>NC_082658.1:13497500-18497500 GCF_028023285.1 Balaenoptera ricei | reverse complement strand
TTTATTTTTACTATTGTTTCTAAACACACACACCACACCACACCACAATAGCACTAATAACAATCTAATGACACTCCTTAGAAACTGAAGTTTATATATTGTGATAAATACTCCGTACCTTATGAAACTATAGAACGTGTATCGTTAATACTTTTTTGGATAATTCCTTCTCATGCCCTGCTGACCCCTCAACTATATCATCTTCATGATGCAGGCAGTACGTTACTGTACTTGGGAAGCCATTCAAGCATTCAGGAAGCTCAAGCAGTTGTTTATCAGGCCGCTCCCCATAGCATGAACAATAGGCACCTTATTTCACCTTTATCCATCCCTTCATGGCTTAGTTGGTGCTTCCAGTTCTTCTGTTAATAACAAAGATTTTATTGCCAGGATAATTATTCACCTTTGGAGATTAGAGCAAGCATGAGGAATCCAGCAAAAAAGTGCAACTGGAAGAACCACCTTATATCAGTAAAAAGCAAACATGAGCCTCTTTGTGTGATGATTCCTCAAGAGTTAACCCCTTTAAGTGAATAGTACTCAATTATATGATTACACATTTTCATGTCAATGAATATTGTGAAGGGTAAAAACACAATGCTACCACAAAAACCTCTTTGGTTATTGGACACCTTACTAGCAAGGAGACTTCTTTACCAATTCCACTAGCAGGTAGCTCTGAAACCTGTAAGAAATCAGGCAATGGAAATATGCTCCTTGGCTTATTGAGACATCACTAAGGTAGGAAAGATGACCTGAAAGACAGCTGTATTGGACAGTCTTCTCTAGGTTAAGAAAAAAAAGTGCCAAAGGACTAAGAACACTTTTTTTTTTTCATCAAGAAAGCAAATACAACTCCAGAAAATTCCTCAAGTAACTAGACTTAAAAACAAAAACTTAGTTTAGCTCTTGAAAGGCTTTTAAATTTTAAAAAATTAATAATTGTACATATTCTAAGATCACTGCTTTCTTAAAGGTGCACAAAACTGAAAAGTACTCATTGTTATTTTTAAAGAATTGTATTTCTGGTGAACTGTCTTTGATACCTAAATATTTAAAATATTTGCTAATTTTATTTAATTTGTTATTTATTCATATTAATAAAATAAAATTAAAATTGAAAACATTTCTAACTTGTTCAGAGTTTGTCATGATGCAAATCATTGAGCATGTAATTCCTTTAAATTTTTTTGTATTTTTAAAAATTAAATGTTTAAAATTGAAGTATAGTTGATGTATAATACTATATAAATTACAGGTGTACAATATAGTGATTCACAATTTTTAAAGGTTATACTCCATTTATAGTTATTATAAAATATTTGCTATGTAATTCCTTTAAATTATTTCTTGTGGAAGAACTTATTTTTATTTAAGCTGTTAATTATAGCCCTACCATGATCAAAAAACTAAATGTCTTAATACAAAATAATGTTTCAATTAGCTATACATTTATGTATATTTTTATGCTTAATATTTTAGTGTATAAATAAATAATTTCATTTACTAGCAACAACTCTTAAATTGAACAATAAATCTATAAGCAGAACAGTATCCTATACTATTCTGTTATTTAATTCAGAGACAAAACTCCCAAGCAATTAATATTCCGATTGCTGCTAATATACTACAATTGTCATAGTTTAACACCAGTTTCAAAAAACAAAATATGTGATTAAGTATTGTGGATTACCTGCAATTTCCCATGACTACAAGATCTTACAGTGTATTTCTATGAACAGAGTTCTTAAATATTTCTAAAAAATGTCTGCCTTAGCAGATTTTTTTTTTAGTTTATAATGGAAGTTGTGTCAGTGAGTTTTTCTGTTTCCCCCTTTATATATGACTTTGCTTTTATTTTTACTTAAAACAGATGGAAGCAAAACTAACTTAGAAGAGGCCATTCTAGGCTTAGTAAGCATTTGGTCTGTGATAAAGCCAAAGCATGTAATTTACAAAGACAATTTTCCCACTTCAACTATGTTTAAGTCCTTTATTAAGGGACATTCCCATTATTTTTAAATAATTTAAAGTTAAAATGATACTGTTAAAGGATTTTGAAGTTTGAACAATGCTTTTTTTTTTTTTTTTTTTAATTATTTATGTATTTATTTATTTTTGGCTGTGTTGGGTCTTCGTTTCTGTGCGTGGGCTTTCTCTAGTTGGGGCGAGCGGGGGCCACTCTTCATCGCGGTGTGCAGGCCTCTCACTGTCGGGGCCTCTCTTGTTGCGGAGCACAAGCTCCAGATGCGCAGGCTCAGCAGTTGTGGCTCACGGGCCTAGTTGCTCCATGGCATGTGGGATCTTCCCAGACCAGGGCTCGAACCCGTGTCCCCTGCATTGGCAGGCAGATTCTCAGTCACTGCGCCACCAGGGAAGCCCGAACAATGCTTATTTTAAGCCTTTTAAAAGAAAAGAAATTTTCCAAAATTTAATAAATCACGTCATGCCAAGTTTCAAACTCAAAGTTTGGATTTGATTCCATATAAAGTACCCAAACAATGAGTTTTAGGTGGCTCCAACTTAGTAACATTTATCTTCCCATTATTTAACTGTTTCCCAAAATATATTCTCTTTCTCCTAACATAAAATACATCATTTTTCCACCCAAACCCATTATTTTTTTTAATCAAGAAAGCAGGTATTAATATAATGATTCTTAGCATTATGCCACATTAATTTTTTTCTAAGTAATCTGCAATTATTTAGAGATGTTTTTACTACATTGATGTGGGCCAAGTACAATCCTCATTTTTATAGGACATGATTGCCCTATGACACAGATTTATAAAATTTACACAAAACTTTATAATATTGATACAAAAGTATTTTTTTCAGTGTTTTATTATATTTTAGGATGGCAATACACAAATAGTTTAAATGTGAAATTTAGAAAATTTTATCGAAATGAACACAGTAAAACTCTGTTATAAACTGTCATATTGGGACTTCCCTGGTGGTCCAGTGGCTAAGACCCCCATGCTCCCAATGCAGGGGATCTGGGTTCCCTGGTCGGGGAGCTAGATCCCACGTACCACAACTAAAGATCCTACATGCCGCAACTAAAATATCCCATATGCCGCAACTAAAAGATTTCCCATGCCGCAACTAAAAAAAAAAAAAAGATCCTGCATGCCACAACTAAGACCCAATGCAGCCAAATAAATAAATATTTTAAAAATTAAAAAATAAACTGGCATATTATAGCATGGATATAGGCACAGAGTCATAAAGTTTCTTCCAAAATGTAACTGTTTATTTTTTAAAACCATAATATTTCACAAGTAATTGAAAATAAGGGTGTCTTTCTGTCTTTATATTGTGCCCAATACCAGTGGTATATATCACTGGTGTATAACTGAAATTGGCTGATTGTTTTCACTGAATTGATTAGTTGTTTCAACTTTGTATGGATACAGACTGAAGAGCCTTGACCTCATAAAAGACTTCAGAGGGAGCTCGGTTAGAGACTATACCACAAAGATCTACACCGCCATAATTAACTGTGTAACTTGGATCCCTCCAAAATACTGACACTTGCCCTAATTACCTAGGTAAGGACATAGAGCTGCTCTCTTGACTTGAAGTACAAAATTTTAGTTTGAAACACGTTATACCAAAGAGTTAAGAGGAATGTTTTAGTGGGAAATGTTATGTCACGGACTCCACAGAAAACAGAAGATCATCCCTGAATGTATTAATGCCGTGCTTCTTGCATTAGTGTATCTGTCAGATTACCCCTTTTTGTTATATACCACTATGTAGTATTGTACTTGTTAATATTCCCTAAGCAGCTTAGACAAATGATCACTGGTATATGTTTGGGGTAAATAAATATTTTCATTTTCTCCTCACAATGTGGCGGTTGGTACCCTGAAAGAGTTTGAAGTTGAGTTTTCATCATACAGTGTCATTTGGGGAGGGCAGAAAAGCGGACTACTGGTAAACTGTTAAAGAGTTTGTTCCTGGGAATTCTGTTTTCAAAGATGTAGTTTTTCATCCTAGAATTATAGAATTTTGAAATGGAAAGAGACATTAACAATTTTCTAGTCCAACCATTACATTTGTCAGAATAAACTGAAGCCCTGAATGTTAAATCACTTATTGAAGGCCACATAATTTGTTGCCTAGACAAGCTCCTAGAACAGTGTTTCTTCTTGGCCAGTATTTTAAAATGCAGGTTTTCCATCTTAATTTTGACATATACTGCCTCAATTTTCTTTCTTTTTAAAACCTGGAAGTTGAACACAATGTTATAAATAAAAACTATTAAGTTAATCTTTCTCCTTGTTTATTTTTAAGCTAGAAATAAAAATCAAATGTAGAACAATCAAGACAGACTTTTCAAAGGAATAGATACCACAGATTTGGGGCCCAAGTCTACTCTGGACCCTCAAATATATGGTTTCTTCAACCCTACTTGGACAGAGAAATATGTTGAAAGTTTTCTGTTTTGTTTTGCTTTTAAGAAAAGGAACATTTGACCATATAAAAAACATTTACTTGGGGCTTCCCTGGTGGCGCAGTGGTTGAGAATCTGCCTGCCAATGCAGGGGACACGGGTTCAAGCTCTGGTCTGGGAAGATCCCACATGCCGCGAAGCAACTGGGCCCGCGAGCCACAACTACCGAGCCTGCGCGTTTGGAGCCTGTGCTCCGCAACAAGAGAGGCCGCGATAGTGAGAGGCCCGCGCACCGCGATGAGGAGTGGCCCCCGCTTGCCACAACTAGAGAAAGCCCACGCACAGAAACGAAGACCCAACACAGCCAAAAATAAATAAATAAATTTATAAAAACAAACAAACAAAAACATTTATTTGAGGGTAAGAGATTTTTCCCAACTAACAAGATAAGTGTAACCATCTTGTTTCAATAATTTATAATTCAGCTATTCAGAAAGAATGAGGACTATATAACTGTTTCTTTCTTTAAATGAGAAGCTGGAGCACAACGGGTATGGAGTGGGGAAGATATGATAAATCTTAAAAACTCAAATGACAACTTCCTTCTAGAGAGTGAGACATGGGAAATCACACAACCCCAGATTGTGCAATCTCTAAAGACAGTGATAAAGTGACTACTTCATAGATGAAGATAGACAACATGCTCTTGGACCTACAAGGGAACCCCCTCGTGTGAGAAAGGAAAGAACATACTTTAGCATAATATGCAGTTGCATTTAGACCTAAGGAAAGGCTATCAAATAAATTTTTGAGCAGTTCTCCATAGTAACTTTAATGAGTCTACATTTCAGCTCTGTGTTCTCAACACCTCTGTCTACAGCTCAAACGCACGCAGCAGCTGCCAGCCATGCCCATGAATTCCTGATGTCCCAGCCGAGTGAGTGCCTCTGCCTCTGAGCTCAAAAAGCCCCTTGCTTGACAGGGGTTAACCATATCCGGAAGGCTCTGGAAGAGGTCTGCTGGGCAGCAGGACTGCTGTTGATGAGAGGCTTCTTGTTGGACTGGAGTCCAGGAGCTGTGGGAAACCCAGAAACAGCAAGGCTCAGATAGGAATAGCAGCAAAGGTATCAGCTTCCGATACTGGTCATGGGCTAAGACAAGAATTAAGAGTTCTTCTTGCCACTCCGCCAAACCCCACAGCTGGGAAAGAATTGACATCTCCTGCAAGACCCCACTCCCAAGTAAATTTGATTTGCTATATCATCCTCCAGTTAGAATGAGTCACTAGTTAATTAATTAATGCAATTATGCAAGCATAATTGTAAGCCACCCTGCTGACATATAAAGATGTTTTTTACCTTTAATTACCAGGAGAAAATGGACAAATTGAAGTTTGAGCACCTAACTTGAAGAAAAAACTAGGAAATATAGTCCCTCCCACCATGCACACCACTCCCAACACATTCTACTTAAAAATCCTTCGCATTGTGGGCTTTACTTTTCATTTTTAAAATTGTTACTTTAAATTAGGTCTCAAAGAAAGAAGTTGGCATTTCTTATTCTTTTCAGAGTGGTCTGGGAAATGCTACATCAGTGCACCTGAGAAAAAAATAGGAAAACAAGATCCTTGTAATTTTGTTTTTGAATCAATACCCGAAATAATGACCAGAAGCAAAAATCCACCGGTGCGTCAGCAAGCAGGATGCTCGGCCAGTCAGCTTCATCCTTCCCCCCTGAGCTGTAGGCTCCACGCCGCCGCTGCGGGCCCCTAGAGCAGATAGATAATGTAGGACAGAATGACCAGACCTATGATGGCAAAGAACATCAGGATGAAAATATCCAGCATTGTGGAGTCCTTGGCCGAGGAGGCCTCTGGGTCCCGGGGAAATGTGAGCTGTGAGCACGGAGGTTGCAGTCAGTGGAGAGAAATGGCTCCCTCTTCCCTCCACTGCTCAGCCCTCCTTTCCCCTCCCCCTCCCAGGGCCTGAGACTAAGGGATGCTGCATCTCCATCAGCAGCTTACTCTCCCCCCTCACCCCACAGCCAACCAATCACAAAGCCTGGGAGCGGGTAACCAAGGAACTGCTCGATTTCGACCAGGCAGCAGTGAAGAGGCTCAATTTCTCCCCAGGAACCCAATCCTACCCCTTTGTATCTAAATGGAGTCTGAATGTTATGGAAGTAGGAAGAGATCTGATCTGTATCCAGGTGCCCAAGGAATGAATCCTCCTGAGTGCCTTTCTTCTCCTTTTTCCCTCCCATCATCCTTGACAAATAAGCTCAGAAAATAATGGTTGGGAGCTGGGTGGGCCACTGGCACATTGTAAAGTCACATTATGGAGGGACATGGATGAAGTTCTCACGTGAGTCTCAGCTGACATGTCTAGGGAGGGAGCTAACACTTATGGGATTCCTATGCTGTGTCAGATACTGCACACGTGGAGTCATTTCAACCTCCCTATAAGTCTTTTATAGATGAGGCTCAGAGATGGTCAGGAACTTCCCTAATGTTTCACTGGAAAGGGCAGAGACCAAGATTCAAAACTAGGCTTGTCCACTCCGGAGTCCACGTTCTTCTCTTGCTCCAGACTGGCCCACCCTGTTAGTCGGAAATGCCCCCTCAGCCCCACCTGCACTGCTCAGTTTGCGATGCATGTTGCTCAGATCCCTCCGATTACAGTATGAGCCCCAGAGGTCTCTCCTCTATTGATTCCTTATCTCTTCGTGGTCATTTCCCACATCCTTGTCCCTCTTATAGCCTCTTCAGAACTCATTGCAGTGTTATACCCAGAGAGGGCACTAAAGAACTCTGTTAGGCCCATCCTTCTGCAGTAGGTGTCTAGAAATGCAACTCAAGTGACTTTTTTTTTTTTAATTGAAGTATAGTTGATTCACTATGTTGTGTTAATTTCTGCTGTACAGCAAAGTGACTCAGTTATACATATATATATTCTTTTTCCTATTCTTCAAGTGGCTTCTTCTGAGGGGAAAGGAGAATTGGTGTTTTATAGTTTAAGCTGGGTGGGGGGTAGTCAGTTATGTCTTATGTAATTTTTATGCCTTTTGCCTTATTTCCTACTAAATTAAAAAAAAAAAAACGAAAACTCCCTGTGTCACCTCTGAGGCCTAGTGTCCTTGGCTCCACCCCAGCTAGTTCTTTTGAAGGACCCAGGATGAGGGCATGAGCAACCCCTTCGTCATGCTAAGCCTCAGGAACTTAGGCCATTTCTAGAAGGGGGTCCAGAAATTCCCCGCATGGGTTCCAGCGGGCAGGGAACAGAGTTGTTAGGGAGTGGAGACTTGGCGCTGGTTCCCTCCCAAGCAGACTGTCCCTGAAATCACTCCGGAGGTGATTAAAGCCTCCTGGGGAGAAGAGGCTCCACAGACAACAGGGTGCAGGCCAACGGAGGCAAGATTTGCCAACTCATTCCCCGCTATTGGGGCAATATTAGGCAGCCTGCGCCTTCGGAAGGGGAGCAGGTGTCAGTACTGACTTTAATTATCCTACCCAGTGCTGCCTCACCACTCGCTACACCGCTCCAGCCTGGCAGCCGCCTCGCCCCCTAATTACAAAGGCTTACTCTGGGGAAAGGCCTTTCCTCTCCAGCCTGCTGCTATCCGGAAGCCAGGGAAAGCCTTAATTCTGCGCCCGAGTGGGCAATGCTCCTCTCCACGAAGCCTGACTGGTGGGCCCACGCTGGGGCTGAAGGATCTGGACTCCTTCTCTACCACTGTCCCTTTCCCAACCCTGCAGAAGAGGGGAAGCTGGCTGCCGTGCCTGGTCAGAGGTCAGACCCAGGGCACCTGGAGCAAAGAATGGAGCATGGGAGATACTGCCGGGAGAGGGGCAAAGGGCATGTGGCAAGGTCATGGCGGGAGGCTGGGAGCATCACACTGGGGTCCTAACACCTCCAGCCCTGCCACCAGCTGTGTGACTCCCACCAAACATTTCTGCATTTCTGGGCTTCAGTGAACCCCATCTGTAAGATGGACATCACAGTAGTTACTTCTCTCTCACAGAGCTGGTAATAATGTCAAAGGGAAAAAATGTGTGTGTAAGATCCATTCATCAGACATCGTGAGTGCTGCTTCGGGTTGCCAGAGCACCTTGTGGATGACTTCACCCATGTCATCCCACTGCAGACCGTCCCCAGGCCATCTGTCATTTCATTCCTCAAACGCGTGCTGAGTTCCTCCTTTGTGTCAGGCAGAGCCAAAACTGCCCCCACCCCCAAGCTGAGCTCATTCATTAATTCAGCAAACATTTGCTGAGCAGCTATGTGCCCAGCCCTGGGCAGGCAGCGGGGTTGGAAAGATGAATGAGCCCCATTACCTGCCCTGACAGCGCACTGGCTAGTGGGGAGACAGGTGCATTACAAAGGAAGTAAGACAGTTAAGACGAGAATATGGGAGCTCAAAGAAGCTTCTGGGAGTGTCACCAAGCTGGGCAGAGGGATGTAGCCAGGAGCCAGCCGGTGAGGAGTTCTCCACAAGGAGGAAGTAGGTGCCAAGGCCCCCGTCAGAGCAGACACACCACTGCTCCCTTCCTCCCAGGGTGACAGCTTCCAGGCTGGTCATTCTCCCCCTGAAGGGCAGCAGAGCTCCCAGGAGGGTGATGGGCCAATGCCCTCCAAGCAGACGGGACACACACACACAGCAGCACCTCAGAACCAGAGAGATAACCAAGTCTGCAGGTAAAAATTATACTTTTATTTGAGTCACCAGGAGAAAGAGTCACTTGTGGTCCAAGTCAAATGTTCAAAATCATAACAGCCCAGAAAGATTTGATCCCAAGCACAAGCCCACGAGGGAGGGGACCAAAACAGACCAAGGAAAGACAACCACCCCATATAAAAAGATGAACAGACGGCTTCACACACACACACACACACACACACACACACACACACACACGGATGAAATGTTTGGACAGAGGCAAATTTCACATGGTCATTTCTGTTTCTTTTTAAATACAGGTCTGTGGGGTGGTATTTTTTTTTTCCAGCTATTAAAAAAAGAAGAGGCCCAGAAGTGCATATGTGAGGGGGGAAAAGGCGGAAATTAAGCAATAAAGTAATCTTCCCTGGAGGGACATGAGGAAGAAAACAGGAAGCAATATTGAGAGAATTCACTTTTCTCACCATTGGGCTTCTTGCATTTTATTATTGGTCCACTAAAGTTATATTCACATTCTAGCTTTGCTTTCCTGGGATTAGATCAGCTGAAAAACCTGTGAAATGTAAGAAAAGACCAGGGACTCGGCCCAGCCCTCAGGTTCTGTGCTCTTCTAGGGATGGATGGTTCTGGAAAGGAATACGGACTCCCAGCAGCCCCTGGGTCCCTCAGCACCAGTGTGACAGTCCCTCCTCTCTCTGGGGGTGTGTAAGAAAAGGTCCCCTATTTTTAGGATGGGAGGCATAGAGGGCTGGCAGCAAGATTCCAGCGGCTGGCTTGCCTTGTTTTGGAAGGAAATTTAAGCCGAGTGAAAACAGGCTACTTCTTGCTCCCCCAGGTCCTCCTCCCGCCCTCTCACCACCCTGCCAACCGCAGGTTCTCCAACAGGATGTGTCTCTGACCTTTGGTCCCAGAATCCACATTGTGCTTTGAGATCAAGAGGAAACAAAATGGACCAGCGCCTGCCTCAAGGCTCCCAAAATTGTTCCCTCTCTGCCTCCCTCATCCCCCAAACTGCCCAATATAAGACACTCCACCTGCCTTCACCTTGGCTCTGGCCAAGGGCGGAAAGGGATTGGTCAGGCAGGGGCTCAAGCCTCTGATTTGGGGTAAATATTCCCAAGTCAACTCACAAGCAGTGAGGACTTGATGCTAAATATGCCTGCAGGGCACAAGGACGCAAAGATGTCAACCGTGGGGCCTGAGTCAGTGGACTCGGGGTGAAGATGGGAGGGGGAGACCCAGAAGGGTGACAAGAAAGCCCAGAGATGAATAAAGCCAGGCAAGGGTCGTCACAGCCACCAACGAGCAAGAGAAGGGACTTGGAGATAGCACCATCTTTCCCTTCCTCATCCTGGGTCTGTGCTTCCAGTTTTCTAGCCCTGGGACCCTCTCCCTCTGCTTCAAGGAGGCTTTAAGTAAATGGGGAGCGAGCCTGGGCAGGGTGGCGGGGGCGGGGGAGACAGTGCGGGTGACACAGGGTCCCCTGGCCCCCTATTCTGTGGCCCAGGACACAGAGATGGGGGAGAGAATATGCCTGGAGCCACAAAGCCTTCTCCCCACCCCTCCCCCACCAAGCACCCCCCCCCCCTTTACTTCTGCCTGGCACATTGGAAAGGGGGTTGGTGGGCTTCCTCCATTCAGGGGTAGAAGGAGGGATTTTTCACTCCAAAACATAAGGAATTTCTCTCCCCCAGAGTCCTCCCCTCTCACTGTGGGTTTCGAGGAAAATATCGGGGAAGACAGCTCTGCAGACACAGCCCGCACCCCGCCCGCTTCTCTCACGCTCACACTCACCCTCGCCTATCGCAGACACCTGCAGACACTCGCTCCTTCCCCCGCAACAAAGTCCTGGAGGTACAGAGGGTCCTGTGGTTTCGCGTAGTCCAGCTGGGGTCGGGCGGGAAGTGGGGGGGGGGGGGGGGGAGGCCATGGAAGGCCTGGAGACACCTTGCCAGGAGGAGCGGCCTGTCTAACTAGATCTCACGGGAGGCTCCTTGCCCCACCCTTCACAAGGAGGCAAGCCAGGGACCCCGGAGACCGGGGTGGGAGTGAGGGAAAAGGGCTGCGGAGAGAACACCCCGTTCCCCTCCTTCCTGCAGCTGTCGCTAAAGTAAGAAATGTGAGAACCGGACCCAAGCCGAGCTTCCTGGGGAGCTGCTCGCCCACACCAGGCTCGGGGTGGGCAGCAGAGCAAAATCACAGTGTGAAAAGGAACCGTGTCGGGAGGGATGAATGAATCCCAAAGCAGGAACTTCACCCTCCTCTGTTGCCCTTGAGTTGGGGAGAGGGGGGTGAGGGGGCCCCTTGGAGGTCTGGCAGCCCCATCTTTGAGAAGCAGAGGCAAAGCCCATCTCACTGGCCCCTGCACGACGGCGGCAACCTCTCCACCCCCGTCCCCATCCCAGGGGCAAGGGCGGTGGGTCCCACTCCCGGGAGTGTGGGGAGCAACTCCCGGCCGCCCTGGGAGTCCTGGGGGTCTGGGGCTCACCCCAGCCTGGCATGTTTGGGTGTGTGAGGAGGTGGGCAGGAGCGGCTGATGGGGCAGAAAAGAGAGAAGGCAGAGGCCTGGGAGCTGACGGGTCGCCCCCCCAGACCAGCCCCACGGGCCTCGGCTTCCCCCAGAGCGGTCCACACCTGTTCCATCCAGAGAGAAAATCAAGAAGTTGGTCAAGGGGAAAACCTGCCAGAGGAAGGAGCCGCGAAAGTGGCAGAACAAGGCTTCGGTTGGCAAAAGAAGCTGGAAGAGGGGGAGAATAAACAAGCTGTTGCAGATTTTAAAAAACAGAGACACCAAAAGGTGGACAGGTCACGCCCAGGACGGATGCGATGCTGCGGAATGCACTGAAGACGGATGGGGCGGGCGGCGCCCGGCGGGCTCAGATGGCCTCCACGTAGTTGGCCGGCAGCATCCCCGTGTCGCCGGTGCGCTCCACGGTCCCGTACATCCAGCCGTCGTCGATCTGCTGCACGTTGACGATGGTGTCCCCGTCCTGGAAGGAGACCTCGTCCTCGTCGGCGGCACTGTAGTCGTACACGGCGCGGTACCGCTTCTGCAGGGGTCGGGGCGCGGTTAGTCAGGGGTGCCTAACTCTCTGGGACCCCAGAGCAGAGTGGACCAGGAGCTGGGAGACACGGAAGGGCTGGGCTCTGCCATGAATTTTCTCACCTCTGTGTCTCATTTTCTGAGAGCAACCACCTTTTTAACAATGTATCTGGCGTCTGCTAAGGGCCAGGCACAAACAGGGATGGAGGTTACAATAGTTCTGCCCTGTCTCTTGGAACAGGAACGCAGTAATGTCCGATAGACACCATGCTGGGTAGAGGTTAAAAATATGACATGTCCTGTGTTCTATTATCTGCATTTTTTTTTTCTTTTGGCCGCCCCGCGTGGCATGCGGGATCTTAGTTCCCCGACTAAAGATCGGACCCGTGTCCCCCTGCAGTGGAAGCTCAGAATCTTAACCACTGGACTGCTGGGGAAGTCCCTATCTGTGTTATTATAAGCATCAGTCTTTCTTCTTTTTTTGAAGCTGTTGATGAATCTGGTTCCCAAATTCAGGACAAAGACCAATTCCTGTGAGAAAAACCTCCAGGTGACACAAGACATATCTGTCAGGTCCCACCTTCCAACCTCAGCCAAAGTCTTGTGTTTAAGCCCCAGCTCTAGGAAATGTCCAGTAAAAACACATGAACTCTAGCTGTGATCTTGGAAGTAGGCAAGATTCTAACGTCCTCTGACCCTCACTGCCCTTGACATCGACTTCTCTCCGGGGGTCAGCTCAGGCTTTACGGTCCCCCAGGCCAGGCTCTGGGATCAGTGTGGGTCCGGGGCTGGACGAGCCCATTAGAAACCTCCGGGATCTGCCCCCACTGCCCCGTCCCACCACCAGGACCCCTGCTCAGACCTTCTGTTTCCAGCCTCCGGTCTACCTCCTCCAACTGTTCATCTATTGTGATCTCGGGGGAACTTTCCAAAATGCAAACCTGAGGATGTTACTCCGTGGCTTTAAATCCTTCAGAGGCCCCCTACCCTCTTCAGCATGAAATTTCAAACTTTTTTTTCCCCCGCAGCAGAAACCAGCTTCATGAGCCCCGAAGGCTATGGAATAAGAGTTCACAACCCTCACGAAATTACTGAAGTGACCTCGGCCTCTTATCACCAACTCTGCCTTTAATCTCTTGGGCCAAGTCACCACATCTAAGCCTGCATCCTGCAATAGCCGCCTAACACATCTCCCTGCTTCCGCCCTCAACCTCCTATTGCTGCTTCTCAACGCAGCTGCTAGAGCCATCTTTTAAAAACACAAGTCAAACCCCTTACTCTGCACAGCTCACCAGTCACAAAGGCCTTCCTATGGCCTACAAGTCCCTGCATGATCAGACCTCATTCCCTACCCTCTTCCCCTCTCTGGTCACCTTGGCCTTCCTGCTGATCCTTGAACTTTCCTAGAACATTCCTGCCTCAGGACCTTTGCAATTGCTGTTCTCCTCCACCACTCATTCCTTTACTTTACTGAGAACTTTGCTCTTCTCTCCCCTCCTCATTCGCTATCTTTTTCTTCACAGCTTATCTCTGACCTTTTGTTACATACCTACTTATCTATTGGCTTTCGTGTTTGTCTCCCGGCTGAAATGTAAGCTTCAAGAGGGCAGGAAGGTGGACTTTTATTCAGAGCCAAATCCCTTCAGTCCAGAACAGGCTTAGTGAGTGCTGGAAGGACCGGCTGTTCTAGCTGGAACCTTATCCTTCACGCAACCTCTCCGGCCCACCTGACAGCCCAGATAGCACTGACAATCATTCCCTCGTTTGTGTGGCCAGAGCCTGAGGCCCGAGCAGGCCACTAATCTCAAGCTACTTTATTTCTCGGAGTATTGTCCCTCCTGCTCCTACATTGAATTCCAAGGCACCCGGCACAGAGGAGCTGAGCTTGGCTGCACCCGTCACTGGGATAAGTAGCAGGACTTACAGACCGAACTTCAAGTCTGACGGCTGGTAAGCCTGATCCCACCCCACCTCCCACTTTGCTCGTTAATTTATTCACTAAATTGATGAGTGCCCATTTTGTGCCTGGCTCGGAGGAGGTGAACCGAAGAGACACTGCCCTGTCCACATGGAGCGTCAAGTCCAGTGGGGGTGACAGTCAGAAGATGACAAACCCAGAGAACTGTTTTAAGGTGGAGAGAGTGCTCTGAAGGAAACCAGTGGGGCGGAAGGACAGACACGTCAGGGGAGACCCACTCGATACAGGGTGGTTTGGGAGGGCGCCCCAGAGGCAGGGGCAAGCTGAGATCTGAGGGACCTGGCGGGTCGTCGTCATGGAGACTGGGGAGCAGGGCGCAGTCTGGAAGGCCCCAAGCAGAAAGGTGCTTTGTGCGCTCCCAGGTAGCTGGAGTAAAGGAACGTGGGCCGGGAGCTGGGTAGACTGAGACTCGCCCAATGTACAGCTATGGCTGGAACACTGGGTCCCAATCTGCCCCCTACACCACACTTCCTTTCTGCTCGAGAGGCTGAGACCCCTATTATCTGCAGATGGCAAGGGAGCTGGAGTCAAAGGTCAGGGGAGGCCAGGCCTCCTGGGTGGGTTTTCTAAGGAAAGTCCAAGAATTACGTCCAGGAAGTCTCCCCTAGGCCCACTCACCTCCCACACCTCCTCTCCCCGCAGCCAGGGCTACTCACCCCGCCCCCGCCTGGGGCACTGCGCTGTATGGAGACCGGGGCTGCAGGCTCCTTGTAGCCACCGTAGGACTGGGCTGCCTGCTGCTGCTGGGGCTGCTGGTAAACTGGAAGCCGGCAGGAGACGGGCTCAGAAACTGTCTCGCCAAAGCCAGCCCGCTCCCTTCTTCCACGAAGCCCATGCCATGTATTCCCACCGCCCATCACCTCACTCAACCGCCACGCTGCTCAAAGGCTTCTGTCTCTGCGTGCACATTTGCTGGTGCCGCGTGTTCTGCAGCAGGGGCTGCGTCTCCCCCCGTGGCGCTGGGAGCCCAGAACGGGCCCTGACCCTGGTGCCTGTGCCCTCGGTAGGGATGGGGCCTGGGGGTGTGTGTG
This sequence comes from Balaenoptera ricei, assembly GCF_028023285.1. NCBI lineage: Eukaryota > Metazoa > Chordata > Mammalia > Artiodactyla > Balaenopteridae > Balaenoptera > Balaenoptera ricei. The sequence goes on along the minus strand of NC_082658.1, from coordinate 18,482,369 downwards.
TGTACACGAGGCTTCCCCCTCACCTCCTCCCCGCCCTGCAGCCGGCCCGGCCTCAGGTCCTCTGCCCGCACCGGCCCCACGCTCACCTGGGGCGCTGGTTGGGATGTGGTGAGGCTGCTGCTCCTGGGGCCGCCGGTAGCCAGTGTCCTGGGGATCTCGGCGCTCCGGCTCCAGGCCCTCACCCCCGCTGGGGCCCATGCGGCTCTTCTCGAACTCTTCGTGGTATTTTATCTGCGGGGGCAGAAAGCGCTGGGTGAAGGACCCACAGCAAACCAACCAAAGTTCCCCTTCCGCTGCCACTCAAGATCCGGGGACGGGAGAGACTCCTGGAGGTCTCCAGGCAAAGAGAGCTGGGTTCTTGTTGGGAGCGTACCAGCTATGTGCCCCTGAACAAGCACTTAACCTTGCTACACCTTGCTACACCTCCATTTCCACTTTACAGGGGTTGCTGAAGGATGCAATGAGATAATGGATGTAAAAGGGCCACGTAAACTAAAGCACCAGACAAATATAAGTGGTCATTTTTCTGTGCCTGTGGCAGGGGCTAGGGCTACCCTGCTTTCACACTGGTCCACAGCAGCAAAAGCAGCAACTCCTGTTTATTGAGCACCTACTAGGTGCCAGGCACTGTGCTAGGTGTTCTGCATCACACGCTCGTTTTACCTTGACAGCACCTACAAGGGGGTACAGTATAGTTGCCATTTAACAGACAAGAAGGAAACTAAGGCACCGACAAGCAGCATGAGTTACCCATGCTCACGGAGACTCCAGAGACTGCTCTTAACCAGCAGGCGACTCTGCCTCTTGTGGGCATGACCTTGCAGAGTTCTGCTGAGGACCTTAGCCTGCAGGGCAAAGAAATGCCAGGCCCTCCCTTGAGGGTGGGTTGGTATCTAGAAGATGAGTTCCTTCTCTCCTCAGGTTCCAAAAATGGGCAAAAAGAGGCCTAGAGAAGCCACACACCCCAGGGTCCTCAGCAAGGGCTGGCTGAACTGAACACACCGGGACCCAGAGCTGCGTTCTTAAGATCTGGTCTTCAGACTGTCTGCTCCCAACCCACCTGAGCTGCTTGTTAGAATGCAGGTTCCAGGACCTTCCATAGAATCTACAAAATCAGGGCTGGGGTTTTGGAATATGCACTTTTCTTTTCTTTCTTTCTCTCTCTCTCTCTCTCCTTCTTTCTTTCTTTTTTTTTGTGGGGGGTACTATGCACTTTTAAAAGATTCTCCCAGGTGAGTCTGAAGCAGGCTCAAGTTAGAGAACCAGTGATCTAGAGCAGAGGTTGGCAAACTCTGGTCCACGGGCCTGCAGCCTGTTTGCTCACGGCCTGCGAGCTAAGAACGGTTTCTACATTTTGTAATGTTTGGAGGCTAGGGATGGGGGAGTTGGGGGAGAATTAAGAGGAGTAAGATTGGTAACATGTGAAATTTCTATGACATTCAAATTTCAGTGTCCAGAAATAAAGTTTTACTGGAACACAGTCTCACCATTCATTTCCCCATTACCTATGGTTGCTTCCATTGCAGAGCTGAGTAGCTTCGACAGAGGCCCTTCGGCCCATAAAGCCTAAAATATTTACTATCTGGCCCTTTACAGGAGAAGTTTGCTGATCCCCGCTTGCCCAAATATGTTGACTGCATATTCCTGTTGGTAAAATCTGTTTCAACACAATCCTCCCAAATTTCATCTATTTTATCAATTACACACAAGCATCACTTCACAAATATGGAATGTCTCCTGTAAAACTTACACCAAAAATATGAATAAAACAAAGGATGAGATGAAAAAGAACCACCTCCAGGAGTTCTAGGCTTTTCTCCCTGTACTCCCAGTGGCATGTAGCCCACACCCCACCTTGAGGACCCCTAGCGGGGTCTATTCACTTTTCAGAGAGGACACTGGTGGGGAGGAAGCAACCAAGGAGAGGTGGAAGGCCCACGGTTTGTGTGTTCCGGGATCACTGGGCTGGGCCAGCGCTCGGGGAGGAAGTGGGACAGAGAGTGACAGAATAGCTCCCCCTCACCCCCCAGAGGAAACCTGGAAAGCAGGACACAGAAAACTGGTCCTGTCCTGAGCAGACCCAGGCCTGAATTCTCTCCAGGCCTCGGACCAGAAGCCGGTTCTCACTTCCTGTTCACCAGGATCCTGCCCCATGCTTCTCCCAGTGAAAAAGGGGGGGGGGGGGTGAGGGGACAGGGAATGGATGGGGGCAAAGCCTGCCGTGTTTCCCGGAGCAGAAGCAACAAGCGATCCGGTGCCCCAGAAGCCCCTGCCAAGGCCTGATCCAGCTGTCCCAGCCCCAGACCTCCCATGGGCCACCCCCTCCCACTTTCTTTGCAAGGAGGGCAAGAGTTAACACTCAGCCAGGCAGGCCTTACACAGGAGTAGCTGGGCTAAAGGTCTGCAGGGGTGGTCGGCTGGGACCACCCACATCGCTCTGCTGCTCTTCCAGCTGTTGACTGACGGTGACCCACTGCAGCCCAGGCTGGGAGAACAGGTGGGGCAGCAGCAAAGCCCAGGATGGGCCCTGTCTGGAGGCAGGGAGGACCAGCCCCCTCCTCCCCCTGCCCCTCCCCTTCATGCCCAAGTAGGGACCCACACCCAAATGGTGAAATAAACTGAGCCCATTCCTGAAGGGGAGGCAGCTGGCCCCGGTCAGACTGAAAACCCATCGAATCCCTGAACTCCCACAAGGAAGAGCACCCAGGGGTTAAGTTCAAAGACACAGGGCCAGTGCCCTGCTCTCAGATTCCTAAGACAAGGGCAAAAGGTGAGTCTCCCTTAGCCCCACTCCCTCGGTGACCCTGTCCTCCGGTGAGCAGTCGGGGGTGGGGACAAGGAGAGGCCTCTAGGCTCCCAAGGCAACTGGCCTTCCGACTTTTGTCCTGGGGGGTGGGAAAGGTCAGCTTCCCTAATTTACTGTCTGTTAATGAAAAGAGGTCTGACTCTGGGAGCCGATGACTAGGGGAGGGAAAGTGCACATGTGGAGGCCGACAGAGGCCTCCGGGCCCTGAGGGAGCCAGGAGGTGGGCTGAGGGGCAGGTGTGTCCCTGATGCCGGGGCCCAGCTACCCCGGCTGACAGCCCACTTCTCTGCGTACGGCTCTGTCTGTATTAGTGAAGGGGTGACTCTCTGAGGAAGAAGGCATGTCTGGGTCCCAGGCCTGGCGCCATCCCCTTTTGTGTCCTACAGACTTAGTCCTTCATCGAGAGCTGCAGCGACCCTCCCACGCCTCACCCCTGGGGTCATGAGCCCGTCACTTGCTCACGTGAGCTTGGAAGAGTCCCGTCCCCTCTGGGCCTGAGTTTCCTCATCTTAAAAAGAGGTTACGGGGCTTTCCTGGTGGCGCAGTGGTTGGGAGTCTGCCTGCCAATGCAGGGGATGTGGGTTCGAGCCCTGGTCTGGGAGGATCCCACATGCCGCGGAGCAGCTGGGCCCGTGAGCCACAATTGCTGAGCCTGCGCATCTGGAGCCTGTGCTCCGCAACAAAAGAGGCCGCGATAGTGAGAGGCCCGCGCACCGCGATGAAGAGTGGCCCCCGCTTGCCGCAACTAGAGGAAGCCCTCGCGCAGAAACGAAGACCCAACACAGCCATAAATAAATTAAAAAAACAAAAAACAAAAAAAACCCTACCTTTAAAAAAAAAAAAAAGAGGTTACGGCACCACCTGCTCCCACGTGGTCTTGAGGCTCCCGACTACCTCTAGGAACCCAGCCAAACTCTAGCGCTGAAAGCAACTATGGACATGTGTGCGTTTCCACAAGTGGCTGATGGGATCCATCTTGCTCCTTAAAAAGCCACCCCACATGCGTAAATATCCATAAAATTAGGGCCAGCTGATCCAGGTGGACAGAGTAGTGGCAGCCTCCCCACCACCGATGCAGGAACCACCTGTTAATCATAATAGTAATAACCTTGACCTCTGCTCAGCTCTTCACACTGAGTTCTCTGCACATAATCTCCCTTGGCCCTGACAATAATCACCCTAAAAAAATAAGTCGGTTAGGTACACTTTAATTCCTATTTTACAGAAGTAAATGAGGCTCACAAGTTAAATGACTTTCATTACTCAGTCAGGGCTGAGGCTGGTGACACAAGGACAAAGCCACAGCTGGATGGGCCCTTTCCCGGGTCAGGGTGACCACATGCCCAAGTCTGCCCCTAGTCCCAGTTCATGTCTTCTGGAATAAATATGAATAGCACTGCCTTTCACTCTCAAAAGGGATGATCATCACAAGGTCACCCTAACTTTGAGAGAAGGGGTGCCTGGCACTGAAGTCAGGAGTTGCAGCACAGAGGGGAAACGGACTGCAAAAAGTCAGGCTGCAGCTCCCTTCTGCCCAGCCCCACCTGATAAAATTTCACTCCTCTCAACTTCCTCTCCCTCCCCTGCCCAACAAGCAAGGAAACTGTTATTACTTTGCCGATCAACCTAATAGTTTGAGAAGCAAGGAGGCACCTTAAAGGGTGTTAGCACATTCAAAAGGGAAAGGAACATTGTTCAGAGGCCAAGGCCCTGTCTGATCCCTCCCTGTTCCAAGCTCGGCAAAGTTCTAATCGTCTAAATGCCCTGAAAAGGTGTCACCATAAGCTCAGAAATGTCAGCAGAGCCCTGGTCTAAAAACTGTCCTGGGATCCCATGGACGGATGCCAGGCTGTAACTGTGCCCATGAGATCCAAGTGCACATGGGTGGAGGGACCCAGGCCTAAGGACCCTCTCCGCTCATCCAAGGGCCCTGCCAGCCAGGACTCCAGGATGACTAGTTGAGGGTCCATTCCAAACCTACGAAAAATGCATTTTTTCTGCTAGCTGATGTTCTGTTTTCTGAACCCCTGCTCTCCTGATTGTGGTGGAAAACAAAGGTCTGACTCCACACTTGCTTCCACATGATTCTACATCATGAGCAAGAAGGGAACATCAGGCTTTGAATGGAATAGTCAACTCACCAGCCAGGGTCTGTTTTTTTCTAACAGTGTTTCCGTTTGTTGCAGTCCTCTGTGGTGCCCTTATATGTATAACTCATTTCCTTTTCTCAGCCAGCCCAAGAACAATGTATCACTGTCATCCCCATTTTACAGATGGGGAAACCAACGCTCAGGAGGTAGGTAAGGGGTGGGTGAGTCCTAACATCAGCTCCTAGTTCTCAACCACCATGTTATGCTGTGCTCCCTGTGAGAGACTAACACGATTTTGTTTTTAAAACAAATGTAAATCTGTGCTCGATTTCATTAGTAATCAGAGAAATGCAAGTTAAAACCATGAGATACCACTACACACAATCAAAATGGCTAAAATGAACAAGTCTAAGGATGTAGAGCCACGGAAACTCTCATCACTTCCGGCGAGAGGGTAAATCAATACCACCGCTCGAAAAGTAGTTCAGCGTTATCTGGTAAGGCTGAAGGAACATACGCTCTGAGATCTGGCAATTCCACTCCACCTTAACACTAGGAAATATGTATGAAGCTGTCCACAGCCATAGAAGCAATCCAAATGACCATCAACACCAGAATCAATATAAGCATTTTAAATGGAATGCTATACAACAAGAAAAAAGAACAAACTACAGCTGCATGCAAACATGTACGTGATTCTTTAAACCCAATGTTGCCCAAAGGAGGCAAGACACAAAAGAATAGATATGTTCAAAATTGGGAAAAACAAAACTATAGTATTCAGAAATGCATAGTTGGGGGGGGAGGGATAAATTAAGAGTTTGAGATACATATACACACTACTAAATATAAAAGAGATAATCAACAAGGGCCTACTGTATAGCACAGGGAACTATACTCAATATCTTGTAATAAACTATAAGGGAAAAGAATCTGGGGGAAAAAAATATGTATATATAAAACTGAATCACTTCTCTGTACACCTGAAACTAACACAACATTGTAAACCAAGTATACTTCAATTTAAAAACAATAAAAAAAATTACATACTAAGAAAAGAAAGCATAGCTACATTTTAAAATTGTAAAGAAAAGAACAGCACACGCTTTCAAAAATTAAACTATAGGGTTGTCCAACAAGCCCACCTCCGGGCCATTTGTCTCTGGGGCTAGAATTTTCTTTGACTTTACTATTTACTACTGATTAGGCCTGGACTATAAGGAATGAAGTTTATTTAAGGAATATAAGCTACTAATTATTTCTGACTGAAAGAAATGCAAAGGATTTCTGCCTGTAGCAAGGCTATCTCCAAAGCTTATGGTTTTGGGTTTTTTAATAAATTTATTTATTTATTTGTTTGTTTTGGTTGCGTTGGGTCTTCGTTGCTGTGCACTGGCTTTCTCTAGTTGCGGAGCGGGGGGCTACTCTTCGTTGCAGTGCGCAGGCTTCTCCTTGTGGCTTCTCTTGTTGCAGAGCACGGGCTCTAGGTGCCCAGGCTTCAGTAGTCGTGGCACGTGGGCTCAGTAGTTGTGGCTTGCGGGCTTAGTTGCTCCGCAGCATGTGGGATCTTCCTGGGCCAGGGCTCAAACCCGTGTCCCTTGCATTGGCAGGCAGATTCTTAACCACTGCGCCACCAGGGAAGCCCGAAGCTTATGGTTTTATAGTCCTGGAGGACATTAACTAGTTCTGCAGCTAATGGCAGAACACTAACTAGTTCCGTATCTAATTATATCCAGTGCTTTCTTTCACAGACTAGGCATCACCTCTGCCTGTCAGATGCTCCAGCTGGTTCCTCATAATTAAGGTAATTATATGATAGGTACTCACTGCATGAGAGTTACATTTTTTGTTGTTGTTTTTTTTAACACTTTGAAAACTCTATTTTGACAGGGGTGCTGTCATGCTCTGCTTCTTGACTTGCATGGTGAGTACACACACAGGTGTTTATGTGTTACACTTCACAGAAAAAGGAAAAGTTAAAAGACCCAAAATTGTATACAGAAAATCAGTATATAAGTAGATATGTACATAAATAAAAGCTTCTCTGCTTGAAGGCTGTGGCTCCCATATAGGGACCTCAGCAATTAAAGACTCCCGTCCATTACAGCCATCACAGCTGGTGACCAAAGGCCAGGATAAATTTCAGCTCACAGCCTGCCTTCCTGGCCTCTCACCCCTTCAGGTGCCTTTAATGAAGACACAATTACTAAACAACAAGGTCCTACTGTACAGCATAGAGAACTATATTCAATACCCTATGATAAACCATAATGGAAAAGAATATTAAAAAAAAGAACGTATATATATGTATAACTGAATCACTTTGCTGTTCAGCAGTAATTAACACATTGTAAATCAATTATACTTCAATTTAAAAAAAAAGACACAAATACGCACCACAGATGTCTAACTAGCACCTTGCCCCCTCAGTTTTCCAGACATTCTCAGTACTAGACAATGGCCTAACTTTTCAGCCAAACTTTAGTCCATGTCCCTTCTTTAGCCACAGTGTAGAAAGCAGACAAGTCTGCCTTTAAATTAATAGCAATTGACAATATTTATCACATACTAAGTGCTTGACATTTTCCTCGCAAATGAGGAGTCATTTGACATTAACCTGGGAAGTGAGTGACAAGCTACATACAGGAAGGCTATTTTGGATACAAAACAAAAGGTGTGGCTCTAAACACCATCTTTCCCAAAACTCTTCTGGAGGAGGGACAAGTTAACAACATGGTTTAAAGTTCCCTGGGGGGTTCTGGGATGTGGCCAGGCCTGGCACCTCTGGTGAAGCTTTTTCAGGCTCTTGGTGACGATTCTCAAACTTCAGGTAACCCAGGGAATGTGTTAAAAATGCTGGTTCCTGAAAAAGAAATTTTATTTTCTATCTCTTTAATTTTGTATCTGTATGAGATGATGGCTGTGCCCTAAACTTACTGTGACAATCATTTCATGATGTATGCAAGGCAAATCATTATGCTGGAGAGCTTAAATGTATACAGTGCAGTATGCCAATTATAGCTCAATAAAAATAAAAAGGAATGACAAAAATAATTTTAAAAATAAAATGCTGGTTCCTAAAAAAAGAGAGAAAATGTTGGTTCCTGGGTTCTGCTCCCAGGTGGCCTGGGGAGGAGGCCTGTGAGCCTGCATTTTCAATTAACCTTTGCAAGTGATTCTCGTCCAGCTGTTTGGAGGCCCACAGTTGACAGACTAACTGTACTTGCTAAAACCAAGAGTCTTCCAGCATTGTGGTCACAAGTCACAGGTTCCAGCTAAAGCTGCAAAAGCAGAACCAGGTCAGGCTCAAGTCACCGCCCCCACCTCAGAGCAGAGGACAATCAGCTAATTGCAGCCCTGTGGTTAATGATAAGATGTTATCTCCTCAGGTGTGAGTGTCTTGGCCAGAGTGAGCTCTGTTACCAGGGCTCCTCAGACATTAACACCTCCAATAACTAGTTGAGGGGGAGGGGGAGGGGGAGGGGAGGGGGAGGGGAGGGGAGGGGGAGGGGAGGGGAGGGGAGGGGGAGGGGGAGGGGTGCATACAGGTGCAATAGGCCGTGTGTGAAGTATTCTGGAAGCCTTCTCAAAAGGGAGGCAGGGATGACTGGGCTTGTCTCCCTTCTTCTAAAAGCCCCAGGCTGGAAGCAATGAGTGAATGTGCTGGGGGTTGGGTTGTAGGCGGGGAACAGGTATCCAAGATAAGACAGTCTTCACAGTGAAAAGCCACAGAGGCTGAAGACCCAAGATTCCAGCTTTGTGAGCCAACTGGGTCTTCCTTCCGTTACCCGTGGCTTCCCCTCCCTCCCGTTTTCCATGGGGAGAGCTGAGACCCACACCTTCTTTCCTCCCGCTTTACCCTTTGGAGGTTGGGGTACAGACTGGCAGGGAAGCTCTAGGGTGTGAGGTCGGGTCCTGGCTTATGAAGAAGCAACTGAGACAGGATTTTTTTTTTCCGGCGGGGGTGGGGGGCAGAGGAGCAGGGGAGCAGGTAGGGATTACAGCCCTCAGAGGCGTCCTAGCCCAAAGGAAGCACTCCATTTCCTCAAGCCATGAATTTCAAGCTGCTGGTCAACAACCTAGTTGCGAAACCCATTTAGTTAAGTCGGCAACCAGCGTCTTTCACAAACTAAAATAGAACAGAAAATATCCGAATGCCCTCTAAGCGGTAAAGCACTCTTTCCTGGAAGTTTTGATTCTGTTTCCCTTAAATAAATCAGCAGGCCTGTTCGGTGGGTCACGATGTGAAATGTATTTCATACTGCAGGTTGCTGTCAAAACTTAAAAGCCATGGTCCTGGGCATGGCAGGTTCTGATGGCTTGGGCCCTGGCTTCTGACATCCACCTGAGCCACTGCCGGAGTCCACCCTAAGCACGGTCCAGCCAACTTCTAGAAGGAGTGCCCGACCAAGGAGGTCGGGTGGAGGGCTGAGGGCTGGATGCCGGGTGGACCAGCTAACGCACAGGCCCTCTGCAGCCTCTATCCCCAGTCCCTCAGCCCAGTGACACGGGCAACGTGCCAACCCCTTCCTGTTCCAGACGTGAAGACAACCGCTTGCCCGGTCCTTTGTAGGACCCTGTGCGACACGGGTCTGCGGCCCACGTCCTGTGCTTGTGGCTCACAGTGGTGCCCCCCCGACCCCACGTTGCCCAAAGCCCCTTAGGCAGCCTTCCCACAGCCCAGAGCCATACAAGCTGCTGGTCCGTGGCTCCACCAAGCAGGGAACTGAGGCCTGTCCCCTGGCCACAGGTGCCATGGGGCGCATCGATCCACTGCCCACTCTCCACACCCAGCCCTGCCATAGCCAGACACTGGTCACCGCCCCGGGCCCAAGAGTGCCAGGCCAGGGGGAGCAGGGCCAGCGGGCAAAACCGGCTGGGGTTTTTACACAGGAAGGAAGAGCAAGCCGAGGTGGGGGAGGAGGCAGAGGGGGGCGGAAATGACTGCAGTGTCAGCACCCAGAGGCAGACAAGGGGGAGGCCGGTCTCTCCCCACCTCTGCCACCCAGTTTTGACCTTTATGCTCAGACAAAACAGCCAATCTGGACCCTGGCACTCACCACAGCCGGGGGGTGGGGGGGATTTTCAGAGTAAGGGGTACGGGGGGTGATTTAGCATAAAGTCCCTCCCTGTACACCCCCCCAAAAGTCCAGTCCTTTTAAGGCGGAAATACTATGTGGGTAGACGGTATCAAAGGGGGAATCTGGGGGTGCACAGAGGAAACGCATCTGGGAACCCCAAACCCTTCCCTTCCCTCTGCTCAAGCAGCCGCCAGCCAGGCCCACCTAGGAGAGCAGGGGCGGCAGAGAACTGGCCTCATGCATCTGCCAGGCGGGCGGGGAGGGGACGAGAAGGGAGGGCAGGGTGTCAGTATGGTACCCCAGGGAGCAGGGGAGCTTACGTTACTGATCTGGTCCTGGGTCTTCTTGATCCTCTGGAGTTCGGGTGTGTCTGCCACCACGCTGAAGCCTTTGCCCTTGTTCTTCTCAAACTCCTCCTTGTAACGCACCTGGAGGACCACAGGGTGGAGAGGGATTGGAGTCGAGGCACGGGGAGCAGAGAGGGCCCCAGCCGGCAGCCACCTCTAAGGCAGCAACCAGCCAGGAGAGAGACCCTGACCAGAAACCCCCCTGCAGTGACATCCACCTCCACGCCCCAACTCAAAGCACAAGCCTTGGCCAAAAAGTATTAGACTAATGAGAATAAACCATTAATACGTATTCAGTGTATCCTGAGTGCCAAGCGCTTTACATGAACTGTCTCATTTAAGTCTTGCTGTATACTATCATTAGCTCCATTTTACAGACAAGGAAACTGAGCCGCAGAGAGGCAAAGTCCCACGCCCAAGGTCACGCAGCTTAGCAGCACATGTCCAGAGCCACCAGGATGAAACCCTCATCCGCCTGACTCCTGACCCTTCGCCACTGGCCCATCCTGCCTGAAAGCCAGAGGAAGAAGGTTCTGTTCAGAGCTCCAAAGACTGGCCCATCCTGCCTGAAAGCCAGAGGAAGAAGGTTCTGTCCAGAGCTCCAAAGACTGGCCCATCCTGCCTGAAAGCCAGAGGAAGAAGGTTCTGTCCAGAGCTCCAAAGACTGGCCCAGCCCTCACCCTAGCCAGGATGTGGCTCTACCCGCCGAAAGCCCGAGGGAGTTGCTAAGTGACCAGCTGAGTGAGGGCTGTACCAAGGGACAAAGTTGGTGCCCAGAAAGGGGGGAGGTGAGACAGCCGCTCGGAAAACTCAATCAATGAGCCTTTGACAGGCCCCGGCGGCTGCCAGGCTGGCTTCTGAGGTCAACGCCACAGGAGGGGATGAAACTGGCGGGGGGACAGACAGCACTTCAGAACGGGTTTCCAAGCTCTGGGGAAGACCCCTACCACACCTCCACGGCCCCCCTCTTTTCTGAGAATTCCATGGAAACCTGAGTACCAGAGGGACTTGAGTCAGACGTCAGAAAGGACTTCCCAAGCACTAAAAGAATTGAAATATGAAAACTATCCTGTCCTTCCCTGGGGGTTTTGAGGAACAGAATGGAGGCTGGAAATGCCCCTTGGCTTTCTGAGTGTGCACTGTCCACCTCGGCAGCCAGCTGTTCCAAACCCCACCAGCTGCCTGGCTCCCCTCCATGGGGGCTGTACTGTCCTAGAGGCAGGTCAGCCCAGGACATGAGGCCCAGGACCTTGGGAATCTCCAGGCAGCTCCCAGGCGTGGAGTCATCTGGCCACAGGGCCAAGCTGCACCGGGACCCGAGTGACAGTACCTACCTGTCAGTTCCTCTGCATGTCCCCCAGGGGCTGGGGTCCCTGTTTGTCTCCCGAGCCCCAGCTTTACCCATCCATGGGGTTCTTGTGCCTAAAAGGTTCCAGAACCTCTTTTGTTCTGATCCAGACTAAAAACAAAGGCCTGGATGTGCCTTTGGAAGAGAGTAAGGGGTACTGGAAGTTAACACAGTGGGTACAGGTACCAACCCACCCCAAGGGCCCAGAATTGCCCAGCATCAGCTCCTCCAGGAAGGCCTGGGCCAGCACAGCAACTCTTAGTGTTGGGGGTAGGGGGGTGGAGAGAACCCTCTGGGAAGGGGCCATCAGGAAAGGTAAGAAACTTAAGAGTCAAAAATGTGTAGCTCCATACACTAATATGTATAAAATGGATAACTAATAAGAACCTGCTGTATAAAAAAATAAATAAAATAAAATTCAAAAATTCCAAAAATAAGGTGTAGCTCCAGATGCAGAAGCCCAGATCCAAGGCCTCTGGGCTTGGTTTCCTCACCTATAAGAGGACTGTCATAGGAATCAGTTAAAATATGGGGAGGGGGCTTCCTATCACCAAGCATAGGCAAAGAGCCAGAGGGAACTGGTATGAACATAGGCTGTCTCCCACCTGCTGAGTGATCTTGGGCAACTGACTTAACCTCTCGGGCCTCAGTTTCTACATCTGTAAAATGCGGCTCATGATAGACCCATTCCAATGAACGGTGTGGATTACAGACAGTGGCTCTAAAGCAGCAAACACATTGTGGGGCACATAGCAGGGCTCAATGCGTACTGATAAGGGTGGGTGTGAAAGTGCTTTGTCAACCTTAAAGTGCTGAACAAATGCCAGTGCCCCACTCCTTCCTCCTCTACTTCCTGGCCTCTGGAGCATCAGGCCCCTAATCCAGGGGAATAATTGTCATGGCAACACTACAATGACATCAGCTGGTTCCCAGGCTCGGGAATTGCCTCTCCCTCCCTGCTGGGGAGGGTAATTCATTTCACTCTTGGCACAGGCAGCCCAGAGAGGGCAGGGCTGGGCGGAGCAGGGGCAAGAAAGGATGCAGGACTGGCTCAGCACTACTTTGCTGTACGTTCCTGGGCTAGTCAGTCTCCCTCTCTGGGTCCCCTGAGAGGGGCTAGCCAGCTGATCTCTAAAAGCCTTCCCAGCTCTGGAGTCTGTGACCATATTTATTAAGCACCTGCAGGCCCTGACTATGGAGAATCAAGGTGGGGAAGATTCTCCAGGAGGCTGTTTGGAGCTGGAGTGTGTGGCAGAGGTAAAAGGTGGGGAGCCAAGAGCGTGGGGAGGTCCGTGCCTAGAGCCTTGCTCATCACCCAAGCAGGAGTGTTTGCCCTCATCTGGGATGGCTCACCAGGACATGACAGGGGGCTCTAGGAGGGAAGTTACCTGCCCAAGGTCACTCAACCTGCTTTGTTGGTAGATGCAGGATACAACTCAGCACGGCAGCTAGATAACTGCAGCCCGGATGCTGCGTGGGCCTCCCATCCTGGAAACTCCCAAGGCAGGGCTGGGAATGATGCCTGAGGCCCCAAGAAACTCTACTTTTTAATATGTAAATTTATTAATTATTCTCCCAGGAAGTATCTTGTTCATCACTATTGTAGCAAACAGTAGGTATACACATGTGTTTGTTGGGTAAATGATGAATGAATTGAATGCAGACATAAAAATCTCCAAACAGGCAGCGTAATTTGAAAAATAAAGCAGAAACTAACACACCATTGTAAAGCAATTATACTCCAATAAAGATGTTAAAAAAAAAAAAAAGAACTGCCCTGCTGACCCAACATAAGAGAAAAGATCACGACTTTAAAAAATTTTATTGAAAAAAATATGATACCAACAATTTCCACTTATTATGTGCCTACTATGAGCTGGACCCACATACTGTGTAACCCACCCCCTTCTAACAAAAATGAAATCGTTTTAAAATTAGACACACACAGGAACTTCCCTGGTGGTGCAGTGGTTGAGAATCCACCTGCCAGCGCAGGGCACACAGGTTCAATCCCTGGTCTGGGAAGATCCCACATGCCGCGGAGCAACTAAGCCCGTGCGCCACAACTACTGAGCCCGCGAGCCACAACTACTGAAGCCCGCGCACACTAGGGCCCATGCTCCTCAACAAGAGAAGCCACTGCAGTGAGAAGTCCGCGCACTGCAACGAAGAGTAGCCCCTGCCCGCCACAACTAGAGAAAGCCCGCGCGCAGCAATGAAGACCCAACGCAGCCAGAAAAGATAATAAATAAATTTTAAAAATACACAACATAAAAAAAAAAGAGGGATTGTGATGAGTTCATAACATAAATGGAAAAAATAAAATGTTCCCAGCGAAAAATCAAAAACTAAAAAATAAAAATAAAATTAGACACACACGGATGGGGGAGGAGAGCCAACGAAAAAGGTCAGTTCTGGAAGCAATCATCAGAAGGTCTAGTATTCCTCAGCTTTATCATACCCAAGTTCCATCTCCTCTCCTTTCCAGGAGAATAGTAACAGCGAACATTTATTGAGTGCTGATTGTATGCCAGGAACTGTTTTAAATGCCTAATATATACTAACATCCTCACAATAACCTTTGGAGGGAGGTAATCCACACTTTACAGATGAAGGCACTAAGGCTCAGAGAGGTTAAATAACTTGCCCAAGGGCACACAGCTAGTGATGGCAGATCCAGCATTTGACCCTCAGCCAGCTCCAGTAAGAGTGACACAGGTATGCTGCCTGCCTTGCTGGTCACAAGATTCAGGATAAGAGAGTGGGAACCCTCTCAACAGCAGGGCAGAGCATGAGGCTCTGCTACACTCTCCTGTGCCCTGTGGCATGTGCCCTGTGGCATATCCCACGCGCAGCACCATGGACGATGAGGGAAAAATGAAAGAGACCTTCTTGCACTTCTGCCTGGGCTCAGGGGCCCGCACCGCCCCAGCTCAGCCCCACCCTAAAGCTGCTGCTTCTCAGCGCAGGGCTGGCGGTGGGAGAGCTGCCAGGCCCGGCCACCAGTGCCCTGCCTCAGCCAGGCCTGGGCAGGACCACCCAGAGGGTCATTTCTGGTCAGCTCTGTGGCTGCTGTCCCCACAGGGGAGGCTCCAGGTGTCCCAGACACCCAAAGTACCACTTTGGGAACCAATCTAGAGACAGGAAAACAAAGTTGAAATAGCATGGGCAACTTCCCAGAGACTGAGAAGAGACACACCAACGCAGGCCCAGGAAGCGGCCTGGAAAGAGACCAGCTGACACCCTGGTGGGGTGAGGCAGACGAGGTAGAAGAGGTTCCCACTTCCCTTCCCATTGGCCACAGGCCACACCTCCTGCCTCCACAGTGGCCAAAGGCACCAGAACCCATCACCGCCCCCAGCCAGGCCCGCTCAGCCCTTCAAGCCTCAGAGCATCGGGCCCAGCCCCCAACCTCTGGGTAACTGGGTTTGCTGTCCCTATTTTACCGGGCAGGAAAAAAAAAAAACAACTCTGAGAGGCAAGGGGCCAGACTCAGACCACACAGCTGGGGGGAGGTAGGAGACAGAACCAGGCTTGCAAAGAGGGCAGGACCGGGGTCTCCACCCTCCGCCTATCCCAGCCCCAGCCCCCAGGAGCCCAACTGCAGATTACAGCAGTGGCCTCAATGCAAAGCCCTAACTCACACCCCTCACAGCAGCTCCTCGGCTCCCTCCCTACCCCATAGCCTGGCTCCAAGCCTCTCGGAGCATGCCTGTGGGACCAAAAGCCCTCATCAGAATCACCAGGGCCGCCAAAATGCAGATTCCTGGACCCGCCCAGAACTGCCAAACAGAAGCCGCTTGGGCGGGGCCTAGGACTCTGCATTCTAAAAAGCCCCCCTGTCCCCACTGGTGACTGGTGCATCCTGGGCGTTAGCGCACAGGGCTGGGTGCCACAGCAGGCTGCAGAGGGGCTTGACTTCTGCCTCCGTCACGGGGCTCTGGCAAGGGGCATGGCCTCTCTCACCTGTGTCCCCATCTGCACCACAGGGCCAAGAGTTCCTCGTCATCAGGTGGTTGTGAGGATTAAATGAGGTCCTATGAAGGACGCAGTGAGAACCTATGAAGAGTGACTGCCTTTCTCATGATTTCCCCAGCCGGCCCCAGAGCCAGGAGCCCAGGACCCAGGAGGCGAGCAGTGGGCCAGGCCCCTGGGGGACAGGGGGGTCAGAGGAGCCTTCAGACCCTGGGCAGGGGTTGCTTCCTCCTACAGACCCCGCCCCTCAGGGATCAAGTTCCAGGGGCAAAAAGAGCTGCAGCCCCAACAAAGGCTGAGGGAATTAACAGGGTTTGAATTTCTCCTTCTGAGAGTAGGGTGTGTGTGTGTGTGTGTGTCTCTTGCTTCTGCTGCTCTGGTCTGCCTGCCCCACGTAGCCCCTTCCACCTCTGGCCCCAGTAGGCTCCAGACAGGATGGGGAGTCCAGGGCGGTGGTCAGGGCCTGGTTAGGGTCTTCCCTGTGCAGATCAGGCCCAGGCCCCAGTGCTGTCTCAAGCCTACTTCCTGCCAGCTGGGCTACTCAGCCCTCCTCAGTTAGCAAGGCTCTGGTATCCACTCCGGCTCCCCCAGTGACTGTGGCTTTCACACCACAGCGGGGGCGGGGTCTGGGCTGGCAGATGTGAGCTGCTGCTGATATCAGCTTCCCCTACTTGCTCCCCATCACTGTGGGACACACGGGGGGGGGCCTGAACCTCTGGCCTCATCAGGGTTACACGCGGTCAAGGTCACTGTACTCGGGAGTGAAAAAAACAGAGCCCAGACCTTGAAACCTCACTTAGAGTGCATGTCAACAGGCAAAGTCCGGTGCCTCTCAGAGCCTTGGTTCCCAGTCTGACCCCTGGAGTCGGGTCAAGGATAAATGAGGCAAAGTAACTAAAGTGCTTGCTAAGCTGCAAAAGTTCTCACCAGCATGAGGAACTATCGTGTTTATTATCAAGGTAGAGATAGTTTTCCTTAGGGAGTTGGATGGAAAACTGGAAAGAACACAAGCCTCAGAGTTAAACAAATCGGCATTCCAAGTCATCAGCATCTATTTCCTCTTCCGTAAAGTGAGACCGATCCTGCCAACTGCACAGGGCTGTTGTGAGGATTGAACATTAATACGCCCAGAGCACTGAGCACTCCATACATTAACCATTAATACAGTTATTATCTCTACTGCTACATATATGATCTTAGCAAGTCCCTTACTGTCTCTGAGCCTCAGTTTCCTCATCTGCACAATGGGAAAACAGCACCTTCCTCGCAGGATTGCTTGGAGGAGTCAACGAGAGAATGCATGTAGATGGCCCAGGGCTGATTCTCCTTCATGTGACCAGAGAAGTCACATCAAGATCTGGCAGCAGGAGCCCCACTCTGGAGGGATCAGGAGAGATCCCCCTCTGAGGCCCTGGTGGATCCTGCAAGACATTTTCCTGGCCCTGAGCACCCTGCCCACTTGGTTACGTTCCCCAAGGGGTCTCTGATGAAGCCCCGCTCTGCCCCACTCCACCCCAGAGTCCAGGCCAGGCTTGTCCCAGAAGCCCTCCCAGACCCCCAGGCAGGGTTAGTCGTTCTGGCCTAAAGGTTCTGGACCTTTTGCTTATTCCTCAGTGTCCCCTGAAGATCGAGTTCTCCCTGGAGCAGGAAGCCCGTCTCCTCCCCTACTGCGGTGACACGCAGGGCTCCCCACCCAGCAGGCGCTCAGGAAAATCAGGCCCAAGGAGACACAGGCAGGACAGGCCCCCTTCGCAGCCTGCCCTCTGAGGGGGGCTGTGAGTGGAGAGGAGGGGGAGGGGACCAGCTTCCTGGAGGAGGTGGGCTCTAGGGGTCCCCCACAAAATACCTGAAGCAGAAAAAGTCCGATGCCCACACCCCTCCCACCCACTTTAGGTAGGAAGCGGGATACGCTCTCGCCCACTTCTCTGATCAAGTCAGGAAATGTGAAGTAACTGGGGGTGGGGTGGGGGCAGGGAGATTGGTAACTGCTAGGATTTCAGCGCCTTGGCCTTGCCGAGTAACCACAGAAGGAAGGAGCCCTTGTCAAATCCAGGGGTTGCCCCGCCCCCAAGGGCCAGGCCCCGCCCCCTCACCTGACTCTGGAGCTCACTCTGTTGCTTGAGGCGGAGGTTTTCCGGGGTGTCGGCCACCATGGTGAAGGACTGCTTGGGGTAGTGTCTGCAGGACAGAAAAAAAAAAAGAGTGGGGGTCATTCTGGGGGAAGGGGCAGGAACCTCTGGGCTTCCATTCTCTTATCCTTGGGCAGCCCCTGCCCCTGTCCCAGCATCAGAACCACAATGCCCATTGCCCATGGCCGAGGGGAGGCAAGCGTTTCTCAGACTCAGCCTGGGCTGAACTGGGAAGACGCATCAGGCCCCAGTGGCTGGCTGGCCACCAAGAACTCCAAAGGGAGGACATGGGGACACTCTCTAAGGGTTTCAGATCACCCAAGTAATCCATGTCTATTGCACAGGAAGGTCAAGGGGGCCAGGCACCCAGGAGGGCCTAGCCAGGCTGGGAAGAAGATGCTCATGGGGTTAGGACAAAGCTTTCAGCTGAGACCAGAAGTGGAGACCAATGTAGCAGAGGAAGGGCGGGAGGGATACAGAGACAGAAGTAAAGGGGAAAGAGATACACATTTCCAGGGGGGCTTCCAGGAAAAGGCAGCGAGACAGAAAAAACACACACATCCAGAGTGGTGTTTCAAACAGCTAACAAGGTCCAACATAATCGGAGGGTAGATGAGAGATCAGCTTGAGGCCGAGAAGAGGTCACCACGGGTGACAGATAAGAACACTGTAACAACAGTTGATGTTTCCCTGTGCTAAGGGTGTACATGCCTTAGTTCATCAACTTCTTACAACCGCCCTATTATCCCCCTTTGACAGATTGGAGAACAGCAGCTTGGAAAGGTTAAACAATGTGGCTAAGGCACACGGCCAGTAACTGGAGGCATCCAGATTTGTACCCAAACGGTCTCCCAGGACCCAACACCCTGAACCAAACCCTCTAATCTCCAGACACAGGACAGGCCATGGTCCTGTCGCCTAGAAAGAGGGCTGGCTTGGAGGTAGCACGAACCAGTTCAGCCCTCAGAGCCAAGCCTGCGGGGACCTCCAGGACCACTCGGTCCAACCCCCTCATTTCTCCCAGAGGAGGAAGTCGTGTGCTGGCGCCAGGCACTTAGCTGACTTCATAATTATTTATCACATCGGTTTACTGTCTTCTCTCTCCACTGGTTCTCTATGAGGTGAGGGGATTCTTGGTCTTTTCTTCATTGGTTTATTCCAAGCTCCCCAAATAGTACCTGGTGTTCAATAAATATGTGTTGAATAAACGAATGTCCTACCATGTGTTGAAGCTGAGCCAGGACTAGAACTCGGGTCTCCTCCATTCCCCTGGGTCATCACAAAGTCCCCCAGCAAACCAGCTAGAGGAGAGGCAGCCCTGAGTCACTGTGGTCTGTGTGTAGATGCTGGTATGTGAAAGGGCTGGGGGTCTACATAGGCCCCAATTATTTCAGGGACTGGTGGGTGGCTTCTCGAAGCAGGAGCCAAAGCCTGGCCATTCTTAGCTCTGGCTGGCCACACCCCACCACAACTATGACCACTAGCCGATGCCAGACTCACAGGCTGTCCCCAGGTAAGAGATGGATCGCCATCTTCCAGCCAGCCAGGTTGGCTGATGTGCCCTGGAACTGGACACCAGCAGCCCTCCACCTCTGTGTGTTTCACCAGGCCTGGCATGTTTTCCAGCTGCCCGGCCCATCCTGAGCGAGAGCTATTGGTAATCACACACAAACTTCCCCGTGCCAAGGGCGGGACTCGGGGGCTGGAGAACTCAACTAAATGGTGGGGGGGAGGGTGGGGGGTGGCTAGAAGGAGCACAGTGCTGGGTGCTGCCCTGCCTGAGTCCTGCCCCCCAGATCAGCCCAGGCCCAGGGCTCCCCGAGCAGAGGGAAGAGCAAGGCAAGAGACTAAAAAGCAAATACAGCTGCCTGCAGCCGGCAACACAAATGTCCCGTAGATGAATGTGGGGCTAAGGCTGTGGGTCCAGTCCCAGGCTTGGCCCAGCTCCGCAAAGCCAGGGCCACCTACAGCTGAGGTGCTCCATTCAAACTCCCTGAGCAGTTCCAGGAAAAGGGAGGATCAACTGGGAGTCTGTTCCTGGCGACTAGAAAGAGAACAGCAGGAGGGATCTAAGTAAGATCTCCAGCAGAACTGGCGGGCCCTGAGGTCCTAGGAGGGAGGGCTTTGGAGATGACCCTCCCACCAAATCAGAGCCATTATGAAGGTGTCAGGGGGTGGGCAGTGTGGTGAGGAGAGTGTCTGTAAGTCGGGGCTCATGAGCACAGGAGGGAGGTTAGGTCCTGAAGCAGGGGGATGGAGAAGACCTTCAGGGCAGCTCTGACCCAGAGCTTGAAGGGTCAGTTCTGAGATGGTGGCTCTGGTTAGCACTTGGTGGGGAAGGGTGTCTGGCAGGCTCGGAAAACACACATGCACAGGAGCCAGTCTGCAAACCTGTGGTTTCCCATTTGCCTGAATGTACAGGGTTAAAACGGAGTGCCAGGTCCCGTGGCCCAAGGTCAGCCAGACGCAACCCCACTCCGCAATTCCGAGGATCCTGTGCACTTTGTGTTATTCCTCACACATGATGAATATCTAGGCGAGCCCTCTGCAGCAATGCACTTCTCCTAGACACTGAGGCCAGCAGGTCCACGTTCGTATACCTCCTACACGCCACCAGAAGGGTCTCAGGAGACCCCCCAACATGCAGTGGGTGCCTCTGGATGGGGCTGGCGGGTCTTTCATCCTCTCTTTGGAGCCATCATGACCCCCAGATCTCAGCCCCCCCACAGCCAGAACACTAATCCCATCAGAAGGGAAGGGGGGGACCAGCCTAGATGTCGTCAGCTTAATCTGGTGGGAGGAGGAGGGGGATTTTAAGCCTGCATCAGATTAAAATAGATTAAAGAGGGGCTCTGGAGCCTCCAGTCTCTTACCCTTGTCTCCTAAACCCCAACCCCAGGCCAAAAAATGCAGGCAGCCATGAGCACGGGCTATATTCCTCCTGCTGGGTCAACCCTGTCCCCTACCCACAGCCCCCAGCCCTGGCGAGACAACTCTGCCTTTCCTGTCCCCTGCTCACTGCGCTTCGGGTTCCCATGGCAACCTCATCCTCGGCTCAAGGCAGGAGAGCGGTGAGAGCAGGCAGACAGAGAGAGTCTATGGGGGTGGGGGAAGAGACACAGACAGCCAGGGTCCTCAACTGCAGAGGAACCCACGAAGGCAAAACTAGGAGGCTGTGTCTGCAGGATCCTTGTAGACAATTTAGGTGAGGAAGACAGGTGCCACGGGTTTGTTTTTAGAAGGGAGGTTATGCCAGAACGCCAGTGCTGTGCCCCTCCCCCATCCACATGACTGCCTTCCAAGAGGGCTACAATCGATTTGACCTCCTTCCAGAAACAACTGCTGGGAATTCTACCTTTTCCCTCCCTCTCTATCCTCAGGTTGAAGTGCCCCCCCAACCCATTACCCTCAGATCCCAGTTGAGATGAATGGATATATGCGTATCCCAATGCAGACGCAAAGGCAGAAGAGGGGTCCCCCCCCAGCTAGTGACCCCACTGGAACCCCAGCCCCACCAACAGACTGGGCCACGGTGAGGGAACGAGGGACCAGGGTGGGGAGAACTGGGTGTCCCAACCCTGGCCTGGAGCCGGGTCCAGAGCACAGCTGTTCTTTGTCCCTTCTGTGGGCCAGCCTGCACCCGGCCCCTTGTTAACCATTCCAAGCGGTGGGCCCTCTGCCGATGCCCCTCCCCACCCTCGATGGCAGTATCAGCTGCTCTGGGAAAGAGAGAGGCATGGAGAGAGCCCACTAGGACAGGAAGCCTGGGGGGCAGGACAATCAGGCAGCTGCTGGCAGCAGCCCAGGCCTCTAGGAAAACTGCGAGTCACATAAAGTGACTTCTGGATACACTGTATCCTGTGCACATTCTCTCCTGAAACCTGCCACAAGGCTTTGGGCTAAAAAGGGCAGGCGTTATCACTGTGCCCATTTTACAGATAAAGAAAACTGAGGCTCAGTGTTTCAGAAGAAAGAAACTCAGGACAGAGATCTGGCCCAATGCACTCTCCCCTATACCACACCTGCCCAGCCAGCTAAGCACAGGCTGACATCCTTCCCTGCCAGGTGAACGCCTGCCCACTCCCAGCTCTGAGGAAAGATATGCTTGGTTGGGTGGGTAGAGAACTTCCTCTTCTAAACCCAACCAGTTTCCAAGCTTGGCTATTATGAGAGAACCCTCTGGGGTCTCTCACCACCCCCAGTCAGAAGCCACCTACTCCTTAAGACACTTCTAAAGCAGGTGTCTCAAGAGTCCAGACATGACCTGTGGGGATGCAGGAGAAGGGGGGTTTGCCCCAGAGGACCTCTGAGTCACCTTCCTGCTTGGAGGGACGATGAGGACAGGGAGGATGCTGAGAAACTGCAGGGCTCCTGCTATGGGCTTACTGGGGCCAGAGATCACTCGTAGGAAGCCCCACTCCCAGTCCCGCCATCAGCTGTGTTCCAGAGGCAGAACAAGAACAGACCAGATATCCTGGAAGCCCAGCTCCCCCTTTCTACAGGCAACCTTGCCTCTTCCAGCCTTGGATCCCTTCAAAAACCACAGCTTTTTGTTCAAGGAGGAACAAAAATACATCAACAAAAGCAACAAGGAGCCTTTGGTTTCACCAAAAGGGGGGGGGGGGGAAACCCACAGCCCCTACATCCTGCCTCTGGAAGGAGCTGCTGATTCCCCTGCTGGGAACACTGCCCACGGGCAGGCGGGCAGGGAGGGGTCCCTTCTTACCCAGTTTCTCACCAGTTCCCCAGGCCAAAGGGGCTGAAACGGTGGGGATAGGAAGCAACAAGGAGGCATTGTTTGACCAGAGGGAAAAAAATGAGCAGCCGAAAAGATCAAGGCTAGACATGAAGAAGAACTTACCAGCCCTCAGTGGTCGTAGACAAAACGAAAAATGGCAATACACAAAGAGAAATGATTCTGCCAAGTCAGGAAAGGCATGGAAACACTGCGCCTCAGTTTCCTCATCTATAAAATGGGCTGTTAGGAAGCACAGTGATCCCTGAGGTTCCTTGAGGCCCTGACATCTGAGTATAAGGATTTGGGGGTGAGAGGAGGTAGGTAGGGGCAGCCTAGAGGCCACACTGCTCGCTGTGGATACCCTTTTGGACTCCCCGCTCCCAAACATAGCACACACACCCATCCCACTCCCTCTCCTGGTGCTACCCCCAGCTTCCCAAGACATCTGATCCCATTGTTCCCAGCCAGAGGCAGAGAACTCTGGGGAGGTGGGAAAGCCCCAGTCCCTATTCCTGGATTTGCCCACCGCTGCCCCATCCCCTAAGAGCAGCTAGGATTCAAGACAGTTTGCTAGAACCCAGAGATACTTCAAGCCCCACCAGCACAGGCCCCACCCCACTCTCTGAGGCCTGGGGAAGGAGAAGGACCACAGTCCCTTGCTCCCCAGAACCAGGCACACCTCCACCCTCCTCAGCCCCTCAGTCCACAGCTCAAGGCAACTGAAGGACAGACCCCTACCACTGCAGTCAGTGAGGAGGGGAAAGGTACAATTGGGCATCCCCCCCGTTCTTCCCCAGCCCATGTCCACCCCCTACTTGACACCCCGAAAGCTGGTTCCCCTGGCCTGCAACTCTGCCTCAGGTCTGCAGCCTCTACAGACTCATGGCCCCCAAGGAGAAAGGAACAGGCACGTGTCGCCCTGAGCCCCCCCACCCCTCAATCCCCCTGTCCTCCGGGCTCCTCAACTATTTGCATGGAGACAAAGGACCAGGTTTGTACGTGGACCCATCTGCCCCACTTTCAGAAAGAATAGTTTACAAAACAAATCATCGAGGGCATAAATGAGGGCATAACTATTCCTATAACAACTGGAATAGGCTCACCCCACCTACCCAGAAGCTTCAAGAGAGAATTCGATTAACAGCGTGTTCTTCCACTGCTGGCTATTATGCAAATGCAGGCATGCTCCCCTCTACCTTGTCATAGCAAGGCTGAGTGCCTGTGGCCTGGGAAGTGTGAACACAAACGCAGCCTATACAGTCCGACATCCTGGCGTTTCTCCCTGGCCCCACAGCTGGCGGCAGCGTGTGTGTCTGGATATACACAGGCACGTGTGTAAATGCACGTCCTTGGGGGTCCACTACCACCCAGAAGGCTGGCTGTGGGCTCTGGCCTATGTTCTCTCCCCGGCCTCACCCCAGGTAAGTCTGGTGCAAAGAGAGAAATAGAAGAGGCCTTTTTGCTGCGTTCAGTCACTTTCCAGAACTTAAATCTCAATCTTGAGAAGCCACTGGAGAGAGACAGACAGCTTTCTTCTTTCTCTTGCCCACCCTTCCTGCAAGACTCTGGCTCAGGGACTAACCAGAGATCGGCAGAACGTAGAGGTCGCCCTGCACACCAAACTTTCACGCTCCCTCCCCGGGTGGGCTCAACTCCCTGGCAAAGGGCTGGGGGCCGGGGGGCCGGGAGCGATCACCTGTCCCTCTGGGTCTTGAGCGGGACGTGCTGAAAAGCCAGGCCTGAGCTTCACAAAGCAAGGCCAGGCTGGCCTTATCCTGGAAACCCCAGGATTCAGGAACTGGAATGTCACTGGAATGGGATGGAGCCAAAGGCAGGAAGAATACAGGAAGGGATGAGAGTGAACACACAACACCCGTGCCTGGCACGTCGCAGGTGCGCAAAACTTTTTGGTCTAGGCTCCAGCATCCCTGGGTAGGAATTTTTAACCACGGGAAAACTGAGGCCCCGACAGGTCAGGAGGGCGCCCCGAGCAAGCCGGGCCTGCCTCTGGGTTATCCCGGAATCCCCACGTCTGGCTCGCTGGCAAGGACCTGCAGCTCAGCAGACGCCAGCTGAGGGAGTGTGGCTGCCTCGGGCCAGGTGCTACCACAGCGCGGGTGAAACACAGCTGGGCCACAAATCCCCCGAGTGTGCGGTCCCTCATCCAGGGTCCTTCCCAGGTAACATCCCAGCTGGGCCAAAGGTCAGCTAGGCGTGGAAGAATAAGGGCTGTAAAGGCTCAGGGAATGGACAGGGGTCAACCTGCTTCTCTGGCTGGAGGCCAGGAGAGAGACGGGGGAATCTCACCCTCGGCAGGTTGGAAGCAGCATCCCAGGAGGGGTGTTTCATCTTCTGCCTTCCCTGGAGCCCCCCCAACCCCTGCAGGAGCTACCCACCCCTACTTGCTGCAGCCTCCCTAGAAGAGGGTGAGAAACGTAAGCTGGGACTTTGGCACTAGACTGAGAACAGGCAGAGAAAACAAGGACAAGCCTCTGATTTCTTTCTCCAACTCCCAGCGCTTGCTGCATTCTAGGCTACCGGAGTCTTAGGAAGAGACAAGAAGAAGCCTTAGTCCCTGCCATCCACTGGGCTCCGGGCTCAGCCAGACTTCTGCCTGGAGGGGCCGAGGCGCAGAAGCTGCCCCCAGAGGAGCCTAGGTGCCCAGAATCTAGCCTGAAGTGGGCCAGCAATCAAGGGGTTAACTGCCCCAGCCTCTGGCTTTGCTGAACCCCACCCTACTCCCCAACAGAGGGAGGAAGTTGCAGAGAATCAGGGCTTGTGTGAGCCTTTAAGAATTTGAAGAATGTCCCATTTCCCTTGGGGGGGGGGGTGGGAGAGGTCGGTATGGGGAAGAAGACCAGTGGAAGCTAATAGAGGAGAAGGGGCAGCTGAAGGAGGAGGCAGGACAGAGCTGTGACCCTCCTTCTACCCCAGGCAGTCTTCCCAGTGCCCCCAATCCCTCCCAGAAGGGAGGTGATTCATGGTGCTTCTTGGGCTTGAGATTTTATCAGAAAATCTGTTTTCCCAGCACCTGGCACAGGTTGGCATCTAGCAGCTGGCAGGGCAGGCGGCAGGGCAGGCAGTAAGAGCCTGATGAATGCTCCAGCCCCAAGGAGAAGAGGCTGTGGTATGTGCAGGGGAGGGGAGGGCAGTAAGGGGGAAGACAGCCTTTCACAGGGGTTTAAGGCCCCAACTCCTTTTAGACAGGTCCCAAAGTTCCCCTCCCAGGTGAACTTCAGCTGCAGAAAGCCTCCAGACTGAGAATTTAAAAAGAAAAAAAAAAAAAGGACTCAAGTCAGATCCTGAATTTTTTTGAACACTGATCTTGCCGTCTACTTGCAGTGACTTGACCTTCTGAAGCCCCACCTAGTAGCGTGGCTGTGAGGTCCTACATGAGCCCTGACCTGAATGCAATCAACCTGAAACTGCATGGGGTGGGAGGGGGGTATCCCCCTGGAATGGGGGACCCCACCTCTACCCACCTCCCCACAGCAGACCAGAGCAAACTCCACTGGAAAAGACATGAAGGTCTCCACCTCCCACCAGGCAGGGAATAGATCTGCCTGGGGCCAGGCCGCTCCCTTCATGCTGCCCCCACTTCTCAAGAAATGACTACTGGGAAGGGCCGTAGCCAGGAGCCCCCAGGCCTTGTGCCCAGACCGTCTGGTAAGGGGCAGGGGAGAGGAAACAGTCAGGTGCTGTCATGGGGAAAGAAATGTGGAAGGCGAAGTGGAGAACACAACTGGGCAGAAACAGGACTTTTTCTTGAAAGCCCACGCTGGATCCCTCTCTCACAGCAGAGTGCGGTGGAAAGAACAAGCTTGCTCTACGGGGTTTGAACTGGCCTGTCACTAGTCATTCATCTTGGGAAAGCCCCTTCCCTTCCTCAAGCTTCAGTTTCCTTCGCTGTAAAATGGGCATATTAACAGCCCTGACTTCATCCAGCTGTGGTGAGGAGGACTCAATATGGTTAAAACACATGAGGCAGAGCGTGGAAATGCTGGGCCATGTCATCTTGTGGGTATCAGAATGGAAGGAAGCGCTAGGAGGGAGCCAAGTGCCCGCCCAGCCCCTGCCCAAGGCAGGACTCACGCGTTGCAGTAGGGCTTCTTCTCATAGCCCTTGTAGTTCTTCATGTTGAGTGTCATCTTGCAGGTCTCGCAGTGGAAGCATGCTTTATGCCAGAACTGGGGACAGAGGCAGAGGGAGGACACCCGTCAGACACCAGGATTCAGGAAGGGGGCTCGGGCCCCAGGAAGGAGCTCTCCATCCGGGGACTGGAACACAGACACACCCCAGGTGAG
Source organism: Balaenoptera ricei (assembly GCF_028023285.1). Taxonomy (NCBI): domain Eukaryota; kingdom Metazoa; phylum Chordata; class Mammalia; order Artiodactyla; family Balaenopteridae; genus Balaenoptera; species Balaenoptera ricei. Next base: position 18,455,551 of record NC_082658.1, on the reverse strand, counting down.
CCGGGGCCATCTCAGGTCACAGGCTCTGGCAGCTGATGACACCACCCTCCCCTGTCCCATTGGAGCTATCCGGAGGGGGAGAAGGGCAGACACAAGGTTGAGTGGGGAAGAGGCCAGTTATAACAGTAGCGAGCAGCCCCCAGAAGGTCTGCTCCACCTCCCCCAGACCACTCCCTCTGACGGAGCAGGAGAAGCCTCATTGCTTATGCAAAGCTGCGCCAGGGTTGCTAAGAAGCCGGTGCTGAACGTGAGGGGCAGCTCCTCAGCCTTGACAGAGGAGGAGGGCCCAGCCCCCATGCACCCAGTCCCTCCTAGCTCCCACACCAGGGCCTCCAGACACACCTGGGCCTCCAGACACACCTGGACCTGGGCAATGCGCCAGCCCCACTGCCTCCCCTTCCTGAGCGACCCCTGCCCAGACTGGGGGTGGGTGCCCCAGGCTCTAGCCACCACACCCACACCCTTCCCCCATCCCTCAGCTGGTCTTCCTCTGAGGCACCGCCCTCCTCTGCTTGGAGGTGGACCCCCCCCCCAGTAGTGGACATCAAAGCCCCGCCCTGACTAGCTGTGTGACCTTGGTCAGGACCTACACCTCTGAGCCATTTCTGCGTCTGTAGAATGAAAATCATAATACCCATCTCTCTTGGGATTGTTGAGGTTTAAATGAGAAATCACCTACAAAGCCCTCAGCGTAGCACCTGGCACCCCTACACACTCGAGTGTCAGGTGCTGGGCGCGGCAGAGACGACCCTCAGCGGAGGGGGCTCGGGGGCTCGGCGGGAGGTGGGTGTGTCTTGGGGTGCAGGTGGGGCTCTGCCGTGCCCAACCACAGCTACAATGCGTGTGAGTGAGAATGAGTGGCAGGGAAGACTCCAGTGAAGCCCAGGGACCCAGAACGGAACAAGGATCCATCCAGGGTGGCTGAGGGAGGGGAAGAGAGTCAAAGACCATGAGGGCAGGGCAACTGATGCAACAGAGGTGACCCCATCCTGAGAAACACCGATGCTCACGCAAACCCAAGCAAATGAGAGAAGTCCGCCCCTGGCAGCCCAGGACGAGGCCCCCGGATCAGCACCCACCAGGAGTCCAGCTTCCAGGACCCCAGAATCCAGGCTGCTGGGGTGACCCAGCTGGCCCGTCCCTGCCCCATTTCCCAGCAGCCAAGGGAGACACTCCTGACCCCTCAAAGAAAGAGGCCAGAAGTCAGGGAAGGGCACAGGGAGGCTTTCGAGGTGCCCAGCACACGCCCGGCTCTTGGCCACCTGTCAGGAAATTTCCCCAAGGAGGTGCTTTTCAAAATGTGTTTCCCAACCAAGGCGTGCTTCTAGGACACTTCGGAGAAGGGGACAGAAAAAAGGAAGCTGAGACGTTGGCATACCACCTCCCTCACCCTGGACCACTTCAACCAGAGACGACGGGGTAATTTGGGGGGTAATCACCTTCTAACAGGGTACTTTCCCCATCAAGGAGACCCAGAGGACTCTCCAGTGGTGGAACAGTAAACAAAGTGACGGGAGAACTGCTCTTTGGGAAGAAGGTCAGCGGGAAATCTGGAAGCAAGGGATGGCTGTTGTAAGCTGGGCCTCCACCCCAACCGGGGCCTATCCCTGAGTCCAGCCCACACTCCTCCCGGTGCAAAACCCCAGCACAGACAATCCACCGGAAAGCTAAAACGGGGTAGTCCCTGCCCCCACCAGCCCTCGAAGTGAAAGCCCCTCTCCCTCCCCCAATGCCTGGGAGGCGCTGGCAGAGTGCCCCAGCCCTGTCACCACCCAGTCTGCTGGCCTCTGCCTGCTTAGCTGCACATGCCCCTGCCTGGGCCCCTACCCCCGCAGGGGCCTGCCAGGAAAAACATTTTCTGGAATCCAGACCATGACCCACTTTCACACACACGTAGGCAGGAATCCGCACTGTCCTAGGCCTGGGGACCTCCGAAGCTGCCCCCTGATTGACTTGGGGGAGAGAAGGAGAGAGACACAGACACTTCCACCCTAGCAGACAGCCAGGTCCCCACCCTGGAGCCAAGCCCCTTGGGAAGGGGGCATAGTATACTGGCCAGGCTGGGGTAAAAGGCCAACAGCCAATCCGGGGGTTCCACAAGACACACACACACACACACACACACACACACACCCGCCAGCTGCCACTGGGAGGAAGGGGAGCCCTGTACAAGGGAACGGTGCCCATTTCCATCGGTAGTTCCTCCCCACCTCACCCCCACCACCCTTGCTCTCGGCTACACACGTTAGAGGCTGAGGCAGTGGTCATCTGTTCTCTTACGGGGGGTCCAGTAACAGAAAAATGAAAACAAGAGTGGACTGAGTACCTTCAGGGTAACTACGGAACTCGGTCCCTGCATCTGTAAAGAGGAGCTAAAACTCCCGGTCCCAAAGAGGTGCTGGGAGGAGACGACACAGGCGCCAAGCCTGGCACCACTAGCTGCTTCTCGTCACTTCCCTCCCCTCTCTGGAGGAGGGCTCCAAGGTTCAAGAAAATCCAGCAGCTCCTGCCACTGTGTCCTTTTGGGGTAGGAAAGCGAGGGGAGCAGGGGCAGAAAATGACAAGTCATTCAACAGCCCCTTTGGGCCAAGCCTGGGCCGGGAACCCTGAGGGGACCCCAAATGAAAAAACCCCATCCCTGTCTCAGTTGGGTCTGGTGAAGGACACAGGGAAATAAGTCAATACAACCCCACAATGAGCCTCTGTCTGCCTCTTTGCCCTGCCCCACGAGCCCTGTCTCAGAGCAAGAGTCCCCTCTTTCTTTTCAATTTCTTTTTTTTTAATCTTTTTTGTATTTTTTGGCCGCACCATGCGGCATGTGGGAATCTTAGTTCCCTGACCAGGGATCGAACCCACGCCCCCTGCCTTGGAAGCACAGAGGCTTAATCACTGGACCACCAGAGAAGTTCAAGAGTCCCCTCTTTCTTAGAGGCCACAGGTAAGAAGATTTCAGAGGAGGATTCCCGGGACTCAGGGAGCAAAGTTACCTCTAGGCATGCAACTCGAATCCTCCCTGCTGCCCCGGAAGTCCACTGTTTCCCTATTCACCAAAAACCAGACCTCTGGTGCCTGTTAGAAGCCTCTCAGCCCATCTCCTAGGCTCCAGCATCACCCTCAACTCTCCCTTGCCTGCAGCTCCAAAGCTGCAACCAGCTCCACAGAAAGGCAAACAGAGGCTGATGGGACAGAAGCAAGATCCCCCGCACTTGTGTGAGGCTTGTGCCAGCCCTGTCCCTCTGGAATCACCGTGGAGGTGGCGGAAGCGGCTGCTCACAGCTCTGGGTGAGGGGGATGCGGTGAACTTCGGGTCGCTGTGCCTGCAGCCTGGTATCTTGCCCTCTGCACCCGGGCTGCCTATGACTCAGGGTTGGAGTATGAGACCTCTCCCTCCCTTCCTGTCACCCAGGGTTACAGTTTTTCACTCCTCCAGGGGCAACCCTAGCCCCACCCGGGCCAGGTCACCAGCCTAGCTCAGTTGGCCACCTGGGAGGCTGGCTTAAAGGCATAGACCGTGGCTGCACCACCACAGATTCCCAGGGAGTGTTATTCCTGGTTCAAGAGCCCAGGCCCAGAGCATTCCTCAGGCCAGGGTCAGGAAGGGGAGGGACCACTATTAATGAGATAGTGTAAATAAAAGTACTTTTTGCAAACACAACAGGCAGAAGAGCTGAGCAAGAAGAACTTTAGATTTGAATTCCTGCTCTGGCGGAAAGGGGAGTGAGCCGCATGACCTGTCTGAGCCTCTGATTATGGGGTTCTTAATTTACAGGAGCGATCACATCTGCTTTGTGAGGCTCCTGCAAAGACGAAGATGGAGCCTGGCACATTCCAGTGAGTCGTAGCTGTTATGAATGGATGGTCACGGGATGATGGTGGGGTGCTCTCAGCTAGGAAATGAGGCACCAGGGCTGCAAGGCCTTTTCTCCTTTTTTGTGTCCAGCCCAGCTTCCTTCTACCTTGCTGCCCCCTGTGGGGGCTGAGAGGAAGGTGGTTCAGACAGCCAGAGGCAGAGAGCTCTCCCAGTGGGGGAGTCCGGGGAACTGCCTCCACCTGTGTTCAGGAGGCCGGCGAAAGCAAGCCAGGGGAGAGGGACATGGCAAGACTCTTGACAATGCAGGTCCCCAGATACGACTGCTTCCTCACAGGGTCTAGGACAAAACTCCACCTCCCTCAAAATGTAGAGGACGTTGTGAGACACAGCCCCTCTCCCTCCCCAAAGGCCCTGCAGCAGCCCCTGAGAGTGCCTGGCACAAAGTAGATGCTCAATAAATATTTGTTGAATGAATGAGTGACGTCACCCTGTTTCTCCCCCAACTCTGATCCCATAAGTCCTCTGGGGAAGCGAATCTCGACCTCAAACACCAGCAATACATATTTATTCAGCACACAGAGCACACTGGGTACGGCAGGTTGAGGGCAGGGTGGCCATCATAGGTGACACAGCCTTTAACCCAGCTAAGCCTTTGGGAGATAAGGCTCAGGGAGGAGAAAAGGCTAACACCAAGGATGTAGCTTTTGCTCTGGGTCATGTTGTGTCGTAGGGAAATTGCAGTGAAACAGGCGAGTCTAATTTGACTCTCTCCTGTTATAAATGGGAAGCCTTGGGAAGTTGATTAGCAACTGTATCTATGCGACCGAAGGTTCCCCCTCAGGTCTCAGTCCTCCAGGCACCAGGTCCCCATTCCAAGTGCCTGCCCTTACTACCTGAAGGGGGTTGGGAGGAACAGGTCTGATACCTGGATATTCCAGGCCTCCTGCTCAGTGCAGGGGTGAGGTCTCCCCAGGGCCACCTCCTGTAAGGAGAGTTCTAAAAAGAGAGAGGAATCACGAACTCTCACTTCCCAGGGCAACCTCCACCTGAATGTCCCCTTTCTGCGAGGGCAAGAGAACAGCTGGGGAGGGCACCTTGAAGGATCCCTGCACCACTCCCCTCTGGCTCCAAAGGTATGGGGCTGCAGAGAGTACCCCAGCAAGGTAGGGAGGGCACAGCCTATACCACATCCCCTTCTGGGCACTTTAGTGCACTTCCCCACCTTCAAGGAAAAGACATTACCATACCCATTTGATAGACGGTGAACACTGAGGCCTAGAGCCATTCGTAGAGCTGGCAGGAGCAGACCTGGAACTAGGACCAAGTCTCCCAACTCCCAGGCTAGCAATCCCTCCATCATATATTGCTTCTGCCTTACGTGGGTGGAAAGTGGCCACAGCCTCTTCCCAGTTCATGACCGTGCAGAAGAAGGAGGGCACAGGGAACTCAAGATGCAGAGACCAAAATCCCTATCACCGGGGAAGGGCAAAAACCCCAGTGTGTAAGGACAGAGAGCTCTCAGCTCCTGCCTCCAAGCTCAAATCCTGCCTTCCGGCATGGTCATTGGGAAGGTCAGTACCCACATCCCTTGTACCCATAACATGGCCTTCCTCTCCACCTGCCCAGCCAGGCCCAGGACAGTGAAACAGCAGCAGCCCCATATGCCCCTTTCCTCCAAGAGCAATTTCAAATGTACCTCAGAACCTTGGAAACCCCACCCCCTCACCCTGACTCAGAGACCAAAGGTCACTGAGGAAGCACCAACCCCAAGGTGGAGAGGAAAGACAAAAGTATCCAACGAACTACCCTTTCTCAAACAAAACCTGGCTCCAGGTGGGCTCTGCACCCCTCTTCCATCCCATGCCCCCCAGCCCCTGCCACTCCAGACGGGAAGGAGGGAATCTTTGGACTTGGAGCCAGCTTTAGGAGGTAGATGACAGGCACGATGAGGAGGGGGACAAAATCACACAGGCTTCTCCTCCAGACTGGGGAGGGGAGGCAGAGAGGAGGTGGATTTTGCCTTAGGATCTTCGGGAGATTAAAAGAGGCCAGGATCCTACCCCAAACTGCCGGAAATACCCAGTTCTACTCTCCGCCCCCCTCCAAAAGTATAATGGCAACCAGATGAACGAGTCCAGCATGATTGGGGGGGGTGGGGAGGAAGACGCGTAAGGGCCCCCAGGGGACAGTGAATTTCCAGAAGGCCACCTTCCCTTCCCCCTAACACCTCCCCCTTTTCTTGGCTTCCCCTGAACTCAGCCAACCCCACCCTCCACTGGGGAAACCTGCTTTGAAAAGTTAGCTCTTTGTTCTACAAGCTGGACTCAAGCCTCTGAGCACAATTTCAGACTTCTGTGAAGCGACCCCCACCCACCCTACTACTCCAGCACGCGACCCCGCCCCGGTCCGGCTGGGCGGACCAGCACTGGGAGTTGGCTTCCAATTTGAGGTGGGGGCTGGGAAGCTACGGAGGACGTCTGCTAGGCCATTAACCGCTGACCCACCAAGAGGACTGCAGGTCGTGCAAAAAAGGGGTCTCGCAGTGGGGCTTGGGGCCTTATCCGAAGGCCAGTTCACCAGATGCAACACTCGCCGGCTGATAGCCCCCGCCCTCCAGTCTCCAGGCCAGGAAGCCCGGCCATTCGCCGCCGGAGCGGACGGTTTCGCGGGGGCCCCCAACCTCTGCCCCGCCCCCCCGCCGCCCCCTCCCCCAGCGCCCAGCGCTTCCGCCTACTTGGCGCTCGGCGAGGCGGGGAGAGGGAGCGGCCGTCTCCTCTCACTCTCCCGGCCCTAGGGGGCGGGGCTGCACCCCTAACCTTCCCTCACTCCCCCCACCCCCACTCCGGGGCCTGGCTTCCCTACTCCACTCGCGTCCTCCCAACCCCTGGGCACAGAGCCCACTCTTCTCCAGTAGTGGCTGCCCGCCACGCGTGGACTCCTTGCCTCGCCCCGGATCTCCTGGTTTCCAGACTGGGGTCTGTCCCCACACCCCACGACACCGCCCTCCCTCCCTCCTCTCAGGATCGCGGGGATGAGGCGGCATAGACCCAGCCCCGCTCTCCTCCCTCGATCTGGAGCACTGCTCGGGGATTGCAAAGACGCGTCTCCGGGTCCCGCGTCTCACCTTATCCAGACAGTTCACCTTCTCCGTAGGGTACACGATCTTGCCGCACCGGGCGCAGTTGGGATTCATGGCTCCGGGAAAAGCTAGGGCGGGGACGCCGGAGCTCGCGCACGTTCTCTTTCCCCGGAGCGAGCTGGCGGGAGACGGCCGCGGCTGCAACTGCACAGGCGACGGCGACGGCGGCTGGAGCTAGGGAACTGGCCTCCGCCTCCGCCCTCCTTCCCCTAATAAACACAGCGGGGAGGAGGGGCTGTACCGGGGCGGGGACGCGCCGCGGGCGCGGGCAGGGGCGCGCGCGGCGAGGCGCGCTCCCCGGGCGACCCAGGGCTGCGCGGGGGCGGGTTCCGGGGAGGACTGCGGGACCGGGGGTACGCGCCTAGGTGAGCTCCCAAGCAAAAGGAGCCCTGGAGAGATAGGCCCGGAGGCTAGGCGCGGACAGACGACCTTGCCCAGGGCACTTCCGGCGGGGCGGAGCCGATCTGGCTGCACATCTGGGCGCCTGGGCTGCAGGAGGCGGGCAAACACCTCGCACCCTTCCAGGGTGGGGTTTGAGCCCACCCGAACACCAAATCAGATTCTCCAGATTTGGAGACTTCCTTTGTACCCGTCGGTACCCGGCGAGAACCTGCGGACCGAACGGGAAGCCCCTGCTCCGCCCCCATTAGCCTTCCCCTGCAACATCCTTTCCCACATTTGTAGGGCGGAACCAGTCCCTCCCGCCAGGACTCAGCGCCTCGCAGCCGAGTTAAGTTTTCCCTCCCCGCGCCTCTGCCGTGTAGCTTTCCTGTGGTTCCCCGGATCCGGGGGCCTTCTGCTTTCTCCTTGGCCCCTTTTCCTCTTTCGTTCCTTTCTCCATATCCTTACTCTCCACCTTTGGTGTAGCGTTGACTTAACGCCCAAAAGAGCACTATCCAAGCGCAGAAACGGCGTGGGGGTATAGCTCAGTGGTAGAGCATTTGACTGCAGATCAAGAGGTCCCTGGTTCAAATCCGGGTGCCCCCTCGTAGTTTTTTCCTAAACTTATGTAACTAGTATAATTTATTCTTGATTCATATTTTAACCTTGGGTTCTACGTTAAAGAAAGCAGAGAAAAGCTACTTAAAAATTCCTTCCTCATTTTCCAACCGTAACGGAAAGCTTTCGGCTTTACTTTGTACTCAGCAGGAGGAGGGGGTGGGTACAGGCACAAATCAGGTACAAAAGCTACAGGTCCCCACTACCCACGCCAGCGGTATCAGGACTTCTGCGGTCACCGCTGGCAGCCTCAGGGGTGTCAGGCAGTTCCAGGAGCTGGTTCAGGAGACAAGACTCCCCCAAGTTCCTGTTCAGTTTTGGGTGGGGCTGGGTCAAGGGAAGGAAACCCACAGACACAGACTTTCTCCAACTTCACCTTTCTTTATTACTGGTGACAGGCGCATGCCGTGTTTCCCTATTGCTCATGCCACCGGCAGAGTGAAAGCACTTCGAGAACGTCGAAATGGCCAATGCCGACCCAAAAGTTCATTTAATTTACAAAAATAAAGTTACATCCGGATGTAAACTGATATAAACTAATGTAGTGGTTCTCAAACTTGAGCTTGCGTCAGAATTACCTGGAGAGTTTGTTAAAGCACCTCCCGGTTTCTGATTCTCTTGGCCTGGAGTGGGACCCCGAGAATGTGCATTTTTAACAAGTTCCCAGGGAATGCTGATGCTGCTGGACGACACTTTGAGAACCACTGAACAAATAATAAAAGGCCATCAAGTTTCATAACCTAAAAATGGGGACAGATATCTATTGGCTGCGTGACTGACGGTATCAGTGTTGGGTCGGAGGAAAACGAGAAGGGAGCAAGGCCCCTCGACTAAGTTTTGCCCAAAAAAAGGAAAAAGAAAGGATAGTGGGAGAGGCATGCTTCTTCAGACAGGGGGCAGTTGTGATATTTTAAACTCGGAATTTGGTTGTGTCAGCCCTCGGGGCCCCGGGGGAATACTACTCGAATGCATTTTTCCCCACGGCTCCCATTACTGTGCGACGCGTCGCGAAGCTGGACATGACGATTAAACAGATCTGCCGTGCGGTGCAAAGCCCAGACCCGAGATATAACTAATATTTCACCCCTTTCCTGGACATCAGGCCTCAAACTCACCACCTGTAGGTGTAACGGGCCAAAGCCCTGCCTTTGAACTAATATAAAGAAGGAGAAAGCCGTCCACTTTTCACCCTCCTTCTTACATCTATGCTGTGTCTCGTTAAACTTCGCCACTATATAAACCTTCTGAACTTGGATTCTGTTCTAATCTGCCTGGTCAGAGTATGAACTAGGCAAAATAATACTGCCCCGCCCCAACATTCCATCCCCCCCCCCCCGCCCCGCAAAGAAACTGTAATTAACGTTAAACCAATAAGTCTTGAAGGGTCTCAGGGACTGGAAGGGTCTCAGCCTTCTTTCTGCCTGCTGAGGCTTCTTGCCACTGAGTGGGGGTATTCAGCTGAAACATGGTAGAGTCACCCCTGTGTGACTTCTGGGGAGAGAAAAAATTCACCTGGTGCAAGAGGATCTCCAGGATCCTCTTTGGATCCTGGATTCAGAAACCTCAGACTCTTGGGTTATTCGGGGTTAACCTGAGTGGCTGTGAAAAACAGGAAGATAGACTAGGGGGCACCCGGATTTGAACCGGGGACCTCTTGATCTGCAGTCAAATGCTCTACCACTGAGCTATACCCCCTCTCCTGCCAAAAACTTGGTAAATTCTTTTTAAATCCATTCCAAATTTTTCCTTCTGAAAATATCCAAAATTAGTCTCTTCTTGTTACATGATACTGAATTTAGTAATAACGAGTTTAAAAAGACTAACTAAAACCGTGGGATTTTGAAAACATGTGAACTTAGGTACCAATCTGCCTTTTTCTAGGTTCAATTCTTTATCCACAATCCCACTCATCTCTTCAACCTAAGAAGTCAGAGAAGAGCTTCTTGCAAAACTGAATAGGGAATCCTTTCCCCTGGTCTCTCTAAAAAGAATGCAAACACCAGCTGAACAGACATCTCCACTGAGAGACTTTCCTGGTGGTCCCTCTCTCTTTTTATGGAGCAACTACTATGTGCCCCACTCTAAGTGCAGAACATACTTTCAAATAGAAAGACACACAGGTTCTCAGCCTCACTGCGTTTAAAATCTAGTGGAGTCAGAATAGAAACAAATGCACAAATGAATAAACAAGGAAATGCCCAGTAGTAATAAGGGAAGTGACTAAAATGAAAAACAAGATGGTGTGTTAGGGAGGTCCAGGGGGGTATTTCAAGGTGGAGAGTCATGGAAAACTTTTCTTTGCAGGTGATTTTGGAGTTAAGATGTGAATGATATGAAAGAGACAGCCATTTGCCCAGTCCATCTGTCAGGGGCAGGCATTCTAGCTAAAGGAAATGGCCACTGCAAAGGCCGGAGGGCCAGAGTAGCTGGAAGAACATGAAACAAGGGAGAGTGATTCAAGAGAGCTGGAGAAGTAGCCAGAGAGCCTTATAGGCCCAAGTAAGGAGTTTGGATTTTATTCCAAATGGATGAAAAGCCAGCCGTTGGACAGTTTTGAGCAGAGGGACTGGAAATAATCATTCACGCTATTGTGGGGGAAATTTACAGGGAGTGAAGAGTAGAAACAGAGAATACATACAATGGACTACTATTCAGCCTTAAAAAGAAGGAAATTTTGCAATATGCGGCAACAGGGGACATTATGCTAAGTGAAATAAGCCAATCGTAGAAGGACAATTACTGCATGATTCTACTTACATGAGGTACCTAAAACAATCACACTTATAGAAGCAGAGAGTAGAATGGTGGTCGCCAGGGATGAGGAGAGAGAAACCGGGAGTTGCTAATCAATGCATACAGTTTCAGTTATACAACATGAATACGTTCTAGAGAGCTGCTGTTGAACATTGTGCCTATAGTTAACAGCATTGTATTGTACACTTAAAAATCTGTTAAGAGGGTAGATCTCGTGTTAAGTGTTCTTACCACAATAAAGGAAAAGAAGAAAAGTGGACACAATAAAATTTTTAAAAAGAGAGAGGGAGAGGTTAGGTAGGATTCTATTGCAACAGTGCAAGTGAGAGATGGTAGCAATGTCTGAGACTACAGTGACATATTAGTTTCCTGTTGCTGCTGTAACAAATTACCACATACTTATTTGCTTAAAACACAAATGTATTATTACCTTACAGTTCTGGAGGTCAGAATTCCAAAATCAATTTTACTGGACTAAAATCAAGGTGCTGGTATGCCCACATTTCTTCTGGAGGCTTTAGAGTAGAATCAGTTTCCTTGACTTTTGTAGGTTGTAGAGTCCGCCAGCATTTCTTGGCTCATGGCCCCTTCCTCCATCTTCATAGCCAAGGTTGCATCTCCTCACCTTCTGATCTCTGCTCCTATCCTCACGTCTCTCCATCTCTGACTCTGATCCTCCTGCCTCCCTCTTATAAGGACTCTTCTGATTACTCAGATAATCCAGGATAATGCCCCCAACCCAAGACCCTTAATCACATCTAGAAAGTCCCTTTTATTATGTAAGATAACATATTCACAAGGGCCTTGGGATGTGGACATATTTGGAGGCCCATTGTTTAGCTTATCACAGGGAGAACAGCAGAGCTAGAGAGGAGAGCAGGCATCCAGATTGACCATGGGAGGGGAGCCATGTCCTTCCTGTACACTGGATGGCTTGAGAAAGATGAGGGAAAGAGCAGAATCAAGAATGGCTTTTCTTTAGAGTCACTGTTGGTGGGAAAGTAAATTGCTGCAGCCACTATGAAAAACAGTATGGAGGTGCCTCAAAAAACTAAAAATAGAGTTGCCATATGATCCAGCAATCCCACTCCTGGGCATATATCTGGACAAAGCTATAATTCAAAAAGATACATGCACCCCCGTGTTCACAGCAGTACTATTCACAATAGCCAAGACATGGAAACAACCTAAATGTCCATCGACAGATGACTGGATAAACAAGATGTGGTACATATCTACAATGGAATACTACTCAGCCATTAAAAAAGAATGAAATAATGCCATTTGCAGCAACATGGATGGACCTAGAGATTATCATACTAAGTAAAATCAGAAACAGAAAGACAAATACCATATGATATCACTTATTTGTGGAATCTAAAATATGACACAAATGAACTTACCTAGGAAACAGAAGCAGACTCACAGACATAGAGAACAGACTTGTGGTTGCCAAGGGGCGGGGGAGGGATGGCTTGGGAGTTTAGGATTAGCAGATGCAAACTGTTATATATAGAATGGATAAACAACAAGGTCCTACTGTATAGCACAGAGAACTATATTCAGTATCCTGTAATAAACCACAATGGAAAAGAATATGAAAAAAATATATAAAAATATATGTATAACTGGATCACTTTGCTGTACACCTGAAACTAACACAAAATTGTAAATCAGCTATATTCATTTATTTTTTTATTGATCAATATATAGTTTTACCAAGTGAATCTCTATGTTGAAGGTATCTAGTCAACTCCTGCCAATAGTAGACATTATTTTAAAGAAATACACTAATACGCCGGCCCACCCAAAAAACATGTTGTTATTTTACTTATTTATTAGACATTTCAATTTCTTCCTTTGTTATATTACAAAGCTCTCAGGCTCTAAATTAATTAAAGTATGAGATTGGCAGAAAAATAGAAAAATAATTGGAATGGGTAAAAAAATTGAATGTAGCATATTACAGACATGGCATTTCAAGTCATTTATGAGGAGAATTTTTCCAACGGTTTTCAAGGTACTCCCTGGAGCCTCTCCTGTAAGGACCCCCAATGGGGGTAGGGGGTGTTGCCAGGTTGGAATAACTCTCATTCTTCCCCATTTGAACCAAATTTAACTGTTTTACGTAGTGAACTTATTGGTAAGTTGATCTGAAGGGTTCTGGACCTAGGATCCTGTGCTGCCAGCAGACTCTGGTCACTAAGCCCTTCCTCTCCTTAGACATTCCAGAGCTGTCACTGCTGCTCTCTGGAAAGAGTCACGTTGTCATCAGGAGAGAAAGGCTCTGAGGAGTCCTTCTTCACCGAGAGCCTTTCATTCCCCTCCCCTTCTAGGAGTCGTGAACTTCAGAACCTCTGCCTCCGACACCCATTCCGTTTAATTCTTCAACTATACTTTAATAAAATAAATTTTTAAAAAAAGAATAACTCTTCTTTTTTGTCTTCACTATCTGGGTGGATGTGGTTTCCTGAGATAAAGAACTGAGAAAGGAGTAAGTTTAGGAAAAACAAAAACAAAAACAAAAAAACCCTCAAGAGTTTCTTTTTAAAGCTCTGAAACAGAACGTAATAAAGTACAGCCTCCTATCCTTATAGACTTCACATTCTAGTATGAGGTCAATATGCTAAGTTTGAGGTGCCCTGTAGACATTTAAGAGGAGATGTTAAGTATGCAGGTGGAGATCCAGTTAATTCTGAAGTTCAGGGAAATGTCTAGGTTGGAAACATAATTTGGGGAGTTGTCAGTGTATAGTTGGTAGCTGGTGAAAGAGGGAGTCAATCCCAGAAGTGCACTAGATTCGACTCATACCGGCTTGTGAGAACCAATTGTTAAATTTTCAGGAATTTTTAAAGCCAGTTGACTTCACTGGAAATTAGCAGGTGGGCGAATTTGCACTATGGGAATTGGCAAATGCTAAAAATCAGGTCCCCTGGAGCCAGTCGTTAGCCATTTATCAGCACAACCCTGCTCCTGACTGATTCTGACTTTCTCCAGCAAGGAAGAGGCCGGCTCTTCAGCACTCTCTGAGGAGGAAAGATAAGGTGTAGAAGGTTTGAGACTGGAGAACGTATGTGAAATAGTCATTTTAGAGAGTGAGAAAGTGAACCTAGTCAGTCAGTGGTGGAAGAGTAATAAACAGGGAGACTGTCTGAGATTGGTGGAGCGACCCAGACTTCTGAGCTCTCCCCTAACCACATTCTGCTTCTTGGGTGCAAGCTTGGTGGAATGCCACAGTTGAGTTTAATTAGGTTTGGCTGATAGGTACCACCCAGGGCTTATAGTGAAACAGGCACTGTGCCACTGTGGGGAATACAAAAAGAAATGCAACATGATCCCTGCCCTCAAGGAACTTACAGTCTAGTTGGAGAAACAAGATACATACTCCAAGGGGAAAAAAATACCTGACAGTCGAGAAAGTAAAGGTAGAGAGTAACAGAACTACGGAGACAGCTTGTTGATAAGGAGAGAAATGAAGTCACAGACTTTCTTAAAAATTGGTAGTGAGAAAGAAGAAATGGACAGGCGATAACAGCTAAAGGGAAAATTTTCCAGTCTAGGGAAACCTGTTGATGATTGAAGGAGCCAAGTGAGTGGAAGAGACTGAAGATGCTGGAGAGAATGGAGATACTGCGGGCACGTCTGGTACAAGAGCAGGGGTGTCTTGGGAAGGACAAAGGAAGCACTTCCTCTCCTGTGCAAAGCACAGGCTGGGGATCCAATGCAGCTCGGGGTGCAGGCAGGGAGGATGGAAATTAGACTTAAAGAATTCCAAGATGCCAGAGGTACAAGAGGTTGTTGTTGTTGAAGGAGAGAAATCCCATCGCACACCCCACAGGACCTTCAAGCCCAGCTCAGACCTGACTTCGCCCTCCCCTTCTACCACTTGGGTGCGAATTGCCTTTTCTCTTGGTTCTTTAGCATCACCCCAGGAAACCTGAAACAATTGGTCATACATATCAAACTATTGTTAATGACCAATGCAATGTCTGGTCAGTAAACACTACAAATAAGCTGTAATCTCCTACTTGCCAGCAGAGGGGGTATAGCTCAGGGGTAGAGCATTTGACTGCAGATCAAGAGGTCCCCGGTTCAAATCCGGGTGCCCCCTCAGGTCCTCCTTTTAAACCTTAAATCATCCCAAAGATGGTAGAAAAGAAAGGTGGTACTAACCAAGCGAATATTTGGTCATTCTTCAATGTTTTCTGGGAATACAAAAAGTAATAAACTACAGCATCGTAGATTTTATATTCTAATGAGGTCAATGCGCAAAGGAATTTCCTGTGTTCTCTATCTCTACGTCAGTGGTTCCCAGTCTGTGGTTTGGGAGTTGAATTCTTGGAGGTCTGCCTGTGAGACACTTTCTACATAGGAAAAAAGAATTTATTTCATACTTCGTTACTTACCTGTTTCATTCTTATCCATTCATGAGTACAGTGGAGCTTTCCAGAGGCTACATGATGTCACAACAGACTAAACAGTGAAAATCCAGCTGTCTTTCATTAAGCCAGATATTAAAGGGATTTCTAACAGAATGTAAAGCAAAGCTATTCTTCTCATTATTTTTAAAATTTAAATACAGTTCTTTTTCATTTTAAAATGTTATGTATTTTAACAGGTAGTGGATTTATTACCTTAAGCATTTCACAATTTAAATTTCTAATCTGGTAAATGTCAATAGATATAACTGTATAAACAAAACCTCTTTGGAGTTCTCAATAACTTAAGAATGTAAAGAATATTCAGACAAAGATAATTGAGAATGACTGCTCTAAGTAAAGAGGTGGTTTGGGGAAGAGCATGCTGGAGTTGTGAAATGGCACAGGGAAGAGACGGCTCGTTCAAAAAGACATGACATCGAAAAGAGTTTTGAAGAACATGTAGTGGATAAAGCAAGAAAGAGTCCTGAAATCCTAAGCAGTTTGGTGTTTCTGGAGTGTGAAGTGTAAGAGGCGAGGTGACGGGAGATGAATCCAGGGAGAAGGTAAGCCATTTCAGGAAGAGACTCCAATGCCATGCTAAGGAGCTTGGACTTTATTCCACAGGCACTAGAGGACCAGTACAGGCTTTTAAGCAACCAGAGGTTATGGTCAGACCATTTGGAGGCTGTTGCAATAGGCTTGAACCAAGGGCAGACTTTTAGACGCATGGACAGAAAAATTAGTAGCACCAATCAAGACAACTAACATAGGCAGAAAAGCAAAATTTCTGGGAAAATCATGATTTTGGCTTTGGACGTCAGGTTTGAAGTGCCTGTGGGGTGGAGGTGTCCCAGTCTTTGGTTCCATACATTGGCTAGAGCTAAGCAGAAATGTCTGGGCTGGAGATACAGACTTGGGAGTTATCAGCATATTGATGGTAATGGAAGCTACTGGGTGGTGTGATCACTCAGGGAAATACACTTAGAAGGGACAATGAGTAAGGAGGAGAGAGCAATACAACAGAGCGGCTTACAGCCTGTGCTTTGGAATCAGCCAGACTCAGGGTGCCATTCCATCTCAACCTTTCATGATCTGTGTGATCTTGGACACATGGCTTAACCTTTCTATTTCTCAGTTTTCTCATCTGAAAAATGAGAATAATAATACCTAAGTCACAGGGTTGTGGGGAGGATTCAAGAAGTCACATTCCTGTAAAATGCTTAACTCAATGACTGGTACTTAGTAGCACTCCAAAAATAGTAACTTCTATTATTATTAGCATCATGGAAACCATGGGTGAAGAGTGTCAAGAAGATGGGAAGGGCCCCAGTGTGAAACGTTGTGAGGTCAAGTAAGATAAAGACTGAGGAGGGTCCTTGGATTTTGGAAAGAGTAGGTCATGGTGACCTTTCTACTATAATTTTTCAGTATATATAATTTGTAGTATACTTTCAGTCATGTAGTGAGGACATAAACTACACTACAGGGGTTCAAGGAACATGTGCATGCAGGAAGTAAGGAAATAGAGACAGATCATTCCCAGACCTTTGGTTTTCATGGACCACTGAAATTCCAAAAAAAAAAAAAAAAGGGCAGTGTTGGGATGGTAGAAAGTTGACAGTTGACATAGGGTTGAAAGGAACATTTTTAACAAGAAAGATGAAAAAAGATAATCCTAGAATAATAGGCAGTCCTTTAAATTGAGCAAATGGAGCTTTATAAGAAACACTGTGTTTTCCAAATATTTCTAATTTTGCCATAGATGAATAAAAATTCCTTCACACAAGGATGCTGACGTATGGAGACCATAGAGGTAGACTTCTTCATTTGTTCAGCAATCATTCAGCATGTATTTACTGAGCCAGGCCCTATGCTGAATGCTGGGGATATACCACTGAACGAAAAGGAGAACATGGGCTCAGCCTTTAATGGAGCATATAGACTAGTTGAGGGTGATCGTTATTCAACAAAGTCATCAAATATATATTGAAGAATTGAAATAAATAGTAAGAAGGAAAAATACTACGTGAGAGAGGTCAGGGTAGAATTTCCCTAAGGAAAAGATATTTAAGCTGAGATCTGAAAAATCAGTAAACGTGAAATACATGATACGGGTAGGCAGGGTAGAGTATTCCAAGCATGTGTGAGGCCTATGGGTATTCAGGAGCATGGATGGTATCTGGGACCAAAACGTCAACCCTGCAGAGCAAGACAGAGCACGGTGCAAGATGAGGTTAAGAGGTAGGGCAATGCCAGATCAGGGCCTAGTAGGCTGTGATATGGATTTTAACTTTGATTCTAAGAGTACAGAAACCATTGGAGGATTTTCAGGAGAGTGACATAGTAATGTTTACATTTCTGAAAAATTATTTCTGGCCATTGTATGAAGAGTGAGTGGATGGAGGGGGGAGAAATAGAGGTCAAGAGACATGTTAGGAAGCTTCAGAAATAGTTTAGGCAAGAGATGGAGGTGACTTGGTCCAGAGCATTAGCAGAGGAGATGGAGAGAAGTGGATATATTCGAGAGACATTGAGAAGGCAGACTGAAGAGAAATTGGACAGGAATCCCAGAGGGACACCTGGATGGATGCTAGTTTCATTTATCAACAGAGACAAATATGATAATGAAATCATACATTCAGAAACACATGGAATTTGGCTGAGAAGTGAAGGAGAGAGAAAAACTGGTAACTAGAGAAACAGGCAGGAGCAAGTGAAGGATTTAAGAGTGATAAGAGAAATTTATAAATGTATAAATTTATAGACCTCTTAAAGTTGAAGTACCCCAGAGCTTAGCCCTCGGTCTTTTTTATTTACCCTTGCTTCTTTGTGAACTCATCCACTATCATGTCTTTAAATATACTTCTATGCTGATGACTGCCAAATTTATATCTCCCTCTTTCTGGAACTCCAGGCTAATATGTCCAACTTGCTATTTAAATTTCTTTTGGTTGTCTAACAGACATCTAACTCAACATGTCCAAAACTGAACTCATACTCTTACCCCCAAACCTGTTCCTCCCATAGCTTTCCCCATCTCAGTTGATGGCAATGCCATCTTCCACTTGCTCAGAACTAAAGCCTTGGAAACATTTTCTTCTCTTTCTTTTGCACCCCACATTTTGTTGGCTCTACCTCCAAAACATATCCAGAATCTGATCACATCACATTACTTCTATTGCTACCTCTTTAGTCTAAACCACCATCATTTCTCTCCTGAGTTACTGCAAGAGCTTCCCAATAGATCACCTTATTGTATCTTTGTGTTCCCTCCCACAGCCTAGTCTCAAATAGAGTGATCCTTCTGACATATTAGTCAGATCATGTCCCTCCTCTGCTTATGACTCATTGGTTTCCTATTTGAGTCTGTAAATGTCAAAGTCCATAGCAGTGTACAAAGCTCTAATGGTCCAGTTCCATTACTTCTGACCTTCTGTCCTACTACTCTTCCCTTCACTTACTCTGTCCAGTCACTCCTGGCTTCCTTGCTGGTCCTCACATTGTTCAGGCACAATCCCACCTTAGGGTCTTTCATTGGTTGATGACTCTATCTGGACTGCTTTTCCTAGACAATCATATTGCTAGCTCCCTCACCTTAAAAATCTTCGCACTAATGTCAACTTCTTCCATGAAGCCCACACTGATCATTCTATTTTGAATTGCAATCTGTCTCTCCTCCCACTTCCAGACCTCTCTTACTTTTTTCTACTTTTGTTTTCATAGTACTTATCACCATCTAACATACTATATACTGCAATTACTACGTCTATGGCTTAGTATCTAATATCCACCTTCACCGCCACCCTGGCTGAATGTAAGCTCCACAGGGCATAAATGTTGATCTGTTTTGTTCTCTGATGTAGTCTAGCGTATGCCCAAAACAGAATCTGGCATAAAGTAGTCGTTTAATAAATATTTGAATGAATATATCGACAGAAAGAAGTCCGAAGAATGGGAGAAGTGAAAGGAGTAATGAATAAAGCAAGATATCTAAAATACAGATGGGTATGGGACCAAGTACACACACATGGAATCATCTGTAGCGCTATAATGGTACTTCTCAGTTATATCACAACCTAATGAAACCGTTTCGAACTCTTTCCCTCTAGCCCCCGACGCCGTGTGTTCTTTGGAGGCCCCTATACAGCACAGACCATTTAATCATTTCTGAACCGCTAGCGTCCATCGAAGTCCCTGGCACATACTTAGTGCTCAGAGAGGTTTTCCGATTAATTAAACCAATGTTTCTCTGTCCCAAACAACTACTTTCGAGTTTGTATGCAGTGTACAGTGGGTAACATGCACGCTCCTGCAGCCCTCAACCCCTCCACCGCCCACTTCACAGCGAGAGCCCTACACGATGCCCAGGATTTATGACGTAATAAGACCGCGCCCTGGGGAAGAGAGGCGGATTGAACAAGCACCAGATCACGTGACCAGATTGGGCGGGGCGTTGGAGTTGAGATCTCAGTGTCCTGTATAACTACTTCCTTTTTGTCCCTTTCCGGCGTTCAAGATGTCGAAGCGAGGTGAGTTTTTGGCTTTGGGAGATCCTTCGCCATCTGTCGCAAAGTTGCTGCTGGCCTCGCCGGGAACGGCGGCCATGGGCAGCTGGGACGCTTTGCTCTGCTCCGGGCCAGAGAGAGAGTGGAGGGACACCGCGAGAGCACCGGGAGAGCCCCCGAAAGTGACGGGGGGGCCTGGAGGGTTGAGTTCGCAGGATCCAGTCGTGATTCTTGACCGAATCCCGCGGGTTCACTCCGCGCCTAGCGCTTCAGTAATGGGGTTGGAGTTGGACTGGCTTAATCCCCAGAGTGGGCGACTTGTGCGGTCTCTCGCCTTGAAGGAAGAACTACGTGGTGCAAAAGTTGGATCGAGAATTGAGTCGTCCAGGTCCCTTAATCTCAATGTAATGTGCTAATAGTGAGGAATTGGCTATTTGCCTTGAGAACTGGGTGGCACATGGGGAGGGGATAAGGAGTCCTAGAGAGAGCGAATCTACAGTGTACCGCTCCCCGAAGCACATGCGAATGAATATATAGCTTAAGAATGTGAAGGGACCCCTCCTCTTTCCCTTCTTTCTTACAGGACGTGGTGGGTCCTCTGGTGCGAAATTCCGGATTTCCTTGGGTCTTCCGGTTGGAGCCGTGATCAACTGTGCTGACAACACAGGTGAGACCTTCGGCTGCACTCTGCCAAACTGCCCCTTTTAAAAGCACTCAGTGGGCCTTTTGCTAATGACCCACTGAGCCGTCAAGAAAGGGCAGAGTGAAAACACCGCTTTTGGGTGAAGCAGCAGCATGTTGTGTTGTTTTGCTTCAATCGGTGGTGTGACAAGGTGTTCCACCTGGGGGACTAACTGCTTGGGAGTGTGTGTGGAGGGGGAGGCCTTGGAGGTGTTGGGGAAATGGAGAACTGCCTAACAAGCCCTCAAAAAAAACTTTGTTTTTTGTTTTTGTTTACTTTTATAGGAGCCAAAAATCTATATATCATCTCTGTGAAGGGGATCAAGGGACGACTGAATAGACTTCCTGCTGCTGGTGTGGGTGACATGGTGATGGCCACAGTCAAGAAAGGCAAACCAGAGCTCAGAAAGAAGGGTCAGTAGGGAGACCAGATCCTCCTTTTGGTCTGTGGACAGTTGAAGGACTTCTCCCTCTATTGGAAAATAGAACAGTAGTTTTACCATTCTCAGGGCCTCTTAAAGCTTGATTTTCTTTGAGAGGCAGTGTGAGATAAGCTGCAGTTGAAGTTCTATTCTTGCTGTCTTAAAGACCATTCTTTTATTTTTATTGGCGTATAGTTGCTTTATTTACAATGTTGTGTTAGTTTCTACTGCACAGCAAAGTGAATTAGCTACACGTATACATATATCCCCTCTTTTTTGGATTTCCTTCCAATTTAGGTCACCGCAGAGCACTGAGTAGAGTTCCCTGTGCCGTACAGTTCATTAGTTATTCTCATTAGTTATCTATTTTACACATAGTATTGATAGTGTATGTATGTCAATCCCCATCTCCCAATTCATCCACCACCACCACCCCACCCCCAGTTAAGTTCTTAGTTGGCTTCCGAAGTAAGCTAGGGGCTCTGCATATTTACCCTGCCATTTCCCCCAGCAAGTTCAGCGGATAGTTAACAGACCACCTCACATATTTATACCTATAGAAACAAAAGCTCTGTCCTGGGATTTACAGTCCATCCACATAGTTCCTTCCCCAGCTCTCCCTTTAGTTCTTGGTTTTTTTGTTCCAACTTAAATCCCTTCCTTTGTGCCTCAGATTTTTGCTGTGCCCCCTACTAGGGTTGTCTCTTCTATGAGAGCAGGTCTCTAATTAATTGCTGACTCCTAGGCTACAAATGAACATGGTGGTACCAGGTGAGATCACAGCCTTAAGACTTAAGTCACCTCAGGCAAGTTTCCTTTTCAGGAACTACTAATTTGAAAAGGAATAATTATACAAAGATGAGATTAACTCAGGGTTGTGACTTGTCAAAAGTTTGGCATAGTTGCTTCTAAATGTCTTCTGGTAGAAACTAAAACAAGGAGCTGCTCACTGCTTAATCATGGACAGCCCCCAAAAGTTTTCCTACTAGATGTATGGGTTAGAGAGGGGCCTCAGACACTTCTGACTTGACTGACTTTAGAGCTTCTGATACTCAGTGTACTTGAGTTTCCAGCTCCTGAACTTTTCTCCTGTGCCTGCTTAGTTTGTCTCTGGCCTGGGATGTTTTGCTTTTTCTGCGAAGTCCTCTTAATGCGCAGTACACGTGTGACAGGTCTCAGCCATGTATCACAGTTACTCTTTGAAGGTCTGTATCCTACTCTATCCCCAGGTGTTTAGCCTTTTGGTCAGAAATCTTACTTTGTTGACCTCTAATATTCACTTGGGGGCTTGGTAGGCAAGGAATAAGCATTGTGCTTAAGCACTGATAAATCAATGTGTTGATTGGGATCAGCATGCAACTAGACAGGCTTTCCTCTTAGAACACTTGCTGGGTCTGATCTGTGGCCTGGGGAGCTGTCAGGGAAGGGCAGAACAATTGTCCATCACTATGGGTGAGGTGGCAGCAGGATGTGCTGTCTGTCTCAATCAGTTGTGGGACAGACCAGAGGACACTTCATGGTTATAAAAATAGTTCTGACTTTCCAACTCTTAATTTTTTCTTTGGTCCTTGTTTCTTCTAAATGAATACAGTTGACCCTTGAGCAACGAGCAACGTGGGTTTGGACTGCATGCGTCCATTTATGGATTTTTTTTTTTTCCCCACAATATATTACTGTACTACGCTATCTGAGATTGGTTGAATCAGTGGATGCAGAGGGTCAACTATAAGTTACACATGGATTTTAGACGGCACAGAGGGCTGGCGCCCCTAACCCTTCATTTTTCAAGGATCAGCTACATCTCCTGGCCTTAGACTTAATTATAACATACAGAAATGTGGAAAGGAGCAGGACTGGAAATCCAGAGTCCTGTATTCGTGTGGCCTTATTTATTTGCTAGATGCATTTGTGAGAATTTAAATTGTTCTAAGTAGATGAGAGTCCAACGGAGGAGGGTCTCAGCCAATATTATCTGTCACTCAGTGTGTTTCCCATTGTTAAAAAACTCAGAGACCCTATCTATGTACATAGATAGTACTTGCTTCAAGGATAGCCGGGATCTCTGTCCTTAGAAGATCCTACATTTCTAGTGTCTGATATTAAATATGGAAATGTAACTGTTGTCCCTACTTTACAAGAGGAAAACTTGAACTCCAGAAGATTAAGTAACTTGTTCAAGGTCTCCAGGCTACTGTCAGTCAGGATTTGAATCCAGGCTTTCTTTCAAGTGCAGTAGATGCTTTGAATGTCTGGAAAAATGTTCACTTTAGGAGCAGGTAGCGTTTTTTGTTTGTTTGGTTGGTTTTAAAAATTTTTTTTTTTTTATTTATTATTTTTGGCTGTGTTGGGTCTTTGTCGCTACACGCAGGCTTTCTCTAGTTGCGGTGAGTGGGGGCTGCTCTTCGTTGCGGCGTGCGGGCTTCTCATTGTGGTGGCTTCTCTTGTTGAGGAGCACGGGCTTTGGAGCGCGTGGGCTCAGTAGTTGTGCCTCGTGGGCTCTAGAGTGCAGGCTCAGTAGTTATGGCGCACGGGCTTAGTTGCTCCACGGCATGTGGGATCTTCCCGGACCAGGGCTCCAACCCATGTCGCCTGCATTGGCAGGCGGATTCTTAACCACTGCACCACCAGGGAAGCCCTGGAGCAGGTAGGTTTTTTAAAGTTATTTATGACCCTGGAAAACATTTCCTCAAAAAGTTAAACATAGAGTTAATTAAATAAGAAATAGAAGTTGAATTTCAGTTACCCAGCTCTTAGACCTCCAAGGGATGATCGTTTTTAATATTTTATGTCCTACTTTCCGATGTAAATGGGACCATTACCTTCCCGTAACCCATTTTTGCTTCACAAATTATTCTTGCATATTAAAAACTTAAAGAAGTCCATAATCATTTAAAATCGTTCTGTTCTGTGCATGTGTCATGAGATATTTAGGTTAATTACAGGTTTTGCTCTTAAAACAACATGTGCCCTGCAGTTAGAAAGGCATAAAGTGCTAATTTTTAGGTCAAGGTTTGCACTTGGAGGTTTTGATATAAATTGGGATGGAATATTGCATAATAAGGAGTTAATAGCTTGGCCTCTCCACTCATTCAGTGTGAGGAGGGTCCCATTCCCAATTCTATGGCATTAGGATCTTTTTAAAATTTATTTGGCTGTGCCGGGTCTTAATTGTGGCACATGGGATCTCTATTTGCGGCATGCAGGATCTAGTTCCCTGACCAGGGATCAAACCCAGGCCCCCTGCATTGGGAGCATGGAGTCTTAACCACTGGACCACCAGGGAAGTCCTGACATTAGGATCTTAAATAGTACCCACCTCTTGGGTGAAGTGAGGAAAAGTATAGAAAGTGCTTAGCAAGTTTCCTGCTGGTGCGTTGCTAATCGTACTCCCAAAGTACAGATTTACACTTGCAAGGAAATGCAGGCAGTTTGGAATTGAAATGAGTAAGGTCTTTCCTTAAGGGGTGATTGGTGTTTACACTGTCTTTCACACTTGATTTTAGGAAATGAAAAGCTAATGAGTATACGTTCTGTCCAAATGGGAAATGTTGGAGAGCTAGCCAAGGTGTAAATTGCTTTCTCGTGGTGGCACTGGAACTTGGCAGGTTAAATGACAGCTGCTTTTTTTTCCCCCCCCTCTCAGTACATCCAGCAGTGGTAATTCGACAACGAAAGTCATACCGGAGAAAAGATGGTGTGTTTCTTTATTTTGAAGATAACGCAGGGGTCATAGTAAACAATAAAGGCGAGATGAAAGGTAATAAAGAATCCACATCGTTGTTAGACTTTTGAGACTGGATGATTTAACTTGAGTACAAGGAAAGGGCCCTTTGAGCTTATGTGTCACATCATTCTTTTATGCAGGTTCTGCCATCACAGGACCAGTTGCAAAGGAATGTGCAGACTTGTGGCCCAGGATTGCATCCAATGCTGGCAGCATTGCATGATTCTTCGGTGTATTTGTAAAAGAAAAAAACGATAATAAAAATTATTTGCTCCATGTCACTCTTCTTGACACCACCTAACCCTTACCCCCTCTGTAAAATAAAACTACCCAGTGCAGACTTTCTGTGGGCATGTGTAAAAAAAGATAAACAGTCATTGCACTTCTGTCAGTGTGCAGACTTTGGGGACTTTGCAATTTCTGCTGTAAAAACTTGAGTTTTTTAGTTCTTAAATTGCAGGTGGTAGATACTGCTTGGTGACAGGTTATCCCAGGTGACTGCCCTACAGTTAGAAAGGTATTTGAGATAAGGTAGCATGTGTGGTCAGATCCTTAACACTCATGGAGTTCAAGGAGTGATGTGAGTAGGAAACAGGTACACGCGTATATATGTGCACTTCTGCAGTTAACAGGTTTCCTCTGGGTAAGTTGGCACATAAATGAGTTTACATTTGTAAAACCTGACACATAATAATTGCTCTCATGGAAGATGACTAAGTTGTTAATATCTGCAAGTATTTTGCTATCAAAAGTATTTTGACACGATGGTCATATATCTGCCAAACCCTAGCTTGAGAATAAAAGATGATAGAATGCCAGCACAACAGGCATGAGCCCTGGCAAATTCTGCCTGAAGGTATTGAACATTAGCCTTTTTTTTCCTAGCCATGAGAGTAACACTGTAGCTTTTTTTTTTTCCAAGCCATGACAGTTGATTTAGGTGACATTCAGGGTCTGGGGAAAATGAGCACTCAGCTGGTTTGGATCAATAGTCTGGCCTGAAGATGTTGGAAGAGGATTTTTACACTAAAGTTTGTGTCCATGTATCTAGTATCTGGAAATTGTTTTATCTGTAAGATTGGGTACAATGAAAGGCTGAGGATTAGAGTGTATGTGAAGACCCTACCTAGCACAGTCACTTGGTGAGATGGCTTCCCTTTTGTCCAGATGTACCAGAACTAGAAAGCAGTGGTTTTCAATCTGAGGAGTTGAAAATGTGCCCAGGTCATATCTCAGACCAATTAAGTCAGACTGTGGAGGTGGGACCCAGGCATCAGGACTTTTTAAAGCTCCCTAAGAGATTCTGAAGTGCAGCCAAGATTGAGGACCAGTCCTCTGTCTAGACTCAGTCAGTCTTGGTTTTAGGAATATTAAATCCCGAAGTCTGTAAAATAGACCAGTCTTCCTCCCCTACCCCATCCTCCAGGCTGGTGAATTTCAAGTCTCTAATGTGACATGAAGCCCCCAGGTACTCCATTTAAAATGAATCTTTTTTTATCCCATTGCATAATGTGAAGTTTCTCACCTGCCTTCCTCAAATGTGAGGTGAGAGCTGGGCCTGTCATTTTTCCCCTCGTCCTCTCAAGTCCTCAAATGTTCTTTCCAGGTTCTTTTCACGTTTTAATAGAATGGGCTCAAATTATAGACTTCCTATAATTTCAAATTTGATTGCTAGGAGCTCACCTGTCATAGTGTAGAAAGATTAAATATGCTGAGTATTGAGATGCTGGGGTTGGTGACTATTACGTGTAGGTATAATGCAACCTTTTTCTAATTAATACATGTGCCTTTGTATTATTATATCTAATAAATTTGTTACTAGTATTATAATAGTAACATAAAAGAATTCCTGGATTTATTGCCTCATCTGTAAAATGATAATAGCACCTCAGAGTTGGTGTGAGGAGCAGAGGAATTTGTATAAGCCACTTTGATATGTAAAGCATCTATATATAAGGGTTTATTATTCAAGGGGGAAATTTGGGAAGTAAAAAATAAATATAAAGGAAGGAAAAATCACTTGTAACAACAATAACTAGGGAAAATCACTGTTCATGTTTTGCTGTATCCTATCATATATACATAATATTAGACAGAGGGAAGTATGGTACTTACTGTTTTATTGATAAGTATACAGTTTTTACTGTTTTGTTGGTTTTTTAAATTTAACGGGAGGAGGAATAGCTGATGAAAAGAATTGGGTGGGGAGGGGAGAAGTGCTTTAAGTGCGTTTACTGGAAATCAGGAGATCTGAATTCTGGTTCTGGATCTGCCACTAAATGGATTTAGGGAATATTCCAACATTTCTGAGCTTCAACTTCCAGTTCTGTACAACGAGAGTTGGAAGTAGATGCTCTCTGAGCTCTTTCTGATCCTTTCTGGGTACAAGCTTTTCAAGGGAACTGGGTTTGGGAAATATATATAATAAAGTGGGAGCAGAGAACCTTGCTCTTAAAAGGAAAACAGGGAGCTGGGCCCGACTGCGTTAACACTGCCCACATTCAGTAATCCCCCTTCTCTTCAATCTCTGATTCCTCTTGCATGGTTCCCTCCTAGACATCCCTGACCTCTGGACCATTTAAGCAACTTCCCCCTCAGCCCCGAGAGCCTACCTCGTAGGATGGGGACAGTAGGGTTTGTGTCACAGGAGTCTTTGACATCACGTAACAATGCGCAGGGGAGCCCCCACCAAGACCCTCCGCTCGCGCTAGAAAAGCCTTCGGAGGCTGCGGCGGTTAGGATGGCACACTTTTGCGCGTGTCCTCTGTGGCTGGAGAAGAGCTTCATCTTGGATGGAGTGGCCGTGAGCACCATGGCCCGCACCTATGAGCACGTGAGGCCCAAGCTCTGGTCGGCGATTCCACCCTACAACGCGCAGCAGGACTACCACGCCCGCCGGTACTTCCGGAGCCGCGTGGTTCCGCCCATCTTGCGGAAAACTGATCAGGTACAGGAGCGCAGCGGAGAACCCCACCGTTTGTGCCCGCAGAGCTTGGCCCTCGTGGCGGGGCCGACTTCCCAGATCCGGGCGTCTCATGGCAGCGCCCTCACCACCAGGGAGGCTCCCCGACCCGCACCCTCTCAGTTTTCTTAATGAAACCCGGGAACTGGCGGAGGCGGGAGACAGGTGTTGAGCGCAAGCTCACTGAGCTCACAGAACCACCTTCCACGCCTGAACTTGAGAATGATCTCATTTTGGGTTTCTGCAAGCCTCTGCCAAACAAATGGGTTTCTTTGTCCTTTTTGGCATCACGGATCCACCCTTTGGGGTGACCTCCCGCCGCAAATTCTCAAAAAGCCCGACAATCGGTAAAAAGACAAAGAACTGCCTAGGTGAGGGGCCCTCGGTCCGGTGACGTCATAGTTCAAGAGGGCTCGCTCGCTGCGACTTTCTGTGAGCTGCCTGGAAGGAAACCTCCCGAAGTTCTGCAGCCCTCGCTTCTCCCCAGGCCTTTTCCCTCGTGGATGTTGCCCCTCCCCCGCAGAGTACTTCCCCGGGATCAAAGATTCTGAGGCTATTATAGGCTCAGCTCCAATTTTTTTCAACACTTTTGCTTCCAATATTTGTGTCTATAATACATGTCAGTGACTTAGGGAGAGGAGGACTTAATGCGGGTTATTCTGTGAACAAATCTTGGGAGTTTTTGTGGTCCCGGGTGTTCGTGTGTGCGCATGTGTGTTCAGTACATGCATATGGACACACACATCTGTGTGTGCCATGTTTGTGTGTGTTTGCTGTCTACTCGTAATTTTTATAGCAGAAGGAGCCAGAATCTGGGGGAAAACTCGAGAGTTTAAAAGCTTGAAAAATAATATGGTGTACACACTTTTGAAATTTTCTATGTTCCATTTTGTAAGTATTCTTTAATCGTCACAGACACCATTTGTGGTAGGTATTATTTTCATTTACATGAAGATCATGTTTATTGAAACTTTAGTATGCCAGGCCCTTTATTTGAAGGCCCTTTATATCTCACTTAAATTTCAAAGCAAACCCCCATTTTACTGTTGAGGAAATTGAGGTCCAAAAAAGCTGTGTCATTGTCCTAAGGTCACACAGCTTGTTAGGGGTAGAGCTGGAATTAGAACCAGTCTCTCTGGCGTTAGACATTGAGCCCTTAACTGCCAGGCTACATTGCCTCTCCCTGAAAGGCAATAAGTCACTAAGTATATTTAATCTGTCTGGCCCTGTTACCCCTGGCTGTGACCTCTCCCTCCCTCAAACAAGCCTGGAGGCGGGGTTTGTACTGTGCATCTCTCTGCATCATGACTGACAGTCTTCTGCATTTTCTCCCTCATTCTCAGGATCATGGCGGTACAGGAAGGGATGGCTGGATAGTGGATTATTTCCATATCTTCGGGCAAGGACAGAGATACCTCAACAGGAGAAACTGGGCAGGGGCAGGCAAGTGCCACCTCCCTTTCCAGTCTCACCATGGTCCCACCTAGGAAGAGTGGTGTGCATTCCACAGAGAGAGAAACTGGGCCATAAAGAGACCTGGTTGGGGGAAGCGACCCAGGGTCTGACTGCATCCTCCAGCTCTTCCTCTCATACATGTGCAGATGGTGTCACAGTGCTCCCTAATAGTTATTGAGCATCCGCTATATGTCAGGTGCTTTTTACCCTCAGAGTATCCTCAGGTTACAGCCAGGGAAATTGAGGATTAGGGAGTTAAAATGATTTGCTAAGAAGGGCTGAGCTGGGGTTGGAATTCTACTCTTTCCAGTGAAAGCCTGTGTTCTTCTCACTGCTCCCAGAGCAGGCTGTGTCCTGCTCACTCTCTAGGCCCCATTTAGCAGCAACAGGAAAAGGGAGAGTTGAGACCTGTTTTTCTGGCAGGGTGAACCCTCCTCCCACCCCAACTCCACCACCCTTTGGCCACATTCTAGTCACATGTCCCCTGGCACCATTGGCCAAATTGAGCTCATCCATTTTCTCCAGCTGGGTCAGATGCAAGGGTGAAATTTTCTCAGTTCTCCTGGCAGCAAAGCAAGTTCAGCCAAGCCCAGAAATTTCTGGCCCTTCCCGTCCCAGCATGTACCATTCACGCTCCTCCTGCATGCTATTCCTAGTATGAGGTTTGGTTTCCAGGATGCCATCTGTCTCCTCCACCTCACCAACCCTTGGCTTTTCAGGATTGAGGGTTCAGCTGGGACATGGGAGCACTGTGACTATACTGGATTGGCCTCCTGTACCAGCCCAATGGGAGTGGGGAAAGCAAGAGGGGGCTGAATACAGGCTCAGGCCTCTCTCTCTGTCCCGCAAGGGCATTCCCTCCAGCAGGTGACCGGACATGACCACTATAATGCCAATCTGAAAGTGACCCAGGGGTTCAATGGTCAGTTTGGCTATCGCCGGAACACCCCAGCCCTCCGCCAGCGCCCATCTGTCTTTGGAGAGGTCACCCAATTCCCTCTCTTCTAACAGCAGCTCTTCTCTTCA
Organism: Balaenoptera ricei; assembly: GCF_028023285.1. Classification (NCBI taxonomy): domain Eukaryota; kingdom Metazoa; phylum Chordata; class Mammalia; order Artiodactyla; family Balaenopteridae; genus Balaenoptera; species Balaenoptera ricei. The sequence goes on along the minus strand of NC_082658.1, from coordinate 18,425,652 downwards.
CACTCCTCGACCTGACTTTCTAAGATGTGTATATGAACTCTCAGTGTTACTTTATATTAAAACTTTTGTGTGTGTGTCTCCAAGTGTGCTGTTTCTTCTTTGAGGCTGGTGGAGGGGGCAAGCTAGTTTCTCCATCCTCGGCTTCCCTACCCTATGGAGGAGGTGGGAGGAGAAAGGGCATCTCAGGCTGTGCCCTTAAACTCCATGCAAACGGAGTGCCAGGCTTGAAAGGAGAGGCCTCAGGTCTCCCCTGCCGCTGTGATAAGGAGGAACCACACTACTTAAGCCCTCATCCAAGCTCTTCCCCAGGCATCGGGACGGCCCAGGTCAGAAGCTGGCTACTGTTTCCATCAAGAACAGAGCAGGCAGTGTGGCCACAGGGATTGGCATCGGTTGCCCTGAGAAGGAGTTCCTGATTTTCCTGAGTCATCCCATCCGAAAGAACTGACATCTTCCTTCTCCTTCCCACCCTCAACTCATCAAGAGGCAGAGGACGAACAGAGTGTATCTGGGGCCGAGGATTCTGACACAGTAATACCGTGTATACGGAAGCTTTCTCTACTAATGCTATGTCAGTTTCCTTTTCAGCTAGTTTCCAGCATGTCATTTTTCAAGTGCCCCACCCAGTTTCCTGGTGGCCAAGAGGAAAACCAGAGCAGATGATGGATAGAAAAGGAGGTGGAGCTTTCGAATACAAAGCTTGCCGGAATGCCAGAGTGGGTGGAACCTGTTTGTATTGAATCACCGTAAGTGGACAAGGAAGAGAGTCCCAGTAGGCGATGGGGTTATAACTCAGAGGTAGAGCATTTGACTGCAAATCAAGGGGTCTCTGGTTCAATCCTGGTTGCCCCCTCCCTTCCTCCTTTATCCTTTTACTTCCATTAAGTGGAAGTGAGTAAATATTTCTTCACTCCCAGCCCCAGGGTCACTAGAGGAGGAAGACAAGAATTCTCAACAGATTCTTGTTCAGAAGTACTAGTTACTCTCACATTCTAAATGACCACTGAGAACAGATCCCTGGAAGACTCTGTTGGGCTTCAATTAACACAAAGTCCATGAGGAAATTCTTAGTCTAAGATTAGATCTGAGCGCTGTGAACAGAACTTAGCAATATGATGTGTGACAGAGTAAAGATAAAGACATTCGTACAACATGTATTGTTGAGAGCTTAGTACACGCAAGGCTGCGGTGAATTAAAAGATGAAAGAGGGCAGCTGTCCTCAGGGAGCTTTCAGTCTAGTGGAAGTTGACACATTCACACACAGCCGTCAGAGGAAGAGCACTCTGTAGCTCAAGAAAGAGATACCTTTTAAAAAGACCTATTCAGGGACTCTCACCTTTTAAAAAGACCTATTCAGGGACTCTCCTGGCGGTTCAGTGGTTAAGGCTCAGTGCTTCCAACGTAGGGAGTGTGTGTTCAATCTCTAGTCGGGGAACTAAGATCCCACAGGTGCTGTGTGGCTAAGAAACTTTTAAAAAGACCTACCCACTTCTTCTAGATATAATTTAGAAATCCAGCTCAGTCTTGTCCCTGGAAGTGTCCACTGCTTGTGCCAAGAACCCTAGGCACATCTTCAGGACAATTCCTCAAGTTTGAAAATGCCAAGTGGAAGCATTTGATTGGCCGAGCCGTGGTCAGACATGCATGTCGTCTTCCTCCAGGAAGGCGACAAGGTGGTCTTGCCTCACCAGGTTTGACAACACGAGATATTACCCCAGAATTAGAGGGGTGGGTGTTTGGATGTAAAAATGAATGCATCACCACTACACCTTTTTTCCTCCTTGAAGAAACTACTGTAAGGAGAGAGCATGGTAAGTTATAAATTTCAGTCCTGGCAGTCAAAGGTTTGCTTTCTCACACCCCTTTATTTCCCATTTGTTAAAATTAATTAAATCAAAATTTTGTATTAAATCATGTTCACATTTTATCATGATCATGTAAATACTATTTATTATTGAGTCTATCCATATATACTGTGATAGTATTTCCTTTCTTAAAAACTTTTCTGAAGAAAATTACCTCATTTTCTCATTTGTGTATTTTTCTTTGTGCCTATTGGTAATTTGAACTTCAACAGGCTCACAGTACAATTATTCACCTGCTCCAAACCTACCAAATTAATTTTTCAAGGCAGTCCTCCTGACACCCTCCATCCTTCTGTTTCAGGCTGTTTAGATCTGCCACCCAGTTTGGGGTGCCTTGGGAATTCCCATTCTGTCTCCTCTGTGTTGGATCCTCTCTGTTTCCTGGGCAATGTCTTCCTTTTTCTTAGTTTCCTTCTTTATATGGTGGAGAATAATCCGCAGGAGCTTCTTGAGAAAAAATATATGGGAGGCAAAATTCTTGAGTCCTGGCATGTCTGAAAATATTTTTATTTTACCCAAACACTTGAGAGATAGTTTGTCTGGGAATAAAATTATTGTTGAGATTTTTTTTTTCCAGAAGTTTGAAAATCATTGTCTTCTAGCTTCTCTTGGTAGGTTTGATGTCATTCTTATTTCCATATGTGACCTGCTTCTCTCCGTAAAATCTTAGAATCTTTGTTCCTGATGTTCTGAAGTTTTTCAATGATGTACATGGTGATCCCTTTCAATCTAGAGATTCAAATCCTATCTTAAGTTTTATTTTTCTTTTATACTTTGTTCTCCATTGTTTGCTCATCTGGAGACTTATCTTTTCTCTCCTACCGTTCCTTTGTCTTTTTCTTCCCCCCTACTCTTCATTTGTCTTTTTGTTGTACTTTCTAGGAGATTTGCTCATTTGATCTTCCGACTTTTTTGTTAGCTTTTTGATTTCAGTTTTCTCATAGTTCCAACTGCTCCTTTGCTATTACATTCTGTTCTAGTTTTATGGATACAGGTTATTCTCTGGTTTCTTTAAAATTATGGTTGTTTCTGAAGTATTCTTCTCCAAGTATTGTCTATTTTTCCTCAGTGTCCTTTTTGCTGCTGTTTCCTTTGGTTTTAGATTCTTGTGTTGAGAGCATTCACCAAATAACTGGCACTCCATAGGGTACAGGCCATTGGAAGCTCTGTGTTCTTCAGTAGGGCTTGCTGACTGATGGATTTCCTTGTGGGGAGTCCAACGGTGAGCCAGCCTTTTCTTTTTTTTTTTTTTTTAATATTTTATTTATTTATTTATTTATTTATGGCTGTGTTGGGTCTTCGTTTCTGTGTGAGGGCTTTCTCCAGTTGCGGCAAGTGGGGGCCATTCTTCATCGCAGTGCGCGGGCCTCTCACTATCGCGGCCTCTCTTGTTGCGGAGCACAGGCTCCAGACGCGCAGGCTCAGCAATTGTGGCTCACGGGCCCAGTCGCTCCGCGGCATGTGGGATCCTCCCAGACCAGGGCTCGAACCCGTGTCCCCTGAATTGGCAGGCAGATTCTCAACCACTGCGCCACCAGGGAAGCCCGAGCCAGCCTTTTCATTTGGGAACTTCCAAATGCCTATATCTGTGGATCACCATGCCCCTATTCCTTGGGTCATTTAGTTTCTCCATAGAAAAATTCTGAGGTCTCCTGCCTGGGGAGTAGAACAAGGAGGAGGAAGGGAATTAGTGACCCCATTTTTTAATAAGCAGACTTTCGCTTAATCCCTACAGCCATTCTGAAAGCCCTTGACCACCCAGTTGGAAGTGGAGGGGTCTCACAGATTCAGTTTCCCCAACAGATCTTTCACCCTTGGGACTGGGGATAGAGATTAAGGATCTTAACTGCTCCTTATATAGACTTTCACCAAAATTCCCTACTTGCAGCCCACCTGGTGGTGCCAAGTTCCCAGCTTTTCTGGGATTCCTCAAGTATCAGTCAGTTCTCTTCTCTGTTCCTCTCCACAGTTCTCACTCTTGGAAACCACCATTCCATTTTCTGTCTGTATGAATTTGACTACTGTAGTACCTCATATAAGTGCAATCACACCGTGTTTGTCTTTTGTGTCTGGCTTATTTTACTTAGCATAAAGTCTTCAAGATTCCTCCATGTTGTAGCAGGTGTCAGAATTTCATTCCTTTCTAAGGCTGAATTTTATATATATAAAAACATATATATAAACACTTTGTTTATCCATCCGTCAGTGGATACTTGCGTTGCTTCCATCTTTTGCTTACTGTGTATAATGCTACTATGAACAGTATGAACAGAATATACAAATGTCTGTTTGAGTGCCTACTTCACATTCTTTGGAGTATGTACTCAGAAGCGGAATTGTTGGATCATATGGTAATTCTACGTTTGATTTTTTGAGGAACTGCCATATACCCAGAGATAGTTTAAAATTTGATGCCTAGTGGGACCCAGGTCTCCAGATTTGTTTCTTTATCTCCCAGGTCATTTTAATGTGCACTCAAGATGAAGAACCACTGTCAGAGCCAATACTTAGGTTTCAGCTTCCTCTTCTCTGCTAAATCACACATCCCCACACTGCTTTCCATCTTCAAAAACTGTTTGACACAGCTCTTCTGTTCCCTCTCCAGTTCTCTTTGCCCTTGTCAAGTTATATATGCTATTGTTTTAGAAGAGTTTTGGGAGGGGATGGAGCTATTGATAAATACACATGTTCCATGTTTGTTTCTCTATGATAATTATTTTTATATGGATTTTAAAATGTGCATACATGTGGCCTATCACTTGAGTTGGAATTCTTTAGGAGCAACTGCTTTGCTGTGCTTGCTCTTTCTTTACAGTGGCCAGGAAACAGTTTTCTTGCATTCTCCCATTCATTCATTCACTCATTTGTTCACGTAGCCACAGTACAGGACACCTACCACGTGCTGGGCGCACACTGTATGCCCCACATAGGATGGCAGTTGTTGGCCAAACAACAGATATAACTCTACCAACATACACATTTGGTCAAATGAAAGATGTCTTCAGTTCCTTGCCCTTTTTGTTGTGTCTTTGTTTTGATAGACACATGCCAGGATGATATTTGAAGTTGCTTTCAACACACTGAGCCACCTCCACCTTTTAACCCTAGTAATTAAAAGGTCACCTTTTTATTTATTTATTTTTTAATTAATTAATTTATTTTTTGGCTGCACTGGGTCTTCGTTGCTGTGCGCGGGCTTTCTCTAGTTGTGGCGAGCAGGGGCTATATCAGTTGCAGGGTGCGGGCTTCTCATTTCGGTGGCTTGTTGCCGAGCACAAGCTCTAGGTGTGTGGGCTTAGTTGCTCCGTGGCATGTGGGATCTTCCCGGACCAAGGCTCGAACCTGTGTCCCCTGCATTGGCAGGCGGATTCTTAACCACTGCTCTACCAGGGGAGTCCCCCACCCTTTTAATTAAGGATTGCAACACTTAACAGAATTTAGACTTATTATAGCAGGACTAGAATCTTTCATTACCCAGCAGGAGTCCCAACCTCAAGTCCTACTGTTCCCTATGCAATCACTACACCTTTTCTGTCTCTTAGTAGTTTCCAGGAAACCTGGGGGCTTTGGGTCCAATTCTACCCAGTGTTGCTGGGAAGTTTTTGAGAAAGGTCAGCTGAAACTGCCTTAATTAATTAATTAATCATCAAAGTGTGGAAGAAGGGACTTGCTGTCCCTTCCTTTTGCTCTCACAGGGCCCCAGCTGGGGAGAGAGTACTTCCTTACAATATTCAGAAGGAATGTCTATTACTGGATAATGGCAATGCGCTGGTGGAGGTCAGAACTCCGTGGTGGAATAGTTCATCACAAGGCAGCTGGTCCCTATTTCAATTCAGTTTTCTTCCCCAGAAATTCCCCCCTCTGTTTCTAAGAGACAGCTTAAACCCAATTGGCATCACTTTTAGAAGCCTGTTTGTACATTGATAGCTGAAATGCTTTTATGTCCCTTCCTTTGCCACTTAGTAAGAATTGCTTAAGTGGATGGAGTACCTGCCACACACTCGGTGCCGTACTTTGGCTTCACATCTTGTACCTCAGTCTGTCCCAAGGGTGGGATGGGTATACAGGTACATGCAATTTGACAGCAGCTAGCCAACAGGTCACAAAAAACACTGAACCACAGAGTGAAACAATTATTCCTTTTTCAATTCTTTTTTGTTCCTGAGTAACTTAAGGGAAAAGTTTTATTTGGTGTCAACTGTCTAACACTTCTGAATCCTCTCTTTTTTTTAATCAAAGAGAGTAGATGTAACTATCTAGCTAGTGTTTTTTATTTGTTTGTTTTGGCTGTGCCACGCGGCGGGCCCTGGGCAGTGAAAGCATGACGTCCTAACCACTGGACCGCCATGAAATTCCCTAGCTAGTGTTTAATAATTTGTATTTGATTTTCCATTCTATTAATGGCAAGTGATACTGGTTTTCTTTTTTTTTTTTAAGATCTCAACTTCAATTTACTTTTTTTTTTTTAATTTTATTTATTTATTTATTTTGGGCTGTGTTGGGTCTTCGTTTCTGTGTGAGGGCTTTCTCTAGTTGTGGCGAGCGGGGGCCACTCTTCATCGCGGTGCGCGGGCCTCTCACTGTCGCGGCCTGTCTTGTTGCGGAGCACAAGCTCCAGATGCGCAGGCTCAGTAATTGTGGCTCACGGGCCCAGTTGCTCCGCGGCATGTGGGATCTTCCCAGACCAGGGCTCGAACCCATGTCCCCTGCATTGGCAGGCAGATTCTCAACCACTGCACCACCAGGGAAGCCCCTGGTTTTATTTTTTTAATGACTTTATTGATATAATTCGTATTTGATAAATTTACCTATCAAACATGCAGAATTCAATTGTTTTTAGTATATTCACAGAGTTGTGAAACGGTCACCACAATCAATTGTAGAACATTTTCATCAACCCCAAAAGAAACCCCATACCCATTGGCAATCACTCCCCATTCCCTCCAACCTATCCATTTCTAGGCAACCACTGATCTACTTTTTGTCTCTATAGATTTGCCTATTCTAGACATTTCATATATATTGAATCATATAACATGTGGTCTTTTGTGACTGGCTTCTTTCACTCAGCATACTGGTTTTCAAAGTTCATCCATGTTGTAGCATGTATCAGGACTTCACTCCTTTTTATGGCCATATAATATTCCATTGTGTGGATATACCACTTTTATCTGGCCATTCATCAGTCGATGGATATTTGGGTTGTGTCCATGTGTTGGCTCTTATGAATAATGCTGCTATTGTCAAAGAAAAAAAATAGTTGATCTAAGAAAGAAATGGAAAATTTTATTCAAGCCAAATTGAGAATTATAACCCAGGAACAGACTCTCAGAAAGCTCTGAGAACTGTTCTGCCCATTAGAGTCAAAGCACAGTTATATATGGTTTTGAGACTGAGGACTGTACATTAAATGACAGTTTACACAATCCAGGTCCACAGGTACAAAGCAAGTAGTGGGTGGGCCACGGGTCACAAGATTAAGAAGGAAGGTTATCTCCTAAGGAGTTGTGAACCTTGAGATTAAGAAGGAATGTTATCTCTAAAGAGATCTGGTTAATGCAGATGTACAATATACACTAAAGGGGAGGGGGAGGAGGTTCAAATGGGCAAAGACAAATTTTCTGTTTAAATTTTTCTTGCTATAAAATACGAGTTCTATTTCATCACTATGAATATTCAAGTTTTTGTATGGATATATGTTATCATTTAACCTACATCTATACTGAAGAGTGGACTTCCTGGGTCATTTGGTAATGTTACTGAAAGTGGGGTCCGGCTGCTCACCGCTCAAAAGCCAATAAAGAGGCAAGGTTGGTGGAAAGGAAAATTTGCTTTATTTTGGATGCTGGCAACCGGGGGGAGGGCAGACTCCTGTCCAAAGGCTGACTCCCCACCACTGACAATCAGTGGGCAAGAGCTTTTATAGATGGAGGGAGGGGGCTACACGCAGAAAGCTCTGACAGTCGTCTTAAAATTGGTCATGCGGTGGTCTGATTGTTTTAAGTACAGTTAATCTTCAGTTCCAGGGTCAGTTTGTTCCCATTTCCTTGAGGCCAGTTCTCGGAATTGTAGCAGCTTATGTCATGGCTACAGTCTGGTCATCACGTAGTTAACTTCTGGGGGCGGTTTCAGTATCTACAAGACAGCTCACAGGACATGGCTCAGAATATTATCTATAGCCCTTGAGAAGGAACTAAAGGTCCTTGACTATGCTTAATGACTAAACTATCTTATTTCTCTGATTAAACTTATTCTTTGGCTAAAGTTTTTTCACAGACAAAAGGCAGGCAGAGGATATGGCGGGGAAGGACCATAGGGTCATGCTCTGTTTCAGTAATTATGTTTAACCTTTTGAGGAACTGCTAGACTGTTTTCCAAAGGGTTGATTTTCTGTTAAAGTTTCTTTTTCAAAAAAATTTAAGTAAATATTGACTCTGTATACAACAGCTACAAGAACTAATAAGTGGGGAATTCCCTGGTGGTCCAGTGGTTAGGACTTGGCATTTTCACTACCAGGGCCCAGGTTTGATCCCTGGTGGGGAAATTAAATTCTACGAGCATGCGGTGCGGACAAGAGAAATAATAATAAAATAGCTTCACAGTGGTGATCATTTTGAAATGTATAGAAATATTGAATCACTATATTGTGCACCAGCAACTTACATAGTGTTGTAGGTCAATTATTCTTCAAAAACAAACAGGGACTTTCCTGGTCGCGCAGTGGTTAAGAATCCACCTGCCAATGCAGGAGACGCGGGTTTGAGCCCTGGTCCGGGAAGATCCCACATGCCGCGGAGCAACTAAGTCCATGCGCCACAACTACTGAGCATGCGCTCTAGAGCCCACAAGCCACAACTACTGAGCCCGTGTGCCACAACTACTGAAGCCCACGCTCCTAGAGCCCGTGCTCCGCAACAAGAGAGGCCACCTCAATGAGAAGCCTGTGCACTGCAACGAAGAGTAGCCTCCACTCGCCGCAACTAGAGAAAGCCCGCGCACAGCAACGAAGACCCAATGCAGCCAAAAATAAATAAGTTAATTAATTAATTTTTTAAAAAAGCTGCTGGATTCTGAAAAATAATGTAGTTATTAAAAACAAACAAACAAACTCATAAAGAAGGAGATCAAATTTTTGGTTACCACAGGTGGGGTGTGGGGAGAATTGGAGGAAGGTAGTCAAAGGTACAATCTTCCAGTTATAAGATAAATAAGTCCTAGGGATGTAATGTACAACATGATTAACATAATTAACACTGTTGTATATTGTATATGAAATTGGTTAAGAGTGTAAATCCTAAGAGTTCTCATCAAAGGGAAAAATTCTTCTTCTATTTCTTTTACTTTGTATCTATATAAGACGATGGAAGCTTGCAAAAAAAGAATATAGGTGAAAGAATACATCCATGAGGAGGCAAATTCTGCTCAGTGAAGGAAGGATATAGAGGCAAATACATCCAATAAGTATTTGTTGTGTGTTTACTATGTGCCTGCAGTGAGATCACACCCTAGTTGGGGAGACAGAAAATAAACAGATGCATAAATAATCCCATGTCAGGTCCTGATACGGGCATAACCCAGGCAGAGGCGTCCCCAAGCAAACAGCGGCAGTTAGTGCTCAGCCACAGCAAGAGAGGGGCTCATTCAAGTTCTGTGCCAGGTTTGGGAAGCATGCTTGGACCTACAGCCCCAACCCTGCTTCTTCAGCACTTAACGGATGACATTTTGCCCTACCGAGTAGCTCTGTGTTGATTTCTTTCTGTGTGACTTTCGTTGACGCATACACAGAAAAGAGCACATATCAAAAGTGTGCAGCTCAATGAACATCCCACCCCAAGCACACCTGGGTAACCAGCATGCAGGATCCCTCGCCAGGTGCCCTTGCAGTCCCTGTGCCACTAACGGTTACCAGTGTCTTGACACAAACACCATAGATCTGTTTTGCATGTTTCTGAACTTTATATAAGTGGAACTAACAGCACATGCTCAGTGCATACTCTCTGGTTCTTTTACTCAAGATTAGGTCTGTGAGATATATTCATGTTGTTGTCTCTATCAGTGGCTTGTTTTTTTTCATTGTCTGACTCTCACAGTTTATTTACCCATTCTATTAATGGACATATGAGTCATTTCCACTATTCTCTCTCTCTTAAAATTTTATTGGAGTATAGTTGATTTACAATGTTGTATTAGTTTCAGGTGTACAGCAAAGTGACTCAGTTATATGTATATATATTCATTCTTTTTTAGATTCTTTTCTCATATAAGTTATCACAGAATATTGAGTAGAGTTCCCTGTGCTATACAGTAGGTTCTTACTAGTTATCTATTTTATATATAGTAATGTGTGTATGCTAATCCCAATCTCCCAGTTTAACCCTTCCCCCCACGTTTCCCCTTTAGTGACCATAAGTTTGTTTTCAATATCAGTAAGTTTTCCACTATTCTTTTTTTTATTTTCAGCCAAGCCACACCAAGTCCTAACCACTGGACCACGAGGGAATTCCTTCACTATTCTTTTAATAAATTTTTTTTCTTGCTAAAAAAAGAATAAAAGTGAAAGAAAAACATCTCACTATCAAAAAAATTAAAAATAAAATAGCGTCACACACACACACACACACAAATACTGGGACTTCCTTGGTGGTCCAGTGGTTAAGACTCCGTGCTCCCAATGCTGGTGGCCCAGGTTCGATCCCTGGTCAGGGAACTAGATCCCACATGCATGCTGCAACCAAGAGCCTGCATGCTGCAACTAAAAGATCCCTCATGGACTTCCCTGGTGGCCAATGCAGGGCACACAGGTTTGAGCCCTGGTCCGGGAAGATCCCACATGTCGCAGAGCAAATAAGCCCGTGCACCACAGGTACTGAGCCTGCACGCTAGAGCCCGTGAGCCACAACTACTGAGCCCAAGTGCCACAATTACTGAAGCCCATGTGCCTAGAGCCGGTGCACCACAACAAAGAGTAGCCCCTGCTCGTCGCTACTAGAGAAAGCCTGTGTACAGCAACGAAGACCCAATGCAGCCAAAAATAAATAAATTAAATAAATTAAAAAAAGAAGACCCCTCACGCCGCAGTGAAGATCCCACATGCCACAACCAAGACCCGGCGCAACCAAAAAAATAAATAAATATTTAAAAAATACTTAGGAATAAACTTAACAAAAGGTGGGCAAGACCTCTATTCTGAAAATTACAAAACACTGCTGAAATTAAAGAACACTCAAATAAATAAAAGAATATACCATGTTCACATATAGAAGACTCAGCAATGATAGGGGATGTCAGTTCTCCAGACCCATAGAAACAGCACAATCCCAATCAAATTCCAGCATTTTTAAGTTGTCAAGCTGATTCTAAAATTTATATGGAAATACAAAAGTCCTAGAATATCCAAAGTCATCTTCAAAGAAAGGAACAAAATTGAGCGACTTAACACTGCCTGCTCTCCATACTTTATATAAAGCTATGGTAATCAAGACAGATGGTACTGGCATAACGATCAACAAATAGATCAGTGGTGGAGAATCGAGAGCCCAGAAATAGATCCCACTTATATGGTCATTTGATTTTTAACAAGGCACCAAAATAATTCAATGGGGAGAAAAAGTCTTTTCAAAAGTCGGTGCTAGAATAACTGGATATCCATATGGAAGAAGATGAATCTCATACCATACACAAAAATAAATTCCAGAGATGGCTCATCACTACCTAGGGTAGACCCAAAATGTAGTGATGTGAGCTAGTTAAGCCTAGAGTTGACTATGATTTCAGTGACATCCAGAAGTGTGTACTCTTCAAGGCTCTCTATATTACAGGAAGTCTCCTTCTTAATAACCACAAAACCAGGCAAATGGGCTAATGACCCAGCCACAGAAAATGCAGATTGGTGAACTGGAGACTATTATTATGCTCTGTGACTCCTGTTAAAAAGCAAAATTCAACTGAGTAAATTTGAAGATCTAATTGGTTTTATATAACAATTCATAAGGAGCTCTGAGGAGCTGTACAAAAACGTTTATAGGCGGAAGGGGGCAGAGCAAGAAAGTTATTCTAGCAAAGAATGGAATGTTTCAGGCAAGGTCACCTTTCTTTGGGGATAGTTGGGGGGTCTATCAAGTAGATTACCTCACTAGTGTTGACCAGGTAATTCCAGATTGGTCACATTCCTGGGAGAAGCTGAAACTGCAGTTACGTTAGGTATTAAGTCTTGGTTTGCTGATGTGAGACTTAGCACAAGTGACTCCATTTGGGGGCCTGTTGTTTATTTTTTTAACACTCTCTAATTGTTTCCTAAGCATTGTGGCTTGTTTTTGAGTGGCATGTCAATACCTTCCTGGTTGTATGTTTCCATTGGAGTTATGAGCATTGATGCTTGCAAACCCAGGCTAAACACATTTTTATGATGTCCCCCTTTTTAAATGACCTTGTCCTGTCCAATAAATAAATGATTGTCTCCAAAAAAATTAATTCTAGAAGGATCATAGACCTAAAGCTGTTAAAGGAAAACATAGGAAAATATCTCTCTGACTTTAGGCTAGGTAAAGGTTTCTTAGTGCATGACTAGGAGTCTCTCCATGAGCAAACAGGCACGCACGGTCTCTGAGTTCTCTTCCAACTAAGCCTTGACTTTTGGACTTCCATGTTCCTCTCTGCATTGTCCAATTTTAGCAAGAATCTTGTGAAGTCAGTTTAGTTAGAATCAAAATCCTCCCTCCGCCATATCTGACCTCGTCCCTCATCCCCCATCATCCTGCAGGTGATGTGTGATCATTCTGGCCTGCCTTTATTTTGGTTTAGCCAGAATTCTATCCCTGCCCCTGATATTTTTTCTTAGTAATTTTTCATCCACTAACCCCTGCACTGCTGCTTGGCTGTAAATTCCCACTTGCCCATGTTTCATTCAGAGTCGAGCCCAATCTCTTTCCCCCACTACAAGACCCCATTGCAGTGGTCCCTATTGGCCCTAATCTTTTTTTTTTTTTTTTTTTTTTTTTTTTTTTATAGCTACTTTATTTATTTATTTATTTATTTTTCGCTGTGTTGGGTCTTCGGTTCGTGCGAGGGCTTTCTCTAGTTACGGCAAGTGGGGGCCACTCTTCATCGCGGTGCGGGGACCGCTCCTCATCGCGGTGCGCGGGCCTTTCACTATCGTGGCCCCTCCCGTTGGGGGGCACAGGCTCCAGACGCGCAGGCTCAGTAGTTGTGGCTCACGGGCCCAGCTGCTCCGTGGCATGTGGGATCTTCCCAGACCAGGGCTCGAACCCGTGTCCCCTGCATTAGCAGGCAGATTCTCAACCACTGCGCCACCAGGGAAGCCCGGCCCTAATCTTAAATAACATTATTCTTTAACAAGTGTCATGAATAATTTTTCCTTTACCAAGAGGACACAAGAAGCATAAAAGAAAATATTGATAAATTAGACTTCATCAACATTTAAAGTGTCTGCCTATCAAAAGACACTGTTAAGAAAATGAATGGGCAAGTCTAGACTAGGAGAAATTACTTGCAAAATATATATCTGACAAAGAACTAGCATCCAGCATATGTAAAGAACTCTTACTACCTGAAAGTAAAAAGATTGTAAGCAATCCAAATAAGAAATGGAGAAAAGATTTGAAGAGACATTTCACAAAGGAAGAGATACAAATAAATGGCCGATAAACCCATGAAAAAATATTTAATATCATTAGTTATCAGAAAAATGCAAATTAAAACCACATTGTGACACTCCACATGTATCAGAATGTCTAAAATTAAAAAGACTGACAACACCAGATACCAACTCTCAAGCAAATTGGTGGGAATGTAAAATGGTATATACCATTTTGTGAAAAGGTCTGGCAGTTTGTATAAAAATAAAATATATTGACCTACCTCTCAGCAATTCCATTCTTAGGATTTTACTCAAGATAAATGAAAACATATGCTCACAAAAGACCTATATAGAAACATTCATAGCAGGAATTCCCTGGTGGTCCAGTGGTTAGGACTCTGCACTCTCACTGCCAAGGGCCTGGGTTTGATCCCTGGTCGGGGAAATAGATCCCTCATGCATGCCACAACTAAGGAGTCCACATGCCACAACTAAAGATCCCGCATGCCACAACTAAGACCCAGCACAGCCTAAATAAATAAATAAATATTTAAAAAAAAAAAAGTGGTTGCCTGTTGGGGGAAGGGACAAAGATTAACTGGGAAGGGGAATGAGGGATGATGTCAATGTTCCATTTCTTGCTGGAAGTTTGGGTTACACAAAGTTAGTGAACATACACCTAGGATTTATGCATTTCATTTAATGTAACTTTAACATAAACACTGTAAAAACTGAATATCTAATTATAGTTAATGATACGCATGCTGAAGTATTTAGGAGGAAGTGTACTGTTTGTCTGCAACTTACTTCAAAATGTACTAAAAATAGGAGGACTTACTGGATGGAGAGAGGGATAGATATGTGTATAGAAATGTAATAAAGCAAGTAGAATAAAATGTTAACTGTAGAATCTAGTTGGTAGTATATGGGTGTGTCATGTAAAATTCTTTCACCTGTGTTGAATGAAAAATTTCGTAATAAAATGTTGGGGACTTTTTTAAAAAGGTGAATCAATGTAAGTAAAAGTATTAAATATCATTGCTTTATGAATGTGACAAAAATTTTGAGAGTGGTACTTGAATGACTGAAGTGGAGAAGTAGAACATTACTTCATTGAATCTGCACAGCAACTTTATGAGGTTGGTTAGGTGGTAATAAAATCATTGTTTTAGTAATGGGGGAACTAAGGCTCAGAAAGGTTAACTGACCTGCAATGTGGCATGCCAGGATCTTAACCCAGGTATGGTTTTTTTTGTTTTTTTTGTTTTAAATTTATTTATTATTTATTTATTATTTATTTTTGGCTGTGTTGGGTCTTCGTTTCTGTGCAAGGGCTTTCTCCAGTTGCGGCAAGTGGGGGCCACTCTTCATCGCGATGCGCGGGCCTCTCACTATCGCGGCCTCTCTTGTTGCGGAGCACAGGCTCCAGACGCGCAGGCTCAGTAGTTGTGGCTCACGGGCCTAGTTGCTCCGCGGCATGTGGGATCTTCCCAGACCAGGGCTCCAACCCGTGTCCCCTGCATTGGCAGGCAGATTCTCAACCACTGTGCCACCAGGGAAGCCCCCCAGGTATGTTTTGACTCCAGCACACACTATGCTTCACTGTTTGTGCAAAAAATCTTTATTTCCCTGGGTTAATATATTACTCTGTATGTTTCTCAATTATGGCCTTTGCTACACTATAGTGATGTCAGGTATTTAGGCATCTGCCTCCTCCTTTATACCATAAAGGGGTATAAAGGCCAGGGGAAAGTTTCCATCTTTGTAGCCTCCATACTTAGCATTGTTCTTAGTATAGTGCTAACTAGCACATAATAATCTTTCCCTTAGGTTGATGAATAGATGCAGGAAGGAAGAAAGGAATGCTCCCTAACTTGGATGATGCTTTCTGGCTTAACCTATCTCAACAGCTCACTCTTCCACCACTTTCTGCAAGATTCATGCCTAACCAGACCATTTGATCAGGGCCTATAGTTGTTAACCTGACTTAACAGCTGTGGGGCTATTTATGGTTACCTGACTGTAGGCTGGCTTGTACAATCTCCAAAGCAGCAGAATTTGGGACAACTATCTCTGGAGTAGCTGAGGAGTAGCAAAGACCTGACTCTACCTTGGGAAGAGCATTTATCAGTTTAAAGACTATGGCTATAGTACAATTTGTCCAGAGTCTGACATCCACTGAATGGACAAATGAATGAATAAATGATGACGAAAGGCAACACAGGTCAGTCATGGCAATTAATTCCTTGATTTGCCTCTCATAATGCCCCTCTCCTCATTGGGAAAACAGCTCTGTATTACAGTGTTTGTAAATAACCTTTAGGTTTCCTGGCTTAAGACAAGACTATTTCATTTATTTATTTATCTTTGAAAACTAACTTTATTCTAAAGCAGTAGTTTTCAAACTCTAGTGTACACATGAATCACACGAAGAACTTTCTAGAATCTGAGAATCTCACCCCTGGAAAGTCTATTCAGTGGTTCAAGGGTAGGGTCCAGGAACATGTCATGTTTAAGAAGACCTTCAAGGTATTCTATTATAGGTAGTCCCCAGGTCACACTTTGAGAAACACTGGTGAAAAGAAATTGGTTCATGTAGTTTCTGCAGTTTCAGTTATCTCTGCCTCAAAAATAGCCCTGTCTTGTTTTCAAGTACTTTCCACCACAAAACTATGGCACCACTGACTTTTAGAACCATTTTCTTCCTCCTAACCTTTGGTGTCAATCAGCCCTAGAAGAGAAGTTACTATGGATATTGGTAACTTTGTGGATAGAATTGTTATCATTTATTGAGCGTCTACTATCTACCAGAGACTATGTGAAATGCTTTACAAATGTAATTGCATCTAATTCTTACAACAACTTTGCAGGGTAGGTGGTATTGCTCTTATTTTACAGATGAGGAAAAACTCTCAGAGAGGTTATGTAACTTGTCCAAGGTCACGTAACATAGCTGACAGAATTGTGATTCAAATGCAAGTCAAAGCCATTGCTTTTTCAAACATATAACCCCCATTATTACTGTATGGAATTATTAATATTAATGATTATTATTTCTATGCAGTCATGCCCTAAGCAAAACACTTTGGTCAATGGTGACTTCAGAACACAGGGCCTTTAAGGCTCATCCATCCATTCATGTATTCATTTAACAATAATTAAGCAACTGCTATGTGCCAGAAACTGTGCCAAGCACAAGGGACACAAAGGTGGAGGTCTCTAGCATTATGGAACTTACATGGATACAGACAAGTAGATAGGCAATTATAATACAGAGCAAGTGCTATAATATAATTCACCTAATTAATCTACAAATTTAATATATCTCTCAATAATAACATAAAAAACAATGTTTCTGGAACTGGACAAGCTGACCTGAAAGTTCATTTGTTAAAATAAAATTGTAAAAAGAACCAGGAAACTCCAGAAAAAGAAGAGTAGTGAGGGAGAAGTAGGCCTACGTCATTAAAATAAAACTATTAGGGCAGTTTGATAAGACCACATGAATAGATGGATTAATGGAATGGAATAGAGAATCCAGAAACAGACTCAGATACAAATAGGAATATAGTATATGTATATATGTATGTATTTCACACCAGTAGGGAAAATATAAGATTATTCTGTAGAGGTGTTGAGGTGAATGTGTATCCAACTAGAAAGACCAAAAAAAAAAAAAAAAATTCCAAATGGATCAAAGACTTAAATATGTAACATAAAATTATAAAGGTATGTAAAGGAAACATGGGATAAATGAACGCTGATTGAGGAGGGTATAAGGATGGTGGAAGGCTTCTACTGCATTGACTTTTTTTTGGCCTCACCACACAGCAGCAGGATCTTAGTTTCCTGATCGGGTATCAAACCAAGGACTCCTGCAGTGGAAGCATGGATTCTTAACCACTGGACCGCCAGGGAACTCCCTACTATGTTGACTTTTGTATCTTTTAAAACATATTTACAATGTATTACCCACTAAAACATGTTTTTTTGTTGTTGTTGTTAAGAGTGTTTGGCTAGGGAAATAAAAGTTTAGCTCTAGCATAGTGAGTGAGAGGTAGGGAGTCTTATGAAGCTGGAGAGGTAAGAAGAGTCAGATCATGAAAGAACTCGACATGGCCGCGCAACCCGGCTTATGGGATATTAGTTCCCTAACCAGGGATTGAACCCGGGCCCTCAGCAGTGAAAGTGCAGAGTCCTAACCAGTGGACCGCCAGGGAGTTCCCAGGACTTCACATTTTTTAAACGCGGGCTCTATAGTATGAATAATGGGGAGCTATGAAACGTTTTAAAGCGGTGGGTTGATACAATCATATCTGCATTTTAGAGAGATCACTCTTAGCTATAAAAAGAGTGCATAGATCTATAAGGGATAAAACTGAAAACGGGGAAGTGGACTTCTACCGGGTGAGGGATGATGATGGCCTGAACCAGGCAGGTGGTGAATGTCATGGTGAGGTGGATAGATTTGAGAGATGTTGAGCAGTTAGAATCTTGTTGATTGGATGTTGGAGATGAGGGAGAGATCTAGAATGACGTCCGGATGGAGAAGTGGTGGTAGTAGGGGATTGGGGGAGTAGGTATAGGTGAGATAACGCATTTAGTTTAAGTGACTTCCAGATGTCCAATTGGAAATGCCTAATAGCCAGGCTTAAAACCCTGGAGCTTGAAAGAGGGCTACGACTGGAGATAATGAATTTGGGATTCATTAGCATATAGATGGTAACTGAAACCCTGTGAGTAGATGAGATCACCCAAGGAGAGCACCTACTGTGAAAGGACCTAAGACAGAACGGATGAGGAAGAAACAAAGAAAATGTTCCCTGAGAAGGATCTAGAGAAGGAAAATTTGGAGAGTGATGGGAAGAAGTCAAGTGAAAAGTGTTTCGATAAGGAGAGAGTGGTCCTCAATACCAAAGGCTAGGGGTAGTCCTGATGAGGATGAAATGTGTTATTTGATTTAAATACAGGGGTATTACTGAAGATCACGGGAAGAATAGTTGAGCGGAGGGTTTAGGTTAAGCAGAAGATGAAGCGGAAGCATCTCGTCCCCGAAGTGCAAGCATCTTGTCTCCGTAGTGGAGACAACTTGTTTCAAGTTCGCTAAAGACGGAGAGGAGAGTGCAGCAGCTGGGGGAAAGACATGAGCTTTTTTCTTTTTTAAGGATCAACTGAGCGTATCTAAAATGATGATGACAAAGAACCAATACTTAGGGAGATAGAGGAGAGAGGGAGGAATTGAGTAATACCAGATGCGAGGGGTGGGATCCGAGCAGATGAACCGCCGTGCCTTAGATTAGGAGGGATGCTTCTTCCATCGTAAACGAAGGGAAAGGAAAGGGGAACGCTGGCAGATTCTAAAGGTTTGGTGCAGGGAAGCTGATGGAATTTCGGCTCGATGGTTTCTATTTAACTCCGTAAAATACTCCTGGAGTAAGGGGGTTGGCTGTGAGTCGAGGTTTGAGGAGACTGCGGATTTGAAAAGCCTTTTAGAAACTCCGGGCGGCCTAGGCTGGTCCACGCTGGGGCCTCGCGAGGGAGGCCCACGAGTGGAGCTCCGAGGGGGACGCCGCGGTGCGTCGCCATGGCAACCGAACCGCCGGGCTAGGCCCAGGACCAACTGTAACCCGAAACAGCCGCAGCGTTTTAACTCACTATTCCAGAAATCAGGGTAGGAGCCAACCCGAGGCGACCAAAGTGAAACCACAGATCCCGCGATATCACGGCCGCAACCTGCGAAACTGCACGGGACGCTACCGCCACGCAGCGCGACAGCGAGTATTAAACGTCATGGTACCGCGACGCCGTCGCTGTAATACAACGCTCTCCCGGAAGTGGTCTCTGGATCGGGCAGTGAAAGTGGTAGCCAGTTGTCCCCGGGATCAGATCTCCGGAGGTCGTAGCTGAACTCTTTCTCTGCGTTTCTCCTCGATCCTTCTTGAGTTTTTCAGGTCCGCGTAGTGAGGAAACGTCTCCACCATCATGGGGGGCGGAGACCTGGTAAGTGAGGGAGCCCAGGGCTGGGGGAAGACTGAGGCCGGAGACCGACTGAGGCTGGGGACGGAAATTGGCGGGGGTGACAGTGGGTATTCTTGGCAACGCAGCCGTTGGGGACAGAGAGCTGTAGCCCTGGACAGGCTACGGATAGCTAAGGCCGTGAGGGACCGGGCGGAGACTTGGGAAGATATGTGAGGTGGGTCGCCAAGGAAGGCAGGTGTTGTTTGTTGACAGGGAGCCCTTCTGGCTGGAAATTTTGGGAAGCCTCGGGGGCGGTTGGAACCGTGGCTAGGAAAGGAGGCGGGTATGGAGGACGTGTCACTTCGTTTTGTATATCTTGTCTTGGGATACATCTCCTTTCCTCAGCTAGGAGTTCAGTCATGTCCTGGGCTATAGTAGGGGTGATTTGTGCCCCCGTTGTGCTCGTCCCTGAGCCATGTCCTGGGGTCACGGAAGATCTTCCTCATGTTCACCTTTCTGACATCCACTCCTTCTTCAGTGCTGCATCCTGATCTGTAGTGGCAGAGCATTCTTCTGAATTCATAGCACTTAATATAAGTTATGTGGCTATTTCTCTTAAACTGTATAGTTCATTTGTAGGGGGCTAAGCCTCCGAATTGGGCAAATGTACCCATAAGAACATGGTGCAAGATCAGAAAAATGCTCATCTCCTGAAAGTGTAGCTAATTGAATCAGGAAATAGATTCGTTTAGCCACCTGTCCAGTAGCTATATTGGAGTTTGTCAGGTGTTGTCAATTAGAATGAGTTCCAAGATACCATCGAGGTTCTTCTGACTTAGTGTCTTCAAGTAGCTGCATTTAGGGACAGGAAAGCTCTAATCCAGAGTCCCTCAACCTCAGTGCTATTGACATTTTGGGCTGGATAATTCTTTGTTGTGTGTGTGGTCCTGTGCATGTAGCAGCGTCCCTGGCCTTTAGCCAGTAGCACCTTTCTCCTTCAGTTGTGACAACCAAAACTGTCTACAGACATTGCCAAATGTTCCCTGGGAGGCAAAATCACCCATATTGAAGGCGAGAGAGGAGGACCATTAGGACAAGGTGGAGGGTTGGGGAGGAAGGGAGGAAGGACTGAACAACCTGATGAGGGGAAAGGGAGTACAAGAAGAGAGAGAAAAAAGGAAGCTTCATTAAAAAAAAAAAAAAATTATTTTGGCCACACTGAGCAGCATGTAGGATCTTAGTTCCCTGACCAGGCATTGAACCCCGCCCCCTACAGTGGGAGCACGGAGTCTTAACCACTGGACCACCAGGCAATTCCCTCATTTAGGTTTCTTAACTGGTCTGCTGGTTTTCAATCCTGATCCTCTCCAATCCATTCTTTACATGCTAGGCTGGTCATGCCTCCCACCTGCATATGAATGCTTAGTGTTTTCTACTGTCAACAGGATAAAATCCAATCCCTTAACATGGCTTATAAGGCCCTTAAGCTGTTGCTTTCTTAGTTGGCTTCATCTTGAGCCCCTTCCAAGCTTGCTCTCCTATCTCCAGCCATGCTGAATTATTTGTTCTTTCTCACCACTGGGCCTGCAGTTGTGTGTGCTGTTACCTCTGTGTGGAAATCTACCCCACTCCATCCCGCTTCCTACATCACTGGGCTAATTTATAATTATCCTTAGATGTCACTTCCTCCAGGAAACCTTCCCTGGTTGGGAAGCTGAACCAAAGCAGTGGCTAATGGGGAGGAGGGAGAGGAGAAGCATTCCTTGAGGGTGAGGGGGAAGATCAGAACCAGGGGGAGATTCTTGGGAAGGAAGGTTGAAAGAGGTACTAGGTGGGGTTGTAAACCATGCAAGTTTAAGGCACGTTAAGTGGACTCAAGGAAAAGAAGGCTGTGTTCATAAGAATGAACGTCCAGTGCCAAAGGCACTTGAATTCTTTTGCCTTTCAGAGTCTATACTTTCCTGCTTCTCTACACCATTCCCCCTGTACTGTCATCACCAACCCTCACTTCAGGCATGGCCAGTGGAAGTCAGACTCACACATTTCAGGATAGAAGTATTTGAAGGGAATCTCGGAGGGGCCTGTTTTTTCCTGAGGCTTTATGTACTTGAACAACCTCTCTCCCGCACCCCCATGTGTGAGATTTTTGGGTGCCAACCTTGCCATTGTTAAAGACGTCTTGCCCTTACATGCCTGCCTTGGCATGAATATAGGGGTGGGAAAGGGAGGGCCAGTTATACTCACCACCCACCCACTGGCCGCATTGTTTTCTCCCTCCTTTCATTTCCCACAGAATCTGAAGAAGAGCTGGCACCCGCAGACCCTCCGCAATGTGGAGAAAGTGTGGAAAGCTGAGCAGAAACATGAGGCTGAGCGGAAAAAGATTGAGGAGCTTCAGCGCGAGCTGCGGGAGGAGAGGGCCCGGGAGGAGATGCAGCGCTATGCAGAGGACGTTGGAGCTGTCAAGTACGTGAGGAGCTGGGGCGCTTTGACCTGGGGGTGTCTTGGTGTGTGGGGAGTTGCAGAACTGCCTGCAGGTGCATCGTCCAGTTGTTGCATGATAGCTGGTTAAGAGCGTGAGTTTGGAATCAGACTGGCCTGGGTTCTGAGGCTGGCATGGCATGGACTAGCCTAGCTGTGTAACTGGGAGCAAGTTTGGGAGCCTTGGTTACCTCAGTAGAACCGGGGGCGTGAGAGTACCCAACTCCTCAGGTTTGTTGAGGATCAAATGAGATGACATATAAAGGGCTTAGTGTAGACCAAGTTCATGGTAGATGATTGCCAAATAACTGTGGCTGAGGATGATTGCCTGTACCCTGCTTCTCAGTATGTGCTGAGGCCTCAGTCCTGCTTTTGTTTATTTATGGATTGCAGGCTCATTTTAGGGAGGCAGAGAGGTCCCATGGAAGGAGGTAGATGGTGTGTCTGTCAGTAAAAGCTGTGTGACTGTGGACAGTCTCATTCGATTTTCCCTGACTTCAGTTTCCTCTTGTATAATATAGGATAGGAGTAACAGACAATAATTACTCTACCCATCTCATAAAAGGGGATGGGAATAAATGTGTTCTGAGAAAAATTAAAAGCATAAAATATGCAGTGCAGGTTTCCCGGAACGTGGGATTCTAATCTGGGGTGTGAGGATAGACAGTGGGAATGTTCTTTTTTACCGATTTCTGTAATTTAATAAGGCGAGATCAGCTCTGGGTCCAGCCAGGGCTCTTGGCCGGGAAGTGGCTGTGCACCGAGCTGGCTGGCAGTGGGGAGGGCGCTCTCAAGCAGAGGTTCCGCGGCCCAGGGAGGGCAAAAGCAAAGTCTCTAACTTGTTCTCAGAGGGAGGTTTCTAGAGCCAGGGAGGTGGTTGTGGTGGCGCTAATGGAGTTAGCGCTGGATAGAAGCTAGGTGTTGTGAGAGCGCCCCAATTTTTTTTTTTTTAAAGCCGATCCGAATTTCCATCTCTATTTTCTTTACTCTTTCTTGTTTCTAAATATTCAGTGTACTTTTTCTGCAGCTAATGAAAAGTGAAGGTCTTCAAATGTCATGTTTGAGAGTACAGGTAGTATTCAGTGGAAATTGGGAGTCATCAATGTTTTTTTTATCCCAAGAACATTAAACAATCTGTATATACATATTTTTTGTAAATCTTAAATGTAAGAAAATATAGTTAAAAATCACCTGCTTTAAAATCAAATGTAAAATTATTCTTTGGGAATTTGTTTTTTTAAAACAGTGAAAAGCAATGAGTAGTGAATATACTAAAGATATTTATAATCTCTGACTTATTTTAATATACTTGGAATTTTGTTTCTGGTAAGAGCTATTGCTTTCTTGTTTGACTTCCTGATTAAGTTTCAGTAAAATGTGCATATAATAACCACAGACTGTATTCTGTATGAAAAAAACAAATCCGAGAAAACCCACTTCTTCACTGGAACGATCACCAATAAATCAGTATTTTAAAATTTTTTAGAAAAAATATGCAGTGCATTCCTAAATCAGAATTGAATTAAAAAAACTCCAGATAGACTAAAATTGACTTATCTGTACTATCCCTTGTTCATATCCTAGTGGGCAAGTCTCCAGGGTGACATGTGACATACTTCCCCTGTTGGATATACAGGGCTTTTCCTTAGTAATTTCATGACAGGAGGATTTGTGACATACAGAGGTGTGTGTGTGTGTGTGAGAGAGAGAGGCTTAGTTTCAGTTCGTGGAAATGGCATTATGGAATTTAGGCAGGATAACAATTACATTCTTTCTTTGTTTTTGTTTGTTTGTTTATTTTATTTATTTTTTATACAGCAGCTTCTTATTAGTTATCTATTTTATACATATTAGTGTATACATGTCAATCTTGATCTCCCAGTTCACCCCCCCCAACTTCCCCCCCTTAGTGTCCATATGTTTGTTCTCTACATCTGTCTCTATTTCTGCCTTGCAAACTGGTTCATGTGTACCATTTTTCTAGATTCCATATATATGTGTTAATATACAATATTTGTTTTTCTCTTTCTGACTTAACTTTTACTTCACTCTGTATGACAGTCTCTAGATCCATCCACATCTCTACAAATGACCCATTTTCGTTCCTTTTTATGGCTGAGTAATATTCCATTGTATATATGTATACATTCTTTCAGGATTGGCAGAAGGCCATTCTGACTTAAGTATAAAATTTGAAATGTTTTAAAATAAATGGAGTCTTGGAGTTTTTAAAGTACAGCACAATATATTTAGGGCATTAATATATAAAATGAGGTAAAAGAATGAAATTTTATAAGTTTTTTTTTTTTTTTAATCTTTATTGAATTTGTTACAATATTGTTTCTGTTTCGTTTTTTTGGCCACAAGGCATGTGGGATCTTAGCTCCCCAACCAGGGATCGAACCCGCACCCCCTGTATTGGAAGGCAAAGTCTTAACCACTGGACCGCCAGGGAAGTCCCTATAAGTTTTTTTTAACCATAGATACACATTAAATTATTTTACTTTATACACTTTGTATAAATTATATTCCTTATAATTTAAACTAAATAAATTTCACACATTTGAATTAATTCCTGGGCAGCTTATATGGCATTTTTATATGTGAAGTTTGAGATTTTGTGAACCCTTGATTTTAAAACAAATGTCAATTTTAGACGGAATACCCATTAGTCATAAGAGTTTACTTTCCCACTAACCAAAAGTAAAAAATTATTTTGAAATTTTTATTCAGCCAAGCATTACATATTCTGTGCCTGATATGTCAGAAATTTGGGCTTTGCAGAGTCTAATTAATGAGGTCAGAGTATAGATGAGCAGCTTCAGAGCTGGGAGTCAGTGTATATCTTGTTGCTGACCCTCATGCCCTCTTGTCTGTTGTGAATAGGAGGAAGGTGATTTTATATTCTTTTGATTTTTTGCCCCCTCATGTATTCCCCAATGTTATGAAACTCAACAGGTTAGCACGTAGGTCCCTTTTTTTGGTCTTTACTTGCAAATGTATTTAGACGATCTGCTTGTCCAACTGACTGGTTTGTGTAGTTCTTTGCATAGTGTCGTGCTTTTCATTTATCCAATACAATCCTTTGCTATTTACAGTTCACTTGTATGGTTCAGATAATCTTTTCTGTGTTTATTATACAGCTCTCTTAGAACAAAGAAAAAACCTCATTATGCACGTTATCCTTGATCTCCATCCAAATCCCTCTTTGCAATAGAATGTTGTTTAAGTATTTACTGATAATATTAGAAAATTGTGTTTTCTTTACCAGCATTCTTCAACGCTTGCACTTTAGGGTGTCCCTGGAAGATTAGATAAATGAAGATGGGAGTGATTCCCACCCAAGCAGACTCTCTAAGAATAGCAGGGGGTGTCTGGGGCAAGGGCACCTGGATACTTTAAGAGCTCCCCGGGTGATCCTTATGGGCAGCCTCAATTGAGAACCTGTTCTATATCCTTAGTGATAGCAACAGCAAAAATCTATACATCATTTCGTTTTTATATGACTTTTACCCCAAATCTTCTCTCATTTAAAAACTCAGAGAGAGGGTCTCACTTTAAAAATGATGAGAGATGGCAGTTGCTAGCTCCATTTTAGACGTGAGGATATGGAAGTGCACAGAAGTAACTTGCACGTTTACCCAGCTGGGTAGTGGCGGAACCAGGTCAAGTCCGGTGGCACTGGATCTCAGCGATACAACATGTTCTCTTACTGGAGGGCCTGAGCAGTACTGATATTAGTTGAGTCCTTTTAAGACTAGCTGTAGCCCTGAAAATACTACTTTATAGAAGTATCTGTCTTCATTTTTCCTATCCTTTCTTCTGGATACGTTTTGCTCCTTTGCCTGCATATTCCTGGCCCTCCTACCTCATCATACTGTCTCTTCTCTTTTATTCACTTGCTTAGCTTCTTCTCCCTCATCCAGTAACTGCTCCTGCTTCCCAAGGCTCACTGTTCTTCTCCCTTCATTCCTGTGGTACCAGTGTCTGCTTC
Source organism: Balaenoptera ricei (assembly GCF_028023285.1). NCBI lineage: Eukaryota > Metazoa > Chordata > Mammalia > Artiodactyla > Balaenopteridae > Balaenoptera > Balaenoptera ricei. Next base: position 18,399,757 of record NC_082658.1, on the reverse strand, counting down.
ATGCTGACGACTCCCACATTTATCCCACACAAACTCTTGTATCTCTGTATATTCAGGCAGTTCTTTTTTTTTTTTTTTTTTTTTTAATTCAGGCAGTTCTGCTTCAAGTGTCCCACAGTTACCCATCACATACTTAGCTCTCAGCAGCACTGTTTGGTAATTTGTTGACCTCTGTGCCTCATCTGGTAGCCTGTGAGCAACTCAGCTGCCTGAATCTTTGTCATCTTTCTGACCTTCTTCCTCTGCCTGGCACATAGGAAGTGTGCTGAGTCAGTGTTTACAAATGAATAAACAAATATTTATTTCCAGTTTCCCCATCTGTGTTCATGTCAGGCATGCATAGGCATGATCCCTTGAGTCATCTTTGACAAGTCCTTTTAGGATCCCCCCCTACTCGATCACTGAGACCTGCTTTTCATTCAAAAAGTACTGCCAGCTCCAGACCCATTGCCCGTGAATTGTCGAACACTGAATGTATTAGGCAACTGTCTGGGATTCATTCCAGCCATCTAGGAGTTTAAAAAAACCTGGTGGGAGATAAAAAACGCATACATAGAGAATAAAAAGACTAGCTAGTGGGAACATCAATGATTTATCCCCAGGGTAAGAAGACATGACAGAACTAAAAGGTAGGTTATGGGATAGGAGGGGCAAAGAAATTATGAAGTACATATTTTATCTCTTAATACATTTATGTTTCTTCTGCCAGTTGTTGAGTTGCCCTTGAAGTAAAACAAAAACAAAACAAAACAAAAAAGACTAGCTAGTGTTTATTTAGTACTTACTTTGTGCCATGCACTCTTCTGAACACCTTAAAAATTCATTGACTTATTTAATCCCCAGCAACCCTATGAGGCAGGTACTCTTTTATCCCCATTTTACAGGTGAGGACACCAGTGCTCAGATGAGTTGCTTGGCTTTAGAGCCGGGATTCAAATCCATGTTGCCTGACTCCAGAGCTTGTGCTCTTAACCGTTATGTTATACTGCCTTTCAGGAAAATGAGCTTGCCAGAATATTCTAGTCACCACTGATCTTCTTGCTCAGACCTCTTTAAGCTCTTATGTAGTCTGCCTTTCACCGTCAATTCCCTCCAGCCCCCAGGAGTTTTTTATTGTTTGAATAACAGAACACACAAAACCAGGCAGAGAAGTCTCCAAGGAAATGATGGTTGTGTTTCACTGTTATTTGTCCCTTGGTTCTTCATCTTCTAAGCACTTATTACAGTTTCTTTTAATGCTGTTAGACATGTATTTTGATTATAAATACAGTCCAACTGTGAATAAATAACTGTATTGTCTTTTTACACCCATTCCCCCATGTTCCTTTAAATAGAAAAAAGTGCTCAATATCTCTTAATAGCCTACTTGGCCATGGTTGTCTCACCTGTGATTTAAAAATACATTGTATCTTGATCTTCCAAAATCCTTCTTGAATTACAGCTTATTCTGTTAAAGAAATTCTGGGAAAGAAGTCATTGATATTGTTGATAGTCTCCAAAAGATGAGGGTGGTAACTGAGTTGAAGGCACCTGGGAGGGATCTTCAGCAAACTGAGGACCATTGGGAAACTACACAGAGGCAGATCTTGTCACTAAGATACCAGCTCCTCCAATTAACCCTAGGAGAATGCCACCAGTCACAGCTGACCAACAACTGTGGCCACTGGTCCCTTTTGGCTGCCAGTGTGACTCCTGTGAAGGCTGTACTTGTGACGGAATTCCAGAGGTCTTTCTAACATGCACCATCCAGCAGAGAATCATGGAAAACAGACCTCCCCAAACTGAAAAGCCACCTCCCAACTGTGGAGGCCTGGTTTTAATAGCTGTCAAACTCCCACGTAGTCTCTGGTTTACTCCCACTGGAGAATGGTGAAAACCTTTAATTGCATAAAAGACACTACTACCTCTAGTACCCATCATAAAGGCCCCACCACAGTCTTCCACATAGTTCTCCAGGGCACGGCTCTCACTCTTGCTCCTCCATCTTGACCCCAGTGGTGTGAGTGAGGGTGGATAAGCTGGGTGGAGCCTGACCCCAGTGGCCCACAATCAATTCTTTTTTTTTTTTTTTTTAATAAATTTATTTATTTATTTATAGCTGCATTGGATCTTTGTTGCTGCACTCAGGCTTTCTCCAGTTGCGTCGAGCAGGGGTTACTCTTCGTTGTGGTGCACGGGCCTCTCATTGTGGAGGCCCCTCCCGTTGGGGAGCACAGGCTCCAGGCACGTGGGCTTCAGCAGTTGTGGCACACAGGCTCAGTTGCTCCGCGGCATGTGGGATCTTCCCGGATCAGGGCTCGAACCCGTGTCCCCTGCATTGTCAGGCGGATTCTTAACCACCGCACCACCAGGGAAGCCCCACAATCAATTCTTAATCATAGACTATAGTGTTTCTCAAACCAATCCTTGTAATAGGAAAAGAAATCTAAAGGGTTGGACCCTCTATTAATGGTTTAAATTATTTTTATTAAAAATATATGCAAAGATATAACTAGGAAGGTATTATTTATGCTCATAGTTGTTATATAATCTTAAACAAAAATAAATATACAAAATGAAAAAGTCATAGTCAAAAACCATTGCACCTAATGTTATAGATAATACTGTTTCGATGAACCTACTTTGCTACTTGCAGTGTGAATGTGATATTGGCTGCTCCAACATATGCTCTTATGAATGAATTCAGCACACCTTTACTGTCTGTTGTGTGAGGGCTCAATTTTCTCACCACTTTTTTTTCTCTTAGAACCACAGGAAAATATTTGGCATGATACTGTGACATAATTTTGCTTCCCTCTTTTGGCTTGAAAGCATAACGTGTTATTGCTGGTCTTTTCTCATTATCCTCTCGAATGTAGTATATTACCACTGGTGCCAAGGTGACAATAAGCACCAAAACACACAGTAAACACAGCTGCATATGTGGTCACTGAAATTGTTTTGGTGATGAGCTGATCCAGAACATGCATGTTAGCTCTTTCAAATTATCCTCGAAATGAAAGCACAACATAAAGACTTTGTAAAGGAGACTTGAGAAACCCTGGGCAAAAGATCCATGCCCCAGGCTGAGGAACTTTTTTTTCCTCATAAATTGCTTTAGGTGTGTGGAAATGATCTCTCTCCTAAAATGTAAACTCCATGACAGCACGTACCGTTTCTTCCCAAGTGCCCCATGGAGTGTGGTGTTTAGCCCTTGCTAAGGAGCCTGTAGAATGAGTCCTGTTCTGACCAGCTGTGCCTTTTTTTTTTTTTTTTAAAGTTTGGCCACGCCTTGCGGCCTGTGGGATCCTTGTTCCCTGACCAGCGATGATCAAACCTGCACCCTTGGCAGTGAGAGCGTGGAGTCCTAACCACTGTGCCGCCAGTGGATTCCCCCAGCTGTGCTTATCTATCCCTCATGTTCAGGTTTTGTGTGTAGGTTTGAGAAGTCTACATTTTCTTTGACTGTATTTTTTTTTTTTTGAACTAGGAAAAAGGAAGAAAAATTGGACTGGATGTACCAGGGTCCTGGTGGGATGGTGAACCGTGATGAGTACTTGCTGGGGCGCCCCATTGACAAATACGTTTTTGAGAAGATGGAGGAGAAGGAGACAGGCTGTTCTTCTGAGACAGGACTCCTCCCAGGCTCTATCTTTGCCCCGTCAGGTGCCAATTCCCTTCTTGACATGGCCAGCAAAATCCGGGAGGATCCTCTCTTCATCATCAGGTACTGATGAGCGGCTGAGAAAGGGGTTCTATTACAGAGATGCTTAGCAGAGATGTTATCTCGCCTCTTGCTTTGCAGTTGGTTTCCTGTTGGCTTTTGTCTGCCATGTAAAAGGATTTGTCTCCATTTGGGCTTCTGATGTTAAGAAGGAGACTCTATTAAGGGTGCCTGAACTAGGCTGTTTGGGAAGAGATTGGTAAAGGTACCAGACCAGACCAAATTTACTCATTTACCTTTGGCCCTTAAACAAAAATAAGAGGTAGAAGCAAGGTGAGAAAGACTGGCAGCTTCTTAGGAATTGGGGGATATGTGTAGAGTTGGCTGGGGGGGTGAATAGGCCTTTTCCCCTACCCTCTACCCCTCCCCTTTGTTTGTTTTTTGCAGCAGAACCCTTTGAAAAGAAACTTTAGAATTTTATTTAACCCTAATATGTAACAGATCAAAGTAGAGCTGCATTTTGGGTGTTAAATCATGTGGTGCGTTTTTTTTGTTTTTGTTTTTAATTTTCATTATTTTATTTCAAGTGTGTAAGGTTGAACATTAAAAAATGTTTATTTCTTATTTACATTTCTTTTGAAAATTCTTTTAAAGTTATCTATATATTACAGATATATATTTATATATAAATATTTTCTCCCATTTTGTTAGCTTCTTAATTAATTATTGTGGTAAAATATACATAACATAAAATTTACCATCTTAACTTTTTTTTTTCTTTTTTTTTTAAAGTTCCTTAAACTCACCAGCATACAAATGTGAGCAGGCACTCTTCCCACACTCACATTGTATCATGAGTACATGTTTGTTTGTTTTTTAATAAATTTATTTTATTTATTTATTTATTTTTGGCTGCATTGGGTCTTCGCTGCTGCACACGGGCTTTCTCTAGTTGTGGCGAGTGGGGGCTACTCTTCATTGTGGTGCACGTGCTTCTCATTGCGGTAGCTTCTTTTGTTTCGAAGCACAGGCCCTAGAGCGCATGGGCTTCAGTAGTTGTGCCGCGTGGGCTCAGTAGTTGTGGTTCGCAGGGTCTAGAGCACAGGCTCAGTAGTTGTGGCGCACAGGCTTAGTTGCTCCGCGGCATATGGCATCTTCCTGGACCAGGGCTAGAACCCGTGTCACCTGCATTGACAGGCCTATTCTTAACCACTGCGCCACCATGGAAGTCCCATCTTAACTATTTTTAAGTGTACATTTCAGTAGCAGTAAGTATATTCACATCATTTTGCAACCATCACCACTACCTATCCTTCTCCAGAACTTTTTCATCTTCGCAACTGAAACCTTATACTCATTAAACAATAAGTCCCCATTCTCTCCTCTTCCCAGCTCCTGGCAACCACTTCTACTTTCTGTTCCTATGAATGTTACTACTGTAGTTACCCATATAAGTGGAATCATATGGTATTTGTCCTTTTGTGACTGACCTATTTCACTCAGCATAATGTCATCAAGGTTCATTGTGTTATAGCATGTGTCAGAATTTCCTTCTCTTTAAAAATTGTGGTAAAATACACATGACATAAAATTTACCATTTTAACCATTTTAAGTATATATATAGTTCAGTAGTAAGGGTATCCAAATTGTTGTGCAACCAGTCTCCAGAAGTTTTTCATCTTGCATAACTGAAAATCTGTATCTGTTAAGCAACAACTCTTCATTTCCTTTTCCCCCCAGCCCCTGGCAACCACTATTGTACTTTTCATTTCTATGAGTTGGACTATTCTGAACCTCATAAAAGTTGAAATCATTCAATATTTGTTTTTTTGTGACTGGCTTATTTTACTTAGCATAATGTCTTCAAGGTTCATCCATGTTGTAGCATGTATCAAAATTTCCTTCCTTTTTAAGGCTGAATAATATTCCATTGCATGTGTATACCACATTTTTTAATCCATTCATCTGTCATGCACACGGGTTATTTCCACCTTTTGGTTATTGTGAATAATGCTGCTATGAACATTGGTGTACAAATATTGTGCATATTATTTTATAAACTCCTTTTTATCACCTAATCATATATATGGGACATTTTTCTATGTTGCTGACTATGCTTCTGTCACATCATTTTTAATATCTATATTGTATGGATATACCATAATTTATTTATTTATTTTTAAACATTTTTTTGACACCTTCCCTTTCTTTTTTTTGTTTTGTTTTTTTAAATTTTTATTTATTTATTTTTGGTTGCATTGGGTCTTAGTTGTGACACGCAGGATCTTTCATTGTGGCATGCGGGCTCTCTAGCTGTGGTGCGTGGGCTCAGTTGCCCCAGCATGTGGGATCTTAGTTCCCTGACCAGTGATTGAACCTGCATCCCCTGCATTGGAAGGCGGATTCTTAACCACTGGCCCACCAGGGAAGTCTCTACCATAATTTTTTTTTTTTTTTTTTTTTTTACGTCTACCATAATTTATTAATATTCTCCTGTTGGATCCCTAACTTGTTTCCAAGTTTTCATTGTTACAATATGAACACCTTTTTAGTGACCTTCCTAGATTTTTTTTAAAAATAAATTTATTTATTTATTTATTTATTTTTGGCTGTGTTGGGTCTTCGTTTCTGTGCGAGGGCTTTCTCCAGTTGTGGCAAGTGGGGGCCACTCTTCATCGCGGTGCGCGGGCCTCTCACTATCGCGGCCTCTCTTGTTGCGGAGCACAGGCTCCAGACGCGCAGGCTCAGTAGTTGTGGCTCACGGGCCTAGTTGCTCCGCGGCATGTGGGATCTTCCCAGACCAGGGCTCGAACCCGTGTCCCCTGCATGGGCAGGCGGATTCTCAACCACTGCACCACCGGGGAAGCCCCCGACCTTCCTAGATTATATCCTTTCAGTAACAAATTCTTGAGGAAGCATTTGTAAGATTAAAGAGTTTGTGAGTATATACAGGCTGTGATAAATGTTGCCGAATTGTCCTCCAGGAAGGTTGACCAGTTTACCCTCCTATGAACACTATGTAAGAGTAAGACTTCTTGAAAGAGGAATCCATTCTGTTTATTTCCCAGGGGTTATCATGCTAAACAGTGGAGGTAGTATTGAAATGTTGCATACGTTTGATACACAAGATGACATACATTTACTTGACCAGTTGGGAAGCCCTGAGCATGAAGCTTAACAAGCAACAGACCAAACTCACTTTCTTGCACAACAGGGAACCAGTGTGAACTTTCCCCACAATATTCAATCCCTTATGCAGATTTGGGAAAGATTTCTGGCTTCCACACAATCATGCAGATTGCACCATGGGGCCTGTCTGCCTGCATTGAGAAAAAAGATTCCTGCATAGAATTATGGAGAGTAGAATGAATGATTTAATCCCCTTTTCTGAAAGAAAGAATCATGATTTTTATAACTTCTCTTTAGGAAGAAAGAAGAAGAGAAAAAAAGAGAGGTATTGAATAATCCTGTGAAAATGAAGAAAATCAAAGAATTGGTAAGTAGTACATCAAATAAGCATCAAGAGCTACTTAACATGAAAACTCCTCTCCATTTACTCTTACGAGAGGGAAAGCAGAATGGCTTTAAACATTTTTGTCTTTTAGAGACCTTCTCCTGGTGATTTTGTGCAATCTTAACATATAAAGCTTAATTATGCTTGATTTTCTCTTTTATGTCCTTTGGTTGGAAAAACAGCATGTTATATCATTCTTCCAGAAAAAGAGGGGTATTGGGATATGCCTGTGGAAAGCATGATCATGCAGTGTGTTCAGGAGATCAGGTGGTATCAAGCCTTTAGGGCCCATTCATCACTCATGTAACATATTATGTGATTGTTTCTTGGATTAGTTGGTAAGGAAAATTTAAAGATTGATCTTGTGGTCCCTGATTACTGTCAGCGGAGTTGCAGTCTTTTGACAAATGGGAATTCCTAGGCAGTGGTTCTGGGGACTGTTTCAAAACACAGATTCCCAGCCCCACCCACCAGTGAGTCCGTTCAGTAGTCTAGGGGCATTTGTGCACAACCAGGGTCCAGACCCTCCACTCTTGTCGACAGGGGACGTCTGATCGTGTCCTGGACCCCTGTAGACCCTGAGGCCTGGAGGCAGGTAGTTTACACATGACCCCATCCCCTCAGAGGGACTGACAGGGGTCCCAGTAATCTTGCGTGGTTATGTTCTGGGCATTTTCTAGTTGCAAATGAGTCTGGAAAAAAAGGAGAAGAAGAAGAAGAAGGAGAAGAAAAAGAAGCACAAGAAACATAAGCACAGAAGCTCAGGCAGTGATCGTTGCAGCAGCGAGGATGAGCACGGCCGGGAGAGGTGAGCGTGTGGAGCGGCCTCCTGCACCGTTGATTCACTCACTCATTCATTCCACAGATACGAACTGAATACCTGCTCCAGGCCAGGAGCCACCAGGTTCTGGGGGTTCAGTGGAGAACACTTGCACACCGGCCCTCTGTCCCCAGAGCTGGCCAGCTAGCACTTGAGTTCCCGGAGGAGTTGGTGAAACCCCCAGGGGAGCTGGCTGTAGCTGTGTCAGTCTTAGGTCATACGTCCTGGATATGACTTTCATCTCAGCTCTTGATTCCTGCAAGACTTAAGTGGGTTTTATGGAAGCTTTTTTTTTTTTTTTTTTTTTCCAAATACATTAATGGGCCCATCTGGACCTGTTCTGTGTGTCTTCTTTGCGGGAGCCGCCAGCGCTGTCTCTGCTGACTCACTCGTAGTCCTTAGAATAGCAGCACGAGGTGAGAGGAGAATGTGCTCGGGTGCTGGGGCTGAAAAGCAAGGCCCACGGTTTTTCGCAGGAAAAACATGACTGTGCTAATGCATCTTCCAGCAAAGATAGAGAAACACACTCCCATGTGAGAGCCGGCAGGTGGGAAAGGTCACGTTTGAAACAGGAAGCACGTCTCAGCACAAGAGCTGTAAACTGGACCTTTAGGCATTTTCTTTTTCAATGAGTATGTGTTTTAATCTCTTAGATCTCAAAAGAAGATGGCAAATTCTTCCCCTGTTTTGTCCAAAGTCCCTGGATATGGCTTACAGGTAAGGATATGGGCTTCTCAAAGGCAGTGACCGTGGGACTGGAACGTGCCAACCTGGCTGCCTTTTTGGACGCAGAGAATATTTAGCAGCCAATCAGACATGCGGAAAGAAGGGAGTTTGGGCAGCACAGACTGGAGAACAGGCCCATTCCTTATCCCTGAGCCTCTGACTATGGCTGAGGGCCCTCTGAGCAGAGAGGCTAAACTACCAGTGGGCGTTGAGGCATTCCGTCCATCCCTCTGCATATAACTTACATGACATGCGTACATTTTAAGGGTTGATGACTTTTTGATAAATGTACATCCCTCTGGATTCCTTTTTTCCCCTCAGTATGTTTAACCTGAGGTCCTCTCCTCCATATTCTGCCTCCTGCTCCTCCTTAGGCTGTAGCAAAGAGCCAAGCCAATTTAGGTGGTTGGGTGATAATCCTTTTAGGGCATTCTGAGGATAACTTTCCTAAGTTTATACAGCTCTCAGTGATAACTATGTGATGGGATTGGTATACCCAGTTGGCTCCTTACAGAACCTCAGTGCTTATTCATTTTCTTGTTTCACTGCATCTTCTCCTGAGCTGCTAGATTTTCCTATGAATAGCTTTTCTTCCTTTCCTTGATGATATAGGTCAGGAACTCTGACCATAGCCAGGGACTGCAGGGTCCTCTGACAGCTGAGCAAAAGCGAGTGCGTGGGTTGAAGAATTACTCCAGGTCCAGAAGCTCCTCTCCCTCACCTCCGAGACATGCCAGCAAGAAGAGCACCAGAGAAGCAGGGTCTCGGGACAGGAGGTCTCGATCCCCGGGCAGAAGGTCACGGTCCCCAAGGCCAAGCAAACCGTAAGTATGGGAATTCAGTGGGAAATAACCTGTGAATGTGGGGGCCTGGTTACAGCTGGTATTTGCTTTTAGCGATGTCTGTTCATCAACTCTTCCAAATGTCTTTGCTTTGTTATTATCTTTACTTTTTTTTTTTTTTTTTTTAATGTAAAGCTCAGACCCCTAGAACTACATATTTATATATGTGGAGTCTCTAGAGTGAGATTAATACCAAATCTTATGTATCCTTATGCCTTTGTTTTTCTTCCACTTCTTCCCTCTATTTTCTTCAATTTGGATTATAGTTCTAAAACTGTTAGCTTTTCTTCCATCATTTGAGGGACATGGTAAAAGCCACTGTATTGAAAAAGCTCTTCTCCTCTCTGCCCTCTGTATCTGTTACAGGCACAACTCTAAGGTAAATAGGAGAGACAGAGGCCGAAGTAAGAGCCTATCACCTAAAAAAGACATCTACCAAAGGCGGCATGCTCATGGGTACACCAGGTGAGTCAAGAGCCCAGTAGGTTAACTTCAGACTTTCAGGCCTGAGTCTTGGAATGGCTCAGACCAGGGCAAGTGGATAATCTATATCACCTTTTTTGCCCACCCCTCTTTTATTCATCTTGGTCAACTTTTAACCATCTGCCCTGCCCCCCACCCCACGCGAGTCACATTGAAAGGACAAAGTAAATAGTTTTGAACTATTGAACTAATGACCAATTCACTAAGTGACTGTCTCTCAACACCTGTAAACATGTTACTCTCACAGAAATTTCTGCAGGAAGCTTTTCTTGAGAGTGTGCTCCTTTCCTGAGGCATCAGCTGAAAGGGAAGCAGGAAGGTGGTCTCCTTGAGGGCAGACACCCTAAGATAAACTCTGTGTTTGAGTTGGGTGTGGTGTGGGTCAGACAGAATATGGGTGTGCAGTCATGGGACCTGAGGGGAGTTGGCTGTGCCCATGAAAGGCTGTCCCTAGGGGTCTCGTTTGCTCTTAGAAGTTTAGATGAGGGAATTCCCTCGCAGTCCAGTGGTTAGGACTCGGTGCTTTCACTGCTGTGGGCTCCAGTTCAATCCCTGGTCAAGGAACGAAGATCCCATAAAAAAAAAAAAAGAAAGTTTAGTTGACTTGGGCAACTTTTGTGTACTTCCTTTAACTGCCTCCCCCAATTGGCTGCACATTAGAATCACCTGGAAAGCTTAAAGAAAAACCAAAATCCCAATCAATCCCTTGCTGCACCCCAGCCCTATTACATCATAATCTCTGGGGATGGGCCCAGACATCAGTATTTTTTTTTTTTTTTTGGCTGTGTTGGGTCTTCGTTTCTGTGCGAGGGCTTTTCTCTAGTTGTGGCAAGCGGGGACCACTCTTCGTCGCGGTGCGCGGGCCTCTCACTATCGCGGCCTCTCTTGTTGCGGAGCACAGGCTCCAGACGCGCAGGCTCAGTAGTTGTGGCTCACGGGCCCAGTTGCTCCGCGGCATGTGGGATCTTCCCAGACCAGGGCTCGAACCCGTGTCCCCTGCACTGGCAGGCAGATTCTCAACCACTGCGCCACCAGGGAAACCCTAGACATCAGTATTTTTAAAGCATCCCAGTAGTTCCAGTGCACAACCAGCACTGAGAACCACAGAGTTCATAACAACCTCTTTTATTCACTATGCTGTTAGAAGAGAGGCAAACCCTAAAGTCCCTTTTAACTTTTAATTGCCTGATTCCCTAAGTTTAAGGTTTCATTTTCACTGGCAACTTTCCAAAATACCCAGGTACATATTTCCCTGCCTTCCCAGAGAGGGAGGGTATATTATGCATAATTTAATCTTTTATTGGTGACACTGGGTCAGTTCTTCAGCTGTGCTGTCATTCATGCTGTTCTTAGGGATGGATGCTCATGAGTGTATATTTTTTTTAATGTATTTTAAGGCTCTTGGTCAGCACAAGGTCTGCTTTTTCAGATCCCGCTTTGTTTTTCTGTCTCTTTTGCCATCTGCCATCACTTAAATTTGTCTCACTTTGTCAGCCTTTCTTATCGCCCTTAGAATCTTTGTTGAATTTTGTGATTTAAAATGAGTTAGAATAAACAACAAGGTCCTACTGTATAGGACCAATAGACCAATACTTCAATAAAGTGTTTTTTTTTATAAATTTATTTATTATTTTTGGCTGTGTTGGGTCTTCGATGCTGCGTGCAGGCTTTCTCTAGTTGCAGCTAGCAGAGGCTACTCTTCGTTGCGGTGTGTGGACTTCTCATTGTGGTGGCTTCTCTTGTTGTGGAGCACGGGCTTTAGGCATGTGGGCTTCAGTAGTTGTGGCACTTGGGCTCAGTAGTTGTGGCTCACGGGCTCCAGAGCTCAGGCTCAGTAGTTGTGGCGCATGGGCTTAGTTGCTCCATGGCATGTGGGATCTTCCTGGACCAAGGCTTGAACCTGTGTCCCCTACATTGGCAGGCAGATTCCTAACCACTGTGCCACCAGGGAAGTCCCAGTAAAATTTTAAAAAATAAATAAATAAAGTGAATTAGAGCCCTCAAGACTTCTGTCTTCCAGGAATGGAAACAGAAACTTGAAACATGGATTCTGTGATATCTCTTTGTTTTGGTTTGGTGTTCCAGGTAGTTGAACACCAAAGATGTAACCAAGATGGTGCTGAATTAAGACAAAAGAAAAGTTATGGCTGTAAAACCTTTCTTAGCACTATTTACACTGTTTCTCAGATTGAGAGTCACTGGATATTTCCTCAAGGGCCTGAGAGTTCTGTAAGAATTTAAAAATTTTTGAGTTCTCTTTTGTATGTATGTTTTGTTTTAATTAGTGATCTAAAACAACTTACTTATCAGCTGAAGGATGAAGCTTCTCTTGAGCAGTGAGGTTCTCAATTTAAAGCGATTTTTATAGACTAAGACTTTTTTTTTTTCTCTTAAGTTTTTTTTGGGGGACTGGGGGATTCCACATTATTTTTCCATTGCTTTCAGTGCTTCCTAAATTTCTTACAGTCAACACAGCACTTTTAAAAAAAATTTATTCCAGTATAGTTGATTTGCAATGTTGTATTAATTTCTGCTGTACAGCAAAGTGATTCAGTTACACACACACACACACACACACACATATATATATATATATATATATATATATATATATATATACACATTCTTCTTCATATTCTTTTCCATTATGGTTTATCACAGGATATTGAATTCAGTTCCCTGTGCTATACAGTAGGACCTTGTTGTTCATGCATTCCATATGCGATAGATATCACAATACTTTTTTTCTTTTTTTAAATTTATTTATTTAATTAATTTATTTTTGGCTGCGTTGAGTCTTCCATGCTGTGCGTGGGCCTTCTCCAGTTGCAGCGAGAGGGGGCCACTCTTCATTGTGGTGTGCAGGCTTCTCATTGTGGTGACCTCTCTTGTTGCAGAGCACGGGCTCTAGGCGCGCGGGCTTCAGTAGTTGTGGCATGCAGGCTCAGTAGTTGTGGCTCGCAGGCTCTAGAGCACAGGCTCACTAGTTGTGGTACACGGGCTTAGCTGCTCCGCGGCATGCGGGATCTTCCTGGACCAGGGCTCGAACCCACGTCCCCTGCATTGGCAGGCGGATTCTCAACCACTGCGCCACCAGGGAAGCCCCACAACACTTTTATAATTAAAAAAATGTGTATGCTCAAAACAAACTAACAAAAACCACTACTATAAGGTCACACCCCAGAAGTGGCTAAAATTCCTTCTGTTGGGCTTGTAAATTGCCCAGAACAAAGGTGGCAATAGGAAATAGAAAATGGAGTTACTATTCTTGCATTAATTACTATTATTAAGGCACAATTTCTTTAATTGTTTTGATCAAATAATAGACAACCTTTTTTTAAAGTATAGTTTATTTATAATATATCAGTTTCAGGTGTACAACATAGTGATTCAATATTTTTATAGATTATATTCCATTTAAAGTTATTATAAAATATTGGCTATATTCCCTGTGCTGTATAATATATCCTTGTATCATATTTATTTTATACATAGTAGTTTGTACCTCTTAGTCCCCTACTCTTAATCTTGCTCCTCCTCCATCCCCCTCCCCACTGGTAACCACTAGTTTGTTCTCTACATCTGTGTGTCTGTTTCTATTTTGTTATAGTCATTCATTTGTTTCATTTTTTAGATTCCACATGTAAGTAATAACATACAATCTTTCGCTGTCTGACTTCTTTTACTAAGCATAATATCCTCCAAGTCCATCCATGTTGTTGCAAATGGCAAAATTTTCATTCTTTTTTATGGCTGAGTAATATTCCATTATATACCACATCTTCTTTATCCAGTCTTCTGTTGATGGACACTTAGGTTGCTTCATATCTTGGCTATTATAAATAATGATGCTATGAACATTGGGGTGCATGTATCTTTTCAAATTAGTGTTTTTATTTTCTCTGGACGTATACTCAAGAGTGGAATTGCTGGGAATTCCCTGGCAGTCCAGTGGTTAGGACTCTGTGCTTCCACTGCAGGGGGCACGGGTTCGATCCCTGGTCAGGGAACAAAGATCTCGCATGGTGTGGCCAAAAAAAAAGAGTGGAATTGCTGGATCATGTGGTAGTTCTATGTTTACTTTTTTGAAGAACCTCCATACTGCTTTCCATAGTGGCTGCACTAATTTACATTCCCACCAGCAGGGTAAGTAGGGTTCCCTTTTCTCCACATCCTCACTGACCTTTGTTATTTGTGGTCTTTTTGACACCAGCCATTCTTCAGCTGTGAGGTGATACCTCATTGTGGTTTTGGTTTGCATTTCCCTGATGATTAGCAATGTTGAGCATCTTTTCATGTACATGTTGACTATAAGAAGACTAGCCAACATGCACAAGGAGATATAGAAGACTATATCTTCTTTGGAAAAATGTCTATTCAGGTCTCCTGCTCATTTTTTAATTGGGTTGTTTGTTCTGATATTGAGTTTTTTGAGCTGCTTATGTAATCTGGATATTAACTCTTTGTCAGTCATATCATTTGCAAATATATTTTTCCCATTCAGTAGGTTTTTTTTTTTTTTTAAATCAGTTGTAGTTCTTTTTTTTTTTAAGTTAATTAATTAATTAATTTTTGGCTGCATTGGGTCTTTGTAGCTGCGCGTGGGCTTTCTCTAGTTGCAGCGAGGGGGGGCTACTCTCCATTGCGGTGTGCGGGCTTCTCACTGCAGTGGCTTCTCTTGCTGCGGAGCATGGGCTGTAGGTGTGTGGGCTCAGTAGTTGTGGCTCATGGGCTCTAGAGTGCAGGCTCAGTAGTTGTGGCTCACGGGCTTAGATGCTCTGCGGCATGTGGGATCTTCCTGGACCAGGGCTCAAACCCATGTCCCCTGCATTGGCAGGTGGATTCTTAACCACTTCGCTACCAGGGAAGTCCCAGTTTTTTTGTTTTGTTGATAGTTTCCTTTGCTGTGCAAAAGCTTTCAAGTTTAATCAGGTCCCATTTGTTTATTTTGGCTTTTGTTTCCTTTGTCCGAGGAGACAGATCTAAAAAAATAATTGCTGTGACTTATGTCAAAGAATGTTCTGCCTATGTTTCTTTTTTTTTATATTATTTTTAAAAATATCTTTATTGGATTATAATTGCTTTACGATGTTGTGTTAGTTTCTGTTGTACAACAAAGTGTGAATCAGCTATAAGTATACATATATCCCCATATCCCCTCCCTCTTCAGCCTCCCTCCCATCCTCCCTATCCCACCCCTCTAGGTCACCACAAAGCATCGAACTGATCTCCCTGTGCTATGGTGCAGCTTCCCACTAGCCATCCATTTTACATTTGGTAGTGTATGTATGTCAGTGCTGCTCTCTCACTTTGTCCCAGTTTCCACTTCCCCCTCTGTGTCCTCAAGTCTGTTCTCTACATCTGCGTCTTTACTCCTGCCCTGCCACTAGGTTCATCAGTACCGGTTTTTTAGATTCCATATATGTGCGTTAGCATACAGTATTTGTTTTTCTCTTTCTGACTTACTTCACTCTGTATGGTAGACTCTAGGTCCATCCACCTCATTACAAATAACTCAGTTTCGTTCCTTTTTATGGCTGAGTAATATTCCATTGTATATAAATGCCACATCTTCTTTGTCCGTTCATCTGTCGATGGATGTTTAGGTTGCTTCCATGTCCTGGCAATTGTAAATAGTGCTGCAATGAACATTGTGGTACGTGTATCTTTTTGAATTATGGTTTTCTCAGGGTATTTGCCCAGGAGTGGGATTGCTGGGTCATATGGTAGTTCTATTTTTAGTTTTTTAAGAAACCTCCATACTGCTCTCCAGAGTGGCTGTATCCATTTATATTCCCACCAACAGTGCAGGAGGGTTCCCTTTTCTCCACCCCCCCTCCAGCATTTATTGTTTGTAGATTTTTTGATGATGGCCATTCTGACTGGTGTGAGGTGATACCCCATTGTGGTTTTGATTTGCATTTCTCTAATGATTAGTGATGTTGAGCATCCTTTCATGTGTTTGTTGGCAATCTGTATATCTTCTCTAGAGAAATGTCTATTTAGGTCTTCTGCCCATTTTTGGATTGGGTTGTTCTTTTGCTATTGAGCTGCATGAGCTGCTTGTAAATTTTGGAGATTAATCCTTTGTCATTTGCAAATATTTTCTCCCGTTCTGAGGGCTGTCTTTTTGTCTTGTTTACGGTTTCCTTTGCTGTGCAAAAGCTGTTAAGTTTCATTAGATCCCACTTGTTTATTTTTGATTTTATTTCCCTTAGTGTAGGAGATGGGTCAGAGAAGATCTTGCTGTGATTTATGTCAAAGAGAGTTCTGCCTGTGTTTTCCTCTAAGAGTTTTATAGTGTCTGGCCTTACATTTAGGTCTTTAATCCATTTTGAGTTTATTTTTGTGTGTGGTTTTAGGAAGTGTTCTAATTTCATTCTTTTACATGTAGCTGTCCAGTTTTCCCAGGTGCACTTATTGAAGAAGCTGTCTTTCCTCCATTGTATATTCTTGCCTCCTTTGTCAAAGATAAGGTGACCATATGTGTGTGGGTTTATCTCTGGGCTTTCTATCCTGTTCCATTGATCTATATTTCTGTTTTTGTGCCAGTACCATACTGTCTTGATTACTGTAGCTTTGTAGTATAGTCTGAAGTCTGGGAGCCTGATTCCTCCAGTGCCGTTTTTCTTTCTCAAGATTGCTTTGGCTATTAGGGTCTTTTGTGTTTCCATACAAATTGTGAAATTTTTTGTTCTAGTTCTGTGAAAAATGCCATTGGTAATGTGATAGGGATTGCACTGAATCTGTAGATTGCTTTGGGTAGTACAGTTATTTTCACATTGTTGATTCTTCCAATCCAAGAACATGGTATATCTTTCCATCTGTTTGTATCGTCTTTGATTTCTTTCATCAGTGTCTTATAGTTTTCTGCATACAGGTCTTTTGCCTCCTTAGGTAGGTTTATTCCTAGGTATTTTATTCTTTTTGTTGCAGTGGTAAATGGGAGTGTTTCCTTGATTTCTCTTTCTGATTTTTTGTTGCTAGTGTATAGGAATGCAAGAGATTGCTGTGCATTAATTTTGTATCCTGCTACTTTACCAGATTCATTGATTAGCTCTAGTAGTTTTCTGGTGGCATCTTTAGGATTTTCTGTCTATAGTATCATGTCATCTGCAAACAGTGACATTTTTACTTCTTCTTTTTCAATTTGGATTCCTTTTATTTCTTTTTCTTCTCTGATTGTTGTGGCTAAAACTTCCAAAACTATGTTGAATAATAGTGGTGTGAGTGGGCACCCTTGTTTTGCTCCTGATCTTAGAGGAAATGCTTTCAGTTTTTCACCATTGAGAATGATGTTGGCTGTGGGTTTGTCAAATATGGCTTTTATTTTGTTGAGGTAGGTTCCCTCTATGCCCACTTTCTGGAGAGTTTTTATCATAAATGGGAGTTGAATTTTGTCAAAAGCTTTCTCTGCATCTACTGAGATGATCATATGGTTTTTATCCTTCAGTTTGTTAATATGGTATGTCACTTTGATTGATTTGCATATATTGAAGAATCCTTGCATTCCTGGGATAAACCCCACTTGATCATGGGGTACGATCCTTTTAATGTGCTATTGGATTCTGTTTGCTAATATTTTGTTGAGGATTTTTGCATCTATGTTCATCAGTGATGTTGGCCTGTAATTTTCTTTTTTTGTGACATCTTTGGTTTTGGTATCAGGGTGATGGTGGCCTCATAGAATGAGTTGAGGAGTGTTCCTCCCTCTGCTATATTCTGGAAGAGTTTGAGAAGGATAGGTGTTAGCTTTTCTGTAAATGTTTGCTAGAATTCGCCTGTGAAGCCATCTGGTCCTGGGCTTTTGTTTGTTGGAAGGTTTTTGTTTTGTTTTTTTAATAAATTTATTTATTTATTTGTTTTTTGTTTGTCACTGTGTTGGGTCTTCATTGCGGTGCATGAGCTTCTTATTGTCGTGGCTTCTCTTGTTGCGGAGCATGAGCTCTAGGCATGCGGCCTTCAGTAGTTGTGGCTTGCGGGCTCTAGAGTGCAGGCTCAGTAGTTGTGGCGCATGGGCTTAGTTGCTCTGCGGCATGTGGGATCTTCCCAGACCAGGGATTGAACCCATGTCCCCTGCATTGGCAGGCAGATTCTTATCCACTGCGCCACCAGGGAAGCCCCTGTTGGAAGGTTTTTAATCACAGTCTCAATTTCAGTGCTTGTGATTGGTCTGTTCATGTTTTCTGTTTCTTCCTGGTTCAGTCTTGGAAGGTTGTGCTTTTCTAAGAATTTGTCCATTTCTTCCAGGTTGTCCATTTTATTGGCATATAGTTGCTTGTAGTAATCTCTCATGATCCTTTGTATTTCTGCGGTGTCAGTTGTTATTTCTCCTTTTTCATTTCTAATTCTGTTGATCTGAGTCTTCTCCCTTTTTTTGCTGATGAGTCTGGCTAATGGTTTATCAACTTTGTTTATCTTCTCAAAGAACCAGCTTTTAGTTTTATTGATCTTTGCTATTGTTTCCCTCATTTCATTTTCATTTATTTCTTATCTGATCTTTATGATTTTTTTCCTTCTGCTAACTTTGGAGGTTTTTTGTTCTTCTTTCTCTAATTGCTTTAGGTGTAAGGTTAGGTTGTTTATTTGAGATGTTTCTTGTTTCTTGCGGTAGGATTGTATTGCTATAAACTTCCCTCTTAGAGCTGCTTTTGCTGCAGCCCATAGGTTTTGGGTTGTTTTGTTTTCATTGTCATTTGTTTGTAGGTATTTTTTGATTTCCTCTTTGATTTCTTCAGTGATCTCCTGGTTGCTTAGTAGCATATTGTTTAACCTCCATGTGTTTGTATTTTTTACAGTTTTTTTTCCTGTAATTGATATCTAGTCTCATAGCATTGTGGTCGGAAAAGATGCTTGATACGATTTCAGTTTTCTTAAATTTACCGAGGCTTGATTTGTGACCCAAGATGTGATCTGTCCTGGAGAATGTTATCTGTGCCCTTGAGAAGAAAGTGTATTCTGTTGTTTTTGGATGGAATGTCCTATAAATATCAATTAAGTCCATCTGGTCTAATGTGTCATTTAAAGCTTGTGTTTCCTTATTTATTTTCTGTTTGGATTATCTGTCCTTTGGTGTAAGTGGGGTGTTAAAGTCACCTACTATTATTGTGTTGCTGTTGAGTTCCCCTTTTATGGCTGTTAGCACTTGCCTTATTTATTGATGTGCTCCTATGTTGGGCCCATAGATATTTACAATTGTTATGTCTTCTTTTTGGAGTGATCCCTTGATGATTATATAGTGTCCTTCCTTGTCTCTTGTAATAGTCTTTATTTTAAAGTCTGTTTTGTCTTATATGAGTATTGCTACTCCAGCTTTCTTTTGATTTACATTTGCATGCAATATCTTTCTCCATCCCCTCACTTTCAGTCTGTATGTGTCCCTAGGTCTGAAGTGGGTCTCTTGTAGACAGCATGTATATGGGTCTTGGTTTTGTATCCATTCAGCCAGTCTATGTCTTTTGGTTGGAGCATTTAATCCATTTACATTTAAGGTAGTTATCAATATGTATGTTCCTATTACCATTTTCTTAATTGTTTGGGTATGTTATTGTAGGTCTTTTCCTTCTCTTGTGTTTCCTGCCTAGAGAAGTTCCTTTAGCATTTGTTATAAAGCTGGTTTGGTGGTGCTGAATTCTCTCAACTTTTGTTTCTCTGTAAAGCTTTTGATTTCTCCATCAAATCTAAATGAGATCCTTGCTGGGTAGAGTAATCTTGGTTGTAGGTTTTTCCCTTTCGTCACTTTAAATATATCTTGCCACTCCCTTCTGGCCTGTAGAGTTTCTGCTGAAAGATCAGCTGTTAACCTTAGGGGGATTCCCTTGTATGTTATTTGTTGCTTTTCCCTTGCTGCTTTTAATATTTTTTCTTTGTGTTTTTAGTTTTTGTTAGTCTGATTAATATGTGTCTTGGCATGTTTCTCCTTGGCTTTATCCTGTGTGGGACTCTGTGCTTCCTGGACTTGATTGACTATTTCCTTTCCCATGTTGGGGAAGTTTTTAACCATAATCTCTTAAAATATTTTCTCAGACCTTTTCTTTTTTTCTTCTTTTTCTGGGATGCCTATAATTCGAATGTTGGTGCACTTAATGTTGTCCCAGAGGTCTCTGAGACTGGCCTCCATTCTTTTCATTCTTTTTTCTTTTTTCTGCTGTGCGGCAGTTATTTCCACCATTCTATCTTCCAGCTCACTTATCCGTTCTTCTGCCTCAGTTATTCTGCTATTGATTCCTTCTAGAGTATTTTTAATTTTAGTTATTGTGTTGTTCATGACTGTTTGTGTTTGCTCTTTAGTTCTTCTAGGTCCTTGTTAAACGTTTCTTGTATTTTCTCTATGCTATTTCCAAGATTTTGGATCATCTTTACTATCATTACTCTGAATTCTTTTTCAGGTAGTTTGCCTATTTCCTCTTCATTTATTTGGTCTTGTGGGTTTTTATCTTGCTCCTTTGTCTGTAAGATATTTCTCTGTCTTCTCATTTTGTCCAATTTACAGTATTTGAGGTCTCCTTTCCCTAGGCTGCAGGGTCGTAGTTCCTCTTGCTTCTGTTCTCTGCCCCCGGTGGTGGGGTTGGTCCAGTGTCTTGTGTAGGCCTCCTGATGGGAGGGCCTGGTGCCTGCGTTCTGGTGGGTGGAGCTGAGTCTTTTCCCTCTCCTGAGCAGGGCCGTGTCAAGTGGTGTGTTTTGGGGTGTCTGTGAGCTTAGTATGACTTTAGGTAGTCTCTGTGCTAATGGGTGGGTTTTTGTTCCTGTCTTGTTTGTTGTTTGGTGTGAGGCATCCAGCACTGGGAGCAGCTGGCAGTTGGGTGGAGCCATGTCTTGGATTCATATAGAGGCCTCCGTGAGAGCTCTCGGCGATTAATCTTCCCTGGGGCCAGGAATTCTCTATTCGTCCAGCATCCTGGACTTGGTGTGCCCACTGCAGAATCCCAGACCCGACTTGTGGCTGAGGGACCAAGACCCTGCAAGTCGCTCGTCCCAGCAATAAAGGGGATTAAAAAAAAAGACTAACAAAACCCCAGACAAATGGTAAACAGTAAAATCAAACAAACAGAAGCAAGGAAACATGCACACACACAAAAGAAACGAGAACAGAACCAAATAAACCAAATAGCAAGGGAACAACCAGACAAACAAAAGAACCCAAGAACAAAATCAATTAAGAAGAAAGCTGACAAAAACCCCGAACCAAAAAACAAAACCAAAGCAGAGTACCAACTGAAGAATGAAGCAAAGAAACGAAACAAACCAACAAAAAATGATATAAAAAAAAGAAGAGAGAGAAAGGGGAAAGAAGACAGAACAACAGAAAAGCAACATAGAAACAGAAATATAAAAAAATAAAATAGAAAATATATTAAAGAAAAAAAGAAAAAGACAAAACCCTGGAGAAATGGTAAAAACAAAATCAAACAAACAAGAGGAGAAACAAGGAAACACATACTCATGTAAAAGAAACAAAAACAGAGCCAAATAAAACAAAAAGCAAGAGAACCAAATAGAAGAACTCAAAAATGAAATCAAACAATTAGGATTAAAACTAACAAAAACACATAATCTAAAAACAAAACCAAAGCAGTGTGCCAACTGAAGAGTAAAGCAAGGAAACAGAACAAACCGATAAAAATGATTAAAAAAATAATAATAATGAAAGAAAATAAAAAGGGAAAAAACACAGGACAACAGAAAAACAAAGTAGAAATGAAAAGATAATAAAAAGAAAAATAAAGAAAATGAGGGGGCTTCCCTGGTGGTGCAGTGGTTGAGAATCTGCCTGCCAATGCAGGGGACACGGGTTCGAGCCCTGGTCTGGGAAGATCCCACATGCCGCGGAGCAACTGGGCCTGTGAGCCACAATTACTGAGCCTGCGTGTCTGGAGCCTGTGCTCCGCAACAAGAGAGGCCGCGATGGTGAGAGGCCCGCGCACCGCGATGAAGAGTGGCCCCCGCTTGCCACAACTAGAGAAAGCCCTCGCACAGAAACGAAGACCCAACACAGCCATAAATAGATAAATTAAAAAAGAAAAAAAGAAAATGAGGAAGAAAAAAATAAGGGAAAAGAACACAGAACAACAGAAGAGCAAAGTAAAAATAGAATTGTATAAAAAAATAAACAATAAACAATAAAAATATGTAATAAAACATGGAGATCCCAAAAGACTGAAAAAAAAAAAACTAAAGCAACAACAAACAAAAAAAGAAAAACCAAAAAAAAAGCTAGAACCAACAACAGAATGAATCAAAACATAATAAAATTAATAGTAATAATTATGTTTCCCTGGGGTCTCTGCTGTAAGTGTCCTTGCACATGCCATGAGCCACAGCCCACCTCCGCCTCCCCAAGAGGCTCCTCTGCCTCTGGGCTGGTCTCTGGACCTGCTGTGGGCCCTGAGAGCACCACTCAGACTCTGATCTGGCCCAGTTCCTGTGTGTGCTTGCCCCCAAAGTCCACAGCTGCCAGAGCTAGACCGTTTTCCTTTGTGGGAAACACTCATTGTCTACTCAGATATTCCATAGACGCAGGGTCTACCTAGCTGATCCTGGGGATTTAATCTGCAGCTTGTATAGCTGATGGAAAGATTTTCAATCTTCTTCCTTAGTTACCCTGTCCCTGGGGTTCAGCTTTGGTTTTATCCCCACCTCTGTGGTCCACCCACAGGAGTCTGGTCCTGAGGCTGCCTTGGAGCTCTTGGGTCTGCCCCTGTGAGAATGGGGTGCAGAGGTGGTCTGACTGCTTGGATCGCGGGAGCCCGGGCCGTGCCAAATGCGCAGGGAAGCCGGCAGCCATGGGCGCAAGAGATATGGCCCTAGTGAGGGCCTTTTCTGGAGCCCGGCATAAGACACGTGAGGGCCAGCCCTGGCTGGGGTTTTTCTGGCATCCGGCAGCAGACGTGTGAGGGCCAGCCCTGAGCGGGCTTCTTTTATTGTCGTTGGCAGGCGCCGGCGTGTGGGGAGAGAGAGGTTACAGTAGTGGCTCCTCCCCATGCATGTGACTCAGCAGTAGCGCCTGCTTCCCTCAGTTCATCTTCCCACATCCAACAGCAGTTCTCACTCTGGGCCCGTTCTCCAATCCCCACGCACCAGCTCCCAGCCCCCTTGCACACCTGTGAACACACATCCCAGTCCGGGGCACACAGGCCCATGGTACAGACCATCTGTGTATTTCTCACTCTGTCCCGTCAGCCAAAGATCGGCTGCTTCACCCTCTTCCAACAGCCTCAAATGCTTCCCTTCTGTCCCAATCGATTTCCCCGTCGGAGAGGGGGTTTCTCCGAATTCAGGACTCTCTCCTCTGCTTCAGCTCCCCTGCCCCAGGGTGTAGGTCCCATCCGCTTCCTTTCCTCCTCCTTCTCCCTTCATTTTTTTCCGTCCTACCCAGTTATGCAGGGATCTTTATAGTCCTTTCCGGTGTCCAAGGTCTTCTGCTAGTTTTCAGCCAGTGTTCTGTGAGAATTGTTGTATCTATAGATGTATTCCTCATGCATCCGTGGAGAGAGATGAACTCCACGTCCACTTACTCCTCCGCCATCTTGAATCTCTCTGCCATATTTCTTCTAGGAGTTTTATGGTTTCCGGTCTTACATTTAGGTCTTTAATCCATTTTGAGTTTATTTTTGTATGTGATGTGAGAAAATGTTCTAATTTCATTCTTTTACATGTAGCTGTCTGGTGTCATTCTCCTGTGTGGTTCAATTTCTCAGAAACTACTGGAGGGTCTACCCTCTGGAGGGTCTCCTGTAGATGTTTGGGAGAGTAGTCACTGGCTTCCCCAAGTCAGGCATGAGGACCCCAGAATGTCTTAACTGCTCCTTATACAGACCTTAAATTAGTCCCTTTGTTTTCAACCCTGTGCACCGCCCTCCAAAGTGCTTGGTGCCTGCAGTCCCTGAACCTTTCCTGGGTTTTGCAGTGTGAATATCTTGCTTCTGATCAGTATCAGGCACTTAGGATTCAGTTTCCTCTAATCTGTTAAAGTGGTTACTACTCCTTCATCCACTTCCATCTTCTGACAGTTTATTCACATCTCTTATCTAGTGTTATTTCCTCTTCCATCTTCTTGTGCTTTTATGTATTTTAGTTAGTGGGGTTTTTGAAGGAGAGGCTTTTCATTTCGCTATAGATAACTAAATGTCAAATTTTAGTATCTTAATTTTCTCAAAATTGAGAAAAAATTGAGTCCCACTCCCTTATGGGACTCCGATAATTATTTTTCCTTTTAAAGGGGGATCTGTACATCACACCAATTTGAGAAGCAATGGATTTGGATGTCTGACATTGGTAAATAGTGATCGAGCTGGTTCATCACCTCCTTCTTGCTCTTCATTTGCAGTGAGTGCCAGGAAAGACCTACCTATTACTGTCTGAGGCTAAGGTGAATTCTTCAGGCATCTTGCTTCTAGCTTAGTCCTAAAGTGGTATACTCACGCACTACGTCCATGAATTTCTAAGCACCTCTAGTGGGTAGGTGGTAGATGTTAACCGTTACATGGATGAACTTAGTCCCCTGTTTTATAAGTTGTTGAGCAAACAACTGGAATATAATTGCCATAGCCTGAGGCTCCTGATTAGTTCTCAATTTATTTTTTGTATTTATTGTTTCAGAATAATTACTCCAGAGATTATTGAGTGAGAGTATGGAATCCTTCACTAAAATCTTTGAAATTTGAGTGCAAGCACCTGAACAAGATGTTAGGAAGGAAGGAAACTCATGCTGAGTGTGGCACTGGGCTGGGCATTTCCGAGGGAAGAGAGCCATGGGCTGGAGAACCTGGGGTCCTACCTGGTTTCTCTTCTCCCTGTGGTGTTTCTCTTTTTTTTGTTGTTGTTGCTGGGAGAGAGGTAGACCTTAGGGTGATTTTTGTGTTCAACAGAAAGCTCTCATCAGAGGAGCTCGAGCGAAAACGGCAAGAGATGATGGAAAACGCCAAGTGGCGGGAGGAAGAGAGGCTGAACATCCTCAAGAAGCACGCTAAGGACGACGAACGGGAGCAGAGGCTGGAGAAGCTAGACTCCCGGGATGGGAAGTTTATCCAGTGAGTGCATCATTTTCCTGCCTATCAGCTTTCATGGCGATGGTCCCAAGGAGGCAGTTGGGTAACTGGTTCATTCACTGTGTTCCCAGTGTTCCTGTGTCTCTGCGGAGCTCAGCCCCCAGACACCATTGTTACTACTCCCAGCTTCTGGCCAGACAGTGGGATGTTTTTCATTTGAGGGGAGGAGAGGTGAATTGGTATTTTCACTGAATCTCCTTGGCCTTCTCCTAAGAATTCATGGCTCAGGAAGCCTTTTTCAAATGAAGCTTGGACTTATTTTCCAAAACAGATACATTTTCCTTATATATTTATAAAAAATTGAGTTCCAGATGGAGTCACTCAAAAGTTATCTACATGGGCTTAAGAGAGCTTGTGCTTCTACAGCTGCTTTATGGCTAGCAACCTGTTTCTTCTTATTCTGCCAGAGAGTTGGCCAGTTGACAAATGCTTGTTACTTAACTTTCACCTGTCTTCTCTTCCCAGCCGCATGAAGCTAGAGAGTGCATCTACCTCCTCTCTGGAAGATCGGGTGAAGCGGAATATTTACTCTCTACAGAGAACCTCAGTAGCTCTGGAGAAGAACTTTATGAAGAGATGAAAGCCATCCCCTCTCTTGCTGGTTTTCCTGAAATTTCCAGGGAGGCTGCTGATCCCTTAAAAATTCTCTTTATAAGAGTTCAAATGGCTTCTTCCACAGATGTCAAACCACCACTGTTCAAAGTGACTCTCCTCCATGGATTCCCAAAACAGCCCACTTCTTTTGAGAACCAGTGTGACTTGCTCTATGGGACCCTCAGTAACTTGCTGGGTGCAGAGCAGGTCTTAACAGTTTTTAAATGGGTGGGCACTGGAACATCTAGGTGTGAGCACTCATCTTGCTCTGGAAGGAGGCTCCCTTATGCCTCTTCCCTCCACCTGTGTGAACAAACCTATTCTATCACCTCAGAATAGACTGGACCTTTCAGAAACCTCTCTCCCCAGAGTCACCCAGATAGTTTGTGCTTACCAGGGTAAACGAACATTTACTTGATTTAGTAGATAATGTGACAGATGATGTCAGATTAGGGCAGAGCCAAGGGAGTGACAAAGAATCTGGAAGGGAAAACAATGCAAAAAAACCCCCTAAATGAACTGTTGAACTATTTGGACTATCTTTCAAACTGTAAAGTATATTGTGTATATGTACAAATGTATAATTTTTACATGCTTTTAAAAAAAGTAGTTAGCTTTGTTAGAATATCTTGTTTGGTAAGTGACCTTACTATGTAATAGAACCACATTGTATCTTGTTATCCAGTAACACAGTAAGGCAGGTCAGCTTTTCTTTCCTCTTGGAATCTGGCTAGTTGTGGAGGGGCCTGGGTTTATTGATAGGATCTAGGGTATCTATCCATTTACACTGCTTACAGTCTCTGATGTGGGCAGTGCAGTGTTGAAGTCAAATGATTTTAGTAGTCAGGACCAAACTACCAGTATGCTCCCTGGCTCTTAAAAGAAAATATAATGGAAGCTGTTTATTTCATGGCTTCCCTTTTATCATGTAGTAATCTTATTACAATTCTAGATTTTCAGGAGTTGTTTGCTATTATTTTTTAGTCAGGTATTAAACAAAACAAAACAAAAAACCCAGACTCCTGGGATCCATCTCCTTGTCTTTACCCCTTTCCCTTCTCTTTTACCAGAAGCCCTCATTGGACCCAGGAAGTCCTAGGCACTCTTGACCCACACATTAGCTGGGCCAGTTCCTTGTTCTGCTAATTCCTAACTCTGCTTAAAATGAATTTGGATTTATATTTTTGAGCACTTATGATGCCAGACACTGTTATGCTTAAAACCCAGTCTTTCCCCAGAGAGAAAGTAACGCACACTTGTTATGCATTTAATCACCTTATCCTGCTTCCCTATACTAGGGTTAATTATGTCTTTTATTTTATTAATTGGTAATAAAGGCTACATTTATTTTTGTAACTGTGCAAAAAGCCACCTGTGCTGAGTACCGAATTCCCATACAGAATAATATTGATCCGCGATTTCTGTCCAGTATAAAATGGAGAGCCTTAGTCTGAGAGGAATTATGTAACAAAGCGTGGACAGTTTACTCAAAGATTTCATCGAGTGAGCCAGAGAGTAAGACGATTATAATTCTCTGCCGAAGGATAGGTGTCTTACGGTGCCGGCCTGTCCCTGAACTGGACCCTTTGGCGGGAGGAGGTCGGCAGCCAGTGGGTGGGAGCGGGACCCATTCATAAAACCCAGGGCTCCCGGCTGGCTCCTCTCATTGGCCCTGGGGGGAGGAGGCGTGTCCTGCGGGTGGAGCGAGCCCCGGGGCCCAGGGGAGTGGGAAGATCCACGCCTGGGTGCGGCGAGGGGGCGTTTCTCTCCTTTCCCGGCAGGACTTTACCCCTCGCTGTGGTCCTCCTCTCTCCCCCGGGGTGGGGATGGTACGTCCCACCCTCCTCGCATTCCCGCCCCTCCGCCCCTCCTCCCCTCCGGAGCAGTGGCGCCGCCGCCATCTTGGCACATCAGGTTGAGGAAAGAGCCAAACGCTAAATTTGAGGGCCCCGAACAGGGAGACCCTCCCGCGGTAGACAGCGAGACCTACCCAGCCCTCCTCCCCTCCCTGCTCGGCCGCGGGGCTCTGAGGCGCGTGGAGGCCGGCTCGGTTCCTGTCAGGCCCGGGGAGGAGGAGCGGGCCTGGCGGCCGCTGCCACCCCAAAACGGGCGATACCACCCAGGCGGGGAGGAAAGGGCCTGGTGACGGCGGGGCTGCTGCACCGCCCGGGGGCGGGGTGCGGAGCGGGCCTGCCGGCTCCCTGGGGCGGGGCGGGAAGGGCGGAGCGTGGGGCGGACGGAACCACCGGGGCGGGGTGGGGAGGTAACGGGACGGGCGCGACCATGGCGCGGTGAGGGAGCGGGGGTGGAGATCGGTCCGGGGGAGGCCTGGGACCGCTGGCTTGTGCGCCGTCTCGGCCGCCCCCCCTTTCGCTGCCGCCGCCGCCGCCCCGGGCATGTCGTCCAACTGCACCAGCACCACGGCGGTGGCGGTGGCGCCGCTCAGCGCCAGCAAGACCAAGACCAAGAAGAAGCATTTCGTGTGCCAGAAAGTGAAGCTATTTCGGGCCAGCGAGCCGATCCTCAGCGTCCTGATGTGGGGGGTGAACCACACGGTAACCAGCTCCCCGGCGCGCGCCCCTCCGAGCGCGGCCCCGCGCGTGCTCACGCCCCCCGCAGTCCCGGGCCTTTGCCCGGCGGGCCCCGCCAGTGACGCCTGCAACCCCTTGCCAAGCCAGTTGCACGCCCACCCCACCCTTGCACGCCGTCCCGGCCGGGTGTGCCTCCCCGCGCGCCACGCGAGGCCTGGTGTCACCGTCGGTGGTATGCCGTCGCGTCCTTCCCTTCCCTCCAGTCCCTCAAGCTTCCTGCGTCTGGCTTCGAGCAGCCCCTGGAGCGCAGAGGGAAGGCCTGGGTGGGGTGGAATGGCTTTCATCCCTTCTTCCTCTCTTCTCGCCTCACCCCGTTTGTTGCATTTGTTTTCCCCCTTGTTCCTTATAATTGGCTG
Source organism: Balaenoptera ricei (assembly GCF_028023285.1). Classification (NCBI taxonomy): domain Eukaryota; kingdom Metazoa; phylum Chordata; class Mammalia; order Artiodactyla; family Balaenopteridae; genus Balaenoptera; species Balaenoptera ricei. The sequence goes on along the minus strand of NC_082658.1, from coordinate 18,371,140 downwards.
CCTAGCTCCCTGTCCAGTTGACAGGGCAAGTGGCATTGGCCTGCCTGAGTATTCCTCTATTTCTGGTCGTTTGGTTGGTGTGGCTGCTCAGAGTTTCCCCATCCTCCAGACCTCCTGGCCACTGACTGGAAATCCTCCTTGGGTTTCCTTTTTTTCTTCTTGATGAGATGTATCAACTGGAGAAGCACAGGCTTCCTTGGACCGCAGACACTTTACCAGGGTCTTCCTGGGTTAGGGAGAAGGGAGAATGTAACCATTTGAGAGAAGGTGAGGCCTGCTTATGAGGACCACTCATAGTAGAAATGATGTGTCTTCCTGAATACTGTGGTGTTCATGTCAAAGATGTTGACTTCTCAGTTCTTGAGCTTCCTATTGTATGGTCATGAGGATGTGATAATGGACAGCGATTAAGGTGAGAGAGAGGTTCCCTGGATCCTTGGGGTGTTTTGAGATTGGCCAACAGCTCCTGTTGGGAAGTTGGAGCCCCGCACAGTGTTTGAGCTGGAGGACTTCGTTTGTGTCCTGTTTGTTTGGGGTCTTCTTTCTCTTCCAGCCACTTGCTCCTTGCATTCTGACCATTTCGTTGAGTCCCTACACCGGAAATGAGAAGAGGAAGTTAAAGGACCTGAAATGCCAGCTTCACCAACTAAAAGTTTGGAATGAGAAAAATGAAGCTAATGGCTTGAGTTTCCCGTGAATATCAGTTCTTTAGGCTCCCTGACTTTTCTGAGCACTTGAAATTGCCCACAAGACCAAATGATGACAGAGGGGCGCAGGGCCAGCAGGACTGTTTGCTTTGCTTTTCTAAAAGAGCCTCTGGCTGGAGATTGATGAACCATAGTCTGAGCTGGGGTTTTAGATCTTTACCGCTAATACAGAAGTGCACATGTGGGTCTTGGGCAGGTTACTGTTTTCAGTAACCTCACTGAGGTGGACGTCCTGGCTAGGGTAGGGAGAACCGCTGGTTTAATGCCTAGACGTCTGGGAGCTGCTTTGATTCAGTAGTCCAGCAGCATTTGTTGCCACTGCTTCCTGCTGCCTCAGGGGTCATCTGACAATATTGCAAGGGAAACTGGGTCATCAAAATGTGAACCCTGTGTCCCTGCCTTGAAATCAATCCTTGATTTTGTTGTGCAGCTTGTTTCTCACCAGAAAGCATCCTGTCTGTATGGAGAATTGGTAGAGGTCTGAGAGTCAGGAATGTTACAGCTAGTCGTAAGGGACTTTGGGTCCCTTATTTTATACATGAAGAAATGGAGGCCCTGGATGGAGGATTCGGTCGCCTGTGGTCACAACAAAAGACGCAGCTCGTTGCCCAGTACTGTGGGCTGTGTTGGCCGATGGTGGTGCTTGAATAGGAGGTCTCGTTTTCTTTGCCTCCTTTTCCTTGTCCTGCCTCTCATCCAAGTGCCAGGACAGATGGGAATTATGGTCTTGTTAGAGAACCTGAATGTACGGCCAGGTGTGTGTGCCTGTGCCTGCCAGTTCCCAGGAGTGTGTGTGGTGCTTGGTTTTCTGATAGGCAGGCAATGAGTCTCCGGCACATGAAGAGGCATCTGTGATTCCTAGTCACCCTCTTTTTTTGCTAACTTTAAGAAAGTTTGTTTGAGAGCTAGCTGGGAAGGCATAGACTTTAAGCAAGACCCAAGCCTCTGGACATAATGAGCGAGCACCTCAGGGGAAATGCACTGGGCACCACTGCCCTGGACAGGCCGAGCTTTGGAGCTCAGTTAGTCAAAAGTTTTCTTGCTTTCGCTTGGCCTGCAATAAGGTCTAGGACTTCGTGGGTCCGCATGGGAAATGGAGCATCTCCCCAGAAGACTATAAAATCTTGCAGTTCTCAAGGGGGTCAAGACCACATTGTTTTGGTGGATTGATAGCCTTTCTTGGAGGTCACCTTCCTTCAGAAGCCCACCGTTGCAACTTTTTGCAATCTAAGTTTTCAGGTATCACCTTTTCTTTGATTCTTTAGTTTCTCACCCATTTAAGCGTTTAGGCTGTGATGGTCTATGGTTGATGGTGTACGAGACATGAAGGATGGATATGTCTTTATCTGTAGTACAAGTCAGTTACATACTCTCTCATGAGGTGGTTGGTTTACTCCTGGGTGGAAAAAGAGGCCTTTGAACTCAGTGTTGTAACAGGAGCTTCTCTTGTAGACAAGAGATGCAGCCCCTGGACTTTGCGGAGGAAGACTGTGTAGGAAACAGGGAGAAAAAAATCAGAAGACTTTGCATCTGTCAGGGGAGAACTAATAAAGAGAGAAAACCAGAGTTTTAGTGAATGAAATACAGTCCAGAGGGTCTGGAGTTAGGGAAGAGGTGGCCTGGGAGAGGGGTGTGGAGACCGGAGGAGGCAGACCTGGCTTGATGACCTGTTGGCCATTTTAGGAACCGGGTATGTATGAAGCCTCACCCCAGTGATCAGAAGGAATAGGGGAGGTTGATGGTAGCTATGTTTAACTATTTGGGAAGCTGCCTGACTCGTTCTTCAAAGTGACTGCACCATTTTACATTTCCACCAGCAGTGCGTGTGGGTTCCAATTTCTCCACATCCTGTCAACACTTGCTATTGTCTGTCTTTTTTATTATAGCCACCCTAGTGGATTTGAAATAGTATCTCATTATGATTTTGATTTGCATTTCCTAGATAGCTAACAATGTTGAACATCTTTTCATGTGCTTATTGGCCAGTTGTATATTTTCACTGGAGACATATCTATTAAGACCCCTTGCCAATTACTTTTTGCCCATTTTTAAATTGGGCTATTTGTCTTTTTATTATTAACTTGTAAGAGTTCTTTATATATTGTAGATACAAGTCCTTTATCAGATACATGTTTTGCAAATATTTTATCCCATTCTTTGGGTTATCTTTTTTACTTTTTCTTTTAAATTAATTAATTAATTTATTTATTTTTGGCTGCGTTGGGTCTTGTTTCTGTGCGCCGGCTTTCTCTAGCTGCGGCGAGCGGGGGCTACTCTTTGTTGCAGTGCGTGGGCTTCTCATTGCGGTGGCTTCTCTTGTTGTGGAGCACGGGCTCTAGGCACGTGGGTTTCAGTAGTTGCGGTGTGTGGGCTCAGTAGTTGTGGCTCGCGGGCTCTAGAGCGCAGGATCAGTAGTTGTGGCGCACGGGCTTAGTTGCTCCACGGCATGTGGGATCTTCCCGGACCAGGGCTCGAACCTGTGTCGCCTGCATTGGCAGGTGGATTCTTAACCACTGCGCCACCAGAGAAGCCCTTTTTTACTTTCTTGATGGTACCTTTTGAAGCTCAAGTTTTTAATTTTGATAAAGTCCAATTTATCTATTTTCCTCTGGTTGTTTGTACTTTTGGTGTCATATCTAAGAAGGGTTTGCTTAACCCAAGATCGTGAAGATTTACTCCTATATTTTCTTCTAAGAAAAACTCAGCGTTTTCTAAGAAAAACTCTTTTAGTTTTAGCTCTTACATTTAGATCTGTAATCCATTTTGAGTTAATTTTTGTGAATGGTGTGAGGAACAGATTTATTCTTAAGTCTGCTCAGTTCTCTCCCACATTCTACCCCCATTATGTCCACACATTTTCTTTGCCTAATGCAGACCCAGAACCTCCTTTCCCTGCCTTTTTCTCTTTTCCTGCTACTTTAAAAATCTTTAGTAAATAGGGACTTCCCTGGCAATCCAGTGGTTAAGACTCCACGCTTCCAATGCAGGGGCCATGGGTTTGATCCCTGGGAACTAAGATCCCATGTGCCGTGCAGCGTGGCCAAAAAAAAATCTTTAGTAAATATTCCTGCTCTAGTGAAGCCTTTGGATGAATTTGTCCTTCAGCACACCTTCCCACCTCACAGAGAACACTGGGACTCAAACAGGAAAAGAAAAACCAAGGTGTAAAAAGGAGGAATAAACCCAGGGGTGGATTTGTTGGCACCTGTGGCTCTCTGTTCTTGCCCCTTTCCTTTCTGGAGTTTCACATCTCGCTTGGACCTCCTTGGTCTCGGGAATGTGTTCCCCAACACGTCATGTTTTGGGGATGGTGGCAGGTAACAAATGATTGTCGGTGGTGGCCAGCCCGTTGATGAACCACCCACAGAACCCTGGGACGTGTCAGGAAGCCTCATGCCCAGCGCACGCCTCCTGGGTAGCAATTCCTATGAAGGTCACAGAGGGGGGTGGAGGCTTCTGGAATCAGAAATTCACCAGACTAGAACTAGTCACTGAATTTTCATGTCCAGTAGGATCAGCACAGAGTAAACTCTCTGCTCCTAAGTTGTTTCTCACTCAGCTTGTTTAGCCTCCTCATTATTTATGTTGATGGCTCATAGAGTTAATCTTGCGGATAATCCAAAAACCACTTACATGATGTGAGATACAACAGACTTACCATCCTAATATGTTCTGTTTATCGTGCTACTCAAATGAGTTTGCATTCCGCAAGTGCACTTCTGCTGAAGGTGAAAGAGGTTGGCCAAGAAATGTGCTAGATAGTAAAGGAAGGGCACATCTTCCTGAAACATTGCTTTAGTCACAACCTTTCATGCTTAAAGCTTTTGGTCACTCTCCTTTATTCTCCTCTCCCTGGCATTTAAGACTCTTTACATTCTGGTCGTAGCCTCAGTAGCTAACCTTAATCATCTTTCCCATCCTCCAGGCCATGAACCTTAAGCATGGTCACACCAGCTTTGCTATCTTTTTCTCTTTATCCTAGTGTTAGCCATCTTTCAGTCCCCCTTTTCTAGCCATCCATCCCTCCATCCAACATTTATTGTGTAACTAATGTGTGCCAGCCATAGTGCTAGGGACATAAAAATGGATAAGGTAGTCTCTTCCTTCTAGGGGCTCACAGTCTAGTGGAGAAATCAAACATGTAAGCAAACAATTACCCAAGAGAATGTGATATTTACGATATAAAGATGCACAGGGGAATGAGTAACCAGTTCAACCTGGGGAAGACAGGGAAGCTTTCACAGAAGTGTTATTTAGTCAGATCTTGGATGATTCTCTTAGCTTTATTCCTTCTTCTATTCTTGCTGCCATAGTCTATTACCTGAACTATTGTAGTAGCCCCATAAATGATCTTGCTGCTTCTTATCTTTGCCCTGTCCAATCCTTACTTGATTTTGATTCCAGAATTACCTTTCTATATCACCCATCTGATCATGTGAATTCCCAGACTTAAACCTGAGAGGACTTCCCATTGCCTGCATAGTTAAGTCCAAATTTATCATATAGTGGACAAACTAAGTTCAAATTCAGGCTATGTCCCTTACTATAGCTTTGGAGTAGTAATTTTTCTCTCTGAGCTTCATTTTCCTTTTCTATAAAATGAGCATAACACTTTCCTTGCAGATTATTAGGACAGAGGAAAGGAATGGAAAACACTACCTTAGCCAAGGTAGCTAGCTGCCCATAAGAAGGATTGCACAACACAGTGTAAAGAGCCCAGGTTTTGGTACCAGCAGACCTGGGAGCAAATCCTGACTCTACACATATTGTCTGTGTGACCTTGAGCGAGGTGCCTTGAACCTTTTGCAAAAGGCAAAATCAGTTTAATAATAATTCATGTGACTATTAAATATTAGAAATATAGAATAGGATATATATGTGAGATATATGATATATAATAATATAAAGCACTGGCCACTTACAGACATTCCATAAATAGAAGCAGCTGTTATTTACTAATATTGATATGTGAGGCTGCTCACCTGTCTTTCCTGTACTGTCTCCCTCCACTACTTATTACCTCTGTCCTACCCTGCCACTATCCCCCCGCCCCCCTACCTAAAATGGGCAGTATACTTTTACAGCTCTGAGGCTTGTTTCTGACTGTTCCCACAGCTGGGATTCCCTTCCTCGGGTTTTGTGTTTTGTTCTTTTTTTTTTGGAGAACTACCCTACTAGGCCTTTCTCACAGGTGTTTCTCTATAGCTTCCTCTAGCAACTAGCTCTCCCATGCCCAGGCAGAATCAATCATTTCTTAAGCTACTTTTCTGTCTACCTTTACTCATAACTCTATAACACTCATCACGTTGTATTTGTTATTTGTTATCTGTCTTCCCAGGTAAACAGAGACCATATCTTTTCATTTTTGTATCCCCAGCTTCTGGCACAGTACTGGCACATAGTAAGGCTACACTGAGTAGAAGTTAGCTGAATAGAAGTTTGGCAGAGTCTGAGCCAGATCAGGAAAGACCTTAAATGCTAGGCTAAAGGAGTTAAAACTTTACCCTGAGGTTGGTGAGGAGCCATGGAAGATTTTTAAGCAGGGTGTAACATGATCTTGTTGTGGGTTCTTCCAGTGTCAAGTGCTCTTGGCAATACCAGGAGGGGCATTAGGTTCCGTTTCTAGCCTGAGGTGTAAGGGCTGGCCGTCTGACTCTGACCATATCAACCTCACCCTCCTCTGACATGGCTGTTCTGTTCACTGGCCCTGTGTTCTCACTCACTTAAATGCTCCTTGACTTCAAGACTTACTGTATCATGGGTTTGTGTCATCTCCCGGATAAGAGGATAAGCCTCCCACTTTTGTGTGCACAGTGCATACAACGCTTCCCTTGCTGCACAACCCCTTCTCCCTAACATAAAATGAAGCATGTAGTAGGTATTTCAGTAAGTGCTTGTTCAACTGAAATTGAATAGAACTCTCTGGGGATGTAAAATTTAGCACAACTAAAAAAAAAAAAAAAATAGTACAGCTAATCCCTAGAGTGAATCATCTACATGTGGCCCAGTGGAAATGAGGGTGAGTCTACGTAGTTCAACTATATGGATTGTTCAGCAATATATTATCTGTTAGAAATTTCCTGCTGTTGGATTGTATAGTCAAGAATAGAGAAGAATTGAGAACTAAAAACTGACCAACTTACAACTATTCAAACTATGCTACACTTAGAGTTACACAGAGAATTAACGAATGGAACATCCCTGAATAGCTCTTGTTAGAATGATTCATCCTGGCTAAGGGGCAATTGACCCCTCGCAAGCAAGTGTTTTAGTCTTTCCTAGTTCTCCCAGTAACAAGCCCTGGCCATGGCATAGTGTCTGGATTTTAGACTAACCCACATCAATCAGTAGCAGATACTAGAACCTTTTGGTATAAAACCATATTCTTTGAGCCAGTGATATGTTCTTTCTAGCATGGCAGAATAAGCTAGAAAAGGCAGAACTTAGCTTTTTTTAAATCTCAGAGCCAGGCTTAATATGCCAGGAAAAAGGAAGTGGGACAGCTACGATGAATTGTTTCTATTGGCAGAAAAATGATGCGGAATGGTTTCCTCTCTAGGCACTCACTAAACAACCAGCTTGTCTTGTGAGCACCCCCTGGAATGGTAACTGGCAGAACTTTTTTCTGTGGCTGTTGAGCCAGTGGTGGGCATCTCAGACCTGGACGCTGGGAATTTTAAGTGTACGATTTGAGGACTTTCGACAGATGATGTACTCATATAGTCATCATCCTAAACAACGTATAGAACGTTTCTAATAGCCTAGAATTGCGCCTCTTACGTCTCTTTATAATCATCCACACCCCCCACAACCCAGACAGCCCCTTACTGGATCTCTGTCACTATAGATTCTAGAATTTCATATAAATGGAATCATAACCGGCTGTACTTTTACACTTATGCCAGTCAGTTATGCCAGCAGTTTATTGTCTCTGCCCCACTGCCAACTTACACTGCTACCCTACGGCCCCTGCCCATACACATACACTCGTATGCCTTCCTTCATTTCCCCGTGAGTAAATTGGGTTTTTCACCAATTCTAGGAAGGTATGGTTTCCCCAGCCCAGTTACTACATTAACTTGAACTTCCTCCATCCTCTGACATTTCTAAATAAAAAAGATTTGGAACATGAAAGGAGCAGCAAATTACATGGTATTTCCCCCCATTTACGCTCCTGGAGGAGTCCTAATGACTAGGTTATTCCCTCACTGCCACATGGGGCCTCATTGAGATAATAGGATTTGCAAGGAAAGTATCCAGGAGACACAAGACTGTGCTCCCCCTGCCCCCTATCCATTAAGTCAGGACTAAGGTTTCCTGTCTAAATCCTGAATGCATTAGTGGCAACTGGGTTGAGGGTCAAATGTCAAATACTCTGCTGTGATGGGAGAGGACATCTGCGGCTAATTAGACCACTAATTGGCTAAACTGGGGATGGGGAAGGGCAGGAGCTGCCCTCTCAGCTCTGCACCAATGGCAAGCCAGTTCCCTGTGCAGCCTCCAGCTCCCTGAAGGGGGATGAAGGACAATGAGAAGGTTTGTTTGCAGTGGGGGCAAGGCACCCTCCTGCATCTCCCCCAGTTCAGCACAAGAGAGGACATGGCTTTAGGCACTGGCCCTGCTTTCATTAGGAGAGTAAGAACGAGCCAGTGGCCAGATGTCTACCTCTTCTGCTCACTTTAAATTTAATCCTTTACTTTGGAGATAAGAGTTACATACCCACGTAAATCCATCCAGCTTTCTTCTTGCCCCAGGCTGATTTCTTGAGTGGACCCCCAATTGTAATGAAGATGTCCAAAGCCCTCAATTAATACTCACATAGGTTGGGTGATATTTATTCATTGATCCATTTATTATTGGATTTGATAAATATGTATATAATACCTGCCATATGCAAATCGTGATGCCAAGTACCATGTGTGGAGCCTCCGAGGCCAGTTAGATGATCTTTGCTTGCAAAGATCAGTGATAGGATCTTGGCCTAGCTTATAGTCAAGCAGGCTTGTGAGGTTTATAAGCATTAACTGCAATGTGAGGGAGGCTGTGAGATGGCCAAGAGATGGATACAAACAATGCTTCAGGAATTCCGAGATAGGAGAGAACATTTATGGTCTAGAGAATCATGGAAAGCTTCATAGGGGAGGTGCCTTTTGAGCGGGACCTTATCAGGTGGGGAGAATTTCAGTAGGTAGAGATGAAGTTGGGAACTTATTTGAAGAAAAGAACAGAAATAAAGACAAGGAGGGAATCCATGGACATGTGTTTGGTGAGATGGTGGCATCCGCGGTGTAGCACGTTGTCTCCCTGAGGCAGGTGGCTCGGCTGAGAACCTCACTTTCCCCTTGCTTTGCAGATCAATGAGCTGAGCAATGTCCCTGTCCCTGTCATGCTAATGCCAGATGACTTCAAAGCATACAGCAAGATCAAGGTGGACAATCATCTCTTCAATAAGTAAGTTGCCTGCTGAGTGGGCTCAGGTTTTGTGGGCAGTTCTTTCCCTCAAGGCAGAGCGCTTCCCAGACCTCACCGTGGTGAGAACAAGCAAGCACCTAGCAGGGTGTGACAGCAACACCTGGCTCACAGAGCTGAAAAACTGGCTGGGAAAATGCATTCATTATGTGCCTCTCCCCCTTGTGCCGTCCTGTCATCTCAGTCCTTTATCAGCCTACCTCCAGTGTCCCTCAGGGCCTGTGGCTCGGCCCAGGGTGATTCATCTAGGGCCAGTTTAGTTAACAGTGAGCTGCTCGGGAGCTGAGGTAGCTAGTACGAGGCTGACAGCAGTGGCCCTATCTTGATCTTAGTCTGAGGCAAGAAGCTGCCAGGCATGTTCCTGGCCTGGGATGCAGCCAAGCTTCTTTCTTTCCAACTAGTGTGTGAACAACAGGCGGAGCATGGTGCCCAGGGGCGCTATCTAAAATCATTCTTCCCGTTTTTGCTCACTGTGGCTTCTTGGATTAACACTGGTGTCTTTGTCTCAGACTTTGATGGAGCAGCCGTCCCACCTGGCACAGTTTGGGGCCTGCTGTAGGCCCTTTAGAGGCCTTGCTTTTTCATCCTCCTATGGGTCACCCAAGGAAATATTTGCTGCTCACACTCTCTTCCTTTCTGCATTTGAATCCTGGTTCCACTCTCCATTGTCTCACAGTCTCCACCACCTCACCAGCTGGGCTCTGTCACCCTACCATTCCCAGACTGTTAGCCCAGAGGAGAAGCTTGATTTGAAAACATCCATTAGTGGCCTCTCTCTGCCATAGTAAGTAATAACATCATATTCTAGAAGCTGTCTTCATAGCTGCTACTTGCTAAGTGGCCACCTGTATAGAAGAAAAACTGTGTTTCTCCTCTACTCTCACATCACTACTCACTTCTGATACCAAATGTGTGTGTTTCCCACACATCAAGCAATTCTGTAGGACACTAACTAGGTGTCCTACAATTCAGTTCAGTTCTGACACTCTCGACCTGGAGTTAGCATCAGGTCTCACAGGTTAAGGGCTGAGTCCCTCAGGACTGCCCCTCCACCCCGCTTTGGACGCCAGTCTCAAGTCCAGGTTGTCACCTGTGCTTCTGACCAGTTTGCTGTAGATCAGAGATTCCCATGACCCTCCCCCTTGGGTTGGATTAATTTGCTTGAGTAGCTCACAGAACTCAGAAAAACAGTTTACATACTAGATTACCGGTTTATTATAAAAGGATACAACTCAGGAACAGCCAGATGGAAGAGAGGCACAGGGCAAGGTACGTGGGAAGGGGCAGGGAGCTTCCATGCCCTCTCCAGGCACACCACCTGCCCCAAACCTCCACGTGTTCACCAACCTGGAAGCTCTCGAACCCTGTCCTTTTGGATTTTTATGGGGACTTTTTTATGACAGCATGATTGATTAAGTCATTGGCCACTGGCGATTGATTCAGCCTCTAGCCCCTCTCCCCTCCCTGGAAGTCAGGGGTATGGGACTGAAAGTTCCAACCCTCTAGTCCTGGTTGGTTCCCCTGGCAAAGAGCACCCATCCTTAGAAGCTTAACAGAAGTCACCTCGTTAACATAAATTCAGGTGTGATTGAAGGGGGTTTGTTACAAATAACAAAAGACACCTTTATTGCTCTTACCACTTAGGAAATTCCAAAGATTTTTGGAGCTCTGTGCCAGAAACAGGGACAAAGACTAAATGTATATTTGTTATTATATCCAATATCACACCACCTAAGGAAGGAGAGGCAGTGCTACCCTGTGAGGCAGGAAAGGGGGTTGTTCTGTGCCAGAGGTCAGGGCTCAGGTGTGGCCATTGTACCAGGGTCCATGGTGTCCACCACACTGACATCTTGGCCTGAAGTGGACATCCAGTATCTTTATTTGTTTTTTCATCTTTCTTGATTCCTTTTGTCCTTTCAGCAACTGTTTACATGCTAGTTATTAGACTGCAGTGCTATTTACTAGAAGATCAGGCCCCTGCCTTCATGAGAGGCCACTGCTTTTTATTTCCTTGAAGTCTACCATCCTGGAGTAGTCAGAGGGACATATTTCTTTTTTTTTCCCCCTCAGTTTTATTGAGATATAATTGACATACAGCACTGTGTAAGTTTAAGGTGTCCAGCGTAATGATTTGACTTACATACATCATGAAATGATTGTCACAATAAGTTTAGTGAATAGCCATCCTCTCATATAGATACAGAATTAAAGAAATAGAAAAAAAATGGTTTTCCTTGTGGTGAGAACAGAGGGCCATATTTCTGAAAGGGAGTTCCCAAGCAGGTTGACTATTGTCAAGATGGAGGATTTGGAGGAGGCATCCCTTCAAGGTGATTCTCTTCCCTCCTGGGAGTCTGTGGATTGACTAAGGAGTGGGGAGGGCGTAGACTGGTGCCAGCAGCCAGCAGACGAGGCTTCATGAAAAGATGGGATCCTAGTCATCTGACTGAGGACCTCTTCAGTCTAAAGCACCCTCTCCTTCCATCCCAGTGGAAGCCAAGGGCAGGACTTCCTGGGTGTAACCGTCTTCAGGATGTATTGATAGGAGCATCCCCAGAGGAGGGGGGACCTTTGATGAGAAAAGCCTTTCCCTTTAGCAGTCAGACTGACATTTACCTCACAGCAGCTCTTCACATGCGGCCACCTACCTGCAGCAAGTACAGCACTTGTGAAGTAGGGCCAACACTCAATCTCACTTCTCTGCAGGTAAGGGTTTTTTTCCCTTTAATGTAAATTTTATTGAAAGATAGCATGTACTCAGAAAAAGTACACAAATCATAAGAATACAGCTAGATTAATTTTTACAAAGTATATACAAGGAATGTGAAGTTCTTAAACTTTTACATGCTCAGAATCACCTGGGGTGTGTGTTAAAAATGCAGATTTCTAGACTGACCTCCAGAATGCTGAGGGCTTAGCAGCCTACGTTTTAAGTGCTGCAGATTGTTCCGATCCAGGTGACCTGTGGACCACACTTTGAGAAGTCCTGACGTATGAGTTAGAGGAATAAGAAGTTCACAAAAACATGTCTCTGCTTTTCCCCAGAGAGAACCTCCCCAGCCGCTTTAAGTTTAAGGAGTACTGCCCCATGGTGTTCCGAAATCTCCGGGAGAGGTTTGGGATTGATGATCAGGATTACCAGGTACGGGGTGTCTTTGCAAAATCGGAGGGGTTAGGGAGTGGAGGGGGGTCAGGAAGCCACAGGACAAGTAGGGAACCAAACGTGTCTACTGTTCTTGTGCTGCGTCTTCCTGTCGTGTCTCACTCCAGCCCAGGCAGTCTTTCTCCAGTGTTGGTGGGCTCTTGGAGGGGTGAGGGCCTTAGAAGTGCTTCTCATGATGCCTCACAGGCTCAGGCTACTCTCCCTGGGAGGGAGCACAGTGGGAGGGAGAGGGGTCTACGGAAGCTGCTTCATTGTAGTCTGACATTCCCAGTCTAGGCTGAAGAACCCTTCTCCTTCGTAGTTTGACTTAAAAGAGAGAATTATTGCCAGCGGGAGATGAGGCCTCTAAAAGCTGATAAGACAGATTATAAAAGGAAGACTTCAAGGGTAGTGTAACTTCTTGCCAGGTATGAGTGCCACCTCCTAAACTCCCCTGTCCTAACGTTGGGAGGGGGGCTAGGCATGGCAGGGCAGCTGCCCCCTTCAGGGGGTGATCATGTCACAGAGGCCTTTGGCCTATTGGGAGGAATCAATCCCAATATCAGGGACATTCTAGTCTGACTCATTGTCTGGGGCTTCTATTACTTCTCCACCTAGCACCTTCCTTGGACTTCTTCCCCTGGCAGACAGCCTGGTGGTGAAGGTGGGAGAATTTTCCACTTCACTTGTGCAGCAGTAAGAAATACAGCTGATTTTCAGTTGTCTGTTGGGGGAAAAAAGGAGTGTACAGCCTAGTGAAATCTAAAATGGATGCTCACATCTTGTAAGATATTGTCATTCCTCCCATCCCACTCCCAGGAAGTCTTTCACAGAGTAGATCATGAGAAGCAGGGTCTCCCTCCCCTCTGTCCTCCACTCCAGGGGGCCTCCTGAAGAGGAGGGTGAGGGAACGTGAGAGGAGGAAGAGATGCCAGGGACTTGAACAGCCAGGACCAGCCATGTCCCAGAGGTGCTGGGAGGTCCTCCAGCCCCTCCTACTGGGACCAAACCCTGAACTAAGTCATGCCCTGATTGGAGCATGAGGGTTTTGGAAAACTTCTTGCCATTATTGGCAAGGTTGCTCGGGTATCTTCCTTCCACGGTGGCTCTTTCCCTTCCCCTTGGCCATCTAGCCACATCCTGTATTTTTTCTCTAATAGACTTGTGGGCAAACAATTGTGCTCAAGACTGAAATAGGGGCAGGAAAGATGGTATTCAGGGAGGGGACTCTCTGCTCTTAAGACTACCAGTGACTTAGAGAGACAGGAAATGCTGCCTGGAAATGAGGCAGGGGTAGAATTATGCTTGTCAACCCTCTGTCTTGTGACCTCCTGAAGGTCTTTTCCCAGCATCTGCTTGGTGAACACATCTCTTTGGTTGACTCACACTTTCCCCTACTCCCTCCCCACTTGAGGCTTCTCCTGCCTTCTGATCCTAATGGGAATGGGGCTCTGAGAAGGAGCAGGGACAGAGCTAGAAAAGCTCCCCAGATCTGCCTCGTAGCTCTGCAAAGACAAACAGGAGTTTGAGGTGAGGGGAGAGGTGTTGGGCAGAGTGGTGAGGACCAGCTTCCTGCTTTGGGAAAGGTTTTCCAGCATGAGGGTACATACAGGAAATAAACATGACTGTGTCCACTTCTTTATGCTTGACTTCTTGAATATTTCCTAAGCTTTGTCTTCGTCACCCCCAAGAGACTGGGAAAATCATCTCATGTTCCAGGTGAGGAAACTCAAGAGTAGAGAAGTTCCATGGCTCACCCAAGGTCATATTACACGTGAGCATCAGGATTAGAACGCAGGCCCCTAACATCTGAGGCCGAGTTTTAGTTTCTAGAGCAAGCTCTCTAGGATCAGAATGAAAAGAAATATTTCACAGTCAGTCCTCTTCCCATCCCAGTCAAGGATTAGGAGCAGGTGGTAAGGAACAACTCTTGTCTCTCTTATGGAAGACTTTTTGGGAAGGATGTGAATTTCCCATGAGAAAGGGGGTGGATAAGGTCCCGTCTGTCTCGGTGTTGTTGGCCTTAGAGCAATCTGACCCATAAGAGAAGACTCAGAATAAAAGAGTCTTCATTCCCCTCCCAAGACCAGCTTTTGTCTTGGTCCATCAGAATTCAGTGACGCGCAGTGCCCCCATCAACAGTGACAGCCAGGGCCGATGTGGCACACGTTTTCTCACTACCTATGACCGGCGCTTTGTGATCAAGACTGTGTCAAGTGAGGATGTGGCTGAGATGCACAACATCTTAAAGAAATACCACCAGGTATGGTGAGTCAAGAGCCTCAACAGCAGAGGATGGGTTAGTGGAAGAGGGAGAGGAGCCCCCGGTAGAGCTTCTTGGGGAGGGCTTGGTCCTCTTTGGTAATGGCAGTTACCTCCTGATAACCAAGCACTTGCCCTCCCCCAGGGCCGTGTTTCTGTGAGGTGAAATGCCTACTTGAGAAAAAGAGAAAAGAAATGAAGGCATGTTATGGATGCAGTCCCAGTTGAACAGCTGTTTCTCGCCAGAGTTGGAAAGTTTTCACACTCTGGCACCTGCCTCATTTATTCTAAAAGAGGTCCTGTCGGCTCAGCAGGACTGCTGCTTTTCCCGCTCCCATTCTCATCTCATCTGGAACTTGCCCATGAGAAAAGCAGGGAGTGCCTGTCCGAAGCCTGCCTGGGTCTTCAGGGAAAGCTGGCTCCTCTCTGGCCACCTGAGAGGTGGTGAAAGGGACTTCTGGTGTTTTGGGAGTTACAGCAGAAAACCCTGGGGCCTGGCATGGGCGAGAGCTTTGGGTACGAAGCCATTCGGTTTTCCCAGGCGACCGCATCACAGCCCTGCCTCTGCATCCTCTCTCTGCCCTTTGGCTTTCCCATTTCAGGCTGGCAGAGAAGATGCAAGTCCTAGATCAGTGATTTTCCTGCAGAATCCCAATCGGATGAAACCAAAGGGGCTCTGCACTGCCTGCTCAGCCTCTCACCCTGCCCTGCCAGTTAGGGGTGGTGGAGGCTGTTACCCGTTGTAAGTCTGAGGAACCCCCGTGACTTCACAGAATCCAGTTTGGAAACCACTGGTCTAGAGGCTAGCATCCCAGGGAGCATGTTAGCCCAGGAGGAGCCCCGCCCATCCTGGCACCTTCACCTGTTCCTTCCCTGCCTTCCTTTCTAGTTCATAGTGGAGTGTCACGGCAATACCCTTCTGCCACAGTTCCTGGGCATGTACCGCCTGACTGTGGACGGCGTGGAAACGTACATGGTGGTCACCAGGAATGTGTTCAGCCATCGGCTCACTGTACACCGCAAGTATGACCTCAAGGTAAGGGGCCCTGTGTTTCCCAGCTCTGTGGCCTCCCTCTCGCTGAGGCTTGGAGCGGCCACGACTCCAACTTCCACATAATGGGAAAGCCAGAATGTATGTATTTCGCATGGGCAAGTGGCTCTGGAGTTGATACGCCTAATTCTTATGAGCCAAAGGCTGTCTCAAGTCCAGGTGACAGTGACAAGAGGTTATTGAAGCCCCCAATGTACCATATTTATGTAACAATTGATGTTTTTCAACTGCTGTCAGGGGGATGTGCACACAGAGGGCAGCAGTGCGGGGACAGGCGGTGCTGACGCAGGCACCCTGGCAGCTGTCCAGGCCCCATGGACTGACACCACAGGCACATTTCTAGACACGGACACAAACACATGTGTGCCTGTGAACCACAGCACTCCGTCGTTCTTGAACCTGGCTTCCTGACTCCTGTCTCCTCACACCACTCTCCCTCTCTCTGCTGCAGCTGCACTGGTTTCCTGTCTGTTCCTGCAGTGCCCGTGCTCTCCGCCTCCCCAGATCTCACATAGGCTGCCTGTGATCCTTTCTCTCCCTGCCCTTTTCTCCACCTCCACCTTCCCCCACCTAATTACTTCCTACTGAACCTTCCGAGCTCGGCTCAAATATCAGTTCTTCTAGGAAGCAGGCTTTGGCCACTGCCCCTCCCCAGTCTGGACGCTGCCCCTGTACTACATGCTCTCAGAGAGTCCTGCCTTCTCCCCTGTACCACTGAGCACCGTTGTAATTAATGGATTCATTAATTGTGTAACTCCTGCCTACTGTCTGTCTCCCCTGTTAGAAGGAGGGTTCCTTAAGGGCAGGGACTGAGTCCCTCCATTCAGCCCCGTATCCTGAGCATGTGTCTGGTATATAGTCAGAGCTCTGTAAGCGGTCTGTGACAGAGGAAGTGAACAAGTTGCTGCCTCCTGGCCCCTCTAGGAGTCTAACCAGCCTACTTGAGTTCACCTGCTGCCTCT
Organism: Balaenoptera ricei; assembly: GCF_028023285.1. Classification (NCBI taxonomy): domain Eukaryota; kingdom Metazoa; phylum Chordata; class Mammalia; order Artiodactyla; family Balaenopteridae; genus Balaenoptera; species Balaenoptera ricei. Next base: position 18,354,547 of record NC_082658.1, on the reverse strand, counting down.
CCCTAAAGACCGGTGCATGTTTTTTCGATCAACGGAATTTGCCTCAGCTGGACTTCTCCTGACGGCTCTTATCCTTTCAGGGTTCTACTGTTGCCAGAGAAGCGAGTGACAAGGAGAAGGTATGCTGGGGCCTGTGCTGCTCACTTGTGGAACGGGTCTCTGGGAATCAAAAACACCTTCTGTTGGCCATCCTGTCCCTTCCTCTGCTGCTGCCCCAGCCTCGTTCCCAGACATGCGGTCTGTTGATGTGAAACGCTGTGTCACTAAGCTTGTGTCTGTCCTCATCCTTGGCCTAGGCCTTGGTCTCCAGCCTTTTCCTTTGCCCTTGCTGGGTTCTTCATAGTCCTGGAGGGCTGGCAGTTTCCATCTCAGTCCAGCCTGGATCCGTGGGTGGCTGGCTGCTTGAGCCGTGAGGTAGTCTCAGGGCTCAGCAGGAAGTCCTTTGGTCAGTCCTCATTGTCTGACTCGTGCTACATAATTGCCATCCCTACCTGCCCGAAGCTGGGACTGTAGACTCCTGGACTGAGCTGTTGATTTGGCAGCTTGGCCACCTTTGTGCTGAGGACCCTTTCCTCTCCTGTACCATTGCCCCCAGCAGAGGACTCCTTGGGGTGAACAAGTCAGGCCACCAGCCTAACACTGCTATTGCTCTCTCAGGCCAAGGACTTGCCAACCTTCAAAGACAATGACTTCCTCAATGAAGGGCAGAAATTGCACGTGGGAGAAGAGAGTAAAAAGAACTTCCTGGAAAAACTGAAACGGGATGTAGAGGTATGTATTTACCCTCGTTTTTACTTTGGTTGAGCAGGACCTCCTCTTGTTCCCAGAGCAGGAACCTCTTTAATCTTAAGAAAAATTGAATTCACCACTTCCCAGGAGTGTGGACAAGAGGAAGGGTGGTGATTTGAGCCATGCAGGTAGTTATTTGCATCTAAAGCTAGTGCAAATGTACATTCCATTTGGGGGGACACAATTTATGCCAGTAGAACCTGTGTAACTCGGTTTGGAGTGCTTTCCCTCATCTCTTCTCTAGTCTGTTCCAACCCCTTTTTCAGACTCCTCTTCAAGCTTCCTTTCTGGTGGTGTCCCTATAGTGGAGGGGGCATCCAGCTGTCAGAGTGACAGGAAACCAGCTATTAAGATCCGCCAGCCGTGCCTTTCTCTGGCTCCGATTCTCCACTTACCTAGCAGCATTCTGGTCGGAACGGGACTTCCTGTGGAGAAGTTCCTTTGGGGAGGACAGGTGGTAAATAATGAATGTGATATCTGATAACTCAATGTCTCCTATTTTTTTTTTAAATACTTATTTATTTGGCTGTGCCAGGTCTTAGTTGTGGCACGTGGAGCTTCGTTGCTGCGTGCAGGATCTTTAGTTGCGGCATGTGGGATCTAGTTCCCTGACCAGGGATAGAAACCGGGCCCCGTGCATTGGGAGCACAGAGTCTTAGCCACTGGACTGCCAGGGAAGTCCCAGTGTCTCCTATTTTAATAAATTGGGAGCCTGTTCATTAAAACCAAATTCTATAAACTTTAGAAAATGTTTTTTTTTTTAATTGTGGTAAAATATGCATAACATAAAATTTACTATCTTAACCATTTTGAAGTTGAGTGGCATTAAGTACATTCACATTGTTGTGCAACCATCCCCACCATCCATCTCCAGAACTTTTTCATCTTCTCAAATGAAAACTCTGTACGCAAGAAACACTAATTCCCCATTCCCCCTTCTCCCTTGCCCCTGGCAACCACCATTCTACTTTGTGTCTCTGTGAAATTGACTGCTCTAGGAATCTCATATAAGTAGATCATACAGTGTTTGTCCTTTGTGTCTGGCTTATTTTCACTTACCATAATGTCTTCAAGGATAATCCATGTTGTGCTATGTGTCAGAATGTCCTTCCTTTTTGAGGCTGAGTAATATTCCATTGTATGTATATACCACATTTTGTTTACCTATTCATCCATCGATGGACACTTGGTCAGTAGTTAAGGTTAACTAATTAATCTAGTTTCTAGTCTCCAGAGAAATAGAATAGGGTGTAGATAGATAGATAGATGTTTATTATAAGGAATTGGCTCACATGATTATGGAGGTTGACTCGTCCCAAGATCTGCAGTTGACCAGCTAAAGACCCAGGAGACCTGATGGTGTAGTTTTAGTCCAGAGGCCAGCAGGCTTGAGAGCCAGGAAGAACTGATGTTTCAGTCTGCATCTGAAGGCAGGAAAAAACTGATGTCCCAGCTCAGAGGCAGTTAGGCAGGAGGAGTTCCCTTTCACTCCCAGGAGAGTCAGCCTTTTCGTTCTTCTCAGCCCTTCGACCGATTGGACGAGGCCCACCTACTTTAGGGAGAGCAATCTGCTTTACTCAGTTTACCAATTCAAATGTTAAGCTCATCCATAAACACCCTCACAGACATATCCAGAATAATATTTGACCCAATTTCTGGGCACCCAGTAGCCCAGTCAAGTTGACACATAAAATCAACCCTCACACTTGGATTGCTTCATGGTGAATAATGCTCCTGCGAACATGGGTTTAACAGACTTCTTTTTGTTAGTAAGCTTTACCTTAACCACCCCCTACTATGTTTGTGCTTTTATTCTGACATTCGGTTTGTCCAGAGTCTTTCTCTTCCTTTTCCTACTTTTCTCCCTACTCTGCCTTCAAGAAGAATTTAAGGCAGTTAACACAATTCATTTGTTTTCACTTGCATGTTACTTTATAAATGTCTGCAGATGGACAGGAGGGGGTGCTGCTCACAGAGTCTCTCTTTTCTGGGACCCTGGTCTCTTCTCCTTCGGCCTTCAGAGGGCATTGTCCAGAGGTGCTTGCAATGGTGCCCTTCACCTTTCTTTCCTGTGGAGATTCTGCTGATCTCCTACCACTGGGGCTTCTTATGCTTTTAGTTGTCTTCTGGGCCTGTGCATAGAGCCGCTCTGGTCCTATTATGATTCTCCGTCTAGTCACTCAGACAGTTTGCTGCAGTGCTGCAGGTTCACTTGTGACCACGGCAGGATGCCTGGCACACGGCTGCTGGTGGCTGCTGGCTAGTTCACAGAGGACTGGGGCCAGTGACTCTGGCCTCATACTGGTTAAACTGGGATGCCAGTTGGCCATTTCCATCCTGTATCGTTCCCACGCTCTTTGTTCTTCTCCAAGTCATTGAGTCCTAGCTCAGGAGGCTTAGATACCATCCTGCTCCCAGCGCTCGTTATATGGATGAGAAATGCACAGTGCAGCGTTGCATTATTTCTTTCCTCCACCTCACCATGGCCTCTCTTGATCCCAGACAGAATTGGCTCTTCCCTCTTCCTGCAGTGCTCCTTCTACTTTTACTCCCGCAACCTCTGCCTGCCTGACTTCTCTTCATTCACTGGGTCAGGCTCAACTCCTTTCCTCAGGGAGGCCCTCTCCCCACTGCTGTCGACTCCCACGGCTCCTCGCCCTTGTGGAATGACTGTCTTCTCCATTAGACATTGAGCTCGTTGAGGGCAGAGGCTCTGATGTCTTATTCTCTGCTGTATTTCAGAATGAGAGAATTAAGTTGAAAGGAATGCCTTTTCTCCCCTTTCCAGATGCCACTTTGCCTCTCCAGATGTCCCATGTAACCTCTTCCTCCCATCTCCCCTGCCCCCACCTCCCTAGTTCCTGGCCCAGCTGAAGATCATGGACTATAGCCTGCTGGTGGGCATCCACGATGTGGACCGGGCGGAGCAGGAGGAGATGGAGGTGGAGGAGCGGGCAGAGGATGAGGAGTGTGAGAACGACGGGATGGGGGGCAGCCTGCTCTGCTCCTACGGCACACCTCCGGACAGCCCTGGCAACCTCCTCAGCTTTCCCCGCTTCTTTGGTCCTGGGGAATTTGATCCCTCTGTTGATGTCTATGCCATGAAAAGCCATGAAAGTAAGTAGGAGCCTCTGCCTGCCTGCCCCGTCCCCAGCCCTCATCCTACCCCGCTCTCCCCCACTTCAGTGGGCCTCCATCTTATTAACTGCTGACTTTGGCCCCTTTCTGCCTCCATCCTGGGTCACCAGCAGTAACTCTGTCTTCTGGGGCGCTGGGGTCCTTCTCTGTCAGGCCTTCCTTCACCTCTTTGCTTATCCTGGATAGCTGAGGCCTGGTTTAGCTCTGGTTCATGGGATGGACAAAACCTCCTAAATAGTGTCACGTCAACCCCACAGGGTGGCTGTGAAGATCAAATAAGATGAGAGCTATGAAAGCTTCTAAGAAGAACTCCATGGGTCATTCCTTTCCTCACATTCAAAATGATAGGGATGAACCTGGATGTCATACCTGAAGGGTTATGGACCCAGCTACTTTCTGCTCTTCTCCCTGCCTCTTCCTCCTTTCCCGCTTTCCCTCCCCCTTCAGGTGCCCCCAAGAAGGAGGTTTACTTCATGGCCATCATCGATATCCTCACGCCGTATGATGCTAAGAAGAAAGCTGCACATGCTGCCAAAACAGTGAAACACGGGGTGAGTTCTCCCTGTCTCCGCCCAGGCCCGGGGGCTGGGGCCTCAGACCCGCAGGGAGGCCGCCTGCTCTAAGGAGGTGCTCTCCTGGCCCTTCTCCCAGCACAGGGAACAGGAAGAGCAGCCCGCCCGGTTGCCTTGTGTTCTTTCTCCGCCATCTACGTCCCATCCTCTCCCTGCAGCTGGCTGATGTGCCCAACTTGTTTTTCTCCTAGTTCTCTGGCTCCTTCCCCCAGGGCTGCTGGACATGTCATGCATCTTGTTGACCGCCAGTAATAGCTTTGTTTATATGCCCACACTGCTCCCCAGAGGCCTGTTTCCCCATGGGCTTCAAGCTACTGTTCTCTAAACAGGGGCCCCCCAGAGCTCTGGGGCCTCTCTGCCGCCTCCCCACTGTCTTGTTCCTGCTTCAGTGGGAGCAGCCCTGGGATTGTGAATCAGAGGAGCGGGGCCAGGGCACTTCTGAGACATGGGAACCATTTCTCAAGGTGGCCTGCCCGGCTGGGGGCGGGGGGTAGTATTCAACTCTAATGTGGAGCCAGAGGCTCCTGAATACCCAGGCCCCTCCTAGGCGCAGCCTCCTGATTAGGGCCTCTGTGTATTACAGGCGGGAGCGGAGATCTCAACTGTGAACCCTGAGCAGTACTCCAAACGCTTCAACGAGTTCATGTCCAACATCCTGACGTAGTTACCCTCTACCTTCAGCCAGAGCCAGAGTGCTGGATGTGGGGTCGGGGATTGGAAGAGGGAGAGGGTGTTATTTGGGCTGGATGGGAGGGTGGGGAGCAGAGTGGCGGGTAGGGGAGGGCTTTAGCAATGCGACTGCAGCCTGTGACACTGGAAGAGACTAGCTGGAGAGGAGGGGATGTGCTGTGTGTGCGCGTGCTCACAGGATGTAACCTCACCTGCTTACCCTTGATTTCCCCCCCATTTGACCCAGGTTAAAAAGGGGTTTCCTTTTTGTTACCCTGTAACTTTTTAAGATACCTTGGGGCTAGAGATGACTTTGTGGGTTTATTTGGGTTTTGTTTCTGAAATTTCGTTGCTCCAGATTTGCTATTTATAACGATGTATGTCATCACCCTATCCACCCTCCCCATCCCTGACCTGCTCTCACTTCCCTTCGATTAGAGAAGCACCCATAGACCCAGCGAAGGGTCCTCTCAGAGCAAAGCGCTCTGGTGCCACAGGAGAGGAGGTTAGACACCTCTGCCCTCCCTGCTGCATTTGATCTTGTCTAGATTAACTTTTAATTTCATGGAGTATTGTGCACAGCTTCCTCCACTTTTTCAGCCTCAGCTCCAAGTGAAATGTTACATGATTCCTCCATCTAAATGCTGTTCTTCGCGAAGGAACACTCCAGATCAACATCAGGCATCTTGGATCAGAATCAGAGATCTCAGAGGGGAGTGAGTTCATCCTCATGGGATGGTAAGGGGTCGGGGGCTGCTGGGCTCTCGGACAGCTGGTTCTCAGAGAACCCCATGATCATCACCCAAGCTCCTGGGCTCTCTCGGCCCCTGGAGTTCAGATGTCTTCTCTATAAAGCCTCCCACTGAGTCAAGAGGAACTAGAAAGCACCTTTGGATATAACAGGACCCTCGTGCTTAAATGGTTATTTCCCCTCGGGAAAGCCCAGAAAAGCTGATGAGTGTCGAATGAGGTCTTGTGCCCTCCATCCATTTACTTCCTTCTGACCTTCTCCCAGGCACTCTCATTTGTAGGTGAGCTTTTAGTTGGGGGCAGATCTCCATGTGCCTGGGGTGCTCCTTGCAGAGATACCTCTTCAACCCCCAGGGCTACCATGTAGGTAATCTGACTCCTGTGGTTTGTCACCTGGATGGTTGTGGCCAGCAGGGAGTGGTGCCCCCCCGCCTTGGAGCGTGGCACCCAAGCCTGAGGTTGCTTCTGAGCCACTTGAGGATCTGACCTGGGAAATCCAATTTGGAGGCTTGATGTGCGATTCGACGTGGCCCCAACCTTGGATCTGTTTTTCCTCGATGTCCCCTCTAGACTTTTCACAGATCTGCCACCCACAAGCCTCCTCAGGAGTGGCATCCTGCAGCTTCCTTCAGGGTCTCTACCCACCTTCTGAGCCGGCTACCTAAGCCTCAGAATTGTGTCCTTCTGCGATGCCATCAGAGCAGTCTGGTCTGGCTAGGAGAGAAAACAGCCCTGTGTTGGGGGAGGTACATTCCTGCGTCTTCTCACCATCTCACCAGGAACTGAGGTCTTGGGATGAGACACGGTAAAACTTGTAGATAACTCCGCAAATGGAAAGAAAGTTTGTGGAACCATTTTGAATGAATGGATTGGTTTCCTTGGCTCCCTGCAAACCTGGCCAAGCTCAGCTTCTGGAGCAGGAACAAGCACCATCTCTGTGCCCAACCCACAGTATTTAGGTCAGGGAGGAATGGAGACCGCATTCTTGGACTCTACTGGGGCTGTCGGAACCCTTCTGGAAGAGGCAGACGGGGGCCAAACAACTGCCCTGGCCCCAGGAAGGGGCTCTAGGTAGCTCTGAACGTCAGCAGCAAGACCACGAAGTGACCTGGAGAAGAACTTGGAACCAAGTGGCTCGTGGAGAAAACAAATTTGACTTAGGAAGGGATTAGTAGGAATAATGTTTGGACTTGATTTCCCCACCTCCTAATCAAGAATGAAAATTTGGATCTGCTCCTAGTCGAGCCCAGCATCTCCCAAGCTTTTCAGGCTGTCCTCTCGCAGCCTCCACAACCTTGGGCTCCCTTGGCTTCCTGCATTTGGTCTGCTGATCATGTCGCCATCATGTGTACGAAAAGTGTAACCAGTCGTTATCAGTTGAAGGTGAGCTACCAGGTATCTAACTAACTTCTTTAACATTGAGTTTTTGTGGGCTTTTGTTTTTGTTTTGTATATTGTTTACATTTTGAGAGGTAGCATTCTGTTTTAAATGCTCTTTTTGTTTTTCTGACAGTATTGTTGACCGGGTCAAAACATTTAAACTGTGGTTTGGTGGATTTTAAATTTTGTTAAAAGCTCATTCTCTGTGCTATCTTCAAAACCTTGGGTTTGGTCCTTTAACTCCTTTGGCATTCAAATGTTTAAAAGCTATTTATCTTGTTTTATACAAGTTTTTTCTCTTCTTTTTGTAACGATGAAGATGTTAAATTTGGTTTGCAGTCTGAATGTAGAGAAAGTGAAGTGATCCCCAAACCTTTGTGTTTTTTCTCCAAGTCCCAGCATGCCCTCTCTGGGCAGAAGGTGTCTGAGGGGAAGGAACTACCCTCACCATCACTCTTTGGAGCCATGGAGAAAAGCTGAATGGTCTCATGGCATCCCAGAATAATTTGGGGTCTCCCAAGAACAAAGGCATAAGAATAGGACATGGCTGACTGGGTGAGGCCTGGATGGGGATAGGGCAGGATTTTTCTCCATTCTCTCCCTCTGCCATTTAACCAGTCACAGCTTCTCCCATCCTGCCCCTCTTCTGAAAGTCTATGGCTGAGAAAACTCTAGTCTCCCAGGTCTCCCCACCAAAGTAAGGGGTTCTCTGAAAACTCCACCTAGACCACTAGAAGGCGGCCTCTGGCCCTTGTTCCTATTAATGAACCACTGAGTCTTTGTCCCCCAGTGCAAGCTCATTCCCTGTGCCCTGCATTTCGGGGGTTATGGGGCAGGCGAGGAAGCCAGCAGTTCCAGAAGCACAGCCTGAGGCAATGCTCGATGTCTCCTTATCTAGCTCAGGGGTTACTGGTCTGTGGGACGTGCTATGAGTCGCCCCTGTGGCTGCTCTCAGTGGCACTCCCTAGGTTCCCTCCACAGGCAGCTCGTCATCCCTTCTCCCTCTTCCTACTTCTGTTTCTCTTGCCTGTGCTTTAGGCCTCAAACAGGTACCCTGGTAGCGCTCAGGGCTTGGGACTACATACTCCTGCCCTACTGACTTTCCCCTCTTCACAGTCTGCCAGGGCCTGCCCCAGGGAGGTGGATCGAAGACCCAGGACTTTTCTCAGTAGCCAGTCCCACCCTCCTAATTGTCTTTTTACCAATTCAGGTTGGGAGAGAGAAGAAATTTCAGCAATCCCCAGCATTTGAGCTACTCAAGTGTTAGGGGCCAGAAGGGACAGTGTGTTTAAAACAACCCTTAGAAAGCTCTGGCCTTAGACCTGTGGCTCCCCCAGTTCCAGGGACCTCACTTTTTTCTGGCAGAAATGTGGGGAGGAGGAGGCTCCAGCTTGAGCACAGGAATCAAAGGGAAAACATTCAAACTGCCCCCAAATCTACCAGCCATCTGCAGGCGGCTCTGTGACACAGCCCTAGCCTTCTTCTGAAACGTGCCACTTACGGAAGAGTGTCTCCAGAGGGACGAGGAGAATCGGCTGTCCCCGGCGGGCAATCCTTTGGAGGCTGGGGAGGAAACTTCCAGAGGAGCCCCTTCCCCTTACTCAGAGCCATTTTGGGAGGAAGTGGGAACGAACAACCTTTGGGGGAAGGCCTGGTGCGGCTCAGCACACCCAAGCATCAGGTCAGGTCATTGTAATAAAAAAATGTGAATGAAGTTTAGATTCAGCTTTTCGGGGAGCAGGATAAACTACCACCCCACCATATGTGTGTGACTTCTCAATTTCCCACTGCAATTTCCATTTTTTTTTAAATAGGAATTTTCAACCCCCTGTGCTTGTCTAATGTCTGCTCGGAACAATTCGAGACCCTGTTAACTGTTTTAAGATGCATGCATGTTAAGATGAATCTCCAACCCGAGGAAAAAAATAAAATTCAAAAAAGGTTTGTGTACACACCTGTTATGTATGAGTCCTTTGGAAATGAGCCTTTTATCTATCTTTTTCATAATTAAAGGGTTTTGGTCCCAGTTTTAGGGGCTGCTTGGGCTAAATCAGGGTATGGCTTGAGTTTGGAGAAAGAACAGTCAATGACTTTGGTCACCCACTCTCAGATGCAGTTAATAAGCAACGGTTAAGAGCACAGGCACCGGAGCATCTGCCTGTCACCTGCCGTTACCACACTCGCTGAGGAATGGACCAACGGCCCCTCACTTCTCCGGCCGCGTAGAACCAACACTTGCTGGGAGCCACACACCCAACACACCTGTCCTAGCTCTCTCTTGACTAGCTATGTTGCTGACTTAACAAGTCACCTCTATGTGCCTCCGGTTCTCCATCTAAACTTTTAGCTTAAAATCTAGTGGTTCTCAAAGTGTGGTCCTGGACCAGCACCTGGGAATCATAAATTCTTAGGGCCTTCTGCAGCTCTGAATCAGAAACTGTGCTTTAACACAGTGACCCCCAACCTTTTTGGCACCAGGGATTAGTTTCATGAAAGACAATTTTTCCACGGATGGTTGGGGGGGATGGTTCAGGCGGTAATGCGAGCGATGGGGAGTGGCAGATGAAGCTTCGCTCACTCGCCCGCTGGTCCGAGGCCCAGGGATTGGGGACCCCTGCTTTAACAAGCCCCCCAGATGATTCTAATGGAGGCTAAAGTTTAGGAACTACTTGCTTATTAGGGCATCTGCTACAGGTTGCAAGCTGGAATCATTTGGGGAACTTTTTGAAAAAAGAGGTGCCCAGGCCCCTTTAAAAGGCCAAATAAATCAGGGATGGGATCAAAATACCTGTGTTTTAGAAGCTCCCTAGGTGACTAATATGCAGCCGAGGTTAAGAAACACTGATGTGGGGACTCCCCTGGTGGCGCAGTGGTTAAGAATCCACCTGCCAATGCAGGGGACACGGGTTCGAGCCCTGGTCCGGGAAGATCCCACATGCCGCGGAGCAACTAAGCCCGTGCGCCACAACTACTGAGCCTGTGCTCTAGAGCCCGTGAGCCACAACTACCGAGCCTGTATCACAACTACCGAGCCTGTGTGCCACAACTACTGAAGCCCACGCACCTAGAGCCCGTGCTCCGCAACAAGAGAAGCCACCGCAATGAGAAGCCCGTGCGCCACGACGAAAACCCAACGCACCCAAAAATAAAAAATAAAAAACACACACACACACAAAAAAGAAACACTGATGTGCAAGGATATTACTTATGGATACTTGGCCAAATTTCTACCTGAAACAAAGAAGATTTAAGGGCTTTCCAAGAGTTGAATAAAAATGACGCTAGGCTTTGGAGTCAAATGGAACATGGGTTGACATCTTTGCCCTACCACAAAGTGGCCCTGGGCAAGTTATTGCACTGTCATTAAACAAGGATAATTAATGTATATTACCTTGAGTCAATATGATGATTAAATTCTAGAATGTGTAAAGCACTTTGTGCAGGGCCGAGCACATAGCAGGTACCCAACAAGTGATTTGTAGATACTATCCCCACTGGTGGGCCAGTGGAGCACGCTGCAAGTCAAGAAAACCTGAGGGCTGAGCTAGACCCCGAGTAGCTATTTGTAACTGCCCAAGTGGGGACAGAGATCTGTGGTAAAACACTCAAAGACAAGCAGGAGTGAAAGAAAATCTTTTATTTAAAAAAAAAAAGAAAAAAGAAAAAAAAACTGGGCTCTGGGAAGAACAGTGTTAGTCCATTCGGGCCTTCAGTGTCCTCGTGGTGATTTTGTCCTTCTCACTGCAGAGGGAGAAAGTCACAGAACATCTACACCCATTCTAGACTGCAGAACAAACTAGAACAGCTATCCTAACTCCGGGGTTAACTGTTTTGCCCATGTTACACTAATGTTAGCTTGTTTTCCTGGCCTGTGGTGAGGAAGGGGAGAATGGAGAAATTTCCATAGGTGGAGCCGTCAAGAGTTGGGATGATTCAGGGCTGGAGCGTGAAGCGCTCCAAAGCAGGGAAGGAGCTCCCCAGGCCTAGAGAACAAGTAACTTAGGAAGGAGGTGTGAGGTGTCTCACTCCAGTGAAGGGAAAAGATCCTTGGGGTGGTAAATTCTCTGTATTAGCCCCAACCTGTTTTTCACGGTAATTAAGCAGGTTACCCCATAACAAAAGCGTCCAAATGCTTGTTCTGGGAGGTTCCCAAGGAAAGCTGTTGGGAGGATACCAGGTTCCTGGTGACAGCCCCAAACAAGTAAGAGGGAAAGAGGGTGGCAGTTAGGCATCTGGCTGGGGGGTTGGAAAACGTTCCCAGGGCTCAGTACACCACACAGTTGTGGGTTCCGTGCTGGTGTGAGCTGGGAGAGGAGAGGAGCCACCCAGGATTTATTCTGATCAATCTGCAGTAGCTCTGCTGCGGCTCATCCCCACAAAGGTCCCTGAGACTTTGGGGACAGTGTTCAGGAAGGAAAGAAATGTCCATTGTGAGCAAGGGGAGGAGACCCGGGGACACGGAGCCTCACCGGACAGAGGCCAGGGGAGTCTGGGTAGGCGCCCACCTTAGCTGCCACCCTTAGGAAGCGTGGATTTCTGCTATCCCGGGCCTGCTGCAAGCGCCTTTCTTATTTCACACCTGACTAGGGGGCTGGGAAGATGGGGTGTTTGTGCAGGAGGGGAGAGGCACGTGTCTGCAAAGCTTCCACACTTCTCCCAGTGCACACTTACACGATGTAGACAATGACTCCCATGCCTGACACCGCATCCCTGTCCACAGCGTTCAGCATGGCTTGTGAGATGGTTTCAAACAGGTGTTCTGGATCCTGCCGACAGAGCAGAAACCTTTCAATCCCCAGAGCCTTGGACCCTCACTTGGTCTGGCTCCTTAACTCTCTCTTCTCTAGGCTCAAGGTGCCCAGCTCTGGCCCCTCCCGTGTCTGGAGTGAGGGATGGTTCCCTGGATGCGAGAAGCCCCCTCAGCTCCTTCTCAGAAGGCAGCAAGGTTACATAAGATATAGTTCAAGCCCTGCACTTCCTCCGCTAATCAGCAGTGTGACCTTGAGCAAGTCAATGTCCCTTCGCTAAGCCTCAATTCCTCTTCTGTAAAATGGGGGAAGAATCCCCATGGCTCCTATGTGCTTTACCAGCTGTCTCATGGACTCTCCTCCTGGATGGCTCAGAGGTACTGCACAACTCAACCTGTCCAACCATGAACCCATTTCCCCCCAAACCTGCTGCATCCACTACCTCCTCTATCTTGGTTGGCTTAGCTAGAAAACTCAAATGTCCTCAGCATCTCCACCTCCCTCACTTCTGTTTTAAGTGACCAAGTACTCTAGACTCTGGCTGCCCCGCTCCCCCACTGCTACTCTCTTTGCTCAGGACCTCAGTGCCACACCGACCTGCAGGCCTCTGGTTCCTCAGGTCTCTTAACTGCCTTTGACACCATGTCAAAAGAAAAAGTTCCAATGAGGTATCACCTCTCACCAGTTAGAATGGGCATCAGCAGAAAATCTACAAACAACAAATGCTGGAGAGGGTGTGGAGAAAAGGGAACCCTCTTGCACTGTTGGTGGGAAGGTAAATGGATACAGCCGCTATGGAGAACAGTATGGAGGTTCCTTAAAAAACTAAAAATAGAACTACCATACGCCCCAGCAATCCCACTACTGGGCATGTACCCAGAGAAAACAATAATTCAAAAAGACACATGCACCCCAATGTTCATTGCAGCACTATTTACAATAGCCAGGTAGGTCATGGAAGCAACCTAAATGCCCATCGACAGACGAATGGATAAAGAAGATGTGGTACATATATACAATGGAATATTACTCAGCCATAAAAAGGAACGAAACTGGGTCATTTGTAGAGACGTGGATGGATCTAGAGACTGTCATACAGAGTGAAGTCAGAAAGGGAAAAACAAGTATCGTATAATAACGCATATATGTGTAACCTAGACAAATGGTACGGATGAATCAGTTTGCAGGGCAGAAATAGAGACACAGATGCAGAGAACAAATGTATGGCACCAAGCGGGGAAGATGGCAGGGGGGTGGTGGTGGTGGATGAACTGGGAGATTGGGATTGACATGTATACACTAATATGTATAAAATGGATAACTAATAAGAACCTGGTGTATAAAAAATAAAATTCAACAATTCAAAAAAAAAAAAAAGTTCCAACTGCTTGGCGTGGCATCCAAGGCATTTCCAAGTCTCATCCTGATTTCACTCTCCTCCTTCCTCTCGCCCCACACTCTGCCCACACTCCAGCAGCCACAGCAAGCTCTCTCCAGTCACTAAAACCACTGGGCCCCTCCTGTACTTCTGACCTTTGCACAGGCTGTTCCTTCTGCCAACCAGGCCCTTTCTTTCCTCCTCTTCCTGGCAAACTTCATTTCAACAGGTATTTGTGGGTCTGTCTTGTTTCGTTAGACCGCAATAAGCCCTTGAAGACAGACTATCTGGTTTCCCCGGAGCCTGGCAGCGCTGGCACAACAGCCAACCCTGTCAGGTACTGTTCCAGTCTTCCCAGGTGATTTCCTCACACCACCACTCATAAGATATGAGTGAGATAGATTCATAAGATAGATTCTATTATTATCCCCATTTTACAGCTAAGGAAGTGGAGGCACAGAGAAGTAAAGTGACTTACCCAGAACATAACTAATGAGATGGTAGGTGGATCTGGGTTTCCAACCCAGACAACCTGACTCCACAGCCCATTCTTCTGAGCTGCCCCTAACCCTACACCTTGTTAAATGTGTGTTCAATGAATGGATATGAGAACCCTGTAAACCCAACGTGGGGAATTATTTGTTGTTGTAGCAAATATCTGACTGAGGTCTCTTCATGGAAGGTGCTCTCCCTGGGAGCCAAGGCCCTGGCAGATGGAGTTTCTAGACACCCTTCCAAGGCTCAGCAGCTGCGGCTTTCTCTCCTACCTGCACCATTCTTCCCATTACCTGCCAGGTAAACACATTTTCCCCTGATGGCCAAGGGGTGGGCACCTCAGAACCCAGCCCTGCTCCATGCCACCAACTCACCATGTTGGGCTCCCAGAGGGACTCGCACATCCCGTACATTTGTTCAGTGCAGGTACCACTGACTACAAAGTCATCAGTCACCATGGGGCAGCCGATAAGGTCTAGAGAGCAAATGAAGGGCTTAAAGGTCTTCGGGTCCAATCCAGCAATGACCGGCTCAGTGTAGTAGGGCCCAAACCTGTGGGGGCCAGGAGCAGAGAGAGAAAGGAGCTCAAGAACATTCACTTTCCTGTTCAGGCCTGTTCAGACAAGGCCCCGGCCCCGGCCCAGACCCAGGGAGGAAAGTGGAGGGCGCATTTGGGACAATCCCCTTTCCCCCTCTCCTGGCATCTAGCAATGCTCTAAGACTTTTTCTTCTTTTCTCTGACACTTACCTTCATATCCTCCTCACCCTGACCCTCTCTTCCTCTTCCTTTCTTTGGGAATTCTGTTGTTGTTTTTTTTTTAATCTACTCTCCGTATCCTCATCCAGGTCCTATCACCATTCAATCTTCTATTTATACACCTATACCTTTACTGCTTTCAAAAAAGGATTTGAAGCAGTTTGTAGAAAAAACACTGAAAAATAAAACCAAACCGCTAAAACATAATGCCATTTGCAGCAACATGGATGGACCTAGAGATTATCATACTAAGTGAAGTAAGTCAGAAAAAGAAAGACAAATACCATATGATATCACTTATGTGGAATCTAAAGTATGACACAAATGAACTTATTTATGAAACAGAAACAGACTCACAGACATAGAAAACAAACTTATGGTTACCAAAGGGGAAAGGGAGTGGGGAGGGATAAATTAAGAGTTTAGGATTAGCAGATACACACTACTATATATAAAATAGATAAACAAGGCCCTACTATGTAGCACAGGGAACTATATTCAATATCCTGTAATAAACCATAATGGAAAAGAATATGAAAAACAATATGTATATATATGTATAACTGAATCACTTTGCTGTACCAGAAACACAACACTGTAAATCAACTATACTTCAATTAATTAAAAAAAAAAAAGTTCTTCCTATGCACCAACTAAAAAAAAAAACCAACCCCAAAATCAAGAATACAAGACACTCAGACGAAACACAAAGTTTTGTTCTGAGTCTCCCAGCAGGCAAAGCAAAGAAGGATACTCAGTGAGCTGGGTTATTTTCATTGTTTGCCATTAGGAAATAACAGCTTATCAGAAACTTGGTCTAGACCCTGAGCTTTGAGAAGAATCAATCTTAGGGATATTTAGATAGAAAACAGAAAATACTCAAAAAGTAATGGCCACTATCCTCAATAGAAACAGTAAGTAAACAGACATTTTCCATGTCTTATATCAGCTCTCAGTAATTTCTATTGGCATGATCTTAAGTTACAACTCTGTAAAAACTAATTCTGGAGATATGGGGATATATGTATATGTATAACTGATTCACTTTTTTATAAAGCAGAAACTAACACACCACTGTAAAGCAATTATACTCCAATAAAGATGTTAAAAAAAAAAAACTAATTCTAAATAAAAAAAATAATAATTGTAAGGTGGAAGAAGAGGTTGGAGTAGCATGCTTTGATCTGGCATTTCTCAAACAGATCCCTGGGTATCAAATTTCTCTAACAAATCTTAAATTTTGTATTTTCCTCTCAATAAACCGAAAACAAAGTTAATATAAGAATGTCCTGTACTATCTGGGTAACAACCTTAAAACTAAATACAACATGTCTCAGGGCCTGCGTTTGTACTTCCAGTCATGTTGATATCACGGTACCACCTAAAGGTCAGTGTTTACTTTTTGCTGGCAGTGTTTCACAGAGGTGCTTGGATGGATTCTCTGGGGTCCATGAGAAGTTATTTACTTTTAAAAGGGTCTGTACATGGCTCAATTTTGCAAATCACTGCATTAGCCTATCCTGCTGGAAAATCAATTATTTCAGTTGGGCTTGTAGAGAAAGCTCCTGGTTACAGTAGCTAAGAATCTAGAATTTTCCAGGTCAGCCTCAATGTCCTGTATTTTTGCTATGAGTAAACATGAGCCATTAAATATATACCTAAATGTGAGTTAATCTGTACAACTTTGTAAGACTTCCTCCCTATATCTGAAACTAATATTGTAAATCAATTACACCTAAATTAAAAAAAAAAAGAAAACTAAAGACATCTCCCCCCACCCCCATGAACCAGTTTTAAAAAATCTTTTGTTAAGCCTTTCTCAATTTGGGATATTGATAAACATGGTTACTACATATGGCAGACAATTCATAGCTGAAGATATTAACATAAACCTAAAAAAAAGGTAACCATTTGTTTTGTTTATTTTTTAATAGTAAAAAGACAATAATATTGCTCCAGGTATGGAAATGGCAAAAACTTAGTTCTGAAAGCTAAAGAGTACTTTTGCAACTTTTCTATAAAGTCTAAAATTATTTCAAAATAAAAAGTTAAAAAAAAAAAAGGACAGAAAAAAAGCTTAACCTGTCTTCTTGCCACCCAGTCTTTTTTTTTTTAAATGGCCATTTTTTAAATTTCTTATTGGAGTATAGTTGCTTTACAATGTTGTATTAGTTTCTGCTGTACAATGAAATGAATCAGCTATATGTATACATATATCCCCTCCTTTTTGGATTTCCTTCCCATTTAGGTCACCACAGAGCATTAAGTAGAGTTCCCTGTGCTATACAGTAGGTTCTCATTAGTTATCTATTTTATACGTAGTAGTGTATATATGTCAATCCTAATCTCCCAATTCATCCCAACCCTCTCTACGTCTGTGTCTCTATTTCTGCCCTACAAATAGGTTCATCTGTACTATTTTTCTAGATTCCACATATATGCTTTAATATATGATATTTCTTTTTCTCTTTCTGACTTACTTCACTCTGTGTGACAGTCTCTAGGTCCATCCACGTCTCTGCAAATGGCACAGTTTTGTTCCTTCTTATGGCTGAATAATATTCCATTTTATATATGTACCACATCTTCTTTATCCATTCCTCTGTTGATGGACATTTAGGTTACTTCCATGTCCTGGCTGTTGTAAATAGCGCTGCAGTGAACACTGGGGTGCATGTATCTTTTGAATTATGGTTTTCTCCACATATATGCCCAGGAGTGGGATTGCTGGCTCATATGGTAGTTTTATTTTTAGTTTTTTAAGGAACCTCCATACTGTTCTCCATAGTGGCTGTATCAATTTACATTCCCATTTGCCACCCAGTTCTGCCCAGAGGTGGGTGGGGAAAGTACCCACAGGGTTCTCCCTTCAATTTCATCCCAGCTTCTGCACTGAATTCTACAGTTAGGGGCCCCTTCTTTTCTCATCATAAAGTCCTCAAATGTTAAAAGTTAACATACCCAATTCCTAGGTTCCGTGTATTCCAGAGCATCTAATGACAACAGAATAAGCTCTTGGGTAAGGGTGGCTCCCGGCTGGGAGACGCCAGGGCACACTTTGGTAGCGTTAATTTTGTTTCCTGGGAGCAACCTTCACTTGCTGTTTGCATTCCCTGCCTTCTTCTGAAGTAGCCCTTTCTTTCCTATTTGGTTGTTAGGTCCACAGAAAAGACCCAGAAAATAAGGATACTATCCAGCAAATAAGAAATGAGTCAACGAGGAGGAACCTCCTTCCTGGGTGCCCCCTCCACACTACTTGCCCAATCAAAGGTTTCTGCATTCCCCGTGTCCCAGGCTACATTTCTACTCACCGTTTCTCATACAAGAGGTTGGCCACCATGCTCATGAGAGTGTAAGGCTTGATCTGCCGACCTTCCTTCAGCTCATACAGGTTCAGGCGGAACTTGAGGCGCTGGGCACTGTGGTAAAAGGAGAAAAGTGAGTAAGTCATTGCTGAATGTCCCCTGGTGTCCGCCTCATGGAGGTCAGGAGGTGCCTAAGGAGACACACAATCCCAGCCCCTGCCAAGAGACTCCTCCCCATCTGCCAGTGATTTTCGTACCAGAAGTCCAGCCTCACATCTGCTTTTCAGTCTTGTCCAACACTTCTACCCATAAACATGCCACTCTGCTAACCTTTTTTCTCATACTTTTTTTTTAGGGTGAGAAAAGGGGAGTTAAGAAGTAGATTCTCCCCCCCCCTTTTTTGAGGAATAGTTTATACAGTACACTCTGAGCAGGAGTCTGCCTGCAGACATAGTGATGGCAGCTTACAGTAGAAAGAGCAGTGAACTGAGAGAGCTGACCTGGGCTAAGCCTTCATCTTACCACTCAATTTTTCCATCCCTAAGATAGGGACAAAATAAGTCACCTTATTTTGTGAGATAATGTATGGGTGTTAATAAGCAGCAGCTGCTGCACTAAGGGACTGAAAGGCGCCTAAGAAAGTAGGCCACACCTCCTCCAGTCCCATCTCAGAGCCCAGGGATAGGCCCTGCAGGGAACAGACCAGTGACACACATGCTGCAAGCAGAACAATGAGTAACAGGACACCAGAACAAAGAGCCTTAGACACGACCTAAGCTTCATCATACAGGTGAGGAAACTGAGGCCCAGTGAAGTTAGCAATTACTGCCCACAAACATGCAAACTCGGTGAGAAGAGGCTCCTGAAGAGAAGGAAATAGTGTGAAGGGAACAGCAGTGACTGGAGAGAGGAAGGCTGATGGGGGCCTTCGTACTGACAGGAATGCTACGCTATCATTCTCTGATTCCACCAACAATGGAAAAAAAGGGTTGGTTGGGTTAGATTTCAGGAAGAATTTCCAAAATATATTGTTCTTGAGACTTTAGAGAGGTTTCAGGGAAATGAGAGAGAAAATTTTCTGACAAGCTCCCACCCACCTTAGTGAACTATCAACCTTCTCAGAACAAAGTCTAGGAACTGCTGCTCCTTAGGCCACCTGTGACCACATCTTCCCTCTTGAAACGTTGACCCTCTTTTCCACTGGCCTCTCTTCTTCCCCAACTGCTGAATATACAGTTCAGCTCTGGAGCTGCAGCTTATTTTTTCCCTCTGTATATTTTGTCTCTCCAGAATCTGTTCCCATAGATTTAACAGATCACCAATGTCTATCCAGCCCTGAGATATAATCTCAAGACCCCAACTGCTCAGAAGATGTTTCTACTTGGCTTGCCTTGTCCCTTGAAAATTGGTATCAAAATCAAAGTCATCACCTTTCCCCTAAAACCAGTCTTCCCAATTCCTATATTTCAGTCAACATGCTCAAAACAGAAATCATCTTTAAAACACTTCTGGAGTGCCTACATGCCAAGTACTAGAATAGATACTAATAACAAATAAAAAAGACACGAACCCCGACTTCAATGGTTAACTCTTTGGCCTCACAATATCCAAGTAGCCACTAAGGTTGGTCAGCAACAACTCTCAGAAATGCCTTCCTTTCCTTTCCCACCTCACCACCCCATCAGAACCACAACCTTCACACCCGGACCATCACAAGAGCCACCTATTTCATCTCCCAGACTCTCCCTTCTCTCAGAGAACCACTGTCAACTAGGTAACGACTCTAGCAGTTAATATGCACCAGCTCATTATGGGTTAGTTATCTTTCTGTATGCCTGCCTTTTCTCCCAACTAGACCTGAAGTTCTTTAGGGGCTGAGCATGGGCTTTGGCCTCAGAGATTGGGATCCTGGGGGTCATTCATTAGCTTACATCTTGGGCAAAACACTCTCTATGACCCTCAGTTTCCTCATCTGCAAAATGGGACAACAACATGGTAACGTGGTTAAGAGGATTAAAGTCCATGGATGTAAGGTGCTTTCCACAGTGTCTGGCACAGAGTAAATGCTGCTAAGCTGGTTAGGACACCACTCTATTGCTTACGGTGTTCGGCAAAGTCTCAGATTCATTGATGTTGTTTAGTAGATGACTAACACCCACGCCACTCAAGCCGCTAGGCAAGAATGGTCCAAGAAGAAGCCTGGGTGTAGGCGGGGACCCCCGACACTTACACTGTCTGTACGTCGGTGGCGAGCCCGGCCAGGCCGATGTACAGCCGGTCGCCCATGGGAAAGATCTTCTGGAAGTCCGTGGTCACCATCTGGGCCTGGATCCCGAAGCGCCTGTCGGCAGCGATGGCCACACAGTTCTTCCCCTTCATGGCCATGACGGCCCCTCCGTTATAGGACATAATAGACTGAAGCAGACAGAGCGGAAGGGCTCAGCGCGAAGGGCCAAACGCGGCCCGGCGCAGCCCCTGATTCGGAGGCTCCTGTACGCATCGTCCTCCACTCTGGAGGCGCCTGGATGCCCTTAACTCCAGCTCTGAGATTAGCGCTGTGAGGCTGCGAGGAGCCCCATTCCCTGCCTCGGTCCTCACCGCGGTCCGCTCCCCCTTCAAACTGGAGCCGCTTCCTTCAATCGACCACCAGGCCTCTCCGCCTCCCAAACTCCCCATGACACCCCTCCCCATTCCTCAATCCCTACCCCGTGTCCCTTCTCCTTGCTCCCCACCTCACCATGATTGCGGCGTATTAGGACCTCCAATAGCCACAATTCCAGCAAACCGGCTATGGGGCTCACTGCGCAACCACTCTCGCTGCTTTCTGTCTATTGGCTGGGAGGCCGACCCTTCCGGAACATTTTGGCTTCCTATTGGCTGTGCGTCTTTGTCAGTCATCAGACAGGAGTTTGGTTGAGAAGCCAAAACCAAGGTGAGGAAAGCGCAAAGTGAAAAGTCACTCTCAGTGCGGAAGAGCCCGGCGTCGCGGTGCACGCTGGTATAGCGGTGGACTCAGTCTCTGGGCGCAAGAGACGCCGGCCGGAACCTGCGCCCACGTGGGCTAGTGAAACCCGAGATAAGGGCTTTTGGCTCCAGTAAAGGGCCACGGGGTTGGTTAAGAGCACGCTGTGTGGGTCGGGCATATTACTCATGAAGCTTGTTTCATTTATTCATTCCAGAAATCCTTACATCTGTTGTATGCCAGGCACCATGCTAGGCTCTGGACATGCACTGGACTAGAGCTGTGCCTAGTATTTAAGAGGTGCCCGTAAAGTGCGTATTTACTCTTGCGACGGGGAGGGGCACAGGGAGGGTGTCGCGGGTATTCTGCGGCTGCAGGGGTTGGGCTGCAAAGGGGACGTTTGGAAGCCGAAGGTGGTTCTGCTTTGGGGGACTCTCAGCAGGTCGACTTCACGTATCCCCAATCTCAGATCACCCTAAAGAGGTACATCACGGGCTTCCCCAACTTTAAGATCCAGAGGAGGCAGGCGACGATTTCCGCCACCCCCGAGCCAATGGAGGGGAGGCGAGCACGTCCCGCCTGCTCCCCTCCCCAGATCCAGACCCTTCTTTGGGTCTGACTTCTTTCGTCCGGTTATGGAATTTCCGAGTCCTGCGCTGTCGCAGGCTCACTCCCATTGACTCGGCTCACTGCGACACAAGTAGTTATCACCGTCTCTGTGGCGCAATCGGTTAGCGCGTTCGGCTGTTAACCGAAAGGTTGGTGGTTCGAGCCCACCCAGGGACGCTGTCTGCTTTTTTTCCACCCTGAAAAGGAAAACGTAAAGGCATTATTTTCCTAACCGCTGTAAAGCCAAATTTTGTATTGAAATAGCAGGGACAACACTTTTTCTATAGCTAATCAGAGGGTCGTTGTGACTGAAAATTCGTTGTTGTTCCGTTAATGACGGGATAATGTCTCCAGCACTTCCTTCCTCCGCCTACCTCCCACCCCGCCCCCAAGCTGGATTGCAGGAAAGGCAAAGACAGGTTTTTGTCTCACCATGCAATACGTTTAACGTTGCATTTTTCGTAGGATTAAGAATGAATTTGCAGAGGAGGTTGAACAGTTTTCCATTGTCTGCTTCAATCAATGTTACAATCTCGAAATATTACATTTGGAAAGGAATAAAGTAGTGCGAGAGACAAAGGCAGTGGCAAATTGAGGGATGAAGAGAAAGGTGAGAAAGGGAAAACACAGCTGTGATATACGGAGCGAGACAGAAAGAGGGGACACGACAGAGAAATAGGCGGGTGAGTGGAAGGAAGACCCGGAGAAAATGGAGAGAGGGAAAAGAGAATCAGTTAATATGAGAAGCATGAGAAAAAATAAATCAACAACAACAAAACAGGTTTTTTTTCTAGAAATACAGAGACGTGGGGAAGAGGATGCGGAAATAGAAGCAGAATCTGACAAAGGACATTGTTTTGGGGAGAGAGAAGGGATAAAGAACACAGGTAAAGATAGTCATAATATCACTAGAGGAGCTGCCCTCTCCTACCATTGTCATCCTCTTCCAGGAGATCTTATCCTCGCAGTATCCCTTGGTATATGTGCTGGAAATAATTACCTGGATTCCCGAGTTCCTGCCCTCTGGAAACTTCTAGTCTATGACACACACCGTGACTCTTCTGATGAAGAGTTTGTCAGCTAGGTGACCTCCTGAAATACTACAACTAACACAATGGAGGGGAAGCTATGGCATCTCACGTCCGCCAGAGCTGCCTCCCTGGGCTGGGAGTGGGAGCCTCCACTTTTAAGAGGGGCTAAGCTAAGGACTCTCTCAAGCAGTTCCCTTCCACTTTTGGTGTCTCCTCAAGACTGGGCTGAAAGGAAGCCTCTCTGAAAGCCTTCCCCAGTGCTCACCCACCCTTACCTCGAGTTTACAGGGGCGGGGGTGGGGGGTGGTAAGCGGCAAACGGAAGGATACACAGTGCCCATAGAAGCTAACGGGACAGGCTGTGTAACCCTCTGGCTTGCCCGCGCCGGCCTGTGAGCACCTTGTGGGGCAAAAGCCCGGCTCATCAGTTTTATATGCCCTGTGCTTAGTGTAGTCTTTGACAATGGCACAGGACAGGTACTTCTTTGTCGGGAAACCTGGGAACTTCAGAAGCGAGAAAGGTTTGATCAGAGGTTCTCCTGATAAAGCCAGAAAGGCCAGGGATGTGGGGACTGGAAAATGATGGAAGTGATTAAAATGAAGCTTTAGTGGGTAGTGGGGTCTTCTGTCTTGTGGTTTTGCTCGTGATTGGCGCTTAATAACTGTCTGAGGAACAAATGAGCGGATTCCCAGTGAGCACGGTCGTCCCCTTGGGCAGCACTCCAGGATTAAAGGGCCGCAGTGGGGACTCAGAGGGACGTCAGCCTTCTTCCCAGTAGCTGATATTCTCCCACCTTCATTCAAGACAGCCCCTGGGTGCCTCCTGTGGATCATGGGTGAGACCGAGACCTTCGCGAAACCCCTATAGGTTTCTCTTGCCCGGGATCTTCTAGCCCGAAAGGAGTGGCAGACCAGGAGTCCCCGCTGCACTCCCCTCCCCGCAGGGGACCATAGAGGATGCGCTAGCCTTCCCGGGCAGAGTCCAGGATGCCGGCAACACACTTGCCCTAGGGACAGTGGGCGTGTCCCCGCCAAGAGCCCCCTTTCCGTGAAGGGCGGAGAACTCCCGGTCTCCCCGCACAAGGAAGGAAGGGAGAGCAGGTGACCGAATCCTCCCCGGCCCTGCTCCCGCGGGTTCTCAGACCACCCTCTCTGGGCGGAAGTCTCTCCAGCCCTTCCTCTTCCTCCCCGCCCCCACTCGGTGGGTGTGCGCCAAAGACTGAAGCTGGGGTCACTTGGCGGCCAGTGTCCGCAGGTCTTCTGGTCGCCAGCCAAAGGGTGAAAGCATTCAGCCCGGGGGCCTCAGCTTCGGGTCTGCCTGGGCTGCCAAAGAGGAGGGAAGGAGGAAGAGGAAGGCGGTCGGATGCTTGCTGAAGATTCGTTTCCTAATTTCCTAACTTGAGCCACCCACCGCCAGTGCGCTTAATGGCGCTTCTGGCCGGCTAATCGAGTTCTTTGGAGCGACTGACATAATGATCATCCCTAATAAATCCTGAATAACGAATACGCGAATCGATCGTCCTAATGAGGCGGGCCCACGGTAATCTCCATAACGTAGTATCGATCGGCTTCCCCGGCGCCGGCCTCAGCTGCTGCTCCCAGCTTTTCCAAGATCCCTCCTAGTTTTCTCCTCCCGGCGGGAGCCACTGGGTACCGGAGCCCGGAGCGACGATCGGAATAGGCGGGCACCAGCCGCCTTTGCGCTCTCCGGACTCCTCCCGCCGCCTGGGCGGGCTAGGCGCACCAACCTTGCAGAGGTCGGGGCGCAATCGGCGCGCGGGCGAAAAATGCGGGAATAAGTGCCCGGCAGGAAAAAAGCGCGGGCCCACTTCCGAGCCCCGGCGCCTTGTTTTCGAGTGCACTCGGGCCTCTCGCGTTAGGCCAGGTTACTGTGTCCCGGGCCCGGAGTCTGAGCTGACGTCTTCAGCTTGCCTCCCGGCCCAGGTTGCGTTCCGATCTTGACCAAGCACACCGGAGGCGCCAGCCTCCACCACAGCAAACTGAGCCCTCGGCGCGAGACGTCCCTCCAGGCCTCTGCCTCCGTCCCCCCGGCGGTTTGCGCCCCCGAAGCGCCCGGGCCGGGTCTCGGGCGCAGCGTTTCAGAGCCGCCGATCGGGCCGCCGAGAGGGCAAGGGGAGTGGGGAGGAGACGCTCGCTCTCACCCATGCAGTTATTAATTTCAAGGGAGTGTCACTTAAGTGAATGAAAATAACCCGGACTCGTGGCCAGAAGCGTCGCGCGTCCCCCGCCTGAGCACATTGCCCTTTGGTCGAGGCCGAGGGGTGGAGGGCTGCAGAGCGAGCCACATTTCAGCCCAGTCCTCATCTCACCATTTTCCAGGCGCTCCAGCTAGGGGCGAGGATCGCAAGGTCAGGGGGTAGGGGGGGGCGCACACATATTTTGGGGGCAGGGGTTAGTTGAGGAAGGGTGAGGTCGTGGTCTAGTTTTGGGGGGCCGGCACCCGGTTGGGGGCGCAGCCTTAGCCTCTCCCCCTCCTCTTCCCCTCTCCGCACAACACCCTGAAGGAATGAGGTCACGTGGGTGAGTGGTGGGCGGGACCTACTCTTGTCTGGAGGAAAAAAGCCATTTTGTCTCCCCCCGCCTCCGAGCTCCGGTCCCTCCCCTCCCCCCTCCGTCCCCTCCCCTCCCCTCTCTCCCTCCCACCCCAAACCGCTTTCACAAACTCCTTTCTTACCGTAGGTTTCTCCCCTCTCGCCGCCCGAGCGAGCGACACGGCTGCGGCCCCCCTCCCCTCCCTTCCCTCCCTCCCTCCCATCCCCCCCTCCCCGAGACCCACCGGACCCCGAACCCAGGTAAGCGGACGCGGACTCCCCTCTCCCTCCTCCTCCTACCCCGTAACCATCTGGGGACTGGGACTGGGAGCCGGTACATCCTTCTTTACAAACCCCTGTGGGGGTAGGCTCCGAGCCGGGCCTTCTCGCGTCTCCGCCCCACCCCCGCCGGCCCCTGTCCTAGCTCGCCCCGTCCGCCTTTCTCCCTTTTTTCTCTCTCCTTTTCCTTTTCCTCCCTTCCAAGATGGCCGAAGTGCATTCCCCTTTTAACGATTTGGCGTCTCCCTCGACCACCACCTCTTTGTGCCGCAGCCCCCCTAGACCCTGCTCCCGAGGTAGCGAGGGGGAGGGTCCGAGGCAGCCACAAGGGCTTTGGGGCTCCGCGCTGAGGCGGATCTCTGCCCCCCTAGCCCTCCCCACGAGCCAGAGCAGCTCCTGGACCTCTCCCACTACTCCTTTCGGTTTGGGGAGGGGTCGCTCTCGGTTTCTTCGTTGGGCACTGGGGCGTCGTGGACGCGCGAGGACTTGAGGCTGGGAGGAAGGGGACGAGCTTTTCGATTGCTGCGGGGCCGGGGGAGGGCGCTCTTCCCTGCCGGGACCGGTCCTCTCGGGCACCTCCCCCAGTCGGTCCCTTTCCCCCCGCCATCCCGGGACTGGGCGCCCCGCCCCCTCCCCGAACCACCTCGGCGGAGCCTCTTTCTCCGGAACACCCCTCCTTGGGCCCCGCCGAAAGTTTGGCTCTAGGGAAGGTAGGAGCGGCCACCCGGTAACTGGGGTCTCTGATCTTCTGACCCAGGTTCCTGAGGATGCCGGGGTGGAGGGGGTAGAATGGAGATGGGGAAGATTTATCGCGATATATCCTATCGCCCGCAGATGCAGGAGGGGGCTGGCGGACTGGCCGCTCTTCCACTGGGGAGCCCGGCTGCCCCCTCCTTTCCTAGGTCCTCCTGCTTCTATTTCTCAGGGGATGGGACCCCTCGGCGAGCAGACACCCCTGCCCCTCCTGTCTCCACGGGGGGCCCAGGCATGCCTCTCTCCCTCCCCCACTGCCCCCGTCTGCCCAGAATTGCTCCGGATGGCTTGAGGTGGGGAAGGAGGAGGCCTGGGGATGGTGAATTTGCCTGTAAATATTGTGGAAGCGTTGCCCCGCGCTTCCCCCTGGTCTTTGTGTCTCAGAGAGCCCCCCGCCCCCGCCATGCCGCGCTGCCTCAGTCTCCAGGCCTCCCTGTCTCTGGGGGCGGGGGGGTGGTCTCCTGGTTGTCTCCCACTCCGTTCTTAAGCCTCCTTCTCTGGGCCTCTTGCAGTTTGCATCTGTTCCTGAAACTCTATAATTTCTCTTCCTCCCCCTCTCCACTCTGTTCCAAGGTGCCAGTACTTGGAGAAGGAGCATAAAGGCAGCTCTGTTATAGCTTTTTGGAGGGGAGGTTTTCCCCGGGGTTTCCTGGTTTGGAGTTGGGGGTTGAGGTCTTAGAGCTGTCTTTGGAATGAGGCAGGAAACAGGCCTGAGGTGAGACTTGGGACTTGGGATCCAGAGTGTAGCTGGGTGGGGTTCAAGTTGAAGTCTTTGTGGGGGGTGCTCTCTCCTGCTTCTGGTCTTCCCTGGGAGATCTTGGTTGATGGAGCTGTTGCCATGGGAATGGAGAGAGCCTGAACAGGAAGAGGTGACATCTTCATGCAGGTTGGATGCCCACCCCACTCCTCCAGCCTCTGGCCCCCAGAGCGAGGCTGGGAGCTGCACTGCCTTTGTTGCTGGAAGACTTATGTTATAATTTACCCTCGGTAGACCGGGGATGCACAGAAGGGTGGTGTGTGTTTGCAGCTCTGGTTTCAGGCAGGGATGTCAGACTGTGTGCTCCTGGGGTGGGTGGGGGCGGCTTGTACATCTGGCAAGCGTGGGCCTGGCTCTGGTCTGGCTCTATGTGTGTTGGGGTGTGTCTGTGTGTGTGTCTGGCCAAGTGTCTGGCCTTGTGTGTTGTGAATGTGAGAGAGAAATGGAGGGGGTGTGTCTGGCTGTGTGTGCATATGTGTGTGTGTATCTGGCAGTGTGTATCTGTGTATATTTTGGATTTTTGTCTTTGTTTGATCTTAGGAAGCTGAGAGGTGGGAAAGGGAGGGAGGGTAGAGTGAGCCTGTCTTCAGGAGACTAGAGGACTTTTATGATGCTGCTGGTGGGAGGTGCAGATCCTCCACCCAAGGTCAAGCATCAGGGAACATTGAGAGTTTGACAGTGTCCCAGACAGACCTCCACCCCCTACTCTCCCTACACACACACAGATACACAGGGTTGCACAGCTGAACCCGAACTCCTGGGACCCAGTACAGTCTGGCTGACTGAGCTTCCACAGAGCCTGCTTCCATATCTGTATCAGGAAAGTT
The DNA here is from genome assembly GCF_028023285.1 of Balaenoptera ricei. Lineage (NCBI taxonomy): Eukaryota > Metazoa > Chordata > Mammalia > Artiodactyla > Balaenopteridae > Balaenoptera > Balaenoptera ricei. The sequence continues at coordinate 18,326,797 of NC_082658.1, read as the reverse complement.
GGGTGAGGCCATTAGCCTCTGCCCCCTCTCCTCTTTCTACTTCAAAGGGAGAATGTGTACTGTTGGTTATGTTTTGGCCCAGATGGCTCACTGAATGGTCTTCTGTGGAACCTGGAGTCCTTCTACCTTCCGCCTGCCTGGATGGAGTCAGGCCAGGCTTATTGGTTCCTTAGATGAGTAGGAAGCCCGGCCTGGGTGCCAGTGTGGAAAGAGCACTGGAACGGGAGTCAGGCTGCGTCTAGTCCTAGAACTGCCACTGAGTGACTGCATGACCTGAGACAAGTCACTTCTTTCTGAGTTTCTTCATCTGTAAAATGAAAGGACTGGACAAGATGCTTTCTAATAAGATCCCTTCCACCTCTGCAATTCTAGATGTCTGGATGTGACCTTCAGTGCCTCTTCCCAAGACTTGGAGATTTTCTAGTAAGGGAGTTGGGTGAATTTCATGTGGAGGGAAAGCAGAGCAAAGAATTCTGTAGCTGGGCATCTGAAGGAGCAGAAGGGAACCTCTGGGTTATCAGAGATTGGCTATTTCTGCAGGGGAAAAAGAAAAAAAACTGACGCTGAGAGAAGTCTAAATTACGGGGGAGCTTCCAGAAAAAGACTGGTAAGAATGGAGAGATCGGGGGTGATCTCTATAAGTAGGGGGCTTTGAGGATGGGGAAAGACACATGCCAGGCTTGGATGGCAAGGAGGAGTTGGGGTTGGTTGCTGGGTGCTGATCAAGCTCCTTTCCTGCCACTATAGCTGAAACCTGGGGCACCAGGGGCCAGGAGCAAGGGCTGTTCCACCATGATGCCCTTGCAAAAACAGTGGTTTGGGGACAGAAGATATTGAAGGACTTGGCCCCCGGTTGGGGGAGGTATTGTGGGTGGGAGACGGTGCTCAGGTTCACTGTGGGGATGTGGTCAGTACTGACCTGTGAAAGCCCCCAGAGCTCCACAGGGCCACTTCCAAATGGCCCTTGGTCTCCCTTTTTCTGCTTCTTGGGACTTGTCTCTCCCTCTCCTTCACCCTCAGGCTCTTCCCTAAGGTGATGGGAGCTGGAGGTCCAGCCAGTTGCAGCTGGGGAGGAGCTGGGTATGAGATGTGGGGCCTGGGAGCTCATGGGGGGAGAGAGATGGTGAGTGGGTGAGGGAACAGAGCTCCTGTTTACAGTTGTTCTTGGCACCTGCTGGCAGGGCCCTGCAGGTAACCATGGCAATCAGGTGAGGAACCAATCAGTGCTTCTCCCCACCCCCAGCCCCAGAGGTCTGAGGCCCCTGGGGATGGGGGGGGGGGGAGCAGGGAGTGTGGCAAGGGGGCTCATTTCTTAAAGGGAGAAGGAGGAACATTTCATCCAGTAAGCACCACAGCTCTTGCCTTCACCCGTGCATCCAGAACAGAGCTTGAGGGGTAGTCTTGGTCTGAGTGCTTGCAGAAGTGAGAGGGTGAGGGTCAAAGCCATTTGCTTAGGAGCTCTTGCATGTTGAGGCCACAGTTGGCCTGGAGGGAACTGCATGGGAGTTCTTAAAAGCAAGTGTCTGTTTTGAAAACACAGTGAGTATGTGAATGAGGTGGCTAAGGCAGTGTGAAGCGCCCACGTGTTTGTGTGTGTGTGTGTGTGTGTAAGTGTGTGTGAGAGACAGAGAAAAGAAGACATGAGATTTGCCAATAGCAACCAGGACCCTCATATATTATCAGACCCCAAAATGTTTTGTTTCTGGCTGTGCACACACACACTTAGATTCGTTTGGACAAGACACACACATGGGGCAAGTAGTCACATGAAGTACCTTTGGAGGTCCAGCAGCCTGTACACATCCGATGGACATTACACACGCTCAGCGAGTCAGCCACTTGGAGTTTGTTCCCTCCTCTGGATGGTTGTAATAATATTTGGGCATCTTGCCAGGGGTTACTATGGGAACGACCAAACAGTGTAGTAGCCAGCAAGGCTTCTACATAATTATGAAGAGGGGACCCATGCAGGGAGAGCTGGCTGAGGGGAGGCGGGAACCCCTTTCCTTCCTCGGGCCATGTCTGCAGGTCTTGGCCGCTGCGTCTCCACTGGGTCTGGGCTTTCTTTTTCCTCTCTGTCTGCTCTGCAACTTGGTGTCTCTCTCACATGTGGCCTTTGTGTCTCTCCATCTCTTTCGGTCTCTGGCCAGCCTCTGTTGGCTGTTTGGGTCCTGGCCAAACTCATTCTGGGGTCTCTATAGAAACTGCTGTTTCCCAGCTGTGAATTTTGGGTCCTAGAAAACCCAATGTGTTGGCTTTAGAAATCTTTCTGGAAAGGAGAGAAGGATGTATGTTGTAAAAGAGCTGTCGGGACTTGGCCGCCCTCCCAAGCCCTGCCCCTTGGGCTTCTACTCTGGGAAAGAGGAGGGAGGTGCCATCGCTTCTGGGTGCAGGTTGGATTTCTATACCAAGAAGTAAGCACGTCAGCCAGTCTAGACCTGGGCTTTGCCTTTCCTCCCCGGACCCTGCCAGGGCCTGGCTGGGCACTCGGTGGGCTGTGGGGAGAACTTTCTGCATAGCTTTGGCAGGCATCTCTGAGAGCCTGTGGTCTGTCACTGGGCAGCTTGTGGCCAGGTTGCAGACAGGATACGGTGGGTGGGTAGCAGTGCCCACGTGGGGAGATTCCTGCGTGTGCCTGGGAGGGGCAACGTGCAGCAGACTCTTTGTCGGGGCACATGGCGGCCTTCCTGTGGAAGGGGCAGTGGCAGTCTTTTTGCCCAGACTTTGCAGTTAACCTGCAGAGTCCAGGGCTGGGCCAGGGGGCGGGCTGGAGCTGTGTGTTCCCAACTTTGGGCACATAAGGACCATCCTCAGTATTTCCTGCTTGAGCACCAGGCCTACAACCTGCATGGTCAGCATATGGTGCATTTCCAGGGAGCTGCTCCGGGGCTGGGGCTGGACGCAGCAGTGCAAGGACAAGTTATGGGGTGCCCCCTTCAGCCTTAGGGCGGTCGTGCCCCCAGTGTTTCCAGGGAACGCTTCCTGGAGAAGGAGTAAGGAGTGATGGGATGGAAGGAGGGTAGGATGGAGTAGAAAGACCCAGTCAGGAGTCTAAGTTTCCTCATAGTTCCTAGTGAGTTCACTTGAGTGAATATGGATTGGGATCAGGGAGAATTGTGTGTGTGTGTGTGTGTGTGTGTGTGTGTGATTTATTTATTTATTTATGTATTTATTTTTGGCTGTGTTGGGTCTTCGTTGCTGCACGTGGGCTTTCTCTAGTTGCGGTGAGCTAGGGCTACTCTTCGTTGTGGTGTGCGGGCTTCTCATTGCGGTGGCTTCTCTTGTTGTGGAGCACGGGCTCTAGGCGTGCGGGCTCAGTAGTTGTGGCACACGGGCTTAGTTGCTCCGCGGCATGTGGGATCTTCCCAGACCAGGGCTCGAACCCGTGTATCCTGCATTAGGCAGGCGGATTCTTAACCACTGCACCACCAGGGAAGCCCAGGGAGAATTTTTAAATCTCTGTTCTCTTCCATTTTCCTGCCTCCCCACATCCTCTGGAGAGTTGAGTAGTACTTCCTGTGGTCTAACCTCAGTCTTTCTGCTGTCCTGAGATAGAACCTGACCTTGTTGCTCAAGGTCATGAAATCTCCAGAGCCCCTGGCACCCAGGGAACACTCACAGGGAGTCAGAAAGAACCATCCCCACACGTGCACCCTGTCCGGCCTTAAAGGGAAAGGAAGGGCCTTGGGCCCAGGAGCGATGTCGCTTGTGGGGCAGGTGGAGTAGAGTGTGGGAGGGGCTCTTGGCTCTGTGGGTTCCTGATTCCATGTTTATTTCCCAGGGTGACGCTCCCCAGTCCCCTGCCCCCCACCCCGGCATCATGCATCGGACCACACGGATTAAAATCACCGAGCTGAACCCTCACCTCATGTGTGCCCTCTGCGGGGGGTACTTCATCGACGCCACTACCATCGTGGAGTGCTTGCATTCCTGTGAGTTGGGTCGAGGGGCTGCTCCTCGGGTGGGTGGCCTCTGCCCTGAAGAGCAAACATGTCCATGTGTCTGGTGAGGGTCCCAGGTCCCTGAGAGGCTGCCTGGGAGGGGATACTGGAGGGTTCAGCTCAGAAGTTCATTTGGGGAACTTTTACCTGAAATCTCAGTTCTCTCCTTGAATCTCTGTGGCTGAAATTGCACTCCCTGAAGATGCAGGTGCCCTGGTGTGCACCACAGGCTTGTGGCTGGGGGTCAAGGACCCTGGGAGGTGTCTTAATAGGTTGGCTATTGTTTTGTACTCCGTCCGGGGGGCTTGGGACTTGGGGCTCACCTTCTGCATGGTACATGACACTGGCTCCACACAAACACACACACACACACACAATCTATCCTCCCCCAAGGATGGATGATAAGGGGCAGTTGCCATCTGTGCAAGACAGGACTGTGTTGGGTCTTTGAACTGGCCTGAGCTGCGGGAACAAGGTGGAGAAGAGGGGATACCTGAACCCGAGCAGGGGGCATGGGGGTTGGTCCTGGGTGATGAAGGGGACTCTGACTCTTCCTCTTCCCTCCACACCACCCCCACCCCCCCAAGTCTGCAAAACCTGCATTGTGCGCTACCTGGAGACCAACAAGTACTGCCCCATGTGCGACGTACAGGTGCACAAAACCCGGCCGCTGCTGAGCATCAGGTGGGCCCAGCACCTCCTCCTGTCCCCGCCCATCCTCTGGGGCAGCTGCCCTCTGTCCCCCAGCCCTCCTTGCTTCCTGAAGCCAGGGTGGCAGGTGGAGGAGAAGCACCAGGCATGGACCGAATCCCCTTCCTTCCCTCAGGGATGTATCCAGCTGAGAAATTCTAGAGAGGTAGAGACAAGGCCTCTAGGGACCCCCATGCCTGGGCCCTGGATCTCGGGAAGGGAGGTGGGAAGAGGGGGCCCCAGGCTGGAGAGTCAGGGTGAGGTGCTTGCCGACAGGCCCCCGTGTGCTTTTTTCCAGATCTGACAAAACCCTTCAAGACATCGTCTACAAATTGGTCCCTGGGCTTTTTAAAGGTACCTACACCCTTCGTCCTCCCGCCCCCTCCCCCCTCCCCCACTGCCCAGGCTGCTGCTCCCCGCCTCAGCCTGCTGCTCCCCGCCTCAGCCTGCTGCTCCCCGCCTCAGCCTGCTGCTCCCCGCCTCAGCCTGCTCCCCGCCTCAGCCTGCTGCTCCCCGCCTCAGCCTGCTGCTCCCCGCCTCAGCCTGCTCCCCGCCTCAGCCTGCTCCCCGCCTCAGCCTGCTGCTCCCCGCCTCAGCCTGCTGCTCCCCGCCTCAGCCTGCTGCTCCCCGCCTCAGCCTGCTCCCCGCCTCAGTGCTGCTCCCCGCCTCAGCCTGCTGCTCCCCGCCTCAGCCTGCTCCCCGCCTCAGCCTGCTCCCCGCCTCAGCGCTGCTCCCCGCCTCAGCGCTGCTCCCTCTCTTCTAGATGAGATGAAACGGAGGCGGGATTTCTATGCAGCCTACCCCCTGACAGAAGGTGAGTGTGTCCACGTGTGTGCGCGCGGCGCTGCCCCAGGTGTAAGGGCCAGAGGCATGGAGGGCCGGTGGGCACCACACACGGCCTCCCCAGCCCAGGCGTGGCTGGGCTCACCGCACTGAGCTCTGAGATCCCTGGGTCCTTGGTGGGGCTCCTGTCCCCCCCCAGGCCAACGCCTCAGAGCTCTCTCCTTCTGCAGTTCCCAACGGCTCCAACGAGGACCGTGGCGAGGTCCTGGAGCAGGAGAAGGGGGCTCTGAGCGACGACGAGATTGTCAGCCTCTCCATCGAGTTCTACGAAGGCGTCAGGCAAGTCTGGCCCATGCCTGGTCCTTTGGGGGTCCTAGGCCGGGTCCCTTCTCCCATGCCGTCCCCATTCCCCTGGGAGGAAAGGGTGCTTCCGGGAGGGCCTTCCGGATGTGTGCAGTTAGATCCTGCCTGCTCCAGGGTCTCCCTTGCTTCATTCCTTCTCCTTCTGCAGGGACCGGGAAGAGAAGAAGGGCCCCCTGGAAAATGGGGATGGTGACAAGGAGAAAGTGAGTGCTGGGGCCTGCCCAGGAGCGGGGTGTGGGCTGGGAGAGAGTGCCGGGGTGGACCCCAGCCCTTGGGTGCCTCTCCCGCAGCAGACAGGGGTGCGCTTCCTGCGATGCCCAGCAGCCATGACTGTCATGCATCTCGCCAAGTTTCTCCGCAACAAGATGGATGTGCCCAGCAAGTACAAGGTGAGTCCCTGGGCCCTTTTGAAAAACGTGTCCGTGTGTGGGTGCATCTGACAATCTGTGCATCTCAGCCATTGTTCAGGGCTGGCTGGGCGTCACCAAGGGCCTGCACGGTTGTGTAATTGAGCCCATGTAGAAGGGTAATTGAAAACTAGATTGGGGTGGGGCAGTCTGCGTCTGCTGAAGCCAGCGTGCAGAGGTGCGTGAGACCAAGATGGGGTGTGTGTGTGTACATGCTTGCACGTTTAGAACTATGGCAGAGGTGTGTGTGTAAAAATGCAGGACCTTATCTGGTGCCAGCTGGCTGTGGGAATGCTAGTCTGAAATTGCCAAGGAGCTTTAGGACATTGCTTCTCAAATTTGAATATGTGTATGATCCCCTAGAGATCTTGTTAAAATGCAGATGCAGGTTCCTTTTTTTTTTTTTTTTTTTTTTTGGGCCGTGCCTAGAGGCATGCAGGAATCTTAGTTCCCTGACCAGGGATCGAAGATGCACCCCCTGGCACCCCCTGGCACCCCCTGCATTGGAAGCGCGGAGTCCTGACCACTGGACCGCCAGGGAAGTCCCGAAATGCAGATTCTGATTGAGTAGATTTTGCATTGCTGGCAGGCTCCCAGGTGCTTCCGGTGCTGCTGGTCTATGGACTATTGAGGCTCTAGGACAGTGGATCCCAAACTTTGCCACACGTCAGAATTACGTGAGGGGTTGCCTGTTGAGATTAAAACTCAATTCATGTCATACCAGTTAAAACAATCTCGGAGTGAGATCCAAGCATTGGTGTGATTCCACTGTGCAGCCTGAGTGAGAGTCATTGCTCCACAGGTTCCTTCTCACCTGGGCCTTTTCTTTGCCTGTTAGCTCCTCTGGAGAACATGCCAGAGATAGAAGGGGACCCAGACCGCCGTGTGGATTGCTGGGGCTGGGGCTGTTGATGATGTGGGTATCTTCTTTGGATCCCTTCCCACCTGCTGGTCAGGAGTTATGTTGGAACAACTCTGATAGGGAAGTCGAATCCATCATGAAACCCCAGAGTAATGAGGGACCGCCTGCTTGGAGCCTCTTTGCCGAACAGCTGGAGGCTTGAGCTGTCCTCCCTTTCCTCCTCCAGGTTGAGGTTCTCTATGAGGACGAGCCGCTGAAGGAATACTATACCCTCATGGACATCGCCTACATCTACCCCTGGCGGCGGGTGAGTGGGTGGGGTGGTGCCAGAAAGGGGACAGGGCCGAAAGGGGACACTGGGCCATCACGTGGGCCACCCTGCTGTAATCACAGACAGCTTATCCCTCGTCTCATGAGCCGGACATGTCCAGGGTGGCCTGCCCCACACCAGGTCCGCCTCCGGACGCTCTCTCACTGATGACTTTCCGCACTCAGAAGGAGAAAAGCATCCTTGGGCAGATCACGTGCCCCCCAGTTCGGGCGTGGAGGAGTAAACTTCGCCTTCTGCTCTTCGGCCTCCCTCTCTCCTTTTTCTGTCTCGGGTCTTACGTGCGCTCCCTTCCTCTCTGGGTCTCTGTGTGCCCCTGTCTCTCCGGCCTTGCTTGGTCAGTCCCACATTGCGTGTCTCCTCCTCTCTACCCAGTCTTTCTCCTCTCCAAGGCCTGGACCTTCCCTTCTCCCTGTTTGGGTGCCGTGGGGTGAAGGTGGGTGGCTGCCCCGTGAGCCTCTTTCTCCTGACGCCCTCCCCTCCCCTCTCCCTGCAGAATGGCCCTCTCCCCCTCAAGTATCGCGTCCAGCCAGCCTGCAAGCGGCTCACCTTGCCCACGGCGCCCACCCCCTCCGAGGGCACCAATACCAGCGGGGCGTCTGAGTGTGAGTCAGTCAGCGACAAGGCTCCCAGCCCTGCCACCCTGCCGGCCACCTCCTCCTCCCTGCCCAGCCCAGCCACCCCCTCCCATGGCTCTCCCAGCTCCCATGGCCCCTCGGCCCCCCACCCGACCTCCCCCACTCCCCCCGCGACAGCCGGTGGGGCCACCACAGCTGCCAACGGGGGCACCTCGAACTGCCTGCAGACACCGCCTTCCACCAGCAGGGGGCGCAAGATGACTGTCAACGGAGCTCCCGTGCCCCCCTTAACTTGAGGAAAGGGACCCTCTCCCTCCTTTTCCAGCAATGCCTCTCCACCCCTCCACTTTTTCTGGGCCCCCTTTTCCACCTCTTCTACTTTCCCCAGCTCCCCCCACCTTAGGGGTCGGGGATGGGTTTTATAAATAAATCTATATATATATGTACATAGGAGAAACCAAATATACATACTTATTTTCTATGGACCAACCAGATTAATTTAAATGCCACAGGAAACAAACTTGATGTGTGTGTGTATGTGTGGGGGATGGGGTGCTCGATTTTAGGCGGTCTTGTGTAATTTGCTCTGCTCTTTTTGGGGGTGCCTAGAGGTGGATTGGTGGGGCCACTTGAGGCTCGGTGAAGCCCTGCCCCATCCTCCTTCTGTTTCCCAAGGCATATGCGGTGCTGGAGGGGCCCCCACCAACCCCCAAAGCTTTAGGCACGACTCGAGCTGGCTGTGTATGAGGTCCACTCTGTTTCTCTCCCCATCTTGGCCGCTGTCCTGCCCTGACCCTGACCAGTACCCTCCCCCCCACCATTGTTGAATGTCCAGAGAATTGCTAAGACAGTGCCTTTTACAAATGCAGCCTATCCCCTGGTTCTGAGGAGCAAGTGGGCAGTGGAGAGGGCATCTCCCTTACCTCCGCCTCTTGCAGTAGAGACTTTGTGTAATAGATAGTTCTGCCTTTTTTTTCCCCCTGTGTGTGTGGCCTTTGCATCATTTATCTCGTGGAAAAGAAGATTGAGGCCACAGAAGGCCTCAGCCCTTGAACTTCCACTGTGGTGTCAGCATTGTGAACCGCTTCACCTCCTTCTTCCACGCCCCCCACCCAGGAGCCCGCACTAGCAAGGCGGATGGGGAAGTCTCACTTGGGGGCCTGTAGTGGAGAGGTGGAAGGGGGGGTTGACCTCAGATAAGCACAGACCCCAGATTTTGCCAAAGGCAAACAGTCCTCCAGTGCCCTCCCCACCCGCAGCTGAGGCCAAGTCAGGAAAGAGCAACAGGCATCTAAAAGCACAAGAAGACAGAACCTGTGAGATCTGACCTCAGCTCCATCCCAAGAAGTCAAGTGGTCTGCCCCCTGAGGGGCAGACCCCAACAGACCCCTGCCTACCAGTTTTTCCTCCAATGTACATAGGTCAGATCGGGATGAGGGGAGGAGGCAAGACTATCACAACCTATGTGTTTGGGGTCAGGTGTCCCCCAGTGGGTTTGTCTGTGTTCGCACCTCGTCCTGTGTCTGAGGTGCTGTGGCTGTATCCTCCTCCTGGGACATCTGTATCTCCTGGCTTTGTAATAAATGCTGCATACTCTCCAGAGCCTGTAGTTCTTTGGGATAGAGGGGACAGGGAAAGGGTGGGTGGGTGCCCTGGCCTCCTCCTCTTGTCTCTGGGCTCAGCCTGCCTATATGGAATGAACCTGAACTGCTCCCTCCCTGTGGCCAGTCAGGTGTCCCCAGCCCATGTTAAGATCCTGAAGAGGGACCAACCGGTCATGTCCCTCACACCAGTGACCACAAGAACGGTGCTCTGGGCCGGCACACCTATTTAATGCCATCTTTGCGAGCAGGCATTGGGGCAGGGGCCAGTTCCAGCTGCCCCAGGTTGGAGACCTCGGGTTACGGGAGCAAGTCCTTCACAAGCCAGCTACGGGTACTGGGGTCCCTGGGGTGATCCCTTCTTGGGCCGGTCAGCAGCCGCCCCCTCAGAGTGGGGAGCCCACTTCTGCCTTCTGCACCCGCTCACTCCTGTGGGTGCCATCGCAGTATGGGGGCTTCTGGGTGGCCTTGCAGGTACAGAGCGCCACCACACGGGTCTCCTTGGCCTTGAACTTGAGTGGGGATAGGCCAGTGCGTTTGAAGAAGTGGGAGCCATCACAGAAGGGCTGGTGAGGGAAAGAAAGAAAGTTAGAGACCCAACCCCACCTGCCGAGGCGGGGCAGGGCTGGGAGGAGCAGCACACAGGGGTCAGGGGCCAGACTCCTAAGTGATGCTGCCTGGGTTCACTACCACACCTTTCTCATCTGTAATGTGACAGTAAAAAGAGTAGCGTCATCCCAAGAAAATAAAATACATAATGGTTATGCACTTTGCCAGTAGAAAGTGTTCGGTAAGTATGAGTCTTTACAGGAGTAGTTTCTGGAGTCCCCAGAGGACCAGGACACAAGAACAGAATTTTCAAGGCGAAACGGGCCCTTAGGTATCAGCAATGTTTACGCTGATAGGTGTTTTTTTTTTTTTTTAATGGCTCTGAGTCTCCATTGGTTCATGAAATTCATTTCCTTCTCCATATTCTTGGGGTAAAAACTTCTCTGGGTGGGCTTTAAGACTGGGGTATCAATTTTGTTTGGCTCCAGGAAATAACTGGGAAGGGGGGAAGGGGACGTCCCACAGCAAACTGGCTGCCTGGTGCGAGCATCTATGCCCTTCCATCCTGGAAGGTGTTCCTGGGGGCCCAGAGAGGTGGTTAGCTAGTTAGTTAGTGGCAGAGCTGGACCCAAGGCCTCTTGGCCTTGGAGTCAGGGTGGGATAGGAGAATGGATGAGAGACGTGTGCAGATAAAAATCAGCAACCTGTCCCAGAGGGCAAGAGGCAGAGAGGCAGAGAGGGCCCTCCTGTGCTAGGCCTCACCAGTGGGCTGCACAGCGCCACCCTCGTGAGGACCTGCTCAAAGTCCACAGCAAATCAGTGGCAAAGCAGGACTCGGGGCCCTGGGCTGCTGACACCACACCATGCCGCTCGGAGGAACACAGTTCAGAGCCAGCTCAAGAAAGGAAGGGACCCCGGAGGCTAAGAATATGGGGCAGGTTCCTGCTGGATGAAAGGCTCCTGGGTCAGAAGAGAGAAGGAGTTGGGAGCAGGCAGCCAGGCTGACAAGACAGCAAGAAGCCAGGAAAGTCACAGAAACTGAGAAAGGGAGGGTTTTCAGGAGCAGATGCCAGGAAGGGGCACACGGGGCCAGAGAGGCTGTGCAAAGTCTTCCCAGTGTTGGGGTCTGAGGCCTGGGAACCTCTGACCCAGATGCTTCCTAGGAGGAGGAAGGAGAGAGGGGAGAGAGAGGCAGGCAAGAGCCCAGAGCCTCTGAGAAGGAGGGAGCACCGGGAGAGGAGGACAGAACCCTGGCTCCACCCGACTGGCCCCGGGACTGGGTTTCTGTCTCTCTGGCTGCATCTTGAAGGGGGTATGCAGAGAACGGTGAGCTCAGGGCTGTGGGTGGCGCTGGCCTGAGAGTATCCCTCCCCCCCAGTCTCCCTTGTCGTCCCTCAGGTATGTGTGGGAAAAAGAGGAACGTCTCGGGTGGGAGTTCCTGGGCAACAGGTAGCGTCCCCAACCACAGGTGTCATATATCAACGGGAAGGGGGACACAGGTCTCTCACCTGCTTCTTGCTGTGGCCACACACACACCACCTGTAGGTTTTCCCAGCCACCAGCTCCACCTTGATGGGTGTTTTTAGGGCCACCACGGACTTGGCTGGGGTTTGGGGGAACCATCGGGCCTGTGGCAGAGAAGATGAGGGAGTGAGGGTCAGCTCACGCCCTGGAAGCACTTTCTTGCCTGTGGCCTTGTCCAATTTCCCAAGAGCCTTGGCTGGTGACAGGCTTCCTCTGCAGGAGGCTGATCTGATGCCACCCTGCAAGGACACTCCCCCCCAGGACACCATAAGGCCCCTGAGCTCCAGATAGAGAAGAGATTTCAAGGCCACGCAAGCACATAGGTTTCGGGGTCCAGGCCTTCCTTTCAAACCCTGGCTCTCACCTGGGTGCAAGGGAGGGGAGGCCCAGGATCCTGCCAGCCTAGGCGGGGCTAACTGCACCTAGGGCTGGGTTTATCAGGCGCCGCTGTTCTCAGGGCAGAAGCCTGCTCCCTGCCCTGGGCCCTCTGGTCACTCTATCTCCCCTGAGCCATCCGGAAGGTAGCTATAGACAAGGCAGTCGCAGGCTGAAATCTACAACGCAGGGCTGACCCATTCTGGTTCCCTCCTCTGGTCTCTACCTTTGGGGTCTCTGGGCCTGGGGGACTAGGGCAGAGAGAAGTGGAAACGGGGTATTGGGGGGTAGTACTTACCAGCCAGGAGGTGATGTCCCGTCTCTGGTTCAGCTTCTGCAAGGCAAGCAGGCATCGCAAGACGGTGGTTTGGAAACAGAAAAATAAAGTCAATGGAAAGCGGAAGACTTCCAGAGGGAAGTCATCTGGGAGGGAAGAGACGACAGGGCTTAGTAAGCGCGTGGGAGAAATACGAGGGTAAGAATAAGGGGTCCCAAGAGAGGAACGGGAGTTGCTGGGGGAGGTGCTGGCGCCCAGCGGGCGCTCAGGGAGGGCTGCAAAGGACCAGGCGACGTAGGGGCTTGAGGGACGCTCAGCCGAGGGGCGGGCGGGGCGGGCTCGGGAGGGGAGTGGGGGGGCCGGCCGGCGGGGCCGCGGCTGCTCACCAGGGCCGCCGGCCTCAGGAGCGCCCCCGCGCCGCCCATGCCGGCCCCGCTGCCGCCACCGCGCCGGCTCCGCCTCGCGCCCCGGTCACCTTCCCGCTTCCCCGCCTCCCGCCGGCCCGGCCCCGCCTCGGCCCGGAAGACGCTGCGGGGTTCGCGCGGTGCGGGCCGCAGGCCTGCGCAAGCCGACCAGCCCCAGCCGCCGGAAGTCGGGCCGAGGAGCCGACCCCGCAGCCGCCTAGGGGTCCCCGGGGTGTGGAGGGCTCTCCGGCGCCCCCTTTGGTTCCCGCGTGTCTGCGAATGACCCGCGCGGAGCATCGCCGCTCATTTCCTTGCCTGCGCCTCCCGGGCCCCCCACTTGCGAGCGGGGACCCTGACCGGAACCGTTTTCTCTTGCGGAGCCTTAGGGCAGTGCTTCTAGAAGCGCGGTGCGGACACATCTCGTCGCCTAGGGAGCTTGTTTTTTTTATCGGATTCGCGCCTGGCCCAGGCCTACACATTACATTCTTATGGGTGGGGCACAGGTATCTGCGTTTTCAATATGCAGGGTATTTCGGGTATGTTGTGCATTTTGATCTGTGAACTACTATTCCAAGTGCTTAAAGAAATGTTCATTGACCATCCCCCCACCCCCGATCCCTTCCCAAGGCTCCCACGGATGGTACTCCCCCTCCCTTTCCCTTCAGTAAAGCCAGACAAAGCAGGGTCTCTTTGGATGTTTTTTTTTTTTGTAAAACATTCTTTTATTAAAAGAACAAGTGCTGTTTACGAACTGCCCTTCGTACAAATAACATCCGTTATACAAAGATACAAGATCCGGGTTATGCACAATTCCAGGCTTGGAGGTGGCAGGGGAGGGGCATTGCCTTTTGGGTTGAGGATATAAAGGAGGCTTTAGAAAGAATGAAAAAGGAGCCCCTGGGTTTACAAACTGTAGCTTCCCCTCCCTGCTCCCCTAGGAAGGGTCTGCTACATTGAGACAGGCTGGGGCGGAAATGGGGGGGGACAGGCGGGGAGCCAGGGTTTGGGTCTCCAGTCCCACCACCTAAGTCCCAAGTTGGGCTGAAGGACGTGACCAAAGGGCAATGAAGGCACCCCCTCAGTCCCCAACTTTTCAGTAGATCAAGTCAAAGTGGCTGGGAGCCAGACGCACTTTTAATCTGGTTTGATGTGACCGGAGGGAGCCAGGGTACTATGCCCCACTTTCCTGCAAACTCCCAATTGAAGTGACCTTAATCCCTCCAGGCACCTCTCCCCAGGAAATAAACTGGGATAAAGGAGAACTGGAAGCAAGCTGCCTACCCTTAACTCTGGCCCACCACACACCAAGGAAGATGCTGGAAGCTGGCAGGGGGAGCCTGTGCCTTTGAAAACTTGTCTGCATTTCCAGTTTGGGAAAGGGCCGTGTGGAGAAGGTGACCCTTTCTCAGAGCTGGCTCTTTCTCTTTCCCAGGCTCTGGCTCCCTTCCTAGGAGTACTTCCCTAGAACTCAGGACAGGAGTAGGCAGGGGTGCTCTCATCGGCCTCAAGGGAAGGGCGCCTGGAGGCAGCAATAGACCTAGGAGTCTGAGGGGAAAAACTCATAAACAAATCGGAAAAACTTAGAGAAGAAAAGGCAACCTTTAAAGTGTCATTGTCTCTGGAGAGGATCCATCAGCTCTGAGCTAAGACAGTGCTTCACAGATACCCCCCACCCCGGCACAGCCCTGCACTCACACCACGCGTCACACACACAGGGACAGACGGACAGCCACAAGGAGGCAGTGCAGTGGGACAGGAGAGCCGAGGACCGGGAGGCCAAGGTCCTGAGGGCTGGTCCTGGCTCTGCCCCTGAGCCCCTGCCCCTCCTAGGCTTGGAGCTATCACCTGTGAAGCAAGGAGCTGGCTCAAAAGACACCTAAAGACAGGTCCCTTCCAGCTCTGACATTCGCAAACTAGTTGTGACCTCAAGGCCAGACAGCGGCTCTGCATGCACACTGCAATCACACCTCTGCGCTGAGGGGGATGACACACTAAGCGCCACTCTGCATTTTCAAACTCCACTTCCGCCCTGCAAACCACATCCTTCCCCTCCCCTAGACAGAGCCATATATAAATCTGCATCCCTTTCTACTCCCCATCCAAATTCATCCTAGAGAAAGGGACTGAGGCTGGGAGCAGGGGTGTATGTGTGTGGGGGGGTGTCTCGGTAGCCATACCCCTTGCACTGGGACCCCACTCCGTCCTGAAGCGCTCCAGACCTTTCCTATTATAAAGCTCCCTCGAAAGAGGAAATGCACCACGGCTCTCATGTCCCCCTGCCCCAAACTGAGGCACAGCACCAATCCATACCCAGCCTGGGTCCCTTCTTCAGATCTAACCTGCCTACCTGCCACTGCACCCCAGCCTGGGGAAAGTCAGAAAACAGAGACTCTTGGAGATGAGAACCCCAGACTCTCGGGTGCTGGAGGGAAGGGGAGGTCTTGGTTCCAGTGCACTAAGTCATTTGGACCTCTCACTCTCTGCCACAGCGGCCTTGGGGTGGATTGACTTCCCTCACTGTCCAGAACAGAAGCTGACTTTGGCTGTAAGTGGGCCGGCCTTGGGCAAGGGTGTGGGTGTGAATGAGCAACTCTTCTAAGAATCTCTGAAGGTTATTTTTCTTTTCAGTGGTTTGGGGGCAGGGAGTTAGACAGCTTAATAGATGAAGATGAAGAAAATGCTGAATTCTATCATTTCTTTCTAACTGATATTTAGCGTTAATAAAAAGTGAGTATTTCTGAGGTCATCACAACTGCCGCCCCCCTCCCCCCCAAGCCCTTGCAAGTGCCTAAGAAATTGCCTCTGAAGGATTCCCACCCACCCTCTCCATTATCAGCTCCCTAACATCTTACAAAGTCTTATCAACAGGAATATTAATATTATTTTCAGTATCAGAAAAAAACCAGTTGAGCAGCACAGGCAAAAATATATCTGCACTACGTTTCTGTCATTGCCAAAAATATACACATCTTCTTTTCTTTATTTAAAAAACAAAACAAAACCAACAACAACAAAAACCCAAACAGAAACACACACACACACAAATCCACACATGCAAAGAGAGTGACTAGACGTGGTCATCAGGGAAGCTGGCCACGCTCCTCCTGGCTCCGACCCCAGTGCACCCGACACAGACACAGGCTTCAACCTCGCCCCTCTCCTGGCTGTCCCGCCGGCCCTCAACCTTGGCCACCAAAGGCTCTGGGCAGGTGGGGACTCTTTAAGGTGAGAATTGCCCACTACACCCCGGGGAAGTAGCTGGTGGGTGAAGGGACAGTTGTAGGTCAGCGTAAGCTTAAGTCTCCCCTGGTGGGTGGGGGTGGAGTGTGGGAAGGCAGGCTGGCTAATCCTGGGAGGAAGGTTTCACTAAAAGAAGTGGCACTTAACCCCCCTTGCCTCATCCCCCAATCCCTGGGGCTCCCCTTTGCCAGGGAAGCAGGACCAAGTATCAGTGGGGCAAGGGGAGCGCTGAGGGGGCACTGAGACCATGTGGAGTCTGGGGGAGGAAAGGCAGGATATTACCCTGATTCAAAGCCCCCAGCCCCCAGTTACTCTCCAATATTGGAGTACGGTTCTGGTTTTTGTTAACCATTCGGGCCCCAGAGAGGGACCAAAGTTGGTGAGGTGAGAGGGTGCAAACAAGACCTGGGAGCGCCCCTCTGATACTGCCTCATCAGAGCACTGCTCCTATCCCTGCCCTCGGCTGCCCGGGCTCCAGGGGTAGACAGACAGACAGACGGACAGACACACGCACACGCATACACGCTCTCTGAGTCAGGCAGCTCCATCTCCCCACCCTCGGCACTCCTAAATCCAATAGTGCAAACAAGGGGCAGGGGATCGAGGGGGCTGGGCCACCCACCCCCTGCCTTCCCCCAGCCCATCACTGGGGCCCACCCCCCAGAGGTAGGGAGGCTTGGGCCAAATTTGATGCCATCCTACCCCTTCTTCGGCCCCCTAGTCTGTGGGCTTTTACAAGCTCAGCTTGTGACCCTTGTCGGGGGCAGGGGAAGGGGCCCAGCGAGAAACAGTCCCAGGAAGCCCTCTTGCCATCTGCCCAAGTTGGGAAGAAACTGCAGGTCAAGTAGGGCCACCCCTTCTTCCATAAAAGACTTCCGCACAGGGGCAGGCCCAGGGCCTAGCCCCCCACTTATCCCACTCAAGTGCTAATCCATTTTACGTGGCGGGTGCAACCAACCCCCCACTTATGCCATGGCCCACTTTGCTCTCTGGGGAACCTCAAAACACTCGCTGAGAGTGGGGGCTCCTAGGCGGGCTTGGAGCCTGTCCTCCTTCTGAGCCCCTCACAAAGGGGCCAGTGCAGAGGGGGAGGGGGGCCAGATGGAAGGGGCTCCCCTGTCGGTCTCAGTCCTCGGCACCAGGAACACCCCACACTCCCCAGGCCTCAGCACATGCTCTGGGCCGGGGCTCTCCAGTGTCTGGGTACAGGTGCCCGCTCCAGGCTGGGACCCCTCAAACCAGGATCTGCCCCTCCACTTGGGGGGTCAGCAGGAGCCTGGGTGGATTTAGCCTTTTTCCTGGTTGGCTGAGGCTCCTTTGTCAGCAGTCTGGAAAAAGAGGAAGGAAGACTGGGGCTTTGGGAGGTGTCTGGTCCTAACACCCAGTTGAGAATAGCTTCCTGGGTCAAGAAAGCTGATGTTGGGTGCAGTAAGGGTCTGGGCTTTGGCGGCGGCACACCAGGGTCACCTTGTGTGTGTGTGTGTTTGGGGGAGTTGCCCTGAATAGGGCACCCAGCTAAGCAGGCATGTGCCAGCTGAGGGCAGCACACGGGCTCTGGCCCTTTGCCCTCAGAAGAAGAAGGGAGGGCCTTTCTTGAAATGGCCCACCCAGAGCATCATCTTCTTCTAAATGGTCCAATCAGAGAGGAAACAGCCTTTCCTAATGGGTCTCCCCAGAGGAACGCCGTTTTCTAATTGGTCCTTTCGCTATTAGCCCATGTGCAAAGTGTATCTTTCTTGGATCTGCAGGAGGGCACCCATGTGCTGGAAGAGGCCCTGGGGTCTAGAGCAGGGCACTCTGCTGCCCTAGGGGTCGCTTCCTTCCTCCTTCTGATGATGCATCTGATGATGGACCTTCTAATGCTCCCTCGCTGCCCATCCAGGAGAAGGGAGACAGGACGGTCCCTCTGCCCCACTCCCGGCCCCTCCCCCAAGCCGGACCCCTTACTCACCCCTCCTTTGGGGCCACTGCCACTGCCATCCGCCCCCGACAGGCTGAGGAAGGGGTTGGTCTGGGCAGTGAGGACTGGAGGTCCGCCTGCTGCTGCTACTGCTGCAGCCGCAGCTGCTGCGGCCATGAGACTTGTGTTGTTGCCGAGCGAGGGAGCCACCAGGGCTCCGGCAGGCAGCAGAGGTGGGGCAGATGCTGTGGGCAGCAGGCCAGGAGTGCCCGCGGACAGCAGCGGGGTGGAGCTCCCGGCCAGCAGGCTGGCCATGGGCAACTGGGAGCCCCCGGCCATCTGCAGCCGCTGCAGCTCCCGCTTCTGCTGGATCTGCTGGATCATCTGGTAGACGACAGTCTGGTGTTCCTGCAAGGGGGCCAGATTGCTTACTGGCCAGTGGTCTCCAGGGTCATCTTGCCCTCATTGGCCTGGGCCCCATCCTATCACACTAGGACCATAAGGCAAAAGACCTGGGAGACAGTCAAGGTTCCGTCTCTAACTCCCTCCTCTGGGCCTCAGTCTCCCCATCCAGACAAGAAAGTGGTTGCACACCGTCAGCGTTTGTCAGCCGGGCCACTACCGGCCAAGTGCAGGGGGTTTAACATCCCTGGCCCCACCCCCCCTCACTAAATCAATTCTTCAGTTGCTATGACAACCACAAATGTCCCCAGGGATGGTATGACCCTAAGTTGAGAAACACTGAATGAGGTCAATAGTTTTCAACTCCCCTCTTTTTCATTTGTTTTTTCCCTTAAGAGTCATTTATTTTTGCTTTGAATAGGCAAAGCATTTTCAGTGTTCCAAAACCCAAAGTGATTTATTAAGGCTTATCTTCAGAAATCTTGCTTTTACCCCTGCTGCCATCTGGCCTCTGTAGATAACCAATTGAATTGGTTTCTTATGTATCTTTCTCATGTTTCTTTATATGAAAATGAATATTTTTCTATTTTTTCAACTCCCTCCTTTTTAATAGGAGGAATTCCTTTCCTCCAAAGGAATTCTTAGCAGAACTCAACACACAAGAAAGACCTAGGAGGGGCTGCTCTGGTTGAAGCGGTGTCTGTCACCTGCTCGGCCACCTCTCTACGCAGACCCTGAGGTTCCCCACTGAAGAGCCTTGGGGCTGGAATTGGAAACGCTCAGTAACTGAGGACTCACCACCCTCCAGATCCTCTCGCTAGGATGTGATCTGGGGCCACTACAGCATCCCTTCCCCAGTGCCCAGGGGCCCCCCCGAGAGGAACCCTTATGCCCTCTGACCCCACATGACCCTTAGGGGCAATCTCCACCCAGCCTGGGGCTGCCCTCCCTGGACTGGCCCAGACCGCTCTGAGAGGGCCCTTCCAGCAGAGCTGGGGGAGGGGAGGCGGCCCAGGCAGGGAGGGGCATTACCGGGGTCAGCTGTGGGGATGCCAGGAGCTGCTGGAGCTGCTGGAGCTGCTGCTCTTGCTGCTGCAGGAGGTGTCGCTGCTGCTCGGTGAGGCTGAGGCAGGGGGACAAATCACAGACCATGGGAAGGGACAGCGGAACCCTCCTCGCCTGCTCCCCTAACTTCCCAGACTCCCTCAGACCCAGGTGGGGAGAGGCAGGGATGTGCGATGTTAGAGGACTAGAGCGAAACGGACTGAGCTCAGAGAGGACAGTAGGAGGGAGGCACGTCAGAGGGAAGAACTTTCCCAGAAGGAAAACCTAGGCTAGCTAGGGTACAAGGCATAAACAGACAACTTTGTCCCTGGAGAGCTACCATCCGGAGGGCACTCACATCTAACATCTAAGGAGAACCTGGGGTGACTAGATTCTAGACCCTGTAAGATCAGAGGGCAGCTTTCCTTCTGAGGAACTGTGGGTGTTCGGGGGGATTCCCTCCCAGAGCCAGCCTCCCCCTTCCCTTCCCCAGACTGAGCTCTCCCTCACCTGTTGAGACAACCTGGCAGCTGCAGCGCGGGGGCCCCGCCAGCCTGGCTCAAGCCCGCGGGGTTGGGGGCGGCAGCCCCATTCAACCCCCCCAGGAGCCCATTGAGGGGCAGGGCCCCGCTGCCCGCCAGCCCCCCCAGCAGCCCCTCAGCCATGGGCATAGCCCCCAGCCCCGCTGCCCCGGGTGCCCGGCCTAGCCCATTCTGTGGCTGGGGCGGGAGCGGGGCAGGGCCCCCAGGCAGGGCCAGGGGCAGAGTAGCAGGGCTCTGCTGGAGCAGGGGCAGCGGTGGGGGCGTGCTGTGGAAGGACAGCGACGAGCTGCTGCGGCTTGGGCAGCCTGAGTGTGGGTCCTGGGGAGGGAGGGGGAAGGGAGGGGTCAGAGGGGCAGGGGGCCAGCATGACCTTTCTGGCCCCCGGCCCGGCACCCATCAGCATTCTCACAGAGCACAGCCACACCCCCCTTCCCCCAGGCAGAGCCACCCAGGAAGAAGCAAGGCCCGGGATAAAGGCTAAGAATCCAAACAGTCTTCACAAGTCACTTCCTGGGGGCCCAGCACCCCTCATGATGCTTGTTTAACACTGAACAGTGATGACGGTAGTGAACACCTGGTGAACCAGACCCAGGGTTCAGTGCCTGACCGGTACTAACTCGTTACTGCCTTTTTATGGGTGAAACCACTGGTTCTTAGGCGACAGGCTAAACAACTCTGCAGGCAGCTGGAGTGAAAGATTCAGGCTCAAATCCCATGTCCACAATTTAATGGCTTGAGTGGCTTCTCTGTTTTAGTTTCCTCACTCATAACATGGGGGTAAGAGGAGAACCTATTCCATACAATTATTGTGAAAACGAAACACACAAACCCTTTAAAAGTCTCAGCACAGGACATGACAAAGGGCAAGTATGCAATTAATGTCAGTTACTATTATGATTATTGTTGCCCAAGTCACACATTTAGAAAGTAGCAGGGAGAACAAGAACCCACTTTGTTTGACTTCCAGAACAACCACAATATAACAATAGCAACTGCTCCCCCAACCGCCAGCAATTACACGGGGATTATTTTGTGTGTAGCTACAACAAACTATAATAAACTCTTCACAAACACTTCTCAAAGAGGCCTTCCCTAACCACCTTATATTCAGAGAAGAATTCCACCCTCCATTCTTTCTCACAGCCCTCAAATTATTTCCATCTTAGCACTTTTCCTGATTTGTAATTATTGATTTTCTTGGATTGAGCCTGTCTCCAGGAGCAAGGCTGTCCGATTTGCTCACTCATTGCTTAGCCAATGCCCGGAGCTAAGTAGGCACCTCATAATTATTACTTATTTAATGAAGGAATGAATGGGTCAGTCAACCAACTACTCAGCCAGTCACTCCATTGTCCAGCCTCCAATAGCCGCAAGGTAGAGATGCAACTAGAAGGCCCTTGCACCTCCCCACTCCTGCCCATCCCTGGTGCCCCTCCCCGTGGCGCCCACCTCGGAAGACGTGGACAGCGAGTTGTCCAGGCCCAGACTGTTCTTCCCCGGAGGGCTCTTGCTGGTGCTCAAGGAATCGCTGCTGCCGGCTGAGGGAGGGGGATCACGGAAGGAGGTCAGGGACTGGAGTCAGGGCCAGTTCCGACCGCACAGCAGAGGCCTCCATCCCCGGGCTGGGTGGGATTCCCCTTACCTTGGGGAGGCAGGCCATAGGGCCCAGGGACAGGGCCGTTGGTGGCAGGCAGGGCGGCAGGCAGGGCGGCGAAGGGCACAGAGAGTTGCACGTTGAGAATCTGCAGTCGCTCTTTCTTGGCCGTAAGGCTCAGGATCTGCTCCTGAAGCCTCTGGTTTTCCTTCTGCAGTGCATGCAGCGCCTTCAGCATCTCCACGACTGCAGACAGAACGCGAGAGAGCCTGAGCCCCGCAGGCCTGGAAAGGCTGGGGGCGGGGCCAGGTGACCGGGGGCGGGGCCTGACGGAGGAAATCGGACTGAGACCTAGCAGAGAAGGCGCCGGCTAGCGAGGGACTCAGGTGAGTCCTGGGGAGCCAGAGGTGTGAGGACCACGGGTGGGGCCTGAGGCTTGGGGTGGAGGCCAAGTGCTTGGGAGGGAAGGGGCGGGCGGAAGTTGGGGCTTAGTAAAATAAGGGCCAGGAGGTCGCGAGGGCCAAAAGCCCTGCGAAGAGGGGGCGGGCCCAGGAGCAGGACCCAGCGAGGGTTAAAGGCAAGGCCCTCGGTTGGCCAGAGTTAAGGCAGGGGCGGGGCCGCAGGCGGAACCTTAAAGACGTTTGGGGACCTGGGAAAGGTGACCGAGTCTGGGGGTGTCCTAGGACAGGTCATCCAGCCCGACGTCACCCCTTCTCACTGTTGACTCCGGCCTCGCCATCGCCCTGCTTCTCCAGCAGCTGCTCCATGTTAGTCGTTCCGGGGGCCGCTGGGTCCAACTGGCCGCCCCCGCAGGGTGCTGTCTGGTCGAAGAGTGCTGGGAGACTGCTGATGGGGGACCTGGGGTCAGAAGTGAAAACCGAGCTCAGGCTTACCTCACTCCCCCACTCCAGTCTCCCTGCCCTCCTCCTCCCGCCTTAGGGGTTTCAGTCATCCCCTCTGGATCCCACCCTCTCCCCCGCGCCCGCCTCTCCGCCCTCTCCTCCTTGACAGTCCCTCCGCCCTGCTCCCAGCCCCTCCCCCAAGCCGGCACTCTCTCCCTCACATGGAAGACAGACTCTCCTGGGGGGAGGTCCCCCGACATCGGAAGCTGCAGTCCTCCAGGTCTGGCTCTTGGAAGGAGAAGGGGGGCAGGGATCAGCGAGGAAGAGGTGCCGTCGGCCTCACAGTCCCCGCCTGGGAAGTGGGTGCGGGATCTGGGAACTTACCGCAGACCCCTTTCCCCAGGATCTCCCAACCCCAGCTAGCCAGTTCTAGTTCTTAAGGCGCTGGGAGCCCTGGCTTGGAAACCCAGCGCCGTGGGAGGCAAAGCCATGAGATCTCCTCCCTGCCTCCTTCTCTAGGCAGAAAGGCTCCTGCAGCTTGGCTACTTTCAGATCTACCTCCCAACTTTTTTCCTGGAAAACTTACAACTTCAGAGTCATAGAAACTTGGGGCCTACACAGTCCTGAGTTGAACTTGGATATGATACTTACTTGCTCTGTGACCGAGGGCTTGAAACTAACCTCTCTGAAGTGGTTGTTACGAGGATTAAAATAAGGTAGTAAATGTGAAGTGTTAATCTGAACGGTTTAGCTGCCATGCAGCAAGGCCTTAATTACTGTAGCTATTATAATCAGTTTTGTATGACTTTTATATTAATAAACTAAAAAATTAGACGTCAAAACCCTCTGTTGGGCCACTGAATTCCACTTTGCGTTTTGGAAAAATAGTCACCTACTCTGTAGGGTTCTTAATTCTGGAATCAGATTCGGCCCCCTTAAGGCTTACCTGAACTGGTAAGCCCCGCCCTCCAGCCGGCCAGGTGGTACCTCTGCACCAATCAGCTCTCTGGGGCTGGGTTGACTCTCCAGGGAGAGGGAGGGGCACTTGTGATCCGCCCCCTTAACTCCTAAATACCCAGAGAGCCTGTTGTCCAGCTGGTGGGCTCTCAGTAAACTCTGATCCCAAGAACTCACTAAGAGGCCAGCAGGGAGCTAGGCTACAGCGGTAGGAGAACTAGGCTTGGAGCCAGGGTACCAGAATTTCAGCTGCTGCTCTGCCTTTCCCTACCCCAACTGCCTTGAGCAAGTCATTCATCTCTCTGCCTTTTTGTTTTGTGAGATGGAGCAGTATTTATTCTGCCCTGTCCTGTCCCACCTCCTCACGGGGGTTTTAATGTGAAAGTGTAGGTTTGTTGTGTGTGGAATGTTTTTTTGCAGGGTGGGCAATGGCCAGAGGGTGGGGGCAGCCAGAAAGCCCTCCCATCCTTTCTGGGGTGACAAGCAGGTGACAGGTGCCCCTCAGGCCTTTGGGAAGAAAGGGGAATGGGGTCAGAGACTCACATACCTGTGTGGCTGCTCTCGGCTTGGGTGAGGAGGGGGTTAACGGCACCCATGGGGGTTCCAAAGATGTGGGTAGAAGGGAGACTAAAGGTGGAGCCAGCCAGAGAAAACACCTGAGGGAAAGGAGGTAGAGTCCAGCCTGGTGGTTATTCTTGGATCTAGAGCACAACTGTGTGCACCGGGGTGGAGGGGACCAGGTGTGCTGGGGAGGAGAGAGGACCAGAGAGAGGGAGAAGTTCTGGTGGTGATCAAGCCCAATCTCTCAAATTCCCATGGAAAGCTGCGGTCCTCAGCAGGCTGTCCCCCACCTGCCCAGGGATGGCGGAGCCCAGGAGTAAGGCCTCACCTGAGTGGTGGAGATAGAAGCAGAGGAGGAAGGGAGGGTGCTGGTGAATGGGGAGCGGCTGAGGCGGGGCAAGGCCGAGGTCCCTGGGGGCCCCAGAAGGCTGGAGGAGAGGGGGGTGCTGCAGACAGCCCGCAGCATTCCACCACCATGGGAGATGGGGTCCTTATTACTGGTGTAGATGCCTACAGGCACAAGACAGACACAGAGGGAAGCTTAGAGTCACCACTCCCCCACACCCCACCTTGGTCAGGTGGCTGGAGCAGCCTCTCCCCAAGGAGAACACTCCCCTGGATCTGGCCACACACCAGTCTCACCCTTTTGCTGCAAAGATGTCACTTCTTGCTTGGGTGACATCTGCTTGCCATGCCTGCTTATTCCACTGCCCTGCTAAAGCCTGGAGAATTCCCAGTTTTTCTAATTCCCCAACCCAAACTTGGTTAAGTCCTATTGGCAAGCTCTCCCGCTACAACCACGCAGAAAATGGGTATGGGGGAGTGTCTCAGAGGTGACTGTCATCTGCATCCTTTGTCTTTTGGAGCAGTTTCTATCACATTTCCTTCTAACTGCATGTTTGTGCCTCTGTCCCCTCACTAGACTGGCTGGGCCCTGAGATACCCTCCATCCCCAAGGGTCACTAACCTGCCCCCAGCAGGGGGGACTCCAGGTTCAGGCTGGGCAGGCTCCCGGAAGGCCCAAAGGTACGGGAGGCCAGACCACCCAGGCCAGAGCTGACAAGGGAACCTCCGGAGAAGGGTGAGGCAGCAGTGGCGGTAAAGCCAGCCAGCTGGGCACCGGGCAGGGAGGGAAGGGCCGGGCCCCCGGTGCCCTCCTTGTTGCGGCTGCCCTTGGGACGGCCTGGCCCGTGTCGGCTCCTCTTGCTGGCTTTGTGCTTCTTCTCCTTCAGGCCTGTCTCGGGGGTCTCCTCAGCAGGCACGGGGGCGGCGCTCAGTGTGGGCATCCGCTTGTGGGTGCCTGCTGAGGCCCCGGACCCCGAGACGTGGGGTGACTTATAGTCCCCCGGGGACGGGGCCCGGGCCCGGCCCGAGCTGGAGGTGGTGGTGGAGAAGCGCATGATGGGCCCAAAGCCAGAGAAGACCACCTTCTGCTCAAAGAGGTCAGCCTTGGGGGGCTCGGGGGCTGAGGGAGAGGGAGGAGCCGAAGGGGGGTGTGCTGTGGGCTTGGAGTACTTGTCCTCCTCTGGCTGCTCCAGCTTGGGGAACGCAGAGAAGTCGGGGGAGCTCTGCAGGGACGAAACTGCAGAGAGGGAAACGGAATTACAGCTGGACCCCAGATCCCCTGCCTCCCTCCCGCTCCCAGTGTGCACTAGTAGAGAGAGCTCTGGTCAGGGGATGGGGAAGCTGAGTTTCCTGTCCCAGCTCTGCCACTGTCTCTGTGTCCTGGGATGAGTGTCCCCGCCCTCCAGCTTTCCCACCTGTGATAAAGTAGGAGGAGAATAACTCCCACCCTAGTGACCTCACTCGATCACCACAGAGATTACAGGAGATTAGAGTTGGTGCTTTCAAAATGGTACCTGACAGCATAAGTGCAGGGGATAATGAACATGGTTATGGGGGTTGGAGAGGTGAGCCCTGAGGGAGACCAGAGGGGAGTTCCACCTCGAGAGGAGAGGGCTGAGGGGAGGGTGTGGAGAGGAGTCACTCACTTGGTGGAGATTCCCCCCACCCCAACCAATTTAGGAAGCAAATGAGACGTAAACCAACATAAAAAGGCCCTTAGTAGAAAAGCTCAGGGCCAAAGACTGTCCCGCTCCCAGCCTCCTCCGGGATGCCCACACTCACCTGCAGGCTGGAAGGGCCCCCCAGAGGAGGAGGAAGAGGAGGAGGAAGAAGAGGAGGAGGCGGAGGTAAAGCTGCTCACACCTTTCCCACTGCTCAGCTTCTTCCCCTTGTGACTCAGGCCATGGCTGGAAGACTTTTTCCCCTTTGAGTCCCTGCTGCTTTCAGAAGTCTCCTGAGTGCTGGCCTCGTGGTGGGAGGAGGAGGGAGCTGAGGAGGAGACCTGAGGGGAGGAGGAGAGGAAGGCTCGAGGCCAGCTCCCAGGGTCTGGGCTCACCCTGACTTGGGAGTGGAGCAGGAGGACACAGGACCTAGGGCTCTACTGGGAGAGCCCAGAGTCAGCTTCAGGAAAGATTTTCGGGCAAGGGGATAGTGGCAGGAGCTCCTAGACCAGGGAGATGGGGAGGCAGCTCTGTAACTTCTGGGTGTGAAGAGTTGGGAGCTCTGAACCCAAGAAACTGTCTGTCCTTCACCTCGGGCAGGCGAGAGATGAAAACAGTCCCAGAGCCTGTACTGATGCACGTATCTTCTTAGTCACTCATTTAAGAAATACTTAGGCCTAAGAGGGCTGGACTTGTGCTGGGAAGTGGTGTACGCAGGGAAGAGGAACCCCACGGAGAATGGGCTGCCCTGGCCCCACTCCTGGGCCCTCCGGTCACCACCACTCCCTCCATGCTCACCCCCAGATGCAGCCACCTGGCTGACAGCCCGCTCCCTGGCCACTCCATGCCCTTCCTAGACAACCTGCGCTTCCATGCCCAGCCCTCTGCCCGGAAAGCCTAGCCTTCCTCTTCCTGGGAAACATCTTCTCCTTCAAAATCCAGCTCGGGAGCCCCCTCTTCCGTGAAGTCACCCTATAGCTACCTGGGGTGGAACAAATCTTTCTGTCCTCTTATTTCCAGGGTATCGTGTACCCACCCACATCAGCCATCGGGTGCCACATTGTACTGCAAGATACAGTCCCCCATGTCTGAGGGCGGCAGCAGTGGCTGGAAGAGCGGGGTCTCTGGGGTCTGTGAGCCTAGTGGGTTCTGCCGTTTACCACCGTGTTATGTTGTGTGGTCTCTCAACCTCACCGAGCTTCAGTGTCCTTATGGGGCTAATTATGCCTATTTGGAGAATTACGAGGACCACAATGCCAGATACATAGTATGGGGTCGATAATGATGATGATTCTGATGGCATGGCTGCTAGTGACACACTGCAGAGACAGCGTCCTGTGGTGGTTAAGAGAACAGGCCTTCAAGCCCCACTGCCCGGGTTCAAATCTTGACTCCACCACTCCCTAGCTGTGTGCTTTTAAGCACATTACTTAACTTCTCTGTGCCTCAGTTTCTTCATTTATTAAATGGGGTTAATAAAGTACCTACTTCATTGGATTATTTTGAGGATTAAATGAGCAAATCCCCCAGGCATCCCCTCCATCCCCCTGTTCCAGAAGGGAGCCTGGCATGTGGTGAGTGAGTTAGGGCTTTGTATTACTACCAGGGGTGGCTTTTCCTCCGGGTGGAGACCAGGTATTCAGTAAATGAACAAATGCCAGAGGGAGGATGGATGGGAGAATGAGAGCCACCCTGTGCTGCCCCTTCCTGGGCGGAGCCCTGGTCTCTTGTCTTTTTCTTTGTTCTTTTCAACAGCTGGAGTTCTGAAGGGAGCCAGATGTGGTTATGAGAGCAAGGGAGGAGAGGGCCCAGGGGGAGGGGTGGCTGAAATGCTGGGGTGGGTGGAGGGGGATGGGCAGAATGCTCCAACACATCCAAAGGGATGCCCGGCCACTGGGATAACTCCTAGATCTCTGGCCCTCTCTTTCCCCCTGCCTGCAAACCCCAGGGAAAGACCAGAGGGTGCAGACTTCAAGCTTTTCCAGGTGAGCCCTGGGCAGCAGGGAGGGGAGAGGGTTACTGGGACAGTTGCCACAGCAACATCACCCTGGAAACCTGATACCTGAGCCTCCTGCTAAGATGCCCAGAGCTCTGCCAACCTCCTGAGGCCAGTGGAGGTGAATGGGGCAATAATGGTGACAGGAGGAGGCAGTGTTTCCAGGCCCCTGTTCTCCTTCCATGGGGAGGACGGGCTGGAAGGAGGGGCAGGGAGGGCTGCTCTGGCTTGGATTAGCCATTCCCTGGCCTCGGGTAGGGCCTGCTGGTTGCTTATCCAGATGTTGCCAGTTTCTGGAGTCAGGCCTGACATGCCATGCCCCTACCGGGAAGGTGGGATCAGTGGGGGTTTCAGGGTGTGGTCCACAGGCCTGCCCCGCAAGCCACCAAGGGCCGCACTTTCAGTCCCTCCAGCCCGCATGGAGCGGGCTTTTCGGTTAGGCGACAGCCTCTGGGCAGCCTCCTGATGTGGAGGAGGGATAAAGTGAAGGGGTCCTCTCTGCCTCTCTCTGGGGAAATGGGCCCCAGAAAATCAGAGAAACACCATGAGTACAGTACCTGCAGACAGGAGCCCAGTGCTGAGGCCCTCTGTCTGGACAGAGGCAGATGTGAACATCTGGCAGCCAGCAGGCAGGGTGGTGCCCCCCACCCCACCCCTACTCTCCTGGTTGGTCAGTGACTGGTGGGGCTGAGGAGCAGAGGCCCCTCCTGGGCTAGAACAGGAGTAGAGGGGGGCGGGGTGGGGAGCAGAGGCATATTAACCTGAAGCTGCGGAGGTTCCCAGGGGTGCTCACCCCGACCCCTCACCCCGTGCCTCCCTCCCGCTGCTGTGGCCATCCCTCCTGGGTGTAGGCAGCAGTACCTTGTCAGCAGTGGGGACCACAGGTGGGGTGAGGATGCTGGGGGGTGACTCAGGCCGCTTCTTGTGCTTCTGTTTAAGGCGTTCTTTGTCCTTTCGACTCTGGGGAGGAAGAAGGGACCGGAACTGATGTTGCGGAACAGTCTGGGTCAGGATAAACACAGCACATGCATGTGGGGAGTGGGGTCCTTTCAAGGACGAGGCTTTGTGGGCACCATCTCCTCCTCTGGAGGGACTGGGGGACTTTGGCGGGACAGGAGTGGCCCAGGCAGGTTCCTCTGAGAGCCGACAGCCCTTCCCCCTCCCCCTCACTGCCTGCTAAAAATAGCCTGTCCCATTATCATGCCAGTGACACAGAGCACCACTCATGTGAGCACATACCCGGGACACGGAGCTGTGCGGAGGGACGGGAGCCGGGCACACTGTGACGTGTGGCGGGGACGCAGGCATGTGCACTTACAAACTGGACCGACACATGGCTAGACTGTGGCGTGTGTGCAAATGTTGGGGACACTGTCGTGTCCTGGGGAGGACACGGAGGGACCACACAGATACAAAGAGCCCCAGGGAAGCCAAGCCTTCACCTCACCCTCCGTGACCCTCACATGTCACTTCCTCAGTCCCCTCTCTGCCCTCAGTGGCCTCAGAGGAAGGAAGGGGGTAGGCCCTATGGCCTTCCGGATACCTGTGGTGGCTTCTTGAAAGAAACAGTTGTTTGTGAGTGGGCAGGAGGGGTAGAGGGAGAAGACTTTTACCTTCTTCTGGCCCCTCTCGTGGTGGGAAGGGTGCTTCTCCTGCTGCGTGGATGGCGAGGCCGACCTGCTCCTCCCGCCAGCGATGAAGCCGCTACCGCCTCCCCCTGTGCCTCCCCCTCCTCCGCTGCCTGCCCCGCTCGTGTGCCGGGATGTCTTCTGGGGAGAGAACCGAGAGGAACTGCCACGCCCTCCTCTCACTAGCCTAGGGAAAGGTTCCTGAAGATCAGGGACCCCCGCCCCCACCCTGCCTGTCACTAAGAGGACCCTGTGTCCTTAATGATACTCTGCTCAACGGAGGTGCGTTCCCTAGACTGGAATCCTAGTTTCCCCACTGGCTTGTCCAGTGCACAAGATTCAGCAGCAACTGAGGCCCAGAAGAGGTGGGGCGTCTCAGCCCAGCAAGGCACGGATGGAGGTAAGCCTCTCACTCTCCGCCCACCTCTTTTCATGGTGCCCTCTTGGCCCCTCTCAGGCCCTGAGCCACGGCCCACCACCACCTCCTTCCCTGGGGTGGAGGACATGCGGGACAGTCCTCATGGGAGCCCCTGCTCCCCTGTACTCCATACCCCATCCTCTCCTCCAGACACTTTGCTCCAGCCATCACCCCTTCTCCTTTGTTCCTGGCCCTCCACCAAACACAGTGGTTCCTTTTGTCCCAAAGGACCTGCTGCCCTTAAGAAGCGGTGGGGAGTAAACGTCCATAAGAAAAACCCAAACAACCCTTGTGCTGCCATTCCTCCCAGCCAGGGCCTTGGACTCCCCACTGTCTGGGCTGATGGCTTCACCTGTCCTAGACTTATAGCTGTTCCCTCTAAGGTCACCCACTACCTCCAACTGTCAAATCCAAGGACTAATTTCAGGCCTCGTCTGACCCCATCCCTCCCCAGCGGTGGGCACTGCTTCTACTCTGCTGAGCTCTAAACTCCCCCACCTCATGGTTCTCTTCACACCTGAGCCCCCTACCTGATGGGCACCCGGGGATTCCAGCCCCAGCCTTATACACCTGGGGCTGCCACTACCACCCTGCCCGGGGGCCTCACAGCCACCAAATCTGAACATCCCCACTTGGCACCTCCTATGAACCAAACCGAGCTCCCTACCTTGTTGATATCAAACCCTGCACCTAGATGACCCTATGACTTATGATCCAAAGTAGGACACTTCTGAAAATGAAAGGAGGAGCTATTAATAATTATACCAGGGCAAAAGGCACAAACTGGGACTCTCCGGGGCAGACCAGGACATATGCTAGCCCTATAGAAGCCTACTGCACCACCTGTTCACAGCACCCTCAGGTGCTCAAGCCCCATCCACCCAGCAGTGAGAACCTGGATCCTATGTGCCACCCTCAACTCCTCCTTCTCAGCTACCCCGACATGTAGGCAAGTCTATCTAGAAATGGTTCTAGAACCCAGCTTCATCCCTCCATGCCCCCCTTCTCACAGCTGTCTCCCAGCCGCCGCCCTGGCCTTTCAGATCTGGCTTCACAGTGGCTGCCAGGGTAATCTTCCTGAAACACAAATCTGATCATGTTACCCTCTTGCTTTCAAGCAGCGTTACAAGCCTGTGGCCTGGGGGTAAGGTCCAAGCTGCCTTCCCAGTCAGGCCACAGCATACCTCTCCAGGACACCCCACAGCTTCTGGAAATGCACGTCTCTCCACAAACATGGATTAGCACCCCTTCTCCCACCTCTCCTTGGGCCCGTGAACCTGGGGCAGAAGCAAGTCCAGCTCTGGCCCTGCTTGAGCTTTTTCGCCTCATCTCCTGCCTTGTCCCTACCACACACCCTGTTCTGCTGCTTATGAATGCTCTTTCTCATCTCGGGACTTTATCCATGCCAATCCCTCTGCCTGGGATTCCTTTCTCTCTGTCTTTGCTTAGCAGGCTCCTGAGAAGCTTCAGACTGTCTGTTCTGAATCCCACACACCAGCTGTGAGGTAAATAACGTAATCTTAGTGGGTCTTAGCTTACTCATCCATAAAAACGGGGAAATGCAGTACACCTAGTTCTTAGGGTTTTGGGGAAGATCACACCAAAAAAACACACGTAAAGAGGTTAGTACAGAGGCTGGGACACAGCAGGCCCCACAAATGTTGGCTCAGCTTAAATGCTGCCTCTTCCTTGAAGCCTCCCAGCCTCTGACAGGCAGGGCCTGAGCTCCGTCCTCTGGATGGACTGCCTGGTTGAGCTCTGATTCACACCCCTCAGCCGTGCTTCAATTATTCCTCATCCAGTGGTGAGCTCCTCAAGGGCAGGGACATAGTGCCTTCCACGTCTGTCCTCCCAGCACCAGGCACTGGCCTGGCCTGGAGCCCATACCCTCTAAACCATGGCTGACTGACCCACTCATGCCCAGATGAAACTCACCATTTTGCTGAAGTGGTATTTGCAATAGCCACAGTACTTGACGTTGTCGACCTCCAGCACTTCCTCCTCACACAGCAGGCCTGCCATTTGGGCACTAACCAAGAGAGGTCAGCCTGAGAAGGGTGTGGCCACAAACCAGATCAGCCACCTCCCTTGCACCCTCCTAGATCCCTGCTGGGGTGAAGCCAAGATCACCCGAGGAAAGCACTGCCATCATCTCCAAAGAGACAGCAGCTAGGATGAACCTATTTGGCAGCCATCCATGGCAAACCTCGGAGCGGGTTGGTACAGCTGGCTAGAGAACCCTGCGGGGTGGGTGCAGGGCAGGCGGGGCTCTCACCAGGTGACATGGAAAGCTTGTCGACATCCGTGGCGGTTACAGGTCATGCAAGCTCCTGAGGCTGCCTTGCTCTCCCGGCCCTGCTCCTCACAGATGTAACATGTCTGCAGGATACAGTACAATCGTGCCCTCCTCCCTTCTCCCTGAGGGATCCTTTGGTCCCCCCCCTCAATTCCACCCTCTCCACATGATCCTAGGTCAGGGCTATCCAACAGCACTTTTGGTGTTGATGGAACTGTTCTGTACTGCACTGTCCGATACAGCAGTCACAAAGCACACAGGCTACTGAGCACTGGAAATGTGGCTAGTGTGACTGAGGAACTGAATTTTAAGTTCTATTTAATTTTAATTAATTTACATAACCACATGTGGCCAGTGGCTACTATACTGGACAGTGCAGTCCTTGGATGGTGAGCCCCATAAGGCCAGGGACTGTGTCTGCCTTCCTCACTGGTGAGCTCAACCCCACCTCTGGGCCTTTGCACATGCTATTCCTTCTGCCTGGTACCTGGAACTCTCCCCCCTCATCAAGGATGGCTCCTTCTCATCCCCCAGGTCTCAAGCAAAATGTCTCTTTCCTTGACTACTTTATCTAAAGTAAGGCCCGCCCCCGCCTCCCGCAGGGTATCCTTTATTTCAGTACCTTGTTTGTTTTCTTTACAGCACTTAACACAAGTTGCATTTATTTTATTTGCCTGTTTATTGATATCTATAGTCTTCCCACACAGAAGTGTGAGTTCCGTGGGGCAGGGAGCACACCTGTCTTGATCAATCTAAACACTGTGTGTCTAGCATCTTGCCCCAGTTTTGGCACATAGTAGGCACTCGGTAAAATGTGCTCAGTGAATGAATAAGTGAACTGCTCGCTAAGGTCTACCTTCAGGCAGGACTTCTACAAGGGAGCCTACTATTTCACTTGAGTTCCAGAGCACGAGCCTGAATCTATCAGTGGAAAGTGCCTACCCACCTCCTGAGTTCCCCGAAAGTGTAGGTTGGACAGAATCAAATTACACTGGATGAAGAAAGGGCTGGAGGGACCCAAGAATGGTTGGCTAGGGAAGGGACTGGTATGGGGCACGGTAGGGGCCGCTGACCTTGTTGAAGCGATCATGAGGCACGTACTGCAGCACGATGGGCTCCATGGTGAGCACGTTGGCAAACTGCACCTCAGGGATGTAGAGGGCACACACCACGTGGGCCCAGCCTGGGGCAGTGTGGGGCTGGCCTCAGCTGCGATGGCGAGCCCAAGACCCCCACCTCTCACAACCCCATACTGCAGATGGTCCCCTCCTCCATGGCCTTCCCATCAGACTCCACTGCCAGCCAGGGAAGGGAAGGGAAACCAGCCTCTGCATTCCACCCCCACCCACAGACCACTCCTGCCTTCCCAGACCCTGCTCAGGGGGCCTTGCTGACCTCAATAGATGAGCCCTGGGGCTCAGCACCCCTCTCACCTCCATTGTCAGTCCTCTTCAATGCCCCATCTTTGTGTGGGCACAGCTCACACCTCTGCCAATAAAAGGGGGCACAGGGGTTTGGGGGGTGGGCTTTCCCAAAGCGGGTGGGGGATCTGCTGAGCTGGGCCCTCCCTGAACACATTCAGAGGGCCCCAGGATGTAATGGTAAGATGTCTAAGGAGGAACTGGTGGGGGTACAGAGAAAACAGGATTGACCACGAGTGATAATTGTTGAAGACGGGTGATCCACATCAACATGAGGCTCATTATAGCATTCCCTCTACTTTTGTACAGGTTGGAAACCTTCCATAATAAAAGGCTCAAACAAACAAGCAAACAAAAATAAAAGGCCCGGCGCCTGAGGTGACGCAGAGTGAGGGATAAGCTGAGGGAGAGATGGGGTTGGTGACAGGTGTGCAGGAAACAGGAAATCCTGTGTGACAGTCCCACCCCAGCCTCAGCCTCAGAGTCCCATAGCTCGGTGGGGAGGGGGGGGATCCTCAGGTGTATAGGAGGGGAGAGAGGAGTCTCAAACTCACCACCCTGGCTGCTCGCTCCTGAGATTCACATTTCCTGCAGAACCAGGGTCCTGTTGGCACCTGGACGATGCCATAGCAAGCTGGGGATGAGGGAGGAGAATCACCAAGCAAATCTGTCACCAGTGGCTGTTCCCAGAATAACTGGGGGAAGGGGGTGACTCTAAGGAACTAGGCCAGGGGGCTGTTCCCAGCCTGGGGGGCACTCACTAGACAGCAGGACCACAAGGAATGCCCAACAGCACGCAGCCAGCTTTCAACCACATAACCAAGTCCTCCAAGCAGAGGTGGGACGTCTGAGTCCTTGACCTTAAACTTCTAGAAGATCCTCCCCTCATGCCCTTTCTGTACCCAGCTTTCTGTTTCCCAGCTCCTGCCAGGACCAGTCCTCATCATCAGGAAGAGAAAATCAGAGGAACAACATTTACGATAGACAAACGCGTTTTGTTGTTATTGGGGGGGGGGGGCATTTCTTAAAGGGCCAGTAATGGAAGAGGCGGGGGAGTCGGGGGTCTAGGGAGCTCATCTTCTGTCAGTAACTATAATAGGTACAGCTCAAAAGTCAAGGCCGAGGGCAGGTGCAGTGCAGGTAACCAATAGGAGAGTGGCGGGAAGACCCGACAGCGACAGGATTAAGGGCTGTCCCAGGAAGGGCGTGGGGGGGGGGGCAGCTGGCTGTGCCAGACAGGCGGGAGATGCCAGTCTGCGCCCTCGGCAAGATTCCTCAAGGAGTTAACTCCCGAACCATGTGCTGCTGGGGGAAACTCCAAACCTCCCTCTTCTCGATTCCCGGCCCCCTGCGCAACCTCTCTCCTATCCGCAACTCTTCCCCGGAGGATTTTAGGAGTCCCCTCTCCCCTGGGACCCTTCTCCTCCCTTCCCAATTCCGCTCCTCCCAGTATCCGGAAGCAGGAGGGGAGGATGACCCCCCCCCCTTGACCTCTCCCTCCGAGAGCCGGGACCAAAATAACCGGGCGGGAGGGGACACCTCGCAGGTAAACATTCTCCAAGCAGCCCCGACACTGGCGGTGTGGGGCGCGGAGAGTGCACTCATTGGCCCCTAGACTGTCCCCAAACTCCCTCAACTTGGGGTGGGGGGCGCGGTACTGGAACAATAGGCAAGAAAACAATGCCTGACCCGGTCCTCCAGGACCGGGCGGGGGCAGCCCCCCGACTCCTCCCTTCTCTTCAGGTGGGGTGGGGGAGGGGCGCCCGAGCCCCGGGAGGTCTCCAGAGGGCGCGGCCGGGGGCTCCCTGCCCACGCCGCCCCCTGGGTCCCTCCGCCCCCCCGCGGGCCACCCCCGTACCTTGGTGGACAGCCACGCTACACGCGTGCCCATCACAGTAGACCAGCGGATTCTCGGCCCAGCCCCTCTCGTCCGAACATACGCAGCAGCCTCCTACCATCTCCTTCATACTCCCATGAGCTCCCTCCGGGGCTGGGGCGGGGGGCCGGCCGGCGGGGGTCGGGGGTCAGGGGGGGAGGGAGGGAGCGGGGGGCCGCGCGCCTCCTCGCTCCCTCCTCCTCCTCCTCCGCCGCCGCCGCTTCTTTTCTTTGCCTCCTCCTTCTTCCTCCTCGGCGTCCTCCTCCTCCTCCTCCTCGCTCGCTCTGTCTGGCCGCCCCCCCCGCCGTGCTCTCGCCCTCATGCCCCGACGGGCCCCCCCCCCCAACAATGAGACCCGCGCGCCGGGCTCGCCCCCTCCGCGCCGCACGCCCAGCTACCAGGGCCGCCCGGCCGCCGCGCAGCCCGGGCCCGGCGGGGGAGGTGCCGAGTGGCACATCGCGGGCGCCCGCCCGCCCCGCGCCGCCCGCTCACGCGCCGCCTCCCCGGCCCCCCTGCCCGGCCGCGGCAGCCATGGCCGCGCGCCTCCGCTTGCTCGCTCCCGGCCCGCCCGCCGCCCGCCGCCGGGTAAAGTCTTAGGTTCAGGGAACAAAGCCTGGCTTGGTAGGGAGCTTTTCGCTCGCTTGCTCGCTCTGCGCTCATTCTCCCTCTTCCTTTTTCTTTCTATGGCTCTCGGTTGGCGCTCCTGAGCCCTCCATCTGCCTGCCCTTTGGTCTCGGCCCCGGGTCTCCGATTCGCCAGCCCCTTCCGCCCAGGTCTTCGTCTCTGCGACTGTTCTTCAACCCCAAGGAAACTTGGAGGTGGAGATCAGGGGAAGGGGCGCTAGAAGCAGCGGGAGCGACGTGGGCTGCTCACCCCTCGGTGTGAGGGGGTCTTTTTGAGTGGCCGCTCGCGGGCTCTTCCCTTGGAGGTCTGTCTGGAGGGTAGACACTCTTACAAGCAGACATTTGTTCATTCAACAAATATTTATTGAATGCTTACTATGTGCAGTCGTTGAGATAGAGCAGTGAACAAACGGGTGTTCCTGCCCTCGGGGAGCTTCCGGTCCAGCTCACAGGCACACACGCACGCACAGGGACTCAGACCCCTCAGAAGCACGCCGAGGCACCCACAGACACACAGACTCACTCAGCTTCATCCAGCCACACTACCGTACCCTCCCAGAGGGGCACACCCCAGGTCCAGCCATTCAGGCGCGCTTAGAGACCCACGCGAGTTAGAGAGCCACTACTGCGGAAGTGCTCACGAACAACACATTTACACTTGAGCTCGATACATGTACACAAACACAAAACATAGACTCACACACAGCACCCCAAAGTATTAAAGTCCCTGAAATTGCGTCTGGGGAAGAAGTGAGGGAGCGTCGTCAACCCGAAGGCTTCATCCCCAAGGCCGGTGTGGGCAAGGGGGACGAAACCTGACCCCCCTACTTCCTAAAGGGGGGTGGACACCCGCAGGGACCAAAGGTCACACTCCCGCAGAGTAAGATGCGGTGGCGGAGGGGAGAAGCAGCCCTGGGGGCTTCAGCGACACTTCAAAGGCGTCGGGGCCGGGAACGCTTCCTGCGGGGGAGGGGCTGACCGAGAGGAGGGGGGAAAACCGGCCGGAGGACTGAGGCGTGGAAGAGGCTACCCCCCCTTCGGCGCAGGCCCCCCTGGCCGACTCTTCCGCCGGGCCCGCCTCCTTTTCACCAGCACCTGTTCAACCGGAACATCAAGGGGCCGGGGCCCGCCACCACCCCTCCCTTCGCGTCTATTTAGTACCTTTCATCCGGGAAGGGGGGTGAATTCCCGCCCAGGAGGGGGGAGTAGGGCGGGGGAGAACTTGTCCTTGACCTGGTCTGTGGCATCAGGGATTTACTCCCTTAATCCCGGCGAGACTGGAGTTTGGGGAGGTCGGGGAAGCTAAGTTCTAGGCTGCAGTCCCCAACTCCCCTTGCTCCTGTAGGGACACAAGAATCCGGAGGGCCGCCAGGTCGTAGAGGCTCTGTATAAACTGGCTGGGCCGGGGGTAGGGGAGGCCTGTCTTTGCCGCTTCCGTGCCTGGGGGAGGGGGCCGAGAAGCAGGGTATTGTTGGGGGCCGGTCCGAGGGCCGGGATCCCCGTAAGGACTGCCACACGCCGGCATCTTGGTCTGCTTTGTGAACTTCGCTCATACGAAAAATTAAACAAGACACAGACGAGAAGTCTCACTCAGGAGTTTCTAACGAATTACCTTTACTAACAAGAGTAAAACATCAAGGAAATTAAACGCAAACATGTCAGCCCTAGCCATGCGCCAGTTTTGGAATATTTGCTTTCGCGACCGACCTTGGCCGAGGTGACCGACCGTAGTTTCGGGTTTCGCTGGACGAGGGTCACTCGAAGACCCGTCGGTCCCTCCGTCCAGGGGTGGGCGACTTGCGCACTGGGGCCGAGGAACTTTTGTTCGGGTCCTCACCGCGTACAGGTGCACCGCCCGAAGCTTCTGGGATGGACGGGTAGCTATACCTGTGCGTTTAGTTAAGTGTACTAGGAACATTGTTTCGTTTAAGCCACCCACAACCCTTTGGGGTGTATGTTAATATCCCCCATTTTATTGATGGAGCAACTTAGGTCCGGGCAAGTGAAGTGACTTGCCCAATGCCACACTGTCTGAAAGCGGCAGAGCGGGGATTTGAACCCAGTCTGTTCTCCGCTAGGGCTGGGGCTCCGCCACCACGTGTTCGCCGAATGCCTGCGTCGAACTGGGATGTCCGCCCATCGCAAGTGTTCCCTTCCGAGGTCTGGGGAAACCCGGTGCCCCGCGGGCTGAGCTGGATTCGCAGGGGTACTCCCAGGGCTGAGCTGTCAAGCTCCTTCTTCATCTTCCAACATCTTCCTGAGCACCTACTATGTGCCGATCCACGAAAAACGAGCGAGAGCAGGACTCGGCCAACAAGTGGTTCAAGTTCATCGCGCTCTCCTTGGCGTAACGGAGCACTGATCTGGGGTGTCAGGCTGATCCTGGCTGTGCCGTTTTCGGCGGGTGACTTCACCTCTCAGAGGCTCAGCTTGTCCCTCTTAAATGGGGCGTTAACCCCCTCCAGCAAGGGCTGCAGTGAAGATCTAACGAAAATCCTTTTGTAAAGCGCTAAGGGCACACAGTAGGCGCTCAACCCCTGCTCGTCCCCTCTCCGCCCCTCTAAGCGTGCCAGGGCAGCGCCTTCCCGCTCCCGCTTCCCGCCTCCGGCACGCTCGCCCGCCTTGCGCGTCCCGCGGCTAAGGGACTGGGGCAGAGAGGACCAAACAGAAAATTATTTCCGCCCGCTCGGCCCGCCCCGCCCCGCCCCGCCCGTCCCCGGAGCCAGAAGGGGATTGTGGGGCCGCCGCGGCCGCCGCCGGAGCGGAGCGGGGCGGAAGCGCGCATCGCGCTGCTGCTCGGGCCCGACCGCGCCGGCCCCCGCACCTCCCGGCCCGGGACTGTGGGCTGTGGTCTGGATGGTCCCGGGATCCGAGGCGGCTGCCGCCGATCGCATTTCCACGAAACCTTGCTCGCTGGTTCCCGGAACTGAGCGGGGGAGGCTGAAGAGTGTTGAGGTTTCGCTTCTGCTAGCTGGCCCGGCGCTTCGCCGGCCCCGGGGGCGCGCCCTCCGCATTAGAAAGCCCCGGGCTCCGGTAAAGGACTGCGCCGGCGCCCGCGGGTTTGCATTTTATTTGCGTCTCGTTTGCATATCACTTTCTCCCCCGAAAGCAAAGCTTCTGACCTTGGGGGAGTTCAGAGAGGTTAAGTTACTTTCCCGAGGTAGCCCAGCCAGTAAGAGGCTTCAGGTGGTTTACCTGCCGGCTGGGAGAGTCTGGCATGGCCAAATGGAAAGCGCGGGCACTAGAGTCAGAAAGACCTAGGCTTGATACCCAGCCTACTATTTACTGGCTTTGACCATGGATTAGTAATGCCTTATCAAGGACCCTCAATTTCCCCATCTCAGAATGTGGACGTAGTACCAACTTCAGGGTTGATGTGAGCAGTGACAGTCAGGTACCTGGTACAGGGAGGGGTGATTTCCCCGTCAAAGGTTATGACTCTGCCGTGGTCTCTACAGTAGGCTTGGTTGGGGTGCGAGGGTGGGTGAACAGGTTCTTTCCTAAGTCAGACATCCTGTGCAAGAGGGATAGAGGCTCGATTTAAAGAGGAACTGGTGGGAGTGAGGGGATTCCCCCAAGCATTAGGAGGCCAGTCGTCACGATTATTGTAAATAGTGACTCTACCCCGGTGGGATTTTTGGCTTTTCCGATCTTTCTACAGGAAGAGCACAGTGCTTAGTGTCAAATTAGCTAGCAGTGTAACACAGAGTCTCACTGCCTCTGTTTGCCAATCTGGAAAATGGAGATAATTGGATCCCCTCCTCCATTTGGCAACTCCAGCCAGCCAAGCTCCCAGCAGGTGTTTTAAGAGCTGTGACTGAGCCCACATGGTCCCTTTGACCATGTTAGGACATAAGGGACTTCCTTTAGGGAGTTAAAATGGGTAGGAAGGGAAGAGGTTCATGGGGTGAGGTAGCCATCTGCCCAAACTTTTTCCAGAGCTACTTGGAATCTAGTCCCAGCCCTGCCCCTAACCAGCTGTGTGACCTTGGGCAAAGCAGTTGCCCTCTCTGGCATTTGGTTGGGTGACTGGATCTTGAAACTCCCCTTGGAGTTAACATTCTGTGGTTGATGATTTTGCTCTTGGGGAAATTTCCAGGCTGAGGGATGACGGATGAATAGCACATTTGCCCTGCTATGTTCTTCTTTTCCACTAGTTCCTCCTGAAGTCTAATCATCTCTCCTGTTATAGTTGCCATCAGGGCAGAATTGGAAAAAGTTGTATTATTCCATCTTTCAGCAAACACTTCATTGAATCATCATGGGCAGGCCATAGGAGATACACAGATAGTCCCTGGGATGGTGGGAATGACAGATATATAGAGAAATGACTTCAAGATCATAAGGGCTGTGACAGTGCCAAGAACAGTGCTGACACTGGCAGGAAGGAAGTAACCATGTTTACGGGATCAGGGAAAGCCTGAGCTGGGACCAAGTGAGTGAAGGAGGGTTTGCAGGCAGATAAGGGGCAGAAGAGCTTTCCAGGCAGGGGGGACAGCATGTTCAAAGGCACAGAGGTAGGAACCAGCAAAGTGTGTATTGAGGTTGTACACTGTGGACACCCCATGGTGGTATGTGTAGTAGGAGAACAGGAGGGAGGGTTAGAGGGATGACCAAAAACCAGATTAAGGGGACCTAGGATATTTTGCTAAGGAGTTTGGATTTAATCCTGAGGGCAGTGAGGAGCCAGTAAGGGCTTTTAAGTAAGCGGTGCATAGCCTTATTTGCACACTGGTTGCCAAGTCTGGGATTGGTTAGGGTGGGGGGATTCTAGATTAGTAGGACAGCAATTCTCAACCTTTAAAGTGCATGTGAATCCCCTGAGAGTCTTGTTAAAATGCAGAGTATGATTCAGTAGGTCTGGGGTGGAGGTCTGAGACCCAGCATTTTTAGCAAACTCCCAGGTGATGCTGTGTTGCTGCTCCGAAGAGCACACTTGAATAGCAAGTGGAAGGAGACTTGTCAGGGCCCAGCTGAGAGATGAGGCTTTGACTCTGGCAGAAGCAGAGGGGCTGAGAGAAGGGCAGGGTGTGAGGATGTAAAGAAGTGGGATGTTAAGACCGCGACAGGGGCTGTTTGGCAAGGCAAGACCGGGAGGATGCCTCCCAGAGGTGCCGCCTGGAGGATTTGCTGGTTGGGGCTCATCTCTGCACTCACAGTAGAACTCAGGAGCGGGGGTGGGGTGGTGGAGCTGGCAAGGAGCCGCTTTGGACGTGCCGACATCGACGTCGAGTGTCTGTGCGACACGTGGGGTGGTGATGTTGGGTAGGCAGTTGACTGGGTCTGGATCAGCGGTCTGGGCTGGAGGGAAGCAGAGTGAGCAGGCCAGAAGGGTGTCCTGAAAAGCAGGAAGTTCATGTCATGGAAGTCAGAGAGGGACATTTAAGAAGGAAGAAGTGATGCCACTGAGAGGTCAAGGGAAGAAAGGGTTCTATGAGGAGGAGGTCCCTCCTTGGTGACTTCCGCCTGGAAAGTTCCAGGCACTAGTGGGAGTGGAAGGTGACCACAGTGGGTCAAACATGGATTGGGGGGTGAGAAGGGAGGAAATAGTAGAGAACAGCACTAGGGGGACGGGTGGGTCAGGAGGCAAGGATGGACACCTATGGTGATGGGGGTGATGATGATGAATTGCAGTGATAACAGCAGCAGCTTACTTTTGCTGAGAGCTGATGTGCCAGGCGCTGTCTAAGCATCTGCCATGCTCCTTGCAACAACCCTGAGATAGATTTGACTCCTGTTCTCATTTTACAGGGAAGGAAATAAGCTCAGAGCACAAAGAGCACCACAGCCAGAAGGTGCAGAAGCAGCGTCTGAACCCTGCCTTTAACCATGGGGTCGGTCCAGATGATCAGTAAGGGGGCTGCCCTGGGGCTAGCTCAGAACTCACTATCCCCTTCTCACCAAGCCTCTCCCTATCTCCCTAGTAGTAGTCACGCTACTACTCACTCACCGTCATTTATTTAATCCACCACCATTTGTTGA
This sequence comes from Balaenoptera ricei, assembly GCF_028023285.1. Lineage (NCBI taxonomy): Eukaryota > Metazoa > Chordata > Mammalia > Artiodactyla > Balaenopteridae > Balaenoptera > Balaenoptera ricei. Next base: position 18,284,787 of record NC_082658.1, on the reverse strand, counting down.
CCCCTACTATGCGCCAGATAATGGGCCAGGCACTGGTGATGCAGAAATGATCAAAGCGGGTTGCAGCCCTGCAAGGCGCCCAGGGTGGAGAGGAAAGGCTGGCTGGTGGGCAGGCAAACTGCACCACGCAGTGTGATATGTGTTATGATGGGGGGGTGGACCGTTTACAGAGGGAGCCCTGGAGAAGAAGCCCCAGCGTCTGCCTGGGGAAATCAGGCAAGGCTCCTTGGAGGAGGCAGGGTCTGAGCTATGACTTGAAGGTGACCAGGAGTTTCCTGGATAGCCAGGAGAGGGAGAGCATCACAGGCCAAGGACGAGCAAATGTACCTGCTAGCGTGAGAGCCCTGCTGTGCTCAAGGGGTACAAGTGTTCCATGAAGGAGGAGTGGAAAGGGGAGTGGGAGGGAAGGGATCGAGACACGTTACCTGTGGTCCAGACTTGACCTCGGGAACATGAGGTCCTGTGGAAGATGCGGAGCAGATGTACATGTTGCAAAGTTCAGTAGCCGCAACAGAATTGGTGGTCAGAGGCGTAAAAGTGGAAAACTGAGTGACTTCTGAAATTATTGCAAGCTCTAGAATATCAGTTCCATGGGGCAGTGATTTTCTTCTATTAAAGTAAGTTGATTTCCAATATTGTGTTAGTTTCAGGTGTACAGCAAAGTGATATATATTTTTTCAGATTATTTTCCACTATAGGTTATTACGTGATAATGAATATAGTTCCCTGTGTTATACAGTAAATCCCTGTTGCTTGTCTTTTTTATGCATAGTAGTTTATATCTGTTTGTATCATGCTCCTAATTTATCCCTCCCCGGTCCTTTCCCACTTGGTAACCATAAGTTTGTTTTCTATGTCTGTGAGTCTGTTTCTGTTTCGTAAATAAGTTCATTTGTGTCCTATTTTATACTCCACATATAAGTGATATCATATAATATTTGTCTTTCTCTGACTTACTTCATTAAGTGTGGTATTCTCTAGGTCCATCCGTGTCGCTGCAAATGGCAATATTTCTTTTTTATGGCTGAGTAATATCTATATCTATATCTATCTATCTATCTATCTATCTATCTATCTATCTATCTATGCCACATCTCCTTAAACCAGTCATCTGTTGATGGGCACTTGGGTTGTTTCCATGTCTTAGCTATTGTAAATAGTGCTGCTGTGAACTTTGGGGTGCATGTATCTTTTTGAATTAGAGTTTTCGTCTTTTCTGGATATATGCCCAGGAGTGGGATAGCTGGATCGTATAGTAGCTCTATTTTTAGTTTTTTAAAGAACCACCATACTGTTTTCCATAGTGGCTGCACCAATTTACATTCCCACCAACAGTGTAGGAGGGTTGTCTTTTCTCCACACCCTCTCCCTCTATAAATTATTTGTAGACTTTTTAACGATAGCCATTCTGACCTGTGTGAGGTGATACCTCACTGTGGTTTTGATTTGCGTTTCTCTGATAATTAGCATTTTTTCATGTGCCTGTTGGCACATCTGTATGTCTTCTTTGGAGAAATGTCTATTTAGGTCTTCTATAGGGCAGTGATTTTTACCTGTTATGTTTACTGATGTAACTCAAGCAGCTGGATCGGTGTCTGGCACATAGTAGGTGCTCAGTTAATACTTGTTGAATGAACGAATGAGTGAATGGATGAGCGCTTGAACGTGTCTGAGAGTGAGGAAGAGGTCCTGGACTGGAGTGTTGGTGGGAATGGCGAGAGGGAATGTGTAGGGAATAAAATTGAGAGAAGCGGGTAATTGACAGTTGGTGATCATGGAGTGGGAGGGTGGCTCCCAGGTTTCTGTCTCACACAACTGGACTCCTGAAGAAGGGAGGAGGAGCAGAATTGGGAGAGAGTTGATGAGTTCAGGTTGAGCTTGCTGAATTTGAGGTCTAGTGGACCATCCCAGAAGAGGGTTGGATATGTTTATCACTTTAAAAATTGTAAAATGCTTTTGAAGCATATGTAATATTCTGCCTACCTCTTCTGCCATATCCTTGATACTCTGGAAAAATATTCAGAGATATCTTTGAGCGCTGTCAGCAGTAGATGGTAACTGAAGCCCTGGCATGGGTGAGATCATGCTGGGAATCTGCTCAGGTACAGAGAGCAGAAAGCCAAGGCCAGATGTTCAGGGAACGCCTGTATTTAAGAGGGGGTAGATGGGGGGAAATCAGGCAAGGAGCATGAGAAGGAATGTCCAGAGATGGAAGAGGACCTCCAGAAAAAGTGGTGTCATAGAAACCAGGGAGGAGAGAGGAAGGAGGGAGGGAGTGGCCCGCAGGGCAGGTGTCTCAGAGAGGGGCAACTGGTGCAGCATGGTGGAGGAGGTGTCAGGAGATTGGGTGAGGAGGGAGAGAGAGAGTGTGAGCGTAGACATCCTTCCTAGGGGCTGGGCTGGGAGCGAGAGAGAGACAGGACAGCAGGGGAGGAGGATGCAAGGTTAGGGAGGGGTGGCCTGCCGCTTACTGGACAGTCTCCAGCACAAGGGCTCAGGTGGATGAGAGGGGGCACATTGCTTCCCCCAGAGAAGGGAGGAAGTGAAGGATGGGGACAGATGAGTGTGTGTGTGTAGGATTTTTCTGCTTGATAGCATGTATTTTTTCCTTAAAAATTTTTTTTAGTTTTCTGTTTTTTTTTTAATCAGCTTTTTATGGTATAATTTACATGTAGTCAAATGCACACATCTTAAGTGTGCAAGTGATGACCTTTGACAAATGTATAGAGCCGTGTAACCACCACCCCAATAAAAATATAGAACATTTCCATCTCCCTAGAAAGTTCCTTCATATCCCATGGCAGTCATTCCCCCAGCCCCAGGCAACACTGATCCGATTTCTATCACTAATAGATCTTGATAGATTCATTTTGAGGATTCTGGAACTTCATAAAAGTGGAATCTTAGACTGTGTTCTCTTCTGTGTTCAGCTTCTCTCGATCACCACTGTATTTTCTTTCTGAAACAGGAAGCAAAGCCATTGCTGAGATGGGGGCTCAGGTGGAGAGCAGGTGAGGAGCCGCTTGGGGCTGGGGGATGGAAGGGCTAGGCAGGGAGGGGGGACAGCAAGTGTGCAGTGTCCCCCAAATGTGGCAGAATTGGGGAAAGCAGCTGCATGTAGTTGGGTTCAGATATGAGGCTATGCTCAGGGCGCTGAGGATTTGGGGATACAGCAGACCTTGGTCATAGCAGGGGCAGTGTGAGGTCTGGGGGCTGTAGTGGTGTGAAGATGAGGAAGCCTGGACTCAGAGATAGACACGGAAGGCCTTTAGGATGGCGGGAGTTGGGATTCAAAATCCTGGGGTCATGCCTGTCGCTGCCTTCTCTCTCACCTGCTGTTGGTCGGCCACCTCTTCTTTTGACGTCTCTGGAATCCTTTCCTGTTTCCTGACCCTGGTCTAGACCCTTAGCCCCTTGAGCTTGAACCTCTGCTCTCCCTCTTGTAGAGATTCTTTTTTTTTTTTTTGGTTGCACCGGGTCTTAGTTGCAGCAGGCGGGCTCTTTGGTTGGGGCTCGCCAGCTCCTTAGTTGTGGCATGCGAACTCTTAGTTGTGGCATGCATGTGAGATCTAGTTTCCTGACCAGGGATCGAACCCAGGCCCCCTGCATTGGGAGCGCAAAGTCTTATCCACTGCACCGCCAGGGAAGTCCCTTGTGGAGATTCTTTATCCTGAGCTGCAAGCTCTCCTTCAGCTGCCTCTTTCCCCTCAGCCTCCAAATGGGCTCAGGCCACCTCCATCCGAAAGGCCACTCCCTTGGCCTTGTCTCTTCATCCCTCTGTCTCCCATCCGTGCTCTGCTTTGTAAATCAGGAGGCCGGACAAAAAGCTCGGTCTCCACGTACACAACTTATATTTACTCTCTGGCTTCCCCTCGCCCCTGCTGAAATTGCTCTGCCAAAGGTCACCAGTAACCACCTGCCATGGATGTTTTCTGGAGGTTTTGGCTGCCCAGTGTCCCCCTGTCTATTTCAGGGGAACGCCCCATTGGGTGATCCACCCTAGACCTCTCCAGCGACCCCACCCATGCCAGCTGCTTCACCCACAGCCTTCTCCATGTCGATTGATGGCAACTCGATCTTTCTAGTTGTTCAGGCCCAAAGCCTGGGATCGGTTCTGGTTCCTCTCCCACATCCACTCTGTCAGCAGATCCTGCTGCTCTACCTTCACAGTACACGCAGAATCCAATGACTTCCCACCATGCCACCATTATTCTCTCCCCGGGATTATCGTGGTAGCTTCCTAAGCAGTCTCCCTGCCTCCATCCTGGCCCCTTCCATCTGTTCCCTACACAGTGGCCAGAGTGATCCCCTTAAACTCTACCAGGTCACTCCTGGGCTTCAAGTCCTCCAGGAGTTCCCACTGTGCTCAGAGGGAAGCCTAAGTCCTTACAGGGGCCGACAAGGTCCTGAACGGTCTGTTGCCCCCACGCCTCTGGCCTCATCTCCACTCTTCCTCTGGCTCACGTGCTGAGGCCGCATCGCTTCCCTGCTGGTTCCTGTGCAAGGCACGGGCAGGCATGTCCTGCCTCCTCAGTTAGGCTTTCCGTGGCCACCTTATGTACACTGCAATCCGCACCCTCCCCCACCACTCCCAGTCTTCCTTATACTTTTTCTTTGTCCTTAACCTTCTACATTATTCACATATTAATGTCTGTTGTTGTCAGTCTTCCCCCTCTAATGTCAGTGCCGTGAAGACAAAGATCTTTGTGGATTTTGTTGCTGTATTCAGGGGCCTAGAGCTGTGCCTGGCACATACCAGGCACTCAGTAAATATTTACTGGAGGAACTGAAGGAAGGAATTCTGAGCCTCTGTCTTGGTGCCCTGGGAACTGAGATGTGGGCACGTGATACAGCCTCGCCAGTCTAAGGCCTTCACGCTCTGCTCTGAGGAGCAAGTGACCAGAACAGAGGCTGCTGGCGGGGGCAGGAGGTGGTCCCCTCTTGATGGCTTTGCTCCTGGTGCCCAGTAGGTGACATGTCCTGTGTCCATTCCTGCTGAGAGACAGCTCTGCTTTTTGCTTCTCGGGCTCCACCTCCAGGTGATCCCTCCCACTTCTCCGTTTTTGCTAAGAAGCCAAAGTCGGTTTCCCAGACCCTTGATTGGTTCATCTCAGAATCACAAAGGCTAGTAGCTCCTCCATCATTGTCCTGTGAAACCTCTCCATGGCATTTGGTCCCCATGACTGCCCTGCATGTCTCACTCTCTCATGTTTCTCAGCCGCTTTTGCTGGGGTCCTTTCCTGAGGCAGGGACAGAGGCAGGGGGTCCTCTTCTGGTTCCACATGACTTTCCCTGGAAATGCTTATTCATGCCTGTAGTTTCTCCTTTGGCCCCGTGGGTCTGTGACTTAGTTCTGACGGCTATCCAGTCCCAGCCGGCCTTTCCCAGGTCTCCTCAGACCACACCCACCTAGATTTGGCTCCTGGTTCAGTCGACATCTCCCCGTCCCTGGACCCGCCCCTCCTCTTGTAGGTCCCCCCTTAGTCAATAGCCTCCACCTTCTCTCCTGAGACAAAACCCCGAGGGTCCTTCTCAATTCTTTCTCTTCCTCCTTCTCTGAGTCAGCCACTAAGTCCCATAAAATCTACCTTGTCTACACCTCTTAAATTGAAAAGTTTCCCTGTTTCCCCTAAACACAGCCCTTTTTCTGCCCTAAGCATCCTTGTAGCCAACCTCGGCAGCTGCCTCCCAACTGACCTCTGAGAACCATCTTCCTTGTCACTGCACCCTCCACATGGTTCCTGGAACCAACCTCTGGACCACACTCCTGCTGGGCATTGAATGTGCAGGTTCCAGGACCCCACCCTCAGGCAGCTCCCTATCCGGGGGGCGAGCCCACACTCCCAAGCACCAGAGACAGATAGACTGTAGCTGAGAGAGCAGACAGCCCACACACACCCTGACATCAGTCTCTGGCCCATTTGGACTGAGAGACAGAGAGAGAGAGAGAGAGAGAGAAGAGCTCCGCGTTCACACTCACCCTGTAACACGCACGGAAAACAGGCAGTGTCAGAAGGAATGGAAGAGTGTCCTTACTTTGAATGAAACGCCAATGAGGGCTATCTTAAGCTAATTATCGAGTCATGCTGGAAGCCAAATATAGACATTGTCATGTTATAAACACCATTTCTCAAGAGAGCGGCTTGGAGACATCTGGGCAGCTGGGAGTCTGAGCTCCTTATCTTCCCCTCCAACCTGCTCCATCCCCTCCTGCATCCCACCCACAACCTGCAGGAAGTCTCAGCTTCAGCCAGGGCTCCCGGTTCCTCTCCTCCCCACACCCAGTTAGTTATAAGTACCGATGCTTCTCCTTCAACCCCTGTCCACGCTCATGGTCACTGCCTTCCTTTAGGTCTTTACTAGTTCTTTGCTGCGAACTTGGGTGAGTGACTGAATGAGTCAGAGCCTCCATTTTCCTCATCTGTAAAATAGCCTTTTTCTTTTAAAAACAGGGAAGGTTTCACTTGTGTCAAGTATGCCAAGCACCTAGCATAGTGTCAGTTCAAGCTGAGCATTCAGGAAATGCTAGTTCCCTATTCCCTTTATGCCTCCTCACCACTCCCTGTTGCCAAGTCTGATCATGTGATTTCCTTTTCTTGAAAGTGGTCCATAATTCCCTGTCCTACAGGATAGAGTCCAAATTTCTTATCAAAGGCCTTTGGCCCTTTGAATTCTGGTTCCTCTCCTCACCACTGTTCAGCCACACTGACCTACTTCATTGATTAAAAATTCAATCATTCCAAAGTATTGTCCCATAGATTACTTGCTGGCTCTAAATGAAGAAAATGCAACTTCTCCATAAAGGGATCGGCTGTCCCCAGTGGGATCTACCAATCAGCAGCATTCCATCGGCAAGAGCAGAGCTTGGGCACTGGGGACACCCTGACGTAGTGGCCGAGGGAGGAAGCATCATGACCCAGGAAGTGTTTTTGCCAGTGTAGTCAACCTGAAACAAGTTGACTACAAGCCTGTACATCTAATTTCCAGTTTACAGGAAATACAGGGTAAACACCACCACGAGGAAGCAATCAGAGAAATCTAGAAGGTGGGACATGATGTCTATAATTTACCTAAAATGCTTTAGAAATTCAACAACTCAATGGCATAAGGGGAAAAAAGATTATTCTAGATTTAAATGAGACGGAAGAGACATAACCAAATGCAACGTGCGGACCTTATTTAGATCCTGGTTGGAACAAACCGAAAAGCATTTTGAGGGGACAATTAAGGGAAATTGAATATGGGCTGGGTATTAGATGATATATGGAATTATTATAATTTTGTAAGGGGTGATTATAATATTGTACTAAGAAAACTTCCTGGGTTAAACTGTCATGCAAACTTGAAACCACTTTAAAATATTTCAGCAAAAATGATAAATATACTAAAATGTTAATAATTACAGCAGCCACTATGGAGAACACTATGGAGTTTCCCTAAAAAACTAAAAATGGAGTTACCATACGATTCTGCAATCCTACTTCTGGGCATATATCTGGAAAAAACAAATTCGAAAAGATACATGCACCCCGATGTTCACAGCAGCCCTATTTACAGTAGCCAAGACATGGAAACAACCTCAGTGCCCATCGACAGATGAATGGATAAAGAAGATGTGTGTGTGTGTGTGTGTGTGTGTGTGTATACACACACACACAATGGAATATTACTCAGTCATAAAAAAGAATGAAATGCCACTTGCAGCAGCATGGATGGACCTAGAGATTATCATACTAAGTGAAGTAAGTCAGACAGAGAAAGACAAATACCATATGATATCACTTATATGTGGAATCTAAAAAAATGATAGAAATGAACTTATTTACAAAACAGAAATAGACTCACAGACATAGAAAACAAACTTATTGTTACAAAAGGAGATAGTGGGAGGAGGAGTGAGAGATAAATTAGGAGTTTGGGGTTAACATATGTACAGTACCATATATAAAATAGGTAAACCACAAGGACCCACTGTATAATACAGGGAACTATACTCAGTATCTTGTAATAACCAGTAATGGAAAAGAATCTGAAAAAAGAATATATGTGCATATATATATCTGAATCTCTTTGCTGTACACTTGAAACTAACACGACATTGTAAATTAACTATACTTCAACTAAAAAAACTTTAAAATAATTACTAACATAATTGCTTATCTAGGTAGTGGGTATATGGGGGTTCATTTTATACTATTCCCTGCTTCTCTTTAGGTTGAAATATGCATAATAAAAAAGATTTTAAAAAATGTATTTGAGTGCCAGTTATGTGCTAGTCACCGAGCTAAGGCAAAATCTAATGTGGCACTTGAAACACAGAGTGTGGTACGTTTCAAGGGGAAAGGTGAATAATCAGTTAACTGCACTAACAAATGGGCAGTGACAAGCGGATGAGAGTGCTTTGAAGGAAAGATACACAGGTCTTGATGGGGGATGATGGTGGAAGCTGACCTGGTCACAGTCTGGAGGGGTGGGGAACGGCTTTCTCCCAGGAAGGAATGAATCAGTGGCGCTCCGAATAGAAGCAGGCGTGGGCCAGGCACAGGAGAAGGGAGATGGGGGAAAAGGGTTCGGTCAGAGGGAACAGTATGTTCTAAGGGAGGGAGAGGAGGGAGCTGGATGCTTGGGTGCTAACGGGGGGCCTGAGCGGCTGAAGGGAGAGAGGACAGCACAGGGGAGGTGGAAGGTGAGGGAACCTGTCCCCCCACCCCAGGAGAACCTGTGGGAGGGTTGTCTGGCTACTGCTGTAACCTACCTGTGAGCCAAGTTAATGGTTTCATTCTTCATCCTGAAGACAATTGGAAGCCACCAAAAGGTTTTGAGCAGGGGGTAACACAATCCAGTTTGCGGCTTAGATAGAGGGCATGGCCGGGTTGGCCGGAATGGAGGTGGGGAGAAGAAGACCTGGGATGTAATGACCACGTGACCGACTGAGGCATTGGCTAGGAGGTGCCAGGATGACGCCTGGGTTTCTGGCTGTGGAAGGGGGTGGATGGAGGAGCCATGCATTGGAACAGTTTTCCCTGAACCTGGAACATGTCGCAGAGGAGGCAGGTTGCTGATGGTTTGAGACAGGTTGCGTTTGTGGGGCTTTTGAAATGCCTGAGGTGGAGGCCAAGAGGCCAGATGGTACCTGCGCAGTGGACACAGAAGAGTGTCCAGAGAGAGAAGAGGGAAGTTCTGGATGAGCCTTAAGGAACCCTGATGTTTGTTTGGGCAGAGGAGGGAAGAATGAGCCTGGGCTGCAGACCAAGAGGCGGCAGCTGGTGAGGCAGGAGGACACCAGGAGAGTGCAGTGCCCAGTATGCGAGGGACTGGAAAGTTCCTAGAAAGGGGAAGTGGCCAGTTATGTGGGATACCACTGAGAGGTCAAGACAGGAGGGCTGACGAGAGCCTGCCAGTTTTGATGAGATGGAGGCCACTGGAAACACAGCAGGAGCTATTTCAGTGGCAGGTGGAGGTGGAAGCAGATGGAAGTGGGTTGAGGAGGAAGTGGGAAGTGCGAAAAGGAAGACAGTGTGTAGACAGCTCTTGGGGGAAGTTTGGCTGTGAGGGGGAGGAGACAGGGATGGGGCTAGAGCCTGCGGGGTCAAGGGAAGATGTGGCTTTTTAATGGGAGAGGCACGCGGATGGAGTTGGTAAGAGAAATAATGAGGGATGACTCTTAGAGGGCAGATGGCATGGGACCAATGCCAGGGCCCCCTCTACTTCGCAGGAGGGAAAGATGGTGACGGCTGGTATCTGGCAGCACAAGGGCAGGCGCTTTCTTGTCTCTGTTCCTTGCCCATACTGTTTCCTCAGCTGGAATTCTTCTCCCATGTCTCCTTTGAGTACTTCTGCCCATCCTTTAGAGCCTAAGTGGAAGATTACCTTCTGTGAAAAGACTTCCCTCTTCTACTGTCATCCCGCCTCTACCGTTCCAGGGACCATGGTCATCCTTCTATTGTTACTTCTCGGATTAGCCTAGAATGTCCATCTCTCCCACCAGACCACCCAGGGTCTGGTCTGGGGCTTGCCGCCAGGGAGGTGCTTAGGGAATGTGGGGTGAATAGATAAATGAACTAACTACAGACCTGCAGAGGAAGTATAGCAGGAGGAGGGCAAACCCAGAGTAATCCCTGGGCGGGGGTGGGGTGTGTGGAGCAGGGATGGAAAAGGGAAGAAACAGGAAAAGGGGACAAGGCTAAGCTACTGCCAAGAGCACTTGCATTTATCAAGGACTTCTATGGACCATGTGCTAAACATACGGGTTTCTCTTTTAATCCTCACAATATCCCCAGAAGGAATGTTGTCTGCTGATATATTACCTGGCTTCCCCTAGTTTACTAGAACGTACACTCTCGAGGTGGGGTGGGGTTTGCCTGTCTTGCTCACCACTATGCCTCCAACGTGACATAGGCACATAGATAAGGCTGCCAGATGAAACATAGGTTGTTCAGTTAAATTTGAATTACAGAGAAGTAATTTTTACGTTGCTTGATTACATAACACTGTGGGATTGCAACCAGTAAATTCTAGACTGTGGGAAATCTAGAAGACAGTTGGGTATCTTCAATGAATGAATAAGTTGCAAAGAGAAAATAAAAAGAGAAAAAGGAGGAATTTATAGATTAAAAGAGAGTTAAGAAACATATCAATCACTTGAAACCCTTCCTTGGATCCTAATTCAAATAAGCTAAATAAATTGTAGAGAAAAAAATATTTTAAGATAATTAGAAATTTGAACACTGACTGGCTATTTGATGAAGTTAAAGGATGACAATTCTGTTTAGGTTTGATAATAGCATTGGGGTTACGTTTATTTTCAAGAGTCCTTATCCTGTAACAATATGTATTGAAATAGTTTGGAATGAAATGATATGATACCTGGGATTTGCTTCAAGATAATATAGGGTATGTTCTCTATCTTAATTGTGGTTAGTATGGGTATATTCATTTGTGAAAACTGTACACTTAAAATGTGCATTTTATTGTATGTAAGTTGTACCTCAGTAAAGTCGGTTTTTTAAAAATGGGAGTAGGGAAGGAAATGGATGAGGAGAAGGATGAAATGAGATTGGCCATGAGTTAACAAGTTTTGAAGTTGAGTGTTGGCTACATGAAGGTTCATTACACTTCTCTGTTTACTTCTGTATAGGTTTGAAAGTTTCCATAATAAGCCATTTTTAAAAACTGCATGAAGGAAGATGCCATTTCTATTTTATAGATGAGGAAGCTAAAGCAGAGGTTAGGTAACTTGCCCCCAGTCACACCGCTGGTAAAATGAGGAGTCTGGAATATGAAGAGACCCATTTGAGAGCAGAACTTAAGCTGTTAACCTCAGCAAATTTCCAGAGCAAAGTGTGGATGTTGGCTAAGGGATGATACAGCCTTCTTGGTTGACACAGGCTGACTTAGGGAATTCTGGAAGCAAGATGGATAAAAATGCTGGTGACTGTGGTGTGGCGGGCGAGAAATGGCTTCCCTCTTAGATGCATCGTCTCGGGGTAGACCCATGGTTATGAGCATGGACTTGGGACCCAGCTGCCCCTGACACTTGCTGGCAGCGTGAACTTGGGCAAGTCACTTAAAATCTCTGTCCCTCACTTTCCTCATTTGTGGCATGGATATTAATAGACAGTTTGGCAGGTTCTTTAAAAGTTAAACATAAATTTACCCTATGACCTTGCAATCCCACTCTTTGCTGTCTATTCAAGAGAAATGAAAACATGTCAACACAAAGACTTGTATGCCAAAGTTCATAACATTATTATTTATAATAATCAAAAAGTGGAAAAAAGCCAAATGTGATTGGATAAACCAAATGGGGTATATCCATACTACGGGATACTTGCAATAAAAAGGAACGGACTACTAATATATGCTATAACACTGATAAACCTCAAAACATTATCTTTTTGTAAAAGAAGTCAGATGCAAAAGACCGCATATGGCCTTTCCATTTCTATGAAATGTCTAGAAGAGGCAGATCTATAGAGACAGAAGGTAGTTTAGTCACCTGGGGTGGGAACAGGGATTTACTGCAAGTGGGCATGAGGGGTCCTTAGGAAATGTTCTAAGATTGAATTGTGGTGATGGTTGTATAAGTCTGTAAATTTACTAAAAATCACTGAGACACTTAAAATGGGTTCTGGATAGTATGTAAATTTTTAAAAATTAAAAGCAGCTACCTCATAGGTACTACCTCACACTGGTCAGAATGGCCATCATTAAAAAGTCTACAAATAACAAAAGCTGCAGTGAGTGTGGAGAAAAGGGAACCCTCCTACACTGTTGGTGGGAATGTAAATTGGTGCAGCCACTATGGAAAACAGTATGGAGGTTCCTTAAAAAACTAAAAATAGAGTTGCCATATGATCCAGCAATCCCACTCCTGGGCATATATCCAGAGAAAACTATAATTCGCAAAGATACATGGACCCCAATGTTCACAGCAGCACTGTTTACGATAGCCAGGACATGGAAGCAGCTTAAATGTCCATTGACAGATGAATGGATAAAGAAGATGTGGTATATATACACAATGGAATACTACTCAGCCATAAAAAAGAATGAAATAATGCCATTTGCAGCAACATGGATGGACCTAGAAATCATCATACTAAGTGAAGTAAGTCAGAAAGAGAAAGACAAATACCATATGATATCACTTACATGTGGAATCTAAAATATGACACAAATGAACTTATTTACGAAACAGAAACAGATTCATAGACATAGAAAACAGACTTATGGTAAAAAGGAACGAAGTTGGGTCATTACGTAGAGACGTGGATGGACCTAGAGACTGTCATACGCAGTGAATTAAGTCAGAAAGAGAAAAACAAATATCGTATATTAACGCATATATGTGGAATCCAGAAAAACGGTACAGATGAACCGGTTTGCAAGGCAGAAATAGAGACACAGATGAAGAGAACAAACGTATAGACACCAAGCGGGGAAAGCGGGGCGGGGGTGGTGGTGGTGGGATGAATTGGGAGATTGAGATTGACATATATACACTAATATGTATAAAATAGATAACCAATGAGAACCTTCTGTATAAAAATTAAATTAGGGGCTTCCCTGGTGGCGCAGTGGTTGAGAATCTGCCTGCCAATGCAGGGGACACGGGTTCGAGCCCTGGTCTGGGAAGATCCCACATGCCGCGGAGCAACTAAGCCCGTGAGCCACAATTACTGAGCCTGCGCGTCTGGAGCCTGTGCTCCGCAACAAGAGAGGCTGCGATAGTGAGAGGCCCGCGCACCGCGATGAAGAGTGGACCCCACTTGCCGCAACTATAGAAAGCCCTCGCACAGAAACGAAGACCCAACACAGCCTTAAAATAAATAAATAAATAAATAAATAAAAATTTTTTAAAAAGCACAAACTTTAAAAAAAAAAATTAAATTAAATTAAAAAAAGAAAACAGACTTAAGGTTACCAAAGGGGAAAGGAGGTAAGAGAGGGATGAATTAGGAGTATGGTATTAGCAGATACAAACCACTATATATAAAATAAACAACAAGGTCCTACCGTATAACACAGGGAACTATATTCAATATCCTGTAATAAACCATAATGAAAAAGACTATGAAAAAGAATATGTATATATATGTATAACTGAATCACTTTGCTGTACACCAGAAACTAACACAACATTGTAAATCAACAATACTTCAATGAAAAAAAAAAGTACCTCAGAATTATTATGGGGATTAAATAACATAAAGTTCTTAGAACAGAGACTGGAATGCTGTCAGTACTATAGAAATTATTATTGGGCTGGACGTCTAGGGCCAGTTCCCTGCTGTGCCTTCTTCTGGGGAAAGTGGGCTGGTCCCCTGTTCCCAAATCCTTGAACACAGGCCTTTGGGTGAGACTCAGATGGGCCACAGAAAGGGAAGCCTGGCTTCCAGGTCTTGAGGGGCCTTTCCTATCCCTTATCCCGGAGGAGTCAGATGGGACCCGGCATCCAGCCTCGTCCCTATTTTTCTCCTCTGGGGAGGAGGAGAGGTTTCTGTGAAGGGTGCTGCCTCCTCATCCCACAGGCTGAGGATGGGGTCGAGTGTCCTCGAGTGTCCTCTACTGTACGCAACAGGAATTGCAACAGCTGGGTCAGCCCGCTCACATCGTTTCCACCCTCCTGATAGCGTTGTGAGGAAGCCACTGTTCTGCCTTTTCACTGATAGGGGTGCTGAGACTCAGAGTGTCCAAGTGATCTGCCCAGGGTCACACAGCAGACACCCCTGGTCCAAGCCCTCTGACAGTGGAGGTCCAATGACTCTAGGCCCTTTCAGCTGGAGAGTTACTCACACTAACCCCTACTGTTTGTATAGTGCTTCTGTGCCCACAAAGAGTTTTCACACCTGGGCTGTATTCTGGGGTGCCTGATTGAAGGAAGGGGAAAAAAGGGAAAGTGGAGGTGGAGAGAATTCCTCCTCCAGGGAAGGACTCTCAGTAGTAATAGATCCAATAAAGTCCCTAAACTCAGATTTGTGGGACTGGTGGCTTTTGGGGTGGGAGAAAGAGGAGCCCCTTTCTGCATTGATATATATGACTCATTCATTTATTCATGCCAAAAATTTTTTTGAGTGTTCTCTCCTTGTGTCAACACTGTGCTAGGTACGAGGATACAAATATGAGTGAGACTCTAGAGGATGAAAAGAGTTTTCCAGTCTAGCTTCCCGCATGTGGGGCCCAAGCCCACTCCCCAGGTATCTTAGTTGCAAAGAGTCTGGAGTAGAGTCGGACTGAAAAACATGCCCCCTGCCCCATAAGCAAAAGAAATCTGGTACTACTGTCTCAGGGTAAAAGTTTTCAGCACTGTCCACCAGGAGAGACAGCTGTGAAGATCATCATCCTTCCAGAACTTTCCTCCCGTCTGTGTGTGTGTGAGTGGCGGGGGAGCAGGGCTCTTGGCACTCAGGAACCCTGGAGTCTAGACCTGGCAGGACCCCAGGATCCCCCTTCATGACAACTTCCCTGAAGACTTCTTCTGCAGAAGATGCTAGGGGGTGAGTGTTTTGAGCAGTAGAACACAACACCCCCTTGTTCGTCAAACCCTAGCCCCACCTTGGGGTCTTTACCTCTGGCCTCTGCAAAAGTGATGTAGGGACGACAAAGCTTCCTGATCCCTTTCCTCCCAAATGTTATGTGATGACGTGTAGGGAAACAATACTTCTGTTGTCATCACCAGGAGGACCAGGATGCAAGCTGCATTATTTGTCCCCTTACAGAAACCCTCTCTTATCCCTGCCTCAGAGTACGATATTTCTCTCTGTGACCACACCACCGCCCCCCGCCCCCCACATACGAACACACCCTTACTCCATGTCATCATATCAATCTCTCTGTATATTTCTGGGGATGGGAAGTCGCTATATTCCAATAACCTGATTTTTATTAAGAGAGAAATATTTCAGGGATTCATTCATTCACTTACAAATATATATTGAGCACTTATTAAGTCTGGGCACTGTTCTAGGCACTGAGGACGCAGAAGTGATTAAAACAAAGTTCTCATCAGCTCATATCCAGACTAATGGGAGAGACACACAACAACAACGACAAAGAAGAACAGACAACAAAGAACATTCACAGATTTTCATATAATAGCAGGATCTACAGAAACTAAATAAGGGTAAGAGGATGGAACGTGCTGCGGGGACATGGTCCTCCATTATCAGGATTTTTATTGGAATTCACTTTTTCTTTGCTTTACTCTGCCTGGGGGAGATAAGAGTGAGGGTGTGTGTGTCCCCTCCTTTGGTCTCCTCAACCCATTTTGGCAGTTCAGGCCTCACAGGGCAGAGTCTTGGGATTTGAGGGGGGCTGCAGAGCCAGCCCCTCAGAATTTGTTCAAGGGGCCATTTAGAAGCTAAGTCAGAAATGGAAACAGGTACTGAGAAAGTCTATTTATCGTCTTTCGTGGGTGTAATAATACTCCTCCTCTCCGAATTTATTTCTTCCTTTTATCATCTTGCACACACTCACTGAATTCCTAACTATTCATTCAACATTTTTTGAGCCCACTGTGTGCCAGGCACTGTTCTAGGCGACAGAAACAGAGAGGTTGGGAACATTCTCTGCTCGCGGGAGTCCCTGCTGTGCAAAGTTTCTAAACAACCTCTTTTCATCTTTTCTTTCATCTTCGCCTTTGCGATTCACCTATGTTGATTCACGTTGTCCCAAGAGGGTAGATATGAACATTCCCATTTTACGGATGCGAAAACCATGACTGCTAAGGAAAAAATGAAGTGCTTTGCGGCGACTGAACACCAGGACGCCACCGCGCCACGTGCAGTGGCGCGTTTCGCCAGTCGCGATCCCACCCGCGCACGCACCCTCCTTTCCTCCCTCCCAGCCGCCGCCGCGCCGGGTCCACGTGTGTGTGTCTGTGTGCGGAATGGGGACGGGGGCGGTGCCGCTGGAGGGGTGGGGTCTGGGCTAACGTCACTGGCAGTGCCGCCCAATCAGCGGCGGGCTCGCGGCCCCGGCGCTGGTATTGGGGCAGCGAGGGGGCAGTTCTCTATAACGCGGTCTCCGGGAGCCAGCGGGGAAGAAAGAAGCCGAGCGGGCGGAAGGCGCCCTCCCTGCCGCCTGGGCCCGGGCACCGGGTGCCGGGCCCGGGGTCCTTCCCGCCTCCCGCGGCCGCCGGCCGCTTTGTTTCCCCAGCCTCTGCGCTCTGGGCAACTCAAGAGGGGCTCCCGCCTGGGCTGCACAGGGATCGCGGCGGCAGGAAGGGCGGCCGACCGCGCCGGGACTCGCAGGGACCCAGGAGTCCGGCCGCCAGGAGGGCCGCGTGACGAGATCGAAGAGGGAGCCGGAGCTCCGCGGCCCAGGGGTGCGGGCCGGGGGCGCCCGTGAGCAGAGATCTCCCCGTCGAGGGGGGGGCGATGTTCCCCTCGCCCGTGGGCTCTTCGGGCAGCCAGGGCATCCCGCCGCTGGGACCAGGGCCCCCGCAGTGGGCACCCCCCCGGGTGGTTCCATGGAGACTCTGTGCCCCGCTCCCCGCCTCGCAGTGCCGGCGTCCCCGCGAGGGTCGCCCTGCTCCCCCACACCCCGGAAGACGCGTCGGGGGACCCAGGAGTTCTCTCCGCTGTGCCTGCGTGCCCTTGCCTTCTGCGCCCTTGCCAAACCCCGGGCGTCCTCTCTGGGCCTGGGACCTGGGGAGCTGGCGCCGCGGGCCCCGGTGCTGCTGGGCCCTCATGCCCCCCTGTGCACCGGCGGCTGGGCCCCGGATGGCCTGAAGCACCCCGCGGGACAGGCCGGGCGGTACAGCGATCCCAACTCCCCGGCCAGCCAGGATGCCGACGCCGCTGTGTGCCGGGGCCGCGGCGAGGAGGAAGAGGGCGGAGGCAGTTTCCCGCACTTCGGCGCTCGCTCCGGCGTACCTCCCGGCCGCTGCCCGGCGCCCCGGCGCCCTCGGGAATCTCCGACCAGCTCCGTCTCGGCTCCGCCTAGGCCAGCCCCGGGTCTCGACTCCCAGCCTGGCCCCGCCGCCAGCCCGCATCAGGAACCGGGTTCCCGGCCTCCGCCGCCACCTGCGGGCCTCTCCTCTGAGCCCGCGGGGCCCGGGACAGCGCCGGAGCCGCCCCCGCCGAGCCAGACTGCCGCAGTCGATGGAAACACCCAGAAGGCCGCCCCCGAGGCAACGGCCGCCAGCCCCTCGACGGCCAGCGAAGCTCCGGCGGCGCCCGGCGATCTCCGCCAGGAACATTTCGATCGTCTGATCCGCCGCTCGAAACTTTGGTGTTACGCGAAGGGCTTCGCCCTCGACACTCCGAGTTTGCGCCGGGGGCCCGAGCGGCCCCCAGCCAAAGGGCCCTCCCGGGGAGCCGCCAAGAAACGCCGGCGGCCGACGCCCCCCCAACGCAGCGCACAGCCCCGCCGTCCTGCACCGACGCTCCCCACCACGAGCACCTTCAGCCTCCTCGACTGCTTCCCCTGCCCCCCGGCCCTGGTGGTGGGGGAGGACGGAGACTTAGGGCCGGCATCCTCGCTTCGTCTCCAGGGAGACTCTAAGCCCCCGCCTGCCCACCCGCTGTGGAGGTGGCAGATTGGGGGTCCCGCTGTCCCTGAGCCCCCCGGCCTCAAATTCTGGGGGATCAACCTGGAGCAGCTCTGAGCGTGAGACCTCTTCTGCCAAAGGGGAAAAGTGGGGGCCACAGCCAAATTGCGGGCTCGAGGACAGAGCCTCATTTCTCACCTTTGCCTGTCCTCTTCAGGTTTTATGGGCTGTGGTCAGAGGGACCTCAAATGACAGTGATCTTCAAGCACCTAACTGGTTGGGGTGACACCCCCTCCCCCTCATCCTTTGGAGACGAACCAAGGGCTGGAGTCAGGAGAAGGCTTAATCGAGAAAGGCTTAAAGACATAGATTCCAATCCCTCGCCTCTTCCATCTCGGATCTCTGGGGGCAGGGCCTTCACCCCAGGGGGAGCCGAGGAGGCTACAGCTCAAAGACAAGGAAAAAAAAAGAGGGAGAGAGACCTTGGTGATGGACAAACCGGTTGTTTCTGTGGTCGAGCCTGGGGATTGGGGTGGGGGGGCCCTGGTGGGGGTGGGGAGGTGATTGGCAGCTCCCGGGGGCATCCCCCACCCGCACCAGCCAGGCCTTTAACCCTTCACTCCCCTCGGGCCTTCCCTAGTCTCCGGGCACCACTGCAGCCTTCTTGGGGGAGGGAGCAGCTTAGGCAAGGGGGAGATCACCCCCTTCCGGTTCTTTTCCTAGGGACCCCCAAGTCAAGTGACCCCTAGTTACCGAGATCTTCATTCTCAGCCACCAACCTTTCCCCTTTGTCCAGTTTTGGGGTACGCCTCTTCAGTATTCCCCGTTTGCTTTCAGGTTATAAGGGCTGATGGGTAAAAGAGGACTCCCCCCCATAAGTCAGCCCCCTCCGCCAGTTTACTCCTCATATTAGGAGGCACAGAGCTGAGGGACCTCCTCCCCTTCAAAAGTGCAGACTTTGTCTGGGGAAGGGGCCAGAGACCATCCCAGGGAAAGTAATGGAAGGTGGAAGAAATCAATAAAATCAGACCAAACAAGTTGCCTTTCCAGGTCCTCGCCACCGGTTTAAGGATGGAGGGTGTGGAGGTAGAGGGCAGGCCTGGGTCCATTCTTTGAACACCCAAACTGAGACCCCTTCAAGGCTAGAAAGAAGACAAGCTGCTCTTTGTGGAGGGGGTAAATGAAAGGGCTCTTGGCCTAACCACAAGGTCCAGTGGGTTTTGAAGGGGCAAAGTTTGGGTTTGGATGGGAACTGGGCTGAGGGACCTTTAGCATCCTCCCCCCACCCAACTTCAGTTGTCAGGGACCTGATGGATCCAAAAGGGGCAGGGCCAGGGGATTAGTTTTGAGGTCAGAAGTTCTGTTTTCCTGGGGGAGGGGAGTGAGTCAGAGCGGAGTGGAATTGCTTTCTCCTCCACCCAGGTGAGGTCTGGGGAGTTTAGCTCTTAGGGAAATTCCAAGTTTAGGTGTGAGGGGAACCTGGGGGTTGCCGATCTTCCCAACAACTGAGGGACCCAGTGACCCTTCTGCCCACACTAGTGAATATCGCCCCCTTTTCCCCCAAGACGGGACAAGGGAGGAACAATTCCCACATATGATACTGGGGAAGGACTTGTCTCCTTTTCTGTGAAAATGCTTTGTAAAAAGTTGTTAATGTTTGCATAGAGCAGATTCTCAAGAAAAACTGTTTTGGACCACAAAAGTTTTGTTTGTTTTAGAAGCTGTCTCTTTTAATTTTTCTTTTGCTGGGGGTGGGGGTGGGGTGGGTGGGTGTGGGTCGGGCACTGCTCTCTTTCTCCTCAACATCTGGCCTTTATGAACCCTGCTGACCTCCCCTCCCCCTCCAGCTGTGTTGTGGGGAGGAGGGAGGAGGGTGGGGGAGTGCCTTCCCTTCCTGTGCTTCAGGGGTATCCATCTTATCTTGCCCCCCAAGAATGGGGAAGGTCAAGGAAGAACGCAAATGTGAGGGGTGGGGAGAGAGGCGCTGTGAAGAGGGGGCGAGGTTTGCAAGGAGAAATTCAGAAAGGCCGACTCCTGCTTTTAAAGAGCTCCTTGCTTTTAGTCAGGTCAGTTTGGGCCCATTCGACCAGCCTGGGCGTGGTGGCGTGAGCTCTGGGCGAAGGAGAGGAGTGGTGGGTCATGAAATACCCTTTTGGGACTCTTCCTTCTTCTCTGAGGAGTGGGAGGGGATGCTGTTCCTTTGGCTTTCCTCCTCCTTCAAGTCAAAGTATTAATCCTCAACCTGGAAGGGGGCCGGGCAGTGAGTTAAAAAACACACCTTTTGGCCAGACCTGGAACTCCTCTCCTTGCTGAATGGTTTAATTTGGAGAATCTTAGGCCTGGAAGCATCCCTAGAATCTTTCTAGTCATTTTACAGAATAGGGTACTATATTAGTCTCCTAGGGCTGCCACAACAAATTGCCAAAACCTTGGTGGCTTGAAACAATAGAAATTTATTCTCTCACAATTCTAAAGGCTAGAAGTCCGAAATCAAGGTGACTGCAGGGCTGTGCTCCCCCCAGAGGCTCTAGGGGAGAATCCCTCGCCTCCTCCAGCTTCTGGTGGCTCCAGGTGTTTCTTGGGTTGTGGGCGCCTTACTCCAATCTCTGCTTCCATCTTCACGTGGCCTTCCCCTCTTTTGTCTCTTATAAGGACATTTGTCATTGGATTTAGGGCCCACCTGGATAATCCAGGATGATCTCATCATGACAATCTTAATTAAATTACATCTGCAAAGACCCTTTCTCCAAATAAGGTCACATTCACAGGTTCTGGGGGCAGTGGAGTTAGGGCGGGGACTTATCTTTTTGGGTGCCACCATTCAGCTCACTACAGAAACTAAGTCCCAGGATGGAAAAACTTGCTCAGGCTTCCTGGAGGAAGGAAGCATGTACTGTGGTGTGCTGGGTCGGTGTGGGGTACAGACCTTCTTGGGCTGGGACCACAAGCCTCCCTGAGTTGGAGCAGCCTGGGGAAAGGCAGAGTTGGACCCCTTGCTTTCCTCAGGCTGACACAAGGATGCTGGGACTCTCCCTCCTCCTAACACTCACTGAGGCGGGGTGGGGAGAATCTCCCCAGGAGGGTCCCGAGGAAGCTCTCCCTCCCTCCCTGGTTTCCTCCACTCGCTCTCTGTGTTTCTCTCAGAGTCCCCTGCCCCTGCTCCCAGATTATCGGTACATCCTCTTTCCATCCCTCCCCTCCCCCAGCCTTCATGTCCTCCGAGGCTCTACCACTGGCCACTGTGTTTTTGCCTAGATGTGGCGGTCGAAGGGTCTTAGCTTCTGTCTGGGTCTCTAAGTTCCCTTCCTGGGTTATCTCAGTTCCTTTAGTCTCAGAGGGTCTCTATCTCTCAACAGCTCTGGGACCAGGTGTCTGCCCCTCCTCATCAGGGCCACCTGCACGACCCTGAGAGGGAGAACCTCCTTAAGTTTTGTTCCCAAGGTACCTCGCCTGCCTCTCCCTAATCCAGCTCTGTTCACCATCACCTCCCTCCTCCTGGGATCCTCAGTTGCCCCACACCCTCTGCCTCTTGCCTTTTAAATCTTTGTGCCTTGACTTCTGCCCCCGAAACCGAAACTGCTCTTTCCAGGGTCACCTATGACAACCCTCAACCACAAATCCAGTGGTTGCCTCCCGGCCTCCCTGACCCCTGAATCACTCCATGACCTGTGACGCTGCTGGACGTGCACCAGGGTCTCCTGGTTTTCTCTCTCCAAAGTTCCCTCTGTCATCTGTGCCTCCTCAGCTTCCTCTGTCCCTAGGAAGCTTTAAAAAGAGGCAGACTGATGATGTCCAGGTGACATCTACCCTCTGCCCCCATGTCTCCCCACGTGATTTCTTTTGTCTTCTTCCAAATCTTCAGCTGGCACAGGCATAGGTAAGTGACTCCCAAATCACAGGCATAGGCACCTGCCTCCTCTGCCTCCAGCCCAGCCCCTGAGCTTTGGTGCCAGGTCTCCTGTGGACGCTGTGGACGCTGGCAACTCACACTCTCCCTGTTGAAGACCCAGCTCATTGTCTCCAGCCCCTGCTCACATCAGTCCCTTCCTGGTCAAGTCCACGTTCAGTATCTCTTATTGTCTCCATCATGGTGCAACTCCCACAGGTGTGGTCTGGACTCTTGCAGTAGCCACCTAACTAGTTTCTGGATCTCAGATTTTTCTCTGACCTCCTCGGATTAGGTTACCTTCTTACTCAGTGGGTCCCTTGATTCTATTAAATGCAGCCTCCTTGGCCTGTCCTTTGGGGCCCTCTATGATTTGGCCCTAACTCTCCTGTCCAGGCTTTCCCTGTTACTTCACTTTGTACACTGTATGGTCCATCACACTGGAACGCCCTTCCTGCCCCAGCCACCCACTCTTTCTCTACCTTCATTCCCCATGTGAGATGCAATCTCCTCCACGAAGTCTTCTTTGACTCCCCCCAGTTGGATGTGATCTGTGCCACCGCTAGACCCTCTTCACTCTTATATAAGTCTGGGGGAGGGGTAGTAAAATGTGGTAGAAGAATATGGGCTTTGGACACCCCCAGTCCTCCTCTCCATGAAGAACCTGGGAAACTAGTCCGGCTATCCTAAGGGAATCACCTTTCTGACCTAAGCTTTTATTTCATTGCTTTGGCCTTAACTGAGAGTCATTGACATGAAACGGCCACTTGGAAATCATTCCTGCAATTGTAAAAACTTCCTGCAATTATGCTCCAATAAAGATGTTAAAACAAACAAACAAACAAACAAAAACTTCCCGAGAAGACACTGTTCAGTGTGTCAAGTCCCCCTATGTATTTTCTTTAAGATAAAAAAGTAGGGTATTGATGATACAGTTATAATTGTTTGTGATTTTTTTCTTGCACCCCTCTGCAGTCATCTTGTATCTCTTGTTTCATTTTATTTAGGTCCTGGATCCATGTCCTGTACACAGCAGGCACCTAACGAATACTTGTCCAATGCAGAGTGACTATTTTAAAAGGCTTATTTAAAGGACTGCACCCAGCTTGGAGAGTGGAACTTGGCCAGCATGCAGTTACAGAGTTGTCCGCTAGATGCAGCTGTCTGCTAGCACCAGAAGGAGGATGGACGCCGGACAAGGGTGGGTGGGGAAGGCATAATTCTTACAGGCCATTGAGCACCTCCCAGTGCTGGGGCTTGGGAAGAGGGATGTGTGAGACATGGTCCCTGCACACAAGGAACTTAGCCGGGGGCTTTGCATGCATTATTTTGCTTTTATAACAAAAGAAAGGTATTATTAGCTCTGTTTAATAGATGAGGAAATGGAGGCTCAGAGAGGTTAATCAACTTGCCTGAGGTGGCACAGCCAGTGGCAGAGCAGAGTTTAACTCTGGACTGTCTGCCTGGGTTTTCCCCTAATAGAGGTTATCATAGCAAACACTTACATGGCTTGGGGCCAGGCACTGTTCTAAGGGCTTTATGTTTAGTCACTCATCTAATCCTTAGAACATGATGAGGTAGGTACTATTATAATCCCCATTTTGCAGATGAGAAAACTGAGGTACAAAGAGGTTAAGTCCACACAGTTACAGAATTGTGCCCTTAGAGTTTGTGCTCTTAATGACCACACTGCTGCTCTGTTTCACCACCCCAGTAGCAACAAGTTACAGGCTGGGGGTAGCCCCCACCAATATTTGGAGACCACAGAGCTCTGTGCCAGAAACACAAAGACACAGAGCCTGCCCCTGAAGAGCCTTTAGTTGCATGGGCAGTCCCCTCCTTAGGATGTGGGCTTTCCACAGACGTGCTGGGCAACTCCACCTGAGTGGTTTACCCTCTCTGGGCTTCAGTTATCATCACCTAAAATCAGGGGACTCGGTAGCAGGAAGTGACTCTGAGACACAAGAGGTCTGTTATCCATGATTTGTTGCAAAATTATAGCACTTAAAAAAAATAAAGGGAAAATTATCTACTTTAAAGCGCACAAAAAATCCAGCTTGATTAACATTTACACATGGACATAGCTGTGTGAGCACCACCCAGGTCTAGGTGAGCAATGTTTGCAGCCCTCTGGGAAGCTTCGCCAGGCCTGCTCCCAGTCAATCTCCCGCCACCCCGTGAGATAACCACCACACTGCCTCTGTCACCACAGATTTATTTTGCCTGTTTTTGACCTTCATAGACATGGAAGGTACTTTTTGGTTCTGGCTTCTTTTGTTCAACCTTATGCATGTTGGCTTCATCATGCTGTTGTGTGTTATTCTTTTCATTGCCGTGTAGTAGTGTTTCACTGTATGAATATTCTACAGTTGATGTATTCTGTTGATGGATGTTTGGGTCATTTCCAGTTTTTAGCTTTAAGTATCAAGCTGTGAGGCACCGTTTTAAAGGAATAGGGAGGGGCAGTGAAGAGAGCTAACATTTACTCAGGCATTAACTGTTCTGGACAATGGGCTAAGGGCTAGAGATAAGAAATGACAAAACCCACATATTTCTCTCCCCAAAGCTCACAGCTTAGTACAGGAAAGAGACAAGTGAGCAAGCAGTCACAGGACAGCATGACCGGCGTGGAGATGGAGATCCTTGCGACTGAGGGGACAGTGGAGCAAGTCAGGGAGGACTTCCCAGAGGAGGAGACACGTGAGTGGAGGCTTGAAGGGTAGGGAAGAATCTGTGGCTTGAGTGAATGCGCCTCTTGAACAGATCATATTGCCTGGAGCACAGGGCGCGCGTAACAAGAGATGAGGACAATGGTGAGCAGATCAGGCAGGGTCCTGGCCCTCTTCCAGCGTGTGTGGGACCGATCATCGTCAATAATAATAATCTCATGCAGCTGAGACAAGTGTTGTGAAGGAGACGAGTGTAAGGGGCCGGGGGCTGGGCCAGAAGGGTTCACCCTGGTCAGGGAGAGCAGAAGAGGCTTCTCTGGGGAAATGATCCTTGAGATGAGCTTGGAATGATGGCTACGAGTTAACAACAAGGAGAGGGGAGGAAGAGTGTTCCCGGCAGATGGGACAGTGTGGATAATGGTCCCGGGGCTGGAGAGAGGGAGGCACATCAAAGAACCGAGTGTGGCCGGAGCCCAGTCAGAGGAGAGACTGCACAGAGGCAGGGTGGGGCCAGGTCCTGTATGGTCTCGTAGGCCAAGGTAAGGATCAGGGCCCGTCCTGACAACACTGGAAGACAGAGATGGGTTTTAAGTAAGGCTGCGACAATCAGATTTGTGGCATTTGGAAAGGATCTCTGTGGCATCCATATGGACAATGGGGACAAAGGCAGATGTAGGGAGATTGGTGGGGAGGCTACTGTCAGAGTCCAGGCAAGGGGTGATGGTGGCCTGGCTGGGAGGATGGATGCGGTGGGGTGGGGGGATGCGGATGTGGAGTGAAGTGGACGCAGGTACAACTGACCGGATGTAGTGAGGGTTAGATCCGGGGGATAAGGGAGCAAGTCTTGGGACTCTGGCTTTAGACCTGGATTGGCAATGAGACAGGAAACACTGTGCTGGGTGGGAGCAGGGGGAACATCCTGAGCTCCGATTTGGGCATGTAGAGTCCAAGGTGCCCTTGAGGCGTCCAAGTGCATATGTCTGGTGCTCAGAGAAGTGGGGAGGACCAGAGATGTACTCGTGTGAGTCACCTGGGCGTCCTTGGGAATGGAGGTTGGGAGGCTGGATGTGGGGCTCGGGGAAAGGCTAAAAAGTGGGAAGAGAGGAGGGCTCAGGATTGGACCTTGAAGCCCCATGTGTCACTGGAGGATGGTGTGAAGTATTGTGGGGTGGGCGGAGGCAGGGAGATGAGTTTGGAGGCTGTGAGAAAAAATGAGGGAATCTGCAGGGAGAAGGAGAGAAGAGGCCTTTATAAAGCAGAATTGCCAGGCCTTGGTGAGGGGTGGAGTGTGGGGTGAGGGCAGGGAGGAGTCTAGCTTGAATCCAGCTTTTGGCCCTGGTATCCAGGTGGGTCTGCTGTTCAAGAGGGAGATTTGGGCTGGGGATAGAAATGTTTGGAGTCATCAGCATATGACTGGACCAGAATGATCAGGGAATGTGTGTCCAGTGGGAAGAGATCCAAGAATAGAACCCTGAGGGACATTAAGTAAGATGAGAGGAAGGGCCAGGAGGTGGGAGAGACGCCATCGAAACTCTGGCGACCCCTGCTGGTCGTCCATCCATGTCTGCGCTCCAGTGGCGGCCCAGGTGGACTCGCTTCCCAGCTAGCTCCCCGCTGCCAGGTGTGGGCGTGTGATTTCATCCCCACCAGTGGGAGGCCAAGGGGAAGTGGTGTGAGCCCTTCTCCGCCTGGGCTTTAAGACCCTAGGTAAATCCTCTGTACACTCCCTTTCCCCTTCCCGAGGCTGGAGCCCCACAGGGCAGTCCCCTATCTTTGGTCTTGAGTCACCGATAAGCCCTAGCGGGTAGTGCAGCAACACCACGGAGGGAACCTGGGCCTCCGAATGACTGTGGGGGAGTTCCTCATGGACCTGGGATGTAAGAAACGTTACATTCTTTGAGCAGCTGTCTTCTTTGGATCTCTCTGTTACGGGAGTTTAGCCTAACTAATACAACTTAACTAAGCTAATACAATTTAGCCTAACCCAACTAATGTAACTAATTAGCCTAATAAAAGTTATTAACCTAACTAGTACAACATCAAATTAAAATACAATGAAATAAAAAGTTGGCCTAATGAATACAATATCACTTATCCTAACTAACACGAGAACCAAGGGGGGAGAGTGTATCAAGAAGGAGAAAGTGGGGAACTGTGTTGAATGTTGCACAAGGATCAGATAAAATAGGGGATGAAGAACATCCACCAGCCTTGGCAACTAGGAGGTGACTGGCGACTCTAATGGCCCTTCAAGGGCAGCGGTGGGGGGGGGGGATGGATGCGTGAACCGGGGCGGTAAAGAAGTAGATTCAGCAAGTGCAGGCATCTCTTTTGAGGAAGTTGGATGTGAAGGAAAGGAAAGAGTTGGGGAACGATCTAGAAGGGGACTCAGGATCAAGCCTGATTGCAGTGAAGCTGGGGGAGAGGGAGGGGTTGAAGATGCTGGAAAAATGATGAGTGAGGGAGTTAGGCCTCTGTTGGGGGGCAGGGGCTGGGACCCAGAGCTAGGTGGACGGGGCGGGAAATGTGCATTCCCAAACATAAACACACACTCAAGGCGCGTTGGCAACTGTGGGAGAGGAGGGAGGACTTTCTAGAGAGCTTCCATTTTCTCTGAGAAACAGGACTAGGTTGAGGGGTACAGGGCGGGACAGGGAAGAGTTGGCTGGAAGATTGAGGAGATCAGAGAGAGTCAAGCTGACAGAAGGAATCTGCCAACAATACAGAGACAGTTGCAAACTGGGAATTGGAGGAGGCACCAAACTTCTGGGGTGTGGGGCTTTTTCCAGCTGAGCTTAGCCTCTGGGGCTGGGGTCCAGAAGTGCAGCAGGCACGTGGGTGGGCCCAGGGCGGGAGTTCTTCCCACTGCAGGCCGAGGAAGTCCAGGACCACGAGAGTGAGGGTATGACGTGATGGATCCAGGGGTTGGATGGGGACCAAAGTTGAAGGCGGGGTCGGGGCAAGCTCTCAGTAGAAAACTGAGACGTGTGAGACGGTGAAGGTGTCAGGAGGGCACAGAGCAGCTGCAGTGGAAGCAGGGAGGCAGAGGCCTGGGAGGAGGGGACGTTGGCCAGTGGAGGTGGCCTACCTTTTGGGTTTTGCCGGGACCCCGAGGCTGCTCAAGGTGACAGCAAGACTTGGGCCGGAGAGGCTTTCTAGGAGTCAAGAGCCAGAGTCTTTGAAATATGAGGGATGTGGGCAGGGCGATCTCCCAGAAAAAGCAGGGCGGACAGTGGCCTGAACCTTCCCTCTGCCCACCGCACAGACATCAGCAGGCCGAATAAACAGTGATCTCTTACATTTATGGCATGGAGCTTGACAATTTACAAAGACTTTCATTTCCCTACCTGTGCAATTCAGCATTTGTTTTAACAGAGGAACAGCTGAGAGGGATTAAGATTCTAGCGGCCCCACAGTGGGGCTGCCTTACCCACTTCCTGTCATCGCCACAGACGGAGGTCACAGGACCTTGTTTGTTGCCATGAAAACAGATGTGGAGTGTCCCCCACCTTTGGTCCCTCCCATGGAGGTATAGGGTCCTGTCACAGGGAAATAACTCACCTACAGTTCTGAAAGGTGGGCACCCTGGAGAGAGGAGGGGAGACTGAGGATACATTCCTGGGTTGGGGGTGAGCCCGATCCCGATCCCGTGGCTGAGGCAGCCATGAGCCTCCTTTGGTGCTGTTTTGGCCTAGAGGACCTGGCAGCAGGAGCTGGAGACAGTGGGGTGCCCCTGTGGGGAATTGTCTATGGCTTATGAGGGCCCGTATGTCTGTCCACATGTGTCCGTTGGTCCTGTGTGTGTGTTTGTGAGTGGGTCCCTGACAGGTTCCTGAGTTGGGGATGTATCTACGGAACTGCGCGTGTGCGCGCATGAGTCTGAGCGTGTTTGGGAATGAGCGCCGAAGTTCCTGCGTCAGGCTATCCTGAGTGCGTGGAGCATGCGTCTCTGGGCCATGCACCGCTCTGCGTCTAGGAGCGTGTAAGGACGTGTCCCCTCTGCATCGAGGCAGAAACGAGGTCAGCGTGCAGGCGGGGGTGGAGCTAGAGATTGATTCTACAGCAGTGACAGGCTGAGCGGGGAAAGGGGGCAGGGGTGGAAGAGGGGGAGAGGGCAGGGAAAGATACCCTTGGACCTGGGAGCCCACTAGCCTCTTCCGACCACCTGCCCTTGAGGGAGGGGGCCAAAGAAGGGAGTGGGAGATGTGGAGAACCTTATCACCCAGGGACCAGAAATGGGGGTTGGGAGGCAGGCAGAGGGGCGGAGATGTTCTCGGTCTCTTGGCCTGGGGCTGGTGGGATGGGGGGGGCCAGATGTTGCCTGGAGTAGCCAGCTGTCTGGGGCTTTGGTTAAGAAAAATGTCTCTAAAACCTTGTTAAAAAGGCTGGCGTTCCTCCTGCCTGATACCACCAGATCTGCTGTAGCAAGATCCCATAGCAACACCCCTCCGTCCATCCCGTCCTCCTCTATCTCCACCTGGGCATAAAGAGAAGCTGCAGGTATACCCCAAGCAGCCCCTCACCTGGGCGGGGAAGAGTGCTGAGGGATGTGTGATCAGATCGGAGAGTGAGGGTTAGATTTGGTTAAGAAAAAGATGGAGGGCATCTGTCTCCAGATACGGTTGGGGCGTCTTTGGGGACCTGCATTTTTTCCCCTGGGGAAGGACACAAAGGTGTCAGGGCACCCTGCCCGGGGGTCTGGCTGCATGGGAAGGGTCTCTTACCCCAGGGAGGCAGAATCCTTACTCCTCTGGGACCTGAGTTCCCCCCAACCAGGGAGATGTTCTTTTGTCTGCTCCCCTAGTGCTGGCCACTCCTTGATCTGGGATCCCTAAGCCCTAAGCCCATAACCCCCACGTCCTCGTGTATAATGGGAGCAGGGAGTCTGAATGCCAGGGTCCTGGAGAGGGCAGTGGGCCCTTCCCTATGCCAGGCCTTTCTAGCGAGGACGTGCCCCCGTGTCAGGGCCCCGTGCCTGCCCTTCCTCCAGCTTCCCACTTCCTCTTCCAGCTGAGCCGTTGCTGCGGTAGCAGCACCTTCTCTCCAACGCCTTCCAACCCGGGGCCCAGCCAAGTACCACCCAGCCCACGGCAAGCAGGCTCATGGCAGCCCCAGAGCTGGCACACTCCTTGACTCCTGCCCCTCCCCTCTGTTGCCTCCTTCGGCCCCTCCCTTCCCGCCTTCTGCATCCTGGAGAGGCTGTGGAGAGCCCCCTGCTCTGCCTGGGGCCCCCCCCTGCAGCCCTCTTTAGCTCAGGGGCTTTGTTTCCAGGGCCACATCAGCCCAAGCCCTTGCGAGCTCCGTGTCACCCTGGGTACCAATGTGGCATCACCTTAGTCCTTTATGGTTCCAAGTCAGTGCAGACCCCTGTGGCTACTGTGGATTCCATCTCACTCTGGGCTAAAGCAGGCTCCACTTCAATCGAATTCCTCGTGGGCTCCATGATACTCCGGAGCAATGCGGGCCCTATATTAGTTAGTTTAAGACCTCCTGGGCTCCATGTCAACTTCAGGCCCTGTGGGCGCCTTAGTGTGGGCTGCTGTGGGCTCCCTGACATTCTGGGCTGGGAGTTCCATGTCAGCGTGGGCCCAGGCAGGTGTCATATGGTTCTAATTCCTTGATCCGCTGGACGCCATGGATAGACACCCTCTTCATCAGCACCCTGGGCCCCTCAGGACTCCTGTGGGTTCTTTGTCCATCTGAGACAAAGTGAGCTCCATGTTCTAACTCCTTGTAGATCATGGCTGCTCATTTGGGGTCAGTGGACAAATAGCACTGGCATCACCGAGATTTGTTGGAAATACAAAATCTCAGGCCCCACCCAGACCTTCTGAATCAGAACCTGCATTGTTAACAAGACCTTTTTTTTTTTTAAATGATACCAACTATCATTTTTACCATATTCTTTTTTTTTTTTTAAGGAATTCCTTTACTTTTATTATTTATTTATTTATTTTTGGCTGTGTTGGGTCTTCGTTTCTGTGCAAGGGCTTTCTCTAGCTGCGGCAAGCGGGGGTCACTCTTCATCGCGGTGCGCGGGCCTCTCACTATCGCGGCCTCTCTTGTTGCGGAGCACAGGCTCCAGACGCGCAGGCTCAGTAGTTGTGGCTCACAGGCCCAGTTGCTCCGCGGCATGTGGGATCTTCCCAGACCAGGGCTCGAACCCACGTCCCCTGCATTGGCAGGCAGACTCAACCACTGCGCCACCAGGGAAGCCCTTAACAAGACCTTTGATGCATGTGCACATTAAAGTCTGGGCAGCACCACTGTCAAGTTCATGTCAATCTGGATCAAGGTGGAACCACATTGACCCAATGCTATATGAGCTCCACGACCCCCCGGGCCAGTGTGGGTGCCATATTAAAGAAGGCCCAATGCCACATGGGAGTTGAGGTGTTCTCCCCATGACCCCCCAGGCCTCTGCCTCCTCTGTCTCTCACCTTTCCTTACTTCCTCCCTGAGACCTTGCCTCTAACCAACTTCCTTCTCCAAAACCAAATGCTCGTTCCCCTGCCCTGAGTCTCTGGCCCCCTCTGCACAGAATCCAAGCACAAAGGGCTTTTGTCATCCTCCACTCTGAGCTGGGCTTTGGGGATCCTCCCTCCTGACCCTCCCTCCCCACCAGCCTCCTACCGACCTCAGGCCACCCGAGCTGGAGGCTGCTGCTGTAGTTTTCCATCCCTGCTGTTCTCTGCCTTATACACACGTTGCACAGATAGATCCAAAGTCTATATCTATATATACTTCTCACCCCCCCACCCCCGGACGGCGTGCGTCTCCTTTGCCAGGCTGTGGTCGTGCAGTCTGTCGCTCGTTAAGGCACTGTCTCAGATTTGCATGTTTAATATTTTATCCAGGAAGCGCTCCTGGCTGGGGCCCTGGGAGCTGGTGTGAAGCTGACAGAATGTCAGGCCCCGGAATGGTTGCTCACGGGTGGTAGCGGTGGGACGAGTGTCTGGGGGACAGGAGAATGGTGACGCCAGTTCCTGGCTGCTGGTCTAGACGTCAGTATCAGGGTGGGGGTGGGGAGAACACATCAGAGTTCCGCAGCCCCAGCCTGCACAGAGAGCCCCCCTTTCTTGGGGCACAGCCATTGACCTCTGATGTGAACTTGCTTTTTAGGTTCAGCGACTCCTCCAGGTCTCAGTCAATATCAGTGTCTGGGGATTTTCCAGTGGGGAGAAGCCCTTTGGCTCCATGCGGAAGTGGCGAGGAGCTCATCCTCTTATCTGGTTTCCCCCATACCCAGGGCAAACCGTGGAGGAGGACAGAGTGGGAGGGAGGAGCTGGGCGGGAGAACAGCAGGTCTGGCCGGTGCTGTGTGACCTTGGGGTGTCATTGAGCTGGCTGGTTTCTGTGAGTGACAGGGAAGAATCATCAGCATCTTCCTTCCCTCTCTGGCACGTTGGAGATCTGAGTTAGCGGCAAGCAGTGCAGAATATTGACAGCAATCCCTTCTGTTCCCAGATATTTGTAAAGAACTTAGTGGGCAGGAGGGGGAGAGGAGGGAGAAAGATGAGGCTCTGGCTCTAGGGCAGATGGAAAAATCTGAAGATGGAAGAGGGGGAGGGGAGAGCAGACAGACACAGGCCTTTCATTCTGACCCTTGCGAGGCATGAAATGCCTGATTGTGCCTATGTCCTGAGGGTTCAGTGGGGCCTGGAGGTCAGGAGGTAGGGGGGAGGGGAGGGAGAGGCTGCTCCATCCGCTAAGCCCCTCGGAAACAAGATCCCCACACATTCTGCCGCAGTCTGGCAAGGCTCTGATGGAAAGGGCTTCTTAGAGAAGGGAGGCTGGGGCATGGCCCCAGACCGTGCTCCCACACCCCTTGCCAAGTTTCAGGACCTGGAGGTTTATCTGTGCAGGACTCAGCCCTGGTTGGGGGCAGGGGCCAGGAAGGAGTGTGTGTGTGTGTGTGTGTGTGTGTGTGTGTGTGTGTGCGATTATCCCTCAGCCTGCAAGTGGGACACCCCACTGCCCCAGAGCTGGCTGCTGTACAGCTGCTCCCAACTGCTCCTCTCTCGGGCCTGCACTGGAAAGTTCTTCCTGGTGTCTTGCCTCAGTTCTTCTTGCCTCCACTTCTGTGCGATTACTCTCTGTTTTGCTCCCTGGGGGCGGGTAAGGGATTAGAGCCCTCATTTCCTGGGGTTTGTGCTGCCTCCTCGACCCAGGAAGAGGCATCCTGACCTGATATGGAAGCCTGGAGGCCTGGTCTGCCTCTCTGGTCCACTCTCCTGCCCACATACATAGAGGGCTTGGCCGCTACATAAAGTGATACCCTCCTGTCGGCATCCCCACCATCCACCCGCTAATAAGAAGCTGGAAAAGAAGCTTAAAGGACCTCCAAACAACCACGATAGACACCACCAAGCTACACACCAAAGCACAGACATTTTACATGTTAGGCAGCGCTCTGCTCTCACAGTACCCCCCATCTAGGTCAGCAGTTTGCAAACGCTTTTTACCCCTGGGACTTTTGGTCCAAAGGATATCATGCAGAAGCAGAAAAAAATAAAACTGAGAAAAGTCCAGCTGCTGTGGTGGAAGCCAGGGGTGGAGGGCCAGGGAGACCTGCCTGCTCTGCTCCTTGGAAACCTTTCCAATCCCTCCCCCCATCCCCTAGGGGCTTCTGAGAGGCCCTGCAGGGCTCCCAGCGCCTGGCAGAGCACAGTTAGAAAAACACTGATCTGCAAAATCTAGTTTCTTAACTCCTGGAAGCTGCCAGTCAAAGGGAATGGGGGCCGGCAGAGATAGGAGTGTAAGTGACAGTCCCACAGGTGACAACTTGATGACAAGGGAAGGAGAGGTAGAATGATGCTAAAAGTAGACATGCAAGCCCGAAGGGTTCAAGGCTGGGGCCATTTAGTTTGGGGGTGACCTTGATTACTCCTCAAGAATCTCCAGGGGCTGGACTCATGCTCAGAGTGGGGACCTGGGGCATCAAGGGAAGGTTATGCTTGGTAGAAAGGAATTAGATGAGAGATTTCTGCCCTCACCATGGTTAAAATACAAAAATATGGAACAATGTGGGTCCCTGAAGATGAACCCTGAGCTTACTGAATATGTTGACTCATTCAAAGACCTCATAGCAGTGGTTCTCAGCTGGGGTGATTTTGACCCCCCCAATCTCAGGGAACATTTGGCAATGTCTGGGGACATTTTTGGTTGTCACAACTGGGGAGAGGGTGCTACTGGCATCTAAAGGATAGAGAGAGACCAGGGATGCTGCTAAACATCCTATAATGCACAGGACAGTCCCCCTCGATAAAGAATTGCCCAGGGACTTCCCTGGTGGTCCAGTGGTTAGGACTCGGCGCTTCCAGTGCAGGGGGGATGGGTTCGATGCCCGGTCAGGGAACTGAGATTCCCCCATGCCACGCGGCACGGCCAAACTTTTTTTTTTTAATTTTTAAAATATAAATAAAAAATAAAAATCACTTAAAAAAAAATTGCCCAGTACAATACATCAATTGTGCTGAGGGTGAGAAACCTTGGTCTAGACTCTAGATGATACCAGAGTCTTTACTGTATCTATTTATTCCCCCCACCAGAATGTGTTCCCAGAAGCTGGAAATAATGAGTCTTCTACTTGTCTACTGCATCTGCCTCTGGACTTTATGCAGAGTAGGTGCTTTACAAGTATTTGTTAGGTGAATGCGTGAATAAATGACTTACCTGGACGTAGTAGGCAGCCCTCTTCTTTCAGTCCAGAGCCCAGTTTGCCTTGGGGGAGGCACGTGCTACTTCTTCAGTTTAGTTAATAGATCCTGCAAGGGATCTTGACCCTGGGCAACCCTGGGAGAAAGCTGGGGAGGGCTCACTCAAAAGTGCCTGAGCTGTTGACTCAAAAAGAACAGATGCTCATTTGCAATGCAATTTACATATCACTTGCATATTGCTTTGAATATAATTTGCATGCTGCTCCTTTAAAGTCAAAAGGCACAGATCTCCCGCCTGGTCCTGCCTTTCCCACCTCTGTCCCTTCACTGTTTCTTTGCTCACTTTCTGGGGAACATCCACCTGTTGGGCCCACATTTGCTTCCCCAGGGCCTGGCACAAAAAACCTAAGAGACCCCATTCATGGTGAGATGCAAAAAAAAAAACAAAAACAAAATAGCAGACCCCTTGCATTTTGCGCATTTCTTGTGGTCAAGATTCTGGCCTTTGGTGTCCCACATGCTTGAGTTTCAACTCGGCCTCTGCTACTCCACAAACTGTATGATCCTGAGCGAGTTATTTAATCTCTCTGCCCCTCAGTTCCCTCATCTGTGAAATGGAAGTAATGATGGAGCTACTGTGGTGATTCAATAAGAAAATCTGTTAAAGTGCCAGGCATCTGGTAGGCACTCAAGCAATGGTAACTGCTGTGCTTACTATTAAGCCTCGTTTCTTTGAAGCAGCTGTCGCAGGAGGAGCCGCTTTTCTGAACTTCTTGCTTTGCTGCTCATCCCTTAGCTCATCTCTTTTTTCCTTCTTGAAATTCTCTCTGCTCTTGGCTTTGAGTTGCCACTGTCTTCTGGATTTCCTCCCATCTTGCTGGCCACTCCTTCTTAGTCTGATTCCTTCTCCTCTGTCTACCTCTAAAGTTTGGAGACTCCCAGGGCTTGGTCCCAGGACCCCTCACCTTTTCTTCCTGGGTGTCCATGGCTTTAACCACTGGCTCCACTCCAGGGACTCTCAGTTATTTCTCCAGCCTGGAGACTTATAATCCACACCTACCCGATATCTCCACTTGATGTCTAAAAGGCATCTTAAAATCAACGTTGTGATTTCTAATCCCTTTCCTCTCCCAGGCATCCCTACTTAGTAAAATGGTACTGTCATCTATCCAGTTGCTCAAGCCCCAAAACTCAGAATGTCTTTGATTCCTCTCTCCTTCACCCCCTGTTTTAGTTATCTCTTGCTATGGAACACATTATTCCCCAAATTTAGTGGCTTAAAGTGATAAGCATTTACTATCTCACATAATACATACTTCTTTGGGTCAGGAATCCGGAAGTGATTTAGCTGGGCTCAGGGTCTCTCATGAGGTTGCAGTCAAGATGTCAGTGAGGATGCAGTCATTTAAAAGGCTTGCTTGGGCTGGAGGATCTACTTCCAAGGGGACTCACTCACATGCCTGTTAAGTTAGTGCTGATGGTTGGCAGGAAGGCTGCATTCCTTGCCACGTGGACATCAGAGAGCTGCTTGAGTGTCCTCATAACATGGCAGCTGACTTTCCCAGAATGAGTGATCTAAGAGATAGCAAGAGAAAGCCGTAGTCCCTTTTCTGATTTTGTCTTGAAAGTCTCGCACTGTTACTTCTGCCATGTTCTATTCATTAGATAGGAGTCACTAAGTCCAGCCCACGCTTTCAAGGGGAGGAGAATTAAGTTCCATCTCTTGAAGGGAGGCATATCAAAGAGTTTGTGGGCATATTTTAAAACCACTACCTAGGGACTTCCCTAGTGGCACAGTGGTTAAGAATCCGCCTGCCAATGTGGATTTGATCCCTGGTCTGGGAAGATCCCACATGCCATGGGGCAACTTAAGCCTGTGGGCCACAACTATGGAGCCTGTGCTCTTGAGTCCGTGAGCCACAGCTATTGAGCCCGTGTGCCCAGAGCCTGTGCTCTACAACAAGAGAAGCCACCCCAATGAGAAGCCTGCTACTGCAATGAAGAGTAGCCCCCGCTGGCCGCAGCTGGAGAAAAGCCCGCACGCAGCAACGAAGACCCAATGCAGCCAAAAAAACCCCAAACAAACAAAGAAATAAGTAAGTTGGGACTTCCCTGGTGGTTCAGTGGTTAAGACTCTGCGCTCCCAATGCAAGGGGCCTGGGTTCGATCCCTGGTCAGGGAGCTATATCCCACATGCATGCTGCAACTAAGAGTTTGCATGCTACAACTAAGGAGCCTGCCTTCTGCAACTAAGACCTGGCACAACGAATGAAAGAAAGAAAGAAAGAGAGAGAGAGAGAGAAAGAGAGAGAGAGAGAAAGAAAGAGAGAAAGAGAGAGCGAGAAAGAAAGAAAGAAAGAAAGAGAGAAAAAGAAAGAAAGAGAGAGAGAGTTCTGAACTTCTGCTTTAGTCCAAGATGGAGTAACAGGGAATGGATTTACTCTCCCATCTGAAACAACTAAAAAGTCAGACAAAATATATGAAACATGAGGTTCAGACATTAGAAATCAGGTAGCACAGGACATTGATCCCTGAGAGAAGAGAAGCAAAGCTATAAGCTCTACAGTTGTCCCAGCCTACTACCTGGAGTGAGTTTCTAGGCCACAGCACAAGTAGGGGTAACTCAGGCAGAACCTCGTGATCTACCTGAGTTTTAGTAAATTTATACAGTTGTGCACCCAAGATGGTACATTTAAACTCAACCATATCAATAATTGCAGTCAATATACATGGTCTAGACAATCTAATTAAAAGGCAGATAAAAAAGAAAGACCCAACTACATGCTGTCTTTAGGAAGCCCACCTAAAAATAAAAACAAGTAGGTAAAAAGTAAAAAGCTATACCATGCTAACACTAATCAAAAGAATGCTGGAGTGGCTATATTAATATAGGATATATCATGTTAACACTAATCAAAAGGGCTATATTAATATCAGACAAAATAGATTTCAGAGCAAAGATTATCACAAAGGATAAACAGGGCCATTTTATAATGATAATAGGGTCATTTCCACAAGAGGACATAGATTTTTTATTTCTTACTTAAAAAAATTTTTTTATTTAACTATAGTTGATTTACAATATTGTGTTAGTTTCAGGTATTCAGCTTCAGATTCTTTTCTATTATAGGTTATTATAAGATATTGAATATAGTTCCATGTGCTATACAGTAAATCCTTATTGTTTATTTTATATATACTGGTGTGTATCTATTAATCCTATACTTCTAATTTATCCCTCCCCCTCCCCTTTCCACTTTGGTAACCATAAGTTTGTTTTCTATGTCTGTGAGTCTGTTTCTGTTTTTTAAATAAGATGATTTGTATTATTTTTTTCAGATTCCACATATAAATATCATACAATATTTGTTTCTCTGTCTGACTTACTTCACTTAGTATGATAATCTCTAGGTCCATCCATTTTGCTACAAATGGCAATATTTCATTCTTTTTTATGGCTGGGTAATATTCCACTGTATATGTACATATACCACATCTTTTTTTGTTTTGTTTTGTTCTGTTTTATTTTTTTGTTTTTTTTGGGTTTTTTTGGGCATGCTGTGTGGCATGTGGGATCTTAGTTCCCCATCCAGGGATCGAACCTGTGCCCCCTCCGTTGGGAGTGTGGAGTCTTAACCACTGGACCACCAGGGAAGTCCCATACCACATCTTTTTTATCCATTCATCTGTCGATGGACATTTAGGTTGCTTCCATGTCTTGGCTGTTGTAAATAGTGCTGCCATGAACATTAGTGTATCTTTTTTTTTTTTTAGTTTGTTTAGTTAGGTTGCACTGGGTCTTAGCTGCGGCATGCAGGATCTTTAGTTGTGGCATGTAGGATCTTTTAGTTGTGGCATGTGGACTCTTAGTTGCGGCATGCATGCGGGATCTAGTTTGCCAACCAGGGATGGAACCTGGGCCCTCTGCACTGGGAGAGTGGAGTCTTACCCACTGGACCACCAGGGAAGTCCCAGTGTATCTGTTTGAATTAGAGTTTTCATCTTCTCTGGATATATGCCCAGGAGTGAGATTGCCAGATCATATGGTAACTCTATTTTTAGTTTTTTTAAGGAACCTCCATGATGGCCTCCACGGGGCTCTTCGTTGCGGCACGCAGACTTCTCTTTAGTTGCGGCGCATGGGTTCTCTAGTTGTGGCACGCAGGCTCTAGAGCGCATGGACTTAGTTGCCCTGCGGCATGTGGGATCTTAGCTCCCTGACCAGGTATCGAACCCGCATCCCCTGCATTGGAAGGTGGATTCTTAACCACTGGACCACCAGGGAAGTCCCTGTATTATTACTTTTATATATTATTGTATAGGATATGCTAGTATTTCATTTAAATTTTTTTCCATTTCTATTCAAGAGAGAGACTGACTTGTAATTTTCTTTTCTTTGTAATATCCTTATTTTTTTTTACCATCTTTATTGGAGTATGATTTCTTTACAATGGTGTGTTAGTTTTTGCTTTATAACAAAGTGAATCAGCTATACATATATATATATCCCCATATCTCCTCCCTCTTGCGTCTCCCTCCCACCCTCCCTATCCCACCCCTCTAGGTGGTCACAAAGCACCGAGCTGATCTCCCTGTGCTACACTGCTGCTTCCCACTAGCTATCTATTTTACATTTGGTAGTGTATATATGTCCATGCCACTCTCTCACTTCGTCCCAGCTTATCCTTCCCCCTCCCCATGTCCTCAAGTGCATTCTCTATATCTGCATCTTTATTCCTGTCTTTCCCCTAGGTTCTTCAGAACCAATTTTTTTTTTTTTTAGATTCCATATATATGTGTTAGCATACAGTATTTGTTTTTCTCTTTCTGACTTACTTCACTCTGTATGACAGACTCTAGGTCCATCCACCTCACTACAAATGATTCAATTTCATTTCTTTTATGGTTGCGTAATATTCCATTGTATATATGTGCCACATCTTCTTTATCCACTCATCTGTTGATGGACACTTAGGTTGCTTCCACATCCTAGCTATTGTAAATAGAGCTGCAATGAACATTATGGTACATGACTCTTTTTGAATTATGGTTTTCTCAGGGTATATGCCCAGTAGTGGGATTGCTGAGTTGTATGGTAGTTCTATTTTTAGATTTTAAGGAACCTCCATACTGTTCTCCATAGTGGCTGTATCAATTTACATTCCCACCAGCAGTGCAAGAGGGTTCCCTTTTCTCCACACCCTCTCCAGCAGTTATTGTTTGTAGACTTTTTGATGATGGCCATTCTGACTGGTGTGAGGTGATACCTCATTGTAGCTTTGATTTGCATTTCTCTAATGATCAGTGATGTTGAGAATCCTTTCATGTGTTTGTTGGCAATCTGTATATCTTCTTTGGAGAAATGTCTATTTAGGTCTTCTGCCCATTTTTGGATTCAGTTATTTGTTTTTTTGATATTGAGCTGCATGAGCTGCTTGTATATTGTGGAGATTAATCCTTTGTCAGTTGCTTCATTTGCAAATACATTCTCCCATTCTGAGGGTTGTCTTTTCGTCTTGTTTATGGTTTCCTTTGCTGTGCAGAAGCTTTTAAGTTTCATTAAGTCCCATTTGTTTATTTTGTTTTTATTTCCATTTCTCTAGGAGGTGGGTCAAAAAGGATCTTGCTGTGATTTATGTCATAGAGTGTTCTGCCTATGTTTTCCTCTAAGAGTTTGATAGTGTCTGGCCTTACATTTAGGTCTTTAATCCATTTTGAGTTTATTTTTGTGTATGGTGTTAGGGAGTGTTCTAATTTCATTCTTTTACATGTACCTGTCCAGTTTTCCCAGCAGCATTTATTTAAAAGGCTGTCTTTTCTCCACTGTATATTCTTGCCTCCTTTATCAAAAATAAGGTGACTATATGTGCATGGGTTTATCTCTGGGCTTTCTATCCTGTTCCATTGATCTATATTTCTGTTTTTGTGCCAGTACCATACTGTCTTGATTACTGTAGCTTTGTAGTATAGTCTGAAGTCTGGGAGCCTGATTCCTCCAGTGCCGTTTTTCTTTCTCAAGATTGCTTTGGCTATTTGGGGTCTTTTGTGTTTCCATACAAATTGTGAAAATTTTTGTTCTAGTTCTGTGAAAAATGCCATTGGTAGTTTGATAGGGATTGCATTGAATCTGTAAATTGCTTTGGGAAGTATAGTCAATTTCACAATGTTGATTCTTCCAATCCAAGAACATGGTATATCTCTCCATCTGTTTGTATCATCTTTAATTTCTTTCATCAGTGTCTTATAGTTTTCTGCATACAGGTCTTTTGTCTCCTTAGGTAGGTTTATCCCTAGGTATTTTATTCTTTTTGTTACAATGGTAAATGAGAGTGTTTCCTTAATTTCTCTTTCAGATTTTTCATCATTAGTGTATAGGAATGCAAGAGATTTCTGTGCATTAATTTTATATCCTGCTACTTTACCAAATTAATCAATTAGCTCTAGTAGTTTTCTGGTAGCATCTTTAGGATTCCCTATGTATAGTATCATGTCATCTGCAAACAGTGACAGCTTTACTTCTTCTTTCCCAATTTGGATTCCTTTTATTTCTTTTTCTCCTCTGATTGCTGTGGCTAAAACGTCCAAAACTATGTTGAATAATATTGGTGAGAGTAGACAACCTTGTCTTGTTCCTGATCTTAGAGGAAATGGTTTCAGTTTTTCACCATTGAGAACGATGTTGGCTATGGGTTTGTCATATATGGCCTTTATTATGTTGAGGTAAGTTCCCTCTGTGCCTACTTTCTGGAGGGTTTTTATCATAAATGGGTGTTGAATTTTGTCAAACGCTTTCTCTACATCTATTGAGATGATCCTATGGTTTTTCTCCTTCAGTTTGTTAATACGGTTTATCACATTGATCGATTTGCATATATTGAAGAATCCTTGCATTCCTGAGATAAACCCCACTTGATCATGGTGTATGATCTTTTTAATGTGCTG
The DNA here is from genome assembly GCF_028023285.1 of Balaenoptera ricei. Taxonomy (NCBI): domain Eukaryota; kingdom Metazoa; phylum Chordata; class Mammalia; order Artiodactyla; family Balaenopteridae; genus Balaenoptera; species Balaenoptera ricei. Next base: position 18,243,636 of record NC_082658.1, on the reverse strand, counting down.
TTGGATTCTGTTTGCTAGTATTTTGTTGAGGATTTTTGCATCTTTGTTCATTAGTGATATTGGCCTGTAGTCTTCTTTCTTTGTGACATCTTTGGTTTTGGTATCAGGGTGATGCTGGCCTTGTAGAATGAGTTTGGGAGTGTTCCTCCCTCTGCTTTATTTTGGAAGAGTTTGAGAAGGATAGGTGTAAGTTCTTCTCTAAATGTTTGATAGAATTCACCTGTGAAGCCATCTGGTCCTGGGCTTTTGTTTGTTGGAAGATTTTTAATCACAGTCTCAATTTCAGTGCTTGTGATTGGTCTGTTTATATTTTCTATTTCTTCGTGGTTCAGTCTTGGAAGGTTGTGCTTTTCTAAGAATTTGTCCATTTCTTCCAGGTTGTCCATTTTCATGGCATATAGTTGCTTTTAGTAATCTCTCATGATCCTTTGTATTTCTGCAGTGTCAGTTGTTACTTCTCCTTTTTCATCTCTAATTCTATTGATTTGAGTCTTCTCCCTTTTTTTCTTGATGAGTCTGGCTAAAGATTTATCAATTTTGTTTATCTTCTCAAAGAACCAGATTTTAGTTTTATTGATCTTTGCTATTGTTTCCTTCATTTCTTTTTCATTTATTTCTGATCTGATCTTTATGATTTCTTTCCTTCTGCTAACTTTGGGGTTTTGTTGTTCTTCTTTCTCTAATTGCTTTAGGTGTAAAGTTAGGTTGTTTATTTGAGATGTTTCTTGTTTCTTGAGGTAGGATTGTATTGCTATAAACTTCCCTCTTAGAACTGCTTTTGCTGCATCCCATAGGTTTTGGGTCATCGTGTTTTCATTGTCATTTGTTTCTAGGTATTTTTTGATTTCCTCTTTGATTTCTTCAGTGATCCCTTGGTTATTTAGTAGTGTATTGTTTAGCCTCCATGTGTTTGTATTTTTTACAGATTTTTTCCTGTAATTGACATCTAGTCTCATAGTGTTGTGGTCAGAAAAGATATTTGATACAATTTCAATTTTCTTAAATTTACCAAGGCTTGATTTGTGACCCAGGATATGATCTATCCTGGAAAATGTTCCATGAGCACTTGAGAAGAAACTGTATTCTGTTGTTTTTGGATGGAATGTCCTATAAATATTAAGTCCATCTTGTTTAATGTATCATTTAAAGCTTGTGCTTCCTTATTTATTTTCATTTTGGATGATCTGTCCATTGGTGAAAGTGGGGTGTTAAAGTCCCCTAATATGATTGTGTTACTGTCAATTTCCCCTTTTATGGCTGTTAGCATTTGCCTTATGTATTGAGGTGCTCCTATGTTGGGTGCATAAATGTTTACAATTGTTATATCTTCTTCTTGGATTGATCCCTTGTTCATTATGTAGTGTCCTTCTTTGTCTCTTGTAATAGTCTTTATTTTAAAGTCTATTTTGTCTGATATGAGAATTGCTACTCCAGCTTTCTTTTGATTTCCATTTGCATGCAATATCTTTTTCCATCCCCTCACTTTCAGTCTGAATGTGTCCCTAGGTCTGAAGTCGGTTTCTTGTAGCCAGCATATATATGGGTCTTGTTTTTGTATCCATTCAGCCAGTCTATGTCTTTTGGTTGGAGCATTTAATCCATTTACATTTAAGGTAGTTATCGATATGTATGTTCCTATTACCATTTTCTTAATTGTTTGGGTTTGCTATTGTAGGTCTTTTCCTTCTCTTGTGTATCCTGCCTAGAGAAGTTCCTTTAGCATTTGTTGTAAAGCTGGTTTGGTGGTGCTGCATTCTCTTTGCTTTTGCTTGTCTGTAAAGGTTTTAATTACTCTGTCGAATCTGAATGAGATTCTTGCTGGGTAGAGTAATCTTGGTTGTTGGTTTTTCCCTTTCATCACTTTAAATATGTCCTGCCACTCCCTTCTGGTTTGCAGAGTTTCTGCTGAAAGATCAGCTGTTAACCTTATGGGGATTCCCTTGTATGTTATTTGTTGCTTTTCCCTTGCTGCTTTTAATATTTTTTCTTTGTATTTAATTTTTGATAGTTTGATTAATATGTGTCTTCATGTGTTTCTCCTTGGATTTATCCTGTATGGGACTCTCTGCACTTCCTGGACTTGGGTGGCTATTTCCTTTGCCATGTTAGGGAAGTTTTCAACTATAATCTCTTCAAATATTTTCTCAGTTCTTTTCTTTTTCTTTTCTTCTGGGACCCCTATAATTCGAATGTTGGTGCATCTAGTGTTGTCCCAGAGGTCTCTGAGACTGACCTCAATTATTTTCATTCTTTTTTCTTTATTCTGCTCTGTGGTAGTTATTTCCACTATTTTATCTTCCAGGTCACTTATCCGTTCTCCTGCCTCAGTTATTCTGCTATTGATTCCTTCTAGAGAATTTTTAATTTCATTTATTGTGTTGTTCATCATTGTTTGTTTGCTCTTTAGTTCTTCTAGGTCCTTGTTAAACGTTTCTTGTATTTTCTCCATTCTATTTCCAAGATTTTGGATCATCTTTACTATCATTACTCTGAATTCTTTTTCAGGTAGACTGCCTATTTCCTCTTCATTTGTTTGATCTGGTGGGTTTTTACCTTGCTCCTTCATCTGCTGTGTGTTTCTCTGTCTTCTCATTTTGCTTAATTTACTGTGTTTGGGGTCTCCTTTTCACAGGTTGCAGGTCCGTATTTCCCATTGTTTTTGGTGTCTGCCCCCAGTGGCTAAGGCTGGTTCACTGGGTTTTGTAGGCTTCCTGGTGGAGGGGACTGGTGCCTGTGTTCTGGTGGATGAGGCCGGATCTTGTCTTTCTGGTGGGCAGGACCACTGCCGGTGGCATGTTTTGGGGTGTCTGTGACCTTATTATGATTTTAGGCAGCCTCTCTGCTAATGGGTGGGGTTGTGTTCCTGTCTCGCTAGTTGTTTGGCATAGGGTGTCCAGCACTGTAGCTTGCTGGTCATTGAGTGGAGCTGGGTCTTAGCTTTGAGATGGAGATCTCTGGGAGAGCTTTCGCCGTTTGGTAGTACGTGGAGCCGGGAGGTCTCTGGTGGACCAATGTCCTGAACTCGGCTCTCCCACCTCAGAAGCACAGGCCTGACACCCAGCCAGAGCACCAGGACCCTGTCAGCCACACGGCTCCAAACTCTGGAGCCCCACACTCTAGAGGCCCTCCTTGACGTGCTGCCTCTCCCCTTCTGCCTGTAATATTCTTAACATGTTTCAATATCAAGGAAATAATGGCCTCATACAATGAATTGAGAAGTGCTTCTTGTCTTTCTTAATTTGGAAGAGTTTCTTGTAAAAGTTTTATATCTCTCCTTTAAATATTTGGAAGAAGTTACTGGTGAAGCCATCTGGGCCTGGGGTTTTCTTTGTGACTAGACTTTCGGTTATTGGTTCAATGTCCTTAAAAGCTATGGAGCCAGACAGATTTTTAAATTTGTTCTTGTTTCAGTTTAGGTAAGTTGTACTTTTTAAAGAATTTTCTCACTTCTTCCAAATTTGCAAATTTAATCATATAGTAATTAATAACATCCTCCTTATCTTTTTTTTTTTTTTAATTACACTATACTAGGTGTGCTTTATTTATTTATTTATGACTGTGTTGGGTCTTCGTTTCTGTGTGAGGGCTTTCTCTAGTTGCGGCAAGCGGGGGCCACTCTTCATCATGATGCGCTGGCCTCTCACTATCGCGGCCTCTCTTGTTGCGGAGCACAGGCTCCAGACGCGCAGGCTCAGCAATTGTGGCTCACGGGCCCATTTGCTCCGCGGCATGTGGGATCTTCCCAGACCAGGGCTCGAACCCGTGTCCCCTGCATTAGCAGGCAGATTCTCAACCACTGCGCCACCAGGGAAGCCCCCTCCTTATCTTTTTAAAACTTTTTAATGGAGGTATAACATGCATACAGCAAAGTGCACATGTCTTACAGCTTGATGAATTTTTCCATAGGTATATGGTATAACCACTCCCAGATCAAGATATAGAACATTTCCAATCCTCAGAAGCCTGCCCAGTCAATGTCCCTCCATCCCTTTCCACAGGTAACCATGTTTCTGACTTCTATCATCATGGATTTTTTTTATCTGTTCTTTTATTCCCCCCATTATTAAACTTCATATTAATGGAATTGTATGGTCCATATTCTTTTTTAAAAAAATTTAAATTGAAGTATAGTTGCTGTACAATATTATATAAGTTACAGATATACAATACAGTGATTCACAATTTTAAAGGTTATATTCCATTTATAGTTGTTATAAAATATTGGCTATATTCCCTATGTTGTACAATATATCCTTGTAGCTTTTTTTTTTAATAAATAAATTTATTTATTTATTTATTTTTGGCTGTGTTGGGTCTTTGTTGCTGTGCACCGGCTTTCTCTAGTTGCCACAAGCAGGGGCTACTCTTTTTTGCGGTGTGTGGGCTTCTCACTGCAGTGGCTTCTCTTGTTGCAGAGTACGGGCTCTAGGCGCATGGGCTTCAGTAGTTGTGGTGTGTGGGCTTCAGTAGTTGTGGCTTGCTGGCTCTAGAGCACAGGCTCCATAGTTGTGGTGCACGGGCTTAGTTGCTTCATGGCATGTGGGATCTTCCTGGACCAGGGCTCGAACCCTTGTCCCCTGCATTGGCAGATGGATTCTTAACCACTGTGCAACCAGGGAAGCCCCCTTGTAGCTTATTTTATACATAATAGTTTGTACCTCTAATCCACTACCCCTATGTTGTCCCTTCCCCCTTCCCTCTCCCCACTGATAACCACTAGTTTGTTCTCTATATCTGTGAGTCTGCTTCCTTTTTTTTTTTGTTTTTGGCCGCGCCACATGTGGGATCTTAGTTCCCTGATCAGGGATTGAACCTAGGCCCACAGCAGTGAAAACACCGAGTCTTAACCACTAGACAACCAAGGAATTCCTTTCTTTTTTGTTATATTCACTAGTTTGTTTTATTTTTTAGATTCCACATATAAATATTATCATACAGTATTTGTCTTTCTCTGTCTGACTTATTTCACTTAGCATAATACCCTCCAAGTCCATCCATGTTGCTGCAAATGGCAAAATTTCATTCTTTTTTATGGCTGAGTAGTAATCCACTGTACATATATTCCACAGCTGCTTTATCTATTCATCTGTTGATGGACACTTAGGTTGCTTCCATATCTTGACAACTGTAAATAATGCTGCTATGAACATTGGGGTGCATGTATCTTTTCGAATTAGTGTTTTTGTATTTTTTGGATATATGCCCAGGAGTGAAATTGCTGGGTCATATAGTAGTTCTATTTTTAGTTTTTGAGAAACCTCCATGCTGTTTTCCACAGTGGTTGCACCAATTTACATTCCCACCAACAGTGTACGAGGGTTGATCCATATTCTTTTGAACCTGGTTTCTTTCACTTAACATTGTTTGTGAGATTCACCCATATTATTTTATGCAGCAGAATTTCATTCATTTTCACTGTTGTATAAAATTCCATTGCATGAGTATTATACAATTTATCCATTCTACTATTGATGGACATTTGTTGTTGTTTTTTTTTTCCAGTTCTTGGCTATACATTTTTTTGTTTTACTGGAAATACACATTCGTATTTGTCATGTAACTAGGAGTGGAGTTGCTAGATCATAGGGTAAGCTATGCTTAACTTTCATGGAAGCTGTCAAGTAGTTTTCCAGAGTGACTGTAGCAACTCATAGTCCCATTATAAGTTTCGAGTTTTAGAAATTTTGGCCATACTTGTAGATGTGCATTGGTATTTCATGGTGGTTGTAATTTGCATTTTCCTGATGTCTAGTGATTTGAGCACTTTTTTAAAAAATTTTTTATTTATTTATTTATTTATTTATGGCTGTGTTGGGTCTTCGTTTCTGTGCGAGGGCTTTCTCCAGCTGCGGCAAGCGGGGGCCACTCTTCATCGCGGTGCGTGGGCCTCTCACTATCACGGCCTCTCCCGTTGCGGAGCACAGGCTCCAGATGCGCAGGCTCAGTAATTGTGGCTCACGGGCCGAGTTGCTCCGCAGCATGTGGGATCCTCCCAGACCAGGACTCGAACCCGTGTCCCCTGCATTGGCAGGCAGATTCTCAACCACTGTGCCACCAGGGAAGCCCTGAGCACTTTTTCATATGCATTTGTTGGATATTTGAATATCCTCTTTTGTAAAGTGTACTCAAGTGTTTTGTCTATTTTTTAAAAATTGGATTGCTTGATTTTTAAAATTAATTAGTAGGAATTGTTTACATATTCTGTGGTTTGCTTTTTCAGCTTTATGGTGTCTTTTGATGAACAGAGGTTTTTAATTTTAATGAAGTCAAACATATCAATCTTCTACTTTATCTTTAGTGTTTATTGCGCCTTGATTAAGAAATGTTTGCCTTCCCCAAAGCCGTATAAATATCCTTCTACGATTTTTTTCAGAAGCTTTATTGTGTTTCTCTTCCACGCTTATATCTATGATCCATCTCAAATAAGTTTTGGGATATGTTAGAGATAGGAGCCAAGATTCCATTTTTCCTACATGGATAGTCTGTTGTGCTAGCACCATTTATTAAAAGCACCATCATTTCCCCACTGAATTGCAGGTGTGCCTTTGTTGTATATTAGGTGATGATATATGTGGAGGTCTATTTCTGGACTATATTCTGTACCAATGTCTATTTGCCTATCCTTGTGCTAATAATCTCTTACTGTATATTTATCTCTCTACCTGTCTATCTGTCTATCTATCTATCATCTGTTTGTCTATCTCTTTATAATAAGTTCTGCTATCTGATACTGTAAGTCTTTAAACTGTGCACTTCAAGATTGCCTTGGCTAATCTAGTTCCTTTGCATTTCCATATACATTTTAGAATCAGTTTGTCAATTTCTACAAAAAAAGCCTTCGAGGATTTTGATTGATATTTCATTCAATTTATTAAAGATTAAGAGAATAATTAACATATTAACAATATTGAGTCTCCTGATGGTTAACATGGTATTGCTATTTAGGTCTTTCATTTCTCAGACTGGTTTCTAGTTTTCATTAGTATTTTGCACATCTTTTGTTATGTTTGTTCCTGGGTATTTGATTTTTTTATGTTATTGTATATTGTGCTTTTTGTTAAACACTATTTTCTAATTGTTTATTGCTAGTATATAAAAAATAATTGATTGGATATTGATCTTGTATCTAGAGACCTTGCTAATTTTACTTATTAATTCTAACAGTTTATCTGCAGAGTCTATTGGATTTTCTACATACAAAGTTATGTCACCTTCTATTAATTACAGTTTTGCTTTTTCCATTCCAATCTTCATATCCTTTTCTTGCCTAATTGCACTGGCTAAAAACCAATGTCATGTGGACTTTCTTGCCTTGTTCTCAAATTAAGAGAAGAACATTCAATATTTTATCATTAAGTGTGATGCTAACTGTAATTTTTTTAACCAATGGTTTTAAGTTCCTTAAAACACCCTAAAACAGCTTATATATAATTGACATGCTACTTACATATGAATAAATTTTCATTGAGGCCTAATTTACAATAAAATGCACAGATTTTCAAGTATATAGTTTTGACAAAAGTATATCCTGTATATATACCACTCTCCCCAATTAAAATGTAGAACATTTTCATCACCCCAGTTAGTTCCCTCATGCCCCTTTCCAGTTAATCTCCAGAGGCAACCACTGTTCTTATTTCTCTCCCCATAGATTAAAATTTGCCTATTCTAGAACTTCATGTAAATGGAATCATTCAATATGTACTCTTTTATGTCTGGCTCTTTTACTAATCACAATATTTTGAGATTTATCATATTCTTGCATGAATCAATAATTAGTTCCTTTTTATCGGTGAGTAGTTTTCCATCGTATGAATATATCATATTTATTTATTCATTTATCTGTTGATGAACCTTTGGGTCGTTTCCAGTTTGGGGCTATTTGAATACAGGTGCTATGAACATTCTTGTACAAGTCTTTGTGTGGACATATGTTTTCATTCCTCTTGGTTAAGACCTAGGAGTGCTGGGTCATAGGATAGATGTATGTCTATTTACCAAACTGTTTTCCAAAGTGGTTGTACTATTTTACATGTAGAAGAGTTCTAATTGTCCACATCTCAATATGTAGTATTTTCAGACTTTAACTTTAGTTATCTTGTTGTGCATCCTGTTGTGCTTTTAGTTTGAATTTCACTGGTGACTGAGGACATTGAACATCTTTTCATTTGCTTATTAGCCATTCCAGTATCTTTTGTGAAGTGTCTGTTCAAGTCTTTTGCCTATTTTTTTAAAATATTTATTTATTTATTTAATTTATTTGGTTGCGCCAGGTCTTAGTTGAGGCAAGTAGGCTTCTTAGTTGTGGCTCCCGGGCTCCTTAGTTGTGGCTTGTGGGCTCCTTAGTTGCAGCATGCATGTCGGATCTAGTTCCCTGAGCAGGAATCGAACCCGGCCCCCGTAAGTTGGGAGCACGAAGTCTTATCCGCTGTGCCACCAGGGAAGGCCCTCATTTGCCTATTTAAAAAATTGAATTGTTTGTCTTTCTGTTACTGAGTTATGGAACTTATTTGCTTATTCTCTATATAAATCTATATCAGATACATATATTATGATTATTTTGATAATCATATCATCACTCAGTGGCTTACATTTTTATTTTATGAGGTTATCATTTGATGAGCAGAAATTTTAAATTTTAATGAAATCCATTTTATCGTTTTTTTCTTTTATAGTCAGAAATTTTTTGTCCTAAGATAATTTTTCCCACCCCAAGGCTGCAAAGATATTCTCCTATGTTTTCTAGTAGAAGCATTATAGTTTTCACTTTTTACATTTAGGTCTATGACCTATCTCGAATTAATTTTTGTGCACGGTGTGAGGTGAGGGTTGGGGTTTATCTCATTGCTCCAGGACCAAAACTTTCATTTTCCCACTGAAGTGCTTTGATGCCTTATCAAAAATTGATTGTCATTATATGTTTATGAACATGCCGTTCCATTGATCTATTTGTCTATCCTACACCATTACTATACTATCTCGATTGCTGTATCTTTGCAGTGTCTTAAAATCTGATAGTGTAAGTTTTCTTTTATTTATTTATTTATTTAATTAATTTCTTTTGGCTGTGTTGGGTCTTCTTTGCTGCGCACGGGCTGTCTCTAGTTGCGGCGAGCAGGGGCTACTCTTCATTGTGGTGCACGGGCTTCTCATTGCGGTGGCTTCTCTCGTTGTGGAGCACTGTTCTAGGTGCGGGGACTTCAGTGGTTGCAGCACGCGGGCTCAGTAGTTGCGGCACGTGAGACTTAGAGTGTGCAGTCTTCAGTAGTTGTGGTGCTCAGGCTCAGTAGTTGTGGCACACGGGCTTAGTTGCTCTGCGGCATGTGGGATCTTCCTGGACCAGGGATGGAACCCGTGTCCCCTGCATTGGCAGGCGAATTCTTAACCACTGCACCACCAGGGAAGTCCCTGATACTGTAAGTTTTCTAAGTTTGTTCTTCATTTTCAAGATTGTTTTGACTATTTTAGGTCCTTTGCATTTCCATACAAATGATAGAATCAGCTTGTCAATTTCTATTTTTAAAAACCTGCCAAGATTTTGATTATGATGGCACTGAATCTATCAATCAACATAGGAATCATGACATCTTAACAATGCTGCGTCTTCCAATCTATGAATGTGAAGCACCTCTCTATTTCTCTTTTCTTTCTTTCTTAATATTTATTTATTTGCTTGTGCCGGGTCTTGTGGCAGGAGGGCTCCTTTGTTGCAGCCCGCCAGCTCCTTAGTTGCAGCACATGGGTTCCTTCGTTGCGGCAGGTGGTCTCCTTAGTTGTGGCTCCAGGGCTCCTTAGTTGTGGCATGCGAACTCTTAGTTGCGGAATGCATGTGGGATCTAGTTCCCTGACCAGGGATCGAACCCGGGCCCCCTGCATTGGGAGCACAGAGTCTTCTTCACTGTGCCACCAGGGAAGTCCCTGTCTTTTATTTCTTTAAGCAATGTTTTGTATTTTTGGTGTAGAGGTCTTGCATATTTTTCATGAAATTTATTTATTAGTATTTTTGGGTTTTTTTATATTGTCAATGGTATTTTTAAATTTTAATTTTCCAGTCGTTTGTTGCCAGTATATAGAAAGACAATTGATTTTTGTATGTTGACAAGGTTGTTGCTAAGTTCATTCATTAGCTCTAATAGTTTTTGTAGATTCCTTAGGATTTTATATGTATACAACCATGTATACAAGTACAGATTTACTTCTTCCTTTCCAATCATTCTTCCTTCAAGTTGTTTTCTTTCTTTATTGAGCTAGCTAGGATAATGTTGAGATAGAAGAAATGAGAGTAGATATCCTTATTTGTTCCCAATATTAGGGAAAAAGCACTCAATATTGCACCATTAAATATGATGCCAACTGTATAGGGTTTTTTTCTGAGACAACAGTTATCAAATTGAGGAAATTCCCTTTTATTTTAGTTATCTGAGAGTTTTAAAGGTCATGAATGGGTATTAAATCTTGTCAAATGCTTTTTCTGCATCTATGAAAAATCATCAGGTAGTTTTTCTACTTTATTTTGTTAATATGATTAGTTACATAGGTTGATTTTGGAATAGCAAGCCAACCTTCACTGCTGGACAAAACAGCATTTGGTCATTATTATTAATTACCTTTACCAAAAAAATATGAATTTGATTTGGTATTTTAAAGAAATTTATTTATTTATTTATTTAGTCTGCACCGGGTCTTAGTTGTGGCACATGGGATCTTTGTTGTGGCATGTTTAGTTGTGGCATGTGGATTCTTAGTTGCAGTATGCGAACTCTTACTTGCAGCATGCATGTGGGATCTAGCTCCCTGACAAGGGATCGAACCCAGACCTCCTGCACTGGGAGTGCGGAGTCTTACCCACTGGACCACCAGGTAAGTCCTGATTTGGTATTTTTGTGTAGGATTTTAGTGCCTCTGTTTACGAGAGATATTGGCCATAACTCGCCTGTCTTGTAATAAGCTTGTCAGGTTTCGGTATCAAAGTTATTCGAGTCTCATAAAACGAGATGAGAAATGTTCTTTTTTTCTCTATTTTCTGAGTTTGTGTAAGGTGGTAATATTTCTTCCTTCAATGCTTGGAAGAATTTCCCAGAGAAGCCATCTGGGCCTGGAGTTATCTCTGTGGGAAGATTTTAAATGAAGGACTCAGTTTCTTTACCAGATGTAGGCCTATTGTGACCTCAAAATTTAGAGTATTCTTGTGATATTTTTGGATATTCCTGTGACATTTTTGGTAATTTGTGTCTTTTTAGCGAAATTTTCCCATGTTACCTAAATTTTCAAATATTGACATGAAGTTGTTTGTAATATCCACTTATTATTTTTTTTTTTAAGTCTTTTTATCTATTTATTTATTTATTTATGGCTGTGTTGGATCTTCGTTTCTGTGCGAGGGCTTTCTCTAGTTGTGGCAAGTGGGGGCCACTCTTCATCGCGGTGCGCGGGCCTCTCACTGTCGCGGCCTCTCTTGTTGCGGAGCACAGGCTCCAGACACGCAGGCTCAGTAATTGTGGCTCACAGGCCCAGTTGCTCCGCGGCATGTGGGATCTTCCCAGACCAGGGCTCGAACCCGTGTCCCCTGCATTGGCAGGCAGATTCTCAACCACTGCGCCACCAGGGAAGCCCCCGCTTATTATTTTTTAACACCTGTGGGGTCTGTAGTAATGTTTCCATTTTTATTCCTAATATGACTTATTTTTGCTGTTTCCATCCCCCCATTATTTTTCTTGCTAGGTTTTTATCAATTTTAGTGGTCTTTCCAAAAACCAAATTTTGGCTTTGTTGACTTTACTGTATTTTTTTTTTTCTATTTTGTTGATTTCTACTCTTATCTTTATTGTATCCTTTCTTCTACTTTTTTTTGGAGGGGTTGTTAATTGTTGTTCTTTTTAAAAATTCTTTACATGGATGCTTAAATCATTGATTTTTATCTTTTATATTTTTCTAACGTATAAATTTAAGTCTATACATTTCACTTTAAGTGTGGTTTTAGCTGTATCCCATTATCATTCAGTTCAAAATATTTTGTAATTTCCATTGTGGTTTCTTCTTTGGTCGCATTGGTTATTTAGAGGCTTATTAATTAATTTCTAAACTTTGGGGGAGGGGGGTTTCTAGTTATGTTTTAGTTACTGATTTCAATTTCACTGAGTTCAAAGAATACACTCTGCATTATTTTAATACCTTGAAATTTGTTAAGACTTGCTTTATGGCCCAGCATATGGACAATTTTGTTATGTGTGAAAATTGATATTTGAGAAGAATGTGCCTTCTGTAGTTGTTAGTTTCCTCCTTTTTTAAAAAAATATATATATAGTATTCTATAAATGTCAGTTAGGGAAATTCGTTAATTATGTTGTCAAATCATCCATTTCTCTACTGATTTCTAAAATCTATTTGTTCTGTCAGCTGCTGAGAGATATATGTTAAAAATATAAACTATAATTGAAGGTTTGTCTATTTCTCCTTTAATTCTGTCAGTTTTCACTTTATATATTTTAAGGTTACATTGTTAGGTGCATATAAATTTAGGACTGTTATGTATTCCTGTTGGATTGGCCCTTTTATCATCATAAAATGTGTGTGTTTTTAGTAGTACTTCTTGCCATAAAGTTTACTTTGTCTGATATTAATTTAGCTACACCAACTTTATTTTGGTTAGTGCTTGCATTGTATCTTTTTTCGTCCTTTAATTTTAACCTTTCCATGTTCTTACATTTAAGATATGTCTCTTGTAAATAGCGTATAATTGGATTATTCATTATAGTTTGACATCTCTCTCTTTTAATTGGAGTATTTAGCCCACTTACATTTCACATAAGTACTAATATAGTTGTGTTTAAATCTACCCTGTTCTATTTGTTTCCTATTTGTTCCTATACTCTCACTGGCAAAGGTCTCTGATTGCAGTGTGAGGATTTGATTGGAGAAACACTTGAACAGAAACAAGGATACCAGTTAAGAGATTGTAGCAGTTGTTTGGGTGAATAAAAAGGGCAGCTTGGATTAGATTCATAGCAATGGGGATAGAGAGATGTGGACAAATTATCTTTCCAGAGGTAGGAAAAACAGAACTTAGTGACTGGATTTAGAGTGTGGGATGAAAGAGAATAAAGAATCAAAGAAGACTCTCAGATTTCTGGTATAAGCAGCTTGGTGGATGATACTACCATTTATTTTAAAAATTCAGGAGGAGAAAGAGGATTAAGGGAAAAGATGATGAGACCAGTTTGGGAACAATCAACAGCCTAGTGGAGAGAGGTCTTGTATGCAATTGAATGTATAGGACTGGAGCTTATATCTGAGCTGGAGATATTAAATTGGGAACTGCTAGAATATGGATGGTAATTAAAGCCATAGAATGTTAGGGAGTGAGGATAGAAGCAGGCCTAGAACAAAAACCTGAGGAACATCTAATAGGTTGAGCCAAGGAGACTAAGAAAAAGTTGTCAAAGAGATAATAAAAGGAAAACCAAGAAAGTGTAGTGTCCTAGGGGCTGGGAGGAGAGTATGTTTAAAGAAGGGGGAAATAGGTAACTACTGTACGCTGCTAAGTCAAATTAGATATGAGCTAAAACAGGGGGGAGTTCCCTGGTGGCCCAGTGGTTAGGACTCTGCACTTCCACTGCAGGGGGCACAGGTTCAATCCTTGGTCAGGGAACTAAGATCCTGTATGCCGTTGGGAACGGCCCAAAAAAAAAAAAAAAAATGTAAAACAGGTATGACACAGCATTAGAAAGAGTAGTTTGGAGTTGAGGGGGAGGGGAAGTGTAGCACCAGGTTGGAGTAGGTTGTGGAGTGGGAGGTGAGGAAAGAAGATACATTTAGATCACTATACCAGTCAGAATAGGCTAGGTTTTGCTATGGCAATAAACGTCCCTCAAACTGCAGTAGGTTAAAGCAGGAATTGGCAACTTTTCCTGCCAAGGGTCAGCTAGTAAATATCTTAGGATTTGCAAGCTGCAATTACTATCACAGGGTACAGAGACTATAGTCTCTGTCACAACTACTCAACTTGGCCATTGTCATGGGAAAGTAGCCATAGATAACAGTAAACAAAAGGGTATGGCTATGTGCCAACAAACCTATATTTACAAAAATAGGCAGCAGGGTGGACTTGGCCTGTGGGCTGTAGTTTGCTGACCCCTGGGTTAAATAACTCTGAGGGTCATTGAAGTGTGCTGCTCAGATTTCCTTCAAGGAAACCTGCCACGTGGAGCATAGCTGACTGACAGCCCCAGCTGCCACCCCTACGAATCCTTCATTGCATTTGTATTGAGGCCATGTTTCCCCTCTGCTGCTCAGCCATTGGGGTACTAGTGCTGGCCCATTCCTGTGGGACTTGGGACTCTACTAATGGGTAATTTTGGCTTGGGGACTATCTCCATCAGCCTTTCTTTTTTGTTTGTTTGTTTGTTTGGCCGCGCGGCATATGGGATCTTAGTTCCCCCACCAGGGATCGAACCCGTGCCCCCTGCAGTGGAAGTGCGGAGTCTTAACCACTGGACTGCTGGGGAAGTCCCTCCATCAGCCTTTCTGAAAGCTTGTTTTCCTGCCCAATCCTCCTGATTCCTTCTTTCCTCTCAAGGTGTCAGACTTGCATTGTGGTCTGATGGCTCTCCATGTCTACTCTGGCTCCTAACCCTTTCTCCCTAACAGGCGTTTGCCCCAATAAATGTCTTGCCCATCTAACCCTATCTAGAACTCTGCTTATTAGAGAAACTAAACTGCCACAGCATCGTGGCTTGTTTCTTGCTTGGGCTACATGGCCATCATGGGTTGACATGAGGCTCTGTTTCACAACATCCTCACATCAACCCAGGCTGTATGGAGCTTCCACCAGCTAGTTACTGATGGTCTCTCTGGCAAAGGAAATGGAACATGGCAAATTGTGCACCAATTCTTAAAAGCATCCACCTGGAAGCAACACATGTAAATTCCATCCACTTTTCATTGGCCAAAGCAGGTGACGTGGCCATCCCTAACTTCAGAGGGCAGGGCAGTGGAATCTTACCATGTGCCAGGAAGGAAGCGACACAGACTAGTGATGAACTGTCCTAATGACAACTGCAATCACTTTTCTAAAAGTTTAAGGAAGATAAGCGGGAGACTTCGAAAGTTTTTTAGAGATCAGGAGAGGTAGTTAATAGGAGCTTTGTCAAGCCATGTTCAGGTTCCATATAACATCAAGAACCACCCTTTTTTGGGGGTTCCTGTCTTTTCAGCTGTGTGTTTTTCTCTAGTAATACTCAGCTGCTTGGATATAGGCATAGTGAAAGCAGAAAGTTGGATTCATTCATTTTTTAAAAAATGATGCCTCCACGTACTGTGAAAGCAGAGATTCTGTTTGTTTTGTTTAATGCTGTGCCCCCAGCCTAGAACAATGATTGGTCAGAATAGGTGCTTAAGGGTTAAGAGTGGATTCCCTCGGCTCTCATTGCCACTTTCTTAGGGATTACGATCATGTGCGTGTGTCCTTTCAGACCTTTTTATATGCACAGGCATATACTTTAAAATTAAAAACAGAACATTTATATAGTTTTCTGAAACTCCCCCCTTCACCCCAACAGCAGTTGAGTAAATATTTTAAAGGATAGATTCAATATTAGAATTGTTTTGGTTTGCAAGGGACAGAAATGTAATTCAAATTGGTGGGAGGGTTTTATTGATTCACATACTAAATTCCTAGGGACAGCTGACTTTAGGCACGATTGGGTCCAGGTGCCCAAAGTTTGTCTTCATGAACCTTTCACCAATACATGGCTTTGATTTCCTCTGTTTGGCTTCTCAGATCAACTCTTCCATGTGAAGTCAAGGTGGCCATAGAAGTTCCAGAGGCACTCCACCAGCTCTTCTTTCTGGGAGACTGGAAAAGTCACAAGGTGTTCTCTAATTTGACCCTCATTCAGATCACACGCTCTGCCCTAAACCATTCCGTTTGCTTGAGGAAGGATGACTCACTGATCAGGCTGAAGTCACATGCCTCGCTCGGGGGGCTGGGAGGCGGAGCCAGCCCCGCCAAATCGCGTGCGAGTGAGGGAGAGAGGAGGGGTTCTCCAGAGAGTGCGAGGTGGGGGAGGGCTGGAGCTGGGAGAAAGGGTGACGGATGCTGAAACAACGGATTTCTGTTGAAAGTGGAGTAGTTTTCTCAAAGGATTCACTTAACATTTGATGAGTACTAACAAATTGCCCCCAAAACTGTTGCACCAGTTGTATTCTCACCGACAACAATGTATACGTGTTCTTTTTTATCCTCGCTCCTGTGAACACGGAACATTATTTGTTGTATTAATTTTTTTAACAATTCAGCGGACAAAAATGGTAGCTCATTATTGTCTTAATTTGCATTTCCCTGACCCCAGTGAACGTGAGCAACTTTTCATATGTTTCTTAGCCTTTTGCGTTTATTCTACAAATTGTCTTATTACTTTTGCCCTTTTTAAAAATTGGGTTTTCTAACTTTTTCTTACTGATTTATAGGAGCTTGTCGTATATTAAGGGTAATAATTAAACTTATCTATGTCTTAAATGTTGCCAGTACTCCCAGCTTAGCATTCAATTTTTAACTTTGTGGTGCCTCTCACTGTAATCAAATCTGTTGATATTTTTCTTTATGGTTTATGAATTTCGTGTCTCATAGAAGTCCTTCCCATCCCCAAATTATAAAAAAAATCCTTCTATATTTCTTTCTGGTGCTTTTATAGTTTAACTCTTCACACTTAGATATTTAATCCATCTGGAATTCATTTTTATGTATGGATTTCACTTTTTTTTTTCCATAGATAGATAGCCACTTGTTCTAGCACTGTCTCCTTTCCTTGCTGGTTTGAAATGCTGTTTTTATCCTGTGCTAAATTCCCACGCGGTGGGAGGGGGAGACTGAGAGACATCTCAGAAGGTAAACAGAATGAGAGTGAGGGGGAGAGAGGGATCTAGGGTGACCACTTTTCCTGTCTGGGTGATTGTGTGGAACTGTGAAGTAGGAAGAGGAGCATGAATAGGGAAGGGGAGTAAGGTGCTTAGGTCAATTTGGGGGCATGTTACCTTAAGGTGCTCATGGACATGAAGGACATATTTAATAGAAATACATGATAAACCTTTATATTACAATATTCACTATATGCAGACTGTTTCTGGACTCTGCTATTGATCTATTTGCCTATTCATTTACTTGGTCATTCTGAGAAAGGCTGGGACCTGGGACCTGGGATCCTTTGCTGCAGTGCTGCAGTGCTTGCACCTGGACAAATGTCTTCTTGAGCCACAGAATACAAGGAAATTATCAAAGACTAAAAATAACTGCTTGCATGCAGAGTTGGGGCAAATTCTGGATGGCAAGATACAGAAAGACCAAAAAAACCCCGGCTGCCACTTCTGAAGAGCTGGGAGAAAAGCAGGGTACTGCGCATGCCCCCTGCACTCAACACCACCAAAGGGGTGGGTAAACCCCCTGAGCCCCCCCTCCAGCCTGACCCCTGGACACACCCCTACCCTCACCCCATACAAGGAACCAGTCCCCAACCCCCCCACTCCCCACCGGGAGCGAGCAAGAGAACCTGTTACTTGTTTTCACTCCCCCGTGCTGCAGCAGGGGCCCCAGTAAAGGCTTGCCTGAATTTCTTGACTGGCCTCTAATCAATTTCTATTGATTAGGGAAGGCCAAGAACCCTGGTCAGTATCAATTCTACAAATGTTTGTGAAGGACCTACTATGGGTGAAGACAAATCCTATTCTTACTATAAAAGCAACTGTTTTATGGTACATTTGGATTAGTGGTGATGCAAGCAATTTGCACCCAGCCCGTTATCCTCATTTTTTAAAGCATTTTTTTCTTCTCATTTACTCTTCAGATGAATTTTAGAGTCACCTTTTCTAGTTTTGGTCAAAGGAATTGGAATTTTAAACTGGAGTTGCATTGGATTTATAGAGCAATTTGGAGAGAATTGACCAAAGCTTTACAAAAGTCTTCTTCCACTGTGAGAAAGTGTCATACATCTCTCCATTTATTCACGTCTTGTGTGTCCTCGGTAAAATTTATTCTTCTGTATTTCATAGCTTTAATTGCTGTTATGAATAAAATCATTTTTTCTAACATTTTAAAATTGGTTTTTGTTGGTAAAAAAGAAAGCTATTGATTTTTCTATATTTTTCTTTTAACTGGTCATTTTACTAAACTTGCTGATAAGATCTACAAGGCTTCAGTTGAATCATTGACTTTTCTAAGTAGATAATAATAAAATCTGCTTGTAGTGATGATTTTGCTCTTTTTCCAATATCTATATCTCATTTCTTTTTAAAAAAATTTATTTATTTATATATATTTATTTTTGCTGCGTTGTGTCTTCATTGCTGTGCGCGGGCTTTCTCTAGTTGTGTCGAGTGGGAGCTACTCTTCATTGTGGTGCACAGGCTTCTCATTGAGGTGGCTTCTCTTGTTGCAGAGCACAGGCTCAAGGTGCTTGGGCTTCAGTAGAGCACAGGCTCAGTAGTTGTGGCTTGCGGTCTCTAGAGCGCAGGCTCAGTAGTTGTGGCACACGGGCTTAGGTGCTCCTCAGCATGTGGGATCTTCCTGGACCAGGGATCGAACCTGTGTCCCCTACATTGGCAGGCGGATTCTTAACCACTGAGCCACCAGGGAGGTTTTTTCAGATTAACTCTTTTGTTTTATTTGATTATTGCTTCTTTTTATTGACCTTTGTATAGATTTATTGATGAATAATTGGTAATACAAGAAACTACACATATTTAAAATGTACAATTTGATAAGTTTTCACATATGAGTACACCTGTGAAACTAAGTCAAAATAATGAACATATCCATTGCCCCTAGAAGATTCCATGTGTCCCTTTTTATTTTTACTTTTTTTTAATTTTTAATTTTTTAATATTTTGGCGGCACCACACGGCATGTGGGATCCTAGTTCCCCAACCAGGGATTGAACCCACGTCCCCTGTGGGAAGCATGGAGTCTTAACTGCTGGACGGCCAGGGAAGTCCCCCTTTTTAATTTCTTGCTCCCACTCTTCTCTACCTCCTTCCCTCATCTCTAGGCAACGACTGGCATGTTATCTGTCCCTATAGATTAGTTTGCATTTTCTAGATATTATATCTATATGGAATCATACAGTGTATACTCTTTTTTTTTTTTTTGGCTGCATCAGGTCTTAGTTGCAGCACGCTGGATCTTCGTTGCGGCATGCGGGCTTCTCTTTTGTTGTGGGGTGCGGGTTCTGGAGCGCGTGGGCTTAGTTGCCCCGTGGCATGTGGGATTTAGTTCCCCAACCAGGGATCAAACCGCGTCCCCTGCATTGGAAGGCAGATTCTTAACCACTGGACCACCAGAGAAATCCCAGTATATACTCTTTGTTTTCTGCCTTCTTTCACATAGCATAATCATTTTGAGATTCATCTATGTTGTTGTGTGTATCAGTAGTCCATTACTTTTTATTGCTGAGTACTATTCTATTGTATGGGTATTATATTTGTTTATTCACTTGTTGATGGACATTTGGGTTTCCGGTTCTTGGCTATTACAAATAAAGCTGTTATGAACGTTTCCATACAAGTTTTTGTGTGGTTATGTGCTTTCATTTCTCTTGGGTAGATAACTTGTGAGTGGAATTGCTGGTCGTAGGGTAGGTGTCTGTTTAACATATTAAGACACTGGCAAACTGATTTCCAAAGTGGTTGTACCATTTTACATTTCCACCAGCAGTACATGAGAGTTCCGTTTGCTCCACATTCTCACCAACACTTGGTATTGTCATAAAAAAATTAAAAAAAAAAATTTTTTTTTTAGCTATTCCAGTATTGATATCTCATTGTGGTTTTAATTTGCATTTCCCTAATGACTGATAATGAGCATCCTTCCATACGTTTATTTGTCATCTGTATATCTTCTTTGTTGAAGTGTCTGTTCAAATCTTTTGCCCTTTAAAAAAATTAGCTTGTGGGAATTCCCTGGTGGTGCAGTGGTTGGGAATCCGCCTGTCAATGCAGGGGACACAGGTTCGATCCCTGTTCTGGGAGGATCCCACATGCCGCGGAGCAACTGAGCCCCTGCGCCACAGCTACTGAGCCTGTGCTCTGGAGCCCGTGAGCCACAGCTGCTGAGCCCGTGTGCCACAACTGCTGAGGCCTGTGCGCCTAGAGCCCATGTTCCGCAGCGAGAGAGGCCACCACAATGAGGAGCCGCGCACCGCAGCGAAGAGTAGCCCCCGCTCGCCGCAACTAGAGAAAACCCGCGTGCAGCCAAGATAAATAAATAAAACAAAACAACAAAATTAGCTTGTTTGTTTTCTTTTATTAAGTTTTGAGAGTTCTTTATATATTCTGGAAAAAAGTCCTTTATCACATACATGCTTTGCAAATACTCTCTCCCAGTCTGGGGCTTGTCTTTTTATTCCTTTAACAGTGTCTTTCAAATAGCAGAAAGCCTTAATTTTAATAAAGTCCAATTTTTCAATTTTTTCTTTTAAAGTGTTTTATATAAGAAATCTTTGCCTAACCCAAGGTCGCAAGGATTTTCTTCTATGTTTTTTTCTAGAAATTTTATACTTTTAGGCTTATGTTTAGGTCTAGGATCCACTTTGAGTTAAGTTTTATATATGGTGTGAGGTATTTTATTTTATTTTGTATACGGATATCCATTTCTCCCAGGACCATTTGTTGGAAAGACTATCCTTCTTCCCATAGACTGTCTTTGCAGCTTTGTTAAAAATCAATTGACGATATATGTGTGGGTCTGTTTATAGACTTTGTATTCTCTTCCTTTGGTCTATTTGTCTATCTTGATCCCAACATGCACTGCCTTGATTGCTATAGCTTTCTAATAACCTTGAGTTAACATAGTGTAAGTTCTCCAACTAGTTGTTGTCTTTAGAGAATGAGGCAATTTATTAACCCAGCATTTGTTCTAATGCTTTTCTTTGGCAGATGCCCCCATCTGGCAATTCTGCCTAGATCTCTCTGTCCCTGAGGTGTCAGCTTGCCACCCCCATCTTGGTCCTTGTCTACCATTTTCAGCCCTTCCAGGGCTTGGAGGACCTGACAGGCCATGCTCTTGGAGTCCTGCTGAAGTGGCTAGACATGATGTGGTTTCTCTGATGTCCCCATAGATGTTGGTCTTGGAGCCAACCTAGCTCAGCCCTGGAGATAGAGGTGCAGCACTGTGGAAGCCACTCTATGTAGAACCAGCTCTCATTGTAGTGAGCAAGCTCTTTATGCTTGGCCAGCTTGATGGTGTCCACCCATTTACGGACTTTCAGCTTCCCAGACTTTTTGAGGAAAGCTGTCAGAGCCCTGATGAACTCCTGCTGGTTCATGTCTTTTACAGTAACTCTAGGCAACATCTTCTACAGTAACTTCAGGCACCCTGTGGCTTCCTTGCTGCCAGCCAGGGGGAAGGGCTCTCCAGTGTTTTCCCCTCCTTCCGTTTCAAAGTTGTTTTGGCTATTCTAAGTCCTTTGTATTTCCTTAAGAGTTTTAGAATCAACTTTTCGATTTTTACAAAGACCTGTGGGGAATTTGACTGGGATTGTGTTGAATTTATAGATCGATAGGGGGAGAATTGATATCTCAACAGTATGGAGTCTTCTGATCCATGAGCATGGTATGTCTCTGCATTATTGATTCTTCTTTAATTTCTCTAAGCAGTGTTTTGTAGTTTCAAGTGTACAGGTCTTATATATCCTTTGTCAGACTTATTTCTAAGTAGTTCGTATTTTTTGATGCTACTGTACATGACATTTTTTAAAATTTCAATTTCCAGTTGTTCATTGCTAGTCTATAGAAATATAATTGATTTCATATATTGATCTTATATCTTACAGTCTTGCTAAACTCATCTATTAGTTCTAGTAGCTATTTTTAGGTTCCATCAGGTTTTCTACATGGACGTTCACACCGTCTTCACATAAAGACAGTTTTACATCTTCCTTTCAGTTCTAGATGCCTTTTCCCCCTTGCTTTAGCACACTGGCTAGAGCCTCCAGCACAATATTGAATTGTGATAATGGGAGTGACATCCTTGCTTTGTTCTTGATGTTAGCAGGAAATCTAGGGTCCTTTTAGGAAACTTCACACTTTGAGTGGCTCCCTCTATGGGGTCTTGGATTCCTCTTCTCTGTTGGGTTTTCCTATTAGTACAATGTAATCTGCTTTAAAACTCCAGTATATTTTTTCTCTGTCATTTCAGAGGGATGGTGTGGTAAACATATGTAGCCTTCCTGAATCAGAAGTCCAGTGTTAGGCTTTTGCCAGGCAAATGTAACCACAAAAGACTGAGGGTAGTGAGTTAAGATGATCTGATAAAGCAGAGACTCTGGGCTGAAAAAGGAAGAGAATGAAGACAGAAGGGAGCTGATGGATGGGGAAAACATCACCGGGTCAATTGACAGAGATTGAAGAACAATTGTCTGAGGAATAATTGAACAAAAGGAGCAGAAGATGAGGTCAGAGAGGAAAATGTGAGCACTTACAGGTGATGACAATGTACAGGATGGGAACAAGGGTGCGGGCAGAGGAGAAAGTGATTAGACATGTGAAGGTTGTAGAACGGAGAGGCTGGGACTTTAGAGTTACCCAGGGTGCACTAGGAGGTGGGATGCCAAAAGGTTTCAACAGATGGAAGGCAAGGTCAGTGGACAACACCAATGAAGGGGGTAGAGGGTGGCACAGGTAGACGCAGTAGGACTTTTGCAAGAAAGTGACAGAGTAATGGAAGCAGCAATGGGGAGCTAGGAAGGACCTGACCCCACCTCCCAACCCTGGCCCTACTTCCTGACCCTGAGGTTGGGGATGAGGTTGAGTGGGTGGCTGCCCAGAGAAGGGGTGACAGGACCAGCAATGACCCAGGGGAGGTGCAAAACTTTCTCCCCACTTCTTGGGTCCCAGCACCCCTACCTCTGGTTACACCTGGGGATTGAAGTCTAGCCTTGACCCAGAACCCAGGAGCAACAGGGCTGAGCTCAGCCAGCCAGCAGCGTGGAGGTAGGGAAGAGCAGGGACTTCTAATTCCTTGGGTGACTCACTTCACTTCCCTAAGCTTCAGTTTTATCAACTCTAAAATGGGATTTTAGGGAATTCCCTGGTGGTCCAGTGGTTAGGACTTGGCGCTTCCATTGCAGGGGGCCCAGATACTATCCCTGGTCAGGGAACTAAGATCCTGCAAGCCACGCGGCACAGCCAAAAAAAAAAAAAAAATTAAATAAAATGGGATTTTATACACACAGAGGATTAAATGAAATAATGTCCTAAGTGCTTAAGAATGGCCCCAATTACGATGACCTTATATTCCTCAGGTTAGACTCTGATTTCCCTGTTTCCCTACAAGGAGCTCCCTGATTTTGACCAGAAGCCCACTCACCCCTGACTCAAGCTGAATCTGCCCCACCCCTTGAGAGTGAAGATCTGGGGCCCCATTCCTCAGGGCTGCCTCAGAGCCTTGAAGGTGGTCCCTGAACCACAGGTTCTTACAACCTCTAAGATACTTGCATCAGATTTAGGGCTGGACCTGGATGGAGGCTGAGCAGCTTTCAGTCTGCCGCAGGACAAGGAGCAGAGGCTGCAGGTCCTGGGAAGAGAGGGAGCAGGAAGCAAAGCGTGCGCTCCGGGCCACTGATTCGGCCTGGGCCAGGCGTCTGGGCGGGGGAGGGGGTGGGGTGGGCTTTGCTGGTCTCACAGGGGTGGGAGCAGGGCTGCTCACCTAGGGGGCTGGCAGTGACAGAATACGTGGATGGCTACTCTGTGTGAAGCATCTCCCCTCTGCGCTCTTCCTGTTTTCTAGATCCAGAAGCAGAGAACCCCGGAGTGACTTGCCCAAGCACTTAGTGGGAGCAATTATGGGGCATGGTCTCTGTGCCTATGGCTCACTCCCCTCTCCATCCTTGCCTTCGTATCCACCGCGGGAGAGCAGGGGCTGGCTTCTGTTTCCTCTTACCTCCCAACATCTAGAAGAGGGTCCTGCTCCTCGCAGGTGCTCAGTAAATATTTCTTGACCATTGAAGGACTGTCGGGCACTGTGCCAAGTGGCTTATACCTGCTCATGCTCTCTCTAATCTTCCCAGGCCCATTTTACAGATGAGGAAACTGGGGAACAAAGAAGCTATGTGAGTGATTAGGTATGAGAAGGGATCTGGGTCTGAATCCTGCCTCTGGCACTAATTAGCTTTGTGTCCTTGGGCAAGTCACTTAACTTCTCTGAGCCTCAGTTTTCTCATCTGAGAGTGGCTCATGTCATGGGGTTGGTGTGGGGCCCTGGAGGCCTGGTCCATCGTGGAGACAGTGAGAGAGGGCTGAAGATTAGGGCCTGAGTCATTCCTTTGGGAGGGAGTCTTGCCCCTTTCCTGGGAGGTGGTGAGAGGTGAAGGGGATGGGCTTTGGGGATGGGCAGACCTGAATTCTTATCCCACTTACACGCTGTGGGACCTTAGGGAAGGGACTTACACTTCCCTTTACTTCTTTACTACTGAAACTTAAATTCCGTTTCCACATCGGTAAAAAGGGGGAACAAAACCTCTTGGGCTTCTTGTAAGGATTAAATGAGGCCATCTTGCAGAGTGCCCATAGTAGGTGCTTAATAAACACAGTGTCCAGGTGTCTCCTCTACCAACCTTTCCAGGAGAATCTCTCGAAATGCAGCTCCCACCCCGACCTTGGCCCCTTTAAGCTGGCAAGTCTCCGACAGCTCTGCAAAGAGTTCATTTCTTGCTTTGGTCTCCTCTCTCCCAATCAGGAGAGGTGCCCCTCGCAGCAAACGGGAGAAGGATGTGGTCAGGGTGGCTGGTGGCTCGAAGAGAACGCCCACTCACCCCCTGTACCCCTGCCCCTCCCCAGGTGACTCCTCCCTGCCCACTGCTACAGGTTCTTTCTGAATCATGGTACTTAAAAGCCTCATGGGCACTTGCAGGGCACACCCCAAGCTTCTTAGCTGGGCATTCACCATTAAGAGCCCCTTCTCCAGTGTTAGCCCACCCCCACCCAGTCTCTCTTGCTGCCATTCCAGCTTAGCCCTCTATGCCCCCAGCCCCCCACCCCAAGCACACCCCTTGGCGGGGAACACCCTCCCCCATCTTCTCCACCCAGCAAAGTCCAGCTCTCCTTTCAAGGTCCACCTCAAATATCAATCACCTCTCCCATAGAGCTTTTCAGACCCATTCCCCTGCAGGAAATTGCTCAACCCCCAGGCCCCCCGGGCACGCTGCTCATGGGGCCAGTGGGATGGTGTCCACAGGTGACAGCTGTTCTGCTCCTGCTCCTCTGAGAAGAGGGCAGACACAACTGGCCTCCTGTCCTACCCTGTCCAGGCGGCTGAACACTTGCCCAGTGCCCTCCGCGGTCTCCTGTGCTTGTCCCCAGCCTGCATGTGGGCTCTGAGCCCCAGAGGTAGCAGGTGTACCCCTCATCTGGCAGGAAGGCTCTGACTCCACCCCACTTGGCTGTGTGCAAAGCTGTATAGTACAGATGGGGATGTTGAAAATATCCGTGACATATTCCAAACTGGCCTACTTTCCTATCACGAGAGAGGCCGAGACGGAGACGCGAGGATGAGTGAGATGGGAGCTTGGGACCTGTTCCCATCTCCTTCTTCCTCCCCAGTTCAGTTGTTAGACAGGAGAGGGATTTGCAGCCTCTCCCAGCCATCTCCACCCTGTTCTGGGCCTGTGTGTTTGGGGTGTCGGTGGGGAGGGCGGCATGGAGGAGTGAGGGTACAGGGGGTCTGGGGAGGTTGGTGGAGGAACCAAGGCCTGGGTCCTATCTTGGGAAGCTTCCAGCCCAAGAGGCAGGGCGGTGGAGGCCATCTCACTGGACATGGGGGCTGAATGCTTGGGTTCAAGTCCGGGTTCACCTGTGAAGCCTCGAGCAAGTTCCTTAACCTCTCTGGGCTTTGGTTTTTTCATCAGCAGAATGGGCTACACACAATCCCTGCTTGCCCTCCTCAAAGGCTTGATTATGGGATTGCTTTGAAGACTGTAAAGGGCCTTGCCTTAATTAATCCACTTCTCAGCCTTTTCACCTTGGCGAGGCTGTGCCCTCACAGGGTGGCTTAAGTGGTCACCTGCTCCAGCCTTCTGCCTCCCAGCAGGCCTGGCAAGGCCTCCACCCTTAATCTTGGCTTAATGATCCCTGAGCAGGGAGTCACCCACTGTCCTTGCCTGGTGCCAGGACTGTGTGTTGGGCAGGAAGTTCACACTGGGAGCTAACTTCAGTCTCTCTTGCTGACATGGAACCCCTTGGGTATTCTCTGGCTTGTCTCCTCCTTCACACATGAGGTGATCATTATTTTAGTTTTTCCCTTTTTAGGCTAGACATCCTCTCCTTCCCTGTTTCTCAAGATGGGCAGGATCCTTGGGGCATTTTTCTAACTCTGAGAAGCTGGACTTCTTCTTTCTTACAGGTCCCTTGCCCAACTTTGGATTCTTCCAGGCGCCGGGGCAGGGTGTGGGGTTGGGGGATGGGGGTTGTCTGTGTCTCTGCCTCAGTTTTCCCAGCTGGCTCACCACAAGAGAAATAAGTGGCCAAATTGGGAAAAATTGGTTGCTCTGGTGCCATTGATCAGGGCAAAACCAGAAGTAATGGTTCATATTTAAAACACTTATTATGCATGTACCCCTTATCCAGCTATCCTGCTTCTAGGAATTTATACAGATAAACTCACATTGTGTAATATAAAGTAACTAGCAGGATATCTTGCACCACAGCCTAAACATCTGTCAACGGGGCACCTTTATATATGCTGGTGCAAAACAATCTTCTAGTTTATGTTGATCGTATGCTGTCATTTGGGTAAAAGAACACAAAGGAAATGCTTGTGAACACACAGGCAAGCCCTGAAAAGACCAAGAAACTGAGAATGGTGTTTGCTTCTGGTGCTGGACCTGGGTGACCAGGAACGGAGACAGTGATGGGGAAACTGACTTTTCCTTTTTGCACCTTTTGAATTTTGCATCACATGCAACTAGAATTTCCTATTAAAAAATAAGTCAAATTAATTTTTTCCAGTCCTTAAAATCTTATTTGTACTAATTTTTGGCCCCAGTCATATACCAGTGGTTATTACTGAGAAGCTCCGACCCCGGGTAAGGAGGGTGAAGCCAGGGATGAATGGGGCATGGAGTGATATAGAGGCCTGAGTCCTATGTTGGGAAGTTGCTCGAAGTTCCCCCAGCACGGAAGAGGGGGGCATGGAGGAGCAGCCGCAGGAGGGCCCAGGAGAATCAGGGCAGCAGAATGCCCAGAATCCGTAAGCACAGATGCTCTGGAGGGTGGAGAAGACAGAGGGGACCAAGAGGACGAAAGCTCTGCCTTGCGAGGAGCAGACAGATGGTCACAAATAAAGCTAAGTGGGTGTTAAGAAAACCCAGGGGAGAGGGAACGTCAGCTACAATGTGTTTGTGTGCATGTGTGAGGAGGGCAGGGCTGGGGTTGGGGAAGGCTTTATTGAGGACGTGAGATTTGAGCTGGGCCTGGAAGTGGGTGGCACATGTCCATAGGTGCAGGGGAAGGAAAGGGCAACCCCAAAGTGGGAAAGAGTATGCACAAGGGCACAGAGGGTAAAGGGAAGACACAGAGTGCGTGTGCGTGCGTGTGTGCATGATTGTGTGCGTGCACGTGCGTGCGTCTTGTTGCTGGAGGTAGCTGGAGATAAGGCTGGAAAGACTGGGGATAGAGCAATGGAGGGCGTCAAATGCTAACCTAAGAAATTTGCTGAGTGGGTCAGGCAGTCTACCCTGAGGTGACCAGATCCTCAAGGCAGTGCTTCTCAAACTCTCTGTGGTAAAGGACCTTTTTTTTTTTTTTTTTTTAAATATCCAGTTGATTGTGAACCCATGTTGTTGTTTTATTTTTTTATAAATTTTTTAAAAATTAATTTATTTTTGGCTGCGTTGGGTGTTCGTTGCTGCACGCGGCTTTCTTTGGTTGCGGCGAGCGGGGGCTACTCTTCATTGCCGTGCACGGGCTCTAGGCGTGCGGTCTTCAGTAGTTGTGTCACGCGGGCTCAGTAGCTGTGGCTCACGGGCTTAGTTGCTCCGCGTTATGTAGGGATCTTCCCGGACCAGGGCTCAAACCCGTGTCCCCTGCATTGGCAGGCAGATCCTTAACCACTGTGCCACCAGGGAAGTCCCTGATTGTGAACCCATGTTGTTTTTATAAAACACAGCAAAAATGATCATGCACTGGGACGTGTGGCAATGTCAAATCGCTATAAAGCTTTCTCAAAGATGGCTCTTCATTTCTGTACTCATCTTGTGGACCAAACTTTGAGTAGCCCTGCTCTAGGGGTCCTTGGATGGGCTGCAGAGGTCAGGGAGGCCAACAGATTTCTTGCAGCTGGCCATGTACGTTCATTTGTTTAGGGAAGGGTGCAAAGCTTTTGTCAGGACCTCAAAAGGTTCAAGGTCTCCAAAGGACACAATCCTCTGCTATAGGAAGTGGTCATTAAAGGTCACTAGGAAGGATCTAGTGGGGCTTTAGAGCCAAGGGGAGCAACAAATGTGCCTGATTCATCGTAAGACCCCTCCTTTCCCCGCCTGCACCCAGAGGAGACAGCCCAGGGCCAAGCTCAGGGGGAAAGGACTGGGGGGAGTGCGAGATTCCAGAGAACAAGGGGCTCACTTAGGGGGTGATTAAAATAATCTGTGGGAAAGAAAACCAGAGGGCTTTTTAAAGCTGTGTTTGGACCAAGATGATCAGGGAGGGGTGGGCCTGCCGCTGGGGCAGATGGCACGATGTTAGCTGAAGATGGGAAGCTGAGCTCCTCAGCGCTTGGTCAGGCATCTGCTGCCTGCTTGAGAAGCAGGAACCTGAAAGGGAGGCTCCCTTGGGATGGGAGCCAGGCAGAGCAGGAGGCTGCTAGGATGCAGTCTGGGTTCAGAAAACTGCATCCTGGGGTCCTGTGAGCATCTTCCAAGTGTTCAGAGAGGAGGCCTGGTGCCCCAGACCATGGGGAGTGGCTGTAACTCATGTGGGCACAAGCTCCTGTTTCCAAAGAAGGCAGACTCTGAAATCTGCAGATGGGTCTACTTAATGAACTCCCTGGAAAACGCCTACTTCATTATTACTTCTTTTTTTGAGGTGGAATTCATATAACATGAAATTAACCATTATAAAATGAACAACTCAGTGGCATTTAGTGCATTCACCATGTTGTGCAACCACCACCTCTATCTGGTTCCAAAACATTTTCATCATCCCAAAAGGAAATCCCATACCCGTTAAGCAATTGCTCCCCATTTCTTCCTCCTCCAGGCAAATCTCTATGGATTTACCTGTTCTGAATATTTCCTATAAATGGAATCATACAACACATGACATTTTGTGTCTGGCTTCTTTCACTTAGCAGAATGTTGAGGTTCATCCAGGTTGAAGTTAGTATTAGTACTTCATTCCTTTATTATGGTTGAATAGTATTCCATTGTATGGATATATCACAAATTGTTTATTCATCCACTGAAGGACATTTGGGCTGTTGGGTCATAGGGTAATTCTATGTTTAACTTTTTGAGGAATTGCCAAACTGTTTCCCACAGCTACTGAACCATTTTACATTCCCACCAGCAATAGATGAGGGTTCCACCCACTTTCATTATTAAACAGGTGATTGCTGTGACCCTGGAACGCAAGGAGGTGGTTACCAGGTGCTAACATGGGTAAAATAGGTGAGGATGATACCTGTTCCATTTCCCTGCCGCCCACCATAGGCTTATAAGCCTGGTTGGCAGTCCTGGCAAGGCTGCTGGCTGAAGTAGGGGTGTGTGTTCCCTTTCTTTGCCCAAACAAGTGGATCAGAGGGTGAAATCTAGAGCCTCAAAGCCAAGCTTGGTGTGGTCCTGCAGGAATTGGACTTGTGGCCCACCTGGGCCCCAGTGTCTCACAGTGTGTCCTCTCAAGGATAGATACAAACTGCCTTGCTTCTCCCTGCTTTAGTCCCTTCTCCCCATCTTTCTTTTCTCTTTCTTTTCATTCTATGCCTAGGCGACTGAGTAGGAAGGAAGGAGGTGGGGAGCTGCATGCATGTTCGTGGACTACATCCACAAGCCCCTCTCCCCACTGAGGCCCCGGGAGGTCATCCCAAAGTGAGGTGGGATACTGGGAACCCTCTCCCTCGCCTTTATTCCCTCCTTCTCCCAGGAGAGGAGACCCACTGGTGTCTGTAGCACCCAGCATGGTGGCAGGCAGCTGGGGGGCAGGAGATCCAGTTCTGGCCATCTCCACCCCTCAAAGGTCAAGGTCAGGGGAGGAAGGAGTCACCAGGGGCACTTATGGTGGCAGGAATTGGCTTTGGTGGTGGTTTAAGGAAAGGAGAGGAGAGGTACATTCATCTGTGTCACAGAGTTCTCCTGGACACTCCCTGTGTGCCAGGACCTGCAGTGACTTGCCACTTGCCCCACTAGCAGGCAAAGCCCGAAGCTGGGGACGCAAGAAGTCAGCCCCTCCCCCACTGGCTCTCAAAGTGTGGTTCCTGCCCAGCAGCTGTAGCAGCAGCAACACGTGGGAACTTGGTCGAAACGCAACTTTTCAGGCCCCTCCTCAAACTTACTGAATCAGAAACTTTGGGGGTGGAACCCAGCAGCCCCTCTTTTCACAAAGCCTCCAGGGGATTCTAATTCTTTTTTCTTTTTTTTAAAAAATAAATTTATTTATTTATTTATTTAGGCTGCGTTGGGTCTTCGTTGCTACGCACAGACTTTCTCTGCTTGCGGCGAGTGGGGGCCACTCTTTGTCGCGGTGCGCGGGCTTCTCATTGCGGTGGCTTCTCTTGTCCCGGAGCATGGGCTCTAGGCGCGTGGGCTTCAGTAGTTGTGGCCCGCGGGCTCAGTAGTTGTGGCCCGCGGGCTCTAGAGTTGCAGGCTCAGTAGTTGTGGCTTAGTTGCTATGGGCTTAGTTGCTCCGCAGCATGTGGGATGTTCCCGGACCAGGGTTCAGGGCTCAAACCGTGTCCCCTACATTGGCAGGCGGATTCTTAACCACTGCGCCACCAGGGAAGCCCAAGGGGATTCTAATTCTTGCTTTGGTTTAAGAACCACTGCCCTGCCCTGAGGAGGAACCAGAGTTAATGAGGGGTACTCAGTGTTCCCGGTCTGATGGGAGAGACAAGACCCTTGCTTGCCATCTGATAGGGAAGACATAGCCGTGTGCTGAAAAAATTCTCAGTCAGAGGGGGACATCTAGGTTTCTCAACGCAAGTCCCTCTAGTGGGGTCCCTCCCTGCTGGAAGCACCAGGATGAGTTTCTCTGGAGGGGGCTGGCTACAGTTAGGACCCCAGAGAAACCCCCCCCTTCCATTTTTACTCTCCATTCTTCAGAAAGTGGGTTTGATGTGCTAATGAGGACATCAATTATTGAGCTTCATTAGCATTCATTACAATAACAAGCAAGGGAGGGGGGATCAAGGGGAACGGAGGGGGGGTCTTTTGAAACTTACTGCCTTTTACTCCTCTCCTATAGGGTGGGAGGGGGAATGGGAGAGTGAGGAATGCAGGAGAGGCTTCAAGGTTCTCAGAGGCTGAGCTGTGGTCAGAAGTCTGCAGGTCTGGGGCAGAGGGAAGCAACCTCCACCTCCTCAGCTCCCCAACCCAAACCAGCCCCAGAGGCCAGGTCGCTGCCCCTGGTCACTCTCTCCCCAGAAGAGGGCTCTCCACAGCCCCCTCAGTGCCTTTGGGCCACCCTTGGTGGAGTTTGGGTGGTCCAAAGCGGGCTCATGAAATGCCCTAGCTAGACAGTAACACTCCTGGCAGGGTGCCTTCTTGAGGATTTGGGGTGGGGGACTCCAAGGTGGCAGAGTGAGCAGTTTGGGGTGTCCCAGTATCATTTTCACATCACCTTTTCCCCTGTGGCTTTCCCTAGAGGCCCATGTGCCCCTCTGCCCACCCCAGGCCCTGAGGTGGGAGATAGATGGGCCCCAGGCTGAGCAGCTGGAGTTTGTCCCCTGTGGACAGAGGAGAAAGCTGAGCCCTACCCAGATAAGAGATAAAGAGACCATGTATTTCTCATTCTCAAGGTCAAGGAGAACTTGTTGACTACACATGCGCGGAAAGGCTCCTTGGAGGTCAAAAAGGGAGTAATGTCAACCCACCCATAGGCCTCTTCACTAGAATCCATCTTGGCTAAGAGGTGCACACACACATGGGAGGACCCTAAGATAAACCCAGTACGGACTCAGAACCAGGCAAAGCAAGATGATTGGCCAAAGGAAACCCAGAAGAAATGCCCCATACAAATGATTCAAACTACCATGCTGGTGTGACTCTCTCTGAGTCAGCCCGTGTGTCTGTCTACACATACTATTTTTTTTTAATTTTTTTTATATAGACAGTGAAATAGAGAGAAAGCCTTTTTTTTTTTTTAATTTATTTATGGCTGTGTTGGGTCTCCATTTCTGCACGAGGGCTTTCTCTAGCTGTGGCAAATGGGGGCCACTCTTCATCGCGGTGCGCGGGCCTCTCACTATTGCGGCCTCTCTTGCTGCGGAGCACAGGCTCCAGATGCGCAGGCTCAGCAATTGTGGCTCACGGGCCTAGTTGCTCCGCGGCATGTGGGATCTTCCCAGACCAGGGCTCGAACCCATGTCCCCTGCATTGGCAGGCAGATTCTCAACCACTGCGCCACCAGGGAAGCCCCCTACACATACTCTTTTATCCTCCTAATAAACACTTTACTTGTTTCACTAATTTTGGTCTTTGTGGGGATTCATTTCTACAAAGTCGAAGGGCCAGGGGCCTTGTCATTGGCCACTGGTCCCTGGTGGTCTAGTGGCTGGGATTCAGCATTCTCACTGCCGTGGCCTGACTTCAATCTCTGGCCGGGGAACCGAGATCAGCCCCATCTCCCTCTTCTTGCCCAGATGTTTGTCCACGTGCAACCTCTGTTCCAAACAGAGGAAGGAGCAGTGAGGCTGAGAATTCTCACCTCTAGGGCGCTCCCTCAGAACCTCGCTCCTGCGGGCTCCCAGGAAAAGGCGAGCAGGATGGGTGGAGTGAGAAGGGCAAGGTGGGTGGTTACAATCCGCTGTTCCAATCCCTCAAACAAGCCAGCAGCCCCCTCCCAATCAAGCGCAATGCCAGAGGTACAGGGGAGAAAGGCCAGAGGGAAGTTACTTGTTGAGGAATGAGAGTGGGGGCAGGGTGGCACCTGAGGCATCTCAGGTGGAGGCAGCTGGCACATTGCTTGTGCCCGGGCACCATGCCAGCTTCCAGAAGCAATTCTGGTCTCTCGGCTGAAGAAATAATACCTGTGTTTCCCTCGCCCTGATCAGAGGAGATGACTTCCTCAGCCTTCTCCCTACACCAGGAGCTTGGCTTTTGAGATCAGGTAGATGGGGGGAGGAGGCACCTATCTTCCCTGGGGCATGGGGCAGGGGATCGAGTGGGGTCAGTGAGGGTGACTGGTGTCAGGCCATCTGCCCTCTGGCTCAACTTGGGCCTCAGGGGTCTTTGTTCCCGTTCAGGAGCTGTATCCCTTCTCACCCCTCCACGGACCCATGGAGGCCGCTGTCCTTCTTTGAGGAGAGGAGGCGGTCAAATGAGCTCACAGCTATGAAGATGATCAGAAATGTTTACGATATGTCTCTAACAAGTGAACTACACAAATAAAAAATGTTACCTGAATCTGATTTAATCTCCTCACTATGGGGGGGCGTTCATGATGCAGGAGGTCACTGATGTCATATTTGGAATGATGTCATATTTGGAGTCTCTGGGGGCTAATTCACAGAGCCTCCCTCCCCAAGTCCCCGAGCCCGTGGCTTCTTGGCATCTAGTGTAAAGGCCAGAAAAACCTCCATGTGACAGGACAAGCATCTTTCCAGCCATCTTCCAGGGGATAATGCCCAGTTCCCTAACCCTGACATAAATAACTATGTCTTTACCCTCAGCCACGTTCCTGAGCCCAGCTCTTTCTTTACTTTCTGGTCATGAGACGTGTATCAGAGTTAGGCCCCTGCTTCTGGCAGCCCACAGGGTTAGGAGATGGTGGTGGTGATAGAAAAAGAGGCTGGGAGCCTTGGAGTCAGGCAAGTCTGGGTTTGAATTTCACCTTTGCTATTCTTAGATTGGGCAAGTGGTTATGCCTCTCTGAGCTTCAACTCCTTTCTCTCTGAAACGGGGCTGAAAACAGCCACTTCCACAGGGTTGTTGAGAGGATTAAATTAGAGAATATGGGTAAAGCACGTGCTGATGCCCTGCCACTTGGGTGGGCACAGTGTGGGGAAGGGAGGAGAACTTGTCTCATGGCGGGGGACCGGAGGGGGAGGGGAGGGGCGGCACCCTGCGAGGTTGAGTTGGGGGCCTGGATGGAGGACCAGCAGCGTGAGTCCCCAGCCTCTGGGCTCTGAGAGGCTTGGGAACTGGTGTCCATGCAGCTGAGGGGAAGCCACCCCGCCCCTTGCCGACCCCTCCCCGACACAGGGCCTGCTGCCTCCCATGCCCATCCTGGGCAGGCAGCCAAGCAGGGAGCTGGATGAGTGCCCACAGCACACTCAGAGGCCAAAAGATGGGCACCATCCAGTTGGCAGAGGGAGAGGCAGCTGGCCCAGGAGGGAAGAAGTCAGGGTGCCGACTGCTGGGGTCGTGTGCCCAGACGGTGTGTCCGGGACACGGCTCTTGGCTGCCCTCCTTAGCTGTCCGGCTGGAGCTGGGAAGGGGCCCTCCTCTCCTTACCCTGGCCCAGTCACCTAAGTTACTGCAACTGGAGATTAATCTCTAAGGGGCATCAGACTCGCCCTGAGCCAGGCATGTGGCTGGCTCAGGGCAGGCCAGGGGGTGGCGGGGTGGGGGGGTGGGGGCGGGAAGGAAAGTGGGAGAGCTTGGATTAAGGCTGCAGCTGGGTAGACCAGGAAGTGGGGAAACCGGTTTGTCATTTGGGCCACTTGGGGTGGGGTCTCCTCTCCTGCCTCTCTGCTTGCCTGCCATTCTACCTGGTGGCCTATAGCGAAGAGATGAGCTGTGCCCCTTTCTTGCTCATCTAAGCTGGCTTTGGGAATGCTGGGAGTAAATAAAAGGGGCAGGGGACCTTCCCCTCTCCAAGAGAAGCTTGGGAGAGAAGGGACAGGACAGAGAACTGGAGAGAGAGAGAGAGCAAGCAACCAGGACAGGAGGAGGAAGGGACAGAGTCACCCAGAGAAGTCTGTGGAGCCAACAGGTAGGCCAAGGTGGGACAGGGAGGGGGTGGGAGTGAGGCAGGGGTGGGAGTGAGGCAGGGGTGGGGCAGCGCTGGCGCTCTGCAGGCTTCGGTGGAGGTGGCAATGGCGTCGCCAAGTGAGGTGTGAGAAGGGGCAGGAGCTGGAGCGCCCTCCTTTGGGGTCCTACTTAGCCGATTGGCAGACTCCCCTCACTCACAGCACGGGCCGCTGCAGTTCCAGCAGAAGCCTCCAGGAGGGGCCGCAACCCGAGCTGGGGGCAAGGAGACAGCCCAGCAGGGGGCGCTGTGGGACTGGGTCCCCTTGGCTAAGCCAGGTCTAAGGAGACAGCTAGGGGGGCGTCCCGGCAGAGGCAGAGGAGGGTCCAGACTCTCCCTACATCGTGCGGCTGTGGCTTTCGGAGGTCACCTTGGCTGAAGAGTAGTCCCCAAGTCCCTCCCTGCCCCGTCCGTCCCCGAATGCTTCTCCATCCTAAGGCGCGCACGGGCTAGGAGACCGAGAAGTTTCCGCACCCTCGAGGTGCACCCCCTCCTCCGATGCCGGCCCCCACTTCAGGCATTTGTCTCTGTCATGGCTTGAGGATTGCTCTGGGGGGAAGAAGCAGGTGCAGCGGGGAGGGGAGCGTGAGCGCGCCCCGCATCCCAGGCCCGGCTGCGCGCTGCGGGATCCCGCAGTGCAGCTGGAGGGCGCGAGGCGCCGGCCCCCTCCCCTCCATGCTCCCCGCCACCCCGGCGGCCCTTTGTACGTTCAGGCCACACGCGCGTGCTCGCGCCGCGCGCGCTCCCGCCCGCAGTGACACACCCGCGCCGGCGCGCGCGCGCGCGCGCACACACACACACACTCGCTCTCGCACACTCGGTGACACGCCCGCGCGCGCGCGCACCCACACGCCCGGCCGCCGGCGCCCTCCCAGCTGGTCCACCCCGGCGGGGCCCGCGCCCCCGGCCCGCCCGCCTGGCACCGCGCCCCGGGGCTGGGGCCCAGCGAAGAGCCCGCGAGGCGGCGAGAGGGCGAGCGCCAGGCAGGCCGGCCCGGGGCCCCCGCCCCCCGCGCCCCCGCCCGATGGGGAACGCTCCGTCCCAAGGCATGTCCCTGTCTCTCTCCTTCCTAATGTGCCTCCATGCTTAAGTGGAAGGTATTTCTGTTTTCTTTGTGTGTTTTCCCCTCGGCCGGGGGCGGGGGCGGCGGCCGGGCCGGGGAGGCGGCGGCCGACGGGGCGAGGGATGCTCGGGGCGCAGGTGTGTGGGGGGCAGGGGACCTCGGCGCTCCGGGCTTGGGAGAAGGACCGGGGCGAGAGGAGTGCTGGGACCATAGAGGGGGTCCTGCATTGGCGAGGCTGGAGACCGGGTGGGGAGGGCCTCGTGAGGCCCGGGGAAGGGGGCCGGAAGGGTTAAAATTTAAAGGGGTTTATGTGGAGGGGGGAGGGAGGGAGAAAAGAGGAAGGGGGATGGATGGTGAGGAGAGTGGGGGAGGGGAGTGGTCCATCCGAGGTGGAGGAAGAGGAGGATGCAGGGGGAGGCGAAGGGGATGGAGAAGTGGTGGGAGCATTAAAGGTCTCTTTCCCCCAGGTCCCAGAATGGGGTGCACGCCCTTGGATGGTGGTAGTAGGCGCTTTGCGCCCGCCCCCCAGGGAAGGAAGGGGATTAGTGTATTCTGGGGTTGGTTGTGTTGCCAGGATACAAGCCTGTATTCCCCGCACCCCCCTCCCCAGTCACCTCGAGGCCCTAGCCCTGGAGACCTGGGAGACTAGGCAGCAGTTGCAGAGACGGGGGACCCGCTCCCCGCTAGGCTGGCGGGAGGGGGAGGGGCCATTTGATCTTAAGCCCTCCCCTTGCAGAGGCCAGAGGGCAGGGGAGGGCGCCCCCAGCTGGGGAGAGGATCTAGGGTGAATGAGGAAGTAGGGACTGCTGGAGGCTGAGCGGCAGAGGGCGGGGCTGGGGAGGGGCCGCGCTAACCCCCCCTCCCCTCCCACGCACCCCTTTGCTACGTCAGAAGCTCCCTGGCCAGCTCCGAGTCCTGTCGGTGGGGGCAGCAGGATGCTGGTGGAAGCAGAGGGGGCCGGCCGGGTGCCTCCGCAGCTCGGCTGGCAGGGCCCGGCGGGGTGTGTGCAGCTGCTGGTGCAAGGCCCCCAGCCCCACCCCTCCCCATGCAGCCCTGGCAGTGCCTCCGGCGCTTTGCCCTGGCCTGGTGGGAGAGGACAGCGGAGGGCAGCGCCCGATCTTCCAGGGAGGAGGCTGGACCGAGGGACCCCGGGGGCCGAGGGGAGCCAGGTGAGCAAGAACAGGGAGTGTGCGAGGAGGAGATCCTGGACTGCCAAATACGAGGGAACCAGGAGGTCTTGCAGCCCCCAACTTTAGGAGAAGTGGGTTCCTGGCTGGAGCTTTTCAGAAGATGTTGGAGCTACTGTTGTTTTGGGGAGGGGGAAACAGATAAGGGCTGGGAGTCGAGGGTAAATGACCAGACTTCCAGGCTTGTGGGTCTGAATATTCCTTGGTGTTGGGTTTGAGCACTTTGGGGTGGGGATAGGATGCCTTCTTTCCAACTCTGGATATCTTGGTCTGGGTGACCTTGAGCCAACTGCTTTGCTGTCTAACTCTGTGCCTCAGTTTCTCTCATTCCCTTCCCTATCCTTCTTGCTGGTCTTAAAGAATTGGTGATGCATGTGATGGAGACTGTCACTGTGAAAATGTGAGGCTTTGTAATCATTGGTGGCAGCTGTGATGGTGGTGGTTTCTGGCGTGGTTGCACGTGTCTACATATGTGGGGGGCAGTTATGGTTTCCGTGTGAGGTCTTTTGCTGGTTTTAGTTGATGTTGGGCCCACTGTGGGCAAGTGTCAAGGTCCAGCATTCCTACAGGAAGGAAGGCTCCAGGCAAGCTGGGAGTTGTTGGGGCAGAGACTTAGCTGGTGGCCTAGTGTAGAAGCAAGGGATGGAGCATAAAAGGAGGGGGTTCCAAGAATAAGATTCCCCCCTCCACCCAGACTGCCGGGCACCCAGGCACCATTGGCAGCAAGTGCAAAGGCTTTGCCCTGGCTTCCTGCCAC
This sequence comes from Balaenoptera ricei, assembly GCF_028023285.1. Lineage (NCBI taxonomy): Eukaryota > Metazoa > Chordata > Mammalia > Artiodactyla > Balaenopteridae > Balaenoptera > Balaenoptera ricei. Next base: position 18,205,469 of record NC_082658.1, on the reverse strand, counting down.
TGTGCCTTGGGGACAAGAGGGTCTTTGTCCAGTTCTTCCCCCACCCCTGCTCCTTCCGCCCTTACCATGTTGGCCAGTTCTCTGTGATGACCCTCAGGGCCGGGATGGAGATGCAGGTCCCCCATGTGCTCTGGAGATCTGGAAGAAGCAACTGTGGTCTCAGGCAGTGCTGAGTGGAGCCGGGGAGCTCTTCTAGGGGAAGGGTCCCTGGGAATGAACCACTGGGAGGTTTGCTCCCACTGCATGCTTTCTGCTTGCCTCCTTGCCTAACGCGGAGGGGATGGGGTCTGGAGTCTTCATTGCCTGATTCCTGCTGGGAATCCTGGGTTCCATGTTTCTTAAACATGTACAGGGCAGAGTTGGGTGCTGTGATGCAGAGCCTCAGATGATCTCTCTTTCTCTCTCTCTGGCCAGGGACCCACCCTGGAAAAAAGGTTTAATTAGAACCATTGATTCCTTCTTTGGCTGTGAGCATCGATCTCACCGGTGTGGTCAGAGCTGGGGGTGATGGTGGCACGGTTGCCGTCTGCCCAGTTCGAACCTTGGCTTTCTCTGACAAAACCCAAGCGTAGGAGGGAGGGGGCTAGGCTCTTTGAAGTACCAGACCTGTTTTAGCCCCATCTCCACCCCAGGTTAGGTCTTGGGGAAAGAAGGGAGACGAGGTTGAGGATTTAACCTGAGGGAGCTGTGTTTGGGGTTTGAGGATCATCCTGAGTAGTGGGCCTGGGGCTCGGGAATGGAGGTGCAGCTTGGTTGGAAGGGAGACAGGAGGCCATTGGGGGCGCAGGCGGAGAGTTCAGGGGAAGGATCTGGAGCTTGCCATTAAAGTTTTGCTTTCGAGGAATCCCAAGCACTTATCTCCTCCAAGCCCTGGCAAGGAGATCCGATTTCTTCCTTAGTTTGTGTCTTCCAGGCCCAGAGAGGGACAGAGACTGTCTCAGAGGCCCAGTGGGCCTGGGTCTAGCCTTTGAGCCTGGCTACCTGACCGAGTGGCCCCTGCCCAGGCACAGGGAATGAAGGGTGAGGCTCCAGGCAGCCTCCGATCTGGTCTCTGGGTTTGGTGGGAGGTGGGGGACAGATTGTGCCCCCGCCCCAAGCCCCAGCTGCCCGTCGTGGGTGGGCTGGTGCAGGTGCAGGCTTCAATGAGCCACTCAGATGCTCTTTGAAGAATCCCTTGTTGGCTTCCTAGGGCCCATTCGAGCAAAGATAATAAAAATCTGGCCGTCAGCGGGTTTGAGGGCTGCACTTGCTTCCCCTTCTTTCATTCCCAGCTCTGAAAAGCAGAGATGAAGGCTTTGGATTTGGCTGGGAAGCAGCGCTTGCCTGCCCCGAGGGAGGGAGGGAAGGAGAGCGGGAGGGAGGACTGATTTCCTGGCAGCCGGGGGATTTGCTGGGGAGGTGGGCAGAGGGGCAGGGACCTGGTCCCCTACTCTTGCCAGACAGCCTCGGGCCTCGATGGGGCTCCTATGCCCCTCGCCCAGGCTCCAGCCTTGTCCTTCAGTTCCAGAGGCTGGGAGCCCCCCTTCGGCTCCACTGCTCCCACAATCCCCCCTCTGCTCCTCAGACTCCCCCACTTTCTTCCCCCTGGAGCCCCCCCATCCCTGCCCCTCCATTTCTCTGCCTCTGCCCTTCCCGCTGTCTCTCCTCTTTGTCTCCCCCTTCTGCTCCTTAGTCTCCCCTTTTCTGTCTGTCCGCCCCCTCATACCTGTCTCTCTTCTTTCCTTCGCATCTGTCCTGCTTTCTAGGACTGTCTGGAAGGTTAAGAAGCCAAGTTGGTTGGAGGGAGGGGAGGAGCTGCAGCCACGGAAGGGACCGGCCTGAGTTGACTATTATGGTCTGTCAGGTGTCATAGTCATCAGGGTCCAGGCGGAAGGGGGCTGCTGAGCACCTAGAGATGTGTGTGTAGTGAGGGCGCCATCCCCCTCCCCGCACACAGCGGGCACCTTGCCCTGACATTGGGCTTCAGACACTCAAGTTCTCCTGCCACCTTCTACTGCTTGGCTGCCGGAAACCAATGCCTCCGGCTTCTGGCCCCTCCACACCTCTGTGGTCCACTGTCCCAGGCATCATCGCCGCCCTTGCCCATGGTTCCCCCACACCCACTACCCGGGCTCACAGGGGGAAGGGAAGGGTCCAAGGAAACCCCTACAGGCCCTGTGACCCCTTCACCATCTTGTAAGCCCCCCCACGTGGAAAACAAGACTGTCATGGAAAGAGCACTGGACTGAGTAAAGAGACCTCGTTAGGATCCAGCCTCAGCGCCCAAATGTCCGAATGACCTTGAGCAAGTCCCTGCCTGGCGAGGGCCTCTTTCCTCACCTGTGAAATGAGGGGGCACAGGCTGGCTCCTCTCCAAGGTCTCTTCTGACATTCCACCGTTGTTGTGTCTCTCTTCTGGGTGATTTGCATATGCTTTGCATATATCAATGGTGCCTGCTTGAAGGGGGAGGGTGCCGCCCACGGGGACCAGAGTCCCACCCACCACTCCAATTCCCCTTGCCCATTGGCCCAGGCTGTCACTGCTGGAATCTCCCAGAGGGATGGAAGCCGGGTAAGGCCTGAGAATTCCCTGGGGAGGTGGCTCCTGTGCTCCAGCCGTGCTAGAGGCAGGATGGGGGGATAGCCCTAGTGGAGGGTACCCCTACCCTCATCACTCCTGCTCCAGAAAGTCCAAACAGGGAAACCAAGTGGGTGTGAATTCACTACAGTTGCCTGTGGCTACCACGGGGTGTGTGAAACCCCACTGAGCCTGGCAGAGGGGTCAGGGTCTGAGCACCTCTAGATGCCTGGAGCTTAGCTAGGTGTAAGAGTCCCTCCTGTGGCTTCAGCTGCCAGACAGGCGGCTTCACAGTCCAGGACAAGTCCTGCCGTCTTGTGCCCTGTCCACTTCTACTCAGGCCCCTGGGCTCTGGGTGTGTGTGGGTTGGAACTTGGACCTGAGAGATGGTCACTGAGAACAGGATCATTGCACATCTGGGCCCTGCCTGGCCAGCACACCACAGGTGAGGCGCGGCGCTCCCTGCAAGGGTCACAGGGAGGGAGAAACTGCTGCCCTCAGTTCTGCACCCACGTCCGTCTACCCCGACTGATCTCACGGGCCTTCTCCCCTGCCGCCGGGTATGTGCTCTGTGTCTGGCACAGGGCAGTGTGCTGCATTCCAGCCCCCAACCTGCCTCATTTCCTTTCACCCCCATAATACTCATCACATGGGGCAAGACTGGGGTAAAGGTTGGCAGCCAGGAGAAGATAAGGTGGGCCACTGAGTAAGGTGAGGATTTCTGAAGACAGGAGCAAAAATCCCCTCCACCGCCATGGTGGACGGGGCCAGAGGAAACACAGCAAGAGGGATCAAGGTTAGCTTTAGTCTCAGGGAGGAACTGACCCGGGGGGCAGTTTAGTTTCCGACCACGGAATTGTTGTGAAACTTAAATGAAATAATAGATGAAAATGTCCAGCACAGTGCCTGACACATGATAAACAGTCAATAAATGGTATGGGGAGGGAATGGATGTCTCTGAACCCAGAGGAGACCCTCCCCTAACCCTGAGATGCAGGATATTGCAGGGGATCAGGAGTCAGAAGGACAATTCCCAGAAGAGCTGTTTCTCCCACACTCAGGCGGCTGCTTCCCCACCGCAGCCCTCGTGCCCCACACACGCACTGGGCTCAGGGCCCAGCCACCCTGGGATACCCTGCCCTCATCCTCTCTGCTGCAGGTGGGCAGACAGAAGGGTTTGGAGGCGGGGAATCCTGTTCTTCTCCTCCTCCCCCTGTCTTTGCACAGGACAGCTTGAGAGGAAACAGGCCCACGCTGCAGCAGGAGGAATCGAGGTTAGATGGGAAGGAAACCTCCAGGTGCACGAAGGGTAGCTGCTCCGAGGTGGTGTTTTCGCATCTCTTACCTCAATGATAGGTGTCTGTGAGCGCAAGTCAGCTAGTGTTGTACCTAGGGGCAGGGGACTGGTTGGCATGACCTTTGAGATGACCTTTGGGCTATCGGAAGGAACTTGGTAGATCCAGTTTAATCTCTTGTGGCTGTGATGGTTGGCAGAGTGCAGGGGGCTGTGATGAAGAGGAGTTCAGAGCTGCTGGGGAAGAGGAGGTTACAGCGAAGTCAGTCTTTGATCCCCCAGGGCAGAGAAGTCAAGTGCAGGGTAAAGAGCAAGCGTTGGACTGGTGTCAGGTTGCCCGCCTCCCCTACTGCTGTGTGACATTAGGCAAGTTAGTTGCCCCCTCTGGCTTTCAGTGTCCTCGGTGTGAGAAGAGGGTGGAACTAGAGAATCTCTAAAGTCCCTTCCAGCTGTCACAGGTTCTACCCACCTCCTCTCTCCTGAGATAATATATGCCTCACCACACAGACGGTGGGAATAAATACTTCCCAGCTCCAGCTAAACCAGGAAAAATGGAGATTTGGCCCAAGAGAACACTGGTGCTTTTGTGCGCCTGCATACGCCTTACAAACAGTCCCTCCTGCTCTGAAGGCACATCTTGCCTAAATCTGTCCTCTCAGCCCAGAAGATGGATAAGTGAGAGGCTATAGGATTCAGCTACCGTCTGTTTTCCTCCCACCCCAGAAAAAAAAGGCTTTGCAGCACTCCGTTCCAACCAAGGACTATAATCCAGTCCATCTTTTCTTCTGCGGAGGCACTGTCAGCTGGTGGCTCATCTCCCCCACAACCTTTTCCTGGTTCCTGGTAGCCTCAGCCACCTGGCCCAGTTGCCTGCATATCCCGGAATGGAGTAGCATTGAGACTGGGAAGGAGCTGGGTTTTCACACGCCTGCCTTCCTCACTTCTGCCAACCTCCTCATCCCAGCACCCTGGTCTCTTTTCCACCCCAGTCACAGAGCATGCTGGAGACCCCAGACCCAGGGACCCCCCCAGAGTGGCCCTAAGCTGGAGATGTTTGTGCAGAGCCTAGGAGGCAGAGGGGGTGTGTGTCCTGCTGGCTCCTTCCACCCCAGGGGGGCTGATAATTGCAGACGCAGCAGGCATCTGTGGCGTCACCCCAGGCACCAGCAGCTGCCTCATTGAGGAAGAATTAATGATCCCAGTTCATTGGGAAGGCATTCCGCGGCTCACTGAAGCCCTTGCAGATACACCCGGGCCTCTATGCCTCCTCTCCGGGGCTGTCCCCTGCCTGGGGCTGTCCCCTGCCTAGTCCGTCCCCTCCCAGTGGCCAGGCTGGCCTGGTGAGTCCCCATTCTTGTCCCAGCCTTCTTCTAAGTTGAAAGTTGGGACTCTGAGGGAAAGCCAGGGCTGTTAGGACTGACAACGACTCTCGCTTTGCTGCCCCTGACTTTTTAGGCTCTCCCTAGCGTGGGTGCTTGGGGGGGATTTCTGGATGTTAAAACGAGAAGAGACCTTTGAGGGGCTTCCTGGAGCCTCTTCTGTGACGGAGGCAGGGGAGTAGGAAAGGGGCTCCCGGAGAGGCAGAAGTCACTTAAAGATGAAGCTTGGGAGAAGCCACTTCTCCTGAACCCAGCAGCTCATCCCCCACCCCTGATCCCTGGTCCATTTGCAGCCTAAGGTTAGAATTATCTGCTTCCCACTCCTAGGATGAGGCAGAAAGAAACTGAAGTGAACCCTTCTGCTCCACTTATTGTCCGTAAAAAATAGTTTATGCTGGAGCGTGGGATGGAAAGAGGTTAGACTTTAGGCAGAACTTCCCAGCGGGCACTGAATGGGAGCCAGCCAAAAGCTGGGGAGGATGGATGGGAAGCAGTTCAGCTCAAGGGTCAAGAGCTCAGGCTCTGGAGTCGGACAGATCCGGGCTGGTATCCCAGCCCTGTGACTCACTCACTAGCTGTGTGGTTTTGGGCAAGTCACTTCACGTCTCTGAAGCTCAGTTTCCTCATCTGTAAATTGGGGCTGATAACGGTGGTTCCCTCACAAGGTGGGTACCAGGATTAAATGAGGCGGAGCTCCTGGCACATTGTGAACTTTCACTAAGTAGTAACGTCTTTGTCTTCGTCCTCCTCCTCACTGTCCAGTTGAATGAACGAATGGGTGGCTGTTCTCCCAGGAAAAAGAGACATACCTGAGAGAGCCTCTTATCTAAAACCCAGATTCTCACCCCAGCCGGCCTGGGGCTGGGCCCCTGGAGCTGCCACTTAAGACTGGTGGTGAGAGGGGAGCTAGGCCTCTTGAGTCTTCATGCCCCCACCTGGTGCCCTTCTGTCCACCTGCCCCTTCTGTGCCCCACCCCCACCCCACTGCTTTGTCCAGGAAGCCCTCTGGGGCTGCATATGTTAGTGAACATTCTTGATCTCTTCCCCCAGTCAATGTCCCAACATCTGGGTACAACAGCTGCTTCTCCCCAGGATGCCTGTGTCTTGGGTAATCGGTGGGAAAATGGGAAACATCAGATTGGCAGGGGGCTCTGAGGATGCTTGCAGCCAGACGTGATGTGGGTGTGGATGGGTCCCGAGACAGCCAGTGAGGGCTGGGCCCGAGAGGGTGCCCGGCCCACAGTGTCTCCGTGCAGGAAGGGTCCTAATGCCATGCGCCCCAGGATGAAAGGCAGCAGACAGGCGTTGGGGCACGAGGGAGGTAGAGTACAGTTAGAAGGACTTCCTGCAGAGTGAGAGCGAGGCAGCCTGACGGACACCTGAGGGGGGCTGTGCCCTGGCAGTTTGAGGATTGGGTGAGCGTGGGGGGCAGGAGCTGGGCACAGGGCTTCGGGCAAGACCCTATCACAGCAAGAGTGTGTGCGCGCGTGTCGGGTGTGAAGTACCCCTGTTTCCTCTGTTGTGGGCAGAGAAGGGGGGCCTTCCTCAGGGTTAGGGGGTGAGTGGAGCAGATGGGGGTCTCTTGGGCCGGGAGGGGGTGGTCACCAGTGCAATGAAGGCAGACCCCTCTGACTCTGAACCCACCAGCCTTCCAGAATGAGGTGACCTTGGCTGGGGGAGGCAGATGGGGGTCTTGTGTGGACCCCAGTAAAGAGCCTGCCCCCGTTTCTGGGAGGAGAACCAGGCCTGGCTTACTGGCTGTCTATCCTGGGGACCCCACTCTGGAGACCCCTTTGTTTTCTGTGTTGTCCTGCTGTCTGTCCTCCTGTCTGTCTCCCACCCGTGTCTCTGCCCCTTCAGCCCCTGCTCTTTCTCCCACACCCAGTGTCTGTCCTGCTGCCTGCCCCCCAGCCCTCAGTGACCCCCCAAAGGGACAACTCCTAATGCTCTGCCTTGCTCTGTCCCCGTCCCCTCCTCCCCCAAGGCCCAAGGCCCCTGCCGGGCCCCTCCCACTTTGGGAGCCCTGCCCCAGCCCCTTCCTCTCTTCAGCTCCTCTCCTCCGGCTCTGGGCATTCATTCACGACTTTCCTCCTTTCCTGTCCCTCACCCAGGGCTCCAGCGTGCAGCAGGAGGGAAGCCTCCAGGACTCTGTTCCCTCTGTTTAAAGTCTCCAGGTTGGTAAGCCAGGAGGGGGGCCTCTCCCCACCATCCTGCCACCCACTGCTCCCTAGCTGGTGCCTCTCCCCAGCCTCGGGGGCCAGAAACGGGGGAGGGGGCTATCCCTGGGGGGCCCAGGCCTTTGCCAGGGGAGGGGGCAGCAGAGACCTGATTCTGGGGAGGGCACCTTGCCTGGCCGAGAATGTGTCCGTGTGTGCACGTGTGTGCATGTGAGTTAGTGTGCGCGAACAAACACGTGTGCATGTATATGTGTGTGCTGGCTGCAAAGCTCCGTGTAGTGGGGCTGGGGAGGGAGGAGGAGGCGGGAGCCCTCTGTCGAGGGGACAGACAGCCTGGGGAGAGGGGGTCAGGAGCAAGGGGCCCTTCTTATCCGGGGCAGCCCGTGTTCTAGCGTCGGCCAGAGGGGGGCGATGGGAGAAGATGGGACCACATCGACCTCAGTACAGCTTTGTTTAGTTTATAGGCACTTGTAACCCTGTGGTCGCATTTCATTTATTCAATCGTTTATTCATTCATCCATCCATTCCTTCCTTCTTTCATTCAATACAGATTTATTGAACACCTTCTCTGTGCCAGGCACTGGGCTAGGCTCAGAGGCCAACAGTGACCAAGACAGCGAAGTTTCTTTCATTACTTATGTGGTGAGCAGATAGAGGTCAAGGGGTTGGCTGAATTCGCTGGCTGTGGGGCCTGGGGCTGTGGCCTGGCTGGCTGTCTGGAAAGGGCTGTGACCCTCTGTCCACTGATGCCCCATCCGCCCCTGCTCCCCCTGCTGGCAGCTGCTCTGCACTTCATGTCCCTGTAGAGTGTCCCCTGACCCAATGGCACTCCTCTCCTATAGTGTGTCCCTGCCAAGCAGGCAGTGACTGAGGTCCCAAGTCCCCGTGACCCTGGGGACTGTGGACAGCATTGTTGGGCCAGAGCTGGGGCCACTTCAAGAGGGCCTCTGGGAACCCGCCTCTCACTTCCGTGCCCCCGACCAGCAGCCTGGAGCACTGGACTTGAGAGTCAGTCTGATCTGGGTTCAAAGGCTCACATAAGCCATGTCCTAGCTGTGTGGCCTTGGACAAGCCACTCTCCCTCTCTGAGCCTCAGTGTCCTTGCCTGTAAAATGGCAGCCTTGTTGAGAAGAATACAGGAAAAGCAGCAGCAGCTGGACCAGAGCCCAGCCCACAGCAGGGGATGCCCAATTGCTGGTTCCTTTTCTGCACCTCCCCCGGCCCCTCCCTGGGGCTGGGGCAGGCTGTGCCCTGGGTACTGTCTGTGTGCTGCCCCTGACCGCCCTCGAGAGAGGGGCCGCAGAGTCCCTGCCTTGGCTGTTTGCAGGCTGCACATCCTCCAGCCCTTCTCCAGCTCTCTGGAGGATGCTTCGGCCCCAATCCGGGCGGGCAGATGGGGGAGGCAGCCCTCCTTGCCACTGTGGCTGCCGACGCCTTGATGGCTTTTTAATAACTTTGCTCGGAGACAATCTGTAGAGTGCTCGTTTGTCTGCCTCTTAATTAAAATTACCATTTTCCTAAAAGAGCAACGATGCCGCTCTCCTCCCTACCCCCCCTCGCCCGTCGGTGCCTGCTGCCAGGAGAAGGCAGGAGTGACTTGAAACTGCAGGCTTTCCCCTCGACCCAGGCCCTGGTCACACAGGCCACCCCCCCTTCCCCACACAAATGGCAGAGGGGCCGAGGCTCAGGGACAGGGAACCAGGGAGGGGGCCTGAATGCCCTCCTCTTTCACTTACCCTCTTCTGGAATACTCCCAGAGGCAGGGAGCTCAGTCCTCTCCCAGACTTACTTTTTACATCCGTAAAGAGCCAGAGTGGGGCTGTGTTCCTCTCCATGGGGCCAGGGAAGTGACTCAGTGACTTAGTTGGGACAGCAGATGCTGCTTGTGAGGCAAGGGAACATGGTCTTACATCGTAGCTCCACCAACAAGACCCACCTAGGAAATGTTCTGGAGGAGAGGGAGGCGCTGCAGCCTGGGGCCCGGAGATCCAGCACTAGGAAGGACCCCTTGAGATGCCTCTGTCTCCATCAGCTCCCAGTGGGCCTCCCCTTTCCCTCCGTGACCCTCTGTTTCTATGCCTCCTCTTCAGGAACACCCTCCCTTTGTCACCTCCCACTTCTGCTCCTCCCTGAAGTGCCCCTCCCTGACCACCTCCAGGCTCGCCCCTCTGAGCTCCCATGGCTCTGTCAAATCTCTCGTGGCATCGGTTCTGGACATCACTGAGCCTGCTAGTTCACGTTTGCTTTTGGGGCAGCAAACTCAGTGCTTTCAGGGGCTGGAAAGGAGTGAAGCAGTGGATGAGGACAATAGGGAATGGTGAGGACTGCGGTGAGGAGTAGAGTGCCTGTGTTCCTTAAAGGCATTAAAATGCAAAGAAACAAAACAAATCACCACCAGCTAAACAAAATGCCTGTGCCCCAGTATGGCCCCAGCGTGGTCTTTGCTAAACTGCAATTCATTTATCTCGGCATCCTCATATTGCCCAGTGCATAGTAGGTGTGTACTCGTTGTTTGTTGAGTGAATACGTGATCGTCCATATGTCAGGCACTGTGCTAGATACTTTACATATTTATTTCTTCCCCTCTTCCCAAGGTAAGCACTATTTCCCCCATTTTGCCATTAGAGAAACTGACATCCAGAAAAGTAAAATGACTTGTTCAAAGTCACACTTATGGGAAGGGGCATTTTTTGATTTGAGCCTTGGCATGCTGTGTCCTTCTTGCTCTGTTTGGTCATGGGCATGCCTATGTGTGACACAGGGCACATGCATTCAGTACCTGGCCTGGCTAACAGCGAGCACTGGTGTGGCTAGTGGCCACCTTGTTGACATGCGTTGTGCACCTGTGGGGAGGTAGGGTTGAAGGAAGTGAGGGCTGCAGAGGCGGGGAGGGAGCAGACGCCCCTCATCCCAGCACACCCCTCCTCCACCAGCTTCCGGTCCCATCCCAGCCGCCTGGGGAATGGCGGCGTGGTGACAGGTGCCGAGCTGCCGAGATGACAGCACTGCTGATTCCCCCATAATTACTGTCTGATGAGATGCCAGAATTAGCCACCATGCGAGCATGGGATGCAGATATGGGGCAGAGTGCTGGGAAGCAGCTGGGGGTAAGGGAGCCTCCCCTTCCAGTGCTGGGGCCCTCTGGCAGTAGGGCAGAGTTTGGTGAGGAGGAAGTAGGTTAACACGGAGGAAGCGCTGTGTGCTTAATATGCATCAGATGTTATCGTGTGGGCTGCGGTTTTCCAGTCCTCAGGGTGGCTGGACACACCCCTGAGATGGCTGGCTTCCAGACAGGGTATCAAGGGCCTCAGGCCACTAAGCAGAGAATTATGGGCAGAGCAGGCTGCCCACTCAGCCTCCTGGGCAAACGCTTTGGTGCTTGTAGCTGGGATATGCCTGGCTGGGGCTGTCAAGGGCATAGTTGCTAGGAAGGGGCTAAGACCCAGAGCAGACTCCTGGAATCACATTAGCATGGCCAGGCAGCAGAGGGCAGAGGGAAGTGCCTAGAAGGAGCCGGCAGGTTGAGCTAACCTTGCCAGGAGAGTCGTCCATCCCAGGCAGGAGGAGACAAGTTGGCCCTGAGGCCCGAGGTCAGGGGAGGCCTGAGAGTTAGGAGCAGGAGGTAAGGAAGGTACGTTCTGGTCCCAGAGCAGGGCTGAGTATGCCCTGGCATTTGTTTCCCCTGGCACACATGCTGGGGGCAGGAGGAGGGCTGGTGAGAGCAGAGGCAGAGAGGGGTCGTCTGGGCTGCTCAGACCTTATCTGGACCATTGGAGCAGTTTTGAAGGCCACCAGCTAAAAGCGGTGGTGACAACATGGGGCTGACCCAACAGAGGGCAGTGCACATGGCCCGGGGCTGAAGCCAGGCCACAGAAGGAAGGACTTGAGGTGTTGGGCTCAGGAGAGAAGATTCGGGTTCAGGAGCCTTCATTCTGCCCTGAAGGGAGAAGTAATCATGCCCTGCCCCTGGACACCTCTGAGGGCCATGGGCACAGACTTTGGCTCTTTTTAAGGAAGGAGGAGTTCCACAAGGTAATTGGTGCCTTAGATGTAATGAGCTGTCTGTTTCTGGAGGAATCCAAGTCCTGGCTGGATGGCGTTCCTGAAATAGGACTTGCAGTTCTGTGTCGGCACAGCCTGTGGCAGGGGCTGGGAGGACTCAGTACCAAACTAAGGTATGAGGGGAGGGCTGTGGAAAGGCAGGACCCCCTTCCCAGCCTGGGCTTCTGTGGCCCTGGGGCAGCTCTGCTCCCTGCCCCTCCTTCTCTCTCAGCCACGCCCTGGGGAAGGGTCCCCACTCTTCCGGTGTGAGGTCTCCCCAGAAAGGATGGGGTTGAGGGTCTCTGCGCTTCTCTGGGGAGTGACCTGTTCGAGTGTTCCCTTCTTAGGGAACTGGACAGACTGAGGGGACGTAAGGGGCTCTGGCCCAGTGGCTCAGACGAAGACTCAGGGATGCCTTGGTGGCAGAATCAGCGTCTTCCTCAGAGGTAGCAGGGTGTAGAGGAGAGAAAGGGGATCCGGGCTGAGAACCCCACAGTCGAGACCAGGCTTCTCCACTTGCCAACTCTGACCATGGACAAGTCACCCCTTCTTGAGCCTCTGCTTTCTCACCTGTAAAATGGGGGAGAGCAACCTCACGAGGTGACTCTGAGAACTGAATGAATAGAGGCTGTCAGAGCCCCGTGTGGGCTGTCACAAGAGTGTGCTTGGTTGAGGGGTGGGTATCAAGAGTGCTGTCATTCATGGCTGGTCCGTTTTCCCCACAGCATCCAGCAAGCCTGGTGCTGAGTTTAGATCCCATCACTCCAGATGGATGGATGGATTTAACTGAGACGAGAAGGTCGGAGTCTTCAAGTCTTTTGCAGAGGGAAAGGGAGACTGTTTATTTCTCCCCTGCCTTCCAGCTCATGCTCCACCTTCCCGGGTCCTGCTCTGGTGGGACGGTTCAGGCTAGGCAACAGGGAGAACTGAAAGATGCCCCTGGAATCTGATCAGGCTTCCCAGGTCAGTCTGGACCCAGCAGTCAGGCAGGAAACTCTGAGTCTCCTCCTGCCTTCTCTGGGCTCCCCCGTCTTCCATCCTCCAGAGTCTCTCCTGGTGCTCACCTTAGCATCCCTAGGGAGGGAACATAATGGGACGCAGATTTGGCTGTTTGTTCCTGGTTGGCTTGCAGGGCAGTAGAGTAATTGACCTGTGAGGTGAGGGCTGAAACTCGCAGCCCAGAAGCCCCGTCCTTCACCCTCCGGCAGCAGGTGGAAGGGGGTCCAAGGCCCGCCGGCCCCTTGTCCTGGTGCAGGAGGCTGAGCACCTGTAGCGGGAGACAAGGGCTGGGGGTGCGAGGTCCAGGAGGGGCATCTCAGTCCTTGGCATTGCCTGGTTGGGTAAGCATTGGTGAGAGTGGAGTGGCCTGTATTTGTAGACAAAAATGTAAATGCTTTAGCAAGGAGACCCTGAACTTGACAAAGCAGGAGAGGGGCCAAGAAGTTGCCTCTCTGAGAAGGGGTAGCTGGACTCAGCATGGGCAAGTGGGGTCCCCAATGTCTTTCACTCCAAGCTGGAGATGCATCGAGCTGGCACCTGAGGGAACCCCCAGATGCACTGCAATCTGTTGAGGGGTTGTAAACGTATATGATGTGTGTGCATGGGCGCAGCACCCTGTCTGGCCACGTAGCATCCAAGGTGGCATCTCTGCAGTGACCCAGTCCCAGCTGGGCCCATGTTGATGCCTGTGGTGGGTGCAGGGGAGGCCTTCGTGACTGGGCATACGTTCGTGAGCCTGTGCTGGGCACGTGGGCATGTACCATGGGGGCACAGGCATGACGATAGAAGTGTGATGAGCAGAAGCGCGGTGGCCTGTGCTTGGAGTCTGGAGGCACCAGGACCCCGATCATCCTGGTGTCTGAGGGAGCTGTCTGGGTGCTGCTGGGCTGTGGGCCTGGGAAGAGCCTCCTCGAGAGAGCCTGACCCCATGAAGGGCAATGTCTCAGAGGAGGGTGTGGAGGGGTACAGCAGGGCTGAGGCTCCTGTCCAACATTTGTGAGGCCCTCGATGAATCCTGGGTGTTGACAACACTTCCCTGTGGGGAGGTGGGGTGATGGGTGGGGCTTCCACCCCTCACCTCCAAGAGATTGGGGTCCCTCCCCCTGGCAACAGGATGCCTCCCTCTGGGCTTGCTTTCAGCCTGAGGCAGCTAGAGGGGCGTGGGGAGGGTCCCTTTGCCCACAGCTGCTGCCCTGGCCTTGGCACCCTGAGGCTCGAGTGGCCCCGAGGAGAGGCGGCTCACTGGCAGCCGCCCCTGAGCAGTGGCAGAGCTGGGAGGACAGGCGTCAGCCCCCCTCCCTTCCCATCCTCTCCTTCCCTTCCTCCCAGCCTGTGTTCTTCTCCGCTGCCTCTCCAAGGAGATGTGGGGCTGACAGGACACCTTCCCTGGGCACGTGACGGTCGGGTGGAGACGCCAGGCGGGAGTTAGCTTGTTAGCGAGGGCTGTGTGGGCACACGCCAGGGCTGTTCCCAGCTTTTCCAGCGACGGCTTCAGACTGGGGGTGATGTGCTCCCCTCTGCTTCCCCGCCCCCGCCCTTCCTGGGGAAGCCAATTAGCCAGATCTTCATTAGTGGCTCAAAATCCAAACCCTACCATCCTGGGTTTGAGAAAACTCTGACTGTGGAGTGAAAGGAAATCAGGCGATTGGGCAGATCAGGAAGGAGCTGTCCCCCACCCGTTCCCTAGGCCGGTGTCTTCCTGCAGTGTACGACCCTCACGCCTGTTATTAGTTTAAAAAAAAACAAATAAAAACAAATGAAAGGACTGAAGCTCAGAGAGGCTGCTGACCTGCTCAAGGTTACACAGCTAGACAGTGGCAGAGCTGGGTTTGAACAGAGCTTTCTCACCTCCAAGTTGAGTGATTTTGGGTAATGCCATAGCTTTGCCGGCAGTGGGGGGAGGGTTGCAGGGAGAAGAGGGAGGGTTGTATATCTGAAATTCTGGGCAAGAGGCTGGCTTGTTGGCCCTTTCGCAGGAGAGGTGGGTCTTGTCTGAGGAGTATGGTCCGGACCCCACGTGGGGACCCTGGTTTCTGTGTGGCAAGCAGCCACTGGGCTGGGGCGGGCGCCTGGGGGTGCAGCTGGCCTGTGACCCACAGCTCTTCTCTCTTTGGGGCTGAGGGTGCTGCGGCATCTTCCACCCCTCTGCTGATTCCTCCTAAGGAGGTTGTTAGTCTCTGCCCACCTGGGGCCTGGAGAGGGGCTCCCTGGCAATTGCTTTCTGGGAAGTGGCAGACAGGTGTGGACAAGTCCTTGTCCCTGGGGGCCAGGGGGCCAGGGTTCCATTTCTGGCTCTGCTTCCAGCTCCTGTATGAATCGGTTCGCTCTCTGGGCCTCCGTTTCCTTCCCCGTGAAAGGCATTTGGCTGGAGGGAAAGCAGACACAGGCAAGGCTTAGCCGAACAATCTTGAGACATCACTCCTCTTTGCCTAAGAGCGAAGAACCGAAGGGAGGGAGGCCTCACCTCGCCAGGGTAGAGGGCTGCTGCGCTCTGTGCCCTGTGGACGTGGGGAGTTGGGGGGGAGAGGGCAGCAGGTAGAAGGAAGCAAGGACTCCAGGGCCACGCAGAGCCAGGGCAGCTGGCAGAGATGGCACTGAGACCAAGCCTGGCATCTTTGACTGTCCCCGGTCCCCCATCCCACTCCTGAGGTGGCTTGTGAATCTCTTCACCCCACCTAATTCCGTCCTGCAAGACCACCCAGTGTGGGCGGAGTGGTATGTCTGCCATCAAGGAGGCCCCGGTCTGAGGGGGGGGAGACAAGCGCCTTGCCCTGAGGGAGCTTCTGATCCAAAGAGGTAAACAGGGGCCCTCCCCTAGTGCCCCCCAAAGAGGAGGCACAGGTCCTGCCCAGTCTGAGGGAGAGATAAGGCTCTGTCCTAGGAGAACCCCTAGTCTGATGGGGGAAACAGGGGCCCTGCTCTGGGGTGTCCCTAGTCTAACGGGGGGAGACAAAGGCTCCCAATCGGAGGGAGGAGGCCTGGGCCCTGCCCTGCGATGTGCCCAGATTGAGGGAAGGGGCCCTGCCCTGCAGGGGCTCCCAGTCTGAGCAAGTGGGCAGAAGCAGCAGGACAGAGTCAGCCTGTGGACGGGTGAGAAGTGAGAGCTGGCAGAGGAAGCATCTGGCTGGGGCAGTGCCCGCCCTATCCCCCAGGAGCCCAACACCCTCTCTCTCTCAAATTCTCTCTCCCTGGGGAAAGCCCCAGAAGCTCTGCTGAGAGCAGCCAAGACCCAGGCAGGTGAGCTCTCCCTCCCCTAGCCCTGACGAGGTCCTTTAATTGATTCCGACTCGTTTACCAAGTGGCCTTTGGTGGGTCTTAAATCTGCGCAAATTGGTTCGTGTTTCTCTGCCTGCACGAAGCTGTGACTGGCAGTGCCCTGCACCCTCCCCTGCCCCCTGGCTCCCTCCGGGACTCTGTCGTCTCCACCCCACTCCCCAGCTGGGTCTAGATGCCCAGCTTCCCTGGGGGCTGGGGGGTAGCAGGGCTCCCTGGACGTGGGGGCAGAAGAGTCCAGGGGGTCACAGGCCACAGTCCTCCTCCCCCTCTGCCCCCCCAGCCCGGGGAGGGCAGTCCACACGGTGACTTCTTAACTCCCTCAGCCTCCCTGATCCCCAGTTTCCCTGCTGTACTGCCAGGAGAATCGACCCACCCCAGGCCGTCCTCCACGGTGGCTCTGTAGATCAGTGCTGGGGGGTGGGGAGGGGGCATCAGTGTCACCAGCCAAGGACTATCCTGCCTCTGATGCCCTCTCGCCTTGCCCACCTTCCCCTACCACTGCGCTGCCCGGGTAGTGGTCCATCGTGGGGATGGACTCCACCTGGCCTCTCCCCACTTGTGTGTCCTCCCTCTCCCACCTCAGGGACAGAGGGAGCTGCCTTCCCTGGGGACCCAGTGATGACAGCTTGCCTGGCCTTGCCCCTGTGCTCCCAGGTTCCAGGGAGTCACCTTTCTTGACTAACCGTCACCCCCATGCTTTCAAGTCATTTCCCTTTCCTCCCAGGCCTCCCTTCCGTGGGATCCCCTCCCCCTTCTTCTCTGTCATCCCCTCCCGGACCAGACAGGCTCTCCTGAGGAGGCCTGACCTTCAGGGCAGTGGGGCTGGGCTGGGGGGGATGGGGAAACACGGGGGCAGGTATGGAGGCTCATGCCAGGAGCTGGACTTGAAGCCCTGTCCGTAATCCTCAGTGCAGCCACCACCCCTGCTCCAATCGCCCTTCCTCCCACTGCCCACCTCCACCCCTGAGGCTCTGCTTGGAGTGACAGGGAGACTCAACAGGGTGCTGGGCATTAGCAGTTTGGGGGGATATTACACAGGAATGTTTACAGAAAGGCAATTGCCCGGAAAATGATTTTGGTTGCTGTGGTATGGGGCGGAAAAGATGGTTTTGCAAAACCGACACAGACGGGCTTCTGCTCCAAGGACCCACGGACAGACAGTGGACTGAGGACCATGGGCACACAGGGCGCCCAGAGCCAGGGGCGCCCAAAGACTGCAGGGCCAGCTACTTCACGGGGGGAGGTGGGGGCGAAGGGATGATCCCTTCACCTCATTCAAGTTCCTGGAGCCTCTGCCAAACTTGACCTTTGTCCTCTGGCCTCTGACCTCCCAGCACAGTGCACTTCCTGACTGCAGCAGCTGCCCAGCAGGATGGACTTGTCAGGCACAGTCGATGGTGGCAGTCGCCTTGGGGCTCCTCCTGGGTGACTTGGGCTCCTCTTGCTTTGGCTGCAGACGGTGGGACTGGGGGAGCCTTGCACTGCATGTGTTCAAGTGTGTGTGTGTGTGTGTATCTGTGGGCAAGGCACTTTGGGTGTGAACCAGGCCCTCCACTTTTCCAGCAATCTCCATGCATCCCTCCCCTTGCCCTGCCTGCGGATCACTCTGGGATCTAGCCCCAGGGTCCTCTGTACTCCCTGAGTTGGTGCTCAACCACCACCCCTGCCCAGGCAATGGATGGGGGCGCACCTGTGAGGTCTCTCAGGTCCCCAGGGGAGGAGCCTTGTCCAGCTTCCCCGTCTCTGGGGAGAGGGAGCCAGGGTCCTGAACTCCGGGTCCTCACAGCAGGCACCCCCGTGAGAGCCCTCTCTTCTCTGTAGCTCTTAGCTTTGCTCTCCCCTCTACTTCCTCCCCTTCCTCTCTCTTCTTCCCTCTCCCTCCCCCTCTCCTCTTCTCCACTCTCTCTTCCTCTGAAGATGATGTCATGGGTGGATGTTGCCCAGTGACAGCCAGAGGACAGAGTCGCTGGTGACATCTGGGGTAAAGACGCCAGGTGGGGAGGGGCTGGATGGCTTATGAGAGAGTGTCACTGAACCCTTGGGATCTTAATTCTCATCTTGAGTTACAGTGATCTCATGTAAAAGAATGCAGTGAGGATAAAAATAAATTGGGCTCATAAATAAACGTGGAATTTGGAGTTGGTGGAACAAATAACAATGTCGCTCTCTTCCCAAGCACCTGCGCCTTTATCCGCAGCCGGCCACTGGGGGGCGCCCACTGCTCCCTGGTCATCCCAGCCTCTGGCGGGTTCACTTACTGGTTGCCCAGGCCAAAAAGGTTGAGCTGAGGGTGACCAGAGGCCCCCTTTCCCACCTTCCTTTTCCCTCATTCTGAGCTGGATTTCATCAGTCCTGGGCATCTTCCCTGCAGCTTGAACCTCTCACTCAAAAATTATAGTTGGCCTTGCACACTGAGGATACTTGGGGAGTTGGCAAACCCTCCAGGCCCAACTTATCTCTCTGAATCCCCCAAGCCCCCATCCCTCAGGGACCTTCAGTCCCAGCGCCCCTTCCAGCAGTGTACCCCCGCTCTGCTTTCCCCTCCAGGGTCTCCCCACTTTTCCCCTGCCCTCAGAGCCCCCTACCCCTGCCCCTCCACCACAGAGTCTTCCAATTCCCATGTCCCTGCCCCCGTAGAACCCAGTCCTGCTTACCCCCTCAAGGCCTCCCTGTCCCATCCGCCCCCCATCCCCCACCCCCCACAAGACCCCCACCCCTCACCAGCCCCTTACTGGTAAACAGCAAACATCGATCTGCTCAGGACCACTGCTACCCAGAGCCTACTGCTTGCTAGACTGTAATCGATCTCCTGGGCTTCTCACTGGGCTGCTCGGTCTGGGGAGGGTCAGGGTCACTCAAGACCTTAGTGGTGGCTGGAGCAGGAGCAGGAGTAATGGGAAGGCTGTCCTGCTGTCACGACAGCCCGTGTGCCAGGCGTGTCTTTCATTCAAAGCAGTGTGCTTTCTCCTCATTATCTTGCCAGCTTCTCACCCAATGCCCAGAAGCAGGGTTTAGAGGTGGACGTCCCCATTTTACAGATTAGTACCCTCAGGCTCCAAGAGGGAAGAGGCTTGTTGATCGAATGGGTAACTAAAGGAATGGTGAACCCGGGGCCCCTCAGGGAAGGAGCTGACTCTAAACCCAGGGTGTCTGTGGCCTGTGTTTTTTTTCTCCCAATGTTCTGACTTCAAGTGCCCAGGGCTGGCTCAGATAAATTCATGCCTGAGCCCTCAGAGCCCCCAAGGGCCTCTTGCTCCCAAGGGCAACAGGATGGGCCCCCCAACCCAGAATCCCAGGCCAGCTGTCCCAGTCCACTGGGGCCCCAGAGAGGAGAGAAATCTGCACAGAGCAGGGAGCTAGGACTCATGGGTTACGCAGGCAACGCAGGAAACTCACCTCTCTCCCTGAGCCTAGTTTCTCTGTTAAACAAAGCCAAAGATCTTGAAGGTTCTTAAACAGATTCTAAAGCTTTTCAAATCAAAGCCCCACCTCCCCTCAGAGATAGCCGATTGTCTCTCCTACCCCCTCCTGTCTCTCTGCCACCCCCTAGAATCCAGCTCCTGCCTCACCCATGACCCCACCCTCTGCCCGTGCCCAGGCACCTGAGGGGTGAGCCCCGACTTGGAGGAGGCAGGGAGGAGTTGGGCCTCGCTTCACTCTCTGCTCGGGCCTGCTCAGCAGCTCTCTCCCCACCGCTGCTGCCCACCTTTGTGAGATTTATGGGGCTGTAGTCATCCAGTGTCTGGAGCCTCCGCCTCCCCGCTGCCCACTCTAGCAGCCGGGACCCCTCCCTGCCAGACCTGCCTCGCCCCTTTAATCGACCTGGGAGAGCCTGGGTGACCCCAGACCTCCCCACAGGGCCTGCTTCTCTCAGGCTGGCATACTGCTTGCCCCACTCCGGATGCACTGAGGCTCCGCCGCACCCCGCCCCAGGAGCCAGGGAAGGAAGTGCTGGCATGGAGGGTGCCAGTGGGCATGAGCATCTCTTCTGGGTCCAGGAGGGTGGAAGGGCAGGAGGGCAGATGTGAATTGGAGACCTTTCCCAGTGCACCTGTATGTGTCCAGAGCCCTAGGAGGCACGGCGAGCCTGGCTGGCACTGGGGAGGGCCCTCTGGCTCAGGCGGGGCTCATGCTGGGCTCTAGAGCTGGGCTTCCAGCAGCCAGGCCTTGGGCAGAGTCTGCCCCAGCCTAGGCAAAGGGAGGACTACGGAGTGTCCAGGGCACTCGGCCAGGGAGGGTCTCCTCCTGCTCAGTTGTGCCCCATGAGGTTGCAGACCTCCAGCAGGTGGTGGAAGAGAGAGTTTAAGGGTCATGGGAGGCAGCCCCCTGACTCCGGTTGGGGCTATTTCTCCTGTGCCCAGAGCAACCCCTATTCCAACTCTTCTTCTTCTGGACGATGATCAGGTCAGTCCCTTTCGGCCATATTCACTGGCCACCGTGGGTCACCACCAGCTCCTCAAGGGCAAGGACTAGGTCCCCAACGAGATGGCCCCAGGGTTCCCAGCCTCAGTCGGGGGCCAGCTTCAGGAATTTCCTCCCTACCAGGGAACCTTCTCACTGTCTTAACTAAATATGTTAACTCACTTTGAACTTAATAAATTTACTTTAAAGGAAACCTTATCTCACTACCATCCCAAGGAACAGTACCCATGAAATCAGTAGTTGGGCCTTCTTGGTTTTTTTTTTTAATCCTTGAAAATAAAGGTATAACTATTAAACTATGAAACAATATTCCTCCCCCAGTCATCTCTTGGGTATCTGGACCTCACTTTGGGGAGCACAACAGAGGGTTGTGACTGTGGTGAGAGGGACAGTTGCCTGCGGGAGGGAGGAGGGAGGGACCCCAGACTCAGCGCCAGCATGAGGAGACAGCAGGCAAACAAGGAGGTGGTACCATTTTTCCATCAATAAACAATTGTCGTCTGGCCAGGAAGGTGTGGTGGGAGGGGGTGAGGCAAACCTAATAAATGTTGGGGTCCAATCTGGCCTCTACCACTGACTGTGGCTTTGGGTGTGTCACTGGCCTTCTCTGACCTGGGTGGCCCCATCTCTGAAATGGGGCCACAGTAATACGCCCCCTCTCCCCCCACACACACACAGGAGGTTTGAAGGCTGTGGTAGCGGCAATCAGTCAGGCCCTTGGAAGCTTTGGAGCTCTGTGTCCACGGAAGCCATTCTTCCCTTGGCTTTGGTGGGCGGTGCTGGGTCATCGAGGGGTCAGTCCCCGAGATCGACATGCCTCTGCCATAGCCCAGGGAGGGGTGTGTGAGTGTGTTGGGCTGGGCGAGGGGTGGCTTTTCCTAGAACGTGGCTGAAACTCCTCTTTCCTCCTGTGGTGGACGGGAGGCGACTGAGGCCTGGCAGTGGGCCTGACGAACAGTGGATGTGTGGAGGGAGGGGGCTGACGGGGGCTGGGCTGGATGGAACGTGGCTGGGTCACAGAATCCTCAGCCCCTCCTCTTTTGCCCCAGTCGGCCCTGTGAGTTAGCCCCTGTATCAGGGTGCCTGTGTCCGCTACAGTGCTTGATGCCCCCCAGAGCTAGGCTACACTTAGGGGTGCTGCTTTGAGGCTAGTGGATTGTGAGGCTGGGGCTATGCTGGGGAGACCAAGTTTGTCTCTCAAGGGGGGTGACTTCTGGAGATGAGGGAGGGCAAATCTGTTTTACGACCAGGAATATGACTCAGGTAAGCCCCAGCAATTCCTCCCACCCCTGGTGTGGGTGACGCTCTGTAACCGCTGTCCCTGCTGGGCTTTGGGAAGGTCAGCGTTGAGGCTGGAGGGTAGGAGACAGCAGAGCTGGGCCTGGGGAGGCCAAGGGCTCAAGGCTGATGGGCATGTGGGGATGGGCTTCAGAGTTCTGCATGGAGACCTCAACCCCCGGCCTTCTCTTTTTTTTGCTTCCGTACTGTACTTTGTCCCCTGTGCGTCCCTTATAGGTCTTGAACTTGTTTGTGTGTGTTTTGGGAAGGGAGCCTGAAGAAAGAGAGGGAGGAGGGGAGGGTCCCGGGGGGGAAAGCTTGAGCTGTTCTGTCTGCTTTCTTTGAGTTTGTTCCCAGTCCATCTCTCACTGTCCTCTCTGTGCCCGGCCTCTCCTGTCTGTCTGTCTGTCTGTCTGTCTCTGGGGAGGGAAGGGAAAGGGGCTCCCATGTCCCAGGCCCTGGACCTCCATCTTCTTGGGAATCCCGGGTGTGATCTTTGCCCTCATTTCCCCCGTTTCCTAGTCCTGACCCTTTTCCAAGCCAGCCCGCAGCCTAAAGACAAGTGTGTCCTGACATGCTAGTCTGAGGGAGGAAGCTAGCCCCTGCCCCACTCCTTAGAAGATGCTCTTGAAAGAAAGACGGTGCAGGCTCCTTTCCACAGCTTTCAGGAAGCGTCTAAAAGGAGACTCCCCTTCCCTCCCCTGTTCAGCCCAGCATAAGGAAGGAGGAAGGGGCTGTGCAGCTAGAGGGGTGTCCAGGACCCCTGCTTCCAAGCCCTCCTTGGCCTCAAAGGAGAGCACCTCAGCCACCGTCCTTACCCTCCAAACCCACCGGCAGAGGGCAGGAAGCTGGGCACTGCCCTCGCTCCCCACGCTCCTGGGAGCCACCCCTTCTGCCTCTTCTGTTCCTAGTGGGGGGCAGGCAGCCCCTGCCTCACCCCAGGTGCCTCGTGCCGCCCCCCCCCCCCTTAGGCCAACCTCTCCTCGCAGTGATCCCAGTGGGAGATGGGCAGTCCCAGGCCGGGCACACGGTGACCCTGCCGTCCCCCCTCTCCCCCCCTTGCAGATCCGGAGCGGAGCAGCCCCCCCATGCTCTCTGCAGACGATGCCGAGTACCCTCGGGAGTACCGGACCCTGGGGGGCGGGGGCGGGGGCGGGGGCAGCGGGGGCCGGCGCTTCTCCAACGTGGGGCTGGTGCACACGTCGGAGCGGCGGCACACGGTGATCGCGGCGCAGAGCCTGGAGGCGCTCAGCGGGCTCCAGAAGGCCGATGCTGACCGCAAGCGCGATGCCTTCATGGACCACCTGAAGAGCAAGTACCCCCAGCACGCCCTAGCCCTGCGGAGTCAGCAGGACAGGATGCGGGAGCAGGTGAGCGGGGCCGGGCTGGGGAGGGGGTGTGACTTGTGCTCCCCTGTCCCCAGGCTCATCCTGATTCTGAGAGGCGTCTGGGGAGGGAAAGCGGATGCCCTGTTGCTGTTTATGGCCTTTTCTGGAGCCTGGGGAGGAAGGGGGTGGGGGCTCAGCACCCAGACCTCTGCCTGCAGCCCTGGAATTTGGAGCATGGGACTGGACAGAGAGAGCCCAGCCTCTAATCAGGCTGTTGGACTGAGCAGAGGAAGGCTGTCTTGGAGAGACAAGAGCGTGGTGGGGAGGGAGGGGGACAGCCTCGTCGTGGACTGAGTGTTCTGAGTCTGAGGGTCCATCCAGCGGTGGAGTTGAGACCTTGGGGTCGGCACCTCTGTGATATGGCCCCTAAGGGAAGGTCAGGCCTTGGGAACTTCAGAAGCCTGGGTCTCATGTGCCCCAGCCCTGCAAGAACAGAGCCCAGAATTCCTGGGGCCTTTTACCTCCTCCCCCACCCCGTTCCTTCCCCCCAAGACTCGCTGTGTGACTTTGAGCTAGAGGACTCCTCTCTCTGTGCCTTGCTTTCTCTCCTGTCATCAGTAGGGCTTAGACGGGAGTTAGGGCTCCTGCCTCTGGTCCAGGACCTGTCTCCTTCTTTATGGGGTGCGAAGCTTCCTTTGTAAAGCTCTCCCAGATCCTTGGGTTCCTGGATGCATCTCTGCATCCAAGTATGCCCTTCTTGTTCGTAGGAAAGTTCTTTCTTGGGATTGGCCTTCTACTTACAGTCCCACCTTGGTAGGGGCCTTGACAGCTGCAGCACGTTGGCTGTTGAGACCCAGGCATTGTCCACTCTGGGAGAAAGGGCTGAGGGGAGGGTGGTTCATCCCATCAGCATCCTTTCAATCAAGCCTTGGGGTATCCGTCCCTGCTCTCGCACCTGTCTGGCTCTGTCCCCCTTTCCAAGTACTGCTGGGTGTGGCTGGGGAGGGGGGAGAGTGTGCCCATCCCCATCCTCACTGTAGGGAACAAGGACACATCGGTGCATTTCTGGTACCTTATCTGCCCCTGATGTCACCTCCAGTTTTGTCCAGCCTTTACCTTTTCTCAGCTCCGGAGTCCTCCCGGGAGCAGAGTTCCAACTAAAATAAGGGAGAGTTGCAGAAGGAGATCTGGCCCTCCCCTTCAGGGGTCCCTCTCAGTGGATTCCTTCTCTGTGCTCTGGCTTAGGGGGAGGGGACAGGGACCTTTGTGATCTAGATGGGGTGAAAGGATGGTTAAACTTAAGTATAAGGGGCACAGTCAGTTGGAAGAGGGTTTGGAGTAGGGGAGATCAGGTGGATCGGCCTGGTCAGGGAAGGCTTCCTGGAGGAGGAGGTACCTAAACTAGGCTTAGAAGGATGGAAAGGGTCTGAATAGTCATAGAGGGGGAGAACGCTGTTTTGGGAGGTAGGGAGATGGGAGGTGAGCATAGGTCTGTGTTGGTTTGAGGACTGGCATAGAGGTCCAACTGGCTGATGCAGAGGGCTCGGGGTGGGAGGCAGTGAGAGGTGTGGGGGCCAGATGGTGGTGACTAGGGGGGCCGTGGCTGTTTCTGGATGGTGAATAGGAGGGGACAAGAGGGAGTGGCTGGCGGCAGGGAAAGGAGAGGAGGAAGAGAGTGTGTCAGGGATGATGAAGGGAAAGTGATGGGGTGGGGGTGGGGTTGGAGGGAAGATGAACAAGGCTTGTTTGCTGCCTGGATCCAGGAGGCAAAGACAGAAAAACCTGGGTGACAGGGACATGTTGGTGCCTTGGGGGGAAATAAGAGGGATGGGAGGGAAATGTTTCGGGGAGTGGGGGACAGGAATAGGGGAGATGAGTTTGAGGAGGGGGTAGGGGTTTCCTGCAGAAGTCTGTTAGGCACTGAATATACAACTCAAGACTCTGAAGGGACCACAGCTTCAGAAGGGAGGTTAGGCACGATATGGGCAGAAATGGTAGTGGGACCCAGGGTAAGCCTGGTCACCAAGGCAGAATGGAGTCTGAGAAGGGAGAGGGCCCTTGACAGCTGTGGGGGGGCACCAGAAATGTCCTGCATCCCTGAGGAAGAGGATAAAGGCCCAGCAGGAGGGCCCCCTGCACTTCTAAAGTCTGGAGGGATGGGAGAGAGAAACAGCCATTGGGACCGGCCAGGATCTGTGGGTCTGGAGGGTATCAAGAGCTCCTTTCTCGTGCTGTGGTGAGGTAACGGCCAGTGTCAGGGGTTGAGGAGGTTGGAGGTGGTGAGGGAACAGGACCCCTGGGCTGCAGATCTGTCTGGGGAGGTTTGGCCAGAAAAACATGAAGACAGCCGGGATGGCGGCCTCAAGGGGCAGCAGGCCTGTAAGAGAGCACGTGGGCATGTTTGAGGGCCTCCTATGTGTCTGGCACATTCACTGGCACAGAGTAGGTGCTCAGTAAATGAATCAAAGCACGGCCACTCACTCACAAATTCATTCCTTTATTCATTCACTCATTCATTCCCTGCCTTGGGGAGTAAGTGGGTAGGATCTACGGCTGTTTCACTTACATTGAACGCTCGGTGCCTAAGCCTAGCGCTGGCTCAGTACGTTAGTGGGGTGACCTAATGAGAGACGGATGACTTTGAGGTTGCTGAGGGCCTGGAGGAATCAGGAGGGGATGGGTTTCGAGCCTTAGGTGTGGTGTGGGAGAAGAAAGTCACCTCCGTGAGATGGCGGGGAGGAAAGCGGTGCTGTCAGGACAGAGGCACACTGGGGTGAGGCCCCCTGCGGAATGGTTCCCGAGTCTGTGGGGTAGGAGGTGACAGCTTCAGCGAGGGGGGAGTGAAGAGCTGGAAGAAGGGACAGGCGAGGGGCAGCCCCCTTGCAGAGTGTCCAGAGAGGCAGTCAAGAATTGAAGACAAGGACTTCAGGAGTATCCGTTGGGGAAGGCCTTGCCCTGGGCTCAAAGAGCCCCCAGCCTGACTGGAGAGAAAGACCCGGCAACAGGCCCAGGGCCCTGCATAGAGACCCAGCCTCGTAAGGGACTAGCCAGTGTCGCAGGGTCCCCCTGTGGGGTGAGCTCTGTGCCAGACTTGCCCCAGGAATGCCCTCCCCGCCCCGTCACAGTCCCCCAGCGGCTCCTGCCCGCTCCCCCTAATGGGGTGTCCCCCGCTTCGCACACACAGGTTGGCGGCTGGACCGTGGACCCCGTGTGCCTCCTCAGCTCCCTCTGCTCCCACCTCCATGGCGACTCCGCCCCCTCCGGGGCTGGCCAGCCGGCCCAGGTGAGTCACCCGCCTCCCCCCCACCCCCCAAACCCATGGCAGACTTGGGCTTTGGGGAGGATATTTTTTGGAGGGGGGATATCCAGGATTTTAATTTTGCATCCCTTTCTCTTATGTAGGAGCCCGCATTTTCAGGAGACTCCTATGCCCTGTACTCTCCCCGTGATAGGCTAATTCCTACCGCTACCTCCCCAAACCTGTGCCAAAGTTTGGCTTTGGGGAGGGAATTTTTTTGAGGGGGAATAGTCAGGTTAGTCTCTCCTTAAACAGGGGTACCTCTCCCCTCACCCCACTGGTTTTCAGGAATCTCTTGTGTCCTGTACCCAATTCCCACCCCCACTGTGGATCATCTCGTTCCTCTATCCCCACCCTATCCTCCATCTCTGAGCAGACCCAACCTTCCCCTGATGTCTCACCAGCAGGAAGTTCTTCATGATATCTCTCTCCCACACTTCTTGCTATGTCCACTGCTTAGTTTCAAAATGTGAAGAGGACCTTGGCCTCTAGCCATTTGTTCTGAACTGATTTCCTGATTCTTCATATTGCCTCAGTTTCCCTGATGGGAAGATGGGACAGGGGCACCCTGGTACAGGATCCTAAGGGCTCAGGCTCCCAGCTCAGGCCTGGAAATTGCTGTGGGAGAAAAGCAGTCATCTGAAGCCCCAGAGGGGAGGAGGGGCCAGGGAGTCAGAGTTACAGCAGGTCAGGGGCAGCCCTGAGGGGGCCTTGACTTGAGGGTGGCAGAGGAGGTGTAGTGGCAGAGAATCCAATGAGTCGCATGGGTGCCATCTTCTCTTCCTTGCATACCCTGCTCCCCCTGGAGAGGGGCAGCAAGCCTTGACTTTTTCAAGAAGAATTAGGAGAAGGAAAAACGTGACAGCCTAGGAAAAAACAAGGCTTCAGAGCACGGTACTGTTAGCCGCCTGTAACTCAAGTCTAGCAAGAGATCGGCATGGTTGGCATCACTCACAGGGCACCCAGCCCCACTTCCTTTCCCAGCTCTTGGCCCTGTACTGACTGAACTTAGGGAACAGAGATGTGTCTGCGCCCAAGGCTAGATGGCAAGTGGCATGGACTCATCTCGAGTGGCCACATGTGCGGTGGAGGTCAAAGTGGGGCTAGGACAGGGATGGTGAGAGGCAGAGGACGGTGCGCTCCCTGGATAGAGCGGATGGAGCGTCTTGAGTTGGGGTGATGGAGGGAAGTGAGGCTGGACTTGGTGAGCTCTGATGCCCCAGGTTATGGGGTCCCAGGCCTGTCCACATCTGGAATCTACTCTGATGGAGGAAAGAGGAGAGCTTGAAGGGACCTTCACCCCAGGGCTTTGAAGTACAGAGAAAAGTGGCTGTGCCCAGGATCTTGTCATCACTTTATACTTAGTGCTTATCACACTTCCCATTCCCCACGGCTGGGTACGAGGCTCCTTTTTGTAAAGTGCAGGACCAGAGACGTTCAGCAAATGCCAGAGTCACACAGCAGAGCAGGATCAGAGGCCACGGAGGAAATTTAGGCATCCTAGGCCTCCCAGACTTGGCTGGGAATTGAGTCATGGGAGAGCTAGAACTGAAACGGTGCACAGCCGAGAGAGACCCCGGTAGGGAGAGACTGTAAGCTCAGAGAGTGGCGGGTCGGGAGGCAGGCCACTCTCCTTCCCCCCGACACACACACAACCTAGGCCAGACCGTTGGGGGTTGGGGCCTAAAGAAGACCCTGAGAGGGGACCGGAGGCCAGACTCCAAGCCACGGCCCTTCCCCCACTTCCACTAGGCTGTCTAACCTCCCTCCCTCCTGCTGCAACCCGAGTCCCGGGCGGCGGGCCGGCGTATCGGGTGACCGCGGCGACGCAGCCACCAGCCTCCGCCGTTCCTTGGCGGGACTGCGCCGGCGGGGCCGCGCCGGGGAGGGGGCCAGAGAGAGGATGTGCACGGCGGCGCGCCGTGCCGCGCCAGGTGGAGTCGCGGTTACCGGGGCGACCGGGGCCCGGGCCGGCTCGGCGGCGGCGGCGGCGCCTCTCTCATTGCAGCAAAGGGCACCGGCGGCGGCGGCTGCGGGGGCTGCGGAGGCAGCCGGGGGAGGGGAGAGCCCGGGCGGGTGGGAGTAGGGGGCTGCCCTCCCTCCCCCGCCCGACGCGCGACCTGGGGCTGAGAACCCCGCGTATACACCTGTGGCCGCAGGTAAGGGGGAGCGGCTGCGGGGGCCGGGGTAGCCGCCTCGGGTTCCGCGGGGCGGCGGCACGGAGATGGGGGGGCCCTTCCCACGACTCCGAGGGGCGGTCTGGGGGTGGGGGGCTCGCAGGCCGTTGCGGTTCCGGATCCCTGAGAAACGCCCCCTCCCCTCCCCCATCTCGTTCTCAGCCTTCCGCAGGGGACCGGCCCCCACCCCGAAATGCGGCTGGCTCCCCCTCCCCCAGCCTCAGAAAGTCATGACCTTTCCGGGGTGCGCCCTTGTCCCCCGCTCAGCGCGGGTCCCGCAGCACCCCCCCTCCCCAACACACACACTCTGCATTGGGAAGGGGTAGGAGGTGACCGTGTCGACGGGCACACAGGGGAGAGGGCCGGGAGTAGTGCACGTGCGTCGCGGTGGGAGGCTGGCGCCCTCGGGGGGCGTTAAGGAGCCCCAGCCTGGCGGGGACAAGGGAGGGGGGAGGCGAATGTTTACGTGGACGCGTGTTCACAGGAGTTGAAAGGTGGGTGTGTGCGCCGGTGCACGCACAGCCAGGGGACTAGAGCGAGGGTGCGACCCATAGGTTGCCCTCGGTCTCCAAAGGATGCGTCCTCGTCGTCGGGGCTCGAGGTCAGGGAGGGGTCACGCACTCACCTAGCCTACAGAGGACGTTTGCCCAGGGGAGGGGAGAGACCTCAGCTGGCTGGGCTAAGGCTCCCAGGGGACACGGCCCCGCCCTCCCAGCGCACTGTGTGTGGGAGAAAGGACCAGCTGCAGGGGGGAGGGAAGAACCCCACCAAGGGCGCCTAGGGTGGAGGAGGGAGGGAGTTAACTCCTTAGCCCCCAGAGGGAAGAAGCTGTTTCCTCTTCTCAACAGGGAGTTTGAGGACCCCCTGGCGCTGCTTCCTTGGGTCTCCAGGAAGCTCCCCTTCTCGCATTTCTGAAAGCCTGGTCCCTACAGAGTGGATGGGTTGGCTTCCATCTTATCCTCCTAGAACACCTCTCATTTTGCCCCAGCTCCTGTAAGATTCTTCCCTACAAGTGATTACCCCAAAGGGTCTCTCCTACTCAGCCCTTTCTTTTTTTCACTGTCTCACTGTCCTCCGGGAAGGTGAGACACCCCTCTCTGAGTATGGGGGAGGGAGACAGCTTTGCCCTAATACTGGAGGTTTTCACTTGGGTTGGGGAGCCAGACCTCTCTTGGGCCCTTCCTGCCCTCTGCCCTCCTTCCGGGGGTTTCTGGTGCTGGGAGATTCCCAGGGAAAAGACATGGAAGGCTGAGCTCTACTGGGTGCCAGGAGATGGAAAGTGGTGCCAGACTAGAGTATGCAGAGATACCCCCTTCCACTTGTGGCTGGTCCTGTTTTCTTGACACTCATTCATGACCAAATATTTGTTGAGAGCCTACTCTATACCAGGCACTGTGTGGAGCAGGGCGGGAGGAACAGACAACCAGGAAGAGGGTGAGGAGTAAAGGGTGCTGGAGATGGGAGGAGGAGAGTCCCACCTTAGCAAACAGAGGAACCCTCTGCTCTCAGTCACCCAAGGCTGTCCCATGGGTTTAACACCCTGGAAAGAGACAGAGACGGGGGATAGACGGCATCCCCAAGGACCTCTCCCTACTATGGTTTTTCCCCTCCAAGGACACTGAGTTGCCAGGAGACTCTGTGTCTCACTCCTGGTGGGGCCAGCATGAAGGAGGATCATCCTTCCCACTTTCCGAGGTGACGGAGGGGCAGGATTCTGTGTACTCGACCAGCCAGCGCCCAAAGTCCCAGGACTCTGATCTCAGCCTCACTCCAAGTTCACCAAGCACAAAAACAGCATCTCTTCCATCTTTACCCTCTAGTGGGGCTTGGCTGGCCTGTTCTGTGGCACTGATGCCACCCAGCCCTCTCCTCTGGCCCCAGCTACTGATCCCTCCTTTCCAGGTCTGGCTGCCCCATGGATGTGCCCAGCGTTGCCTGAGGCAGGCCCAGGTTGAGGGCATAGCTAGTGTGGCTGTAACCAGGCCCCATCCCTGTCCCCCTCCCAGAGACATGAGGTGGGCCCCAGCTGTCTGCACATACTGAGTCCAATGTGTTGACATTTGGGGCAGGGGTGGAGGTGGGGCATCTTCTGCTTCTTTTGAATCAGGTGTTCACCTACCTGCCACGTGATGTCTGGGACATCACAGGCATGGTACAGTGACCGAGGTGGCCAGAGGCACCATGACCTGGCTAGTGGGGGGAAGGAGGGATGAGACTTTCTCTTTGTACGTGTGTGTGCTGCTTTGTGTGTCTCTGCAGTTGGTGTGCGTGTATGTGTGTACATATGTGTGAATGGGTATCCATCATGTCTCTGTTTCTGTGACTCCCTAGGGGCCGGGGTGGCCTCTCTGATTCTGCTTGTGGGAGTGTGTGTGAGCAGGTCAGTGTCCTGGGCGGGTCCGGGGTGCATGTTTTGTATGAATGGGGTTGGTCCACGTATGAATAGCTCTATCTCTGAGTTTCTGTTTCTGGGGTTGTTTCTGACCATGGAGGGCTTTTCTCCAAGTGTTTGTGTCCCTTCGTGGGCATGTCTTTGTTGCTCTGGGTGTGCTTGTGGCCATGTCATTATTGGAGGATGTCTGCGCGTCTGTACGCCGCTCTCCGTGTGGGGCCTGTCGTTGCAGGGCGCTGTGGGTGGCCTGTGTGTACACGGTGTGATGGTGATGGTGGATGAGGGACGGCGGCCTTCTCTGCAGAGCCGTCCATCACCACTGGGGCTGCAGACATGACTCTCATCATAAACCTTCCCCTGCCCTCTGCCTGGCTCTGCCTGCCCTGCCCCCCACCCCCTGCCATCACATGTCCACTCCCTCTGCTCTCCTTCCCCTCCCCAAGGCCACAGGCAGCTGTGGCTACAGCCTGATACTCCAGTCCCCCACCTCCCCTCCCCTCAGCATCTGTGGGCATCCCCTGACACCCACGGGGTGGCATGTGTCCATGGGTAGTTCCAGGCACTGGCTAGGTCACAGACTTTGCTGTCCCCTTCCTCTGCCTGGCATGTGACTATTTTTTGCATCTCTTGGAGCAAATGCTGGGGGGAGAGGTGGGGACTGTGGCCCAGAGGGGATGGTCCTGGTGAGTAAACCTCTTCATCCTAGCCCTAGCCTGGCATCACCCCACCCTAAAGATCCGAAGCCTCCATCCCAGTAGGGCCCCTCTCCAACTCCTTTCTGCCACTAAAGTATTCAGGCGGCACAGGACACCCTGCCATGGTGTCCTCCCCCCATCAGGGACCCTTGGTGTCACTCTCCTCTGCCAGTGGCTCTGAGGCCTAGGGAATCTTGTCTGCTGGTGCCAGGCACCCCAGGGCCAGGCCATCTGCTGCCTCTGTCTTCCTGCTGAGGCTGGCACCGGTCAGCAGGGTGCCCTCAGCTTTGCCAAGAACCAGTCCGGCCTCCGGGTCACTCCTCCCTTGTCCTTAGCCATCTGGAGGGGCCTTCTGGTCTCCAGGGAAGGCAGGGTGACTGTAGGTTATTGTTAATGAGGAGGAACCTGAGGCCCCCATTCTAGGGGAGCAAGGAGCCCTCCCCTCTCATCTGTTCAACCACAGAACGTTGCCGACACTCCCTTGCTGTCCATGGCTCCCCATCCATTGCCCAGTGCTGTGGGGTGACGGGCATCTGTCCACTTCCCCTGTAACCCAGGTGCATCATGTTACACAGGCCTCCCTGCCCTGGGCTCGGCCCCCTGCCTCCCTCTTCCACTCCTTGCCCCATCAGCCCTCCTGGGGTCCAGTCCCATCCCACTCAGTTTCACGCAAATGCTTTCTGCTTGTCCACCCAGTTAAGTCTCAATTCTTTCGCTTGGCATTTAAGGGCGCTCCTCTGGCCCCAGGGCCTTCTTCGCAGCCTAACCTGCTACTTTCCCAGGCCCTGCGCCCCAGCCAAACTGAACTGTTCCCCCAACACACCCTGCACATGCCTCCCCAGGCCCTCTGCTCAGCAGGCCCTTCCTCCCAACCTCCAGCTGCTCATTTTTTAAAGACCCACCAAAAATGTTCATTTTTTAAAGACTCACCAAAAATGCCACCTCTTCCGGGAAGTTTTCCCTGGCCGGCCACAACCAGATGCCATTTCTCTGACCCTGCAGCTCCGATTCAGCTCTGCCAGTGTCTCACGTGTCCCCTGTATCATGGTCATCTGCGTCTTTTCCTGCCTGTAACTCTCTGAGGACAGTTACGTGGCTTATAAACGTCTGGAATGATGGTTCTCCCCTCCCCCAGCAGCAGGCCTGGAGCCCGCTCAGGGCCATGCCGGGCTTCCGTAGAGAATGGGATGTACCAGGCATGGCTTCCTTCCTGTTCCTGGGAGGGTGGAGGGCCCACGTGCCAGGGCTGAGTGCTGAGCGCCAAGGGTCTCTAACCTGCCCCTGGCCCTACTCTGTCCTCCCAGCGCCCCCGCATAACCATCTCTTCTCTTATTTCCATCAGCAGCCAAACTACTGGAGTTTCAAGGTCAGTGTGTGGTGCTTCTGCGTCCGTGACAACCGCATGTGCTCTCCCGCCCCTGCCCCTCCCTGCACATGCTTTGCACAAGGTTGTGCATCTGCAAGGGACCGTCTGGTGTGGGTGGTGGGCCTTGGGACTGCAGGCTGGGTCTGCTGCTTTGAGAGAGCCTGGGTTCGCCTGCCAGGGGCTTGTGGATCCAGCGTGGGAGTTTGTGCCACCCCTGCTGGGGATCTGGGCTGGGGATGCTCAGGCTTCCCCAGGATGTAAAGAGCGTTTGGGAATGAGAGAGGCATTTTCCCCAGCCTGGAGGCACTGCTGGCTCCAGGGGAGGGAAGTGGACCTCATGATCTTATTGAGGGCCTTGTTCCCTGAACTCAGACTTCATCTTCCAGGGAGGCCCTGTGACTATAATGGGCCCCTCATCCCTTTCTTACTTTCCACTATGGGGAGCTGGTCAGTGCCAGGCAAGAGACCCACAGACTTACACCTCCAAACCCTTTGCCCAAGTGGAGGGCTGGGCTCAGGGATGGTGCCTTCCTGCCTCCTCTGGAGAGTTTGGACCATCCACAGCTGGAGAGATGTCTGTCCCCTCCAAGGGCATCCTGCTGACCCCCGAGGGAGCACGCTCCTGGACCTCCTCTTCTCTGGCACCAGACTCAGAACCGAACTGAGTTAGACTGCTGCTTGCGTCCTGGAGTCTCCGGTCCCTCAAATCCTGGGCATCATGACAGGGGGTGGGAAGTATACATTCCAGACTCCCTCAGTGTCATCTTGCTCCAAGCGTCTTGTTTGCATGCATCCTCCCAGAGAAAAGTCCTTGAATCAGAGAATCACGGAATTGTAGAGTCGTGGCATCAGGCATATAGCCTTTTTGGACGAAGCAGTAGAGCGTAGTGGTTCAATGCACAGGGCCAAGGGCCAGGCTGTCTGGTGGTGAATTCCAGTCTGCTACTAACTAGCTGGGTGACCTGGGGCAAGTTGCATAATTCTCTGAGCCTTGGTTTCTCCTCCATAAAATGGAACAGTATCTACATCATAGAGTTGTTGTAAAGGTAGAAGAAACACGAGACTGCATGTCCTAAGCACAGTGCCTGGCTCATGGTGAGCCTTACCTCATAAGCTACTAGCATCCTGGATACTGACTTGATTCCCAGCTCAGAATCACCTTGGGAACTTGTCAAAAACCTTGAACCCCAGGCTTCAAGCCCCAGAGATTCAGATTTAGTGAATGTGGGGCACTGGAAAGAGTGTTTTTAAAAGCTCCCAAGTGATTCTGTCCTAGCCTGTGGACAGCTTTTGGAAATCTCAGATCCTAGTCTGACTGCCCCACTCAGGGTTCCGTCTGCCTGATCTCTGACCAGGAGTCATCGGTTCCTCACTGGAGCATCTCCAGGGACTGGTGCTCACTGCTTCCGATCTTTGGGAAGCCCTTTCCTATCTTTGGAGAGCTCCGCTTAAATTACTGTTTTGTTCTCTTGCCATCTCCCTCTAGTCAGGAAGTCCTTCTGGATGTCTCACTTTTTTTCTGCTCTGTTGTCCCAGCCCAGGGCTGGAGAGACATGCTAATGGGCTTTCTCTCTTCTCAAGAGGGTTTTCTACAAAGGCTGTGAGAATGGAAAGGTGCCCAGGAGGCCAGGATGGAAACAGGAACTGGTGGGGCAGGGAATGTGGGCATCTCTTCTCGCAGGGTTCCCTGGGCTGCCTTCTCAGTCCCTAGGATCCCTGCCCCTCCTTCATTCTGGCCCCTGTTCCATCTTCTTATTGGTAACTGACTTGTGCCCCCCAGGCACTGTGGCCACCCCCTACTCTTCATCCCTGCTAGCTGCCTCATTTTGCCTGAATTCTGTAGCCCCTCATCCATACTAGCCTGGCAACCACTGACCTTCCAGTTGCCTGGCAACCTCATGACCACCAGACCAGGCCTGGTTCCCCACACTGGGAAGAGAGAAGGGCGTAGGCCGGCACTGGTGATCAGCCTAGAACTGAGCTGCAGGGTCCAAAGTCTGGGCACAGGCATCCCCCCAGTGGTTCCAGTTGCTACGCTGCCTCCCTCCTCCCCAGAACCATGCCCACCCGCTGGTCAAGGCATTGTGCTTGAGGCTGGATGCCCGCTAATGTCCCCAAATCTGACCTGCTCTATCTCCAAGCCCTTGAGGACACTTTGGGGACAGCTGGGCACACTGTCCATCAGAGGAAGATGCTCTCTCTTTTCGAGAGTGCTAATCCGACTAAAACATTAAATTGAGTTAATATGAAGATGGAGATTAATTAGGGGTTAATCAGGACTTGGGGATGGAGGGAGCTGAGGAGGAGAATAAATAATTCCTTTTTAGAGATACTTTTACTGTTTTTTAAAAAATGATAAAAATGATACATTCTGATTGTGCAAAGTTCACCCGGCAGAGAAATGTATAAAGTAGAAAGGGAATGCTCTGTCTCAACCCCAAGATAACCAATGTTAATGGTTTTGAATGATTTGTTGCTGTTGAAGATAGGCAATTTATTTTATAGAAAAATACAATTGGGCAACATGATTTTTTTCTTGATAACATGTATATGTGTGATACATCTAATATATATATAATGTTACATAACAGGGAATGATGTAGATCTGATTCAGTATCTTTCTCCCTTAAATAGATGGGTTTCTGACAGCAACCAGGTTTGAGGGGAGGGGCTGGGGCAGACTGACAGGAGCTGTGGCCCTGAGTGACAGCCCCAGCTTTCAGCCAAAAGTAGGCTCTTGATATGCAATTGAAATCAGGGTGTCCCCTCTCCCAAGGAGAGAGTAATCAAGCTGTCCCTGGGGCAGGGAATGGTCACTGGGTGACACCCTTCCCTAGCTCCAGCCAGATATCACCCTCAGCTGTGGCTTCAGGGCAAGGGGCTGCTATGTTGGTACTGGAGGAGGCTTTTCTGGGAGGCTAGCCAGGCAGGTTGGCTGTGTGGCAGCATGTGCCATGCAGGGAGGGGCTGAGGCCTGGCACTTATGCCATGTGCTCGTGTGGGCTGAGCATGTGCACTGCATGTACTAGGCAGGTAGTCTGTGTGAAACTGGGGTCCACTTGGCTTTGGGAGGTTTGGGGTGGTTCTCCCAGTCACTCTAAGTCCAGGACATTGTTCCCAGCTCTGTGAGGGCCCATACCTCCCAGAGCTGGGATCCTGGGGTCCCCAGCTCTCTGCTTTCTCCCTGCTTCCCGCCCCCACCCCAACCCTCTGAACTCCACGAAGGATAAGTTCATCGCTCGCGCATCCGCCGCTTAATTAATGTCTGGAACTAATGCCCCAATTTGCTCAACGATTCTGCTGCTCACCTCGGTGACAAATTTGTGTTGTTGTTCTTTGGAAGCTTAAAATAGCAGGCGTGCCCATGGCTCCCGCTCAGATGGTTTCTTGTCTGGCTTCCCAGGGTGCCTGAGTCCTTTGCCCACTGCTTACCTGCTGGGTGTCCTGGGGAGGCCAAGGCCCCAAGAGGTTGGGGGACTCTCCTGCAGCCACACAGCGAGTCTGGAATCCAGGAGACCCTCCCGTGTGTGTGTGTGTGTGTGTGTGTGTGTGTGTGTGTGTGTGTGTCGCTGGCTGGCTGGCTGGCTGGCTGGGGCTCCCTGAGCCTGGATGGGGGCAGTGGGCAGAGAGAAGGGGTCATTCCTGGTTCCTCTTGCCCCGCCCTGCCCCTGCAGACCCGCAGCTCGCGCCACACTCAGGGAGCCCAGCCTGGGCTGGCAGACCAGGCGGCCAAGCTGTCATACGCCTCGGCTGAGTCACTGGAGACCATGTCGGAGGCGGAGCTGCCCCTGGGCTTCAGTAGGATGAACCGCTTCCGACAGAGCCTGCCCCTCTCCCGCTCAACCAGCCAGACCAAGCTGCGCTCACCAGGTACTGCTGCCCATCTTCCCTCCAGGCTACTGGCTCCTCCCTCTGCTCTGCTCACCCTGGAGCCCTCTCCATCCCCTTCATCACTCCCTCTCTCCTCAACCATCTTTCTAGTAAGCCTCTGGCTCCCTTCCCCCATACCCATCTTCCCCCCCCCTACCCCCAGCAATCTCCTCCCCACAAGGCCTATCCCTCCTCTGCGGCTCCCTTCCCAACTTTCCTCCACTTCTCTCTTCCCTCACTTCTCTCTCCCTCAGCAGCCCCTGCCCTGTCCCTCTCTCTCCAAGCCTCCTCTCTCCCTTAGGCTTCTCTCTCACCCCCTTCAGCAGCCCCCCTTTCCTTCATCCCCTCCCTTCTCACCTCTCTCCCCCTCAGCAACCACTCACTCTCGGTTTCTGCCCCACCTGCTCCTGCCCCCAATTCCATTTCCTCGTCCAGACTCCAACCTGCCTGGGGTCGAGGAGGTGCCTTAAGGGGCCGGCAGCATGAGGAGTGCCTGGGTGCACCTGCACTCCGGGGCGGCATCCGGCCTCAGACCCTGCCTCTGCGGGACCAGCGCGGCTCCCCAAGGCTCCCCGGGCCGCCGGCGTGGTGGTGATAGCCGCCCTGACAGCGAGGGCGGCGTCTCCTTCGCAGGGGTGCTGTTCCTGCAGTTCGGGGAGGAGACTCGGCGCGTGCACATCACGCACGAGGTCAGCAGCCTGGACACGCTGCACGCACTCATCGCGCACATGTTCCCGCAGAAGCTCACCATGGGCATGCTGAAGTCGCCCAACACAGCCATCCTCATCAAGGACGAGGCTCGCAACGTCTTCTACGAGTTGGAGGACGTCCGGTGGGCGTGGCCCCGGGGGGGGGATGGGGTGGGCCTCCCCAGACTCCTCCTCTGAGGGGGGTTCGACGCCGCAGGTCATTCCCCAGCCGCCTCCTGACCTAACCTCAGCCCTTCCCCTCTCCTCCCGGAGCCCTACCGGCCCGCCCCCTTCTTCGGTCATCCCGGCCCCACTCCCTCCCTTTAAATCATCCACCCCTGCTGATTGGCCTTGGCTTGAGCTAACCTGAAAATGGCTCGTGAGGCCGAGAAGGTGTACGGGGTGGAAGCTGCTGAGTGTGTGTGTGTTGGTGGCAGGCAGCCCGAGGCACGAGATCCACTGAGCAAGGAGTTAGGAAGGGCTTGGGGCTCGTGGCCCTTCTTGGCCACCCCTCTTCCGTGTGCCTGGAGTAGCTTCCCCTCCTCATCACAGGGCTGGGGGATGGTGACCCTCTGCACCCCTCCCTCCCCCAGGGACATCCAGGACCGCAGTATTATCAAGATCTATAGGAAGGAGCCACTGTACGCCGCTTTCCCTGGCTCACACCTCACCAACGGGGACCTCCGGGTATGGCTGGGGAGGCCCAGGGCATTGGGGAGGCTGGGCAGATGGGGTCCAGGAGCACAGAGTCTAGTCACTTGTCACCAGGGACAGCTCTGGAGAAGGGAATGTGGAGGCTGAAGCAGAGGGTGGCCTCCCTTAATTGTGGAGTCAGGGAGGAGTCCTTCCCCTCACCTGCCACTTTCCCCTCCTGTCCGATCAGATTTCTCGAACCCGCCTCTAAATATACTAGGAGACCTCTCTCAGGAACCACCCCTCACCTTTTCGCTTCCCATCCCCCACCATAGGGTGGGCTGGGGTCGCTCCTCTGGTGCCTCTCCCTCCACCACTTCTTCCTCCGTGCTGGGAGCCCTGAAGGGAAAGGGGCCCAAGATGCAGCAGGCGGGTGGGAAGGCAGAGAACAGAAGGGACTTCCTAAGCGTCAGGGGGGAGCTGCTGGCTCCTCAAGTAAGAAGCAAGGGATCCCCCTTTGTGACCAGCCCTGTGGGGTTCGGGGGCTGTCTTCTGCACAGAGAGAGATGGTGTATGCGTCGCGGGAGTCGTCGCCCACGCGGCGCCTCAACAACCTGTCGCCGGCGCCGCACCTGGCCTCCGGTTCGCCGCCGCCGGGGCTACCGTCGGGGTTGCCGTCGGGGTTGCCTTCGGGCTCGCCGTCGCGCTCGCGCCTCTCGTACGCCGGGGGGCGCCCGCCCTCCTACGCCGGCAGCCCCGTGCACCACGCGGCCGAGCGGCTGGGAAGCGCCCCCGCCGCCCCGGGCGTTAGCCCGAGCCCCAGCGCCATCCTGGAGCGGCGCGACGTGAAGCCGGATGAGGACCTGGCGGGCAAGGCGGGCGGCATGGTGCTGGTGAAGGGCGAGGGCCTCTACGCCGACCCCTACGGGCTGCTCCACGAGGGCCGCCTGAGCCTGGCCGCGGCCGCCGGCGACCCATTCGCCTACCCGGGCGCCGGTGGCCTGTACAAGCGCGGCTCGGTGCGCTCACTCAGCACCTACTCGGCCGCCGCGCTGCAGTCCGACCTGGAGGACTCGCTGTACAAGGCGGCGGCCGGAGGCGGCCCGCTCTACGGCGACGGCTACGGCTTCCGCCTGCCGCCCTCGTCGCCGCAGAAGCTGGCCGACGTGGCTGCGCCCCCCGGGGGCCCCCCGCCGCCGCACAGCCCCTACTCGGGGCCGCCCAGCCGCGGCTCGCCGGTGCGCCAGTCCTTCCGCAAGGACTCAGGCTCCTCGTCGGTCTTCGCCGAGAGCCCCGGAGGCAAGACCCGCAGCACCGGGGGCTCCTCGACGGCTGGAGCCCCCCCTCCCGAGCTCTTCCCCGGGCCTGGGGAGCGCCCGCTCGTTGGGTTCGGGCCGCCTGTGCCAGCCAAGGACACGGAGACCAGGTGAGGGACGCTGGCGAGGCCCGGGGCTGCGCGGGTGGGGTGGGGAGAGGGGGCACGGCAGAGTCCGTGGCAGATTGTGTCCTGGACTCTGAGACCCGGGAATCCCTGTAGACCCGGAGTAGCCTTGAGGGGTCGCCAGAGTATCTTGGCCGTGGCAGGGAAGGCACTGGAAAGACGTTTCGTCTGCAAGGCCTGAGAGCTGGACGAGAGGGCCCCAGACAAGGACCCTGGAGACCTGGGTTTGCATCCGGTCCCTGAGCCTCAGTTTCCCCAACTAAAACTGAGGCTGAAGTAGAACTCTTCATTTAGTGCCTTTCCTGCTCAGACACAGAATGTGCCGCCATGAGAGCTGTCCAGCACAGGGCCGGCTGAAGTCCACTGGGGAGGGGGTGCTGGTAAGAAGTGGGGATGGGGAGAGAGGCACATTTCTTTAAGTAGCCTCCGAGCTGGGGAACTCTTGCCCATCATTCAGCTCCCTGCTAAGGGTGCAAGGCTGGAGGAAGTAACCAGGGCACTGAGCTGCCCCCCTCTGCCCTCAAGCAGCACTGCTAAGAGATGAGAAGAAACGATCCATTCACACAGCTTTCTTGTGGCCTGTGTGCCAGGCACTGCACTGGCCACTGTTTATGCCAAGCTGAGCAAACACGGTTCCTGCCCTGCCTAGTGACGGAGACACAGCAAAAAATACTTGTTCTTCCCTTGGGAGGGTGTACTCCTCAAGGCTGTTGGGGGCTCTGGGATGGCTTCAGAGAAGAGGGTAGGGAGGAGGGCATGCTGGCAGGGGGAATACATGTGCAGAGACCCAGAGTGGCCTGGTGGGGCCCATTAGGGAGCCAGTGATGAGAGATGAGTCTGGAGAGGGAGGGGGTGACTGTCAGATGGGGAAAGGCCTTTCCATTGTTGGGGGTAGGCTGTGGATCCTTAGGCAGTGGGACCCTTTGAATTGTCTGTGTGCTGGTGGCTGGGGAGGGAATGGTATTTCCTCTAATTATCAATCTTAGGAATGGGGCGCTGGGCAGGAGGGACCCCATGCCCAGAGATGGGGTTGCTCAAAGCCACCGTCTTCCCCAGGGAGCGCATGGAGGCCATGGAGAAGCAAATTGCCAGCCTCACCGGCCTGGTGCAGAGCGCCCTACTGCGAGGTTCGGAGCCAGAGACCCCCAGGTGAGGTTCTTCTCCCAACACCACTGCCAAGGCATGTGGTTGGGC
This sequence comes from Balaenoptera ricei, assembly GCF_028023285.1. Classification (NCBI taxonomy): domain Eukaryota; kingdom Metazoa; phylum Chordata; class Mammalia; order Artiodactyla; family Balaenopteridae; genus Balaenoptera; species Balaenoptera ricei. The sequence continues at coordinate 18,164,963 of NC_082658.1, read as the reverse complement.
GAGAGGGAGGGAAAGCGAGCAGCAGGAGCCCTGGGCTCAGCTCAGCCAGTGTCTCATCATTTTGCCCTGGGTGAGTCGCTTCCCTTCTCTGGGACTCCGTCCTGAGATCAGGGGACTGGAGGAGTTTATGTTAAGGTCTCACCCAGCTTTGACAGTCTGGGGCCTGGACCCCCTGATGGCCATCTTTCCCCTGTGCCACAGTGAGAAGATCGAAGGCTCCAATGGAGCAGCCACCCCCTCAGCACGTGAGTGACCCTTCTCCCCTCCCCCACAGGTTCTTGCCCTCTCTGAGCCTCAGATGCCTAATCTGTAAAGTGGCTACATCACCAGGCTTCAATGGATAAATGAGTAGTCACCTTAGACCAAGATGCCTTCGCTCCGGCGCTTTGCTCCTCACAGAGGGCTGACCACTAGTTGGGGCAGGGAGCCAGAGCCACGTCTCTCTGTGGCTGCTGTGTGGGGTCAGGAGTGGGGAGGACTTTACCCCAGGCTCACGATTTCTTCCCTTTCTCCCATCCTCGTGGTCCCTGTCTGCAGCCTGCGGGTCAGGCAGCCGGAGCAGCGGGGCCACCCCAGTGTCCGGCCCTCCCCCGCCCTCGGCCAGCAGCACGCCTGCGGGGCAGCCCACTGCCATCAACCGTTTGCAGATGCAGCTACACCTGCGTGGCCTGCAGAACAGCACCAATGACCTGCGCAGCCAGCTTCAGCAATTGCGGAAGCTCCAGGTACCACCCTCTCCGGGGCGTCGCCCTGTACCCCGCTTCCTCAAACCCCGCCCCCTAAAACCCCGCCCCGCCAGAACCCGCCCACGAAACTCCTTCCCGCGAGTCTGCCCCATCCCGAGGCCCTCCGCCGCTCACTGGGCTGCTCTCAGAAACCCTCCTCGAACTCTCGCCACCTCGCTGAGTCTCTACTCCCTCACCACGCCCCCATCCCTCGCCCGGGTCCCCCTCACTGAGCCCTCTTGCCCCTTTCCTGAATCCTCACCGCTCTCTGGAAGCCCCAATCCACCTCACTGAGCCCCCTTCTCCTGTCAGTATCCCTCAGGGCAGTCCCTGTCCCTTCCTGCCCCGCATTCTCTACCCCCTCCCCTCCCTTGGGCGGAAGCCCTTCCCCCAGATCCCCTCAGCTCTCCCTTCCTGAGCCCGCACAGTCTTCCCGCGCCTGCCCCGCCTGGCAGATGGTCCCACCAGTCAGGAGCCTGGCATCGCTGTGCCCGCTCCTCGAGAGTATCCCAGGGCCCGTCAGGTGAGAATAATGAGTAGAGACAGGCTGGAGAGGGGGCAGAGAGTTGCCATCTGGGCAATGGGTAAGATCTCGCCCACCCCCACCTTTGCCCCAACTCGGCCTTAGAACTCGGTTTTCCCGGCCCAGCCACCGAAGCTCTATCAAACCCCAGTGCTTGAGTCCTTCATCGAAGCCATAGCCATGCAGCCGCAAGGTGGGCAGGGCCCTACGCAGGGCCACCCCTTGCCCCCCAAATATCCGCTACCCCGTTCTCCTGCCTCTATATTTCCCCAGACGAAACATTGTCCTCCGCCCCCCACCATCTTACCCCTTCGCTGCAGCTAACCGCCACGGCCATGCAGCTGCACCTTCTGCAGGACCCAACTTGGCACTCCTCCCTCCACTATCCCAGGCCGTTCTCCTCCTGCCTCTATTCTTCCGCAGAACTAAGCCCTCGGCCTGTGCCTCCCCACCATCCCACCCTTTCACTGCTGCTCACGGCCACAGCCGAGCATTGGTATCTTCCGTGGAGCTTGCCCCGCGTCGGGCTCTCCTCTGCCTGCCTCCTCCTAGCCCTCTCCCGGCTGCGCGCCTCCGTTCCCTCCCGCCCCTGTCCATCGGTCCGTCTGCGTCCCGCAGCTGCAGAACCTGGAGTCTTTGCGCGCGCTGCTGAAGGGCACGGAGGCGGAGCTGAGCATGCGCGTGTCGGAGGCGGCGCGGCGGCAGGAGGACCCGCTGCAGCGGCAGCGCACCCTAGTGGAGGAGGAGCGGCTGCGCTACCTCAACGACGAGGAGCTCATTACCCAGCAGCTCAAGTGAGGCTGGGCGCAGCTTTGGAGGGAGGGCTGGGGGTGCGGCCTGGGTGGCCGGCAACCTGGTTTCACGGGGAGGTGAAGCTCCCTTCCTTCTGAATCACAGGTGACGTTCTGAAGCCTGATTTCCTTCTCCTCTGTGGCCTGATTTCTCTGTGACCCACAAACCTTTGACCATCTGGCACAATTCCTGTTTTCTTTTTTTCTGGCTTGATGCCTGCTTTTGCTATGGTCTTGCTTCCTAATGGTCCACAGTCTGGTTTCCCCGTGGCCTGCAGCCTTACTCTCGTGCGTCCAGCTGCCCGATATCACTCTGCCCTCTGCCTGCTTTCATTCTGGCCTGTGACCCGTGCAAGCTGACCCTCGAGTATTCAGGTGGAGCTTTCAGGTGTGGCCAGCTTGGTCAGCTTGGTGCTGACCAGTCACAGTTGCCACCACTCCAAGTCTCTGATCTCTGAGACTAGGTATAGCCAAGGAGAACCCTCCTCCCGTCCTAGTGCAGCTGAAACAGGGCTCCAGGAATAGAGAACACCCCACCCCCAAATGCTTAGACATGGAAGGGTTAACAGAAGACAGTCCTCTGATCCAAATTTAGCAAATGGCTGTCTGGCCAAGATTCGATTGTCTGGCACCATTGAAGGGAGAAGCTGCCTGCCGCTGTCCATCCACTGAGTGAGCAGACCCAGCCCACTGCCGCCTTCCCTGGTCAGTCCCTGGGGTCTGAGACAGAGGCCCTGTTCCTCCATCTGGTCTCCCTCTTGGTGGTACAGGGCACAAGGGGCCTGAGGTCCAGCTCCAACACTGAGAGGCTGTTCGATCACGACAGTTTTTACCCTTCTCTGCACTTCAGCTTCCTCACCTGTGCCCAGTATTAAGATTTTCGCAATTCTTTCCAGAGAGGACTTGGATTCTACTGGTCAGCGACTCGGAGCCGGGGAGGCTGCTCAGAGGGGCCCAGCTTTCTCACCAAGGTCATAATTGGCTGTATCACTTGCAAGGCGCTACTTGAAAAGGGTCCCTGCTCCTCAGTCTTGGGCTCACAGCCTATAAGTACATGTGCTTTTCAGTGATGCACAGGGCAAAGATTCTCATGACCCCTTGTGGCTGAGATGAAATAAGGGGCCATCGCACTTGGAAATAAGCTGGTGGCAGCCACTGCATCACCCCTAGTGTGACAGCTGAGTGACAACTCTTGTCAGATCTCCAAGTAGACTGATGGCTGCCATCCCCCCTTACCCAGGGAATTCCATTTACCCAACTTTCCTGTCCCCTTTTTGCCCCTTTTTATCCAGCACAGAGGAGCGGGGTTGGAATTTTCAAAAGGAACTTTACTGAGACATTAAAGGAAAATAAAAGGAAATATAAAAGTACAGAGGCAGAAGGGATGAAAAGATGTATTTATGCTCCTGTCATATGAGTGTCTCTGTCCGCAGCTTCCTGGGGGCCTCAGTTCTCCAGGAGTACACAGACTCCCTACCCGCTGCCCTGTTATCAAACCCATTGCTCAGACTGCTCAGTTGAGAGAGCTTGGGGGCTGATATATGCTTCCGGCAGGATTCTCCATCTACTTCGAAAGGAGTTCCTGCCTTTTTTTGAGTGGGGCCTGGGCTGCACACCAGCGCTGCAGTGGCTTTGGCTTGGCCAGGGGGACGTCCCTGCCCAGCTCCCATAGCCTCCTGGCATTAAGTCAGCCAGCAGGCCCATTCTTACCCCTGCTCTGGCTGCAGCCCCTGTACCCTTGCTCTTGCTCGGCTTCACTCTGCCCCTTCCTTTTGCCCTGGCATCCTGCTGGAAGTAAAGGCTGATTCAGTGCTTCACTCAGCTTGGCTCACTCACCTGTCCTTCTAGCCAAGCACTTGAGCTCTGTTTAGACGTTGCCCTTAGGGAAAGCCTCTGCTGACTGAGACCTTTTGGCCTCCGGAGCATAATGTGACCCAACCCAGGACCAGCTTTGTAAGCATGTGACCTGTGTAATCGCACAGGGCCCCACACTTGTGAAGGCCCATGCTTGGTTTAATGCTCTGCTGTCACTATCTTGAAATTCTTAATTTCTAAACTAGGGGCAAAATCTTCATTTTGCTTTGGGACCCCCAAATTATATAGCTGGTTCTGTCCTGACCCTCACCTCTCAACTCCTCTAGAACTAAATCTGGGTCTGGAAAGCCCCACTACTTTCTGATCCCAGTGTCTAGACTTGGGATGGTCTGGACTCACTTGTAGAGCCTGCCCAGGTTATGGGCCCCCAAACTTTGGCAGATGGTATGATCAGAAAATCGAGGTGCTAATTGAGCCTAAGAGGGGCCTTGTCCCTTCTGCCTGAGAGTTGCAGTGTTATTTCCTCCTGAAGGCTTACCTGAGTGCTCTTTTAAATGAAGGTCCCTTCCTCTGCAGAGTGATGTTTGGGAGTGACCGTTTTACAAAACTGGCCCGCCCTGAGCCAGTCAGGTATCACACACATCAAAAGAGAGTTGTTCTTTCGCGTGTGGCGGAGTGAAGGCTGGGTGGGACAGTGGGTGGGTGTGGGGTGATGTTAGTCCAGTGTGGGAGGGAGATGCAGCAGAACCCAATGGCTGAAGTCAGACAGGAGTAGATCCTGCTTTGCCACAAAATAGTTGAGTGACCTTGGACAAGTTACTTAATCTCTCTGAGCCTCTTTTTGTTTTTTTTTAATGCCAAAGCCCATTGTTAGGGTAGCTTAGTTAGGGTAGCTAATTAATTAGTTAGGTTAGCTGCTGTAACAAATTGTATAATGGTTCAAAAGTAATCAATATACCTTTCTTTCTCATGGAACAGTATTGGTGGGTTAGCAGAATGGCTTTCCTCCATGCAGTCATTCAGGGACCCAGGCTAATGGAGGTTTTGCCATCTTCAATATGTGTCTTCCAAGATTATCCACAGGGTCATTGTCTTTCAACCAACAGGAAGGGGAAGTGAGCATGGAGGAGCTTACATGGGAGGTTTTTAGGGGCCAGGTCTGGAAGCAGCATGTACCCCTTCCACTCATATTCCATTCGCTAGACCTCAGTCGAATGGCCACTTCTACCTGCAAGGGAGGCTGGGAAATGTAGTCTAGTGTCTAAGCTACTGCTTGTCTGTGTGTAAACTGGAGGTAATAATGGTTCCCACTCGCAGGATTTGTTGTGAGGATTAAATAAGGTAAAGAAAGTGAGGAGATGAATGTGCACCTGGCAGGCCGTAAGCACTTAGTACAAGATAGCTCTTTAACTGGTAGTGCTGACTCACAGCATTTTGTCCTTGGCTCCAGTGTGATCTGTCTTTTCACCCGCTAGTTGGATGAAGATGTATAAAGCATGCTGATAAGATTTGCTGATGACACAGAGCTTTGAGGGGGAGCAAATCTGTTGGATGGTAGAACTGAGATTCAAAAGTTGTTCCTACATGGATTGTTGAGCTGAAATCCAACAGATGGGGTTTGACAGGAATGTATGTAGAGTCCCGCATGTGGGTCAGGGACATCAGTGACTCAAGTACACAACTGAGATGACCTACCTGGGCAGAGTTCCTTCTTTCACTTATTCATTCCTTCCATAATTATTTACCAGGCATTTATTCTGTTCCAGGCACCATGCCAGGTGCTGGAAATCAGAGATGAATCAGAAAGACATGGTGTCTGCCTGCCTAGAGTTGCTTAGCCCAGCAAACAGGAGCTCCAGGAAGGAAGCAGACCCCCAACCCCAAGCGTAGGGAAGGGGGGAGAGGTTGTAGGGAAGTGTAGGTGGGCGGGGGTGCGAAATGGAGTGTTCTAGGCAGAGGAAATGGCATTATAGAGGCCCAGGGAGAGCAGCACATACAAGGACCTCAGCAATTCTGGATGGTTCTAAACAGAAGCAAGCCAGACGAGGAGGACAGTGGATGTAGCTGGAGAGAAAATAAGAGCAGCTCCCAGGGACTGACCCCTTGCATTAGCTCATTTAATCCTCACAGTGGCCCCAGGAGGGAGGAACTCTTACCATCCCCATTTTTTTGGGTGAGGAAATTGAGACCTGGAGGCAGTCAGTAACTTGTCTAAGATCTCTGCTGGGTCGGGCAGAGCTGGGATTGGAATTTGGATCTGTCTGACTCCAGGGCCAAATTTTCAACTACTACCCTCATACCCTTCTTGGCTACATTGAAGAATTTGGATTTTAGCCTCAAAATGTTGGGATCCATTTCGGGTTCAAAACAGGTGGTGGTGACTTGGTGGTCTGATTTACATTTTAGAAATATGGAGGGTTTTAAAATGACACAAGGGCTTCCCTGGTGGTGCAGTGGTTAAGAATCTGCCTACCAATCCAGGGGACACAGGTTCCAGCCCTGGTCCGGGAAGATCCCACATGCCACGGAGCAACTAAGCCCGTGCGCCACAACTACTGAGCCCACGCACCACAACTACTGAAGCCTGCGCACCTAGAGCCTGTGCTCTGCAACAAGAGAAGCCACCTCAGTGAGAAGCCCGTGCACCGCCACTAAGAGTAGCCCCCGCTCGCCACAACTAGAGAAAGCCTGAGCGCACCAACGAAGACCCAATGCAGCCAAAAATAAATAAATAAATAAATTTAAAAAAAAGAAAAAAACCCCACAAGCTCAGCATAAACCATCTGAAAATTGAAAGCAGCTTTGTCATTGAGGAAAGAGGCTGAGCGTCTGAATCACTTGAGCAAAGGTAGATGGACGTGGCAGTGCCACCCTGAAAAAGAAGAGACTCTTTAGGAGCACATGCAACTGCCTCCAGTTCTCTGAAAAGCTGCCAATTTCTCTGCTGTGTCCTTGGCATAATCAGTATCAGAGGATGCAAGTTATCGGGAGGGAGATTTGGATTGATGTTGCTAAAGATCAGAACTTCAAAGAGGGGACCCAGGGCACCTGTTAGGGAGTGCCTCTGAAGTCTCATCTCTGAAGTTTGGCTTTCTGATTTCACTTGGGCTTGTGGCCTGGAGGATGGCTTTTAATTTTGATCTGATTGGTGGCCTGATTTCTTTCCAGCTGCCCAATTTCAGGGGGCTGGGCTGGGGCCAGAGGGGCTGAAAGGGTCTTTCTGTGGCTGCAGTGACCTGGAGAAGTCAGTGGAGAAGATCCAGAGGGACGTGTCCCACAACCACCGACTGGTGCCTGGGCCCGAGCTGGAAGAGAAGGCGCTGGTGCTGAAGCAGCTCGGGGAGACGCTGACTGAACTCAAGGGTGAGCCTGGGGGCACCCCTACCCCCACCCCACTGCCCATCCTCCCAATCCTCGGAGCTGCTCCCTCCCCAGCTCACTCCTTCCCTTCCCCTCAGCTCACTTCCCAGGCCTGCAGAGCAAGATGCGGGTAGTGCTGCGTGTGGAGGTGGAGGCAGTGAAGTTCCTGAAGGAGGAGCCACAGCGCCTGGATGGGCTACTCAAGCGCTGCCGTGGGGTCACAGACACGCTGGCCCAGATCCGAAGGTCATTCTATCCCTGAGTTCTTATCTCTGACCTCCAGTTTCCCAGTGGGGTCACACACTGAGCTAAATCGATAGGTCAACCTGACCCCTTATCCCAATTCCCACAAAGCTCACTGGTGTGCTGACTGGATCTGCACCTCAGCTCTGACCTGTGGCCCCGTGCATGTTGTAGGCTTGGCCCTCCCATTTGCCGGATGCAGTCACTCCTCCCCAGGCCCTTCCACTTGTCCTGCAAGATCCCAGAACCCTCCTCAAACCCCACCTCCCCCAGGCCAGGCTTCCCTCCCATGGGGCCACCACCCTGCAGGCCTCACAGCTGCTCCCAACTCTCCCAACCCCAGGCAAGTGGACGAAGGTGCGTGGCCACCCCCCAGCAACCTCCTGAATCAGTCCCCCAAGAAGGTGACAGCCGAGACTGACTTCAACAAGAGCTTAGACTTTGAAATGCCACCCCCCAGCCCTCCACTGAAGCTCCACGAGATGAGCGGGCCAACCGAGGGGGCCCCTCCGACCCCGAAGGCGGGCAACCCCACCAAAGGCCTGGACACTCCTGGCAAGAGAAGCGTGGACAAGGCTGTGTCTGTTGAGGTGCTGGGCCCGGCATGGGGGGGGCCAGAACTAGGCTCACACGTTCTCACCACCGTCCTAGATTGGCAAGTGCCAACACGTGGGGACTTGTTCCTGGGAGACGAGGAAGTCCGAGAAGCATATTGAGGGTGACATTAGTCCTGCTAGACAGAAAAGCATATTATAAACCTATGGTAATCAAGGCAGTGTGGTGTTAGCATAGGAGTAGATTATGTGCTCAGTGAAACAGAATAGAATGTCTAAAAGCAGGTCTAAGTTTATCCCAAGAGTAGTTTGTAATGAAGGTGGTATTCCGGACTCACAGGGAAAGCACGTAATACTCAAGGAGAAGCCCGAGGCTCGGCCCAAACGGGAGGCTTCCTTTCCATTCCTTGCATGGTGGCTGAGGCCCCAAAGGTCCAGGAGCAGGGCAGCCGCTTCAGTCCTGACTGTCGACCCCTCCTCTCAAGGCTGCCGAGTGGGACTGGGAGGAGAAGCGGGCAGCCCTGACCCAGTACAGCGCCAAGGACATCAACCGGCTTCTGGAGGAGACACAGGCAGAGCTGCTGAAGGCCATCCCTGACCTGGACTGTGGGAGCAAGGCCCACCCCGGCCCAGCCCCCACCCCTGACCACAAGCCCCCCAAGATGCCCCACAGCCAGAAGGCAACCCCCCGAACGGAGCCCAGTGGAAGGAGAGGCTCAGGTATGGGGGCAGGTAGGGGGCTGGCGAAGAGCCCAGAGGAGGGGAGCCCCAGCCTCGGGAGCTCTCAGGTTGATGGGGGAGGCGCTTGGGAGTGAGAATCTTTGTGGTCGGGCTGCCAGAGGAGGGAGGTGCTGGCCTGCCCCTCAGCCACGAAGGGAGACCCAGAAGGAGGGGATAGCACCGGACTCCATGCAGGGATTTTTCCCACTGCTCTGACTGCTGCTGAGAGGACCATGCAGGGAGGACGAGCAAGTCCAGGCAGAGGGTCATCCCCCTGCACGTTCTGACCCAGCGTGTGTGCCAGAAGCGAGGCTGTGCTGAGACGGGGTGCGGGTGCAGTGCTGAGCTATACGGACGGGGTTCCTGGGCTCCCTGAGCCTGTGAGAAGCCCGAACCAGAAATGGCAATTGTCATTCACGCATTTATTCATTCCTGCCACATATATTTGTTAAGCACCCACTATGTGCTAGGTGCTGGGGATAAGGAGATAAGGCTGCTTTCAAAGAGCTTAAAATTTCGTGGGAGAATAATACTAACATCTGTGTTTATCAAGCACTTACTATGCGGCAAGAACTGCTCCAAATGCTTTCTATGTATCAATCCTTATAATTTTACAACAATCCCAGGAGGCAGATATAGTAATTATTTCCATTTTACAGATGAGGACACTAAGGCTCAGTGTGGTTAAGTAATCTGTCCCAGGCCATACCTCGTGTGTAAACCAGAAACAGGATTCAGGTGCTAAATGCTGTCCTAGAGGAGGCCCTGGAAGGGCAGGAAGGGCTTCCCATGGAAGGGGACTTTCCATTGGAGTCTTGCATTTCCCTGGCTAGTGAAAGAGGGCATTCCAGGGAGAAACAGCACATACAAATGCCTGGAGGTGTGTGTTTGGTGTTGCCCAGCTGGGTCCAGACCAGGGAGTAGTAAGCAGAGCTGAAGCTGAAAGGTTGGCAGGCACAGAGGGTGCTGGGCCAAGAAATTTGAACATGGTTTGGGGTCATGGGGAATCACTGGGGGATCAAAGGCAGAGGAATGTCAGGCTTGAGTGACTTTTCTGAAGGTTGCCCAGGAAGCAGCCCCCACCCCAGGAAGAATTGGGGGAAAGGAGAGCCTGGTGGGTGGGGTCAGACTCTCAGAATAGTATAACCACTCTCTCTTGATGGAGAAAGGATGAAGATCTGTGCAGGGCAGGGCTGAGGGCCGGGCAAGAAAGGGATGGATTAGAGCAGCGATTCTCAGACTTGAATGTGCACGTGAAATCACCCGGGGATCTGCTAGAACGTGGATTCTGATTCAGCAGCTCTGGGTGGGGCCTGAGCTTCTGCATTTCTAACAAGCTCCCAGGTGCTGCCAATGCTGTTGTTCCACGGGCCACACTTTGAGTAGCAAGGCGTGAGAGTGCTGTAAGGGGAGGAGCAACAGGGCTTGGGGTTGGATTGCACGGGGAGGTAGGAGAGAAGGAGGAGGGGGCCTGTGTCCTTTCCCCTGAGCGTTCCTCTCCCTTCCTCCCTGGAGGAGGAAGCCAGGTTTATCCTAACCCTGGAGTCAGATGTGGCGCACAGACTCCAGGGTTACAAGTCCCCTGACCCCCAGTCCCTTGGCTGCCCGCAGATGAGCTGACAGTGCCCCGATACCGCACGGAGAAGCCCTCCAAGTCGCCCCCGCCGCCCCCTCCCCGCCGGAGCTTCCCCTCCTCCCATGGCCTGACCACCACGCGCACTGGAGAGGTCGTGGTCACCAGCAAGAAGGACTCGGCCTTCATCAAGGTACCGCCACCGCTTGGGTAGGGGTCAGGGGGCTGAGTTGGGGGCATGCCTGAGATGACCTCTGGAGACTCTCTGGGGTGGTCCCCTCTCTCAGAGGAAGTGGAAGGAAAGGAAGGAGGCTGGCCAGTGGTGACTCTACTTCTGGCTTGGGCTTCCTCCATGGGAAGGGGCCGTCCCGGCAGATGAGGAGCTGGGGCAGGTGGGAGATGGTCTGGAAGTGATAGGGCCTAGGAGGTGAGCTGGAGGGGGCCAGGGCCTGGTCTTGATGGGGACCGGGCCCTTGCAGAAGGCCGAGTCTGAGGAGCTGGAGGTGCAGAAGCCCCAAGTGAAGCTGCGCCGAGCCGTGTCCGAGGTGGCCCGCCCGGCCTCCACACCCCCCATCATGGCCTCTGCCATCAAGGATGAGGACGATGAGGACCGCATCATCGCAGAGCTGGAGGTGGGTCAGGGGCGCACCTGGCCCCTGAGGCATCAGCCAGGCCCCCTCCCTTTCCCTGTCAAGCTGACCCCAGGGTGAGGTGCCCGGACTAGGACAGGGGACTGGATTCTTGGCTCCCCACTGAGGCTGGTTCAGGATCCTGTCCTTCTTGCCTCAGTTTCTTCTCCACTGTAAAGTGGGGGAGGGGGTCTAAAGCCCCTCCCTGCATGTTTGAGTTTTTTACTTTAGTGTCTGAGACGCCGTGCAACTGCCCTGACACCTCCTGTGCTCTGAGACCCCCATCCCCTAGTGTTCTGAGAACAGAAGCTCTAACAAACTCACCTATATACCTTGACCCCCTCCCACTGCTGTAAGTCACCCAGACTCGAGTGTTCTCAGCACCCCTCTCCAAGAGGCTGAAGACCTGGACCACCAGGGCCTCTGGTGGCCAATGGCCATGGTGAGGGGCCAAGGAGTGCCAGCCCAGGCCACCCCCTCCCCATGAGTGCCTGGGTCAGAGCCCAGCACCCCCATCCTCCCTGTACCCCCTCCTCCAAACCTGCCCCCACCTTCTGCTCCCCAGGTGTTTGAGAGAAGCTCAGTGTCTCCCCTCCCCCCCACGCCCTGCCGCCAGCCGATCCCCACCTTGCTGTTCCCCCAGGACCCGGGGCCTCCTGGGGGCTCAGCCCCGGGCCCCACATGGAAGGTAACGGGCTGCCCCCCACCTCTCACGGCGCTCTCTCTGCCTGTGCCTCCACGCTTCCTCTCCTCACTTCTCACGCTAACCCGCTAGAACCTGCCAGTCACATCCCTGAGTCCCGCCACTGCCACGGCCTCACCCCCTCCCCCGCCCCAAGGACGGGTGCATCACCCTTCCTTCCCTCTCCAGACTCCAGCAGCCTGGTACCTGGTGGCCCCCCTTGGGTCTGCATTTCCTTACAGGCTTGATTCCGGGTCTGGCCTGTGGTGGCTTGGGTATTTTGTTCCTATCTGCAGCCAGAGTTTAGGTCTGGCCCGAAGCCCACGTTTTGTCTTGGTCCAAGATTGGAGTTTGGATCTTGCTTGTTACATGACTTTAGGCCCAACTCAAAGTCTGACACTGTCCTGAGCCCTTGCCTAGTCCCTGCCCCCATCTCCCCTACTCTGCTGCCTGTGCCAAGTGGGGGCTCTTTCTCCCACTAGAATCTATGCCTTGCACTGGGCACCAGGATGCCCAGGAGGAAGACTCATTTACAGCCTCTCTCCACCCCATGGCCCCATCTGGGCAGAGAGCTTGGGATGGAAGAAACCCATGCCCTTCCTTGGCTGCCGGTTCTGTCTTTCGGCATTGGGAGTTTCTTCCTTCTCTCTAACTTCAGTCCTTGCTGCTGTCCTGCTGCACTTACTTCCTTTTTATTTTTTCTTGGGAATTTGAGGGTGACCTGCTGTCTGCACCCCAGGGGGCTGTGCTTGGTTGGGGAGGGGGAATTGCGGGGCGGTGGTCTGGGAATCTCTCCCTCTGCCCAGTTAGGTTGTAGCAGGAGGGCGTCTGCTCTGCAGAGGGGAGCCTCCCATGCACGCACGTGTTCACCTTCCTCACCTGGTTCTCTTGGCCCACAGTGGGTTCTGTGCTGGCCGCCACCTGATTTCTAACCTGGCTTGAGGCCTGGTGGTGCTTTGGCTCCCTGGCGGGGGGAGCAGACAGGCACCAAACGAGTAGACAGTGCTGTCTGCTGGGCAGAGGATGGGCACAGAGCAGTCCAAGGAGCCGTCTGGGGGTGAACAGTACGGCAGGGCTGCCCCAGGCTGGCTGTGCCCTCGGCACCTTGGCCCACTGCACCCAGCCACTGCGCCTTTCTGGCCCTGGAAGCCAATCCTGATGGGGTCCAGTGGGCAGAGCCTCTCCACTGGCCCTTTGGGCTGGCTGCCCTTCTGCATCCTGAGGCGCCATCGGGCAGTGGAGCCGGGCGGGCATGGGTCGCCCTCTCTGCCTTCCCAGTCTGCACCTGCCACATCCAGGTAAGCAGGTGGCAGGGCTGGGTGGGTTGCCTTGGGCGGGGGGGCTGGGGGTCCCTGCTGCCCCCCCCCCACATCTCCCCATGGCTCCTTTTAGTGGAAAGAGCACTGGACTTGGAGTCAGACTGCCTGGGTTCAAATCCTGGCTCTGCCACTAGCTAGCTGTGGGTAAGTGACCTTGGGTAAATTACATGACACCCCCCCACCTCAGTTTTCTCATCTGTAAAGTGATGAGAGTAGTAGCCATTTCACGGGCAACAGAAAGGATTAAAGATGAAGGCGTATATGGCAGTTCCTGGTATAAGACTCTGCTCAGAATTAGACCAGAATTCACTCAAGTGGGGTAGGGGTGACTGGGGACCTCTCTCTGTGCCCCCACCAAAGCCAGAGCCCGGGACGCTCACACAGAGGCAGATGCTCTAGCTTTGCCCAAGCCTGTGCAGCAGAGGGACTTAGCTGAGCCCCTCCCGTTGTGACTGTGAAGCCGTCAGAGAAAGCTCCGGAAGTAAGGGGTAGGGACCAGGAGACTCTGGCCTGAGATGAGGATGGCAGACCCACCCTCCGAGGCCAGAGGCCAACACCTGGTCTCCACCCACACGGGGCTGCGGGTCTCGGACATTCAGTTCAAGTCCACAAATAGCTAATATCTATCGAGCACTTACGCCGTGCCAGGCATTGTTCCAAGCAGGTGCCCACTTGAGCTCACTTCATCTTCCACCAGCCTCACGTTATTGTTACTCCATCGCACAGATGGGCAAACTCCTGGCAGTAACCATGAGAGCTGCTCTCAGAGTTTAACATGGGTGATGAGAAGTAAACATGTGTCTGTGCTTCTAGGTAAACTGGCATCTTTGCCAGAAAGTGGGAGACCGTAGGATGTGGTGGAAAAAGGCCTGAATCCTAGTCCCAGCTTTGCCTCTAACTTGCTGGGTAAACTCAGTCAGGACCCTCCCCTGCCTCGGTTTCCCCATCTGTGAAAGGAAAGGGCTGGGCTCACCCACATGTGACCCCCCATCCCAGCTCAGGGTGCTTTGGTTGCAGGGATCACACTCTCCCTCATCTTTCCTGTCCCCGCAGGCTGCCGCAGGCCCCAGGCCCTTCTGCGTCCCCCGGATCATCTTGACAGAGTGTGCCCCCAAACCTCCCTCTCCACCAGAGGCCAGGCTTGAGGAACCCGGTCTTAGGACAACCCCTACCCCACGACCCCGGACCCTGGCTGGCAGCGGGAGGGGCTGGGGTAATCCACGGGCCCCTCCAGGGCTAATGGCTGAGGTTTCCCAGCCCAGGAACAGCTCGATGCTGGAGAAGGAAGGGGCGGCTCTGAAGAGACTGGAGACAGGGAGCTGCAGCCCAGAAAAGGAAGGAGCTGGGGTCCCCTGTTCTCGGGCACCTGCCCCAGACAGGACCCAGGAGCCCTCCGCTGCCGAGACCTACCCAGAGGAGACCCTCAAAGACTCTGGACACGACGCCCAACCCTGCAGCGGGGAGAGCAGGGGTCAGCGTGCTGCTGGCCTGGGCTGCACGGGGCGCGGTGCCACCACCCAGCGGATGGACAGCCTGGAGGAGACGCTCCGGGAGCTGGAAGCCACCCTGAGCCAGATGGGCACGGCCCCTGCCGCGGGGTCCCCTGGCAGCCCCCCACCCCCGGCCCCTGGTCCCCAGGTGGCTGCCTCCTGCCCCGTCCTCTCCTCTTATCTTCCGGCTCCAGTCTCAGAGCTGGAGGGAGTGGGAGGCTGCAGGAGCACCACGGCAGCCCCCTCCTCCCACTGGCCTTCTCTCAGCCCCGCCACCCTCCTGGGAGCCCGGTGCCAGGCTGGGTTTGCAGGCAGAGCCCCTGGCAGGCTGGGAAGCTGGCCTGCCCAGGGATCAGCCTAACCAGCCGTGGCGGGGACCAGGGCCTCTCCCCTCTGCTCTGTATCTGTAAACCGACAAATAAAGTTCTTTCCCCCTTTTCCATCCCCACACTCCCCTCCTCCTCTCCTGTCTGACTCTCTCTGTCTCTGCTGTTTCTCTGCCTGCGCCTCTGGATCCCCAGAACCCTTCCGGGCAGGCCTGGTCCCTGGGGTGGTTCAAGGGGGCTGGACTTGTCCATCTCTAGGGAGACTTCGCCCCCATCCTCCCATTCAGAGGAAGATGTGGGCCTGGGGCTGCCAATCCTACTTTGTCTGCCATTATAAAGACCCCTCCCCCAAATCTCAGGCACGTTCTCTCGGGCCAGGGGTGGTGGTGGTGGTGGTGCCAGGGACCTTCACCTTAAAACTGGCTCCCCCAGAAGGGCACCAGCTGCCCCCGGGCTACTCAAGGAAGCCACCAGGGTTCTCACCCAGGAGCTGTTGGGAACCTGGCCGGGGGCCCCGTCCCCTCTCCTGCAGGGAGGCCTTAAACCTGGCCTCAGAGAGTGGGCCTGATTCCTGGGTGGGGTGTGGAGCCAGGGAGGGCTCTCCAGGTCTCAGAGGGCCCACTGCGCCTGGGGTGCCTGTGTGATCCCACCTCCAGTCCTGACCCTGTTCCTCTTCCTGCAGAGTGGCGGTGGCAGTGTGCCGCCCATGAAGGTGGTGACTCCGGGGACCTCTCGGCTGAAGGCGGCCCAGGGCCAGGCAGGCAGCCCCGACAAAGGCAAGCATGGCAAGCAGAGGGCCGAGTACATGAGGATCCAGGCCCAGCAGCAGGTAAGCCTGGGCACCACGGGGGCGGGGCCTGGGCCCCATCCAGACCCCCTCCCCCTCCCCACTGGCAGTGCTGTGTGCTCCTGCTGTGTGCTGGTCATCTCCTGCCAGTATTCCTGTGACCACCTTCCTGCCGGCGGCCCAGAGAGGTCCTCCCTGCCAGGACTGCCCCACCGGTCCCTTAAGCCATCTTCTCCTTCCTCTCTCCAGTCCCAGCGCTCAGGATCTGGTTCTCAGCCAGATGGCTCCTTTCTCAGAAGGCCCCTCACTCAGGACCAGAGAGGGCTGTCTCCTCAGCCGCTCCTGGACAAGACCCTGCTGAGGCTGGTGGCCCCGGGGTGTGGAAGGGGCCTTTATGCCTGTCTTCCTGCCACTCCACTCCCCGCCTCTGCTTCCTTCCCTCTGCTCTCAGGTCCCACCTGCTCTCTGGGGTCCCCACTCTCATCTCAGCCTCCCTCTTAGCTCTTAGACCACCTCCCAACTAAGGGAGAAACCAGTTTTGCATCTGCTTTTCAGTCTCGTGTTTGGGTTGCAGTGTGGTTAATGGGGAGGGGGAGAAAGGGGAGAAGTACTTCGGCCCCCCGGTGGGTGCCGTAGTAGTGGTGGAGGCGCTGCACCCTCTTTCAGATTTAATTAGTGGGCCTGGGACGGTATATAGAGTTGACAGCCTCACCCGTGGATGTTTCTGCCCTGTGGCTCACCTGTGGCCTGGTCGGAAGATGCAGATGGTCCTCAGGCCTCGATGTTTAGAGAGACCTTTAGTGCACTCATTTGGTTCAGTAAATATTTCCGAGCAGTTCCTGTATGCCAGGTCCATTCTGAGTGCTGGGTGGGAGTAGGGGTCATGCAATGTCCAGATGCTGTGACTTGAAGAAAGTTCTAGGCTCAGAGGCAGGAGGTGAGAGATGGGCAAGTCTAGCCACCTCCTTTATAGATGAGGGGAAAGCTCAGAGAAGGAAAGGGACTTCCCACGGGCCCACAGCAAGGTGGCATTAAAGCCAGGACTGGGACCCAGGGATCCCAAAGCCCTTCCCACCACATGGCTCTGCCCAGCCCTGGGCACACAGGCCTGCCTGCTGGTCCTCTGGAGAGTCCAGTGGAGACGGGCCAGCCAGGCCCCTCACTAGCTCCCTGCTGGCCACCCGTCTTCCTCATGGGTCCCCAGCCACATCCTGCCAACCCCACCCCAGCTCTTTTTCCTGCCACCACCAAGGATGAGTTCCCCTCATCCTGTCCAGGCTGGTCTCTCTTCGGTGTCTAGAACAGCTGCTGACATTCCCGGGGTGTTCACTTGTGCCAGACACACACATTAATTCATTGCACACTCACTACTCTAAGGATGGGCCGTATTATCCCCATTTGACAGATGGGGAAACTGAGGCTTTACCCAAGGTCACAGGGCTGGCAAGTGCTGGAGCAGTGTTCAAATCCAGACTGACACCCCGCCCCCCACCCCTTCACAGAGTTGCTTCAGCCTCTTCAGCGGGCGCCTCCCTCCTCTGGAATTATGCTCCCCACCTCTCACCCTGACTCCCAACTCCCCCAGCACCCAGCTCCTCTACCTGTTGCCCTCTCTCCTACCCCTCCAGTCACCTCCATCGCCTCCACGCCCTCTCGTCCGTTCATTCCTCAACCCACCCCCTCCTCCTACTTCCTTCCAACCTCACCCCTGGGCTTGGCTAGGTCTCCAGTGGCCTCCAAATGGCCTCTTTGCACCGTGCTCTACCCACCTCTCTGCAGCGTGTTGGGCACATACCCTGCCCCCCCTACATGCACTGGGGGGCCGTGGGACCCTCGCTCCTTGGCATCCTCTCCTCCCTTGTCGGCCCTCACTGACCCTCCTGGGCAACTCTCCTCTGCCCCCCTCTTCACTCCTCCGCGTCCATCTTCTTCCACAGCCTCTCTGCTCCTCACACCACGTGCTCCTCTCCTTGGGCACCAGGCGCCATCTGTCCCTGCCCAGGTGTCTGTTCTGAGCTCAAGCCTGCCCCCGCTGCTCGCTGCTCGCCACTTGGGAAAGTCACCGGCCCCGGGCATGCACCTACGCTGAGGGGTCCGCTGAGCTCCCCCCCTCCCTCACCTTCCCCAGCTACATGGTGCTCCTCTCTTCCCACGTGACTGGTCTGGCTGTATCTCTGTCACTTTCACTTTTCTAGAAACCTTTCTTTAAAAAAGCATCTTCTCTCTAATGAAGTATTACACGTTCTTTGCAGAAATGTTTTAAAGTAAAGAAACGTTATAAAGCAGCAGGGGAAAAAATTATCCTGTGCCTCGGTACCCCAGTGCGTGCCCTTCTAAGGTTTCCCTGCAACTTCTGTGACCCCTAACCTATCTTCCCAGACCTGCGGGGTGGGGAGGGTTGTTTGTAAAATGCGGATTTGATTTTATCACTCCCCCAGCTTACAGACCCGTGCCCTCCAGCCCCGGCCGGGTAAGAAAATCAAAACTCCCTCACTGGCCGCCCTGGCGCTTCATGACCAACCTCGGCTCCCTCAGCCCAGTTCTCCCTGCCCGCCCCCCACCCCCGACCCCAGCCCCTCCATTTGCTCCAGTCACCCATATCACCTGGCCCTCCATCCTCAGGCCAGGGCACCGTTCCATCCCAGCTCAGTCTGTGACCCTGGTCAAAGTCCTCTGCCTTCTGAAGCCTTTTTCCTCATCTGTACAATGGGGACGAAAACCCAGAGGCCGGCTTCTGAGTTCATGTAATATAATACCGTGTGTGGGAAAGAGCTTCGAAAGCCACAGAGCGCTCTCCAAAGGGAAGGAGTCGCCACCATGCTTGGCTGCACTGTACCTTTGTCAGGGCCAAGGGCTGGACAGAGGCCTCTCCTTCATCTCGGGGTTCTGACACTAGGAGCTCGAAGCTGCCTTGCCAATGATGAGGGGGAGGGGAATAGAAGTGCCAGGACCAGACAGAGAAATCGGGGTGGAGGAGTGGAGAAAGTTCCGAGAGGGGGTGCAACAGTGCCTGATACCACAGAGAAATCAGAGGAAATGATTGGGGAAAAGCTCTTGGATGTTGTGCTCAAGATTCAGGGGTGGGATGAGAGCCAGATTCTCAGGGGACAAGGATCAAGGGCTTGGTGCAGGCATGAAACTGTGGACACCCCCTCTTCTACTAGGGCTAAGCAACTGTTGGACACCTAGTGTATCTCCTCCATTGGTTCCAGTGAAGAGACTGTAATGAAGGGACCAGCAAGAGATGCTGAGGCACCCAGGGACCAGTGAGAGCAGGAAGCTGGACCTCCCTGGGGGGAGGGGTCTGGGGACATAGGGTTTAGGGAGTCCTGTGAGAGCTGGACAGTAGGTGCTATAGTTATGGAGGGCACAGCATGCCAGCGACATGGCACCAAGTGGGGAGGGAGTAAGGAAGAAACTTTACCCCCTCTCTCTTTCCGCCCTGTCATAATCCCCAATGGCCAAACCCA
Organism: Balaenoptera ricei; assembly: GCF_028023285.1. Classification (NCBI taxonomy): domain Eukaryota; kingdom Metazoa; phylum Chordata; class Mammalia; order Artiodactyla; family Balaenopteridae; genus Balaenoptera; species Balaenoptera ricei. The sequence goes on along the minus strand of NC_082658.1, from coordinate 18,145,956 downwards.
GCCAAGCCAGCCAGCCAAGGCATGGCGGGGTCAGCCAACCAGGGTGCAGAGCAGGGCAGAAATCAGATCTGGGGATGGAGAGGCAAATAGAAAATAGCACCCCTCTTCTGTACCAATTTTAAGTATCTTATTTAATCCTCGTAACACCTTTATATCTTTAAAAATATGTGCATTAACCCTTTTGTCACTGCTACATCCCTACAGCACCTAGAACAGTACTTGGCACACATAGGCACTCAATAAATATTTGTTGGTTAGGTGAAGGAATGAATGAATTTGCCACTGATCAGGCCCAATCCAGGTGGAACTAGACAATGCAGACTTGAAATGTTAATATACTAATGATATAATAATAATAGCTACCATTTATTGCCTGCATCCTGAGTGCAGGCATTGGGCCTCGTGCTCTGTGTGCATCGTCTCACGTGATTCTGGTGCTGTAGGGACTGTTATCCCTGCTTTGCGAGTAACGACATGAAGACCCAGAGGGATACCTGCCTCAGGTCACACGGTTAGGAAGTGGCAGAGCTGGGACTTAAACCCAGGTCTGCCAGATACAAATTCTGCTTGTCCTAATGCTGGATTCTACTGCTTTGCTGGGAAGCATAACTCCGTGGGTGCCGCCAACCCTTGGGGAGACAGCACTCATGACGGGAGCGCTGTTGACAACAACATTAGAGGAACAGTGGTGGGCCTCACATGTAGCAGTCTAAGCGGTTTTAGCTGCACATAACAGAAACTCCAAAATGGCTTAAACAACAAGGAAAGGTATTAGCTAACGAAACAAGAAGCAAGGAGGTTCCAGGGTTGGGGAATTCAGCAGCTCAAGGACATCAAGACCTGTGTTCCTTCCATATTTCTGTTCTGTTGGCCAATCATCCCACCCCACCCGAACACATCTGCCTTCATTCCAGGGCTCCTAGGCACACAGATCATTTTAGGAGCAGGAGAACCTTCCCCAGAGGCCCCCAAGTGACCTCCCCTCTCTACTCATTGCCTGTCTCTAGGTCAGTCACTGGCTAGGAGAAGGGAACGGCTTGAATTGCCATAGGTTTTATCAGGACCCATTCCCCTTGGGCTGGGGGAAGCCGCACCTCTTCTGCCAGCCCAGTGCCTGATTCAGGCAAATAGCTAGGAAGAAGGGCACGTGGGGGCTTCCCTGGTGGCGCAGTGGTTGAGAATCCGCCTGCCAATGCAGGGGACACGGGTTCGAGCCCTGGTCTGGGAAGATCCCACATGCCGCGGAGAGACTAGGCCTGTGAGCCACAATTGCCGAGCCTGTGTGTCTGGAGCCTGTGCTCCGCAACAAGAGAGGCCACGATAGTGAGAGGCCCGCGCACCGCGATTAAGAGTGGCCCCCACTTGCCGCAACTGGAGAAAGCCCTCGCACAGAAACGAAGACCCAACACAGCCATAAATAAAATAAAATAAATAAATTTATTTAAAAAAAAAAAAAGAAGGGCATGTGGGCAGGAGGAGGTGGCCCTGGGAATGGCCCTGGAGGAGGCACCAACAGGGTCGGCAGCACCAAGATGACCTACGCTTGTGTGGAAATCTATGCCTCGTAGCCCGGAGGGACAGGTCAGCAGGCTCGGGGCGCAGAGAGGGAGCTAGACTCTGGCCCACAGGAAGGGGAGGGGTGTGGGGTTCAGCCCTTTGGGTCTGGCTAACGGTTCCAGTCTCCCCCAGCTAAAGCTGACCATCTATGAGGTTTCTGCCTGTCACAAAGGTGGCAAAGCTCTGTTTCTCTGGACATAATTAAGAGCAACGGGGGGAGGACTGGCTGGTGACACGGAAGCAACGAGAACCTTCAGAGACAGCAGCTGTGCCAGCTGAGAGCTCTGAGCAGCACAGGACATGCTCACTGGACACAGTTGGACATGCTCCCTCAGCTTCAGAAAAGTGGGTTTTGGACGCTGCTGCGGCCAGTCTCCCGGGAGGGAAGATGGCCTGAGACGTTGTTACAAAACAAATGCTCACAGAGCAAGTATAAGAGGTCTCCATGCAGAAGGGGGGTATCCACGTAAGCCGGTGAACGCTGCTGCTTGCTGAAGTTTAAAGGCCTTGCACCGGCTGTAGGAGAAGGGGGACATCGCCTAGGCGAGGACACATCACCTGAGTGAATGCAGGAGTCAGGTGGCGGCACAAGCCGGAAGGCAGGTGTTCCAAAGACCAAAGCTCGGAGTAGACCGAGGCTCTTGACAAATGCTAAAGGGAAGGAATGGAAAAAGCTTTTAACTAGAGAGGCGAGCTGAGACCAAAGAGGACAGCCAGGAGGGAACCAACAGCTGGCTTGGGACGCAGTGGGATGTGAAGGGACACAGGAGAAAGCAGGTGTGCTCCCCTTCCACCTGGCTTTGGGAGAAAGAACTCTAAACGGGAAGTGATGGGCGGGGAGGGGTGGGACTGGAGCCCAAAGTAAGTGATAAAGGAGGAAGAAAGCTCTTGGTTGTCTTTATTTCTTTTTAATTATTTTTTAAATTAATTTATTTATTTCTGTTTTTGGCTGCATTGGGTCTCCGTTGCTGCGCACGGGCTTTCTCTAGTTGTGGCAAGCGGGGGCTTCTCTTGTTGAGGAGCACGGGCTCTAGGCGTGTGGGCTTCAGTAGTTGTGGCACGCAGGCTCAGTAGTTGTGGTGCACGGGCTTAGTTTCTCCGCGGCATGTGGGATCTTCCTGGACCAGGGCTTGAACCTATGTCCCCTCCATTGGCAGGCGGATTCTTAACCAACGGGGAAGTCCCCTCTAGGTTGTGTTTAAATGAGTCTGTCTCCAGGCCCAGGTACCCGGACCCTGCGAACACAGGCCATGCCTGGCACGTGGCACTCGGCAAAGGGCTGAGTGGTTGCTAGGATGTGGGGCTGTGGGCCTGGAACCCCTCTGAGTAAGGAATGAGCAGCCAGTCACGACGAGAGGCGTTAGAAGACCCAAACGGGGAACTCTTGCCTAGATGTTCATAAAGGGGGAAATGTAGACCTCAGACTGCAGTGTGGTGAGCATAACCCACAGCTGGATTGCTGTGCACGTGTGGAGGAAGAAATGTGAGCAGCAACCTCAAGGGCGGGTTCACTGTCAGCCAGTCAGGTACATACGGTCTCCTTGGTTCCCTTCCAGGCTGCGGGAGGCACCGTCTGGGTTTCCCCCTGCGGAGCGTCTGATAGGGGCTGCCCAGCAGCTGGGCGATAGTGTAGGTCGGGGAGAAAGGGCGCGGCCGTGCGCAGACCCGGGCTGCAGGGGGCTCTGACGGTGAGCCACAGCACTGTGCTTCTAGCCCTCTCCCCGTCTGTCTTTCTGCATCAGGATGGGCCGGTAGCTACGCAAGGCCAGGAGGGACAGTGGCTACAACTACAGGGAGGAAACCTGGTCTATGGTGCCCTAATCGAGTGATCTCAGAGTTAACTGTGCAGCGGGATCACGTGGGGCGCCTGCCTAAAATGCAGATTCCTGAGCTCACGCTAGAGATGGGACCCTGGGGCGGGGCCCTGGAGTCTGCATTTGTGACAGGCCATCACCTCCAGGACCAGTGTAAATGCAAGGGGTCCGCTGGAGGTGAGGAGGGGGCACGGCTGTTTCTGTCAGAGGTGACCCCTGAGTACCGGACACGTCATGAGGGGGTGACCTCCCGTTACCCACAAGGCACAGCTCAGAGCTGGACGAACACTTGCGGGGCAGGAGGCGGCGGGGGGAGGGTCTTTAAAGAAGCGCCCCCCCAGGAGGACACGCTCATTCCTCAGGTGCCCCTGTAAGACCTGCTGGGGTTGGAAGGGGCCCTGACTGGGCTGCTGGCCGCTTGGGCCCACCTACCCCCAGCCGGGGCTGCCCCCCTCCCGCCTCCCCTTTGACAGCTAACATTTCACCTCTTCCTCCCTTCTCCTGCCCTCTCCCTGCTCCCCACCCGGTCTGCTCCTGGTCCGTGTCCTGGTCCCCATCCTGGCCCTGGGCTGCCCTCCCTTGTGCTTCTCTGGTCTCTGTCTCCCGCCTTCTCTCTTTCCTATCAGTAACCGTGGACCTGCCCTCCCACCCCAGGCCCTCTGTTCCAACCCCGTGCCCCCTTTCTGCTCCTGCTGTGGCCCCCCTCCTCCCCTGTCTTAGGGGACCACTCACTCTCTCCACATCCTCCTCTGATTTCTACTGTTTGCAGTTAATTTTCTCTTGGATTTGTGGAGATTTTTCACTTTTTGAAACTGTAACTGGGGGCCAGCGCGAAGGCTCCCCTTCCTGTCTCTGACCCCTGACCTCTGTTTTTGTTCCAGGCCACTAAACCGTCTAAAGAGATGAGCGGGTCGAATGAGACCTCAAGCCCAGTCTCAGAAAAGCCCTCGGCTTCCAGAACCTCCATTCCCGTATTGACTTCCTTTGGGGCGAGGAATTCTTCCATCTCCTTCTAGAAACTCCCTTACCCCCCACCCCCGCCTGCCCCCTCCCTCATCCCTGCCATTTCTCTTCTCGGCTACCCTTCATCTCCACCCCACCCCGACACCATTCTCCAGACCCCCCGAAGGTGGCCCGTCCTCAGCTCTCTCTGCCCATCCCCTGTTGGTGTTTTTGGTTTTTTTAATGATTCACTTTTAATTATCTTTTTTTTAAAAAAAAAAGAAAAAAAAGAAAAAGCAAACCAGTAAAACTAAAAACCAAAACATGACACCTTCCCTTGATTTCCTCTTCCAGAATGGCACACTTCCTGTCATCATGCCTCCTTTTCTCTTTCCCCACTTTCCCTCCCAAGTCCATCCTGAAGTTCCTGCACCCCTGCCCCCACCTCCCCATCTCCCACACGCTCCTCCCAAGAGCACTCCAAGCAAACTCTGCGCAGTGGAGGCTTGGAGCAGACAGACACCCCCTCTCCCCTTCCTCAGAAGCCTGCCTGGAGGAAAACCTGGACATTGGACCAACCCCAAAATCAGGCTGGAAAATGGGACGTAGGGAGACTTTGGCCCTGGAGGCGCCCCACCTGTCCAGCCTCGGGATGTGACTCAACACCGCTGCTTCTCTGCTCCCGTCCACTCACGCCTGGGTGGGCCTGGAGTCGAGACAGACGGGCTGGAGAGGGAGGCCAGAGGTGGAGGGGCCTCAGGGTGGTGTGAGGCCGTGGAATCTGTGTGTCCTCGGAGAGGAGCTGGCTTCCCGGGACCACCTTCCTGTGGTGCGGAGCTGCCTGGCTGGCGCCGATCGGAGGCAGGGGCACCTCTGGACTGCTGGCTGTGGGTGGTGGGTTGAGCAGACAGCCTGACACTGGGGACACTGCCCTGGGAGAGGGCAGCCCCGAGGAGGGGTATTTGGTACTTTTAGTTTCCTAATTTAGCACTTTAAATGGCATTAACTTATTTAACGGGGGTGGGGTGGGCAAGAATGAAGGGCCTATAGCAAATTAGATTTTGAGGCCTCGAGGGTGGGGAGGGTCTGGTGTGAGGGAAGTGGGGGGAATAGAGGGGGGCTTCATGGGGGGCAGCGAGGACAGCTCTGACCTCACAGGTGGGGTGACTTGACCTTCAACCATCCTCTTTGAGATTTGAGGGTTTTCAGGGAAGGACTGGGGACCCCTGGTGAGATCCTCGAGGGTCCCTGAAGCCTGACCAGCCAGCCAGCACCACCCCCAGCCTGTGGGCGCCTGCTTTGCAGAGGCTGTGGGCAGTGAGGCTTGCTTTTAGTGGGGTCCTGAGAAGGAGCGGGAGAGACCAGTTTTGGCTCTTAGCCCCACTCCCCCCAGGGCACAGTGAGGGGCCAGAAGGGAGAGTATGTGGTTGGGGGAGGAGGAGGAAGATGGAGTGGGGTCCCCAGGGAGCAGGATTCCTATTTGGAGCACAAAGTGGGGTAAGCACAGGGGAGGGGGCGTTGGGATTAGTCTCCCCGAGTAAGCACAGAAAGAAGGAGCCATCGAAGGGGCAGAAGCTCCTAGACCCTGGAGCCTGGCGTTTGGGGAGAGCCAGGGGGAGCTGTGGAGGTTTGGGGCGGGAGGGGAATTGGGTTGTGTTCCTTCATTTCTTTCTTTTTCTGTTGTTGTTTTTGTTGGCTCATCCTTGTTTTCTAGCTTTGGATCATTTTTGTACAAAGGCAAGCAAGCCTTTTTGAAAAATAACAAAAGAAGAGGTAAAAAAAAAAAATCCGTCCTGAAAAAAAAAACCCCTGGAAAATAGAAAAAAAAAAAACAAAAAAAGGACCTCATAAATGATGCAATTACTTTTAATTGCAGGCAACTCTTTACATTTAAGTGAAGTGTCTTAACATTTTATATTGTTTTAAAAATATATTTACATATTATATATATATATAATATACGTAATATAAATATATATAAATATTTAAAAAAGAAAAAAAAAAGAAAACCACGGCACTCTCTCCCTGGCCGCTGTTTTGGCAGGGGAGGGGGCTAGAAGGTGGGCACATTGGCCTGGCTTCTGTGGTCCAGTGAAACGGTTCGGTTTGATTCGGCTGTACAGAGACACCCTGACTTGGGAGGGAAGGGGGGAGTGGTGCCCCCTCCTCCCTCCACTCCATTACTCTCTGCTTGCTACTCTTCCCTTGCCCCACCTCCCACTCTCAACCCTGTGCCCTGAACGTTTGCCCCACCGTCATTGTCCTGAGTTGAATGTCTCCTGTGGGGGGCAGAGGGGAAGGGCGTGTCCATCCACAAGGGAGCAAACGGAGGGAGTCCTGTGCCCCACCCCACCCGCTCACATGGAGCCCAGTGGAATTTGCATCTTTCATTTTGGTGCCTGCACATTTACAGGAGGAGTTGTGCGCAGCCTCTGTGTGTGTGTGTGTGTGTGTGTGTGTGTATCCACTGGCACAAGTCTATTCACCAGTGTGTGGAAGGAAGGAAGCATGAGCGTGCACAGGCGTGACCTCCCACACGTGTGCAGGGAGGCGTGCGCACAGCGGTGCATGTAACTGGCCTGGGCATTGGTATATGCCCACCTGCACATTGATGTGGAGGAGCTTGGCATGTGAGAACGCGTGTAATGTGTGACCTGTATGTGAGTGGACAGAAGGGTGTACGTGGAGGGGTGTGTGAGCTGCGCATGCACGTGCACATGCGTGTAGACCCCACGTGTGGGAGCGCCTGTGTGTATGGTCCCTCGTCCCTGCACCACTCGCTCCGGCTCCCCTCCCAAGCCCCCAGCCCCTGGGCCCTCTCAAAGCCCCCAGCACGTCAAGGCCCCCCCAGCTGCATGCGCCTCGCTGCTCTGTCCATCAGTGTGTGCTTGACCAAGAGAAAACCAAGACGTCTGGGGGGACCCCTGTAGCTGGTCCCCCCAGCCCCTGCCCACTGTGCTGTGTTACTCGCATGGGGGGTTTCTCTCCCACCCCTTCCACAATATGCTGTTTCCCCAGGAGCCTCAGGCCCGAGGCTCTGAGAGGGGTCCCAGGTGGGACCCCCCAGGGCGAGCCCGGCTCCGCACCCCGCCCTCTCCACCCTGTAGGGCCCGTGTTGGTGTAGCAGTGATGGCTTCTGTGGATATTCTGTGATCTCTGTCAGTGTAACTTGACAATTTCTAAATGGAAAAGGGTTGCTGTGTTTTCTCTGTCTCTCTTTTTTAATGTCCCTTTTCTTCTCCCACTTTCCTGCTCTCTCTCCTTTTTGGTTTTTCTAGCCGAGTGTTTGGGGCTTAAATAAAACTTGTTTCTTTTTCCTCTCCTGAATCTCCTTCCTAGAGACTGCTGTCTCATTATTTCTCATCTTCATCCTAGAAGGTGCTGGGGTGGGTGGGATGGAGGATGGGGAATCCCTGTCAGCCACTGCCCCTCAGCTGAGCTGGCAGAGCGCGAAGAGGGAGGGGCCGAAACAGGGGCCCTGGGGCTGCTGCTGCCTGCAAGAGCCCGTGAGAACTGACCTCATCCAGATGCCGGAGAAGAGCACCGCTAACTCACGGGGCGCCAGCTGTCCACCGTCAGCGAGGAAGCTACTGACGTCACTTACACCTGCAAGTGACAAAGCCAGAGGCATTAGGCGTCTTGCCCAGAGTCACACAACTAGTTGGATGCAGAGTCAGGACTGGAGTCCAGCTCTGCCCGACTCCAAACCCAATGCTTTCCCACAAAGCCAAGTCGGATCTGCTTACCTCCAGCAGTCCCCTGGATCGGGTCTTAGCCTCCTGCCCTTTGGGTGGGATGACCCTTTAATGGTATCCACCCACCTATCAAGAACATCAGCTTTCAAACTTTTTTAAAACTGTAACTCACAGTAAGAAATCCATTTTAGGGACTTCGCTGGTGGTCCAGTAGTTAGGACTCCGCACTTCTACTGCAGGGGGGCGCGGGTTTGATCCTTGGTCGGGGAACTAAGATCCTGCATACCATGTGGCACAGCCAAAAAAAAAAAAAGAAATCCATTTTACATCTCAATGATTTAGACATGTCCACACACAAACACCCACGTATTTAGTGAAACAGCACCTACTATATACAATGTACTCTGCTATTTTCTGTTATAGTCTAAACATTTGGTGACAACCCACTGAATTGGGTTCAATCATGAATCATGATTTCATGACCCTTGAATGGGTCAGAACCTACAGTTTGAAAAATACTCACCTGAAGATTTAGCCCCAATCATGCTGCATCTCTGCTTTGTCCTCCTCAAAGGCCTACTGGCTCCACTTACTCCATGGTCGCCTATGAAATTAGAAGACCCCTGAGAGGATATTTACCCTCGATTCTGGTTGGGTGGGAGCCCTGGCCCCTGGCCCTGTAGGCAGTGAGCTGACTGACCCCTTCCAAGGCTACCACATCAAGAGTCTAGCCTGCCCCGCCATCGAGTGGGCCAGATGTCCTGCTTGGGTTTTTCAGGTTTACCTGGAATTCTGAAAGCTGTGCCACTGTCCCAGCATGTTCTAAGGGTCCTTGAGGCTGCCCTTCCAGGCATTCTCCAGCTTGGCTGAGACCTGGGGTATTATTGGGTCTCCTCTACCCCCGCCTCCCGCAAACCATCCCTTCCATCCCATGAGGTAATGTCAGCGGCCTACGCCACCCTCTTCCAGGCCTCACTGGAGGCTGAGGGTGAGGATGTGCTCCCTGTCTGCAGGGAATGCCCCACTCCATGGGTCACCCACTTACCAAGCAGCCCTTCAGACTCTCAGCCAGACCTCATCCCTTTTGTCCCTTTTTAAATGTCAGCAGATCTTGCCTTCTCTCTCCCACTCTATTCCCAGAAAGCTGGGCCAGTAGGCAAAACCCCCTCATCTTCTAGAATCACCTCAGTCACTGACAGTTCAAGATCAAGTAATAGGGGGCTTCCCTGGTGGCACAGTGGTTGAGAATCCGCCTGCCAATGCAGGGGACACGGGTTCAAGCCCTGGTCTGGGAAGATCCCACATGCTGCGGAGCAACTGGGCCCGTGAGCCACAACTACTGAGCCTGCGCGTCTGGAGCCTGTGCTCCGCAACAAGAGAGGCCGCGATAGTGAGAGGTCCGCGCACCGTGATGAAGAGTGGCCCCCGCTTGCCACAACTAGAGAAAGCCCTCGCACAGAAACGAAGACCCAACAGAGCCAAAAATAAATAAATAAATAAATTTATTAAAAAAAAAAAAAAGATCAAGTAATAAATGGGACCATCAATGCATGACAGGAATTATGCCAGGCACTTCATTCGTCCTTCAAATGCCTCCCGACTGTCTACTCCTTGCCGGCGCTGCTCGTTGACTCACTGGGACTGTGGCTGAGCGCCTAGGAGGGGACTCAGCCAAAACACAAATACCTGATGGTGAGTCGTGCCCCAGGGAAGCAGGCGTGCAACGGCTGTGGCCTTGAGTAATGGGGACCACTTCAGAGAGTGCGACCAGGCCCTGAGGTCACATTTGCAGGGAGATCTTTCGAATGGACAGGGTGGCTGTATGGGAGCTGGTGGCTGAGTGTCCCACACAGAAGGCCCTGAGGTGGGAAGTCATCTGGGGGCTCTAGAAAATACATGAAACCCAAGGAAACTGAGAAGGGGAAAGGGGCCACGACATGACATGGGAGTGTGAGCAAAGCCCCATCACAGGGGGTCTTGGGTGAATGTGGTGAGGAAGGTGGATTTCTTCTCAGAGCCGTTGAACCAATAGGAGGGTTTTAAGTCAGAAAGTGACGTGATTTGATGCAGAAGTTACCTGTGGCTGTGGTGTGATGAGATGGGGCGAGGGCAGGGCGGGAGTGAGAGCAGAGCTGTTATTTAGGGGCAGGTACAGATGACGGCTGCCTGGACTCACTCAAACCAAACAATCTGAGGGCTGAGGGAGGGAAACTGAATCTCAGAGACTTTGTAGCTGCAAAGTGATGGAGCTAAGACTTAAACCCACGACTTCTCTCTCCCAATAGCCATGCTTTCTTAGTGCTTTATAATACTCATCACTATACTTATTAAGTGTTCGTTTAATCTTCATCACGTGGGCTATTGGTATTATTACCTCCAGTCTACTGATGGGGAGAGTGAATGAGCAAAGGATTTGACTGACCTCAGGTTAGCCTCAGAGCCAGATCCTAATTCATAGGAGAAAAGGGACTGCTTTACAAATAGAAACCTGGGAAACCCACATCTTCTCTCCCTCACTGCACATCTCTGAGTCCTCTGAGTGTGTTCTTCCTCCGGGACCTCTGAGTGGCTTAAGCGATCCTGGAGCTCACAGGGTAGCTGAGCACCATCCACAGTGCTGGGGCCCTGGGCACGAGGCCACCATGCCCATTAGCTGACACAGGCTCCCTTGACACTCCCTGATGCCGAATGATTGACAGCACTCATAATGACACCTGGCAGGAAGCTCCATCCCATACCCCTGGCCACAGTGCCAGAAATTTCACTCAAAATCCACAGACTCTCCACTTCAGCTCAGGCCTCCATCATGCCCACGTCAGGGAAAAATCCTTATTCGTCTTAGTTCAACCCAAAAAGATTTGGAGTTTTCCAAAGAAATGTTTCCTATGAAATATATGTCTATCTTTATGCCAGTACCACATGTCTTGATTGGTAGTAAGTTTTGAAATTGGGAACTTTCAACTTTGTTTTCTTTTTCAAGATTGTTTTGGCTGTTCTGGGTCCCTTGCATTTCCATAGGAATTTTAGGATCAGCTTGTCAATTTCTGCCAAAAAGACAAAAAGATGGGATTTTAATGGGGATTGTGTTGAATCTACCATCTTAACAACATAAGGTCTTCTGAAGCATGGAATATCTTTCCATTTATTTAGATCTTTTAAAATTTCTTTCAACAATGTTTTAGTTTTCTTGGTACAAATTTTGCACTTCTTTTGTTAAATTTATTCCTAGGTATTTTATTATTTAAATAGAATTGTTTTCTTAATTCCATTTTTAAATTGTTCATTGCTTACAGAAATAAAATGGTTGGAACAATAAAGTTTTTTTCTTGAGGTACAATTGACATACAACATTATATTAGTTTCAGGTATACAACATAATGACTGAATATTTGTATGTATTGTGAAATGATCACCACAATAAGTCTAGTTAACATCTGTCACCATCCCTAGTTACAGAAAATTTTTTTCTTGTGATGCGAACTTTTTTTTTTTAATTTAATATTTATTTATTTATTTATTTATATTTGGCTGTGTTGGTTCTTCGTTGCTGCGCATGGTCTTTCTCTAGTTGTGGTGAGCAGAGGCTACTCTGTTGCGCTGCGCAGTCTTCTCATTGCGGTGGCTTCTCTTGTTATGGAGCACAGGCTCTAGGAGCGCGGGCTTCAGTAGTTGTGGCTTGCAGTCTCAGTAGTTGTGGCGCACAGGCTTAGTTGCTCCGCGGCTTGTGGGATCTTCCCAGACCACGGATCGAACCCCCGTGCCCTGCATTGGCAGGCTGATTCTTATCCACTGCGCCACCAGGGAAGTCCCGTGATGCGAACTTTTAAGATTTACTCTCAGGACTTCCCTGGTGGTCCAGTGGCTAAGACTCCGCCCTTCCAAAGCAGGAGGCGTGGGTTTGATCCCTGCTTGGGGAACTAAGATCCCACATGCCTCAGTGTGCAGCCAAAAGAAAAGATTTACTCTCTTAGCAACTTTCAAATATGCAATACGGTGTTATTAACTATAGTTGCCACGCTGTGCATTACATCCCCAGGACTTATTTATTTTATAACTGAAAGTTTGTACCTTTTGACTCCCTTCTTCCATTTCACCCCATTCCCACCCCCGCCACTTCTGGCAACCACCAATCTGTTCTCTGTATCTGTGAGATTTCTTTTTTTTTTAGATTCCACATAAAAGTGTGAGAGCATACTGTATTTGTCTTCTCTATCTGACTTGTTTCACGTAGCATAGTGCCCTCAAGGTCTATCCATGTTGTCAAAATGCCAAGATTTCCTTCTTTTTTATGGCCAAATAATATTTCATTAAATGTATATACAATGATTTGTTTATCCATTATGGACCTTTGGGCTATTTCCACCTTTTGGCTATTATGAATAATGCTGCTATAACATTCAGGAACAAGTTACTGTTGGGACATAATATGTTTTCATTTCTACTGGGTATAACCTGGGAGTAGAATTGCTGGGTCATTGGTAATTTTATGTTTAACTTTTTGAGGAACCACCAAACTGTTTCTCATAGTGGCTGTATTATTTTACACTCCCACCAGCAATGTACCAGGGTTCCTATTTCTCCATATCCTCACCAACGCTTGTTGTTTTCTATTTTCTTGATTTAATCTATCTTGGTGGGTGTGAAATGGTATCTCACTGTGGTTGTGATTTGCATTTCTTTAATGATCAATGAAAATAGAAAAATAGAGAACATTAATAAAAAATTAATAAGACTAAAAGTTAGTTTTTGGAAGAGATTGACAAAATTGATAAACATTTAGCTAGACTGACCAAGAAAAAAAGCTAAATATTTGTCAACTTTATTGATCTTTTCCAAGAACCAACTTTTAGTCTCATTAATTTTCTCTATTTTTTCTATTTCCTATTTCATTTATTTCCACTCTTTATTATTTCCTTCCTTTGGCTTGCTTTGGGTTTAGTTTGCTCTTCTTTTTCTAGTTTCTTAAGGTGAAAAGTTAGGATATTGACTTGAAATCTTTCTTCTTTTCCAATATGATGTTTACAGCTATAAAGTTCCCTCTAAGCACCGCTTTAGCTTCATCCCATAAGCTTTGATATGTTGTGTTTTTGCTTTCATTCATCTTAAGGTATTTCTAATTTCCCCTGTGATTTCTTCTTTGATTCATTGGTTATTTAGTAGTGTGCTTTTATATTTTTACATATTTGTGAACTTCACAAAATCTCCTGTTGCTAACTTCTAATTTAATTCCATTGTGTTTGGAGGACAAACTTTGTATGATGTCAAACCTTTTAAATTTATTGAGGCATGTCTTATGGCCTAGCATTTGGTCTATCCTGAAGAATGTTCCATGTATACTTGAGAAAAATGTTTATTCTGCTGTTGTTGGGTAGAATATTCTTTAGATATCTGTTAGGTCTAGTTGGTGTGTAGTATTGTTCACATTTTCTACTTCCTTGTTGATCTTCTGCCCAGTTGTTCTAGCCATTATTTTTTTTTTAATTAATTAATTAATTATTTTTGGCTGCTTTGGGTCTTTGTTGCTGTGCACGGCTTTCTCTAGTTGCAGCGAGAGGGGGCTACTCTTCGTTACAGTGCACAGGCTTCTTATTGCGGTGGCTTCTCTTGTTGTGGAGCACGGGCTCTAGGTGCACAGGCTTCAGTAGATGTGGCATGCAGGCTCAGTAGTTGTGGCTCACGGGCTCCAGAGCACAGGCTCAGTAGTTGTGGCACATGGGTTTAGTTGCTCCGCAGCATGTGGGATCTTCCTTGACCAGGGCTCAAACCTGTGTCCCCTGCATCGGCAGGCAGATTCTAAACCACTGCGCCATGAGGGAAGCCCTCTGGCCATTATTGAAAGTGGCAATCTCCAACTATTATTTTGGGGGTTTTTTGTTTGGATTTTTTTTTTTTTGGCCAAGCCGCATGGCTTGCGGGATCTTAGTACCCCAACCAGGGATTGAACCCGCACTCTCAGCAGTGAAAGTGTGGAATCCTAACCACTGGACCGCCAGGGAATTTCCTCCAACTAGTATTTTGAATTGTCTACTTTCCCTTCAATTCTGTTAGTTTTTGCTTCAGGTTTTTGTTGTTATAAGTGTATATATTTATAATCATTTTGTCTTCTTGATAGATTGACCCTTTTATTCTTATAAAATGTCCTTCTTGTCTCTAGTAATGATTTTTGTCTTTAAAGCCTATTTCATCTCTTACATGTATAACCACTCTAGCTCTCTTTGGTAACTCTTTTCATCATATCTTTTTCCATTCTTTCACTTTCAACAATTTTTTGTCTTTGAATCTAAGGTATATTTTTTGTGAACAACATGTAGTCGGAGCATGTTTTTTAATCTATTCTGCCAATCTCTGCCTTTTGATTAGGGTGTTTACTCCATTTACATTCAATATAATTACTGATAAGGTAGGATTTATGTCTGCCATTTTGCTTTTTTTTTAAAATATGTCATTTTTTGTTGTTGTTGTTCTTCTAGTCTGTGATTCTTGCCTTCTTTGTGTAAAATAGATATATTCTAGTGTATCTTTTTAATTCGTGTTTGTTTCATTTACAATATTTTGGGAGAGTTATTTTCTTTTTTTTAATATAAATTTATTTATTTATTTATTTTTTGGCTGCATTGGGTTTTCGTTGCTGGGCGCGGGCTTTCTCTAGTTTCGGCAAGCGGGTAAGTCCTGGGAGAGTTATTTTCTTAGTCGTTGCCCTGGGATCACAATTAGCATCCTAATTTAAAACAATATAGTTCAGGGACTTCCCTGGTGGTCCAGTGGTTAAGAATCCACCTTCCAATGCAGGGGATGAGGGTTTGATCCCTGGTCGAGGAACTAAGAGCCCACATGCTGCGGGGCAACTAAGCCTGTGCCCCACAACTACTGAGCCTGCATGCTGCAACGGAAGATCTGGCATGCCCCAACAAAGATCCCGCATGCCGCAACTAAGACCCGATGCAGCCAAAAAAAAAAAAAAAAAAAAAATATATATATATATATATATATAGTTCAGATTAATATTAACTTAATTTTCATAGTGTACAAAAACTTTGCTTCATTATAGCTCCATTCCCTCCTGACTCCTTCATGCTATTATCGTCATAAAAATTTGATCTTTATACATTATAAGCCTGTCAACACAGTCTTGCAATTATCACTTTATGCAATTGCCTTTTAAAGACAAAGAGTTAAAGACAAAAAAAGATTTACAAATAAAAATGTTTATACTGTCTTTTATAATGCCTATGTGTTTCCCTTACTGGTGTTCTTTATTGCTTTGTGTGGATTCAAGTTACCATCTAGTGCAGTGGTCCCCAACATTTTTGGCACTAGGGACCGGTTTCATGGAAGACAATTTTTCCACGGACTGGGGCGGGGTTGGGGGGTGGGGGGAATGGTTCAGGGTTCAGGCGGTTAACGCGAGCAATGGTTCAGGTGGTAATGTGAGCGATGCTGAGCAGCAGATGAAACTTCACTTGCTTGCCTGCCGCTCACCTCCCGCTGTGCGGCCTGGTTCCTAACAGGCCTCGGACCTGTACCGGGGACTGGAGACCCCTGATCTAGTGTATTTCACTTCAGCTTGCCGGACTCCCTTCAGTATTTCTTATAGGGCATGTCTGCTAACGACAAGTTCTCTGTTTTTCTTTACTGGAGATGTCTTCATTTCTCTTTGTTTTTGAAGAAGAACACAAGGTTTTGATCCATTCTCATCCAAAACCTACTACAGCTTGAAGGTGGCCCAACTGGCAGTAACTCTGTCTTTATGTCTTTTCTCAGGGCTTAGATTTATCCTGGCTTCACCACTTACTAGCTGTGTGACCTTGGACAAGTATGTCACCTCTCCGTGTGCCTTAGTTTCCTCATGTGTAAAATGGAGATAACAGTGTTGTGGCCAGAGCCCCAAAGAGTGTTGGAGGATTACCTTAGGACATATAAAGCCCTTGGGGCTGGTGTGGGCCCACAATAACACTGGCTCTAGCTCATTTGCCAAACAAAAACAAGCTATGGGGCAAGAGGTGGAGGAAGGAAGGGGATTCAGTGAGCCACTAAGCTCTTCCCAGCTCCAGGCCTCTTCCCTAGGTTCTCTTTGACAACTGTCATCTGTTTTTCCTACAGGTGGCTACTAGGCTCATCACAGGCAGCCTGGAAGCTGGCAGGGGCAACTACAGAGACATGACATGGAAAGAAGCCCATCCCAGGTTGTAAGGCCTACACGTGTGAATAAGACAAAGGGCGAAACCCATACTGTCCTCTTGGGATATCACCTGGATCTGGAGTGCCTCTGATGACAGCCGGCCAGGATGGACCCCATCAGTGGCCTGGGCCTTGCCCAAGCCTCCCCTCTGCTCAGCAGCACCTCTGGACCATTCTGAAGTTCCAGACAGACCTGAGAAGGAAGGTGCCTGTGCACCTTCCTGGTCTCTACAGGAAAAGAGAGAACAGGTGCATGAAAATCTCCTGCAGCAATGAGGGTCAGTGCCCTTCCATCTTGTTTCTGTGCCCAAATCATTGCTCAGGCCAGTCTCCCAGGACACCTATAAGCCACCAGGAAGCAAAGGTTTGTCTCCATTCTGCCACCACCTGGTCCAGCCCCACTGCCCTCCTTCCGTGGGCCAGGTACCTCACTCTTCCCCCATCCTAGCCCCGTTCTTGCCCTCTCCTCCCTCCCAAACAAGTGAGACAGCTGACTCATGCCTCGAGGAAGGCCATTTATTTCCAAGATATAGACTATACTTTTCAGACAGGACTTTTCAGAAGCAGGAAATCTTAGTTGTCGCCTAGAGAGGTGTGTCGAGGACACAGTGAAAGGAGACATGCGGACGTGGAGCAGAGGCTTATCCAACACTGTTACAACACTTTTTTAAATGAGCAAAACATCTTTAAAAATCCTTATAAATTCTTTATAATATGTTACACATTTAGAGACAATATTTACAATAAAGGATGAGGGAGGGAGGAGCGAGAAATCTACTTTACAGCAAATCTTTGCATAAAACAAGAGGACTGATAGACGTGGCAGTGGGTTCACAACCCCACCTGGGCTTCCCTGGAATGAGTGAGGGCGTGTGTGGGGAGGCCTGTTATCTGAGGTCTATTTACAATTTGTGGGGAGAAGAGGGGGCTGGGTCCCACCCACCCTTCCGGAAGGAGCAGCCCTGCTGAGAGCTCATCAATTAGTGTATCCGCACGCGCGTGCGCGTGTGTTATGAGTGGGGGGAGAGAGAGAGAGAGAGACAGAAAGACACCAGGGATGTTTTCTACGCCCCCTCCTAAAGGGAAGAAGGCGAGGGCCTGTGTGCCTGAGCCATGGAAGGAGCAGGCACAGCTGGAAGAACAAATAGAGGGGCAAGAGGTCTAGCAGGGGTGACCGTGGACCCTCCCCAAACCGTCTGGGGAACAGGCAGCTCCCCGTGGTCAAAGCGCTTGGGGAGTGTGATTTAGAGATTGGAAAAAGGTGGTGGTGGGGGAATAACCCTGGTGAAAGTCTCAGTCCTGCCTCTTGAGGAGGTTGAGAAGTCCCAACCCCCTTCTCTGGCTCTGACAAGCAGCAGGGGGGCAGGATCCCTGTGTGCACCGAAGGCAGGGAGCCCCGGTGGGAGCTGGGTTTGAAGGGGGCAGGAGTGGCAGAAGTTGCTACGGGGAACACTTTGGGACAGTGGCTACACACACTCGCACACACCACGCCCCTCCCCGCATGGACACCACCACCCTACACCTCCTCTCCCCAGACATACATACACAACCGCCCTCCCTTAGCTGGCAGCTAGGAGCTAACTGGGGGGAGGTGGGCAGAGGAAAGGAGTGAAGAGCCAGCATCACCCAGTGTCTTTTCTTTAGTCTGAGGCTTGGGGGTTCCCTATCCACACCCCATGGCCGACAAGGGTCCCTAAGTGCAGACACAAAGGCCCAGAAGGGCACACTCTGTCACTTATCCAAGGGACAGAGACCCCCCCCCCCCCACACACACACACAGGAGCCCTGCACAGAGCCCCAGCAGCCTAGCCCCTCTCCGTCTCCTCAACCCTGGAGCCCCCCTCCCTCCCTCACACTCACACTCTGCGTCCAGTCCCGTCTTCTCCTCTGCCCGCCCCCTACCAATTCCAGCGCACAAACCAGAGACACGGCCTCAGCGCCGCCCACTTGCACCCGGATGCTCCCAGGGGCAACAAGGCGGGGCGGAGGTGCAAGCAGAGGCGACTCTCGGGAAACCAAGGGGCTCCGGGTGGGTCGAAGGGGCGCTCGGCGCGGGGCGGCGCGGGGCGGGGCGGTGGGAGGGAGGGAGGGGCGGTCACAGACACTGATGGAGGCGGGAGGCGGCCGAGCGGCGCGGGGGCTGGCTCTGCAGGGCCCCCGGGTCCCCGGGCGCGGGCGGCAACGAGGCGGCGGTCGACGGGGCCCGCGCCTTGGTGGACTCCAGGCTGCTGAGGCCCGAGTCCTTGTTGTCACTGTGCGCCCGCGGGCCCACGGGCTCCGGGGGACCCCCTCCGCCCAGCTCCTTCCACTCGTGGAAGTTGAGGTCGGTCAGCGGGCTCTGCACCACCACCGTGTGGCGGCGCCAGCTGCTCCGGCGCCGCCGCGTCTCGGGAGACAGCGGCCGCCTCAGCCGCACCGGCAGCATGTCGTCCGCGGTGCCGCGGAGGCGCAGCCGCAGCGCCTCGAGGCGCGAGGGCCGCGAGCCCAGCGCCGCCGCCGCCGCCGCCGCCAGGGCCGCCGGGGGACGCAGCGACTCCTGGCTGCTGGACGAGGCGGAGCCCGGCAGCCCGACGGCCGCGCCCGCGCCCTCGCCGTCCGCTCGGCTCCGGGCCAGGCGGCGCCGTGCCAGGGTGTCGCCGGGCATCAGGTGGTGCGAGCTGAACGAGGGCTGGCGCTCCGGGAGCCCCCCGGGCCCCGCGCCGCCCTCCGTGTCCGTCTCCACGTGGCTCAGCTCGCTGCGCTCGTCGTCCGCCTCGTCCCCCGCGCCCGCTCGCCGGCCCCCGGCGCCCGAGCACACGCTGCGGTCCATGGTAGACAGGGTGGAGTAGCCCGAGACGATGGAGCGCGTGTCCGCGGCCGGCCGCTCCTCCAGCGCCGCCGGGGGGCTGAGGCGCCCGGGGGCCTCGGGGGCGGCGGCGCCCGGCCGCTGCCCCTCCGGCCGGTCCTGGGCCCCCGGCGCCGGCGCCCCCGCCTCGGGCTTGTGTGCCTCCTGCTCCGAGTCGTCGTCCGTGCTGCTGCCCAGCCCCCGCGCCTCCCGCCGCTTCTTCCTCTTGCGGTTGACCGCCGAGATGAAGGAGATCGCCAGCATCTCCCGGGTGTACGGCTCCTTCTTGGGGGCCCACGAGCCCTGTGCGGGAGACAGGTCAGTGTGCTGGGGGCGCCCGGAGAGCCTCAGCGCCCTCCAAGCCCCCACCCCTACACCCCAGCACCACAGCACCCAATCTCGAGAGGTCCAAGCCCAGCACCCTCACGTCCGCTGTTCCTCCTGGACGGCTGTCCCAACTGGAGTGTCACTATCCACTCTAGAGACTACCCCTCTGCGCCCCCCTCAATCCTGAAGCCTCCTCCGCACCTCCTCCGGTCTTAATCCAGACTCTCAGCTCTTTCCTGCGAGCTGGGGGCTGGTTTCTCACCTCGCCCCAACTTTCACTCCATTCTCTACATCCAGTGCTGCATAAATCCTTTTAGACCCAGCTCTCCTAATAATAGACTCTGCAACAGCGAATGACACTTGACAGTTTGAACCCATTTCACATATACTATCCTGGGTTATAATACCAGAGCCTGCAGGGACCTTTCTCGGACCACAGCTCCTCCCTCCCTCCCTCTCCACTCACTCACCTGGGAAACCTGCCTTTCCACCTACTCAGTAGGTACAGGCCTCTCCAGGGCAACACGCCCAAGCTCATTTCCCTTCCCACCGCACCCCATGCCATTTCCACCGTCCCATCAGCACCCCACCCTGACAATCCCCAACCCCAGATCAATCCAACCACCAGCTCTGTTGCCAAAAGTGGCTTTAAAATCCTGCACAATCCGATGATTTGGATTGAAGCCGCTCCCAAACTGTGATTTACAGCCCCATGGTGGGCAACTTTCAGCCACTGCTCTCACTGCTGAGCCCCGTGGGTGTTTTTTGGTCCTGGCCTTCCATGATCCCCCAGCAGAGCCCAAGCTGCCCATCACTGCCTCCTCCAACCTGGTTTTTAATCCTCCCTTTCTGGCCTCTCCTCTCTTGGGAGGCTCTTCTTCCTCCTCTTACTCCTTAAGAAGCCGTGTTCCCAGGGCTCTGTTCTCAGCCTCTCTCCTCTCTCCCTGGGGACATCCTGCTCCTGAGGTCTCCCTCGGCCAACACCAAACTCTCTGCCTCTTGAGCTCCAGAACTCTTCTTCCAACTGTGAATCTGTCTCTACCAAGGTGTCTGCCAGCACCTGAAACTCACCTATCTGGAACCACATTATGCTCCCTACCCCTGCCCCAAACTACCTCCATTCATGTCCCCAGCTCAGGGTGATTTCTCTGCCTCCTCCCTCTCCCCTCCTCATCATCCTCTGTTCAGACCCTCACTCTGCCTTTTCTGGGCCCTTCTGCCCTCTCCTAATAGAACTCCCTGCCTCCACCCTAGCCTCACTCCAGCCCTTCCTCCTCAGGAGCCATTAGTCCTTCTAAGGCAAGGCAGGAATCTAATCGCCTCCAGACTCTGCAGGACCCCACCCCCACCAGGATAAAGCACAGACACAGGGCCCTTCACAACCTGCCTAGTTCCCCCCCTGCCCCAACACAGCCTTCACTCTGGCGATGCTGCCCTCCGACCCCTCCCTCGATAGGACTAGCATTGGCAGCCCTTAGTCCCACCCCACCCCCGCACCCTATTTATGGGATGAGCTCTTACTCCCTCTACTAGGCCCAGCTCAAACACGGCATTCTCTATACAGCAACCTCCCACCCAGCTCTCCCTTTGGCTGATCTGGGAAATCTCTTCTTCTCTTCTCATAGGCCTTTGAAACTACACATACACCAGCTCTTCTCATGTCAGAATAGCTTTGTTTCCATAACATCTATATCAAACCCTGAGTTCTCAGAGGGCAAGGTCAGTGGCATATTTGTGTTTGCATCCATGACACCTAGTACAGTGCCTGTCACATAACAGGCACTCGAGAAATGTTAAGTGAATGGGGTGAATGGGGTCCCCTGAACATAAAAAGCCCTGTAGAAACGGATGCTGGGACTGGTCCCCAGCTGGGCTGAAATGACCTGCGCTTGCATCCCTTCTCACAGGTCCCCTCCTGATTCAGCTGCAGCGTAATAGGCACACCTCAGAGATACTGCAGGCTCAGTTCCACACTACAGCAATAAGGCAAATACCACAGTAAAGAGAGTCACATGAATTTTTTGGTTTCCCGGAGCATATAAAAGTTATGTGTACACTGTAGTCTATTAAGCGTGTGCTAGCATTATGTCTAAAAAATGTACATCCTTTAATTTAAAAATACCTTATTGCTGGGCTTCCCTGGTAGCGCAGTGGTTGGGAGTCCGCCTGCCAAGGCAGGGGACACGGGTTCAAGCCCTGGTCCAGGAGGATCCCACATGCCACGGAGCGACTAAGCCTGTGTGCCACAACTACTGAGCCTGCGCTCTAGAGCCCGTGAGCCACAACTACTGAAGCCCACGTGCCTAGAGCCCGTGCTCCACAACAAGAGAAGCCACCGCAATGAGAAGCCCACGCACAGCAATGAAGAGTAGGCCCCGCTCTCTGCAACTAGAGAAAAGCCAGCATGCAGCAAGGAAGATCCAATGCAGCCAAAAATAAAATAAATAAAATAAAATAAATAAATTTATAAAAAAAAAATACTTTATTGCTAAAAAATACCATTATCTGAGCCTTCAGGGAGTCGTAATTTTTTGCAATAGTAACATCAAAGTTCACTGATCACAGATCACCGTAACGAATATAATTATCATGAAAAGGTTGAATTACCCAAGAATTATCAAAAATGTGACACAGAGACATGAAGTGAGCAAATACTGTTGGAAAAATGGTGCCAAGAGACTTGCTCAACATAGGGTGGCCACAAACCTTCAATTTGTTTAAAAAAAAAATGCGGTATCTGTGAAGCACAATAAAGGAAAGCGCAAGAAAACGCGGTGTGTTTGTAGTGGATGGAGACATAAGAGCTGCCTCCCGTGGCCACGGCACTCTCTCACATCAGTTAGTTTTGAGAAAGCCGGAGCCTGTCAGCGATTCAGGATTCACAGGCGTGCAGCTCCTGGGCTGTGGCTGCCCACACAGCACGACTCCAGAAGGCACCACCTGCAGCACTGCTACGGCCAGCGTGAGGCACATGGTGGCCAGCGCCGCTTTCTGCCTCTGCTCTCTGAGAGACTTGAGAGGCTGCTGGGATCATCTGATCAAATTACCCTCTCATCCTGGCTAGTTACAGAAGCAATGAGGTCAGAATGGTCACTTTCAGGGAATGCAGAGGTCAGCAGGTTCACATAAAGGTTGAGGGGTCAGTCCAGGAGAGGCTACAGGAAACCAGGGGTCTAGCACGAGCAAGGGGTGGAGGTGATCAGGAGCTAGATTCAGGTCACTCTAATGAACTTGCTCCCCGCCACAGCAGTCTTGTGATGGAGTGAGCTCCCCATCACCAGAGGTGTGCAGGCAGAGGCTCTATGGAGAGGTTACAAGGGTCCTCTGCACCAGACTAGAGCAGCCATCTTTCTGTCCAGTGCTTTCATCTGACACATAATGGGCTAATGAGCACCTGCTTGGTGTCAGGCACACTGATCTCACTGGGACTCGGCCAGTGCTTAGAGATCCAGAGAGAAATGAGCCCAGTTTGACCAGCCAACATTTAGTTGACTCCACTACTATGGACAGAACTGTTCCCCCACTAAATTCATATGATGAAGCCCTAACCCCCAATGTGATAGTATTCGGGGTCTTTGGGAGGTAATTAGGTTTAGATGACGTCATGAGGGTGGGGCCTTTATGGTGGAACTAGTGCCCTTACAAGAAGAGACACCAGAGAGCTTGCAGTTTCTCTCACATGCATGCTCGGTTTCTGCTTGCCATATGAGGACACAGCGAGAAGGCGGCCGTCTACAAGCCAGGAAGAGAGCTTCCACCAGAAACTGACCATGCTAACATCCTGATCTTGGACTTCTAGCCTCCAGAACTGTGAGAAAATAAATTTCTGTTGTTTTAAGCCACCCAGTCTATAGTATTTTGTTATGGCAGCCTGAGCTGATTAAGACACACTCCTGGTCTTCGGGCTGCCTGGGGCAGGCATCCTGGCCCTACTGGTTCTGTCTCACAGGGCAGGCTCTGCAGCAGGCAACTCACTGCCTGTGAGACCTGGTTCAAAGAACCGGCTTGGGTTTTGTTGTTTTCAATTTCATTGATTTCTGTTCTTATCTTTATTATTTCCTTCCTTCTGTTGGCTTTGGGCTCTGCAAAGACCTTAAAAAATAATTATTATATCAGACATATTTGTTGTTAACCCCATTTTTGGGGATAAATCTTATCCCCATGAATAGTATGAGCAAGCTGAGGATCAGAAAGAGGTTAAGTAACTTGCCCAATGTCCCAAAGCTACTAAGTAGTGGAGCCAGGGCTCAGGTCCAGGACTGTCTGTGCTTCTGACTGCTGAGCAACACTGCCTCCAGGCCACCTAACTCCCAAGTCAGATCCTCTACTACAGCAGTTACCTCCCCAAGCACTGCCAAGGTGAGCGACTTCTCAGCTTACCTTGGACACTCGGTATTTCCCACCTTCCTTCCCAGTGACTATCAATCTCCTTCAAGGCTCCAATCACAATTCCCCCAACTCCCTTGACCAAAAAGCAAAGTGGGCTGGCTTGTACAGGGATATAACTTTCAGAATTGCCGTGGCACTTACCTTGGACTTGGCTGAACTACAGGTGGTGGAATCTATTGTTAAGAAACGAAAGAAAAATGAAAGTTGGATTGAGCAAGAGAAGACTGAGTCTTGTAAACACAATTCCCTCTCCTCAAAGGCTTCAGAAACCAGGGAGTTTGGAAACCTGAGCTCTCCCCAGATCCTGGGAGTGTGATGGGCCTCTGATGTCACTCCCTATGGGATAAGGATGGAGCAGAGAAGGATGTCAATAACCACTTCCTTTTGAGGCAGAAAGTGACATCAGGCTGCCAGCCACTGGACCCTCATTTGCTCAGGGTTAAGAGCAAGGGGGACTTTTCTTTGGCCTAGTTCCTCTCTCCTCCCCTCCTATCCCTGTTACTCTGAAGCACTGGAGAGAAAATGCCAAATATCAGATGCAGTTCACGGAAACCACAACGATGAAACACATCAAATCACAGATGCTCTGGAGAAATGGAGACCACACGGCGCACAGAGAGGTGGGTGCCCTATATCCACCCTCCCCCCCACCCCACTTCCAGGCATGATAGGGCAGAGGGACCATGTGAATGACGGAGTACAGAGCAGACAGGAAGTGGGTGGGGCAGGAGGTAGAGAGGGCTGGTGATTACAGCCTGGAAATGTTCCACCTCCAGACCTGAGGTCAGTCTGCCCTCGTGGGGCACGGCTGCTGTTAATGATCAGAGTTATGAAGGGATGCGGGTCCCACTCCCCTGATATCACTGGGGTGGAGAAGGAACCAGAAACAAGTCCTGGCAGTGCTGTCTCCAGGACGGGGGAGGGAGCAGGCCGACCCCAGGATCTCCCGGGGTCCCAGGGGGCAGTGGGCAGGTGCGGTTAATCCACACTCTCCGGCAAGCAAGTTAGATGCCTCCTCCCCAGCCCTCCCCTGCACACAGTGAGAAGAGCAGACGGGCTGACCACACGGCGACACACACGGGGCAGGAGAGTGGCAGCAGGTGATTAGAAGAGACGGGGGGCTCCTCTCTGCCATCCCCACCCCCCATGTCCTCTGGCCCCTCCCCAGCCTGCCTCTTGCATCTAGGGGTGCTGTGGTATACCTCTGTCAGAGACAGAAGCGGTCAAAATACTAAGGGCGGGTCACCCACAGGTGGTAGGAATTAGTGGCTCGAGCCAAGAAGGCACTGGCCGTTCCTTTGGCCCTGGACTCCAACGCTATGATAAGGCCAGAGGCCTGGAAGCGGGACTTAGGGGCTGAGTAGCCAGGGGCTCCGATTTCGGAAGCAGGAAGAGCCAGCCCTTGGAGGCGGCTGAGGCAGGAGCTATAGCTATACAGAGGCTTCCGGGGTAGCATCCCTGGTGTCCGGAGATGCTGGGTCCCACCACCAGCAAGCCTCCCCCACCCAGATAACCAGAAGTGGCCGAACTCGGCACAGAGAGAAGCCACAGAGCGTGGGGGACTGCAGGAGGGCAGCCGTGCAGTGCCCAGACTTCCTGGCAAGAGGGACCAGACGTGGCTCCAACAAGTGCCTCCTTCCTCCTGAGAAGGGGCTTCTGGACGGGACGTGGGTGGGGGTAAGTTGTTAACAGCTGTGGGTAACTGGCATGTCAGGGTGAGGTCCTCATGGCCCCGGACCGTCCTGCCCGCCCCTCATGCCTGCCCAGCCTTCTTATAATCACCCGCCACTGTTAGTGACCGAGGCCGCGATGCCACACTGTACCCGTTAAATCTCCAACAGGTCCGCTGGAGGAGGGAAGGGGAGGAGAAGAGAAGGGGCAGGATCCAGGGGATGGGGGGAGAGCACAGGGAGAAGAGGGAGGAGGGGTGGAGGGGTGCAAGGAGAAAAGGAAGAAAAATTAAAAAGAGGAACGTGCCCAGGACACAGCCCATGAGAAATAAAAAGCTCAGGAAAGCAATCGGTGAAAACAAAGCTCCTACCCAGCCCGGGGTGGGAGCGGCTGAGTGGCGGAGGAGGCGGCACACAGGCAGGCTGGGCCTCCCCAGAGAGGCAGAAGGCCGCACCACAGCCCAGTCCAGCGGCGGGGGCAGGAGCAGGGAAGCTGGGCCCCTGACCAGGCATCTGGGACCCTCAGGAATGCAGATCCCACCCCCTCTCCACCCCTTCCCAGGCCCCTGCTCTCACCTGAACCTGGCTCACCAGGGGGCACTGTCCTGCCAATGTTAGGCAGGAGGTACTCGATGTTTGGCACTGACTGAGGCTCCTTGTCGTCCACAGGGGTCTGCGAACAGAAGGAGGGCCAGCCAGCACAGCCTCAGTTGTCTGACTGCAGACCCGACGGAACGGGGAGCCCTGAGGACAGGGCGCAGGTCTCCTCCATCAGACCGGGGCTCACCCGTGCAGGGAATGTCTCCTTCATCAGCCAGGCCCTCGAGTGCAGGTCCTACATGTCCCCCATTAGACTGTTTTGTGCCTTCCCCCACACCTTGGTTGAACCCTAAAGGCCAGAGCTGTGACTCCCCCGTCAGACTGGACCTTCCTAAGCCCTCGATCCTCCTCGCAAGATTAGAGGACGGGGTCTGCCTTTGCTACTGGACTAAGTTTCCTTAGGGCAAGGCCTCTATCTCCCCCTCAGACTGGGGCTCATGAAGGTGAGGACTGTTGTCCCCCATCAGATTGGAGGCTCCGGAGGAGAGGGCTTATGTTCCTTCCATCAGACTGGGATGTCCCAAGGGCAAGGACCTTCCCCTGCTTGAGTCTTGCTGCCCACCCCGCCCACCTGGGACGAGGGCCCACCATCGACCAGACCCCACCCCACGGGCCCTCTGCATCACTCACTCTCTCTCCCTTGTCCTCGCTGTCGCTGAAGAACCAGTCTGACTGCAGAGGAGACAAAAGGAAGTGATGGAATCAGCGTGGGAAGGAGCTGAGGGAAGACAGGGAGACACGGGCTCCCAACCTGCTCAGTTCAGAGGACCCACTCAGGCGCCTGATGGAAAAGTTTGGACCCCAGTGTGGAAGGGAAATGCAGCCTGGAGTGGGAGAAGGCCTGAGCACAGATGGATGACTGGCTCAGGGAGAGCTTCTCTTTGCCAGTTTTTCACTAAACACAGTCCCCTGCACATCACCTGAAGCGAGGGGGCAGCAGCGCCATCTAGTGCCAGCCAGGTCCACTGCGGGAACAAGGCCAGTCCCGGAGGCTGTAGCTGCATGTACCCCACACCAGCCTAGGCTCCGCACTGACAACAGGGGTGGAACACCCCCGACCCCCGGAAAAGGCAAGTGCCTAGAGGGAGGTGTTAGGAGGTTGCCTGAGGGGCAGGCAGGCAAGGTTTTCTCATAAATGCCAAACAGAATAGAAAATAAAGTAATAATCCCACTCAAATATATTTTGTGAAATTTGAGAATCTTGAAGATAAAACTCTAAAAGTTTTCGGAGGAACAAAAACAGATTGCTTACACGTGAACGAGTATCAGCTTTAACTAGAACTTTCAGCAGCAACAGACACAAGAAGACAAGGAAGTAATATTTTTGATGTGTTTCTGAACTACAAGTGCAGGGATTTTGAACCTAGAACTTTATACCTTGCTAAACTCTCATTTAAATTTGAGTGTGAAATAAAGCTATTCTAAGACATCAGAAAGTTTGCTACACGAAGACTCTCTTAACTGAGTACATGAGCAAGTAAAGAAATGAATCCAGGATGGAACAAGAAGTTCTAAGAAGTAAGGATGGATAATAGCATAGAAAAGTCAACTGTTATCAAACTAAGCAATGATACACACACACATGTACAAACACAGGCAAAGTATACCCATGACAATCTGGAATTTAAATTCAGAGGAAGAAACCAGTGACAGGTGAAAGTACACTAAGGTACTTGGCTTTTAGATGTGGTGGAAGGAAGATGTGGATGCTGATAAGCTTTAGAAATTGATAGTAAAAATTAAACATAACTACGGGCTTTTGCAATTGCATCATTCAACGTAAGTATGCGTTTTATAAATTATGTAAGTTTTATATCAGGAAAATAAAATGAACCCATCCAAAGCAAGGTAGAAAAGACCAAAAAAAGGAAATAAAATGAAAATGTAGTAAACAGAAAATGACATTTAAGATGGCAGAAATAAGCCCGGACAGGGACTTCCCTGGGGGCGCAGTGGTTAAGAATCTGCCTGCCAATACAGGGAACACGGGTTCGAGCCCTGGTGTGGAAAGAACCCACATGCCTCAGAGCAACTAAGCCCGTGCGCCACAACCTCTGAGCCTGCGCTCTAGAGCCCGTGAGCCACAACTACTGAGCCCATGCGCCACAACTACTGAAGCCCGTGTGCCTAGAGCCTGTGAGGTCCGCAACAAGAGAAGCCACCGCAATGAGAAGTCCGTGCAGTACAACGAAGAGTAGCCCCCACTCGACGCAACTAGAGAAAGCCTGTGTGCGGCAACAAATGCAATGCAGCCAAAAATTAAATAAATAAATAAGTCCTGGCAGTACAGAAATTACAAAAAAGTAAATGAGCTAAGCTCACTAACTGAAAGTTAAAACACACAGAATGTTATATATATTTAAGGATATCCTTATACTTAAAATTAGCATCTAGAAGGTGGATTGAAAATACACACATTAACCTATCAGAGTGGTAATTATTGGGGGATGGGCAGAGTGGGCTTTGGAATGAGGTGGGGAAACAAGGAGACTTGCAAGGTTGATTATGACCTTGGGCCATGAACCTCAATTATTATTCATCATAATCAGGCATATGATTAACTCAAATAAGACAGAAGAGAAACAAGAGATAGAAGAGAAAAGAGAGATAGAGGATGAGGGAGAAATGCAGGATCTGGAGTCAGCTTCGGGCTCAAGTCCACATCAGGTAAATTACCTCTCTATTTACTTATCTTTAAAATGGGCATAATGTATGAGTATCTACTTCTAAAACTGTGGTGAGGATTAAAATAAAATACTGTATGGCTGTTATCTAAAAGACAGGAAGGGCTTCCCTGGTGGTGCAGTGGTTGGGAGTCCGCCTGCCAATGCAGGGGACACGGGTTCGAGCCCTGGTCTGGGAAGATCCCACATGCCACGGAGCAACTAGGCCCATGAGCCACAACTACTGAGCCTGCACGTCTGGAGCCTGTGCTCTGCAACAAGAGAGGCCGCGATAGTGAGAGGCCCGCGCACCGCGATGAAGAGTGGCCCCCGCTTGCCGCAACTAGAGAAAGCCCTCGCACAGAAACGAAGACCCAACACAGCCAAAAATAAAATAATAAATAAATAATAAATTAATTTAAAAAATAAATAAATTAAAAGACAGGAAATAAATAACAAGTGTCGGCAAGGATGTGGAGAAAAGGGAACCCTCCTACACTGTTGGTGGGAATGTAAATTGGTGCAGCCACTATGGAAAACAGTATGGAGGGTCCTCAAAAAATTAAAAATAGAGCTACCATATGACCCAGCAAATCCACTTCTGGGTATTTATCTGAAGGAAACAAAAACACTAACTTGAAAACATACATGCGTCCCCATGTTCGTTGCAGCATTATTCACCATAGCCAAGACATGGACGCAACCTAAATGTCCATCGATGGATGAATGGATAAAGAAATGTGCATATACTGTATGTGTGTGTATATATATACACACACACACACATACATATATGCAGTAGAATATTATTCAACAATTAAAAAAAGGAAATCTTGCCATTTGCAACAACATGGATGAAACTTGAGGGCATTATGCTAAAGTGAAACAAGACAGAGAGAGACAAATACTGTATGATCTCACTTGCATGTGGCATAAGAAACCCCCAAATTATCCAAGTTCATAGATGCAGACAACAGACTGGTGGTTGCCAGAGGTGAGAGGGTGGAGGGTGGCTGAGATGAGTGAAGGCAGTCAAAAGGTACAAACTCCCAGTTATAAAATGAGCAAGTCCTGGGGATGTAATGTACATCATGGTGACTATAGCTAATAACACTGTACTGTACATCTGAAAGTTGCAAAGAGAGTAGATCTTGAAAGTTCTCATCACAAGAAAAAAAAACTTGTCACTGTGTGTGGTGATGGATGTTAACTAGACATTGTGCTGATCATTTCACAATCTACACAAATATTGAATCATTATGTTATACACCTGAAACTAATATAATGTTGTTTGTCAATTACAACTCAATTTAAAAAAACAAAAAAGAATACCATATGTAAAACACTTAGTACAACACATCAATGTATAATAAATGTTAGCTATTATTAATAAAAGGTGCAGTCCCCGGAGACAGGCTGACCAGAGGGAGCCCCAAGAAGCCAGCCTCTAACTCGGGTTTGAGGGAACCTAAAAGTGCTCTGGGAACCTGGAAGTCTACAGGAAGCTTCCGGGTGGCCCATGGTTCTCTGGAAGAATTCATGCTAGCTTATGCCACCCTGCTTTTGCCCATGCTGTTCCCTCTGCCTGGAATGTTCATTCTCCCTTCTCTGCCTGGCTAAATTCTTTATGTCTTTCAAAAACTCCCTGACTATAGTCCCAGCTCTACACCCAGGGCTGGGTTGGGTCTTTCCATGGGGCTTCCCTGGACATAGCCCAGAGGATGAAGAAGTGATGTCTTCAGAGCAGGGCCTGAGTTCCATTCATCTCTGTGTTCCCAGCACCTGCATTTGTATCTGGCATGGAATGACGATGATGGTGGTGGTGGTGATGATGATAGTTAACTTTTTTTGGGGGCGGGGGGGTGGTTTGGCATGCCGTAAAGCTTGTGGAATCTTAGCTCCCCGACCAGGGATCGAACCTGGGCCCCTGGCAGTGAGAGTGTGGAGTCCTAACCACTGGACCGCCAAGGAATTCCAATAGCTAACTCTTATATAACACTACCTGCCAGGCACCATTTTAAGTGCCTTACAGATAACAACTCGTGCAACCCTCACAGTAACATCGTGAGGTAAGTACTATTGTTATCTCCACTTTACAGGGGAGGAAATGGAGGCACAAAAAGAATAAGTATTGTCCAGGGTCCCACAGCATATAAGGAGCACAGCCAGGGTTCAACCTTGGGCAGGCTGGCTCAAGAGGCAGTGCCCTGAACCTCTACACCAGTGCTTCTCAACTGGGGCGACTCTGCCCCCCGAGGGGGCATTTGGCAATGTCCAGAGACATTCTCAGTTGTCACAAGTGGAGGGAGGCTCCTGGTATCTGGCCAAGAGATGCCGCTAAACATGCTATAAGCCACAGGACAGCCCCCAACAAAGAAGAATGATCTGGCCCCAAAGGTCACTAGTGCCAGGCTGAGAAATCCCAGGGCACACATAGTAGGAATCACCACGTGTGCCGAGTGAATAAATGAACAAATGCCTTGGCATGGTCTTTGTTTGGCTTCCAACTGACTAAGTAAACATGAGTATGAGCTGGCTGCTGACTTGCTGATGGGCAGCTGAATACCCGGGTTTGCTCATCTCCACTCTGCCATTATCTTGCTGTGTGACCCCGGGCAAGTCACTGCTCCTCTTTATGCCTCAGTTTCCACCCTCTGTACAATGCAAGGTCAGGTCTGCTGCCTTAAGGCCCCTTCCAGCTCTGCTGTCCAAGAGTTCCACAGAAACCAGGAGTCCTAGGCAGGGAGGCCAGGTGATGGTTGCAGCTGAAACTCCCAGCAGGAGGTCATGTCACCCATGAACTCCAACCGTCCACTGACTGACCAGGGGCTCAGAGCCAGAGCCAGAGCAGTCTCTGTCACAAGTCCCACCCTGCCTGAGCTCGTGACTACACTGATCCCTGGCTACAGAGCCTCTTAGGTGGGCGGGCTCAGTGGGCTCAATGTGAATTGAGGGGGTAGCTCACTCCCTCGACAATAGTCCGGGGCTGATTATGTTCTAATGCCAAGCGGGCAGAGAATGGAGGGTTGCACGCTCAGTTAGTTCCCAGGAAGGAATCCCTCAGTGGGAAAGCCCAGACTGGCATAACCTCAACAGCAAGTCATTCATTCAACAAACACTGAGTGTTCGCCATGTGCCAGGCGCTAGGCTCGGTGCTGGGATTACACCTATGAAGGAGACTGATGTGCTCCATATCCCCCGACCCTGCCCAGAGGAGGAGCCGCCGTCGGCTGGGGACTTCCCCCGGGACCCTAGGGGAGGGTAAGTGGACATACTTTGGGCCTTCCTTCTTCCTGAAGACTGCTGTTCCTGACATCCCAGCTGACCCCAGGCCTTGGGCTTCCTGGGACTTCACTAGGAGCCAGGACTTCACTCCTAGCTTCACTAGGAGCCTCTCTTCCCCGCTGCCCCCCCAAAAGCATTCACTCATGGGGACCCCGATGGCTCCCTGTTGGTTTGGGGAGCTGAACTTTTCCAAGAGAGATAAGCTTCCCCAGACCAAGGCCACATCAGGATCCCTGACATTGCTCACCAGCCCTGGCCTCCCTGACAGCTCTGGAGTGGGCCTCCGGGCTGGGGGTCCCAATGTTAGAGTGCGAACAGGCCTCGACATACCCTCCTATGGCTCAGAGCCCTGACACGTGGTGAAGGAAGGAAACAAGCAGAGAAGGCCAGCCAGCATGACCAAAGTCTACCCATGGCCTCACTTGGCTAACTCTGACCAATCTCCCTCACTCCAAAGCTCCCAGGAGTCAGACCTCCCAGTTGGCCGGGGAGTAAAGCACAGGCTTTGGCCAGACAGTCCCGGCTTAAAATCCTGGGGCTGCTACTTATTAGCTGTGTGACCTTGAGCAAATCACTTTGCCTCTCTGAGTCCCCCAGTTTCCTCATCTGTAAAATGGGAGTAACATGACCTGGTTTCCCTTCCCTAAAGTGTCTATGAGGTGGGGGAGGCTGAGGTTTCCCTTCCCTTGACCAGCTGCCAATCTTATTTCTCCTGGCAGGAGGGTTCTGGTTCCATTCTTTGTGGACTAGACCACAGGCCACACCAAGATCTGGAAATGGAAAAATTTATGATTCATAAAAACATCCCTGAGGGCCCCAGAGTGGGTGGTGCTGCCCTGGGTCTGGCTCTGGAAAACCAAGGTCTCCTGCGCCCTCTGCTGGCCACTCTGGGTTCTCATCCCGTGGTAGATAACAATATGAATCCTTAGAAACACCAGGCTCTTGGGGCCTCCAGGCAGCCGTGAGAGAAAGGTGACCAGCCCAAGACACACTGAACATGCAGCCAGGATCCTGCCCCAGCCCATCATCCGCCCTGCGACATCCGCCTCCCCCTATCCCGGGCATCACTATTTTCTCCCTGAAGTCTCAGTGGGCCTGCAGGGAGAGCTCTGTCCCTAGCTCTGCACCTGTCTGCCACGTTTCTGCCAGGACACCTCTCCTGGGGGCCACCGTCTGAAGGCATCCCTTCTTTCACCCCTTCTGCCCTCCAACCCGGCAGCACCTTTCCCTGACCTTCCTCCTCCCTCCGACCCTCACATGCATCTTGGAAGCTCAGGGCCTCCTGATTCCCCTGCTGGGGATGCAGTATCCCGGAAGGACAGGGATTCAGGACCCGTTCCCGTCCGGCCTTAAAACGCAGCCTACTGCCTCTGAAGGGCATCCACCATCTCAGCAGCATTTTACTCAGCTGCCTCATCCTTCCCTGAGCACATCCACCCAGGCAAGCGGGAGCCAGGGGCCCAGGGGGACTTGGGCCAGGGCAGCTGCTTACGTGCTGGATCAGCGTCTCTACAATCTTGTAGCGGTCAGGCATGTGGGTCACCATGTCCGCCATGTTGTCCTCGGACGTCCTCACCAGCGTTGGCCCGAAGACTAGGGCCAGGTTCCGGGGTTCCATCTGGGCAGGGGAGGGAAGCGGGTCAGCGTCAACACCCCTGTGAGCTCTGACTCCCAGCCCCCCAGGCCTCCCTCACTCTGGGCCCTCAGGCCCCCAGCCCGACCCCATCCTGAGCTGACCCTGGCTTAGGGGCCGGATGCCTCCTTGCCGGGCATGAAGGTGCCTGGTAAGTAGAGAACAGGCCAGCTTTCAGCCCCACTCACCCCAGGCCCGGCACTCACGGGCAGTTCCCCACCTGCACACCCACACTATGCTTGCTAGCAGTGGGAGAAGCCAGAGTGAGGACCCAATGGCAGTTCCAAGGGTGTTTTAGGACCAGGAGAAATCCTATACCTCCCCTCATTTCCCCCACCCCTCCACCGCAGAATCAGAAGATATAAGGGGCTTGCTTAGGAAAAGGCAACACAAGGGATCTGAGCTAGATCAGAGGATAGACCTCCATCAGACCCAGGGGTCTGAGGCTCTCTGCCTCTGGAAGACCCTCAGAAATTCAGGAGATGGCTCTCGGGGGAGAAGCACTGGCCAGTATGCAGGGAAGGGGTGGGGACAGAACAACCCTTAAGGAGGAGGGCGTGGCCAGAGGGGCTTGAGATTATCTAACCTGGAGGAGCTTAGAAGGTGCTGAGGAGGGACTTCCCTGGCAGCGCAGGGGTTAAGAATCTGCCTGCCAGTGCAGGGGACACGGGTTCAAGCCCTGGTCTGGGAAGATCCCACACGCCGCAGAGCAACTAAGCCTGCGTGCCACAACTACTGAGCCTGTGCTCTAGAGCCCATGAGCCACAACTACTGAGCCCACGTGCCACAACTACTGAAGCCTGCACACCTAGAGCCCGTGCTCCGCTACAAGAGAAGCCACTTCAAGGAGAAGCCCGCACACCACAACAAAGAGTAGCCCCCGCTCGATGCAACTAGAGAAAGCCCGCGCGCAGCAACAAAGACCCAACACAACCAAAAATAAATAAATTTATAAAAAAAAAAAAAAAAAGAATATGCGGAGGAGACCCCGGTAGGCTTCCCTCCCCCACACTTCACAGCAGGGCCTCCACCCACCTTGTTTTTCTCCGAGTGGTCAGCTATGGTCTTCAGATGGCTCACAAGGAATTTGAGTGTTTCATAGTAATGTCCTGGGAGATCCCGGATCTGGGTGGGAGAAAGAAGGGGCGTGGGACCAGGCTGTGATGACCTCCGCCTCCCCACCATACCCCAAAGGGGCTCCACTGCCATATCTCAGGGGGTCTGGAATCCACCCTCTAACTGCCCCCCTCGTATAGATGGAGAAACTGAGGCCGTGAGGGGAGAAGGGCTTGCTGAGGTCACAGAGGGAAGTGGTGGCACAGGGCTCGGGTGCCTGGGGCAGTGGTGCTCGCACCGTCCAGTCTGCCCTTTGCCTAACAGCACCCCCCTCCTTACCAGCTTCCGCAGAGTCTGCATCCGCTCCCTCGAGTCTTCAATGCGATTGGCCTCGATGAAGTCATTGTATTTGTCTAGAACACAGTGAGAACTCTTTAGAGAGGTGGGCCTCCAGGCTGACGAGGCCCTGCCGGGAGGTCAGTGTTTTGTGCCGAGGCTGTTCCAGTTTTGGGATGGACTCTGTGGCCTTGTGTTCACGTGACCAAACGCACCACAGCTGCCCTCAGGTGCGCACCTGACCTGGGATAGCCCAGGTAGGTTCGTTTGGGAAGAAATAAGACCTCAGCTGCCTGCTGATCCTGGAAAAGGGGTCCCTGCCCCAGCCTCCAGGACAAGGACACCACAAGGTTGGAAGAGAAACGAGAAGGTTACCTAGAAAGAGGGAGGGGTCTTTCAGCCTCCAAATACCCCTCCCCCTGTGTCAGCGTTCCCCCAACTCCCTTCAGAAAAAGTCCATGGGGAACTTTAAAAAATGGAATGTGTTAAGTTTATCCTAAAATTCATCTGGAAGAATGATGAGGGAGGATTTGCCCTGTTAGGTACTGAAATATACTAAAAAGATAGCACAGTTAAGGCAGGTGATGAAGGATCAGGACAGATAAAGGCAGCACTTCAAGTCAGTTATCTTGTTGGGAAAATAAATCCATTTCTAGCTCACATAATACACAAACAAATTCAGTTGCATGACAGAGCCGAAAACAAAAGTTATTAAAATATTGGGGAAAAATAAGAAAATACTTTTGTAATCATAAGGCATTCTTAAACATGAGATAGACTCCATTAACGGTTAACAGCTTGACTACACATAAAATAACTGTTTTCAATTTCTATACTGAAAAGTTAAAAGGCAATAGCAGACCAAGAGCAAATATTTACAAAAACTAATAAAGGGTTAATATCCATAATGTACAAAGAGCTCGTCTCCTACAAATCAATAGGAAAAAAGACCAAGAACCCAGTAGCAAAATGGGCACATAGTCTGAACGAGCAGCTACAGAGGAAACAGTACAGGCCAATAAACTAATGAAAAGATAGTTAATCTCTTAGTAATGACAGAAATGAAAATGGTAACAATAGTGAGATGCCGTGTTCTCTCTCCGATCAGCAAAAGTTTAAAATATTAATAACATCCAGTGCCGACGGGGATGTAGGGAAACAAAATCTCTTACGCTGCTACTGAGAGTGTGAACTAGGGCCGCCTCCCCAGAATACAACTTGACTTTGGCTTTCAAAATGTTTTCCAGGACTTTAACCCAGCAATTCAATGTCTACGAATCCACCTCCAGGACACTGGCCCAGGTGTGCAGGAACATAGTCAAGGAAAGTCACTGTAACACGTTTCGAAATAGCAAAAATGCGAAGACAACCTAAATACCCAGCAGTAGGGGAGTGATTAGACAAATTATAGTCTATTCAGGCTATGAAAAACTATGTGGTTGGTTTAAAGAAGAATGAGGTAGAGCTCTTTGTACTGACACGAATGAATCTCAAAATTATAAGCCTCCTTCTGTTAAGAACTCAAGCAGTGGTGTGCTGGAGCCGCTCGCTCGCATGGGCTCCTGACAACCAGTTGTGTTTGTCTTTCATGTTGGTGATAGCAAATCGGGAGCTTGAAATAAGCCGTGGTGGGAGTATTTATACCATGGAAACTGGAAAATGCTACACATCATGGCTTTTTTCCCTTGAGAGCCAGATGTGAAACATTTACCAGTGCGCCACTGAACCCGCCCAACTTCAAGCCCTACATATGCGTGTATATCTTTGTCACACGTGTAAGAGAGTCTGGAAGGAAATGCAATGCACTGTTAATAAGCAGCTCAGCAAATGGTCAAGCACTGGGCTCTGGAGCCAGATGCCTGGGGCTGAACCCTGGCTCTGACACTTACAACCTCTGTGACCTTGGGCAAGTCACTTAACCTCTCTGTGCCATAGTTTCCTCATCCACAGAGTGGAAATAATAGTACTACCTCATGGAGTTGTAGGGAGTCGTGCCTGGCACATAGTAAATGCTCAGAAAGTGTTAGGATAACCTCTGCAGACAGGGAATGGGAGGATGACAGGGGCCCTTGCGTTTACTTGATTTCGTATCTGTACTAAGTTTTTTACAAGCGTGTGTTTCTTTTGTATTAAAACAAAAACCCCAAAAGTAAAACCAACACACCCAATTTAAAAAGTGGTCAGGATGCAGCATAGACAGGTATCCTCCCATCCTCCCATCCTCCTCCCATCCTCCACTTCCACCCCCTACTCACCATCGGTGAAAAGAGGCTCAGGTAGCTTTCGGAAGAAGGACTTGAGCAGGCTGCTGATCACGTTGAGGTCTTGCCAGCGCTGCGGAGGGGGCAATGACGTCAGGCCACAGGTAGGGCCCTGCCCAGGTGCCCAAACCCGCACGCCCCCAGGTTCAGAGCCAGCCAGGCCCCGCTCAGGTGCCCACACCTCCATGCTGGCCCAGCCCTAGAGCCCAGTCCGGCCCGGCTCGGGCCCTCCCTGGGATCCACTCATAGCCAGCTCTCCCGAGACCAGGGCTGTCTGGGCTAAGAAGACTCATCACAGTAGGACAGAGTCCCCAGCTAGGTCCTAGCCCCTCCACCACCTGGCCCCAGCACCCCCCTGCTCCAGCCAGCCCAGTGGGCTCGGACATTCATCCACGCAGAGAAAGGAGCAGGTCCCTTCCCTGGTGCAGGCACTGTGGGGGACAGAGGTGAGCAAAACCCATCCCCACACGAGCCTGCCCACTGGACCTCCATTAGGCCTGCTGGTGCCAACTCCTGCTTCCCAGCGCCCCCCACTTAGGGGAGACATTCTCGGACCCCTCTCCTCATCCATGACACAGCTCACGTTCATGCCTGGTGGCTTCCTGTCTCGGGCCCTTTGCACTGGCTGGTTCCCTCCACTAGAACTTGTCTCCCCCTGCCCTTCACATGACTGGCTCCTCCCGAATCTAAACATCTTGGGAGAGGCCTCCCCTGACCTGACCATCGCAGCACAGCCGCCATCACCATCTGTAGCACAGCCCTGACGTTTTTTTCTCCTGTGGCACTTACCGCAGTTGATCGTTACTGTATGCATTAGTTTCCTTGTTCCTGCCTGTTTCCCTGGCGGATCTGTAAGCCACATGAGGGGCAGGGATCCTGTCTGTTTTATTCTCACTGCGTTCCTATCACCTAGCCAGCCCTATTTTTATTTATTTATTTATTTATTTTTATTTTTGGCTGCCTTAAGTCTTTGTTGCTGTGACCGGGCTTTCTCTAGTTGCGGCGAGCAGGGGCTACTCTTCGTTGTGGTTCGCGGGCTTCTCATTGGGTGGCTTCTCTTATTGCAGAGCACGGGCTTTAGGCGCGTGGGCTTCAGTAGTTGTGGCACTCAGGCTCAGTAGTTGTGGCTCGCGGGCTCTAGAGCACAGGCTCCGTAGTTGTGGCTCACGGGCTTAGTTGCTCCGCGACATGTGGGATCTTCCCGGACCAGGGCTCGAGCCCGTGTCCCCTGCACTGGCAGGTGGATTCTTAACCACTGCGCCACCAGGGAAGTCCCCTAGCCAGCCCTATTAACCTGGCACTTAAATGGTCTAAATCTTGAATTCTCAACCAGGGCGACTCAGCCCCCCAGGGACGTTTAGCAGTGTGTGGAACCGTTTGGTTTTCACAAGCGGGGGGTGCCACCGGCATCTAGTGGACAGAGGCCAGGGATACTTCTAAACTTCCTCCAGTGCACAGGATAACCTCCCACAAAAAAGAATTATTCTGCCCAAAGGGTCAAGGTTGAGAAACTCTGATCTTAAATAAATGGTTGTTGAATACAAGAATGAATAAAGAATGGCCGGGTCAGTGTCTCTCCTGTCCACCAGGGGGCACCGTCAGCCTGCACAAAGTCAAGGATAACTCGAAAGGAACTGCTCAGAATAACTCATGTCCAGAAAGCAACAGAATACCCCCAACAAAGACACACAACTCAACAATATACACACTCATTACCATGGGTCCACAGCTTAATGCTAAACCATCCATAGGCTCAATGGGAACGCTTAACTTCTAGCACTCCCCATGACAAATGACACAAACTGATGTCTGAGACAAAATCACACACCCAACACACACAGCACGGCCCCACCCTGGTCCCTCTTCTCCCTGGATGAGGCCCAGCTAATGTGCACACCCAGTGTGGGCTCCTGCCCACCTCCCTCCACTGCCTCCTGGCCCTGATGTGTGGGCTCTTCTCATCTCCCAGCTGCCAAACCCAAGGCCTTGCCCTGTCCTTCTTTTTTTCTTTTCCCCCCATTGGAGAAAAATTTATCAAGGCTAAAGACTGGAAACAACTGAAATGCTTAACTACTAAAGAATACATAAATTATTTGTGGAATATCTATACCATGAAATAAAAAGAGCAATAAAAAATATATGAACTCTAGCTTTTTCAACAAAAGATGAATTTCACAAACAAATTATAGATGGTGATAATCCCATTTTTGTTGTTTTGTTGTTGTTACTTACTCCACCTTTATTGAGGTATAATTAACAGATAAAAATTGTATATATTTAAGATATACAATGTGATTGATTTGATAAATCTATACACTGTGTAATGATTCACACCATCAAGCAGATTAAAACACTTATCACCTCACATAGTTACCTTTTATTTTGTGGTAGGAATACTTAAGGTCTAATAGCTTAGCATATTTCAGGTATACAATATTTAATTATAGTCACCATGCTGTACATTAGATCCCAGAATTGCCCTGTCCCTCTTGACCCCTCCTATGCCTAAGCATCTGCCCCCCCATCCCCAGCCTCACCTGAGCTGCCCTCTCCTTCTGTCCCACTCAGAGCCTGGCCCTTGCAGTTCCCATGCCCACCCTCTCCCCAGACGGCAGCTCCCTCCATCGTCTCACCTCTGTGCCCCAGCGTGACCCCACGCCCACTCTGCAATTCACCCTCGGTCTAGTGCCTGATTATGCATCACCCCCATGTGGGTGACTTACCACCACTCCAAGTCCAATGCGGTCCCTACCTGACACATCCTCCCTCTCCTGCCCTACTCCCCAGGTCTGCCAGGGACAGATACCACCAGTCTGCAGCTCAAAGTTTTGGCTCTTTCCTACCCCTCCTTCCTCCCTCTCATGCAGTCAACTCCTAGAGCTGCTCCCATCCTCCTTACCCCCTCCCCCTGGGACCACCAAGACCTCCTGACCCCTCCCACAATATCGGTAATTTCTTCCCTAGATGCCCTGCTCTGGGCCTCCCTCGTTCGTGTCCATTAGGCATAAGCTAAAGCACTACTTTCTCAAACCCTACTCTCATTTATGCCTCCCCAGCTGAAGAACCATCAAAGGCTCCCTATTGTCCATTGGCTCAAGGTCAAAGGCTTTAGTGAAGCCATCAAAAGCCCTCTGTCCCCTGCCCTGGGCCTCACCCTCTCCACTGCCAAGCCCAGGAGGTGGGTCCATTCTCTGTCCTGACACTCAGACCCTTCTCTGGGATTTTGGAAAATGCCATCACCCGCTGCCTGGACTGCCTTCCTATTCACCTGCCCCTTCCTATTCATCCTTCAAAGATTCAAACACCTGCTCCAGTCCCCAGCATCCTCTCCTTCCTCATCAAACAATCTGGTCCTTGATGAGAACCAGCTTTTTCTCTTGTCCACTATTTCACACGTACTCATCTTGTCTCCCTAGCTCCTTCCCAAGGACAGGAAGACTATCTTACATTTTCACATACAGCTTCAGCGTACTGTTGACTCATGGGACTTCACTGTCCAGATCCATGGTTTTGCAAAACATCTTTTCCAGCAGAGCGCTTTTTGTCAAGTGAAATGATACATGAAAACCCAATATGAAAAAAACCAACATAAAAAAGCAGACAGAGCAAAGCAGGTTACTCTAGTTCAAGTAAGGATGGGGGGTCCTGGCCTCCCACAGCACCTCTGGGGAACCTTAGAGTTCTGGGAAACATTGGCCCTGCTGCAAACTCTTTTTTTTAATTGAAATATTTATTTGGATATTTTCCCCAGTTTTACTGAGATATAACTGACATATAACCTGCTGCAAACTCTTTTTTTTTTTTTTTGGCTTAAACAACAGAAATTTCTTTTCTCACAACTCTGGAGGCTGGGAAATCTAAGAACAAGGTGCCGACCCATTCAGTTTTTGATGAGGGCTCCCTTCCTGGTTTGCAGGCACTCACCTTCTTGCTGTGTCCTTACAAGATGGAGCAGGTGAGTCAGGGAGCTCTCTGGTGTCTCCTTTCACAAGGACACTAATCCTATCGTACCAGGGCCCTGACTTTATGACTTCATTTAACCTTAATTACCTCCTAATCGGCCCTATCTCCAAATAGACTCATCTTGGGAGTTAGGGCTTCAACGTATAAATTTTGGGAGGACACGATTCAGTTCACAGCACAAGAGAAAGAGGAGATGATTGTTACAGCAGAATTCTGGAGGAATCCAGAATTCTCCAAAAGAGGATTGTGAACACTGTTTAAAGATATTAACATTTCTCTCTATAGCAGAAATGACGAGTTGTAGTGAAAGTACGGAAACATTTTTAGACAGGACAGACATTTCAGGAGTCTGCATTAGACGGCCTAGATCTTCTTTGGAATGCTGCACTCTACCTCCTTGGTCTGCTGTTATCCACTTTTCAGAGTTATTTGATAGTTACTTTCTATATTCTGTCCAGAATTTTTAGAAGTAATCAGTAGGAAAGATTGGACAGAGTGTGCTTGCTCTATCTTAACTGGAACCAGAGCCCCGGTATGTAATTTTTTTTCCTGCTCTAAACACATCTTTTTTTTAAATTGAGGTCTAGTTGATGTACAGTGTAAGTTTCAGGGGTACAGCATAGTGATTCACAATTTTTAAAGGTTATATTCCATTTATAGTTACTATAACCTGCTGCAAACTCTTGTGTAGTTGTCAGATCCCTTCACGAGCTGCTCTTGTCTCATCTGATCAGCCACCCACGTTGCTGGCCGCTCCAGCAAACACCATATACTCCCCTTCTAACCAGGTGTCTGCAAACCTCAGCCTGTAGGTCAAATCCAGCCAACGACCTGTTTTTGTGTGGCCCTTGAGCTAAGAATGGGTTTTGCATCTTTAAAAGATTGTGAAGAAAAAGAAGGAAGAGAAGGAAGAGGATAAGGAAGAGGAGGGTTTGCAACAGACCATGTGGTAACCAAAGTCTGGAATACTTGCTACCTGGCCCTTGACAGAGAAGGTATGGTGTCTGCCGGCAAACCTTAGGGGCCCACGCCTTTCCCCAGGCTGTTCCCTCTGCCTGGAGTGCCCTTTCCTGGCTTTCGCTGGCTTTTCATGGACTCTATTCATCCTCAAGGCCCAAAAAACTGTCACCTGCCAGCCTCTGTCTCCGGGCTCTCAGGCCATGGCTGCAGCTGGGGTGATGCCCTTCCCCATGGCTGGCCTGCAAAGGCAAGTTGCGTCTTGCCCACCTTGGGGCCCTGACCCAGTGCCAGGCACACCACAGGGTACAATGAACAGAACAGACACCACCACATTGGCCCCCCTTCCATAGACCGACACCCCCCAGTCGCACTCACCTCATCCTGCAGGTTGATGTCCCCGGGGCCACGGTTGAGCTGCTCCTGCAGGCTGGACACCACTGCGTTGTTGCCTGGCACCCGGTAAATGCCCGTGGACTCCAGCCCCCGTGCCTCCACAATGCGACAGCATGCAGCCACGATCAGGGGGACACGCTGGGGACACAGCAGGGCAGGGGTGTTAGGAAGAGTAAGAACAGCATTCTCTGGGAGAAAATACTTGCAAATGATATGACCGACTAATAAGGGGTTAATAGCCAACATACATAAACAGCTCATACAACTCAACATCAAAAATACAAACGACCTGGGAATTCCCTGGCGG
Source organism: Balaenoptera ricei (assembly GCF_028023285.1). Classification (NCBI taxonomy): domain Eukaryota; kingdom Metazoa; phylum Chordata; class Mammalia; order Artiodactyla; family Balaenopteridae; genus Balaenoptera; species Balaenoptera ricei. Next base: position 18,103,103 of record NC_082658.1, on the reverse strand, counting down.
TCCAGTGGTTAGGACTCTGCACTTCCACTGCTGGGGGCCAGGTTCGATCCCTGGTCAGGGAACTAAGATCCCACAAGCCGCGAGACACGGCCAAAAAAAAAAAAAAATACAAAGACCCGATTAAAAAAATGGGCAGAAGAACTGAATAGACGTTTTTCCAAAGAGGAAATGCAGATGGCCAAGAGGCACATGAAAAGATGCTCAACATCGCCAGTCATGAGGGAAATGCAAATCAAAACCACAATGAGATACCAGTTCACACCTGTCAGAATGGCTGTCATCAAAAAGACCACAAATAACAAATGTTGGCGAGGATGTGGAGAAAAGGGAACCCTCGTACACTGTTGGTGGGAATGTAAATTGGTGCAGCCACTGTGGAAAACAGTATGGAGGTTTCTCAAAAAAACTAAAAATAGAGCTACCATATGACCCAGCAATTCCACTCCTCGGTATATATCCAAAAAAAAACAAAAACACTAATTCGAAAAGATACATGCACCCCAGTGTTCACAGCAATATTATTTACAATTGCCAAGATATGGAAGCAAACTAAATGTCCATCAAAGATGAATGGATAAAGGAGATGTGATGTATATATATATCTATATATATCTATATATATATATACACAATGGAATACTACTCAGTCATAAAAAAGAATGAAATTTTGCCATTTGCAGCAACATGGATGGACTTGGAGGGCATTATGCTACGTGAAATAAGTCAGAGAGAAAAAGACAAATACTGTATGATATCATTTATATGTGGAATCTAAAAAATAAAACAAACTAGTGAATATAACAAAAAAGAAGCAGACTCACAGATATAGAGAACAAACTAGTGGTTATCAGTGGGGAGAGGAAAGAGGGGAGGGGAAGCATAGGGCTAGGGAATTAAGAGGTACAAACTATTAGGCAGAAAATAAGCTACAAGGATATACTGTACAACACAGGGAATATAGCCAATATTTTATAGTAACTATAAATGGAGTATAACCTTTAAAAACTGTGAATCACTACATTGTACACCTGTAACCTATATAATATTGTACAGCAACTACAGTTCAATAAAAGAAAAAAAGAACAGCATTCTCCACCAGTGGGCCAGAGGTAGGGAGAACAAGCTGGGGGCAGTGCAAGGCCAGAACCCCAGGGGTTCTGGTGGTTACTAAGGCTCTCACTGTCTCCGGTCTGGAAGCAGAAATCGCACCAAAGCCTCGCCATGATCTAAGAAGGAGCACCAGCTGGGAGTCAGGGATTGTGGGCTCTGTCTCAACTCTGCTGCTCCCTCGCAGGGCTGCTTCCCCAGCTGTGTCTGTAACACGCGGTGGAGAGCTGGTTCCAAAGTCCCTTGCAGCTCTGACCCTCTGTGCCTCGGTCTCCCCACTTCCCTGCTGGCTCTGGAGCACGGCGGGAACCCACCTGGTTCTCTGTGGCTGGCTGGCACTCCTCCAGTCGGACCCCAAATGCCCTGGGGGCTGCCTTCTTGCTCTTCTTGATGATGTTGATGCCCCAGGGGGTTCTGGGGGTGGAGACACTGTCATCTGGGGTTGGGGACGGCAGAGAGAGGCAGGGTGAGCTGGGGGCCCGGGGAGGGCCAGCCACCACACTAGGTCACACACGCTCACACACCACATTCACACACTGGACGTATGGGGACTCCGTCAGAGAAGCAACCGGGGTGCTGAGGGCTGATGGCAAATTATAATATCCCAGCAGAGATGGCCGAAGAGATGAGGGTGTCTACCCTGGAGGAGAGAGGCCTCAGAGTGATACACGGACTTCTGTATGGCTGAAACAACAAGGTGGGAGCCATAGATTCTGGTACAACCGAAGGAGGAACTTTCTAATGGCCAAAAGTGTGTGAAGATGGAAAAGGCCACCTGCAGACAGGATGAGGCTCCTGATCCTGAAGGGACACAAGGAGAGACTGGAGGACCACACAGCTGGGATGTCATGGAGGGAAATCAGGCTCCGGGCCCTTCCAGCCCTGAGACCCTGAGGGCCCCGGGACCCTCACAGGCATGCACATGTGGGCAGACACACGAGGATAACTGTGGCACACACCTACAGGCACACACATCGCCTGACACACACACACAGGCCCTCCGCTCCCATGCAGACCCACAGGCTGACCCCCCCTCCCCACGCGTGGGTGCACACCACCCCCTTAGCAGCCACCTTCCTACCCTTGCTCCCTGCAGGCTGGTCCTGAGTCCTGAGGCCACGTGCCGTACTCTGTTTGAGGAACTCAGACTTGAGGCCCCCCAGGCCACGAGAGCCTTTGGGGGAGGAATCAGCTTTGGGCCCAGAGCTATGGCTGTGAGGGAAGAGGGGAGAGGTCTTCACTGGGGTGACCCAGCATGCCACCTGCCCTGGCCTCCCACCTCTTCGGACCTCCCCTCCATCCCCTCCATGCCCTTCTGGGGACTGGAGGCCTCAATGCCCCTGCCACCCTCCCTGCCCCCAGCAGAGGGCAATTCTGGGGCCACCCTCAGGTCTGAAGGTGGGCCAGGAGGACGACCTCTGCCCAAGGTGTCTCCCACCCCGTGGCCAGGACTGCTCCATGAGGGCTGGGCCTCACCTCACTTTGCGATAATCATTAAGCTTCTTGCTGATCAGAGCTTGGTTGGCACAGCCGGGGTCCTGGAGGAGGGGGAAGAGAAAGCAGACCCCATCAGTGCCCATGGTCAGCCCACCCAAGGCTTCTCCCTGGCCCCTGCCTCGGCCTCGCCTCCCCTCTCCTCCACCTGCCAGCTGAAGGGTACAGACCCTGGAGCGAGAAAGACCAGGGCTGGACTCCTGAGCACACCCTCACCAGCTATGTGACCTTGGGTAATCCCTTAGCCTCTCTGAGCCTCAGTCTCCTCAGCAGTAACATGGGGAGACAACATGGCAACCTCAGGGTCAGGGTGCGGAATTATGCACGTAGCACTCATCAGAGTCCTGGCAAGGCACAGATGAGGTGCCCCATGAGGGGCAGCTATTGCAATAATGAAGGTGACTTGGGACCCTCAGATAGTGCCTGTTGGGGACAGCCCAGCCAGTCCCCCCAGAAAAAGGCCCCAAATTTCTCGTGCTTTCCTCCTTGCAGTGAGGAACGACAATGTCCTGGGGAGGCAGAGCCTGGTTCAGTGAGATGGTGTCCTCAGCGTGCCCTAGCACCCCTCTACCTGTGGCCAGAGCAGTTGCACGTCTGGACCAGGGCCACACCATCCTCTTGGCAGAGACCAGCCGCCAAGCCCAGGACCCCCACATAACTCTGTGCAGGTGTGCAGAGGCACCTGGTGGAGGGGGTGGGCGGAGGCAGAAAGCCCAGCCCAGGCTCCTAGTGTGCAGCTGCAGCTGCCCAGGAGGGGGCGCCATTTAAAAATGCTCCTGGAGTCCCTGCCAAAGCCCTTGGCTCAGCCCCTGCTGCCTGCTGCCAAAGGCCAATCCTCTTGGCCTCCTCCCAAGGTCAATGTGTTTGTGCCCCTGCAGACAGGCCAGCCCTGTCAGAGGGGCCAGCCACAGTTTTGGCCCGGGGGCACCCCTTTCTGTAATAATTCCATAGGAGACCCCCGCCTCCCAAACCTCCAGCAAGAGGCTGAGGTTGGCCGGGAGCTGACCTCTCTGTGCCAGAGCCTGCCCAAGGCAGTCATAACGATGATGATAATAATTACTGTCATTCCTACAGCTATTATTGTTCCTGCCAGTCATGGAACACCAAAGACGCCAGGTCCTCTGTGAGCCACTGCCCCAAGCATCGTCTCTTCACACCAAACCCTTGGAGGGCACAGTTGCAAGGTGTGTACTCCCGTCAGCCCATTTTATGCAGGAGGGGACTGAGGCTCAGAGCGGTGAAGGGAGGATCCCGGCAGGTGAGAGGCGCCCGGGGCCTGCCCTGCCCTCCCTGGCCCGGCTGGGGCCGGGCGGGGCCCTCACCTCGCCCTCGGCCCTGCTGTTCTCTCGGATCGCTCTGATCCAGCCCAGCATGTCATCCCGGTCCTCAGCCTGAAAGAGATATTCACAGAAGTCAGCGGTGGTCAGCCGGAACACGTGCCTCCTCTTGGTCTCGCTGTAGGAGATGTCCACCAGGCAGGAGCCGATGCAGACGGGCGCCGCCTCGTCCTCACCTGCGACGGCCGCCGCCGCCCCCGCCGCCGCCGGCCCGGGCTCCCGCCGCTCCTTGCTCAGCGAGAGCGAGCGCGCCCGCAGCGCGGCGTACACCCGCTTCCACTGGCGCAGGCCGCCGCCCGCTTTCTGCAGGGAGACACGGGGAGAGGGGGAGAGAGGGGAGGGGGAGGGGGTGAGAGGCCAGGCCTGCCCTCCTCCCCGCCCCCAGAGGCCAAGGGGGGCCCTAGGCGCTGCAGACAGTGGACAGCAGTGGGGACCCCACCCCACTGGCCGCCGGGAGCCCCCTGCTCCACTCCCGCCGGCACCTGGGGCAGCCTCCTGCCCACAGTCCCCCAAGTCTCTCAGCCCCTCACCGGCCTGGACGCCCGTACCCATCGTTCTCAGTCCCCGCAGAGGGTCCCCAACCTTCTCTTTAACGCTCCTCTGCCGTTGGCAATGCCCCCAGAGAACCAGCAGGGGGCTCCAGAGGGCAATCGGGCGCCCCACCAAACATGACCCACCTTACATAAAATCCTCCTAAGCCATTCCTGGTCCACATACTGCTTCGCTCAGGGCAAAGCTAGTCAAAAGTTGTCAACCACACCTACTCTCCCCGCTTCTTTGCCTCGCACTCAAGACTCCACTCAGTATCCCTTTCCTGGGAAGCTGCTCACCAGGTCACCCAGCCGCCATGTTGCCAAAGCCAGTGGCAGCGTCTGGGCACTTCTCAGTCCTTTGCTTAGCCTCTTGGTGGCATATGACCCAGCTAGCGGTCACTTCATCCCTCTCCAAACTCTCTCTTGGCACCCAGGACCCTACGGTTCATGGTTTTCCTCCTAACTCCGCTGGCTCCTTCTCTGGTCCCCTCTACCCAACATCCTCTACACCAGCGGTTCTCAACCAGGGCGAAGAGCCGCCAGGGGACTTTGTCTGAAGACATTTTCAGTTGTCGCACCTGGGGAAATGCTATGGCATCTAGTGGGTAGAGGCCAAGGATGCTGCTAAACATGTCGGATGCCCAGGACAGCCCCACAGCAAAGAATCATCTGGTCCAAAATGTCAACAGTGCTGAGGCTGACAGTGCCTGCCCTAAAGGAAGGGGAGCTCCAGAACTTTGTCCTCGGCCCTCCTCCTCCTGCATGCCTCCCCCATGACGCCATCCACACCCATGGCTTTCAATCTTGTCTGTCTGCTGATGGTGATGCCCAGATGTGCCCCTGGCCCAGCATCTCCCCGGAGCCACACTCCGGTACCTCCAACTGTCTGCTCAGTGTCTCCATTTGCATGTCCCATGGGCACTGCAGGTGCTGCTTGCTCACTATGGGGCCCTTGATTTTCCCCATCAGACCTGTTCTCCACCCCCACCTCCATCTTTTCCAGCTCAGTAAATCTACCCAGTTGCCCAGAAACTTGGGAGCTGCCCTTGACTCCTCCTCGTTCTTCACCCTTGACATCCAACCCGTCAGGAAATCACAACTGTTCTGCTTCCAAAATATCACCTGTCTCCATCTTTCCTGCCACCACCTTGCCCACACCATCAACAGCTCTTGCCAGGACCACTGCACGAACCTTCCCAGGCTCCACTCTCCTTCCTGCAACCTATTCTCCACGCAGCAGCTGCAGTGACCATTTGAAAATGTAAACAAAGTCCTGTCTCTCCCCTGCTTAGTGCCCTCTCATGGCTTCCCATCGCCCTTGGAATCATATCTAAGCTCTATTGTGATCTGGTCCCTGCCTCTCCTAACCCATCCCTCTTTCTGTCTCACGATGTCGAGACACAGGGTGGTTTTCCAGTGAACAAGCCAAGCCTTTCCTTTCCCGGGGCCTTTGCACGTGCTATTCCTTCTGCCCAGAGCCCCTTCTCTTGCTTCTTCACGTGGCTGCTTCCCTCTCGCCCTTAAGGTCTGAGCTCAAGGTCATCAACATCACCTCCTCAGCGAGGCCGCCTCTAAGCATTTTTCCCCTAACGGCAGCTCCCCGCTTCCTCCAACTTAAAGGCAATCACATCACCCTGTTCATATTCCCTGAGTGCCCACTGCAGTCTCAGGTTACTGGCTGTGGGTGGCTTTCTCCAGTATAGGGAAAGCTCCTGGCGCAGGGAGCTCGTCTGCCCTCTCACCTCCATACTCCAGGGCCTAGAGCCATGCTGGCACAGGGTAAGTGCTCATCAATATTTACTGAATAACTGAATTAATCGGCCTCGGAACACCCTGCAGGCGGGGGTTCCATCTCCCCCATCAGAGCAAGGGCTCCTTTCCTCTGGCTCACAGCCCACCTACGACTCCACACCCAGCCCAAGCTTCTATCTTCAGAGCAAACCAGATGAGGAGACTTCATGGCTGGCAGGTGAACACAGCCACATCCGGCCATGAACCCTGCCCATCATCACATACCTGCTGGACCCAGGCAGGGACGTTCAGAGCAGGAGACAGTAGGGCCCTCCAGGAGAAGTTTAGTGTCAGAGTGAGGTGGTGACAAGGGTGCCCCTTTGAGACTGAACCAGCTAGGTGACCTTGGATAAGTCAGGCCCCCTCCCCTAGCATCAGTATGCCCTACTGGAAAAAACGAGAGGTGAGCCAGCTGGTCTCCAAGTCGCATCCAGCTCAAATGCTGGGTCTGTGGCTGCAGAGACAGGTCATACCCACCCACCCCCTCCTCTGCCTGACAGTCAGTGGTCTCCAAAAGAGACTGGGAGCTGGGGGCGAGGAGAGGCTGGACTTGCTGAAGCAGACAACATCTGGCTGGCGATCAGGACCCTGGACAGACCGAGAGACCAGATGGGAGTGGAAAGCCCTCTCCTTCAGAACCGGCCAGTGAGCAGGAAGGGGCCAGGTCCTCTCCCTGCCCAGGAAACACTGCGGCTGGGCTGCCAGAGGCCACCCAGAGGCGGGGGCAGGCTATGTGGCAGGCAGAACTCAGCAGTTGTCACCAGGCCCTCGGAAGGGCTCAAGCCTTGGGCTGGAAGTCTTTGTCCACACCTGGCTCCTCCTCCTTGGTCTCCATCCCCCACTTCCTCCCGAGGCCCGGCCGTCTCTTGCTTTCTCCCTCAGTGTTCCCGCGCCCATGGCTGCAGGTGCTTGTGTCCTCTCTGATGGACAAATGCCCTCCCCAGGTGGACCTCCCTCCCAATGCCACACCCTCAGAGCCTCTGTTGCCAGGACACCTCCACAGAAGTATGCGCCAGGGCCCTCGGACTCCATAGGCCCCAAAGGAACCTCTTGGCTTCCTCTCCCCAAACCTGCCCCTCCGGTGCCCTGTGGCTCCAGGAAGGGTCCCACCACTCACTGACCCCACAGCCCAAGCTGGGACCCCAGGAACCTCCTCCATCCTCCCTCACTTCCCAGCCCTCAGCCCGCCCAGGCTTTCCTTACCCCTGAATCTCTCTAAGTTGTCCCCTCCCCTTGGTCCCACTCCCCTCGCTCACCTGGACAGCAGCAATGGCCTTGTCTCCTCCTGTCACAGATGCAACACTTGCCTCCTGGGCTCACACCTCCCACCCCCCACCCTTTAAATGCCTGCAAAGGCTCACCCTGAGCGATGCGCCCACGCCCAGGCGCCCGACTCCCCACCCGGCTTCCATCTCCTGCCCTGGCTCCCAGCTGCCCAGCACCCCCTACCACCCTTCTCCTAGCTGTGCAGGAGGGCATCTCCCCTGTCAGACCACACCCCCACCTCCCTGCTTTGTGGACTCCCACACACCCTTCACAGCCTTCCAGACACCCCCTCCCACCCTGCTGAGGTCAGGGTCATATGCTACTATATGCCGCTCCCCTGAACTCCCCCATCATAGCAGTCAAGCACTGGTAACTGGTAAGCAACACATGCTCTCTCTGCCCAGCAGGAACCCCAGCAGGGCAGGACTGGCCTGGCTCCCTCACCACTGAATCCCCGGAACCTCAACGGAGAATTGGAGCAGGGCGGGCTGGACGAGGGCGCAGACGAGTGCCGGTCCTGCCTGGACTACACTTCTCACTTCACCCTCACACTGGCCCTTGGAGTAGAATAACACTGTCCCCATCTTACAGATCAGAAAAGTGAGGCTCAGACGTTAAGGGGGTTGCCCGAAGCCTTATGCTTGATAAGTGGCTGGGCAGGAATTCCAAGTCTGTCTGACTTCAAAGCTTATGTTCTTTTCAGGTACAAGACCCCTAGAAGGCAGGGTGGACAAATAATAGCAAATAATAGCAATAAGCAGAATAGCTGCTCCCGGGGAACAGGCACTGGGTAAGCTCTTTTTGCTTAGATCATCTCATTTAATCCTCAGCAAAGGCATATGAGCTACTGATTATTATTTGCTCCATTTACATACGAGGAAACTGGTAGGTGAGCCAAACAAGCTCCCCCAGCAACTCGTGGCACGGTCAGGAGCCAAGCCCAGGTTCATGCTAACTGCTCTGCTCCACTTTGCCTGGGCTGCTCAGGTGACAGCAGTCGGGCGGCCTCCTCCTCCCTCTTCTGCTGCCTGGAACCTGGGATTGTGCTCCATGGACCCAGGGGCCCCGCCTTCTCCCCTTGGGATCCTGCTTATCTCCCGGCCCCAGGCCCAAGCCCCCTTCATCTCTCACCTGGATCTCTGTGGCAGCCCTGAACTGGTCTTCTTGCCTCCCTCTGGCCCTCTCTTAATTCACCCCCCAGGAAGCCCAGTGGAAGAGGCCCCAGGGGCTTTTAGTTGCCCTTAGGATGAAGACTAAAACCTTTGCTGGCCTTGAAAAGGCTCACCTCTGCTTTCTTTTGGGGCTTCAGCTCCCCTAAAAGAATCACCCTGGCCTTGCTCTCTCATTTTCCATGAGCCCCAGTGGCCATTTTGGGGGTGATCTGCCAACCAAGGATCAACCATGGGATGGTTCTGTCAGAATTCCAAGCACAACTTGATCAGATCCACCCCACAGCAAAGACCACCTCTCTGGTTAACTCTTTTTCATGAGTTCTTTAGGACCCCCAGGAAGTTCTTCCTAGCATCTAACCTCTACCCCTCATGCTGCAGCCTCAGCTGGCTCTCCTCAGCTCCAGAGGGTGGGCGTAGGAAAAGCTGGGAGTTCTGCTGGAGCCAGCTTCCATCCACCTCCAGCTCATTCCTCCAGCCATCTTACCTTCCCCTTCTTGGTGAGGACCTGCTTATAATACAACCAGCCTTCTCTCCTGATGTCGCTGAAGGTTGCGTCTGAGAGGTCAGAGGTTGAGTGTCGCTTGGAAGGAGCGTCAGCATCTTCGGAAGTGCCCCAGCTATCCAAGGACTGCAGAGAGACGACAGAGGGCAATTTAGGGTGGCTCCCACAGTGCCAGCGTCTCAGAAACCCCATGGACCATTTGCAGCCACAAGGGCCTGGCATATGCCTGTGCTACGCTCTGCTGTGCTGTGTGGCCTCATGGGCCTTGCTTACCCTCTCCGACCCATCTGTGTTGAGGTCATGAGACATATGTGATGGGGAAGCCAGAAAGGAGGAAAGGCTATGACCTGCAGGCCACATGCCTCACCACGCTTAACTTTATAGACTTGAAGGAACTAAGGAAACAGAGGAAGTGATTGTGTCCACATGGAGCTACATAAACAGAGGAAGTGGGAACATCAACAAAGACTGAGTTAGTGGAGCAGGTAGTCAAGTCCACAAGGAGTTAAACAGAGGAAGTGATAGTGTCAGCAGGACTCCAGCAATAGAGGTGACAGGTCAAGGGAGAGTTAAGTAAGCAGAGGATGTGATAAGGAATAAGCCAGGTGACAGTATCATCAAGGTATTAAACAAACCGAAGATATCGAGGATTTGAAATCAATATGGTTCTTCCAACCCATCCATAATCAAAAAGATTTAAGGTCATTTCAGAACTGATTCTGTGTCGGGACTTCCCTGGTTGTCCAGTGGTTAAGATTCTGCTCTCCCAACGCAGGGGGCCTGAGTTTGATACCTGGTCAGGGCACTAGATCCCGCATGCTGCAACTAAAGATCCTGCACAAGGCAACGAAGATCCCACACAAGGCAACGAAGATCCCGCGGGCCACAACTAAGACCCAGCACAGCCAGGTCCTGAGGCTGGAAATTTCGGCCTCTCCATCACTCTCAGCCCTGTGTGTCCCCCCCCCCCTTTCCAGGGTGTCCCCTGTCCCCTGAAGACACCATGCAAATACTGACCCAGTACCTCCACAGTGCAGGCACTGTTCTAGGTATGCAGAGGGGTCAGTGAATAAGACGAATGAAATCCCTGCCCTCATGGAGCTTACATTCTAGCTGGGGAGACAGGCAAGAAAGGAGATGGACGCACAAATTGTGTACATGAGAAGTGCTAGGAGAAAAGCAGAGTGGTGAGGGGAGGCATGGAATATCAGGCGTAAAGGCTGAAATTTCACAGAAGGCCTAAACAAATCTAAAGAAAGTGAAAAAGTGAGTCATGTGGCATGTGGACCGTGGAAAGGGCCTTCTAGATGGGAGATGGGGGAGGGGCGGTTGGAAGGACAGTGCAAAGGCCTTGGGAAGGAAGGCTCACGGTGTCTTTAGGTGATGACTGAGCCCACAGAGAGGGTGGGTCACATGGCCGACACGAGGTGAGTGTGGGGACAGCCAAGGCCGGAAGGAGACGGGAGCCGGAGGGGCCCATTTCGGGTTGCAGGAGTCACAGGCCGGGTCCCTCTGCCAAGGCTGGACTCCACAGCTGAGGGGTGGGCCCCTGGGCCCCTCCCCAGACCTCCGACAGCCTCACCTGCACACACGTGCCACTCACCCCGTCAGTGAAGAAGCTTCGGAGCATCCGCAGGCTGGGCACGCGGTTCGGCAGGCGCCTGGGGGGTGAGGACAGAGGATGAGGGCTGCGGGAGGCACAGCCAGGACCTCCCACAAGCCCCAAGGCTCAAAGGCCCTCCCGGGGGAAGCAGGCTGCCCCGGTGTGTAGACGACCCCAGGGCCGAGAGCCCCTCCATAGCCCCCATCCTCACCGCAGAGCCCGGCCCTCGTCCCGGAAGGTGTTGAGCCCGTCGTCGCAGGACTTGGAGCGTTCGGTGGTGATGGCCAGCAGGTAGGAGGAGCGCCGGCCGGCCTTGATGCTGCCTGTGAAGCCGCCCACAGGGGCCCAGGGTCAGCGGGGCAGCAGGCGGGGGCTTGCCCGGAGCCCTCCTGTCTGGGCAGGGCCAAGAGGGGACTCTCCCCGTGGGTCCCCGGGAGGAGCAGAAGCCAGTCGGAAGAGGCCAGACATCAGGCAGCGGGCACCCCTGGGACCAGGCAGCAAGGGAGCGGGTGGGGCTGGGGTCGCGGGCAGCACTCACTGCAGTCCTGGGAGTAATGGCGGCCGAGGGCAAAGGTGAAGGTTGGGGAGGAGGGGCTGGTGCCCAGGACAGGGGCTGAGTTCATGGCGCTGGAGACCACAGCAGAAGCAGGGACGTGCTTGGCTTGGAGGTCAATGCTGGGGCTGGTGGGCTCATCTGCGAGAGCGGAGGGAGCGGTGGGTGAAGGTACCAGAAGGCTGAACCTCTCTGCCCCCTGGCCCCTGCCTCCCATCCGGGCCGGGACCACATCCCCAAGGCTCCAGAAGCCCTCCAGGGCCCTGCTGGCAACATGCCCACTGCCGGTGGAGCTGACCCACCACGGGTCACCTCCCACTGTGGTCATGGAGGCTCAGCCTCTGCCTCCTCCATCACACTGAGGGCACCCAGGGGTGGGGTCGCGCCACCCCTCTTAGTCCTGGCCGGGAGGCCAGCCTCTCTGAGGCCATGGCTGGTGTCTCCCCCATCAGACTGGGAGCTTCTTGAGGATAAGCACCATCTCCCCCATCAGCTGGGGGCTCCTTGAAGGTGGCTGCCACGTCCCCCCACCCCAGACTGGAAGTACCCTGAAACTAAAGACTTCACCTCCCGCCCTCAGACTGGGAGCTTACTGAGACAAGAGGCTGCGTCTGCCCTGTTAGACTGAAGGCTGGCTGGGGGGGGGGGGGGGGGGGGGGGGCCAGGGCTGTGCCTCCTCTCCTGGCCGGGGCTGCTTCTCCATCACTCCCATGGCTGCCCTAGGGTGAGCTCACCACTCTCAGCCCCAGTTACCATCTCTGGGCTCCTGCTTAGCAGTCCCATGCTCCTGCATCCCAGTCTTCCTCCCAAGCCCCTAGACCCAGCCCGGCTCATCCTGCTCCCTCCATGAGCGCCTCTTACTCAGCCGAAACCTTTTCCTGCCTCGCTCCCTCTCTTTCCCAATATGGAGGTGAAGCTCCACCCTCCAGCAGGGCCAGAAACCTGGGAATCCCTGACCCCTCCACTCTCTTGCCTCTCCCTTACCCAACATCTATTCTAAAGGTGGCAAATTTTCAGTATTCCCTCTGCTCTCAGAATGACATCCCAACTCCCCAGTGACTGACAAGGCCCCTCCAGACCTGTTCCGATGACCTGGAAGGGCATCCTACCTCTCACTTCAGGGTCTTTGCATATTCTAGTCTCTCTCCCTGAACATTCTTACCCTGACTAACTCCCTCAAGTCTTAGCCGAAATTTCCTTTCTCCAAGATTCTCTCCTTGGCCACCATGCCCCGGTCTAGCCCTTCTCTGCCTCCTAGAGCTCCCTGTCCTCCTATCACAAACCCATTCAACTGGATCGTTCTTGTCTGATCATCTGTCCCCATGGTTGGATCACACACTCCAGGAGAGCACGGAGCTAGCACAGTGCCTGACACAAATATGCGTTGGACGGATGGAGGGATGGAGGGTGGATGGAAAGAACAAAGAGTGAAAGGAACAAAGGAACAAAGGAAGGATAGAAAAAGAAAGAAAAAAAGAAAGAATGAAAGGATGGAAGGACAGGTGAAAGGAAGGAAGAATGGAAGAATGGAAGGAAGGAGGGAGGAAGGAGGGAGGAAGGAGGGAGGAAAGGAGAGAAGGAAGGGAGGGAGGAGGGAGGGGGAAGTAAAGGTGGATGGAAAGAAGGCTGGAAGGGTCAGTGAATGGGAGGAAGGATGATGGGATGATGGAAGGGAGACAGAAGGATGGATGGAGGAATGCAAGAATGGATAGTTGGATGGACAGACAGATGCACGGACACAGAAACGGGTTGATCCCATGAGCACCCAACCCAGAGTTTTGCCCACGGTGGCAGGTGGGTGAAGTACAACAGGGCACGGAAAACCAAGTCTCCCAAGACAGCCACCTGCACTCACCGATGAAGGGAATGGAAGCCAGAGAGTCGTCAGTAGTGGCCAAAGGGGCCACCTTTCTGCCCAGGCGTTCCCCTCGCCCACTGGCCTCTGGCTCTGGGGACTCGTCACCAAACCCAAGGTTCATCTGTCTGGAAGGGGGCAGCTGGACCTTGCGGCCCGTTGGAGGCTTCTGCCTCAGGACCACTTCGTCACGGCGATCCTCGGCGGGAGGCTCCAAGGCCCTGGTGCTGGGTTCTGGTCGGACAACTCTTGGTGGTTCAGAGGCCTCCGGTGGGAATGGTGCAGGGGACTGGGCCAAGTTGAAGGTGGGCAGCCCCCCAAAGGGCGAGTCCCGGAAGGAGAGGGCATGCAGAAGGCCAGTCCGGCGCTGGAACGATGGGCTATAGCTCCGGTATCCGATATACCCAGTGTCATCCAGGCCCTGCAGGCCAGGCGGGGGTGGGGCCTGGGGCCCGGGCAGGTCCCTGGGTGGGCAGGCAGGGGTGCGGGCAGACGGACGCTGCGAAGCCCAGCCACAGCGCTCGAAGCGGGGTGACACCAGTGCCCCTGGCCCAAGCGCCTCGGCTGAGCGGGTGGCCCGGCTCAGGTAGTCGTCTGAGCGAGCGCGGTGCCAGCCCTCCTGGCCCAGCTGGCTCAAGGCACCCTGGGAGGTGGAGCAGGGCCACGGGCGGTGGGCAGTCACATCCTCCAGCCGGTCCTGGGAGGCACTGCGGGCCCGGGGGGGCATGGCGGGGCACCGTCTCTCCCCCGCCCTGCGGGGTACTTGGTTCGACAGCCAGTGTGACAAGGCCTGCTGGCACTCCAGTCTGCTGGGGGGCGCCCGGCTGCCAGGCTCCGGGAAGGCACGAAGCGTCCGGGGCTCCGAGGGGAGGCGGGGGAAGGCACCAGGGCTGGGGCGGGGCTGGCTCATCCCCAAGGAAGGGTTGTCCGGATGGGAGCGGGCAGTAGACGGGATGCGCGGCCCCGGGTCACTCCAGGCAGCAGGACTCCGGGGGTCACTGGGCAGTGCTGAGAGCGGCTCAGGCACCATAGTGGCCCAGGTAGAGACCCGGGCCGGCGGGGCGTAGGTCTTTCGGGGGTAGCAGATCGGGGGTGGCTCTGGGATGCTCCGGGCCTCTCCAGAATACGGCTCGTTCCCCTTCAGGTAGGCGTCCTGGGAGTAGGCCTGGCCAGGGACACAGAGGCAGGTAAGCAGGTCTGAACAGGCCTCACAGGGGAAGGCTACAGCAGCCCCTGGAGGCCAAGGTCTCCAGAGAAGGGGACTGAAGGGAGGGGACCAAGCAGGGGGAGTCCTGAGCGGGTGGGGGTGAGAGGGCATGCTCCAAAGAGAGTCGGGGGGAGGACAAAGAAATAAGACGCCTTTGAGAGTCTTACACACATACACATACACACACACACACACACACACACACACACACTCACACACTCACTTGAGAAAGAGCCAGGATTTTTCTAAGACTTATGACAAGGACTGCCTTTAGCCACAAACATTCCAACATCTGTTTTCTGGGGTCCTCCCCCGATGCTGGCCTCAGCTGCCTCCCTGCTTTCTTATGTCCAATGGTGCCCACAGACCCTCGGGCGGAGCTGGGAAACCCTACCAGAGACCAGTCAAGGTGGCAGATGACAGGGGAGGAAGCGGCCTAAGGGGTGTGTCCAGGGTGGGGTGGGCTGGGGGTGGGCGGGGGCTGGGAGAGCCCAGCTGTCCCTCCATCGCCCGGATGGGAAGCTGAGGGCCTGGCTCCTGGGCCACTGGGGTGAGGAGGAACTTGCTTCTCTGGGCCAGGCTTGGGAGAGGGGCCAGACTGGCTAAGGGGCCTTGGGCCACCTTCTGGCACCCCAGGCCTGGAATTTGGCGCTGGGAGCTGAGGCTGACGCTGCATTGCTGAGGAGTGACAGGGCGGGCGCCCAGGCCCAGCCAAAAAAGGAGGCGGCCCCCAGGGACAGCAGCCTTGTGGCTCTGGCCTAGCCTGGCCCACGATGGGCTGCCCGGGGCCCTATCTCAGGGTGAAGTATCAAAGAGGGAGGGTGAAACCGAACACACATACACACACACACACATCACAAGGAGACACAGGAAAATACACACCCAGAGACACACTCACACACACATAGAGAAACACAATGAGACATACACACAGACAAATAACTACACCTCCAGTCCCAGGCACACACATCATGAGATGAGGACGAGCTAAACCACACCCCTGTACTCAACCCCCTTCGGACCCACACGCCGGCCGGCCGGCCGGCCGGCCGGGGACACGCACGTACCTCTCCCTCCTGCCATCCTGCCGGCTCCCCGGACTCCCCACATCACGGCAGTGGCGGCAGCATCCCGGCCCGCCTCCACCCTCCCCCCGCCCCCCGCTAAATCCCACTGACCACTGTACCGGCCCTGGCCTCCGTCCCCCCAGTCTGCCCTCCCCGCGGCTGCCCTCGGCCCCCACGGGCTCTCTCGCTGGCGGGAGGAGGAGGGAGGGGAGGATGGGTGTGGAGGGGCCTCGCCGCGTCGGCGGTGGCGTCAGCGGCTGCCGCGGCCCCATTGGCCTCCAGCCTTGGCTCCCAACCACAGGAATGCCTGGGCCCCACCCTCTGGCCAGCCAGGGAGAGGGGGGCCAGCTGAGGCCCCCAGATGCTGACATCTGGGGCTGCCTGCCCACCCGAGCCTGGGCAGCAGAGCTCAAGGCTGCTGCCCCCTCCGGCTGGAGAGAGCAACGCCCCAGGTCCCGCCCTGTCACACCCCACCCCCCCCAGCACGCCGCCCTCAGCCTGGGGAAGGGCGTACTGGCAGGGCCCTGGAGACTTGGGGAGAGCCGCCCACCCCTCTGCGCCCCCACCCCTGCCTCCCCCTCCCCAGGAAGGGCAAGGGGACAATCGAGGTCACGGGCTGGAGGTTCCCAGAGGGGCATGGGGCCAAGCATGGCATTGTGATTACAGTGATTGTGAGAGCACATCCAGGGCAGAAGCCAGCACGGCGGCTCCCAGGACCTCCCAGGCTTGGCCCTCGGCCGTCTCCCAGAGGGGCAGTGACCTCGGGGGCAAGCAAGCTGGCATCTGGCTGGCACCCATGAGACCAGGAAACTGGGCACTGGGCAGAGAGGATTGCTCTGGACTCGGGGTCAGAGCTGGGGGCGAAACAGAGAGAGGCAGCCTGTGTGTGTGAGTGTGCGTGTGTGACGCGCATAGAGTGCGTGGCATAAACGGGTACATGTGTGAGTGCAGCGTCTGCCGCGTGCAGCGTCTGTGGTACCTGCTCTGTGAGCGGTGGGTGAATGCCGAGTGCTAGCTGTGAAGGAAGGGGCATTTGCACTCGCATCGTGATTGTGGAAGTCTGGGTTGCTGTGACACCGGTGAGCGCACGCGCCTGTGCTGGGATGGAGCAGGCTGCGATGTCTGTGGGCGTACGTGTTGTGACTACAGCAAACATCTGTGATGCCATAAGTGTTCATGTTGCGGTGGTGAGAAGTCCAGGTGTATGTGGTGGGACACGCTGCGGTGCTGTGTTGTGGGGATCTGAGATGCGGAGGAGTGTGTGGTGCGCTGTGATGTTTGGGGTCGTGGGTGTGGGGTAGTGGGTGCCTGTGTGTAGCACTGAGGGGTGGTGTGTATCGTGGTAAGTGCCTGGTAGGGTGTGTCTGGCAGGTGGTGTGCGTTATCACATACTGCAGTGTACGGTGTGCTAGTTGAAGGGTGGGCTGTGTGCGGCTGTGTATCTAGTGTTCTCTGCTTATGTATCGGGTGGTCCATGGTATGCTGTGTGAATGGGAGCACATGACAGTGGGGTACTGTGTGTGTGTGTGTGTGTGTGTGTGTGTGTGTGGACACATCTATAGGAGACACGCTCACTCGAGGCCAGGCAGGGAGGGGTGTGAGGAACAGGTGTCTCACGGGAGCCACAGGAACGTGCCAGTCTGGCAGGGCCCGCTGGGCCACGCTCCTTCCGGACACCCTGGCAGGAATCCTGCCGGCCAAGGCCAGCGCCTCCCCCTCCCCCAGCACAGCCCCGATTGGATTGAAGCAACCAGCAGCCCCAGCCCGGGGACGGGCCTGGCATCCCCAGTTGGGCAACGCCGGGCTGGTGCTGCCCCCACACTCTCTCCTCCGCCTCCCAGAGGGCCCGATGCAGGAGCGAGGCCCAAGGAGAAGGGCTGCATCCTGCCCCCAGCACCCAGGGTCCTCCACCTCAGATAGCAGGGCAGGACTCACCAGCTGGAGGATGTCCTCGTCCTTGGGCATGATGGAGAGTTCCAGAGTATC
This sequence comes from Balaenoptera ricei, assembly GCF_028023285.1. Taxonomy (NCBI): domain Eukaryota; kingdom Metazoa; phylum Chordata; class Mammalia; order Artiodactyla; family Balaenopteridae; genus Balaenoptera; species Balaenoptera ricei. The sequence goes on along the minus strand of NC_082658.1, from coordinate 18,085,630 downwards.
ATCGCTACAGAGACAGGGCAGGGGGTCAGGCCAGGCTGAGGCAACAGGGTCTGGGAGAACAGGGATCCTGGTCGCCAGGGCACCACCAGGGCCAAGGGGGTGGGGTGAGTAGGGACTTGTGAGTGGGCTGGGGGCTCTCGTGGGAGAAGGGAGGCAGGGGCGCTCACCTATTCTGGATCAGAGCTATGACCTGGGAGTAGGTCTTCCCGATGACGCTCTCCCCATTCACCTTCACCAGCCGGTCTCCTGGGGACCAGGGACAGGGCCACAGGTGAGCAGGCCAAAGGGTGTCAATGACCCTACCTGAGAACCCCTGTACCATGTATGGATGACAGTGGGGGACAGGAGCCTCTCCAACACCTGGATCCCAAAATTCCATCCTAACCAGAGGGTAGGAGAAGAGACCCACAGCGGTGCGATGAGCCAGGTAACTGGGACAGCTCACCTGTTCGAAGCCCCGCCCTATGGGCGGGGCCATCATCCTTCACATTCTTGACAAAGATGGTGTCCATGGGCTCCAGGCGGTGCCGGGGGGAGGGTCCTGGTGAGCATCAGCCAGGTTAGCTGGGGGTGGCTGCTGAAGGTCACACCCATGCACAGCTACACACACAGGGGACACACACTCAGAGAGTGATCACACTCACACGGACACAAACACAGACCCACACATCCACAGGGACACAGATGCACAGGATCAGACAAGACAACACACTGCTGGGAAAATGAAAACACACGGAGTCACTCCTTAAATGGCTCCTGCGTCCCAGCACTGTGCTAGAAAGTAGACTACAAAGGATGGACAGACATGGCCCTTGCCCTTCCCGAGCTCACAGTCTAGAGGGGCAGGCAGACAGACGTGTGTGTGCGCGCGCACACACACACGTCACAAGACAGAGGAAGGGTGCCATGAAAGTCCTGAAGATACACAGCAGGGAGGAAAACCCACACGCACAGAGCGTGTCCACACCCAGATCCAAGGAGATCCAAGCAAGACCCTGAGGCTCACAGAGACCCAGCACCTGCACCTCCCACCCCACTCCCTTCCCCAGTGTCAGGGGACTCCAAGCAGAGGCCTAAGGATCCCAGGACTGGCACTCAGCCCTTCATGACATCACGTTACACCCCAGCAATACTCCTCCGCTGCTAAGTGCTAACTGCTAACTGTTAACTGTCTCCACCAGAGAAACGGGCCTGCTCTAGGGCAGCTGGCTCCTCCCCCATCACAGGCCTCTGCAATGGGGATTCGGGAAGACAGTGGCCCCATGGTTGCCCAGCAAAAGCCCCAGTGGCAGAGAAGGAAGTCTGCCTGTTCAAGGGGTTCTGCCTTGAATACCCCGGGAAGCCTGGGTTCCAGTAAGGAGCCGTTTGGGAGAGCAAGGGTGACAGCCAGGGGAGTTAGGCTCACATCTGAACAGAGAAAGACCTCAGGGCCCCCGTTATGCCCCGAGAACCCCAGTGCCTCTATCCCCAAGGACAGCCCTTGATCAGCGGCGCACTACCTCCTGCCGCAAGGGCCCTGCAGGCCCTGCCTCTGCCTCCATCTAGGCTGGGAGTAACTCCAGGGCAGGGGTCAGGGCTTAGAAACCTATCTGCTCCCCAGAACGCCACCCCCAGCGCGGAATGGACAGACGCAGAGGAAGACAACTGCGAGAAAAGAAAGGGAGGTCAGAGAGAGTGAGCAGAGGCTTAGAGCGGACACACAGGGAAGAGCCAAGACAGGGGCGTCAGTCAAGGGTGGGGGGCGCAGCAGAATCCAGGCTGACTTGGGGGGAGAGGGAGAGACACAGAAGCGGGAGGACCAGTCCCAGCTCAGCCCCAGCCCCTGGAGCCCAGCCCCCTGCCACTCCTCACCTCCTCCTCGGCCTCCATTCTCTTCCTCCTGCAGGGAACAGAGGTGGGTGTGGGCCCTCGGCAGCACAGGGGGAGGCCCAGCTCCACCTGGGAGGGCCCCTTCAAGCTCCCCCACCCGGCAGCCTCCCCTCTTATCATCTTTCAACTAGCCCAGCAGCCAGAGTGGGGGTGGGAGGGGTGCCCACGGGGAGGTCAAGTCCCAGGCAGTGTCCCCGGGTAACAGGAGCCCGCTCTCATGCCTGCCGTTCCTACCCGCATCAGCATCTCAGCCGTCCGAAAGGCCCCAATCCAATGGGGGACCCACGACCCCTTCCCTTGGGGAGCTTGAAGCCCAATGGGGGAGGGCCCAAACACACTCACACGCAGACAGGACCCAGGCAGACACAGATAAGCAGGCATGACAAGTGCAAACAGTGGCTATCAGCTCTTAGAGAATGGGGAGGGAAGGCCTGATTAGAGCCCCTCTGGGAGGGGGTTTTAAGGCAAGTTTGAGGCCGGCTGGGAGAAGGTATTCTGGGTGAGGTGAGTGGAGTGTGCTGGCACTTGGTGGCAGAAACAGGACTGGATCAACTGAGCTGAAGCAGAAGGAGTGTCAACACCAGCAAGTGACAGGAGTCAGACTAAAGCTTTCAGGTTTGAAAGCAGAGAAAGAGGGAGCCAGTGAAGGTTCTTGAGTGGGCTGGAGTAGATGTGAAAATACTTCTGGCATCTAGGTGCAGGGCTAAGAAATGGAGTCGACGAGACCCACTAGGGAGGCCTCTGGGGTCATCCTGGTGAGTGAGGGGGCGGGGCAGGGCACTGCATCTGGGGAGGAATCAGGAACAAGGGCAAGAAGAAGTCAGAGAGACAGGGCAGGCCAGCAGGATGTGGCATCTTCGAGTTGGACAGGACCTTTGGGGTCATCTTGTCTAATCCTCTCTACAGATCATCCATTTTACAGATGACAGGGTGTGACTTGTCCAGGGCCACTCAGAGACAATAGAGGAGCCAGTGCTGGAACCCAGGACTCTTGGGCATCCCACCCAGGACAGGAAGGCTGCTGGGCTCTGCTGGAGAGCAGTCCCTCTGGCCCTGCCCTCCCGTGCGGGGAGCGTGCCCGCTGATGTGAGCTGACAGCACAGTGAGTGGGTCGCAGAGGCAGATGGATGCATTGAGACGGCTGAGCTCCCTGTGGGCTCCCAGCCCTGGGCATGTTCTGGAAAGGGATGGAGCCCGTCCCTGGCTTGCCCTGCCCCAGGGTCTTCCAGCCCCCCATGTGAGCGAGGTCTCTCTGAGACAGGTCCGCCACCCAGTCTAGACCACTCAGGCTGTGTCTGCAGGGTCACCCTCAGCAGGGTTCCCTGAGAGAAGGTGGAAGGGCCAGGAAGGAGGGACATTCTGGAGAAGGAGGGAAGGAAGGACCAGAGGGAGGTTCCAGGGAACTGGGAGGCTGGTGTCCTTGGGCATAAGGGGAGAGGCAGCGCCCCTCCCACACACCATCAGCCCCCACTTATAGCCAGTGCGAAGAGTTTGTGCAGGGGCCCCAGACTCAGACACAGGTGTGAGAGCTGCACAGCGACACGTACACACGTGTACACACGTACACATGAAGCGTATACACAGACACGTGTCTAGATACACACGCATGCACGTACATGGCTAGCATACCATGCATGCACGTGTGCATACAAAGAGACACGTGCAGGCACACAGACACAGGCAGAGAAATCCAATGCCTTGGTTCTCTGGCAGGTGGGACTAAGCTCCCCAAGGGAGAGTCCCCCAACAGCTGTGCCGGCCCGTCCCAGCCCTGGGGGAGGGGAGAAACAGGTTCACGGACTCTAGAATAAATCTTTCTCCCCTCCTGCTGGGAGAGAGGTGGGGGAAGGGAGCTGGCCCCTCCTTGGGAGCCCTGGTTCCTGCCTAGGCCCCCCTCATGTCTTCCTGTCAGGGACCCCCTCCCCCAGCCCACACCGTGGCTTAGGCTGAGTAGCCCTGGTTCCTGGACTCGGAGAACTAGACGTTCATATTAGGGTTGGAAGGGCCCTCAGGGGTCAAATAGATCAATGCCCTCAGGAGATGGAAGGAGAAATGGGGCCCAGAGAGGGTGAGACCACCCAAGATCCACAGTGAGTTAGGAGTCGTACCAGGACTGGAACCCAGGTCTCCAGCCCAGCCCAGGGCTCTTTCCAGGCCCAAATCTGGGCCAGCATGGGCCTGGGGTGCTCTGGGAGGGGTCCCGGAGGTGTGTGAGGACAGACTCCCGGAGAGCTCAGGCTAGGGAGCGGCAACTAACCCAGCTCAGAAGCGGCCAGTGGACACGGGTCCCCGGAAGCACATCTCTCTGAGAAGCTGCTCACCTTCCAGAGGCTGAGAGTCGGGGGGGGGGGGGCACCCCGGCTCCCCCACCTCTAGCTCCTTGCCCCGAGCCAGCCTCGGCCCCTCCTCCTGAGAAGACTGAGCCCAGAGCGGGCGGGGGCTTGTCTACGATCACCCCACACAAACAACCCAGCCAGTGCTGCCCCTGCCTCTCGGTGACCCTCTTCTCCAGGCCACAGAAGCACCGGGGAGGGGGCAGCGCAAAGGAATCCCCCCTGAAAGCTCCCTCAGGCCAGGCCGGCAGGGGCACAGGACGTGTACCTTCAGGCTACAGTGCACAGCGGACTCAGGCGGGTACACGATGAAGTGGCGCAGGGTGAAGCCAAAGCCGTCCTGGAGGCTTTTGTGCAGCAGCAGTGTCCTCGGGCCCTGCCAGGGGAGGGGGCGCCCGGGAAAGCACCCATCTCTTGGGCCCAGTGGCAGCTGTGGGAGCACAGGGAGCCAGGGTGAGACGCCAGTCTGCACACTGCCTCCTGCAGCCCAGAGGTCCTGGGGGGCTGCCAGGTGCACAGACCCTCTTGTGCCCTGACCGACCCCCTGCTCTCCCCTTCCTCCTTCCCTTCCCCCCTCATCAGCCCAACAGCTTCTTCCTTCTTTCTTTCCTCAATCCCCTCACAACACCTTTGTGTCCAGGGAAATAACAGTGCAGCGAGCCAGGTGTCCATTCAATTCAGTTCGGCCAACGTTCACTGACTCTGGACACACAGCCTTCCTGCCTGGGAAGTGCCTGCCGCTGTCTGAGCTCATTCCCGCCTGCTGCCCGCGCTCATTCCCGCCTGCTGCCCAATCTCACACAGGCACACACGCACACCTAGGCAGACACAGACCCATCCATACGCACTCATGCACACAGGACACATCACAAACACCCAGACAAGCACACTCATGTGCAAAGGTGCACAGACACACCGATGAGCACGTACACGCTCACTCAGGTAGACACACAGACACACGCACACAGCACACACAGGCGCAGAGAGACTGACGCACACATGCATCCTTCCGGAGCAGCAGCAGGAACAGGTGGGGCACTACGAGCCACAAGGGAGTGGACTGGACATCAGAGAGTCCACTGAAGGAGCTGAGGCTCGGAGCCCAGCCCAGAGGCCCGGTTGGCTCACCGGAACTGAGCGGAGAACCGGGTGGGGCGGGGGGAGACACTCCGCTGCCCTCTGGCCGCCCCACCGGAATACTTGGGACTCCCCAAGATGACAGGGCAGAGGGTGTCTGAAGACAAGGGTTTGGGGGCACACGGGTCTGTTTCTGAGGCAAGAGGGAGAAGAGGAGGATAGTGCCTGAGAGGGGGCTCCCTTCAGGTGCCCTGCTCGGACACAGAGAGGGAAAGTGGGTGACAGGAGGGTGTCAGAGAGATGGGTACACAGGGAGGCAGATGGCAGACTGGAGGACATGGGAGCCACGGGCAGGCTGCCTAGTGAAAAGCCAGGAGGGCTCCCTCGGGGGCTCTTTAACCCCTGATCTCGGGCAGCCTAACCTACCTGGTGCCCCTAACCCAAACCCCTCAAAGGGCAAGAAGCCCCTCCCCCACCCTCAACAGTCCTCACCCCCTCATTCCTCCTTGGCACCAGGCAGGAGCCTTCAGCTGCGGGAAGACAGGTGCGGCCGGGTGCAGAGGGAAGAAGCCCATCGGTTTCGGGGTGAGGGGCTCCCACTTCACTACGAAGTTCCCCTGGCTTCCCCAGCTCGAATCCGCCACTCAAATGTACTGATACTGAGGAGTCCCTGCATGCATCCATCCACCCTCCTGTTCACACATGCGGCAGGAGGAGCAGGTCCTGTGCCCAGCCCTAAGCTAGTGATTTCTGCGGGGGGTGGGAGGCTGGGCTGCATGGGGCGGGAGGTTTGGGGAGGGGATATCCTCAAATCTCAGAAGATTAAAGAAAAACGTAACAGAGGCAATAGGCTTACTTGGTACAGTCCCAGAGGACACAGCCAGGTGGAAGATACGAGGAGGCCGAGTCAAGCTCTGGGCCAGGGAGACCATTCTATAATCACATACATCTGCAAAGCTACCGGGATGAGGCTGTGAGTTCTCTGTCCTCACAAGGGTCCAAGCAAAAGCTGGACAACCCCCATCCAGGAGGCCTTAGGAGGACTTAGCAGGGATTCTGGCATCGGGCAGGAGGTCCAGTGATGGCCCCTCAGCTCCTTCCACTTGTGGCTATAGTCTGGACTCTCCCGCTGAGCCCCACACCCCCATGGGGGTCTGAGGAGCCCAGAGGAGAAAATTCTCTGGGAATTCTGCTGAGGTCTGAAATCCCCTGGATTTCCTATCTCTACGGACCTGGCAAGGAACTGATCAGGGAGGGAAGAGGGCCTCAGGGGACCCTCCACTGCCCCCTCCTACCAAAACCCCTGCTCTTGCCCAGTGTGGGCTGCCTCCCCTGAATGCCCTCCACCCGGGCTCTGGGCTGAGGCTGTTCACAGGGCCTATTGTTTTGCTGGTGTCCTGGATTAAGGTTTAAGCCACCAGCTGCCCCAGTGACGAGAAGTGGCTGGGACAGGTCCCCGCACGTCCCCCACCTTTCCCCCAGCACACATCCTGACTGGAGCTGCCAGCTGCCTGGGGGTGCCACTCCCGGGGGCGGTTGGGGGGGTTGGAGGAGGGGCCTGTAATCCAGGGCAGTGGGCATGCCTTTCTCTCTCAGGTCCTCTCCTCACCCAGGCATGCCCCCTCCCTTAGCTCTCCCTCTCCCTTTCCTCTTTTCCTTCCTTCCAGTGTTCCTTCCCCCATCCCTGCCAACGAGGTTCCTGAGAATGTCAGTGTGGTAATCCCCCGCCACAGCTACCACACCCCTGCCTGAAGAGGAGACACTGAGGCCCCCATCAGTGGCCAGATTTCGCCACTCTCCCGTGGGAAGTTCTTCCTTAGGTTTAACCTCAGTCCTTCATTCTATTATACATGCATGTTTCCTCTCCTCTCCTTCCCTCCAATCTGGGACAATACTGGGTCTTGCTCTCCTCTTGAGGGGGAGGGAGGTGACAGATGCAGAAACAGAGAAGGGAGCAGCAATGGAAGGTGATTAGATTGGGAAGAGGTACAGTTCACACACATCCCCACCTCTGCTGTCTAAGGTAGGCACAGAGACAAGGGGAAGGAGAGCGAGAGGCTCAGAAAACATAGGGACATCACTGATTAATGCTCCCAGGCCCAGATCTATTTCCAAACACTCCCACTCTCATGTCAGGAAAGAAAGAGACATCCAGAAATACAGCTGATGGTGGGAGAAGGGCAGGTGACCCCAGGGCCACAAATTAGACAGAACTGGACACGTGGTGGTTTGGCAACACCAGGAACTAGAACCCAGGAGTCCTGCTCCTCCCCTCCCCCAGGAGCATAAAGAGGTCATTGCAGGGAGCACAGCTTTCATGCCGGGCATGGCGCCCACTGTGACTCACGCCCTCCCAGCCTGGTCGATCCCGGACATCAGAAACGCTGTCCCCACCCCCCTCTCCAGCCCTGTCAGTCCTCACCCTGAGATCACTCATTACCCGCTGGGGCCCATTCTGCCACCTCAGCCTCCTTGGCTCACTTGAAAACCCTTGTGTGTCTCTGCGCCCAGGTCCCCTACCAGGGAGACGGCAGAGTGATGCCCTTCCTGCTTCATTAGGGTACCCCTGCGTGGTTCTGACTCAGGGTCACTGCCAGCCCGAACTCTGCAGGATTCCATGTCCTGGCATCTCTTCAAACAACCCTGCTCCCTTCCATCCTTCCACCGCCTGTAAACCAAGAGGCTTGAGCCCACTGGAGGCCACCAGCAGACTGAGGGTTGTAATCCGGCACCCCTGGAAAAGCTCTCAGCCAGGAGCCTGCCGCCCTCACCTGCATCTCTCCAGCTTCTCACTCACTCCCCACTCCGGGGGGGATCGGTCCCGAAGCGCAGGGCGCACACAGCTCAAGGAACGCAGGGAGTTGGTGGCCCGATCCCACCCACCGGAGCGAGGCCTGCCCGGACCCCTAGCCCTGCCTCCGACCCCGTTGGCCCCCGAGGCGCTCACCCTGGCCGGACGCTGCCCGGGCGCGCAGCGGTCGCTGTGGCTGAGGCACGGCAGCCAGAGGCAGCGCGGCTCCGGGGCGCTGCAGTCCACGCCGACGGCGCGCTCCCAGCGCCAGCCCCCGGCCCCCGCGCGCTCCACGCGCCACACCGCGCTGCCCACGAGCGCCGCGGCCGGCGGGGGCCCCCGGGCCCGGCCGCCGCCCCGGCCCCAGCGCGCCGTGTGCCCGGCTTCCGGAGACCGGCGCGCTGCGCGGGGGCCGGCGGCCGCTCCTCGGCGCCCGGCGGGCGGCGTCCTCGGCCCCCCGGGCGGCGGCGGCGGCGGCGGGCGGGCCCCGGGGGTCCCCGCCCGCCCCCCGGAGCCACGGGCCCGGAGCCCTGGGGCCCCGAGGGGACGGACGGCCCGCGCGGACGGCGGCAGGACGGCTGCAGCAGCTCCGCGCCTTCCGCGCCTCCCGGCCGAGGGCGCCTGAGCCCGGACACGCCGGCGAGTCTCGCAGGGCAGACGCCTCCCCCTCCGGGGCGGCCCCTGTGCGCGGCCGCCCCATCCCACACACTCACACCCCCACACACGAGAGGCCCTGCACAGCGCCCCCGCAGTCACACACATACACACACACACACACACACACACACACACACACCCCACTCACACAAAAACTTACTGTACCTGCCCGCGCACGCTTATACTCCTTCCAGGCCAAAGCTCAACCAGCTGCCTGCGCCCCAGAGAAATACACATTCCCGCGCGTACATATGTAAACACACACCCAACCCACCTCTACAGACCCGCACCACACACACATCTAGACACCCCACACCCTCCCCCCCCACACACACAGTCACTCACTCTCCCTCTGCCCACATACCCCACACAAACACACACACAAACACACTATTCCCCTCATATACACATTGCACGTGGACATCCTTCTGTATGCACACACACTTTGGACACCCTCCCATGGGTACAATGGCCCACATACCCCACAGAGACACATTTGCAAGCATACCCACTGTGCCCCTGAAAGCACACCAGGCCCCCACCTGCCCACCCATGCATTCCACACACACCCCACAGAGAGACCCACAAACCCCACGAAGGCGCACACCTAGAGGGCATGCACACACTACCAGCACACCCACTCCACGCATTGCTGCCGTGCCCCCTCAGGTCTCACACACGCTCTGCCCTGCTCAGAGAGCAGCGCTCTCTCATAGTCACCCCGCCTCAGAGTCACGTTATACCCTTCTCACCACCACCTGTGGGAGCGTGTGACGGACCCTTTTCCCCAGGACCCCCTGCCCATTATGCTCTACCCAGAGGGGCCACCACAAGCCGACAATGGGCTCTAAGCTGGCCCCCACCTCACCCCTAGCATGTGAGTCAGACAGGAAGCCCCAGTCGATGGCAGACCCTGCCCTCCGCCCCTTCCTGGCTCTCTCTCTTCCCAGGCCCCTTCCCGGGTGGGGCTGACAGAGGCCTTGGCTAGTAGGCGTGTCATGGCCACCCTCATTTCTATCCCACTTGACTGTTCACCGTGTGCTCCCCCCCCCCCCCCCGCACAGCCACTCCCTGGGGCCTGGGGCCACTGCCCTGACCCAGTTTTCAGAAAACAACAGAAGCCCAAGAGCACTCAACTCGTTAGGGCGGCCCTGGGACTCCAAGTCCGGAGCCCCTCATCCCAACTTTGGATCTTATACCTAAATTCTAGCCAGCATCCAGGTAAGGGAGGCCGGGGGCAGAGGCGAGCAGATCCAGCCCAACCCTGCTCCCAAATCTAGGAGTCGGGGGAGGAAGAGTCATAGGGTTGGGCCCTTGTGGGGGAAGCCACCAGAAGGGAGACCCAGGCAGAAGAGTCAGCTCCCCCTTCCCTCCCTCGTCCCATCAGCTGCTGTCCCCAGCAAGGACAGGCCAGGATGGAGGATCCTGTGGGGGGAGGTAGAGGAGAGAGACAGAGGGGCACAGAGAGGAGGGGAAACCAAGGGGAGAAGGAAGAGAAATAGAGGACCATGGGGGTGGGCAGGAGCAGGGTTGGGGGGGGAGGAGGAAGGGTGAGGGTGAGGCGTGTGGGGGCCAGGGAGCGGTTTTGTTCTCCTGTTTCCTGTTTGCCGCTTGCTGGGCCCCCTGTGCAGGAGCTGGACCCCCACCCCCACCCTGGCGGAAGCCGGAAGGGAAGAGCGAGGCTGCCACCAGCGCTGAGTCAGGAGGGCTTGGGACCGACGGGGAAAAGACCGCGGTCAGGGGAGGACTCCTGGCATCTCCCTCAGCACCTCCCCTGCCCCCATCACTAGAAAACCAAGGCTTCTGGGTCAGGATCATTCCTGCCCTTGTCATGCCCTCCAAAGGCCAGGGCCTCAGACCAGCTGGAAGCACCACCGAGATGTCCTCAGCCATGTCAGACTCTGCCGCCCCAAATGGAGGGCAATGACCACAGGGATGTCCTGACTCAGAGTCTGACCTGCTTTCCCAGCAGGCAACCAGTTAGTCCCCCCAGCTGCCTAACTTCCTTTCCTCTTGCTGCAAGTCCAGTCCCTGGTTGGGAGGAAATAAGACTCACTCTCCCCTCTCACGCCCCATGGAGCTTCTCATGGCCAACAGGTGCTGCTGTGTATCTGGATCAAGAATCAACCTCCCTGGGGCTTCCCTGGTGGCGCAGTGGTTAAGAATCTGCCTGCCAGTGCAGGGGACACAGGTTCGAGCCCTGGTCAGGGGAGATCCCACATGCCACGGAGCAATTAAGCCCGTGAGCCACAACTACTGAAACCTGTGCACCTAGAGCCCGTGCTCCGCAACAAGAGAAGCCACCGCAATGTGAAGCCCGCGCATCTCAACAAAGAGTAGCCCCTGCTCACCGCAACGAGAGAAAGCCCGCGTGCAGCAAAAATAAAATAAATAAATTCATAAAAAAAAAAAAGAATCAACTCCCCCCAGCCCTCGAAACTGCTGAGGGTTCCGAGGGCTGGTTCTGAGGGCTGCAGGGAGAGGCGAGGTGGAGAAGCAGCACGGGGTTTCTGTGTCCAGGGCAGCAGAGACCTGGGAAATGATAAGCCATCTATGACGCCCATCTCCTGCCCTCTAATCTGGCAGGGGCGACAAGGCCCCCAGAAGGAGGTAACAGCCTCCTCCAACACAAACCCACACCTGCCCCACCCCACCCACTCCACCCCAGCTTCCTCCACAGGCATGTGGGGAGCAAGGTACACACCGCAGGGCCTAGAAACTTATACATAGTTTGAATAAATGATCTTCCAGGCCTGGGGAGCCTCTCGGCCCCCTCCCCCATTTCCTTTGGGAAAGGAATGTGGGGTGGGCCCCAGAGTGCAGTGGGGGAGGGGGCCAAGGGCTGGGAAATACCAGGCGTAGCTGAGATTCTATTCCAAGCCTTCCTGCCTGGTGTGAGTCCTCCTCCCCTACACCCTCCCCAGCTTCCTCCCCCCAAATCAGGAATTACCCCGCTGAGCAGTCCCTCCCATCAATCCTCTAGTTTGACCAGCTTGCAAAATCCATTCAACCTTATCTTCCTGAAGGTCCCCGCGGAGGGCTTGGGGACTACACCCCCAAAGGGAGGGCATCCGGTCTTCCTCTCTCCACATGAGATCATCATCCTTTACTGTTTGAAAGCACTTTCACTTTATCTCATTTGACCCTTACCCTAAGAGTTGGATATTTGAGATTGTTTTTATACCCATTTCTCAGATGCAGAAACTGAGACTCAAAGAGGACAAGTGACTGGTTCAAGGCTTGCTTTTACTAAGGTGGGACCATCCCAGGGTTCTAACCCCTAACTCAGATCTCTTTCCATTATCCTCTCATTTATCTATTCAAGAACCACGACTTGAGTGCCTGCTGTGGGCCAGGGGCTGTGCTGGGGGCTGGGACACCTTAGAAAAACAAGACCTTACCCTCAGGGCGCTTACAGTTCTACTAGTGTTGTCCTAGCTCCTGAAGTCTTCAGGGGTCCCCAGTTCCAGATCCAGGCCCAAGCCAGCTGCCTTCAGCCCCACCAAGGGAGACCCCCATACACATACCAAAGGAGCCCCTGTGTCAGGGGTTCAGGGCCTCTTCTCTCTGGGAGCGGACAGTTTGTTTGAGAGTGGGGTTAGGGGCCTCCCAGGTAAGCCTTTGAACCAGGGAGTGGGCTGAGCTGGAGGAGCAGAAGCCTGCAGGGGCCAGCCTGACAACCAGAAACTGGGGAAGAGAGGAGCATCCTGGGGCCCAAGGGTCAGGTGATAGGAGAAGGAGGGAAACTGACACCGCTGAAGGGCGTGTGGCTCAGGAAGTGAGAGAGAGGGGTCTCAGGGTCAATTTGCCTGCTTTTCCTTCCTCTGCTTGCTTTGTGCCTCCTCCCAGAATGCAGGCTTCAAACCACAGGACAAACAATGCCCCCAACCCAAGAGAATCATCCGGCATTTCTAAAGCTCCGACTGGTTCCATACACCCATTGCACACCATCAAACTGGGACCCACCCCACAACCTCACACACAGACGGAGCAAATCCCCTGCCAGCCCGTCCATCCCAGGCATGCAGGCAATGCGATACCCAAGGCATGCCCGCCCCGCCCACGCCTGGGCCTCTGACCCCTGCCCCAGTCTCCTCGCTCAAGGGCAGCCACCCCCTCCGTCCTCCTCCACCCTTCTGCCCCACTCAGATGCCTGCTTCCCAGCACCACTTGTGTGCAGTCCCGACGTGCCCCAACAGGCCAAGCGGATGAGCCGGCCAGGCAGGCCGGAGTCTCCCCAACACCCTCAATGTGCAGATAACCCCGCGTCACCGGCAACCTCGGAACCCCACACTCGGTCTAGCCTGCGGGCAGCGGGTGGTTCAGAGGGTCTCTCCAGACCCCGTGCTTTCCCCATCCAGGGCCAGTCTTGCCCTGAGTGAGGGTGTTGCGACACTCCTCTCCCACCCTGAAACTGGGCCCGAGCCAAGGAAGGCTGGGGGAGGGGAGGGTGAGAGAAAAGGAAGGAGGAAGCACTCGTGATGCCAGAAATCAAGGAGGGACCAACACAATCCCAAGCAGCACAGAATCCCCTAGTTCTTCCGGTGGCAGTACGGTTCAGGGGTTAGCACGTGGGCTCCAGGGTCCTCTGGAATCCAGGACTTCTGGGACTGAGTCCTATCTCTACCCCTTTCTGGCTGTGAGACCTTGGGTGAGTTATTTAACCTCTTTGAGCCTCAGTTCCTCACCAATAAAATGGGAATGACACTAAGTTCCACCTCATAGGTTCTTAGGAGAATTAAGTCAATTAAAGAAAGTCTTGAGCATATAGTAGGGGTTCAATAAATGCAAACTTTTGTTTGTTTTCTTTTTTTAAAAAAATTTTTTATTGAGGTATAATTGACATGTAATGTTATATTAGTTTCAGGTGTACAGCATGATTGGATATTTATGTATATATTGAAATGATCTCCACAATAAGTCTAGTTAAACATCTGTCACCATACTTAGTTACAGAATTTTTTTCTTGTGATGAGATCTTTTAAGATCTACCCTCTTAGCAACTTCCAAACATACAATACTCTATTATTAACTATAGTTGCCATGCTGTACATTACAGCCCCAGGACTTATTTAGTTTATAACCGGAAGTTTGTACTTTTTGACTCCCTTCACCCATTTCACCCCACGCCCCCGCCACTCTGGCAACCACCAGTCTGTTCTCTGTATCTGTGAGCTTGGGGTTTGGGGGGTTTTGTTTGGGGGGGTTCTTTTTAGATTCACATATAAGTGAGATCATACATAAGGTATTTGTCTTTCTCTGACTTATTTCACTTAGCATAATGCCCTCAAGGTCAACGCAAGATGTTTTCATTGTCTTTTGGATATTCACACTCTCACACACCCAACCACACTCACATTCAGACATGCAGACAACTCAGCCACATGTACACAAAGACAGTGACACATGCAGACACTCAAGCAGGTCTGTACAAACCCAGGCGAACCTATTCACGTGGGCATCACCACCACCTCCCACTGCCTACCCCCTACAGGCCCCTATGTACCCCACCTCCCCCTAATAAGCAGGGAGGAATCATCAGGAGCCCCCCTTCCATAGCAGAACTTCGGCAGGCCCAGAGCCCTGTCAGTAGGCCATTTGGGAGTGAGGAAGGGGCGGGCGACATGAGACCCCAAGATGGAACCTGCTCCCAGCAGACAAGGAGGATGGCAAAGGTGCCAGGCTGGCAGGGCCCCCTCCCCAGCAAGAGAGCCAGTTCCCTCCTCAGGGACACCAGAGGGAGGAGAAACTGAAGATGAGTATCTTTCCTCATGGTGGGAAATGAGCACTTGCAGAAAAGGGTGAGTCTGGAGCCAGCCACAAAGTAAACAGTGGGGCCATTGCCCAGGCAACTGTGGGCCAGCGTGGGCTAGAGCCCACCACAAGCCCTCTCCAGCCCCTGATTTGCTACACTCACCAGCCCCTTGACTGTCTCAAGGCATGCCCTCCACGTATCCAATCTGGCCTCTGGGCCTGTCTGGGGACTCCCCAAAAGGAAGAAGTTATGCTTCCTCCATCAGATTGGGCTCCCTGAGAGCGGGATTGTTGTTTTTGCCCCATATTAGTCCAGAGTCTCCCAGAGGTCATGGCCTGTGTCTTTCCCCCTCAGATTGGAGACTGCTCAAGGGCCTGGCCTGAGTCTCCCACATTAGACTGAGAGCTTCCTAAGGACAATAGCTACTAAATTTTCAGAAATGTATTTGTGGGCTTCCCTGGTGGTGCAGTGGTTAAAAATCCTCCTGCCAATGTAGGGGACACGGTTTCGAACCCTGGCCCGGGAGGATCCCACATGTCATGGAGCAGCTGAACCCACAGGCCACAACTACTGAAGCCCGCACGCCTAGATCCCTTGCTCCACAACAAGAGAAGCCGCCGCGATGAGTAGCCCCTGTCATCGCAACTAGAGAAAGCCCCAACGCAGCAACGAAGACCCAACGCAGCCAAAAATAAATAAATAAGTTTTTTTTAAAAAGTAAAGAAATGTATTTGTACTGCTAGAGTGCTTTGTCCATAGTAGGCTCTCAAAAATTATTTGCTGACGGCGAGAATGTGGAGGAATTGGAACTCATGTCTTGCTGGTAGAAATGCAAAATGGTGGAAAACAGTATGGTGGTTACTCAAAAAATTAAACATAGAATTACAATATGATCCAGCAATTCCACATCTGACCATGTACCCCAAAGGAGAGAAAGCAGGGACTCAGATATTTGTACAATGATGTTCATAGCAGCATTATGCATAAAAGGGAAAAGGTGGAAACAACCCAAATGTCCAATGACAGATGAATTAGATAAACAAAATGTGGCACAAACATACAATGGAATTTTATTGTCTTAAAACTCTGACACATGCTACAACATGGATGAACCTTGAAGACATTATGCTAAGTGAAATAAGCCAGACACAAAAAGGCAAGTATTTTATGATTCTACTTATATGTGATACCTAGATTCATAGAGACAGGAAATAGAATGATGGTTGCCAAAGGCTGCAGGAAAGGGGAATGTAAGTTACGGTTTAGTGGGTACAGAGTTTCAGTTTGGGAAGATGAAAAAAGTTCTGGAGGGGCTTCCCTGGTGGCGCAGTGGTTAAGAATCTGCTTGCCAATGCAGGGGACACAGGTTGGAGCCCTGGTCCGGGAGGATCCCACATGCCACGGAGCAACTGGGCCCATGCGCCACGACTGCTGGACCTGCGCTCTGGAGCCCGTGAACCACAACTACTGAAGCCTGCGCGCCTGGAGCCCGTGCTCTGCAGCAAGAGAGGCCACCACAGTGAGAGGCCGGCGCACAGCGGTGAAGAGTGGCTCCCGCTCGCCGCGGCTGGAGGGAGCCCGCGTGCAGCAACAAGGACCCAATGTAGCCAAAAATAAATAAATTTAAAAAAAAAAAGAAAAAGCTTTGGAGGCATGTGGTGGTGATTGTTGCACAACGATGTGAATGTACTTAATGCCACCGAACTCTACACTTAAAAATGATAAATTCTGAGTTACGTATATTTTGCCACACACCAAAACAAATGACAAAGTCAGAATTCAAATGAAAAAAATATATATTGTTGAAAGAAGATGGAACAAATGAATGGGTCTTCCAATGGGGCCCAGGAGCAGGCCCTGCCCACAGAGATTGCCCAGGACAGCTGGGTACCTCCTGCTGGGAGGACCGTTCCCTCCCACCCCGTCCATTGTGCCTTCTCAGAACCCCTGCTGTCATCTTTGAGGCCCTAGTAGTCCGAGCACAGGGGGAGCTCTCAGGCTTCCAGGGGAGTCTGAACCTCCCACAGAGTAGGTCCTGGGCATTGATGAGGACCTACCATCTATCGGAGGCTGGACTGATGGATGCACGGTCCCTTGAGAGGCCACATTCCAAGGTGTCAGAACCTTGGAAGAGTTTTTCTAGCAAAAGCCAGGCTAAGTATGGGGTTCCTGACCCCCTGAGGCCTGACCCCACCTCAGCACACACGTCTTTCCCAAGCCTACACATGCTTACACACCACCCGTAACATATACACACATACCAGGGTGTGCACACAGAGGCAAGACCCCGTTCTCGCGTGCTCTCTTGTGCACACGCTCCAAGAAAACCATGCCTGAACGCTGAAGGATGCACGGTCTTGTCAGAGACGGAGGTAGGTCCTGTGTATGGGAGAGCCCCCTGGTGGCCCAGGTCTGGCACACTTAGCTCCCTCACAGCCCAGAGTGGGCAGGGTGCCCTCATTCCTTCCACCCCACCTCCCCCACTGCATTCAGTGGGGGCCCCCAACCAGGCCCCAGGGTCACCCTCCCCATCTCCTACAGAGGAGCAGGGTCTTCTGCAGAAGGACAGAGCAACTGTGGGACCTTAGGAAGGGTCTCACTTCGGTTGGTCAAGGAATCCTGGAGAGAGGCCAGAGCCCTTTTTCAGACTAGATCATGTTAGGGACAGTCATTCCCGCAGGCCAGAAAATGCCTGCAGTGACTCTTCTCCAAAATCATCGTATCCCTGTGCCCCGCAACGGGAGGGGCCGCGATAGTGAAAGGCCCGCGCACCGCGATGAGGAGTGGCCCCCACTTGCCGCAACTAGAGAAAGCCTTCACACGAAAACTAAGAGACCCAACATAGCCATAAATAAATAAATAAATAAATAAAGTATTAAAAAAAAAAAACAACTAATCTTTAAAAAAAAAAAAAAAAAAAAAAAAAATCATCGTATCCATTCTTTGACTCCACACTGAACAGCTCATTTCAGAGGAGACTGGGGGAGAACTCTGGGCATGGCTCTTCCTATTGTCCCCCACACCTCTCTCTGGAAGTTCTTCCTGTTATCTGACCACCTGGGCAGAGACAACAGGTGCACCCACTGGTTTCTTCCAGGGGATCGCTCAGTCCAAGCCAAGCTGAGATGTCATCCCCTCCCAGGGCAGGTCTCAGCAGATGCCAAAAGTCTCCCCAAGGGCACATGGGGCTCCCTGCAGGGAGAGGTTCTCAGCTCCACCCCTGAAACCACCCACCCCCACCTCCACCCCAGGCCCTACTCAACCTGCCCAGGTTATCCCTTCACCTTGCCTAAGAGCTGAACCTCTCCCTAATCCAGCCCATGATGCTGCAGAGGCAGCTGGAAGGGTGGAGGGGATGGATGGTGGCTCTGCAGGGACAAACAACCTCCCCTGGCTCCTGCCTGTGAGGGAGCTGAGATGATTTCTGGGCTGGGCTCTGTGGTCAGAAGAGGACAGACAGCAATGCCTTCAGCCCCAGATCCTCCCCCTTACCATATGCCTGGCTCTGCATCTGGGGACATTGTAACAGCCACAGCAGTAATTAATATTTGTTGAGCCCTCACTATATGCCAGGCACACTTCGCATGCATTACCTCATTTAACAGCAGAGCAGCCTCTTGGGATAAGTGTGACACACACCCACACACCACCTTGGCCTCTTGGGCCCCCCACCCAGTCTGGTGCTAGGAAGGGAATGCTGAGCTAACCCACAGGGCGCCTAGGGGTGGTGGATAGAAGGCTGGTGAGAGAGAGACCACTGGCCCAGCATCGAGAAAAGCTGATCTAGAGAAAGGGTCACACTTGCCAATGGTATTGGCCCTAGTCCTTTTCTGGATGTGTGACCTCAAGGTCACACAGGTTTTCTTATTTCTTCAACTACAAAATGAAGCTAGGGATAGCAGCCTGACAAAGTTGCTGGGAAAGCATTCTGGGAACCAATAAATGGGAGAGGTTATGGCCCCAGCCCTACATCCCACCCATCAGAGTGGACTTTGCTTCCCAAATGTCTCCTGAGTCCACCCACTTCACCATGTCCAGTCTACCCCAAGTCTCCATCACTCCTCTGGCCCCTTACAGTCCAGACTAATTGTTTTAATATTATGACCACCAGGCCCTGGGGGACGTGCCTCTGGGTTCCACGCCCACCACACCTCCTTTCTCTGTGCTCCAGTTACCCTGGCCTCCTTCCATTTCCTTTGAGGACCAGGCAGTCTTCCAGCCTCAGGTCCTTTGCACATGCTGTTTCTGGAATGCTGTTCTCTCTTCCCTGGCTCCCTCCCTGCCTCACCAACCCACACCCTAATTAACTCCTACCCACCCTGCAGTTCTCCGCAGAAAAGTCACTCCCCAGAGACACCTCCTCTGGCCCCCAGACGAGGTCAGGTCCCTTTGCACCCTCTCACAGCACTCTCGAGATAGTGTCTGCATATTTATGAGGTTATTTTGACCAACATCTCCCCCCTGGGGCTGTGAGTTCCGGAAGGCTGGAACCATGTCTGCTTTGCTGGCAGTCAAATCCACAGCTCCTGGCATGGCACCTGGCGCGGAGCGGGTGCTCGGCACACTGCTTCTGAATGTACAGGAATGAATGAGGAGCTTCTCCTCAGAGAAAGCAGATTGCTGGCAAACCCCCTGCCCCCAGGAAAGGTCTACCTGGGGCAGAGGCTGCTTTGGATCTTTGTCCTTCTTTTTGTACCCCCCCGCTCCTTCCTCAGTAGGAACCAGATCCAGAAAGTGGGGGTGCTGGAATAAGGGAGTAAGGGGTGTGGAGAAAAGGAAAGCTACTTCATCTCTTTTGCAGGGTCCGCTGTCCCATCACCTCAGCTGGCCAAGCCTTTGTCCACTCAGGGCTGGTCCACCACATCCACAGTTCCCTCTCCCTGGAATATAACATTTGTCTCTCTCCTTCCCCCACCTTCCCTTAACTGATCCCTTATCCTCGAGGTCTCAGCTTGACTGTTTCTGAAAAGCTTCCCGGACTGCAAGCTAAGGAACTTGCCAGGGTGCCACAGCTAGCGGCAGCTCAGATTCAAGCTCAGGTCTGTCTGCCGGCAGAGCCCAGGCTCTCAGCCACCTCATTATACGCCTCATTACTACCAGTTTCTCCCTTGAGGCCCGGCCGAAAGACACGCCCCCTCCCTAGGCCTCAGTTTCCTCCTGTGGGTTCGGCCAACCCTGGATTTCAGGAAAATTGGCAGAGATCGAAGGTGGGAGAGGAGACAGAGGGAGGAGCGAAGAGGGGAGGAAAGAGGAGGGAGAGAGGAGCGCGGAGGGGCGGCAGCCGCAGGCCAGCCAGACGAGAGTAACGCCAAATATGCGAACTACGCCAGCCCTTGAACTATGAATAGGGCGGCCAGGCTGGCCGCCCAGGTCTGCCCTTCACGCCCCGCAGCCCCCCAGCCCAGCCCTCCCACGCCAGCCCTAAACAGTGTCCTGAAATGGGGCGGAGGCCAAGGAGGCACTCTTGGAGGCGGAGGCTGAGTGGCAGGAGCGAAGAGGTGTGGTCATGCAGATGACATGCAAATAGAGAGCAGCTGGCTTATCTGATTGGTGGGTCTCTGTCCTTCCGGGAAGGTGGTCCTAAGGGGCACTAGACCCGCGCAGGGCCCCTGCTCACACCGGCTTCCACCCGGGCAGCCGCGGTTCCCGAGCGGTCCTTCGGGTCACCCCTTGGCTGAAGTCGCACTGACGTGTGCAGCCTCTGGAGGCCTCTCACCCTGTTCTGTCAAGGTCCTGGTACGGCTCTGCTGCTGTGATACCATCCCCGCCCACCCCAGCGCCAGGTCAGCCTCTCCTCCTTGGAGCTCACATGTCTGACAGACAGCTGGGCACTTGGGAAATTACAACAGTTCCATCCCTGCCTCTGGACCCCCTTTCTTCATCAGTGACGGAAGTGGGGAGCACTTCCCTGGACCAGTCCAGCCCCTTGTGTGCCCCCAAACAAGTCAGTCAATCTCAGAGCCCGGCTCCTATTTCTTTCGTTCTGGCACTATTGACTAGGTGTCCCGGAGGGCGAGGCGTCAAAGAGTTGTAAGATCAGGTCCCAGCTGTGTGATCCCAGTCAAGTCTCTTTCCTCTCAAGTCTCCTCAGTTGTAAATGGGGTCCTTGAGAGGGCTTAGTGTGGAGTGCCTAGCACACAGAAGTTGTTCAACAAATCTTAGTTCAGTAGTCCACAAAGGATTTTTTTTCATTAATAAAAAGAACATGAGATTTTATGAAGAAACAAACATGAGACAAAATTAAAAGGCTGCAGAGCGTAATGTTTAAACATTCCTAAACAGGATTCAGAGGAATCTGGTTTTGAATCCCAACTTGAATCCCACTTCCTAGCTGTGTATCCTTTTGGACTAGTTACTAACCTCTCTGAGCTTCTGTTTCTGCATTTATAAAATAGAGATAATCTATTCTCCATGAGGTTGTTGTGCAGATTAAAGAGCTAGTGTGTATAAAGTGCTCAGCACAGCAGTGCCTGGCACTGAAATGTTCAATAAATGTTAGTTGCAACCAATACTCCTATTATTATCATGGGGTTTTCACAAGGCTGTGCGAAGTGCTATGGAAACTTGCAGTTCATCAGTCAACAATATTCATTCAACTTGGCCTGGTCTAGAAGCTGGAGATAGAGCAGTGAACAAGACAAAAGTCCCTACCCTGATGGGGCTTAAAGTCTAGTCCCCAGAGGAGGAAATCCCCATATATTCGAGGAATTGGTGGCTGGTGGGGGGAGGGGTGGCAGATTTACAGAGAAGGATATTTGAACTGAGCATTGAAGGATAAATAGAAGTTTGTGGAATGGAGAAGGCAGGGAAGGCTATATCAGACAAGGGGAAGAGATGGCACGGAAGCTTCTGGGGAGGGGAAGAGAGTGATGCATCCCACTCCTATCCTCTCCTCTCCATCTCCAATTCCACGTTCAGCCCTCATCATCTCTCAGCTGGTCTGCTGCCTCCACTTCCTGACACCTTTCCATGGCTCCACAGCATCTACGAGAGCAAGTCAAGTTCCTTAGTATGGCATGAAGGATCCGCCATGATGACGGAGGAGAGGGACAGGATCTGGCCCTCACTGGCCTTGACAATCTCATCTTTCTACTCTCAGTCTTGCTCTCATTGACCCCACAAGAGGCCAGGCTGTTTCACACCTCCTTGCCTTTGCTCATGCTGGGTCCTTCTGCCTGGAATGCCCTGCTCTCCCTTCTCCACCACCCCACTGATCCCAGCAGGCATCTTTCAAGCCTTGGCAAGCCTCACCTCCTTGGTAAAGTCTTCTTCCCCTCAGAGCTGGAGCATCTCTAGAGGAGGCAGGGACTCAGCCCGTGTTTAGTGACAGAGCCATGGAGTCCTCCACACCACTCGTGAGCAAACCCAGACTCCAGGGAGGCATAGGGAAAATCCCTGTGCAAGCAGAGTCACGAAGAAGCAGAACATAATTGTGCTGCCTGCATCCACCACCTTTCCCTCATTAGGCCAACCCCTACTTGGATTTCAAGGCTCAGCTGGGGGCAGGGGGAAGGGTCCACTTTCCCAGGGTGGCAGCTGTGCTCCCAGGCTCTTCCTTGTCAGGGAATGTAGCCGTGACACAGGATAGCCTTAGTTAGGATTCAGAAAGACCCAGATTTAAATTCGGATGCCGGGTGACCTTTGGTGGAGTAATTTAGCCTCTCAGGGTCTTGGTTCTTATATCAGTAAATGTACAACCACTTCATGATGGTCCTTGAAAATTGATCAAAAGAAGTTTCGATAAAGAATCCTCAGCTTAACTATTGTTTGGAAACAGGAGCTGAGAGAAAGGAGATTAATCATATCACCAACTGGTTTTTAACCAATCCCTATAGCAATTCTCCCCAGTGACACTGTTTCCATCTGTAAACTCCTGTTACCACTTTTGTGACTTCAATCACACTCAAATGATGTCACAGTGAAGACAGGGTCTGTCTAACTGGGTCTGTCTCCCCAGTTAGATCAGGCCAATTTTTATGATAATATTTTGGGGGGTGGCAAGGGGTGTTCTGGACTGGCAGACACTGTAGATGCACATCTCAGAACCCCTGAAAAAATCTTAGTGGAGCTTTTGGGTGGTGAGAAAAGCAGACAAGGAACCCCTTGAGGGCAGGACTGTGTCATATCCATCCAGGTCCCAAGACCCACAGAGAGAGCCTGGAACCCAGAGGGCACAGAGGAAATGGTCACCAAATGAACAAAGTGTGTTTTGCGTGAAAATCTAGCCGCTGCCTGATTTTCCCAGGCACTGAGCCTCCAGTTTCTGGAGTCAGGGCCTTCTCCTGCCCCAGGCTATAATTAGGGAGAGGGACACTCTCATGCAAGCCAGGCCTGGGAATGTCCTCAGAGCCCTGGGCCACACCCAGTCTCGGATAATGCTTTCCCTAGCACTGTGGGGACCATAGCACCTGGGAGCCACCGGAGGAGGAAAAGGTCCCAGTTCGAAAGGAAGAGGGCCCTGTTTCTCATCCCACCAGCAGTCCTGGCCTTGTTGTGTGACCCCCATTTCCTGACTCCCACTTTCCCCTCTTGCAGACATCCCACCCCCTCCTAGGCTTTGGGTCCAACCTCAGCTGCCCCCTTATCCCCTCACCCCCACCAGGTGCTGCAGGGCAGAGGTGGGGCACGGTGCCAAGGCTTCATTAGAGCTAATGAGGGCTCAGCTCTTCAGATGCCAGTGCAAGATACAGGAAAGTACCAGAACTGCCCACAGCCCCCAGTCACGGCCTGGGGTACTCAGCTCCCTCCTCCCTCTCTTGGGGAGGAACCAGGGGGCCACACCCTCGGAAGAGGAAAGGGAGATTTGGAAGAATCTTCCCAAGTACAGAGAGTGCTGAGGCACCAGGGGAAGATGGGGATGCGGGGCATGAACCAGAAAACAGCCTCAGGGTGGGGTAGGGGTCTCACCTGGGCTGCTGAAGGCTTCACGGTCCACTACTCAGTCCAAAAAAACTGCCAACAGAAACTTGCCCCTTCCTTTCCCCCGGTTCATGGAATCACAGCAGGTCAGGGCTGGAGAGACCATGGGCACTTCTCCACTACCCTCGGATTAGAACTCAGCAGCCTGAACCCACTTCTCGCCTGGTGTCCAACCTCCCTCTTCCTCCCACTTTTGCTTGTCCCTTCCCCTCTGCTTCTAATCTCTTGGCCTTGGCCTTTCTCTAGGCCTCAGTTTCCCTTTGAGCCAAGTGGGGAGGCGGGGTGGGGGTGGGGTCTCTAATATCTGTCCAGCTAAAGCTTACAAAGATGTTCCCTTTCTCGGGGGCGTCTCTCCCCACTCCCTCGCTCTCTTTCGGAGAATGGTGGAGGCATCTCTCCCCACTCCCTCGCTCTCTTTCGGAGAATGGTGGAGGCATCTCTCCCCACTCCCTCGCTCTCTTTCGGAGAATGGTGGAGGCATCTCTCCCCACTCCCTCGCTCTCTTTCGGAGAATGGTGGAGGCATCTCTCCCCACTCCCTCGCTCTCTTTCGGAGAATGGTGGAGGCATCTCTCCCCACTCCCTCGCTCTCTTTCGGAGAATGGTGGAGGCATCTCTCCCCACTCCCTCGCTCTCTTTCGGAGAATGGTGGAGGCATCTCTCCCCACTCCCTCGCTCTCTTTCGGAGAACGGTGGAAACTCTGTGGTGGAGGGTAGGGGTCTGCACTGCAGCGTCCCCTTCCAGCCTTTCCGGGCTCTCAGGCTAGCCCAGATCTCCACCCCTCCCTCCTACCGAGGCCTCTAAGTCCTGCGTCTACACCCAATTCTCTCCAAGGAGCTCTCACACTCTCTGAGGAAATTACAAAGGAAAAAGCTGCAGATTTAGGAGCCCAGAGTCAGAGAGAAGTCAAGCTAGGGACTGTTGGAAACCAGGCCAAAATGAACTCTGTCCTTCCCTAATTAACCCTCACTTGGGGGCCAAGACCCTGGAGTGGTTGTCCTCCCACATGGCTCCCACATGGCTCCCACATGTCCCCCTAGCCTGACCACATTCCTCCGGCCCACACACCTCCCCCCAGCCCTCCCGCCAAAGGGGCCAGTCCTGGGTCTGTTTCCATCCTTGGCTTGTGGGTCTCAGTCATCCCCACGCTCCGCCCCAAGTTCTCTCCTCGCAGGGATTCAGGCTGAGCTTTGAAAGGGTCACTTCAAAGAGGACCTGCCTGCCGAGGGCCCAGCCAGACCCAGGGCTGGCTGCTCGGCCAGATTCCCGGTGGCTGGGGACAAAGGCCCCACTGTTCCCCCGACCCCCAGACGCCCCCAAATGCACTGGGCATAAGAAGTCTTTCTTTCCACAGTTCCGTTCCTTACAGGCCCCGGCTCTTTGCCACAGGGAGTAGCCCTGGCCCCTCGTCCAGGAGAGTCTGGGGGGTGGGGGGTCAGGGAGCTACCAGTTCCCCACCCCCACCATACACCCAACCCCTTTGGGCAGCCAGGATGTGGAGGCAGCCTTGGGCTGACTTCAGAGCCAGTGGTCCAGGCACCGCACCGCCCCTCAGCCACCAAGCCCTTCCTGGCCTGCAGTGGCCTCCCCGCTTCTCCCACCCATCAGAACCATGCCCATCCTTCCAGGCCTCCTCCAGGCAGCCTCTCAGGACTCCCTCTCCTCAGAGGAGCCTCCTAGCCCAAACCACAGCAGCCAACCTCTCACTCCGCTCCCCAGTTCCCAACAGCGGGAACCAGGTCTCGCCTGCTCCTCTAATTTCCTACCACATGGTGCTGATCCCAAAGCAGGGTCCTTAAGGTCTTCTCTGTCAACCCCTCACCCAACGCCTGAATTCTCTCTAGTCTAGTCTGTGCTTGCTCACCTCCACTGACAGGGGCCTCATTACCTCCAGGGACAGCTCTTCAGATTACTCCGACCATAAAGGGTTCTCTTTATTTATTGAGCCCAAATTGTGTTGTTCTCATTTCCATCCAGTTGCTGCTAATAGTTGAGATTACCAAATGTCAGCCAGTTTACCTGTATTACCTCATTTAATCCTCTCAACAATTTTGAGGGATTATTTCAGGGATGAGACAATGGAGGCTAAAAACAACTAACTAAGTAACTTGGTCAAGGTCACATAGTGAATAAGGGTAAAGCTGAAATGTGAACCCCCTCAGGCTGAAGGCAGGGCCTAGACACCCAATGTGCCTCCCAGTGTACCAGGGGCCGTGCCAGGCCTGGGCCTCTCATCTCCCCCGAGGTTGCTTGTCAATACGAGAAGGCAGACCACACCCACCACACTTCTTTTTTCCTAGTTAGCTCCCACCAGCCTTCGTCAGCAGATGAAGTGTGGCCTGGGGATAGTGACAGACCCAGCCAGTGGGAAGCAGGGAGAGTCAGAGGGGAAGATGTCACCAGCCTAGGGGTACGCAGGTTGGAGGAGGTTGGAGGAGGTGACCTTGGGACTCAGGTTTAGGACTGGAGGTGAGAGATGGAGAATTGATAACTATGACAGGCCCTGTCCCAAACCTGACACTCCGTCCACCCTCCAACTTGAAAGGCACAGAATCTTCCACAAAGGTGATGCATTGGGCTGAACATCTCAGGGCCACAGAGATGAAAAAGGAACAGACATCTTTAATCCAGCCTGTAGTCTTTTCCCACCTGCCCATTGCTCAGCGCCATCCCCTTGGAACTCTGCAGGAGGAAGGGAGGGAGTGGGAGCAAGAGAGAAGTCAGAAAGCTGAGGGGCCCCAGTGGCTGTTGTTAAGCCTTGGAGGGCAGTACTGATAGGGCGTGGGGTTTTTTTGGCCACACCAGGCGGGGCTTGCAGGATCTTAATTCCCCCATCAGGGATGGAACCCGTGCCCCCTGCTGTGAGGGCACGGAGTCCTAACCACTGGACTGCCAGGGAATTCCCCAGGGTGAGCTTTCCTTTCCTCTCTAGGTTTGGCTCAGGCACTCCTGGCATAGATAACATAACGATGCTCCTCTAGGCTACTTTCCCAAGACTCCAACCCAGCTACTTCCAAAGGATTACAGGATTCTGTGATTTTTCCATACACCGTCAGTGAGTCAGTGAGTCAGTCAGTCAACAAACATTCTCGGAGTACGGGCTGCATACCAGGCTCTGTGGTACCAAGATAAACATGACACCTCTGGGGCTGCTCGGAATAATCACAGTCAACGCCCTAGCTCTGCCACTTACTAGCTGTGTGACCTCAGGAAGCCACATCATTCTTTGTGCCAGTTTCTTCATCTGTCAAATGGATAGGAATAATGTACCCAGTGGTCAGCACTGTGGAAGTAGTTGCTATGATTATTTTCCCAGTCCGGCAGGGGAGACTGATGTGTAGACCAAACATCACAATGCTGGGGCAGAGCTGGGCACGGGGCACCCACGAGGCCAGGGGAGGGGCTGCTCCCGGCCTGCACTTCACAAACATTTATGGAGGGCCGCTCTGTGCCAGGCACTGTGCTGGTCACTGGGGACACAGAGATGAACGGGACACATTGTCCACTTGTCCCTGCTCCTCCCTGCCCTCCTTTTCCCTTCCTGGGGCCTAGTCTCAGAACCCTGCACTGGAGGGCGGCACCCGGGACAGAACTGTGTGGGGAAAGGCATGGCCTGGGAGCCCGGGAGTCAGAACCCCTGGGTTCATGTCCACCACTCCCGGCCTATCTGACCTTGGCCACTCTCTGGCCTCAGGTTCCCCACTGTTGGACAAGATGACCCCTCT
Source organism: Balaenoptera ricei (assembly GCF_028023285.1). Taxonomy (NCBI): domain Eukaryota; kingdom Metazoa; phylum Chordata; class Mammalia; order Artiodactyla; family Balaenopteridae; genus Balaenoptera; species Balaenoptera ricei. Next base: position 18,058,504 of record NC_082658.1, on the reverse strand, counting down.
GGTCCTGACCCACTCTGATAGATGATGAATACACTCCACCCCCATAGAGCTTTAAACTCGCCCCAGAGTCCAGTCCCAAGGCCATCCCAGCCTGTCGTCCCACTGAGGCAGTGAAGAGGAGACGCCTGCCTGGTACTGACTGGCACTGCCCTGCTGACAAGCTGGCACAATTTCACATGAAAGAGGGAGGCCTGGATCTAAAGGCGGGTTGTTTGAAGGGGGTGGAGGGTACTAGGGGAAAGGCAGAGCCAGCTCCCACAGGCCCTATTCATGGCTCTCTCTGGGGAGGGAGAGAGAGCAGGATAATTAAAACCAGGCTTTGTCCAAATCCCTGACCAAGCCAATATCTCACCTTTGAACCCCTGCAGCCAATAGAGCAGGGCTGATGCCCCTTTGGAAGGAAAACACCAATGAACCAAGCCACAGCCCAAGTGCGGTGGGCTAGCATAGGACGGGATGGGGGGTTGGTGGAGTAAATGAGCTGATTCCCCACCCAACAATCATGGATGGATACCTGAGGCTTTGCCACCCTGAGACCTCTTGTCCCCATCCGTGTCCCAGCTGAAAGCAACCAAGCTCCAATCCAGCAAGAGGTTGACCTTGATCTTGGCTTGTATCCAAGACAGACCCAGATCCAGGGAGTGACAGCAGACAAGGCAGGTCATGAAAAGCAGGGTAGTGGAGTGAGACCATGAACTTGAGCCAGACTGCTGGGTTCCTACCCTGGCTCTGCCACTTGTTAGCGATGGGATTTTGGCCAAGCTATTGGCTCTCTGTGCCTCAGTGTCCTCAACTGAAAAATGAGGATAATAACAGCACCCACGTCATGGTGGTTTTGTGAGGATTAAATGAGGTAACTTATATAAATCCTGGCCTAGAGTAATTGCTATCTATGTCTTAGCTATCAGCTATACTATTAGAGCAATTCTCCATCCTTAAAACACATTTTTTTCAGGCACTAATACATATGCTCATTTGAGTATATTTGCATCTCCCATGAATCTCTCCAGATTTTTACACTGGAATCCAACATTGCAGGAATCTACCTAACCCACTATACTGGAGGAAACTTCCCTGCGTGATGTTCCAGGTTCACCTGGGAGGCTGCAGCTCGTACGCCTCTCCCTAGAAGTTCTTCCAAATGGCTAATTGCAATCCCTCATTCGGTAACTTATTCCATTCTCCTTTGTAGACTCTCTTTTAATCTGATACATCATGAAGTCCTTCCTAAGTATCCCTGAGATAAAGGATGAAGCAATAAATGCCTCTGCCCACTACTGCACTGCCCTGTTCTGTAACCAGCACCCTTCCTCATCCCCCACTCCATGCCAAAACTGCTGCACCCCTGGGGGCCAGACTGGCCTCCTGCTCCCCTTGCCCCTGAGCTCAGGGTTGGCCTGATGCGGGGGCACAGAGGTCCCCATCCAGGCTGCCCAAACACAAGGCCTATTCCCAGCATCCAGTCCCTCTCTGTTTGAGCTGAGATCCTCAAAAGCCTGCCCCATTCTCCATGGTGTCTCAAAGGCACCTTCCTAATAATGCTCCCCTCCCTAGAGCTTCATCTTGTGCTGTGACTCCCATCAGAAGACCCGGGTTCTAGACCTGGCACTGTCGCTGTGTAGTCTCAGACCCTAATACACACCCTGCCTGCTCCCAGGGCTTTTGAGGCCCTCAAATCCAGCATTGAAGGATTTACTGCTCTCATCATTCCCAAGGGGAGGGAGGGGCTTCAGATGCAGGAACTTGGAGCTCCCAGAAACCTACGGTGGACCCAACCACCTTGTGAGCAAGTGGAAGAAGAGGCTGGGGCTGGGAGCCTCTGGGCTGTGTTTGGAGGCGAAATGACTGGTTATGTAATTGAGATTCAAATCGCAGGCCAGTGAGCACATCTCAGTGAGAGCAGCCGTTCTGGGGAATAGGGCTGTTGCCCTGGCAGAGGGGGAGAACCCCAGGGGATCAAACACCTTCCCTGCTCTCCCACAGCTAGGCCACAGGCTGGGGCTGGGGGTGGAGATAGTAGGGGGGGTGGAGATGAAGTAGGTGTTGGTGTGTGTGTGTTGGAGGGTGGGGGGTGGGAATCCAAGGAACTTGACGATAATGACCTTCACTTCCATCCCCAGTCCACCCTGAAATTCAAGTTTCTAGTTAGGAAACACTTTGGCTGAAAGGTGGAGGGGGAGTCAGGGGATAGAGATGCAGACCAAGGGAGAACTGTGCCTACATCCAGCTACTGAGATACACACCAGTCTCAGAGTTTGCAAAGCACCAGACCCCAGCTCCAACACTGAGGGGATGGTTGGGGAGGAATGGCCCTAAATCCTCCAGCCACGTCAAAAGAGGAAGAGACCTCCTCAGCCCAGGTCTTGATCCCAACCTGGACCCCCAGGAAACTTCTTTTTCAAGCTCAGAAAATGACTGGCCTGACAGTGTTCAACCCTTCGACTTGGAAAGGGGTGGAGTGCATGTTGGGGTGCTCCAGCGGAACGGGGCAGTCAGGCTCAGAGGTAGGGTGCTGGCCCTCCCCAGCCTCAGCAGCCGGCAAATGAAAGAACCCAAGCAAAGCAGCCCAGCGCTGAGTAATGCCCCTGGCACCCCGTGCCGAGACCCACCCACAGCCAGCCCGAGAGGGCAGAGGGGAGGGCAGCCGCGCCTGCAAGACCAAGGGTCCCCGGCCTGTTTCTCTTCCCCTGGGGGGGCGGTGGACCCGCGCCGGGCAGCTCGTCGGGCGGTCCGGCCCGGCAGCGCGGGGAGTGTGGCGCAGGGAGGGGGTGTCCGGCCACAGTGGCCAAGGACATCCCGCTCCAGGAACCCCTCCCCCACTCCCTCTCCCTCCAGCTGTGCCGGGGCCTCGCCAACGGAAAACGAAAACTCGGGCAGAGGAAACGGCGGCAGGCGCCCCGCCTGGAAAACCCGGACAAAAGGCGCGGGCCTCCCGCCCCCGCTGCCCGGCCGCTGGGGGCCTGGCACCGCCGCCCGGGTCGGTACCCCCGGCCCTGGCAGCCCCGTGCTAGCCCCGGCCCCTTGCCTGCCTTCTTCCTTCCCGCCCCCTGCCCAGGGCAGCTCGCGCTCCGGCCCCCTCCCCGGCCACCAGCCGATGTTCCCTGCAGCCATGCCCGTGGTGCCCGCGCCGTGCGCCCCAGGCTGTGCCCGCCGAGCGGGGGCGCAGCGACCCCGGCCCCAGCTGCCAGCTTCCCGTTAGCGCCTGGATCCGCCCCCTCCCCTGGCTCAGCACCCTCACCTTGGGGGGCCGGGGCTCCGGGCGGGGTGGGATCCCGACCAGGCAGAAGGCGACTCCATTCATCGGGCGGCAGCTGCGGCTCTGCTGCCAGGGCACTGCTGGGGGCGCGGGCAAGGACCAGGGAGGGGCGGGGCCGGAGGGGCGGGGCCGAACGCGGAGGGGTGGAGCGTCTCTTCGCTCCTCCTCCTGCGCTCCTAAAGGGGCGCACCCTCGGCCTCTTGTTAGGGTAGCAGACTGGTACAGAGGGCTGAGGCAGGGGTTGGCGCAGGCAGCGGAGCTAGGGGGCAGAACACAGCCAGCGGAAGAGAGATGGTCTTAGAGAGGGTTTGGGCCGGCCTCCAGGGGACCAGCCCAGATAGACGGTGATCCGGGCCGGCCGAGGAAAGAGGACAACGGCACAGAACACAGAACTAGCACCGAGAGAGGGAGGGAGGGAGGAAGGAAGGGAAAGGAAAGCAGAGAGAAACACAGCCAGACAGAGATGGTCAGAAACAGAGACGGAGAGAGCCAGAAAGCATGAGAGAGGCAGGGACATGACAGAGACAGAGTAGAGAGAGGCAGAGAAAATCAAAGACAAAGATGAAGAGACACAGGTTGGAAGAGAGGGAGAGACAGAAAAAAGGCTTAGGGAGCCTTCCATCCAGAGACTCACGGAAGCTGAGACAAGGGCAGAGATGGTTATACCCAAGGGGGAGGGGGAGGGCGACGAGGGTAACAGGGGAACTTTCAGGGGCTTCATGCCCCTCAATCTAGGACACCCCTCCCAGGCAGAGTCTCAGCCCAGGATCCCATGCAGGCTGTAAGAGAGAGGCAGGTGCCCCAGCCCTTCAGACCCCCACCCAGCCAGCCTGTGGCTCAGGCCTCTAGACAGCCCACAGACCCACTCTGCAGTGGGTGACAGTAAGAGCAGAGACCCTCCAGGCCTCCCAATCACAAGCTCCCACAGCCTCCCTTCCCAGCTTCACTTTGAGCTGGGCCCAAAGAACCGTCGGGGTCCTGAGTCAATTTCTCATTTCCCTGCCCCCAGGCAGGACCCCTGCAGCCCATCCCCTGATGATCCAGGAAGGGACAGTCTCTCAGTCCTTAGTTTCTGCTGGAAAGTTCTTTCTGCTATCTAACATCCTTCCTACCTCCTATTTTTTACAGCCTATGCTTACCTCTTTCCCTTGCCTTTTTGTAGTTTTAAAGGGCTCCTGCATTCCTTCACCCAGATTGTGAAGAAAGGAAGGCAGAGACCATAGATAAATAGGAATATGATTTGGGCAAGGCAGGCAATGAAAGTGGGAAGGCCGACTCTGCCTGCTGAAATGGCCCACCCACTCTGGGGCAGTGAGCCTCATAAAACCTCTTTGCTCCACCACCACCACCATCCCGACTCCTGAGAGTGGATCAGCCCCAAGTCCTGGACCCCTCAGGATCAGGGAGTCAGGCCCTGCAGGGGGCAGTATGGCCCAGACACCTACTAGAACATCCTTACTCCTGTAAACCTGAGGAAGGAGACGTTGACTTGTTTTTAAATCTTATGTTTTATTTAATTTATTTTAAATTCCCTGGAAGTCAATGGAAAGGGATGCTTTTGTAATAATGGAAGGGCAGTTAAGGACTCCTTCATTCCCCACCTCTCTTCATCAAGGTCATGTGCAGCCAGAATTATGCCCCACTTCTGAGAAGTTCTTCCTGCTATCTAACGGTAATCCATCATACTGCCTGTATTTTCTTGCTTAATCTTAAACCAGGTCCCTCTGTCTGCCTCTTTCTGCCCTGTGGCTCCAACAGTCCAAGGCTTGCTGCCACCCTGGTTCAGGGGTCCTTTCCTCTCAAAACAAATGTGTAAGGGGGGAGTGGTGGCATCTGAGATCCAGACTGGACTGAGGCTGTGGGGAAGGGGAGGAGGGTGGTGGCCTCTGGGGTGCCCCTGGCTCACTTTTTCCAGAGCCTGATGCCCTCAGACACTGCAGGAGGCGGTGAGAGGAAATGAGCTCACACTGGCCGGCAGGCAATTCCTCCCTCCACAATGCACTGCACTCACCTCCCCCACCCTCTCCCACTTCCCAGAAAGTGCGCTCTTCCCCCACCCTGCTGCCCTTCCCACCTCTTCCTGCACCTTGACCTGCACCCCCATCCTGTCCCAGCCCTGCCCCATCCACCTTCTCCAGCACCTCTTTCATTCTTCCTTTCCGTCCGGGCTCCGCATCCCCTTTGACGACTGTGCCTCATTCCCTGTATCCCACCATCCACGCCCCCCAAATCCACTCTATTCCTGGCACACTCTTTCTCTGGGGATTAGGGCAGTGAAGCCCAACATGGGATGGAGGGTGTCCCTCACTGAGGACCCTCTTTATACTCCCCCTCTTTCTAAATTCCTCTCCCAGCCCAATCACCTCCCTTCATTCACAAATGTTTATTGGGAGTCCTGATATACCATGGGTGGGAGAGTGGAGGTTGCCCCTGGGGATAGGAGATAAGGCTTAGCTCCTGCCCTTGAGGGGTCCTGGTCTTACCAATCCTGACTCTACTGTGAGATCCCAGAAAAGGAGCCATGGGAGGCTGGAGAAGCAGAGGAAGTCTTCCAGAAGCAGGTGGCCGTGATCTTTTGATGGTGGCGTCATGGATGGGACGGGGTGCGGTGGGCAATGGGGGGAGAAAGACTATCATGGACAAAGGCAGGGAGGCAGGAGAGAGCAGACTCTAGCAGTGTGGCTGGAGCCAGGCGGAAGGTTCGTGGGCAGGAAGCATGGAGGGATGAGGAAGGAAATGCGGGTGGGGATGTTACTGTGGAGTGACTGTGCCTGAGGCACTTAGATTCTAGCCTGGCTTAGGGCAGGGATTTAAGCGGAGATGTGCCATGGCCACTGTGGCGAGACGTGGAAGAGAACGGAGGGCAGCAAGGAGCCAGGGGTGGGCGGCCAGGTTGGGGGGCCCTGCACCTGGGCAGGGGGCACCAATCATCAGAGGCCCCCGGATCTTGTTGACCAAATGGGAGTTGCGGGAAGGAAATGGAAGAGTCTAGAACAACTCCAAGGTTTCTCGCTCAGAATATTAGGTAGATGAGTTGTCTGGAGTGTTCTCAGGGAGAAGGGACATGCCAGGCACTGGGCTAAGTAATCCTTTGTATACATTATTCCAAATTAGCCTTACAAAGGAGCTGTGAAACAGATATTATAATCCTCATTTACGGATAAGGACACTGAGGCCCAGAGGGCTTGAGTATCTTACCCAAGGCCATGCAGGATTTGAACCCACGCCTTTGGGTTCCAGAGTCCACACACTTAACCTGCAGGCTGTGTTGCTGGTGGAGTAGTGATTGGCAGCTCGAACCCTGGGTCCATCTCCCTGAAGAGAGGCCTGAGCTAGAAACATACATGGCTTTGGAAGTCATCGGTGGGTCAGGAGTGTGGTTCAGAATCTCCAGGGACAGCGCAGAGCGGAGACCAGTTGTAGGTTGGGACCCAAGGGCACTCACCTTTCGGGGCAGGTGAGGAAGGAAGAGGCAGCAAGGAGGACTGAGGAGAGAGAGCCAGAGGAAGCGGCACTGTGTCAGGCAGGGGACGGGTGGGGTGGAGGCCAGACTGTGCGGTGAGGAAAAGCATCAAGGGTGAAGAAATTAAAAAAAAAAAAGGGGGGGGGGGTTGGTGAAAAAGGGAGGGTGGTGAAATGGAATTGGGCCGCTGAGACAGTTACCGGGAAGGGACAGCCGGACAGCACAGGTGAGTCGAGGTGAGGCATGACTCCATTTGGGTGGCGGACACTTGAGCAGGCTTTTTGGTTGTGGAGGAGAAGCCAAGGGAGAGAGCCTGAGGGGGTGATGAGTGGAGTAGAGGAAAAAGAACGCAGAGTCGTGCCAGAGGAAGAACCCGCCTTCCCCAGAGCCAGGTAGGGTTAGGAGAGGAGCATGGGAGGAGGTCAGGGAGTCCCCAGACCAGAGCAGTCCAGGGTCAGGATCAGGCCTGGGCCAGGAGCCAGCAAGGGGTTGTACAGTGTCATCAAGGAGCCCTGAACCAAGAGTCCAAAGACCAGGGTTCAGGTTCCCATGCTGCCCACCTAGTAGCTGAATGTCTTTGACGAAAAGTATATTCTCTGAACCTCAGTTTCACTCTCTGTAGATGAAAACAATAGGCCTCCTCTGCCAGTCTCCAACTGAGGGCTCACGTTTGATAATGGATTCAAAGGAATGGGTGGAAGGCGGGTTACAGGGCTGGTGACCATAAACCTGGTAATAGCTGCCTGCCCTTCCATTGAAGGGGAAAGAGCACCCCCTGGTGGAGAAGGGCAGGAGGGCAAGACTAGAGGGAAGGGCTGAAGAGAGACCTGACTTGTTCTTGTTCCTTTGGCTTTCAGCCTCCAGATCCTCTGCTTGTCCCCTCGAAGCAACCCATGCCCACCTAAACTTTCATTTCCAAAGCAGGTGGTAGCCCAGTTCAGTCAAGTCCAAAGACATTTATTGAGTGCTGTCTACATGCAAACTGCTGTGTGGGGTCGGGGGGAATGAACCAGGTGATGTGCTTGTCCTCAAAAAGCTCATATTCCAGGGAGGGCAACAAGCACAGCAAAGGATGGCTGGGATGGTGCCATGATGGTGCTACAAGCAGAGCATCGAGCAAAGCAGAAGGGAGCCTTCCATAATGAAAGGAGAAGGCAGGGGCCTTGGGAGGTAGTGTTTGACCTAGACCTTGAAGGCCCTTAACAGGCAGGTGGCAGAGAAAGGAGGCCTGAAGGCTGAGAGCTAGGGAAGGGGTGGGGCCCAGGTCTGGCAGAGCCCCAGGCGTCACAGAGAGGGGACCTCAGACCTCATCAAGCTCCTTGAATGGTGTAGGGTGGGGCAACGGTCCACTCGAGATCATGCCAGTCTCTACCCTCATCCCTGCTGCCAGGTCCCTGAGGAATCCTGGATAAGAGGGATCCCACCTGAACACACCTCGAGGAGGGATGTACAGCCCACTGGCCCAAGGGCTGAGAGGCATTGGCAACCTGCCAAACAGCTGGGGCCCCAGCCCAGCAACCTTTGGACAGCTGACTTGGGGTGGAGAGAGAGGCTGCAGCTTCCTTGGGCCGGCAGCAGGGCAAGCAAGCCACACCCAGCGAAACCCTGGTATCAGGACGGGGGTGGATGAAAGATGCCCCACCCCTGCCGCTTTCAGCTGGCAGCCCCTCAGGGGAATCATGTTGGGGGACGTACGTCACGGTTGGGGAAGAGGAAGAGGTTTGGGGCTGGGGTCTCAGCCCCGAGGGCTCTCCACTATGTGACACGGGGCAGTTGAAGAGCTGGTGGTGAGGACTGTGTGTATATGAGCATGTGGGCAAGACTAAGAGACGACTTATGAAGACCGTGACATCACCTAGCAGGGGCTTGAAAACACCAGGATGGAAGGGAAAGGAATTAAAATGTGTTGAGCACCTACTATGTGCCGAGCTCTATACAAACATTGCTCCCCATGACATCACTGTAAGGTAGGTATTATTAGCCTCATTACATAAATGAGGAAACGGGCTCAGAGAGGTTAAGTAATTTTGCTGAAGTCTGACACTAAGCCCTTACTCTTTCTATGAAGCACGACCCCTCTGGGAGGAGCTAGGCCATGTACTCCCTTCCAGCTCCAGGATGCTAAATTCATGATTCTTTGGGAGGGCTTTTAAATTCTGCCAGCAACTGGCCTGCAGCCCTGCTTCTGCCACAGGCCCTCAGACCCTGCCTCGCTCTACCTGCCCCTGCAAACCCCTGCACAGAGGCGGGGCAGCTCCGCTCTCCTCCCTGTCTCCCTGCCCTTCTGGGAGGGTGGGGGTGGGGAGAGGAGGAGAGAGGAGGGGAACCTAGAAGCAGAGCAGAGAAGGAGGGAGGGGAGGAACAGAGGGGAGGGGCGAAAGGAGGAGGGCAGGGGTGGCTCCCACCGCCCCCTGGAAGCTCTGGAAATCCCCAGCAGCTGCTCCCCCCCCCCGCCCCCCCCCCCCGCTCCTCTGTCTGGCCCTGAGCCAACCCTGGGAGGGAGTGAGGGGAGTTAAATGGAGAGAAAAGAGGGGCAGGGCACTGACCACAGGGGGGCAAGCCCTTCAGTCTTGGCACCCACCCCGCCCAGCAATTCCAGCCCCTGTGAGAGATTCCAGGCGTGCTCCCCTTTAAGGAAACCCTACATGCCAAAATCCACACATACCAAACAGACACAGCAGGGCGGTCCTTGCACTATAAAAGGATTCTTTGCTTTACAAGAGGGTTGGGCACAAGGGAAACTTAAAATAGGAGCTTTCCCTGGTGTGGTGAAAGAAGCTCTGATTTCAGAAGCACCCCATACACACCATGCTTCCGGCATATCCAGAAAGCTGGCGACACCCGCGGGGCTGGCAGGGCTGCAGCTGCCTTAAGGCGCTGACATCAGCGCGGGCACCTCCAAGGTTGTGCTGATCATCAGAGTCCCCTTGTGGGTTGTGGGGTGTCTCACAGTCCAGGGGACAAGCTGGCCGCTGTGCTTCGCAGCAGAGGTGTCTTAGGACACCCAGGAAGGACTGGAAAGCCACGGCTCAGCACAGCTGGCAGGGATTTCACAGCAGCCCAGAGAGGACAGATGTCCAAGGGCTCCCCGTGTCCCTTTGATGAGGCCACGGCAAGAGCCCAATGTCCTTACTCTCCTCCATGGTCTGTCCTCCCTGCCACGATGCCAGGGCACAGGGGAGCCAGGCTCTGCCTCTGGGAAAGGGGCAGCACCTGACCCCCAGAAGAAGTATGAAAGGCTGATGGAGGAGCAACTCAGGCCGTGCTGCAGGCCCAGTGAGATGCGTTCAGGGTCCTCTAGGCAGAAAGTAATGGTGTCCCCTAGCCCTGCCCCTCCTTTTTTTAAAAAATGGAGGTGAAATTCACATAACATAAATTTGACTATTTTAACATGAACAATTCAGTGGCTTTTAGTCCTGTCCCCCCAACCCCTGCCTTTCTGTGCTCAGAGTGGAGTTGAGTCAGTAATGACAATAGCAGAGAATGACGAATGGAGTCCCCTTTCCAGGCTGCCAGGCCTGGTGCTCCAGGGAGCTGCCACTGGCCATTTAAATTAACAGCCAAGATGCCCAGCAGGCCTGGAGACTAGACCAGCCCACAGCCCTCCCCAAACATCACGCCCAGCCCAGGGAAGATGCCCAGAGTGCTTCATGACTCCTCAGAGCCCCTCTTCAACCCCCACAACTTAAGATCACCCCATCCCCTGACTCCACACCCTCTACCCCTCCCCACACCCCTCCTCACCACCATCACAGGGAACACAAGAACCCCTCTGCCACAGAGGGGAGGGTGTCTCAGAGCCCAGGGCCCCAGGCCACCACTTTAAGCAGAGCCAGGGAGTGTGGGTGGACACACACCCAGGAACAGAAAACCCTTCCTCTCCAGATCCCACCCCAAGACCTCTCACCGAGTCGGGATTAGGAAGGGAGCAAGGCAGCCCTCCCTTCAGCCCACATCAGGATTCTGTCCATCTTAGGACAGGGGGCTGCAAGTCAGGATAGAGGGCCCCCCACTCACTTAAGGGGACCAGCCCCTCTTGTCCAGGATTTGCTAAGCTCTGTGGAGGGAGTGAGGTGCTCTGACCTGAGGGGGCCATCACCCTGACCTCCTCTGATGGATACTGTGTGAAAGACAGCCCTCCCAGAGCCTGGCTGGGGCTGCAGGTCTCTATCTGGGGGGCATGTGAAGAAGCTGCCCAGCCCACCCCATCTTTTCACTGCCATGAAATGGTGGCAGCAGTTGCTGCACCTGCTGTAACTGGGAATGGAGGGGGACCCTGGCTGGGAGAAGCCCCTTGATGTATAGGGGGGAGGGGGACAGTTGTATCTTGAGGTCCCACAGGGTGGGGGCGGTCGGGAGGGTCAGCTGTAGTTTTACGACCACCTTCTGTCACTGCTTCATTATGCAGAGCCTGCTAGGATCCTGGATGGAGCCGGGACCTTACCGAGTGGGGAGGGGGGCTTCTAAATGCTCTCCTTCTGGAGCGGGGATGGGGAGCGAGGCAGCGTGTGAGCCCTCGGTGAGCGCCTCCCTATTTGTCAGTGGTGGGGGAGTACTCGTGTGTGTGTGTGTGTGTGTGTGTGTGTGCGCGCGCGCGCGCTCACCAGCTCTGTGTCACACCAGCCGTATCCCTTCCCCTGAGCTCCGCCCGGAGCTCCAGAGCCCCAACCCCCGCAAGGTGGCGGGCCCCCCTCCCTCTCGGCGCACCCACCCTCATCCAGTCCTCACGCCCCCCGCCCTCCCCTCCCCGACACGCACCCGCGCCCGCTGACCTGCTCCATGCTGCCGCCCGCTACGCAGTCCTCGCCGCGTCAGCCCGGAGGGGCGCAGTGGGCGGTGGACCCTCCATGCGCCCAGTCGGTGCAGCACCCGGCCACCGCCGCGCGCAAGGAGCGCCTGGTGTAGGCAGCCCAGACCCCCCACCCGGCCCGCCCCGCTCCGGCCCCGCCCGCAGACCCCGCCCCCGCCCCGCCCCTCCCGCCCCACCCCACCCGCGGGTAGAAGCACAGCGCTCACACACACAGACACACAATGCATACACACTGCTCACACATCCAGGGGCGCATCCCTGCCAACACCCACTGTTCTGCCTGTCCTGGGGGCACTGTTAGTCCAGAGAAGATCCCCTCCAAGGGCAGCCCCTTCATTTCTGAGGTTATCAGAGTCGGAAGCGCCCCACCCCGCATTTTACAGGGCCACAGAGGGGCTTGCCCAAAGTCACACAGCAGCTTGGTGACAGAGTTGACCCCATGGCCCAGACCACTGTGATTGCCTGAGAGCAGGGCAGAGATACCCACAGCACCTGGACCATAGGGAGACCCTGCCCTGGTGAGCGGGGTTCAGAGCCATGTGACCCCATGAGGACAGGAGCTGATGTGGAGGGCCACTCCCTGTTGCCAGGATTCAGCCTCTCTTCAAATGTGTTCTGAGGCCCTTGGGTGGGTGTGGGGAGCAGGAATGGAGATTCCTGTCGCCCACCGTGTACCATGCCCCAGGCATGTGCCAAGCAGGAGGAGGAACTGAACTATTTGTCCACTGCCGGAGAAGGGTCATCTGGATCTCCAGATACCAGCTGGGGACCTGACTTGTGGGCAGTGGAGCCACCAACTCTGGTGAAAGCCAAGGAGGTGGCAGAAAGACTGCCTCCCCCACTGAGACCCCGCTCCCCCATCAGGGGTGGCTCCTGACTGCCCACTGCCCCTCTGTCCTGCCCACGTCAGGGCAGGGCCACACCGAGGGGGCTATCACATGAGCAGGCATGTGAGAGGAGGGCATGCTGCCCAGGGCAGGAGTATGGAGTCCCGGAGTGGACAGGGGTGGGAATTAACCTGCCCTGAGGCGGGCAGTGGGGTTGGGGCATCGGTGCGCAGGCGCTGGCTGCCCAACGCCCCTGGGCCAGTGCCCAGGCGACATGAAGGGGATTTCACACTTCTCACTGCGCCCTGGCCTCTTTGTTAGGCACCAGAGGGTGAGGGAGCAGGGGGCTGGAAGCTGAGATGGGGAGAGTTAAGCTCCTCAGTGGGCCCAGACAAAGGGGGCTTTATAGGCTGGGTGTAGGGGGCATGCTAGGGGGAGGAATTCAGGAATGCAGACTGGGGAGGCCCTGAGCCCCCCGGGCAGCCCCGTTTGGGGCTGAGGTTGGACTCCCCCAGCCCTCCCATGCTTTGGCCCTGCAGAGTATTTGCTGCTTTGCTCCTGGGACTGCAGCCAGGAGTCCTGGCGGCCCTTCATCCCCAGCCGCCCCTCCTCGCAGGGATCTGGGGGGCACTACCCACGCACTCCCAGTCTTCCCCGCCCAGCTGGCTGCAGCCTCTCTTGGCTTCCCTGCCATGCCCTCTCAGCGGCCTCGTGGCCCTGTCTGCTACCAGAGTGAGTGCCCTGCTGGCTGCCAGGGGAAGGGAGGGACAGACTTGGGTAGGGTCACAAGGCTATGGGGTCAATGGGGCCCTTTGTCCCTTCAGACAGAGTCTGTCCTGGGCTAAAGAGATAGGAGACAGAGAAGAGTGCTAGCCAGCAAGCACATGCCCCCAACCCTGACCTGGCCTCTCCCAGGCCGTGGTGGAGCTGGACCTTGGGCTGTGGAAGGCAGGCCCAATTCTTCCCACTTGGTTTCCCTCTGGCTCTCTTTCAGGGCTGAAGCAGCCACTGAAAGTGAAAACAAGGAGGAGGAGGTGGCCCAGCAGCAGCCACCCATGCTGGCCTCTGAAACAGCTGTTGCTTGGCCAGGCCTAAGGTCTGGGCTTGGGCTTTGCAAGGTTGAGAACTGTCTGTCCCCAAAGATGCTGATCTGGCCCTGAAGAGTAAACTCCTACTAGCCAAAGTCATGGTGGCTAGATTGCTAGACCCTGAAGCTATTTTATCAACGCACCCTGAGCACTACAGGAAGCTTCACAAGCAGAGAATCCCAGTGAACGGAAGTGATGGTACTGCCCACCGTCTCTGCCCCAGCCTGCAGGGTCCACATGTGCAACCACCCCAGGCCTCCCTCTTCCCTGGCAGGCTGGATCTCCGACAAGCTCCTACTCTGATTCCTGTAGCTACTGTGCATGGGTCAGAACCTTCGACAACAGCAGTACCTCAGAGGAGCAGCAGTAGGGGTGGGGGCAGGGCCCAGCTCAGGTTGTTGGACAGGTGTCTTATTTCATCTCCTTCATAAGATTAAAAAGAGGAAAGTCTTATCTCTTGATGAGCGTCTTGGGCAAAAGTCCCCTTTTAGGGGGTAAAGAAAATGTCCAAGTCTGGTCAGCATTGTACTTTCCATCTCATTGAGAAGTTTCAAGTAACGGTGGAGGGAGGCAGACCGAGATCAAAGCCCGGGGTCTGCTGTTTATGGTCTTGGGCAGGTATTCTCACCTCTCTGAGCTCTAGCTTCCTCACTGGTAAACCAGGAATGATAATAGCACCACCTCACAAGGTTGATGAAAGATTAAATGAGATGCGAGTATAAAATGCTTGGTGCAATGAAGGCCCCATAAATGATAAATAAAAGTTAAGTACCGGGCTTCCCTGGTGGAGCAGTGGTTGGGAATCTGCCTGCCAATGCAGGGGACACGGGTTCGAGCCCTGGTCTGGGAGGATCCCACATGCCGTGGAGCAACTAGGCCCGTGAGCCACAACTACTGAGCCTGCGCGTCTGGAGCCTGTGCTCTGCAACAAGAGAGGCCACGACGGTGAGAGGCACGCGCACCGCGATGAAGAGTGGCCCCCGCTTGCCGCAACTAGAGAAAGCCCTCGCACAGAAACGAAGACGCAACACAGCCAAAAATTAAAAAAAAAAAAAAAGATAAGTACCTTCTACAAAGAGCTGAATGAATTCATCTTATACTGGTTATTATTAGCTTTAGTTCAGCAGGTGAAAATTTCTGACCTTGTGCCCAATCTGGGAGGCCAGACCCTGGCTACAGCCAGGTGCTCCTTCTGAGGGTGGCACCGGCCTTTAGCTGGGTCGGGGAACAGAAAAGAAGGGCAGTTTCCAGCCTGGTGCTGATCCCCGCCCCCAGCCTCCTTCTCTTTGCCTCTGTAGCCTCCGGGCCTCCCTGGGGAGCAGGAGGAGTGGAAAGGGAGCTGAGAGCCACCAGGTAAGGAAGACAACTCTCCCGGTGCCATGGGCCTGAGAGGAGAGGGAGGAGGAGGAGGACCCAGGAGGGAGTAGAAGGAGATGAGAGGGAAGGGGGGCGGTGGGCAGCGGGCCTCACTCCTCCACCTGCTGCTCTGCAAACAAAGCCAAGAATGATGCAATCCTGGCCTGGTGCAGCTGAGGCTGCAAAGCCCTGAGAGGGAGAAGTGGGCACTCGGGGTGGGGAGGGCAGGGGCAGCAGGGCAGATGCAAGGGGCCTGTGGATGCCGGACCCTGGAGTCCCAGCCCAACATGTGACTTCTTCCTGTGGCTCCTGGCCACCTCCTGAAGCCCCTCACCCTGGGTCAGACCCCTCTGCAAAGAGTCACAGCTGCCTTCGAAGCAGGAGGCAGACATGATGCAACTAGGACATCATTCCACAAGGGGCGGGAGATGATGAGAGACCCAGACATCAAGTTGACTCCAAAGTCCCCATTGGGCCCTTCACCAGCAGGCCTGGGGCTGCAGGCCTCTGTGTCCGCTTCCTCTCATCCTGGAGACAAAAGGCAAAATCATCCAGAGAAAGTGGGATGGGAAGGCTCAGGAGAACCTCACCAAGGGCTTGCACAAAGTAGTATATATTTATAGAATTAAATAAAAACCCAAGGCAGACACTGCTCCAGGTCTGGGCCCCCAGGAGACCCCGGCATGCCCCTGGGGCAAGTGTACCATTAGCAGCCATCAAGCCAGCAGAGGTGGGGGTGGGGTGGGAAGGTGCCCCCCCCCACATCAGTGCATCTGCCTCAGTTCCCCACTCTGCCTGGGAGCCAAGAGAACAAAGGCTTCCCCCTCCTCCACCTGGAGAAAGGGGGCTTGTCCCACATGCCAGGGCCATGCGGAGGATGTGTCACGGGCCAGGGTCCCCAAGGGGACAGGGCATTAAATGGGGGCAGCAGAAGAGGACCGCAGATACCGTGTTCAGGAATATTTTAGCCCAGCCTCGCCCCATCGCCACCCAGACCCGAGGGGACAGCTGGCTGGTGGCCTAGCCCAGAGGAGCCACTAGGTGGCAGGAAAAGCCCAACAACTCAGCCAGCTCCACCTGCGCACACCGCCGGCCCCAGAGCCCTACCGGCCCGCAACCTCGCCTTCTCCTCCCTCCTCCCTCCAGCCCATCCCTCACTGTGCCTCCCGTGATGGGGCCCCTGAAGTCTTTTCATTCTTCCTTCCGCCTTTGGGAAGGGAAAAAGCTCTCAGTCCTCCTCAAAATGTGTTAATAATGATGATAATAATTAGTGCCCATGGCTGTTTATTGAGTGCTGAAGAGGTTCCAGGCATCTTACATGCATTATCTCACCTGCTCACACATGAGGTAAGTTAAAAAAAACTCTCCCTTTTTTCAAGAAGAGACAGCGAAAGCATAAATAGATTGCTGTCAAACCCAGGGTCCTCGCTTGGGAGTGTTATCAAGTGGGTGTAGGCGTGGGGAGGAGGGGAAGGACCCGTCAGATGCATCTGAGTTTTGTCCACCATCCTTACCACCCCCCTCTCCCCTCCCCCACCCCTTGAGAGTCTAGGAGGGTGTCTTAGCCTTGGGGTGAGTGTGAGGTTTGAAAAGGCTACCCAAGTGATTCAGGCTCACAAAAACCCCACCCTGACTGAGAACCACTGCACCCTACCCTGCTGCCTCACCTCCAGGCTCCACAAGGCCTTCTGGGTTCTCCCCTTGCCAGCCTCGCTTCCCATGTGAATTTCTATTCCAGTATGGCTGCCGCCCATTCGGGCCCAACGGTGATTCCAGCCCAGAGGACCTTTCTCCACAGCCAGTTCCACTTCTGGCCTGGCTGTCTTTGACCTCCTGCATGGTTTTCAGCAAACATTCATGGGGGGTATTTCTCCGTGTGCTGGCACACCACTAGGTTGAGGGGGTGGAAGACAAGCCGAAAACAAACAAGACACAGAACCCACTCGCCACGTGCAACAAGAGTTTCACGTGTCTAAAGCTGGGCCTACAGTCACTCTACATACGGTGTCCCATTCAAAGATAGCCCCATATCCAGAAGAAAAGGATACCTATCTCTATAGCTGTTTTCTTCACAGTATCAGGGCATTGGAAAAGGTGGCAGCTGTGGGGAAGGGGCACCAGTAGATGACACCCAATGCACAATGAAACCTTTTTTCTTTGTTTTTTGGCCGCGCTGTGGGGCATGCGGAATCTTAATTCCCCGACCAGGGATCAAACCCCGGGCCCCCTGCACTGGAACCATGGAGTCTTAACCACTGGACCGCCAGGGAAGTCCCACAATGAAACTCCTTGAAATCTTCTTTAACTCTGCCAAATCTCTCACCTAAGATAGCTGTTGCCAGGCTCTCCCGTCCCATTCCAAATCTTCCAAACTCCCCCCAAGCTCAGCTGTTACCTTCTCACACTTATTTTTCTCTCCCAGGATAAACCTAGCTATCCTGTCCTATTCTCCTGCCTATCCCATCACCCCTCATGATCTGCAGGAAAAAGGCCCAGAAACAAAGCCATGTTTCTCAGAAGGGGGAAAGGGGAAAGCCAGGGATGAGATGAGAAGCCCATGTGAAGAAGGGCACCTGAGCTGAGCTCTTTAAATGCAGGGTTTCTGTTAGGTGTGAATTCAGCAGGGGGGCAGTGGGTGGTTCAGTGCAACCTCTGGTCACTGGACAAAGCCTGCTGACCCTACATCGGTGGCGTCTTCCACCTAAAGGGCAGCATCTTCTCTGTCATTCTCTCTGACACCACGGGCACCAGAAGGAAGCGGTCCACATGCCCCCTCGGGAATATCTTGAGTTACAGCTATGTCACTTAGTTCATGCTCTTATTCCAGCCACGAAAAGTCCAATCCCTTAAGAAGATTCTGAAGAATCCTGACATTTAGTTGCTAAAAAAACCCACCCATACCTCCAATCGAGTTGTCCTGTGCAAAAGGTGAAAATCCAGGTTCGAGTCCAGCTGACTAGGAAAACAAGGCAGCACTCCTGGGTGGGGGCTGACCTCATCTTTCCCCCACCACCACCACCTTGGCACATCAACTCAACTGTGCCAGCCCTGGGGGCAGGGAGAGAGCTGAATAGGACACAGTTTCTGTCCCTCACAGACCAGAGGTTACAGTCGGGTAACCCGCAGACACATGAACAACTATTTTAACAGAGGAAGGAGCATTTGTCTGGCTGAGAGTGGGTGGTGAAAATTCCAGAGGTGACCCTGGAGGAAAATCTTGAAGGATGAGCAGTTCTGCAGGTGAAGAAGGTAAGAAGTTAGGGTCCTCCAGGCAGACGGGACAGTACGAGGGAAGGTGGAGTGGCAGGAGAAGGGATGCCATCATCTGGGGACTTCGAGTCAGGCTTTGTGACCAGAGTGCATCCTGTGTGGCCGGCGAAGGAGAAATGGCCTTGAACGTCAAGTTGAGGAGTTAAGGTTTTCTTCTCTAAGTTAAAAGTCATCAATGATTTTAAACTAAGGAAGTGACTTGAGCACATCTTTATTTTGGAAGGACTTTTAGAAAGACTGGAGAGGGGAAAGAGGAAGCAGGAAGGCCAGTTGGGAAGTTGCTGAAATTGTCCAGGTGAAAAAGGGGAGTGCCTAAACTAGGACATGGCAATGGAGGAGGGATGCATGATGAGTCGCAGCTTAAATGGGGATCCGTGCACTGGATAAAATTGCAGTCAAAATTCCTCTTGAGAATCTCTTGGGAAGGGGCTCCATTAGACATCAACGATAACCCAGTAAGTGCTTCTTCAGAACTGGAGTCAACTCTTGTGCCTTTGGCTGAGCACCAGAGGAAAATGGTTGGTCTTCAGAATCCACACGGCACAAACAGGTGCTAGAATCCTTATGCACAAGATGCTTGCACTCTAAGAGACTGGAAGGGAACCAAGACAGAAAATTCACTTTTCCCATCTCACCCTCAATCGGGGGACACAAATGAAACGGAGGGAATCTCCTGCACAATTATGATTTGTCATGTGCTTATAATTGAATTCAAGTTAGATACATGCATGATAAGACACCACTGAGAGGTGAGATGGAATGAAAAGTGGCAGCTGAAAGTAGACAGGAAACATAGGAGATGAAGGAGGTAGTTTCAGGTTTTGGGGGTGAAGAGTGTGGGAGGGGACCTTTTTATTTATTTTGGGCTCCCTGTTTCCAAAAGAATGCCTTTTCTTCTGTGCGCTTTATCATCCAAGCCAGAGGGGACTAGTACCTCTTTCCTAACAAACCTAACACGTCATCACTAATATGAATGATGCTGATTTGAAATGATGAAAACCTATGTCTCTGCTTTCAAGAAATGCCTACTAACACTCTTGACTCTTGGTGTTGGCAAAGATTCTTTATGATCGACAAGCTGTGTCCAAACAGGGGACATTAGAGCATTTGAATTGCTGATTCCAAGTTAAGCATTTTCCTTTGTAATGTTCTTCACACTGCATGGTTTGGAGCATTTCTTCTTCGAAAAGGGAAGAGAACTTTAATCAGGAGTTCATGCCTTCATAGAATGGCTATCAGAATTGATAAGACACTGTTTCATCCTAACGTGGACCTGTGACTTGGGAATGAGCTGAATAGGGCAAGTGGGGATTCCCAGACTCCCTCCTGGGGCACTTCTAATCAGTCCTAAGAAAATGCAACTGCTGAGAACTAGGGTTTCTTCTCACTCAGCATGCTTTCTACTCTGAGGATGCAGAAAAGCTGCCGAAAATTCTCCAAAATGTGCCAAGGTGGTACATTGGCCCTCTAAGTGGGGAACTTGGAGAGGGATTGGGTGGGAAAGTGAAGAGGGACGATTCGAGCAGCTCCAAGTACACACAATCAGAGAAACATTTCTGGTCCTTTCCTCTCCGAAGAGGACAGCTCAGGAGGGAATGGGCTAGAAAGGCAGGAGGGACACAGGTCAAACTTATGAAAAACCTTGACTGCCAGCCTAGGTATATACTAGGAATGACTACTATGGTAAAATATGAACTCTCCCAAAGTAGAGCAAAAAGGCCCCAGAAAGCTCTCTGGAAGTCTCCTGCATTTCCTGGGGAAGGAGAAAGCAGCTCTGAGCAATGGCCATCAGCCTCAGGAATTTTTCAACATCTCTAATTCCGACAAGACCAGTTCTGGATGTGCTCTGCTTAGCTGACATCACAGGGATTCTCCAATTGCCAGAGGTGGGTCATCTGACCCTAAGTGGATGGTGATAGTGTGAGGAGTCATACGAGATGAGAGAGGGACTGAAAAACAACAACCCAAATAACATGAAAGAATTTCTAAACATTTTTATTTCAAATCTCTTTTCACCCCTTCCGCAAAAAGACATGGGTCAGTACAGCAATCATAAAAAGGAGATACAAACACAAGAGTCAAATGTCTCCCGCACTGACACTTACAAAAAACCGGGAATTATACATGGGGTTTCCAAACAGGACCTGCAGCAGCTACTAATGTCCCTTTACAAGAGTCAAACATGCCTATGAATACAGTATATACAGACACCCCATTCTGGAACTAATCTACAGGGACATCCCAACACCCTCCCATCTATCCCCAGAAAAATACCAAAACACACCCAAAGTGCATTTGTTTTGTTTATATCAAAACATCTTTCCCTTTCCCCAGCCCACCCTCAGACCCTCCCACCCCATTTAAGATTGGCCTGCAAGTCTATTTTAACCATTTAGTAATTTTTTATAGTTTATGAAAATAAATTATACAGCAACTATTTTAATAAATTAAGCACAAAAAGGTAGAGGAAAGGAGAAAAACTAAATGGGAAGACAAAAGCCAGGCCACGCTTTGGCTTGGAGGAGGGTGGGGTGGCCGAAGAGGACGGAAGTGGTTGCAGGGGCGATGTGGTTCCCCTTCTGGCGAAGAACTGGCAACCACCCCGAGCCCAGAACGACATCCCTCTTCATTGAGTTTCTTAAAAACCACCAAAAACTGTACAGCAGTGGCTGTGGCACGGGCAGCACCAGTTTGGGCCTTCCAACAAGCAGCCTGCCCACGGAGCGGTGCCTGGATTATGCTTGTCCCTTGGAAAAGGTTCTGGGCCTAACAGTGAGGGGCAGGTCCCTGTTCAAGGGAGCACCAGAGATGGAGTAGTCAGACCAGCCTTCCTGCTCCACCTGAGCTGGGTAGGGGGCTTAGGACGAAGCTCGGAGCGGGGCTGTGCGGGTTTCTGATCTCCTGGGTTCTGATCAAGAGTGTCCTAAGTTCACCTGACACTCCATCTCCAGGAGCAACTAGATCGCAGTCCGGCTGCGAGCAGACATTCAGGTCTTCCGCTGCCATGACTGGCTGCTTTTTGCCTGCCCCTCTCGGCATTTTGGAGGAGGGAGTGGGAGGGGGAGGGAGCAATTCCAGGTACCCTCTAAGGAGATGAAATGGGCGTGAAGGCATGTCACAGACTCAGCATGCAGGACTGGCTTCCTGGGAGGTGGATGGGAGTGGGAAGGAATGAGAGAAGGGGCAGAGAGGACAGGATGGGAAACAGGAAGAAACTGGGGGCACCTACCAGGAAGGTCAAGAAGCATGAAAAGGACAAAGACAGTATGGAATCTGTATGTAAAGAAAGGTCTTTCCCTGGCAGATTAGAGAATCAATAATTTAAATACAATTCCTTACTCTATTTTTATAACTGCAGCATCTGAGTCCCCAGTGCCTCTGTCTCTATGCTCCAACCCCCATCTCACACCTCCCAAGGCTTTGCTATCTTTTCAAGGCCTCCTGTCGTTTTGTGCTGAGCATGAAGACTCCAATGTCAAAAGAGGATAGATCACGGGGACTGGCAGACTTGACTTTGCTTTCTTGAGCTTTGTGGCCCAATAATCCTATAGCTATCATGGGGGGAGGGGGGTCACGATTTTCTTTCTTTCTTTTTTTTTTTTTTTTTTTTCTTTTTTAATAAAAAAGGTTTTACTCCCCAGGAGCAAATAAATCATTTTGAACTACTGATAAACACTGCTGCAGTGAAAAGAAAGATGGCTACATGTATGCAATAGCACAAATTCAGTGTAAGAACAGCTGTGTTGACAATTAGAGATAAAAATCATTTATCCATTTCCCCCTTTCCCATGAACCAAACCAAGTGGATTCCCATAGGGAAAATGTCTAACTCAAAAGCTCCTCCCTTAGGGACAGGGGGCACGTCATTCTCTTAAAAGTGGACAACGAACGGCAGGTCTCCCCCCCCAGTGGAGATGCTCTCAACACCCCCACTGGTGGCAAAACTTCTGCAAATGAAAACACACACACACACACACACACACACACACACAATGACTTTCAGACCTCCTTCCAGCAGCCACAGAGCTATATATGCCAGTGCCTAGGCCTCCAACTTCAGGGCTCAAAGCCAAGGGAGAGGCAGCAGGGCGGGGGGGAATCTAACCTAGAGGACAAGTTTCTCCTATCCCCATTTCCTGCCAGGGCCAAGGGCTTCAAGCAGGCTGTGCTCTTCCAGTCTTCCAGGGCCCGGGGTGAGGGCTGAAATGGCTGGCACCCGGGGCACCTGGCTTTCCTCCAGTCTCTCACCCCGGATCTGAGAACACTAACCACCCTCCGCCTTGCCAGTGCTTCCTGGATGTGCACCGTAGGGGGGTTGCCGCGCTCTCCACACCTCTCCCAACCTTAATAAGGGGCCTGCGTAATCAGCCCCGGTGACAAGGAGGAAAGGAGGAGGAGGAGGAGAAACCACGGCAGCAAGCTCCCCACCACACCTCCCCCCTCAGGAGGCTGGGTGCTGCCGCCAGGGCTGGCCTTCCAGGGTGTCACACTCACTGCACCTAGGCACAGGCAGGCAACCAGGCCAAGGTCATCGCCAACTGCCCCAAACTCCTAGTCGTCACCCATTTATCTAGTCCCCACAGCAGAGCCCCCACCGCCTTACGCCCTGCAACCACAGCACACGAATTTCAAGTAATAGCAAGTTGTAGCAGTAGCTGTCACTAACTCACAGTGGTTCACGCCTGTCCTGAGGAAGGTTACAGTAGATCAGTCATAAACAAGCGAGGGTTACACAGGCAGGGCCTGAGGGTATTGACATCACCCATCCACAACTTAAGACACTGATGATGACGGGTCCCTAGAAGTGAGAACCTTTTCCAGTTTGTGACTTGAAAATACAATGACCAAAAAGCACTGAGTTCCCTCCGTAGACTGCATTTCAATTAGCACTACACAGAATTGGCAGGGGGGCAGGGGGGCAGGGGGGCAGGGGCCGCAGGCAGGAGAGGTGAAGGGGAGCTGCTGAGAAGGCCAGCTGCTCCTGCCCCTCCTTGTTTACTCTTACCAGGCTGGTGCCCTTCCTCCTCACCTCCTGATGAAGCCTGTTTCCTCCTGCACAACTCTGTCTTATAGCCCACTCTACTGAGGACAGACCAGGCTACGGCCTGGGCTGTGACTAATGCACAGACAGATCACGGGCACAGTAAACACTACCCTTCCCGGGAGGAGAAAGAATGGTGGTGAGGGTGGGTCATGCCTCCTCAGCTGGTTTGGTTTTGTACCTGAGAGTATGGATTCTCCACTGGAAACCCCTGGTACCACAAGGGGTCCAGGGGCTCTGCCTTCCTCACCCTGGCTGTGCTGAGAGCAGTGAGGTCCCTGGCCACAGGCAGGAACCTGGCTGACTTCTGGCTTTGGGCTCCACCTCGCCATCATAACCCCTCAGCATTCAGACCTGCCTGATGACTAGAAGTTTCGGTCTAGACCACAGCACAGAAAAAGGATTCTTTGATGCCACTGCTCTAACTTGGGACTGTGCACTGTTCAGTACACACCCTGCAGATTTCTGCTTCTGTGCTCCTGTTCTTGTTTCTCATCTCACTGCCCTGCCCTCAACCTAAAACCAAAGTCTCACAGCACCAGAGCTTTCCTAGACCATCTGATCTACACTGATCTTACCCACTCTGAATTTCTTTCAAGACAGCCCTTGATTCTCTCTGCCATACTGAGTCATTCTCCAAATGCTTCGTGTGTGGCAGCCACCTAAAAGCTCCCTTAGGCCAGATAATATGTCTTCCGCCTCCTGTGTTTCCCACAGCAGCTAGCCCAGAATCAGGCAAATGAACACTAAAAAGTAGTTAAAAAAAAAAAAGAAAAATGATCCCACGTAGCCGCACAACAGCCACTCGAGGATCTCAATGGATTCCAGACAGCAGGCTCTACACTTGGGTGGCACTTTCTGCAAGATGGCAAGTTAAGTTGTACCTTCAAGAGGCAAGACCCATAGGTTAAGCCAATTCCCGGGATCACAACCTTAACTGGTTGGTAATACTACCACGGCAGCCAAAGAGAGAAGAGATACCACACGACAAATCAAAGGTGGGTGGGCTGTGTTTACGCTACAAAGCTCATTTTGTGGGCCACCTCTTCACAGCCAGGTAACAATGCAAGTTTCCTCCCTATTCAGCTATAAGGAGGAAGAATGGTCATTCCATGCAGGACGTAAGGCAGAAGGCCAATTCTCCCAGATGAGGCAGTCCTATAAATTACAAGACACTGGGGCCTCACCCCAAACGATCAGGAAACCACAACCTGACAATATTATTTATCTCATGCGATGAGGCAGATATAAGCATAGGGGAACCAAAAGAGGCAGTCTGTTGGAATACTTACTGCAAAAGAGTAATAAAGATCAAACAGCTCAATTTTCACATCTTAACAGCAAACCTCTCCTCAGAGTAACTCTATAGAAAAGCAAACTCATAATGTTATATGATTTGACAATGGCCAAGTTCAGAAAATCACTGGAGTTTTTCTCCCTCTTCCTCCACTTCCATCTGGAAAACAGGCAACTCTCAAATCAGTATCTGACAGACTTCCCAATGAAAGGAGGGCAAACAGGATCTAACTCAGGAAAATGTTTGGGTTGTCAGAAAGAACTCAGGAAAATAAAGAAGCCCTCGCTACCTCCTGCTCCAGACAAACCTAAGAACATGAGCTGTAATGCTCTCCTCCCTCCTCATTGGTCTCAGACATGCCATTAAGGCTGAGACACTAGGGAGCTTTCTCTAGGAAGAGCACAATAGCTTCATTTCTCACCTTCCTCCACATTCCCTCTCACTAGCTGACAGACATGTGGAGGTAAGGAACGCTGACTAAGTCATGGGTATGGTTTGCCATTAAGAATCTGGAAGCACGCTCCATTAACTTCAGCAGGCCGGGATTGGAGCTCTGAACTGTTCAGGTGATGAGAAAAACTATTGCCTCGACAGACGGTGGAAGCAATAGGAATGATGTTACCATGACCAGAGTGAACGGTACAGTTATCTCGAGGGGATGGGTTGAGGGTAGAGGAAGAACAGGGATAACTTGAGGTCACAGAATTTAGGAATTCAGTAAAACAAAACCAACACAGCTGCTATGAGAGGTGATTCTGATATCAGGTTCCTAAACCTTAAAAGCAAAGTATGCGAGGAGTCACTACTTCCCCCAGCAGAGCTATGTGCCAGTTCTGTCCAGTCATCATCTATTCGAGACCACCCACCCTCCTCTCTTCCCTGCTCCTGCTGAAGCTACCCATGCCTACAGAGAAGCAGATTCTCAGCCCTCAGAAACTCCCGACTTGATTTGCACTTCTGACTCCTTCTTTTCCCTTCTTCAAGGTCAATGGTGGAGACTCGAATTCTGCCTTTGGCACCACCTGAATGACCCTCACTGGCAATGCCCTCTCCTCCCCACCTCTCCTTTGGATATGCTCACCCTTGGCACCACTTCCAATCCAATGCACACAAACCCCAGCTGCCTTTAGGGTGAGTTTTCCATACTGAGAAATGCAAATATCCAGAACAAAACTTCTGAAAAAGGAACAGTGTTGAGACTTCTTCCAGTTTTCCAAGGAGTTCATCCAGTTCCAGTAGCACAGGGCTGGATGTGACAAGGTGGAGCCCCACTCAGAGAGTCTGGTCATGTGCTTCATCCAAGCCCCAGGGCGGCGAGGGGAACCAAAGTCTTTGCACAGAGGATCCCAACCCTTCCTATTCCTCTTGTTTTCTTCACTCCCCTTTTCATGGTAGCTTCATTTGGTTCTTCGAAACTGGAGCTTGGCAACCAAATGCCTAGGTAAAAAAGGGGAATAATTAGAGTGGCTCAATAGAGTGGAACCAAAATGGAGTGAAAGAACAGCCTCTGGAGGTGGAGAAGTACAGCTCAAAGGGAGAACGGGGCCTGGAGAGCCAAGTGCTTCCACAAACACTGCAGCTGGCTGGGGATGCAGCAGTGGCCTTTGTCACGGGGACCTGAGCAGCCTACAACCTGGTTGCCAAAAAAAGGTCCTAAAATGACTAATAAAGATGTCCTACACACTGCCTCCCTTCTCTCTTTCCCATTCCCCTTCAATTTCCACACACTTTTCCCCCAACTTCTTCCCTAAGGCCCACCTGCTCTAGGCACTGAAAAAAGAACTGAGTCCCTGGAGTAACCCCTGGTGAGCCAAGCTAGAAATAGCTGTAGGCCCTGTGGCTTCTGGCTATTGAAGAGGGCTGACATATAATCACAAAGGCCAGTGCAGCTTCTACCTTCTGATTTAAGAAGGGCACTGTTCCAGCTGTTACCCTAACTGTGCCCTAACTCCAAGTACCCTGGCAAAAAATTCTCGAGGTAAGAGCACACACACAGACCAAGTGGCCCACTCGGAACTCTGAAATTAAAACCAGCCTGACCAACAAGAAATCACAATGGCCGAATTTCACACCTGAAAGGCCTTTCCCTTGGGAAGTGTTACTTCCCTTTTTCAAGGGGTCCTAGGAGCAAGTACAGCATGATGCTTATTCTTTGCTACAAGCAACAATCCCAGTGTCACAGCAAAAAGAGGCCCCGGGAGTTCAGTGCAATCCTCTGCCAATACATGACTGCCCCCCTACACTCGTGGCAAATGGCTAGCCCCAGCCTATACCTGATCATATCAGGGCCTTTGTATTTATAGGCTCCCCTGCCTAGAATGCCAGCTTCCAAGATCCTCTCACGGTTAACTCCTTGATATTCAAATCTCAGCTGAAATGTCACGTCCTCACAGGAGCCTTCCCTGATCATGCAAACTTGAGTAGTACGCTACCATTAACCACTAAACTTCACCCAGTTTTATTTTCCTCATAACGTGTACAGTCAACTGAAATTAACCTATTCACTTACTTACATGTCGCTGTCTGTCTCTCCCTACAAGAACTGCGGCTCTGTGAGCACAGGGCCTTTGATTATCTTGCTCAGCACCCTCTTCCCAATTCACACTGGCTACTTTATAGATGTCTGCTGAATGAATAAACAAATGATGGGGAACTCACTAACTCCTGTGGAAAACCATTCCATATTTGGATCTGTTAAAAAGCTTCTTCTAAAGTTGGACTGAAATCTGTTTAAAACTTATACTGTGGGCCTTCTCCTGCCCCCTGGAACCACACAGAATAAGTTTAATCACTCTTCCTTAGGAAAATCCATCAAATACTTCTTTTGGCCACCAAGCCCCTCGTACCCTAAAACTTCTCTGGTCCATGATAATCATTTATTCCCCACATGATGAAGTGTGGAGTCCCCCACCATCCTGAACCTCTCTCTGAATGTGCCTGTGTTCGTGGGGGCCCCTCCTAAGGCACAGCACCCACAGAAACTGTGCTCTAACTGAAGGGTCCCAATTACTCCTCAACAGCGCAGTTGGGTAGGTGGGTCCCCCTAGTTCCCCACCCGAATCACTGCAAAGCCACCAAGCAGAGAAACCCTCCTAGACGTTAGAGCACTAAGATGTTTTAGGAGACGCTTCCAAGGGCACAGAGCTCGCCGATACAGGCGCACCCCGTTTAACTTGTTTCGCTTCACTGCACTTCGCAGATACTGCGTTTTTACAAATTGAAGGTTTGTGGCAATCCCACATCATCAGATGATAGTTAGCATTTTTTAGCAATAAAATATTTTTAAATTAAGTTATGTAGATTTTTTTAGACATAATGCTAGTGCACACTTAACAGACTACAGTAGAGTATAGATAAAACTTATATGCTCTGGGAAACCAAAAAAATCATGTGACTTGCTTTATTGTGATATTTGCTCTCTTGCAGTGGTCTGGAAATGAACCCAAGGTATCTCCAAGGTATGCCTGTAACTGAAGACATGACAAAGAAACTGTACATTCAGCCCAGGATCCTTTAAGTTAAAACTCCGCAGCCTCCTGGAGATACCATTCCTTGATCTCTCTTCTTCATTCCTTCTCCCCTTGCTAAACCTGGCTCACATGCTCTCCCCCGCAGTAGCACAGGATCAGGGACTACCAGAGCCAAGAGGAGACACACAGCTGGGTTCACCTGAGCCACAAAAAAACCCACAGGACAAAAACACCAGTTGTCATTTTCTCCCATTATGAAGAGAACTGAGAAGGTGGGGAGAATTAAAGCCCCCTTTTCACTCTAAGGCTGTCACTCCTGTGGGTTATTCCCCTTAGTTTGTTTTGTATGGGGGATGGGATTGGGAACAGAGGAGGTTAGAAGAGAAGCAGAAGAATTCAGTGCTTAAAAAGGACACTCATGGGTTTCGCTGGTGGCGCAGTGGTTAAGAATCCGCCTGCCAATGCAGGGGACACGGGTTCAAGCACTGGTCCGGGAAGATCCCACATGACGCGGAGCAACTAAGCCCATGCACCACAACTACTGAGCCTGCGATCTAGAGCGCATGAGCCACAACTACTGAGCCTGCATGCCGCAGCTACTGAAGCCCGCGTGCCTAGAGCCCGTGCTCCACAACAAGAGAAGCCACAACAATGAGAAGCCTGTGCACCGCAACGAAGAGTAGCCCCCGCTTGCCACAACTAGAGAAAGCCCGCGCACAGCAACAAAGACCCAACACAGCCAAAAATAAATAAATAAACTAAATAAATTTTTTTTAAAAAAAGGACACTCGGAAGACTTCCCTGGTGATCCAGTGGTTAAGAATCTACCTTCCAATGCAGGGGACGCGGGTTCGATCCCTGGTCGGGGAACTAAGATCCCACATGCGCGGGGAAACTAAGCCTGTGCACCACTAGAGAGCCGGCGCACTGCAATTAGAGAGAAGCCCATGCACCACAACTAGAGAGAAGCCCGAGCGCCGCAACGAAAGATCTTGCGTGCCACAACTAAGACCTAACACAGCCAAATTAATTAATTAATTAATTGATTTTTTTTTTTTTTTTTTTTTTTTTTTTTAAAAAAAAGGACACTCCTCAGTAAAAGGGGTTGGGGGTGGTCTCTGCATCCCAGCAGTAGATCAGTAGAATGTGAGATCTTGCACATAACCCACACTACCAAAATCACCATTCTCTGGCAATTTTGTTCCCTACTCCCCTCTACCTTTCAATGTTCACATTAGTGCAATTTAAGAAGACTTTTTTTTTTTTTTGGCCGAGCCCTGAGGCATGTGGGATCTTAGTTCCCTGACAAGAAATCGAACCCACGCCCTCGGCACTGAAAGCGTGGAGTCCTAACCACTGGACCACCAGGGAATTCCCAAGAAGACTAATTAGAATTCATATGTGCAAACCAGTATTCCAAGATATTTTATGGGAAAATAAATGAATACTCAGTGTAGCAATGGGAGAAGAGCCTCTTAGATAAATGAATTCCTTAGTTAATTCATTTATTCTTTTCAACAATTTACTTTTCAGTGGCCCAGATGGAATTCTAAATAGAAGAGCGAGCTGTTTTTTCCTCATCCCCATATTCCAAGCCGTGGGACAGAGTGGAACTCTCACTGAAGTGCATGCCTATTACAATTAAGGGCATTTTGCATTCCATTTGATGAAGTTTTCTTCCCCTTTGCTTTCCTGCTTTATATGTCATTTGTGCAATATCAGGGCCATCAGCCAAAGTAGGAGAGAAGGCTGCACACTTAGCTGCACTGGTGTGTTTTCTTTATATATATTCAGTGATTAACTCGCTTGTTGCTTGGCAAATACTCTTTAAGCCTCTTGTGTCTATCTGCTCTTCTCCCAGTTGGGCTATGTGCCTCCCTGGGACTCCATGATCAAATGCGGCGACTCTCTGGACAGATGCCTGGATCAGGGTATACGCATGGGGTGAGAGGAAGGGGGACGAAGCCCAGTGCATGATAACCGCCCAGGAGAGACGAGGTTGGACAGTGAGGCAGAGTGGTGGCATACCCTTGGTGGTGACCAGCATGGGGCCCCTCGCTACGTGGAGGGTTCCAACACCTCTTGCTTCTGTTTGGAAATGAGCTGCGCTTCCTTTAGAGACAGGTATACCTCTTCCTGAGGATCATAGTAGTAGAACTTTCGGATATAAGAGATCAGAGGCCTACGAATAACACAAGAGGGATACACACAAAATGTTATACATAGCTTATAAAAGAAAGACCACCTTTATTCAACCCTCCCTTCTTTTCAATCCCTGTATGGTTGAGACAACACCAAAGACTCTTTGTTGCCCTGACAAAATTCTCACTTTCTCACTTATTATAGTTCTGTCTCCCTCCCTCTTACCACCTCCACTCTACCCTTCACAGAGTCTGCAGAAGGGAAGCCAACACACACATACACCTTCCTCCTTCCTGGCTGTAATGTGACATTTCTAGGTTAGGTGCTAAGACATAGGAGAAGTGAAAGGACAACGCCTGTGACTTGCCAGGCTCTGCCTGTACACTCAGCTTGCAGGCCTCACTAACACTGTAACTAACCCTCCACTCCTGCCCCACCTCTAAAGACCCCATTGTACTTAGGCAGTGGGAGATCCGGGATGTGATCTATCCGGACGAGCTGTCGGATTCGGAATCGGCAGAGGTGCTGGAGGGATTTGACATTGCTGAATCGGGACACCGGATAGAGCAGCTGGACTGGAGTTGGTGGCAGTCCTTCAAGAACGAAAACCGAGAGAAATATTCAGATGACACTATACAGCTAACTATAATTTTCCTTATAAAGAGAATCCAGGGAAGGGAAATGGGGCTTCTTTACAGTTCATCTGTGTGTTCTGTGCAAAAGCTCCCCTCCACAAAGGACTGCTGATTTCCATACCACCACTACCGTATTTCATACTCAAGGGAATCTATGCTCCCCTGCTGCAGGCCTCCCCAGCTTCACTCTTAACAGCTAAGAGCCTTGCTCTTCAGAACAGTTCAATGAAAAATGCCGAGTTACAGACTTTGCTCGGAGCCAAGTGGTCAATCCCAGGCCCAAGGCTCTCAGTGAAGGGCAAGAATCAAAGGTATCCCTATTGGGAATGGGAGACACTTGTTTAGCATCTAGAGTACCCTGAAGGTGAGGACTCAGAAAGGCTGTTCAGAGGGGTCCCCACCAAATTCCACCTGAGAGGCTGGTAAGCAGAAGGCAACAGCTAGGATCAAATTTTATAAGCCTGTCACTCCTGCCATTTACTTCAAGCCGGGACAGTCAGGTTTAGCTACCTCTTACTCCCCACCAACCCTCCACCCCCACCAACCACCCTCCTTGCTTCTGAAATTTTAGGTTGGGTACAGGAACAGAAAAAGAGGATGATGCTTTTAAAAGAAAAGCAACTACAGTAGCTTGGGCAAGCTGGAATTGGTACTACTCTGCGCACAAGTGCCTGCTGACTAATGCCAGCCACGGCTGATGGGAGCCCCACACTCTTACGTTTCATAGCAATATCAGCAGAGTCTGTGCTGGGAAATTCCAACCCCCCAGGGGTCAACACCACAGAATGGAGACACCCAGAATGTCAGGGACACTGAAACAGATTCAGGGGAACAAAGAATACCCTGGTTTCAATAAACAAAGTGGCTATGGAAAGTAAACAAGAAAAGTGCTCTCAGAAAGAATCTGAGTTGCAAAACCTTTGAAAGAATTCTTTTCTCAGCCATTGCCATATCAAAAGAAATTCTGTAGACAACTTGTTGGGAAATAAAATACCTAGTATTTTTGGAGTTTAATTTCAAACAGTTTTTAAATTTTGTTTGAAGGCATGAGAAGAAAAAATTAAAGCTTGCAGATTGCCTCCCAAAGCCCTTTCATGGTCATTAACAACTGACTTTCTAAAAAAAATTGAAATACATGTTATGCTAAACAAGTAAGCTTATCTTAAAATCATTTAACTCATTTAGTCTTCAAAGCCGTATTCAGACAGATAGCACTATTATCCGCATTTTACAATGAAGAAACTGAGGCCTATTGAGCTTAGAGAATGTGCTCACAGCACAGAACCAACAAAGCTGGCCTTCCTTGAACACCTGGTCTCTCTGAGGAAGAGTTTAGCCCAGGGAACCTCAAAGGAGGGTCCTCCAGGAGTCTCCCCAGAGTGCCTGCGCCTATGACTGTCTGACAGGGGGGCTGTCCAGACAGTCACAGTTCCTTGATTCAGGACCAGCCTCTCTTAGTCCTTGACTTCTCAGCCCCATCCCTTCAAATCTAAGGCTTATATTTTGAAGCACTGTAGCCCTCCTCCACCCACACACACCATTAAAAAAAAAAAAATTCACACATGGATTTTTCTCTTGAATATATTTAAACTCAAATGGTTTTAAAATGATTGGGGTTCAAATTCCTCTTTGAATTTTACCCTTTCTCTCATGTTTTAAAAATAGTCTTTAGTAAATTAAACTATGACAAACGGAAAGCTTCCTGGGGGGTTGGTTGTAATATTGCTAAACTCAACATGACGTTTCAGAGATAAAAGTAATTTATGCACCCAATTATTTATTCCCAAAGAAGGACTATAGGACTTGTGCTTAAAGAGGTCAGGATGATAAGCAGCATACAATTATCTGATTGTTTGCCTACTTGAATTTTAATGACCATATATACTTGCCTATTTAATTGTGTTACTTTTAGCCTTAAGTTCACAAATAGCAATTTGAAACCTGTTAATTCTCTGATATTCCCTGGTGTCAAACTGACCATTTACTGTTTGCCCCCAAACACAGCAAATGATTGAAGCTCTCACATCCAGAGCTTGTTAACAGATGAGGTCAGAAATGGAAATAAATCCAACATAAGACACCAGTGCAGCAAAAGTGAAAGACAAGGTAGAAGAGTGATCATCAAGAACGTTCCTCTGGTCCTCATGCCAGGGTCCTGGGCACAAATCCAGTTTCCAGCCACTTGGCTATTTTCTCTTCCCCCAAAAAGGAGCAGGTTAGGAGTGACAAACTTCTTTCAGGTCTGAGCACCCAAACACCCAGGTCTTCCTCCCACAACAAACTGTTTCCTGAAGGCCAGAATTATCCAGCCCCAAACTTGTCAATAGGGCTGAATTGAGAAATCCTAGGATACAAGGAAGACATAGCCCTAAACAAGTAATCATGGCCTTAATGATGGTTACAAAAGAGGAAGCGACCAATTTCCTTAGAGTTATCCAATTCAAAGTGTGATTAAAAAAACAAAAAGTGTTTTCTCTTTAGGCACTTCACAGATGATGGAGATTCTCCCAACTAAGAAGGACACATTCACTTTGAGTTCTGGCTCTCACAGCAACAGAAGTTTTGTACGAATCCAATCACATTCTCTTTCTGAGATTGCTGCTTGGTGTTAAGGGTTTAGTTTACAACTGTGAAATGGACCAGACTGAGATGTAATCAGCAACCTCAGATTTACCATGACCATGCTCCAGCACTGCCATGAGAAGAGGTAAGGGGCAAACCAAGCTCAGGTGCCATCATTTTTACCAACGATTCCTCCCCCAGATGCGAACTATTCCACTTATTAAATTCCTTCTGCTCCTTACTTGCCACCATCCAGAACTTTCCCATTAGTCTCAGCTTTAAAATTCCCATAATCCCTGACATCCTTTTACAACAGTCTGGATGTGCTGCGACTGCATCCAGCTCTAGATTTGAGCCAGAAAAACATGACTTTGCATCCTGACTCTGCAACTCACTGCACATCAGTTTCTTAATCTGTCTTTTTTTTTTTTTTTTTTTTAAAAGGGAGACTGTAACATCCCTTCAAGGGATTTTGTAGGGGTTAAATGAAATAATACTAGCCCCTTGCAGGCATTCAGCTATCATCATCCCAAAGTCTAAACAAAAGGGCTCCTTTTAGAATCCACCGTGTTATAATCCCTGGTGCAGGCTGACAGAGCTCAACCTGTGGTAATGACTACCACTTCCTCACGGGAATCCTCCCCCCTAATAAAGTCAGCCTCACAGAATGCCTAGACCTCTGTGATAAGCAAAGGAAGGCAGCAAACAATGGTAAAGGAGAACACTGGCCTTGCCTTCTTTGTCCCAATCCTTCAAAGAGAGGTCACTTACGTCTAGGGGTAAATACTAATTCGCTTTGCCTTGTCAACTTGATTACAATTTTAAGTGCAAATGGATATCCTACCTGTAGCATTCCTCACAGGTCCTAGAAAGACAATCTCCACTAATAAACACAATTCTGACTTCTTTATGTCCTCTCCACAAATCCCAGCAAACTCAACCTGCAATTGGCTTACTGCTATTTTTTTCCCATAACAAAGGGTGGGAAATAAAGCACAAGATTTGGAGTTAGTTCGGCCTCAGTTTGAATCCTGGCTTCAGCACTGAGTAACCTTTAGAGTAAGTGGCTTCACTTTTTTTTTCTTCTGAGAAAGTCTTTATTCCTCCTTTATTTTTAGAAGATAATTTCGCTTGATACAAAATTCTAGGGCTTCCCTGGTGGCGCAGTGGTTGAGAATCTGCCTGCCAATGCAGGGGACACGGGTTCGAGCCCTGGTCTGGGAAGATCCCACATGCCGCTGAGCAACTGGGCCCGTGAGCCACAATTACTGAGCCTGCGTGTCTGGAGCCTGTGCTCTGCAACAGGAGAGGCCGCGATAGTGGGAGGCCCGCGCACCGCGATGAAGAGTGGCCCCCGCTTGCCACAACTGGAGAGGGCCCTCGCACAGAAACGAAGACCCAACGCAGCCATAAATAAATAAATAAAATTTAAAAAAAAAAAAAAATTCTAGGAGAGTGGTTTTTTGTTTCAAAACGTTAAATATTTCAATCCACTCTTTTATTTCTTGCATGGTTTCTGAAAAGAAGTCTGATTTAATTCTAATCTTTTTTTTCTTAATAGATCTTTATTGGGGTATAATTGCTTCACAATACTGTGTTAGTTTCTGTTGTACACCAAAGTGAATCAGCCATATGCATACGTATGTCCCCATATCCCCTCCCTCTTGAGTCTCCCTCCCATCCTCCCTATCCCACCCCTCTAGGTCATTGCAAAGCACCGAGCTGATCTCCCTGCGCTATGCTGCTGCTTCCCACTAGCTACCTAATTTTACATTTGGTAGCGTATATATGTTGATGCCCCAGCTTTCCCTTCCCACCGTGTCCTCAAGTCCATTCTCTATGTCTATGTCTTTATTCCTGCCCTGCAACTAGGTTCATCAGTACCATTTTTTTTTTTTTTTTTTTAGAGTACATATATATGTGTTAGCATACGGTATTTGTTTTTCTCTTTCTGACTTACTTCACTCTGTATGACAGGCTCTAGGTCCATCCACCTCACTACAAATAACTCAATTTTGTTTCTTTTTATGGCTGAGTAATATTCCATTGTATATGTGTGCCACATCTTCTTCATTTTGGGGCCTCACCCTTAAGTTTCCTCACTGACAAAATGAAAATAATCTTTTTTTTTTTAAGTAGACCAATCTATTAGCTAACTTTAGGGCTGTTGCAAGAAATTAGAGCTACTGAAATAAAGAACCTGACAAAGTACCTGGCACATGATAGGCACTCAATAAATAGTAGCAATCACTGCAAGCTCTAACCCTTAACAATGTTAAAAATCTTACTTAAAATTTCTGCAGACAGGGCACATTTGTGGAATGAAACGTGCTATACGTGAGGAGTCCAAGATTCCATGAAGTCTCTCAATACTCTGCAAGTAGATACATGCTCCAGACTTCAGAATCCTCTGAGAGGATTTCCCTGCTTCACCCACAAACAGGGCTCATTACCCACCCGTCCTTGTCAATCACTGTCATGTCTTGTATTGACTTTAACATGTGCTCTTGCCTTTATCTTCCTACCTGTCCCCTTTTTTAAGCTAAGAGCTCTCTGAGGGTAGCAAAGTGGCTTATTTTTGATACTGAGTTTAAAAAATAAATGTTTGTTTGTTAAATAAATACCCCCAAAAGCCACAAACTCTAAAGATTGCTAAGCAGAGTCAGTTCCTGTAAGAAAGGATTCTAACATTTTCCTTTTAACCAAGTCAACTGCACGAGACCCAACTGTCTTGACAGCACTGAGGCAAATACTAAATGAAGTGAGAATTAATACAGTTCGCACCCTGTCGTGCCTTACTGAAATCACCAAGATTATAAAACACACTCCTGTAACCTGGTTCAATCCTGTTACTGATGTTCCGCTGGAGGCTTCCCTGTAACTTCTTTTTAGAGCAATTTCTTGGCACCCAGTTTGTTTAAGAATCTTAATTTGATTCAATGGCAAAGCATGAAGTTCTCATTTTAAGTTCTGTTTGTATCTTACAAATTCTTCAGTTAATGTGCTTGCCATTTTACTTTTTTCCAACACTATAAAAGCAGATTCCTGCAAACCATCCCTTCTCCCCACCTTCAATAGAGATTATATAGCTACCTCCCTACTTGGGCAGAAAGACTACATAACCACACCAGCAAGGATGGGAACTGCCCAGTGCTCCCAAACGGAGACTAGTCTCTGTATTCAATACTGGTAGGGCTACAGGACACAACAAAAAGTATCTACTCTTTGGACTTCCCTGGTGGCGCAATGGTTAAGTATCCACCTGCCAATGCAGGGAACACGGGTTCGAGCCCTGGTCCGGGAATATCCCACATGCCGTGGAGTAACTAAGCCCAAGAGCCACAACTACTGAGCCTGTGCTCTACAGGCCGCAAGCCACGACTACTGAGCCCGCATGCCACAACTACGGAAGCCCTTGCACCTAGAGCCCGTGCTCCGCAACAAGAGAAGCCACCGCAATGAGAAGCCTGCGCACCACAATGAAGAGTAGCCCCCGCTCGCCGCAACTAGAGAAAAGCCCGCACGCAGCAACGAAGACCCAATGCAGCCGTAAATAAATAAATAAATAAATAAAAAGTATCTACTCTTTGAAAGTTTTGTACAAATGGACAAAATCTAGAGCAGACTGCTATTAAATTCAGCCTCCTTGACACTCACCATTTCTAATGAATACTCTTTTACTTTCCCTGTTCCCCAAGGAAATGACCTAAGAGCTCTCTGTTTCACATGTAAGTGTGAGATACCTCTGCAAGTTAAATATTCACATGACTCCTGGACATCAGTGGTGGGATCAGTTTTTTCATTCATATGATCAAAGGAGCAAAGATTCCTTCTCAATATGTTGAGGGATCAATTCCTTCTCAGTACAAGGGCAGGAGATTAGCCACTGGGCTCTAGGAAGAGTGGTTGCTACAAGAGCCAGGAAGAAAAGCTTCAGGTAAAAAAGCTTCAAGTAAGTGTTTTTGGTTTTGGTTTTTTTTTGGGGGGGGGGGTGCAGGGGGGGGGGGTAGAGATCCTACACTGGTTCATACCCAAGCCAGTTAAATAATTAATGTAGCTATAGCCTTACCTGGAACCCTGGATCTCAAGAAATAGAGAAACTTCCCATTCTTGGAGTGCATGATGGCTCTCTTAATGAACTCCACCACTGATTGACAGCGATCCTCAAACTTGGGATGACACCACAGGCTGAAGGTTCCTGCCATGGAAAGTTAAGGAGAGGTAAAAATGCAAAACTTACTTCGAAAAGATTTGAGAGGCTGGCTTGAACATTTTAATGATTCTCACTTCTGGGAGGGTAGTTTGTAGTCAAGCTGAGTCAGACAGAGGTCCCTGTTCCTGCTTGTTCCACAACTAATGGAAAAGATGTTGCCTTTAATAAGACATAAATTAGGTCTTACAAGGTTTTTGTTAAACAATAATAAATTCAAGTCAGAAAAAGAGATATAAATAGATTTTGTTGGCTATGAACACGAATCTTTAAACCACAGACCATAAAGAAAAGACTGCTATAGCAAAAGCGAATTTAAATGACATACCCTCAAAAAGATCTAAGTCTTCAAGTATGCATGGAATAGTTCAGGAAAGACAGGAACAGCAGTTTTGTGGGTCTCACTCATTCATATGTGTGTTAGGCACAAAAATCAAATTCTAAGTCTTTTCTTCTTCTGTAACTTCTAAAACCCCATGCTCCAACATGTTACAAAGATCCCACCCCAAACCTTAGAATCCCGAAGGCAAAAGGGAATCTCAACTCCCATGACTTAAAAAATCAACAACAAAAAACTCCAACAACTATAGCACTAAATCCAAAGGAGTCACAAAAGGCATACTAATCACTCAAGAGAACTGTAGATTTGAGTCTCCCTAGCTACTCTCACAGGATCACTTAAAAAGACGAAGACAAATGTTCCATTGCAAGCTGGCAACTGAAAGGCACACAGGCTTCTATTAAAAATTCCATTTATTCAAGGAAGAAAAGTCCCTTTGAACAAAAAGTAACTGGAGAACCATTTGAAAACGCCCTCCCATTCCTGGCATCTCACCTATCAGGAACCTAGAGGTCAAGCATTTATTCATCATTTCCATGGCCTAGTCACTTATCATTTTAATAGGTTTATAAAAAGCACTTCACTCTGAAATGCTTTGTTTTTTTTTTTTGTTTGTTTGTTTGATTTTTGCTTTTAGAAACAGCAGGAAAACAGGCAGCAGTCTACCCCACAGTTCTCTAATTCTCAGGTCTTTGGACTGAAGCTCCTTTCTCTTCATGCATCTCGAAAGCAGAGGTGGAGGGGCTTCCCTGGTGGCACAGTGGCTAAGAATCCGCCTGCCAATGCAGGAGACACGGGTTTGAGCCCTGGTCCGGGAAGATCCCACATGCCACAGAGCAACTAAGCCTGTGCACCACAGCTACTGAGCCTGCGCTCTAGAGCCCACGAGCCACAACTACTGAGCCCGTGTGCCACAACTACTGAAGCCCGTGCACCTAGAGCCTGTGCTTCGCAACAAGAGAAGCCACTGCAATGAGAAGCCCGTGCACCACAATGAAGAGTAGCCCCTGCTTGCTGCAACTAGAGAAAAGCCCCGCGCGCAGCAACGAAGACCCAACGCAGGCAAAAATAAATAAATAAGAAAGCAGAGATGGGGGCAGAGGAAACCATGGACAAAACTATACTGACCTAAACAGGTACTTCCTGCCTAACAAGAGAAGCAAACCAAATAAATCCCGCAGAACATGGCTGAGAGCAGGAGAGACACAGTGGTGCCTGAGAAGAGCATGAAAGAGCCCCTTACTTGAAATGCAGTATCTAATATAGCTCATTTGAAGTTGATCACATGTGGGAAGAGTATGAGGGATAGGGGGGCAAGTCCCTGAAACTCCCCAGAGTTCTCCACACTTTTTGTAGCATATTACAAATTTTTGACAAAGGATGTATTAGCCAGCCCTACCACCAATGACCATCACAAGTTTGTGGCCCAAATCAAATACAGAATGCCCATCCAGACTGCAGTGTTGAACAAGTCAGCTTCTCGACATCACTGGAATATTAAGCACAACCGGACCACAGAGGGGGAAGTACTGCCAGGAAGGAAGATAGATAGTCTAAAGTACGTTGATCCCACAAACTCTCATAGAGTTCGGATGACTATTTCCTATGAGACTACAAAGCTGACCAAAAGAAGACATAATTATCACCATGCTGCCTGGTGAGAAGAGCTGATGTGACTGCCAGGCAAAGAAATTCAGAACAGAACAGTCACAGGATCAACAAATTCTCCTCTTTGTATATATGATTTAATAGTAAATATCTCTAGATGGTAAGTTTAACTATAAACCAAAGTTTGGAAGAATGTGTCTAATGATCCTAGGTTATTTCTTCCTTCTACCAAGAGAGTTTTACTGGCTTTGTTCTGTTCTTCAATAGTCTTCTTCAGACTCTCCAATTTAGTAGACA
The DNA here is from genome assembly GCF_028023285.1 of Balaenoptera ricei. Lineage (NCBI taxonomy): Eukaryota > Metazoa > Chordata > Mammalia > Artiodactyla > Balaenopteridae > Balaenoptera > Balaenoptera ricei. The sequence continues at coordinate 18,018,832 of NC_082658.1, read as the reverse complement.
AGATGCTAAGAATACTTTTAAACGGCACCCTTAGGCTCCTCCCAACCCCCACCAACATTTCTTCTAGTGATCGAAACCAGCGCCCATATCAATATTCAATTGAGTCTACGAGATTTTCCTCCCCATTCACAGTTCCATTTCTATGAATCCTTCCAATGAAAAAGTCAGATAGCAAAGGTAGGGAAAGGCAAAGGGGGAAGAAGCCTTCCTTCAAATGCCAGCACCTCTCACCTCTGTAGTGCTCCATTCTGGTGTGATGGGTGATACCCTGTGATCGGAAACTGAGGCTCAGGATATAACGAGGATCAGAGCTGTCTCGTACCAGGAAAGAACCATCGGGCTTGCCTTTCAGCTTCATCTCTGCATCTTCCCAATTCATCGGCCCCCAATACCAACCACACTATCAAAGAAGAAGTGGTCAAGTAGTTAACAGAACAGAGAAATGTCAAAGTTTTCAGCACAATTTCTCTTACCACAAGAATCCCGCTTCCAAAACGCTGCAATAGGTAAAAGCTGCTAGGAGTGTCTCAACCATTAGCAAAGAACACCAGGTTCATCACACTTTTAGGCCTCCAAAGTAACAGAAAGATAATTTTACAATTCCATTACCAAGGCCCTACAAAGAAGAGAAGAGCGACCTGGGTTAACTATGTAAACATTTCTCCTTAACCTTTCTTCATCACGTTCAGATTTTTTTTTTTCAGATTCAATTTTACAACATCTCTTATAGAACTAATAATAGCAGCATGTTGTTTTGTCACTGTAAATACAGAGGCAAGGAAACTACCCTTCCTCCAAAAATAATAAAAGGGGAGCTGGTACAGAATTAGGAGAATGCAAGAGGAGGCACCACCTACCTTCTCCAGCTCTCGAAGGCTGGCTGCAAAGCTGCTCGAGTCGGGCCGGTAGAGGGGACACTGGAGGGGTGGCGGGGGTTGGCTGTGCAGGGATTCGGCTGCTCGGAGGGGAGCGATCCGGGGAAACGCATCTGCAGGGCAAGAGAGTGGCGGTCACTTGTCGACCCTCATTGTTCCCAACCTCAAGTAGACCCTCCCCCCAAAACAAAGAGGCTAACTGAAGAGGGGCAAGGCATTAGAAGATAAGCTGGAAAGGGTGGAAGCCAAAGCAGTGGGGAAGAGCTGGATGGGCTGGGACAAAAAGCTCTGTGGGCTCGTGTAAGCTGTGAAGGATGGGTGGGGGCGTTTAACCCCAGGAAAGGGGTAAGGAGCAGCTCACTAACCTGACTAAGGTGACTACTTCAGGGCCTTCAACAGCCTAGAGCGATTCCAACTTCTCCCACCTCGAGGTGAAGTGCCGGTAAAGCAGCCTTGGAAATAGTGACTCGCTTACTTGCCCGGGAAGAGCAACGATTTTGCCAGGCAAGTAGATTTTGCCAGGCGAGTAGAAAAGAATTCATTTCATTCATTTTATTCCTTGGGTACTGGAGGCTGGCAAAGCAGGTATGGGCTACTGAATGCTTGGTACTTATTTACAAGGCTGCAGTAAATGCTAAAAGCTTAGAAAAACCACAGAACTTTGAAAACCAGCAACATATTAAACCTCTTCCCTCTACTAAAATTAAGGCAGTTTCCTAAGTGATACCGACTCAAAGACTGCAAAACAGTTTCAGCAGCAAAGAGGCAAAAAAATCCGATAGTCTTTTATCTCTACCAAAAATCAGATTCACCTCCATAAAGAAAATGGGTTAGAAAAACCAGTTCTTGGCCTCATTTCCAAGGAGTTCTGGTCCAGCCAAGGGGATGTGATTTAAGCTCTCTCATAAATTCTGTTATTTCCATAAATAAATTTCTCCCATCCTTCAGAAGTATATCACTTGGTACCCCCCACTCTTGCAAGTCCTGCGTCTAAGCTAAGCTAACCTGGGGCATGAGGTGGAGGAGGCGGAGGCAGGGGGAAAGACTGCAGGGAAGACCCCATCGGAGCCACAAGGACGGACGTAGGCAGCGTCCCACTGATGTCATCTGGAAGAGAGAACAAAAGCAAGAGGCTCAGAAACACGGGCACAGAATGAGCAAGATGAAGGCCGAGGCGAGGGAGAAGGACCATCAGGCTGCCCTCTGGGGCAAGATGGCCTGACCTTCACCCTGTCTTTTTGCACACAGGGCAACAATCATCTTAATCTGGTTGCCTTGGCTTGAAAGCAGGCAAGTAAGGATATCCCTAAAGCTGCCCACTAGCAGTAGATTCAGAGCAAGATAAATACCCTTTATAAATAAATAAAGACTGAATCAATATATGGACAGTAGATGTTATAGCATGCAGGTAAGAGACCCATTTAACCACTTCGGGAGAGGACAGGGGTGCTGAGAAAGGGACAAGAAATAATTGGGCCATCATTAGAAACCCAGGAGTTTGTTTGGCTCCTGGCAAAGAACAACAGGTCCATAGAGCTCACCCTCCCACTAGGGCAAGAAGACAGAGAGGGGAAGAAACTATACCTAGGAGGCTGAGGCTTCTTCTTGGAGGAGGAGGGGGAGTTGGAGGGTGTGGAGAGGTCAGGCCCCGCTGAGAGATGTCCACGTCCACAAGTGACACTGTTTCACCTGAGGGATTCATGGAGCAAGCGTGTTACAGTAGCACCTTGCCCAAAGCCGAGGCCAGGAAGCAAAGGGAAACAGAGGGCAAGCAAGGGAGGCTAGAGAGGTCCATGGCTCTCAGAAAGCTCAAAATCTAATGCTCCTTGGCTGGAGTCCCCCCCCCCCCCGCCCCCACCCAAAAAAAACCACCTGAGAAGTCAATTTTAAATTCCATCATTCCTTTACCCTGTTAAAGATCAAGGATCTTTAAGACAAAAACATGGGATTGACAGTTGAAAAGCCAACTAATCCTGGCTCTGCCACTGAGGATATAACCTTGAATAAGAGGTCTTCTTTATTCAAATAGAACCCACACCATTTATTTTTTACAGATTTGTATACCAATTTTTGCCTCGGAGAGCAAGGCAAGCAGCTTGTTACAAGCCCAAATGGACATGGAAAGCAAGTGCCATTAAAATGTAAGAACTGTTAAGCTGAATGCAGATAAAGGTCCCAATGTTAGCTCCGACTTCTTCCTAAATGGCTTTCCACATTTAGATTTTCCAGGATATTCACTCATAAGAGAACCAACCATTTCAGATATCCATTAATTCCTAATAGTTGAGGCTACAAAGGCCGAAAAGTGCATTTACAACCCTAATAATTTACTTCCACAGTCAGCCAAAAGTCAGGCACATGGTTTCCTTACTTCCCAGCATGTCACGCAGTTCTGTTCTCTGCCATATACACTCCTTCTTGCCACCCAACCCCATCTAACCTCTCTCCACTTGAATCACCAGAGAACGAAGGGTATTTTATCAACAAAAGGTTGACAGCCAAGAATAAGTTTGTTTTGGTAGGTCTGATCCACAAGTCAGAATTTGGGATTTCTGTAATTTGGCCCTTAGGGTGTTATTTCCAACACCTTTTTCTTATTTAGGAAGCTGAATTACCCCTCAGCTAGAATTTTAATGTTTCCCAGTTAAGAAAATGAGGTAACAAATATCTCTAAAAGGCCAGGAGCTGGGTTTTCAGAATCTAATATGGTTTTTTTAACAAAGGTCTTGAACACTAATTAAGATAAGCAGAAAAGCTCTTACAAAAGTCATCAGTGGAAGTTCTAGGAACTCATCACACAGCTTAATGACTGAGGGCCTAGCTTCCCAGAGCAATGCAATGAGCCCAGGTTTCCTGAAGGGTCAGAGAGGTCTAGATTGTAGGCACTTAAAGGATGTAATTCAAGAGAGCTAAGCCTCTTTGAAATAAGAACATGGAACCTGAAACTACAAATGTGGGTTTCACTACTTTAAAAGGGAAACAACTACTAACTAGAAAGACATTCTGCTACAGGATAAGATCCTTTAATTCTCTGCTTGGGATAAGAACAGAGGGGATATGAACAGAGAACCTCCTTCTCCACCTGTGCCTATTGCAGGCACCAACTCACCTGTCCTGACAGCTCACAGCAGTCTACCCAGTGATGGGGGTTCCACTAGCCTGCTTAACATTTTCCTGGAAATGTCCAGTCCCAGATCATAATTCTTGCAATCATCTTTTTTGAGGGACACAGTATCCAAAAGAGTTTGAAATTGGGATTCGGTTTAAAGGTTTCTCAGCCATGCCCAGTGAAGAGCACTCAGTTTCTGAGATTTGAGGCTGTGTGCTCCAGACTTCCTTTTCTACAGCTCATTCAAGCAGGAGCTTCACACCTGACTCACATAACAAAAGGTCTCCCTCTCAGAAAAAGCTCCCCTTTAAAGGAGAAGGCAAAAGGATATTTGACAGCTTTCCTACTTTAGCAACTGTGTTCCCTGCTGCAAGAGGAGAGACTTAAATTAGATCCAATGAAGAACTCTTTAACAGCTGCAAGAACTGCTAGCCCCTAAAATGGGTAAGACAAGAGTTCATGTGATCCCCTTTGCCCAAAGTCGTTAAAAATAGACCAGATCATCATGGATCATGTTTATTAGATAATCCATGAACTCCCTTGGAAGCAGGGACAGGAATTGTATGACTTTTGGGGAGTCCTTTATGCGCTATGAGCCTATAAATTTGTAATTCCTAGTTTTAATTTATATGTGATGACCCTGAACTAAAGCCTGCATAACTGCCAGGGACACCTAATTACCAGCAAGCAGTCTCTACCTCAAACTATAAAGCATCCAAAGTCAAGAATACATTTCACACCATAAAAATAGCCTCACCCCAAACCCAGCAGGCACGAAATGAAGAAAATAACTGCAGACATGCTTGAAGCTCCCTCTGAGACACATCTGCAAGTGTTTCCTGACTCGTCTCAGAACACTCGTGCTTTCAGATGTCAGAAGAAAAAGAAAGAGATCACCCTTACCTGTGAACAGGGGGCTGAAGGAGACTGGAGAAAAGGCACTTTGAGTTCTTGTCAACCTGGGTTTCCTGAGGGGTGAGAAGCACACAGAGAATGAGCTGCAGAATGAACACACATGCATTTAAATCACTGCAACAACAACAACAACAACAACAACAACAAATCACTGCAACACTCCATTCCAGATGCACCAAAAAACAAAGCAAACCCTAGTCGTTGTCAGCCACACTTCTGTAATAAAGCCTAAAATTTAAAGGGGGGAGAATAAAATAATTAAGGCAATTCCTAAATAGATTTGGCTACAGAATTCAGCAGCCTACAAAGCAATAAGAAATCTCTTTGGAGCTTTCCATACCCATCACATTAAAAGACTAAAACATCTTGAGTGGTAACTAGTAAGTCCATTTCTAGAGGAAGCAAGTCGGACACAGAGTTGATTTTCAAATGGGAGCCAAGAAAAAGGTTCTTGACCTGAACAGGTGCCACCTCAGAGCACCAGCTTTCCCTCTGGGCCTGCTCCTAGGAGCAGGAGGTCCCAAAATGAACCAGGCAAGATTGCTGGACTTGAGAACAGCACTATAGGATACACATGCAATCTTCAACCAGTAAGAACTCTGATTTTTGCAAAATGCCTCCAAGCCATAGGTCAAAGCCAAAGGGGAGCCTCTTCAAGTTAGGAGCTGTGCCTGGTACCCAAAGAAGACGGCCTCTTCCCCTTTCTGAGCTGCCAGTCACAGCACTCCCCCCAGGACTGCTCCTGATACTGCTCCCAAACCAGCTGGAAAACCCAGATCTCCAGTGAAGACACACCAAAGGTCACTTCACTTTGCACCAGTTTCACCTGGCTTTTGGGCGAGAAATGAAAGAAATGCAAAAGACTCTGACAAAGACTTTCTGGCTAGAAATGTGCTGAGCTCAAAAATCTCACCTCAGAATGACTGAATTGACTAAAAGGGAAAGAAGTTGTGGAGGTGATGAAAATATGCTATACCTTGATTGTGGCAGAGGTTATGATTTTGACATTTGCCAAAATTAATAGAACTGAGCAACTTTAAAAAGGTGAATTTTAGGTGGTATATAAATGATATCTCAACAAATCAGCCTTAAAAAAAAAATTCTACCACCAAATTAAGTGCCTGACTGACTCCACACCTTGTAGCTGGCTCACTTTCCAAAATTACTCTCACCCAAAGGCTGAAATAAAACTTCAACTTCACCAATAGATGGGGGCAGAAGTAAAGAAAATCCAAAATGAAATCCTATTTTAAAATATTTGACTTTGGAATATCTTTATTCATTTATGTTTTAACAGAGATGTCTGTGCTTCTCAGAACTCACTTCAAACAGAATTTCAAAACCATACTGTGAAGACCTTACTCAGAAATAGCCAAGACGCCGGATTCCCTCTCCTGACCTGTCTCACACGCCCTCTGCAGCCACCTCCATGCTGAGACTTGAGAAGTCTGATGATGGTGCCCACTGTCAACGCCCCGCCCACAGCACACACAGGAGAGGTGGCTGCATCAGAACAAGACGCAAGCACGCACAGTCTCTCTATTTATAAAAGTTGCTCATGGCAGTCTGCAGCTTAGTCGCAACACTCCAAAGGGCTGAAATGGAAAGTTAATTCCACTGGACATTAACTTTAAGACTGAAGAGCTTTCAAGCTGATTTTTATTCAGTAACTTGTGGATACAACATTAAACTCAGCAAGCAGAAACCTAAAGCACTGGCCTTTCGAAGGGTTCACACCTCAGCCATTTGGCGGTTTGCCTCTTTTCAAAGGAAGCTGCGTTACTCTGCCATCTGTCCACACTGGGGACGAGCCTCCTCAGTGCCAAGCACTGAAGAACAGCAGTACCCAAATGCACACATCTTGCGGAGGCCTTCTCACTCCAGCTCATCTTCTCCTCGCCCCTGGCATTTTGAAGAAAATCATAGTTTCTAGGATCTAGAAAAAGAAATACATACGACTCTAAACCCAGGCAGAGCCATTTGAGAGCCCTAGGATGGCTTTTTCTGGCAAATAAGGAAGGTTAGAGGAGTAGAAGGTCTAAGAGGCTGAAAGGCTAATAATAAATATGAGTGCTTCCTTCTCTCTTTGGGGAGATATTGTCTAACTGAAAATCCAAAACAGTTTCTGTCTCAAGGATCCTGAGAGCATTCTAATGGCAGTCATTCATGAAAAAACCAATCTAGACAACTATAAAAAACAAAGCAAGTGAATGATGAACATAAAATTGAGGATGGTGGTTGGTTACATGGGGGAGGGGGAGATGTAATCAGGAAGTAACACACAGGGGTCTTCAAAGGTACTGATGACATTCTATTTTTTAAGCTTAGTGATGGTTACCTAGGTATACATTTCATTATTATTATTGTACATACACTTTATACATCTCTTCTTGTATATACGAAACATTTAAAATGATAACCATTCTAAGCTGGATGTGCTGTTTTTTGGAAAGCAACATGAATGACACGGCTCCAGATACCATTTTTTTGTTTGTTTGTTTTTGTTTTTTTTTTTTGTTTTTGTTTTTTTTTAATTTTATTTATTTATTTATTTATTTATTATTTTTGGCTGTGTTGGGTCTTCGTTTCTGTGCGAGGGCTTTCTCTAGTTGCGGCGAGCGGGGGCCACTCTTCATCGCGGTGCGCGGGCCTCTCACTATCGCGGCCTCTCTTGTTGCGGAGCACAGACTCCAGACGCGCAGGCTCTGGAGTTGTGGCTCACGGGCCTAGTTGCTCCGCGGCATTTGGGATCTTCCCAGACCAGGGCTCGAACCCGTGTCCCCTGCATTAGCAGGCAGATTCTCAACCACTGCGCCACCAGGGAAGCCCCAGATACCATTTTTAACTAACCCTTCTATACTACATTCCCATGTTATTCTATTCCTCCCCAGACCACCTTGACAAGCATTAGGGTACAAAGTTAAGCCACTGTAACTCTGCCAGTGGGCCACTTGCATCTTAGCAGCAGAAAGACCTGACGGGTGGTGTGGGGTAGGACTTGGTGGGCTATGCCTCAGATGGCAGAACAAGACAGGGGCAGCAGAAGACCTTAGGTAAAGGTCTTCTCTGAGGCAAGTAGTCCTTTGTGTCAGCTATACACTGCTTGTGCTGCAGGTAACAAAGAGATAGAATGCCTCTGTCCATTTCCACTCTGCAAATTACTAACTGTATGGCAACAGATCTGTGGGATAAAAGGAGTTCATTAGACTAGACAGTCTGACAACACATTGATATAACCACTGGCCACTTTTCAAATTCCTTGAAGCCTAAAATATAAACAATGAAATAGTAACGCTCTCCCTCTCTTGTCCATAAATCCCCTCTACGGTGTCCTAAGACTTACACATGTCCCTTTCTAACTTCTAAAGTAGGATGTCCAAATATCAGGTTTTGCGGCCACAATTTACCTCTGCCCCTGCTAAAGCACACGGTGCCAAGTCAGCCAGCCTGTGCCATTTCCAACACATCATAAGCCAGTGTCTGTTCATGAGCTACAGGCACAAAAACCACATGTTCATTTTTAGTTCCAATACACAGACATCTGTGCAACAAGGTCAGATCTGAAACTCCACCATAAACCAACTAAAGAACCTATGAAGGGAACTTCCAGAGAAAAGCCCAGAGGTGTAGCCCAAGGTCTAAAACCTTAGGAATGATGTCAGTGGGCAAAATGTTAAGAAGTAAAAGACACAAGACTCAAATGGACAGAGATTTCTGAAGCCAGGTTGCTCATTCCAAAAGAGAGCTTGTCAACCACAACCACTTCATGGAAAAATAGTTAAAAAGATCAACAGAATATGGACCCAAAACCCAAACATAAAGTCAGACCCTCCTTGGGACTTCCCTGGTGGCACAGTGGTTAAGAATCTGCCTGCCAATTCAGGGGACACAGGTTCGAGCCCTGGTCCTGGGAAGATCCCACACGCTGCCAACTAAGCCCGTGCGCCACAACTACTGAGCCTGCGCACTGAGCTCTGAGAAGCCCGCACACCGCGACGAAGAGTGCCCACTCTCCACAACTAGAGAAAGCCTGCACGCAGCAACGAAGACCCAATGCAGCCAATAAATAAATAATTAAAAAAATAAAAACACTTGGAGTTTAAAAAAAAAATCAGACCCTCCTCACCACACCATAAAATCATTTTGCTCTCAGCATGTCATGCTCTTTCTCAAAAAGACCCCTTAGACCTGAAGACCCAAGAAAACAGAGAAAAGGGTTTCTCATATCTGCCAGGTCTGTCCACGACAGCAGGGCCCCAAATTGATGCCAAGGGAGCCTGCCTCTCTTTCCAGAATTGAATCTTTTTTCCCAGATAGGAAACCACTACAGAACTGTTCTCCATTTTTCCACCTCACAGCTATGAAGACTGCCAGTAATATCCTCAACTGGTAAGTAGGAAAAAAACAAACCTTGAGAAATGAACAAGACACCCATTTCCAACCAAGTATGCATTATGTGATGATTCAAAAAAGTAGGATCAAATGCTATTTCTCACCAAACACAAAGGAAGACAATCAGCTAAACATATGTGAAACAGACAAGGGAACTTCACTGGTTTTCCTGAAATAGCAATCCTATATAACACTGAAGCCCACGGGCATCAAGCCCAGCTCTCTGAATTCCAACATATGTGTGTTACACGGCCTAGCCCAGTTCTCCAGAACAGAAACCTGATTAGCTGGTGGGCCCATTTCTTCCTTCACTTCAAAAGAGTTCTCTAAGCTAACTCATACTAGACCTAAGACTCTGTATATCCAGGAAGGTCAACTTAGCAGACTCTAAAGCATCTGAAAGGAACTAAAGTTTGCTTAATGTTAAAATATGGAAACTGTTAAGCCTTATTAATGATTGTAGGGGGACTTCCCTGGAGGTCCAGTGGTTAAGACTCAGTGCTCCGGGCTTCCCTGGTGGCGCAGTGGTTAAGAATACGCCTGCCAATGCAGGGGACATGGGCTTGAGCCCTAGTCTGGAAAGATCCCACATGCCGTGGAATGACTAAGCCTGTGCGCCACAACTACCGACCCTGTGATCTAGAGCACGCGAGCCACAACTACTGAACCCGTGAGCCACAACTACTGAAGCCCATGCGCCTAGAGCCCATGCTCCGCAACAAGAGAAGCCACCGCGATGAGAAGCCCGTGCACCGCAACGAAGAGTAGCCCCCGCTCGCCGCAACTAGAGAAAGCCCATGCGCAGCAACGAAGACCCAACGCAGCCAAAAAAAAAAAAAGAATCCTCCTGCCAATGCAGGGGACACGGGTTCGAGCCCTGGTCCGGGAAGATCCCACATGCCGCAGAGCAACTAAGCCCACGTGCCACAACTACTGAGCCCGCGTGCCACAACTACTGAAGCCCGTGTGTCTATAGCCCGTGCTCCACAACAAGAGAAGCCACTGCAGTGAGAAGCCAGCACACCACAACGAAGAGTAGCCCCCGCTCACCGCAACTAGAGAAAGCCCCCATGCAGCAACGAAGAGCCAGCGCAGCCATACATACATACATACATATGTACCTACATAAATAAATAAAAAGACTCTGTGCTTCCACCACAGGGGGCGCAGGTTCTATCCCTGGTGAGGGAACTAAGATCCCACATGCCGTGCGGCACGGCCAAAAAAATAAATAAATAAAATCAAATTTAAAAATGATTGTAGGAGGTACTTTCTAGTGATAGCTGTGGGGAAGGTAAATGCTGAGAAGAGCAAAGAGAATCATGCCCAGAGGTTACTGTAAAAGCCCCAAATTATACAGCAAAGACTGCAGAGACTCGTAATCAACTCCAACAATAAGAAGGCAGGCATATACCTTCTGGCAAAAGACTGACATTTCTCATGGTTTCCAGCTCCTACCAATCAAAACAAGAGCACAAGCTAAAAATCCAAACTTATCCTTCCTCCCAACAGGGCGGACTTACTAAGGAGGTGCAGATCCATAGAAATCACAACTACCCTGGCCAGACTTATCAAGCTTCTCACAGCTGCGAGGCTGCCAGCAAGACTGGCACATAGTAAGCTGTGGAAAAGCTAACAAGAAAATCTAACAGCACCAAATCCTAAGCACTTAAAAAAAAAAAAATCACCAGTTTCAATCTTACTACTTTTCCTCCAAAAGCACAAAATATTCCATCTCAATTTCTCTTGTCTTCACTCTATTCCTATAAGGACAGGAACAAGACAGGAATCACTCCCATTTTACAGATTAAAAAAAGGGGGAAGTATGAAGAAGACAAAATTGGCCCGCATCCCACAGCTGATGCTGGAGTCCTACATGGAATCTAAATGTTCACATTCTCTGTACAACATGCTGCCTCCTAACTGCAGTCAACCAAACGTTCATACATGAATACCTAGCTCTTCTCCAATTCATCAGAAAAAGCTCTTGGACCAAAAAATGTAATTCTCCAGTGCCCTGAACTAAGCTTCTTTGCAGAGCTACAGCCCAATTTGCTCTGCAGTAGAAATCTGTATTGTGCTTAGTGTGAGGGTTGGTCACAGAGCAGCCAATGACCGTTAAATTCTGCTTCCAAATGCAAAAAACCATATAATGTTATATGCCTTTTCCTCCTCCTAATCTATTAGACGTAGCAGCTAATTTCACGCCATACCTCCTATGTGGCGTCTCTGGAATCTTAGACCAAGTCCTGGTCAATATGGAACAAAGGCAAGACAAACCACAAGAAAACTAGCAATCTATCCTATGTCATTACCCACAGCTTCAATCCTGCCCTCCCCCCAGCTGATGAAAATTTCATCTACACTGGTTACGTGGAGCATCGAATGCAGAGCCTACCACAAAAAAGCTGCTTCCGCAGCCACACTTTTCCGGACCTGAGCTCCCAGCGTGAGTTCATTGGGAGGCAAATGTGGAAACATACATCTACCTGAAGGGGCAACACGCGTCAACCTACTGATTTCCTCAGGATCTCTGGGTTTGGTCTGATCCCCAAGATAAGCCCCTGGCCCAGCTGTTCAGAAAAGGCAACAAAGTCAAACTGACCAAGGGAATTCCCTGGAGGTCCAGCGGTTAGGACTCTGCGCTTCCACTGCAGGGGGCACAGGTTCCATCCCTGGTCAGGGAACTGAGACTCCCCCGTGCCACATGGCAAAAACAAAAAAACAAACAAACAAAAAAACTGACCCCACACTTTCCTCTTGAAGTACAAGTTCCTTTGAAAGGATGAGTGGTTTCCAGTCCAGATCACACCTTAGGACCGACTAGGGAGCTTTTTAAAAATTCAAATTCTTGGCCCTCTGATCTTTTCCCAAAGCTCCCCACATGATTCTGGTGAACAGTCGTTCTCAATTTATCTGTTTACCTGTTTTTCAGCCTTGGGTTGTGGCTACCAGTGCATCTCATGAATCCATCACATGAGCTGCACCAAAACCAATTCCAATCTTTCTAAGAACCCACTCAACAGTGCAAACCACAATGGCAGTTACCACAAGGGAAGTCTCATTTCATTGACACAAAAGTTGACAGCTTTTCTAAACCGATGTACAAATCTAACACTGGATGTCAGAGAGCCGTCCACCCTTCAGAAATGCAGGGAAAAAATGTTTAAGTTTGGAATTTTCATCAATTGGCCTAGAACTCATGTACTAATGTACATGAGTATATCTCATACTTAGACTTCTCATGTGGGTTTGAGAGCAAGGCTATTTTCTATTCTCACAGTGGTCAGCATACAGGCTTGAGATACCAAGTATATCTAAGAAACCAACCAAGAAAACATTAAAACTTTGAACAGAGATGCCCAACTGACTGCTGGCCTACAACTACACAGGTCTGTCACATCATCTGCACGCCTGAGTGTGAAGGGGGTGCTGGTACATAGAAAGAATAAGCAAGGTGGTCGAACACAACACCAACGTTTTGCCCCAAAGGCTACACCTTTCCAGCAAGCCCCCTGCCAGGGGTAATGGTAGACAGACACCTTGGAAAAACTTTAAAAGCTGGGCCAGGGTGGGCGTGGGGGGAGGGATGGTTTGGAATCATCGCCCAACTAGAGAGAGGCTAACCAGCTGATAAGTGTCACCGCGGGAGTGAATTCTTAGAGTGAAGGCTGCTCCCACAATCAGCTCTGACCTAATGGGCAATGTCACCACCTTTCGCCCCAAGTCTCCGCCTCCTTATGAAGACCATATCTTAAGAACTGTCAGGATCGTGTTAGCAGTAGAATAAAAGGGACATGAAACAAGAAAAGGAATTGTCAGCCAGCCCCACCGCCCCCCAGCCGGTCTCACCTCCCCGCGTCCAGTTCCCGGCCCGCAAAGCCTCCCACGTCTGTCAGGCTCGCAGCTGAAGCAGCCAGCTCTCCGGAAGGCCTCTTGCCGGCCCCATCCCCACCGCCGGAGCCACCGTTGCAGCTCTTCGTGCGGAAGAGGCGACTGAGGCGGATTTTGAGGGAGCTCTTCCGAGAAGGGCCCGCGAGCGGCCGGAGGGGCCCAGGAGGAGGCGGGGGTGGGGGAGCTTGCTGCTGCTCCCCTCTACTCAAGCGCCCTGGAGGGACCAAGTCCTGCACCGGGAAGGGCACCGGGGGTAATTCAGGGCCCGGGGGCTGCAGCAGAAGCCGGCCGCCCCCTCCTCCTCCGCGGCCCGGGCTGCTGGGCTCCTCTTCCGAGCAGCTGTTAGTCTCCAGGCTCTCGGCCTCCGACTCCAAGCCTTCCAGGACCAGCAGCGCGTCGCTCGTTTCCGTGGGGTCCTCCCCGGCCTGCGGGGCGGCAGCAGGCGGCTGGGGCTGCGGAGGGGGCGGCTGCGGGGGGCACGGGCACGGGCAGCAACCCCCGCCGACCGTCTTGACCCCGGGCCCCGCAGGCTGCCCGAGCCCCAGAGCCGCCAACTGCGCCTCTAGTCCAGCCGCCGGGCCCCAGGTCCGCTCGAGCGCCAACCCCGGCGGCAGGGCCTTGGGGTCCAGGGCACAGCGGTGCCGAGGACACAGCAGTTCCGAGGGTCCCGGCTCCCGGGCCGCCTCCGCGTCCTCCTCCTCCGGCGGCCGACCCACGTTGCGGAACACCATCAGCTGAGGCGGCCGGGAGCCCCGCGGGCCCGGCCGCGCGAGGAAGGGTGGCGGCGCGGGGCCATGGCCCGGGGGCGGCGGCGGCGGGCCTGGCTCGGGGGCCGCCTCTCCATAGCCGAGCAGGCGGCTCAGGACGCGGTACGAAGCGGCCGCCGCCGCCGCCTCACCATCCCGGAGCTCGGCCCCCTGCATCGGGGAGAGGGAGGGAGGGCGGGCGGCTGGGAGCCGGGCTGGGGTGGGGACTAGGCCGGGCCCCTCCGGAGCCCCGCCCGCCGCGGCCCCCGGAACGACAGTGCTACGGCCGCCGCGGCCTCTGCCTCATAGAGGGGGCGGGGGGCGCGCGGAGCCCAGCGCGAGCCCACCCTGCGCGGCGCCGCCGAGCACCGCCCCCGATGCGTCACTTCCGGGTGATGGTGGCCACGCCCCTTCCCCAGGGCGTGCTCGTGCCGGCCTCTCCGAAGAGTGACGTTACGCGGGGCCTGGGCCGCTATTGGCCGTGAGCTGCTTCTCGCCTAGCCTTTAGTCCGGTACCCCGACCCTGGTTTTTCACTTCCCGGGCTCTCAGGCCGAAGCCACCCTTCCGGATAAGGTGGGGTGGCCCTGGAAAGCTTGGTCTAGTCCTGGAAGAGAGCTGCTGGCCTTGGGAGGACAGTACCTTTGGCTCTGGTCCCGCCTATGCCGCTTGCGATGTGTGACCGTGGCCAAGTCGTTTGTTCATTGACTAACTGTATGCCAACCGCCTTGGCATACAGTGAATATTTATGGAGTGACACATGAATAACATGTTCTAGACCCAGTGCTGTGCTGATAAATGTTGAACAGCCGACTGTCGGGAGAAAAGGGGAATGTATGCATATATATAGGTACATAAGGATGTGTAGCACAGAATTTACAAATAATAATGTACATTTGCAGATTCCTTACAACCAATTTATTCTCACAGAATGCTTTCACTGATTTTTTGCCCAACTGCTGTATGGGTAGCCAACCCGTGGTTTCAGTTGACCGGGGGATGTAATCGTGACATGGATGTTGGTTGATGTCCTCTGTGTCAATGTAAGAGGAAAGTGAATAAACAAAGACGTCTTACCTGTCAATTATGGGAGCAACTTCTTTGCTGAATAGGAAAACAATTTTCAAATACTGAAAGAATATTTCCTCAAGTTTTGTGCTATACAGAATGTAATGGCTACAGACATAACACATTCACTTAAAATCTGAATTATTTACATTTTCTCATCACTTTCTTAAATCTAGATTATCGACAAAACAATAAATCAAGTCCCTATTTGTAGCGCTTGCCGATTTCTATGGTGTAAATCTTCCCACCAAGGCTGATTTCAATCTACCATCTTGACTTTACTGAACACAGAGCATACTATTATGCAGTAGTTTCATACTATTATGTAGCAGATACAATAACACAAATAACCTCAAGAGCACAGGTAAATAATAACAGTAAAATTATTAGGAAGTGATGAGTTTTGAGAATGTATTAGCTTTGTTTTTAATATATTTAATGTTTGTATAATTTAATTTTTAATAGTTGGCTGTGTTTAGCAACTGGCTTGTAGGGAATTCCCTGGTGGTCCAGTAGTTAGGGCTCTATGCTCTCACTGCTGAAGGCCAGGGTTCAAGCCAAAAAAAAAAAAAAAAAAAAAACCAACTGGCTTGCAAAATTTATTCCACGCCCCCTGCAGTGGGAGTGCAAAGTCTTAACCACTGGACCACCAGGGAAGTCCCAAAATTTCTGAAATTTTAACAGTTGGCTTTCACAAACCTGTATGAGCCAGTTCCACAGTACCACTAGACCTCAGTTTTCTCATCTGCAAAATAGGGATAAGGATTGCTGCTTTGCTTACTTGCAGGCATGTTGTGAAGATCAAGTAAGTTCAAGCTTGTGTAGAGGAGGTGTGACTGGAGGCAGGGAGACCAGTTAGGAAACCATTGCAATCTTCCCATGAAGAGATGTTGAGGGATGCAAAGGATAAGGAGGAAGGATCAGCCAGCAGAACTTAACAACTTTAGTACCTGAAGGTGCATTTAGGGGAAGATGATCCAGGGTCTGCTATGAGTTCTACAGCCAGAGAGAACTTTAAAAAAAAAAATTTACTTATTTAGCTGCATCGGGTCTTAGTTGCAGCATGTGGGATCCTTAGCCACAGGCATGTGAACTCCTAGTTGTGGCATGTGGGATCCAGTTCCCCGACCAGGGATCGAACTCAGGGCCCCTGCATTGGGAGCACGGAGTCTTAGCCACTGGACCACCAGGGAAGTCCCCAGAGAGAACCTTTTAAAATGAATATTCACCAATAGCCTGTGATTATAACCCTTCATGGTTTCCCACTGTTCTTAGGCTAAAGACAAAACTCCTTAAGGAGGCCTATGGGGTCCTGTGTCATCAGACCCCCACCTCTCTGGTCTCATCTCCCACCAGGCTCCACCTTGTTTTCTCTGCCCTGCTGTTCCACTAGCCCTGTGTCAGGCTCAAAAACATGGCCATTGCATAAGCGATTCCCTTTTCTTCAAAGGATTTTTCCCTCCCTTTTTGCTTCATAAACTCCTACTCATCCTTCAAATTAAACTTACTTCTCTCTACCTCAGGGAAATCTCCCTGCCTGGGTACTTCCTCCTCACTGAGCTCCAAGACCACTCCTTTGTTGCACTTCATTGCACAGGTGTGATTTGTTATCTATCTGTGAGGTTATTTGATTAAAGTCTGTCTTCCCTATTAAGCTGTTAGCTCTGTGAGGGCAGGGGCTTCGTCTGCTTTTTGCCCATCATGGACTCTCCAATGCCAAGGACTGCCTGGCACGGAGTAGGCCCTTGATACGTAAGCATGGAATGGTTGTTCCATGCTTGTAAGAAGCTCCTGATACAAATTCATCTCTAATTCTGCACAACAGAATTAATAACCTCCCTTGCCCATGAAAAAACTGAAGAGTTACTTACCTAAGGTCACACAGTTCAAAAAGGTGAAGTGGAATTCAAAACCAACTCTGACTCCAAAGATTATATTTTCTACCCTCTCTCCAATACCTTTTAGGTGTTACTTAGGTTTCTGGAGAAAAGAAGAGAAATTGCTATAGGACCATAGCACACCGGAGGCCTAAGAAGACCACCCAAGATCCCTGGCTGTCTCTGGAAAACTCTGGCTCCAGAACAGGTTACCCCCACGAATGCAAGGTCTGTAAGCTCCGCAGCGCCCTCTACTGTCCAGCTACTTTCCTGGCCCCAGAGGGAGGCAGACCATGTCTGCCACCTGGGGTATCTCCACCTGCCCTGAGCACACAGAGGCACAGGGGGACACACACAGGCTCTTCCTAAGGCAGAGCAAGGAATGCTGCCTTTCTCCATTTCCTGAAATGTCCAGACCTATAGCCCAGTTCCTGGAAAAAATATTGAAAATTAAGCTCCAAGCAAAGGAAGTGTATCTTTGTATGAGCTGGATTTGTGTGTGTTTGTTGGGTAGGTTTTACGTCTACATATACCTGTTTCCTGAGGGCTATATAAGTGGTCCCTGCAGTGGTAGAACCCTAGTTTAAAAGGTTTGCAAAGAACAATTCAGAGAATCTAAACCAGTCTTGAGTTCACTCAGTCATTCAGCAATGGGCTAGACTTCAGTGATGAATGAGACAGGCACGGTCTCTGCCCCTCTAGAGCTTCCCATCTAGTTTTGAGTCCTAGTCATGCCATTTCCTGGACATATTACCAAGAGCAAATAATTAAACATCTTTGAACCTGTGTTTCATTTGTAAAAATAGGTCAGTAATAATCCCCCCTTGATAGAGCTGTTGTAGGGATTAAATGAAAACTTACACGCAAATGCTACAGCACTATTCGAACATTAGTTATTATTATGAAAAGCTTCTTGGGGGAAAAAACAACTGACTATTATGTCTTCACCCAAGGTGTTCTGTTGGCCCTGGACTAACAGTAACCGGTAATAATACCAAGAACGTGGAACGGAGCACTTGCTCACCCCACCCCACCCCCTACCATCCCTCTTTCTGTTGGCACACAGGAATCAGAGAGGCAATGGATGTGTGGATGTGTGATACAGGTCTGACCCCAGACCACTCGCTGGCTTTGTGGCCTTGAGGAGGTCACTTAGCTGACATTCGGTTTTAGCTTTCGTTTCCTTCTCTATTAGAGAAAGGTCTGGGATATAGGCACTCTTAGTTCTGACATCCTAGGGATTCTGTGGAGGTTTGTCCTCTAGCCCCCATCTCTTCCTCCACCCCTTACGTTCCCAGTGAAGGTTCCCAAGCAGAACTGTTGTTTGCAGAGGCCACCGGTAAAGCAAGAGAAGTTTTTAGCCATCACCACCCAGCCCTCCCTACATAAACTCAGAGATCTGGGACATCAGAGGTTTAAGAAGCGGGGATGGGGGCAAAGTGAGAAGGGGAGAAACTAACAGATAGCACATGCACATGGGGCCAAATCACTGGGTGAGCGATCAGCGATGGGAAAGTGGTGGAAGAGGGAGGGAGAGGAAGGCAGGGGCCTTGTTCCGTGGCTGACTTCCAAGAATCCACATCCTTCTGGATCCGAGGAGGCTGCCTCAGACAGTGCTAACTCTGAGTCTTCCAGTTATTGTGTCCGACAGAGGGAAGGATGTGAGGGGTAAGAAGACCTGGAAGAGCAAGAGAGGTTAGCCATGGTTTTCATGAAGAAAGGAAGAAGACAGGGCTTAGAATGACAAAATGAAGGTGGAAGAAGCAGAAGCAGAACCGTTCATTCTCTTCCCCCCTCCCCACCATGACCCCCTTACTCCGGGCAGTGGTTAACTCTGTGATGCAGGAGAAGGCGGGCTTCCCTGGCTGGGGAGGTGGAGACCTGGTGGAGGCTCCTGCTCTGTCACGAGCAACAGTGTGGTCCTAGGGAAGTCCCTTCACCTCTCCGGGCTATAGTTAGGTCTTCTTGAGGTCTCTAAGGATGAATAACAGAGTGATGGTGGGGGGTTTGATGGGGCACTGTAGGGGAATCAGAGCTCTGGGTTTGAGTCTCAACTCAAATGAAGCAGCTATGTGATCCTGGGTGAGTCTCTGAGCCTCACTGTCTGCATCTGTGAAATGGGGATAAGAATATTCAGCATAGGTGGGTTGGGGAAGAGTCATTGAGATAACGCACGTGAAAAACACTTTGTAAACTGCCACAGTCTGTACAAATATCAACTATGGTTCTATTGGGCTCTCTTGGGACTTCCCTGGTGGTCCAGTGGTTAAGACTCCACACTCCCCATGCAGGGGTCCTGGGTTCAATCCCTGGTCAGGGAATTTGACCCCACGTGCCGCAACTAAGAGGCTGCGTGGCGCAGCTAAGACCCGGCGCAGCCAGATAAATAAATAAATATATATTTTTCAAAAACCCTATACTTATTGGGCTCTCTTGCCCACCCCTCGCCAACCCCAATCTCAAATTCCAGTTCAGCAGCACGGTGTCGGGGGTACAGGCAGCTAGAGCAGATTGCCAGGAGCTGCAGCTTGGCCCTTTATCATGGCCGTCGAAATTGCTGCCAGGAGGCTGAGTGGAGCAGAGGGGTGGAGAGAGGGGCACAGGCTCATCTGCGGTTGCTATGGCGCCCCATCCCGGATTTGCCCATCTCTCCTAATGGAGCAAAGGGCAGAGGTGGGGAGGGAGGAAGAGAGAGAACGACTAGTCCCTTCTGTCTCTCCCTGGAGCATCTGATGTAGGGTGGGGAGTGAGGGGAGGGAGCCTAGATATTGGATAAGAGGGGGAGGGAAGAGTGGTGTGCCAGGATTAAAAGGGTTTGCGACGAGGGGCCACACTGAGAGAGCAGGGAACACAGCCCTCATGCCTACATCCAGAAGCCAGCTGATGACGTGAAAGAGAAGAAAAAAACAAGCAAGACAGCGTGAGCATGAGAGAGAGGAAGAGAGGAAGAGAGAAAGCAAGGATAGGAGGCGTGCAAGCAGGCAGCCCCTGACTGCGGCCAGCCTCTGCCTGGGATCTCCTGAGCCTCCAATACCCCGGGCAGCCTGGACCCCGGGGTCCCTGAGAGCTGCCCCAAGGATGGGCACCAGGGCAGTGGTCATGCCTCCTCCTGTGTGGGGGCTGCTGGGCTGCTCTTTCCTCTGTGGCTGGGCTCTGGGGGGTCCGAGGCTCCTCCGCTCTCTGCCCGCGCTGTCCTCCCAAGTCAAGCCAGGATCTGTACCCATGTGGGTGCCCCCGGAGGGGGCTGAGGCAGCCCTGGCTTTTCTCTACTCTGGAGATGCCCAACAGCTGTCAGGGGCTAATTGCAGTGAGCGCTATGAAGCCCATGGGGCAGGAGCCAGACCAGGGCTCCCCCCAATCCTATGGAGGGCAGCGGGCACCATTACGCAGGCTGCCAATTTCCTCAACATGCTGCTACAAGCCAATGACATCCGGGAGTCCAGTGTGGAGGAGGATGTGGAGTGGTACCAGGCACTGGTCCGCAGCGTGGCCGAGGGGGACCCAAGGGCATACCGGGTTTTGCTGACCTTTAACCCTCCACTGGGGGCCAGCCACCTGCAGCTGGCCCTGCAGGCCACCAGGATGGGGGAGGAGACCATCCTTCAGGACTTGTCCGGGAGCAGGGTGCGGAAGGAGAGCCCAACCGGGGCCCTGGACACCCCTGACCTGCAGAAGCGGGTGCTGACCAATGACCTAGGGAGCCTTGGCAGCCCCAAGTGGCCACAGGGGGATGGATATGTGGGGGACTTGCAGCACGTGAGGCTGTCTCTTCCCTTCCTGGAATGCCAGGAGGGCCGGCTCCGTCCGGGCTGGCTTATCACACTCTCAGCCGCCTTCTATGGACTCAAGCCAGACCTCAGCCCGGAGATCAGGTAAGTGGGTTTTGTGCAGGATTTGATGCTATTGCGGATTTGTGGGGTGGGGGGCCCAAGTCCAGCCAGCTGTGCGTAGGCCATTTGGTATGCACGTGTGTGGGGGACACAGGTGTGTGTATTTGCATTCAGCTGTGTATATCTGCAGTTGACTCTGGGAATCTGTAACTGTGTGTTAACATATACAGGTGTGTGTATGTACTACATATAAATCACTCCATTTACAAGTAGGTATACACGTGTGTGTGTACAGATGTGTGGACATAGCTGGGCATAGGTCCTGGCCTCCAGGTCTGAGTAGTGGGTACAAGGCAGGAGAGGGCTTGGTGCGGGAGACAGTTACAATCCACGCACTGGCTTCTCAGAGGAGTCAGATGGGCGCTTCGGGAGTGAAATTCGCTGCTCCCTAGCAATCTAGAACTGTAAAAGGAGGCTTCTGCTAGGGAAGGAGAACACTTGGGGGGAGGCTTGGAACCATTGCCTTTTCTGTCCAGGAGTTGGCCAGATCCCCAGGGCCACTCCCAATGGCTATATTCTTATATCAAGTCCTGACCCCAATAGCCTATGATACTCCTCAAATAACTGACTTTCTCCCTCAGCTGGAGTAAAGAGGTGACTGGGAGCCATGATGGGAAGGAGGGAGCAGATGGATAGTGTACCGCAAAGCATTCAACAATCGACCTTGTTTTCCCAGCTCTGTGTCCCCATTCGTTGTCCCCGGCAGAGTTCCTCTCCTGGCCACAGGCAGCCTGGCTCCTTGCCAGCTCTCTCCCCATTCAGCCCAGAGCAGGGGTTGATAGCCCTTGGGCCAGGCAGCTCTGACTCTGGGCCCCTCTATTCCATATCTCCTTTGCTGTGATCAATTCAGACCTGGTTTGGGCAGAGTGAGGGGGTGGTTAATAGCTGCGCTTTGCGTGCATGTGTGTGTGTGAGTGTGTATATACATGCTGTGGGGAAGTGTGAATATCCCTTTCAGACAGATCATCAGAGCTGCAGCTCCCATATGTCTCGCCCCCTCCCTTTCCCATTGATAGAAATCAGGAAATGCTAGCATGTTGAAAACCTGAGGGATGGGGGGCGGGGGCAGGGAAAAACCTAAGGGGAGGAGGATTGTTGCAGAGACAGCGAGGGTTAACAGCACTGGAGAAATGGCGTGCGTGTGTGCCCTCTCTCCTGGCACACTGCAGCCACTGTGCTAAAGTTTGTAGAGCTTGCATTGCCTCATAGTCTGGGGTCCAAGAACACATGTCCACCTTGGCATCCTTCACTGTACCCCTAACTGCCAATTCACTGCCCTAGGGGGCAGGTGCAGATGGACGTAGATCTTCAGAGTGTGGACATCAATCAGTGTGCCAGCGGCCCAGGCTGGTACTCTAACACACACCTGTGTGATCTCAACAGCACCCAGGTAAGGATACAGAGGGTGGGGGTGCTGGTGTCCTGCCTCCCTCCCCTTTCCCATCACTGCCATCAGGAGCAGCTGACAAAGGCACACCAGCCTCTCCGGGCTTCAGGGAAGTTCCTACTGATAAGATAGATAGAGATGAGATACCAGGCTTTTTAAGAGTGAGGACACATACAGCCTAGCCCCTTCCCCCACCCGAGACAGCCACCTTCATTCCTTTGCATTCTCAGTGTGCTCCCTGTCTGCTCTCCCTTCTGGTACTGGGTGCTCCAGGATCCCTTCCCAGGACCGCCTCCTGAGCCTCTATTAATCGTCCCCTTTCCTTCTCCTGAGCCACATTCTCCATGTCAACAGAGCTCTGGGCTCCTTCTGACCCACAAAGGATGTTCTGTTGGGTGTTTGTTGAAATAAGTAGAATTGCTGGTTGGGGTGTAGGAGGAGACTAACCAGAGAAGGAACTTGAAGAGCTCTGGGACTGGTAAAGGTGATGGAACCCAGGCGAGATGCTGGCAAAATCAAAGCCGTGGATGCAGGAGAATCTGGATAATGGAAAGCAACGGTTGGTAATCCTGCAAACCCAGTACTGGGAAACTGGCAGGTCAGTGAACTAATCCACTCCACAGTTACACTGACTGCATGCTTGTTCCTGAGCTGAACCAAAGCCAAGGGGAGCCCTGCAGGCTGCTGGGAGGTGTGGTGGGTTTGGGCATCTGTTGCTCTTCAGGTCACATGTGTTTGGAGCTATCAGTCCAGGGATGGATAAGGACTCCCATTGTCCAGTGCACTTTTAAACCCAGCCACATTCGTGTCTCTGGGTATGCATTTGTCTATGGCAGGAACAGAACATTTTCCAGTGGTCTGAGTAAGAGGGGAAGCTGGGCCACGATTTCAGAAGCACCTTCTAGGGGCTGCATATGTAATCTTCCTTCCTTTGCCCCACTGCTGTCTGTTCCCAGCCACTCCCTACAGCAGGTCTGACCTCATCCACGGGCTCATCTTCCCTGCCTGGCTCTGAGGTCTGCTCTGTCCCCTGCTGGGCAAACATCAATGGGTGGAGGTGGAATAAAGAGCTGGCCTTGGCATCCCACCAGCCTGGCATTAGCCTGGCATTAGGGCTGGGGAGAGCAGTCCTGCGCCAAAGCCAGATGGCCCTGATGGAGGAAGCTGCTCCTCCATGGGGGCCTTTTCAACCCACCTGTGTGCCAAAGAGGGAGGCTGATGGAGACCCTTGAAGCAGGATGTAGGCACACAGGTGTGGTTGAGCTCAGATTTCTCCCTGCTTCCACCTCCCCAGCGCCTTGCTCTAGCATCAGCTGGGCACTGGGAAATGGCACCTGTGAGGCTCCTGTCAGGGCCAGTCTGAATAAAAGGGTGATCCATCTCCATACTCTTTGCTTGGAGGTCTCTTTGAGAAGAGAGGCAGTGGTGGGGGCAGAGTAGGGTTTCCAGGAATGGAAGGCTTCCCAAGGGCTGGGGTGGCTTTCTGGTGGGGCTCCCCAGTGTAGACCCAGGGGCCGTGGATAGGAAGGTAGATGCACCCTCCGTCTCTTCCCAGGAGGGAAAGCCTCATATAAATACCGATTGTGTTTGTCATCCCCACAGTGTGTCCCCCTGGAGAGTCAGGGCTTTGTCCTTGGCCACTACCTCTGCCGCTGCCGACCTGGCTTCTATGGGGCAAGCAGCTCCAGGGGTATGTAACTATGCGGAGGGCCAGGAAGGTGTTTTACAGGCTGGGCTGATTGGAGGGGGGCATCTGGGGAAGAAAGGCAGGTTGGGGTGAGACACTGGGAGAAAACTCATGGAGCAAGGGAAGAATGTCGAGAGAAGCAGGAGAGGCAGGCAGGGTCCAATTTGGGGGTGTCTGTTCCTTCCGAGAATGAGCTTATAACATGCCAGTCTGATGCAAGCTGACCTTGCAGTGAGTCCTAGCCTGGCATCACCTCTTCCTGTTACCCTGCCTTCCCCTGAAAGTACCCACTTCTTCATTCCTACCCATCCTGACGCTACCCCAGGGGCCACAGACCATAAGAGGGCAGGGAGAGAGCTGTGGTGACCATTGGGAGAGAAGGCTGGGGGGTCTCAGGATGTCCCAGCCATGCCCCTCTCCCTGCACCCATCTTGTTCTTTATAGGCTCGGAGGAGGGTGCTGCCCAGCCTACCGGGCAATTCGGGTCCCCTCAAGGCAGCTCCGGGAGGCTGCTGCGGTGCCAACCATGTGCTGAGGGCTGCTCCAGCTGCCTGGACGCCACGCCGTGCCTGGTGGAGGAAGCCCCCGCGCTGCGGGCAGTGGTGCTGGCCTCTCAGACGTGCTGCATGCTGGCCGTCTTCCTGAGCATGCTGGTCTCCTATCGCTGCCGCCAGAGCAAGGCAAGGGAGGCCCCACATCTCTCTTCTACACACGTGTCCTACCCATCCTGAGTCTCTAGCATCGACCGGAGACCAGAGACTACCTAAGACTAGAACTTGAGAGAAATGGGTTCTGGCCCTGATTCTTAATCTAACTCACTATGTGACATGAGGCAAGTGACCTCACCACCTTAGACCTGTTTCCTCACCTGATCAATGAAGGCATTGGACTTGATTCAAAACACTGTGTAGGCACTAGGGGAAGTGATCTGGCCCCTCAGACATGTAAATAAAATGACAGCACAGCAAAACAGGGGCCAGGATAGAGGTGTCAGGTGCTGTGGCAGCTCAGAGAGGGGACCCAGTCACCCTGCCTGAGATGGCGTGGGAAGACTTTCTGGAGAACGTGACATTTGAGCCAAAGTTGACGGTCAACTGACAGAGAAGCGAGTTTCTAGACAAGGAGGCAGTCTGACCCAAAGCTTGGAGGAAAGCCTGAGATCCCTTCTAGCTCCAGCAACCTCTGATTCTAGCCCAGGTCTGCAGCAAGGCCCAGGCTGGGACTGGGAGGGGCATGGGCCTGGGGTGGCAGGAGCTATATGAAACCTTTGCCTTAGCCAGCCTTAGTGCCAGTGGAGCTAAGAGCCTGCGGTGAGAGTGGCTGTGGATGGAGAGGGCAGAGCTAATGTTACAGGGTGAAGCTTTAGCCCAGGGCCCTGGGGTGACCCCTCAAACAGGCCTGAGACCCTCCTGTACCATCCTCCAGGCTCTGTCCTCTTGCTGCCCTGCTTACATACCTCTCTCTTTCCTGTGTTTACAGAGGATCCGGGCATCTGGAGTGGTACTGCTGGAAACCATCCTTTTTGGATCCCTGCTGCTCTACTTCCCTGTGAGTCTGTGGCCAGAGGTTGACCCCACCTCCCAGGATCCCCCATAGTCCCAACCTGGTACCCTCCAAGCCCCAGAATCCTTCCTCTCTGCCCTGTTGGGGGGATTCAGAGACCTCAATATCCTCTAATTCATACCCACAAATGACAGGCTGGTCTAGTGAGCTCTGGAACCAAACAGCCAGGCTTAAAAGGAGCTCTATGACCTGCTGTGTGACTTAGGACAAGTTGCCTAACCTCTCTGATAACAAAGCTGCTCCTTTGCAGAATGGAGGTGATGATGCCCTCTATGACAAGGCGGTTAGGAGGATCAGCAATGTGTTTAGCATGGGCCTGGCACACAGTAGAAGTGCAGTGGAGAGCAACTATTTTTGCCCCCTCCCCACCAGGTCTTCATCCTGTACTTCAAGCCCAGTGTATTCCGCTGCATCGCCCTCCGCTGGGTCCGGCTGCTGGGTTTTGCCATTGTCTACGGCACTATTATACTCAAGCTTTATAGGTAGGGTCTGGGGCAGAGCTTGCTCTCACGCTGCTCACTCCAGGCTACCCCAGCTCATTTACGGAATGAAGTTCTTCACAGCCAGACCCCTACCAGCTCTACTCCTCTGTGCCCCCAAGGCCTGCTCCCATCACTATGGCCCTCCCCTCCGTGTAACTTTTTTGGGGGTAAGAGGAGGCGGTGAACCATGGAAGGGATGGGAGGACAGGGATGTGAGGAGGGAAGGGAAGCCAAGGCCAGCGGCATCTCCCCTCCTGCATCCACCCGCCACACTCTAACCCTTGCAGAGTGCTCCAGCTGTTTCTGTCTCGAACGGCCCAGCGGGGCCCCCACCTGAGCAGTGGGCGGCTGCTGCAGCGTCTGGGGCTGCTTCTGCTGCTGGTGCTGGGCTTCCTGGCGGTATGGACAGCGGGGGTCCTGGAGCAAGGCGTTCAGCACACGTCCCTGGTGGCGCGAGGCCACACCCACACAGGCCGCCACTTCTACCTCTGCCACCACGACCGCTGGGACTACATCATGGTTGTGGGTGAGCTGCTTCCACTGAGCCCAGCCTCACTCTGGTCCCCCTCCCTGTACCTCCAGGGGTCCTCCTGCCTTGTACCTGGACCCCTGGACTGGGCTCCCCCCAGCACGGCCTGCAGAGAAAGGGGTGCATGGCGGCTGAGGTGGTACCCGGCCCTCCTCATCTCCCCACAGCCGAGATGCTGCTCCTGTGCTGGGGCAGCTTCCTCTGCTACGCCGCCCGGGCTGTTCCCTCAGCCTTCCACGAGCCGCGGTACATGGGCATCGCCCTGCACAATGAGCTGCTGCTTTCTGCTGCCTTCCACGCAGCCAGGTGAGGACGGGCCCTCCTACCCACCACGCCTCCCACCCTAACACCACTCCTCACCTCTCCCAGGTGAGGGTACCCCCATCCCACAGCCCTCCTTGCAACACCTACTACGCCTCAGCAAGGTGAGGAGGGCCCCACCTGTAGCTTCTCTCCCTACCCCACAGACACCCTTCCTGTAACCCATGTCTCACCCAACACCCGAGAAGAGGAAGCATGCTCCACTCCTAACTCCTCTCCCATTCCACACGCCCCCCCCCCCGACTCTCCTCCACATACAGGCTCCATTCTCCCTGCCTTCTTCCCCCTCACACCCCAACTGTCCTTGCAGCAGGCCTGCTATGAGTGTCCACAAGGATCTGGCCCTGTGGTGAAGGTAGAATCAACCCACAGGGTGGTCCATAACAGAGTTAAGTGCTATAAGCAGCCAGAGAAGGCAAGCTGGAGTAGTCTGGGAGGGCTTCTCAGAGGTGGAGATTAACGTGAGCCCTGAGGTGGGAGGGCAGGAAGAAGGAAGAGTGCCCTCCTCACTGCACGGAGCACCTCTAGGAGATCAGGGCGGGGCCTGGGGAGGACAGCCACTGAAACAGGTGAAAGAGGCCACTCCCACCTGTAGCTAACCATCCCCTTCCCACCTCACCCTCAGGTTTGTACTGGTTCCCTCCCTGCACCCAGACTGGACGCTCCTCCTCTTCTTCTTTCACACCCACAGTACAGTCACCGCCACACTGGCTCTGATCTTCATCCCTAAGGTGAGGTCTTCCCCTGGCCTCGATGTGAGGCAGACGCAGCCCCTTTGCCAGGGGCACTGTGGTACTGCTGTGCCCACAGCACCCTCTCCAGGCCAGGGTGAGAATGACACCCTGGGCCCTGAGGGATTTGGGCCCTAAGCAAGGAGCCCACTTAGGAGTCACGGAAGGAATCTCCGTCTCCAATACCTGGGCAAGGGAAATAAGAGCTAGAGCCAGGACTTTCCTGGTGGCGCAGTGGTTAAGAACCCACCTGCCAATGCAGGAGACACGGGTTTGAGCCCTGGTCCCGGAGGATCCCACATGCTGCGGAGCAACTAAGCCCGTGTGCCACAACTACTGAGACTGCGCTCTGAGAAGCCCACGCACTGCAATGAAGAGTAGCACCCGCTCTCCGCAACTAGAGAAAGCCCACACGCAGCAAGGAAGACCCAACACAGCCAATAAATAAATCAATAAATAATTTAAAAAATAAAAATAAAAACACTTGGAGTTAAAAAAAAAAAAGAGCTAGAGCTGAAGGGAGTCCTTGTAATACAACTGGAAGGTTGGCAGACTCTGAAAATCAACTCAGAAGCAGTTACAGAAAGATAGGTGGGGGGGGGGGGAAGTTAAAGGACATGGCTAGGAATTGTGGGGGCAGGGCATTGAGACCCCTGGTCTCTGAGCTAGAGAAAATCAGGAAGGAGAGGGAACAATACTCCTTGGACCCCCAGAATTCCAAATCAGAGGGGGTGGTGGTGAAGATTTATGGAGTAAATACATATGCCACGGGGCAGGGGGCCAAGGTGAGTCTTTTTCCCGATCATGCCCACCATGGCCAGATCCGGAAGCCGGGGGCTCCTCCCCGAGAGGAGATCTTGGATGAGGTGTACGAGGATGAGCTGGACCTGCAGCGCTCAGGCTCCTACCTGAACAGCAGCATCGCCTCAGCCTGGAGCGAGCACAGCCTGGACCCTGGAGACATTCGGGTAGGTGCTGCCCTCCCCGCCTCCTCTTGATGCTACTTAGGGACTGGGCAGGGGGCACAGCTGCCCTGCCACCCGGGCTGTGTGCCACCGCAGGTCCCCTCTCCTCCCCATAGCTTTTCCTCTAAGACCCGCCTCCCTCTCTTCTCCACCATTGCCCTAAGTTGCTTCCCCTGACTCTACTTGAAGGAGGCCACACAGTGGATAGACCCCCCCTCCCCCCGAAACCCCAGAACCCAGATTCCTGAGGCCCACTTGGCAAGGTAGAGGCAGAACCATGAGTGGAGCTCAAATCACCTTTGTCTCCTGTGTCCTCCACTCCCACTCAGCAGGGCCACCATGACGGGCAGCCTAAGAAACCCCTCAGTCCCCAACATACCAGGCAGTTAGTGACCCTAAGGCCATTGGGGCTGCGTAACTCAGGCAGTGAGTGGCTACCAGGGATTTCCACAGCAGGATCCCCTTTCCCTGGACCCAGCAGTGTTAGAGAAAGGAAGTTCTTCCTGAGTCTTACATCAGGAGAGCATCCTTACCGTATTTTTCTGCTTAAGAATATCATTATAGTCACAGAAACCCTAATGAGAGGCTCAGAGGGTAGGATATAAAGAGACCTGGCGGTAAAGCCCATTGTCTTGTAGAACCTGCATGTGGGAACAGTCCCAGGAAGCCATTTTGTCCATCCCTCCACCTCCCCTGGGGCCCCCTCCACAACTGACTTGTTTACATCCCGCAGTTCCTTCCTTGTCTCAACTGCCTTTGTCTCTCTTTCCTCCCTCCGTATCCTCCTCATCCTCTGAGCTCTGCCTGCCCTGCCGCCTGCCCCCTGGGGATAGGCTGAACTGAGACCCCAATCCAGCAGGCAGGCCAAAGAGTGGAGGCACGCTGCCACAGAGACACCATCCTTGACCCTCCAGTATGGGGAGCCCACGTACCTCCCCTATGCTGGCTGCGGGGAGAGATCCGAAGTACAAAAGACTTTCAAAGCCCCATTCCGTCACTTACACCTGAATATGGCAGTTTTCACGCCCACGGGTCCCACCACCAATCTCATATAATCCTCTTAAGAAAGTGAACACTAGGCAGCCAGTTTTCCTTACTTTATTGAAGCAGAGGCTCAGAGAGGGCAAGAAAATAGCCTGGAGGCACATGATGGGTCAGCAGCCTCAAACCCAGGTTTCCTGCCCCCCAAGCTGGAGACGTCCCACCAGACCACAGTGCCCAGAGAAGGCAGTGGTGCGCTGAGGCCTCGGAGCTGAGCGGGTCGGGCTCGGGAACTAGGTTGTTGGCCCTACAGGACGGAGAGGTGAATTCTGAGTTTTAAAAGCTGGGAAGGGACACAGCTTGGTGGGAGAGAGATTCCCCCAGAGAAAATGGTCTGAGCAAGGGGTGAGGGGCAGAGCAGCGCCGCCAGGGGATGGAGAGCTTGGCTCTCACCGCCAGCTCTGCTCCCCCGGTCCCCCCGCCCCCAGGACGAGCTGAAGAAGCTCTACGCCCAGCTCGAGGTCCACAAGACCAAGGAAATGGCCGCTAACAACCCGCACCTGCGCAAGAAGCGAGGCAGCTGGCGCCAGGGCCTGGGCCGCTCCTTCATGAGGTACCTGGCCGAGTTCCCCGAGGCCCTGACCCGCCAGCACTCCCGGGACTCGGGCTCCCCGGCCCGCGGCAGCCTGCCCGGGGGCTCCTCCCGCCGCCGGCTGCTCAGCGCCAGCCTCCGGGAGCCCGCCGCGCCGCCGGC
Organism: Balaenoptera ricei; assembly: GCF_028023285.1. NCBI lineage: Eukaryota > Metazoa > Chordata > Mammalia > Artiodactyla > Balaenopteridae > Balaenoptera > Balaenoptera ricei. The sequence goes on along the minus strand of NC_082658.1, from coordinate 17,988,668 downwards.
TCTGCGCAAGTCCCGCAGCACCTGCGAGCAGGACCGCGATCCCCGCGGGGAGCAGCACCCGCCTCTGCTCGACTCGCTGCTGCGGAGGAAGCTGGCCAGGAAGGGCCCGCAATCCGAGAGCCGCGAGTCGGCGGCAGCGCCGCCCGCGCTGAGCTTCAGGTCGGCCAGCGCCCACAATCTGACGGTGGGCGAGCGGCTGCCCTGCGCCCGGCCCGCCTCGCTGCACAAGTCGCTGAGCGTCGTGGCTGGCTCCAGGGAAAAGGCCCTGCTCGAGGCCAGCCAGGCCTACCTGGAGGAGACCTACCAGCGGGCGAGGGAGCGGGAGGAGAGAAGGAAGGCAGAGGCCGCCCTGGCCAGCCCAGCGCGGAGGCCCTTGGCCTGGAGGCTGGAGCGAGCTCGAGCGACTCCCCTGTCGGCCCCACCTTCCCCGGCCAAGAGGAGCAGCGTGGACAGCTCCCACGCCTCCAGAAAGCTGCACGAGGAGGCCGTGAGAAGGCTGCCCCACCGGCCCATCCAGCACCAGATCTCCACACCCATCATGGCCACGTCCGGGGTGGGCCTGGGGGAGCCGGGGATGCTGTCTCCCACCTCCACCTTATCTCTGGCCCTGCTGCCAGCTCCCGCCCCTGCCCTGGCACCCATCCCAGTACCCCCACAAAGCCCCAGCCTACTCACCTACATCTGCCCCTGGGAGAATGCAGAACTGCCATCGAAGAAAGAAAATGTGGCTCAGGAAGGCCCCTCGGGGCCAGGGCGAGGCAACCACTCTCCCGCCCCAGGTCGGGCCAGGCTCTGGAGGGCCCTCTCTATAGCAGTAGAGAAGAGGGGGCCTGGGGAGAACGGGATGGACACAGAGGACAGGTGTCTCCAGGGGGAAGCTGATGAGGATGAGGACAGGCCCAAGGTCTTCTCTAAATCCCACAGCCTCAAGACCCCTGTTCAGCAGGGTTCCATGCGTAGTCTGGGACTGGCTATCAAAGCTCTGACCCGTTCTCGGAGCACATACAGAGAGAAAGAGAGCGGGGAAGGGAGTCCTGAGAAGGAGGAGAAGGGCCGAGCTTTGGGAGAGGGTGTGAGGGCATGTCCCAGATCTCCCAGGTCAGGCCGGCCCAAGGCGGTGAGTAAGCAGGCCGCGCTTGCCCCCTGTGATGACGAGGAGTCCCTCCAGAACCAACAGAACGCTCACACAAGCAGAATGCTCCAAGTCTGTCACCAGGAGGGCAGCAGGGAACAAGAAGACAGAGGCAGGAGGCCATCCCAGGGTCTAGGGGAGGGGAAGGTTGCGAGAGCAGGTAAAACAGGGCCTACCACACTGAGGCCAGTCAGGCAGGGCACAGTTAGGGACAAAAATGTTAAGCAAGCAAAAGCAGCCCCTGGGGGGTGGCGGGAACTGCCCAAAGCTGGCCTCCAGCCCCTGGGCAGTGCTGACCAGAGGGTGACAGATGTATGCCCCTGGGAAGTCACCGAGTCAGAAACGTGTCAGCCTGACAGTAGCAACAAGGCCGAAATCTGCCCCTGGGAGGTGAGTGGAGTCCCCGAGGAGGAGGCACTGAGGCAAGATCTAGATGCCTCCCAAGATGAGAGGGGGAAAGCCTCAGAAAAATCAGAACCCAAAGATGTGGTTGCCATTGCTCAGAAAAAGCCAGAGAGGCTGGTCAGGGGACAGGAGGCAGTGTGTCCCTGGGAGAGTGCCGATCCTGGGGGTCTGTCCCCTCGGTCAGCCCCTCAGGACTCTGACAGAACCAAGGGCAGGTCTGAGACAGTGGGCAGTGTGGAGCCTAGAGAGGTAGAGACACGACCGTGGGAAGCCGCTGGCCCAGGAGCTTGTACACCTGACATCACCAAGGCAGAGCTCTGTCCCTGGGAGGCCAGTGAAGGAGGAGAGAATGAGAAGCCGTCCCAGGAGGGAGTAAAGAAGCTCCCCCAGGCAAAGCAGAAAATTCCCAAGAAAGCAATCTTCTTGGAAGAACAGAAACTGGGTGAAGGGTTGGAATCTCTTTGTCAGTGGGAAAGGACAGACTTCCGGGGCCCCTCAGCAGTCTCTACTCAGGCCCCGGGAACCCCCGGGCGCTCGGGGAGTTTGGGCAGTAGCATCGCTGAGGTGTGTCCATGGGAGGCGGGAGATGCTCCTGCTATCGGGAAAGCAGAGATTTGTCCCTGGGAGTGGTGTGAGGAGGTAGTAGGGAAGGAAATGATGAGTCAGAGGACAGGTGGAGAATCTCTCCAGGAAAAGGGAAAAACCTCCAGAAAAGGGAGCTTTGGAGAGACATCAGAACAAACTGGGAAAGCAGTGCAGAAATTTAGTCAACAGCAGGAGTCAGTGTGTCCCTGGGAGAGCACAACCCCTGGGCACTCCAGCCCACATCTAGAAAACTCCTCATCCAAAGCTGGTGGCCAACTCCTCAGCAAGGGAGGAAGCAGAGCAGCGCAGGTATGTCCACGGGAAGATCTCAGGTCAGAGGCAAAGGAAGCAACACCTGCCAAGGCAGAAATCTGTCCCTGGGAGGTGAATGAAAGAACAACAGAGGACTGGACATCGGGACAGGCACCAAAAGGAGAATCTCAAAAGGACAAGGAGAAGACGCCTGGAACATCAGGAATCAAAGATAGCACAACTTGGGAAAAGCCTGAGGGACAGATGCAAAAGCAGGAAGCAGTCTGTCCCTGGGAGAGGGTGGACCCTGGCAGCTTCTCCCCACAACCTGGTCCTCGAGACACAGATAGACCCAAAGCCACTTTCCAGATGTCAGGCAGTATGGGAAGCAAAACTGCTGAGATCTGTCCCTGGGACGCGGAGGAAATCCTGCCTGCTGAGAAGGCAGAGATCTGTCCCTGGGAGGTGAGTGCTGGAGCAGGGGAGAAAAGGGCTTTGGGAATGGAGGCCATTAGGCAATTTCCAAATGATACAGGAAGGGCTTCTGCAGATTTTGGACCTGGAGAGAGAGCTGTTACTGCTCCAAAGAAGCCAGAGAGGCAGGCCCGGGAGCGGGAGGTGGCCTGCCCCTGGGAGAGCTTGGATCCAGGGGGCTGCTCTCGGCATTCAGACACCCTGGGCACCAACAGACCAAAAGCTGGGCTCCAGGTATTGGACCGTGCGGGGTGCAGGCCAGCTGAGGTGTGTCCCTGGGAAGCAGAGGGAGCGCCTACCAGTGAAAAAGCCAAGATCTGTCCCTGGGAGGTGGATGAAGGAGCCCCCGGGAAGGAATCGGAACAAGAGATGGAGACTGATTCCATGGGGCAGAGGGAGAAAACTCTAGAAAAGGGGAGACTCACCTCCCTGGGAGAAGACATATCAAAATGGGAGACAAAACTGAGTCAAGAGCAGGAAGCTCTGTGTCCTTGGGAGAAGGACTTGAGGACACCCTCTGCTCAGGCCCCCGAGGTCTCAGACTTGTCCAGCAGTGGGAGTAGCAGAGTGGCAGAGGGGCACGCCTTGGAAGTGAGTGATGAAGCAGCACAGAAAGGGGACCTGACACAAGACCCAAAGATGGGCTCCTTCCCAGAACAAGCAGAGAAAGCAGAAGTCACTGCTGAAGATGGGGAAAAAGCAAGCAATGAGCTACGACCTATCTGTCCACAGGAGAGCATGGCCCCGGCGGGCTCTTTCTCCCACCCAGACAGTCACTGCCCTGACCAACCTAAAGCCGGTGCTCAGACACTGCTCAGCGCTGGGGGCAGGCACGCCGAGGTCTGCCCGTGGGATGCTCCTGCCACGGATGCTCCCAAACCTGACAGCGGCGCCAAAGCTGAGACCTGTCCCTGGGGGGTGACCGAAAGAATCCCTGAGGAAGGGGTGTCGAGACAGGATGGAGAAGGGGAGCCTCAAGAGGAGAAGGAGAAAGCCCCAGAAAAACCAGAGCACAAAGCTGTGGCCGTTCAGGCAAAGTCAGAGAGTGCAGATGGGAAACAGGAGGCTGTGTGTCCCCAGGAGAGTCAAGATTGTGGGGGTCTGTCTCCACAACCAGCCCCACAAGCTTCTGACAGAAGCAAAGAAAGTTCCCAGGCAGCAGGCAGCGTGGGGGCCAGAGTAGCAGAAGTGTGTCCATGGGAAGCAGAAGAGGCTCCCCCTGATAAGAAAACAGAAATCTGCCCTTGGGAGGTGAGTCGAGCAGCAGAGAAAGGGGGACTGGAACAAGAGGTGGAGAGAGAATCTCAAGGGCAAGGAGAGACGTTCCTGCAAAAGGCAGGATCTGGAGGGACTGAAGAACACTTTTCAGAAGAAGTAAAAGTCAACAGAGAGCGAGAGACGGTCTGTCCTTGGGAAGGCACAAGGTCAGAAGGACTCTCCCCCCAGCCAGACGCTCCAGACATGGACCAACCCAAAGTCAGTCCCCACAGAGCAAGCAGTATGGGGAGCAGGATGGCAGAGCTATGTCAATGGGAAGTCACAGATCCAGAAGGAAATAAAATAAAGGGGACCATGGCAGACATCGATATATGTCTTTGGGAGGTAACTGGAGCCCCATCTGAGGAATCTGGCCTCCTGGCTTTAACAGAAACTCAGACAGAAAAACTCTGCCCCACAGCCCCTGAGAACCCACCATGCCTTTTAGTCCACAGACCTCTGGGTGGCTTCCTTCCAGAAGGCAAAAGCCCCTGCCCCAAAGTGAGCAAGCCAGCCAGTACTTTTACTCTGGAAGGTGTCAGAGAACTCCAAGTACCTTCAGAACTTGGGCCGAGGACCAGCTTAGTCCCAGAGCCAACTCTCCAGGAAGCTAAGGCTCAGAAGTCTTCCTCCTTAACCGAAGACCAAGGAGAAGTAGCTTCTAAAGCTCAACACGAAGAACTCACCCCTCCAACTGTCTATCCTTGGGACTGGGAGTAACAACTCCATCAGGTGAGGTGAAACATTGGGTGGCTATCTTTTAGAAGCCAAGGTCCTTTCCAAGTCCTAGGTGTTTCAAAAAAACTGAATCAAACACACTTGGCCACTTTCTCTCTCCAAGGTGGCCAGAAGTCAACTCATTCCAAGACAAATTGTACAAAAAGGGTTTAGCTCAGACCCCAAAAGTTAATCCCATCCCCTCTTTACTTCCAACTCTTCTTCCTGCTCCAAAGAACAAGGGCTGGACCTTCTACTTCTAATGAATCCTCCCATCCAGCTAGAATACTCAACACAAGCCGTCTGTGACAGGACACTCACTTGTAAAGCCAATGTTAGTGATAAAAGGAAGTCAGCTGCGCCCAGCCCACATTTTCTCAAAAGCAGACCCATTCTTCTGTGAAGTCTACGAAGGACGTTTTTTGAGAAGAAACTAAACCACGCAAGGCATTGGCAACATAGGGGCTGAGGATTACAGAAGGTTATAAAGGTCACCATAGGAAGCTTAGAAGCCACTTATTCAAGTTCAAAGATAAATCAGGGGAAAACTTAAATGGCTCAAAAGAGGTGCCTGAAATGCCTTAAAGATCCTGTCATTTTGACTTTGGATCTCCAGGTTCTGCTTTATTCTCTCATACCTGCCCTGCTTGACTGCTGAAGTACAGAGAATCAAGCACACTTACGTCAACATCTGGCATCCAAAGCAACATCAGAGACAGAGAGCATAAAGGGAAAAGCAATTGCTCCAGGTCCTTCCCACGCCAGCTTTAAGTTTAAGCCCAGTTTAAGAAGTATGACTCTTACAAGCCTTTTCAGATGGCCTTCCCTCCTTCCTGCCCCATCTTTTGCCAATCTGCAGAGTTCATCCCACTGCCTCATTCTCCTAGCCTTTCAGCGCTGTCATCAAAGGGACCCCTCTCTGTTGTCAAATGCAACTGGAGCCGGGGGGAATTTCTGGTTCCAATGCAAGAACCACTCCAAATCACTTGCTCAGTAACAAGAGGCCCACATCAGTCTCTTTCCCGAGAAGCCCGAGAAAGAAAGGAGGTCCTGTTTACAGCCAGCACTTTAACTGCCCTCAGAAAGAGTAGTGCTATGAGGCAGGTTAGAGGCCTGAGGGCCAGGGAAAGGGCATCGTGTAAATACAAAGCCTCCTTTCTTAGGGAGCTCTCTCTCGTTCTTAGCTCGGTTCAATTCTCTCAAGTCAATTCAGGCTACCCTTACTTAAGTGGTCCTAGATAACAGAGTGCTGGAATTAGGTGATACTACCAGAGGGGAATGAGGAAGGAGAAAAACATTGGTCACAGACGTCCCAGGATTGGCAGGGGTGAGGTGGGGGTGGACATAGGCAGACTATAAACATGGCACAGGGGCCCACCCTCTAACTGGACAGATACTGATGCCATTCACCAGGAGGAAAAAGACAAAAGAAGGGGACCAAATACCCAATGGGGAAAATACCGGTCTGCATGTAAATACTCTGGGCAGCTACAGGGCTTCACAGAAAAAGGAGCAAAGTGCTCCATTTCCAAAAAGAAGAAGGAATGGAGTAACCCACTTTCAGAGACCAGAGGCCCTTGTTCCTTATCTAGGCCTTCCCTCTTACCTAGGTCCCCTGCCCTAGGCTTCCAGAGCAGTAACTAAAGTGTGCTGTTTTTCTGGGCTCTAGCTAGTTAGCCTCACAGCTTCCGAGCCAATGCAAATTCTGCACCTCAGAACAATCCCACTGGGTCTGGACTAGCTGGGAACAGAAAAGTTGTCCCTCTAACCACAGTTGTGAAATAAACCATGGGGGAAAAAATAAAGAATGCTTTTTCTTGACTATTGCAGTTGTTTCTAGCTTATTCACTATGGTGATTTTATTTTTTCAATGTTTCTAAACATTAATAGTAGATAGATAAGGAAAGAACAATGCCTGCTCTAAAGCCCAAGGTAGCCACATGGCAGCCTTCAGGACCATGGGACTGTCTGGCTAATTCTCAGCCAGTGCCCAGCTACATGGGTGGCACTGCAGATGGTCTCTGCCTGGCCCTTCAAGCCAATCCTGTACATCTGGGCCATCTGCTCAGCTGGATTTGATCCCAAGGGGAAATGAAAATTGCACTTATCCTCTGGCTCCCTGGTGGCAACTATTGCTCAGCTGCTATTTAGGATTATCTAGAGACCCCTGAGACAGAGATAGGGGAGTGGGGTGAAACAGCTTATTTGAAACACTGTTTTTTAATATATTCAGAGAAATCAAGACGTCGTTTGGCCATTAAGTGTGCTTTGTTTCTGTTTCCCTACCCTCCCAGGATTGCCTCCCCTTACTCCATACTCCCCAGCTGTGGATCCTACGCAAAGCACTTCCCTTCTCATTTTGCCTTAATCCAGGGCTCAGGCAAATAGGATATGATCAAACCTCACTTGGGCAGCAATGCTGGAAACTGATGTACGTTTTAAGCCAAAAGGGTTGAAACTAAGTAGCATGATGAGGGTGGCTGCTGTGGATTAACCTACTAGCGCTGCCTCTTCCCTAAGCATACACATCTTGTTTCTATGGTCAGCACTCAGCAGCTGTTATTAAAACATCAGTTTTCCCCAGTGAGGCCTGGTCTGTTTGCTGCTTTGCTGAAATGGTAGCTTTACAGAGACTGAGGAGTCAGGTTATTCTCAACCTGATTCCAGTTTCTTTGGACTCTTATCTCAAGACAAGGTCAGAACAGATTAATCCTTAACCCAAGTGATAAACTCCTTAAAAGAAAATACTAGACTTGAAAAACAGAAACACAAGAATGAAGGTCCTGATTTTTAAGGGGAGCCCTCATGGGCTGATCAAAGTAATAGTACTATAAACCAAGCTTGCTGCTGGGACAGTGATTTCCCTTGTCATACCTCAGATGACCCAGGACACGAGCATGAGAAGTCCCACGTCCTCCTCCAGCTGGAGCTAACGAACAAGAAGGGGCTGGGCTGTTTCACTCTACACAGGTCCATATTCTGGTATCTTTGCCTCCAAATTTGGGCTGGAAAAAAAGTCACCATCTCCAAAAGGTGCTAGAAATCAGGGAACTAAATCTTACTGATGGATTTCCCAAATGTATCCACACTACCATGGCCCCTTCCTCCTCTAACGCTTCCTGGGATCACACCAGGATGCAGCTGATAATTAAGAACAAAATCCAAAGGCTGAGGGCTAAATGATTTCTTTGGATTTACATTCATCTATGAAATATAAATACTGATTCAGTGAGTCAGCGTATGCGAAAAGACCCTCTTAAATGACACCACTTTTAGAAACACGAATTATTTTTCCCAAGTCTGGATTTCCTGTAAGTCACATCACTCACAATTAAGATAACTTCCACTTCTGCCCTCTGAAGGCTGGTCTACTTCCATCCTGAACCAGGAGAAATACACAGAACCCACCACATTTGTCCAATACCTGACAGTGTTTTATTTCAAACTCTGATCCTGCCCTGTAATTAGAAAGAAAGTTCCGCCAGTTTGCTCCTGACAGTTCTTGCTGCGGGAAAAGCTGGTATCAGATGTTCTCTGAAACATACTGTTTTTCATCTGGAGTTAGAAGCTAGATATAAGATTAAAAAAAGAAGAAGTAGGTCCATTGTTGTGCACAGGACCAACCCACCAGGGCCTAACCATCAGTAGCGGTTACTGAGGATGAGACTGCTAAAAAGACCCAAGCAGGGCAAGAGAGAACAAAGTTAGCTCTTTCTACAGCATGAAGAAAATGGATGACTTCACAGCTCCCAGACTCCCGGACTTCACAGCTCCGAGCCACCTCAGCACCCATGCTTCACCCGAGGAGTCACTTTTGCCATCACGCTAGCTGAGGCTTATGGGCCTCTCCTTGTGGCTCTTCATACTCTTCCCAAGGTTTCATCTGGGGGCCAGGGATCATCACGGTCTGAAAGAGCAGGATGCTGAGTTATCTACTATCCAAGTCCATGGCTTACCTAAGAGATTCATGCCCGCCTCCACGCCCACCTCCGTGCCCACCGCCAACAAGACGACTCCTCTTCCTGGTGGTGCATTACCCTCTCTGTCCACTAGGTGGAGCCCAACAGGAGTGGCTTAGGATGCCATGTCTTCAACCATGCAAGCTGCTTTACCTTAAGGATAGGCTGCTTAGGGGGTGCCCATGGGGGAATGATCTTGCCATGCATTCTCCAGCTCCCATAGGGATTCACCAGATGCTTTTCAAAGACAACATACTCCAGGACATCCCTGGGCACATCTTCCTGTCCATACATCAACCGGCCAAACCGATCATAGATGGCCAGAGTCTGCAAGGATGAAAGCACATCTAGTCGGTTAGTCCTCAGAGTTGTTTAATTCTGAATCTAGACTAACAGATCAACCGCTGACACTTTACTCTTAGAGGGTTTTTGACTGGGGGGCGGGGGGGCGGGGTGGTGGAAGGAGGTGGGAGGGAGTCCAGGAAGGGTGGGGAAGAATATCCCCACACCTGTTTTAGTAGAGCTAACATCCAGCAGTGGGAAGGGTGCAGTGACAAGGTAAGAAAGACCATGGTGAACCTTTCCTTAGAACTCACAGTCCCGGGCAGCTGTACCCAGGACTCAGAGGTAGGTGCCCAACCTGAGAGTGAAGAAAGCTGGGAGGAAAGCAGACTGGTGCCTCTACCTGCCGGGTGTGCATGCGGATGGTGACCTGGCCATACGCGTTGCCCTGTTTCAGCAGACTTGAACAGCGAACCTGCACCACCTGGGGTGGCTCTAAAGATTCTACAAAGTTCCAGCGGACGGTCTTGTATTTGATGTCCCAGACCATGTCCTGAGGGCAGAGGAGAATAGTTCAACTGGATTTTTCCCTCCCTGTAGGGAAGTTGGTGCTTATTTCCACGCTTGCTCTTCTTGCAATACCACAGTCAACATGCAACGTTTCCCGTCAAATGCTCTCTGGTGCTTATTTTCTCTCACCTTAAGCTACTGCTCAAGCTCACCTCACAACTCTCTTTCCATTTCTAAATCACAACTCAAGACCCACCTACCTCCTTGAGGACCCTTCTCCAAATGAATGAAGACCACACTCCAAACTGCCAGCTTACCTAATATACCATTATCCCTCCTACACACTTTCATAATCTGCTCATTATTGCATGCATTTCTGTTGACTGCACACGTTTGTTTTTTTTTCCTCTCACCTTTTGGCAGTGAAAGGTGGGATTTTATAGGAATTTTATAGCCTTTTATAAAGGCTAACCTGCTAAGACTAGGATAGCTATACTTGTCCCTGGGGAGATGAAGTAAAACTGATAGAAACTGAAGTTTTTATTCTTGAACCTCTAACTGAACCACAAAGTCCTCATTGTTAGGGGTCTCCCAGAGTACCTAGCACCCCTGTTACCACCCAATGTAAGCCCCATGAACACTGGTTAAATCCTTTATTGTAGTATAGGTATGTGCAGGGCTGGCCTAATGTGACCATACCCTCACCTCAGGATCTGTAGTCTCAGTACTGCTTGCTGAGGGACTTCCTCTTTCTTCATCTGCATGGCCTTTACCAGAGTCCATATCAAGTCATTATCATTCAGCCAAAAATAATGGAACTTCAGCTTTTGCCTTAAACTTCCTGCACTCTCAAAACTGATCCTTAAGAAAATCAGAGGTGATATCTAGAATCTGTCTACTCAGGGGTCCCACAGTTCTAAGGAAGATAAGAACCTACCGGAAAACAGTTTTCAGTTACCAAGGTATGAAGCCGGTCATGGTCTGAGCTAAAAAGGAAAGAGATATGTATCACTGACTCCTGCTTTCATGATACCATGTATGAAAGCTGAAAATGGCCCTGAAAATGGAAAACAAGTCCCTTCATATTTATAAACATTTTCTGCACACCTGCTATAAGCCAGATAACATACTAAGTCCCAGTCCTAGTCCAAAGATGAAGAACCACATGATTTACCAGAAAACCGTGAGATCTACGAGCAGCGTAAAGTTACGTTTGAATCTCAGGAGCAGAAAGAAATTTCTCTGAAATTACTACACCTCCTTGAGATGGGCAAGAAGCCCTCACTGGGACGTGGGGACTGATGTTTGTTCTAAGCTGGAACAAAATCCAACACAAATAACAATCAAAAGCTCAATTTATCTCCTCTTACCATGGACACATCATCAATACCAACTGCTTAGCCTTATTTCTTACACATTCATCTTTGAACCTAGCCAGAAGATAACCATCTGTTTTTTCTGGTCTTTTCTACATAAAACTGCCCCCTGCCCGATCTTTGTTGCTGCCAGAGTGACCTAGTTATGCTGATTCTATGTAGTAACAGTAAGAAAATAGTTGGCAAACCCCAGCTCCTGTACATATTAGACTTTAGGAGGGTTCCTAACTGAAGGGCTTCAAATAAACCTAAGACCACAGATTAGTTTCTTTCAGATACACATTCATGACTTTTCCCCACAATTTAATACTTTCTGAGCAGTTTAAGTCTTTGCCCTTTGAAAAATTGTGTCTCTAATCCCAGAGTGGGTAATGGATTAGTTCTATCTGCTTCCCCTCCACTTCTATTCCAAATACAAAAGATTCCGAGTCATTTCCCCCACTGTAGCTCTAGACTAGACTAGACTGAGGTGTGGTGACAGCTCCCACAACCACCACGCCTGCCACCTCAGAATAAATTCTTCCTCGTCACTGTCCTGGCCTAGAAATCTTCAGTAGAAATAAATTCCCCTTTTTGAGTTCACTCAGTATTTTGCAATAGAACTTACCCTGAAAAATAAAAGGAGGACATCTGCTTTGGGCAACGTAATGGACTGAGCTTATGTGAAACTGCTCCCACTATAAACATCCAGAAAGGTTGGAGAGAATATAATACACACAGACACACACACATTTAAAAATCTCTAGCCTAGTTCACAAGAAAGGAAGGTAAGTCCTTAGATGCCAGAAAGGAAGAGGGAATTAAAAGCAGAATGGAAAGAATACAACCTGATACCACAACAGCACAGAGATGATTTAGGGATCTAGAAATAGGATCTGATGGCTAGAGCTTGACTTTTCCTAAAACCTTGGATGCTGGAAGGACAGGGAGTTGGAACTGAGATCCCTGTATAAAGCTATGACCCTCAAAAAGAGTCCTGTACCTGCAGGAAAGGGAAACTAGAAAATAGTCCACCAACCTAGATATAAAGTTTCCCTCAGTCTAGGGCTTGGGCAGGGTGGGGTGGGGTGGGGTGGGGAATCTAAAAAACAAATTAAAAAAACTCCCACAAAAAATTAAAGCCCTAAGTCCACATTATACCCACAGGTGGACACAGAATTTATGGTATCTGTATGATGTAAGAATTCCTAAGCTAAGAAATTAACATAAAAACTGATACCTGGCCAATGATATCCCTAGAGTATCTGGCAGAAACACCCCAAAAACCTCTCTGGGATCATATTCATAACTTAGATTGTTTGGAATTCCCTCAGAAGAAACACTCTCCATTGCAGACGAGCTCACAATGAAACATTACAAAACATTTGGAAGCTAGCAAAATCAACAGACACAGACATCAAGCAAAATGACAGAGGAGGAAGCACTAGGGTTGGGTCCCTCCATTGAAACAACTGATAAATTAGAAAAAATAACCAGAACCACAATTTCAGAACTCTGGATGTTGACTGGACACCTATAACAACTAGGGGAGTGCTTGACGAAGGGAGAAGCCAGTGATCTCGAATTTAAGAACATGTGCAAACCACCTACCCTCCTCTTTCCCTCAGCCCTGCCATTACTGGTGGGGACAGTGGCCTGCGTTCCTGGAGTGGATGGCTGGTGCAAGGGCAGGCAGTAGGGACCCCTCCCTCCAAAAATTTGAGTTGCACATTTTGGTCAGGCTGGTGGATTGCAGAGAGACCAGAGCAGATGATGTCATGGTTTCAGCCGTGCTGGCTGCAGCAGCTTTTCCCACCAACAGATTTAAAGGGATAAAGGACCAAGAACACCTGTTTTGTTTTTATTCAGCCAGACAATTTAGGAAATCTTTGTCAGGTCACTGGCTGACTGCAGAGATAATGGAACAGAAACTTCAATGACTACCCACAACAAAGAATACACACTTAGCAATACTAGTTTGGAAAAGTCACAAATGGATGGCAGTGGCACTGATGAGCAAAGTCAGCAATTCCTGAGGAGCAGAGGAATCTGATTTCCAGAGTTACCACATAAAAATACTCAGAATGTCCAGTTCTCAACAAAAAAATTACAAAGTATACAAAGAAACACGAAAGTATGGCCCATCCAAAGGAAAAAAATTTTTGACAGAAACCATCCCTGAGGAAGCCCAGACACTGGAATTATTAGCCAAAGACGTTAAATCAACTATCTTACTTATGCTCACTGAGATAAAGGTAACCATGGACAAAGAACTAAAGGAAATCAGAAAACAATGTATGAAATAAGAACATCAATAGATCCACCAGAGGGCAGACAGCAGAAGCAAGAAGAACTACAATCCTGCAGCCTGTGGAACAAAAACCACATTCACAGAAAGATAGACAAGATGAAAAGGCAGAGGGCTATGTACCAGATGAAGGAACAAGATAAAACCCCAGAAAAACAACTAAATGAAATGGAGATAGGCAACCTTCCAGAAAAAGAATTCAGAATAACGACAGTGAAGATGATCCAGGACCTCGGAAAAAGAATGGAGGCAAAGATTGAGAAGATGCAAGAAATGTTTAATAAAGACCTAGAAGAATTAAAGAACAAACAAACAGAGATGAACAATACAATAACTGAAATGAAAAATACACTAGAAGAAATCAATAGCAGAATAACTGAGGCAGAAGAACAGATAAGTGACCTGGAATACACAATGGTGGAATTCACTGCTGTGGAACAGAATATAGAAAAAAGAATGAAAAGAAATGAAGACAGCCTAAGAGACCTGTGGGACAGCATTAAACACAACAACATTCGCATTATAGGGGTCCCAGAAGGAGAACAGACAGAGAAAGCACCCGAGAAAATATTTGAAGAGAGTATAGTCGAAAACTTTCCTAACATGGAAAAGGAAATAGCCACCCAAGTCCAGGAAGCGCAGAGAGTCCCATACAGGATAAACCCAAGTAGAAACACGCTGAGACACACAGTAATCAAATTGGCAAAAATTAAAGACAAAGAAAAATTATTGAAAGCAGCGAGGGAAAAAAGACAAATAACATAGAAGGGAACGCCCATAAGGTTAACAGCTGATTTCTCAGCAGAAACTCTACAAGCCAGAAGGGAGTGGCATGACATATTTAAAGGGATGAAAGGGAAGAACCTATAACCAAGATTACTCTACCCAGCAAGGATCTCATTCAGATTTGATGGAGAAATCAAAAGCTTTACAGACAAGCAAAAGCTAAGAGAATTCAGCACCACCCAACCAGCTCTACAACAAATGCTAAAGGAACTTCTCTAAGTGGGAAACACAAGAGAAGAAAAGGACCTACAAAAACAAACCCAAAACAATTAAGAATACGGTCATAGGAACATACATATTGATAATTACCTTAAATGTGAATGGATTAAATGCTCCAACCAAAAGACACAGGCTTGCTGAATGGATACAAAAACAAGACCCATATATATGCTGTCTACAAGAGACCCACTTCAGACCTAGGGACACATACAGACTGAAAGTGAGGGGATGGAAAAAGATATTCCGTGCAAATGGAAATCAAAAGAAAGCTGGAGTAGCAATACTCATATCAGATAAAATAGACTTTAAAGTAAAGAATGTTACAAGAGACAAGGAAGGACACTACATAATGATCAAGGGATCAATCCAAGAAGAAGATATAACAATTATAAATATACATGCACCCAACATAGGAGCACCTCAATACATAAGGCAACTGCTAACAGCTATAAAAGAGGAAATCAACAGTAACACAATAATAGTGGGGGACTTTTAACACCTCACTTACACCAATGGACAGATCATCCAGACAGAATATTAATAAGGAAACACAAGTTTTAAATGACACAATAGACCAGATAGATTTTATTGATATTTACAGGACATTCCATCTAAAACCAGCAGATTACACTTTCTTCTCAAGCGTGCACGGAACATTCTCCAGGATAGATCACATCTTGGGTCACAAATCAAGCCTCAGTAAATTTAAGAAAACTGAAATCATATCAAGCATCTTTTCTGACCACAACGCTAGGAGATTAGAAATCAATTACAGGGAAAAAAACGTAAAAAACACAAACACATGGAGGTTAAACAATATGTTACTAAATAACCGAGAAATCACTGAACAAATCAAAGAGGAAATCAAAAAATACCTAGAGACAAATGACAATGAAAACACGACGATCCAAAACCTATGGGATGCAGCAAAAGCAGTTCTAAGAGGGAAGTTTATAGCTATACAAGCCTACTTCAAGAAACAAGAAAAATCTCAAATAAACAATCTAACCTTACACCTAAAGGAACTAGAGAAAGAAGAACAAACAAAACCCAAAGTTAGCAGAAGGAAAGAAATCATAAAGAACAGAGCAGAAATAAATGAAACAGAAACAAAGAAAACAAGAGCAAAGATCAAAAAAACTAAAAGCTGGTTCTTTGAGAAGATAAACAAAATTGATAAACCATTAGCCAGACTCATCAAGAAAAAGAGGGTGAGGACTCAAATCAACAAAATTAGACATGAAAAAGGAGAAGTTAAAACAGACAATGCAGAAATACAAAGCATCCTAGGAGACTACTACAAGCAACTCTATGCCAATAAAATGGACAACCTGAAAGAAATGGACAAATTCTTAGAAAGGTATAACCTTCCAAGACTGAACCAGGAAGAAATAGAAAATATGAACAGACCAATCACAAGTAATGAAATTGAAACTGTGATTAAAAATCTTCTAACAGGGCTTCTCTGGTGGCACAGTGGCTGAGAATCTGCCTGCTAATGCAGGGGACATGGGTTCGAGCCCTGGTCTGGGAAGATCCCACATGCCACGGAGCAACTAGGCCCGTGAGCCACAACTACTGAGCCTGCGCGTCTGGAGCCTGTGCTCCGCAACAAGAGAGGCCGCAATAGTGAAGAGGCCCGTGCACCGCGATGAAGAGTGGCCCCCGCTTGCCACAACTAGAGAAAGCCCTTGCACAGAAACGAAGACCCAACACAGCCAAAAAAAAAAAAAAAATCTTCTAACAAACAAAAGTCCAGGACCAGATGGCTTCACAGGTGAATTCTATCAAACATTTAGAGAAGAGATAACACCCATCCTTCTCAAACTCTTCCAAAAATTGCAGAGGAAGGACCACTCCCAAACTCATTCTATGAGGCCACCATCACCCTGATACCAAAACCAGACAAAGATACCACAAAAAAAGAAAATTACAGACCAATATCACTGATGAATACAGATGCAAATATCCTCAACAAAATACTAGCAAACAGAATCCAACAACACATTAAAAGGATCATACACCATGATCAAGTGGGATTTATCCCAGGGATGCAAGGATTCTTCAATATACGCAAATCAATCAATGTGATACACCATATTAACAAACTGAAGAATAAAACCATATGATCATCTCAATCGATGCAGAAAAAGCTTTTGACAAAATTCAACACCCATTTATGATAAAAACTCTCCAGAGAAACTGGGCATAGAGGGAACCCACCTCAACCTAATAAAGGCCATATACGACAAACCCACAGCAAACATCACTCTCAATGGTGAAAAACTGAAAGCATTTCCTCTAAGATCAGGAACAAGACAAGGATGTCCACTCTCACCATGATTATTCAACATAGTTTTGGAAGTCTTAGCCACAGCAATCAGAGAAAATAAATAAATAAAAGGAATACAAATTGGAAAAGAAGAAGTAAAACTGTCACTGTTTGCAGATGACATGATACTATACATAGAGAATCCTAAAGATGTCACCAGAAAACTAATAGAGCTAATCAATGAATTTGGTAAAGTTGCAGAATACAAAATTAATGCACAGAAATCTCTTGCATTCCTATACACGAATGATGAAAAATCTGAAAGAGAAATTAAGGAAACACTCCCATTTACCACTGCAACAAAAAGAATAAAATACCTAAGAATAAACCTATCTAGGGAGACAAAAGACCCGTATGCAGAAAATTATAATACACTGATGAAAGAAATTAAAGATGATACAAACAGATGGAGAGATATACCATGTTCTTGGATTGGAAGAATCAATATTGTGAAAATGACTATACTACTCAAAGCAATCTACAGAGTCAATGCAATCCCTATCAAATTACCAGTGGCATTTTTTACAGAACTAGAACAAAAAATCTTAAAATCTGCATGGAGACACAAAAGACCCCGAATAGCCAAAGCAGTCTTGAGGGGAAAAAAACGGAGCTGGAGGAATCAGACTCCCTGACCTCAGACTATACTACAAAGCTACAGTAATCAAGACAATATGGTACTGGCACAAAAACAGACATAGAGATCAATGGAACAGGATAGAAAGCCCAGAGATAAACCCACGCACCTATGGTCAACTAATCTATGACAAAGGAGGCAAGGATATACAATGGAGAAAAGACAGTCTCTTCAATAAGTGGTGCTGGGAAAACTGGACAGCTACACGTAAAAGAATGATATTAGAACACTCCCTAACACCATACACAAAAATAAACTCAAAGTGGATTAAAGACCTAAATGTAAGACTGGACACTATAAAACTCTTAGAGGAAAACATAGGCAGAACACTCTATGACATAAATCACAGCAAGATCCTTTTTGACCCACCTCCTAGAGAAAAGGAAATAAAAACAAAAATAAACAAATGGGACTTAAAGAAACTTAAAAGCTTCTGCACAGCAAAGGAAACCATAAACAAGACGAAAAGACAACCCTCAGAATGGGAGAAAATATTTGCAAATGAAGCAACTGACAAAGGATTAATCTCCAAAATTTACAAACAGCTCATGCAGCTCAATATCAAAAAAACAAACAACCCAATCCAAAAACGGGCAGAAGACCTAAAGAGACATTTCTCCAAAGAAGACATACAGATGGCCAAGGAGCACATGAAAGGCTACTCAACATCACTAATTATTAGAGAAATGCAAATCAAAACTACAATGAGGTATCACCTCATATCAGTTACAATGGGCATCATCAGAAAATCTACAAACAAGAAATGCTGGAGAGGGTGTGGAGAAAAGGGAACTCTCTTGCACTGTTGGTGGGAATGTAAATTGATACAGCCACTATGGAGAACAGTATGGAGGTTCCTTAAAAAAAACTAAAAATAGAATTACCATATGACCCAGCAATCCCACTACTGGGCACATACCCAGAGAAAACCATAACTCAAAAAGACACATGCACCCCAATGTTCACTGCAGCACTATTTACAATAGCCAGGTCATGGAAGCAACCTAAATGCCCATCGACAGACGAATGGATAAAGAAGATGTGGTACATATATACACTGGAGTATTAGCCATAAAAAGCAACAAAATCAGGTCATTTGTAGAGACGTGGATGAATGATGAATGTAGATACTGTCATACAGAGTGAAGTCAGAAAGAGAAAAACAAATATCATATATTAACGCATATATGTGGAACCTAGAAAAATGGTACAGATGAACTGGTTTGCAGGGCAGAAATTGAGACACAGATGTAGAGAACAAACGTATGGACACCAAGGGGGGAAAGTGGTATGGGGGGGAAGGTGGTAGTGTGATGAACTGGGAAATTGGAATTGACATATAGACACTAATATGTATAAAATGGATAACTAATAAGAACCTGCTGTATAAAAAAATAAAATAAAATTCAAAAATTAAAAAAAAAAAAAAGAACATCAATAAAGAGACAGAAATTATGAAAAGGAACCAAACAAATTCTGGAGTTGCAAAGTACAGTGACTGAAATTAAAAATTCACTACAGGGGCTGAACAGCAGATCTGAGCAGGCAGAAAAGGATCAGCTAACTTGAGGATATGACAATTGAAACTATCCAGTCTAAGGAGCAAAACGAAGAAAGAATAAAGAAAAATGAGCAGAGCCTGAGGGACCTGTGGGACACCGTCAAGTGCACCAACACACATATCACAGAGTCCCAGAGGAGAAGAAAGAGGTGGCAGAAAAAAACATTTGAAGAAATAATGGCTGAAGGGACTTCCCTGGTGGTCCGATGGTTAAGACTCCATGCTTCCACTGCAGGGGGCTCGGGTTCAATCCCTGGTCAGGGAACTTTTTTTTTGGTGTGGCCAAAAAAAACAAAAAAGAAAGAAAGAAAGAATGGCTGAGGGCTTCTCTGGTGGCGCAGTGGTTGAGAATCCGCCTGCCAATGCAGGGGACATGGGTTCAAGCCCTGGTCCGGGAAGATCCCACATGCCGCGGAGCAAGTAAGCCCGTGCGCCACAACTAGAGCCTGTGCTCTAGAGCCCGTGAGCCACAACTACTGAGCCCGCGTGCCACAACTACTGAAGCCTGTGCACCTAGAGCCCGTGCTCCACAACGAGAGAAGCCACCGCAATGAGAAGCCCATGCACTGCAATGAAGAGTAGCCCCCGCTCGCCGCAACTAGAGAAAGCCCGCGTGCAGCAACGAAGACCCAACATGGCCAAAAATAAATAAATTAAATTTAAAAATTTACAAAAAAAAGAAAGAAAGAATGGCGAAAACACCCCAATTTTGATAAAAGACTTGAATATTCACATCTAAGAAGCTCGACAAACTCCAAGCAGAATGAACTCAAAGAAATCCAGACTGAGACAAAGAGAAAATCTTAAAAGCAGCAAAAGAGAAGTGACTCATCACATACCAGGGATCCTCAAAAAGATTATAGTTGATTTCTTATCAGAAACAATGGAGACCAAAAGACAGTGGGATGATGTATTTAGAGTCCTAAAAGAAAAACTGTCGGGACTTCCCTGGTAGCGCAGTGGTTAAGAATCCGCCTGCCAATGCAGGGGACATGGGTTTGATCCCTGGGCTGGGAAGATCCCACATGCTGCAGAGCAACTAAGCCCATGTGCCACAACTACTGAGCCTGCGCTCTAGAACCTGTGAGCCACAACTTCTGAGCCCGCGTGCCACAACTACTTAAGCCCATGAGCCTAGAGCCCGTGCTCCGCAACAAGAGAAGCCACCGCAATGAGGAGTCTGAGCACTACAATGAAGAGTAGCCCCCACTCGCCGCAACTAGAGAAAGCCCGCACGCAGCAACAAAGACCCAACGCAGCCAATAAATAAATAAATAAATACATTTATAGAAGAACTGTCAACCAAGAAATTCTACAGTTTGAAAAACTATCCGTTAAGAATAAAGGAGGGACTTCCCTGGTGGTCCAGTGGTAAAGAATATGCCTTACAATGCAGGGGACACAGGTTCAATCCCTTGTCAGGGAACTAGGATCCCACATGCCACGGGGCAACTGGGCCCGCATGCCACAACTACTGAGGTCACGCACCTCAACTAGAGAGACTGTGTGCCACAACTACAGAGCCCACGCGCCCTGCAGCCTGCGCTCCACGACTAGAGAAAACTCGCACGCCACAACTAGAGAAGCCTGCACACTGCAACGAAGATCCCGTGTGCTGCAACTAAGACCCAACGCAGCCAAAAATAAATTAAATAAATAAATAATAAATAAATCTTTAAAAAAAAAAAAAAAGAATAAAGGAGAGGGGTTCCCTGGTGGTCCAGTGGTTAAGACTCCACGCTTCTACTGCAGAGCACGCGGGTTTGATCCCTGGTCAGGGAAGTTCTGCATGCTGCAAGTTGCAGCCAAAAAAAAAAAAAAAAAGAGTGAAGGAGAACTGTAGATATTTTCAGATAAACAAAAATTGAGAGAGTTCATTTCTAGTAGATCTGCCCTACTAGATATGCTAAAGGGAGTTTTTCAGACCTAAATGAAAGGACACTAGACAGTAACTTAAAGCAATAAGAAAAAATAATGAACATTGATAAAGGTTACTATATAGGTAAATATAAAAGCCAGTATTATTGTACTTCTGATTTGTAATTCCTATTTTTTTCCTATATGATTTAAAAGGCAAATGCATAAAACATTAATTACAAACCTATGTTATGGGCACACAACGTATACAGACACAACCTGTGACAATAACAAAGCAAAGGGGACAGGACAGAGATACAGAGATGCAGAAAGTTTGTATACTACTGAAACTAAGTTGTTATTTTTCAAACTAGACTGTTAAGATGTTAATGCTAATTCCCAAAGTAACCACTAAGAAAATAATTTTAAAATATATAAAAAAGGAAAAAAGGGAGTCAGAAAGGTACACTATTAAAAAATTAACTAAATACAAAAAAAGGCAGTAATGGAGGAAATGAAGACCAAAAAACACATACAACATACAGAAAATAATAATGGCAGACCTCCTTCCTTATCAGTAACTAGTTTACATGTAAATGTATTAAACTCTCTAATTAAAAGACAGAGATTGGCAGATTCACTAACAAAAAAAAAATAATCCTCCTTTATGCCATCTACAAGAAACTCGCTTTAGATAGACACAAGAAGACTGAAAGTAAAAGGATGGAAAAATATTCATACAAATAGTAACCAAAAGACAGTTGGGGTGGCAATATTACTGTTAGACAAAACAGACTTTACGCCGAAAAAAGATTATAAGAGACAACGAAGAACATTATATACTGATAGAGGGTTCAATCCATCAAAAAGATATAATTATAAACATATACATACCTAACACAAAGTCCCAAAACATATAAAGCAAAAACTGACAAAAT
This sequence comes from Balaenoptera ricei, assembly GCF_028023285.1. Taxonomy (NCBI): domain Eukaryota; kingdom Metazoa; phylum Chordata; class Mammalia; order Artiodactyla; family Balaenopteridae; genus Balaenoptera; species Balaenoptera ricei. Next base: position 17,967,102 of record NC_082658.1, on the reverse strand, counting down.
TAAGGGGAAAATAAGAGTTTTATAATAATTACAAATTTCAATCCTTCACTTTCAATAATGGAAAGAACAATCAGATAGAAGATTGATGAGGAAATAGAGGACTTAAAATACCAATGAACAGATATATACAGAACACTCCATGCAACAACCGCAGAATATACATCCCTCTCACATGCACATGGACATTCTCCAAGATAGACCATATGTTCAGCCACAAAACAAGCCTAAATACATGTAAAAGATAGAAATCATGCAAAGTATCTTTTCTGATCACAATGAAATGAAACTAGAAATCAGTAACAGGAGAAAAACTGGAAAATTCACAAATATGTGGAAAATAAACTACACACTCTTAAATAACCAATGGGTCAAAGAAGAAAGCACAAGAGAAATTAGAAAATACCTTGAGACAAATGAGAATGAAAACACAACATACCAAAACTTATGGGATATAGCAAAAGCAGTGCTAAGAGGAAAATTTATAGCTGCAAACACCTACATTAATAAAGAAAGATCTCAAATTAATAACCTAACTGTACACTGTAAGGAACTAGAAGAAGACCAAACTATACTGAAAGTTAGCAGAAAGAAAGAAATAATACAGATTAGAGCAGAGAAAAACAAAATAGAGACATAAAAACAATAGAGAAAATCAATGAAACCAAAAGTTGGTTCTTTAAAAGATCAACAAAATGGACAAAACTTAGCGAGATTGATTAAAAAAAAGAGAGAGAGAAGATTCAAATTTCTAAAATCAGAAATGAAAGTGGGAACGTTACTACTGATTATACAGAAGTAAAAAAGGATTATAAGAGAATACTCTTGTATGCCAACAAACTGGATAACCTAGATAAAATGGACAAATTCCTAGAAACACACAAGCTACCAAAACTGACTCAAGAGAAAAAAGGAAATCTGAATAAATCTACAACAAGGCAACTGAATCAATAACCAACCTCCCCAAAAAGAAAAGCACAGGACCTGATGGTTTTACTGGTGAATTGTACCAAACATTTCAAGAAGAATTAACATCAAGTGAAGAGGAGGGAACACTTCATAATTCTATGAAGCCAACATTACCCTGATATCAAAGCCAGGTAAAGACACCACAAGAAAAGAAAACTACAGGCCAATATCCCTTATGGATATAAATGTAAAAATCCTCAACAAAATACTAGCAAACCAAATTCAGCATCATACTAAAAGAATTACCCAACATGACTAAGTGAGATTTATCCCTAGAATGCAAGGATGTTTTTTTTAAATTTTATTTATTTATTTTTGGCTGCACTGGGTCTTTGTTGCTGCGGGCAGGCTTTCTCTAGTTGCGGCGAGCGGGGGCTACTCTTCGTTGTGGTGCGCAGGCTTCTCACTGCAGTGGCTTCTCTTGTTGCGGAGCACGGGCTCTAGGCGCACAGGCTTCAGTAGTTGTGGTGCATGGGCTCTAGAGCACAGGCTCAGTAGTTGTGGCGCACAGGCTTAGTTGCTCCTCGGCAGGTGGGATCTTCCTAGACCAGGTATCGAACCCATGTCTCCTGCACTGGGAGGTGGACTCTTAATCACTGCACCACCAGGGAAGTCCCGCAAGGGTGGTTTAACATAGAAAATCAATGTAATACACCACATTAATAAAATGAAAGAAAAAACCAATGTGAACATCTCAATTGATGCAAGAAAAGCATTTGACAAAATCCAACACATTTTCATGATAAAAACACTCAATGAACTAGGAGTAGAAGGAAAGCTCCTCAACACAATAAAGGCCTCATAAGAAAAATCCACAGGGACTTCCCTGGTGGTGCAGTGGTAAAGAATCTGCCTGGAGAGCCTCCCATCAAGCCTCTTAGATAGCCTCAACCACCAGAGGGCAGACAGCAGAAGCAAGAAAAACTACAAGCCTGTGGACCAAAAACCACAGTTACAGAAAGATAGACAAGATGAAGAATCTGCCTGCCGATGCAGGGTACGTGGGTTCGAGCCCTGGTCCGGGAAGATCCCATGTGCCACAGAGCAACTAAGCCCATGTGCCACAACTACTGACCCTGCACTCCAGAGCCTGCGTGCCACAACTACTAAAGCCCGTGCACCTAGAACCTGTGCTCCGCAACAAGAGAAGCCACTGCAATGAGAAGCCCACGCACTGCAACAAAGAGTAGCCTCCACTCACCACAACTAGAGAAAGCCTGTACATAGCAACAAAGACCCAATGCAGCCAAAAATAAATAAATAAATAAATCTATTAAAAAAAAAGAAAAATCCACAGCTGTATCATACCCGATGGTGAAAGACTGAAAGTTTTTCCCCTAAGATCAGAAACAAAACAAGGATGCCTGCTTTTACTACTTCTATTTAACATAATACCAGAAGTTCTAACCAGAGCAATTAGGCAAGAGAAAGAAATAAAAGGCATCCAAATTGGAAAGGAAGATGTAAAAAGTATGTTTGCAGATGACATGATCTTACATGCAGAAAATTCTAAAGGTTCCACAAAAAAGTATTAGAGCTAATAAAAAAATTCAACCAAGTTGCAGGATAAAAAAATCAACATACAAAACTCAGTTTTATTTCTATATACTAGCAATGAATACTAGAAAAGGAAATTAAGAAAACAATTCCATTACAGTGTGGTTCTGGCATAAGGATAGACACATAGACCAATGGAATAGAATGGTGAGCCCAGAAACAAACCTTCACATATATGATCAACTGATTTTCAACAAGGCTGTAAGATCATTCCCTGGGAAACGACAGTCCCTTCAACAAACAGGACTGGGAAAACTGGGTATCTATATACAAAAGAGTGAAGTTGGACCCTTACTTGACATCGTATGCAAAATTAACTCAAAATGGATCAAAGATCTAAATGTGAGAGTCAAATCTCAAAACTCTTAGAAGAAAACATAGGGGAAAAATTCCATGACACTGGATTTGGCAATGATTTGTAGGATTTGACACTAAAAACACAGGCAACAACAGAAAAAACATATAAATTGGACTTCGTCAAAATTAAACACCTTTGGGCTTCCCTCGTGGCACAGTGGTTAAGAATCCGCCTGCCAATGCAAGGGACACGGGTTCGAGCCCTGGTCTGGGAAGATCCCACATGCCACGGAGCAACTAAGCCCGTGAGCCACAACTACTGAAGCCTGCGCACCTAGAGCCCGTGTTCCGCAACAAGAGAAGCCACTGCAATGAGAAGCCTGCGCACTGGAACGAAGAGTAGCCCCTGCTCGCCACAACTAGAGAAAGCCTGCACGCAGCAACGAAGACCCAACGCAGCCAAAATAATAAATAAATAAAATAAAAAATTAAAAAAAACAAAACAAAATTTAAACACCTTTGTGCATTAAAGTACACCACCAAGAGAGTGAAAAGACAACCCACAAAATGGGAGAAAACATTTGCAAAGCATATATCTGATATGGGATTAATATCCAGAGCACATAAAGAGCTCCTGCAACTCTGTATCAAAATACTAACCCAATTGAAAAATGGACAAAGAACTTTAGACCTTTCTTCAAAGAAGATATACTAAATAGTCAACTAGCACATGAAAAGATGCTCAACATCACTAGCCATTAGGGAAATGCAGAGCAAAACCAAAATGAGATACCATTTCATACTCATTAGGATGGCTATTATCCAAAAAATGGAAAATAAAATGTTGGTAACAAGGTGGAGAAACTGGAACCCGTGTGCATTGGTGGTGGGAATGTAAAATGGCAAAGCTACCACGGAAGACCGTGGTTCCTCAAAAAATTAAACACAGAATTACCACATGATCCAGCAATTCCACTCCTAGGTATATACTCAAAAGACTCAAACCTGTACACCAGTGTTCGTAAAAGTATTATTCACAATAATGAAAAGGTGGAAGCAACCCAAATGTCCACCAACAGATGTAGGGATACAAAATGTGGTATATACATAAAATGGAATATTATTCAGCTTTAAAAAGGAAGGAAATTCTGATACATGCTACAACATGGGTGGGCTTTGAAGACATCATGCCAAGTGAAATAAACCAGTCACAAAAGGACAAATACTGTAAGATTCCACTTATATGAGGTACTTAAAATAGGCAAATCCATAGAGACAGAAAGTAGAATGTATGTTACCAGATGCTGGGAGGAAACAGCAATGGAGAATTATTGCTTAATGGGTACAGAGTTTCTGCTTGGGATGATGAACAATTTCAGGAAACAGATGGTGGTGATGATTGTATAACATTGTGAATGTACTTAAGGGCCACTGAATTATACTCTAAAATGGTATATTTTATATTATACGTATTTTTACTAACATCAATAAAAGCCCTTTTGAAACTGATAATTTTTAAATAAATGGTTATATTTTTAGTTTTTTAAAAATATCTATTGTAGGGACTTCCCTGGTGGTGTAGCGGTTCAGAATTCACCTGCCAATGCGGGGGACATGGGTTCGATCCCTGGTCCAGGAAGATCCCACATGCCGCAGAGCAACTAAGCCCATGCGCCACAACTACTGAGCCTGTGCTCTAGAACCCCTGTGCCGCAACTACTGAGCCCGTGTGCTGCAACTACTGAAGCTCACGCGCCTAGAGCCCGTGCTCTGCAACAAGAGAAGCCACCGCAATGAGAAGCCCGCGCACTGCAACGAAGAGTAGCCCCTGCTCTCCGCAACTAGAGAAAGCCTGCATGCAGCAATGAAGACCCAACACAGCCAAAAAATAAAAATTTAAATAAAATATCTATTGTAAAAAAAAATGCAGGCGTATAAAAAGGTAAGAACTAACCAAAACCAAAAGAAAAAAAAAAATAAAACAGCCCTATAGAAGATACAGATTTTATCAGACACAGACTTTAAAATAATTAGTATGTTCAAGAAATTAGATGACAGAATGGAGAATTTTAGCAAAGAACTGGACACACACACACACACACACTAAATCAAAAGTGAAAAGTACAAAATTAAGAACCCAACAGACAGGCTTAACAGCAGAGTTGATACAACTGAAGAGAGGACAGGAAGAAAGATCAGAAAACATCGAGAATGAAGCTGGAGGGGAAAAAAAAAAGACTGGAAAATAAAGAAAAGAGCCCTAAGAGACATCTGGCACACTGAAAATATCTAATGTATGTGTATTCAGAGCAACACAAGGAGACAGGAAAGTAGAGCGGAAGAAACATTTGAAGAGATGTTCTAAATTTTTTCAACACTAACCAAAAAAGCACCCAAATTTAAAAAGCAATAGGAACCTGGAGCAAGATAAAGATACACACACACTCACACACACACACACACAGGTACATCACAGTAAACTGCTGAACACTGAAGGCAGAGGAAAAAAAAACTTAGAAGCAGCCAGAGAAAAAAAGAAATTTTAACTTCAAAGGAACAAGAAAAAATAGCTAACTTCTCAACAGAATCAACAGAAACCAAAAGATGACATCTTCAAAATGCTGACAGAGGGGCTTCCCTGGTGGCACAGTGGTTGAGAATCCGCCTGCCAATGCAGGGGACACGGGTTCGAGCCCTGCTCTGGGAAGATCCCACATGCTGCAGAACAACCAAGCCCGTGCGCCACAACTACTGAGCCTGCGCTCTAGAGCCGGCGAGCCACAACTACTGAGCCCACATGCCACAACTACTGAAGCCCACGCGCCTAGAGCCCGTGCTCCACAACAAGAGAAGCCACTGCAATGAGAAGCCCACGCACCGCAACGAACAGTGGCTCCTGCTCGCCACAACTAGAGAAAGCCCGCGCGCGGCAATGAAGACCCAATGTAGCCAAAAAATAAATAAATAAATAAATACATTTATTTTATTTTTTTTTTAAATGCTGACAGAAGCTACCAACCAACCTAGAATTCTCCACCCAATGAAAGCATCCTTTAAAAATGAAGTGGGGGAGGGACTTCCCTGGTGGTCCAGTGGTTAAGAATCTGCCTTCCAATGCAGGGGATGTGGGTTTGATCCCCGGTCGGGGAACTAACATCCCACATGCTGCGGGGCAACTAAACCCTCGTGTCTCAACTACTGAGCATGTGAGCCACAACTAGAGAAGCCTGCACACTGCAACAAAAGATCCCACATGCCACAACGAAGATCTCGCGTTCCTCAACTAAGACCCAATGCAGCCAAAAATAAAATAAATAAATAAATATTTTAAATAAATAAACAAAAATGAAGTGGGGGGACTTCCCTGGTGGTCCAGTGGTTAAGACTCCATGCTCCCAACGCAGGAAGCCCAGGTTCGATCCCTGGTCAGATCCCACATGCTGCAACTAAAGATCCCACTCAGATGTAGAGAACAAATGTATGGACACCAAGGGGGGAAAGTGGCGGGGGTGGTGGTGGTGGTGGTGGGATGAATTGGGAGATTGGGATTGACATATATATACCAATATGTATAAAATAGATAACTAATAAGAACCTGCTGTATAAAAAAATAAATAAAATTCAAAAATTCAAAAAAAAAAATAAAAAAATAAAGATCCCACATGCAGCGACGAAGATCCTGCATGCTGCAACTAAGATCCAGAGTGGCCAAATAAATAAATATATTTTTTTAAAAAATGAAGTGGTGAATTCCCTGGCAGTCCAGTGGTTAAGACTCCATGCTTCCACTGCAGGGGGCGTGGGTTTGATCCCTTGTCATGCCACATGGCGTGATCAAAAAAATATATGTATTGAATATTTCAAAAAAATAAAAATAAAAAAATGAAGTGGAGGGAAAAAAACAAAAATAAAAAATGCAAGTGAAATAACAACAAGGTAGAACTAAAAAAACTAAATAACAATAACACAGGAGATGTATGAGGCAGTGACTGAAATTCAAGTGTTTGAAGCTTCTTGTGATATTGTCAACAATACATGCTAAACATTTTAACAATAACTATTATAAGAACAGAAGTAGGATGTAATAGTTCCAAACAAGTAGAAGGAATAAAAAAGTTAGAAGGAAATTATATCAATACCACAAATGAAAGGAAAAAAAGAAACAAAGAAAAATCATGGTAACTAGAATGCAAAAAATAATGTGGTAGGAAAAAAATATCAAATATAAAAAAAACTACACTGAACAATAAACACAGCAGGTTTCAAAAAAATACATCATTCATGTAAATTTTCACAACACATTAAACAATACTGTACATTGTTTATACACATGTACATGTGGTGAAAGTATAAAAATGTGCATGAGAGTAATAGGGAAGATAGTGGTTCTTTCTAGGAAGGAAAAGAATGGGGAGATGGGGCTTTAGCTGTATCTATAATGCTTTATCCCTGTCTCTTCCCCCAGTTAGGCATTCAGAAGCAAATACGGCAAAATGTAAACATCTATTACCTTGCAAGGTATTTTTTTATATGTTTGAAATATCTCACAATCAAACACTTTTTTTAAACAAATAAAAGTAAAAAGAAATAATTAATGGATTTGACAGTATAGGTTTGGGATCCTACCTGAAGCCTAGCCACAGCAAGCTACAGTTCAAAGAATGTCAGCAACAGTCCAAGGACTAGCACTTAAGATTATTCCAGGCCCCTCATGTTGATTTTTCATCTACCTAGCAGCCCTGACTTTTCTCCCCTGGTTCAATCAAGAAAAAGTTGGAAATTTTTAAAAGAAACTTATTCAAAATAATTAAGGAAAGGAAATGTACATATATAAGACAAACACACAAAAAGGGTCAGGATGAATTAGGGATCAGGAGGGTGAAAATAGCCGTTCAGCAGAGTCTCAACACTTGCCAGTGGAGCTGAGCCAGACCAAATGGTGAAAACGCCCAGAAGCAGTGAGAGGAGTCAAGGACAGCTCCAGGCTCCAATTATTTCCCACAGAGGAACATCTCCCACTCTAGAACTCTTACCTAAAGGAAAAAAAAAAACCTGTGCCTAGAATAATAGCTACTGAGAACATAATGGATATAAGACAGGGAGTTCACGTACTTGTTTAGACACAGGTGAGCTTCAATGAAGATGTCCTGGGCTTTTTCAGGGAAGTCCTTTATTTTAAAATTAGGATCACTTTCTCTTATCCTCCGGATTCTGTAAAATTAAGCATCAGAATCATTTCTAAAGAAGACTTCACACAATTTCCATGACTTACAGCTTACTTTACGTCCATTAATGTCTGTCCATTTATTCAATAATTGTTTTTTGAATGTGCCAAGTCCCGTAAATTCAACCTTCTAACTCACACTTAAATCAATCATTCTAAAGAAAGGCCAAAGCTGGGACTTCCTGGTGGTGTAGTGGTTAAGAACCCACCTGCCGATGCAGGGGACACGGGTTCGATCCCTGGTCCTGGAAGATCCCACAAGCCACGGAACAATTAAGCCCATGCACCACAACTACTGAGCCTGCACGCCACAACTACTGAAGCCCGTGTGCCCTAGGGCCCACGCACCACAACTACCGAAGCCCGCACACTCTAGGGCCCGAGTGCCGCAACTACCGAGCCCGCATGCTGCAACTACTGAAGCCCATGCGCCTAGAGCCCGTGCTCCGCAACAAGAGAAGCCACCACTATGAGAAGCCCACACACCACAACGAAGAGTAGCCTCCACTCACTGCAACTAGAGATAGCCAGCACGCTTTCTCAACAAAGCAACAAAGACACAATGCAGTCAAATATTAAAATTTAAATTTAAAAAGATAAATAAATAAAAATAAAAAATAAAGACCAAAGCTTCTCATAGTGAAATTACAGAATTTTGGCATTGAAAAAAACATCCTATAAGCACTAAGAAAGAAAAAACAGGTTTCATACAGAGGCTCAAGAGTCAGAAAGACATTGGGGGCTTCCCTGGTGGCACAGTGGTTGAGAATCTGCCTGCCAATGCAGGGGACACGGGTTCGTGCCCTGGTCTGGGAAGATCCCACATGCCGCAGAGCAACTGGGCCCGTGAGCCACAACTACTGAGCTTGCGTGTCTGGAGCCTGCACTCCGCAACAAGAGAGACCGCGACAGTGAGAGGCCCGCACACCGCGATGAAGAGTGGCCCCGCTCGCCACAACTAGAGAAAGCCCTCGCACAGAAACGAAGACCCAACACAGCCAAAAATAAATAAATAAATAAAATAAATTTATTAAAAAAAAAAAAAGAAAAAAGAAAGACATTGGGCTTCTAACTAGCAACATTAGAAGTTAGAAAGATGGGACTTCCCTGGTGGGCCAGTGGTTAAAACCCTGTGCTCCCAACGCAGGGGGCCCGGGTTCGATCCCTGGTTGGGGAACTAGATCCCGCATGCCGCACCTAAGATCCCGCATGCTGCGACTAAAAGAGCCCACATGCCGCAACTAAAGATCCTGCATGCCGCAACAAAGATCCCTCATGCTGCAACTAATACCCGGCACAGCCTAATAAACATTAAAAAAAAAAAAGGAAGTTAGAAAGACAATGGAGCAGTGCTTTTAATTGAGAAAAAAATGACTCCCAGCCCAGAATTCTATACCTGGGAAAATTATAAATGAAGTGGGAGACTAAAAAAAAGACTTTTCCTTAGCCTTGCAAGATCTCATTTATCTACCATCCACCCTTTCTCAGGAAGCTGCTGGGGAATGTGCGCCACCAAAATAACTGAATGAACCATGAAAGAGAGAGATGTAAAATCCACAAAACAGGGAATACACATAAGAGCAAGGCAAAAGGAGTATCAGGATGATGATAAAAGTAGATCCCACGATGTACAGGGAGCCTAAAGAGTGACCAATCCAGACTGAAATAGGTAAGAAGGCTCCAGAAGGGCTTTCTTCTTGAAGATGGGATTGATAAAATACTTAACGTTTTCTATGTACTCAGAGAAAATTAACACAACCAGGGGTTCCATAAGCAAATGAGAAAAAAAGACACTTGACACCAGAAAAAGAAACTATTATGCAGGAAAGGAAATGTAATAATAATGTACTGCATGACTCTGCTGTCAATAGCATTTTCGTAGTTATAATGTAAACAGGGAATCCTGATCTAATCAAAGTGTTACTATAACTATATTAAGAGGATGGGGGACACCATAACCCAGTGGAATTTATCCCAGGAATGCAGGAATGGTTTAACACTAAAAAAATCAATTAATGCAATATACCATATCAACAGAATAAAGGACAAATATCACATGATCATCTCAACAATCAGAGAAAAAGCATTTGATAAAATCCACTCTTTTGCACTTTTCACCTCAGAGCCTTGCTTGTACTGTTTTGTCTCCCTAGAATGCTATTCCTCACTATACCCCTCTACTCAGCTAACTCCAAGCAACCCTTTAGGTCCCAGCTTTAAATGTCATTTCCTTAGGGAAGCCTACCTTTAACTCCCAGACCAAGTTATCTTTCCCTGCCATATGTTCCCACAGCACTCATACTTCACCATATCTGTAATTATTTGTGTACAATCAGTATTTAATAACTGGTTTCCTCCCCTAGATAATAACTCCATAATAAAACCACCTGTGCTCTGTTCATCATCATCATGAACCCTTCCACCAAACAGCTCTTAGGCCAGGAGAGAAATACATGAGAGGAAATCATTGCAATACAGAGTTATCAGAAGCAGTAAGAATATGCGTACAGTTACATTTATAACAAAGGCAGCTCCAAAAAGTCAGGGAAGGCTTAAAAGCAGACAGAGATTAAAAGCAGACCTAGAGATTATCATACTTAGCGAAGTAAGTCAGAAAGAGAAAGACAAATACCATATGATATCACTTATATGTGGAATCTAAAATACAACACAGGGACTTCCCTAGCGGTCCAGTGGTTAAGACTTTGCGCTCCCACTGCAGGGGGCACAGGTTTGTTCCCTGGTCAGCAAACTCAGATCCCACATGCCGCGTGGTGTAGCCAAAAAAAAAAAACAAAACACACACACAACATATCTATGAAAGAGAAACAGACTCACAGACATAGAGAACAGACTCGTGGTTGCCAAAGGGGGTGGGGGAGGGAAGGATTGGGAGTTCCATTATTAAAAAAAGAGCGGGACTTCCCTGGGGGTGCAGTGGTTAAGAATCCACCTGCCAATGCAGGGGACATGGGTTCGAGCCCTGGTCCAGGAAGATCCCACATGCCATGGAGCAACTAAGCCCGTGCGCCGCAACTACTGAGCCCACATGCCACAACTACTGAAGCCCGCACTCCACAACAAGAGAGCAACCACAATGAGAAGCCCCCACACCGCAACGAAGAGTAGCCCCTGCTCACCACAACTAGAGAAAGCCCGTGCACAGCAACAAAGATCCAAAACAGCCAAAAATAAAAATTAATTAATTAAAAAAAAAAAAAAAGCAGACACAACGCTTGAGAGAAAAAGACATTTTTCAGGCAAAGGAAAGGATGTGCAAAGAGACACAGCACAACATTTGTCAAGGAACTGGCAATTAGTTTGGAAATGTTAAAGTTTAGGATGAGAAAAATGGAATAAGGAGATGATGGTGGAGAGGAAGGCAAGAGCCAAATTATAAAAAGCCCTGAATACCACTGAAGAAATCTGGATTTTATTCTTCAGATAACAGGGAGCCACAAAGGAGTCTGAGACAGAAAAGTTGATGTGATAAGATCTGTATTTAGAGAAACAGGTTATGGCCACATGAAGAATTAACACTGACTCAGTACACTTGTGCATAGAAATCTATATATGACCCTAAGAACCTATCATTTAGATACAGTTAGAGCTAGAGTGACAGATACTGAAAGTCTCTTTCAGAAGAAAGTTTTGGCTCTGCTCCTTAACTAAAGCCCAGTTAGCTCCCTAGAACACATCTGTCTTTTTAAGCCTTTTTGGCTTTTCTTACTCTCTTAAGTTTAAACTCTAAGGTATTTCTCATAAAAATATGCTCTCTCTTATTATTACTTTAAATTTTAAAATATGTGATCAAGAAAGTGTCCTACAAACTTCAATGTGAACTTCCTAAATGATATGACAAAAACGGCCAATCAAGGTTGAGATGCTACGATTCAGAATGCCCATATCATACATTAGCTCTATTACAGAGAAAGAATATACTGTCAAGTTATCAAGGGAGTTACAGCCAATGCAATTAACCCAAGATGGCCTCTCTGGATTAAGCAGCAACAAGAAATTTTTATTCTGACTCCCAGCTGTCTCAGACACCTACGATAATTGTGATGTCACATTCTTCTTCAATCGCTCAGTTCTCTGTGCCAGTCCTTCCTTAGAAAGAGATGACACTCGGGCGTCACCCTCAGGAGGAACATAGGCGTCAAAGATACCAGCTGTAAAGAGAGACGGAGAAAACTAAAAAAGCATTGAAAGATTGAGAAAAAGTCATCCTGAGGTCATAAAACATTGGGAGGGCTCCTGGATACAAAATAGACTAACAAAATAGACTTCCATGTAAAGGGAATCGTCTTGCATTAGAAAAAGTAGAATAAGATCATTTCAGTCTTCTCTTAGAGCCTCAGCTTCTTCTTGTACAAAAATGGAGAAGTTTTGGGCTTCCCTGGTGGCACAGTGGTTGAGAATCTGCCTGCCAATGCAGGGGACACGGGTTCGAGCCCTGGTCTGGGAGGATCCCACATGCCGCGGAGCGACTGGGCCCATGAGCCACAATTACTGAGCCTGCGTGTCTGGAGCCTGTGCTCCGCAACAAGAGAGGCCGCGACAGTGAGAGGCCCGCGCACCGCGATGAAGAATGGCCCCCACTTGCCGCAACTGGAGAAAGCCCTCGCACAGAAACGAAGACCCAACACAGCCATAAATAAATAAATAAATAAATAAAATATTTAAAAAAAAAAAAAAAAAATGGAGAAGTTTTACCCTGGTCTTCTAGGAATAGTGTGAAAACAAGATCAAAGATGACCTCACGAAATATAACGTATACAAATGATTGAGACTGAACCGATTTTGTAGTTAATTAAATGCTATCATTCATACTCCAAATCATTCCACTTTCCAAGAAGATCTCTGACAGAAGGGGATTGGGCCAGGGTCTCAGAAATACCATGTCTCACCTGTACAGGCCAGATGTATGGGACGCTCCAAATGTTCTGGAGGAATGACCAGTCCTGCTTTCCGGGCATATTCTACGAACTCCTTTTCTGATTTATATTTGGGTTGGTAAGTAGGGGGTGTGAAACGTTTTTTAGTTCTCACTGTAAATACTGCTGTGGACTGAGTCACCAGGACTGGCTGGAGGATGGTAGAAAAAGGTTAGGTAACCTGGAAAAAAATCAATCTTGTACAAACTGTAAGCAAAGACAGAATGGGCACATCCAAAGAATGACTTAGGAACAATTACAAAGCCACATATCACGGGGTAAAATGCACAACTATCTTAACAATTATGGGTGTCTCTTACTAAAAGCCAGTAAGCAACTTTAACTAACACCATTCAACGTTTACTAAAGGCTTTCCTTTATTTAGTACTTTCCATAGTATAGGACTGTGCCAACTCCTAGAGATGCAGAGTTGATGAAAGCAAGACTTCTGCTTTCAAAGAACGCTCAGTCTGATGGGGAACTTAAACACCAACCCAATACTGAAATGAGCAGAAGAAAAGTCCTCTTCTTGGCATCTCCTCTACATTTACTCAGATTCCATTCTGCTCGTTCTATTGGGAGCCTCAATGTAAACTTTATTCTGTCGTTCTAGCTCCCAACTGATCAATAAGCTCTTCAAAGGCCAGGTCTCTTTCCTCTCTGACCATGAGGTTTGTTCAGGCAGGTACGAGACTCCCTTCTTTACAGCTACTGTTCAATTAAGGACATTTATAAAAATCAACGGGAAGCGAACCCACCTTCCAACCATTACCTCTTCCCCTTTAACAACCCCAGGCCAGTCAGACCCAGACCAAACCGGAGAAACTTAATCCCCGAGAACTTGACCGCTCTCATGGCCCTACCGAGGCTCTCCCCACTCCGCCACATAGTTAAGTAGTTATGTCTCGTCTACCTCAACTCTTCCCTAGCCTAAGTACGACCTGTAACGTCCAAGTTCACCAAGGACAACTGCAAAGCGAGTATTTCCCTCCACTCTGTTCCGCTCCAGCCCCTAGACTCCTATCTACCCCGTCCCTACCCACCTGCCGAGACCACCATCCTAAAGCCCTGGATAAGCGAGACAAACCCCGCGGCACGGGGACTGCCATTTTGCTCACGCAAAGGCAGCCGGGATGGAGACAGTAAAAAGCCTGGGGCCGGAAAGGAGGTTTATAGGGCGGAGCTAGCTCGGGAGTGGAATTTTCCAGGGCACGCGCCCGCCGCCGAAGTGTGAGCGGCGCGAACGCGCACGTACGCGTCCGGGTGGGTGGTGGTGGAGGAGTTGGGCTGCACATGCGCAGTAAAACAGCGTTGGGGGTAGGGTGGAAGCACGGTTGTCACGCGCCAGGCAGAGAGCGTGCAGCCGAAGCTGCGCCTGCGCGCCGGTCTTCCTGGCTGCCGGGAGTTACTGCATTCGAGAAAGACTGGGACAGTGCTGCACCTTGTGAACGAAAAGATGTTTCCCTTCTGAAATGACTATTTTTCTTCAGTGCCTTCTTGGATCCTAGAAAGGGCAAAAATGACTAGATTCTGGGTCTGTATCCGACCTCGATATTCGGGGTAACCTTAATCCGGAGCTCTAGTTTTCCCATTCTGTACCGTATGAAGAATATTCTTTCTTACTAGCAAATTAAGGAAATTAATGACTACTATGTTTATTGAAGCAAAAGACACGTGGACTGACAAAAGCATTTATCTGTTTGCCATTTGGGGACAGAGGCATAATAATATGAGGCAAATAATATTTTTATTAACAAAAAATAGCTTATACTTAGAAATTGTTTACCGGGTGCCAGGCATCTTTCTAAACTTTTTACATATATTAACTCAGTCTTCACCACAAACGAGCAATATGCTCCTTTTACATATGATGTTGCATAGAAATTAAGTACGTAATTTATTTAAGGTCACACGGCTAATAACTGGCAGAACTGGGATTCAAATTCAAGCAAACTCCAGAACCCATGCACTGACTACTACGCTGTATTGCTTCACATTAAGTGGTTAAAGGATTCATGTTGGGGTCATCCTGGAAAATCCAGTGCTGTAGTCATCGTTGAATGACAAACACTTTTCATACTTACCCTTGGGTTTTTTCTCATTCTGTCAATTAACGTTTATTGAGTATTTACCTATGGTATTTTGCAGTGAATTGGGAGCTATGGACTGTACAGGGTTGAAATAGAATTGCTACAAAGGTCCAAGTAAAATGCTAAGGACTATCAAAGGAAAGAGAGATTACTTTCGAGTTTGGGGATCTCATGTCTTAAATCTTGACTTTTTAATCATACTGTGTATGTGTGTGTGTGTGTGTGTGTGTATATATATATATATATATATATATATATATATATACACACACACACACACACATACACATACATTGATTTTTTTTTCCTTTTTTTTTTTGGCTGCGCAGGGCATCATGTGGGATCTTAATTCCCCAACCGAGGATTGAACCTGCACCCCCTGTAGTGGGGGCACAGAGTCTTAACCACTGGACTGCCAGGGAAGTCCCTGTATATTCTTCAAGGGTAAGAATTCCCCCACAAGTCCTAGCCACAGCATAGAACCTATATAGCATGATACATTAATAGTGACATGAAATTAGGTATTATACGTATGTGATAATTAAAGAATATATATTAAGCATTTAAATGAGGTATATCTAATTATTTCTCTTTTTTTAAATTTTTACTTTTTTAAACATTTTCTTGGCCACCCTGTGTGGCATGTGGGATCTTAGTTCCCCAACCGGGGATTGAACCCCGTGCCCTTTGCATTGCAAGTGCGAAATCTTCACTGCTGGGCCACCAGGGAAGTCCCAAGATGTATCTAATTATTTCTTAACAGAGTCCTGTCAATCTACTCTATGCCCCAGAAAATAAAACATGAACTTTTTTTTTTAACTGGTTTTCCTGACCAAGTGGGGAAACCCCAATCCATGATGAGTGGTTATTAATACAGAACATTGATATAGTCTTTCTGGGATTATCTACTTCACTGTTGAGTTTTATGTTTGCCTCACATGGTAGCCAACACATCCCAGATCATCTCTGCCTGCCTTCTGGTCAGTTTCTCAGGGAATGCAAACTTGTTCCATATCAACCTGGATGAAATAATAAGGGAAGTCAATCTTGTTTAATTCATTCTGAGATGAATTATAAGTGGGTTTTATTAGCTGCTGTTTTGGAAAATTCGTATTATCTTCCTATCTCATTAACTGCATGGAAAATTGGGAGTTGTCTGCCTGGGGAAGTTAACACGAAAAGGATATTTCATAATCCTACAACCCAAGTAGTTCACATTTCAGAAAAAGCAAAGTGAGAGCAAGAGAAGGAAACTTACTGTGTAATTAGAGGAAGGAATAAGGTGGTTAGGGGCTTAACCTTGCAAAAAACAGTCTTGCACATAGTAGACACTCAAATATTTATTCAATAAGTGATCATGGGGGAAAAAAAATAAGTGGATCAGTAGAATCCCAGATAAAATATGATGAGGCAGAGGGCAAAGTTGATTTCCTGTTTCCCCAAATACGGGGGTTTCCTGGAATCACTCGTCTTACTGAAATTTCTAAATGGATCCAAAGAAGATGGGATATCCCATGAGCAGTGGGATATGTACTGTATTTGGATTTTTTTCCCTCTTAGTGGCAGATGATATCAAATATTGGAACTTCTAAAATTCTGCCTGGTAGTCTACATTCTAGGAGAAGCACTGTTGATTTGAACACGGAAGATCCTTCTGGAGAATTGGAAGAATCTGATTACAGTATGTTTATTGATTACTGTAAACAATATGATACTTGGATTGAAGCGAGTGATAGGCTTGCCACATGTTTATGTTGTACTTCCCTCCCTTGAGAGAGCGCATGAAGAACAAAGGAAGTGAAGTGAATTGTCCAAGATAAGGTGACATAGAAGAAACGAAGAATTCTGACTTTCTAAGAAATGTTTTCAACTGATCTTTAGCTAACAATGTTAGCAGAGCTTCTTTGTCACTAGGAGAGTTGACTATCTATGACTCTCACATAGTGGTGCCTGAGTGTACATCTTAGCTCCACTTCTTTTCCTCACCATAGAAAAGGGGAAATTGAGTACCTAACTCATAGAATTGTTACTAAGTCATTAAATGAATTAATACATGTTCCCACTCTGGTTAGTTATGGTAACTGCTTCCAAGCCCCATGAGAGCCGTGGAAGGGATATATGGAGCCTAGCAGAGTCCTAGTAAGTGTCTGCTCTTTATGCTGGACACAGATAACATCGGCAGTCCCAGAGTCCACCCCAGTGCAGTGTTCCTAAAGCAAAAGAGCCCATAACCTGGATATGAATTGGAAATCCTCAGGAAGTCCTATGTGTGTTAGCTTTTTTCCTCTAGGGAGCAGTCCTCAGCTCTGTTAAAGTTAAAACCATTGAAATGAAGGTTGTTTCCATGCCCAAAAGTGATTCCTTATTTCTTTCTTTCTTTATGACTGTGTTGGGTCTTCGTTTCTGTGCGAGGGCTTTCTCTAGTTGCGGAGAGCGGGGGCCACTCTTCATCGCGGTGCGCGGGCCTCTCACTATCGCGGCCTCTCTTGTTGCGGAGCACAGGCTCCAGACGCGCAGGCTCAGTAATTGTGGCTCACGGGCCCAGTTGCTCCGTGGCATGTGGGATCTTCGCAGACCAGGGCTCGAACCCGTGTCCCCTGCATTGGCAGGCAGATTCTCAACCACTGCGCCACCGGGGAAGCCCGTGAGTCCTTATTTCTGTGCTGCATGACTTTCTTCTCCTAGCTGCTCGTCTGTCTCATCCATCCTTCCATTCATCCCTGCTGCTGAAGACAAAGGCTTTTTCCTTTATCCTTTGCTGCCTGCCTCAGCCTCTTTATTTCTAAAGGTATGTTAAGGAAGAGATATTGCTCATCCTGGCTCAGCCAGAAAAGAAGCCCATGCATCCCGCTGTTCAAGCGAGGTCTAGAACTAATCCCTCCCCTCTTCTTGCTCCACTTTCGCCCCAGCTGGCTAAATCAAGCGATAATCCTAAAAGGGAATTTCATGCTATTTGTGACTTCCCCTCTCCCTCGCCCCGGGCCCTCCCCCACCCCACCCCGTTCAGGGAGGAGAGAACAAAGCCCCTGGATCAGAGTAATCTGTTTCTAACCCACTTCCATTCCCAGGGATTACCTCTGCGGGAGGAGGGAGACAGAAATAAATCTGACATCTTGGCACTGGGAACTTGGGGCAGAAGCTCCAGGAATGCCTGCAGGGTTGTAGGCATAAGATTCAGGAGCCTGGGAGCTTGTTCTCATAGGCTGGGTTCCCAAAAAATGGGAAGTGTGATACAATGGGAAGAACTCTGGTTTGGGAGGCAGGAGACATGGGTTCTGGTCTCACCATTGCTGACATTGACTTCCTTGTGGCCTTGGGAGTCACTTTGCATCTCCGATCACTAATTTCCCCCATTAAAAAAAAAATTACTCTCTTGAGCCCTAAAAACCTACAGCCCCCATTGATGTGTATTGAGCTCCTATTAATAATGCACAAAGGCCTAACAAGGACTCCCTTTGGGGACCCTTGTGAACCAATGGCTCAGCACACCTTCCCTCTGGTCTGTATTCTTTCCTCTACCCTCCATGGGCCCTGACGTACAAACATGTATCTTCCAGTTGGCCATTCTTTGGGGATGCTCTCCAGTGGCTGGGTGAGGGCTTCCTTTCCAGCTCTTCACGGTTGAAGCCAGGAAAGCTGTGTGAATGCAGGAAACTTCCACTAGAGGGTACCAAGGTTTCACTGGGATCTCAGATTGCATAGAGGCCTATGCAAACCCAGCAATTCCAGGGTTTTTAAGTACCTACTTCAGAGATTTAGAGGTCTCCATTCATTGTTCCTTACCTGGTCTGCTCCTTACTGTTCCTGGAAGGCTTAAGAAGTCTACTATTTTGACATTATTTTGATTTGATTTGACTTCAAATCAAAGGCAGCTTGGTATAGGGGAATCCAACTGGCCAGGTCCAAACTCTATGGGCACATTCCTTAAGTCTTTTGAGGCCCAGTATACCCATCTGTGAAATGGGGATAATAAAACTTACCTTGTAGGACTGTTGTGAGCACTAAGTGAAATCCTATGTGAAAACATATGACTGGTACACGGTAGGTGCCTAAAATTGTTTTTTCACTAGGTGAGAGTTCTTTCTCAGAATTGCCACAAACTGGGAATGGTGTTGACGGATTTGTGAGAACTGAGTACCTCCAAACAAGAAATGTGACTTTTTACCATTTTGCTCTTGAGTCTTACAGGATTCCAGGCTAGTGCTTCTTGGTCCTGCTCAGCCTTAGCCCTTGGTCCTGTTCTCTGTGTCAGCCCAGCCATGGCACTCTTCTGCCCTTCTCTTATCCTGGTTTCCTCGGTGGTAAGTTTAGTTTCTACTTCCTCATCACCTCCTTGACAAAAAGTCCTTTGTATTTTGCCCTGCGTTTCCTTTTTTTTTTTTTTTTTGAATTTAAATTTTTTGTACAGCAGGTTCTTATTAGTTATCCATTTTATACATATTAGTGTATACATGTCAATCCCAATCTCCCGATTCACCCCACCCCCACCCCCCTGGCTTTTCCCCCTTGGTGTCCATACATTAGTTCTCTGCATCTGTGTCTCTATTTCTGCCCTGCAAACCAGTTCATCTGTACCATTTTTCTAGATTCAACATATACGTGTTAATATACGATATTTGTTTTTCTCCTTCTGACTTACTTCACTCTGTATGACAGTTCTGAGACTGAGCAGAAGTTTGGGAAAGGGGGAGGACGAGCGTGTCAGGGCTTGCGTGTCAGCAGACACGTTACAGCTGCAGGGCAAACCAGGGTGAAACCACGAGTCAGAGGCCCCAGGGCAGGCTGCTGTGAGGCCCGCCCCTCGGCTCCTCTCTCATCTCTGTCTCACCCCAGAGGTTTCCTGGCAGGAGTGGGAGAGGTTGGTATCGAGTCCTTGAGCCCTGACTCATTCCCTGACTTAGTTGGGTGTTACCCAGTTATCGCCCAGATCTCTCTCCAGAGGCCTTTACTACATAACAGTGTCATCCCAAAAGACAGAAGAGGCAGAAGAGGCAAGCAGACCACTTATTTATTCCATGCCCATGTGAGGATCCCAACAACAAATAAGAAGTTTGCCATCTTCATGGCTTTATATACCACCCAGGAGGTTACATTGGTTATAAAATGAACAAAATCATCTCATAATGCTGCCCTAAGAGATCGGCTATTTTCCAGATTGCTTTATAGAAACAATCATGTTTAACTTTCTCAAGAAAGAATAAAGTTGTGATTTTATTTTTCTTGGGCAGGGAAAGGGGCCGGGGAAAGGGTGGACGGGCACTGGAACACTGAGCCAGGAAGTGACCAGCCATTATCACATAGTGAGTCAGGGGCCTATCTAGAGACTAACTCAGGTTACCTAACCCCACCCCAAATTCCATTCTCTTTGCCTCAGTCTAGTTACTTATGGACTATAGTAATGTTCCGAGTTTTCTGGACCTCACAAAAGTTCTTAAAATCTCCAGGTTCCTGAGGGCTCCATAGGAAGTCAGTTGTATTATGCTTCTAGACCTCATACATGTCCCTTTCACTGTTTGTCCTGTGAAAATGTGAGCTGCATGTCTGTTGCCTCCCCGACAGATTGTTGAAAACACTTTAGAGTTATTTAAGATTCAAAGAAGCCCAATGTAGTAGTCTGTGTGAGCTTAGATCTTAGAGACAGGAGATTCCATTTTTAAATCATTTGTCGGTGTTCACATCCTACTATCCTTGTGTGTCACCGTACTAGTGGATGCTGAAAATTATTTTCTTATCTCCCCTTTACGCAAAGGTCCCAATTGCTCCCTAACTAGGGTCATGCTTCCTAAAGACGTGAGCTGGTTTCCAAGAAAGCAGATTTTAGCTTTATCCCTTGGCAGAGAGAATGGAGTCATTGCACACAGGCCAAAACATTCTTTCTGCCAGAGCTTCCCATCTGGAAGAAAAGAGAAAAAGAGTTTCAGAGTTTCCATAAGGGCTGCCTAAAAATGGGAGGGAGGAATAGTGAGCCATAGGGAGGGGAGAAGAAAGCTACAGAGCTGGAACCCCAAGCTCCATTGTCTGGAAAGAATGTCAGATTCCACAGGCCTAAAACCCTGGCCTAGCAGCACCTACCTTTCCCTTCCTCCTAACCCTTAGCCAGGATTTATTTTGTTCCCCATTCCTTTACCTTTCACATGTATTTATCTGTCCTGCCTATCCCATCTCAGAATTTTCCCTCTATTCTTTGTTCTTTACGTACCTCCCTTCCAATTTTGTGCTTTCTGTATGGACAACTCCGAAATGTTCCTAGACTACTTTAATGCGTCTCACAAAAATAAGATTGCAGCGTTAGAAGGAACTTTCTCATAACCTGTGATGTACAGAAGGACTTCAGTGGGTCCAGGAAGCCTCTGAAATTGAATGTCAGTTTAGTCCATATATGCATCTTTCTGGCAAGAAGGCCTGTAGCTTCTGTCAAGTTCTCATATCTTCCGTTCAAATCCCTGCTGTTGACCCTGTAGTTCAGTGTGTTTTGGTGTAAGGCTGGGAACCCGAGTTAATTTTGGAACCTAGATCATGACTTCCATTTTTTAAAAATAAATTTATTTATTTATTTTTAGCTGTGTTGGGTCTTCGTTTCTGTGCGAGGGCTTTCTCTAGTTGTGGCGAGCGGAGGCCACTCTTCATCGCGGTGCGCGGGCCTCTCACTATCGCAGCCTCTCTTGTTGCGGAGCACAGGCTCCAGACGCACAGGCTCAGTAGTTGTGGCTCACGGGCCCAGTTGCTCCGCGGCATGTGGGATCTTCGCAGACCAGGGCTCGAACCCGTGACCCCTGCATTGGCAGGCAGATTCTCAACCACTGCGCCACCAGGGAAGCCCCATGACTTCCATTTTTTATAATGAATAAAATAGAAAATATCAATGTGGGACTTCCCTGGTGGCGCAGTGGTTAAGAATCCGCCTGCCAGTGCAGGGGACATGGGTTCCAGCCCTGGTCCAGGAAGATCCCACATGCCGCAGAGCAACTAAGCCCGTGTGCCACAACTACTGAGCCAGCGCTCTAGAGCCCGCGAGCCACAACTACTGAGCCCATGTGCCACAACTACTGAAGCCCGCGCGCCTAGAGCCTGTGCTTCGCAACAGGAGAAGCCACCGCAATGAGAAGCCCGCGCACCGCAACGAAGAGTAGCCCCCGCTAGCTGCAACGAGAGAAAGCCCACGTGCAGCAACAAAGACCCAATGAAGCCAAAAATAAATAACTGAATAAATAAATTTATTAAAAAGAAAATATCAATGTGTATCACACATAGTAAGGACGTTAGTTTTGATTAACATTTGATTCCAAATGCATATGTATAATAATTTTTATTTTATGTATATAAAATCAAAACATCCAACCTCATTCATTTAGTGAATATTTATTGAGTATCCAAAGACATTGCTCTAATCACTGGGAACATGGAAGATGAAAGAGACATGTTTCTGGCCCACAGGCAGCTCACATTTAGTAGGAAAGAGAGACGTTCACAAAACATTTGCAAAAGAACAAGTCCCACTGTAGAAGTAAGCACAAGGTACAAGGTATAAAAGAGAGTACGACACACCATTTAGAGTTCAGGTGGGGCCACACTTGAGTTGCATCTGGAGAGATGAGTAGGAATTTGCAAGAAGATGTGCAATTCTAGGCAAGGGACTGACATGCACAAAGACACAGCAGTGTGAGACAACACAGGATGGCCAGGGTGGCTGTGACAGTGGTCTCGTGTGTTGTCTCTGTACTGTAGAGAGGTTGGATGCTCAGGCCAGATCATGGAGAGTCTCCCACTTGAATGCAGAAAATGCTAAATATTCCTAACAGACTGTCACCCAGCTCTGCTTGGGCTGTCTCAATGAGACAGAACCTAGAACTTTGCGAGGCTGCTCATTCTGTTCTTGAGCATCTGATTGTGACAGATTCCTTCCTGTGCTGATGTAATATTTGCTTCCCTCTTTCAACCATTGATTCTCATTTGCCCTCTGCAGCATTACAAAAGGAGTTGACATCGTCTTCTATTCGGTTGACCCAAATGAAATTACATTTTTGTAGATCAAGATGGTTGGATACTGACAATTTCATGTTGTTGGCCCGTACTTAAAAAAAAAAAAAACAGCTAATTGAGGATAGCAATTATTTATTCACCTTAGTCTTTTCTTCCCAATATTTAATATCTTTAAACTCCATCAAATTATTCCTCACGTAAGTTACTGGATCCTTTTCCAACCTGATCTCTCCCTGGGCATACACTGGTTCATCAGTATCTTTTTAAATATGAGGTACCCAGTGGATGGACCTAGAGTCTGTCATACAGAGAGAAGTAAGTCAGAAAGAGAAAAACAAATACCATATGCTAACACATATATATGGAATCTTAAAAAAAAAAAAAATGGTTATGAAGAACCTAGGGGCAGGACAGGAATAGAGACGCAGATGTAGAGAATGGACTTGACACGGGGAGGGGGAAGGGTAAGCTGGGACGAAGTGAGAGAGTGGCATGGACTTATATATGCTACCAAATGGAAAATAGATAGCTAGTGGGAAGCAGCCGCATAGCACAGGGAGATCAGCTTGGTGCTTTGTGTCCACCTAGAGGGGTGGGATAGGGAGGGTGGGAGGGAGACGAAAGAGGGAGGAGATATGGGGATATATGTATATGTATATGTATATATACATATATGTATATGTATATGTATAGCTGATTCACTTTGTTGTAAAGGAGAAACTAACACACCACTGTAAAGCAATTATACTCCAATAAAGATGTTAAAAAAAAAAAAACCTAAAATTAAAAATTTTCTCCGCTCAAAAAAAATAAATAAATAAAAAGGTGTTCATTAGAAGAAAATAATAAATTATAGTATTTGTCAAATAAATAAATATGAGGTACCCAGAACTGGTCAGTTTAAAACACAGTGACACTATTATCTCTTTTGATCTGACCTTGTGTCTTTTCATGAATCTGTGACTGCATTGGGTTTGGTGAGTCCTAAACCTTTTTCATGTAAAATGCTGTCAAGCCAGACCCATGCCTTCCTTGTACAATTGATTTTTTTTTTTTTTTAACCTAAATGTGAGTCTTTACTTTATCCCTGTCAAATTTCATCATGTTGATTTTTGGCACTTTGTTCTAATCTGTCATGATGATTTTATTCTTTCTTTATTTATTTTTTATTGAAGGATAGTTGATTTACAATGTTTCAGGTGTACAGCAATGATTCAGTTATACATATATATATATTCTTTTTCAGATTCTTTTCCATTATAGGTTATTACAAGATCTTGAATATAGCTCCCTGTGCCATACAGTAGGTCCTTGTTGTTTATTATTTTATATATAGTAGTGTGTATCTGTTAATCCCGCATTCCCAATTTATCCGTCCCCCATTTCCCCTTTAGTAACCATAAGTTTGTTTTCTACATCTGTGAGTCTATTTCTATTTTGTAAATAAGTTCACTTGTATCTTTTTTTTTTTAGATTCCACATATAAGTAATGTCATATGATATTTGTCTTTCTCTGTCTAAGATGATTTTAAATCTTGCTTCTATCATCATCTAAGCTACTGATTTTAAAAATATCTAATACAACAGTGAGGCCCCTCTCTTTATTGATATCAACTTTTTAAATCAATATCCTTTGAGGTCAGTTGGAAAGCTAGTTAAAAATCTACATAACTGTGATTATCCATCCACAACTCCCCAGGCTCATTTTCTTAGCCCCATCTACCTGCTCCTTTACTACCTTGCTCTGATCTGTCCCTGGTCCATTAAGCAAACCAGACCCAGGCATCACACAACTACCGATTTCTGTATGGGACCTACAAACACCAGCTGCTTTTAAAGGAATCATCAAGGACCTTCCCGCTTGCTAATTCCCCACCTGCTCTCATGTTGATCTTCCCTCCGTGCAACTCTGCAAAGGCTTTGTGATTCCCAACTCTCATTACTCCCACCAGCCGCTCCAGGCGTGATGTCTCTATTCTTCTAGGATGTAGACTCCAGCTTGGACTTTGGCATTGCTCCTCCAGTTGGCTCTTGGTGCTCTCCCTCTGCCTACAATAGAACTCTCTTCTTTTTAGCTTGCCTATTAACCATAAATAATATGTATAACTTTGCCTCAATCTTTTTAATGGCTACATAGTATTCCATTGCATAGATAGACTATGCTGATGGACACTTAGGTGGTTCCCAAAATTTTGGCATTACAAAGAGGCCATGAGTCTGTTTGCAAGTACCAAGGTAGGATAAATTCCTGGAAATAGAATTGAAGGATCAAAAGTTATGTACCTTTTTATTTTGATAGTGCCAAACTGCTCTCCAAGTTGTACCATTTTACTTTAGTGGTGGTTTAGAGCTCAGCAACATAAATAATTTCAAATTAAATATACCTGTTCTTAAAAGATATCTTGCTGTTATACTATTGGAAATTTGAAATGGCTTTTAATTTTTCCCTTCTCCCTCATTTCTTCTCCTTACTCTCTCCTCTGATTTCTACCCCACCCTGAACTCCAAATTCTTCTCATTCATTTGTACAAAGTAATTCCACTGTCTCCAGACCCTAATGATTAACTCTCCCCATCCCTGCATTTGCACATACAAACCTCAGCATATTAAACCTGCTGCCGTCCAAAGCCATCCTCTTTAGTAATAACAATATTGAGCACGAACATGTATTAACTGATTTAATTCTTTTAACAACCTTGTCACGCAGGTACTATTATTATCCCTACTTCATGGGTGAGGAAATTGAGGTACAGAGAGGTTAAGTAGCTTGTCCAAGGTCACACAGTTGAAAAACTGCACAAATACTATTTGAACCGAGATAGCAGGTCTCTAGAGATCACACTCTTAACCCCTACAGACAGATATCTCTCTTCAGAGATTAGTCTACTTAGGTTCTTATCAAATTCTAACCTAACTTTCTTAGTGCTTCCTATGATATAATTCAGGCTATGGTCTCTACCCTGATCCCTATCTAGCCCACAGCATGTTCTATTAGTAGCTCTGCCCCACAAACGTGTCTGGAAAAAACAAGTTTCAGGATGGCTGTATTTACAGAGGAAAAAGTGTGGGGTGGGATCACAGGCAGAGGGGGACATCAGTCAAGCCCTCTCTCTCCCTCTGCAGAGGTGCGGCCTCCTGTTCTCTGGGTGGGTCTCCCCAGACAGGAAGGGAGCAGTTGGCTTAGTCAGTCCAATTTTCCCTAGAGCTCAGCACACTGTGAAATTCAGGAGGTGCCTGAGGCCAATTTAGGCAAGTTCTATTCAACCAACATTCATTGAGTCCCAACAATGGGCCAGACACTGTGCTGTGTAAGGGTGCGACATGAATAAGTCACAAGCTCTAGAGTGAAGATAAGCACTTCAATTACCAGTTACCTACAGTGTGATAAGTGTCTTAATAGTTAGAACCTTGACTGCATTGTTTGGAGTGGGGGAGAGCAAGAGGAGAAAGGGAAAAGGGAAAGTATGGATAAGGTGCATATCCCTGGGTGTTTTAATTTTAAGGAAATGATCCAGATTAGGGAAAGAAATCATAACTCAGTCTCAGTAAAGATTTCTGACAGAAGGGCAGTAACTTCTCAAGTACTGAGGTCTTCAAATGCAGGTGAGGTCAAATACCTTGCCTGTTTATCTGGATTGGTGTGGGAAGGAAGGTATGAGGGCAAAGAGTAGTCAGGAAAAGTTCCAAGATCCATAATGGTGGGGGGAGGGGGACCTGTGAAATGCTAATTCCTACTTTTTCTTGGCAGCTTTTCTGGAAATTGTGATGACAGCTGGTGGTGGGAAAAATCACTGAAATCACCAGTGACCACAACAATTTCCCTGCCTCTAAGTGGCTGGCTATCACCTGAGCCATTCCAGATGACGGCAGGCTGCCATGGATCCTTTCTTTTCTTCCTTCCTTTCTTTATTCCTTCCTTTCTGCCTCCCTCCTTTCTTTCTTTCTCTTTCTTTCTTCCTTTCCTTTCTTTCTTTCCTTTTTTTTTTTTTTTTTTTTTTTCTGCAGTGCAGCTGACAGGATCTTAGTTCCCTGACTGGGGATCGAACCCAGGCCCTGGCAGTGAAAGCGCCGAGTCCTAACCACTGGACTGCCAGGGAACTCCTCTTTCTTTCTTCCTTTCTCCCTGCTCCTCCTTCCTTCCTTCCTTTCTTCCTTCCTTTCTCTCTTTCTTTCTTTCTTTCTTTCTTTCAGGGAGGAACAGAAAAAGAGGTTCATTTTCCAAGAGCAATGAATAAGCAAGCCACATCTTCTACATTAACTAGACAGCTTCTTGTAGGATAAAAAGGCCTGGCCAAGAGACTCAGTCAGCAGAGAGACCCAGTCTCTGGCTTCAGATCTGGTCCAACTTAATGAGAACTTTGGAAATTCACAACCTATCTGTACATCCATTTCTCATTTGTGCTGTGGGAATAATAAGTTCTTGTCTCTCAATGATATTGCAAAATAAGGAAAGAAAGGAATAATAGATAAACATTTAAAGGCCTCAGGAAGGGCTTCCCTAGTGGTGCAGTGGTTAAAAATCTGCCTGCCAGTGCAGGAGACATGGATTCAAGCCCTGGTCCGGGAAGATCCCACATGCCACGGAGCACCTAAGCCCGTGGGCCACAACTGCTGAGCCTGCACTCTAGAGCCCATGAGCCACAACTACTGAAGCTTGTGTGCCTAGAGCCCATGCTCCACAAGAAGAGAAGCCACAGCAATAAGCCCGTGCACCACAAGGAAGAGTAGCCCCCGCTCGCCGCAACTAGAGAAAAGCCCGCGTGCAGCAACGAAGACCCAATGCAGCCAAAAATAAATAAAATAAATAAATATTTATTAAAAAATAAACTAAAATAAAAAATAAAGGCCTCAGGAAATAATACTCAATAGGGATATTTTTTATTGTTTTTAATAATTTCACGGATTGTTTCAGTAAAGTAAAAAGGCCATGGTTGATGTGCTGTTTTATTAAATGGGTGCTGAGTGTTGCTAAGGGGCCTCTCTTGAGTAACTTCCTCTTCTTAATTGGGACAGAAATTCTGGCTGTGGATAGAAACATAGAAGGGCCAAAATAAAACTCAACTGTTCTACAACTTCTGTTTCTCAATAGACTCCACTTAAGCATTTTGTTCTATTTCAAAGCTAAGTCATTAAAACAGGGGCCAGTTCTAATGAAGAGCATACTTATGAAGAAATATGGATAACACAAAGAGAAAGGAAAGGCAAGAAAAAAAATTCACTAATGAACTACAAGTGGCCATAAATCTGGAAACGTGGGTGAATATACTTAAAAGATTTATGAATATTACAATACGAAACATGCTATGTTCAGTAACGTTACACGATATGTTCCTCACTAGGGGTGCCTAGTTCTATGCGATGGGCCAACAACCCACAGTACATGCAGTGCTAATGCAGTTTCTACCATTCCTTGCAAATGAGTCTGTGATACCTTGTCTTGTATAATTTATCTTTGATTTTCATTTTCACTGAATAAACATACATACCCCAGAAGAAGTAATCAAGGGGGTTCAATCTGTAAAAATATAAACTGTTATCTATGTTTCCAGACTTTATGGCTATCTTGTAACTTCTACAGAGATGAACACAGAAAATTGATGCAGAGAGAATGGTAAAGGGTCTAGAGAAAAAGAGTCTAGGGTAAAAGTAGAAACATACAGAGTGTGACCATGGAAACAAAACTGGGAGGGGGAAATATCCAAATCCAGGCAGGGAGAGACAGAGACAAAGAGAGACATAGAGATCCTTTGGAAAATAAGGCAACATATCAAGGGGACAGGATAGTGAGAAGGACAGAAAAGCAGGTCAAAAAGGAAAAAAGCATTCTTAAAAGGAATTTCCTAAACTTCACAAACTGTCAAATGCGGCCTTCATTAGCCACAGCTGATGGATGGAAGCATACTTTTTCCACAGAAAATTAGAAAAATATAATTTAAGAACTAGAAAGAAATTAAAAGTTTATCTAGTCCAACACCTAATTTTACAAATGAAGAAATTAAGGCATGAGAGATTCTAGAGACAGATTTGGGTGGCCCTGTTGAAAAGGTGGGACAGTCTGATGACCATCAAGAGAAAATAATGTCTTTTCACAGTTCTCAATATTCATTTATTTTTATTTTTATTTTTTATTTATTTTTACTTTTTTATTGCAGTATAGTTGATTTACAATGTTGTGGCAATCTCTGCTGTCCAGCAAAGTGACTCAGTTTTACACATATACACATTCTTTTTTAAATATTCTTTTCCATTATGGTTTATCACAGGAGATTGTGTATAGTTCCCTGTGCTATACAGTAGGACCTTGGTGTTTATCCATTCTAAGTGTAATAGTTTGCATCTACCAACGCCAAATTCCCAGTCCATCCCTCTCCTTCCCCCCACCCGCTGGCAACCATAAATCTGATCTCTATGTCTGTTTTGTAGATAGGTTCATTTGTGCCATATTTTAGATTCCACATGAGAGTGATATCATATGGTATTTGTCTTTCTCTTTCTGACTTACTTCACTTAGTATGATAATCTCTCGTTGCATCCATGTTACTGCAAATGTTATTATTTTGTTCTTTTTTATGGCTGAGTAGTATTCCATTGTATATATGCACCACATCTTCTTTATCCATTCATCTGTTGCTGGACATTTAGGTTGTTTCCGTGTTTTGGCTACTGTGAATATTGCTGCTATGCACAGTTCTCAATATTTAAATGAAACAGGTGATGGAAACTCATCTACTCTTTTTTTAAAATTAATTAATTAATTTATTATTTGGTTGTGCCGGGTCTTAGTTGCAGCTGGCAGGCTCCTTAGTTGCGGCAGGCGAACTCTTAGTTGCGGCATGCATGCGGGATCTAGTTCCCTGGCCAGGGATTGAACCCGGGCCCCCTGCATTGGGAGTGTGGAGTCTTAACCACTGTGCCACCTGGGAAGTCCCCTCATCTGCTCTTGAGTGGGCCAATTTATGCACCATCTGTTAGGGAAGAACTAAATGGGAACTCAAGCTCTAGACTTGTCTTGTTCCAGCCATTCTTTAGGTTAAATTACATCAGCCCTGGAGTTTATGGAAAAAGATCACGGGAAGACTGAGCGTTGAGGTGGAAAGAGTGCCTGTCCTGTGTCAGGTTAACCTGGGTTCTTGCACTGGCTCTGCCAGTTACTAGCCACTGAGATCCCAGGCAAGTCAATTAATTCATGCATTTCTCAGTTTTCCAAAATGAGAATAATACCATGTGCTTCATGTGGTACTTGAGGAGGTAAGTGAAAGAATACATAGTATAAAGTGCATAGCAATTCACCAAAGCAATAAAAGTGGCCAATGTTAAAAAAAAAGTTCTTCCTAACTAGGAATCAAAGAAATGCAAATAAAGAGCAACGGGATACCACTTTCGCCTACCAAACTGACAAAGATTAAAAGAAAACAAAGGTAATAACATGATGCTGGAGGTTGTGGAAGCAGATATTCTCATATTTTGCTCAAAAGAATGTAAATTTGTACATTTCTGGAGATCAGTTTGGCAACATTTTTAAGAGCCTTAAAAATGTTCATGCTGGGACTTCCTCGTGGCGCTGTGGTTAAGAATCTGCCTGCCAATGCAGGGGACACGGGTTCGATCCCTAGTCCGGGGAGATCCCACATGCCGCTGAGCAACAAAGCCTGCAAGCCATAACTACTGAGCCTGCTACCGAAGCCCTCGCGCCCTAGAGTAGCCTAGAGCTACTGAAGTCCTCACGCCTAGAGCTCGTGCTCCACAACAAGAGAAGCCACCGCGATGAGAAGCCCACGCACTGCAAGGAAGAGTAGCCCCCGCTCGCTGCAACTAGAGAAAGCCTGCACGCAGCAACGAAGACACAATGCAACCAAAAATAAATAAACAAATTTAAATGTGGCATGTTTAAAAAACAAAAAAAGAGTACATAACTGGAGGGATTATATTTGCAGAAGAGAAAGTAAATATTATAAAAAATACTGTTCACTCTCTTTGATCCCTGATTTTACTTCTAGATATTGAGCCTAAGGAAATAATCACATGTAGGAGGAAAAAGGTATTGTATATCTATATCTATAACTTTGTTCATATAAGTTCTTTATATCAGGGGTCCCCAACCCTGGGGCCACGGTCCGTGGCCTATTAGGAACCGAGCTGCACAGCAGGAGATGAGGGGCAGGTGAGCAAAACTTCATCTGCCGTTCCCCATCACTTGCATTACTGCCTGAACCATCGCCTGCATTACTGCCTGAACCATCCCCACCCCCCTTCTCCGTGGAAAAATTGTCTTCCACGAAACCGGTCCCTGGTGCCAATAAGGTTGGGGACCACTCCTTTATATGACAGAAAAAAATATGGTAAGTATGAATTTTCACAACCTTCCTCTCTCCCACAAGGCTAAAAGAATGTTTTGCTGCTCAATTGGTAAAATGAGGGTATTGGGTCTTGGAGAAAATGCAATAGAGCTTCAATTTAATTTACATTGAAAAAGGCAGATATTTATAGGAAAGTGGGAAGAATTTTATCAGACTGTTTGGGGTCAGGGACCAAAGAGATGATGGGAAAAGGAAGGAAGGGAATGGAGAAACCAGGAAAAGCAGAGCTAGTTGGGAGGAAGTTTCAAACAACTGTCCTCTGCATGAAGTATTAAGAGGGAGAAGAGAAGAGAGGATTTTGAGAAGCTTTGCTATGTCTTATTAATGGAATCTCCCTTTGGTTTTTTTTTTTTAATTAATTAATTTATTTATTTTTAGCTGCATTGGGTCTTCGTTGCTGCGTGAGGGCTTTCTCTAGTTACGGCGAGTGGGGGCTACTCTTCGTTGTCGTGCACAGGCTTCTCATTGTGGTGGCTTCTCTTGTTGCGGAGCATGGGCTCTAGGCACACGGGCTTCAGTAGTTGTGGCACGCAGGGTCAGTAGTTGTGGCGCACGGACTCGGTAGTTGTGGCACATGGGCTTAGTTGCTCCGCGGCATGTGGGATCTTCCCGGACCAGGGCTCGAACCCTTATCCCCTGCATTGGCAGGCGGATTCTCAACCACTGCACCACCAGGGAAGCCCCTCCCTTTGGTTTTATGTTGAGAAAGTAAAGGTTTACTTTTCTTTTTCTTTTCTTTATTCTCATTCTCCTCCTCTTTTTCCTTGATTCTTTCTTTTATTTTTAAATGCTGGAATGATGTTTCTGTAAAATCTTAGCTTGGGCTACCCGTCAGCTTGGTTTTATAGGGGTTATATTTAAAACAGTAAACATAATTAGACACACTCTGAATATCCAAGAATAGGAAATTAGTTAAATAAATTAACTAGTTTAAGTTAAATAAGTTAGCGCATATCTATAGCCATTGACATTGAATATTTAATAACATGAATACCTGAATAATATATTAAGTGAAATAGGTCATGATCCCAACATGGTGTGTGTGTGTGTGTTATGTATCATCAAAAAAGACAGGAGGTCAGTATACTAATTATTAACAGTGATATGTTTAGAATTACTGATTATTTTTATTTTCTTAATGCTCATCTAAATTTTCTGAATTCCCTACATTGATCAAGTAATACTTTTATAATCAGAAACCTCCTTACCTTAAACCTTATTTTTTAAAGTGAGTAGCACAAGAACCATACAGCTTCTAGATAAAGTACAGAAGAGTATCTTTGTGACCTTGAAGGAGGCAAAGATTTCTCAGCAGGGCACAAAAAGCACTAGCCATAAAAGAAAAAATTGAAAACTTGGACTTCATCAAAATTATAAATATTTACTCATCACAAGACATCACTGGGACTTCCCTGGTGGCACAGTGGTTAAGAGTCTGCCTGCCAATGCAGGGGACACGGCTTCAATCCCTGGTCTGGGAAGATCCCACATGTCGCGGAGCAACTAAGCCCGTGCACCACAACTACTGAGCCTGTGCTCTAGAGCCCGCGAGCCACAACTACTGAAGCCCGCGCACCCTAAAGCTGTGCTCCACAACAAGAGAAGCCACTGCAATGAGAAGGCCGCGCACCACAATGAAGAGTAGCCCCCACTCGCCGCAACTAGAGACAGCCCGGGCGCAGCAGTAAAGACCCAACGCAGCCAAAAAAAAAAAAAAAAAAAAGACATCACAAAGAAAATGAGTAGACAAATGACTGACTGGGAAAACAGTTTTCATTTTACATATACATGACCAAGGATTCATATCCAGATAATTTAAGGAGTGCCTATAAATTAACAACAAAAATTTGAGCTACCCTATTAAAAAATGGGTGAAAGACTTGAAAAGATGCCTCACAAATAAAGAGATATAAATGGCCAATAAGCCATGAAAAGTGCTTGTAGTAAATGCTATGATGTGCCACTCTGATTCTCCTTTTGGAATGAAGGACTTACTCCTCAGCTGTTGGAAAGGCTGCCAGCAGACAGCTTTCAATCAGTCCACTTCAGTGATTGCCTCTGCTGAAGAGCCCTGACTTGCCCAAGGTCAAAGCTTATACACATACATACACAATGAATTGCTCCAGGCACTAAGTAAATGTTTAATAAACAAGAGCCTCTTCTCGAAGTGGCCTACATCCAGTGACTAATCAACATGGGGGTACAAAAGCCCAGCCACTTGTCCAAACTCAGAACATTTTTGACGGTTCATCCCAGTTTCAGCGCTTTCTGTAAGGTCAGCTGAGGCCTCTGACACTACATTGTATAATAGCTCAACTTCTTCCCTTGCTCAATCATGCTCTGTCTCTTCTCTTCCACAGATGTTGAGCCCAAGTGCACTCCCTAAAAAACCTCCTGCCAACTAATCTCCCAGTGAGTCTGCTTCCAAGGGAATTCAACCTGTGACAATGCTCAACATCAGTAATCATCAGGAAGATGCAAATTAAAACCATAAGGAGATGCCATTTTACATCCACTAGAAGGGGTAAAAAAAGACAACCCAAATGTTGGTGAAGATGCGGAAACACTGGAACACTCATGTAGTGCTGGTGGGAGCGTAAAAAGGTACCACCATGTTGGAGAATTGTTTGGCTATTTCTTATAAAATTAAATATATATTTAACCCGTGACACAGCAATTCCATTCTTAAGTGTGTAGCCAAGAGAAATGAAGACATATTTGTATAAAATTGAACGGGAACACTCATAGGTAGCCTTAGTTATAGTAGCCCCAAACTGGAAATAATACAAATGTCTATCAATAAGAGAAGGAATAAATAAATTACAGTATAGTCCTACCATACTACTCAGCAATATAAAGGAATGGAGTACTGATACACACAACATGTGTAGATCAAAAACATTATGTTGGGGCTTCCCTGGTAGCGCAGTGGTTAAGAACCCACCTGCCAATGCAGGGGACACGGGTTCAAGCCCTGGTCCGGGAAGATCCCACATGCCGCGGAGCAACTAAGCCCGTGCACCACAACTACTGAGCCTGTGCTCTAGAGCCCACGAGCCACAACTACTGAAGCCTGCGTGCCTAGAGCCCGTGCTCCGCAACAAGAGAAGCCACTGCAATGAGAAGCCCACGCACTGCAACGAACAGTAGCCCCCGCTCGCTGCAACTAGAGAAAGCCCACATGCAGCAATGAAGACCCAACGCAGCCAAAAATGAAAACAAATAAAATAAATAAATTTAAAAACAAACAAAAAAAATCATGTTGTATAAAGCCACACACGTACACACACACATACACCCCCGCACACACACAACACATACTAAAAGATTCCATTGACATGAAGTACAGGAACAGGCAAAACAAATCTACAGTGACAGAAATCAGAAAGTAGTTGGGTTGCTCGGGTGAAGTGGGGGCAGGAGTGGGGATTGACTGAAAAGGCCATGAGGAAACTTTCTGGGGTGATGAAAATATTCTATATCTTGTTTTGACTAGTAGTTACACAGTGGTTACAATTGTCAATATGCATTGACCTGAACATTTAAGATTTCTCCATTTTCATCGTATGAAAATTATATTTCAGTCAAAGCTTATACACACACACACAATGAATTGCTCTAGGCACTAGGTAAATGTTTAATAAACAAGTGAAGAGGAGATGACTTTTCTAAAGAACCAAATTATTAATAATTATGGAAAAGATTTCCCTTTCCTGGGTTGTAGTAAAATGTGATTCTCTTGGGATATTCCTTGATTAAAACTCTGAATATTTATTCTTCACAGTGGTGTTTTCCCCTCCCGCATTAAAATGGTTAAGCTTTGATCTCTCCCAAAGTGGCAGAATCAGGTCTATAATGTCTGCCTGCATCATTTGCAGGTGAGTGGAAATGCTAAAAGGATATTAAGATAGTAACAGTGGTGAGAGAAAGAAATAAAAAACCATCATTGGTTTCCCAGTGCGGTAGATCAGCATTTGGCTGCTATTCCACATAATCTTGCCAACATCACTCTCAAAGCAATTTCTCTTATAAAATATGGCACAATCGCCACCCTATTTTGAACATGGGTATTTAATCTCAGAAAAACTATTTAAGGTATTTGAAATATTTGAAGAGACAAGTTGATTTTTATGGAGCTGGTTGATATCAACCTATGCTGTTTTCCACTAAAGTTAATACCCTGGGGAGTATGAAAATTAGAAGAAGAGAGTCAGAGAATCCTTTTAGGGGTTTCATAACCTAAAAAACTAAACATGACAGAATGCCAGTGACTCTCAAGAGAAAGATTTTTGTAAACACACAAAGCTACTTTAAAATTCCCTTTAATAAAATCAAAAACCATTGTCTGCCATCTTCAAAATCTGAAAGACTACTGGTGGAGTTGCCAGATTTAGCAAACAAAAATACAGAATCTTCAATTAAATTTGAATTTCAGATAAACAATGAATAGTTTTTAGTGTAAGTATCCCCCCCCCCAAATATTGCATATTTTAGTATTAGCAGGTCCCATGAAATATTTGAAACATGTTTATATTAATAAACAATTTATTTAAAAAAATTTGTTGTTTATCTGGAAATCAAATTTAACTAGGCGTCCTGTACTTTATCTGGCAACCCTAGTACTGGGGAGAGTTATTTAGCCTCCTCTGCAGAACATGAGGCCCCACCTGGCTGATGAGAATGTGCCTTTAGGGTTACTACATGGAATTACAATGTTAGCAATGGTCATGGTAAAAGGAAAAGAACTGAACCTTTCTTCTGCTCCATGGATTTCTACTCTCTCTTTCACACTGAAGAAATACTGTGAAAAGCATTTCAATGTATTTCTAATTATTTAGAGTGGTAATAGATTAGTTGTACTAAATAAAGAGTATACTTCATTTGGATCTCTAGGCTTTGTTTGTGTAGGGGCTAAGAGCCTAGGATTAACCGTATGGATTTATGAACCTAGAGAACTTGTTTCTCTTGCTAGGTTTGCTAGTCCTAGTGAGGAATGAACAGACCTGATTTAGTAAAGCAGTTGGAAGTCTTCGAAGTTGCTGCATGAAAATATTTTCTAATGAAGTTATTCCCACCACCTCCTTCACTAAAGGATTACCCACATTGTTCTGCTTTTATAGGACTTGTTACTGTGGCAGATCTCCCTATTTGTCAGATCTCATCCTCTTTAATGGAGGCTGGAGTACTAGTGCTCCAGAGGTTAGGTTGAAAACAGCAACATTGCTCTGAGTCTGTTTTGAACGCTCATGGAGGGAGCATTCTTTCTAGCAGCAGCTGATGCTCTGCAGCGTGGGATTCTATTACCTTCATTTGAGCTGCCTGGTTATTCTAGCAATCAGATCTTTCTGTCTCCTTCCTGTTACCCGGCCTTGACACCAGCTATCATGTGCCCACTTTGCCTTGACTCCCAGGCCCACAATTCTTCTTTCATTTTCTTTAAACTCATATGCCAGAATATTGGAATTTCTAGGACATTTACATGGCTATGACAACAGTGGAGAATATTTGAAATCAGGACTGTCCAGTAAAATCTAGGGCATGTAGTCCCCCTAATATTTCAAAACTTGTCCTCTGACAGTTACTTAGGACGGCATGGGTATTTGGAAAGGAGACAGGACTGGGAATCAGAAATTCTTCTCTTCATGGCTTTCGTCACTGCTTTGCAGTTAATTTTAGGCAAATTACTGCGTCTATCTCTGTCACTTTCTGATCCTTTTTATTTGAAACCCCTTATAAAAATAATTAAAAAGAACAAAGCAAAAGGAACTCATTTTCAACTTACTCTGCCTATCCTTAAAATTTAAGTTTGAATCCTAGTGTTTGTAATACAGCATATTGGGCTTCTCTGTCCATTTACCATGAGGGTGGGGAAAGTTAGGGAAAACTAAGGCCTTAAAGACTTTACCATTTAATTTTAACTTCTTGTTTAGGAGGCTAAAACAAGTGTCTGCTTTCAGGACTGCAATTTGTAAACTTCAAGTCTGAACCCAAGCTGGATAGAACTATAGTATTCTAATTCCTGGAAAAAATAAAAGGGGCTTGTAAACTAAAGAAAGTGATTTACTCTGTCAGACAGTAAGAATAGCACTATCTGTAAAACAGTGACTCCTTTTTCTCTCTTCTACCTTTTCAATTCCTTTGATCCTGTCAGCCTCCCCTCCACATATGATATCCTCTTAAATTGAGATAAGATAGTGATGAATCACGTTAGTAAAAGTACATAGGGCCAAACAAAGATGTCATATTTTGGCATCACTTGGCACTGAGACACATTAGGACAGGGCAGAAAGAGTTCAGGATTTCCTGATGCAAAATTCCTAAAACTGTGGTTCCCACTAAGTGGTTAATGTAGGTTTGGGGCAAGAAAAATACAAATCTCTCCTGAATGTTGGAGTTGTGCCTTTTTGCCTGAAGAGTTTTGTCTTTTTTTTTTTTTTTTTGGCCTGCCCTAATTCCTGATGTCAGGTCCCCAGGGTATCTGTGCTCTGCCTCATTCTCAGTGAATGTATATTTTATACAGTGTGATCACACTTTGAACTAAAATAGACCATATCTAGAAATCTGCTGGTACAGCTTCCCAAGGACTAAAGAATATGAACAGTTTGAATTGTTTTTTGTGTCTGTGGCTTCTTCTTGAGTCAATTCACAATACAGAGATGTTACCCTCTAGATTTTATTTAGGAAAAAAAAGGCATCAGATCCCAAAGGCTAGCCTCCATACCGAGACTATTTTCCTAGTAAATGCAGAATATCTGCAAAGGAAAGGGGCCTAGATGCCTACTTTTCAGTCTCTCTTCAGCTCTGGCATTATTTTTTTTATTGAGGACAAGATAACTTTCAGTTCAGTCCTGTGCGTAAGCAGGCCACAAGCCAATTTCTAGTTCCCCCTACGCTTTTCAAGTGTTTATTAATCTTGAATTCAATGCAAATCCTGTAAGGAGGCTGGCAGCAGCAGATTTTCATCCTCAGTTATTTAAGATGTGGCTAAAACTTCAAAGGCAAATTGCTCTCATAAAATCACATCCTGTAAGACGTGATTTCACCAGGTTGGCAGGCCTTAGTGTTCTGAGTATCTTTTCTTCACCCCACCCTTAACCTAGGGCTGGACAGAGGTGAGATTATTCTCTTTGCTAGGTATGGGGTCAGGTCTTGAAGGAAGACTAATTCTGATGTAAATTCTTCTTGTCAGGGATTTAAAAAACAAATAGAAATAGAGCCAAGGGTGGAGAAACTGAGGCTATCTGACTGTTGCCAAGTTGCTGAGACTAATCCTCTTGGCTACTTCACTGGTCTGGTTCAACCTAAGCCCTCACTATTTTTTTTTGGATTTGAAGTCAAGGCAACACCATTGCTAAGTCAATTCCAGCATGCCAGCTCCAGAACACTGTAACCTTTAAAGACTTGGGATTCCGTGGGAAATGTTGTAGCAGCATTCCAGAGACCCACGCATCAGACACAGACGTATGCATTCTTCCCTGCAGCAGGGGGCGTTGGCCTTACTCCCTAAGTGATGTCCTCAAGAGTCCGGTGGCTGATCCTTCATAAGAGGACAGGGTCTAGAGAATGGACTTGAGGCTATGTGGAGGGGAAAGAGTAAGATGTGACAAAGTGAGAGAGTGGCATGGACATATATACACTACCAAACGTAAAATAGATAGCTAGTGGGAAGCAACCGCATAGCACAGGGAGATTAGCTCCGTGCTTTGTGACCACCTAGAGGGGTGGGATAGGGAGGGGGGAGGGAGGGAGATGCAAGAGGGAAGAGATATGGGAACATATATATATGTATAACTGATTCACTCTGTTATAAAGCAGAAACTAACACACCATTGTAAAGCAATTACACTCCAATAAAGATGTTAAAAAAAAAAAAAAGGACAGGGTCAAACAGGCTCATCTCAACTTGAAGATCACCAGCAAAGGGCCTGGGTTTAGTCATGTAGTTGCCCAGTCACTTGGGATTGGTAAATAATCCTGGAGTAGTAGTAGTGAAAAAGGAAGCAGAAGTACTGAAAAAAAGGGGGGGGGGGAGGGT
This sequence comes from Balaenoptera ricei, assembly GCF_028023285.1. Classification (NCBI taxonomy): domain Eukaryota; kingdom Metazoa; phylum Chordata; class Mammalia; order Artiodactyla; family Balaenopteridae; genus Balaenoptera; species Balaenoptera ricei. The sequence continues at coordinate 17,927,659 of NC_082658.1, read as the reverse complement.
CTAGAAAGGAAGTAAGACAGGTAGAAATGCATGACTTTTTCAACTTCCTGATGGAAAGATCCAAGAGAAATAAAACTCTTTCCGACTCTGAGGACCTTTCTTTGGCCATATTTGGAGGTATATAATGTCATATTGCCACTCTCAAATAAATAAATAAATGAACACATACAGATATACACACACATACATATATCACCTGTTACATCAAATTTAGTTATTATCCATCAGTATAGTACACATTTTAAATAAAGCATATGGAATTAATCTACTCTCTTTCATGAAGAACACAGGATGGGTAGGCAACATTCCATCTACTCCCCACATTTCCAACGGTCATTCCAACAGCCATTTTAAGTTAGAGAAAAGAGAGAAGCTGGGATCTCATGGCATCAGCTTCCTATGGATTACTCTCCAACTTTTTGTTTCCCTGGTTTTTGGAACCCCTCCACCATCTTCCACAGGTAAGACTCATGTTAGTGGAACCGGAGTTACATGCTTGAAACTGACATTGAAGGCTATAATTCTAAGTTGAGGCTAAATAGTAACAGTAATGCTTTGTTTGCATCTAATGTGGTGGGTTTTATAATGGCCTCCCAAAGTCTTCCACCTGTTTCTCTTCCCCTTTCAATGTTCCATGGCCAGTGTGTCTTGCCCCTCTGCCTGAATATATTGGCTTCCTAACCTAATTCCTTTATATTCTCTTTGCTTTGAAACGTCTCTTTCAATTTCTTACATTTGCTCTGTACAGTTGACCCTTGAACAGCATGGAGGTTAGGGGCACTGACCACTCCCTCCAGTCAGAAAAATCCATGTATAACTTTACAGTCAGTCTCTGCATCTGAGGATTCAATCAACCACAGATCATGTAGTCCTATAGTTTGTATTTTATTGAAAAAAACCCACGTATAAGTGGACTCGCACAGTCCAAACCTGTGTTGTTCAAGGACCAACTGTATATCCTTTACTCCAACTTTTTATCTACAACTCGTGCTGTGAAGATCATTCTGATATTAAGCACATGATAGGACTTCCCTGGTGGCGCAGTGGTTAAGAATTTGCCTGCCAATGCAGGGGACACGGGTTCGATCCCTGGTCTGGGAAGATCCCACATGCCGCGGAGCAAATAAGCCTGTGCGCCACAACTACTGAGCCCGCGCACCACAACTGCTGAAGCCCACGCGCCTAGAGCCCGTGCTCTGCAGCAAGAGAAGCCACCGCAATAAGCCCGCACACCGCAATGAAGAGTAGCCCCCGCTTGCCACAACTAGAGAAAGCCCGTGCACAGCAATGAAGACCCAACGCAGCAAAAACAAAAAACAAAAAAGAACATGACAGACTTTTTTTTAAAAGAAATTCCCAAGCCACAAGTAAAATAATAATACTTTTCTTTGAGAAAAGCATGTATTATGCACTTATCTGCTTTACAAATGTGGAAACTGAAGCAGGGAAATTATAAGACTTGCTCTAGGTCATATATAAAAATTGGGACTATGTCCTCAGACTCTCAGACTAGTGCTTTAAAACTAAAGACAAAAGGGACTAAGATCAAAATGAATTTGATTGGTTTTTTGCTTTCTCTTTATTGAAGGATACAACTTGCATAGGTTTTTTTTCATTTGCAGATTTTCAAGGGCTTTGTTAAACAGAGAAGTTAACAAAAAGAAATCTGTTAGAAGTACCGCTAATGGCCTTGAGATATTACTGACTTCCCTACTCTTTCTGAAGCCCCATTGGAGGGAAATTAATTTCCAAGAGCCTTAAACATCATTTAAATTATGCCAGAGAAGACTGCCTGGAGCATATGTTAGATCCTTAGTCTTCTTAATGGGAACTACATGCTACCTTCCATTCCTCTATCCCAAGTAGGCCTGGGTTCAATCTTGACTTGCTGCATTGGAACCTCGTGGGTCATGGGACTAGGGATGTGGCCAAGTAAGATTCTCCTCATTACTGTTGCCATGAAGACTATGGCCCTCGTAGGTTTTTTGTTTTGTTTTTGTTTTTTAAATCATTTCTGTGATTTTATAAAAGAAGCTTGCTTCTAGCCTTAGGTTCACATAGGTTCTCTGTGGAGCACACAGCTTGTATACAAAGGAAAGGCTACAGACTGGGTAAAATACTCTCTCTTGGTCAGTTGGTTAGTTGGGTCAATAAAAATTGAGATGTACTTTGTGCAGGGCTCAGTACTAACAGTTACAAAAGAATAAGAAGTCAAGCTTTTGCTAATAGTATATCTTAAAAAGATATCCATATAAGACAAAAATACAATTACAGAAAAACAGAACAAGTACAAATAAGTCAGCAAAAGCCAGTACTTGAGAGCTGATGGGAAATGGGTTACAGTTGGGTGGAGTTAGTCAATGAGGACTTTCTGGAAGAGGTGAGTTTTGAAGGAAGGGAGGGGCATGGGTTTGCGAAGAAGGATGAGGAGGCCTTTCCAAGCAATAATGCATGAGAAATGGTAGAGAAGAGAGTGAGCAAGCTCTAAGGACCAAGTGGTAAACAGCTTAGCTTGCTAAGACTGGAGAATCTATGTTAAAGGGTAAGGAGAAACAAGTCGGAGAAAATGGTAAGGACAGTGCATGAAGAGCCTTAAATGGTTATATATCAAATTTGCTTTAACAGAAAAGAGGGAGCCTCAAAGTTTCTTGCATAATGAAAATAACTTTTTAAGAAGCTGAGGTACAGATGAATTAGAATAAAACAAAACTGGAGAAGTAGAAAATAGGGGAGATGCTGCAAAATTTTCCAGGAGAGAAAAAAAATGGCTGGGTCCTAATGCCAGCTCTGCCATTTATTAGCTATATGACCTTGGGCAAGTCACTAAATCTCTGTGTGCCTGTTTTCTCATCTGTAAAATGGGGATAATGGTGTCCACCTAACAGAATTGTTGAATGGATTAAATGAATTAATACATGAAGTGTTTAGTAAGCACTCAATACATTAGTATGCAATTATTAATTACATTATTAATATATTAGTATTATATTATTATTTTATGACCAAAAAGTGGTCATAGAAATGCATCCATGTAACAAAAGGCCCCATCTCACATCTTACTTTGAAATGATTGCAGCTTTTCAGTCTGTTCTAAAAGGTATGTAGGATTCAGAGGATAGGAGGGCAGGCCTAGTGTCCAAGACTGTGCTGATCAATATGATAGTCACTAGTCACATGGGGCTGTTGAAAACCCAAAATGTGCCTAGTCAAAATTGAGATGTGCTGTAAATTGAGATGTGCTGTAAATACACACTGGATTTCAAAGCCTTATTATAGAAAAAAAAAATCATATACATTTATTTTTTTGGCCATGCAGCTTGCGGGAACTCAGTTCCCCCACCTGGGATTGAATCCAGGCTGTGGCAGTGAAAGCCCAGAATCCTAACCATTAGGGACACCAGGGACACTAGGCCTCATTAAAACTTTTTTGTTGATTGCATGTTGAAATGATAATATTTTGGATATATTGGGTTAAATAAGATGTATCAGTTTCACCTTTTTCTCTTTTTTTTTGAATTTAAAGTTACTTAGCTGGCTTGCATTATATATATATATATATATATATATATATATATTTTTTTTTTTTTTTTTAAATAAATTTATTTTTGTCTGCATTGGGTCTTTGTTGCGGCGAGCAGGGGCTACTCTTCGTTGGGGTGTGCGGGCTTCTCACTGCTGTGGCTTTTCTTGTTGTGGAACACGGGCTGTAGGTGGGTGGGCTCAGTAGTTGTGGTGCACGGGCTTAGTTGCTCCGCGGCATGTGGGATTTTCCCAGACCAGGGATCGAACCCGTGTCCCCTGCACTGGTAGGCGGACTCCCAACCACTGCGCCACCAGGCAAGTCCCTTGCATTGTATTTCTATTGAACAACGGTGGTCCAGTACAACGTTCAGCACTGAGTTTTAAAAATTAAACGGTTCTACATGAGAAGGTTCTATAAAGGAATATGGGGAATTATAGATAAAATCTCCTTGTCCTTGACACTTTAAAACATATATTTAAATATACACACATTTATATGTAATTAATATATATTTATATTAAAAATATATATACCTCAATTTGCGAGATACCTACAAAACTGAGGGAGCCACAGCTAATTTACCTTTAAAGAGGCCACAATTGGTAAAGGGTCTTTTATTTTATTATTATTATTTTTTTGGCCCCACCACGAGGCTTGCGTGATCTTAGTTCCCCAACCAGGGATCTAACCCAGGCCCTGGCAGTCAGAGCACAGAATCCTAACCACTGGACTGCCAGGGAATACTCAGGTCTTCTATTTTTAAAAAAAAAGCAGAAACAAAGATGAAAACAGAAAAAAGGTGAAACACATCTTACTTTTGAACATTAAATCATGAAAACAAAAATCTTCTAATTTCTGAAATCACACCCTCAAAGGTCCAAATCTTATTGGTTTAAGTAACCTGAATTACTAAAGGTTTTCTGACAAAATTTTTCATATCATCCCTTGAAGTTACTACTTAAAATAACAGGAATAATTACGGCCAAAGAGCCTCCTATCAGGGTTTTCTGCTGGTCTGGAGGTAGAAATCTAGTTTGCGGTTTTGCTCTGAATTGATATTTCAACATTTTGCCCTGACTGCACTGACCAACTACATAGGCTTCTATTTCCAAAGACAGCCCGGGGATTAGCGGGGTGGGGGCAAAGAGAGAGAGAGAGAGAGAGGTGTGTGTGTGTGTGTGTGTGTGTTAGCGGGGTGGGGGGAAAGAGAGAGAGGTGTGTGTGTGTGTGTGTGTGTGTGTGTGTGTTAGCGGGGTGGGGGGAAAGAGAGAGAGGTGTGTGTGTGTGTGTGTGTGTGTTAGCGGGGTGGGGGGAAAGAGAGAGAGGTGTGTGTGTGTGTGTGTGTGTTAGCGGGGTGGGGGAAAGAGAGAGGTGTGTGTGTGTGTGTGTGTTAGCGGGGTGGGGGGAAAGAGAGAGAGGTGTGTGTGTGTGTGTGTGTGTGTGTGTTAGCGGGGTGGGGGGAAAGAGAGAGGTGTGTGTGTGTGTGTGTTAGCGGGGTGGGGGAAAGAGAGAGAGGTGTGTGTGTGTGTGTGTGTGTGTTAGCGGGGTGGGGGGAAAGAGAGAGAGGTGTGTGTGTGTGTGTGTGTGTGTGTGTGTGTTAGCGGGGTGGGGGGAGAGAGAGGTGTGTGTGTGTGTGTGTGTGTAGGGGGTGGGGGGCCCTCATGCCTTTTCTGTGCTTCTCAAACCCTTCCGGGCTTCTTCCGGCTCGCAGGCGGCCTGCTCCCCGCAGCGGCGTAGACAGGTGCAGCGCCAGCAGCCACCTCCCACCCCCAAGGCTCGTCGGCTACCCTACATCCCGCCAAGCTGGCCGCGCCCTCGCCGCTCCGCCCCCTACCCGGCGCGCGCGCGCACACCGGCGGAGGCGCGCCCGTCCGGCGGGGCCGCGCACGCAAACTGCTGCCGCCGCCGCCACCTCCTCCCTCCCTCCCTGCTGGCCCTCCTCCCCTTCCCTCCCCTCCGCCCCCTTCCCTGTAGGCAGCCGGCCCGGCAGCCCGCGCGTCCGCACTGCCTGCCTCCCGGCCCCTGGCGCTCGGGCTGGGTCTCTCCCCCGCCCCCAGGCTCCCCCGATCGCTCTCCTCAGGCGGTCGCCGGCGCTCGGTGGATGTGGCTGGCAGCCGCCGCCCCCTCCCTCGCTCGCCGCCTGCTCTTCCTCGGCCCTCCGCCTCCTCCCCTCCTCCTTCTCCTCCTCAGCCGCTCCTCTCGCCGCCGCCGCCTCCACAGCCTGGGCCTCGCCGCGATGCCGGAGAAGAGGCCCTTCGAGCGGCTGCCTGCCGACGTCTGCCCCATCAATTACAGCCTTTGCCTCAAGCCCGACTTGCTGGACTTCACCTTCGAGGGCAAGCTGGAGGCATCCGCCCAGGTACGGCGACCCTCGGGCGCCGGGGGCGAGCTGCCGGGCAAGCAGTTAGGCCGCGCCCACGGGCTGGGCTGGGGGCCCGGTCGGCCGGGCGAGCGGGCGCGCGGGCCTGGGCGCTGCGGACCTGGGGCTGGGGGGGCCGGCTCGGGGACGGGCGCGCCCCTCTGGGGCGGCCGCGGGGCGCCCGGGCGGCTGTGCTCTGCCCTGCCGGCCTGGGGCCCGGGCCGTGCTGCAGGGAGCGCCGCGGGAACCGGCCGGCCCGGCCCGTGTGCCCCTCGGGGCCAGCACACCTGTGTGGAGCCTCCCCCAGACCCCGGCCCTTCCGGGCTTGGTCGTGGTCTGGGAGAGGCTGGAGGGTGTTGGGGAGGCCAGAGGGGTCATCGGAGTCCATGCTCAGCCTCCTGACTCAGTTCTTTTCTCTCGTTCTCCCTACGCCCCATGAGGACACATTGGAAGGGGCAGTCATCTGGGACTCCGGCTGCCTCGCGTTAGCCAGGAGGGGAGATTCTAGAAGGGGGAAGAGGGTGAGAAGGAGAATGTTAATCCCGGGCAGCCTTGCTGAGTTCTCCCCGCCTGCTCCGGCCCAGGGGCTGGGTTTCTAAGATGATCCGCCCCCTCCCCCTTCTCCTTTCCCTCAAGTGACAGTGCAGCATTGACTTTGTTCTCTCCTAACCTCTAGAGAAGCTGAAGGAGGACCCCCATCTCCTCTTTTCCTTCCATCTTCCTAGCTTTGCAGCCTTTAAAGCAGGTGGATTTATTGCTACAGCGATGGTTGCTTAGCAGTACCCTCCTCTGAAAGAAGCTATTAGTGTTAGCATACCACCGGTGAAAATATTCCATTACTCTTCATTGCAGTTTTTGGTGAATCATGCTCCCCCCGCCCCTCCCCCCGCAGATTATCTAAAGTATTGTTTGATTTTGGAGATCATTAGTATTGATGCCCTACAAAGATCCAGAACAATAGACATTTGTGATACCATGTTATATGATGTGTTATGTGAAGTCTGTAATGAAAAATGGGAACTGTTTAGTAGTTACCTTTAAAAAGAATGATGGTAAATATATTTTGTTTCATTTCTTTTCCTACTGCAGTCAGGGGGAAAAAATCAGTAGGCCTCAACCTTAAAGAATAGGGTGTATGTAGCAGCGAAATGAAAGAAATGTAGACTAGCCTAGCGTTCGAATGAATTGAAAGTTGGCAGTTGTTTTTGAAAGCCGAGTACTCAGATTGAAAATATGTCTAAAAGTGTAGAATTAAAAAGTATACTGTCAGATTTGGAGTGCTTGTATGAAAGCATGAGGGCTCTGTTGTCTGGCTGCATCAAAAGGCAAAACTTACCCCTGTGGAAGTCAGGTGATTTAAAAATTTTCCATTAAGAATATGAATCAGAATGAGTGCATCTTGGGTCTAAATTAGGATTTGAGAGGGTTATTTGGGAGACTGTTTATTTAAGCCAAGTGACTAGAGTGTTTGATATATATTGGCTGTGGGCAGATGGGAGGGATTGTAAACAGTAGTGTGTCTTGTGACTTGGCAGACCTGCGGGAAGAAGGACCTAGCAATGAATGAGTTTGCATTATGTGAAAAGACTAACATTAAAAAAAAAATCATTTGTTTCTTTACCCCAATAGTTGGTGTACCCCATAATGCATTCATAATTTTGAGAGGTATACATATTTAGGGAAAAGTTTCAGAAAAAATATTATCAGTAATAAAGATTTTCAAATGATTATTTTATTGGGAAATGACAGTTTTATTTGTGTTAGGGTATAACAACAAGCGGTGACATGCTTCTCCTTACCCCTTTTCTGCTTGCTTTTGGAAAGAAATGAGAAATAGGTGGTGGACTGGTTTGGGCCACTGAAGGAGCATGTGGTAATGTACTAGGTATTAGCAGGGACTCGTTAATTTGATACAAGGAAATAAGTGAATCTTTTTTTTTTTTTTTTGTAACATTAAGTTTTCAGAGCTTTTCAGAAAATTTTTTTCAGGCAAGGTGGCAACACAAATGAAAGATGGCCTGATAGAGAATTCTAACAGGTTTTATTAAAGGATGACTGGACTTTTTAATTGTATGCTTTGCCACCTTTGGAAGTGTAAAGAGGAGTTAACATTAGTAAAAAGTTAACATTAGTAGTAAAAAGCATGTATTGATGTTTTTGAAATCCATAGATTGGAGCAATAAGTTTAACTTGTGGCATTAGGTGGTATCTGATTATGGAAATATAAAAATGTGGACAAAATTATATCTCTAGAAGCCTAGATTGATAATCGGTATTGTGTCAGTTCCCTAACAGTTTGGAATTACATTGCACAAAGTATGCAAGTTGCTTGGTTGCTTTAGTTGCAAAATTTTATGATAAGCTCAGAGTATTTGTACAGGTTACATATTAGAAACTTAGTGGATTTTTAACCTGGTCTGGGGTGTGGACTCCTGGGGAAGATGAAAATTAGTCAATGTGCAGTGATTTAAAAGTAGTTGTCGTTTACGTAAGTGAGTGTGGTCTAATTCAGCAGGTTTTGAAAATGTGTTATCATGGGCCTAGAAAAATGGGACATTCCCTTTCCTCTCCTTTTACATTAGGATATTTGAGAGGAACAGACTTCGTAGCTATTTAAAATTCTGACTCTCTTGCTTTGTGGATAATTAATTTAAAAATAGATTACAAGTTTATGTGAGTGGCTGCAGTTCCTGGTTATGAGTGTATAGTGGTTTATACAGTAATTCTCTTATGGAAATATTTCACCTGTGCCAGAGAAATTAACTTTATCCTTCAAGGCCAGAAGTCAGGATATACTAAACAATCCCTGGCCTCCGCCAACAAAATATTCATGATGGTGATGACTAAATTGGCACGTAGAGGAGAGTTACAGATACAGGAGATTGTTTGGCAGGCTAAAACTTGGCACCTAAATGGATGTTATTGTCACCCTGTGTTATGGAATTTTCTGCCCAAATTTTGCAGATATTCTATGCAGTCATTTTAGTGGTTTTTTATTACTTAAAACAGATAAAGTTAATTAATTTGTACAGCATTGTGCTAGATCACTAAATGGTCTTAAATTTGAAAGATCGGTCATAAGGAATTGAATTTGTTCATATTTTCTATTCTGTTTCTTGAAATGTATCAATGAGGAAACACCTGAGTATAAGAAGCTTTTGTATGGTAAGTTTTATCCAGTATCATCTGGCAATGAATTTTGCAGTGAATTTTCCAGATAAATGAAGCTTACCCTTTGAGGCACTCAGACTTTAAAAAATATGTAAATATTTTGATGGAAATGTTTATCTTTTTAAGCTCCATAATTCCTCATAATCTAGGTTTCTTTCTTTTTTTCTTTCTTTTTTTTTTTTTTTTTTAAGAATTTCACTTTTTTATCTGTTAATTTATTTATTTATTTTTGGCTGTGTTGGGTCTTCGTTTCTGTGCGAGGGCTTTCTCTAGTCGCGGCAAGCGGGGGCCACTCTTCATCGTGGTGCGCGGGCCTCTCACTATCGCGGCCTCTCTTGTTGCGGAGCACAGGCTCCAGACGCGCAGACTCAGTAGTTGTGGCACACGGGCTTAGTTGCTCCGCAGCATGTGGGATCTTCCCAGACCAGGGCTCAAACCCGTGTCCCCTTGCATTGGCAGGCAGATTCTCAACCACGGCGCCACCAGGGAAGCCCCTTTTCTACTTTTTCTAAACACTGGACAGCCTTCTAACATGTCATTGATACTTATAACCATAGATTACCCAAAACTGTGTACTATAATTTATTAGTTTCATATCTTTAAAGTTTTTTTGTTTGTTTTCCTTACTCTCAGGTTATTATTTGCTGCTTATTGTGCCTTGTTGCTCCCTATTGTGCAATTTCTTCCCTCTTCTATTTTACTGAACTTGATCTGAAGAGGTCTAAGTAACCAAATAAACAAGCTTGTTTGAGCTTAAAATTTTTTTCTAAGTGAGGGTTTGATGGATTCTCTTCTGAGTGAAGGGTATGAGCTGTATTGTATGGACTTTGTATCATCTATTCTGGCTTCCATAAAGGCTTTTTTTTTTTTTTTTTAAACTTCCTGGTTCTTGATGATTGATATTGTCCAATACAACAATACAACCTGGATAAATGCAGTCTTGAGTAGTAAATTATCTATGAAACTTCTCTGAACTTTGCTACATAAATGAGCCTGTTCTTACTGTAAAGTAAATCTTATTCTAATCTGTATTTGAGTCAGTGGCAAAGGACTGAGTCTTCAGATAGCTGTTTTGTTGTTAATTGAGATTAGTTCTCTAGATCTTGGAGATTCCATTTTGAACACCATACAAGTATGTAGTTCTCAGTTTATTTGGCCACTTGCAATCACTTTAAAATTTTATTTTAAATTAGGAAACACTTTAAATACAGAGAAGTAACCACCACCCAGATTTAGCAGATATTAATGTTTTGCCCCATTTGTTTTAGCGTGTACCTGATGTTTTTTGGAAAATAAAATGTCACAGATACCACTAAAGTTCATTTCCATCTCTTCTCACCCTCACCCTGAGAGGTAAATTCTCTTTTTTGGTAGGTATTATTCCTATGTATAGTTTTAAAGTTTTAGGGTGTACAAAAGTAGCTACAAACAATAAATAGTAATGTTCTGTATGTTGATGTGTTATGTTTGACTTTCTGCAGCTTGCTGTTTTTAATGTCTCTTTTGTTAGAAAACTCAGCTCAATTTGTGTTTAGTAATTATTTGATCCTTATTGTCTTTAGAAATTATAGCCCTATTCCACAAAGGCAATGATTATTACAAAATTTTAATGATGAAATCGCTTTTTAGGCAAAGTGACTCAGGCTTCAGACTGACTGGTATTTGCAATTATCACACTGGAGATTTCCTTTTACTAAAATCTCAGGATTTTAGCAATCAGAAAAAAACCCTTTTGGGTCTTTCTAGTACATGTAAGGTGTGTTCCTGAGTGATTGTAGTAAAGACTTACTCAGGAAAAAAATTGTCTCAGATTGCCGCCTTCCTAGCTCTTAGGAAACTTCCATTGTAAAATTGTTACCAGTGGTCAAACTGTCTCTTCAGTAGAACCATTACTTAGCATTTGGTTCAGTTGAAGTACAGTCTGTATGGGACTCCAAGAAGACTTAACTAACCCTGGGTTTGAATCAAAGAAAGGATACACTAACGTTCCATTCATTAATAGCACCAACTGGAAAAGTTGAAAATAAGCTTGTTATCAACACAATTTATATGCCAGTTTTAACATTCTGCTTCTATTTTAAGTTTGGAAAGTGAAGACTTTTTTTTTTTTTTAAAGGATTTTTTAAAAAAATTATTTATTTATTTATTTATATTTTATTTTTGGCTGTGTTGGGTCTTCGTTGCTGTGCGTGGGCTTTCTCTAGTTGTGGTGAGCGGGGGCTACTCTTCGTGGCGGTGCGCGGGCTTCTCATTGCGGTGGCTTCTCTTGTTGCAGAGCATGGGCTCTAGGTGCGTGGGCTTCAGTAGTTGCGGCGTGTGGGCTCAGTAGTTGTGGCTTGCGGGCTCCAGAGCACAGGCTCAGTAGTTGTGGCACACAGGCTTAGTTGTTCCGCGGCATGTGGGATCTTCCCGGACCAGGGCTCGAACCCGTGTCCTCTGCATTGGCAGGAGGATTCTTAACCACTGCGCCACCAGGGAAGTCCAGTGAAGATGATAATGCTGAAATTCCTTTGATTTATTGCCTGCTTTTTTTAAAATTAAAGTATAGTTGACTTACATTATTACCTGTATTTTTGACAGTGGAACATACAGGTAGTATTCAATAACATGATGATGTTAGTGTGTAAGAAATCTTATTGAATCATTAGGTCAGTGCTCTTGTTGGGAAAGCATCAAAAAGATCAGTGTGGTTGGTTGAGTACTTAAGCATACGCTTAAGTCCACATGGATGTTTTAAATTACATTCCTTGGTTGGTACATAGAGTATGCTGATATCCAATATAAGATATAATATGTGCTATATAATACAGCACATAGTTCTTAAATTTTATAGCATTTTGATTAGGTACTTTATAGACTGTTAGGTGCACATTTAGTCTTGGTCTCTGTGCATGTGGTTTTTTTTTTTTTAAATTTATTTAATTTATTTATTTATTTTTGGCTGTGTTGGGTCTTCGTTGCTGCGCGCCGGCTTTCTCTAGTTGCGTCCAGCAGGGGGCTACTCTTCATTGAGGTGTGCAGGCTTCTCATTGCGGTGGCTTCTCTTGTTGAGGAGCATGGGCTCTAGGCACGCGGACTTCAGTAGTTGTGGCATGTGGGTTCAGTAGTTGTGGCTTGCGGGCTCAGTAGTTGTGGCTTGCGGCTCTAGAGTGCAGGCTCAGTAGTTGTGGTGCACAGGCTTAGTTGCTCCGCTGCATGTGGGATCTTCCCGGACCAGGGATCAAACCCGTGTCCCCTGCGTTGGCAGGTGGATTCTTAACCACTGTGCCACCAGGTAAGCCCTCTGTGCATGTGTCTTAATAATGTCATCTATTAAGTGATTACTATGTATCAGGCACTAAGTGGTAAAAACCCTTTCTTTGGATTATCCTGTTGTTTAAAATGCATCTCTAGGGGCTTCCCTGGTGGTCCAGTGGTTAAGACTCCATGTTCCCAATGCAGGGGTCCTGGGTTCGATCCCTGGTCAGGGAACTAGATCCCGTGTGCCACAACTAAGACCCGGCGCAGCCAAATAAATAAATAAATATTAAAAAGAAAAAACAACAAACATGTAACTAAGCCACTGTTATTAATAATTTTGTTGGCTTAAACATCAAACTCTGGAAGGTTTTTATTCATTTTACCCTTTGGAGCACACCCCAGTGCTTCATTTCTGTGTTTCTGAAAATTTTTTTAAAAGTCAGTTTGTGAATAGGCAAAGCATTGTTTTTTTCTTTTTGTTCAAACATAGTGCTGTAAACAGCCAGTTGGGATGTAAAAGTTTTAGTGCTGTTTAGGTATGTTCTGGTGAAGTAAACAGTGTGAAGGAATATTACCACTTACAAAAAAACCCAAAAAAACCAAAAACCAAAAATACTGTTCACTAAATGGCATTTTTGTTTAGAAACAGGAAGATTTATGAGAATTTTTTTTTTTTTTAAATAAGCCAGAATAGTTTCACTTTATGTGTTAGAGATTTTGACAGTCTGTTACAGGCTTAAGAACATACTATCTGTAACTTAGGTCAGGTAATTTTAGTTTAATGTTAATCATGTTTATGTATTGGTTATTAATAAAATAATTACTCTTAGGTATAGCTTTTTCATACAGATTTTATATTACTCTGTGTCCTTACCTAGTTCTGTGGTCTGTTCAGTGACACTCAAGGCACTGTTGGGTTTTGTTTGGTCTATACAGTGTTTTAGAAAATTTTGAATTAGTTGTCATCAATTAGAAATTGGGAGATTGCACATGAAATCTGAATTTGTGGCTTTTTTTAATTGGAAGATCTGTCAACACTGAGTCTGTTTTTTATTGTATATAGCAATAATTGGTTAGCTCCAAGAAATGTCTACTTCCCCCTTCCTTTACACATAGCTTTCCTTTATGCATAGCCTTCACCTGGCCTACTGTACTCATCTGTTTCGTTGGCCTCTGTAGGCATTTGTGATTTAAGACATCTGTTATTTTTGTTGTTTTAGACTTAGACCATTCAAACGTCTGAAAATGAATTTGAGATTTTGTGTAATGCAACAGTTATAGAAAAACAAGGTTACAACCAAGTGGAAAATGAGCAAGGGTTATGAATGAGCAAGTAGGAGAGGAAAAACTTAAGGGTCAAAAAAGAAAGAAAGAGAGGGAGGGAGGGAAGCAGGGGTGGGGAGGCAGAGGAAGAGAGACAGAGAAAGAAAGAAAGAAAGAAAGAAAGAAAGAAAGAAAGAAAGAAAAGAGGTAACTAATATTACTAGTAATCAGAGAAATTCTAATTAAAACAATAATGGAATACCATTTTTTAAAATAAATTTACTTATTTATTTTTGGCTGCATTGGGTCTTTGTTGCTGTGCGCAGGCTTTCTCTAGTTGTGGCGAGTGGGGGCTACTCTCCGTTGCTGTGCGCGGGCTTCTCATTGCGGTGGCTTCTCTTGTTGCAGAGCACAGCTCTAGGGCGCTCGGTCTTCAGTAGTTGTGGCACACGGTCTTAGTTGCTCCATGGCATGTGGGATCTTCCTGGACCAGGGGTTGAACCTGTGTCTTAACCACTGCGCCACCACGGAAGTCCCTGGTATACCATTTAATACCCACTAGATTGTCGAAAAATTTTTAAGTTTTTTGGAGGTTGCTGAAACTGGGATTTCTTTATTCTTTGCTTATCGGAGCGTGCATTGAAACTACTCTGGAGGATAATTTTAGCAATTCTTGGTAAAGAAAATGGGTGCACAAGAAAACATGGGCCAAGATGTTTATTGTAGTACTCTTTTACATAACAAAAAAGTGGAAATAACTTAACTTCCTTCAGGGAGGAAGTGGATAAATAACTGTGGTTTATTTATAGAATGGAATACTACTATGCAGAAGTAAAATTAATGAGTTAGGTTTACATCTATCAGCATTTACCTATCTCAGAAATAATGTTAAATGAAAAAAACAGGTTGCAAAAGGTTATACACACTTTTGATACCATTTGTGTAAGATTAAAAACATTGTTTGCTGATCTTTATATATGTAACAAAAGTACTAAACATACATGAGAAAGATATACATTAGCCTTAGGATAGTGGTTATCTCTAGGGAATGAGGAAGAGAGGAAGGGACTTTCATTATATCTGTATTTTATTTTTTGGATCTAAATCAAGTAAGACAAAGTCTTAAAAGTTTATTTAATCTTGGTGGTGAGTCATTAGTGTCTGTTATATTCAAAATGTTTCTTTGGGAAAACAATTTAGAGAGTGTTTTATGAAGTTCTGACATAGTTTATGATACCAGATTTCTTCCTCTATCCTTACAAAAAGAGGGGACCCTCATGATGGTTTTGATGTGCAGGTTGAAACACATGATTAATTGCAACATATAAGAAATGTTTCCTAATTAAAATTTTTTTGAAATTAAAAAATTTAAGAAGTTGTTTTAAATCAAGATTTAAGTAGAAAAAAATGGCTTTTAAGCTCATTGGTCAGATCTTTGAATTCTGTGAAATACCTAAGTATTTATTATTGCTTTTAATATAATCCAGATATTATAATATAATCTATTTAGAACTAGTCATTAATTTCTACCATTGATGCATATATATTTAGTGTTGGTTTAAGTGATGTATGGCAAGGGTCCCCAACCCCCGGGCCTCGGACTGCTACCAGTCCGGCCTGTTAGGAACCAGGCTGTACAACAGGAGGTGAGCAGTGGATGAGGGAGCGAAGCTTCATCTGCTGCTCCCCATCGCTCCCATTACCGCCTGAAACCTGCCCGCCCGCCCCGCCCCCGCCATCCATAGAAAAATTGTCTTCCACGAAACCGGTCCCTGGTGCCAAAAGGGTGGGAACCACTGATGTATGGGTTTTTAAAAATTGCCTATGACATATTTTAGGCCGAGATGAAGATGTACGTATTATTAACCTAGGCTATTTCTGACATTGCCGATTTTTTTTTTTTTCCACCTTAGGTGAGGCAGGCAACCAATCAGATTGTGATGAATTGTGCTGATATTGACATTATTACAGCTTCATATGTACCAGAAGGAGATGAAGGTAAGCGCTGTTTTCCCTTTTAATTTGCTGTCTCTGTTTATGTATAATATGTACTTGAATGTGCTTTTGTGTGTGTGTATACATAATATATACACTTGCAAATTAAGATATTAATGTTTGTTACTTTCGAAATAGGAAAATTCTTTAGATGTTCATAGGAGATATTTGAGTAATGTAAGATAAAGGAAATGTAACAATTTAAATTCTACTTCAAACATTAACTTATTTTGTGACCCTAGGCAGATCACATTTCATGAGTGTAAAATAAATATAATACCAATCATATAAAACTGAAGAGTTATTTAAAAATTAAGTACTTTGAACATGAAAAGTTTCTCAAGCAGGCTTAGTTCATATGGGGTTTTCTTAAAGTTTTTTTTTTTTTTCTCTTGAAAAATAGATTAAAATTGAGATAGTGTTACTCATAATTGGGAGGAAAATATTTGCTTTATGAGATCAAATGTGAAGGTTAGAAACTAGATGGAGTTAATTACAGGGGAAGAATATGTTTAAAAGAAACATGGTATAGAATGTGAGGGAACTCAGCATCTTTAAAATAAGAACTATTTTGGACCTTGTAATTACAGTAAGAATTAAATTAGATAATCAGTTTTGGCCTGAATTCTTATTCCCACATAAACTGCATTTTAAAAAGTTATCAAGTTTGGTATAAACTCACAAGTGTATTAATATTGGATCTGAATTACTTTTTACTCTTGACTTCTCGACATTCCTTGTTAAAATGGCTTATTGGTTAGCCTCTACTACTCAGACTTTTCCTCTTAGAAAGTCTTCTCATTTGATATAAATTAAGTTAGAAATTTGACCTTTTAATTTACATTTTGTATTGCTATTTCCCTTCTTTACATTATACTGAAAATAAGCATACAAGTAACATTTTAAGGCCTGGCTATATTTATTTTGTGGATTTTTCTTAAAATATCTTGTCCATAGAAAGATTAAAAAATGTAAGTAGCAGCTGAGCATATTATTGCCAAGAAGTACTTATGTTCAGTTGATCGTAATTGAGATCAGCTGCTGCCATTTTAAGTTAGAGGAACAGATCCTTCAAATGGACTGTGAGTGCCAACTTTAAAAAAATTGTTTGGTAAATGAAAGAGAGATTGTTTAATTTCTTTAGCTGAAGAAAAATGGGAGCACCTTAGCTAGGCATATCAAGGCAAGCTTTCTTTGTTGTAGATAGAGAACATTTAAATTCAATATAGGGTTTTAAAATGTTGTCAAGTTTAGATAGGTAGAACTAGTAAAATAAGTGTGTACCCTCCAGCTGGCATGGTTTCAGCTCAGGTTTGTTTTTTTATCCTCCTCTACTGAAATGCCAGGAAAGAATTCAGAGAATTTAAATGTTTGAATATGCATAACTGAATGGTGCCAAGCTCATAATGATCTGAATCTTAAGGAAGCAGTGTTAGTATTCTCAATGAAAATTCATACAGTAGAGAGGATTTGGAGAGTGATTCATATAAAACATTAAATTTTTTTAGATACATAAAATATTTTCTTCAGAACTAGCTAAGGTACATTTCTCAATTCATTCTCCTATAGCGGTAGGAAATACCTGGAGTCGTGTAAACCCATTTAATTTTAGAGTATAAGAGAATGGGGAGTTGTATTAATTTGGTGTTTTAAGGAGTCAGAACAGATAGATTTGGCCTTCCAGATATATACATAGCTTAATTTTGCCCTTAGCTAGAGAAGCATTTCTTGATTTTTATCTTATTAGGAGAGTATAACATTGTTTCTTTAGAAACTAATAGTTGTGAACTTGACTGTCAGCTCCTTCCAGGGCTGTATGCTGGTGGCAGGGTGATAAATGGATTAATAGGAGAGATACCATTTTTTAACCCAGCTAATCTCATCTAGTACCTATTTATGATTGCCTTCTGGAAGACTGTTTTACATATCTGTAGCCAAAATCTTGGTGCTTTAAGGTAAAATCAGAAAATTATTTGAAGGCATGAAGTTGTTGCTTCTTTGTGTAAGTTTTTAATTGATGAAAAAGGCCATCTTGTGATATGTGCAGTAACCCAGAAAGATCTATTGGCT
Source organism: Balaenoptera ricei (assembly GCF_028023285.1). Taxonomy (NCBI): domain Eukaryota; kingdom Metazoa; phylum Chordata; class Mammalia; order Artiodactyla; family Balaenopteridae; genus Balaenoptera; species Balaenoptera ricei. The sequence goes on along the minus strand of NC_082658.1, from coordinate 17,910,038 downwards.
TGTGTCTTTTTTAAACTAAGGCACTGCCTTTTAAACAGAAATTATTTATTTTAAAACCTATTTGAAATCTTTGTAATATTTTTTAAAATGAGAAATCAGTAAGAAAAACGGCTGAAAACTGTTTTTTTACTGTTCTGCACTTCAAGGGTTGGTGAAATCATTAGCACTTAAGCCAGTGCAAGGAATGCACCTCCCTACACAGTGCAGGGATTAGTATTGTCATCAGCTTCTGCAAGAGAAATACGAAACTTTTGAGTGCCTGAACTCAGGTCCTGACAGGTAAAGAGTCTTTTAATTTATCATTAATAGTTGATGGCTTGGGCATAACCACATAGAGAATGATCACTTGAAAGTTTTGTACCAACTTTTGCCTTAGTATACTCTGTCAGGTATGTGTTTGCAGAATTAGCTGTGTAAGAAAAAGTTTTTCCATTGGTTACATCATATTTCATGCAGAGTTCTAATATATAGTTTCAGATCCACCAGCATCACTTTGGTTTATCCATAGAAGGCATGTAAATTTTAACACATTTATTCTTAAAGTAGGATTGTATATTTCAGTGTTACGCATATGTGCGTGTGTGTTTAATGGAAGGATAAAACAAACAGCTTAGAAATACTGCCAAATATTAATTTTGAGCAAAATTATTCACTTCAAAAACAGGAAAGGTTCCTCACACTTGATCATAAGCTTTTATCCAACTGTTAGTAATCTATATTCTGTCATACAATTATGTGTGGATTAGTAAAAACATTAATAAACCATCTTCTCTTTGCAATAGAATTGTTCATGGCATTGTTCTGAAAATACATATGTGAATAATTAAGTGCTAGCCCTCAAATCAGGAGGATTGAAAGAGAAGGGAATATATCCCTTTCTAATACAAATGTATTGAAATATATCGTATTTCATAGGAAATTTTCAAAGAAATCTGAGTATAACTTTAGTTACGCAAATAACAATATAGGATAGGGGCCTAAAACCAAAGTTACTGTGGGGTTAAGCAAATAACAACCTTGAATGAATTGGGCTGGATGTAGGAAAATAATGTTTGGGCAGAGGCTGAACCAAAGAGTCCATGTTTCACGTAAATCTACTAACATTTTAAAGAACTTTTTCTGGCCAAACAGAACATTTTTGTGGGCCATATTGAGTTCTGTTGATTTTGCAACCTCTAAAGAGGGATTCCAGAGAACTGTGGTGTGTTATGCATATTCTTTATCACTTGGACATGAAGATAAGACTTGAACATAGTTAGATCCCTGGTCGGGGAACTAAGATCCCACATGCCACGCAGTGAGGCCCAAAAAAAAAAAAAAGAGAGAGGAACTTCCCTGGTGATGCAGTGGTCAAGAATCTGCCTGCCAATGCAGGGGACACGGGTTCAAGCCCTGGTCTGGGAAGATCCCACATGCCACGGAGCAGCTAAGCCCGCGTGCCACAACTACTGAGCCTGTGCTCTAGAGCCCGTGAGCCACGATACTGAGCCTGCGTGCCACAACTACTGAAGCCCGTGTGACTAGAGCCCGTGCTCTGCAACAAGAGAAGCCACCACAATAAGAAGCCCATGTACCATAACGAAGAGTAGCCCCCGCTCTCAGCAACTAAAGAAAGCCCGTGCATCAGCGAAGACCCAATGCAGGCAAAAATAAAGAGAAAGAAAAAGGAAAAAAAAAAAAAGAAAAAGTTTTTTTTTTTTTTTTTTAAAAAGAGGGGGGCTTCCCTGGTGGCGCGGTGGTTGAGAATCTGCCTGCCAGTGCAGGGGATGCGGGTTCGAGCCCTGGTCTGGGAGGATCCCGCGTGCCGCGGAGCAGCTGAGCCTGTGAGCCACAATTGCTGAGCCTGTGTGTCTGGAGCCTGTGCTCCGCAGCGAGAGAGGCCGCGATAGTGAGAGGCCCGTGCACCGCGATGAAGAGTGGCCCCCGCTTGCCACAAGTAGAGAAAGCCCTTGCACAGAAACGAAGACCCAACACAGCCATAAATAAATAAATAAATATTTAAAAAAAAAAAAAAAAGAGGAAAAACCCTTATGAGATTCTAAGTTCTTAATTGAAACTGATATAAATTATGTATATTATGCCATATTACTATTAAATATGTTAAGCAAATTGTTTTAGTTTGCTATATGAGTTCCAGTGGTATGTACTTGTAAAAAATTCAGAATCTAGCATAATAGCTCTTTTAGGTAGCTTTTAGTTTTTCAAGCACTAAAATGGCTTTTTTTTTTAAAAAAGAATTTCACTTACTTACTTTATTTATTTATTTATTTATTTATTTATTTATTTTTGGCTGTGTTGGGTCTTCGTTTCTGTGCGCAGGCTTCCTCTAGTTGCGGCAAGCGGGGGCCACTCTTCATCGCGGCCTCTCTTGTTGCGGAGCACAGGCTCCAGACGCGCAGGCTCAGTAGTTGTGGCACATGGGCTTAGTTGCTCCGTGGCATGTGGGATCTTCCCAGACCAGGGCTTGAACGCGTGTCCCCTGCTTTGGCAGGCAGATTCTCAACCGCTGCGCCACCAGGGAAGCCCCAAATGGCATTGTTTTTGAGAACTTGTTTTTATTTTGTCTCTCGTTTATTTACTATTCCCAAGTATATTGAGTTTGGGGATTTTATTTATTTGTTTGTTTGTTTATTTATTTATTTATTTTACTTAGAACTCCCAGATTCTCTGGGATGTTCTTTTTTTTTAAATCTTTTGCCCATGCTGCGCGGCCTGTGGGATCTTAGTTTCCCAACCAGGGATCGAACTTGCGTCCCTTGCATTGGCAGGGCAGAGTCTTAACCACTGGACTGCCAGGGAAGTCCCTGGGATTTATTTTATTTTATTTTATTTTTTTGGTCATGCGGTGAGGCTTGTGGGATCTTATTTCCCTGACCAGGGATTGAGCCCAGGCCCATGGTAGTGAAAGTCCCAAGTCCTAACCACTGGACTGCCAGGGAACTCCCGAGTTTTGGGAATTTTGAAAATAAAGTCTATTATGTGCTATTACTGTTCTGAAGAATAGATGAATTAATGCATAAGCTAACCATAGTGTCCAGGCTACATTGAGGAACCAAATATTTTCCCAGTTCTTTGGTAACTATCAGAGCTGCCTGTTTTCTGAATTAAATTTTGTTGATTTTATTTTTTTAATTAAAATACTTTATTTTTTAGGGTTTTAATAAGTTCAGTACAAAATTGAGTAGAAAGTACAGAGATTTCTCATATAGTCCCTGTCCCCACACATACAGCCTGTCCCACTATCAGCATCCCAAACCAGAGTGGTGCATTTGTTATAGTCAGTGAGCCTACATTGACCTCATTATCACCTAAAGTCCATAGTTTACATTACAGTTCACTCTTGCTGTGATACATTCCATGGGTTTTGACAAATGTATAATGACATGTATCTACCATTATAGTATTGTACAGAATTTTTCAGTACTCAAAAAATCTTCCGTGCTCTGCCTATTTACCCATCCCTCCGCTTGGCAATCACTAATCTTTTTACTATAGTTTTGTCTTTTCTAGAATTAGATGGAGTCATCCCTTTTCAGATTGGCTTCTTTTACTTAGTAATATGCATTTCTTCCATGTCTTTTCATTGCTCAGTAGCTCACTTCTTTTTAGCTCTGAATAATATTCCCTTGTCTGTATGTATCAGTTTTTTTATCCATTCACCTGCTGAAGGTCCTCTTGGTTGCATCCAAGATTTGGCAGCTATGAATAAAGATGCTGTAAATATCCATGTGTAGGGTTTTGTGAGGACATAAGCTTTGAACTCCTTTGGCTAAATATCAAGGAGCATGATTCCTGGATCCTATGATAAAAGAGTTTAGTTTTGTAAGAAACTAAACTTACAAACTTTGTGTTTAGTTTTGTAAGGAACTGCCAAACTGTCCTCCAAAGTGACTGTCATTTTGGATTCCAGCCAGCAATGAATGAGAGTTCCTGTTGCTCCACATACGCCCCAGCATTTGTTGTTGTGTCTTGGATTTTGGCTATTCTATAGGTGTGCAGTGGTATGCCATTATTTTAATTTGCAGGACCCTAATGACTTCATGTTGATCATCTTTTCATATGCTTACTTGCCATCTATATATCTTCTTTGGTGAGGTATCTGTTTAGGTCTTTTGCACAATATTAGTTGGATTGTTCTTATTGTTGAGTTTTAAGAATTCTTTGTACATTTTGGATAACCGTCCTTTATCAGGAGTGTCTTTCACAAATATTTTCTCCTACCCTGTGCCTTGAATTCTTATTCTCTTTAATGTTGTCCTTCTCAGAGCAGAAGTTCTTAATTTTAATGAAGTCCAGGTTGTCATTTATTTCTTTCGTGGATTGTGTCTTTGGTGGTGTTGTATGTGAAAAGTCATCACCATACCTAAGGTCAATTAAATTTTCTCCTGTGTTATCTTCCAGGAGTTTTATGGTTTTGCATTTTACATTTAGGTCTATAATCCATTTTGAGTTAATTTTTATAAAAAGGGTAAGGTCTGTCTAGATTGATTTTTTTTTTTTTTTGCATGTGGATGTCCAGTTTCCAGCACCATTTGTTGAAAAGATAGGTCCATTGTATTGCTTTTGCTCCTTTGTCAAGATCAGTTGACTATATTTATGTGGGTCTGTTTCTAGGCTGTCTGTTTTGTTCCACTGATCTATTTTTCTCTTGTTTCTCCAGTACCACATCATCTTGATTACTGTAGCTTTATAGTAAGTCTTGATGTTGGGTAGTGTCCTCTGACTTTGTCTCCTTCAGTATTGATTGGGCATTCTGGATTGTTTGCCTCTCCATATAAACTTTAGAGGCAATTTTAAAATATCCACAAAATAACTTTCTGGGATTTTGATTGGGATTGGTATTGAGTCTGTAGATCAGGTTGGGAACAAGAAATATCTTGACGGTATTGAGTCTTCTTATCCATGAACATGAAATATCTTTTTATTCATTTACTTCTTTGGTATCTTTCATCAGATATGAATCTTGTACATATTTTGTTAGAGTTATACCTAAGCATTTCATTTTGGGGGGTGATAACGTAAATGATAATTGTTTTTAAGTTTTTTATTTATTTTTGGCTGTGTTGGGTCTTTGTTGCTGCGTGCGGGCTTTCTCTAGTTGTGGCAAGTGGGGGCTACTCACTGCGGTGGCTTCTCTTGTTGTGGAGCACGGGCTGTAGGTGCGTAGGCTTCAATTGTTGTGGCTCGCCGGCTCTAGAGCGCAGGCTCAGTAGTTGTGGCACACGGGCTTAGTTGCTCCGCGGCATGTGGGATCTTCCCGGACCAGGGCTCGAACCCGTGTCCTCTGCATTGGCAGGCGGATTCTTAACCACTGCGCCACCAAGGAAGTCCCTAAATTATAATTTTAAAAAAATTTCAGATACCACTTATTCATTGCTGGTATATGGGAAAGCAATTGACTTTAACGTGTTAACCTTGTATCCTGCAACTTTGAACTTTGTATCCTGAAACCTTGCTTTAATTGCTTATTAGTTACAGGAGTTTTTTGTTGATTATTTTGAATTTTCTACATGACCATATCATCTGTGAACAAAGACAGTTTTATTTCTACCTTTCCAGTATGTATACCTTTTATTTCCTGTCCTTTTCTTGTCTTGTTGCATTAGCTAGAACTTCCAGTATGATGTTGAAAAGTAGAAGTGAGAAGGAACATCCTCGCTTGTTCCTCATCTTAGCTGGAAAGCTCAGAGTTTCTAATTAAGTATGATGTTAACTGTAGGGTTTTTGTAGATATTCTTTATCAAGCTGAAGGAGTTCATCTTTATTCCTAGTTTGCTGTGTGTTTTTATCATGAATGGATGTTGGATTTTGTCAAATGTTTTTTCTGCATCTATTCATTTGATTGTGTGATTTTTCTTCTTTAGCCTGTTTCTGTGATGGAGTACATTAATTTAATTTTGAATATTGAAACCGCCTTGCATATTGGGATAAATTCCACTTGGTCATGGTATATAATTCTTTTTATATATTGTTGGATTGATTTGCTAATATTTTGTTGAGAATTTTTGCATCTATGTTTATAAGAGGTATTGGTCTGTAGTATTCTTGTAATGTGTTTGTCTGATTTTGATATTAGGGTAATGGCTGGCCTCATAGAATGAGTTAGGAAGTGTTCCCTCTGCCTCTATCCTCTGGAAGAGATTGTAGAAAACGGGTATAATTTTTCTTAAATGTTTGGTGGAATTCACGAGTGAACCCATCTGGGCATGGTGCTTTCTGTTTTGGAAGGTTATTTCTTCTTTGACCTGTGTCTTATCTAGACGTGTGTTTAATCTCCAAGTATTTTAGTATTTTTTCAAGCTATTTTTCTGTTATTGATTTCTAATTTAATTCCATTGTAGTCTGAGAGCAGACAGTTTATAATTTTTTATTCTTTAAATTAGTTAATGTGTGTTTTATGACCCAGAGTGTGGTCTGGCTTGGTGAATGTTCCATGTGAGCTTGAGTAGAATGTATAATCAGCTATTGTTTGATGAAATAGTCTATAGATGTCAATTATATCCAGTTGATGGATGGTGCTGTTTAGTTCAACTGTAACCTTACTGAGTTACTGCTGCTAGATCTGCGTGTTTCTTACAGAAGGGTGTTAAAATCTCCAACTGTAATAGTAGATTCATATATTTCTCCTTGCTATTCTATCAGTTTTTGCCTCATATATTTTGACACTCTGCTGTTAGAGGCATACATATTAAGAATTGTTATGTCTTCTTGGAGTATTGCCCCTTTTATCATTATGTAATTCCCCTTTTTTATCCCTGATAAGTTTCCTTCTTCTGAAGTCTGCTCTGTCTGAAATTAATATAGTTACTTCCACTTTCTTTTGATTAATGTTAGCATATCTTTTCCCCGTCTCTTTATTTTTTTTATGAAACATATTTTAAAATTCTTTTATTTATTTATTGTAAAAAATTATTTATTTATTTATTGGCTGCGTTGGGTCTTCATTGCTGCGTGCAGGCTTTCTCTAGTTGTGGCGAGCAGGGGCTACTCTTTGCTGTGGTGTGCGGGCTTCTCATTGCTGTGGCTTCTCTTGTTGTGGAGCATGGGCTTCAGTAGTTGTGGCTCATGAGCTCTAGAGCGCAGGCTCAGTAGTTGTGGCACACAAGCTTAGTTGCTCCATGGCATGTGGGATCTTCCTGGCCCAGGGATCGAACTCGTGTCCCCTGCATTGGCAGGCGGATTCTTTTTTTTTTAAATTATTTATTTATTTATTTATTTATTTATTTATTTATTTATTTATTTATTTATTTATGGCTATGTTGGGTCTTCGTTTCTGTGCGAGGGCTTTCTCTAGTTGCGGCAAGTGGGGGCCACTCTTCATCGTGGTGCGCGGACCTCTCACTATTGCGGCCTCTCTTGTTGCAGAGCACGGGCTCCAGACGCGCAGGCTCAGTAATTGTGGCTCACGGGCCTAGTTGCTCCGTGGCATGTGGGATCTTCCCAGACCAGGGCTCGAACCCATGTCCCCTGCATTGGCAGGCGGATTCTCAACCACTGCGCCACCAGGGAAGCCCGGCAGGCGGATTCTTAACCACTGCACCACCTGGGAAGTCCCATCTCTTTATTTTTAATTTATATTTGTCTTTATATTTAAAGTGGGTTTCTTGTGGATAGCATGTAGTTAGGTCTTGTTTTTTGATCTACTCTGACAGTCTGTTTTTTCATTGGTGTATTTATACCTTTGATACCTTTTATGGTTTTAACTGAACATTATATGATGCCACTTTCTCTCCTTTCTTAGCACATCAATTATATTTCTTTTTTTAAGTTTTTTTACTGATTGCCTTAGAGTTTGCAGTATACATTTACTACTAATCTAGTCCACTTTCAAATAAAAATATACTGCTTCACAGGTAGTGTGAGTACCTTATAATAACAAAATATTCCTAATTCTTCTCTCCCATTCCTTGTGTCATTGCTGTCATTCATTTCCCTTATACATATGCATCCACACAGAAGCCAACATAATCAAATACATTGCTGCTATTACTATTTTGAACAAACTGTTATCTTCTAGATCAATTAGGAGTAAAAGAAGTAAACATTTTAATTTTTCTCTCATTTACTCATTCTCTGATGCTCTTCCTTTCTTTATTGTAGATCTGAGTTTTTGACCTATATAATTTTCCTTCTCTTTAAAGAACTTTTAATGTTTCTTGTAAAGCATGTCTGCTGGCAACATATTCCCTCAATTTTTGTTTGTCTGAGAAAGTCTATTTCTCCTCGCTTTGTAAAAAGACTTTATTTTTTTATTATTATTTTTTTCTTTTACAGTGTATCTTGTTTTTTTTTATTTTTAGAAATTTCATGTAATAAGACTTTATTTTTTAAGAGCAGTTTAGGTTCACAAAAAGATTGGTTCTCCTTCACTTTGAAGTTCAATTTTGAAAGGTACAGGATTCTAGGTTAGTAGTTTTTCTCTCTTGACACTTTAAAGATTTCATTCCACTCTTTTCTTGCTAGTATGGTTTCTGAGAAGTTGAATGTAATTCTTATCTTTGGTCCTCTGTAGGTAAGGTGTTTCTTTTTTCCTCCAGCTTCTTTCAAGATTTTTTTTTTTTCTCTAGCTTTGGTTTTCTAAATTTTGACTCTAATATGCCTAGGTGTAATTGTCGTTTTTTTTTCTTTCCCCTCTGTTATCCTTCTCTGAGCTTCCTGGATCTGTGGTTTGGTTTCTGACATTAATTTGGGGAAATTCTTAGTCATTATAGCTTTAAATATTGCTTCTGTTTCTTTCTCTTTTTCTTCTCCTTCTGGTATTCCTGTTACATGTACGTAACACCTCTTGTACTTTTCCCACAGTTCTTGGATATTTTGTTGTGTTTTTGTTTTTTTTCAGTCTTTTTTGCCTTTGCTTCTCAGTTTTGGAAGTTTCTAGTGTCAAGTCCTCAAGCGCAGAGATTCCTTTCTCAGCTGTGTCTAATAATGAGCCCATCAAAGACATTATTTATTTTCTGTTACAGTGTTTTTGATCTCTAGCATTTCTTTTTATTTCTCTGAATTTCCATGTCTCTGCTTGCATTATCCATTGTTAGATATTAATCGTACTGGTCTGATAATTCCAACATTCCTGCCATATCTGATTCCAGTTTTGATGCTTGTTCAGTCTCTTTAAGCAGTGTTTTCTGCCTTTTAGTGTGCCTTGCCATTTTTAGTTGAAAGGCAGACATGACGTACTAGGTAAAAGGAACTGCAATAAATAAGACTTTAATAATGCAGTGGTAAGGTAAGAGGGGAGCGGAAGCATTCTTCAGTCCTATGATTAAATCTTAGTCTTTCTGTGAGCTTGTGCTCCTGGTCTGTGAGCTTCACTGGTGCTTCTCAGGTTTTCTTACCCCCTTAGGTAGGATATTTCTTACCCCCTTAGGTAGCCCCCTTAGGAGGGGCTGGAGTTGGGCATTTACTTTACCCCAGGTAGGTTAGGCTCTGATGGAACCCCAGCAGGTTAAACTCTGGTAAAATAGTTTCTCCTGAGGGGTTAAGAACAGAATATTCTAGCATATTTCAGAATGGTTTCTTTTCCCCTCCCCTTGCCAGAAGCATGAGGGAATTTTTCTCTGATATTTACTTTTAGGACCTGGTATAGCTCCTGGAGGTAAGACTCACAAAAAGCATGAGGGTCCCCCTGTGACTGGGTCCTCCTGGAATTTTAAACTCTCAAGCTTGTCCACACTGAGCCTCCAGCACTTCATCAATTACAGTTCAGGTATTCCTACCCCAGCACTAGTTGCCAGGGGTGATTTCTTCTTGTGGGTTTCTGCCCTGGTATGTTGTGATTTTCTGTATCTGCCTGTCTCCAGTTTTTTCAGCAGTGGTTTGCTCTTTGTCCTCACTTCTCTGGTGGATCTAAGGAGAGTTGTTGATTTTTCAGTTTCTCCAGCTTTTTACTTGTGTTGTTAGGATGGAGTGGCAACTTCTAGGCTCCTTACATGTAAGACCAGATATCAGAAATCCTCCTAGTGATTTTATTTTTATTTCAAATATGAAAGGTTGCATTCTTAACATATAAAAGCAATATGTGCCCTTTTGTGGACATATGCTTTCATTTCTCTTGGGTAAATACCTGGGAATAGGGACTTCCCTGGTGGCGCAGTGGTTAAGAATCTGCCTGCCAATGCAGGGGACATGGGTTTGATCCCCGGTCCGGGAAGATCCCACATGCCACAGAGCAACTAAGCCTGTGTGCCACAACTACTGAGCCTGCGCTCTAGAGCCCGCGAGCCACAACTACTGAAGCCCGCGCACTCTATGGCCCGCATGCTGCAACTACTGAGCCCGCGTGCTATAGCTACTGAAGCCTTCGCGCCTAGAGCGCATGCTCCACAACAAGAGAAGCCACTGCAATGAGAAGCCCGCACACTGCAAAGAAGAGTAGCCCCTGCTCACCACAGCTAGAGAAAGCCCACACGCAGCAACCAAGACCCAATGCAGCCAAAAATGAATGAATGAATGAATGAATAAAAACACTTAAAAAAAATACCTAGGAATACAATGGCTGCATAATATGGTAAATGGAGAATTTTTAAAGAAACTGCCAGTTTTCTCAAATGGTTGTACCATTTTATATCCCCATCAGCTGTGTGAGATCCAGTTGCTCCATATCCTTGCTAACATTTCTTGTATTCCATTTTTAAAATTTTAGCTATTAAAGTGGTTGTGTAGTTGTATCTTGTTGTGGTTTTAATTTACATTTCCCTAATGGCTAATGATGTCAAGCATCTTTTTGTGTCCTTATTTGCCATTTGTATTATCTTCCTTGGTGAAGTATCTATTCAAACCTTTTGCCATTTGGGGGGAGTTGTTTATCTTCTTAGTGAATTTTAAGGGTTCTTCATATATTCCAGGCATAAGCCTCTGGTGGACATATGTTTTGCAAATATTTTCTCCTAGTCTGTGGCTTGCCTTTATATATATATTTTTTTGAAGAACATAAGTTTTAAATTTCAACAAATTCCAGCTTATTGAATTTTTCTTTTACAGTTCATGGGTTTTTATGACCTATTTTATTTTTTTATTATTGTTACTTTTGAAATATTTATTTCTTTATTTATTTTGGCTGCACCAGGTCTTAGTTACGGCATGCGGGATCTTCGCTGTGGCATGCGGGATCTTTAGTTGCGGCATGCAGGATCTTTTTGTTGCAGCATGCGGGCTCTTAGTTGCGGCATGCGGACTTAGTTGCATCATGCATATGGGTTCTAGTTCCCCAACCAGGGATCAAACCCAGGCCCCCTGCATTGCGAGCTTAGAGTCTTACCCACTGGACCACCAGGGAAGTCCCTTATGACCTATTTTATTTTATTTTATTATTTATTTATTTATTTTTATTGTGGCTGTGCTGAGTCTTCGTTGCGGGGCGCGGGCTCTTCATTGCAGGATGTGGGCTCTTCGTTGCGGCATGTGGGCTTCTCTAGTTGCGGCGTGTGGGCTCAGTAGTTCCAGCGTGCAGGCTCTCTAGTTGTGCATGGGCTCCAGAGTGTGCGGGCTCCGTAGTTGTGGCGCAAGGGCTTAGCTGCCTCGCGACATGTGGGATCTTAGTTCCCCAGCCAAGGATTGAACCCGTGTGCCCTGCATTGGAAGGCGGATTCTTAACCACTGGACCACCCAGGAAGTCCCTGACCTATTTCAGATGTTGCAAAATTTAAGAACATTACAGTTGTCTTCTAGAAGTTTTATAATTTTAACTTTTACATTTAGGGCTTTGATACATTTTGAGTTAAATTTTGTACATGGTATGAGATAAGGGTAGAGGTTCTGTTATTAGTTAATTAATTAATTGGTTATTGGTATATGGCTGTCTACTTTTTCTAGCACCATTTGTTATGAAGGTTATTCTTTCCCCTTTGAATTTCTATACTCTTTCTGCTGTATTTTAAGTCTTGAAATCAGGTAGTTAAGTGCTCCATCTTTGTTCTTTTTAAAAATGATTTTGGGGACTTCCCTGGTGGCACAGTGGTTAAGAATCCGCCAGGGTTCGAGCCCTGGTGCGGGAAGATCCCACATGCCACAGAGCAACTAAGCCCGTGCGCCACAATTACTGAGCCTGTGCTCTAGAGCCCATGAGCCACAACTACTGAAGCCCGCGCGCCTAGAGCCTGTGCTCGGCAACAAGAGAAGCCACCACAATGAGAAGCCTGCGCACCGGAACGAAGAGTAGCCCCCGCTCGCTGTAACTAGAGAAAGCCCGTGCGCTGCAACTAGGGAAAGCCTGTGCGCAGCAACAAAGACCCAATGTAGCCAAAAATAAATAAATAAAAAATAAAAATGATTTTGGCTGTTCTAGGTCCCTTTAATTTTCATATAAATTTTAGAATCAGCTTGTCAATTTCTACAAAAAGCTTGTTGATATTGTTATAGGGATTGCATTGACTCCATTGGGGAGAGCAACATTGAGCTTTACCATTCATGAAGAATATTGATTTCTCCATTTATTCAGATCTTCTTTAATTTCTCTCAGCAGATTTTAGCTCATTCTAGAGAGGAATTAACTTTCTTCTTCCTCCTCCTCCTCCTCCCTTTCTCTTCTTTTTTTTTGCAGACAATATAGCCAGCTCATCTTTTTTTTTTTTTCCTAATTGTGGTAAAATGCACATAACATAAAATTTATCATCTTAACCATTTATAAATGTACAGTTCATTGGTACACATTTACCTGTAGAGCAATCATTATTACTGTCCATCTCCACAGCTCTTTTATCTTGCAAAACCAAAACTCTGTGCCCATTGAACAATAACTCCTCATTTCCCCCCATCTCTCAGGCCCTGCCAACCACCATTGTACTTTCTGTCTCTATGAATTTGACTACTCTAGATACTTCATATAAGTGGAATCACACAGCATTTGTCATTTTATGACCGGCTTATTTCACTTACCATAATGTCTTTAAGGTTCATCTATGTTGTAGCACGTTTCATTTTTAAGGAAATGTGGTACGTATATTTTATCTGTGTATCTGTCAGTAGACACTTGGTTTGTTTCCACCTTTTAGCTATTGTGAATAATGCTGCTATGAACATAAGTGTACAGATATCTCTCTGAGACTCTTTTAATTCTTTTGGATATACCCAAAAGTGAATGGCTTGATCATATGGTAGTTCTGTTTTTTATTTCTTGCCATACTGTTTTCTGTAGAGGCTCCACCATTTTTCATTCCCACCAATAGTACACAAGGGTTCCAGTTTCTCCGTATCCTTGCTATCACTTATTATTTTCTTTTTTTGGTAATAGCCATTCTAATAGGTATGAAGTGGTATCTCATTTCAGATTTGATTTGTATTTCTCTAATGATTAGTGATATTAAGCATCTTTTCATACACTTACTGACCATTTGTACATCTTTGGAGAAATGTCTATTTAAGTCCTTTGCCCATTTTTAAATTGGGTTGGCTGGTTCTTTGTTGTTGAGTGTAGGAGTTCTTCACATATTCTGGATATTAACCCCTTATCAGACATACTATGCAGATATTTTCTCCCATTCTGTAGGTTGCCTTTTCACGCTGTTGATTGTCTTTCTTTTTTTTTTTTTTTTGGCCACTCCACACAGCTTGTGGGATCTTAGTTCCCTGACCAGAGATTGAACCTGGGCCCTCGGCAGTCCTAACCACTGGACTGCTAGGGAATTCCCTGTTTGTATCTTTTGATGCACAAAAGTTTTAAATTTTGATGAAGTCTAATTTGTCTATTTTTCCTTTTGCTGCCTGTGCTTTTGGTGTAATATCCAGGAATTATTGCCAAATCCAGTGTCAGGAAACTTTTATATTTTCTTCTAAGAGTTTTATACTGTTAGTTCCCACATTTCGGTCCCTTTTATAGTGCTAATTCCCACATTTTGATCCATTTTTGTATATGGTATAAAGGGTTCAACTTCATTCTTTTGCATGTGGATATCCAGTTTTCCAAATGCTATTTTTTTGAAGACTTCTCTTTCCCCATTGACTGAATGGTTTTAGCACCCTTGTTGAAAATCATTTGACTGTATGTGCAAGAGTTTATTTCCGGGCTCTCCATTCAATCCATTGGTCTATATGTCTGTCTTGCTGCCAGTACCACACTTTTTGGGGTTACTGTAGCCTTGTAATCAGGAAACATGAGACTTCCAACTTTGTTCTTTTTCCAGATTGTTTTGGCTCTCCAGGGTCCTTTGAGATTCTGTTTGAATTTTTGGATGGGTTTTTAAATTTCTGCAAAAAACACTGTTGGGCTTTTGAGAGGGATTGCATTGAATCTACATATAGATCACCGGCTATTGTGGACATCAAACAATATTAAGTCTTCTAATCCATGAACAAGGAATGTCTTTCCATTTATTTGTATCTTCTTTAACTTCTTTGAGCAACATTTTGTAGTTTTTAGTGTGCAAGTCTTTCACCTCTTTGGTTAAAGTTTTTCCCTAAGTATTTTATGTTATTTTTGATGCTATTGTAAATAGAATGTTTTATTAATTTCCTTTTGAGATTGTTCATTATTTTAAAAATAACTTTATTTATTTATTTATTTATTTATTTTTGGCTGCATTGGGTCTTTGTTGCTGCGTGTAGGCTTTCTCTAGTTATGGCGAGCGGGGGCTACTCTTCATTGTGGTGTGCGAGCTTCTCATTGTGGTGGCTTCTCCTGTTGCGGAGCACAGGCTCTAGGCCCGTGGGCTTCAGTAGTTGATTCTTTTTTTTTTTTTAATGAATTTATTATTTATTTATTTATTTTATTTTTGGCTGTGTTGAGTCTTCATTGCTGTGCACGGACTTTTGCTAGTTGCAGCCAGTGGGGCAACTCTTTGTTGTGGTGTGTGGGCTTCTCATTGCGGTGGCTTCTCTTGTCGTGGAGCACGGGCTGTAGGCGTGTGAGCTTCAGTAGTTGTGGCACGTGGGCTCAGTAGTTGTGGCTCATGGACTCTAGGGTGCAGGCTCAGTAGTTGTGGCACATGGGCTTAGTTGCTCCACGGCATGTGGGTTCTTCCCGGACCAGGGCTCGAACCCGTGTCCCCTGCATTCGCAGTTGGATTCTCAACCACTGTGCCACCAGAGAAGCCTGGCAGGTGGATTCTTAACCACTGCGCCTCCAGGGAAGTCCTGAGATTGTTCATTGTTAGAGTACGGAAAAGCAAAGCAACTGATCTTTTTTTTTTTTAAAGAAGGTTATCTCCCTTTTAAATTTATTATTTATTTATTTATTTATTTATGGCTGTGTTGGGTCTTTGTTGCTGCGTGCAGGCTTTCTCTGGTTGCGGCGAGAGGGGGCTACTCTTTGTTGCGGTGCGTGGGCTTCTCATTGCGGTGGTTTCTCTTGTTGCGGAGCACGGGCTCTAGGCATGCGGGCTTCAGTAACTGTGGCACACAGGCCCAGTAGTTGTTGCTCACGGGCTCTAGAGCGCAGGCTCAGTAGTTGTGGTGCACGGGCTTAGTTGCTCCGTGGTATGTGATCTTCATGGACCAGGGCTTGAACTCGTGTCCCCTGCATTGGCAGGTGGATTCTTAACTACTGTGCCACCAGGGAACCCCCCTACATAGCCATTTCTTAAATGTTGCACATATTAGTTATCCTTCCCTTTTTTGGCTGTTATAAACAGCAGTGCAAAAGACATCTTTTGTGAACCAGTGTGACAGGTTTTGGATATCTGTATTGACGTTTTACTGGATGTTATTATGAATCTTTCTATTCTTTTCTCATCTGAGAAATGATAAATATATTGTTTACATTTGAACTTTTTTTTAATAGAGTTGAATATCTTTTCATATACTATTGGCCTTTTAATTTTTTTGGTAACAATTTTATATTTGTAATTTTTTTGGCCTATTTTTGTATTGCTTTGAACATACATGATATATATTGTAGGTACACCCTTTGTTATCTATCATTGCAAAATTTCATTGGGTCTGTCTTTTGTGTTTTAACTTTGCCATACTAGTTAAATCTGTCAGTTGAGTGAATTTTTTAAGTTAGGTTTCTCCCTCCTTGGTAATTTGCAGCTAACTGAAAGGCTATTTTGATTTTGCATTTTGGTTTAGAATTCTCTTTTGTCGTGTCTTTCTAGATTTTTGTATTCTAGTTAATGTTTCTGGACTTGATTCAGTCTGTGGTATTATGAGTCTACAAATTAAAATTTCTAATTAGCATCCTGTGACCATTCAGTCACTTGAGACTTATCCAGAAATCTTAGAACTTGCCTTAAAATAACACATAATAGGATTTATATTACCTATACTGAGTATGAGTTGTCTGCTCTTCTACCCGCTCTCCCTTGGAAAGAGGAAAGTGAGACCATTTCAAATAGAAACTAAAACTTTCTCATATCTTTTAATCCAGATATATTAACAGTTGATACTTTTTTTTTTTTTGGACCGCACCATGTGTCTTGTGAGATCTTAGTTCCCCAGCCAGGGATCGAACCCAGGCTCTTGTCAGTGAAAGCCCGGAGTCCTAACCACTGGACCGCCAGGGAATCCCCTACAGATTGTGTCTTTAGATGCTTTGACAACCGTAAACAATTCAGTGACAATTTTGGTGAGTAGGTTGTTTTTTTTTTTTTCCTCCCCACATTTTCCTATTTTCCATTTTAATGGAACTTTACTCTGAAGGTATGTATATTCTAACATTTAAGCGCTGGTTCCCAAACCTACGTTATTTGGCTGCTTTATGAACATTTAACATTTTGGTTTATTTAAGTCTTTTTTTTTTGGCTGGGCCACACAGCTTGCAGGATATTAGTTCTGCGACCAGGGATTGAACCTGGGCCCACAGCAGTGAAAGCACCGAGTCCTAACCACTGGACTGCCAGGGAATTCCTTATTTAAGTCTTATTGATGTGTACATAAATGATTATTTATGTAAGCATCATAATTAATGTTAGAATCAAGTACCTTTGATTATTGTGGAACTGCAAGTAATATCATACAGAATGTTCCCCTCTATCTCCCAGGTTCTGCCTGTCTGCTCACTTTTCAGATAAATTAGCTAAAGGAAGTTTAGTTTATTATTTATTTGAAGCCTTCCCCTCCCCATATCAAAGTTTTTTGTTTTGTTTTTTTTTTTTTTTTTTGCTTAAGTGGTCATTTGTGTAGTAATTCAAGGAGTTTTTATTTAATATCCATTAAAAAAAAGTTTTTTTTTTCTTTTTGGCCACACTGCGTGGCATGTGGGGCCTTAGTTGCCCGACCAGGGATCGAACCCATACGCCCTGCAGTGGAAGTGCGGAGTCTTTTTTGGCCACGCCGGGCAGCATGTGGGATCTTAGTTCCCTGGTCAGGGATTGAACCCGTGCCCTCTGCATTGGGAGTGTGGAGTCTTAACCCCTGGACCATCAAGGAAGTCCTGAAACGCAGAATCTTAACCACTGAACCACCAGGGAAGTCCCAATATCCATTTTTAAGTGGTAGTTTGGTAAGTGTGTAAGCATGTCTGAAGTATCCTTTATCTACAAGAAACTTAAAACCAACTGCAAAGACAGTAGAGACTAACAGAACACATATTTTTCAAGGGAAGAATTTATACATAGGATTAACATTAAGATAAAACCTCACATTTTTTAAAAAAGATATATTTATTATTTATTTATTTTATTTATTTTTGGCTGTGTCAGGTCTTAGTTGCGGCATGCAGGATCTTTCGTTACTGCACGCGGGCTCTTCGTTGTGGTGCGCAGGCCTCTCTCTAGTTGTGGCGTGCGGGTTTTTCTCTTCTCTAATTGTGGTGCGCAGGCTCCAGGGCGCGTGGGCTCTGTAGATTGTGGCACGCGGGCTCTAGTTGAGGCGTGCAAGCTCAGTAGTTGCGGCATGCAGACTTAGTTGCCCCGCGGCATGTGGGATCTTAGTTCCCTGACCACTGATCGAACCTGCATCCCCTGCATTGTAAGGCAGATTCTTTACCACTGGACCACCAGGGAAGTCCCAAAACCTCACATTTTAAATTCCTGATCTTGTTGGGATTTCTGAGTTTATCTGTGAACTGTGTTCTGCTTTCTATGCAGAATGGATCCTTTTTTTTTAAAATTCTGGCCACACTGTGGCTTGTGGGATCTCAGCTCCTGACCAGGGATTGAACCTGGGCCACAGCAGTGAAAGCACCTAATCCTAACTACTAGACCACCAGGGAACTCCCAGAATGGATCCATTTTAAAATAAGTAATCTTCGGGAGTTCCCTGGTGGCCTAGTGGTTAAGGATTCCAGGCTTTTACTGCCGTGGCCCAGGTTCAATCCCTGGTTGGGGAACTGAGATCCCACAAGATGTGAGTCATGGCCAAAAAAAAACTGGAGTCACATTGAATAAATCCTTGCATTAGAAGGAACAACTGATAACAGTAGCCAACCTTTTTAGTACAGGTCAGAGAGAAAGAACATGAAGTTTGCAATTGTACATACTTACATTCTTTCACTTTCACTTTAGTTGTTTTTGAGTGATAGTGAAAGACTCGCTGATGAGGAATAGTTAAATTTCCATATGGCTATGTACAAATATAAAGTATATGAGTGTATAATGGTTTTAAAATTTTATTTGTATTTGGCAAGTTTTAAAATATTATTTAAACTGCTTTAAGCTGATATGGATTGCTTTAGTGACTGTTGTTTTAAGAATTTAGATGACTTATCATTTGATTATACAAGGTGTATTTGTCTTCCTAAGTTAGGTTTCCTAACCTTCAGACCAGGTCCAACCAAGGGTATCATTTTTCTTAATAATGATAATGTTAATAGTGATGATAATTAAAAAAATGAATTCATTGTTTAGTGTATGCTAGGCACTAAATGCATTACATAATCATATAGATATCCCTAGGTACAGAGAGGTTATATAACCTACTATAGGTCATAAAATTGGTAACTGATTCAAACCTAGACAGTTCAGCTCCTTGGGTCCATGCACTTCATCACACAGTCTACTGCCTGTCATTAAAAACCACACCATATATATATATATTTTTAAAATAAATTTATTTATTTTATTTTTGGCTGTGTTGGGTCTTCGTTGCTGCGTGCAGGCTTTCTCTAGCTGCGGCAAGTGGGGGCTACTCTGTTGCAGTGTGCGGGCTTCAGTAGTTGTGGTGCATGGGCTCAGTAGTTGTGTGGCTCGTGGGCTCTAGAGCGCAGGCTCAGTAGTTGTGGCACATGGGCTTAGTTGCTCTGTGGCATGTAGGATCTTCCTGGACCAGGGATAGAACCATGTCCCCTGCATTGGCAGGCGGATTCTTAACCACCGCGCCAACAGGGAAGTCTCCACACCATATTTTAATTATCTGTTTGTGTCTGTGCTACTTCTTATTAGAATCTAAGTTCCTTAAGGACTAAGAGCCGTGATTCATTCTTTTTCAACTGTGGTCTTCCATGGTATCTGACATATAGTAGGTGTTCAATAAATATTTATTGAGTGAACTAAAGCAAAATGTAAAGAAGTGGAGTAATAAGTCTGTCATTTTTGGGGCCTGAATTTCTTTTCTTTTTTTTTTTTTTTAACTTTATTATTTATTTTTGGCTGCGTTGGGTCTTCATTGCTGTGCGTGGGCTTTCTCTAGTTGTGGCGAGTGGAGGCTACTCTTTGTTGTGGTGCACGGGCTTCTCATTGCAGTGGCTTCTCTTCTTGCGGAGCACGGGCTCTAGGCACGTGGGCTTCCGTAGTTGTGGCTTGTGGGCTCTAGGGCGCAGGCTCAGTAGTTGTGGTGCACAGGCTTAGTTACTCCGCGGCATGTGGGATCTTCCTGGACTAGGGCTCGAACCCATGTCTCCTGCATTGGCAGGCGGATTCTTAACCACTGTGCCACCAGGGAAGTCCCCTGAATTTCTTCATATGCTTATTCTATTGACTTTATGTGTAACAAACAAAATTGTATTGGGGATTACTTTTCATTAGCTTTAATTTGTATTTTACTTCCCTTTGAGGAATACAATCAAGATATTTACTAATTGTAAAGATTCTGTACAGTGTTTTAAATATTAAGGAAATGCAGAGTGTAAAAATTGTAAATTACGTACTTTTTAGATTAAATGGAGAGAAAAACTGATTCCATAGCATTATATAATATTGTATTATATGCTATTGTTTTTTCCAGTTTTATTGAAGTATAATTAACAAAAAATTACATATCTTTAAGGTATACAACTTGATGTTTTGATATACATATACATTGTGAAATAATCATCACAAGCTAATTAACATGTCCATCACCTCACATATTTACCATTTTCTGTTTTTTTTGTTTTGTTTTGTTTTTTGTGGTGAGAACACTTAAGATCTACCCTATTAGCAAATTTCAAGCATGCAGTACAGCAGTAGATACATTGCTGTATATTAGATTTCCAGAACTTAGTCATCTTGCGTAACTGAAACTTTGTGCCCTTTGACCAATATCTCCCCGTTTCCCCCTCCCTCCAGCTCCTGGCAGCCAGCATTCTACTTTCTGCTTCTGTGAGTTTGATTATTTTAGATTCCGCATATGTGGTATCACGCAGTATTTGTCTTTCTGTGTCTGGCCTATTTCATTTAGCGTAATGTCCTCCAGCTTCATCCATGTTGTCACAAATGGCAGGATTTCCTTCTTTTTTAAGACTGAATAGTATTCCATTGTGTGTATGTATGTGTGTATATATGTGTCTGTGTGTGCGCGTATATATATATATATATATATATATATATATATATATATATGCGCACACACACATAAACATATTTTCTTTATCCATTCATCCATCACTGACAGACATTTAGTTTGTTTCCATATCATAGCTATTGTGAGTAATGCTGCAATGAACATGGGAGATATTGATTTCATTCCTTTATGTTGTATACCCGAAAGTGAGATTGCTGGATCATAAAATAGTTGTTTTTAATTTTTTGAAGAACCTTTGTACTGTTTTCCATAATGGCTGTACGAATTTACATTCCCACCAGCAGTATTACAGAGGTTCCCTTTTCTCCATATCCTTGCCACCACTTGTTCAGTATGTTTTGTCTTTCTTCATAATACATATGCTTGTTCTTAAATGCTAAACTGAAGAGTTAGTTCTCCAAATCAGTGCTTCTTAACCTTTTTTTCCCCAAGATGTTAATAGAAAAGGATGTTTTCTTGGTACACCAGAAAGAAGAGGCTCACGCGAGGAGGGTGTCAGAGGCCTCTCATTGCTCAATACCTATTGGCTACCACAAGGGCCAAGGAAATCAATATTTTGGCAAGCCTGTAATTCATATTTGGAACTGCCACAGAATATTGCTTGGAAAACCTCCGCTGTAAATAGTTTCAAATTTTTAGAAGTACAAGGGATCTTCGCTTCCAGATCCCTTATAATAAAATATTATTTTATTTTTCTATGTATATATTCTATTATAAATAATAATTTTATAAACTTATTATATTTATATATTTTAGTTATTTGTGCCTTCTCTTTTTCCTCCCCTTAATCCCCAGATATTTGTCCATTTTATTAGTCTTTTTTAAAAAATTTAATTTATTTGGCATTGGGTCTTAGTTGCAGCACGCAGGATCTTCGTTGCGGCGTGCAGGCTTCTCTCTAGTTGTGTTGTGTGGGCTGCAGAGCATGTGGGCTCAGTAGTTGTGGCATGTGGGTTAGTTGCCCCCCGGCATGTGGGATCTTAGTTCCCCGACCAGGGATCGAACCTGCGTCCCCCACCTGCATCCCCGGCATTGGAAGGCGGATTCTTAACCACTGGACCACCAGGGAAGTCCCTTACTAGTTTTTTCAAAAAACTGACTTTTGATTTTTTAAATCCTCAACTGAATTTTTATTTTCTATTTCCTTAATTTTTGCTCTTATCTTTATTATTTCCCTCTACTTTCTTTGGGTTTATTTTGTAGTTTTTTTTTTTTAACTTCTTGAGATGGATACTTGGCTTATTAATTGCTTTTCTAGTATATTCACTTAAAGCTGTAAATTTTCCCCCTAAACATATACTGCTTTTAGCTGTATCACCCACTTTTTTTGGTTTGTTTGTTTTGGGGGAAATTCTCAGGCAGTGACTGTAGCTCTTGTTGCTTGCTGCTGCTGCTGCTCCTCCTCCTTCACTCCTCTCCTCCCCCCCACCCCCCTTAATAGCTTTGTGAAGGTATAGTCAATATTCACATACAATAATCTGCATATATTAAAATGTGTAATTGGGTACTTTTTGACCTATGAATGCAACAAGGGTAATGAACATATCCATCACCCCCACAGTGTTTCCTCATGTCCCTTTGTAATCCATTTCTCCCCTTCTCCTCATCCCCAGGCAAGCACTGATCTGCCTCTACAGTTTTTGACATTTAGTGTTTTTATCATTATATTCAAAATATTTTGTGATTTTTGATCTGGAATGTTTAGATGTACCTGGAGATTTTCTAGTTTAATTGTATTATGGTCAGGAAACATATGATTTCAGTCCTTTAGACTTTTAAGACTTGCTGTATGACCCAAGATATGGTCAACTTTTAAAATGCTTGTGTGTGCTTCAAAAGAGTATAGCTGTTGGATGTAATGTTTTATGTATGTCTTACTAAGTCAAGTTTGTTAATTTTGTTTAAATCTTTCATTTTTACTGATTTTTTTTCTCTTGCTTGTTTTGGTTAACCTTTGCATGTAATTTTTTTCTCATTCTTTACCTTCACTTAAAAAAAAAAAATTATTTATTTATTTATTTATGGCTGTGTTGGGTCTTCGTTTCTGTGCGAGGGCTTTCTCTAGTTGCGGCAAATGGGGGCCACTCTTCATCGCGGTGTGCAGGCCTCTCACTATCGCGGCCTCTCTTGTTGCGGAGCACAGGCTCCAGACGCGCAGGCTCAGCAATTGTGGCTCACGGGCCTAGTCACTCCGCCGCATGTGGGATCTTCCCAGACCAGGGCTCGAACCCATGTCCCCTGTGTTGGCAGGCAGATTCTCAACCACTGCGCCACCAGGGAAGCCCTACCTTCACTATTTTTGAATCTTTATGTTTTAGGTATATCTCACATAAACAGCTCATTGTACTTTTTTTTTCTTTTTAAATCCAGTCTGAAAATCTTTGCCTTCTAAATAAAGCATTTATTAATCCATTTACGTTTAATGTAACTACTGTTATTTGGCTTTAAATCTACCATTTTCTTATGTACATTCTCACATTCTCTTAATTAGAAAAGTTAAAAGAAATTTTTTTATTGTTGTTGTTTTTTGGATGTGTGTCAATACCCCAGGAATTATAACAGCCACCCCTGACTTAAAAAAAGATCCAGTGTTAATTGATCATTTTACCCTTCTCCTGGATTATACAAGGATCTTAGCGCACTTAATCTCCATTTATCTCCCTCTGATTTACATGGTATTATTGTGGTGTAGTTTAATTTTCTTATGTATGTATGTATATTTAGTTAAATAATAAAGACATTATTACTGTTATATAGTATAATGTTCATTTAGCTTTACCCAAATATTTACTATTTTTGTTGTTCTTTATTCCAGTAATCCTTTTAGAATCATTCTTTTTCTGTTTGAAGAATACCCTTTGTAATGTTTAATGTGGGTCTGTTGATGGCAAAGTCTGTTTTTGTTTCTTTGAGCATATCTTTGCTTTACCTTATTTTTTTACCTTCATTTTGAATTCCTACATTGTTTTTTTTAATAAATTTATTTATTTATTTATTTATTTATTTTTGGCTGAGTTGGGTCTTTGTTGCTGTGCACGGGCTTTCTCTAGTTGTGGCGAGTGGGAGCTACTCTTTTTTTTTAAATTTTTTTTATTTATTTATTTTTATGTATTTTTGGCTGTGTTGGGTCTTCGTTTCTGTGCGAAGGCTTTCTCTAGTTGCAGCAAGCGGGGGCCACTCTTCATCGCGGTGCACGGGCCTCTCACTATTGTGGCCTCTCTTGTTGCGGAGCACAGGCTCCAGACACGCAGGCTCAGTAATTGTGGCTCACGGGCCCAGTTGCTCCGCAGCATGTGGGGTCTTCCCAGACCAGGGCTCGAACCCATGTCCCCTGCATTGGCAGGCAGACTCTCAACCACTGCGCCACCAGGGAAGTCCGGGAGCTACTCTTAATCGTGGTGTGCGGGCATCTCATTGCGGTGGCTTCCCTTGTTGCGGAGCACGGGCTCTAGGTGCACAGGCTTCAGTAGTTGTGGCATGCGGGCTCTAGAGCGCAGGCTCAGTAGTTGTAGCACACAGGCTTAGTTGCTCTGCGGCATGTGGGATCTTCCTGGACCAGGGCTCGAACCCGTGTCCCCTGCACTGGCAGGTGGATTCTTAACCACTGCGCCACCAGGGAAGCCCTCCTACGTTGTTTTAATTGTAGTTGATTTACAGTATTAGTTTCAGGTGTACAGCGTAGCAATTCAGCATTTTTATAGATTATACTCCATTTCAAGTTATTACAAAATAATGGCTTTATTTCTCTGTGCCATGCAAGATATCCTTGTTGCTTATCTACTTTATACGTGGTAGTTTGTATTTCTTAATTCCATACCCCTATCTTGCTCCTCCCCACTTCTCTCTGTCCATTGGCAATCACTAGTTCTTTATAACTGTGAGTTTTGTTACGTAAATTCATTTGTTTTATTTATTTTTATTTTTATTTTTAAAATAAATTTATTTATTTTATTTATTTATTTTTTGGCTGCATTGGGTCTTCGTTGCTGCGCGTGGGCTTTCTCTAATTGAGGTGAGTGGGGGCTACTCTTTGTCGCGGTGTGCGGGCTTCTCATTGCGGTGGCTTCTCTTGTTGCAGAGCACTGGCTCTAGGCGCACGGGCTTCAGTAGTTGTGGCACGTGGGCTCAGTAGTTGTGGCTCACAGGCTGTAGAGCGCAGGCTCAGTAGTTGTGGCGCATGAGCTGAGTTGCTCTGTGGCACGTGGATTCTTCCTGGACCAGGGCTCGAACCCATGTGCCCTGCGTTGGCAGGTGGATTCTTAACCACTGAGCCACCAGGGAAGCCCTGTTTTATTTTTTAGAATTCCAAGTATAAGTGATAATGTACAGTATTTGTCTTTCTCTGACTCATCACATATTGCAAATGGAAGGGTTTTATTCTTTTTTATGGCTAAGTTTCTGTTATATATAAATTACATCTTTCATTCATCTGTTGATGGACACTTGGGTTGCTCCCATATCTTGGCTGTTGTAAATAATGCTGCTGTAAACATTGGGGTACATGTATCTTTTCAAATTAGTGTTTTCTTTTTTTTTTTTTGTATACATAACCTAAGAGTGGAATTGCTGGATCATATGGTAGTTCTGTTGTTGTTTTTTTAAGGAATCTCCATACTGTTTTCCATAGTGACTGCACCAATTTACATTCCCATCAACAGTGTACAAGGGTTCCCTTTTCTCCACATCTTTGCCAACATTTATTATTTGTAGACTTTTTGATGATAGCCATTCTGACAGGTGTGAGGTGGTATCTCATTGTTGTTTTGATTTGTATTTCTCTAATAACTAGCAATTTGGGACATCTTTTCATGTGCTTGTTAGCCACCTGTATATCTTTTTTGGAAAAATGTCTATTCTGGCTTTCTTCCTATTTTTTGATTGGGTTATTTGTTCTTTTGATATTGAGTTGTATGAGCTGTTTATATATTTTGAATATTAATCCCTTGTTGTTTATGTCATTTGCAAATATTTTCTCCCATTCCAAAGGTTATCTTTTCATTTTATCGATGGTTTCCTTTGCTGTGCAAAAACTTTTAAGTTTAATTAGGTCCCATTTGTTTATGTTTGCTTTTTTTTTTTTTTTTTTTTTTATGTTTGCTTTTATTTCTTTTGCTTTATGAGACAGACCCCCCAAAATATTGCTGTGATGTCAAAGAGTGTTCTGCCCATGTTCTTTTCTAGGAGTTTTATGGTTTTAAGTCTTACATTTAAGTCTTTAATCCATTTTGAGTTTATTTTTGTATATGGTTTAAGGAAATATTCTAATCTCATTGTTTGACATGTAGCTGTCCCTTTTTTTTGGCACCACTTACTGAAGAGACTGTCTTTTCTCCATTGTATATTCTTTTTAAAAAATATTTATTTATTTATTTATTTATGGCTGCGCCAGGTCTTAGTTGCAGCATGCGGGATCTTTTAGTTGCAGCATGTGGACTTCTTGGTTGTAGCATGCAGGCTTCTTAGTTGTGACATGCATGCGGGATCTTGTTCCCTGACCAGGGATTGAACCTGGGTGCCCTGTATTGGGAGTGTGGAGTCTTATGCACTGGACCACCTGGGAAGCCCCTCCATTGTATATTCTTGCCTCCTTTGTCATACATTAATTGACCATAGGTGCCTGGGTTTTAAAGTTCATTTTCGAGGATTATTTTTTGCTGGCTATAAAACTCTAGATTGCAATTATTTTCTTCCAGTACATTGACTCTTTTATTCTAGCTGTTCTCTTTCTTCCATTGTTGATCTTAAGAAGTCAGCTCTCAGGCTGTTATTTCTTTAAAAATAGCCCTCCTCGAAACCTCCCTACCCCAGATGATCATAGTCTTTGTTTTTCTGAAGTTTAACTATACTGTATGCAGTTGGGTTCCTTTTTAGGTAGCCTGCTTGGGATTTGAAGGGCTTGGTGAATCTATAGCTTAATATCTTTTAATTGGTTTTAGAATGGTCTTGGTCATTATCTCTTCAGATACTGCTTCTGCTCCATTCTGTCCTCTCATCTGCGCTCCTGAGATTCCAGTTAAAGGTATGTTTGTTCTCCTAACAGATCCTCCATCTTTCTTATCCTTCCCTGTATTTTTTATTCGTTTGTTATTATGTGCTTTGTTTGGATCTTTTATTCTGGTTTATCTTCCAACTCATTAATTCTTTCCTCAGCTGTATCTAATTAGCTTTTTTAAAAAAATAAATTTATTTATTTATTTATTTCTGGCTGCATTGGGTCTTTGTTGCTGCACATGGGCTTTGTCTAGTTGCGGCTAGTGGAGGCTACTCTTCGTTGCGGTGTGCAGGCATCTCATTGCGGTGGCTTCTCTTGTTGCGGAGCATGGGCTGTAGGCATGCAGGCTTCAGTAGTTGTGGCACGCGGACTCAGTAGTTGTGGCACTCAGGATCAGTAGTTGTGGCTTGCAGGCTCTAGAGTGCAGGCTCAGTAGTTGTGGCGCATGGGCTTAGTTGCTCCGCGGCATGTGGGATCTTCCCGGATGGGCTCGAACCCATGTCCCCTACATTGGCAGGCAGATTCTTAACCACTTCACAACCAGGGAAGTCCCTAGTCTGCTTTTAAGATTGTCCGTTGAAGGTGTTTTTCTTTGTGTTTTGTTTCATTTTTTGTTATTGTATATTTTTGTTCTATAATTTATTTTTCCAAGTGTACAGGTTGTTTTTGTGGTTTTTTTGGCAGGGGTAGCTTGTCATTCTCTGCCAGATTTTTCAAGCTTGGGCTTTTATCTTCCTTTTTTTTTTTTTTTTTAATAAATTTATTTATTTTATTTATTTATTTTTGGCTGCACTGGGTCTTTGTTGCTGCGTGTGGGCTTTCTCTAGTTGTGGCGAGCGGGGGCTACTCTTCGTTGCGGTGCGTGGGCTTCTCATTGCGGTGGCTTCTCTTGTTGCAGAGCACTGCCTCTAGGCACGTGGGCTTCAGTAGTTGTGGCACGTGGGCTCAGTAGTTGTGGCTCGCGGGCTCTAGAGCGCAGGCTCAGTAGTTGTGGCGCACGGGCTTAGTTGCTCCGTGGCATGTGGGATCTTCCTGGACCAGGGCTCGAACCCGTGTGCCCTGCATTGGCAGACGGATTCTTAACCACTGCACCACCAAGGAAGCCCCGCTTTTATCTTCTTGAACATAGTAAGAAAGTATATAAATATATCTGCTAATACCTGGGGACTCCTGTTTTATTGTCCATTGTTTTAACTGTTTTCATTTAATTTGTCTTGTCCTCTGATGTGCCAGGGTTTATTTGATTATTGTATGTTAAATTAGGAAAATTGTATTGTCAAAATAAGATGATATTTTCTTTGTCTAGGGAAGATTTTTGTTTACTTCATCTGGGGGTCACTAGTACTCAGTTATAATCTTTTTCCAATATCAGGGCTTCAGATTTTCTGAAGTCTTACTGCATTCCATGTGTGGACTAGTTTTCTTCTTAGTCACCTTTACTATGAGGTTATCGCCTTTTGAGGTTCAGGTCCAAAGGAGGAACTGGTTTGCCAGGACCCCTCCCCACCAGTCTTGATGGACCCTGAATTCCAACTTTTGTCCCAAGGGCCTACTAGACTCAGCCTCTAAGGCATGTCTACCAAATCAACAAATGACTCTAGAACAACAGTGACCTGGCATGGGATAGCTTCCTAATTTTGTAATCCTGTTTCTTCTTCATCTTGACTTCCTTATCTTTTTGCTTTTTGATGCTTCTAAGAAGAGGTTTTTTACCCCTATCTAACTTTTTTAGTTTTGAGGGAGTTGGGTAAGTGAGAGGGAGAATTTGTTTAAATTATATACTACACCATTACTTGAAATAAAGTTCCTAATTGTTTTATAGGTGAAGAAACTGAGATCCAGACAGGTTAAGTAATACTGTAAGACCACATAATCAGCGGCAGAACCAGGTCTACAATCTGTGTCTTTGTGTTACTCTAGTACTTGTACTAATGATAAGTCATTTTAACTAAATATACAAAAGTCATTTATTTAAAATAGGTATACTCTAGAAGGGATTTCTTTGTTCTCTTGGGCCTGATTTGTATTTGGTATATGGCTAATTCTCTTTAGACTTTTTAGATAGCCTAATGGGGTAGGATCATTACTATATTATATAAATCCATTTCAAAATATGGAACTGTGAATATAGTTACTGCTTGATCTGTAACTGTGCATACACCAGAATGGTTTCTAAAACCACAGAAACAATATGGTAGGTAGGTTGCCAAAAAACAAAATAAAACCTCATCACATGTTTAATCTAGTACTGAACTATACAGACATATGTGGGCTATATAGAATTATGTGGGCTAGGTTTCCTGTTACTTACATACAGCAGTAGCCTGGAGGAAATGACATTCTGAGTTCCAAATAGACAATATATAAAGGAACTTTTAAAGTACAGTTGAATTGAAGCTTCTAATATTGGGATTTTTAGAAGATTTTACATTTGTATCTCAATATAATACGAGAGCAGAATCCATTAGAGGCCTGTTTATATGACATAAGCAATGACAACTTTGGCTGACTTTCTGTATGTTTTTTCTTTTTTTTTAAATTAATTAATTTATTTTTGGCTGTGTTGGGTCTTCGTTTCTGTGCGAGGGCTTTCTCCAGTTGCGGCAAGCGGGGGCCACTCTTCATCGCGGTGCGTGGGCCTCTCACTATCGCAGCCTCTCTTGTTGCGGTGCACAGGCTCCAGACGCGCAGGCTCAGCAGTTGTGGCTCACGGGCCTAGCTGCTCCGCGGCATGTGGGATCTTCCCAGACCAGGGCTCGAACCCGTGTCCCCTGCATTAGCAGGCAGATTCTCAACCACTGCGCCACCAGGGAAGCCCCTGTATGTTTTTTCTATTTCAATCTTTTAAAAAATGTGGCCTCCTGAGTGTACCACCTTGTAGTTCTCTCTTTGTACTTCCTTTTCTGTGATTAAATTTCACCATGTTTAAACATAAGAGGGAGAAAAGTGTATCATGGCTCAACTAATGATTGCCTTTCAATCCAAGATTATCATGCTCAAATATTTTTAAAATAAATTTATTTATATATTTATTTTTGGCTGCATTGGGTCTTCGTTGCTGCGTGCAGGCTTTCTCTAGTTATGGCAAACGGGGGCTACTCTTCATTGTGGTGTGGGAGCTTCTTATTGTGGTGGCTTCTCCTGTTGCGGAGCACGGGCTCTAGGCGCATCGGCTTCAGTAGTTGTGGCATGTGGGCTCCGTAGTCGTGGTTCACGGGCTCTAGGGCGCAGGCTCAGTAGTTGTGGCGCATGGGCTTAGCTGCTCTGTGGCATGTGAGATCTTCCCAGACCAGGGCTTGAACCCGTGTACCCTGCATTGGCAGACGGATTCTTAACCATTGCACCACCAGGGAAGTCCCAATCATGCTCAAATATTAATATAAGAAGGCTTTTTTGATACAGAGAGAGGGAGGAAGAGAGTGTATATGTGTATGTAGAGGGCTAACATTAAAATGTTAAATGAAGTGAGGAAGAAGAGGTGTTGTTCTAAACTTAAAACTTATTGCTTCTTCCAATAAAAATTAATTTAAAAAATCTGATTGCTTCTGCTAAATTTTACTGGTGAAATAACAACTTTAGTTAATTGTAAACTCCTTCTTAATATAAATGTAGCATCTTCTGAAAAACTGTTCTGTACTTTGCTTATCTTGGAGCTTGTTATAAATCAGTACATAAAGAGCTTCTGGGGCTTCCCTGGTGGTGCAGTGGTTAAGAATCTGCCTGCCAATGCAGGGGACACGGGTTCGATCCCTGGTCTGGGAAGATCCCACATGTGGCAGAACAACTAAGCCCGTATGCCACAACTACTGAGCCTGTGCTCTAGAGCCCACATGCTACAACTACTGAAGCCCATGCACCGCAACTACTGAGCTCATGCACCGCAACTACTGAGCTCACGCACCACAACTACTGAAGTCCACGCGCTCTGGGGGCCTGCGTGCTGCAACTACTGAGCCTGCATGTTGCAACTACTGAAGCCTCCATGCCTGGAGCCCGTGCCCTGCAACAAGAGAAGCCACAGCAGTGAGAAGCCTGTTCACCGCAACGAAGAGTAGCCCCTGCTCGCCGCAACTAGAGAAAGCCTGCACGCAGCAATGAACACGCAACACAGCCAAAAAAAAAAAAGTGGCATATTAAAAAAAAAGAGCTTCCTCCTTTTTATGATTTTTTAAATTTATTTATTTATTTATTTATTTATTTATTTTTGGCTGTGTTGGGTCTTCATTGCTGCACGCGGGTTTCCTCTAGTTGTGGCGAGTGGGGGCTACTCTTCGTTGTAGTGCGCAGGCTTCTCACTGCGGTGGCTTCTCGTTGCAGAGCATAGGCTCTAGGCACACGGGCTTCAGTAGTTGTGGCACGTGGGCTCAGTAGTTGTGGCTCACGGGCTCTAGAGAGCAGGCTCAGTAGCTGTGGCGCACGGGCTTAGTTGCTCTGCGGCATGTGGGATCTTCCCGGACCAGGTATTGAACCTGTGTCCCCTGCACTGGCAGGCAGATTCTTAACCACTGCACTGCCAGGGAAGTCCCCTTTTTATAATTAAATGGAATGAATTTATCATAAATCATTAAGAATCTATGCTGCAATGAATAGTATTGTACATATCTCATATCATTTATCTAGGATAAATTCCTGGAAGTGGAATTGCTGGGTCCGAAGGTATTTATATTTGTGATTTTGATTGATATTGTCAAATTGCACTTTATAGAGATTGTATCAACATCTACCAGGTTGTTAGTCAGACACCCTGCTCAGCAGCATATCTTCTCAAATTTTTTGATCTTTGTTAATCTGATGGTAAAAAATGATTATTTTGCACTGCCTTTACTTTGCATTTCTTTATATTGTAAAATTAAAATCTTTTCATATATTTAAAAAGCCATTTGTATTTCACTTTTCTGTAATCTGTTCAAGTCATTGTCCATTTTACTTGGGTGCCGCCCTTTTTTACTGATTTAACTTTTTCCATAATATGGGTTGTAGTATTTTTTCCCCGATTTGTCATATGTCTTGATTTTTGCTTATGGTTATTTTTATAATGCCCAGGTGTTTTTGTATTTAGTGTATTTGTTTCTTTTATAACTTCTAGATCTTAAGACATTTAATTATTAAAACAAATTTAAAAATGTTAATTGAAGTAGAGTTGATTTGTAATATTATGTTAGCTTCAGGTGTACAGCATAATGATTCAGTATTTTTCAGATTATACTCCATTAAAAGTTATTACAAGATAATGGCTATAATTTCCTGCGCTATACAATATATCCTTGTTGCTTATCTATTTTATACATAGTAGTTTGTATCTGTTAATCTCATATGCCTGTCTTGCCCCTCCTACCTCTGTCTCCCCTTTGGTAACCACTAGTTTTCTATATCTGTGAGTCTGTTTCTGTTTTGCATATATATTCATTTGTATTATTTTTTAGATTCCATATATAAATGATTATCATACAGTATTTGTCTTTCTCAGCCTGTCATATTTCACTAAGCATAATCTCTAGGTCCATCGACATTGCTGCAAATCGCAGAATTTCATTCCTTTTTATGGCTAATTTTCCATTGTGTGTGTGTATATATATATGTGTGTGTGTGTGAGTGTGTGTGTGTGTGTGTGTGTGTGTGTGTGTGTGTGTATCAAACCCATGTCCCCTGAAGTGGAAGCATGGAGTCTTAACCACTGGATCTCCAGGGAAGTCCCTGGAGCACATCTTTATTTGTTCGTCTGTTGGTGGGCACTTGGGCTGCTTCCGTGTCTTGGCTGTTGTAAATAGTGCTACTGTGAACATTGGGGTGCGCATATCTTTTTGAATGAGTGTTTTTGTTTTTTCTGTATTCATACCCAGGAGTGGAATTGCTGGATCATATGGTAGTTCTATTTTTAGTTTTTTGAGGAACCTCCGTACTGTTCCATAGCGGCTGCACCAATTTACATTCCCACCAACAGTGTACAAGAGCTGCCTTTTCTCCACATCCTTGCCAACATATATTAGTTGTAGACCTTTTGGTGATAGCCATTCTGACATAGGTGTGAGGTGATAATCTCATTGTTGTTTTGATTTACGTTTCTCTAATAATTAGTGGTGTTGAGCATCTTTTCATGTGCTTAAGACATATTTAGAAAGGCTTTTGCCAGCCAGAGATTATTTTTTTAAATCAGTATTTTAGTAGTTCCTGTTTTTACATATAAATCTTTGTTCCATCTGGAATTTTCCTAATAGGTATAAGGTACGAATACAACTTAAAGTTTTGCTCCGACACCATTTATGGAATAGTCCATCTTTTTCCCCACATCCAGTTGCCACCTTTATCATATACTAAATTATATATGTATTTGATTCTTCTTCTTACTTTTTAAATATGCTCTGTATTCCTGAGTTTAGTTCCATACTTATTATAGTTACTGTAACTTTGTAATATGTTCTAATGTCTGGTAGAGCAAGCCCTCTTGTTACACTTTTTTTTTCTGAATTCATTTAGTTCCTCTTATTTATTTTTGCATATGGACATTGGAGTCAGATTGCATAATTATAAAATGAAAAAAATCCTGTTAGTATTTTTATTGGGATCATATGATATGTAACTTAAGAGAATTAACAATATTTAAGATATATCCCCAACTAAGAATATTATTTACCTTTCCATTGTTTGTCTTCTGTGTCTTTAAGTAGTGTTTAAAATTTTCTTCATAAAGATTTTACATATTTCTTATTAAATATATTCCTAGGTGTTTTATACTTTTTGTTGCTATTATGAATGGTGTCTTATCTTCCATTATATCTTCTAGTTATGAGATATACGAGGTTCTTGATCCCTCTATATTAATTTTGTATTATGCTACCTTACTAAATTTTCTTTTTATTTCTAATAGTTTCTCAGTTGACTCTTTTAGATTTTCCTGACGTATAGTCTTATCACTTGCAAGCATTGAACTTTTATCTATACCTATTTTATTAAGAGTTTCTATCAAGAGCGGCTACTGAACTTTTATTGTGTTTTCAGCATCTATGGAGTAAACAATTTTCGTCTTTTAAATCTGTTTTACTGAATTGGTTTAGTTGTGTTTAAAACACTATAAGAAATGTTTTGGGGTTAGGGTAGATGGTATCCATCTGTTTTTAGTATGACCCCCTCTCCTTAAAAATTATAAACTTTTTATTGTGAAAATTATCATTACCTCAGAAAAATGCATATAACAATTTTACAGCTTAGTGCTATAACCCTAAGAACCTCTCACATGTCCCCTTCTGATCACATCCTCTCCTTCCCCAAAGAGACTACCTTACTTTGACTTTTGAGGTAGGAATTTTCTTTTTCTTTTTAAAAATATTTATTTATTTATTTGGTTGCTCCGGGTCTTACTTGCAGCATGTGGGCTCCTTAGTTGCGGCAGGTGGGCTCCTTAGTTGTGGCACATGGGCTCCTTAGTTGTGGCATGCGAACTCTTAGTTGCGGCATGCATGTGGGATCTAGTTCCCTGACCAGGGATCAAACCTGCACCCCCTGCATTGGGAGTGCAGAGTCTTATCCGCTGCGCCACCAGGGAAGTCCTCAGTAATTTTCTTAATTTGCTTTATAGTGTGACAATGTAAGTGTGCATCCCTGAGCAATATAGCTTAATTTACCCTTTTTTTTTTGTATTTTATATAAATGGAATCACAGTAAATACTGTGTGGTTGCTTTCATTCAGTATTAAGTTTTAAAGATTTATCCATGTCATTTTGTGTAGCTGCAGTGCCCTGTATTCCATTATAGGAATATACTGAATGTATTTATCCATTCTCCCACTGGTGGACGTTGATGAACATCTGGACTGTTTCAGTTTGGGGCTACTGTGCACAGTGCTGCTGTGTACTTAATGTTCAGGCTGGTGCACATAAGCACACTTTTCCATAAAATATATGCCTAGGAGTGGTCTTGCTAGGTTATAGGGTATACATATCTTTAGGTTATAGCAGTTACACTACTTCCAGGAGTGGATACCATCTGTTCTGTGTCCTCATTAACACTTGATATTTTCAGACTTCTTGCTGTTAGCTAACTTGGTGGGTATCTGATGGAGGTTTTAATTTTTATTTCCTGATTTTAATGAGGTTGGTTACTTTTTATATGTATATTGGACATATTTATTTCCTCTATTGTGATGTATCTGTTAAAAGTTTTTTGCCCATTTTTCTACTGGGTTCTGTGTCTTTTTCTTAGAATTTAAAGGAATTCTTTTTATGTTCTGGTTATAAGTTCTCTGCCCCTCTTGTGTTACAAATGTCTTCTGCATCTTTACTTTCTTAATGGTGCCCCTTTTTTTTTTTTTACAAGTTACCTTGTTTTTGTTTGTTTTTTGTTTTTATTTATTTTTGGCTGTGTTGGGTCTTCGTTGCTGCACGCGGGCTTTCTCTAGTTGCGTCGAGTAGGGGCTTCTCTTTGTTGCGGTGTGTGGGCTTCTCATTGAGGTGGCTTCTCTTGTTGTGGAGCAGGGCTCTAGGCGCACAGACTTCAGTAGCTGTGGCACGCGGGCTCAGTAGTTGTGGCTCGTGGGCTCTAGAGCACAGGCTCAGTAGTTGTGGTGCACGGACCTAGCCGCTCTGTGGCATGTGGGATCTTCCCGGACCAGGGCTCGAACCAGTGTCCCCTGCACTGGCAGGCAGATTCTTAACCACTGCACCACCAGGGAAGTCCCTTAATGGTGCCTTTTAATGTACAGAAGTTCTTAATTCTCATTGGGTCAAAGTTATCATTGTTTTGCTTTATGATTATTGCTCTTTTGTCCTTAAAATTTTTTTCCCTATTTCCAACATCATGAAGATATCTTCCTATATTATCTTCTGAAAACTTTATTGTTTTGACTTTCACAATCTACTTCTTAGGTATGGTGTGAATCCAGATCCAGCTTGGCTTTTACCCCTTAATGGGAATTCTGTTGCCCCAGTACCATTTACTAGAACATGATCCTTTCCCCACTGCTATGCAGTGCTCCTTTTGATAGTTCACATGGTAGAAATGATACGTTTAGTATCTGTTGATTAAGTTTTTGGTCAACCTTCTATGAATTTAGTAGTACTTTAAAATAGATTTTATTTTTATGACTACTAGTATTATTTAAATTTGAAAAAATGTTAGACACTTCAGTATCTAGGTAATGTTTTATACTTACGTTGTTAATGCAAGAAAGAGATCAAAGAATCAGTGAGGCCCTACAGGAAGCCTGTGGTTCACAGGAAGGAAACTATTGTTTGTTTATTTATTCTTTATTTTTTATATTTATTGCTTTATGTAGCATAGTACAGATTGAATAAAAGATTAAGTTGAAGTACAGGATTGTAAGTGCATGTGGACATATTTAGAAATTTTCATTTAGGAGAAACTCTGTCCTAGATTTTTTTTTTTTTTAAATAAATTTATTTATTTAATTTTGTCTGCGTTGGGTCTTTGTAGCTGCTCGCGGGCTTTCTCTAGTTGCTGTGAGCGGGGGGGCTACCCTTCGTTGTGGTGCGCAGGCTTCTTATTGTGGTAGTTCTCTTGTTGCAGAGCATGGGCTCTAGGTGCGCGGGCAGCACGCGTGCTCTAGAGCGCAGGCTCAGTAGTTGTGGCACACGGGCTTAGTTGCTCCGTGGCATGTGGGATCTTCCCAGACCAGGGCTCGAACCCGTGTTCCCTGCGTTGGCAGGCGGACTCTTAACCACTGCACCACCAGGGAAGTCCCTGACCTAGATTTTTTTAATAAGGAGAGCAGGAGTTACCTTATAATTACTCATTGTGTTATTCATTGATAACACAAATTGGCTTTAACAGCAACAGTAGGTTCCCTTATAGCGGTGTAGGTGTTTACTAAATAAAAGGCATTGTATCCCTCTTGAGGCCTATTATGGCAGAAGAGAGAACCAGAATTAACATATTAAATGACAAAGTGGGAAAGGCCAGCTGAGAGGGGGGAAATTACAGTGAAGTAAAGCAGATTCTTGAAGGGGCCTGAGGATCCTGATATTCTTTGTGGAAGTAAGCAGGGTAATTTAAAGGAAAGGTATTGGACCAGATAGGATACCTGCACAAATATTGAACAAACTCTTTGTTCTAGAAGAACTCATGTGAGAGAGGTTCTCAAATTTTGTCAGAGACTAAGTGGTACAGTGATTAAGAGTGTCTGCCTTCTTTTGGTTATA
Organism: Balaenoptera ricei; assembly: GCF_028023285.1. Taxonomy (NCBI): domain Eukaryota; kingdom Metazoa; phylum Chordata; class Mammalia; order Artiodactyla; family Balaenopteridae; genus Balaenoptera; species Balaenoptera ricei. The sequence goes on along the minus strand of NC_082658.1, from coordinate 17,873,303 downwards.
GTTAGAGTGTTTTGCACTGGCTCATTGTACAAAGAACATGAGCCACTGCACCTTTTGTGTTTTCTAAAGATGAGTATGGGTTTTGAATTATGGTTGGCCAAAGTCCTAAAGACCTAGGCAAGAGTGCCTCCTTGTCAATAAGCCACACTTGGAAAACCCAGAATGAGAACACATTATTCATTAGATTTGTTTGATAAATGAGCTTCCTATAAAAATTTGACCAAGATCTCAAAAGGAATATCTTTAAAAAGATATTTTTAAACAATTAAAAATTTTTTCATAGTTAATATGTACACATGATGCCAAATTCAAAAGATATGCAGTACTAAGTAAGCCTGCTTTCCCCCTCTCCAGCCTTCCAGCTCTCCTGCCTGGAGACAAAGTTGTCAGGTTTGTATGTATCCTTCCTCAGATTGTTCTATGCATTTACAGACATATATGTGTATATCTGTTCATGTGTGTGTGTCTATATAGCTACGGATATCTATAGATATATGGATATGTGTGTGTCTATATTTCTATATATACATATGTAATGTGTGTGTGCTCATAAATGATAGCATACTGTGTTCTGAAATTTTTTTTACTTAAGTCAAAATTATATCTTAATTGGTTTTTAAAACGTGACATTTAAAATCCAATTTATAGGTCTATCTTGTTATGAACTTTGTAGGTATATATTGTCATGAGTAAACTTTTATAGTCAAAGTGAATATTGTTAGTAGTTTTGAGTATAAGATTTTTCTTGTTACGGTTTTATACATGCTATGGTTATATTCAAATTTTGCTTCTGCTTATTTGATTACTAAAATACATACTTAATACATGCATGCTTATTCCCAGATATGTGTGTTTATAGCCATAGATTTGAAAATGCCAATTACATTTAATTTTTTTCTGAAATGTAGCACTCCATGATAAGTAATTTCAGGGAGAGTCCTTATTTATACAGGTATAATGAATTAGTTGTAGTTGAATTAATAAAGAACTGTTAGATATATTATGATCTAGAAAAGAGTGTTTATTTTTTAATGGTCATAACCAGACACTATGCTAAGCACTTTGCGTAGAGTATATTATATAATCTTCAAATAACTAAGGAGTAGGTAATGATTTTAATTTTACAAATATGACACTGAAGGCTCAGAGAGTTGAATAACCATATATGCCTGATTATAAGATTCCTACTGTCCCACTTAAAATATTTTTTAAAAAAGTTTTTTAATCAAGGTTAAGTTTGGTTAAGTTTAATTTTATTGTTTATACATGATGTAGGAAAGTGTCTACTTATAATGCTCAGTTTACATAGATACATTTTAAATTATAAAAATGTTAATATCAACTGTTATTGATACATTAGTATTAAATTAATATGAACATTAATTTAGAAATATTACCTTTTCTTCTCTACTTCAATGAAGCATATTTATTCAGACTTTTCATATGTGTTTTAGTATTAATGGCTTTCCACATTTTGAACAATCTAATTGTTCCAGAGCAAATATTATCTTCTAAGGTATTTGAGATAGATCCCTTTTTGAATCACTGTATTATGTTTTAATTGGAAAATTTCTCTCTAGCCATAAATCCCCATTCATGTAACATTAGTAAAGGTGTTTTTTTTTTAAATATTTATTTATTTATTTGGTTGCACTGGCTCTTAGTTGCGGCAGGCAGGCTCCTTACTTGTGGCATGCATGTGGGATCTAGTTCCCTGACCAGGGATCAAACCCAGGCCCCCGGCATTGGGAGCATGGAGTCTTATCCACCTGTGCCAACTTATTCCCTGCACCACCAGGGAAGTCCCAGGGTTTTTTTATTAATGTATTTTATATGGATAGTATTGATGATCTTTATGATGTAATCACTTAGGCTGTTGCTTTTTATTTTATTTTTATTTTTTTAATTTTTATTTTATTTTTTAATTTTTTTATAAATTTATTTATTTATTTATTATTTATTTTTGGCTGTGTTGGGTCTTCATTTCTGTGCGCAGGCTTTCTCTAGTGCGGCGAGCGGGGGCTACTCTTCATCGCGGTGCGCGGGCTTCTCATTGTCGTGGCTTCTCCTGTTGTGGAGCACAGGCTCTACACGCGCAGGCTCAGTAGTTGTGGCTCACGGGCCTAGTTGCTCCGCGGCATGTGGGATCTTCCCAGACCAGGGCTCGAACCCGTGTCCTCTGCATTGGCAGGCAGACTCCCAACCACTGCGCCACCAGGGAAGCCCTGTTGCTTTTTAAAGTGATCTATTTGTGCTGCTAATATTTACTAAACCTACTATGTGCTAGAAACCGTTCTAGCATTGGAGGTAGAGTGGTGGACAAAACCAAGAATCAACATTCCAGATACAAGTATTCAATCTGGAAAGAAAGACAATAGCAAATATGTGGTGTAAAGTAGTGATTAGTACTCAAAAATCACAGTAAGAGGATATAGAATGAAGATTGTTGTTTAAGGTGATAGAACAGATTTCTAAAGAAGTGATTTGAGCAGAGACCTGAATGACATAAGATGTGTAGGTAACTGGATAAAGAATTTTCCATGAAGTTGCAGAAACTCTGAGGTTGGAGAATGCTTGCAGTCTTTGAGGAACAACAGTGAGGCACCAGCCTTACTGAGTTCTAGTAATTGCTCCGTATCTTCAATGACATTTTGTTATATGTTTCATGTGTACAACATTATATTTCTACTTCTGTATACCATACAGTGTGCTCACCACCAAAAATTTCTTTTCTATTCATCACTATACAGTTGATCTCCTTTACCCATTTTGCCCTCTCCTGGGCACCCTCCACCCCCAGTAACCACTACTGTGTTCTCTGTATCTGCATGTTTGTTTTTGTTTGATTTAGTTTGTTCATTTATTTTGCTTTTTTAAAATTAGTTTTGTTTTATATTCCACATATCAGTGATATCATATGGTATTTGTCTTTCTCTATCTGACTTATTTTACTTAGCATAATAACCTCAAGGTCCATCCGTGTTGTGGCACATGGCAAGATTTCATCTTTTTATGGCTGAGTAATATTCCATTGTGTATACATCCCACATCTTTATCCATTTATCTGTTGATGGGTGCTTAGGTTGTTTCCATATCTTGGCTATTGTAAATGAGGTTGTGATGAACATAGAGGTGCATATATCTTTTTGAATTAGTGTTTTCATATTCTTTGGATAAATACCCAGAAGTGGGATAGCTGGATCATATGGTAATTCTATCCATTCATTCATTCATTCATTCATTCATTTATTTATGACTGTGTTGGGTCTTCATTGCTGCACACGGACTTTCTCTAGTTGTGGTGAGTGGGGGCTACTCTTTGTTGCGGTGCGTGGGCTTCTCATTGCAGTGGCTTCTCTTGTTGCAGAGCTCAGTAGTTGTGGCACTCGGGCTCAGTAGTTGTGGCACACAGGCTTAGTTGCTCCGCGGCATGTGGGATCTTCCCGGACCAGGGCTCAAACCCGTGTCCCCTGCATTGGCAGACGGATTCTTAAACCACTACGCCACCAGGGAAGTCCCGGTAATTCTATTCTTAAATTTTTGAGGAATCTCCATACTGTCTTCCATAGTGGCTACACCAGTTTACATTCCCACCAACAGTGTATGAGAGTTCCCTTTTGCCCAGATCCTTGCCAACACTTGTTATTTCTTGTCTTTTTGATAATAGCCAGTCTAACAGGCATGAGGGGATATCTCATTGTGGTTTTGATTTGCATTTCCCTAAAAATTAGTGATGTTGAACATCTTTTCATGTGCCTGTTGGCCATTTATATGTCTTCTTTGGAAAAAATGTCTATTTAGCTCCTCTGTCCATTTTAAAATCAGGGTTTTTTTTGTTGTTGGTTGTATGTGTTGTTTATATATTTTGGAGATTAACCCCTTTTCAGATACATCATTTGCAAATATCTTCTCCCATTTGGTAGGTTGTCTTTTTGTTTTATTGATGGTTTCCTTTGCTGTGCAGAAGCCTTTTAGTTTGATGTAATCCCATTTGTTTACTTTTGCTTTTGTTTCCCTTGCCTGAGGAAGCATATCTAGAAAGACATTGTATTGGTAAGACCAGTGTCGAAGATTCTGCCCGTGTTTTGGGTTGTCTGTCTTTTTATTGAGTTGTAGAAGTTTTTATGTATATTCTGGATACAAGTGTTTTGTCATATATACAAAGTAAAATATTTTCTCCTGGTCTGTGGTTTGCCTGTGCATTTTCTTAATAGTGTCTTTTGATAATTACAAGTTAAAAAAATTTTTTTTACATATATATATTCTTTTTCATATTCTTTCCCATTATGGTTTATCACAGGATATTGAATATAGTTCCCTGTGCTGTACAGTAGGATATTAATGAAATTTGATCTATCAATTTTTTTCTTTTATGGTGAGTGCTTTTTTTGGTCCTCTCCAAGAAATAATTGCCCATCTTAAGCAGACTTAGCTTTTCATTCTGAACATTTGGGACTCCATTAGAGGCTTAGATCTCACTGATTACTCTAGCTGCTGTGTGAAGACAAGATTATAAGGCAGCAAAAGTGGAAACAGACCAGTTAACAATTTATTGACCGGAGACATATCAATACGTCTTTTGTTAGCCGATACAATTAACATCACCATGAGATGTTGTTAGAGCTTAAAATTGGTCAAGGGTTCATTATACAACTTATGATTGTCGTTATCATTCACATTTTGCTCCATTAGGTTTTTGTTCCAACCTTGTGTTTATTATAAACGCAAGTTTATTATCGTAAAATTTTCGAAAATGATGCATTGTGAAATTTTGAGTGAAGAAGAATATTTCAGTGAATTTTATCCAGATGCTTTCTCTGATTGTCTGAGCGATGTATATACTAGTCTCTCAGAAGATGATAGTTCTTCAGAACATAGTTCTGATTCAGGCGAATGTGAATATTAGACCAACAAAAAGACAAAAAACCTTAGTGATTGATTCTGATATGGGAAGTGAAAATGAAACCCATGGTGCTGGAGAATGATCCTTTTCTTCTGCAGAAGAGTGGGTTGAAGACAACATTTCACAAAAATTAGAAGACTTTACAGGTGTGTCAGGTGTAACTTTTTAAAAAAAATTAATTAATTAATTTATTTATTTATTTATATTTTTGGCTGCGTTGGGTCTTTGTTGCTGTGTGCGGGCTTTCTCTGGTTGCAGCGAGTGGGGGCTATGCTTCATTGCTGTGTGCGGGCGTCTCATTGCAGTGGCTTCTCTTGTTGCGGAGCATGGGCTATAGGCGTGCGGGCTTCAGTAGTTGTGGCACGTGGGCTCAGTAGTTACACGAGCTGTAGAGCGCAGGCTCAGTAGTTGTGGCACACGGGCTTAGTTGCTCCGCGGCATGTGGGACCTTCCTGGGCCAGGGCTCGAACCCGTGTTCCCTGCATTGGCAGGCGGATTCTTAACCACTGCGCCACCAGGAAAGCCCAGGTTTAACTATTGAATGTAATAACCTGCAAAATGTTAGTGAAATAACAATTTTTGGTAACGACTTTTTTGAGTTGGTCACTTGTCAAACAAACTTGTATCACCAACAGAATGAAAAATCATATAAAAAGTATGATGGGGCTTTAAAAAGTTCTGATGTAACCAATAGTGACATGAAGAAGTTTCTTGGATTAATAACTTTGATGGGACAAGTAAGAAAGTCACACTGGAAAGAACATTGGTCGACTGATACCTTACTTGAAACACCTATCTTTCCAAAGATTATGACGAGAAGAAGGTTCCAACAAATAATGACATTTCTTCACTTTAATGATAACTCAGGAACTCCACTTCCTACAGACAGAATTTCAAAAGTTAAACCTCTTTTGGATTATTTTCTACCAAAAATTTTTAATAAATTTTTAAAATATTTATTTATTTATCTATTTATTTATTTATTTATCTATCTATTATCTATTTATGCGGGCTGCGCCGGGTCTTAGTTGCGGCATGCAAACTCTCGGTTGCAGCATGCATGTGGGATTTAGTTCCCTGATCAGGGATCAAACCTGGGCCCCCTGGATTTGGAGCGTAGAGTCTTACCCAGTGGACCACCAGTGAAGTCCCTCTACCAAAATTTCAATCAATCTATATAACCAAACAAGAGCTGTCACTTGTGGAGGCAGTGATAAAGTAGAGAGGATGACTCAGATTCAAAACCTGTAATCCCAGAAAACTTACAAAATATGGAATTTTGGTCAGGATGGTTGGTGAAAGTGAAACTGGATATATATGCAGCCTTGAGATTTACATGGATGAAGGAAAGAAACTACAAGAAACAGTATTATTGGTCCTACAACGTTATCTTGGTTCGTGGCACCATATTTACCAAGACAGTTATTACAACAGTGTGTCCACATCTGAAATATTGTTGAAAATAAAACCAGAGTTTGTGGGACTATAAGAGAGAATCGTGGTCTACCAAACCAATTAAAGGAGAAATCTAAATATCTGCAGAGGGGAGAAATGACATTCTTACGGAAGGGAGAAGTGACTCTTCTTATATGGAAAGACAAGAGGCTGGTCCACATGGTGACAACTATTCATGACACATCCATAGCCTCTCCATAGCATGGATCCATAACATCTACAGGAAGGAAGACAGGAGGACTGGCCGTCAGATAACTAAGCCCACTTATATATTAGAGCAGCTGTCCCCAACCTTTTTAGCAACAGGGACTGGTTTTGTGGAAGACAGTTTTTCCACGGATGGCGGGGGGATGGTTTAGGTGGTAATGCGAGCGATGGGGAGCGGCAGATGAAGCTTTGCTCGCTCTCCCGCCGCTCACCTACTGCTGTGCGGCCCGGTTCCTGACAGGCCACGGACGACTACCGGTCCGTGGCCTGGGGGTTGGGCACCCCTGTATTAGAGTATAATAAATATATGAAAGGAGTTGATCAGTCTGATCAATATCTGGCAAACTTCAGTATCTTCCAGAAAACTTGAAAATGGTATAAGAAAGTAAGTTTCTATTTGAGTAGTTGAGGTTTATTCAATGCATTTAAAATTTTACTGTAACCTTAATGCACAGAATAAAATGACTTACAAGCAATTTTTCTTAGCAGTAGCTAGAGAATGGGTAACTGACCATTCTGGTAAGTGTAGTGGTAGTCCCGAACCTGGTCCTTCTTGTGGCGGTTCGCAAAGATCCACCTTGTCGACTCTCAGGTAAAATAAAATAATATATGCTAGAGGAAATAATATACACAGGACTAAAAAAAAAATGCTGCCAGAAAGCGTAGAGTCTGCTCTTCCAGGGGAAAGCATAGTGAAACACAGTATATTTGTAATAGATGTTCTGTTCCCCTGCACAGAGGTGCCTGCTGTACTGCGTATCACACTCTAACAAAATATTAGAATGCTTTAGTAAGACATGTACAAAGTTTCAAATAAGTACATTACGTGCAAAAAAAGTTGTTGATATTTACTCAAACTTGGGTGTTTCAATATTCCCTTATGTAACAAATTGCAGGCCACAGTTTCTGCAAAAATCCCCTGGTCAACAATGTTAAGAGGCTATTGTAGTGGTCTAGGAGAGAAAATAATGGTACTTTGGACTGGGCTGTAGTGGTGGAGACATTGAAAAGTCTGGGATTAAGGGTGTTGAATTTGCTTGTTGGATGTATGGTGTAAGAGACAGGCAGACATGGAGGGGAGGCAGTTAGGATCATTTCGTATTTTTGACTTGAGCCACTGGATAAATGGTGGTGTCATATACAGAATATACAAAACTACAATTGACCGAGGTTATTTCAAACTCTAATGTACATTTGCCAAGTAGTATGTTGTCCAATATAAAGTAATTGGAAGAGTATCCCGTAATACAACAGACTTTTAAAGAATTCAAATATATGGCTACTCCCTTTTTACTAAAAGAATTTTGGCGGAAATTTTGCTCTTTTTTTGGTACACATGTATAGTTGATATGTACATTTGGAAGCATATTTTGTAGAATGTAATCTAACAATACAGTACTTGATTATTTAAATTTAAAAACTGCTATTCTTTTGTTTTTCTAGCTTCATTTCTTACCATTTTGAAGCTTTTTTGTGCATCTATAAAAACAAGTTAGCTTTAGTAAACTTTTATGGAGATGGTCTTTGATCATAGTACCTCAGAGGTATCATAATGCTACTTCATATATTAGTTAGAAAGGTACATTCTTAAGCCTTGAAGTGCTTCTTAGCTTCCCTGTAGGCAAAGTAAGATTCTATTCTTGGGGATCAAGTTAGAGCAAATCTCAGATTTTTGCCAGCAAAAGTCATTGTTTCAGTAGAGATTTCATTAATATTATATATATATACCAAGTCTTGAGTTTCTGTTCAAATTTAGGAGCTAGCTTATGATAGCAGAAAGAATTTTGGCAACAGGAATAGGAAGGGAACTGAGTTCTAGTCCAGCTCTGTGACCTTAGGTGAATCATTAACTTTATATGCCTCATTTTCATCTGTAAAATGAGGAATAATTGATTAAAGTTCTTTTAAAAACTGAAGTTATAGTTTCTTATTGGTTTTGTAAAGATTTTGGCTTTATAAAGACATGTTTGAACCATTGTATTAGAAACATTGGAGGGATTTCCCTTGTGGTCCAGTGGGTAAGACTCCATGCTCTCAGTGCAGGGGGCCCGGGTTCGATCCCTGGTCAGGGAACTAGATCCTGCATGCCACAACTAAGACCCAGCGCAACCTAAATAAATAAATAAATATTAAAAAAAAAAAAAAGAAACATTGGAAATTTAATCTTTGCGTGACTCATTTGAAAAAAAAAAAGTGAATTGTGGGCATCTTGCCTGGTTCATGGAATGTTATTAAATTTGAATCACGGGGGCTTCCCTGGTGGCGCAGTGGTTGAGAGTCTGCCTGCCAATGCAGGGGACGTGGGTTCGAGCCCTGGTCTGGGAGGATCCCACATGCCGCAGAGCAACTAGGCCCGTGAGCCACAACTACTGAGCCTGCACGTCTGGAGCCTGCGCTCCGCAACAAGAGAGGCCGCGATAGTGAGAGGCCCGCGCACCGCGATGAAGAGTGGCCCCGGCTTACCACAACTGGAGAAAGCCCTCGCACAGAAACGAAGACCCAACACAGCCATAAATAAGTAAAAATAAATAAATTAAAACCTTGTGTGTGTGTTATACTAAAAAAAAAAAAAAAAATTTGAATCACTGTTACCCATATCAAACTTAAGCCTGTGACTGGTAAGGCTACCTCTCTTTTAATAATAGCTTATTGAGATATAATTCACACACCATACAGTTCAATTCAGTGGTTTTTAATATATTCACAGAGTTATGCAACCATCGTCAGAATCAATTAGAGCATTTTCTTCCCCTTTTTTTAAAAAAAATTTATTTATTTATTTGGCTGCGTCGGGTCTTAATTGCGGCATGTGGGCTCTTCATTGCGGCATGCGGGCTTCTCTCTAGTTGCGGCACGAGGGCTTCTCTCTAGTTGTGGTGTGCAGGCTCCAGAGTGCGTGTGCTCTGTAGTTGTGGCACGTGGGCTCTGTATTTTGTGGCATGCAGGCTCTCTAGTTGAGGTGCACTGGCTCAGCAGTTGCAGCGCATGGGCTTAGTTGCCCCGCGGCATGTGGGATCTTAGTTCCCGACCAGGGATTGAACCTGCGTCCCTGCATTGGAAGGCGGATTCTCAACCACTGGACCACCAGGATAGACCCTTAGAACATTTTCATCATCCCAAAAGGAAAGTACCCATGAGCAGTCACTTCGCATTTCTGCATGAGCTTCCAGCCCTAGGCAACGGCTAGTCTACTTTCTGTCTCTATCGATTTGCCTATTCTGGACATTTCATATAAACCTGTGGCCTTTTGTGTCTGGTTTCTTTCACTCAGCATAATATTTTCAAGGCATATCCATATTGTAGCATATATCAGCACTTCGTTTCTTTTTGTTGTAGCATAATATTCCATTGTATATCACATTTTATCTGTCCATCAATTGTTGGACATTTGGGTTGTTCCTACTTTTTGGCTACTAAGATCATTTGTGTATAAATTTTTGTATGGACATATGTATTCATTTCTCTTGGATATAATCTAAGAGTGGGATTTCTGGGTTATATGGTAACTCTGTATTTAATCTTTTGAGGAACTGCCAGACTGTTTCCCATAGCATTTGTTTTTGTTTGTTTGTTTTTTTGGCTGCGCTGGGTCTTTGTCACTGCGTGTGGGCTTTCTCTAGTTGCAGCGAGTGGGGGCTACTCTTTGTTGCAGTGTGCGGACTTCTCCTTGCGGTGGCTTCTCTTGTTGTGGAGCACGGGCTCTAGGTCCACGGGCTCAGTAGTTGTGGCTCACGGGCTTAGTTGCTCCATGGCATGTGGGATCTTCCCGGACCAGGGATCAAACCCGTGTCCCCTGCATTGACAGGTGGATTCTTAACCACTACGCTAGCAGGGAAGTCCCTCTCATAGCATTTGGAAACATTTTTGCATTCCTATCAGCAATGTATGAGGGTTCCAAATTCTCTACATCCTCCCTTAAACCTTATTATTGTCTATCTTTTTGGTTAGAGTCATCCTAGTGGGTGTTAAGTGGTATCTCATTGTGGTTTTGATTTGCATTTCCCTGATGGTTAAAGATGTTGAACATCTTTTCAAGTGCTTATTAAGGCTACCTCTTTGGGCAGTTTTTCTTTTGGAATGGGGATATGATGTGGTTGGGAGTTGATCTACTTAGCTCTTTTCCTAAAGTGTCAACTAAGCATTCTGAAGTATCAGTTAAACAAGCAGACTCTTCTCACTCCTGGTAGGGAATAAATCAAAGTCTTAATTTAATCCACACACCTGTTTTCACCTTCTTTATTTCTGTAAAATGTAACAACAAAGAATTTCACTGGAAATATGATTTATATCTTGTTGGAATTGTTACCTATGTTTGGGTGGGGGACAGAACTTTCACTGATATATCTTTAACACCGAGATCTTAGCAATCTGCTCAGTATTTCAAATGTTCATGAGTAAGACTGCAACATATAAAGCAGTATCATAGTCACACAAAGATGAGAATGAAACGTGTCTGGGAATCCGGTAGTAAACCTTTTCATATTTATAGCAGCCCTATTTCCCTTATATCATAAAAGTTTTGTGAATTAATATAGGATGTGTAATTGTTTCTAAGGAGCATATTTAACTTAGGTTACATAGCCTAAAACAGGTTACTTTGAAATGATACTCTTGTTAATAGGAACTTAATTTATTAAATTAAGAATATTTAGTTTTAGTAGAGATTTTGCTCTTGAAAATGTTAATTGCTGCCGTCTGGATTTGGTCTTATCAGTCCAGTCAGATTTGTGAAGTAATTTTTTTTTTCCATTCCAGAAATACATGCTACAGGATTTAACTATCAGAATGAAGATGAAAAAGTCACCTTGTCTTTTCCTAGTACTCTCCAACCAGGTAGGAGAAATGGCTTTCGTAAAATCCTGTTATGAATAGTGACATCTTCCAGAAAAATTTATCGTATGCCCTTTTTTTTTTAACTCATTGTTTTAAGGAGATTAAGTATTAAGACAGAGCTTTAGACAGAGTCAGGTGCACTTCAACTTTTGGGCCACCAGAAAAAATAAAAAACATAGAACATAATGCATTGTTTTCACCTTTTCAGTTTTTTAAAAATATATCTACCTAGCTCCATCTTCTACTAATTGAATCCAAATCTCTGAGATGAATGTCCCACAGATGATTCTGAGATACAACCAGAGATTAGAGAGCTATTATGCTAGTGAGGGCATGGATGGAAAGATTCGTTGATATGTTACTATATGTGCTATATAAAAGCACAAAGAGGGCTTCCCCGGTGGCGCAGTGGTTGAGAATCTGCCTGCTAATGCAGGGGACACAGGTTCGAGCCCTGGTCTGGGAAGATCCCACATGCCGCGGAGCGACTGGGCCCGTGAGCCACAACTACTGAGCCTGCGCGTCTGGAGCCTGTGCTCCGCAGCAAGGGAGGCCGCGATAGTGAGAGGCCCACGCACCGCGATGAAGAGTGGCCCCCGCTTGCCGCAACTGGAGAAAGCTCTCGCACAGAAACGAAGACCCAGCACAGCCATAAATAAAAAAAAAAAAAAAAAAAAAAAAAAGCACAAAGAAACTAGACGTTCTGAGCTTAATATAATGGAAGAAATTATATACAAATCAATTGGTAAAGCACTAAGACTTTGATTAGTGAGCAAATGAAAAGCCACAGATAATTTGTATGAAAGAAAATGCAAATAAATAATAAAATATGTGAAAAGATATTTGCCCTCCTAGTAATGAGAAATATTAAAACAACAGCTACTGATATATCAGTTTTTGCCTGTCATATAAGCTGAAGTAAAAAAATGATTCTCAATGATGTGACTGCCTCATATTACTGGTAAGAATGTAAATCCATGTAATTTATTTGGAAAGCGGTCTGGCAGTATGTATATTAAGAGCCTAAACATGTTCATGTCTTTGACCCAGCAATTCTGGTAATAGGAATATATCCTAAAGAAAAGTCATAAATACAGGAGATACTTTATGCCTAGAAATGTCTATTGAGACGTTACCTAAGGTAGTAAAAAATAAGAATTAATACATTTGTCCAACACTAAGGGAATGATTAAGCTAATTATGACATATATGTATGGTGGAATATATATAGCAATTAAAAGTGAGGTTTGTGAATTCTTAACACTGTAAAGTACTTATTATAATATAAAATTGAAAAGCAGAATACAAAATTACATATACAAGGTGATGAATCAGATCTCTAAAATGGTACAAATGAAATTATATGTCTGGTTGTTGACATAATTGATGATTTTTATTCTTAGTCATACCTTTCTCTGGTTTCCATAATTTTTATATTGAGAATATATTCCCTTAATATAAAAGTATTTTAAGGGCTTCCCTGGTGGCGCAGTGGTTGAGAATCTGCCTGCCAATGCAGGGGACACAGGTTCGAGCCCTGGTCTGGGAAGATCCCACATGCCACAGAGCAACTGGGCCCGTGAGCCACAATTACTGAGCCTGCGCGTCTGGAGCCTGTGCTCCGCAACAAGAGAGGCCGCGACAGTGAGAGGCCAGCGCACCGCGATGAAGAGTGGCCCCCGCTTGCCACAACTAGAGAGAGCCCTCGCACAGAAATGAAGACCCAACACACCCATAAATAAATAAATTAAAAAAAAAAAAAGTGTCTTCTCTTGGGGAGACCATTTGTATAAAAAAAAAAAAAAAAAAGTATTTTAAGAAAAATTTTAAATTGGAGAAATTTTGTCTTTTATTTTGATACTCTTAAAAGACCTTTCATTTTGTCTTTTTCTAACTAAGATTATTTTTGTGTGAAATTATTATAAAAACAAATGCTTGCCATGAACATGTATTAAAAGATACTGAAGAATATAACCTGAAAATTGAGATTCCCTCTCTTTGACCCCTTCTACTTCCAGTGTCTACTAATCCTTCCAGAAATATTCTATTTCTTTCTAGAAATATTCCAGAAGTGTATGTGTACATTTTAACCCACAGATGGGATCACAAATGTCAGTGGCTTGCAACAAATATTTCTTGTTTACACATGGCCCTGAGGACTGCTGATCATCTGCAGCCATATTGCCAACTTTACTGAGCACCACTAAGCTCACAAGTCTGCTCATTCCAGGCTCTGTAGTGAGTAGCTACTATCTGCAACATGCTGTTCTCTCACATGGCAGAAGGCAGAAGCTCAGGGATGGGGACAGGGCCAAACCACAAAGACACATTTAAAGCTTCTGCGTGGATGGTGATGTCCATTCACATTTCATTGGCCAAAGCAAATAGCATGGCCAAGCCCAAAGTCACAACAATTACCAGACATTTGATAAAACTTCTAATATGAAACATAAAGCAAAAAGCAAAACAATAAGTATAAGAGAAATATAGGAACTTGGAAGAAGCAAAGACAAATGAAAAGAAAGCCTCAAAAAACCCAAACAGATTAATATCCTTAGAAGTATTATTAATATTACATTCATTAAATAAGGACAGTATGGAATAGAGTAAGAAAACTTTTGGAAATTTTAATACACTAGAAGTAAAAAACCAAAAGAAGTTGTAGAAGATGAAATAGAGGCATCTTCCAATTAGGAAAATTGGAGGACCAATCTAGCAGGACTGGGCATCCATCTAGTGAAAGAGAGGACAGAGAAGATGGTTAGGGGAAATGATGAAAGACACAAAACGTGAACATTTCTCTGAACGGATGGGGCAGGAGCCTTAGGTTTGAAAAAAATACACTACTGAGAGGGACTGACTCAAATGTAAAAAGTGCCACATCAAAGGAAATTTTAGAACTTTCAGGGGTAAAGTGAGACTCTCAAAGAGTTTCTACCCGAGGTGAGGGACTTGGGAGGAAGGAAGGAAGACTGACAGATTACCTTCAAAGTTCAGGAATCAGAATAGCAGTAGGTTTACCATCAGGAACAGTGGAAACTAGACTCTAGTATGGCCGTTCCTTCAAAATTATGAGTGAATCTGATTTTCAATCTAGAATTCTGTGCTTAGCCAAACTGTGAAGTTAAAGAGAATAAAATATTTGCAGATTTGGAAGGTTACAGAAAATTTAATTCTTTGTAAAAGATGTAGGAGTGGAGATGTAGTTTAGCTACACTTCACTTTTTACTGTTTTTTTAAAAAATGTATTTATTTTTATTATTTATTTTATTTTTGGCTGTGTTGGGTCTTCGTTGCTGCACGCGGGCTTTCTCTAGTTGCGGCGAGCGAGGGCTACTCTTCGTTGCGGTGCGCGGGCTTCTCATTGCGGTGGCTTCTCTTGTTGCGGAGCATGGGCTCTAGATGTGTGGGCTTCAGTGGTTGTGGCTCGTGGGCTCTAGAGCACAGTCTCAGTAGTTGTGGTGCACGGACTTAGTTGCTCCGCAACATGTGGGATCCTCCCAGACCAGGGCTCAAACCCGTGTCCCCTGCATTGGCAGGTGGATTTGTAGCCACTGCACCACCAGGGAAGCCCCACTTCACTTTTTATAGTAAGAAGAAAAGAGTGTGTAAAATTGTAAAATGAAAAAATAGCTAAATAAGCAAGGTATTTAGAAATCACAGAGTTGCTACTGAGGCAAGTGTAGGGAGTAAGTGGCATTGGGCAGGTGCCTGCAGCTTATATATGTAAGCCTGTAGAACTATATGAGGTTTTAAACTATGAAATATTATTTTGATAGAAATAACATGAACTTTTAAAAAAATTAAAATCTGTATCATTACAGACTATATTCTATGTTCACACTGTGAAAAGATAAAAAAGTTAGTTGCAAAAGAGAAACAAAAAAATTCCTTCTTTGGAAAAATGATACCTCTGAAAATTAATGAGTCAAAGAATATTTGTTAGGGAAATTAGAAAATATTTAGAACTGAATAATGAAATTACTACTTACAAAGCATGTGGGATGCAGGTAAAACATTCTCAGAGAGTATATTTAGCTAAGAAGGAAGACTGAAAATTAATTAGCTAAGTAAGCATCAAGAGCAAAATTAGACAAAAAGAATAGGTAGCTTGAAGAAAGTAGAAGAGATAAAGATTTAAGAGCAGGAATTAATGAAATAAAAATGACTTAGTAGCTATTGACCTTGGGCAAGTTATTTAAGTTAAATAAACTCAGGCGGAGTCTGAATTTGAACACCAGCAGTTTAACTAAAAACTTTGCACTTCTAACCACCACATTATGCTCTTTTTATTTTTTAAATTAAATATTAAAAAATGTAATACATGGACATGGTTTGAAATTCAAATAATATATAGTGATAATTTGTTTGTCATTCTATCCTGTCTTCCTCTCTCAGCTCCACTTCTCAGAAGTGATAAGTTTCCTATGTATCCTTTCAAAACTGTTCCGTGCTTTTATAAGCATTTATGTATGTACCATTTAAGAATACAGAAGTTAGCATGTCATACATATTCTGTACCCTTCTTCTTTTCCCCTTATATATATGAGTTCATTTATTATCAGTATATAAGAGCTGCATCATTCTTGATAAGGACTGTTTACAGTAGACATGGTAAATTAAGTCATTTCTAATAAAAGCAGGAACAAGTCAGTGAAGGTTATGACCATTAGTATACTATCATTTGACAGAGTTTTGGAGATTTTTAGCTAATATAATGATATACATAAGTAATTGATACGAATATTAGAATTAAAAAATCTTATTTGCAGATGTGACTATATTAAATTATTGAATATCTATAAATATCTGTTCAAAAAAATCACTGGCTTTCACATTTTCCCAAGATTCTCTGGGTCAAAGTTACCCAGTCATTCTTTGCTTTAAGAATAAAGTCCTTATTTTTTCAAATTTTAAGTGATCTCTCTTCTGGTAATGGAGTAAATATTGAACATATATCAGGAGGATATTAGTAACCTTTGTGTTTAACCTCTTCAAACTTAACAGTCATGCCAAATATTATATAGCTAAGTAAAATATCTTCTTTTCTGAAATTGGCACCATTCTAGAATAGTGGTCAACTTACCATGATCATTGTAAGGCCTAACAACCTCAGAATCGATGGTTAAGGATCCTGTAGAGTGACGTTCATTTGGAGAAACACTAGAAGATGTTAACATTTTGAAGAGTGGAAAACAGGATCATAAGAAATGGTGACAGAAAGGCAGAGGCCTTTATTTTCTCTTTATATAGAGTAATCTGTCTTAAATTTCATAGTGTTTGGTAGGCTCATTAAATTTTTAATAATTTAATTTTTAATAATTTTATTACTTCAGGTTTTACAACAATCATTATACTCTCCTAAGCTTTAATAAACAAATTAGGTTTTTGGAGGAGGTCCTAATTTTTCAGTTGTTTAATTAAATGAGCTTATTGTATATTTTAAGAGGCTTAGTACCCCAAGCAGGTAAATATTGTGTACATTGGATATTCAAATAAGGTATCTAATTTGAGGAAGCAGTGTCAATTATGTGTGAAAATAGGTATAAAATCAGACTTTCTGGCAATTGGTTTGTCAATATGGTATAAATTTCATAAATGGAATTTATCATGAAGTCCTTTTTCCTCCTGTTCTTGCCCTAAAATTCTACTATATCAATAGCAGATACTTTGTAATTAGTATTGTATAATGTGACACTAAATTTATTAATATATTAAAAAAACTTAAACTTGTGTTTTGTTTGAATTTCAGGTAATAGCCCTTCCCAATAATTTATATTTTGTTTAGTATGCCACTTTTTGGAAGTGGTCACTGTCAATATCTTGCTATATAGTATGATGACCTTGGAGATTTAAAACCAAGTAAAAGTGTAAGCAGCCTTTCTTATTTAGTTTTGAGTTTTAAATCCACTTTTATTCCAAATAGGAAAAGTCAAAAGTAGATTTACTGTGGAATATGAGTTATATAAAAGACATCTTAACAGCTGACTTAGGGAAAACAGACTGGCCAATTCCATTTATGGAATTGTAACATAAAGTTCCATCAAACAGTTATCTTTAAAGGGGTTTTTGTAATCTAATAGATATTCCTTGTAAACTTTATTAATGTGAACACATCTGCTTTTAAAAAAAAAAATCAGTGAGGGACTTCCCCGGTGGTCCAGTGGTAAAGAATCTGCCTTCCAATGCAGGGTTCGCAGGTTCGATCCCTGGTCGGGGAACTAAGATCCCACATGCTGCGGGGCAGCTAGGCCTGCTTCTCACAACTACTGAGCCCGCGCACGTCAGGGAGAGAGCCCGCACGCCACCAGCTACAGAGCCTGCGTGCTCTGGAGCCTGCACACCACAGCTAGAGAGAAGCCTGCACGCCGCAACTGGAGAGAAGCCCGAGCGCCGCAGCGAAGACCTGACATAGCCAAAAATATAAAGAAAATAAAGAAATATTAAAAAAAAAATCAGTGAATTCCTAATGAAAATAGAAATTTTTTATTATTTATAGCTAAATTCTTTAGTATCAATCATTTAGAATTCTTTCAGATTCTTTTACTGTATTCTTATTTACCGTCCCAGTAATCTATCGTTCTCTTTAAAAGTAAAAAGTATTGGGACTTCCTTGGTGGTCCAGTGGGTAAGACTCTGTGCTCCCCATGCAGGGGGTCTGGGTTTGATTCCTGGTCGGGGAACTAGATCCCACAAGCATGCCGCAACTAAGAGTTCGCATGCCGCAACTAAGAGTTCGCATGCCGCAACTAAGACCTGGCACAGCCAAAATAAGTAATAAATAAAATAAATAAATATAAAGAAAAAAAGAAAAAAGCATTTATTGACCCCTTCAGACAGAATGTCTGGTTTAAAAAAAAAAAAAACTATCACAAATGTCTATTCACTGGACCTTCAATTGAGTTGTTTTGTTTTATTTTCCCAGCACGATTAATTTAAGAATGTGGTACTTTCTTTAGTGGTGACTTTGCTGCAAAGTTCTGAAATTTTCACTTGAAATTATTTTCAGAGCCAGTTTGAGGCACATAAGAAAATCAGTTTAATTATTTCTTAGACACAGTTAGTGTTTTGTCTAGAAATAGATTGCAATTTGTCACTCACATATTCCGTAGACTTGAACTCTTCATGACTTGGACCTTTCCAAAAAGCAAGTTCAGTTTTGGAAGGTGAAGACATGACTTTGAGAACATCCAAAAGGATATGTCAGAGAGAGAGTCAAGAACATTTCGAACAATGTCAGTGTCATTGCTCTACAGCATTCCAAAATGACAGTTTGAAACATTAGGATATAAAAGTTTTGATATAAGTGGCTAATTACTTTATAGTCATACTGTATCTGACTTGTTAGATTCCCATGCTCTAGATTCTTTTATAAATAGACACTTTAAAGGGATCTATTACAAAGTCAACATTTTGGGGTTTTTTTTTTGTGACTGGATTTGTAAAATGTAGAATGGGATTATTGTTTTGTCATGCATCTGAATTTAGTAGACGACTACTAGATAATAGTGATAATCTTTTTTCTGTTAGCGAAAGAGAGCATAGTTGATGCTTGAACAACACAGGTTTGAGCTGCACGGGTCCATTTATACTCAGATATTTTTCAGTAGTAAATACTGTACCACACAGTCCAAAGATGGTTGAATTAGGAGATGTGGAGGAACTGCGGATATGGAGGGCCCTGTATAGTAATAGGTGGATTAACCTCTGCATTATTCAAGGGTCAACTGTATGTATACTCATAAAAACTCACATTTTCTTCTCTTTCTTTTTTCTTTTTTTAAATTTATGTATTTGATTTTTGGCTGCGTTGGGTCTTCATTGCTGTGTGCGGGCTTTCTCTAGTTGTGGTGAGCGGGGGCTACTCTTCGTTATGGTGCGTGGGCTTCTCATTGCGGTGGCTTCTCTTGTTGCAGAGCATGGGCTCTAGGCACATGGGCTCAGTAGTTGTAGCTTGCAGGCTCTAGGGCGCAGGCTCAGTAGTTGTGGCGCACGGGCTTAGTTGCTCCATGGCATGTGGGATCTTCCTGGATCAGGGCTCAAACCCGTGTCCCCTGCATTGGCAGGCGGATTCTTAACCACTGCACCACGAGGGAAGTCCAAAACTCACATTTTATATAAAAAAAAGAACTTCTCTGTGTATAACTGAGTCACTTTGCTGTACAGCAGAGGTTGCCACAACATTGTAAATCAACTACACTTCAGTAAAAAACAAAACAAAATAGAAACTCCCATTTTGTCTAAATTGATTTTGCTCTTATATAACAATAGTATATGTATTCAGATTGCATTTTTATTTGCATTTAATAATTATTGATTAAAATTTATTTCTTTAATATTATTAGATTTCAAATGATTGAGGTAACTGTAAAAGTTTGTTTGATGCCCTATTGCTGATCAAATCATTGGTCTTCTCTATAGTTCCTTACAAATGTATGGAATCAGTGTTCCATTTGGATTGAACATCTGTGTCTTGTCTAAATAATAGAATAATTGGCATGAAGTCATCTAAAAGGACCAATTTACATGGTATAATTGGTAGAGAGCATGAACTTTGGATTAAACAGACCTAAGTTTTTAATCTTATTCTTGCTACTTACTAATGGTGTGACCTTGGGCAAGTTATTTAACTTTTCAGGCTCAGTTTCTTCATCTGAAAAAATGGAGACAATACCTACCCAACTAAATATTTTTAAAGCACCAATGCACAATAGCTTGTCATACATTTAATAATAAATGTTCATTTCTTTTCCTGCTTTTATCTTCATGTATTGGTCATTTGAGACTAAGTTAGTAAAATTAAAGAACTTTCTAAGCAGTCATCCTAAACATGATTTTAAGGTTTACTTTAGGATTAGTCTGCCATTTACTTTAGTAAATACTGTATTCTCTCCATTGCCAGGAGGAGTATTTGAGAAAGGAAGGAATGATTTGAACATTGTCAATAGCCAGCTGAATTAGTGTTTTAGGGACACACTTTTGATAACTTGTACTTAATATCTCCATGAAAATGTTTTCATTTATCTTCAATCACAGGTACAGGAACTTTAAAGATAGATTTTGTTGGAGAGCTGAATGATAAAATGAAAGGTTTCTATAGAAGTAAATATACTACCCCTTCTGGAGAGGTGCGCTATGCTGCTGTCACACAGTTTGAGGTATGGTATTCTTTAATATATTATGATCTTAAATTAGACATTCTGACAAAGGTCTAATTCTATTATTTGCGTGATTATTTGAGGCTTAGGTGCCTTTGGCCATAATTGTATTATTGATTTTGGAATTTTTATTTTATATTCAGCCAGTTATCTCTGTTATATGAGAGAGAATTAGGGGTGTGGGCTGGGGAATGATTTTATTTATAACAGTACCACTATTAATTTAGTAGGAAAAGCCACAGGTACAAAAAGAGGTACAAAGTATAAAAGCAATCCAGGTATTTAAATTTTGTTACCTGTATGTCTGTATATATAGTTATATATGGATATATATAGATATAGACCTATCTATTTAAATATAATTTTGTTACCTGTATGTGTGTGTGTATGAGTGTGAGTGTGATTCCAGTGCTTATCTCTAGCCCTTTTGAGCACTTCTTCATCCTGGAATGGTTGGCTGGAGTGTGTCTCCAAATGATTTTTTTTTAAGAGAGGGTATGTGAGTGGTATACTTCCTGAGTCTTTGCATATCTGAAAATCTTTCATTTGCCTTTATACATGACCAGTTTTACTGAGCATGTAAGAGATTTGTTGGGGGGAAAAAGAAAAAAAGAGCAGCCCCTGACATCCAGAAGTTGTCCTAGCACTGAAAGCTAGTCCATGTTGTTTTCCTGTTGGACATAAACAGTATCATAGAATGCCAACCTCAGACAAGGTTACTCCGAGACCATGATAAAGTGAGACAAAACAAGGGCAGTTCATAATTTCATCCAAGCATAGACAAAAACAAGTTCACTTTGTTAATCACAAAAGACAAACAACTCTCTCTCTTGGTTAAAATGAGTGACTGCTGTTTCTTTACCAGTTGCAGTTTTAGGCTTGATGTAGTCTGCCCTCTCCATAGATAAATAACAGTTATTGAGATACCCACTCATAAAATTGCCTCCACTTTCTGATAGCACCCAACTTAGAATGAATCCTTTCTTCTTAAATCCTCCTCCAAATCATTCAGCCAAATCCAAAATCACATAATTGTTTCTTTCTTAGACTCTTACTGAGATACCCCATGGTTTCTTTTGATGTGAGTTTTTCCCTTGCTACAGTGAGTAATAAGCCCAACTTCTTCAGTGATAAGAGTGGTACAATTGGCTTACAATTTTTCTCTTTCAAAGGTGCATAAATATTGTTCTAAAGTCTTTCATGTCTCATTTTGTCGAGGGGGAGGAGTCAGACTAGAATGTTTCTTCTCCCTTTGTAGGGTAACACATTTTAAAATTTTGTTTTATTTTCTTCCTGATTGCTTGTTAAATTATTTCTTTGTACGTAAAAATTAAAAATTTTCACCAGGTGTTCACTTTTCATTAACTTTTAATAATTGGTGAACCCTATTGATGTTCATATTCAGAGCTTTCTTCAGTGTAGCAGTATTTTCTTCTATTGCATCTTCATCATGGTTTCTGTTCTGATCTCTTCTTCAGGAACATCATTTAATAATAGATTTAGCTCTAGTGTCTATCCCCCAAATGTACCTTTGATTGCTTTTATCACTTTGTCCTTTGGATATTTTGGAAACTTAAATCTTACTATCTATGTCATTCATTTAATTTCCTCTAATATAAATACATTTATTTACTGCTGTTGCTCCTAATTTGAATTTTTCTGTGCATTTCTTTCTTTACACTCTACTTACTTTTCCAAATGTCTTATTTATTCTTTTTTTAAACATCTTTAGTCTTATTTATTCTTTAGTAGAATTCATAATTTATTTAGTTTCTTTGAGAGTGCAATCAGCCACCTTATGTTTTTCCTTGGAGAAATCCTTTTTCAGAAGTATGTGCTTCCTCTACCTTTGCATATTTTGTTACTTTTTAAGATACAGAATCTTGTCAATGGTTCTATTTCTATTTTATTAAAGATTTTTTCTTTTATAACTGATATTCTACTGCACCACTAATCTTATTTTGCTTTAACAAGTTTGCTCTTTTTTATTTTTAAAGAAAGAATGAGATCTCTTTCAAAAGGTAGGTCAAATGGTGACAGTTTTATGTGTTGTATATGGAAGTGCCTTTAAACAAATGACCTGTTTGGAACTGATACAGCATCTGTCTTTATTCCTATTGCTACCATTCCAGATAAAGAACAAAGCACATCAAAAATTCTGAAGATATTTTTATTTTTATTTTGAAATCAAAGCTAGAGAGGCAACCAGTCATATTTTCCCATTGTTGAATCCTTACAGTAGTATACTGTTAACCTTCCTGTGCTCTGTGTTGTGTTGGCATTATAGATAAAGCCATTTGCCTTTAATTTGAAATATTGAAATGTTTTAATAAAAACAAAAATATAATTGTCAATTATTCTAATACTATAAATTATTAAGCTCTATAGCAGACCTAGTTCTTGGATAATTGCTGATGTGGCAATGATAGTAAACCTTGTGTTTTCTTTGTAGTCAACGCCTAGCTTGTTGCCTGGCACTGAGTAGAAAATAAATATTTGAAAAAGTGAATGAACAAATGATAGAAAGAAAGAAATGTCTGTTATTTCATGAAATAGTCTGGTAGGTTAATTCTGTGATATTTTATATTTCATATTCTTTTCTTAAGGCTACTGATGCCCGGAGAGCTTTTCCTTGCTGGGATGAGCCTGCCATCAAAGCAACTTTTGATATCTCACTGGTTGTTCCTAAAGACAGAGTAGCTTTATCAAACATGGTATGTTTGTGTTTGTGAGTATATTCATATTTGAATAAGCATTGAGCATATTTAGTTTGCTGATTAGATGGGATAGCATGAAACCACCCAGCACAGTGCTTAACACATAATTGGAACACAAATGTTAGTTCTCTTAATTTCTGAAAAGCCTTCTTTTTCTTTATTGCCTTATTTGGGGAGTTTCCCCCTCCTGGAAGAAATTCTTTATAAACTATATTAACAGGATCATCTAATTCCTTCAATTTGGAAATCTAAATAAGAAATGAGTTTAGTAAATATTACCTGAAAGAAAAAAAATCTGATATTCTTATTAAATGCCAAAAGATATAGCCACATAATGAAGTGTATTTAGGTTTTTGGCTGATTGTATTCTTGGAATGTGCTCTCTTCACTGATGTCGTTGATCCTCATTCATAATAGAGTAAGCATTCACTACTTGAAGTGTATTGTCTAAGACTGCCTTACTTAAGACATAGAGTAGCTTGTGGCTTATAATAGGAGTCCAGGGAACTTGGAAATGCCTGCTGCACCTGAAAATAACTGGCTTTTGCCTCCTTTATTGGTGGAGAGAATTCCATAGATTCTCTTCTCAAATATTCTCAGAGAGGAAGCTAATATATTACACTGAAATGTTCATTTACAATTTAGTATGAATGAATTTATCAGATCAATTCTTGAATAAGTCTTACTTGGAAGAAAGAATAGAGAGATCTTGAGGAAACTGAGAGCCTGAATAGGAAAAAGAGGGAGAACACCAAAGGGAAATTAGGGGACTCCAAAGGTAAAGTGGAGATTTTGTGACAAATTTGTTTAGAGCCAGCCTTGGTACAGAGAATGCTCTAAATCTAGAAATCTGTACCCTTTGAAATGTCTGATTCCACAATTACATTTTATTTTCATTAATATTTGTTGTCTCCTTTCCTTCATTCACTTGAAAAGTATTGAGGTCTTAAAACATCCCAGTATCTGGCATATTAATAGGTATTCAAGAAAAGTTGCTTCTTTTTTCATACAAATCCTTGGAAGTTTTAACACTTTAGGCTCCAGTTTCTTAGTGTGAATGCTTTATCAGGTGACTTTCCTTCTTAATAGGAAAGATCTTGATAGCATAATAGCACTGGATGAATTAGGATAGAGAAGTAAGCAGTGCTGGAAAGGGGGAAGAAAAGGCCCCAAAGCCTAGAGTTTTTGGCTAGTGTTTGCTCTAAGGTATTTAATGTAAATCTGTTAAATTTTCCTTTTTTTTTTTTAAGAATGTAATTGATCGGAAACCATATCCTGATGATGAAAATGTAGTGGAAGTGAAGTTTGCTCGCACACCTGTCATGTCTACGTATCTGGTGGCATTTGTTGTGGGTGAATATGACTTTGTAGAAACAAGGTCAAAAGATGGTGTGTGTGTCCGTGTTTACACCCCTGTTGGCAAAGCAGAGCAAGGAAAATTTGCGTTAGAGGTAAATGTACTTGAAGAGGATTGTTCCAACAGTCCATAACTCCAGGTTGGGGAATTTACATTTCTGATCAATTATTAGTACAATTATTTATAATTTAATCTGAAATTTCATGTACTACTTTGGTTTTACTTTTAATAGAATCTGGGAACTAGCAACTTTGGTGTTTTATTAACATTTTACAAGATAATGATTAAGAAAATATTAGAGTAGAATTTATTTACCCAGAGAGTGGGTGGGAAAATATGTAATTATACTTTTCATACTGAATTATAAATGGATTAAAGTTTGGCTGACATACAAAGCTTAGGGCTAAAGCACTGTTTGGAGGTGGGGCTCCCCAGGGTTGGTTTCTAGTAACTTGAGATATTTGGCTTGCAACAGGATTCCTTTGTGGATTTCTATATGAATGACAGTAAGATTTATCAGATGGTTCTTTTGTCTATACTTTTATAGGTTGCTGCTAAAACTCTGCCTTTTTATAAGGACTACTTCAATGTTCCTTATCCTCTACCTAAAATTGATCTCATTGCTATTGCAGACTTTGCAGCTGGTAAAGTAAATTTCATTTTATTGATGAATTGTAATAACTTTTTCTGAATTTTATGATTTTTCAAGAAGTATATATAAATATCAATAAATGTTTATATTTATTTTATGAAGGTGCCATGGAGAACTGGGGCCTTGTTACTTATAGGTATGTTAATGATGTATTACCCTGCCTTATCTTTTTAAATCACTGATTTCATGAGAGCTTCACTCCTAAGTACAGTTCAGTAGCTTCTGCTTTATGATCTGTCATAAATTTTCCTACCTCCCCCCACTTCCTTGAACATTTCAAGAATGAAGATGAACACCCTCTGGTGCTACTATCTGAGAGTATAAGATTTTAAAGTGAGCATCTGGCATTAGTAGCATTTGTAGATGTATATTTGGCTGAGTTTCTCATTTCAGTGCCTTCTCTTCCTTCTAGTAGTTATATAGTTATATATCCAGCTTGAAGAACTTTCCCTGATTTAATATCTTCTGGCCAAGTTTTTACATGTCTGTCACCACAATACAAACATGTAGGTTGTATAATTTTAAAAGCAATGTCTGTAAACAAGTTTTTGTCTTCTACTTTCAGTTGCCTTCTTCAGTGAGCTAAGTTTTGGACAGCCTACTCAGTGTTCTTTTTAGGACTGTGGAATGCATCTTCCCCCCACTTTCTGCTCCCCTTCTTTTAATGGAAGGACTGTCTTCTCTCTCTGTCTAGCACAATAATCCCTAATCCTTTAGACAAAGTTTTTCTGAAATTTCAGGCAGCTGTCCTATAAACAAACTGATAATTAAACTTGTGTCACATCTTTGATCTTCTGTTATGAATTCTATTGGAGTGGTGTCTTTAATCTTCCCAGAACTTTTTCTATCCTGTGTACTCTGAGGAAATGTTTTCTTGACATCTTTAAAGCCTAACTTGACCATCTTATTTACTGTTTGAATCTCCCTCCCCCACTTCTGCATGCCTGCTTTGATTGTAATACTTAAAAAAAAAATTTTTTTTTTAAACACAGGGAGACTGCATTGCTTATTGATCCAAAAAACTCCTGTTCTTCATCACGCCAGTGGGTTGCCCTGGTTGTGGGACATGAACTCGCCCATCAATGGTTTGGAAATCTTGTTACTATGGTATTTAATATTTTTAAGTGCTCAAATATATTTATTTTTTTCCTGCTGCACCTTTTTTTGTCTACATAGTATTTCAGGTTTGGCTGGAATGTTGTACCAAAAAAGTAGTTTTTGATTGAAAAACTTTATTTTAAAAGGTCCACTTTGAAAAGTGTTTATCAGAATATTCTTGTTGATCAAAAGCATGTAGATAATCTTTATTCAACAGAAAATACTTCCTAAACTGTTTTAATACTGCCTGCAAGCGGGGGAAGTCATGATACTAATTTGGGTGAAAGGAAGAGATTCCACTTAGGTAGAGAGATTCCATGCAGTGAGATTCAGACTAACTGTAGTTTCTTGTGTCATATATATTATGTAGCTCACTAGCTGTAAAGTAACCTGATAAATGACAAACTATCCTTGATTAGGTTGAAATGTTTTTAAGGGTCATTTTCTTCATTTCCTGAAATTTTAAGTTGAAATTTGACAGAAATGAAGGCAAAGAAACAACAGAATAACTGTGAAATATATTAAAATTTCCAACTGTCCTATTGAAGTTCTTGTTTATTATAATGTTTGCAGTGAATGATCTCTGTCCTCTAGTCTTGACCTTTCCCTCTTACTCTGAATAAGTACTATCTATAGCAGCCAACTGTGTTAGAGCTTGGGAGCCCAGCATTTAATAAGTGAACTAGAAGTGCCTCTGCAAAGAAAGAACTGGAGATTCTGGAGCCAGCCAAATTCCCTGATGGCATTTTAGGCTGCCAAAGAGCAGAGTCCAATTTGGATATTAGTTGAGTCCACATGTCACAAAATAAGCAAGAAAGGAAAACATTTAGCAACTCTTACATATTTGAAAGAGTTTCTAAAGAAAGTCAGCCCTTGAAAGTAAATCCTGTCCTTTTTGCTTTGGATGTTTAAAATTTTGCTTAGGGGTAAAAAAAAATTTTG
The DNA here is from genome assembly GCF_028023285.1 of Balaenoptera ricei. Classification (NCBI taxonomy): domain Eukaryota; kingdom Metazoa; phylum Chordata; class Mammalia; order Artiodactyla; family Balaenopteridae; genus Balaenoptera; species Balaenoptera ricei. The sequence goes on along the minus strand of NC_082658.1, from coordinate 17,845,981 downwards.
AAATATAATTTTATGCAGAAGTAAGTATACTAGTACCTGTATTCAATATGTCAGAAACGTTCTTTTCTCCTAATGCAGCAAGTTTGTTGCTACCAAACAATTTTTTTGCTCAGTGTTGAGCAGACTTTATTTTTTATGATTTTATTTTTAAACTTCCAGTAATAAATTTTAGTAGGGGAAATGTGTGCATTCTCATTTTGCTTTTAAACAGCTTTTTACTGGATTGGAGCAACTTATAGTTATTAGATGTCAGTTGTTTCATTAACCAAAATTCAAAGGCTTAGAGATAGTTGGAAAATTACTAGGTTTGTACCAGCTTATCCCAGTGGAGGCTTTTAGTTAAATAAGTGCACAAAGCATATAGACAGATAGCCATTTATCAGTTGATATTGAAAATATTTGATCTTTTCAGAATTTTAAAATGCCCTTTTGTTTTTCACCATTGCATTAGTCCTTTGTCCTGAATTCATATAGTATTGCTTTCTTTTCATAAGAGATTTAATCAACTTTTTTTTTTTTTTTCCTAATGAGTTAATTGGATTGAGGGTTTATTACTGTGATATCAAAAACATTCAGTTTAGCTTTCAAATTGAAAAGGACCATTTAAAAATAAAAAGGTTCTGGGGCTTCCCTGGTGGTGCAGTGGTTAAGAATCTGCCTGCCAATGCAGGGGACACGGGTTCAAGCCCTGGTCCGGGAAGATCCCACATGCCGTGGAGCAACTAAGCCCGTTCACCACAATTACTGAGCCTGCACTCTAGAGCCTGTGAGCCACAACTACTGAAGCCCATATGCCTAGAGCCCGTGCTCTGCAACAAGAGAAGCCACAGCAATGAGAAGCCCGTGCACCACAACCAAGAGTAGCCCCCGCTCACCGCAGCTAGAGAAAGCCCGCGCGCAGCAACGAAGACCCGAAGCAGCCAAAAATAAATAAATAAAATAAAATAAGTTTAATAAATAAATAAATAAATAAAAAGAGTTAGGCTAGGCTTGATATAGTTCAAAAAATAAAAATAAAAAAAATAAAAAGGTTCTAAAAGGACATTATACTATCCTGTTACAAGCCAGTCTGTACACAGGCATACACTCCCTGTTCAAGGTGAATCAGGTCCTCATCCATAAACGAAGACTTTGAATCTGCACCTCCATGGGCAACTGGTGATTTTGTTTCCAGTAGAACTTTCCAAGCTACATAATTCCTCCACTGACAAGTGTTTTGAGACTTAATCAACTTTAATGAAAATTAGATTGAAATCTCTTTCTAAAAAGTTGATTTCTTTTTCAAAAAGTTGATTTTGTCTGTGACCCATTATATTCTTTGTCCACTCCACTGTTAATTCTTATTAACGGATGAGAATTTTATATTTCATAAATGTTTAAACACCATGCGTTACTGAACTACTTACTGCCATGACATTTCTGTTAATTTCACATAATTCTTACATAAGCAGTACTGCTTTTCTGTTTATCTAGAAAGTTTAACTTTTCAATCAACAATGATTTTTCCCTGTCATTATGGATATAGTTTCCAGTTTTCCTTGTTTGGTCCTGATAAGCTTTCTGTTTTTTTTAAGAGAACTGTTTATTAAACTAAATTTTATATGACAGTGTAGGCTCTTGCCTATATTTACGCGCTCTCTTCCCCTTTTCCATATTTAGGGTGTTTTTCATCCTCCTTCTTCCTCCTTTTCTACCTTTAGTACCAAAAAGTTACTTAGCAGTGGTGATACTGCTAGTGTCACCAGGTTGGCTTTTCTTGGCATTTCTTTTGTTCAGGGATGTGAGTTATTTACTAAATGTTTTGAAATGAATTTCAGTTCATTAAGAGCTTTAGAGTATAGTAGAAGGGACATATGAGTTTTTTAAATTAGTGGAGTGACAAGCATCTTGTTCTCTTTATATATTTCCATCTTTTGTTTTTAGGAATGGTGGACTCATCTTTGGTTAAATGAAGGCTTCGCATCATGGATTGAATATCTGTGTGTAGACCACTGCTTCCCAGAGTATGATATCTGGACTCAGTTTGTTTCTGCTGATTACACACGTGCCCAGGAGCTTGATGCTTTAGATAACAGCCATCCTATTGAAGTGAGACATAATTTTCAGTCATTGGCCTTTGCTCTCATTTTCAATAAAATATATAATTTGTTTATAGAGGTACTTAGGACTCTGCAAAGAAAATTGCATGGGTGATGTCATTTACTTCTGTAGTTTATATTTCCATTCTTGAAATTCTAGCAGTACTAAGTTCTAATTAAGTTTCTTTTTAAACATCTGTGATCTTTGTAGAAGCAAGTGCTCTGTACCCATAAGCATTCACTAAATAGATTTTTATTGAATAGTGTGGGGGAACCATAGCTGTTGGGTAGTGTGATTCTGTTGTTTCAGAGAGAATTCTGAACATACTCTTTATTGTTGTCGTCTGTTTTTATATAAATATTTTAATTCTTTTGACTTAGCCTGTCCTTATTTCAGCTAGTTTATCTGTATAAATTTTGCCTCTAAAGAGCTAGACTTAGAGTCTACTTTGACGTATTTAACCAGGGTCCTATGTAACTGTAAGCCATTACAATTAGTGCAAGAAGTCAAATGTTTTTCATCTCTCCCTTCCTTACCCTCACTTCCCTACCCACAAAGAGATCAATAGTGACTTGCCTCCCAGCAAAGCAGTGCCAAGATTGGAACCCAGGTCCTAAGAGATGATGGGGATTGTGTTATATATTCTATTTTATTAGTATTAGTTATTAAACCCTTTTAAACAATTACACATTATGAGTCACCTAAAGGCAAAAAGTATCTTATGATTTAGAAGGGTTTTCCTAGAAAGCTTTTTATGTAATTCAGTATTACAGGCTGTCTGCATCCTGTCATAACCTTGAATCACACTGTCTGCTAGGTCAGTGTGGGCCATCCTTCTGAAGTTGACGAGATATTTGACGCTATATCATATAGCAAAGGTGCATCTGTCATCCGAATGCTACATGACTACATTGGGGATAAGGTAAAAAAGCAATTTAAAAAATCTTCCATTCTTTTATGGTGAAACCATAGAGTTTTGCATGAAAAAAAAAAGTTTGATTTTATTTAGGTTAAGTTCCTAAGTAATTTTTCTAGAATCTATAAGGATAGTACTCTGGCTTGTCTTTATTTCTTTTTATGCTGATTATTTTGGTCTCTCAGATGAATGATGTTGCAAATATGTTTTGGGGGTTGGTGGAAGTCTGGTATAAAACTTAAAAGCAAAAGTAGAAGGCAAAGAGTATGCATTTTTAAACAGAAGGTAGTAGACGTTAGGGGGATACATGTGTTTTAGTAAATCTGACAGTCAAGTAATTTGAGTAAATTAGTTTTTGAGTACTGTGTACTCAAAATATACTATAATTCTGAGTTCTGACTCTCCTGGATTTTAAAAATTGTGTTTTCTCAGGACTTTAAGAAAGGAATGAACATGTATTTAACCAAGTTTCAACAAAAGAATGCTGCCACAGGTAATCTTTAATAGCTTGAGATAGAAATGGAGAGAAAGTGTTGGCATAATACTATCCAGAGTGACATTTAATTTTTTCTAAATACTTAATTTTCCATGTGATGGATAGGAAATAGAGTCGCCTTATTTGACGATGTGTTACATCATGGGTCAACAGCATGAATTGGGACCTATTATCCTTTTGGTCATCCTCCAGTAGTCTGCTTTCCACAGCTCAATGTTTTGCCACTTTAAAAGAGTCTGAAAAGTTCTGTTTACTTTACCAGAGCTTGTTCTTTTTGATGATTTGTGGGTTTTGTTGCCCTTCGTTGACCATTGACCATTGACCATTAAAATAGCTGCAAATTAACCATTTGTAGGAGTGAACTTGTGGAACTACAGATTTTCAATGAAGTAAATTCTTAAGATTTTATGATGGTCTATTAGATATTAGAGTCAAAAGGAAGAATAAAGGTGTAATAGTTGATTGAATATGAAGCTGAGTTCCTTAGTGAACAAAAATAGTTTAAAAAACAAGATTTGTGTAATGTCATTAGTATAGGTCTGGGGTGGGGCCCGAGAGTCTGCATTTCTAACAGACTCCCAGGTGAAGCCAGTGCTCCTAGTTCATGGGCGGTACTTCAGCTCACCAAAGTGTAACTGGTATGGGGTGTACCATGTAACTTTTTTTGGTTTGTTTTTGTTACTTATGAAAGACAATTGGCAGTTCAAATACATTCTGATATCATCCATGGTTTTTATCCTCTTGTAGCAGTTGTAGTGCTCTCTGTCTACTGTCTCCGCCCCTCCCTTAATTTATGCCTTCTTGATCTCTCCCCTGGAATTCACTACTAATTTACTACTTGCCTTGTCCCACTCTCTTCAGTTTCATCTCTCACTCTGAGGCTAGCTAGGGTTATCTTTCTAAAGTGAATATCTAATTACATCACCCTACTGATTAAAAACACTTGAGATGCCACATTCCTTTCACGATGAAGTCTATACTTCTTTGTAAGCCATACAGTCTTGAACAGTTCAACCCCTGCCTACTTTTTTAGCCTCATGGCCTGTTACTCCCACACATGCGCCTCTGTCTTCAGCTTATTGAACATATTGCTGTTACTGACATTTTCTGTCATTTCTTATACTTTCCTCTTTTTTTTTTTTGGCTGTGCTGCACGGCTTATGGGATCTTAGTTCCCTGACCAGGGATTGAACCCGGGCCCACGGCAGTGAAAGCTCAGAGGCCTAACCACTGGACCGCCAGCGAATTCCTTTTTATTTTCCTCTTTGTACCTTTATTCTGTCTACCTGGAATGCCCTTTTTCCCTCTGTCTAAAGAACAACTCCTCTTCAAGGTGCAGACCAAAAGTTTACCTCTTGTGAAGCCTTTATTCTTTGGATTTTTCTTTCTCTGTTCTTGCCCCTGTTATAGTATGTACCACATTGTATTGTTGTTTTGCTTATTCTACCACCAGAGTTGTTTGACCATATGGGTCAAAAACAGCATCAGCATTGAGTATTTTTTAACTTCTGTTAATTGAATGGGTATAATAGTTTTAAGTTTGTGAATGATTGTTTAGTAGTGACCTTGAATATGTTTCCATTTGTTTGTTTCTGTTTCTTGTTTGAACTCACCTGTTTGTCTTTTGTTTATAACTTGTAATTTTTTAATAAATTGGAACAATTAAGAACATCTTAGAATATAAGACCATAGAGTTCACTTAACGGGAAGGCAAGGGGAACGTAATTTGGCCTACTGTTCCTGAACCTGAAAGAACCACAAAATTGGTCATTGTTGCAGTGTCAAGAGTTATATAAAATTTCTGGTTTGTTTAGGAAAATAAAAATGGAAACATTTTAGATTTTCATTGTTTGTATTTATCTTCTAGAGGATCTCTGGGAAAGTTTAGAAAATGCCAGTGGTAAACCTATAGCCGCTGTGATGAATACCTGGACCAAACAAATGGGATTCCCTCTCATTTACGTGGAAGCGGAACAGGTAAACTTATAAAAAGTCCTTCAATTTTTCTGATATTGTATTAAATGAAATTCAGTCAGTGTTATCAAATTTGCTTTTCTGTCCTTTAAGTATTCTAGGTAAGATTTAAACCAGCCCTTATACTCTTTTCTCAATGATTTATTATGTCTATACCAAACTATTTGCCCCCATGTCTTTAAAATTATACGTGCTTATGGTAGAAAACAAAATATTGTCTGCCCTTACTGTCTCCAAGGAAAACACTGTAACCTTGTTGATATAGTTCTAAAATCACCAAATGAGGTTTATTCTGAGAATGCAAGGTTGGTTTAATATTAAAAAACAGTCAGTGTATTGACTCATAATCACTACATTAACAGAATCAAATTAGAAAAACCACATAATGACCTCACCTGATGCATAAAAAGGATTTGGTAAAATTCAACACCCGTTTATAATATCATTCTTTAAAATTAGTTTTTAATGTTGGATGGCATTGTGATTTTGATTAGAATTGCATTCATATTAGTTGAACTGTTATCTGAATTCAGACAGGTGTAGTTCAAAATGAGTTGTCCTCCAACAGTACTGAGAATTACACATCAACCTATAATGCATACCAGAAAGTTTGTCTTAACTTAGTTTAATTGTATGAAACTATGAAATCATTCTCTTAAATTTCTTTGCCATGGTTTTATAAGCTCCATAGGGAATTAATTCCATTCTTTTTTAGGGAGGAAGATTCATAGCTCTTTTTTAGGTATGTGTTTGTCCTTATGGTTCTGCATTGTCCATGAAGCTAATATTTTACAAAGGCTCAATGTGGCAATCTTAAATAAAGTATACACATTGGAGGACCTCTCGGTTAGATTGGCTGCAAGAATTTGAAAAGGCAATTTAGGGAACACAATTAATCATATTTGGTGAGAAAGGATATCTAAAACTTTAGTGAGCTATCATTGTGACCATTCTGTTTCTTTCTAGTTTATCAGAAGAGAGGACACTAATACCCCACTTCCTCCCAATGTTATTGAGACTCAGCGAACTTTTCCATCAAGCTACTTTCAAGATCTTACTTTTTCTGCATCTTTTTTGTCTCCAAGCACAGCCAAACTAATCCTCCATTTTACATTACAATAAAAAGCCTGTCTATGACTCAATTCTTTTACAAATAGGAGAACTCTGCAACATTGTATCTTGATTATGATCTGTATCTCACTTTATATTCCCTAAATTTAAATATTTTTGCTTTATTTCTGAATCAATTTAAAAGTCACCTAATAACTTTTTCAAGGAAATCTATGTGATACAAAATTAATCAGTGATGTAGTATCAGTATTTAAGTTCATTAGTAGTTTCTTTATGGCATCAAAGTGGCCATTGCTTCCTCACTCAAATTTTTTAGTTTTTCATTTCTGTCTCTTGCAGTCAGTTTATCCCTTTATAAAGGTCATTGACCCAACTTAGTGTTTGAGTTAAGTGATCTGAAAATTGTTGTATCTTGCGTTATTTAAAATGTCTAGGGCATAGTAACAAATGATAACTAAAACAAAAGGTTGCATATTGTTGAAATATTTTTTAAAAAATATGTACTTGCCTTTGTTGCTTCTGGCTTTTTAGTTTTTTGCACTACCTCCCCCCGACTTTTTTTTGTGGTTCATTGCAAAACTCATCCTTTGAAACAAGGTGTGTGCTGCTTTCATGTTTGTCAGTTGTTCTAAAAATGACTTTGGGTTCTGAATTCAGAATTTTAATTCTGAATATTGAGTCCACATGCTAATTTAATGTTGCCACTTTTTGGAAGTAGAAAAGGCTAAAGACATCTTCCTCCATAAAGGTTAACTATGTATCCTTTTTGAAAACTTTAACACTTTGAAGTTCTTATCTGGATACATATCTCCTCTCATGAGCAATATTTCATGGAACCTGGCCTTTAATTTTTAGAGTATTGTTATTTTGAGACCTTAATGAGAAATAGTGACTTTTCTTCCATTCTGTAGTATCATGCTCTTTATCACCATTGCATTTTGTATATTCAGGAGCTATTTGGCTATATGGTTTCACCTCTACTTTGTCACAGAGATGTCGTCCCCTCCAAAAAATAAAGTGTTGATGCTACTACAGCTTTTGTTTTGTTTTGCTTCTTTAGATAGAAGATGACAGACTACTGAGGTTGTCCCAAAGGAAGTTCTGTGCCAGTGGACCATATGTTGGTAAGCAAATGGCTATGAGTGGGAGCTGATCAGTGAGTTTGGATACCATACCATAGTGTTCCAACTAATAAGAAATAATTATCCATTTAAAAATATTTTTAATAGAATTAAACAGAAACAAGGTAATGGTAATAGAATAAAAACGAAATCTAGGAAATCAAAACAGGAGATTCATGGGGTATTTGTAGTATTGTCATATTCTTAGATTTTTGAAAGTCCATGTCTCTGTGTGTTATTGGGGGCTGTAATGAATGAAGAAGTATAGGAACACTCAAGAAGTGATGTCTCTAACCTTAATCCCTAAAAGAAGACTTGGTATGCATTTGTGTACTAAGTCTTATGCACTTGTGTACTAAGTACATTTGGTATACTTGTGTACCAAGTGTATACATTGTGGCTAATTTTTTTTTTTTTTAATTCTTGGGGGTAGTAACTAAGCAAATAAATAAAGCCCAATGATTATTTAGATTTATTATGTACCAGTCATTGTGCTAAGCACTATGACTGACCCTTATTTTATATTCTCAGCAACCCTATTAGGTAGGTCATATTATTTCTGTTTACAAATAGGGAAGCTGAGGCCATAGCTAACTAAGTAAGTTAAATTGTGCAAGATCACCTATATAATAAGTCAAAGAGTAGGAATTCAAACAAAATAGTTGGATTATATAAGTTTATAATCCTTAAGTTTATACCCTTAACTATCACTCAACTCTGCTTTTTCAAATATTTCTACATGACATTAGACTCTTTTTTTTTTTAATTTATTTATTTTCGGCTGTGTTGGGTCTTCGTTGCTGCACATGGGCTTTTTCTAGTTGTGGCGAGCGGGGGCTACTCTTCGTTGTGGTGCGTGGACTTCTCACTGCAGTGGCTTCTCTTGTTGCAGAGCACGGGCTCTAGGCACGTGGTCTTCAGTAGATGTGGCACTTGGGCTCAGTAGTTGTGGCTTGCGGGCTGTAGAGTGCAGACTCAGTAGTTGTGGTGCAGGGGCTTAGTTGCTCCGCGGCGTGTGGGATCTTCCTGAACCAGGGCTCGAACCAGTGTCCCCTGCATTGTCAGGTGGATTCTTAACCACTGCACCAGGGAAGCCCGACAATAGACTCTTTTACCCAGGGAATTAAAGATGAATTGAAAAATCAAGAAGTAAACTGTTTTTCTGCACCTTTCTCACTTCCTTTAAAATAGTATTTCCCAACAGGGGGAAGGGTATATCAGAATCACCAATGCCTTTTCATGTTCCACCCACCAAATGATGATGCACTCTACTAGGTTTAAGAGGTACAGCCTTCAACCTTTTGCCTTCCTTAGCATTGAGAGTTACTCTTAATAAGTATGTCTGACAAGTGAGGTGACATGTTTATTATCTAAATAAATAGTGTCACAGTTGCTGTTTTCTGCACATATCTGCAATCTGCATTGTAGGACTGACAGGTTTTGCAGGTCTTTCCAATACTCTGTGACCACTATAGGCATTATTAAAACCTGAATTATCCCAGTGTCAGGAGGGAATTTTCATTTGTGGTTTAGCCTGATAGCATAAAGCTATATAACTTATTAAGATAGTTTCATTAATGTACTGGGCAATGACTCTCTTTTGTTTGGCATCTTGATGCAAAATCTATTTTGCTGTATAATACCTAAGAGAGTGTATGTATTTGCCTTACAAAAGCTTTGGCTTTTAGATGTGACTCCTCAGTGTTCGAATCCAGCACCTCCCAAGGTGTATCCTGTCTGTCACAGAAATAAAATCAGCCCTTCAGTTTCTCAGCAGTGTATATACCTGTTAATAATTGCACCTTAGGGCTTCCCTGGTGGCGCAGTGGTTGAGAATCTGCCTGCCAATGCAGGGGACACGGGTTCGAGCCCTGGTCTGGGAAGATCCCACATGCCGCAGCGCAGCTAGGCCCGTGAGCCACAGTTACTGAGCCTGCGCGTCTGGAGCCTGTGCTCCGCAACAAGAGAGGCCGCGACAGTGAGAGGCCCGCACACCGCGATGAAGAGTGGCCCCCGCTTGCCACAACTAGAGGAAGCCCTCGCACAGAAACGAAGACCCAACACAGCCATAAATAAATAAACTAATTAAATTAAATTAAAAAAAAAAAGAATTGCACCTTAGAATTTGTTTTTAAGTGCTATGTGAGAGCTTTAACCCACTCGAAATGTCTTTTATTATCTCCTTTGCTCTGAAAAGGGAAAACAACAATTAAATTAAAATTGTTGTATTTGTGATTCTACAAGTAAACACAGTGTTCTCTTTTTTATAGGCTATTGTGATTTCATTAGTAAATTCTCTCTTCCTTATTATTATTCAGGTTACCTGGAAGAGTTCATGTACCATTAAAAATGAGCTATTGGCTTAACAATTGGATTCAAGCCCATGCATGGGACACCAGTCCTCTCTCTCTACCTTACCTTCTGTTTCTTCCAGTGAGAAATTATTTTTCAAGTTTCCTCTTTGTTCTTCTCTTGCTTAAGGAGAAGACTGTCCCCAGTGGATGGTTCCTATCACAATCTCTACTAGTGAAGATTCCAGCCGTGCCAAAATGAAGATTCTAATGGACAAGCCAGAGATGAGTGTAGTTTTAAAAGATGTCAAACCAGACCAGTGGGTGAAGGTGAGTCCAGAAATGACATGGCCTTTTTTATCTTACCTAAATTGATTTATTTCTTTCATTTCCTTTATGCATTTTATGGCTGGCTCTAAATTCTACTGCTTCATTTTGGACTAGGACTTGAAAAGAAAAAAACATTTCTGAACTTTCTTGTGTGAAATTTAGGGCCAACTTTCAAATAGTATTGTCTAGATACTTGCCTTTATGTCAGGTAAGGGAGTGGTCAATAAGCAGTTACAAAGGGATAGGATTAAACAGGAAAAAACTAGTAGTCTATGTATAAAGTCACATTAACCAAAACATTTGTAGTCTTGCAACTTCAAACTGCCCTGTCATTGTAATGACATGTTAACTTCAGTGATGTGTTGTCATTGTGCATGTACAACTATAATCAAGTGAGGTCAGACATATAATAATCAGTTTGTGTCACTGAAATGTGAAATTCCTTTTAGCTGGTGTTTTAAAGCCATTTCACAAAAATAAGAGTCAGTAAATATTATTTTTCATTATTCTGTACTCTGCCTTTCATAATGAAAGTATCTATTACAAACTTTTCTCCCAATTATAGGTTCCTAATAGGAACTATACATTGTCTCAGGCTTTTGTGCTTGCAGAACTATTTCTCCCTCTTTTAATTTTTTTAATATATTTTTATAATATACCCAGTGGAATACTATATTACCATTTGAAACTACAATCTGGAACATATGTAGCAATATGAAATTTTTCTTATAAGAAAAAACACTATGATTGTAATTAGGTAATTAAAGGTGTTATTCCTATAGTAAAAGATAAAGGGAATCAATAAAATACTGTATTAGAAATGTGAAGTGACTTAAATATATATAAATAGTAAAATATTTATATCTTTTTTAAAAAATTAATTTAGTTATTTTATTTTTGGCTGTGTTGGGTCTTCGTTTCTGTGCACGGGCTTTCTTTACTTGTGGCGAGTGAGGGCTACTCTTCGTTGCAGTGTGTGGGCTTCTCATTGCGGTGGCTTCCCTTGTTGCGGAGCAGGGGCTCTAGGCGCACGGGCTTCATTAGTTGTGGCACGCGGGCTCAGTAGCTGTGGCTCACAGGCTTAGTTGCTCTGCGGCATGTGGGATATTCCCGGACCAGGGCTCAAACCCGTGTCCCCTGCATTGGCAGGCGGATTCTTAATCACTGCGCCACCAGGGAAGCCCAAAATATTTATATCTTATACTGTCATTTTATCATTAAAATATTTTGCATATAAATATTATCAAAAATATTTTTGACTGTTGGTAAATAGCCTATAGAAAATAATGATAGTCAATGATTACCTCACTCCAAAAATCATATGAAATTGCCTTTTAACTCCATGTAATTCTTTAAAATCTAGGACCTGACAGTTGTTATTGTATTGAGGCTCTGGGCTCATTAGATCAGTATTTGTAAAGGTTTAGTCTTCCTCAGAGATTTTATTGTCCATGTATTTTTATTTTGTAGTAAATGTTTTCTGTAAACTGAAAACCATTCACTGAAATTAGAAATAGACACTTAGCCGCATTATATCCTCCTTTTCAGCCATGTTCTTTTCACTGTCGCTCACTTTGGCTCCTACTATGCCAAGTTTCTGTTTTCTTTTGCCTCTGTATTCATCTTTGATAACTGATTACTATCTTTATATGTTGTTTCATTTTAATACTTGTCTGTTAGCATAAATGATCTTTGTTGTTTTTCATCCAGACATACTAAAACTAGAACTTCTTTCATACCTACAAAAAATTGATTTAAAAAATAAATGCAGCTCTTTAATAATACCTGTTGGATATCTTTTCAGTTAAACCTGGGAACCGTTGGGTTTTATCGGACCCAATACAGCTCAGCCATGCTGGAAAGTTTATTACCAGGCATTCGTGACCTTTCTCTGCCCCCTGTGGATCGACTTGGATTACAGAATGACCTCTTCTCCTTGGTGAGCCTCCAGTAGTATGATGGATTTTGTTGATTAAAGGATTTTGTTTTTCCTGGAGTGCCTGACTGAAACATAACTAGAAGAATATAGTTCTTCCTGAAGGTTGAATGCCTTTAGGACCAAAGCAAATGACTAATTATTAATTAACATGGCAAGATTGAACCTATATAATTTACCAGAAACAAATCTCATTTTATTACTCCTAAGCCAGCTTTTTGCAACTATACTTAAACTATCCTTTGTAAGGCAAAAATTCTCTTCAACAGACATAGGCATGAACCTTGAAGAAATTTCTCTACTTATGTGGTTTTTTAAAATAATTCAGAGTGATTTATATTTTTCTAAAATAGTGGTTGTACTTTGCAGGGAAAGTCTAGTAGAATTTTTTAACATTCCGTTACTATTCAAGTTATAATAGCCCATTAGCTTTAGAATTATATTTATATTTAGCTTTGTTCCAGAAAAAATTTTAAGGAGCAATTAGTAGTATTATCTTTATGACCCCAAAGCATAGGTTAGATAATTTCTAGATGTCTCTGTGATAAAATTGTCAGATTCCTCCTAGTGTTCCTTTAATTGGACTTGAAATTTTCATTCCCCTCTGCAGTAACTGGTTTTGGATTCCTCCTTTTTATAAACACAGATTAGCATTGATGCACAAAACCTCACATCTGCTGATATCATTGCTGAGAGAGACCTGTCCCAGGAGAGTGGTGTGTTTGTGCAGTTGGCTGCTGTAACAGAAGTTCTTTTTCCTAGCTCTGTTAGTCAGTTCTGAAAGGACTGAATTTGTAGTGCCTTCCAGTTTGCCTTCTTTTAGAAATGAGTAAAGGACAGGCTGACGTTGACACAGTTTGCAGGTCTAGTTTTGAAAGCGCCTCTGTCAAAAACCAAAGCCCCAACTGTTTTTGCAACTTTTCTGAAAGTATGAAAAATTTCAAAATAAAAAACAATGCCAAGACCCCAGAAACTGAATAGAAATAGGAAGTTAACTGTTTTCTTTCTTTTTCTAAATTGGTGGAATTTTAGCAATTTTTTAAAGTGGCTCTTCTATAAATAGCAAAAAAGTAAGGAATGGTGTCATAATACAGTTTTTATTTTATAAAATTCTATAGTGGTCTGAGCTTATATAGTCTAGTCTCTTCCTTAAGGGATGACTAACTAGCAGAAGATAATGCCAAAATTACATGCTTGTGTTTTTTGTTTTGCTTTTGTTTGAAGACTAGATTAATTTATGTTTTTTCCTATCCCAGGCTCGAGCTGGAATCATTAGCACTGTAGAGGTTCTAAAAGTCATGGAGGCTTTTGTGAATGAGCCCAATTATACTGTATGGAGCGACCTGAGCTGTAACCTGGGGATTCTCTCAACTCTCTTGTCCCACACAGACTTCTATGAGGAAATCCAGGAGTTTGTGAAAGATGTCTTTTCACCTATAGGGGAGAGACTGGGCTGGGACCCCAAGCCTGGAGAAGGTAATGGATGTACTGAATGGGGAAAGAATTGATCAGAAATTGGTCCTTTTTTTACTCAGCTGTGGTTAACAATAACAATAGCATCATCTTTGTGTCTGCTGGATGTTACTGTGTATTCAGCTAACTAGAAAGTAAGACTTAGGACTTTTAAGCCTCCTGGTGAAGTTACGTGGGTAACCAACATAAAAACAGTGGTGGCTATGTGTATTCGTTGCTAAATATGATTTATGCACAGAGCAAATGGTGGAAATAAAAGTCTTTCACAAAGTTCCAAAGGCCCATTTTTAGTAAAGAAAAGCTAAAGGGAATTTTGGATTATTTTATTTATTATTACCATAAATACCAGGCACCTTATGTGCAACTTGAAAAGGTGTTGAGAGACACAGGGGGCCAGTTTTCTGAATTAAAGGAGTTATTTGCTTTCTACATGTATTCTCTCCTCTTTATTTCTGTAATCATGTATTTACTCTTTTGCTGTCATTTAAATGTTGGGAATAGTGATTACAGGGCTTTAAATATAATTATTTTCTACCATATGCTAATAACTGAAGGTGGTATTTCCTCCTGCCCTTCTTGTTCTGGGAGTCTTTTACAATAAGAACAATAGTAACAATTATCTAGAGCTCTATGTCTTTCTTTTATTGATTCAACAAATATTTATGTACCCAGTAAATGCCAGGTACCATACTAGGAGCTGGTGGTATAACAGTGAACAAAAAATCACTGTGTGGCTTACATTCTAGTGGAAGACACAGCAAACAGTTCAATAGATAATATTTTAGGTGGCAGCAAGTATCATGAAGAAAAATACAGTTAGGTAAGGTAGATCAGGAGTAAAAGGAGTAGTAAGCCACTATTTTATGGAGAGTGGACAGGAAAATGCAGGAAAACTAGTGAGGTGATATTTGAGCGTAAGCAGAGACCTGTAGGAGAGAACTGTGAGGATATCTAGTGGGAAAATGGTCCAAACAGGAAACAGCAAGTACAAAAGACCTGAGGCAGAGGCATGTTTAGGTGTTCAAGGGATAACAAGGAGGCTGGTAAAGTCAGGACAGAGTAACTGAGGGAGAGAGGAGGGTGGAAGCATATCAGCTCCTATAGAACCCGTGGGACTTTCACGTTTAGTGGTATGAGAAACTCATTTGAGAGTTTAAAGCAGAGGAACATGACTTATTTACTCAGCTGTGTGAAGAACAGACTGTAGCAGGGGAGGCAAAAGAGGAAGCAGGGAGACAAGTTAGAAAGCTATTTCAGTAATCCAGTTAGGTGTTGGTTGCAGGTAGCACTTGTAGGTAGTAAATTCTGGGTATGTTTTGAAGGTAGAACTGAAAATACTTAGTGGTGGCCTGTGTGGTGGAGAGAAAGAGGGGAGTCATCAAATTTTGGCCTGAAGAACTGGAAGAGTGAAGTTACCATATACAGGGACGGGGAAGACTGCTGTAGAAGCAGATTTGGGTGCAAAAGGGAATCAGCAGTTTGGTTTTGGACATCTTAAATTTGAGGTCCTTTTAGACATCCAAGTGGGGAGTCCCATGCCTAGAGGTCCAGGCTGAATAGATACATTTAATGCGTAGATGGTATTTACAGCCATAAGATTGGATGAGGGCACGGCCAGTCGAAGATTTAGAGATTGGGTAGAAGAGGAGGAATCAGCAAGGGAGATTGACCGGACAATAAGGTAGGAGAGACAGGAGGGAAAGGAGTGTCCCAGAAGCCTTAAAGAAGCAGTAGAGAGGGAGAAGTGATCATCTGTAACAAATGCTGCTCTAAGTCAGGCAGAATGATGAAGAACTGATGATTGCATTGGCCAAGTTCTGTGGCGTGGTGATGAACAACACCAGAATGGGAAGAGAGGAAAAGGAGACAGCACTTTTAGACAACTTTTTAAAGGAGTTTTGCTAAAAAGAGGATCAGATAAAAGGGGATAGTCTGGAGAGGGATGTGAGGTCAAGGGGGCTTTTTTTTTTTTTAAAGTGGGAGACTTTATAATATGTTTTTGTGCTGATGAAAATGATGCAGTAATAGAAAAATTCATGATGTGAAAGAGAGGTAATTGCTGGAGTGATGGCTGAATAATCGAGAGGAGTCAGGATCCATTGCACAAGTGGAGGAGTTGGCTTCAGGTAGGAATACAGCAGATCCATAAGAACAAGACAGGAAGTATATGGACACAGATGCAGGTAAATTGGTGGATGTTGCACTTTTCTTTCATGATGATAATATGTGAAACTTTGGGGGCTAAAAAACGCCTTTTTGAAAGAGGGAGAATGTCATTAGTTTCCCAGCTTTATAGATGGAAGAATCAAACATAGCAAAATAATAAAAATATTGCCTGTATCAACACAGCAAATCAGCACCAGAATTATAAATTGGTTCTTATAAGAACCTTCACTAGCGTCGTGTTATCTATTGATTTCTTATGGTTTTCTTAAACTTATTTTTTTATGGAGTTACTATTTAAATATGGCAAAATGTACATGTTCAATTCAGTGACTTGACAAATGCATACAACATTTCCATCACCACAGGAGGTTGCCCTCAGGCCACTTCCCAGTCCCTGCCACTCTACCCACCCCACCAACCCTCACATCCCCTGCAGGCAAACACTATTCTGACTTCTTTCACCCTAGATTAATATGGTCTCTTCTAGAACTTTATATAAATGGAATCATATTATATAGTCTGTTCTTTTATCTGGCTTGTCTCACTGAGTATAACGTCCTAGAGATACATCCTTTTTATCGCTGAGTGCTATTTCATTGTATGAATATACCACAATTTATTTGTCCATTGTGCTGTTGCAGTCCATCAGTTTGTATGCTAGGTTAACTATTTTTTTTTGAGGTATAATCAATATACCACAAAATGCACTCTTTTAAATATACAATTCAGTCTTTTTTCATAATGTTGCACAACAACCAGCACTATCTAATTCCAGAACAATTTCTTTACCCTCAAAAGAAACTCCATACCCATTGGCAGTCACTCTCTATTCCCTGGCAACCCAGTCCCAGGCAGCCACTAATCTGCTGTCTCATGGATTTGTCTGTTCTGGCATTTCATATAAATGGAATCATACCCTGTGTGGCCTTTTATATTTGGCTTCTTTCATTTAGTATGTTTTCAAGGTTCATCCATGTTGCAGCATGTATCAGTACTTCATTTCCTTTTATAGTCAAATAATATTCCATTGTATTATATGGATATACCACATTTTCTTTGTTCATTTATCAGTTTATGTATGTTTGGATTGTTTCTACTCTTTGACTGTTAGGAATACTGTTATGAACATATGTATACAAGTTTTTGTATAGACAAATACTTTCATTTCTCTTGGGTATATACCAAAGAGTGGAATTGCTGGGTCATATGGTAACTCTGTGTTTAACCTTTTGAGGAATTGCTGGACTGTTTTTCAAAGTGGCCACACCATTTTACATTCCTACCAGCAATGTATGAGGGTTCTAATTTCTCCCCGTCCTTGCCAACACTTGTTATTGTCTCTTTTATTCTAGCCATCCTAATTGGTGTGAAGTGGTTATCTCGTGGTTTTGATTTGCATTTCCCTAATGGCCAGTGATAGCTTATTGGCCATCTGCATATCTTTGGAGTAATCTATCAGATTTTGATTTTAAAAATCTAAGATTTCAACGTAATATACCCGGCATACGCATAGCACAGGGAGATCAGCTCGGTGCTTTGTGACCACCTAGAGGGGTGGGGGATGGGGAGGGTGGGAGGGAGGGAGATGCAAGAGGGAAGCGATATGGGAACATATGTATATGTATAACTGATTCACTTTATTATAAAGCAGAAACTAACACACCATTGTAAAGCAATTATACTTCAATAAAGATGTTTAAAAAAAAAAAAATTCTACCCTGAAAAAAAAAAAAAAATACCCGGCTTACTAGTTCTACATGTGACCTTTCTCTAAATCTTGGGTCAAAATTTCATGATCTAAGTCTGTTCCTTTCACACATAATTCTTATTAGTGTAATTACCTAGATGGAGTGAACATTTAGTAAATCCAGTTGGCATTGTAACTATAGACAGAGGCATCATATTTGCTTGTCTAGTGTGTTAAGCACTTCATTTCATTCTTATTTGATAAATTTAAATCAAATGTTCTCTCGAGTACTAAGGTAATTGTTTGTTCAAGACCGTGGACATGGTATAACACAATTATAAGATATCCAGGTGGCATATTTGTAAAAATAAGCTTTTTAAGTAGTTCTATATCTCTTTTACTTCTCAATCAGGTCATCTAGATGCACTCCTGAGGGGCTTGGTTCTGGGCAAACTAGGGAAGGCAGGACATAAGGCAACGTTAGAAGAAGCCCGTCGTCGGTTTAAGGACCATGTGGAAGGGAAACAGATTCTCTCCGCTGATTTGAGGAGTCCGGTAGGTTTTCATAATAAAGTACCTTGATTTCTCGGTGACTGCATCATTCTGTGTAGTGTGGAATGTGTTTAATAGTAACCAAAAATGACCTAAGTATTGACTCACAAATCATGTCTGATTCTTTTATTTTTTTTCCTTTATTTATTTATTTATTTATTTTCTTTACTTTTTTTTTTTTTTTTACTTTTTGGCTGTGTTGAGTCTTAGTTGCAGCATGCGGGATCTTGACTGAGGCACACAGTCTCTTCGTTGCAGCACTCAGGCTTCTCTCTAGTTGTGGCATGTGGGTTTTCTCTCTCTAGTTGTGGCACATGGGCTCCAGAGCACGTGGGCTCTGTAGTTTGCAGCAGACCGGCTCCTTCGTTGAGGCGTGCGAGCTCAGTAGTTGTGGCACACAGGCATCTAACCTGTGTCTCCTGCATTGCAAGGCGGATTTTTTACCACTGGACCACCAGGGAAGTCCCCTGATTCTTTTATTTTTTTAAGATATTTTATTACAATTTTTTTTTTTTGGCTTTGCATGGGCTTTCTCTAGCTGCGGCGAGTGGGGGTTACTCTTTGTTGTGGTGCGCGGGCTTTTCACTGTGGTGGCTTCTCTTGTTGCGGAGCATGGGCTCTAGGTGCACAGGCTTAGTAGTTGTGGTGCACAGGCTTAGTAGTTGTGGTGCATGGGCTCAGTAGTTGTGGCACGTGGGCTCAGTAGTTGTGGCTCGTGGGCTCTAGAGCACAGGCTCAGTAGTTGTGGTGCACAGGCTTAGTTGCTCCACAGCATGTGGGATCTTCCCAGACCAGGGATCGAACCCGTGTCCTCTCCATTGGCAGGCAGATTCCCAACCACTGTGCCACCAGGGAAGTCCCTCCTGATTCTTTCAATATACACCACTTATGAGGTCTGTAGGCAGTTTCTCATTGATGTCAAGCTTCTCAGTCTGCACTAGGGTACTGAAAGGTGATTGACTATCTGTGCACATTCTCCTGAGAGACTGGTGTGTTCTGCTGTTACTTACTACCTGCCATCTACCTTTCTGGTTGTTTATGTGGGCTCTTAGATCCTTGCCACAATTTGTATTAATATGTAATATCCACACAATTTTTTTTGACTTGCTTTCTGTCTTTTCTAAACATTAGAATATTTGGAACAAGATACATTTAATCAGATGCCTTCTTTTTTGTTCCTGTATTCTTTTGTAGGTCTATCTGACTGTTTTGAAGCATGGTGATGGCACTACCTTAGACATTATGCTGAAGGTGAGTAAATTTAGAAAGGGCTCCCATTTTCTGCTTTTTAAGTTGAATTAACATAGAGAGTATGAGCTTGAGTGGTTAAAAAAAAGTCCTGGCAAAAGAAATACATGCTGATATGCATACTGTAGACATGCAAATATTAGGAAACTGTGGGAGAAATATATAATATCTGTTTATCTGTACTACCAATACAAGTGCCAAAAGTCATCTAAATTTTTCACTTTTTTTTTTTACTCACGAATTTATGCATCTTAAATCTTAATACTGAAATGTTAATTTTGATTAAAAAGTCAAGTTCTTAAAACTCTTCCCATCAATGCAAATTTACTTGGGGTTCTGCCCATTTTATACAAAAGGTTTGTTTCTGTGCTTAGAAAAGGGATAGATGATTAGGTGTCTCAAGGGTTTGGTCTATGCCAGTGCCTCTTATGAATGGACAGGAAATTAATTCACTTGCTTTCACAGCCTCTGTAGTTTCCCAGGGTGGTTGGCATATAATTAAACTCCGACTTAGAAAAATATAGGTAAAACTTTCCATGTCCTTATAATGGCAGCGATCGGTTTGAAAGTCCTAATGCTGTGGAACAAGGGCTATCTCCAGTCCTTGTCCATGCAGTTAGTAGTCTAAGAAATAACTTGACAATCTGGTTGCATTAGAGGTGGAGAGAGCTGATTCTACTTATTACCATTAAATAAAATGTGCAAAATGTGCCCAAATACCCAAATCATCTATCAGACCCATTCATTAAATGATCCGCACTTAGGGAGACAAACAGGATGGGAATGGGATGTGCTTTAATACTTCTACCCTTAATCAGAATACTTTTCTTATCCCAAGTGGATCAGAATTGCAAATCTAATTTCTAGTATTTTAGTTCTAAACAAATCCTATTTAAATGATTAGAATGTTTTAAAAAATATGTATTATAAACTTTATTTAAGAAACTACATCTCAAACTGTATTGCTTTAACTACCTATTAGAAAGGAAAGGATTTCCTTTCTAATAACAAAAAAATATACTTTGGGTTTACCTGTCAACTAAATGACATTAAGGTCCCTTCTCATTCTTAATATTCTGTGATCCTATGCACTATAAATCATGTATTTCTTTGCATATGAAACGAAGTACTTGGTATTTTTTGTCTATTCTATAAAGGTGTGGGAAAAATAGGGGTTCTGAAATTTTCATGAGAGGTACTCTGACATTTTCATGTCATGGCATATTTTTAAGAATTTATACTAGTATGTTTATTTAATAAATGTTTGCATCTAACACAAGGGAGCTCACAGTGATTCAGCTTTACTATGGAAAGAGCTCTAATGAAGGCAGAATCAGGGTTCTTCAAGAAACCAGTCAGGGGAGGTTGCAGAGGGATGGATTGGGAGTTTGAGATTAGCAAATGCAAACTATTATTATGTATGTATAACTGAATCACTTGCTGTACATCAGAAACTAGCACAACAATGTAAATCAACTATACTTCAGTAATATAAATTAAAAAAAAAAAAGAAAGAAACCAGTTGATGAGAGATGAGGAAGACTGTTTTCTGTTGGTAATTTAGGAATAATGAAGCAGGATGAATAACTTTAATTCAAAGTGTATTTGAAATGTGGTGTTATGGTGCCATCTAGTGGACTCCTGTAACAGGTTCTCCAGGGGGTGGGGTGGGGAATGCTTCCTAAAAGCCAGAGTTCAGACCTTGAGTATTAGAGCTGAAAAGGACCTTAGAAATCATCTGTCCACCCCACTCATTTTACAGATGGGGAAACTGAGACCCGGAGAGGTTAAGGACTTAGTCAAGATCACACAGCTAGTTAGAGGCAAAACTGGGACTAGAACCCAGGTCTTCTGACCTCCTATCTATTTTACTACACTGCTGCTCAAAAGAGTCCAAAGGAAAGGAAGAGGAAACTGGGAGCTGTGATGGGGTCTCCAGACACTGGTCAGTGTTAAATCTTCAGAGGGGAAAAAAGGTCAAGAGAGTCTATAAATTAAGTTGTCCTAGAGAAGTATCTCATATACATTTGTAGTTCTAATTTTAAAAAATATATAATAATATTTTGTTTCTAATTATGAAAAAAGATTTTGGTATACTCACTATGGAAGATTTAGAGACTAGAAAAGTATAAAGAAGAAAACAGAACTTACCTGTAATTTTAAAAACGTCACAAATATAGCATGTATAATATGATCTTATTCCTGATTTGGTTTTTCTTTATGCTTTTCTGTTTTCTTAATATTCTTCATTCAGCATGTGCTGCTTTTGCAGTTAAAAAATGTGATGATCCCACTGATCAGAGACCATTATTATTGTTAACATTTTGATGTGTTTTCAGGTTTTTTTTCCCCTTCACATTAACTTTTTAAAAATTTAGAATCATTTTGCTTTGTCTCTCTTCTTTCATTTAATATATCAAGAGCATGTTTATGTCATCAAATATTCTTAAAATATTACTTTCAATAATGCATCTTATATTTTTCACTATTGTAAATAGTGAAAAATATTACAAATTGAAGTGGTATTAGTAATTATTATTTTGCTCATCTAACATAGAACATTAGTCAGACATCAGTGAGTAAAGAATTTGGTCATGACAGGTTGACGCCTTAGATCTTGACGTTGAACTGCTCAGAACTGATGAGAAGCTATTCATACAGTAAGCACTTACACCTAGTGTCTTACTATGGGGGCACACGACAAATTTAGTGCCCAAACATCTTGAAAAATATTCTTTTGTTAATTTCATATCCTGCAGTCTTAGCCAATAAGAATGTAGAGCAAAAGTTTCACCTTAATGGGGGAGAAGTTAATTATCTCTATCTGTATTTTTTCACTATAGCTTCACAAACAAGCAGATATGCAGGAAGAGAAAAACCGGATTGAAAGAGTCCTTGGGGCTACTCTTTCACCTGAATTGATTCAAAAAGTCCTCACGTTTGCACTTTCAGTAAGTTACAGTGAAAACTGCTTTTAGAGGGAATTGTTACCCACTGATCTGTAGCAAGTGTCCTTGATTCAGTATTCTCTGCCTTAACCCTAGACTAAAGGCTCCCTCATTCTTGGAGGACTGGAATAAGCTTTTGTTACTAATCACTGTATCTCCCTCTAGTGGTGAGAATCAGAATAGTTGGGAGAGGAAATAAACTGGAAAGCTGACACATCCCTGTGCCTACTTTCTGTCTCTCCCTTTCTTTACCCTAGAGCAAGTATCTATTGAGCAGCCTGTTTGTACCCATCCCAGTGCTTCATTCTCAATTTGGCTGATCTTTAGGTTAAACATGCTCCTCTTTGTTAGAAGCTTCTGGTGCCAGTTATTCCTAAAATAATAAGTGTCTTCCGTGGGATTACTTGGGTACCTCAACAGCATTTGCCCTTTCTGGCAGCAGACGATGTTCTGGATATGGTAGACTTTTAGTTCTCTTCCTCTTTTTAGGAAGAGGTACGTCCACAGGACACTGTATCAGTAATTGGTGGAGTGGCTGGAGGCAGTAAGCATGGAAGGAAGGCTGCTTGGAAATTCATAAAAGACAACTGGGAAGAACTTTATAATCGATACCAGGGAGGATTCTTAATATCTAGACTAATAAAGGTAGGTGAAAATTTTTATTTTGAGTAGCTTGCTTATCATGGATATTGAGAGACATCCATGATTCACTAGATCCATAGATTATGGCCTTTGCTTTTTAAGAGTTTCCTTAAGTAGTTATTAGCTTTACTAAAGAGTTTCTCCATAACCCATCCTGTACCCTCTAGAATAAACTGAAGTTGGGAAAGAATGGAATGATTTGTTTTTATGGTAAATGGAAGTTTGTTCCTAAACTCTTAGTTGTTCTTACTATTTATAAACCATTTTTTTTTCAGCTATCAGTTGAGGGATTTGCAGTTGATAAAATGGCTGGAGAAGTTAAGGTAAGGAAAGGAATGTTTACTTTTCACTTTTCAATCCAGTAAGTAAAAACACTAACCAAATTGTAATGATAGAGTGTTGGGGTAATGTTGTACTTTAGGGTCTCCATGTTCTTGCTTGGAGAAGGACAGGTTAGGTTGTATCTCTAATGCTTGAAGAATTTAGAGTTGGAATCATCTTTGGGGCATTGAAGTGTGGTTGAAAGAATGTGGAACTTGACATCAGTCGACCTGGGTATAAATCTGTGCTCTGCCCCTTGTTAGCTGTGTAACTTCAAGCAAGTTTTTTTAACCTCTATGAGCCTGGCTCCTCATCCATAAAATGAGGTGTTAAGATTGTTATTTAGATTAAGTAACATAGGGGGCCTGGAACATAGTAGGTCCTTGATATTAGTTCTTTTTCCTTTTCTAAAACCTTCATAGGTCTTTTGTAGGCACAATGAGACAAGATGACTATGTAGGGACTCTCCTCTTAGCTCTTAGAAAGACTGATAATCAGTTTAGTGGCAGTTCAGCGTTTGGAGGACAAATCTACACTGATTAGGAAAATCTTAACTTTAAGCCTTTCATTGCATTTAATTGCAAAGTATTTTTTAAGTGTCACTTCCACCTTCATTCTTGAAAGCAAGGGGGTTATCAGGTGTGAATTTGGAAATTCTGAGAGCTATAATGTTTGATTCACTTTATGAGCCATTGTTAGAAATAAGATTCATTTAGTTTACATTGTGTATTGTATTGTGTAAATAATTACTTTATTGTAAAGGTAATAAATACTCTGAAGGAGAAATACGTATAATTAGTTTGAGGGGAGGGCAGTGGTTAAGCTCAGGTTGGTAAAGTAGGTAGAGGCCAGACCGAGGAGGGCCTTGTAGGCCATATTAAAAGTTTCCTAAGAATGGGAAGCCCTTGAATGGCTTACAAACCAGATCAAGTCACTCCTTTGTTTATATGATAAAAATTTCAGTCTGGCCACAGTGTGGAGAATGCATAATTTGGAAAGGAGAAGAGAAAATGTCGGGAAGCTAACTCTCCAAGCAAAAATGATTTAGTAGCTTGGAGAAGATGGAGTA
This sequence comes from Balaenoptera ricei, assembly GCF_028023285.1. NCBI lineage: Eukaryota > Metazoa > Chordata > Mammalia > Artiodactyla > Balaenopteridae > Balaenoptera > Balaenoptera ricei. The sequence continues at coordinate 17,821,661 of NC_082658.1, read as the reverse complement.
AGAAAGAAATTCAGGGGCTTGATTTTGTTAAACTTTAATTCAGCCAGTATTTACTGAGTGGCTTCTCTGTGTTGTGAACGTATCTGGGGAGGAAGAAGGAAGAGTCAAGGATAATTCCCAGGTTTCTGGTATGTAAATAGTGGTGCTGTTTCTTGAGGTGAAATGAGAGGAAGTCTTGTATCTTACTCAGGCCCTAAGAACCCAACTGTGATAGGAGCCTTGGAGCAGGAGCCATTGTCATCCATGTAAATAAAGTTATTGATTTCTAAAAGGTCTAGACTTAATCTGATGAATTAGTCATTCTCTCTTATATAAGAGAGATGACTGTGATGACTAGCTCAAAGGGAAGACCCCTATCCTTTTGCTGGTTGGTATTTTCTATGGAACCAGGTATACTTCATTAGAAAATGGTTTATTCAGCGTTTAATCAATAAGCATTGTGATAATTACAAGAAACTCTGAAGTAGTTTTACTGTATGAAAAATGTGAGTCTATAAAATTTTAAATTATTAGGATATAGAAGCAACTTAAGCTTCTTAATTTTATCAACCCTTACAAATTAATCTTTATTTCAAGCAGCCAAAATGTATTGAGTCCTTAACTACTCTGTGCCAAGTATTATGCTAACTGTTTATATGGGTTGTCTCTTTAATCTTCTGGAGTAAATATTTTCTCATAGATGAGAAAACATACTTAGAGCAGTTAATTTACTCAGTCACAGGTTAGTACATGATGGAGCCTAGATCAAGTCCCAAGGCTGATTCCAAAACCTAGACTTCAAGTAGGTTTTTTAACCCCTGTAAGCCAGTTTCATCTGTAAAATGAAGTGGTAAGATTGTCATTTAGATGAAGTAACTAACACAGGGGGCCTGGAACAGAGTAGGTCCTTGATATTAGTTCTTTTTTACTTTCCTTTGCTGGTTGGACAATGAACTTAAAAGAAAGGCCGTAGGTTCTGTCTCTTTACTGTTAACTTTTGATTAGGTTGTAAGCATATAATATATTTGGAGGAGAATTCCTGTAGGCAGGTACAAGGAGCTGCTTGTTTTCTTTTAGCCTGGAGGTGGCAGTGGTAAATTTTCATGAGTGAAGCTTATGAACCCTTTATAGACAGTGGGTATTTTTTCATAGCCTGTGATATTAGCTTCTTACTATTGCTGGTAATGATCCTACATTCTGGGTTGTTTTATACCAGGCTTTCTTCGAGAGTCACCCAGCTCCTTCAGCTGAGCGTACCATCCAGCAGTGTTGTGAAAATATCCTGCTGAATGCTGCTTGGCTAAAGCGTGATGCTGAGAGCATCCACCAGTACCTCCTTCAGCGAAAGGCGTCACCACCCACAGCGTGAACCCCGGAGCATGCCGCCACTGCGGTTCTGCTGCTTCATGCAGGGATAAGGTGGAGCAACCGAACAGCTGATTCATATGCCAAGAATTTGGAGTCTTCTTTCAAGCCAGTGGGGGTTGGACAATGAATGTAGTTAACTGGTTCCTGCTCACACTCCAGAATTAAATTCTATTGAAAAAGGAAAATCAGCAATTCAGCAAAAAAAATAAAAAATAAAAAAATGTAAATATGATAGTAATAAAATAGAGCATAACGAAACTGTGAAACTTCCTGAAGCCTTGTCAGTGGTTAAAAGTATTTAACACTCTCCTGTTAATGACAGATGTTCTGTTTTTATAACCTACCAAAAGGAAACTAGAGACTTCTGGGTAAAGAGGATTTTTGTGAAATGGGTTCTACAAGCAGCCTACAAGCCAAGGGTAGTGTCCATTGCTGGGGATGTTAAACATGAAAGGCTGATAGCTGGTATAACATAGAGTCTGTGCATAATCTCAAGTGGGTTTTTTTTTTTTTTTTTTTTTTTTTTTTGGCATGGGGACTGATCAGGAAGATATATTTTCCTGCATAACTCAATCTGAACCAAGGATTGTAGTTTTCCTCCTTGCTTTCCCTTCTGTGTGACCCCTTGGCAAAAAAAAAAAAAAAAAAAAAAAAGTTTAAAAAAAGCAACCTATCCTGGTCTGGGTTTTTTCCTCCCCTAGTTCCATCCCCAACCCACCACCCCGGTGTCCTTCTTAGAGATAAAGAAATAATAAGGAAACATCTTTTATAGCCACATTAAATAAGAGAAACTGATATACATTATTTTTTTCTTTCTTTTTTAAGATGACTTTTAAGAACCCTGAAATGCATATAGGTGAGACAATAGAAATGAAAGGTTTTCATCCAGGCCTTTCTGAAGGAGTTACTCTGCTGCAAATGGTCTTAGTTGTCTGACAGGCCAACTGTTGAATCTCTTTATGACAGTATCAACACTGGCTTCTTCTGGTTCATTTCGGGCATGTAAGAAGTCATTGGTAACTGCTGCAGGGCCTGTATATTAGTGGTAACTGGTTTTAAAAACAACAAAGACTATAAGCCTGTGTGTGCCACTCTGCTTCCACAGTGTATCCTACTAACAAGCCTCACCAACCTAATCCAGTAAATTTTAAGTCTAAATCTCATTCCTTTCCTCTTTCCCTACCTTTTTTCTTTTCTTTTTCTTAAAAAAAAATATTTTTGTGTGTTATTAACAGGAATTCATATTTGGTGTGGCTTAACTGTATTTCAGAAGGTCATCAGATTGTGAGACTGCTTCCTTGAAACATTTTTGTGCTATTGTTTTAAAAAAAAATAATTAAAAAACAGTTGGCGTTAATAAAAATGTCAATGTGAAATAGATGTCCTGATGTCCTTTATTCTCTCTGATAAGCAACTAAAACCTTTCCTGTCATTCAGTAGGATTATAAGAAGTTTTACTACCATAGGATTTTTTTTGAGTCTGAGAAAATCCAGTTGCTGAATTCCTAATGAATAGTACCTAACCAGAGAAATCCTAAGAGTCCTCCTAAATTAGTTCTGGGTTAACTCAGAAGTCTCTTAGAGTCAGCATTCAGGAGTTAACTTGAGCCTGCCAGTTCCCATTTATTGAGGCTTCCTTTTATCTAGGCATGTGCCATTGGCAAAGCAGGGGCATCAAAAAGAAATTCTGCTTTAGTTAAAGAACTCACAATCAAATTCTGGAAAGAAGTTATTTTACTTTCAGCATACATGCAAGTTTTGTGTATACTGGTTTAGCAGTTTGAATTGTGTTGGGGAAAAGGTTGCGCTAGGTATCTTCCGCTTCCTCTTTAGAACTGCTTTTCATCCTGCTCTGCGTCCCAGGAGGTATTGACCCCCATGGACTGCATTAACAGGCTCCTTTGCCCTCTGACTTCAGGTTGTGTTGATCCAATTAGTTACACCCTCAGAAGATCAAAAGGCTGAGGAATGGATATTTAGAAGCTAGGGTATTTATTCCCCTGGCTTCTAAACTGCCAGGTCACATAGGTTGTCTTGAGTCCCTCAACCAAGGACTGCGACTCCTATCAAGCAGCCTCTCTAGCTTCTCGCTCCTTCTCTTTGGCCCTTCAGATCTAGGGATAGAAAGGACCACTCATTTACTAGCTCTGGATAACTCCATTATTCCTTGTTGGTTTCTCTGAACTCTGCCCATGTCTTTGTAAACAGTCCCTTTATTAAACCTTTCTCAAATTACCCAGTTTTAGTGTATTCTGTTTTCTACTAACATCTTGATTGATCTGGGCACCACAGTCCTGATGCTTTGGGTCTCTAAAGGTCTTAATCCGACATTTTGCATGTCAGATTTTTTTGTTTTGTTTTGTTTGGCCACACCACGAGGCTTGCAGGATCTTAGTTCCCCGACCAGGGATTGAACCTGCACCCTCGGCAATGAAAGCGCATTAACCACTGGACCAGCGGAGAATTCCCTGTCAGATGTTTTAATTTGTCTTCCAAATAGCTCCTTATCCTAGGTAATACACTCATCTTACAGATGAGAAAGCAGGCACCGAAAAATTAGGCAAAGTAGTTAAACAGCAAATAACTCTCAGTACTAGTGATCAACGCAAGCTTGCCAGTCTGCAAAAACCTGTGTTCTCCCAGCTAACTGTTAGGTCTCCACAATTAGAAGATCATACAGTCACACTGGACCCAGGCAATAGCTTTAAAGATATTCAATCATTTTCCTTTTCCCTAATATTCTTCGGTTAAAATTTTTAGTGGAAATCAGAAGGTTGGAAAGAAAGATGAATGTGTTGTTATTTCCTTACAGAGAATGTTATTTTATATTTTATTAATGGGAAGCAGTAAAGCCTTTTGGGACAGTGGGCAGTTGTGGGTGAATTCTTATCTTGCATTTTCTAAGGATGAATTTCAGGAAGCAAGGAACCCCTTTGAAAAGAATGTATCTCTCTGTAGTGTGCAATTTGGGGGGGTAGGAGGGGTTTATAGCTTTAAATCAAGTCTTTCAACTCTATTATCCAAATGAGTCCTGGACTTGGAGCCACATTTGTAGGGTAAAATTTTTTTCTCAGCAAGAAAATAAAAACAAGCTTTGGGTAATAAATTTATAATTTTGAATCTATACTTATATCATCATCTTTTTTTATAAATTTATTTTTATTTTTGGCTGCCTTGGGTCTTCATTGCTGCGCATGGGCTTTCTCTAGTTGCGGCGAGCGGGGGCTACTCTTCGTTGTGGTGCGCAGGCTTCTCATTGTGGTGGCTTCTCTTGTTGCGGAGCACGGGCTCTAGGCGCACGGGCTTCAATAGTTGTGGCTTGCGGGCTCTAGAGTGCAGGCTCAGTCATTGTGGTGCACGGGCTTAGTTGCTCCGCGGCATGCGGGATCTTCCCAGACCAGAACCCGTGTCTCCTGCATTGGCAGGCGGATTCTTAACCACTGCGCCACCAGGGAAGCCCTACAGCATCATTTTTGACTGAATAATAAAATCGGCTGATGAGAATTTAATTTCTTCTTACTAAATACTAGTTTTAGGATCTCAGAGTTGTTGTTTTTAATAGGACTCTCTTATCTTTTGTGGTAATGGAAAATACCCACCCAAGATGGACCATGCCTTCTTGTACCAACCCTAGTGCAAGCAAAGTGGTTAAGGTGTTTGGTTTCCAATGCAAGAGTGAGACAGGAGACCCTGATGTTAATGAAACATTGGGCCAAACAACTGCTTTCCCTAGGAACCCAAATCAGGTTGCTCTAACAGTATGATTGACAGCAAACTGTGACAGATGGCAGTGTCAGGAAAGAAAGTCAATTGGGTTCTTACTGCCATTTGTAAAGAACTCTGCTCCTCTGATTTCACTGCTGATACCTGGCAGCTGTAGCTTTCACTACTGAACTTCTGGTCCAATGCTGGGGTGGAACTAGCAACAGAGAAGGAACATAGCTTACTATCATAATCTGTGCTTTCTCAGGAAGCTGCCAGCAGCTGCCAGCAGACATGCTATACACCAATTAAAATGACAACCAAGAAAGAAATAAAAATTAAGTCTTGCCATGGTTTGGCTGATCATACCAGTATGGTCCTCTGAGACATCCGCCTCCTCTCACCCCCAAACAACCTTAACTTTTATCATAAATTTGACAAACTGTACAGGTATATTACATTACACTGCAATTTTAATCCACTCTAATTTATTAGGGGATTGATTATCTACCTTGTATTATATATACTAATCTTATGGATATACTCTTAATGCTTATTAGACTGACAAAGAAATTAAGAAGAAAACAGTATACTGAATGGCTGACGGTTTAATGGGAGAAGTCTCAAGACAACATAGAATACAAGATAATGGAGGAGAGGTGAAAAGAAACAGTTTATAAGAAAAAAATACAAAACATTTAAAATATTTGAGATGAATGAGGATGGGTGAGATGATTGTTGCTTTTCTAATAGGTCAGTTCGTTCGTCTATGAATGGAGCAGTTAAACTCAGGAGAATGTGAAGGAGTGTGGTAGGATGAAGTTAATGCTGTGGCCTTTACAAGTGTAAAGAAGTGCCTCCTCTCTATTCTTGTAACAATCCTAGAGTACACAGACTCTACTGGATAGACAGCATAACAGAACATGGCTTACAGAAGATCTCTTGGCTACCAAATCTGGTCTCTCCCTGCCCCTGCTGACAATCTTATTTCCTGTAAATGGAAGGTTCTAGACCTGTGTGTCCAAATGCAGTAGCCACTAGCCATATGCACTATTTAAGTTTAAATTAAATAAAAAATAAGTTCCTAAGCTGCGCTAGCCACATTTCAAGTGCTCAGTAGCCACCCATGGCTAGTGGCTACCATATTGGGCAGCACAGATATAGGTCATATCCATCACCAAAGAAAGTTCTATTTGAACTGTTCTATATCTAGTATATGCAAGTGTATTTTTTGTGTATGGTAGAAAATAATTAGTCTGTGCTTTTCTTTACCAACCTCATTGTAACAATCTGCTATTCATCTGAGAATACTGTATCCACTTAAAATGTTAATTCTGTTCACAAAATGTAATACAGATCCATTTTCCAAATTTTTAAGGGAAAAAAAAAAAACCCTACAAAGTGACTATCCCTTCTTATAAACCCACCTCCCAAAGACAATCATGACTAATAGATAAGTTTGGGGCATATTCTTCAGGCTATGTTTTTATACTCTAGTTTATGCACTTAATTATTTTTGGTAACAAAGACAGGCTGTGCCCCCTTTGCGTATTCCCCTTTGTAACCAGTGCCACACATTTTCAGTCTTTGCCTTATGAAGCCAAGTGTGCCAGGCTCAGACCTGCCTGATGTCATGCTTTAAGTCATGGAGCTCATCACCAAAGATGACTTGAGAACAAAGTAACATATGGCAAATGCATACCTTGAGAGCATTTCTTCCTTGTTTAGATTCTTTGGTTGGCGACTGTTTTCCAGCCTGACTGCCTGACACTAAGTGCCAGTTTTGTGGAGTGCACATATTTGAGGAATGTGGCTTTAAGCTCTCGGGCTCAGTTAGTTTAAGCAGTTCATGTAATGAATTCATTCAATGTTCTTTCCTTACTGGCGACGTGAACTGCACTATATTTGGAACTAACATTTGCAACCTTATACGCCACTGCCTGGGTATTTAGCCACAAGTTTTGATCCCCGTGAACTGGACTGAGGAAGTTATATGGTGACAGACTTCATAAAGACTGTGCTGAGGAGAGATGTAGCTGGCTTGAAAACCTTCAGGGACTTCAGCTTGCTGCAGCTGTCGAAATGAGGCCATGCGTTCCTCCCACTGGACCCTGCTTACCTGCTTAACGCCTGCCTCGCCAGCTTGAGCAACTGTATTACTTCCACTCCTAGGCTTGCACCATTAATTTGGTAACTATACCTCACTGCTTCCAACAAGTAAAACAAATGTGCCATCCAACTATAAATGACCCAGGTGTGCACCAAACCAAGACCTGAGATGCGAATAGTCAGAATAGCTTTCGTTTTTTTATTTTATTTTTTAAAATTAATCCTTTATTAAAAAAATTTTTTTAAATAGATTTAATTTATTTATTTATGGCTGTGTTAGGTCTTCGTTGCTGTGCGCGGGCTTTCTCTAGTTGCGGCGAGCGGGGTCGGGGGTGCTACTCTTTGTTGTGGTGCGCAGGCTTCTCACTGCAGTGGCTTCTCTTGTTGCGGAGCACGGGCTCTAGGCGTGTGGGCTTCAGTAGTTGTGGCTCACGGGCTCTAGAGCACAGGCTTAGTAGTTGTGGCGCACAGGCTTAGTTGCTCTGCGGCATGTGGGATCTTCCTGGACCAGGGCTCGAACCCGTGTGCCCTGCATTGGCAGGCGGATTCTTAACCACTGCGCCACCAGGGAAGCCCTGAATAGCTTTTAATGTCCCTGTCATCTGTGATCCACCCTTGACCGCTCCAAAAGGATGCTGGGCAAAGGTTCTCATTGGTATGTGAGCATCACAGAAACAACACAAGAGGTGAGAACAGCACCAGCCTTTTCTAGTCATTAACAAAGAATACAGTGTCACTGTGTTCTAACCTTACAATCTGCTATTGGATGTGGGAGGTGTGCATTTTGGTCACTAATCAAAGGACGTTGGTTATTGAAATATTAGAAGAAGCCTGTCAGAAAAGCCCCACAGCACTGGACTTGAAGGCAAGGTTTTGATGCATTAGTTCCATGGCTATGGAATCCAGATAGCAGACTCGTTACAAAAGCTTTCAGAGCAAAAGTATATTATACGAGGCACTGAGACTATAGAATCAATTAAGGCAGATTTGGTTTCTGCCTCATGGAGCTTACAGTCCAGCAGGAACAAGAATTATTGAATGAGTAACTTGAAGTGTGATGAGTCTTCGGAATGGGAAGTGCCAGGGGGTGTAAGAGGATATTACTGGGGAGTCCAACATAGCCTCAATGTTCAGGAAAGGCTCCCGTGAAGAAATGGTGTTAAACTGAGACCCAAAAGATGAGCAGTTGCTAGCCAGGCAAAGAGGACAGGGAAAAGTGTTCTAGACGGAAGAAATGGCATACACAACGCAAGGCCTACGGCTGGAGAGAACCTGACCTATTTAAGGAACTCAAAAGAAATCCAAAATAGCTGGAACAAAGAGAGGTCTTGGGAAGGTAGTGAAAGAGGGATCTGGAGAGGTAGGCAAGGCCCAGACTAGGGAGGGACTTAGGTCACGTTGAAGATTCTAAACTTTAGCTAAAGGACAATGGGAAACCATCAGTTTCCTTATCTGTAGAGTGAGAAGTAATAATCTCAGACTTACCAGGAAACAAAATGAGAAGAATGCAAGTGAAAGGTCTTGTAAGTTATAAAGCATGATAGGAATATTACTAACATTATGATATTAGTAGTAGTAATAAGCAGTGCTGCTTTCTTAAGTAACAGAAGTAACAGTTCAAATCTTCTAAGTGCAAATATGAAATTGTCTTTTTTTTTTTCTGACCGTGCCATGCAGCTTGCAGGATCTTAGTTCCCTGACCAGGGATCAAACCCGTGCCCCCTGCAGTGGAAGTGAGGAGTCTCAACCACTGGACCGCCAGGGAAGTCCCTGAAATAGTCTATAACATATAAAACTCTGACTTAAAGGAACTGATGGAAAGGTCAGAAGTTTATTTCAGTTGAAACTTCCAGTGTGAGGTTCACGAAGCCAGGCATGAGCTGAGCTGTTTGGAGCAGGGTCATGCCATTTATGGCCACATGTATTTCTCAACTCCGCACTGACTCCTCAATGCCACTTCCAGGAAAGATCAGTGTTCTGCCTCCTTCTCAAACCCACCAGAGCACAACGGCTGACACATTCTTTCCCCTTCATTTCTTCCAGCCACAGCTGGGGCCCAGCATCTCCTAGGTCAGCTTTTGTAGAAGCTGTTCCCAAAACATTACACTCTTCTGAGCTCTTCACGGCAAGATAATTATCCCAGTAAGCACCTGCATTATATTTTATGAGAAATTCCTTTACGAGAACACCTTTCCAAATCTGTGATGTTTTATTCTTACAGCGGTTCTGTGAAGTAGGCACAAACGAATCTCACAGAAATGATGCGAAACTGGGGGCCCTCCTCTCCTGTCTGACCGGCACAGATATGCTACCAGGAGAACTTAACTACCATAAATGCTCCACAGTACCACACACCAGAGGTTGCAAACTTGTATTTTGTCTTTGACTTATACAATGCCTTTTAAATCTTTTTGAAAATTTAAATGCCAGCTTTAAAAAATCATGATATTTCACATAAAAATCCAGATTTCCAGCTTTTCTTTTTTTAAAAAAATTTTTATTGGAGCATAGTTGACTTATAATGTTGTGTTAGTTTCAGGTGTATCTAGTTTTTCTTGAAAAATCAGAAGATCTGACATCAATGTCTGGAGCTGAGTACAGACTTATGACCAGCATACTCTACCACAGTCCCCACTCTGACTAGATCCTTTATGAAGGTCCCATGACAGGCCCAGAATATCTGAGTTTGTGCACCCACCCCTGTACAGACCAGGTATCATGAATACCGAATCCCTCCTTTGTGACCCTTTCATATGCACAGAGCTTACTCTGTTTGAATGCAACTTTGGGAATGTTTTGGAGACCTTTATGTAGATGAGAAAACAAGCCTTGGCCACTCCAGTCCATCTCTGGTGGATCTTAATTATTTGCAGCTACTTCCCGAGGGTAAAGGTAAAAAGCTTTTTTCTACCAGACTTCTCATAGGCCACTCCCTTCTGTTGTCTCCTCTATTCCATTCTGGCCCCTTTGTTCGTTCATTAGAAATTCAGAACTTTTTTTTTTTTTAATACTTATGAAGGTGCTGGGACAGTGGCCTCAAATCATTTTTGGAATGAGATGGAGAATTTAAAAAATGCATTACTGGAATCCCACTTCCAAGTATATATCCAAAAGAACAGAAAGCAAGATCTCAAGGAGATGTGTGTATAGCCATGCTCAGAGCAGCATTATTCGTGATAGCTAAAAGGTGGAAGCAACCCAAGTGTCCGCTGATGGAAGAATGGACAAACAAAATGTGCTACAAACAATGTAATACTGTTCAGCCTTAAGGGAGGAAATGTATCAACCTCGAGGACATATGCTAAGTGAAATGACAATCACAAAGAGACACATACTGTGTGACTCCACTTACGGAAGGTATCTACAGTACTCAAATTCATAGAGACAGAAAGTAGAATGGTGGTTGCCAGGGGCATGGGTGAGGGGAAAGTAGAGAGTTGTTGTTCAATGGATATAAAGTTTCAGTTTTGCAAGATGAGTAAGTTCTAGAGATTTGTTACACAACCATGTGACTATACTTAACACTACTGAACTATACACTTAAAAATGGTTGATGGTAATTTTTTTTAACCAGTTTTTAAAAAAGTATTTTAATGCATCACTGGGTGTCAGGAGACCTGAGTTCTGCTAGAGGCTCCAACGCTGACTTGTGCGACCTTCGGCAAGGCACTCTCTGGAACTCAGGTCGTCTGCAAAATGCGAGGGTAGAAGAGAGAATACTAAAAACACCAACCTCAGTATGGGGCAGACGGATGTGACAGTGCTGTGTGAGCAACGGAACGCTCTGCAAGTATTAGATGTGGTCATCAACTCAAACTGTGGTCTCTTGTGGTGACTTAAAATTAGATTAAAAAAAAAAAAAAAAAGTCGAAGGTCTGTGTCAAGTGCCAGAACCTTACAGAGGAAAGAACGAGAGCCTGCCCTCAAACTGCTCACTAGTGGAAAAAATAAAAACAGAACTAGAAAAAAATTTACAATATAATGTGTCACAGGTCAGCTTAACATATGCCAGATTCAAATACATACAACTTAACTTCCCTATTTAATGGGATGAAGGTTGGGTATACACTACATGTTGTTTGGGTAAATCAAAAGTCTCAAATTAGTTAGAACACAAGTTTAAAGCCTGATAATCTTTTCAAGGTGTTTAGTCTAAAAAAGAAAAAAAATGTGTGTGTATTGCTTAGACTCATTTTTTACTGATATTTTAATTCAACAATTAATTTAATCTATTAATGTATTAATTTACTAATTGAATTTAATTAACTTAACTCCCATTTAAATGAAAGAAGCCCTGGGTAGTTAGAACAAAGAGCACTCCTGCTGGCCGGAATGCAGTCTACAAGGAGGAAAGCCCATAAGTGCTGGGGTTGGTGGAGATCAACATCCATACTCTGTTGACACAATTATGCCTCCATAAATATTATCCACAGCCAAGCTAGTCTACTATGATTAAGCTTTGTTTCTTTCTCAGTTTTTTAAAACATTTTTTTCCTGGAGTTAATCATTAATTCAAAACAAAACAAAACAAAAAAATTTTTTTTTTGCTTAGTTTTCCATGTCCCTATAGAATTTATTCTCCACCATCACCAGAGGTGTAAATTTTTCCTCTATTCATTTCATCTGATTTCTTGGAGACGTCCCTTCTGTCCTCCTGCCCCAGTCCTGATTACTCTCAAAGGCCGGCAGCCAGGTTATGTCACCCTGGGATTTCCTTTCATCATCTTGAAGATTCTCTTCATTTCTCACCTCTGTTGAATATCCTGTTTCCAGGATCACGTCTTCCTGTTTCTTGGTTTATTCTCATTTTGGTGTACCACATCCTCCAGACGTTTCCTGAGAAAGGGCATATGGGTAGGAAGTAAAATTTTTTAAGATTTCACGCATCTGAAAACATGCTTACTTTACTGAATTTACAATTTGGCTAATTCATAAAGTTATAGGTCATAAATAATTCGAAAGCATTCCTCCACCATCTTCCAGCATGGCTGATGGGAAGCATGGTACCATTCTGACGGCTGGTCCTTTGAATGTTAACCACTTTTTCTCTCGGAAGTTTTTAGTAACCTTCCTCTATTTACTCGATGACCTGAAATTTCTGATTTCTTTTCCATCCATTATGTTGGGAACTCAGTGGGCTTCTCATTCTGGAGATGTAGGCCATTTAGTTTTGATTTGATTTTTTGAATTATTCCTTCAATGATTGCTTCCCCTCCACTTTTCTCTATTTCTCTGTAACTCCTCTTAGTTGAATGTTAATCCTCCTGGGCTACTTCTAGCTTTCAAAAATCTTTTCATGCCGATTTTCCAGGTTATTTTTTCGGGGAGGGCCAGTCTGCGCAGCCTGTGGAATCTTAGTTTCCCGACCAGGGATCGAACCCGGGCCCTTGGCAGTGAAAGCGCAGTCCTAACCACTGGACCGCCAGGGAATTCCCCAGCGTTTTTTTTAAAAAAGGATATATTCTCAATTTTATCTTCCAACCCTTTGATTGAAGTTATTGGTTATCATATTCTTAAGATCTGTTTTATTCCTTTTTTTTTTTCCTTAGGAATTCCTTTATTTTTATTATTTATTTATTTATTTATTTCTACCTGTGTTGGGTCTTCATTTCTGTGCAAGGGCTTTCTCTAGTTGCGGCAAGCGGGGGCCACTCTTCATCACGGTGCACAGGCCTCTCACTATCGCGACCTCTTGTTGCGGAGCACAGGCTCCAGACGCACAGGCTCAGCAGTTGTGGCTCACGGGCCCAGTTGCTCCGCGGCATGTGGGATCTTCCCAGACCAGAGCTCGAACCTGTGTCCCCTGCATTGGCAGGCAGGCTCTCAACCACTGCACCACCAGGGAAGCCCCCGTTTTATTCCTTTTTAACATACATACCCTTCTGTTCTTATTTCTTGGATGTAACATCGCCATATCTGAGAATATTTATCTTTTTTTTTTTTTAAATAGCAGGTGATATACAAGCTGGCTTTTTATTTTTATTCTTATTTATTTAAACACTATTTTATTTATTTATGGCTGTGTTGGGTCTTCGTTTCTGTGCGAGGGCTTTCTCTAGTTGTGGCAAGCGGGGGCCACTCTTCATCGCGGTGCGCGGGGCCTCTCATTATCGCGGCCTCTCCAGACGCACAGGCTCAGTAATTGTGGCTCACGGGCCTAGTTGCTCCGCGGCATGTGGGATCCTCCCAGACCAGGGCTCGAACCCGTGTCCCCTGCATTGGCAGGCAGATTCTCAACCACTGCGCCACCAGGGAAGCCCCTATTTATCTTTTTATAAATTTATTTTTATTTATTTATTTTGGCTGTGCTGGGTCTTCGTTGTGGCATATGGGCTTTTCATTATGGTGTGTGGGCTAAGTTGCGGTATATGGGATCTTAGTTCCCCGACCGGGGATCGAACCCGGGCCCCCAGCATTGGGAATGTGGAGTCTTAGCCGCTGGACCACCAGGGAAGTACCTATCATCTTTTTTTTTTTTCAATATTTACTTATTTTTGGCTGCACTGGGTCTTAGTTGCAGCATGCAAACTCTTAGTTGTGGCATGCATGTGGGATCTAGTTCCCTGACCAGGGATTGAACCCAGGCCCCCTGCATTAGGAGCTCAGAGTCTTAGCCACTGGACCACCAGGGAAGTCCCCTATCACTTTTTTTTTTTTTTTTTAAATTATAGGGACAGGAGATGGATCAGCAGGGGTGAGAAGAGGGTGTTTTAATTAATTAATTTATTTATGGCTGTGTTGGGTCTTCGTTTCTGTGCGAGGGCTTCCTCTAGTTGTGGCAAGCGGGGGCCACTCTTCATCGCGGTGCGTGGGCTTCTCACTATCGCGGCCTCTCTTGTTGCGGAGCACAGGCTCCAGACACGCAGGCTCAGTAATTGTGGCTCACGGGCCCAGTTGCTTCGCAGCATGTGGGATCTTCCCAGACCAGGGCTCAAACCCGTGTCCCCTGCATTGGCAGGCGGATTCTTAACCACTGCGCCACCAGGGAAGCGCCCCCCCCCCATCATCTTTTTAAGTTATACTTTGTTTTGTTCTGGTCTCTGTGCTGTTTCTGTATCCTCTAAGTTCCTTTGTTCTTGTTTATTTGTTTGGTCTTTGTCTTTCATGTTAGAGATTTTCTTCAACTACCTGGTAATCTTTGACAGTCCATTCATGTTTAAGACTGAGGCACTAAAGTTTTCTGGAAGCTCTGTGTTCTGAGACAGGGCTTCGCAGTTGGACATTACTATAGCGAGTTGACTTTCACTTGGGACTCTCAGCTCTTAGTGGGTTGAATAGTGTCCCCCCCAAAAGATATATCCACATCCTAATCCCCATAATCTGTGAATGTGACCTTATTTGGAAAAAGGGTCTTTGCAAATGTAACTAAGTTAAGGATTTTGAGATAAGACCACCCTGGATTATCTGGGTGGGCCCCAAACCCAATAACAAGTGTCTATAAGAGATACACAGAGGAGAGACAGAGAGAAGAGGAGAAAGTGATGTGAAGATGGAGGCAGACTGGAGTGATGATGCTACATGCCAAGGAACACCTGGAGCCACCAGAAGCTGGAAAAGGCAAAGAAAGAAATGCTTCCTAGAGGCTCCAGAGGGGATGTGGCCCTGCTGACATGTTTTCAGACTTGATGGATTTCAGACTTCTGACTTCCAGAACTGAGAGAGAATAAACTTATTTTGTTTTAAGCTACCAAGATTTTGGTAATTTGTTATAACAGCCCTAGGAGACTAATACAGTATCTATAGGTATTTCTTCTTGAGCTGGTCAGTTTTCCCAAAGGATCCTCCAATCTACTGATTGTAGGGTATTAGCCTGGCTAGGAGAATCTTAGGGCCAAGTGTGACAAGGGGGCCAGGTCGCACCTTCTGTTATGTAGGTTTGTTTCAGCTATGCTTAGCATCCCAGAGTTCAGATTCTTTCTAGATTAGTTTAACCTTTCTTTCCTTCTTCTTTTTTATAAATTTATTTATTTATTTCTGGCTGCGTTGGGTCTTCGTTGCTGCACGCGGGCTTTCTCTAGTTGCGGCGAGCAGGGGCTACTCTTTGTTGTGGTGCGCGGGCTTCTCATTGCAGTGGCTTCTCTTGTGGAGCACGGGTTCTAGGCATGCAGGCTTCAGTAGTTGTGGCACGCGGCCTCAGTAGTTGTGGCGCACGGGCTTAATTGCTCTGCAGCATGTGGGATCTTCCTGGACCAGGGCTCGAACCTGTGTCCCCTGCATTGGTGGATTCTTAACCACTGCACCACCAGGGAAGTCCCTAGATTAACCTTTCAACAAGGTGTATTAATCGTGTTTTCAAAAATTTTCTGTGTTTGACATCTTGACATCTTGGGGCTTTGCTAGCCCTGGACAGACTAGCCCTCCCAACACTAGCCAATTCTTAGAGATAGTAAACCATTCTCCTGCCAGTGCACCTTTTATGTATAAACCAACCGATCCAAAACCCTTACTCCAACCACCTACTTTATCAGGCTCTCACAATCAGAGTCACTATTCCTCTGCCCTATCACCCCAGGGCCAGATACCAGACAACTAGAGACAGTCCCTATGCCCACTGAAATTATTAAACTAGCCAATCCTAAGCCTGCTTACCCAGCTTCACCTGTTCCTTCCTGTGGAAACCAAAATAAAGGCTCTGGCCAAGTTGTATATCCATGCAATGGAATACAATGAAAAGGAATGAACTATTGCTATGTGCAACAATGCTGATGAATCTCAAAAAATAAATAAATAAATAAAACACTGAGCAAAAGAAGCTAGGCACAAAAGAGTATATGCTGCATGATTTTATTTATAGCTTTTTTTTTTCTTTTTCTTTTTGGCCACGCTGAGCGGCATGTGGGATCTTAGTTCCCTGACCAGGGATCAAACCTGTGCCCCCTGCGTTGGAAGCATGGAGTCTTAACTACTGGACCACCAGGGAAGTCCCTAGAATCCTTTAAAAATGCAAAAGAAAGATGGCAGAAAGCAGACTGTGGTTGTAAGATGGAGGGTTGACTGCAAAGGGGCATAAGCTGTGGTACTGGTAAACTGGTTCTAAAAAAATTTTTTAAAGCCCTGATTTGTGGCGCTTTACCAATTTTTGTGGTGTAAATATTCCCACCATGGTCAATTTTTTTTTAAAATAAATTTATTTATTCATTTATTTAATTTTTGGCTGCATTGGGTCTTCGCTGCTGCACGTGGGCTTTCTCTAGTTGCAGCGAGCGGGGGCTACTCTTTGTTGCGAGGCGCAGGCTTCTCATTGTGGTGGCTTCTCTTGTTGCAGAGCACAGGCTCTAGGCGCGCGGGCTTCAGTAGTTGTGGCACACAGGCTTCAGTAGTTGTGACTCGCGGGCTCTAGAGCGCAGGCTCAGTAGTTGTGGCTCACGGGCCCAGTTGCTCCGTGGCATGTGGGATCTTCCCGGAACAGGGCTCGAACCCGTGTCCCCTGCATTGGCAGGTGGATTCTTAACCACTGCGCCACCAGGGAAGCCCACCACCATGGTCAATTTTGAGCTACTAATGTGATATCACTAAATGTAGATTTGAGAAGAGATGTACATAAAATTGGTTCTCCTGAGCTGGTACTAGGGTACTAGTCACCTTCAGCACGCCACTACAGAAAGAAACAAAGGCGATGAAAATGTCCCATATCTTGTTTTGGTCATAGCATGGGTTTATAACCTTTGTCAAAATTTATCAAACTGTACCCTTAAAATGGATGCACGTTATTGTCTGTAAATTATACTTTAAAAATTGATTATAATGTTTCAAATGAAATATCCACAATAATCAAAATGCCCAGTAAGAAGGGACTGGTCATGTTATTGTCTGTCTTCTTGACAGAATAGGATGCAGCCATTCAAACAACTGATAAAATTTTAGCAACATGGCAAAATGCGTTGCTATATTATGTTTTGTGAAAACGGCAGAATAGAAAATTTCATTTTTACCATGTGTTTGCCTATGCAAATTCTGTGGGCAGAGGGACAATGTTCGGCTGTTTTTTTCTTTTGGCCACGTGGCATGCGGGATCCTAGTTTCCTGACCAGGGACTGAACCCTTGCTCCCTACAGTGGGAGCGAGGAATCCTAACCACTGGACCACTAGGGAATTCCACCCCCCCCCTTTTTTTTCCTTTTTTTTTAATGAGTTAATTTTTTTCTTTGTATTTATAAGCAGTAGATAGCAAAATGGTTGAGAGCCCAGAATCTGCAGCTGGACTGCCTGGGTTAGGCAAATCCCAGGTGTTACTTCCCAGGTGGGTGACCTTGAACAACTTACCTAACCTCTTTTGAGTCTTAGTTTCTTGACTATAAAAAGGGCATAATAATAGTACCTATCTCATAGGGTTGTTGTGAAGATTAAATGAGTTAATATATGTAACGAGCTTAGAACAGTACAAAGAGTAAGGGCTTTATAAATATTAGCTATTATTCTTATGAGGCAATGATACTGTTTGGACAATAAACTAACTATGTGGAACATAGGAATTTATAAAACATCTGACCTCAAGGAGCAGTGGTTCTCAACTGCAGGAGTAGGAGAGTGATTTTTGCCACGAAGGGAAAATTAGCAAGGTCTGGAGAGATTTTTCTGGGTTTGAGGGGGTGTGCTATTGGCAAGGATGCTGCTAAAGAATCCTGCAGTGCACAGGACAGCTCCCCACAACAAAGAATTATTTGGTCCAAAATACTAATGGCACCAAGGTTGAGAAACCTTGAGTTATAGCCTAATAGGGGACAAAAGATACGTGTATACAAAATGTACAAATGTGAGATAACAGAAAAAACATATATATATTAATCTCTGCCCCCGGTTCCTGGCACATTTACCCCATCCCTGACACAGGGCTCCTGAACCCCTTGTAAATTTCAAGTGCTAATACTAGGAGCATCTTTTGTTCTAATAAGGTGACTCTGGCTGGGCTCCTGGATGGCAGCTGGTCACCAGAAAGACCAAGCCATAATTAGAAGCTTGGAATTTTCAGCCCTGCCTCTTACCCCCAGCTTCTCTAAAGAGGGCAGAGGGGCTGGAAATGGAGTTAATAATTGATCATGCCTACATGAGGAAACCCCTATAAAAATCCTAATAGTAGGGGGTTCGGGAGCTTCCAGGTGAGTGAACACCTGGGGGGTGATGCACTCCAACTCCATGGGGACAGCAGCTCCTGTGCTCAGACCCTCCCAGACTTCACCTTATGTATGTATCTCTTCATCTGGTTGTTCATCTGTATCCTTTATCATATCCTTTAATAAACTGGTAAATGTGTTTCCCTGAGTTTTGTGAGCCACTCCAGCAAATAAATAGACCCCAAGGAGGAGGTCATGGAGGCCTCAGATTTGTAGCCAAGTCAGACAGAAGTTCTGGGTCACCTGGGGGCCTGCTACTTATAATTGGCATCTGAAGTGGGGGGCAGTCTCATGGGACTGCGCCCTTAACTTGTGGGATCTATCTCCAGGTAGACAGCGTCAGAATTGAGTTAAATTGACCCTCAGTATCAGAGAATTGCTTGGTGGGGGAAAATCCCCATATATCTGATGTCAGAAACTGTTGTGAGAATAAAGGAGACACACAACAGGAAGAGAGCTGGGTTTTCCCCAAAACAACAAAGCAGGTAATCAAAATTGAGTATGTACTCAATTAAATAAAGAAAAAAAGAACAGAAGATTAGAGGAGCGTTGGCCCAGAACACAGGATTCCCTGTAACACCTGGCCAGGAAAAGAGGCCTCAGTGATCCTCAGGGTTTGTGATCCACTGGGCGTACTTCAATGATTTTCAATTTTTACCTTATTCTACTGGTACTTTTTAAAAAGCTTAAGTCAACGTTAAAAGGCTTCACTTACTTCTCCATTGCGCTACCAGTATGAAAACCCATTCAGAGCCAGTCCAAATATGTTTAGTTCATACTAATTTTTAACGCAACCTGACAATGAGCTGAACCAATTTAAAATTCTTGAAAGTACATTTTTTTTTTGGGGGGGTTGACAAAAATGTTACATAGTAATACTTCAATTTTCATTTAAAATTGAACTACGTTGAGAAGTATGCCAGTATTTCAGTGGTGGATGTAATTTGGGATTACAGGTGATTTCTGCTTAACTCTTCATGCTTTTCAAACTTCTCCAGTGAGAAGCATGTATTACTTTGATAATTAGAAAAAGAACAAAGGAAAAAAATAAAGGAGGACTGAATAAATGAAAGGAGAAAACGGCTGAGGGTGTCTGCTCTGTCTCCAGACTCTTTGGCAAACACAGAAGGCGGCAGGGGTAAGACTAGACAATCTGCTCCACTTCCTTCGCATCTCTTGGAGGCCCTCCTAACTCAGGATCCAGGAAGCTTTTATCTCTATATTGCCTTTTTTCTTTTTCTTCTTCCTTCTCTCTATGTCCCCAGTACTGAGTGCCTTTCTGCTTTGGGGTGGGGGGGATACAATTTTTTAAAAAATCACCTATTGGGACTTCCCTGGCAGTCCGGTGGTTAAGACTCCGCGCTTCCAATGCAGGGGGCGAGGATTTGATCCCGTGTCGGGGAACTAAGATCCCACATGCCATGCGGCATGCCCCCAGTAACCCCGCCAAAATAAAATCACCTATTTTCAGAGAATTGTTTATAGAGGCTTGGTTGTGCCAGGTGCTGCAGGGCCCTTGCCCTTGAGCTTGCAAATCCTTCTCCAGACTTTCTCCTTACCCCTTTCCCTTGATTTTTAAAAACTAATTTTTTAAATATATTTTTTGATCAAAAAAGTAATACTTGTTCGCTGAAGAAAAATTGGAATACACAGAGAAGAACAAAAAATGAATATAAAAATCATCTGTAATCCTACCACCCAGAGACAGCCATTATTAACATTTGGTTTATACATTCCCAGTCTTTTCCCTATTCATGAATACACAGGTATAATACATGCTTCCCTTCTTTGAACCAAACAGGACATCTATGTGCAATCTGCAAAACTTTTTGAGGTATACCATACATACAGTCAGTGCAAAAAATGCATGACTCTTAGGTGTACCTCTTGATGAAATTTTCACATAAATACCTACAATATTTTAACTTGTTTTCTGTACTTGGCAATCTACTATGAACACTTCCCATACGATTAAATTATCTTCTACAGCATAATTTTTAATGGCTAACTACAATTATAACAGTCCATCACACTAATGTATTGTAACTTATTTAACCAATCCATCACTGTTAGGTATTTAGGTTGTTTTCAGTTGTTAACCACTGCAGTAGTTTCCTATCACTACTGTAACAAATTACAACAATCTTAGTGCTTAGAGCAACACAAATTTATTCTCTTACAGTTCTGAAAGAAGTCTAAAATGGGTCAGCAGAACTGTGTTCCTTCTGGAAGCCCTAAGGCAGAATCTGTTCCTTGCCTCTTCCAGCTTCCAGAGGCTGCCAACATTCCCTGGCTCATGGCCCCACATCACTCAGGCTTTTACCTCTGCCATCACATCTCCCTTTCTGACTCTCATCCTCCTGTCTCCTTCTTCTAAGGACCTTTGTGTACACCAGGTCCACCCAGACAATCCAGGATAATCTCCCCATCGCAAAATCCTTAATTTAACCACAGCTGCAAAGTCCCTTTTGCCAGGTAAAGTAACATATTCTTGGGTTCCAGGGATTAGCACGTGGATATCTTTTGGGGAACATTATTCAGACCACCACAGCTATGAACAGTCCACTCTCCCACTTCTTTTTCTACCTCTGCTGTTCCTTCTTTTCTCCCTCTCACTTTTAGTGTCTGCTAGTTTGTAACCCCATTTCCAGTTCCAAAATCTTTTGCTTTTCTTTCTCTCTTTATAGAATGTTAAGACATAATTTATCCTTGGGAGCTCAGTGATTGTTTCTGATCTATTGACTTCTAACTTCTTCTTTCCCAAGCACCAGCCTTTCTCCCAAATCCCAATCAAGAATGTACAGTTTCTGGGAATTCCCTGGTGGTCCAGTGGTTAGGACCCAGAGCTTCCACTGCTGGGGGCCAAGGTTCAATCCCTGGTCAGGGAACTAAGATCCCTCAAGCTGGGCGGCCCAGCCAAAAAAAAAAAAAATGTACAGTTTCCCTTGATTGTCCCCTTATGACCTGCAAGACTAAATGTTTCTAAAACTGGATACACACGACCCCTCCCCCAACCTCTACCCCACCTTTCTGCACCAACTCAGCTCCTATACATGGTCTTGTTTTTAAAATGATTACTCTCAAAAATACTCAAGGCTGTGAGGATCCTGTCAGAAGAACTGATGTAGAAAGTGTATGCATATGGGCTTACTTTATTCAACTTAACGTCAAGGGCCAAGAACCAGGACTGCAGCTCAGGTCGTGCTTAATATGGAATGAAAATCGAACCAGAGGTAGAAGGGTGTATCATCTGCCTGGTTCAGTGCAAAGCAACAACCACTGCTTAAGCATTTTCACCGTGAGCCAGGCACTGTGCTAGGCACTGGAGATGTAAAGGTGAGCAAGACATACCTCTGTTCTTCACGACTTCTCATTCAGACGGAGTCCTTTTTTCCCGTCATGTACTCTGTGTAGCGGCCTTATATGTACTGGAAAATATTTTTTAGGGTTTATTTGAAACTGTGTAGATGAAGTCTTGAACAAAAATAGCAAGGTCTCTGACTTCAGTAAAAGGTTTTGGTGTTCCTTTAGACAAAGTGGAAATTTCCCATTTCCTGGTGAAATTTCTTAAAAAGTGGCATTTTCTTATTTAATCCATTTGAAGTAGGTACCTTCCCTTTATTATTCCAAATTCTTAAAATTATATTTTTTATAAATTGTACAGTAGTTAACATTTGGTAGTATTTGTCTTTTTAAGGTTACTAGTGTACATGTAAGAAAATTATAGCGTCTTAAAAACTTTATGAAAGAGTTAAAAAAAAAAAACAAAAAACTCAAGGCTGGAGACCTAGGACTCACCTTTCATTCTTCTCTCTCCTCTGTCTCTAATCAGCCACTAAATCCCATCAATTATTTTGTGACTTAGCATTCCTCTAATATTCACCTAATATCTTGGCTGTTGCTAGAGTGTGTCATCAGAGGATTTTCTCCCCATCCAAACCATACTGGTTGTATGGGGGTGGATTATCCTCTCCTCCAGGAAGCCCTCTTTGACTGCCCCTTCCTGGGATACTATCTCCCCCTTCTAGAGAAAAAAACCCATAATTAAGTGTCCACTATGTGCTCAGCTTTTCAACCATCTTAAAATTTAATCTTTAAAGTATGGTTTTAATGTTTACAAATGAGGAAACTGAGAAGCTAAGTAACTTATGCAAAGTAACAGAGCTAGTAGATGGCAGAACTTGAACCCCAGCCTGACCAACTCCAATGCCAAGCTTTTTGCCTCTATTCCACATGACCTCCCTGGAGTTAATGCCCGTGGTTTAAAAGTTGCCTGTTCATTAAAATCACCTGGCGGGGGGACTTACCTGGTGGTCCAGTGGTTAAGACTTCGCCTTCCAGTGCAGGGGGTGCGGGTTTGATCCTTGGTCAGAGAGCTAAGATCCCACGTGCCTTGTGACCAAAAAACCAAAACATAAAACAGAAGCAATATTGTAACAAATTCAATAAAGACTTTAAAAATGGTCCACATCAGACAAAATAAATAAATAAATAAATAAAATCACCTGGGGGACTGATTCTGAAGCCCCACACCAGAGCTACTAAGATTCTCTGAAGGTGGAGCCCAAAAATCTACTTTTAAAAATTTCTATACTCATCGTATGACATATTTCATTATTTATTACTAATCAGTATGCTTAAAATACATGCTTTATTCCACCAACTAGGTGAGGAAGTACTGTCCTATTCATCTTTGTGACCCATCCAGTACCTTTATAGAACAGGCACTCAAAAATATCTGTTAGTTATTTAAATGCTAAATAAACTATGAGGTATACTGTGAGCTACACTGTAATAAGAGTTCAGAGGATAATAACAATAATAACAGCTAGCACTTACTGAACCCTCATCATATGCCAGGCCCTCACTGTTCGAAGAAATTTACATGTATTAACTTCTTAGGACTTTGCAATAATCCTACAAGGCAAGATCAGGACACAATTTGCAGGGCCCCTTGTTCAAAAATTATTAAGAATTTCAACATGGTGACAGCAGAGCATTAAACCAAGTGAGGGGCCAGCACTTCTAAGCACCTGTGTGACTGTATAGGTCTCACACCTATAAGCCAACCCCGGCTAAAACTATTACCTCCATTTTACAGCTGAGGAAACTGAGACACAAAGATATCAAATAAGCATTCCCAGGATCACACTGTTAGTAAGTGAAGATATAAATGTGCACTACCTTAGTTACAGAAGGCTTCATTGCAAACTCTATATTTACATAGTTCTCCAATCCTTCAAGGTTCAGCTCAAAGCCCCCTTGTCTACTAAGTACTCTCACAAGCCAGGAAAAAAATCTCTCCTCCTCCTCCTCTATTTTAGCTCCATGACAGCATTTGGTTTGAACCTTTCTTATGGACTTTATCACATCCCCATGTTATACCTGAAATAACCTGGGAGGTGGGGGTACATCTAATAAATTCATGTAGTTGAATGAATGAACAAAGAAACAAACTTGTGCATGACTTGAAGACTGGGAGAGACGAGGAGGGAACCTAGGCAGGGGACAGGCCTAGGATAGTGCTGAGCACTCATGCAGGATGAAATGATATGACTGGCTTGATCTGACCAATGGTACACATGGGCGCTAGTGTGGATAACACCGGAAAAGACGGTGAAGTTAAGTTTTAAAGCGGCTTTTACAAAGCTAGACCATCACTTCTCACGGGCCATAAGGACGAGTTGCATGTACCCCTCTGAGGTCAGCCAGCTTTGCTCAGGAGGAAAAGGCATCAGGTCATAGCGTGATTGCTTCTCCCCTCGCAGACAGTCTCCTCACACATAAGCACCATGGGTTAGTGGGGGGACTGAGCTGGAGAATGCCATCTGATCTCATCCATTCACCAATTCATTGTTCAACAGATAGTGGTGAACAACTCCCGGCATAAGACACTTGCACCCGAGCACTTTCACAACTCCCATTCATGCTCAGATCACCCAATGGTGTGGCAGAGATTCTCCCATTTCACAAGACTAAGAGGTTAAGTAACTTGCTCAGGCTCAGACAGCAGGAAGTGGCAGAGTAAGACTGAAATCCACTTTCTCTCTTTAATTTCATAATTTGTTCATTGGACATGAATATTCCTGTTATAGAGAATAGCATATTAAAACCCATGGACTCCATACACAGCTCAAGAAATACAACCTGAAGCCCCAGTGTACCTCTCCACATTCACTAAACCACATGGCCTCCAATTCCTCCTACTTGGGAAACACTGCAAATGGCATCACCATCCAGAAATCTAGCAGGCACCAGTGACACCTCCCTCTCCTTCCAATCAATTACCAAGTTCAATACCTATCTCTATTTCCACTCTTCCTTCTACCTTTCTGCTTTCTACAAGTTATCAGCTCATATCTGGATTACTGCAATGGCCTCCTAACTGGTTTCCTTGCATCTGCTCTTCCCTCGTTCCAGTCTTAATCTTCACATTGCAACCAACGACCTTTTTAAAACCTTTGAGTAGCTGCCCTCTGGTCTTAGGATATAGACAAAAGCATTTGCATGGCATGCGAGGCTCTCACATGGTCTTTCCCTTACTCAACACTCTAGCTTTATTTCAATCCCTTGTTCCCTGTGTTTTGGGTGTGCAGGCTTTCTTGCAGTTTCTTATAATCCCTGAGCTCCCTCCCACCACAGGGCCTTTGCACATGTTTGTTCTTCCCTTCTCCACCTGAATAACTCTTCCCTTTCTCAAGTACGTTTTCCCTGAGCCTCCTGGCTGGGTCATTCTTTGGTGGCTCTCACTTTTACAACTTTACATCTGTTTGTGAGATTAATTGATTAAAGTCTTTCTTCCCTAATAGGCCAAGGGCCAAGAACCACTCGCTTCGTACAAACTACATGCTAAATAGATAATAGCCAATGTATATACAACATATACAAGATGTCAGGCGGTGTTACTAGCTCTTAACATGTATCAACTCACTAAGACCTCCTAAAAGTTGTGTATGAGACAGGTACAATTATTAGCCCCACTTTACATAAAGCAAAGAAAATCACACAAGCTAAGAAGTGGCAGAGTTGGGTTATGAACTCAGGCAGTCAGTTTCTGGAATCTGAGTGCTAAGCACTCACATTATAGCGCCCACTAGCATCTGCTGAATGCATGACAGTGTTGGCTGTTTTTGATAGGGACTACATAGCACCTATCTTAGCTCAACTAAAAAATCATTTTAGTTGGCTGTGGTAAGGACCTTATGTTTGACTAGAACTTTGCTGCAAAACATTTATCTTCCCAGCATTTTATTCCAGCTACTTTAAAAATCCATTTCCCCTCACTGGTAGTATCATGACTGATGTTGAGCAGAGGAGGTGTCTCAGCAAACTGATAAGAGGACAGGAGAAACTTGGCTTGGAGTGAAACAGACTTGCGGATCATCTGTAGTATGGGTAATCCTCATAAAGACAATACAAAGATTTTGATGGACGTCATCTCACTTAACCTTCATTGATTCCTAATAAAGTTACACACACAGGGCAGTTCTTCATCAGCTGATAGATGAAGCAAAAGGCTGAGATTAAAAGGACTGCTAAACCACAGGAAATCAACTAGTCACAGGATGGGTAAGGAACGGTGTCCCCACACTTCCAGCTTTAGAACTCCAGATATTTCTGGCAGAGAAAGATCTCGTCTTCCTTTAAGGAATAAAGGTAGGTGGCCAACCTTTCCTAATTCTTTTTTTGTGTGTGCGTTGCGTGGCTGGCAGAATATCAGTTCCCCAGCCAGGGATTGAACCCAGGCCACGGCAGTGAAAGCGCGCAATCCTAACCACTAGACCACCAGGAAACTTCCTAACTTGGTTGGAACTTCTCAGCAAGGACAGAGTTGCTCTTAGGCTTTCCCAGTATGGCTAGAGTAGGGCAATTTTTCCACAAGCTGAAGCTATACAGTAAAGAGCTCTATAAGCTAGCTGCATCCAATTAACCCTAGATCAATATGGTGAAAATGTAACAATTCTGGAAATTCTTCACCTGGAGCCCCTGTACCAATGCAAGGGGAAGTCAAGAAACTGTACGCACATTTTCTTTATGTGCATTTTGCTAAGGAAAAGCTTTCATTAGTTTCTTTGAGGGCTTATAACTAAAAAAGGCTAAGAACCACGATCCTTTATGCCTGTACACACATTATTTCTGGTTCACGGTTGCGCCTTTATAAAAGGGCCACCTTCGCAGGATGAAACATTTCTATTCTTTCAAGTACCTGATAGCTAAGAATGAGGGTGTAGGAGGAATCCAATTGTCCAAACCACATAAGTTAGACCTTATAACAGCACAGGCCTCAAACTATAAATAGGTCTAAAGGAACTGCATTAGCATTCACCTCCTTGGAGGAGATGCGTGTAAGGCCAAGAGCAGTCAGGAGCGCTTGAGTCCAGTCCCAATAAGGCCACTAACCGGCTGAGTAACCTTGGACAAGGTGCATACCCTCTCTCGGCTTCAGTTTCCACATCTGCAAATTGGAAGTTGAACCGCATGGTCTTCAAGGTCCTTCCCAGCCGAGAGCCTGGTACCAAGTAGGCCTAGCCAATAGAGCAGCTTCCTGTGGGCGCGGTGCAGGGTTTTAACGGTACCCCCTCCCCCGCTCGAGCCCGCGAAACCCTCTTCAACACGCCCCTCGGAGTGACGGCGCTTTCCCAACCGCAGCCCGGACACGGCTCCGCCCCTTCCCGGGGGCGTCCCGTCGTGCACTGCGCCGGGCTTCTAAAGCGGCGGGGCACCTCCCGCCTTTCCGACGCCTCGACCCCAAACTCCTCTCCCCAGTATTTTAGGGTGCCCTATCCTATCAACGTCTAGTTTCCCAGCCAATCACACGGGTCCGGAGTCTTACCTTCGGTCCACCCTCCTCCCAGCGCCCAGACAGCCTCAGCTCAACGGCCCTTACCAGGCCAATCCAATCAGCGGCCGGCTCTGGCCGGCCTCACCCCAATCTCCCGCCCCTCGGCCAATCCGCGCCCCCATCCCGCTGCCCGCCCAGCCAACCCCGGGCCTTGAAATCAGCGGGCGAATGGGCGCAGGGCGGCCCTTCAACGCTGACCGCCTGGCCAATTGGGGATTCCGCGTGGCCACAGCAGCAGCCAATCGACATGTAGCGCGGTGCCGCCGCGGAGAGGTCCGGCCCGAATATCCCTCCGCCTTCCTCCCTCCCCTTCTCTCCCTCCCTGAGAACCGCCGTTCACTCACCGCCTCCCTTTCCTTCTTTCTCCCTCCGCCACCCGAGCACCAGCCGCGCTCTGAGCTGCCCCCGGGGTACCTCCCCCGCCGTCAGAGGAGCAGCTGCCGCCGCCGCCAGTAGCAAATTAGGAGGGAGGAAAGACGGAAAGGAGGAAGGAAGGGGAGCTGGAGCGACTACCAAGAGGGAGCCGGTGAATGGGCTTGTGGTGACCCCCGCCCCCCACCCCACCCTCCCTTCCCACCCGACCCCCAACCCCCATCCCCAGTTAGAGCCGCCGCCCGAGAGGCCGGGCTGTCGTCTTAAGAGGAGTCGCCGCCACCACCTCCGCCATGGAGCTGATCACCATCCTCGAGAAGACCGTGTCTCCCGGTAGGACGCGGGGGCCGGGGGTCGAACTGAGGTGATTGGGTGGGGGGAGGGGAATCCCTGGCCCCTCTGACCCTGTCCCCTTTCCCACTTTCCTTCCCCCCAGATCGGCTGGAATTGGAAGCGGCGCAGAAGTTCCTGGAGCGTGCGGCCGTGGAGAACCTGGTGCGTGCCACCCCGCCGTCCCCCATCCCGCCGTCTTCCCATCCCCTGCATGCGGGCCTTCCCGCCCTCCCGGAGGCCCAGGCCTCTGGAACCCACCCCGCCCCATCCCGTCCCCCTCCCCCCCCGTCCAACCTAACCCCGCCATCGGGAAGCCGGTGGGTGTGTCCCGCCCCGGGCCCGGCAGCTGGCCAATGGCGCGGCGCGCCGGGGTGACTGCCACCCAATCGGCGTGCAGCCTGAGGGCGGCGGTGCAGCAGGAGGGAGAAAGAGGGAGGGAGGGGAGGTTAGGTTGCGCGGCGCTGCGTGTTCAGCAAGGGTGGGGGTGGGGGAGCCGGGCCTAGGGGCCATGTGGAAGCTACGAACCCCGCTGCCCGCCTTGTTCGTACCGGGGCCGGCCTCTCCTTCCTGTCCCATGGCCCCTGTGATTGTCCGCCTACTTCCCAGAGCTCTACCGTTTCCAGTCTCCCTTGGTCTGTGCTCATGGCCAGGCCTGCACCCGAATGCCTCTTAACCCATTTCCGGCAGTGTTTCTCCCTTTCTTGACTGGGTATTTCTCACCCGGGTTTTTGTATTTACCCCCCTCGCCCCCCCGGATCAGTAGAGACTAAATCTGCACCCAGATAACAGGCTGAGGCTCATCCTTGAGATCGGGCCTGTTTCCAGAGGAAAGTTCCTCGTTTTTCATATTTTCAAATTTAAAGGGTTCAGAAGAAGTGAATGTTAAGTCCCCTAGAGACTGGACCTCTGTATAAAATCGTGGGATGTATTGGTTGAAACAACCTATGTGCCAGTAATGTTTCTCTTTGGATTCCCTCCTGTTGGGGGGATGGGGAGCAGAGAGAAGGGTGAATGACACTAGATATCTTTTAAAGGTAATAGTTCTAAATAACACTATAATCAGATGTGTTCTTTTGTGTTACCTAGGCAAAATAACGCAAGGAAAAAAAGTGACAAGGCGTATTTTTATTTTATCCAAACTGCCTTTGAATGGTTTTTGGGTTTTTTGTGTTTTGTGGAGTTTCGTGGTTTTTGTTGTTGTTTTTTTTTTTTGCCTTTCCATGTGTTCGTTTTTATTACTAATATTTTTATCCTTAACTTTCCATAGAAAAGATTTTTATCCAGTAGTATAGACTGATAATATTTCCACTTGGTATATATTCCTCTTTTCTTCTTTTGCTAAATTTGCAAGGAGCCTTTTCTCTTATTTCTAACATTTTATCTTATTCCCAACATTCCTAACATTCTTTAGTGGTACATAATTAATAAAACTTTTAAGAATTATTTTCCATTGTGATTGCAGAACTTGTTAGTGGTAAACTATCTGCTTTTAGTTTTTCCTGTTAGCTTTTCCATTGGAGAGAGCTTTTTGCAGGGAAGACTAATGTGTGTTAAAATTTTTAAACCAAATTTTTAAACCAAACTGAGGACCTGAGCAGTACAAAAGATTGAGTATACTTTTCAAGAATCTACAGTAATGTTTAAATAACCCAAGAATAGGAACAACTCAAGGAATAGGAACCTTCAGTGTGTTAACTGTTGCCTATTAAACATGAAGTCATTTTCCTTGACATTTTTATCTTTTAGTTGCCCCCTGTTTCTAAATATTTGTTATCACTTTTTCCTTATAAATCTTTTTTCACTGTTACCATTTTGCTGAAACACTGAAAACTAAACTAGAGAACACTAGCCTCCTAAGTCTATGTTTTACATTTAGAAGGACTTCCCTCTCTTATACATGCTTCCGTGAGATCAAAAGCCACCCTGGGTATCGTTCTTTTTGGACTAAGATTTTTTTAATGTAAATTTTAAAAGTAACAATTTTACTTTCTACCCTGTCATAACATATTCATGTAACAAATATAATTTACTGAGTACCAGGTTTTGTTCTAGGTATGAAGAAGAATCCTCTACCAGATTGTCAAGCTTGCTTTAATTCTGGGGGACCTAATGTGAAGATTTGGGCACTCTTAGTTGATGTTGATAGGAAAATCTGTAACTCCTTGTTAAATGCTGAGTCTGTGTGAGAAGATGGATGACTTCCTCATGTACCAAATAACATTTTTATAGGAATCTTGAAGTAGATATTTTGGCATTTTCCGAAATATTATGATATATCCTAAAAATTTCAGGTTTTCCCCAGTTTTTTGGTGCTATTCTCAATTGGTGAAATTCCTAAGAGGTATTTTCATTCACATCTTAACAGCCCACTTTCCTTGTGGAACTGTCCAGAGTGCTGGCAAATCCAGGAAACAGTCAGGTTGCCAGAGTTGCAGCTGGTCTACAAATCAAGAATTCTTTGACATCTAAAGATCCAGATATCAAGACACAGTATCAGCAGAGGTGGCTTGCTATTGATGCTAATGCTCGACGGGAAGTCAAAAATTATGTAAGTAGCTTTCATCTCCTTTTGGTCATACTAGCCTGGGGAATGTCAGTTCTTTTGTCGTCTACATGGGAAAGAGCTGATAGTGTAATAGATGTCTGGGATCTAAACTTAACTTGAAGGTATAAAATGTATTTGATATAAGTCCTCTTTCTCAAACTGTCTTTCTCCAAGTGATTCTTCCTTAGTTAACTAGCACTTAGCTCTTGCTGAACTTCTGCTGTAGATAGTTCTCATTGTTTGGTGATTTAAGCATGGCACTGTGTGGAGTCAGAAGGGGAATTAAATGATCTCCTGGGCTTTCAAGCCCAAAGAGTTTGTGAAATAAGATTATGACATTAATCGTGTTTTTATCTACTTAGCAAATAATGAGAAACTTCTAGAAACATCTGGCTTTTTGTCAAGGTGTTTATAAAGCGAGCTGATGGATTTTTAGTTTTTATTTATTTATTTTTTTGAGGAAAATTGAATGTCACTTGTTGCACTGCATTATGGAGTTCTTGTGATTTGCTTGCTGAATTAGAAATCCATAATTCTTGCTGCAGCAAAGAACTCAGAATATATGGACATATATGTTTTTTTTTTTTTTTTTTAAATTGGGTTCTTTAGTGGCCTTTGTTACATGGATAAGGCACAGAGGGTAGTAAGTCAAACATGTGTGCAGTCATCAGCTGGTCCTTGGTATTTGAGGAGAAACCAGTGGGGAGATTCCTGCGTCTGTACTTGTGCTAGTCGTGGTTCTGCACATCAATCTTCTGTTTCCTGGTTCTGGGTGTCGGCATTAGGTAAATTAGTGCTCTTTATGGCAGTAACTTCTCTTTCTAATTATGCACCTCCTTCCCTCTTCGCTCTTGCATGGAGGAACTCATGACAGGAAACTAGGTTACAAAAGCCAACTTATTTTGAATCTTCTTTGGAATATGTAGAGCTATTTCTATCCACATTGGGTTTCCTTATATAATAACATTTTAATTCTCCTTTCAGTAATTTGATATAAATGAAGTTTATTCCATTAATCACTGGAAATCTTTTGTTGTTTGTTTGTTTGGTTTTGTTTTTTTGGCCGTGTGGCGTGCGGCATCTTAGTTCCCCACCCAGGGATTGAATCCATGCCCCCTGCAGTGGAAGGGTGGAGTCTTAACCACTGGACCACCAGGGAAGTCCCATAATCACTGGAAATCTTGATACTTAACTGTATTCATTCAATTTCTTGTTTTCCTCAAATTACACAATAGTAAATGAGAGAAGACATGATTGGAACTGTAGTTGACTTTGGAGGGGGGCACATCAATCTTAACATCAAATTTTTTTAAATTTTTGAGTAAGAATTTGTATAGGCATTATTGAGCTTTCATGCATAAAAAAAATAGCAGTTATCTTGGGCTTTTTTCCCTTTCATAGCACATCTGGTAATACTTTCTCAGTGCTGGTGGTTATTTTTTTAAATGCGGGTCTGGACACAGTTGAGAGCTAATTTCTTACTCCTCTTATTTCTGATAATTGACAGTTACCATTAGGATCACCCCTAGTTTTAAAAAAATAACTTTCAGTACTCAGGATTTAGACATTTGTAGTCTCTAAGTCACCTCAAGTAATATTAATTAATGGTCTTCTAGAAGCAATTTAAAGGAGAAAAGCTAAAGATAGAATGGGATTCACTGTGGCCATGTATGTACTAGGAGATGGTGCAATATAGTATAAAGGCACCCTGGATTTCTTAGTCAGGCTTGGATTAATACCTGTTCAGCCCCTGCCCTTTTGGACAATTCATCTCATCCCTGCTCCCTGCCCCCTTCCCCATAACAGTTTTTGTTAAAGTCCAGTCTAGCTCTGGTAGCCCTAGGGAGCAAAACCTTCATTTAGAATCAATCAGAACTGTTACT
Organism: Balaenoptera ricei; assembly: GCF_028023285.1. Lineage (NCBI taxonomy): Eukaryota > Metazoa > Chordata > Mammalia > Artiodactyla > Balaenopteridae > Balaenoptera > Balaenoptera ricei. The sequence continues at coordinate 17,789,417 of NC_082658.1, read as the reverse complement.
GGGTAGAGCTGTTGGGAGTGGGCAGGGATGATGATATACCCTATAAGGGGGAAGGATGGGGATTTCATTATTATTAGCTACAAAGCAGGATACTAAGTGACCTGACCTAGTCAGCAGAGCTGGCCTGAATATCTGGCAGCTACTCTTTGTCCTGTGTTCATGCCAGGAACAGTTAACTGTTTGCCTTTTGAGTGGACTGGTGATTCTTAGTGAGTTCATTGAATTAGCTGATCATGGTAATGATTAACCCAGGGTGGGTTGTGGCTTCATTCTTTATCTGTACCTATGCTTTTGCTACTTTCTTACCTTGTGGTGAACACTGAGGTGAGGTATCTGGCTTTGGAGATTCCATTTGGAAGTAGGAGATAATTGGTTTCATTTCTAGGCTCTGGGGCAGTGTTGATTGTGCTGCTGTTGGTATTGAGGCTGGCTGTTTTCCCAACAGGTGGCCTATACTGTATATGCCTTTTCCTACTTTCTGTATTATAGAAAATTCAGAGACTGATGTAAGAGGTATGCTGGTAGGCAAAATATATTCAAGTAGTATTAAAATTGGTATCTTTTGTCTTTTTGTGTGTGTACCTGCGTACAGGTTTTGCAGACTTTGGGCACAGAAACTTACCGGCCTAGTTCTGCCTCGCAGTGTGTGGCTGGTATTGCTTGTGCAGAGATCCCAGTGAACCAATGGCCAGAACTCATTCCTCAGCTGGTGGCCAATGTCACAAACCCCAACAGCACAGAGCACATGAAAGAGTCGACATTGGAAGCTATTGGTTACATTTGCCAAGATATAGTAAGTGCTGTATCTAACTTATATACCTCTGATTCCCTCTAGTTGTAACATGCATGGTATTAGAATTATTCTTTATCATCATGAAAAAAACCAAGCTATTGCAGAGTGTTTTGAAAGTAGGGCTGCTTTATTTGTTATTTTAGACTTCTGTATTTAGATAGTTAATTTATTCTCATATTGCTAAGCATGCCCTAAAGGAAAGAGACTCAAGGTTTACAAACTCAAGATGGAAATCCCTGTATGGAGGGGCATAGATATTCTCTCCTCTCCTTGATCTGATCACTTTCTGTAGATCCTCAGTGTACCAAGGATGCTGTGTTACTTTTTCAGTTACTATTTTACAGAAACAGTTTGCCAGCTTTTGCTGTAGTGGTTTAACCACTGGAGCCACAACACAGTATGTTAAATGCAGCCCTCCTAGGACTGTTGTTGCTGCTGAGGTTACTACTCTTGGTGTCTGTTTTGATATACAGATTTGATGAAGCAAAGAAGTCCACAGCACTTGACCTGGACTTAGACTCCATAGATGTGCCCAGGTGTTGATCCTTGGTCCTCAGATGTTCTGAAGCTTTACTTCAGTTGGTACAGATGGCCTGGAAAAACACACCAGACTGCCATCTCCATTTGCACAGAAGGGGAAAAAAAAAAGCCAGCATTACTTCATGCCCAGAGTCATTATGCTAAGAAGCAGAGATGAAGTTGATGAGTTTAACTTGTTTCAGTTCAATTTTGGACTACCAGACCCTGGGATATTTTGCAGGTGGTTTGTCCCTAAATGGAAGTGTGTGGGAAAAGATCAGGAAAGTCTCATGATACTCTCTCAAATAGATTTTACAGTTGAAAGGACTGCTGATTAGTCATGAGCTCAATTATTATATTCACTGCACTTCTCTGCTGTTTCAGGACCCAGAGCAGCTACAGGATAAATCCAATGAGATTCTGACTGCCATAATCCAGGGGATGAGGAAAGAAGAGCCTAGTAATAATGTGAAGCTAGCGGCTACTAATGCACTCCTGAACTCACTGGAGTTCACCAAAGCAAACTTTGACAAAGAGGTAAGTGTCTCTTGATTAAAAGGTGTAGGTTCAGAGGGTGAGGCGTGAGAGTTAAATAAAAGTTTTGTTTTGTTTTGTTTTAAGTTTATGACTTAGAAGGTACCATCTTGTTTAGAAGCATTTGTTTCCCATCTAGTTAAGATGTGTGTTGTGTGAAACGGCCATGGAGTAGGTGTTTGTCATTTCTCATCAAGCTTTTGGGAATAATGTGATCTAAAATGTTTCTAGGTTTAGGTTTTCCCTTTTGCAGTCCAAAGTGTGAGTATGCTTTGGGATTTTTTTTTAAATGTTATGCAAATTGGGCTGTTTCATACTTCCTTAGAAAAGTGCTTTTGAAGATTAATATATATATAAAGTTTATTTTGCCTGAAAGTATTTCCCCCATTATTAATTTTTAGTTGTGTTAAAATGTACAATAAAATAAAGTTTGCCATCTTAACCATTTTTAAGTGTAAAGCTCAGTAGTGTTAAGTATATGCACATTGTTTTGCAACCAATCTCCAGAACTTTTTCATCTTGCAAAACTGAAATTATATTATTTTTTTTTTTTTTTTTTAATTTATTTATTTATTTTTGGCTGTGTTGGGTCCTCGTTTCCGTGCGAGGGCCTTCTCCAGTTGCGGCGAGCGGGGGCCACTCTTCATCGCGGTGCGCGGGCCTCTCACTGTCGCGGCCTGTCCCGTTGCGGAGCACAGGCTCCAGACGCGCAGGCTCAGTAGTTGTGGCTCACGGACTTGGTTGCTCCGTGGCATGCGGGATCTTCCGAGGCCAGGGCTCGAACCCGTGTCCCCTGCATTGGCAGGCAGATTCTCAACCACTGCGCCACCAGGGAAGCCCTGAAATTATATTATTAACTCCCCATTTTCCCCTTCACAATCCCTGGCAACCACCTTTATACTTCTGATTCTATGAGTTTGTTTACTCTAGACAGTTTATGTTAGTAGAATCATACAGTATTTGAATTGTCTTTTTGTGACTGGCTTATTTCACTTAGCATGTCTTGGGTTCATGCATGTTATAGCATGTGTCAGAATTTCCTTTTTAAGGCTGAATAATAATTCCATTATATTCGTTTGTTGATGGGCATTTGGTTTGCTTCCTTCCACCTTGTGACTATTGTTAATAGTGTTGCTGTGTACATGGGTGTACAAATACATCTTTGAGAAGTTGTTTTCAGTTCTTTTGGATATATACCCAGAAGTCGATTGCTGGGTGATATAGTCTGAAAGCATTTCTGCGTGTTTGTTGATGCTTTTGTTGGGCTTTTTGCCTTTTCTTGGCCTTAGAGTGGACAAAGTAGGGAGGTCTAAGAAACCAAAGCAAACTGCAATTCTAATTGCTTGGAAAATGTAGTTCATTAGTCTTCTCCTGTATCTTACCACGTTTGATCTGGGTTTGTTTGAATTCTCTTAAATTTTATTTTTTTTATTTTTAATTTTTTTAACAATATTTATTTATTTATTTATTTATTTGGCTGCATCGGGTCTTAGTTGCGGCATGTGGGATATTACTTGTGTCATGCGTGATCTAGCTCCCTGACCAGGGATTGAAGCCGGGCCCCCTGCATTGGGAGCGTGGAATCTTAGCCACTGGACCACGAGGGAAGTCCCTCTCTTAAATTTTAAATACAAGGAAGGGGGTTTTCCTAATGTAGGGGGGTATTTTGTTTTGTTTTAACCATCTTTATTTAAATCCTGTGACCTACATTTTCCTGTCTGCTTCCTTCCTCAAGTCTTGTTAGTGAAGGTCATTTGGGGGATTAAAAGATTAAGGACCTCCTTAGAGGGCAGGTCATATAGTAGACACTGGGGGCAAACTCTGTAGAGCCTTCATAGTCCCATTACTGTGTCAGGAAAACCTGCTTGATTGGTCCAGGGTTGTGTGGGTCCCTGAGAGAGTGAGAGGTTTTCTTTGAAGGGATAGTCTAGTAACCTTCATGTATGTGGTTTATACTCTTCTCCTTTTCTTTATTTTTATTCTTTTGCAGTCCGAAAGGCACTTTATTATGCAGGTGGTCTGTGAAGCCACACAGTGTCCAGATACAAGGGTAAGTGAGAGGTCATGTGAAAACTTTGTCTTCTGTCTTTCCTAGGAAATTGTAACTCTAGCATAGTAGTTTGAAATGTTGGAATCTGGTGACTTCAGAAATAGGTTTGACTAATACTGTTATTAAATAAGAATTTTTCTTCACTGAATTGGAGAAGAGGGAAGAATAGTTCTTGGAAAGCTAACATGATGGAAGTTGCCACCTTCTTAAAAAAGATTTAAGGGAGAAATGGTTTTTGATCAACCTTGCTATTTAATTGCTGTAGGTTGTTCAAGTAATTGTTTTCCATTGTAGCCATTGAAACAGCTTTCCTATTGCAGTAACCTAAACCTTGACCCTTGAAGCCGGTGGGAGTAACGTCCAGTCTGAGGGCGTTAGTGAGTTTAGTCCTGCCAAGGGTTCCACAGATATCTTTAAAGTAAAAAAGAAGGAGAGGAAATACACTTCAATTGACCCTATAGATTATTAACCCATTTGAGTGAAGTGGTTATTTCCCTTTGTCAGATTGCATTGTTATTAAACTAAATAGTAAACTGTTTAATCTGATGTTTGCAAAAGGTACGAGTGGCTGCCTTACAGAATCTGGTGAAGATAATGTCCTTATATTATCAGTACATGGAGACATATATGGGTCCTGCTCTTTTTGCAGTAAGTATTTCTATTTTATGTAGTTGAGCATAGAGCTAATTGCAAAAGTCCATTATTCTTAGTTGCTGTTTCGTCAGTTCTGTAATTTTTTATTTAATGTTGTGAAATCAAGGAAATTCCCTGAGTCTGCGTATTAGATTTAAGTTCATCAGCAGTGTGCCAAGAAAACTTTTGCTACCTTTGTACTAATAAGAAGAGTATATTTTTAAAATCTGTTTCTTTTTCCTACCTTTCATTTCAGACCTAGCTTTCATAAATCTACATTTTTGAAACTTGAGTAGCTGTGGTTATAGGAGGGGTCGAACTTGAACCAGCACTTATTTGGGGCCTGGGGTGTCGTGTTTTCTCTCTTAAGATCACAATTGAAGCAATGAAAAGTGACATTGATGAGGTGGCCCTACAAGGGATAGAATTCTGGTCCAATGTCTGTGATGAGGAAATGGACTTGGCCATTGAAGCTTCAGAGGTGAGCCTGGGAGAGTCCATGTGGTGGGAGAGCTGTTATTCTGACTGGGCTTTGGGACTTACCTCTTTTGTGGATATTATTTTTCCTCTGGGAGAGCTTTATTGTGACCGGGCTTAGGGGGTATCTCCATTTGTAGAGATTTTGGGTTTTCTGCTAGCCAAAGGCCCTCATGAGGGAGACAGATCAGGAATGAAGCATCTCCTGTTTTTACCAGTCAAGATTTGTTGAAAATACTAGTACTGTGAACACAAGGGGGCAGCAGGAAGTCACATTTTAACCAGGTGACATCTGATGCTGAATTATTTTCTTTTGGAAGGCCTAATGCAAGCATGGGATGTATAATTGATAGCTTACTAACTCTGGTGAAGGAATTAGATACAGAGAAAGGGGTTAATTCTGTACTCGCAAATTCGAATTCAAGCTTTGTTTCCAACCTTGATTGTCTTTATGTCCTACAAAAAGCACAATCTTTGGCATCTTTATGTAAACTTCATACATCTCTTCATCCAGAGGTCACTTAGTGAAAAAAGAATATAATTCTTAAGGTTGCCTTGGTCCTTTAAGGTAGATTATATGTACGGCCTAAAAGAATCCCATTGAAGTAGCCCAAAAGTGAGCGCCTCCAAAGACCACACACACTGCATGTAGCCATGTGCTCCGTGTATTTCTGTGCAGACCTGTGGGCAGCTCTCACTGTATGCCTTTAGTATCATAGCTTGTTTGCTGCTGTCCAGAATTTGCTTTATGTTTCTCCTCAGGCAGCAGAACAAGGACGGCCCCCTGAGCACACCAGCAAGTTTTATGCCAAGGGAGCACTACAGTACCTGGTTCCAATCCTCACACAGACACTAACTAAACAGGTGAGTTACCTTCCATATCTAGCCAGGTGAGCTGAGAAGCCTTGTTAATGGTTGGTTTGCTGTGGAACAGTTGCCACGAAGGAACTCAGCAACTCTTGAACTAGTTGATGTTCTGTTATAGATGCCTCGGGAAGAGCTGAGCTGGATCTATAGGATCCTCTAGGCTCTGAGTAGTTTGTGACAAAATAAATGTAGCAAGACTTCATGAGGGATGTGGGTTTAATGAGTAAGTTAGAGAAATTATCTTATAAGAAGTGTATCTTGGTTGCCATTGTTCCCTTTTGGCTTTATGCATCACAGTTTTTCTCGGTATGGTGTTTGGAAAGATTCTTTCTGTCACCTCATCTCTTCTGGTGCATGTGAAATATTATCAAAGAGCTGGCAGCGCTTTGAGGAAACAGCTGTAACTTTGAGCACTGCAAAATTTCTTCGTACACAGGAATGTAATTTGTTTTTAGGGAAGTACATGACTCTTTTAATATAGCAATCTTGAAAGATAAATAGAGATACACTTAGTTTGAAATGGACTGGGTGTTCCCTTAAATTTTCATCTCATCTTTTAGTTTTACAGTTGCTATTTTTCTATCTTTGACCTTAGTATTTTCACTTTTGTATATTTTTGTTGTGCTTTTCTCATTTGGGAACAAATCATTCTTTAGGTATATAATTTTCTGAAGTTGCATAAGCAGCCTGCCTTAAATTACTCTGGTGTGAACAGCCACAATAAGAAGGATATACCTTGAATTCTAGTTTCAAGGGAGATCTGAATGGAATCTTTTTAAACTTTTTATTGAAATAATAATTACTAGCACTCCAGAACCACACTCCCCACCCCCATCCCCCCAGTGTCTTCTTCCTGGTCGTTAACTCCTCCCTCACCTTTAACTGCATAGATTTTGACTGATTTTGAACTTTATATAACTAGAATCATATAGCATGTATTCTTTTGTTCTGCTTTTTACTTTATGTGTTCAAGACTCATCCTTATTGCATGTAGTTGGAGTTTGTTCATCTCATTGTATAGTACTAAGAAGTATTTTCCCTCTGTCTGCATCTTGTTTAACAAAGGCTGTGCTGTGATGAATCTTTGTGGAAGGGATAAAGATATGAAGGTTTTATATTTTATTTATATCCCCAAAGCTTAAGTTGTAATGATATTTGGGAGTAGTCAGAGGACCTTTTGAGTTAAAGTGATTCTTTGAACAAAAACTTAATTAGTGCCACATTCTTGCACTAGGATGAAAATGATGATGACGACGACTGGAACCCCTGCAAAGCTGCTGGGGTGTGCCTCATGCTCCTGGCCACCTGCTGTGAAGATGACATTGTCCCGCATGTCCTCCCCTTCATCAAAGAACACATCAAGAACCCTGATTGGCGGTACCGGGATGCAGCAGTGATGGCTTTCGGCTGTATCTTGGAAGGACCAGAGCCCAATCAGCTCAAACCACTAGTTATACAGGTGAAGCTGAGGGAGTTTGTGGGTGGAAAGTGGGATATTTATTGTTTATTTAAACTTTTTGCTTGAAGATTTGCCTTTATTTTAAGGACAAAGCTGTAAATAGTCATCCACAAAGGTTACTTCTAGATAGCTATTTGCTGTCAATGAGGCATAAAATATATTTCTTTTTTTATTACAAAAATCACATGACTTGAAAAATGCAGAAAAGGCCAAAAAGAAAAAGCTACCTTTAATCCCATTGCCCAGTGAATAACATTATTAATTCTTGGTATTTATCCTTGAAGGTTTTTTCTGTGTGCATGTATGTGCAACAGGATGGAGATCTTACTGTACAAATAGTCTTAAAACTTGTTTTTTCACTAAATGCTATATCATAAACAATTCTCCATAGTGTTTTTTTTTTCTAATAAATTTATTTATTTTTGGCTGCATTGGGTCTTCGTTGCTACGTGTGGGCTTTCTCTAGTTGCGGCGAGCAGGGGCTACTCTTCATTGTGGTGCGCAGGCTTCTCATTGCAGTGGCTTCTCCTGTTGTGCATGGGATCTAGGTGCATGGGCTTCAGTAGTTGTGGCTCGCGGGCTCTAGAGCAGAGGCTCAGTAGTTGTGGCGCACGGGCTTAGTTGCTCCACGACATGTGGAATCTTCCCAGACCAGGGATCGAACCCGTGTCCCCTACATTGGAAGGCGGATTTTCAACCACTGCGCCACCAGGGAAGCCCAAGAGTACATTTTAATTGAGCTTAGTGTATGTAGACCTCAACCTTTCAGGAATAGCTAAATGCCATCACAGCTGCATCCTGGGATCTCTGCCTGAGTAATTCAGTAAAGATTGCTGACAGTATTCATACCAAACTCTTAATAAAACTGTATACTGGGGGCTTCCCTGGTGGCGCGGCGGTTGAGAGTCTGCCTGCCAATGCAGGGGACACGGGTTCGAGCCCTGGTCTGGGAGGATCCCGCATGCCGCGGAGCAACTAGACCCGTGAGCCGCAACTCCTGAGCCTGTGCATCTGGAGCCTGTGCTCCGCAACAACAGAGGCCGCGATAGTGAGAGGCCCGCGCACCGCGATGAGGAGTGGCCCCCGCTTGCCGCAGCTGGAGGAAGCCCTCGCACAGAAATGGAGACCCAACACAGCCAAAAATAAATAAATATTTTATTAAAAAACAAAACAAAAAACTGTATACTGGGATTTGGTGAAGAGAGGCAGACTTTTTCACTTTTCCAGTTACTTTTATTATATTGTCGGATATTTGATAAGCATGTCTTATAAAATGACAAAACCATCTTGATACTTTGAGTTAGATTCCAAACATCAGTATTTCCTCTTCTGAGGTATCAGTCAGCATGAACTTTAATCTTTGTTTCGCTTTGCCAATAACTGTTGTATTTTCAGGCTATGCCCACCTTAATAGAATTAATGAAAGACCCTAGTGTAGTTGTTCGAGACACAACTGCATGGACTGTGGGCAGAATCTGTGAACTGCTTCCCGAAGCTGCCATCAATGATGTCTACTTGACTCCCCTGCTGCAGTGTCTGATTGAGGGCCTCAGTGCTGAACCCAGAGTGGCTTCAAATGTGTGCTGGGTGAGGGACTTTCTTCCTGGTGAGATAAGGAGGCTGGCCAAGCCATTGGCAAGGAAGTAGGAGGTGTGGGAGAGAAATGGGTCTACCTCACTAGAAGGCTTTTTCTGAATAGCATCTCCTTTCTAATTTCTTCAATTAAAATGTGGGGGAGATGCGAGCTGCATGACCCAGTGGGGGCTGTTGACTCATGGTGACTGGTTCCCGAGCCATTTAGAACAGTCATGTTAACCCAGTGGGAAAACTATCTGGACTTGGTTTTTTTTCTTCAGTTGCTTGGGGACAAGAAATTTTGATTAAGGTAGAGAGTTGCTGGCTATGAAAAGTAACCATTGCTGAGAAGGGGGTATGAGGGAAGGAAGGTAGGCAGCTCAGTGTTGAGTCAGTATAGGCTGAATGTAGTTTGTTAGGGACCTTTGGGGTTTAGGGGAGGAAGGTAAAATAAGGAAGGAGTGGGGCAAAAAGGCTTTCTGTGAATGGAAAGAGAAGAAATGAAGTGGCAGGCATTCGTGGTAGGTGAAAATACTCTGCTGCTTAGAGAGTTGTGCGTAGATTATTAGGCAGGAGAAACAAAATATAAATAAACATATATACATACATACATTTATTTAATTTTAAGGATAGCTGTACATGTTAAGTTGTCTTGAGATGACCTTGATAGGAAGAATTGAGGATTCACTGCCATTGGTTTATTCTTAGATCAGTTGGAAAGGAACTCTGCCCCAGGTATCTTAAGGGAAAATGAGGCAATCCTGGAGTGGGATTCTTTTCAAGTTTAATTAATATTTACTCTGTCTGGGTTTAAGGCTTTCTCCAGTCTGGCTGAAGCTGCTTATGAAGCTGCAGATGTAGCTGATGATCAGGAAGAACCAGCTACCTATTGCTTATCATCTTCTTTTGAACTCATAGTTCAGAAGCTCCTGGAGACCACAGACAGGTAACTGATACTACACAGAAATGAGTGAAATGAGTGGTGTCTTTGCATCCAACTCCTTTTGCCTCTTGTGTGGGGACTGTTTAACCTAATCATAGAAACATTGCAATAGGAGAAATTAAAAGAATCCTGTTGTAGATTGTTTAAATAAGAGTGAGAAAAGAAATGTAGACTTTTGACTACCTTAGAATTGTACAGTTTATAATTAAAGTCAGAAAATAGTCTCATTTCTCTACAGGTAGAGAGTAATTGACCTAGAGAGGTCCCTTCATTTTGCAGTGTCTACAGTTAATAGGGGTATTTGATTATGGTATAAGAGAAATAGTAGTTCTCATGAATTTAGTTGCCATACCAGATTACTAACCACCATTTATGATATTGGGTGAGGAACTTGGCATTAAACACAGTTGTTCTATAAATGAGTTTTGGAAATGTAGTTTGAAGGGGTTATAAGTTGGGGACAACCTTTAATTATTGTGATTTTGGGTAAGCTATACCTAAAGCCATGCTCAAAAGAAACCATTAGGAAGAGGGCTGGGTATCAATTCTTCATGCTTAACTAGTTCATTTCTTCTTCTCTATTCGAGATTGTATATAAAGGCGTCTCTCGCAGATGAATGAAGAAAATTGATGTAACCTTTTTTTTTCTTTTTTCCAACCGCACCACGCGGCTTGTGGGATATTAGTTCCCCGACCAAGGGTTGAACCCAGGTCCTTGGCAGTGAGAGTGCCAAGTCCTAACCGCTGGACCGCCAGGGAATTCCCAAGTTGTCTTTTTCATAGCTGTTTGTGCAACCTCTTCAATTGTCCACATGGGTTCTTCAGCATTTTTAACTATTTTTCCTACAATTTTAGCCCATTTCCAAAAGGGCCGTTGTAACGTTTAACCAGGTCTGGAAACCATATTGAACGTAGTCATTGGCTCAGAGATTGAAAATTTGGTTCCAGGCTGTACTGTGTTTGCCAAACTCAGATCAGGTCTGCAACCATATCGGTTTCTGGGTTATTTTCAGTGAGAGAGTTTCTATATTATAATGACTTCTCTGTCCTTTCTCAGTTAAGGCTTTACGATTTTTGCTGTGTGTTCCTTACAGACCTGATGGACACCAGAACAACCTGAGGAGTTCTGCATATGAATCTCTAATGGAAATTGTGAAAAACAGTGCCAAGGATTGTTACCCTGCGGTTCAGAAAACGACTCTAGTCATCATGGAACGACTACAACAGGTGCTCCAGATGGAGGTGAGACTGAGGGCGTTCCTGGTTCCTGGTGGGAAGGGTGTGGTACTTAACACAGAGCTCTGGTTTCAAGACTGTTCTCTTTTTTTTAGTGTTTAAGCATATATGTTCTCAGAAAGATATAAGGCTTATATAAAAAATGTTGCAACTTAAAATTGTATTGCTTGCTACAGTTTATTCATACATGTGTAACACCATATACGTATATAAGCTTTTTATTTACTTTCCTGCATTAGCACCAGTAAAGATTATTTAATGGTCCTGGTAAACCCAGCAAAACTGGAAGCATTGAGGGAGTTTAGAGTCCTTTCAGAAGGTGTTTATTCAGAACATGATCTTTTTTTTGTAGTCACATATTCAGAGCACATCGGATAGGATCCAGTTCAATGACCTTCAGTCTTTACTCTGCGCAACTCTTCAGGTATGATGGTGCCTTATCACTTAATAGCTCCAGGGAAGAGAATCATATCTCAGGATGACAAGTTCATGTACACACAGAACTCTGAAGATGATGTTATAGATGATGATGGTCAGAAGCTCTCCTCAAAAGGCCTTAGTCTGATTCATTAGGAGAGTAATTTCCCATTTTCCTTTCTTGTCTGTCCATAAAAATGCAGTTTGTCTTTTGTACAATGTAGGGAAGGAAACTACTCCATTTGTGATGGTCCTCCCAGCTGTGCAGCTATTTTGTATTAACAACTTTTAGTCTGGTTTTCATTGGATTGTCCAAGTGTAGCCCAGTCAGATTTGGTTCCCAGCTATGGTTCACTGAGCTAAAAATATAGCCTTGTGTTCTTACCATCATCTTTTGAAACAATTACTGTTGGAAACTTTATTATAATTTATTTATAGTATTTGGTGTTCACAGTAGACTTTTTCTGAGGAGAGACTGGGAAAATTAAACTGTTAACTCCTTGCTCGTGACTGGAGTCATGGCGTGGCTGAGGAGCTATTCCCTTTTTTATCCAAGAACAGGAAAACCTTGGAACTTGTCTAGTGCTTAGGTGGGTACTAGGTTTTAGAATTGAGTGATGCTGACTAGGTCATCTTACCTATGACTCCCTTCTCTTTTTCACTCCAAACTTAATTTTTTAAAACATGACTGTTAAGAGGTCTTTCCTGATCCAGTAACATTAGCTGAAACAAATTAAAGGGTAGGGAGGGAGGTTTGAGGAATATTGCATTGGGAAAAATCAGATTGGCTTCAGTTTATCAAGACAATTTCTTGACCATCATCTGTAAATGGCTTAGGCTATAGAAAGGGTTGCTCTTTTGTTTTATGAGTAAGAACTCTAATATGACATGTCCTTCTTCAAAGCTGAAATAATTTAACTGCCATTCCAGTACAACTAGATTATGGAGGCTGCTGACAAGGATTTGTCAGACTTAAATGAAACACAGAGGAGATGACTTTTTGCACCATGGAAGATCATCTTGTGTTTGTTCTGAATTGGGAAATAGATGAGATATTTAAATATATTAAATGTATGTTTCATTGCAGATGATTTGCACTGTCAAAACTTCTGAGCATAAAAAGCCTTCCCCCCCCCCAAAAAAAAAATTCTAGGGACTTAATTGATTTAAAAAAAAAAAAAGTATGGTGTTCTGATTGAAGGGTTTGGAATCAACAGATTCTGAACTCTTATTCATTTCACAGAATGTTCTCCGGAAAGTGCAACATCAAGATGCTTTGCAGATCTCTGATGTGGTCATGGCTTCCCTGTTAAGGATGTTCCAAAGCACAGCTGGGTCTGGGGGAGTGCAAGAGGATGCCCTAATGGCAGTTAGCACACTGGTGGAAGGTCAGTGAGCCAGAATTGGGCAGGAATGTCTTTAGAATGCAAGCGTATCAATGGCCATGAAGAATTTTTGACTGCAAAAAAGCGTAGTCCCATCTTCTCACTTATTGGGGTATTGAGTCAGTTCAGAGCTGGATTGAACATAAGTGTAAATTTGTGTATAACTGCCTTGCCACTCTCCTTGAAGTGAATGGGGAGCCAATTTGCACATCAGATTGAAAACCTTTCTGGGGGTGGAGGGAACTGTTACCTACCTCATGTTCATCAGGTTCTTTTTTCCCCTAAAGTCTACTTGCTTTATTGAGGTTTGGCTCCTGTAAAGGATGGCACTTGGTACCTTCTGGTTTGGGTTGTAACGCTTTGGATTCAGGTTGACGCAATATGGTGCCTGGTATGGAATGGAATGAAACACATCGAGTTCTAGGAATTAATTGATTTTCTGGGTGTTACATGTCTAACTATGCAGAATTGCTTTGGGGAAGCCATATCTGACTTAAAGCTCTTTGAAAGGCCATTAAAAGCACATTAAAGAGCACTTCAGAAACCTGGAATGCTTCTTCAGTGGTGGTCTGTAGGGTGTTTTTTTTTTTTAAGAATTTATTATTTATTTATTTATTTATTTATTGGCTGCGTTGGGTCTTCGTTGCTGCACGTGGGCCCCTCTCCAGCTGCGGCGAGCGGGGGCCACTCCTCGCCGTGGTGCGGGCTTCCCACTGCGATGGCCTCTCCTTCTGCAGACACGGGCTCTGCAGTGAGGCGCGTGGGCCTCAGTAGTTGTGGCTGGCGGGCTCCAGAGCGTAGGCCCAGCAGCTGTGGCGCACAGGCCCAGCCACTCCACGGCATGAGGGATCCTCCCGGACCAGGGCCCAAACCCATGTTCCGCGCATTGGCAGGCAGATTCCCAACCACTGCGCCACCAGGGAAGCCCTGTAAGGTGTATTATTATTATTATTATTTTTTTAAACTAAACTTTTTTTGATTATTATTTTTTATAAATTTATTTATTTATTTATTTTTGGCTGTGTTGGGTCTTTGTTTCTGTGTGAGGGCTTTCTCCAGTTCTGGCAAGCGGGGGCCACTCTTCATCGCGGTGCGCGGGCTTCTCACTGCCACGGCCTCTCCCATTGCGGAGCACAGGCTCCAGACGCGCAGGCTCAGTAGTTGTGGCTCACGGGCCTAGTCGCTCCGCGGCATGTGGGATCCTCCCAGACCAGAGCTCGAACCCATGTCCCCGGCATTGGCAGGCAGATTCTCAACCACTGCGCCACCAGGGAAGCCCCGTAAGGTGTATTATTAAGGCAGACCCATTTCTAGCATAAGGAGCCTATGTGCAACTGGTCTGGCAGGGCACAGAAGTTGATTTTGGTTCCTGGAATGGCTGATTTGGATATGAAACCCAGACAGCTTTTCTTGACTGGCTTATTAAGTAAGTCCTTGATGGAATTGGCTAGAGACCAAGCTGGCTTCCAGGAGTTCCCTGGTGGTCTAGTGGTTAGAGTTCGGCACTTTCACTGCCGTAGCCCAGGTTCAATCCCTGGTTGGAACTGAGATCCCACAAGCTGCCTGGCGAGGCCAAAAAAATAGCTGGCTTCCAAAAGAGGACATGTTATAATCAGATGAAGAGGTGGACAAGAGGCAGTATCACTAGCTCAGGCAATTCATAATTAACCTTGACATTCCTTGGGGGCCATACCACTTGGTAGTTTCAGCCAGAGTGAAATCCCACTCTGTGGAGATTTGGCATTATCTCCAGGGTATAAGAGTTAGGCCCTTTCAGCAGTTCTGAATTTGGCTTGTCCAAGGCAGCCCAAAGTCTTTGTGATAGAATCTGTAATTAACTCACATTCTACTTAACTTTTGACTGGAGTGCATACATTTTGGGAGAGCTAGGATGGTTATTTTTGCTCACTTCTGCGATATCCTGTGGTACTAATAGTTTGTTTCTTTACAGTGTTGGGTGGTGAATTCTTAAAGTACATGGAGGCCTTTAAACCCTTCCTGGGCATTGGATTGAAAAATTATGCTGAGTACCAGGTAAGCTATGCTTTTCACAATAATACATTTATATTCTCATTTATACTTGGTAGTCATTGTAGTACAAAAGTCTGGATCCTGTAGCCCAGGTAGTATTTCCCTGTGTATCACCCTTAAGGGTTGAGCTACTTTGTTGCCCTGAGTGTCTGAACTAGAAATAGTCAGTGAAAGACAGGATATTAGACACATCAGAGTAGCACCCTAAGAAGGGGTTTTGTTTTGTTTTGTTTTGAATAAACCATCCACCTCTGCCACCACCACCCCTGCTGAATATTGTCTTTTCTGTCCTTTCTTAATGATAGCTTAGATAGTCCTAGTTCTCTTCCTGCCATATTGGTTGTTAAAAAATGAACTAATCTGAGAGAGGAAGGGTGTTTTCTTCTTTGACTCTAGGTTCAAGTGATAAAGGACCAGTAGCTCGGTAAAAAATCATGCCTTACCCCTGCAGGCAGCCTTTTCTGTTCTAGAGGTCATTTTCTTGATTCTTTGCAGGTTTGTTTGGCGGCTGTGGGCTTAGTGGGAGACTTATGCCGTGCCCTGCAATCCAACATCTTACCTTTCTGTGATGAGGTGATGCAGCTCTTACTGGAGAACTTGGGGGTGAGTGTCTATACACACAATCTAATTTACCGTTGGTTAGAAAGATGGTTAAACATCAAGATCCGTGACAGGGAATGTATATGTCCCAGAATGTTGGCTGTGGGCTTATGAAGGGAATTGTTCATTTTCACAAGATGATTCTAACCTAAGGATGTGAAGTTAATTAAAGGAACGCATGGTCAATGCATGGAACTTGAGTGGGGCAGGTGGGGACCAGTAAAGTACAAAGGAAAAGTAAATATATAATTTCTCTATCTAGGGGTAAGCATTGCTAATTTTTGTGTATGTCCCTTAAGGTCTATACCCAACATATCAGTAGTTGCTTATTTTAAAAAGCTTTTTGAATCTTTGGACAGAGCTAACTTTTTTTTTTTCTCTTTGTCAGAATGAAAATGTCCACAGGTCTGTGAAGCCACAGATTCTGTCAGTGTTTGGTGATATTGCCCTTGCTATTGGTGGAGAGTTTAAAAAATATCTAGAGGTTGTATTGAATACTCTTCAGCAGGCCTCCCAAGCCCAGGTGGACAAGGTAAGTTTAAAGCTATCTTTAAGTCCAGCCCTGACTGAAGCAGCAGGACTTTTGACAAATATACAACTAAAGGCCATCAATATGATGGAGATTCTGTTCTTTTTCTCTTACAGTCAGACTATGACATGGTGGATTATCTGAATGAGCTAAGGGAAGGCTGCTTGGAAGCCTACACTGGAATTGTCCAGGGATTGAAGGGAGACCAGGAGAACGTACACCGTTGAGTATACAACCCAGTTGACTTAGTCCAGTGTGCACTTAGCCAAATGGGCTGTGTGTTCATTGTGTAGTTTACTTGTAAACTAACACCTATTGCTTAAAAGAAGGGGAGAAGGAGGAACAGTGCTCTAATGAAGGGAGTAGCTTTGGAGGAGGATATAGACTTTTATTTCTGATCCCTGCTTCTTCAGCTACCTTGCTTCACGTTTCTTGAGCATTGCAAGGGATGGGATCCAGCAAGGCTGTTGCTGCTGGTTGCATATGTACCAACCCTGAGTGGGAGTTTCCTAACCTCCACCATGCATCTGAACTGAAGGATTGGGGGGATTAGATTTCCTCTATCACCTGATGTTTTTGTTACTGATTGGGGAAATATTTGTACTTCACTCCTTTGGTATTACAGGCTTAGAGGAAAGGTTCCATTTGTGCTTCTGCAGATATATATATCTGCTTATAAGAAGAGGGGTATCTGCCTCTTCTGTTGACTTGAAGAATGACATCTTAATCTGAGGAAGAATAATTTGGTATAACTGTATGCAACTAGTTCTCCAGCCCAAAACCTGCCTGATGGGAGTAGAGTATTTGGGAATTTTGAAACAGGGTGTAGTCCTGCCAAATGTGGGACAACCTCATCAGACCTCTTTCTTTTATAGCGGATGTGATGCTGGTACAACCCAGAGTAGAATTTATTCTGTCTTTCATTGACCACATTGCTGGAGATGAGGATCATACAGACGGAGTAGTAGCTTGTGCTGCTGGACTGATCGGGTAGGTTATACCCTGCTTCTGATAGCTGAATAGAACATGTCACGGAAAATGAGAAGACGTGTAGTAAAGAATATTGAGAGTAGCCTGTGGATGGCAATTACCCACCTTTTTGGCACAGGGGGGATTTCTTTCTTTAATAGAACCCATCATATCCTGTTTTGAGTTCTCAGATAATAATTCATTCCAGAATTTAGCTCTAATCTCATTTCAGACCCTCCAGATTTCTAATTTCTCCCCACCAAACTCTATGAAGTGAGCTCTCAGAGGTATAGAAGCAGCATCAGATCTATGTCCATCCCATATTCTGATGTTGGTCAACAAATTGCCTCTGTTTAGCCTCCTCTACTGAGGGTTTCTGAGGTATCATTAGAAGAAAGAACATTGGTTTTGAGCAGCTCAAAGACCTGGAGTCTAGTTCTGATTTTACCATGAATTAGCTGTGGAACCTTGGGTAAGTTATTCTCCTTTTTTAGACCTCATTTTTTTTAATCTGTTGAGGGCAGGTGTTAGACTTATCTTTAAAATTTCTTCCAGCTTTAAAAAGTAGGTAAATACCAAGAAACCTATATCTAGCTTAGCACTGGTTCGGAAGGTTCTAAATATGATCTTGTTTTAGGTCCAGGAGCCCATTTTCAGGTGTGTTTACTTTGTACAGGGACTTGTGTACAGCATTTGGGAAGGATGTACTGAAATTAGTAGAAGCTAGGCCAATGATCCATGAACTGTTAACTGAAGGACGGAGATCGAAGACTAACAAAGCAAAAACCCTTGCTACATGGGCAACAAAAGAACTGAGGAAACTGAAGAACCAAGCTTGGTAAGAGCTTGTCTCCACTGCCCTCTTTCTTCTACTTTCTTGGGGAGGAGGTACATTTTCTTTAGACTGTTCTGACAAGGGCTTTCTTTAGGTGTTTTGTTTTGTACTCTTTCCCATATAAGTGCTTCTGAGCCAGGCCTTTGTTCCTCAGCCTTGTACTAGTGGAAGGGTCAGGCAGCCAATCTTTCCTTGAGCCAAATTTTTGGTTCCTCATGGTGATAAAGAACAGAACTTACATAACTAGAATTCACTGAAGTCCCCAAATCATTTTGGGACCTTAATAAAGTCATCGATAATGGCATTTTCCCAAAATTCTCTTTCTACTCTTTATTTCTTTCCTCATTTTCTTTTCTTTCTTTACTGCAGTGCTTTGAGACATTGCTTCTTTTACAGAAGATATCCAAAGTCGGAGTTGTCTGACCTCTGCTTTGAAATGTAGTTTTAATTTATTTTCCTCTCACTTACTGAGTTATCTTACAGCACAGATCTCAGTAAAATTGGCTATTTTGCGTTTTATCTTTTCAGTTTCCCCCCCTTCGTAAGTGCTAATGAGAGCAGGTAGATGGCACATAGCAAAATAATAAAAATAATCAGTCCTTGAAAAGTTGACAAATTCCATTCAGGTCTATAAGCACTTAATTGTAGGAATCAGAGAGGTGTTTGACTCTACTGGCTATATGGGATCTCAAAAATTGACCTTTTTTCCAATCTGTTTTTAGATCTGTTACCATTGGGATGATAACCTGAGACCCCCACTGGAAATCTCCAATCTTTTGAGAAACCCGGAAGTGAGGAGTGTGCACGGATGCTGAATGTTTGGGAATGAGAGGATGAGTGAGTGAGGCTTGAAAACACACCACATTGAAAATCCTGCCACAGCAGCAGCTGCAGCCATCAACAGCGGCGCTGTTAGTGAGCTAAGTAATCACTGACTTCGTAGAAAACCATAATGTCGGCCATCTTGGAAAAGAGAAAAAAGGTGGATTTACTTGCTTAAAAAAAAAAAAAGAAAGCTCTCTCTTCCCAGGAGAGGCTAGAACTAGCTTTTCTGTCTTTTGGCCGGTGCCGAGTGGAATGACTAGTTTGGGGGAGAGGAGGAGGGACTGGGTTCAGCTGTGGTGCTTTGTTGTAAAAGGCATCCTGGCCTTTGCTACTGATGAGAAAGATGGAGCCTGGGTCTCAAGCCCACCTTTGGTGTACCTTTGCCACATGGTACTGGTACTGTATGTGTGCTGGCTGAAAGGAGGGTGAGGGATTCTTTACAGTCTGAGAATGAGTGTGTGTGAGTGAGGCGGTATCCACATTCTCAACTTCAAGTCATTGCAGTTTCTTTTTCCCAGAAAAAAAGGGGTTAGGATGTTGCATTTCATGAAACTAACTGAAGTTCTGTCTACTGATGCAGCACAAGAGATATAAGAGAAAAAAAAAGGAAAGACGCTCTTAGGTTTTGTTTTTTGGGTTTTTTTTCTTTTTTCTTTTTTAATTCTAGGGAAAACACTGACGAATGGTCAGAGCTCCCACCCTGATCTTTTCATCAAGGCGCCTTTCCTAATAATATGGTTCAACTGTGAATGTAGAAGTTGGGGGGGGGGAACTCTGGAGTTAGAGGATATAGAAAAAATAAAAATACAATTGTTACAAATAAAGAATGCAGACTTCGAAAACAAAAGAAAGCCACAACCCAAACAAATCAAAATTTAAATGCTCATAATTGGCAGCACAAAAGAAAAGTTCTCTCCTGACATGTATCTTGGCAGTCTGAACGCCCCCAGAAAATTGTGCCAAAGAGTTTAGAAAACAAACATACCATAAAAGTAAACACACACAAACAGCAAATTTCAGGTAACTATTTTGGATTGCAAACAAGGATAAATTTAATGTTTAAACAATCTGATAAAATAACCATTTGGAAACTGCTTGGCCTTCTGTTCTCTTTTATTTGATTGATTATAATGCGGTATTGGTCTCTTGCTGCACTTCAAAACCAAGTAATCAAAACAAAGGAATATATATGTGTGTATATATATATATACACATATATATATATGTTAGAACTCTTGTGATGAAAATGGCACTTGAAAAAGGTTATATTTTTCCACTGAAGTTGAAGATTAATAAAATGGTGTCAAAACATTCCCCTGGTCACACGCTGTAATATTTTTTTTAAAGTGTGATGTGCTATGATAATGATAAATCAGACTTAATTATTTTCCCTTTTACAAGGAAACAGGGCACCCTGAATTTTGGTTTTAGACTTTTTCAGCAATAAGGAGGGATGTTGGTAAGCTTTGATCCCCTTTTGGTTTTGCAGTTATTAGGAGTTTTTGCTGGCATTTTGAATATGCTTTCAAAAGCACCAAGGAAGATTTTTAAATTGCTTCCAGGTATTTGGAGGATTAAAAAACAAGACCTTAATTTCCCACTTGCATTTCCATTCTAGCAAAAAATATGGGCTTACATGTTTCTCTTTGCCAACTCCCTGTTCAAGCCTTCCATTCATAAGTGGGATTGGCTCAGTTTTGCCCATCCATACGGCAGCATCTCTAATAGCTCTTGTACAGGGTATCAGATATTGTGCCTTTTGGTGCCAGGTTCAAAGTCAAGTGCCGATCTATGAACCAGTGTACAAAAAAAAATCCAGGTGTTTGAAGGAAAGACACTCCATTGTGAATAAAGAGCTCACACCAGCTCCTGAGCCCTCTGAAGAGACCTGGCCCTAAAATGCCTTGTTCAAATTTTAGTTGTTCTTGAGGGAAAGGATGATATACTAACCATTCCTGGTAAGGGTTGGTCAGGGCTTAGGGAGGGGGCAGGAATATTGGGGAGAAAAAAAAATCTGATCATTCCTCAGTGCTACCCATTTCTGTCCTGTGTGGGCTGCTTAGCTAGACAGCAGGAGAATAAAGTACACCGAGAACCATAATGAAAACAAAACCTTCCGTGTGTTTTTTCATGTTTTGTTCCAGGGAAGCAGTTGACAAATGCTGTTATTAATGCTTTCTCCCAGATCCACTCAGTGATGGAGAGGAGGAAAATGGGCTGGTTGGACTGTGGTCTTGGTGCCTCGCAGTTACCCTGCACTGGTTATGCATTTATTACCCTCTTTTCTAGTTACCTTTGGCTAGTGGGTCTTCCCACTAGGTATTTGTCCTTAATTGTACCACCTAAGGCAACTGGATGCAAAATGCATTCTGCCCATTCACTGTCTGGGCGTTCCCCACTCTAGTCTTGGCACATTCCTTCAAGAATGTAGTTACCGTCTGGTAAGATGTCAGTGCAAATGTGAAGAAAATAGGCATCGGACTAGGCTTTGGTTTGCCACAAGTGGCAGCTGCCTATATCAATTACAATTACATTTATTAATTTTGCTTTTCATTTTCCCAGTTCCTCTCAGCTCCCCTGTTGAAATGTTGAGATTTTGGCTGTCAGAGGCAACTGCAACATTGCCTTACGGACTTGTGGAGGAGGGGAATTGCTCAGTGTAGTGTTTTCATTTTCAGAACCAAGTAATCTAGTCACTCATATATAAGAAGTGTGTCAGTCCAACTTTAAGAAAAAATTCCAAATCCAAACTCCATCATCAGCTTTTGACAGCATCTTGGATTTTGAAACAACTTCAGTCTGTAATTGGCATTCAGAATGCCCTTGGCATGCCAGTCTGTGATGGCAGTAAAGACCTGTTAAAACACTTGAGCCCAACTTTATTAACCAAAACTGATACCACCACCTTTATCTTCTAAATAAAGTCCGCTTTATTTTTATTTTCAACATTTTGCTGCTTCATTTTTGGTTCCAGATGGTGTCACCTCCTTGGAGGTGAAATGAGTTGTTTGAAAGAAGCTGGTGCATGTGATGATGTGTGAGTTGGGGAGAGGAAGGACACATCTGTCTTAAAAATTAACTCTACGTAGTACAATGGGAAATGAATGAAAGTTTTCTACAAATGACGTAGTGAAAAATGACTACGTGGAGGTGGTTTCCTGTCCAGAGAGAGATCTGAAACTGCTGGAGATTGTCCTCTGTCTTGTGCATATTTTTCAGGCGAATGATCTGGTCTGTTTAATGGCTTATCCAAAGGTTGGATTTTTACTTAGTTTGCAGCGTGTATTTAATTTCTACTTCCACTTTTCCCCCCCTAGAGACTTGTAGAGGAAAGAACACTGACTTGAGATTAAGAAACTGGGTCCTTTCCTTCACCCTGCTGTTTATTAGTGCAGTGAGATGCCTGCAGGCTACTTTATGAAAAAAATGCACTTTCTTAGTTTATGTTGGGCAAGTAAAATGAGGGCAGACCTTCATTTTCCTACCTTAGCCTCCATGTGGCCTTTCACCATTTCTAATTGCACACCCCTGCAGTAAGGAATTTTCGATCATGCGTACCCCCATGTGTTGATAAATTATATACCTGTACTACTGTACCCATATATTGTGTAATAAGACACAAAAATAGATAATTAAAAAGCAATTATATGAAAAATAAATATAAATAGGAGTTCTAATATTTTCTTTCTGTACCCAAATTTGGAGATTACTGGGTTATAGAGGGTAACTTGTAATTCTTGACTAGACTGCGTTAAATATTTCTCCATTGAAGGTATACTTAGAGGAAAGAATGGTATCGGTTCATTATCAAATGGTAAGGAAGAACTGCTTCTCCTAAGAATTTTTTTTCCAGCAGTCCTCCAGGTAATTCCCTGTTCCCATATACCCGCCTCCTCAACAAACACTGAAAAAGGGACATACAGTACAAGGCTACAGTGCCACCTGGCCTCATCAAGGATTCCAGCTTGACCTGTCTGATGTGAAAAACAGTAAACACTGAGAAGATTTTATGTTTTATTATATCTTAATTCCCACAGCAACCTTAACAGTCAGATTTCTGTATAGGGGAATATATAGGAATGAGGAGCAGAAAGATTAATTTATCAGATCAAGGTCACATGGAGCTCGAGTTAAAACCCAGTTCTGTCATACCAAAGCCCAAGCTTTCCTCACATTTGTCCTAGACAGATGCTGTCGGTATCTTAGTAATACAAAACAAGGATCCATGCCGCACATAGTTATGCTATGCCATCCGTTTACAGCACTGTCTAAAGGTAGATTTGTTGCTTATTTATTGCCAGTTTTCCCAACTATAATGAAAGCTCCCAAATTTGGTGACCTTGACTGTCTTTCCCCAGCTTAGAGCAGTGCCTGATACACAGTAGACCCTCACTCAGTAAGTATTTGTTGAACTAATGACATGTCAGTACAGTTCAGGGAGTTTCTGAAATGGCATCACTTAGCCTTTGAAGGGCAGAGCATCCAGAAACCTGGGAATGGCAGAGCCTCAAGAGACTTGGGCTCCTAACTCTTATCCTCCTCGTTTGCTGGATGACTTCAGGCTAGCCTCTTAACCTTGGGTTAACTGGAGGAATGGGAACAGGATTAGTCAATAATTAGTGTTGATTTTATGCACTTACCAGATGCCAGGCTTGTAATAAGCATCTTATATAGAATAATGAAAGTAACCCTCATCAACCCTTTAACAAAAGCACCATTTTAGTCCCAGGTGACAGATGAGGAAGGAGAAGCACAGAAGGGGCAAGAATCTTGCCAAAAGTCACGTGGGCTAGCCAAGCAGTCCCGACTCCATAGGCTGTGCTTGTCCTGCTGGGCTGTTGCAGACTGTGTGCTATGCGGGGTTAGAAGATGAGCAGATGAGCCTCTGCACCCAGCAAGCTTCCAGGTAACAAGCAGGGAGAGCCCTGGATGAAGGGGCTTTGGAATTAAATGGCAAAGTCATTTTGCCGTAATTCTATAGTGAGGTCCATTGTTAACCTTTGTCAACTATCAGACTCAATTCAAGGATTGGTGGGAGGTGGCATATTTCCCTAAAGCCAACTTTCCTCCCAACTGGGATTTGAATCATCTCCCTGCACTTCTGCTTCATTTTCCCTCTGAGCGAGAAGCTTTTGGGAACCAGGACTGGGGGGCAGGGTGGATGCTGGTGCCTGGTGGCCCAAAAGGCCACAGGCTGCTGAGTACGCACCACGTCTGAATTACCCCTGCGCTGTCAGCCGACCCTGGGCAGTGCAGCGTGGGTAGGAGGCCTGAGCTGTTCCGTCTCCCAGGTGCTCTTAAGCCATAAGTTCCTGAGCTTAGCTGTGTGTGTGAAACATACCTTCCTGTTTGAAGGCAAAGTACATCGCAGCTTTGGTGCCCAGCCTGAGCTCTGGATGCAGAGGGGCAGCCTATCACTATCCTGAGGAAAAGAATTAAGACATGGCTTCGGGGCTTCCCTGGTGGCGCAGTGGTTAAGAATCCACCTGCCAATGCAGGGGACACTGGTTCGAGCTCTGACCCGGGAAGATCCCACATGCCTCGGAGCAACTAAGCCTGTGCACCACAACTACTGGGCCTGCGCTCTAGAACCCGTGTGCCACAACTACTGAAGCCCACGCGACTAGAGCCCGTGCTCCACAGCAAGAGAAGCCACTGCAATAAGAAGCCCGCGCACTGCAACAAAGAGCCCCCTGCTCACGCAACTAGAGAAAGCCTGCACACAGCAATGAAGACCCAACACAGCCAAAAATAAATAATTAAAAAAAAAATTCAATACAGGCATACCTCAGAGATACTGCAGGTTCTGTTCCAGACCACCGCAATAAAGTGAATATCTCGATAAAGTGAGTCATGCCAGTTTTTTGGTTTCCCCTGTGCATAGAAAAGTTATATTTAGGGACTTCCCTGGCAGTCCAGTGGTTAAGACTCCACGCTTCCAATGCAGGGGCCGCAGGTTCAACCCCTGGTCAGGGAACTAAGATCCTACATGCCTCGTGGCGTGGCCAAATTAAAAAAAAAAAAAAAGGTATATTTACTATAGTCTATTAAGTGTGCAAAAGCAGTATGTGTAAAAAAACAATGTACGTACCTTAATTTAAAAATAATGCTGTTGGGGGACTTCCCTCGTGGTCCAGTGGTTAAGACTCTGCACTCCCAATGCAGGGGGCCCAGCTTTGATCCCTGGTCAGGCAACTAGATCCCACATGCTGCAACTAAGAGTTCGCATGCCACAACTAAAGATTCCACGTGCCACAACTAAGACCCGGAGCAGCCAAATAAATAAATATTAAAAATAATAATAATAATGCTGTTGGAAAAATGGTCCCAATAGACTTGCACAATGTAGGGTTGCCACAAAATTTCCATTTGTAAAAAACGCAGTATCTGAGAAGTGTAATAAAGCGAAGCACAATAAAACAAGGTATGCCTGTAGACTAATTTTTAGTTGTTTGGGAGAGAGCAGAAATGAACATAGTCGTGGAGAATATGAAGCACAAATAGTTATAAACTTTCCACCCAAACCTCGCAAATTTGATTGGAGGATGTGCATTACCTCCACAGGAATTGGAGGATCTGGGGAAGGAATGAGACTTTCCACCACTGCCCAAACCTCTGATTTGATGGAAGGCTAGCAGCTACAGTTGGAATCCCAGGATGGTTCCGCAGCAAACCCTAATTTTCTAGGATCTAGAACTGAAGGGCTAAGGTGGCAACCGGATCCTGCATTGTCACGTGTGTCTAATCAATTTTTCTGCCTGCCTGATTCTATTTGAGTCATCTGCGTTTTATTTTGATTCAATTTTTTGCCAGCTGCTAACGCCACCTCCTCCTACTCTTTTCAGGCAAGAATGGGACAGGAAGGTTAAAGTGTTTCTCCAAAGCAAGGGTCCTGGGAGTGGGAAACAGTCTCCCCCTGATGGTTTCCAAGGAGGAAACATGCAGGGGTGACCTGGCTCCTGCTTCTGCACTGTCTCTCCTACCAGTAACACCTGGAGGCAGGTCCTCTCACAGCACCTGTGAATGCCATTTACAAATGTCGCACAACTCGAGCCTGACCAGCTGCCCACCACATTCCCTCTTCTCCTCTCACTTCCCTCTACCACCCTTCCCCTTTCACCAGGACCCTGGGTTTTACCTTTTTCTGTCTCTATCATGATGAGCCCTGATAATATCATGGGTTCTTAGAAGGAATTCAGACCAATCTCCAGTTTTCTCAGATGACGAAACAGGCCTACAGAGGTGAGAGTAACTCATCCAAAGTTACACAACTTCATTCACTTATTCATTCAACCAGGAACACTCCTTCCTACCCTTTAAGATTTAGCTTAAACATTACCTCATCAGGGAGAACTTCTCTACTTTATCTAAAGCAGATACCCCCCTCCGATTCTTCCCTATTGTTGCCCCTTGTGTCTTTTTACTTTTTAATCACAATTCATAATCGTTTCATTTATTAATCTCTTTCTTTTTTTGTCTAAATCCTCTACTAGAATATAAGCTCCAAGAGGGCAGGAGATACATGTTTGTCCTTCAGAGACATGCTCATCACTGTATTCTCAGCATCCAGCACATAATAGGTGTTCAAGAAATCTTTGTTGAATAAGTAAGTGTATAGTGAGCAGATACTATCTGGGCACCTGGGGCTATGAAGACAGATGGGATACAGTTTCTGTTCTCACAACTGTCTGTCCAATATGAGCAACAGAACCAGAAACAGGGAGAATGCAATGAGATCAGGTCTAGATTCCAGGGAGGTATTTCGGGGCACCTGAACCAGACGTAATCTCTGTTGGGCTTTTGCTACCAACTGCTTAGAATCCCAGATAAACCACTGGGCTCTGCCCGGCCGGGTGACTCAGGCCTGTACCCTGAGCAGCCCAGCAGCATCAGGACCTGACAACTCATCCTGTAGAGTGTGTGCTTAGACGGTACCTGGACCCATTACCCTTTTCAGTGAGGAAAGGCTTGCCAGTCAGTTTCAGGCCAGTTGATGGCCAAAATCCACACTCATTGAGGCCTCAGAGACAACCCCACTGCCTTTAAGCCCAGCCTCCAATCTTTTGCCTGGTCTTCTAAGTTTTAGAAGAGAACCTGTGCAGCCTTAAGGGAGATGACACCTGTGGGTAGCCTTTATATCTAAAGGGCAGGTGGGTTGTCCCACATGGCTCAGAGAAAGCTAGTGTTCTGGACTGTAAAAGGCTAGCAGGAGCAACTGGAAGGGAACCCAGCAGGAGGAGGAGGAGGAAGGGAGCCAGTGAGAATCCTTCTTTGAAAATAAAGAGTACACAGCCCCTGCTGGCTCTCCTAGGAGGAGGAGCTCACCCTCCAGCCCAATCTTCTCCCTACAGTGGGACAAAATGGGAGCTGCTGCTGCTGCTTCTCAAAGCTCACAGCAAGCAAGAAACCTTTTCTCCTGCCCCTTCCAGATTCAACACCCACCTCCTCCAGAAGCCAAAAAGATAGGCTCAGGTTCCCAGCAGCCTGAACCCTCTCTCCAGATGGGAGGCTTCAAGTTAAATTCTGAGCCTACCAAAAGCCCCCTCCTTAGCCTATACTCTCTTTCCAGGGTTGGCTTGTTAGGGGTTAGCCAGAGTCCTCCAGAGTTTCCCTTGATCATTCCCTACCTGCATCCAGGCTGACCATGCCGCTGCCCATGGTTTTTTAATCCATCAGGGAATAACCAAAATGACTTATTAACACCCCCCTGAGGATTCACAGAGCACCTTTAGTTCTGATCCCCATTCCTCTCCCACGGTTGCCCAGGTCAGGAATTAACTCCAATTTATTTCAGAGATGTTAAGTAACTTGCCCAAGGTCACACAGTGGGAAAGTGGCAAAAACTTGTGACTCCTGCCCAGCAGTTTGGCAGGTGCTCAAATAATCTTTGTGGAAGGGTGAAATCTGTTGTTTGTTCATTTCGCTGGCCTGTGGGTGCGTCTGTGTGTTGGGGGGAGGGGATTGTGTGTGGGAGAGGAAAGCTGTCCCCCTTCCTAATGAACTTTGATCTTCTTAGCTCACTCTCACTTCCAAAGAAGTTACTGATTTAACTCTCATCTCTCCGACTGGACCCTAAGGTCATTGTATTCATTATCAGTGCAATGCCCCCTCTCCCAAGAGCTATGAAGAGTAGGTCTAATATTTCCTTCTCAAAAGATCAAAGACCAAAACAATCCAAATAAAGAACCTCACTTTCCCCAAAATATACAGCCCCAAAGCAAATTCCAAAGCACCACCCGAGCCCCGGCGCTGTCCGCAGACTCCCCCACACACGCCGCCACGCCACACTGCGTTGGGAGGCGGCGGGGAGGGGGCGCGGAGCGTGGGCCGCGCGGCAGGGAGCTGGTGGGCGCCGGGCGCGCTGCCAGGCGGGGCCGCACGCCGGGCCGGCCGCCCCTCGCCACGTGGTGGTGGCCGCGGCCGGGTCCGGGGCGCCTTCCCAGCCGGAGAAACCCGGAGCAGCCGGGGAGGAGGAGGAGGAGGAGGAGGAGGAGGAGGCGGCGGCGGCGGCGGCGGCGGCGGAGGAGGAGGAGCGGGGCGGGAGCGAGGGAGGGGGGTTGGGGGGAGGGGTGGGGGGTGGGGAGAGACCCGGCGGCGACAGGGCGAGAGCAGAGCGCGGTGCCAGGGGGGTGGGGGCACCGGTGCCCGTCTGGGGAGGGAGCAGGCGGAGGGGGTAAGCTGCGATTACCAGCAGGAACCGGCAGCAGCTGTGAGTCCCGGCTGGGCTGGGCGGGGGGAGGGGAACGGCGTCCAGGGCCGGCCCCTGGGTCGCGGGGTGGACCGGAGGAGGGGGCGGGAGGTTGGCCCGCAGCTGGCCCAGGGTGGCGGAGAGGGGAAGGGTTCGGCGTCGGCAGCCCGCATTCCCCCTTTCCCCCTCCTCCGCCGCTCCTCAGGCCGCACCGCCTCCGGAGCCCCTTCCCTGGCCCGGCGACGCCGGACTGGGGCCCCGGGGCTGGGCCGGCAGTGGGGGAGGGGGCTGCCTGGTCTCGGCCCCTGAGAGGGGAGGGGCGACAGTTTCTGTCCGCCGAGCTAAAGGGGTTTAAAGGGCGGCTCTTAAAGGGACCGCAGAAGGGGCCTGGGGCCGAGGAGGCACCCCCTCCCCCTCCCCATCCGCCTGCTGTCGCTCTCGCGCGGGGTCGCTGGGCCGAGGGGGGGATGCAGCGGAAGCAAACACTGGTCGCGGCCGCTAAGGGGCCAGAGCCCCGGCTAGTGGGGTTGGGCCCGAGGTGGCCGGCCAGCCGGGGGTCTGGGCGGGTGTGGTGAGCGCGGACGAGCGGAGTTGGGGGAGAGGGGATGGGCCTGGGGAGGAGAGGGTTAAAGGTGGGGCCAGCCGTACAAATACGCGCACACACTCCTTACTCAGACCCGGTCACACGCGTTTCCCTGGCACTTAAGGCGGGGCAGTGTTGGGGCCTGGGCCTGGGCCCTCTCCACCCCAGGCTCCTGCTGCCCGATTTTGGGAGGTCGCGGACCCCACTGCTTCAACTCACACCTCGGGAGCCCCCTCTCCTACGCGCACACACGCTCTGGGGCGCGCGCACACACCTCGGACATTCCCATAGTGCCTCACGTGACACACGGCCCCGAACTTGCCCACCCTTCACACACGCTCACGCACGCGTGCACACACGCGCACACAAACACACACGGCCTCCTGGCCACTTCCCCACTCCCTCCGACCCCCCCCCACCGCCCGCCCGCAGCCCCGCTAAAGCACTCATTGACTGTGACACACCTACACTCATTCACAGACACACACATTCCCCCCACACATGCCAACCACAGACACACATTCATAAACAGGGCCAGGAAAAGTACACACGCACCCCCTCGCCTACTCTTTCGGGAGCCCTGAGTCATTCCTGCCCCCTCTCAGGGCTCCCCATTTCCCTGTGTGCAGGCACACAGGCCGGGCTTCGGAATTCTCTGTCAGCCCTCTCCACCTGCGCCGGGCCCTCTCCCAGAGCCCCCTTCCCCTCTGTGTACCCTCAGACACTCAGCCGATGACCTCCTGTGGGTCCCAAGTCAGGGGTGAGGAGGGCCTGGAGGGTTGCCACAGCTGCCGGTGTGAGTGGGGGAAGCACTTCCTTTTCCTGAACTCTGGGATCCTAGAGGAGGAAGCCAGGGAGTTGGGCGGGGGCCCAGCAGAGGATGTTGTGACAGTGGTGGGGCTGACACTCCCAGAAGCACTGGGCCTTCCTTAGGGAGGAGCCAGGGGTGCCAGAGGCCTGGCATGAGGAGCTTGGAAGAGAGGTATTTGGGGAAGTGAGACCTGGGGTGGAGAAGGGGCTGAGGAGTGAGTCAGGGCAGGCCCCATCTGGGCCCCGTGTGCTGGGAAGGCAGCCCTCTCCTGGCCACAGTTCTCCCTGGGTTCCGGAAGGAGCCCTTCCCTGCTGCTGGCCTCGCTTACTTGTCCCTATTTGTCACTGCTCCCCGCCCCCCCACCTCCGTCTGGTCCCAGCTCCTTCCCCCAAAGGCAGCAGAGAAGAGAAGATGGGTCTGGGAGAGGGCTGTGAGACACGGGGGCAGCACCAGGCTGCATCTCAGCTGGCCGCAGAGCTCCTCAGGCCAGGACAAGGGGTATTAGGGACAAGCTCTGGGCCACCCTCTCCACCGTTGCTCGTTGCTCCTGCTCTCCCAGGAGGCCCAGGGCGGGCCGGGGCCCAGGCCCTTGCCATGGAGTCCATGTTTGAGGATGACATCAGCATCCTGACCCAGGATGCCCTGGGGCCCAGTGAGGTGTGGCTGGATGCCCCTGGAGACCCCTCGCTGGGTGGGGACATGTGCTCCGCCTCCCACTTTGCCCTGATCACGGCCTACGGAGACATCAAAGAGCGGCTGGGGGGCCTGGAGAGGGAGAATGCCACCCTCCGCCGCCGCCTCAAAGTCTACGAGATTAAGGTCAGAACCTGGAGATGACGGGGGTCTGGCTGTGTGTGTGACAGGGGAGGGGGCTGCTGGGTGGCAGGAACTGGGGGTCTGGCAGAGATTCCAGGGATCCAAAAGAGGGGTCAGGGTACAGACTCTTGGGAACTTGAGAATCCCTCACGAGGGATGTGGCTGCTCTGGACGGATGGGAACTCTGGAGACCCCAGCACCAATCAGGAAAGGATCAGGAGGGATCCGCTTTGGAGTGCTGGACCTTGGATCTAAAAAAGATCTGGTTGGTGGGAGATGCCTACAGGGCCATGGGAATCAGGATGTACAGATCCCACTGGAGTGGGGAGGGAGAGGCGAGGATTCTGACGCAGGTTGTGGGATGGGGACACAGCAAGGCTGAAGCTGTCCTGAGGGCCTGCCCCACCCGCAGTACCCACTGATCAATGACTTTGGAGAGGAGCACGGCTTCTCTTTGTATGAAATCAAGGATGGCTCCCTGCTGGAGGTGGAGAAAGTCAGCCTGCAGCAACGGCTCAACCAGTTCCAGCACGAGGTGAGCCCTCCCTGAGCTCTTTGCTCCAGTCCATTTCTGATAACCTCCCCAGCCTCTGACCTTCCATCTCCTTGATCAGAGATGGCCATGGTCCTCCCTAGAACCAGCTGCAGCTCCTCCTACCCCTCCACTGGGTGCTGGGAGTGGGGGTGGGAGGCACAGGGTGCTGCTCTGCCCCCAAGTCAAGATGGGCCTGACTCTGGCTGCGCTCCACCCCCTCCGGGCCCCATCCAGTTGCAGAAGAATAAGGAGCAGGAAGAACAGCTCGGGGAGATGATCCAGGCTTACGAGAAGCTCTGCGTGGAGAAGAGTGACCTGGAGACGGAGCTGGGGGAGATGGTGAGGTCCAGGGAGCCCGGGTGCTTGAGGGTGTGACCTTGGCTGTGTGCTTGTGGAATGCACCCCACCGTGTTCGTGTCTGTCCGTGAGTGAGTGCCCGTTTGGCCTGGTGAGTGGGCTTGTGTGTATCATACAGGTTGTGAGTGACTCTGTGTACATCCTGGCCATGCAGTGACAGGAGGTGACTATGTGAGTAGCCCTGTAGAACACTGTGAATCTGTGTGTATGTTTGGTGCTCACGCTGCGTTGACCCTGCGCCTATAGCACTGAGCTGGAAGGCTGTGTGGGTGAGGGCAGAGGTGACTGAAAGTGTTCGTGGCTGCTGGGATGGGCCTTGGCCTGTGTGTGATTCTGAGTCAGGGTATGGCCATGCATGTGAGCAGGTGGGCAGGTGTCAGAATCAGGAGGCATGGTCTCTTGCCGACTCCTAGCTGTGAGCTGGGCCAAGTCACTTAGCCTCTGTCCTGCCTCTGAAAAGTGGGGCAAATAATAACAACCTTGCTGAGCTGTTGGGCATTCGTGTAAAAAATGCTTTGACTTAACAATCATAAACACTTACATGGCACTTAACTGTGTGCCAGGCATCATTCTTATCTCTTTAGATATATTTACTCATTCTAATCCTCGTAACAAACTTACCTAAGAGGTAGGTGTGGTTAGCCCCATGTTATAGATGAGGTAGGTGAAGCCCAGAGTGGTTAAGTCACATATGCAAATGGAAGTTATTATGCTCCTGAGGGGGTGGTGGTGTCTGGACAGGGGGCTGAGTGTTCTTATAAGTGTCTCTGCGTGTTAGTGACAAGGAAGAGGCATTAACTCTGATCTTGCAAGGGGCAGTAGCCAGAAACATCTGCATTGCAGTTGCTGGGAGAGGAGACTCATGGCCACTTGGAGAGTGGAGTTGGGATATGTGACCTGGGGTCTCTGCTCAGTTTAGCGGGGTGATGGATACCCAGACATGGAGAAGTTCTGGGTTTGGGCGGCCCACAGGGGTGCCCTGACCTGATGCAGACCCTCACCCCTTTGTCTCCCCCCCATAGCGGGCCCTGGTGGAGACCCACCTGCGGCAGATCTGTGGTTTGGAGCAGCAGCTGCGGCAGCAACAAGGCCTCCGGGATGCAGCCTTCCCCAGCCTGAGCCCCCCCACTGCCCCTGCCCCGCCCTGTGCTGATCTGGACCTGCACTACTTGGCACTGAGAGGCGGATCTGGCTTGAGTCACGGTGAGATCTCAGCCACCCCTGATTTCCATACTCTGAAGTTCCCAAGCCAGCCCCCCATTTCAACACCATTGGGCACCTCCGGTGTTTCAGATTGATAGTCAACAACCCGTTACAATGTCTTAAACTTCTCCCATAATCACCTCATCCCTCCTTACCAATTGTCCCCTCACCTCATCAACTATTACCCCAGTTTCTCCCACTGACATCCCCCCCCTTTAACTCCTTTATTCCCAGGCTCTCCCATGCAATTCCTGTATGTGCCAGCAGAGGGCGGCCCCACCCAGAGTCCCCTCCGCCTGTCTTCCGCTGTGATTAGGAGAGGCCCCCGAGGATGCTTGCAGACTTGAGTCTGGCTGGGGACACCCTTCCACAGCCCGTCTTATTTCTCCCCTGGCCTCCAGAAAGATTAGAAAAAGCAGCTCAGCCCATCGTTCCCGTCTGCCCTCAGTAGAGGTCTCTCTCTCATCCCGGGATATCTACCCTCTGGATGTCTCTCTTGGATCCTTCCTGCTGCAGTTCTCACCTGTTTCACTTTGTATTGATCTGGGAGTGGGTGGAGAGTGTCCCGCAGCTGGTTCCAGCCTGACATTGTCCCTTCCTCTACCGGCAGGCTGGCCAGGCCCCACGCCGAGTATGAGTGAGCTGGAGCGGCGGCAGCTAGAAGAGGCTCTGGAGGCTGCCCAGGGAGAGGCCCGGGGGGCTCAGCTTCGGGAGGAGCAGCTCCAGGCCGAGTGTGAGCGGCTGCAGGGGGAGCTGAAGCAGCTGCAGGAGACCCGGGCCCAGGTAAAAAGGGGGGGGCGCTGACCCGGGGTCCCTGCTCTGGCACCTGCAGAGCTCCTTGAAGGTCTGGGGGCTGCTGAAAACAACTTTAGAGATCTGGGACTTCCTCACTGAGTACCGACCAGCCCTGGGAATGGTAAAGAAGGGAAGTTTAGGCAAGGTGAGGTTGGGGTCTGACTGCTCCATCTTTCCCTTAGGATCTGGCCTCCAACCAGTCAGAGCGCGACATGGCATGGGTGAAAAGAGTTGGGGATGATCAGTAAGTCACTCTGTAATCCTCTTCCTCTTAACCTCTGCACCCCCGGGGATGGCATTTCCCAGGTTCCCCCTTTGGTTCTCTCCTCCCCCTCCACATTGTTTGGGGGACCTCTCTTCCACGCTGTCAGGGCTGTGAGGTTTGGGTTGCTTGTGTGGCTCTGCGCCGTTCACAGGAAGGAGGCGAGCTTCTGGAGGTGCTCAGGTTCTGGGAGGTTCCCTTTGCTTTCCTCTGGCACCCAGGCCTGTGTCTTTTCGAGGTGTCAGGTGTTGAGAGAGACTTCCTCAGCAGCTTTGCTGCTATGTTCAGTGTCCCCTGGTGAGTTTTGGGGCCTCTCTGGGGCCCATTTTCTATCCCAGTAACAAGGCCCAGCCACTTGGGTTAACCCTCTCCTCCCTGACAAGGAGGAAGGAGATGGTCTCTTTTAGGATTTGTGGTGCCTCGTCTCCTATCTCAGGAGAGAGAAAGCTGAGGCTTAGGAGAGGATGGACTTCCTTGAGTTCATACAGCAGCATGCAGGGAATTAGAACGTATTATGCTGGGGTGTTCCTTGGGGATCCTGCCATTAAAGAGTGGCAGCAGTAGGTGGGGAGGGAGCTATGTCAGTGTGAGCCTAGTAGCGGGGCCTCCGGGGAGGCATTGGGCAGCCAGGGAGAGGGTGAGCGCAGCCTGGCAGCAGTGAGCCTGGTGCCTTTCACATCCGCACCGGAACTCATCCTCTCCCACTTTCTGAGAAATAGAGCACAAACCTCCTTCCGCCTAAGCCTTCTCCCCCAAGATGAGACATGTGGCACAGACTCCCTACCTTCATCAGAGGGGAAGGCTGAGGCCCAGCGAGGGCAGGAGCTAACCCTCCACCACACCACACACCCAGCTCCAGGACCCCCGGTCCTCCTCCCAGCAGGCTCCCCCCTCACCTTCCTCCCGGCTTCTGGCTGGTTGGGGGTACCTCTCACCTCCCTCTCCACCCTGGGGTGAGGGCCTGGGTGGGGCTGTGGTAGCTGGGGAGTGAGAACCCAGTGTGTGGGACTGATGGGCGGGACCCCTCAGCTGTTAGGGGCCTCTGCAGAGAGGGTCCACCCTAGCTTGTGGCTGGGGCTCAGGGTCCATCCTAGCCCATGTGCCCAGACCCGGAAAGCGCATACACACACACACACACACATACACACACACACACATACGCACGTGTTCTAGAATCCTAGCTTGCCCCTAAAGTCACACCGTGGGGCCCTTTATGGCTCACTGAATCCAACTCCCTCTTAGAAGACCAGCAGTGAAGCCTCCCTCAATTGGTTGAACCCAGAGAGAGGATTTATTTTGGCTGGAGTCCGAACAGCCAGGTTTCGAATCTCAGGGACCCCTCCTGGGATGCCGAGTGGCTTAGCTTTGCCCACTTCACCTGTCTGGCCCCAGGTTTCCCTCATGGGCTCAGAGGTCCGTCGTTGCTGGGAGAAGTGGCAGAAGGTGATGTGGGGGAGGCAGAGAAGGGGGCGGTGGGTCCCGAGGGGCCACGTGAGCGAGTGAGTAGAAGAGAACCCCTCCCGCAGATGCTTTTGGAGGTCATATATCGTCTATGCCACTAATTCTGGCCCGGCCAGCCACTTTTCCTTCGCACCCCAAGGCATCCCCCCCACCCCCGACCCTGTCCCTTTGGCCAGAGGGAGCTGGGCTCTGCTCCAGGGCTGGTCCTACCAGAGGTGACCTCCAGCTCCTCCCCTCGGTCTCTACGGCTTGGGCTCTGCCTCAGGGCCTCCTGGATGTCTACCCCTGGAGCCGGCTGGGCCCTGCCTGCCCAGCTTCACACTTCCTTTCAGGCCAAGCATCTCTGGACAGCCTCAGCTTGGCAAGAGTTAATTCTCAGAGGAAGTCCTCACTCCCCCGGTAGTTTTATTTTCTTATAAACTCAGCTCCTTTTGGTAATAAGCCGCTTCCCGAGTGCTCCCTCCCCGTCCTCCCACCTGAGGAGGCCTCAGTCACCTGCTCTCAGCTCCTTTTCCCCCACCAGCCCCTCCTTTTCCTTCTACTTCTGCCTAACCCTCCAGGCTAGTGGGAATTTTACATGTGGACCTTCCTAGGAGAGGATTGCAGGGGTGGATTATCCAGATGGAGGTGTGAAGGCTCAAGAGGGAGCCACAGAGGTTCCTGAGTCCAGCCGAGTCCTCCGTAGGAACCCAGTGTACCCCCGAGAGGTGCTCCCCCGTCTCAGTGTGGATGCCTCCAGGTGGCCAGTTTCACCGTGGGAGTCCTGGCTGTTCACACGCCCTCCCTCGTACTGCCACTGCCTCTGTTAATTCCCCGCAGTGAGCCCCCCAGGTGCTGAGGGGGCAGTCCTGGGAGGCAGCCCCAGCCCCAAGGCTTCCAGCCCCTCCCATCCCGGCCCCTGGCTCACAAGTCCAGGTCATCAATGTTCCTCCGAAAATGGGCGCCCAGACCAGACTGCCACCCTCCAGGTCTGACCTCTGGTCAAGATTTCCCTGCTGTTTGGTCCGCCCAGCATCTGGTGGTTGGTGCCCAGGGGGACAAATTGCCCCAGAGGAAGAGCCGCTGAGGGTGACTCGGGGGCCAAAGGCAATAATGAAGGAGGAGGTGGGAGTGGAGACCACCGGCTCCTGAGGATGCGCAGGGAGCTGAGGACCCCAGGAGGGTCCCAGCCAAGTGAGAGGTGCAGAACCCATGGCCTCCTTCCCTCTGGGCCCCACTCGGGGTCACAGGTCCCGAGTGTGGCCTTCCTGAGGGCGTGGCCAGCGCTGAGGGTGGAAGGGAGATTGTGGAGAGGGGGCTCCTTGAGGGAGCTCAGTGAGGGGAATGAGGGCCAGTGAGGGAGGGGGTTCATCCAAGAGGGGAGCACCCTGTAAGA
This sequence comes from Balaenoptera ricei, assembly GCF_028023285.1. NCBI lineage: Eukaryota > Metazoa > Chordata > Mammalia > Artiodactyla > Balaenopteridae > Balaenoptera > Balaenoptera ricei. The sequence continues at coordinate 17,752,854 of NC_082658.1, read as the reverse complement.
AGATGGGGATTCGGTGTGAGTGATGAGGGGGGGACTAGAGGCCTTTCTCCCCAACGTGGGGGGCTCAGTGTTGCAGCCTGGGTGCTTTTCCGCCCACCCCCCACCCCTCTCTCCACCCACAAGCCTCTGCGTGGGCTGCGGTTAGTGGTGGGGGAGAAGTGTGAACTCGGAGAGAGAGGATGGAAACTCTGCACAGAGGTCAAGGGCAGAGTGGGGGGGGGGTCAGGACGGAAGTCGGAGACCCCCGTGTACCCTGAGCTTAGTCTCATGCCCCAGAACCAGCGGGCCCAGGGCCTCCCCCTTCACGCTTCTCACCCTCCCTACTTCCTTTCTTTCAAATTTCCTTCAGCCTGGGTACCCGGCCCACAGGAATTAAGCCCTGAGCACTTGCAGCCTCGGGGCTGCCCAAGGGTGGGGAGGGGTTCTGAAGTTGGGGCCCACCACGCCCACCTAATTGTGGTCTGAGGGGCTGGTGGGCTTTGAACTGTTTCTGACCCTTTCCCTGCCCGGGAGGCAGAGAGCAGCTCTTACCCACGCTCTCTCCCTCGATGGGGAACTCCACGTCCTCCCCTCATTCAAACCAAACTCACTGAGCTGGTATCTCCAGAAAAGGATCAAAACTGGTTTCCCCCTTTCTCCACCCTTCTCCTAGGCACCTCCCTGAGTCTTCATCCACAGCAGACACTGTGCGAGGCAGTTTACCTACAAAATCCCATTTGATTCTCACCAAAAAATGTGTGACAGTATTGTCCCCTTTTACAGCTGAGCAAACCAAGGTTACAAAGAAGTAATCAGAGAAGTTAAGTGCAAATTCCAAACAGGTCCTGAGCAGATGGGGTGACAGTACCTCTGTGGTATTTTTCTGGTTCACATTCTTATCCAAGTAGGAGGCCCTTGTATGAGGGGCAGCCAGATGATTTGTTGACTAAACGCGATCATTTTTAAAAGTGAAAGGGGGCCCTATTAATAATTATGCCAGGTGACTCCTGCGAACCAGGACAGCCCTGGGCAAATTGGGATGTGTGGGCCCCCCCCCCAAACCGAAATGGGGACTCTGGTTCCTAGCCCTGCTGTGAGCCTCTCGGTTTGGTTGTATCTAGGGAGGCTTTCTAGACACAGAGAACATCTGGCTGAGCTGGAAGCATGGCAGGGGCTGCCATGAAGAGCCGGGCTCTGTGGACCGCAAGTCACAGCTGGCCGAGGAGAGCGGAGGGGCTCAAGGCGCCTGAAAGGAAGTGGTGGAGCGCTGGGTTGTTGCATGCGACTTCCTCCTCCCCCGGCCCGCAACCTCAAGTCCCTCCACGGCCCGGTGCCTGTGGTCCCCTCCCTGAGGGTCGGGCCGAGTGGGAAGACTAATGCTGGGTGTGCCTGTGGGTGGTGGAAAGTTGGGTCCCTCACCCCCTGGGGTGAGGTGGCTGGGGGCAGCAGGGGGCAGCTATGGGCAAGGATGGAGGGGGTGGGGATGCCGGGTTTCTCTTTTCCTGCTGATTCTGTCAGCCAGGGATTCTGACCACATGACCAGCTCTGATCCTTCCCCCAGTCCTAACCCTAATACTGATCCCATCCCTCCCTGTAACCCTATCCCTCATCCTGCCCCCAGCTCCATGTACAATCCTGACTGAAAATGAACTAGTCTGGCCCCGACCCCAGCCTTAATCCTGACCTTGAGCCCATCCATCCCTAGTTCTAATCCCATGACCCAGTGCTGGTCTGAATTTCAACCCTGCCGCATCTGTGTCTGCATCCAAATCCGCATCCTCACGGAGGCTCCAGCGCAGCACAGGGCACCCAGTGAACTTCCCTGGGGAAGACACTGCACTCGGAAGCCCACGTGTCTCCCAGCTGGTTTGGGGCAGAAAGAGGCCTTTTATAGAGGCAGACGCTTAGGTCTCTAACCTTTCTCATCTCAGTTGCTTTGTCAGTAACAGTGAAGATGATTGTTTCCAGATGAATTTTTGAGCTCCCTCAATTATTCGTGGAAAGAATGAATGAAAGGATAAGTCAACAAAGGGTGGAAAGGTTTGCAGTGGTGGGAGCCCTCTTTCCTGCCAATGCTGCCATTTGCACTCTGGCTCTTCCGAAGGTGCCAGCTCAGCAGGCTGAGGTGCCAAGAGCCTGTTTGAATCGCTGCTCTGTGCCACCACTGCTCTGTGACCTTGACCCGGCCTCTTAATATAAACTCTGTCCTTCCACTTCCACACGTGTCTAGCGCCTTCCTCTCCCCTCCCAGGGCAGGGCTGGTGATGCTCAGGGCTCCCAGGCCACTTTGCAGGTCCCCAGCCTCCTCCTCCTCCTTACCTTTCCCTTCTGCTGCCTTCCCACCTCTCCTTTCCCCCCTTCCTTGATCCTTTTGGAAGGCAGTAGATAGCTTAGTGGTCAATAGCCTTGACTTTGGAGTCCAGGAGACGGGAGCTCCCATTCCAGCAACTCCACTATTACTGGGCTTTATGGCTTTGGTCAAGTGACTTAACCTATGTAAGCTTCAGTTTTCTCATCTGTAAGATGGAGATAATAAGAGTGGTAACACTGTAGAGTTGTTGTGAAGATTAAATTCTTAGCACAATGCCTGGCCCATAAGGGCTCATACAGACTATTTATGATTCTTTTCTCCCTGAGTCCTTCCCAAGTTCTGAGAGACTCAGACAGGATTTTCCCCCATAATTTAAGCAACAAAGAAGCACCCAAATGCAGCCGTCTGCTGCCGTTCACCTGACCCATCCTTCCCAAACATCCCAAAGCCGTGATGGTGGAAAATAGCACTCAGGTGTGGCCCAGGAAGCCAGGAAGTAGAATGTGTATTCAGGTGCACGTGTGCGACTCTTGGTTGTGTTGTGAAGTTGAGATTTTTTTCCACTGAATTGGCAGTGTTTTCTAATGTGAGTCATTCAGGTCGTTAGAGCATTTAGCAGCCTGGGCCTGCGCATCTTGAGGTGGGAAGAGACGAAGAGATGCCCGATGAAGGGGGAGGTCCCACAGGGCCATGGGGCATCAGGAGGTCGGATCCCCCCACCTTGCCCGGGGTCTCAGAGGTCGTTGCAAGGGCTGGCTGCCTGGAGCTCCAGGAGGACACAGGGTCAGAGCTGGAAGAGGGGCTGGGCATTCTGGGCTAGGGCCTTCTCCCTTCCATTTCCTCCTGCCCTGTTTTGCTGCGAGGAGGGTGCCAGGAGCTGGGCGGTGGAAACTGGGGTAGCTCCTGACATGGGGAGGAAGGCAAGCAGGGGAGAGATGGGGCCTGGCAACTGAGTGTGGCAGGTGAGATCTCTGAGGCAGGGTGTGAAGGCGACGACCTGTATCTGTCACCTGAGATACAGCAGTGAAGGCGGATAGGGAGAGAAACTGTGGTTGCTCGGTCAGAGGGGATGTTCCATCAGTGCCCTGCCCAGGGCTCCCTCCTGCCCCCACCACTGAGGGGCTAGCATGATCCTCCAAAAGCCCCCAGTCTGAGCGGGGGAGACGCAGCTCCTGCCCTCAGATTCCCTCAGTTTGAAGAGGGGAGACTTCCACTGGGAAGTCCCCAGTGTGGGACACAGACTGGCCTCCCAGTCTGATGAGGGCAATGCCATTTCTTCCCACAGACCCACGCTGAAGAAGAGGGTGGGGGAACACAGGACACACGACAGCTGAGATGTGATGGGATAGAGGCTGCAGCACCTTGGCAGGGGCTCCCAAAAGGACTCCCTCCTCTCTGCTCCTGTCCATCCGTGTCCACCATCAGATGGGTAGAGGGCACTCTCCCACCTTTAGAAGTGGGCTTGTCCCCCAGAATCCCAGCCTATTTGCAAGAATTTGGCTTTGGTCCAAATGGGTTAAAAATAGCTTTGTTGGGGGAGGGGCTCCCCCTTCCACCCAGCTCCGCCCCAGGATTAGGAAGAGAGCGCGAGAGAGCCCGCCAGTGAGCGGAGAGCGAGGGAGTTCAGTCATCATCTACCCTCTGCACCTCGGCTTTTCCTGCCCTCTGAAGCCCTAACCTCACGACTTCCCCTCCTTTTCTCCGGGGTCAGACACACAAACACACACACTCTCACCCTGTTCCTCACACCCACCACAGTGGTCTCACACCTCCCTTCATTCCCTCCCATTCACATACATCCTCTCACACGTCCATTACCATGGGATGAGGACAGGGCCCTCAGGGTCTGGAGAACTCCCTCCACCCTCCTCTCCTTGCTGCCCAGGGCCCTTCAGCTACTGGGGCAAGAGGCCCTCCCCTGTGAGGAAATCCCTCTGGACTGGCCAAGCCTCTGCCTGCCACTTCCCTCCAGCTCCAACTTCCACAAAGTTCCAGAGTCCCTTCTGGATTGAGGGGGCAAGATCTGAGGAAACAAAATCCCCTGCTTCCCAGGATGGGTCCAACCCCAGATCAGAGATGAAAGCAGTGACCCAAGGCCATGGCAGAGCCTCATGTGACATCAGGACAGGCTCCTTGGAGGTGTGCAGGCTGGGGTGGGAGAGAGCGGAGGGGCAGTGCTGAGAATGATAACCTTCAGTGATTCTGGGTCACAGGGACCCAAAGAGAAAGGAAGAGAAAAGGAAGTGGTTGAAGTCTTTGCTAAGTCTGTTCCAGCTCCATGAGGGTGGGTGACCAGGAGGCCTGAGCACGAAGTGCGAGGAAAAAAAGGGAAGAGAGAAAAATGGATAGAGAGGCTCAATTCAATATTCACTTACTGAACAGCTCCTGGGTACCAGACCCTGGACAAGATGCTGGGAATACGAATACAGTGATATAGACCCCAACTTTGAGGAACTCCCAGTGAAGTTCCAGAACAGGCAACTTTTGTTAGGTGCTTAATGTGAGTGGCGCCCCCTGGAGGTGTTCGGTGCACAACAACTCCATGTAAAGGGTTCCCTGCTGATCCTGGGAGTTGCAAGGCTGAATCGAGCTCAGAGGCAGCTTTGAGGTGGGAGCAAGAGCAGTGGACCTGGAAATAGGCAGACTTGGGTTCAAGTTTATCAGTTGGCACCTCTGCCAAGCCAGAAGGCCATGTCTTCACTTATGGAATGGGGCTCTTCATAGGCTGTGCAGCAGTGGTCCCTAATCTTTCAAAGGTGAGGGCTCCTCAGGCACCCCCTGCCCCCAATACACAGAATGCACTTAAACTATTACCATGAGCTCTTTGAGGAAATTCACAGGGACAAAACCTACTATAAATTCAGTGCAGCTTTTTGATGAATCTGTGTTTTGTCACCACAGCTTCTGCACAGATTAGAAAAACATTCACACATACCTGTATGAGATGTGTTCAGGCCACAGACAATGCTCAGTGAATACACAATTTCAGGGATCCCTTGAAATCACTGAGCTCTCTATCCCCAGCCCATAGTCTGGGAACCACTGCCCTAGCCCAGGGTAAGGTTCGGGGTCGGGGGAGGGCTCCCTGGAAGAGGTTCCCTTTGAGGTGGCCCTTAAAGCCCAAGAGAATTTCTGCAGCGGGGCTAGCAGGGCCGGGGAGGGGAGGGGAGGGCCAGATGCTGGGGCAGAGGCAGTTCTTCTCCACAGCTGTGGCAGTAAACCCATTTCCCTTCTCCTCTCCCCCACTCCCTGCCCTCTGACCTCAGGGTCAGGGCAAGCTGGGGTCAAGCCTTGACCTGAGTGACTGGGTGTCCTTCAGGGTGAATTTGGCGCTGGCTTACACGGAGCTGACAGAGGAGCTGGGCCGGCTTCGGGAGCTGAGTTCCCTGCAGGGGAGGATCTTGAGGACGTTGCTGCAGGAGCAGGCTCGGAGTGGCGGTGAGATGGGGCAGGGGAGGCCTGGAGCTGGACCCGGAAGGAGGGGGTAGCTGTGGCCACCGTCCTGCGTCCGGGGACCACCCTTCACTTCTTTCCCCGTGCCCAGGCCTTTTCCACTCGCGTTCGGAGGAGAGTGGGTGGGCACTGGTCGCCGGCAAGGCCCTGTTTCCCCAGTTCTGACGTCTTCTCTCCCCACCGCTGTCCCCCTTCTCTTCTAGGCCAGAGGCACTCGCCGCTGTCGCAGCGCCACTCCCCGGCCCCCCAGTGCCCCTCGCACTCCCCGCCGGCCCGAGCGGCGCCCCCTTGCCCCCCGTGCCAGTCCCCTGTCCCCCAGCGCCGCTCTCCCGGGCCCCCCTGCCCTTCGCCCCAGCAGCGCCGCTCGCCGGCCTCACCCTCCTGCCCGTCGCCCGTCCCGCAGCGCCGCTCGCCGGTGCCGCCGCCGTGCCAGTCCCCCAGCCCGCAGTGCCGCTCCCCAGGGCCTCCCGCCTGCCCGGCCCCGCAGCCCCGGCCCCCACCACCCCCGCCGCCCGGGGAGAGGACACTGGCCGAGCGAGCCTACGCCAAGCCGCCCAGCCACCACGTGAAGGCCGGCTTCCAGGGCCGGCGCAGCTACTCGGAGATGGCGGAGGGCGCGGGCTACACGGGCGCCTCCCCGCCCTGGCTGCAGGCCGAGGCGGCCACGCTGCCCAAGCCGCGGGCCTATGGCAGCGAGCTCTACGTCCCCGGCCGGCCCCTCAGCCCACGGCACGCCTTCGAGGGCATCCGCCTGCGCTTCGAGAAGCAGCCGTCGGAGGAGGAGGAGTGGGCCGTGCCCGCCAGCCCGCCCAGCCCGGAGGCTGGCGCCATCCGCTGCGCCTCGTTCTGCGCGGGCTTCCCCATCCCGGAGTCGCCCGCCGCCACCGCCTACACCCACGCCGAGCACGCGCAGTCCTGGCCGTCCATCAACGTGAGTGGGCACGTGCGCACGTGCCTCAGACCCGGCGGGGGGCGGGCGGCGGGGGGTGGTGGGGCCCTCCCCTTTCTTCACGCCTGATTGATGGGCGGGGCTCCCTTCCTTTGATACCTCCCCCTTCCCCGGGGCGCAGCAACCCCTCTCTCTCCAGTGGCCTTTTGTTGGTGTGAATTGGGGCCCCGCACCATTAAAACTTGTTCAGTTTCACGGTTAAAGGCCCGGGTCTTTAGAGTGACAGTCCTGGCTTTGATTCTGGATTCCACCACTTAGTAGCTTTGGGACCTCCGGCAAGTTACTTATCTTCTTGGCCTTCAGTTTTCTCATCTGCAAAAATGAGGTCAATGATTTATTATCTAATTCCATTGGAGAGTTCTTAAGAGGGAGGCAGTGAGCCCAAAGCACTCTTGCACAGTGCCTGGCTCAGTAGTAGACATCTGCTATTACTTGGTGATGGAGGCTATGCGGATGCCATGGGTCTTGGTTCCGGACAGGGACAGGCCTGCTCATCCAGTTCTGTCCATCAGGCCTCAGAGCCCCTGCCCCTTCCTGTCTGTCCTAGAAGACAACCCTATCTCACGGCTGTATCGTTTCACCGAAATAATGAGTTTCCTGGACGTCAGAGCCAACCCTTGCCACCTGAAAGGACCAAAATATATTCCAGAGCCAGACAGAAAATTATTTTTGGGTTGTACATTGTTTAGGATTATCCATTGCTTTGAGTTATCTGAGAGCTGTGTCTTAGTCACTCTGAGGGCATGTCTGGGTCTTGGCTTCCCTTATTACGGCAGATGCTCTGGGAGGCTGAGCATACCCACCTCCCCATTCACACCTCCTGGGGACACTATGCCCGGGGTCGGGGCAGTGGATGCTGAACTGGTAGAAGGTGGTCACGGAGGGGGAGGAAGGGGGTGATGCAGGAGAAGGGGTGCCCAGATGCCTTCTGCATGCTGCAGCCCTCCCTGCCTCAGGTCCCAGGAAAGGGCAGGCTGGGATGTGGGGACCATGATGGAGGGTTGTGGACCATAAATGACTCCCTTCTCTCCCCACAGCTGCTGATGGAGACAGTGGGCTCTGATATCCGCAGCTGCCCCCTCTGCCAACTGGGTTTCCCTGTTGGGTACCCCGATGATGCCCTCATCAAACACATTGACTCTCACCTGGAGAACAGCAAGATCTAGGGTGCCTCCCCCACCCGCTGGCTGTTTCTCCACCTTCTCCCATCACCCCCAAACACTCACTTTGAATGCTGCATGAATCTCGTAAGGGGCCCCTGCCCCTTGCGACCCCCAGATACCTCCACTAGCTACCGAGTCAACGTGTGTGCCATCTTCCCTGGTCCAGGCACCACTCAGCCCTGGCTTTTCCCGGGAGGTCAGCTGGGGCTCTCCCCAGCTCCCTGGCTTCTGCTGGGGAGGTGGGGATCAGGGCTGGGGTGGGAAGGGGCATATCCCAGCCAGCCTCTCCCTCTGCCTTTCTGTTTTCAAACGGTTGGATCCAAGAAGGTGTCTAGTGCTTGGACCTGGGGGAGGGGAGGGTATCAGAAGACTCCAGGAGCTCCCCTAGCACCTCCCCAGATGTCCATCTTTCTCAGGCTGTGCTCTGTCCAGGGAATGCCTCCCTGTGGGGTCTCAGAGCCTTCCCTGCACACTGACGCCAGTTCCTCCATCCCACGGCCAGGTCGGGACTCGCCGTTCCCTGCAGGCCAACCCTGTTCTCCCCCTCTGCCCTCCCTGGGGAATAGGGAGGGTGGGAGAGAAGAGGGAGGACCCTGGAGGACTGGGAGCATCCAGCCTAAAGAGGCTGCCCTGAGGCGCCATGACCCTCAGGCTAGGGAACTATCTGTGCCAGCCTCCCAGGCCCATGCCCTCCTCCTGGAGCCCCCAGCACCAAGGCACAGATTGTTAAGGCAGATGCTTCCCTCCACCCTGACCCCACTCAAGCCCCGACACCACAGGTGCCCTGGAGCCCGGGTGTGACTCAGCCTCTGTTAGCTGGGTGGGTGTCATCAGCCCCACCTCCCAGTCCAGAACCTGAGGATGGGCCCAGGGTGCTGTGGAGATCAACTTCAAAAGAGCTAACCCCCTTCCCACACCCCAGCGACCCACATTCCCTCTGTGAAATCTACCTCAGAGTCGAACCCTCAGAAGGACGGGTAAGCAGGAGGCCAGGGGGTCCCCAGGGCTGAGGTGTGGAGCTTGCTATGGCAAGAGCCTGCCGCCCCACGATGAGTCCGCCTCCCTTCACTGCAAGCCTCTCCCGGGTCCCAGCCCGGTGCGGGCAGTGGACGCCACTGTCAGTGCATGTACCATTCTGATCCAACTCTTCCAGGTCCCCCACCTCCTCACACCCCTCCCCTCCTCCTCAGTGCAGGGGAGTGAGGGGGTGTGTGGGGCAGGGCAGGGGCTGAGGACTCCAGAGACACATGGCCTTGTACTTTGAGTGTTCCCCCAGGGAGGGGAAATGGGGAAGGGGGACTGGAGAGGGGAGTGGGGCCCCTGAGCTCTCTGAACAAGTTGAAAGTCCAAATAAAACTTACCTGTTCCATCTGCGCTTGGTCTGTGCCCTCTGTGGCTGTGGTGGGGAGGAAACCCTTGTAGCGGAAGGTCCTGCAAACTGTCTCAAGTAACCACAACGGTGGGAGGGTGGGCATTGGGCAAGTAGGGGATGCACGGGGCACCCATGTTCCAAGGTGATTCTGGAGATGCAGGCATGTGAGTGGCTACAGGTGACTTGTGACATGGACTTTATTTGGAGCAGGTAGGGAGCAGCAGAGGGTGTCTTCGTGACCAGCCCTGAGCAGATGTCAGGGACTCATGAATTTTCCCTCCCATCAGGTCTGGCAGGTAGAGGTTCTGTAGCCTGGGGATTCATTTATGAGTAGCACGATTTTTTCATCAAATGATTTCTTGTGCCATGAACCAGACTGGAGCCTCAAAGAGGAAGGAACATTTGGATCTATGTCGTTATGGGTCAGAGAGCAGGGAGGGGCTGGGCTCCAGGCTCAGCAGCTGCCTTGAAAAGTCCTGTAGCCTGGGAGGTCAGAGCCAGGTTGTGAACCCATGACTTCTGCCCTAGCTGGGGCTGTGCCCTCTTGTCTGCAGAAAGGGCCTGAGTTACTTATTCATCAACTCTGGGTGCCTTTCATTTCCACGTGACCCTTTTGGCCAAGGATTCACTTAAAAACAAAAGGCAGGGGTAGTTGCTCATTGAAGGCCCAAGGTTCAGCTCCAGACCCAGGGCTAACATCCCTTTCCATTCAGTGCCAAGGTGCAGACCCCCATGGGGAGACGTCCCAGCCTCCCCTGCTCTTCTGTTGCAGTTGGCAACTATAGCTGGCCTCTAAAAGTTTATTCAACCTGGATTCCATCTGCAGCTGAGTCCTGCGTGCCAGGGAAGGTGAGAACAGACATCCCTATGGGACATGGTTTCTCACAAGCCCTGGGAAAGAAACTTCCGGAACCTCTGGCACATGGGTTCCCCTGGTTTTTTCCCACCTCAGTCAGTTCCCGTGGAGGAAGGCAGCACCCAGGTTTCTGGGACTGAGTTTGTTTGGCTCTCTGGAAGCATTTGCTAGAAGGGCATTAGTAAATTAGGGGTGGTAAAGAGACACAAAACCAAGAGAAATCCTAGCCATAGATAAAAAGTGCAAAGGATGACCTGGAGTGAGCTACAGGAGGGGGCGTGACCTGAGTAACCACATCTGGTCCTTGAGCGTGTTTGAGGGGGGAGGGCACCCAGGTATCCTGCAACCTGGACATTGCCCCTGTCACCGCGGTGAGGGGAGCATGGCAACATAGGGTGCAGATTCTGGCAGCTTGTCTCCTTGATTTCTGGCGACCCGGGAAAGGGCTCAGGTGTAAGGTGGGAAGCTAGGTGGAGCTGGGAGGGAAGGGGAGGAAGGGAGAAAAAGCTAGTGTTTCCCCAGCCCAGGTCCTCCAGAACCACAGCCTTTAACTTAATGCCTGCCCAGAAGAGAAGACATCGGGGGTGGGGGGGCTGGAGGAGGGGCTGCAGAGCCCTGCCAACACTTATCCTCCTCTTCCCAACCAGGGCTGTGATCAGATGGAAGGACTCTGTGGGAGTGATTCAGGGACACCAGGGCCTGAGAGAGCGTGGGGCAGAGGGGTCTGGATCTCTAAGCCCCTGGAAAGGTGAGGAGGGTGGGAGAACTTGCGCAGGAGCAAAGTCGGGGGAAGATCCTGCTGAGGCTGGAGGAGACACCCAAGAGCCTATTCTCTGTCATCAGCACAGACCCAGAGCTGGACGGCTGGTGGTGGGGGAGGATTCACAGACACCAAGCTGTCCATGAGCTCATCCCCAAGTGCCCGGTAAAAGGCCAACACCCAACATCCCAGCTCCGGCCCCACTGCCCTCTGTCTCTCCTTCAACCAGCAGCTGCCCCTTGGGCCTCCCTGCCTCATCTCTGATTTCACAGCCAGAGCTACCGGGCCGTGGCGACCCTGCCCCTCTCCTGGGTCCCCGTAGAGGCTGTGCCAGGCAATCAGCTGAGGAGAGCAAGAGCTCCTTTCAGAAGCTGTAGTGGTGATGGTGATGGTGGTGGCGGCGGCGGTGTGTGTGTGTGTGTGTGTGTGTGTGTGTGTGTGTGTGTGCGCGCGCGCGGCGCGTTTGGGGGGAGTGGAGGGGTGGGAAGCTGATAGCTAGCAAATGGGAGGGGTGTGTGGGTGAGTCAGCCGTGTTAATGAGAAACACCACACCCCGCTGATTAGGACTAATGAAGAAGAGCAGGGAGGGTGGGGTTTCAGTCAGTGATATCTTTATAGGGTCTGGGGAGCACGACTGCACCCCCCAGTCACATTCCTTCCTTAGCAAGGGCAAGAACAGAGCCACTTTGGCTACTGCAGGAAGAATGGAGGTTAGACACAAGGATGAACCGTCCAGGTCAAGGGGGTCCTACCTGGGAAGGGGTGGAACCAGGAGTCTGGGCAGAGACCACATACGGGGGGGGGTGGGGGAAACGGTGTGAGATCCTGCAGCACCTGCTCCTATTCCTGCCCTTCCTCTGGCTTCTCTATGTTGATTCACTCCAGAGAAATTCCTGCCACTCGGAGCTGTACCCCGCAGTGGCCTGAGTGCCTTTTGAAATCGAACTGACATCTGAAGAGGACCTGATGGAGGGGGTGCTGTGGAAAGGGCTCCAGGCTGTGCCCCTCCCGTCGGCAGCCTGGAGGGGAGGCTCTGGCTTGAGGCATTGACTGTCTCTGCGGATGTTCACGACCCAGGGGGGCCTGGCAGGGCTGAGGGCAGAAGGGAGCTGGGGTAGGGGAAGGCCTGGGCATCGCCGAAGGCCCTCTTGGTGGCTGCCCTGTCCTCATGGCAGAGACAGAGGCCCCCGAGAACCCGCAGTGTCGCCCTCCCTCCATGCCAACTCAGCCAAGGGCAAAGGCACCAGGCGCGCCTCGCAGATGTTCCAGTCTGCTGTGTGAGTGTGGGCCTGCAGGGAGGGAGGGCAGAGGCTGGGAGGGGGGACAGGATGGGTGTAGGCAGCACCTCCAACACCTCCTAATTTGCATTACCGCTGACACCCTTCTGGACCAAGAAAATGGAGCCCGAAATAACAAAGGGGGAGGTGATTCCCTGAGGGGGGCCTTTGAGGTTCTCTGTCCTTGCCTCCAATGCTCCCGGTGCTGAGGGCAAGAGGGCAGCCCCACAGCCGGCCCCTGGTGAGGGAAATGCACCTACTGTTGCTCCAGACCCCAAGCCCTGCCCCTTTCCTTCCTGGGAGCCTATTCCCCCCACCCTTCCTTCCTCTGGGAACCCTCTCCCTGGAGCCCCTCTCACACCTTCGCTGACCCCAGCTCTGCCCAGCTGGGGACTTGTTCTCTCCAGACCCTCCTGCCTCCACCTTCAGACTAGGCACTTCCCAGGGCAGGGCCCAAACAGCCCCTGCCAACCTGGGAGCTGCTCAAGAGAACATTCTGCATGAGAAATAATCCAAACAATAGCAGGGGAGCTTGTGAATAGATTCTAGAAATGGTGTGAGGGGTCCAGTGTGAGACCCGGCCCTAGGGCTACGGGGTGGGAGGGAGAGGGGATTCCCAGCTCCACTGGAAGAGGACTCTGTCCATCGGAGGTATTGCTAGATGTCAGGTCTCTGCCCTGTAAGATCCATGGAGGAAAGGACCAGGACTCTTCCATTCTGACGTAGGTTTCCTCTGCCCCAGGGACTACCGCACCGACCCCCACCAACACATTTGGTGCTCGATTTATGTGCACTGAATTTACTTCTGTCCCAAAGAGGGCAGGGAATGATGTGGCTGGCAGCCAAGGCTTGGAGGCGGGAGGCGGCGAGTGTGACGGCCGAGGAGAGGGAGATGGGACCCTCTGCCGGAGGGTCCTGGGACCTGGACGAGCCAACCGTGAGGGTGGAGACAAAGCAGAAGGACCTGGCAGGGAAACCAGGTCGCGAGAGACAGCCGAGAGAGCTGTGAACACGCTGTGGGGAGGAGCGAAGGGTGAGCTGAGAACTTCCCCCACTCCCCTCCAGGGATGCTATTTTGGAGGGAGAGAATATATGCAGTGCAGGGGGCAGGGTGGGGAGAGTATGGCAGCTTCCACAGGGGTCAGCGGGACCCCCCCCCCTTCTGCCTCCACTCTCCCCGGTCAGCCATCTTCACTGGCCCTGGGACCCCCACCCCCGCCCCCCGCCCCAGCACTTCCCTCCTCATTGGGAAAATCTTGCTCTCTTGAGCGCAGGAGGAGAAAGAAGGAGCTTGGAGATTTGCAGCTGGCTTCTTGGCACCCGCCTGAGGGTCCCCTGGGTCCTCAGACCTAGGGAGAAGCTTCTATTTCCATGACTGCCTTGGAATGAAAATGTGGAGGGTACCATGGGGCACAGGGTGAGAGAGGCACTGAGTATGGCTCGGCGGGGGGGGGCCTGAGCACTTCTTGTCCCCAGCTCCATACTTAGGCACTCAGCATGGATCCCCCTCAAGCATCAAACAGGGAGCGAATTTGGTGTTAAAAGAGATCAGGGCAGAGGCTGCTTCCAGGGCCAGCTGGGTTTACCCACAGGAGGTCCAGACCCTCCGGGTGGAAGCCCATCTTGCCCCTTTGGGCCAAGGAGGCTGGACAGAGGTCAGTGTGAAGTAGAGCCTTGCTTGGCATGAAGGGAAATTCCTGTGCCCCAGCTCAACCCTTCTGAGGGGCCCTGACTCATTTTGGGATGAAGGCTCCAATGCCCTGCGGGTTTCTGTGGTAGCTGGAGGCAGGGGGCGGGCAGAGTGTGTAGAGAGCACTGGTGACAAGGAGAGACTTTTGTTTTCGTTTTTGGAGCTTGGCTCTTTACTGCCTGAGAGCTCAGCTTCATCTGAAGGAGCAAGGTTGGCTGAGATGGGAAGAAGGTGCTGGGCATGGCTGCAGTAGAAGGAATGTTAGGTTAGACTTTAGGCAGAACTTCCTGTGAAGACACTGGGATACATTTCCCAGATGAACCGAGGGATCTGGTTCCCCGCATATTTTCCACAGTGAATCCCTCCCTCTCTCTAAGGCTGGGAGTTTGGGCTGGCATTGAGGCAGTGCAGGCCAGAGGCAGACAGATGAGCAGAATGACCCACTGCAGGCAGCGGGGTCTGAAGGCTCCAGGGAGGAAGGATGAGAGTGGGTTCAGGTGTCAGAAGACATATGTCCCCACCCCAGACATGGGTGAGGGATTTGAGTTAGAAGACCACAGGTGAGAAAGCCTGTCTCATCTCGGTCCCTCTCCCACTGTCCTAGCATCATACTTTTCTTCTTCTGGCCCTTATAGACCAGGGAGGGAGGGAGAGGAGGGGAAAGCAGCCACAGTGAATGGGAGTCTGGCTCCTTCCCCTGTGCCTGGAGCACGAGGCCTGCAGGACGTCTTGGCCGGGGGAAATGGGGGTAGTGGAGCCAAATTCCCTGTGGCAGAGGAGCTGGGGGGTGATCAGCAGAGGGGCGGGGGAATGCAGGAGCCCATGTTATTCCATCCAGGGCCCCCTGCTCCAGAGGGATGCCCAGTCCAGGCTTTCAGCCCACGGTGAGTAAGGGGATGGGGCCAATTGAATGATGATCACATCCCTCCCCCTTCCTGGGGCCTGTGGCCTTGTGGGTGTTGCAGGAGCTGAACTCTCCCATACCCCACCCCCCAACAACAAAAGCAATCTGTGGATGGGAGGTGGGGGAGGATCAGGGGATGGTGTGAAGGAGATAAGTCACCCAGAAGCATGGGTGAGGGGCAGGGAAGAGGACAGTGCCCCCTGGTGCTGGCCTTTATAGTGGGCCCAGCATACACGGGAACTTACCTGGGGGATCAGAGGGCCCCTTGCCTGCCCTGGCATCCCACTCCCTCCTGGGCTGGCAGGTGGTTAAGCCTGAGGACAGAGGAGGGACTGAGCAGCACTTGGCACAGGGGGTCTCCGAGCTCAGGGATTTGTGTGTCTCTGGTCTCAGGTGTGGCCCTAGTCCCCCACAGTGAGCACATGTGGGTCTTTTCCCCACGGTGGTCCTCCAGACTCATCCTGTCACACATAGCCCCAGATGCACAAAGCACACACACACCCTTCCAAAGTCCCGGTTGTGCGTACACACACACACACACACACCCTTCCTCGCTTACCAGGCTCCCAGTGACACCCACCCGCAGAAGCACACTCCTCCCAACATGCATGGCCCACACGCACAGTCTCAAACAACCAGGAGCAGAGTGCCACACAGTATGTCCCAGGTTCCACAGGGACATGGGCACGCACTGCCATTCATTCGCACATGACCCCACGTGGACCCCAGGAACAGTGCACACCAACACATGCGTGAAGTCCCACGTGCATAGGCTCCTGGCTTTGAAGTTGACCCCGTTATCCAGTGGTGTGCTGGTAAATGTTCAACAACGGGCTCTCCAATTTGAGCTGCCACTAGGATAGCACTGAGCATTGGGAAGAGACACATAATCAGCTCTTGTGAGCTGGTGTAAGCCAGCTCTAGCCCACCACTCCACTATCCTTTGTAGAAATCACATGATAAACCTTAACCACAGATGGGCACCACTATCCTTTGTAGAAATCACATGATAAACCTTAACGGCAGATGGGCAGCCCCCAGGAGGGCTGCCCCTGGGCAGCAGTGACTCATTAGGGCAGCTTTTTCCCCATGGGGGTGCCTCCCCTTCCCTAGCTTCTCCACCCCACACACCCCACTCCTGTCCAGACCCCACTTCCTGTCCCAGGTATGGAGGGTGACAGGCCCAAAGCTACTTCAGGCAGGCTTCCTGGAGGAAGAGGACAAGGAGATGCCACACGTTCTCAGAAAAATGCAAAACCTCTCTGTGCCCAGCTGTTGATGCTCTGTATCTGCCCCCCTTGTGCCTGGCCCACCCCTCGTTTCCTGATTCTTCTCCCTGGTCATTGGGACCAGAAGTCTGGTCAACATTAAAAGCTGAGAAGGGGGAAAATTTGCACCTTGTAGGGCAGTGACGGGAGGTGTTCAGAGCCTGTTCTGAGAGTGAGGACCTCTCGTTCTACCCAAGCTCTGAGAATGTTGCATCATTTCTCAGAGATTCTGCTCCTCAATTAGAAAAAAAAGGGAAGGGACTGGATTGGGCGGTTTTAATTTCCCTCTCGGCTCTGACCTTTTGGCATTCTAGACTTCTGAGATTCTTCAAAAATCTACTCCCTTATTGCTAATCCGGATCCCTTCTCAGCTCACGAGGGAAGTGAACAGATGTGGTCTGGGGACTGGGGGCAGTGAGTGCCATAGCCAAAGGAGCCGGAGGCTAGGCCTTGGCGTCTGTAGGTTTGGATCTGGGGCCTGACAGCCCATTTTCATTTGGAGGACCTTCCAGCAGCCTCTGTTCTCTTCGCTGTGGCTCCTGAATTATTCCTGCCCCACACACATATTAGAGGAAAAGGGGAGGGGAGGGAGAGAGAGGAGAGAGGGAGGGAAGAAGGAAGGGAGGAAGAAAGAAAGAAAGAAAGAAAAAGAAAGAAGGGAGAATGAAAGGACGGAAAAGGAAAGGAAATGAAAGAAAGGAAAGAAAAACAAAATGAAACAAAAAGGAAGGAAAAGAAAAGGGTTCACCCTGGATCCAGGAAGCAGCCAGCTTAACCAGTCAAGTTGCTGGGGGGACATGGAGAGGATGGGGGAGAGTGGTGTTCCTGGTTGTTACAAACTCTTCCCTGTGAATCTGTGAGGTGGGGGCAGTTCCGGGCCTTCCTGAGCTTGGGCTGAGTCGTGCCAGGGCAGAGTTGAGTGCTGTCACTGTGCCCCATCAGTGCCCCGGGCAGGGTCTGGGGTCCAGGAGGCAGCCCACTCCTCTGCCCACAGCCTCCTGCTGCTGCATTGCTGCTCCTTCTGAAAACAACTGAAACCACAAAATTGGCTTGTGGTTGGGTGAATATCAGTCACTGCTATTCAGCTTGGCTTCCTAGGATGACTAAGGGGGTTGGAAGCCCCTCCTATTAGCCCCCCAAATTTTCAGAGGAATCAGAGGCAGACATGGAAAAGTGGTTTCTTTTGGAGGCTTTTGCTGGAATCTGAGCTCCCAGATGGCGAGGCTGCAGGCACTGTATTGCAGCATGTCTGTGGGCCCAAGGGTTTGGGAGGTCACCAAGGTGGAGGGTAACATTATTCCTGGGCTACCTCACCCGACAGCTTGGAGAGGGAGGGGGAAAGGATGAGGACACTTAGGTCTCCAACGAGCCTCCTTTCAATCTGCCTCTTCCAATTCCAGTCCTCAAGGGAGCCAGGAGCCGAGCTGCTGCTGAGGGCGTGACTGGGCATGGTGGGTCCCATGGGCAGGGCCTGGGTATCAGCCTGGCAGCCCAGCTGGTGCCTGGGCCTGGGATCAGTGTCCTCGGCTGGAATTCTCCCACCTCCCTCCCAGATAGCCGCGTGACCTGGAGACAGTCCCCTCCCCTCTCTGGGCCAAATTGTGCCAGTGGTCTTTCAGGCAGGGTGCTGCAAATGGGAGAAGGCAGGCTGCACTGTGAATGCCCAGCCCCCGGTCAGTGTCACCTAGAGTCTGATAGTCTGGGGTTTGACAGGGCCTAACTCTCCATCCTTCCCAGAGTCAGGAAGAGACAATCCAGGTGATCCTGAGTTTGGGATGGAGGTGGTGTGGGTAAAAGAGACACTTTCTTTCTTTCTTCTGGATATTGAAACCCCCTTGGCCCCTTTTCCTATCTCCTCCTTCCTGTGCATCAGTGGCAGCCAGTGCCAAGGGAGAAGGTTGCATCCCCTCCTCCCAATGTTATGTTATGTAAAGTGGAGTAAAAGCATCCTTTAGAAAGTTTTGCTATTTTTATTGATCTGTAACATCTCAAAGGAAGAAGTGCGCTTGCCATGCAAATACACGTCAAGACCAATCTCCAGTCTCCTTCCCCCTTGCCACCCCCAAGCCCCACCATAGAAAATGTGGGAAGTGCCGGCTGAGCTTGATCATCCGGCTGCCTGATCCTCCGAAACTGTCTGGGCTTTGAAAACGAGCTCGGTCTGGGAGGCAGGAGGGTGGGTTCTCCCCGACTCGGCTCGGTGTTCCCTTTTAAGTGACTCTATCACTAAGCCTCGATTTCCCCTTCTTGACCTGAAAGACTTGCATTCTCTCAGCGCTGACCGCTTGTGCATCTGTGATGCTGGTGAAGAAAGGGAAAAGGCAACCCTTCCCTTGACCCCTGCTGCCCGCGCCCCCCGCCCCCTCACCCTCACCGCCTGCCGCAGTTCTGCTCCCAGTGGCTCCCTCCCTACCCAGTTCTGCCCTTCGATCTCTTTCTGACTCTGATCTCTTTCTGTCCATCGTCTCAGTTTCTCTCTCTGGCTTTCATTCTCTGTCTCTCCATCTCTCTTCCTGTTTCACTCCCTCGTTCTCCCCGCCCCGCCCCCCAGGCTGCGGGTGGGCGCGCGTGAGTTCTAGATTGCCGACTCAGGCTTTTCTAACTGCCCCCTCCCCGGGATTCAATTTCCCCAAACTCACCTGCCCTCATCCAGGGTCTGGGAGTGGGGTTCATGGAGTTCACATCTCTTTGAGCCTTTGACCAGGTGGGAAGGTTGAGGGTCTACATGACCTATCTGTGACCTGCCCCGACCAGCTGAGGGTTAGGGGTCCCCTGGTTGGAGGAAGAAGGGTCATTTTTCTGTGAAGGGATGGGCCTACCTCCTCACTGATTCCTGAATTCCCCAAACTTTGGGGAGGCCCAAGGCGGGGCTTCTCACTTAAGGAGAGGGAGGAACTCTGTTTAATACCCTAGGCTGCAAGCAGTAGGGCCCACACGGAGCAGACTTGTGATTCCGGGAGGGATGGAGAGTGCATGTGGACAAGGAACATATGAATAACATGTGGGGAAAAAAACCTGTGACACTCATAGACACACCAGAGGCATGACATCTCCCCTCCTCCACCCCACTCTCTCCCTTGGGGGTTAGGGGCTCACCCCTAATACCAACCATATGTGTGTGTTAAGCACACACAAACACACACACACACACTACGCTCCTGCACTCGCGCACACATGAGCTAGAAGAGCAGGACTGGGGAGCTGGGCTGAATGAGGGGAGGGGAGGGGAGGGGCAGGAAGGCAGGGTAGCCCCACCCCCATCCCATGCCCCATGCCCACTATCCGCCTCCCGGTAATTGGCCAGGTCTCTGCCCCCTTGACTTTTCCCAGCTTCGAGGAAATACCTCCCTTTAGGGGAAAGCGAGATCGTGAGGGGAAGCAGGGGAAGCACTGACTCGGGCAGAGGCATGAGCCTGATTTTCCAGTCTGAGGTGGGGCGGAGCAAGGTGGCACTGGGGACGCCCGGGCGGTGGGGCCTGACTCAGAGCCAGAACCACAGAGCTCGTCCGCTGTATTGTCGTCGGGGAACAAGAAGCCACCAGGTTTATAAGAAACTGCGATTCATCTCTGCCCCCTTCCACCCCTCTGTAAGGGATCACAGTTAGGCTCGAGGAAGAACTTACAGTCCAGGCAAGGAAAGCACTCTGTCTCAGATGATCTTTTTGGAAGTCTTCCCTGGGTTTGTTAAGGAAGGATGGTATGTTTCAGGGAGTTTAAGTCTTGAGAAGAGTCTCGGGCCAGAGGATGGGGCCCTTGATTTCCCCACATAAGCTGTCAGAGAAAGCCCCTTCCTCCCTCCCAGACAAGAACAGGAGCTCTTACGCCCCACTTGCTGTCCCAGAGCTACTGAGGCTGCAGCAGGGGCATACAGGGGTCCCCAGAATCACAGGCAGTTGGGTTGGCATGGAGAGAGGTGGGGCAGCTGGCAGCTCCAGCTGGCTCTGCTGGTCCCCTCTTGGCCACTGGCTCACAGCTCCCAAGGTGAGAAGCAAGACGGGGAGAGAGTGCAGCTTCTATTAGCAGAAGGGCAGAGCTGAAGGTGTGATGAACCTCAGAGTGCGCAGAGAGTTCAACACTGCCTGGCAGGGATCATGCCCAGTGGCGCCCTCCTATTTCTAAGAGTTGCCCAGGCCCCTCCCCACGCACACAGAAACACCGAACCGCTTGGCTGTGTGGCAGTGGGCCCAGTTTTCAGGGGTGGGGAGTTCAAAAAAGTGAGGAATGCCTCTGCCCCCTCCCCTACACCTGGAAACAGGACTCCTGGACTCCTGGGTTCTTCTGTCTGGACCTGTTTTCCTCCACTGCCGCCATGCCCAGCGCAGCCTGGGCTGTGCATCTGAGCCAGTGCCTGCCCCTTTTGGTTCCTCCGTCCTGCTTCCCCACCGCTCCCCCCTGGCGTCTTGCCCCATAAGTGGGATGGCTTTTGCTGAGTAATGAAGCTCAATTCTGCAGGGTCGTCAGACAGAAAAGGACACTAGGAATGACTTCCCAAAGTACAGGGGACACACACCAGGGGTGACCTGGGGAGGCCTTAAGGTCTTGCCTTTCTCCAGAGGGAGGGGAAGGACTCTGAGCCGGAACTGGGGTGGGCAGGATACTTAGTGAGCAGAGAGGGATAGGGGATAAAAATACCTGAGAGCCTGGGGAAATAAAGTCACCCTCTGAGCATCAGTTTCCTCATCTGTAAAATGAAGAACGATAGTATCCTCTTTACAGGTGGGGTCATGGGAAGGGCACAGTGCAAGCATAAGGGTTCAGCACAGGGTCACCAGCTTGACAAGGTACTTAACTTCTCTATACCTCAGTTTCCTTCTCTGCAAAATGGGTACAGTGGTCCTCGCCCCACTGACCTGCGGCCTTGTGGAGCCTAATGAAATCAAAGGTATGAATTGCCTGGGAGTGTTCTCCTTTCTCATCCTCTGTGCCCTTAAGCAGCAGTAGGATCACCAGGAAGAACTCAGGTTTTTCCAATTTCCGAACTCACTGGGAGTCAAGGGATGAGATGAAGTACAAGCTGGACTCAGCAATATGTCCAGGATGGTGGGAGCCTGAGAACCTGGGTACACAGCCCACTCCTGGGGCCCTGAGCCTTGGGTGGTGATTCCAGGTCAGTGTGCGCGTGTGTGTATCTGTGAAATGCAAAGACCCTGGGCCCAGTATCTCAATCCCCAGCCACTGGTCCACTTGCTAAGAACTTGCCTAACCATAGCCATCCCTCGCCAACCCACAGAACATGTCAGGTTCTGGTGCCAGTGATTGGAAAGAAACGGAGGCAGGCATGAGGTGGGGAGGCTATGGGCAACCACACCAGCTTCACGACCCCTGTGGCTGGAGATGAAGGTCCAGGGGCTGCCAGCTGCCCATGGCTCTGGTGGAAAGAGGTTGGCAGGTCGCCTTGTGACACTTCCTGGGTAACTGAGGGGGGTGGGCAGCAGACAACAGGCTCCCAGGGAAATCTCAGACCTGTGTGTCAGAGCGGATCTGTGTCTGGTATGGTAAGTGGGGTTAAACTCAAGGTCAGACGGAACCAATCTATTTCCACGCCTACCTGGCCTTGGGTGCCCTCTGTTGCAGTGGCTGGGACCCAGGTGTCCACTCAGCTGGAGATGGCACTGCTAATGCCTGCTCTGTCCCTCTGCCCAGACGCTGGTTGTCTGCCTGATTTCTGCCTGTGCCTGGGATTTATGAGGAATGGAGCACAGCATATAGGGCCTAGGCCTCCATTCCACTCCCAAGTTGGGGGTGTTAATCTCTCCATAGGTTTGGGGGATCTCAGGAAAGGAAATGAGACTGAGCTGCAGTATGAAGGGCTGAGGGAAGACAACTCCTTAGCCTTGAGTGGATGAGGTGGGAGGTGGCTCTAAACTGCTTAAACGGAGGGAACACTACCAGGTGTCTCAGAGTTCTGTACAATCCAGACACGATCACTTAGCCTCCACCTATGAAGTGCCCGGAGATCAGCCTGCCCCAGGCTCCTGGGTCTCCTACGTCACTCCTCCTTGCTCTCTGCCTTATGCCATTCCCAGGCCACTGTTACATTTCATGGAGTTGAGAGGGAGGAAAAGGAGGGAAGGAGGGAAAAGGAAGCCCTGAGTACAATCTGGAGGGCCAAAGTGGATCCCAAGCAGGAAGCAGAGCTGGCAAGATGACAAAGAGGATACAGTGGAAGGTGAATTTGTTCACACGGGCAAGAAATGTAGGATAAGTCGGCAAGCTGCCTTTGCAGCAGGGGGACCTGAGGTAGAAGGTAAGAAGGGTTTCCAAAGCGGGCAGTAGTCTCGGTGTTTCTGGAATAGGATTTGTGTGTATATTGTGGGTGGGGTAGGGCTGGACAGAGGAAGAGCTGCATCTTCCTGCCCTTGAGGAGGAGATGGCACAACAGGAAGGCCAGACGGGGGACTGCAGGTAGAATTCCAAAGTGCCCCAGGAGATAGGGATGAGGGAGACAGAGGGCCAGCTGCTGGGCCTGCAGCCTCCTTGTCCCCGCTCCTAGCACTCCCGCCGCCTGCAAACGCTCCTCAGCTCCCCCACCCCATCTTGGCCCACAGCCCTGGGGAAGCTACATGGCGTTCTCACCACGGACCCAGTGCCGGCTGCGGCTTCTTCCCTCTGACCTATTTTTTAATCATCTGATGGGATCCCCCCCACCACCAAACCTAAGCCCTGGCCCCCTGGGCCCGTCAGCTTCACCGCGTGTCAAAACTGCCCCTGTCACTTTGCGTTGGTTTCTCAGTCCAGCCGGCCCCTCCCCCAGGGCCTGAGAGCGATGGCTAATTCCCCAGCTGCTGAGCCTCCACCCCCAGCCCCAATGGAGGCGCCCCAGGACTGCTGGGAGGAGGATCTGGGGCCTCCTCACCCTCCTGCTGTGTGGCAGGAAGTCCTTCCTGCTATCTAACCCCCATTCTTCCCTCTAAGCCTGCCGGGAGCTGAATCACAGACACAGAGGATGTTGGTACTGGAAGGGACCTTGGGATACTTCTCAAGGGACAGAAAAGGGCAACCAGTCTCCTGCCCTGGGTTTAGGGAAGTCTGCTGCCCCCTTGGCTCTCTCACAGAATTCAAGAGGATGGTCTCTACTGACTGTTTCATTTTACAGAGCAGAAAACTGAGGCACAGTGAGGGAAAGCACCTAGCCCAAGGTAATCGGGAGCTAGTGGTGGAGCCAGGGTCACAACCCAGAGCTCCCCTTCTGTATTTCCATTTGCTTCTGGGTCCTCCCCATTTAATGTCTGTTTCAGTTTCTGTGCAACTCTACCCTTGACCCTGACCAGAAGTGTTCCCTGCCATGTCCCTCTCTCCCTTGCCCAGTGGCCTGGAAGAGCTTCATCCTGGTTTTTCGGGGCTATCCAGCTTGCTTCAGGCAACGTTTAGGAATGGGATTTGTCCCTTCATCTCCTCCCCCCCACTACTGCCTGTGTCCCCTTTGTCCCTTCCTCTTTGGTCCATCCCTGGTCCACTCCATAAGTTTGCCCCATCTAGGCCCTCCCCACCAGTGTTAACCAGATGCACAAGCCAAAGGGCCTCAGGCCAGAGACAGGCCCAGAGCAGACTCACAGATGAGGGCCCAGTCCCCGACAGACAGGCAGACAGACAGACATGCAGCAGGCACACTGAGACCTAGAGAGACCTCAAGGCACCGACAGAGACATGGAGACGTTTGCAGACTCAGCCCCAGAGAAAAGCAGATGGACAGACATAGAGAGATCGACACGGAACCTACACTCAGGACAAGCACACTAAGATTTTACAGATCCCAGAGATAGAGGTGGGTGTAAAGAATACTCACAGCCAGGCAGGCAGAAACACGGGGGACCCCGAGACACACAGAATCAGACAAACACAGCAGAGAAACACAGAGACTCAGAGCCCTGAGAGACCAGTAGAGTCACGGGGCAAACAGGGATACATACAGCTCACAGGAAGCCAGGCGAGGGCCTTGGAGAGCGAGCGGACCAGGCAGGGGCTGTTTGGCTGCCCTGTGGCCAGAGGCCCCGGGGAATGGCCTTCCATGGTGGCCCGGCCTGGCGGAGCCTGACTGTGCCAGGGGGTTGTGCAGTCTCCAAGAGCACAGGATGGGGAGAAGAGAGGAGCCTGCTTGTGGAGGGGTCAACCCTTGGCCTGCATCCCATTACTCAGCTCTTCTTTCCCTCCCTGCCCCCCACCCCAGCTCCCTTTACCCAAAGCCCTGGGTATTCCCCCCACCCCCACTCCTGGTAACCGGACCCTGCTTCCTGCCTGAGATTAAGGGCCTGTCTGCTGAGATTCCCCAGGAAGGGGAGGGACACAGTCTCTCCTCGGCCTCCCTGGAGCTCAGGCTTGCCCACCCATAGCCTGGCATACCCCCAAGACTACAGATTGCTCAAGTACCCAACATCTTAAGGTCCCTTCAGGAGGGGGCAGGGACCCTAGTCCGGGAACACAGTGGGGGTGGGGTGCTCTGCGGGTGTGTGTGTGTGTGTGTGTGTGTGTGTGTGTGTGTGTGTTTTGGGGAGTGGGGGGGTGGGGATCTAGTGTGAAGAGCTGGGTCTGGGGTGACCGTGGTTAGAGAAAGAGAGAAAAGCTGATCTGAGATAGGATGCCCATGGAGGGAGGACTGAAATGCAGGAGGAGCCAGGCATGGCCTGGAGCCAAAGGGTAAGGCTGCCCAGCCTTGAAGGGTGTAGGGGGTGGGGAAGGGGAACCAGCCTGGGGGTGAGAACCCAGAGCCCTCGACCTTGGGATGAGCCCACACTGACCACCTGGTGCTGGGTGCTGGGGACTTGGAACTCCTCCAGCTGTCATGGGGGGAGGGGCTTCTACAGGTGCTTGTCACTCCCCTTCTGCCCTCTCTGGCTGTTAAGCCGATGGTTCCGGCCTTGCTCTCTGAAGGACTGGCAGTCTGGGCCCAGAACTGGAGGAGGTTCAGGGCGGGTGTGGGTGAGCAGAGCAGATGCCCAAGGAGCTCAGGGAGGCTGCATGTGGGACAAGAGAAAGGGTGTGGCTGCAAGAACTGGATCACAGGGATTTGTCTAGCATTGCTCTGTGGGCCGTGTGTGTGTGTGTGTGTGTGTGTGTGTGTGTGTGCGCGCGCGCGCGGGCTCTTGTGTACACGTGGGCATCATTCGTTGTAGGTGCACAGGCTGCTGTGTTTCAAGTCTGCATCTGAAGGACAAGTGCCCTGAGGGGAGAACTCTGACCCCGAGGTCACCTTGCTAGGAGTTCTTTGGGTGCAGAGGCTGAGCCTAATTTATCTCTGTGATCCCAGAGTCCCCAGGGTCTGGCCTCTCCCAGTCCCCAGGAATGGTGTATGAGCATCAGGAGGGGAAGGCTGTCCTTTCTGAGATGGGGTCTTACAAACAGAGAGGTTCTCTTTGGGCCCAAGGCCCTTAGTGGAGGCTGGAGTCTGGATTTGAAGTCTGGATTTGTGGGGAACAAATGGATGCCAGAGGGAGGAAGCGGAAGCTGCAGGCAGCTTGGAGGAGGGGAAGAGGAGGCACTTTAGCACAGCCTGTGCCTCTGCTCTGTTCCTGCCTTGGGGCAGACCCCCTCAGCCTTTACACCACCTTACACCTCACTTGAGACCTGGCTTGTCCTGGCAGAATGTCTGTTAGCTCCATTTACTGTCAAGGAAACCAGAGCGGTGAAGGTACTTGAACAGGCCACACAGACAGTTGGAATTGGGGTTCCAAGCCTGTTACCCCATTTCCCTCTGCCCCAGCCTCCCATCCCCACAGGTGTCTCCACCTCTCCCTGGCCCATCTCCCTCTTTTCTTCTTTCTTGCATCCCCCTTTTCCTGGCCTGAGATTTTCTCACTGAGTCACACTCTGGGTTTCTGACTTTGTGGTGCCTGTCCCTCTCCATCTCTGAATCATTCAGAAACTCAGCCCAGGCCCCTCACACTGTGCTCTCTCTTTCCTGTCGTGCTTCATCCCCAACACGCCACACCCACTTCACTCATCTACCCTCTCACAGCCTCTCAGGCTGTGCCCAGCAGGGTGACGGGCAGAAATCCTTGGCCCTGGTGTCTTTATGTCCTGGGTCTCCACCAATAGCCACCCTTCCCCAACTCCCCCACGGGCCGCTCAGTCCTCCCTGCATCTTACAGTATAAGCCCATTCAAGAGCCTTCTGGTACCATACTGTCTTGATTACTGTAGCTTTGTAGTATAGTCTGAAGTCAGGGAGCCTGATTCCTCCAACTCCGTTTTTCTTTCTCAAGATTGAAATAGGTAGCTAGTGGGAAGCAGCTGCATAGCACAGGGAGATCAGCTCGGTGCTTTGTGACCACCTAGAGGGGTGGGATAGGGAGGGCGGGAGGGAGACGCAAGAGGGAGGAGATATGGGGATATATGTATACATATAGCTGATTCACTTTGTTATACAGCAGAAACTAACACAACATTGTAAAGCAATTATACTCCAATAAATATGTTTAAAAAAAAAATAAAGAGCCTTCCGGGTCCCAAGAGGGCTCAGCACCCACACATTTTAAGGAGAGGACCCAGGTGACTGTTAGATTCTGGGGTGAGGAATTGCCTCATCCTGGAGCTTCAATAAGAAAATCTTCTCAATGCCTGTAGCGGCCATCCTCAGCCATTACACAGTCTTCCAGGCGCCGAGGAGCACACAGCAAGCAGGGTCAGGGCACAGGCTTTCTCAGGCTGGGACATAACTTGGAGGTGGAATAGCAAAGTGGGAGGGGGCCTGAGAGTGGGATACATGGACTCTGTGGGGCCCAGAATCACCTGGAGTCCTTCAACATACAGATTCTGGGGGAACCCACCACAGGCCTGGGAATCAGAATCTCTAGAGGCCCATCCCAGGAATCCACATTGTAACAGCTTCCTGGCACCGTCTGCGACCCACAGGTGTGGCAGGTGCTGTGTGGCATCAGGTGAGCCAAGCTCAATTTGAGTCTTGATAAGAAATGGCTTGAAAAGAAGCCTTGAATACAGGCAGAGGACAACAGGGTGAAGAAAACCACTGTCCAGGCTGGTGTGTGTGTGTGGGGGGGCAATTTTCTTTTCTGTTTTCCAAACCTTTTCTTTTTTTCTTTTTTTTTTTTTTATAAATTTATTTATTTATTTATTTTATTTTTGGCTGTGTTGGGTCTTTGTTGCTGTGCGCGGGCTTTCTCTAGTTGTGGTGAGTGGGGGCTACTCTTCGTTGCAGTGCACGGGCTTCTCATTGCAGTGGCTTCTCGTCGTGGAGCACAGGCTTTAGGCGCACGGGCTTCAGTAGTTGTGGCACATGGGCTCAGTAGTTGTGGCTCGTGGGCTCTAGAGCACAGGCTCAGTAGTTGTGGCGCACGGGCTTAGCTGCTCCATGGCATGTGGGATCTTCCCGGGCTAGGGCTCGAACCCGTGTCCCCTGCATTGGCAGGCAGATTCTTAACCACTGTGCCACCAGGGAAGCCCCCAAACCTTTTCTGATGTGATCATATGACTGTTCATTTATTACGATTGTTCTCCCTCAAAATGGGAAGGCAAACACTGTTGTTGAAAGAGCACTGGATCAGGAGTCAAGAGACCGGGATTGCAGCCCTGGTTCTGCTACGAATGGGATGTGAGAGTTTGGTAAGTTGTTTGTTTTCCCATATTTACCATCCAGCCTGTCTCGTAATATTTGATGTTTGTTGGAGACGGTGTCTCTCCCATCCTGGACACACACCCTGTGTATCTTTGCTTCTGCCCCACCAGGGCTAGCCTTCTGGATGCTCAGTGGGTTGATCCATGAGGTAGGGGGGAAGGGCGGCGATGGGAATTGAGGGGATCCCAGGGGACCTCTTCACAACCTTCTCTACCTTCCTCACCTCTCCAGCCCTCGGGGCCTGGGAAGAGGGTGAGGTGGCAACAGGAGGAGGAGGTGTCACTGCAATAGTTCTTCTTCTCACCCAAGCTGGCAGAGGGGCAGGACTGGCACTGGTGACACCAGGGCCACTCAGCCCCCGCTTTTCACAAGTACTTTCTTTTTTGGGTGGAAGGAATTGGAGGGAGGGGGTGAGAAATCTGGGGTTGATAAGCCAGGCTGTAAGACCCTCTAACAGCCCATCAAGTTACAAAAGACTGCCCCCAGCCACCCTCTTCCCCCAGGGACAAGTCCCCAGGTCCACCTGATTCCGCGATTCATAATCCCTCCTGCCCCAAAAGCTGGGTGGGAGCTCAGGTCCTTCTGTTCAGAGGTAGGGGGATGGATCCCTTGACCTGAGGATTAGCATGGAGAAGAGGAGTGGGGAGAGAGAGGGAGGAACAAGGCTCCACTCGGCCCTCCACAGCCAAGCACTTAGCGAAAATATCTCCCAAAAGAGATGTCAGCATTCAACAGTCTCGTGTCTCCTGGGGAAATCAGTCATTCAGGGAAGACTTACTAAAATCTTTCACATTTCCCCAAAAGTAGCCAAGGGTCCCAAGGTTACTCTCTCTTTCAAGCAATGCTGCCCGGTTGCAAGAGCGGGCAGAAACTTCCCCCTTCCGTAAGAATGGGGAATGGCAGGTTAAGGGCCAGGAGGAGGCCAGTCCCTGGTTCTGGTGCTGTTGTGTGCTGGCCTCTATGCTCAGGGGATGCACTGATTCTCTCTCCTCCCTCCCTGGGTCATGCTCGCCTCCTGGGGTCCCCAGCTTTGCCTTCACCTGCCAACCTGCCTCTCGGTTCAGCTCTAGTTGGGAGCAGAGAGTCCCCATGGGCCCCTAAGGGTGAAGCCCTGTTGGGCTGGGGCAGGGATGCAGAGATGGGGCCAGCCCCCAGGGGAGAATTGAGGAGGGCTGCGGTGAAAGGGGGGAGAGAAGAGGTTAACTTTTAACATGGTGAAAATGTTAAAGTATTTTTCAAAACACTCTTACAAATGTAAAGATTTATCTATATACTGACATGCAAAAAATTCCACGACACCTTGTTGAGTGAAAAAAATACATTACAAAGCAGCACGTGTGGTGTTTATACAAAATTATATATATATATATATATATATATACACACACATATATATATGGTGTGTGTGTGTGCACATGTGCAAAAGATGGGGGGTGTGTGTGCAAGGAGTGATGTCTGGAAGGGTGTTCACCGAAATCTTAATCCTGTTTGCCTCTGGGGGGTAGAATTTGGCGTGATTTATACAGTCCTATTTTTACTTTTTTCTACTGCTGAAATTTTCTATATGAATATGTTTTATCTTTATACATAGGAAAACTCCCAATGATGATATTTTCAACCGGGGGGGAAAAAGGATTGTTTTCATGATAAAAGGAATATAGCTACATTAGTCAGCAGAAAAGGAAAATAGAGAAAGAAAAGCTCCCGTAGTCCTATCACCAAGGCGGTCCTTCAGAACATGCGGTGGTTTTCCTTCCTGTCAGCCGGCTCTGAATCTGTTCAAATCTGAATCTGTTCAATCTGGCTTTTCCATCCAGGTATCACAATAGACTGGAAAGTGCTGCCCAGGTGTGCCCTCTCATGTAAGGCTCACAGGCCCTCTGAAAAGTACATCAGTTTGTTTTCTCTAGCCTAGGGGACTTGAGGCACTTGAGGCTGACTTTCAGGCAAGGGAAGTGACTTGCCCAGGTCACATATACCTGAGGGAGGGGCAGAGCCAGTCCTGGGACCCTGAGCACTGGCAGCCCAGCGCTACTTCTAGTGCGCATGGCTGCCAGGCCCCGGCGGTGGAGCTTTTGTGGGCCTGGACCAGCCCAGGACCCTGCAAACCCTCAGCTGTTGCGGTGCAATTCGTTTGAAGGAACTCTTCTTGCTGCCCACCAGGCCCCAGGTCTGCCCTGGGGCTGAAGGAACAAGATGCCTCGGACACAGTCCACTTGGGTCTCTGGCAAAGAGAAAGAATGCAAACACTTCACACAAGGCCACTCAGCACGGAGCCTGGGCACACAGTGAGCATCACTGAACATCTGTCACATGCCCACGGGCGAAGCGGCTCGGAGCCTGCGAGTAAGCCCATCTGGGCCATCACTGAAGGCTTCCCGTAGGAGGGGGCCTTTGAGCTGAGCCTTCAAGAATGGGTGGAATTTCCAGAGGGTCCAGAGAAGAGAAACAGTCTGGCGTTTCAGGTGGAGGGGTTGACTCTCCCAGAAGGCAAAGTATGCGAACTACAAAGCGCGCGGGGACTCGCTGGTCTACACGGTGGGGGCCCTGCAGTCCTCACCAAGCGCGTAGAATTTGCCGAGTATTAGCCACGAGGGGCGGGGTGAGGCGGGGCGGGGCCGAGGTGGGGGGTGGAGGGGGGAGGCCCAGAGAGCTTCATAAAGCCACAGCAAAGGCGCCGCGACGCTAGTGACAGCGACCCGCTGAAGACGGAGCCCGGGAGCTGCCGCGCGCCCGCCAAACGCGGGCGCAGGACCCAGGCGTCCGAGCCCGGGCTCCGGTGGGGCCCCCGCCCCCCGCCCCGCCCCCTCCAGCCTCCGCCCAGCCGACCCCCCGCGCCCGCCCCCGCGCGGAGAAGGGCCGGTCCTCGACGGCCGCGGGAAGGTACCAGCCCGCCCCGGATGGGCATCTTGGAGCCAGGCTGCCGAGACATGCTGACGGGCACCGACCCGATGCCAGCGAGCGACGAGGGCCGGGCGCCAGGCGCCGACTCGCACAACCGCTACTTCTACCCGGAGCCGGGAGCGCAGGACG
The DNA here is from genome assembly GCF_028023285.1 of Balaenoptera ricei. NCBI lineage: Eukaryota > Metazoa > Chordata > Mammalia > Artiodactyla > Balaenopteridae > Balaenoptera > Balaenoptera ricei. The sequence goes on along the minus strand of NC_082658.1, from coordinate 17,722,271 downwards.
CGGCCGACCGTCGCGTGGGCGCCAGCCCTGGGGCGCCCTACGCCGGGGGCGCCCTGGTGCCTGCCCCGCCGGGCCGCTTCCTCGGAGCCTACGCCTACCCGCCCCGACCCCAGGCCACCGGCTTCCCCGGGGCGGGCGAGCCCTTCCCGCCGACGCCGGGCGCCGAGGGCTACCAGCTGGGGGACGCCTACACCGCCCCGGACCCGCGCGCCACACTCTACCCGGGGCCGCGCGAGGACTGTGCGCTGCCGGCGGGGCTGGAGGTATCCGGGAAGCTGAGAGTCGCGCTCAACAACCACCTGTTGTGGTCCAAGTTTAATCAGCACCAGACGGAGATGATCATCACCAAGCAGGGACGGTAAGTGAGGCGCGCGCCGGGAGCGCCGAGCTGTGGGAGCCTCCTCGGTCCCGCCGACCCGGACAGGGACGCGCTTTTCTTTTTCTTTTTTCTTTTCTTTTCTTTTCTTTTTTTTTTCTGTCTAGACTTTGCTAGTGTCTCTGTGTCTCTCACAGCTTTGGCTCAGGCTTTGGGGGGAAAGAGGAGTTGAGTTTCGGACAGGAAAGTTCTGGGGCTTGTTTACTCTCAGGACCAACAGGCACAACTCAAAAGGGAGATGGAGGAGAGGGGCGCAGTGAGCCGTCGTCCTGGTTTAGAGGGATGGTGCCTATGGTTTCACCCAGCATTGGGGTGCGGTCTCTGCCTGGAGGGGGGCGCGGAGGGCGCAGGGGGAGTGTGTGCTTTGGGTTTGACAGAGCAGGGCGCCTCTTAGCCCCTATGTGTGGGGAAACGGAGCGGAGGGCAGGGTCTTACAGTGGGGTGGACAGCAATCCAGCCCTCATCTCCGGGGCCCCTTGTGCCCACCTCTCCCAGCCCCCTTACTGCTGTTGTGTACAGGTCAGCTCTGGGGTTGGGGGGTGGTGTGGTAAAACTGGGATTTGGTGACATGGAGAAGTGGTCGCCAAGTTTCCTTTCCGGTAGTACTTTGAGATCGTATGTCTGGTGTGCGCATGTGTTGGGAGGGGGGAGGTCGTAAAGTGGGAGGGGGCATAGATTCCTTCCAGACACAGTCCCCTCCCCGAGGGCACAGATGTCCATGGGCCTGAGCAGGTGAAGCTAACCCATGGGTCCCAGCTGGCAGCCATTCCCACACTCTGTACCCTTCAAGGCTTGTCCCTGAAAGCCTGCCCCACCCTTATCCAGATACTCACCAGTCCATCCTAGGGAACCCATGGTTCCATGGTTCAGGGTCCCCTGAGCTCCGTGCATGTGGGGTAGGGTTTGGGGCCAAGGGTGCTGCTTCCGGAGAGAGTCTCCTACAAGGGGGAAAGAAAGAGAAACTTGCAACTTGTGTGGTATTTGTTTAGTAAGCAACACTCTGAGTGGGCCCTGCCTGTGTCTGGTGTGGGAGTGTGCACCCACCCTTCCCGGTGGGGCCCGTGTGGGCAGGGGACCAGCGAGGGCCTCTGTGTGGAGGCGCTATGTCATCAGTGGACCTGGGAGGTGTTGAAGAGCAGATACCGAGGGTTGGGCTTGGGGAGCGAGAAGGGAGAGGCCATGCTGGGCCTGAGGGTTGGCATTCAATCTGGGCATTGCTGGAACATTCATCCCTCCTGACGGATGATTTCTATGGGGTGGCTTGGGATTGAGGGACCTGTCCACCAACCACAATTGGCTTCAAGTTGCTGAACTGTTCCTCTTTCTCAGGGATGAACCCGGGAAAGTTGGCATTTTCTTTCACGGCACGGCCTTCATCTTCTAGGCCTTCTGATAATTCCTCTCTGCTCCCCCAGCCCTACCCCCTGTCTGGGTGCACCCAGGCATAGCCTAGGCTTCTAGGCTATCATGTCTGAATTGGAGGGGACCCAGAAAATCCTGTCCCACCTTCTCCCTGGACAGAGAGGCAAATGGACCCAGAGACAGTAAGAGACTTTTATGAGGTTACACAGCACATTCATCGCTGGGAGAACTGGCACCAGCATGCAGATGTTATGTGCCTGGGTTTCTTTCTCTGGTCCCCCACGACCAGGAGTAAAAACAGCCACCCACACTGTCCGAAGGCCTTGATGCATTCAGAGTGCTTTCACTTCCATTATTTCACTGTGTGCTAGGTAGGCCAAGCGGCCTCCCCATTTACAGCTGAGGGCACTGAGGCCCAGGGGAGCTAGTGGCTTACACTGGGTTACACGGCAGACCTGAACTCAGGCTCAGGCCTGAACTCTGTTGAGTGGTCAGGAAGCCTTCCCACCCTGGGGCCTGGTGGGGGGGGTCTCCCCACAGCCTTGCAGCCAGGCCCCAGCCCCTCCAGTCTTGAGGGATGAGGTAGACAGAGCTTCAGCAGAACCTCAGGGCTCTGGGGGTGCAGGGCTAGCTGGGGGTCTTAGGTGGACGCGTCTTTCTGTACTGGTTGCCTCCTTTACACCTACAGCCTCCTTCTTTCCTTTATTTTCCTGCTGAATAATCTTCTCTGGACAAGTTTTGTTGTCTCTCTTTTAGATCCACACACTTAATTTCCTTAATTATGAAAAATTCCAATATATACAAAAGTGAAGAGAAACATGTAACGGATCTCCATCTACCCATTATCCAGCTTCAACAGGTGTCAATACTGGTCCAATCTTGTTTCTGCTTTATCCTCGCTCACTTAACTTCTGGTCTGAAACTATATTAGTGATAGTGTAAGTAATTAGTAAGTAAATCCTAGACACTGTATTACTTTATCCTTAAGTAGTTCTCCGTGCACCTCTAAAAATGGCTTTTTAAAAATAAACACAATGCCATTAGCAAACCTGAAAAGAAACTCTTAAATATCAAATTTCCCTGATTGTTTCTTGTATGTGCACACGCGTGTGTTTTACAAGCCTCACACTTTCAATCCATCCTAACGACTGCTTCGGACACTGCGGGCTGTGGGGCCGCTGGAAGCAGGCAGTGGCCCCTCACAACTTCCTCTGAGGCCTCCTCTTGGATCAGGCCTTGGGGGCCCCATGGTGGGGTGGAGAGGACAGAGGACACACCACCCCCAATTCAGCACCTCTGACTGTGAGCTTGGGCTCCAGTGATCTGGGAAGTCGGCGGCCATTTCCTTCTGCTACTGGCTTCTGAAAAGGAAGTCTTGGGCTCAGAGAACAGCTCCCTTTCTGTCCTCCTGCTTTGGTGGGCTGGCCTGTCCTTCCATGGTTTCCAGTGACCCACCAGTCACCACCACATCACCCACGGCTTTCTTCCTTTTTGAAAAATCCTTCCAGCCCAGGCCCACCCACAGCCCCGTAGCCTTTCGCCTTGGGCTGACTCACTCCCTCCCAGATCCTTCCTCTCCCACCCACCCTAGACCCATTCCTCAGTGTGCACACAGTAATGCTCTCCTCCATGGGCAGGAATGTGGTGGGGAGCAGGGGGTGATTCCAGGGTCCAGAGACTGATCCAGGCAGCTCAGATGGGGCTGGGAGGGGAAACGGAGGACAAGAAGATGGACTGGCCAGCTGGAAGGCTGAGAGTTCAAGTTTGCGTGTTTGTGGAGGTTCACGGCCTGATAGGCCCACTCATGTTGCCCGGCCTCGTGTTGTTTTTGGGAGGCAGTCTGTGTGCTGCGCCCAAGTCGGCCGGTGTGTGATAGTCGACGGTAGACGTTCTCAGTAGAGAAAGAGAGAGGCGGCTGTCTCGTGTGTGGGTGTGTGGGTGTGCAGCAATTGCCGGCAATCCCCACTTTTCTGGGTGTAATTAGTTGATTATTATAATTAAGATAACTCTTGTTAAGCAGCTCAGTTTGCATTTGTGTATGTGTGTGCGAAGTTAGGGCTTGATAAAACAATTTCAGTCCCGTACCATCCTCAGCCCTTTTGGTTTTCTCTTCTCTACATTCCAACTCCGAGAACTTTTTAGATCTTTACATTTTTTTTTTTTTTTTTTTTTTTTAGCTTTAAGCCTGCTTTAATTTGGGCTGACTGGCTTTATTTCTTTTGGAGTAGGTGAAAACGGCTTTGCTTTCTCTTCCGCCGTTTGCTGGTGGCTGTCTGATTTCTATTCAGTGGGTCCGAGGTTGGTGGGAAGAGGCGATCCCTTGATGCCCGAGCGCTTTTTGCATTTGGATCGGTACAAGGCATTGCCAGAATACCCTCCTCAAAGGTGGTACCGATTTACACCCCCACCAACAGTGGCTGAGAGGACCCATTATCCCACAGGTTCATCAGCATTAGATATTGTCAATTTTGAAACATTTTGCCAACATGACTGATAAAAACCATCTTTTAATTTGTACTTAACGATGGTGAATTGGAGCATTGTCAGAGGTGTACAGGATGGGGATGGGATATGATGACTTTGTGAATCATTTCAAACTGGATGGTCCTTAGAAGCAGCAGAGGAACTTGGGGTCTTGGACCCTGTCCCCTGAGGGCTGAGTGAGTAGTGAGCGGTCTTTCCTAGGGGCTCAGTTTGGCACCAGACCCATCTTCACTCCTGGTTCCTTCCCAGCAAAGTGTCGTGTAAATCAGAGGCTATTTTGGGATCCCAGCTGGTGGTGATTCTAGACTTTTAGGGTGAAGTTGAGACCTCCCTTCTCCTCTCCCTCTTCCCCACAGTCTTCCTGTGTCTCCTGCCTTTCACTCTACCAGTGATAAGCAGGATGGGGTGAGGGAGACGATAGCATGCGATCTGCCATCAGGAGACCCCATTTCTGCTCTCCCAACGTGGAGCCATCACCAAACCTCTCTGAGCGTCATTTTCTTCAAGTATAAATTGGAAATAACATTTTATATCTCAAAGGACTGGTTCAGTGAACTGGCTGCTGCATAAGTAGTGGCACTTGAATGAATATGTTCCTTCTCTCTATTACTACATGTTTAGATAGGAACTGGTTACAGTATAGGCAACATGAATGACCTGACCACTGTTGTAGAATGAGCTGGTGGTAGAAATGGGTTGAAAATATTCCCCCACCCTCGATCGCTCAAAGTCTCATCCCTAACCTTTGATTTCTCCAGTTGACTGGCATACCGAGCTCCTGGGACCGAGGGCCTCAGACCGTAACCCTGGACTCTTGCTTGCGGTTCTTCAGCCAGGCCAGAGGGCTTTGATAGTTCTGGGCCTGGGAGAAGATAGGATGGGGGCGGGATGGGAGAGACGGTGAGCTGAGTTTCACATCCTTCAAACTCCTTAACAGCTCTCAGAGGAAAGATGGACAGGAGTTATTATCTCCATTTACGGGTGGAGAAAGTGAGGTTTGGCTTGGGAATTAACTTATCCAAGGCCATAGGACCACTAAGTCTCTTTTTCTCAGCCCAGGAGAGTCTGGGGAAGACAGGAATGTGACAGTACCCTCCCCGGGAGATCTTTTTTTTTTTTTTTTTTTAAATAAATTTATTTATTTATTTTTGGCTGCGTTGGGTCTTCGTTGCTGCGCGTGGGCTTTCTCTAGTTGCGGCGAGCGGGGGCTTCTCTTCGTTGCGGTGCACGGGCTTCTCATTGCGGTGGCTTCTCTTGTTGCGGAGCATGGGCTCTAGGCGCGTGGGCTTCAGTAGTTGTGGCTCGTGGGCTCAGTAGCTGTGGCGCACGGGCTTAGTTGCTCCGCGGCATGTGGGATCTTCCCAGACCAGGGCTCGAACCCGTGTCCCCTGCATTGGCAGGCGGATTCTTAACCACTGCGCCACCAGGGAAGTCCCCAGGAGATCTTTCCAAGGTTATTAGCGATGTTGATCTGGGACCCTCTGGGGACTAGAATCCACCCAAAAGTGCTCCTAGGCCCCTAGAACTCTCCCTCTCCCAGGTTTCCTCACTCATGAACCAGTGCCTTTCTTCCCAACCTGCAGGGCTTCTTGTAGGGGAGGGGAGAAGTGTGTGGGAATGAAAAGTAATTCTCATGAGGGTGTGACTCTTCCAGCTTAAAAACTCTGCTCTTCCTGCTTGGGTTAGAAGAGAAAGACTAAGCCATAGATGTGCTGGTTGTAGTGATGGTGGTGATGGGGTGGTGGTGGTTGTAGTGGTGGTGATGGGCTGGTGGTGGTTGTAGTGGTGGTGGTGGTGGGGGTAGTGATGGTGGAGGTGTTGGTTGTAGTGATGGTGGTGATGGGGTGGTGGTGGTTGTAGTGGTGGTGAGGGGGTAGTGATGGTAGAGGTGTTGGTTGTAGTGGTGGTGGTGGTGATGGTGGAAGTGTTGGTTGTAGTGGTGGTGGTGATGGTGGAGGTGTTGGTTGTAGTGATCATGGAGGTGTTGGTTGTAGTGATGGTGGAGGTGTTGGTTGTAGTGGTGGTGGTGATGGGTTGGTGGTGGTTGTAGTGGTGGTGGTGGTGGGGGTAGTGATGGTGGAGGTGTTGGTTGTAGTGATGGTGGTGATGGGCTGGTGGTGGTTGTAGTGGTGGTGGTGGGGGTAGTGATGGTGGAGGTGGTGCTTGTAGCGATGGTGGTGATGGGGTGGTGGTGGTTGTAGTGGTGGTGAGGGGGTAGTGATGGTGGAGGTGTTGGTTGCAGTGGTGGTGGTGATGGGCTGGTGGTGGTTGTGGTGGTGGTGAGGGGGTAGTGATGGTGGAGGCGTTGGTTGTAGTGGTGGTGGTGATGGGGTGGTGATGGTGGAGGTGGCGGAGATGGTTGTGTTATGGTAGTGCTTCTTCCTGTGAATCTGTTGCTCAGCACAACAGCACAACTTCCCAAATCCAACTTCCTCCACTTTTCCTGGGAACCAGGACTTTGAACATGGGGGCTGTGCTCAATAGAGTCCCTCTTCCAGGTGGATGGGAATCTCCAGCTAGGACTTCAGTTACTTCTCTGAAGACCCTGGAGCAGGCTGTGCTACAGACATCAGGCCCAGGAGGATGGGGCAGGGAGAGCCTGTGGATGGGTGCTCTGGGGCTAAGCGCATGTTAGCACCGTGAGAGCCACGATGGAGAGGGTGGATGACAGACTGAGGCCAGACCAGGGTTCAGGGAACTGAGAGATGAGGACCTACTAGGAACTGCCTGTGTGGGGCTGGCTTGTGGCTTTGCTCCGCCTCTAGGGAGCAAGCGAAGGCTAGGGACAGGGGTGTGCAGCTAATGTCTAGCAACTGACCCTCTGAAAGAAAAACATTTTTAAAAGCCCCGATTCATAGTGTTTGCTGATTTCCGTGGTAAATACCCCTATAATGGCTGCTCGTAAGCTGCCCACGTGATATCACTGAATGCGGAGTTGGGAAGAGACGTGTGGTAGTGCACATAATCTGGTATCTCCACCGGACAGGTACAATAGATGTAAACAATCTCAAGAGCAGAGATAATAGTAAACCGTAGTAAAAAAAATTGAGAAGTGATTTTTTTGAGTATTTATTACAGTGGCTTGTAATGTAATACATTTAATTGTAAATTTATGTGATTTAATTTTTAATCGTGGCTGTTTAACAACTGGCTGGCAGACTTCCTGGACTTCTCCAGCTGGCTCTGGTGAGGGGTGGGAGCCAGCTCCAGCACACCAGCGACGGACAGCCTTTGCACAGGGCACGGCTGTCCGGGGGATTGGGGGCTGTTGGATATTGATGGGTCTCCCTGTTCTCCCCAGGCGGATGTTCCCATTCCTGTCATTTACTGTGGCTGGGCTGGAGCCCACCAGCCATTACCGGATATTTGTGGACGTGGTCTTGGCGGACCAGCATCACTGGCGGTATCAGAGCGGCAAGTGGGTGCAGTGTGGAAAGGCTGAGGGCAACATGCCAGGTACGCGCCTCCTTGGGAACTGGGGGGCATGCTTTTTATCTAATACTGGGCGCCCCCTGGTGGATCCAAGAGGAACCCCCAAGCCCCTGGCCCTGACTCCTAGGATTTCATTCTCTGTTCCATCCCTCCCATCCCATCCCACCCCACCCCACTCCACCCCACCCCATCCCCTCCCACTTCTCACTTCCGTTCCGTTTGTCATCTCTTCTACTTTGCTCTAGCCTGTCTTCGGCTCAGTCCTCTGCCCACACCTCCCCCTGTCCTGCCCCGTCTGTCCTCCCCCTGCATCCTTCTTGCCATCCCCCTCAGAACAGGCAAAGAAGCCCCACATCACCAGGGGTCTGGTCCCAGGGGCTGCATGCCAAAGAGATTAACTGTCCACAGGGAACCGCCTGTACGTCCACCCAGATTCTCCCAACACTGGAGCCCACTGGATGCGCCAGGAAGTTTCATTTGGGAAACTAAAGCTCACGAACAACAAAGGGGCCTCCAACAACGTGACCCAGGTGGGACTCCTCCCCATGGGATAGCCCCGCACCCCTCCCTGTCCCCGAGGTCGCAGCGGGTCCTGCAGGCTGCTTCTGTTCTGTAAGAGCGACTTTTCTCCCTCTCTGACTCTGGTTCTTTTCCACCCACCTTGGGAGGAAGCTGAATCTCAGGGCAGACAGGCGTCACATTCGGGCCAACACGGACCAAACCAGCCAGGGGGTTTCTTCACTGAATCCTGGGCTACCATCACTCGTGTACCATATTGGGTATAGAGTTGGTACCGGTGGTCCCAGGGAATGGATGCAAAGTTTCTTTGAGTTGAGCAATTCTATTAAAAGTGCCCTTATCCCTGAAAAGCCCTGTTTGTGCTAATCCCTTGGTCACAATGGACATCTGGGGATAGGTAAAGGGGCAAGAGAATAGAACTGGTGCCCTGAAGAGGCTAGGGACTGGGGTTGGAAGCCTGGGAGAAGTTATGTGGTGGCGGGGCAGAGGAATGGGCATGATGACCTCAGGGTCCTTTCTAGCTTGGCCGTAGGGCTGGCCATAGGTGGGGCTGGGAGAGGGTTCCTTTGAACTCCCTCCTCCCACCCTCACAGCCGTCCTACCCTCTCTCAGATGATCGTGCTCCAGTCCCTCCATAAGTACCAGCCCCGGCTACACATTGTCGAGGTCAGTGATGGAGAGCCAGAGGCGGCCTGCAACGCTTCCAACACGCACATCTTTACTTTCCAAGAAACCCAGTTCGTTGCCGTGACCGCCTACCAGAACGCCGAGGTGAGGGCTCCCTGGGCGAGGGTGGGCTGAGCCTGTGGCAGGGTGGGGGGACAACGACGGGGAGAGTGGAGCCCCCAGTCTTCCTGGGAGCGATTTTGGAAGTTCCCCAGCCTCAGACTCAGGACTCAGGTGACTCTGTTTCACTTCTCTCTAGATTACTCAGCTGAAAATTGATAATAACCCTTTTGCCAAAGGATTCCGGGAGAACTTTGAGTCGTAAGTGCCACTGGGTTCATCTCATGTTTGCAGAGGCCTCCTCTTGTCCCTCTGAGACCAGACAAGTGCTCAGCATGTCCCCTCTCTGCCTCTGCGGTGGGGAAGTGTGGGCTGGGTACTGGAGGGCGGCGGGCAAGTCAGGAAGGAGGGTCTGGGGAGGGACGTGAGACAGGCAGGCTCCTAAGTGACCAGTTCTGGTCATGACCCCTGTCTTTTGCTTCCTGTTTTTTTTTAGCATGTACGCATCTGTTGACACCAGCGTCCTCTCCCCGCCTGGACCCAACTGTCAATTGCTTGGGGGAGACCACTACTCTCCTCTGCTCCCCAACCAGTATCCCGTTCCCAGCTGTTTCTACCCCAACCTTCCCAGCCAGGCCAAGGATGTGGTTCCCCAGCCTTACTGGCTGGGGGCCCCTCGGGACCACAGCTACGAGGCCGAGTTTCGAGCTGTCAGCATGAAGCCTTCATTCCTGCCCTCCGCCCCTGGGTCCACTATGTCCTACTACCGAAGCCAGGAGGTCCTGGCGCCTGGAGCTGGCTGGCCTGTGACCCCCCAGTACCCTCCCAAGATGGGCCCAACCAGCTGGTTCCGCTCCATGCGAACTCTGCCCATGGAACCTGGCCCTGGAGCCTCAGAGGGGCGGGGGCCGGAAGACCAGGGCTCCCCCTCCTTGTGGACTGAGATCACCCCCATCCGGCCAGAGTCCAGCGACTCAGGACTGGGTGAAGGAGACTCTAAGAGGAGGCGTGTGTCCCCCTACCCTTCCAGTGGCGACAGCTCCTCCCCTGCGGGGGCCCCTTCTCCTTTTGATAAGGAAACCGAAGGCCAGTTTTATAACTATTTTCCCAATTGAGCAGATGACATGGTGAAAGGAACAGAAAGAGTGTCATTGGGTTGGTGACACCAACTAACGTAGACCACAGACCCAGGACTGAGCCGTCCCCAGCTCCCTCTGTCCCATCTCCTTCTGTAGTTGGTTGAGGAAGAGGGGGGCCAAGAAGGATTCTGGGGTTCACTTGCTGCCTCCTGGCCCACAGTGAAACCTGCGAGGAGTGTTCTCTGCCCCTTCCTCTGTCCCAACTACAGTCATTTACCTGGTGCTGCTTCTGGCTGTGGGTTCCCAGCTGGAGAACAGAAAACAGACAGTGGAAGGTCTGGGACACAAAGGAGCTTCCTCCCTTCTGCGGGGTGTAGGGGTGGGAGTGGGGGGGGGGTCAGGATCAGGTGGGACAGCCAGACTGGAGACTCAGATCTCTTCCTCTACAGAGTAACTTTCAACATTTGTGTGTGTGTGTTAATCCCTGATGTGGAAATAAAGACACATGAATTTTATAACAGCCAGCCAGCCACAGTCAGGGGAGAGGACCCAATGACTTTGGGCAGCTGGCTTGGGCCGCACCCTCTTAGAGGCAGTGGGGTCCCAAGGAAGGGGCTGGGAAGGGGGGGGAATTGTGCACGATTCAAGAAGCAAGGTCTTGGCGGGGTGGTGTGTGAGGGTGCATTTTTCTTTTTTCTTTTTTGGGAACGGGGGAGGCTATTTATTGTACAGAGAGTGGTGTCCGGATATATTGCTTTTGTCTTCATCACTTTCTGAAAATAAACACGAAACTGTCAAGTGTGTCCTACTTTAATGCCTGGGTAGGGGACACGGGCGGGGACTCTACCGGGAACTGCAAGTGCACCAAAGCTGTTCTCTCTGCTCTAGAACAGAACTTGAAGTTCCGAAGACCATGTACCTCCTAGAAACCAGAGGTGACTTCATTCAGGGGATAAACTGAGTTAGAGCAATGCTATGTGTCCTGCCTTTAGTGCTCAGGTTAATGGCTGATGCCGCTTCTTAAGGTGTCTTGGGATACCCTGACCTGTAGAGCAGGGTGTGAGGGCAAGGCCAGAGGATGGGGGCTGGGTCGGGGCGGGTGGGTCTGAGGAGAAGGATGGCACTTGATTTCTCTTTGCATTTCTAGCAGCTTTGGATCCTCCATCTTCATCTTAGGGTTGTTCAAGGATTAAAGGAGTAAATGTAAATAGGACCACATGAAATTGCTGTTTTTGTAGGTCAAAAACAGCCAAATATTGGCAATTTCATATGATTTACCCTAGTACATGTAAAGGGTTTAGAACAGTGCCAGATAAACAGTAAGCACTCAGAGTGTAAACTATCATCATTGTCATTATTATCATTCTCTAGCCGTTTCTCTCTCTCCTTATACACATACTGAATTGCATTTGTAAAATGATACATGCTTCTTTTAAAGAACTGAAGCAATGCAGAAAACTATAAAGACAACAATAAATTATCCTAAATCTTACCACCCATCAATAATTATCATTAACATTAGATAGATTGGAGAGACAGAAACACTTTTATAATATTGGAATCATACTGAAAATGCTTTTTCTTAATGAAATCTATTGAATTTTCATTAACAGAAGTTAATAATAATAATAATAATAGTAATAATAATAATAATAACCCACCAAACCATCAAAACCCGCAAGAATCTCAAGTGAATGAGGACAATTGCCGAAGTCAAATCTTCCTTCATGATAAGAGATATTTCCTAAAAGAGCACTCTAAGGTTAAAAAAGGAGCTTATGAGAAACATTAAGAGGTTGGAGTTACTATGTTTGCCTCATCCCAGTCCAGAGTATACCCCATTCTAATGTGGGAACATCATTATAGGCTGTATAGGTGTTCTCCCAATTCTTTTTGGAGCCTGGAAAACTTCACTAATGTCTCACAGTTCACATTCCCTCTTTTACTGGTCTCTGCCCAGAGGTAATTTTCATCACCATCTAGTCAGAAGAAGGAAAAGATAAGGAGACATACGTATTTGGTTCCATCCTCTTTGGATTTGGAAGCTCATCTTTTTTTTTTTTTTTTTAAACGTGATAATCCATTTATTTATTTATTTATTTATTTATGGCTGTGTTGGGTCTTCGTTTCTGTGCGAGGGCTCTCTCCAGTTATGGCAAGTGGGGACCACTCTTCATCGCAGTGCGCCGGCCTCTCACTATCACGGCCTCTCTTGTTGTGGAGCACAAGCTCCAGATGCGCAGGCTCAGTAATTGTGGCTCACAGGCCTAGTTGCTCCGTGGCATGTGGGATCTTCCCAGACCAGGGCTCGAACCCGTGTCCCCTGCATTGGCAGGCAGACTCTCAACCACTGCGCCACCAGGGAAGCCCGGAAGCTCATCTTTTTAAAATGACATGAGGAGTTCAGCCATATTGCACTCCGTGAATGCAGATTAATCCTCGCCATGCCCCACCCCTTGGCTGTCACTCTTTGGAGTTAATGATATTAAACTGAGCCTATTTCCTTTCTTGGGAACTGTTGTGAGTAATTACAATACTCTTCTTTTTAAAAAAATTTTTTTTTAATTAATTTATTTATTTTTGGCTGTGTTGGGTCTTTGTTGCTGCGCGCGGGCTTTCTCTAGTTGCGGCGAGCAGGGGCTACTCTTTGTTGAGGTGCACAGGCTTCTCATTGTCACGGCTTCTCTTGTTGCAGAGCACAGGCTCTAGGCACTCGGGCTTCAGTAGTTGTGGCACACGGGCTCAGCAGTTGTGGCTCGCGGGCTCTAGAGTGCAGGCTCAGTAGCTGTGGCACACAGGCTTAGTTGCTCCACGGCATGTGGGGTCTTCCCGGACCAGGGCTCGAACCCATGTCCCCTGCATTGGCAGGCGGATTCTTAACCACTGCACCACCAGGGAAGCCCCTTACAATACTCTTCTCCCTCACTATTTTTAAATGATTTTGGTTCAGTACATTAGACATGAAGTGAAGGGAGTTGTGATTGAGTCATACTCTTCTTTTTCCAGAGGTCTGGCTGCAGATGTTTTGATGCTTTGTTATTTGACTCACAAAGATCCCTTATTATTATTTCTTCACTATTAGATGTACCTTTCCTGAAAAAAATATATATCTGAATAAATAAGTAATATATTTATTTATTTTACTGAATATATATGAATACACATACACAGAGTCTTTAGATAATGTAATGCATTTACCTTAAAATTATACGGTCTGGTATTAATATACTAACTTGTTTTTATTTGAATTCATCTGATAAATTTTCTCCTTTTTAGTTGATAGTGTCTTAGTTTCATTTTTGTTGTAGTTATGTCTGTGTTAAGCAGCAAACTAACAAATTTAAAAACACATTTTAAGACTCTTAAGGACTTCCCTGTTGGCGCAGTGGTTAAGAATCCACCTGCCAATGCAGGGGACATGGGTTTGAGCCCTGGTCTGGGAAGATCCCACATGCCACAGAGCAACTAAGCCAGTGCACTACAACTACTGAGCCTGCATGCCACAACTACTGAAGCCCACTCGCCTAGGCGAGTTGCCTGTGCTCTGCAACAAGAGAAGCCACCACAATGAGGAGCCCGTGCACTGCAGCGAAGAGTAGTCCCCACTCGCCACAACTAGAGAAAGCCTTTGTGCAGCAACGAAGACCCAGTGGAGCCAAAAATAAATAAATAAATTTATTTAAAAAAAAGATTATTAAAATATTTTCTATTTATTTATAAATATAATGATCACTTATTAACCCACCACACAACTTAAGGACTAAAACATTAATAACATTACCCCATCCCATTTCCTGCCTTTTCCTTATGGATAACTAGTATCCTGAATTTTGTGTTTATCTTTTTCTTGCTTTTTAAAATTATGTGTTAACACTTTATATATCTCATTATTATATTATTTGGTTTTTGGTTGTTTTGAATTTATAATATATATGTATATATCTTTGTATTATCTTTCTATGCATGAACATGGAATATTTCTTCATTTATTTAGGTCATCCTTAAGATCTCTCAGTAAAGTTTTATAATTTCTAGGTATAGATCTTGTACATCTTTTGTTAGATTTAGTCTTAGGTATTAAGTTTTTTTCTCTATAAAAGGTATCTTTTAAAAATATATATTTCCTAATTGTTACTAGTACATAGAATTACAATTAATTTTTGTATGCTGATCATAAGATCCAGTCACCTTGCTAAACTCTCTTATTATTTTTCAGTGGTTTGCTATAAATTCATTACTTTCTCTATGGCCAGTCAGGTTATTTCAAATAACAAGAGTTTTATTTCCTCCTTTTGAATCATTATGCTTCTAATTTCCTCTTTTTTTATTTTTAAAATTTTTATTGGAATATAGTTGATTTACAATGTTGTGTTAGTTTTAGGTGTACAGCAAAGTGAATCAGTTACACATATACATATATCTACTCTTTTTTTAGATTCTTTTCCCATATAGGCCATTACAGAGTATTGAGTAGAGTTCCCTGTGCTATGCAGTAGGTTCTTATTAGTTATCGATTTTATATATAGTAGTATGTATATGTCAATCCCAATCTACCAATTTATCCCTCTCCTACCCTTATCCCCTGGTAACCAAAAGTTTGTTTTCTACATCTGTGACTCTACTTCTGTTTTGTAAATAAGTTCATTTGTACCCTTTTTTTAAGATTCCATCTAATTTCTTCTTTCCTCTTCTTATCATATTGTACGGGCCAGAACTTCAAGTGCTAGTTTCTTGCCTTTGGAGGGATGATTTTCCGCTATTTATTCCACTTTCTCCCTTATGCTGGTTTGGTATTTCTGTAACCTATTTCTCTTATTTTAGTGGTATCTCTATACAGTTTATATGCACATTTAACCTAACAACGTTGTAATGTTGAATAATATTTTGCCCTCCATTCTGGTCAGTAAAACAATTTTAGATCACTTTAGCTCTGCTGTAACCCCTACTGACTCACTATTGCTTTTCCCCAACTTACTGATTTTGAACATTTCAGCTCTGTTTTTTGGTTTTTTTTAATCCCACAGATTGGACTCCTGTATTATTTTACTGAGACAGAACTTGTTTGGGCTTACTTTTATGTTACTATTCGTTTTGTTCACTTTTCCTTTTTGCATTTCTACTTTTCTCTGGGATCATTTTCCTACTTCTTTTTAAAATTTTGTATTTTATTTTATTTTATTATTTGGCTGCATTGGGTCTTAGTTGCAGCATGCGGAATCTTTTGTGGCAGCATGCGGAATCTTTTGTGGCACGCTGCCTTCTCTCTAGCTGCAGTGCACGGGCTCTAGAGCGAGCGGGCTTAGTTGCCCTGTGGCATGTGGGATCTTAGTTCCCTGACCAGGGATCGAACCTGTGTCCTTGCATTGGAAGGTGGATTCTTAACCACTGGACTACCAGGGAAGTCCCCATTTTCCTACTTCTTGAACTAAATCCTTTATATGTTCTTTTGGAGAGGATCTCTTTGTAAACTCCGCATGTGTTGTTTCTTATAAATATTATTGTTTTTTCCCTCATTAATGAATAAGATTTGCTGAGAAGACAATTCTAAATGCTTAGTAATTTTTTTCTTATCATTTTATAGAAGTTATTCCACTGTCTTCTGACTTCCGTTGTTGTTTGTGAAATCTGCTGCTACTCTAATTGCCATTCTTTCGTAGGTCATCTGTCTTTTTCTTTCTGCTTTCCAGATCTTCTATTTATATTTGATGTCCAACAGACTCACTATGATGTGACAAGGTATGAATTGATTTTCTTGCTCATTTTGGGATATTCTGTGCTTCCTGGATCTGTGTATTCATGATTTTCATCAGTTCTGAAAATTCTCAGTCAATTATCTTTTAATTTTTTAATTGAAGTATAGTTATTTATAATATTAGTTAATTATTTTTTTTAATATTGCTTCTTTCCATTCTCTTTAATTTCACCCTTTGGGACTCCAATCAGATGGATGTAAGAATTGTTATTCTATTATTATTCATGTCTCACAACTCTATTATATTTTCCCCCTTGCCTTTCTTTGCTGCATTCTGGATAAATTCCTGGGATATATTTTTTAGTTAAATTCTACTCTCAACTGTATTGAATATGCTGACTGATTAGCCCATCCACTGAGGGTTTTTTCCACAGTTTACAAAACAGTTTTCATAAGTATTTTATATCTCCATTAAGTTTTATTTCAAGGTTATGCTTTGCATTTTCATAATTTCTATTTTTTCCAATTTGTACAATCCCGATGATTTCTTATTGTATGTTTTCCCTTATACTTGCATTCTTTGTTTCTGTAAACATTCTAGACGTAACCATGCTGTATTTTGTATTTGACATGTCCAACATCTGCTGTCTTTGTGGGGGTGGTGGTAGGGGTATTGTCTAAACATGTTGTTTCTTCTGGTCCTCACTCATAGTGGGTTTGCCTTCTTGCACACTTGATAGTCTCTGTAAGGCCATGTTTGACTTTTAACCCATACAAGTCCGATAAGACTAACTTGGGGAAACTTTCTTCCACAGATGTTGCCTCTGATTCAACAGATGTGGAACACCAAGTAGTGGCTGGACTTTTTTTTCCAGCACTAAAGTTTGATTTCTTGGCTAAGGGCTTCAAAAGAGTGAGACAGAAGCTTCCAGACTGCTAAGGGCCAGGCCTGGGACTGGGACAGCATCACTCCCACTACATTCTATTGGTCAAGGCCAAACCAAATACAAGGGGAGGAGAAATTATTTCCTCTCTGGATGGAAGAGTGGCATGTGCTGCCTAGCCATTGTCCTGGGATCTTTCCTTCACCATCAGCCTGGGGATTACTTTCATGTCTCTCTTGTGTTGGATCTCCTGTTTCCTGGATCACACCTTTCTGTTTCTTTGTTTATTCTCTTATTTTACTGAAGGACATTTTTTTTTTTTTTCTGAAGGAGTTTTATGGTGCACAGAAGGTAAAACTAAGTTTTCAACATGTCTGAAAATGTCTTTATTTCACTTGGACATCTGATTGATGGCTTGACTGGGTATAAAAGCCTCAGTTGGGAGTAACTTTCTCTTGAAATTTCCAAGGTATTTTTCCATTGTATTTTAGTTTTCAGTATTGCTCTTAAGAAGTCTGATGCCATTTTGATTCATGATCCTTTGTGTTACGTTTTTGGATCCTCTCTTTATCCCCAGTGTTTTGAACATTCTAGATTATATGCATTGGTTGGAAGCCTTTTTTTTTTTTTTGTCTATTTATTATTCTGGGGCACTCAATGAGACCTACCAATTCAGAGACTATGTTCTTTAGTCTTAGAAAGTTTTCCTTTTATCCATTGTTTATTTCTCAACTTCTTTTTTTTTTTTTTTTCACCAAATAGCCCTTTATTATTACTACTTGTGATGTACTCTGGTCTTTCTCATTTAACCTCCCAACAACTCCATGAGGATAGGGTTCTTAGCCCCACTTTACAGAGGAGGAAAGTGAAGCTTAGAGAGGTTAAATAACTTGCCCCAAATCAGCAAGTGGCAGAGTTGGTTTCTAATGAAGACCTCTCTGACGCCAACCCCCATATTCCCAACTACAACGCTTACTGTTTCCTAATGGACTTGCTTTGGGGTTTCTATTCAAAGCCCTGACCCATTTGGTGAATGTTCAATTAAAGACAGTAGTAGAGTGTGGTAGCAAATGATGAAGTGTTACCAGTGGGTGTATATAAGGGAAAAAGAAGCAACATTTTTTAAAATGCAATATCCTAGGCATTTTGTTTGTTATTCAACTCAATCCTTCCTACAACTTTCAAATTTAGGAATCATCTTTTTTTTTCCATCTTACGGATTTGGATGCAGAGAGGTTTAGCAACTTTTTAAAGATAAGTATTTTATGTAGCTATTGGACTGTAAGCTCTCCGAGGATAGAGACTGACTCTCTCATTCGTGCTTCTATTTTCAATGCGTAACAGTACCTGGTTCATAGTAGGAGATCAATACACATTTCCTAAAGGAATAACAGAAGGATATAGCCAAGTGTTAAATCCAGATCTGCCCAACTCCCAAATCTAATTCTTTCTACTTCTGAACTCATAATTTATTAAAAGCAATTGGTATTTGGCCCGTGGCTTTTAACCCCTTACTTACTGCATAATTGGAAGTGTTTTGAGCTCTGGTTGCAATGCCCGTTTGAAGCTCTAGGTACATAATTAGTTACTGAGTTCCCATCTCTTGGCGGAATCTGTAATTAAGCAGTTCTCAACTTCTTTTAATCATATGGTAGATGTCCAAGATGATTCTCTAACTTTATTTCCTAACTTTAATCCTTTTTCTTTTTATTATTTTAAAAGAGTTTCTTTCTTTTTAAAAATTATTTATTTATTTATTTGGCTGTGCCGGATCTTAGTTGCAGCATATGGGATCTTTCAGTTATAACATGTGGTATCTTTTAGTTGCAGCATGCAGGCTCTTAGTTGCAGCATGTGGGATCTAGTTCCCTGACCAGGAATCAAATCCAGGCCCCCTGCATTGGGAGCATGGAGTCTTAACCGCCAGGGAAGTCCCTTTAAGAGAGTTTCTAGTCTTTATCATCTGATTCTGTTATGGACTAAAATTTCTCCTAAATTGTTTTTAATTCTACAAACTCTTTCTTGTCCTCCAAATGTTTTTATAGCACCCTGTACTTCTTTTATGGATGAAATATCTTCTCATATCTCTAAATATATTAATTGGAAGAGGGAGTTTTTATTTTGCTTCTTGCAATATATCTGTTTTTTCAAAGTTCCTTTTTCCTGCTTGTGTATTTTAGACTCTTTTTCATACTGGAGACTTTGCTCAAATATTTAGTAATCCTTGACTGTTCATGTTTGAGAACAAACCACTATAAAAATAATAATTTAAAAAAGAACAAGGCACTAAAGCTTACATAAAAGCTCTTGTGTGTTCATGGGCGAGGGGTTAATCAACCAGTGGGCTTCATTTCAAGGTGATATCAAAGGATGGTCAGGTTGAGGACCTGGCAATGGTGTGCTGGAGCTGGCTGACACCAGCTTGCAGAAGGTGAATGGGCACATATATCCCAACTCTGCATTCAGTGGCATCATGTTTGTAGCTTGAAACTGTCCGTGGGAATATTTACACCAGGGAACTCAGCAAATGCTACAAGCAAGGGTACACTTCCTCCCAAATTGTTGGTTGTTAAACATTTACTGCCACATCACTGGGAGCTGGTATATTAGGTTGGGAAACTCATAATGAAACCTGAGAGGAGTGTATAGAGGTCTTTTCTCCTAAGATACTATTCAGTTCTCCTAAGTAGACTTTCAAATTTTCCCTGGTTGACAGCATTCTAGGGGTAGAATGTGAGAAGAGAAATTGGGGGCCCATTTTTTCTTTTATAAACTTTCACTTAAATTTTCTGCTTTCAGCTTTGCCTCACCCTTCTCAGCCACTGACTTTGGTATCCCCAAGTCCCATGTCTGTTCTCACTTTCTTCAGAAAATAACACTCTGTTCTTTTAGGTGGTGGTAGACATCTTGATACCCATGATTTCAGTCTTTTAGCCCATCCATCAATTTTCAGTACCATGCCTTAACTGCCACTGTGCCTGATACTCCCAAGTCCTGAGCCTCTTACGGGTTATTGGTTGGTAAATCAGTTCACTTATTGTTGATCCTGTTTGCAGGCATTTCAGATGCGGCTACATTTTAGTTTGTTGCTCCATCTTGCTTAATCAGATACTATTCCTTCATCTATTTTCTATATTCCAAAAATTTGTTGAAATTTATTGCCTGCTTCCTTTATGTCTGTTGCTTCTGTGGTTCTATACATTAAGAAAATTCTTGGGCTTCCCTGGTGGTGCAGTGGTTAAGAATCTGCCTTCCAATGCAGGGGACACGGGTTCGAGCCCTGGTCCGGAAAGATCCCACATGCCACAGAGCAACAAAGCCTGTATGCCACAACTACTGAACCTGTGCTCTAGAACCCACGAGCCACAACTACTGAGCCCATGTGCCACAACTACTGAAGCCCGCACGCCTAGAGCCTGTGCTCTGCAGCAAGAGAGGCCACTGCAATGAGAAGCCCGCGCACTGCAATGAAGAGTATCCTCCACTCGCAGCAACTGGAGAAAGCCTGCATGCAGCAGCAAAGACCCAACACAGCCAAAAATAAAAAAAATAATTAAGAAAATTCTTATATTATCATTTTTGTAACCAATATACAATTTTAATTGAAATACAGTTGATGTACAATATTATGTTAGTTTCAGGTGTACTACATAATGATTTAACATTTGCATACATTATGAAATGATCACCACAATAAATCTAGTAACCATCTGTCCCCAAAGTTATTACAATATTATTGACCATATTCCTGTGCTGTATATTACATCTCCATGACTTGTCTATTATATAATTGGAGATTTGTACCTCTTAATCCCCTTCACTGAGTTTCTCTTCTCCCTACCCTCCTCCCTTCTGGCAACCACCTGCTTTTTCTCTGTATCTGAGTCTGTTTTTGCTTTGTTTTAGTTTGTTTGTTTTGTTTTTTAGTTTCCACATATGAGTGAGATAATGCAGTATTTGCCTTTCTCTGTCTGACATATTTCACTTCTCATAATACCCTCTAGATCCATACATGTTGTCAGAAATGTCAAGATTTCATTTTTAATGGCTGAGTAGTATTCCACTGCATATATATATATATATATATATATATATATATATATATATATACCACATTGTCTTTATCCATTCATTTATCGATGGGCACTTAGGTTGCTTCCATATCTTGGTTATTGTAAATAATGTTGCAATGAACATTGGAGTGCATATATCTTTTCAAATTAGTGTTGTTGTTTTCTTTGGGTAATTATCCAAAAGTGAAATTGCTGACTCCTATGGAAGTTCTATTTTTAATTTTTTGAAGAACCTCCATACTTTTTTCCATAGTGGCTGCACCAATTAACAATGTCACCAACAGTGACAAGTTCTTTTTTCTCCACATCCTCACCAACACTTGTTATTTGTTATCTTTTTGATAAAAGCCATTCTGACAGGTGTGAGATGGTACCTCACTGTGGTTTTGATTTACATTTCTCTGATGATTAGTGATGTTGAACATCTTTTTACGTGTCTGTTGGCTGTTTGTATGCCTTCTTTGGAAAAATGTCTATTCAAATCTCTGCCTATTTTTAAATTGGGTTGTTTGTTTTATTGATGTTGAGTTGTGTGAGTTCTTTGCATATTTTGAATATTAACCCCTTATCGGATATATCATTTATAAATATCTTCTCCCATTCAGTAGTCTTCCTTTTTGTTTCATTGATAGTTTCCTTTGCTGTGCAAAAGCTTTTTAATTTGATGTAGTACCATTTGTTTATTTTTGCTTTTGTTTCTCTTGCCTGAGGAGACATATCCAAAAAAAATATTACTAAGACAGATGTCAAAAAGCATACTGCCTATGTTTTCTTCTAGGATATTTATGGTTTCAGGTTTTACATTTAAGTCTTTAATCTATTTTGAGTTTGTTTTTGTATATTGTGTGAGAAAGTAGTCCAGTTTGATTCTTTTGCATGTAGCTGTCCAGTTTTCCCGACACAGTTTATTGAGGAGGCTGTCTTTTCTGCATTGTATATTCTTGCCTCCTTTGTCATATATTAATTGACCATATAAGTGTGGGTTTATTTCTGGACTCTCAAGTCTGTTACCTTGATCTATGTGTCTGTTTTGTGCCAGTACCATACTATTTTGATTACTGTAGCTTTGTAATATAGTTTGAAATCAGGGCGCATGATACCTCCAACTTTGTTCTTCTTTCTCAATACTGTTTTGGCTATTCACGGTCTTTTGTATTTCCATACAAATTTTAGAATTATTTGTTCTAATTTTGTGAAAAATGCCACTGGTATTTTGATAGGAATTGCATTGAATCTGTAGATTGCCTTGCAGAGTGGCATTTTAACAATATTAATTCTTCCAATCCATGAACATGGTATACCTTTCCATTTGTTTGTGTAGTCTCAGTTTCTTTCATCAATGTCTTACAGTTTTCTGAGTACAAATCTTTTACTTCCTAGGTTAGATTTATTCCTAGGTATTTTATTCTTTTTATTGCAGTTGTAAGTGGGATTGTTTTCTTAACTTCCCTCTCTGAGAATTCATTGTTACTGTATAGAAATGCAATAGATTTCTGTATATTAATCTTGAATCCTGCAACTTTACTGAAATCTTTTATTCTAATAGTTTTTTTGGTGGGGTCTTTAGGATTTTCTCTGTATGATATGTCATCTGCAAACAGTGACAATTTCACTTCTTCCTTTCCAATTTGGATTCTTTTTCTTACTTTATCTTGTCTGATTGCTAAGCCTAGGACTTCCAATACTATATTGAATGAAAGTGTCATCCTTGTCTTGTTCCTGATCTTGAAATGCTTTCAGCTTTTTACCATTGAGTATGATGTTGGCTGTAGTTTTGTTGTGTATGGCCTTTATTATGTTAAGGTATGTTCCCTCTATACCCACTTTGTTGAGAGTTTTTGTCATAAATGGATGTTGAATTTTGTCAAAAGCTTTTCCTGTATCTCTTGAGTTGATCATATAATTTTTATTCTTTAATTTGTTAGTGTGGTGTATCACATTGATTAATTTGTATATATTGAACCATCTTTGCATCATATACCATGGTCAAGTGGATAATCCCACTTGACCATGGTGTATGGTCCTTTTAATGTATTGTTGAATTTGGGTTGTTAATAATTTGTTGAGGATTTTTACATCTATGTTCATCAGTGATATTGGCCTGCAATTTTCTTTCTTTTTTTTTTTAATTAACAGTAATCTTTTATTTTTTAATTTTTATTTATTTATTTATTCATTTTTGGCTGTGTTGGGTCTTCGTTTCTTGTGCGAGGGCTTTCTCTAGTTGTGGCAAGCGGGGGCCACTCTTCATCGCGGTGCACGGGCCTCTCACTATCGCGGCCTCTCTTGTTGCGGAGCACAGGCTCCAGACGCGCAAGCTCAGTAATTGTGGCTCACGGGCCCAGCTGCTCCGCGGCATGTGGGATCTTCCCAGACCAGGGCTCGAACCCGTGTCCCCTGCATTGGTAGGCAGACTCTCAACCACTGCGCCACCAGGGAAGCCCCAATTTTCTTTTTTTGTGTGGTGTCTTTGGTTATGGTATCAGGGTAATGCTGGCCTTGTAGAGTGAGTTTGGAAACATTCTTTCCTCTTCAAATTTTTGTAATAGTTTAAGGATAGGTGTTAACTTTAAATGTTTGGTAGAATTTATTCATGAAACTGTCTGGTCCTGGACTTTTGTTTACTGGGTGTTATTTTATTACTAATTCAATTTCATAACTGGTAGTTGGCTATTCATATTTTCAATTTCTTCCTAATTCAGTCTTGGGAGATCATTCATTTCTAGGAATTTATCCATTACTTCTAGGTTGTCCATTTTATGGCATATAATTGTTTGCAGTAATCTCTTTGATCCTTTGTCCTTTGTATTTCTGTGGTGTTGGTTGTAACTTCTCTTTCGTTTCTGATTTTATTTATTTGGTCCCTCTCTCTTTTTTTCTTGATGAGTCTAGGTAAAGGTTTGTGAATTTGTTTATCTTTTCAAAGAAACTGCTCTTAGTTTCATTGATCATTTCTACTGTTTTTTTTTTTTAATAAATGTATTTATTTTTGGCTGTGTTGGGTCTTCGTTGCTGCATGCGGGCTTTCTCTAGTTGTGGAGAGAGGGGGCTACTCTTTGTTGTGGTGCACAGGTTTCTCATTGTGGTGGCTTCTCTTGTTGTGGAGCATGGGCTCTAGGTGCACGGGCTTCAGTAGCTGTGGCTCATGGGCTCTAGAGTGCAGACTCAATAGTTGTGGCACACAGGCTTAGTTGTTCCATGGGACTTGGAATCTTCCCAGACGAGGGATTGAACATGTGCCCCTACATTGGCAGGAGGATTCCTAACCACTGCACCACCAGGGAAGTCCTCTACTGTTTTTTAAGTCTCTATTTCATTTATTTCTGCTCTGATTTTTATTATTTCTTTCCTTCTACCAACTTCGGATTTTGTTTGTGCTTCTTTTTCTAGTTCCTTTAGGTGTAAGGTAAGATTTTTTATTTGAGCATTTCTTATTTCCTGAGGTAGGCTTGTATCATTATAAACATCCCTCTTAGAACTGCTTTTACCACGCCCCATAGATTTTGGATTGTTGTGTTTCCATTTTCATTTGTTTACAGGTATTTTTAAATTTCTTCTTTGATTTCTTCAGTGACACATATTGCTTAGTAGCATATTGTTTAGCCTCCAGGTGTTTGTGTTTTTTTGCAGTTTTTTTATTGTGGTTGATTTCTAGTCTGAAGCCACTGTGGCCAGGAAAGATGCTTGGTATGATATGTTTTCAATCTTCTTAAATATATTGAGACTTGTTTTGTGGCTTAGCATATATATGTATATGTTATACATATATATATATCTATATCTATATATATCTATATCTATATATATATATATATATGATTATTTTAAGTTGATGATCTCAAGTTTGAACGTATTCTAACAACCCTGCCTTTTTACTCCCCCCACCACATTTAATGTTTTTGACATCATTCATCATTTTTTATATCTATTTGTTTTATGTATCCCTTAACTACTTACTGTAGGTATAGGTGATTTTACTACTTTTGTCCTTTATTCTTCCAACCTGCTTAATAAGTGGTTGATCTACTACCTTTACTGTATGTTTGTCTTTACCAATGAGATTTTTTCCTTTCATAATTTTCATACTTTTAGTTATGGTCTTTTCACTTCCACTGAGAGAAGTTCTCTTAACATTTCTTATAAAGCCAGTTTAGTAGTGCTGAACTTCTTTAGTTTTTGCTTGTCTGTAAAACTCTTCAAATCTGAATGATAGCTTTGTCATGTAGAGTATTCTTGGTTGTAGGTTTTTTCCTTTTATCACTTTGAATATATCATGCCACTCCCTTCTGTCCTGCAAAGTTTCTGCTGAAAAGTCAGCTGACAGATTTTTTCCTTAAAGATTTATTTATTTATTTATTTATTTATTGGCTGCACCGGGTCTTAGTTGCAGCATGTGGGATCTTTGTTGTGGCATGCGGCCTTCTTAGCTGCAGCATGCAGACTTTTAGTTGCGGCATGCATACGGGATCTAGTTCCCCCACCAGGGATCGAACCCAGGCCTCAAGTGTTGGAAACACTGAGTCTTACCCACTGGACCACCAGGGAAGTCCCAGCTAATAGTCTTATGGGAATTCCCTTGTATGTAACTAGTTGCTTTTCTCTTGATGCTTTTAAGATTCTCTATCTTTAATTTTTGCCATTTCAATTATAATGTGTCTTGGTGTGAATCTCTTTGGGGTCATCTTATTAGGGACTCTGTGCTTTCTGGACCTAGATGTTTTTTTCCTTTCCTAGGTTAGAGAAATTTTCAGCTATTATTTCTTCAAATAAGTTCTCTGCCCCCTTCTCTCTTCCTTCTCTATCTGGGATCCCTATAATGCAAATGTTAGTACACTTGATGTTGTACCATTTGTCTCTTAAACTATTGTCATTTTTAAAGTTTTCTTATTTTTGTTTTGCTATTCCACCTGAGTGACTCCCACTGCTCTCTTCCAGTTTGCTGACCTCTTCCTCTCTATCATCTAATCTACTGTCGATTCCTTCTAGTGCAGTTTTTATTTCAGTTATTGTATTCTTCAGCTCTGTTTGGTTCTTTCTTATATTTTCCAAGTCTTTGTTAAAATTCTCACTGTGTTCATCCATTCTTCTCCTGAGTTTGTTGAGCATCTTTATAATCATTACCTTGAACTCTTTATTGGGTAGATTACTTATCTCCACTTCACTTAGTTCTTTGTTTCAGGTTTTGTCTTGTTTCTTCATTTGGAACATGTTCCTCTGTCTCATCATTTTGCCTAATTCTCTGTGTTTATTTCTATGTATTAGGTAAGTTGGTTACATTTCCTGGATTTGGAGAAGTGGCCTTATGTAGGAGACATCCTAGGGGACCCAGCAGCACACTACCCTCTGGTCACCAGAGGTATATGCTCTAGGGGTACCCCTTATGCAGGCTGTGTGGGCCTTTCTGTTGTGGTGGGACTGACTACTGTGGGCAAGCTGGTAGGCAGCCCCCAGCATGGTTGCCTGTCAGGCCCTGTCTTGTGTAGTAGCTGCAGGCATGCTGATAGGTGGGGCTGTGTCCAGGTGCAGCTGGCTGTGCATCCCAGGGGTCCTGGGGCTGGTGCCAGCCCACTGCTGGGTGGGCTCATGTCCCAGGGTGACTGAGCTTGTGTCCTAAGGTGGCTGGTTGTGGGGTGAGGGTGGCGGGGGCAGGACTAATATACTACTTTTTTTTTTTTTTTAAGCATGTAGCCATGCTAAATACTTTTTTTAAAAAATGTTATTTATTTATTTATTTTATTTTTGGGTGTGTTGGGTCTTCATTTCTGTGCGAGGACTTTCTCTAGTTGCGGCGAGCGGGGTCCACTCTTCATCGCGGTGCACGGGCCTCTCACTGTCACGGCCTCTCTTGTTGCGGAGCACAGGCTCCAGACATGCAGGCTCAGAAGTTGTGGCTCATGGGCCTAGTTGCTCCACGGCATGTGGGATCTTCCCAGATCAGGGCTCGAACCCGTGTCCCCTGCATTGGCAGGCAGATTCTCAACCACTGCGCCACCAGGGAAGCCCCTAATATACTACTTTTAAACTAAATACTTTTCATTGAGTTTGAATGAAAATTTGTAAATCTTTCAATCTTTATAAATGGGCTTTTATCCCCCCTTTTTAGGAAAGTTTTATTTAATTTTGTCTCTGATTACCTCTCATCCAGTTTTTATTTTTCAGGGACATCTGTGATTCTTTGACTTGATCTCTACCCTCTTTTTCTCTCCCTATGAGTTTATTTTCATCTTTTAAAATTTATATTCTGTACTCTGAGAGAGGTTTCCAAATTTATCGCAGTAATGGAATACTAACTTGGGGATGGCTGGAGACTAATTTCTTAGGGGAGAGCGATCCAAAAGGTTAATACCTGTACTTATAATTTACATGAACGCCTTTGTGAATGTCTATGGTTACAGCTATGTCTTAATATGTTGTTTTATGAGAGTTAATAATGGCAAGAGTTCTAAATAGCTGGATATAAAAGTAACTGTTGGGCTCAAGATGTGAAACTACATTAAACACTAGTCTAATCTTTTCTCAGACTTAGCAAAACCCAGCCTGTTTGAGTTACTTATATGTAGATTACCAATGGTTCCTCCAAGTGGGGAAAAGGGACACAAGAATTGTGTCAGGAAATATCTGAGAAAACATAACTGCCTATGCTC
Source organism: Balaenoptera ricei (assembly GCF_028023285.1). Classification (NCBI taxonomy): domain Eukaryota; kingdom Metazoa; phylum Chordata; class Mammalia; order Artiodactyla; family Balaenopteridae; genus Balaenoptera; species Balaenoptera ricei. The sequence goes on along the minus strand of NC_082658.1, from coordinate 17,695,000 downwards.
ATGTTCTTATATGACAAGTATCCTTCTGTGATGAAAGAGAAATTGTGGCAAAGATATGTGGCTGAATCATGTGAAAACACACACATCAGAATGATCTTTCAGGACTTCCCTGGTGGTTCAGTGGTAAAGAATCTGCCTTACAATGCAGGGGACACCGGTTCGATCCCTGGTCAGGTAACTGGGATCCCACATGCCGCAGGGCAACTAGGCCTGCGTGCCACAACTACTGAGCTCACGCCTCAACTAGAGCCCACATGCCACAAGCTACAGAGCCCACACTCTCCGGAACCTGCACACCACAACTACAGAGCCCACACGCCCTGGAGCCTGCGTGCCACAACTAGAGAAGAGAAAACCCGCACGCCACAACTAGAGAGAAGCCTGCACATCACAATGAAGATCCCGTGTGCTGCAGCTAAGACCTGACGCAGCCAAAAATAAATAAATAAATATAAATAAATAAATTAAAAAAAAAAAAAAAGGATGATCTTTCACTACACTGATTCATTTTTCCCACAGTTCAATTATGCTCTTTAGAGCTTCACTGAGAGTTTAAATTCTGATATTGGATTTTGGTTTCCTTTTTAGTTTTGTCTTATCCCATCTATCTCTCCTTCATCCTGGCCTACTTATCCTTGGATAACAATTCTTTCCTAATAGATTTCTTTTACTTAATTGAGCATGCTGAATAGTTCCCTGGAATTTTCTTTTGGATCTTGAAATGGCGGGATAGTTGAGTGAGGCAGCTTACTAATTGGGATTATTAGCTACAAATCAGTTAAATGAATAATTGAACAATAGCAGTTCTGGGGAAAATAATAGATATGTGTCTTAGGACCATACTCCTCCTTTATGCAAACTCTAACAACACCCCCTTCCCTCCAGGGGTAAGACCCTGAAGGGCACGCTTATATAGTGTGATTCTGCCCTGCCTCATACCCCATCATAGCTGATTGGAAGACGTATTGATGCATGAAGGAATTGGGGTTGAGAGTTACTAGTTACTTTGGGGTATTGCTTGAGTTTAGATTGTGCAAACTGTGGTTCAACAAGGCAGCCAAATATATGAAAACACAAAGAATGCAGTTTGTGGATACAGGAGCAGAAAAAGATGTGCAAAGAGATATAGGAATAGAATATGAGAGAGGAGGGAGTGAGTGATAGCAAGAGCAAGCGCGACAGTGAGAAAGCACTTCCTTGTTCCAGTTCCTCTTAAGGTCCTATTGAACTTCATCTCTTTGTCCTCTGAGCCACATCCATGTGCTAACAACAATTTCCCTTTAGTTTGGAGTAGGAGTCTGAGACTACTAAGAGAACATTGATTAAGGCATCCCTTCCAGGCCATAATCAGCAAATTGTATCATTGTGAGTAAGAGGTTGAAAAAGATGTTTCACATTCTGTCCCAATGGTGGGAGGATATGTATCCAGCTTGTCCCAAAGTAATATTAGAGGATTAGGAAACAAGGTGAAAAAGTGTGGGGGTGGGTTAGGATGAGGGAACAGAGACCACAGCCTCATTTTACCTCTGTGGAAATTATTTTCTGATCCCTCAGAAGGTAGACCCCCCCCCGTTTCCTAGGTCTTGCTGAAGTACTGAGGTACGGGTTCCATATGAGTAGCAAAAGCTTGTGAAGCTTAGCTAATAGCCAATTCCTGATCACGGAATTAAAGGTGAGTGAGAGTTTTTAGCTTGGTGGTGAGGACCCCAAACATAGGCTGAAGTGGAGGGTCATATCCAAGGCTTGCCTGCTTCTCGTGTTCAATATTAGCCAGAGAAACCTAGCGCTGCAGATCAGTGAAAAAGCAGTGGGCATACATTTTTGATGGATGCTGTGACTTTGGAGGAACAGCAGGTTGCCTTTTAAAAAGAAAGAAGACAGTGAGATTCATCTAGATGGGAATCAAGCCTTTGGGACTGACAGCAGGTTGGCAGGGATCGAGGGCATTCTCCAGGTGGCCCTTGAACATCACCAGGGCCAGGGGGGTTCTTAGATGCTATATTTAGTGACAGCTTTCTTCTTTTGAAACATATTATGAAAAATTTCAAACATACAAAAAATGCCTCAGATTTAACAACTGTTGATATTTTTTCCATATTGTTTCATCTTTTCTTTCCAGATGTATTTAAAATTATGAACATTATGGTATTTCATCTCCAAGTATTTCAGTCTGCATCTCTTAAAAATAAGGACACTTACAGGACTTCCTGGTTGTCCAGTGGGTAAGACTCTGCGCTCCTAATGCAGGGGGCCTGGGTTCGATCCCTGATTGGGGAACTAGATCCCACTTGCCTGCCTCAACTAAAGAAGTCTGCATGCCGCAGCCTAGGATCCAACGTGCCGCAATGAAGACCCAGTACAGCCAAAATAAATAAATAAATATTAAAAAAATAAGGGCACATTCTTACATAACAGCAATGCCATCATCACACTGACAAAAATCAACAACAATTCCTAATATGTTCCCATACTAAGTCCTTATTCACATTTACAAAACTGTCTCCCAAATGTATTTCACTATTGATTTGTCTGTACAGCTCCCAAAGGCCACGGCTTTCATTTGGTTGTTATTCCTCTTAAACATATTTTAATATGGAACAGTCCCCCACATTTTCTTTCACGCTGTTGACTTTCTAAGAAGCCAGATCAGCTGCTCTGCTGCTCTGTAGAGGAGTATCTCACCTTCTGGATCTGATTGCTTTTTTTAAAAAAATAAATTTATTTATTTATTTGTTTGTTTTTATTTTTGGCTGTGTTGGGTCGTCATTGCTGTGTACAGGCTTTCTCTAGTTGCGGTGAGCGGGGGCTACTCTTCATTGTGGTGCGTGGGCTTCTCATTATGGTGGCTTCTCTTGTTGCGGAGCATGGGCTCTAGGCACATAGGCTTCAGTATTTGTGGCCCGTGGGCTCAGTAGTTGTGGCTTCTGGGCTCTAGAGCACAGGCTCAGTAGTTGTGGCACACAGGCTTAGTTGCTCTGCGACATGTGGGATCTTCCCGGACCAGGGCTCGAACCCTTGTCCCCTGCATTGGCAGGCGGATTCCCAAGCACTGCGCCACCAGAGAAGTCCCCTGACTGCTTTTTCATGGTATCATTTAACTTGTTCTTCTTTCCCCTTCATTTCATACAAATTTTATATATATATATGACATATATATGAATAATATACTATAGTAGAATATAGTATATTATATAGTATAGTTATATATATATATATATATTATATATATATATATATAATATATATATATATTATATATATATATATAATATATATATATATATATATATATATATAAAACTCCATATATACGTATGGAGAGAGAGAGAATCACATTAGAATGAACAGCCTATCTGGTTGTCCGGCTAGAACTTTTTGACCAACTTTGTAGTGAGAGGGATTGTAAATGAAATTCAGGCAGGGTCTGGTGTCATATATTCAAAGATAGGGGCACCTGAATAATACATATCTTCTAATTGTGCCCAGAGGTGGGCCACCTACTCACCCTAAATTAGAGGTCTCCAAGGAAAAAAAGTATATTGTTTTCTCTGAGCCACTAAACATTGAGGTCTGTTTGTTACAGCAGCTTAACCTGTCCTAATCAATACACCCCCTCCTGACTAAGTTATCAGGGGAAATATGTGCATTAAAGATAACAGATAGTCATTATCGTAACACCATTTGTTGACTAGCCCATTAGTTCTCCACTTATTTGCAAAGCCGTCATTACCATACATCAAACTGAAAGCTATACATGGGTATCTTTCTGGATATTTTCTTTTTAAAAATTCATCTCTTTGCCTATTACTATACCAATAATACACTTTTTAAATGGCATTTTACTTTGAGATAATTGTAGATTTATATGCAGCTGTAAGAAATAACACAGAGAGAGTCTATGTACTCTTTACTCAGTTCTCTCAATGGCAACACTTGCTAAACTATGATACAATATCACAACCTGGATATCAACATTGACACCATTAAGAGAGAACATTCTCATCGCCACAATACCTCCTGTGACCCTTTTAGAACCACACTCACTTCCGTTCTGACCCCACCCTCACCTTAACCCCTAGGGGGTTATCCACTAATTTGTTCTCTGTCAGTTTTTGCTTCATATATTTTAGGAGCTCTGTTATTAGGTGCATATATGTTTGTAATTTTTATCAAACCTTTTAACAATATATAATTTCCTTCTTTGTCTCTTGTAACCTTTAAAAAAAAATTAAAGTCTACTTTGACAATAATAAAGGCACCACAGCTCTCTTTTGGTTACTGTTTGCATGAAGTATCTTTTTCATCCTTTCACCTCAGCCTCTTCATGCCCTTGTATCTAAAATGAATCTCTTGAGGATGAGCATATAGATGGATCATATTTTTTCACTCCCTCTGCCAATCTGTCTTCTAATTGGTGTATTCAGATCTTTTAGACCATTTCTTATTTTCTACAAATTTCTCTCTCAAGCACTGCTCTATCTCATGAATTTTGATATGTTGTCTTTTCATTTTCAATTAGTTCAATGTATTTTTAAAATTTCCTTTGAGACTTCCTCTTTGATGCATGGATTATTTAGACATATGTTGTTTAGTTTCCAAGTGTTTGGAGATTTTCTTGTTATTTTTCTGTTTTTGATTTCTGGTTTGATTTCACTGTGGTTGGAGAACACAGTCTATATGATTTCAATTCTTTTAAAAAAAACTCGACTTTGTTTTATGACCCAGGATGTGGTCTATCTTAGTATATGTTGTGTGGGCACTTGAAAAGAATGTGTATCCTGCTGTTGTTGAGTGGAGTGTTCTATAAATGTCAATTAGATCCTGTTGGTTGATGGTATTCTTAAGTTCTTTTTTATACTTGGTAGTTTTCTGTCTAGTTGTTCTATCAATTGTAGAGAGAGTGATGTTGAAGTCTCCAATTTAACACATTTTTGACCGGAGATGGTCATGTTATGGCCACAGGCATTAGTGTCTGCAAAATCCCCTGGTCAATAATGTGTTAGTGTGAACTTGTCTATTTCTCCTTTCAATTATATCATTTTATTTCCCTTTCCTGTTTTTTCTTCCAGTTTTACTGAAATATAATTGACATACAGCACTGTATAAGTTTAATGTGTATGGCATAATGATCTGACTTACATACATCATGAAATGATTACCACAATAAGTTTAGTGAATATCCGTCACCTCATATAAATAGAAAATTTAAAAAGTGGGAAAAATATTTTTTCCTTTTGATGAGAACACTGAGGATTGTACATTCTTAACAAATTTCATGTATAACATACAGCAGTGGGTTAGTTATATTTATCATGTTGTACATTACATCCCTAGTATTTATTTATGACTGAAAGTTTGTACCTTTTGACCATTTATCCAATTCCCCCTCCCCCCACACCTCACCTCTGCTAATCACAAATCTGATCTCTTTTTCTATGAGCTTCATTGTTTTTGAAGTATAATTGACCTACAACACTATGTTAGTTCCTGGTACACAACATAGTGATTTGCAGTTTCTATACATTTCAAAATGTTCACCACGGTAAGTCTAGTTACCATCTGTCACCATCCAAAGATATTACATAGTCTTTGACTATATTCCCCACACTGTACATTTCATACCCATGACTCATTTATTTTGTACCTGGGAGTTTGTACCTGTTAATATCCCTAACCTACCTCTCTCCTTCCCCTACCCTTCTCCACTCTGGCAACCATCTGTTTGTTCTCTGTAGCTATGACTCTGTTTCTGTTTTGTTATGTTTGTTCATTTGCTTTGTTTTTTAGATTCCACATATAAGTGAAATCATACAGTATTTGTCTTTCTCTGTCTGCTTATTTCACTTAGAATAATACTCTCTAGGTCCATCCGAATTGGTACAAATGGCAAGATTTCATTTTTTATGACCGACTAATATTCCATTGTACATATATACCACATCTTCATTATCCATTCATCGATTAATAGGCACTTAGGTTGCTTCCATATCTTGGTTATTGTAAATAATGCTGCAATGAACATAGAGGTGCATATATCTTTTCAAATTAGTATTTTTACATCAGTTTTTGATTCACACATTTTGTAGCTCTGTTCTTTGGTGCATACACACTTCCAATTGTTGTCTTGTGGTAGATTGACGCTTTCATCATCTCTGCCTGGTAATTTTCTTTGCTCTGAAGTCTACTTTATATGATGTTAATATAGCCACCCCTTCTTTCTTTTGATGTTTGCATGATGTATCTTTTTCCTTCCTTTACTTTCAGTCTGTCTATAGTGTTATATTTGAAGTGAATTCCTTATAGACAGCATATACAGTTGACCCTTGAACAGCACAGGCTTGAACTTTGTGGGTCCACTTATATGTGGACTTTTTCAATAAATACTTATAATTAGCTGAATCAATGGATGTGAAACTGCAGATATGGAGGGCCTACTATGGGACTTGAGCATTCATGAATTTTGGTATTGGCAGCAGGTCCTGGAACCAATCCCCCACATTGTTCAAGGGTCAATTGTAGTTAGGTCATATTTTTTCATTCACTCTGCCAACCCCTGTCTTCTAATTTGTGTATTTATACCATTTACATTTAAAGTAACTATTGATATGTTATGGATTAAGTCTGCCATTTTTTGTTTGTTTATTTTGTTTTAGGATTGTTTTTTCTGTACTTCATTTCTTTGGTTTCTTTTTTTGTCTTCCTGTAGGTTACTTGAACATATTTTAGAATTCCATTTATCTATAACGTTTTTTAGTATATCTCTTTGTATAGTATATTTTGGTAGTCACTAGTTGTTACATTATATATTATATATATCTTGTCACAGTCCACTAGTGTTGTCATTTTGCCAGTTAGAATGAAATATAGAAAACTTACCTCCCTTTATGTCCCTTTACCCTCCCCATATTTAGTATAATTGTCTTTAATATCTCCTCCATGTACATTTAGTACCACATCAGACAGTGTTATAATTTTTGCTTCAACCATCAAACATAATTTAGAAAACTCAAAAGGAGAAGGAACGCTTATTGAATTTACTCATATTTTTGTTTTTCATGTCTTCCTTCCTTCCTGATGTTCCAAAAAATTCCTTTTTTTTTTTGTAGTTTCATTTATGTTTAGAGAATTTTCTTTAGTCTTTTTTTAAAGGGTAGGTCTGCTGGTAACAGATTCTCTTGGTCTTTCTTCATCAGAGAATGTCTTGATTTCCTCCTCATTCCTGAAGGACATGTTTGCTAAATATAGGATTCTGGGCTGACAGTGCTTTTCTTTCAGCACTTGGAAAATATGCCACTTCTTTCTGGCCTCCATGGTTCTTGATGAGAAATCCACGGCCATTTGAGTTGTTTTTCCCTTATAGGAAAGATATCATTTCTCTCTCACTGGTTTCAAGACCTTTTCTTTGTCTAGGTTTCAGAAGTTTGGACTGTGATATACCTTGATGTGGATTTGTTTGACGTTTCCTATTTGGAGTTCACTTGGCATCTTGAATCTGTAGGTTTATATCTTTTGCCAAATTTGGGACATTTTCAGCCATCATTTCTTTTTTTTAATTTAAGTTACATTTTTTAAAAATTTATTTATTTTATTTTTGGCTGCATTGGGTCTTTGTTGTTGCACATGGGGTTTCTCTAGTTGTGGTGAGTGGGGGCTACTCTTCGCTGCAGTGTGCGGGCTTCTCATTGCAGTGGCTTCTCTTGTTGCGGAGCATGGGCTCTAGGCACATGAGCTTCAGTAGTTGTGACATGCAGGCTCAGTAGTTGTGGGTCGTGGGCTCTAGAGTGCAGGCTCAGTAGTTGTGGCGCATGGGCTTAGTTGCTCCGCAGCATGTGGGATCTTCCTGGACCAGGGCTAGAAACCCGTGTCCCCTGCATTGGCAGGTGGATTCTTAATCACTGTGCCACCAGGGAAATCCCGCCATCATTTCTTTGAGTACTTTTTTAACCCTGCCTTCTTTCTCCTTTCTTTGAGACTCTGATGACAGGAGTGTTAGAGATCTTTTGTTATAATCTTACTAGTCCCTGAGGTTCTGTTCATTTTTTTAATATTTATTAATTTATGTTTTTATTTATTTGGTTGCTCTGGGTCTTAGTTGTGGCAAGCGGGTTCCTTAGTTGCAGCATATGAATTCTTAGTTGTGGCATGCATGTGGGATCTAGTTCCCTGACCAGGGATCGAAACTGGGCCCCCTGCATTGGGAGCACAGAGTCTTATCCACTGAGCCACTAGGGAAGTCCCTGAGGCTCTGTTCATTTTTGTTTTCTCTCTGCTGTACAGTTGGGTAATTTCTATTTTTCAGTCCTCTAGTTCACTGATTTTTCCCTTTATCCCTTCCATTTTGCTATTGAACTCATCCACCGAGTTTTAAAATTTCTGTTATTACATTTCTCAATTTTAACATTCTATTGGTTCTTCTTTATGTCTTCTATTTCTTTGCTGAAACTCTATTCCTTTGATGAGGCTTCCTATTTTTTTTTATTTGTTTCAAGCGTGTTTATTGAAGAATTTAAAAAATCATGACTGCCTTGCCATCATTGTCACATAGTGTTAACATACCTGTCATGTGTGTTGGCATATATTTTCTTTTTTCATTCAGTTTGAGAACTTCTGTTTCTTTTTTTAAATATTTTTTTAAAAAAATTTATTTATTTTATTTATTTTACTATTTTTGGCTGTATTGGGTCTTTGTTGCTGCATGCAGGCTTTCTCTAGTTGTGGTGAGCAGGGGCTACTCTTCATTGGAGTGCGCGGGCTACTCTTCGTTGGAGTGCGCGGGCTTCTCATTGCAGTGGCGTCTCTTGTTGCGGAGCATGGGCTCTAGGCACACGGGCTTCAGTAGTTGTAGCACGTGGGCTCAGTAGTTGTGGTGCATGGGCTTAGTTGCTCCATGGCATGTGGGATCTTCCCGGACCAGGGCACGAACCTGTGTCCCCTGCATTGGCAGGTGGATTCTTAACAATTGCGCCACCAGGGAAGCCCAGAACTTCTGTTTCTTGATATGACAAGTGACTTTTTACTGAAATCTGTACATTTTGAGTATTGTGTTATAATACTCTGGATCTTCTTTAAACCTCCTGTTTTAGCTGACTTCATCTGACACTGATCAGGCAATGAAAGTGTTGGCACCCCTCCTTACTGCCAAGTGAAGGTGGAAGTCCAGATTCTTCATCTCTATGGACACTGCAGAGAGGAGACTGCCCTCAGTGGTGATGAAAGTCCTGACTCCTTATTCAGCCTTTCCTTGACACCATTTCAGTGGGTTTGTGGGAGGAAGGGTCAGTTGCCTCCTTACAGCCTGGCAAGCATGGATCTTGACTCCCACTTGGTCTTTGCTGGCATGTATGGGGATTAGGCCAGTTTTTTTGTTGTTCTTTTGTTTTGTTTTTTGGGGGATTTTTTTTGGTAGTGTTTGGCTGTAGTAAAGTGGCTATTGTTCAAAAATTTTCTATATTGCTAAGTTGCCCTTTTCCTTATCCTTTAGCTAGAGAGAGTAGACTTTCATAGGGTTTGTTTGTTTGCCTGTTGGTGTTTCCAGATTGCTGGCTTCTCCAAGACTCAGTCTGGGATATATGGGACAAAAAGAAAACCCATAGAACTCACCTCTGTGTCATTTTTCAGGTCACAAGGTCCCTATGCCAGTCCACCTTCTTCTCTCCATCTTTCAGAGTTTTCTTGTTGTTTTATGTAAAAGATTCAGGGTTTTTAGTTGTACTTAGCAATAGGAATAAGGGAAAGTATGTCTACTCCATCTACCTGGAAACTGAACCATTCCCAAGAATACACTTTTTTTTTAGCATATAAATTTATTTATTTTTTAATTTTTGGTTGTGTTTGGTCTTCGTTGCTGTGCGTGGGCTTTCTCTAGTTGCGGCGAGCGGGGGCTACTCTTCGTTGCAGTGCTCGTGTTTCTTGTTGCGGTGGCTTCTCTTGTTGCAAAGCACAGGCTCCAGGCGACGGGCTTCAGTAGCTGCAGCATGCGGGCTCAGTAGTTGTGGTGCATGGGCTAAGTAGTTGTGGCGCATGGGGTTAGTTGCTCTGCAGCATGTGGGATCTTCTTGGACCAGGGCTCGAACCCGTGTCTCCTGCATTGGCAGGTGGATTCTTAACCACTGTGCCACCAGGGAAGCTCAAGAATACACTTTTAATTACTGTAGTTTTATATTATGTTTTGACATTTGGTGGCAACACCTCCTTCATTATTATTATTTTTTAAAAAATATTTATTTATTTATTTATTTATTTTATGGTGTGTTGGGTCTTCGTTTCTGTGCGAGGGCTTTCTCTAGTTGCGGCAAGTGGGGGCCACTCTTCATCGCGGTGCGCGGGCCTCTCACTATCGCGGCCTCTCTTGTTGCGGAGCACAGGCTCCAGAGGCGCAGGCTCAGCAATTGTGGCTCACGGGCCTTGTCGCTCCACGGCATGTGGGATCTTCCCAGACCAGGGCTCGAACCCGTGTCCCCTGCATTGGCAGGCAGATTCTTAACCACTGCGCCACCAGGGAAGCCCCCATTATTTTTCTTTTTAAAAAGTTGTCTTGGTTATACTCATCCACTTCCAGGTTAACCTTATTTTTATTTATTTAAGTTATTTATTTTAAAATATTTATTTATTTATTTTAGTTTTGGCTGTATTGGGTCTTCATTGCTGCATGCAGGCTTTCTCTAGTTGTGGCAAGTGGGGGCTACTCTTCATTGCAGTGCACGGGCTTACCATTGTGGTGCCTTCTCTTGTTGCGGAGCACAGGTTCTCGGCACACGGGCTTCAGTAGTTGTGGCACATGGGCTCAGTAGTTGTGGCTCGCGGGCTCTAGAACACAGGCTCAGTAGTTGTGACGCACAAGCTTAGTTGTTCCGTGGTATGTGGGATCTTCCCGGACCAGGGCTCGAACCCATGTCCTCTGCATTGGCAGGAAGATTCGTAACCACTGTGCCACCAGAGAAGCCTTATTTTTATTTTTTTAAAATATTTATTTATTTATTTATCTGGCTGCACTGGGTCCTAGTTGCGGCATGCGGGATCTTTTGTTGTGGCACGGGGGCTTCTCCCTAGCTGTGGCACACAGGCTCCAGGGCATGCGGGCTCAGTAGTTGAGGTGCACAGTCTCTCTAGTTGTGGCGTGTGGGCTCTCTAGTTGCGGCATGTAGACTCTCTAACTGTGGCACGCAGGCTTAGGTGCCCTGCAGCATGTGGGATCTTAGTTCCCTGACCAGGGATGAAATCCATGTCCCCTGCATTGGAAGGTGGATTCTTAACCACTGGACCACTAGGAAAGTCCCTCCAGGTTAACTTTAGAATTAGCACTTCAAATTCCCTTTTTGAAAATCCCACTAGAATTTTGAGTGGGATTATATTAAATTTATAGAGGAAAGGGTATCCACTGTATTAGAATATTAAGTTGTTCCATCTAAGATCAAAATCTCTTTATTTTTATTCATGCTGTATTTTATGCTCTTTATTGAAGATCCATAGTTTCCCTGAACACTTTTCGTTAGATTTATTCTTACAGTTATAGGTTTTCTTAAAATTGTAAATGGGATATTACTAACTAGCACTTTCTAACTGGTAGTTGTGAATGTATATAGAGTCACTGTTTTCTATGTTTATCCTGTACCTGGACATTTTACTCAGTCTTTTCATAAATTTTTTCAGTGGCTTTGTTTTCTCTTCTAAGCATCCCCTTCCCCATTTCTTCTGGTAACTGTTGCAGGAGTGCATATATAATCCAGTACAAGTCAATCACAGCGTCTTATGCTCCTGGATGATAGGTGTACACATGACCCAAGATAAACCAATCAAAACCCTTCCTGGGATTTTTTATGGTTGTTGTTGACAAGCAGGAGGTTTGTTTCTTTTCTGGTCATGGAGTTGTCAGGTACAATCCTGGATGCCACTGGTGGCCAATGTTCTCTAATTTGCTTACAGAAAGCCACCCTAACTTGGAAGACAATTAAGCTGAAACAGGGTATGAAAGCAAGACAACTGAGAAAGTGAGAGAGAGTGCGTGAGCAGTATTTTGTCCCTGTTTTCAATATACCCCTGCCTTTCCCATCCCATGAGCCAAAAAACCCCCTCTTCTTTAAATTACTTTGAGTGAGGTTGCTTTATTTGCAACTAAAAGAATCTTGACCAAGAAGATCTGGTACGAGAAGTGGGGTGTTGTATGTCACAGAATTTAAAACGTGGACCTGGCCAAATGGTATGGAAGGCAGTAATAAAAACATTCTTTCCAATTTTATTATCCTCATGGAAATGGATTAGCTCATCTAACCATCTCCTGTTGTACTTTAGGGCTCAGACTATGTGCCCAATGCTGGTGGAATTATTGGAGGTTTCATAGAAAAATATTACATATTTTTATTAGATATTGAAGGTGATGTACTACTTGTGGTCTTCATATGGTGCTACAAGATAACAAAAATCTTCCCTTTAAGCTGGACCATCAGAGGAGGTTGGATAATTAGCTTTGTTAATAAAGCTCTAACCAATGATCTAAGACCAATCATCTAAGACCACTGAGAGACAATTGTGAGTTACCTGTAATTGCAAAAGCTGAATTTTATTTTCTATGCTAAAGTTAAGAGGAGCCAGAGGAAACAATCCATTGTAATCATAACCTAGTTTTTTTTTTTTTCTTCATCTTTTTATTCTGCTTCTTCAGTGTTGAATAACTCCCCTTATAGTCCCAACAGTCCTCATGGCTGACAGCAGTTCCTTGTTCAAGATCATCAAGATCATCAAGAAAGAACAAGTCCATGTCCCAGCATTTTCAGCTAAAGTCCTGTGATTACTTCTGATTGGGCTGCCATAGATCATGTGCCCATCCCTGAACAATCATTTTGGTGAGGGAGATGGGGACATACTGATTGGCACATCCCTGAACTTCGGGGTAGAAAACAACCCCAGATTAAATCTATTGGCTGAGAATGAGAGGATGAAAGTTGGTTCCCCAAAAGAAATTCAGTCTCAGTCACAGAAAGGATGCTGGTCTGTGAACCCCAGATGCCCATATATATACCAAGGAAGAATCTTAACCTAAGGCCTAGAAGGATAGTCAGAGCCCCAAGCCTGTTGCTAAGAGACAAACCACAAGAAGTGGGCTCAGAATCAAGTTTCATGACTGGGCAAGATTTCTGGCATTGCTTACTTGCATGTGGTATCCCTAGGAAGTGAAATGGCAGCCAGCCAGCTAGGATTTAAGGGAGTTGTGTCACTAGAGAAATCACAAGCCTGGCAAACAGGGGCTTCTGATTGTTCAGCCCTGAGATAATTCCAACTCTAATTATGCCAGCGGGAAGTGGAGCATTTGAACAGGACACCTCCCGAGAGAGGAATACTCTTTAAACTCCTCTCAGGTCTGGCCATGGAGGACAGTGGACGAGATAAATCCAGGCAGTGGGCAAAATCAGAGGCTATCAGACTTGCTAAGAGAAACCTGATTTCACTGCCAGGGAAGTGAGACATTGCAGATCCCGTCCTTCTGCCTGTGATATTTTCCAGACTGTAGACCACTGTCTGTTATGCCCCCTTATTCTTTAAAAAAAATATACAGTAAAAGTTTTTAATGAAAATACTAAGTGCTCACTTTTATAACACCAAATAATATAGAAGATTATAAAGTGAAACACTAATGTCTCCAGAGCCTCCACCTCTGTGAGTTCCTACTCCCTGAGGTTTACACTGTTAAGAGTTAGGTCTGTATCCTTCAGAGGTTTTCCTATGTACATCTAAAGTGTACATAGTAAAATTGAAAAATTAAACTCTTCCTCCATCAATTCTGAGGCCCATTCCCTTGAAGTAATCGTCTTCAACCATTTCTCCTTCTAACCTTCCTGATAGTACTTCCATGATGCCAGAAAATACGCTAATATCTCTGTACCTAATTCATCAAGTTTAAACACTATCTCCTGACTCCCTGCAATGAAAGGTGATGAATTTAGCTTGCTTTCACCATTTCCTGTCTTTCCCTAATCCCTGCCAGTCACCTATTTATTTACTCCTTCTATTACTTACTTTTAGGGCTTTAAATAATACATTTAAATATCTATTTCTTGACATCTCTTTGGGTTGTTGCCTATATAAAAATGACTTCATTTTATTCTCATACTTGATTGATATGTTGGCTGGGTATAATTTCCCCTAAATATCAATATGAATCAGGTTTAGCTGTAAAAAAGAGACCCAAAATAGTGGTGGCTCAAACAAGTTGCAGTTTTTTGTTTTTTGTTTTTTCATGTAAAAGATGGCAGGGGACTAGGCTCCTCCCAGTTTTCTGCCACACGCAAGACGTGGTCCTTGTTATCACAGTCTGAGATGATGGCCTCTTATTAGCTTTCCAGGCAGCAGTATGGAGGGAGGAAGGTGCAAAGGGGAAAGGACAGCTGGAACTTGCATGGCCACACAGCTTCCAGGGAGGCTGGAAATACAACCTTGATTCTGGGTGGCTCTGTGCACAGCTAAACACCAAAGGTTCTACTACAAAGGAAGAATGAGGAAGCAGACGCTGGGAACAACTAGCAGTCTTGCCACTCCCTCTTCCCTTTGCAGGTTTTGCTCTACCTTCTTCTTGAATCAGGGCTTGCCGATGAGATGTCTGAAGACAATCTGATTTTCATTCCTTTGCAGGTAACCTGATCTTTCTCCTAGAAAGTTTCAAATGGGAGAGAATTACATCTGCAGAGGCCTTGGGACCTGAGAGCACAAATCATGTTCTCACCATGTGCTGCTGACCTGCTCGTCTTTTTCTCAGACTCCTTCCTTCTTGTGTCCTCTCTGTCCACCCACTCAGCCAGCGTGGGTGTTCTCAGCTTTCCTCTCACTCTCCCTGAGTGACAGCATCCTCCTGTGGCTTTTGCTACCACCCACTGGGATGAATCCCAAATTTATATCCACGGCTTAAGTTTTTTTCTCAATCTCTAGATCCAAAACAACACACTTATCTACTGGTCTCTCCACCTGACAGACTCACGGGCCCCCAGACCCCTCACTGCCGCTCTGACCTCTTCCGTTCCTCTCACCCCAGTTTGCAATTCCTCTGTGTCCCTCTCTTGAGGAACTGCCAGCAATTTTCCCTTCTGCGCATGCCAGGAACCTGCCATTTTGGAGTGGTCTACACCCCTGTATGTTGCTTCCTCTCCCTGAACTTCCTTCTTCCTTTCTTCCCTTGGCTAGTTCTTTTTTTTCTAAATTATTTTTGGCTGCGGTGCGCGGGCTTCTCATTGCGGTGGCTTCTCTTGTCGCGGAGCACAGGCTCTAGGGCACGTGGGATCTTCCCGGACCAGGGATCGAACCCGTGTCCCCTGCATTAGCAGGCGGATTCTTAACCACTGAGCCACCAGGGGAAGTCCCCCTTGGCTAGTTCTTGTTCATCTTTCATAACTCAGTTGAGGGGCAACTTTTGGGGGAATGTGTTTCCTGGTTTCTTTCTGCCTCAGTCTGGGTTGGGTGACCCTCTCTTGGGTTCCCAAGGTGTCTGGAGAATCCCTGTATCTCCTCATCATCATGATAATTTCTAACCATCCGACCCCTCATCTGGACTGGAGCAATTTGATGGTAGAGATGGGATCTTATCTCTGAATCCCCAGCATCTAGTAGAGGGTTTGGCACAGAAAAGTGGAAGCTTCCCTTTTTTTTTTTTTTCCTGTGCTGTCCAGTTCGTTTTGTACATACCTCCTCATAACTGAACCCCCTTTTCTTTGGGGAATCCCCTCCACTCCACGTGGTCCTGAAGAGCTGTGAGTTGGGGTGCTCCCTCACTTCTGCCTCCTCTAAAGAGGCGGACACGTGACCCAGCCTGGGTTAATCACAGTCTCGGCAACAATGATTAGACCAACAGGTATTGCTGACCGAACAGGACCAATGAGACCGTTCCTTGGGATTAATATGCAGACACAGGAAGGAGGTCCTCTTCATGTTGGGAGTGCTAGATGAGATGACACAGGCATGGGGCTCTGGGTGACCACCTTCCCTCCACGTGAAGGAGTCTCTCTGCAGAGCAGAGCCAAGCAGAGATGGAGACGAGCCGCGGACAGGAGTGGAGCTCTGGTGGTTCCTGTTGCCCTTCCTTCTCTCCTTTAGGTGCTCACAGTACCACCTCCAGTCGTGTGAACCAACAAATTCCCTTTTTGTTTAAGGTGGTTTGAGTGGGTTTCTACCACTTGAACTGAAAGAGTTCTGACTAATAGAGAACTTCATAAAAGTTTAAGGAAAACATTAATAAACCAAGTGGACCAGCTACAGTGAGTGCCTCTCTCTCCCATGTGCTCCCTCTGAGGATGGCAAGATGCCTCCTCATCTATGCTCTTTGGAGAGGTTGATACCATCCCTTGTCTGCACTTATGGTGTCTGAACTCCTCAGCCTGGCAAGTGAGACCTTTGCAATCTGACCGCAACTCCCCGGCCAATCTCCCGTCCTCCTCCCAGGCAGCCTTTGTGCCAGCCAGATGAATGCTCACAGGCCTGCACTTGCGCTGTTGTTCCTGACTGCTGCATCTTTGCCTGAGCCTCAGCCTGGAATGCTCCCCCCTGCCCATGAATCCCAATTCACCGTCCAAGGCCAGTCTCAAGTGGCACCTCCTTCAAAACCTTCCCACCACCACCCCCAGGCAGAGTCCAGCCCTCTTTTCTGCAGCAGTCGCCTCCGTTGTCCACCCGTCGCACTGAATTGCAATTGTCGTTTACTCACCTGTCCTTCCTCTGATAGACAGAGTTCCTTACGGGCAGAGAGCTGCTCTTTACCCAACTCTGTGTCCCCTTCTCCCAACACCCACAGCACACTGTCAACTAACATGTGGTGAGTAAGTGGAGGTCTTAGGAAGAGGCTTCACTTCCTTCTCTGTTAAATGGTAGAAAGGGAGTTCTTCTGACCCCACACACCACCAGGTTTCAGGTTTCAGAAGAAAGGTGAGTCTTGTGATCCCTCCCCAGGACCCCCTCCATGCCAAGAGGGTGGAGAGTGGGAAGGCAGTGTGGATGCCATCTGACTGGCCTGTGTCTGCTCTGGCTTCTGGTTCAGTTAGTGATGGGACCATATTGCCTTAGAGAGCTCTGACTCTCCCTGAGTTTTGCAGAGCTTTGAGGAGCCCCGCCTCCTCTCTCACTGTCCACCTCCCAGAACCAACAAGGTCAGAGAAGGGAGGTTCTTGGGAATCTCCTGGCCCTCTGTTCATGTGGCAGGGCACGTGGCAGATCGATCTTGGGGAGGTGTGGGGTGAGCTTTGGGGGAGTGAGGGAAGGGGCCTGGGGAGATTCTCTCCATTGCAGCACACACATCCTCTTGCTGTGCCTGTGTTGCTGTATGAGGCTTCTCACATCATTGAGAGGCAGTGTGGTGGAGGGTCTGGGATCCAGAGTGGCTGTGTGACCTTAGGCAAGCCACTTAATTTCTCCGTGCCACAACTGCCTCATCTGTAGACTAGGAATAATAATACTAACCTCATGAGTAGCTGTGAGGGACACATGAGTTGATATTTGTAAAGCACATAGCGCTATGTAGATGCTTGTTTAGACTATACTAGGGTTTCATGTTTTGAAATTCAATCATAGGATCCCAGAACACTTTTCGTCCTTAATAAAGAGACCCCTCAGTTGTCTGTGAATGCAGGGGTGGAAATGGTCATGGAATGACTTGGAGAATGGAAAAGATATAGTGAATTTCCTCAAGTATCCACAAGAGGGCACCCAATTTCCCAAAAGAGCCCACTTCCTTATGTAGAGCCTTAGGGGACTTACTGCCTCCGTGAGCCATATTAGATGAAGGTGCTGTCCAGTGATGATAAATGACATACAAAATCATCTCCAAACTCAGGCTGTGTGCACCCCAATACACACTACCTCTTACTCCTCAGAGACCCAGATATCCTCACCCTTTAGCACTGTCTCTGAACCTGCTACCCTGAGGTCTGGATGTTTGGGAAAGGGAGTGTCAGGTGCTTCCATGCCTAGATTTGCTAGTTCCCTCATCCCCATCCGCACCCCACCCCCAGGAGTCAGATCCCTCCACTAACCTCACCCATCAGGCTCTCAAAATGGTTCTTACCCTCATGCCATCACAGACCCCTCACCCACCTCTCCTGCTCCCCCAGCTACCCGAGCCTGACCAGAGTCTGGGCTGGGTCATGAGAGTCCAGCTCTGGTCCTCATCTCTGGTCTTCCAGAGATAGCCGGAAGTGGAGGGGGAGTGAGGTGGTGAGACCGGAGACTCTCCTTGGCCTGGCCCCACTGAGATGCTGATGTTTGAAGTGGGGAGATTACACCCAGTGCCTGATTCAGCAGAGAACTCAGACCAACATGGGACACCACTGCTCTTGGGTCTCTCTAGTAAGGGGTAGAGAAGCTGGAGGGTAGAGAAGGTGGAGGGGAGGGGAGGGAAGTCCCACAGACTGTCCCTCTCTACCTTTCCCTTCCTGCCCTCAATCCAGGCCCAGGGCCACCTTCCTGCAGCCAGCTCTGTGGGGATGCCGCGCTCGGGGACCCAGACAGGGCAGAATCACTCCCAACGCCCTCCCCGCTTCACAACAGAGGGAGTCAGGGGCAGAGGGAACAGCAATGCGCTCTATAGGAGACCTGGGTTCTATGCTTGGCACTGTCATCGACTGTTGTCACCTCCCTCAGTCTCAGTTTCCTCATCCTTAAGGTGGGGATAAGGATGCCACACAGCGCAGGCAGTGGGGTTGCTGACTGGCTCCTGGAGGAGATGGGATCCGAGCGTGAAGACTGGGAGGGATAGGGATCCTGCCGACTGCCAAAAACAGTTCCTAAAATTACTTAACAGCTTAGCTGCAGCTGGAACAGAGCAGATAGTGACCTGAGATCTCTCTCAAAAGATAGGGTCCCTCACCTCTGTGGGCCCCTCACCATCAGTTCCCGGGACGAAACACGGCATGCCTGTGTCTGTTAGTTGACTGATCTCCCTCCCCAATTAAGGAGTCTCGGACTGTGAGGAGCTCCGGATCCACCCACCTCAGACACAGGAGAGACACTCCAGGCTAAAAGGGGCCAGAAAGTCCTGGAAGGGCAGCAAGTCCCTGGCTGACAAAGATGAGGGTTAAGGGGGCAGAACTGGGCACCTGCCCCAGGCCTCACCTTCACCTTCACCTGTGGCACCGACACGGGGTGGCCGGGGTGGCAGGTGGCCCGGGCGCGTGTGGACACCCAGCTTCGCAGGAGACCCGGGGACAGAGCCGCGCCGGCCAGCCCGGCCGCTTGGGGGCAGCTGGCGCCGTGACCGCGGGGCGGAGCCCGAGGACCGGAGACGCCCGAGCGCGGGGCTCGGGGCGCCGGGGAGGCGCGGGGTCCGCGGGGGCGGCCGGAGTCTCCGTGTCCTCCCTCCGCGCGCACGAACGCCGGTCCCCTCGCCCAACACGCGCACCGGGCGCTGCGGGACCCGGGACCGCGCCCCCGCCTGCGGCGCTCCCCCTGCAGAGGGGGCAGGCCCGGGAGCCCAGTCCTGGCGACCTTCTACCCCTCAGAATTAGTGACCTAGGGGGTGGGGAGGCTGCAGGATGACAACGAAAAGGCACCTCAGGTCCTGTGAATTAAAGGTGTACATTTGTATACGATGGGGGACCAGCAGATCACACAACACTTTCACCCCCTTTTGAAAATATAATAAACCATTTTAAGAAAAATGCACATTTATTGTAAAACCACAACAACTGATCAGATAACATTAGGAAAGAAAGTAGAGTCGTGGAAGATGAGTGCCTGTCCCTGCCTCCCACTGTCCCCAGGTCTGCTTCGTAGTCACATGATAAAAGCCTGGCGACTCCCTGTGAGGGTCTGGAGGAGAGGCCCTCAGACCCCTGAAGCTGGGGTGCTGGAGGGGAGACCCCAGAGCTGGCTGGTGCAGACTGAGTGGAAGCTATCGTCCCAGTGCCACTACCGTCTGAGATTCTGGGAAGATGGGGCCCCGAAGGGCCTGGGGAAGGACTGGCCTCTTTGGTGGGACCTGGAGCAAAGACTTGCAGGTCAAGCAAGCTGAGGGGTCTTCCCTGCTCAGATATGGCCATCCCTGAACCCAGCGGCTCTGTTGGGCTGAACTGCTCTCCTCACACCCTGTCCTAGGAGTCTGAGAGCCCAAAGACTTCCTCCACCCTCCTCGTGCAGTAAGACGCTCCTACCTACGCTAACCCTCAGAGCTGAGGAAATTCCAGGAACTGACTAGCAAACAGAGAAACCACAGGGCTTGGTATGTGTAGATAAAAAGAAAGCTTACAGGTCACTCAAGATGACTCAGTAGTTCGAGCGAGAGGTCATGTTAGCAGCGCCTGGGGGAAGGCTGCACCAGTGGGTCCCCAGTGAAGGGGACCCCCAGGCTATCCAAACTTGAACCATTCTCCAGGATCTGTGTCAAGGGCTGGGGATGAGAGCAGATGCCCGCGGGTCAGCCAGGGCCACCCAGTCCTCTGTGCTTCAGGTGGTTCCCTTTCAGACAGGCAAGTCTGGGCTTCTGACATGCTTCGGGTGTGGCTGTGTGTGTGTATGTGTGTGTGTGTGTGTAAGGAATGCCCATCCTCCCCCCCTCCCGCACTGCATTCAGGAGAGCAGCCTTCCACAGGCCTTTGAAAGGTTGAGAGCCTGGCCTAGCACAGTCTCAGCATTACTGCCCCCTGGGGCCTCATGCCCTGTGTCAGCTCTAACTTGCCCTTCAGGCCAGGAATCCTTTAGGAACTGAATATTCTTATCCACCATGTTCCAGGTGCCCTGGCCTGGGCCTGGCTCAGGATAGAGGTTCAATAAGACTTCTGTCACTTGGAATCACAGCTAGGACAGCATAGTCTGTGGCCTCCAGGATGGCAGGGCCCTGTCCCCCAGGGCTTGTATTCTGGTGAGGAGGCAAGATAGATAACAACACAGAAAGATGAAGTAGTCCTGGGTGCGGGAAGAACATTGGCCTGAGAGTCAGGTGTCTTGATTTCTACTTTTGTCTCCCGTAAAATGGGGCAAGTGTTCACCATGTAAACTGTCACAAGAATTAAAAACAAAAAAAAGCCATGTAAGGTACCTGAGCCCCTCCCCAGCATGTCCCTTCCCTTTCTGGAACGTTTTTCCATCTGTTACTAAAGGGACTGTTAGATGATGCCTATGATGGTGCTTGTAGAGATGTTTTTCACGCTGCATGTTGACAGTGGTGGGTCCTATGAGATAGGCTCCCTCCTGCTCTTTGAGATCTGAGGGCAGAGTTGACATCCCCCCACGACAGGGCCCCACTCAGTCAGGGCAGGCAAATAGGCAAGTGACTGCTCGTCTCAGCTCAGTCTGCTCTTAGTTAAGTGCTCAGCTGTTCTGTCTTATGTACCTGGAGTTAGAATTTAATCAGGGACTTGAGGGGGGTTCATCATTATCATAACAATTATGTTCTTTTTTCCCTAATTTGTTTGATTGTTATTGCTTATACAATGAATGTATATTTTTCTTACAATGATTTATTTTATTTAAAAAAAATCAAATAAATTTTGATTTTTGGTTGTGTGATTTGCTGTGTCCCTATCTATACAAATATATACCTTAGGGTATGTTTATCTTTCAATGCATATGGGAGAATCTTGAACCTTTACTACAAAAATGTGAACAATGTCACCTCTGGGGAGTTAGACAAAGAGTGAGGGTAGATCTTCAATGTTCTCTTTTGTACCCTTTAGGATTGCTTATACATTTTACAAGTACTTCTTTTAGAATTAAAATAACTTTGAGAAAAAGTATTCATAATATCCCACTCAATGATACTTAGTTCTTTTTTTTTTTTTAATTAATTAAGTTATTTATTTATTTTTGGCTGTGTTGGGTCTTCGCTTCTGTGCCAATGGCTTTCTTTAGTTGCGGCAAGTGGGGGCCACTCTTCATCGTGGTGCGCGGGCCTCTCATTATCGCGGCCTCTCTTGTTGCGGAGCCCAGGCTCCAGACACACAGGCTCAGTAGTTGTGGCTCACGGGCCTAGTTGCTCCGCGGCATGTGGGATCGTCCCAGACCAGGGCTCGAACCCGTGTCCCCTGCATTGGCAGGCAGATTCTCAACCACTGCGCCACCAGGGAAGTCCTGATACTTAGTTCTTATCCTAAAAGAATAAGCATAAGTTGGCGCACATTCATGTGTAAGGATGTTCGCTGCAGCATGATTTAGAGAATATTCAGAAACTAACAACCTAATCTTCCATCAGCAAAGAACAGGCTAAATAAGTTGTCATCTACTCTTCCAATAAAATATGATACGTCAAAAATCACACTTTTATAAATTACTTGATGATATGGGAAAATGCTCTTGATATAAAGTTAAGTTTTAAAAGCAGGATACAAAAGTAAATACAGTTTGGTTATATAAATGATTGCCTCTGGGTGATAAGATTAGGAGCAATTTATAATTTTCTTAATTTTGTTGTAAATTTTCAAATTTTCTCAAATAGATTCGCATCATTTTATCTGCAAGAAAAAACAAACAAACAGTGATTTACTTAAATGAATGGAAAGAGCATTTAAGCCTGGAAAGGGTCCATAGACCCTCCAACCTCTCCAACAAACGATGTCTGAGTTGGCTTGTTCCGCCCCACTCCACACACACCTTTTCCTCCAAACTCCCCTTCTCTTAATCCAACCACTTCTTGATCCTCAGTCCTTTAATTCACAGGACCTGAGGTGCCTTTTCGTTGTCATCCTGCAGCCTCCCCAACCCCTAGGTCACTAATTCTGAGGGGTAGAAGGTCGCCAGGGCTGGGCTCCCGGGCCCGCCCTCTCTGCAGGGGGAGCGCCGCAGGCGGGGGCGCGGTCCCGGGTCCCGCAGCGCCCGGTGCGCGTGTTGGGCGAGGGGACCGGCGTTCGTGCGCGCGGAGGGAGGACACGGAGACTCCGGCCGCCCCCGCGGACCCCGCGCCTCCCCGGCGCCCCAAGCCCCGCAGCCCCGGGGGAAGCGCAGAGGCGACCGAGGACGCGGCGCACCGCTCCCTCCCGCCCGGCGCGGGCCCCGCGCTCGGGCGTCTCCGGTCCTCGGGCTCCGCCCCGCGGTCACGGCGCCAGCTGCCCCCAAGCGGCCGGGCTGGCCGGCGCGGCTCTGTCCCCGGGTCTCCTGCGAAGCTGGGTGTCCACACGCGCCCGGGCCACCTGCCACCCCGGCCACCCCGTGTCGGTGCCACAGGTGAAGGTGAAGGTGAGGCCTGGGGCAGGTGCCCAGTTCTGCCCCCTTAACCCTCATCTTTGTCAGCCAGGGACTTGCTGCCCTTCCAGGACTTTCTGGCCCCTTTTAGCCTGGAGTGTCTCTCCTGTGTCTGAGGTGGGTGGATCCGGAGCTCCTCACAGCCCGAGGCTCCTTAATTCGAGAAGGGGGTCAGATATAGGGTATTAGATATACAGATGATATTGTATTTTGTCAGTAGAGTACACTTGATGGAGCCAGCGTTCGGGACCCCTGCCTGACCACCAGAGGGAACGGGACCTGGAGCCCAACGTGTGGTGGACAGCACAGCCAAAGACAGCCCAGGCTGATGAGATCTCTAGTCTGGTGTCGCCCAAAGCTGCACTTATCACTTGCTTGGCCCCCAGAGTTCATAGTGTATTCAGTACCACCATCCTCTTTGACATGTCTGTCAGCTCTGGGTGGAGGGGGGAGGAGGCGCCAGATATCCAGGACTGAGCAACGGGTTATCCCAGGACTAGCTAGTGCCCTGACTTTGCGGAGGAACATGGTTACCTGAACTATGGCAAATCCGTGCAGTGGATTTGCATTGCCATGGTAGATAGAGCACACCTCTGCACCACATTTCACACCAAGTCCCACAAAAGGACAGAAAAGATGGGAGGGGGAAATAGTGTGAGCAAACTGGAAATGCTGAAGAATTTCTTCAGTATGGAGATCAGTCCAGATCAGCCTTCCTGAGGAAGAAAATCACACCATGTGTTAGGTGGAGGACGGCCCTGGAACTAGACTCGAAGTGGTTAGATGCTGCATCTGGAGCAGTGGGCAGTGCCTAACCTCCCTTTAGTCACTCTAGCTGAGCAGCAGGCATGAGTGACACTTGCAGAGATGGTAAAACAAGTGTGGGCCCTGTGACTGGAAAGGCAGGATCAAGACTCCCTCACAGGGCTTCCCTGGTGGCGCAGTGGTTGAGAATCTGCCTGCCAATGCAGGGGACACGGGTTCGAGCCCTGGTCTGGGAAGATCCCACATGACGTGGAGCAACTAGGCCCGTGAGCCACAATTACTGAGCCTGCGCATCTGGAGCCTGTGCTCCGCAGCAAGAGAGGCCACGATAGTGAGAGGTCCGCGCACCACGATGAAGAGTGGCACCCGCTTGCCGCAACTAGAGAAAGCCCTCGCACAGAAATGAAGACCCAACACAGCCATACATATACATACATACATACATACATACATACATAAATAAATATTAAAAAAAAAAAAGACGTCCTCACACCCAGAAGACAAACGCCCAGCTCATCCCTCCTGGCGGCACACTGTGTCTAACATCTTAAGAGTTAACTGAGAAAAATGAGACGTGTGAAGAGGTACAATTAGTATCTCCAGAGGGATGGCCGGCAGTCTGTCACATGCACAGTCCCCAAAGAACCACGTCTCCTGCTGTGCGTGTCCTTGATAGTCCCCACTCACGTTGGCTCTGGGCTGGCCTGGGACCTGCTTTAATCAGTGCACTATGGCAGAAGTGTGCCAGCTCTGGGTTTAAACCTTATGAAGCCCTGGCATGTTCCCCGTTTGTGCTCTTGGCAGCCCTGAGCCACCGTTTAAGAAGTCCAGCTACCCTGCTGGAGAGATGAAGTCGAGAGACTGAACAAAAGACACCTAGACTGCATAGAGAAAGAGAGGCCTGGCCATTCCGCCTGAATGCAGCTGTATGGACCACCTGCAAGACCAATAGAAGAATTGCCCATCGAGCCCTGCCAAGAGGACAGAATCATGAGCAAACAGTTGTTTCAAGACACTTAGTTCTGGGGTAGTTTGTTGTACTACAGTGAATGACTGAAAACAGGAGGCAAGGTAACATCCACACACACACAGCCAGAAGTTTTGGAAATTAAATGTTTGATTGTCAGGGGGAAAAAAACTTCAGAAAATGGTTGAATAACAGTATGGATACAGCTGATTAGTTAACTGGAATACTGAGCTGAAGAATCTCCCACCATACAGTGCAAAGAATGAAAGTGATGGAAAGTGTGAGTGAAAAGCTTAAGGTATATGTAGAGTTTCCACATCCATCTAATAGAAGTTCTCTAAGAAGAGAATAGAGGGAAAGGTGTGGGGGGAGCAATAAAGAAATACGATAGCATTTCTTATGCATCTTCAGTTTGAGAGAGTCCACTGAGTGTAGTGCAGGAAGAATTAAAATGATCAACCCACATATACATTGTGTTGACATTTCAGAGTCCAGTGATATTGAGAATACTCTAAAACCAAGAGAGTGGGGAAAGCTAAACAGATACCCAGCATACTGGAATAGGTGATGGAGAACGGACCAGGGATTGGCAAGCGTTGGCAGGGGAGGAAGGAGAGTTGGCCTCAGAGGGGCAACACCGGGATTTTTTGAAATGATGAAACTTACACTGCTGTGGTGATTAATGACTATGCATCTGTTAAAACATATACCTATGTAGTTTGCACGTGCAAAAACACCTGGATGATGCAGCTGACATAGGACTCAACGATTGTACTCCTGGGCATTTATCCCAGAGAAGTGAAAATACGTGTTCACACTAACACATGGATGTTCATAGCAGCTTTGTTTATAACAAATAACTGGAGTATAAGCCAAATACTGGAATCGGCTCAGATGTCCTTCAACAGATGAATGGTTAAGCCAATTGTGGTACATACATACCATAGAAAAATACTCAGCAATATAAAGGAATGAACTATTGCCACAAACAACAACTTGGATGAATCTCCAGGGAATTATGCTGAGCAAAAAAGAGCATTTCTCAAAAGGTTGTATACTGTATTATTCCACTTACATAACATTTTAAAAAATGACAAAAATTTGGAAAAGGCAGTCAGATTGGTGGTTGCCAGGGGTTAGGGATGGTGGGGAGAATGGATGGAAGGGAAGGAGGTGTGATTATAAAAGGGCAACAGGAGAGGATTGTTGCAGTATTGGAACTGTTCAGCATCTTGACTGTATTGGTGGATACACAATCCTACATAGGTGATAAAATGGTATAGAACTAAACATACACACACACAAATGAGAACAAGTAAAACTAAGGAATTCTGAATAAATTGCATGGATGGTATCAATATTAATATCTTGGTTGAAATATTACATTATAGTTTTGCAAAATGTTACCAATGGGGAAAACTGGACAAAATGTCTGTGATATCGCTATTATATCTTCTAACTGTAAAGTGAACCTACAATTATCTCAACAAAAATTTCAAAAAAAAAACCCACCTGAACACATTTACCGCAAAGTGATAAGACTGATGACCTTGGAAAGTGGAGTTTGGGAGGTGGGGATAGGAGGAGGAGTCACTTTTACCTTTTATTTTACATGCTTGTAGTATTTAAATTTATTCTGCATTAAGAACGCATCACTTCTGTAACAAAAGGAAGCAAATCTTTGTCTAAACCTCTTTAAGAACAGATATATAAACATAAATACTTTAATTTTATTTTTATATTAACAACATATTTGCAGTTTATTTTAGTGTATGGTGTTTGGTAAAAATCTCACTTTATTTTTGACCAAATGGTTTATCAACTGTCATAGTACTATTTGTCAAACTCTTTTTTTCTTTCTTTCCCATTGATTTATGACGCTGCCTTTGGCACAGGCTAAATTCTTACATGTGCTCCAGTCTCCTCTGCTCTGTGTTATTTTTCATAATCCATTTGATGATTAATAAGTAACACACTTAACCTAATTAATTTAGAAAGTATTTTAATAGCTGATAAAAATTACTTAATTTTAACATCTATTTTTCAAATTTTTTTCTTAAATGGTCTCATGTTTATTCTTTCAGGAATCTAGAAAACCAGTAGCATTTAGAATCACATTGTCGGACTTCCTTGATGGCGCAGTGGTTAAGAATCCAACTGTCAATGCAGTGGACACGGGTTTGAGCCCTGGTCCGGGAAGTTGTGGCACGTGGAGCAACTAAGCCCGTGCGCCACAACTATTGAGCCTGCGCTCTAGACCCCATGAGCCACAACTACTGAAGCCCAGGCATGTAGAGCCCGTGCTCTGCAACAAGAGAGGCCACCGCAATGAGAAGCCCGCTCAGCGCAACAAAGAGTAGCCCCTGCTCTCTGCAGCTAGAGAAAAGCCCACATGCAGCAATGAAGACCCAATGCAGACAAAAATAAATTAATTAATTAAAAAAAAAAGAATCACATTGTCAAGGAGCAAAGAAAAGGCCACTCGTTTTATTACAGAAGTAATTTATACTCATAATAACAATTCAAACAATGCAAAAGACATAAAGACCATGATAAAAATTTCTCTCTCTCCCCACCCTATTCCATCCCTCTGACACAACTACTGTTTAGATGTTAGTGTGTATCCCTACACACCATTCTTTTTATTATTTATTTATTTATTTATTTATTTATGGCTGTGTTGGGTCTTCGTTGCTGCGCGTGGGCTTTCTCTAGCTGCGGCGAGTGGGGGCTACTCTTCTTTGCAGTGTGCAGGCTTCTCATTGCAGTGGCTTCTCTTGTTGCGGAGCACAGGCTCTAGGCGTGCAGGCTTCAGTAGTTGTGGCACATGGGCTCAGTAGTTGTGGCTAACGGGCTTAGTTGCTCCGTGGCATGGGGATCAGGGAAGTCCCACCCCATTCTTTATGCTTATATAAACATGCAAATATTTACACACACACACATTGATTATTTTTTTCTTTTCATTGAAAAAAGAACATTGGATTGTATTATTCACATTACTCTGAAATTTGCTTTTCTTATTCAAGAGTAATAGAAATGTTTCCTGATCAATAAATATACACCCTACTAATTTTTTAATTTTATAATTTAGCTTTCTTTCTATCTTTTTATCATACAGTAGTTTAAGAACTAAATTGTTCTGGAAGCCTTGTTATGAAAAGCTTTAGCCTCTCACATCTCCCATTCTTTGTTCCTCGGAGGCAACTCCCTTCAACTCTTTTAGCTCAAAATGTTTATATAGCTACTTAGTTGTTTTTCAATTTTGACACATTATCTATTTACTTCCCAGGATGGAAAATAAGGATTTATCTTCCTCATCTCCAACCCCTGTCTCATATATGCTCACCTCACCACATATTCTCAGCATAATTATATCATAAATATGGCTGAAACCTGATTGGCTAGATCAATAGTCCATGTTCACATCACTGGGACCATGTAAAACTCTATCCATAACTGAAATTCACAGAGCACTATAAGTACTTTTCCTTTTCTGAACAACTTTTTCCCCTCCAAACTTAGTAATTGTTTTTGTTTGCCTATTTTTCTATGAATATATCACTACTCCAACCCCAAACCTTTTACCAATTATCCAAATCGCTTCTCAATATTTTCAGTCACATCAAGTAATTTGATCCTTTCATCTTTTTTAATTTTTATTTATTTATTTATTTATTTTTGGCTGTGTTGGCTCTTCGTTTCTGTGCGAGGGCTTTCTCTAGTGGCGGCAAGCGGGGGCCACTCTTCATCGCGGTGCGCGGGCCTCTCACCGTCGCGGCCTCTCTTGTTGCGGAGCACAGGCTCCAGACGCGCAGGCTCAGTAGTTGTGGCTCAGGGACCTAGTTGCTCCGCGGCATGTGGGATCCTCCCAGACCAGGGCTCGAACCCGTGTCCTCTGCATTGGCAGGCAGATTCTCAACCACTGCGCCACCAGGGAAGCCCTGATCCTTTCATCTTATGGAAGAATCTTTCCCGAGCAGAATCTTCCCTCCTGCTCCAATCTGGGCTGACCGCTTTCCATTGTCATCCTTTTGCTTCTCTCTTGGGTTGCATTCCTGATGCCTGTGTTCACGTCTTTTCTTTCTTGGTTTCCACCCTCATTTTGGTAGAGTATATCCTTTAGTAGCTTCCTGAGAAGGGGTACATGGCACATATTTTCAGAATTTGTACATCTTGAATTTCTTGTTTCAATTCACATTAAATTGGTAGTTTTTGTGGGTTCAAAATTCTAAGAATTAACTTTCCCTCAGAGAAGTAGTGGTTCATTGTCTTCTAACTTCCGGTGTTACTCTTGGGGTTTAAAGCCTCTCTGGTTTTTCATATGGTACTTTTTTTTCTTTCTTTCTCAGGAAACTTGTAGGACCTTTTCTGGGTCCCTGGTATTTGGAAGTTTTGAGATGGTGTGCTTTGAAGTGAATCTATTCTAGATTTTTTTTTTGTCAGTTTTATCTTCTATGAAGAAATCTCTTCTGGGAATTCCCTGGCAGTCCAGTGGTTAGGACTCTGCGTTTTCACTGCCATGGGCCCGGGTTCGATTCCCACCCCCCAGAAAAGAAATCTCTTCTGAAAGCTTCTGCTCACAACCCACACTTAGGTGATGGGCTATCACCTGGGAAAGCCTTGTCACCAGGCTCTCAGAGAGCAAGTGACCCTTTTGTCTGTTTATGGGACACTAAGCACTTATTGGAGGAGCTGAGTTAATGGAGTAGCTGAGCTTTATCTACAGTAGGCTCATGTAGTGATCTGTCTGGACCTTCTTAGGGGACCCCTTTTGCATCTTTCCTCATGAGCTGGTAGGGTTCTTTAAGGCCGCTTGGACCCCTTGCCTATGGAGTTTAAACCTCTTGGCCAGTGTCTGGGTGCTGAGTGGAAGGAGAGGTTCGGGAAGGGAGTCTCAAAATTTAACATGTAAACATCGCTTATCCTCCTGTTTTCTGAATAGTAGTCCCACCCTCAGCTACATCTGGCACCTCACAGCACAGAGACTATTTATTTTTATCTCTCCACATTAATAAACCTCCATTCTTCTTCGGGGAATTGGAAGGGGAAGTTGTTCAGCTGTGTTGAGTATGGAGAAAATTAGAGGACGTACACGTTTCTTAAACAGGCTTTTAAACAATCCTCCTTTTTCTTTTTCCAAACTTACCTTCTCCCCCACTTCCAGAAGTACCCGATAACTCCTACACCAAGAGTTTTTAGGGAATTACATAGAAATCAGGGTCGTTACTGGGCTTTTCCCACTGCTAGCTGCATGGTATTATCACTGACCATTTGTTTCCAGTTTCCAAAATTTTGTTGATACTGTCTCCTACCTCAATTGCTATGTTTTTCTTTTAATGTCCATAAATATCTTTTAAAAATAACCCATGGGGGCTTCCCTGGTGGCGCAGTGGTTGAGAATCTGCCTGCCAATGCAGGGGACACGGGTTCGAGCCCTGGTCTGGGAAGATCCCACATGCCGCGGAGCAACTGGGCCCGTGAGCCACAACTACTGAGCCTGAGCGTCTGGAGCCTGTGCTCCGCAACAAGAGAGGCCGCGATAGTGAGAGGCCCGCGCACCGCGATGAAGAGTGGCCCCCACTCGCCGCA
Source organism: Balaenoptera ricei (assembly GCF_028023285.1). Classification (NCBI taxonomy): domain Eukaryota; kingdom Metazoa; phylum Chordata; class Mammalia; order Artiodactyla; family Balaenopteridae; genus Balaenoptera; species Balaenoptera ricei. The sequence continues at coordinate 17,664,540 of NC_082658.1, read as the reverse complement.
ACTGGAGAAAGCCCTCGCGCAGAAACGAAGACCCAACACAGCCAAAAAAAAAAAAAAAAAAAAAATTAAAAAAAAAAAATAACCCGTGAATGTGATAAGCAGACTCCACTAAAGAAATGAAGAGTGGTAAAAATGGTAACAATTAAAGTAACAATAAGGTTATTTTTTTCTTATTTTTAATCACTCTAAAAGAGAATTTACTAAAATAAAATAGCTCAAAATAGATCACAGACCTCAATGTAAAACTATAAAACTTTTAGAAAACATAGAAGAAAATATTTTTGACATTAGGTTAGGCAAAAATCTGCTAAATACTATACCAAAAGCAGAGAAAAATTGATAAAATTGGACTTCATCAAAATTAAGAACTTATGCTCTTCAAATGATACTGTTAAGAGAATAAAAAGACAAGCCACAGTCTGGGAGAAAATATTTGCAAAATACGTATCTGATAAAGGACTTGGACATAGAATATATAAAGAATTCTAAAAATACAATAATAAGAAAACAATTCAATGATAAAGGGGCAAAGGATTCAAACAGATGCTTCAGCAAAGGAGATATATTAATGACAAGCACATGAAAAGATGCTAAGATCATTACTCTTTAGAGAAATGCAAATTAAAACCACAGTGAGATAACTCTACACATCTATTAAAATAGCTCAAAACGAAATTCCCTGGCGGTCCAGCGGTTAGGACTTGGCGCGTTCACTGCCGTGGCCCTAGATGGGGAACTAAGATCCCGCAAACCGTGTGGCAGCCAAAGATAAATAAAATAAAAATAAAATAGCTCAAAACAACAACAAAAAACAAATTTAAAAATCCCTAATAATACAAGTGGTGTTGAGAGTGTGGAGCCAATAAAGATTGCATCCATTCCTAGTGGGAATGCAAAATGGTACAGCCACTTTGGGAAACAGTTTGCAGTCTCTCATAAAGTTAAAGACACGCTTAACAATTTTTTATAAAGTTAAACATACACTTAACATAAGACTCAGCAATTCCACCCCTCTATATCTATCCAAGTGAAAAGAAAACTTAAGTTCACACAAAAATCTGTACATGGATATTTATAGTGGCTTTATTCATAATTGCCAAGAACTGGAAATAGTCCAAATGTCCTTCAACTGGTGAATGAATAAGCTATGATACATCCATACGATGGAAAACGAGTCAGCAATAAAAAGAAATGAACTGTTGATACACCCAACTATGTGAATCTCAAATGTCTTATGGTAAGTGAAAGAAGCCGGATTCAAAAGGCTATATGTTCTATTATGCCGTTTATATGACATATGGAATAGGCAAAACTACAGGGACAGAAAACAGATCAGTGGTTGTAGGGGATGGGGTATGGGAAGGAGTTGACAACACAAAGGCACAAGAGAAATTTTGGGGGATATGCATTTGTTAAAGTGCGTAGAAAAAATAAAAATGCATAGAAAATTTTAAAAATGGAACTTTAAAAAGGGTGAATTTTACTGTATGATTACACTGCAATTAAATATTGCTAAAATGATGTTATTTGATTTTATTAGTTACCTATTGTATACATTTAGTGGGTGATATGGCAGAGAGAAAAATTATGTATATGTGTTCAATCTGTAGTCTTTACCCGAAAACCATTTCATATGCATCTGAAAAGTAGCTTTTTAATTTCTATTTTGTTGGGTTTTAATTCATTTGTTCCCATGTGGGGTGGTAAGGTTTTTGTTATCAAAACCAATGCTGCAATAAATATCTGCTCCTTGTTTGTTCTTTTATTATATGGGATACAACTTTAAAATTAGGATGTCAAAATCAGAGGGCACATCTCTCTCTGAGTGGGTGAAAGCAGGGAGTGAAGCTTCTGAGCCTGAGGGACCTGGGGCAGAGAATCTGCTCCCCGACAAGGCAGAGCTCTGCATGTCACCACCAACCCCACTCACCTTGGAGGAAATCAAGCTTCTTTCCCATTGCTTGCCAGCCCTACCCTACACTGGCTCAGAAGTTTTAGTAACAACCAACAATTAGTGCATTGCTGCAACTAAACTGATGGTCATAAAGTTTTAATAACACCTGTAAGTACTTTAGTGGTATTATAAAAATACATTATAAAAATGTACGCTAATATGACCACAGCAAGGAAAAATGAATGCATTACATGGAAGGAAATGATCTAAACAGCAGAATTTATCATTGCCTTTGGAGGTAGGAACATGAGTGATTATTTTCTCCTCTCTGTATGTTTGCATTTTTCTATATATTAAGAGGATGGCGTTATTTTTAAAATCATGGAATAAATGAAAGGTTGATGAGCAACTTTACAGTGGAGGCTTCAAGTTGTTACCTACTGATCAATATTGGCATCACTAAGAATGGGACACCCTGACATTATGTGCCTTCTGGGGACATGTGATGTGAAGGACTTAGCACCACCTCTGAAATGTTCTTATTCAAGAGAAAAGTTAAACCTGAATCGAATCAAGCCTTTAGACCTAACTTCATGTTCACAGGAAATGCAGAGGATAAAGGAACAAGTTAAATGCCATCCCAAAGGCACAGAGAAATCTGGAATATGGGATATTCTACAAGGAAACTGGCCTGGTTTCTTCAACAACATCATAGTAGAAGAAGGGTGAGGAGAGGGTGGATTACTCTAGATTAAAAGAGATTTAAGGGACTTCCCTGGTGGCGCAGTGGTTAAGAATCCACTTACCAGTGCAGGGGACACTGGAGAAAGCCCGTGCACAGCAACGAAGACCCAATGCAGCCAAAAATTAATTAATTAATTAATTAATTAACTTTAAAAAAATAAGAGATTTAAGAGACGTCATCAAGTGCAGTGTGTGGACCTTGACTGAATCCAGATTCAAACCAACTATAAAAAAACATTCTTGGAACACTTGGAAAATTTGAAAATGGACTAGATGTTAGATGACACCAAAGAAATTATTATTATTATTATTATTTTTTTTTTTAAGATTGATTGATTGATTGCTATGTTGGGTCTTCGTTTCTGTGCGAGGGCTTTCTCTAGCTGCGGCAAGTGGGGGCCACTCTTCATCGCAGTGCGCGGGCCTCTCACTATCACGGCCTCTCTTGTTGCGGAGCACAGGCTCCAGACGCGCAGGCTCAGCAGTTGTGGTTCACGGGCCCAGCCGCTCCGCGGCATGTGGGATCCTCCAAGACCAGGGCTCGAACCCGTGTCCCCTGCATTAGCAGGCAGACTCCCAACCACTGCGCCACCAGGGAAGCCCCCTATTATTTTTTAAAGGCATGATAATGGCTGGAGTTTTGAAGAAAATATCCATATATTAAAGATGTATACTGAAATTTATAGGATTGAAAAATATGTGAGGTCCAGAGTTTAAAACAATAATAACAGAAAGAATAGATTTGGCAAATGTGGGAAAAGTTTGATAATCGCTAATTCTGGAGGATGAGAATATGGGGGTCATTATGTTTTGTAATGCTTTCATAATGAAAATTAAAAATTTATATAATAGGTGGTTCTGTTGTGAAGATCACGAATAGTGAATGGGTATCTTGGGATAACATTTCCAGGGACACCATCATACGTGATGCAAAAATTGCTTATCCTCAAGTAGCTTGTATGGAAGCGCTCAAACAGTCCCAGTAGTGAAAACAAGTATAATGATATCAAAGGAGCAATTTGGATCAAAAGTTTCATAAAATGGGAGAGTGACAAAGCAATATTTCTAAACTAGTCTATAATATATTGCATAATTTTATATAATGACATTTTCAATATAAAAGTGTAAAATTAACAATTTAAATGTTTTCAGTAGTAACAAACAATGTCAGAAATGAAAAAAAACAAAAGCTTTCATTTCTTTGGGTGGCCCAGTTCTTTCAGCACCGGGTAAACACATCCCTAGGCTTAATTTTTTTCCCAAGATTCTTTTAAGGAATATTCTTAATCTTCATTATCTTTTATATTGCATTTTTGGTTCATGTAAAAAAAATACGTGGCATATACCTAGGACTTAAAGTGTAATATTAAAATAAATGCCTATGAATCAAACACTCAGATTAAGAACCAAAACAATACCAATAACTTTGCATCTATCTGTATCCTCCTTCCCTACCCAGCTGCCTTAGTCTCCCCCGGAGTTTACCATTATCCTGAGTTGTGAGTTTATTACTTTTTTGTTTAAAAATTATAATCCAATGTTCATATATTGTTAAACAAGGTATTATTTAGTTGAACTTCTTTTTGAGCTTTGTAACTCTTTTCAAGGCTCCTTGGGATTCTAGTCTATTTGGTTCAGGACACGATGTCTCTGACTTTATTTTCTCCAGGGTTGGGGGGAGGGAGGATTCTGGACCCTCCTTGAGACTGGAAGCCATAAAGCCACTGGAGTTAATTTCATAATTAGCATCAAATCTTTCCAACGTGTTTGACAGGATGGCTTGTGAGTTGTCAGCACCCTGGACAGATCAGGGTCATCTCAATGTTCTGCTGCCTTCTCTTCTCCTGAGACAAAAATAACTTCTTCTCCTCTCACCCCTTGGGGTTTTGCAATGCTATCCTAAGTCATCAGTGTTCTCAACTCTGAATCAGGGATCTGTTGACTCTTCTGGTTCTGGATTTTGCCCAAGGCAGGAGCCAAAGAATTTGTACTGGGTCCAGGCTTGGAGTTAAGATGATTAAGGCTTCCATGTCTTCCACCTGATATAAAAATATGTAAGAAAATATTTTTCTTTTCTTTTAGTGTTGACAATATGATTCTCTAGTGCCTGAAAACATACGTTCCCCCATGTAACATTCACATCATATTTCAGGCAGCAACTGACCTCTTCAAAATCCTGTCAAATCACAATGTGCAAAACTAACCTGATTCAAAAATATTACTGTTTGCTGACCTCACACCCATTAAAATCATTATTATAACCAAAACAGAATAAAACAAAAAATAGCAAGTGCTGGGGAGGATGTGGAGAAAGTGGAACTCTTGTGTAATGTTGGTGGGAATATAAAATGGTGCAGCCACTATGGGAGACCAGCATGGCAGTTCCTCAAAAATTAAAAATAGAATTGCCATATGATCCAGCAATTCCACTTCTGGATATATACTCAAAAGAGTTGAAAGCAAGGTCTCAGAGAGGGACTTCCCTGGTGGCACAGTGGTTAAGAATCCACCTGCCAATGCAGGGGACATGGGTTCGAGCCCTGGTCCGGGAAGATCCCACATGCCACGGAGCAACTAAGCCCGTGCGCCACAACTACTGAGCCTACGCTCTAGAGCCCGTGAGCCACAACTACTGAGCCCACGTGCCACAACTACTGAAGTCCGCATGACTAGAGCCCGTGCTCCACAACAAGAGAAGCCAGCACAATGAGAAGCCCACATACCCCAACGAAGAGTAGTCCCTACTTGCTGCAACTAGAGAAAGGCCACACGCAGCAATGAAGACCCAATGCAGCCAAAAATAAATAAATTTAAAAAAAAAAGATCTCAGAGAGACATTTGTACACACTTGTTCAGAGCAGCATTATTCACAATAGCCAAAAATGTGGAAGCAACTTAAGCATCCACTCATGGATGAATGTATAAACAAAATGTGGGGTATACACAAAATGGAATATTATTCAGCCCTAAAAAGGAAAGAACTTCTGACACATGCTACAACACGGATAAACTTTGAGGACATTATGCTAAGTGAAATGGGCCAGTCAAAAAGGACAAATAGTGTATGATTCCACTTATGTAAGGTACTTAGAATTGTCAGATTCATAGAGAGAAAGTGGAATGGTGATTGTCAAGGGCTGAGGGAAGGGGAGAATGGGGAGTTATTCTTCAATGAGTATAGCGTTTTAGTTTGGGAAGATGAAAAAAGTTCTCAGAATGGATGGTAGTGATGGTTGCACAACAATGTGAATGTACTTAATGCCACTGAACTGTACACTTAAAAATGGTAAGATGGTAAATTTTATGTTATGTGCATTTTACCACAATTAAAATTAATATAATAAAATTACTATTTGCATTTTTAAAACTTAGTGGGAAGGTTCACAGCAATCCTCAAGTAATGATTTATAAAACCTTAGGAAAAGCCAGCCATGACAATCCTGGGCATATAGCATGTGTGTTATTCAATTATGCTCACTCTAGAAATATTAACATTTTATTTTTTATTTTTAAAAAATATTTATTTATTTATTTATTTGGCTGCATTGGGTCACGCAGGCTCTTCGTTGCAGCACACGGGCTTCTCTCCAGTTGTGGCATGCAGGCTCTAGAGCACGCAGGCTTAGTTGCCCCGCGGCATGTGGGATCTTAGTTCCCTGACCAGGGGTCGACCCCGTGTCCCCTGCATTGGAAGGCAGATTCTTTTTTTTTTTTTTTTTTTTAATAAATTTATTTATTTATTTTTGGCTGCGTTGGGTCTTCGTTGCTGTGTGCGGGCTTTCTCTAGTTGTGGCGAGCAGGGGCTACTCTTCATTGTGGTGCACGGGCTTCTCATTGCGGTGGCTTTTCTTTTGGAGCACGGGCTCCAGGCATATGGGCTTCAGTAGTTGTGGCACGTGGGCTCAGTAGTTGTGGCTCGCGGGCTTAATTGCTCCATGGCATGTGGGATCTTCTGGACCAGGGCTCGAACCCATGTTCCCTGCACTGGCAGGCAGATTCTTAACCACTGCACCACCAGGGAAGCCCCTGGAAGGCGGACTCTTAATCACTGGACCACCAGGGAAGTCCCTAGAAATAATAAACTTTTAAAAATAACCAAATGGTATCCATTAATAAAATGTGAAACAAGAAGGAAATGAACAGCTCCCGGAAGAGGAAATTCACATTTGGGGAAAATATTGCAAAACAGAAGTACTCTTTCCTTTTTCTTTTTTACTTTGTATTGAGGTACAATTATACACACAGTTAAGTGCACAGATTTTAAATGTATAGCTTGGTGAATTTAGAACATTTTCATCAGAATCCCTCTCAGCCAATCCTCTCTCTGTAAAGGTCATCACCAGTTGGTTTTTAACACCATAGAACTTTCCATAAATGATGTCATTCAGTGCATAGTATGGCTTCCTTTGCTCAATATTATGTCTGTGATATTCATTCATGTTACTGTAAGTAGTGATACATTCTTTTTTCATTGCTCTATTGTTTTGTTTTCCACTGTATAGGCATACCACAATTTATTTATCCATTTTCCTCTTGATGGACATCTGGAATTTATCCACCGTTTTGGTAGTAATGAATAATTAATGTTAGGAACATTCTTATACATGTATTTTAGGGAACACATGCATTCATTTCTGTTGGGACAATGGCTAGGAGTGGCATTGTTGGTCCTAGAGTATATATACGCATTTTTAGCTTTAGTTAATATTGACAGTTTCCCTAGGGGTTGTACCAATTTACCTTCCCACCAGCAATGTAAGAGAGGTCTATTGTTCTATTTCTTTTCCAGCACTTTGTATTATCAGTCTTTTAAATCTTAGCCTTCAGACAGAAATAAATTTGAGAATTAAGAAGGGGATGTGAGGGACTTACCTGGTGGTCCAGTGGTTAAGAATCTGCCTTCCCATGTAGGGGACGCGGGTTGGATCCCTGGTCGGGGAACTAAGATCCCACATGCCGCAGAGCAACTAAGCCTGCGTGCGCTAGATTTCGTGCGCCACAACTAGAGAGAGAAGCCTGCGCGCCGCAGCAAAAGATCCCGTGTGCTGCAAATAAGACCCGACACAGCCAAGTGAATAAATAACTAAATAAATATTTTTAAAAAAGAAGGGGATATGATAACAGTTACTGGGTTAATGAAAATAACACATACAACTACATACTAATATATTTGGAAATGTGGATTAAATGAGCAATTTTCTCAGAATACAAATGACCAAAATCCACTAGAGAGAAAGAAAAACCATTATTATTTGATTAATATTGAAGAAATAAAAATTATTATCAAGTTTGTCAGAAGTTAGATATTTGGGTGAGTATGTTTCGGTTAGGAGAGTCTGGAAGTCAGAGGAGAACAGGTGAGGCAGTTGCTCAAATGCAAATAGACTCTGAACTATTGCTGAGAACTTTGTTTTTTATTATTATTATTTTATTTATTTATTTTTTTGGCCGCACCACACAGCCTGTGGGATCTTAGTTCCCTCACCAGGGATTGAACCTGGGCCCTCGGCAGTGAGAAAACAGAGTCCTAACCACTGGACCGCCAGGGAATTCCCCCAAGAACTTTGATGTGATCTCATATTAAAGGCCATGTATCTCTGACCGTCTTCGTCCATCCATAGCTGGGCAATATGCCCCAGAAGCAGGCCGCATGTGTGGGAACAGACTGTGGGAGGATCCAGGGTTGGAGGCCAGCAGGAAGGAGAGAGATACAAGCAGGGAGGTTCCGTAGCAAGGCTGGTTTTGTCATTGACAATGGGGTCCAGGGGTGGTGAGGGAAGCAAGATGCAGATGGTGCTGGTGGACCAGAGAGCTCTCCAGCACCAGCGCCAGCAGCCTAACTGTCTCAGACTGTTTGGGCTGCCATAGCAGAATGTCACAGACTGGGTGGCTTACGAACAACAGAAATTCATTTCTCACAGTTCTAGAGGCTGGGAAGTCCAAGTTCAAAGCACTGGCAGATTCGGTGTCTGGTGACGGCCCACTTCCTTGTTCATAAATGGCTGTAATCTGAGTCCTCACATGGCGGAAGGGGTGAGGGAACTCTCTTTTATAAGGGTACGAATGCCACTGAGGAGGGCTCCACCCTCATGACCTAATCACCTCCCAAAGGCTCCACCCCCTAATACTGTCACATTAGGGATTAGGTTTCAACATATGAATTTTGGGAGGATACATTCAGTCTATAGCACTAGCCAAGTGAGTGTTATCTTTTGCCTGAACTAGTGCAGTTTGCTCTTTGCTGCCCTCCCCAGAACATTTGTGGCTCCTCGCCATTTCGTTCTTCTCATAAAACCCACAGTATTTGAAAGGCAGTTCCAATAGTGGTTGGAACTGTGGTTCAGCTTCAATGATACGTGCTCAAGTTGTCAGCCGTCCAGAATCTCCTTCTTTGAGGGTATATACTCCTGTATTTCTTGATTTGTTTTTATAATGAGTATGTATAATTTTGCTATTATTTGCCTGATATGCCATTGCCCGTCATAAACATATCTCCGTGTTTGAACATATACATGCATTTATATACATACACACACACTGAAAAAGGCAGGGCCACTAGCACCAAACAGCTAATAGAGGAGCCCCTGGCAGTGGGAGGGAATGTGGGGGCAGGATGCTTATTGTGTCTTATAACTTTTATACCTTCCTTTTGTTTGAATATTTTTCTAGGAGTATATGTTACTTTCAGAACAAAAATAAACTGAGATAAAATATTCCTACCCTTAAACCAGTGGTTGTCAACCTGGGCTGCATGTGAAGCATTTTGAAACTAGTGAGGCTCAGGCCCCACCTGGACCACTCTGGCTCCGGTCTTTTGTAAAACTTCTCAGAGCAGCAGAATGTGCAACCAGGCTTGAAACCTGCTGCGTTAGATTTAATAATTCCATGTTTAGTAATTTAGCCTAAAAAATCAGATGTGGATAAAGCTTCAAGAATTTTCATTTCCATGTTATTATGATATGTTTTAAAGGTTATAAATCTAAACCTCCTATTCTTCAATGGAATATTACATACATACTTTTAAAATCATATTTTTGAAGACTGTGACATGGGAATGTAGTCCTGATGTAGGATACAAAACTATCAATATATACGGTGTGATCATGCAACATTAGGGAAGAAAATGCTAATGAGTGGAAGACAGTCCCTGGGATATGGGATTATGGGCTATATTTTTTAACAATTTTTTTAGGACTTTTAAAAATTGAGGTGTAGTTGATTTACAATATGATATAAGTTTCAGGTGTACAACATAGTGAGTCACAATTTTTAAAGATTATACTCCATTTATAGTTATTATAAAATATTCATTCTAAAGCAACTATACTCCAATAAAAAAAATTAAATAAAATAAAGGCAATTTGGCAGGAATAAAGATAGATAAATGGATAAATGGACTGAACAGAAAGTCCAGAAATAAATCAACACTTCCATAGGCAATTGATTTCCATTTCAAGTCTTTTCCACACATATTGCTAAAATAATAATGGCTGTCCATACATAAAAAATCAACTCCTAGTTTATGTAATACTCAAATGTTAATATAAGATGGGTAATATACTTAAATATACATACTAAAACTATAAAGCTTCTAGAAGAAAATGAAAAAAAATATTCGCTATATTCCCTGTGCTTTACAATATGCCCCTTGTAGCTTATTTACTTTATACATAGTAGTTTGTACCTCTTAGTTCCCTACCCCTATCTTGCCCTTCTCCAATTCCCTCTCCCCACTGGTAACCACTAGTTTTTTCCCTCTGTCTGTGAGTCAGTTTCTGTTTTGTTACATTCATTCGTTTTATTTTTTAGAGTCTACATGTAAATGATAATATACAGTATTTGTCTTTCTCTATCTGACTTATTGCACTAAGCATAATACCCTCTAGGTCCATCCATGTTGTTGCAAATGGCAGAATTTCATTCTGTTTTATGGCTGAAGAGTATTCAATTGTATATATATATGTATATACACCACATCTTCTTTATCCATTCATCTGTTGATGGACACTTAGGTTGCTTCCACGTCTTGGTTATTGTAAATTGTGCTGCTATGAACACTGGGGAGCACGTACCCTTTAGAATTAGTGTTTTTGTTTTCTTTGGATATATACTCAGGAGTGGAATTGCTGGATCATATGGTAGTTCTATTTTTAGCTTTTTGAGAAACCTGCATACTGTTTTCCACAGCGGCTGCACCAATTTACATTCCTACCAACAGTGTATAGGGTTCCCTTTTCTCCACATCCTCGCCAATATTTATTTGTGGTCTTTTTGGTGGCAGCCATTCTGACAGGTGTGAGGTGATATCTCATTGTGGTTTTGATTTGCATTTCCCTGATGATTAGTGTCGCTGAGCATCTTTCATGTTTCTGTTGGCCATCTGTGTGTCTTCTTCGGCAAAATGTCTATTCAGGTCTTCTGCCCATTTTTAAATCCACTTGTTTGTTTTTGAAATTGAGTTGTATGAGCCGTTTATATATTTTGGATATTAACCCTTTATCAGTCATATCATTTACAAATATTTTCTCCCATTCAGTAGGTTGTCTTTTCGTTTTGTGGATGGTTTCCTTTGCTGTGCAAAAGCTTTCACATTAGGTCCCATTTGTTTATTTTTGCTTTTTGTTTCCTTTGCTTTAGGAGACAGATCTTTATTCTTTTTGTATTTTCTAACTGTCCAACAATGAACATGCATTATTTTTAACAGGTGCGGAGAGGGGGTAAAAACAAACAAAAAACAAACACACAAAAAAGACGAAATAACCCACGCGCTATATTGTTGTCGTTTTAAAGAAATAAAAGGAAAACCCGACAACCTAGAAAAGGGAACTTGGTCTCTACCTCCTCTCCATGACAGGGACTCTAGATTATTCTGCCTTCAGACATCTCTGCCTCCACGCCTCTTGTCCTCACCCCTCGCGGCTCTTCCAGCCCACGCTGACCCCTCTCTGTCCTCCCTTCGGTCAGGACTTCCTTTTCCAGGTGGTCATCCCCGGGACACACCTCATACTCGTTGAGGTGGGGAGGATGAGTGGTGAGGCTGTTGGGGGAGGCCGTCCGGGACTGGGCTCCCGGGCCCGCCCTCTCTGCAGGGGGAGCGCCGCAGGCGGGGGCGCGGTCCCGGGTCCTGCAGCGCCCGGTGCGCGTGTTGGGCGAGGGGACCGGCGTTCGTGCGCGCGGAGGGAGGACACGGAGACCCCGGCCGCCCCCGCGGACCCCGCGCCTCCCCGGCGCCCCAAGCCCCGCAGCCCCGGGGGAAGCACAGAGGCGACCGAGGCCGCGGCGCGCCGCTCCCTCCTGCCCGGCGCGGGCCCCGCGCTCGGGCGTCTCCGGTCCTCGGGCTCCGCCCCGCGGTCACCGGGCCAGCTGCACCCGAGCGGCCGGGCTGGGCGGCGCGGCTCTGTCCCCGGGTCTCCTGCGAAGCTGGGTGTCCACACGCGCCCGGGCCACCTGCCACCCCGGCCACCCCGTGTCGGTGCCACAGGTGAAGGTGAAGGTGAGGCCTGGGGCAGGTGCCCAGTTCTGCCCCCTTAACCCTCATCTTTGTCAGCCAGGGACTTGCTGCCCTTCCAGGACTTTCTGGCCCCTTTTAGCCTGGAGTGTCTGACTCAGGTGGGACAGGAGTTTCTCACAGCCCGAGGCTCCTTAACTTCAGAGGGAGGATCAGTCAGCTAACAGACACAGGCATGCCGTGTTCCGTCCCAGGAACTGATGGTGAGGGGCCCACAGAGGTGAGGGGTGGTGCCCCATTCCCCTTGACCAGTGCCTGAACCACCCACCTTTGGGGAAGATGCTTTGTATCTTCCTTTTCTTGGAAAATGTATTGGGAAACTCAGGGCACCGACTGGTGTCTGCATGCCCACCCTTGAACTCTGCATCTTTCTCTCTCAGGGAGGACTAGCGCTGCACCGGGAGGCCCCAGGTGCTGGGGCAGCAGGGCCGGTGGTGACTCTGGTCCAGGTCATCTGAAGCCACCCTTGTCCAGTGCCCCACTGCTGTGTCCCGCAATCTCCTTTGACAAAGGAGAGAAACTGGGCCATTATCATTATACCCACCCTACAGAGGGAAAAACGGAGGAAGGGAATAAATGGCAGAGCCAGACCCAGAACTCAGACCTCCTGGTTCTTAGTCCAGTGCTCTCTCCTGCCCACCTTGCCTCACAGGTGGTGGAAGGGGAGTGTGTCAGCCTCTGATGGACTAGCTTGGAGGAGAGAGGCTGCCCTAGGCCTGGAGTATCTTGCTAGGTGATAGAGAAGGGAGCTAATGGGACCAGCCCTCCCTATCTCCCACTCTCTAGCTCTCTCCAGGGGTCCTAGGCGAGATGGCTTCCCACAGCAGCCAAGACTTCTCTGCTAAACCGGCACTGACCTAGCTCCCTTCGCACCCCCAATCTCATCCTCCCCAGGAGGGCACACGGATGCCCGTCACATCCCACACCTTCCCACGCATGCATACACCCTTGAAAAACACGACACAGGGAGTCTTCCCAGGCCCAGGACAGGAGTACAAGTGCAGGCCTATATATCATGTGTTAAACACTTAAAGATTATAAACCAAGCTAACAAATATGTTCTATTTTCCAAACTTGACAAAATATAACTTCATTATGACCTGAAAGGTCAGGTTCGAATTTAGAATTTCCAGACTCCTCCAAGTTCCTCGCCAGTGTAGGGAGACCTGGCACTAGGCCAACAGCAGATCCTCATTTCTGTCATGGGTGGGACTGCTCACACTGGTGGGCAGTTAACCCTTGACAGGGTGTGCCTGGAAAAGATACCTGCCCTGTGGTCTAGAAGCCAATTGGTCAGGAATTCCGTCCACCCCACAGATCTGCAGCCCTGTGGGAGGGGTGCTGTCAGAGGAAAGCCAGAACCAGACCTTTCAAAGCTGAGGGCCCTGACAGAGGCACCTCTTGTCTGGACTTAAGGATGGCCCTCTTCTTACTCTACATTCTACCTGCCTTTCTCTTTGGAAGTTCAAAGTTAGGGTGGAAGACTAATTCAGAGTTTCCTGACCCAGTGTGTGTTGGGTCTGGGGGCTACAGAAGCAGGAGAGGTGTTAGTAGAAACTTAGTGGAAACTTAGGGGAAAGTTCTCTCATAGGGGCTCTGTGTGGTGGAAGGGTCTTGAAACAGCCCCCGGGGGCACTGTTACCTGACAGTGAGGAGGCTCCAGCAGAGTGCCTCCCCCAGACCACCTGGGCCGTTTCTGGGAGTGGTTGGGACACCTGGGTCTCCCAGAAAAGGGGGTTTCCTGGCCCAGTGAGTGTTCTCTGAAGAGCAAAGGTGAACAGTGGTTGGAGGCACTGCTGATAAATGGTGTCTGTGCTCTCATTTGTCACTGCTGAGCTGGGAGCCAGCCACTGAAGATTCTTGGGGGCCTGATACTCTGAGCAGACAGTGGATGCAGCCAGCCACTCACCAGGTGGGCTCAGGATGTGCCTGAATGGGTCCTTTCAGGAGACCCAGGCGCCCTCTTGAGGATACTTGACGAATCTCACTACCTCCATCCTGCATACAGGGACTCTGAAGCCAACTCCCCTCCCCATTCTCTCTCCTTCTGGCTCCTGTCCAGAACCTTCCAATTTCTTCTTCCACCTACAGCCTCCCCATAGTCCAGCCCACCCATCATTCTGAGAGGCCTCCCATATTAGGAACCAGCAAGGCCCAGGGTCCCCAGTGCCCTGGCATCATGGGGCATAGTGCCAACACTTGGGACTTACCCATAGGAAACCACCCCTCCAAATACTTTAGGGTCTGGAAGCATCTTCCAGCAACCTGAGGATTTTGTACCGTGTGATGACATATGTTAATGAGACATGGGTAGTCTCATTAACCCCAACTCCTAGGGCCAAGCTCCCGCAGCCCCTGGGGGCACCCTGCCCCAGAGCCCCATGCTGAGCTGACTCTGGTGTGTTGGGGATCTCAAGAGCTCTCAGTGACCCCTCTCTGCATGGGGGCAGGTGAGGAGAGGATGAGGCAAGAATCAGGGTGGATCAGTCCCTGAACTCTTCAGGCCACGTGGCCGGGTTAAGAGTCTGTACCAGGGGCTTCCCTGGTGGCGCAGTGGTTAAGAATCCGCCTGCCAATGCAGGGGACATGAGTTCAAGCCCTGCCCGGGAAGATTGCCGTGGAGCAACTAAGCCCGTGCACCACAACTACTGAGCCTGCACTCTAGAGCCCGCGAGCCACAACTACTGAGCCCACGTGCCACAACTACTGAAGCCCACGCGCATAGAGCCCGTGCTCCACAACAAGAGAAGCCACCGCAATGAGAAGCCCATGCACCGCAACGAAGAGTAGCCCCCGCTCGCCGCAACCAGAGAAAGCCCGTGCACAGCAACGAAGACCCAACGCAGCCAAAAATAAATAAATAAATAAATAAAAATATAATCTGATCCTGCCTGCAATCTATTCTGAGTCCATATTCGGGAAAATTCTAAAAAAAAAAAAAAAAAAAGAGTCTGTACCAGGAATAGGCGAGCAAGACTTAGGGCAGAGCAGCCTGTGAGGGTCCCTCTGAAGTCTCTGCTGCCCTCCCTGACCACCTAAGGGGCACAGAGACAGGTCCCAGGGGGAGAGCACTAAGCCCCACCTCCTTTTCTGCCCATGCTGGAACCAGAGGGTCTCTGAAGGGGGAAGTCACTTGTGCAGTGGGTCCTTTCCAGGAAGAGGGCATCGTTAAGCTAATGACCAGCCACAAGGGGCCCCCTGAGCTTTCCCTAAAGAGGATCCCAGGCAATGTGACCAGGGATCTTTAAGGTGCCTGTGAAGAAGGGGAATAGTAGGGCCACTTTCGGGGACAGACCGAAACCAGCAGACTTGAAGTCAGGCATCAACACCTTTGCATCCTGAGCAGGCGTTGGTCAGACCCTGAGGGTAACCCCACCACTGCCCCAATGCTGCTTTCCTTCTCCCTGTAGCAGAGCCAGTGGGAAAACCCCACTCACAGCCACCTGGGCTGCATGCCACTGGGGAGCAGGGAGGTGGGTACCTCCGGCTTCAGGGGATCAGATCCGGACCCTGTCCTCCAGGAGAGGAAGTGAGGTGTCCCCTGAGAGCTGCAAATCAGCACATAACGACTCCGCCCAAACCCCTGCACTAGGAGATGACCAAACTCTAGCACAGCTTCCAGCAGCCTGTGTCCCTAGGATGACCCCAGTCCCCTCAGATGCCTGCCTGAGAAAGCTCAACACTGCCAGCAGAATTCACTGCTTGTTCTAGCCAACACCTGACGCAGGGCCCTGACTTCCCTTTCTTAGAGCATTTACTAAAAAGGGCTTGTAATTGTGACTCCTTCCTCTGTCCCTCCTCCTTCTACAACAAGAGTGTTTTTCTCAAGGACCTGAAAACCACTACTTGAAATGCAGTCATCAGGAAGGGTAGAGGTCCTGTCTCCCAGTCTCTCTCAGAGGACACAATCCTAGGATGATTGCTGCTCGCGGGCACCCTGGCCTCATCGCACTTACACTGCCGACCCTTTGTAATTTTCTCTTCTCTGAGCTGCTTGAGGCCCTGCTGCCCTTCCCCACTCCTTCATTCTCCCCTTAACCGCCCAGTCTCCTCTGCACAGATCGGAACGGAGCTCAGCTCTTTCCCCTCCTGTCAGTAGTCACTGAATAAAATCTGTTTTCACCACTTCAGCTAATGTCCGACTATGTTTACCTTTGACACTGGCTCCTGGCCTGGTTCAGCACTCCCTCCTCTCTGCGAGTCACTACAAACACACATGCATGCACCCCAAACCACCCTTTATTCAGAAGATCCAGGGAATTTGGGGGGTGCAGGTTATAAGTGTTCTGGTCTTTTTTTCTGGCCTTTTTTGCCCCTTGCTACGCAGGCATCCCCATCAGCCATTCAGTAGCTAATTTTTTTTTTTTTTTTGGCCATGCCACGTGGCTTGCAGGATCTTATTTACCCCACTAGGGATCAAACCTGGGCCCCATCAGTGAAAGCACCGAGTCCTAACCACTGGACCGCCAGGGAATTAATTCCCTCAGTAACTAAGTTCTGGGGTTTTTTTGTTTTTTCTTTTTTCTTTTTGAATTTTATTTTATTTTATTTACAGCAGGTTCTTATCAGTTATCCATTTTATACATATTAGTGTATATATGTCAATCCCATTCTCCCAATTCATCACCCCCGCCTCCCACCGCTTTCCCCCCTTGGTGTCCATACATTTGTTCTCTACATCTGTGTCTCTATGCCCTGCAAACCGGTTCATCTGTACCATTTTTCTAGGTTCCACATACATGCGTTAATATACATTTGTTTTTCTCTTTCTGACTTACTTCACTCTGTATGACAGTCTCTAGATCCATCCACGTCTCTACAAATGACCCAATTTCATTCCTTTTTATGGCTGAGGGTAACTAAGTTTTAAAAGGCGATTTTAATCTGTCTCTAGGTGGAGCGATTTGGGGTTGGAGGGTCCACGGCAGGTGAGGTCAGGACTGCCAACTCTCGCCTGCCCCCCTCACCCTCTGCCACCATCCTCGGGCCCAGGTTTTCCCCGGCTGTTCAAGCTCTGACCTTTGCTCATCTGGGAAAGCAGGTGCCCGGCTTTACAAACTGGTGTGTCCCACCTTACCTCTTTCCCAAGCCGAGTCAAGATGTGGGCCGTTGAGCCCATATCCTCCCCTCGGCCCAGGCCCGCCATAGCCTCCCAACAAAGCCAGGGGTCTGTGCCTGGGCTGGGCTGCCCCAAAGCCCCACGGTGAGCAGTCCTGCTGTGAGCCCTCAGACTAGACTGAGAGGGGCTTGAGAAGGAGGCCCAGCATTTCTTTCTCAGACCAAACGTGAGCTACACCCGCAACTGTCTTCCTGGTGCTCAGGAGGTGGCCACCGCCCTCTGTACCCACAGCTGCTTTTGCCCCTTCACACTCTGTCCACAGAACACGGCCTGCAGTCAGAAATCCAGGTTCCCCTCAGCCTGGCCTTAGTGCCCTGTCAGCAATGATCCACCAAACCCTGGATGGATGGGGAGGGCTTCTGAGAGACAACAGTCCTCCAGCAGGGAATGCCCCAGCAAGAGCAAAACCAACCTGACCACCTTCGCCGGGGAGGGGAGAGGATACTGGTCTCGACGGCGATAGTCACAGACGGCTTGGATCCTGTGGGCAGAGGACTTGCTAGTCTCCTGTCTCCACTACAAAAATAACTTTGGAATTTGTTCTATTTGAAACTCTAGTTCTTAAAATATGTGGAAGTTGAACACAGGCTGGTCAGTCAGGCTGTGTGTGGCTCTGGGTAGAAAGGGTGGGGGAGGAAGACAGTGTACCTTGTTTTAAAAAAGACCCTGAATGTGTGCAGGCTTTGGCTTTTTTCTGGAATGGGTTGAGGTTATTTCTGGTGCATGGTGTCAGGACAAGTGTGTTCCTTTTAGCATCTTCTGTAAATAAACTGTGGAAATGTGGACCCCCCCCCCAACCCACCCCAGGGGCAGGGGTGGGGGTCAGCTGGAGGAGAGGGAAGAAGAAAAGGACTAGGATTGGAAGGGCTGCTGTAGCTCAGGGGTCCCCTCTGTTCTTGCTGCCCCCTGAGAAAGCATGACCAGCTCTTGGGACATCCCTCAAACCAGAGCAGGGCCTGTGTGTGCAGTGCGGTGGGCTGAGGGGCTAGGAGACAACTAATGAAATCAGGAGCCTGGACATACATTCTCCTCTAAGACACAAAAGAGGCCAAACGAAGGACCATGGAGTCCCTGAACAGAAAGGTAAGGCACTTGATCAAGATCAGAACAGCTTTGGAATAACAGAACTGGGACCTGAACTCAGCTGAGGCGGTGCGGGAGGGGGAGAAAGGCAGCTCGCCCTGTTCTCCCATCCCTTCTAGCCCCTCCCCCCTCCCACCTTTCCTTGGAAAGTCACCGAGGTGGTGAGAGGTGAGCACAGACCTGACCGAGGATGCTGGGGGTGAGGGCAGCTTCTGTGCCAGAGGGGGACAGGGACCACCCAGTTTTCTGCCTGGTTAAGGAGTTTGGGTTTTCCACCGAGGCGCTCAGAAGCAATGAATGTATTTGAAGCAGGCACGAGGTGCCATATTTCTCTTTTAAAATATTACCCTGAAAGCCAGCATTAGAATGGAAGTGACTGGAGGCTCCAAGGATACTGCAATAGTCCAGGTGAAAGTTGATAAGGGCCCAGCCTAAGCTAGGTGCAATCACGAGAAGGGGCCAGAGAGACACTGAGGTAGAATTGACAGGAGGGGCCAGAGAGACACTGAGGCAGAATTGATAGGAGGTGAGGATTAAGGGAGAGAGATGACATTGGGTCTTTAGCCCAGGTGAGTGGGGAGTTATGGGCCTTCACTGGGCTTGAGCGCACGTGTTTTTCAATGAATGGTCACAGGCCAAAGTTTGGGACAGTCTTTACTGGAGTTTGGAATGTCATAGCAATTCACCTTAATCAGAGGCAGACTGGTAAAATGAGCAGCAATGGTGGCGGACCCCCGGCAGGGGACATCCGGCCTACATGAGGAATACTGCTCGCCCGCAAGCAGTACACAGGCACACGCACACACTCTTCTACACAAACCAACACTCTCATGAGTGCTCGCTCACTCTGGGTGGGTCAGAGGCCAGGCGCCCTTCCTGCCCTGTCTGCTCTGGGGGATCCACTGAGCTGAGACTGAAGGAAACCACTTGAGGACCAGGGACGAAGGAGCTGGCAGCTGCAGGCGTTTTCCAGTTTGGGAGAAGGGGATCCAGGAAGATAGGAGAAATTGCCAGGGCCAAGCAAAGGGAGCCCCTCTGGGCCAGGGCATGGGGAGAAGATGCTGGAGATGGGGCATGGGAGGGACGGGGGTGGGAGAAAAGGCCGTCCCCTCTCCTTCACTCCAACCTCACAGCTGGGGCCAGAGTCCTGGGCATAGGAATCCTGGGGAACGTCGAGGGGTCCCCTGTGTCCTAGGAAGGCACTGAAATGGGGAACAGATCCTGGAGGGCCTGGAGTCTCCCCCAAGTACCCCAGGGGGTAAGGAAGGTGGGTGACAGAGCAAGGAGGGTCTTACATGCTGGTTGTCTGGGGCAACAAGACTGGGGAAGCACGAATCCTGCTTCCCACCCCAAACAAGGGGTGGGTGATGGGCTGAGATGCAGCCCCTCTGGCCGGCAGAGGGGAGAGGGCCAGAGCCAGGGCTTCCCCTTTGGCCTCCAGGGCAGTGAGTGGGAGAGCCTGGCCTCGCCCATGTGTCCGTGGGGGGGTGGGGGCAGGAGGGGGGGACCGGGGCCTCCTGCCCCTGGGACCTGGGCTACCAGAGCACGGCCCCGTCCAGGTTCCCGTAGCCCGGCTCGGCCCGCAGCCGCCAGTACGTGTTGTTAGTCACCCACCACTCCTTCCCGCTGCTGTCTGTCTGCCGCCTGGGGGAAGGGGGCCATGGAAGAAGAGGGGTGAACATCCAGCACTGAGGCCGGGGTCCCGAGATGCTGCCTTACACTGCCAGCCCCACTCAAAGCAGGAAGGGGCTAGTGGGGAGGAGGAGGGGGGCCTGGGTTGCAGAGAGACCTGGAGAGGGGGGCAGAGGCACCTGAAGAAGCGAGCCTGGTGGACGATGTTGTTCTCCTCCATCACTTTGCGCCTGTCTCGCTGAAGCTGCTCAATCCTTCTCTTCTGGGCCTCGGCGGCCTGTATGTTCCCCTCCTCCAGGTACCTGAGCATCCAGACCGCAGTCAGCGGAACTGCCCACCCTCAGAGGCCCCCAGATCCAAGGCCGCTGTGCCTGCCCAGTTCTGCCCCCAAACAGGTCCCATCTCCCTGAGGCAACTCAAGGAAGGAAGGACATAGTCCCAGGTCTGTGTGGAAACCCACGTGGGGAGGGAGGAGCCCGGAGCTTCCGGAGCGGCACCCGCCTGGCACTGACCTCTGGTCTGGCCGGAGCCGCGTGTCTGTGGAAGGCAGGGACCGCTTCAGCTCTGCCGTCAGCTCATTCAGTTCCAAAGCAAACTGAGTGAAGCCGAAGTTTCGCTCATAGTTTGGGGGCATTGAGTCTAGGGGGAAGGCAGGGGGCTGGGGCAGGTGGACTGAGCACAGCTGCCCTCACCTCTGCCCAGCCCGCCCCAAGCACCCCACTTACTGGGCTTCCAGATGCACTGACCGCCCGGCGGGGGTCCCCGGTACAGCCCCTCGGGCCACTTCCCGAAGAGTCGGT
This sequence comes from Balaenoptera ricei, assembly GCF_028023285.1. Lineage (NCBI taxonomy): Eukaryota > Metazoa > Chordata > Mammalia > Artiodactyla > Balaenopteridae > Balaenoptera > Balaenoptera ricei. The sequence goes on along the minus strand of NC_082658.1, from coordinate 17,643,760 downwards.
GGAGGACGCGGCCGCTCCGGCTGAACACGGCACCCTGCACCTCATGGACGTTGGAGCTCCAGTACTTGGCCTGGGGTGGGGGTGGGACAGAGTGCTTAGGGAGGTGTCCCCTCCCCTTCCCCGGGGCGAGCTGCTGGGACGGACAGGTGGGGCAGGGAGGCCACCCACCTTGCAGAAGGTGATCTTGCAGTGGCAGGAGCTGTCCTGCGTGTTCCGGATGAGCACCTCTCCGTAGTGCTCAATCCAGCGCTGGCCACTCAGGATGTTGTGGATGCAGGACGTCACCTTGTTCCACTCAAAGTGGTCCCCAAACCTGAGAGAGACAGAGCATGGCGGGGGGCAGCTGGCCGGCCCTGGGGAACAAGTGCCACCTTGAGCCGGGGAATGCCTGTCTCATCAGAGCAGGTCATGCGGGTCTGGGAAAGGAACCCTGGGGTCCTGGTTCCAGCTCATGGTCCTTCTATGAAGGACGATATATTTATGAAGCAAAGCAGCCTTCACAGAAAGTACTCAACTAACACGTCTCCATTTGTTGAGAAAGCTCCTGAGTGCCTAAGTCACAGGGGTAAAAACATAGACGGGGTCCATGTCCTTGGGATATATATATGTCTGTTCACATATATCAGCCTGTTTACTCCCCACTTCTGTCGAATATTACTTATTACTCTTATTTTATAGACGAGCACACTCAAGGCTCTGAGGCGTCAAGTCTTTTTGCCGCTTGTCTAACTATTAAGTAGTAGAACCAAGACTCCCATCCAGGACTTCTGACCCTGAAGTCCAGGGTCTTCCCCACCCCTGCACTGGCCTCTGGCTGCAGTTCCCCACCTATAACATGGCTAGATGAGGGTGCTTCAAATGTGGTTTGTGAGCAATCCTGAAATCACTTTAGAATCACCTTAGGTTTCTGTGTGTGTGTGTGTGCATGTGTGTGCGTGCGTGCGTGTGTGCGTGTGCGTGTGTGTGTGTGTGGGGGGGGAATGGGTTACTGTGCACTGACTTGAAATCTCAAATGCATTCCTTACAGTGAATCGTGGTCAAAAAGTGTGAAAGCCACTTGATCAGATGGCCTCGATGAGCCCTTCCAGCTCTAAGACTTTTCACCTTTCTTTATTGACAACTGCTGTTAACACAGGTATAAATGTACAGACACTGCCCCACCCTGAGCAGCTTCAGACCAGGCCTCTCTCGCCTGTCCCTCCCACCTCCCCATCCCAGCCCGGGGAGGATGGCCTGTAGGCTGGGCCTGGCTGCCTACACTCACCTGGGCAGGCTCACATTGACCATCCCCACAGGCACAATCTCCAGGGATTTGCCCCAGAACTTGTTCTTCCACTTCATGTCTGGAGTTGGGTGGGGGAGGGAGAGCGACAGCAGAGATAAGACCAGAGAGTGTTCCAGCCCCTCTCCCATCTGCCCTTCACCCCCAGCCCCATCCTTTACCTTGCCAGAATATGAAGTTCTCAGACTCCGCATGGCACGCCGAGACGGGGGGGTGGTGGGAGACCTTGATGAGCAAGGAAGTTCTCTAGAGATTGCTCCTGAGGACCCTGGGGTCTGCGCCTGACCCCAGGCCCCCAACATCCCTCACCCCCATCCCCAGTTCCCCTGGGAACCAGAAGACCAGTTAGTTCCAGGTCTCTTGTCTAGGTGTCCTTGGCCACCCCCCAAATTCCATCACCCTCTCCTTTCCCACGAGACCCCTATGTTCTCCCTTCTCCCTCCCTCCTCTCCAGGGCCCTCCTTGCCGACCCTGTGCATGGTGCCCTCCAGAGACCCTGCCCAAGTCCTCTAGCAGTGACAGGTGGGGCCTCCACCCATGCCCTGCCTGAAAGCCAGCCCTCCCATGAGGACCCTCTTCCCTAATCATCTTCCCCAAAGCTGATCATCACCCTGCAATCTCCACAACACACCCTTGGAAAAACTCGGCCTTGCCCTCATTAGAACAGCTCCCCATCTGGAACCTAGAACTCAGGGATCCCACAGCCTGCCCTCCTTGCCTCTCCCCATCACCTGGCGCCCACCACTGCCTGAGGGTTCTCTATAAAGTGCAATTCTAAGCATGTCACTCTACTGCTTAAAACTCTCCCATGACTCCCCGTGGCCTTCAGGCTTTAAAAACCAACCAACCAATAGAGCTGAATAACCTCCTATGAGCTTCCACGATCCCAGCTGTAGAACATGGTACAGTAACTCCTTGTTTGAAGTCCGTCTCCCCAGGCAGCGGGGAGCTCCTCCCCTGACTGCACAACTCTCGGGTGCTCTCGCCCACGCCCTGGCCCCTTGAAGCCTGGGTGTTCCCCGGCCTTGGCCACATGGCTGCCCCGACCAGCCCACGTCTTCCAGGGCCTCACCTGCTCACTGATGAAGCGGAAACCTCGGTCAGGCCGCTCGCACTCGTAGGTCTCCCCCAGGACAGGGTTGAAGGGCTTGCAGCCCGCCCGGTGGTACGTGGAGGAGTAGGCTGACACTGCGAAGGCTGCGATGTACACCTGCAGGGGGCGGGGCGCGGGGCGATCAGAGGAGATGCCACCCCGCCACCACCCCACCGTGAGCCAGGACGGGGGCCTGGGGTCGGCCCGGTAGACCGGATCCTGGGCGGGGTCAGGGCAGACCCACCATGCGCTCGCAGGGGTCGGTGGTATGGCTGGCCTGGTCCAGAAGGCCGCTGTACTCCAGCTCCTCGCAGAGCCGCTGCAGGGTGTTGAGTGGCTCGTTGAGCTGCACGGGCATCGACACCTTGGACAGGTCCTTGCCGATGTTGTTCCGCAGGATGTTCCACAGGCTCACGTCGGCCCCGGGCCCACTGGCCGCAGGTAGGCATCGGCGGCGGGGTGGTCCCACAGCTCCTCCTGGAACACAATCCCGGGGCCAACCCGCCTGTCACTCTGCCCTGGGCACCTCGCATCCAGGCCCATGGCCTCCCGAGCTCCTGAGGTGCTCCTAGGTCTGCTCGCTCCCAGGCCCCAGGCTCGACTCACTATGGGGCAGGTGGCTGGGGGCTAATTCTTTTTTTTTTGGGGGGTGGGGATGGGGGGGTGGGGAGTGGTTAATTCTTGATGAGTTCCTGGGGATTTAGGTGAGCAGCAGGGTTAAGAACCAGAGGACAGTTCCCACTGTTGGAAACAGAAACCCTGCACCCCAGAAGCCCTTCTTGAGTCTCACCCTTGGCTTCTGCTCTGTTTCTTAAGCACAAAAACCAATGTCAAAATTATTCAGCCCATTTTATAGATGAGGAAACAGGCTCCAAGAAGTAAAATGACACGTACAAAGCCACACTGCTAAAAAGCGGGCCCTTCTGCCTATGAGGCCCATGCAAGCCTTCTCAGAAGCCCAGAGTGGAGGCTAGCCCCAGGCTAAGCCTGCCCCACCCCCAGAGCCGCCCCTGGAACACAGTCACAGCTTAGCCTTACTCAGCCCCAGGGTCACCCCTGGAGTCAGCACCCGAAGCCATTAGCCCACCAGTACTACAAGGGACTACTGCCCAAGGGGCCTGGGCCTGGACACACCCTGTTGCTGTGCCCACCTCCAGCCCTCCCTCCCGCCCGTCTGGCTGGCACCTTTCTGACAGCGCTCAGCTCCCCTGAGGTCCAGCACCTCCTCGGACAGGCTGGTGGTGACTTCACTGGCGCATGACTCCTCCTCCTCTGAGCCCTGGGCCAGGGACAGATGACAGGCTGGGCAGACTAGGCCTCCCCCAGGCAGCTGGACAGTGCCCAGGGCCTGGCAAGAATCTGCCCAGCTAGCCCTTTGGTGGGAAGGGGAAGAGAATATATTTGGGGGCGTCTGAGCCCTAAGACACTGTCCTGGGAGGCCTGGCATCATGGTGTGTCCCGCCACCTTGGGAGGGAGAGGGCCTGGCCTTACGACTAGCAGGGAGACAGCTCGGGGACTTGGCGGGACACTAAGGGAAGGGAAGCTGGGGATTACTGGGATTCAGGGTCAGGAGGGTGAGCGCCAAGGGAGTGCTAAGGCTGAAACGAGGTCACAGAAAGATGACGGGGTGCAGCTGAGGCAGCAGTTTCAGTAGAACCCATGGGGATGGAGCACATCAAACTGGAAGAAGGGTCCCCAGCAGAGATTTCTAAGCAGGGCCACACAAACCCAGCAGATCTGCACGTGTTCCCAGAGATAGTGGCCGAGGTGGTTAGAAAGGACTTGGGAATCTACAGATTCCAGTCTCCCGGGACCCCACCCCTCTATTCCCAGGGTCCCTCCTCTCTCACTACCAGCTTCCCCGCTCCCTCACCTCATTCTCAGAAGAGCTGGCAGAGAGGAGAACCTCACAGGCATCAAAGAACTCTGTGTGGGAATCAGCGAGGGAAAGGACGCTGCTCTGGGACAGCTGAGGGGTCAGCTCTCGCCCCTTCATGTACAGAGCTTCTTGCTGTGGGAGCGGGACAGGTGTCAGGCCCAAGGCCCAGCCGGGAGAGTCAGGCAGGGCTCCCCTGGCCTGACAGCTCCCTTGTGAGGGAAGTGTGACCGGGGACTTTTACTATCTGAGTCTGAGACCTGCTGAGCAGGAGAAGATGCGGAGGGGAGCGAGCATAGTGGGGTACGAAGGCCTGGTGGAAAGATCCCGGCCTGGAAGTGAGGAGATACGGGTTCCATAATAACTGCTTACACTGCCTGGGCACTGACTCTGAGCTCGGCTCCAAGCCCTTTGTGTGTATCAACTCCATCAATCCCAACACTCACCCTACCAGGTAGGTGCAATTATTACCCCCACTTTGCAGATTAGGACACTGAGGCTCTGGGTCATGCAGCCAGCATACAGTGGAGCCAGATTCAAACCCATGTAGTACGGGAGCCTGGGCCCATCAATTAGATTCTTTGAGTCTCAGTTTCCTCATCTGTGAACTTGAGGGTAAGAATCACTGCCTCACGGGACTCTGACTTAAAAGTACAAGCACTCTGCACGCTGTTAAGAAATGACCCAGATGTGGCTGCTGCCCGTGTTCCATGAAAGGGGCTGGAGTTTCAGGTCTGAAAGCCAACCACGCCTTCACTTCTGCTGGGAGAGAAGGCCCAGAGGAATGGTCCCCACAGCCCACCCCGGCTCCCACCTCCTCAGGGTTGAGGGAGCTGAAGGAGTCTGCAGTGGTGTCGGAGGACACGGACAGCGAGTGGAGGCGCCTCGGGCCGGCTGCGGCCTCAGAGACCTGCAGGGAGAGGGTGAGGGCACAGGTGCCGGGACGGGGCGGGTGAAGCCCTCCCCAGCCTGCCAGGCACAGCCTGCCTCCTCCAACCTCCCTTCCCGGCCCAGGTCCGCGACCACGCCCAGGCCTGCAGTCCTCGGGCTCGGGCCCGCTCCTCCCACTGGCCACCCTGCCCCCAGCCTCACCCCCAGCCTGGATGGCTCCGATCCCTGGTGCAGGTCCCTCAGTCGGTCCCGTTCAGTGGTGAGGGCGGCCAGGACACTGCTGAGCGAGCTGTGCACTGTGGGGGCAGGCCGGCCATCAGACTCCCTTCCTCTCCCTCTCCCTCTCCCTCTCCCCGCCTGCTCCCAGCCACCCCCAGGGCACGCACTCACCCTTCTGAGCCAGGGCCCAGAAACTGCGCTGCAGGTGGGCATAGTCTGGGGGTGGCAGCCCGCGGGGGCCCGAGGGGTCCCGGGACTCCAGGTAGCGAGACAGGTTGGGAACAGAGCCGTGGAGACGACCCACCTGTAGGCGAAGGGGAGGGGTTGAAGGGCGCAGCCACCTTCAGACCCTCCCATCCAGCATCTCGGGGTCCACACCCCACCTCACCCGCCCGATGGTGTCGTCCTTGGCAAAGCTCTGTGTGCACCATATGCGGCTGGTCCGCTTCCCCTTCTTGGGTCTCTCGGTCGTCACCGAGGCCTGGCAAGTCGAGGTGAGGGAGTTTCAGTCTCAGGGTGGGGAAGACCACCAAAGCCGGGAGAGAGGTAGACGGTCATGAAGGAGGACGCAGAGACACCAGCATCCCGGAGGCAGAAGACCGATAGCCTGGCAGCCGCCTGGGCACAGGAGGAAGGGGTCGCTCCAAAGGGGCAGAAAGACAACCCTGAGGCGGTCTGGACACGGTGGGGAGGGGCAACGGGGAGATGGTGGCTCTCCAGGAAACCGCAGCATATAAGGGGGACTGGGGACCTGTCCGGGGAAGTGACGGAGATGAAGACAGCAAGAGCGGAGAGAGCCCTGGGCGGGCCCCTGCCTCCTCCCCTGGACCTTACCTGGTGTGTGGGGATAACAGGGGCTGAGGGGGTCCGGGGCAGGGACTCCAGGCTCTGGAGGAGTCTGTGGAGTTCCTGGAGCTTCCCCTGACACTCAGAGAGCTCTGTGGGAAGGATGAATGAGGAAGTCCCTCTCCCAGCACCGGCCAGGCCCCCCAGAGTCTGTCCCTTAGCGTCCCTTCCTCCTCCAAAGACTTCACCCGCAGCCACGGAAATCCCGACACTGGCTCCCCTCCCCTACTCACGAGTCCAAAGCGGTTCCCAGCTCCCACCCTTTGGTCTGACCTCACGGGAGTGCCCGCACCCCAATCTGCACTCTGTCCCCAGACCACACCTTACCTCGGCCGCCTCCACACAGGCCAGGGGGCCCCCACTCTTGCTCTCCCCCCTTGGTTTGCATTTCCCTCTCCCAGGCCAGCATCGCAGCCTGCAACTCCAGGAATCCGGTTCTAGTGCACACCCCTTCCCTGGCACTACTCCTCAGGACCCCTCCCTGCGTTGGCATTCTGGATCTTCTTTTTCATGAGTCCTGGCCCTGTGTCCGGGTCTGTCTATGTGCCTAGAGCACGAGCCCCACCATTCTCTGTAAGCCTGAGGCTCCCCAGGGCAGGGCCCTAGGAGACCTCATCAGCCTAGAGGTGGAGGCTGTCTCCCCCAACAGCCTGGGGCTCCCAGAGGCAGGGATGGAGGTAACATTTTCTCCTCCTTGTGACTGCTGATGCCACCTAGATGCAATAGCATGGGCCCTCCCCACGGAGGCGCAGTGCTAGGGGCCCCTCACCATGAGAGCAGCGGTCTAACCCATCACTGTCCCTCAGCCAGGAAGACACCTTCTCCCGAGGTCCAACCCCTGGCAGAGCCGAGGCACTACCCGCTGCCGGAAGCTGGGCACCAGGAACCTGTGGGGTGAGTCAAGGGTCAGGAAGGTGCCTGCCTCCCTGAGTCTCATCCTGAATCCCCACATCACCTGTTCCTGCCCCAGGGCCCATCTTACCTTCCTGTGAGTGGTGCTGGGCAGCAGGCTTCGGGGCACATCCAGGTGCTGGGCCAGGCGGTGGGCACGCAGCTGAGCCACCCAGCTCTGGAACAGGTCCTGGGATTTGATCTGCAGAGGTGATGGAGAAGGGGAGGGATGCATGAAAGGAAGGATTGCTTTCTAGGGGCAAGAAGTTGGGGCTCTGGTCCGCAGGCAGGCAGGGTCTCTCCCTATAGCACACAGCTTGTGCAAAGGTCCCTTGCGGGGAGGCAGGAACAGCTTCTGCAGGTGTCCAAGCCTTCAGCTCTGTTCCTGTTCACATAACAACCAACAGGGCCAGTTTGCCATGGGCTATTGTACATGGTGGGAACTCCCTTCTGGTCAAACTCAGACAGACCCTCGGCCCCTGTCCCTCTCTCCTGCGTGCCCCAGTGCCTCTGACAGGCTGGGGGCCAAGCCACCACCTGGCTCCCAGGGATATCACCTTGAGGTGGTAGATGTTGTCTTCAGTGTCAAGGTCAATGCGCTGGGCCTTTTTGTTGATGGACATGACCGACAGTCGGACATCAATGGAGCCATGGAGCTTCCCCTTGGTGATCTGGGGTGGAGAGATCGGAGGGGGAAAGGGGGACTGGTTTTAGGCCACCAGGGCCACCATTCCTGAGGTCACGCTAGGCTCAAGGGCCAGGCAGCAGGTTCACCCTCATGCCCAAGTCACAGTATCAGCAGGACTTGTCAGTCGTCCTCCTGCGCACAGGACACCCTGCTATGCCAAGTCACAATCTGAGCTCTAGGCAGTCACAGAGTGAGGAAAACTTTTCCCACCCTCAGGAATCTGCGAGGCTGAGAAAGGAGCACCTTCTTGGAGAGAGCCTGGGTGTCTAGGCCTTTAGTTCCTTGTTCCTGCAAGAGCAGAGGACAAGGGCGAGGATGATACAGCTCCCATGTCTTGGGTACTTATTTTATGCCCGGCACTGTCCTGAGAGCCCTCACCAAGACAAAGACTCTATAAATGGGTGACTGCACTCTCTCCACCTTAGAGGTGAGGAGCTGAGGCCCAGGGAAGTAACCTGCCCAAGACCCCACACCCAATAATTGGTGTACCTGGGATTCAGACCCTGCTCTGGGGGATTCCAGAAGCCCCCTGCCCGCCCAGGGCACTCTGGGGCCAAACTCCTCCCTCATCCCCCAGCCGAGGCCCTGACTCACATCTTGCCGAGTCGTTGCGTAGTGAAGGATCCCATCCTCGAGCACAAAGTATCTCTGTGACGTTGCCCAGAAGGGACAGGACCCGGGGGGCAGAGAGGAAAGGACGTGGGGAGAGAGCAACCATACAGAAGTTTCTTCTGACACACAAACACCCTGTACCGCCCGGCAACCCCACACATCCCCGTCCAGCACCCCCATCTGGCCCCTCCCTTGGCCCTGCCTCCTTACCTTGTGCCAGCCCTTCAGAGGCCACTTCCTCTTCTTGAGCAGGTGGCCTTCCTGCCTCTCGGGCACGATACCCTCTGCCCCCAGCCGGCCCCGAGGCTCCTCCACTACCTCCCACAGCTCGGAGGCCTGCAGTCCAGGACAGAGTTGGGGAGCGGCAGGTGAGGCGACCACCTCTGCCTTTCCCCTGTGGGCCAAGCTCGACGCGCCCACTGCCTGCTCCCCACCCTCAGACCTGCTGGGCACTGCTGGGCTTTGCGGACTGTGTGCTCTCAGCCAGGGAGGGAGGGTCCCGCTCTTGGAAGTCCATGGGGAAGGGAGTGGCCACTCCCTGCTGAGGACGTAGAGAAGAGTGGAAGGGGAAAGATGTCACCTTGTCCTGAGGGGGCCCTTGAAGCAGAGAGAGACCCTGTTAGCACAGACTTGGCTATCACCTTCCCCACCTCCAGCCCCTCTTGCACCCTCTGGGATGAGAGCCCCTGAGCACATCTTCCGCTCACCTGCCACACCTCTCCCAAGCCTGTCCCCACCCCACTCTGGGCAGGTCTCCGTGCCCACTGCCCAGAGAGGTGGAGCGTGCAGCAGGCAGGCCGGTGCCAAAAGAAAACCTTGAAAAGTCAGCCCTGCCCCACCTTAGGCACTCACACATTCCCCAGCTCCAGGAAACACTTCCAGGTGCTTTCTCTGGAGGATTCCCTGTGGGTAATCAGAGGTGAGGCAGGGGAGTGAAGGAAGAGGCTCCAAAATAGGACAGAGGGATCCAGAGACTGGACAAGTGAGATCTCAACCCAGCTCCTCTTCCGCCAGGATCCCTGACCCCAGCACCACGGCATGGAGACTCCTCTGCCATCATCCCTTTACAGAGCCCCCCAACCTCTTGACCCCAGCTCCCCACCAACTGGCCTCCATATCCTCTAGTTCCTGGGCTCCCATTTTTCTGCCTGAGGAAACTGAGGCCTGAGACAGCCCTCATTTTCCCCCGTGGCTCCCATCAATCGCCCCCCTAGGATGCCCACTTTGGACCCTCTGTCCCCCCATCCCCCAAGCCTCCTTTCTTTCATCCCCGTCCCTGGGGCTCCTGAGAAGTGCCATCCACCTGGAGAGAGCAGGGGACGGGCCATTGGAGACACATGCCGAGGACCGCACACGTCCCTCAGCAGTGCCCACAGGCGCCCTTGGCACCAGCCCTGGCCATCCTGGCTCCACAGGGAGATCAATAATGCATGAGGCTCTGTGTGTGTGAGACGGGGGAGGGGACTGGAGGGGCAAGGTTGGCCTGAGGCTGGGGAAGCAGCCCAGATCTTCCGGTGGAGCTGAGGCCAGGAGGGGACAGGGACGTGGTGGGGTGTGTGTGGCCAGGTCAGGGCAGAGGGGCCCATGCTACCAGAGGCTGACCTGGGGGGAAACTCCTACATTCAGCCATTGAAAGTTAACAAACTCTTCCAGTGTTTGGGTGTCTCTGTGCCCTTTTCCTGGCCCCGTGGGATCCTGGCCCCTCACTGCTTGCGGGTGGAGGGGAGGCTCTGTTAGTAGAGGGTGCAGGTCGAGGTGAGTCGGGTGGGTGCCCCCTTTCCACCTCCATTCCCGCCCTCATCTCTGGAAGACCAGACCCACCAGCTTCAGGTGAATGTCTCCTTCTTGGGGAATGTCAGCTGATGCCAGCACGGCCCCCTTACCCCAGGGTCCATGGACACCAGTGCTCCCTGGCCCGCGCACCGCTCCGCCTCTGAGTCACCGTCTCCGAGCCGCCAGCTCCCTGCTCACGGAGCTGAGCAGTGGCGGCAGCTGCAGCAGGAACCAGGAAGGAAGGAGACGTCGGAGCCTCCCCTCTAGCCGGATCTCCTCACCTCCCCCTCCCCCGGCCCCTCCTCCAGCCAAACTCCGGGCAGCCGCTCAGCTCTGCCCCCCTGCTCCCCGGAGGACTCAGGGCTGAGCCGACTCCCCAGCGCCCAGAAAGCTTGGGAGTGGGGGCAGAGTCCCCATTGGGCACAGTTCCAGATAGATCACAGAGGACTAGGGAGCTGCTGGCCCCAAGCTAGTGCTGGTAAAGAATTTGCTCATCCTAGCATGGCCTTGACCCCAATTAGTACCCAAGGCCATTTCCTTATTAACCCCTGCCTCTCGTTTTACATCTGAAAATAGATTGTGGAATTTGGAGCCAGCAAAGCTTTCAGGTTGACGGGAAGGGAAGGATGCCCCTAGGGAACCACAACTGACAGTGCCGAAGGCAGTCAGCAGGGCAAAGTTCGAGAGGGCCACAGTGAGGCTGTCATTGGGGGTGATGCCCCACCAGGTCAGGACCCATGGGGGCCGGAAGCACCTATGTGGTAAGACACCCCCCACCCCCCAGCCTACCAAGTCTGGATCGGGAGCAAGTCTGGGGCAGTAACCACCTGGCTGTTAAAAGGCTAGCTGGAGCCAACTCTGGTACCCTCGGCCTCCCTTTCTGAATACCTTTGCCCTTCTGCTGGAGTACTGTGTCCAGCTGCTCAATTCTAATTAAAAATTAGCTCTTGAGAAAGGTCTAGAATTCATTCAAATGAATGTGAACTGGACTGACAGGTTTAAGTGCAGTGCAGCCACTTTCTGGAAAGAAATGGGTTTAATGCTGTGGCTTCAGGCAACGCCAGCAGGCGAAGGATGCAATTCGAGGTTCTTCTTTGATTCCCAATATGACATAGGCCACTTCCCCAACCAGCTGTCCCATGGGCCTTGGCTTACACATCTCTCAGGAGATGCCTGCTCTCCGTTCCGTTCAGAACCTCAGCACTGTCCCTGCCACCCCAGGGCGTTGTTAGCACCTGGCAGGGTTCTGGGAGTCAGGAAGAGCACTGGGCAGCACTGGCCAGACCAGCTCTGGCATCCAGGAGCCTCAGGGGCCTTTTAATTCAATTCCTATTGATTGAGCATCCCTGGGCGAATGGCACAGAGCTGGGCACTGTGGAAAGTTGGTCCTGAACCAGGGAAGGAAAAGCTGCTGCAGATCATCATTGCCAGAGCAGTGTCTGCCCAGGACTAAGGAAGCTGTGGCACTGCTCCAAGTCCCAGAGCAATGATCAACAACCAACTCCCCGCATCACCCGTGTCCACCCGGAATGCGCTCCAATCAAGCACAAGGGCAGGCTTCTAGTCATACAGCCCCTCTCCATTAAAAACCTCCAGTCCCCTGAGACTTGGTTGAGGCCTCCTACTCGAGAGTCCCCAGACGCCCTTATTAAAACAGAATCCTGGCTTTCCCTCAGCTTTTTTTTTTTTTTCCATAAGTTTATTTTATTTTATTTTTGGCTGCGTTAGGTCTTCATTGCTGCACGCGGGCTTTCTCTAGTTTCGGCGAGTGGGGGCTACTCTTCATTGCGGTGCGCGGCCTTCTCATTGCAGTGGCTTCTTTTGTTGCGGAGCACGGGCTCTAGGTGCGCGGGCTTCAGTAGTTGCAGCACGTGGGCTCAGTAGTTGTGGCACGGGCTCTAGCGTGCACGCTCAGTAGTTGTGGCACACGGGCTTAGTTGCTCCGCAGCATGTGGGATCTTCCCAGACCAGGACTCAAACCCGTGTCCCCTGAATTGGCAGGCGGATTCTTAACCACTGCGCCACCAGGGAAGTTCCAGCTTTTTCGTTTTGAACCACCTGGGATGTGTCAGATACTGGACAAAGTGGGCAGCTGCCTTCAAAAGGACAAGCACTTAAGCAATGCCATTTGTGGGAGCAGGTACAGGGAGGTAACAGGCTTGGACATGGGAAGAGGAAGGATTTTCTAGGAAGGGAAGTGAGTCAGAGATGACCTTGGGAATAAGTCTACAGGGAGGATAAGCTTGTCAACAGCAAAACACAGTAAGTAAAATGCATTTCACTTTATCATAAAGCAGTGCTCCCAACTTTTCCACGACATGGCACACCCCGAGGGCGCAGAATTAACACCCAAGCACACTTGGGACCCTAATGAAAAAGCTCTAGTGTAGAAAACCAGGGCAGCATCTTCAGAGCAGGAAGAGCCTGGTTCAGTCCCTGTGCTGCCTCTCACCAACAGCATGACCTTGGGCGGGCTATTTAACTTCTCCTCCCCTTAGTCTTCCTCTCTGTGAAATGGGGATAACATGTGAGAAATACAGGATCTAGCACATGTAAAGGGAGCCTGGCATAGTAGGCTCTCAATAGATGCCACTCTCAGCACAACTAATTACTCAGTTGAGCTATTCTGGCACATTGGAGCCACGAGGGGATAGGCTGGGAGGCGCGTGCAGCAAGGGACAGTGAACACAGAAACCAAAGGCTTCTCCGCCTTGGACCTGGAGAGCGGAAAGAGACCGCTGCTATCAGGTCCCAAGTTGGGAAAACTAGGGACAAAGACAGTGACTACGAGCCGCCTCCATTCTGAAACGGGATCCCTCTGCATCTCTGGGTTGCCATGTACTAGAAGAGATCTTTGTCAGTGAAAGCCAGGTAACAAACGCCACTCCCCACCCCAAGTTCCCCGTATCTCCGACAGCCAACGGGCAGAGTGTATTTATGGGCAGGCTGGGTACAAGAGGCTGGCTACGAGTCCGGAACAGGGTCGGGAGGATCCGGCTGCCCACTGGCTGGCACGACAGGGTCCTCCTCGTGTTGCTGTCTGACGTACTGATCCAGCAGGGCAGTCAGCTGGAGGGGCTGGTGCTGAAGTAGGGAGTGGGTCTGGGCCGTGAGGAGGGTAAGTCCTCCTACCAGCTCCCCCTGCACCAGGGCCAGGCTGGGGAGCTTGGAGTAGTTGACGAAGCCCTGCCTGCTGAGGATGGTGTCATCAATGCAGCCACCTGGAAGAACACAGGATCAGCAAGGCTCCCACAAATGCTTTTCTTCTCCAAAAACAATGGTCCAACCCTAGGAATTTGCTCTCCATTGCCCTTTTCTACCTCCCAGCCTTCCCCCAAATCTGGTTCCCACTTGTGCCCTGCCCCATTCCCACTGTTTCAGATCAATCCCCTCCCTTCCTTCCTAACTCTTCCCTAGAAAACCCTTACATAATACATCTACCTGGTCCAACCCCCACTAAGTCACTGTTTCCTAAACTTCCTTGAAAAACCATGGAGTGTGTGTTTGGGGCGGGGGCGCGGGGTGGGAGAGTCTGTATTATAAACACGGATTCCTGCCCCCCAACACAGACCTGTGAAATCAGTATTCTCTGCAAGAAGCACCTCCAGGGATTCTCGGCCTCAGGGGAGTCTAGGAAACATTGCTCACTGTCCCTCAGCACCCTTCACTTGGGCTGTTTGTTTCTTTTAACTTTGGGGTTTATTTATTTATTTATTTTTGGCTGTGTTGGGTCTTCGTTTCTGCGCAAGGGCTTTCTCTAGTTGCGGCAAGCGGGGGCCACTCTTCATCGTGGTGCGTGGGCCTCTCACTATCGCGGCCTTTCTTTTTGCGGAGCACAGGCTCCAGACGCGCAGGCTCAGTAGTTGTGGCTCACGGGCCTAGTTGCTCTGCGGCATTTGGGATCTTCCCAGACCAGGGCTCGAACCCGTGTCCCCTGCATTGGCAGGCAGATTCTCAACCACTGCGCCACCAGGGAAGCCCGGGCTGTCTGTTTTAAGTATCTTTGTCTTTGTGGGTTTCAACACCCACTACCCCCTTACTAGACTCAAGGTGTCTGAACTTTCCCTCTGTGGAGTGACACACACAAGCAGCCCTCATCAAATGGTGCTACTGATGCAGGCTCCATCGTGAGAGGGTGTCCCCTCCAAGCATGTCCACAGTTTTACCCACACAAGCCTTGAAGATGGCACCAGGCTGCTCTAGCACCCACTCCCCTTCACCCTCACCCCCAACTGGCAGGGGTGCGTGCTCACCCAACAGCGGCAGGAAAGGCACACTCTTCAAGATTCGCACCATCTCCTTGACCTTGGGCTCTTCACTGACCAGCAGCAGGTTGTGCCCCACAAAAAGGGGCAACAAATTTTGGTACTTGGAATCTTCCAGGAAGGACTTCAGGATCTGGAACAGCAAGAAAGAAGGGCTTACTGGGGTCGAGTAGGAGAAAGAGTCACCCACCTTGGTCACAGGCCACACCAGGCTGAGGGCTCAAGCCGAGCGTCTCCTCAAACCCTAATCACAGATTAGGCCCCGGACTGGAGGGCTGCCGTGGCAGGCAGGAGTCGGGAGTGCCGTATCTTGGGAGAGATGCTGGGGTCTGAGATGGGGGTGGGGGAGGGCAACCCACGCCAGGGGGCTGTTCTCTACCTGGTTGGGGAAGACCTTCATCAGGATCTTGTGCTTCCGCAGCCGGTGCCGCATGAGAAGCTTGTCCTCCGCACTCAGAGCCACATTCTGGCAGACAGCTATCATTCGGTTGTCTCGGAAAACTGCTGCTATCTCCTGACGGAGGAGCCGGACGAGGCCTGTCTCCTGCAGTCAGAAAGGGAGGACCAAGGGGACGTAAAATGCCCCTTCTCCTTACACCCCTTACTCCCTCAGGGACAGGCGCTGGAGCTTCCAGTGATGCCCTAACGAAGATCAGGGTACAGGCAGGAGAGTTGGGCCCCTGACTCTCAGAGACATGTTCTATCTCCCACTCCATCCTTTCATTTCCATTTGATAACCACAGGCTTTACAGCAGTGTTTTTATTTTTTTAATTTTTAAAAATTTTATTGGTATTGAAAGTCAGCCCTCGACACAAGGGTTTTTTTTTAAATTAAAAAAAAAAAATTTTTATTGGGACTTCCCTGGTGGTCCAGTGGGTAAGACTCTGCACTCCCAATGCAGGGAGCCTGGGTTTGATCCCTGGTCGGGGAACCAGATCCTGCATGCATGCGGCCAACTAAGAGATCCACATGCCGCAACTAAAGAAGCCCACATGCTGCAAGGAAGATCCCACGTGCCGCAACAAAGACAAGGTGCAGCCTAAATAAGTAAATAAATATATATTTTAAAATTTTTGTTATTATTCTTTTTGGCTGCATCGTGTAGCTTGTGGGATCTCAGTTTCCTGACCAGGGATTGAACCCGGGCCTTCGGCAGTGAAACCGTGGAGTCTTAACCACTGGACTGCCAGGAAATTCCCTAGAGCAGTGTTTTTAAAACCTGAGAACGCTCAGTCCCCTTGAACTGGACAGCAGTCTGACCCAGCGAACATTACTTTGATAATAATACTGTCAAAATCATTTAATTATCCCTGACACTGTACTCATGCTGAATTATTTTACCAATTATAAATACAAGATTACTCTTTTGCAATGTTAATTCAAAATGGAGGTATTTTCACAGCACAAGACTTCATTTTCTCAAGACAGTGTTTCTCAAAGTTGAGAACTTGTGGAGCTGAGAACCACCATGAAGTTACCAATTCTCCACTGGTCTTTCTGTCCTTTTTCAAGGACAAAACACCTCGTATTGTTCCTCTAAGAAAACATGGAAGCTTCAAGACGGGAGCGATGCTCTCTCCTACCTCCGCCTGTGTGGACAGCTTTCACACACACGTTTCTGGAGACAAGAATGAAGGAAATCTGGGAGCCCTGTCCAAACACAGAGCCCAAAAAGCTGACGCAGAATCAAGTGCAGATTTCATTTGAAAGTATCTGGACCACAGGGTCAGAGTGGGGAGGCAATGACATGGATGACCATGTCCTGGAGTGCTACTTCATTACGGCCACAGAGACAAGATCACTTTAATCCACCATCCCACCACCAGGCGACATGCCCAGCCTGCTTCTTACCTCCTGGGGGGGTCTGGGAGGGGGCGGCAGGCATCTGGGGTTGACAGCAGGTTTGGGGGGGATATACTCAGTCACAGCCATCAGCTTCTGCCGTTCAAAGTGCATCACACGACGGTGACGGGTAACAGCCTTGGAGCCATAGCGGACAAGCTGGCGGGTGGGCAGCTGGCCTGGGAGAAGAAACGGCCATATGGTGAGAAGCAGCCTCTCAGTCTGCACCAGATGGACAAAACCCACCCCCTAGGCACAGACAACCAGAGTTCACAGAGCTAGCCTCAGCACTGAGTGGGACAAGGAACTCTGCTAGAAAGCCTGAATCCCCGAAACTTCTCTTCTCTTTAATTGGTGACCTTAGCTCAGGTGCTTGATCCTTGGAGGCGCCCATTTCTCCAGCTCTTTATGCACAGAGATAAGGAAAAAATGAGAACAAAGGAGAAAGTATTTTGAATACATTTTAAAAAGGAGGAGAGAGCTGGGCAAACGTTTTCTTAAATGACCAAACAAAAATTTTAAGTCTGAGAGCCATATGGCCTATCGCTACTACTCAACTCTGCCACTGTATGATGGAAGTAGCCATAGACAATATGTAAACAAACAGATGTAGCTGTGTTCCAATACAACTATGTAGGAAAGATGGTGACCAGCCCTACCATAGTTTGCCAACCCCTGCTGTAAGCCAGTGGTTCTCAAAGTGTGCACCACCACCACCCCTCCCCAACCCAACATCAGCATCACCCAGGAACTTGTTAGAAAATCAAGTTCTCGGGCCCCGTTCTAGATCTACTGAGTCAGTAGCTCTGGAGCGGAGCCCAGAAAACAGTGTTAACAAGCCCTCCAGGTGATGTTGATGCTGGCTTAAGTGTGAGAACCACTGCTCTAAGCATTGCTCCTTCCCCCATGATTTGAAGCAAGAGGGAAAAGTTATACTGTCCTCACAGCTCCCCCAAACAAGTCTCCCTCCTCTCTACACTTCTTGTTTACAGGCATTGCTGGAGAGCACCCCTCAGAAGGCAAGGGAGCCACTCGAAAGCCCTAAGCCAAGGTAACTGCTTCATGCTCAACAAAAGGACCCAAGCTAGAGCTTCCCACTTTCAGCCCTTCCCAAGGCCGGAATGGGAGCTCAGAGAAAGGTGCAGCCAGAAGGTGGCTCTAACAGTCAGAGAGCATGGAGATTTGCTTAAGTGAGAGGTTTTCTTGCCAGTGGCCACAAAACCTGTTAAGTTAGATCAGATGGAACAAGATTTTTCAAAAATTTTTGCAGTTTTATTGAGATATAATTGACACACATGGAACCAGATTTTAATCTCTCTTCTGCCACTTACTAGCTGTGACCTTGACCAGTCACTCAACTGGTCTAAACTTGAGTTTCTTCATCTGTAAAGAGGGGAAGATAATGCCTTCTTCAAAGGACGCTTTAAAGTTTAAATGAAATAATACATGTAAAGTACTTATCACTGTGCCTGACCTATATTACGTACTTAAAATCATGCATTCAACAAATATCTATAGCATGCCTATTAATGTCAGGCACCATGCCACATGCTGGCTATGCTGAATGAACATGGGTTCTGCCATTATGGAGTTTAAAGTCTAATAGAGAAAACAACAAATAAAACAAATGCTAAATTACAGATTGTGATAAGGCGAAGGGGTCAGTAAACAGGGTGAGAGATACAGATTTAACAGGGGAAATTTAACCCTTTGCGGAGGGTGGCGAGGGAAGGCCTGAGATGACATTTAAGCTGAGACCTTAAGGAATCTCTGGAGGCAGAAAGAGCTGGGTGGTGGGCCAGAGAAACCCCAAACAAGGCAGGGGGACTGGGGCGTCGAGAATAAATACTGTGGTTGTCGCTGACGTTTTTGCTGTGTTGTCGTTATTACTAGAGTCTGGACTCACAGGAAATTAGATGGGGGAAGGAGGCCGGCGATCTAGCTGGGGTCAGGGGTCATCAGGAGGTGTCTGGGATCAGAGATTTCGGGAGGGGATTAGTAGTAGAGGAGGGAGACGAGTAGAGAGCATCGGCCGGAACGCGCCGAGAAGACGTGGGCCGCTCCTTACCCGCCTGGGGCAGGAGACCCCTTCGCAGCATCCCAGCCACGGCCGCAGCCATCGCCACCGGAAGAACGACCGGGAGCCTAGCGAGACGGAAGGAGCTAAGGGTTGTGGGTAGTCCCGGGGCCGGAAGCGGAGGGCGGAGCCGCCGGCTGGAGCAGCAACACGAATGCGCCGAGCCCGGCACCGGCGAGCCCGCCCTCCCGGATGACCCATCTGGCGTCCAGTCTCCTAGCAACGACGCTAGACTCCTCCAACCGCCCTTTCCAACCGCACGCGCCACCATCTACCTACAAGCCCCCTGTAGGCGGCCAGTAAAGCCCCTATACACCCCTCAAACTCCAGACCCTCCACTTCGATTTGCTTTCGTCTTCTATGCCACCCCAACAATTTGCCCTGAATCAACCCCTTTCCTTTGTCCCCCAATTCTCTGAGCTTCTCTCTCCTCATACCATCCTGGGTTCCTCCATTCCCAGGGCTGTCCAAGCTGCTCTGCTCCTCTTCGTTCCAATCCCTCCCCAAGCCAGCAGCTTTTAGATCATGCCTGGAGGTGAGTAGGGAGGTGGGATGTTGGGTAGAACAATTGACTAACAGTAGAGTCAGGCCTCCAAGAATAAGGAAATGTAACAATTGGACCCTTCTTTTCACAGCTAAGCCTGCCCAGAGTCCAGAGGAAGGCGGTGTGTGCATTACTGAAGCCCTTATCACTAAGCGGAACTTGGCCTTCCCTGAGGATGAGGACTTGTCAGAGAAGATGTGAGTGCATGAGAGAGGAAAGGGGTGCTGGAAGATTGAAACACACAGGATGACCAGTGCCCTGAGCTCTACTAATTTGTCAACTTATCTTTCTTTGTCCCTCTCTTTACTTAACTCCACACATTCAGTCAGTGGCAATGTCCAACCTATTCTCCCTCCTTAAAATTCATTCTATTTCTTTTTTTTTTTTCATTCTATTTCTTTTTCACCATGCCCACTCAATTGCTTTAAGTAAGGGTCTTAAATAAGTCATCACCTCTCAACAAACTCCTAATTAGTCTCTCTACCCCCAGTCCAGGCACCCTATACTGTTGCCAGAGTGATCCTTTTAAATGACAAATCTGATAGAACCTTCCTTGACTCCCTGGTACCTCCAGAATAAAATCCAAACACCTTAGCCTCAGTTGACCTCTGCTGCCTTTTCAGCCTTATTTCTTGCCACTCTCCGTTAAGTGTGTGATTTCTCTAAGACCCCGTGTTCTCACATCTTAGCACCTTGCTACTCAGAGTGGTGCTGGGACGGGTGGGCAGCATCTGCATCACCTAGGAGCTTGTTAGAAATGAAGAATCTCAGGCCCACCTACTGAATCAGAATCTGAACTTTAACAAGACCCCCTAAGGGATTCATGGGCACATTAAAGTTCAAGAGAGTCTGGATTCGCACATACTATACCTTCTGCTTGAAATGCCTTCTCCTTATCCCCCCTCACCTTCCTGGCTAACTCCTACTCATATGTCACCTCCTCCAGGAAGCATTCCCTGAACACCCCAGTCTGAATTCAGTGTATAATCCATGGACTCCCTTAGTCCCTTGCACATGCCTCTGTCATCCACTTGTCATAGATGTTTGGCCAGCTTCCCTAGTAGTGATGGGCAGGGACTCTCTCATTTGTCTCTAATGGGCACTTAGTAAATGTTTTGGGATTAATGAATGGGTGGGTGGAACAAGTGATCTTCCCTCCGGGACCACTCAGAAGGGAGGTGAGGAAGGATCTTCCTGCAGAGATTGTCTCCTCTCTGTCCCAGCCCCTGCCTCCCCTACCCAAGCTGGCTGGAGGAAGTCTTCCCCTGCCTCTGCAGGAACCATAAGCTGCCATCACCCAGTTTCCCAGTCCAAGGACCCTTACTCACCTCTCACTCTTATCCCTCCCAGTGCTACTGACAAGATACCCAGGTCTCCAAGTCAACCCAGGTTCCCGATCTAGACCCCGCCTCATGAGTCAAGCAGGTGTCCCTGACATCTGATCAGTCACTGAGCCATCCACCCCCTCCTTGAAACACCCTCCCCTCCATCTTCCTCCTAAGAGACCACAGAAGTGGCACTGTTAGCCAACCCCGCTGACCATTTGTGCAGGTTCCACACGCTTGCTGAACTGCAGACTGTCCGCCTGGACCGGGAGGGAATTACCACTATCAGGAACCTAGAGGGCCTCCAGAATCTTCACAGCCTCTATCTGCAAGGGGTAACTTCCTGCCTCCTGCCCTTCCTCCTCCCTGTGGAGAGGACTCCATCCCCTGTGGGCCATGTCTGTCTAATCTGAAAGGAGCCAACCAGGGCATCTTGCCCATTTACTGGTGTTCAGGCAGGCAGACCTTCATAGAAACTGTTTCCAGATGAATCAGGAATTATCTTGAATTGAAAGACCAATCCACCCAAAAGAGATGCTGACCATGCTCTTGAGTCACTGTTTTTTTGTCAGACACCTCTCTTGTTCTAGAAGTCCTTCTTGGTGTCTGCCCCAAATCTCTCATGTTATATAGCTCAAGTCCATTTCCTGTTTTGAAGAAAAGGAAGAAGGAACCACGAGATTCCTCTGCATCCTTCAGAACCTTGAAGGCTTTTTGGTGGTGGTGGTAGTGGGGGTGGGTGGTTGGTTGATCTCCAGCCTCCCTCAGGTTGAATATACCCAGATCCCTTAAACTTTCCCCACAGAAACTTGACAGACCAAAGTAGTATAGGTACACTGTCCCCTCCGTGTGTGTAATCCACCACCAAAGCCTTTTCCCTTTCCCTGTTTCCCCTTGGTTTCCTTCTCTGATGTCCAGGTCACTCTTTGGTTGTGGGGTGATCAGGGTACTTATCAAGTTTAGCCCAGCCCCAAGTTTATGCCCTCAACCATCCACCTGGAGAAAGCAAATCATCCCAAGGTAGTGACAACCAGTTCAAGAAGAGGGGTGATCATTCCCAAAGTGCCAGATCTCCAGCCTCAAGAGTAGACATGGTCTTGGGGCTTTGTCCCTTTAAAAGGCCCCCCATTCAGCTGACTTCAGCTTGGTTTCCCCAACTCGGTCTCTTCCTGCAGAATAAGATCGAGCGAATTGAGAACCTGGCCTGCGTCCCCTCCTTACGGTACGTGGTGCCAGGGCTCAGGCTGGGTGGGGGGAGGGAAGAAGAGGGAGGATGAAGGGGAGGAACCTGGTAATACCTCAAAGAACTGGCTCAGATCTCTCCAAGCCCAGCTGCTGGTCAGCTGAGGACCCTGCAAGCCTAGCTCTGCTTCCCTCACCCCAGAAGGCCATGTGTCCCCACTCATCATCCGGCTGCCTAGCCAGGGGGGCCCCGGACGCCTGGTGCCCCCGTCCCCCGCTTCAGCTGTTCTGTGATTCAGCTGTCTCTCCCCCTCCCTTCCCCTACAGCTTCCTGTCTCTGGCAGGAAACCGAATCAGGCAGGTGGAAAACCTCCGCGACCTCCCACACCTCCAGTTTCTGGACCTTTCTGAGAACCTGATAGAAATACTGAAGCTGGGTAGGAACGCCCTTGCCCTGGCTCATGGAATAACTCCCGGTGGTGCCCTCCCTCCCTGTGCTTGCCTATCGGCACATCCTCCGGGGGTCTGGGGGGCTGTGCAAAGAGGCAGTGGCTTTAGACAGGAAGGTGGGTGTGAGAACCTCGTTATTCCTCTCTTTGCTGCGTGCAGATGAATTCCCCGAGAGCCTTCTCATCCTCAACCTGACTGGAAACAGCTGCACCAACCAGGATGGCTACAGGTGAGGAGGAAGTGAAGGTGGGAAGAGAGGGGTGATGGCCTGCAAACCTGGGGGCACCGTCCCTGGCACCTTCTCCACCCTCACTCCAGCTCAGGTTGGCGCCCTTTGGCCTCCGCCGCCCATAACTCCACTTGGGGCCTGCCCTCAGCTGGCTGGCCCGACCACAGGCCTATCTTCCAGCTCCAGAACACCTCCCCTCCTGCTGTGGTTGCTGTGGCTTGTGTCTCTGCATCCTCCCAGGCGCCACACCCAGGCGTGCCCTCCTGGGTGGTAGCCTCTGTTCTTTCTGCCCTGCAGGAAACTGGTGACAGAAGCCCTGCCACTGCTCCTGGATCTAGACAGGCAGCCTGTGGCAGAGCGCTGGACCTCGGACGAGGAGGATAAAGCCTCAAGCGATGAGGACGAGGAGTTCCCAGAGCTGAGAGGCCCGTTCTGCTCAGAGCGAGGTGACCCTGCTTTCCAAGGCTTGCAGCCTCCCCAGAGCACACCCCCGCCCTGTGGGATCTGGGAGAAGCTAAGACAGCGGTGGTGTCTGGGGAAGGGGTCCCAGGGCCAGACCAGTCTGGGCATGCAGGTGACTCGTCCTCCCCACCCCATCTTAGGCTCCTCCCCATTAGGGATGCTAGGGGAGAGTTTGTTCCTGCTAAGCCCGGGGCTCCATCCGCCACCCTCCGTCCTGGCCCCTCACAGGCTTCCTCAAGGAGCTGGGGCAGGAGATGAGCAGGCACCAGGAGCACAGGCAGTGGACAGCCCTGCTGGAGCACCTACTGAGGGTGGAGACGCGGCCCGCCCTCACCGACCCCCCACTGCTGCCAGGGGCACCCATGGCCAGGGACAGAAGCCCTTCCGTCACTCCCAGGCAAGGGAAGGAGACATCCCCAGAGCCCGTCTCCTTGCCACAAGCCTCCTCTGCCACCAAGAAACCATGCCTTCTGGCTTCCAGGAGCCAGGAAAGCACTGTTCAGGCAGGGAAGGGGGTCAAGAGTGGCCGCAGCCGCCAAGGCCTCTCCGGCTGGGGCCCCCAGCACGACCAAAACTGTGACCAAAAGAATCAAGAAGTGAAGTGCAGCCCATCGCTATCAGCAAAGCCCCAGGAACACGGGGGTACGAGGAGTGGAGTGGGTCTCCCCTCCCCCTCAGAGCCCTCGCCTGTGGCAGGAGCCTGTCCCCAATAAAGTATCTCCAGGCCCTGCATGTGTCTTCCGTGTCACTTGGGGGAATCTCAGGGGAAGCTGTCAGTAAAAGCACCCAGAAACAATGGCAGGAATACAGAGCCTGATTCTAAAGAATAGGATCTTGCAGGAACTACCCAAGGGACTGGCACCCCGTCTCAGGCCATCTCGCGGTGCACACATCTCTCCGCCCCACCTAGGGAGTGCCCTTCCGAGGTTCAAGTCAAGGACCAAAAAGCCGTGGTTCTAATCCTCCCCACGCAGCAGCCACGTGCTGTGCCGGGCACGCATGCTCCTCCGTGTACACACACCCACACGCCTGGGGGCCACCTCCTCTCCCCACAGGCCCCCCCAAGACCTTCACCAAGTCAGAAGAATGCACCGCCCAGCAAGGCACCCAGAGGCCCTGAAGCCACCTCAGGGCTGCCCTTTGCCCTCTCTCGGCTCTCCCACCCCCACTGGCCCTGGACACTGAACGAGGAAATAGAACACATTTATTAAGGCAAAGGCCGACCCGGCCACTCAAAACAAGGCGGAGGGGGTGAAGGGGTTGCTCTGTCCCTCTACTCCAGGGGTCCTGTGCCCACTGCAGCCTGCTGCACCCCAGGCCGAGCCGGGAGGAGCCGGGCTCAGGCATATGCCCGGCTCTCCTTCTCCACAAAGGCCTGGAAGAGGCCGCCCAGCTCCTGGGGGGGTGGGGCCCACTCCCTGGCCAGCAGCCCCCGCACAGCCTCCAGGCCTTCCTGCTCCAGGTCCCGCTGCTTCTGCCGGAGCTGCTGCCCCCGATCCTGCCCGGGAGAGGTAGCGCTGAGTCCCTGGGACCGGCTTCCCTCCGGAAGGGGGGCGTGGCTGCCGTCTCACAGAAGCAGGAGAAAGGACAGAGCACCCAACATTCTCCTGGACAGCTGGCTCTGAAGGGAGAGACTCCTCTCCCCAGCTCTGCAGTCTTTCCTCCACTCCCAGGTCCCCTCACGTTTCCAGAGTCCCAGCTGGGGGTGGGGGATTCCCTGGGGGTTACCTGCTCACTCTCCATCAGCCCCAGGGCCACCTGGTGTCCGCGGTAGAGGGCGTGCCGGCGATCCACCTGAGTCTGGAATCGAGGCAGGCTCCGAACAGGGTCCTGTGCTCCAAAAGTGGGGGACAGCACCTGGGGGACCTGGGCCACTCCCACACCAAAGATGAAAGGTTTGAACACTGACCTGATGGGACAGGGATGGAAGGACTGAGGGCTATCGCCCCCTTCCGTTTCCCCTGCCTGGCCCGTTCTCCCCAGCCTTCCCCACCCTCTCACCGGGACGGGTCTGGTGTGGCAGTGAGGAAGTGGACACAGGGCTGTGTGGGGTCCTGGGGCAGCACGGACACCATGCTGGCCGTGGTGCGGAAGCCTCCAGAGTCCATACAGATGCCACTCTCCTTGCTCCTGAGGATGCCCATCATCACCTCTGCCGTGATGCCCCCTGCCAGGGCAGAAGGGGGCCCTCCGGCCTCAGACTAAGCCCCCTGAAGCTGTGGGAGGGGAGGGAGGCCGGCCCCCACCCCATCCACTCACTGACCTTGCCGTTGCTGCAGCAGCTCCCGCCCGGCCCGGAAGCGGGCCTTGGCAGCCTCCATGCGCACAGGCTGCTGGGTCAGGGAGAAGATCTGGGCAAAGTCAAAGGCAGCCTGCCCACCCCACCAGCCCTGGGCCCGGGCGTGGGGCCGGAGCTCAGGGTGTTCTGCTGAGATGTCCGTGCCGATGCTCAGCTGGTTGGAGATGTTGTGGGCCCCCTCTGTGGAGGAGATGGGGAGTCGCTCGTTTATCGTTAAGCCCCTGTCCTGTGCCAGGCATTCAGCTAGGTGCTGAGAACACGGTGGTGAAGGGAACAGACAAACCAATCACAGAAATTACTGTGAGCTTGCACCTGTGGTGAGCATCAAGAAGAGGAACCTGCTTGCGTTTAAGGGAGAAACCTGGCCACCAGGAAGTCCAGGAGGGCACCCCAGAGGAAGCGGCAGGGTGGAGCACAAGAGGACTCAACCAAGTGAGGGGGGAGGATAAGTTCCTGAGTGGACTCATTTCCCATCTCCCTGGATGCCCCCACCACCCGAGACATTTGCTCCTGGATCGGGCCTTCCCTGCCCCCAGCACTGTTCCCACCCCAAAAGGGGAACACCCCTGGGAGGCAGGCCCCAGCGCCAGGCCACTCACCCTGGATCCTCTGCGCAGCCCACAGCCTCCCCACCGTCTCCAGCACCCATGCCTCAGTCCGGTCGGCCAGCAGGAAGGTGTTGTGGTAGCAGAATGGCATGGGGTCCTCCCAGCAGCTGCCCCCCTGCCCGTAGCGCTCCAGCAAGCCTGTGATCACGTGCAACGCCTCCTGGGCTGAGCTGCCCCGTTCTAAAGCCAGCCTGGCACAAAGAAAGTCCAGGGGACAGAGGGCGATGGGGTATCAGTGGCTGGTGGCAGAGCTTCAGTGGACAGAAGAGGCCCAGAGAGGTTTGGTGACAGGCCCAAGTCACAGAGAAAATCAGCCAACATCGGTTGTATTAAGCACATATAGGCCAGTGGTTTTCAAGCTGTGCTCTAAGGGGTTCATGAAAAAGATTGAAATATATTCTTGGAGAAAGAAGTGCCCTGAGCCCTCCAACCTCTTCAATCAGAGCTGCTTCATGTTTAGTGGTTTTACAAATCAAACTTCTCCCTGAGATTTCATTTGAAAAAAATTTTACTTCTATTGAAAAAAATTTTAAACCACTGTCCTATTTCTGGGCCAGCAGAAGCCCAGAGATGGCCACACTTGGGAGCTCCTTACCAGACTGTGGAGATGGGGCCAAGAGAGGGGCGGGGCAGGGGCAGCCTCCCTGGAGATGATGACAAGGTGGGCAGAAAGGGGGAGGCGCTTGTGAACCAGGCTTGGGGGCAGGGCAAGGAGGATGGCCTGGGTCAGTACTCAGCCCCAGATTTCTGGTGTATTGAGAGGATGAGGGAGGAAGGGTCCACACCTGAGTAAATCCATGCCCAGCAGAGCTTCCCCTGTCCCAACTGGCTCCTTGGTCCACACCGCCTCGTTGCCAATGCAGACACCATGCTCATTGGCGCCCATCTCAGCCCCCCACAGCCAAGAAGGGCGGCTCAGGATCGCAGCATGGGTCTTCGACACCTGTTCCACCTCAATGTAGGTGCACTGGAGATAAGGGAGGAGAAAGGGAGAGTCCACTCAGAAAGGAGGAGGTACCTATAAAGTGGTGGCACTTATGCCCGTCACCTTACACAGCCCTTCGCGGAAGGTCTTATTATTCCCATTTTACAGATGAGGGAACTGAGGTCGACAGAGGCTAAATAATAGGTTAGGTTCCGGTCGGTAGACTCAAAGCTCATGCTCATTTCACCACATCTGGCAGCTTCCCAGGTGGGGGGAGCAGAGGAGGAAGGTCTTAGAAGAATGCCTAGTTCTGCCACAACTCCCAGCACCCTATAAGGCCTAACCCACCTGGAGCCGGCTCCCAGGGACGTGAGTGCCTGCCGGTACAAACACCACCTCCTGCACCTCTTCCCGGGGCCGGTCAGAGTTCTTGGCAAAGATCACAGCTGGGATGGCTGAGGCCGGGGGCACCGAGACAAAGCAGTCGCAGGAACATGGGGTGTCAGGGCTCCACGATGCCATCTGGGGAGAGGTGGAGATGAGTGTGTGCCTCTCGTGCCACCTCTCCATTATCCTGAGCGGGGCGCAGTCCTAGGGAGCCCCTCTCCCAACACGTGCAGACACTCAGGGAAGACACTGCCGTCGGGTTTTGGACGCTCAGCACCGCACGCACACTCGATGCCCGGCGTGCGCGACGGAGACGCCCACTCTCTCCCCAGGCTCCAGGCTTGGGAGTCAGCAGACGGGCGCAGACTGCATGCTCCGAGGGCCGTGCTCTACCAGAAGTCCTGACCCTTCAGGGCAGTCGCGGGAGCGTCTCCCTCGCTGCCCCACCCCTCTCCAAGAGTCGCACGCCACTCTTCTGTCTGCCAGTTTCTCGCTTCCCCAATACTGTATGCCCCTCACCCTCTCTCCCTCCAAGATCCGCAGCCTAGTCAGGGGCGCCACTGCCTCCGCTTCGGGTAAAGTCGGTCTCAAGGGGCGGAGGCTCCTAGATGACCCGGAAGGCTTTGGGCCTGGGGGCAGAGTCGGAATCAAGCACCCGCAGTTTCCACCAGGGCGCGCGCCAGCACCACTTCTTGGAGCGAGGCGGCCTTCGGAGTCCTGCTGGCTGCCTGCCCTACCCCGGGCGCAGCTTTCAGGCCAGATAAAGGCTGCGACGAATCTGCTAGCTCCTCCAATGGGGTCACTGTCGGGAGAGGGAGCTTGGGGGTGGAAAGGAGCCCACGTGAAAGGGGAGGAAAGAAAAACTTGGCTGATTTGTTAGAGAACGGGGAATGCTAGGGCATCCGGAGATGACGGAAGAACCTTAGCGACTTGTGACCTGGTTTGAATTCCAAAGGTACAACGCCAGGCTGGTGCCCCCTCCCCCGCATCCTCTCTCTGCCCTGTCCCTCCTACTCCTCCCCATCTCCCACCTCCCACTCCCCAACCCCTCGGAAATAAGATCTATAAGAGTGGTCACACAGGAATAAAGACACAGATGTAGAGAATGGACTTGAGGACACAGGGGGGGAGAAGGGTAAGCTGGGACGAAGTGAGAGAGTGGCATGGACATGTATACACTACCAAATGTAAAATAGCTAGTGGGAAGCAGCCGCATAGCACAGCATAACACGGGGAGATCAGCTCAGTGCTCTGTGTCCACCTAAAGGGGTGGGATGGGGAGGGTGGGAGGGAGAAGCAAAGGAGATATGCGGATATATGTATACATATAGCTGATTTACTTTGTTATACAGCAGCAACTAACACAACATTGTAAAGCAATTATACTCCAATACAGACGCTAAAAAAAAAAAAAAAAAAAAAAAAGAGTGGTCATAGGTCAGGAGGTGTAGGAATAATTTAATGCCTTTTTTTAAGGCACATAGGCACAAAATCCATCCGACCTCCAAAAGGCCAATTCTGCCCCACAGTGCTCAAGCTCACTGGAAGTTAGCTTTGAAAGAAAATTTGGAAATTTCTAGTCCAAAGATTTGGAACTGAAACAGCAAAGGAGAAATCCTGGCCAAGGGGGCACATATCCATGTGGAGGTAGACTCCGAGCCCAAATGTTCTGCTTTCCAGGTCATTTTCCTCTATAAACCATCTCCATAACCAGCATTTAAGCTAATGCATCTCACACCCTTTTGCTCTATGGAGCCCTCCAGGAAAGGGGGGAGGGGAGACACTGCAGATTATATACTTCTCCCACATCCACCCTGCCAACCAATCAGGGCTGCTGCTCGGAGCCCTGACCACAGCATACCAGCCTGTGGTCACTCCTGGGATGGGAATGAAGGCTGAGGTCGAGGTTTCCCCAGGAGGCAGGCTGCGGGCAGGTGTGCTGGGTGATGGCGGGGGGGGAAACCTGCCAGATAAGGCTGTTCGGACATCTGAAATCTGAGATATTTTCTGATTGCCTCTAGATAAACAAGAATGATTCCCAAGAGGGTGCTGTCTCCAGGGAGATGGACTTCACTTTCAGAAAGGGGACTGCTACTTGCACAGAAGGTTGACCTAGAAGCTGGGCTGGAGGCAGAGAAGAGCACTACCCGGAACTGTGCAGACTGGCATCTCATCCTGCTCCTGCTATGATATAGCTCCGCGGGTCTCTTCGGGCAGGTCACTTTACCTGCAAGGGCCTCAGTTCCTCCAGTAGCAAATGAAGGCATTGGACTAGATCAGTGGTTCTCAGCCATGGTTGGAGTGAGGAGGGATTCGTTTTCAACGACGCAACTCGCATTGCACAACACAATATAATACTTTGCTTCTCAAAACGTGCGCGGATTGCATCAGCGTTATCTGGAAGCTTGTTAAAAATGCAGAATCTCAGGCCCCACCTCAAACCTACTGAATCGGAATCTGCATGTTAACAAGATCCCCAGGTGTAAAATTTGAGAAGCGCTGCTCTACTGCACGTCGAAGGGACATAATTCGGTGGGATGTTGGGGAGTGAATGGAGCATCTGGAAAAACTCCATGGGTGACTCTAATATGCCCTCTACCGGGTGGGAGCAACTATGCCTACATGAAATAATCAGATTATAAAGTATTTCATAGTAGAAGAAATGAAGGGCCTAGTCCACTGAGCAGTTATCTTCTTTGTTTTTCTCCAAACTGTGTTTGTAAGGTTTGGAGCCCAGATGGCAGAGAAGAGACTAATATAAAGGTGATTGCCCCTTAAGGCTTGGAAGGTTTGATAATTAAAAGAACTATTTTTAGGGTCATGTGAGGCTCTTTATACCCACTTCCCTTAAGCCTTTTATATTTGCAAGAAGAATCTATTTGCTAAAGAGGATCATTAATTGGCTTAATAAGGATTAATGACATACACAGCTTTGGATGCCATGGACAAAGGACAAAAACTGAGCTTTTGGGCTTCCCTGGTGGCGCAGTGGTTGAGAGTCTGCCTGCCAATGCAGGGGACACGGGTTCGAGCCCTGGTCTGGGAAGATCCCACATGCCGCAGAGCAACTAGGCCCGTGAGCCACAATTCTGAGCCTGCACGTCTGGAGCCTGTGCTCCGCAACAAGAGAGGCCGCGATAGTGAGAGGCCCGCGCACTGCGATGAAGAGTGGCCCCCGCTTGCCGCAACTAGAGAAAGCCCTCCCACAGAAACGAAGACCCAACACAGCCATAAATAAATAAATTAATTAATTAATTAATTAAAAAAAAAAAAAAAAAAAACTGAGCTTTTATAGCAAAAAACACAGTTATCTCCTTATCCCTAAATAAAAAGAAATACTAGGCAAGCATTTCCTCTTTGATAAAGAAGCTGGAGAGGGAATTCCCTGGCGGTCCAGGGGTTAGGACTCGGCGCTTCCACTGCTGGGGACCTGGGTTCAAACCCTGGTCAGGGAACTAAGATCCCACAAGTCGTGTGGCGTGGCCCAAAAAACAGAAAAAAAAAGGCTGGAGAGATTTTTGTTAGGTGCATTTCTGATATGCTTATTTAGTGTAAACATTTCTAAATATACCACTTAACCATCATCTTAAACATTCTTAATATTGGTATCACAATTCCTGCATCGAAATCCTTAACAACAGTTTGTTCTTTTGGTAACTTAATGTGTTCTTGACAATACTGATTTTTTTTTCAGATTTTTTTTTTTTGATGTGGACCATTTTTAAAGTCTTTATTGAATTTGTTACAATATTGCTTCTTTTTTTTTATGTTTTGGTTTTTTGGCCATGAGGCATGTGGGATCTTAGCTCCCTGACCAGGGATCGAACCCGCACCCCCTGCATTGGAAGACGAAGTCTTAACCACTAGATCACCAGGGAAGTCCCTTGACAATACTGTTTACATACTTCATCTGCTTAAATATTTAATATTTAAATGTTAATTTAATTTAGATTAAATTATCAAAGTTATGAGTTAATGGCATTCATATTAATGTAAGCGTTCTATATTTTCTTGTCCTGTAGGGGACAATTTGAGGTTAACTTTAATTCCTCTCATTTCACTAAACCAACTTTTTCAAACCTTTTCTGTAAAGACCAGATAAGTAAATATTTTAGGCTTTGCAGGCCACATACAGTCTCTGTCACATATTTTACTTCGTGTCTTTTTTTTCTCATTTACAGCCCTTTAAAAATCACTTTTAACTTATGGACTGTATAAAAACGGACTGTGGGCCAGATTTGATCCATAGGTCATAAACAAAATATAAATACAGATGGAGAGTATAAGAACACATATAACAAGGTTCATAAGGGAGTCTATAATTGCTCAGACCTCATTACCACTTTTCCTCTACAACTAAAGAGTATTTTTCTATCTATACCTTGTCTATATAATGAAAAAATTAAAAATGAATAGGAGATATTTAGTGCTAGTGATGGGCTGGGGCCCTACACAGACTTAAAGAATTGTAGAATTTTATTGCTAGAAGAAATTGAAGAGATTATCTAACTTGAACCCCTTAATTACTTTATAGATAATCTACTTTATAGATAAGAACTCATAAATAAATATGATTAACTTACAAATATCAGAGGGATAGCAAGCCTTCAAAGGAGTCCTTATGTAATTCAGTCAAATAATTTTCACTGAGAATTCTGAAAAATGAAAAGGTTATTTCTGGATCAAACTGCAAAATAACTACAACTATATACTACATAGGACTAACTCCTATATGTGGAGGAAAGCTGGGTAATGGTGCCACCTAAACAACCTAATTCTTATCTAATTTAGGGATGGTGATTTCTGCTCTGTTTTCATTTAAACCTTCTTTTCACATCCTCCTTTGTGTCCGTCTCTCTCCATCACGCATGTGCACATGCTCGCGCGTGCGTGCGCACACACACACACCCCACCCACTCTTCCCACCAAATCATATAGTTAATGCCTACTCTCTAGATCACGAAGTCTCTGTTAGAACCCAGCTCTGGGTGGCACCAACGTTGCAGAGCTGCCCTTCCCTCCTCTCTTTCCCCAAACCTTATTGGGAAGTCCCACACACAGCTGTATCAGGGCAAATGAAGCCATCTGATTTTTTCCTGCATTAAAAATTTTTTGAAAACTAAAATGTGCATAAAATATACATAACTGTTCAATAATTCAATTGAACAACTGTTCAACTGTTTAATAATTACAAAACAGACCCCCACGTAACACCATTCATGTCAAGAAAGAATCCTGCCAGCATCCCAGAAGTCCCCCATGTGCCCTTTTCCAATCACAACCCTCTCTCTGACTTCCTAGAGGGAACCACTATCCTGACTT
The DNA here is from genome assembly GCF_028023285.1 of Balaenoptera ricei. Taxonomy (NCBI): domain Eukaryota; kingdom Metazoa; phylum Chordata; class Mammalia; order Artiodactyla; family Balaenopteridae; genus Balaenoptera; species Balaenoptera ricei. Next base: position 17,611,670 of record NC_082658.1, on the reverse strand, counting down.
TAATAATAATTTCCTTGCTTTTTAAATGTAGTTTTGCCTTTTCTCTATCAGCCATAAACAACACAGTTTAGTCTTGCTTCTTCTTGAACTTTATATAAGTGGAATCATATTATATGTACTATTTTCCACATTGCTTCTTTCATTCAACATTATTTTGTAAAATTATTTTATTTTTGCCTGTAGTATGTAGTGTTGCATGTCCAACTACATGAGGCTTCTGAGTATTTGAAAGTGGCTAATGTGACTAAGGAGCTGAATTTTTAATTTAATTAATTTCAATTATTTTAAAATTAAAATTAAAAAAACTGATACTCAATGTAATTATTGGAAAATGTTTATGTTAGCAACAATTTGCATATGTGATACTACTTTTTCGACTGTAAGTTTTATGAAATCTCAATACCGATCAAGTATTTGTAATAAAATTTAGCAACCAAATTGTGATTTCAAAGAGTTATTATGGGAAAAAAAATGTAGATTCTCTCATTAATTTTTATATTGATTACATGTAGATATGATAATACTTTGGATATTTTTAAATACTTAGTATAAAAAACATAGAATATCTTATTAATAATCTATATAATGATTACATGATAAAATGATAATATTTTGGATATAAGGGTTAAGTAAAAGATATTTACATTTATTTCATCTGTTTCATTTTACTTTTATTTTTAAGTGGCTACCAGAAAATTTAAGATTACTTATGTGGCTTGCATTATGTTTCTGATGAAGTGTATGACTTCTAAGAATGATTATGCCACAGTTTATTCATTCAGTTGTTGGTGTATACTGAGATTTTTCTAGTTTTTATTTATTAAAAACAATACTGCTTTGAACATTCTTGTATTTGTATCCTGATACATATTTGCCTGAGTTTGTCTAGGATGTAATAGGCATACAAAATTGTTTCCTAAGAAGTTGTGCTATTTCAAGTTGGCAGATTGAAACATGCCAAGTCTCCACCCCTTCAACTTCCACCAAAATCCCTAAGAATGATAGAAAAGATATAACTTAAAAGTCACAACCTTAGCTCAATGCGTGGGAGCAGCTCCACAAATGCTCCCCTACCAGAAACGTCCTGGAGCTACTACAGGGTGATCAGTTGGAATAGTGCGGTAGGAGCAGCCTACAGCACACATCATCTCCAAATCTTTCCTCCTTGATCCAGGCAGCAAAAGGTGTCTTCCTCTAGGCAGGAGCAATTGGTGTTAGAAAGGGGGCAAGGTCCCAGAACCCTGGAAGAAAGGTATGCACTCCCTGACTAGCCACCAGAAGGCACCTTCCACTTCTCCCTTATTCTCAGGGGAACCCATTGGGAGTAATAAGCCCCAACAGCTCATTTCACTTCTCCCCTAAAGCTGGGAAACAAACGCAGTAGAATCTCAACTACAAAGATGAATTACACTCAGGAATGACCAAACAATGTGAGAAAGCCAACTCCATTAAGGACAGAAAACAAAAACAAACATAAGAGCTTATAGCCAATGAATCAGAGTTAACAAAGCACAAGAGGACCTTAGGATAGCATAATTATTACCCTCAGACAGATGTAAGCAGATAGTGCATCCATTAATCAACTCAAGAATATACGAAAATTGAATAAAAAAAAAATCCTACAAGGACTCAGAGGCAAAAAATATACAAATCAATTTTCACTGCAAAGTAAAGGAGCTGTTACACTGGAGGATTACTGGACTGAATGTCAATATTATGACATAATATGAGTGTGTTTCATGTTTGGTAATTGCAATCATTGTTGCTTTTGTTGTGGTCATCCATGTACAATGCTTGGTGTCAGTCTATTTATCTCTTGTAAAATAAAATACAGTGTGTGTGTGTGTGTGTGTGTGAAAAAAATAAATAAATAAAGACCACCCTCCAAAGATGAAAAAAAAAGAAAAAAATTCATATGTACCAAATGCAAAATATTCGAACAATATAGAAACTGAAAAACAAAGATAAATCTTCCTCCCCAATTTAGTTCTCCCCAATGATTATCTGTATATAGACTTTTTCACTTACAAAATAGAATTACCCTGTATGCATATCTGTAGCTTGATTTCGTTGTGTGCATCTGGGAGATATTCTCTATGGAATTTGCCTCTCTCCTTTAAACAGCTGCATAATATTTCACCATATGTATATCTACTTAACCAGGACCCTATTGGTGGACTTTTGGGTAATTTTTAGTTCTCTGCTATAATACTGTCCCAATGAACTTATATTGAAGGCCCTTTTTAAAGTCTTATTTTTAAACACGAGTATCACATCCACATGATTCAAAATCCAAATGTACAAGAGGGTATAAAGTAAAAAGCCTCCCTTTTTTCCTATAATCCTCATTCCATCTTTCCTGAAGAGTCCCCAGCCACCCAGGTCCCCCCCGTGGAGACAATTAATGTCACTACTTTCGTACCTGTGTCTATATTGCCATATTTTTAAGAGAATATCCAAGAGCTAAATTCCAAGTCCTCAAATTGCTGAGTCAAAGTGTATGTGGTTTTGTTTTTAAATAGTTGATACTGCCAACTGTCCTTCAAAAAGATTGTACTGATGTAATTAGTAAATATTAATTAGGTGGATAGTAATACTAATTAGGACGTAGTAAATACTAATTTACATTCCTACCAGTAACAAACAACATTTCTTTCCCTACATCTTCACCAACACTGGCTATTTTCAAACTTGTAAATGTTTGCCAATCTGATAGGTGGTAAGGAATACCTTGTCACTTTGATCTACAGTTCTTTAATTATGAGCGAAGGCGAGCAGCTTCTCATATGCTTATTGCTGTTTGAATTTCTTTTTCTGGGAACTGCCTCTTCAGGTCCTTTGCCCGTTTTTCTGTTAGGTTGTTACATTTCTCTTATTGATCTGTACATTTTTCTGGCATGGCATCTGCAAATATTTTCCCTCATAATCCGCTTATAATTAAAACCACGTAATTCAAAATTAAAAAAAAAAGAAAAAAACAACACAATGGGAATTTTCCACCAGCTTGAAATGGTGGAGAACCCCCTACCTTGGTACACAGGGTACACATCTGTACATGAGTTTGAGAAGTTGGGAGAAAAGTCAGGCCTTGGCTCCACAGTGGAGGGAGGCCCAGTGATCCAAATATTCTGGCAACCCCAATGACCGTACAAGAGGGGCCAGAAGTAGATGGTCCTCTATGGGCAGGAGGTCGAGCATGTTGTAAATAACTGGTACTTGATGAACCAGGAGAGAGAGCACCAGAATAAATTGCTATTTGATTTACTCATCTATGCCCCTTGAGGATGGTATGTTTTCCAGTTCCCAGGGACTGATGATACTGGGGAAACAAGGGAGGGAAGCCCCTCTTCATCCTTCTACTCATCCTCCTTTGCCCACGTTTCCTCTTGTGGAAGTACTGGCTACCATGAGGGATTCTAGTTTCAGCTCTGCTTCTTCTTGCAGGCCCCTGTTATTGGTATATAAATATTCAACTATTTACATTTTAATTCCTTACCACATGGTTAGACTTGGTTATGAATTTATATACTTTAATATAAGAAAAAGAAGTATTTTACAAGCAATGCTGAGAAGCCGATATTAAAAAACAAAATTTGCAGGTGGCTTGAGGCAGAACAGGGCTCACTCTGTGGCTGTCTCGTGTGCGGTCTCACTTTCCTCACCCGCCTCTTCATCAACCCAATATGCAGCCAGAAGCTTCTCTGCTGGGGCTTTGATGACTTCCCTGGGGTAAGAAGAATAATGCCAAGGCTTTTACTTTTGAAAGGAACAATGATAGTTTTCATTATTTCCTCATTTTAGATGAGAATTTTAAATTGTCCCCTACCATTTATGGTACATCCTTATAGAAGTACATCTCATCTTCATCGGAAGACTCCCTGTCATGTAGCTTTTGTGCCATGTTTTTCTTGCGTGTGGCGTTGAGAGGCCTATACATATCCCTAAGCCAAAGTGGCCGCCTTCTCCCGAAAAAGCCCTCCTGGAACACAGAAAGGGAAATATTAATTCAGCATCTCCCCTGCTTTCTCTCGCCACAGTACTATATCCCCTTCAAATTTACCTGACTCTCACTTTCCCCTGAGCTTCTCTTACGCAGCAGAAATCGAAAAAAGCCCCTTGGAGGAAAACACACACAGTTAGTGTTACATGTCATTTTTCATCTCTCTCACAATGTGTTATCTCTGGTCTTATTAGGACTAAATGGGTACCTCAGTCCATAAGCACAATGAGCAAAATCACCACAGACCCGGGATCTTGAAAATCATTCCATGCATGCTGGCCTTCCAGAAGTTCTCTGTGTCTGTCCAAAATGGCCCCCGCCCCGTGTCTCTGGGGAGACCTTTGCATGTGGCTTAGCATGGAGTATAGGCAGGATTTTCAGCCCCGTTCACCTTTCTTGGCCCTTGGCCAAGTGCCCTCGTGCAGTGAAAACACTGCACAGCGGCGCTGGGCAGAAACACGTTACTCTCCAGATGCGCTTCACACCAGTCCGCTTCGGACTTAGTCGCACATGCAGCATTTGCTGGGGGTGTGGCTGTGGGGAGAAGGTGCTTTTATTTTCCTGGCTGCTCTATCCTATCCTATAAGTTGAATCACACCAAGTAAACACCTGAACCCAACTAGCAAAGTTATCTATAGCTCTCTGACTTTCATACTGCAGGCTGTCACTGAGGTGTCAGTGAATTGCGCAATCAGTTTCAAGGCCATGACCAGCAGGGAAACACGAAATACTCTTTTTGAATACAAATAGAATAGAAAAAAATCAGAGTGCACAATAAGTTTGTTTCAGAAACTACTTATGCCCATATAGTATGTGTATACTGAATTGTGACATAAAACGGAGCTCACAGCCCAAGCACAGTGTGATCAGTAGAGAAGTCCTCAGTGGAAAGGGACCCTCTTCTTTTTGATAATCACTAGCAGTATGACCATGGGGCAAGATACTTTCCCTTTCTCTTTCTCCATTTCCTTATTATAAAAGGAAGAGACAAACTACTGTCTAAAGTTTCTCCCGGTTAAAGTTCTATGAGGTTTGGATAAAGGGAATAGAGAGTAGGGGCCTGAAAAACAGTAGGGTGAGAAGGGAAGTTTTCTTGCCACTTTACAGAAGGGACTCATATGTGCTACCTTTCGTCAGCTTTGAGTGAGGCCAGCCCCTAAATCCCCAACCATGTGGCCCTCCCTACCCCAGAGCCTCCTAGAAGGCCTCTGGCCTGGCCTGATGTCTAGGAACCAGGCACCAGGCCAGCAGGAACAGGTGCAAGCAAAACCTCTCCCCGTCCACCCTCTTTCCTTAAAGGACTAGTGAAAGCAGATGAATCTGTGCCAGTCCTGTTCTAACTCAGCTTGGGCTGGGGAGCTAATTCTGCTGATAAATAAATTAGGGTAAACCATTAGGGTAATTAAACATTCTTCCTGCCTTTGGTGAGGAAATTGAAATAGGTGAGCTCTAAGTTCTCCTCTAGTTGTAAAATTCTCCTTTAAAAGACCAATATTTACCTTCTGCTTCTTTTCTTATCTTCCCCTTTTGCAATTCGATGAGAATAAATCTGTTTTGAAAGAAAACATGATCATGATTATCCATTACAACTATTTCCAAATCCTTATTCATTCCTTTTTACTTTAAATCTTATCTACCCAGTGAGATGATAAATTTTTTAAGGAAAGGAATTCTACCCTGTTTAATAATCCTTTGCCTCTTCCACAGTACCTAACTTAGGGTCTTGCATGCAGCTGGCGATATATTTTATTGACTGTTTTAGATAACGTTCAACAGATCGTTCCTAATAAAAACTCTTAGAAGTAGGAAAAGAAAATAAAAGTATCTAGCAGAAACCTAAGCCTTGTTTTAGAGTCAACAACAAGAGTAGGATGCCCATCATTACTGCTACTATCGATCAATGTGGAGGAGGTCTTAATCAGTACGAAAAGAAAAACGAAGTCTTGGAAAGGAAGAGACAAACACATTTGCATATGAAATGAGGGACCTAAAAAGACCAAAAGAATCAACCGAAATTTTATTGGAAGTAACATGAGTAAGATGGCTACATACAAAATCAAGAGATCAACATATAAGCCTCAATAGCTTTCCCATATAACACAAATAACTCACTAAAAAACAGAAGAAACATCCCGTTTACTATATCAATAAAAATGCATAAAGTACCTAGGAATAAACTTAACCAAAAATTTGTAAGACCTATGTGATGAAAATATTAAAACTTTTCTGAAGGACATTAAGAAGAAGTACTACATGGCATGAGATACCATCCTCTTAGAATGTTGTAAAGAGGTCAATTCTCATCTAATTAACCTACAAATTCAATGCAATCCATTTATATCCAAAATAATTTTTAAATAAAACCTGGCCAGCTGACATTTGGTAGAGAATATGTGTAAGAATAGTTATGAAATGTATGAAAAACAAGGTCAAAGAGTAGGACCTTGCCCTACCAGATATAAAATATGTTATAGAGCAACTGGAATTAAGCAGTGTGATATTGGTACTGGTACAGGACAAGATAACTGGATCACAGAATAGAGTCCAGATGAAGATAGTATATGAGACCAGGGAAGAAATAATAAACCATTCAGTGAAAGATTTGAAAACAATTAGATCTTCATGTAGGGGGGAAAAGTTAGATACCCTGCCTCAACCACACTAAAAAACAAATACAACAAATTCTAGACAGATTACAAAAGTACTTGAAGAAAATATTAGAGATTATTTTTACGTCATGAGGTGACAAAGGCCTGGCTAACAAAAGCCACCCCACATGAGCCATGAGGAGAGGACGGGCAGATATGGTGGCAGACTGTCAACACACCTCCTACTCTGCACAGCCCTTGCCCCCTTTTCCCCTGGACTGTTTGTCTTCTTCTTGTTGACTTATAAAACTCTTGGGAGTTCCCTGGGGGTCCAGTGGTTAGGGCTTGGCGCTTTCACTGCTGTGGCCCGAGGTTCAATCCCTGGTCAGGGAACTAAGATCCCGCAAGCTGCACAGCACGGCCAAACCCCGCCACCCCCAAACAAACAAACAAACAAAAAACTCTTTATAGTAAAGAAACACTGGTTTTCATTGAATTTCAGTGTTTCGAATCTTTCCAGTGTTTTTGTCTCTAAGGAGACAAGACAAAAGAGTGGAGTAGGGAGCACAAGCTTTGCAGTCGGGTGAAACTGGCTTCTGCTTTTGGTTTGGCCACTGGGGCCTTACATTGATCTCCTTCATCTATGAAGGAGGGATAGTAATATCATCCTCACAGAACTGTGGGCATTAAATCAGACAATATATGGAAAAGTCTTCATCTTATGCTTGGCATGAATCAGTGCTAAGCTGGTGTCACAGACAAGATGGTGGACTATATCAAAGGCTCTGCTTGTGGCATCAGGCTCTGAAGATTATAAAAGATTATAAAAATACTGCTTTTATTTCCTTCTAATACCTTTATGCGGTCTTTTTTCACATTTATGGAAATATGTTTATTTAAGATGAAAAATGGGGATCTGCTATTCTTTACCCCCCAAATAGTTAGGCAGCTAGTCTATCACCATTTATTCATTTTCCCCCACTGTTTGGAATATTAAAACATGACATTTCAGAAGTCTTAAGAACACATGGGTCTATTGCTGGACTCGATGCTACTTCAAATAAATATTCGGTTGCATGATTCCTCACTGTGGAATTGACATAACGCCTCACCTCTCTTCCGTTGAACACCATTAGTGTCTACCATAGGAAGAACACTGCATGGCCCCTGTCCTCGAAGAGCTTATCATATAAGTGGGGAGAGGAAATAACGGTTAAGACTCCTCGCTTTCGCTGCCTAGGGTACAAGTTCAACCCCTACTTGGGGAATTAAGATCCCGCAGGCCAAAACAAAACAAAACAAAACAAAACAAAACAACACAAATGCAAGGTTAAACTCTAGAGAAGTTAGAAACAATAAAAAGGGGACTTTACAGAAATTCTAAAAAAGCAAAAGGCCACATGCCACCTGGAGATGTAGAGGGGACAGTCTGGGCAATGGCCAATGACTAGCAAGCTGACCCCATGCTAGTCCCCAGCCTCCTAGGCTCAGAAATCATACTCTTCCTCACCAAGAGACAACTCGCGTCTTCCTGTTGTGGCAGTCTCACTTTATCAATAACACAGGATTGATCAAAAATCAGAATGCCAAATTATTACTTGACAAGGAGAAATACATCTGTTCTACACACAGGGCATCCGTGTCTACACAATCAGAGAATTACCTTCTGTGGAGACAGGCCTCCGTGGCACACTAAAGCACAATCACACAATCGAAGGCTACTTGGTGACAACAGAATTAGAAAAGGAATCAGCCGAATCCAGAATTTAATGGGAAGGCCTGAGGCAGCTGGATCCATCCATCTCCTCAACAGGCACAGCCTGGCTAGCGGGCCTGACTCTTCAGTTCTGCTGCCTAAGGTGCCATCTCTACTCTCGGGCAATGTGAGGATGGGCGCTGCCCATGTTGGTCTCTCCTCACCTTTTCTATGCTTTCACTACTGACCAACCCTCCTGCAGATAGACACATTTCTCTTTAGAAGTTAGTACATCATGTCAGGTTTTATTCAAGTCTGATAGGCCAGGAAGCCATTGGTCCTTACACATCTCTGCTCAGCGCCATGATGTGCTAACCCTGCTGTTTCTCTCTTGGGGGGCTGCCTTTTAAAAAACTGCTTCCCACTTTTGTGAGCTCTGAGGGAAGGGGACTGCTTTGCTATGGCCCCTAAGAAATGGTGACAAACCTCACAGGACTAGGATCAGGAGGGCTGGAGTATGCAGGGAAGGCTTTATGAAGAAAGATATCTGAACTTGAGCTGGCTTTTGAGAGGTTCATAGGACTTCCACAGGCAAAGCAACATCAGGGAATCTTAGACGGGCAAAGGCACAGACAACAGCAGGCACGGACGTGGTGTAACCAGCGTATAGGGAGGAGCTGCTCTGGCTGCAATGGAGGGCTGCCATAGCAAGAGAAAAGGTAAATAAAGCAGGTGGGACTGGTAGGGTAGCATCAAGATTGCCAGCTTATTAAAATCACTCTTTTAATGTTAGCCACTGCCTGTTGGGAAAAGTAATAAACCATTATGTAACTGAAGAAAAGATAAACAGGCTAGCTCCAGGAATAGGCTACTATAAATATGACATGCTTTAGGGTAGCCTGCTGCAGGATTTTACTTGCAGTGTTTTAATGGAACCTACCTACACAATTCCTAATACACTGGAGAAGCAAGCTGCTAAGTAAACCTAAGGAATTGACGAGATCACACTTTGATCTTTTAGGCATGTCCTTTTAGCCCTCCCAGGGTGACTGATAGCTCCATGAGTATGGAGATCGTATGTCTCTCATCACTTCAGCCAACAAGGAAAGAAATAAACAGTAGAATGAGAGTGACTGGTGAGTACATCAAATCAGCATAGTTTTTGAGTTGAAGAAATTTTACTATCATGTCAACTCTGGCCTTCTTATAAACTGAACTTGTCAAAACAGTCCAATGGCTTGTTATCATGGATCCAATTCCAAAGAGATCTCCTGGGAGTGGAGTTCCTTTCAAAATCCTGTGGGGACTTCCCTGGTGGCGCAGTGGTGAAGAATCCACCTGCCAGTGCAGGGGACACGGGTTCGATCCCTGGTCTGGGAAGGTCCCACATGCTGCGGAGCAACTAAGTCCGCGCGCCACAAATCCTGAGCCCGCGTGCCTAGAGCCCGTACTCCACAACAAGAGAAGCCACCGCAATGAGAAGCCCGCGCACCGCAATGAAGACATAATGTAGCCAAAAGAAAAAAAGAAAAAAAGAAAAAAAGAAAAAAAACTCCTGGGAATATACTTTTCAGTAAAAGAACAAAGTGTATCTCAGTCCTCATGACTAAAGAGAAGAATCAAGTAGTAGTAGGTGGAAAGGTGGCTTTGATTCTCAGTTTGTGGGTTCTGAATCTGAATGAATTATTGTCCTTACCTCAATGAGACAGAGAAGTGTAACCAAAATCGTCACTACTACAGTTACAGATATTGCCAAGATGAGTTTGTTGTCATAGCCATATCCTGGAACTTCTTTTGTGAGCTAAAAAAATAAATAACAATTTTTTACAAACAAGGAGATAGAAGGGATGAAAGCTAACTATTCTTAAACCTATTCTAAACAATAGCTAACTATTCTTAAACTACTATAAAACCCAATCCTTTCAGGCGAGTAGCTTCTATAAGAACAAGCCAAATTTAATGTTATTAATCTTATCATTAGCATTTTCTTCTACAACTTATTTATCTACAATTTATTTATCTTGCGTTATGTCCTTTTCTCGTCTACCCTAGGAATAGTGGCACACTCTCTCAATGAGTAAAGTGGGAGATCACTGTCTTAGCCAGTGTCATGGCTGAAGATAAGATACAGACTAGGAGCCCGTGGTATTCCTGCTTGGGCACGTCCATGGCATGTCCTAAACTGAGTAAAAGTCCAGGTCCCATGTTTCAGGGGTTCTCCTCACCTCACTTGACTCCTGCTCTTTCTGCTCACTCTGGGCTTCTGTGCTCTCACTGATATAGTTGTCACTTTTCCACTGGCCCGTATCCCATTCCGCTTTGGACACCTTTACTTCCTGCTGCTTGCTGAGAAGCTTCATCAGGAGGCCTGTTCTAGAGATGAGGTTGGCACAGGCCAGCTGCACGTGGGTGTCCGAGCAGTCTATTATCAAAGTCTGGATAACATGAGAAATGAGCCTTCGCACATCATTGTTGGGGATGAGGGACCGTAGCTGCTGGTTTAGCTGAGTTTCAACTTGATCACCCGGGGATGTGAGCCCTGGGAAAGTGAAGCCTGTGGGCTTAGAGGATAATTCAGTGCCCGTGTTGTGGTGCTCCCACTGTGTTTCGTTGGTGTGTTGAACAGGTGCCATACTGTTGTCTGCAGCAACAGCAGAATGTGCAGTGGAGACATCCTTATGGGTAGTGTTTTCAGGGCCGGTTCCTCCGGGAAGAGTAGAGTTTCCTGAAGAAATAACTTCTTCAGAAACATTTTGTGCAGTATTGTTTTCTGAAGTAGTGTTTTCTGTAGAAGGGTCTGAAAGAGAAAATAATTCTGGAAAAGGATTTTCCTGAGAAGTCACTTCTCTTGAAGGTGAAACAGCTTCTCGCGCAGGGGAATTTATGAGACTCCTCACTACAGAGAACGGAGGGCTTGCAAGCATCATTCTATTGAGTGAACTTTTCTTTCTGAACTTTCGACTCCTTTTGCCTTTGGGTTTTCTCTGGACCCGATGAGTCCTAATTTTATGGAAGATGTATTTTTTCCCAGAATGTGAGATTAGTTCAAAATCCTTAATATTTCTAACTCTAGCCTTTGAATCCTCTAAAACAACTATAGTGTTGGATAAGTCTTTTGATTTGCTTTTAACCTCAGATGGGGATTTTGGAGGGATGGAGGCAGAAGGCCTGACCTTGAAGTACTGTTTCAGGGTAGAGGAGCCTGCTGCCTTGTGTTCTTTGATAAATGAAGACTCCGCATTGGAGGACTTTCCCACCAGCTTCCTGGGCCTCTGCACCATGAGAAGCTGTTTCAGCTTTCCTGGGGATGGCCTCCTGAGCCTTCTTTCTTCGGCAGTGCTCGCCACAGATGGCTGGGCATTCTGTTTCCTCCTGACGCTCTCATCTCCCACTGCTTGGAGGTGCATTTTCTGTAGGCCCCTTGGGCCCTTGAGGACCCTGTTCACTCTCAGCAGCTTTTCCTCGGTACTCTCAGTCTTTGCTGGGCTGTCTTTCTGTGGTTGGGGAGTTTCCAATTTCTTTAGATAGAGGTAGCGTTTAAACATGGCACTTAAAAGGTTGGAACGCGTACGCGTGGCAGGTTTTTCCTCCTTTTTAACCTCATCAAATTTTTCTTGAGTTTCTGCATCTAACACATTTTCCAGAAAATGGAGTTTCCTCAATTTATTTTTATTAGTTGAATTCTTGCGTACAGGTTTAACAGAAGGGCTCCTTGTATTGTTTTTCAAAAGGCCCAGGAGCATATCTCCATCTTGTGTATTTGAAAAAAGAAGTTGAAGGAATGGTAATAATGTTGATTCCACATCTCCTAGATTTCCCTCTGAGATGTAAGGCAGTATGTGACTTCGTGCACTGATAATATCACTTTCATTTTTAAAGTCCAGCTGCTCATTCATGAAGCCTGACAAGCTGACAGCACTTTTATCTGAGGATGCCCTCTCTGGCTCAATAATCAGCTCGGTGCTGTTGTTCTTCTTCCGGGCTTGTAACACCTTCATCAACGATCCTTCTGCATTCCCAAGAGATGTTTCTTCGTCTGTCAAAAAAGAAGAGACTGTTTTTGATCATTGAAGACTGATGGGACAGATTTTTGTCAGTCCACAGCCAAATGAATTAGGAATCAGTCAACGTCTGAGTGCCACTTAGGAGAAAAAGAAGCCCACACTTAAGCCTATGACTGGCAACAACAAAATGTGAAAAAGATATCTCCTGAAAAAGTGGCTATCTACTCAGAAAATTCTGTAGTGTGAAATATAGTAACTATATTCAGGATTACTCCACTGGTTCCCAGGGGCCAGTACTCAAGCAGAGCCAAGGCTGGAAGACAAATACTCCCCTACTCAGCTGGACTCTCCGCAGATCTACTGTGACTCCTCACATTCACATACCCCATCCTGTCCTGCCTGAGAGGCAGAGGAGTGTGAGGCTTCCTCTCTCCACCTCTTCAGTGTGCTTGCGTTCTTGCTACTGTCACAGATGACCACGACAACAACCGCTGCTAACAGGTCGTCATCTGGACATGTCCTTCTCCACCCACCCACCGAATCCTTTGCTCAGTCCCTGCTTCCATATACCCCAGCCCCCGTAACAGAAGGCTCTATACAGAAAAAAACACTATATCCGCCCTGGCTCTTTGCTAAAATTTGGGCAGGGATCTGGGCTATAAGTTAAGAGATTTGCCAGACTGTATGCCAATGTGGAACGTTCAACAAATCAGTGGAATAATACTTGAGGTCGTAAAATGCAGAAGGGAAAAAGCAACTTCTGTCAGATGGCTACTTTGCTTTCATTTCATTTTCCTTCTAATATTTCCAGCTATACTTGGGGAACCATCCAAAGCTTCTGACTGTGTGAAGGTAATGTGTACCATTGTGTAGCTGGGCTTCTCTTCCAAAAGGATTAAAAGTATTTTTGGTGAGGGTCAAGGAGGAGGGAAGGGTCATGAGAAAGGAGGAGCATGGGCTTGCAGAGAGCCCCAAACTGGGGACAGGAGATCGGGGCACTAGGGTCATAGCACTTACACCTCTGATCTTGTTTTTCCTCACCTGTAAAAGGAGATTAAAAATGCCTTTACTGCCCACTTCTGGGGGAGAAGGGAGTAATATAATTAGTAAAAAAAATTGTTTGGGGGAGTTCCCTGGTGGTCTAGTGGTTAGGACCCGGCACTTTCCCTGCTGTGGCCCGGCTTCAATCCCTGCTTGGGGAACTAAGATCCCACAAGCTGTGTGGCACGGCCAAAAAAAAAATAAAATTGTGTTGAAAAATCAGCAATATTGTCTTTATACAAGTAGCAAAGTGTTATTATTTATGAGGTGCTCTCGATCACTGAAAGAGACCTGTATTCAAGCCACCTGGGCATGATAGCACATTTTGGAAGTCATCAAGTTAGTGCCAATAAATCTAATATATAGAAAAATGGTTGAAAGCCCCTGAGTGTTTTGTGGATAGAAAAGCTTGAGATTCAGAGCAAGTTCAGAGCTGGACAGTCTAAGAATAAACTAGCTCTCCCAGCCATTAGAAGGGCTAGGTAGCAGCTTCTGGTTATGGAACCAGAAACTCTCAGGCTCCAAATAGGACATAAAACAGCATCTCTTGTACTCTTTATAAAATTGCAGAAACAAACAAAATAAACAAAAATATATTTATATCTGTCCTATAAGACAAAGGGTACTTGAGACCTAATGTATATAAAATCAGTTTACAAACTGTGATGCACTATATGAATAAGTTCTCGTTTGCAGAGAGCACAGCATAGGATATGTGGCCATTAATGTTAATTCCCTTCCCCCTTCCATTCCTTTCTCTTGTTCCTTTATGTATGCGGATCATTTACATTATTAAGCTAACAATGTAACTGAGCTATTATTAGCTTAATAATGTAATCAAGAATCTGATTTTTAGCAAGGGGTACTTCTGAGAAACTTAGGAAGCTGGAACTCTGAATGAATGAATTAAAATAATGCAATTACATCATTAATTTGAAAATTTATCATTGATTAAAAATAAAAATTAAAAAATTAAATTAAAAATTAAAAATTTATTATCCCGCAATTGAGACTCACCGCAACGTGTGACGTCTGTCAGGCATTCACTGTCACAACGCAGCTTGACTGTCTGACAGACAACCTCAATAGTAGTTTTAAATTGGCAGAGGCAGCAGGCCATACGGCTAGGTAAGATCCTATAAATGGAAACACAGGTAATTAAATTCGTGGTAAAAGAGTTACTTGAGTAGGTAGAAGAGGTAGGCCAAGGCCACCACAGACCAGTGCAAAAAGGAGTTCTTGGGGCATATGAACTGGAGAACCGGATAAGGGCTGGTTGGCCAATTGCTGCTCTTGACTGTTGTAAATAAATATAGAGGAGGAGAGAGGTGCCCAACAGAAGGATTAGGATGGCAGTAGGTATGGTATGTCTAGCAAAAAGGGAATAGGGATTAGAATTGGGTGACACTGATCTGTAGTTTAATTCAGAATTATCTCCTTCCCACCCGAAAGCCTCACTTTGGGTTGAGAGTACACAGGAAGAAGGCATTAAATTAAAAAAAAAAACTTAAAAAAAATTTTTAAAGGATTTTAGTCATTCGATATATGTCTCTGAGCACAATGGAATTAAATTAGAAATTAACAAATCCGAAAAATCTCCAAATATTTGGAAACTAAACAACACACTTCTGAGTAACTTTGTGGTCAAAGAAGAAATCAAAAGGGAAATCAGAAACTATTTTGAACTCACTGAAACTGAAAACATAATATGTCAACATATGGGATATTGCTAACGCTGTACTCAGCTTCCTCAACTTCCACCTTAAACTGGAAAAACGAGAGCAAATTAATCACAGAGTAAGAGAAGAAAGAACACAATAAAGATCAAAGTAGAAATAAATAAAATGCAAAACAGAAAAATACTATAGATATTAAAAGGATAATAAGAGAATATTATAGAATGCTTTATACCAATAAATTCAAGATGAAATGGACAAATTCCTTGAAAGACATACGCTACTAAAGTTTATTCAAGAATAAAGATATTAAAGAAATTGGATGTGCAGTTTAAAACCTTCCAACAAAGAGAGCTTCAAGTCCAGGTGGCTTAACTGAGAAATTCTACCGAACACTTAAGGAATAAAATAATGCCAATTCTACACAAACTCTACCAGAAAGTTGAAGAGAAGGGAATACCTCCCAACCTATTTATAAGGCCAACTTTCACCGTATCAAGATTACACAATGACATTACAAGAAAACTATAGACCAAAATCTCTCATGAACACAGAGGCAAAAACTCTTAACAAAATTTTAGCATATCAAATCCAATAATATATAAAAAGATGATACATCATGACCAAGTGGGGTTTATCTCAAGAAGGAAAGGTTGGTTTAATATTTGAAAATCAATTTACCCAACTTAGTACACTAAAAAAGAAAAATCAGGACGTCTCTGGTGGGGCAGGGGTTAAGAATCTACCTGCCAGTGCAGGGGACATGGGTTTGAGCCCTGGTCGGGGAAGATCCCACATGTCACGGAGCAACTAAGCCCGTGCACCACAACTACTGAGCCTACGCTCTAGAGCCCGTGAGCCACAACTACTGAGCCCATGTGCCACAATTAGTGAAGCCCGTGCACCTAGAGCCCGTGCTCTGCAACAAGAGAAGCCACCACAAGGAGAAGCCTGCATACTGCAACGAAGAGTAGTCCCTGCTCGCCACAGCTAGAGAAAGGCTGCGTGCAGCAATGAAGACCCAATGCAGCCAAAAATAAATAAACAAATTAAGAAAAGAAGAGAAAAATCGCATAATCATTGCAATAGATGCTGGAAAAGAATGAAAAAATCTAACATCCATTCCTGATTACAGAAAAAAACAGCCCTCAGTAGACTAGGAATGGAAGGAGACTTCCTCAACTTGATAAATGACTTCGACAAAAAACCTAACATCATATTTAATGGTGAAGGACAAAGTACTTTCTCTCCAGGATCAGGACAAAGGCAAGGATGTCTGCTCTCATTACTTCTGTTTCACATTGCACTGAAGGTTCTAGCCAGTGCAATAGGGCAACGAAAAGAAAAGAGATATTCAGAATGGAAAGGAAGAAGTAAAACTATCTTTATTTGCAGATAACATGATTATGTAGAAAACCAGATAGAATCTACAAAAATGCTACTGGAACTAACAAATGAGTTTGTCAAGTTTGCAGGGTACAAGATCAACATACAAAAAGATTAATTTATCTCAACAAACAAGCAGAGATCAAAGTTTTAAAATACTACTTATAACAGAATCAAACATATAAAATACTTAGAATAAATCTGACAAAGGATGTAAAAGACTTGCACACGGAAAAGTGCAAAATATTGCTGGGGGGAAATTAAGGAAGACCTAAATAACTGGAGAGATATAATGTATTCATGGATCAGAAGATTCAAGATTGCTAAGACATCAATTCTCCCCAAATTGATTTATAGATCAAAATCCCAGTAGGCTTTTCTATAGAAATTGACAAGCTAATTCTAAAATTCATAGGGAAATAAAATTTAGAATAACTAAAACAACTTTGAAAAAGAACAAAGTTGAAGAACTAACAGTAACTGATTTCAAGGCTTATGAAGCTACACTTTCAAGACATTGTGATAGTAGTGTAAAGATAGACAGAAAGATCAAGGGAACAGAATAGAAAGTTCAGAAGTAGAGAGATGTGGATAACTGACTTTCAGGTTCAAAGGCATTTAAGTGGAGAAACGATCGTCTTTTCAACAAGTGATGCTGGAACAATTGAATATCCAGGTGCAAAAAAAAAAAAAAAAAAAATGAACTTCCATCCAAACCATGTACAGAAATGAAGTCAAATTGGTTTAGAGATCTAAATGTAAAACATAGAACTAAAAAACATAAAACTATAAAACTTCTAGAACAAAACAGGTGAAAAATTTTATGACCTTGAGTTAGGCAAGATTTCTTAGATACAACACCAAAAGCATAATCCATAAAAGAAAAAAATAGATAAATCAGACACCATCAAAATTAAGAATTTCTGCCCTGCAAAAGACACTCCTGAGAGAATGAAAAGATGAGTCACAGAATGGGAGAAAATACTTAGCAACTTACATATTGGATAAAGGACTAATTTCCAGAATACATAAAGAACTCTCAAAATTCCAGAAAAGTATAGATAAAAGATTCAGAGATACAGATGCAAAATAAGCATCTGAAAAGATGTTTCACATGATTAATCATTAGGGATGCTACAGTGAGATACAACTACACACCTATTAAACTATCTAAAATTAAAAATACTGAGCATAGCAAGTGTTGGCCGCAACGTGAAGAAAATGCAACTCTCAAACGCTGCTGGTAGAGATGTAAAATGATCAAACCACTATGGAAAATAGGTATTTTTTAAAAACGTAGACATACACTTACCAATGATCCAGCCATTCTACTTGCAGGTATTTACCCAAGGGAAATGGAAGCATACATCCATACAAAGACTTGTACACAAATATTCATAGCAACTTTATCTGTAGTAGACAAAGACTGAAACAACTCAAATGCCCATCAATGGTGAATAGATCAATTGTGGTACATCCATATAATGGAATACTATTCAGCAATAAAGAGAAATGAATTACTGATATATACAACAATATGGATGAAGATTAAAATAATCATGCTGAGTTAGAGGCCAGTTAGAAAAAAGTATACACTGTATGATTCCACTTACATAAAATTCTAGAAAATGCAAACAGAAAGCAGATCAATGGTTGCTTGGCGATTGGGAAGGGCAAGGAACGATGGGAAGGAAGAATTACAAAGAGACATTAAGAAACTTTCTGAGGTGATGGACATTTTGATTTTGATGATGTCTTCGTGGTGTGTATGTATGTGTGTGTGTGAACACAGATTACTGTATGTCAATTATACCTCAAAAAGCTGTTAAAAGAAATGATATTATATGAGAGAGACAATTGGGGAAATTTGAATAGCAACTCTTTATTAGGTAATATTATTGTGTAGGAATTTAATTTCTTCAATACTGTGTGTTAACAGTATTGTAGTTACATAGGGAAATAATTTTTAATATCCAGAGAGGAGGGCATCTAGCTGACAAGAGAGGGATCGCAATTGCGGCAGATGCTGTGGAAGGCTGAGGAAGATGAGGCTAGAGCAGTGACCAACAGATGTGACGGCGTGGTGAAGACAGTCATTTGTCAGCTGACCTGACAAAGACGGTTGGAACAGACTGCTAAACGCAGGGCCCTTTCCGCCTGCTAATCTCATGCAATCCCCTCAGCTAGCCTTGGCATAACAGAAAGTTTCTATTAGCTTGCCATATTGGAGGGGGGATGGCACAATTTAAGGTGCAGTTAGTTGTGTAATAAACTGTCACAATACGGTCCTACAGAAATAGTTTTTTAAACTGCAAGAAAATGAAACTTGACCCTTCCCTCACAACATATATGAAAGTTAACTCAAAATGAATCATAGACCTAAATGTAACTATACAACTTCTGGAAGAAAACAGGAGAAAACCTTTGTGATTTTGGGTCAGACAATGGGGTCTCACACAAAGATTTCTTAGCTAAGACACAAAAAAGCACAAACCATCTAAGAAAAACTGCTAAGGGACTTCCCTGGTGGGTAAGACTCCGAGTTCCCAATGCAGGGGGCCTGGGTTCGATCCCTGGTCAGGGAACTAGATCCCGCATGCATGCCGCAACTAAGAGTTCGCATGCCACAACTAAGAAGCCCATGAGCCGCAACTAAGGAGCCCATCTGCCGCAACTAAGACCCAGCACAACCAAATAAATTAAAGAAATATGAAAACAAATTGCTAAATTAGAGTTCATCAAAAATTTAAAACATCTAGTCTTCAGAGACACTTTCATACAATGAAGATAAGTCACAATCTGGGAGAAGATATTTACTAAACACGTATCTAGGAGAAAGGACTTTTTCCATTGCTTTTCATATAAAGCACTCTTAAAACTCAATATAAATATCCAATTAAAAAACGGATTTGAACAGACACTTCATTTAAAAAGATATTTGCACATGAATAGACACTCAACATCATCAGCTATTACAGAAATGCAAAATGTGGCAAAAACCACGAGACGCAACTACACACCTACTAGAAAGGTTAAACGTTTTTAGAAAACAAATATAAGGATCAGTTGAAGATGTGGAGCAACTGCAACTCTCATAGCCTGCTAGTGGGAAAGCAAAATGGCACAGGCACTTTAGAAAACAGTTTAGCAGTTTCTTAAAAAGTTAAATATGCACTTAGCATATGATGAAGCAATCCCACCCTTAGGTATTTCACCCCAAAGAAATGAAAACATATGCTCGCACAAAACATATGTTCACACACACATGTGAGTGTTTTCAGAGGCTTTGTTCATAATAGCCAAAAAAACTAGAAACAACTCAAATGTTCATCAAATGATGAATGCGTAAACAAACTGTGTATCCACACAACTAGAATACTACTCAGCAATAAAAAGGAATGAACTACTGACAGGTGCAACAAAACAGATGAATCTCCAAAGAGACTGGCTAAGTGAAAGAAGCCAAAAACAAAAGGCTACATACCACATGATTTCATTTATAAGATATTCTGGAAAAGGCAACATTATACGGACAAAAATCAGATTGGTGGTTGCCAGGGGCTGGTAGCGGGAGGAGGATGGATTGACTACAAAGGGACATGAGGGGTCTTTTGGGAGTGCAGAAGTTTTCTTTACCTCAAATGTGGTGGTGGCTACAGAACTATACGTTTGTCAAAACACATCACACTGTATATTTAAAAATAGTGAATTTTGTTAAGTGAAAATTATACATAAATAAACCTGACTTAAGAAAATAATACAACAAACCTAAAAAAACAATTGAGTGAAAACAAATGTAAGAAAAATCAACTTACAGTTTTTCCAATTCAAGGGTCATCATGAGGATGCTTTCAATTGTTGTAAGCGCCACTTGTGTTGTTCCCATGTCTCTGAAGGAGAAGCCCAAACATGCATGATATAAAACCCAAAGACAAAAATTCTAAACTTAAAAAGATACTTAACATGTGATTACTTCAATTCTGGCTTCTTACTTGCCATACATGATAATTCCAAAGAGCTCTTATTGAAGAAATTTAAATGTGCATCATCAAATTAATGGCCTTGGTGCTGAACGGTACAATCATTTTTTATTATCCTAACTTCTCATTTTCAATTGCATCTACCTCTTTTGATCACTCTCTTTAAAAAAAAATAATGTACCCCTTATTCCTTTTTGCTTTCTGGGATAAATAATATTCCTACATGCATCTACATGTTCCATATCTATATGTGTTCTTCAACACTGTTCTCATTCTCTGCTGGCTGTCTTACCCATGTATATTCTTTCTTAATCGTTTTCTTTGCCAATAACTTTTATTTTCAATAACCCAGTCAAAATCTAAATTATGACTTTTTAGCCAAAGTACTCAATCTTTGACGAAAGTACAAAAGAGCAGAAATTATCTCATGAGCCATGAAACTGTTGCAATACTTACAAATATTTTAATGCTGGCAATTTAAAAAGATAAGAATCTTCAACTGTTGTCAAAGGATTATGATTGAGAATTCTGAAAAATGGAATGGAATTTAAATTATCTGCATTTTCAATTACTTCCATGAAAGCTTATATTCATTTTTTTTTTGGTACGGAACGTGAAGGTTTAAAAAAAAAATCATTTTCTGTCTTTACCCATAAATCACCCTTGGCATCTGTAAAACACTCTTTCATTGGGAACTACCCAGGTCTCTAGATGATAAAGTGGAGAAGAGAAACAAACAAACAAACAAACAAATAGAAAAAAAAGTGGCTAGTAAAGACAAAATATGCCAAAGAACTTTTCAGGTTAAAAACCCTAGAAGTGACTATGCTGGTAGGAAGCCCTTGCTCTGTAAAAAAGTACTATTTCTAGTGTCCTCCATAATTCAAGGTGTTTTTCTTTCATCTCTACAAATTTTTTAACATTTCATGATTTAAACTACCCAGTGAAAGACAAAAATAGGGCTAATTCCTTGGTTCTGGAGCCAAAGAAGAAGAGATAAATCCAAGAGGAACTGGTGAAAGCCATACTCCCATCACATAGTCCCATGCGTATTCCTGTATCATAGCCTTTGTTACTGTGTATGTAATCACCTGTTTACTTGTCAGTCTCCTAGATTGCCAGCAACTTGAGAGCAGGGACCACACTTTATTGTCATTATTATTCCTGTGCCTGACACAGTGCCTAATATTTACTAGGTATTTAATAAATGTTTGCTGAATAAATAAATAACATTTTGTTTATATATCAATAAAATAAACAAATTAATTGTGGGGAACAAAATTTTATTCCAAAACGCTGGAATAGATTTTCTTCTTAGTTCTTTCTTTCTTTTTCCTTAGTTCCTTAAAACAAATAAGGGGGGGAAAAAAAACCCAAAAGAAACAGGAAGAAAGAAAAGAATATCTGACTTTAGGTTAACTCTACTCAAGAATTATTAACGTATTTTTGCGAATATTGTAAAATAATTATCAAAACTAATATCTTTTGGGTTGCCACGCATCTGTGATCAGCATTTAACATTTAATCCTCACAGTAACCTTATGTGATAGATATATTACCCCATTGTACAAATGAGGAAACTGAGGCACAGAGAAGTTATATAACTTGTCCTAAGTCATCAAGCTAGTAAGAAGCAGAGCTGGAATTTGAACTCAGTTCTGACTCTAAAGCCTGTGTTTAACCTGAATGAAAAAAAAAGTGGGGGGTGGGGGGGGTTTTTAAAACATCTGTTACTTTAACCGTAATTTTGAGAGCACTAAATATAGAAATACCTTTTCAAACTTCATCTACACATCTGGGAAAGCCTCTATGAGAATTATATTTTCTCTTTTTATTTATTTATTTATTTATTTCTCTTTTTATTTATTTTTTCCTTAATCATCTCCCATGATAAATATTTAATTAGCCTATGGTCATTGAGACTTTAGAGATTTTAAAAGATATTGCAGGAAAATCAGTAAAAATGATGGAGGAAGGACACCTGAAAATTCATCCCTCCATAGAAGCAACAATAACAAGAACAAGAACAACAACAACAACAAAACTGGCAAAAATGGTCAGAATCAACTTTTTCGGAACTCTGGAAATTTAACCAACAGGCTTGCAGCAAATTGGGGAGCAATTTATTCAAGGAAAACAAATTAATTTCTGTGAGAACAATGAGATCTGTGTTGCTTGAACTTGTCCTTGACCTTTGCTCTCCATGCCAGTGGTAGCCTTGAAAAACAGCCCACATCCCTGGTACCAGGAGGAGCAGCATGGACTGGGAGGTCCTTCAAAGCCTCATTCCCAAAGAACTGTCATTGTTTTACATGTCTGGTGGTCCCCTGGAAGACCTCACTTGAAAGGCTTGCCTTTGACCTGACTGAGAGCTGTCTAGTGAGAAAAGCCTCTCCTCAGGTGGCATTTTTGGAAAACATTTTCAAGCAAATATTTTAACATGGCGGTTGCATGAGGCAATGGATAACAGTTCGGGGCAAAAAACAGCCCAACCGGAAAGCTTAAAAAGAAAAGCTGAGGAATGAGATGTCCACAGAGACTTTGAAATGTTCCAATGTATTCCTGGGAAACTGGAAGACCACAAGACATATTCCTGGGAATCTAGGAAAATAACTGTTAGCATTAATAAATGAGTTCAGCAAGGTTGTAGGATATAAGATCAATATTATTTCTACACACCAGCAATGAGTAATCCAAAAATGAAATCATGAAAACAATTCCATGTGTAACAGCATCAAAACAAATAAAATACTTAGGGAAAAACTTAACCAAGTAAGTGCAAGATTCACACTGAAAATTACAAAACTGTTGAAAGAAACTGAGGAAGATCTAAATAAATAGAAAGACATGCTGGATTCATGGACTGGAAGATAATCTGATTAAAATTTCACTACTTCCCAAATCGACCTATGGTTCCACTGCAATTCCTATCAAAATCCCAGCTGACTTCTTTCCAGAAATTGCCAAGCTAATTCTAAAATTCATATGGCAATTCAAGGAAACAGAATAACCAAAACAATGTTGGTAAAGAACAAAGTGGGAGGACTCACACATCCTGGTTTCAAAACTCAGTTCAAAGCGACTGCAATCACAGTGTGCTACTGGAATAAGAACAGACATGTAAATCATTGGAACAGAATTGATAGTATAGAAATAAACCCTCATATTTATGGTCTATTGATTTTCAACAAGGGTGCCAAAACAATTCAATGTGGAAAGAACAGTCTTTCCAAATGATGCTGGGACAACTGTACATCCACACACAAAATAATGAAGCTGGACTCCTGCACGTCACACCATGCAAGAAAATTAACTCCAAATGGATCAACTATCCAAATGTAAGAGCTAAGGCTGTAAAACTCTTAGAAGAAAACACAGGAGTAAGTCTTTATGACCTTGCATTAGACAACAGTTTCTTAGATATGATACCAGAAGCACAAACAACCAAAGGAAAAATAGATGAATTGGATTTTATAAAAATGAAAAAGTTTGTGCTTCAAAGGACACTATCAAGAAAGTGAAAAAACATATAGAATGGGAGAAAGTACTACAGGTGGGAAGAATAAGATGCAGTTGGGAGAAGAAAAGTATAGTAGTTGCTAGGTGTGACAATCTCAAAATTTTGAACTCTTACAAATAAAACAGCCACCCTAAATCACCCCAAAGGACAGACCCAAGTTAGTTTTGGTTTTAGCGTTTATGCCTTTCTAAATCTGAGAAGCTGCCAGGATTCTAGTACACAGCAAAAAGTGACGACAACACCCTGAAGTGTGTAAGCTTTTGTGTGTACATAGCTATCGAAAGGAAACCAATGCTAGTTGACTGGGGGAGCCTTAGAGCGGCTCTGTGACCGCAGCTCAATTTGCCTTCATAGTGTGGCCACACCTACCTCATTGATATTCTCAACAATGGGGTAAATAATTCAATAGGGATAAGGCTTTGATTTTCCTCTTATTTTCTCTTAGTGCTTATGTTCTTGGTACAATATTGATGTACCACAGACAAGCCAGCATGTGAATGTCCTCTGTCTGGTTAAGTTATATAGCCTTTCTACATTGTAGAGCCCTTCAGTTTCTAAAATCATGGAGCTTGTATTGTTAGGACCAGTGAAGTGACTAAAAGAATTTTTAAAAATAAGCCATCAGTCTGGACCTGCATAGGTGAATGAAGGAGAAACACTTTAAAGTCAGAAAAAAAAGTAGACTTAACATTTAGGATTATCAACCACTGCTGGTTTTCCATAATATATTTCATTCCTGATTTTATCTGAAAGAGATACGATTACTACCACCATTCAAAAAGTGGTACTTTATTAATTAATAAGCTCTTAGCTCATTTTTGAGGTCAAAATTTCGGATTTCAAATAGACTACCACACTGCTAACTACTTCACCTGATGTTTGTCAATAACATAGAGGCTTCATTCAAGAAACCTACTGACTTATAATTATCTGAAACCCGGTGATGAATCAAGGTTTTGTGGGGCCTGAACCTCATCTACTTTGGGAAATCCTGTCTAATAAAAACATGCACAGTTATGAATACAAAAATCGCTAGGACCCCTCTCAAGACCTTGGAAGGGACCTATGCAAGTGAGGAGCCCTGAAGCCTAAGCTTCATTGAATTCATGATAAATCCGCCTCAGCTGGGGCCCTTTGCCAAACTTATTTAATGCAGGCAACTTATAAACACCCCAGTAATATGTCATCATAGGTAGTAAAATGACTTAACTCGAGGGCGGCATCTTCCCTTGGTGGCTTGCCTTTGGAAAGAGATGCAATAAAGTCTGTATCTCACCATGGCAAATGTTTCCTGAAGCAAATTAGCTTTGTCTATTAGAAAGACTTAGCCCAAAACAAAGACTTAGTATACTGTGACAATCTTTTGAAAGTAACTGTGAATGAGTTTTAGGAGTACAGTACTAATTTATTTCCAACACCAGATAGTTTTGATTCTTTCACTACCTTTTTCTGTCATTTAAGAGGAACACAAATTCAAAAGGAACAAGTTGGTGCCTCTTCCATTACAAATCTTTTCTAACCGACCACCCATTGTCTACTTCATCACCCCCCTCCTCACCTTGTTACCCTGCTGCACAGATGCTAGAATGGCTCTCATATATGTTTTCCCATCAACATCCATCTTTCTCCTTCCAGGATGAAAGCTTCTTGGGGACAAAGTCCCTGCCCTATGCGTCTTTGTATCCCCAGCACTTGGTACAGTGCTGACACACAGTGGGCATGGCACTCAGTGAATGTTTCTGAAGGAGTTCATTAATTTTTAAACTGGGATTTATTTATTTATTTCCACAAGGTATTTTCCTGTGTTGCCTACATAACTATAGTGAAACTCTGATTCTTATAAGGAACTCTTGGTGTTATAGGATGTTTAGGAAACGAGGTGAGTTTAAGACGTTGTATTGACGCTACTAAAACCTCCTGGTGAAGGGACCTCATGAGCCTGCTCTCCGGTGTGCTGGCAAAAGACAAACTGACCCTCGGTGCTCTCTCCCCAAGGTAGGCATCAGCACACTAACAAGGAAAAGGAAGGAGGCCGCTAAAGATAGGCATCTGCAGGAATTGCTAATCCAGCTCCAGACACAGCCTCAGCACCTGCATTAACCCAAAATGAACTGTGTGAAACTGGATTTCTGAACCACAAGACAGGTAAGAGAGTCTTTTCCAAAGCCAGGTGTAGAAGAGCTCTTTACCTTGAGTCTAAAATCGCCTTCGGGCCATTGAACGTACCCACTCTCATTTCCTTGGGTCATGAGAAATCACAGAATTTTTGAGCTGAAAGGGTGTAAAACCCACACTCCTTACTGAAGACTAGTCAGCAAAGAAAGTATATTGAATTAGGCTACAGCAATGTATTTTCTTTGTATTTCTCACACTACAGCTGAACACAAACAACGTCTTTTTCCACACCTCAAAGCTTCCTATTGGCCACAGATAATTCACTTCAGAGATATATGCTGTTTGAAAAATAATGTTCTGGGTGGCTGGGGAGAGCCCTGTGGTGGGCGTTCAGGAATTCTTTCTGCTTTACCATTTAAAAGAGCTAATAATGGTTGGGGAAGCACCCACACCTTTTGCTCGCTGACGAATTCGGTGCTAAACTTAGCTCTTTGCAGCTCTGTGTTGCATACATTTTAAGCAGTTAGGAACTTTGCACATGAGCAGGAATCAAAGTGAAATTCAAAAGTGGAACTTCATGGACCATTCGCATATTGGAGAGACATCAGTGGGATTCCATGACAATGCTAATTTGAGTGTTTTTGCTTGGTGCCTTTTATTGCCCGTGCCAAAGATCAGTACTATGGAAAGCAGAGCGTTTCATATATATGAGTTAAACAAGTCTCTTGGCCTCTTTGTGCCTTAGTTTCCTCATTTGAAAAAAAAAAAAAAAATGGCTCTCAAGACATACTTTCCAGAATTCATACTGGGCTTACACCCAGCTAACCAATAACTGCATGATGCTTTTACACACAGTTTTTTACACGTATTCATCTTCGATTTCACTTACAACTTGCGTAAAAACTGCATTCCATGCCAGGCCTGAAACGTTCCAAAGCTCAGTTCTGTGAGTAAATTGCAACTAAGATTTCTACAAAAAAAGACACAAGCAAAAGAAGAAGAAAAATATATATTCTTTCAGAACATTTATCCTTTGGCAATAATTCTAATTTATATATGATGAAACATAACAACACTACTCCCTCCATACACTAAAGAAATCTCACTGTGGAAGACATTATGATTTACACTTTCATGATTATATATGTGGTGCATTAGATACAAAATAGTAAATGCTCATTAAATACTTGTGTTAAGTGATCTTTATTTCTCTAGAAAGGCAGCACTATTGACATTTTGGGCTGGATAATTCTTTGCTGTGGGAGGCTCTCCTGTACACTGTTGGATGTTTAGTAGCATCTCTGGCCTCTGTCCACTAGATGCCAGTAGCATGTACAGTTCTGACGAGCAAAAATGTCTCCAGACACTACCAGATGTCACCTGTGTGCAAAATCACCCTGGTTGAGAACCACTGCTCTATAATGATTCACTCTGATCTGTGTAATAATTCTCACACTAATCTTTGCTAGAGACAAAAAGGATTTGCTACAAAATTTTAGTAGTAATTTTAATCATATTTCAAAATGAGTAACAAATTAATTTTATAAAAAATTAAGCTTTACAAAAATTCCAAATATAATGAAGTTATACTTGTAACTTACATAAACTGCACAAAAGGTAGTGGTTCAAATGTACGTCTTTCGATAGACTGTATTTTATTGCAGGATAAATCTCTAGGAAAAGTAAAAGGAAAATATTGCCTCAATTAGCTATTAGATATCTAATTAGTAGGAATAACTAGTAGACTTTAGAATGATAATAATAAATAAGAAGCTTTGGTCTAAACTCCAAACCTTAGGAATTATTACTTGAACCTTCCAGAGCCCCTAACCCTGCCTTCACCTCTCTTAAGAGTCTCACCTTCAGGATCTTCATAAATTAAATATACAACTATGGATCTTGATAGATTTTGGAGGTAATCTTTCCCAAGAGCAGAAGCATTGATTAGATTCCACCTTTCGTGGTCTCACCAAATTCTGGATTATGAGCTCAAAGTTTTTATCTCTATATATCATTATAATTTCCAATATTAAAAGGAATATTCTTATATTTACACACCTCCCAGTATAGTTCTGTTTTTCTAGGTCAATTCATTACCAGAAGAAATAAAAGATACCCTTTCACACAACTTGAAAGGAAGTTACTTCTCTCATTAATATGTAACTTTAATTCAGTATTACACTTTCTATCATATTGACTTTTATTCGAAAATACCTACTCTTGACTATAGCTGACTATCTTATTTCCATTGATTCCAGCTTAGTCTCTCATTTCACCTGGATGGGTATAACTGTCTTCTGACTGGTGTTTCCATCTCTACCCTCTCCCTTTCTAAGCCATCCTCCACGCGATCACCAGATTAACCCTCCGGAAGTGGTTCTCAAATATCAGCATCACTTGTGAACTTATTGAAGATACAAATACTCAGCCCTACTCTGGACCTCTTGAATCAGTAACTATGGGGGTGGAGCCTGTGTTTTCACAAGCCCTCCAAGTGGTCGGTTCTGTTGCAGGCTAAAGCTTGTCCTAAAGCACTGCTGTGGTAACATGGTAGCTTGACATGTTATCCTTGGCTTGGCCTCCAAAGCCCTAGATGATCTGGCTCTAATCTCCTACTCTTCCCACTTGTACTCTACAGGTACTCAGAGTATTTTTCCTGTGTTTTGCCTTTCTCCCACTTTCCTTTTGCAAGCTTATTCTTCCCAAGTTGTCTGTCATTGATACCCAATGGCCCTTCGAGGTCCCGTTTAAACAGCATTGCTCTAGTA
This sequence comes from Balaenoptera ricei, assembly GCF_028023285.1. NCBI lineage: Eukaryota > Metazoa > Chordata > Mammalia > Artiodactyla > Balaenopteridae > Balaenoptera > Balaenoptera ricei. The sequence goes on along the minus strand of NC_082658.1, from coordinate 17,582,896 downwards.
ACATCTTCCCGGATCCAATTTGAAGTCTTTTTCCCCTCTTTTGTGCTCCAATACCAACTTATAGCTCTCATTGCCCATATTCATTTCTTTCTTTAAATATAGCTATTTTTGCAACCCATGTCCTCTGAGCATAAACTCCTTCAAAGTATGGACTAGATCCTGCTTATGTGCATCGTCTATCATGTTTAAAGCCTACGTGCGGACATAAAGCAAACTCAAATATTTATAAAATCAACAAATAGCTGGGGAGTGGATAGAAGGAGGAAATGACTGTTTTAAAAGAAATGTAGTTTTATTACTTCATGGTGCCTCCACAACCATGTCATTATGGTTTGAGCTTATATGTTTATTTTCCCTGTGAGATCATGAGTTGCTAAAAGGAGTCCTGTCTTACCCATCTTCGTGTTTACAACACTAGGCGTAGTGCTGATTAGCATATTCTTTTTTCGCTTTCTTATTGATTGGCTTTTTTTTTTTTTTTAAAGAATGAGAGTACTTACGCTAACCTGAAATAATCAGATGATAAAGTATTACATAGTAGAAGTAATGAAGGGCCTATTCCACTGTGCAGTTATCTTATTTGTTTTTCTCCAAACTGTGTAAGGTTTGGAGCCCAGATGGCAGAGAAGAGACTAATATAAAGGTGATTGCCCCTTAAGGCTTGGAAGGTTTGATCATTAAAAGAACTATTTTTAGGGTCATGTGAGGCTCTTTATACCCACTTCCCTTAAGCCTTTTATATTTGCAAGAAGAATCTATTTGCTAAAGAGGATCATTAATTGGCTTAATAAGGATTAATGACATACACAGCTTTGGATGCCATGGACAAAGGACAAAAACTGAGCTTTTATAGCAAAAAACACAGTTATCTCCTTATCCCTAAATAAAGGAAATACGAGTCGGGCAAGCATTTCCTCTTTGATAAAGAAGCTGGAGAGGGAATTCCCTGGCGGTCCAGGGGTTAGGACTCGGCGCTTCCACTGCTGGGGACCTGGGTTCAATCCCTGGTCAGGGAACTAAGATCCCGCAAGTCGTGTGGCGTGGCCCAAAAAACAAAACAAACAAACAAACAAAAAACAGAAAAAAAAAGGCTGGAGAGATTTTTGTTAGGGGCATTTCTGATATGCTTATTTAGTGTAAACATTTCTAAATATACCACTTAACCATCATCTTAAACATTCTTAATATTGGTATCACAATTCCTGCATCGAAATCCTTAACAACAGTTTGTTCTTTTGGTAACTTAATGTGTTCTTGACAATACTGATTTTTTTTTTCAGATTTTTTTTTTTGTGATGTGGACCATTTTTAAAGTCTTTATTGAATTTGTTACAATATTGCTTCTTTTTTTTTATGTTTTGGTTTTTTGGCCATGAGGCATGTGGGATCTTAGCTCCCTGGCCAGGGATCGAACCCGCACCCCCTGCACTGGAAGGCAAAGTCTTAACCACTAGACCACCAGGGAAGTCCCTTGACAATACTGTTTACATACTTCATCTACTTAAATATTTAATATTTAAATGTTAATTTAATTTAGATTAAATTATCAAAGTTATGAGTTAATGGCATTCATATTAATGTAAGTGTTCTATATTTTCTTGTCCTGTAGGGGACAATTTGAGGTTAACTTTAATTCCTCTCATTTCACTAAACCAACTTTTTCAAACCTTTTCTGTAAAGACCAGATAAGTAAATATTTTAGGCTTTGCAGGCCACATACACTCTCTGTCACATATTTTTCTTCGTGTCTTTTTTTTCCCGTTTACAGCCCTTTAGAAAATCACTTTTAACTTATGGACTGTATAAAAACGGACTGTGGGCCAGATTTGATCCATAGGTCATAAACAAAATATAAATACAGATGGAGAGTATATGAACACTTATGTAACAAGGTTCATATGGGAGTCTATAATTGCTCAGACCTCATTACCACTTTTCCTCTACAACTAAAGTGTATTTTTCTATCTATACCTTGTCTATATAATGAAAAAATTAAAAATGAATAGGAGATATATAGTGCTAGTGATGGGCTGGGACCCTACACAGACTTAAAGAATTGTAGAATTTTATTGCTAGGAGAAACTGAAGAGATTATCTAACTTGAACCCCTTAATTATTTTACAGATAATCTACTTTATAGATAAGAACTCATAAATAAATATGATTAACTTACAAATATCGGAGGGATAGCAAGCCTTCAAAGGAGTCCTTATGTAATTCAGTCAAATAATTTTCACTGAGAATTCTGAAAAATGAAAAGGTTATTTCTGGATCAAACTGCAAAATAACTACAACTATGTACTACATAGGACTAACTCCTATATGTGGAGGAAAGCTGGGTAATGGTGCCACCTAAACAACCTAATTCTTATCTAATTTAGGGATGGTGATTTCTGCTCTGTTTTCATTTAAACCTTCTTTTCACGTCCTCCTTTCTGTCCATCTCTCTCCATCACGCATGTGCACGCGTGCGCACACACACACACACACACACCCACACACACCCACGCCCCACCCACTCTTCCCACCAAATCATATAGTTAATGCCTACTCTCTAGATCACGAAGTCTCTGTTAGAACCCAGCTCTGGGTGGCACCAACGTTGCAGAGCTGCCCTTCCCTCCTCTCTTTCCCCAAACCTTATTGGGAAGTCCCACACACAGCTGTATCAGGGCAAATGAAGCCATCTGATTTTTTCCCGCATTAAAAATTTTTTGAAAACTAAAATGTGCATAAAATATACATAACTGTTCAATAATTCAATTGAACAACTGTTCAACTGTTTAATAATTACAAAACAGACCCCCACGTAATACCATTCATGTCAGGAAAGAATCCTGCCAGCATCCCAGAAGACCCCGTGTGCCCTTTTCCAATCACAACCCTCTCTCTGACTTCCTAGAGGGAACCACTATCCTGACTTTAATAATAATTTCCTTGCTTTTTAAATGTAGTTTTGCCTTTTCTCTATCAGCCATAAACAACACAGTTTAGTCTTGCTTCTTCTTGGACTTTATATAAGTGGAATCATATTATATGTATTATTTTCCACATTGCTTCTTTCATTCAACATTATTTTGTAAAATTATTTTATTTTTGCCTGTAGTATGTAGTGTTGCATGTCCAACTACATGAGGCTTCTGAGTATTTGAAAGTGGCTAATGTGACTGAGTTGAATTTTTAATTTAATTAATTTCAATTATTTTAAAATTAAAATTTTAAAAACTGGTACTCAATGTAATTATTGGAAAATGTTTATGTTAGCAACAATTTGCATATGTGATACTACATTTTTGACTGTAAATTTTATGAAATCTCAATACCGATCAAGTATTTGTAATAAAATTTAGCAACCAAATTGTGATTTCAAAGAGTTAGTATGGGAAAAAAATATAGATTCTCTCATTAATTTTTAGATTGATTACATGTAGATATGATAACACTTTGGATACTTTTAAATACTTAGTATGAAAAAAACACAGAATATCTTATTAATAATGTATATAATGATTACATGTTAAAATGAAAATATTTTGTAAATAAGGGTTAAGTAAAAGATATTAACATTTATTTCATCCGTTTCATTTTACTTGTGTTTTTAAGTGGCTACCAGAAAATTTAAGATTACTTATGTGGCTTGCGTTATGTTTCTGATGAAGTGTATGACTTCTAAGTATGATTATACCACACTTTATTCATTCTACTGTTGGTGTATACTGAGATTTTTCTAGTTTTGATTTATTAAAAACAATACTGCTGGGCTTCCCTGGTGGCGCAGTGGCTGGGAGTCTGCCTGCCAATGCAGGGGACGCGGGTTCGAGCCCTGGTCTGGGAGGATCCCACATGCCACGGAGCGACTGGGCCCGTGAGCCACAATTGCTGAGCCTGCGCGTCTGGAGCCTGTGCTCCGCAACGAGAGAGGCCGCAATAGTGAGAGGCCCGCGCACCGCGACGAAGAGTGGCCCCCGCTTGCCGCAACTGGAGAAAGCCCTCGCACAGAAACGAAGACCCAACTCAGCCATAAATAAATAAATAAATAAATAAAATTTAAACAAAAACAATACTACTTTGAACATTCTTGTATTTGTATCCTGATACATATTTGCCCGAGTTTGTCTAGGATGTAATAGGGATACAAAATTGTTTCCTAAGAAGTTGTGCTATTTCAAGTTGGCAGATTGAAACATGTCAAGTCTCCACCCCTTCAACTTCCACCAAAATCCCTAAGAATGACATAACTAGAATCCCTAGAAAAGATATAACTTAAGAATCACAACCTTAGCTCAATGTGTGGGAGCAGCTCCACAAATGCTCCCTTACCAGAAACGTCCTGGAGCTACTACAGGGTGATCAGTTGGAATAGTGTGGTAGGAGCAGCCTACAGCACACGTCAACCCCACATCTTTCCCCCTTGATCCAGGCAGCAAAAGGTGTCTTCCTCTAGGCAGGAGCAATTGGTGTTAGAAAGGGGGCAAGGTCTCAGAACCCTGGAAGAAAGGTATGCACTCCCTGACTAGCCACCAGAAGGCACCTTCCACCTCTGCCTTATTCTCAGGGGAACCCATTGGGAGTAATAAGCCCCAACAGCTCATTTCACTTCTCCCCTAAAGCTGGGAAACAAACGCAGTAGAATCTCAACTACAAAGATGAATTACACTCAGGAAGGACCAAACAATGTGAGAAAGCCAACTCCATTAAGGACAGAAAACAAAAACAAACATAAGAGCTTATAGCCAATGAATCAGAGTTAACAAAGCACAAGAGGACCTTAGGATAGCACAATTATTACCCTCAGACAGATGTAAGCAGATAGTGCATCCATTAATCAACTCAAGAATATACAAATGAAAAGTGTTGGCAATAATAAAAAATCTCAGTATATGAGAAGCAGAAATGACAGTTAAAAAATAAATTAGGAAACTGAGAGATCCAGCCCATGACTTCTCCAGAATGCAGAATGAAGGGAGCAGGAACGATTCACAGTCAAGCCTGACGCCTGGGTCTGCCAGAGGAATGTTAAGCCCTTTGCTTCCGCTGGTCTCACGATAAAGACTAGGAACATGCTGAGGGGAGGAGGGGGTGGTGTTTTGCACCTGTTTCTTATAGCTGATAAGCAGGAAGGCACATAGCCAGTATCCCAAGAGTGGAGTGAGGGAGTAGTAGAGAGAGTCAGTACAGAAGAAACTCTATAAGACGTCAGAGGTAGGTTTCTCGTGCCTGGAAGAATCCCCTTCCTTGCAGGCGATATTAACAGTGGTACATCCTTCAGGAGCCTTGGGGATCTGAGCACAGGCTATGTTGCCTTGTGAAACTATTTCCACTGAGTTCTGCATTTAAAACCTTCTGCTTTTCACTCACAGTGTCTCTTGGTCACATATTTATATTAATTCCATCTCATAGCTTAATTCCAGCTCATAAATTAATTCTTTACTCATAGCTTATGAGAATTAAAATATTACTACCTGGAAACTCTGCAACTCAGTTATTAAGGTGGTTCATATTATACAGAATATAGTCACACACATTTTTAAAAGATCACTAAAACAAAAACACAAGAGACTTCAATTCCCACAAAGAACTCTTGGAGCCCTGAGCATGCTTCAAAGACCCTGACCTCAATTTGAAATTCACCATGTTAGAAGGACTCGCAGTGATTGTCAGAATACATGTTAGGGGGAATGGTCAACAGATGGTGCTAAGACTGATTGTTTTCTCACCTCTAAGTAGTGGTTTCACATTTCCATGGAAATGATCCAAAAAGAAAAAAACCAAATCAATATGTCCAACGACATTTATGGTAACCCTTTTCATACCTTCAAAGGTAGGAAAAAACTCTACCTCCCCACATCGCATAACCAAACTGTATGTATATACCATAAATGACATACAAACGTCACAGGAAATGATGGTATACGAAAAAAAGCTACACAAAAGTGGAACTCACATGTACTGATTATAACTTTGAACGCTGACAAGGATTCAGGAAGTACAGCAAAGAGATGGGGCTGATCCTCCACTCTTTATGGCACTGTCTTCTCTGATTGGCTGATGCCCATACCAGACTGGTTAGAGTTTGAATATCATGGTAGGACAGGGGGTAACCAAACAGTATGTATTTCAAATTAATGGGGTTTCTTTCTGTGAAGTTGTTTGGATGACAGGATAGTAGAAATTTTAAAAATAACAACGGTAAATTCAGCCTAGAAGTAAAGTTTAGACTGAGAATGAGTCAGTCACCAAAAAATTACCCAAAAAGGAGCTTCAAATAAGCAATAACTCAATAACTGAAATAAAATACATTAATCTGTAGAACTCCAAATATTCATTTTGACGGAGGAAAAAAATTTTAAACTATGGGGAATCAGAGTTAAAGCCAGATCTAAAACTTTCTCACACCATGAAAATATCAAAACCAGGCATGAAGTAACATTTAAGAAAGATCCATGTCTAACTTCTGACCAGGGTTCTGGTCTACGGCAATCTTCTGAATTTCACATTCATTCTTTTTTTTTTTTTTTTTTTTTTTTTTTACATTCATTCTTGATTCTGTATTATTGACAATTATCCTTCTCTCCACCTCTGTAACTTCTAGGAAATTGAGAGGGCTCAGGGTTTGTTTGTTTGATTGATTTAACTATATATGTAATGCAAACAATAGGCCTTTCTGGAACTGATTTACTCTGCTTCCCCTGCTTTCTTTCTCTCCAAAGTACTTAGCAATGCTTGAAATTATACCTATCTATTTATTATACTTATATACTTATTTTTACATACTTGTAAACCCCCTGAGAACTGGAATACTGGGGCTGTTTCATTCTTGGGCCTGTAACCCTAGCATGTAAAACAGTTCCTGGCATATAGTAGATACTCAAAAAATATTTATTGAATGAATTCAGAAAGTGACAAGTTATCAACTATCAGATACTTTTACTTAAAACAAATTATCCATTTATTGTCACTCATGAGGATAAGTACAGGAAAAGAAATGTCTTTCTTCTCCCCTACATTTGTGACTCAATCTTTTGAGACAAGAATCCTTTGAGAATTTCAGAAAAGCAATGGTTCTTTTCCCTAAAAAACTGCACTTTCTTGAACACACGCAAAAGTGTGCATGCAATTTCGACTTGTGGATCATCCTTTTAGGGCAGAGGTCTGTGAATAGAGAGGACTGAATCCAGAGTGCCAAACTTGGATGGGAAATAAAATTACATCTCAGTTTTCACAAATCTCTAACTAAAATCAGCACTTCCTTCCATTGTGAATGTAGGCAACAAACCACAGTAGATCAACAGTATAGTTAATTTGGTCCCCAATAGAAATCACAGGTCATTTCATATCACGTATATGCTGCAGATACCTCGAAATATCATTTATTCTCATCACTACCCTGGAGTTATAATATTTATTAGACCTACCACTATATCTTGTTATTTAATGTGTTAAGAGAAGCATATTTATTACTGCCTCACTAATTTTAAAAATATTCTGAAAACTATTTCAATATAGTTGGTTTCCTTTGTTTTTCTATATAGTTTGACTTATTATACATTATAAAACATTATCCCAAGAACATAAGCTTCTGTAGCTTGCCAAAGAGGTATACACGGGGGAGCAGGAGGTATAAAGAAATTCTGCTTTGGGGAAACACTGACCTCAAGTTAGGAACCTCTGCTTATAAGGTAGAAACCTCAAGCTGACTTAGAAATCTTCAAACCTTACCAGACTCATGTTATAGTGTATCGCCTCCCAAACACATGCTTTTTAAAAATTAATTTTTTAATTTCAATTTATTTTAAAAAAATATGTCATATAGGGCTTCCCTGGCGGCGCAGTGGTTGAGAATCTGCCTGCTAGTGCAGGGGACACGGGTTCGAGCCCTGGTCTGGGAAGATCCCACATGCCGCAGAGCAACTGGGCCCGTGAGCCACAACTACTGAGCCTGTGCGTCTGGAGCCTGTGCTCCGCAAGAAGAGAGGCCAGGATAGTGGGAGGCCCGCGCACCGCGATGAAGAGTGGCCCCCGCTTGCCGCAACTAGAGAAAAGCCCTCGCACAGAAATGAAGACCCAACACAGCCAAAAATAAATAAATTAAAATAAATTAAAAGAAAAATCACAGTTCGAGTACTTTAAAAAAAAAAAAAAGCAAAAAAAAAAAAAAAAAGTCATATATACTCACAGCTCAAAATTCCAAAAATATGTAGCGCACAATTCAAACTTTTTCTCTTACCTCTGTCCCTCAGTCTACCACCCCCCTCCACTCCCAGAGGAAATTAAGTTATCTATTTCTTGTGCCAAATGACTTTCATTTTTCTTACAAGTTTGGGAAATAAAATCTCCAAGTTAGATACTATCACGGGAAATATAAACTACATATACTATTTACGAAATCTGTAAATTAAAACAAATTGCCTGGTTCTAGCATTTTTTTCCTTACCAATAAGATATCCGACTAAGGGGGCATCTCTTTAAGGGTGGTCATAATACCTGTTTTTAGATTGAATGTTATGTCTTTTATTATTAATTCAGAAGTCATTTATGACTTGTCTATTCAAATTGAACTAAGGATATGACCACAGACTGTCATGAAAAATTACTTTGAATGTTTTTTTCCAAAATCACTTATGGATCTAAACTGACTTTTTCTACAAATCAATAAAAAAAAATAGTAACAGAAAAATGGGCAAAGGACAGACAATTCAGAGATGAAATACAAATGTTCAGTAAACATATAAAGATATTTAAGTTCACAAGTAATACGAAAAATTCAAATTCAGATGGGACCCCTTTTATTCACCCGTCAGATTAGCAAAAAAAAAAAAAAAAAAAAAAAAAGGGAGACTATCCAGTGTTGGTAGGGTGTGGGGAAATGAATGTCATCACAGCAGGATGACTGGAGTATAAGCTGGCACAACTTTTTCGAAGGCAATTAAAATTTTATATCTAAATAGCCTTCACCCCAACAATCCCATTTCTAGATAACTATTCTATAGAAATAAATGACCAGGCTCACAAAAATGCATGTACAAGGATATTCATTGCAGCAATGCAAGTAACAAGACAACTGGACATAATCTAAACATCCTTCAATAGGGGCGTTATTAAACTGTGATACATTCATACTATGGAATACTATGCAGGAGTTTAAATGAATGGGGTAACCCTCTATGTACTGGGAAGGAAAGAAATCTAAGACATATCATGAAATGAAGGAATCAAGTTGCAGGATGTTACTTACGTAAAAAAAGGTAAGAAAAACACACAAACCTATTTTGCTATCTGTAAGTATGTATGTACTCAAACGTATGGAAAAGAGTCTGCAAGGATTAATACTAAACTCAAAGTAGTGGGTGGGGGATTAGGGCACAAGGAGGGTTTTCACTATACCTGTTATTTCATTGTTATCTATTGAGAATATAATCATGTATTACTTGTATAATGGAAAGTAAGTTTAAATTGTCTCTTACTGATTTTAAAGAGGTCCTGCCAAATTTAATTTTTAAAATAAACACAGAATTTCAATCATCAGGTTGCTTTGGGATATGGAAGGGGAAATACCTTTTCTCACAGGTATTGACCTCAAAATTCTGGACCAAGAAGGATCTTACAATGCAGTTAACTTTTTGTATTCATATTTGGGGAGAGTATACTCACAGCTTCTCAGTCCAGCGGTATGCCTTCCATATACTTTCATCAATGTAAGAAATAGAGTTTCCTTGGAAATTTCTGTGAAGAAACACAGTTCATATCCTTGAATAGGTAGGAAAAGAATGTAGAGAATAAGGAAAAGAATCATGGCCACCGTGTGGGGAATATTCAAATGCAGAAAAGACCAGCTTTCTAATTCCCACAGCTTATCAGCTTCCCGGTGTGCACAATTAATAAAAACATACTGTGAGGCCACTGGCACAAACAATGAGGCATCTCCTCAGAACCTGAACTTCCTATCTGTCCAATTTCTTGGATACATAATGCCAATTACTTTTTTTCCAAAATCACTTATGTGTCTAAAATGACTCCTACAAATCAATGAGAAAAATGGCAAACATTTATCAATACCAGCAAATGAATATAAAGAAATCCTATGCTAGGCAACACCAAAGCTTTGGCTCAGTGCCCTCAGAATCTGTCCAGGTGTTAGAAGGATACGGGCAATTAGAAATTAGAGGGACTAATACGAAAATCTCTCTTAAGCATATTGCATAGGGAAAAGCACGAGTTACTGAGCAAGGAGTAAAGTTATTACCTCATTAGGGGAACAAAATGCAAAGGAAAGAGCTCGGAAGGAAGGACACACATCAAAACAGTAACAGGAGTTACCTTATTGGTGGTAGGGAAGGTGGGGTGGAATTTTCACATTTTATCCTATATACTTCTGTGACATTTCTTTTTTTAAACAGTGAGAATGTATCCATGAATTAGACATGTTTAAGAGAAGCTGTTAAACGCCCGAGGTTCAGTTTGAACCACTCACTCAGTGGATGACTTTGAATCTTTAGCTTTAGCTTTGTCCTCTTCCCTCAGCAACAATGTAACTGTTCAGTTTATATGCACATTTTTCACGCGAGTCAGGAATAAGTCAAAACGGATACCTGTCTGCCCATCTGCCTGAGGGACATTTCCACTCAAACAGAGCCTTCTGGTTGCTTTATGCTCACCAATAAAAGATGCCTAAGACTGAACTCATCTCCCTCAAACCGACTCTGCTTGCCAACTGCTGGATTTCCACCTGTTATACCACCATCATTCTGCCCATCAACACATGTGATTTGTCTCTTTCCTGTACTACAATCCCCCAACTCTAGTCAATTACTACATCTTGTCCGTTTTTCCTCTGTAGTACTCTCAGGATTTTCTTTCTACTTCCATCACAACCACTCTAATTTGGCCCCTTCTCACTTTACTCCTAGATTTTGCTAAAGCATTCTATTTGGACTCCCTGAATCAAGCGTTCCTCTCTAGATCGCTCTACATATGAGATCTAAAATCAGCCTCTTGTTTTAATCATTTGTCTCTCTTGCTTGAAAACTTGCATGGCTCCCCATATCTCAGAGCGTAACTTCCAAACCCCCATTGCCGATAGCCAAGGTTTTTCATAATCCTATCTTTCATTGTTGCCTAACCCAATTCTTTACAGCCAGACTAATCTATTAAATTCTGATCATCCCTGCAGTCACACCTTTGCCTAGACTGTACTGTCTATTATTTTTCTGACAAATCACAGCCAATCTTTAAGTCCCAGCTAAAGATTTAGCTTATCCATGCTGCATTCCGTGACCTCCACACCCCTGTGATTACAGGTTCTGGTGAATTACAGCACCTATCTGTATTTCTCTGAATACTTAATTATATATTACCTCCCTTTTAAGGCATATCCCCTTTCTCCCCACTTGTCATTGTCATGTTCTGGAGACAATGCCATAGACTTCTGTGGCTCCCACAGTACTTAGCCCTGGGTTGGGCACAAAATGGGTGCTACATATAGAAAGCCAGGGGACAAAGATGAGTTCTAGATATAACTGAGGGATTGAATAATAATAATAGCTAACACTAAAATATATGCTAGGCACTGATAGAAGACCTTTACCTATATTAACTCATCTAAATCTCCCAATGAGATTGGAGTCATTGGGAGATTTAGGAGTCATAGGAGTCATCCTATGAGAGGATGACTACCATAATCCCCATTTTACAGATGAGGAAATGGAGTCATACAGCTAATAAATGACAGACCTGGGTTCAAACCCAGGTAGTCTGGCTCCGGAATCTCTACTCTTAACCACTTTGTTGTATTACCACCAATGAGATGGGGAGAGGGACATGTCGCTGTAAAGAGGATGGAGTAAAGAGGGGAGAAGAGTAGATGTTAAGGAATTAAAGAATGGGGTAAAAAAATGGAGAAGGAAAAAGTAAGGGCAATTAAAAGTAAAAGACTGGAGGAGAGGGAAAAATAGTAAGAAGGAGAATGAAGACAAGGAATCATTGACAAACAAAAGGTGGAAACAGAAAGTCAGTCAATGTGGGCTGGGGAGATAAGGAGGACCCAGGAAGACCTGAAGAAAGGCTGCCATGTCAGGCAGGATGCAGAGAACAAATGAGGAAAGGCGATTCTTACATGATGGTGAAGGTGCCGTTGTAGGCGTTAGGCTCTGGCTCACGCACTCTGTGGAGCTTCTGCTTTGGGCTGAGACCAACACACGACAGTGTCTCATTTTTGCAGGTACAGAGCTCACATATGCTGATGTTTGTGGTGGCATTCTGTTCTGGCTGCTTCTTTTCTGGGGTATATTTTACACCAGGAAGACCAGTGGGTACCGAATACTGAGTCGAAGGAACTGTCTCAGATGGCCTTGGTTGCTGAGATATGTTAACTCCCAGGTCCCCAGGTGGAACTGTGACTTGAGTCAGGTTTGGCTGTGCAAGTGTCACCTCAGGGTGTTTTGGAGGGGGAGCTGTAGTCTGCTGCAGGGCTGTAGAATGTTCAGACTCTGTAGTAGGTTCTGGAGTTGTGGTAAGCCCCTGGTCTAAAGGTTGCACTCTGACACTGGGTGATGTTGGAGGCTCAGTGTGATCCTGATCTGGTGCTGGAACTATTGGGTTCTGATATACTGGAGGCTGAGCTACAAAAACCTCCTTAGGTGGTTCTGGAGGCTGGGTTAAGGTCCCCTGCATGGTTGGAGAAGGTTCATCCTCCTTAGTGGGTTCGGGCCTTATGGTCAGTTCAAGGTCCAAAGGTTGAATTGTGACCTCAGTCAAGGTTGGATGCTGAGCCTGAACATGCTCTGGATTTGGAAATGTCACCTCGGGGTATGTTGGTTGAGTTGGGGCTCCCTGCTGAACTGGAAAAGGTTCAACATTTTCAGTGGGGGTTGGATGCTGATCTGAAACCTCTTGCTGGACTGACAAAGGTTCCAACTGCTCAGGGGACACTGTAGACTGAGCCGAGGTTTCTTGTTGGGGTGGAGAAGTTTCAACCTCATTAGTGAACGCTGGAGTTACGATAAGTGCAAGACCCACAGGTTTAACAGTGACATCGGGCCGCTGCAGAAGCTGAGCTTGATCCTGACCTAGAGGAGAAACTGTTGTCACATGATGCTCCGGAGAGAAAACTACAGTCACATTAGAGAGCTCTGGAGACTGAGTTGGAGAGGATTCAACCTCACCAGGAGACTGTGGATGCTGAGCTCTGGCTTCCTGCTGAGGTGGAGAAGGTACAACCTCAGGAGCCTGTGGATGCTGATCTGGAGTCTCCTGCTGGGTTGTGGCAGGTGTAACTTCTTCTCCAGGATGCTCTGGATACTGAGCTGGGGTCTCCTCTTGTACTGAAGGTTTGTTATGTGGACCGGCTTCTGGAGATTGGGCTGAAGCCTCCTGTTGAACTGGCAAAGGTTCAACCTCCTCAGGTGGCTGTGAAGGCAGCGTGGGGGCCTCATGCTGGGTTGTAGAAAATTCTGCATTAGTAAGGGGCACTGAGGCCTGAGCTGAAGGCTTCTGCTGATTTGGAGAAGGTCCCACCTCTGGCGTGGGTTCTTTTGTTATGGTAAGCTCCACATCTGCAGGTTTGACAGCGACACTGGATAAGTTTGAATGCTCAGCATGATGGTGACTTGGAGGTGAAACTGTCATTTCGAGATGCTCTGGAGGTTGAGCTGGCTGTTCCTGTTGAGTTGGAGAAGGTTCCACCTCCCCTGAAGAAGGCTCTGGAGGCGGAGCTGGTTGCTCCCGCTCACGTGAAGGCTCAACCTCTCCAGGAGGCTCTGGAGGCTTAGCTAAGGTCTCTTGTTGGGTTGGAGAAGATTCTCTCTCCTCAGGATGCTCAAGAGGTGGAGCCAGGGCCTCCTGCTGAGCTGTAGGAAGTTCAGCTTCCGTAGTGGGCTCTGGAGTGATGGTAAGTTCCAAATCCAGAGGTTGAAGTGTAACACTGGGCAAGTTTGAATGAGCGTGACGCTGAACGCCAGGTAGAGATGCTACCTCATCACTCACTGGAATTTGAAGTACATACTCAGTAGGGAACCCTGGAGTCTCAGTTGGGGCCTCTTGATGGAGTAGAGAAGGTTCAACCTCCTCAGGGAGCTCTGGAGGCTGAGATGGGGCCCGCTGCTGGACTGGCGGAGGTTCAACCTCCTCAGGGCTCTCTGGAGGCTGAGATGGCGTCTCCTGCTGGACTGGAGAAGGTTCAACCTCTTTAGTGACCTGTGGAGTTATGGTAAGTGCCAGATCCAGAGGTTTAACAGTGACATGGTACAAATTTGACTGCTGAGCTTCATTTACCCCATGATGTGCTACTGGTTGAACTACAACCTCCTTAAGTGTCTCCAAAGCCTGGGCTAGGGCCTCCTGAGGACTTGAAGTTTCTAGTTCCTCAGGGGCCTCTGAAGGCTGAGATGGAGCCTCCTGCTGAAGTGGAGGTGGCTCTACCTCTTCAGCGGGCTCTGGAGGCTGAGCCCGGGCCTCTGCCTGGGGTGAAAAAGATTCAACCTCCTCAGGGGTCTGTGGATGCTGAGCAGGGGCCTCGTGCTGGGGTAAAGATTCAGCCTCCTCAGTGCGCTCTGGATGACGAGTGTGGGCCTCCTGCTGGGATGGAGAAATTTCAGCTTCCTCAGGGGGCTCTGGAGGTTCATCTGGGCTCCCCAGAAAATCTGTAGGTAGCCTCTCCTCAGGATAAAAGGCATCCATACTGGGATCTAAATAATCACCCTGCAACTGTTGTTCTAGACCCTGAACTTTTTCTTCAAATTGGCCTGTAGTTCCAACAAATTTGGCAAGCCGTTGATGCTGAACTAGATCTTTCTTCAGGTTTGGGGGTGAAACAATAAACTTCACTGGTTTTGAGCTCTTACTACCTAGAGGTGGAACTAGTATTTCAAACGATTGGTGACCTTAAGCCTGATCTAGACCTACGTATTTACTCTTACTTTTGTGTCGAGAAGGCAGAACCAAGGCCTGATTCTGATTCCAATCCAGCACTGGAACTTCCTCTGGGAGCTTTTGATGTTGGGTTTGCTTGTTATTCAGATCCTGATGTGGAACAGCAAACTGATCTGGCCCTGTAGGCAGCTCTCCAACCGAATCCGTGTCCGGGTATGGAACCTCAGTCTCAGTCAACTCCTGATGAGGCGGGGCCACCATCTGGACTGGAGATGAGGACGTCAAATAATTAAAGCCCCCGGCTTCTGCCAGGGGTGTAAGGGCATGGGGCAATTTGGGAGGGGGGGTCTGAGGCGTATGAAGACCAAGCCTCGGTCAGCCGCGCGAGGTTGGGTGTCACCTGGACGGGGTCCAGGGCCCACTCCGGAGGCTGAACTGCCAGGACTACTAGCCACAGTTGTTGCCACGTGAGGAAGAGCCGTGGCAACAAAAGGGGCAGCCGGGACATAACACGCGGCGGCTCCCAGGCGCAGTGACCCAGGCCACTGAGCCACATCCTGCGTCCGAGCTGAACTGCTATGCCAGCGCCGACGCAAGGGCTCACGTCAGCAACCGCGCGCCCCTCCCCTGCCTAACGTCCCACCCGTTATTTATGACGTGTTTAGTTCCACCACCACCATTATTAGGTTCGTGGGGAGATCCAATGCGCGCCACCAGAGTGGGCCTTTTTCCCAGAGTCCCCAGGGCGCAAGCCATTCTTCCCCTTGCAAAAGCAACAATTACCTCCTGCCGGGCCCTCTTCCCAAGCCCTCCCTGCCCTCCCTGGCCCCAAACAAGGAGGCGGGATTTGGGCTGCAGACCCGAGTGGCCCCAAACTCCAGCGGCCCAGGGGTGGCGGGGGGTTGGGAAGGATGCAGAGCTTCCCAAGGAAACCACAGGACCTGGCATTCTGGGAAATTCAAAAGTGCTAGTCCAGTTCTGGCAATGTGAACTCTTCCTCCTCAAAGCTCAAGTCTGAGAGGCATTCTTCCCCCCTTTGGCCACACGGCTGACAAGAAAAGTAGCTGACCTGCACAATGAGCACCAGTTAGCGTGGCGGGAGGGGAACACACCTTACAGTTATTCTAAAATGTTGCCATTTCCTCCAAACTCTCAGTATTCACGTCTCATTTTTAATTCACCACTCTATTATTAGCCGTTACCACTGAATCAGTGATGACTCCAGAACTTCTGTAGGAGGGCTTTGGGGCAGGTGAGCAATTCATTCTGGGAAAGAGAGTCCAAAACCAAGTGAACGGCCCTTTACATTAGCATGGGAAAACTTCCCCCATCCCACCTTGTCTCAACAGAGCCATTAATCTAGAAAAAACTACAGTGTCACTTTTCAGAGGTCTACCCTGTGTGCACACACGGAGAAGACACTTAGAATGTTAAAGTCAGCATGTTAAGTAATTTTCTTGAAATACTCTAACTAGCACCCAGTTTACTTTCTTCACAGTCCTTTTCATAATCTATTTAATTTTAGTCCTTTTTAATTGTCTGGTACACCTTTAACACCTAAACCCCAAGAGAGAAGGAGCTTCATCTTATTTCCAGTGCCTAGCACATAATGGTTTCTAAATGGAACTGATTCCAAGATTGGCCTCATTTAGGAATGGATCTGTTGTTATAATCAGGTTTCCGAAATCTTTAGTATCAATACGGAATCCTTTCCTCTCACATTTCACAGGAAGTTAGACTTCTTAAAGCCCAAACATGGATATGTTTGAAGTTTCCTTGACTGATTTAAATTGAATTAAATTAATTATTTTGTACAGGAAAAACTTTCAAAATTTTTACATTTTTCAGAACATAACCACCTTTTCTTTCTCTACTTTCTTCCCTTCAAAACAAACTTTGCAACATTGGGGTGAGTTAAGTAATCAGAAATCTAGCCCCAAATTAAGCTCTCAATGACATGAAACACATTTTTTGCTCCTTTTTAATAAAAATCCTATATGCAGTACATTAATGTTTTCTTTTAGCAATTACATTGACAACTTAATCCCTAATTCGAGGCATCCATATAATTGATTTACAGAAAGGTTCTTCTGCAAAACATTTAACACAAGATATATATGAGATGCTGAGATCTGGGTAATATACCTTACTTGAAAGGCATGAATAGTTTTTAAACACTGTAGCATAATCACACTTAAGGCCATAGTTACTTTGTTCCCAAATCCCTGCAATTCTATTTGAGGGGAGTTCTAAAAGGCCTGTGTCTTCTCCTGTGTCCACAACTGTAGACGTACACTGATGGCCCTCAATCCTGCTCTCCAAACTTCAAATAAGGGGCCAGAGACAAGGCTCGGGACTTGGAGAAGTCCTAGAAATTCCCTGCCTCAAAAGCAGTTTCAGAGTTTCACATTTTCCGAAGGATGACAGAGCTGAGTAGACATGCCAAAGTCTTCCAAATCCTGCTGGTTGTTTTGAATTACAGCTACACTGGCTGTGTACCCCTTGAGTTTTTATCTCCACATACTTGAATTAAATCCTGTAGTTCCTCTTCGGTTCTAGCATCATCTGTGACCTCTGCACAGGGTCTATATGCCACAGCTATTTTACCACTTTCTGAAATAAAGTTAACAAGGATCAATTCAGAAGTTTTCTTGTTCTAAAACTTCCTGTATACAATGGTAGCACCCGATAATTAGACATTCTTTTGATTTCTAAAAGCAGAAAATAAGAGCATTTTCCTAGAAGTTCCCTCATCTGACACTTCAGTTTTTATCATAATTATTTGTGAAAAAATATATAAGAAGTGTCAACTTTGGTTCAAAAACCTTTATGATCTTAGAAATAAGAACCAAGGAATAATGACAAAGGAATGAAAAGCTGTGGAAACAAAAATGTTCAATCACAATACAAGTAAATAGGAAGGCATTAGGTGGGGGTCAAAGTGAGTTGAAACCTGGGATAGATACCACTGGACTATAATAGATACTTCATATTAGAAGCAAGGCAAGTGCCTACTCCTTGGGACCAAAATTCTACCAGATACAATGAACAAAGCTTTGGAGACACAGACGGAGAGAGAGAGCATTTGAACACTCTACTGGCAGAAACTGGCCCATGTGCCTTTTGAACAATACAGCTTTCCTCAAGGCAAGCTAGAGCCACCAGGCTTTTTGGTCCAAGGAGTTTTGAGTACATATAAGGAATACCTTTGCATATTAGGGACAAACAACCCAGACATTTAGTTTGGTTCTTAAAGGTTGTTACCCAGAGTTGACAGCTGATGGAGATTCTGCCTGATGACCAGGGAAGTCAAACTTCACTGGAAGGACTGCCCAGCCTGGAAGGCCAAGACCAATCCAGGGTCAACTCTTACAAGCAAATAAGGTCTCTGACAACTTAGCTAGGGTTTCTCAGTCTCTACGCCTGCAGGGCTGTGAAGCAGGGGAGCAATTCTGTTCTGGGAATCTACTAATCATAGAGTTTCCTTTGGGCACAGCCTGTCACATTCTCACCGCTGTATAACTCGATAGGGAACACAATCAACGCTATTCAGTAGCATGACCACTTTCAAGGCTCACAAAAACGTAGCCGATTATTATATAAGAATCATATTCACCCAATATATCAGAAATGAAAACTGAAATTAAATTGATTCCAAAAACATAATCTAATAAACTCTTCAACAAGAAAACAACAACGATAATAATAATAGTCAATATATTTTGTCTGCTTACTATGTTTCAGGCATAGTTCTAAGCTTTTTACATTCATCATCTCATTACTCTTACAATATCCCCCATTAGGTGATGAGCTGAATTACTAACCCTATTTGCAGATAAAGAAATTGCAGCTTAGTGATATTAAATACCTTCAGATGTCTCCGGCTAGAAAAACCTAAAATTGCAACAACAACAACAACAACAAAATCTAAGAGACAAAGTTAGGACTCAAACACAGGTGTCCAAGGCTTATAATCACTGCACTATTCTGTATGATAAGCAAGCAATTGAGGAAGAATGGGACCAAACACTTTCTGTATGAACTGAGGCAAGTCATTCTACATCTCAACACTGGGGACAATAATAGTTGCTGTCGTTTTTCTCATAAATGCCACAAAGAACAAATTTAAGACTGCTGCTGTGAAAGCATCTGGTGAATGAAAGAATATGTAATGTTTTAGATAACCATTACTTTCATCCAATTAACTTTTCAAATAAGTTTCTTTGCTCACTGAAACTGAAGCACTTCAAGGACAGTCAAAAAGGTCTTACCTAAAACCACCATCAGCAGTTTCTGGAATGCATCTGTCATAGCCTTCTGAATAGCAAGCTTCTGGGTTACCTTCCTTTTCATAAGGAATGATAATGACCCTAAATCCAACCAAAACAGATGAATTTAAAATGCCTATCATCTGAATAACTGATTTCTAGGTTATATGTTTAAAACTAAAAAAGCATCTGTGATTCTTAGCTCACTATCTTAGTGATTAAGGGCAGGCACAACACTGGGGTACGGCTGAATGTCTCTGTTGTAGGTATACCCTGGCATGGCACAGTTTCACTGCTCAGATCTATTCTGGAAGTTCCTAAAATACTAACTAGACGGGAAATGCAAACCAAGGACGTGGCACAAATCTCATATGACTCACAGATTTCAAATGGACAAGCTGAGGCTACACTGCTACAGACCCTGCTCTCCTGTGCGTAAAGGGCTGGATTCATACAGGGAGATAGATTTGGTGGTAGTGCAGATGATCTGGCCTCTCCTCAACCATCACCCACTCAGGTGGATGGTGGAGCCTCCTCTACTCCATTCGCTAACAGCCCTGCCTCTGACTTAAAACCCTAAGCCCAAGTGCCATGGATTCTAGGAAAAAACTCAGTACCAATCGGAATCCCCTTTCTAGGGATCTACATTTACTTTCTCCACTCAGGCCCTTCTATAGGAGGCAAAGGACTGAACATTTACACAAGAGTTTATTTCAATCTTTAGACAATGATTTTGTCGGGATAACTGAAGGCCAGAAGACATCTGTATTTGAAGGACTATTTTAGCACAAAACAAATTATTAACCAAAAACAAAAAACAAAAACAAAAACTAACTAATTTTCCCTCCTCCTAAGCTTCTTGGCAGGCAGTCAGTTCTAAAATTCTAAAGTTTAAGGTGCTGTCAGGGATCGCCTAAGATAAAAACCTATATTGTCAGGCAGAAAAATTCTGCCCAGGGCTTTAGTTGCTTAGAAAAGGTGATGATGTATCTGAAAAGTTGAGTTTCAGAAAGAAAGGAAAAAAGAGCAATCCCACTCCCTCACCTCCCCACACACACACATACTGGAACACAGACCTTCCTCCAACTTACCCAAAGGTTCCTCAGCCATGCCAACTCCGGGACTCCTGCACTCGTGGGAGGGCAACACCACCTCTGAAGCACAGAAGAACTTCAGGCTATTGCTTCTGAAGTGGTGTCACAATATCTTCATTTTCCCTTTCTTCAAGGTTAGAAAGATCCTGAAGCTGTTAGGATTTTGAATGAAAGGCTAGACTTCCAAATATTCTGTTGTTAGAAATTAAAACTAAACTCCAGCAATCCCAGGTAATAGTTGAGGTATGCTATAGCCTCAAAATCAAGTGAGACTTGCAAATGAATGACTAGATATGGACAACTCTTTTTTATTATATACCATACAAATACTGGAGAAAATTATGGACACCACCATCCAAGTCATTGAGATTATCACTAATTCTAGGTGGCAGGCCAATGCTCAGATACTTCCGTGTGGAAGCCTCTCACATCTCCTCCCCATAGCCCTGTTCCATTCTTCTCTCTAAAGTCTAGGAGTTCAATGTTGAAAGGAGTCTGGTTAGTCAAAGAAAATCTACAGAGTTTACCTTGATGATCCTTTTTGACCACCCATTGAAACCAAAGTAGTAATTTGCCAATTCTTGGCATCTGGAGCTGTTTGGGGCAAGCGTATTATGTTGAACCGCCTTATGTCTGGTGCCGAGACGAACCTGAAGACATAAAAGACCTAAAAATATCACAACCCTACATAGAGACTTACTTTGGATATACCTGAGATTTATCAATACCAATTTCATAGAGTGGTTGCGAAGATTAAGTAGGACATTTTAAGCAATGAATTCACAGTGAGCCCTAAATAAATGTTATTTATTATTTTTAAGTCAGTACTTTTCTGCATCATTTCCAGGGCCCCTGATTAACCGGAAGGTTCCCTGACCTCTGGTGGTGAAAGTGATGATGAAAGCAAGCAAGGAAGCCCAGCAGAAGCCTGTTATGGGGCTGGGGGTAAGCAAAGGAAGTGAACTGTTTTAGTCGTCTCATCCTGTAGCTCCTGCTTGAGAATATGACCTGAAGAGGAGATAAGATGGACCTGCCACTGAATTAGGACCTTAATCTGTAGCACCCCCTCCCCAAGTTACTAACCCCTGTTAGAAGAGGGAATACGTATACCTCGATGAATGTAAATAAAGCAACCAAAAGAATTAGAGGTTCATCTGCATTAACAAGCTTCTTTGAGAGTGCAAATATTTCCAGTCTTAACTCTCTAAATAACTTACATATTACTGTGGAGTTTTTACATCACTAGTTCTTTCTTAAATGTCTATTTCCATTTTGAACAGGGTGCAGTATGTAAATATAGTCATAAACATTCAAATAATACAAATAAAGTCAAAGCATTGTTAATTCTTTATTGATGTGTTTGTGCATCTTCCTCTGTCACTAGTTTATGAGCTCCTTAAGTGCTTGAAGGAACCATATATTATTCTTCCCTTGTTACCAGAAACAAGCATACATCTTGGCACATAATAGAGGAGGGATGGTCTGTTGACTGAGAGAATGAATGAGTACATAAGAAAATGAAATTACTTTCTCCAACTGAAGCTGCCTGCTGGGAAGGAGAAATGGAGACTAATTTTTAAATGCTGAGTGTCGCAACGTTTAAAACAGGGAGGCTAGGCCCTGTATGGTGAGTCATAATGGAGCTGTCCTGGACAATTAGGAAGCTTCAGAAGGGCTCTGAGCCCCTGGGTAGTAGAGACAGTTGACATCTGGGATAACCTTGCCACAGTTCTTGCTGGCAAACATTTCCCTTTGTGCTACTGAGAAAAACTCAGATACATTAGGCCTTTCCTTCATTTTATTTGAAGATGTTATTCTCTTGTCTGTATTTATAAAAAATACAGGGGAAAAAAGATAAGAAGTATATATACCTGCTAATGAATAAAAGAAGACATAATTGGAACTTCCCTGCTGGTGCAGTGGTTAAGACTCCGTGCTCCCAATGCAGGGGGCCCGGGTTCGATCCCTGGTCAGGGAACTAGGTCTCACGTGCATGCTGCAACTAAGAGTTTGCACGCCACAGTTAAGGAGCCTGCAAGTCACAACTAAAGGAGCCTGCCTGCTGCAACTGGGGAGCCCACGTGCCGCAACTGGGGAGCCCTTGAGCCGCAACTAAGGAGCCCGCCTGCTGCAACTAAGACCCGGTGCAACCAAATAAATAAATAAATAAAATTTAAAGAGAACGCATAATTAAAGTAGGTAACAATTTCGAGGGTGTGGGTAGTAAACTAAGGCTCTGCATTAAATAAAGAAATCGAATACGAATGCCCTTTCCTCTCAACTCTATAGTGACTTGTAGAACATTTTCCTCATTACTCTATCAGTGACGGGCTTTATGCTGTGACAATCTCAGAACCTAAGCTTATGGAATGGTCTTAATGTCCAATATAAGAAAAGAACTCATTACTCACAACTGATACCAAGCAACTGTTTCATAATCTTTCCAGGACCATCCGTAATATCTGAGGGGTTATGTGAAATGGTCGCAGGGTCCACAAATTAAAGAATGTCTGACACGAAATCATTTCAATCCCAGGGAGTACAGCCGGGATTGAAGAGGGTGTTAAACAGGGTACAGAAGTGGGAGGTAGTGTACCTGGAGTCACATCTGAGGAGAGTTCTCAGATTCAATAAAGGTGAAATCAGTGAGTAAAGAAATAGGGGTGAGAATAGGCAGCAAGGTCAGTAGGAAGTAGCCAGAGCAAGAAGCCAATCAGAGAAGACACACAATTATAAAGTGAAAGGTCTGGGAAATCGAAGCCTCACTCACTTATTCAGAGGCATTGAAAAGGTCCTTGAAAAAGGAATGGTGGCTGAATGGAGGCACATAATGAAATGTTAATTCTGGGGAAGTAAAATTGGATGGCATGTTAATATGGAATAAGGTTTCTACAATGCATTAAAGAATATTTTAACCATCTTCTGGAATCTGAAAGGAGTTCTGAATAGGCAATTTGAGAGTGATGATGATGATGAAGCCTCCTTTATGTTACATCTGACAAAAGTTTGTCAAGCTCGGGACTTCCCTGGTGGGACAGTGGTTAAGAGTCCGCCTGCCAATGCAGGGGACACGGGTTCGATCCCTGGTCCGGGAAGATCCCACATGCCGCAGAGCAACTAAGCCCGTGCGCCACAACTACTGAGCCTGTGCTCTAGAGCCCGTGAGCCACAACTACTGAAGCCCGCATGCCTAGAACCCGTGCTCCGCAACAAGAGAAGCCATCGCGATGAGAAGCCCACGCACCGCAACGAAGAGCAACCCCCGCTCGCCGCAACTAGACAAAGCCGGCGCGCAGCAACAAGACCCAACGCAGCCAAAAATAAATAAATTAATTAATTAATTAATTTAAAAAACAATTTGTCAACCTCACACATTTAAAATCCACATAAAAGTAAATATAAGGAAGACTCTTGTGAAGATTTCTTAAATTAAGGGGCAGCATAAAATGACATGGGCTTTAACATCAGTTCAGTTTGGGTTTGGCCTCTAGTTTCCACATTTACTGTCATAAACCTTAAGTAAGTCACTTAACCATCCTGAGTTCGAGTTTCTTCATCTAAAAAAAAGAAAGAAAGAACTGGGGAACTGGGGGATCAGTGGAGCAGTGCATCTGAGAGCATTCTGTACACCACAGTGCTGTACAAACATTGGCCTTTTATTTTTTTTTCCCCCCCTTGGGATCTTAGTTCCCGGACCAGGGATTGAACCCGGGCCCTCAGCAGTGAAAGTGCAGAGTCCTAACCACTGGACCGCCAGGGAATTCCCGATGGCCTATTAGTTTTAAATTCAGCACTTCATCCCAGTAGAGCGAGGAATTCCACATTTGGACCCACCTTCACTGGAGATGTCTGAAAAAGCTGCTTCTGGTCGCATGCCTTTTGGGCTCTGTGGGCATCCCTTGCTGAATAAACCTCGATGATGGCATAGAACACAGGACCGGCCACTGTTGCGTTTGGGAAGACTCGGACCGAATACAGAAGGCCAAACTGGGAGAAGACTGTGAACAGAGAATGCTGTAGGGTGGGCCCATGCTAAGTAAGTGCAGGAAATTTCACGTCCAGGAAGCCAAACCGCCCGTTCCCTTCTATTCCCCCAGCCCTTCGCCGCAGGCAACTGTGGCGATCCTGCGACTCCAAACACTTCTCATCTCAAGAACAGGTTTCCCTCTGAAATCCTAAGCTTCGAGAAGCATTAGGAGGCAATGCCGGCTGTTGGGAACTATCTCTCAAGAATCTGTGGGGGCGAGCTGACTACTCAGGTCGGCTCTAGAACTAAGATTCCTCTCAGCGGAGACCACAGGCAGATGAGGTGCTGAAGCAGTACCCCGGGGCGCCCAGTTACTGAGGCGCGAGGTGGCTTCCTCCACCCCTCCCTCCGCCGTAGCTCAGCTCACTTGCAAGTCCTCGGCCGTGGGTCCAGAGCTCAGCTCCCACACCAGCAAGGTTTTGTCACCCACGACGGGAACCACAAAAGGTACCAACGCCACCATCCTACCGTTACTGCGCGTGCGCGGCTCGGGGCGCCTGCGCACGCGCGCCTGCGCACGCGCGCCTGCGCACGCGCGCCTGCGCACGCGCGCCTGCGCACGCGCGCCTGCGCACGCGCGCCTGCGCACGCGCGCCTGCGCACGCGCGCCTGCGCACGCGCTGTTTAATACGGAAGCCTGAGGGGGGGAGCCAGTTTGGTGGGAGTGGGACGAGGGCGGTGCTCGGACCTCTCCCTCGCCCCTCCCACTCCGGGCTTGTCTCTGCCTCTAGTTTCCCTTCCGCAGCTCCCGCGCCCAGAAGTCTTGGAGTTTACCGCTTCTATTCAAGTGTATTTTTAGCGTAGAGTCCAAAGTGTGAGTTTACAGGATCGAATGGTGCGGGCATCTAAAGCAGCTGGCTTCTTCTTCAAACTCCCAGAGAAGACTAGAGTACTAAGTAATTAGCGCCAACTATCCACTGAACTTTAAAAATTTAGATTTCCCGACTCGGTGTGAGAAATGACCACCAAAGATGCACTCCTTCGACTTGAGTGTTTTCATGAGTCTTAAATGTGCAAATCAAGGTAGAACTCCTTAAAGCCATCAACAGTCTAGTACGAAACTCTTAAAAAGCTGGTTTCTAGCCCATTTTCCTAAAGTACCCCCAAATCACCGAGCACGTTTCTCCATCCCCACCACGACTTTCTCCACCTTAATATATCAGACCCTTAGCCCCACCCATTACCTACTTCTGAGCTCTTTGACTTCAAAAATTGTTGACTTTGGAGGAATTACTTGGCTCTTGATACTGTTTCAAACCAGTAACTATAGATTTATTATCCACATCATTATCCATTGCATTCATTGTATGTATCCATTTATTCATTGTATCCATTATCTGTGTACGGAGAAGATCCATAATCTTCTCCAGAGCGATTAGGAACACCTCATGAACAATATTTTCAGATTTATCTTCCTTTTTCTAGTACCTAGCACACTCATACTCTATTAGGTACTCAAATATACTTGGGATTAATCCGTTGCGGAGCACGGGCTCTAGGCAAGCGGGCTTCAGTAGTTGCACCACGAGGGCTCAGTAGCTGGGGCTCGCAGACTCTAGAGCACAGGCTCAGTAGCTATGGCACACAGGCTTAGTTGCTCCGCGGCATGTGGGATCTTCCCGGACTAGGGCTCGAACCCATGTCCCCTGCGTTGGCAGGCGGATTCTTAACCACTGCGCCACCAGGGAAGTCTGGAAGGCGGATTCTTTACCACTGGACCATCAGGGAAGTCCCAGGATCAGCCTTTTAAAGATGCATCCCAGAGATGTTTGAGTGTAGAGGTCCACAGACCATATTTTGAGAAATGATATTTCCCTATGGGCACCTTTCCTCTGGCAGCCCTTTTGAATGGAGCTATGTTCTCTCCGATGCTGCACTGCCTGCAGTCTACCCAGCTTTCATTCCAGTGAGAACATTCCAGAGACCAACTAAGGATCAACTCCAGGTGTTTCTCCAGTCACCTCTGGGGCTGCCTGCACGTCACCAGCAACCAGTACCCCACCTGCTGCCCAACTACAGTGACACCTTCCAGATTTGTGATCAGCTAGCTCTCCACCATGTTATTCTATGTGGACACCACCCCCCTTTTACAAAGCCTTGGACAACCATAAGCCTATTTCAAAAAAACGGATTAGGGCTCCAGGACTTCTCCAAGTACAGGTGGTGCCTCCTCACCATACCTGTATACGGACGCATGTTGGATAGTGTTGGTTGGCTCTTGACACCCATTTCTACCCGCTTCTCTGCAGGTGCTCGAAGCCTGGGAAGCATATTTCACAGATCCCCTCGACAGCAGGGTTCTGCCAATAAAATGTACTTGTGTGAAATTTGGAAGGTGGAAAGCAGATGGAAATCATTCTTTCCTCCTCTGCAGCAGACTCCATATTCCCCACCTAGTCACCACCCTTGGGGCTTTGGGGCTG
This sequence comes from Balaenoptera ricei, assembly GCF_028023285.1. NCBI lineage: Eukaryota > Metazoa > Chordata > Mammalia > Artiodactyla > Balaenopteridae > Balaenoptera > Balaenoptera ricei. Next base: position 17,556,219 of record NC_082658.1, on the reverse strand, counting down.
CAATGACCTCATCAGTGGTTTCCCAAAGTTTCCTGACTTCTGAGTGGCAGCAGCAGTTTTGAGTCTATGGAAAGCAGCTGTGGTAAAGTAACCTGAAGGCCAGTGCTACAATGCACCCCCATCCCCAACTTTCACCACCATTAGCCCCCTCAGTGATAAGCACCAACTGTTTGGATATAATCTTTCTTTCTTTCTGGCTTTTTTTTTTTTTTTTTTGGCTTGAAATATCTAGAGTGCTTTCTATTTTCTTGTCTATGCTAGTTTTAAAATATGTCCGCAAATTCTTTGACTCTTCTTTCTTCAAAAGGTGGAGTCTAAGTTCCCTCCTCTTGAATGTGAGCTGGAACGAGTGACTGACTTCTAACCATGCTATGTGGCAGAAGTGGTGCTATGTGCCTTCTGAGGCCGAGCCATAAGAGGAATAACCTCTGTCTCTCTCTCGGACAGCTCCCTCTGGAGGAAGCCAGCCATCATGTAGTGAGGACATTCAATCAAGTAGCAGGTGGACAGACAGGCCCATGCAGGGAGGAAAGGAGGCCTCCCTCTAACAACCAGCACCACCCTGGCAGCCAGGTAAGCCAGTGAACCACCTTGGAAGTGGACCCTCCAGCCTCAGTCCAGCCGTCAGATGACTGCAGCCCTGGCCGATATCTTGAGGACCTCGTGAGAGACCCAGAGCCAGAACTGCCCAAGATATTCCCCTAAAGGCTTGACTCAGAAATTGTGAGGAATAAATGTTTACTGTTCTTTTGAGCCACTATTTTGGTGTGATCGGTTACTTACCACCAGCTACTCAATACACTGTCTGATTCAGGGGTTGAACCAGACAGACTTGAGACCCTCAGTGTATTGAACTGGCATATTAATGAATGATGCCCTCGTCACGGTTGGGGACTTCGGTCCTGGGCTCCAAGTCCTTTCCTCTACCACAATACTTGCCATGCCAACAAGCCACAGATTTTCCTGGGCACGAAATTCCTCAACCCCCTACTGTGCAAATATACAGTAGGGTTTTATTGTTCGGGGGGGGGAACTTATAAGCAGAACAATAACAGAGTGCACTCAAACCCCCAAGCTTTCAGAGAAGGGGATTAGACCAGACTTAGCTGGATTGTGTGTCCCATGACCAGAGTTCCCGTAGAGGAGGAGCCAGCCTGGAGTGCGTCACAGTTACAGGGATGGTGAGGCAGGGAAGGTCTATACTACTAACAGTGGCAACTGCTTGGTGACAGAAATGGTCGCAGTAGGAGGGGGAGCCTAGTTTTTCCATTGAGCTCGCTGGTACCTGGTGAGCTAGCTTTTTGCTGAGCTACTGAAAGGGGAAAGGAATGAGTGTCCAGAACTATCCGAATTATTTCTCATCACCTTCTGGATTCCCAGCACCTCACTGATCTCCATTCCCAGGTTACATTTGGACCTGATCATCTGGAATTTGTCATGAAAGATCTTAAAAGTACAATCTTTCCTTCCCTGAACATAAGCTCTTGTCCTTTCAGTTATTCTCACTCATGTGTATCCAGTGTACATGCTCTTCAGTTGCATCAAAACCTCGGGTCTGGTGCCCCATTTTCTCCCAGTTCCTACTTGGTCTAAACAACCAAGTTGACCTCTTGGCCTCTCTACTTTTAGGCCACCATCAAAGTACTCTTTATAAAACTCAAGCTTGGTCATGTCTCTTCTCTGTTTAAAACATTGTAGTTTGTGCTCTGTTTGGTCAACGCCATGTGCCTTGACCAGGCCCTTTGGGATTGGTTCTCTGCTCGACCGCACAGCCTCACCTACTGCCCTTTCCTCCTTGTGCTTCATGCTTCGGAACACCAGACTGCACACGCTTCAAACCCACCCAAGGTTTCATGCCTCTTGCCTCTGTACTGTCCTCCGTCTAGAATGCCTTTCCTTCATCTCGTCCTCCCAAGAAACTTCTGTTTGGCTTTCTCCTTCTTCCCCTCCTCTAAGCCATCCCTCACATTTACTCCTTTGCAGCCAACCAAGAGCTGAACCACTTCTTGGTACACTGCCATTGTCATGTCAACACACTGTCTTCTATGTATAATATGTCTTCAGGTGTCTGTGCCTCCTCTCAGTCTTAAGGCCCCGCAAGAGCAGGGACTTTGTCCTAATCAACTCTTTCCCCAGCACCAGGCACAGTGTCTGGCATATAATCCAGGCCCAGATCAAGTTCGACCTTTTTCATGGACCCTCCCTAGCTTCCTAACCTTCCCTCCTCTGAATCCTACAGTTTTCTTCTCTGTATCATTTTTGCCCTAATCATATATTGTCTCATTTCATTATCTTTTAAAAAGTGGCTAACTTCTCTGACAGATTTCATCGGAATCAGAATTTGCATTCATTTAGTAGCTGTTGGCCTTGTATCTCCCTCTCCCCTTCTATCTCTCAGGTCTCAGTAAGGAGTTCGGCTCTGAGCTAGTTTGTCCACCATAAGATGGTGACAGAGGCAGCCCCAGGCGGCCATGTTTGGTACCACCTGACCCTGGGCACCCCTCCTGCTTCTGGGCCACAGCCAGGGATGAGTCCCTGATCCAAGGAGAGACGGCTCACTCACAGGCTGGCCGGGTGAAGTCTCTGGCTCTGGCAAAAACACTGCCCAATCTCGGTCAAGCTGGGCCAAGCAGAATCTTACTCTTGGGAATTTTAACTTAGAAATATGGTAGGGTAGCATTTGAGACTAATTAAAAAAATGTGCAAATCTGAGGTAGTATGATGCAAAAAATATTCTCTAAGCCTCATTTATGTACCAACTTTGAAGTAATGGAAATATCCCAAACTAGGAACCTGGAGCTACCTGGAATCCTGGGCCACACTTTGGGAAGCCCAGTAGTACAAGGATCTCTACCCTTGGTTTCTCGTCAGCTCCCTGTCTTTGTGACCACCTCTCTTATTGAAATCAGACCCCCACTCATTACAGAGTTTGAGCGGGCATGGGGACTTTCTGCTCTTGTGACCTAATAGTGTAACCAAAGTGCCTAGTACTGTACCTGGTCCATAGCAGGTGCTCAATAAACAGCAGCTGCCTCCTTCTCCTCATTGTTATCATTGTTATCAACTCTTTGGTGGCAAACACAGCTTATACTTCTCTGCATCCCTGTTGCAGTCTAACAGTTCTGGGCTCCAACCTTAACTCACACTTTTGGACGTGGGGCCTTGGGCCCTTGAGCAGGTTACCTGCATTCTTTAAACCCTGTTTCCTATCTGTCAAACGAGGATAACAAGATATGCTTCCACGGACTGTTGGGCTAAATAAGAGCATAAGACGCCTAACCCAGGGCTTGGCACCAAGCAAGCAAGTGGTAAATGTTAGCTGCTGCTGCTTCCTATTGTTAGTAGTATTAGTCATGCGCCTTAAACACAGTAAATACTTGTTGGCTCACCGAAGTCACCGCCCAGAGAAAAACACTTGTTTTTCATTCTCAGTAAGAACCTTTGGGAGGTGACTTGGGCAGGCACTGAGAGAACAGATGTCTCTCATGCAGCATCAGCAAACTCATAACTCAGAAGAACTGATGGGCCGTTCACTTTGCTTGGAGCCCCACCCAACCGGCAGAACCTGCTGGGCTATCTCCCAGGCCCACTGATCCTCTGGGGGACCGTGTGCTATCACCCCATGGCTTGCACCGTTCTTCACCTCATATGACTAAACCACCAGCACCACCTGTGGTCATTTTGGTAGATTATCAAATCTTGTTCATTCAGAATTTCTTTTACTCATTAATGTATTTAACTCTCACTGACTTAAGAAATGCGATTAGTGACTTTCTTGGCAGGAGTGGAAGAGCCTTTGCACCTTCCACAGGTGGCACTGTCACTATATAATCACTTGGAATCATGCAGCCCTGGGCCTGTGCTGGGGGAGGCAGGAGGTGGGTAGGTTTGGTGCTGGGCTGAGCTGGAGGGAGCCGAGCAGCACACAACTGACCCGCAGTGGGGTCAGGAGAGGCCAGGGCCTGAGGAGGGCCGTCTTGGGCAATGGCTGCTCTCACACATTCTTCTTTCCCCTGTCTTTCTGGCACCTCCCTGCTAGTTATCCAACGGTTGGGATTTTTTTTTAAAGAAAAAAAACAACCCAATGGGAATTTTCCACCAGCTTGAAATGGTGGAGAACCCCCTACCTTGGTACACAGGGTACACATCTGTACATGAGTTTGAGAAGTTGGGAGAAAAGTCAGGCCTTGGCTCCACAGTGGAGGGAGGCCCAGTGATCCAAATATTCTGGCAACCCCAATGACCGTACGAGAGGGGCCAGAAGTAGATGATCCACTATGGGCAGGAGGTCGGGCATGTTGTAAATAACTGGTACTTGATGAACCAGGAGAGAGAGCACCAGAATAAATTGCTATTTGATTTACTCATCTATGCCCCTTGAGGATGGTATGTTTTCCAGTTCCCAGGGACTGATGATACTGGGGAAACAAGGGAGGGAAGCCCCTCTTCATCCTTCTACTCACCCTCCTTTGCCCACGTTTCCTCTTGTGGAAGTACTGGCTACCATGAGGGATTCTAGTTTCAGCTCTGCTTCTTCTTGCAGGCCCCTGTTATTGGTATATAAATATTCAACTATTTACATTTTAATTCCTTACCACCTGGTTAGACTTGGTTATGAATTTATACACTTTAATATAAGAAAAAGAAGTATTTTACAAGCAATGCTGAGAAGCCGATATTAAAAAACAAAATTTGCAGGTGGCTTGAGGCAGAACAGGGTTCACTCTGTGGCTGTCTCGTGTGCGGTCTCACTTTCCTCACCCGCCTCTTCATCAATCCAATATGCAGCCAGAAGCTTCTCTGCTGGGGCTTTGATGACTTCCCTGGGGTAAGAAGAATAATGCCAAGACTTTTACTTTTGAAAGGAACAATGATAGTTTTCATTATTTCCTCATTTTAGATGAGAATTTTAAATTGTCCCCTACCATTTACGGTACATCCTTATAGAAGTACATCTCATCCTCATCAGAAGACTCCCTGTCGTGTAGCTTTTGTGCCATGTTTTCCTTGCGTGTGGCGTTGAGAGGCCTATACATATCCCTAAGCCAAAGTGGCCGCCTTCTCCCGAAAAAGCCCTCCTGGAACACAGAAAGGGAAATATTAATTCAGCATCTCCCCTGCTTTCTCTGGCCACAGTACTATGTCCCCTTCAAATTTACCTGACTCTCACTTTCCCCTGAGCTTCTCTGACGCAGCAGAAATCGAAAAAAGCCCCTTGGAGGAAAACACACACAGTTAGTGTTACGTGTCATTTTTCATCTCTCTCACAATGTGTTCTCTCTGGTCTTATTAGGACTAAATGGGTACCTCAGTCCATAATCACAATGAGCAAAATCACCACAGACCCGGGATCTTGAAAATCATTCCATGCATGCTGGCCTTCCAGAAGTTCTCTGTGTCTGTCCAAAATGGCCCCCGCCCCGTGTCTCTGGGGAGACCTTTGCATGTGGCTTAGCATGGAGTATAGGCAGGATTTTCAGCCCCGTTCACCTTTCTTGGCCCTTGGCCAAGTGCCCTCGTGCAGTGAAAACACTGCACAGCGGCGCTGGGCAGAAACACGTTACTCTCTAGATGCGCTTCACACCAGTCCGCTTCGGACTTAGTCGCACATGCAGCATTTGCTGGGGGTGTGGCTGTGGGGAGAAGGTGCTTTTATTTTCCTGGCTGCTCTATCCTATCCTATAAGTTGAATCACACCAAGTAAACACCTGAACCCAACTAGCAAAGTTATCTATAGCTCTCTGACTTTCATACTGCAGGCTGTCACTGAGGTGTCAGTGAATTGTGAAATCAGTTTAAAGGCCATGACCAGCAGGGAAACACGAAATACTCTTTTTGAATACAAATAGAATAGAAAAAAATCAGAGTGCACAATAAGTTTGTTTCAGAAACTACTTATGCCCATATAGTATGTGTATACTGAATTGTGACATAAAACGGAGCTCACAGCCCAAGCACAGTGTGATCAGTAGAGAAGTCCTCAGTGGAAAGGGACCCTCTTCTTTTTGATAATCACTAGCAGTGTGACCATGGGGCAAGATACTTTCCCTTTCTCTTTCTCCATTTCCTTATTATAAAAGGAAGAGACAAACTACTGTCTAAAGTTTCTCCCGGTTAAAGTTCTATGAGGTTTGGATAAAGGGAATAGAGTAGGGGCCTGAAAAACAGTAGGGCGAGAAGGGAAGTTTTCTTGCCACTTTACAGAAGGGACTCATATGTGCTACCTTTCGTCAGCTTTGAGTGAGGCCAGCCCCTAAATCCCCAACCATGTGGCCCTCCCTACCCCAGAGCCTCCTAGAAGGCCTCTGGCCTGGCCTGATGCCTAGGAACCAGGCACCAGGCCAGCAGGAACAGGTGCAACCAAAACCTCTCCCCGTCCACCCTCTTTCCTTAAAGGACTAGTGAAAGCAGATGAATCTGTGCCAGTCCTGTTCTAACTCAGCTTGGGCTGGGGAGCTAATTCTGCTGATCAATACATTAGGGTAAACCATTAGGGTAATTAAACATTCTTCCTGCCTTTGGTGAGGAAATTGAAATAGGTGAGTTCTAAGTTCTCCTCTAGTTGTAAAATTCTGCTTTAAAAGACCAATATTTACCTTCTGCTTCTTTTCTTATCTTCCCCTTTTGCAATTCGATGAGAATAAATCTGTTTTGAAAGAAAACATGATCATGATTATCCATTACAACTATTTCCAAATCCTTATTCATTCCTTTTTACTTTAAGTCTTATCTACCCAGTGAGATGATAACTTTTTGAAGGAAAGGAATTCTACCCTGTTTAATAATCCTTTGCCTCTTCCACAGTACCTAACTTAGGGTCTTGCATGCAGCTGGCGATATATTTTATTGACTGTTTTAGATAACGTTCAACAGATCGTTCCTAATAAAAACTCTTAGAAGTAGGAAAAGAAAATAAAAGTATCTAGCAGAAACCTAAGCCTTGTTTTAAAATCAACAACAAGAGTAGGATGCCCATCATTACTGCTACTATCGATCAATGTGGAGGAGGTCTTAATCAGTACGAAAAGAAAAACGAAGTCTTGGAAAGGAAGAGACAAACACATTTGCATATGAAATGAGGGACCTAAAAAGACCAAAAGAATCAACCGAAATTTTATTGGAAGTAACATGAGTAAGATGGCTACATACAAAATCAAGAGATCAACATATAAGCCTCAACAGCTTTCCCATATAACACAAATAATCACTAAAAAACAGAAGAAACATCCCGTTCACTATATCAATAAAAATGCATAAAGTACCTAGGAATAAACTTAACCAAAAATTTGTAAGACCTAAGTGATGAAAATATTAAAACTTTTCTGAAGGACATTAAGAAGAAGTACTACATGGCATGAGATACCATCCTCCTAGAATGTTGTAAAGAGGTCAATTCTCATCAAATTAACCTACAAATTCAATGCAATCCATTTATATCCAAAATAATTTTTAAATAAAACCTGGCCAGCCGACATTTGGTAGAGAATATGTGTAAGAATAGTTATGAAATGTATGGAAAAGAAGGTCAAAGAGTAGGACCTTGCCCTACCTGATATAAAATATGTTATAGAGCAACTGGAATTAAGCAGTGTGATATTGGTACTGGTACAGGACAAGATAACTGGATCACAGAATAGAGTCCAGATGAAGATAGTACATGAGACCAGGGAAGAAAGAATAAACCATTCAGTGAAAGATTTGAAAACAATTAGATCTTCATGTGGGGGGGGGGGGGGAAGTTAGATCCCCTGCCTCAACCACACTAAAAAACAAATACAACAAATTCTAGACAGATTACAAAAGTACTTGAAGAAAATATTAGAGATTATTTTTACGTCATGAGGTGACAAAGGCCTGGCTAACAAAAGCCACCCCACATGAGCCATGAGGAGAGGACGGGCAGATATGGTGGCAGACTGTCAACACACCTCCTACTCTGCACAGCCCTTGCCCCCCTTTCCCCTGGACTGTTTGTCTTCTTCTTGTTGACTTATAAAACTCTTGGGAGTTCCCTGGTGGTCCAGTGGTTAGGGCTTGGCGCTTTCACTGCTGTGGCCTGAGGTTCAATCCCTGGTCAGGGAACTAAGATCCCGCAAGCTGCACAGCACGGCCAAACCCCGCCACCCCCAAACAAACAAACAAACAAAAAACTCTTTATAGTAAAGAAATACTGGTTTTCATTGAATTTCAGTGTTTCGAATCTTTCCAGTGTTTTTGTCTCTAAGGAGACAAGACAAAAGAGTGAAGTAGGGAGCACAAGCTTTGCAGTCGGGTGAAACTGGCTTCTGCTTTTGGTTTGGCCACTGGGGCCTTACATTGATCTCCTTCATCTATGAAGGAGGGATAGTAATATCAGCCTCACAGAACTGTGGGCATTAAATCAGACAATATATGGAAAACTCTTCATCTTACGCTTGGCATGAATCAGTGCTAAGCTGGTGTCACAGACAAGATGGTGGACTATATCAAAGGCTCTGCTTGTGGCATCAGGCTCTGAAGATTATAAAAATACTGCTTTTATTTCCTTCTAATACCTTTATGTGGTCTTTTTTCACATTTATGGAAATATGTTTATTTAAGATGAAAAAGGGGGATCTGCTATTCTTTACCCCCCAAATAGTTAGGCAGCTAGTCTATCACCATTTATTCATTTTCCCCCACTGTTTGGAATATTAAAACATGACATTTCAGAAGTCTTAAGAACACATGGGTCTATTGCTGGACTCGATGCTACTTCAAATAAATATTCGGTTGCATGATTCCTCACTGTGGAATTGACATAACGCCTCATCTCTCTTCTGTTGAACACCATTAGTGTCTACCATAGGAAGAACACTGCATGGCCCCTGTCCTCTAAGAGCTTATCATATAAGTGGGGAGAGGAAATAACGGTTAGGACTCCTCGCTTTCGCTGCCTAGGGTACAAATTCAATCCTTACTTGGGGAACTAAGATCCCACAGGCCAAAACAAAACAAAACAAAACAAAACAAAACAAATGTAAGGTTAAACTCTAGAGAAGTTAGAAACAATAAAAAGGGGACTTTACAGAAATTCTAAAAAAGCAAAAGGCCACATGCCACCTGGAGATGTAGAGGGGACAGTCTGGGCAATGGCCAATGACTAGCAAGCTGACCCCATGCTAGTCCCCAGCCTCCTAGGCTCAGAAATCATACTCTTCCTCACCAAGAGACAACTCGCGTCTTCCTGTTGTGGCAGTCTCACTTTATCAATATCACAGGATTGATCAAAAATCAGAATGCCAAATTATTACTTGACAAGGAGAAATACATCTGTTCTACACACAGGGCATCCGTGTCTACACAATCAGAGAATTACCTTCTGTGGAGACAGGCCTCCGTGGCACACTAAAGCACAATCACACAATCGAAGGCTACTTGGTGACAACAGAATTAGAAAAGGAATCAGGTGAATCCAGAATTTAATGGGAAGGCCTGAGGCAGCTGGATCCATCCATCTCCTCAACAGGCACAGCCTGGCTAGCGGGCCTGACTCTTCAGTTCTGCTGCCTAAGGTGCCATCTCTACTCTCGGGCAATGTGAGGACGGGCGCTGCCCATGTTGGTCTCTCCTCACCTTTTCTATGCTTTCACTACTGACCAACCCTCCTGCAGATAGACACATTTCTCTTTAGAAGTTAGTACATCATGTCAGGTTTTATTCAAGTCTGATAGGCCAGGAAGCCATTGGTCCTTACACATCTCTGCTCAGCGCCATGATGTGCTAACCCTGCTGTTTCTCTCTTGGGGGGCTGCCTTTTAAAAAACTGCTTCCCACTTTTGTGAACTCTGAGGGGAGGGGACTGCTTTGCTATGGCCCCTAAGAAATGGTGACAAACCTCACAGGACTAGGATCAGGAGGGCTGGAGTATGCAGGGAAGGCTTTATGAAGAAAGATATCTGAACTTGAGCTGGCTTTTGAGAGGTTCATAGGACTTCCACAGGCAAAGCAACATCAGGGAATCTTAGACGGGCAAAGGCACAGACAACAGCAGGCACGGACGTGGTGTAACCAGCGTATAGGGAGGAGCTGCTCTGGCTGCAATGGAGGGCTGCCATAGCAAGAGAAAAGGTAAATAAAGCAGGTGGGACTGGTAGGGTAGAATCAAGATTGCCAGCTTATTAAAATCACTCTTTTAATGTTAGCCACTGCCTGTTGGGAAAAGTAATAAACCATTATGTAACTGAACAGAAGATAAACAGGCTAGCTCCAGGAATAGGCTACTATAAATATGACATGCTTTAGGGTAGCCTGCTGCAGGATTTTACTTGCAGTGTTTTAATGGAACCTACCTACACAATTCCTAATACACTGGAGAAGCAAGCTGCTAAGTAAGCCTAAGGAATTGACGAGATCACACTTTGATCTTTTAGGCATGTCCTTTTAGCCCTCCCAGGGTGACTGATAGCTCCATGAGTATGGAGATCGTATGTCTCTCACCACTTCAGCCAACAAGGAAAGAAATAAACAGTAGAATGAGAGTGACTGGTGAGTACATCAAATCAGCATAGTTTTTGAGTTGAAGAAATTTTACTATCATGTCAACTCTGGCCTTCTTATAAACTGAACTTGTCAAAACAGTCCAATGGCTTGTTATCGTGGATCCAATTCCAAAGAGATCTCTTGGGAGTGGAGCTCCTTTCAAAATCCTGTGGGGACTTCCCTGGTGGCGCAGTGGTGAAGAATCCGCCTGCCAGTGCAGGGGACACGGGTTCGATCCCTGGTCTGGGAAGGTCCCACATGCTGCGGAGCAACTAAGTCCGTGCGCCACAACTCCTGAGCCCGCGTGCCTAGAGCCCGTACTCCACAACAAGAGAAGCCACCGCAATGAGAAGCCCGCGCACCGCAATGAAGACATAATGTAGCCAAAAGAAAAAAAAGAAAAAGAAAAAAAACTCCTGGGAATATACTTTTCAGTAAAAGAACAAAGTGTATCTCAGTCCTCATGACTAAAGAGAAGAATCAAGTAGTAGTAGGTGGAAAGGTGGCTTTGATTCTCAGTTTGTGGGTTCTGAATCTGAATGAATTATTGTCCTTACCTCAATGAGACAGAGAAGTGTAACCAAAATCGTCACTACTACAGTTACAGATATTGCCAAGATGAGTTTGTTGTTATAGCCATATCCTGGAACTTCTTTTGTGAGCTAAAAAAATAAATAACAATTTTTTACAAACAAGGAGATAGAAGGGATGAAAGCTAACTAGTCTTAAACCTATTCTAAACAATAGCTAACTATTCTTAAACTACTATAAAACCCAATCCTTTCAGGCGAGTAGCTTCTATAAGAACAAGCCAAATTTAATGTTATTAATCTTATCATTAGCATTTTCTTCTACAACTTATTTATCTACAATTTATTTATCTTGCGTTATGTCCTTTTCTCGTCTACCCTAGGAATAGTGGCACACTCTCTCAATGAGTAAAGTGGGAGATCACTGTCTTAGCCAGTGTCATGGCTGAAGATAAGATACAGACTAGGAGCCCGTGGTATTCCTGCTTGGGCACGTCCATGGCATGTCCTAAACTGAGTAAAAGTCCAGGTCCCATGTTTCAGGGGTTCTCCTCACCTCACTTGACTCCTGCTCTTTCTGCTCACTCTGGGCTTCTGTGCTCTCACTGATATAGTTGTCACTTTTCCACTGGCCCGTATCCCATTCCGCTTTGGACACCTTTACTTCCTGCTGCTTGCTGAGAAGCTTCATCAGGAGGCCTGTTCTAGAGATGAGGTTGGCACAGGCCAGCTGCACGTGGGTGTCCGAGCAGTCTATTATCAAAGTCTGGATAACACGAGAAATGAGCCTTCGCACGTCATTGTTGGGGATGAGGGACCGTAGCTGCTGGTTTAGCTGAGTTTCAACTTGATCACCCGGGGATGTGAGCCCTGGGAAAGTGAAGCCTGTGGGCTTAGAGGATAATTCAGTGCCCGTGTTGTGGTGCTCCCACTGTGTTTCGTTGGTGTGTTGAACAGGTGCCATACTGTTGTCTGCAGCAACAGCAGAATGTGCAGTGGAGACATCCTTATGGGTAGTGTTTTCAGGGCCGGTTCCTCCGGGCAGAGTAGAGTTTCCTGAGGAAATAACTTCTTCAGAAACATTTTGTGCAGTATTGTTTTCTGAAGTAGTGTTTTCTGTAGAAGGGTCTGAAAGAGAAAATAATTCTGGAAAAGGATTTTCCTGAGAAGTCACTTCTCTTGAAGGTGAAACAGCTTCTCGCGGAGGGGAATTTATGAGACTCCTCACTACAGAGAACGGCGGGCTTGCAAGCATCATTCTATTGAGTGAACTTTTCTTTCTGAACTTTCGACTCCTTTTGCCTTTGGGTTTTCTCTGGACCCGATGAGTCCTAATTTTATGGAAGATGTATTTTTTCCCAGAATGTGAGATTAGTTCAAAATCCTTAATATTTCTAACTCTAGCCTTGGCATCCTCTAAAACAAGTATAGTGTTGGATAAGTCTTTTGATTTGCTTTTAACCTCAGATGGGGATTTTGGAGGGATGGAGGCAGACGGCCTGACCTTGAAGTACTGTTTCAGGGTAGAGGAGCCTGCTGCCTTGTGTTCTTTGATAAATGAAGACTCCGCATTGGAGGACTTTCCCACCAGCTTCCTGGGCCTCTGCACCATGAGAAGCTGTTTCAGCTTTCCTGGGGATGGCCTCCTGAGCCTTCTTTCTTCGGCAGTGCTCGCCACAGATGGCTGGGCATTCTGTTTCCTCCTGACGCTCTCATCTCCCACTGCTTGGAGGTGCATTTTCTGTAGGCCCCTTGGGCCCTTGAGGACCCTGTTCACTCTCAGCAGCTTTTCCTCGGTACTCTCAGTCTTTGCTGGGCTGTCTTTCTGTGGTTGGGGAGTTTCCAATTTCTTTAGATAGAGGTAGCGTTTAAACATGGCACTTAAAAGGTTGGAACGCGTACGCGTGGCAGGTTTTTCCTCCTTTTTAACCTCATCAAATTTTTCTTGAGTTTCTGCATCTAACACATTTTCCAGAAAATGGAGTTTCCTCAATTTATTTTTATTAGTTGAATTCTTGCGTACAGGTTTAACAGAAGGGCTCCTTGTATTGTTTTTCAAAAGGCCCAGGAGCATATCTCCATCTTGTGTATTTGAAAAAAGAAGTTGAAGGAATGGTAATAATGTTGATTCCACATCTCCTAGATTTCCCTCTGAGATGTAAGGCAGTATGTAACTTCGTGCACTGATAATATCACTTTCATTTTTAAAGTCCAGCTGCTCATTCATGAAGCCTGACAAGCTGACAGCACTTTTATCTGAGGATGCCCTCTCTGGCTCAATAATCAGCTCGGTGCTGTTGTTCTTCTTCCGGGCTTGTAACACCTTCATCAACGATCCTTCTGCATTCCCAAGAGATGTTTCTTCGTCTGTCAAAAAAGAAGAGACTGTTTTTGATCATTGAAGACTGATGGGACAGATTTTTGTCAGTCCACAGCCAAATGAATTAGGAATCAGTCAACGTCTGAGTGCCACTTAGGAGAAAAAGAAGCCCACACTTAAGCCTATGACTGGCAACAACAAAATGTGAAAAAGATATCTCCTGAAAAAGTGGCTATCTACTCAGAAAATTCTGTAGTGTGAAATATAGTAACTATATTCAGGATTACTCCACTGGTTCCCAGGGGCCAGTACTCAAGAAGAGCCAAGGCTGGAAGACAAATACTCCCCTACTCAGCTGGACTCTCCGCAGATCTACTGTGACTCCTCACATTCACATACCCCATCCTGTCCTGCCTGAGAGGCAGAGGCGTGTGAGGCTTCCTCTCTCCACCTCTTCAGTGTGCTTGAGTTCTTGCTACTGTCACAGATGACCACGACAACAACCGCTGCTAACAGGTCGTCATCTGGACATGTCCTTCTCCACCCACCCACCGAGTCCTTTGCTCAGTCCCTGCTTCCATATACCCCAGCCCCTGTAACAGAAGGCTCTATACAGAAAAAAACACTATATCCGCCCTGGCTCTTTGCTAAAATTTGGGCAGGGATCTGGGCTATAAGTTAAGAGATTTGCCAGACTGTATGCCAATGTGGAACGTTCAACAAATCAGTGGAATAATAAACTTGAGGTCGTAAAATGCAGAAGGGAAAAAGCAACTTCTGTCAGATGGCTACTTTGCTTTCATTTCATTTTCCTTCTAATATTTCCAGCTATACTTGGGGAACCATCCAAAGCTTCTGACTGTGTGAAGGTAATGTGTACCATTGTGTAGCTGGGCTTCTCTTCCAAAAGGATTAAAAGTATTTTTGGTGAGGGTCAAGGAGGAGGGAAGGGTCATGAGAAAGGAGGAGCATGGGCTTGCAGAGAGCCCCAAACTGGGGACAGGAGATCGGGGCACTAGGGTCATAGCACTTACACCTCTGATCTTGTTTTTCCTCACCTGTAAAAGGAGATTAAAAATGCCTTTACTGCCCACTTCTGGGGGAGAAGGGAGTAATATAATTAGTAAAAAAAATTGTTTGGGGGAGTTCCCTGGTGGTCTAGTGGTTAGGACCCGGCACTTTCCCTGCTGTGGCCCGGCTTCAATCCCTGCTTGGGGAACTAAGATCCCACAAGCTGTGTGGCACGGCCAAAAAAATAAATAAAATTGTGTTGAAAAATCAGCAATATTGTCTTTATACAAGTAGCAAAGTGTTATTATTTATGAGGTGCTCTCGATCACTGAAAGAGACCTGTATTCAAGCTACCTGGGCATGATAGCACATTTTGGAAGTCATCAAGTTAGTGCCAATAAATCTAATATACAGAAAAATGGTTGAAAGCCCCTGAGTGTTTTGTGGATAGAAAAGCTTGAGATTCAGAGCAAGTTCAGAGCTGGACAGTCTAAGAATAAACTAGCTCTCCCAGCCATTAGAAGGGCTAGGTAGCAGCTTCTGGTTATGGAACCAGAAACTCTCAGGCTCCAAATAGGACATAAAACAGCATCTCTTGTACTCTGTATAAAATTGCAGAAACAAACAAAATAAACAAAAATATATTTGTATCTGTCCTATAAGACAAAGGGTACTTGAGACCTAATGTATATAAAATCAGTTTACAAACTGTGATGCACTATATGAATAAGTTCTCGTTTGCAGAGAGCACAGCATAGGATATGTGGCCATTAATGTTAATTCCCTTCCCCCTTCCATTCCTTTCTCTTGTTCCTTTATGTATGCGGATCATTTACATTATTAAGCTAACAATGTAACCCAGCCATTATTAGCTTAATAATGTAATCAAGAATCTGATTTTTAGCAAGGGGTACTTCTGAGAAACTTAGGAAGCTGGAGCTCTGAATGAATGAATTAAAATAATACAATTACATCATTAATTTTAAAATTTATCATTGATTAAAAATAAAAATTAAAAAATTAAAAAATTAAATTAAAAATTAAAAATTTATTATCCCGCAATTGAGACTCACCGCAACGTGTGACGTCTGTCAGGCATTCACTGTCACAACGCAGCTTGACTGTCTGACAGACAACCTCAATAGTAGTTTTAAATTGGCAGAGGCAGCAGGCCATACGGCTAGGTAAGATCCTATAAATGGAAACACAGGTAATTAAATTCGTGGTAAAAGAGTTACTTGAGTAGGTAGAAGAGGTAGGCCAAGACCACCACAGACCAGTGCAAAAAGGAGTTCTTGAGGCATATGGGCTGGACAACTGGATAAGGGCTGGTTGGCCAACTGCTGCTCTTGACTGTTGTAAATAAATATAGAGGAGGAGAGAGGTGCCCAACAGAAGGATTAGGATGGCAGTAGGCATGGTATGTCTAGCAAAAAGGGAATAGGGATTAGAATTGGGTGACATTGATCTGTAGTTTAATTCAGAAGTATCTCCTTCCCACCCAAAAGCCTCACTTTGGGTTGAGAGTACACAGGAAGAAGGCAGACTTCTAAGAAGAGTCTGAATAAGACCGCACCTTCTGGAGTCCCTTTCTCAGTTCCTATTTGTGAGTAGTAATATATTACAAATTATTCTAGTAATAAAAAAGCATCATGTGGGCTTCCCTGGTGGCGCAGTGGTTGAGAATCTGCCTGCTAATGCAGGGGACACGGGTTCGAGCCCTGGTCTGGGAAGATCCCACATGCCACGGAGCAACTGGGCCCGTGAGCCACAACTACTGAGCCTGCGCGTCTGGAGCCTGTGCTCCACAACGGTAGAGGCCGCGACAGTGAGAGGCCCGCGCACCGCGATGAAGAGTGGCCCCCGCTTGCCGCAATTAGAGTAAGCCCTTGCACAGAAACGAAGACCCAACACAGCCTAAATAAATAAATAAACTTATAAAAAAAAAAAAAGCATCATGTGGTTAAACAATAACAGAGATCGCATTGGCCAAATCTGGACAAAAGGAACATTCCAAAGAATAACATTATCATTATAATAAGGTATAACATAGTTAATTTTTAAAAAAGCACATGAGTTCATAATGATACTCAAAATGAAAAGTGGGGGAGCTCTTCTTTATAGAATAATGTCAGCTAATAAATGCAAAAGGAATGACAGAATTAGGAAAGTGTCATTTTGCAACTATCAATGTAATAATCGATTCAGACAAGGATTATCACTGATGCACAGTTGGGTGAAGAGTTGTTTGAAAGTAGGATCTTCACTGATCCCAAACTATCACCCCACATATTATTTATCAATTACCAAGGGGAAAAATAACTTTACAATGGAGAGATATGGAAGATACCACCTTAGTCAAGTGATCAAACTTAGCACTGGGCCACCTGAAGCGCTGAAGTATGAAGAATACATCACCTATATAGTATTCTTTCCCAAAATGTTTACTTTGAATCTAATGAGGAAACAGACAAATCCAGATTGTGGGGCAACTTACAAGACAACTGGCTCAGACTCTTCAAAAATGCCAATGTCATAAAAGACCAAAAAAAAAAAAAAAAAAAAAACGAGGGAAATATTCTAGATTAAAGGAAACAAAGACACGACATGCAATGCCTAATCTTTAATTGGACCCTGTATCAAAACAAAACAGACTTAAAGAATGTTATTGGCTTCTGGCCAAGATGAAGTAACAAGGTCCAAATTTTTTTTTTTTTTTTTTTTTTTTTTAGGGCTTTCTCTAGTTGTGGCAAGCGGGGGCCACTCTTCATTGTGGTGCGTGGGCCTCTCACTATCGCGGCCTCTCTTGTTGCGGAGCACAGGCTCCAGATGTGCAAGCTCAGTAGTTGTGGCTCACGGGCCTAGTTGCTCCGCGGCATGTGGGATCTTCCCAGACCAGGGCTCGAACCTGTGTCCCCTGCATTGGCAGGCAGATTCTCAACCACTGCGCCACCAGGGAAGCCCCAACAAGGTCCAATTTAACCTCCCACCTGAAACAATGAAAATATCAGACAGAACATATGAAACAACAGTTTTCAAGAAACTGGACCTCACGCAATAAAGTTCATTGATCCCCAGAAGATGGGAAATAAATGAAGTGATCCCTATAATTGCCCTAACTTACTTCTCTGAGAGAGTTTCCAGGTCACGGTACAGGGAAGAGAAGTCCAGGCAGAGACTGGTGGACTCCCTGACTGAGGAAATGGAGCTGAGAGTCTGGGAAAACCAAGGTAACTAGAGTTCACAAAGCAGAGTATCAGAGAGAAAAGAAGTGCACAGACAAAGACCTCTGGAGATATGCAGAGGGATCTCTTGAGAATTCAACAAAGTATTGGTCAGTACATTTGTGTGAGGAATTCCTTGATGCCAGGAAAAGAACCACATGAAAGGATTAATAATAAGAATAACTGGATATCACACAGGGTTGTAGGAATAGTACCTGTTCCTACAAGTCAGACTGGAAAACCTCATGATACTCAGAAAGGACTTGTCTCAGTAGGTGCAAATAACGAGCTCCAGACTACAGGCTACTTGGACTCCTACCCAACGAATCTTAAAAGCTAGACCTAAAAGAATAAAATTGTTCTGAGTAACTTAATTTCACCCAAAACAAAGCCCAAGCATTTTACAGGAATATAAATATATATAGCACACAATAAACTAAAACTCACAATATCTGGGATCATATGAAAAATTGCCAAGCATGCAAAGAAGTAGGAAAATGTGACCCATACTGAGGAGAAAAGGCAATCAATCAAAACTAACCCATCATCTATACAGATGTTAGAATTGGCAGAAAAGAACATTTAAAAAGTTATTATACATGAAGAAAAGTTATTATAACTGTATTTCATATGTTAAAAAACCCAGACTAAACCCTGAAAATGTTAAGTACAGGCATGGAAAATGTAAAACAGACTCAAATTGAGCTTCTAGAGATTAAAAACAATGTCTAAATGAAAAAGACATTGAACGAGGTTAATGGCAGATTAGACACTGCAGAAGAAAGGGTCAGTGAACATTAAGGCATAGTAATAGAAACGATCCAAAATGAAACAAAAAGAGTAACAAAACAAAACAACAACGAAAATGAATAGAGCATCAGTGAGTCGTGCAACAACTTCAAGTGGCCTGATACATGTGTACCTAGAGTCCATGAAGGAGAGGAGAAAATAAAAATTTGAAGAAATAATAGCCAAAATTTTCCCAAAATGGTAAACACTATAAACTCACAAAGTCAAGAAGATCAATGAACTTTAAGCATAAGAAACATGGACAAAACTACACCAAGGCACAAAAAAATAGTCAAATTGCTCAAAACCAGCAATAAAGAGAAAAATTTAAAAGCAGACAGAGGAAAAAACTATACACTACATACAGAGGAACAAAGATAACAATGATAGCAGAATTCTTGTTGGAAACAATGTAAACGAGAACTCAGTGGAATAACATCTTTAAAGTAGTGAATTGAATTCTATCAAACTAGAATTCTATACCCAGATCTGTCAAAACAAAAGCAAAATAAAGACTATCTCAGACATACAAAAGCTGAAAGAATTCATTACTAGCAGACTTTCACTATAAGAAATGTTAAAAGAAGTATTTTTAAGCAGAAGCAAAATGACACCAGATTGGAATATGGATCTACACAAAAGATTAAGAATACTGGAATTGGGACTTCCCTGGTGGTTCAGTGGTTAAGAATCTGCCTGCCAATGCAGGGGACACAGGTTCGATCCCTGGTCCAGGAAGATCCCACATGCCGCGGAGCAACTAAGCCCGTACGCCACAGCTACTGAGCCTGCACTCTAGAGCCTGTGTGCCACAACTACTGAAGCCCACGCACCTAGCGCCTGTGCTCTGCAACGAGAGAAGCCATCCAATGAGAAGCCGGTGCAGCGCAACAAAGAGTAACACCTGCTCGCCACAACTAGAGAAAGCCCATGGGAAGCAACAAAGACCCAACGCAGCAAAAAAATAAATTAAAAAAAAAAAATTAAAAAAAATTTTTAAAGGATTTTAGTCATTCGATATATGTCTCTGAGCACAATGGAATTAAATTAGAAATTAACAAATCTGAAAAATCTCCAGATCTTTGGAAACTAAACAACACACTTCTGAGTAACTTTGTGGTCAAAGAAGAAATCAAAAGGGAAATCAGAAACTATTTTGAACTCACTGAAACTGAAAACATAATATGTCAACATATGGGATATTGCTAACGCTGTACTCAGCTTCCTCAACTTCCACCTTAAACTGGAAAAACGAGAGCAAATTAATCACAGAGTAAGAGAAGAAAGAACACAATAAAGATCAAAGTAGAAATAAATAAAATGCAAAACAGAAAAATACTATAGATATTAAAAGGATAATAAGAGAATATTATAGAATGCTTTATACCAATAAATTCAAGATGAAATGGACAAATTCCTTGAAAGACATACGCTACTAAAGTTTATTCAAGAATAAAGATATTAAAGAAATTGGATGTGCAGTTTAAAACCTTCCAACAAAGAGAGCTTCAAGTCCAGGTGGCTTAACTGAGAAATTCTACCGAACACTTAAGGAATAAAATAATGCCAATTCTACACAAACTCTACCAGAAAGTTGAAGAGAAGGGAATACCTCCCAACCTATTTATAAGGCCAACTTTCACCGTATCAAGATTACACAATGACATTACAAGAAAACTATAGACCAAAATCTCTCATGAACACAGAGGCAAAAACTCTTAACAAAATTTTAGCATATCAAATCCAATAATATATAAAAAGATGATACATCATGACCAAGTGGGGTTTATCTCAAGAAGGAAAGGTTGGTTTAATATTTGAAAATCAATTTACCCAACTTAGTACACTAAAAAAGAAAAATCAGGACGTCTCTGGTGGGGCAGGGGTTAAGAATCTACCTGCCAGTGCAGGGGACATGGGTTTGAGCCCTGGTCGGGGAAGATCCCACATGTCACGGAGCAACTAAGCCCGTGCACCACAACTACTGAGCCTACGCTCTAGAGCCCGTGAGCCACAACTACTGAGCCCATGTGCCACAATTAGTGAAGCCCGTGCACCTAGAGCCCGTGCTCTGCAACAAGAGAAGCCACCACAAGGAGAAGCCTGCATACTGCAACGAAGAGTAGTCCCTGCTCGCCACAGCTAGAGAAAGGCTGCGTGCAGCAATGAAGACCCAATGCAGCCAAAAATAAATAAACAAATTAAGAAAAGAAGAGAAAAATCGCATAATCATTGCAATAGATGCTGGAAAAGAATGAAAAAATCTAACATCCATTCCTGATTACAGAAAAAAACAGCCCTCAGTAGACTAGGAATGGAAGGAGACTTCCTCAACTTGATAAATGACTTCGACAAAAAACCTAACATCATATTTAATGGTGAAGGACAAAGTACTTTCTCTCCAGGATCAGGACAAAGGCAAGGATGTCTGCTCTCATTACTTCTGTTTCACATTGCACTGAAGGTTCTAGCCAGTGCAATAGGGCAACGAAAAGAAAAGAGATATTCAGAATGGAAAGGAAGAAGTAAAACTATCTTTATTTGCAGATAACATGATTATGTAGAAAACCAGATAGAATCTACAAAAATGCTACTGGAACTAACAAATGAGTTTGTCAAGTTTGCAGGGTACAAGATCAACATACAAAAAGATTAATTTATCTCAACAAACAAGCAGAGATCAAAGTTTTAAAATACTACTTATAACAGAATCAAACATATAAAATACTTAGAATAAATCTGACAAAGGATGTAAAAGACTTGCACACGGAAAAGTGCAAAATATTGCTGGGGGGAAATTAAGGAAGACCTAAATAACTGGAGAGATATAATGTATTCATGGATCAGAAGATTCAAGATTGCTAAGACATCAATTCTCCCCAAATTGATTTATAGATCAAAATCCCAGTAGGCTTTTCTATAGAAATTGACAAGCTAATTCTAAAATTCATAGGGAAATAAAATTTAGAATAACTAAAACAACTTTGAAAAAGAACAAAGTTGAAGAACTAACAGTAACTGATTTCAAGGCTTATGAAGCTACACTTTCAAGACATTGTGATAGTAGTGTAAAGATAGACAGAAAGATCAAGGGAACAGAATAGAAAGTTCAGAAGTAGAGAGATGTGGATAACTGACTTTCAGGTTCAAAGGCATTTAAGTGGAGAAACGATCGTCTTTTCAACAAGTGATGCTGGAACAATTGAATATCCAGGTGCAAAAAAAAAAAAAAAAAAAAATGAACTTCCATCCAAACCATGTACAGAAATGAAGTCAAATTGGTTTAGAGATCTAAATGTAAAACATAGAACTAAAAAACATAAAACTATAAAACTTCTAGAACAAAACAGGTGAAAATTTTTATGACCTTGAGTTAGGCAAGATTTCTTAGATACAACACCAAAAGCATAATCCATAAAAGAAAAAAATAGATAAATCAGACACCATCAAAATTAAGAATTTCTGCCCTGCAAAAGACACTCCTGAGAGAATGAAAAGATGAGTCACAGAATGGGAGAAAATACTTAGCAACTTACATATTGGATAAAGGACTAATTTCCAGAATATATAAAGAACTCTCAAAGTTCCAGAAAAGTATAGATAAAAGATTCAGAGATACAGATGCAAAATAAGCATCTGAAAAGATGTTTCACATGATTAATCATTAGGGATGCTACAGTGAGATACAACTACACACCTATTAAACTATCTAAAATTAAAAATACTGAGCATAGCAAGTGTTGGCCGCAACGTGAAGAAAATGCAACTCTCAAACGCTGCTGGTAGAGATGTAAAATGATCAAACCACTATGGAAAATAGGTATTTTTTAAAAACGTAGACATACACTTACCAATGATCCAGCCATTCTACTTGCAGGTATTTACCCAAGGGAAATGGAAGCATACATCCATACAAAGACTTGTACACAAATATTCATAGCAACTTTATCTGTAGTAGACAAAGACTGAAACAACTCAAATGCCCATCAATGGTGAATAGATCAATTGTGGTACATCCATATAATGGAATACTATTCAGCAATAAAGAGAAATGGATTACTGATATATACAACAATATGGATGAAGATTAAAATAATCATGCTGAGTTAGAGGCCAGTTAGAAAAAAGTATACACTGTATGATTCCACTTACATAAAATTCTAGAAAATGCAAACAGAAAGCAGATCAATGGTTGCTTGGCGATTGGGAAGGGCAAGGAACGATGGGAAGGAAGAATTACAAAGAGACATTAAGAAACTTTCTGAGGTGATGGACATTTTGATTTTGATGATGTCTTCGTGGTGTGTATGTATGTGTGTGTGTGAACACAGATTACTGTATGTCAATTATACCTCAAAAAGCTGTTAAAAGAAATGATATTATATGAGAGAGACAATTGGGGAAATTTGAATAGCAACTCTTTATTAGGTAATATTATTGTGTAGGAATTTAATTTCTTCAATACTGTGTGTTAACAGTATTGTAGTTACATAGGGAAATAATTTTTAATATCCAGAGAGGAGGGCATCTAGCTGACAAGAGAGGGATCGCAATTGCGGCAGATGCTGTGGAAGGCTGAGGAAGATGAGGCTAGAGCAGTGACCAACAGATGTGACGGCGTGGTGAAGACAGTCATTTGTCAGCTGACCTGACAAAGACGGTTGGAACAGACTGCTAAACGCAGGGCCCTTTCCGCCTGCTAATCTCATGCAATCCCCTCAGCTAGCCTTGGCATAACAGAAAGTTTCTATTAGCTTGCCATATTGGAGGGGGGATGGCACAATTTAAGGTGCAGTTAGTTGTGTAATAAACTGTCACAATACGGTCCTACAGAAATAGTTTTTTAAACTGCAAGAAAATGAAACTTGACCCTTCCCTCACAACATATATGAAAGTTAACTCAAAATGAATCATAGACCTAAATGTAACTATACAACTTCTGGAAGAAAACAGGAGAAAACCTTTGTGATTTTGGGTCAGACAATGGGGTCTCACACAAAGATTTCTTAGATAAGACACAAAAAAGCACAAACCATCTAAGAAAAACTGCTAAGGGACTTCCCTGGTGGGTAAGACTCCGAGTTCCCAATGCAGGGGGCCTGGGTTCGATCCCTGGTCAGGGAACTAGATCCCGCATGCATGCCGCAACTAAGAGTTCGCATGCCACAACTAAGAAGCCCATGAGCCGCAACTAAGGAGCCCATCTGCCGCAACTAAGACCCAGCACAACCAAATAAATTAAAGAAATATGAAAACAAATTGCTAAATTAGAGTTCATCAAAAATTTAAAACATCTAGTCTTTAGAGACACTTTCATACAATGAAGATAAGTCACAATCTGGGAGAAGATATTTACTAAACACGTATCTAGGAGAAAGGACTTTTTCCATTGCTTTTCATATAAAGCACTCTTAAAACTCAATATAAATATCCAATTAAAAAACGGATTTGAACAGACACTTCATTTAAAAAGATATTTGCACATGAATAGACACTCAACATCATCAGCTATTACAGAAATGCAAAATGTGGCAAAAACCACGAGATGCAACTACACACCTACTAGAAAGGTTAAACGTTTTTAGAAAACAAATATAAGGATCAGTTGAAGATGTGGAGCAACTGCAACTCTCATAGACTGCTAGTGGGAAAGCAAAATGGCACAGGCACTTTAGAAAACAGTTTAGCAGTTTCTTAAAAAGTTAAATATGCACTTAGCATATGATGAAGCAATCCCACCCTTAGGTATTTCACCCCAAAGAAATGAAAACATATGCTCGCACAAAACATATGTTCACACACACATGTGAGTGTTTTCAGAGGCTTTGTTCATAATAGCCAAAAAAACTAGAAACAACTCAAATGTTCATCAAATGATGAATGCGTAAACAAACTGTGTATCCACACAACTAGAATACTACTCAGCAATAAAAAGGAATGAACTACTGACAGGTGCAACAAAACAGATGAATCTCCAAACAGACTGGCTAAGTGAAAGAAGCCAAAAACAAAAGGCTACATACCACATGATTTCATTTATAAGATATTCTGGAAAAGGCAACATTATACGGACAAAAATCAGATTGGTGGTTGCCAGGGGCTGGTAGCGGGAGGAGGATGGATTGACTACAAAGGGACATGAGGGGTCTTTTGGGAGTGCAGAAGTTTTCTTTACCTCAAATGTGGTGGTGGCTACAGAACTATACGTTTGTCAAAACACATCACACTGTATATTTAAAAATAGTGAATTTTGTTAAGTGAAAATTATACATAAATAAACCTGACTTAAGAAAATAATACAACAAACCTAAAAAAACAATTGAGTGAAAACAAATGTAAGAAAAATCAACTTACAGTTTTTCCAATTCAAGGGTCATCATGAGGATGCTTTCAATTGTTGTAAGCGCCACTTGTGTTGTTCCCATGTCTCTGAAGGAGAAGCCCAAACATGCATGATATAAAACCCAAAGACAAAAATTCTAAACTTAAAAAGATACTTAACATGTGATTACTTCAATTCTGGCTTCTTACTTGCCATACATGATAATTCCAAAGAGCTCTTATTGAAGAAATTTAAATGTGCATCATCAAATTAATGGCCTTGGTGCTGAACGGTACAATCATTTTTTATTATCCTAACTTCTCATTTTCAATTGCATCTACCTCTTTTGATCACTCTCTTTAAAAAAAAATAATGTACCCCTTATTCCTTTTTGCTTTCTGGGATAAATAATATTCCTACATGCATCTACATGTTCCATATCTATATGTGTTCTTCAACACTGTTCTCATTCTCTGCTGGCTGTCTTACCCATGTATATTCTTTCTTAATCGTTTTCTTTGCCAATAACTTTTATTTTCAATAACCCAGTCAAAATCTAAATTATGACTTTTTAGCCAAAGTACTCAATCTTTGACGAAAGTACAAAAGAGCAGAAATTATCTCATGAGCCATGAAACTGTTGCAATACTTACAAATATTTTAATGCTGGCAATTTAAAAAGATAAGAATCTTCAACTGTTGTCAAAGGATTATGATTGAGAATTCTGAAAAATGGAATGGAATTTAAATTATCTGCATTTTCAATTACTTCCATGAAAGCTTATATTCATTTTTTTTTTGGTACGGAACGTGAAGGTTTAAAAAAAAAATCATTTTCTGTCTTTACCCATAAATCACCCTTGGCATCTGTAAAACACTCTTTCATTGGGAACTACCCAGGTCTCTAGATGATAAAGTGGAGAAGAGAAACAAACAAACAAACAAACAAATAGAAAAAAAAGTGGCTAGTAAAGACAAAATATGCCAAAGAACTTTTCAGGTTAAAAACCCTAGAAGTGACTATGCTGGTAGGAAGCCCTTGCTCTGTAAAAAAGTACTATTTCTAGTGTCCTCCATAATTCAAGGTGTTTTTCTTTCATCTCTACAAATTTTTTAACATTTCATGATTTAAACTACCCAGTGAAAGACAAAAATAGGGCTAATTCCTTGGTTCTGGAGCCAAAGAAGAAGAGATAAATCCAAGAGGAACTGGTGAAAGCCATACTCCCATCACATAGTCCCATGCGTATTCCTGTATCATAGCCTTTGTTACTGTGTATGTAATCACCTGTTTACTTGTCAGTCTCCTAGATTGCCAGCAACTTGAGAGCAGGGACCACACTTTATTGTCATTATTATTCCTGTGCCTGACACAGTGCCTAATATTTACTAGGTATTTAATAAATGTTTGCTGAATAAATAAATAACATTTTGTTTATATATCAATAAAATAAACAAATTAATTGTGGGGAACAAAATTTTATTCCAAAACGCTGGAATAGATTTTCTTCTTAGTTCTTTCTTTCTTTTTCCTTAGTTCCTTAAAACAAATAAGGGGGGGAAAAAAAACCCAAAAGAAACAGGAAGAAAGAAAAGAATATCTGACTTTAGGTTAACTCTACTCAAGAATTATTAACGTATTTTTGCGAATATTGTAAAATAATTATCAAAACTAATATCTTTTGGGTTGCCACGCATCTGTGATCAGCATTTAACATTTAATCCTCACAGTAACCTTATGTGATAGATATATTACCCCATTGTACAAATGAGGAAACTGAGGCACAGAGAAGTTATATAACTTGTCCTAAGTCATCAAGCTAGTAAGAAGCAGAGCTGGAATTTGAACTCAGTTCTGACTCTAAAGCCTGTGTTTAACCTGAATGAAAAAAAAAGTGGGGGGTGGGGGGGGTTTTTAAAACATCTGTTACTTTAACCGTAATTTTGAGAGCACTAAATATAGAAATACCTTTTCAAACTTCATCTACACATCTGGGAAAGCCTCTATGAGAATTATATTTTCTCTTTTTATTTATTTATTTATTTATTTCTCTTTTTATTTATTTTTTCCTTAATCATCTCCCATGATAAATATTTAATTAGCCTATGGTCATTGAGACTTTAGAGATTTTAAAAGATATTGCAGGAAAATCAGTAAAAATGATGGAGGAAGGACACCTGAAAATTCATCCCTCCATAGAAGCAACAATAACAATAACAACAACAACAACAACAACAAATCTGGCAAAAATGGTCAGAATCAACTTTTTCGGAACTCTGGACATTTAACCAACAGGCTTGCAGCAAATTGGGGAGCAATTTATTCAAGGAAAACAAATTAATTTCTGTGAGAACAATGAGATCTGTGTTGCTTGAACTTGTCCTTGACCTTTGCTCTCCATGCCAGTGGTAGCCTTGAAAAACAGCCCACATCCCTGGTACCAGGAGGAGCAGCATGGACTGGGAGGTCCTTCAAAGCCTCATTCCCAAAGAACTGTCATTGTTTTACATGTCTGGTGGTCCCCTGGAAGACCTCACTTGAAAGGCTTGCCTTTGACCTGACTGAGAGCTGTCTAGTGAGAAAAGCCTCTCCTCAGGTGGCATTTTTGGAAAACATTTTCGAGCAAATATTTTAACATGGCGGTTGCATGAGGCAATGGATAACAGTTCGGGGCAAAAAACAGCCCAACCGGAAAGCTTAAAAAGAAAAGCTGAGGAATGAGATGTCCACAGAGACTTTGAAATGTTCCAATGTATTCCTGGGAAACTGGAAGACCACAAGACATATTCCTGGGAATCTAGGAAAATAACTGTTAGCATTAATAAATGAGTTCAGCAAGGTTGTAGGATATAAGATCAATATTATTTCTACACACCAGCAATGAGTAATCCAAAAATGAAATCATGAAAACAATTCCATGTGTAACAGCATCAAAACAAATAAAATACTTAGGGAAAAACTTAACCAAGTAAGTGCAAGATTCACACTGAAAATTACAAAACTGTTGAAAGAAACTGAGGAAGATCTAAATAAATAGAAAGACATGCTGGATTCATGGACTGGAAGATAATCTGATTAAAATTTCACTACTTCCCAAATCGACCTATGGTTCCACTGCAATTCCTATCAAAATCCCAGCTGACTTCTTTCCAGAAATTGCCAAGCTAATTCTAAAATTCATATGGCAATTCAAGGAAACAGAATAACCAAAACAATGTTGGTAAAGAACAAAGTGGGAGGACTCACACATCCTGGTTTCAAAACTCAGTTCAAAGCGACTGCAATCACAGTGTGCTACTGGAATAAGAACAGACATGTAAATCATTGGAACAGAATTGATAGTATAGAAATAAACCCTCATATTTATGGTCTATTGATTTTCAACAAGGGTGCCAAAACAATTCAATGTGGAAAGAACAGTCTTTCCAAATGATGCTGGGACAACTGTACATCCACACACAAAATAATGAAGCTGGACTCCTGCACGTCACACCATGCAAGAAAATTAACTCCAAATGGATCAACTATCCAAATGTAAGAGCTAAGGCTGTAAAACTCTTAGAAGAAAACACAGGAGTAAGTCTTTATGACCTTGCATTAGACAACAGTTTCTTAGATATGATACCAGAAGCACAAACAACCAAAGGAAAAATAGATGAATTGGATTTTATAAAAATGAAAAAGTTTGTGCTTCAAAGGACACTATCAAGAAAGTGAAAAAACATATAGAATGGGAGAAAGTACTACAGGTGGGAAGAATAAGATGCAGTTGGGAGAAGAAAAGTATAGTAGTTGCTAGGTGTGACAATCTCAAAATTTTGAACTCTTACAAATAAAACAGCCACCCTAAATCACCCCAAAGGACAGACCCAAGTTAGTTTTGGTTTTAGCGTTTATGCCTTTCTAAATCTGAGAAGCTGCCAGGATTCTAGTACACAGCAAAAAGTGACGACAACACCCTGAAGTGTGTAAGCTTTTGTGTGTACATAGCTATCGAAAGGAAACCAATGCTAGTTGACTGGGGGAGCCTTAGAGCGGCTCTGTGACCGCAGCTCAATTTGCCTTCATAGTGTGGCCACACCTACCTCATTGATATTCTCAACAATGGGGTAAATAATTCAATAGGGATAAGGCTTTGATTTTCCTCTTATTTTCTCTTAGTGCTTATGTTCTTGGTACAATATTGATGTACCACAGACAAGCCAGCATGTGAATGTCCTCTGTCTGGTTAAGTTATATAGCCTTTCTACATTGTAGAGCCCTTCAGTTTCTAAAATCATGGAGCTTGTATTGTTAGGACCAGTGAAGTGACTAAAAGAATTTTTAAAAATAAGCCATCAGTCTGGACCTGCATAGGTGAATGAAGGAGAAACACTTTAAAGTCAGAAAAAAAAGTAGACTTAACATTTAGGATTATCAACCACTGCTGGTTTTCCATAATATATTTCATTCCTGATTTTATCTGAAAGAGATACGATTACTACCACCATTCAAAAAGTGGTACTTTATTAATTAATAAGCTCTTAGCTCATTTTTGAGGTCAAAATTTCGGATTTCAAATAGACTACCACACTGCTAACTACTTCACCTGATGTTTGTCAATAACATAGAGGCTTCATTCAAGAAACCTACTGACTTATAATTATCTGAAACCCGGTGATGAATCAAGGTTTTGTGGGGCCTGAACCTCATCTACTTTGGGAAATCCTGTCTAATAAAAACATGCACAGTTATGAATACAAAAATCGCTAGGACCCCTCTCAAGACCTTGGAAGGGACCTATGCAAGTGAGGAGCCCTGAAGCCTAAGCTTCATTGAATTCATGATAAATCCGCCTCAGCTGGGGCCCTTTGCCAAACTTATTTAATGCAGGCAACTTATAAACACCCCAGTAATATGTCATCATAGGTAGTAAAATGACTTAACTCGAGGGCGGCATCTTCCCTTGGTGGCTTGCCTTTGGAAAGAGATGCAATAAAGTCTGTATCTCACCATGGCAAATGTTTCCTGAAGCAAATTAGCTTTGTCTATTAGAAAGACTTAGCCCAAAACAAAGACTTAGTATACTGTGACAATCTTTTGAAAGTAACTGTGAATGAGTTTTAGGAGTACAGTACTAATTTATTTCCAACACCAGATAGTTTTGATTCTTTCACTACCTTTTTCTGTCATTTAAGAGGAACACAAATTCAAAAGGAACAAGTTGGTGCCTCTTCCATTACAAATCTTTTCTAACCGACCACCCATTGTCTACTTCATCACCCCCCTCCTCACCTTGTTACCCTGCTGCACAGATGCTAGAATGGCTCTCATATATGTTTTCCCATCAACATCCATCTTTCTCCTTCCAGGATGAAAGCTTCTTGGGGACAAAGTCCCTGCCCTATGCGTCTTTGTATCCCCAGCACTTGGTACAGTGCTGACACACAGTGGGCATGGCACTCAGTGAATGTTTCTGAAGGAGTTCATTAATTTTTAAACTGGGATTTATTTATTTATTTCCACAAGGTATTTTCCTGTGTTGCCTACATAACTATAGTGAAACTCTGATTCTTATAAGGAACTCTTGGTGTTATAGGATGTTTAGGAAACGAGGTGAGTTTAAGACGTTGTATTGACGCTACTAAAACCTCCTGGTGAAGGGACCTCATGAGCCTGCTCTCCGGTGTGCTGGCAAAAGACAAACTGACCCTCGGTGCTCTCTCCCCAAGGTAGGCATCAGCACACTAACAAGGAAAAGGAAGGAGGCCGCTAAAGATAGGCATCTGCAGGAATTGCTAATCCAGCTCCAGACACAGCCTCAGCACCTGCATTAACCCAAAATGAACTGTGTGAAACTGGATTTCTGAACCACAAGACAGGTAAGAGAGTCTTTTCCAAAGCCAGGTGTAGAAGAGCTCTTTACCTTGAGTCTAAAATCGCCTTCGGGCCATTGAACGTACCCACTCTCATTTCCTTGGGTCATGAGAAATCACAGAATTTTTGAGCTGAAAGGGTGTAAAACCCACACTCCTTACTGAAGACTAGTCAGCAAAGAAAGTATATTGAATTAGGCTACAGCAATGTATTTTCTTTGTATTTCTCACACTACAGCTGAACACAAACAACGTCTTTTTCCACACCTCAAAGCTTCCTATTGGCCACAGATAATTCACTTCAGAGATATATGCTGTTTGAAAAATAATGTTCTGGGTGGCTGGGGAGAGCCCTGTGGTGGGCGTTCAGGAATTCTTTCTGCTTTACCATTTAAAAGAGCTAATAATGGTTGGGGAAGCACCCACACCTTTTGCTCGCTGACGAATTCGGTGCTAAACTTAGCTCTTTGCAGCTCTGTGTTGCATACATTTTAAGCAGTTAGGAACTTTGCACATGAGCAGGAATCAAAGTGAAATTCAAAAGTGGAACTTCATGGACCATTCGCATATTGGAGAGACATCAGTGGGATTCCATGACAATGCTAATTTGAGTGTTTTTGCTTGGTGCCTTTTATTGCCCGTGCCAAAGATCAGTACTATGGAAAGCAGAGCGTTTCATATATATGAGTTAAACAAGTCTCTTGGCCTCTTTGTGCCTTAGTTTCCTCATTTGAAAAAAAAAAAAAAAATGGCTCTCAAGACATACTTTCCAGAATTCATACTGGGCTTACACCCAGCTAACCAATAACTGCATGATGCTTTTACACACAGTTTTTTACACGTATTCATCTTCGATTTCACTTACAACTTGCGTAAAAACTGCATTCCATGCCAGGCCTGAAACGTTCCAAAGCTCAGTTCTGTGAGTAAATTGCAACTAAGATTTCTACAAAAAAAGACACAAGCAAAAGAAGAAGAAAAATATATATTCTTTCAGAACATTTATCCTTTGGCAATAATTCTAATTTATATATGATGAAACATAACAACACTACTCCCTCCATACACTAAAGAAATCTCACTGTGGAAGACATTATGATTTACACTTTCATGATTATATATGTGGTGCATTAGATACAAAATAGTAAATGCTCATTAAATACTTGTGTTAAGTGATCTTTATTTCTCTAGAAAGGCAGCACTATTGACATTTTGGGCTGGATAATTCTTTGCTGTGGGAGGCTCTCCTGTACACTGTTGGATGTTTAGTAGCATCTCTGGCCTCTGTCCACTAGATGCCAGTAGCATGTACAGTTCTGACGAGCAAAAATGTCTCCAGACACTACCAGATGTCACCTGTGTGCAAAATCACCCTGGTTGAGAACCACTGCTCTATAATGATTCACTCTGATCTGTGTAATAATTCTCACACTAATCTTTGCTAGAGACAAAAAGGATTTGCTACAAAATTTTAGTAGTAATTTTAATCATATTTCAAAATGAGTAACAAATTAATTTTATAAAAAATTAAGCTTTACAAAAATTCCAAATATAATGAAGTTATACTTGTAACTTACATAAACTGCACAAAAGGTAGTGGTTCAAATGTACGTCTTTCGATAGACTGTATTTTATTGCAGGATAAATCTCTAGGAAAAGTAAAAGGAAAATATTGCCTCAATTAGCTATTAGATATCTAATTAGTAGGAATAACTAGTAGACTTTAGAATGATAATAATAAATAAGAAGCTTTGGTCTAAACTCCAAACCTTAGGAATTATTACTTGAACCTTCCAGAGCCCCTAACCCTGCCTTCACCTCTCTTAAGAGTCTCACCTTCAGGATCTTCATAAATTAAATATACAACTATGGATCTTGATAGATTTTGGAGGTAATCTTTCCCAAGAGCAGAAGCATTGATTAGATTCCACCTTTCGTGGTCTCACCAAATTCTGGATTATGAGCTCAAAGTTTTTATCTCTATATATCATTATAATTTCCAATATTAAAAGGAATATTCTTATATTTACACACCTCCCAGTATAGTTCTGTTTTTCTAGGTCAATTCATTACCAGAAGAAATAAAAGATACCCTTTCACACAACTTGAAAGGAAGTTACTTCTCTCATTAATATGTAACTTTAATTCAGTATTACACTTTCTATCATATTGACTTTTATTCGAAAATACCTACTCTTGACTATAGCTGACTATCTTATTTCCATTGATTCCAGCTTAGTCTCTCATTTCACCTGGATGGGTATAACTGTCTTCTGACTGGTGTTTCCATCTCTACCCTCTCCCTTTCTAAGCCATCCTCCACGCGATCACCAGATTAACCCTCCGGAAGTGGTTCTCAAATACCAGCATCACTTGTGAACTTATTGAAGATACAAATACTCAGCCCTACTCTGGACCTCTTGAATCAGAAACTATGGGGGTGGAGCCTGTGTTTTCACAAGCCCTCCAAGTGGTTGGTTCTGTTGCAGGCTAAAGCTTGTCCTAAAGCACTGCTGTGGTAACATGGTAGCTTGACATGTTATCCTTGGCTTGGCCTCCAAAGCCCTAGATGATCTGGCTCTAATCTCCTACTCTTCCCACTTGTACTCTACAGGTACTCAGAGTATTTTTCCTGTGTTTTGCCTTTCTCCCACTTTCCTTTTGCAAGCTTATTCTTCCCAGGTTGTCTGTCATTGATACCCAACGGCCCTTCGAGGTCCCGTTTAAACAGCATTGCTCTAGTAACATCTTCCCGGATCCAATTTGAAGTCTTTTTTCCCTCTTTTGTGCTCCAATACCAACTTATAGCTCTCATTGCCCATATTCATTTCTTTCTTTAAATATAGCTATTTTTGCAACCCATGTCCTCTGAGCATAAACTCCTTCAAAGTATGGACTAGATCCTGCTTATGTGCATCGTCTATCATGTTTAAAGCCTACGTGCGGACATAAAGCAAACTCAAATATTTATAAAATCAACAAATAGCTGGGGAGTGGATAGAAGGAGGAAATGACTGTTTTAAAAGAAATGTAGTTTTATTACTTCATGGTGCCTCCACAACCATGTCATTATGGTTTGAGCTTATATGTTTATTTTCCCTGTGAGATCATGAGTTGCTAAAAGGAGTCCTGTCTTACCCATCTTCGTGTTTACAACACTAGGCGTAGTGCTGATTAGCATATTCTTTTTTCGCTTTCTTATTGATTGGCTTTTTTTTTTTTTTTAAAGAATGAGAGTACTTACGCTAACCTGAAATAATCAGATGATAAAGTATTACATAGTAGAAGTAATGAAGGGCCTATTCCACTGTGCAGTTATCTTATTTGTTTTTCTCCAAACTGTGTAAGGTTTGGAGCCCAGATGGCAGAGAAGAGACTAATATAAAGGTGATTGCCCCTTAAGGCTTGGAAGGTTTGATCATTAAAAGAACTATTTTTAGGGTCATGTGAGGCTCTTTATACCCACTTCCCTTAAGCCTTTTATATTTGCAAGAAGAATCTATTTGCTAAAGAGGATCATTAATTGGCTTAATAAGGATTAATGACATACACAGCTTTGGATGCCATGGACAAAGGACAAAAACTGAGCTTTTATAGTAAAAAACACAGTTATCTCCTTATCCCTAAATAAAGGAAATACGAGTCGGGCAAGCATTTCCTCTTTGATAAAGAAGCTGGAGAGGGAATTCCCTGGCGGTCCAGGGGTTAGGACTCGGCGCTTCCACTGCTGGGGACCTGGGTTCAATCCCTGGTCAGGGAACTAAGATCCCGCAAGTCGTGTGGCGTGGCCCAAAAAACAAAACAAACAAACAAACAAAAAACAGAAAAAAAAAGGCTGGAGAGATTTTTGTTAGGGGCATTTCTGATATGCTTATTTAGTGTAAACATTTCTAAATATACCACTTAACCATCATCTTAAACATTCTTAATATTGGTATCACAATTCCTGCATCGAAATCCTTAACAACAGTTTGTTCTTTTGGTAACTTAATGTGTTCTTGACAATACTGATTTTTTTTTTCAGATTTTTTTTTTTGTGATGTGGACCATTTTTAAAGTCTTTATTGAATTTGTTACAATATTGCTTCTTTTTTTTTATGTTTTGGTTTTTTGGCCATGAGGCATGTGGGATCTTAGCTCCCTGGCCAGGGATCGAACCCGCACCCCCTGCACTGGAAGGCAAAGTCTTAACCACTAGACCACCAGGGAAGTCCCTTGACAATACTGTTTACATACTTCATCTACTTAAATATTTAATATTTAAATGTTAATTTAATTTAGATTAAATTATCAAAGTTATGAGTTAATGGCATTCATATTAATGTAAGTGTTCTATATTTTCTTGTCCTGTAGGGGACAATTTGAGGTTAACTTTAATTCCTCTCATTTCACTAAACCAACTTTTTCAAACCTTTTCTGTAAAGACCAGATAAGTAAATATTTTAGGCTTTGCAGGCCACATACACTCTCTGTCACATATTTTTCTTCGTGTCTTTTTTTTCCCGTTTACAGCCCTTTAGAAAATCACTTTTAACTTATGGACTGTATAAAAACGGACTGTGGGCCAGATTTGATCCATAGGTCATAAACAAAATATAAATACAGATGGAGAGTATATGAACACTTATGTAACAAGGTTCATATGGGAGTCTATAATTGCTCAGACCTCATTACCACTTTTCCTCTACAACTAAAGTGTATTTTTCTATCTATACCTTGTCTATATAATGAAAAAATTAAAAATGAATAGGAGATATATAGTGCTAGTGATGGGCTGGGACCCTACACAGACTTAAAGAATTGTAGAATTTTATTGCTAGGAGAAACTGAAGAGATTATCTAACTTGAACCCCTTAATTATTTTATAGATAATCTACTTTATAGATAAGAACTCATAAATAAATATGATTAACTTACAAATATCGGAGGGATAGCAAGCCTTCAAAGGAGTCCTTATGTAATTCAGTCAAATAATTTTCACTGAGAATTCTGAAAAATGAAAAGGTTATTTCTGGATCAAACTGCAAAATAACTACAACTATGTACTACATAGGACTAACTCCTATATGTGGAGGAAAGCTGGGTAATGGTGCCACCTAAACAACCTAATTCTTATCTAATTTAGGGATGGTGATTTCTGCTCTGTTTTCATTTAAACCTTCTTTTCACGTCCTCCTTTCTGTCCATCTCTCTCCATCACGCATGTGCACGCGTGCGCACACACACACACACACACACCCACACACACCCACGCCCCACCCACTCTTCCCACCAAATCATATAGTTAATGCCTACTCTCTAGATCACGAAGCCTCTGTTAGAACCCAGCTCTGGGTGGCACCAACGTTGCAGAGCTGCCCTTCCCTCCTCTCTTTCCCCAAACCTTATTGGGAAGTCCCACACACAGCTGTATCAGGGCAAATGAAGCCATCTGATTTTTTCCCGCATTAAAAATTTTTTGAAAACTAAAATGTGCATAAAATATACATAACTGTTCAATAATTCAATTGAACAACTGTTCAACTGTTTAATAATTACAAAACAGACCCCCACGTAATACCATTCATGTCAGGAAAGAATCCTGCCAGCATCCCAGAAGACCCCGTGTGCCCTTTTCCAATCACAACCCTCTCTCTGACTTCCTAGAGGGAACCACTATCCTGACTTTAATAATAATTTCCTTGCTTTTTAAATGTAGTTTTGCCTTTTCTCTATCAGCCATAAACAACACAGTTTAGTCTTGCTTCTTCTTGGACTTTATATAAGTGGAATCATATTATATGTATTATTTTCCACATTGCTTCTTTCATTCAACATTATTTTGTAAAATTATTTTATTTTTGCCTGTAGTATGTAGTGTTGCATGTCCAACTACATGAGGCTTCTGAGTATTTGAAAGTGGCTAATGTGACTGAGTTGAATTTTTAATTTAATTAATTTCAATTATTTTAAAATTAAAATTTTAAAAACTGGTACTCAATGTAATTATTGGAAAATGTTTATGTTAGCAACAATTTGCATATGTGATACTACATTTTTGACTGTAAATTTTATGAAATCTCAATACCGATCAAGTATTTGTAATAAAATTTAGCAACCAAATTGTGATTTCAAAGAGTTAGTATGGGAAAAAAATATAGATTCTCTCATTAATTTTTAGATTGATTACATGTAGATATGATAACACTTTGGATACTTTTAAATACTTAGTATGAAAAAAACACAGAATATCTTATTAATAATGTATATAATGATTACATGTTAAAATGAAAATATTTTGTAAATAAGGGTTAAGTAAAAGATATTAACATTTATTTCATCCGTTTCATTTTACTTGTGTTTTTAAGTGGCTACCAGAAAATTTAAGATTACTTATGTGGCTTGCGTTATGTTTCTGATGAAGTGTATGACTTCTAAGTATGATTATACCACACTTTATTCATTCTACTGTTGGTGTATACTGAGATTTTTCTAGTTTTGATTTATTAAAAACAATACTGCTGGGCTTCCCTGGTGGCGCAGTGGCTGGGAGTCTGCCTGCCAATGCAGGGGACGCGGGTTCGAGCCCTGGTCTGGGAGGATCCCACATGCCACGGAGCGACTGGGCCCGTGAGCCACAATTGCTGAGCCTGCGCGTCTGGAGCCTGTGCTCCGCAACGAGAGAGGCCGCAATAGTGAGAGGCCCGCGCACCGCGACGAAGAGTGGCCCCCGCTTGCCGCAACTGGAGAAAGCCCTCGCACAGAAACGAAGACCCAACTCAGCCATAAATAAATAAATAAATAAATAAAATTTAAACAAAAACAATACTACTTTGAACATTCTTGTATTTGTATCCTGATACATATTTGCCCGAGTTTGTCTAGGATGTAATAGGGATACAAAATTGTTTCCTAAGAAGTTGTGCTATTTCAAGTTGGCAGATTGAAACATGTCAAGTCTCCACCCCTTCAACTTCCACCAAAATCCCTAAGAATGACATAACTAGAATCCCTAGAAAAGATATAACTTAAGAATCACAACCTTAGCTCAATGTGTGGGAGCAGCTCCACAAATGCTCCCTTACCAGAAACGTCCTGGAGCTACTACAGGGTGATCAGTTGGAATAGTGTGGTAGGAGCAGCCTACAGCACACGTCAACCCCACATCTTTCCCCCTTGATCCAGGCAGCAAAAGGTGTCTTCCTCTAGGCAGGAGCAATTGGTGTTAGAAAGGGGGCAAGGTCTCAGAACCCTGGAAGAAAGGTATGCACTCCCTGACTAGCCACCAGAAGGCACCTTCCACCTCTGCCTTATTCTCAGGGGAACCCATTGGGAGTAATAAGCCCCAACAGCTCATTTCACTTCTCCCCTAAAGCTGGGAAACAAACGCAGTAGAATCTCAACTACAAAGATGAATTACACTCAGGAAGGACCAAACAATGTGAGAAAGCCAACTCCATTAAGGACAGAAAACAAAAACAAACATAAGAGCTTATAGCCAATGAATCAGAGTTAACAAAGCACAAGAGGACCTTAGGATAGCACAATTATTACCCTCAGACAGATGTAAGCAGATAGTGCATCCATTA
The DNA here is from genome assembly GCF_028023285.1 of Balaenoptera ricei. Taxonomy (NCBI): domain Eukaryota; kingdom Metazoa; phylum Chordata; class Mammalia; order Artiodactyla; family Balaenopteridae; genus Balaenoptera; species Balaenoptera ricei. The sequence goes on along the minus strand of NC_082658.1, from coordinate 17,518,099 downwards.
ATCAACTCAAGAATATACAAATGAAAAGTGTTGGCAATAATAAAAAATCTCAGTATATGAGAAGCAGAAATGACAGTTAAAAAATAAATTAGGAAACTGAGAGATCCAGCCCATGACTTCTCCAGAATGCAGAATGAAGGGAGCAGGAACGATTCACAGTCAAGCCTGACGCCTGGGTCTGCCAGAGGAATGTTAAGCCCTTTGCTTCCGCTGGTCTCACGATAAAGACTAGGAACATGCTGAGGGGAGGAGGGGGTGGTGTTTTGCACCTGTTTCTTATAGCTGATAAGCAGGAAGGCACATAGCCAGTATCCCAAGAGTGGAGTGAGGGAGTAGTAGAGAGAGTCAGTACAGAAGAAACTCTATAAGACGTCAGAGGTAGGTTTCTCGTGCCTGGAAGAATCCCCTTCCTTGCAGGCGATATTAACAGTGGTACATCCTTCAGGAGCCTTGGGGATCTGAGCACAGGCTATGTTGCCTTGTGAAACTATTTCCACTGAGTTCTGCATTTAAAACCTTCTGCTTTTCACTCACAGTGTCTCTTGGTCACATATTTATATTAATTCCATCTCATAGCTTAATTCCAGCTCATAAATTAATTCTTTACCCATAGCTTATGAGAATTAAAATATTACTACCTGGAAACTCTGCAACTCAGTTATTAAGGTGGTTCATATTATACAGAATATAGTCACACACATTTTTAAAAGATCACTAAAACAAAAACACAAGAGACTTCAATTCCCACAAAGAACTCTTGGAGCCCTGAGCATGCTTCAAAGACCCTGACCTCAATTTGAAATTCACCATGTTAGAAGGACTCGCAGTGATTGTCAGAATACATGTTAGGGGGAATGGTCAACAGATGGTGCTAAGACTGATTGTTTTCTCACCTCTAAGTAGTGGTTTCACATTTCCATGGAAATGATCCAAAAAGAAAAAAACCAAATCAATATGTCCAACGACATTTATGGTAACCCTTTTCATACCTTCAAAGGTAGGAAAAAACTCTACCTCCCCACATCGCATAACCAAACTGTATGTATATACCATAAATGACATACAAACGTCACAGGAAATGATGGTATACGAAAAAAAGCTACACAAAAGTGGAACTCACATGTACTGATTATAACTTTGAACGCTGACAAGGATTCAGGAAGTACAGCAAAGAGATGGGGCTGATCCTCCACTCTTTATGGCACTGTCTTCTCTGATTGGCTGATGCCCATACCAGACTGGTTAGAGTTTGAATATCATGGTAGGACAGGGGGTAACCAAACAGTATGTATTTCAAATTAATGGGGTTTCTTTCTGTGAAGTTGTTTGGATGACAGGATAGTAGAAATTTTAAAAATAACAACGGTAAATTCAGCCTAGAAGTAAAGTTTAGACTGAGAATGAGTCAGTCACCAAAAAATTACCCAAAAAGGAGCTTCAAATAAGCAATAACTCAATAACTGAAATAAAATACATTAATCTGTAGAACTCCAAATATTCATTTTGACGGAGGAAAAAAATTTTAAACTATGGGGAATCAGAGTTAAAGCCAGATCTAAAACTTTCTCACACCATGAAAATATCAAAACCAGGCATGAAGTAACATTTAAGAAAGATCCATGTCTAACTTCTGACCAGGGTTCTGGTCTACGGCAATCTTCTGAATTTCACATTCATTCTTGATTCTGTATTATTGACAATTATCCTTCTCTCCACCTCTGTAACTTCTAGGAAATTGAGAGGGCTCAGGGTTTGTTTGTTTGATTGATTTAACTATATATGTAATGCAAACAATAGGCCTTTCTGGAACTGATTTACTCTGCTTCCCCTGCTTTCTTTCTCTCCAAAGTACTTAGCAATGCTTGAAATTATACCTATCTATTTATTATACTTATATACTTATTTTTACATACTTGTAAACCCCCTGAGAACTGGAATACTGGGGCTGTTTCATTCTTGGGCCTGTAACCCTAGCATGTAAAACAGTTCCTGGCATATAGTAGATACTCAAAAAATATTTATTGAATGAATTCAGAAAGTGACAAGTTATCAACTATCAGATACTTTTACTTAAAACAAATTATCCATTTATCGTCACTCATGAGGATAAGTACAGGAAAAGAAATGTCTTTCTTCTCCCCTACATTTGTGACTCAATCTTTTGGGACAAGAATCCTTTGAGAATTTCAGAAAAGCAATGGTTCTTTTCCCTAAAAAACTGCACTTTCTTGAACACACGCAAAAGTGTGCATGCAATTTCGACTTGTGGATCATCCTTTTAGGGCAGAGGTCTGTGAATAGAGAGGACTGAATCCAGAGTGCCAAACTTGGATGGGAAATAAAATTACATCTCAGTTTTCACAAATCTCTAACTAAAATCAGCACTTCCTTCCATTGTGAATGTAGGCAACAAACCACAGTAGATCAACAGTATAGTTAATTTGGTCCCCAATAGAAATCACAGGTCATTTCATATCACGTATATGCTGCAGATACCTCGAAATATCATTTATTCTCATCACTACCCTGGAGTTATAATATTTATTAGACCTACCACTATATCTTGTTATTTAATGTGTTAAGAGAAGCATATTTATTACTGCCTCACTAATTTTAAAAATATTCTGAAAACTATTTCAATATAGTTGGTTTCCTTTGTTTTTCTATATAGTTTGACTTATTATACATTATAAAACATTATCCCAAGAACATAAGCTTCTGTAGCTTGCCAAAGAGGTATACACGGGGGAGCAGGAGGTATAAAGAAATTCTGCTTTGGGGAAACACTGACCTCAAGTTAGGAACCTCTGCTTATAAGGTAGAAACCTCAAGCTGACTTAGAAATCTTCAAACCTTACCAGACTCATGTTATAGTGTATCGCCTCCCAAACACATGCTTTTTAAAAATTAATTTTTTAATTTCAATTTATTTTAAAAAAATATGTCATATAGGGCTTCCCTGGCGGCGCAGTGGTTGAGAATCTGCCTGCTAGTGCAGGGGACACGGGTTCGAGCCCTGGTCTGGGAAGATCCCACATGCCGCAGAGCAACTGGGCCCGTGAGCCACAACTACTGAGCCTGTGCGTCTGGAGCCTGTGCTCCGCAAGAAGAGAGGCCAGGATAGTGGGAGGCCCGCGCACCGCGATGAAGAGTGGCCCCCGCTTGCCGCAACTAGAGAAAAGCCCTCGCACAGAAATGAAGACCCAACACAGCCAAAAATAAATAAATTAAAATAAATTAAAAGAAAAATCACAGTTCGAGTACTTTAAAAAAAAAAAAAAGCAAAAAAAAAAAAAAAAAGTCATATATACTCACAGCTCAAAATTCCAAAAATATGTAGCGCACAATTCAAACTTTTTCTCTTACCTCTGTCCCTCAGTCTACCACCCCCCTCCACTCCCAGAGGAAATTAAGTTATCTATTTCTTGTGCCAAATGACTTTCATTTTTCTTACAAGTTTGGGAAATAAAATCTCCAAGTTAGATACTATCACGGGAAATATAAACTACATATACTATTTACGAAATCTGTAAATTAAAACAAATTGCCTGGTTCTAGCATTTTTTTCCTTACCAATAAGATATCCGACTAAGGGGGCATCTCTTTAAGGGTGGTCATAATACCTGTTTTTAGATTGAATGTTATGTCTTTTATTATTAATTCAGAAGTCATTTATGACTTGTCTATTCAAATTGAACTAAGGATATGACCACAGACTGTCATGAAAAATTACTTTGAATGTTTTTTTCCAAAATCACTTATGGATCTAAACTGACTTTTTCTACAAATCAATAAAAAAAATAGTAACAGAAAAATGGGCAAAGGACAGACAATTCAGAGATGAAATACAAATGTTCAGTAAACATATAAAGATATTTAAGTTCACAAGTAATACGAAAAATTCAAATTCAGATGGGACCCCTTTTATTCACCCGTCAGATTAGCAAAAAAAAAAAAAAAAAAAAAAAAAAGGGAGACTATCCAGTGTTGGTAGGGTGTGGGGAAATGAATGTCATCACAGCAGGATGACTGGAGTATAAGCTGGCACAACTTTTTCGAAGGCAATTAAAATTTTATATCTAAATAGCCTTCACCCCAACAATCCCATTTCTAGATAACTATTCTATAGAAATAAATGACCAGGCTCACAAAAATGCATGTACAAGGATATTCATTGCAGCAATGCAAGTAACAAGACAACTGGACATAATCTAAACATCCTTCAATAGGGGCGTTATTAAACTGTGATACATTCATACTATGGAATACTATGCAGGAGTTTAAATGAATGGGGTAACCCTCTATGTACTGGGAAGGAAAGAAATCTAAGACATATCATGAAATGAAGGAATCAAGTTGCAGGATGTTACTTACGTAAAAAAAGGTAAGAAAAACACACAAACCTATTTTGCTATCTGTAAGTATGTATGTACTCAAACGTATGGAAAAGAGTCTGCAAGGATTAATACTAAACTCAAAGTAGTGGGTGGGGGATTAGGGCACAAGGAGGGTTTTCACTATACCTGTTATTTCATTGTTATCTATTGAGAATATAATCATGTATTACTTGTATAATGGAAAGTAAGTTTAAATTGTCTCTTACTGATTTTAAAGAGGTCCTGCCAAATTTAATTTTTAAAATAAACACAGAATTTCAATCATCAGGTTGCTTTGGGATATGGAAGGGGAAATACCTTTTCTCACAGGTATTGACCTCAAAATTCTGGACCAAGAAGGATCTTACAATGCAGTTAACTTTTTGTATTCATATTTGGGGAGAGTATACTCACAGCTTCTCAGTCCAGCGGTATGCCTTCCATATACTTTCATCAATGTAAGAAATAGAGTTTCCTTGGAAATTTCTGTGAAGAAACACAGTTCATATCCTTGAATAGGTAGGAAAAGAATGTAGAGAATAAGGAAAAGAATCATGGCCACCGTGTGGGGAATATTCAAATGCAGAAAAGACCAGCTTTCTAATTCCCACAGCTTATCAGCTTCCCGGTGTGCACAATTAATAAAAACATACTGTGAGGCCACTGGCACAAACAATGAGGCATCTCCTCAGAACCTGAACTTCCTATCTGTCCAATTTCTTGGATACATAATGCCAATTACTTTTTTTCCAAAATCACTTATGTGTCTAAAATGACTCCTACAAATCAATGAGAAAAATGGCAAACATTTATCAATATCAGCAAATGAATATAAAGAAATCCTATGCTAGGCAACACCAAAGCTTTGGCTCAGTGCCCTCAGAATCTGTCCAGGTGTTAGAAGGATACGGGCAATTAGAAATTAGAGGGACTAATACGAAAATCTCTCTTAAGCATATTGCATAGGGAAAAGCACGAGTTACTGAGCAAGGAGTAAAGTTATTACCTCATTAGGGGAACAAAATGCAAAGGAAAGAGCTCGGAAGGAAGGACACACATCAAAACAGTAACAGGAGTTACCTTATTGGTGGTAGGGAAGGTGGGGTGGAATTTTCACATTTTATCCTATATACTTCTGTGACATTTCTTTTTTTAAACAGTGAGAATGTATCCATGAATTAGACATGTTTAAGAGAAGCTGTTAAACGCCCGAGGTTCAGTTTGAACCACTCACTCAGTGGATGACTTTGAATCTTTAGCTTTAGCTTTGTCCTCTTCCCTCAGCAACAATGTAACTGTTCAGTTTATATGCACATTTTTCACGCGAGTCAGGAATAAGTCAAAACGGATACCTGTCTGCCCATCTGCCTGAGGGACATTTCCACTCAAACAGAGCCTTCTGGTTGCTTTATGCTCACCAATAAAAGATGCCTAAGACTGAACTCATCTCCCTCAAACCGACTCTGCTTGCCAACTGCTGGATTTCCACCTGTTATACCACCATCATTCTGCCCATCAACACATGTGATTTGTCTCTTTCCTGTACTACAATCCCCCAACTCTAGTCAATTACTATATCTTGTCCGTTTTTCCTCTGTAGTACTCTCAGGATTTTCTTTCTACTTCCATCACAACCACTCTAATTTGGCCCCTTCTCACTTTACTCCTAGATTTTGCTAAAGCATTCTATTTGGACTCCCTGAATCAAGCGTTCCTCTCTAGATCGCTCTACATATGAGATCTAAAATCAGCCTCTTGTTTTAATCATTTGTCTCTCTTGCTTGAAAACTTGCATGGCTCCCCATATCTCAGAGCGTAACTTCCAAACCCCCATTGCCGATAGCCAAGGTTTTTCATAATCCTATCTTTCATTGTTGCCTAACCCAATTCTTTACAGCCAGACTAATCTATTAAATTCTGATCATCCCTGCAGTCACACCTTTGCCTAGACTGTACTGTCTATTATTTTTCTGACAAATCACAGCCAATCTTTAAGTCCCAGCTAAAGATTTAGCTTATCCATGCTGCATTCCGTGACCTCCACACCCCTGTGATTACAGGTTCTGGTGAATTACAGCACCTATCTGTATTTCTCTGAATACTTAATTATATATTACCTCCCTTTTAAGGCATATCCCCTTTCTCCCCACTTGTCATTGTCATGTTCTGGAGACAATGCCATAGACTTCTGTGGCTCCCACAGTACTTAGCCCTGGGTTGGGCACAAAATGGGTGCTACATATAGAAAGCCAGGGGACAAAGATGAGTTCTAGATATAACTGAGGGATTGAATAATAATAATAGCTAACACTAAAATATATGCTAGGCACTGATAGAAGACCTTTACCTATATTAACTCATCTAAATCTCCCAATGAGATTGGAGTCATTGGGAGATTTAGGAGTCATAGGAGTCATCCTATGAGAGGATGACTACCATAATCCCCATTTTACAGATGAGGAAATGGAGTCATACAGCTAATAAATGACAGACCTGGGTTCAAACCCAGGTAGTCTGGCTCCGGAATCTCTACTCTTAACCACTTTGTTGTATTACCACCAATGAGATGGGGAGAGGGACATGTCGCTGTAAAGAGGATGGAGTAAAGAGGGGAGAAGAGTAGATGTTAAGGAATTAAAGAATGGGGTAAAAAAATGGAGAAGGAAAAAGTAAGGGCAATTAAAAGTAAAAGACTGGAGGAGAGGGAAAAATAGTAAGAAGGAGAATGAAGACAAGGAATCATTGACAAACAAAAGGTGGAAACAGAAAGTCAGTCAATGTGGGCTGGGGAGATAAGGAGGACCCAGGAAGACCTGAAGAAAGGCTGCCATGTCAGGCAGGATGCAGAGAACAAATGAGGAAAGGCGATTCTTACATGATGGTGAAGGTGCCGTTGTAGGCGTTAGGCTCTGGCTCACGCACTCTGTGGAGCTTCTGCTTTGGGCTGAGACCAACACACGACAGTGTCTCATTTTTGCAGGTACAGAGCTCACATATGCTGATGTTTGTGGTGGCATTCTGTTCTGGCTGCTTCTTTTCTGGGGTATATTTTACACCAGGAAGACCAGTGGGTACCGAATACTGAGTCGAAGGAACTGTCTCAGATGGCCTTGGTTGCTGAGATATGTTAACTCCCAGGTCCCCAGGTGGAACTGTGACTTGAGTCAGGTTTGGCTGTGCAAGTGTCACCTCAGGGTGTTTTGGAGGGGGAGCTGTAGTCTGCTGCAGGGCTGTAGAATGTTCAGACTCTGTAGTAGGTTCTGGAGTTGTGGTAAGCCCCTGGTCTAAAGGTTGCACTCTGACACTGGGTGATGTTGGAGGCTCAGTGTGATCCTGATCTGGTGCTGGAACTATTGGGTTCTGATATACTGGAGGCTGAGCTACAAAAACCTCCTTAGGTGGTTCTGGAGGCTGGGTTAAGGTCCCCTGCATGGTTGGAGAAGGTTCATCCTCCTTAGTGGGTTCGGGCCTTATGGTCAGTTCAAGGTCCAAAGGTTGAATTGTGACCTCAGTCAAGGTTGGATGCTGAGCCTGAACATGCTCTGGATTTGGAAATGTCACCTCGGGGTATGTTGGTTGAGTTGGGGCTCCCTGCTGAACTGGAAAAGGTTCAACATTTTCAGTGGGGGTTGGATGCTGATCTGAAACCTCTTGCTGGACTGACAAAGGTTCCAACTGCTCAGGGGACACTGTAGACTGAGCCGAGGTTTCTTGTTGGGGTGGAGAAGTTTCAACCTCATTAGTGAACGCTGGAGTTACGATAAGTGCAAGACCCACAGGTTTAACAGTGACATCGGGCCGCTGCAGAAGCTGAGCTTGATCCTGACCTAGAGGAGAAACTGTTGTCACATGATGCTCCGGAGAGAAAACTACAGTCACATTAGAGAGCTCTGGAGACTGAGTTGGAGAGGATTCAACCTCACCAGGAGACTGTGGATGCTGAGCTCTGGCTTCCTGCTGAGGTGGAGAAGGTACAACCTCAGGAGCCTGTGGATGCTGATCTGGAGTCTCCTGCTGGGTTGTGGCAGGTGTAACTTCTTCTCCAGGATGCTCTGGATACTGAGCTGGGGTCTCCTCTTGTACTGAAGGTTTGTTATGTGGACCGGCTTCTGGAGATTGGGCTGAAGCCTCCTGTTGAACTGGCAAAGGTTCAACCTCCTCAGGTGGCTGTGAAGGCAGCGTGGGGGCCTCATGCTGGGTTGTAGAAAATTCTGCATTAGTAAGGGGCACTGAGGCCTGAGCTGAAGGCTTCTGCTGATTTGGAGAAGGTCCCACCTCTGGCGTGGGTTCTTTTGTTATGGTAAGCTCCACATCTGCAGGTTTGACAGCGACACTGGATAAGTTTGAATGCTCAGCATGATGGTGACTTGGAGGTGAAACTGTCATTTCGAGATGCTCTGGAGGTTGAGCTGGCTGTTCCTGTTGAGTTGGAGAAGGTTCCACCTCCCCTGAAGAAGGCTCTGGAGGCGGAGCTGGTTGCTCCCGCTCACGTGAAGGCTCAACCTCTCCAGGAGGCTCTGGAGGCTTAGCTAAGGTCTCTTGTTGGGTTGGAGAAGATTCTCTCTCCTCAGGATGCTCAAGAGGTGGAGCCAGGGCCTCCTGCTGAGCTGTAGGAAGTTCAGCTTCCGTAGTGGGCTCTGGAGTGATGGTAAGTTCCAAATCCAGAGGTTGAAGTGTAACACTGGGCAAGTTTGAATGAGCGTGACGCTGAACGCCAGGTAGAGATGCTACCTCATCACTCACTGGAATTTGAAGTACATACTCAGTAGGGAACCCTGGAGTCTCAGTTGGGGCCTCTTGATGGAGTAGAGAAGGTTCAACCTCCTCAGGGAGCTCTGGAGGCTGAGATGGGGCCCGCTGCTGGACTGGCGGAGGTTCAACCTCCTCAGGGCTCTCTGGAGGCTGAGATGGCGTCTCCTGCTGGACTGGAGAAGGTTCAACCTCTTTAGTGACCTGTGGAGTTATGGTAAGTGCCAGATCCAGAGGTTTAACAGTGACATGGTACAAATTTGACTGCTGAGCTTCATTTACCCCATGATGTGCTACTGGTTGAACTACAACCTCCTTAAGTGTCTCCAAAGCCTGGGCTAGGGCCTCCTGAGGACTTGAAGTTTCTAGTTCCTCAGGGGCCTCTGAAGGCTGAGATGGAGCCTCCTGCTGAAGTGGAGGTGGCTCTACCTCTTCAGCGGGCTCTGGAGGCTGAGCCCGGGCCTCTGCCTGGGGTGAAAAAGATTCAACCTCCTCAGGGGTCTGTGGATGCTGAGCAGGGGCCTCGTGCTGGGGTAAAGATTCAGCCTCCTCAGTGCGCTCTGGATGACGAGTGTGGGCCTCCTGCTGGGATGGAGAAATTTCAGCTTCCTCAGGGGGCTCTGGAGGTTCATCTGGGCTCCCCAGAAAATCTGTAGGTAGCCTCTCCTCAGGATAAAAGGCATCCATACTGGGATCTAAATAATCACCCTGCAACTGTTCTAGACCCTGAACTTTTTCTTCAAATTGGCCTGTAGTTCCAACAAATTTGGCAAGCCGTTGATGCTGAACTAGATCTTTCTTCAGGTTTGGGGGTGAAACAATAAACTTCACTGGTTTTGAGCTCTTACTACCTACAGGTGGAACAAGAATTTTAAACGATTGGTGACCTTCAGCCTGATCTGGATGTACGTTTTTCCTCTTACTTTTGTGTCGAGAAGGCAGAACCAAGGCCTGATTCTGATTCCAATCCAGCACTGGAACTTCCTCTGGGAGCTTTTGATGTTGGGTTTGCTTGTTATTCCGATCCTGATGTGGAACAGCAAACTGATCTGGCCCTGTAGGCAGCTCTCCAACCGAATCCGTGTCCGGGTATGGAACCTCAGTCTCAGTCAACTCCTGATGAGGCGGGGCCAACATCTGGACTGGAGACGAGGATGTCAAGTAATTAAAGCCCCTGGCTTCTGCCAGGGGTGTAAGGGCATGGGGCAATTTGGGAGGGAGGTCTGAGGTGTATGAAGACCAAGCCTCGGTCAGCCGCGCGGGGTTGGGGGTCACCTGGACGGGGTCCCGGGCCCACTCCGGAGGCTGAACTGCCAGGAGTAAAAGCCACAGTTGTTGGCACGTGAGGAAGAGCCGTGGCAACAAAAGGGGCAGCCGGGACATAACACGCGGCGGCTCCCAGGCGCAGTGACCCAGGCCACTGAGGAGCCGGAGCCACATCCTCCTTCAGAGCCGAACCGAACCGCTATGCCAGCGCCGACGCGAGGGCTCACCGTTAGCAACCGCGCGCCCCTCCCCCGCCTAACGTCCCACCCGTTATTTATGACGTGTTTAGTTCCGCCACCACCATTATTAGGTTCGTGGGGAGATCCAATCCGCGCCACCCGAGTGGGCCTTTTTCCCAGAGTCCCCAGGGCGCAAGCCATTCTTCCCCTTGCAAAAGCAACAATTACCTCCTGCCGGGCCCTCTTCCCAAGCCCTCCCTGCCCTCCCTGGCCCCAAACAAGGAGGCGGGATTTGGGCTGCAGACCCGAGTGGCCCCAAACTCCAGCGGCCCAGGGGTGGCGGGGGGTTGGGAAGGATGCAGAGCTTCCCAAGGAAACCACAGGACCTGGCATTCCGGGAAATTCAAAAGTGCTAGTCCAGTTCTGGCAATGTGAACTCTTCCTCCTCAAAGCTCAAGTCTGAGAGGCATTCTTCCCCCCTTTGGCCACACGGCTGACAAGAAAAGTAGCTGACCTGCAAAATGAGCACCAGTTAGCGTGGCGGGAGGGGAACACACCTTACAGTTATTCTAAAATGTTGCCATTTCCTCCAAACTCTCAGTAGTCACGTCTCATTATTAATTCACCACTCTATTATTAGGGGTTACCACTGAATCAGTGATGACTCCAGAACTTCTGTAGGAGGGGTTTGGGCCAGGTGAGCAATTCATTCTGGGAAAGAGAGTCCAAAACCAAGTGAATGGCCCTTTACATGAGCATGGGAAAACTTCCCCCATCCCACCTTGTCTCAACAGAGCCATTAATCTAGAAAAAACTACAGTGTCACTTTTCAGAGGTCTACCCTGTGTGCACACACGGAGAAGACACTTAGAATGTTGAAGTCAGCATGTTAAGTAATTTCCTTGAAATACTGTTAACTAGCACCCAGTTTACTTTCTTCACAGTCCTTTTCATAATCTATTTAATTTTAGTCCTTTTTAATTGTCTGGTACACCTTTAACACCTAAACTCCAAGAGAGAAGGAGCTTCATCTTATTCCCAGTGCCTAGCACATAATGGATTCTAAATGGAAATGATTCCAAGATTGGCCTCATTTAGGAATGGATCTGTTGTTATAATCAGGTTTCCGAAATCTTTAGTATCAATACGGAATCCTTTCCTCTCACATTTCACAGGAAGTTAGACTTCTTAAAGCCCAAACATGGATATGTTTGAAGTTTCCTTGACTGACTGAAATTGAATTAAATTAATTATTTTGTACAGGAAAAACTTTCAAAACTTTTGCATTTTTCAGAACATAACCACCTTTTCTTTCTCTACTTTCTTCCCTTCAAAACAAACTTTGCAACATTGGGGTGAGTTAAATAATCAGAAATCTAGCCCCAAATTAAGCTCTCAATGACATGAAACACATTTTTTTGCTCCTTTTTAATAAAAATCCTATATGCAGTACATTAATGTTTTCTTTTAGCAATTACACTGACAACTTAATCCCTAATTCGAGGCATCCATATAATTGATTTACAGAAAGGTTCTTCTGCAAAATATTTAACACAAGGTATATATGAGATGCTGAGATCTGGGTAATATACCTTACTTGAAAGGCATGAATAGTTTCTAAACACTGTAGCATAATCACACTTAAGGCCATAGTTACTTTGTTCCCAAATCCCTGCAAATCCCCTCTATTTGAGGGGAGTTCTAAAAGGCCTGTGTCTTCTCCTGTGTCCACAACTGTAGACGTACACTGATGGCCCTCAATCCTGCTCTCCAAACTTCAAGTAAGGGGCCAGAGACAAGGCTCGGGACTTGGAGAAGTCCTAGAAATTCCCGGCCTCAAAAGCAGTTTCAGAGTTTCACATTTTCCGAAGGATGACAGAGCTGAGTAGACATGCCAAAGTCTTCCAAATCCTGCTGGTTGTTTTGAACTATGGCTATACTGGCTGTGTACCCCTTGAGTTTTTATCTCCACATACTTGAATTAAATCCTGTAGTTCCTCTTCGGTTCTAGCATCTATGACCTCTGCACAGGGTCTATATGCCACAGCTATTTTACCACTTTCTGAAATAAAGTTAACAAGGATCAATTCAGAAGTTTTCTTGTTCTAAAACTTCCTGTATACAATGGTAGCACCCAATAATTAGACATTCTTTTGATTTCTAAAAGCAGAAAATAAGAGCACTTTCCTAGAAGTTCCCTCAACTGACACTTCACTTTTTATCATAATTATTTGTGAAAAAATATATAAGAAGTGTCAACTTTGGTTCAAAAACCTTTATGATCTTAGAAATAAGAACTAAGGAGTAATGACACAGGAATTAAAAGCTGTGGAAACAAAAGTGTTCAATCACAATACAATTAAATAGGAAGGCATTAGGTGGGGGTCAAAGTGAGTTGAAACCTGGGATAGATACCACTGGACTATAATAGATACTTCATATTAGAAGCAAGGCAAGTGCCTACTCCTTGGGACCAAAATTCTACCAGATACAATGAACAAAGCTTTGGAGACACAGACGGAGAGAGAGAGCATTTGAACACTCTACTGGCAGAAACTGGCCCATGTACCTTTTGGACAATACAGCTTTCCTCAAGGCAAGCTAGAGCCACCAGGCTTTTTGGTCTAAGGAGTTTTGAGTACACATAAGCAATACCTTTGCATATTAGGGACAAACAACCCAGACATTTAGTTTGGTTCTTAAAGGTTGTTACCCAGAGTTGACAGCTGATGGAGATTCTGCCTGATGACCAGGGAAGTCAAACTTCACTGGAAGGACTGCCCAGGCTGGAAGGCCAACACCAATCCACGGACAACTCTTACAAGCAAATAAGGTCTCTGACAACTTAGCTAGGGTTTCTCAGTCTCTAAGCCTGCAGGGCTGTGAAGCAGGGGAGCAATTCTGTTCCGGGAATCTACTACTCATAAAGTTTCCTTTGGGCACAGCCTGTCACATTCTCACTGCTGTATAACTCGATAGGGAACCCAATCAACGCTATTCAGTAGCATGACCACTTTCCAGGCTCACAAAAACGTAGCCGATTATTATATAAGAATCATATTCACCCAATATATCAGAAATGAAAACTGAAATTAAACTGATTCCAAAACCATAATCTAATAAACTCTTCAACAAGAAAACAACGATAATAATAATAGTCAATATATTTTGTCTGCTTACTATGTTTCAGGCATAGTTCTAAGCTTTTGACATTCATCACCTCATTTCCTCTTACAATATCCCCCATTAGGTGATAAGCTGAATTACTAACCCTATTTGCAGATAAAGAAATTGCAGCTTAGAGATATTAAATACCTTCAAATGTCTCTGGCTAGAAAAACCTAAAATTGCAACAACAACAACAACAACAAAATCTAAGAGACAAAGTTCGGACTCAAACACAGGTGTCCAAGGCTTATAATCACTGCACTATTCTGTATGATAAGCAAGCAATTGAGGAAGAACGGCATCAAACACTTTCTGTATGAACTGAGGCAAGTCATTCTACATCTAAACACTGGGGACAAAAATAGTTGCTGTCGTTTTTCTCATAAATGCCACAAAGAACAAATTTGAGACTGCTGCTGTGAAAGCATCTGGTGAACGAAAGAATATGTAATGTTTTAGATAACCATTATTTTCACCCAATTAACTTTTCAAATAAGTTTCTTTGCTCACTGAAACTGAAGCACTTCAAGGACAGTCAAAAAGGTCTTACCTAAAACCACAATCAGCAGTTTCTGGAATGCATCTGTCATAGCCTTCTGAATAGCAAGCTTCTGGGTTACCTTCCTTTTCATAAGGAATGATAATGACCCTAAATCCAACCAAAACAGATGAATTTAAAATGCCTATCATCTGAATAACTGATTTCTAGGTTATATGTTTAAAACTAAAATTGCATCTGTGATTCTTAGATCACTATCTTAGTGATTAAGGGCAGGCACAACACTGGGGTACAGCTGAATGTCTCTGTTGTAGGTATACCCTGGCATGGCACAGTTTCACTGCTCAGATCTATTCTGGAAGTTCCTAAAATACTAACTAGACGGGAAATGCAAACCAAGGACGTGGCACAAATCTCATATGACTCACAGATTTCAAATGGACAAGCTGAGGCTACACTGCTACAGACCCTGCTCTCCTGTGCGTAAAGGGCTGGATTCATACAGTGAGATAGACTTGGTGGTAGTGCAGATGATCTGGCCTCTCCTCAACCATCACCCACTCAGGTGGATGCTGGAGCCTCCTCCACTCCATTCGCTAACAGCCCTGCCTCTGACTTGAAACCCTAAGCCCAAGTGCCATGGATTCTAGGAAAAAACTCAGTATCAATCGGAATCCCCTTTCTAGGGATCTACATTTACTTCTTCCGCTCAGGCCCTTCTATAGGAGGCAAAGGACTGAACATTTACACAAGAGTTTATTTCAATCTTTAGACAATGATTTTGTTGGGATAACTGAAGGCCAGAAGACATCTGTATTTGAAGGACTATTTTAGCACAAAACAAATGATTAACCAAAAACAAAAACAAAAACTAACTGATTTTCCCTCCTCCTAAGCTTCTTGGCAGGCAGTCAGTTCTAAAATTCTAAAGTTTAAGGTGCTGTCAGGGATCGCCTAAGATAAAAACCTATATTGTCAGGCAGAAAAATTCTGCCCAGGGCTTTAGTTGCTTAGAAAAGGTGATGATGTATCTGAAAAGTTGAGTTTCAGAAAGAAAGGAAAAAAGAGCAATCCCACTCCCTCACCTCCCCCCACACACACATACTGGAACACAGACCTTCCTCCAACTTACCCAAAGGTTCCTCAGCCATGCCAACTCCGGGACTCCTGCACTCGTGGGAGGGCAACACCACCTCTGAAGCACAGAAGAACTTCAGGCTATTGCTTCTGAAGTGGTGTCACAATATCTTCATTTTCCCTTTCTTCAAGGTTAGAAAGATCCTGAAGCTGTTAGGATTTTGAATGAAAGGCTAGACTTCCAAATATTCTGTTGTTAGAAATAAAAACTAAACTCCAGCAACCCCAGGTAATAGTTGAGGTATGCTATAGCTTCAAAATCAAGTGAGACTTGCAAATGAATGACTAGATATGGACAACTCTTTTTTATTATCTACCATACAAATACTGGAGAAAATTATGGACACCACCATCCAAGTCATTGAGATTATCACTAATTCTAGGTGGCAGGCCAATGCTCAGATACTTCCGTGTGGAAGCCTCTCACATCTCCTCCCCATAGACCCGTTCTATTCTTCTCTCTAAAGTCTAGGAGTTCAATGTTGAAAGGAGTCTGGTTAGTCAAAGAAAATCTACAGAGTTTACCTTGATGATCCTTTTTGACCACCCATTGAAACCAAAGTAGTAATTTGCCAATTCTTGGCATCTGGAGCTGTTTAGGGCAAGCGTACTATGTTGAACCGCCTTATGTCTGGTGCCGAGACGAACCTGAAGACATAAAAGACCTAAAAATATCACAACCCTACATAGAGACTTACTTTGGATATACCTGAGATTTATCAATACCAATATCATAGTGTGGTTGTGAAGATTAAGTAGGACGTTCTAAGCAATGAGTTCACAGTGAGCCCTAAATAAATGTTATTTATTATTTTTAAGTCAGTACTTTTCTGCATCATTTCCAGGGCCCCTGATTAACCGGAAGGTTCCCTGACCTCTGGTGGTGAAAGTGATGATGAAAGCAAGCAAGGAAGCCCAGCAGAAGCCTGTTATGGGGCTGGGGGTAAGCAAAGGAAGTGAACTGTTTTAGTCGTCTCATCCTGTAGCTCCTGCTTGAGCATATGACCTGAAGAGGAGATAAGATGGACCTGCCACTGAATTAGGACCTTAATCTGTAGCACCCCCTCCCCAAGTTACTAACCCCTGTTAGAAGAGGGAATACGTATACCTCGATGAATGTAAATAAAGCAACCAAAAGAATTAGAGGTTCATCTGCATTAACAAGCTTCTTTGAGAGTGCAATTATTTCCAGTCTTAACTCTCTAAACAACTTACATATTACTGTGGAGTTTTTACATCACTAGTTCTTTCTTAAATGTCTATTTCCATTTTGAACA
Organism: Balaenoptera ricei; assembly: GCF_028023285.1. Lineage (NCBI taxonomy): Eukaryota > Metazoa > Chordata > Mammalia > Artiodactyla > Balaenopteridae > Balaenoptera > Balaenoptera ricei. Next base: position 17,501,448 of record NC_082658.1, on the reverse strand, counting down.
GGGTGCAGTATATAAATATAGTCATAAACATTCAAATAATACAAATAAAGTCAAAGCATTGTTAAGTCTTTATTGATGTGTTTGTGCATCTTCCTCTGTCACTAGTTTATGAGCTCCTTAAGTGCTTGAAGGAACCATATATTATTCTTCCCTTGTTACCAGAAACAAGCATACATCTTGGCACATAATAGAGGAGGGATGGTCTGTTGACTGAGAGAATGAATGAGTACATAAGAAAATGAAATTACTTTCTCCAACTGAAGCTGCCTGCTGGGAAGGAGAAATGGAGACTAATTTTTAAATGCTGAGTGTCGCAACGTTTAAAACAGGGAAGCTAGGCCCTGTATGGTGAGTCATAATGGAGCTGTCCTGGACAATTAGGAAGCTTCAGAAGGGCTCTGAGCCCCTGGGTAGTAGAGACAGTTGACATCTGGGATAACCTTGCCACAGTTCTTGCTGGCAAACATTTCCCTTCGTGCTACTGAGAAAAACTCAGATACATTAGGCCTTTCCTTCATTTTATTTGAAGATGTTATCCTCTCGTCTGTATTTATAAAAAATACAGGGGAAAATAGATAAGAAGTATATATACCTGCTAATGAATAAAAGAAGACATAATTGGAACTTCCCTGCTGGTGCAGTGGTTAAGACTCCGTGCTCCCAATGCAGGGGGCCCGGGTTCGATCCCTGGTCAGGGAACTAGGTCTCACGTGCATGCTGCAACTAAGAGTTTGCACGCCACAGTTAAGGAGCCTGCGAGCCACAACTAAAGGAGCCTGCCTGCTGCAACTGGGGAGTCCACGTGCCGCAACTGGGGAGCCCTTGAGCCGCAACTAAGGAGCCCGCCTGCTGCAACTAAGACCCGGTGCAACCAAATAAATAAATAAATAAAATTTAAAGAGAACGCATAATTAAAGTAGGTAACAATTTCGGGGGTGTGGGTAGTAAACTAAGGCTCTGCATTAAATAAAGAAATCGAATACGAATGCCCTTTCCTCTCAAGTCTATAGTGACTTGTAGAACATTTTCCTCATTACTCTATCAGCGATGGGCTTTAGGCTGTGACAATCTCAGACCCTAAGCTTATGGAATGGTCTTAATGTCCAATATAAGAAAAGAACTCATTACTCACAACTGATACCAAGTAACTGTTTCATAATCTTTCCAGGACCATCCGTAATATCTGAGGGGTTATGTGAAATGGTCGCAGGGTCCACAAATTAAAGAATGTCTGACACGAAATCATTTCAATCCCAGGGAGTACAGCCAGGATTGAAGAGGGTGTTAAACAGGGTACAGAAGTGGGAGATAGTGTACCTGGAGTCACATCTGAGGAGAGTTCTCAGATTCAATAAAGGTGAAATCAGTGAGTAAAGAAACAGGGGTGAGAATAGGCAGCAAGGTCAGTAGGAAGTAGCCAGAGCAAGAAGCCAATCAGAGAAGACACACAATTATAAAGTGAAAGGTCTGGGAAATCGAAGCCTCACTCACTTATTCAGAGGCATTGAAAAGGTCCTTGAAAAAGGAATGGTGGCTGAATGGAGGCACATAATGAAATGTTAATTCTGGGGAAGTAAAATTGGATGGCATGTTAACATGGAATAAGGTTTCTACAATGCATTAAAGAATATTTTAACCATTTTCTGGAACCTGAAGGGAGTTCTGAATAGGCAGTTTGAGAGTGATGATGATGATGAAGCCTCCTTTATGTTACATCTGACAAAAGTTTGTTAAGCTCGGGACTTCCCTGGTGGCACAGTGGTTAAGAGTCCACCTGCCAATGCAGGGGACACGGGTTCGATCCCTGGTCTGGGAAGATCCCACATGCCGCAGAGCAACTAAGCCCGTGTGCCACAACTACTGAAGCCCGCGTGCCTAGAACCCGTGCTCCGCAACAAGAGAAGCCATCGCGATGAGAAGCCCACGCACCGCAACGAAGAGCAACCCCCGCTCGCCGCAACTAGACAAAGCCGGCGCGCAGCAACAAGACCCAACGCAGCCAAAAATAAATAAATAAATTAATTAATTAGTTTAAAAAACAATTTGTCAACCTCACACATTTAAAATCCACATAAAAGTAAATATAAGGAAGACTCTTGTGAAGATTTCTTAAATTAAGGGGCAGCATAAAATGACATGGGCTTTAACATCAGTTCAGTTTGGGTTTGGCCTCTAGTTTCCACATTTACTGTCATGAACCTTAAGTAAGTCACTTAACCATCCTGAGTTCGAGTTTCTTCATCTAAAAAAAAGAAAGAAAGAACTGGAGAACTGGGGGATCAGTGGAGCAGTGCATCTGAGAGCATTCTGTACACCACAGTGCTGTACAAGCGCTGGCCATTTTTTTTCTTCCCCCCTTGGGATCTTAGTTCCCGGACCAGGGATTGAACCCGGGCCCTCAGCAGTGAAAGTGCAGAGTCCTAACCACTGGACCGCCAGGGAATTCCCGATGGCCTATTAGTTTTAAATTCAGCACTTCATCCCAGTAGAGCGAGGAATTCCACATTTGGACCCACCTTCACTGGAGATGTCTGAAAAAGCTGCTTCTGGTCGCATGCCTTTTGGGCTCTGTGGGCATCCCTTGCTGAATAAACCTCGATGATGGCATAGAACACAGGACCGGCCACTGCTGCGTTTGGGAAGACTCGGCCCGAATACAGAAGGCCAAACTGGGAGAAGACTGTGAACAGAGAATGCTGTAGGGTGGGCCCATGCTAAGTAAGTGCAGGAAATTTCATGCCCAGGAAGCCAAACCGCCCGTTCCCTTCTATTCCCCCAGCCCTTTGCCGCAGGCAACTGTGGTGATCCTGCAACTCCAAACACTTCTCATCTCAGCAACAGGTTTCCCTCTGAAATCCTAAGCTTCGAGAAGCATTAGGAGGCAATGCCGGCTGTTGGGAACTATCTCTCAAGAATCTGTGGGGGCGAGCTGACTACTCAGGTCGGCTCTAGAACTAAGATTCCTCTCAGCGGAGACCACAGGCAGATGAGGTGCTGAAGCAGTACCCCGGGGCGCCCAGTTACTGAGGCGCGAGGTGGCTTCCTCCACCCCTCCCTCCGCCGTAGCTCAGCTCACTTGCAAGTCCTCGGCCGTGAGTCCAGAGCTCAGCTCCCACACCAGCAAGGTTTTGTCACCCACGACGGGAACCACAAAAGGTACCAACGCCACCATCCTACCGTTACTGCGCGTGCGCGGTTCGGGGCGCCTGCGCACGCGCGCCTGCGCACGCGCGCCTGCGCACGCGCGCCTGCGCACGCGCGCCTGCGCACGCGCGCCTGCGCACGCGCGCCTGCGCACGCGCGCCTGCGCACGCGCGCCTGCGCACGCGCTGTTAATACGGAAGCCTGAGGGGGGGAGCCAGTTTGGTGGGAGTGGGACGAGGGCGGTGCTCGGACCTCTCCCTCGCCCCTCCCACTCCGGGCTTGTCTCTGCCTCTAGTTTCCCTTCCGCAGCTCCCGCGCCCAGAAGTCTTGGAGTTTACCGCTTCTATTCAAGTGTATTTTTAGCGTAGAGTCCAAAGTGTGAGTTTACAGGATCGAATGGTGCGGGCATCTAAAGCAGCTGGCTTCTTCTTCAAACTCCCAGAGAAGACTAGAGTACTAAGTAATTAGCGCCAACTATCCACTGAACTTTAAAAATTTAGATTTCCCGACTCGGTGTGAGAAATGACCACCAAAGATGCACTCCTTCGACTTGAGTGTTTTCATGAGTCTTAAATGTGCAAATCAAGGTAGAACTCCTTAAAGCCATCAACAGTCTAGTACGAAACTCTTAAAAAGCTGGTTTCTAGCCCATTTTCCTAAAGTACCCCCAAATCACCGAGCACGTTTCTCCATCCCCACCACGACTTTCTCCACCTTAATATATCAGACCCTTAGCCCCACCCATTACCTACTTCTGAGCTCTTTGACTTCAAAAATTGTTGACTTTGGAGGAATTACTTGGCTCTTGATACTGTTTCAAACCAGTAACTATAGATTTATTATCCACATCATTATCCATTGCATTCATTGTATGTATCCATTTATTCATTGTATCCATTATCTGTGTACGGAGAAGATCCATAATCTTCTCCAGAGCGATTAGGAACACCTCATGAACAATATTTTCAGATTTATCTTCCTTTTTCTAGTACCTAGCACACTCATACTCTATTAGGTACTCAAATATACTTGGGATTAATCCGTTGCGGAGCACGGGCTCTAGGCAAGCGGGCTTCAGTAGTTGCACCACGAGGGCTCAGTAGCTGGGGCTCGCAGACTCTAGAGCACAGGCTCAGTAGCTATGGCACACAGGCTTAGTTGCTCCGCGGCATGTGGGATCTTCCCGGACTAGGGCTCGAACCCATGTCCCCTGCGTTGGCAGGCGGATTCTTAACCACTGCGCCACCAGGGAAGTCTGGAAGGCGGATTCTTTACCACTGGACCATCAGGGAAGTCCCAGGATCAGCCTTTTAAAGATGCATCCCAGAGATGTTTGAGTGTAGAGGTCCACAGACCATATTTTGAGAAATGATATTTCCCTATGGGCACCTTTCCTCTGGCAGCCCTTTTGAATGGAGCTATGTTCTCTCCGATGCTGCACTGCCTGCAGTCTACCCAGCTTTCATTCCAGTGAGAACATTCCAGAGACCAACTAAGGATCAACTCCAGGTGTTTCTCCAGTCACCTCTGGGGCTGCCTGCACGTCACCAGCAACCAGTACCCCACCTGCTGCCCAACTACAGTGACACCTTCCAGATTTGTGATCAGCTAGCTCTCCACCATGTTATTCTATGTGGACACCACCCCCCTTTTACAAAGCCTTGGACAACCATAAGCCTATTTCAAAAAAACGGATTAGGGCTCCAGGACTTCTCCAAGTACAGGTGGTGCCTCCTCACCATACCTGTATACGGACGCATGTTGGATAGTGTTGGTTGGCTCTTGACACCCATTTCTACCCGCTTCTCTGCAGGTGCTCGAAGCCTGGGAAGCATATTTCACAGATCCCCTCGACAGCAGGGTTCTGCCAATAAAATGTACTTGTGTGAAATTTGGAAGGTGGAAAGCAGATGGAAATCATTCTTTCCTCCTCTGCAGCAGACTCCATATTCCCCACCTAGTCACCACCCTTGGGGCTTTGGGGCTGCAATGACCTCATCAGTGGTTTCCCAAAGTTTCCTGACTTCTGAGTGGCAGCAGCAGTTTTGAGTCTATGGAAAGCAGCTGTGGTAAAGTAACCTGAAGGCCAGTGCTACAATGCACCCCCATCCCCAACTTTCACCACCATTAGCCCCCTCAGTGATAAGCACCAACTGTTTGGATATAATCTTTCTTTCTTTCTGGCTTTTTTTTTTTTTTTTTGGCTTGAAATATCTAGAGTGCTTTCTATTTTCTTGTCTATGCTAGTTTTAAAATATGTCCGCAAATTCTTTGACTCTTCTTTCTTCAAAAGGTGGAGTCTAAGTTCCCTCCTCTTGAATGTGAGCTGGAACGAGTGACTGACTTCTAACCATGCTATGTGGCAGAAGTGGTGCTATGTGCCTTCTGAGGCCGGGCCATAAGAGGAATAACCTCTGTCTCTCTCTCGGACAGCTCCCTCTGGAGGAAGCCAGCCATCATGTAGTGAGGACACTCAATCAAGTAGCAGGTGGACAGACAGGCCCATGCAGGGAGGAAAGGAGGCCTCCCTCTAACAACCAGCACCACCCTGGCAGCCAGGTAAGCCAGTGAACCACCTTGGAAGTGGACCCTCCAGCCTCAGTCCAGCCGTCAGATGACTGCAGCCCTGGCCGATATCTTGAGGACCTCGTGAGAGACCCAGAGCCAGAACTGCCCAAGATATTCCCCTAAAGGCTTGACTCAGAAATTGTGAGGAATAAATGTTTACTGTTCTTTTGAGCCACTATTTTGGTGTGATCGGTTACTTACCACCAGCTACTCAATACACTGTCTGATTCAGGGGTTGAACCAGACAGACTTGAGACCCTCAGTGTATTGAACTGGCATATTAATGAATGATGCCCTCGTCACGGTTGGGGACTTCGGTCCTGGGCTCCAAGTCCTTTCCTCTACCACAATACTTGCCATGCCAACAAGCCACAGATTTTCCTGGGCACGAAATTCCTCAACCCCCTACTGTGCAAATATACAGTAGGGTTTTATTGTTCGGGGGGGGGGGAACTTATAAGCAGAACAATAACAGAGTGCACTCAAACCCCCAAGCTTTCAGAGAAGGGGATTAGACCAGACTTAGCTGGATTGTGTGTCCCATGACCAGAGTTCCCGTAGAGGAGGAGCCAGCCTGGAGTGCGTCACAGTTACAGGGATGGTGAGGCAGGGAAGGTCTATACTACTAACAGTGGCAACTGCTTGGTGACAGAAATGGTCGCAGTAGGAGGGGGAGCCTAGTTTTTCCATTGAGCTCGCTGGTACCTGGTGAGCTAGCTTTTTGCTGAGCTACTGAAAGGGGAAAGGAATGAGTGTCCAGAACTATCCGAATTATTTCTCATCACCTTCTGGATTCCCAGCACCTCACTGATCTCCATTCCCAGGTTACATTTGGACCTGATCATCTGGAATTTGTCATGAAAGATCTTAAAAGTACAATCTTTCCTTCCCTGAACATAAGCTCTTGTCCTTTCAGTTATTCTCACTCATGTGTATCCAGTGTACATGCTCTTCAGTTGCATCAAAACCTCGGGTCTGGTGCCCCATTTTCTCCCAGTTCCTACTTGGTCTAAACAACCAAGTTGACCTCTTGGCCTCTCTACTTTTAGGCCACCATCAAAGTACTCTTTATAAAACTCAAGCTTGGTCATGTCTCTTCTCTGTTTAAAACATTGTAGTTTGTGCTCTGTTTGGTCAACGCCATGTGCCTTGACCAGGCCCTTTGGGATTGGTTCTCTGCTCGACCGCACAGCCTCACCTACTGCCCTTTCCTCCTTGTGCTTCATGCTTCGGAACACCAGACTGCACACGCTTCAAACCCACCCAAGGTTTCATGCCTCTTGCCTCTGTACTGTCCTCCGTCTAGAATGCCTTTCCTTCATCTCGTCCTCCCAAGAAACTTCTGTTTGGCTTTCTCCTTCTTCCCCTCCTCTAAGCCATCCCTCACATTTACTCCTTTGCAGCCAACCAAGAGCTGAACCACTTCTTGGTACACTGCCATTGTCATGTCAACACACTGTCTTCTATGTATAATATGTCTTCAGGTGTCTGTGCCTCCTCTCAGTCTTAAGGCCCCGCAAGAGCAGGGACTTTGTCCTAATCAACTCTTTCCCCAGCACCAGGCACAGTGTCTGGCATATAATCCAGGCCCAGATCAAGTTCGACCTTTTTCATGGACCCTCCCTAGCTTCCTAACCTTCCCTCCTCTGAATCCTACAGTTTTCTTCTCTGTATCATTTTTGCCCTAATCATATATTGTCTCATTTCATTATCTTTTAAAAAGTGGCTAACTTCTCTGACAGATTTCATCGGAATCAGAATTTGCATTCATTTAGTAGCTGTTGGCCTTGTATCTCCCTCTCCCCTTCTATCTCTCAGGTCTCAGTAAGGAGTTCGGCTCTGAGCTAGTTTGTCCACCATAAGATGGTGACAGAGGCAGCCCCAGGCGGCCATGTTTGGTACCACCTGACCCTGGGCACCCCTCCTGCTTCTGGGCCACAGCCAGGGATGAGTCCCTGATCCAAGGAGAGACGGCTCACTCACAGGCTGGCCGGGTGAAGTCTCTGGCTCTGGCAAAAACACTGCCCAATCTCGGTCAAGCTGGGCCAAGCAGAATCTTACTCTTGGGAATTTTAACTTAGAAATATGGTAGGGTAGCATTTGAGACTAATTAAAAAAATGTGCAAATCTGAGGTAGTATGATGCAAAAAATATTCTCTAAGCCTCATTTATGTACCAACTTTGAAGTAATGGAAATATCCCAAACTAGGAACCTGGAGCTACCTGGAATCCTGGGCCACACTTTGGGAAGCCCAGTAGTACAAGGATCTCTACCCTTGGTTTCTCGTCAGCTCCCTGTCTTTGTGACCACCTCTCTTATTGAAATCAGACCCCCACTCATTACAGAGTTTGAGCGGGCATGGGGACTTTCTGCTCTTGTGACCTAATAGTGTAACCAAAGTGCCTAGTACTGTACCTGGTCCATAGCAGGTGCTCAATAAACAGCAGCTGCCTCCTTCTCCTCATTGTTATCATTGTTATCAACTCTTTGGTGGCAAACACAGCTTATACTTCTCTGCATCCCTGTTGCAGTCTAACAGTTCTGGGCTCCAACCTTAACTCACACTTTTGGACGTGGGGCCTTGGGCCCTTGAGCAGGTTACCTGCATTCTTTAAACCCTGTTTCCTATCTGTCAAACGAGGATAACAAGATATGCTTCCACGGACTGTTGGGCTAAATAAGAGCATAAGACGCCTAACCCAGGGCTTGGCACCAAGCAAGCAAGTGGTAAATGTTAGCTGCTGCTGCTTCCTATTGTTAGTAGTATTAGTCATGCGCCTTAAACACAGTAAATACTTGTTGGCTCACCGAAGTCACCGCCCAGAGAAAAACACTTGTTTTTCATTCTCAGTAAGAACCTTTGGGAGGTGACTTGGGCAGGCACTGAGAGAACAGATGTCTCTCATGCAGCATCAGCAAACTCATAACTCAGAAGAACTGATGGGCCGTTCACTTTGCTTGGAGCCCCACCCAACCGGCAGAACCTGCTGGGCTATCTCCCAGGCCCACTGATCCTCTGGGGGACCGTGTGCTATCACCCCATGGCTTGCACCGTTCTTCACCTCATATGACTAAACCACCAGCACCACCTGTGGTCATTTTGGTAGATTATCAAATCTTGTTCATTCAGAATTTCTTTTACTCATTAATGTATTTAACTCTCACTGACTTAAGAAATGCGATTAGTGACTTTCTTGGCAGGAGTGGAAGAGCCTTTGCACCTTCCACAGGTGGCACTGTCACTATATAATCACTTGGAATCATGCAGCCCTGGGCCTGTGCTGGGGGAGGCAGGAGGTGGGTAGGTTTGGTGCTGGGCTGAGCTGGAGGGAGCCGAGCAGCACACAACTGACCCGCAGTGGGGTCAGGAGAGGCCAGGGCCTGAGGAGGGCCGTCTTGGGCAATGGCTGCTCTCACACATTCTTCTTTCCCCTGTCTTTCTGGCACCTCCCTGCTAGTTATCCAACGGTTGGGATTTTTTTTTAAAGAAAAAAAACAACCCAATGGGAATTTTCCACCAGCTTGAAATGGTGGAGAACCCCCTACCTTGGTACACAGGGTACACATCTGTACATGAGTTTGAGAAGTTGGGAGAAAAGTCAGGCCTTGGCTCCACAGTGGAGGGAGGCCCAGTGATCCAAATATTCTGGCAACCCCAATGACCGTACGAGAGGGGCCAGAAGTAGATGATCCACTATGGGCAGGAGGTCGGGCATGTTGTAAATAACTGGTACTTGATGAACCAGGAGAGAGAGCACCAGAATAAATTGCTATTTGATTTACTCATCTATGCCCCTTGAGGATGGTATGTTTTCCAGTTCCCAGGGACTGATGATACTGGGGAAACAAGGGAGGGAAGCCCCTCTTCATCCTTCTACTCACCCTCCTTTGCCCACGTTTCCTCTTGTGGAAGTACTGGCTACCATGAGGGATTCTAGTTTCAGCTCTGCTTCTTCTTGCAGGCCCCTGTTATTGGTATATAAATATTCAACTATTTACATTTTAATTGCTTACCACCTGGTTAGACTTGGTTATGAATTTATACACTTTAATATAAGAAAAAGAAGTATTTTACAAGCAATGCTGAGAAGCCGATATTAAAAAACAAAATTTGCAGGTGGCTTGAGGCAGAACAGGGTTCACTCTGTGGCTGTCTCGTGTGCGGTCTCACTTTCCTCACCCGCCTCTTCATCAATCCAATATGCAGCCAGAAGCTTCTCTGCTGGGGCTTTGATGACTTCCCTGGGGTAAGAAGAATAATGCCAAGACTTTTACTTTTGAAAGGAACAATGATAGTTTTCATTATTTCCTCATTTTAGATGAGAATTTTAAATTGTCCCCTACCATTTACGGTACATCCTTATAGAAGTACATCTCATCCTCATCAGAAGACTCCCTGTCGTGTAGCTTTTGTGCCATGTTTTCCTTGCGTGTGGCGTTGAGAGGCCTATACATATCCCTAAGCCAAAGTGGCCGCCTTCTCCCGAAAAAGCCCTCCTGGAACACAGAAAGGGAAATATTAATTCAGCATCTCCCCTGCTTTCTCTGGCCACAGTACTATGTCCCCTTCAAATTTACCTGACTCTCACTTTCCCCTGAGCTTCTCTGACGCAGCAGAAATCGAAAAAAGCCCCTTGGAGGAAAACACACACAGTTAGTGTTACGTGTCATTTTTCATCTCTCTCACAATGTGTTCTCTCTGGTCTTATTAGGACTAAATGGGTACCTCAGTCCATAATCACAATGAGCAAAATCACCACAGACCCGGGATCTTGAAAATCATTCCATGCATGCTGGCCTTCCAGAAGTTCTCTGTGTCTGTCCAAAATGGCCCCCGCCCCGTGTCTCTGGGGAGACCTTTGCATGTGGCTTAGCATGGAGTATAGGCAGGATTTTCAGCCCCGTTCACCTTTCTTGGCCCTTGGCCAAGTGCCCTCGTGCAGTGAAAACACTGCACAGCGGCGCTGGGCAGAAACACGTTACTCTCTAGATGCGCTTCACACCAGTCCGCTTCGGACTTAGTCGCACATGCAGCATTTGCTGGGGGTGTGGCTGTGGGGAGAAGGTGCTTTTATTTTCCTGGCTGCTCTATCCTATCCTATAAGTTGAATCACACCAAGTAAACACCTGAACCCAACTAGCAAAGTTATCTATAGCTCTCTGACTTTCATACTGCAGGCTGTCACTGAGGTGTCAGTGAATTGTGAAATCAGTTTAAAGGCCATGACCAGCAGGGAAACACGAAATACTCTTTTTGAATACAAATAGAATAGAAAAAAATCAGAGTGCACAATAAGTTTGTTTCAGAAACTACTTATGCCCATATAGTATGTGTATACTGAATTGTGACATAAAACGGAGCTCACAGCCCAAGCACAGTGTGATCAGTAGAGAAGTCCTCAGTGGAAAGGGACACTCTTCTTTTTGATAATCACTAGCAGTGTGACCATGGGGCAAGATACTTTCCCTTTCTCTTTCTCCATTTCCTTATTATAAAAGGAAGAGACAAACTACTGTCTAAAGTTTCTCCCGGTTAAAGTTCTATGAGGTTTGGATAAAGGGAATAGAGTAGGGGCCTGAAAAACAGTAGGGCGAGAAGGGAAGTTTTCTTGCCACTTTACAGAAGGGACTCATATGTGCTACCTTTCGTCAGCTTTGAGTGAGGCCAGCCCCTAAATCCCCAACCATGTGGCCCTCCCTACCCCAGAGCCTCCTAGAAGGCCTCTGGCCTGGCCTGATGCCTAGGAACCAGGCACCAGGCCAGCAGGAACAGGTGCAACCAAAACCTCTCCCCGTCCACCCTCTTTCCTTAAAGGACTAGTGAAAGCAGATGAATCTGTGCCAGTCCTGTTCTAACTCAGCTTGGGCTGGGGAGCTAATTCTGCTGATCAATACATTAGGGTAAACCATTAGGGTAATTAAACATTCTTCCTGCCTTTGGTGAGGAAATTGAAATAGGTGAGTTCTAAGTTCTCCTCTAGTTGTAAAATTCTGCTTTAAAAGACCAATATTTACCTTCTGCTTCTTTTCTTATCTTCCCCTTTTGCAATTCGATGAGAATAAATCTGTTTTGAAAGAAAACATGATCATGATTATCCATTACAACTATTTCCAAATCCTTATTCATTCCTTTTTACTTTAAGTCTTATCTACCCAGTGAGATGATAACTTTTTGAAGGAAAGGAATTCTACCCTGTTTAATAATCCTTTGCCTCTTCCACAGTACCTAACTTAGGGTCTTGCATGCAGCTGGCGATATATTTTATTGACTGTTTTAGATAACGTTCAACAGATCGTTCCTAATAAAAACTCTTAGAAGTAGGAAAAGAAAATAAAAGTATCTAGCAGAAACCTAAGCCTTGTTTTAAAGTCAACAACAAGAGTAGGATGCCCATCATTACTGCTACTATCGATCAATGTGGAGGAGGTCTTAATCAGTACGAAAAGAAAAACGAAGTCTTGGAAAGGAAGAGACAAACACATTTGCATATGAAATGAGGGACCTAAAAAGACCAAAAGAATCAACCGAAATTTTATTGGAAGTAACATGAGTAAGATGGCTACATACAAAATCAAGAGATCAACATATAAGCCTCAACAGCTTTCCCATATAACACAAATAATCACTAAAAAACAGAAGAAACATCCCATTCACTATATCAATAAAAATGCATAAAGTACCTAGGAATAAACTTAACCAAAAATTTGTAAGACCTATGTGATGAAAATATTAAAACTTTTCTGAAGGACATTAAGAAGAAGTACTACATGGCATGAGATACCATCCTCCTAGAATGTTGTAAAGAGGTCAATTCTCATCAAATTAACCTACAAATTCAATGCAATCCATTTATATCCAAAATAATTTTTAAATAAAACCTGGCCAGCCGACATTTGGTAGAGAATATGTGTAAGAATAGTTATGAAATGTATGGAAAAGAAGGTCAAAGAGTAGGACCTTGCCCTACCTGATATAAAATATGTTATAGAGCAACTGGAATTAAGCAGTGTGATATTGGTACTGGTACAGGACAAGATAACTGGATCACAGAATAGAGTCCAGATGAAGATAGTACATGAGACCAGGGAAGAAAGAATAAACCATTCAGTGAAAGATTTGAAAACAATTAGATCTTCATGTGGGGGGGGGGGGAAGTTAGATCCCCTGCCTCAACCACACTAAAAAACAAATACAACAAATTCTAGACAGATTACAAAAGTACTTGAAGAAAATATTAGAGATTATTTTTACGTCATGAGGTGACAAAGGCCTGGCTAACAAAAGCCACCCCACATGAGCCATGAGGAGAGGACGGGCAGATATGGTGGCAGACTGTCAACACACCTCCTACTCTGCACAGCCCTTGCCCCCCTTTCCCCTGGACTGTTTGTCTTCTTCTTGTTGACTTATAAAACTCTTGGGAGTTCCCTGGTGGTCCAGTGGTTAGGGCTTGGCGCTTTCACTGCTGTGGCCTGAGGTTCAATCCCTGGTCAGGGAACTAAGATCCCGCAAGCTGCACAGCACGGCCAAACCCCGCCACCCCCAAACAAACAAACAAACAAAAAACTCTTTATAGTAAAGAAATACTGGTTTTCATTGAATTTCAGTGTTTCGAATCTTTCCAGTGTTTTTGTCTCTAAGGAGACAAGACAAAAGAGTGAAGTAGGGAGCACAAGCTTTGCAGTCGGGTGAAACTGGCTTCTGCTTTTGGTTTGGCCACTGGGGCCTTACATTGATCTCCTTCATCTATGAAGGAGGGATAGTAATATCAGCCTCACAGAACTGTGGGCATTAAATCAGACAATATATGGAAAACTCTTCATCTTACGCTTGGCATGAATCAGTGCTAAGCTGGTGTCACAGACAAGATGGTGGACTATATCAAAGGCTCTGCTTGTGGCATCAGGCTCTGAAGATTATAAAAATACTGCTTTTATTTCCTTCTAATACCTTTATGTGGTCTTTTTTCACATTTATGGAAATATGTTTATTTAAGATGAAAAAGGGGGATCTGCTATTCTTTACCCCCCAAATAGTTAGGCAGCTAGTCTATCACCATTTATTCATTTTCCCCCACTGTTTGGAATATTAAAACATGACATTTCAGAAGTCTTAAGAACACATGGGTCTATTGCTGGACTCGATGCTACTTCAAATAAATATTCGGTTGCATGATTCCTCACTGTGGAATTGACATAACGCCTCATCTCTCTTCTGTTGAACACCATTAGTGTCTACCATAGGAAGAACACTGCATGGCCCCTGTCCTCTAAGAGCTTATCATATAAGTGGGGAGAGGAAATAACGGTTAGGACTCCTCGCTTTCGCTGCCTAGGGTACAAATTCAATCCTTACTTGGGGAACTAAGATCCCACAGGCCAAAACAAAACAAAACAAAACAAAACAAAACAAAACAAATGTAAGGTTAAACTCTAGAGAAGTTAGAAACAATAAAAAGGGGACTTTACAGAAATTCTAAAAAAGCAAAAGGCCACATGCCACCTGGAGATGTAGAGGGGACAGTCTGGGCAATGGCCAATGACTAGCAAGCTGACCCCATGCTAGTCCCCAGCCTCCTAGGCTCAGAAATCATACTCTTCCTCACCAAGAGACAACTCGCGTCTTCCTGTTGTGGCAGTCTCACTTTATCAATATCACAGGATTGATCAAAAATCAGAATGCCAAATTATTACTTGACAAGGAGAAATACATCTGTTCTACACACAGGGCATCCGTGTCTACACAATCAGAGAATTACCTTCTGTGGAGACAGGCCTCCGTGGCACACTAAAGCACAATCACACAATCGAAGGCTACTTGGTGACAACAGAATTAGAAAAGGAATCAGGTGAATCCAGAATTTAATGGGAAGGCCTGAGGCAGCTGGATCCATCCATCTCCTCAACAGGCACAGCCTGGCTAGCGGGCCTGACTCTTCAGTTCTGCTGCCTAAGGTGCCATCTCTACTCTCGGGCAATGTGAGGACGGGCGCTGCCCATGTTGGTCTCTCCTCACCTTTTCTATGCTTTCACTACTGACCAACCCTCCTGCAGATAGACACATTTCTCTTTAGAAGTTAGTACATCATGTCAGGTTTTATTCAAGTCTGATAGGCCAGGAAGCCATTGGTCCTTACACATCTCTGCTCAGCGCCATGATGTGCTAACTTTGGTGTTTCTCTCTTGGGGGGCTGCCTTTTAAAAAACTGCTTCCCACTTTTGTGAACTCTGAGGGGAGGGGACTGCTTTGCTATGGCCCCTAAGAAATGGTGACAAACCTCACAGGACTAGGATCAGGAGGGCTGGAGTATGCAGGGAAGGCTTTATGAAGAAAGATATCTGAACTTGAGCTGGCTTTTGAGAGGTTCATAGGACTTCCACAGGCAAAGCAACATCAGGGAATCTTAGACGGGCAAAGGCACAGACAACAGCAGGCACGGACGTGGTGTAACCAGCGTATAGGGAGGAGCTGCTCTGGCTGCAATGGAGGGCTGCCATAGCAAGAGAAAAGGTAAATAAAGCAGGTGGGACTGGTAGGGTAGAATCAAGATTGCCAGCTTATTAAAATCACTCTTTTAATGTTAGCCACTGCCTGTTGGGAAAAGTAATAAACCATTATGTAACTGAACAGAAGATAAACAGGCTAGCTCCAGGAATAGGCTACTATAAATATGACATGCTTTAGGGTAGCCTGCTGCAGGATTTTACTTGCAGTGTTTTAATGGAACCTACCTACACAATTCCTAATACACTGGAGAAGCAAGCTGCTAAGTAAGCCTAAGGAATTGACGAGATCACACTTTGATCTTTTAGGCATGTCCTTTTAGCCCTCCCAGGGTGACTGATAGCTCCATGAGTATGGAGATCGTATGTCTCTCACCACTTCAGCCAACAAGGAAAGAAATAAACAGTAGAATGAGAGTGACTGGTGAGTACATCAAATCAGCATAGTTTTTGAGTTGAAGAAATTTTACTATCATGTCAACTCTGGCCTTCTTATAAACTGAACTTGTCAAAACAGTCCAATGGCTTGTTATCATGGATCCAATTCCAAAGAGATCTCTTGGGAGTGGAGCTCCTTTCAAAATCCTGTGGGGACTTCCCTGGTGGCGCAGTGGTGAAGAATCCGCCTGCCAGTGCAGGGGACACGGGTTCGATCCCTGGTCTGGGAAGGTCCCACATGCTGCGGAGCAACTAAGTCCGTGCGCCACAACTCCTGAGCCCGCGTGCCTAGAGCCCGTACTCCACAACAAGAGAAGCCACCGCAATGAGAAGCCCGCGCACCGCAATGAAGACATAATGTAGCCAAAAGAAAAAAAAGAAAAAGAAAAAAAACTCCTGGGAATATACTTTTCAGTAAAAGAACAAAGTGTATCTCAGTCCTCATGACTAAAGAGAAGAATCAAGTAGTAGTAGGTGGAAAGGTGGCTTTGATTCTCAGTTTGTGGGTTCTGAATCTGAATGAATTATTGTCCTTACCTCAATGAGACAGAGAAGTGTAACCAAAATCGTCACTACTACAGTTACAGATATTGCCAAGATGAGTTTGTTGTTATAGCCATATCCTGGAACTTCTTTTGTGAGCTAAAAAAATAAATAACAATTTTTTACAAACAAGGAGATAGAAGGGATGAAAGCTAACTAGTCTTAAACCTATTCTAAACAATAGCTAACTATTCTTAAACTACTATAAAACCCAATCCTTTCAGGCGAGTAGCTTCTATAAGAACAAGCCAAATTTAATGTTATTAATCTTATCATTAGCATTTTCTTCTACAACTTATTTATCTACAATTTATTTATCTTGCGTTATGTCCTTTTCTCGTCTACCCTAGGAATAGTGGCACACTCTCTCAATGAGTAAAGTGGGAGATCACTGTCTTAGCCAGTGTCATGGCTGAAGATAAGATACAGACTAGGAGCCCGTGGTATTCCTGCTTGGGCACGTCCATGGCATGTCCTAAACTGAGTAAAAGTCCAGGTCCCATGTTTCAGGGGTTCTCCTCACCTCACTTGACTCCTGCTCTTTCTGCTCACTCTGGGCTTCTGTGCTCTCACTGATATAGTTGTCACTTTTCCACTGGCCCGTATCCCATTCCGCTTTGGACACCTTTACTTCCTGCTGCTTGCTGAGAAGCTTCATCAGGAGGCCTGTTCTAGAGATGAGGTTGGCACAGGCCAGCTGCACGTGGGTGTCCGAGCAGTCTATTATCAAAGTCTGGATAACACGAGAAATGAGCCTTCGCACGTCATTGTTGGGGATGAGGGACCGTAGCTGCTGGTTTAGCTGAGTTTCAACTTGATCACCCGGGGATGTGAGCCCTGGGAAAGTGAAGCCTGTGGGCTTAGAGGATAATTCAGTGCCCGTGTTGTGGTGCTCCCACTGTGTTTCGTTGGTGTGTTGAACAGGTGCCATACTGTTGTCTGCAGCAACAGCAGAATGTGCAGTGGAGACATCCTTATGGGTAGTGTTTTCAGGGCCGGTTCCTCCGGGCAGAGTAGAGTTTCCTGAGGAAATAACTTCTTCAGAAACATTTTGTGCAGTATTGTTTTCTGAAGTAGTGTTTTCTGTAGAAGGGTCTGAAAGAGAAAATAATTCTGGAAAAGGATTTTCCTGAGAAGTCACTTCTCTTGAAGGTGAAACAGCTTCTCGCGGAGGGGAATTTATGAGACTCCTCACTACAGAGAACGGCGGGCTTGCAAGCATCATTCTATTGAGTGAACTTTTCTTTCTGAACTTTCGACTCCTTTTGCCTTTGGGTTTTCTCTGGACCCGATGAGTCCTAATTTTATGGAAGATGTATTTTTTCCCAGAATGTGAGATTAGTTCAAAATCCTTAATATTTCTAACTCTAGCCTTGGCATCCTCTAAAACAAGTATAGTGTTGGATAAGTCTTTTGATTTGCTTTTAACCTCAGATGGGGATTTTGGAGGGATGGAGGCAGACGGCCTGACCTTGAAGTACTGTTTCAGGGTAGAGGAGCCTGCTGCCTTGTGTTCTTTGATAAATGAAGACTCCGCATTGGAGGACTTTCCCACCAGCTTCCTGGGCCTCTGCACCATGAGAAGCTGTTTCAGCTTTCCTGGGGATGGCCTCCTGAGCCTTCTTTCTTCGGCAGTGCTCGCCACAGATGGCTGGGCATTCTGTTTCCTCCTGACGCTCTCATCTCCCACTGCTTGGAGGTGCATTTTCTGTAGGCCCCTTGGGCCCTTGAGGACCCTGTTCACTCTCAGCAGCTTTTCCTCGGTACTCTCAGTCTTTGCTGGGCTGTCTTTCTGTGGTTGGGGAGTTTCCAATTTCTTTAGATAGAGGTAGCGTTTAAACATGGCACTTAAAAGGTTGGAACGCGTACGCGTGGCAGGTTTTTCCTCCTTTTTAACCTCATCAAATTTTTCTTGAGTTTCTGCATCTAACACATTTTCCAGAAAATGGAGTTTCCTCAATTTATTTTTATTAGTTGAATTCTTGCGTACAGGTTTAACAGAAGGGCTCCTTGTATTGTTTTTCAAAAGGCCCAGGAGCATATCTCCATCTTGTGTATTTGAAAAAAGAAGTTGAAGGAATGGTAATAATGTTGATTCCACATCTCCTAGATTTCCCTCTGAGATGTAAGGCAGTATGTAACTTCGTGCACTGATAATATCACTTTCATTTTTAAAGTCCAGCTGGTCATTCATGAAGCCTGACAAGCTGACAGCACTTTTATCTGAGGATGCCCTCTCTGGCTCAATAATCAGCTCGGTGCTGTTGTTCTTCTTCCGGGCTTGTAACACCTTCATCAACGATCCTTCTGCATTCCCAAGAGATGTTTCTTCGTCTGTCAAAAAAGAAGAGACTGTTTTTGATCATTGAAGACTGATGGGACAGATTTTTGTCAGTCCACAGCCAAATGAATTAGGAATCAGTCAACGTCTGAGTGCCACTTAGGAGAAAAAGAAGCCCACACTTAAGCCTATGACTGGCAACAACAAAATGTGAAAAAGATATCTCCTGAAAAAGTGGCTATCTACTCAGAAAATTCTGTAGTGTGAAATATAGTAACTATATTCAGGATTACTCCACTGGTTCCCAGGGGCCAGTACTCAAGAAGAGCCAAGGCTGGAAGACAAATACTCCCCTACTCAGCTGGACTCTCCGCAGATCTACTGTGACTCCTCACATTCACATACCCCATCCTGTCCTGCCTGAGAGGCAGAGGCGTGTGAGGCTTCCTCTCTCCACCTCTTCAGTGTGCTTGAGTTCTTGCTACTGTCACAGATGACCACGACAACAACCGCTGCTAACAGGTCGTCATCTGGACATGTCCTTCTCCACCCACCCACCGAGTCCTTTGCTCAGTCCCTGCTTCCATATACCCCAGCCCCTGTAACAGAAGGCTCTATACAGAAAAAAACACTATATCCGCCCTGGCTCTTTGCTAAAATTTGGGCAGGGATCTGGGCTATAAGTTAAGAGATTTGCCAGACTGTATGCCAATGTGGAACGTTCAACAAATCAGTGGAATAATAAACTTGAGGTCGTAAAATGCAGAAGGGAAAAAGCAACTTCTGTCAGATGGCTACTTTGCTTTCATTTCATTTTCCTTCTAATATTTCCAGCTATACTTGGGGAACCATCCAAAGCTTCTGACTGTGTGAAGGTAATGTGTACCATTGTGTAGCTGGGCTTCTCTTCCAAAAGGATTAAAAGTATTTTTGGTGAGGGTCAAGGAGGAGGGAAGGGTCATGAGAAAGGAGGAGCATGGGCTTGCAGAGAGCCCCAAACTGGGGACAGGAGATCGGGGCACTAGGGTCATAGCACTTACACCTCTGATCTTGTTTTTCCTCACCTGTAAAAGGAGATTAAAAATGCCTTTACTGCCCACTTCTGGGGGAGAAGGGAGTAATATAATTAGTAAAAAAAATTGTTTGGGGGAGTTCCCTGGTGGTCTAGTGGTTAGGACCCGGCACTTTCCCTGCTGTGGCCCGGCTTCAATCCCTGCTTGGGGAACTAAGATCCCACAAGCTGTGTGGCACGGCCAAAAAAATAAATAAAATTGTGTTGAAAAATCAGCAATATTGTCTTTATACAAGTAGCAAAGTGTTATTATTTATGAGGTGCTCTCGATCACTGAAAGAGACCTGTATTCAAGCTACCTGGGCATGATAGCACATTTTGGAAGTCATCAAGTTAGTGCCAATAAATCTAATATACAGAAAAATGGTTGAAAGCCCCTGAGTGTTTTGTGGATAGAAAAGCTTGAGATTCAGAGCAAGTTCAGAGCTGGACAGTCTAAGAATAAACTAGCTCTCCCAGCCATTAGAAGGGCTAGGTAGCAGCTTCTGGTTATGGAACCAGAAACTCTCAGGCTCCAAATAGGACATAAAACAGCATCTCTTGTACTCTGTATAAAATTGCAGAAACAAACAAAATAAACAAAAATATATTTGTATCTGTCCTATAAGACAAAGGGTACTTGAGACCTAATGTATATAAAATCAGTTTACAAACTGTGATGCACTATATGAATAAGTTCTCGTTTGCAGAGAGCACAGCATAGGATATGTGGCCATTAATGTTAATTCCCTTCCCCCTTCCATTCCTTTCTCTTGTTCCTTTATGTATGCGGATCATTTACATTATTAAGCTAACAATGTAACCCAGCCATTATTAGCTTAATAATGTAATCAAGAATCTGATTTTTAGCAAGGGGTACTTCTGAGAAACTTAGGAAGCTGGAGCTCTGAATGAATGAATTAAAATAATACAATTACATCATTAATTTTAAAATTTATCATTGATTAAAAATAAAAATTAAAAAATTAAAAAATTAAATTAAAAATTAAAAATTTATTATCCCGCAATTGAGACTCACCGCAACGTGTGACGTCTGTCAGGCATTCACTGTCACAACGCAGCTTGACTGTCTGACAGACAACCTCAATAGTAGTTTTAAATTGGCAGAGGCAGCAGGCCATACGGCTAGGTAAGATCCTATAAATGGAAACACAGGTAATTAAATTCGTGGTAAAAGAGTTACTTGAGTAGGTAGAAGAGGTAGGCCAAGACCACCACAGACCAGTGCAAAAAGGAGTTCTTGAGGCATATGGGCTGGACAACTGGATAAGGGCTGGTTGGCCAACTGCTGCTCTTGACTGTTGTAAATAAATATAGAGGAGGAGAGAGGTGCCCAACAGAAGGATTAGGATGGCAGTAGGCATGGTATGTCTAGCAAAAAGGGAATAGGGATTAGAATTGGGTGACATTGATCTGTAGTTTAATTCAGAAGTATCTCCTTCCCACCCAAAAGCCTCACTTTGGGTTGAGAGTACACAGGAAGAAGGCAGACTTCTAAGAAGAGTCTGAATAAGACCGCACCTTCTGGAGTCCCTTTCTCAGTTCCTATTTGTGAGTAGTAATATATTACAAATTATTCTAGTAATAAAAAAGCATCATGTGGGCTTCCCTGGTGGCGCAGTGGTTGAGAATCTGCCTGCTAATGCAGGGGACACGGGTTCGAGCCCTGGTCTGGGAAGATCCCACATGCCACGGAGCAACTGGGCCCGTGAGCCACAACTACTGAGCCTGCGCGTCTGGAGCCTGTGCTCCACAACGGTAGAGGCCGCGACAGTGAGAGGCCCGCGCACCGCGATGAAGAGTGGCCCCCGCTTGCCGCAATTAGAGTAAGCCCTTGCACAGAAACGAAGACCCAACACAGCCTAAATAAATAAATAAACTTATAAAAAAAAAAAAAAGCATCATGTGGTTAAACAATAACAGAGATCGCATTGGCCAAATCTGGACAAAAGGAACATTCCAAAGAATAACATTATCATTATAATAAGGTATAACATAGTTAATTTTTTAAAAAGCACATGAGTTCATAATGATACTCAAAATGAAAAGTGGGGGAGCTCTTCTTTATAGAATAATGTCAGCTAATAAATGCAAAAGGAATGACAGAATTAGGAAAGTGTCATTTTGCAACTATCAATGTAATAATCGATTCAGACAAGGATTATCACTGATGCACAGTTGGGTGAAGAGTTGTTTGAAAGTAGGATCTTCACTGATCCCAAACTATCACCCCACATATTATTTATCAATTACCAAGGGGAAAAATAACTTTACAATGGAGAGATATGGAAGATACCACCTTAGTCAAGTGATCAAACTTAGCACTGGGCCACCTGAAGCGCTGAAGTATGAAGAATACATCACCTATATAGTATTCTTTCCCAAAATGTTTACTTTGAATCTAATGAGGAAACAGACAAATCCAGATTGTGGGGCAACTTACAAGACAACTGGCTCAGACTCTTCAAAAATGCCAATGTCATAAAAGACCAAAAAAAAAAAAAAAAAAAAAAACGAGGGAAATATTCTAGATTAAAGGAAACAAAGACACGACATGCAATGCCTAATCTTTAATTGGACCCTGTATCAAAACAAAACAGACTTAAAGAATGTTATTGGCTTCTGGCCAAGATGAAGTAACAAGGTCCAAATTTTTTTTTTTTTTTTTTTTTTTTTTAGGGCTTTCTCTAGTTGTGGCAAGCGGGGGCCACTCTTCATTGTGGTGCGTGGGCCTCTCACTATCGCGGCCTCTCTTGTTGCGGAGCACAGGCTCCAGATGTGCAAGCTCAGTAGTTGTGGCTCACGGGCCTAGTTGCTCCGCGGCATGTGGGATCTTCCCAGACCAGGGCTCGAACCTGTGTCCCCTGCATTGGCAGGCAGATTCTCAACCACTGCGCCACCAGGGAAGCCCCAACAAGGTCCAATTTAACCTCCCACCTGAAACAATGAAAATATCAGACAGAACATATGAAACAACAGTTTTCAAGAAACTGGACCTCACGCAATAAAGTTCATTGATCCCCAGAAGATGGGAAATAAATGAAGTGATCCCTATAATTGCCCTAACTTACTTCTCTGAGAGAGTTTCCAGGTCATGGTACAGGGAAGAGAAGTCCAGGCAGAGACTGGTGGACTCCCTGACTGAGGAAATGGAGCTGAGAGTCTGGGAAAACCAAGGTAACTAGAGTTCACAAAGCAGAGTATCAGAGAGAAAAGAAGTGCACAGACAAAGACCTCTGGAGATATGCAGAGGGATCTCTTGAGAATTCAACAAAGTATTGGTCAGTACATTTGTGTGAGGAATTCCTTGATGCCAGGAAAAGAACCACATGAAAGGATTAATAATAAGAATAACTGGATATCACACAGGGTTGTAGGAATAGTACCTGTTCCTACAAGTCAGACTGGAAAACCTCATGATACTCAGAAAGGACTTGTCTCAGTAGGTGCAAATAACGAGCTCCAGACTACAGGCTACTTGGACTCCTACCCAACGAATCTTAAAAGCTAGACCTAAAAGAATAAAATTGTTCTGAGTAACTTAATTTCACCCAAAACAAAGCCCAAGCATTTTACAGGAATATAAATATATATAGCACACAATAAACTAAAACTCACAATATCTGGGATCATATGAAAAATTGCCAAGCATGCAAAGAAGTAGGAAAATGTGACCCATACTGAGGAGAAAAGGCAATCAATCAAAACTAACCCATCATCTATACAGATGTTAGAATTGGCAGAAAAGAACATTTAAAAAGTTATTATACATGAAGAAAAGTTATTATAACTGTATTTCATATGTTAAAAAACCCAGACTAAACCCTGAAAATGTTAAGTACAGGCATGGAAAATGTAAAACAGACTCAAATTGAGCTTCTAGAGATTAAAAACAATGTCTAAATGAAAAAGACATTGAACGAGGTTAATGGCAGATTAGACACTGCAGAAGAAAGGGTCAGTGAACATTAAGGCATAGTAATAGAAACGATCCAAAATGAAACAAAAAGAGTAACAAAACAAAACAACAACGAAAATGAATAGAGCATCAGTGAGTCGTGCAACAACTTCAAGTGGCCTGATACATGTGTACCTAGAGTCCATGAAGGAGAGGAGAAAAATAAAAATTTGAAGAAATAATAGCCAAAATTTTCCCAAAATGGTAAACACTATAAACTCACAAAGTCAAGAAGATCAATGAACTTTAAGCATAAGAAACATGGACAAAACTACACCAAGGCACAAAAAAATAGTCAAATTGCTCAAAACCAGCAATAAAGAGAAAAATTTAAAAGCAGACAGAGGAAAAAACTATACACTACATACAGAGGAACAAAGATAACAATGATAGCAGAATTCTTGTTGGAAACAATGTAAACGAGAACTCAGTGGAATAACATCTTTAAAGTAGTGAATTGAATTCTATCAAACTAGAATTCTATACCCAGATCTGTCAAAACAAAAGCAAAATAAAGACTATCTCAGACATACAAAAGCTGAAAGAATTCATTACTAGCAGACTTTCACTATAAGAAAGGTTAAAAGAAGTATTTTTAAGCAGAAGCAAAATGACACCAGATTGGAATATGGATCTACACAAAAGATTAAGAATACTGGAATTGGGACTTCCCTGGTGGTTCAGTGGTTAAGAATCTGCCTGCCAATGCAGGGGACACAGGTTCGATCCCTGGTCCGGGAAGATCCCACATGCCGCGGAGCAACTAAGCCCGTACGCCACAGCTACTGAGCCTGCACTCTAGAGCCTGTGTGCCACAACTACTGAAGCCCACACACCTAGCGCCTGTGCTCTGCAACGAGAGAAGCCATCCAATGAGAAGCCGGTGCAGCGCAACAAAGAGTAACACCTGCTCGCCACAACTAGAGAAAGCCCACGGGAAGCAACAAAGACCCAACGCAGCAAAAAAATAAATTAAAAAAAAAAACTTAAAAAAATTTTTTAAAGGATTTTAGTCATTCGATATATGTCTCTGAGCACAATGGAATTAAATTAGAAATTAACAAATCCGAAAAATCTCCAGCTCTTTGGAAACTAAACAACACACTTCTGAGTAACTTTGTGGTCAAAGAAGAAATCAAAAGGGAAATCAGAAACTATTTTGAACTCACTGAAACTGAAAACATAATATGTCAACATATGGGATATTGCTAACGCTGTACTCAGCTTCCTCAACTTCCACCTTAAACTGGAAAAACGAGAGCAAATTAATCACAGAGTAAGAGAAGAAAGAACACAATAAAGATCAAAGTAGAAATAAATAAAATGCAAAACAGAAAAATACTATAGATATTAAAAGGATAATAAGAGAATATTATAGAATGCTTTATACCAATAAATTCAAGATGAAATGGACAAATTCCTTGAAAGACATACGCTACTAAAGTTTATTCAAGAATAAAGATATTAAAGAAATTGGATGTGCAGTTTAAAACCTTCCAACAAAGAGAGCTTCAAGTCCAGGTGGCTTAACTGAGAAATTCTACCGAACACTTAAGGAATAAAATAATGCCAATTCTACACAAACTCTACCAGAAAGTTGAAGAGAAGGGAATACCTCCCAACCTATTTATAAGGCCAACTTTCACCGTATCAAGATTACACAATGACATTACAAGAAAACTATAGACCAAAATCTCTCATGAACACAGAGGCAAAAACTCTTAACAAAATTTTAGCATATCAAATCCAATAATATATAAAAAGATGATACATCATGACCAAGTGGGGTTTATCTCAAGAAGGAAAGGTTGGTTTAATATTTGAAAATCAATTTACCCAACTTAGTACACTAAAAAAGAAAAATCAGGACGTCTCTGGTGGGGCAGGGGTTAAGAATCTACCTGCCAGTGCAGGGGACATGGGTTTGAGCCCTGGTCGGGGAAGATCCCACATGTCACGGAGCAACTAAGCCCGTGCACCACAACTACTGAGCCTACGCTCTAGAGCCCGTGAGCCACAACTACTGAGCCCATGTGCCACAATTAGTGAAGCCCGTGCACCTAGAGCCCGTGCTCTGCAACAAGAGAAGCCACCACAAGGAGAAGCCTGCATACTGCAACGAAGAGTAGTCCCTGCTCGCCACAGCTAGAGAAAGGCTGCGTGCAGCAATGAAGACCCAATGCAGCCAAAAATAAATAAACAAATTAAGAAAAGAAGAGAAAAATCGCATAATCATTGCAATAGATGCTGGAAAAGAATGAAAAAATCTAACATCCATTCCTGATTACAGAAAAAAACAGCCCTCAGTAGACTAGGAATGGAAGGAGACTTCCTCAACTTGATAAATGACTTCGACAAAAAACCTAACATCATATTTAATGGTGAAGGACAAAGTACTTTCTCTCCAGGATCAGGACAAAGGCAAGGATGTCTGCTCTCATTACTTCTGTTTCACATTGCACTGAAGGTTCTAGCCAGTGCAATAGGGCAACGAAAAGAAAAGAGATATTCAGAATGGAAAGGAAGAAGTAAAACTATCTTTATTTGCAGATAACATGATTATGTAGAAAACCAGATAGAATCTACAAAAATGCTACTGGAACTAACAAATGAGTTTGTCAAGTTTGCAGGGTACAAGATCAACATACAAAAAGATTAATTTATCTCAACAAACAAGCAGAGATCAAAGTTTTAAAATACTACTTATAACAGAATCAAACATATAAAATACTTAGAATAAATCTGACAAAGGATGTAAAAGACTTGCACACGGAAAAGTGCAAAATATTGCTGGGGGGAAATTAAGGAAGACCTAAATAACTGGAGAGATATAATGTATTCATGGATCAGAAGATTCAAGATTGCTAAGACATCAATTCTCCCCAAATTGATTTATAGATCAAAATCCCAGTAGGCTTTTCTATAGAAATTGACAAGCTAATTCTAAAATTCATAGGGAAATAAAATTTAGAATAACTAAAACAACTTTGAAAAAGAACAAAGTTGAAGAACTAACAGTAACTGATTTCAAGGCTTATGAAGCTACACTTTCAAGACATTGTGATAGTAGTGTAAAGATAGACAGAAAGATCAAGGGAACAGAATAGAAAGTTCAGAAGTAGAGAGATGTGGATAACTGACTTTCAGGTTCAAAGGCATTTAAGTGGAGAAACGATCGTCTTTTCAACAAGTGATGCTGGAACAATTGAATATCCAGGTGCAAAAAAAAAAAAAAAAAAAATGAACTTCCATCCAAACCATGTACAGAAATGAAGTCAAATTGGTTTAGAGATCTAAATGTAAAACATAGAACTAAAAAACATAAAACTATAAAACTTCTAGAACAAAACAGGTGAAAAATTTTATGACCTTGAGTTAGGCAAGATTTCTTAGATACAACACCAAAAGCATAATCCATAAAAGAAAAAAATAGATAAATCAGACACCATCAAAATTAAGAATTTCTGCCCTGCAAAAGACACTCCTGAGAGAATGAAAAGATGAGTCACAGAATGGGAGAAAATACTTAGCAACTTACATATTGGATAAAGGACTAATTTCCAGAATATATAAAGAACTCTCAAAATTCCAGAAAAGTATAGATAAAAGATTCAGAGATACAGATGCAAAATAAGCATCTGAAAAGATGTTTCACATGATTAATCATTAGGGATGCTACAGTGAGATACAACTACACACCTATTAAACTATCTAAAATTAAAAATACTGAGCATAGCAAGTGTTGGCCGCAACGTGAAGAAAATGCAACTCTCAAACGCTGCTGGTAGAGATGTAAAATGATCAAACCACTATGGAAAATAGGTATTTTTTAAAAACGTAGACATACACTTACCAATGATCCAGCCATTCTACTTGCAGGTATTTACCCAAGGGAAATGGAAGCATACATCCATACAAAGACTTGTACACAAATATTCATAGCAACTTTATCTGTAGTAGACAAAGACTGAAACAACTCAAATGCCCATCAATGGTGAATAGATCAATTGTGGTACATCCATATAATGGAATACTATTCAGCAATAAAGAGAAATGGATTACTGATATATACAACAATATGGATGAAGATTAAAATAATCATGCTGAGTTAGAGGCCAGTTAGAAAAAAGTATACACTGTATGATTCCACTTACATAAAATTCTAGAAAATGCAAACAGAAAGCAGATCAATGGTTGCTTGGCGATTGGGAAGGGCAAGGAACGATGGGAAGGAAGAATTACAAAGAGACATTAAGAAACTTTCTGAGGTGATGGACATTTTGATTTTGATGATGTCTTCGTGGTGTGTATGTATGTGTGTGTGTGAACACAGATTACTGTATGTCAATTATACCTCAAAAAGCTGTTAAAAGAAATGATATTATATGAGAGAGACAATTGGGGAAATTTGAATAGCAACTCTTTATTAGGTAATATTATTGTGTAGGAATTTAATTTCTTCAATACTGTGTGTTAACAGTATTGTAGTTACATAGGGAAATAATTTTTAATATCCAGAGAGGAGGGCATCTAGCTGACAAGAGAGGGATCGCAATTGCGGCAGATGCTGTGGAAGGCTGAGGAAGATGAGGCTAGAGCAGTGACCAACAGATGTGACGGCGTGGTGAAGACAGTCATTTGTCAGCTGACCTGACAAAGACGGTTGGAACAGACTGCTAAACGCAGGGCCCTTTCCGCCTGCTAATCTCATGCAATCCCCTCAGCTAGCCTTGGCATAACAGAAAGTTTCTATTAGCTTGCCATATTGGAGGGGGGATGGCACAATTTAAGGTGCAGTTAGTTGTGTAATAAACTGTCACAATACGGTCCTACAGAAATAGTTTTTTAAACTGCAAGAAAATGAAACTTGACCCTTCCCTCACAACATATATGAAAGTTAACTCAAAATGAATCATAGACCTAAATGTAACTATACAACTTCTGGAAGAAAACAGGAGAAAACCTTTGTGATTTTGGGTCAGACAATGGGGTCTCACACAAAGATTTCTTAGCTAAGACACAAAAAAGCACAAACCATCTAAGAAAAACTGCTAAGGGACTTCCCTGGTGGGTAAGACTCCGAGTTCCCAATGCAGGGGGCCTGGGTTCGATCCCTGGTCAGGGAACTAGATCCCGCATGCATGCCGCAACTAAGAGTTCGCATGCCACAACTAAGAAGCCCATGAGCCGCAACTAAGGAGCCCATCTGCCGCAACTAAGACCCAGCACAACCAAATAAATTAAAGAAATATGAAAACAAATTGCTAAATTAGAGTTCATCAAAAATTTAAAACATCTAGTCTTCAGAGACACTTTCATACAATGAAGATAAGTCACAATCTGGGAGAAGATATTTACTAAACACGTATCTAGGAGAAAGGACTTTTTCCATTGCTTTTCATATAAAGCACTCTTAAAACTCAATATAAATATCCAATTAAAAAACGGATTTGAACAGACACTTCATTTAAAAAGATATTTGCACATGAATAGACACTCAACATCATCAGCTATTACAGAAATGCAAAATGTGGCAAAAACCACGAGACGCAACTACACACCTACTAGAAAGGTTAAACGTTTTTAGAAAACAAATATAAGGATCAGTTGAAGATGTGGAGCAACTGCAACTCTCATAGCCTGCTAGTGGGAAAGCAAAATGGCACAGGCACTTTAGAAAACAGTTTAGCAGTTTCTTAAAAAGTTAAATATGCACTTAGCATATGATGAAGCAATCCCACCCTTAGGTATTTCACCCCAAAGAAATGAAAACATATGCTCGCACAAAACATATGTTCACACACACATGTGAGTGTTTTCAGAGGCTTTGTTCATAATAGCCAAAAAAACTAGAAACAACTCAAATGTTCATCAAATGATGAATGCGTAAACAAACTGTGTATCCACACAACTAGAATACTACTCAGCAATAAAAAGGAATGAACTACTGACAGGTGCAACAAAACAGATGAATCTCCAAACAGACTGGCTAAGTGAAAGAAGCCAAAAACAAAAGGCTACATACCACATGATTTCATTTATAAGATATTCTGGAAAAGGCAACATTATACGGACAAAAATCAGATTGGTGGTTGCCAGGGGCTGGTAGCGGGAGGAGGATGGATTGACTACAAAGGGACATGAGGGGTCTTTTGGGAGTGCAGAAGTTTTCTTTACCTCAAATGTGGTGGTGGCTACAGAACTATACGTTTGTCAAAACACATCACACTGTATATTTAAAAATAGTGAATTTTGTTAAGTGAAAATTATACATAAATAAACCTGACTTAAGAAAATAATACAACAAACCTAAAAAAACAATTGAGTGAAAACAAATGTAAGAAAAATCAACTTACAGTTTTTCCAATTCAAGGGTCATCATGAGGATGCTTTCAATTGTTGTAAGCGCCACTTGTGTTGTTCCCATGTCTCTGAAGGAGAAGCCCAAACATGCATGATACACAACCCAAAGACAAAAATTCTAAACTTAAAAAGATACTTAACATGTGATTACTTCAATTCTGGCTTCTTACTTGCCATACATGATAATTCCAAAGAGCTCTTATTGAAGAAATTTAAATGTGCATCATCAAATTAATGGCCTTGGTGCTGAATGGTACAATCATTTTTTATTATCCTAACTTCTCATTTTCAATTGCATCTACCTCTTTTGATCACTCTCTTTAAAAAAAAATAATGTACCCCTTATTCCTTTTTGCTTTCTGGGATAAATAATATTCCTACATGCATCTACATGTTCCATATCTATATGTGTTCTTCAACACTGTTCTCATTCTCTGCTGGCTGTCTTACCCATGTATATTCTTTCTTAATCGTTTTCTTTGCCAATAACTTTTATTTTCAATAACCCAGTCAAAATCTAAATTATGACTTTTTAGCCAAAGTACTCAATCTTTGACGAAAGTACAAAAGAGCAGAAATTATCTCATGAGCCATGAAACTGTTGCAATACTTACAAATATTTTAATGCTGGCAATTTAAAAAGATAAGAATCTTCAACTGTTGTCAAAGGATTATGATTGAGAATTCTGAAAAATGGAATGGAATTTAAATTATCTGCATTTTCAATTACTTCCATGAAAGCTTATATTCATTTTTTTTTTGGTACGGAACGTGAAGGTTTAAAAAAAAAAATCATTTTCTGTCTTTACCCATAAATCACCCTTGGCATCTGTAAAACACTCTTTCATTGGGAACTACCCAGGTCTCTAGATGATAAAGTGGAGAAGAGAAACAAACAAACAAACAAACAAATAGAAAAAAAAGTGGCTAGTAAAGACAAAATATGCCAAAGAACTTTTCAGGTTAAAAACCCTAGAAGTGACTATGCTGGTAGGAAGCCCTTGCTCTGTAAAAAAGTACTATTTCTAGTGTCCTCCATAATTCAAGGTGTTTTTCTTTCATCTCTACAAATTTTTTAACATTTCATGATTTAAACTACCCAGTGAAAGACAAAAATAGGGCTAATTCCTTGGTTCTGGAGCCAAAGAAGAAGAGATAAATCCAAGAGGAACTGGTGAAAGCCATACTCCCATCACATAGTCCCATGCGTATTCCTGTATCATAGCCTTTGTTACTGTGTATGTAATCACCTTGTTTACTTGTCAGTCTCCTAGATTGCCAGCAACTTGAGAGCAGGGACCACACTTTATTGTCATTATTATTCCTGTGCCTGACACAGTGCCTAATATTTACTAGGTATTTAATAAATGTTTGCTGAATAAATAAATAACATTTTGTTTATATATCAATAAAATAAACAAATTAATTGTGGGGAACAAAATTTTATTCCAAAACGCTGGAATAGATTTTCTTCTTAGTTCTTTCTTTCTTTTTCCTTAGTTCCTTAAAACAAATAAGGGGGGGAAAAAAAACCCAAAAGAAACAGGAAGAAAGAAAAGAATATCTGACTTTAGGTTAACTCTACTCAAGAATTATTAACGTATTTTTGCGAATATTGTAAAATAATTATCAAAACTAATATCTTTTGGGTTGCCACGCATCTGTGATCAGCATTTAACATTTAATCCTCACAGTAACCTTATGTGATAGATATATTACCCCATTGTACAAATGAGGAAACTGAGGCACAGAGAAGTTATATAACTTGTCCTAAGTCATCAAGCTAGTAAGAAGCAGAGCTGGAATTTGAACTCAGTTCTGACTCTAAAGCCTGTGTTTAACCTGAATGAAAAAAAAAGTGGGGGGCGGGGGGGGGGTTTTTAAAACATCTGTTACTTTAACCGTAATTTTGAGAGCACTAAATATAGAAATACCTTTTCAAACTTCATCTACACATCTGGGAAAGCCTCTATGAGAATTATATTTTCTCTTTTTATTTATTTATTTATTTATTTCTCTTTTTATTTATTTTTTCCTTAATCATCTCCCATGATAAATATTTAATTAGCCTATGGTCATTGAGACTTTAGAGATTTTAAAAGATATTGCAGGAAAATCAGTAAAAATGATGGAGGAAGGACACCTGACAATTCATCCCTCCATAGAAGCAACAATAACAAGAACAAGAACAACAACAACAACAAAACTGGCAAAAATGGTCAGAATCAACTTTTTCGGAACTCTGGAAATTTAACCAACAGGCTTGCAGCAAATTGGGGAGCAATTTATTCAAGGAAAACAAATTAATTTCTGTGAGAACAATGAGATCTGTGTTGCTTGAACTTGTCCTTGACCTTTGCTCTCCATGCCAGTGGTAGCCTTGAAAAACAGCCCACATCCCTGGTACCAGGAGGAGCAGCATGGACTGGGAGGTCCTTCAAAGCCTCATTCCCAAAGAACTGTCATTGTTTTACATGTCTGGTGGTCCCCTGGAAGACCTCACTTGAAAGGCTTGCCTTTGACCTGACTGAGAGCTGTCTAGTGAGAAAAGCCTCTCCTCAGGTGGCATTTTTGGAAAACATTTTCGAGCAAATATTTTAACATGGCGGTTGCATGAGGCAATGGATAACAGTTCGGGGCAAAAAACAGCCCAACCGGAAAGCTTAAAAAGAAAAGCTGAGGAATGAGATGTCCACAGAGACTTTGAAATGTTCCAATGTATTCCTGGGAAACTGGAAGACCACAAGACATATTCCTGGGAATCTAGGAAAATAACTGTTAGCATTAATAAATGAGTTCAGCAAGGTTGTAGGATATAAGATCAATATTATTTCTACACACCAGCAATGAGTAATCCAAAAATGAAATCATGAAAACAATTCCATGTGTAACAGCATCAAAACAAATAAAATACTTAGGGAAAAACTTAACCAAGTAAGTGCAAGATTCACACTGAAAATTACAAAACTGTTGAAAGAAACTGAGGAAGATCTAAATAAATAGAAAGACATGCTGGATTCATGGACTGGAAGATAATCTGATTAAAATTTCACTACTTCCCAAATCGACCTATGGTTCCACTGCAATTCCTATCAAAATCCCAGCTGACTTCTTTCCAGAAATTGCCAAGCTAATTCTAAAATTCATATGGCAATTCAAGGAAACAGAATAACCAAAACAATGTTGGTAAAGAACAAAGTGGGAGGACTCACACATCCTGGTTTCAAAACTCAGTTCAAAGCGACTGCAATCACAGTGTGCTACTGGAATAAGAACAGACATGTAAATCATTGGAACAGAATTGATAGTATAGAAATAAACCCTCATATTTATGGTCTATTGATTTTCAACAAGGGTGCCAAAACAATTCAATGTGGAAAGAACAGTCTTTCCAAATGATGCTGGGACAACTGTACATCCACACACAAAATAATGAAGCTGGACTCCTGCACGTCACACCATGCAAGAAAATTAACTCCAAATGGATCAACTATCCAAATGTAAGAGCTAAGGCTGTAAAACTCTTAGAAGAAAACACAGGAGTAAGTCTTTATGACCTTGCATTAGACAACAGTTTCTTAGATATGATACCAGAAGCACAAACAACCAAAGGAAAAATAGATGAATTGGATTTTATAAAAATGAAAAAGTTTGTGCTTCAAAGGACACTATCAAGAAAGTGAAAAAACATATAGAATGGGAGAAAGTACTACAGGTGGGAAGAATAAGATGCAGTTGGGAGAAGAAAAGTATAGTAGTTGCTAGGTGTGACAATCTCAAAATTTTGAACTCTTACAAATAAAACAGCCACCCTAAATCACCCCAAAGGACAGACCCAAGTTAGTTTTGGTTTTAGCGTTTATGCCTTTCTAAATCTGAGAAGCTGCCAGGATTCTAGTACACAGCAAAAAGTGACGACAACACCCTGAAGTGTGTAAGCTTTTGTGTGTACATAGCTATCGAAAGGAAACCAATGCTAGTTGACTGGGGGAGCCTTAGAGCGGCTCTGTGACCGCAGCTCAATTTGCCTTCATAGTGTGGCCACACCTACCTCATTGATATTCTCAACAATGGGGTAAATAATTCAATAGGGATAAGGCTTTGATTTTCCTCTTATTTTCTCTTAGTGCTTATGTTCTTGGTACAATATTGATGTACCACAGACAAGCCAGCATGTGAATGTCCTCTGTCTGGTTAAGTTATATAGCCTTTCTACATTGTAGAGCCCTTCAGTTTCTAAAATCATGGAGCTTGTATTGTTAGGACCAGTGAAGTGACTAAAAGAATTTTTAAAAATAAGCCATCAGTCTGGACCTGCATAGGTGAATGAAGGAGAAACACTTTAAAGTCAGAAAAAAAAGTAGACTTAACATTTAGGATTATCAACCACTGCTGGTTTTCCATAATATATTTCATTCCTGATTTTATCTGAAAGAGATACGATTACTACCACCATTCAAAAAGTGGTACTTTATTAATTAATAAGCTCTTAGCTCATTTTTGAGGTCAAAATTTCGGATTTCAAATAGACTACCACACTGCTAACTACTTCACCTGATGTTTGTCAATAACATAGAGGCTTCATTCAAGAAACCTACTGACTTATAATTATCTGAAACCCGGTGATGAATCAAGGTTTTGTGGGGCCTGAACCTCATCTACTTTGGGAAATCCTGTCTAATAAAAACATGCACAGTTATGAATACAAAAATCGCTAGGACCCCTCTCAAGACCTTGGAAGGGACCTATGCAAGTGAGGAGCCCTGAAGCCTAAGCTTCATTGAATTCATGATAAATCCGCCTCAGCTGGGGCCCTTTGCCAAACTTATTTAATGCAGGCAACTTATAAACACCCCAGTAATATGTCATCATAGGTAGTAAAATGACTTAACTCGAGGGCGGCATCTTCCCTTGGTGGCTTGCCTTTGGAAAGAGATGCAATAAAGTCTGTATCTCACCATGGCAAATGTTTCCTGAAGCAAATTAGCTTTGTCTATTAGAAAGACTTAGCCCAAAACAAAGACTTAGTATACTGTGACAATCTTTTGAAAGTAACTGTGAATGAGTTTTAGGAGTACAGTACTAATTTATTTCCAACACCAGATAGTTTTGATTCCTTCACTACCTTTTTCTGTCATTTAAGAGGAACACAAATTCAAAAGGAACAAGTTGGTGCCTCTTCCATTACAAATCTTTTCTAACCGACCACCCATTGTCTACTTCATCACCCCCCTCCTCACCTTGTTACCCTGCTGCACAGATGCTAGAATGGCTCTCATATATGTTTTCCCATCAACATCCATCTTTCTCCTTCCAGGATGAAAGCTTCTTGGGGACAAAGTCCCTGCCCTATGCGTCTTTGTATCCCCAGCACTTGGTACAGTGCTGACACACAGTGGGCATGGCACTCAGTGAATGTTTCTGAAGGAGTTCATTAATTTTTAAACTGGGATTTATTTATTTATTTCCACAAGGTATTTTCCTGTGTTGCCTACATAACTATAGTGAAACTCTGATTCTTATAAGGAACTCTTGGTGTTATAGGATGTTTAGGAAACGAGGTGAGTTTAAGACGTTGTATTGACGCTACTAAAACCTCCTGGTGAAGGGACCTCATGAGCCTGCTCTCCGGTGTGCTGGCAAAAGACAGACTGACCCTCGGTGCTCTCTCCCCAAGGTAGGCATCAGCACACTAACAAGGAAAAGGAAGGAGGCCGCTAAAGATAGGCATCTGCAGGAATTGCTAATCCAGCTCCAGACACAGCCTCAGCACCTGCATTAACCCAAAATGAACTGTGTGAAACTGGATTTCTGAACCACAAGACAGGTAAGAGAGTCTTTTCCAAAGCCAGGTGTAGAAGAGCTCTTTACCTTGAGTCTAAAATCGCCTTCGGGCCATTGAACGTACCCACTCTCATTTCCTTGGGTCATGAGAAATCACAGAATTTTTGAGCTGAAAGGGTGTAAAACCCACACTCCTTACTGAAGACTAGTCAGCAAAGAAAGTATATTGAATTAGGCTACAGCAATGTATTTTCTTTGTATTTCTCACACTACAGCTGAACACAAACAACGTCTTTTTCCACACCTCAAAGCTTCCTATTGGCCACAGATAATTCACTTCAGAGATATATGCTGTTTGAAAAATAATGTTCTGGGTGGCTGGGGAGAGCCCTGTGGTGGGCGTTCAGGAATTCTTTCTGCTTTACCATTTAAAAGAGCTAATAATGGTTGGGGAAGCACCCACACCTTTTGCTCGCTGACGAATTCGGTGCTAAACTTAGCTCTTTGCAGCTCTGTGTTGCATACATTTTAAGCAGTTAGGAACTTTGCACATGAGCAGGAATCAAAGTGAAATTCAAAAGTGGAACTTCATGGACCATTCGCATATCGGAGAGACATCAGTGGGATTCCATGACAATGCTAATTTGAGTGTTTTTGCTTGGTGCCTTTTATTGCCCGTGCCAAAGATCAGTACTATGGAAAGCAGAGCGTTTCATATATATGAGTTAAACAAGTCTCTTGGCCTCTTTGTGCCTTAGTTTCCTCATTTGAAAAAAAAAAAAAAAATGGCTCTCAAGACATACTTTCCAGAATTCATACTGGGCTTACACCCAGCTAACCAATAACTGCATGATGCTTTTACACACAGTTTTTTACACGTATTCATCTTCGATTTCACTTACAACTTGCGTAAAAACTGCATTCCATGCCAGGCCTGAAACGTTCCAAAGCTCAGTTCTGTGAGTAAATTGCAACTAAGATTTCTACAAAAAAAGACACAAGCAAAAGAAGAAGAAAAATATATATTCTTTCAGAACATTTATCCTTTGGCAATAATTCTAATTTATATATGATGAAACATAACAACACTACTCCCTCCATACACTAAAGAAATCTCACTGTGGAAGACATTATGATTTACACTTTCATGATTATATATGTGGTGCATTAGATACAAAATAGTAAATGCTCATTAAATACTTGTGTTAAGTGATCTTTATTTCTCTAGAAAGGCAGCACTATTGACATTTTGGGCTGGATAATTCTTTGCTGTGGGAGGCTCTCCTGTACACTGTTGGATGTTTAGTAGCATCTCTGGCCTCTGTCCACTAGATGCCAGTAGCATGTACAGTTCTGACGAGCAAAAATGTCTCCAGACACTACCAGATGTCACCTGTGTGCAAAATCACCCTGGTTGAGAACCACTGCTCTATAATGATTCACTCTGATCTGTGTAATAATTCTCACACTAATCTTTGCTAGAGACAAAAAGGATTTGCTACAAAATTTTAGTAGTAATTTTAATCATATTTCAAAATGAGTAACAAATTAATTTTATAAAAAATTAAGCTTTACAAAAATTCCAAATATAATGAAGTTATACTTGTAACTTACATAAACTGCACAAAAGGTAGTGGTTCAAATGTACGTCTTTCGATAGACTGTATTTTATTGCAGGATAAATCTCTAGGAAAAGTAAAAGGAAAATATTGCCTCAATTAGCTATTAGATATCTAATTAGTAGGAATAACTAGTAGACTTTAGAATGATAATAATAAATAAGAAGCTTTGGTCTAAACTCCAAACCTTAGGAATTATTACTTGAACCTTCCAGAGCCCCTAACCCTGCCTTCACCTCTCTTAAGAGTCTCACCTTCAGGATCTTCATAAATTAAATATACAACTATGGATCTTGATAGATTTTGGAGGTAATCTTTCCCAAGAGCAGAAGCATTGATTAGATTCCACCTTTCGTGGTCTCACCAAATTCTGGATTATGAGCTCAAAGTTTTTATCTCTATATATCATTATAATTTCCAATATTAAAAGGAATATTCTTATATTTACACACCTCCCAGTATAGTTCTGTTTTTCTAGGTCAATTCATTACCAGAAGAAATAAAAGATACCCTTTCACACAACTTGAAAGGAAGTTACTTCTCTCATTAATATGTAACTTTAATTCAGTATTACACTTTCTATCATATTGACTTTTATTCGAAAATACCTACTCTTGACTATAGCTGACTATCTTATTTCCATTGATTCCAGCTTAGTCTCTCATTTCACCTGGATGGGTATAACTGTCTTCTGACTGGTGTTTCCATCTCTACCCTCTCCCTTTCTAAGCCATCCTCCACGCGATCACCAGATTAACCCTCCGGAAGTGGTTCTCAAATACCAGCATCACTTGTGAACTTATTGAAGATACAAATACTCAGCCCTACTCTGGACCTCTTGAATCAGAAACTATGGGGGTGGAGCCTGTGTTTTCACAAGCCCTCCAAGTGGTTGGTTCTGTTGCAGGCTAAAGCTTGTCCTAAAGCACTGCTGTGGTAACATGGTAGCTTGACATGTTATCCTTGGCTTGGCCTCCAAAGCCCTAGATGATCTGGCTCTAATCTCCTACTCTTCCCACTTGTACTCTACAGGTACTCAGAGTATTTTTCCTGTGTTTTGCCTTTCTCCCACTTTCCTTTTGCAAGCTTATTCTTCCCAGGTTGTCTGTCATTGATACCCAACGGCCCTTCGAGGTCCCGTTTAAACAGCATTGCTCTAGTAACATCTTCCCGGATCCAATTTGAAGTCTTTTTTCCCTCTTTTGTGCTCCAATACCAACTTATAGCTCTCATTGCCCATATTCATTTCTTTCTTTAAATATAGCTATTTTTGCAACCCATGTCCTCTGAGCATAAACTCCTTCAAAGTATGGACTAGATCCTGCTTATGTGCATCGTCTATCATGTTTAAAGCCTACGTGCGGACATAAAGCAAACTCAAATATTTATAAAATCAACAAATAGCTGGGGAGTGGATAGAAGGAGGAAATGACTGTTTTAAAAGAAATGTAGTTTTATTACTTCATGGTGCCTCCACAACCATGTCATTATGGTTTGAGCTTATATGTTTATTTTCCCTGTGAGATCATGAGTTGCTAAAAGGAGTCCTGTCTTACCCATCTTCGTGTTTACAACACTAGGCGTAGTGCTGATTAGCATATTCTTTTTTCGCTTTCTTATTGATTGGCTTTTTTTTTTTTTTTAAAGAATGAGAGTACTTACGCTAACCTGAAATAATCAGATGATAAAGTATTACATAGTAGAAGTAATGAAGGGCCTATTCCACTGTGCAGTTATCTTATTTGTTTTTCTCCAAACTGTGTAAGGTTTGGAGCCCAGATGGCAGAGAAGAGACTAATATAAAGGTGATTGCCCCTTAAGGCTTGGAAGGTTTGATCATTAAAAGAACTATTTTTAGGGTCATGTGAGGCTCTTTATACCCACTTCCCTTAAGCCTTTTATATTTGCAAGAAGAATCTATTTGCTAAAGAGGATCATTAATTGGCTTAATAAGGATTAATGACATACACAGCTTTGGATGCCATGGACAAAGGACAAAAACTGAGCTTTTATAGTAAAAAACACAGTTATCTCCTTATCCCTAAATAAAGGAAATACGAGTCGGGCAAGCATTTCCTCTTTGATAAAGAAGCTGGAGAGGGAATTCCCTGGCGGTCCAGGGGTTAGGACTCGGCGCTTCCACTGCTGGGGACCTGGGTTCAATCCCTGGTCAGGGAACTAAGATCCCGCAAGTCGTGTGGCGTGGCCCAAAAAACAAAACAAACAAACAAACAAAAAACAGAAAAAAAAAGGCTGGAGAGATTTTTGTTAGGGGCATTTCTGATATGCTTAT
Organism: Balaenoptera ricei; assembly: GCF_028023285.1. NCBI lineage: Eukaryota > Metazoa > Chordata > Mammalia > Artiodactyla > Balaenopteridae > Balaenoptera > Balaenoptera ricei. Next base: position 17,461,880 of record NC_082658.1, on the reverse strand, counting down.
TTAGTGTAAACATTTCTAAATATACCACTTAACCATCATCTTAAACATTCTTAATATTGGTATCACAATTCCTGCATCGAAATCCTTAACAACAGTTTGTTCTTTTGGTAACTTAATGTGTTCTTGACAATACTGATTTTTTTTTTCAGATTTTTTTTTTGTGATGTGGACCATTTTTAAAGTCTTTATTGAATTTGTTACAATATTGCTTCTTTTTTTTTATGTTTTGGTTTTTTGGCCATGAGGCATGTGGGATCTTAGCTCCCTGGCCAGGGATCGAACCCGCACCCCCTGCACTGGAAGGCAAAGTCTTAACCACTAGACCACCAGGGAAGTCCCTTGACAATACTGTTTACATACTTCATCTACTTAAATATTTAATATTTAAATGTTAATTTAATTTAGATTAAATTATCAAAGTTATGAGTTAATGGCATTCATATTAATGTAAGTGTTCTATATTTTCTTGTCCTGTAGGGGACAATTTGAGGTTAACTTTAATTCCTCTCATTTCACTAAACCAACTTTTTCAAACCTTTTCTGTAAAGACCAGATAAGTAAATATTTTAGGCTTTGCAGGCCACATACACTCTCTGTCACATATTTTTCTTCGTGTCTTTTTTTTCCCGTTTACAGCCCTTTAGAAAATCACTTTTAACTTATGGACTGTATAAAAACGGACTGTGGGCCAGATTTGATCCATAGGTCATAAACAAAATATAAATACAGATGGAGAGTATATGAACACTTATGTAACAAGGTTCATATGGGAGTCTATAATTGCTCAGACCTCATTACCACTTTTCCTCTACAACTAAAGTGTATTTTTCTATCTATACCTTGTCTATATAATGAAAAAATTAAAAATGAATAGGAGATATATAGTGCTAGTGATGGGCTGGGACCCTACACAGACTTAAAGAATTGTAGAATTTTATTGCTAGGAGAAACTGAAGAGATTATCTAACTTGAACCCCTTAATTATTTTATAGATAATCTACTTTATAGATAAGAACTCATAAATAAATATGATTAACTTACAAATATCGGAGGGATAGCAAGCCTTCAAAGGAGTCCTTATGTAATTCAGTCAAATAATTTTCACTGAGAATTCTGAAAAATGAAAAGGTTATTTCTGGATCAAACTGCAAAATAACTACAACTATGTACTACATAGGACTAACTCCTATATGTGGAGGAAAGCTGGGTAATGGTGCCACCTAAACAACCTAATTCTTATCTAATTTAGGGATGGTGATTTCTGCTCTGTTTTCATTTAAACCTTCTTTTCACGTCCTCCTTTCTGTCCATCTCTCTCCATCACGCATGTGCACGCGTGCGCACACACACACACACACACACCCACACACACCCACGCCCCACCCACTCTTCCCACCAAATCATATAGTTAATGCCTACTCTCTAGATCACGAAGTCTCTGTTAGAACCCAGCTCTGGGTGGCACCAACGTTGCAGAGCTGCCCTTCCCTCCTCTCTTTCCCCAAACCTTATTGGGAAGTCCCACACACAGCTGTATCAGGGCAAATGAAGCCATCTGATTTTTTCCCACATTAAAAATTTTTTGAAAACTAAAATGTGCATAAAATATACATAACTGTTCAATAATTCAATTGAACAACTGTTCAACTGTTTAATAATTACAAAACAGACCCCCACGTAATACCATTCATGTCAGGAAAGAATCCTGCCAGCATCCCAGAAGACCCCGTGTGCCCTTTTCCAATCACAACCCTCTCTCTGACTTCCTAGAGGGAACCACTATCCTGACTTTAATAATAATTTCCTTGCTTTTTAAATGTAGTTTTGCCTTTTCTCTATCAGCCATAAACAACACAGTTTAGTCTTGCTTCTTCTTGGACTTTATATAAGTGGAATCATATTATATGTATTATTTTCCACATTGCTTCTTTCATTCAACATTATTTTGTAAAATTATTTTATTTTTGCCTGTAGTATGTAGTGTTGCACGTCCAACTACATGAGGCTTCTGAGTATTTGAAAGTGGCTAATGTGACTGAGTTGAATTTTTAATTTAATTAATTTCAATTATTTTAAAATTAAAATTTTAAAAACTGGTACTCAATGTAATTATTGGAAAATGTTTATGTTAGCAACAATTTGCATATGTGATACTACATTTTTGACTGTAAATTTTATGAAATCTCAATACCGATCAAGTATTTGTAATAAAATTTAGCAACCAAATTGTGATTTCAAAGAGTTAGTATGGGAAAAAAATATAGATTCTCTCATTAATTTTTAGATTGATTACATGTAGATATGATAACACTTTGGATACTTTTAAATACTTAGTATGAAAAAAACACAGAATATCTTATTAATAATGTATATAATGATTACATGTTAAAATGAAAATATTTTGTAAATAAGGGTTAAGTAAAAGATATTAACATTTATTTCATCCGTTTCATTTTACTTGTGTTTTTAAGTGGCTACCAGAAAATTTAAGATTACTTATGTGGCTTGCGTTATGTTTCTGATGAAGTGTATGACTTCTAAGTATGATTATACCACACTTTATTCATTCTACTGTTGGTGTATACTGAGATTTTTCTAGTTTTGATTTATTAAAAACAATACTGCTGGGCTTCCCTGGTGGCGCAGTGGCTGGGAGTCTGCCTGCCAATGCAGGGGACGCGGGTTCGAGCCCTGGTCTGGGAGGATCCCACATGCCACGGAGCGACTGGGCCCGTGAGCCACAATTGCTGAGCCTGCGCGTCTGGAGCCTGTGCTCCGCAACGAGAGAGGCCGCAATAGTGAGAGGCCCGCGCACCGCGACGAAGAGTGGCCCCCGCTTGCCGCAACTGGAGAAAGCCCTCGCACAGAAACGAAGACCCAACTCAGCCATAAATAAATAAATAAATAAATAAAATTTAAACAAAAACAATACTACTTTGAACATTCTTGTATTTGTATCCTGATACATATTTGCCCGAGTTTGTCTAGGATGTAATAGGGATACAAAATTGTTTCCTAAGAAGTTGTGCTATTTCAAGTTGGCAGATTGAAACATGTCAAGTCTCCACCCCTTCAACTTCCACCAAAATCCCTAAGAATGACATAACTAGAATCCCTAGAAAAGATATAACTTAAGAATCACAACCTTAGCTCAATGTGTGGGAGCAGCTCCACAAATGCTCCCTTACCAGAAACGTCCTGGAGCTACTACAGGGTGATCAGTTGGAATAGTGTGGTAGGAGCAGCCTACAGCACACGTCAACCCCACATCTTTCCCCCTTGATCCAGGCAGCAAAAGGTGTCTTCCTCTAGGCAGGAGCAATTGGTGTTAGAAAGGGGGCAAGGTCTCAGAACCCTGGAAGAAAGGTATGCACTCCCTGACTAGCCACCAGAAGGCACCTTCCACCTCTGCCTTATTCTCAGGGGAACCCATTGGGAGTAATAAGCCCCAACAGCTCATTTCACTTCTCCCCTAAAGCTGGGAAACAAACGCAGTAGAATCTCAACTACAAAGATGAATTACACTCAGGAAGGACCAAACAATGTGAGAAAGCCAACTCCATTAAGGACAGAAAACAAAAACAAACATAAGAGCTTATAGCCAATGAATCAGAGTTAACAAAGCACAAGAGGACCTTAGGATAGCACAATTATTACCCTCAGACAGATGTAAGCAGATAGTGCATCCATTAATCAACTCAAGAATATACAAATGAAAAGTGTTGGCAATAATAAAAAATCTCAGTATATGAGAAGCAGAAATGACAGTTAAAAAATAAATTAGGAAACTGAGAGATCCAGCCCATGACTTCTCCAGAATGCAGAATGAAGGGAGCAGGAACGATTCACAGTCAAGCCTGACGCCTGGGTCTGCCAGAGGAATGTTAAGCCCTTTGCTTCCGCTGGTCTCACGATAAAGACTAGGAACATGCTGAGGGGAGGAGGGGGTGGTGTTTTGCACCTGTTTCTTATAGCTGATAAGCAGGAAGGCACATAGCCAGTATCCCAAGAGTGGAGTGAGGGAGTAGTAGAGAGAGTCAGTACAGAAGAAACTCTATAAGACGTCAGAGGTAGGTTTCTCGTGCCTGGAAGAATCCCCTTCCTTGCAGGCGATATTAACAGTGGTACATCCTTCAGGAGCCTTGGGGATCTGAGCACAGGCTATGTTGCCTTGTGAAACTATTTCCACTGAGTTCTGCATTTAAAACCTTCTGCTTTTCACTCACAGTGTCTCTTGGTCACATATTTATATTAATTCCATCTCATAGCTTAATTCCAGCTCATAAATTAATTCTTTACTCATAGCTTATGAGAATTAAAATATTACTACCTGGAAACTCTGCAACTCAGTTATTAAGGTGGTTCATATTATACAGAATATAGTCACACACATTTTTAAAAGATCACTAAAACAAAAACACAAGAGACTTCAATTCCCACAAAGAACTCTTGGAGCCCTGAGCATGCTTCAAAGACCCTGACCTCAATTTGAAATTCACCATGTTAGAAGGACTCGCAGTGATTGTCAGAATACATGTTAGGGGGAATGGTCAACAGATGGTGCTAAGACTGATTGTTTTCTCACCTCTAAGTAGTGGTTTCACATTTCCATGGAAATGATCCAAAAAGAAAAAAACCAAATCAATATGTCCAACGACATTTATGGTAACCCTTTTCATACCTTCAAAGGTAGGAAAAAACTCTACCTCCCCACATCGCATAACCAAACTGTATGTATATACCATAAATGACATACAAACGTCACAGGAAATGATGGTATACGAAAAAAAGCTACACAAAAGTGGAACTCACATGTACTGATTATAACTTTGAACGCTGACAAGGATTCAGGAAGTACAGCAAAGAGATGGGGCTGATCCTCCACTCTTTATGGCACTGTCTTCTCTGATTGGCTGATGCCCATACCAGACTGGTTAGAGTTTGAATATCATGGTAGGACAGGGGGTAACCAAACAGTATGTATTTCAAATTAATGGGGTTTCTTTCTGTGAAGTTGTTTGGATGACAGGATAGTAGAAATTTTAAAAATAACAACGGTAAATTCAGCCTAGAAGTAAAGTTTAGACTGAGAATGAGTCAGTCACCAAAAAATTACCCAAAAAGGAGCTTCAAATAAGCAATAACTCAATAACTGAAATAAAATACATTAATCTGTAGAACTCCAAATATTCATTTTGACGGAGGAAAAAAATTTTAAACTATGGGGAATCAGAGTTAAAGCCAGATCTAAAACTTTCTCACACCATGAAAATATCAAAACCAGGCATGAAGTAACATTTAAGAAAGATCCATGTCTAACTTCTGACCAGGGTTCTGGTCTACGGCAATCTTCTGAATTTCACATTCATTCTTGATTCTGTATTATTGACAATTATCCTTCTCTCCACCTCTGTAACTTCTAGGAAATTGAGAGGGCTCAGGGTTTGTTTGTTTGATTGATTTAACTATATATGTAATGCAAACAATAGGCCTTTCTGGAACTGATTTACTCTGCTTCCCCTGCTTTCTTTCTCTCCAAAGTACTTAGCAATGCTTGAAATTATACCTATCTATTTATTATACTTATATACTTATTTTTACATACTTGTAAACCCCCTGAGAACTGGAATACTGGGGCTGTTTCATTCTTGGGCCTGTAACCCTAGCATGTAAAACAGTTCCTGGCATATAGTAGATACTCAAAAAATATTTATTGAATGAATTCAGAAAGTGACAAGTTATCAACTATCAGATACTTTTACTTAAAACAAATTATCCATTTATCGTCACTCATGAGGATAAGTACAGGAAAAGAAATGTCTTTCTTCTCCCCTACATTTGTGACTCAATCTTTTGAGACAAGAATCCTTTGAGAATTTCAGAAAAGCAATGGTTCTTTTCCCTAAAAAACTGCACTTTCTTGAACACACGCAAAAGTGTGCATGCAATTTCGACTTGTGGATCATCCTTTTAGGGCAGAGGTCTGTGAATAGAGAGGACTGAATCCAGAGTGCCAAACTTGGATGGGAAATAAAATTACATCTCAGTTTTCACAAATCTCTAACTAAAATCAGCACTTCCTTCCATTGTGAATGTAGGCAACAAACCACAGTAGATCAACAGTATAGTTAATTTGGTCCCCAATAGAAATCACAGGTCATTTCATATCACGTATATGCTGCAGATACCTCGAAATATCATTTATTCTCATCACTACCCTGGAGTTATAATATTTATTAGACCTACCACTATATCTTGTTATTTAATGTGTTAAGAGAAGCATATTTATTACTGCCTCACTAATTTTAAAAATATTCTGAAAACTATTTCAATATAGTTGGTTTCCTTTGTTTTTCTATATAGTTTGACTTATTATACATTATAAAACATTATCCCAAGAACATAAGCTTCTGTAGCTTGCCAAAGAGGTATACACGGGGGAGCAGGAGGTATAAAGAAATTCTGCTTTGGGGAAACACTGACCTCAAGTTAGGAACCTCTGCTTATAAGGTAGAAACCTCAAGCTGACTTAGAAATCTTCAAACCTTACCAGACTCATGTTATAGTGTATCGCCTCCCAAACACATGCTTTTTAAAAATTAATTTTTTAATTTCAATTTATTTTAAAAAAATATGTCATATAGGGCTTCCCTGGCGGCGCAGTGGTTGAGAATCTGCCTGCTAGTGCAGGGGACACGGGTTCGAGCCCTGGTCTGGGAAGATCCCACATGCCGCAGAGCAACTGGGCCCGTGAGCCACAACTACTGAGCCTGTGCGTCTGGAGCCTGTGCTCCGCAAGAAGAGAGGCCAGGATAGTGGGAGGCCCGCGCACCGCGATGAAGAGTGGCCCCCGCTTGCCGCAACTAGAGAAAAGCCCTCGCACAGAAATGAAGACCCAACACAGCCAAAAATAAATAAATTAAAATACATTAAAAGAAAAATCACAGTTCGAGTACTTTAAAAAAAAAAAAAAGCAAAAAAAAAAAAAAAAAGTCATATATACTCACAGCTCAAAATTCCAAAAATATGTAGCGCACAATTCAAACTTTTTCTCTTACCTCTGTCCCTCAGTCTACCACCCCCCTCCACTCCCAGAGGAAATTAAGTTATCTATTTCTTGTGCCAAATGACTTTCATTTTTCTTACAAGTTTGGGAAATAAAATCTCCAAGTTAGATACTATCACGGGAAATATAAACTACATATACTATTTACGAAATCTGTAAATTAAAACAAATTGCCTGGTTCTAGCATTTTTTTCCTTACCAATAAGATATCCGACTAAGGGGGCATCTCTTTAAGGGTGGTCATAATACCTGTTTTTAGATTGAATGTTATGTCTTTTATTATTAATTCAGAAGTCATTTATGACTTGTCTATTCAAATTGAACTAAGGATATGACCACAGACTGTCATGAAAAATTACTTTGAATGTTTTTTTCCAAAATCACTTATGGATCTAAACTGACTTTTTCTACAAATCAATAAAAAAAATAGTAACAGAAAAATGGGCAAAGGACAGACAATTCAGAGATGAAATACAAATGTTCAGTAAACATATAAAGATATTTAAGTTCACAAGTAATACGAAAAATTCAAATTCAGATGGGACCCCTTTTATTCACCCGTCAGATTAGCAAAAAAAAAAAAAAAAAAAAAAAAAAAGGGAGACTATCCAGTGTTGGTAGGGTGTGGGGAAATGAATGTCATCACAGCAGGATGACTGGAGTATAAGCTGGCACAACTTTTTCGAAGGCAATTAAAATTTTATATCTAAATAGCCTTCACCCCAACAATCCCATTTCTAGATAACTATTCTATAGAAATAAATGACCAGGCTCACAAAAATGCATGTACAAGGATATTCATTGCAGCAATGCAAGTAACAAGACAACTGGACATAATCTAAACATCCTTCAATAGGGGCGTTATTAAACTGTGATACATTCATACTATGGAATACTATGCAGGAGTTTAAATGAATGGGGTAACCCTCTATGTACTGGGAAGGAAAGAAATCTAAGACATATCATGAAATGAAGGAATCAAGTTGCAGGATGTTACTTACGTAAAAAAAGGTAAGAAAAACACACAAACCTATTTTGCTATCTGTACGTATGTATGTACTCAAACGTATGGAAAAGAGTCTGCAAGGATTAATACTAAACTCAAAGTAGTGGGTGGGGGATTAGGGCACAAGGAGGGTTTTCACTATACCTGTTATTTCATTGTTATCTATTGAGAATATAATCATGTATTACTTGTATAATGGAAAGTAAGTTTAAATTGTCTCTTACTGATTTTAAAGAGGTCCTGCCAAATTTAATTTTTAAAATAAACACAGAATTTCAATCATCAGGTTGCTTTGGGATATGGAAGGGGAAATACCTTTTCTCACAGGTATTGACCTCAAAATTCTGGACCAAGAAGGATCTTACAATGCAGTTAACTTTTTGTATTCATATTTGGGGAGAGTATACTCACAGCTTCTCAGTCCAGCGGTATGCCTTCCATATACTTTCATCAATGTAAGAAATAGAGTTTCCTTGGAAATTTCTGTGAAGAAACACAGTTCATATCCTTGAATAGGTAGGAAAAGAATGTAGAGAATAAGGAAAAGAATCATGGCCACCGTGTGGGGAATATTCAAATGCAGAAAAGACCAGCTTTCTAATTCCCACAGCTTATCAGCTTCCCGGTGTGCACAATTAATAAAAACATACTGTGAGGCCACTGGCACAAACAATGAGGCATCTCCTCAGAACCTGAACTTCCTATCTGTCCAATTTCTTGGATACATAATGCCAATTACTTTTTTTCCAAAATCACTTATGTGTCTAAAATGACTCCTACAAATCAATGAGAAAAATGGCAAACATTTATCAATATCAGCAAATGAATATAAAGAAATCCTATGCTAGGCAACACCAAAGCTTTGGCTCAGTGCCCTCAGAATCTGTCCAGGTGTTAGAAGGATACGGGCAATTAGAAATTAGAGGGACTAATACGAAAATCTCTCTTAAGCATATTGCATAGGGAAAAGCACGAGTTACTGAGCAAGGAGTAAAGTTATTACCTCATTAGGGGAACAAAATGCAAAGGAAAGAGCTCGGAAGGAAGGACACACATCAAAACAGTAACAGGAGTTACCTTATTGGTGGTAGGGAAGGTGGGGTGGAATTTTCACATTTTATCCTATATACTTCTGTGACATTTCTTTTTTTAAACAGTGAGAATGTATCCATGAATTAGACATGTTTAAGAGAAGCTGTTAAACGCCTGAGGTTCAGTTTGAACCACTCACTCAGTGGATGACTTTGAATCTTTAGCTTTAGCTTTGTCCTCTTCCCTCAGCAACAATGTAACTGTTCAGTTTATATGCACATTTTTCACGCGAGTCAGGAATAAGTCAAAACGGATACCTGTCTGCCCATCTGCCTGAGGGACATTTCCACTCAAACAGAGCCTTCTGGTTGCTTTATGCTCACCAATAAAAGATGCCTAAGACTGAACTCATCTCCCTCAAACCGACTCTGCTTGCCAACTGCTGGATTTCCACCTGTTACACCACCATCATTCTGCCCATCAACACATGTGATTTGTCTCTTTCCTGTACTACAATCCCCCAACTCTAGTCAATTACTACATCTTGTCCGTTTTTCCTCTGTAGTACTCTCAGGATTTTCTTTCTACTTCCATCACAACCACTCTAATTTGGCCCCTTCTCACTTTACTCCTAGATTTTGCTAAAGCATTCTATTTGGACTCCCTGAATCAAGCGTTCCTCTCTAGATCGCTCTACATATGAGATCTAAAATCAGCCTCTTGTTTTAATCATTTGTCTCTCTTGCTTGAAAACTTGCATGGCTCCCCATATCTCAGAGCGTAACTTCCAAACCCCCATTGCCGATAGCCAAGGTTTTTCATAATCCTATCTTTCATTGTTGCCTAACCCAATTCTTTACAGCCAGACTAATCTATTAAATTCTGATCATCCCTGCAGTCACACCTTTGCCTAGACTGTACTGTCTATTATTTTTCTGACAAATCACAGCCAATCTTTAAGTCCCAGCTAAAGATTTAGCTTATCCATGCTGCATTCCGTGACCTCCACACCCCTGTGATTACAGGTTCTGGTGAATTACAGCACCTATCTGTATTTCTCTGAATACTTAATTATATATTACCTCCCTTTTAAGGCATATCCCCTTTCTCCCCACTTGTCATTGTCATGTTCTGGAGACAATGCCATAGACTTCTGTGGCTCCCACAGTACTTAGCCCTGGGTTGGGCACAAAATGGGTGCTACATATAGAAAGCCAGGGGACAAAGATGAGTTCTAGATATAACTGAGGGATTGAATAATAATAATAGCTAACACTAAAATATATGCTAGGCACTGATAGAAGACCTTTACCTATATTAACTCATCTAAATCTCCCAATGAGATTGGAGTCATTGGGAGATTTAGGAGTCATAGGAGTCATCCTATGAGAGGATGACTACCATAATCCCCATTTTACAGATGAGGAAATGGAGTCATACAGCTAATAAATGACAGACCTGGGTTCAAACCCAGGTAGTCTGGCTCCGGAATCTCTACTCTTAACCACTTTGTTGTATTACCACCAATGAGATGGGGAGAGGGACATGTCGCTGTAAAGAGGATGGAGTAAAGAGGGGAGAAGAGTAGATGTTAAGGAATTAAAGAATGGGGTAAAAAAATGGAGAAGGAAAAAGTAAGGGCAATTAAAAGTAAAAGACTGGAGGAGAGGGAAAAATAGTAAGAAGGAGAATGAAGACAAGGAATCATTGACAAACAAAAGGTGGAAACAGAAAGTCAGTCAATGTGGGCTGGGGAGATAAGGAGGACCCAGGAAGACCTGAAGAAAGGCTGCCATGTCAGGCAGGATGCAGAGAACAAATGAGGAAAGGCGATTCTTACATGATGGTGAAGGTGCCGTTGTAGGCGTTAGGCTCTGGCTCACGCACTCTGTGGAGCTTCTGCTTTGGGCTGAGACCAACACACGACAGTGTCTCATTTTTGCAGGTACAGAGCTCACATATGCTGATGTTTGTGGTGGCATTCTGTTCTGGCTGCTTCTTTTCTGGGGTATATTTTACACCAGGAAGACCAGTGGGTACCGAATACTGAGTCGAAGGAACTGTCTCAGATGGCCTTGGTTGCTGAGATATGTTAACTCCCAGGTCCCCAGGTGGAACTGTGACTTGAGTCAGGTTTGGCTGTGCAAGTGTCACCTCAGGGTGTTTTGGAGGGGGAGCTGTAGTCTGCTGCAGGGCTGTAGAATGTTCAGACTCTGTAGTAGGTTCTGGAGTTGTGGTAAGCCCCTGGTCTAAAGGTTGCACTCTGACACTGGGTGATGTTGGAGGCTCAGTGTGATCCTGATCTGGTGCTGGAACTATTGGGTTCTGATATACTGGAGGCTGAGCTACAAAAACCTCCTTAGGTGGTTCTGGAGGCTGGGTTAAGGTCCCCTGCATGGTTGGAGAAGGTTCATCCTCCTTAGTGGGTTCGGGCCTTATGGTCAGTTCAAGGTCCAAAGGTTGAATTGTGACCTCAGTCAAGGTTGGATGCTGAGCCTGAACATGCTCTGGATTTGGAAATGTCACCTCGGGGTATGTTGGTTGAGTTGGGGCTCCCTGCTGAACTGGAAAAGGTTCAACATTTTCAGTGGGGGTTGGATGCTGATCTGAAACCTCTTGCTGGACTGACAAAGGTTCCAACTGCTCAGGGGACACTGTAGACTGAGCCGAGGTTTCTTGTTGGGGTGGAGAAGTTTCAACCTCATTAGTGAACGCTGGAGTTACGATAAGTGCAAGACCCACAGGTTTAACAGTGACATCGGGCCGCTGCAGAAGCTGAGCTTGATCCTGACCTAGAGGAGAAACTGTTGTCACATGATGCTCCGGAGAGAAAACTACAGTCACATTAGAGAGCTCTGGAGACTGAGTTGGAGAGGATTCAACCTCACCAGGAGACTGTGGATGCTGAGCTCTGGCTTCCTGCTGAGGTGGAGAAGGTACAACCTCAGGAGCCTGTGGATGCTGATCTGGAGTCTCCTGCTGGGTTGTGGCAGGTGTAACTTCTTCTCCAGGATGCTCTGGATACTGAGCTGGGGTCTCCTCTTGTACTGAAGGTTTGTTATGTGGACCGGCTTCTGGAGATTGGGCTGAAGCCTCCTGTTGAACTGGCAAAGGTTCAACCTCCTCAGGTGGCTGTGAAGGCAGCGTGGGGGCCTCATGCTGGGTTGTAGAAAATTCTGCATTAGTAAGGGGCACTGAGGCCTGAGCTGAAGGCTTCTGCTGATTTGGAGAAGGTCCCACCTCTGGCGTGGGTTCTTTTGTTATGGTAAGCTCCACATCTGCAGGTTTGACAGCGACACTGGATAAGTTTGAATGCTCAGCATGATGGTGACTTGGAGGTGAAACTGTCATTTCGAGATGCTCTGGAGGTTGAGCTGGCTGTTCCTGTTGAGTTGGAGAAGGTTCCACCTCCCCTGAAGAAGGCTCTGGAGGCGGAGCTGGTTGCTCCCGCTCACGTGAAGGCTCAACCTCTCCAGGAGGCTCTGGAGGCTTAGCTAAGGTCTCTTGTTGGGTTGGAGAAGATTCTCTCTCCTCAGGATGCTCAAGAGGTGGAGCCAGGGCCTCCTGCTGAGCTGTAGGAAGTTCAGCTTCCGTAGTGGGCTCTGGAGTGATGGTAAGTTCCAAATCCAGAGGTTGAAGTGTAACACTGGGCAAGTTTGAATGAGCGTGACGCTGAACGCCAGGTAGAGATGCTACCTCATCACTCACTGGAATTTGAAGTACATACTCAGTAGGGAACCCTGGAGTCTCAGTTGGGGCCTCTTGATGGAGTAGAGAAGGTTCAACCTCCTCAGGGAGCTCTGGAGGCTGAGATGGGGCCCGCTGCTGGACTGGCGGAGGTTCAACCTCCTCAGGGCTCTCTGGAGGCTGAGATGGCGTCTCCTGCTGGACTGGAGAAGGTTCAACCTCTTTAGTGACCTGTGGAGTTATGGTAAGTGCCAGATCCAGAGGTTTAACAGTGACATGGTACAAATTTGACTGCTGAGCTTCATTTACCCCATGATGTGCTACTGGTTGAACTACAACCTCCTTAAGTGTCTCCAAAGCCTGGGCTAGGGCCTCCTGAGGACTTGAAGTTTCTAGTTCCTCAGGGGCCTCTGAAGGCTGAGATGGAGCCTCCTGCTGAAGTGGAGGTGGCTCTACCTCTTCAGCGGGCTCTGGAGGCTGAGCCCGGGCCTCTGCCTGGGGTGAAAAAGATTCAACCTCCTCAGGGGTCTGTGGATGCTGAGCAGGGGCCTCGTGCTGGGGTAAAGATTCAGCCTCCTCAGTGCGCTCTGGATGACGAGTTTGGGCCTCCTGCTGGGATGGAGAAATTTCAGCTTCCTCAGGGGGCTCTGGAGGTTCATCTGGGCTCCCCAGAAAATCTGTAGGTAGCCTCTCCTCAGGATAAAAGGCATCCATACTGGGATCTAAATAATCACCCTGCAACTGTTGTTCTAGACCCTGAACTTTTTCTTCAAATTGGCCTGTAGTTCCAACAAATTTGGCAAGCCGTTGATGCTGAACTAGATCTTTCTTCAGGTTTGGGGGTGAAACAATAAACTTCACTGGTTTTGAGCTCTTACTACCTAGAGGTGGAACTAGTATTTCAAACGATTGGTGACCTTAAGCCTGATCTAGACCTACGTATTTACTCTTACTTTTGTGTCGAGAAGGCAGAACCAAGGCCTGATTCTGATTCCAATCCAGCACTGGAACTTCCTCTGGGAGCTTTTGATGTTGGGTTTGCTTGTTATTCAGATCCTGATGTGGAACAGCAAACTGATCTGGCCCTGTAGGCAGCTCTCCAACCGAATCCGTGTCCGGGTATGGAACCTCAGTCTCAGTCAACTCCTGATGAGGCGGGGCCACCATCTGGACTGGAGATGAGGACGTCAAATAATTAAAGCCCCCGGCTTCTGCCAGGGGTGTAAGGGCATGGGGCAATTTGGGAGGGGGGGTCTGAGGCGTATGAAGACCAAGCCTCGGTCAGCCGCGCGAGGTTGGGTGTCACCTGGACGGGGTCCAGGGCCCACTCCGGAGGCTGAACTGCCAGGACTACTAGCCACAGTTGTTGCCACGTGAGGAAGAGCCGTGGCAACAAAAGGGGCAGCCGGGACATAACACGCGGCGGCTCCCAGGCGCAGTGACCCAGGCCACTGAGCCACATCCTGCGTCCGAGCTGAACTGCTATGCCAGCGCCGACGCGAGGGCTCACGTCAGCAACCGCGCGCCCCTCCCCTGCCTAACGTCCCACCCGTTATTTATGACGTGTTTAGTTCCACCACCACCATTATTAGGTTCGTGGGGAGATCCAATGCGCGCCACCAGAGTGGGCCTTTTTCCCAGAGTCCCCAGGGCGCAAGCCATTCTTCCCCTTGCAAAAGCAACAATTACCTCCTGCCGGGCCCTCTTCCCAAGCCCTCCCTGCCCTCCCTGGCCCCAAACAAGGAGGCGGGATTTGGGCTGCAGACCCGAGTGGCCCCAAACTCCAGCGGCCCAGGGGTGGCGGGGGGTTGGGAAGGATGCAGAGCTTCCCAAGGAAACCACAGGACCTGGCATTCTGGGAAATTCAAAAGTGCTAGTCCAGTTCTGGCAATGTGAACTCTTCCTCCTCAAAGCTCAAGTCTGAGAGGCATTCTTCCCCCCTTTGGCCACACGGCTGACAAGAAAAGTAGCTGACCTGCACAATGAGCACCAGTTAGCGTGGCGGGAGGGGAACACACCTTACAGTTATTCTAAAATGTTGCCATTTCCTCCAAACTCTCAGTATTCACGTCTCATTTTTAATTCACCACTCTATTATTAGCCGTTACCACTGAATCAGTGATGACTCCAGAACTTCTGTAGGAGGGCTTTGGGGCAGGTGAGCAATTCATTCTGGGAAAGAGAGTCCAAAACCAAGTGAACGGCCCTTTACATTAGCATGGGAAAACTTCCCCCATCCCACCTTGTCTCAACAGAGCCATTAATCTAGAAAAAACTACAGTGTCACTTTTCAGAGGTCTACCCTGTGTGCACACACGGAGAAGACACTTAGAATGTTAAAGTCAGCATGTTAAGTAATTTTCTTGAAATACTCTAACTAGCACCCAGTTTACTTTCTTCACAGTCCTTTTCATAATCTATTTAATTTTAGTCCTTTTTAATTGTCTGGTACACCTTTAACACCTAAACCCCAAGAGAGAAGGAGCTTCATCTTATTTCCAGTGCCTAGCACATAATGGTTTCTAAATGGAACTGATTCCAAGATTGGCCTCATTTAGGAATGGATCTGTTGTTATAATCAGGTTTCCGAAATCTTTAGTATCAATACGGAATCCTTTCCTCTCACATTTCACAGGAAGTTAGACTTCTTAAAGCCCAAACATGGATATGTTTGAAGTTTCCTTGACTGATTTAAATTGAATTAAATTAATTATTTTGTACAGGAAAAACTTTCAAAATTTTTACATTTTTCAGAACATAACCACCTTTTCTTTCTCTACTTTCTTCCCTTCAAAACAAACTTTGCAACATTGGGGTGAGTTAAGTAATCAGAAATCTAGCCCCAAATTAAGCTCTCAATGACATGAAACACATTTTTTGCTCCTTTTTAATAAAAATCCTATATGCAGTACATTAATGTTTTCTTTTAGCAATTACATTGACAACTTAATCCCTAATTCGAGGCATCCATATAATTGATTTACAGAAAGGTTCTTCTGCAAAACATTTAACACAAGATATATATGAGATGCTGAGATCTGGGTAATATACCTTACTTGAAAGGCATGAATAGTTTTTAAACACTGTAGCATAATCACACTTAAGGCCATAGTTACTTTGTTCCCAAATCCCTGCAATTCTATTTGAGGGGAGTTCTAAAAGGCCTGTGTCTTCTCCTGTGTCCACAACTGTAGACGTACACTGATGGCCCTCAATCCTGCTCTCCAAACTTCAAATAAGGGGCCAGAGACAAGGCTCGGGACTTGGAGAAGTCCTAGAAATTCCCTGCCTCAAAAGCAGTTTCAGAGTTTCACATTTTCCGAAGGATGACAGAGCTGAGTAGACATGCCAAAGTCTTCCAAATCCTGCTGGTTGTTTTGAATTACAGCTACACTGGCTGTGTACCCCTTGAGTTTTTATCTCCACATACTTGAATTAAATCCTGTAGTTCCTCTTCGGTTCTAGCATCATCTGTGACCTCTGCACAGGGTCTATATGCCACAGCTATTTTACCACTTTCTGAAATAAAGTTAACAAGGATCAATTCAGAAGTTTTCTTGTTCTAAAACTTCCTGTATACAATGGTAGCACCCGATAATTAGACATTCTTTTGATTTCTAAAAGCAGAAAATAAGAGCATTTTCCTAGAAGTTCCCTCATCTGACACTTCAGTTTTTATCATAATTATTTGTGAAAAAATATATAAGAAGTGTCAACTTTGGTTCAAAAACCTTTATGATCTTAGAAATAAGAACCAAGGAATAATGACAAAGGAATGAAAAGCTGTGGAAACAAAAATGTTCAATCACAATACAAGTAAATAGGAAGGCATTAGGTGGGGGTCAAAGTGAGTTGAAACCTGGGATAGATACCACTGGACTATAATAGATACTTCATATTAGAAGCAAGGCAAGTGCCTACTCCTTGGGACCAAAATTCTACCAGATACAATGAACAAAGCTTTGGAGACACAGACGGAGAGAGAGAGCATTTGAACACTCTACTGGCAGAAACTGGCCCATGTGCCTTTTGAACAATACAGCTTTCCTCAAGGCAAGCTAGAGCCACCAGGCTTTTTGGTCCAAGGAGTTTTGAGTACATATAAGGAATACCTTTGCATATTAGGGACAAACAACCCAGACATTTAGTTTGGTTCTTAAAGGTTGTTACCCAGAGTTGACAGCTGATGGAGATTCTGCCTGATGACCAGGGAAGTCAAACTTCACTGGAAGGACTGCCCAGCCTGGAAGGCCAAGACCAATCCAGGGTCAACTCTTACAAGCAAATAAGGTCTCTGACAACTTAGCTAGGGTTTCTCAGTCTCTACGCCTGCAGGGCTGTGAAGCAGGGGAGCAATTCTGTTCTGGGAATCTACTAATCATAGAGTTTCCTTTGGGCACAGCCTGTCACATTCTCACCGCTGTATAACTCGATAGGGAACACAATCAACGCTATTCAGTAGCATGACCACTTTCAAGGCTCACAAAAACGTAGCCGATTATTATATAAGAATCATATTCACCCAATATATCAGAAATGAAAACTGAAATTAAATTGATTCCAAAAACATAATCTAATAAACTCTTCAACAAGAAAACAACAACGATAATAATAATAGTCAATATATTTTGTCTGCTTACTATGTTTCAGGCATAGTTCTAAGCTTTTTACATTCATCATCTCATTACTCTTACAATATCCCCCATTAGGTGATGAGCTGAATTACTAACCCTATTTGCAGATAAAGAAATTGCAGCTTAGTGATATTAAATACCTTCAGATGTCTCCGGCTAGAAAAACCTAAAATTGCAACAACAACAACAACAACAAAATCTAAGAGACAAAGTTAGGACTCAAACACAGGTGTCCAAGGCTTATAATCACTGCACTATTCTGTATGATAAGCAAGCAATTGAGGAAGAATGGGACCAAACACTTTCTGTATGAACTGAGGCAAGTCATTCTACATCTCAACACTGGGGACAATAATAGTTGCTGTCGTTTTTCTCATAAATGCCACAAAGAACAAATTTAAGACTGCTGCTGTGAAAGCATCTGGTGAATGAAAGAATATGTAATGTTTTAGATAACCATTACTTTCATCCAATTAACTTTTCAAATAAGTTTCTTTGCTCACTGAAACTGAAGCACTTCAAGGACAGTCAAAAAGGTCTTACCTAAAACCACCATCAGCAGTTTCTGGAATGCATCTGTCATAGCCTTCTGAATAGCAAGCTTCTGGGTTACCTTCCTTTTCATAAGGAATGATAATGACCCTAAATCCAACCAAAACAGATGAATTTAAAATGCCTATCATCTGAATAACTGATTTCTAGGTTATATGTTTAAAACTAAAAAAGCATCTGTGATTCTTAGCTCACTATCTTAGTGATTAAGGGCAGGCACAACACTGGGGTACGGCTGAATGTCTCTGTTGTAGGTATACCCTGGCATGGCACAGTTTCACTGCTCAGATCTATTCTGGAAGTTCCTAAAATACTAACTAGACGGGAAATGCAAACCAAGGACGTGGCACAAATCTCATATGACTCACAGATTTCAAATGGACAAGCTGAGGCTACACTGCTACAGACCCTGCTCTCCTGTGCGTAAAGGGCTGGATTCATACAGGGAGATAGATTTGGTGGTAGTGCAGATGATCTGGCCTCTCCTCAACCATCACCCACTCAGGTGGATGGTGGAGCCTCCTCTACTCCATTCGCTAACAGCCCTGCCTCTGACTTAAAACCCTAAGCCCAAGTGCCATGGATTCTAGGAAAAAACTCAGTACCAATCGGAATCCCCTTTCTAGGGATCTACATTTACTTTCTCCACTCAGGCCCTTCTATAGGAGGCAAAGGACTGAACATTTACACAAGAGTTTATTTCAATCTTTAGACAATGATTTTGTCGGGATAACTGAAGGCCAGAAGACATCTGTATTTGAAGGACTATTTTAGCACAAAACAAATTATTAACCAAAAACAAAAAACAAAAACAAAAACTAACTAATTTTCCCTCCTCCTAAGCTTCTTGGCAGGCAGTCAGTTCTAAAATTCTAAAGTTTAAGGTGCTGTCAGGGATCGCCTAAGATAAAAACCTATATTGTCAGGCAGAAAAATTCTGCCCAGGGCTTTAGTTGCTTAGAAAAGGTGATGATGTATCTGAAAAGTTGAGTTTCAGAAAGAAAGGAAAAAAGAGCAATCCCACTCCCTCACCTCCCCACACACACACATACTGGAACACAGACCTTCCTCCAACTTACCCAAAGGTTCCTCAGCCATGCCAACTCCGGGACTCCTGCACTCGTGGGAGGGCAACACCACCTCTGAAGCACAGAAGAACTTCAGGCTATTGCTTCTGAAGTGGTGTCACAATATCTTCATTTTCCCTTTCTTCAAGGTTAGAAAGATCCTGAAGCTGTTAGGATTTTGAATGAAAGGCTAGACTTCCAAATATTCTGTTGTTAGAAATTAAAACTAAACTCCAGCAATCCCAGGTAATAGTTGAGGTATGCTATAGCCTCAAAATCAAGTGAGACTTGCAAATGAATGACTAGATATGGACAACTCTTTTTTATTATATACCATACAAATACTGGAGAAAATTATGGACACCACCATCCAAGTCATTGAGATTATCACTAATTCTAGGTGGCAGGCCAATGCTCAGATACTTCCGTGTGGAAGCCTCTCACATCTCCTCCCCATAGCCCTGTTCCATTCTTCTCTCTAAAGTCTAGGAGTTCAATGTTGAAAGGAGTCTGGTTAGTCAAAGAAAATCTACAGAGTTTACCTTGATGATCCTTTTTGACCACCCATTGAAACCAAAGTAGTAATTTGCCAATTCTTGGCATCTGGAGCTGTTTGGGGCAAGCGTATTATGTTGAACCGCCTTATGTCTGGTGCCGAGACGAACCTGAAGACATAAAAGACCTAAAAATATCACAACCCTACATAGAGACTTACTTTGGATATACCTGAGATTTATCAATACCAATTTCATAGAGTGGTTGCGAAGATTAAGTAGGACATTTTAAGCAATGAATTCACAGTGAGCCCTAAATAAATGTTATTTATTATTTTTAAGTCAGTACTTTTCTGCATCATTTCCAGGGCCCCTGATTAACCGGAAGGTTCCCTGACCTCTGGTGGTGAAAGTGATGATGAAAGCAAGCAAGGAAGCCCAGCAGAAGCCTGTTATGGGGCTGGGGGTAAGCAAAGGAAGTGAACTGTTTTAGTCGTCTCATCCTGTAGCTCCTGCTTGAGAATATGACCTGAAGAGGAGATAAGATGGACCTGCCACTGAATTAGGACCTTAATCTGTAGCACCCCCTCCCCAAGTTACTAACCCCTGTTAGAAGAGGGAATACGTATACCTCGATGAATGTAAATAAAGCAACCAAAAGAATTAGAGGTTCATCTGCATTAACAAGCTTCTTTGAGAGTGCAAATATTTCCAGTCTTAACTCTCTAAATAACTTACATATTACTGTGGAGTTTTTACATCACTAGTTCTTTCTTAAATGTCTATTTCCATTTTGAACAGGGTGCAGTATGTAAATATAGTCATAAACATTCAAATAATACAAATAAAGTCAAAGCATTGTTAAGTCTTTATTGATGTGTTTGTGCATCTTCCTCTGTCACTAGTTTATGAGCTCCTTAAGTGCTTGAAGGAACCATATATTATTCTTCCCTTGTTACCAGAAACAAGCATACATCTTGGCACATAATAGAGGAGGGATGGTCTGTTGACTGAGAGAATGAATGAGTACATAAGAAAATGAAATTACTTTCTCCAACTGAAGCTGCCTGCTGGGAAGGAGAAATGAAGACTAATTTTTAAATGCTGAGTGTCGCAACGTTTAAAACAGGGAAGCTAGGCCCTGTATGGTGAGTCATAATGGAGCTGTCCTGGACAATTAGGAAGCTTCAGAAGGGCTCTGAGCCCCTGGGTAGTAGAGACAGTTGACATCTGGGATAACCTTGCCACAGTTCTTGCTGGCAAACATTTCCCTTTGTGCTACTGAGAAAAACTCAGATACATTAGGCCTTTCCTTCATTTTATTTGAAGATGTTATTCTCTTGTCTGTATTTATAAAAAATACAGGGGAAAAAAGATAAGAAGTATATATACCTGCTAATGAATAAAAGAAGACATAATTGGAACTTCCCTGCTGGTGCAGTGGTTAAGACTCCGTGCTCCCAATGCAGGGGGCCCGGGTTCGATCCCTGGTCAGGGAACTAGGTCTCACGTGCATGCTGCAACTAAGAGTTTGCACGCCACAGTTAAGGAGCCTGCGAGCCACAACTAAAGGAGCCTGCCTGCTGCAACTGGGGAGTCCACGTGCCGCAACTGGGGAGCCCTTGAGCCGCAACTAAGGAGCCCGCCTGCTGCAACTAAGACCCGGTGCAACCAAATAAATAAATAAATAAAATTTAAACAGAACGCATAATTAAAGTAGGTAACAATTTCGAGGGTGTGGGTAGTAAACTAAGGCTCTGCATTAAATAAAGAAATCGAATACGAATGCCCTTTCCTCTCAACTCTATAGTGACTTGTAGAACATTTTCCTCATTACTCTATCAGTGACGGGCTTTATGCTGTGACAATCTCAGAACCTAAGCTTATGGAATGGTCTTAATGTCCAATATAAGAAAAGAACTCATTACTCACAACTGATACCAAGCAACTGTTTCATAATCTTTCCAGGACCATCCGTAATATCTGAGGGGTTATGTGAAATGGTCGCAGGGTCCACAAATTAAAGAATGTCTGACACGAAATCATTTCAATCCCAGGGAGTACAGCCGGGATTGAAGAGGGTGTTAAACAGGGTACAGAAGTGGGAGGTAGTGTACCTGGAGTCACATCTGAGGAGAGTTCTCAGATTCAATAAAGGTGAAATCAGTGAGTAAAGAAATAGGGGTGAGAATAGGCAGCAAGGTCAGTAGGAAGTAGCCAGAGCAAGAAGCCAATCAGAGAAGACACACAATTATAAAGTGAAAGGTCTGGGAAATCGAAGCCTCACTCACTTATTCAGAGGCATTGAAAAGGTCCTTGAAAAAGGAATGGTGGCTGAATGGAGGCACATAATGAAATGTTAATTCTGGGGAAGTAAAATTGGATGGCATGTTAATATGGAATAAGGTTTCTACAATGCATTAAAGAATATTTTAACCATCTTCTGGAATCTGAAAGGAGTTCTGAATAGGCAATTTGAGAGTGATGATGATGATGAAGCCTCCTTTATGTTACATCTGACAAAAGTTTGTCAAGCTCGGGACTTCCCTGGTGGGACAGTGGTTAAGAGTCCGCCTGCCAATGCAGGGGACACGGGTTCGATCCCTGGTCCGGGAAGATCCCACATGCCGCAGAGCAACTAAGCCCGTGCGCCACAACTACTGAGCCTGTGCTCTAGAGCCCGTGAGCCACAACTACTGAAGCCCGCATGCCTAGAACCCGTGCTCCGCAACAAGAGAAGCCATCGCGATGAGAAGCCCACGCACCGCAACGAAGAGCAACCCCCGCTCGCCGCAACTAGACAAAGCCGGCGCGCAGCAACAAGACCCAACGCAGCCAAAAATAAATATATAAATTAATTAATTAATTTAAAAAACAATTTGTCAACCTCACACATTTAAAATCCACATAAAAGTAAATATAAGGAAGACTCTTGTGAAGATTTCTTAAATTAAGGGGCAGCATAAAATGACATGGGCTTTAACATCAGTTCAGTTTGGGTTTGGCCTCTAGTTTCCACATTTACTGTCATAAACCTTAAGTAAGTCACTTAACCATCCTGAGTTCGAGTTTCTTCATCTAAAAAAAAGAAAGAAAGAACTGGGGAACTGGGGGATCAGTGGAGCAGTGCATCTGAGAGCATTCTGTACACCACAGTGCTGTACAAACATTGGCCTTTTATTTTTTTTTCCCCCCCTTGGGATCTTAGTTCCCGGACCAGGGATTGAACCCGGGCCCTCAGCAGTGAAAGTGCAGAGTCCTAACCACTGGACCGCCAGGGAATTCCCGATGGCCTATTAGTTTTAAATTCAGCACTTCATCCCAGTAGAGCGAGGAATTCCACATTTGGACCCACCTTCACTGGAGATGTCTGAAAAAGCTGCTTCTGGTCACATGCCTTTTGGGCTCTGTGGGCATCCCTTGCTGAATAAACCTCGATCATGGCATAGAACACAGGACCGGCCACTGTTGCGTTTGGGAAGACTCGGACCGAATACAGAAGGCCAAACTGGGAGAAGACTGTGAACAGAGAATGCTGTAGGGTGGGCCCATGCTAAGTAAGTGCAGGAAATTTCACGTCCAGGAAGCCAAACCGCCCGTTCCCTTCTATTCCCCCAGCCCTTCGCCGCAGGCAACTGTGGTGATCCTGCGACTCCAAACACTTCTCATTTCAAGAACAGGTTTCCCTCTGAAATCCTAAGCTTCGAGAAGCATTAGGAGGCAATGCCGGCTGTTGGGAACTATCTCTCAAGAATCTGTGGGGGCGAGCTGACTACTCAGGTCGGCTCTAGAACTAAGATTCCTCTCAGCGGAGACCACAGGCAGATGAGGTGCTGAAGCAGTACCCCGGGGCGCCCAGTTACTGAGGCGCGAGGTGGCTTCCTCCACCCCTCCCTCCGCCGTAGCTCAGCTCACTTGCAAGTCCTCGGCCGTGGGTCCAGAGCTCAGCTCCCACACCAGCAAGGTTTTGTCACCCACGACGGGAACCACAAAAGGTACCAACGCCACCATCCTACCGTTACTGCGCGTGCGCGGTTCTGGGCGCCTGCGCACGCGCGCCTGCGCACGCGCGCCTGCGCACGCGCGCCTGCGCACGCGCGCCTGCGCACGCGCGCCTGCGCACGCGCGCCTGCGCACGCGCGCCTGCGCACGCGCTGTTTAAAACGGAGGCCTGAGGGGGGGAGCCAGTTTGGTGGGAGTGGTACGAGGGCGGTGCTCGGACCTGTCCCTCGCCCCTCCCACTCCGGGCTCGTTTCTGCCTTTAGGTCCCCTTCCGCAACTCCCGCGCCCAAAAGTCTTGGAGTTTACCGCTTCTATTCAAGTGTACTTTTAGCGTAGAGTCCAAAGTGTGAGTTTACAGGATCGAATGGTGCGGACATGTAAAGCAGCTGGCTTCTTTTTCAAACTCCCAGAGAAGACTAGAGTACTAAGTAATTAGCGCCAACTATCCACTGAACTTTAAAAATTTAGATTTCCCGACTCTGTGCGAGAAATGACCACCAAAGATGCAATCCTTCGACTTGAGTGTTTTCATGAGTCTTAAATATGCAAATCAAGGTATAACTCATTAAAGCCATCAACAGTCTAGTATGAAACTCTTAAAAAGCTGGTTTCTAGCCCATTTTCCTAAAGTACCCCCAAATCACCAAGCACATTTCTCCATCCCCACCACGACTTTCTCCACCTCAATATATCAGACCCTTAGCCCCACCCATTACCTACTTCTGAGCTCTTTTACTTCAAAAATTGTTGACTTTGGAGGAATTACTTGGATCTTGATACTGTTTCAAACCAATAACTATAGATTTATTATCCATATCATTATCCATTGCAGTCATTGTATGTATCCATTTATTCATTGTATCCATTATCTGTGTATGGAGAAGATCCATAATCTTCTCCAGAGCGATTAGGAACACCTCATGTACAATATTTACAGATTTATCATCCTTTTTCTAGTACCTAGCACACTCATACTCTATTAGGTACTCAAATATACTTGGGATTAATCATGAAGAAATTAACACATTCTTTGCACAGGAATGCTTTAATAATTCCAAAAATATAGAAACTTCATCGTGGTCTTCTTGGTTTGCAAATGACAGTCAGGAACCAGGGGCCTGGGCCTGGATAGGAACAAGGAGGAAGCCCTAGAAAACCATTTATTCCTGGGACTCTTGTCAGTTTTATTTGCAAATGGGAAAGGAAGAAAATAACTTGAAGTGGAGGCAAGGGGAAGAAGAAATGAAGAATTCTCAAGTGAGGAGAGGAGTTCTGGAATGACTCCACCACAGGTCTGCTCCCTGTCTCATGCCAGGTGGCATCCTGTCATCCAGTAGGAGAGTGGCCGGCCTTCACAGTGCAACCTCCATTTTACCCTGTGGAGAGAAAGAAGATTGGTTCTTTTTTTTTTTTAAGAATAAATTTTATTTATTTTTGGTTGCGTTGGGTCTTCATTGCTGCGCGCGGGCCTTCTCTAATTGTGGCGAGCGGGGACTACTCTTTGTTGCGGTGCTCGGGCTTCTCATTGCGGTGGCTTCTCATGTTGCGGAGCACGGGCTCCAGGCTCGTGGGCTCAGTAGTTGTGGCTCACGGGCCTAGTTGCTCCGCGGCATGTGGGATCTTCCCGGACCAGGGTTCGAACCTGTGTCCCCTGCTTTAGCAGGTGGATTCTTAGCCACTGAGCCACCAGGGAAGCCCAACAACACTTTTTATAGAAAATGTTGCTGCCAATTATGGAGAGAGGGCCCGTGGCAGCCATGTTTATGTTGCTTAATTGCTTCCATGCCTATAGCTGAATGAATGGAGCCGGGACACAGGGTCCAAGCTGAACACATCAGATCCTCTCTGCCAGGCACTTGGACTGGGACTGAGCCTAGCTAGTCTCTATGGTTGCTTAGGACATTAGCCCATAGATTCAGGGCAGACATAGTCTGTCTGGTGGACTGTAGGGCAGAGAAAGCTGGTCTGCAGAGGGAGTAGTGAAGCCAATGCACAAAGAGAAGCAGAAACCTGCAAGGGAAAGTTTCCAGCCCTGCTTCCACCCTCTTCCTGAGGCCCAACTGCACCCCTCGTGTGGGCTCAGCAGGACACCTTGTCCTCTCAGAATAAATCTCCCCCAGCTAGCTCAAGTTGTTCTGTTCCTGCAACCAAAAGAGTTTTGTTTAATACAGTGTCAGAGGAAGAGCCAGATCCCAGGTCTTCTAAGTCGGAGTTCCAAGCCCTGCCATATCCCACATTTTTCTAGACTGTAGAAAAGGTCAGGTCCTGGCCTACTGTCCCTTTCTCTGTCACTACATCTTTCTTAAGGCTCTGCCCACTAACTTCGTCCCACCATGTCCTCCTCACCAGTTCTTCAACCCCCCTGCTCTGGACACAATCTTTTTCGCACAGTTGATGATTGAAAGAAGATTGGAGCTCAGCAGTTCTGAAAGGGAGAAAGAGAATATCCGTCAGAGCACAGGGGACAATCCCAAAGACTGGCTCTCCCTGTAAGGCATGTGCCACCCAGTGGCTGAGAACTTCCGGATGAGGCAAGTCTTCCCCCTCAGAGGCTCATTTGGACATCCGTACAATGGCTACTGGAGGTTGGAGATGGTTGGGGGGGTGGGGGCAGGAGGAGCAGGAGGGCTGAGATTTGAGCCTGTTTACTGCCATACTTCCTAGTGGATGGTAGTTCACCCCAAGTGTGGAGGATTCTAGGGAAAGGAAATGCCCAAAGAGGCAGCACAGAGACGAAGGTAAAGTCCTGCCTAAGGAGGGAGGCTCTTCAGGTAAGAGCCCAGGGCCATTAATCAGAGTACAAAGGAGGAGATGGGGGACAGAATCATGGACCTGTGGAGCCTCCTGGATTAGCCCTGAGGTGGGAGTTTGCACTTGGCCTTCGGTCAGACCATTAGCCAAAGGCAGCTCTACTTGGTGGTGAGAGCTGAGACTTCAGGGCCACCAGTTTGGCATTCAGCACTGGTTCTATGAGCCTCAGTTTGCTCACCAATAAAGTGGGAATCATACTAGTTTCTATTGCATGGCAAGTTGGATGAAATGAGCTATGTATGTAAAGTACTGAGTATATAATACGCTCTCAATAAATGTTGGCTGCTGCACTGCTCTACTGCTACTGCCTGTGCAGAGCTTTTCTGGATCCTGCTAGCACACTGCAGAACCTCCTATGGGCATTTAGGGACACGAGTCAACACTCTGCTCAGTAAAGGGATTCCCTGATTCCTTGAGCCAATCCTCTGGGGTTGTTTCCAGGCTGTGTGTGGGAAGGGAAGTCCCGTGAGTAGAGCCTGGTCATCTCTCTCACCTCTCCCACCCTGGGGCCCTGGCCAGACCTTGACAGTCCACTTGGCAAATGTTTTCCGTGTGACTCTTGTAATCGTTGCACCAGTAGTGGCTGTTGATCTGGAAGATGCCGTAGTCAAAGCTGCCATCTGTATTTTCATTTACCTTTGTTATGTTGAAGTCACTTTCCACGAAAGCCAGGCACAGCCCTTAGAACAGGGAGAAGAGGGTTTTTAGAGGGGGGCCAAGCTGAGGGACAAGGAAGACGGAGGAGAAAGGGAGACGAGGAATCAGAAGAAAGGAACAGTCTTCTCTGGTGGCGCAGTGGTTAAGACACCTAAGCCCGTGTGCCACAACCACAGAGCCTGCGCTCTAGAGCCGGCGAGCCACAACTACTGAAGCCCACGCGCTCTAGGGCCTGAGCTCCACAACAAGAGAAGCCACCGCAATGAGAAGTCTGCACACCTCAACGAAGAGTAGCCCCCGCTCGCCACAGCTAGAGAAAGCCTGCGCGCAGCAACAAAGACCCAACACAGCCAATAATTAATTAATTAATTTAAAAAAAAAAAAAAGAAGAAAGGAACAAAGCCTAAGAGGCTAGATGGGGCTAGCGGGCCAGAAACACCCATTAGCTTCTCCTCTCATTCTTCAGTCCATCCACCCATCAGTACAACCACTCAACCATCCATCTGTCCATGCATGATTTCTGCACTTAATGATCACCTACTGTGTGCCAGAAACTGTGCAAAACCCAGTGAGGGACATTTAGCTGGCTCAAATGCAGATGCTGCCTTCAAGGTGCCTATAGAATAAGAATGAAGATATGTACCTAAAAAACCCACAAAGTAAGATGAAAGGAGAGAGTGTTATAAGGCAGACGTGCCTTACAATTCTAGGCAAGAGGGAGCTATCTCTACCATGGAGTAGGATGAAACCTTTGCACTGGCTGTTCCCTCCGCCTGGAATGCTCTTCCACCAGATGTTTGGGGGACTAGGTCCTTTATTCCATTCAGCACTGCTCAATGTCACCTCCTCAGAGAGGCCTTCCTTGACTTCCCCCTCTAGAACAATGTCACCCATCACTCCCCCCTGCTTTATTCTTCTGCATAGCATTTATCACCACCAGGAAGCACTTCATATATTTGTGTGTTTCTTTCTTGCTGTCTCTTCCCCTAGAATGTGAACACTACGAGAGAAGGGGCTGTGTTGATATCTGTATCCCCAGGGCCTAAAATAGTTCCTGGGACATAATAAGTGCTCAGTTAAGAATCGTGGAACAAATATCGAATGTTGGAAAAGGCTTCTTGGAGAAGGCTGCTTTTTGAACCTGACTTTGAAAAACAAATGAGAGAAAAAGAAAGATGGCCACAGAGGGCATGACCGGGAGAGGAGGAGAAAGGGGGTGTGAGGGTGTGAGGAAACAGCGCTCACAGTCACTCAGGGAGTAGCCCTCAAAGCCATCCAAGTCTTCCTGGTGCAGCACCTTGGCCAAGTCACATCGGTTGATGAGGCTGGCTTGATTCACAGCAACGAGACAGCTGACCAAGGAGATGAGAAGCAGGGTCGCCATCCTCAGAGGGGAGGAGACGCAGTGGAGGGTAGGCAGCGGAAGGCCTGCGGGTCCTAGGGTCTCCCAGGAGAGAGAGTCTTCTGGGGAATCTGGAGAGAGCAACCAAATGTCCTCGCTTACTCACTGTCCCCCTCCTGCCTGTTTCTCTTTCCTCTCATGTATTATTTTACAAATACTTTTTTTTTTTTGGTCTCCTGTTGTTTTGTTTCTGTTTTTGTTTTTGTTTTTCCTAGTCTAAAATTAACGATGCTGGGGCATGTCAAATAGAAATGAGAGCCAGCTCAAAGGGGTACCCACTGGCCAAATCTGGAGCAGCATTTTTTGGGTAACAGCTTTACTGAGATATTATTCACAATATATAATTCACGTACCATACACTTAATTCATTTAAAGTATACAATTCAATCATTTTTCACAGAACTGTGCAACTATTCCCACAGTCAACTTTAGAATATTTTCATCAACCCAAAAAGAAACCCCATATCCGTTAGCAGTCACTGTCTGTTCCACTTCCCTCCAGCCTCTGGCAACCAATAATCTACTTTCTATCTCTATAGATTGGCATATTCTGAACATTTCATATAAATGAAGTCATACAATATCTGGTCTTTTGTGTTTGACTTCTTTCACTTAACATAATGTTTTCAAGGTTTCATCCATGTTGTAGCATGTACCAGTATTTCGTGCCCTTTCACGGCTGAATAATATGCCATTGTATGGATATATCACAATATGGTTATGTATTCATCAGTCTGTGGACATTTGAGTTGTTTCTATTTTTTGGCTATTATGAATAATGCTGCTATGAACATTCGTGTACAAGGTTTTGTGTGGACAAATGTTTCCATTCCTTTGGATACATACCAAAGAGTGGAATTGCTGGGTCACATGGTGACCTAAAGTTTAAACTTTTGAGGAATTGCTGGACTTCCAAAGTGGCTGTACCATTTTACATTCCCATCAGCAATGTATGGAGGTTCCAATTTCTCCACATCCTCACCAACAGAGTAATTAACTGTCTTTTTGATCAAAGTTATCCTAATGGGTGTGAAGTGGTATCACATTGTGATATTGATTTACATTTGCCTGCTGGCTAATAATGTTGATCATCTTTTCACATGCTCATTGGCTATTTGTGTAACTTTGGGAAAATGTCTTTTCAGAACCTTTGCCCATTTTTTCAGTTGGGTTGTTTGTCTTTTCATTATTGAGTTGTAAGTGCTCTTTATATATTCCGGGTATTAGAACCTTATCAGATACATGCTTTGCAAATATTTCCTCACATTCTGTGGGCTGCCTTTCACTTTCTTTCCTTTTTCTTTTTTAATAAATTTATTTATTTATTTATTTTTGGCTGCGTTGGGTGTTTGTTGTTGCGCGTGGGCTTTCTCTAGTTGTGGCGAGCGGGGGCTACTCTTCGTTGCAGTGTGTGGGCTTCTCATTGCGGTGGCTTCTCTTGTTGTGGAGCATGGACTCTAGGCACGTGCGCTTCAGTAGTTGTGGCACGTGGGCTCAGTAGTTGTGGCTCACGGGCTCTAGAGCGCAGGCTCAGTAGTTGTGGCATACAGGCTTAGTTGCTCCATGGCATGTGGTATCTTCCCGGACCAGGGCTCAAGCCCATGTGCCCTGCATTGGCAGGCAGATTCTTAACCACTACGCCACCAGGGAAGTCCCGCCTTTCACTTTCTTGATGGTGTTGTTTGAAACACAAAAGTTTTAAATTTTGATGAAGACTGATTTATGTATTTTTTTCTTTTGTTGAATGTGCTTTTGGTATCATATCTGTGAAACCAATGCATAATGGTTTCCAAGGTAATCTGGAACAATTTGACCATCAAAATAAATGATGATAGTGACAGATTATAACCCACTGAATGAGATAGGAATCCATGAGTTCATAACAGTAATAGATAAATAGATACATAATGGGGATTAAAGAGGAGCTCTTCTTGACAAGAAAATGCTGACTGATAAATGTGGAGGTAGTCATGAAGTTGGAAAATCACCATCTTGAAACCATCATAAACTGGTTTGAGCAAGAAATAATCATCAATAGATGCTAAATATGAGGGGGTGGGAAGCTTGGTGAAGAACTGACTATGTTCATGGTCTTAAAGTATCTCCCCTTGATTGCATGAGAAAAACAGTAACAATACAGTGGAGAAACCAGACAGTATTTTGACCTGGTAATCAAAATTAACACCACCTGGCTTCCCTGGTGGCGCAGTGGTTGAGAGTCTGCCTGCCAATGCAGGGGACACGGGTTCGAGCCCTGGACCGGGAAGATCCCACATGCCGCGGAGCAACTGGGCCCGTGAGCCACACCTACTGAGCCTGTGCGTCTGGAGCCTGTGCTCCGCAACGGGAGAGGCCGCGACAGTGAGAGGCCTGTGAACCGCGATGAAGAGTGGCCCCCGCTTGCCACAACTAGAGAAAGCCCTCGCACAGAAACGAAGACCCAACACAGCCAAAAAAAAAAAAAAAAAAAAAAAAAAAAAAAATTAACACCACCAGTGAGGGACAGAGAGAGATTATGTGCCTCCAGATGTGATACCCTGAGAAGGACACACATCACTTATGCAGCATCCTGGCCAGAGATGCATAACCTGTAGCTAATCTTGAGGAAACATCAGACAAAGCCAAATGGAGGGAAAATCTATAAAATAACTGGCCTACGTTCTTCAAAATGATCAATGCCATGAAAGCAAAGAATGAGGCTATTTCTATCACTAGGGATGTGTGTGTGTGTATCTTTCCCATTAAACTAGGTGTATGTTCCTGAGGATTCCTCCATCCACTAGCTTCATGAGTCAGGCAGCTTCTTGGAAAACATGGCTACCCTGATGCCTGTCTCCTCACGGATGTTTTAATCTGTCTCCTAAGACTCACTCCATTGCAGCCTGAGCTTGCGACCATTCTTTTGCCTCTCTCTTCCACCCTACAGTTGCCAGATTTAGCAAATAAAATTACAGGATGCCCTGTTACATTAGAATTTCAGACAAACAACAAATAAGTGTTTAGTATAAGTGTGTCTCATGCAACGTTACTCTGCTCTGACTCAGTAGGGTCCTACAGAGACAGGTATCACTGAACCTCGGAAAGCAGGGAGCTCCATCTCTGCCCATGAAGGCCCCTCTTGGGGTTCCCTGGGGAAAAAGTGGTTCGGGCAGTTGCACCCCCAACTTCCCCTCCCGAGCTTACCGCTCTCCTATCCCTCTCTGACCCCAGGTCCCAGCCGGCCTAGGGCTTTCTGTGAGAATCTGTAGAACAAAGTCGTTTGGGTAGGAGCCTCCTCTTCCTCATGGACTACACTTTAGTCCCGCCCAGCTCACCGCTCTCCTTGTTCTAAAGAAGACGGGAGTGCTGAGCCATCCCCACCTTCTGGAACCCCAGTTCTGTGATGTCATCACTCTCCTGGAAATACCCTGGTCTTACATGCAAATTGGCTCAGTCTTGAGGCCAAACTTCAGGCAGAAATGGCAGATGGGCCTGGAAGGATTGCTGACAACGGTGGGATAGGGTAGAGAGGGCTGGTTGCTCTGTCTGCGCACCCCCCTTCCCTTCTGGGAACAGTACCACCTTTGAGGGAACTCCTTCCACCATGGGGCTTTAGTGCCACAGTCACAGGGCCCTGACTTCCAGGTGACAGGGTGTGCCCATGCCCCAACCAGTGTATTTTGAACTGAAATTAAGCAGAGCAGCTCAGCTTCTCCCAGGAAGACTTCGGGTGTGGGGCCAGAGGCGGACAGTTTAGAATCACGTGGATATGGCCCATCCGAGAGAATAAGCCTCCTTGAACAGGGATCAGAGTCCAGACAGGATTCCAGCCCCAGGGTCCACCCTTTCTGCAACCTAAACACCCTTTTGCCCTTACTGCTACCCTATGATTCAATAAATGTCCTTTCTTGTGTAAACACGTTTGAATTGAGTTTCTGTCACTTACAACCAAAAGAGACCTGCCAGGAGAGGAAGGATGGGGTTAACCATCCACGGAATGGTGACCTGACAACCTGTCACCTCCCCATGAAGGCCACACATCTTAGTATCATTTGTCACCAAGGAAGTCTGGGAGACATTTCCACCAACTATAGCAAAAAGGAAGCACGAGAAAGTTCTGTTACTGATGTTCACTCCATCCTCTGAAACAGGGTGATAAGGTCTGACAGAAAGGAAGTAAGAAGAGCTTTCTAAGTGGGCAGTGATGCCCCATACCCTCTGGCTTTGGATTTCCCTCCCCAGTGGGACAGCAGCGCATTGCATCTTGGGATGTGAAGCCAGCCAGAGCTCTGGTGGAGGTTGAACTCTGGGAGGAGGGTATTCTCTGGGTACCACTTTATGAAGTACCGTTTGGGGCCAAAAATATGCAGGTGCCTCAGATGACCCAAACAACCAAGTCTGTGTAGAATTAGAGCCCTGGGTAGGAGGAGAGGCTTCCATAGCCCAGGACCACATGCTGGAAATTGGGCCAGGGGAGGGTCTCCCTGCAGCTAAAAGTCTTAGAGGGGATGATGGCAGCACTCAAAGGGGGACCAGAGGGACCCTCTACCCCCACGCCCCAACTGTGACAGACATGAGCCCTGAATGGATTCCTACCCATTCAAGGAAATGGGACCCAACCTGGGACCCAACTTGGGACCCAAGAATAAATTCTGGACGTTGCAACCTGGGACAAGAAGACATGGAAGCCACAGATCATTGGTCTAAATAAATATTTACAAGTTATAAATCAAACTAGCAAACTGTTAACTAAAATATTTTCTATCCTCATATTCTGACAAACATTCCTTTAAAAGGATAAAATTTTTAAATGTGTATGAAGCTATGGTTTATATATGACTGAAAGTTAGCAAAATGTCAAAGATGAATGAATTTAATTTTTATTCCACATGTCTAGATGCTCTGTAAATGGGCTGACAATGTTGGGATGAATAATAAACATATACATAATTCATAAAGGATTATAACTATTCCATGAAATTTATTTTTCTTATCTCCCTTTCAACAAATCACTAATTATATTACTATTATCAAAATTTTTCAATATATTTAAGAATTAAAAACATAAATATATTCAAAGTACAAATTTTTAAATATATTTTCATCAAAAACATAAATTTATGTGAAAAATGTATTAATTTTCTGTTTTCCAAAAATTAGCTTTTTTAAAATATTGAAAGGTATCTAATAATTCAAAAGGCAAAATACAAATTAGAATGAATGAATATTAAATTTTTATATCAAAATTATTTATATAAAGCCAAACACTTTATTTTACTCTTTGAAAGCTTAATTAAATTTTATTAAGTAACTTCTAATTTTAAAATTTAACTTAAATTTTATTTAAATTTTAAATTAATTTTAAAACTTTTTTTAATTTAAAACTTTTAAAATGAAAATGTTAAAATTCATAAGTCTAGCATTCAATGTCCATCTTGTTGCTAATGTAAAGAATTAGTATCATATTATGTCTGAAGTCTAAACATATATAAAAATTTAAGAGTAATATGTAATGTGATTTATGCAATATTACAAAAATTTCCTCAGCTTTTTACAACTGAGGCAAATACTGTACTAATTCCTGTGTACTTCCAGAACCATGAGTAGAAACATGAAAATAAGAATTGTACACTCAGCACTACTAGAAAATGATATTTCATTGTGTTCAAATCTATCGCGTTCAAGCTACCTGAGAGGAAAGCTCTGACAAGTTAATTAGTCCTTTCTCTTTCCTTCTTTTCTGCTCAAAACGTCTCTGGACTCTGAAATTGTACCAAGCAGGAGTCATTAAGCTTTCATCAAACCTTTAGACGCAGTTGCATTTTTCCCCATGAACATAGGGTAAGATGTAAAGAAGCATCTGCCCGGGGCCTAAACATCGTTAGTCAAGAGAGTGGATGTTTCGGGTTAAGTGGTCCTGTGCCAGTGCTGAGTGCCAGATCCTGAGTAACAGAGACATCCTGTGGTTTAATTTAATTATCTTGTCTGCAGGTGCACTAAGCACAGGCCCAGCTAGGGGCTGCACTTGTCAGTTTTAATGGCAATACTGGAAAAGTATGCTCTGGCAATAAATTGCTATAGAAACCAGAGGAAAATTTAAGGAAGTGTCTGCTTTGAGTTTTCAATAAAATATGAGAAAACCCCCAAATGATACCTCTGGCTGAAATGCAGAATACAAGGAACTAAAATCCAGTGACAGAAATGAAATCTGTATTGAAGGCAGAAGGAGCAGAATCCACACGGCAGAAGAGTCAATCAAGGCTGTAGTCACACACTTGGGAAGTTCTTCAAATGCAGAGCAGAAAGACATGTGGAAAACAATGGGACAAAAAAAGGACGGATATGGATGATAAAGATTAGAGCCTTAAACTGGGACAAAGACACCAGAGCTGAAAAAGGTGAGTTTGCAGATCTGACAGGTAACCTGTGTTCCAGGAAAAATACATGAAAAGACAGTCACTACTGAGACATATTCAAACCATATATTCATAAGAATGAATTTTTGACTTTACTTTTAGGCTTGTACTTTACCCCACAGAATATATACCTTCTCAAATACTTCAGGAATAGTGACGAAATTGATTATAAACTAGGCTACAAATAGTACCTCAATTTGTCCCCAAAGGAGGCATTACATAAGCTCCATACTCTGGCTATAATTTAAAAACCCCAGTTTCTTATAACTTTAACAGAAACACACACACACACACACACACACACACACACACACACACACACATTTTTCCCCTCTGAATAATTATTGGGTCAAAGGCAAATTAAAATCTGGAATAACAGGTTTGCAAAACAATGAAAATGACATTAATATATTAAGTGTCTGAAATTTATTTAGAAGTAAATTCATAATCTTAACTGCTTTCATTCAAATAAAACAAGCAAACTGAGCGTTCAACTCAAGAAGTTAGAAGAAGTAGAAGGAAAACATTCCCAAGGAAAACAGAAGGAAGCAAAACATAAGAATGAAAGTGTAACATCTTTAATTGGCTTCAGGGGGAAATATTGGGTGACAAGTTAAAAACGAAGTTAAGAAACAAAGACTAGAGAACCTGAATATTACGTGTCCCACCATGGACTTTGGATCCTTCTCTGTAGCATTAGTGTTGTGTAAACTAAATTTTTCAAAGTTTCTGGAGTGAATTCCTTGCAAGAACTGGCCACTCAGAAGCCAAGGGTTACCAGCAAGCAACAGATTTCTTTAATAAAAACACAGTGGGTAGATTATCCAGGAAAGTAAATATAACTGAAGGTTCTAAAGCCTTGATACCCCAAAAGCATTGCCAAACACTTTCTCCCATAAAATCATATTTTGTCCCAAGGGGGACCCCCAGCAGGACTGAGAAGTACCATTGCCTGCTGCTGGACCTGGGAGCATGGGGCAAGGAGGGACACTTATGTCTCTGCTCAGGAAAGTGCAATGGAAGCTCCTTGATTGTGCTGTGAAATGCAAGAAGAGTGAAATACACTCATGGACCTTAGCAGGTCCATAAGTCTGAGTAATTAATAGACTGGAGAAATTTCATGGTGGTCCAGTCCAGACACACCATTCACATAGTTCAAAAAGAAGCATACCACCCTGAAAGTCAGCCCTTCGAGAAATGAATCTTTCCACTGAGCTAAAATTTGCCTGTGTCCACTTTCTCTGCTTAATCTCAGTCCCCACACGTCATCCACCCAGCTTCGGACCCTCTTGCATGGGGTGGCCAATTGCTGGCCTTTGGAGTCAAACCAAAATTTCTGGCAAAGAACTGGGCTCATATAACTGCATGTATAGGTAAAGCATGTGACTACGTCATTATATGTTTTAGTGTAATCATGCCTGAGCATCTTCATAGAACTTACCTATTATTTTATTACTTTCCCCCAGTTTCTCTTTTATATTATAGTTAAAGCATTATGCTGATTTTTAAATTTACCATCATTATGAATGGATTAAACAAATCAATAAAAAGGAATGAATGATTGGTACACACAACAACGTGGATAAATTTCAAAACAATTATGCTGAGTGAAAGAAGCCAGACCAAAAAAAGAGTATATACTGTATAAGCCCATTTATAGAAAACTCTAGAAAGTGTAAACTAATCTATAATGACAAAACAGATCAGTAGTTTTTTGGGGGATTAGGGAGTAGAAAGGGGCACAAGGAAATTTTGGGGGGTGATTGAGATGTTCACTATCTTGATGTGATGATGGCTTCATGAGAATTTACATAAATCAAAAATTAGCAAATTGTACACTATAAATATGTCATTTATTATATGTCAATACTTCAATAAAGTGCTTAAAATCTTTAAAAATTACTATCATTACACTATGTATATATATTTAAGTAATGAATGTGTTTTTATTTCTCTTATAATTTAAAAAATGTGAACATTCTGTAATTCAGCAGCAACTTTTACTTCCTCGTGACTTCTTCACTGGGTCTTAATTCCCTTTTATATAACAGACTCCTGTTCCGGAAGGCAATTAGCTTTTCATCATTCTTTCTGTCTAGATAACATCCAACGACAAATCCCACAGGGACAAGTATATGTACCCAGTGGTCACGCACAATCTGAAGTAAGTTCATCATGAATTCTGAAGCCTCGGAAGCAACAACGACACCACCCACAAAATACATTTTGTGAAAAGGGAGTTATGGGTCTGTCACGGTTGAGAATCCCAGTATTAGGAAAATTCAGAAGTTGGGGCAAAATTTCTCCCACATGCCGGTTTTCAGGCCAACTCTCTGTGCAATTTATCCAGTGGCCACTAGAGGCCAGCAGAGGTCCAGGTACAGGAAGGCAGGGGCTGCGGGGACACCAACACGTAAAAGTATTCCCTCCTCTATGCTCGCCAGCCTGGGAGCTGGGCATTAATATCCCCGATTTATGCAGTGGTAGAGCGGGATTTGGGTTGTGGTCTCTTTGGCTCCTGATTCCACTTTGTTGGTCCCTCAACATCAAGAGCCCTCCCTGTGCTACCATATGTTCTATCTCCAGTGGGGCAGCAGCCAGAGATCCAGGTCTGTCATCCACAGAGGTGACATGGAGTAGTTGGAGGTGGCATCAAAGAGTTGTGATTCTCAAGGTGCCTTTAGAAGGCAGCTCAGGCTCAAGGCACCCTCTGTATTGGCCTTCCACCTTGCCTGAAACCCTCCTATGATGAGACAAGGCGGACTTCCCTGGTGGCACAGTGGTTAAGAATCCGCCTGCCAATGCAGGGGACACGGGTTCGAGCCCTGGTCCGGGAAGATCCCACATGCCGCGGAGCAACTAAGCCCCGTGCACCACAACTACTGAGCCTGCGCTCTAGAGCCTGCCAGCCACAACTACTGAGTCCGCATGCCGCAACTACTGCAGCCCGCGCGCCTAGAGTCCGTGCTCCGCAACAAGAGAAGCCACTGCAATGAAAAGCTCGCGCACCGCAACGAAGAGTAGCCCCCGCTCGCCGCAACTAGAGAAAGCCTGCGCGCAGCAACGAAGACCCAATGCAGCCAAAAAAAAAAAAAAAAAAAGGTAGCGTTCCATTATCAGACACTGCAACATCACAGGCTTAGCTAACCAGGCTGCAGAATGAAGCACTGGTGGAAAGATCATTTTTTATAAGGGACAGGGAAAGGAGACAAGGTTTAATTGGGGGTGGGGAGGTGATGGTGGAGCACCCATGGGATGCTACAATGGAGGCCTCCCAATAAAAACTATTGTCAATACATCTTGGGCCCTCCCAGTGTGTGAGGCACGAAGCAGTGTATGCAGTGAATCATTTCATCGTCCCAGCACTCTTGTGAAATTAGCTGCAGAGAGGTTAACTCACCCATAATCACAGAGCTTGCAGGTGGCAGAGCAAGGATTTGAATTCAGGTTTGACACCAACATGGTGGGTTTAGCTGCTACTCTGTACTGCTCACTTTCATGGAATTGTCTTTCTTACTCTTTGGGGCTGGGGTATTATTTAGTTCCTGTGTTAAATTGGTTGGTGTTGGTAGCAGGTGGTGGGTATTTTATTTCAAACTTCTGGAGATAAAGCTCCTGATGATTCAAGAGAATTTTAAGCCTCTGTGATGGTGAAGGAGGGAAGTCCTCTCTATTTATTGAACATTTTCAATGTGTGAGGTTCTGTGCTAAGGTTGATACTTTCTTAGTGATGCTATTGGAAGGGCAGGTGGGCAGAGGCCAGCAACAAGGAATCAAGGGGCAGGTGATATGGAATGGTCCCGTGACATTTCTGCCCACAGATGTGTGTCAAAGGCAGCGGGACCCTACCTCAGCTGAAGTCCCGAGCAGGTGACCAGACCAGGATGTAGGTCCAGGGAGCTACACCAAAAGGCCCCAGTCGTCAGGAAAAGCCAAACCATCCCAGTGAGCAGATAACTCATGTGTGTGGTTTGTGGGTGATGAAGTATTCCAGCGGTTTCTTTTTTAATTTTTTTTTTTAATTTATTTTTGGCTGCATTGGGTCTTTGCTGCTGTGTGCAGGCTTTCTCTAGTTGTGGCGAGCGGGGGCTACTCTTCATTGCAGTGCGTGGGCTTCTCATTGCAGTGGCCTCTCTTGTTGTGGCTCACGGGCTCTAGAGCGCAGGCTCAGTAGTTGTGGCGCACGGGCTTAGTTGCTCCGCGGCATGTGGGATCTTCCCGGACCAGGGCTCGAACCCGTGTCCGCTGCGTTGGCAGGCGGATTCTTAACCACTACACCACCAGTGAAGTCCCTCTTCAGAGGTTTCTTTCCTGCACATCTTTTCCCTTGGGCTTGGACCGGTCCACCTGGGATCATGCAGCTTGATCCTCCAGGCAAGGTGGCTCAGGGAGGTGGCCTCTTCTGTTCTGCAGGGCCCATGAGCTATGGGCTTCTGCCCATCCTGCTGTTTTTATGCTCTTATGGACACATGGTAGGGGTGATACAGGCACCAAGTAAAGGCTCCAGGGCTGCACAGGTGAGGACAAAGCAAAAGGAGGCCAGAGATAAACAAGTCCTCACAGACCCATTGGATCCACTTGCTTCATTACATAGATGGGAAAACTGAGGGCTGGGGAGGGGAAAAGACTCGACCAAGGCTACACGCAGGGTGAGCTAATGGCCAAGTTGGGGGTAGGACTCCCAGTACAGTCTCTTTCTCCCATACGCCCCAGACTTAGTTAATGATAGGTCCTTGCTTCTGGACACTTCTTTGTACTTTGTCTATTACTATTTACTCATTATCTTGTGTCTTTCTGAAAAC
The DNA here is from genome assembly GCF_028023285.1 of Balaenoptera ricei. Classification (NCBI taxonomy): domain Eukaryota; kingdom Metazoa; phylum Chordata; class Mammalia; order Artiodactyla; family Balaenopteridae; genus Balaenoptera; species Balaenoptera ricei. The sequence continues at coordinate 17,422,273 of NC_082658.1, read as the reverse complement.
AATAATTCTTTAATATCATTACATATTCAGTCAGTGTTCAAATTTCTAATTTTTCTATGCCAAAAAGCATTTTTTTAAACTATTGGATTAAATCAAGATCCAAATAAGATGCGCTCAGTTGTGATTGGTTGATGTCTCCTAAATCTCTTTTAATCCCTAGTTTTCTCTCCCCTCTTTCTCTTTTTCTTTGTAATTTATTATTGAAGAAGGCAGAGCATATACCTTGTAGATTGTCCATAGTCTGTGTTTTGATGATTACAAGCCCATGATGTAGTTTAACATATTGCTCTGTCTTCTATAATTCCTGTAAATTGACAGTTGAGTCTAGAGGTTAGATCAGATTAAGCTCAAAGCAGGTGTTGTGTTCTTCCATCAAAGGGACATAATGTCTAGTTGGCTTCCTTTTTGTGACATTAGCAGCTGTTGATGCCCAATGCCTGGACCCATTAATTCTCTGGGAGTTAAACATGGTGACATTCTAATTCTATAATTCCTTCTTCATTTAGTAACTGGTTTATTTCAATAAAGAGAAACTTCTCCTCCTCTACTATCGGTTACCCGCGCTATTATCTCATGAATTCTGTGAGAATTCTGGGTCGGTACAAGTGTACCCCATTTCTATATGAGCACAGAGGTCAGAGGGGTAAAGGGAACTGTCACCAGGAGAACTGTCCAGCTGAGCCCCCATCAACCCACAGAATTATAATAAATAATTAAATAGGAGCTGTCTTAAGGCCCTAAATCAGGCAGCAGCCCACGGGTGGCAAACCTGGGCTTAAGGACTCCTAGGCCTTTTTCTCCCTTCGTAGGAGGACAGCTCTGCACAGAATCTTAAACATCATCCAGTTCAGCCTTGTCATGTTCAGATGGGGAAGGTGAGGAAGCTGAAGGCTGGAGAGGTGTAGTGACTTATGCAGACTTGCACACGTAACCAAGGTCATGGGCATAACCTTAAAGGAAACCCCTAAAAATTCCTGTGATCAGTTCCAGGGTCTTTGACGCCTGTGTCTGCCGTTCTTGCTCTACAGCCTGTGCTTGTACCCAGTGCACCATCTCTCGACCTTGTCCTACTGTTGTGTCCCCAGTGCCCAAGATCGACACTTGATAAATATCAGTTGAACGAGTACATGAATGAAGGTACCATTGTTTTTACGTCTCCAGAACTGGCTGCTCGTGGACCTGCCCATTGGGGAAGGCTCTGCAGGCATCGGTCCTGCTGTAGATGTCCAGAGAGCTGCCAGCCTGTCAGGCACAGGGCAGGAGCCGCGGTAAGAGGATGAGAGAGAAGAGGGAAGCAGCAGGGTTCACTCTAAGAAAGCAACTGGAGCGGCAGACTATACTCCATCCTGGCAAGAGGCAAACGCAGCAACACACAATCCTGCAGAGAGCATGGATGGGAGCACCAGTAGGTGGCACTGAGATGGGGCAGGGACAGAACTCCAGTGCGCAGGAGGAGCAAGGCAGGACCCTCAGCCTCATGCTGGGCAGGTGACCAAGGCAGGAACTCAAGCCAAGGGTCAAATCAGAAGCCATGAGTATTAGTTAGGATTAAGCTGAGTTGAGAGGAATGGAAAACCCCAACTATCACTGGCTCAAACAGGGTAGAAGCTCATTTCCTTCTCATGTTAAGACACCCCAAGGGAGTCAGTCTACCACCAACAGGGTGCTCCATGGTACAAAGGAGATGAAAGAGGGAGAGGACCCAGGCTCCCCTGTCTTCTTGTTCTCCTATCTTCAATCATAACTTTGCTCCTTGGACCAAAAAGGCTGCTGGGACTTAGCCTTTCCTAGCCATATTCCAGGTATCAAGAAAGAGTAGGGGAAAGAGAAGAGCAGTCTCCTTTTTTAGGGCATTTCCTAAAATTGTGCAGACTACTTCACTTAGATTCTATTGGCCAAAACTGAGTCACATAACTAGACCCAGCCACAAATGACAATGGGAAATACAGTCTTCATTTCACACATTCATGGGCCCAGCTAAAAATCAGAGGGTCAGTAAGTGAAGATCAGAGAACATGTATCCAGTGACTCAAATTATGATACAAGGAAGAAGTCAGCAGGGGACTCACAGCTTAGGCCCAGGTGCCGGGCTGTAGCTGTTTCCATCCCTGCTGCCCTAGGTCCCAGGGCTTGGGCAGAGTGAGGTTATATGAGTGCAGTTGTGGGGAGGGAGGAGATGTGGAGCCCAGCCGCGGGGCCTGACTGTCCCTGAGTACCACAGCAGCAGCAGTGGGCCTTTTACAGCTAAGCGTAGCATCAGCCCTGGAAGAAGTGTCTGCTCATTGTCAAGGACAGGCACAGACTCAAAGGCCAACAACTGCCTGATGCCGTGAAAAGCATCCTCAAGATGATGAATCCAGGGCCACAGACTGCCTTTTCCCAGGAGGCAGTGACGTGGCTGAGGACAACTGCCTTTTCTTCTTTACTTAAAAAAATAATTAAAACAATTCTACCATAGAATAACATGTATGTAGAAAAGTACACAAATCATAAGTGTACAGCTCAATGATTTTCACAAAAAAATGAACAACCCAAGTACCCAGCACCCAGATCAAAAAGTAGAACATTACCACAACCGCAGAAGGCCCTGAGTGTCCCCTTCTGGTGACTACCCACCCACTCGCCCTCCTCCCACCTCCACCCTTCCCACCCCACACCCTCCAATGCCCACCCCTACCACCAGCATTTAAAAATCTTTCTAGGCAATTCCATAGTCAATGTTGAGAATCGCTGCTTTTGTAAAAACAGTTATCTAACTTGGCTGCACATGAGAATCCACTGGGATAGAAAAAGGAACAGAGACAGCTAGAAGGCAGTGTGGTACAGTGGAGAAACCTGGGGGCCAGACAGGCCTGCCAGTTTTCAGCTGTGTGACCATGACTGAGTCCCTTCACCTCTCTGAGCCTCACCTGTGAAATGGGAATAGTATCATCCCATGCCCGGCAGAGTTAAGGCTGAGAGATAGAGGGTGTTAAGCCCAGGCACATGTAGGGTCCATATATGGCAGCTACAATTGTCATTTTTATTAAAGGTGAGCAACGCCAGGAAGACTGAAAGCTCTTCTTTCTTTATGCACATGGGACCCAATCTGGGGATGGTGGATACAGACTCTGTGGATAAGAGGGTCAACAGGTTGTGCTGATGAGAAGCTGGGGTCTTTCTAGGGAGCCCAGGAAAATTCCACGGGCAGCAGAGATTCCCAGCCAAAGCCAACGAGAGGTGGCCACTGGCTAGCACAGCTGCAACAGCACTGGAGACCAGCAGCTGTGGATGAACTTGGGCAAAACCAATCCTTCTCCTTCAGCAAGACAAGCAAGGATCTGACTGGCTGCAGGCTCTGACTCTGAGATTTACTTATGGAGAAAGAAGCAACCTGCATCCAGCACCTACTTTGTGCCAGATGCTGCACATTCATGCCTTTAATCTTGTGAGGTGGACAAACTCATCCCATTTAACCCTGGAGGAGCCTGAGGCTACGGGCAGGAGCACCTGCCCAACTCACAGAACCCAGGTGTCACCAGGAGGCTGGGACCTGCCTCTCGGTTGGGCTGCAGTGGCAGCACCCCTAGGGATGTTCTGTGTTCACAAATGACCTGCCGACACCTTGTTTGATTAGATGCTCATTTCTGTCTTTTTTCCTGAAATGAAAAGTATATGACTTTTTAAGATGATGACTTTATCCTTTTTTGTACTTATTACAAGACATAATGTTTACTTTAGAACATATAGGAAATACAGATAATCAAAAGAAAAATATCGAAGTCTCTCATAGCCCCATCCTACAGAGATGAGCACATCAAAGTTTCACACCTATTGTTCATCTATGTGAGTCTGTGTGCGTGTGCGTGTGTGTGTGTGTGTGTGCAAGCGCAGGTAGAAATTTACCAAAAAGGAGTCATAGGGTATACTCTGTTAGATATTTAGCTTCTCTTCACTTAACAATATAGTTGACCTTGAACCACACAGGTTTCAACTGCGCGGGTCCCCTTATAGCAGATTTTTTTCAATACAAGGCAGGTTCCATATTCGCAGATACGGAGGACCAACTCTGGGACTTTAGCATCTGGGGATTTTGGTATCCAAGGCAGGTCCTGGAACCAATTCCCTTTGGATATCAAGGAATGACTGCATATAGTGGCCATATTTCTATGTCCTTGAATATTCTTCTCCAACAGTGGCTCTCATTAGAACCCCCCAGGAAAGCTTAACAAATATTCACGTCTGGGTTCCACCCCCAGGCCGATTTAATGGGCCTGGGATGGGGTTGGTCTATGGGACTTTTAAGACTCCCCAGGTGGTTCCAATGTGTGGCCAAGCTGGAGGGCCCCTGTGCCACGGCATCATTTTCCCATGGTGGCCTTGCATTCTTTTTGCTGAAGGGATGCACTGTAATTTGACCAACACCCTTTTCTTGGACATTTAGTTTGTTTCCATTTTTTCATCATTATAAACCTTGTAGAAGGTTCTTCAAGTTTCTCCCATTGCACATGTTCATTATGGCTTTCAGGAACATCGATAGTATGATCATTTTATTCTTTTTTTTTCTTCCAGCCTTATTGAGATATAATTGACATACAGCACTGCATAAGTTTAAGGTGTACAGCATAAAGATTTGACTTACATACATCATGAAATGATGACCACAATAAGTTTAGTGAACATCCATTATCTCATATAGATACAAAATAAAATAAAAAAAAATATTTTTCCTTGTGATGAGAACCCTTAGACTTTACCCTCTTAACAACTTTCACATATAACATACAGCAGTGTTAATTATATTTATCATGTTGTACATTACATCCTTAGTACTTTTTTATCTTATAACTGGAAGTTTGCACCTTTTCACCACCTTTATCCAATTTCCCCTCCCCCCACCCGTAGGTGATTTTATTCTTTTTTTCATATATATATATTTATTTATTTATTTGGCTGCACCGGGTCTTAGTTGCAGCACGCAGGATCTTCATTGCCACGTATGGGATCTTTGTTGCGGCATGCAAACTCTTAGTTGCCAGCATGTGGATCTAGTTCCCTGACCAGGGATGGAACCCGGGCCCCCTGCGTCGGTAGCGCGGAGTCTTAGCCACTGGACCACCAGGGAAGTCCCTGGTGACTTTGTTCTTGATTTAAGAACTTTGGCAAAGACGCTTATGGAATAGTATCAGGTGAATTAGATACGACTCTTTTGTATAAGTGAAAGTCAGCTCGAGGTAGCTTAAGCTATAAAGAGGGCTTATTACCAAACTCTGGGAGATTTCAGCGTTCTGACTGCTGGGACTTTCTCTCACACCCTTTAAGCTGTTGCTCCTCATTCCTTCTCCCCCAGCTCCGGGCAACCACTAATCTGCACTTTTGTTTCTATGGATTTACCTATTCTGGATATTTTATATAAATGAAATCATACAGTATGTGACCTTTTGTGTCCAGCTGCTTGTACTTAGCCTAAAGTTTTTGAGGTTCATCCACGTTGTAGTGTGTATCAGTCCTTCGTTCCTTTTTATGAATAATATCCCATTTGAATGGCTATACCACGTGTTGCTTGTCCATTCATCTGTGGATGGACATTTGGCCGTTTCCACCTTTCAGCTATTATGAATGGTGCTGCTGTGAACACGCATGTATGTGTATTTGTCCATTTCCAATTCTTTGGGAATATACACCTGCGAGTGGAATTGCTCATCATTACCTTTTGTCTGGTCAATTGCAGTAGCATCCAGAGTGATCTCTACATGGTTGCAAGGGTGATCATTTTCCTTTCTCAAAAACATTATTTTTCTTCTTATAAGAGCTATACATGTTCATTGTCAAATTTTTAAAAAATACAGAGAAGAGTTTGTTTTCCTTTTTAATCCAGGGGAATGTAAATGCTTCTCCGCTGACTTCCCCGCCCACTCTTCAGCCTTCTCTTTTGACACTCCTCCGCACTGCCGCCCCACCCCTGGGTCCCCGTGACTACAGCCCTATGCTTCCCCAGGCTTCAGAGCCACAGCAGATGCTGCTTCCTCCGTGGATTGCTCTTCCTGCCCTTGTCTGCATTTTCCTGTTTACCTTTTCTGACTCAGCACTCCTGTCACTGTTCCCCCAGCACATCACACAGACCTGTAAATGGCCAAGATCACTGTGCCCGGACAGTGAGAAAGGGAGGCTGACCCACTTGGGATGCTGTGGGGTTCTTCCGCTTGACCCCAAAGCAGCACTGGTCCTAGCCCTTTCCTCTCTGCAGTTTCCGATACTCCCCACAGCGTCTGAGCTAAACAGGGAATCACCAGCTCCCCTGAGCCTTGTCATTAGGGGTTGGCATTTTGCTACATTCCCCTGTTGTGACGACTGGCAGTGAGGCTGGTGCCAAATGGGCAACCCAGAAGGATATTTCTCTTCCTTTTTCCTTCCTCCAGCCTTGTTCTTTCGGCTCGAGAAGCCAGATGCTTTGGGGTCTAATTACACGCTGCCTGCCGTTGGAAGTGCAGAATGTCAGAGCTGGAAAGGAAGAACCTCATTATAAATAATCACTGCCAGCATTTATTGAACACTTACTCTGTGCCAGGTCCTGTGCCAGGCCTGTTTCCAGGCATTACCTCATTTACCCTTCCCAACAATTCTAGGAGGCAGAAACCATTATCACCCCTGTTCTGCAGGGAAGGAAACAGAGGCTTTAGGGAGGTTACAGGGCATTTCCCTAACTGTGCTGAGTGGTACACAGTGGCAAAAAATATTAGTAGGTGGGTAGGGAAAAAGAATCCCATTGTTACACACCGCATCCTGCAACCCCGCCCCCCCCCCAGGAAATTCACAATGCACATCATCAACATACTAAAGGCCCTGAGAAGTCCTGTAGTTGAGAAATCTGTTAAGGTCAGTGCCACTTCTGTACAGACCTCACGGAACTACTGATCCAGAAAGCACAGTTTGGGGAATGAAGATATTAACCATGCTTCTCATCTTATATATGGGGTGAGGGAGGCCCAAGTAGTGGTTTAGGTGCAGACCAGGCACAGATCTTGGGCTCCATGCTCTCTGCACGTCACCTCCCCCACCTTCCAGGAAACAGAGGGTGGAGGAAGGCAAACCATGATCCAAATGGCCCACTCCCTGTTTTTATAAATAAAGTTTTGTTGAAGATGATCTGTTTCAGCTCCCTCGATTTATAGATGAGCCAATCAAGGCCCAGAGAGGATGGGTGACTTGTCAAAGGGCACACAGCCAATTAGGGGCAGAGGCAGAAATAGATTCCAGATCTCCAAAATCCAGGTATTCTCTGAAACACAAATCAGACAGGTGGTAGGAGGTGACGTGTGAAGTCCCTGATACCTGTGATACCAGCTCACAAGTTCTCCACTGCACAGTACTTACGCAGGCACTGCCCCCTTCCTGCTATGGCACAGACACCCCCGAGGCATTTCTCCCGATGCTTTGGGCAAAGCCACCCTGGTGTGAAGAGTGGCGCTCCTCTGCTCTCCACCTCGTGTGGGTGAACAGAGCAGGGGCCAACCTTGAAGTCTCTCGAGGAGGGGCAAAAGCTGAATGGGGCGATCCGTGTTTATTTAAATTCTGTACCAGATGCAGGAAATCATTAACTTCCCCTCTGCCAATGTAAAACGTGAGATCATTTGGACAGGACCTGGGCAGAAGGCAACCTTTGCCTGCTCCAGGAAGAGTTTGCCAAACAAATGAAGAGCATAAACAGGAACCTCAGGGCAGCTGTTTGAAACCACTTCCGAAAATAAATTCCTTTCAAGGGCTTTTGGGCGTCCCTGAAGTGCACTGTTGTACAATGGTCATCTGTTGACATTTTGTGTGTGTGTGTGTGTGTGTGTGTGTGTGTGTACAGTTGAATACGCAAATAGAATCATTCTTACCTCTTCATTAAAATGGTTCATGCATAGAACACTTTATTAACCTTTTTAGAAAGGTGAACAATTTAAAATACCTTCAGACGTAAACATTTCGGTTCAGATAGGTCCATCTGGCAACTGATACTAATTGGGGAGGTTTTATTAATCTCTGAATCTAGGGGTGGAATCGTCTTACCAACCCCGGATGGCCAAGGCATGGTGGACAGCTAAAGGTTCATCTAGAAACAGCTGCGGGGACAACGGCGGCCTCTGGGTGGAGGTTCTTCCTGGGGCAGCCAGACTGCCCAGATGGCCTTTCCAGAGCTGGGAGATGCAGGCTTGTCACTGAGGTGGAGGGTAAAAAATAGTCCTGTGTGGGTGGCAGCTGGGCCCAGAGGCACTGGCTTCCTCATTCTAGAGCGGGAAGGCAGCCCGGTTGACAGGCACCTCCTTAAGCTCCTGAGGCCTCTCCCAAGCCCTGGGGCCTGGGGGGAGGGTGGTCTTTCTCTAACAGCGAAACACTCCCCTTCCCCCCTGCCCCCCACCCCCACCCCAAGCACAAAGAACGTGCTGGAACAAACTTGGGCTGGGTTATAAGGTAGCTAAGGGCTGAAATTCTGGCTGTGCCAGTTACCAGCTCTGTGACCTCAGGCAAGATTTTTCTCCTTTCTGAGCCTCCATTTTCTCATCTGTCAAATGGGGATCCTGACTTCTCTCTGCAAGGCTAGCTGTGAAGATTAAGTAACAATGACAGCTGACGTGTTCTACTCTGCAACCTCACTCTTCTGCCCCTCCCCCTTCCACCGGTTGCTCACCTTCCAGCACGTTCTTCAAGAGTTGCTCTAAGGCAAGCCAGCTGCATGTCATGAGGACGCTCAAGCAGCCCTACGGGAAGGTCTCCAGGGCCAGGAACTGAGGCTTCCAGACAATAGCTGTGCTGAGGAGTCACGGTAGAAGCTGATCCTCTACCCCCAGTGGAGCCTTCATGTGACTGCGGCCCTGGCCAACCCCTTGACTGCAGCCTCATGAGAGACCCTGAGCCAGAACAACCCAGCTAAGCTGCTTCTGGTTTCCTGGCCCTCAGAGACTATGTGAGCTAATAAATATTTACTAAATTTGGGGGTGATTTGTGATGCAGAGATAAGTAATGTACTTCTCTTTCAGGGTTATTGTACGAATTAAGAGTTAATGCAGGGACTTCCCTGGTAGTCCTGTGGTTAGGACTCTGCGCTTTCACTGCCGAGGGCAAGGGTTCAAATCCCTGGTCGGGAAACTAAGATCCCACAAGCCGCTTAGGTGGAAAAGAATATGAAAATATATATATGTATAACTGAGTCACTTTGCAGTACAGCAGAAATTAACACAACATTGTAAATCAACCATATTTCAAGCAGTTAATGCAATCAAATAGCAACCAGACTTGCTGGGACCAGTGACTCCAGAAAGGGCAGAAGGGAAAAGCAGGAGGAGGGAGCACTGAAGAGGGAGCATCTGGCTGAGTCCCGGCCAGGCAGGTCCCCCACTCCTGAACTCTGGGAAGGAGTCTGGGAGACTGAATATACAATGGCCAGACCGTGTATAAAAATAGTGCTCTGACCCACTACCTATAGCAACAGCCCAGGAAGCCGAACCACAAGCCCTGTAGCAACCAGCCCCAAACATCCAGGCCTTGATCAACAACAAGCTTCCCTAATTTTGCCCCCACTTTCAACACAGTACAAATTGGAGAAAGTTAAATATGCTCCCCTAACCAATCACATGGGCTGCCCCTCGTCTAGTCAACCCACCTATAGCTTTTCTATGCCAGCAGCCTCCAATCGGGGCACACCTGAAGCCGGCTCTTTTTGCTGCTACAAAGCTTTCCCGCTCCTCTATCTGCCTTTGTGTCCCTGCCAAACCCAAGTAATGGTGGCTGACTCCCCCACTGTAGTAAGCTGTGAATAAATAGCCTTTGCTCGTTCATTTGGGTGGTCTTTGTTTATTTCCACAAGCCCAAGTTCTCTCTCTCCCTTCCTGCTCCCAGGTCATAGACAACATCTTCCCCTCCTGCAAGGTAACCAGAGAAAGCTGCTCAGGGATGATGGAAGAAAGGGGACAGTTATAATTAAGAGTGTAGCTTTGGATGTAGTATTGATATATCTATATCTATATCAATCTATACACACACACACACACACACACACACACACACACACACACACTGGAATATTACCCAGCCATCAAAAAGAATGAAATAATGACATTAGCAGCAACATGGATGGACCTAGAGATTATCATACTAAGCAAAGTAAGTCAGAAAGAGAAAGACAAATACCTTGCGATATCACTTATATGTGGAATCTAAAATACGATACAAACCAACATATCTACAAAACAAAAACAGACTCACTGACATAGAGACCAGAATTGTGTTTGCCAAGGGAGGGGTTGGTAGGGGAGCAAAGGACTGGGAGCGTGGGATTAGCAGAGGCAAACTATTATATATAGGATGGATCAACAAGGTCCTACTGTATAGCACAGGGAACTATATTCAGTATTCTGTGACAAACCATAATGGAAAAGAATATGAAAATATATATATGTATAACTGAGTCACTTTGCAGTACAGCAGAAATTAACACAACATTGTAAATCAACCATATTTCAATAAAATTTTTTAAAAAAAGAGTGTAGCTTTGGAACAGGACAGATCTCGGCTCAAATTCTGGCTCTGATGCTTAACTAGCTGTGTGGTCTTAAGTAAGTCAAATAACCACTCTGAGTCTCTGTTTCCTCATGTCAAGGGGACTTCCACCGTAAGAATTCAGTGAGGTAATATATTTAATGCACTGAGCATATAATAGGTGCTTAATAAAGGAAAGGCCAACCATGAGCCTCCTCACAGCCTCTTGCTGGAGTAGGCAGGCCCCTGTACCCCACTTTTACTCACACCTCCCCAACCTTTCTGTGCAGCAGACAGCTTGACTGACCTCAGCTGGATGGGGTCAAAGCCATGGGCTCCAAGTCCAGGGTATATCAAAGGTCAGGGGTTGGTCTCAGGAAAAGGATGGACAAAAGACAACAAAAGTGTTTCTCTAAAGAAACCCAGCTGGTCAAAAGCAGGGGACAAAATGTCTAGGCCAGATACCTGTTCTCATCCTGTTCTATCCTGGCTCTGAGGGGTGGTCAGGACAGGGAGACTCCTGCCCAGAAAACTCTGAGTGCCCTTGTGCCAGGCTGCTTTCTTAAGACTGAGGAGGTGAGCTGGGTCTTTCCCTAATCTCTCCTCTGTGTGTGTGTGTGTGTGTGCATGCATGTTAGTTTCTTCATCTTTAAAATGAGAAATTTAATAGCTTCGCAGGACACACACACACACAAATTAGTGTTCTACTAATAGTGAGGGGGTGGCTTTGGGATGCTCATGTGCTGGAGGCATCCTGAATCCCCTCCCTCCAATTTGCCAAGCCCTTTCTTTCCATCCACTTATCTCTCCTTCCACCGCCACCCCTGGAATCCAAGTCTCCAGCCAGCCATCTTTTGCCTGGACTATTGCAAAAAGTCCTGAATCTTTCCTTTGATTCAACAATCAAAGAATACAAGGGTGAGAAACCATCCACTAGCCCCTAAATTCACACTATGATTTTTAAAATATTGACAATAAACAGGACTGGGGGCAGTGTGCTCTTTCTCCACAGGGCTGGTGTGCAAACTGGTACATTTCTGAGGGGCAATTTGGTTAGATGTGATTTACTGATTCTGCAGGTCCATTTTTCAAAATATAATAGAAATAAAAAATTACACTTTCTGTACAAAGACTTCATTACAAGGTTCTTTATGGTAATCTTGTTTCTGACAAAAGAAGGAGAAAGAAAGAAAGAAAGAAAGAAAGAAAGAAAGAAAGAAAGAAAGGAAAAGAAAGAAAAAGAAAAGAAAGAGAAAGAAAGGAAGGAAGGAAGAAAGAAAGAAAGAAGAAGGAAAAGAAGGAAGGAAGAAAGAAGGGAAGGAAGGAAGGAAGGAAGGGAGAAAGAAAGAAAGGGAGAGAGAGAGAAACAAGTCAGATATCCAAAAATAGAGACTTTGGTTAAATAAATTGTAACAGTCTATAGTTTGAATACAATATACAATTCCTTCACTAAAAATGATGGTGCAGACCAGTAATTCTCAAAGTGCATCTAGGAAGAGCAGCAAGGACATTTATTTGAAATGCACAGGCTTACTGATTCAGAAACTCTGGGCTGAGCCCGGGAGTCTGGGTTTTAACAAGCCCCCTGGGCAATTCAGAACCACTGTTGTAGGTGAATATTTATCACTACCAAAGGATAAACTGTTAAATGACAAAGGGTTACAAAACAGCATGTACAAAACAGCATGTATGAACAGTGCATCCCTATTCTGAATACATATATAAAGACACACATAGAAAAAGGACAGGAAGATATTGTACCAAGGCGGTGACATGGACACTCTCTGGGTAGTAGGATCATGAGCTTTTAGATTTTTTTGCGTTTTGCTAATCGGTAATTTCTAACAAGTTTACAGTGACGTGTATTTGTAAAAAAGAATGGGGAAGGGGAAAATGCAATAACATTTTTAAATTAAGAAAATGTCAAACGGGGAGGGCTGGGGGCGAGGTGGGAAGGGGGCAGAGAGTACTCCTCACCTTCATGGTGGGAGCGAGGCTGGGAGGACCTGGGTGGGAGCGGCGGGGCACGGCCGGCCACCCAGGGCCACTGCCCAGTGACGAGGGGAGAGAGGAAAGGGAAGGCAACGCTGGGGCGAGGGGAGGGGTCTCTGCGACTCCTCTGACATCTGGGAAGGCTTCCTGCGACTTCAGTAAAGAGCGGAGAAGAGACTTAGGGCAGACTTCAGGAAGAACTTAACTGCTAAGAGCACCAAATCCCAGAAGGGGCTCCTTGGGAGATTTTTCCCGGCTGGAACCAAGGCTGCCCCGAGGGTGTCGAGCTTCGCCGACCGAGGGCGGGGCTGCCCTGATCTCCCGACCCCTTCCAGCCTTGGGACACTGGGGGAGCTGCGATCGTTGCGGGATTCCCGCCCCCCACGGACGCTGCAGGGCCTGGGGGGGGCGGGGATGGGGAAGGAAGGAGAGGGGGCGGGGCCGTTGCTAGGGGAGGGGCGGCGGGGAGTGAGAGGAGCGCAGTCGGTGCCGCGGGGCGCGCTCGGCTCTGCGGCTCCAGCTCCCGCGAAGCCTGTTGCTGCCTTCTCCCGGCCGCCGCTTCCCGCCAGGTGCCCAGGGGCCGGCGGCCCGAGGGGTGCGGCGCGCGGGCAGCCCCCCGCCCTCTTGCTCTCCACGCACACAGGTGGACCGAGCGTCTCCGAGAGCGCGGACGCCGGAGAGCCTCCCGGTGTGCCCCGGACCGCGCGCCAAGACCCCGGGCGCCGAGCGGCGATGAACGCGAGCTTCCTGAACCACAGCGGCCTGGAGGCTGCGGGTGGCTTGGGCGGCGGCGGCGGCGGCGGCGGGGCCGGCGTGGGGAACCGCAGCCACGGGCTGGGCACGTGGCTGGGCTGCTGCCCCGGGGGCGCGCCGCTGTCCGCCAGTGACGGGGTCCCCGCGGGGCTGGCTCCGGATGAGCGCAGCCTGTGGGTGACGCGCGTGGCGCAGATTGCCGTGCTTTGCGTGTTGTCGCTCACCGTGGTCTTCGGCGTTTTCTTCCTGGGCTGCAACCTGCTCATCAAGTCGGAGAGCATGATTAACTTTCTGATGCAGGAGCGCCGGCCTTCCAAGGACGTGGGCGCTGCCATCCTGGGGCTGTACTGAGCGCCGCCTCGGCCCGCCCTCGGCAGCTTGGCTGGAAGAAGACGGAGAAGGGAGCCCAGGACCCTGGTTCCCCCTCCCCGGGCTCTGCCGCCGCCTCTCGGCGGGCAGCGCGAGGGGCAGCGACGTGCCTCCGGGCGCCCGGGCCCGGGCCACTGCGGGACCTTAGGCGGCGGCGCGGGAAGGGACTTCCACACCCGACTCGGTCCTGCGTGCGGTCCAGCGTTGGGGGATGGGAGGGTAGCGGATGGGGCTTCTTAACTGTTACTTTGAAAGGAAGTTCTGGGCCGGGTGGGAGAGGTTGTGGGATGCACTTGGGGCTGAGGTCACTGCCGTGGGAACTTTGTGTGTATGTAGGTGGGGTGGAGTGGGGGCGAGTTCCGAGCAGCGTGCGGGGGGGCGCCGCTGTTGACGAATCCGAGTCACTGAGCTTGTTGGTTTGATTTCGCATTTGAGAAGAAATCTTGCAATAAAGCTACAGCCGTCGGGCTTCCCGCGGCTTCCGCCCGCACTCCTGTGGGATGTGTGTGTATGTTGGGGGGTGTGTTGGCGGGGGTGGGCGGTGTGTAGCCTACTAGCAAGTACTTTAGGCAGGTCATAGGACGCCGGGCCTCAGGACTGGGCAGCTGTCGGGGCTGGTCACAGGCTCCTGAGACCCCACTCGGAAGCCGCAGCCGGGGAGGCAAAAAGGTCCTGTTTTCTACGCGGACAGCCAGGGAGGCAGGTCCTGCAGGCTGGCGGGACAGCTGGTGAGATCAATTAAATCACTGGAAAATTTGAATCTATTACGTGAGATGGAAAAAAAAAAATCAGTTACTTGAGTCCAAAAGGGAGAAAATAGCAAAAATAATACATCAGGACAGTGGGCAAATAAAATTTAATTAATGTGTGGGCAGAGGTCTAGATCGAGGGAAATTTTAATTATAGGGCCAAAACCCCATGTAAGGGCTTGCTTGACGCTACCCTTGTAGAGGGTAGGTGAGCAGATTCTGAAGATGTGCCCTTGCAGCATGGGGAGGAGAGTTTGGGTGGGGGGAATGTATGCTTGGGAGAGGGCTTTGTGGTTTGAAGGCCCCAGGATGTTTAAAATGGAGCAAATGACCTCCAATGTAGCTGTGTTCAGGGAATTTGGAACCTCCCATTATGAGATGCCCCCTGCTGCCCAGAACCCTGGCACCTCTTATAGGTGCAGAATTTCCTTAAAGCCGTGTTAAGCAGTTAGAACCTTGGCACTCACAGCCAAGGGGGAGTGTGAGTGGCTCTGCTGTCTGCAAGTGTCTGGTCTGGGGAAGAACCGAAACTGGGGGGTGGGGGACGGGAGGAGAGAAAGCTGGGCTTTGTAGCTTGTGTATCTCGCCCTTAGCCCTAGTGCCAACCCCACTCAGGCACCCTGGTGCTTGGAAGATTTGTGGGGAGGGCTCTAGTGGATTTCTCCCCCTCTTCTCTCTTTTGCCATGGGTGGAAGTGAAGGTGAATGAGAAGGAAGGTGGCTGAAGCCTTACTTGGCTTTGGGAAGAGAAATATAGGGAGCACCAACTCATGTCTCCAGCACTAGTTCCCCACAAGGTTGGTGGGGGGCACAGCATCTCAACAAAAGCATAGATGGTCACTGATTATGAAGGATTCAGAATCCTCCTGGCTCCTGAGCCCTCCTGTGTAACCAGAATCGTCATCATTAGGGCCTTCCCTGGTGGTCCAGTGGTTAAGACTCCGCGCTGCCGATGCAGGGGTTGGGGGGGCCCGGGTTCCATCCCTGGTCGGGGAACTAGATCCCACATGCATGCTGCAACTAAAAGAGCCCGCGTGCGGCAACTAAGACCCGGCGCAGCCAAATAAATTAATAAATAATAAATAAATATAAAAAAAAAAAAGAATCATCATCATTAGGATGTGTCATCTTCCCACCCACACCCACCCCACCACCCCAATCTCAGACCTGGGAGAGTTCATCCAGTTAGGTCAGTCCAGTAAAGGATAGGGGCCAGAAACTACTTGCAGAGTTAAACCCACAATGTGGAGAATGTTCTGTTGATGGTTTGGGGTGACTTGCAAGTAGCCCAGCTTGACCTGGTGAGAGCAGCCTTGAACAACTGGGGCAACCTGGGGACCTGGCTCTGTAGCACAGCTGCCTGGAGCCTGGCTGACCCGATGGCCTGAAGAATGGAGTTCAGAGAGCTGCAGGCGTTCACGTAAAACCCAAATGACAGGAAAAATGGGAGTTTTGGCAGGGACACAGCTTAGACACTGCTTTCTGGTCGACCAAGTTGGAGCGAACACTACGAGAACTTCCCTCTAATAAAATGGATCTGCGACTGGGGCAAGAGAAGGGGATTCAAGAGTTCAGTTTCCTGAATTTGCTGAAAAAGGAAAGCCTTAATGGGGAAGCTTTGCAGGATTTTCTCACTGTAAAGAAGAAAAAGGACAATGAAGACATGTACTAACATGCGTGTTTGTGCACTCCATCCCATGACTGGCACACCCATGTGTACAAGTATGCACACACAGGCAGGTGCACACAAAGCCAGGCTCAAGCCCCAAAGAGGAAAATAGCAAGTGTGAGTGGGGTCCAGGGAAGGGGTGGAGGGTGAGATCTCATTTGCAGTCCATCTTAGTTCTTTCGAAGCCCTGATGTCCTGTAATGTGTTTACAGAGCTCTCTTATATAAACCTCAGGGGTGGGCACACTTAGTTACGAAAGAGCGAGCGCACGAAGCATAGTGCTTCAGGAGAAAGGCAGGACTAGATCAGAATCCTGAGCCTGGGGCATCGGGCACTGGACAGAGAAAGAGCCTGGTTCTCCAATGCCCTCTCCTCACTCCCCACCCCCGTGCAGGGAGAGATCTTCCAACAAGGGCTGCCCAAGATTCAGGGGCCAAATCTCTGGAGGTCCTGGGTTCAGAAGGGAAGTCCTGGACGCTGGTCTTTGAAATCCTAGCCGCCCTGCTTCCTAGCTCTGTGACTCTGGGGAAGTAACTCAATCTCTCTGAGCCTTAGTTTCCTCATCTATAGAATGGAAGCCATAGTACCCACAGCTCCCATGAGATGATGAGTATAAAGTAGCCGACATAGTGCCTGGCGTGTGATAAACAGCCAATAAAGATAATTATTATGATTATCATTATTTTTGTTTAGGGTATGAACTCTTCCCCAGCAAGATATATTTGGTTCTCTGAAAGGGGATCTTGGACAGAAAAATAGTAACTCGTATTTGCAAAGCACTTTGTAGGTTTCAAAGCACTCTCATAATCAGGACAAAAATAATGTATCGCGTGTCTAATGAGCTGAGCACTGAGCTCCCACTTTGCTGAGGAAGGTTTTGTTACTGCTCCCATTTCACAGGTGAGGTAACTGAGGCTCTAAGAGGTTGTCTGAGGTCACCCAGCCAGGAAGGGGCAGAGCTAGGATTCAGCCCTGCCCGTGACTCCAGCCTTCCCTCCACATGCTCTTGTTTGCTGTCCACAACAGCTCAGTGAGTAAGAGCACACGCTCTCCCATGAGCCTGTTTATAGGAGAGGAAACTAAGTTTCCATTTAACGGACTTGCCCCTGTTCATTCTTTCAACCAGTGTCTACTGTGAATCTCCTGTGGGCCAGATACCGTGCAGGCACTGGGGTGAGCAAGGGGATAGCAGAACTGGAGTCTAGCCCGGCCTGCAGCCCCGGGTACTTGCACTGCTCCTCAGGGCCACTAGCCCTTGGGTATTGAGGGTCTCAGGGACTAGGTCAAACCCTCTACTTCCCTTCCTCTGAGTCAGGGATGGAATATCTGGGGTCAGTTGTGCTCTCACTAGCAAGAGGTCCTCTGGAATGGGGGACAGTAGGAAGGGCTTACATCACAACATCCACTTACTTTCCCACTTGTTTGTCTGAATCCAGTTCACACAGAGCCATGCTGGGCTGGCTTCTGGGAGTCGCTCTGCCCAAACTCTCCCCAGACCCCAACTGAGCAGCAGACCAAGAGCAGCCTGGAGTGTTAGGGGAGGTTTAGATGGGACAGTGAAGCCTGAGAAGTGGTGGGCACAGACAAAAAATGGCCACATCCATCATTCCAATGTTGGGGGAAAGGGGTGTGTGTCGGGGGGTGGGTGTGTGGGTATGTGTGTGTCACATATTTTATACCAAGGAATTTGGTGGGATCTCTGAGTAGCATTCCTTGAGTGCAGCTCACGATCCTCTCTTGTCAATCAAGATCTTACCAGGTACATGGGATGTCCAGATCCCCGAACCCGGCTCAGGGCAGGCCAAACCAGGCAAGTGTCCAGGTCTCTGAGATGGCAGCTGGGGCGGGGGTGTGGGGTCCCTACCCTGAGGCAGCATCTGCTTACCCCTGCAGCTCTATGGTGTGATAGAGCTCCATCACTACACTACCCTCGAGGACCAGAACTGTCTTCTCTGTGTGTGTATTTTCTGTGGTGCCAAGCATGATGCTTTATTCTGTTTAGAAACATCACAAAACTTGGTTGAATTGAAGACACAGCCTCTGCTTTCAAGGGGTGTCATGCATCATAGGGATCAAAGACATGTAATCAAATAAACAAAACACAAGGAGGGTAAGTGTTCACTTCAGTCAGATACAAATAAAATCCCATAGTAATGATTCCCTTTTTAGGTGCTAATATTGCCATTTAGAGAAGATCTTCCACATGCCAGGAATGGTGTGAAGCACTTTTCATATTTTATCTCGTAATCCTTTCTATTTTTTTCATAACCCAGATCTAATAATTCCTGTAAGGCAGAGATTATTGTCATCTCCACTTAAGAGAACAAGGCTCAGACTGTTAGGTCATTCCTCTGAAACCACAGTTAAGAATCAATGGAACCAGAGTCCACATTCAAGTCTATCTGAGTTCAAAAGATATTTGGAAAGTGATGAGCTGGCACATTTTATGATTTTGATTGAAACTTTGAAATTAAACCATGACTTGATTTTTCTGTTTCATTGTCCAGGATGTGGGGAGATTTTGGGGAGCACTTCTCACTTTTCTTTGTTGCAGAATGTGATGGTGACTCCTTAGTTATGAAATAGTACTGCTACTGACGATGAAGATGTTGGTGATGATGGTGAGAAATTAACGACTCACCACCATCACTAAACAGACTATAAGTTGACAAGAAAAGTTACCCAAAACACTAAAAGTAGAGAGGGAAAGAGAGGTTTATGTCGAGATGGTTGACTATATACTCACTCCATCCAGCTCTGTGTCATTATAAACACTGGGACAGATATTAAAGAAAATCTATAGCATTGCAGGAAAACATAAGGGGTGCCCTCACTGGACTAGAAACCATGAAGATATCCTGGAAAATAGGTGGCAGATTAGGTCAGGTTGGAAGGGGTACTCACAGCTCACAGATCAGGAAAGCAAGGTCTGCCACAAAAGGTGGGAACTGTTCCAGGGTGTGCCAAACTGGGGTGCATGGGCAAGGGAAGCAGGAGGAGTCACTCCCGGGGTACTGCAGAGGTTGTAGTCAGAAGGATCAGCTTCCTCTCTCCTTGTCGCAGCACTTCTTGCCATCAGAGGCAACTCTGAGGCTTTGTCATGAGCAGGGCACTAGGGATGATACAGAAAAGGAGAAATTATTTATGGCCATGGTGAGCTTAAGATACACTGATCTGTAAAGATTAGAAGAGGTTTGCAATGGCAGTCAGAGGGCATACCTGACCCAAAGACTGCTCTGCGTCCTTGATGCCATGGGCCCTGTCTACCCTGGAACCTGCCTTGTTATGCTCCTGACTGCAGACTTAGATAATGAGATGCTCCACTTCTAAAAATGTGGCTTTATATTAACTTTTCTGCAATGTATGTATCGGCAGTCACATGTGTACTTACCAAAAGGGTGAAAAACTCCAATGAATTGCCATGGAGATGAAACCTGGAATGAGGTTGCCATGGTAAAAAAAACTGTTTCTAAAATGCCACATCACCTTGGGGAAGTAGGAAGCTCCTGTCAAAGACTTGAAGTTAGAGGCCAAATCACAGACCTTCCCATCAGGGCTGGGTGCTCTTTCAGTTTCTTTTTACTTCTTTTTTTCTTTTCTTTTCTTTTCTTGCCATCCCCAAAGGCAAGGGATTTAAATTTTGAAGACTTTGATTCAAGCTCTGGCTGTGTCGTTAATAAGTTGTGGGAATCAGGTATCTGAGGGCCCTGAAGAGGTGTGAGGAAGAGGGCCGCTGGCCCTCCTCTCTGGCTCTGTATTGACCTGCCGTGTGACCTTGGACAAGTCATTCTATCTGTTCATGGGTTTCCTCCCATACAAAGCAAGGAGCTGGACTAGGTGTTCTCTAAGATCATTCCAGTGCTTTTTTCTCTCTCCCATGACACTCTGCCTCGAGGGGCAACCAGCCTCTCAAGTAAATTAGGCCAGTGGAGCTGTCTGTGGTGCTGAACATCTGTCTGTTGAGCTCCTGGGCTACATCCTGTTCTCAATAGATCATGGCTATTCTCAGCACTCCCAGAGACTGGCGGACTCAGGCCACCTCCATCAGGAGTCTAGGGACCTGCTTGCAGCTGGAGAGAAGACTCCAGAGGGTCTTGGAGTTCAGAGAGCACTGGAGGAGGAATCTGGAGATGTGGTCCCAGCCTGACTCTGACATTTGCTCTCAATGGGTTTTTGATGAAGCCACACCTTCCCTGTGGACCTTTGTTTTCTCATCAATGAGACTAAGATGGGGACTAAGATGATCCCTAACACCCGATGGGCCAGAAGAGTCCCGGGAAGCTTGCCTGGGCTACAGGGGACAGGAGAGCCCATACATATTCAGCCAATCCCCACCTGTCCCAAGGCTCAGGCTTCTCTAGTAGGACTGAGGATGATGAACAAAGCACACTCCCTTGTTAGGAACATATGTTCTTTTGTCTGGAAGAAAAGACAGGCCGTGAGCAGATGTAGCATTTACATTTTCTCAAGTGACAACTGAACACTGAGGATGATTAGTGCTTGTTATGAAATGTGTCAAAACTATAATAAAATCTCCAACTTATATCATCTGCCTACTTATCTGATTATCTTTCCAGAATCTGCTTCACTCCTCAGTATCACAGGATGAAAAAGACAAAGAAAGGAAAGCTCCAAGGGAGTTCACGCTAGGAGGGACACAGACACCGCAATTCGCTCTGAAACACGTTTTTCACCCTTCAACTCCCCCATTTGTCGACATAACGGGATGGTTGGGAGTGTGGAGTCCATAATCAAGAAGGGCCCTTGATTCAAGCCCTGCTTCTGCTTCTTATTAGCTATAAGACATGCTTTCCAAGCTTCAGTTTCTTCGTTTGTAAAATGGGCGTTAATGACATGTACCTCTTAATTTTGCTGAAGGGATTAAGTAACATCGTTTATGAAAATGATTAGCAAGCACAGTGTCAGCACACATTGAAAGTGATCGCTTTGGTTATTAATAGCTGCATAACAAACTACCCCCAAAACTTTATGGTTTAAAATGATAACCATTTTATTATCTCTCATGGTTCTGTGGGTTGACTGGGCAACCGCGGGTTAGCTGGGCAGTTCCCCTGCTGCACGGGACATCAGCAGGAACTGCAGCCATCTAGAGGTCATCTGGCTAGTGTCCAAGTCTGATGCCTTGGTGGGGACAGCTGGAAGTCAGGGCTCAGCTGGAATGGCTGGACCTCTCTTTTTTCCTAGTAGTCTCTGGCATCTCCTTCTCCATGTGCTTCTCCCATGGTCTCTACAGCAGGACTTATTACATGTCAGCTTTCTTCCCAGGAGTGTGAAAGCAGAAGTTTCCAAGCCTTCATAAGCCTTAGGCTCAGAATTGGCATATTTCTTTTCTGCCACATCCTATTTATTAATATGAGTCCCAGGGCCAGTCCAGATCCACTGTGGGAGGAGAGACTATATAAGGGCATCAATATCAGGAGGCGTGGTTCATTGGGGAGTGTCTTTGGAAACAAACCACTACACTGATCAATAAATAATTTTTATGTTTGAAATTCCAAGTATGCCACTCCCTTATCCCTTTCTTAGAAATATCACCTCTTGTTGGGTTTGCACAGAGTTACTGAACAAGTATTTTGTTGACTATATAGAGTAATTTAGAGTTACGTGGTCACCGCCCTAACTACAGTCCCCTAGGATAGGTGTCATGTTTTTCTCACATATCACCCCACAGGCCTAGAACAGGGCTCTGCATACAGTAGGTATTAACTAAAGGCTTCACACTTTGTTGGATATTAATATTTCTTTACCAACTTTATTTGGGTTAATATTTTCTTTGCGTATCTTTTCTTCAACCCTTTTCTTGCAGGATTTCTCTGTCAATATATTTTGGGTACATAAAATACAGCTGGATTAAAACATATATAATCTTTTCACTGGTGACGTGTTTCCTCTGGTTTCATTTATCGTGATAACCAATATATTTGGATTTATTTCTATCGTCTTATCTAGTGTTCTGTTTTTATTACTCTTTTTATTTGCTTCTTCCCCACCCCCCTTCTTTCATGTCTTCTATTGGTTTGGAAGTTATGCATTTTATTTCTGTTCCTCTGGCGGTTACCTTCAATTTTTAACAGCATCCTTGATGAAAGAGCCTGAAATTAATCAATATCTCTGTCTTCATCCTGGATAAAACAAAGACTTCAGATGTTTAAACTCTGATTACCTCACCCATATACCAAGTTTTCTTGTCTAGTATTTTATTTCCACCTTGTTTTTTTTTAACTCTCCCCAAAGTAGTTGTTATAAATGTCTTTTTATTTTTAAAATTACATACAGTGAAATTCATTTTTTTCTGGTGTATGGTACTAGGTGTTTTGACAAATGCTTCGAGGTGTGTAATCACCAACACAATTAAGATACACAACAGTTCTACCAGACAAACAAACACAGTTCCTCATGCTGCCACTTTGTAGTCAAATCCTCCCTCCTTCCTTTAACCCTTGACAATCACTGACTTGTTCTCTGTCCTTATGGTTTTTCTTTTCCAGAATGTCAAATCAATGGAACCATAAGATATATAGCCTTTTCAGTTTGGCTTCTTACACTTAGCTTAATGCATTCACATTGCTGCCTGTATCAATAGTTCGTTCTGGGCTTCCCTGGTGGCGCAGTGGTTGAGAATCTGCCTGCCAATGCA
This sequence comes from Balaenoptera ricei, assembly GCF_028023285.1. NCBI lineage: Eukaryota > Metazoa > Chordata > Mammalia > Artiodactyla > Balaenopteridae > Balaenoptera > Balaenoptera ricei. The sequence continues at coordinate 17,399,587 of NC_082658.1, read as the reverse complement.
GGGGACACGGGTTCGAGCCCTGGTCTGGGAAGATCCCACATGCCGCGGAGCAACTGGGCCCGTGAGCCACAACTACTGAGCCTGCGCGTCTGGAGCCTGTGCTCCCAACAAGATAGGCCACGATAGTGAGAGAGGCCCGTGCACTGCGATGAAGAGTGGCCCCCGCTTGCCGCAACTAGAGAAAGCCCTTGCACAGAAACAAAGACCCAACACAGCTAAAAATTAAAAATAAATAAATAAATAAATAAATAAAGAGAAGTATCAATGAACCCCCCCCCAAAAAATAGTTCTTTTTTATCGTTGAGTAGTATTCCATCATATGAATGCATCACAGATTTTTTAAATTAATTTTTGATTTTTATCTATCTCCAGTTGAAGGACATTTGGGTTGTATCAGTTTTCGGTGATTATGAAAAATCCATCACAAACAATCATGTAGTTTTGTATGTATGTGTACGAAAACTTTTCATTTCTCTTGGGTAAATACCTAGAAGGGGGATTGTTGCATCCTACAGAAAGTATATACTTAACTCTACAAGAAACTGCCAAACTGTTTTCCACAGTGGATGTCACATTTTGCGTTCCCGTCAGCAATATGCAAATGTTTTAGTTGCTCTGCACCCTCACCAGCACTTGGTAATGTCAGGGTTATTATTATTTTTTGTATTTTATTTATATGTACATGTGTCTTTCTAGTATGTGTGTAGCAATATCTCATTGAGTTAAATTTGTATTTTCTAATGAATGGTGGTGTTGAAAATCTTTTCATGGGCTCATCTGTCATCTGCATGTCTTCTTGAGTGAAGTGTCTTTTGCTCATTTTTAAAGTTGGATTGGGCTTCCCTGGTGGCGCAGTTGTTAAGAATCCACCTGCCAATGCAGGGGACACAGGTTCGAGCCCTGGTCAGGGAAGATCCCACATGCCGCGGAGCAACTAAGCCCGTGAGCCACAACTACTGAGCCTGCGCTCTACAGCCCGCGAGCCACAGCTACTAAGCCCGCACACCTAGAGCCCGTGCTCCGCAACAAGAGAAGCCACCGCAATGAGAAGCCCGCGCACCGCAACAAAGACACAACGCAGCCAAAAATAAATTAAAAAAAAAAAAAAAGTTGGATTGTTAGTTTCTGATTGTTGACTTCTGTATAGTTTGGATACAAGTCTTTTGGCCGATTGTGATTTGTGAATATTTTTTCCCAGCCTATGCCTTTTCATTCTCTTAACAGAGTCTCTCACAGAGTTCCATACCTCCCCCAACCACTGCCACCCCCACCACCGCTACTGTGTCCCCAGTACCTAGCTAGCACCTGCATGGCAGGGACGCCACAGATGTCCGTTGAGTGGATGATATAATAGTGAATGAAGAGGTGACTCACTCTGGTCTGGGTTTTGCATCACTCAGGTCTATTGCCTTCTTGCTCTGGCTCTCTGTTCTCCAAGTGGCTTTCTGATCTTTATTTTGGCTTCCCTGGTCTCCTGACTCCAAGAAAGGAGTCCCCAGAATAGTGAGCATGGGTGGTCCAGTGACTGAAAAGGCAGCCTCCATCCCTTCCATCCTGAGTTTAGGAAGTGGTGTTCTGGTTGCTCATCATTGAGTTTGGTCAGTCCAGAGAGGCTGGCCACTTTTGAGGGTCCTGGCCCAACTTCTGGACCCTACTGAAGCCTGGACCATGATGGTTGCTCTGAAGTCCACCCTGTGAGGTCCTGCCTGAGGGCCCAGCCAACCTTCCTCAGATGGCCCCTCTCTTGCATCTCTCTCTTCCCTGCTCAGCCCAGAAGGTGAGGGAGGGAAGTCAGCTCCAGGGTGCGAGGATTGGCTTCTGGGGACCCCCAGGGATGGAAGGACTTTCCGTGGTTAGAGAGATAAAAAGGGAGGAGAAAAGTTTTGGGGGTGGAGAGTGGGAGGGCAAAGGAGAGAGCCTGGAACAAAAAAAGTGTTCAGGAAATACTCTAGCTTAATCCCTTCTCACCATAATTCAGTGTAAAGGGATTGCTATCTGTGGGGGTTGGTAGAGAAGTTTTATTTCCAAATGCAGCAGAGCCTTCTTTGCTCTAGAGATAGAGTCAACTTGCCTTTTTTCTTAGTTCCCCAAAGAAAGATGGAGAACTTCTCATTTCTCCAGGGTTTTTAATGCAGTGTCAGGAAGGCAATGGGGGACCTAAGTGTGGTCGTGGTCTACAGGATCTGAAAAATAGTCAGTGGCTCTTGAGCACTACCAGACAAAGAGAAGTAAACTTAGAAGTCGGGGTGGGGTGGTAGTGGTAGATTTAGGTTTTTCCAAAAAAGAAAGCAGAATACTTTTCCTTTTGAGCCAAACCTCTTCTTAAAAATTTAAAGACTGGAGGTCATGCACTTTGCTGACTGCTCTCAGTCAGTCTGTCCATCTGTCTGCTGGTAGGAAGCAGATGCTGCTTCTGCTGCTAAGGCACCCTCTGCCCCCACCTTCCCACTAGCTCCCTGGTACTGCTCTCTGGCCTCACTTAGGTCTCCCCTTGCACTCCTGACACTGACTCACTTGTCCTAGGATGTTCTGCCTGTGGAGGAGAGCCTTGGGCACACCTAATTTTGTCAAGTTGTCCTGCCTGGACACATGGAGACCTCTTGTCTTTGCATTGGAATTTGCTTTGGTAAAGCATTTCCCATCTCACACTACTCATTCAGCCTTGTACTAGTTCTTCAAGGTAGGTAGGTTGTACATTTCTCTGTTGGGGAAACTGAGAGGTCATACAGCAAGTTGGGGGATGGAGTGGGCTAGAGCCCATGTTCTCTCAACCCGTGTCCACGTGTGGGGTTTTCATGGACTGGACTCAGTCTTCAGGCAGACTCAAACTCCCCAGAGCCCCTGACTTCCCAGGAAGTTGGGTCCACCCCTTGTCCCCGTCCCACGACCTCTGGAGGCAGGGAGAACTCTTGTGTACCGGAAGTGGGTGGTGGGAAGGACGATGCCCTGATGGCCCAGTCCTCGCCCCTGAGCTGGCACATCCTCCTGGAGTGTTCTGCAGCTAGGCCTCAGAGTAGCTCATCTTTAAGTCTCCTTCCAGCTCCCCCTTCCAATGGTTCTTGGCTTAGTCAGGCTCTGAGACGCCTTGCCTCCTGCCACCAGCACTTCCTTCAGTTTAAGAATAAAAGGAAGCCATCCTCTGAGTCCCCACGCACATCTCCCACCCCCAGAGTCTTCTTTGCTAGCTCCTGCTGTTGCGACTGTCAGGAGTAGATTTTTGGGTAATTGTTGCCATGGAGACCCTGTCTTGAGTTATTGTGCAAATGTGTCCCATCTTTCTCCTTATTTGGTGTGTGATATGAATGCGGGTAAAATGGGGAGGCTGAAGGCGTGCCCTTGCCATGCAAGTTGGTTTACCTGGGCCCAAGCTGCTTGGCAGCCTGCATCACATTTCTGTCTTCATCAAGGTCTCTGACCAGTTGCTGCCAATGGAAAGAAGGTCCTGGACAAGTTCAGAGACACCTACTTCTATAAATTACAAAATGCTTGACAGGGGAGGGCCCATGTCAGTCTTACTCATAGTTACATATACAGTATTTAGCAATGCGCCTGTATATAACAGACACTTAATCACTATTTCTTGCATGAATGTTGAATAAGCATAGATCTGTAAGAGTAATCTTATTGATCCTTAAGTACATACTTCAGTGGCTTCTGTAAGAATGATTCCTCTTGTTCTATGTGTTTATCCCTCGTGGGAATGGAAACACTTTCAGAATGCTTCGTGACTTCTAAGGTTACACACACCTCTGGCAGAGCTCAGCCAGGTGCAGCTGAGGACAAGGAGACCTGCTCTCCATGGGTTGAATGGGATCACCCAGATCCACTGACTTTTGGCAGCAACAGATCCCCAAAGCGGTAGCCCACATCCCTGGAGCCATCATTCCCTTGGGGAATTAAGCCAGAGCTCCCAGAACCTTCCTCCAAGAGATGAAGCCTGTCTAAAAGATGAGGAGTCACTCACCTAGACCCCAGCTCCAACCCACTTCCATAATCATCACCAGGCACACCAATCCTGCCGCAGAATCCAGGCTTAGCACCTCGCCTCCGTTTCCCCGAGCACTCAGCCTCCCACATGCAGATGACTGGATCACTCGCACTATTTTTATTACGTCTCTTTCCTATCCAAGATCTGGCCTCATCTCCCCATTGCTTTTTCTACCAGATACAGACTCAACTTGCATTCAAGGGCTTTCATCAATTCCTTCCTCTCCCACCAAACGAACCAGCCCTTCATGCCCTCTCCACCTTACCCCTCCTCACCTTGGCTCCCTGCCCTCTGTACTTCCAAGTCAGCTCTCCGAGAGCAGCCTCACCCACCCTGCTCAGACTGGCTTTACTCAGGCTCTGTCCTCCCCGAATGACTTTCTCTGACCCTTGCTGGGAATCCATCACCTTCTTCGAGAATTTACATTAGCATCCTTCCTCCACAATGGCTCACGGCACAGCTGCTGTGGAAAAGGCTTGAGTGTTGGAACCGGGGCAGGAGGTACAAAGACAGGGTAGCGTGTTGACGAGAGCGGGAGGGTGGTATTGTGTCCCACCAGCACTGTCAGCTACACAGGCTACTCCAGGGCTGCCATCCAACAGGAGCCACGAGACACAAAACATATGGCCACCCCCTCGGTGTCTACGCAGATTTGACAAGCTTCCCAATAAAGGATTCATTGTTACCCAACAGACAAGGAACAAGGGAAGCAAGAAGGCTTGTAAGGCAGAATTCTTGCCTTGTGTGGGGAGGTTTCTGTTTACGCTGCTACACAGGAGGGAACAGGAGCTGAGTTAGAATATTGCCGGAGCTGCTGAATAACATTCTGATCCAGGACTAATCTTATGGGCTTTTCATCAGTTTTCCCCTGAAGGTTAAGATGGACCCTCCTGCCAGTGAGGAGGGTCACTCTTACCCCTCTTCCTCCCACTCTCCATTTCTACAGGGTTGTAGGTCAGACCGTATTTTCTTGCCTTGCTGATGAGGCTTCATGAGGCATGGAGAGATGATTCTAGATTGCGCAGTGCCTCGTCTGATGTGAGGAGAGGCAGCATCTGGATCCCCAATCAAATAGGGGAGTTAGAGTCCCCACCCCCAGAAGGTTCCTAGACTGATGGTGGAGACACACCCCCTGTTCCAAAAAGCTCTTTAGTCAGTTGGCCAGGGGTGAGGTGAGAGGGATGACACACACAGAGCTACGCTCAAATAATACATCTAACCAAGTACAGCTGGACCAAAGTGTTAGCAAAAGCAAGGAGTCACAAAGGGAGGAATGGTGATGAAGTTAAGACCTGGTTTGGAAGGCTACCTGGAGGAGGTGAGCGCTGAAGGAATGGTTTGGTGAACAGAAGGGATTCCAAGCCATGCACTGCATCGGAGGTGTGCTTGGCCTGAGACGTCCACAGAGAATTTATGAGTGTATTCCTTAATGAGTCTGGTTCAGAAATCAAGTCCTTCCAAGCTCTACTTTGACTCCTGTCAAGACAAAAATTTGGGGGGCTCAAGGTCTATTTGAGTTAATATTTACTGTGTGCCAGCTTTGCATCTAGCATCTTATAATGTAAATAGCTTGGGAGGAGAGAACAGAGACAGACAAAGGCATGGCTTTGGTCTTGTAGAGGGTTTCCTTCTGAGCCTTCAATGAAAGACACAGAAACCCAGTATAAACCAGCTTAAGTAGGAAAGGGATTTACTGGCTCCCTAAATCGGGAAGTTTTGAGGGCATGGCTCAACCCAGGGGCTTAACTGATATTGTTCCCTCTCTCTCTCCCTCCCTCCCCCCTCTCTTTTCTCCTCTCTCCCTCCCTCCCTCTCCATCTCTTGGCTGTGTTTTCCTCTTAGAGGGCTTCATTCTCAGGCAGCCTCTCCACATGGCTGTAACGAAAGCTCCAGGTTAAGATGTCTTGCTCTCACTGAGGCAGTGATCAGTTAGAATTAGTACTAAAGGGGCCATGCCAGTCTGAGTCTGTTCCTTTTGAAACTTTCCCAGAAGTCCCTTCCAGCAACTTCTCCCCACATCCTGTTGACCAGAACTGGGTGACATAACTACCCCCACTGCAAGAAAGCCTGCAGAGGCATTTTCAACTGGGCTTCCAATAAAATTAGGGTTTTGTTAGTGAGAACCAAAGGGAGAAAGGACATTGGCGGGGTAGCCAGCACTGTCTATAGGAATACCAAGGAAGATTCTTATTGGCTCTGCATGGTCATGTGGTCATCCCTGAACCAACCACTAGGGCCCACTGATAGAGTCCTCTGATTGGCCAGGCTTGCTTCAGAGGCTTCCCCCTGTTGAAGAAGGCAGCCCTAGCTGAATCCCATGGAATAGATTTTTCCATAGAAAGGAGAGATTATGTTACCGGCAGAAGGGGATAACGGCTTGTAGTCCAAAGAGGGGATGCTGGGCAGATAAACAACATACGCCCACGACAAGAATTCTCCAGTACAGAAAGAAAATATACCGGAAAAAAAAAATAGCTTTAAGAAGAAAAATAGCTTCAGGAATCTCCTCCTCTCCCTGACACAATATATACAAAGTTATACTGCAGGAACCAAATAGAGCTGCACTGAGAAAAATGGTTTAGAAAGGAAGACATCCTGGTGGGAGTGAACTTGGAGTTGGAGTGTGAAGGAGGTGATGGCTAGAGAGGAGGAGCAGGGAGGCAAAAGTCCAGAGGGAGAAGCGCTACACAGAGGCCAGGAACAGGGCTGGCTGGGAGAGAGAGGGGAGGAGGAGTGGACAGCCCACCCTGCGGCTGTGAGGGTGGGGTTCCTCCCTGAGTGTACCTGGTCCCCAGAAAACTGGAGGTTTCCCTTTCCCACCTGGGTCAGTGTCTGGCTTTGGTGCAGCAGTGGTTGAGAATCCGCCTGCCAGTGCAGGGGACGCGGGTTTGATCACTGGGCCGGGAAGATCCCACATGCTGCGGAGCAACTAAGCCTGTGCGCCACAATTATTAAGCCTGCGCTCTAGAGCCCACGAGCCACAACTACTGAGCTCACGTGCCGCAACTACTGAAGCCATGCGCTCTAGGGCCCGTGTGCCACAACTACTGAAGCCCGCGCACCTACAGCCCATGCTCCGCAACAAGAGAAGCCACCACAATGAGAAGCCCGGGCACTGCAACGAAGAGTAGCTCCCGCTCGCCGCAACTAGAGAAAGCCCGCATGCAGCAACGAAGACCTAAAGCAGCCAAAAATAAGTTAAAAAAAAAAAGAATTATCTTGGCCTGGGAGGTGGGGCAGAGGGGTACAGGGAAGACCTCCAATGCCAAATTGCAGGGGAGAGAAGGGAGGTGGCTCTGACATGGGAGCAAGAGGGAGCCACAGGGAGCAAGTTCCTAACCCAGTTAAGAAGTGATTATATGGTCGTTTTTAAGGGCTATGCCAGTTATCAGACACATCCCAGGCGGCTCTACCTGGCAGCTTGACAATTCACCATTAAACCTGGGATCTGGAGCCGGCTGATGCAGCAGCTGGGCGAGGAGCCCAGGCACAGACAGCTCTGGTGGGAATCTTTAAGGATGAAAATGATGGGAAAGGAACTTGCTGTTTCCATGGAGACTGACTCTGGGAGGATGAAACATGGTCCAATGGGTAACCCGAGGGGAGAATGCCACCCACCACCAGGCTTTCACTGTGGGCGGCAAGCGGGCACCTCTGGAAGCGCTGTTTCAGCCATGTTCGTGGGCTCTGTCCACCTCTGTCTGCATTCTCTTAGGGACATCACAATCTGGCAATGTGCGTGCCAGGTCACGTCAATATCTGAGGGGCCTGGGGAGATACCCCCTAATCAGAAAAGACTTGGCATGGCTCCTGACACCCTGAGTTAGCTGTGCCAGGCAAGAGTATGGTACAGTGCCAGGCAATGGGACTGTAGCTCACGCGAGGGCCACAGACTAGGATTAGGACAAGCTGGCAAGGTGAGAATGCCCATGGCAGGGGTGAAATGGCAGAAGCAGTAGACTGGGAGTAGGGGACCTCCATTCTGATTTCAGATCTGTTATTACCAACTGGCTGAGTGATCCCTAGCAAGTCACTCTTCCAGAAGGTCCCTAAGACCCCTTCCAGCTCCACTTTTCCTCTCTTCTGGGATTTGGAACCTGACAGTTTTGATCTCATCAGCCCCATGTCTCAGCCCACTGCACTACCCCACCAGGGCACAGGGTGTCCCCCACAGAGACCAGTCCCGGCTCTTCTCAGGCTGCTGCTGAGCAGGTTCTGAGACAGGTAAGATGCTGCGGCAGCCCCCAACCCCGCTGGCCTTTGCTGCTCGGGGCCATCCTGCTCCTGAGCTTGGGGGTGTCTGAGCATGCAGACAGACGTTCCTGAAGGTCCCAGCTGCCCCCGCATGCTCCTGTGACTGACATTCTTCCCTCCGAAAGGGAGTGGGGGGCTTGTGACTGCCACAGACCAAGGAGTATGGCAGAACTGATGCCGTGTGACTTCTGAGGCTTGGGCATAAACAGGATACAGCTCCCCCCAGGCTCTTTCCCTTGGGTTGCTCACTCTTGGAACCTAGCCATCATGCTGTGAGGAAGCCCTGGCTGCATGGAGATGCCTCGCGCAGGTGTTCTAGCGGACAGGTCCAGCCAAGGAGCTCAGCGGACAGCAAGCACCTACGTGAGTGAAACTTCAGATGATTTCCATCCCCAGCCCTGGAATCTTCCAGCTGAAGCCCCAGACATTATGGAGCAGAGATGAGCCATCCCAGCCCTGTCCTAGTTCCAGATCTTTAGAAACGGTGAGATGTAACAGTGGAGTATTGCTATCTTAAGCCCCTATGTTTTGTGGTGACATGTTATGCAAAACTAATGCAGGTGGGACCTCGTGAATCACGTTTGTACTACAAGGCCCAGCCCCATGATGATACATAGTGGGTGCCCAATTAGTATTTCCTGAATGACTGAATGAATGAACTTCAGCAGGTGACAATTCTAGTCTAACCTTTCAATCATCGCTCTCACCTCTCCTACATCCTCTCCCCAGAGTTCCCCTGCTCTCAGGGAACCTAGGCAGTCCCAAGCCTGCCCTGGATGACATCACTGAGCCCTGAATCAACCAACCCTGCAGCCGACTTCAGCTCCATCGGTTCTTTAAGCTACTTGGAGTTGCTGGTGCTTGCAGCCCAGAGCGTTGGTCCACGCAATTGATCGCTTTGTCCTCACCACAGTTTTGTGAGCTAGGTCATTATTACCATCCCCATTTCATACCTGAGGACACTGAGGCTGAGAGAAAGAGAGAGTAAGCAAGTGAGAATAAGTAATAAAGCAGGGATTTGAATTCAGATCTTCCGATGCCAAATGCAATATTATATCCACGACATCATACCTGTTCACAAATGAAGTCTCACTGTGAATGTCTCCTGTAGTTTTTTTAGGGATATTGGGTCCTTGACTAACAGCCACATGAGCTGAACAAGAATGGACCAGACCTAGGTCTTATACAGTGCTAATTAACAAGAAAAAAAAACCTTCGGCTACCATCTTCTTATGTCCCAGGCTGTGCAGAAGCACTTTATATACACTGCAGTGTTCACTGGCTCCCAGCCTCCCTTTGGGATGGGCGTAATTTATCCCTATAAGAGAGCAGAGTCTTGGGATAGGTGATATGACTTGCTTGAGGTAACACAATAATGACAGAGATGGGCTGCATACCCAGGCCTGCTTGATTCCAACCACTTAAACTCTTCTGCCTCTTAACAAATCACTTCCATTGACTGCCAAGACCTCAAATGTGGGCACATAAGCCACCCTTATGAGGTAGCTATTATTATTCCCATCACACAGATGAGGAAACAGGTTTGGACAATTAAACCCAAGGTTATCTTGCTAAGAAGTGGTAAAGTCAAGATTCTAAGCCATGTCTGCCAACCCCATCACAAATACCATCCCACCACCCTCATCGTGCTAGCTGCATCTCACAAGATCACGTCAAGGTCCTTGGTGGCCAGGTCCTCCCAGGAGAGCTGAGCTTGTCCACACCACATGTTAGACTAGCAGCTTCTCCACCAAGTCTCATCAGCATGTCACAAATGAGCTTGTGGTGAGCTCTCAGGGTATGCGGCAGTGCCAGCCGCTGCCTCCACAACCTGTGCCCGTTTGCTGGTTGCTCCATGTCTGAGGCGTCCAGACCCGGGTGCTCCTGAGAAAGACTGGCTACCCGGAGCCCCAGCAAACCCTCCCTCCTGTACACTTACACCAGAGAGCAGGCTTTAACCCAGACCCTCATGGCGAGGCTGGCTTAGGAGCGTCCCCCCTCCTCCTTCCTGAGTCCACAGAGCTCAGGGCGTGCACAGGGATCCTTCCCACTGCTCCGGTTTCAGGACAACAACTAAGGATCCTTACATCTGCGTTCACAGCAGGGCCTTCCTCCACCCCCAGCTCCAGCTTCCTACCCAGTACTTTCCCACTCTTTCCACAGGTCGCTCTGAAACCCGGCCAGCTGAGAACTGAGCTCATACTCCTCCCCTTCAAAGCAGCACCCCTCCCCAGGGAGGGATGCCCTCCGAGGACGTCAGTCAGTACCATCCTCGGCCACTGACCTATTCTCCACCCGGCCCCTGTCCTCCCTCCCCCAGAAAACACTCCAACACCACTCCCGCCCCCATCTGGATAAGCTCTCATCTTGGGTATCGACCCTGCCCTGTGACATCTCCTGTAATTACTAAATCGACTTCCTATGTTAAAAGGGTACAATACTAGGGGTGAGCTTTTTTTTTCCTTAAGTGAATATCCCAGCCCTTCTACATCTTTAATTGAGCGCTGTTCCCTCCCAATGGATGATCTCAGAAAATTTGTTTCAAGATGTTTTCTCATTCGAGGAGGTGGCCAAGGTTCCCAGTCTGGAATTCTGCCCCGGGGGCTGCCTGCCAAGGGTCTCCCAAGGCCTGTGGGCCGAGGTAAGAGAGGCTGCTCCCTGCCACAGCGCTGAAGGAGGGAGAAGAAAGAAGTGGTTTCCTGGACGCTGACTTTGCGCCCACTCGTGCATACAGCAACGAGAACTCAGACAACACCCACCAGCGTTCAGAATTTTAGCTTCCGATATTCACAACAACGTGGAGAGGTCCAAGGGACAGCGATGATTATTCTCTGCTCCTACAGAGGTCCCAGCTCTCCGACCCCTTGCCCCTGTCCCTGCCCAGGCCCTAGCATGAGGAACTCTTAGCAGAGCATGCCCACAGGTGCCAGGAGGTGAGCAGAGCCAGAGGCTAGGCCCTGCCCCAGATGTCTTGGTTGAAAGAATGGGGGGCCATGGCCCAGGCTGGAAAGGGGAAGGGGGAGTGGAACCGTCTCCTGCACAGCCCACACCTGCTCGCCCCTGATGAGCGACAGCCCACCAAGGCTTCAGCTCCATTTCAGGCTTCTTGAGCCTCTGAGCACCAACCACTTCTCGGATGGGCTGTGAGCTGGTGCAAGGAAGCTGGGAGCCAAGCAGACGATGGCAGTCAGCCCTCCCAGCGGCTCTCCCTCGCCGCCTTTGACACTTAACGAGGCTGATTAGAGCTTGTTAACTCCGCCATGCCAGGCCCCTCCCCTTCAACTTCTCCCACGACTCTTCCTCTCCTTCAGGCATCCCGCAGCCATCACCTCGCTCTCTCCCAGAAAGCCCTTCCTAGTTAACGCCCCACTGAGACAGCCACTCTGAACTGCTGTCCCTCCACCTTGGGAGGTTCTGCATGTTACTTTGAACTCTGCTTGTTTCATGCGACCAGGTCCTGCCTTTCCAGTTAAACAGGAATAACCTATCACATCTGGAAGGCATTTAGAGCAGAGGTTCTCAACCTTGGCTGCATGTGAGAATCTCTTGGAAGGTTAAAAAAAAAAAATCCTGAAATCCAGGCCACACCCCTGATCAAGTAGCTCAGATCCTCTGGGGGCAAGATCCAGAATCAAGACTTTTTAAAGCTCCCCCGTAAGTGGCCTAGGCTGAGAAGCACTGCTTCAGACCTCTGGAGTCTGCTACAAACACTAGGTTATTTGGGCCCCATGTCCACCCTGGGAAGGGACAAAGACAGGTGTTACTCCCATTCTAAGAGGAGAGAGCTTAGGTTCAGAGAGGTGCCTGCCATGGGGCTGCTGCCAGCAGGGCTGCGACTTGAGACCAGGCGTCTGCATCCTAGATTCAGGGCTTTTACTGCTGCCTCGTGCCTCTTTAATTACTGCTCGCCGCAGAGGGCAGAGGCTGCTTCCAACCCCTCTGTCTGCCCTGAAACAGCTAACACGGTGCTGGGCATATGCCAAGGCTCTGGTAGCTGGGTACCCAAGGCTGAGGAGGTGGAAGGCTTCCCTGCTGGGCCTGGGCAAGTCTATGTCAGCTCTCCAGGAGGAGGGGCTGGGGAGACGCCACCAACAGAACTGCTAGGTCAGGGAGACAGCCTCCACAGCCACAGTCCCCTCTTCCTGGGTGCCCTAAATCAGTCACAGACTTTAGTGTCCACAGGGTGACCAGCCATCCTGGTTTACTCCAGCCTGAGGAGGTCACCAGGATTCAGGACTTTCAGCCTCGAAGCCAAAACGAATTAGTTGCCCCCTTGTCTCTCTCCAAACAGTGCTGGTTGGCACATTTTCCCTCCCGTGCCTCGCCTGCTTTCACATTGACCATCGCTGCTGTTGAGGGCCTACAAGCACAAGGCCAGTGCCACCAGTGGCCTTGACCCTTCCGGCTTCCTCCTGGCCTAGTCACAGCAGCGCAGCTGGTCCATGGCCTCCATTCTCAGTAGTCTGTCAGCTGCCTGGGCCGGGCTCCTCAAGTGCCCTCCTACAGGCCATGACCCAGTACCTGTGGAGCGCCTACTGTGTGCACAGGATGCACAAGAAAGGTCCCTGCAGTGAGGACACCTCAACAACTACCATTCCCCAGGGACTATGTGGCGCTGGAGGTATGTTGGGGGTGGAAACAAAGATGCAGATGTACAAAAGGGCATGGCATGTTCCCAGAAGGCCAACCAGTCCAGAGAGGATGGAGAACCAGGCAGGGATGGTAGGGAGGGCCAGGAGGTACACTGGAGGGGGCAGTGACAGGCTGGCCTGTCACACTAAGGTACTGTCCTCAGCAGACACAGAGGAATCAGTCAATGAGGGGGTCCGCAGGCCGGGAGGGATCTGGCCCCTTCCCAAACCACATGGGAGAAGTAAGCTTCTACCCCATCCCCGGCTGGTCTGGGGAAGCGGTCCCCCGCCTTGCCTTGGGTAGAAACCTCCTGTGCTAGACCAGTCTCTCTCACCCCTGTCTACACGTTACAACTGCCTGGGCAACCCTTAAAACTCCCCATAGCCAGGCTGCAACCCAAGCCAATTAAATCAGAATGGATCAGGGTTAAGACCCACACACAGGTATCTTTAAAAGCTCTGGAGGGAATCCCGATGTGGAGCCAAGGTTGGGAGCCCTCTGCTAGCGGGATGTGGGGATGAGGGGGGCCTGCTCATCGAGGTGGTTCTATGGTGGGGGGCTTACCAACTGCACCTGAGCGGGCCAAGGACCTGCAGAGTCCCCTCACCGCCATCCCACTTCCCTCCTCTCCCATGTGTCACATGACATGAAAGCACACAAAAAGGGGAGAAGGAACTGACACCACACCGGGGACCACTTTCCACCCTTGTCTGCAATATGCCCGTGTGCTGAGGGAAAGACTGAAAGGGGAGGGGAGCCCTAGACACTACAACGAACTAGGATTTCGGAAGGCATTTTGGGCCATACCCTGAGAGCTCCAGGGGACAGCCCGAAGCCGCTACTCGGCAGGGAATTTCTGGATCTAAAAGGAAGCAAACTGGGGCTTCCCTGGTGGCGCAGTGGTTGAGAATCTGCCTGCCAATGCAGGGGACACGGGTTCGAGCCCTGGTCTGGGAAGATCCCACATGCCGTGGAGCAATTGGGCCCGTGAGCCACAACTACTGAGCCTGCGCGACTGGAGCCTGTGCTCCGCAACGGGAGAGGCCGTGACAGTGACAGGCCCGCGCACCGCGATGAAGAGTGGTCCCCGCTTGCCACAACTAGAGGAAGCCCTTGCACAGAAACGAAGACCTAACACAGACAAAAATAAATAAATAAAATTGGGAAAAAATACATATATTATTAAAAGGAAGCAAACTAAATCTGCTTAAAATCAGGATGTTTCCTCCTCTTCCAAGTACACCAGGCCTAAGGCAGAGCTGAGTTCTGGGCAGACCAGCCAGAAAGGGTTATGTCGCTCCCTAGTGGCAAGATCTGAGTACACCTCCCATTCTCCACTCCAGAAGCTCCTCCTCAAATTCTCTCTCCCCCTTCAAATAAGGAAAATACTTCAGAGCAGAGAACCTGCCATGTAAGGTGCACCAAATGCGTTACAGCCCTTTACCCAATCCCAGAAAGCTGCCTTGGTCTCCTGCATCTCGTCCCAAGCACGGGTGCAGTGTTTATGAGCTTGGGCTATGAAGCTGGACAGAGAAGGGGTTGGTTCCTCCAGGACTCCCTGTGGGGCCTTGAGAAAAGTCACTAAAGCTCCGTCCCTTCATCTGCACAAAGGAAATGACACATAACCTAACTCAGAGGGTTTGTGACGATTAGAGGGAAGACCCGTGAAACTAACCATGCGTGACTTCCAGTAAGGGCCACAGGCAAGCTAGCAGTAGTCAAGGTCTGGGCTCTTCTCTGAGCAAATATGACATCCTACCCTTCAACAGACAGTGACATATCATGCTTCTCTCTCTTTGCCTTGGCTCCAGGCCTAATCAGGGATTCCCCAGAGTGTTTTTGTGGGGCTTCATGACTTGCATGTGTCTTTTTCTTGGCACTGACATTCTACTGACTTGTTCTTGGTTCTCACTTCTTTATATTTCACTGTCTTAGTTATTTCCTCTAAGTCTCCTCAAATCTTTCCTGGAATAAGATATAAACAAATTAAGACTTTATTTTGGACTTGGTAAGTTTTGCTCTTCACTCATATATGCTTAGTTCAGCATGTTTTCAAATGCTATAGTCTTTGATTAAAACAAAAGCCTCTGTCTACTGCTTCCCTGGTGGCGCAGTGGTTAAGAATCTGCCTGCCAACGCAGGGGACACGGGTTCGAGCCCTGGTCCGGGAAGATCCCACATGCCGCGGAGTAACTAAGCCCATGCGCCACAACTACTGAGCCTGCACTCTACAGCCTGCGAGCCACAACTACTGAGCCCACGAGCCACAACTACTGAAGTCCGCATGCCTAGAACCCGTGCTCCGCAACAAGAGAAGCCACCGCAACGAGAAGCCCGCGCACCGCAACGAAGAGCAGCCCCCACTCGCCGCAACTAGAGAAAGCCCGCGCATAGCAACAAAGACCCAACTCAGCCAAAAATAAAATACCTAAATAAATTTGGAAAATAAATAAATAAATTTTAAAAAGACACACATCAGAATTACCTTAGAGACTTAAAAAATATTCTAATTCAGAAGGTCTGGGGTAGGCCGGAGGAATCCATAATTTTTAAAAAGTTTCCCAGCTACTGCTGAGGCAGCCAACCCACCCCTGGTCTTGGAACAGTGTTTCAGAATCTCTGGCCTGAGAGAAAAAAAGGGTCATTAGTTATGACGATGAATGTCAAATTCCTTTACAAAATGTAATTTTCTAAATAAAATAAACAGCAACTTTATTCAACTGATGTGTTTCAAAAACAATGAGTGTAAAGCCAAATTTGCAAATCAAACCCATTTAAGTTAATCAGGGCAAAGGACAGGAAAAATCCCAGCAGCGAAGCTTTCTATAAAATCAAGACTCTCCGACTTACTTGGTCGTGGAGTTCGGCTTTTCTTAAGGTGATCACACCTGGAGTACACATCCACGGAATGAAGATATTCCAAGTTCCTTGACAACCCACCTGTCTTAAACCACAATAGGTACACCAAAATCCTGTACAAGGTCGCAGAGGCGGCTCCTGGAGATTCTTGCACCTGATAATTCCCCCCAACTCCACCAGAGGGTGCTCCTTCCCTGGCCTGGGGACCCTGCCCGATACTCTGAGGACTGTGGAGACAAAGTGTGTTTCTCACAGAGCACTGAAAGCCAATGTGTGACAGGGAAGGGCAAGCACACGATGACACGAGGTGCCCCAGGGTCTCCAGACATACTGTGGCTGCTGTTCCTTAGCTCCGGGTGGTGAAGACCCACAAACTGCCCCCTCGATTTTTATTACAAAGTAGGGAGAATGGCTCTGAAGGTGCAGCACGAAGGAAGGCCTTACTTCTGGTTCGTCGAGGCCAACAATCACTAGAAAGGCAAGTGTGGAAACAGACTGGTGTACATTACAAATAGGTGTCACATCAGCCAAAAGAGGGCAGAGGGTGAGGGGAGCTTCTGCCTCCCCAGAGTTCAAGTCCAAATGGCTTAGCTGCTCCTTGTACATCTTCTTCCAAAGCGCACTGTCTGGGGAGATCCTCAGGTGCCCAGGCTCAGAGCCAAGTCTGTGCAGTTTAAAAACCCATTTCATGGACTGCTAAGAGACCTGTGCTGTGTCCCTGGAATGACAGGGGTGCTGCGTATGATGGAAATTTCCAACTGGGCCTCCCCAAAGTCAGAGCTAGGTCTGAAGATGCTTCCACCCCTCTGTCCGTCCATCAGGCCAATGTTTTCACTCTGGCAGGGCCCTCAATCCTTTTATGAAGGGATCAAAGATTCCCCTTTCCTTGGAAACCCAGGGCCCCTGTTTAGCCCAGACAAGTAAGAGCAATAGAGATCCTACCAAAAGTGTGAAATCAGTACCCAGGAAACTCATGTTAAAAATCTGTGACAATTAAGAAACATTTCCCCAAAAGGGATCTATGCCACAGATGTGCCTACAAAGATCAATATTGCTATAGAAACAGGTGGGGGGGGGGGTGGTGGTAAAGAAGGGAGGTGGAAGAGAAAATACACAGAAAAGAGAAAGATGACAGAAGATAGTCCAAATGACAAGAAACAAAGACAGGAAGTAGGTAGGGCAAGACAGTCAAAGGTGGGGTTAATACTGACCAGGTTTACAGTTCCTCTGGGAAACTGTGAGTGTTATTTATGTCTTGCCATACTGAGCCTAGGGCTGGTAGGGCCTGTGACAGATGAAAAAATAGGCTAACCAGGTCTTTCTGGTACTTTCAGTGATTAGTCTCTTTGAACAGACTGGCTTTACAATAAATTCCACAATACGCCGGGTACCGGTACAGCCTTAAACTAGGGTTGGTCCGAGAAGGAAAAAAGTCCTGGTCCCTGAAAACAGAGTCTTACAAGGACATACACACCAGAGACGCCTCTAGGGTGGCATGTGCCCACACTGGCTGGGCAGAATGGAGGCTTGGCTGGCAGTTGCTAATATATTTCAAGGAAGGGAAGAGAGCCAATTATTAATTAGAGATACTAAAACTGGAGATGAGACTTTAAAAGACAAATCACTAACCTTTGCTCACAGCTACTTGATAAGGGGCAAACACCCACCAAAGCCTGGGCACGGGTGCCAGGCTGCAGTCTTAAAAGCCAACCATTAACTACTGGGAAAAAAATCGGTGACTAGGGTCTTCAGTTTCAAGACTGACCACTCCCAGGGAGTTAACACTGGCCTTACTTTAGAAAGGAGAAACACCCAACAACTGTGATGTGGAAAATCTTGCTATCAGCAACAGCGCCAATGCCTCCGTTTCCTCTAGGTAGCTGCTTCCGGGGAAGGATGACAAGTATTAGCAGTCAGTCATTGGCATGTCATTATTTTTTGGAGGGGTGTGGGGGAAGGTGGCTAGTAGCAAGAGCATGTGAACCCACCTACTGTAGTGGGTGCAGGAAAAGAAGGCCTCTTTCCCCTCCTCTCTTTGCTTCTGCTCTAGACTACCTACTAGGAGCCAGAAAGGCCAGTGGATGGCAAAGAGTGGACAGTCCTGTCTGCAAGCTCACCGTGAAAGCCTTCCCGGGTGCACATCAGCTATGAGGACAAAAACCACCAAGGCCATTCTCTTCCTCCCCTCTCCCTGGTCCTCCCTCACCCTTGCATCACTTCCTCCCCCAGTGAGAGTGAGAGTGAGAGTGAGAGTGAGCATGAGAGAGAACAGACACTTCGTTCATTTCCTAAGCACCACGTCTTGGTAGCACGAGTTTCCCCTCCAAGATGTCACAAAAGACAGAGGTTTGAAACTCCCACCAGGTTACAGGTCACAATTACTTCCGAGTGGTCTTCACAGTTAAGATGGGCACACATTTCAGAAGGCAGCCTCTGGGGCTCCCTCTCTCTGTACACTCACACTCACACACACTGCCACGCCGCGGGACCACTGTTCAGCCACAGGGCCTGGCTGGCTCAGGTCAGGTACTGCACCACGAGGAACATGACCACACAGGTGAGCAGCATCCCAGCGATCATGAAGTACTTGTCCTGGAAAGCTCGCTTCTCGATGAGCCGCATCACTGTGTTGGACAAGCCGAGCATGTTGGCGATGTCGAGGATCTTCTTCTGGGTCCCCTGGGACAGACAAGAAGAGGAAGAAAAACAAAGATCAACTCCTTCTGCCAAGGATGGGTGAATGTCATCATGAGATGGGGCTTTACCAACAGACAGTCTCTTGGTCATGCCTAAAGCATACAAGAAGCAGCAGCACCAGACACAGATCACGCTCCTATGGCCAAATGACTTTTGGTCAAGGTTGCAGAGCAAAGCAAGGGGGAAAGGAAAGTCTTCCACAAATGTGCTGGAACAAATGGCTGTATAATGAGTATCACGTGTATGTATCATATACACACACGTACATATATGTCTGTATATAATATATATGTGTTAAAAAAGACCTTTGATTCATATTATACATAAAAATTAATTCGCTCGTAGAATTAAACAAAAACCCTAAAACTATAATAAAGCTTCTAGAAGAAAACAGAAGAATGTCCCCAAACTGGAAACAATCCAGGTGTATATCAACCAGAGGATGGATTAACAATTTATGTTCTGTGCACAATGGGATACTGTTGGGCAATAAAAAGGACCTGATTACACCATGTAACAATATGAATGAGCCTGGAAAACATTCCTGAGAGGAAGAAGTCACACACAAAATCGTAATGTGAATACATTTACATTAAGTTCAATAACAGTCAAAACTAATAAATGGTGAAATAAATTAGAACAGTGGTTGCCTGGGGCGGGGGGAGGGAGCAGGGGTAGACTGACTGGGAAAGGGCACAACAGATCTTTCAGGGGTGGTGAAAACGGCCTCTGCCTTGACAGCAGTGTGAGTTACAAAGACGGATGTATGTATTTGTCAAAATTCAATGATCTGTACAAATAAGATCTGTATACCTCACTGTATGCACATTATACCTCCATAAGAAAAGTTTTAAATTAGAATATTTTATATTGAAAAAAAGGCAACATCAAAAAACTTCTCTCTGCTCCCTGGCTCTAAAATGCTTGCTCTCAGCCTGTGTACTCTGTAGAGTAGAAACCTCAGGGATTCTGCTGAGTACAACGTATGGGTCTGTGTCCACGTTTATAAGAGAGTTTGAAGTGGGCAAGATGGAACCACAGAAACACAACTGGCAGACACCAACCCAAGGACCTAAAACTCCTTATATAAATGTCACCACCCACCACCCAAAACAAAAGGGTATTTTATTCCTAAACCAACAGCCCAAATCACCCAGGCCACCCTTCCTCTCTGCTTTCTAATTTTCATTTTTAAGCACATTCAATTTCGTATGAAGTAACAAATATAAATGAAAGCTGGGCAGACCCCAACTTAACTTACACACATCACCAACTGCATCTGTATGACGGCATCTAACCTAATGTCCTGCATCCATTTTTTAAGTGAACACAGTAATGAGCAACTGAGAGAAGATGCAAGAGAGGTGAGAACAACACAAGGCATCACGGACAGGAGATCAAGACCCACGTTCTGCCCAGACAATGATATACAAGCCTCATGGAGTGAGATCTCTCAGGTCAAACTTTATCTCTGCCAGAGACCAGAGACATGTTTTTCCCATAACAATGATGGTATAAACTAGACTGTCACTATAGATTCCGCTTAGCTCTGAAAGAGCAGATTATTTCATCACGCTATGAAGTTCAAGTACCAAGCTTCGAAAATCACTTGAAAATTAACATAAATTTCAAAAATGTTATTCATTTTCCACCCCAAATTTCACCAAATCAAGGCCCGGCTCCTTCACGCTCCCTCCTATGTTCCTTTCAAATGGTTTGGGCAGAAACTTCCCTGACAGAAGTGGGGTAGGAGGCAGGTGGAGGGAACCAAGAGGCAAAAGACAGGTATAGTAGGTGTGCAGAGGAAACGGAATTAGGAACCTCTCATTCCAGCCCCTGATTGACCACCAGGCTTCCCGGCGCTTCACCTCTGGGGGCAGTGTTGGGGCAGAAGTTGCTTGGACTCCTCAGTGACACCAGACTTCGGGAGGAAGCTGACATGTGCTTTAACAATAAGCTCTGACCCCCAGTGGGTCAACTTGAGTGTGACATGGTGAGTCTCGTCCTAAAAAGGGTTTTACTGTTTTTCTGAGATATGGGAAGGAGGCCAGCAGTTTTCTAAAGAAAGGGAGGATTAACCATCATGTATCAGTTTAGATTACTGCAGGTGGCTGTTCTGAAAGGGGGGCACCCATGGAGCTGTTGGAGACCACGCTCCCAGACCATTTGAAGCGCTGCGGCCATCAGCAAGAGATAAGTGTCACTCGCAGCTCGCCTGACCTTCTCCTGGGTAAAGGTGGCAGGCGCTGCTCAGAAATGTACAGAAGTCCCGTGGAGCTGACAGGCTCAACGCGGTCCAACAAAAACTAAGATAAAGCTCACGCTTCCGAGTGACTGCTTCTCACAGCTCAGTGGCTGGGAGGGCTTCGTTCACAGGGGACCACACCCTGATAACAGACACAGCCCACACCCCATTATCCATCAGGGTTGATACAGGAAAAGGGCTGAGGCTGAAACATCATGACTGACATCAGAGGCTGTGTAATGTTTCTGTAAACCACTCCCAGGGGCTTTGAGTCTCAGCCAATGGGGCAGGGCTTCTAGGAATACCTGTTGCTAAAGAGAGAGTGAAGAGTCACCGGGGATCACCAGCCTGTGCTCTGGAAGGCACCCGCTGCTAGTCAACCAAGGCAGCCCTAAGACCCCCTTCAGTTGCAGCTTCAGTCCCCCTTCAGCCCTAAGACCCCCTTCAGACCTCAGTACAGAGGTCTCGGCTATAAGGCCGTCCACCGGTGGGGGCGGGGGGGGGGGGGCGCCACACAGGAAAACCGAGAGAGAGCGAGAGGCCAAGTACAGCTGCGTCTTCCTTCTTGTGAGAGCGGATTCTGTAACAGAATTTCCCAGTCCATTATTGCTTCCTCTCATAGCAGCAGTCACTTTACATTAAGTTCAGGAAATGGAAAAAGACCTGGATACCAAGAGATGCCACATTATGCTTCATTGCAAACACAAGAAACACCTACTGGCAAAGGGAATTTGGCTCCTTTTGGACTCATAATAATTCAATTCCAACAGAAAGGAACCCAAACTCAAAGGCTCTGTCTCACTATCACAGTATCACAATTTAGGGGTATGCGATCAAAAGGTAAACGCAGGTCCCACACTTTTGGGTAAAGCCAAAACAAAAGGCCTTCTCCCTGTCCCTGAAAAGGGCCCCCACCTTCAAGGTCAGTCTCTGGGCCCTCAGTCCCGCCAGAATACTGTGCCCGCCTCCAATGAGGTCATCCATGCCGTGGTGAATTTTCTGGAGGGAGGAGTTAAACTGCAGTGGTTCATCCATTGGTATGGTGGTGTCAGAGTCCTGTGAAAGAAACGCAGGCACTTGATTACTTTGCTTGTTGGTCAGCTCCTGGGGTCCCACCACATCTGACCGCTCTGCCTCTTGGCCAAGGTCAAGCCAGAAAAACAGCCAGAGGGAATGGTGCGAGAATCAGAGGAACTTAACAGAGAAGAAAAAGCAAAGATCTGGGGTGGCCTCTGTCCACTCAGAGGAAAAGGAATTCTCAGACTTATCACTCTGCAAGTGGGTTCCACCACACAAGTCTTGTTCATCCCTGCCTCCATATCATTCCCCCAGCTTAGGAAAAACTCTATTCTTTTAAGACCTTGCTGGGCTTCTCCTAAAGGCTTTCTCTGACTCCTTGTTAACCTAGCTTATTCCAAATGTTCCTTTACTTGGCTTTCCCTCAGCGCAGTGTTAAAGGTTTGCTTTTGTCCTCCGGCTATTTTATCTACAGCTTATCCCTCCAATTAGACAGACTGGCTAAGGAGAGAAGAGACTGCTTTCTATTAAGGGCCTAACGGTGTTCAGGATGGGTCTATCCACCGGAGCAGGGAAGAAAAGTCTATAAAGAAATGAAGGCAGAAAAAACTAATACTGATCCAGTGCTTTCCACTGTGCATGCTCTTTACCCTAAGCTCACTTAATCCTCACTCTACCCGTACGCAGTAGTTATGATATTATCCCCGTTTTAGATGAAGAAACGGAAACCCAGAGAGGTGGAATGACTTGTTCAAGAGTACGCAGAGCTGGTTAAGACGTCCAGCGGGGCACGAATCCCAGTGCTGGGTGCAGAGCCTGCCCTCTTAACCATCCTGTAGGGAGAAACAGCAAGACCAATCCCAGGGCTCCACTTTTACACAGCAAGTGGGAAGGACACAGAAGCAGGGCACGATCAGCCACAGCACTGTCTTCTCTCCCGCCTCCTGACCATTAGAAACTCTTCTGCCAAGCAGTGCCACTTTTACCACTTTCCATCATCATGAAGAGGTTAATGCACCTTTTCTTGGCTGCTCAAGTTCACAATCATTTTTCATTCAGGTATACGTCCCCCGACCCTGCTAACACGGGAGTTTCTCAGAGGTAGGAGTCATGGTTTTAAATTTAAACACGCTTTACTCTCGGTACCTTAAATAGCAGTCTGCATAAGCTGATGCTCGGTGGGTCAAGACTCCAGTGTTTGAATCAATTAGAGACTTCTTTTCATTTATTTGACAAATATTTATTGAATGCCTTTTATATACAAATCCTTCTTACCCTCCCATCTGAAAAGGTACAGCTGATGGGCTGTTATCTCTCAGAAAAATGTATTATACCTCCCGATCGTAGACAGACCAGGAAGAAGTTCATTCGGTCAGTTTTTATTAAGGGCCCACTGTACGCACAGCATCACACTAGGCTGGTAAGAAACAAAATAACTCTGAGCCATCATCCATGGCCTAAAAAGGCTGGAATAACCAATGCCACAGCTAGCAAAAGCCCATACACCACCTTTTCGTGTGTCGTACAGTTCTCTACTCTTTTGAAAGGCGGCTCTGCTTACCATTATACCACCAACACATGTTCATTGAACTTCTGAAGTGTTAAGCACAGTTACCTGACTGCTTGCGCTAGAGAAACCAAACTACATAGGCACATTCTGAAGCACCTGGGGACATTACTCCAAGTGTGGACACAGCAAAGAGAGTTAAACATCTGCAAAGTGGGAGCTGATCTGAATTCTGATAGGCTTAGAAAGCTAATACAATCTCTTTAGAAAATGAAACTCTCTGTAAAAACAAACAAAACAAACAACTCTCCCCCCCAACAAGGCCCACCTAATTTGGTGGAATACATTATGCAGGACACGACAAAGGCCAGTATGTTCTACAGCCATGTGTGGGAAATGATCCTCTTGAGACCAAAGGACAGGGACAAGGGTGT
Organism: Balaenoptera ricei; assembly: GCF_028023285.1. NCBI lineage: Eukaryota > Metazoa > Chordata > Mammalia > Artiodactyla > Balaenopteridae > Balaenoptera > Balaenoptera ricei. The sequence goes on along the minus strand of NC_082658.1, from coordinate 17,375,954 downwards.
TCTAAGAAATCAAACATGCAAACCAACAGGCCACTTTCAAACAGGCTCGAGTCAAGGAATCCCGCTAAAATGAAATATCTGTTAACAAATCCCTCCAAACTGCCGCTCAGACTAGGGGCAAAAACATTTTAATGCATCTGACACTGGAAACACACACACACACACACACACACACACACACACACACACACACACACACCCCACAACCCCCCCACAACGGCTACTGCCTGAAGGCAGCTTTGAAACGCTGCCCTCACTGCAAATAGCCTAAGTTCTAATCATCTGTCTCGATCTGATCAGGAAAACATTTCCACCATGTGAACGTCCACCTCTCTGCATCGGACCAGTCAAACCAGGTAATTTTCACCTCTGCTCGTTCCCTCAATTTAACTGCTTCCTCTTCAGGTTTTTGTGACAGAGAAAGATTCCCTGCTTAGCTCTAGTCTCTGTGGCAACGCACAAAGTCTGCCGTCACTTCCGGTTGCTCTCCTCCTGTCCGATCAGTCTGCTTCAGACATCCCCTAAAAGACCGCCGCTCAGAGCCCTGAGCTGCAGCTCCCACAAGCTGTCGAGTTCCTGCAGATCCCACCCAGGCGCCTGGCTTACATTAGCGGTGAAGGTGCGGGACAGAAGCTCTTCTCGCTGTCTTTCCTGCTGCTCCCTTGCGTATCGCCGATGCTGGAAGTTTTGGAGAGCAGTCTGCAGGTGCTGGACATCATACTTTAACTGGTCGACACGACTAGAATTGACAGAGAGATTAAATTCCAGGAGTCAAGAGCAGCATGATTGGAGGTAGCCAGGCTTTGCCTTCAGGAAAGAAGACATTTCCTTACCTCTCCCTACACCACTCCATGCCATCCACCCCCCTCAAATAATCTGATTTTGATCAATGATGTTGAAAGTAAAGAAAGAGCTTGTGGTTAGAGCAGGGTGGTAGCACATGAGATTCCAGCAGCTTTACTTAAATATCTGCTGGTCTCTGATTCTGGATGCATGACAGGGAACAGGTGACAGGAAGCAGGTTTGATGACCTCTTCCTGACCTTCCAGGGATTATATCGCTCTCCTGGAAGAAGCCCAAGGGCATCTTTGGAGTAAAGCATCAATGAAGTTTCATAAAACTTTTGGGAGCAGGGGTTGGGGTAGAGATGGTGAGGGTGGTTTCACTTTAATTTCATGGGGGTGTATCAAACATTAGATCAGTATTTCATTATAAATACACTGATTGGAGTGATTAAGAGCAAGATATTTCAACCCAAGAATGTAGCGGGAACCAAAGAGCAGAGTGAAACTCCCCGGTAGCATCAGGTTTCAAGTGGCCATGGGTCTGGTCAGAAAAACAGTACCGGGGGCAAAATTTCTAAATGACACCAACGAGAAAAGGAGACATGAGGCTTCTGAGCCACTAACCTGACAGGCTTTTTATTCTTTTTTTTTTTTTTTAATTGAAGTATAGTTGATATACAATATGATATAAGTTACAGGTGTACAATATGGTGATTCACAAGTTTTAAAGGTTATACTCCATTCACAGTTATCATAAAACATTGGCTCTATTCCCTGTGTTGTACAACACAGGCTTTTTATTCCGAGGGGGTATCACTCAAACAGAATTGTGTTCTTTATGGGACTTTATCTTTGCATAGTCTCAGTTTTTCAATGTATAAATGGGATTTTCAGAATATGTGATGGCCTCCCCTGGGAGAAAGGCCTGCCGTGATAGGCCTGGGGTGTCAGAGTACTCACAGTTTGGCATTCTGTCTTTTGTTAGGAGGCTCCTTGCTGGACAAGATCTCCAGACGCTCTAGATGGCTGAATATCTGGTCTATGCTTGCTTGGATTTCGTTTTCTACTACTGCACAAAAGAGAAAAAAGAATAATTACTGGAAAAATAATAAATACAGTCATTTACCTTATCCCTTTCGATAAACAGTCAAAATGACCTCTTTTCCATTTCTAATCGTATACCAATGAGATTGCTGGGAAGGCAAACAAAGTCAAAGAATAATTGCTGGAATAATAATAATAATAGTGAACTTAAATTGGAATAAATCAAACATATCTTTTTTCTATATCAAATGAACTAAAAAATATGTATTTCAAAAGGAGAAAAATGCATACACTAATGATGATGGGGAAAAAATTCAAATTATACTAAGTGACTGTAAACGTTGTTTCAAAAAAAATATATATATATATAGCTGTTAATGCCATAACAATGCCAATTTTTTTAAAAGCTGAAGATAAATCTGTAGAAATAAATTTCCTGCCTTTAGAAAATAAAATGAACATTTAAAGATTGTCCAAATAAATATTTTAAGCAAAATGTAGTATTTTCTGATACAAATTGAGGCCTCTTTTCATTTGAGATTATTTTCAGATATGGGTTATAAATATCTAGTAGAAAGACTGCCAACTGAACTCCCTACAGAACATAATGAGGTTAAAAAAAAAAAAAAAGCGCAAAGGGAAAGATTTAGTATGTGAAACATAGGGAAGAGTTCCCTTAAGAATGGGCAGACTGATGTTGGAGTCCCCAGAATAGACCGAATATCAACAGGAAAGAATCCACAGAGGTAACGATATGATAAATACAGTCATTTACCTTATCCCTTTCAATAAACAGTCAAAATGACCACTTTTCCATTTCTAATCATATACCAATGAGATTGCTGGGAAGGCAAACAAAGTCAACGCACAGAAGCAGCTAAACCGTGTGCAGAAAAAGGCATCCAGATTGCCTCTTGCCCAAAAAAGAAACGATAGCAGAGACAGAAATGTCACCTTCCTAGGGTAGCCCACAGTTAACAAGCACGGCTCAGAACAAGGTAGGGCACAGGACCAAGAGAAGAGGTGCTTTTGTAGCTGCAGAAAGCGGACGTGAGAAAACAGGAGAAACGGGCACGGCGCCAGCCGAGGAGTGAGAGGAGGGGACCGCATCTGCAGTGGGTGGGGGATCAGCAATGCCTGTGTGACCGACTCAGAAAAATGACCTTTTCTTACAACAGAGAAGAAACAAAAACACAGAAAGCAGCACTCTTCTCAAAGGAAATCACGGTGTGGGAACTAAACCAATTAATACTGCTCGTCGTTTCTGATAATCCGCCTAAAAAGCCACAGTTCTCAGCTCAGAAGAAATGGCCAATTCCAGTTAAACATCTCTGAATTTTTATGGACCACATTCCTCTACGGACTAGGTAATGAGATTAAGACAGATGGAGGAAAGGACTTCCATTCCCATAGGGCCATGTCAGGTTGAGTGGAGGGGTAATGGGGGATAAGACTTGTGGGATTCCAAAGGGCACAATCAGGGAAATCAGTGACTTTGCCATAGGGTTTTTCTGTCCACCCTAACAACAGAACTCATTCCACGCTGAATCATTAAGCCCCTGAGGCAGAAACGCAGTCAGGAAACCCAGCCCATTAGCACCGTGTCATCAGAGAAAGGACTCTGGTCTCCATAGTTAATTACTCACAGTGCAGAGACTGCTTGTCGGCTGTCTCCAGGCGTCCCATGTGAGACTGGATCTCGTGGACCTGCCTATCAAAGGAAGAGGGAGGAAATGAGTGAGACAGGAGTAATCAACAGCGCTTCGGTCAGGAAAGACAATTTTTCTAATGCCAACATCTAACTGATTTAAATTGACAGTATTGCTGAACTGTAAAATTTGTATGTGGCACTTCAGGTCACATGTTTTGGCACGGTTTCTAATATTTTAACATTAATATTAATAATAATACTGACAGGCAGCATCTAGTGAGTGCTTACTGCATCTGAGACGTTCTGCAAAGTCAATAACCCTATGAGGAAAGTACTATTATCATCCTCATTTTGTAAATAAGACAACCGAAGCCCAGAAAGGTTATGTAACTTGTTCAAGGTCACACACCAAGTGATAAACCTCGATCTGGACCCAGCCAATCCTACTCTCTGTTCTTTGACCCAATGTGCTGAGCACTGGTCTGTACTAGGGAGAGTCAAAGGGCAAGAGAGATATAATCCTTGTCCTTGAGAAACAGTGTAATTAGGAAGGACAGGCCAGATAGACATGTAAAGTCCCAAGAAGATTTAAGAGAACACGAACACACAGAAGTGTAAACAAAAAGAAAGCTGAGGAGCTATGGGCAGCAGTGCTAAGCAAAGGCAATGAACAGAAGAGTGAGCTGGGGAAAGCTTTGTGGGTGAAGGGAGTTCTCAACATCATTTTGAAGAAGACAGACATGATTCGGTGAAGGAAGATGTGGAGAAAAAGACGTGCAAAAAGGCCTGCAAGGGCTTCCCTGGTGGCGCAGTGGTTGAGAATCTGCCTGCCAATGCAGGGGACACGGGTTCGAGCCCTGGTCTGGGGGGATCCCACATGCCGCGGAGCAACTGGGCCCGTGAGCCACAATTGCTGAGCCTGCGCGTCTGGAGCCTGTGCTCCGCAACAAGAGAGGCCGCGATAGTGAGAGGCCCGCGCACCGCGATGAAGAGTGGCCCCCACTTGCCGCAACTAGAGAAAGCCTTAGCACAGAAACGAAGACCCAACACAGCCATAAATAAATAAATTAATAATAAAAAAAAAAAAAAAAAAAAAGGCCTGCAAGGCACGTCACGTGGGTTACCAGCAGGCTGGCCTGCCTGAGGGTTGGGGTCAGAGGGGAGAAGGGGATGAGGTGATTAGTTGGAGGAAACCATCAGAGGAAGGCCCTGAAAGATACGGATCTCCTGTTTGGTCAACATCTTTCCCTGGCAATACGAGGCGACTGCCATCTCATTTGGAAACGCCAACACTGCACCCAGAACCTCTGGCATGGTCCCGGACATCAGGCCCCAGAGCATCTTTTGGAGGCTCCCTGGGGATTGGGCAAGGTCACCTACCCGCTGAGCCCTTCCGAGCCGTCCTCTGTGATCAGTCCTGGGGATACTGTTTATCCTACCCCAACAACCGCCTCCTGGTGCTTCTGGTCTCCCCACGTGAGAGCCACATGAGAGGGGCCTGTGAGCTCTTCCATCATCACCAACCCTTGAGGGAAAGGTCGGCAACCATCCTCCACCATGAGCACCACAAACTGTGACCCCGAATTTACCAATGCGAGCCAGGAGCCCAAATTTCATTTGAACTTGCCTCTAGTCTTTTCCAGGGTGTCCCCGTGGCCTCTAAACATGACCCATGGCCCCAGAAGCAAGAGCAGCTCTCTAACGACTCTCAGAGCGCTCCTGGGCAAGACCCATGGTCCTGAGAGGCAGCAGGAAATCACTCCTAGAGCCTGCTACTTCAGGAAGGCAGGTCCGGATGCTTCAGAATGGAGGCACGTGGAGATATGGAGGCAGATGTAGAAAGGCAGCTTGAAGAAACCAACATCTGGATCAGGGCCACCGTGAAAACAGCCAGAGAGGACTGGATGGCAATGCTGAGATGGAAAAGAGAACTAGGACTTCCCTGAAGGCCTGGATGTGGGCAGTGAGGTGAATTTCTAACGGCAGTGGGACAAGAACGGACTACAATAAGTGCTGATGGCTCAGCTCGTTATCCATATGGAAAAAAGACACCTCACGTAACAGTACACAGAGATAAACTCAAGATAGTTTAAAGCCTAAATGTAAAAAGTGAGGCTTTAGAACTTTCTGAAGAAAATATAGGCGTGCATATTATGACTTCAGGTTAAAGAAGGATTTCCTAAACAAGACAAAAACCAAAACTACCCCCAAAACACCACAAACCACAAAAGAAAAGACTGATAGATCTGGCTACATTAAAACAAAAACCTTTTTACACCAAAGGCACAATTTACAAAAAAAAAAAGACAGGCAGAGACTGGAAGATACCTGCAGCAGATAACAAGGGAATAGTATTCAGAATGTATAAGGAACTGCTACAAATCAATAGGAAAAGTCAAACAAAGCAATTTTTAAAATGGGCAAAGGGCAACTGACAGAAAAGGAAACCCAAATGGCCAATAAATATATGAAGAGACACTCTTCTAGTAATCAGGAAAATGCAAATTAAAAACAATGACATCATGGTGGTGCAGTGGTTAAGAATCCGCCTGCCAATGCGGGGTACACGGGTTCGAGCCCTGGTCCAGGAAGATCCCACATGCCACAGAGCAACTAAGCCCGTGTGCCACAACTACTGAAGCCCACGCTCTGCAACAAGAGAAGCCACTGCAATGAGAAACCCTCGCACCGCAACGAAGAGTAGCCCTCGCGCAACTAGAGAAAAGCCCGCGCACAGCAACAAAGACCCAACGCCATCAAAAATAAACAAAATAAATATATTTAAAAAAATAATAAATAATGACATCATATTTCTCTCATTAGATTGACAAATATTTTAAATTTTAAGGATGAGGGACTCATGGCAGGCAAAACCATGGTCCCCAAGGGATCCTGGGAAGACTTCCAGGTTCCACCAAAGGACTGCCTTTGGCTCTGTGTTTTGCTCAGTGTTTTTTAAAAATCAACGTTTGAGGGCTTCCCTGGTGGTGCAGTGGTTGAGAGTCTGCCTGCCAATGCAGGGGACGCGGGTTCGGGCCCTGGTCTGGGAGGATCCCACATGCTGTGGAGCAGCTGGGCCCGTGAGCCACAGCTACTGAGCCTGCGCGTCTGGAGCCTGTGCTCCGCAACAAGAGAGGCCACGACAGTGAGAGGCCCGCGCACCGCCATGAAGAGTGGCCCCCGCTCGCCGCAACTAGAGAAAGCCCTCGCACAGAAACGAAGACCCAACACAGCCAAAAATAAATAATAAATAAATAAATATTTTTTAAAAAATCAACGTTTGATTATGAAATTTGCACATGATTCTGTGCTCTAGTGAGTGCTAAGGATATTGTACCACAAAACATATATTAACATTTTTCATTTAGGCTAAAGTAGTAAGATGAATTTGTCAGGGATAAAACACATTTTGTGTAAAACAGATAGCTAGTGGGAAGCAGCCACATAGCACAGGGAGATCAGCTCGGTGCTTTGTGACCACCTAGAGGGGTGGGATAGGGAGGGTGGGAGGCAGACGCAAGAGGGAGGAGATATGGGGATATATATATATATGTATAGCTGATTCACTTTGTTATAAAGCAGAAACTAACACATCACTGTAAAGCAATTATACTCCAATAAAGATGTTTAAAAAAAACCCACACATTTTGACTTGAGGTTAAAAAAAAAAGTCAAATGCACAATATAGAATGGCATTCAACTTTGGGAGCCATCTGCTAAAGGAACACTACCAATTAAAGGTTTCTCCCAATGGAAGATGAACAGGACGGCTGGAAAAGAGTTTAGAAGTCAAGTTATGAAGAGGAATGGTCAAAAGAGCTAGTGATAATGATCCTCTGAGAAAAGAAAAGAAAAAACTAAACTAAAATGGGGCAGCTGGGGCTCTTCAAGTATCTGGAGATGACATACAGAAAAGAGGAGTGGGCTTGTTCTCTGTTGCTGCTCCTTAAGGGAGACCCAGAACCAAAAGGTGCAAATTTCAAGATGACAGATTTCAGCTCAACCCCGGGAAAAATGAGAACAATTACAAACTTTCTCTTCAAGAAGAGGGAAAAAAGAAGAGCTCCAGCATGTTTAAACACAGAGTACATGAACTACCTTGAGTTTTATAAAGGGTCTTCCCGACCAAAGTGAGTTGGAATGGAAGATCTTGCCAGTCACTTTCAATTCTGAAATTCTATGACAGCAGGAGAGATGATGCCCATACCCACAAAACCCTATAACCACTCTTCAGCTGGCTTTCACTGTTTTCTAAGCTACAATGGATAAACTTTAAATTGCAGGGAAACGTTACTGACTTTTTCCATCCAATCTCTATTTGCTTTGAATGAACTGAAAAAGTTAGAGCCAATAAAGCGATACAATCTCTACATGTCATGCCAGAGAGGAAATAAATGCAAAACAACAAAGCAAGCATGAATGGCATGGTGGGAACTGCTGTGCTGAGCGGCAGATCTGTTTTATACTGAACTGGGAATTCGGACACACATTTGAAGCCAATACGGAACAGCTGCTACACAAGCATGACTTGGGGGTGTGGACACTAGAAATCAGAAGTCCTAGCCCTGCCTAGCATGGGGTCCATGGTGGGCTTGGGTGAAGACATAACCAAGCAGAGACCTAGTAGCAAATAAGCAAGGGTCACTGTTGCTGATTAAAAAAAAAAAAAAAAACAGTCTGTAGAAGATCTAGGAAGAACTTTAAAACAGAATTGTTTTTTAAAAGTCCATGGAACTACCCCAGCCCCATCATATACATCCACTTTGCAACCATGCTGCCTCTGACCAACCTGAGCAGGAAACAGGGTTTTGGAGTTAAAAGATCTGAGTTGAAGTTCTAGTGCCACTGTGCAGTAGCTGAGGGACACTGAACAAGTCACTTAATTCCTTGGTGCCTCGGTGTTCTCAACTGTAAAACGGGGTACTGATAATCATAATTATTTAAAGTGTAGATCCAAATGCAATACGAAACTGCTGTGTAACCCATACAGAAGTGTGTTGTTTTTACTTAGCTTTGCTTAAAAGTAGTGGGAACCATCTGGGCATTTTCACTCACCCACTTTGCCTCGACTATATTTAGCCTCTCATCAGAAGGGAAAATCAAAAAAAGGAAAAGCTGGTTTTGAGATAAGGTAGCAGTCTTTAAACCCAGCTGTTCATCAAAATCACCTGGAGAGCCTGTTAAAAATAGAGCTTCTTGTGCTCCAAACCTATTGAATCAGAATCTCTAGTGATAATAAGGTCCAGGGCACTGAATGATCCTGGACAAATATGGGCACCTTTCCAAGCACTGGGATCTCAAAAATAGAAGCCTGGCTATTAGCTCCTCTATAAAGTTCATCCTAACACAGTATTATTTAAGTGCAAAATGTTTAACCTGTTTTTCATCTTTTTTTCTTTTCATTCATTGTTCAGGTAGTTCAGGCGTTTTCAAGATACACACTTTAAAATGTTGATCTAATTTCAATGTACTTTCAGGGACGTGGCAAGAGATAACTACAAATTGGGTTCAAAGTTCCAGTGAAATTAATACATTCAGTTACTGTTGTGTCAATTCAGCTGCAATCATTAATTTCTGCAATTGCAAAAGTTAACTGCTGATGCGCACAGGATTCTGTGTGTTTCCTTTTAAAGACACCCAATCACCAGTATTATGGAGCTGAAAGGAGACTTACAGTTTAATCAGCCCAAAACCTTCATTTTACAGATGAGGAAAACAAGGTGAAGAGATCTAGAACCACAATCCCCAGTCCTGGTTCAGTCCTTGAGGGGAAAGGAGGCAGATCAGAATATACTGCAGCGTGAAACAAGGTAAACTCCCTGAGGGCAGGGCTGTACAGTTAGCACTGGGAATGGTGCCTGACACAGAGCAGGTGCTCAATAAATATTCGCTGAATGAATGAACGACTGCATAGTAGAAGGCCTAGCAGTGGTTGGCCAGATCTCGCCCCTTGTCTGTTTTTGTAATAAAGTTTTATTGGAATACAGTCACATTCATTTGTTTACATATTGTCTTATAGCTGCTTGCCCACTATAATAGCAGAGTTGAACAGCTGCTACAGAGACCGTACTGCCTGTAAGGCCTGAAATATTTACTATCTGGCTCTTGACAGAAAAAGTTGGCGAGCTCTGCTATAGACTCTAAGGGTCTCCAGAGTTTGAGGGTAAATCATTGGAGGCCTGCAGAGGTAAGTAGTTCATCTACACTCCACAAATCTTGTTTGGGACACCGTTGAGTACTGCTCCTCTAAGTTCACATAGAATTGAGCTTCCTAGTCTACTATGTGATCAGCTACCTGCTGCAATGATAACAGGTAGTCTGAGACTCTGTGAACAAAATTATTCTTAAAAATAAACTGGGTCACAGCCTCCTTAGCAACATCCTTTAACCAAATTAACTAACCAGATGAGACTGTACATCACAGATCAACTTCAAAGCACTACTCAGTCCATTGAGCCTTATTATTGTAAAAGATCTGCCCTTTCTTAGTAACATGAGTATAATTTCCTGTTTCATTCCTTTTCCAACTGACTCACAGATCTAGTTTTTAAAGTTCCTTCCTATAATTATTATATGAGAATAGGGCTCCCCAGTGTAAGACCAATTCTGTCATTTCAATACTATTACAAAGTAGGCTCTACATTTTCACCCACCCAAACCAAACACATAATCAATAAACTAAAAAGAAAGAAAAGTAGAAAATGAAAGAGTAACTTAATGAAACATAAATGAAAATGAAACATAAACTTAGAAAATGAAACAATAATTGGATCACCTTCCTCTTATTCTAATGCTCCAAAGTATTGCTTTTGTTGTGAATTCATTAGAGAGGTGGGTCCCCATTTTCTTTCTTTCCAAGGCCCTGGAGGTGTGATTTTAAGTGTTTTCATCAGCACAAAACTACAGCATAAATTTGGAAGTTGTTAGAATAGGATAGATATAGGCATACACTCCAAAAAAATTGAAAACAGAGACTCAAACAGATATTTGTACACCAACGTTCTCAGTAGTATTATTCACAACAGCCAGAAGGTGGAAACAACCCAAGTGTCCATCAATAGATGAATGGATAACGAAACGTGGTGTGTGCGTGTGCGTGTGCGTGTGTGTGTATCCACAAAAGAATATTATTTAGCCATAAAAAGGAACGATGTTCTGATACACGCTATGACATATATGAACCTTGGAAACATTATGCTAAGTGAAATAAGCCAGACACAAAAGGACAAATATATTATTCGACTTATATAAGATATATAGAATCAGCAAATTCAGAAACAGAAAGCAGAACAGGTTACCAGGGACTTGGGGAAGAATGGAGAGGTACTGCTTAATGGGTACATGAGTTTCTGATTGGGATAATGAAAAAGTTCTTGAAATGGATAATGTTGATGGTTACACGACACTGTGAATGTACTTGATGTCACTGAACTGTACACTTAGAAATGATTATAGGGACTTCCCTGGTGGCGTAGTGGTTAAGAATCTGCCTGCCAATGCAGGGGACATGGGTTTGAGCCTTGGTTGGGGAAGATCCCACATGCTGCGGAGCAACTAAGCCCATGTGCCACAACTACTGAGCCTGCGCTCTAGAGCCCCCGAGCCACAACTACTGAGCCCGTGTGCCACAACTACTGAAGCCCGTGCACCTAAAGCCCGAGCTCTGCAACAAAAAGAAGCCACCGCAAGGAGAAGCCCGCACACCACAACGAAGAGTAGCCCCCACTCACCGCAACTAGAGAAAGCCCGCGTGCAGCAATGAGGACCCAATGCAGCCATACATACATACATAAATAAATAAAATATAAAAAAAGAAATGATTATAATTTTAAATGGCAAACTAAATGATACTGGTAACAATTAAAAATTAAATGGTTAACTTTAAAATGGTAAATTTTCATGTTATGCATGTTTGACCACAATAAAAGATAAATCATAAAAGATAAATCATCCCCCCAAATATGATAGGTATGATCTTATTTTCATATTCAATTACACATTTCAGCAAGTTCCAAAAATGCAGGACAATATGAATAAAGGACACTACCAAGGAATTTAAGTTATGAGAAGCTAAACCAAAACTCAATTTCCTTAAAGGTGACCTGTAACCAGATATGAATAGCAAGTACCGTAATAATACTGAATGCTATCTGAGCAATTTCTTTGTATCATAAAAATACGGTCTTTAGTATAAACCAAAATCAGAATAAAAGAAAAAAATCACAGTGTAGAAGCAACAAGTTTTGAGTCAATAAAGACTAGGGACTAACATCATTTAGGAGCTGTGAGCTATTAATTAAACTTTTTCTGACGACCTTATCCCAGTGATGGATCCTTCTAAATTACTTAAGGAGATCCTGTTGGTACTGCTCATTTACCTTCCACCTCATTGTGCCACACGTTAGACCTTTCTTCGTACACGTCCTGACTCTCCAACTAACCAGTAAACTCCTCTGTGCCGGGGCCCTGAGTCCCCACCAGCTCTACCAAATCGGACCGTAGAGTTGGCAGGTGCTGGACAAAGTGCGACTTTCCCTTCACCTAGTCTACCCAGCGGGCAGTCATGGCCTCCAAGATCCCCGGAGGCATTCGGCCCAAAGTCCTCGGGCACCAGGTCGGACCCTCCGGCCGCCGCTACCTGGGCATCCCGTCAAAGACTGAGCACTTCCGAGCTGCTCCCCCCTGCAGCGCCCGGGCGGAAGGACTCGGCCTCCATACTGGCGGACGCCCGAGGCCCCAGGCCGGGGGCAGGCTTCGCCCAGCCTGGCTTTGCCCCAGCCCCTGCCCGACTCGTCCCTCACTTGTGCGTTTGCTGGTACAGCGGCTCCATGTCGCCGGCCCCGCCGGGTCCCGCGTTGGCTTCCACAGAACACGTCCTCACAGCCCCCTTCCGGCTTCCGGCTCCGGCTTCCGGTCGCTGGACCCTCCCTTCCCTGCCGGCTAGGGCTGCCCCAACGCACGCCCTACTGGTGGTGACTGCGAGAAAGGAGACGGGAAACGAGTAGAGGGGCCTGGAGAAGAAGGCTAAGTGTAGTCAGAGCATCTGCCTCAGATGGGGGACGAGGAAGTATAGGTTTTGGCCGGAGGCTGTCTCCAGTATTGAGTCAGGCATTGGTAAGGGCAGTCGCAAGGTACCGACGTGGGGTCCTCAGAGCAAGTTTGGAGGCCAGAGGACAGCAGTTCATCTTTGCGGGAGGAAGTCTGGGAGGATTCCTGCTTGGCTTCGCCTCAAACTGTTTAGTTGTGGGTCTGAAGATTTCGCTCTTCGCTGGAGTCTCTGGTGCAGGCATCTCTTGTCTTGTCCCCCACCCCATTTATCCATCTAATAAACCCAGAGTGAATGAGTGGTTACCATGTATCACATGTGCTGTGGGGGAAACGGGTTCTTCTTGCCCTCAAAGAGGTCTTGGTATAGGAAAGGAAATAAGATGTGTGTACAAATAAACATCTACAAGGTAGAAAGTCTGAAGAGGTTGAGCGAGCTGGAGCCGGCTCCGGTGAGAGATTCAGGAAAGACAATGTAGGAGGTGGCATTTGAGTTAGGACTTGATGGATTTGGACACTTCGGCCTCTCCACGTAGACCTAATCCGTTTCCATCCTCCCAGGCTTATCTACTGTTCCTCCCAAGGGAGGAGATGTTCCTCTTCCTTTGACAAGTTGATGCTTCTATTTTCCTGTATCCTGGATCCCACCCAGTTTTGTGCCCCAAGGGACTGTCCACCCATGTACCTTCTTTCCCTAACATTATTTTCACACTTATTCTAATATTTATTAATGAGTACCTACTATTACCAGGCACAGATACTGGGGGGGGGGGGGGGAGGAATACAAGTAAGACACAGCCCTAGAGAAACAGACTAGAATGATCCCAGCCACTTAAGGAGGACTTAGAAAAAATTTAAAATAGCACTCCAGAGCATGGGACACCCTGAGGCCTGGGACCTGGGCCAGGGACTTTGCTTGCCTAGGTCTTAGGACAATCTTGTGTGGTAGAATAAAGATGGTTTCGTATTCTTTGCTACTGTTCCGATTAAAAGGTGGAGTCTAATTCCATTCTTTTTTAATCTGAGCTGGCCTTAGTGACTTGCTTGAGCAACAGAATGTAGCAAAAGTGAAATTCTAGGATTTCCAAGGCCAAGTCATAAGAAGCCTTGCAGCTTCTACTCAGCCCTCTAAAGGAGCACTCACTCTGGTGATCCTGAGCCACCTTGGAAGAAGTTTGACTACCTTGAAGCCATCATGCTGGAAAGGCCATGTCTATATGTGTTCTAGTCAACATGCCCAGCTGAGCCCACTCTTCCAGCCAAGCACCAGACTTGTAAGTGAAGCCATCTTGTACCCTCAATACTAGTCTATCCGTCAGCTGACTCCCACCAAGTGACCTCTGTAGACTTCACATGGAGCAAAAGAATTGCCCAACTGAGACTGTGCCTGAATCCTGTCCAGGAAATCAAGAGATATAGTGAAGTGGGTGATATTTTAAGCCACTAAATTTTGGGGTAGTTCATTTTGCAGCAATAGATATCTGACCTCAAAAAGCTTATTAGCGAGTTAGGGAGACAAGGTACAGGGATTAGGAAAAGGTAACAGTGCAAGACAATGTACGAATGTGTAATGAGTAGTAAAGACAATTAGTTTCTGTCATAACGTAGGGAAGGAAGGGATCCCTTTCAATTTGGTGATGAAGGAAGGCTTTCCAGAAGAGATGAGATTTCAGCTAAACCTTGAAGTACAAGAAGGATTAAGACGTATGGAGATGCAGGCACAGGGAGTTCTTGGCAAGCAGAGAGAGAAATTTTCAGAAGCTGTAGGTAGTCCCAGGCAGTCTGTGTGGTTCCTCTTGGCTAGAGCAGAGGGTTTCTGCAGTAGAGGAATATACACAAACAGGAAAGATGCTTTGCCTCCACCTTGTGGAACATCTGGAGGGCTTTGAGCCTTGGGTAATGGAATCAAGTTTCCAGTGATTTCAGGAAAATCAATTTGATGACTTATGCCTTCTCCTTTTATCTGAACTTTAAGAGGTGTCCCAAAGTTCTACTGTTCCAGGGCTTGGTAAACTAATCCATATTCCACCTGTTTCTTCCCCTTGTGGTATGATAAACTTCAATACTCTGAAGAGTATTTTTTTTAATTTATTTATTTTTATTTTTGGCTACGTTGGGTCTTCGTTGCTGCACACAGGCTTTCTCTAGTTGTGGCGAGTGGGGGCTACTCCTCGCTGTGGTGCACAGGCCTTTCATTGCGTTGGCCTCTCCTGCTGCGGAACACGGGCTCCAGGCAGGCAGGCTTCAGCAGCCGTGGCACGCGGGCTCAGCAGCTGTGGCTCGCGGGCTCCAGAGCACAGGCTCAGTAGCCGTGGCACACAGGCCCAGCCGCTCCGCGGCACGTGGGATCCTCCCGGACCAGGGCTCGAACCCATGTCCCCCACATTGGCAGGTAGACTCTCAACCACTGCGCCACCAGGGAAGTCCCTGAAGAGTATTTTTGATGTGTCCAATTTGAGGAACTTAATTCTTCTCTCTGAAGCCATTAATCTGTTGTGTCTCTCTGGTCAACTCAATCATATGGAATAGAACAATTCTGTTATCCCTTCTACCAAACCATCCCTGCTCCCTATACTGCCCCTGCCCTGGTGTCTACCCCCTTCCCATTGCACCTTCTGTCCTGTTGCCTCCTAAGCCCCCCGCCCCCATTGTCTATCCCACCTGTGTCAATGCTCGTGCAGCACCTTGCACAATTGGTGCCAGCTCTGAATATGTCCCACTTCCCCTACCAAACCTAAGAGCCTGTTGAGAGGCCCTCATCATTGCTCAACCACTCCCTCCCCTTTCCAATCATTCTCTTCAATGTTGAGCCTTTTGATAGCTCCCTGGTGCCTAAAGAACACAGTAACAAATTCTTATCTTGGCAGACAGAGCTCTCCTTACTGGCCACATCTCTGGCCACTTCCCCCATCCTAACTAGAGTAATTGTAGTTCTTCTCTCAAGGGCCTTTGTGTCCTCTGGCCTTTGCATGCACTGTTCCCTGTGCTTCAAACACCCTTCCCTCTGCCTCAAGCCTGATGAACTCATTCAAGTCTCAGCTCTGCTTTCACCTCCCTTGGGGAGGGCCTCTGACACCTAGGCTGGATCTGAACTCCTCCCCTGTGCTCCTCCGGCACCTGGTGCTCCTTCTCAGCACTTATCACAAGGATCCCAATTCTCTGTCCACCAGCCCAAGGGCAGGAGGTGTGTCTTTCATCCCTGTATCTTCCTAGCATCCAGCTCAGTGACTGGCATAAGGTAGGTGCTTGTTAAATATCTTGTTGCCTTGAAATGGACTCCATTTAATCAACTCACTCTCCTAAGTATTCCACCTGCCTGCCATTTCAGAAGCCCAGAATTATTTGAAAGTTGACTTTTAGACAATTATAAACTGCCTGCATCAGAAGTGCCATTCTTTTTTTTTTACAGAATCTTTTATTTATTGATTGATTGATTGGCTCTGTTGGGTCTTCGTTGCTGCGTGTGGGCTTTCTCTAGTTGCAGAGAGCAGGGGCTACTCTTCGTTGCAGCGCGAGGGCTTCTTATTGCGGTGGCTTCTCTTGTTGCAGAGCACAGGCTCTAGGCGCGCGGGCTTCAGTAGTCGTGGCTTGCGGGCTCAGTAGTTGTGGCTTGCGGGCTATAGAGCGCAGGCTCAGTAGTTGTGGCGCACGGGCTTAGTTGCTCCGCGGCATGTGGGATCTTCCCGGACCAGGGCTCGAACCCGTGTCCCCTGCATTGGCAGGTGGATTCTTAACCACTGAGCCACCAGGGAAGCCCAGAAGTGCCGTTCTTGTTGAAAGCCTTGTCACTTGAAATCAGTGCAGAGTGCTAAACAAAATGCCTCCTCTTTAAGCGACTTCACAACAGTTTCTCGTCCTGTGCGCATAACCACCCGGTCAGAGGCAGGACAGGCATCACCATCCTGGTTTTCTAGACAAGCATCCTGAGCTTCAGAGATTAACTTGCCTGCCTAAACTGACCGTGGGAGAGGGGAACTAGGTCCAGGCTGCAGTCACACACCGCCCTCCAGGTAGCTGCTCTGTCATCCTGCCTTTTTGACTCCGAGGGCCTTGCACAGATAAATAAAACACCTCTGATGGCTTCTGCTTCGGACAGCAACAAAACCCTAGTCACCCCCGCCCCCAAAGCCAGAGAAACATAATCTCACCGCCTCTGGGTTTTCTCCCTAACCCCTTCGATTAAAGCTGAGCAGACAGAAAGGATGACAGTTCTGAATTCAGAGGCTGCAATGAGCTGAGCACAACAAGCATCGGGGGCCCCTTCCAGGACCCACCAGGTGGAGGAGATGTTGCCCCGGGTGCTGGGGGAGGTGGGGAGAGGTCTCCAGGGAAGCCGTCCTCCACAGAGAGTCCATCAGCAAATTGTCTCATGTAGCCATAACAGCCAGGAGCAAGGTCGGGGGAGCAGGGTTTGGTCCGAGGAGAGCCAGTGTATTGTAAACAGGATAAAAGGGGCTGGAAAGCCCCACTTATCACTGACTAATGTGTCCCCAGGTCATCGGGGAGCTGGACCCCCACCAGCAGCCCTGAGGGAGGGAAAGAGAATTCCCGATTAACCCCATCACCTGTGAGCGGAGCCAGGGCAGAGGTCTGCCTTTCCCCCTGCTAAGTGATTTCCATGGTCATTAGGCATTTGTGGGTCTCGGCACAGTTTCTAGGAAGCCCTCTGCCAGATTGGAGAAATGCCTTCGGAGCCCCCCCCAGGGGCCACCTGGAGCAGGGCATATGTGGAGGCATCTGTGGGAAGAGAGGTCGTCTGAGGAAGGCAGAGGTAGCAGGAGGCTGGGGCGGTTGTAGGGGAGAATGGTGCTCTCCTCTTAATTGTAGGGGAGAAGGAGGCTTGGGTGCCAGCACATGGAGCAATGGGTTGGCTTAATTTAGACTTGAGGGACTGACTGAGAGCTCCGTCTCTCTGGGCTCTAATGATCTCATTCATTCCTTACAAACCCCTGTGTGGCAGGTGTCTTAATCTATAGATGAGAAAACTGAGGTCCAGAGAGGTTAAGTGTCCACAGTAAACACTGGGTGAGTGACCAGCTGAGACCTGAACTCAGGCCTTGCTGACTCCCAGTCTGGGCACTGCAGTGTCAGTTGGACCAGATGCACCACATCAGTGTTTAAGTGTGAAGACTTCAAGGGATGCTTAGATCAAGTGAGTTCAGCTTTCCTCTGAATATACTTCACCCCTCCAGGGAGCCTTCCTTGGTCATCTCTGTCTCCTCCTTTCGGGCCCCCATTTTCCTGGACCCCTGAGCATGGGAAAGAAAGAGTTCAGAGTTTGATACAGGGAGCCTGAGTTTGATTTTCCAACTTGGTCCCTTTGGCCAAATCAATCAATTCCTCTGAGCCTCAGTTTCTTTTTCTGTCAGATGGGGACACTAATATCCACTCTCAGTATTTCACCAGGTTGAAGGAGGATTAAATGAGAAGGGCTTTGCAAGTGATTTGAGTGTTAATTTCACAGTGATTGTCATGGGACCTCCTGAGTGAATTTGTTGCCTCTAGTTTTCACCTCCTCACCCACCTGCCTCTCCAGGAATATTGCCTTCAGATTCACATGCATAACATACCACCTTATGCATGTCTCCTGCTCCAGAACCATCAGTGTCTCCCTGCTACTGCTTCCTTGACCTGAAACTCACCTTTCCAGAATTGGCTCCCTTCCCACTCCCAAAGCTGGAGCCTCTGCTCCCCTGCCCCACCATGGGCTTGAGTCACGGATCCTACTTGAGGTGTCTAAACACACTGTGTGTTCTCATACCTGTGGGCCTGGGCTGGCTCCTTGTAGAGATTTGTCCCCTCTTCCAAGTTGGCTCAGATCCCAACCCCTCCTCCAGCTGGCTTCCTTACCACCCATCCTGTCGCACCCTCTCCACCCTCTTGTCTTTATCATTCTCTGTTCCTTAGCATTCACTTCCTAGGCATGTTGGCTTTCCATGCATAACCAGTCTCCACATTAGATCATCAGTTTCTTGAGGACAAAGACCTGTCTGTGTCTTTCAAAGAATCTGCTCAAAATCTAGGCTAGAGAGGCAGTGAGCTTAAAGGGATGTCCTCAGGACTCCATCCATCTACAAGTCAGGAGAGTGGCTAACCTGCCACGTGAGCCCCTTGAGCAGTGCTGCTTTGAGGATCTGGCTTACTGGAGGGATCACTGTACATCCATGAGTTGATTTGAGCCATGGCAGGCCAATATGGAGGCGGGGATTGTTTTTGGCTGGTGGCAACTTTGTGGGACCTGGCCAAGAGTACCAACCTAGAAGCCCTCTATTCTACAGCCCATAGGGCTTGCCCTGAGCATACAGGAGCCTCTGTGTCATCCCCTTTCATCTCCACCATTCAATAAGTCCTCAGGGATTCTGGTGGGAAGCAGGAGTATTGAGGAATTTTCCTTCCATGCCCTTGATAACCAATGAACTGATGACCATTCAGCCTGCTCATCTTCCTAGAGAGAAACTGAGGCCCCAGGAGGGGTGAGACCTGTCCATATCACACAGAGTTCAAAGCCCAGCTGGGGTTGGAACCTGCATGTCCTGACTCCAGTGCAGGGCTCAGCGCCCTACCTCACACTATCTCTTGGGTGACACACACAGGTCAAGGTCCGCAGGCAGGGATTCCGAAAGTACAGGCCTGGGAACCAGCTTCCCCCATTGAAATAGCCTTTAATCTGCCAGGAGGTGGAGTAGGCCCACCCAGACTGAAAAGTTTCCAAGAAGGAATCTCTAAGCCCCTCTCCAAAGCCCCTAAACCTTCCATACCTTGGTGCGGCCTGTCTGTTATTTCCTTCCCTTGAAATGAAGGTGCTGTCACCATAGCCTAAGCCACCTGGTCCAGGGCTGCCCTGTCCAATACGCTCGCTAGCTGTTAGCCACACATGGCTATTGGGCACTTGGAAGTGTGGCCAGTGCAAATCGGCTTGTGTTGTAAGTGTAAGATATCCACCGGCTTTCAAAAGCTTAGTACAAAATAACGTCAAATACCTCAATACTTTTTTACATTGATTCATGTTGAAACGATACATTTTTGGATGTCTTGGGTTAAATAAAATATATTATTCCTTTTTTTTTTTTTTTGGCTGCGCCACACCACGCAGCATGCGGGATCTTAGTTCCCTGACCAGGGATCAAACCCGCATCCCCTGCAGTGGAAACGTGGAGCCTTAACCACTGGACTGCCAGGGAAGTCCCTAAAATATATTATTAAAATGAACTTGACCTGTTTCTTTTTCCTTCTTTATTGCGACTTCTAGACTATTTAAAATTAAATACGTAGCCCACATTTGTAGCCTGTGCTATGTTTCGGTCGGACAGTGCTGATCTAGGGGATACCCTTTGGCTTCTTTAGGAGACTGCAGGCTTCTGAGCGCAGAGAGCTGACTTGGGGTAGTTCTTCCTCTACCCAACTCACCCCTTCCCAGCCTGGCATCCCAGGCCTGGCACATGCTGATGCACAGATTGTGTCCTCAGTTCTCCAGACTGAAGAGCCCCTCCATGTGCGCTCCTCGGAGGTCCGCTTAGATCCAAAGAGTCTCAGAGTTAGGGTATGAAGGCAGTCAAGGCAGGCTTCCTGTTGGAGGCGAAGGGGGCTTCAGGGCGGGAGGAGGCAAGCCAGGTATTGGCTTGGACAACTCATGGATGTACAATGATCCCTCCAGTAAGCCAGATCCTCAAAGCAGCACTGCTCACAAAATTTAAGGAGGAACTCACTCTCAGGGTGGCGCAGGGGCTGAGCCCGGGTCCTTTGCTTACTGCTCGCCCTGCTCCCAGCCCTGACAGGCTCCAATACGGTCCCTTCAGTGGGACCCGGGCAGGAGCCACATCGCCACAGAGGTCCACAGCTGAGCTCACCGCCGTCCCAGGGTGGTCCTAATAGCGCACGCCTCGCATTGGGCAAATCCCCACCCAACAGCCACCACGCCGGCCCCAAAGAGCCAGATCAAGCCCGGATCTTCAGTAGTCAGGGCCTCCTCACCCTACTTTCAGTGCGCTCCAGGAGACAAGCTGCATTAATGGCGATAATTTTGCAGCTTTGAAAGGGAAGCACCCAAAACCCCGAGGCCTGGGGCTAGAGGAGCCCTCTGAGACGAGGGCCAGACAGCAGGCGTCCCTCAGAGGCCTCCGTCCTGCTGCAGGCCATGCGGCCAACGTGTCCCAACACTGACAGGCTTCCTTGCACAAGCCAGACCTCACAGAGTGAGGGGGGCACGTGAGGAGGGGGGACGAGGAGGCTCGACAGGAGGGTTGTGGGCTCATCCATCAAGAACCGTCAAACAGTAGGGCCACAGGCCTGCCTGAACATTTGGCTTTTTAAAGGGGCCTTCTGCAGCACCCCTCAACCCCCCAAACCTTAGCCTCCCGGAATCAAGCACATTCCATTGGTGGAGGATTAGGGGGTCGGCAACCCAGGCTGGGCCGCCCCCCCGGCCCCGCCCCGTCCTGCTTACCCACTGTGCAAGGACAAATCTCCTATACGCCACCCCGCCACCCAGCAGCTGGAGCTGTGGTTAAGGCGCCCAGGGCAAAATAGAAATTGGTGGGGCCTTTTTGTCTGCCCCTGCTTTTAAGAAAATAGCACACAAATTGAGAGGCAATCTTGACTATCTTTTCTTTTTCTAAAATCAGGAGAGTTGGCTTGCACTGGGGGGTCTCCAAAGGCTTGTTTATGCCAAGAGCTGGGGCTGGAGAGTGGGGCTGGAGAGTGAGAAGGGTCCCTCAGATAAGAGCAGAGGACTGCTTGTCCTCCCCACCCGGTCTAACACCTGCACCTGGTTCGCCCTCCTGAAGCACCAGGGGTCAGCCGGCCTCAGATGTGCTGAGTGCTCACGTCCACGGCCAGGCCCTCCCCGCCAGGTAGGATAAGAGCATGGACTTCCCATCTCTCCTTCCCTCCCAAGGGAGCCCCGACTGGGGGACTGCAGTCCTGACTACAGCAGGGCCAAGAAGAGCCCCAAGCCTTGGCAGTTGCTCATTGAGGCATCAGAAAGGCCTGTGTTTAAATCCTGACTCAGCCCCTTGCTGCCCTTTGACCTTGGCAGGCTACTTGAATTCTCTGAGCTCCATTTCCTTAATTGGTGTGCTCCTAGTATACTCCTAGTATAGTGGAAAGACATCTGGCCTCGCTATCAGAGAGATGTGGCTTGGGCCAGTGGCTAGCTATGCATCTTTGAATATGTCACTTGACTACACTGACCTTCATTTTCCTTATGAAGTTTTTGCAAGGATTCAATGAAATCACGTATTTGAAAGTACCTGGCACAATACATAGTGGGTGCTGCCATCAGGTGGAATTCATCCTTCTGTCTCCCACCCTCCTACTTCCCTTGATACCTTCACAATATAGCTCCAATCACACTAATTGCCGCTAACTTCAGTGTAACTGTGGCATAGTTATATGCTGGGCTCCTGAGTGGTGGGCTCCTGGCAGGACCCCGTGATAGCGCCTAGTACACACATGGTGTTCAGGCAGTGCTCTTATTTTTATACCTTTGGGAGGTAGGGTTGCATATCATTTTAGAGCATAACTCTGCAGCCTGAGTTCAAATCCGGTCTCTGCCACTTACTAGCTGGGCAATCTCAGGCCAGTTGCTTAACTTCTCTGTGCCTCAGGCTCCTCATTTGTAAAATGGGCATAATGATGGCACCTTCCTCCTAGGGTTGTTGTGGGGTTTAAATAAGGTAAGAATTATAAAGGGCACATGATACAAGCTACAGCAATGTTTTGTCACATGAAATTTATTGACCACCTTCCCTGCCCAGAGATGCTCACCATCCATCTGTTGGCCCCCGTGCAGGCCTTTTGCAGAAACTGTCCTGTTCAGGGAAGTCCCTTCTGACCCTGTATCTATTTTTTTATAGGATGGGGAGTGAGTAGAGCTCCAGAAGAGGCCGGGTGAATGCCTTGGCTTGGCCACTGGTCCTTGCCTCCCAGCCCAGCCATGAGCACTGGTCAGAAGCCAGGGCCTGCAGCTCCTTCCCTGCGCTGCCTTTCTCGCGAGTGGGGGCTGGGCTGGGCTAGACAAGCTGCTTCTCACGGCTCAGGAAGAGACCGTCAGGCAGGGGACACACTGGTAACCGCCCAGTGGTCAGCACAAAGGTGGCTGCAGGAGGAGCTTCCTCTCTAGGAGGAAGGGAGAAGGTCAGTGGCCCACATCCGGCCCTGCCCATTCCTCCCAGATGCTGTGGAAAGATGTCCTAGCCACTTCGTCATTGCTGGGCGGGGTCTTTCCTTCACACTGGGGCAGGCCCCTTGGAGGACCCTGGTCTGCAGGGCTGGGCACACACTCACAGGCACACAATGCCCCACTCGCCACACACACACATACGCACAGTCCCGGGGCTGTGGGATGAAGCAACCAGTTGTCGACTTGGCCTTCTGCTTGACATTCCACTGGGCTGTCCCAGGCTGCAAGGCCCCACTGTCCGGATGCAAAATGGGCTGTTGGGAGTGATGGCTTAGCTGTCAGTGTTCATTGCCCAAGAGGTCAAGGTCATGGGTCAATCCTTAGATAGGACCATGGATTTCCTTCTCTCCCATAGTCACAGACGTCACCCTGCACCAGAGCCTGCTCTCTCACACATGTGTAATATGTCCAAAAGGGATCAGCTCATGACTCAGTAGAAAGAGAAAACTGTGTCTTCCTGCTGCTGCCCACTCTGGCTGGGGGTGGATTAGTCCAAGCATCATCTTCACAGGGGACTTTTGGATGCTGG
This sequence comes from Balaenoptera ricei, assembly GCF_028023285.1. Taxonomy (NCBI): domain Eukaryota; kingdom Metazoa; phylum Chordata; class Mammalia; order Artiodactyla; family Balaenopteridae; genus Balaenoptera; species Balaenoptera ricei. The sequence goes on along the minus strand of NC_082658.1, from coordinate 17,352,720 downwards.
GATGCAGGCTATCTAAGGAGGTCATCTAACTAGGACCACTGTGGTTCCCCTTTATCCAATGTAGCAACGGAGGCTTTGGGACACATAGAGACCAGCTCCAAGATTCCAGAGCTGGTTCCTTTGTGGTAGGGGTGGGCATTTCCTGCTCTGCACACTGGGAGGGGACCCCCAAGGAGACATGAGTGCCTTATCTCCAGGGGAGAGGCAGTTCTGGGCAAGGGGCTCTTTCTGAGATCTTTGCTGGGAAGATCATGGTTTTCCTGGCAGGCCCAGGCACAGCTCAGGCCTGTGTTCACGTGGAGGCTTCATGCAGGTCTCCCAAGTTTGAGACTTTATGCTTCTTCAGGGCCCTCTGAACTTGATCAAGGATAAAATGCAGACTAGAAGAGCAAATGCTAGAACAAAGATGCTGTGGGAGATGGTGAGCTCTATCCATCTGTCTGTCTATCTATCCATCCCTCTGCTGAGCACCCACAATAAGCCAGACTTCGCATTGGGTGCTGGAGATCCAGAAGAGAGGAAGCCATGGTCCTTACTTTCAAATTGTTTTCCAGTGAGGAAGACAACATTGATTAGGATAGAAGTACCTGGGGGCCCTGCCTGAAATGGCTCAAACAACAAGGAAAACTTATCTCACATAGCAAGAGGGCCAGAGGAAGGAGGCTCTGTGATTGGTCAATTTAGGGACTCAATGGTTCACTGAGAACTTAGATTTTTAAAAAATTTTCCACCCGCCTACCCTCCAAGTGCCTGCCAACTCACCTCATGGTGTCAAAGTGGCTGCCACACATCCCTGTCCTGCAGGCCAATACTGTAAATTACTGAAGCATAAGAGGAACAGTTTCTTCTTGCATCCCTTTTTAAGGGAGAGGAGACCTTTCCCACAAACCCCAGCAGAAATTGCCTTCAACTCTCATTGGCTGGCATTTCATCACCTGCCCAAACTCAAGTTAATCTCTGAAAACGGATGACCACACCAGGCTTAGGTGAATCAGGGTTTACCCCTGAAGTGGAGATCCCTTCCTTAGGGAAGATGACTATCCCACCAGAACTGGGGTTCTCTTTACCAAGAAGAAGGAGGAGTTGGCTATTCATAGTACCTGTTGGTAACCAGAAGAAAAATCCCAGCGTTTTGTGTTTCTTCCCCCACCCCATGAGCAGCTTGGGAAACCCATCCCTGCCTTTCTCAGACCCCTGATCTGTTTGTTTTTCCCTCTAGACTGACTGCTTGGCCACAAACTGCTCTTTGTTTGTTGTTAAAACTTGGCCATGTGAAAACTTCCTGCCATGGCGTTCTTTCTCCCCATCTCAGTCTTACAACACACACACGCGCACGCACACACACACACACACACACACACACACACACACACACACAATCTAGGTGTCCACTGAATTACTCTAAATCCTACATCTACATGAGGAACATGCCTGTTCTGGTGCGTTGCCCCCTCCCCAGTACAGACACCACCATTCATTTCTGACAAGGTTTGCACAAGTCGGCATCTTTGAGCCTCCATTTCTTCATAAACAACTCACAGCCAAAGACTGGACTTGATCTAAAGCAAAGGAAAAACGACACCTAACCTCATGTGCTCCATGTGGCCCATCCAGAAGGAAGATGCTTATGGGACAGCATTCAGGGAGGGAGGCTGCTTATCCAGTTGCATCCGTAGCAAGCACCAAAAGGAATCTCAGTGGTAAAATATTTTGCTCCATCCAGCCCAGAGACAGTGCATGGCAGCTGGACATTGCGGAGAAAACCCAAAGATTTGTTGTGAATGACTCAACCCTTACCTCATTGCCATAAGCATAAAGAGACACCATGCTAGATATAGTCCTTGGGATGCTACTCTTCCCTTTCAGTTCCCTGTCACAGGAAGTCTAAGAGAACCTTCCCGTGGCAGCCAAGCACACTAAAAACAAAAATCAAGTCCCTGATGCAGACTTGCTCGCTGTGTGTAACAGGACCTACGCCTACCCCGGGACCTCCCCTTGCTCACTCCCACTTGCTGCCTTAGCTACAGCCACCCTGGCCTTCTTGGTGTTCTTTAAATGTGCCAGGCTTGTTCCCTCTACCTCAAATGCCCTCCTCCTGTCTTAGCTCAGAAGCCAGCTTTTCAGAGAAACCTTCCTTGAACACCTAGATAAGGAAGTCCCTTCCACCTTTGTTTGATTTACTTTAATTGCATTATAACTGATCAGAAAATACGTTCTCTATAGATTTACTTCTTTATTATCTACCACCCCCCCACTAGAATAGAAGCCCTATGAGGGCCAGACCCTGGACTGTCTTTGTCCCAACCCTATCCTGGAACACAGAACTTGGCCTGTAGATAGTGGTCAACAATGAATTAATTAATGATGTTCCAGCCCAGGCCACTTTTCTGGGATGAAATGAAAAACAACAACAACAGCAAAGAATAAATGTAAACCTCCTCCAAAGTGCCTGATAGAGATTAGCTACAACTATGGTCTCCCCACCCTGCAATGCTGATCACGCAGCAGTGAGTTGACAGAGAGAAGCAGGTGGAAGACTTTCTCGTAAATGCTTCTCCTTCTCCTCTAAGGGTGATTGCACTTCAGGAGGCTTGAGAAATAGAAAATGATGGGAGGACGGTGTGAAGGAAGCATCTCATGATAATGATGCCTACACATTCCAGGCACTGTGCTGTGTGTGTAACACACAAATCAGTGTGCCCATTTTACAGACGAGAACTCTGAGTCTCATGAAGGTCAAGGAACTTGTTCAAGGTCCTTGAACTAGTAGAAGGTGGAGTTGAGGTTGTACATTAGCAATCACTGCCATTCCCTCCTCTCCCTAGTCCTAGGCAACCACTTCTCTATTTTCTGCCTCTATGGATTTTTCTGTCCTATCCATTTCATACAAATGGAATCATTCAATAGGTGGTGTTTTGTGATTGGTTTCTTCTATTCAGTAGGATATTTTCAAGGCTCACCATGTTATAGCACGCATTGGTACTTTTTTTTCCCAATAAATTTATTTATTTATTTATTTTTGACTGCGTTGGGTCTTTGTGGCTGCACGCGGGCTTTCTCTAGTTGCGGCGAGCGGGGGCTACTCTTCGTTGCAGCGCGCGGGCTTCTCATTGCGGTGGCTTCTCTTGTTGCAGAGCACAGGCTCTAGAGTGCAGGCTCAGTAGTTGTGGCGCACGGGCTTAGTTGCTCCGCAGCACGTGGGATCTTCCCGGACTAGGGATTGAACCCATGTCCCCTGCATTGGCAGGCAGATTCTTTACCACTGCGCCACCAGGGGAGTCCTGGTACTTCTTTTTTTGATGGCCTAATGACCACATTCATTTATCCATTCACCAGTTGGTGGACTCTGAGTTGTTTCCAGCTTTCCACTGTTATGAATAATGCTGCTGAGAACATTCCTATATAAGTTTCTGCATAGACATATGTTTCAGTTCTCTTGGGTAAACACCCAGGAGTGTAATTGCTGAGTCATATGATAACTCTATGTTTAACATTTTGAGGAATATTCAGAGTGTTTTCCAAAGCAGCTGCACCATTTTATGTTCCCACCAGCAGTGTAGGAGGGTTACAATGCATGAGGGATGCTAGGTGCTCTTGTTATTACTGTTGAAATATACGGTTGACTAGAGCCTCCTGAATTTTGAGGTTCTACAAGGCAAGAACCCCCAGCATGACTTTTATTTTTGTTTGGTTGTCTCTCCCCTTCACCTGCCTTCTTACTTTCCTCTTTGCCCTAATCACTAACTCTCCCCCAATCCTGTTTTCCCCACGGTTCTCACCTGTGCCCTGCTCATACACCATGCGGTGGCTGAAGGCCCTGGTGGACCAGAGATGAGGCCAGGTTTCATGAGAACAGCCATGGGCACAGACCATGGCCAGAGTGGGAGGAGAGAAGCTGAGTACCCCACTTCCTGGGGAACCCTTGAACTTGGCAGTGGAAACCCTTGGGATAGCAGGCCAAGGCACCACATGGGAATTATTTAAAATGTACAATTTTATTTTTTAATTTTTTAAGTTAATTTTTATTGGAGTCTAATTGCTTTACAATGTTGTGTTAGTTTCTGCTGTACAGCAAAGTGAATCAGCTATACGTATACATATATTCACTCTTTTTTTAGATTTCCTTCCCATTTAGGTCACCACAGATCATTGAGTAGAGTTCCCTGTGCTGTACAGTAGGGTCTCATTAGTTACCTATTTTATACATAGTCGTGCATATACGTCAAGCCCAATCCTCCAATTCATCCCACCTCTCTCTCCCCGCCTTGGTAACCATAAGTTTGTTCTCTATATCTGTGTCTCTACTTTTGCCTTGCCAATAAGTTCACCTGTACCATTTTTCTAGATTCCACAAACAAACGACATTTGTTTTTCTCTTTCTGACTTACTTCACTCTATATGACAATCTCTAGGTCCATCCACGTCTCTGCAATGGCATTATTTCATTCCTTTTTATGGCTGAGTAATATTCCATTGTATGTATGTACCACATCTTCTTTATCCATTCCTCTGTCGATGGACATTTAGGTTGTTTCCGTGGCCTGGCTATTCTGAATAGTGCTGCAATGAACATTGGGGTGCATGCATCCTTTTGAATTATGGTTTTCTCCGGATATATGCCTAGGAGTGGGATTAAAATGTACATTAAAATCAATATCACTAAGATTTCAGTTAAGAGCTTGAAACTTTTTCTGTGTACATTTGTGATATTTTGAAGCTGTGTATTTGTTGGCTGGGGGAGGGTGGGGAGGTGGAAAGAGTAAAGTCCTTTCCCACATCTTCCCTGGGGTATCTCAGCAAGGTCACAACACTGTCCAGGGCTGAAAAGTGTGGAGAAGGGCTGGCCCTGGGGTGGGTGGGATGGAGAGGGTATGATTTAGAGAGGTCCTGGTCCCAGTGACCGGTCCCTGATAATGTTCTGCTCTGTCTCTGGGGCATTAATGCTGCCTCCTCCAGGAAGTCCTTTGATCCTACTCCCCAAAGTACTTTCTGGAAAAAGAGGGGACCACGTTAGGAGGCCATGCACTCTCTCCCTTGCTGAACAGGCCCCACTCAGGGATGGACACTGGGTGTGCAGGGTCCACCTATGTGACACATGCCACCTCTTTTTTCCCTCTGGAAAGTTCACAGTGAGAATTCAGGACCCAGGTAGGCGAGGAGCCCTTCGGTTCAGGCAGTGGAAGAAGTGGCCCAGGAGTGTCCGGGATATTTCATTGCCGAGCAGAGTCAGTAAAGGGAAATATTCCCAGAGCCTATCTGAGGAAAACCATTCACTAAGTGCCAGCAGGAGCTTACTACAAAGTTCCTCAGTCCAGTATGTGTCCAAGGATGGGCGACACATTGGTGACTCAACATGATGACTCTAAAGGTCTAGTTTACGGCCGCCCTGGGTGAGCCCTTCTGGAGCTCCAGGTGCCTGTGTCCTGTGGGTCTAAGTGGCTCCAGGTGTCAACAGCACCAGGCAAAGTTAGCCCTGGGTTTCTAGGTGAAGGTGGCCCTGGCTAATGGTAACCTCTGATTCTAGGCATCGGTGACCCTGTTTATGACCCTAGGAGGTGGTGGCTCTAGATGTTGGTAGCCCTGGGCAACCTGGGTGCTGGTGACCCAGTGGCATTAGTGATGGAGGCCCCATGGCTCTAGGTGTTGGCAGCCTCTGGCACTAGGTGACCAACGGGTCTGTGGGCATTCACCTGGGCTGGTTGGAGAAGAAGAGAAAAGGAGCTTGGCCAGAATCGCCCCATGCTCCTGGGGTGCAGCTCCTGAGCCTGCATGATTAAGCCCTAGGCCACGGCTGCTTCTGAGCTGAGCGATCTGGAAGCACTTCGTAAGGGACAGGCCCCGCGCACAAGTTAGTTATTATAAGCCACTGACGGGGCGGGGCCGGGGGGATCCCAACCAGCAGCCTCCGCACTGACCGGCGGCTGAACCCAGGCTGGGCTCCCTGCCCTGGAAGCAGGGCAATGCCTGGGGACGGATGGTCCCGTGTCCTCTCGGCCTGGCCCCGTGGGAGCCTGAGGCTACCTCCCAGTGGGCTCTGTCGAGGTACAGGAAGGGGCTGCTGCTGAGGAAGGTGGGATCCAGCAGGTCTGGGCAGGTCTGTTCTGCCGAGGCCGGGCCCTCTCCCGGGTGGCTGGGACGCCCCCAGAGCGGGCAGGCAGGCGAGCACGTCCGAGCGCAGGCCTCTGCCCGGGAGGCCCGGCTAATGACCCCGCGCATTCCGGCCTGCATGGGCCCGAGAATTGGCTGAGGGCAGGCCCATTAGCTGGAATTCTCCCAATGCTCACACATCAGAGTGGAAGGTGGGGGAGAAGTGAAAACTTGAAAAAGAGCTAATTATCGCTTTTATCAGAGCGGGTGGGTTGATGGGTCCTGCCCGAGGGCAGCTGGGGCTGCATTAAAGATTAAACGCCAGGTAGGGGGGAGCGGGGCTCGTCATTCCACAGGAGGGAGGCCGCCCTATGGAGACCTGGTGGCAGGCGGCAGCCTTAGATCTGTCAGCCGAGCCCTCCGTCCCAGCGCCCACCATGGCCACATTCCACCAGGGGACCCCCGCGGCGCCCGGCGCTTCCGCCCCTGCGGGGAGTGCAGCTGAGGTCCACATCTGCTTCCTCAAGGGATGAGGGGTCGGGGCAAGCCTAATTATCCAATTGGTAGGTTTCCTGGCACCTGTCTTAGGGGGACTTAAATGATTCCTGCACATCACCCAGTGACCTTAAGTGTAGAACCTACATTGGAATTATATGAGGCCTGGCAAGGACTCAGAGTCAGGGAGTCTGACCCGCCTTGTTATTACAGAGCAGGAGCCCAAGGCCCAGAGAAGTACAGGGACTCAGCAATCAGGCAGCCATGTGGTTAGTCCCATGGGGTTGTAAGTCCCTTGAGGATGGGGGCTACATCTTTAATTCTCCTCTTTATACCTAAAGTATTGAGGTTAAGGGAACTGGGGTTATTAGCTTAGAGTAATCAAGGCCAGGGTGACTTCATTATGCCACTGAACCCGACAGTGGGTGTTCAATGAGCATTTGTTGCTTGTGTGGATGATAAAAAGTTTGCACCCAAGAAGCATAATGATCATTTGGAGCATTCCCCAATCTTCGGAGCCAATTCACTGGTCATGAAGAATGGGTGTAGGTGAGTACCATGGTCTGGAGTCACCAGGACAAACTGAGGCACGAGTGGGCAGTGGGTTGCTGAGTGCCACAGGCAGACGGACTATAGGCAGGTGGTGTCGAGGCAGCCAGCTGTGCCAATCCAGCTGTGCTAGTCTTCACTATGTGTGTCTTGACAAAGATGTCCACTAAGCCCTCTCTGCCCCCACGGAGACCCTGGAAGCATGATGTCCATTATCTGGCTCCACTAGGGATCCACAGGCCTGTTTGGCCAACTGGGCTCTGAGGAGATGCCCTTGCCCGGGAGAATGAATTAGGCTCCTTGCTTCTTTCTCTCCTCCCAGCCTCTAGAAGCCAGAGCCTCCCCAGTTTGATTTCTTCAGGCTTCTAACCTCAACTTCGAATCTGATGCTGTTCTCACCTCTACCCATGGTGAGCAAATCCCACAAACGATGTGTAGGTAAAGACCAGTCCAAGTCAAAGAGGCCCTGGCCTTCCCAGCATTTCCCATACGCTGTCCCACTGACCTAGTCTAGACCAGGCTAGTAGATCCCCTAGAAATGCCAGGTGAGGGGAATGAATGAGTCTGAGCAAGAATAGATAGAAAGGATCTGGGGTTCATAAAGGACCACAAGCTGAAACTACACTGGCCACACGGATGTTCTGAGTCAAACCAACAGGATGCTGGATTGCTAGGAAAGATTTGAAGGTAGCAACCTGCTCTTCACCATCAGGTGCTTCTTAAGAAAGCTCAGGTAGTCCTGGCCCGTATAACCCTGCATGCATCTTCAACAGACCACTTACCACAGTGCTAATCAATCTTTTGATTAATTGTATGAGTATTTGATGATCTATCTACATCCTCCACTAAATTGTAAACTCCATGACTACTAGGACTGTGTCTTTTTGTTCACCTCTGAACCCCAGCGCCTGGCTTGGCACATTGCAAGACTGAAAAATATGTATCGAAGGACAGAGGGGAAGAGAGAGGGAGAGAAGAAGGAAGGAAGAAGGGGAAGAACTTTTTCAGGAATTGAGGTGGATGAGAGTCAGGCCTTGTTTACAAGAAGTTCACAGTCCAGTGGGGGAGAGAAAGAGAGAGGTGGACACACAGTTGCCCACAGTGCAGGGGGATTGGTGCAAATGGAAAAGAAAAACAGTCTCAGAGGAGAGAGTGATTCACTCTGGGGAGTGTGGGAAGTTTATACTTGAGTCTTTAAGGCTGAGCAGGACTGAGTCAGGTGGACACAGGGAGGAGAGTCATTGTCAGCAGAACTGGATGGCAAAGGCACAGAGGTGGGAAAATGGGCCACATTCAGGGAGACGTGAAGTGGCTCAGCTGAATGGGGCGTGGGGCACTTTGAGCAGGGCCCAGAGGCGTGGACCGGGAGGGCGGGGAGGGGCTGAGGAGCTCGCCTGGAGATAAACAGCCAAGGTTTTCAAGCAGGGGTGTGAAATGTCCACCTACCAAGAAACTCTGAGGACTGGAATTAACCTTCACTAAAAGCAGAGACCATTTCATTTAGACCCAAGAAAGCTCTGGGGTCCCTGAAGCCCCTGCAGAGAGTGATCCTCTGGCCCATGGGAGCAGAGCACAAAGAAGAACTGGGACCTGGTGGCAGGGCGAGACGGGGCCACCCGTGAGGACGTTTCCAGTGGGAAGGCTGTTGGGATGAGTGGAATGGGAGATATTTCCTGGCAATTTTCCCCCTGGTGTTCTCTACAGGCAAGCTGATGGCCTCCCGACTGAACTGATGGACTGGGAGAGGAGAAGGTTTGAGGGGCCCAGACGAGATCCCACCCCTGCTCGGGTACCCACGGGAAGCCTCTCAGCTCTTGGGGCAGCACAGCTGGGAACTCTGCAGAGGGTGGGGAAATCAGAGTGCAGTGTCTCCACTCTGCACATTGGATTGAGTTCTGGTTCAGTCACCTCCCACCTGTGACCTTGGCAAGGTGGTCTTCACCTCTCTGAGCCTCGGTTTCCTCATCTGCAAAAGGGGATGATAAGTTTCTATCTACCCTGTGAAGTACGGGGTGGGGGGGCGGCGGGGTCAACAAAGGAAGAAGAGCCATGGAAGATGCTTTATAAGTGGGAACGCCCTGCACAAAAGCCAGCTGTGATCATGAACATGTCACACCTGAGTCACAGAGCAGGGACAACCCAGACGTGGAAGGTCAGGGCTCTGCACCCGGATCTGCTAGGGGCTGGGGCTAGCCAGAGAGAGCCCCGGGCTCCACTGGGGGCCCTCCTTCTGTCTCTCCTCGTCAGATGCTCTGCAATGGAGACCGACCAACCTGAGTTCCCATTCTGCTTCTCCCCTTCTAGCTGTGTGACCTTGAGCAAGGCACTTCTTATCTCTGTGCCTCGGTTTCCTCACCTGTACAGCCATGACAGGAGTGTCTACCCCAGGGGGCGGTTGTGGGAATTAAGGGGCAGGGCCAGACTGCAGGCTCTGAAAGCACTCACCAGAGTGGTTGTTTGTCTTCTTCTCCTCCTCCTCGTGCTCAGGCCCCTCCCATTCCTCTGCGCCCACTTTTGTCACTTCCTGGGAGCCTCCCTAGTGTTCCCTGTGGCCGGTCAGATCCCCGGAGCTTGGGCCTGAGGAAGGCAGGCTGTGGTGAGGTCTGAGAAGGTCTGAGCAGAGAAGCCACACCAGTGGCCGAAGGAGCCGGACCCCAGAGTGAGGGTTGGGCGCAGTGGTCTTGCTGGGAACCTCCCAGGTGCAGAATTTCACAACTCTGGGACACTTCTCAGACTGAGTGACCAAGACACAGTCCTCAGTGGGGTTCTGTCTGTCACGGGACCCTGCGCTGGGAGTCTACCCCAGGGCAATGAGGCCAAGATTCTAAGACGTCCAGTTCCCTGGTGTCCTGAGCGCAGCCCACAGAGGGGTCGCTCCTCCTGGTGCCCCCCCCACCCCACCCCAGCCAACTCCAGCCGCATCTCTGATCGGCAGGAATCCAGGAAAGCCCACCTGGGGGACTCACAGACCTGCATTCTTCCTCCCAAAGCTTCCTCCAGTGGGGCAGCCGTTGCCTCTCGTGGAGCACTTTAGGCAGAGCTGGGAAACCACAAAAATGTTAAGCTGAGATGAAGGAACGTAACGGGCTCTAATCTGAATTGACAGTAGTATTATTAGCCAGCCGAGGGCTGCGGGAGCGGCGGGATAGCAGGGAGGGAAGGGGAGAGAGGAGGAGGAACGGGGACGAAAGACAGAGAGCAGACACAGGCAGGACCTCAGAGCTGGAGACTCGGGCAGGGCTGAGGTGGTGTGAGAGGGGCTGCCCAGGAGACTGGGGGACAGTCTTGTAACAATAGCAATGGTGATGATAATGATAATAATAATAATAATAATAGGGCTTCCCTGGTGGCGCAGTGGTTGAGAATCTGCCTGCCAATGCAGGGGACATGGGTTCGAGCCCTGGTCCGGGAGGATCCCACATGCCGCGGAGCAACTAGGCCCGTGAGCCACAACTACTGAGCCTGCGCGTCTGGAGCCTGTGCTCCGCAACAAGAGAGGCCGCGATAATGAGAGGCCCACGCACCGCAATGAAGAGTGGCCTCCGCTTGCCGCAACTAGAGAAAGCCCTGACACAGAAACAAAGACCCAACACAGCCAAAAATAAATAAATTAATAAATAAATTAATTAATTAATTAAATAAAAAGAATGATTGAGAATTGGATTTCTACGTAATTGGCAGTTAGGTGTTTATTGCTCTAAAATAATAATAATAATAGCAGCTATTGCTTCTTTAGAGCTGCAATGAGCCAGACTCCGTTCCAAGCGCTCGTATTAACGAATGTAATCCTCACGATGTAGGTGTTAGTATTACTGCCCTGTTTTTACAGTGTAAAAATTATGGAACAGAGAGGTCCATCAATAAAGAACACCCATCCTAATTGCAAGGCTGGGGTCTGGCTGCTCACAGAGGCCTTCTTCTTCTGTCTAAAGGTCAAAAGTCAAAGGCCTAGCTCAGGAGTCAGTGAGATGCTGGCTGTGTGGGCCCCTCCTGTCCAGGGTCTGGAACAGAAGAAAGGACATGCACTCATAACCACCACCCAGGCCTGAATGATGGGGGCCAAGTGAGTGCCAGGGAGAGGAGGGACCAGGAACACAGAGGTCAGAGGTCTTCATTAGCCCTTAGGAATCAGAGGTCAGAGCTCCATGTAGCCAACCAGGGGCTGGAGGCCATGACCAGTGACAGTTGGCTGAACTCTGACAAGGCCATGTTGAAGTGGTGGGTTAAGATGTGACTCCCACTTTCTACCGAGGAGAGAGGGGACATGGTCACCAGCATGGTTTCCCTGGGGTCAAGGCTCTTCCTCTCTGGCCCCCAGCCACCGGGGGAGACACGCTGAGGCCCTTCCTGAGGGACGCACTTCCTGTTGGGCTGAGGCCGTCCTGCCCCACGGGGCCTGATTCTGAAGGGAACACCTCTAAGTGAGCAGTGAACCAGCTCCCCCCGCCTCCCCCGCCATCCTGCATCTAGACAGAGTCAGCTCCTGACCATCTGGCCTCCCTGGAAATCAGATGTTCACAATTTTATTGATGTCATCATGGGTTCTACATCCAGGACACAAAGAAGGTTTCATTTATGCTTAGTGGGCTTACTGAGTTGGAGGAAATGGTTTTCTTCCTGTTGCAGGGACGCGCTAAACAGACAAGCAGAGAAAATTTGAGATATGGGAGCTCTGCTTCAGGGCCTGTAAGGGGCTAAGAGGCCGCCTGGGGAGGGGTGGGGGTGGGGGTCAAAGCCTGATCATGTGACCTCATGAAGGTTCCTTAACCCTTGGACACCTCAGTGTCCTTATCTGGAAAATGGGGGTAGTAATCTTAGTACCTCATTCCTGGGAGGGTGGTTGTGAGGATGAGGAGTTAGTGCGTTATTCGTGCTCACAGCACTGGTTCTCATTTGCTATGCTATGTACCGCCTTGAGCCTGCGGCTGGGAGGGGATTCTGTCCCTTCTCTTCCCAGCCTGGGGAGGTTTCTTGGTCTGTGACGTGAAATGAAACAACCTGGACAGCTGTCCCCTGCGTCAGACAGTCTGGGCTTGTTTGGGTGCTGTGTCTTAGGCGGAGAAGATTCTAGAAGAGCAAAGGCCTCCGCTTGCACAATGTGCCCTGAGATTAGGCCTTCTCTCTGCCTTCCTGCCCCAGGGCTGGATGCACGTAAACCGTAACATGCTGCAGCAGTGCCAGGAGTTCCTGCCACCATGGGACCCCTAGATGCCCAGGAATATGTCAGAGTCAGTGGCAGCATGAGGGCCCCCTCTCCCTAGCCCCTGCCAACGGCAGCAACTATAATTGGGGAATAATAATAGCAGTGGCTACCATGCATTAAGCACATCCTGTGTGCCAGTCACTTTCTAGGGACACCCTCTAATGCTCCTAATGACCCTGCAAGTTTGTTTTTATCATCCCATGCCATAACCTTCCCGCTGACACCTGCATCCCCCTCCCTCTCAAACTCCTCACCTGGCCAAGACCCCATTAAGCTTCAGGCTGGAGCTGGGCTATCACTCCTTTGGGAAGCCTTGTCTCACTTCCCCTTGGTCAGGTCTGCTCACACCCCCAACGCAGGGCTCCCATCAGCAGCCTGTACTTACCCTTCGTTAACCCTCATTACACTTTATTTTTATTCCATTTTTAATTTTATTTATTTAGGGGTAAGCAATGCATTCACATGATTCGAAATCCAAAAGCCACAACAAGGGGTACAGTGGAAAGTCGTCCTTCTCTCCTACCCCTGTTCCCCAGCCACTGAGTTCAGCCGCCTGAGGCCCAGGGCTGTCAGTTTCATCACACCGAACAGTGATGACTTGTTTATCTGTCTTCTGTCCTTTAGGAGCAGGGACTAGGCCTGTCTTGTTAACTGCTTCGTCCCCAGGGCCCGGCACAGTGCCTGGCATATAGTAGAAGTTCTACATATATAATCTCTCTCTCAGAGATATCTATACAGACTTTTTTGTTGTTTTGCTTTGTTTTCATGAATGAGGCTCAGAGAAGAAAGTTAACTTGGCTGCTTGGCTGTAGCTCCCGAGACAGGGCTCATCCAGGGACTCTGTTTATCTGACTTTTTGTTTTTGGCCTCGCCGTGTGGCTTATGGGATTTTAGTTCCCAGACCAGGGGTCGAAGCCGGGCTCTCAGCAGTGAGAGCACGGAGTCCTAACCACCGGACCGCCAGGGAATTCCCTGTTTATCTGACTTTTAGAGGCCACCTGTCCCTTCTTCTTGGACTTTTGACCGTCCTGTGAAATGATTTCATTTTTTAAGTTTAATTTTTTAATTGGAACAGAAATAGTACCCCTCGATAAGTTATCACAGAGCAAAGAGCCATGTTTCAGGAAACAGAACATCATCATACTTCAGAAGTCTCCCTGGTCCTGCCCGATCCTGGCCCCAGTGTTGTAACCCCAGGATATTATTGCTGCTGTGGCTGCTCATCTTGGGCCTCAGCCTCCTCTTCTGTAAAATGGGACGGGACCCATTAGGTCTGAAGTTCTATGGATCTTTTAGGTCTTCTCTGTCTTTACCCCTTCCGGCTGATGCTGTTTTATGCCAGCACTAAATGAAATGATAGCTGTGACAGTCTTTTGATTAAAGCTAATATTTGATACCAAGGCAACAAATGCATGATGTGGGTCAGGACAGTTTTCTCCTCGTCAGCCAGTCTGGCCATGTTCCTAGCTCTGGCCCAGGTCAAGGGTCAAGCACACATAGCCATAGGTCCTCTGAAGAGCTGGAGGGAGAGGCAGGAGGGAGAAATTCATCCTGGGGAAGCAGGTAGAGCTGAGTGGTGAGGACCACATTGGGGAAGGTGGGTTGTACCAGGGGACCAGTAGGCTGCTTTCCAGCTAGATTAGCTCATTCCTTGCCTGGGGATTCAGCAAGCAGCCCGCATCTTGTGGAAACTCCAGGTTCAGGCTTCTGCATGGCCTTGTTCCTGGTGGTTGAGGCAGCCAGGGATTCTGGGGATTGGGTAGGGGAGGAAAGAGGGAGTGAGGGGAAGGAAAGGGAGAAGAGAAAAAAGGCAGGGAGCATGGCTAGTGAGGAGCCAGTGTGTCAGGGAGGGACACGGTTCCAGGAAGCCTGCTATGGTAAGGTGCTGCTGGGGAGAGAAATGGAGAAGGGGGGAACAGGACACAGAGCAAAATTCATAAATTCATTTGTTCATCTTTTCTTTCCATCATCCAATAAAACCAAGGATGCCAGTGTTGTGATAATTGTTAATCAAGATACAGGTATATGCAAAAGGTGGCGAAAATTTAAAGAAGGAGCAAATAACTCTTTGGGGGGTTGCAGGAGTGGGGAAGTTAGGGGAGCAGGCAAATTTCACTGAAGACATTTAGGTCAAGCCATGAAGCAAGCAAAGGAGAAATCAGGCCCCAAGTCCTCCCCGGCTCTGTGGCCCATCTCTTCCCAGACCTCCAAATCCCAGTCCAGCTGTTGCCCTCACTGGGTTTGAGTCTGAGCTCTGCTACGTGCTTGTCGTGTGACCTCAGGGAAGTGATCTAACCTCTCTGAACCTCCATTTTCTCAGCTGTAAAGTAGGGACGACGCCGACTTGGAGGGTAGTCGTGAGATTCAAATATGACAGTGCATGAGAGGCACTTTGCAGGGTGCCTGGCCCCTGTATAGCACATGCTCAGAATGATCTGCTGTTGATATTGTCAGTATCAGCAGTGGCAGCAACTTCATTCCCCCCAAGTCTGGGCCTCTGTCTTTGGGCGGAGAGGAAAGCAGAGGCTGTTCCCATCATCCCCCATCCCTGGCCCCCCTGGCCCTTGGAAATATGAGAAGCAGAGCTTGAGGATCTAATGTGTGCCCCCCACGCCCCTTAATCCTTCCTGAACTTGGGGGGATTGGGTGCGGGGTGGGGGGCGGCACCACTGTAACACCTGCGCAGCTCTGACATCTCCTGCCTCTGGGCAGAGAAAGCAATTTCAGAAATGACATGTTGCCAACAAGCAGAAATCAGCTTCTGAATTAAAATGTGTCGGCGTCAGGTGACCCCAGGCTTGGAGGGCCGGCTGCACGAAGACAGCTGAGATTAGGGCCTGTCAGCCAGGGGAGGGGCTGTGCGGGAAGGGGTGCGGGGACCCCAGGGGCTACCGTTGGCCGCCCGGGATTTGTTCGGACAGGGGGGCAGGAATTCGGACGCTGGGTCAGCTTCTCCTGCGGCTCTGACCAGCCACCACCTCGCAACTGTCTGCTCTCCGTGGTGGGGGGCGGGGTGGGAGTGCCCCGGCTCTGCTCCCCCGGGATGGCTCCAGCGTAAACACTCTAATGGGCCCGAGAGAGCCAGGGAGGAATGTGGGCCCCACAGCCCCTGGGGACTCGAGGACGGATGGGAGTAGAGGGGATAAGACACCCAAGAGGCTGTCAGCCTCAGCTCTGCAGGTATGCAGGGAGGAGAGAGAGGGAGAGGGAAGGAGAGGAAGATGCCACCGGCCAGGCTGAATCCTTGCAATTCCCCGATGCCACCTGCTCCCTGGCGTCCAGGCCGTGGCACAAACCGTGCTCTACACTGTGGGAGAAGACGCATGAAGAGGCCGTTTAATTTTCAGCCCTGCTATTTATTGTAGGGCTTTGGGCATGTCAGGGAGCCTCTCTGAGCTTTAGTTTCCTCCTCTATAAAATGGGGTCGTGGTTGTACGTACCCCTATGGTTGCCATATCCGTTAAATGAGATAATACAGGGAGATGGCGCAAGGGTTTCGGTGTAGTTGGGCGCCTGTCACAGTGCTTAACCACTAGGGATCTCATTCCTTGTCTGTCTCTTTGTCTGTGACTCCCTGAAGGCCGGGCCTAAGTCTTGTCACCACGGCACCCCGGCACGTGCCTGGCACACTGTTTAGGTGGCCAGTTAGTGTTCGCTGAGTGAGCGTTTCCATGAAGGGACCAGGTGTGAGATGTGTAAGTAAAGAGTGGGAAATGAAAGGGGAGGGTTGGGGCTTCCCTGGTGGCACAGTGGTTGAGAATCCACCTGCCAACCCGTGTGCAGGGGACACGGGTTTGAGCCCTGATCCAGGAAGATTCCCACATGCCGCGGAGCAACTAAGCCCATGAGCCACAACTACTGAGCCCGCGAGCCACAACTTCTGAAGCCCGCGCGCCTAGAGCCCGTACTCCACAACAAGAGAAGCCACCATGATGAGAAGCCCGCGCACTGCAACGAAGAGTAGCCCCTGAAGAGTAGCCCCTGAAGAGTAGCCCCCGCTCGCCGCAACTAGAGAAAGCCCGCGTGCAGCAACAAAGACCCAACGCAGCCAAAAATAAAGTAAATAAACTTTTTTTAAAAAAATAAAATAAGTGAAAGGGGAGGGTCGGGGTAGGCAGGGGACCCCACTGCCACTCTCCCTCCAGAATGTCCCCACTCCGATCACAGGTCATCCCTCTGGCCTTTCTTCTAGAGCAGAGCTTAGGCAGGATATGCTTGCTGGCCAGACGGTGACCATATCTCCCCAATGGAAATCGGACATAGGGGATCATTCCACGTGTCTTTAGGAGTCATTGGGCAGTCATCAACCTTGGGCCCATCTGAGCAGCTCCAGGACTTGGGGTCACCACAGTCATGTTCCACAGCGCCAGGAGCCCAGCAAGGACAGAGTGGGGCTGGCAGGGGTGAGGGGCTCCCAGGGGCAGCAAAGAGGGAGGCTGAGGCACTGCTGAGCCTCTAAGGTGCAAGGCACGTCAGGGAGGCTGGAGCAAGGCTGTCTCATGATTGCAAGAATGGAAATCTCCCTTCCTGACCCCCCACCAGTGTTACTCTAAACACCTTCCCCACCTGCTACAGGAATTCCATCAGGAGAAGGCATGGCTTCTCCCCCCTGCTCAGAGCTAAATCATCAGAGAAGAAACCCAGGAATTGGAGAAGATTCTAGAAGGCAGTGGGTATGAGCTCAGGCATGAAAAAGGCCTGAGCTTGAACCCCAGCTCTGCCACTCACTCAGTGAATGTTTTAAGCTCCCGGAACCTCCATTTCCTCATCTGTAAAATGGGGGTAGCAATTCTTACCCTGCAGGGTGATTTTGAAAATTAAAAGGAATGGTATGGGGCTTCCCTGGTGGCGCAGTGGTTGAGAATCTGCCTGCCAATGCAGGGGACACGGGTTCGAGCCCTGGTCTGGGAAGATCCCACATGCCGCGGAGCAACTGGGCCCGTGAGCCACAATTACTGAGCCTGGGCATCTGGAGCCTGTTCTCCGCAACAAGAGAAGCCGCGATAGTGAGAGGCCCGCGCACCACGATGAAGAGAGGCCCCTGCTTGCCGCAACTGGAGAAAACCCTCGCACAGAAACGAAGACCCAACACAGCCATAAATAAATAAATAAATAAGAGATCTTCTTTTAAAAAAAAAAAAAGGAATGGTATGGTGGTAACGGAGAAGGAAAAGCTCTTCTTCACAGAAGAATACCAACTGAAAATAGGCAAGGAATTATGGAATCAAAAAATCACCATTTGCAATTGATTTGGACAAGGATTACCAATGGATGCTGAAACTACTGGATAAAGCGTTGCTGGGCAACAGGATGGTCCCTGAGTCTCCAAGCATCACCCTACAGATGAGTCATGAACCACAAAGGGAAAAAGGTAACTTTACATGGGAGAGATCTGGGGGAAACCACCTTAACCAAGTGACGAAATTCAGCATCACCAGTAATGTTGACAAACCGTGGCTCCTGACAGCATGCACAGAGAAGGGTGCACACCGCCAAGTAGACCTCTTGCCAAAATGTTTAACCAAAATCTAATCGTAAGGAAACAATCAGACAAATCTCAGTTGAAAGACATTCTACAAGACAGCCAGCCTGAACTCTTCAAAACATCAATGTCATGAAAACAAAGAAGGCAAGGAGACTCTTCTGGATTAGAGGGGGCTAGAGAGACATGACAGCACATTCAATGCCTGATTCTTGAGTGGATCCTGGATCAGGAAAAAAAGCTATGAAGGATATTTTGAGGGACAATTAGGGAAGTTTGAATAAGGAGTGTGTAGTAGATAATATTGTGTCAATGTTAAATCTCTCAGATGTGATGACAGCCTTGTGATTCTTTTGGAGAATGTTCTGGTTCTTAGGAGATTGGTGATAAATTATTTGTGTCTTGGTGTCTGCAATGTTCTCACAAATGGATCAACAAAATATACATGTATTTCCCTCTCTCTCTCTCTCCCCACCCCCATCTACATAGGTATATATATATATCTGCTCCGTGTGGGCACCTCTGTCACTGCTCAGAACCAGCAGGTCTCCAGGCCCAGGAACACAGAGTAGAAGGAACATGTCAGAACAGGCATGCAGGTGGAAATGCAGTGCCCTCATGGTTGGACTGTGGATCTCCTTCTGCCTGCCCCCCTGGGGGCCCCGTGTGGATCCCAGCAGGCTGAAGAGCCAGGGCAGGGCAGGGACAAGGCTTCTCTGCTGACCTTCGCTCCAAAAGAGGCCTCCTCCCCCATCAGACCCCCAGGAGCAGCAGCTGGTTGAGGACATGCACTTGCACTTCCCAAAGCATGCTGGGAGGCCAGTGGCCAGGGAGGGACTCTGAGGCTGACAAGTAAATGACCAAAACCACTGCACGGCCGTGTGTCTCATTTCTCCTACAGAACCGTAAGTCCCTGAAGGCTCCTGCCCTGCCTTAACTTGCCCCACCCCAACCTGCATGGTTGGACATAGGATGCGGGCACTAAAAATACTTGTCATCTCCAGGAGGGGACCCAGGCTCTGGCCTGGTCCAACCTGGTATATAACCTTGGATGGGTCACCTCTTTCCTCTGGGCCTCAGCTTCCCCAGAATCCATAGAATGGGATGACCCATCCCCGTGCTACATACATCTGAGGGGAGGCAAGAACTCATACTTTGGAGGCCAGCAGCTCTGTGTTCTAATCCTGAGACCATTGCTTGCTAGTGGCATTCGGGAGCCTTCACACCTCATAGCCTCCGTTTCCTTGACCATGAGATGGGCGTGGTCGTGTCCAATACGCAGGGTTATTGCAATAAAGCGAGACAAAATAGGTACAAATAGCTGACACGTGGTTTATTGGTTTATTGTCTCTCCTCTCCCACTAGAGTGGCAGCCCCACGAGGCAGGGACTTGGTCTCCTTCACTGCTGCACCCCAGCACCCGGGGTGGTGTCTGGCCCTCAGTAGGAGCTCCCTAAACCATCGCTGACTGAGTGGATGAACAGAACAGGTGCTCGATATACGATAGCTCTGGTTGTGATTCTAAAATGTGCTGAGACAAAAGCGTTTGAAGTTCATGGTTGTTGAGAAAGGAAATTCTGGGAAGCAAGAAATAATCTTCAGGGCTGGCATGGGTGTCTCTGTCGCTCTGTCAGCCAGTGGAGGACACCAGGGAAGCTGGGCTTATCTGGACCAGGGGCAGACATGATGTGCCCACAAGAGCCAGGCAGCAGCATGCACGAGTGAGGTGGGAGGTACTTGGCAAACTGGGGAGCCCCGGTGCATCCTGTCTGACAGGGGTCCCTCTCTCTAGCTGACTGTGGCCAAGGTGGGAATGCAGGACCAATTTGCCAGTGCAGCTGATTTTACAAGAGAAGCCAGAAAGCCAATTGAAATCAAATCCTTTTTAAAAGAAAAACACAAATGAGAGCAAACAAAGCCCAGCTGTGGGCTGGGAGGGGTCCTGTGTTGTAACCCAACCCTCTCAGGCGGTGTGGGCAGAAGGAGGGAGGGCCCGGTGGTGGAGCCCCTGGAGTGGCCGCTACGGGGTCCTGATCTCTCCAGGCCTCTCAGGCAGTCCCAGCCTCTGAGACACAGGAAATGCTGACATGCTGCCAAGATCCAAAAGGCAGGGTCACACACAGCCAGGGAAGCAGCCGCATCCCTGGGCTCTTGGACTCAGGGTGGATCCAGACTTGGGGCTCCCAGGCTCTGGGTAAGTCAGCTCCCATAATCTGGCCCAGGTTATTAAAGTTCAGTAAATATTCATTGAAAGAACCTCTTCAGTGTGACTCTGAACACAGCTCTCCATCTCTGGGCCGCATCTGTAAAATGGGCACAGTTATGTAGCCGCACCTACCTCACAGGGATAATGGGGAAATCAAGTGAGATTAAAGGGACAAAAGTGTTTCCAAAGATCAAAAGTGCTTTACAAATGCAAAGTGTGGTCATCCTTGTCATCATTATTACCATGAGCAAGACAAGTTTCGCCAGAGCAGAAGAGGGGGCCTGGGACCCAGAAGAGCAGAGAATTTACAACGACTTTACAAGGAGGATCCGGATCAAGCCCATCAGAGCTCTTGTGCAGAGGGGATCCTGCTCACTAGCTCTGGGACAGACCCGGTCAAGGGACACGGAGCCCACAAGACCTTCTACCCAGCCACTTGGTGTCCAGCTCAGTGGGCGCCCCAGTCAGGGCAGCTGTATCTCCCCAGATAGATGGCTTCCAGCAAATTCACACGCCCCAGAGCAGCTGCCCATAAAATATAGAAACTATATAAATAACATAAATATTTTCTCATATATCTTAGCTATATAAATTATTCTCTTTTGCCCTAAAAACTATATATGCGAGGTAGACAAAAAAAATACCCTGTGAGTGTTTCCCTTAAAGCTGTAGAAGGAGAGGTCAGTGGTCACTGGTCCCAGGGGCCCCAGCAGGGCTGAGGTGGACCTTTGGGGGCAATTGGAAGAGAACAGGGTGGGAACAGGGAAGTAGAAGAGGGGAGAGGGCTACACAGGGAAGACCTCACAGGCCGAGGGGCCCTCAGAGCCTGACCCGTACCCTTGGCCTGGTCAGTGTTAGTGGCCGACTGTGGCCACAGCCCCTCCGAGGCTACCCTTTATCTTCCTGCCACCCCAGTACTGCCAGCCATGGACTTGGGATGCAGATGGCATGTTGGTGGACTGGGTGCCCTCTTCCTGCTGCCTTATGCCAGGGGCTGAGCCAGGGTGGAGGCAGAGCTGGGGTCTCAGAGGAGGAGGATGGAGCGGGCTGGCAGAGGGAAAGTCTCCTTGCGGTTGGGGAGCGGAAGAAACTAGGGAAACAGCCCTCTGTCCCTTTTCTCTTCCTGCCAAGATGTGGGCCAGCTGCTTGGGTCAGCAGAGTCACTCTCGGGAGGGGCCTCAGGTCAATTTGGCTGCTCATCAGAGCCTCTGCAGCCAAAGATCCTTCCAGCATCCCTCCGGATGCTGCCTGATCCACCGAAGACGGGGCAGCTTCTCCTCACCCGTGGAGATCACAGGGAGCCCCGGGGGCTTCTTCCTGGGGCTTGCACAGACGGTTTCTCAGCATTCGGCTGATTCTGAAGAGTTTCCTGTCTCAGCAAAGGGTCAGCAACTCTGGGTTCCGGGAGAAGGGAAGCTGACAGAGGGCGCGGCAGGGCCAGCAAAGCAGCCAAGGGCGTCCTGAAGGAGGTCACTTCCTCCCGGCTGGCATCGGGCTCTGCTCTGGGAAAGCACACAGCTTCCAGCAAAGTGACCCCTGCAAGGTCTTGATCCTGAACCAGAGAAGTGTGTGTCACTGAATGAGAGCCCTCAGCCTGGCAGGTCCAAGGGGTGTGCATGCATGTGTGTGGGGGGGTGCCTGTGTGCACCCCTGTGTATGTACCAGCTTCTCTCTCCTCCCTCTCAGGGCCTCAGTAGGCAGCCATGGAAAGGTCCACAGGATCAGAGGGAATTAGCAGTCACTTCTCTTCCTCAGGTAAGAGCCAAGGTGGGGGACCATTAGTAAATGAAGGGGGTCCCCCAAGGAACCAGGCTTAGCAAAGACTTTCCCACGCCTATAACGCTAGCCCTGGTAAAAAAAATCTTAATTAGATGAGTAGCTGTGAGTGCACAAACGTAACCAAATCAGAACTCATAAACCAACTCTTGTGTATCACGAATACCAGCTGCACAGGGGCCTCACAGCATAAGTGGACCCCGGTCACACTTACAGCTGGACTGACCCATCCCAGGCAGACTCCAGCCTTTGCTTCTGACTGACTCTGCCTCCCTGGGCCTTTGTGGCCCAGAAGCTCACCTCCCAGCATCTTGCTGGCTCTAGGCCACTAATCCCAGGAATCGAGATCGCGGGATATACCCCCTCTCCTCTCCAAAACCTCAGTCCTGCCCTCCTCTTGGCCTCCCTTATTTTCCTCCACATCCTTCCCACTCTGCCCTCCCGCTCCAAGTCCTCAACAAGGCTGGGGACCCTTGGGTTCAGGGGTGGGGCTCCCACCTTTCGAGTTGAGGGAGGGGAAGGCTGATGAGACCCAGTGGGGAGAGGAGCACAGGTCCCCTGGCATGCACATGGGTGAGTGCATGCACGCTGCGTGCACCTGCCCAGGAAGGCTGGCTGGACAGCTGGGTGGCCTCAAGGTGGCCCAGTGCCACGCGAGGTCCTGGCAGAGCCCAGCTGGCACACTGGGCAGTGGGCCTAATGCTTACAGGTGTACACAAGCTCCTCCTGCACGCATTGCTGGCACTCCACGTAGCAACACCACTGCACCTGGCAGTGGCAGGAGAAGGCCACCAGGCGGCTCTGGGTGTCATAGCCCCGCCCGCAGCATAGGCTGCTGCAGCTGGCCTCCCGGGAGCACACCCTGCCCGCCGTGCCGGGCGAGTACTTGCTGGGCCGGCAGAAACTGGGTGAGTCCTCCATGTAGACCAGGTCCCCAGGCCGTGGGGCCGGGCCCTTGGTGGAGCTGCCTGCTCTGGCTGGTGCCCACAGCTCCAGGCGGCCCAAGGCCTCGTTGGTGGCACTGGACACCTTGACGGCTGAGTCATGGCGCAGCTTTAACACCTGGCCTGTCTCGCGGAATGGGGAGAGCTGCTTCCAGCAGGTGCGCACGGCGCAGGAGCCCGACACGCCGTGGCACTTACACGTGGTCCTGAGGCCACTCTTCACGGCCTGCGAGGAGAGGCAGAAGGGAGGCGTGGTCAGAGACCCGGGCCCACAGACCCTAGAGCACCAACCCTGGCCGGGGAGCAACAGGAAGATGGGAAAGAGACAGGGGAAGGTCCACATGCGGGGGGCAGATAAGACTCAAGCTGGCCCACGTGGCACCTTAGGGCAAACTAGCTCTAGGCGCCCCTTCCTCTGGGCAGAGACGGTCCTCACATCTTGGTGAGAGCAGTATGGGCCGGATCTTAGCCCCAGCTCCTCCCCTGGCCCGAAGTCCTTGTGGAGCAGACAGCTTGCACAACTGAACACAGCAGCCCTGGTTTACACAAACTCAGTGATAAGGAAATAGAACACAGAACACAATTTCTTAAAGAAATGGAGCCCTAGCCTCTCCCAGCTTTCTGGTCCAAATAGGCCTAGATACTTTTTACCCTCCAGCCCTCCCACTACTGTGTGACCTCAGCCAAGTTCCTTCCCCTCTCTGGGCCTCCTCTGTCTTCTGTAAAATGGAGAAGGGACAGGGGTTGTACCAGATCAGTTTTCAAACTACCTTGGCTTCTAGGACCTCCAGGAAGGCCAGTGCTTGGAATGGAGACCCTTCTCCAAACACGTTTCTGCCTCACCAAGGCCCCATCCTCAGCCAAGCTCGCACCTGCTGCCCAGCTGATAATGATGCCCAGGATCCTTCCCTACTTCCTGGTACCTGGTAATGGTCCAGAATGGACGCCCAAGGAATGTTGGTTGAAAGGATGAGGCTCATCCTGGGCCGGCTCTGTGTGTGTGCTAGGGGGCAGGGCGGATAATGGCCTCCTAGAGACCTCGCTCCCCAGCCCTGCACTCTGGCTGGGAAGGGCTTGGGTCACCCGGGAACGTGCTCACCTTGATGCCCACGTGGGTGTTGTGGGCGTCTACCCGTGCCCGCAGGTCTTTGCTTCCTCTCTTGGGCCCCAGGAAGTTGTTCAGGAACTTGGTGCTGTACTTGAGGTTGTCGCCGCACACGCCCCACTGCCAGGCCTGTCGGCTCTCCAGGCCCGGAGAGTCATCACAGGTGCAACGCTCCATGCGCCCAGCGCTGCAGGCCCGGGCCAGAGTGTGCGTGAGGGCGGCCGAGGACACCGCGTACAGGAAGGCCGTCTCCTTGAAACCTGGGCCGGGCCCCGGGGGGATCGGGAGGGAGGAGGAGAGTGGGCTCAGGGGCTGTCTGCTGCCCTCTGAGGATAGAGTGGGTGGTGGGGCCGCTGTGGCGAGCAGGATGAAGGGCCTGTGAACCTGAGGGCACAGCTCAGGGCAGCCCCCCTGTCACCTGCCCCTTAAACTCAGGATGCAAGTTGCTGTTTAAATGGAACTTCCAATTCCCAAGGGAGTGTGTGCCCAGGTTCTAAGGGCGGCAGGACAGGGGCTGCTCCTTCTACTAAACAGGTGAGAACACAGATGCGAGAAAAGTGACATGGGCATCTGGCGAGTGGCGAAGCTGGGTTAAACCATTGATCTTGACTCCAAGCTGATGTGTGAGCAAGTTGGACCGACCCATTTCTGAGCCCCTGATCCTCTGAAATATGCTTCCTATGCTTCCTGATGCCTCTCAATGTCACCCTCTGCTACCTACTGGGGAGTAGGCCCAATGACTGAGTGACCTCGGGTCTCCCTCCTGACTGGTCCCAAACCAACCATCCACCCACTTCCAGGACAATCACAACGCTTGCACTATGGGGTGCAGCCCAGAGCTGGCCTCCCCTGTGAGCTCGCTACCTTCTACCTGCTCTCTGATGTACCTGGGGTGCTTGTGACACTGAGGTGGGGTGGGGCATCAGCTCTGCTCAGACCCTCCCAGCCACGGGGAACAGTTGCCTAAAAGGGGGTGGGCTGCTCTCATCCACCATCACTCCCTTTTTTGTCAAAAGCCCGTTGATGCTTGGTGATAGTCACAGGATGACCTTTTCCCCCACTTGGGCTGAATGTTTTCTGAGGGAAGATGGGGTCTTGTTCGGCTCCGTATCTCCAGCATCCAGCACAGTACCTGGCTCGCTGAGAGCCTCACCAGATGCTTAGTGAAGTGATGGCCAAGTGGAGACATGGGGCGGGCAGGGAGGGAGGGAGGTAGGGTGGGAATGGAAGGGAGGGAGGGAAGGATGGACTGATGCTTATGATCAACAAAGAAACAGGTGAGTGAATGAACAAATGAAGTCTGTTGTTGGCCTGTGTCATGTCACTTGGCCAACTATTAACTGCCATCCCTCCTTATCTGCTCTCATACCTTTGTGAGTGTGAGTGTGTGTGTGTGTGTGTGTGTGTGTGTGTAGGAGGCTGAGGGAAGGGACTGGGGGACCACCCATCTCATCTGTGGGCTCTTCCAGTAATGGGTGGTGCTCCTCCTCTCCTCTCTTGCGTCCTCCTTGCTCCCCTGCCCCCGCCAAACAGGGAAAAGCTAGGCCTCATTAACTCCAGGACCCTTCTTACTCAGGACTGTGCTGGGTTCGTAAGGGCAACGTGGCCCGGGGACAGGGGCCTGGGGAGTGGGAAAGGCAGCCTCCTCCTCCCCAACCCTCCTCCTCCTAATCCTCCTCCCAGCCCTCCTCCCCAAACCTCCTCCTCCCAGCCCTCCTCCCTCAGCCCTCCTCGCCCCCAGCCCTCCTCCCTCAGCCCTCCTCCCCCCAGCCCTCCTCCCCCCCAGCCCTCCTCCCTCCCAGCCCTCCTCCTCCCAGCCCTCCTCCCCCAGCCCTCCTCCCTCCCAGCCCTTCTCCTCCCAGCCCTCCTCCCTACCTCTCTTGAGCAGCCCCGTCCTCCCCTCTAGGCTGCAGTTCCAGCGCTCATGCCGGAACTGAAACTGGCACTCGAGCAGGCTGAGGTGTGCGGCATCCTGCAGGGTCTCAGCCAGGCCTGGCTCCCGCCGGCAGAGCTGCTTCTGCCGGCGGGACAGCTTCAGGAGGTCACACTGCTTCAGGTGGGCCCCACCCTGTGCTGGGGCAGGGGCGGTGCCCAGACCCGGGAAGGGTGTCAGGACCTCCCGCCCGGTCAGGCTAGAGGAGGCAAGAGAGAAGGGAGACCAGTGACCCTTGGGTCGTGACAGGGGAGGAGGAAGGATGACAATCCCTAAGAATGTGGGGCAGGTGAGTGGAAGGGCCTTCCTGGGGGCTGCATTATTCGCCCTTCTAGGAGGGAGGCTGGCCCCATGGGGTCATGCCCCCATTTTACAGAGTAGGAAACCAAGGTGCTTATAACAAGAGCTAGTGCAAGATCTCAAACCCAAGTTTTCCAGAAGCCAAAGTCTCTGCTCTTCTCACCCACCTTATTTCCCAAACTTGCCCAATCAGAAAAATCATCTGAGGTGCTTATTAAAAATACAGATGCCAGGATCTATACTTAGCAATTCTGCTTCTCTTGGTCTGGAATAGGACCTGGGAATCTGTATATTTTCCACATTCCCTGGGCAGCTTTGAGGATCAGGGCAGTTTGGGAAATATTGCGCATAGCATTGGCTGCTGCCTGGCTTGCATGTTCCTAAGAGGGGCAGGCAGAGGGATGTCGACATTAAGAAGACGTCCAGCCAATTTCCCTGGTATCCCTCTCTCCCTTACATTAGGTTGCTGCCCAAGTAATGCCATGCCAACCTAACTTGTTTCCATAATCCCCAGATAGATCTTTAACCATCTGGCCACTCCATGCCTGTTACAAAAAGATACTTAGGGAATACCCGAATGGATGGAAAGGTGGAAGGATGGAGAGATGAAGGGAGGAAGGAAGGATGGGTGGATGGACTGACAGGTGGATGAAGATGAAGGAGGTATATTTTCATCAGGCCACCAGCTCCAGACTCTTTGCTCTACTATATCTGAAGTCCATGGATGCTGAATCAGGCTGCCACTTTCCAGTGGCCCATCACTTCCTAGCTGTGTAACCTAGAGGCACTGATTTTCTCCTCTGGAAAATGGAAAGTGTGATCCTTGCTACCTCCTGGCGCTGCTGGGAGGATTATTTGAAAAGTTACTAACCACAGGGGCTGGGACTTGCTGTTTCACCTTCCTGCTAGCTGGAGTTTCTCAAAACTCTTTCCTCTTGCAAGATGCTTTACTCTCGGGCTTCCCTGGTGGCGCAGTGGTTGAGAATCTGCCTGCTAATGCAGGGGACACGGGTTCGAGCCCTGGTCTGGGAAGATCCCACATGCCACGGAGTGGCTGGGCCCGTGAGCCACAACTACTGAGCCTGCGCGTCTGGAGCCTGTGCCCCGCAACGGGAGGGGCCGCGATAGTGAAAGGCCCGCGCACCGCGATGAAGAGCGGTCCCCGCACCGCGATGAAGAGCGGTCCCCGCACCGCGATGAAGAGTGGCCCCCGCTTGCCGCAACTGGAGAAAGCCCTCGCATGAACCGAAGACCCAACACAGCCAAAAATAAATAAATAAATAAAGTAGCTATAGAACGCAGCTTTCTTTAAAAAAAAAAAAAAAAAAAAGATGCTTTACTCTCTAACCTGGGCAGAGTCTTCCCTTTGTACAGATAAGGAAACAAAGGTTTTACAAGGAGGCAGTGACTAACTTGAGTCTTACAGCTGATCAGCAGCAAGGTGGGGACTACAGTGATTTTGTTTTTTTTTTTTTTTGGCTGTGCCCCGCGGCATCTTAGTTCCCCGACCAGGGATCGAACCCATGCCCTCTGCAGTGGAAGCTCGGAGTCTTAACCACTGGACTGCCAGGGAAGTCCCAAGGTGGGGACTACAAATAGAGCTCACCTTCCCTCCGCCCAGAAGCGGTCCATGAGATGTTTCTCCCAGTTCAAAATATCTGCTGTCCTGTACCCTGGTGGCCCTCGGAGTGGGTGAAATATACATCACTCTGGCACCCAGGCTTGAGGAAGCAGACCCTTTCTGGAATTTGCTGGCCTTGTGGCCGTGGTAAAAGATCAAAGGTGGAACCAGGCGATGGCTCTTAAAGCTCCTGCTTGGATGTGGCACTTGTCACTTGTGTGGCCAGGTCTGGGCTGCACCCCATAGTGCTCAAGTGCCACCAGCCAAGGCAAGCCCTGTGGCCAAGCCCTGAGTGGTCAGAGAGGCCCACATCCCACAGAGCCAAGGGCACGGCTCTCCTGCTTGGAGCCACCTGCCCCAGCCAGGACATCTGGCTGGATGCCACACCCTCCCCATCTACCCCAGGGAGGGTGTGGGTCCTGGCCAGGTCCCAGGTGCCCCCAGAAAGTGCCCGTAGATCCCAAATCCATCAGGTGCAGCCAACCCAGTGTGGAGCAAATCTCCGAAACCCCCGAGCAGAGACAGATGCTATCGGGCTCCTCCTGGCCCAGCCCGGCCCTGGGCTCCCCTCCCAGACAGGGTGAGGGCAGGGACCCGTTAATCATTAATCTGGGGGCAAATGGGTAAATTTCCAGTCCACCAGGTCTACACCCAAACCCCTCCCTGCAGTCTGGCAGGAAACCCTTAGAGGTTGACCCTTGGCAGGTCCAGAGCAGAACCCAATGTCAACTCCAGCCCAGGATACCCCACCCTGACTGGCTTCCGGTGTGGAGGGCAGCTTGGGGGCTGCAGGAGCAAAGGGAGCAGCAGCCATCTAGCCCCTCGAATGTCTTCCTCCCCACACCAGGGGCTGGTGTGAGGGGCAGCTTCTGTTCACGCAGTTCTTGTGTTTCAGAAATTGGGACCTCCCTTGTAGTAGTGATTAACAGATGAGAGAATGAGCAGGGAATGATGGGAATTTTGGCCAACAGGACTGCAGATCCTTCAAGGCCTGTCTCAAATTCCATTATAAGAATAATAGCTATTATTTTTATATCATTAAGCTATATTATATGTTATGTAATGTATAATTTATATTCTATTATATAATATTATCTACCACGGTTTTTTTTTTTTTTTTTTGGCCATGCCATGTGGCTTGTGGGGTCTTAATCCCCTGACCAGGGATTGAACCCAGGCCCAGCAGTGAAAGTGCCAAGTCCTAACCACTGGACCACCAGGGAATTCCCTTATCTACCACATTTTGAGTGCTTATTACTAAGCCCTTTAAATTACTCTTTCAGACACCTGTTGGGTTGGCTGCCTACCTGTTCCTTCTATCTACATGGTTACCCTGTCTGCCATTTTATACCATATGATCTTGCTGCTCTGGCCTGTTGATTGGACCACTGAGGATCACATGACCCAGGCTGGGCCAATCAGTTCTTTCTCTAAGAATTTGGAAGTTGACTTAAGAGAGCATACATTTGCTTTCTCTCTCTTTTTCTCTCTTTCTTTGACTTAAGAGAGCATACAGTTGTTTTCTCTTTCTTTGGGCTTGTAACTCAAGAGATAGAAAGCTGGTCCAAAGCGAGAGAAAAAGAATGAACCAAACCCATAGAGAGAAACAGAGGTGAGAATGGGAGGGAGAATTTGGGGAGCTCTTCAGCCCCTGGCCCCAGAATCTTCCTGTGGTCATCTCTGTTCTTACTTGAGACACTCCTATCTGTAGAACGATGTCAAGGCTGAGAGTCAGTTTGTCTAGTTAAGGGTGCCGTCCCTGATCACCACCTTCTGACAGCTGTGGAGTACCAGCACACCCTACGCTGCACTTGTGAGCCAGGCTCGGCAAACACATTTTCCCCCCATCAACAGGCCACTGTTTTTTTAATTTCGTGTAATAGACCCTGTGATTGATGGCCCCAGGAGTCCAGTATAAAGTCGGTTAATTTTATTAGCAGTAATGACACTTAGTAGCGATTAATGGTCAGGAAAGGCAGCCAACCGCACAGGAGCTTCAGGCCATACTGGGCCCTGGTCTGCCCAGGGCTGCTCTCAAAAAAGGCCCCCTCACACTGCCTCAGGGGCCCCCATAGGACCTAGGAAGACAACGGAGAGACATACCAGGACCCAGTTTCCCTTTTATTTGTTTTCTATGTTGCAGTTTGGGACCATTTTTCCTTTGAAGAAATAGTGCCAGGACATCAAACTTAGAAAATACCCCAACTGATTTCCTTAAACAGTGCCAGTAAATGCTCTGACACATGCCCTACGGATGCCGTGGCATCTGCTAGAGACGGTTTCTTCTTGGACCTCAGAAGAATTCGAGGTGTTGCAGGTTCCAATCTGTTCCGGGGTCCGTGGGCATGATCCGTTCCCATTGAAGAAATCATTCTATCTGGCATTCCAAGCCTGAGAACCCCACCCACCAAGCCCTTCTGCAAAAATCTCCACTTGTTAGTTGAGCATCTTGAGGGTAAGATGTACAACCAGAGAAGATCGAGTGAGCTTCGTTGAGTCTAAGGAATCCAGACAAAATCTGGGGCTTTAATGAAGACACCTCCCCATGGTCAGGTCAGATGCTATCAGTCAAGCAAGCGAGCAGTGTTCTGGACTGAAGAGCAGAGGACGGATTATCTGCAAACTTGCTGATTACCCTTCTGGGCTGAGGGATAAGAGCGCCTTCAGGCCCCTGCCTGACTCAAGTGCCCCTGAGACACCTGGGACCAACCCTTCCCCATCAGTTGCACCTGCTTTGGCCCAGCTGGTCTGTCTCCCCCATTCCTGTTTCCTGTCGGGCTCTCCCAGGTTGACTTCCAGCCTCTTTTGTCCCATTAGGAAAGCAACCACCCCACGTGACCAGCTCCATTCTCCTCCCTTCTTTGCCCCCAGCCTGTGCCCCTCTGTCCTTTGCACCCTCAGCCCATGGCCCTTGGCGGTCAGGTTGATAAGACTGGAAGCCCCCACCCTCACACAATGAGATGCCTTTGGCTTTGACCCCAGAGCCTCCCCAGCCGCTTCCCAGGCCACCTCGTCTCCCTCCAAAGTGGGAAAAGTCAAGGGTGCCCCTCCGGACTTCATCTCACATCCTACCCACCCAGACCCCCTCTGTCCATGCCTGGTCTTTCCCGCCCGTGCCTTCTTTCGCCCTGTTCAAGGCTCACCCCATCCACAGTTTTGGCTAAAGCTGCCCCATCTGGGATGACCTTGAAGGAAGCAAAAGTAGGTTCTCCCAGGCTTTGGGGAAGCCTCCCAGGAGACTGCTTTGGTCTATCGTCCACAGGACCCCAGGGACCAGCGAACCCCTGAGCAGAACTAGAGTTCACCCTGGAATGATCACCCGTCACTTGCTAGAGTGTGGGGACCAAAGGACCTCAGGCCCCCAAGGCTGTTCTGGCCTGGGTAGTCTGGTCCCAGGTCTGCCCTCACTCACTGGTGACCCCAGGGATGTCCACTCACCCCCTAAGCTCATTCTATCTAACAAATACACCTTGACTAGTAGGAGAGCATGACTGGAGCCAGACTGCCTCAGTTCAAATTCCACCTCCACCCCTTACTAGCTGTTCTACCTTGGGCAAGGCACTTCACCTCTCTGTGCCTGATCTGTGAAATGCAGATAATCACAGGACCTATTTCACATGGTTATTGTGAGATTAAATGAATTAACATCTGTAGAGCTCTTAGAACAGTATCTGTCACATGGTAAGCTCCCGGTTAAGTGTCATTCTTAAGCATCTACTACGTGCCAGGTGCTGTGCTGGGTGCTGGGACCCACACTCATAACCTCAAGGAGCTCACAGTCTGGAGGGAACTTGGCTGAATTCAGAGCACTGCAAACTCTCCCCAGACCCCAAGCGGCAGGGAAGGAGAAGGCTCTGAACCAGCCCAAGTCCCAGAGGAACAATAGTTGCTCAGGGACCCGGATCAGATCTCCTAACACCATCTGGGTAAGAACCTGACCTCAGCCAGTCCCCTCCTGCCTGTACTGGGAGGCCCGGGGTGGAGAGGGGGCTGAAGGAAGCTCTTGGGAGCTCTCTGGAGAAGGCCCAGCAGGTGTAGAACACTTCCCATCACCTGGGGGTGCCCAGGCTCTGTTCTTCCAACCCTACCCCCATCCCTGTTTCTGCTCGAGAGGGTCTGACGGTTCCAGAGGAGACCGCCCCCAGGATGTGGGTGGGTGAGCAGGTGGGTGGCACAAGACAAAACTGGCGGTTCCCAGGACACCAGGTCATGCCAGCCTGTCTGGACACTTAGCTGGAGGGACCAGGAGCTGTTCCTGGCACCAGGGCTGGTGCCAACTGCAGGCAGCTACCTGGGAACCAGGAAAGCCTTGCCCTGCCTGGAGCATTGGCCTTGGCCCCGCAAAACCCTATTAGATGCTCCGATAACAGGCTTCCGCTGCAGGGCCATTTGCATGGTAAGTGCACCTTTTGTGCTTTCATCTCAAATATCTCAGCCCACCTCTCCCGCCCTCACTAAATCCCCCTATACACACACACACACACACACACACACACACTCACACTCACACTCCCCACCCCCACCTGTCCTCTCCAGTCGCCACCTCTTCCCAGCAGGGGAGAGTTAGCGAGGACAGTGTCTGGCCCAGGAAAAGAGGGCACATGGCTCCGGGCAGTCCTTCTTCAGAGAGGGGGCCCCCTCCACACCCCTGGCTCCTCTCCCCTCCTCCCGTCATCTGTGGGGCCCCGAGGTTTACACTGCTGAGAAGCACATCCCTCTCTCCATCCTTCAGGCTCCTCTCTCCTTGACAAGACTCACTGTCACCTCATACCTCCTCCATGAGGATGTCCTTAGTGAGCAGCCTTAATGGCAAATTTGGCAGGTACCGTTTCCCACTTTTCCTCCAACTCCTCCTCCCCCATCCTTTCACTCACTCTTCTATTTAAATATCAATATTGAGCATCAGCTTCAGGCCACAGAAGAGCAAAACAAACCAGACTGCTCGCTGTATCCCTGTCTGGGTCTCAGCCTTCCTCTCCTCCCCACCTCTTAGCCTCAGAACCCACCTCGAGGACTGAATCAGCACACCTCCCCGCCCCCCCACCAGCCCACCCCTGGCTCAGAGAGAAAAGAGACTGGCCCAGCTGTGGGCTTTATCTCTCCGAGAACAGCTCCACTTCCTGTTTTGCAGCCGCCCGACTGGGCTGCCTGCTGAGGATGGCATCGTGGAGACGGGTGCTCAGGAGCTAAGTGGGCAGCAAGCAGGCCGCCCAACAAGCTTGCTTTGCATCTCAACAATCTCGGGCATTTAGAGCCTGGCTGGTGCAACACCTGTGGAGGAAATGCTTCCCCCTTCCTCCTCCTGTCTCCCTGCCTCTCCACTCAGGCTCAGGCTGAAGCTGTGGAGGGGAAGTCTTTGCCCCTGGCATGGATAGATCAGGTGGCACAGTGGCCATGGAGGGTACCAAAAGTCACTCCTGTGCAAAGGAATCCCTCCCCTTCACAAGTCTGGGATGATAAGCACCTCCCCCACGTCCCTGGCTGGGTCCAAATGTACACCACTTGAATCATTATATTCTAGGGCTGGGGAAACCCTTCAGGACCACCCAGTCCAGATGTTTTGCCCTGATGGCTTCTGGGAGGTACCCCAGAGGCTTCTGCAGTGCAGGCAGGAAGGCAAGAGGTTTGCCAAGTATGCAAGTCTCTGCTTTGATCTGTCTGGTGCCCTGGAAGTTCATGTAAGATTTTTGTCCAAGATGATCCACTGAGTTAGTGGCAGGGCTGGGACTGCACCCCGGGTCTCCCGATTGCTCCCATCAAGATTGGCGGTCTCTGCTTTCAGTTTTAATGTAACACTTCAGGGAAGCAAAAGCAGCCTTCATCATAGTAAATGTCTAGGGTGATCGGAACGCAAGACGGGTAGGATTGAAGGGAAGGAAGACTGGTCAGGACTCCTCTGGCCCCCTGAGCAGCTGAAGGGAGAGAGGACCCTGGTCTAAAACTCAGTTTCTTTTCAGCCAAGAGTCAGAAATACAGCTTGGAGCAGTG
Organism: Balaenoptera ricei; assembly: GCF_028023285.1. Taxonomy (NCBI): domain Eukaryota; kingdom Metazoa; phylum Chordata; class Mammalia; order Artiodactyla; family Balaenopteridae; genus Balaenoptera; species Balaenoptera ricei. The sequence goes on along the minus strand of NC_082658.1, from coordinate 17,319,031 downwards.
GCCTGCCAATTCATATTGAAGTGTGAGAGTCTGATATAATAATGCCAGTATCTGAGAACATACTTTGCTAGACAGAGGAAGCTCAAAGGAGGGAGTCTGGGATCATGAAGAGGAGAGAGAAAGGGGAAGTCTGGGGTGAGGAAAGGAAGGGGAGGAGAGAAAGGGGGATGGAAGCCTTAAGATAAGCTTCCCCAGCTTCTTGGGTTCACAGGCCCAGCCCTGACCCAGGGGAGGAGTCGTTTAGGGGACACAGCATGGGGACGGCAGGGAAAGGCAAGTAGTCGCTGAGGCTGTATCATCTTGGGGCAACCAACACCCACACCCAGCTCTGCCCCGACCATGGGATCCTGGCTCGTGGGCTGGGCAATTTTGGCCAAGTTTTTTTAACCATGATAAGTTGACCAACTAACCAGCTTGGCAGGCTCTCGGGTGGTCACCCTTATCCCTGAGCCCAGCAGGCTCAGGCTGGGCTGTGGGCCCTGGGAGGGCCTGGCCCCTGGTGAATGCCTTGTGTGTGATCACCCTGTGATGAGGACAATTCCATTGTTTACATATGCTCTAGGAGGAGATGTCCCATGCTGCAAATTCCATTTGTCCTCCTGCAGGTCCCAGGGATGGCTCATGCCCCACCACACCCCTCCCCTCAGCCCTAAGGATAGCAGGAACCTCCAGCCTGGTCAAGGAGCCACTCCCTGAATATGCCTAGTGAGGGCCTGAGTGGTCAGGACAGCCCCAGGGTATGGATGGAGTTATAAATGGCTTCCTTGGGAATACAGCAGGGTCCTCCAGAACAGGACGAGAATAACTTCCCACCTCGGACTCTCCTGGATGCAGAGCCAACCAGGGTTGTAGCAAAGGGCCCCTCCCCTCATGCCAGGCCAGGCTCCTCCTTGTCTTCCTGCCATGGCTAACTCAGTCCAACCTCCATGCCTTTCTTCATGCTGTAATTGCTACCTGGGTTGCCTTTCCCAGTCTAAAAGCCCTCATGGATCCCCTGGACTCTTACAACCACAGCCTTTTTCAACACTTGACTCAAAAATGCAGGGAATGGGAAAGGTGATCCTGAGGCCCTATCTAGCTCTAGTAACCTAAGATGCTTGTCTGCCTCTTCCAGGAAGTCCTCCTTACTTGCCAGCCCCATCCCACTCTAACCATCCAACTTCTTTGTCTTCTCCCAGTTTTTCAGATGTAGTACTATTAGTTCTGCACGGCTCACTTTTTTTCTTCCTCCTCAGGGCTGTATAGACAGTCTCTCCAAGTAGGCTGTAACCCCCTTGGCAGAGGTCCTGGTTTCTCATCCCCTGAGGCACCCCCATCCCCAGCCCAGGCACCTGTTGACTGCATACATCCCTCAGGTGTTAATGCCAGACAGAGTATAGCTCCAGGCTCTCCCTCAGTCCCCTCCACCCCCAGGCCCAAACCACTGGCCTCCCTGCCATCTCACTCCCAGGCTGCAGGGGTTACCTAATATCCCCCATCCTCACCACCAAACCTTCCCAAGCTCAAGCCTCAAAGGCTCTGGAAGGGCGTGGCTCTGGAGGGGTGTGGTTCTGGAGAAGCTTCCCTGTGGCCATGCCTGCCCCAGCCCTCAAACTGGGATCTGGACCGACCCAGATCTCAGGGCAGTCTGGCCTCGGTCAGTCAGACCCTGACTCCTCCGACCAGCTCAGCCCCTATGGGGACAGGGAGAGCCAGGCTGCTTCCCTCTGACCCTCAGTTTCTGGGGACAAGCTGTGCTTGGGCAGCCAGAGCCTCCCTTTGATACACAGTGAGAACCTGGCCCAGGTCTTTCTTTAAAACTCAATGTACCCAACCTCTCGTGATGACACGTGACAGGTTCAGAAAATTTTATCCACGATTCCGGACTCCAGAAATCTCCGACAACTACAATTCTTGGGTACAGTTGTGGCAAACTCATGTGGCAGCAAGACTTGACCTGAGCCAAAGTGAGACTATTTATGGTCTATATTTATCCCAACGTGTAGATGTTTTTCTGCAAAAATAATCGTGTCCGATTACTGGGAGCTGCCCTATACCTTGCTAGGGATATTATGTTATACGTGGTATGCGTATTGTATTATCTTGCTAAAATTTGAAAACTCCTGAAATCTGAAACACATCTGGCCTCAAAGGGATTGTCCCTATGGGGAAAGCAGACCTTCTCTGCTCTTGCCCTAAAACTAGTCTCTTTGGAATTTCCAAGACAGACTGAACATGGTGGTTTGATTTTCTCTAGGCTCTTTGAGACTCTTCACCCTCTCTCTTCAGTCTCTCCAGTGAGAGGGTCTGGGCTTGAGGTGTCTGCCCCACCCCCAGCTCATTTCTGCTGCCCCCAGGATTCCCATGGAAGGCCAGGTGTGGTTGACTTCCGGAGTCTGATGGAGGCTAGTGCCTGCTCTCTGCTTTGCTTCCCATTCCTATGCTGACAGAGGCCAGGTCATGGCCAAGCAGCGTGTGCCTGAGAGGGCCATGCAGAAAGAGCAAATGTGATGGGGCAGAGAGGGAGGTTCTGGGGGCGAGGAAGGGTCAGCAAAAGGGAGAGGGGACTGCCCACCCCGACACTCACTGTGGACCAGGAAACAACGCTAGGGACCGTGGGTGGAGTCAACCAACAACAGGTCCCCAAGACTTCCGCTTAAAGGGCGCTATGCACGCTTAAAGGGCGCTATGCACGAATTGGAGACATGAGCACATAAAAAATTAGGTAACAAACCAAGAGTTGAAGACATGCAGTGCAAGAGATACCTACGACGTATGCCAAGTGAGAAATGTAGGCTACGGGGTGGAGGGCTCAGAGGGTCAGAGCTGCCCAGGGGAAGGCAGGCCTCAGCTGGTAGTCAACAGGCGCAGAAGGCAGGGATGAAGAGGTTGGCTCCGGGTTCTGATAGACTAGAATTCAAATCTAGGTGCTGCCCGCCACTGGCTCTGAGGGACTTGGCCTCTCTGAGCTTCCCCCCACACCCCCACTCACCTGTAAATGAGGATAATTCCACCAGCATCTATCTCCTGGGATGTCACAATGGTTAAATGAGATTATGCACATAAAGGGCTGAGTATAGGAAGGATTCAAATTATATAACGACTGGGATAAAGATGAAGAGAGGAAGGAACAGATGTCAAAAAGATACTCTTTAACCTGGGATGCTCTAAGACGGGCCACTAGACTTCCTGGACTCCATACATGTGGAGAGCATTTCAGCACTTTTATATACATAAAACCCTCATAACGACCCTACAAGGTAATGATTAGCCCATTTTATAGTTGGGAAAACTGCGGTCAGAGCAGTTAACTGACTTGCTCTGGGTCACGGTTAGTAAGTGGTTGGCTGGAGGATTTGAACTCGATCTGTGTGATTCCAAGTCCAGCGCTCCTTACACTATAGCAGGGCATTAGGCTGGCTCCCATCCTGCTCAGGCTGATGCCAGGGTGAGGGTCTCCCTCACAGCACCTGGCCCACCTCCTCCTGAGCCCAACTTCTACCTGAGCACACAAGCCTAAAGGCACCAGGACCTCTCTTCCTTAGGAGATTCCAGCCCAGGTGTCCCCCCGACCCCTTGCTTCTCTCTCTTCTGTTTCCTCCCCACTCAGCCTCAGAAACTCCACCACCGTCCATTGAGGAGGCTGGTTTGACCCCAGCTCTAGAGCCCAGCTCCTCACGGGTTATAGCTGAGCCCAGAGACAAGCTAGCCTAAATTCCTTCCCCCAATACAATGATTCTTATCAGTGATGTTTGGCTTGCAATCTACCACCCCAAAGCAGTAAAATTTCTTTTACCCTTTCTTCCCTGCAACCGTGTTTTTCTCAGGACCCAGTCAATTCCTACAACTATTTTTTAAAAAAATCCAAACACATAAAACACTTAGGAATAATTTTTTAAATGTTTACAAGACCTATACACTGAAAATTATAAAACACTGCTGAAAGAAATCTTAAAAGCCCCCAAAAGAGAGATATGGGCAGTTTATAAACCTGAAGACTCAATATTGTTAGAATGCTAATCATCTATAAATTGATTTATAGATGCAATGCAATCCCAATCAAAATCCCAGCAGTCCTTCCTGCAGATATTGACAAGTTGATACTAAAATTTATGTGGAAATACACAGGATCTAGAGTAGCCAAAACAATTTTGAAAAAGAAGGACAGAACGTGTAGTACTTGGTTTCAAGACTTACCATACAGCTACAGTAATCAAGACTGTGGTATTGGCCTAAAGATACACTTATGGAATAGAATACAGAGTCCAGAAATAAGTCCTCATATATTGGGTCAATTAATTTGCAACAAAGATGACGATGAAAAAAGGATCATCTTTTTGACAAATGGTGCTGGAACAAGTAGATATCTACATGGAAAATAATAAACTTCAACCCTTACCCATACCATCCACACAAGTTAACCCAAAAAGAATCACAGACCCAAGTGTAAAAGCTAAAACTATGAAGTTTCTAGAAGAAAACATAGGAGGAAATCTTTGCAACCTCTAATAGGCAGAGATTTCTTGGATGAGACACACAAAAAGCACAAACCATACAAGAAAAAGTTCAAAAGTTGTACTTCATCACAATTAAAATCTTCTGTTCTTCATAAGATAACAATAAGAAAATGAAAAGGCAAGCTACAGACAGGGAGAAAATATTGCCAATACTTTCTGACCAAGGACTTATATCCAAAACATGTAAAGAACTCTTACAACTCAATAAGACAAATAACCCAATGAAAAAGACATTCAAATGACCATATGATCCAAATATCCAGTCCTATATATGTATTCAAGAGAAATAAAAACATATGTCCACAAAGAGGGATGTACATGAATGTTCATAGCAGCTTTATTTGGAATAGCCCCAAACTGGAAACGATCCAAATGTCCATCAACTGGTGAATGAATAAACAAATTGCGGTACATCCATACAATGGAATACTACTCAGCCGGAAAAAAGGAATGTGCTACTGATACATGCAACAACATGGATGAATCTCAAAAACGTTATTTTGAGCAAAAGAATTCATACGCAAAAGGCTATATACCATATGAGTCCATTTATATGAAATTCTACAATGGGCAAAACTAATGTGACAGAAAGCAGGGAAGTGGGTGGGAGAGTGTTGACTGCAAAGGAGCACAAGGGATCCTTTGGGATGATGGCACTGTTCCATATAGCAATTGTCGTGGTGGTTACACAGGGTATACATTTGTTAAAACCCAAACCGTGCACTTAGAATAGATGCATCTTATTGTATGTAATGTTGATTTGGAAAAAAAAATTAAGGTTATGTTTTGCTTCTTCACAATGTTGACACTCCCCCAACCCAAGAAGATGGTTAGAACCCTAGCAACCACCAAGAGTGAGCCTGTACTGAGCACTTAGTATGTGCCAGGCACCCTACCAGGCCCTTTCATTCATTGTCTGAATTAAGCCTCACACCAGCCTTTAGGATGGGTATTATCATCACCCAAAGCTCAGACAGGTTAAGACATGTGTCTGGAGTCACACAGCTAGCAAGAGGCAAAACCAGGATTCAAACTAAGTTCTAGATGACTCAAAAGCCTGTGCTTTCATAAACGGATCTGTACCATCCCTAGATAGGAAAGAAACCCAAACAGGGCAGAGGTCACACATTTAAAAAGCACCACCAAAGTCAACTACGATTTTAAAAGCTGCATCCACAGGAACTATTTCTAGATACAAAATTCATTGGGATGACTTAAAGACTGGACTGAATGACAAGGCCTAACATATACCCAGCTCATCACATAATACAGTGAGTGTTCATTTATAAAACACCACAGAATTTAATATTTGCAGAATTCCCAAGCCATTTGAGCCAAAACATGAGCTCTTGAGTAATCCTAGACTTCCAAGCCAGGACCATCTGGTTAGGGAACATTAGGACCTCCAGATGCTAAAGACCTTGTAGGCAAGTGACTCGATCGTGGACAACACTGAGAGTGGTCCAGAGCCAGGACAAACCTGGTCCACCTTCCATCCCACTGTCATCGTGCCATCCTCTGGGAGCCCACCTGATACCCGAGCAGGGCTCAGTGCATCCTATCTCACTGCTGAGGACAGAGGAGAATGCTGTGACCTCACCCATCCCACTACAGCCAAGAATCTGACAGATTTAACCAAGTAGGGGAGGGGGCAACCCTCTACCTCCTCACCCTCTGCAGCTCCTTTGCAGCTGCAGCTCTCCTGGGTGACCACACAGTATTAGCTCTAGTGGCTAATACTCTCTGTAGAACAAAGAGTCCAGATTGGCGGCAGGACCTGGTTTCTATCCTGCCTCTCCCACTAGCTTGCTGTGCGACATAGCGTGAGTCACTGAAACTTTCTGACCCTCAGTTTCCTTTTGGGAACTATTTACACCCATCCTGTATATACCTCAAGAATGGGTCTGAGGATCAGATGGCAGAGGGGCTGAACAAGAAAATTATTTGTAAACTGCAATACTAGTTATGTTATTATGAGCATCACCAGAATTAGGTGCTAGACTCAAGTAAAAGCACCAGAAGCAGCTGCTGGCTCACTGATTTGGGGATGATGGTTCCTTCATCTGAAAAATAGGAATAATAATACATGACCTGCTTGAAGCAGGGAGTTAGACCAGAGAAACTTTGGGGGTCACTTCCAACTCTAAAGTCTGATACTATGATTTTAAAAGGCCCAAGAAGATTGGCCTCACCCGCTCTCCTGATGTCTGAATTTTCTTTTATCAGGATGCCAAAACATTTGATCTTATAATCAGAAATGAGACTTCAAATGCAAATGACCTAGAGAAGGGAGAAGCACATTGCCACACATTCTCACTACAGTGTTATAGATTCCTTCCAGAGAGCAAATTCAGATAGTACGATGGAAAACCTGGCCTAACTGAGTCATGACAGGGCTTCCTCAGCGAGAATTCAGGCTGCATCCTGTCTGTTCTCTGAGACCAAACACAGAACAGCACAAAGCCCCATTTTTAGCTTATTCTCTGAACATTTTTCCGCCTCCCCAGACTGGGGTGGTGGTGGCTGGAGTGTATTTTGCCAGCTCTGTCCAGGGGGGCTCATGACTTGGAAGAGGTGGCTCATACTCACATGTTCCCTCTCAGCCCCAACCCATGCCTGATCCACCATCTCCCTTTTCATTTCCAAGACCGCCCCCTTGCTCACGGCTCTCAAATTCTAACCCTGTGCACTGCCACAAACTCCTTTCCCTTCCAACCGCACCAGCCTGGGTGGTTCCAGCTTCCTGGAGCCCCTCTCCTCCCATCTCATCTGGCCCTTGCCCCATCCTCAACCTCCAAACCCAAGCAAACACGAGGATTGTGAAAATGAGCTGATATCCCAGAGGATGCAGGCACCATTTGTCCACACCCCTCTCCTGCCCCCACTCTCCATTCCAGCTCAGAAACCCCTGCTGGGGCTGGACTATCAAGACACTGTATCTCCTTAATAATTAGTAACATCAGTTGAGCATTTACTATGTGCCAGACCCTGTTCTAAGTGCTTTACATGTACTAACTCACATGATCCTCCTATGAAATAAGCACTATTATCCTCATTTTACGGATAAGAAACTGAGGTACAGAGAGGTTAAGTGACTTGGCCAAGAGCACACAGCTAGCAAGCAGATGGATTGGGGATTGAGCCCAGAGTCTGTACCCTAACCATTTTATCCCGTCTGCTGAGGAGCAGTGGCTTTTCAAGCCTGAAATCATTGGGAAACGAACATGAATGCACAGTGCTCTTGAAGTGGATAGAGAGGCTCAGTCATATCAAGTTTAGCCCCTTCTCTGTACAAAAGGGGACACTGAGGCCAGAGACTAAGTGATCTTCCCAGGTCACCAGCAAGCTGAGCCCTGAGCTAGGGTCAGGGCTGACGCCACCCGCTATATATTTCAGGAGCGGCCACTGCCCACAGCCAAGGCATGTTTTAACCAGGGGTCATGACCTGGAAATTAGCCCACAGCCCTTATTCCAGCCTGTGCAGGACCTCTCAGACCCTCTCAGACCCTTATTCACCCCCTCCCTGCCAGGTCCTTAAGAGCAGCCTCTGGCAGGTCACTTGCTTGGTGGTTTATGTTTTTCGGTTTTTGTTTGTTTTTGCCTTTGCCGGGGTCAGACTGTAAACCTCGCCTTGATTTGGGGTGAGGATCACAAAAAGTGCCATGATTTAAAGTAAGAGACTGTATATATTTAGAACAGGCTTTGGGTGGAGGTCAGGAAAGTCCCTTCACACCCACGACCCCATCTCCCACCCCAAGTCCCTGCAATTCAGGGTCAGAGAAGGAGGGACAATTGCCCTGTAACTTGCTCTCCAAACACTGCCCACTCCCACCCATTCTCTCCCCAGTTGTCACCCCCAACTCTGACCCTCCTTTTCCAATCATGTATACCGCCTCCCCTCTTACTCTCTTCGTCATTCTCCTGAGAAGTCACCCGACGCCAGGTCTGAGATTTGGTTGGGTTTCCCCCACGGACGGTTCCCTCCCGCTCTCCAGCTGACACTCCCCACGGTCCGCGGGTTCCCCCATCCCTCTTGGATCAGCGCGATCCCCTCCCCCGGCCTCGGTAACAACCCACCCCACCCATCCAGCCAGCCCTGCGGGTCTCCGCTCTGCGGGGCGAAGGCAGAGGGTCGGGAGGGAGCCCCAGGCAAGGACGGGTGGCTGGACAGAGCCCAGGATGGGGGCGGACAGAGCACCGAGTGAGGATCCGAGAGGGCATCCGAGCGCGGGAGGGACGCCTCGGACAGGCAGGGACAGGGAGCCCCGGGGAGGACCGGGACAAGGTCCGAAACGCCTGCAGAGTCCGGGAGCTTGGGTGGGGGTCTGAGACCCGGCCGAGTGGGCGGGATGAGGTCTCGGACAGGACAGGGTGAGAAGAGCGGCGGTGAAGGGGACCAGATCTCGGACGCTAGAAGGTGCGATCCGCGTCCGAGTCGGGGAAGCCAGAGAAGGAGCTCTGGGCGCGAACTCCGACCCCGAGATGGGGCTGGGTACCACCGGGGCTAAGGTCTGAGTTCGAGATCCCGCCGCGGCCAGGGCCAGCGGAAGGGAAAAGTTGGCCTTGCTGCAGCGGGAGGAGGGGAAGGCAGGCGGGCCGGGGCGCGGCGGGCACTGACCCGAAGTAGGCGGCGGCGGCGGCGGCGGGCAGCGCCAGCAGGCAGAGCGCGGCCAGGGCCAGCGCGGGCGGGGGGCGCATGATGCCGGCGGCGCGGCGCCCTGTCGCATCTCCTCGCGCCGCTCAGCGCTAGCAGCGCCGCCACCAGCCGCCCGCGGGGCTTTAAACCCGGGAGGGGCGGAGCGGGCGGGGGGACGGGAGCGGCGCTGGCGGCGCACCCCCGCAGGCGGCGAGCCCCCCGCCTCATTGGCCCCGCCGGCTTGCCCCGCCCCATCGCGGGTGGGGCCACCGCCCCGGGTCCGCCCCCGCCCCGCCCCCAGCTCCCGCGCCCACCCTCCCCAGGTGAGAGCTCACCTGACGCGGTGCGGGCCTAGGGACGCGGCGGCTGAACGTGAAGGCCCCGCACCTGGAGAGGCGAGGATGGGGGTACGAGTCGGGGACCAGGGAGTTTTTGCCCCTCCGGGCGGGGTGGAGGCACACACAGGATACCTTTCCCCAAAGAACAAGGGGGCGTAGAAGGAGCGAGGCGCCTGGAGTCTGAGAAGTAGTTTCTCGTCCGCTCTCTAGCCGGGCCGGTGCGGGTCCCTTTGCCCGGGCTCCACGACTCTGAAGGCAGGGCCGGCTGTGGATGCAGAGACGCTCTTCCAGAGCAGGAGAAATGCACGTCTAACGGCAAAGGGAGTCCTGGTCGGGGGGCGGGGGGGTCCCTTGGTCAGAGCGGAGGGGGGAGAAGGGAGCCCAGTTTCTAAACAGGAGACTGTCTGTCAGGGAGGACGTCTCAGTGAGCATTTGCTGATGTTCATGGAACAAAAATCCAGATCCTCTGGTCAGTGGGGCAGGCAGAGCCAGGGTGGGGGTGGGAGAGGAACCTGCTTTCCAAAGAGTGTAGACGCCAGAACTTCTTTCAGACAGGGTGGAGATGTCCAGTGTTGGGCCACAAAGCTCTGTCTCGCTTATTCTTTTTTAAAGTTTAACCCCAATTCCTGCAGCGAAGGTGCAGTGATCAAGGCAGTGTGTGGCACCCATCTAGGAGGGAGACATACAACAAATGGCCCAAGCAAGATTTAATATGTTTTTGAGAGTCTTGAACACTGGGTCAAATCAAGCAAAACAAAATAGAACTTGCACTGAATGTCAAGATCTGCATGTAAAGTTTCCAAAAAATCAACCATGCATGCAGAACATCAGGTGACAGTGACCTTGGCTTTGTGGACACAAAGGCGCTGGGAGACTGGTGGGAAGACAGGAGCTGCAATATTAACAGAGGAAGCCCCCAGCCATAGTGAGCCTCTCTGGGCTCAGTTCCCCTGTCCAATGAGGGGAGTGATTAGCTAATCAATGATCTTTAACAACTCTGCCAGCGATATCACATCTCATGGTTCTGTTTATTGAGGCACACGGTTCAGTGTGGTGGGCAGAGACCTGAATTCAAATCATGTAAATTACGAACCTCAGATATGAAATGGGGATGACGATAAATATCTCACAGGATTTTTGTGCAAATAAGAGTGATGCCATGGGAATCCCCTGGAGGTCCAGTGGTTAGGACTCCATGCTTTCACTGCCAAGGGCGCAGGTTCAATCCCTGGTCGGGGAACTAAGATCCTGCAAGCAGCGCGGTGCGGCCAAAAAAAAAAAAAGAGTGATGCCAAATGCCTAGCAGGTGCTGCCACTCAATATCAGGGGTTGTTATAACTGCAAGTATGACCAGTGGTGTGCTGCATTGCAGGGTGGGTGGGAGTCTGATTTATATCATTTGCAGATTCCCGTGCTGCAAATATTGCCACCGTGGCTGATTTCAAGCTACCAATGTGGCATCATCCTTGATCTAAGGAGTTAGGAAGAGATTTGCACAGGTGGCTCCACAAGCCAGTCCAAACCAGCACACGACTAGTAAGACCTTGAACCAGGCTCAACGAGGCTCACAGGAGGGGAGGCCAAGCTGGACCAGTGTGAGTCAGAGAGGAGAAAGAGCCCCCACCAGGAGCCAGCCACCCCAATGGGCACCTGAGCTCGGGCAGGTGAGGAGGGAGCTGCCCCAGCTGCCCCTCCTGTCCTCATGCCCATGGGCACCCACCATACACTCAAGTACACACAAGCATGCACATGCCTGGCGGGGGGTGAGGCACCTTCTCCCAAAGTGACACATTTTCAACGTTTCATAAAACTTACATGTTGACATCTGACAGTTAAAGCTGTGATGCAGGGAAGTTGGAGAAAACACCAAAGATTCACCGGGGACATTAGTGGGTGGATGGTGAGATACACATGGAAATATCCAGAAGGAAGTTCTTTTTTAAAAAATTTTATTTTAAGTATAGTTGATTTACAATGTTGTGTTAATTTCTACTGTACAGCAAAGTGATTCAGTTATATGTATATATACATTCTTTTGCATATTCTTTTCCATTATGGTTTATCACAGGATATTGAAATAGTTCCCCATGCTATACAATGGGACCTTGTTGTTTATCCATCCTATATGTAATAGTTTGCATCTGCTCATACCAAACTCAGATGGAAGTTCTTGAGCCTCCACCAGCCAATGGTGTGAACCCCACCCTTGGGTCCAGCACATCTCACTGAAGCCTCCAGCCTCCTGAGAGGTTAGGGCAATCATTATTCCCATTGCACAGATGAGTTAACTGAAGCTCAGGAAGATTAAGTATCTGGTGCTTGTGACCCAGCTGTAAGTAGTGGAAGCAAGAGTTAAGCCCAGCCCCAGTGGGTCTGTCACACTGCTTGTCACTCATGATTGGCCACGGCTGGCTGAGGGCCACCCAGGCATAGCCTGACTCACAGTGGCCTTTGCATAATTCATCCTTACAGAGCATCATGTACCTCCTAAGTGCCAATCATCATTAAGGGGCTCTAGTCTGAAGGAGGAGATGATGGTGAAAACAGATTATCTCCACAGTTGTGATATTGTGGGACCCCTGAGGATGGACACAAGGATCAGCCCTCAGGACTTACAGCCTGGGCCATAATGATTTGTTCCTCACACCTCCCCCTCTGCCCTGTGAGCTCCTCAATGGGGGGTGTGGGGGGAGGGCGAGTTTTACTTCTTTCTGTATCTCCAGGGCCTGACACAGGGCCTAGCCCTTAGTGTGTATTCAGGTAATGTGTGTTGTCGTAACTTAGGTCTATGGCCTTTTTATGGGGCTGCAGAGATGGAAAGTGTTATTCTGACACAATGCATGCTCACAGAAACACCCCCTCCCATGCCCAGACACATGCTCCATCACACACACACACACACACACACACACACACACACACCTTGACACTCTACAACACAAGTCCAGGCATTCAATGACACACAGACTCCCCCATACCTCCCCCGTGGCTGTCTAAATTCCTAGGCAGACCCACAGCTGCTCCCGGACCTGCACGTTCACACAGGTATGCAAGAGAAGCATTCTTAGACATCCACATGCAGCTACCTGTCTCCAAGAACCAGCCCAAGGCAGCCACGGCTTGGGGATGGAGTTCTCCTGGCCCCCTGCGCGCGCAAGCGCACATACACACACACCACGGAGGTCACAAATGAGTGATCCGAAAGGTTTGTGTAGGCTGTATCAAATCCAGCTCCAGGCCCCTTCATCCTCCCCCCCCCCCAAACCTTCCCCCAGACCAGGCCACCCTGCCTGAAGCAAACCCCCAGGAGCCATTCATCCTTGTCTGGCCCCAGGTCCCACAGGGCTCCAAAGTCAAGCCCAGGCCCCAGGCAGAGCCTGGCACTCACACAATCCTCTGTGCTCACCACCAGGCTGTAAGCAAGTGGAAATGAGGAATTCCAGGCTGGCTCTCTCCCTCTAATCCCCCTCAGGGCTGCACCGGAAATGGAATCGACCCAACAGGAAGTGGGGCAAGTGATACCCAGTGGCTCGGAGGGAAGGCACCAGTGCCCAAGCCAAGCCCGAGGCATGGCTGCTCAGGGGAGCTGGTCCTGGGGAGGACCCAACCGGGCTGGTGTGGGTGCACTCACTTGTCCCTCTGCCTGGGCTCCCCCACTCCCTGTGACCTAGCTTTCTGTGCTATGGCCTCATTGTAACCAGTTCTGTTCTGCCCACTCCCATCCGTCCTACCCCAGCACATTTGAACTGGCCTTAACTCTCACTCTCTCTCTGATTTGGCTCCAGGGGGCCATGAGGTATCACATGGGGCACCACTGTCCCCCCTTTACAGATAGGACACTGAAGTTCAGAAAGGTAAGTAACTTCCTCAGCATTATGGAACTGATTGGCACTTGGGGGCTGGGTACTTGATCTTTCCAGAACATCAGACTGAAATAGGACTGAAACTAAGTGGGGAAAGTGGGCCACAGAATTCCACACGTGGGAGACACAACTATGCTTGAAAACAGCCAAAAAGATGGGAGAGAAGGATACGAAGATAATATTTTTTTAGTGGGTGCCTTGAAGGTTGTGTGTGTTAAAAATGTTTTTATCCTCTTTGTATTTTCCAAATTTTCTATCGCAAGCCTATTTAACATTTATAATGAAAATTTTTTTTCTTAAAAGGGGGAGGGGACAAAGGCACAAGAATAAATCTCTAATGGTAGAACTTTAAGCATTGGCAGGAAAAATATTTGGGAGGGGAACCGGGAAAGTATTCCTGGACATTCTTCTATGGCATCCATCCACCTATTCTTCTATAGGAAGGGCTCCTGTCCTCTCTTGGGGAGCTTGTGCTATAGCTGGCAGGGCACACCCCACCCATGGCAATTCCAATTCAAGGCCTTCTTACCTCTGTTCCTTCCGCCCTTCCTAGCCTTCTTTGCTCCTGAACTATGCTCTGAGTGGAGGTTGTGTTGTATGGAAGGTGGTATGACACTTCCTTGCGCCTCTGCCCCTGCCTCAGGCCCTTCTCCAGCCTTGATTCAACAGCATCTTTTTTTTTTGGCCACACCGTACAGCATGCAGGATTTTAGTTCCTCGACCAAGGATAGAACCCGTGCCCCCTGCCTTGGGAGCATGGAGTCTTAACCACTGGACCACCAGGGAAGTCCCACAACAGCATCTTTGAGCTTGACCAAGGAAGACTGAATGCAGAGGTAGGTAGAGAAATGGCAATCTGGATGGACAATCCCAATTTCAAACAGCCTGCTCCATTGTCCCCATAAGTGAACTGAGAACTGTCAGGTGACATGTATGCCTGTGCTCTGCCTGGGCACTGGGCTCACCATGAATATACATACCCACCCCCTGGGTTCCCACTTCCAGAAACATTAGAACACAGTGAGATGACCGGGCAAGCAGCACCGAGCAGCATGCTTTCTGCCTTCGACTACTGAGAATCCACTCCAGAGCCATCCCGCTGGCAAAGCACTAATGAAAGATTCTACTTTCGGGTGATTTATAACAGAAAGGTGTTCCGGACAAGCCACGGCTACTAACACGGCTCAAAAGAAAGAAAACAAGGAAGGAAGGAAGGGTAGGAGGAGGGCAAGAAAAACAACTTTCTTAGGAAATAGAAATGAGAAATCATCCAGAATTTACTATCAATAACATTCTGAAGATTCGACTCTGAACAGAGGCACAGTTCACATATTCTTTTTATGTAGTATGTTTTCATCTGAGTAACTTCTTGCTTCTGAAAGGGAAGGGTGAGAGGAAAGCGTTCCCATCTTGTTCAGAATGTTCAGCTGGTGCCTGGAGGAATGCAATCCCTTGCATTAGTTCTAGAAGGTGTCCATCACAGACCACCTTCTCCAGGTCACATTTGCACAACCACAGGTACACATTAGTTTGCAGGAAGTGCTCATTAACAAAGTCTTACTAGTAGACAGACAGTTGGACCACAGCATGTATTCATAAACTCAATGTGTGTGTTCAATGGCCCAGCCAGAGGTCTTTCTTGAAACTGGGGAGAGGCTCAAATCTTAATTTATCTCTGGGAAACAGTAAGCTCAGGCTTAACTCCTCACACACAAGTGCAAACACACACACACACACACACACACACACACACAGAGTGACTAATTCCATTTTACTACAAAATTTCCTTTTCATAGAAAGTATGATTATATACTATACAATTTAACAAACTTTGACCATCTGATGTTAAGCCCTGGGAGTAAGAGATGATGAACCAGGTCCTGTCCTTGAGGAGCACAGAGTTTGTTGGGAAAGACATGTCCATAAGTACATATAGCATTTTGACATTTCTATATCAGTATAAGCCGTTATTGAGTACTTACTACGTGCCAAGCATTGTTATAAGTCCTATGGGAATATTAACTCATTTTATCCTCAGAACATTTTACAGATGAAGAAACTGAGGCACAGAGAGGTTAAGTAACTGCCCAGCTAGTAAGCTTGGGATTAGAACCCACGGAGCCAGTATGTGTTTCACCACTGAACTGCAGCAAAGAGAAGTAAGTGCCAAATGAGATGAGAACCCAGGCAAGAAGACAAGCCATTCTGAGGATGATTATAATTTTTGTGACTTTCTGTTTGAATAAAAAAAAAAAAAAAAAGAGGACAAGCCATTCATTGTTCCAGGGAAGGTATGTCTGGGACAATATTGAGATGTAGTGATATTTGAGCAGGATCTTGCAGAGTGACTTTTTTTCAGTCCATCTTTCTTCACTTTGCCAAATGGTACAATCCATCCTAATTTGCCACATAAATGTTTGAGAAGGAAGCAAGTTTTACCACTGGTTGTCATTATAATTCTAAGAAATGATCCTGTGGGGCATCCCTTTGCTATTCTGAGTTCACCTTTGGAGTGAGAAGTAGATTGAAAGGGTGTTGGGGACTTTAGAATAGGAAATAGGAAATGCCTTTGAGACTTGCTGAACCTTGTCACTCTGTGTTATTGACTCTGGAATCTCATTTTTAGCCCCCAGCTCCAATGTCAAAGTCTACTCCGGTCTCTCCTTCTCTGGATTTTGCACCCAGCTTGTGCCTACATGTCTCCTCATGACCAGGCATTGTGTCCACTATGACCTGGATGTAATACCACATGTCTCCAATAGGGGTCGCTGACTACAACGGGATGGACAGCTGCAGTTGAGCGGAGAGAACCCTGGGTCCTAACTTAACCTTGTCCTGTGACCTCGGTTTCCTCATCCATAAAATGGATATAACACTCCCTGTCTGTCTCCCTCACACAACAGTGGTGAGAAATGTGAGGATGAACGTGGACACCTTCCAGTGTCATTCAGAAGAGGCAGCTCCTGTCTGACTTTCTCACAGCTCCGGTCTAGATGATTTCAAAAACCCAGTCATTCCGCAACTATCTGTTGAGCATTACTCATTGCGCCAGCGCCATACAGAATCCAGAAGTCATTTCTACCTTTGCATAAAAGGACTTCGAGTAAAAGTTTAAAGCAAACTGTAATCCTGACGGTGAGGGGGGTGGGGGGGCTCTGGCTCTCCCTGATGGGCAGTAAATGCAGCATCCCCGGTCCTGGGAAAGATCATGGAGTGTGAAATGGCAGGACATCTACTTGTCCTGGACTCCTACTGTGGTTGGAAGTCTTTCCCACCCAATAACTCGTCTCTTCTTCCCATAACCCAGAAAACAGAGGCACAGAAAAGGGAAGTGACCGGCCCCCAAACCTGGATTCCAGGAACCTCCCTGCCAGCTAATCCCAGAAAGTGGGGTGGGAAGGAGCAGTGCGGGAAGACGAGTGACCCGAGAGGGCTGGGAGGGACGGAGAAGGGAGGACCTTCCTGTTCTGACCCCCTGGCCAGGCAGACGGAGCCGAGGGCGGCCGCGGCGGCCAGCCTTCTGCAGGAGCGCCCCCTGCTGCTCACCGGTGCCGCCCGTTGCGGAGGCTGCGGTTGGAGGAGGACGCTCAGCGCTGGAAGGGCTGTTCTCCGGGCGAGCCGAGACGCCCCCAGAGTAGAGGGCAGGGAGGACCCAGAGGAGTCGCCCCAACCTCTTCACTTTGCACGTGGCAAACGCGAAGCTCGGAGGAGGAAGTGACTTGCTCAAGGGCTCTCAGCGAGCCAGCAGGAGGCGGGTCTCTCAGATGTCCCGCCTGACACCGCAGAGCCCTCCATCTCCCCTCCCCTCCTACTCCGAGTTCCTGAGCCCAGAGGGCGCGTCCCTCCATGCACTGCGCCTGGCCAGCCCCCCACCCCACCCCATTCCTCCTCTCCAGTCCCTACCCGCCCCACAAGCCCATCTCCTCCAGGAACCCTCCGGCACTGCAGCCCCAGAGCTCTCCCTTCTCCGAAGCCCTATTGCCTCCAGGGGCCGCGATGACTTTCAATTCGGAGACATGGCTTTGTCAGGCAGTTGGCACGGTCTTGGGAACCATAAATGAGGCCTCTTTCTTTGGAATTCTCTACTCACCTCCCCCCCAGCCTCTCCCCACGCAGAAGTGCCTGGTATAGGGCTGAACTCGCTGGGTGATGAATGTTGATGAACGTCTCTTTCTTCTTCCCACTGCAAAGCAGCCCAGCAGTATCTGTAGCCCTGGACAGCCAGGATGCCTGTGCTGGCACTGGGGCTCTCCTTCTGAGCCGGTGACCTTGGGCAAGTCACTTGAAATCTCTCAGAGCCCTGGTTTCCCCGACTGTAAAATCAGGCAGGGATAAAGCTATTCTTTGGGCTGGTTGTGAGGATTAAATGAGGTAGCGTGTACAGTGTGCCTGGAACATTGTAGGTGCTCAATAATCGGCAAGGTTGATTAGTCAGGCTTCCAAGGAGCCTTAGGTTGGTCTCTCTGGCCTCATCCTTCTTCTAGCTGGAATCCTCTTTCGTAGATGTGAACCTTCCAACCCTAAGCTCCCCACCTCCTGTCCGCTGTTGTAAGCAGCCTCAGGGAAGGGGACACACAGTGGCTACGTAAGGATCATAGGAAAGGAGGATGCTGTTGGAAGACAGAAAAGGCTACACAATGGCGGGTAGTCAAGTCACACTGCCAGGCTGATGCTTCTACTAACAAGGCTCGCAGGTACCTGGGTCTGCCTCTCTCGCTCCCCTCTTTGTGCTGGCTTCCTACCCCTGCACTCTTTCTAAACAGGTCTTTCTGCTTCTGCTTCTGTGAACTCCTCGTTCCTGCTTCTCTCAGAACTTACAGCCTGCACGTGGCTCATCATGACTGCTGTGACACCCCCATGGTACCACGGCCATTCAGCTCTGGGGCCCAGTGGCATGTGCCATGTATCTTAACACATGTCTCAGGGGAAGAGGGGGACCCCACACTGGCACTTCCGGGACCTGTCAAAGGCTGTGGCCAGTTGTGAACTGGCTGCCCAAGGGTCAGGCAGCCACACCTGGTCCAGTTGGCTATGGTCGTGGGGACAGGGTATCTGCTGCAAGCATGGCCACCAACATAGTTGCATGTCTAATAGAATAAATATTCAATAGACACTGTTATTAATAATAATAACAGCAATAATAATAGAAACTCATGGAAATTCATTTGAAATTCATTAGTAAAGGAAACAACCTCCTGTGAGCTGTTCTATGTGGTGAATAATTCCCTCTACCTGCACAGACCTCATGCCATATTACCTGTTTTGTACACCCAGATTTTATGTACTGCATCTGCTTGAAGCTTGATATACTCATATGCTTGTTACAACAAATACTGCTCCAGGAAACAGTCCCAGGGTCCCCAAACTTGACTGAGGCTATTGGGAGGACTTTCCCCTTTCCGCAAATGATCTTTGATGTTATTTAAAAAATGAATTTGTGATGTGAAAAAAAAAAAAGGCAGCCCCTGCTCTACATCTTCCCTTTGGCTCACCCAAGGGGCTCCAGACTCTTCCTTTCCTCTCCCTCCTTCCCTTCCCTCCCTCCTCCTCAGTTATGAGGTCCTGCCCCAGCAAGGAGAGCAAAAGCCTGAACCTTCATCCAGGAATCTCTGAGAGGAGACAGCAGGACAGGGGGACAGTGAAGGCTTTCACTCCCTGTTGCCCCTCTGATGACTGCTGGGAGCAATGAGATGGGGCAGAAAATGTTCCTCCACTTCCAACACCTGCTCACTCCCTTGGGCGGAGGTCTCAAGGAAGATGTGATGTACATGTGGGAAAGGCTGGCAGGACACTGCCCAGCCACCATGAAGCCCCCCCCCGAATGATTTAGAAACAGCTATTTCCTCCTCCAGGCATTTTATTTCCAACTGTCAGAAATAGTCATTGCAGATATGCCTGTGATGCGGATGGTGCCCTCCTATGTGGGGTACCCTTTTGCAGTGCACAACCTGAGCAGCTGTACATGGCAGTCCTAACGGCATATACCCGATCGTCCTCTGCCCCATGAGTGGGAAACTGGGCCTTGCTGACCATTAGCTATCTATCCCCCCCAAACATTCCTCCATACCCATTCCCAGCGGGGTCACCACCACATTTCTGTGTACCCAGCCCCAGCCCTTTGGAGTCACCCCTCACTCCCTGGCTTCAGAGTGAGGTAAGGTGGGCCTGGATGCACATCCCCGTTCCAGCACTTACTAGGACTGTGACCTTGGCTAGGTCACACGGCCTCCCTGGGCCACAAGTCCCTTATTTGTTGTTGTTGTTGTTTTGGCCATGCTGTGTGGCTTGTGGGATCTTAGTTCCCTGACCAGTTATCAAACCTGGACCCAGCAGTGAAAGCACGGAGTTCTAATCCCTGGACCACCAGGGAATTCCCACAAGTCCCTTATCTGTGAAGTGAGAGTGGTACCAGGTCTCATGTGGGGCTTCATTGAGGATTAGATGGGAAAGCAAATGAAACCCACCAAGACCAGGGCCTGGCGCCTGCTGAGTCCCCAGCATTAGTCCCACTCCCCAAATTTTCCCATTTATACTGCAAACTCTGCCCAAGGAAGGAACATCAGTATCTGGCTAAATGGGTAGGTTATCTCTGTAGCCCTGTCATTGCTGGTAGAGTTCGATTAACCAAGTTAAGTGGTGTAAGGGCAAAACAGATGATATGTGAAATACTTGCAAGAATCCTAGACTGGGTTCTTCCCGAAGTGAAGGGTTATTTGGCAAACTGAAATCCTTACCCCTGAATTTCTGTATTCGCACATCTGACTCTTTATTTATCCGAGGGAGTTACTGCGCAGCACACCTCCACGTTAGAAGGGCACAGATCAGCAGGTGGCTTCCAACCGAGACATCAACCTGTGGCCCTGGGCACCTCTGCTCCCCTCCAGCCTGGCTCACCAGGGAGGCTGACCACCCTCCACCGTGGAGGCATTGCCCTAACATACTGAGTATTTATCAGGTGTCAGGCACTGTGCTAATTCATTTCACTACCTTATTTATTCCTCCCAATTTCTTCAGAAATTGACTTTACAGTGATCACCTGAACTGTTTTTAATCACTGACATTTGCAGTATTACGTACTTTTCTTCCTCTCATGAAGGAGATGAAACACAAAGATATACAAAACGTGTCCTTGTTCTTTGCCCTTAAAACTCCATAGAAATGCAAAGAACAACCTCAGACTTCCTCTGGGTACATCCCTAGAAACCAGACTCTGAATGAAGTTCAAAAACTACCACCGGTTCCAAGGAATGCAGCTCACATCCCTGGGAGCCCCAGGTGGAATTCCCCAGGCCCTGTTTCCTGTGCATCTTCTTGTGCTTCCCTCCTGGAAAGAGGATGAGGGTTTAATAGCTGAGGCGAATTTCAGGATCTGTGGTGAGATGTTAAACCAACTGCCCCTAACCACCGCCCCACACCCGGCAGCACTCATTGTCTGTGCCTCCCCAGCTGCTGTTCCTAGAAGCCCCAGCAGGTGTCACTGTGACCCTGGCCATCCTCACAGGCCCCGGTTCTGGGTCGGTGCACGGAACACGTTTGTGGCCTGGGGGACTCTCAGAGGTGGGACCTCATCACTAAGGAGTCCCACAGGGAAGGTCTTGTCCCGGAGAGAAGGGCCCTGTCACTGCATCACTGTTTTCCAGGACCATTTTAGGGAAGGGCTGTGGTTCAGTGAAGGTTCAACCTCATGGTCAAGGGGCTGAGGGTGCAGAGGGTGGAGAGTGAAGGGCGCAGAGGGGATCTAGACCCTCCTCCCTTCCCTCCAACCCAGTGGGACCTCTTCTTCCATTGCATTAGGAGAGTGTCCCCCCCACCAAGCCCCCTCCCCCCTTCAACCCCCCCTAACCACCAGCCTCGAGATTTGGGGACAAATCTTGGTGACAGCTGAGGGCCCCTCAGGGTCAGGAATCACCATATTGATGAGGAGCCAGAGGGCACAAAGAGGGCTATAAGTCAGGGAGGCTTCCTGGAGGAGGTGAGTGTGGACCCAAGAGATTAATTCATGGCTCTGCCCCACATTGAGAACAAGGGAGATGAGGGGCCAATCTGGGGGATTCAGTACTGTCTTGGGGGAGGAATGCCGATGGGTGAGTTCATCAGTGGCCATTTGGGGAGATGTTTCTGGGGTCAGGGTGGGCTTCTCTCCCCCAACAAGTCAGAGAAGCAGGAGCCACAGAATAAGAGTGTGAGGGGATGGGAGGAGCTGGGCAGGAGTTATAAGGGGAAAACAGGATGCTGAGCTGTGAAAGGGGAGAGGGAGACCTTCCTTCCAAGATAAAATTGGGTCCTCTGAATGGGGGAGGGGTGTGACAGCCCAGGGAGTGGGAGGGGGCAGGGAGGAAGGACTAAACCCCGTGCCCAGCCTTCACAACAGCGTGAGCCACCAGGTGTGTTTGCTTCCTTGAGCCCTTGGCCTTTCTTGGAATAGAAAGTCAGTGACAAGCCAGGGAGATGGGCTTTTCCACGAAAGACTCTCAACACCTCCCATTGTAAAACTCAACCAAAGGACTTCCCTGGTGGTGTAGTGGTTAAGAATCCGTCTGCCAATGCAGGGGACACGGGTTTGAGCCCTGGTCCAGGAAGATCCCACATGCCGTGGAGCAACTAAGCCCGTGTGCCACAGCTACTGAGCCTGCGCTCTAGAGCCCGCGAGCCACAACTACTGAGCCCGTGCGCCACAGCTACTGAAGCCCACGTGCCTAGAGCCTGTGCTCCACAACAAGAGAAGCCACAGCAATGAGAAGTCTCCGCACGGTAACGAAGAGTAGCCCCCGCTCGCCGCAAGTAGAGAAAGCCCACACGCAGCAACGAAGACCCAACACAGCCAACAATAAATAAACAAGCAAACAAACAAATAAATAAAAATGTATTAAAAAAAAAACCCAACCAGACCTCAGAGGGCCCAGCAGAACTTCCCAGTCCCCTAATGGCCCATCTCTCCACCCCTAACCCTAACCCTCCTGCCCAGCCAGCCTGCCCTCCCCCAGAGGCCCTCAGGCAATCAGTACTAGTCACCACCCACCCCTCCAGCCACTGAGCAGGACACCACCAACCCCCTACACCCACACCCCATTCTCCCCTCTGAGAGTTGGCAAGTTTGCCCTTTTGGTTATCACCTCATGGAGATTTGGCCCTTCTGGAAGCAAGTCTTGACACCTGGGGTGGGGCCTGGCCCTGGGTGGTTGGGGACAGGAAAGAAGAGAACTAGGAAAAACACACGCTTCAGCAGGAACAAGATGCAAAAGAAGTTGGAGGAAAAGCAAGCCTTCGCACCAGGCGCCGCAGACAGACAGCTCCTAGTGGGCAGTCTCACCCGCCTGCTTTCTCCAGGAGTCCTGTTTTCCTGGACACTGCCTCGCATGGAAAACATCTCAATGCACGCATACATGCAGAGTCAGAGATTTCTTCGAAGATGCAGCGACTTCTCCATTTTGTGCAGAACTGGCCTCTGCTGAGCTATTTCACTCCCCGGGGGCCAACTCCGAGGGGCAGCAGGGGATGCAGGGCTGCCCACTGCCCGGGGCAGGGAACAGGTGTTGGAGCCCAGGCAGGCCTCCGGCAGTGCCCCTGAAGTTCAAACAGAACTTCCCAGATGACCAGCTGGGAAGTTGGGGTGGGCTGGCTAGCTGTGTCTTTCCAGCACTAACACTTTGATGCTTCGAAGGGGGTTGGGAAGGCTCGCAGGATTAGAACTCAGACCTTAGCGGCTTCCAGGGGAGCAGAAGAAACCCCTCCTCCTCTAATTTGACTGCTACACGAAGCAACAGATATGGCAGCCTGTTTTCAGGGGGGCAGAAGAACACAGTGTTGAAGGAACCCTTATACCACGGAGCTCACACTCAAGTCCATTACGACCGGTCGGGCCTCCAGATGAGCTGCCAGGCGCACTAGCAGAGGATGCCCTGGTCTCATTTACTGACAGCCCCTGGGCTGAGGGCACCATGCACAGCCCTCACGGTTGACATCCATCGATTGACAGCCAGGGCCTGGGACACCGGAGTCCTCGTGTTGCCAGCAGCCCTCGCCTTCCATCTACCCCCGTGGCCGTGTGGCAGAGTCCTCATGGAAACAGACGCAGTCACCAACTGACCAGGCTGCAAAGACACTGTCCCCAGGTGCCAAGGCACACCCTAGGGCAGCCTGTTCCCACCATGGGACCTGTGACAAGGACCAAAGGGCCAGAGTGCAGGCAGGGGGACTTGTCAGCCCCCCAGCCCGCCCTTCTAAGTCCCCCGTTGAGGATTCCCAGACACCTGGACACCCCCAGGCGCTAATGGCCCATCCTGAGCCCACAGAATGCGATGACCTGTCTTGTCGGATTCCCCCAGTAACCCCACCCCAATGCCGCCGGCCCTGCCAGCTTCCTGGGGCCCCTGGCTGGTGAGTTGCACCCCAGAGGTGGCTGTGGCATTTTGGTGGCCAGGGCCACCGCCTTTCCGAGTCCTTTTCCGTTGCTCTGTAGCCCAATCTCGTTCATCCATAACCCCCAGGAGCGGGTGGCAGGGCTGGGGGCGACAGGGGCTCTCTCCAGGCAGCGGCGGGGGCGGGGCCGGGGGCTCCCCTAACTGCAGAGGCTAGCCTTACACACCCAGCAACACATGTCCCCCTTTATGGACAGGGCTTTCTCTCCTTGCTTAAAGGCAACTGTGAAAAGAGCAGGGCTGATTCTGGCTGCCTAGCCGTCTCCTGGCAACAGGCCTGGCAGGAGGTCTTTCTTTCTCCACCCCCCCACCTCCCTTCTCTCCTCCACCCACCCCCCTTTCTTTCCCCCCTGTGTCTTGTGTTGTGTATCATTAAAACTTCCCTCCCAGCCACTTCGCAGCCAACAACCAGGCCCTTCTGGGGCCAGTTCCCTTGGGGCAGCTCAGCCAGCCGGGCCCTGGGGGTGGGGGACCTGAGGGGTCAAGCCCCCAGAGAAGAGCCTTTGTGTCCTGGAACCAAGGCTTAAACTCAATTTGGCAACCTTCGGCATGTTCACGAGAGCAGCCACTAGAACTGCCTCCACCCAGGCACCTCTCCCTTCTCTCCTCTCCTCCCTCCTTCCTCCCTCCCTCCCTCCCAGGGCTCCGTCTCTTCTGTTAGTGCCTTAAGCCTGCCAATAGGGCCCCTGGGCACTGCCCAGCCCTGCTAGAGCCTCACCGGGCTGGACACCAACAACCCCTTACCTAGAAGGACAGTCCCAGCCACAGGCCTGCAGCCAGCTCTGGCCAGTGTCCTAGTCTGCCCTGAAAGGGGCAGGAACACAAAGGGTGGCGGTCACGGGGATCATGGGGAAGTGGATCATCCAATCCATGATGTCAGGACCAGAAGGACTCCTCACTTGGCCACTGTAATCTAGAGAGACGCTGGGACCCAGAGAGGGTAAGTGCCTTGCCAAGGACACAGAGCCAGCTGGGAGGAAGCTGAGGCTGCAGCCCTGGTTTCTGGTCTCCCTCTTCTGTGGCTCTTCACACCCCTTACAGGAGGGAAACAGGTGGCTCTCTGAGGCCGATGCACCTACTGGGCCTTGATCTGCCTCCTCAAGTCCTTCTGGCTCCCCCAGACAGGCCTGGGCTGGGGACTCAGCTTCCCCCTCCACCCCTCCCCTGACAGGAGCATCTGGGTCACCAAGGCCTGGGGCTGGGCCACCCTGTCATCCAACACATTCGTAAGGCTGGATGGCTGGCCCCGAGGCTCCTATCTGATACCTCAAGGCAGGGACGATGCTGGGGTGACTCTCAGCTCACAGCGGGGGCGGCTGCCAGTCACAACCCCAGTGCCCTCCCATTCTGCCAGCTTCTGGAGCTAGGTCACCCCCGGGGCCCTGGCCAATCAGCAGGTGCCGGCCCCCAAGGTGCCCTGACCACACAGTGGGACTTGCAGGGCACCCTGACTGCAAGCGCTCAGCTCTGTTGTCCCCACGATCCAGTGGTTTCCAGACTCCAGGCATTTCCATGCCACCTTCACTTCACAGGTGTTCTGCTATGAACACTTTGCTTTAAATTGATTTGCTTTCCTTTTAATAACTTCAATTACAGAGGAGACTTTAGATCACTATGATTTTCAACAATTTCTTTGTAACCAGATGCTACGTCCCTCCAAAGACTGAATGTGTGACCTTCTCTCTTTATTACAAAGGGACCTTAGTAAGTGTTGCTTTAGCACCAGACTTTCTCCTCCCTCGACAATAATCAGGTGGAGTGAAGGGAACAGGGATAGGAAACATGAATAAATGAGCTTTCTCACGTGTGACTCCACGTGATTTAACACCACACTTCATCTCGTGGGGCATCCATGGTCCTCTCCGGCCTCTGAGAAACATTACCATTAGCCACAAAAATGCTCTTGAAATTCTAGTCTTTGGCCAAACTATATTTCAGACTTTCTTAAATTCTGGAGCAGGAAAAAAAAAAAAAAAAAGATAAGAGAAAAGAAAGTAAAAGAAAAATATTTTGGTTATGCCACGTTCTCTGATTTGGGTTTCAGAAAATGATTTCTCCTCTTAGCACTACCCTCTTAAACACGTAGAACAAAAGGCAGAGGGGGCCTGGAGACGGTCAAGCTCGGGGTAGGTAAGGAGGATGAGGGGAAGGAAACCTTTTGGGCCACGCAAAGCAGGAAAGCTGGGAACATCATCATGGGCACCATCAGCCTTGAATCATGAGACAGTCGGGTCAAGATTTTGCCATTTGTTTGGTCACAAGTTAATAATAAGTTTTGGGGAGCCAGCATTTGTTGTCAACTATATGCCCCAAGCTCTTGGGGTAAATTATGCCATTTGACCCTGTGAGCTGTGGTATTAGTACATGTACCCATTTGCCAGATAAGGAAACAGGCACACAGAAGTCTAAATAACTTGCCCAAAGTCACAGCTAAGCAGTGCAGTCAGGGTTGGAAATTGCCCTTGTCTGATCACAGAGCCCATGCATCCCCACAGTATTATTCTGACACCCTCCCACAACCCTAGGCCATCTGGCCGGTGCGGAGAGACCCGAGGAGATCCTGGCCCCTCAGATAAAAGGGTGAGGCTGACACGCAGAGGCCTGAAACGGTGCGTAGAAAGTAGAACTCAGCTCTCTGTTCACAGCTGAGTCTTCCGCCAGCCCCTCCGAGCAGCCTCAGGAAGCGGTGTATGGATGTGTGGGAGGGGGGAGACTGAGGAGGCCAGCGACTGTAGGGCTGAGATCACAGGTGGAGGAGAGAGTGTGGAAGGAAGGCAGGGGAGTTGCTGCAGCTTGTTTTTCTTTTTTTAAAAAATGAAGATATAATTCGCACACCATGAAATCCACCATTTTACAGTGTACCATTCAGTGGCTTTTGGTATATTCAGTAAGTTGTGCAACCATCACCATTATCTGATTCCAAAACATTTCATCACCTCTAAAAGATACTCTATACCCATTAGCAGTCAAGCTGCAGTTTCTTAAGGAAAAGGAAAAGGCAACACCAGATGGAACGCTATTCTGGATTAGTTTTAAGCCCCACCTCAACCCTACACACCCTCCCTTTTGTTGTTGCCTTCTTCCCCCAAGCCATCTCAGAGTGAGTCTCCCAGCTCCAGGCTCCAATTGCAACCTCATTCCCAACCAGACTAAACCCCCAAACCAAGAAAAAGAAAACCAACCAGCCCTTAAATTAAAGCAACTCAATTTGTAAGTCAATTAACAACACTTTACCTAACTGCCTTATGCCAGACACTATGAGCAGGAGGATACAGAATTCAGTTAGAAGGACTTTGGGTGCAAGTAACAGCCTGAAGTAGCCTAAACAACAAGGAAAATATGTTATTTCACATAACAAGAATTTCCGAGGCAGGACTCCCCTGGGGTCAGCTAATATGTCTGCAATGGTGTCAGAGACCCAGTTTCTTTCTCTCTTTTTCTTCTTTTCTTCCTCTGCTAGTCAGCCTCATCCTCAGGCAGCTTCCCTCATGGCACAGAATGGCTGCTGCAGCTCCAGGCATCATACCCAGACACAATAATGTCCAAAAACAGGAAAAAGGGACACGTCTTAGTATCATTTTAAGAGCCCCAGAAAACTTAGGGCAGAAAAGTTTTTGTACCCTCCAGCAGACCTCCCCTCATGTCTCATTAGCCTAAACTGGGCCCCATGCCTGCCCTTAAACAAATCCCTGCCAAGGGGAATGGGTGTCCATGATTGGCTTAGATGAATCAGAATTTACCATTGAGCCAGGCTGGGGAGCCAGAACAAACTGGGGACCCTTGCCAGCCTGGAGCAAGAGGCCACCAGCAGTGTGAGCTACACTACAGCCTAAATAGAAGTCTTTGCCTTTGAGAGGCTCAAGAAAGAGCAGCTGACTGTCATAAAGGAATGGAGGGGGCACTTACCCATCACTTAACATGTCCCAGGTGCCATTTCTGACACTGCAGAAATCACTCCACTGAACAAGCAACAGCCCTTTGAAGCAGGTGTTATTATACCCATTTTGCAGGTGAGGAAACAGGCTCAGAGAGGGTAGGTAATGTGCCCAGTGTCACACAGTTGAGAGGCAGCACTGGGATTCATTGGGGTTGTGGTGGTGCCATGAGATCTGGGCTCTAAGACCACTACTCAGACAGAGGGTCTCTCCAGAGAGAGAGGGCGCGGGGCGGGGCCACCTTCCTCGCCTGCAGACTCCATTCAGGCCTTACCTGGAAGCCAAGGCAAATGAGCAGAGGAGGTGGGCTATGCCAGGTGTGGAACAATGCCAGACAGGTGCCCCTGGTCTGCCCAAGGACTCGCCTACACCTGTGCCAGCCACAGCTACCTGTTCCTGGGTACCTGCTAGTGAGGCAGCTCTGACCCCATTGCCAGCCCACTGGATCCGCATCCATATGTCCAGGCTCCCTGGACCCACAGCCAATGGTTGGGCCCGTGTGAGTTTCCAGCAATGGCTGCTGCTGGCTGCATTGTTTTGTGGGGAAGATAATTAGCTGGCAGAACTCTGGAGGGTACAAACCAGGATTTGACCAGTAATTTCAGTCATCTCCAAGGATCATATTAGGCTTGCTCTATCCCATCTCCCTAATGGGCCCCCACAAAAGTCTCCCCATGAAGACGCCTGAGATGAAAAGAATCTTCACAGCTCTTACCTTGGTTTAAAGGAAATAGTTACTTGATCTTCTGTTGGAAGACTGTCTCTCCCACAGATGGCAAGGCCTGGACAGTTTTTGGTCATCAGCGCTTACCCTGTGCTCTACGAAAATGTGTTGAATGAATGAGCCATCCCCCCACCCTGTGCACATAGAGCACCTACTGTGCTCCTGGGGTCCCCTTGAGGATGGACCATTCCTCCCCCAGAGCTTGGCCTCAGGCTTTGCCCACAGCAGGCGCAAAGTATGTGTTTGTGGGTGATGGGAAAAACAGAAACACTTTCCTGCCCTGAAGCCCAGGTGAAAGGGGGCCACAGCTTGGCTGAGGTTGGAGACAGAAGAAAGCAGAGATGGTTCCCGGGTTGCATCTGGGGCTTCCCTTCCTGGTTATGTCCCACCCACTGCGGAATGGAAAGAAAACTGGGAGCAATAGTCCTGACCAAGAGAAACTACGTCAGCCATGCATAGACAGCCACGTAGAGGTCTGGCTCGACTTCCCCAAGGAAGGAGCACTTCCCTGGGCAGGAACTGACCTTGGGTTAGAGCCCAAAGGCCTCAGGCAGGCCCGTCATGTCTGGGTGTGGGCTCAGGGCTCGGAGGCAAAGGCAGAATAAAGAAGGATGGAAAAAGACCGAAGAGTTGGAAGAAACGGAAAGTGGGGGAGGGAAAGAGGGGCAGAGATGGGGGCTGGCAGCACGAGGCCCACCAAGCCCCAGGTGTCCTGTGTTGTGGTAACTTCCCGACAGGCTGCCAACCCCTGATCTCAGCCCGCCAGGGGCAGTGCAGGTGTCATCTGAGAGGGAAGCAGGTGCCAAAACCAGAGTAGGGTAGCTAGGGGGGAGTGACGAATTCTAGGTGCCAAGATCTCAAGATGGGGACCCCAAAGGGCCATAACGACCTCAGACAATGGTCCCCCATCTGAGGCCTCAGCCTCTGCCTCCCCCCTTACTCCCTCAGCCAGTCATCAGCAGCGTTTATAAGGGGCCTGCCTCCCCCCTTACTCCCTCAGCCAGTCATCGGCAGCGTTTATAAGGGGCCTGCCTCCCCCCCTTACTCCCTCAGCCAGTCATCGGCAGCGTTTATAAGGGGCCTGCCTCCCCCCTTACTCCCTCAGCCAGTCATCGGCAGCGTTTATAAGGGGCCTGCTCTGTGCCAGATCCTGCTCTAGGTGCCGGGCCTTCAGCAGAACTTAGATTTTAGAGTAGGAAAGAGACAACATTAACTGGGCAACTTAACAGACACATTCAATATGGAATATATGAAATATCAGGTCAGTGTTTAGGGCTATGCAGAAAAATAAAGTGGAATAAGAGGCCCAGAGGGACAAGGTCGGGGAGCAGCTAGGAGGATGGGGCTGAGGGTCTCGCCGAAAAGGAGATTGTGAGGTGGGTCTCAAGTTGGGATGTCAAACAAGATTTTCCTGAACAAATCCTTCTGGAAGAGGCTCCTAGGCGCCTGAGGAGCTGCTTAGCTGAGGCTGACAGAAGTAGAAGGAGCAACCCAAGACAGCCACTTATTCCTCAGCCCCTAAGAGGAGAAGAAAGAAACCCAATATTTATTATTCACCATCCTCGGGCTGGCGTTCTGTCAGCACGGTTCTCATTTAACGCTGACAACTCCCTATGAGATATAAAGTATTGTCTCCACCTGGGATGGCACAGAGGAGGCTCAGAGATAACAGGCAGCTGGCCAGGGGTGCCCCCACCCCATTTTTCTGTTGTTCCCTCCCTTCTAAAGGACTTTGACCCCAAATCCCTTTCCAAAATGCCCTTGGGGAACTAGAGATGACTAAAACAGGAGGAACTACTGGCACACGGAAAACCCCTGACCGCCCCACAGGTGGCACCTGTGATCTTGGGGTGCTGGTGGGCCAGGCCAGGAAGGACTCAGTGACATCACCCTGCCGTTTGCAGCCTTCCGCGTCTTGACACAAGGTTGAGGCAGCCGCACGGTCCCCGCCTGATGGTGCCCAGGAGTGGGAACCCGGGGCCTCACATCACCCCGCCCGCGCCCGCGTCCTGCATCTCGGGCGTCCTGCGTCTGTGGCGCGGCCCGCTCTCCCAGGGGAGCCACGAGGATGGGGAGGAGAGGGGAGCCTGAAGCCACGCACACCTTATCCCCAGCTAAGCTCGGGGATTGCGAAGTAGATTAAAGGCATTCACTCACGAGGATGCCTACTTAACCGGGATCCCCAAAGATCCGGGCTGCTCACCGACAAAGGTCCCGGCTCCCAGCCCGCGGGTGCGGGCGCGGGGCGGGGCCACCTTCCTCGCCTGCAGACTTCCTGCCTTATTATCAGCACCGCCGCCAGGGGGCGCGCCGGGGCCGGGAGACCGAGAGGCTGGCGCGCTCCGGGGTGCCTTTGTGCGTTCGGCTGGCGTTTGTTGCTCACCTATGTGCTTACCCAGTGCACGCTTCCGGCATTTCCAGGACGCTGCCTCTACACTGGCGGTTTAAAGAAATCTTGTTTGATTAATTCCTGCGCCACCACCCACGCTATGGACCACCTGCCTCCTGGTTGCCCTCTCCGGTTGTCTAGCTTTCTTTCTAGTGGCCTCCAAGGAGAACCTCGCTTGAAACCATTCTGCGGCTCCTGTAGCTCTTGGGGTAAAGTTAAAAGCCCCTCTCTCGGTCGGGGTCCGTGGAAGGAGCTCCCACGTGCCCCCTTCATGCTGTTTCCCCGCGGGAGTCGCGAGGTTGCAGACCTTCCGCACTTGCTGCTTCCTCCGCCCACAGCAGCTTTGCCCTCTCCCTTCACCCTCCCCAGGCTGGTCTGGGCTCCTGGCTCCTGGGCCCCAGCAGCCTTTGGGCAAGTTTCGAGCAGAAGTGAAGCGCACAGCGCTGGATCGAAGACGTCCTCCTCCTCCCTCCCCGCCATAGACGGGTAGCCCGCTGCGGGCGGGGACAAGGCCGCCCCGTCCTTTGTCTCGGAGGTGCCTCCGCAGGGGGCCCGGTTGAGCGGCGCTGAATACACAGCGGCCGACTGCTTGCCCCGGGGGAGAGCACGTCAAAGGGAACCTCGGGGCAGCTATAGAGGTGGAGGTGGGATGGAGATGAGCAGTCACTCGGCCGGTCTGAGGTCCCGGACACTCACACACACAACACAGAGTGCTTCCCACGTGCCACCCCTCAGCCCCCAGGTCCCTTTCAAGAGGCCACCCTCCCACTCAGGCGGAGGCCTCGGGGTCCAACGCCCAGGAGCCTCCACCTCACCCGCCCTGGCTGGCCTTGGAGTGAATTTAACCCTTTCCCCACCGCGTGCAACCCTTCGTGCGGTTCGGGTGCCCATGAGAGAGGGCGTTTCCGTTCGTGACACGTGGCTCTGGGGTGCCCTCCCCCTCCCGGGCAGGGACCATTCCTGCGTTCCCACCGGCAGCTTTGGGCCGGCAGGAGGAAGGAAATTAAGCCTGTGTTGAAGGAAGGACACCTGGCAGGGGAGGGAAAGGGCTCAGGAATCCCCTCCTCTGGGGAGCTTTCAAATGGGGGGAAATCCCCACACAGTTTCCATTCTCCAGGGCGCCTTGCCCGGCCGCTAGCAGGTTCCCACATC
The DNA here is from genome assembly GCF_028023285.1 of Balaenoptera ricei. Lineage (NCBI taxonomy): Eukaryota > Metazoa > Chordata > Mammalia > Artiodactyla > Balaenopteridae > Balaenoptera > Balaenoptera ricei. The sequence goes on along the minus strand of NC_082658.1, from coordinate 17,287,080 downwards.
GCCCCTCCAGTCTTCTCCTTCTTCACTTCCTCAGTGTGAGGCTAGCAAAAGTCCGGGACTCCACCCTACCACCCACTTGTGTCCCTGTCTCTCTTCCATTCTCTGCCCCATGCTCAGGACCGGGGTCTCCGGGTGCTCCCAGGCTGCCTGAAGAAGGCATCAGAATACACGCATCCCTTCAGGGAATGGCCAGCCTTGCCTACACAGCCCAGGGCCACTGGCTGGGCAAGCCAACCCCCACCCCACCTGCAGCCTCGGGCATCTCCTGCCCCCACCTCCCAGGCTGGCACCTATGGAATTTGGGGACCCAGAAATGACCCCAAAGAGGTCATCTAGTCCATACCCCACCTGCCTCCTGACCACCCTGAATCTGCAGTGGTGTCTTGGTGGCCAGGGAAGGGTAGCCCTCCTCAGCTCTCAGAAAGATGATTGTGGGGCTCCAGAGTCCCCCAAACTGACAGGCAGGATTGGAGTTCCAGCGGGCACATCTGATCAGAAAACCAGCTGAGAGCCCCCGTTGGGGAGGACAGAGCTCCGGGTAGGACTTAGGGTGTGTGTGGAGGGCTCTCTACCCCTAGAGTCGGGGCCCTGAGGCTCCGCAGTCAGGGAAAATGGCAAATCCTCCGCAACCCCCTTTCCAGGTGAATCAGAAATAGGCACACCAGAATCAGCCCGCCACGGGGCCATCTCTGAAGGTCCCCATCTCTGCAGCCTCCACCCCGTCCACTGTCCAGGGCAGGTTGGGGTTTTCTCTTCGCCTTGTTCATCCTTCCCCATCTCTGCCTCTCCCTCCCCTTTTCTTCCCCTTCTTTCTCCTTGGGCTCCCTCTGCTAGTCTCCCCTCCCTCTCCTCTCTCTCTCTCTTTCTCTCTCAGGCCCTCGCTGGTGCTCTCTCTCTTTTTTCACTACTCTGTCTCTCCCTTTTCTCCCCTTCCCTCCCCTCCTCTCTTTCATCTCCCCCCCACCCCCCCTCCAGTCGAACACCGGGCTAGGAACGCGGCAGAAGCTGTGACAAGCCCAGGCGGCTCTCCCGACCCTTGATGCCCCCGGGCCAGTTTTCCAAGCTCCCCGCGCCCATCACAGCCTTGTGCGGAGAGGGCTCTCGGGATGGGCAGGGGCAGTGGGTTCAAGCTATGGGCACGGGTGGCCCAGGTCAAAGGCTAGGAATGTCTGGCCCTGGCGTGGACTTCCTCCAGCCATGCCCCCATCTGGCAGAGGGCCTGCCACTCCCAGCCTCGCAGCACTGGGGGTCAGCTCATTTGCTGCCCCTTCTGCCACAGTGCTGGGAGTCACTGCCCTCAATCCCTCTTACTGCCCTTGCTTTCTTTGCCCCAGGCCCAGGGATGATGCTCCAGCACCCATCCCTCGCCTGGGGTGCCTCTGGGGGCCTTGAGTGGCCTGGGAGCAGGGTTGGGGGGCAGGTGCCCAGGTGACAGGGGTCAAGGCCCCCCAAATCTGGCTTCAGTCTCAGCACCACTTAAGGCAGACCTAATTCCTTGACCCTGGAGAGGGAGAAGAGAGAAAGAATCCACGGAGGCCCTGGAAGGACTTTTTTCCTATGGCGAGGGGTGGGGTATTTGGATACATTTGGTGTCCACACAGGAAAGGGGGACGTTATCACCAAACCCCAGGTTGGAGCCCAGGGCCTCAGGCAGGAGAGTTGGGCAGGGAAGGGGGTCTCGATGGCAAGGAGGTCCTCCGAGGACCCCAGCTGCTCCCTATTGGGGCTACTGCGTTTCACGCGCCCCAAACTGTTCATCCACAAGATCCAAATGGGACCGCGGGTCGTCCTTCTGACCTGAGCTTGAGGCCGGGCCTGAACCCCTCTAGGAGGAGAAAGTGACCCGGCTCCCCGCGCAGGAAATGCAACTGGCCGCTGGTGTCAGTTGCAGGAAATGCAAAGGCAGCAGGAGGTCCCGATACCGATCTGATCCCTGACAAAAGACTCAAATGACACTCGGCTCTGTCCCCCGGCGCCGCCCGCAGCCAGATCTTCGAGCCTCCGCGGACCCTTCTGCGCGCCTCTCGGATACCCGGGAAGCGACCTCCCGCGGCTGGGTCGAGTGGCCGGCCCGCTCGCGGGCTCGGGAGGCTGGGAGGGGTTGCATTTTCCAACCCCCTCCGAGACCCTCGGATCCTGTCCTGCCCGAGCGAAGCTTCTGGAAACATCCCTGTGCTTTCTACTCTCGATTCCTCATAGGCCCAAGTCCCAAGAGGTCACGGTCTCCCGAGAGAAAAGGAGCCACCCATCAATACCCACGCCAACCTGGCACCACGTGAACGCCCCAGTCACAGCCCCGGCTCCCTAAACCTGGCTGGCGGGGGGCCGCGGCGGTCCCGCGCCAGCAGAGGGTCCGACGTGCCGTGTCCCCCCAAGTTCCCACTGTGTCCGGGGCGCGGGCTTTGCCCAAGTTTGCTGGGCGATGCCCTTCCCGGAGCCCGACTCGTGGGCCGGGCGGGAGGGGCGCGTGATTGACAGGCTGAACTAGAGACTCATCTCTTACCTTAGGCCGCGGGCGCTGATTGGCTGCTCGCTGACATCCTCAAACCCGGCTGCTCCGCGCTGGGCTCGGGAGGGGGGCAGCTGCGGGTGGAGGTGCGCTTCTGACAAGCCCGAAAGTCATTTCCAATCTCAAGTGGACTTTGTTCCAACTATTGGGGGCGTCGCTCCCCCTCTTCATGGTCGCGGGCAAACTTCCTCCTCGGCGCCGCTTCTAATGGAGCCCCACCTGCTCGGGCTGCTCCTCGGCCTCCTGCTCTGTGGCACCAGGGTCCTCGCCGGCTACCCAATTTGGTGGTAAGACTCGCCTCTTATCTGCCCGCGGCCAGATTTCTCCGCGGGGCCCCAGGGAGGTGGGGGGCGCTAGCTGGGGGTGGGCTGCGGCAGGGCTGGGGCTCCTTTCTTCTTACCTCCCTCCAGCACCCCGACTCGCCCACCTCCCTGGATTTTCTGCTGGTGTCGCCTTCAGAATCCAACTCCTGGCTTCTCTGATAATCACCATTTTCCCTGCTACTCGCTGCAGAGGCTGGAGGACGTTCCCCGTCTCAGAAGGTCTCTTATTCTTAGATCCTAACCCTCCACCCGTCCCACTCTGGGGGCCCCGAAGACCCTCCATTTGCTTGCAGTTGGCTTTCTGGAAATCCAGCGATGTCCCTGGGGCCCAGCCACTCCTCTTCTCCATTTTGGGGTCTTCATGGGCAAAATCATCCTGTTCCTTCATTGCCACCCTCACCTCCTTCGGCGCCTCCATCAGGAGATTTCCCCACAATAACCCCCCTGTGCCTTCATATTTTAGACCCCAATCGCTTCAGGGATCCCCCGGGGCAGGGTAGTGGGGGGTGGATTTCATCAGATTCTCCCCACTCTGCTCTAGATTAATCTGGAGCCTCAGAAGTGAATATGGTATTTGCTGATCCGAGATGCCATTGAATTCAGATTTAATTCATTTCTTGCTTGTCCATCCTGGCAAAAGCGGGGCTTCTTGAAAATGTAGTTGTTTGGGAGGGGGTGGGTTTGTTCTTTGACCAAAACCCCCATTCTCCATGTCAAATTCGTTCCTTTTGGAAAAACCCGAGGACCGAGGAGAAAGGGAGAGAGGGAGAGGAGGATCCCGTCCCCGAGAAATGCGGATACAAAAGACATTTTTAGTAAATAAGGCTGGGAAACCAGGCGCGGTGTTTTGGCGGGGGGCGGGTGGGGGGTTGTGCGTGTATGGGGGAACTGGCCGTGGAATAAACAGCCCTTTGGGAGCCCCAGTTCCAGGGAGTCCCCTTGTTTTCCAAGCGGCCTCATCGACACCCAGCAGGTCCCAGAGGCCAGAGGGGAAAGACACATTGAAACCAGTTCTCTAAATTACACCCCGCCTCTCCTCAGTCTCCAGCCCCCTGCATTCCGGAAAACTTTAATTAAAGAATCTTCCCCTCCTGGATGTAGGAGAGCCTCAGCCAGGGGGTGGTGGGGTGGAAGGTGAGGAGGAAGAATTGGGGATCTGTGAGTTAGCAGAGGGACTGTGGCCCCGGAATGAAAGTCAGAGAGGAGTGCCACCTGCGTGTCCCCCTTTCCCTTAACCACCCTTTGCCCAGCTTGGGATAGGGGGAGCAGAGCAAGGAGATTTGGGACCACACCCCGAGTCTGCCTGCAGCTGTTTGGGGGTGGCAGCATTTGTATCTGGGTGTTTGGGGGGTCAGGATGGGAGTAAGAGCAGGGCATGGCCAAGGGTCTCCATTTAGAGGGTACTGAGAGTTGCTCCCAGGACAGACATCTAAGGGGAAGTCTTTCTTCTGCCCAGCCCGTCCTTCCCGTGTCGATGGGCTGGCCTGAGGCCTCCTGTACATAAAGAAGTCCCCAGGGTGGCCGGGGCAGCCTGGGATGCCAGGTTGGGGGCTTTGGCAGTTGTGAGGAAGGCTGCTGCAGAAACCAATCCTGCCCCACTGGCCCTTCCCAACCCTCTTCCCATCCCCTGCCCAAGGCCATGCTGTTCTCTTCTTTCACAGGGACCTTGGGGGTGGGCCGGGAGGGTGGGAACAGAGGGCTTGGAGCCCCATAGGCTGCAGGAACCAAGGGGGGAAGACCAGCTTCCCCTATCCTATGAACTGGACAAGGGCACTTCCTGGGTCAATGCTGGTGGCTGGGGGGTCTGCTGTGTAATGGTGTATTGGGGAGCATCCCGATAGGGACCACCCAATAGGAAGATGTTGGGAAAACCTGGAAAGCCAGGACATTGGCCCTAACATAACGCTGGACACATGGCTTGTTTGGGGTTGGCGGGGACAGGGTTGCTGCTTTGTCTGAACAGTGTGTGTGTGTGTGTGTGTGTGTGTGTTTAGGTCTATGACCCTAAGGAGTGTCATCTGTACACTAGTGTGCCTCTGTGTGAAGCAGTGTCTGTGCCTGCAACTGGATGACTGTGGACGTGAACTTGTATGAGATGTGCCTGAGGGTTCCATGGCCCGTGACAGGGTGTGCTGTGTATCTGCACACAAGTGTCAGCAAGCGGCTGATTCTATGTGAGTGTGTGTGTATGTGTGTGAGACACAGAAAGTCTAGAAGTATCTATGCCCATGTAAAGGTCAGCACCTGTGTCTGCTTATGACACCGCATGACTATGTTCACGACCAGGCATGTGAGTGGTGTGTGTGTGTGTGTGTCTGCACGCACGCGCGAGTGTGCATGCGTGCACGTGTCTTCATGATTGTATAAGGGGAAAGCTCCACAGATGTCTTTGTGCATGGATATCAGTGCTCATGGCCATGACCTGATTGTGAGTATGAGTGTGGCGAGGGCTATGTCTGAGTTTGCCTGTGATCCTGTCCTCAAGTGCTAGTGACCATGGCTGGGCCCATGGCTATGGATATGTTTGCAGACATATGACCTGTAAGTGTGAATGACATCCCAAACTTGGGTGCTTGGTGGGCATCCATGGTCCCAGAGGGACAGTCCAGCAGACACATACAAGTGTCTAATGAGGAAGCTGCAAGGGCCACAGTGACCTGGGATCCGGGGCTGGGCAGCATGGGGGGCGGTGCAGAGCCTTCTTTGGCACAAGCTCATCCTGTCTGTCTGAGGACTATGGTCACCAGCCCTCCCCTCTTACACCGTCTGTCTTTGGTCTTGGAGCTAGGGTGGTGGGTGTCATGTTCTCAGGGCCCGGGGCAGGGGGCCAGGGCTGGGACAGGGACAGTAGAGTAGACGGGCCTCAGATTCCTATTCCTACTCTGCCCCCAGGGCAGCCAGATTCCAGTTCTTTAGTCCATCATGGCCTGCCCTCTTTGGCCCTCCCAGCTCACACATTCCCTAGGAGAGACTTTAGGGGGAAATAGTTCAGCTGGGATTTCTGCCCGTGTCACCCCTCAAGGAAGGCACCCCCATCCCAAACGTTCTGCGCTGCTCAGGCCCCAGCCCTGAGAGAAGGTAGACCAGAAGCCTGAGCTACAAGGGGCCTCAGACAGAGGCTCATGGAAGGAAGAGACGTGTTCCAGGGCCTCGCAGCCAGGTAGTGGCGGAGCTGGGAGCTGTGGCAGCAGCACTGATTTCTCTAATTCTTCTTGTCAGTCCCAGTTAGCGCCTGGTAGAGGAACTTGTCTTTCTTCTCCTTCCTGGGGGAAAAATGAACGATCTTATTAGGGCCCAGCCTAGTGCCTGCTGCATTCCAGAGGCAGAGGCCCTGATGGAAGGGGCCTGTGCTGGGGGTCGGGAGCCCACCTCCGTGGGACACATCCCTCTGGACCTCTGTTTCCTTACTCAGGAATCACCAGCCTGCCCCTGCTTCACAGCTTGGGTGAAAGTGCTCCGCAGAAGTCAAGAGCAGTGAGCTGGGCAATAACAGCTGAGTTCTCTCTCCACCATCCCGGGAGCCATTTCCCCACTCAAGCACTTGCCCTAAGCCCTGCCTCGGTTTGCCCATCTGTCCGATGTCCCGCTGCCTCCCCCACCCACTCCCACCTCCACCCGCCTTTCAGAGGCTTGTGAACATGTTCAGTCAAACCCCGTGGGGGTCAGTGGGCTGGGCCCAGGGAGGCACCTGGAGACTGCGGGGGAGGAAGGCCCCAGGCCAGGTGTTAACACTTGTAACAGGCAGGAATTACAGCTGGCTGGGGCTGGGGCTGGCGAGGAGCTGAGCTGGCTGGAGGCTGTTGATCCCACAGACAGACAGACAGACAGATGGGCAGATACCAGATCGGATGGCCAGGCTTTAACCGGGTGGTCTCTCCCTTCCAGGGCAGGCCTTACCCTGGGGGGATGTGGTGGGGAAATTAATCCAGGTCTCTTGGAAGTGAGTTAACAGCCCTCCTGCCCACCCCACCCCTCCCATTGTGGGCGGGGCTTGCTGTCCAAAGGGAGCAAAATTGGTTGCTGATCTGTTTGTCTTCTTCTGATGGGACCACATTTTGCTTAAAAAACAAAAACAAAAAACAAACAAACAAACACCCAGCAACAACGACAAAACGCAGGTCAAATGTTATTATAATACCGGGAGCCTGGAGCTGAGTTATGTTCTTGGAAGAACCTGCTTTAATATGTGGGGGGAAGGTATTGGGGGGGGGGGAAGGGGTAGCAGTCGGGGAAAATTCTCCCAGAATCTCAGAGCATTTTATCAACAGCTCTGTGGCCATGAGGTGAGGGATGACTAGTATCTGGGCCCTGAGCATCTCCCTCACCCCAGGTGTCCTGAGGGCCTCTGGTCTGGGAAGGGCCTGGGACAGCTGCCTGGTGGGAAGAACTCTGGGGGGAGGTCAAAAGAGGCAGGAGCTGGACTGCAGTGCCAAGTCCTTTAGTGGGCACGCTCCCCTCCCCTCCTGCAGCTTTCCCAGTGGCAAACCCGGCCAGGCCCTGCCAGCACCCACACCCTCTGGCATCCGGGTGCTTGCTCAATCACTGGTGCAGGTGGAGAAACTGAGGTGGACAGAGAGGGCCCTAGGTGGAAATCCCCAAAGAATAGACTCAGCCAAGCAGGTATCTCCCATCCTGCCCACTACAGAACTTAATGCTAATAAACCTGAATGGTACTCAGGCAGATGTAGGATGGGGAAGGTGTTACGGACACGAAGTGGGGGAAGAGAGCTATGAGCTTGGGGTTTTCTCTAGACTTTGAATAGGTCTCTCCTGGGTCTGGGCAGGAGACAAGGAGCTTGGGGTTGGGGCAGGAGAGGTGACTCTTCTCAGAGGAGGATGTAGCTATCGGACCCTTCCAGGGAGCGTGGGAAAAACGAAGACCTTTCTGGCTTCAGAATGTGGTCAGCCCAGGGGTTGAGGAAGACCTGGTCTTCTAGCCTTTTCTGCCCACCCTGCCGTGAGCCACAGAATCCTTCTAAATGCACCAAGGAGGGAAAGGACATTCTCTACCCCCTATCCCTAGTTGGGGGAGGAGGTTAGCCTAACCCCTTCCTGAAAGGTTAGTGCCATCCTGATGCTACATCTACACATTCATGTTACGTGTGTGCCAGGAAGTGGGTAGAGCTTGAGTGGAGAGACCTGTGTCTGGGTGTGGAGTTTACCAGTGACTGGCTGTGTGACCCAGGATGAGTCTCTTTCCTTTTCTGTGCTTTAAGCCCCGTCCTCCCTCTGGGCTTCATTTTTCTTGAGCAGCCTGAGGGATGCCTTCTGCCCCTTGGAGTCTACAGGGCTATGACAGGGAGCTGATTCACGGCTGTGAAGCAGGGAGCTCCAGGTGGCCCCAGTGCCGCTACCCCGGGAGCCTATCTCCCCCAACCCTCCCTCGCCGTTCAGTCAGAGTCTGCCTTAGGCAGCCCAGCCCTTTCGTTCTGCAGCCCCATCTGACCTACATCCCAAAGCTGGCTGCTCCACTACTGCCAAGCCCACCTGCGTGCACACCCAAACCTCATTTTCCCCAAACACTCACGTTCCTCTGGAACCAGGCTGCCTACATTCACGTTCACACGCTGGGAAACCTAGGGCAAGTTCACCTCTCCGAGCCTCAGTTTCCCCATCTGTAAAATGAGAACAGCGACTGTTTCTACCTCACAGGGTTGTTGTGAAGATTAAATGAGTGAGTACACGTATAGCTCCCTAAATAATGCCTGGCATACCGGAAGTACTATATACATATTATTTTCACCCCCTGTGTGCAAGCTATTTTGACTCCTTTAAGTCCTGGATCTAAACTTGCCTCTTCCAAGAAGTCCTCCCAGGTTGGCCCCACCTGGCTCTGTTTTCTCCTTATCCTCAGAGCCAGCTTGCCCCGTTATACTTGGTACTGGTGACCATGAGCCTGTGGCTTTATACTTAACCTGAGGAAGTTAGGCTAGGCTAACCTAAGCTCAGCTGTTTGCCTGCCCAGGAAAGGGGGGAAGGTAGAGAGGGCACTGTAGTCTCCCCTAACCCTCCTCCCATCCTACAGTTTGCTGGACTCTTGCAGCCACTGCCATTTCCAGCTGAGCCACCTTGGGCTAGGCCAGGGAGGGGTAGGGGAGGCAGGTTCACGGCAGGGGGGTTGGGAGGGGGGGAGTGGCACCGGGGCCGCCTGGAGCAGCCCGAGCAGAAGTTACTCCTCCAGGAGCTGAGAGATGATTCAGAAGGTGATTTATAGACGGAAGGCAGAAAGCTTGGCTCCTGGCAGAGGCCTGCTGCTTAATTACATTCTTTGGGGGGGCGGAGGTATGAGTGGGGCAGCAGCAGGGGAGCGCCTTCTACCCCCTCCCCCTCCAGATCTTGTCCCTGTAGCTGCCCCAACTCCAAGCAGGGTCCCTTGATCTCATGTTGCTAGAGAGGGAATTCCCTGTTCTCAATGAGAGACTAGGCCGGGGAGCAGGAAGTGCTTCTGGGGGGTCAAGGGGGTGGAGAAAAAGGGACGAGGCCGGAGTCCCACCTCCTGGGACTCCTGCAGGGGAGGCTGGGATGCAGAGGGGGCTGGAAAACAGGACTGCCTCAGGAAGATCACTTGGTCTCCTCCCTGCTCCTGGGCAGGTGAATAGCTAACCCACCTGGGCAGAGGGTTTCTAGAATCTTCCTGAGGGTGCAACCCCATACTTTCCCCCCAGTGGCCTATCCTACAGCTGCTTCAGGGTTCTTCCTTCAAGTTGACTCCTTTTCTGTTGCTTGGTTCTCAGTGGGCTGGGGGCTGGCCATCTGGCTCTGTGCTCAGAGATTGAAACCCAGTTCTTTGGCGTTAGGCAGCCTGTGGTACGTGGCACAGTGGCTGCCTTAGATCCAGAAGGTTCTCCAGGCAGGGTCAGCCTTGCATCGGAGGGAGAGAAACTTTCCTATCCTCACATTAAACTAATGTCTCAGGGAGTCGCCGCAATTCAACAGCTAAAGCTAAAATCACTTCTGTGCTGCTAAGAAGCAGTCCCCGTTCTGTCGGTTACTGGCCGTGGTGATGTCTGGGTTCCCTCCATGAACACTGACCCGTGCGGCGACCAGCCTGACATCTCTCCACTGTTTCTTAGTTCCCATGCAGCCTCCATCACAGCTTTGAAACCCCCAAACTCCGCCTCTAGTTCTTGAGGCCAGCAAGGTGTGTCGGGGGCAGGGGGTAGGGAAGCCCAGGCCGATGGAGTCTATTTAGCGTGCACAGCCGGGAGGAGTTGGCAGGGGTCAGGATGGGGACACTAGACAGCTCTCTGGTTCCCCCTGAGGCGAGCCTTCTCAAAATGGCCTCATTATGTGTGTGGAGTGAATTCCAGAAATGTCAGGCACACCCATACATCTAGGGGAAGTATGTTGGGAGACAAGAGGGGGCAGTGTGGGGTGGTGGGAGGTTTCTGGGCAGGGAGTTAGGAGACCTTGAGACCCGGCTCTGCCACTGGTTGCAGTGTGACATTAGGCAAGTCCCTTCACTGTTCTTGACTCAGTAAATAGGGGAGTTGAACAAGCTGCTGGCCTTGGACTTCCAGCTATTTGGATTATCTGTGTCTGGTGCGTGGGTGGGGGGCAGTCACTGAGAGGTGATCTCAGGGCAGGGTGGGGAGTACTGAGCCCAAAACTTTATACTCAAACAGCTGTGAGATCATGAATGAGTCTCTAACCTCCCCAGGCCTCGGTTTTCTCATCTGCAAAATGGGCCATGATAAGGCTGTTAAGAGCTTCAGAAGGAATAATCTTTATGAAAGCCCTTGAGAAACATCAAGTTCTTTCCAGAGAGGCTCTCTATCATTGCTGGTCCTACCAGAAAAGAGGAGTAAGAGCCAGCCCCTAGTCAAAAGGTGCTAAGGATGGACCTGGCAGGACTCTCTGAGTCTTTGAGCTTGAGATTTGGTATTTCTAGCAGAGGAGGAAGGAATGGGAGCTGGACAGGGGAGTTCTCAGCTCCTTCCTGAGGGGGTCTTGAGGTTCAGTGGGGAACACCGAGGGGAGGGAGCAGAGGTCGGAGGTCAAGTGGCCACAGGGCATGCCCAGGTTCACCCGAACTAGTGCAGAGATCACAGGCCTGACCTGGGCTTAGCCAGGTGTAGGATTTCTAAGCAGGGACACAGTGGTGGGAGATGTGAGTAGAGGTGAGGAGGAGTAAAGGTAAAGGGCCAGGAGCTGGAAGGGGCTCCTCTGAGGTCTGTGGCCATCAGGAAATCCTAATCACCTGGATGGGGACCAGAAAACCGGGAAACCATTCACTCAAGCTAGGCTGGAAAAACAGGAAGGACCTTGTGTGTGTGTGTGTGTGTGTGTGTGTGTGTGTGTGTGTGTGTGTCTCTCTCTCTCTCTGGGTGGGGGGGGGGGTGGCGAGGGGGATGGGAGCAACAGGACCAAGCGCCCTGCCCCTGGGCACAGAGTCCCACTTATCTGCCAGAGCCAGCTGGGCCAGCGAGGAAAACCGAGGAAAACCAATCTCTCCTCGCAGGGCCCATTAGGAATGCAAATAGGGGCTGTGGCAGCGGGAGTGAGCCAGCCTCCTACATGCCGTCCAGCTCCTCACCACGTATCTTCCTAACCTGGCTTTCTGAGGCTGTCTCTCCCCTGCTCTAAAACCTCCCATGGTTCCCCACTTCTTGTCTGGCACCGAGGCTCCCTAGGCTTGGCCTCCGCCCATATCAGCTGTACCTTTCATAATCCCCCACGAGCCTCCCAACATCCCTCTGTGCCTGTTCATGGAAATACTACGCCACCTCCTCTCTCTCCTCCCCACACTCAACTGCTGAAATTCCATTTTGTTTTCCAGACCCAGATCAAAGTCCTCTTCCTTTGGGAAGCCCTCCTAGATTCCCAAACCACTGCCCTGCAAGCAGGGAATATGTCATCACTCCCTTCCCTCCCCGCCTCCCCCCAGCCATGCCATGTATTCCCGCCACCTTCTCCCACGGGCTGTGGGCATCTTCTGCTCCTCTACCAGACTACAGATACCTTTCAGCCGCCTCCCCCAGTGCCGAGCATATGGTGGGGGTCAGTAAACAAAAACACACACACACACACACAAAAAAAAATACACAGCTCTGTGCTGTGTGTAATACACTCTGTAAAGGCAAGCGGGCAAAAGAGGTTCTGAAGAGTGCCAGTTGCACACGTGAATCTCGACAGTGTCGTGAGCAGACTGAAGGAGCAGAATGAACTAAAACCTCGTCCCTGGGTGTGACCCGGGGTTCAGGGCTCGGAGCACAGTGCTTCCACTGACTTTGAAAGGCAGCTGAAACTGATTCCCATTGCTCAGCTCAGGCCCCACGTGGCTAACAGCCCCTAGGTTCAGGGGGTACCCAAGAGGATGGCATCCCTGATCTGAGTAGGCTGCCGTCCCAGAAGCGGAGGTGCACCTTGTCTCCATGGGCTCAGTTCCCCTGGGATTATTTTTTCCATCCCAGCTCCATTTGCAAATGTGTCCTATCAGTGTCGTATTTCTCCCCCACAGCTCACACGACGCTTAGGTGTCTGAGTCTTTAGCTTAAAAATCCCATTCGGTGGGACTTGTGTTTCCCTATCCAGGCGTGGGTCAGTATGTTTGTTAATGGTGTGTATGTGCCGGTCCCTATACACACATCATGATTTAGAACGAAACCCTGCCCATTTTACAGATGAGGACTCAGGTCACGAAGCCTGTGCTCTGAACCCAGGCTCTGTTGGGCCCAAAGCTTTTTCCTTCTACCACCATTCAGACTCAAAAGTGGACTTCTTGGGAATTCCCTGGCAGTCCAGTGGTTAGGACTCCACACTTCCACTGCAGGGGGCCCGGATTCGAACCCTGGTTGGGGAATTAAGATCCTGCAAGCCGGCATGGCCAAAAAAAAAAAAAAAAGTGGACTTCTTACATGCGGCAGGAATTTACTTATTCATATTCTATGTTGGTCCTCAAAGGATGGCTTTGAGTCAAGATTACATTTGACCTTCAACTTGAAGGCTGCTGCTTTGTGTTTGTTGATACTATTTCTGAACCTCTGGGAGGTCTCTTATTTGGGGACATGTGCAAGTCACTGGCAAGCTTTCCACATCTACAAAACTGGCAGTAGTGGCCCTGTGACTGTTTTGTTGCCTGGGTGGGAGTGGAGGGAGGGTGGCCTTGGGCAAGTCACTACTTCCTGGGCCTTCGTTTTCTCACCTGTGAAATAGGAAGAAGGTAGAGTCATGACCTCTCACCCCTCACATTACTTCCAGCTGTAAGATTCCTCATTCTACTTAATCCCTTACGCTCCTTTGCGTCCAGCCCCCATCACACATACCAGAAAACAATAGGACAGAATCCTCTTTCTTGCCCAAACCAATTCTTGTGTTAGTATCTCTGATATAGATGATTTTTTACTTGACCTTTATACTTCAATATTCACCTTGATTTCTCCCTGAGGAGCTAGGATGATTCCTCCTTGCAGTTAAAGTATGTTTCCCTTTATGTCCTGACTGTGAGAAAACTAAGTCAAACGTGAGCTCAGTCCTTGCGCCTGTATTGACCTTGACTTGGTGTATTTGTCATCTTCTTCACCTTAATTCTGATTTTCTATTTTCATTTTGTTATTCAATCTCATGTGTTTTGTGTTATAAATTCCTTGAGGTCAGGCACTGTCTCCACACCGCTGTCTTCTCTGTGCCTGGCAAGTACATAGTAGTTGCTCAATAAATATTTGTTGCCTTTGGAATTTGTTGCCTCAGGCACTTCAAATCCTTCTGGAAAGAGGCAAGGCATACATAAATTTTAAAAAAATCTTGCTATGTCGGAGAGCTGGCCCTGACTGGATTGTTTTGGGCTGCAGGAATTCTGATCTGTTTCTTTATCATCAGCATGTCCCCCAAGTCTACAGAAGCTTTGTCTTTGGGGAAGTCACCATCTTTTCTTTTCTCCATGACCTTCTTCCTTCTAAACTTGAAGCTGATACATAATTTTCCTCTTGGGAAGCTTTCTTGTTTCTGGCCAATGATTGTGCTTTCCTCTTTCCCTGTCTCCCTTCACCCCTGGTTCCTCCCACCTTCCTCTGCCCTGGAAGGCAGCCAGTGCTATTGAGGCCATTCTGCAGGTGACGGGATGCCCTGGTAGCATCTACCCTGTCTCTCCAGCTGGGCTGCTCCCACCTCCCGCCCCCCAGCCATCGTGAGAACTGCTGTCACTGTGGGCACAGGTGGGAAGGAAGAGGGAGGCCCGGCCGAACATCACACACCACGAGCACCAGGATCCCTCGCTGCCAGCCAGGCCCTTCCCATTAGCAAAACCCTAGCGGGGCACTGGCTTGACCTGGGAGGTGCTAAGCCCCCATCAGTGGGTGGAGCCTCAAGGAGGGACAGAGAAAGGCTGGCGAAGGGGGGCCAGGCTGGCCTCACCCATCTGCCAGCAAGGTGTCCTCTTAGCCTCTCACCTCCTCTCTGCTTCTGCACCTCTGAGACCACCCTCCTCAGCCCCTAGACTTCAGGAAGGAGAATGCCGAACCACAGGCCGGGTGGTCCTCCATCCTAACTGAAGCTTCTGCAGGAGAGACTCTGGAGCCTTCCTCAGCTATCAGTAACGATGGAGTCTATGACCTTGGCACTGTCCTTGAAGCTAAAAGAGCCCCATGAGACTGGCATCTTCATCCCCATTTAATCTGTGAGAAAATGGAGACTCTCAGAGCCCAAGCAAGGAGCTGGGAAGCAAGTGGGGAGGCAGGATTTAACGTCCAGCTGATAATTCATTGTGTATGGTGTGTGCTGAGGGAACACAGCACACACTTGAACTCATCCTCCCAACAGCCTTGGGAGGCAGATACTCTTGTTATCCCCATTCTACAGATGAGCAAACTGAGGTCCTGAGGAATCCACTCCATTGTCCGAGGCTCCACAGCTGGCAAACCCCAGAGCTCCAACCACGACGCAAACTGCCTGAAGCTGAGCTCGCCAGGCTTCACAGCCTATGACACCACATCTCGACAGTCAGGAAGTTCCTCCTTAGGTCTGACTGCAGTCTTTCCTGACTTAGTCCAAGCCCAAATTCTCTCATTTGGTCTCCTGGGGTCATGAGCTTCATAGTAGATTTTCAGCTTGACTCAAGGACCAGGATGCATTGCTCACTGAGTCTTCCTTTTTCCAGAACAATCCCTCCCAGATGACCCAGTCTCCTGCACACCTTTAACCATCTTGTTCTCCTTCTGATCTCTCTCCAGCTTCTATACGTCCTTTTGCAAGTGCTGTGACTCATAGCACAGCTGTTAGAACAGGGCAAAGGGGTCCTGCCAGGCCCTTCAATTTAGAGGGCTCCACTCTGGTGTCCTAAGGCTGCACCCCTCCCCACAGGGCAAGGAATCTGGGGCGCAAGGGGTCATACCCACAACACCTCACCCCCAGCCATGCTCTGGGTACTCAGAAGTATCTGCAAGGCACCCTGAAGAGCCTAGCTTCAGTGGCTGTGAGTCTACTTCTGGGCTGGGCGGACCTCTGCCTGGGGTTCATCCTATCAGGTCAGGCCATGCTGCTGGTGTGTGTGCCCCTAGGGACGAGAGTGGTAAAGGAGAGGCCGTTTGCAGGGCCTGTGAACGGAGCCTGGAGGTTCAGTCGGGGTGACCAGTGTGGATGAAGCAGGGATGAGGGGGCTGCTGGCTGTGAGCTGGGGGCTGGCTCTCTCCATGTCACTTTCTATCTCAGAACGCCGTGGAGAACCTAGCCTTCCAGGTGGTGAATAAGACGATAAAATGTTTTTTAGCTTATTATTGAAGAATACCTAAATAAAAGTACATGAATTATAAGTGTACAGCTCATCGAGTTAGATAGAATATATATATGTTTTTTATTGAAGTATAATTAATTTACAGTGTTGTGTTCTTTCCAAGTATACAGCAAAGTGATTCAGTTATACGTATATATATATATTCTTTTCAGATTCTTTTCCATTACAGGTTATGAAAAGATATTGAGTATAATTCCCTGTGCTATACAGTAGGTCCCTGTTGTTTACCTATTTTATATATAGAAAAGATATTTTATTTAACAGTTTGTTAACCTGACATGAAATTTTTAAATATTGGGCGCCTGGTGGATGAGGCTTCATTTAGTACTCTCACCCCAGGCCCTGTAAGTGTTCCAGCCAGACCTGGGGACTTGGACAGGAAACGGGGTTCCCCGGGGCCTGACTAGCACAGAAGCTGGAAGAAGCCCTGCTTTCTCCATCTCTGCATCATCTTATCATCTTTCTCCATCTCTGCATCAACTTCCTACCTTAGTAGGCTGACTTCCTTCTACATCAACATTTCTAGCTCCCTTGCAGTCTGTGGTCACCTCTTAGCTTCAAGTCCCTTTTGGTAAACTGGGACTTTGTCTTACACAGTCTTGGCCTCAAAGGATTTTCCTTCATAGTTGGTCAGTTTTGTCTTCTTTCTTTCTTTCTGTAATAAAGACATATAATCCAGGCTGGATTATATTCATTTTTTTTCCTTTCTGATTTTTAAAAAAATATTTACTTATTTACTTTATTTATTTTCTTTCTTTCGTTTTTTTTTTTTTTTTTTTGGCCGTGTCAGGTCTTATTTGCGGCATGTGGGATCTTCGTTGAGGCATGCGGGATCTTTCACTGTGGAGTGGGCTCCTCTCTAGTTGTGGCACGCGTGCTCCAGAGCATGTGGGCTCTGTAGTTTGCGGCACGTGGGCTCTCTACTTGAGGCATGCGGGTTCAGTAGTTGTGGCGCGCACAGGCTTAGTTGCCCCGTGGCATGTAGGATCTTAGTTCCCCGGCCAGGGATTGAACCTGCGTCCCCTGCATTGGAAGGCGGATTCTTTACCACTGGACCACCAGGGAAGTCCCAGTTTTGTCTTTTTTTTTTTAATTTATTTTGGCTGCATTGGGTCTTCGTTGCTGCGCACAGGCTTTTCTCTAGTTGTGGCGAGCAGGGGCTACTCTTCGTTGAAATACATGGGCTTCTCACTGCAGTGGCTTCCCTTGTTGTAGAGCACGGGCTCTAGGCGTGTGGGCTTCAGTAGTTGTGGCACATGGGTTCAGTAGTTGTGGCGCACGGGCTTTGTTGCTCCACGGCATGTGGGATTTTCCCAGACCAGGGCTCGAACCCGTGTCCCCTGCATTGTCAGGCAGATTCTTAACCACTGTGCCACCAGGGAAGCCCCCAGTTTTGTCATTTTTAAATGGCCCAACAGAAGAGCATTCAACCAGCAGGTCTGACTGTGATGTTCCACCCTCTTTTTTTTTCTTTTTTACATTAAAATTTTTTCTTTACTTCTTTTTTAAAAAATTTTTATTGAAATATAGTTGATTGACAGTGTTGTGTTAGTTTCAGGTGGTGTTCCACCCTCTTTAGCATGGCCTGTGAAACCCGGAATGATCTCGCCCCTTTCTGACTCTCCACCCTAACTCATCTCCCACCAGCACATCCTCACCCTATGACCTACTTTTACCTGCACAGGTGAGAGCCTGGACTTTGGGCAACAGCAGTCCTGGGCTCTAGATGGTTCTGCCTTTAATATCTTGGTGACCTGAACCTGTCTGAGCCTCAGCTTTCTCTCTGTAAAATGAGGAGTAGAGGATGAGGTAACACATGAGAGACAGTGTAGTGTCTGGTGTCCACTCTTTGCCATCAATGTTGCTCTATCATTTGGGTTGTTCTCACCCTACCTCACATCTCCAGGCCTTTGCGTTTGCCCCACCTTCTTTGGAATGACTTCTGTGAACTCCCCTTTGTTCTTCAAAGCACAGTTCAGGCACCACCTTCTCTGTGCTGCCTTCTTTCACACCCGGCCCCAGCTCAGCCCCTTCCGGGTGTATCCGTTTCATTGATTAGACTGTGAGCGCCCCGCAGGCAGGACCGGGTCTCCATCACCTTTGCGCCCACATCACAAGGATAGCGCAGGGCACACATTGCATCCTCTAAGATGGGTCGTAGGATGAAGGGACACCACTGAGAGTCACCTGCCAGTCGCAGGCTCGGTCTGCAGCCCCAGCTAGATTCCCATTGCCTCTGTGAGGCCCTTCTAGGAAGACCTGGGGCCCCTGTCACTAGTTACCTCTTCATGTGCATCTGGCTTGTCTTCCCAACTACAGGGTCAGCCCCTTGAGGGCATGATTCTGCTTTGTATTTCTTCATATCCCAAGTGAGCCCCACACGTCATCCTGAATATTGCAGGAGCACAGCTGGTAATAGTATTGGTTGGTTGGCTAATGCTCCGGGCTCCTTCCCAGGCAAGCTTGAGTTCAGGCTCAGCTGGTTCCCACTCTCTGGGACAGTTTTCCCCTCACTCTGTGATTTCCCAGAGAGTCCAGCTCTGAGCTTCTAGCCTCTGTGCTGGAAGGCAGCATGGTGTTCCAGGAAGAGGAGTCAAACCGGCCTTGATGTGAATCTCAGAAGTGCTACTTAATAGCTCTGGAACTTTGGGTTGTTAAAAAAAAACGTGAACCTCAGTTTGTTCATCTGTAAAATGGGAGCAAAGATTCCAATCTCAGGGCAGTTGTGAGGAAGAAATGAAATAGTACTCAGGAACTGAGTTAAAGATGAAGAAATATTAAATGAATTAAGGATGTTCTGAAGTCATTCCAATGTATCAAGAGTCATAAGATATTCTATCCCAGACCAGGCTTCTTTGGAATAGGAAGATCTGAATTCCTTCCAAAACAGGAAAGGCCATACTCAGGGAAAGCTGTACACTTTGTGGCTGTTGGAGATTTTTGGGGGGGGGGGGTCCTAGGACTGGTCTGTGTAGGTTTAATATGGCCCTAGTTAATGGCTAGACACTGGCCATTTCAGCCCTGCTAAGCACAGTGAGGAAGTTTGATTGGGGTACCAGGCGGCCTGGGTGGGATGCAGGCTGACCCAGGGATGGCAGTCACTGTACACTTCCAACCTTTAGGGGAGAAGAGCCTGCTGGACCATAGGAAGGAAGGTGAGGAAGCCAAGGCACAGAGAGGCCACTTAATGCTTTTTGTTCTTAAAAACATTTTTGATTGCAGACTGATACAAAATGTTTTTTATAATGTGATGCTTGATGCACATGAGAAAGTAAACATACCATAAATACAGGATATAATAACAAGATAAAAACAACCTGGGCCTTACCACACCCCTGAAGAACCAGAATATGATCAAGGTCATTGCATCTATCTGTGGGCTCCTCCCCGTCCTATCCCCGTATCTCCCTCCAGGCATGATCACATTCTGAATTTTGTATATTTATTCCATCATCTTATTATTTTAAAATTATTTATTTATTTATTTATTTATGGCTGCGTTGGGTCTTCATTGCTGCATGTGGGCTTTCTTTAGTTGTGGTGAGCAGGGGCTACTCTTTGTTGTGGTGCACGGGCTTCTCACTGCGGTGGCTTCCCTTGTTGCGAAGC
Source organism: Balaenoptera ricei (assembly GCF_028023285.1). NCBI lineage: Eukaryota > Metazoa > Chordata > Mammalia > Artiodactyla > Balaenopteridae > Balaenoptera > Balaenoptera ricei. The sequence goes on along the minus strand of NC_082658.1, from coordinate 17,267,912 downwards.
ATGGGCTCTAGGCACACGGGATTCAGTAGTTGTGGAGCGCGGGCTTCAGTAGTTTTGGCACGCGGGCTCAGTAGTTGTGGTTTGCGGGCTCCAGAGTACAGGCTCTGTAGTTGTGGCTCACGGGCTTAGCGGCTCCACAGCACATGGGATCTTCCCGGACTAGGGCTGGAACCAGTGTCCCCTGCATTGGCAGGCAGATTCTTAACCACTGTGCCACCAGGGAAGTCACTATTCCATCATTTTAAAATAATAGTTTTCCCAGCTAGGAATGCCTAGACAATATATATTTTTTGTTTATTTTATTTTATTAAAAAATTTTTTATTGAAGTATAGTTGATTTACAATGTTGTGTTAGTTTCAGGTGTACAGCAAAGTGATTCAGTTTTATATATATATGTATATATATTGGGTTGGCCAAAAAGTTCGTTAGGGTTTTTATCGTAAGATGTTTGTCTGTTCCATCTCCTGTCAGTGGGCGAGTGTCTTGAGGTGCACATGAGGGAGAGTAGCTCTCGGGGAGGGGTACCTACCCAGGAGTGGAACTTTGGGGCTGCAGGACGTGTGAAAGTTCTACTTTGCAAGTTGATGCTAAACTGTTTTCCAAAGAAGTTGTGCCCATCTGCACTCTCATCTTTGCTCTGCATTTTCACTGACACTTGAACTCGAGTGAGTTCACTCTTGTCAGTCTGGCAGCTGTAGAATGTGGTCTGTGGTCTTCATGGGCAGAGGTGGGACTGCTTTAAGGTCCCAGAGTTGGGAGAAGCAGAGGCAGGGCTGGGACCCTGGGGTTCATGTCAACACATAAAAATGTGCATTTGGGGGAATTCCCTGGTGGTCCAGTGGTTAGGACTCTAATGCTTTCACTGCCAGGGCCCGGGTTCAATCCCTGATCAGGGAACTAAGATCCCACAAGCCGCACGGTGCAGCCAAAAAAAAAAATGTGCATTTGGAAGAACATATGGCCGTGTCTGGTGTGTCTGGTGGGCATCCCCCGACCTCCAGCTCCTCACGCTTTCTGCCCAAGGGCCAGAGGGCACCACTGGGCATTTGGTGGCAGGGGCAAAAGTAGCTAACGGAGCTCCAGCCTTCACTTCCCTGGCTCACCTCTTCACCCCACCATATTCCCCTTCGTACCCTCACTGGGTATGAACGCCCTGCCCAATATTCAGAGATAAGGCCACTCCTCCCAGGAATCCCCATCCCATCAGCCCCACGAGAGCCAGGGCACATTTCCCTTCTGGCCCCCTCTCTGCCCTTCTGTCCCAATGGGCCACGCTGCCTGAGTTACAGCAATAATATCTCTCAGGTGCCGCTTTATGCCTTTTTTTTTTTTGGCTGTGCTGTGCAGCTTGCGGGATCTTAGTTCCAAGCGTGGAGTCCTAACTACTGGACTGCCAGGGAATTCCCTCAGGTGCCTCTTCAGGGAATACCAGAAGGTGACTTCTTCCCCCAGGCCTTCATCCAAGCGCTGGGACTCCCTCCTTCTGAAAGGAAAGCCATGAGCTCCTCAGTGCACATCAGAAACCAGATGCAGCTGCCATCACCTACTGGCATCTCTGTCCTCACTGCTTGGTCCTTACTCATCCTCCCTTCCTGCCCTGGAGCAAAGTGCTACTTCCTTGGGCCTCCATTATAAAGGTCTTAGGACCTTTCCTGACCAAAAAATTCTTTTCCATCACTCCTCCATCTGGCCATGACCTTCCTGGAATTTTTCAAAATCCCATTCAGAGCTGTCACCTTCCTGGGAGTCTTCCCAGTCTAACTTCCACCCTCTCTCCCAGGTCTTCTGCACACCTTTTGGGTCAGAGCAGGAAGTTGCAAACTGTGTTTCTTGCACCAGTCCCACATAATCCTGCTGAGGAGGGCTTTTGGGGTCAAATAAGTTTGGGAGGTGCCACCTGCTACTTCCAGCCTCTTGCTGTTTATGGTGCTCATTAGCATATTAGCATCTTATATTAGTAACACAGAGAGGCCTGCAGGCATGATCCTTGTTTTCATTTGTTTAGTCTGTTTTCCAAAAATATTTACTCTCTCAAGTAACAACTTATTACCTGTTTGGAAAATGTGACCTAGGAGATTCTCCTGTCCCTTTTACGTGTCAGTTTGTCCTTGTGGTCTTATTCATCTCAGCAATTGGGCTATGATTCCTCTGACTTTTAAAAATCATTCTATGTGAACTAGTTCAGTCCGGAGCACCCATCCCAGAGGGTCTTGAGTTGAATGAATGCATGAATGGATGAATGAAGCAATCAGCTAATCAACTGGTCAATTTAGCTGAATCCCCTTTCCTGTGAGGCTGGCAGAAACCAGGCCCAGCTGATCTTTGTACCCTGGGGACATGGGTCTCTCTGGCCAGTGTCAGACCCTTCCCACAGTATTTCTACAAAGCCTAACCCCATCACCCCGGTAGAATGCATCTCTTGCATTAGGTCTCCTATCGTTTTCGTTTTAGGCATCTGTCTCCCTATGAATCTGGGAGCCTCTGCAGGGCAAGGGCCATGTCACACTCACTTCTCTGTAGTCCCATGAGTGGGTGCTCGGTCCCCACCTGCTGAGTAATGAAGCTCTCCACCAACTTCTTCCAGAGAGCCGGTAGAGCACTGTGGTTAAGGCTGAAGGCTCTGGAGTCAGCTGGATGTGCTCCAAACTACCTGGGTAACCTCCGGCAAACTACGTAATCTCTGCAGTTCAATTTCTCTCCCTCAGTGAGGGTGATGATAACAGTACCTTCCTCACAGGGTCGTTGGGAGGATTAAATGAGTTAATACGTGTAAAGCACGTGAAACAGTACCTGGCATGGAGATGGCATTGGTCTGTGTTAGCACTTATAACAATAGCAACTACCATCTATTGTGCCAGGGATTGTGATAAGGGCTTTACCTACATCCTTTCAATGACTCCTCCCTCCAGTCTCTTTGAAGTAGGTGATGTTTACATTTTTCCACCTCATGAACTGCTGGTAGCAAAGGGACCAGGACTCAGGTCAGCCAGATCGGCCCGTAGTAGGCGGTGCTGCTCACCACTCAGGGATTGGGCATCTCCTCTACCTCTTTTCACCTATAATTAACCCTAATGAGAACCTGATTTATCCTCTAGCCTTCCCAATAAGATGGAAATCCATCGCAGGGTTGGGTTTTAACGTGTACGCATGCGCATAACAGAGAGCGCATGCGCATAACAGAGAGCAGGTTCGGTGAGAACGAGAGAGGTTGGGGTTGTTGCCAGCACCTTCGTGGCTGACCCAGAAAGACCAAGATACTGAGGCAGGACTTTGAGAATACACAGCAGAAAATCACCCGTGAGTCAGCAGTGCTGCCGAAAAGGCAGAGAGATCCTGGAATTGCTCGGTATCACCGCCCCCAGCACCTCGCCGGGGGCCCCGTGTGAGCCTGGGAAATGTTCGCAGGCAGGACGCCTGTGGTGGCGTTTACCCAGTTTGGTTATCCTGGTGAAAGATGGAAAGATTCCTGAGGGTTATAAAGGGGCACCCGGATTTGCGGGGGAGGGGGCGCATGTCCCCGACTTCGGAAATGAGCAACCTGGAGTCCCCTTCCGCACGTGGCAGACGGCCTTCTCAGACCCCGGAGGCGGACTCCATTCTTCCCCAGCGGTCACGGGGTTGACAGTCCTCCTCTTTCCGTACTGGCCAGGGCTTTATTCTAGCACCTTCCCCGGTCTGGCCGCACAACGGAAGTGAGAAGTGGGGGCCTTGGGAGAGGGGCTGAAGCTGGTGATGTGAACCAGGAGGTTTAAGATGCACATGCCAGAGGCTGTTTCTCTTGGAGCAGAGAGGGTTGGGGGACTTCATTCCAGGCAGGTGAGCGGCTGCTGCCTCAACACCTGAGCACAGGTCACGGGGCCCAAATGGCGGCCGGAGGGCTGGCGGTGCGGTGAGCGGGGAAGATCTCCCACCAGCTGTCGTGAGGCAAAGGCACCCCCGAATGGAAGCAGCCAGGGGATCTGGCAGAGGGAGTGAGAGAAAGGGGTGCTGAGATCTTCCTGGCCTGGAAAGAAGAGGGAATTCCCAGAACTCCCTCTACTGATTGGGTTAGCAAAAGCTTAAGTCTGGTAAGGTGTCAGCTTTTCGATTTTTATCCTCTCCACATGGTGCAGTGTGTTTGTTCTGTGAACAAAGGAGAATCTGAATTCCGTGAAGGCTTGGAAGCACCCCTTCCCCCAGTTGGCCGAGTTGCCCAGCCCCTCAGCTCCTGGGACCCCAAGTGAACTCCCCCATCGGGGCCATGGAGCCTCGTGGGGGCCTTTGTTTTGTGCCAGCTTCCCCCAGCGTTCCTTCCAGCTCTGAGGGACCCCTTTCCAGGGGGGCCGGCCCTGTGTAGGGCCAGGGCCTCTTTCAGGTCCGTAGGTGGTCCCCACTTCACTGACTATGGGATCTAAACTCATCAGCTGGGACCTCAAGCCCTGGCCTCCTCCCTCTTTGCTCCTCGGGTTTCAGTGTTTTGAGTCACATCACTGTCTCAGAAGTGCCCTTCCTCTTCCTTTTCTCTCATAAAGATCTACCCCAGAGCACAGGCCTTTGAGGTCTTGTGGATTATCCGCACCCATCCGCTCTGTGTGTTCCTTCCGTCTCCACTAGGACGGTCTGTGAGCTGGCTGGTCCTCTGTTCCTGTGCACGTGGCCTGCCCGTTCCGTTTTACCCTCCTCCAGGTTAAGGATGTGACACTTTCCTGTGCCCAGTTCTGTACAGAGCACACAGTGGGTGCTGAATAAATGCGTTCTGCTTGAATGAACTGGTTATCACCAGTGGGTGGAATCTCCACAGTGGAGCAAAATAGCAACAGTACAGGATTTGGGGTCAGACAGACAAGGGTCAAACCCCACCGCCACTTACTGGCTTATGGTGCCCTGTCTGAGCCTCAGTTTCCTCATTTGTAAAGAGACAGTATTTACCTCCCAGGGCTGTTGTGAGGATTCACTGAGATGCCGTTGATGCTTTGCAAACGGGAAGGTGCTAGAACGTGTGTCATCTACCCTGACCTCTCTTGGAAGAGGTCCTGAATTCATGTGTCCTGTCTCACACACAAACCTCTTCAGCCCTCAGATGGAGGTCTCCTCCCCCCGGGGAAGCCTTGAGTGTGGGTCTGGCCTTGTCTGAGATACAGAGAAGTAAACCTCAAGTGTGGAAGATCCATGACAACATTCAAAGGAAGAAAGATCAATAGGCAGGGGCCCCAACATTTGAGTTTATAGGGCTGTAAATCCAGAGAGCAGCCTGAGTAGCAGGACAGACCTGAGTAGTCCCCTCCCCCTCAGCCTTCCACCAACACGCTCCATACAGACCTTGTCCTAATGTCTCACCTCATGGCTCTAGTGGCCATCTCAGCACCACCATATCCTAGCTGTGTGACCACAGACAAGTTGCTTAGCCTCTCTGAACCCATGTCAGATGGGGATAATAATAACCTCATAGGGTTCTTTGGCAAATTAAAATATATGTTCTATGTTAAGTGCTTTACATGGCTCCTGGCACTAGTCAGGGCTCAATAAATGTTAGCTATTATTAGTAATAATAATAACCATTCTGAGTGCCCCAGGAAATTGGTCCCCTCACTACCTTACACAGTTCAGTAAATTATTTCCTCATGACCTTATTAACCACTCTCTACCCAAATAAATACACTCACATTATCTTATGCACCACTGGGTATGCACCTGTAAAAGCCTTCCGCTTTATTTCGTTTACAGCTCTGCATGTCCCCATTACATCTCTCTGTGTTTTGTGGGCACCTTCTCCTGTCTGTGTTACTCAGGCCTTCTCTTAGCCCAGGTGATTCATGAAGGACCCTTAACTGGAGCTAATATGCTATGATATTTTGCCCCTCATGTTGAACACACATCCTATTAGTAGAGAAATTGGTAATTAATTTTTTTTTACTTTAAGTGTCTGCTCTGTGTGTGTGTGTGTGTGTGTGTGTGTGTGTTTGTGAAAGAGAGAGAGAGAGACTGATTTTATCCTTTCTGTCCAAAGTGTATTTCCCTTGGAAGAAATACTTTTTTAACAAATGTGACTAGGAACACAGGACTGAAAATATGGAAATTGCCTGTGGCACCGGCACTCGTGCAGGGATGCAGCTGGTCTGGTGGGACAACGGCATATGCAGTGAGCAGAGGTGAGGGAGGGGAAAGTGAGGACAGACCGAGAGGAGGTGGGTAGGCAGGAGGGCTCCACCACGGATGTGTGCAGAGAAAGCGCTGCCGGTGAGAGATGAGTGGGGAACTTGCAATCCTAGACAAAAACAAAGTAGCTGTGGGCAAGAACCAAGAAAGATGGGGAAGAAAGGAGGAGAAAGGCCTTGGCACCTTGAACCCCAAGAGTGTTTGGTGGCGTCCTGCATTTCTGCAGAGAGAATTTCCACTTAACAAACATATACCCCGCCACTGCAAGGCTAAGAAAAGGACACAGGATTGAAGGCTTGGGTGGGAGGTCACTAGATTAGGCTGTAGGAGGAAATGATTCTTTTGAAATATACTTTCTATCTTGTCTTTTTCCAGTGCATGTTAGCATGTGTTTTGTAATGCACCTAAAAGGTGAGCATGGTGGCAGGCTGGCATGTGATTTAGACCTAATGTATGTAAATGGAGGGGCATGCCCAAACACTTTTTACTGATGTGTTGCCGGCTCAAAAAAGTTTTGCTTCCGTTCCCATAAAGTTGGAGATTTGTTGGGAGGCCAGGAGAGAGCTGATGAGGGAGAGCTGCTTCATGAGAGGACGTGGACAAAACCGTGGTGGTAAAGGATGGGTTAGTGCTGGAGCCGGAGGAGGTAGGACCCCTGGGGATGGATGGCAGAGGGCTGAGGAGGTCCAGCTGTGCCCCCGCCCGACCCCCGTGACCACTGGCAGGTTCGGAGCCTTGTCTATGACCAAGGACAGTGTTTCTCCTCCGTCTTGCCTCTTCCTCTTTTTTTGGTCCCCGGCCGGGGATCCAACCAGTGCCCCCTGCAGCGGAAGCGTGGAGTCTTAACCACTGGACCACCGGGGAGGTCCCTTGCCTCCTCCTCTTATAATGGAGGAAAGGAGGCTACCACAGAGAGGAGGGGGCACCCAGACCAATTAAATCTTTTTCTCTGGGGATGGGGCCCCAGCATCAGTAGTTTTAAACTCCCCCGGGGCCATGTGACGTGCAGCCAGGGTTGAGAGCCAGTGACCCACCCCTCTGAGTGCTGGAACATTTAAAGGTCCTGCATGGGTCTGCGGTGGACCCGAATACGACTCCTAATAGGTGCTGAGTAGGTGCTTGCAAAACTCAGGCGCCTGTGGCGAGGGGGCCCTTGAAAAGAAAGGACAGGGGGAGTGAGTGCAACGACCCTGCAGAGGAATTGGCGGCGGGACTCCGGGACTGATGAATTTGGAGGGGCGCGGAGGAAGATGTTGAGGCTCGCTCGGGCTGCCTCGCCCGCGGATGGGGATGGGGCCGGGGGGGGGCAGCCACCGCTGTGAACTCGCGTGGAGCCTCCCTAAACAGAGCGGGGGGTGGGGGAGGAGTCCAGGTGCCGGGCAGGGCCGTTTCCCACCTGCGCGTGCTCAGCGCCGTGGGGGGGACCGGGCTCAAGGAGGAGCCCCTGGGAACGCGGTGGAGATACCCGCCCTGAAAGGCGGGGAGCAGACGGCGCCCTGAGCGCCCAGCGATGGCGCAGCGCCGCCCGCCCACCCGCCGCGCCGGGTGCACCTGCTGCCAAAGGGGCCACGGCGGGTCCGGAGACTCGGCCACCCTCCATGCTCAGGGCGGGCGAGGCCAGGTGCGAGCCCCGTGCGCGTCGTGTCCAGAAGTCCCCACGAGTTAGTTGGAGTTTATGTTCCTTCTAAGTTTTATAATGAAAATTGTTAATAAGGAAAGCAGAAAAAATAATTCCAGGAGCACCCACGTACACACCTCCTAGTTCAAGTGTTTTTCATTTTGCGGTAATTGCTCCCCCCTCCCCTTTCTCTCCTCTCGCCCCGCCCCCATCCCCTACACAGTGTTTGGTTTGCCGAACCATTTCAAAGTAAGTTATCGTCAACATGACTCTTCACCTCTGTATTTTAAAATGTAAGGATGACCCCTATGACCACATACCATTATCACACTTAACCCAATTATTAATAATTCCTAATGATTCACATTCCCCCAGTTATCCTCAAAATGCCTTCATGGCTAGGATTTTCATACCAGTTTCCAGTTATTTGATTGTTCTGTCTCATAAGTTTATTTTAATCTAGAACATCCCTCCCCTCCTTCCCCCAACACACACACACACACACACGCACACACACACACACACACTTTTTAAAAGTGACTTGGACTTTGGAGAGTTCAGGCCTGTAGCCTTGTGAATTTGTCTGGTTGCTTCCCCATAGTGTCATTTGGTTTGTTCGTCTATCCCTCGTGTTTCCTGATAGCTGAAAGTTACTTCTAAAGGCTTGCGGAGATTCAGGTTAAACGTCTTTGGCCAGAGAACTTTCTAGGGTATGCTGGATACTTCGCATTGCATCATCTTATACTGTGCTATTGTCACACTCTGGAGGAGATTTTTAACGATCCAGTTTCCTGGACTCCTCCCCAGAGAGTCTGATTCAGCGGGGCTGGCTTTGGAGCCCAGCTGTCTGTATTTTTCAAAACCACTGCAAGTGATCTGAGTGCCGTAGTGCCATGACCTGCACCCCCGAATAGCAGCCAACTGGTAAAATCATGTTCTTGGTCCTCCAAAAGGCGTGGTGTAAGGGAGTGGGTGGGATGGTCGAGGCAGGTGAAGTCCTCAGGGCCCCAGCCCTCACCAGGGCAGGTGGTCCTTGCTGTCTGGGTGTGAGGCAGGGTGGGTGGGCACGCCGGCCCCAGTCAGGGAGGAGCGTGGGCTACCTGGGGCAGCGCCCAGGCTCAGCTGGGAGTTCATGCAACACCAGGGGTGCCCCAGGCACCACTTTGTGCACCCGGTGCCCAGGACAGGGCCTGGCCTACCATGAATATTTGTTGAGTTGAAGACACAGGGCTTTCAGAGGAGCCCTAGGGAGCCACTGTGAGAGTGAACTCCCATCCAAGCAGCTCTGATTTCCATGTTCCCTCCTGGGCTTCTTCCTAAGATTCAGATAAAGGATTTCCAGACGGTGGAAGCAGCAGTTGTGTGATAAGGCCCAGAGAACCAGTGCAGCCATCACCTGCCCTCAGCTTGTCCTGGTGGCAGCCTGTGGGATTTGGGGGAGGTGAGGAGGTCGGGGTAATCAGGTGGAGCCGCTCAGTGTGGCAGAAGGAGGAGGTGTGCTGGGCCTGTTGGTGAACCAAGCACTCTGGCTGCCCAGCCTACAAATATGAAAGAAATGGTTCCTCCTCTCAAAAAACTGTTTTAGTGGAAAAACAGAGCGTCAATGGACAATTCAATGTAAAGTGTCTAAGTTTCCCCCTGAGGTATATATAAGAAATGGGAAATACCCAGAGGGAACAGTTTAAACTGGACACATTAAGAGGGGCTTTTTTTTTTTTTAATTAATTTATTTATTTATGGCTGGGTTGGGTCTTCGTTTCTGCGCGAGGGCTTTCTCTAGTTGCGGCAAGCAGGGGCCACTCTTCATCGCGGTGCGCGGGCCTCTCACTATCGTGGCCTCTCTTGTTGCGGAGCACAGGCTCCAGATGCGCAGCCTCAGTAGTTGTGGCTCACAGGCCCAGTTGCTCCGCGGCGTGTGGGATCTTCCCAGACCAGGGCTCGAACCTGTGTCCCCTGCATTGGCAGGCAGATTCTCAACCACTGCACCACCAGGGAAGCCCAAGAGGGGCTTTTAAAATTGGATCTTGATGGATGAATAGGAGCCCAAAGTAAATAAGAGGGTTGGGCAGGCTATGTCTTATCTTTTGCCAGAACTGGGCTTGAAGGGTAAAGCAGTCTCGGAACCCAGCAAAATCCCAGCCTGGGAACCAGCAGGCTTGCCTTCTTAGGACAAGCAACCTAACCCGGTAAGGCCTTCATTTTTCCATCTGTAAAATGGAAAGCTAATCTCTGCCTTATATAACTTAGGAGCTGGAGGAGTTGGGCAGTGGAGAAGTATTATACAACTAAAATGAGCTAAAAATGCAAACATGGTTTAGGAAAAGTTTAAATTAGAATTCTCATTGGAGTGTGAGGCGAAGAAAAATGGCAGCAGTCCAGGCGTAAAGGATGTCCAAGCCAAACTCACCTTCAAGGCCCAGCTCAAAGGTCGCCCCTTCAAAGACGTATCCCCCGCTTTTTTCGGTCTCCCTCCCCTCAGCACTCCCCTTCCTCATGGTGTCCACCCCACGGAGTGAGACGGGATTTTTCACACTCTGCTGCTGACCATGCTCATCTGCGGGAATGTCTCTCTGGCATTAGGGCAGGGGCCTCTGAGGAGGGTGGAAGCTGTGTTTATGCACACGAGGCACGTGATGCACGTGTACTGAACGGAGCCCCAGCCCTCGGACCGGAGCCTTCAAGAAGGAACTATGGGGCTTCCCTGGTGGCGCAGTGGTTAAGAATCCGCCTGCCAATGCAGGGGACACGGGTTCGAGCCCTGGTCCGGGAGGATCCCACATGCCGTGGAGAAACTAAGCCCATGCGCCACAACTACTGAGCCCATGCGCCGCATCTACTGAAGCCCACGTGCTCTAGAGCCTGTGCTCAGCAACAAGAGAAGCCTGCGCACCGCAACAAAGAGTAGCCCCCGCTCGCCGCAACTAGAGAAAGCCCACGCGCAACAACGAGGACCCAACGCAGCCAAAAATAATAAATAAATAAAAATAAATAAATTTATCAAAAACAAAAAGAAAGAATAAGGAACTGCGTGGTGGAAGGGAAGCGAAGTTGTGGCTGGGGGCGTCTCAGGCCTGGGCTGTGCTCCCTGCAGTGTCTCCAGCCTGGAGGTACCCTGGACAGGTCTGGGCTTCAGCCGGAACTGGACCAGATAGCGGCCAAGGTCCCACCAACCTGGACATTGTGCGGCCTGGTACTGTGATAGAGTAACTAAGGCCCGTGGCCGCTCACAGAAGGCTTTAAAGCCCCTCTAGGGCATCTCATGTCCCTCCCCCACCCCGCCTCCTCCAGCTAGCAAGAGACGGCAGTTCCCCAGGCTTTTATCAAGCATTTACCTTTGTACCCAGTGAGCACCCCAGAGACCTGGTCCCACCATGGTTTCTAGAATGCTCAGCGTCTCTCAAGTTGCTAAGACTGGACTTGTTTGGAGAGAAGCCATTTGGCAGAAGTATCCTGAACCCCATGCCAGTCATTTAACGTCTTCAGGCCCCAGTTGCCTCCACTGTGAAACAGCATAACCAGCTGTGCGGGTCTGGGGGCAGAGGCTGGGCTGCAGCTTCCAGCTCTGAAGGGTCAGGACTCTACTGAACAAGTGTGACGTGGTTTTGTTTTGTTTTGTTTTTGTTTTTTTAAATTATTTTATTTATTTATTTTTGGCTGTGTTGGGTCTTCGTTGCTGCGCATGGGCTTTCTCTAGTTGCGGGGAGCGGGGGCTACTCTCTGTTGCGGTGCGCTGGCTTCTCATTGCGGTGGTTTCTCTTGTTGCGGAGCACGGGCTCTAGGCACGCAGGCTTCAGTAGTTGCGGTGCGCGGGCTCAGTAGTTGTGGCTCACGAGCTCTAGAGCGCAGGCTCAGTAGTTGTGGCACACGGGCTTAGTTGCTCCGCGGCATGTGGGATCTTCCTGGACCAGGGCTTGAACCCTGTGTCCCCTGCACTTGCAGGCAGATTCTTAACCACTGCGCCACAGGGAAGCCCGTGACGTGGTTTAAAGGGCTCGCCTGTGAGTTCCGAAGTGCTCGGCGAAGCCGGTGCACCTGGGAGCGCATCCCTCTGTGGTCACCTGGAAACATTGTCCGCCAGGGGTCTTGGTGCCCCTCAGGAGACCCTTTGGGGGTCTGAGGAGTGAGGCCCTGGGCCCCCTTTCACTTCTCTCTGGACACCCACCTGGGCTCAGGCCCAGTCTTCCCAGCCTAATACCTGCCTGAAGGAAGACGCCGAGAGCTCGTGTGTCCTCTCGGTGCCGAGGGAGGACACAGCCCTGAGGACCCAAGCTGGAGCCGCTGACCGGCCAGAGAGGCAGGAGCACCTCCCCCTTCTCCAAGGCCTCTGTCCCCCTGCTTCCTCCCAGTTCTCACCCCCTTTTCCTCCTCCCCAGGTCTGACCATCCCGCTCTGTGCCACCCCCCTCCCCCTGCAATTTGGCTGAAGGGGACGATCCCTCTCTCTTACCTCCTCCCCTTCTCCACTCTGATCAACTCCACTTTCCTATGAAATTGAGAAGGAAAAAAAAACCCTAACGCTCACAACACAACAAAAAACAGGTTTCAACATTTTACAGGTTTCAACATTTTTCAGGCCGCCTTGTCACATCTTATCAGATCAGCCAGGAGCCTCAGGCCAGGCACTCTGGGAGCCGCTTTGGAGAACAGAAGCTGTAACATTCCAGTCAAGGCCCTGCCCCACCCTCTGCACCCCTCTCTTCCCTCCCCCCTCCCCACCTTCTTCTCCCCAAAGAAACGTCCCGCAGGGCCCGCCCCTCCCTCTTACTGGGAACTCCGCAAGACCTTGGCTTTGAGTGTCCCCCACTCGCTTCTCTCCCTCCCACGGCTGTGGCCCCTCTGAGCTCTCAGTTGGTCTGAGGTGCCCACTCGGTCCTGAAAGGTGGCTTTTAGAAGTTGGGCAGCAGAGGGGAGTTGTCATAGCCACTCACAGAGTGCACAAGTGGCCACTTGGCCAGTAGGGCCCTGAGTTGTGCTGGAGAGTTTAGGGCACTGTGGCCAGTCCTCAGGGGCTGCTGCCAATGGGAGGGAACGGCTCTTTCCTTTGGTTCCATTTGTGGGGGGATGTGTGGGTTTTGTCACCCATGGCGATGTGGACTGCTGGCCTGGAATACCCGCTTTCCCTCGCATTCACACCAGTACAGAGCGACAGATCCAGGAAGTGCTGACCGAAGTCCAAAGGGCCAGATTTCAGCCAAGACACCCTGAGGGAGCGACCCAGATCCTGGGTCCCAGGGCGAGGGGGACGAGCTCCCCACTGTGAGCACAGAGAGGTCCCTCCATCCCCACCCCGCAGGAGGACACGGCTGTGAACTGAAGGCTTAGGATGCATCCCAAGCGCTCACCCAGGGAGGGGGGGGGGGGACAAAACTGGAAGAGTGAAAGAGCAGAGGAAAGGAAGGAAGGAAGGGCGTGGTGACTCGCTCTGTCCAAGTCTATTGGCTGCATGTCTCCTGATCGGGAATACCGGCAAGAAAACAGACCCGGGTGCTTGGTGCCCATGTTGGCTGAGCCCAGCCCGACCAGCCTGCCTCCTGCGGGGTTTTGGAAAAGCCCTCCCCACCTCTTGGCCTGAAATTCTAGCCCCCCTGGTGTGAGGGCCCTGTCTCCACCCTCGTGCCCTCCCTCCCTCCCTTGGCACATGGCATCCACCGCCACCACCATGAGGCTCCCTGATTGTCTCACCCTTTTTCCAGGTGCCCCCTAGGGGAGACAAGGCCTCGAGTATTATTCAACTATTAGCTCCAGGACAGATTTCCAGATCTGAACTTCTAGCCTTGGTCTTTCTCTTGGGCTCCAGCTCTGCACCTCCAGTGCTGTCTGGACCTGGGTACCTGCAGGTCTCACCAGCCCCACAAACTTCCTCTTTTTTCCCAAGACTGCTTTGCCTCTTACGTTCCCTTTCTTGGTTGACAGCATCTCCATCTTTCTGGTCATCCTGGCTCAAAATCTTGGTCATCCTTTCCTCCTTCCTGTTGGTTCCATGTGACCCATCCTTACTCACTGCTTCTGTTCTTTGTTTTTTTTAAATTTATTTAATTAATTTTTTTGGCTGTGTCGGGTCTTAGTTGGGGTGCACGGGCTCCAGGGCACATGGACTCTGTAGTTTGTGGCCTGCGGGCTCTCTAGTTGAGGCGCGCGCGAGCTCAGTAGGTGTGGTATGCGGTCTTAGTTGCCCCGCAGCATGTGGGATCTTAGGTCAGGATCGAACCCACGTCCCTTGCATTGGAAGGCAGATTCTTAACCGCTGGACCACCAGGGAAGTCCCTTCCTCTCTGCTTCTAAGGCCACTGTCCTGAGACCCAGAGCCCTGCTAAACTAAATGGGAGGTACTTGGGCCCCAGCCCAAAGAGGCTCACCCCAGACCCCTGAAACCTGTCCCCCCGGGGGACTGTAATACGCAGACAGGCCTGAGACTCTCCTTAGCATAAAGTGTCACCCCAGCCACCTCACCCCCACTCCTTTCCCAGCCTTGGGTCTCTTAGTGCCCATCTCCTGGCCCCATTCTGCAGTTAGACGTTGTCTAATAGATTAATATCCCAAAGCCCAGCTCAGGAACGTTCAATGGCTGCACATGTCGCCAGAGTAAAGCTTGGCACTCAGGGCCCCCTTCCCCTCCTCTGCTCCTTTGTAAGGTCCCTGGACTCCAGCTGGGGTGGACCCGCCGCTGTTCTCTCCCACCTCTTGCCTGGGGCTCTTCCCTGGCACCCCGGTTCCCCCTGAGGGAGCCCCAGCCATGCTTCGCCAGCTCAGCGCCTGCCCTTCCAGGGTGCCTTCACGGCCATCGCTGCCTGGGACTCACTCGCCCCTCTTCCAGGATGCCCCTGCTCTTACCATGTGCTTTCTGGAGTGAGGGTTACTTGTGTGCTAAGCTACAGGTGCCTGGGGACCCTTTGTCACTCATGGCACACATGGCACCCAGACCTAGTAGGTGCTGGAGAAGCGCTTGTTGGTCTGTAATTGACGGATGCCTCCTGGTCTGGGTGCCCCACGGGTGTGGCTTGGTTCATCTCCGTGTTTCCAGTGCTTGGCGCTCTACCCAATTCAGTCATCACGTAAATGTGTGTTGAGTGAATAGGTGGGGAATGAATTTGTTTACCAAGGGAAGACTTTAACCTACTCTCCTAAGGGCAGGCATCTCTATGCACTCCATATGTTTATTGCTCTAGGGGTCCCAGGCTGGATGGCTGGGGCTCAATCAAGATGGGAAACCCAGCAGGAGGCCTGGGCCTCCCAGGCTCACAGGCTCTTGCAGTTGCTTCTTCATTGACTCCTCTCTGGACCTTGGGTCCCAGCTCAGTGTGTGGATCCTTTCTACCCTCACCCTTCCCTTCCTGTGTGTAAACAAGGGTGGCCCTGTAGCTCTTCTTGGGACACATGAGAACCAGAGGACCCATCCATGCCTACTGAGTGAATGAACCAGCTACTGACGGGAAAGGTCCGGGGAGATGTTGATGAAAGGCATCTGCTGGGGTACCTAGGCCTGCTCTGAGGACTACGGGACCACGTGCGCCCTTTGGACTCAGAAGCAACTCCCTCCCCTTGGCTAGCACTGAGATGGGTTCAGGGTTGGGTTGGGAGGGTGTAGAGCTGTGCTTAGCACCCATGGGGCCCACGTGTGCTCCAGGGAGGACAAGCGGATGGGTAGAAAAAAGTGGTAGCTTGTGACTCTTGACCTAAGTCCCTCCTCTTGCTTTGTCACAAACTCCCTGCCAAAGCACCAGGGTGAGTGGCCCTTGCCACTTGTGTTTAAGCTCTTTGGAAGTTCCAGGAGTTGGGTGCATCAGGGCCCACTAGGCCCTGCCCCTGCCCTCCCCCACCCCACTGGGTACATGTGCCCCTGAACTTGTCAGGCTCCCCTCATGATGTCCACCAGCCCTGAGTGGCCTCTTGAGCTAAGTAGAAAGGTAGTAGCCTTGAGTTCCAAGGCCAATGCTGGATCTTTACTTTATGCCCATTTTCAAGATTTTCTTTCCCCTTCTGGAAGTATCCATCTTGCCCCAGGCCAGGGTTGGGCCCCTCTGGACCCAGGAACAGGAAGGCCACCTGTCCAGTACTGTCCAGGAGGCAGCTGGTAGAGCACCAAGCGCTGGGCTATTGTTTCCAGAAACACGGTGGTCACTCTGGAGGAAAGAGACAAAGGACCACAAAGGAGGTGGTTCTGATTCCTCCCTTCTTCCATCTCCTTCCCTTCCTCCTGAGCTCATCACAGTCAGCTTAAGAGGCACCGGTTCTTTGGGTCAGCATCTTAAGGTGGCCTGTCTGGGGCTAGCAGAGATGGTTAGTCCTCACCATTGGAAAAGGTGAGGCCAAGGGGACCATGACTCCAAGAAAGGCATGACTCGGGGAGGCTTGGCCACGGAGCTCACCCTGAGACTGGAGAGCAGAGGCGGGGACCCTGGAGCCTTCCCCTGGGCTGCACCCTTGGATCCACCTTCCACAGCCCCGCCCATATGTGACTGTGTGACCTGGGAAAACAACAAACTCTCTCTGGGTCTCAGTCTTCCCATCCAGAGGAGGAAGGGATTAGCTAAGACCAGTGGTTCTCAGGCTGCATCCTGCAGAGGGGCCATAGGTGAGAGCAGGGGCAAAGTCAAGGGATAGGTCTCTGGGCCCCTGCCCTTTTTTTTTTTTTTTTTTTCCTTCAATTTAACCATTTTCAAGTGTACAAATCAGTGGCATCAAGTAGGTTTGCAGTGTTGTCCAACCATCACCACTATCTGTTTCCAGAACTTTTCATCGTTCCAAACAGAAACTCATACTCATTAAGCTGTAACTTCCCCTCCCAGCCCCCAGCCACCTCTCATCTACTCTTGGTCACTATGAATTTGCCTATTCTTGGTACCTCATGTAAGTGGAATCATACTATATCTGTGCTTCTGTGTCTGGCTTATTTCACTTGGTATAATGTTGTCAGGGTTCATCCATGTTGTAGCATGTATCAGAGCGTCATTCTTTTTCGTGGCTGAGTAGTATTCCACGGTATGGATTTACCACGTTTTGTTATCCATTTATCTGCGGATGGACACTCAGGTTGTTTCCACCTTTTGGCTGTTGTGAGTAGTGCTGCCACGAACACTGGTGTACAAGTATCGCTTGAATCCCTGCTTTCAATTCTCCAGGATCTATACCTAGGAGTGGAATTGCTGGGTCATATGATGATTCTATCTTTAGCTTTTTGAGGAAGAGTCCCTCTTTTTATCTGTTTTATGTACCGGGGAGGGTGGGGGGAGGATGTATATTAGGAAAAATGGCTAACAAATAAGAAACACCTTAAACTAGACGACTCCTGAGGCCCCTCCAATCTCTCAAATACTATAATGTTGGAAGAGTCTAAGGTCAAAAATGTAGGAAAGTTTGAGTGCAGGGGAGGGCACCTGGTGGGGTGTAGGGCTCCGTCCCGCGTGGCTCGTTAAGGGGAGCAGGGCGGGGACGGCACGGTGCGCCCGCTCCCTGCAGCACGTCGTCCCCGCCGGCAGGTCACTGCTGGGTGGACGGCGGAGTCTGTGGGTCCGCGGCGCCACCGTCACTGAACAGGCCGCGCTGCGTGGGACCCTTGTAGGCCTCTCCCTGTATGCTGTGTGCCTCGGCTGGTTCAGCACTGAGGTGGCCCTGTGCTCGCCTTGCAGGCCCACCTCCAGCTTCTGGAGGCCGAAGGCGCCGTGGCTGGCAGTGAAGGGCTTGCTGGGGCTGGGAGGCTGATGAGACCGTGTGTGGCATTTAAGCCTGGCCTGTTTGGAGAGGGGGTTTCAGCCTCAGAGGTCAACATCGAGGCCTCTGGGGCAGCCTGTCGCTGGCTGGCACCTGCCGCCCGTCCCCCTGGCTGCCTGTGTCTGTCCTCAGCCCAGCTGGGCGGTGGGTGGTTGGGTGGAGAATGAGCTGTGGTGGCAGGGCCCTTGGGCCGGGCAGGGCCGGGAGCTGGGTATAAATAGGCCTGGCGGCGCCCTCCACCCTCCCCCTCACCAGCTGCCGGTGCAAGGCAGGTCCCCACCTCCCTTGGGAGCCCAGCCACTGTCTCAGGTCCTAAACGTAGGAACTTCCTCAGCGGAACTGAGGAATCTTGTCCTGTGTGTAGGTGGAACCTCCGGATGCCTGGAGGCCTGGGGAGTTTGGCTGAGGGGCTGCAAGACTGGGGGTGGATCAGACTGGCCTTTTGGGAAGGAGTCGTTCTTTCATTCCTCCCCTGGAGAATCAGCGAGTACCTGGCATGGGCCTGGCCCTTTGGTCGGCCAGGTGTGCTTGTGTGTGTGTGTGTGTGTGTGTGTGTGTCTGGCATGGTGAGAGGTGTTGGGGGGGATGGGAGGAGACGCAACACAACCTCTATCCTCAGGGAACCCACACTAGCACAGCCAGATGGAACTGGAAACAAGTCATTTCAGCCCTTTGAGATAAGGTCTGAGTGAAGTAGAGGAAAGACACAGAGGGAGGAGAGGTTACTTCTGTCTGGGGGCCCACGAAATTCTTCAGAATGGAGGCGACCCAGGAGCTGGAGGTTGAAGGATGGGTAAGATGTTTGCCGGGGGCTTGGGCCGCGGAGAGGCGCTCCGGACGGCGGGCCGCTAGTCATCCAGCAGGCCACTCACACTTTGGAACGAAGAACTGAGGAGGATGAGCTCACTGTGTGACCTCCTCCAGGGGAACACGCACCTCACTGATGGGGACAAGGAGCTGTGAGTCAAGTTAACGCGTCTGTGGTGGTGGAATCTCAGACATGAGCATGTGTGGGTAGGAGGCTCAGGGGTCGGGTGGCAGGGCGTGTTTGGGGGAGGGCAGCTATCCTGCAGAAATCAATCCCACGGCCACAGCCCCATTAGCCCCAGCACCAGCCCTCAGAGCTACACTCCCATCCCTAGAGGCCCTTGCTCATCACCGGCAGGATGTCCAGATCTGAGCTGAAATCCTTGAACGGAGCATCCTGGAAAGGTCCCTATGCCCTTGCCCTTTGGGTTACCTTTAACACTCGGCCAGATCACAGATGTCTTTTCAGCCACTCTGGTTAGGACTGAGCTTCCGGGAAAGGGGCCAGCTTTGCATCCTTCCCAGTGATGGATGGGAAGGGGCTCTGAAAATTCCGATGTGTTCTGTCAAGTCAGGGATGGGAGGGCTGAGAAATGAGGTTGATGACATAGCAGGGGACAAAGTGCTGTGGACAGCCCCTAAACACATGGTAACCACCATGACCACCGCGACTTGAGGGCTTCCTATGTGCCAGGAGCTTTCTATCCTTTATCCCTCCCATTATGTCTATTTAATAGATGAAGAAACTGAGGCACGAGGGGTTAAGTAAACCGCTTGAGATCAGCAGCTCGGAAACAGCAGAGCTGGATTTGAATGCAGGCAGCCTGGCTCCAGGTGCACGACGGACCTGGACAGCAGGAGGAGACGGGGTTTGGTGGGAGGAGGGAAAAGAACTCATCATCTTGAGGCTGGGAGTTATTCTTGGAGGATATCATCCCTGGAGTCAGACAAACCTATGGTTGCCCAGCTTCTCTGCCTCAGTTTCCTCATCTGTAAAACCGAGATGACAGTACCCACGTCACAGAGCTCTTGTTGAGGATTAGGTGACATGATATCTGTGAAGTGCCTGGCATATAAGTGCTAAATAAATGGTTGTCGTGATGATCGCTAGTGTTGAATGCGACTGCAGAGGAAAGGAAATCTGCTTGGTCAGAGGAGAGATTGCAGCTGTCCAGGAGGAAGGATTCACAGTCAAGGGCTTGGTGCCCTGGAGGGGAGCACAGGGGACCGTGGCATCTCCCTACTGGGAGATGTCTGGGGGACAGCTCTGGCCTTTGCAGCCAACCAAGCCCTGCCAGCCAGTGCGTAGGGCTTGGGCATTCTGCTGGGCTGGGTAGGCCCACCTGGGACCCACTGGGGTGGGGATACTGGTGAAATGAGGGAGCAGGGAGCCGCTCGGAGGGCTCGGATGAGGAGCAGCCTCACTGAGTGGAAATGAAGAGCCAGCCGGGGCTTCCCCACACCCCAGCCCCCCTTCCCTGCAGTGGCACCAGCCTCACCTGGCTCCGTGGATCTGGCTGTGTGGCCTTGGGCGAGCCGCTTCTCTCTGTGGGCCTCTGCTTTCTCATCTGTATAATGGGCTTTGTGCTCTCTAAAGGCATCTCTTCTAGGTTCTTATTCTGATCCAGCTTAGCTTGAGGGTGCCCAGGCCTGCAGAAGTGCCAACGGGTGTAGGGCAAAGGCCGGGAGAGGGCAAGGAAGGAGGAGAGGGACAGAGGATGGGGGAAAGGAAGGGGCCCTGGGGCCCTGGTGTGGTTGGTGAGCAGACCAGTAAATGGGGGACGACATGGGACAGAGCCCCCTGGTGCCAGAGGTGATCGTGACACAGGCCTGACCAGTGGGTCCAGGAGGCCAGGTTGAAGGAGCGCGTGGGCGCCGCAAGGCCAGTCCATCCCTCTAGGGACAGGCATGGATGGAGGTGCCTGTGGTGGGGGAGACCGGGGAGGGCTCTGGCCGTAAGGGGAGGGACACGGAGGCTGGGCAGTGGGTGTCAGATCTCCCCATGATGCTCTGGGACAGTCAGGGACCAGGCCGGGTATGAGGAGGTGGCAAAGAATCGCCATATTCCTTTAGAGGGGCCCTCATGGCCCACACTCAGAGCCAAACCCAGGTGAGGCCATGGGGGTAGCAGCGTCCTCCATCTGGCCTCAGCTCCCCTCTCCAGCTGTCTGCATATAGGGCTTTGGGGCCTAAACGTCAGAGGAGGGAGTGGGAAAGGCCTGGCCTTCTTCCCTGCCTCCCATGATGGCCCAATGCTGAGTCATCCGCACTGAACCCCGGCTCGGTTTCTCTATCCGGTGGTTGCAGAGCCGCTGGGGCAGCTGCAGGGCAGGGCTGGATGTGCTGGTTAAGAGCAAGTGGAGAGGCAGCCTGAGCTGGGGCGGGAGGCTCAACTCTGCCGCTGCACAGTCCTGCAGACTTGGGCAGTTTACTTAGCTCCCTGGCCTCAGTTTCCTTGTCTGTGAAATGGGATGTTGACGATGATAATGAAGTTCCTACCTCACAGACTTGCTGTGAGGTTTCCATAAGGTAAGAAACATGAGCACTCAGAACTGGTCCAGTACATAATAAATGATAGGTGTTTGATTATCATTATTATCACAATAACCAGTTTATAACTGTAAACAGGGCAGGGGCAGGAGAGGGCAACCTGCAAAGCCCAGTCAGATGCTGTTGTGTCTTGGTGCCCATCAGGGGGCTCTGGGCTGACCTGCTCTATCAGTCAGGTTCAGTCTTGAGGCCCAGGGTGCCCACGGGCCAGGCCTGCAGTCACTCCCACCCCTCAGGACCCAGGCAGGCACTGCCCAGAAGGCAGGGTGGTATGTGGTTAGCCCCACCTAGGTTGCCGGACTACTGACTGAAAAATGAGGGACGTTAGAGTGACATGATTTGATCAAGGTCACTTGCATTGGATGGGGGGAGTACGATCTGAGGTCTTCTCCCTCCTGACCCTGAGCTAGACTTCCATGAAACAAAGCCAAGCTCCAATCTCTGGTCAGAAAAGAGATGGCGCTCCAGAAACTTCTAGGGAGCTGCAAAGATGGTCACAGAGGCCCTGGTGGACAAAGGACAGAGGACCTGGGGAGAGACACTGGGAGGCTGTGGGCTGGGCGGGCATCGTCCTAGGGAAGAGGCTGAGGAGCATTGCCACAGGTGGTACGTGTGTGTATGTGTATGTATGAGTGCAAGCTTGCACACATGTGCAAGCTCCCTGCTAGGACTGAGGCTTCTCTACTTTCTCTGAGATGTGATGGGGGTCAAGCCAGCTCCTGCCATCTTCCTCTCCGTAGATTTTGTTTCCTTCCGACGGATCATTGGAAGTCTCCATGTGGCCCTAGAAACTGAAACTCCCAACCTGACCTCTCCCCATCACGGAAACTGGCCCAGAGCCTGGGAGGGACTTGACCTGGGCCTCTACTACCATCTTTCCATCCAGGGTTCTTTTCATAGTATTGCATTGCCCCCAGGTGCCCCTGCAAACTGGAAATGCCCATGGCAGAGGGCCGACTCCCTGGATCAGAGCTCTGCCCTTCAAGGGACAGTATACACGCAAGGTCAAAGGCAGTGCATTCAGATGCCAGGTTTCTCAGGGCCATGGCTTCAGGCTCACAGGCCCTCCATGGCTCCACCTACCCTGAGTACTCACGGAGAAGAAACGATGCCCACAGTGGGCCGCGTGCTTTGTGCCTGCAGTGCCACTGCCCTCTGTCTGCCCGCAGGTCCCTGGCCCTGGGCCAGCAGTACACATCCCTGGGCTCACAGCCCCTGCTCTGCGGCTCCATCCCAGGCCTGGTCCCCAAGCAACTGCGCTTCTGCCGCAATTACATCGAAATCATGCCCAGCGTGGCCGAGGGCGTGAAGCTGGGCATCCAGGAGTGCCAGCACCAGTTCCGGGGCCGCCGCTGGAACTGCACCACCATCGACGACAGCCTGGCCATCTTCGGGCCCGTCCTCGACAAAGGTACCGTCTCTGGGTGGGTAGGAGGTGCGCGAGGAGGTGGGGGGAGGGCATCAGGACACAGTTACTCTTCCACATCAGGGCGTCTCAGCTCTGAGCCCAGGGTCCCCAGGGGAGGGCGAGAAAGCTGGTCACGACCCGCGGCCTCCACAGAAGTGGGCCAGGTCCCTCTCTGGCCTGACCCAGGCTGTCATCGTGGTTGCCACACCTTCCCAGGTGCTGCTGGGGGCTGGGCAGCCTTGAGATCCCATCCCGAGATCCTAGGGCAGGCTAGGAGGCTGCAGCCTTCCTTTCCTCCTGGCTGGCACAGTGGGTGGCCCCAGGCTTTGATGTGGACTTCTGTGACATTTTCCCAATGCTGTGTTAAGTGCTATGTAAATCTAGCTTTGGGGTGGGGTGAGAGCATTGTCACCCTTAGGTCCCTCCCATGTAGAAAATTCTGGAGTTGAGGAAGCTGCCTCGCGCTGGTGGCACTGCATTGCCCCCAGGTGCTTCCGTGAGAAGCTTCTGCTGGTTCCTATGCCCCTGCTAGCTGGATATGCCCATGGATTGTGGTGGGGCTAGAGGGTGTGCTGGCCTCTGGGTAACTTGCATCTTGCAACCTGGGAGTCTCATTGGCTGTGTCTCAAATGAATGGGATTCACATTACTTGACTCTGAACATGAAGGCACTGGGAGAGAGGGATGAGAGGCACAACTGCTCCCAAGAAGGGGATTTTGGGGCTGGTGAGTTCTGGGCTGAAGTTGGGCTACTCTTTGAGCAATTGCAGCGTCTAGTAATGTAATGACCCAGCTGGCCTCCCGGGAGCTACCATTCCTTTTCCTCAGCAGCTTGAACCCTTTTCCGGCCACCACCAGGGCTTTGGCACCCAAACGGGTGAACCTGGCCCTCCCTCCTTTTAGAAGAGTTGCATTTACAACTGGACAACATGGATTGTGGCTGGGAATGAGTGGGGCGAAGCCGACCCCCCATTTTAGAGTGGAGTCCCACTTTACCTGTGCCTCAGGTGCACCTTGTAAGTCCGACCTACAGGCTATTGTCATGGGACAGAAGGGCAATTAGCGAATCAATGGATGATGAGTCTGCTTACGCTTCTATTACCAAAGCTAATTACTCCTTGTTTACATGAAAGGTTTGGCCTCTAATTGGGGCCAAGTGGCGGTGGTTTGCATTTCAAACCTGATCTTGCCGGTGTGTCAGTCTCCTCGCCTTCCGGTGCCCCACCTCGGGCCAGGTAGCGCTTAATCAAACAGCCTGGCGTCTAGACGCGCTCCCCAAAGCAGGACTCACCTTCTGATTGCTCTTCCCCGCGCGGGACGTTAGCCTGTGAAAACCGGGTCTCTGAGCTTATTATCCCTTCACGTCTGTGTTTAACGTTTTAAATCACCGTTGTAGGTTCTACGACTTGCCTACATCTCGAAATTGCAAGAGGGCAGCTTTGTGTGGGGGGAGGGAGGGAAGATGTCAGATACACTGGGAATCTGAGGGAAGCTCTGCGGTCTCCGGGAGGAGGGCCCCCGCATGCACGCGCGCCCCAGCGCCCAGAGCCCGGGGGGAACGGGTTCGAACGCAGCTCTAGGCTTCACGCTCGGGCCCCGCCTCTGGCGAGTCCCCCACCCCTGCCGTGTGGGCCGCCAGGGTAGACCTCTGCCCACGGCTTTGAGACCCAGGGTGGCAGGGAGGCGGTCTGCTCCGGGGCGCGCATCTTCCGTGGACGCCGGGGACCGACTCCCCGGGGCTGGCCCGCCCGGAGCGGAGGCCGGGGCGGGGCTGCACCTGGGCGCGGGGGGCGCAGGGGTCAGCGGCCGGAAGGCGTGAGGCTGCGACGGCGGGGTGCGGGCGGCGGGGGATCGCGGTCCCCGGGCGGGGCGGGCGACCCGGAGGGGCTTAGGCGGCTTGAAAAGGGGCCCGAGGGCCGTCCCCCACCGCGCAGCCCGGCCCCGCGCCCGCTGCGGCCGCCGAGCCATTCACACGCCCTCTGGCCATTCGGCGCGGCGCGGCGCGGGGGCGGGGGGCGCCGCTTCAATGGGGATTTCGCGGGCCGGCGCCGGGGACGGGGGCGCGGCCCGGCCGCGGGAGCCGCCCGTTGCTACGCGGTGGCGGCCGGCCCGGCGGCCCGGGCCCGGCGGCCGCATTATGCGGGTAATGCGGTGTGACACCGCGCGAACAAAGGCGGATTGAGCGGCCCAGCGGGCCCCGCCGGACGGGGACCAGCACAGCAGGGCTGTCAGCGCCGCTCCCAGGCTAATCCCCGCCCCGCCCCCGCCGCCCCCGCGTCCCCGGGGCTGGGAACCGAGCGCGGCCCTGGGCCCGGGCGCCGCCGCCGCCGCGAGAGGCCGCGGGCCGGCCGGAAGCGCGGCGCTCGCCCTCGGCGCCCCCGGGTCGCTGAGGGGTGGGCAGTCGGGGCCGGGGTCGGAGCCGGGGCGCAGCGCCTCAGGCCTCGGCCGCCCCGTGTCGCAGTCGGCGCTGGCTGCGCGGGTCCACTGCCCAGGCGGGGCCCGCTCCCACTCCCCGCTGGCCTGCTCGGGAAGGGGGACGCACCCTCCTCTGCAGGTGGCCCACGAGGGCCCCGGGACCTCTAAAGAGACGGCAGTGGCCACGAGGGGTTACGAGGCTCCCTCGTCCGCCGAGCTGCCCTCAGCGCTCAGGACCAGAGCCACAGCCCAGGAAAGGAGACATCCAGGCCAGCAGCCCGGCGTTTTGCAACCTGCCTGGCCTTGGGCAAGTCACCTCCCTGCTCTGGGTTCCTCACCAGTAAGGAGAGAGATGGTTGGACTGCAGGTCTTTCAGGGCTTTGCCTCCGTAGTTGTCAATGTCTGTATCTGCTAAATGGGCCCATAATAAGACTTTCTGCCTCGTAGACGTGAGAGGATTAAATGGGATAAAGCACATGAAGGGCAGAGTCTGGTGCATACCCAACACTCAAAGGTAGTTATCATTATAATGATGTCGGCGGGGTGGGGGGGGCACCCTGAGAATCTCTTCTTTCTCTTTGCTGAACCCTGGGGCAGAAGCAGGGAAGTGCCCTGTGTCCCTCCATCCTCCCGGGAGGAGCTTGGCCTTCTCAGTCCAAAACCTTGGCTTTGTCTGGGTGGAGGACAGGAGAATGGAAGGGGGAAGCTGACATGCTGACCACTGCACTCCTGGTCAGGATCTCTGGTGGCAGAGGGAAGTTGTACCCATTTTACAAAAGGGGTAAGTGAGGCTCAGAAAAGGAAAGGGTCTGCCCACGTGCATCCAGGTGGGCAATGGGTGGACTTGGGTAGGTTTAGGCTGTAGTTTCCCAGGCCTCCCTCCCCACAGACCTCAGGCTCTCTCAGGAGTGGGAGGGCCCAAGTCTGTGCTGGGATTTCCAATTTGGGAAGGTGGAGGGCAGGGGGGCCTGGGGCCAGGACAGATCAAGGCCACCTTATGTCTTCAGCAACCTGCCAGAGTTGTCTTTCCACCCCTGTTTCTAACAGGCTCCACTCTGCCAGCTGTTAAAGCCCTGGGTTAATCAGTTAGCAGCTCTGGGCCTCAGTTTGTTCATCTGTAAAGTGGGGATACCCACTAGGGGCTAGGCCAACCAAGGAGGAAAAGGCACTTCTTCTCCCTTGGGGCTGCCGAGCCCCTTTTCGCAGCTGGGGAAGCCAAGGCAGGGCAGCCACGTCCCAGGACCCGGCCTGAGCAGTGCCTCCCAATGCCTTCCCAACAGCCACCCGCGAATCGGCCTTCGTGCACGCCATCGCCTCAGCCGGCGTGGCCTTCGCCGTCACACGCTCCTGTGCCGAGGGCACCTCCACCATCTGTGGCTGCGACTCGCATCATAAAGGGCCGCCCGGCGAGGGCTGGAAGTGGGGCGGCTGCAGCGAGGACGCCGACTTCGGGGTGCTTGTGTCCCGGGAGTTCGCGGACGCACGTGAGAACAGGCCGGATGCGCGCTCGGCCATGAACAAGCACAACAACGAAGCTGGCCGCACGGTGAGCCCTGGCCGCCCTCACCCCAGCCCTGCCCAAGACCCCTTCCCGGACCTGTCCCTGCCCCTCCCTGTGGCCCCTGTGCATTCCCGGCTCCCTGCTCTCCTCTTTCCCCCTCCTTTCTCCTCGGACTGCTCCCGGTCCCCACCCCCACCCCACCCTGGGGATGCGCAGCCCGCGAGCGCAGGTACCAACCAGCCCATCCGGTGCACTTCAGCTGCCTGTGTAGGGCTGTGAGACCCGTGGGCCTGGCTTAGAATTCAGCCTCCATCCTTTCCTATGGTTGCTTGACCTAGGGCTAGTCACTTAAGCTCCCAGCCTCTTTCCCTATCTGTTACACGGGAATAACAATCCTTACTTCCTAGGGCTTTGAGAAGTGGATGTGATTTCTGCCAGTGCTTGGGGTGTGAAGGGGAGGGAAACAACGGTCATTATTCTTTAGGTCTGAGCCTCAGTCCCTAGTCAGTTCTCATCCTGGCCTAGTGTCAGAGTAGAGAAGGCTTCAGCTATGGGGGTGGGTGGGGCAGATTGGGAGGGCCTGTCGTGCTCCCAGGTGGGGTCAGTCTGGGGACCAGCTGCTACTCCTCTTCCCAGACCATCCTGGACCACATGCACCTCAAGTGCAAGTGCCACGGGCTGTCGGGCAGCTGCGAGGTCAAGACCTGCTGGTGGGCCCAGCCCGACTTCCGCGCCATCGGGGACTTCCTCAAGGACAAGTACGACAGCGCCTCGGAGATGGTGGTGGAGAAGCACCGGGAGTCCCGTGGCTGGGTGGAGACCCTCCGCGCCAAGTACGCGCTCTTCAAGCCGCCCACTGAGAGGGACCTGGTCTACTACGAGAACTCCCCCAACTTTTGCGAGCCCAACCCCGAGACGGGCTCCTTCGGCACCAGGGACCGGACTTGCAATGTCACCTCCCACGGCATCGATGGCTGCGACCTGCTCTGCTGCGGCCGCGGCCACAACACAAGGACGGAGAAGCGGAAGGAGAAATGCCACTGCATCTTCCACTGGTGCTGCTACGTGAGCTGCCAGGAGTGTATCCGCATCTACGATGTGCACACCTGCAAGTAGGGAGCCAGGTAGGGTGGCCCGGTGGGGAGGCTGGGGTGCCTTGGTGCAGGGCACTGGGTTTGCCTGTCTCCTCTTCTTGGCAACCCTGTTCTGTTTCTGAGCGGTCCAGGACACATGTTTCCAAAGCCAAGGTAGGAAGCCAGGATTTCCCAAGCTTCAGTGGGAATGGTCCTTGGGCAGTGTCTTGGTGGATTACACAAAGCACAGATAATAACCAAGTGTGTGCACACGAGGCTGCAATTGATTAAATTCGTGTACAAGTTAGTAAATTAGGAGCCAGGTCAATTTTTCGCACAGCCACTAGCTATCATTATTGAACATCTGTGGAGCCAGAGGAGGGACTGTGGGGTTGGAGGCTGGGACGCCTGACTTCTGGTCTTGACTGTGCTCCTAACTTCCTGTTCTTTCACTTCTTTGGGCCTCAGGTTTCTTACTGTAAAGTGAGGGGGTTAAAATACTTGAAATAGCAGGCCAAAAAGTCTCTTGTACCCCTGAGGCAGAGTCGTTCTGCATCCACCTTGAACTTAGAGGGCAGGTTTTTGTGCAAGCGTAACTCCTACCACCCTCAAGGAGGTGGGTGGGAGGAAGCGGTGTATAAGCCCATATCCCGGCAGATCTGAAGCTTGGGTGGAGCGGGGCACACTCTCACCGCGTTTATGGACGGTGATGGGGAGGAGGAAGGAGTCAAGCTCAGAGTGATGGCGGTGAGTAATCAAGGGATCAAAGGCTGGTGGATTAGGCTCCCAAGCTTCCCAGAGGTGGCCTGCGTGGGAGACACTGTTGCCCGGCCCTCGGGTCCATAGGTCCCCAGGACAGGTCAAGATTGGCATGTGGTGGTCCTGGTCTTGGAGGGTTTCTAAGGCCCAAGGGAGGGTTTCTCCCTTTTCTCTGCCCTGAGAAGGGGCCTAATCTACAGGGGTCCGAGCCCTGGTCCAGCTTCCACCACTTGCCCACCTTGTGACCCAAACAAGACCATCTCCTCATCTGTCATCCTCCCCAGGGGTGCTATGAGGAACAAAGTGAAGGACCCTGGAGACAGTGCTTGATTCGTTGTGAAGGACTCCCCTGTCTGGGTCATCGCTGCCTGGGGCTGTGTCAGCGAGGGCACCCCACTGGGCGATGTGGTTCCACACAGGGCGGGACTGGGGGAGGGGTCGGACTTCTGTGGGGCATGGAGGGACCTCACGTGCTGGGGAGAGCTCTGCTGGAGGGGTGGCTCAGCCAGTCTGGGAAGCCCCTCTGTGTAGCTCAAGTTCCGTCCTGGCAGGGACAGAGTCTGGGAAGACAGCAGGAGGCACCACTTTTCTTGGTGTCTGAATCAAAGCAGTGTGGGGAGTGGAAAGAAGACAGAGGTGGTTCTACCTCCACCACTTCCCAGCTGGAAGCCCAGTTTCCTCATCTGTACGACAGTGGTGATGACGTGGGCCTAGCAGAATTTTCCTGCGGTTCAAGCAAGCCAGCAGATGTGAATGCTCGTCTGAATAGGGTGCTAATAGAAAGTGATGAATGCCGTGAGAGCCAGGACGTGAGGGCAGTCATCGTGCAAGGAAACGGTGTCATCACCTGGGCAGTTTCATTTACTGCTTTTCAAAACGATGGAAGAGAAGTCGGTGACTAAGAGAGAACGCCCAGGCCCCTGTGGCTTGTCAGCTGGAAGGAATGTTTGAAACCTGCAGTGCTTCCTTCCTCTGATGTCCACTCTGGCCAGGGGCAACAGAGTCCCCACTGTCAAGCAGGACACGGCTCTGGCCATGCTGAGAGGAGGCTGGGGGGAAATCGGAGTTTCAGAACACTAGCCCTGGAGGGGGCACAGAGGGCCGTTTGTCTAGCCTGCCCATTGCACAGATAAGGACACTGAGCCCAGGGCTCTGCCTCCAGAAAGGCCCCATATGTGGGTCCTGCAGAGGCCACAGCGGCAGCAGCCCAGGCCCCGGCAGTGGCTCTAGGGGGCTCCAGGGTGTCACAGCTCTGTTCCAGCACCTCCCCTCCCCTCCCCTCCGTGAGCAGCCTAGAGAAGCCGTCTGCCAAGTGGGAAGGAGGTGCTGGGTTTGCCCTCAGTGTCCATAAAACTCCCCCGCCTGCGATCTGACACTGATCGTGAGAAGAGTCAACACTCTCCATCAGCCTTCTGTTCCGCGTTTCTGAAACAGAATGGCACTGCCCCCAGTCTCATGGAAAGTACTACGTGGATGTGGTTTCGACATGCCACACGCAGGTAGATGGTGGCCCCCCGGGCCCTCATATATGGACACTCTGGAGTCCTTGCTCTGGGACAAGTGGAGAATTGTCCCCCAATGTGGTGCCTTTCTGACACACACTCAGTTTGGTGAGTGATTTGGGGCAAGTTGTTTTGCCTCTCTGAGCCCCAGTTCCCTCACCTGTGGACTAGAGGTCATCCACACAAACAGCCCTGGCACAGGGTCCAAGGAAGCAGCAAAAGATTCCAAGGCCGAGGGGAGCTGACCTCCAAGGGCGACTTTCCCCCAGGCCTGCTGCTGGTCTGGAGCCCCAGGCTGAGACCAGTTACCTCTCCTGTCCTTTCATCCACACCGACACTCTGCCGGCGAGATGAGAATGTTCGAGACAGGCTGGCAAGGACTTCAGGGAACAGAGCCTGCAGCCTTTCTGTTGGCTGCACTGTCTCCAGTGCAGGTGGGAGAGAGAAGGGCGCCCCAGAGCAGGACGTGTGCCCTCCACACGCTCGGGGAGGAGCCCCAGTCAAGATGCTTTATGCCACAGGAAGGTCAGAGTCCTGGGCCTTCCTTGTGGGGAAACCTCTTTCCATTGCTTGTACATTTTGTCCAGCGTCTCAGGCTAACCACTGATTTCCTCCCTTACGAGTTCCAGGTTTATTCCTTGTTATTCAGATTCTGTGAGCACAGTAAGCTGGAAAGGGCTCTGCTTGAGAGTCAGGTGGCCTGGCTGACCCCAAGTCCTGGGTCTGTCACTAACTTGCTGCGAGACTTTGGACGTGTCCTTTTAATCTTGCCAAGTCTGTTTCTCTCCTTGTAAAAGTCTACTGGCCGAGGAGTTGGGGGTCGATTGGGAACACCCGTCAGAGCCCTTTGGGCTTAAATCCTTTGTGACATGTAAATACAAATGAAGAAAATGTACACATCGGTGCTCCTATGAGCAGGAATTATTCATAACGCAATAGACTTTCTTCTGTTTGGACAGCTTGATACAGAAACACAGTGTACAGGAGTCTACGAAGTTGGGAATTGGGCCCTAGATCTGCAAGGTTTCTTCCAGTGTCTGTGCAAGACAGGTTCCTATATCAGGCTAGTTACCTGCTACTGGGCTTCCTGTTGCCCAAGCCCAGAGGGTGGAGGGTGGAGAGGTAGGATGTGGATCCCAGCGTGTAGACGCTGAAGCTCTACTGTCCGGTAGCTCACACGCCCTTCCTCAGCGGGAGACCCCAGGTAGCGGAGGGAGCGTGGAACGGCCACTGGAGTCTCCCGTTACCTCCGAGTTCAAGAGAAATGCTGAGACACCCGGTCAGCAGCCTCTGAGCTTTGCACCCTGTGGGTGGTCTCTCTGGGAAAATAATCATGTTCCTAATTCTTCCTCTTTACTTTCCAAAGGGCACTGGGAATGGGTGAAGTGTGTGGCTGGGCAGATTCACCGAAGTCCTATGGGAAGCGGGACCCAGAGCCGGGCTCAGGCCTCAGCATCAGACAGCAAGGAATCCGGACTGTTGCCAGATGCACGTGTGGTAAATTACCTGGATCCAACCCGCCCGCTGCCTGGGAGGCCTCCCTCCCTTCTCTCTCATCTTAAGTTTCTCACCCTACTCTGGATGGTGTGTGGTTTTTAAAGAAGGGGCTTTCTTTTTAGTTCTCTAGGGTCTGATAGGAACAGACCCGAGGCTTATCTTTGCACATGTTAAAGAAAATAAAAATGGAAAAAAAACCCCCACAGAAAACCACTTCTACTCCAACAGAACAGGCTGGGCTCATGTGAGCGCTCTGCCTGGTGGTAAAGACATCAACGTGGGCAAGATTCTGTTTCCCAGCTGCTTCTCCTGGTGACATTCCAAGATGCCTGCGAGGTGAGAGTTAGGAAGTAGGACAAAGCCCTGCAGTCTCCTTTTCTCTGTCTACTCCCATTCAAATCTGATAGACTTTCACATTCTGATAAAAGCCATAGGTTTAGCTGGGATCAAGTGGTAGGGAGGCCCAAGGCAATCGTTAAGAGTCAGGTTTTGAGTTTGAAGAACCGGGAGTTCCAGGCGGCCTGGTAAAGCTGTTTGAAGAGCAGCGCTATGTTCTTCTCAGTCCCATTTTCTCTGTAACCCTGTTCTGCACGAGAGGCTCTTGGGAACTGCAGTCAGATCTCAAAAATCTTTTTCTACCATTCTGCAGTTTCCACCATTAACGCAGTACTTTTTTTTTTTTTTTTTTCTGTAGTGAACGTTGTAAATAGGTTACGTGTGTGGGGCAAGCCTCCTCTAGCTCCAATGGCTTCCTGAAGAAAGTGGTATCTTTAAAGGGGCCATTCTGTCCCTCCCAGCCCTGCTCACCTGCAGATTCTCCATAAAAACAAACTCCAGGTCGAGCAGTTGGACTGTAGGTCACCTTAGTATAAATTAGACAAAGGGTCAGAGGGAGAGTAGCAATATATTCCTGAAGTTCCAATGTTGTGGCTAGTAGATGAGGACACGTCGTCCTGCATCCTTGTCTTTCGTTGGCCTGCGTGAGGAAACGGAAATGCAGAGTTCCTTCACACAGGTCTTCCGGCCTCACCGGTATGCTGACAGCATCAATCCGTGCAGACACCAAGGATCAGCATTAGGTGTTCAAAGGGGGGCAAGCCGTCACTTGCTCCCTTGGGGAAAGCGTCTCACAGCTGAGTTCTCCTTGATCCACACGGGTCCTCTGGAGTGTCCTAGAGGAAGCGAGCACAGTGGAGGCAAACGTGTCTGATGGTACGAGTCAGTGCAACAGCTCTGCCTTAGAGTCAGAAAGAAGAGACACAGCAGGGGCACAGTACAGAACACAGTGATTTCTTCCTCTTCCCCCTTCTCTCTTTGCCTAACACTGACCTAAGGTACCGGCTCAAGCCATCTCCCTATGTGCTCAGGCAGATTCGCCAAGACGATTATCTAGAAGCTGTGCCTGCACTCTTGAATCTGCTGGCAGTGAGCCCTGCTAAAAAGATACACATCCCATCCCCTCTAGAGAGTTTGAAATGCCCCTCCCCATCTCAGACTGAAGTTTTAAATCATGTCAACCAGATAATGCTTGCTTTATGTGAGAATTCTTTCAGCAGAATGGATACAAATTTTCAAAACAGTCTTTTCATATCTATGTATTCTATATTAAAAGTGATAAAGTCATGTTTCTGGGGCGTATTCAAGTAGCTGACAAGTAATTATTTAATAATAGTACATTGAGTGCATTGTAATTATTCTTGCCATAGTCAGGTAATAGTATCCAACAGAAATTTCCTACCAACCTGCTGTATCCAAAGTTTTGTAAAAAGTTGTAGAAGTTGATCTTTTTGATTTTATATTCAAAAAGTCTCTTTTTATAAATATTATTTATTATACAATGTATATACCTTTGAGTTAACTAAGATTATATATTATATAAATATATATATATTTGGAGAAAATATATTTCATCATGCAGTTTTTTTCTGTTAAGTCATTAAAGAGAAGGTAAGCAAACTTAAAACGGATACATTGTACAATGTGTGGAGTTTCCAGATTAATGCTTAGGAGGTCAAGAATATGAGATTCTGAATGTGGTCGCCTCCACTTTCACTCGGAAATTAGTGGCCCAAATTAAGGTCATTTCCTTTGTTTTCTAAGCAAGATCATCTGAGACATCATGGACAGTAGGTCTGATCTACTAAAGGACTTTCTTACAGGCTTACTTTGTTCTAAATCAGCTTCTAACAAAGAATTTCCAGTTTCAGAAGTCAGCAATTTGGGCAGTAATTCATCTCATAGACCCCAGCACTTCCAATGCACAAATTAATGTCACTAGCACTGAGATACGGCTCGAGGCCCACAGACCATGGGGCTGGCCACCAACTTAATCCCTTTCTAACCCATGTTTTCAACTCCATTTATTGGGAAAATAGGATTTGCTTTACTGAAAATGAAACTTGAGTGGAAATGGCTCTCCCCTGCTAGTTCCACTTGAGAGCTAAGCTTCGGGAAGGGTAGGTTGGCGGGAAAGAAGAAATGGTGTGCCCTGGGCTCTGGAACAGGTGTCATTTGAAGGTTTAGATCTGTTTGGGCAGAACAGACCCACTAGTGGGCATGCTCTTGGGAAGGGTATTCTCTCCTTGGACTGA
Source organism: Balaenoptera ricei (assembly GCF_028023285.1). Taxonomy (NCBI): domain Eukaryota; kingdom Metazoa; phylum Chordata; class Mammalia; order Artiodactyla; family Balaenopteridae; genus Balaenoptera; species Balaenoptera ricei. The sequence continues at coordinate 17,234,349 of NC_082658.1, read as the reverse complement.
GGCTCCTAAAGGACTCACCTGAAGCTAATAGGTAACGCCTTTTCATCAATGAGATGCTGTAACTCAGTTTTCTCTTTTTTTTATTTTTTATTTTTTAATTAATTTATTTATTTTTGGCTGTGTTGGGTGTTCGTTTCTGTGCGAGGGCTTTCTCTAGTTGTGGCGAGCGGGGGCCACTCTTCATCGCGGTGCGCGGACCTCTCACTATCGCGGCCTCTCTTGTTGCGGAGCACAGGCTCCAGACGCGCAGGCTCAGTAGTTGTGGCTCATGGGCCTAGTTGCTCCGCGGCACGTGGGATCTTCCCAGACCAGAGCTCGAACCCGTGTCCCCTGCATTGGCAGGCAGATTCTCAACCACTGCGCCACCAGGGAAGCCCTGTAACTCAGTTTTATGACCACAGACAATCCTTTGGTCTTCAGACCTACCCATAAAATGTCACCTTCGGTTTATTTGGCACAGCAAAAACATCTTCTCTTCCTTTTTCTTTCTCCTGATTTACCTTTAGTAGGAGTAAGTAAATTCAACTCACTTCACAGAAAAAACAACAGAAAAATAGAGGGGTCTGCCTTGTGCGGTGGAGATGGGCTGCCTGTGCCCTAACCTTAGATTAGGGATGGGTACTAGAAGTTCATGAACTTTCTTTTGCCCGTGACATGTCTTTATTTAGTACCTGAAAAGCTTAAATCACAAAAATGGTGGTTTTGGCTGTGCAATGAATCAGACGTGGAAGGGATACAGATCTCCCCGTCTCATGGAGCTGCTCACCTTTGTATTTCACTTTTACATGAAGCTAATACTCATCTACCCCAGTATTTTGGGCACTTTTTCTTTAACCTATAAAATTGCCAAATATTTAAATGGCCCCTGGTCACACTCACCAAGGCCACTGGTAATCCTTTCTATGATTAATTATATTTATGGTTTAAGAGAATACAGTTTATAGCAGTGCTTGAACATTTAGTTTCTCCATAAGCGTGAATACTATTAAACATCTAAAAACAAGAGGAAGATCCCCCCCCAAAAAAAAATCCAAAAGAAAGAAAAGAGATAATATAATGGGAATCATTATTATCTTTCAAAGCAGTATTAGTTTATGAAGAAAGACGGGAAGGGAAGTGTGTGAGAGAGTTCAAGGATGAAGGGATGAGGTACAAATAGAGGCAGAAGGGAGAAGCAAGGCTAGGGGGACGATGATGGTGAGATTCTTCTAGGTGCGTCAGATGGTGGTGCCCAACGAGCCAACGGTGTATCCACACCGGCCCTGGGGATGTGGACGTGGGCTCATGTGCGTGGCTCACCTACACGCACACACAAGTGAAGTTATTTCAGCAAAATTATGGCTGCTATGGGTTCATCATTTCTCCTGGCTCAACAGAGGACTTTCTAGGAGGCAAAAAATGATCTTACCATTAATCTTATACTCCCAAAATGGAGTGACAGAGTCAGCTGTGTGGAGACTGTACGCTGGGAAAATTTCAAACCTGAGTGAGTCCCCCTTGCAAACTGTCTCTGCTCCTTGGGATTCTTGCCGATCGCAGGCGCCATCTCCTGCATCTTAATGTCACGGTGTCCGCACAGCACACGCCCTCTGTGGGCCCAGCTCCAGGACCCAGTCTCGGCACTGCTTGCCAGCTGAAGAGAAACTTTGGATCATTTTGCAATAACTTCTGGAATCTACATGCTTTTTTGAACTCTCGTACACACCTTTCCCAGTCACTTCTTTGAAGAGGCTTATGGATCAAGTTGCCAGGCAAGGAAAATGAAATCTTGCTTTTACCTTCTGTGTTTGGGCTGGGTCGGTTGTTTATAGCTGACTCAGTGCTTCAGCAAGTCTGTTTACCAGGATTTGATTATTATACACACTTAAATCTTCTTCAAGACTTGTTGCTGAAACTTAGGGAGGCTGTTCACTGTAGTTTTTAGGATATGAAAAAGCCTTAAAGTAAAACAAATTTCAGGTTTAACCACCATTATCCAGGTTTTCTGTGTTACATTAAAAAAAAAAAAGGCGTTTCAGGGAAGTTGTACAACTTTAGAAAGGATAAAAGAACCTCCTTTTCTGAGGTTTTAATTACATCGTCTGATAAAAAGTAGCCTGTTAACAGTTCATCCGTAGAAGAAGAAGAAATCTAGGGCAGCGGATAGTGGAGTCTCCTTTGCTTTATCACCAGGCCGTGCTGTAATCTCGAGCGCTCTCTGCCCAGCATCAGCTTTGAAGAGTTCCGGGATGGCTTTAAGACTACCTTCTCAAGGCTACGCAGGGGCCAGGTGACCTCAGGGCCCTCCTCCCAGGAGGGCGTGGACAGCTCCTGGGGAGCTGACCCTGCTGCTGGAGAAGCCCTGAGGTTGACCTCTCCCCACAAGCCTTGCTGATTTTCTGGGTGGCTTTTAGTCCTAACCCGAGCCACCTCTAAGGATCAGGGTTTAGGCTAAAAGATCTGATAGCTCAGAAACATGCAAAATGGATGAAGGATACCAAAACGAACCATGTGAAGAAATCTCACTGAGAGTGTTTGAGTCCCTTGGCTTGTACGTGTCATAGGAAGGAGTAATTCTACTTGAGAAACAAGTTTCCCTTCCGGTTTATTACTAACCCGCTTATGGCTTTGGTACACTTCAGTTTTTTAGTAAAGGGAAATAAGTAAAAGAGGTATAAAGATTCTTGTTGTGCACTGACTTTATAAAATATGCTATCGATCTGTATTTCCTTTAAATTAACTATATTTTCTGAATGATTAAAATCAGAGATTTTAAAATAAAAATCATCCATCTCCTTACACTAGTTAAAACAAGGAGGGGCTTTTCTGATCCCCTTCTTCTTCATACACTCATATCAGTTATGTATGTTGTTTTGTACAAAATATTGGTCTACAGAATGTTTTCAAGTATATGTACTCTTTATTGCATTCCTTCATTTGCATTAAACAATATAATATTTATATTTTTTCAATATAGTTTTGGAAAAACACAAAGACATTAACCTTATTTAACAAGACATAAGTTAATACAATGTGTGCTGCTTTCATGGGAAGAGAAAAAAGAGGCAAGATCTAAAACAGATAAGGGAATCCAGGATACTGGCCACCAGCAATCACAGAATTTCACAATACAATCCACCTAAAAAAAAAAAAAAAAAAAGCCACAAAATAAGCTAGAGATGAAAACCCAAAAGAAAGTAGATGTGACATACAAGTCTACCAAAAATATACAGAGAGCAAGATCTGGAGATAATTTACCTTCTACCACAGGGACAGATGACAGAGCTACACCCAAGTACCTTATGCGTGACAAGCCTTACAGGTGGTGGTAGGTACCTTCAGGTGGCTCCTGATCGCTTGTCCTAGAAGTTTAAGCAGCAACGGGGAGAGAGTGGGATGTTCCACAAGTCTCCTCACCAAACACGACGACCTGATTAAATTTCTTCAAACTCGGCTTACACCACCGTTCTCCTTCTCTTTGGAAGAAGTGCGTAGTGGGGAAAGGAAATGTCTTCAGTGTATTGGAATGGATGTTAAAGGACTGAGGGGAGAGGACTAGAAAGTGGTTTATTTTTTTCTGGAAAATAGTGTTTTATTTAGATGCTAGGTAGTACAGATAATTTAAAGGAAGGATATATTCTAAGTAAGTCATTAAGCTAAGGAAAAAAGAAAAGTGGTGATACTAAATAAGCCTTTAATATTAAACTAAGGGATTGACCCATTTAGAGTTGGACACTAATGAGTGCTGAGAGGGTTTTAAGTTACTTTAATGACGCCTTTCTGTTTAGGGGTGTGTGCTTTTTCCATACACATCTCTCACAAGCTGTTAACAACATCTACCAAGTGGTAATGATTAGCATATCTCTTGCCACAGAGCAAATTACTTATATTAAGGGGGTGTCACAGCCAACATGGTAATAATCTGACTTTCTGTTAAGAAAGATCTCCTGACTGCAACTTGGAAACATCTCTGAAAATGACTGAGAACAGCATCTTAGAAATTCAAAGCCCTGTTTCTTTAGGCAAAGATAACCAGGCTTCTGGGAGAACCTTTAACCATGTATCCAATTACCTTTAGTGTTAGCACAAGGAAGTTACAAAATAATCCCTTTGAACCCATACCTCTATTCACTGCTCCTGGTTTACATGTAGAAAGTCTTCCTTCTACTCCGGGAACTGTTATTTTGCCACATCGTTGCGTTTATTGAGAGTTTTTAGGTGACAGGTGGTGGTAGGGAGCTTAGAATGTGTAGTGTTCACAAGTACAGTATGTTTCCCACGTTTAAAGACTGAGCAAGAAGGAATCAGCTTGCACGGAAAGGTGAGCACAGCATTCTAAAGCAAATTTATACCTTCCACAAAACTGAGTATCTCAATAAGCACAAGGAAGGGAGTTTCATTGCACTAATCATGCAGAAGGAGCACGTGTTGAAGGCAGGGAACATTTCAATTTGTCCAGTATCTTGAGTAAGTCGAGTGAAGATTCCAGGCCACCTTCACCTTGGTCACTTTCCTTGGTCACTTTGTGTCTGAAAATAGTTCATTTTCAAAGTCGAGGCGGCTACTAAAAAAGAAATATCCAAAACACAAAAAACAGATGATGGTCTGCAAAAAGCCGTTCATCACAAAACCACACTAAAAGCTTCTTAGTGGTTTTTCTACATTTTTCACTACGTATTTGCTATTAGATGAGCATTTCACAAAAGAAAATGGTTGCGCTCCATGCAATTTAAAAGCAGGTTCCAATAAATATGTACCATCGAGCTTTTTCCTGCCTTGTGACAGGGAAGTTTTGCAAAGCAGGACAGGGAGAGCAAACCAACGGTACAACCCATTTCTTTGCTTGGTCTCCTAGACCTACAACACAGCGAAGAATTCTAATAAATGGAAACAAAGTTGTCCAAGAGAGGTTGAGAATTCAAATTCACATGCACTGTACAGCAACTCTTCGAATAGGCACATGGGTTTAAAAGAGTGGAAAGTCTGGCTGGCGGTCTTAAGTGTCGCATGTACTTACGCTCCTTCTTCTCTTAAGAGGGCCAAGAATTTTCTCACACGGTATTCAGGATCCATCTAAACACATCAGAAGAAATAAAGACGACGGGTTAGTGGTGCCTTCTAATAATGATGCACTTACTTCATGCCAAGAAAATGATCGGGTTTATACTTCCTTAGTGCTTTGCTGAGTCACAGAAATGTGCTACCTGCTCCTTGACCAGTATTCTGATACACAGCAAAGCAGACTGTGTCACTCAGGGGAAGTGAATGGGATTTCCCAGCATAGAGAATCGCCATGCACGAGGTTGCGAATGACCCAGCTGGTCATCCACAGGCACCTCAGCTGAGCGCTCCCTTAGCTAGCACCGGGTGAGGAGGCAGCACTGAGAGCCACCAAGTGTGAGACCGGGGCTGCCCATTCATGGGGGTGCACATGGCATCCAATTCATAGGGTTCATCGAAGGCATCAAAGTGAGACCAAGGGCTTCCCTGGTGGTGCAGTGGTTGAGAATCTGCCTGCCGGTGCGGGGGGACACAGGTTCGGGCCCTGGTCTGGGAGGATCCCGCATGCCGCGGAGCGACTGGGCCCGTGGGCCACAGCTGCTGGGCCTGCGCGTCTGGAGCCTGTGCTCCGCAACGGGAGAGGCTGCGATGGTGAGAGGCCCGCGCACCGCGGTGAGGAGTGGCTCCCGCTTGCCGCGACTGGAGAAAGCCCTCGCACAGAAACGAAGACCCAACAGAGCCAAAAATAATAAATAAATAAATAATTCTTAAAAAAAAAAAAAAGTGAGACCAAAACTGAAGAAACCAATTGGTGTTGATTAAGCAACTAAAAAATAGCTTATTAACTCTATATAATGGACATGAGCTTTTCTTAGCCTTGGTCTCTCTTGCATAGTTTCTTCTTTGCAATTAATGAAAAAAATTGTGCTGAAACTAAAAAAAAAAGAACAGTGGGACTGATTCCTCTGACATGCTCTCTGGATAATCCGGGTCTCTTGTGACTGAGAACCGCATTGTGAGTCTAAAAAAAAGATGGGGGAGTTAGTTCTGGCTCAGGTTGTAGGTTCAGGTTGTTATTATTAATTATCCCTACTCATTTTCATTTCATATTCATATTTCTACTAATTTGTTTAATTATATTTTATTCTCATTGGTCCACCAGAGATGTGAAGTAATCTAAAAAATGATCATTAAAAACATCTCTAATGGGGCTTCCCTGGTGGTGCAGTGGTTAAGAATCCGCCTGCCAATGCATGGGGACACGGGTTCAAGCCCTGGTCCGGGAAGATCCCACATGCTGCGGAGCAACGAAGCCCGTGCGCCACAAATACTGAGCCTGTGCTCTAGAGCCTGCGAGCCACAACTACCGAGCCCGCGTGCCACAACTACTGAAGCCCATGCGCCTAGAGCCCATGCTGTGCAACAAGAGAAGCCACCGCAATGAGAAGCTGGTGCACCGCAACGAAGAGTAGCCCCCGCTCGCCACAACTAGAGAAAGCCCGCGCGCAGCAACGAAGACTCAATGCAGCCAAAAATAAATTAAATTAAACAAACAAATTTATAAAAATTTAATTCCTTAAGATGAATTTTTATTGTAAGAAACACAATAAATTTTTATTGTAAGAAACACACCTAACTTTTAAAAAATGTTCCAGGGCAAGGAGTCTGTTTCCCAAGAGGGAACTCCCTGCCCTCCAGGAATAGCTTTCAAATGCTCAGTGCAGCTGTGGGTAAATGTGCAATTGGATTCCCCCCTCCAACCACTTTTTTTTTTTTTTTTAAGATTTCTTCTCTTCTATCCCAGAAAAACATCTGAACAGAAGTTTCAAATGTATAAAAGTTAAGAGGTCAGACTACAAAGGACTAAGAAAAAGTGTGAATATTTAACAAGAGAAACATTTTTCCTCTTTGGGAATAGAATTACATATGAGTCAATTGTCAAGTTCTCTAAAAAAAAAAAGGAACTGGCTGGAGTTCCGCTGTAGTCAGTACTTGCAGGTCTTTGCCCATTAAATATATTTAATATGTGTGAGCAAGGACTTACTGACTTGCCTGTAGCTATGGAATTAAAAGTCAAGAGAAAGGGAGGAAAAAAGTAATCTAGATAAATGACTTTATTCCCTCAGGTGACATCCAGTCAGAGCAGATCCTCAGCACCGTGCAAGTTTTAACAGAATTGTGTATAGTGAACAGAGAGGTAACATGACTTATATTCTGCTAAACTACATGCCTCTTCACTTAGGCTCGGTCTCTCTAAGGCAGATCTAAAGAGAATTCACTCAGCTGCACCAAATCCATTTGATGTGAAGGGGTTCAAACTCAGAGGCCTATGAAGTGTCAGTCGCTGAAGATTAGGCCTGAGTGCCCCACTCTCACTTTCCACCCCACATACAGAGGAGGCATTAACTTGATCACTGACCGGTGGGCATCAAAGGAAGAGGAAGGGGTAGGGATTGGGGAGAAAAACCCACATAGTTTCTTCTATGCAATTATTGAAAAAAAATTGTGCTGAAACTTAAAAAATGAAGACTAGAGCTGACTATCTGACAAATTTACCTTTTCCAAGGAGAGAGCCAATGTATATGCACCTTTACCAAGAATAATCCTAAGCAAAGTGATTTGTCTGTAACTTTAATTTACTGCTCAAAATGAAAAATAAATAAATTGGCTTTAAAATAGTCCAGCTGAAAGTTCAGTAAATTAAACTTTAGGTTTCTGAAAGCTACAATTTTATTTTAAAATAAATTTACTGGACTTCCCTGGTGGCACAGTGGTTAAGAATCCGCCTGCCAATGCAGGGGACATGGGTCCGAGCCCTGGTCCAGGAAGATCCCACATGCCGTGGAGCAACTAAGCCCATGTGCCACAAATACTGAGCCTGCGCTCTAGAGCCCGCAAGCCACAACTACTGAGCCCGCGTGCCACAGCTACTGAAGCCCACGTGCCTAGAGCCCGTGCTCCACAACAAGAGAAGGCACCGCAATGGGAAGCCCACGTGCTACAACAAAGAGTAGCCCCTGCTCGCCACAACTAGAGAAAACCTGTGCACAGCAATGAAGACCCAATGCAGCCAAAAATAAAATAAATAAATTTATATATATATAAAAAAATTTACCAGCAAAGATTAAAAAGCATTTGCTTCGTGATTCCAATTTGTCATTGGTCCAAGAGCCTATTTCAGAAGTAAGTGAAACTTAAATGTCACCTCATCCACCCACAGCTCACACTGCTGGAGGAGCAGGACTGAGCACAACACACGACTCTCAAGAACGCAGCCAGTCTGTCCACCTAAGACCCAGGAGAGAGTCGTTCAACAGACGTTTACTGGGTGCCCGACTATGTGTCCAGTTCTGTTCCAGGGGCTGTGGATTTAATAGTGAGTGAGAGCCAAGGTCCCTGAACTCAACAAAGCTTGGAAGTGATACATTTATTATCTAACTAGTATGTCAGATAAGGACAAAAAGACACAGGATGTGCACACAGAGGGGTGGAGTTACAAAAAGAAGAAAGGTAAGTTGCCCGTAGACGTGAGAAAGTCCCAAAGAGGTTTCATCTGTTTTTGCCCTGGGAGTAGCCTGGGGCTTAGTTTTCTATGTGATCCTGGACGTTTCAACCCTACAGTAGTTTGCATAAAATTTCTAGGAGCCCTGCCAGGGGAGAACATACACAGCCGAAGTCTAATCTGTACACTCAATTACCTTGTCCCTTGAAACTGTCTCCCAGGCCCCTTTTGGTGTCTGTGCGTCGCTTCCTGACCTCTGATGGACAACGCCATCCCACCCCCCCGACCCCTGTAGATAACTGGCTGTGACCCTGCATAACTCATTGACAACCGGTGGGACACTCAGGACCCTTACCTCTAAAATGAGGGGGCAGCAGAACAATTGTTCTTTTAAGTCCTTTCTAGTTCTAAGACCTAGTGACTCCCTAAATTAAAACTTAAAAGTAACTCTATATTCTTTTCTTCTATTTTTGAATTTTAAGAAGTGGGAAAGAAAAGTACCAATAAGTTATTGTTTGATCTCAGAAGCAGGCTACTAACACCAACCTGATTCTGGAAATAATATAAAAGAATTATAACTTAAAACCTCAGCGAGAGGGAATGATAAAAACTCTTGGGATATATCGTGAAGCTTCTACGTCTGAACCATACGGAGAAGGAAGCATCTTACCTGTAGGGACATCTCGATCAACATTAGTAACTTCTTGATTCCTATCCAGACCTTCTTCCCTTTGACTTGCTGTGCAATTGTGGTGCGTTCTTTATCCCTGAAGTTGCCCAACAGCTACAAAAACAATAAAAAAAATGAAAGCACTTCTATAAGTGCATCAACAACATTAGTTAATTCCCACATTTACCCTTAAAAGAACAGTGATAAGAACTACCTAACTGGTTCAAGCTGACAGAATTCTCTCATATTTTAAAATCCAACCTGACTTTCCTGAAATCCATTAGGTGCAATTATGAAAATGAAAACTGGTATCCTAAACTCTGTTTTCTTACGGACCTTGATTATAATTTAGAGATATATTTGCTGGGGGAAAAATAGCTCCAATCCATAATAAATATCAGTTAAAATTTTTAACATTCCTTTCTAGGAATAATCTGTATGTGTCAAAGCAGACTAAATTTAATTCTCTTACTCAACCCCAGCACAAAAACCGCTCAAACAGGTAAGCTGGAAACATTTATCATATAGATAGTTTCTATTTTGTTGGGAGTATGCCCCAATTATATGGGTCTTGAGGATTTTAAGAAGCCTTCCTGACTCTCACTGCTGAGCAAGTCACTAGATAATATTTTCTAACACCTCATCAAGTCATTTGTGCACATTAATATTAATCAAAAGTTTAATAAAGGATATATATTTTTTAAAATTAAAGACTATGTCATCCTCAAAAAAATGTGAGAAAACATTTCCACATTATGAACTTGTTAATAAAGGGGTTGCTTTTACTTCTATAGCTTTTTTCAAGTTTCTAAGGCTTTAACCATTGCTCCAATTTATTAAATGCAAGTAAATGGGCTGAAAGCTACTATGAATAACTGAATTTTCTATTTATTGATTACTCTACTCCCTCCCCCCATTCCAAGTTTCTGGTCCATGTAATCTATATGCATTAGTCATGCTGGGCACAAAGTAATTCATTCCTGGCAGTTTGTATGCTGCTTCCACCAAGGAATGAGGAATTACTTCACTCTCACTTGTATTTATCTCTTCTTCCTCTAATTCCTGAAAATGACTGCCGGTGTATCCCAGGTTCCGCGTTCTAGGTTAACATAGAAACTAAACACCAGGTGCGATGTCTGGGGCACCCTTAGCATTAATCCCAGCCTCAACTCCTTTCTTTGAACGGTGTACACTCCACTGGCTCATTCTCACCTCCAAAGCCTCTAGCAGCTGCTCTCCTGTGGCAATGCTGGGCACGTGGATGGTGGTGCTGAAGGCGTTAAGCATTTCCATCTCCTGAAGGACATCTTTGCGGCTCGTGGTCCCAATGATAAGAAGCTTGCGGCCCTGATCATAGGGAGAAAATGTGTTAAAACACATAGGAAAGGACTGATTAGGAAACTAGAGTAAGCCTGAACAATATCCATTTATTTAATCGCAGAAATGCAAATGATTAGGCAAAAGGGAAGGAAAAAAACTCAGCACTGTCCTCTTGAAAATCCTTTTTTTTGGGGGCCGTGCTGCGCGGCACGTGGGATCTTAGTTCCTGCCTGCAGTGGAAGAGCAGAGTCTTAACCACTAGACCGCCAAGGAAGTCCCTCGAAAATCTTAAAAAAATGTATCAACAACATGATTCAGAAAGAGCAACACTTTCTTCAGCACGTGGTTCAGAAAGAGGCAGCAGCTCTTTCTCCTTATCCATACCAATGACATCATGGACCAGTAAATCAGGAAGATACACAAACCAAATAGAAAGATACCTTAGTATGTGTTTGTAATTCATTTTTCACAGCCAACATAGTATCAATATATGTATGGCTGGGAAAAAAATGAAATGAATGAATGGAAACCCCATGCAACCCACTTAACAAGGCTTTATTACGGTTTTTAGGAGAGGTAGGATAATAATAATAGCTTACATTTATGCAGCAGTTAACTGTGAAAGGCATGGTGCTAAATGCTTTACATAATTGTCTCATTTAATATCTTTAATTTCTTTTTAATTTTTAACCCCAAAATATACAAGGAATGTTTAAAAACTATAGCAGGCTTAGGCCACCATTCCTGATTCCCTCTCTCCAGAAGCAACCATTTTCTACTCTCTTAGTTTTTCTTCTTATATTTACTTCCTTATCTTTAAATAACAATGGTACACTATTATTTTCAGATTTTTCTTTTCAGCTTTAAATATTATTTCCTGAATTCCTATTATGGAAAAGGGAGAGTTAATATTAATTTTGTACAGTCCCCCACCCCAATATGTCCTTTTTCTCATCCTTCCAATTATTTCACAGTCTTTGGTTAAATCTATATTCAGTATTTATTATGATTATATAAATATGATTTACAGCTAAGCCATGTAGTGTACTATTAAATTTCCTTTCTTGGGCAACATTGTGTTTTTATTAGAGTTAATAATGGCCATTCCCCCCCCCCCACCCCTTTGCTTAGTTTATCAAGTACTTACCACAAGTTCATCCCAAACAAATACAGCCACGGATATCATACCAATATGTTCAAACATGTTAGGGAATTTTAAAGTTTTGGGTGTTTTTTCTCAAAGACATTCCCCTCCTGGAGTCCTCTGTTCTCAAAGTTCAATCTGAACTGACTGTTCTCTAGGCCTGCTGCACAGCTGTAGCCCTAGAACTTTCCTCTCTCCTCTGTTAGATCCCCTGTCTCCTCACCTTCCTTTGTTTTTTCATTTATTCTCTTTTCCATGGTACATATACTTCAAAAGCTTCCTGAGAAAGGGTGTATGCGAGGTAAAAATTTTAAGACCTGGAAATGTGTTTATTCCACCCTTAATATTGTACACTTTACACTTGATAGTTTGGCTAGGTATAGAGAACAAGGTTAGAAACAAGTTTCCCCGCAGAATTTTCAAGGCATTGTTCTATTGTCTTTTAATTTTCAGTGTTGCTGACTAGAAGACTGATACCATTCTGATTTTCTGACTCATTGTTGCTAACTTTTAAAAATAAATATAATTTTAAAAGAATCTTTTCTTTATCCATATGTTCTATAAATTGTGAACCTTGAGATAAGTCACTCTTTCTCGTTTACTGAATGTTTCTTTTTTAAAAAAATTACATCCTATTATATTTCATGGATACAACCTTATTTTAGATCTCTGTGAATACTACACATTTTTTAAAATGTTTTCTTCTTTTCTCTGCTTTGTCTTTGTTTCCTCTGAGTTCCTTTTTCTTTTCTTTCTTTTTTTTTTTTCTTATTTGTTCATTGGTGGTTTTCTTCAAGTGTCTGGTGATTGTTGGATTACTATTCATACTTAAGAGGTAAACTAATGACTGGAAGCTCTGAGTCTGAGAGCTTCATGATAGGATGATAAGACTTGGCTGATTACTGGGGGTCCCTCAAAGGTCAGGATGTGTACATTTTCCCCGGAGAATCTTCCAGTCTCCTTCCTGAGGGTTATAGAGACTAGTTCCCAACATACTACATGGGAGTCGATGGGGGAAGGAGTCTGGGTACCTCACCACTCAATATGGAGACTTCCATTTACTCCTATTTGCAGTATGGCACCTCTTTAGATCAATCTCTCATTCAGTGTCCATTATAATCCTAAGAATTAAGTATCAGTATTATCTCTATTTTACTGATGAAGCTACTGAGTCTTATAGATTTAACTAATTTGTTCAAGGTCTAATAACTAATAAATGATGGAGCCAGGAATGGAAACCAGATCCAGAATCCAAAATTGTATACTGCCTTTTTTCACGAAGAAAAACATGTTTTAAAAATGTTTACTTGGAAAATGGAAGAGGAATGGATTTTAAACTATGTCACTAGATTTATCATACACACTCATTCCACAGATAAGCCTTTAATAAAATCATTAAACCTTTCACAGATCTTAGAAACTCAGGGCATTAAAATAAATGAGAAAATTTAAAAATTATGTGAAAGTTAAATTAAATGTAGGAAAAGAGTTTAAGAAATTGAAGATCAGATGCCAAAACAATTTCCATTGGGGTTTTGTAAATATTAAACCACTATTGCTAACAAGGCGTGCTAGCCTTTCTCAGTCTTACTGATTTTATTTTGTCCATCTGTTGTGCCAAGAATGGATGGTGCACCAATGTAAACAAAGGCCTAACCAAAGAAACAAGGGTGAGGCTTTCTGGTGCAATTAGTAACTGGCATATCAAATGCCTGTGCAAAGACTGTGAGAGAGAAGTATACCGCTGAAGTATACACATTAAAGGGTAATCATTGTTATTATTCAAGAAACCAACTAGCTAAAAATCAAACACATTGTCAACAGACCTTTACCAAGCCCCTGGATGAATACGGAATAGACCTTGTATATACAGAGAGACAGATACAAAACAGATCATTATAATACAATATGGAAAGGTAGAGGTATGGCACATAGGATGTCATGGTAGAGGGAAGAAACGTGTGGCAGAGAAACATCTTTTTCTCTGGAAGAGACAATATCTGAACCGAGTCTTAAGGAGTGAGTGGGGTGATTAGGAGGCGAAGGGGAAGGACATCCAAGCCAGAAGGAGCAGAAATAGATAAATCCAAAGGCAAAATAACAAAAACAAAAACTGGGGTGTTGGGGTAATTACGAACACATAAAGATGTATAAACTTCTACTGTGTAACAGAAAAGTGGTGCTTTTACACTCGAACTATTTCTCAACTATTTTAAAATTCTGTTTGTAAACTTAGGAACATATCCTTGAAGGCTCATAGATGCCAAAAGCCACACAGGCTGGTATATCTTCATTACAATTAAAGATAACTGTTACTTTGCTTTTTTCCTTAGGTTTTTTTTTTTTTTAAATTAATTAATTAATTAATTAATTTATGGCTGTGTTGGATCTTCGTTTCTGTGCGAGGGCTTTCTCTAGTTGCGGCAAGTGGGGACCACTCCTCATCGCGGTGCGCAGGCCTCTCATTATCGCAGCCTCTCTTGTTGCGGAGCACAGGCTCCAGACGCGCAGGCTCAGCAATTGTGGCTCACGGGCCCAGCTGCTCCGCGGCATGTGGGATCTTCCCAGACCAGGGCTCGAACCCGTGTCCCCTGCATTGGCAGGCAGATTCTCAACCACTGCACCACCAGGGAAGCCCCTTTCCTTAAGGTTTTTAATGTTCCATAGTCCATAATTCCAACCCCCTCATCTTGCCCCTCTCTTACAGAGGACAACATTGGTCCTAGAAGAATGGCTTCTTACCCATTCCAGAAGGCTGGAATTGCCATTTTCCTAGTGAAACTCTGTCTTACGTTACCAGTGACTGTGCTCTTCAGAGTGTTAAGACTGGGAAATGTAGAGCAACTCATAATGGAGATGTTAATTTATGTTCTGCTTTTCTTCTTGTTTAACAAGACTGCAAACACTGCAGAGAGGTCATGACCCAGGGAAGTTCAGGCCTTGACTTGTAAGCATCATCTTTAAGAAAACACCGAAAAACATTACCAAATAATTAAATTGTGCTGGGTCATTCTGTATATTAATTAGTGGTGATACTCATGAGGAAGCTTTACCATGAAAAACCAGCTCTGAATATATTAATATCATAAATCACATTGGAGAACATTTTGGAGAAAAAGTTGCCAGCAGCATGAAATGAGAAGGCCAGCTTTAAAAATGAAAGTAGAGCTCAACCCAGAAAGAGAAATCCAACTACTAGTGGCTACTAGTCTGAGTCTATAACGCCAAAACATGCCCCTTGATGGAAAGAAAAAAAGCTGAGTGACAACTTACTTGGAAAAAATTGTTCCCAGCATACTCTTCACTGAGATTTTCTAGTTCTGATGCAATAAAGAAAAGGCCTAAATAAAACGACTATCTGCCAATCGGATTATGATAAACATTGTTCCAAGGTTAAATAAGTATTAGTTAACTAATTCTTAGTACCATAAGAAGCAACTCAGGTGAAAACATTACCATGAAAAAGGCAGGGCTCAGTCAGGTGTTGATCCTTCAGAAAAACCACTTCTTTACATGATGAAGAATGAGCCAAGTACTAAGCAGTATCTAAGCCTTTTGCCACACAAAGGACTAACCAGATAATCCACACCCTTTCATAGGTCCTGCCCATTGATTGGCCCCAATAAACTGATTTGCAACAAAAGTTCATGTGGAAGAAAGCTTTTTTTCCCTCCCTTAAATAAAAATGCCACCAGTATAATAACTGCAGTGAAATGGAAGGGCTGATTTTAACCTGCTAACAAAAGTAAAGTCAGTTATGCAGTAAAGAAAGGCCAATTATTTCCATATCATTCAATGCTGAGCAAGGGCAATACACCCTTGGTAAGAAGAATGAATTGTGAACAACTGGAAACCCTGAAATGGATTAAGAAGTGAGTGTGCCAGGGGCCTTAAACTTTATTTTCTGGTTGTTAGAATTTGAGCCTTTTGTAAACAAAAGTGAACATTTTCAGAATTCACAATTTATAAGCCCAGTAAGTTAAAGATAAAATAGATTAGTTGATCAGACCATTAACATGAATTGACTCTGTTTGGGTATTTATGGAATTATGAGATTCAGCTTGTGCCTCTAAAGTGAGTACAATCTGGCTGGGGAGACCAAGTAAATATTCAGGGACCACTACTAAGTAACACACCAGCAAACATAAATGAATAATGCTGAGGGGACACAGCTTATGGGCACAGCTTCACTGGCATGGGGTCATCTGGGAAGATTCCTGTAGTATCGCAGAGACACTGATGAAGAGGAAGGAGGCCCTGGAGGAGAAGGGACAGGTCTTCCATGCTCCTAATTCCCATGTGGGTGGTGGAGGCAGCTGAGCCAGAGCCCTCAGGGCTGAAAACGGTCTTTTTAGAGAGATGGGGAGTAGGCAGCCAACCGAAGGAAGACTCAGAATGCCAAACTAAGAAAGGAGATTTAGTATAAAAAGCAACAGGAAACTAAAGAAGGTGCTGGAGGAGGAAGAACTGTGATGACGAGAAAGATGATCCCAGCAGCTTCATGCTGGGCAGCCGGCAGCCTGTGAGGGGGCTGCTGCAGGAGAGACAGCTCTGAGAAAGGGTCTCAGAGTGAGCGCGCCCAGGAAGGGTCGGCGCCTCGCCATCAGTGATGCACACACACGCCTTCCATTTCAACGCAAGCCCAAGGTGGGCAGAAAGCAAGGGAGGAGAGGCAAGTCCCCTGCTGGACAGGTGGCTTGGTGCCACACAAAAAGTACAGGCTCCACCATTCATAGCTGGGTGATTTGGGCTAGATCACTGAACTTCTCAGCACCTGTTTCTTCCTCAACCGTAAAAACGGGATTAAAAATCCTACCTACTTGTCAGAGTAGAGCATGAGGTGAGAATGCGTGGGGGAGGGAGGCCTTTGCCATCACTGTCAGAGGAGGCAGGAATGAAAGGAAGTGAGAGCTTGAACAATGGTCTTGAGAGGAACCTGAAGAATTGTCCTCTGCCTGGGATGTCAGGAATCTATGACATCGGGTCGGGTGGGTGAGCAGTGGGGCACCTGAGAATTCCTCTCTTCCCAACAATGCAGGCACTGGCCGCAAACGACGCCAAGAGAGTGCATTCTCCCAGAGGGCCAAGATTCACTCTGCATTAAGGGGAAATGAGCGCGCAGATCTTCAGCTTAATGACGGTTACGTCAAGGCCCAGACGAGGCCTGAAGCTAAAGATCAAACAGCCCTCAGAAGCAGCCGTGACAGCAGGTTGAGAGTGAGGGGCCTCGGTGAGAGGCAGGGACTCTGAGGAAGAAATCAGCTCAGGGCAGAGGATGTGAAGCTTTTCTGGTAAGAGGTGCTTCAGTTTGTCACTTACACTAGTTTCATTCTTGAAATGGGAGTAATGTCTGATACTTTAACTTAGTTTGTTATTATTCAGTGCAGGTTAAATAAAAAATTCTATCCACCATAGAGCTTATACAACTTTACCACTGCATTTATTTGCAAGTCTGAATCTTGTCTCTAGCCTGTCAGCTCCCTGGGGGCGGGGCCATGTTTTATTCATCTCTGTCCTTGCAGGTCTTTAGCACAGCATGCCTGGCACGCAGAAGATACTCTGATGTTCCCTCTACCTAGAATGCTCTTCCCTTATACATCCACATGGTTCTCTGCCTCAAAGTCAGGGCTCTGCTCCAGTGTCACCTTTCCCACAAGGCCTACCCCCCCACCCCCACTTCATCTCCCTTTATCCTGCTCTTTCCCCCCACAAGTAGGGATCACCTCTTAACATACTATATACTTTACTCATTTACTGTCTTTACTTATTTATTCTATTTATTGCTGGCCTTCCCTCATAAGGACAGGACTTGTGTCTGTTTGGTTTCACTGATGGATCCAGGGCTAGCATAGTGCCTTGAACATAGTGACAAGTTGATACATTTGTGTTGAATGAATGAATGGTGATCTCAGTGTAGGTTTCAAGGGCCGCAGATCACTCCTTCCTTGTTACACTTCTCTTCTGGCCCTGGAATAATGCACACTATACCAAATGTTCAACAGGAAAATAACTACCATTTCAGAGTCTATACATCTGAGCCCCAAGTGTTGAATACTATGATAACAAGTCAACAAGTTTTAAAGAAAACAATCCAGAATGATCAGCATGTATGCTTCATTTACAATATAACTAGATGCAAAGGATGTCATACCGCTTTCTCTTAGCTAATCAACTGATCGTCAATAGTTAAGCTATTCATAACTATTCATAATACAGACTTCTCTAACAGAGAAAAGATAAGACTCATTAGACGCCATTAATTTAAGCTAGCGAGGTAAGTATTATTAAGCATCTCCTACAACTCTTGGTTTCCCCTAATCAAGGGAAAAATTTGACTACTATTAAAAACAACCAAGAGTCTGGACAGTGAAAGGAGAGGAATTGGGGCCACTTTGCATATCCTGCATGCATTTGATTTCTCACGCTCCAATGTCTGTAACTTCTTTTTTTGCTAGTTAAATGTTTAAGTTGAATACCAAAGGAAGGATGTTTCAAATAAATCATGTTACAACTAGGCAGACAACTACATTTAAACTCTCCATTAGATTTTACCCTGAAGCAAATTCTTAGCCTACTGTCTTTGTAACCATCCTCCTGGTGCTGCAGGCAGGACAGAGGACGATAAAGAGGGGGAATTCATAATGCACATGGAATATGAAATGAGAAACTTCACCCCAAATAATTTTTAAAAATTACTACAGGCAAGAGCAGACCACTTTGAGATATTAAAGAATATTTTAGTACCAGTTTGTGAAAAAGACATGGAATCATCAGATTTTATACTCAGAGCAGCTCTGAAAGCTTGCCTAGTTCTCTCCTCCTCCCTCTCCTCTCCTGGCTATTTTGTAGGTGAGAAACGGGAGTAAGATTTTACATCCAAGGAGGGAGCTGAAACCAGAGTTCAGGCCTCACCGATATTCCCACTATGCTTTGCTGTCCATTCTTATTTGTGTAATTTTTAACTTATATCAGCAATGGCTTATCTCTTAATTATGAGTTAGATAGATATATCACCTAGAAATTACGACCTCTGAGCTCTTAGGAGAAAAGGTTAAATAAATTAAGAAAATGAAGATGTACTGACGTACAGTATTCTTAGTGCCCAGTTTTGTAGGTGCTCTCTCATTAGAAACTTAATTAAGATGATCACTGATTCATCAGCAAATCCAAACTCTTCCACCTGGCACCCACAATAGACTTTCCCTCCCTCCCTCCACTTTTAGCTTGAGATGCCCTAAAATGACCCCTGTGCTCTAATCAGTTCAATTTTCTTCTTCTTTCTCATTTAACTTCTACCTCTGTGATTTTTTTTTTTAAATTTATTTATTTTTGGCTGCGTTGGGTCTTCGTTGCTGCGCGCAGGCTTTCTCTAGTTGCTTTGAGCAGGGGCTATTCTTTGTTGCGGTGTGCGTGCTTCTCATTGCGGTGGCTTCTCTTGTTGTGGAGCACAGGCTCTAGGTGCGTAGGCTTCAGTAGTTGTAGCACGTGGGCTCAGTAGTTGTGCTCGCCAGCTCTAGAGCGCAGGCTCAGTAGTTGTGGCGCACGGGCTTAGTTGCTCCACAGCATGTGGGATCTTCCCAGACCAGGGCTCGAACCCGTGTCCCCTGCACTGGCAGGCGGACTCTTAACCACTGTGCCACCAGGGAAGTCCCTAACTCTGTGATTTTTATCCATAGCATTCCTCTTTATTAAAATGCTTTCCAGAGTTTTCTACCAGTTTGCAATTATCCCTTATGTTCAAGATATTTCAGAACTTGCCTTCTCTCCACATTCTGCCCTCCTTTAACCCTACACAACCCAGTTTGCTCCTTCAGGCTCCACCCTCTTCGAGCATGGATTCAATGTGCCCAGTAAAAACACCTCATTTATCTGGAGGCCAATTTACTGAACAATTTCAACTATCTAGAACATAGCCAAGAACCAAGATATATGCAAAATTCTCTAACTTCTAGAACTGAAAAAACACAATAAATGAGGTTCAAGTGACTACTCACAGGTAGTACCAACTTATCCACTGGGCACAGCGGGCACAGTGGGCACAGGGGCAAGGGCCCACAAAAATATTCTAATTTCTTCTAAAATCAGAAGAAAAATAAAAGAACTTTCAGGTTGAGGAAAATGTTTTAAATACCAACAGTTGGAAAATAAAAGTTTAACATTTTTTTTATGAAGAAAGGGACCCAGGGACTTCACGACATGGCCCTGCTGGCAGGAAGCTCCTCCGGCTCTCTCTCATCAGAGCCTAGTTGCTCTCACTTTACAGACAACTCAAGGGTCCTGGAGGTTGCCTTTCTTAGCTCACAGCTGACAAGAAGCAGCAAATTAGACGAGGGGGAATTGTCAGAGGCAGGCAGACTGACACAACTCACTTGAATTCCTCAAGTAAAAGCTGATAGCAAAACCATTAAAAACAAGAAAAAGTACAACAAACTCAAAAAAACAGGGCACACTGGGCCTACTTAATGACTCCCAGGGCCAAGTCCTCTACATTCCAATAGTTCTTGCATAATCGCCATGTGATTATGGTTTGTAATGAAGATCCTTATTCATTAACGTAGTGTTTATAATACTTTGCTTCAGACACCAAAGATGTATGTAGCATTTCTTTCCTTTTAAAAAAGGCTAAAGTATAACAGCAATTGATATTTAAAGAGGTTAAGCTTCAGTCATTTCGGAAAAATGAAGCCTTTGATTTCCTACTAATTCCTATTCTTCCCTCCAGTGAAACTGAATATGCCATATGAAGCCTAAGATAAGTAACTGTACACAAAACGCATCCGTAAATTCCCAAGTACCAGTTAGTATGTAAATAATAAAAATGTGCTGGTTCTGGCGCAGGCACACCCTTCACCATCTCTGCCCAGCGCTGCAGAGCTGGAATTCCTCAGCACAGCACAATGGTCCTCATCAATCTCCCTGTCACTCATCTTTCAAGACCAGGATCAAGAACTACTATTTGTGAAATATTTGCAGATTTTCTCAGGTAAAATGGACCATACTTTCCTCCATAGTCCACTGGAACCCACATGAGTTATAAAACTTAACTATTTACATCATCACGTTTACACATCTTTCACCCTCACTGGATTGTGTCAGGGACACCAGTTGGCCTGCATACAAATAAGAAAAAAAATACCCCTACTAGGTGGATGAATTAGAAAAAAGCAGTCATCTAGGTATATGTAGCCACCCTTGTCCCCCATCTCCTAAAGCCCCAGCACCTTGTATGAGTAAAAAGGCACCCCTTTTCCTCTTCCTCAGGGCTAGGGTTGCCAGATAAAGCCCTGAGTATAAGTATGTCCCAAACAATGCATGGGATATACTTACACTAAAAGATTATTTGGTGTCTTTCTGAAATTCAAATTTAACTTGGCATCCTATATCCTCATGTACTAAATGTGGCAACCCTACTCAGCTGGGCAGTTACAGCCCACGTCAGGGTACACAGCTCACAGGGCAACTGGAGTGTGGGCCGGATGTTAACCCCCACTTGCCAGTTGACCTTGTGCACAGCTTGTGCCCAAACTGCACAACTGAATAGGTGGTCCTGGATTATGAGCTCTTTGAGGGCAGGTGGCATGTCTGATTCATCTTTGTTATTTCTATAGTACAGAACAAAAGTTTATTACATGTACATCCTAATAAAAGCATATATTCCCTAAAGAAATATTTCAAACTTGCATTTCAAAAGAAATATTTTTGGATAGAAAGAAACTTCTCATCTCCTTTCCATGAAGCTTAGTAGAACTGTCACCATCTATCCTGGTCAACCTTGGTCACATTGGCATTCAACCATCGTTAAGTTCAGCCTGGAAGCACAGCACTGAGCTGAATGCCAGGTGGGTGTCCAAGGACAACCGTGAGAGTCAGGAGGCACTTACATACACACTTTTACTCGCAGGACCACAGAGTATCTTACACACCAGACCTTAAATTAAATCAGCCTTAAAGAAAAAACAAGGCTAACAAAATATATTGCACACAGACAAGCTTAGATACAAAGGTAGATTCATTTAACTGTTATTGTTAGTCAAGCAGCAAGTTAGTTGCAAAGGACTGGAATTTTGACAGTTATACTGCTGAGTTAAAAATAAAAACAACTGTATACACATTAAGTTTTTATTTTTCCTGATTATAAAGTAACAAATGCTTATTGTAGAAAATGTATAAAATGTAAGAAATAATAAAGCAGAAAAACCCACCTACGACCTACCATCTAAGTAAGATCAGTTGTCTTTAAGATGGAGAAATAATAGAACTTCCTTTAACTTTTGTTTTTCTCTTCATTCTTTTTAAAAATTCCTTTTTTGTACATTTTAAAATGGACACCAACTAATAGAATAATAAATGCATTAAAATATGGGGAGGATGAGCAACTTTTTTTTCAAAATTTGGAGGCAATCACAGAAAACAATTTTGGCATATTTCCTCCAGTCTTTTTTTCTTCATAACTGAAATCACACTTAGAGAATAACTGAGGATTAAGTGGAAGGTGATCTGATCCTTAGGCAGGCAGTTTCTGACACAGGCCCACTTTACCTAGATAATGGATCACTAGCGGGGCGGCCACCAAGCTGTTCATCTCCCTGCTCTGACTGGTATTTCACCCTGTTCTCCCTTCCCATTGTTACTCCTTACTTGGGGAACTGGCACCCTTCTTCCACCTGCTCCAGGGCTGCCCCAGCAGGATCTGCAGGGGCCCGATGGCTGGCAGCTGGAGGGAAAGGAAGCTGCCATTCCTGCTGACATTTCTAGGGCTGGCTTCTTCCCAGCAGCCACCTGGAGCCTAGCTCCTTTGATATGGGTTGGTTACTTTGCTGGTTTTACGGATTTTTTGTGTGAGGAAAGACAGAGTCAGGGTTTTCTTTAAAGTGAATAATAAACTAACAATTGAGTTGTGATTTGCAGTTTACAAAGAACTATAATCAACATTTATCTTATTTAATTCTCACGATCTAAATATTAAATATTACTACTGTTCCCGTTTTACAATGAGAAGATTGAGGCTCAGAAATTAAGTGACTGAATTCAAGTTCAAGTCTTCAAATTCTAACTTCTGAGCTCTTATTTACACTGCCAATGCCAGTTCTACATGTAGACTCACCATGTTTAAGACATCCATTCAACAAATATCATCATCTATGTAGCCTAAATAGGTCTGCAAAGAGAGAGAGAGGGGAAGAGAAGAAGAGAGGAAGAGAGGAAGGAAGGAAGGGAGGAAGGAAGGGAAGGGAAGGGAGGGGGGAGGGAGGGGGCAGGGAGGGAGGAAGGAAGGAAGGGGAGGGAGGGAAGGAAGGAAGAGGAGGAAGGAAGAAAGGAAAGGAAGGAAGGGAGGAAGGAAAGAAGGAAGGGGAGGAAGGAAGGAAGGAAGGAAGGAAGGGGAGGAAGGAAGGAAGGGGAGGAAGGAAGGAAGGAAGGGGAGGAAGAGAGAAAGAGAAAGAAAGAAAGGAAGGGAGGGTCTAGGCAGATTGTCTGGAGCTTTCCTTGTGAAAAGCACTCTTGACATTTGCCATTCCCCAATGTGAGTGGTAAGCAGGATTGTCAAAATGAAAGCATGGTTACAGACCAAGCTGTGACGTGAAAAGATCAAGGCCTTGTTCCATCTACATTCTAATAACTATCAGGAATATTGACAGATTGTTTTGGACCCTTTGTAAGCTTCCCCTTATTGGTTCTTCTCACCCAATAGTTGTTATGCCATATAGTATAAACCCTTACAGATCTTCAAAGATCTGTGTATTTGTTTTGGGGACAGGAAGGTAGAAGAGAAGCTGTGAAATGTTATTCTGTTCCACCTTGGATTAGAAAAAGAGGTGAACTTTAGTCACAAGCAACAGGTAGCTACAGGGAAAAAGGACGTAGGGGGGCCAGTCCCTGGAGGCTAAGGACGAGTGTAATAGGTAGTGTCCTTGGGATCCCACAATGGCCAGAAGCCCTGGCCCTCTCTCTACTCCTCACGCTGCTGAACTCTGAAATTCCTGTTTCTACTTCATTCTCCCTTTTATAATAGGGATCT
The DNA here is from genome assembly GCF_028023285.1 of Balaenoptera ricei. Classification (NCBI taxonomy): domain Eukaryota; kingdom Metazoa; phylum Chordata; class Mammalia; order Artiodactyla; family Balaenopteridae; genus Balaenoptera; species Balaenoptera ricei. The sequence continues at coordinate 17,210,717 of NC_082658.1, read as the reverse complement.
CCAATCCCCAGACCAGAGTATTTGTCTTAGGACTCAGGAAGCTTCTAAATTTCAGTGAATGGGCGATGGGGAAGCAGGGTGCCTCTACTTCTTTTTCCAGTATTGCAAATGAGAGAAGTTGAACCTGGGCATTCCAACTTGAAACTCTAAACTCACTTTCCATGGAAATTTGCTATATACAGTTACATTCTTTAGTTTTCCTATCTTACATGCTAAAGAGGTTCTGTGGACTATCTAAAGGCACCTCTTTTCTTAAAACAACAACAGCTGGGAAATACATTTCTAGTTCTATACAACAGCCTTAATAAAATACTAAACCCCTAAGAACTTTGAAACATTAAGAAAACAGGAAGAAACAGAATTTTAGATGTCAACCCTTAGGCTCCAAGCAATGAGAACATTCAAATCACGCAAGAGAAACATTCACCCTTTTTTAAGGATAGGACTTTATAAACTGATTCTTTACAAATGACATTCTCTGTGGCCAACAGCATACTCCTACTTCTCAGTAACTCTATGCTTTTCACAATAAGGCATTAATACCTTATACCTGTGCAGCCGGCAGGTTTACATAGAACTTACATTATGTGAGTTGGCCGTCACTGTGGTAGGTAAGGAGGAATAATCTTCATTTTACAGATGAAGAAATAGACACAAAGGTATTAAGGGACTAGTTCAAGACTAAAACGCCAGATGGCTGTGCTAAGACTCAAACTCAGGTTTTCTGACTCCAAGTCCAATACGATGAGTAAGTTGTGCAGAGAGGATACTCATAACTAGATTCATGGCCCCATGGAACATTATGATGGTATAATCAACACTTTTCTAATGCTGATGTCTAGTCACAGTAATATATTTAAGGCAGTGAGAGAATATTTTGTCTCAGCACCATTAGCATTTTTCTGATTAAAATTTAGATATTTAATTTTGAGTTACCTGAAAATGGTATGTATGTATATATCTATCTTATAATTTTTTGTATTAATTAATACGTATTTTAGATATGCTCTACTGAAAAACAAAACAAAAAACCCTATTTTGAAAACATGGTTTTATTTAGCAGATATCTGCAGCAATGTTTTATGAAAGGACTCACCAAATTTCTTTCACTATTTTTTGATTAACTTGAAATTGTTCTCTCTCTCTCTCTATATATATATATATATTCAATTTACATAGAACTTTCTGAGATAACCTAGTAAGCAAAATATACTTTTAGAGAATTTTTTAAACTATAGTAGCCATCTAACGTCACTGATTTAATGAATGAGAAAACTGGGCTCCTAAACAGTCAAGCATCACACAGATTTTTTATAAAGAAGCCCAATGCAAAAGTCACCACATCAGTGATTACAATTAATGTGTCTGGCAAAATTACTAAACCTCTCTCTTAAAGTGGTTATATATCTTCTTGACTCATATTGTAGTCATTAGCCAGAGTTAATTTTGAACAGATAGACAGAGAGATAATCATGTTTAGGCCTGCGTGATTTGGAGTCTCTTCCATTATTTGCTTATTTTGCTAAAGCAACCCGAAGACTGAAGAGTTGCTTAATATCACCAAGACTTCCTAATAACATATCCGAAGTTAAGATTGCACTGAGATGTCATATAAGGATTACAGAAAAAGCAGTCTTGTAGAGAGACTGGTGATCTTAAATTAAACCCCTGGAGAAACAAATATGTCTGCCTGCGTTCCCATCAGGAGTTTACTAACAGTCTTATTGTTAGTTATACCCTTCCCAGCTCTAAGCCCTACTTCTTTCTTATCAGGTAATATTCTTAAGTGCCAGAGCAGTAAGGAAGTAATTTTTTTCAACAACTTTATTTTTCAGCTAAAATTCTAACAACTGTCAGGTCCAAGTTCTACTTCAGTAATATTGCTATTTTTTTTTTTTTGATTTTTTTTTTATTATTATTTTTATTTTTTTAAACATCTTTATTGAAGTATAATTGCCTTTCAATGGTGTGTTAGCTTCTGCTTTATAACAAAGTGAATCAGTTATACACATAAAATATGTTCCCATATCTCTTCCTTCTTGCATCTCCCTCCCTCCCACCCTCCCCATCCCACCCCTCTAGGTGGTCACAAAGCACAGAGCTGATCTCCCCGTGCTATGCGGCTGCTTCCCACTAGCTATCTATTTTACATTTGGTAGTGTATATATGTCCATGACACTCTCTTACCCTGTCACATCTCACCCCCCCCCCCCTCCCCATATCCTCACGTCCATTCTCTATTAGGTCTGTGTCTTTATTCCCGTCAATATTGCTATTAATTTGGAGTGATCTTCTTTTGTAAAAGTCTACAGTTTCCAAAGAGTTTTCCAGCTGGCATGCTGTGAATGAATTATAAGTGTTCTAAGATACCAATTCTCGTCAGCCCTTGGGAAGGCTGGGTGGCACTTGGCGTGGCTGCATCTCTGGCCAGCTGTGAATGGCCTCATCCACTTACCCAAGTACATCATCAGATGTTATCATTTCCTACATGCCATGATATGAAAAAGGCTGGGAAGCACTGAAGTGAAAAAGGAGTGGTTCTCCATTAGTTACAAGGTTATTCTGGTACATATGGATGAGGTCTTCCAAACTGATTTGCAAAAGTGTCAGGTAAACATTAAAGCAGTCAGGTTAATGGGCTTAACTACTCTCACACTTGTTGAGGAAACTGGAAGTCATGTCATTTTACAGCTGAGGAGTTCCTTTTCAGGCACTTTGTCTCCCAAAAAGAAAAAAAAAGAAGGTGCCAGAAGAGATCTATGAGGAAAATCATAAAGCCGCTGGTGCTGCAGTTTGCAGGAAGATTTACCTGGCCTCACTGCGTTACTACTGCCTCTTCCTTGACACGAAGACTAAGGCTTTCATCCTCCTGATCCTGAAAGGCACATTCCCTTCGACTTCCATAAATCTGCAAAGCTTGAAAAGAGCCCCAGTGTCATCAAGCAAAAGAGACGGCTTTAGGAATCTCACTGTAAGGAGGGGTGTCTTCAAGCCTCTCACTGCTAAGCCGGACATTTCCTAACACTGGACAAATTGTACGTCCAGCTCAGGGAGGGTGAACTGCAGTGGTCTTTTACCCTCCAAGCCAATTGTTAGCTTTTCACAAGAATCAGCAGGGAAGCACATGTGAAACCTCTGTGGTGATGGTGAGCGCCCCCATGCCTTGTGTGACTCTGCATGTAGATGAAGCAGGCTGGGAGCTTTCTTAGCTACTGCTGCTGAGTTCTCAGAGCAGCCCTTTTCTGCGGCGTGGCTCCCTGCTGGGACAGCCCTTTTCAATTTTTCTATCCCCCCTCGATCTCTTCTCCTGCAGAACACAGGGAAACTTGATTGAAATAAAGACTTAGGGAACATGTTTTATTTTCTCCTGTTCAATCCATTTTAGAAAAGCTTTTAATTGGTTTTAAAAAGATGCTAAACAAAATGTGATGATGTTTTTCAGTCTTCATGAACTACAGATACCACTTTTTATACTTTCAAAGGGCTAATAAATCAATCATGAAATTAACTCTCCAGCTAAATTTAAAGCAAATCCACTGAATACTGGGTTCATTAAAAATCTATGCATTTACTTGGAAAAATTTAAAATTCAAAGAAAATTAACCTAGTAACTGAAATCTGACTTGAATTTTTAGTCCTACACTGAAAATCCAAGACCAAAGCAATCACAAAGGGAAAAAAGGAAGGCTTGTGAACTAGTTTTAATAAGCCAATTTACAATGAGGGAGGGGAGATGGGGGAGGGGGAGAAGTAGAAAAAAAGAATATCTTGATACATAACAACATAGTACCCCTGAAGGGATTCTTTTATTTGAGCATGTGCACACATGCACATACAATTTTTCTATGTGAAAGCTGAATTACAACAAATGCAAAATTAAGGATTCTGTGACTGATATGATTACTGTATTGTATGCATGTACAGCTCCTCTTTTGAAAGAAAAATGCCTACAACTTTTCTGTTTTCTTGACAGTGATAAAATAATAGCTTTCTACCAGTCTATGCATCTCTACAACATTCAGATTCATATACTTTTAATATTTAATTGAAAACATCTGAAAAACCTACATGATAATGGTTTGGTAAAGTGAATGCTTCTACTTTAGAATGACAAATAGTCTTGACACTGGATCGGCCTGAAAAATTTTCCCTTATTGTCCTGAGAGAATACAAACTAATTTAAAAAAGCAAGGTGGTACAGAGAAAGCATATTTTTATTTTGTTAAATATATGCCAACTAGAAATATTTTAAACGTTACCTTCTTCTGCCACTGATTCACTTATACAGCAGGTCATCTAGCAGTCCAGGTCAGAGTCACCAAATTCTGATTAAGGACAGGCTGGTAGCCTCTTAAAAGAGAATCCCCACCATTTCCAATCACTAAGGCAACCAGATCTATCTTCTACTTCTTACATGCTCCTATATCCTTCCTTTCCAATCCTTAGAGAAATTCATTCCACAGCCCTTTTTTAAGGATTCAACTCCTGTTTCTAAGATTTCTTCCAAGCTGGGCCATGTATGTTGTATGCTCACTCCTTACCTCTAGCTCTGCATGGAATCCTCCTTTCGTCATTTAAGCTTCTGACACTATCTATCTATGTATCTATCTATCTATTGTAACCATTTTATTAAGATGTAACTCATATAACACACGGTTCACTGACTTAAAGTGTACAATTCAATGGTTTTTAGTAGACTGCACAGATATGTGCAACCATCACTGGAATCAATTTTAGAACGTATTCATCATGCCCCAAAGAAACCCCGTACCCATTATCAGTCACCTCTCATTCTCCCTATCCACCCCTCCAGTCCTAGGCAACCACTGATCTGTATTCTGTCTCTATAGATTTGCCAGTTCTGGACATTTCATGTAAATGGAATCATACAATATGTAGTCATTTGTGACTGGCTTCTTTTGTTTAGCATGTTTTCAAGGTTCATCCATGTTACAGCATGTATTAGTACTTCATTTCTTTTAAATGCCGAATAATACTCCATTGTATGTATATACCATAGTTTATTTTATTTGATGAACATTTGGGTTGTTTCCACTTTTTGGCTATTATGAATAATGCTGCTATGAATATTCATGTACAAGCTTTTGTGTGGATGTATATTTTCATTTCTTTGGGGTATATACCTAGAAATAGAATTGCTGGGTCATATGGTAACTCTAACTTTTTGAGTGCTAGACTGTTTTTCAAAAGCTGCACAATTTACCTATTCCCACCAGCAGTGTATAAGGATTCCAATTTCTCCATATGCATATCAATACTTGTTATTATCTGACTTTTCGATTATGGTAATCCTAGTTGATACAAAGTGATATCTCACTGTGGCTTTGATTTGCATTTCCCTGATGGCTAATGATGTTGAGTATCTTTTTGTGCGCTTATTGGCCATTTGAACCTTACTTATTTTTGAATGTTTTCACTTTAGTCATATCTTGCCAAATATAAACTACAGCAATACTAAATACTCAATCCCACCAAAATGAGGGGACACTCAAAAAATATTTAAAAGTTTATATATATGTGTGTGTGTGTGTGTGTGTGTATATATATATATATATATATATAGTTGAATAAGTTATTCATGAAGCATATCTGTATAAACCTCAGTGCCAGATGCTGTAAGATTTAAAAGCATAAGATAATGTTCCTTTCCTCAAGGGTCTTAAAAATTATTTTTATAAAACAAAAAGTTATTCCTAAGTCTTCATTCAAGATTTTGCAAGTCATTTGTCAACATGTTCTATTTATTTCTATTAATATCTATTTTGGATTACAAATAATTCTCAGGGGATGTCTCTGTTTAAATCCATGTGTATAGTATTATATAAAGGGATAAGCAGTTTAAAAAGTACCATTGAAAAATTATTCTTTCTTCTCTCAAATGGCTTGTAGCATAAATTATTTTTAGCTAAAAAGCTGAATATTATAAGAAGTAAATTTTAATGCCTGGGAAAAGTCTTCTAATCTTATAATTTTTTAAATACTGATTTCATAAAAAGGATTTTTTTTGTGTGTGATATATATATTTTTAAAATTTATTTATTGGGGTTATTTATTTTTATTCTAGAAACTTTAGATATATCTATATACATTTTTTAAATTTTTTTAACATCTTTATTGGAATATAATTGCTTTACAATGGTGTGTTAGTTTCTGCTTTATAACTATATACATATTTTTTGAAGGAATAAGATAAAAATTCTCACTTCTCTAATTTCAGCTTCAATATAAGCTAAAACTCCAACTCCTGGGAATAACAGTTTACAGAAAAATGATTTTAAAAAATCCTTTCACCGTGCAAATATGTAGTAAATTTTCAAGGTTGTTGTATGTTTCTTTTCACTAGTTTAGGGAAAAAAAAAACCTAGAAAGTCAAGACAAGTCCTTTACCTTTAGGTCTAACACATACAACACATATAATTTTAACTGTTAAATTAAATATTAGATTCACCAGCTTAACATTAAATATTTTCCATACAGCTTAGTTTATATCTCTAACTTCAAATATGAGATTCCCATACAGACATTAAGATGTTTTTTAAGTTAGTGCTTCACCCCTTTGTATCTGCCTTTGATTGGCATTTCTTCAAGGTTACAACATGCAGAATCAACCAAGAGAATTCACGTCTTATGTCATAGCCAAACATGCTCTGGCAGCCTCTACATAATTAACATATTTAACCAACCCTCATAGGTTAGTTTAAATGTGTTAACCTATCAAAATCACCAGTCTCCAACAGCCACGTGAGTAAAAACTACAATCACATGAACCAAGGTTCTGGCTATAGATTCACTCTTCAAAAGTGCCACATGACACAAGAAAAATAACTCAAGCTCATCTGTAAAAACTAAAAACAAAACAAAACTCCCTACAGGATGTAAATTACCCCAAATACAAATTCTTAGGAAAACTTATGAAATGAAAAACAAAACAAATGGGAATATGTGTTTAATCCCTTCTACATTAATATCATGTATTAATATCTCTCATGGGAAACGGAGGGACGTAGGGATGTGTAATATGGTGGTGAACTTATAAAGCAACACAGAATACTAACTGAAACTGGGATTTTGAGATCTTCAGAAAAAGAACAGAAAATTTCTCTGATTAAGAAAAGTGATTAAGAAAATCATTTACCTTAAGGCAGAAGGCCAGACCAGACGACCTTTCAAAATCTCTTCAACAAGAAAATTTTATATGTTTATGATAATCTGCTTATTTAGAGAGTGCACCGTTGTATAATTTACTGGAGAAACTCTGTGAAAATGTTCCTTATATTATTTTTACCTGAGGAGGCGCCTTTTTCAGTAACACAAGAAGAGCCTGTAATACCAGATTAGAAAATCGAGGGCCAATAGGGACATAATCTGGAAGAGAAACATTGCTATGTTTAGGGATTCGATATATATATGCACATATTCCAAACATTCTGATTTTTCTGCATAAAGAGTAAACACAGTCCTGGGGGGTGGTGGTGGTGGGATGAACTGGGAGATTGGGATTGACATATATACACCAATATGTATAAAATTGATAACTAATAAGAACCTGCTGTATAAAAATAAGATAAAATAAAATTCAAAAAAAAAGAGTAAACACAGTCCTAAATAACAGTCATGCAACTAACAATAACAAGACAAAATATCTACAATAACTTAAATGCTTAAAATAGTACATAAGAACTCTTATCTGTAAATTTTTTAAAAAGCGTCTAAATATCCATTTTGAGTTCATGTAGATATCTCTGTCTGATATTCAGAGCCAGTTTTTTTTTTTTTTTAAAAAGAAAAAAAAAATCCCCAGGAGTATTTACTAAACATTTCCAAGAAGTTACTGCAAACCATGGTAATACAGTGAGTACACAGGCAACAAAACATGATACTAGAAAATGGGTAGAGGGGGAAATGGCAAGTAATAATAATGTAAGTAAGGTACTTCAATACAACTGAAATGATAGTAAAGCCACTAAGATTGGTCCACAGATGGTGAAGAACAGTGAACTTCTCAAATAACTTTCTACCTGTTAAAACTTCTACCCATCCTTCAAGATTCGACACAAATGCCACCCCCTTTGCTTTCTCTGCATGTTGCACATGCACCCCTGCCCTGTGCTTAGAGCTGCCTTCAGGCATCAGCCCTCTGAAGTCAAAAGTGATCCTCCCTTTTCTGAATATCCAGAACACATGGCACATTCTACTTTGTATTAATTTTTGCCAATGTATGTCATAATGACAGCATCTTACTACTTATTTTTCTGAAACCCTAATAATTCTAGCACAGTGGTAAGGGCTCAGCAAATGCTTACTGAATAAATGAACAAACAAGTACGGATAATAACTATTCATACAAGTGAAAATATACTCAGAGGGCACACATTCCTGACATAGTACTGTTGCTATGACCACACATCTCAATTGTGTTTAGATAAAGGACTTTACACAGAGCTATGAGTATGTGCCTAAAAGCTTTTAAAGAAATAATCCCAGAAACTGAGCTGAAGTGTATCAAAAATAGCAGACCCAAAACCCAGGTCACTAGATAAAACTATTGATTTAAGAAGACCTCATAGATATACCTGCTTTGCTTTGTAATAAACATTGCCTTAGGAAACAGGAAAATAAAGAAGTAATAGAGGACGTAAAGCAAGTCTGAAAATCATGGGAAAAATGTAGTAAGAACAGTTAACGTGAAATCATTACTACACCATTATGGACCCCTTAATGAAGAAGGGGTTAGTTAACCAGAGGTTGGCAGTATTTTCAGATATTTATTAAGTTACCAGGTAGGTTCAATTTCAATCAAGTTTATTATAGCATCCTGAGCCATTGTTACAATGAATTTATTCCAGATTTATCTATTTTTTGCAATGAAATAAAATGTAAGAGTAATAACACTGTTCTGGCATTTGTTTGTGGAATACATCTTATGAGCTGAGTACAGGGACTGTTTTATTCATCTTTGTATTCTGTAGGAGTGCACTTAAACACAGGAGATGTTTAATAGGTATTTTTAAAAATTACTGTAGAGCACTTTTAACTTTCAGAATGTTTTTAACTTTCACAATATTATCTCATTTTTGTCTTTACAATTACTCTGTGGGATAAGTAAGGAAGAGAATACAGTCTCTTTTTTATGTGAGCAGAAACTGATGTACAAAGAGCTTACAACTTCTGCCCCAAGTGTTATAGCTAACCTGTAGATTTCACTCCAATCCTAAACCCTTCTTTCCTTAGTTCTGTCAAAGTTCACAAATGGAATCCCTGAGCTACAGACAGCTCAGAAATAGTATACAGCAAATATATCCATCAACTAAAATTACTAATCATTTATTATGGGCAGGGAACTCTGTGGAAGATACAAAATGATATGAGACATGGGCCCTTATAGGAAAGCAGTTTATAATGTAGCTACGGTCATTAAGGCATATTTAACATGAATACCATTGTTGACTTCAGATATAAGAGATAGTGTTATATTTCCTTATTAGACAAAGAAAGGTATTTCTATTGCCCTATAGATTATAAACACCCGTATTTTTCTCTTGTAATTTGTGAGACATTAGCTGTAATGTGGCAAGGATAATACAATGGCAAAAGTTATGACTCACCAAGCAGTCTCTCAATGTCATCCACAACCACACAACTGAGCTGGGATTTATATGCATCATCAAAGATCTAGAAGAAAGCAAAGCCATTTATTATCTCACTGCCCTCCATAATTATGACAATTTCCAAGAAGATAAAATTTAGCTAATTCTTGACCAATGCTCAAACAAAACACAGTAAAACATCCAATATTTCTGACTACACAAAACTAGAATTTAATAGAACTTCAGAACTTGAAGAGTTCTTTCAATTTTTAAAAATTAATTAATTAATTTATTTTTGGCTGTGTTGGGTCTTCGTTGCTGTGTGTGGGCTTTCTCTAGTTGTGGTGAGCAGGGGCTACTCTTCGTTGCGGTGCGTCGGCTTCTCACTGCGATGACTTTTGTTGCTGTGGAGCACGGGCTCTAGGTGCGCGGGCTTCAGTAGTTGTGGCTCGCGGGCTCTAGAGTGCAGGCTCAGTAGTTGTGGCGCACCGGCTTAGTTGCTCCACGGCATGTGGGATCTTCCTGGATCAGGGATAGAACCCGTGTCCCCTGCACTGGCAGGCGGATTCTCAACCACTGCCCCACCAGGGAAGCCCAAGAGTTCTTACAATTTAAAAGTGAGGAAACTGAGGCCCAAAGCAGTTAAATGACTTGCCCAAGACGTCACAGCTGGATCATGGCTGAGCAAGGGCAGGGTAATGCTGCTTTCAGCTCCAAGAGCTGGATGTGTCACACTGGGGCGTGCTGAGGAACAGCTGGAATTAATCAACTGACAAATCCATCAAGTTTATCATAATGGTCTCTCCTATCTATGTCAGAAGCATGACTTCAGTGTTATGACTCAAGAGCTAGATGGAGCCACAGGGATGTGCAGGGTAGAACTGAATATCATTTTATTATCTGTAAGAACTGTGGTCTGTCAAACAGGAATAACACAGAAAGCAGAGAATTTTGTCAACTCAAATCAGACCACAGCAGCCAAAGTGTTTACAAAAAAATTAAAGCTGGTATAAAGGATCAGATAGATGCATCGTTAGAACTAGACAAAAGATAATAGAACATTACCTTAAGATAACCAAAGAAATGCAAATTAAGCAAACAGTGAAGGAAGCTGTTATATGCTGGCAAGGATGTAGCAATTTCAAGCCAGACAGAAGAATTAATTTATGTATAAATTGAATGTAAGTGCTCAAGGCCTTGAGACCAGCCTTTTTGTAAATGTTGGGCATTCCTATTCCAGTGACCATAACTGGGGCTCAGTGAATCCCACTGGTGTCATCTGTAAGAATTAATTCCTGTATCCCAGCCCAAGCTGATTGATAAGTAACCTCAGTGCACCAAGATGGTAACCACGCCTCTCCCGAGTTTGTTTGTAGTAGCACAATATTCCTTACTGGGTATCTTTTAACTATAGAAGATTAAGGATTAGGTATAGAAATAAAGTAAATTAAACCTACAATATTAATCTTTTTCATATTAAGTTTAAAGACAATCTGTGAATAGTTGGTCTTTAAACTATTTGTAACAATTAACTTACCATGTTAGATTAATAGATTAGCCTTGCTAGTTGAATTTAAAATACGCAGTTGAATAATTAATTTTGATAAACTTTTATGTTGGAAGGTAAAATATAACTTTAATAGCCCTCCAAATGGTAATGGTAATCTGAGATTCACCATAATTATATTATTAGTTTTAATTTATTACTAAGTAAATATATAGATTTGCTTTGAAATTTAGAATGTTTTGTTTGTTAAACAATTGAAGTACATCAAAGAGAAAATAAAATATTTTAAATGTGTAAATATTTTTTAAAATATTTAAAGAAATTTAAGTTATAAAAGTCTCTTTTTGAACTACCTTTTACTAGACTTACAAATAGAATAAAAGAAGTGGACTTAATTTATTTTTATTTATTTATGTATTTATTTATTTTATTTATTTGTTTTTATTTTTGGTTGCGTTGGGTCTTTGTTGCTGAGCACGGGCTTTCTCTAGTTGCAGCGAGCGGGGGCTACTCTTCATTGCGGTGCGTGGGTTTCTCATTGTCGTGGCTTCTCTTGTTGCAGAGCATGGGCTCTAGGCTCATGGGCTTCAGTAGTTGTGGCGCACAGGCTCTAGAGCGCAGGCTCAGTAGTTGTGGCGCATGGGCTTAGTTGCTCCCTGGCATGTGGGATCTTCCTGGGCCAGGGATCGAACCCCTGTCCCCTACATTGACAGGCGGATTCTTAACCACTGCACCACCAGGGAAGCCCCAGAGGTGGACCTTTTTAAAGTTTAAGTTTTCTTTTGTGTTGAAAAACTAGATTTTAAATTATTTAATTTTAATATGTTGAATTTTAATTTTTTAGACCTCAAATTAGCTACACATGGTCTTTTCTATGCTCAAAAGTCACCCTCAGAGATGTAAAAACAACAAAAACAAAAGCAAAATACTAACTCATGTTGACAATCTAGATGGTAAGTTCCTCCCTAACATACTGTATATATATATATATATATATATATTTTTTTTTTTTTTTTTTTGTATATTCTTTAAGGTAGGAATTGTCTTCCTCAGTATTATGTTTGCAGGGTCTGATGCCTCACTGGTGCCTAATAAATGTTTGCTGTATGCATGCATGAAAGCATGCCTCTGTTGCTTTCCTTTGCACCATCCCCCATACCCCTCAGTCACCCTCCCACATTGTGTCAAAATCTCACCTACCCTTTCGTCCTTAGCTACCTGTCTCCTCACTGGACCGTGAGGTGGAAAAAAAACTTTATTCATGTTATCCTCAGTACCCAGCATAGAAGAGTATTTAGTAATAATATTTGCTCAATGGATTCAATGGTTGAAACAACACAAGTTCTAATTCCATCTTGCCATAAGTCACTTGTTTCTCTTCTCCTTTGGTATAGCATTTTGTATATTGTGTATATATTAACGGATTCATTGTATTCTTCCCTATATTACACTAGATTTTAAGCCCTGTGAAGGCAAGTACTATTGTATTTATCTCTGTATCCACATTACTTCATATAATGCCTTATCAGAAAGTAATCGATAAATATTTACTGAAGTAATAAATTTAAATTTATGCATTAAATTCAAGTAGAAATATCAAGTAAGTAGTTGGAGTTGTATGATTGAAGTCAGGGTATGGACATCACCCTCAGGGCAGTGACTGCTGAAACCATGAGAGAGGCATGTCATCTTCAAGGAGAAATGGTAGAAGTAGAAGAATAAAGAGCTAAGGGCTGAATCTTGGAGCGTTGTTCTATTCATTCATTCAACAAATATTTTTGAATTCCTATTATGTGTCAAGCACTAATGAAGGCAATGGAAAGAGTAATGAGTAAGGTCACATGTAACTATAGTAAAGCATGGTATCACGATGTTAGAGGAAACACAAGATGATGTGCTGGTATACAGCACGGGAGCTGTGGTAGTCCTTGTGGATACCCTACACATCCTGGTTCTCTTTCTGGCACATGGTAGGACTGCACTTCCTTACCCCCTCTTAAGTTAGGGATGATTATGGGGTTTGCTTTGGGTAATAAAATGTGAATACAGAATATATCACTTTCTGAAAGGAGCTTTAAGAGCCACTGCTTGATTCATCATACTTCCTTTATCCTGCCTTGGCTATCATGGCATCACATGTGAGATGGAGTCTCTATTACCTATTAGCTTGAGTCTCTGAGAAACTATGGCAGAGCTTCGCCTCTGAGTCATGACGGACATGTAATGTGGGCAAGAAATAAACTTTGTTGTGTTAAGCCCCTGAGATTTTCAGGGTTGTTCATTATCGCAGCATAACTTAGCCTATTGTGACTGATAAGAGCTTATGGAGTCAACGATGGTCTCCTAAATTTAGGAAGTGACATTTAAGCTGAGACCTGAAGGATGAACAGTTCAGTAAAAAACAGGAAAGAAAGTGTTCTAAGCAGAGTGTACTGACTGTTAGGAGGCACAGAGATGAGAAAATTTAGGAGCACTGCAGGAACTAACATACAGTCAATAAGAATTAAAATGAAGAGGTGTCAGCATTGGTGCTGCGTGTATGGGGAGTGGTGGGTGAGACATGAAGCAGAAGAGAAATGGAAGAGACAATGGAAAAGTTCAGAAGCAGTTCCACTGTGGTTCTTTGCTCTTTTTTGAAAACTGGACCATACAGCAGCCAACGTAGTATCCTGCAAACTCAGGTGATTTTAAGAAGTCACTGAAAAAAATGCTTGGCTCTTTAAAACCTTTGTTCAGAATTCTACTAAGGGCTCTGATGCAAGCATATCATTCTGTCTGACAGGCTGTAATATCGTGGATTAAAGCCACAGGGGCCCAAGACATCATGGACTGGCTACTTGCATTAGGTTTTACACTTTCCCTGAATCAGCCCTTCTCCCTTCTTAAAGCTTACAGAGCTTACAGGGCTACAGGAACCTCATTCAGGACTCTGCTGGGGTCTAAACTGATGATAAATTTGTATGCAGTCTCACTAACTTATCTCAGATACTGTGATTCACAAAGCATTACAAATCACTTCACAGCTGACCACATGGGTTACCTATAACATTTTAGAAGAAAAATACCTACAGCAGTCTTTAATGTAGTTTTTTTTACAGACAGCTCTTAATGTACTAATTACTACCATGGGGACAGAAGTACTCAGAGCAAACTCTCTTAACAACATACTAACCATGACAAACGCTATGCAATTCCAGTTGTAGTTTGACCAGTTTCAGTTAACTCTGCTTTAATTTAAATACACACACACCCCTTTCACTTCTTACACACACATTCTTTTCCTTATGTAGTCACGAGTATAATATAAGGTCATCACTCTTCCCCTGAATCCATGTTTCTGCCTAGTCTCCTCAGCCTCTTCCATTCTTGGCTTCCTGGCCCAATGCTAAATAAGGAGATACTCAGATTCCACTGGCAAGTATATGCGATTAGCTGCCAGACTAAAATCTAAGTGAGATATTTACATACTGAGCTGGGAAGTTCTACCACAATTTTAGGTAGATAAACCCAAAAAGGAGGAGAGGTACAAGAAGGAAAGATGAAAGAAAAGTAAAATTGCACAAACTGCCGCAGCTCGAATTCAACAACTAAAGTGCCAAACTTGCCGTCAGTAACAGCACACAGCAAATACACAGTGCCTGCTCCAGACCAAACGCCCAAACAACATTGAGCCAGGGGGGCTGAAGCTGGGGCTAATAGTGGTATCTTACAGACTCTTTAAAAAATTAACTTAAATTCTGATCCTTTCATTTAGTAAGATGAAAGTATGATGCTCAAGTCTTTTCTTGCTGAAGAGGTTATCAGAAGGGGATCATAGAAGTTATCATGCAAAGCAGGACACTTGAAAGGTAGGAGTTATTAATAATCATGCTGGAACAACAGGTAAAAACCATGACTGCACACAGCAAATTGGATTGTATGGTCATCCTAGTTCTATCAGGGAGTTTCCTGATTAGCAGAATAGACATATTCTTAGAGTCAGGTGAGACGTCTGAAAGAGAAGGCTAAAGAAACAGAATGGGAAGAACGGAAGAAAGAAAAAATGTGGAAAAGAGTGGCAACAGTCAACAGGGAAAAAATGAGAGGTCTATTCTAGAAGATGAAGAACGTCTCTAGAAAACAGAGTTCCACAGTCTATCTCTAGCTGTGGACATAATGAGGTTGTCATCATTAAACTCTCTGGTGCCTCCACTCTTGCGTGCAAAGGCAGGTGTAGTGGGTCATGAGAGACAACGCAGAATGTGTGGGGCCTGGGACTGTAGCAAGGGCATCCTGGAGGCCCTGCGAGAGGAGGTGTGGGGCTCCTGCTGCCAACGGCTTAGGGGCAGCTCTATTATGGTCCTCAAGGACACTGCAAGCTCTCAAGGCACAGAGCCCGCTCCTGGAATCTTCAGACAAGCTGGGAGCCACCTGTGTGCAGGGGAGGGGCAGCAGCTGCAGATGCTGGAGTCTACAAGAATACAAATGGGAACACGCCAGCATTAGCTCCATGTTAACCCCAGCCTTTCAGAATCACAAACCACAGCAAAGCGTGTTCTAAGTAGATTCTGTCCTCCATTTTCTATAACCTCTTTAGCGCTCTGAGGTAAGTGAAGCCAAATTTTCAGGTTCTTTGGGGGCTGAAAGAGCTCATCTCAGTTCTGAAGTGGCTGGCATGAAGTACCTAGTTAGTAGAAATCTGATGACAGTAGGAATTTGATGACTTAGAAAATCCCTAATGTAGTAAATCTGTCAGCAATTAGTTGAAAGAATACTCAAATCACATTTGGTCGCATATAAAAACGTAAATGAGCAAATTCAAATTGGTGCTATCCGTAATAATCTCTAGTTTCTAAAAATAACTTGGGAGTAGACCAAGCAAACATTAGCTGTCTTCTAATGAAACTGCCTCAGGAAGTGGACCTAAACTTTTGGCAAAGCACTCAAGCTTCCTGGAATGACCTTAAAATCCCTTATTTGTTCTCCCTGCTTTTCAGGAAAAATTCTTAAATTTTCACATGACTTGAGTGACAGAGTGGGGTATTTTTAATAATATAAAAAGTCACAGGATCTGAAAGTTAAATTCCACTAGAGAGCTGCACCATCTTCCTTTGTGTGCCGAACAGATACAAACGTCAAAAGACAGAGTGTATTCAACAAAAACAACAAGTGCTCGTCCCCCAGCAGTACAGGGACCTGTAGTCACTTCCGGGGTGTCCACTTCTCTCAATTAATGCATGCACAATCTTCAACAAATCAGCTACATGATATATTAGGATGTTAACCAAAAACATCCAAATTCTGTTGCTTAGTAACTGCTGTCAAAAGATCCAATTTCCAGCTCTGCTCTTTGTATGGACTAAACCATGAAAAGAGGAGGATTAGGCACCATGATTCTGTCCTGTGCAGACTACAATTTGCAGTGGGATTTACAGGAGGATATTCAAAGAAGATTATTCCTTTCTTGCAAAGCTAGTGGAAAGGAAAATTTCTTCCATTAATTTTCAGTCCTTTTAAAAACAAGACTATATTATGCTATTAATGGGTATAGTTTTATAAATCACTAATTTTCTACTTAATTTTGTTCAAACAATGTAGTCACATCGGATTGTTCTATTTCACCTCTGTACTGATTGTATACTCGGAAAGCACCAACATTAGGTAATTAGTTAAAATCAAATTCTACTGCTCTGTTCTTTTGTTCATTTAATGTCATTAATAGAACTAGTAAAATAGGTGTTTTTTTTTTAAGTATAGATGCAAAAATGGATAAAGGAATTAAAATTTTTAAACAGAATAAAGTTGGGGAAACAAAAATAAAATGGGGGAGAAGAGAAAGATCTGTGAACACTTCAAATATCTTAATGGAACACATAGTATCCCCCCCAGAATATAAGGATAATACTTCATACAGACTTTGTTAGTATTGAGGAGTTTATCTATGGAGAAAGGATTTATTAAGCAGATTAAGAGAAGTACAAGGTGAATTTTAAATTAATTGGGAATAAACTACTTTCATATATTTTAGCACCATCTGTATGTGAATAAGAATAGCTTAGTTGCAATTAAATCTTAGATACTCATTAAAGCAAGCCTAATGGCCCTCTCTACTAACAAAAACTCATCATCTCTTGGTTTAAGTAATAAAATGGTATATAAAGATATTCTATGAATTAAGTATTCAGACCACCTCTCTTTAAGAAAAATTAATGTGTTATAATATTTCTGAGTTTCACAAACTATTGTCATTGCAAAACATTTTGAAAAATCTTTAAAACTGAGCATCTAGTCATTAAAATGTAGGTGAATAAATGATTTTAATGCCAATCTTTTACCTATCAAATTTGCAAAAAATATATATATTTTTTTAACATCTTTATTGGAGTATAATTGCTTTACAATGTTATGTTAGTTTCTGCAAAAAATATTTTAACAACATCAAGTTCGGGCAAGAGCCCAAGGAAACTGACATTCTTATATGATGGGGCTGCAAGTGTAAATTAGCACAGCTTTCTTAAGAGGTGGGCTTTATAAACATTAGTATTTTTACATAAGTTTTAATAGCAATACTTATAAAAATTTGAAAATCATTAATATTTTTACCTTAGCAATCTCAATTCTGAGAATTTATCCTAAAGAAATAACCAGAAATGTATGTGCAATAATAATGATAAGTAAAAACAACCACTATACTTTATTGAGCACATATTATATCCCAAGGCACTATGTGATACCGTACATAAATCACCATCTCATTTAATTCTCATAACAACCCAATGAGGCAGCTATTAATATTATCTTCATTTGGTAGATGAGAAAACAGAGGCTTATATGTTAAGTGACTATAAGAGCTGGTAAGAACAGTGGAGCTGGGATTCAAATTCAGGTCTATTTGAAACCTAAGTCCAAATTCTCAGCCAGTAAAGCAGGATGCTACTCTCAGAAAAATGTAATAAGAAAATGGGGGCAGTGATTGGGAGTTCTACAGAATATTGTCTATAAAAGTGAAAAAACCTGGAAACAACATAAATGTTCAACAAAAAAGCAATGTTTAAATGGATATTATACAGCTATTAATTTAACATAATATTGAGATACATTTTAACGACAATGAAAAAATTTCATATTAAGTGAAAGAACCAGGTTTAAAACAGTATGTCCAATGTGATCCCCAATATATGTGTGTGTGTATGTGTATCTGAGTAGAGAAGAAAATAGAAGGACAAATATGGACTTTATTTTCTTCTGTGTCCTTTTCTGCATTTTCTAAATTATTTTTGAAGTTGGGAAAAGCTACATTTTGGGGGTGGGAGGGAAGCACTTAAAAGGAAAGAAATGTCTTCTCCCTAATGATAAAGGATTATAAATTATTTGTGCTTTGAAAAAAAAAATCTTCTTTCCATCTTCACACTAAAAAAAAAGAAGGGAAGAAAACAATGGTGGGAGGGAGACTTGAACTACTAAAGAATGGCATTAATATTTCATTTTCAAAAGCAAACTGGAAGACTTAGCACCGTTAGATGGGTTTGAGCCCTCAGGCTTTTGTCAATCTATCATTAGGCAACAATGTGAAAACTATTTGCAGGGAAAGATTTTGCAGTATTTCTAATATATTTCTAAGACACCTATGCTTCATTCTTTTCTCTGTTCTGTTCTTTAGTCACAAGGAATAATATTTTTCCCCAAGGAAAACCCAAAAAGTCTTAATATGAATTTATTATACTGCTGAAGCAGAAATAATTTTTGTAACTTTAAGGGTACACGGATGATCCAGACAGTGAATCATGAATCCAAACAACTTCAAGTAAGCTTGTATAGACACTTATTTTTATACACCTTAGCCTTCTACTCATCTGAAACCCTACCTTGAAAGGCTTCAACAATTTAAAGATTAAATCATAAGTTATTAAGCCATTAATTTAACCATATAAGCCTCTAAAATCAGCACATATTACCTGCCCCCCTCAAGTCAATTTGCAAGAGATTGAAATAATAAAAATGATAGTATCTCACAATTGCAAAGCAGCTTTGATGTGCAGAAGCCTAAAATACTTCAAAAAAAACTTTATAGAAAAAACCAGGACCATCCACCCACATCTCAGAGTACATGGGAGGTAGAAGCTGGCAGCTAGTGGAAAGCAGTGGAGTAATTTACCATACGCACAGAAGACGACTACTTTTGAACAAGTATAAGGAATAGATGGAGTTAGGAAAATACAAATAGAATCAGCTGTTCAATTAAATGCTAAGTTCAATGGCCACCAATTCCAAGGGCTATTTAAATTTTCAACAAAAGTGGTTTAAGGGTTCCCTTTAAAGGGAAAAAGACCAAAAAATAAAGAAAAACAACCCCTACCTACATTAGGGAGGTTACTGGTCCTAGTGATTCTGTCCAGATTTTCCTGGGAAGGATAGATATTACGGGTCTCACCTCAGACACAGAATAAACAGACTATGATATTTAAGTTCTTGTGTCTGGCAACATCTCCCTCACTTTCACACTCAACTTCAAAGACCTTATGCAGAATATTTACCTTGACGTTTTGGTGTGCAGGCCTGGAATCCTGTTCTAAGCTCCGCCTCCTCTATCTATTTCAAGCGACCTACACAAATGATTTTTTGCTACCTGCACAAACATGAGACTAACTTCTCAAACTTATATTTTTTTGGAGTCTGCCTTTGAAAGAATGTATCTTCCTCTTCAATCTCTTCCCTAAAGAAAAACTAAGGTAATTCTATCCTACATCTTTATAAAGTGAGGGCCTAAGAACAAGGTAAAAGAACATCTGAGCTGTCTTTACTAGGCAGCAATCCCATTCTCAAGATTCTTTCCCCTCATTCTGGTTTTCTCACATCTCTTTAACTTACAGTAAGTTCTTATCTATAAAAGATCAAGCATGAAAAAAAGGATTTAAGCAAAATAAATACTTCAACTAAATATATAAAAAATAATCTTGGGTTTCCCTGGTGGTGCGGTGGTTGAGAATCTGCCTGCCAATGCAGGGGACACGGGTTCGAGCCCTGGTCTGGGAAGATCCCACATGCCACGGGGCAACTGGGCCCATGAGCCACAACTACTGAGCCTGCGCGTCTGGAGCCTGTGCTCCGCAACAAGAGAGGCCACGATAGTGAGAGGCCCGCACACAGCAATGAAGAGTGGCCCCCGCTCGCCGCAACTGGAGAAAGCCCATGCACAGAAACAAAGACCCAACACAGCCATAAATAAATAAATAAATAAATAAAATTTTTAAAAAATAATAATAATAATCTTTCTTCACTGTCTGGGAGTATGCAAAATCAGAATATCAATGAAAATCAAGTGAGGTGAAACAGCCATTAAGAGTGCTCAGCATTGATTTTTGTTGTTTTTGTTTTCTGTTTTTAATGAGCAACCACCTACTATCCTAAATGCCTTACATGGTACTTGCTTGAATGTAAGAGCGATGAACCAGACGATCTTAGAGTTCTTTCAGTGCTAGGATTCTATTCTATGTTGTTCTAACTTTCACCAGTGGGTCAAAGCAGCCGTATTAAGAAGGTGACAAATGGCACTTGGAGAAAGGCAAAAAGACAAGGACTGCACTAAGTCTGCTAAGCAGACTGATTACTATCTAATATACCACCATCTTTCTGTAGGGGTTTTGAGAATTTCTTTCCAATGATACACCTCTGTTCTTTCCCAAACTATACAGTCAATTTAACTGACCCTAGTCTGACATTATACACTGATGAAAGAGCTTAAAAAATCCTAAATGAATTTGCTCTACTCTACTCAAAAACTCTGAACTGTGATCTTTCAATCAAGTCAATACAAACTTAAGAAATGAAAATTAATCATAATACACACTAAACAAAGCATAATTTGGAAGATAAGGATACTCTAATAAAAATGCATTACAGGGCTTCCCTGGTGGTGCAGTGGTTGAGAATCTGCCTGCCAATGCAGGGGACACGGGTTCGCGACCTGGTCTGGGAAGATCCCACATGCCACGGAGCGACTGGGCCCGTGAGCCACAATTACTGAGCCTGCACGTCTGGAGCCTGTGCTCCACAACAAGAGAGGCCGCGATAGTGAGAGGCCTGCGCACCGCGATGAAGAGTGGCCCCCACTTGCCGCAACTGGAGAAAGCCCTCGCACAGAAACGAAGACCCAACACAGCCATAAATAAATAAATTTTTTTAAAAAATGCATTACAAAGTTAAATACTATGTCTAAAACAGTTGCTGTTTCCCACCAAATTCTGCTGATAATTTAATTCCACTTGAGAAGAACATAACTGCCATGGCATATATATATACACACACAAAGATAGATTTATATGTACATGTGTACGTACACACGCACACGCGTGTGCACACACATCTAAGAGATAGGAAATTAAAATGAAAGTAAAAATCTTGATACCTTCTTCATGGCCTGACACTTGGCTGTCTCAGAAAAGCCAATCATCTTATCAGGAGAACAGATCTTGATGAAGGGGAAGTTGGATTCCTCTGCAATCTTTGCAGCCAAAGCAGTCTTCCCACTGTGAGGAGGACCTGCATAACAATACGAGCAAGTCAGGGGAAAAAAGCCAACCTAAGCAAAGAGGAATAAAACAAGTTTAAACTTTTATCCACAATGTACCAAGGCCTCAACTAGTTGCTCATTAACATTTCCTGACACAATTTCATGGCAGACATGTTTTCTCTTATTTATTAGCAACTAAATTTAATGAACTGATTAGCACTTCTCAAAAGTATGTTGAAATATATTCCTTCTTTCTTTCTCACATAACCTTAATCTTTCAAACTTCTGGCTAAATATACAAAATGCAAGGGTTTTGCTTCTTTAAAAAAAAAAAGAGAATGCATTCAAATGCATATCAGTACCTATGTTATTAGTTCTATCAAATCATTTGTCTCACAAAAAATACAATCTTCTTCAGAGGTGATATTAGGGGCAGGGAAAACTGCCTTATTAGAAGCAAATGTGACTTAAAGACCTAGGAAACTAAAGACTCAGGTCTTCTCATGAAGGCAACCAAAGCTACAAACTTACTTATATTTAGACATCTCCTCCTTCCCTTCTGTGGAATAAAAGATGTGCCCCTCTTCCAACCATAAACTGACCAATTATTCTTTCCCATCTTCTCAGGAACCTGACATTATTTTATTTTTAATTTTATTTTTTTATACAGCAGGTTCTTACTAGTTATCGATTTTATACATATTAGTGTATACATGTCAATCCCAATCTCCCAATTTATCACACACACACCCCCCACTTTGCCCCCTTGGTGTCCATACATTTGTTCTCTACATCTGTGAGGAACCTGACATTATTGATTGTACCCTCTCCCCCCTATATGTTCCACCCCTCCCTCTTCCCTGGAGCCTTACCAACCGCATTTAAACATGCTCTAGTCTAGTGACAGTTTAATAAACAAAAGAAACCTCTTTCTTGACTTCACTACTTTCAACACTTACTCTGCCTTCTCCCTTCGAAATGAAACCCCCCTAAATAATCATCTACGCCAGCTGCCTTCACTCTTCACCTTCCATCCATCCTCAAACAAACGCTATGGCTTCCATTCCCATTACATGGCACAGGCTCCCATCAGGGTCACCAATGACCTCCACATCACCAAATCCAACACTTTATCTGTTGGCCTCTCAGGAATATTTGATACAACTGATAACTCTCCTCTTTATTTATTTTTCTTTTTTTTATAATTAATTTTTATTGGAGTATAGCTGCTTTACAATGTTGTGTTAGTTTCTACTGTACAGCAAAGTGAATCAGCTATACCTCTCTTCTTTCCTTAAATACTTTTCTTGGCTTCTGTGACAGCACATTCTCTTTTCCCCCCCTCTTACCTCTCTGGTTATTCTTGCTCAATCTCCTTTGTCAACTCTTCCTGCTCTACTTAGTCCTTAAATGTTGACACACCTCAGAGATCAGTCCTAGGCCCCCCATTTCTTCTCAACCTACCCTTTCTGTAAGTTACTTCATCCACTCCCATGGATTCAACAAGTCTACATACTGACAACTCATGAATGTATACTGCCAGCGAGACCTCTCTTCTAAGCACTAGACCCACATATCCAGTGGGCTACTCAACATTTCCCATTCAATTATCCTATAGGAACCATGAACTTAATGTGTCCAAAACTGAACTCGTGATCTTTCTTCCTGAAATGTACTTCTCCACTAGCGTTCCCAGTCTTAGTGAACAATAGCATTTACCAGCCGTGAATACCAGAAACCTGGGGATCATGTTTGATCTCTCCCCATTTTCAATCTAGTTACTATTTCTAAGCTTCAGCTTCCTCATCTACAAAATAGGGATAACAGCAGCATCTGCCCTCACAGGATTGAAGTGGAGTTTAAATGAGAAGGTATGTGTAAAGTGCTAGTAGACTGACTGGCAAATAGTTAAGAGTTCAAAGAATGTTAGCTTAATTATGCTTAATAATTAATAATTATTATAATTATCATAAAGTCTCTTTTATTCTCCCTCCTAAATATTTCTCAAAATGGTCTACATAACTCCATCTCTCCTACCACTACAGTACTTCAAACCATAGTCAGCTCTCATTAAAACTAATGCAACCGCTTCTCACCATTGGTCTTTCCTGTGTATTTTTGCCACTCTAATCCGTTCTCTATCACAAAACAGTCATGATGTTTTGAAAATATAAATCTGATCATGTCACTTCACTGCTTAAAATCCTACAAACAGCTCCCCACTGCCCCCCGGATAGAGTCTAAATCGTTAACATGGTCTAAAAGGCTTTGCATGAACTGGCTCCTGTCTTACTTCTTCAGTCTCATGTCTTAGCCAATCTCCCTTTCTGTTTCAGTCTCCTTCCATCCCAGGGCTTTTTCACACACTGGTCCCTCTGTTTAGAACATCTTCCGCAGTTACTCTGCTCGCCCAGCTTCTCCTCATCCTTTAGGTCTTGGCTTAATGTGTTTCTCTCGGGAAGCCCCCACCCCTAGCCCTTTGGCAGGGGCTGGATTCCCCTGTCATGTGGACTCACTGAACTTTTCTGTTGTTCTACTAATTATAACTATAAAAAATAATCTGTAGAACGTCCTTCCTTTTTTGTCTACTTGGTAAAATCCTAACTGATCCTTCAAAGGCTAAATTGAACACTTTCTTTGACCACCCCTGGGCAAAATGACTTGCATTCACATACCCTTACACACATACATGGTAGTTAGGTATTTGTTTACATGACTTTTTTCATGACCAGACTCAACTCTGTGAATATCTTTGTGTCTCCAGCAACCAGTTCAATGCCTAAGACATAGTAAATACTCAGTGAATATTTTTTTAATTGAATTGAATACTATGTGGTATCATAGACTCTATCAAGTAACATAGAAATTTAGATACAATCTTATAAGAAAACTAGTTGCTATCATTCATTAGTAACATTCTATCCCAAGAAGATTTAAATTCGTGCACAATATTGGAACACAGAATGGATTGCTATTTTCAGATCATGAACAGGTTTAGAACTGAAAATAATTCATTTTTCTGGAATGTGCTAAATGGTTTTGTAAAAGTGCTTCTTTTTCTTTTTTCAGCTTTTGATGCCATCGCCTAATTTTTCCTCACCTTCCAGAAGGACGCTAACCAATGGTGTGCGGTCACTGTTTTTAGTCTGTTGGACCAGCAGCTCCCCATCTTCTAGAACTCGAGTGACTGGATCACCCCATTTGATGATACCATTCATAATGTAACTTGCATAATCCTCTTGGTTTGTGCCAAATGCCTATGAAGGAAAAGGACAGTTTAAAGCATTTTCAGCGTCAGTATTAAAAATTAAATATTTAAAGGTATAAAGGATGAGTAATAATTCCTACATGCTAGGGCTATAGCAATATCCCATATTAATATAAAAAGCCTGAAAAGCAAAAAAAAAAGAAAAAAAAACTTACAATTTTTCATTTAACTTTTTACCCAATTGGGGCAAAAACTGTTTCACGTGACTTAATGGAATAAAAAATATATTCTAGGCTCAGATTCTGTGAGGGCTCAAGCCCTCGCAATCCCTGAGAAAGGGTATGTTCCAACGTGCTTGTTTCTATAAGGAGTACATGGGTTGTGGCCTTCTGTCAAGAGCAAAGAGAAAGAGAGAATATGGATTTAGAAATTAGAAACAGTTGGCTCAGCACACAAAGATACTATCCGAACACTGACTGTAGGTGTCAGATATTAAAATGGAAATATGAAATGGTAATGAGGAGGTCTTGTCCACATACGTTTGGTGGTAGGGCATATAAGTCAAATCGCACCAAAAGGTAAGTGTGTGTGTGTAAATGTAAGATTTAGAACGAGCTAGAAATGAGCAGAGGTAATGAAGATTGAAGGGTTAGGGAAAGGAAAGAAAAGCAATTGCTATATATAATCATTTCATTTGTACTATATATTGGAGCATAAATCACATCCCTTTTCATTTTCAACTTCTAATCTCAAATTGTAACTCCCATCAAACCAGCTACCAAAAGTAGTTAAAAACTTTAGTACTTATTTACTTAATTGAATAGCATTTCCACAAGGTTAACAGGAGAAGAAACGAGTAGGAAAATATAACCCAATGTAATATAAAGCTCATACAGCTTGACAATTTCTAATTTAAAAAAATTATCACAACCCTCAAGTCAAGTTTTCATTCCCCAATGTATGGAATAACTTTAACAGTTCTTTAGAACTTGCACCCCACAGAACGTCATCCTTTGTAATACTGTCTATAAACAGTATACAGTGGTCTCATCACTCTATTACTTTGCCACCAAATCATTTTCAGATCACTCTTTGGTCCTTGCATACACTAGTGCTTTGATTCCTGAGTACAAAGTAAAGTTCTCATTCCCTGGTCTGAATATGGTAAATGCAGTGGCTGTGTGAAAAGTTATAAAGGAAGAGCCTAATAAATACTGGTTGGAAGGCTGTTGTAGGAAATATGTAGATTGGCTGGCTTTTGTCTAACAGCGTTGAGATACGTGAACCAGAAAACAGTGACCCTCCCAAGCTATATAATATGTAGGAGTCATCCTTACTTATCCTGTCATTTCAGTTTTTGTTTTATCCCCCAGACCCTTGGAATAAATAAAGTTACTGCTTACTTAACTAAGTTATCTTAGTGGCCCTTTCCTTGTAGCCAAATTATCTGTCTTGAAAAAATTTTAAGATAGATCAGTTAGGCTGGGCTCTAATATTTTTGGTAACTATTACGAATAATAACAGCAAAAGATTAAACCATTTCCACTGCTGAGTAACTTTTGAAAGTAATTATTTTATATTTAAAAGTCAGAATAGTCATAAAAAAGCAGACAGGGGGCTTCCCTGGTGGCACAGTGGTTAAGAATCCGCCTCCCAATGCAGGGGACACGGGTCTGAGTCCTGGTCTGGGAAGATCCCACATGCCGCAGAGCAACTAAGCCCGTGCGCCACAACTACTGAGCCCGCGCTCTAGAGCCTGTGCACCGCAACTACTGAAGCCAGCGAGCCACAACTACTGAGACCGCGAGCCACAACTACTGAAGCCCGCGTGCCTAGAGCCCGTGCTCCGCAACAAGAGAAGTCACCACAATGAGAAGCCCACACACCACAACGAAGAGTAGCCCCCGCTCGCCACAACTAGAGAAAGCCCACGCGCAGCAACAAAGACCCAACGGGGCCAAAAATAAATAAATAAATTAATTAATTAAAAAAAAAAAAGCAGATAGGGCTAAAACAAGTTGATTTTTGTCTTTAAAGAAGATACTTGCAACAAATAATTATTGTCAAGGATATATAAAGAACTTATACAGATCAAATAAAAATAAACAATACAACAGAAAAATAGGCAAAAGACATGAATGGTATCTCACAGAAGATACTCATATGGCCAATAAACATATGGAGAAATACTTCACAGGTAATCAGTGAAATGAAAATCAAGACCAAAACGCGATCCCATTTTACATCCAACTGAATGGCAAAAATTAAGTCTGACAATACCAAGTGTTGTAGAGGATGTAAAGAACAGGATCTCTTTTACATTATTGGGGGAAGTGTTTATTGGTTCAACCACTGAAAAAAACAGCTTGAAAGTCTTAGTTTGAAGTTGTACATTCACATACCCAACAACCCAGCAATTTTATTCCTAAACATATATCTAGGAGAAACTCATTCAAGAATGCTTTAGCAGCAGTTGTTTGTAATAACAAAAAACTGGTAACATTCCAACTGTCCATTGATAGGAAAACAGACAAATTGTGTTAGTCACACAATGGAATGCTATTCAGCAATGAAAATAAATGAGGCATAGCACAATCATATAGATGACTTGATAATAAAATATGTAATAAAATAGCACGTCTCAAAAAATTAATACATACCATATTTTATTTTACACACTGTAGACTAATGACAGTATGTCATGAATTAAAGATTAAGGTTAATCCAATTCTGTGCACCCAACGTCCATTGAAGAAAGAAAAACAACATACACACCTTTTTAAGGTTCTACAATTTGTTTTTATATTAATATAGGACTCCTAATAATGGTTACTAAAACATGAGTGGTTGTTTTATAGGAAAATGGGTTAATGACCTTATAATATATTCTAAAATTCCTACTATGACTATTGAGTTTTGAGTATATTTTAAGAAAATTGACATCTTTTTAAAAAAGGGCACTGAAAATGGTTAAAAGTTTTAGAAACTATAGCAGTTAGAGGAACTGGAGGTATTGAGCAAGAAAAAGGGATGCCTTGGAGGAGGGTGGGGAAAGGGAGAGAGAAAGGAGATGAGAATTCATTTTAAACATAATAACTAACATACGAAGGATGGATGAATTAGGATGAATTTAGGTTTCCGTAGCTTCAGATTATATAAGAACCAATGAGAAAACTATTTCTAGTTCAAAACAATTTAAGAACTAATAATTAGAAAGTCTCAAAATTGAATGGTCTGCCTTACAAGATCGTGAGCTCCCTATCATGAGAAATATTTCAGTAAGTCTTGGTTAATTACCCAGCCATCAGAGTTACTGAACAGATGTTTCTTATATTGGACAGTTCCAGTACTGAGATTTTGATTTTTTTAAAACTACATGTGATATAACCTTCCAAAATACTAGGTAAAATGGCACTTATTTTTCCCCTGAATTATTATTATTTTTTTTGGCTTATACATCACTCAGTATTCATACTCACTGGTTTGATATCATTCTCCAAAGAAGCAAGGAAGTCTCCTCTTGTCACCTGCAGGCTCTCTGCTTTCTCCATGTCCACTTCCACTTTAGTACTGGCCTAATTAGAAATGAAAACAAAACGTTAAGGACTTCCAAGATTTAAGAATATTTTCAGCCTAAGAATACAACACCTGAGGATATAAAAGGCATATTTCCACAGACAAAAAAAATCTCTCTCAAATTCACAAACACACACACACACACACACACACACACATACATACCTACATATACATATATTATGCCTTTTGCCTGAACAACTCCACTTCTAGGTGGAGTTTATCCCATAAATATACTCACAAATGTGCACAAAGTTATATGTACCAGGATATCTACTAGAGTAATTTGTAATAGCCGAAGACTGGAAGCAAATTGAATGTCCATGAAGAGGGTACCAGTCAAGTAAATTATCACATATCTTTACCAAAGAACACTGGATAGCAGTTTTTTGTTTTTGTTTTTGTTTTCAAAATGAGGCACGAGGAGGAGAAACTATATAGAGAGGGTCTCTAGGAACAGTGGTTTTCATCCTCGGCTGCCTATCAGAATAACACCTAGAGTCTTTAAAGATATACACACACACACACCCCTACATACTTATATAGACGCCCAGCCCCACCCTGCAGGATTTTGATTTAACAGGTCCAGCAGAGGGTCCAGGCATTTACATTTTTATAAAGCGCACAGGTGGTTCTGATGCTCAACCAGGTTTGTGAACCCTTATTCAAGGAGACCAAGGACCTACAACTTTGATTTTTACTCATACTCTGTACTTGAGAATCTATGTGCCAGCTCCAAATATTCTGCTTACTGCACCTGGAGCTACCACTTAGAACAGACATCTGAAGAAGCATCAATGCCTTTATCAGCACTTGGAGCTGCCTGGACCTGATGAGTGACTGAGATACCAACACACTTTTTAATGTGACTGGGCTCACTCTCAATAGCACAAGGCAAGTGAGTCTAATTTTTAAAATGGTACTACGGGCTTTAAAAAAACATATCTTCAAAAAAATCTGACTATAAAACCAAAGTATGTTAAGCAGTATCAACCTTCCAAAGGTTATTATAAAATATGAGTCATGTTCCTTTAGGAATGGACTGCTGAGACAAATAAAATGACAAACATTTTGTAAAACTCAGCCTTATGGGACAAAAAGAACTCTGTCAGAAAACTAGATCAAGATGGCAAACAGAACACTTTTATTTGTCTCCCTTCCTGCCCCAAATCCCATGAAATGACAGAAAGTGAGAGAGAAAGGTTAAAAAGCATGGAACATGTATCTGGAAGTTTTAACACTGATCTAAGAGGAGTCTCAGAAGGACAGAAGAGAAAGAATGATAGAGAAAAAACAATAAAAGACAGAAGAAAAAAAATTTCTCCGGCTGAAGAAAGGTGTATCTTTGCAGTTTAAAGGTTTCAATGAGTGATCAGGGTAAATGAAAAGAAACCCACCTCTGTCTAGACACAGTGTTGTAAACTATCAGAACACCAAAGGTGAAGAGAAATTTCTAGAACCTTTTTGAGAGACAAAAACAGGTCACCTGTAAAAGGAACCAGAATAAACACTAGAAACTAGAAGACAATGTAACCATGTCTTCAAAAATCCATCTGGCTATCTATCTATCCTAGAAAATGATTCTCGTATGTACATAGGGAGGCACAGGCAAGCATTTTCATAACAGTGTTATGAAATACTATTATGATTTCCTTTTAGAGTGAAACTGAATTCAAATGACAGAAACATATAGCAATATGAAGGGAAAATCTTGTCTATCTTTCAGCATTTGCTGAAAAATATGACAGATTTCAGGACTGGAGCTGGTGTGAACCTTGTATTTTTACTACTAAGAAAGGACTCACCCAATGAATTAAAGTGAATTAAGATGGCTGGGGGACAGCTATTTTAGAACAAGTTGTTTTTAGACACTCCAGGAATTTCAGAAGTCACCTAATTGTAAGTAATCAATATTACAATGATAAACCTTTCATACCTATTCATTAAAGTAAGTTTTCTAAGGACTTCTCTTGGCTAACTTTTACTATTTTGTCAAAATCGCAAAATGTTATTTAAAAAAATCTACAATTCTGAATTTTTACTCATTCAGAAAACCTTTTCTTATTCGTCTGAATTAGTGTGATTTTTTTCTGCATTTTATTTGTAACAGCTAATCAATATGGAAGAGGCAACATCTTTCAGCTTATACCTGCAGAAACTAATAAACTTGTATTTCAACACTAGCAAATATCCAGTGGTCACACTTAAATTTCATAACCTTTTAAATCTGACCTTTCAAAGTTCTTATCATTCCTCTTAAATTAAGGGTAGAATGACCTTAATCATTCAAAATTCTACAGAAAATAAAAAAGAATTTTATTGAAATTCTGCAAACATAAATCAGCTTTGATTCAGTTGTAAAGTGTGTGTGTGTGTGTGTGTTTGTGTGTGTGTCCTCAATTCATTTCCTTACAACAGATTAGAGCAGAAGAAATTTGTGTTATCTTCTCTACCTGAAGCAGAAATTCCTTGCAAGCTAAAAACAACCAAATGTCACATGAATTTTAGTTGACCACAAACATGGGTTCAAGCACAAATGACATGCACATCAGGTGTTCATGACTGGATTTTCCACTTGCTTCAAAAAAACCTGAAAGAACAGTTTAACAGGGAAGACTTATTTAGTTTATTCCACCTGACTTTGTTTAAACCTAATTCTTTTGAAAAGGAAGCAAAATAACACTAATAATGGCTTTTTTTTTGGCCACGCCAGTCAGCTTGCGGGATCTTAGTTCCCCAACCAGGGATTGAACCCAGGTCCTGGCAGTGAGAGCACCGAGTCCTAACCACTGGACTGCCAGGGAATTCCCAACAATGGCTTTTTATAATACAAAGAAAGAACATCATAATAAACAGATGAATGTTGTGTATAAGTCCTACACCAACTGTAAGTCATAAGTTTCAAATTAAATACTTACTCATCAATCACTACTAATAAAGCTATAAATATGTACAGAAATGAGAATACTAAAACTGTGTGCCTTTTGTTCAACTGAGGAAGAGTCTTGTTGGGAAAACAATGTTTGAAGACCTGGACAGTGCAGATTTTTTTAAATGCAGAAAAGAAAGTAAATGTTAGTACTATTTCTTTTTTGGTAGTGAGGTTAGTGTCTTAGATATCTCTCCCTTCCCTGAAGTACCTGTGAAGTCCCTTGCATTAGATATTCCACAGATACCCAAAAAAACCAAAAGCTGTTTGGTACAAAAGGTGTTGATCACAAGCCTATATGCATCATCTGAAGTTTAAATTAAAGATAATTCAACCACATGGAAAAAGTGAGGGAAATAATGTCCACTATTTGCACTACTTCTTACTTGCAAATCTGAAAGGATAACATATTCTGTACAGTGGTGGTGAACATTTTAGCTTTAAATCAGAAATATTATAACTGCAAATAGTCAACAAAAATCAGAAACTCAGCTATTGAAAAGGATGTATACAGTATCCTCTCAAATCAGCCAATAATAACAAAAATGGAAGTAAACATTTATATAGTTTGTAAGGCACTTCCACAAACAGTATTTGATTTCATTTTCACAAAAACTTGATGAAATAGGTAGTTATTTCCCCTTGACAAATCAGAAACAAAAAAAGTGGGAAGAACTGTAACACATAACCACACCTTCTGACTACAAAACTTGTGATTTTTCCACCGTTTCTCATTGCCCCGTGTGTAAATAAATCCAATACATGCTTAAAGAAAGCATGTTTCTTGACAATGGCTTAGAAGACACTTGGGATAAGATTATTGTGATAAAAATGACAAATGACTAAATAAGATAAAAATTCAGTGGCTAATGCATATGAAAAATCTGATACCTAATAAACTAGCTATTGTGGATTATAGTACCAAGAAGCACTGGTGTGGTCTGAAGTGAAAGATCGGTATGGTGGGGAGCAATTTTCACATCATTTATACAATTTTTCTTGAAGTCACCATCACTTTTTCTAAAACATTTCTTATGGCAAGGAGAAAGAATGGATGAATGAAATGAATGGATCCATTCTATAAAGGACCCAATAATATATTTCCCACACTATCCAGTCCTTTGGCATTCTCAATTTTTTTTTGTTTTGTTTTAATGCAGTAGTACTAGTATTCTCCTCCCCACTGGGTCTCCAGTATTTAAAAGAGGTTTACCATCTTGTCTAAAGTGGCCTCTTCCATTATGGCATTCTTGAGCTAGAACAAAGTCAGTTCCATTATGTAGGGGAATTATGGCTTATAGATAGAGTTTGATTCAGAATACATATTTACTAGTTTAAAAAATATTTACTAAACAGCTACCATATTCTCAGTATTAAGACCTATATGAAATACTGTGGGAGATTCAGAAATGAATAAGATATGGACTTAAAGTCTACAACAGGGGTTGACAAACTTTTTCCATAAAGGGCCAGATAGTAAATATTTTAGGCTTTGTGGGCCATGCAGTCTCTTTTGCAAATACTCAACTCTGCCATTGTAGCATGAAAGCAGCCACAGACAATATATAAATGAACAGGGGTGGCTGTGTTCCAAAAAAACTTTATTTATAAAAACTGGTGGTTGGCTGGATACGGCCCATGGGCCACAATTTACCGACCCTTGGTTTAAAACCATTGCCAGGGTATACCCGAATAAAACATACTCGACCTGACTGTTCAGGCTTTTACTATTTCCTGCGTGAATTGTTATACAAGTTCCCCTCTCTTGTCTTACATCACCAACTTCACTCCCCTAAATACTCCACTTGATACAGCTGCCAGAGTGAGCTTATGTTTTAACACTACGTCACTGCTATTCTTAAAACTCTTCAATGGCTTAGCACTACTCACAGAAAAGAAGTCCATACTTCTTAGCACCATATAAAAGGCTCTTTGTGCTCCATCCCCTGCTTTAGCCTCCTGACGTATCCCCCACGTCTCTCTCTACCTCCCCTTCCCTACCTTTTATGCTGCAGCAATACTGAATTACTCTAACACAACATGCTGTTTGTATGTCTCTGTTCCTTTGCATATTTGTTCTTTCTACCTAAAATGCCTGACTCCATCAGGAAACATATCCACCCAGAAATTCCTCTGTGAAGGCTCCTCTCACCCGACAAGCTGACCACACCTGACACCTTTTCACTTCCTTACCCCGTATGTACTTTCTATTACTGCATGTGAAGGATTAGACTGTGAGCTGCTCAAGGGTAGGCAACTGGAGCATTAACCCCTAGTACAGTGCCCGGCACACACTAGGCTAGATAAACCCACTGATCGAAAGTCAACAGAAGGTATTGTAAATGATGCATTACTATTTTTTTTTTTTTGGCCGCACTGTGTGGCTTGCGGGATCTTAGTTTCCCCACCAGGGATTGAACCTGGGCCACCGCAGTGAAACCGCCAAGTCGTAACTACTGGACCGCCAGGGAATTTCCAATACATTACTAGTCCAAGAAGGAATAGAACACACCATTCTTGAAAGGGAGAATCAGAAAAAGTTTGAAGAAAGTGGTGGTACATGAGCCAGGTATTGAAAAGATAAGTAAACATAGAGGGTAAAGGTTCTCAGTGAATAAAAAAAAAAAAAAAAAAAAAGAGGCAACAGCAGAGAAGTAGAAAAATACATTAATATCTGATGACTGGTAAATATTCAATATTTTAGTTTGGCTAAAGTGTATGGAGGATAACTGGGAACACATCAGGAAAGGCCAATTTAGGGTCAGATCTAAGAGGACCTTAAAGACCAGACGAAGACTTCTGTACTTTGTTCTGTAGATCATGGTGAGTCACTGAAAGTTTCTGAAGAATAGAATGGTGTGAAACAGGAAGGTTAATCAAACAGAAGACAGGTGGTGGCAATGAGAACTGAAAGATACTGCCAAGATAGAACTGACAAAATTTGGCAAATAACTTGATGTAGGACACAGTAGAGTGGTAGAAATCAAAGATAATCTTGGAGTTTTAAGCTTGGGAAATTGGGATAAACAGGGAAGTAGGAGCAGGAAGGAAAGCAGTTAAAAAAAAAAAAAAAAAAAAAACCCAAAAAAGTGAATTTGGTTTTGGAATATTAAATTTGAGAACTGATAACACATCCAGGTAGAGGTATTTGGTATAAATCTGAAAGTGGGAGAAAGACACTTTCAAGAGATGAGACATAAATCTGGGAGTCACCTAACTACAGGTGATAAGTAAAACCTGAAGAGAAGCGATGGTAAAGGATCAAATGCACCTTATCAAATTTTATTTACCAAAATGAAAGTATCCTTTGTATGTAGTTCTACCAAAGTATCAATAACATTATTGTATTAATTTGCAAACATATCCATTTCCCTGACTCTCTACTCCTTGTGGGAAAAGGTCGTGCTTTATTATCTTTGTGTCTCCCGCTTAATACCTTGAAAATAGCAGGTATTCAATATATTTACTTAATGAAGCAGCCCCCGTAATTCTAGCATGTAGAAAATCCAACTTCCTATGTCATGTTACAAGTCAACACGGCACAAATTTTTAAAAAATTCTTCAAAATCTTCATCTTCACGTGTCTGTATCAAATGGTGGCAACCTAAGGTAAATGGGTCAGTGGTTACCATGGGGCAGATGCTACCATTATCTTTTTTCCAACTACTCGGAAGATTTAGCAGTTGACAATTAATTCCTATACCTTTTACCATGTCTATTCTCCATCAGAAGTCAGTATTACCCTAGTCCTTAGTATGCCTGAAAGGAAAAAGAGAGAATACTGGCATGGTATTTACAGGGCTGCAGACTCCTAATATGGCAGTTGATTTTACTGACCTTTATGTGCCTGTTCATAGCAGTGGACTGCGCTGCTCGCACCAGACCCTCGAGCTCAGCACCGCTGAAGTTCTTGGTCTCTACGGCCAGTTCTTTTATGTCTACATCAGCAGAGAGCAACTTATGCCCTCTCATCCTTGCTGTGTGGATGTGAAGGATCTGGAGTCGGCCTTTCTCATCTGGTAAGCCTGATAAAATCGAAAATAAAATAGAGATTATTATAATCTTAATGTTTTTCTTATAGGTACTCAAGCGTGTAAATACCTGCTTCTGATACACAACTTTTCTAACAAATATTAAGTTATATGACTTTGCTCCTGCTAATGAACTCTAATTACACTCCCCTCCCCCAATCAGTGACAGATCTATTTACCTATCTCCATTTTAACTTCCAGTCTTCCAGGTCGAAGGAGAGCCTCGTCTATGAGATCTGGTCTGTTGGTCATTCCTGAGCACAGTTGTTAAAACAAAACAACACACAAATTACCAGAATTCAAAAATAAGATAAAATGTCCCTTCAGTATGTGTAAGAATAGCAATTTCCCTGACAAGCTAAGAGGACATTTTATAGAAGTCAAATAGAAAAGCAGTCATTTTCAAAAATATCATTTGTTCTCGACCTAATGAAAATACCTGGGGACTTTGCTTTAGTATTTCACTACTGTACAGGCCAGTGGAATATAAATGTAATGAAAGCTTCAAATATTTAAAAAGAAAATTTTAGGTTCAGAGAGGGTAAGTAAACTGTCAAAATGAGAGAGGGGCAATGTGAACATGATCTGTCTGACCCCAACATCCCTTCTCTTTTTTGTAGGCCAATGGTTTTCAACCTTCATAAACGGCAGAATTTTTTTGTTTTGTTTTGTTTTCAAAGTCATCTTAAGAAGAACTTGAGTACATAAAGCAGTTAAAAAGATAAGTTATAATAGGGATGCATGATCTGAAGCTCAAACCCTGGCCACACAGACCCTGAAGTACCTCTGAGGACTCCTGGAGGCCTACAGGACCCAGTTTGAAAACCACTGCATTACATTGTGCAGCCTTTTTCACTTGTTAACTATAAGTTTAAAGCCATGAGTTGGGACTTCTCTGGTGGTCCAGTGGTTAAGAATCTGCCTTCCAATGCAGGGGACGTGGGTTCGATCTCTGGTCGGGGAACTAAGAGCCCACATGCCACAACTAGAGAGAAGCCCATGTGCCGCAATGAAGAGCCCGCGTGCCGCAACGAAAGATCCCACATGCCACAACTAAGACCTGACGTAGCCAAAAATAATAAAAAATAAATTAAAAAAAAAAAGTGAGGATTTTTATTAAAAAAAAAATAAAGCCATGAGTCACTAAAACCCATTTTTCATTTGTCCTATTAAGGCTAGACATTAAAATAGTAAAATTCTTCAATATCACTTGATTCTAATTTGGAAACATTGGCAAAATAGTATAATTACAAGCTACACAAATCTGAATTCAGAACCTATGTATCTAATGTTTTTGAAATCATAGTCCTTTTTTTTTTAAACCAAGCGAACATACCAATGACTAAGATGTTGTTTAGTTGCTCTACCCCATCAATTTTGGACAGCAACTGGTTGACGACAGTGTCATGAACTCCTGTGCTACCAGCCATGCTCCCTCTCTG
Source organism: Balaenoptera ricei (assembly GCF_028023285.1). Classification (NCBI taxonomy): domain Eukaryota; kingdom Metazoa; phylum Chordata; class Mammalia; order Artiodactyla; family Balaenopteridae; genus Balaenoptera; species Balaenoptera ricei. Next base: position 17,173,927 of record NC_082658.1, on the reverse strand, counting down.
TTTGCAGATGGCATCAATTTCATCAAAGATGATGATGTGCAAACCACTGTTAGCACCAAGCTAGTAAAAGAAATTACATTAAAGGTCATAATTTGAATATATTATTAAACAAACTAATCAAAAAAGCAAAACAAAGCTTTCTCGCCTTTTGACTAATAAATGTAGCCAGTATAATCATGATTGCTGCCCTCTCAAAGGTGTTGGAACTGCAGTCTCAGAATTCTGCAAAGTGAAAAGGCATTCCCCAGAACCTCATATTTAATAGACGTAAAATGAAAACACACATTATATATACTGATGAAAGTGAATAGTCCATCATAACTAACTATTCATTCACACACATTTCTTATCTCACTCTTTGAAAGAAGAACTGTCAAGCATTTCTTAAGTCAATGAATGGCATCTCCCTCCCATTTTCCCTTAGTTTTGGTGAGAGGATAGCCCCCAAAGCAGTAAGTTTAATATTTTTAATACTATATAGCTGAAGAGTAACTCCACACAGAGGTGGACTGGGAATTGGGCAAATGGGAGAAGATACTGAACTTGATTCATATTCAGTTATATCATATGAAAACAGATTGCTTCTTCTGAACAGTAAAGTGAGAACAAAGTTTATAAAAAGAACATGGTCAAGCAGATGCTGTTTCTTCTACACAGTGATTTCTGTTTTACTTTGTCAGATATAGAGTTATCATTAAAAGAAATCAGTTTATATATTTTGAACTTTTAATAGATGCAAATACTTTTAAATGCCCATAATTCACTAGGTTAAGTTAACATGGACCTTCTAGCAATTTATATTTAAGTAATTAAGTCTCTTGTTAGGAACCAAAGGGGGAAGTGCATTGCAGAGATTTTTTTTTTTTAAACAAAAAACATTAGGGATTAGCAAAACAAAACAGGTGAAAATGAACATAACCTAAATATGACAACATACAGATGGTATAAATGATGGGCATAATGAGATTCAAGATTAGATATGGTTGGTATTCACTAAAACTCTGGAAAGGATATCATTTTTTTTTTAAATAGACTTAAAATTTTTATTATGAAAGTATTAGATGTTAACTGAGCAAAAGTTATAAAACAAATAGAAATAAGTTAAAAATAAACTATATTATATTGCTTAAAGATAAATGCTGTTAATGCAGATTTATTTCTGTTTTAATTTTATTTTAATTAAAAATTGGAAACTCACTGCATCTTGCATTCTCTTGAACATTAACTGTTTTTTGAAAACAATTTAAAATTGTTATTTTGGGTTCTAATTGCAAAATACATGATCACTACAGAAAACTTGGAAAAAATACCAAAAGATGTAAAGAAATCTCAATCATCCAAAATTGAACTAGCTAGAAATAACTGATATTATTAATTTGGTACTACATAAAAAGTTTGTATCTCTTTTTTTCAGCCCAGATATTATCTTAAGCCCTTTCCCATGTCTATAAATACAGCTATACATTATGATTTTTAATGGCTCCATAATATTTGATCATATGACTGGTTTCACAATTTAATTCCCCTACTCCACATTAATTCTTTACTGTCACATATTTAATAATTTCTAAGTTTTTAGTATCAAGAAGTTGTTGCAATGAACATTTTTATACTTAAATCTTTGACAATATGTATGATTACTTCATGAAGGCAAATTGTTATGTTAAAAGGTGTTTTGAGTATTTTAATGCTCTTGAAATAGGCTTTCAAATATTTTTCTAGAAAGGCTTTATCATTTTGTAACAATCCTACCACCATATATGACAGTGCCTATCTTGGTATATCCTCGAAAGTAATGAATACTAGAAATTTTTAAAAGTAGTTACCAACTTGATGGATGAATAATGGTATTTTTCAATCATTTTTAATTGGCATTAGTCTAATTATTGACGAGGCTAGCACTTTTTAAGATCATTTTTTTTACCATTGATAATTTTTCTCTTATTATTTGTTCATGTCTCTGTACATTTTTCTGTTGGGATTTAATAATTTTTATTGATTTATAAAAATTATTTATATATTAAGGGTATTATTATATTTATTATAAATGTTTTATCCCAGTTTGCTATTTGTCTTTTAATTTTACTCACGGTATATTTTTGATAAATGGAAGGGTTTTAAAAAATGTATTTTCACTATTTAAACAGCCAACATTATCAATTTTTGTTTTTATGATGTTTTCCATTACTTTTATCCTTAAAATCCTCTCCCATTACAGACACTGGTAGTCACCTACATTTTCTTCTCTTGTAAATTTTTACTTTACATATAATTCTTTAGTCTATCTGGAATTTTATTTTTGTATATGGTACAAGTGAAGTAAGAATCCAAGTAATTCTTCAAAGAGTTAACTAACTGATCCAGTATTGTTGACTAAATAACCTTTTCTTCATTGATTGAGATGCCATTTCTATCAGGCTTTATATTTTTATATATGCTAGATTATTTCCAGCCTATACTATGGACTATAGCAGTAGTTTGGGCAAGCTCTTACCCTCCACACATTCTTCTTCTTTTTTATAACTGTCTTGGCTACTTTCAACCATGTTTACTTCCTGATGATTATTAGAATCATTCTACTAGAGTAAAAACAACTTTCTCCAATGAAAAACAAACAAAAAAAGTAAAAAATAAACAAAAAAGCCAAGCTTTGATTGGAATTAAGATTCAATCTCTAAATTAGTTTAGGAAGTACTAATATCTTTATAGCATATTCAGTTCTTAAGAATATGTCTCTCCAATTATTCAAGTCTTTTACATCTCCCAATAAAGTTTTATACTTTTTGCCATATTAATTCATTCATAACATTCCTAACTATTTATGTTTTTTTGGTTGCAGTTGTGCATGGGATTCTTACATTGTATTTCAAAAACAGTATATATGAAGAAATATTAATTTTTGTATATTTATTTTATATCTGGCTACTTCTAACATCTAAGTTTTTTTAGTTGATTCTTTTGAATTTTCTAAGTAGACAATCATATTACCTACAAACACAACTTTGTGTCCTCCTAAATCACAGGTATACTTGTTTTGTGGTATGAGAAATTACTCCTGAACAAAGACATGTAGAAGGAGAAAAAGAGGGCCTAACAGATAAGAATTTAGAAGCATGCAGGGCCACTTGAGCAAATGGCTAAGAGGCAATCCAGGCCCTATAAAAGGGATAATAAAATTTACCTAACGTGAGAAACAAAAGTTATAGTACTATCACAACAGGGAGCAGGCCTTTCTATTGAAACTCTCTCTCTCTCTCTCTCTCTCTCTCTCTCCCTCTCTCTCTCTCACACACACACACACACACACACACACACACTTGCAAAAGCAGAATCCTCTTTATGTAAGATAATTTTAATCCTGACTTTAGGATGGAAACTGAGAAATATGTAGTTGGAAGGTCAGTGAGAAACAGTGGTATGTAAATGAGGTAAACAGAAACTGTAAGAGAGTTATGGTGATGGGAGTAGTGATGACTAAAAAGCAAAGTCCTAGGTTTGGTTACTGCCTGCAAGTAGAAGGGGAAGTAACAGCAAAGGTAAGAAATTATCTTGTAGTTATGATAAGAAAGCTGTAGAAGGGAAAAGATGGAAGGGAAAAAAAGTTTTTTTAAGTTTCTACCATAAGAAGATTAAAGAGTTAACAGGACATCTAATTAGAAATGTCCTCCAGAGAATAAGATATAAACTGAAGAAAACAGGTGAGAAAGACAGATCTGAAAGTCATCTACAAATGGTAAAGAAGAGTATAGCAGCGAACTAGATTCTGTAAGAAGATGAATCATATAATTAAGCTGGAGGCATATAAAAGCAAGACAGATTCTGGGCTACAATACCAGAAGATGACTCCAATAAAGGCAACCCAAAGGAAAAAGGATCAAGCAAACATGACAAAGATAAAAGATGAAATGTTACATCAGAAGTAGGAAGAAAAACAGTTCTAAAAATGACCTGAAGGAAATTGGATTGGATCTAAAACACATCTGAATATATATTAAAAAAATAAAAACAGATAAAACACTGTATGATCAAGCAATTCCACTCCTTGGTTTACAGCAGCTCTACTCATAACTGCCCCAAACTAGAACCAACCCAAATGCACTCTAGTCGATGAGTGAATAAACAAACTATGGTACATCCATAAGATGGAATACTACTCAACAGTAAAAAGGGATGTTTGATACATGCGACAACTCGGATGAATCTCAAAGGCAATATGATGAGTGAAAGAAGCCAGTCTCAAAAAGAAGAAGCCAGGGCTTCCCTGGTGGCGCAGTGGTTGAGAGTCTGTCTGCTAATGCAGGGGACACGGGTTCGAGTCCTGGTCTGGGAAGATCCCACATGCCGCGGGGCAGCTGGGCCCCTGAGCCACAGCTACTGAGCCTGCGCGTCTGGAGCCTGTGCTCCGCAACAAGAGAGGCCGCGATAGTGAGAGGCCCGTGCACCGCGATGAAGAGTGGCCCCCGCTTGCCGCAGCTAGAGAAAGCCCTCGCACAGAAACGAAGACCTAACACAGCCAAAAATAAATAAATAAAGAAAGAAATAAAATTTAAAAAAAAAAAAAAAAAAGAAGCCAGTCATAGTTACATACTATGATCCCATTTATATGACACTCTAAAAGACAAAAGTATAGGAACGGAAAACAGATCAGTAGTTACCAGGAGTTATTAGCAAAGGAACAGCATGAGGGAATTTTGGGGGGTGATGTAAATGTTCCACATGTAGATTTTGGTGGTGGTTACATGAAACTATACACATGTTAAAATCTATAAAACGGTACACCAGAAAAGTTAGTTCTACTTCATAATAATAAACAAAAAATAGATACAGTATCTTATAACACTAACATTCTATTATTCATTATTTGGAGTATTGTTCATTCTTTAATGTATTCTTATGCAAGATGATACTCATGTGTTCATCAAGGTTTCCAAAATTTAACTAAGTTTCATTATATTTTTTTCTGAACATAACTTACAAATTGTTCTCTTTCCACAACTGTTTTAAAACTAAATTAAAATCTGAAAAAATTAACTTTATTTCTCAATTATTGTCATATTTATTGAACAGATGTCTGATGATAAGTGATAGCTTGTTACTTAAAAAAATTTCAACACCAAAAACTATTCACCTTTCCATCTGTAGAGAAGACAGAGAATGAAGAATTGGAACTACAACCTTAGCTTTGCCAAACACTTCTATATAGTAGAGCATTAATGCTTGCTGTCTTCAAAGAAAAACTAGGACACTCCTGTTTGTGACTAAAAAGCTGTGAGATTCTACATTATTTTTAGAAAACATTTTTATTCAAAGTTGTCTGTCAATACAGCATAAAACAAAAAGCTGTTAAAATGTATGAATTTTGCTATCAATGTGCCTTATGTTACCACTGGAATCATGACTTCCTTCTCAGTCCAACCTCAAAAATCATCTATGTGGAAGGGAAGCCAGAGACAATAAGGACACTGTGCTTGATTTAATGATCACAGGAGCAATCTTCCCTAAACATAATTCAGTACAATTCTGACCTTTTCAGAACCTTGCTAATCTTATGACTTGTCATCAGGTCCCTTCCGCCAACCTACTGAGTATGATAACATCAATTTCTACAGGTGTGTTACTTAAATAAAGGCAAGTTCTTACTGCAATAAATTAGGAATCAGGTAAGGAAGATGTCAAGATTAATGTTCACAGATTAATATAGCTGAATTATCAATAAACCCTTTACCAAAGAGTTTAAAGTTCCACAATGCAATTCTCTTCAACTCACTGACTTGTAGCTCTGTTCTTACCATTTGCAAAGTCTTCCCCCGTAGAAACAGAGCTGATGCTGTGGAGCCCCTGGCAACAGCCTTGGAAAATGGCTGTTCTATATTTAGCTACTTTGACCTATATGCAAGTGTTCATCTTTGTCAGCCTGGACTGTCCAGAATCACAGAGGTGATGCTTTTCTTTATTATGTAACACATATATACTCTCCATGGGGTCATTAACCGAATATACCAAGCCTTTCTGGATGTAAGGATTGAGAAAAGTATATCAGAAAGAGCTGGCTATGATTAATATCTACCTAGAAATTCTTTGCCAACTCAGTTTTATTATTAATAGTGTCATACTTAAACTGTCTGCAAGTTTAAAAACAGCACCAAAGATACCTATGCAGCCATGTGGAAACTATCACAACAGATTTTATAAAATGCTTCTCACCTGCAACTAATGTTTAATCCTCAGTATACCATTAGGGTCCACTTGAAAAACAATTTCAGTTTTTAATTTTCATTGTTAAGCAGTTTTAACTATTTATAAAGATTGATATCTCATGACTACGTTTTTTCTACAAGTATTCCACAGGAACAAAACGGAAAATATATTTTTTTAAAAACAGAAAAAAACCTCATTCCATCTTGCAATTACTGCATGGGTCCACTGGATCTATTTGTAAATCTAAGATATATTATGCTATTTCAAAATTCTAGAAATTATGTCATCATTACTCATCAATTATTCCTAACTGTACTGAAAAAGATTAAAATAATAAGAAAATAAACAGATGGAATTGCTCTGAAGAATGATGCAATAGTGAAATAAATATCACGATGACATCAACTTTCAGCTTTTTCATTGTGTTGCCCAAAGTATTGCATCTTCTCTCAAGAAGGTATAAAAGAAGTCTAGACACCATCCACCATCTTTGTTGCCTGATTTTAGCTTTAACTGAACACAGTTGAGAATTCAGATTTTTGTTTGTTTGTTTTTGTTCCTTGGCCTTCCTTGGCAAAGAAAAGAAAATCAACAGAGGAAAATATTTCATAATTATTAGATGAATCCAAAGATGAACACAAAGAGTGAAATAGCAGCACCTGAGACACAAACGAAGATGGTGAAATGGATCATTATAAGTAAAATCTCAGACTCTGTGCCTTCAGATAATGGTATCCTACATAGATTTTCTCAAACTCAAGGATGACTGAATATTTCTTTTTTTTAAAATAGATTTATTTATTTTTGGCTGCTTTGGGTCTTCACTGTCTCTAGTTGTGGCGAGCGGGGGCTACTCTTCGTTGTGGTGCGCAGGCTTCTCATTACAGTGGCTTCTCTTGTTGCAGAGCATGGGTTCTAGGCGCGCGGGCTTCAGTAGTTGTGGCTCGCGGGCTCTAGAGTGTAGGCTCAGTAGTTGTGGCACACAGGCTTCAGTAGCTGTGGCTCGTGGGTTCCAGAGTGTAGGCTCAGTAGTTGGGGTGCATGGGCTTAGTTGCTCCGTGGCATGTGGGATCTTCCCGGACCACGGCTCGAACCTGTGTCCCCTGCATTGGCAGGCGGATTCTTAACCACTGCGCCACCAGGGAAGCCCTGAATAATATATTTCTAAGGACAAAAAGAAAATACAGCATTTTCATCCAGTTACTTATTCAACAAAAAGTTTTCATTGTGCAATATTTTTTTGATCAGCTAGGCCATCTCATTTTTTTCTAAAGGGACACGTGACAGTATTCTTTCATCTCTTCTTTCATCTGTGTATCAGAATTTTCTTTTTTTTTTTTTTTTTTTTTTTTTTTTTTAATATTAATTAATTTATTTATTTAGGCTGTGTTGGGTCTTCCCTTCTGTGCGAGGGCTTTCTCTAGTTGCGGCAAGCGGGGGCCACTCCTCATCACGGTGCGCGGACCTCTCACTATCGCGGCCTCTCTTGTTGCGGAACACAGGCTCCAGACGCGCAGGCTCAGCAATTGTGGCTCACGGGCCCAGCCGCTCCGCGGCGGCATGTGGGATCTTCCCAGACCAGGGCTCGAACCCGTGTCCCCTGCATTGGCAGGCGGATTCTCAACCACTGCGCCACCAGGGAAGCCCTGAATAATATATTTCTAAGGACAAAAAGAAAATACAGCATTTTCATCCAGTTACTTATTCAACAAAAAGTTTTCATTGTGCAATATTTTTTTGATCAGCTAGGCCATCTCATTTTTTTCTAAAGGGACACGTGACAGTATTCTTTCATCTCTTCTTTCATCTGTGTATCAGAATTTTCTTGACATGGTTTCTAGTAGACATATATTGTAGGCAGGTATTAGAGAGATAACAAGAAGAAAGAGATGATGCAGACATTTAAAAATTGGATTGGGGAACTTTCTTGGTGGCACAGTGGTTAAGAATCTGCCTGACAACGCAGGGGACATGGGTTCGAGCCCTGGTCCAGGAAGATCCCACATGCTGCGGAGCAACTAAGCCCATGCGCCACAACTACTCGGCCTGCACTCTAGAGCCCGCGAGCCACAACCACTGAAGCCCACGAGCCTACAGCCCGGGCTTCGCAACAAGAGAAGCCAGTGCAATGAGAAGCCCGTGCACTGCAAGGAAAAGTAGCCCATGTTCGCCACAACTAGAGAAAGCCCACGTGCAGCAATGAAGACCCAATGCAGCCATAAATAAATAAAGTTAAAATGATACTTAAAAAAAATTAGATTGGCCATTCTAAAAGGTGTATACAAATCTAAAAATAAAAATATTTTGCAATTATGGAGTGCCTGGTGTCCTTCCCCTCTTCAACAAAATTATAAGCCAAAGATTTTAACAAAAACTCTTCAAGTATTGTCTTGACGATGGCAAGTAGAAGAACAAGAAGTAATGATAAGCTATAATCTATTAGAGATGTATTTGAAATTTAGAATCAGTGTACAAGTTCACGCATAACAACTGATAAACAGTTAGTTACATACAGAGGCTCCTGCGCATTTTGGGTATATATCTATCTATCAAGCAATCAGTAGATATCTTCAAACCCAGGAAAATATGGAATAAAAATTTGGTTTGCTATATTTAAGCTCTATTAAATATTTTAATAGTCTCTACTTCCCTTTATTTTTGTTTGCAAGTGATCTGTAATCAACTTAAAAACAATTTTTAAAAAGAAGTTCTTTCAACCCAGATAGTAAATGGTAATGACTATTTTTCTTGGTATTCTGAGAGGTAAAAAGATACCTGAAACAAAAAATATTGTAGTATTAGGAATGAATTGTAAAACCGAATTGGTTCTGGGACTGTCTGAAGAGTTGAGATCAGTTATTAGACTTGCAATAATAGACCAGGACGCAATGGAGCTGAGACGGCTAGAGATCTGAATATGAACAAGAACATAATAGGATATAGGGAAGCAGGGGAGAAAACCACCTTGTGTAAAACTGAAATGATTAAGCACCCAACAAGTAGATTTGAAGCAGCAGAAGTGTTGTTATAAAGGCAATGTTTAAAATTTATTTTTACCATCAACAAAAATAAGAAAAAGTAGGAAATGACAGGATAAATTAGATTTAATAAAGCTTACTAGATTAAAAAAATAGATATTATGTTTCTGGGTGTTATGCATATTGATCCATGTAAATCTGTTATTTATTTTAATGTCTAAGATAATATTCCATTTCCTACTGAGAAGAATCAAGATATTTCTAGTTTTCCCCCCATTGCATATAGTGCGGCAATCAACATTCTGGTACATGTCATTTGGTGCACAAGTGCAAGAGTGTTTCTCTAGGGTAGCTGTCTTGAAGTAGAACTCATGGGTCATGAGGTTTGTGCATCTTCATTTTTGTAAGGTGTCAAATTAATCTGCACGATATTACTCACTATTTTTCTAATTTATACTATGACTAGTAATGTATATGAAGCCCTGTTTCTCCATAACCTCATCAACTTCTGGCATTATTAGCCTTTGTAAATTTTATCAGGTTGTTTATAAGGTGATTTCTCTTTTATTATGCATTTTCCTGAGCATTGTTTCATCTGCTTATCGTCCGTTGGGTTCCTCCTCTGAGGAACTGCCTATTCATCTCCTTTGCCAGTTTTTTTTAAAAATTGTGGTGTTTGTCTTTTTCTTACTTATTATACAGGAGTTATTACAGAGAATTTATTATAGAAGATACCAATTTTTTGTGGATAATATGGGTTGCAAACATCTTCTCTAGTTTGAGACATTTGTATTCAGTGTAATTTGTCAGAGAGAATTTTCTTTATATTAATGTAGCCAAATAAACATTTTTTTCTTTTATGGATTTAATTTCTATATCTTATTAAGAAATTCTTCCCTAGCCTCAATTCTTAATGTCTTTCCCTAGTTTTCTTCTAAAAATTTTCTCTTGTAAGTTTTAGTTTCGTTTTTTGCAAATCCATTTTGTAATTCTGTATGAAGTGAGATAGGGACTGCATTTTATCTTTTTCCAAACAGAGAGCCAATGATCTCAGTCCCATCATGGAACAGTATATCATTTCCCCTCTGATTTGTATTGCCACTTTTCACGTAACAAGTTCTTCCTGTGTTCCTCTATTTCCATGGTCTGTTTTTGCATGAATATATAAAATTGTTTCAATTACTTTAGCTTTCCAGTAAGTCTTGATATCTGAAAAAGTAACTTTTCATTATTCTCCAAAATTTTCATGACTCTTCAAGCATCCAAAAAAAAAACGTCAAATTCCAAAAAAGTCCTGTTAGACTTGACTGGAAAAGCATTGAACTTACAGATTAATATGGGCAGAACTGTCATTTTAAAGATAATGTCAGGATTCCCATGTGAACATGTTCTATCTTACCATTTATTAGCTCTTGAAAAAAGATTTTCAAAAATGTTTATAATTTTCTCCTTTAACGTTCCTGTTAGATTTAATCCTAGTTACCTTATCATTCTGACTGCTTTTGTAAGTGAAATCTTTTTAAAAGTTACATTTTCAGTATCTTCACATTTTCTTTGAGTCTTGTTATTCCTTTCTTGCCTTCTAAAGTGTTTGAGTTTTCTTTATTCCTTCCCCCACTCCTCCCTCATGCCTTGGAAAAGCTTGAGAACTATAAACAATTTTCACATAAACATTTACTTAAGTTTTATGTTAATTAACATGTCTAACTTCTTCCCAAATAATACAAGGATCTTACATGGATTCAACCCACTTCCCACATGTTTTGTTCCGTATTTTAGTTCTATCTTTAAAAAGAGATATTGATCATCATTATTATTTGGTACAGTGAATGCTTCTTAAATTTAACCTCTTTTAAACGTTTTTATTGTGGAATATGACATACATAGAGGGCAAGTTCCACAAATGTGAATGTATGTCTGAAGGAACTGTCACAAAATGAACATCCATGTAACCATAACAAGACACAGAAGAGTGCCAGCATCCTGGCAGTGCCTCCTCACCACCCTTCCCCAACACCCCTCCCCTCCGTGCCCCAAAGGCAACCACAATCTGATTTTTAAGGTAATTATTCCTCACTTTCCTTTACAGTTTTACCAACTTAGAAGAAAGCATCATTAAACACTATACTTTAGTTGAGCTGTATATAAATGGAATCATATATGATCCTTTCTCATGTTTTCTTTTGCTCAACATTTATTTGTTAGATTCACAACTGTGTACAGTCTATTTTTATTACAATACAGTACTTTATTGTATATTTACATGACAATGCAAATTCTAAGTTGACAGCTATTCTCTTAAAAAATGACATTCAACTGATTTCGTCATTTCTGTTGAGAAGACAGCTGCCAGCTAATTGTTGTTTATTGGAAGGTAATCCTTTTTTTCTCTAGCTGCTTTTAAGATTTCTCTCTCTCTCTCTCTCTCCTTTATTTTCAGCCATTTAACAATGATTATAAGTGTAGAATTCTTCAGTATTTCTTTTGCTTGAGGTTTATATCACTGCTGGAATCCATGGACTGATGTTCTTCACCCATTTTAGAAAGTTCTAAACCCTTTTCTCTTCAAATACAGCTTTTGCCCCATCCTCTTTCTCCTGACTTTCTGGAAATTTAAATTGTGCACTAGACTTTCTTGTGGTATTTATCTCTCTTCATTCCTTTCATCCTTTGTCTGTAGTTATTTTTGTCTAACATCTTTCAGTTCACTAATTCTCTCTTTAGATGTGTCTAATCTGTTGTTTAAACTTGAGTTAATTTACTGAATTTCTCATTCCCAGAATTTCCATTTGATTTTTTTTTTAACAGTTTCCAGTGCTCTGCCAAAATTTTCAATCTTGTTTCTCTTTGAATGTAATAAGTATACTTATTTTAAAAGTCTGTATGAGAATTCCAGTATCTTGAGGCCCAGTTTCTATCATCTTTTGTTTCTCTTTCTTCATGTTGTTTATGTCTTTGTGTATCTGATTGCTTTTGATTATAAGCCAGGCATTGCATTTACAAACTATAGAAATAGTTTATGGCCTTGCATGATACTACCTTCCACCAGGAAGGATCTACAATTCTGCCAAATGTCTGGGGGCACTAGTGGTTTAGGAACCCTCAGCCTAATTTTAGAGAATGACACGACTCAAAGCTGATCTGTAGCCTCTCTAACAGCATGTCTGCTTCTGGTTAACACTTGCTCCTATGGTGTAGCCCTTCAGAGTCCCAGCTCAAAATGAGGCATGGGGCTTCCCTGGTGGCGCAGTGGTTGAGAGTCTGCCTGCCAGTGCAGGGGACACGGGTTCGAGCCCTGGTCTGGGAAGATCCCACATGCCGTGGAGCAACTAGGCCCGTGAGCCACAATTACTGAGCCTGCGCGTCTGGAGCCTGTGCTCTGCAACAAGAGAGGCCACGATAGTGAGAGGCCCGCGCACCGCGATGAAGAGTGGCCCCCGCTTGCCGCAACTGGAGAAAGTCCTCGCACAGAAACGAAGACCCAACACAGCCATAAATAAATAAATAAAATGTAAAAAAAAAAATTAAAAAAAAAAAATGAGGCATGTTCATCAGATGTCCCCTCTTTGTGGGCCATAGGCTCTAATCTCTGTCCTCCTTATACCCACTAGCCAGTCAAGAGGGCTGCATAGCTGTTTAGCAGCTCCCTCCAGAAATGGCTAATTTCTCCAGAGGAACAGTGACCCCCATACACTGGGACCTTTTTTTCTGGGCCTCCATTCTCCCCCTAGATCTTGTAAGCTCTCTGATACCTCCAAACACGTTAAAAAAAAAAATTAAACATTTTATTGAGCTTTTCCGGTAGTCTTCAGTGGCAGGCATGATTCAAATTACCTAATCTGCCACTACCAGAAGTAGAAGCTCCAGATTTTATCTACATTTTTACCAATTTCATTGCTCACCATTGTTTCTTGCATCCACTGTTTCCTTCTGGGTTCAATTTTCTTCAGTCTCAAATATATCCTGCTTCACATTCTTCCAACAAGCTTCTGTGACTAGTTAACTCTATTAGACTTTGCCTGAAAAAATACCTTCATTTCATCTTATTCCTGAATGAGAATTAAGCTGGGTATAAAATTTTAAGTTGACAGTTATTTTTACTTAGCTCTGTGAAGATATTCTTACACTGTTTTCTGGTCTCTCTTGCTGTTGTTAAAAAGTTTACTGTCAACATAATGGATATCCCTTTGGATGTCATCATCATTTCTTTTTTGTTGATACTAAGACATTTCTCTTTTTTCCTTTGGTATTCTCCAGTTTCACTACAATGCATCTAGATATAAATTTCTACTTATCCCATTTGGGCTCATGGTGCTACATGAATCTAAGTATTTATGTTTATCAATTCTAAAACATTCTCAGCCATTCTATCTTTGAATATTGCCTCTACACTATTCTTTTTATTTGGACTTCTCATTTTAACTCTGTTATCTCAATTTCTCTTTCATATTTTCCATCTCTGTATCTCTCTGTGCTACATTCTGGGTGATTTCTTTAGATCTATTCTACTGTTTATCATATCTCTCCTCAGCTGAAACTACTGCTTATGTTTAACCTAGTTGCTGAGTTTAAAATTTTGATGGGGGCTTCCCTGGTGGCGCAGTGGTTGAGAATCTGCCTGCCAAGGCAGGGGACGCGGGTTCGAGCCCTGGTCTGGGAAGATCCCACATGCCACGGAGCGGCTAGGCCCGTGAGCCACAATTACTGAGCCTGCACGTCTGGAGCCTGTGCTCCGCAACAAGAGAGGCCGCGATAATGAGAGGCCCGCGCACCACGATGAAGAGTGGCCCCCGCTTGCCACAACTAGAGAAAGCCCTCGCACAGAAACGAAGACCCAACACAGCCATAAATAAATAAATAAACAAACAAACAAACAAAAAAGTAAAAAAACACATGTTGCTAGGCTCTACCTACCCCCAGAGTTGCTGATTCAGTAGGAATCAATAATTTAAAAAAAAAAAAATTTTTTGATGATGACATTTTCCATTTACTGGAGCTATTTTAGCTTCCCCTGTGAGAATCTCTTGTGGCCTGGCTTTGTTGGAGTATCCCTTGGGGTGTGCTTATATCTAACAACCCTATGTGGTAACATTGGCCCAGGATTCATTTTAAAATTAATTTCTCAATTTGGGGGCCCCAGACTACATAGTGGGGTGTTTATGTGTGTGTGTTTTTTTTTCAAATCCTAAGCATGAGTTAAAGATCCATGGTTTAGAATTCCCATGGCAGATTCCTCATCTCCCACTCTAGAACCCAAGCAAATAGTTAAAAGGTTTTGTTATTTCTCTGTGCTGGTAGGGAAATATTTTCTAGTCATGCTTTTCATTGATGATAGAGCTGCTTTGAAGGTTCCAGTTCCTAGGCCACACCTTAAGTAAGTTCAAGGACTCATTTTATGCCCCCTAGTGGATGCTAAAACCCAAATGCACACATTACCAGAACCAAAAGCTGCAGCTCATCTTTACTACTCTAGATTTCAGTTTTCTTTTGATTTCTGAAGACTTCCTTTTCTTTCCTGAGAGCTCAATTGTGCATTTGAAATTATTTTAGTTATATTTTACCCAGCATTTGAAGATTTTTGTAGAAGGAAGGTTTTCAGGTTACCTAGTCTACTGTATTGCCAGAACCAGAAATCCCATGACACTGTTTTTAAACTTTCCTTTAATGAAACAAATATGTTAATACTAGTATATTAGTCAAAGTTTTCCAGAGAAACAGAATCAATAGATCTATAGATCTAGTCTATCTATTCTATTGGTACCTGAAAAAAAAAAAAAGAATATATATATATATAAAATCTATCTATCCATCTATCTATCTAGAGATTAAATGTAAGGAGTTGGCTAACATAATTATGGAGGCTGACAAGTCCCAAGCTCTGCAGCTGGCAAACTGGAGACACGAGAGAGCTGATGGTGTAGTTCCAGTCCAAAGGCCTGCAAGCTTGAGAGCCAGGAAGAGGTGTTTCAGTTTGAGTCTGAAGGCAGCAAAAAACTGATATCCCAGCTCAGGCAGTAGGAAATTCCCTCTTACTCAAGGGAAGGTAAGCCTTTTTGTTCTATTCAGGCCTTCAACTGATTGGATGGCATATTAGGGAGGACAACTGCTTTACTCAGTCCACAGATTCAAATGGTAAACACAACCCACCCAGAATAATGTTTAACCGATGTCTGGGCACCCTGAGGCCCAGGCAAATTAGCACAAAATTAACCATCACAATTAGTAAACTCTGGCTTGATTTTTAGTTAATTTTATTTTTTTCTAAGACCCCAATCAAGTTTTCCTTTGAGACCTAACAACTTATACCTGTCACTACAGCTGAGTTAAGTCAGTGGTAAGTAAACTAGCTTTCTGCACATGAACCTTACACATACTTAATTCTACAAGTCCCTTTATGGATTTAATTTCTCTCTTTTAGGATAAATGAGTTCAAGTCTCTGGAAGTAATGTGGAATAAAAGTGTCACTTAAAAACATATTCATGATCTGTTTTTGCAAAACCTTTGGCTCATATAATCTATCTTTGTATTATGAACATGTGGATACTGACATCTGCTCACAACATGTAAATCTCCCACAATCCCAGTTCAGTGACATAACTCAGTTCTAAGTAAATTTTATCTGCAATTTCTTCAAACTATAAATCACAGCAACAAGTCTTCCACCATAACTCTGGGTTTCAATCATCATATAAGTGATAACAAACTTTTACTAAATTGTACTTATGTTAACATTACCCTCCTTTGCTCCTCTTCAGCATCAGCAAAGAGTTTACGAATGTTAGCCTCTGATTCTCCCACATACTTGTTGAGGATTTCCGGCCCATTGACCACTTTAGGCTCTCTTGCATTCAACATCTTGCCAATCTGTCGAGCCAAGAGAGTCTTACCACAACCTGGAGGCCCATATAACAGGATGCCTTTAACATGTTTGCAACCTAAAAAGGAAAAGAAAACAGTCTTACATCAACTAACTAAAATCCAAGTAAGACATCAAAGTTTTCTTTCTTCTTCACGTGCATGTTAGGAAAAATACAGCAATAGCATTAACATATATTAATATCTAGGTGCCATGAACAGAACAAGAATGAACTGAAGATCTTTTTAAAACAGAAAATCCACAAACAATTCCTACACCAGTACCAATAGTTGAGGGGGAAAGCTGCCAATTAAAGGTCTTTGGAACAGTATATTTGAACTATCATTGAGAACAAATACTTTCAACTCTGAAAATGTCTCTTTGACCTAAATACCTAATTAGGAAATATTACCTCTTTTTCATTATCCTTTACTTTAAAGCCAGGGGGAAAAAGATCTGTTTTTAGGCAAGTTTAACCCAACACAGATCTATTATGATACGACAGGCTGTGGAAACTATATCTTAGTCAAAGAAATTACAGGTCTACCTGTCAATACAAGCACTTGAAGAAAGGGCAGACATGTCTGAGTTGGGTGGGTATAGAGCAATCCATAGGGTCCAGATGGATGTTACAGACTTTGTGGATGAAGTTGAATGCCCTATTTCACGTGACTATGCCAAGTGAGAGACGTGTTTTCTCAGAGCCACCAGGATGAAAATGAAACTGAAGCTTCACAAGAATAGTGTTCAATTCTTTTCTAGGCAACCATTGCTAAATGCCTTAAAGGTATCATTAACAATAGCGAAATAGCAAGACTAATGATTTAGACTCCCTGGGATTTCTTTAGCCCACTCTACACAAGCATTTACTCCATTTCTTAAGATTAAGATGAAATTTGGTTTCTGTTTACTCACTCTAGGAATTCTCACCTATTTAAGTTTCACACTTAAGATGCATGACTCTACTTATGCGTTTTTTCTTTATACTACACCAAAAAAGCACTCTGTGAAATAATGAATTCTTAGATTTCAAGCGTTACACTCAAAACTACAGGTGAACAAGAAAATTTCTGGAAATGGGATACAGTGTATTTTTATGGAAAATGTCCTCATTTGGAACGAAAGCCTTAAAAAATTATATCTTTAAGAAAAATTATGACAATACATCGAATGACTCAATAAAGGAAAACACAAGATTCAACCAACTTTACTAGAAATTTTAGATTCTGAGGAGGAAGATACTTTGGGTTGCCAGTACGGTCATTGCTTCTATCTTCGTTTCAAAAAAAGACTCCTTTTTAAATCCTTGAAAGTAATGAGATCTGTGCTTCTGGTTAGACTTGTAGAGACAAGGGGAACTTAGTGGAAACACTTAAAGGCTTAGATTCTTAACCCTTCTCATCACAGAGTAAATTCCTGTCCTAAGAACTGTGGCCCAGGGACTTCCTTGGTGGCTCAGTGGTTAAGAATCCGCCTGCCAATGCAGGGGACACGGGTTCGATCCCTGGGCCAGGAAGATCCCACATGCTGTGGAGCAACTACACCCGTGTGCCACAACTACTGAGCTTGAGCTCTAGAGCCCGCGAGCCACAACTACTGAGCCTGTGTGCCACAGCTATTGAAGTCCGCGTGCCTAGAGCCTGTGCTCCGCAACAAGAGAAGCCACCGCAGTGAGAAGCCCGTGCACCACAATGAAGAGTAGCCCCCGCTCACCGCAATTAGAGAAAGCCCGCGCGCAGCAACAAAGACCCAATGCAGCCAAAAATAAATTAAAAAAAAAAAAAAACTGTGGCCCATAAAATGTCTTTGCCCTTGTCCCACCCTTGGGGCATGAGGGGTAAGGAGATAAGGGGATAAGCCTTGAGCTTCTCCTAGAGGCCAACACCACCAGGCACTGTCAGCATCCAAGCCACTGGGACACATCTGACGAGGACTTTGGAACCTGCCTCCTAACCTTCCTCTCCAAACCAACTGCTACTATCATGATTTGAGACTATTTGTATAAACCATTGCAGAGGCAGGTGGTGGTGGAGGGAGTGACACAGGCACAAGGAGGGGAGAGCCAGAAAGGATAAAATGAAGACTTGCTAAGTACCTACAAAGTACCAGCCCTTAGGCCCATCTCTCCAGTCTCAACCTTCTCCAAGTTTATCAACTTCCTTCTAACCACACTTCCTTCCATATTAAGCCATGCTTTCTTTCAAGGACTCTCACCTCCTCAGCATTCTTATACTTCTGTTATACCTACCCTATGAGCCCTGAACACAATATGGCTTTATTGCACCTAAACATTGGCCACAGAGCATGACCAGAGAAAATTACACCACTGTGCTGACTGATATCCTAACAGTCTCATGCTATCTGATTTCAGTTCTACTCTCACTGCTTTCTCAATATTGCATGCCACCCCTTACCTGTTTCTGTTCATCTCCTATTTTCCTTAGTTATTATCCAGACTTCACTGTTCTCTTCTCAAGCACTACCCATGCCATTAATTCTTAGAGTTGATCTAGTTTCCTACTTTTCATATTAAAAAAAAAAAAAAAAAGACTATCAGGTATGGACTCTCTTCAGCTCCCTGCTTCTTTTTTTCTTTTTTTGGCCACCTTCTTTTTTTTAAACACTGCAAATTTATTATTTCACAGTTCTTTAAGTCAGAAGTTT
This sequence comes from Balaenoptera ricei, assembly GCF_028023285.1. Taxonomy (NCBI): domain Eukaryota; kingdom Metazoa; phylum Chordata; class Mammalia; order Artiodactyla; family Balaenopteridae; genus Balaenoptera; species Balaenoptera ricei. Next base: position 17,155,230 of record NC_082658.1, on the reverse strand, counting down.
GGGTGGGTTTGGGTAGCTCTGCTCCATTTTACATAAGACTGAAATCAAGGTGTGGGCCAATGGGGCTCTGGGAAGAATCCACTTCCAAGTTTATGTGGGTTGTTGATAGAATCTATTTCCTTGTGACTGTGACTGTAAGACTGAGATCCCTGTTTCTTTGCTGGCTGTCAGCTAGGGGTCAGGTTGATCTTTTCTCCTAGAGGCTGCCTACTTTCCTTTTGACGCTTTCCATGTGGTCCCCCTCCAGCAAGTGACTGAGTTTCTTTTATGCTTCAGTTCTCTTCAGCTTCTCTTTCTGACACATCTCTCTGTCTCTTCTGCCTTAAACTACCTTATGTGATTATGTTGGGCCCACCCAGATATTTCAGGTTAATCTCCCTATCTTCTGATGAGGTTATTAGTAACCTTAATTATATCTCCAAACCCCCTTCACATCCCTGCTTCTTTATCTACAAATTTATCTGCAGACATCTCTTTTCTCAACCTCAGCATCAGTTCTCAAAGAAGGAGCTTCCTTCCTCTTCTCCAAAGCTTAAATTGCAATTATTTGTTTATATACTTTCTTTTCTATTAGACTGTAAACTATTCAAGGGGAGGTACTGTCTCATCAATCCTGAATTGCAGACACCCAGCCTAATGCCTAGCACATAATATGTACTCAATAAATGGCTGAATAAGTAAATTATTGATTCTTTTCCTACAAAACTCAGAGAAAATGGGGGTATAGAAAATGGTTTTTAAAAATTATTTGAAGCTCTTAAATTATGAACAGTATGTGCTTTCATGGCTGAACTAATTTAAATACCTAAAAAACACCTTTGCAATGACTGGGACTTACAAATTTAGCAAGACAAACTACATAATACATAAATAGTAGATTTTTAACTCTGTAACTCTGTTTTTGTACGTGGGAAATGCTCAATTTAATGTGTTTTGAATTAAATTGACTCAGATGTCATAAAATAAATAACCCACAAAATATTACCATGAAGTTTGAGAGAAAGACAAAATGCACATCCGTGGAACTTATATATAATACAGATCTGTGAAATTACAGAATCTATTCAATATAACATCAATAAGAATGTCATATTAACTCTAGTCTGCATGAGAACCATAATTCTTTTAGGATGTCAAGAAAGCACATCAAAAATATACAATGACATGTGAAGATTTTCAAAATCCACTTCCACAAAGGAAGCAGTTACTTAAATAAGCAGTGGAAATGGGACTTTGTTATTACTATTATTATCATAGCCTTTCTGACTTATTAAATAAGCACTGGTCTCTAATTTAAATGAGTCATAAAAACTCTTCATAAGTAATTCCATTCTACAAAAGTGTATTAAGCTCTTGTTTGGACTAGGCATGAAACTAGGTGTTTGGGATACAAACATGAAAAAGGCAGTCCCTACCTACAGGGCATTTCTGATTTAGTAGGAAAGACAAATAAAAATAGGTTATCTAGGGCTTCCCTGGTGGCGCAGTGGTTGAGAGTCTGCCTGCCAGTGCAGGGGACACGGGTTCGAGCCCTGGTCTGGGAAGATCCCACATGCCACGGAGCGACTGGGCCCGTGAGCCACAATTGCTGAGCCTGCGCGTCTGGAGCCTGTGCTCCGCAACAAGAGAGGCCGCGATAGTGAGAGGCCCGCGCACCGCGATGAAGAGTGGCCCCCGCTTGCCGCAACTGGAGAAAGCCCTCGCACAGAAAAGAAGACCCAACACAGCCAGCCAGCCATCCATCCATCCATACATACATACATACATACATACATAAATAAATAAATAAATGCCTTTAGAGACTATATTACAAAAAAAAAAAAAGAATGGCCCAAAGACAATTTAAAAAAAAAAAATAGGTTATCTACAATATAATATGACATTATCAGAGATGTGCATGAAATGTTTTTTGGAACCTAGCCAAGAGAGACTGATTCTGCTAGAGTGATGGCAGAAAATTAGGGATGGACACAGGGGAAGAGGTAACATACAGTCTGGGTCTTGAAGGCCAGTTTGAGGTTCATGGTTGGGCAAGCGAAGGGAAAAGGCACCCTAAAGAGAGAGATTAGCATGAGATTAGGCATGGCAGTATGGACCTAGAAGCTGTCCTCTCAAAACAGCCAGTTATCACCTTCTGTGGCTGGGAGCCTTGGAGGTGAGTGCCTGAGTAAGGGGATGACAGGTTCCCAACTAAGGAAGGCCCTGACACCATGCCCGGGAGTTTTTAATTTGTTTTGTAAAAACCCAGGGGTTTTTAATCAGGGAGGATACATAACGGAGATGTGTATTTAAAAACTAACTGGCGGTGGAGTAGACAAAGGACTAGAGAACAAAGATCAGAGGGTGGGAGTCTAGTTGGAGGAATGTTCTTAACCTTTTTCTGGGGACACTGCCTCACTGGCTGGCTCTGGATTTTTGCCAATTAAGCTTTCCTATCCCTCCAAGTCCTTTGGAAGCACATGAACAACTGGGTCCAGAGGCCTCAGAAGGCTGCCTCCCTACTGATATCCCAGCTTTCCCCTGAGCTTCTCCAGGACATTAAGGCCTAGCTCTGATGCTGGGGAGCCTCTGATCTCTGGCTGCTGGACTGTCTGACTGCGAGCTGTACTGTTCCTTTTTTTTTTTCCTTTATGTCTTACATGCCCCCTCACTACTCAGAGATCAGTTCCCTGGGTTAGGGAACTACATAGCAAAGGGCAGGCATAGAAGAATGAGAAATCAGTGGAACTGACTTGTTTAAAATGTCATATTCTCTCATTCTATCTCTCACTTTCTTTCCCATGGAATAGTCTAATGGACCTGCCCAGAAAAATGCCCATGTACAAAAATTTGCATGCAATTTTGAGAAGATTTTTAGATCCTCTGAGGTCCAATCATGGAATTCAAATTAAAATCCCTGAATGTACTACTGAAATAATCCAGACAAGAGACCAGGAATGGAAAGAGGTAGTAATCTTAAGAAATAGTAGTAGGAAAAGAATGGAAGAGAGGGGAGATATTCATCAGAGCTTAGAGACCAAATGAAAATAAGAAAAAGGGGAAGAGTCAAGGATGACCTTAAGGCATCTAGCCTTGGGGCACATGGGAAAAATGACAGTAATCTCAGAAAACAACCAAGAAGTTAGCAAGAGGAAATCATAACTTTGTTTTTGGCTATAAGGCATTTGAGATTCAGGCAGTAATGTCCATTAAAAGAGACTTGTTGAAAGCTCAGAGAAGATATCAAAACTATTGGTTCAATATTTTTGAATGCCCGCTCTGGGCACATGAAAAGCCTCAAAAAGCTTTAAGCAGAGGAATGTGACAATAGGGACAAATGCTCCAGAGACAAAGGATGAGGCCTAGAAAGAGAACATTAGATTTAAAAATCAGAAAGTTCATGCTGATCTGGGTCACATCATTCTGGGTTGCGGTAGGAGAAGGAAGCTAAGTAGCATAAGCAAGAACAGACAGAGATCACACTTGCAGGAACTCTGGCAACGAAGAGTAGGGATTTAAGGAGACAGTTGCAAGGAAACCTCTTCTTCTGAGACTAGTTAAGTAAAGAGAAGAGGAAGTAAGCTGAGGTTACGCATGTTGGGTTCTGTTTACTATGTGAAGTAGGGGGCTTAGGTCATCTACAAAATGCAGGATGAGGAGATGATATTGGGAAACATGGTAAAGGTTTGGAAAGAACGTGGGGAATTGGGAAAACGTGTGGGGAAATGTGCTTGAGCAGACAGATGCCATTGCATAAGTGAGCTCAGCATACGAAATTCAGGTTACTGAGGGACTCTCCTCTTTGTTGTAATTATATAAGCAACTTATAGTGTTAGGTAAGGTAGGTTCTTACTCAATTACATAAATATAAATTTTATCAAAGCTGGCATAAGGATCTTGACTTTTTTGGTTTTAACCATCTCTTTTTTTCAAAACTGAATCTTAAAGTTTAGCAACACAAGGTAAAGTATTAATTTAATTTGAAGTCTATTATCTAATTTTAGCTAGAGTCTATTACCTAATTTTTGCTCAAGTCTATTATCTAATTTTCCATCCAAAAAAATCCAAAACTATCACATGGCCTGTTTTCAACATTCTCCATCCATTCTCCACCAAGTTTGAGGCTTTAGTCTTCATTTCTAAGTCATTCACATCTTTTCTCCTTCCTCCATAACTTATATAAGTAATAACTAATGTGGGCTAATAGTATAATCAAATATAGTGCCAAAGCATTTCTTCTCTTCATTTCCTGAGTTCAGTTATTTAACTGCTTATTTTATTAACTGCTCCTGTTAATCATCTTCCTAAAAATACCTAATATTTATCTGGATGAGGCAAAACATAACAACTCTTGGTTACAGTAACATAAAGGAAGGTGGCAGTGAAAAGCATAATTCAAAATGGCCAAAAATGGCTTTATATATTTGGTTTTGGAATTTTAAGTTGCTAATTATATTTGAATACAGGAGTAAATGAAGTTCTAGGATATCATGTTCTTTGATTCATTCAACAAATGCTACATTTGGAGGTAGGAAGATGAAGCAGTTCTCTTCTGATTATTTCTATTTTCTCAGTGAAACAAAGATTCCAGATCATCAGCTGCTGGTGAGGATGGAAGGACGGAAGAGGTGGTGTTGGATGTTTGAGAAGAATGGAGAGGAACTAGTCATCTCAGAGAGCAGGTGAGGGAACTGACGAGACTAAGGAAATACATCCCTCTCGGCCTTTTGGCTAAGATCAAGTGTAGACTAAGGAAATACAGAAGGAATGCAAGGAAATACTGATTCCAAGAAATACTGAGGGCTCGCTTGAGATTTGGTTCTTAAATTTAAAGTGAGATCAAACACCATGGTTTTGTGTTTTTCTTAAGCCATATTTAAGGCTGGGTACTGATACAGAGTAAGCAGGTAGCTGAGAAACACCTGACATATACAAGATGAGGAGCAAGGCTGTTAAGGGTGTACGTGAGGAGGGTGAAGGTGATAGACCATGGAATCTAAGCTGGGTAAAGATGACAAAAAGTCTGGGAAGCGACAGAGTAGATTAACTGGAAGGTCCCCACGTCAAACTTTCTGGAGTTGGGGTAAGGGCTATGCTAGAAGAAAGCAAGGAAAAAATGGGAGGTGGCTAGAGAGCAAGATGCTTAAAACTGAGATCCCCGAAGTAGTGGTTATTAGTGATGGTGCAGTCTTGGGTATGACCAAAGAGTGGGCGGCTGAGATGGAGTGAAAGAAAAGTTAAATGGAGATGAGGACTCCAAAGAACTGTGAAGACAGACTGCTGAACAAATCACCAACAAGGATACTGAAGTCACAAATGACACACAGACAAATAAAGCAAACAAGGAAGATTACAGTTAGAGCAACAAGTAAGCCAGACAACTTCTTTGTTTGGCTCCCTGTTCATTCTTCTCTAGCAGGGCTACTCTTGTTCTCTTCCATTTTGTTCTCCATATGTTAGGGACAATGAAAAGTATTAATATCTATTAATATATCATTATGTAATAGCTATTAATAACAGTACAAATAATGTAAAACACCAAAGAAATAAACATAGCAAATGGTAATGCCATTGTTTACTAAGGATTTAAGTGAACATGACACTGGAACCTCACTATAAGACTATATTCTGTAAATAATTTTGTATAAGGCTTGTTTGTATCTCATTCTAGAGCCCCTGTCATAAAGCATTTTTAATGATTTCCTAAAATATGAACCGCAAAGCTGCATTTCAATTATATTTCACAACAGATATTTGTCAAATGGATGAAAGTATGACTTGTGGTCAGGTGCCAGATAGGTGAGGACTGATTGGATTAAGTGCATTAGGAAATAAATCAAGTGAAAAAATCTCTAGAGAACATTAAAAATTACTAAGAGTCCCATTTTTCTGACCAGTGATACTCAGACTTAGATTTCCAAAACTAGCTAAACAACTTCTTTTTTAAAAAATACCTGGAGATTAGTGTTGTCATTGGGTTGCTTAGTTTTTATTTTGCAAGGTGAAGATTTCTTAAACAAACAAACAAAAATATCAAATCTGGCATCTTCTATCAGCACCACTTCATATAATAAAATATATTGTAATATCAAAAGGTAGGATGGACATAATCTCAGAATAAAGGACAGTTTTTTGTATTAAATAAATTCAAAAGTGGGGGCTCTGGAGTCAGCTTGCCTGGATTTAAGTCCTGGTTCTTCCACTTACTAACTGGAAATAATAGCAACTACCTCAGAAGATTATTATGAAGGTTAAGTATAATGCACATAAGGCACTTAGAATACTTCCTGGCAGTATTATAGGAAGATCTCATAAATATTGGCTTAATAAATATTAGCTTATTTTTTATCACCTTGCTATAGAGGAGTGATGAAATGGAACCAGACTCCTAACTGCTAATGTGAGAATTAGATCATTGTTAGGTGACTGTAATGCTTGAAAATAAGTGACAATCTTGCTTGTGAAATTCCTTCTGAGACTACTGTGACCATCTGGCCCCTTAGACACTTTATCTAAAACACGAGTGTCACTTGGACATTGCAAACTATAGTGCCCATTCCATTGATGAATCTCAAACTCCAAATTAACACTGTAGTAAATGAGTTGTAACACAGTAGTTTCACAAAGATTTTACTAGTGTTCAGTAGGGCAGGATTCTCTGTAGCTTTAGTCTCTCTCTTCCAGGTGGATTACTATCAGAGTCAATCCTGCCTGCTTCTCTTATGCCTTAGGCAGAATTCAATTCACACCTATTTCTCAAGCCTTCCAACCTCATTTAGGGTCAAGATGTAGCTCCATCCATAAAAACCAAGCTACCACAACTATCAGTTCCATGTATACACATCCTTCTATCATCTTTCTCCCCAGCCTGTTCTATTATAATAAATATGTTTCTTTTCCAAAGTTCCCCTTATCTTCCCAATTGCACACACTCTCATAGCCCTTAACTACCAGATATTAGAAAGCTGCCCCTCCTCTTTCTTATGGGGGCACACACCTCACTCTGCTAGCACCCACCTGGGATGATGTGGTTCTATTGAGAGGAACTGGGGCTATTTCTGGGTTCTTCACCCAAAAGGGCATTTGCAGTGCTAGATTACCACTGCCCATCCTTTGCCTCTTAGTTTGAGGTAGATTAGTATGATATGCACTTCTCACCTTAATTCTAACTACCACTCTCTTCCAGTTGAATTAGCAATTCTCCAACAATGTAAAAATTTGCAACACCGTTTGAGCCCCAGGTATTGATATTCAGTGATTACAATCATACAAATTTTGGTGGAGAGAACTTTAGGAGGCTTTAAGTGTGTGCTATGAATAGCTTGAAATGATTTTTGACCTAAAAGTCTAAATATAATAAGACCTTATCCATTATAATAAGGCTTATGTAGCCCCTCTGATGAAAATAATACATGAAAATATGTATGAGACCTAATATACTAATTGTAATCTCTTTTCTTAAAATAGCTCAGTGAAAAATACACAGCCTATTTCTGCAGTAAAATGAATAAATAGTAATGTTTACTGTTTATAATCTTTCAAATATTATCCATAAAAGTGACAAATTTGTATTTGCTAATCTCTTCAATTTTAAAAAGCAGTGAATTTTCTTTGTTTTCCTGAGATTATATCAGAGGCAAGCTGCACTGAGGAAAAATTGTCAGTCAACTTTTAGGTATCCAAAAGAGGAAAGAATAACAGCAAACACTAATTTTACACAAGAGTAAGCAGAATAATAATAAATTAGGAGGAATGTCTGTCAAATTAGCATCAGGATAAAGAGTGTTTAATTTATTTTGTGGGAAACATGATCTATAAAGAGAGAGAAGTGTGAAGTGGGTTTTGTGATGTTTAAAGGGGAATCCCAAGTAGCTTCCAGTTCAAATGCAGACAGATCTGCCAAGTTTGCCAAAATAGGGAGGCTATCAACAGACTAGCGGCAAGTCAGGACATATTCACAAGTCTTGCAAGCCTCTCTCTGCAGTTGTGCAAACCAGATTTGAATGCTTATTTTTAAATCATGCATGCACTTGCAGAAAATACAATCACAAATTAACATCAATATTTAATCTTTTATTTTAAAGTTTGCATAATTCTAACTCCTCCTAGAATTATGAGTATTTTCTTAGTTCTATTCAACTTATCATTTTAGTAGTACAATATGATTATTTACACTAAGAAACAGTTTTCCAACCATGCAATAAGGACCTGGAGAATAGCTTCCATCAACTCATAATATAGGAGGGCTTTTTGTTTGTTTGTTTCAAAGATCGTCAATCAGCCTCTAAAACGAGTTACCTACATTTGCTTAACTGGGCACTTAGCAAATCTTTAAGAAAAGGAAATACTTAAGACTAAAAACACAACTTCTGACCCCATTTGAGCAGTCAGGTCTTTGATCGTCTAATCTCTGGGTATCATTTTGTCCAGTAGAGACCTGCTGTTGCCCCATCAACTTTAAAATGCCAAGAGCACCTTGAGTTCCGTTATGAAAAAGTGGAAAAGGCCTGCGCCCTAAGCACCAAGCATCTATGCAGGATGCCTACCACCCGACTAGTCTATATCCAAATTAGTCACCTGAGATTCACTATAGATCTTCTCATTCGATGGCCTAGAACTAAAGATGGGGTATGTGTAGTAACTCTCCAAACTAATCTTTGCTGACACCCCCATCCGTTTTTTACTCCCTCAGAGGGTGTGGCCGGGTATTTCACAAATTCTTGATGACAAAGATCATGCTTCTACTATAGCAGGTCCTGCCTTGCTGCCATCTGGCAGCATGTATCTTTATTAGTTTCAGAATTTTACAGCTTTTCCTTTCTTCTTTTTTTTCCTCTGTCCCTTAGCTTTAAACTCATTTTACCTGCAGTCCCCAATGGAGCCCCTTAAAATGCAGATTTCCAAGCACTACTCCTAGAAATTTGAATTCATTAAGTCTGGAGTGGAGCTGGGGAAGCTATTTAACAAGCACCCTCCAGGTGACTGTAATGCAGGCCAAAGGACACTTTGAGAAACATCATTCATAGTTATAACTGACACTACATTAAGCTGCCTTCTAAGAGTTCTTAGGTTTTTATTTTATTTAGTGTACATGTTCTATAGCCTCAATTAAATCATAAGCTAATAAGGATATTTTTTTTATTCCTTGACAAGTTGTAGCTGTTGAAGAGCAAAGAACTATTCTAACAAGATAAAAGTTACCAAGGACAAATGTAAGGGACTTCCTTGGCAGTCCAGTGGTTAAGACTGTACTTCCACTGCAGGGGGCGCAGGTTCAAACCCTGGTCTGGGAACTAAGATCCCACATGTCACGAGGCGTGGCCAAAAAATTAAAAATTAAAAAAAATAAATAAATGCGGGACTTCCCTGGTGGCGCAGTGGTTAAGAATCTGCCTGCTAATGCAGGGGACACGGGTTCGAGCCCTGGTCTGGGAAGATCCCACATGCTGCGGAGCAACTGGGCCCGTGAGCCACAACTGCTGAGCCTGCGTGTCTGGAGCCTGTGCTCCGCAACAAGAGAGGCCGCAATAGTGAGAGGCCGGCGCACCGCGATGAAGAGTGGCCCCCGCTTGCCGCAACTAGAGAAAGCCCTCACACGAAAGGAAGACCCGACACAGCTAAAAATAAATAAATAAATAAATAAATAGAGTAGCTATTAATTTAAAAAAAAAAAAAAAGAATCTGTCTGCCAATGCAGGGGACATGGGTTCGATCCCTGGTCTGAGAAGATCCCACATGCTGCGGAGCAACTAAGCCCATGCACCACAACTACTGAGCCTGTGCTCTAGAGCCCGTGAGCCACAACTACTGAGACCACGTGCCACAACTACTGAAGCCTGTGTACCTAGAGCCCGTGCTCTGCAACAAGAGAAGCCACCGCAATGAGAAGCCCACGCACCGCAACGAAGAGTAGCCCCTACTCGCCACAACTAGAGAAAACCCGCGCAGAGCAATGAAGACCCAACGCAGCCAAAAATAAATAAATAAATAAATAATTTTTAAAAAGAATAGATGTAAGATTTCTACACTTGAGTACAACTGGGGGAGATATGGTTTTGTGAGAGATGACTTGGGGGTTTTACTCAACAATAATGTCGGTATGAGTCAAGATAGAATGTGGATGTCAAAAATGTTAACGCAATTTCAGCCTGCATTAAAAGAAGACTGATGTTTTGAACAAAGGACGGATAGTTCTGGTCTACAGCATAACATGGACTACACTTGCAGTACTCAAAGTACTCCACTGATTTCTGAGTTTCACAACTTAAAGCAAACATAAACAGATGTTAAAGTTCAGAGAAATGAGAATAGAATGGTAGAGGGCTAAAAATTAAGTTATAAAAGGGTTTACTAGAAGAACCAATCAAGCTGGGAGTTTTAGCTTAGGGAAAACATGAATCTGAGAAGAGTTTAGTTCTGGACAGAATAGCTTTCTTCACATACCTAAAGGGCTTTCACAGGGAATCAGGATTATCCTTGTTCTGTATAGTCTTAGGGGGAGAACTAGAGTTTGCAGAGAAGCTACAAGGACGTATATCTCATCTTAAGTTAAGGAAGACTCAAATCAACGGTTGTCCAAAAAATGGAATGCAGTGTTCAGAAAGAATGAGTTTCCTGTCATTGAAGGAATTCAAGCTTAGCCTCAAGAACTTGGCAGAAGTTATTCAGCAGAAATGGAGAGAAAAGTAAACAAAAGACAAGTATGTGAATTAAATGACTTTTAAGATCCCTTTCAATGCTGAGATTCTATAATTCCTTTGATATTCTGATAGAACCAGCTAGTTTTGCAAAGACAGTAAGATTTAAAATAAATATCCCAGGATGGGAACAAAGGAGACCGAAGGCTAGTAAGACAATAAAGAAGCTATTGCTATAATTCAAGTGTTATTTACTGAAGCTTTGAAAAAGATAAGAGGAATGATCCAAAAAACAAAGCAGAAGCAAAATTAGGAGCAGTCAATAATGGATTTGAAAAAAATGCATGCACACATGAATAGAGCCAACTGATCTTTGACAAAGAATCAAAGGCAATACAATGGAGCAAAAATAGTCTTTTCAAAAAAGTGGTGCTAGAACAACTGGACATCAACATGCAAAAAAAAAAAATTGATCTAGACACAGACTGTACACCCTTCACAAAAATTAATGCAGGGGCTTCCCTGGTGGTGCAGTGGTTGGGAATCTGCCTGCCAATGCAGGGGACGCGGGTTCGAGCCCTGGTCTGGGAAGATCCCACATGCCGCGGAGCAACTAGGCCTGTGAGCCACAACTACTGAGCCTGCGCGTCTGGAGCCTGTGCTCCGCAACAAGAGAGGCCACGATAGTGAGAGGCCCGCGCACCGCGATGAAGAGTGGCCCCCACTTGCCGCAACTGGAGAAAGCCCTCGCACAGAAACGAAGACCCAACACAGCCATAAATAAATAAATAATTTTAAAAAAAATTAATGCAAAATCGATCACAGACCTAAATGTAAAATGCAAAACTACAAAACTTCTAGAAGATAAAGCAGGAAAAAACCTAGATGACCTTGGGTATGGCAGTTCCTTTTTAGATACAACACCAAAGGCACGATCCATGAAATAAAGAATTGATAAGCTGGACTTCATTAAAATAAAAAACTTCTGCTCTATTAAGAACAATGTCAAGGGAATGAGAACACAAGCCACAGAATGGGAGAAAATATTTGCAAAAGACACATCTGATAAAGCATTATTATCCAAAATACACAAAGAACGGGACTTCCCTGGTGGCACAGTGGTTAAGAATCTGTCTGCCAATGCAGGGGACATGGGTTCGATCCCTAGTCTGGGAAGATCCCACATGCTGCAAAGCAACTAAGCCCATACGCCACAACTACTAAGTCTGCGCCCTAGAGCCTGTGAGTCACAACTACTGAAGCCCGCGTGTCTAGAGCCCGTGCTCCTCAACAAGAGAAGCCACCGCAATGAGAAGCCCATGCACAGCAACGAAGAGTAGCCCCCACTTGCAGCAACTAGAGAAAGCCCATGCGCAGCAACGAAGACCCAACGCAGCCAAAAATAAAATTAATTAATTTTAAAAAAACAAACAAAAGAACCCAAAATACACAAAGAACTCTTAAAAACTCAACAATAAGAAAACAACCCAATTAAAAAATGGGCCAAAGACCTTACAGACACTTTATCAAATAAGATAAACAGATGGAAAATAAGCATATGAAAAGATGCTCTACATAATATGTCATCAGAGAAATGCAAATTAAAACAACAGTGAGATATCACTATATACCTATTTGAGTGGCCAAAACCCAGAAGACTGACAACACCAAATGCTGGTAAGGCTATGGAGCACTGGGATTCTCATTCATTGTTGGTGGGAATGCAAAATAGTACAGGCACTTTGGAAGACAGTTTGGCAGCTTCTTACGAACCTAAACATATTCTTTCCATTTGATCCAGCAATCGCTCTCCTTGGTATTTACCCAAAGGCATTGAAAACATGTCTAAACTAAAACCTGCACACGGATGTTTACAGGAGCTTTATTCATAACTGCAAAACTTGGAAGCAACCACAATGTCCTTCAGTAGGTGAACGAATAAATAAACTGTGGAACATCCAAACAATGGAATATTATTCAGGACTAAAAAGAAATGAGGTATCAAGCGACAAAAAGACATGGAGAAACCTTAAATGCATATTACTAATCCAAAAGGGCTACTATATGACATTCTGGAAAAGACAAAACTATGGACACAGTAAAAAGATCAGTGGTTGCCAGGGATGGGTGGGCGTGGCACAGAGTATGTTTAGGGCAGTGAAAATACTCTGTATGATACCATAATGATGGATACACATCATTATACATTTGTTCAGACTCAGAGAATGTACAACACCAAGAGTAAACTGTAAGGTAAACTGTGGGCCTGTGTGATTATGACGTGTCAAAGTAGGTTCATCAGTTGTAACAAAGGTACCACTTCGGTGGAGGATGGTGATAGTGGGGGAGGCTGTGCCTGTGTGGGAGCAGGAAATCTCTGTCCTTTCCCCTCTATTTTCCTGTGAGCCTAAAACTGCTCTAAAAAAAAAAGTCAATTAAAAAATGCATACAAAGCACAAATGATATGACTGATAAGGGATTAATATCCAACATAAACAAACAGCTCATACAACTCAACATCAAAAAAAAAAAAAAAAAAAAGACAAGCCGACTGAAAAATGGGCAGAAGAACTGAATAGACATTTTTCCAAAGAGGAAATGCAGATGGCCAACAGGTACATGAAAAGATGCTCAACGTAGCTAATCATCAGGGAAATTGCAAATCAGAACCACAAAGAGATATCACCTCACCCCTGTCAGAATGGCTATCATCAAAAAGAACACAAATAACATGTTGGTGAGGATGTGAAGAAAAGGGAACCCTTGTACACTGTTGGTGGGAATGTAAATTGGTGCAGCTATTGTGGAAAACAGTATGGTGGTTTCTCAAAAATCTAAAAATAGAACTACCATATGACCCAGCAACTCCACTCCTGGGTATATATCCAAAAAAAACGAAAACACTAATTTGAAAAGATAAATGCACCCCAACATTCCTAGCAGCATTATTTACAACTGCCAAGATATGGAAGCAACCTAAGTGTCCATCAACAGATGAATGGATAAAGAAGATGTTGTGTGTGTGTGTGTATGCACACACATACATACACAATGGAATACTACTCAGACATAAAAAACAATGAAATTTTGCCATTTGCAGCAACATGGATGGATTTGCAGGGCATCATGCTAAGTGAAATCAGTCAGACTGAGAAAGGCAAATACTGTATGATATCACTTATATGTGGAATCTAAAAAATACAACTAGTGAATATAACAAAAAAGAAGCAGACTCACAGATACAGAGAACAAACTAGTGGTTACCAGTGGAGAGGGAGGGGAATCTAAAAAATACAACTAGTGAATATAACAAAAAAGAAGCAGACTCACAGATACAGAGAACAAACTAGTGGTTACCGGTGGAGAGGGAGGGGAGGGGTAATACAGAGGTGGAGGAGTGGGAGGTACAAACTACTGGGTATAAGATAGGCTCAAGGATGTATTATACAACATGGGGAATATAGCCAATATTTTGTAATAACTGTAAACAGAAAGTAACCTTTAAAATTGTAGTAAAAATGTGTAGAAAAAATAAAAATAATAAAAAGTTAAAAAAAAGTATGCAAAGCAAAGGAAAAAGGGAAGAAAACATGACTCCAAGAACCTAGAAAATAAAGGTAACTGGGAAGACAGAACTATTTGTGGGATGGGGAAAAAAATGTTTAATAAACGTAACAAAGTTTTGAACATTTCAAAAATTCACTTCAGTAAGAATTCTAATGGGAGATGGTGAAAGCATCTGACGATACAGTCATACATTACATACAGTAAAGGTGATCTAAAAATCACCACTAAATGCTTGGATAAAAGGAAATAAGCCTCCAGAAAATACTGAAGCTTATTCTAGAGAATGGGCAGTGTGGCTTCACATCCAAGTTGTGAAATCTAGAATAAGAAACCCAATAGTAAATCAACTCATTTAAAATGCTGAACCAAGAAGCCTAAAGAGCACCAGACTGGGAGTAAGGCAACCTGCATCCTAGCCCCTACTGTGACTCTAGCTTAAATAAACAGTTTACCCTCCTGGGGTCCCAAAATCCTCATCTATGAAATAAGAATGACATAAGCTTTTAAATAAGCTTTTCTCAAACTGGTGTTCCTTGAAACATTAATAGTTATATCTTTACGTCCGTATGTTTGTTAAGTAAGTTTAAGTAAATTTGGAAAATGTCAGACTAGATAATTTCTATGGTCTGCTGCTCTAACATGGTGTAATTCTGATCCAAATATATAGTTACCTTAATGAATTTAAATCTAATATATATACAGATATACTATTTGCTTTTGATTATCTCATAGAGAGGAGTATTAAAGAATGTAAAATGGGTGACAATCCTTTTGAGAAAATTTCATACCTCGACAGTGGCGATTGAGAGCAGAAAGCAAAGGGTCTAATAACAAGAAGAACAAAAACTGAGAAAGGACTGGATAATTAAGGTAATAAATGCAAATAACGTCTTTCATTCTGTTTGTCTATCCTTCTAAATGATCTTTTCCTTCAAATTCTTAGACAAGGTGCTAAGAACAGAATTACCCAACTACAGGTTCAACCCATTTGATTTTTTAAAAATTCATTTTTAGGCAAAATGGAGAAAAGGATTCAATCTTTTGACTGTGGCAATAAACTATCATCTTTATGTTACACACAGTATCTCACCTGGAGCCATTACTACATATAAGACAAATATGAATTTTGAATGGCTGAGTTCTATATCATTTAGTATGACATATGGTCAGCCTTCTGTAGGCAGATAAAGAAAAATCAGACTACAGAGAATTTGTAACACAGTAAAGTGGATCTTCCTATCTCCCTTTTTCTAAGCTTTCACAGCTACAGTTGGTTGCCTAAATGAAGAGCTATGTTCTGGGCAGTTTTTTGCTAACATTATTGTTAATTCTTTCTTCCACTTCCCTTCCTACAACATCCTATTCTCTATAGTGTCTATCAAGATGGTTGTTGTTTTTCCAAGTCAGTATACCACATATAAGAAGAAACTGATGTGATTTATAGAAGGAAGTGATAGAGCATTTATCAGCTCTCCTCTGATGGAATGTGATAAAAAGTAAATATAAATCAGCCAAAGTATGAGTTCACAAACAAAGAAAACATATTTCTAGGTGTTCCCTTGACTACCTTATCAACAAACACTGTTCAAAATGGGTAATTACAAAATAGCATATGAGGATAATCTAAGGCGTAAACTATTTTGAACAGCAACAAAAGTTTAAGATAAGGATTTGATTAAATGAAATAGATTAAATATTTTTGTCTTTCATAAAATTACTTTTTGGCAATATAATCATACCAACCATCATCTACATAGTACCTTGCTCACTGTGAACACTATGTTAGAAAATTTATACACATTAATGCTATACTGACAATAAACCTACAAAGTAAATAATTTTGCAGGTGAGGGTACCAAGACTCAGAGAGTTTAGGGCCCAGGGCCCTTATGTATTAAGAGGGCCAGGGCCAGGACCATACAAGTGACAAGTGGTAATGGCAGACTCAAAGTGAGCCTTGTTTTGGCATACCCAAGAGCCTTCTTACTGCTGAGAAAGAGATGCTAATTTACCAGTACAGGGCTTATCTGGATACAATTTTGCTAATACTATTTATCTTTAAAAAAAAAAAAGTTATCTACCTGTTTTTTCTTGGAAAAAAGCTCATGACACACTATTAAGTAAAGAAAAGAGTCACAGAACAATGACTAGTATGATCCTATTTAAACAGAAAAATAACCTATACATGAGTACAGACAATCAAAAATGCATATGTGTATAAATGCCTAAGCAAAATACTTTCCCCCTTCTTATTTCTGTAGTCTAGTTCCATTTGGGGCCAATACAAGAGGTCTTTCCTAGATTAAGAAGGAATCTCAGAGGATCAATGTAGATTTAGTAACTTTTTAAAGACATGGCTCAAGTCTTTACTCCTTCAGTGCAACTGCTGCTTCCTCATATTGCCTACTTTGCTAATTTGGTTCACAATGTACCTTATACTTTACACAACACTGCTCTGGGGGCCTTCCCTGGTGGTCCAGTGGTAAAGAATCCACCTTACAATGCAGGGGATGCGGTTCGATCCCTGGTTGGGTAACTAAGATCCCACGTGCCGCAGGGCAACTAAGCCCAGGCACCACAATTACTGAGCTCGCGGGCCTCAACTAGGGAGCCCGCGTGTGGCAAATTACAGAGCCCATGCGCTCTAGAGCCTGCACATCACAACTAGAGAGAGAAAACCCACACGCCACAACTAGAGAGAAGCCCGCGCGCCGCAATGAACGATCCCGTATGCCTCAACGAAGATCCCATGTGCCGCAACTAAGACCCACCGCAGCCAAAAATAAACAAATAAATAATAAATAAATCTTAAAAAAAAAATACTGCTCTGGGATGTGCAAATATAGTGTTAGTCCCAAATACACTGTAAGCATCTTGAGGGCAGGACTCGGGTCTAACCATCTAAAGTGTTCCACAACTGAGATTAATCAAGTTCTCGGCGTTTATTCTTTTCCTGAAAACTTATACTATGAACCAGGCACCAGCACAGGAGCAGAACATACACCAGTAACCTAATAAACAAGGTCTCTTCCTTACTGAATTTATATTATGCTTGTGGGGGGTAAAGGCATGCAGGGGGCTGGAATATTTGTAATAAGCAATTATGCTACAAGGTAATAATGCATAAAAGAACACATGGAATTACTGGAACACCTAGGAGGACACTAAAGTCAAAGCATTCTGAAAAAAGTGAGATCAAAGCTGAGGCCTAAAGGATAAACAGGAGTTGGATAAAAAGATGGTGAAAAAGTACCCTCGGATATAGAAGTAAGAAACAGTAGCATGGCAAATTAGACGAACTGAAAATAGCACAGGTTGGCTGGAACCCAGAGCATGGGAGAGGGGGCAGAGGCTGAAAGAAAGGGTGGGAAAGTCTGGCAGGGGGCAGACCGCATAGGGCTTGTAAGCCATGGACGGAGTTAAGGAGAGCTACTAAAGAGTTTTAACCAGTGGAGTGACAGGATCAGACTTGCCTTTTTATAAAAATCGCTCCAGTTACAGTGTGGAGAATGGATTAGGGAAGGGCAAGGCTGAAGGCTTAAGGAGCAATTCAGGCAAGAGATAATGGTGGCCTGAAGGAAGGCAGTGGTGGGGGAGATGGAGAGAACTGGACAGATTTGAGATTCTGAGAAGACTGCAGCACTGACAGGAAATGGGAGGTGAGGGAAAGAGATGAGTTAAAGAGGGTGCCCAGATTCTCAGCTAGAGCATTGCCTGAGCTAGAAAACAGAAGTATGTTTAGGGAGGATGCAGGGGGCAGTTGAATGAGTCTGACTGTGAATTTACTGTATGATCATGAGATAGCCAAGAGGTTATGCTGCTAAGAGCTCTAAGTTAAGACTGTGATGGAATATGCATATTTGAGAGTTAATGGCATAAAGACACTAATTTAACCTGCGGAAATGGATGTGATCAATTTGGGGGAGAACAATTACAGAGTGAGGAAAAGAGTAGCTCTAATACAGACTCCTGAGGAACTCCACTGTAAAGGACACAAAAGAGACTGAGAAGGGACAGCCAGAGAGGTAAAAGGAAGATCAGAAATCCTTGGAGGGAGAACAATCAAGCAATGAGGTTATTTCAAGAAAGAGTGTTCCACAGTGTGTTTCTTAAATGTGTGTAGACTGACTAAAGCTCTCCTTCAGTAAAAGTAAATATCAGCAATTCTTCCTTCTATCCTCAATTCAGCTTCCAGTTTCTTTTTGTGGTGATGAAAATATGTGCAATGATTATTCTCCACTCCCCCAGATGAGGTCCTCCTGATTTTCTTATTTTTAACATTGTCTCACTGAGACATGAGTCTCACCTCCAATTCTGTCACCACAGTAAATAATGACCAAACTCTGCCAATTTCATCTTTGTAATTGTTTTCACATCTTTTCTTCCCTTTCCATTCCCACTGTCACCGCCCTAATCCAGGTTCTAAGTACCATACAACTGGACAATTATGGTCTACTGGTCTCCCACTATTCCATCTTTCACCTCCTCTCTAGAGCAATGTTTTTCACATAGAATAACCATATTAATTATTTAAAATGTTAACTTTAATTGCTTTATTCCACTGCTGAAAATTCCCCAGTGATTTCCCATTATAATTGTTTGTTCAAAATTTCATTCATTTAGCAAATATTTATGTAGGGCAGTACTTCTCAAACTACCTATGCTAAGGTCCTGTTTTTTTTCTTTTTCTTTTAAGTTTTCAATCCATTGCAGACCAATATTGTAAAATGCAATAAAAAACATTGTGGTAATGTTAAATTACTAAAAAAAATTTCTAAATTCTTGTTTTCAATCTTGATATTTATCTTATCGTGGACTGGTAACAACAGTTCATGGTCCAGCAGTGATCTGTAGACCATATTCCAAACAGCCCCAGTGTGGATAATACATGGATAAAAAGACATTACAGTTCTGCCCTCAATGCATGTGCTCAATGCAGGGCAATTCTGCCATTCAGGGGAGACATTTTTGATTGTCACACAGGAGGAAGGAGGGAACTACTGGCTTTGAGTGGATAGAGCCCAGAGATGCTGCTAAACATCCTATAATGAACAGGATATACCCCCTCCAACAAAGAATTATCCAGCCTAAAATGTCAAAAATGTCAGGGTTGAGAAACTCTGCTTTACAAGTGTAATGAAAATGAATAATTAGAAGACATTAAGAACAGAGCTATACACCCGAGAACGTGCAGTGTGTTTCACTGGCATAGTTTCACCCGTTGTTGGAGCCCATTGGGCTGGCCAGCCCCCCGCCTCTCCACCAGTGTGTCACGCATTCCTTCCGCATCTACCTACTTGAAAGCATCCCTCTGTGATGAGGACGGGGTGGTGGTCCAAAGAGACCAGTGCCAAGAGGGAAAACCGTGTGGCTGACAGGGTCTTGGTGCTCTGGCCGGGTGTCAGGCCTGAGCCTCTGAGGTGGGAGAGCCGAGTTCAGGACACTGGGCCACTAGAGACCTCCTGGCCCCACGTAATATCAATCAGCGAG
The DNA here is from genome assembly GCF_028023285.1 of Balaenoptera ricei. Lineage (NCBI taxonomy): Eukaryota > Metazoa > Chordata > Mammalia > Artiodactyla > Balaenopteridae > Balaenoptera > Balaenoptera ricei. The sequence continues at coordinate 17,135,557 of NC_082658.1, read as the reverse complement.
AGCTCTCCCAGAGATCTCCATTTCAACTCTAAGACCCAGTTCCACTCAACGACCAGCAAGCTCCAGTGCCGGACACCCCATGCCAAACCATTAGCGGGACAGGAACACAACCCCACCCATTAGCAGAGAGGCTGCCTAAAATCATAATAAGTTCACAGACACCCCAAAATACACCACCAGACGCGGTCCTGCCCACCAAAGACAAGATTCAGCCTCACCCACCAGAACGCAGGCATCAGTCCCCTCCACCAGGAAGCCTACACAACCCACTGAACCAACCTTACCCGCTGGGGGCAGACACCAAAAACAATGGGAACTACGAACCTGCAGCCTGTGAAAAGGAGACCCCAAACACAGTAAGTTAAGCAAAATGAGAAGACAGAGAAATACACAGCAGATGAAGGAGCAAGGTAAAAACCCACCAGACCAAACAAATAAAGAGGAAACAGGCAGTCTACCTGAAAAGGAATTCAGAGTAATGATAGTAAAGATGATCCAAAATCTTGGAACTAGAATGGAGAAAATACAAGAAACATTTAACAAGGACCTAGAAGAACTAAAGAGCAAACAAACAATGATGAACAACACAATAAATGAAATTAAAAATTCTCTAGAAGGAATCAATAGCAGAATAACTGAGGCAGAAGAACGGGTAAGTGACCAGGAAGATAAAATAGTGGAAATAACTACCACAGAGCAGAATAAAGATAAAAGAATGAAAAGAATTGAGGATAGTCTCAGAGACCTCTGGGACAACATTAAATGCACCAACATTTGAATTATAGAGGTCCAAGAAGAAGAAGAGAAAAAGAAAGGGACTGAGAAAATATTTGAAGAGATTATAGTTGAAAACTTCCCTAATATGGGAAAGGAAATAGTCAATCAAGTCCAGGAAACACAGAGAGTTCCATACAGGATAAATCCAAGGAGAAACACGCCAAGACACATATTACTCAAACCATCAAAAATTAAATACAAAGAAAAAATATTAAAAGCAGCAAGGGAAAAGCAACAATAACATACAAGGGAATCCCCACAAGGTTAACAGCTAATCTTTCAGCAGAAACTCTGCAAGTCAGAAGGGAGTGGCAGGACATATTTAAAGTGATGAAAGGGAAAAACCTACAACCAAGATTCCTCTACCCAGCAAGGATCTCATTCAGATTCCATGGAGAAACTAAAACCTTTACAGACAAGCAAAAGCTAAGAGAATCCAGCACCACCAAACCAGCTTTACAACAAATGCTAAAGGAACTTCTCTAGACAGGAAACACAAGAGAAGGAAAAGACCTACAATAACAAATGCAAAACAATTAAGAAAATGGTAATAAGAACATACATATCAATAATCACCTTAAATGTAAATGGATTAAATGCTCCAACCGAAAGACAGAGACTGGCTGAATGGATACAAAAACAAGACCCATATATATGCTGTCTACAAAAGACCCACTTCAGACCTATGGACACACGCAGACTGAAAGTGAGGGGATGGAAAAAGATATTCCATGCAAATGGAAATCAAAAGAAAGCTGGAGTAGCAATATTCATGTAAGATAAAATAGACTTTAAAATAAAGAATGTTACAAGAGACAAGGAAGGACACTACGTAATGATCAAGGGATCAATCCAAGAAGAAGATATAACAATTGTAAATATTTATGCACCCAAAATAGGAGCACCTCAATACATAAGGCAACTGCTAACAGCTATAAAAGAGATCGACAGTAACACAATAACAGTGGGGGACTTTAACATCTCACTTATACCAATGGACAGATCATCCAGACAGAAAATGAATAAGGACACACAAGCTTTAAATGACACAATAGAGCAGACAGATTTAATTGATATTTATAGGACATTCCACCCAAAAGTGGCGGAATACACTTTCTTCTCAAGTGCACATGGAACATTCTCCAGGACAGATCACATCTTGGGTCACAAATCAAGCCTCGGTCAATTTAAGAAAACTGAAATCATATCAGGCATCTCAACGCTATGAGATTAGAAATCAATTACAGGGTAAAAGAACGAAAAAAACACAAACACATGGAGGCTAAACAATACGTTACTAAATAACCAAGAGATCACTGAAGAAATCAAAGAGGAAATCAAAAAATACCTAGAGACAAATTACAATGAAAACACAACGATCCAAAACCTATGGGATGCAGCAAAAGCAGTTCTAAGAGGGAAGTTTATAGCATACAAGCCTACCTCAAGAAACAAGAAAAATCTCAAATAAACAATCTAACCTTACACCTAAAGGAATTACAGAAAGAACAAACAAAACCCAAAGTTAGCAGAAGGAAAGAAATCATAAAGATCAGAGCAGAAATAAATGAAATAGAAACAAAGAAAACAATAGCAAAGATCAATAAAACTAAAAGCTGGTTTTGATAGACAAACAAAACTGATAAACAATTTGCCAGACTCATCAAGAAAAAGAGGGAGAGGACCCAAATCAATAAAATTAGAAATGAAAACGGAGAAGTTACAACAGACACCACAGAAATACAAAGCATCCTAAGAGATTACTACAAGCACCTCTATGCCAATAAAATGGACAACCTGGAAGAAATGGACAAATTCTTAGAAAGGTACAACCTTCCAAGACTGAACCAGGAAGAAATAGAAAATATGAACAGACCAATCACAAGTAATGAAATTGAAACTGTGATTAAAAATCTTCCAACAAACAAAAGTCCAAGACCACATGGCTTCACAGGTGAATTCTAGCAAACATTTAGAGAAGAGCTAACACCCATCCTTCTCAAACTCTTCCAAAACACTGCAGAGGAAGGAACACTCCCAAACTCATTCTACGAGGCCACCATCACCCTGATACCAAAACCAGACAAAGACACTACAAAAAAAGAAAATTACAGACCAATATCACTGATGAATATAGATGCAAAAATCCTCAACAAAATACTAGCAAACAGAATCCAACAACACATTAAAAGGATCATACACCATGATCAAGTGGGATTTATCCCAGGGATGCAAGGAATCTTCAATATACACAAACCAATCAATGTGATACACCATAGTAAGAAATTCAAGGATAAAAACCATATGATCACCTCAACAGATACAGAAAAAGCTTTTGACAAAATTCAACACCCATTTATGATAAAAACTCTCCAGAAAGTGGGCATAGAGGGAACCTACCTCAACATAATAAAGGCCATATATGACAAACCCACAGCAAACTTCCTTCTCAATGGTGAAAAACTGAAGGCATTTCCTCTAAGACCAGGAACAAGACAAGGATGTCCACTATCGCCACTATTATTCAACATAGTTTAGGAAGTCCTAGCCATGGCAATCAGAGAAGAAAAAGAAATAAAAGGAATACAAATTGGAAAAGAAGAAGTAAAACTGTCACTGTATGCAGATGACATGATACTATACATAGAGAATCCTAAAGATGCCACCAGAAAACTACTAGAGCTAATCAATGAATTTGGTAAAGTTGCAGGATACATATTAATGCACAGAAATCTCTTGCATTCCTATACACTAACAACAAAAGGTCAGAAAGAGAAATTAAGGAAACAATCCCAGTCACCATTGCAACAAAAAGAATAAAATACCCTGGAATAAACCTACCTAAGGAGGTAAGACCTGTACTCAGAAAACTACAAGACACTGGTGAAAGAAATCAAAGATGACACAAACAGATGGAGAGATATACCATGTTCTTGGATTGGAAGAATCAATATTGTGAAAATGACTATACTACCCAAAGCAATCTACAGATTCAGTGCAATCACTATCAAGTTACCAGTGGCATCTTTTACAGAACTAGAACAGAAAATCTTAAAATTTGTATGGAGACACAAAAGATCCTGAATAGCCAAAGCAGTCTTGAGGGAAAAAAATGGAGCTGGAGGAATGAGACTCCCTGACTTCAGACTATACTACAAAGCTACAGTAATCAAGACAATATGGTACTAGCACAAAAACAGAAATACAGATCAATGGAACAGGATAGAAAGCCCAGAGATAAACCCATGCACCTATGGTCAACTAATCTATGACAAAGGAGGCAAGGATATACAATGGAGAAAAGACAGTCTTTTCAATAAGTGGTGCTGGGAAAACTGGACAGCTACATGTAAAAGAATGAAATTAGAACACACTCCCTAACACCATACACAAAAATAAACTCAAAATGGATTAGACACCTAAATGTAAGACTGGACAGTATAAAACTCTTAGAGGAAAACATAGGAAGAACACTCTTTGACATAAATCACAGCAAGATCTTTTTTGATCCACCTCCTAGAGTAATGGAAATAAAAACAAAAATAAACAAATGGGACCTAATGAAACTTAAAAGCTTTTGCACAGCAAAGGAAACTACAAACAACACGAAAAGACAACGCTCAGAATGGGAGAAAATATTTTCAAACGAATCAACGGACAAAGGATTAATCTCCAAAATATATAAACAGCTCATGCAGCTCAACATTAAAAAAACAAACAACCCAATCCAAAAATGGGCAGAAGACCTAAATAGACATTTCTCCAAAGAAGGCATACAGATGGCCAAGAAACACATGAAAAGCTGCTCAACATCACTAATTATTAGAGAAATGCAAATCAAAACTACAATGAGGTATCACCTCACACCAGTTAGAATGGGCATCATCAGAAAATCTACAAACAACAAATGCTGGAGAGGGTGTGGAGAAAAGGGAACCCTCTTGCACTGTTGGTGGGAATGTCAATTGATACAGCCACTGTGGAGAACAGTACGGAGGTTCCTTAAAAAACTAAAAATAGAACTACAATATGACCCAGCAATCCCACTATTGGGCATATACCCAGAGAAAACCATAATTCAAAAAGACACATGCACCCCAATGTTCATTGCAGCACTACTTACAATAGCCAGGTCATGGAAGCAACCTAAATGCCCATCGACAGACGAATGGATAAAGAAGATGTGGTACATATATACAATGGAATATTACTCAGCCATAAAAAGGAACGAAATTGGGTCATGTGTAGAGACGTGGATGGATCTAGAGACTGTCCTACAGAGTGAAGTAAGTCAGAAAGAGAAAAACAAATATTATATATTAACGCATATATTTGGAACCTAGAAAAATGGTCCAGATGAACTGGTTTGCAGGGCAGAAATAGAGACACAGATGTTGAGAAGAAACATATGGACACCAAGGGGGGAAAGTGGGGGGTGGGGGGGGTGTGGTGGTGGTATGAATTGGGAGATTGGGATTGACGTGTATACAGTGACGTGTATAAAATAGGTAACTAATAAGAAACTGCTGTATAAAAAATAAATAAAATTTAAAAAAAAAAAGGAATCCCAATTGAGACAGTTTGTCCACTCAAATTTTAAAACCCAAACAGATAAAGAGATCTTTATGCTTTCAGTCAATACCCTCACTGCCTTGACAGAAATCTGAGATTTTACAAAATACCTATACTCTTAAAAAGAAAAAAGGGAAGAAGGAGGGGTGGGGGGAAGGGGGAGGAGCAGGAGGGGGAAAAAGAAGAGGAGGAGAAGGAGATGAAAAGGAGGATGACAAAGAGGAAGGAGGAGGAGGTAGTTTAACTCTTTAGCAGAGGAAGAGAGGCCAGAGAAGTTTAAACAGTTGTCTGATATCTAAATGCAAAGGTCAGATTTCTGTAGTTATTAACTATCTCTATATATACTCAATACGTAGAATTCTACCAAATCACTAAAGTACTGGATAATTTCTGAATTTGAAGGCTGTCATTTATAAGTGCATATAGGAAATGGTAGGGGGTGAGGCCAGACCTATAGATCTCCAGTGTTTTAATAATTCCTCCCTTCCTTTTCACCCCCAAACCTATTTTGTCTAAGTTCTCACAACCTTTACATACATGGAAAGCTTTGTAAATTTCCTTGAGAATTAATTCAGGAAGAAAGGCAAACGTGGAACATATGTACTCATCATAGGATATTCTCTGACACAAAATTCAAGGCTTTATTGACTACTTGATTCTTAGATCTCTTCAATATCCGGAGAGGCAGTTCAGAATACAGACCCTGGAACCAGACATCCTGATTTCCAAACCCAGTTCTGCCAATTACTAGTTGTACAAACTTAGTGAGTCATTTCCTTTTCCTCTTTTTCTCCTGGTTCCTGGACCAGGAGAACCAAGTTCTAGTCCTAGTTCTGCCTGTGACTTGCTTAGTGACCTTGGGCCACAGTTTCTGCATCTGTAAAGAGAAGGAGCCAGGGGACTGCACTAGATCGTCGTTCTCAACCAAGGGTGATTTTGCCCCCAGGGGATGTTTGACAATGTCTGGAGATACCTCTGGTTGTCACCGCTAGAGATGAGATGGGGAGTGTTACTTGGCATCTAGTGGGTAGAGGCCAGTGATGCTGCTAAACATCCTACAGTGCAAAGGACAGCCAGCACCCCATGACAATTATCCGGCTCAAGATGTCAGTGGTGTCACAGTTGCAAAGCTCTTGGCTCCAGCTCCCTCAAAGACCACCTCAGAGGTCCCCAAGAAGTGGGGCTGAGAAAGCCCATTTGAACGGTTTTATGTTATGGGCTTTCACGAGAAAGGAACAATGTAAGAGTTAACAGCATGGGACTTCCCTGGCGGTCCAGTGGCTAAGACTCCGCGCTCCCAATGCAGGGGGCCCAGGTTTGACCCCTGGTCGGGGAACTAGATCCCACATGCCACACCTAAAGATCCCTCCTGCCGAAAAGAAGATCCCACATGCCGCAACTAAGACCCGGTGCAGCCAAATAAATAAATAGAAAAAAAAAAAAGAGTTAACGGCATGGACTCTGAGGCCAGACTGCCTGAGTTCAAATGTGACTCCACCACTTACTAGCTATATGTCTTGGACCAATTACTCAACCTTTCTGACACTCAGTTTCCTCTCCATAAAATGGGGACAATATAGTATCTGCCTCATAAGGTTGTTGTGAGGATTAAATAAGTTAATATATGTAAAGCATTTAGAAGGGTGCTGGCCCTATACAGGTATTAGCTAACATCATCATCACCACCTAAATATGGGAATAAAATGGAAAAAAACACCAACCATTTCACTTTAGGAGTCACATGAGTTAGGTTCCTCAGTGGAAAGGTTTTGAAGACTGAACAAATTCAAGCAGAGTTCCTCACACGTCAGAAACTCTGCTCTCCCTCCTTCCCTTCTCCCACTCTTTCCTCTCTAATGCTTCCGCAGCTGCTTAAGCACTCAGATGCAAATGTTCTCACGGTTTGGAGGGAATACAAACTACTTGTACCCATTCTATAATGCAAAAAGTAATTGGAGGAGGTAGTTTGTTACACATCTAGAAATTGTTTTTATCTTTTAGTAGAAAAGGACAGGCACGTCTGCCTATGCTCGGTAAGGGGCTGCAATTAAAGCCCTGGGGATCCAGGTCTCACCCTCTTCTCCTCCACGGAAACTTCATGAAAGGAGTGGGTCCTATCTGTCCCCCTGCTCCTTTGCTGTGCTGTCAGGGGAGCCGCCACAAGACAGAAACAGCCTGTGATAGCACCTTTTTGTTTGTTTTTTAATTACACAAGTAGAAATATAATATCCCAGTTAAATATTCAGAGAAGAGGTACACAGAGTGAAAGAACAAAAATCTCCCTCTATTTCCATCTTAAATTCCCTTTCACAGAAGTAAACAATTTTTTTCAATTTAATGTGAGTTCATATGGACTTCTGTAATGCATTTACTTCAGTTTTTTTAAATTACTAAAACATATCTGTACATTTAGAGCTATACCATTTTAAGATTCGCTTCACTCTATTCCACAATGAGGATGGGAGGATGCAGCATAGTTTATTTAATCATTTCCTTACTGGTGGACATTTAGGTAAAAACTTAGACTTCAACTTCATAGTGACCCGATTACTGATTTATAAGTAACTCAACTGTAGTTGCCAGCAAATCTAATCCATTGGTGATTCTATAGACAGCTCTGCCTCCCCAAAAGAAAGAAATCACTCTAAAAGTCTGTTTATAAATAAAAAATGCCAACTGAATTTACATATAATTTGACTCTGAGATATAAGCACAACTACATTATTTCTATTCAAATGTAAGTAAATTTAACCTGAAAAATTAAAACCAATGGAAAAATTAATTCAAGGTTAAATTTTTCAGTTTATTAAAAGGCACCCATAGTATTTTTAGGGTGTCTGCTTTATCTCTATATCCTGCTCTAGAGATTCTGGAAATCACATGATCCATAAGGCCATTTTCTTCTTCTAATTAAAAAAAAAAAAAAAAAAACCATAAATTCCCCAACCTGAGTTAGAATTAGTAAATTATTAAATTATTACATTCTTCATATTCAAGTATCATCTATAAGTACTCTGTGGAAAAGCAGAAAGGGTAAGTTTTGCATCTCTAACTAGTGAGCAATTGCTTTCTTTTCCTTTCTTAATAAATTACAGGCAGACTTGAACAGATGTCAGGTTGGCATTCAAAACCTAAAATATAGCTGAAAAGCAAGTTATGACTAATACAAGGAAAAAAGATGAATGTCAGAAAGCTTCATTTTTTTTTTTTTTTTTCAAATTTCAGATAAGCTCTTTAGCCTTAGGGTTCCTTTTACAGAGCCCTGGAGTTCGGTAAGATGTCTTAACCACCATGTAAATTGCAATCTCTCCTCATGAGTTGGGGGTGTGAAAATGCATTTTAAGAGTGTCAGTGTTTATGTTAATCTTAGCAAGAACTCCCTCTCTCCCAAATATGGCATGTACAAAACCTTAGTGCCCTTTCTTCCACTGTATTTTATTTGCACTGTTCTTAGCATGTGAAAGCTGTCTGCATGTGACTGAAAGGCTCCTTATCTTCTCCGAAGCTCTACTTTGCAGAGTAACTGCAGTTTCACTTGTGATATCAGAAATGAGTTGCTTTCCTCTAGAATTTCAAAAGAAACCTTAAAAATACAGATTGAAAATGGACTTAGAGAGGGAGGCGCAGAAAGGGGGACCAAAAAGAACAGTGTCAGTTTCAAAGAAAGGGCATACAAAACTCTAACCAGTGGCTTTCCTCCCCACTGGGCAGCCTGCATATCTACAAGGTACGGGTCCACCCAAAGACAGGACAAGGCTTGAGGCCTTTAAGTCTCTACACTCTTTTCCTTTCAGCTCTAATACAGATAACTTCTGCAAAAGCCCCTTTCCTTGGATACATGTGAACCTAGTCCTAAAATTATATTACAATTCTTTAATTCTTTAACAATTATTTCACTGTTCTTTGAAAAAAAATTGTTATTGTTGTTTTTGCTCTGACATTTACAGTTTAGAGGTAACTGCCAGGGATGCCAAAAAATGAAGTTTCTTTGTGGAAACTATCTTTTCCAACAAAAGAGCTACAATGAGAACTGAGGTAATCAATTATTTATCCAGAGCACTCTGCACAAAACTGTACACAAGGGAATAAGCGTGGTGAATGTCTGAACAGGAGTGCATGCATATGCCATAGACACCTGGGTGCACTCAAGGACTGCTGAGTTTATTCACCCATACTTCCAGATGCTGGTTTTTGATGCCCACATTTCTATCCTGGGACCCAAAAGGTACTTCTATATTATCCCACAAATGATTTAAGGTCTTTCCTAACTTAACGGCTATAATTGTAGGCATTGGAGGATATTCTAACTAAATTACTGAGGGCATCTGCTAAGTGCAAGGTTTAGGTCTAGTTTTCCTTGCTAATGCTTTCATGTGCTTTCAAGGAAGAGCTGCCCCATGTGGGTTTGGGTGAGTCCAACTGCTCCAGACAAAGAAAAAGTTAGTTACACTGATTAAATAGTTGCACTGATTAAAACAAGAACAACAAAAGTCTAAACTGATATCCCCCCAAAGTAATCCCTTTTCATACTTCTACATATGACCTTTCTTCCATTCTCTATAGGGCTGGCTGTATGTGACTTCTTTTCCCTTTTAAGGCCTTCCTTGACTTTAATTCTATAAAAATGTTACAACAAAAACAGGAAATACTTGAATGTATTTCAAGAGAGAAACTAACATTTTGGAAACTCTAGGACACTTATTTCATGTGTATTACCTCATCTGATCCCTATTTTTTCTGCATAAATGTGTGCCTCTGGTTAGTCCTTTGGTCTCTCTGTATCTCACTGGCAAAACTCTGTATTACTTAAGGTATATTTGCAGTTCTCAAAAGCAACATGAAGTTTTTCAAGCGAAAGGAAAGAACTATATTACTTACAATTATCAGTCTCATAAACACAATGACAGAAGATAATTCTAAATTTATCACTTTGTGAACTTGAAACTTTGATATACAGGCAAAAAGATTCATTTAGTTAAGATTCCTGTTTACAAAGCAGACATAACTCTAGACTCCATGGTAAAAACAATGATTTGGTCTCAAGCCAAAAGTAAAAATGTTCTCTGCTTAAACAAAATAAAATAGTCCCATAAGCTACATTAATTATTCTTTTCTAATCCCTATTTTTTTTTCCATTTGAATTGATTTAACCAATCATATCCAGTGTCCAGTGAGATCCCACAACCATATAGGTTGACTATTTAGTTAACAGAGAAGGAGGAAAAAAATTAGCTAATTTTGTTCCCACCCGGCAGGGTAAAAGAACACAGGATATATATAAAAAAGGACACATGTAATGTCATTTTATTTATTTATTTTTAATTAATTAATTTATTTTTGGCTGCGTTGGGTCTTCGTTGTTGCGCACGGGCTTTCTCTATTTGCGGCGAGTGGGGGCTACTCTTCGTTGTGGTGTGCGGGCCTCTCATTGCGGTGGCTTCTCTTGATGCGGAGCACAGGCTCTAGCTGTGCGTGCTTCAGTAGTTGTGGCGCACGGGCTTAGCTGCTCCGTGGCATGTGGGATCTTCCCGGACCAGGGATCGAACCCGTGTCCCCTGCATTGGCAGGCGGATTCTTAACCACTGCGCCACCAGGGAAGTCCCTGTAATGTCATTTTAAATTAAATGTAGCAATCTGTACTTTTATATACCTTTATCAAAGCCCAATGAGAACTTTAAAATCACACTGTACTTAGAAGGCAATGAAATAGTCTATTATGTAATTCCCCCGAAATTCAAACGAAAAAAGAAGCCTCTGTTGGAAAATAAGGAATGACACGTGCACAGCAAGAGAATTATTTTTCAGCCATTTTACCATAAAAAAAGTAGCATAAGGACACTGAGAATCTTCATTCAGAATAAAGAAAAAAATGTCTTTCAGTTCAGCTCAAAAGCCAAGGTACCTTTAGACTTAATGTCTTTTTTTTTTTTTTTTTTTAGACTTAATGTCTTTTAAATCAAATTGATAACACAAGCTTCTGAAGAGCAAAAGGCCATAAAGAGAAAAAAATTTACTACATAAAAAAAAAAAAAGAACTCATTTATGCCTAACTAAATCAGTATAAAAGTATTAGAAAAGTAAATCCATAAAAAAAGGTTCTGGGGATTTCCCTGGTGGTGCAGTGGTTGGGAGTCTGCCTGCCAGTGCAGGGGACACGGGTTCGAGCCCTGGTCCGGGAAGATCCCACATGCCGCAGAGCAGCTGAGCCCATGCGCCACAACTACTGAGCCTACGCTCTAGAGCCCGCGAGCCACAACTACGGAGCCCACGTGCCACAACTACTGAAGCCCGTGCACCTGGAGCCCGTGCTCCACAATAAGAGAAGCCAACGCAATAAGAAGCCCACGCACTGCAACTAGAGAAAGCTCAAACGCAGCAACGAAGACCCAATGCAGCCATAAATAAATAAATAAAATATAGTAATTCTCTGTTTGCCTAAAACAAGTTAATGGTTAATGTTGCAATTAAGTAAAAGATTTATTAAAAAAAAAAAAGGTTCTGAAAAAAAAAAAAAAAAAGGTTCTGGGTAGTAGTACTCACCAACAAAACTGAAATTCAAGGTCCCTGGTCAAAAAGCACATTAACAACAACAAAAAGCATACTATATAATTCAACTAATTTCAATATGGATTGCAAAAACAGATTAAAGTCACTCAGAAATTCCAAATCTGTTTTGATTTAATGTCAAACTCTTCAACAGCTGGCAGAGTCACAAATTGACTGAAATGAGTTTACTCCTTTACGTGTTATCTCCTCAACCTCAGACAGAGGCCCTAATGAGCAGGGTCTGGATAATGCACAAACAGGAAACTAGTATCTGAATAACTGAATCCTCAAAAGTTTCTAAACCGTGAGAAAATACTTATACTATAATTAAAAGATATAACTTATGGAAGCAGCATTTTTTCTACTGTTGGCTGAAGAGTATACATGCTCAAAGAAACAATCATTAGACTATTTCTATATGGGGCTCAGGCTTGAAAACTAGTAAAAATATTCCACAAGAATAACTTAGAACATTTGGAATCACCCTTTAATCTCTGCTTATACCCCAAGTATACTTAAACAATATTTCCATGTCTTTATTTAAAAGTTTTATGGATTTATTGTGCCTCAAAATACACATTACCAAGATAGTGAACTACCATATTTTTAACTATTTTCCAAATTAAAATTCTGTTTTTTATGGACTTGGCCTTTGTATCTTTCAGATAGAAAAGTATGCTATTGCCATTTCAAGGTGTATAAAACTCAGGTGATGAGGGTCTCTGTCATTTTCTCTTAATCCAAATCCAAACTCGACCTTTAGCCAGTGAACAGGTGTGTGCTGTGCCTGTAATTTATCAGAGTGAGCGACCAGGCAGAAAAGCTACCAACAATAGGAGGTTGATAGAACCAAGCACTTAGTGCCTGGAAAGCAGTTCTTATCCCCACCATGATGAATATACTTTTATCTCCCAGTAGCAATTTAAAGATAAAGAATGATGGAGGTGAAGGGAGTAATATATTTGTATTCCTTCAGTTTTTTTGGATACTGTTTTTAATACTAATAGTCTGTCAGAAGTTGTTATGTTATAAATTCCTTTCTCAGATATTCTGTTGCTCACATTCCAATCCAACCTATGATATGGATATGAAAACAGTCATGACAGCATTTCCACCAGGGCAAATAAAGCCATTTCACACACACAGATAAATTAAATAAACCTTCAAGAAAAAAGTGATAAATGACTAGTGCGTTTCTTTGTACGCAACATGGAAATTCCAACGTCTATCCTGCATCTGTCCTTTTGCACAAATTTAAAACATGTCAAGTATCCATTTACTAGGTATGAAGATGCACCAACTGGGTAATACAACAGTACAATAAAAAGAAACAACAGCTAATATTAGAACAACGCCCATAGTCTAATCGGTAATGACTATTCAGCAGGGTAAATCTGACCTCTAGTGAATCTTTAAAGTCAGATGAAATCTCTAAATATGCCCTATTAAAAAATGCATAAATATATAAATAAAATGAAATTTCTAAATATGTCCTATAGAAAAATATACTTGAATACATAAAATCAAGCAACCACAAATATTTCTATGATTTCCCCATAAAATTAAAATGTAATTTTAAAAATCCTAATACTTCAAAGATTTTTTTAACTTTTTTTTTAAAGTTAAAAATACTTTGTCAGGTCTGAAAAATAATTTCAAAACATTACTGAAAAGAGACTTTATCACATCCATTTCTTTAAAAAACAATACAAGATTTTATCAAATTTTCCTTTTTAAACTCACCCATCTGTTCCACAATCTCTGGAGGAAATACCCGGGAAGCAAACGCTCGTCGAAAAATATCTGAGAATTCCTTGTCCAGACCTCCTATTCCCATTTTTTCAAAGTTCCAGTCAGGATTGATGATAGACTGGCGGTTTTCCTTGGTTTTAGCTTTGCCTGTGTCAAGCAAAGACAATCAAACGTGAGACAAGAACCTCATCACTAAATGTAAAAAGACAGAACTCCCTGGGTATCCTCAGTGAATAAAGAAAAGCTACCCTTATACAAAGATGAACAACATGCTCTTAGCTGACTTCTAAGAAGGATGAGTTTTGCTATATTCACTACTTTGTCTGGTCCCCATTTAGGGTCAGTAAAACACTTTCAAAATGACTAGCTAAACTCATGCTGCAGTCAATCCGTGGAGTCTGGTCTTATTAACCTCTAATCCTAACCAAGTTAACTAACTTGGTTGATTAGAAGAAACACCATGTGCATGTCTGATGAAGAAAACACTAGTTGCCAGAAATGCAACTGAAATCTAGCAGTCCCTCAAGGCTCCTAGAGCAAGATTTAAAAATACATATATTTATCTAGATTAAGTATATAATTGGGAATATAACCCCTCAGTCTGAAAAGATGCACTAAGTTTGATGCCTTATTTTTGGTTTTTCTTCATCTGCACACAAAAGTCTAAAATCATCCTAAAGTCTTTCATGATTTCAAAATTCATGTTTTCAAATTCTTTCGCAAATGAAAATTATCTAACTTAAATGTCATAGTGCCCCCTAAAGTAACTCAAGAGAACCACATTAACTATCTCAAACACAAAGAATAAAAGTGCCTTAGTACATTCCACTATAAACAAAAAAAAGAAAGTAATATTATAGTTTTTTTTTAAATTAGGGAATAAAAGGTCACATTAGAAAAAGTTTACCCTAGAAAAAGAAAAGATGCTATTTGTATAGTTAGAGTTTTGTGGACTTAAACATTTCCTTTATGAAGCTATCAAAAATATTTTTCTTACACTCTACTGCCCTCTTCTGGTCAAATTTACTGCATGTTAAATCACTACACAATTTTACTTTCCCACGGAAAAAAAACTATCACACCTTTGCATGAATTACTTAGAAATATTCACATTGTACGAAAGTCATGCAACTCTCTTGGGATAATATACCTTAACAAAATGTGTACAGAATATGATATACAAAGAAATCACTCCAGAAATGTATTGGATCAATAATAGGAGATTATGATATAGCCTACATCCATGAAACAATATGTATAGTCATTAAAAATTATATTGTAGAAGTGTATTTATTAAGATGCTTGAAATATGTTAAGCAAAAAAGAACAAATTATAAAACAGTATGAAAATATAATCAAATTTAAAAATTTTAGAGTGTGTTATTTTTGAGTATCCATATTTCATGAGCTAAATATTTTATTTTATAATTAAGAAAAAACAATAAGGGAGGAATGATAATTTATGGATCAAGAGAAAGGCCACATATTCGAAGTTAAATGACTTTGGATATAATGGTGTGCAACCATCGAAAATCCTCTACCTTGTACTGGGTTAGACATAACATAGTTAAGTCAACCAAAAATAAGAATTACTATACAATTAACAGCATCATTATTCTGGTGAGTTACTATTTGTAGAGATCAATCTGCATTATTTTAATATAATAAAAGTAGGGCTAACGTACAAGAGTAGGACTGAACTATGAATCTGTTGGAAAGACGCTCTTTACCTGCACATTCATCATTTAACTCAATCGGTAATGGATGTGATGCTAGTATCACATTTAACACACAACCAGCTGAGGGACATCCTACAAAATAAATGACCAGCTCTCAAGGTCATGAAAGACAACGAAAATCTGAGGAACTGTCAGAGACTGGAGAAGACTATGGCAACTAACCCACTAAATGCAATGTGGAATCCCGAGTTAGATCCTGGAACAGAAAAAGGATATGATGAAAAAACTGGTGAAATCCAAATAAAGTCTGTCGTTTAGTTAGTAGCAATGGAACTACGTTAATTTAGTTTTGGTGGCTGTACTATGGTTATTTAAGATCTAACATCAGAGGAAGCTGGTGAAGGGTATACAGGAACTTTCTGAACTATTTTTTATGGAACCTCTGTAAGCCTGAACTTATCTCAATATTAAAAGTTTAAAAATTAATTTTATCTGTATCTTTTCCCTTATTTTTAATGTAGTTACTAGGAAATTAAAAATGACATACATGGCTCACATTATATTTCTATTGGACAACACTGACATAGTGAAGGTTTTAAATTCTTTTCTACATCATCACATTTGACAGATATGAAACACTCCATGATTCTGTGATAAGCCTCCTCAAGGGAGGTGTCCCTATTCTCCTTCCCCGCTTAAAAATCACTGAAGTTGAGTCACATGTTATAACAGAGATAGTCCCACTTTACTCAGAATCTTCTAAAAACTGTAAATCTTACCAATAAGATTGAGTGATGAATTTTCTGCTTTTTCAAATGCAACTTGACTGTTTCCAACAACCAGTCCTACTTCAATCTGTATAGAAAGACAGTAATTAGTAGTTAGTCTAATAGCAGACTTCTGGACTTCTCAAAGCAAGGCAGAAAACAAAGGGGAAATGAGGTCTCTCTGAGCAAAGTAAATCTTCCAAACTATCAGCTAAGTTACATTTACTTCAGTCATAATTACCTTCTATTATTCCTATTTTATTTCAACACATATTTTTGATAACACCTGTCTTATTATTTATTTACAATAAATATCACTTGCATTCAACCAGAATTACAAGTACATATACAAATTTCAAATTACTATTAGATCTGCAAGTAAGTATATTTTACACTATATTTTAATAAATATGCTGGCTAGAAAAGCAATTTTTTCCCCTACTATCTTAAAAGAAAGAGCACATAGGGGCTTCCCTGGTGGTGCAGTGGTTAGGAATCCGCCTGCCAATGCAGGGGACACGGGTTCGTGCCCCGGTCTGGGAAGATCCCAAATGCCGCGGAGTGGCTAGGCCCGTGAGCCACAACTACCAAGCCTGCGCGTCTGGAGCCTGTGCTCCGCAACGGGAGAGGCCGCGATAGTGAGAGGCCCACGCACCGCGATGAAGAGTGGCCCCCGCTCGCCGCAACTGGAGAAAGCCCTTGAACAGAAACGAACACCCAACACAGCCATAAATAAATAAATTAAATAAATAAATTAAATAAATAAATAAATAAATAAGAAAGAAAGAGTACATAATATAAAAGAAATCACTGAGGGAGAGAATGGCTAGGAAAATTATATTAATTTGCATAATGCACATCATAAAGATTATTAAAAATAAAACATACCTTTTGTCTTTTACCCGCCGCAGGCTCTCCCTTCAGGATGCTAGGATCCATGGCTTCAATGTCTTTTACCAGTAAGCCAAAAAGCTTTTCATTGAAGCTAAACACAAGCTATGTAGAAAAGAAGTAAGGGGAGAAAAATCACTTCATGATTCAATGGCTTGATTCTCACATCATCATCAATGTTTTCCAAATGCAGGCAAGCAGTTTTCTCTTGTATATCACCACGAGCAAACTACCCACATAACCAATGAGAGGTAACCATTGGTTACCATAACCAACTAACATTTATTGAGTATCTGCTGTGTGCCAAACAAACATTACAGGAGGTTCTGTAATTAATGCTCACAAACTCTCTTGCAAACAGAAAGTATTCCTCAGTTTTACTAGGAAGGAAGCTGAGATCCAGAGAGGGGCTAAACAATGGGACCTAGAGTCACAGTAAATGACAGTGCCAGTATGCAAGCCTGGGTGTGTGACTCTAAAATAATGCTTTTCTACAACCAATACAAAGTGCCTGCCATTCAAGTGCAGAGACAGCTTCTGAATGGTCATTCATTCACCAAATAGTTATTGAGTACCTTCTACAAGCTAGGCCCTCTTCTAGGTACTGGAGTATAACAAAAATATAATAAACAAAACTGACTGTCAATCCTGCCACTACCAATTATTACAAATGAGAATAAATACTAAGAAAAATGATTTGAAGTAAGATATTTATTTCTTCTCTGTATTATGGAGGATTTTGTTTCATGGGTTTATAGACATCTGCATGTTACTGGGTTTTAAATTATTACAAATACCAAAGTATTTTCTATTAAAATACAAAAGCTAACGGAGAAGGTAAAAACAATGAAGTTTAGTCAGGCAATCTGAGCACAACTCTCATTCAGAAAGTGTAGGCATCCAGGAGGACTATGGTAAAGCCCCCAAAGCAATGCACAGGTAAGTCAACAAATTATCAGCTAATCTCTGCCATCCTGGGGAGCCTCCTCAATCCATCTAATCCAAAGTAGCAGCCCAGTGGCTCTCTAGTGCATCATCCCATTTTACTGACATCAAAGTACTAAACAGTACCTGGCATTTCTTATTTTCTGTCTTTCCCAACTAGAAAGTAAGCTCTATGAGGGTAGGAATTCTGTTTATTTTGTTCACTGCAGATCCACAGGGATACTAAAATAGTATTTATTGAACACATACTAGGTGTTCAATAAGCATTTAATTAATTGATCAACTGACTAATACGTTCTTGTCTCAGCTACACCCCTGGCTGAGAAGGTCATGGACCTTCTTCGCTGGACCTAAATAAGATTCCTCATTTGCAAAATGAGGTTAGACAAGATAACCTCTGAGGTTCATTCCAATTCTAGTACTTTTAAAAACAATAATAAATGTTCTATATCCTTTTCCTGTCTACCAGTAATTGAGTTTCCACTCGTGAACGTTTGATATTATGATGTATGGGTTATCCAAATCCTTAGAGTCTCATTTCTCCAGATAATGACACTCCATTCACTCCCACAGGTCTTTCCTTCTACCACTTCTCTCATTCCCCATCTTACAGACCTTCCCACGTGAGAGACGCAAAGACAGTCTATGTAACTCATTACAGATCAGAATTCTATAAGGTGGGATTCTCAAACTTTCTGGTCTCAGGATCCCTTTATATATAAGCCTAAACATTTTTGAGAACCCCCAAAATTTTGTTTATATGGATTATATCTCTTGATAGTCACTGTATTAGAAATTAGAACAATAAACTTATTTTTCAAAAAACAATTAAGTACATTATGTGTTAATAACATATTTTTAATTTGTTAAAAAAATCCCTCCATTTTCCAAAATAAAAAAATATAAATGGGAAGAGTGGCACTGTGACATTTTCGCAAACCTCTTTAATTTCTTGCTTAATGGAAGACTGCTGGACGCCCGTGTCTGCTTCAGCAGTCAGTGTGCTATGCTATACCCATCACACAAGACTCCCCTGTAGACTTGTGAGACAATAAGAGGAAAAGGGCACATAATGTCTTGATATTATTATGAAAATAGTTTTGACTTCACAAACCCCTTGAAAGGGCCTCAGGGACCCCCACAGGTCTCTGGACCACAGTTTGAGAACAGCTGCTATGGAGCTATGGTAGGAGGAAGGAATTAGGAATGATTAAGAAAAGTCACAGAGAACGAGACAAATGTAATGGTGAGGTCAAAAGAGCAATGATTATTTATGTGTACAAACAGCAATTTATGAACTCATACATTTTTTAACTAAAATTTTAAAAGAACAGATTTTCTTCCTAGGAGGTTAAACAATATGATATTAACTGAAGTCAAAAAAAAGGGAGCAATGTAAATATCATTTTCAAGAAAAGAAAATCTGGGTTTCAAAAGCTCCATGAAAAAAACTAAACATATATATATATATATATATATATATATATATATATACATACACACACACACACACACATATACATACACACACACACACACACAATTTTCTTAAGATTCTCAAAGAAGTTCATAACCAAAAAAGTTAAGAATTACTTTTCTACAGAAATATATCAGTAAAAGAGAAAGACATCCAGAGACAAATGTCCCACAATAAGAAAAGAAGAAATCTGAGACATGTATGTCTATAGTATTTCCAAATTTACAGAAAGAAAAGCTGCTGTAATTATATATGACGCTGTAACCTAAAAGCTACTTTAGAATTTTTCTGAACAGACTGCTAGAGGTTCAGCAAACATATTTCCCTCACTTTTTATCACTCATCTTAGATATAGCTGTTCACATGCAAAGCTCCTCTCAGTTTTTAAAAAACAGAATTAATTTTCCACAACTGCAGAGATTAGAATGTCTATAAATGAAAGAAATGAAAGAAAATTTAAAACTACCTGTTGTCCCACTGAGAATGCCTGGTTGTTGAACTGCTGAATAAATTCTGCGGCCATCTTGTCAGTATCATAAGGGTTAGAGTCGATACTTTTTTTCTGCAGGAAATCAATCTCGATGGTCATTGTGCCAATACATTGTTTGGCTTTGTCAAATGTATATAAGGACACTAGAGAAAAAAAGAAGCATTTTTTAAATCACAGAGACACCAAATACTTGCTGTGCTTCAAGTAACTAAAAGTTTCATATAAATGAATTATAACAGAACTTGACCAAAAGGGGATTTTACATGGCCTTCATTGGAGGGACACATAGGCACAGATTTTTAAAAATAATAATAACCACTAGAGATGTTCTTCCCTCTGACTTAATTAGAACATACTGAACAGCACTCTCCTGTACTTTTACCCCTCACCCGACTCTTCTAGGGAAATCACAGCCCTCCCTACACAGCCCCTGCATCTTCCTCCTTCTCACTAAACAGAGGACAAAATGACAGTGGGAAGTCCCAGTGGAGTTGGCATAACATACTGTTTCCAAACAAGATTTTTGTTTGACACAAGAAAGAGCTAAGGTGAGAGGTGTGTGGGCTCTTTTGCCCTAACAAATTAGAATGTAGGACACACACACACAGACACAAAAACCTTGAGAAAAAAAAAATGTTTACTAGAGGGATTTTCTCCAGAGCAACACAGAGTGTGACATCTCTTTTTTTAATACTACAGGAATATTTACTGAGCACCTATGATATGCAGGGAACTACAGTAAGTTCTACATGTATAACAGGACAAAGGCCAGGTTTTTAGCTCTTCTTTGTATTAACAGCACCCAACAGTGTCTGTAGGATGCTTAATATATTCACGAACTGTTTAAATGAAACAACAGCAGCAAAATACCTATCGTCTCCATGCTAATAACAAAGGAGGCAAGACAAAGGGACTTTGGAGTCTGTGTGTTTCAACAGAGTCTGTTAGTAACTAGAAGACTCTCTGTGCCTTGATTTGTCAGTAAAATAAGACTGCCTAGATAAATCTTTATGGTCCTTTCATACTCAATTTCTGTTCTAAACTTATCTCTTATAGTCTAGCCACTTGAAGAATGTCCAAGGATTTTCTGTAAATCCTCTGAATGAAATTGCTTGAGTCATCATATTTTTATACTTTGGTTTGCCATAATAAAGGGGACATACATATTTTAAAGATAAACATTTTCAAAAGCAAAATAACAAAGAAAGCCAGGGTGAGGGTTGGGAAATTCACTGAAGATTGAAGAATAAGTTCAAATCTCAGCTGAAAGTTTCAGAATACTCTCTGACCTCCACTTCTGGGTGTTTTGTTCTTTAACATTTCCTAGAAAGTACAGGTTACATTTCGAGTAACTCTCATAAGCAAGAGAGCTTAGTTGTTTCCCAAATAATGAAGATATTTATGGGATGAAATATTAATGTGAAAAGGAATAAGTTGATTCAGCAATTCCATTTCCGGGTGTCTGTCCCAGAAAGACTCTTGAACATTTGCCTAAAAATAGATTTATAGGGAGGTTCATTGCAGCATTATTTCTAATAGTCAAACACTTAAAAAAATGCTGATCAGTAGGGAAATGATTAATAAAATGTGGCATATTCATAATGTGGAATAATGTATAGCAATTAAAATTAAAACTTGATGTATATTTAATAAAGATAGATGGTCCATTAAAATATAATAGCGAGTGAAAAAAGTACACTTCAGAAAGATGTGCACAATATAATACCATTTTGTGCATTAAAGACTCCAAAACAATTCCATAATGTCATAATGCATATATATGTATGCATATATATACACATATGCATTTACACATGTGTATATATACATGTGTGCATCATCCTTATATCAAGAACTTTGAATAAGTGTATTAAAATATCATCATTACTGACTATAGTTTTCAAATGCATTTTAATTTAAGGTCAATGTTCCTAAACAGAAAAGACCAAGCTGTTATAATTTCAAATGCTAGAACAGTACCATGGACAGTTTCATAGGCAGCACCATGGCCAGCACCATCATCAGCCCCAAAGGGACAGATGCCCTGAAGGTTTCAACCAGAAGCAAAGGGCCAGAAGGTTGAGAATGTTTTCTTATTTTATGATTAATAGCATTTTAATGTCAAAGACTAATAAAAAATATTTTTATAAACAAAAAAAATTATAGCCAATGCTTTGAATAAACAGGCATTACAAAGACAGGTAATGGTCAGAAACATGTGTTAACTGAACATCAGTCTGCAGTACTTAAAATATGGCATTTCCAGATGGAAAGAAGACTAAATTATTCTTCTAAGAAGATTTAGTCTGAGGACTAAAATCATTGACTTGAGTAAAAATATGTCTCCTTGCAGACAGAACTCCTGTTCAGAATCTTTGAATTAGCACTCCCCTTCATACCAAACTTCTTACCCTTTCTTTGCCTACATCTCTACTTACACTGAAGCAGCTTTCTATCTTTATGCTACATCATGACATCACTCAGGGCCCGAAACCCTTCCTTGCCTCATGCTTATTCCACCTTAGTCCCACCTGAACACTTAGTTTTATAATTTTGCCCATTAGGTCTGTTTGAGTTGCCTTTTAAAGAACTGACTTTACATTCAAGATAAGCATTTCTGGTAGCAGGAGAATGCTTTAAACACAATTCAGGCCACAAAACATTATTTCTCATTTCATCTTGAATTTTCACTTCTCCACAACAGAATTTATCTGCATTAAAAGTTAAATTTACACACATTCTACCCTATATTTAGAAAAGTAAGTTTAAGGAAATTAGAAACCTAAGCTACATACACACCCATTTTCTCATTAGATTTAACAAGTGTTCATGTTTATTTCTGCCACTGTCCACAAATAGGGAACCCTGGCTTCATGCACTGACCTACTTCCCTTTGGCGCCAAACTCCTTCACTGTCTCAGCTTCACACTATGCTTCAGGTGAGGAGGTGATAGTTAAGGGAATCACTTATGTCAGTGTTTCCAAAAATGTAGCTGATAAGAGCTACTTAAGGGTGATTGTTAAAAACACAGATTCATGAATCAGACTTCCCAAGGGAGGGGCCTGGGAATCTTTTTCTTTTTTAAAAAACAAACTCCCCAGGTGTTTCTTTGAGGTAAGTTTAGAAAGCACTAATTATGCAACTACCAACTACCTATATCTAAAGTAATTTCCTTTATTTTCACCCCAAGTCAAAAAATTTTCTCTCATCCTACTTCCACAAAGAAAAGGCCAAATAAAGATAATCCCAATATTTAAATTCCCTCTAACTCAGAAAAAAAAAAAAAAGTATAAGTTGCCATGTTCCTAAATGAGGAACAGGATATTCTCTCCTTCCACTTTACCAACTTCTCTTTTCAGGCATCTAGACTACAGACTAACCTCGTAATGTGTTCCCAGCAACTGCTTTAAGTATTTGTTTTCTTTCAACCAGTTTAAAGTAAATATATCTTTTTTTTTTCTTTTTAATTATTATTTATTTATTTATTTTTATGGCTGTGTTGGGTTTTCGTTTCTGTGCAAGGGCTTTCTCTAGCTGTGGCAAGCGGGGGCCACTCTTCATCATGGTGCGTGGGTCTCTCACCATCGCGGCCTCTCTTGTTGCGGAGCACAGGCTCCAGACGCGCAGGCTCAGTAATTGTGGCTCACGGGCCTAGTTGCTCCGCGGCATGTGGGATCTTCCCAGACCAGGGCTCGAACCCGTGTCCCCTGCATCGGCAGGCAGACTCTCAACCACTGCGCCACCAGGGAAGCCCCGTAAATATATCTTTGAATATCTTCAAAAGCATTGGATCTAGAAGTTCTGAATGTGAATCTGAACATTCCCACACATCCTCCTAAAACCCCGTGGAAACAAAAAGGAGAACAAATAATGCTACATACGTCCACACCTTCAGCATTACTTGGAGACAGAGAATACCATGAAACTCAAATTACTTGAAAGTAGAGAAATATGTAACAAAATTAGACAGAGCTCGCATTGCGGAAAAAAAGGAGAAGGGAGAGCACTACATAGAGAAAATATAGACAAAATCACCCCTCGAAAGAGAAAGTCCAACACCAAAAGCCAAAACACTACACACAGGTTTGGGACTTGGTAGTCCATGACTCCAGGTACAGGGAAAGGACCTGAAAGTAGGTAGGACTGGAAGTGGCAGCATCAAAGAATCACTGCAAAGAATCAGAAAAATAGAGAAGGGATGGTGCCCTTTGAGATGTGGCAATGAAGGGAAGAAGGCAGTAAGAGAGGAAAATTAAGGATCATGCAGAAACCAAACAGAAATAAGCTATGCCAACCAATCTCTCTACCTCCCCCTCTACCTCACCATTATTACTTATTAAAGAAACTGCCCTTCTCTACACTAACAGAAAAGAATGCTCTTGCACTAATAATTGTGTCTACAAATCATGTGAAACAGAAAAAAATAACTCCACAAAGCTACTGTAAATATAACAAATAACAAAATATTGCAGCATTTCAGCTGATGAAGCATCTTCCCTAAAAAGATCAACTATGAAATAGAAAATATATATAACATTTTAAACTAAATTAAGTATCCTCAAACAAGTATTCAGACATATAACAAAACACCTAAAATCAGAAGATTAAAAACTAAGACCAGAAATAGACAAATAAAAGAAATGCAATGACAGTTTATCAAACACAGGAAAGAAACTGAGGAAAAAGACAAACTACTCAGAAGTGAATAATAAATTACAAAGTGCCCATGGGAGAATAGATTCAAATTAATATTTAATAAGAGGCAGTGAATAAAGACAGGAAAACAACCAAGGTAGTAAAAATAAGGCAAAGAAAGAATTTGCAAAGAACAGAGAGAAAGTAGTTGAAATGGAAGACAGGCAGATAAGGCCTAAAATACATTTATAATTGGAGCTCCTGAGAAGAAAATCAAAACAATTGGGCCAGAACTAATACTTAAAACCATAATCTAAGAAAACTTTCTGGAAATAGAGAAAATTTAAATCTACATATTGAAACAAAGCATTGTATACCTGGGTTGTTGACCCAAAATGACCAATTCCAAGAAATATCCTAATAAGGACATTAGAATTTAAAGACAGAAAAATCCTCAGCGTTCCCAGGCAGAAAAATCAAATTCCTTAAAAAGATAAGAAACTTAGACTGGCATCAACCTTCTCAAGAGTTTCAAACAGAGCAAAGCAATGCAATGCACTATTTTCAAGAAATTCAAGGGAAGAAAACAAGCCAAGAATTTTATATCCAGCCAAGCTGTCCTTAAGATATCAAAGGTATAAAAAAATTAGTTTGAATATTCAAGAACTTAGGAAACACTGTACACATTTATACTTCCTGGAGGAATCTACTAAATTTATCCAACTAAGTAGAAACTGGCAAAAGGACTGATCATGATCATTTGAGAGATTTAATTGTAGAGTTAAGGCTAAAACAAGTGTGGGGTTGTACGTGGAAGAATAGAGTGTAAATACCATGCTCTTATAACGTAGACAGAAATCAACTAGCATGGTGACTATAATTAGTGATACTGTATTGCATATTTGAATGTTGCTAAAAGAGTAGACCTTACAAGTTCTCATCACAAGAAAAAAAAAGCTGTAACTATGTAAGGTAACAGATGTTAACTACACTTATTGTGGTGAGCATTTCGCAATGTATACAAAATATCGAATCATTATGTTGTACACCTGAACTAATATAATGTTATATGTCAATTATATTTCAATTTTTAAAAATTTGCTTCTTCCACTAAAAAAAAAAAAAGACTTAAAACTTGAAAAAAAGAAAACAATTAACAAAATGGGAGGAGAAAGGGGAAGGCAGACTATTACGGTTAAGTGTTGTATAGGTAATAGATGAGAGTCAAAGGATATCATTTAGAACGGACAGAACAGTTTTTTGAAAAGGTTAAGTAAGGAAAAAAAAGAGGAAGTACTAAGGGCACTATGAGAGGTATAAATGCAGAAGTAATCACTAAAACAAAAATGTAAACGTTCCTAAATACCAAAATAAATTTTAAAAAATAGCAAAGAGGTTGGTTCAAGATGGCAGAGTAGAAGAATATGCTCTCACTCCCTCTTCTGAGAACACCGGAATCACAACTAACTGCTGAACAATCATCGACAGGAAGACACTGGAACTCACCAAAAAAGATACTCTACATGTAAAGACAAAGGAGAAGCCGAAATGAGACGGTAGGAAGGGCGCTATCACAATAAAATCAAATCCCATAACTGCTGGGTGGTGACTCACAAACTGGAGAACACTTACACCACAGAAGTCCACCCACTGGACTGAAGATTCTGAGTCACACAACAGGTTTCCCAACCTGGGCATCTGGCAACAGGAGGAGGAATTCCTAGAGAATCAAACTTTGAAGGCTAGTGGGATTTGATTGCAGGACTTTGGCAGGACTAGGGGAAACAGACTCCACTCTTGGAGGGCACACACAAATGAGTGTGCACATCGGGACCCAGGGGAAGGAGCAGTGACCCCATAGGAGACTGAACCAGACCTACCTGCTAGTGTTGGAGGGTCTCCTGCAGAGGCGGGAGCAGCTGTGGCTCACCAAGAGACAAGGACACTGGCAGCAGAAGTTCTGGGAAGTACTCCTTAACGTGAGCCCTCCCAGAGTCTGCTATTAGCCCCACCAAAGAGCCCGGGTAGGCTCCAGTCTTGGGTCACCTCAGGCCAAACAACCAACAGGGAGGGAACCCAGCTCCACCCATCAGCAGACAAGCAGATTAAAGTTTTACTGAGCTCTGCCCACCAGAGCAACATCCAGCTCTACCCACCACCAGTCCCTCCCATCAGGAAACTTCCACAAGCCTCTTAGATGGCCTCATCCACCAGAGGGCAGACAGCAGAAGCAAGAAAAACTACAATCCTGCAGGCTGTGGAACAAAAACCACATTCACAGAAAGACAGACAAGATGAAAAGGCAGAGGGCTATGTACCAGATGAAGGAACAAGATAAAACCCCAGAAAAACAACTAAATGAAATGGAGATAGGCAATCTTCCAGAAAAAGAATTCAGAATAATGATAGTGAAGATGATCCAGGACCTCAGAAAAAGAATGGAGGCAAAGATAGAGAAGATGCAAGAAATGTTTAGCAAAGATATAGAAGAATTAAAGAACAAACAAACAGGGATGAACAATACAATAACTGAAATGAAAACTACACTAGAAGGAATCAATAGCAGAATAACTGAGGCAGAAGAATGGATAAGTGACCTGGAAGACACAATGGTGGAATTCACTGCTGCGGAACAGAATAAAGAAAAAAGAATGAAAAGAAATAAAGACAGCCTAAGAGACCTCTGGGAAAACATTAAATGCAAAAACATTCGCATTATAGGGGTCTCAGAAGGAGAAGAGAGAGAGAAAGGACCAGAGAAAATATTTGAAGAGATTATAGTCGAAAACTTCCCTAACGTGGGAAAGGAAATACCCACCCAAGTCCAGGAAGTGCAGAGAGTCCCATACAGGATAAACCCAAGGAGAAACATGCTGAGACACATAGCAATCAAACTGACAAAAATTAAAGACAAAGAAAAATTATTGAAAGCAACAAGGGAAAAATGACAAATAACATACAAGGGAACTCCCATAAGGTTAACAGCTGATTTCTCAGCATAAACTCTACAAGCCAGAAGGGAGTGGCATGATATACTTAAGGTGATGAAAGGGAAGAACCTACAACCAAGATTACTCTACCCAGCAAGGATCTCATTCAGATTCAATGGAGAAATCAAAAGCTTTACAGACAAGCAAAAGCTAAGAGAATCCAGCACCACCAAACCAGCTCTACAACAAATGCTAAAGGAACTTCTCTAAGTGGGAAACACAAGAGAAGAAAATGACCTACAAAAACAAACCCAAAACAATTAAGAAAATGATCATAGGAACATACATATCGATAATTACCTTAAACGTGAATGGATTAAATGCTCCAACCAAAAGACACAGGCTTGCTGAATGGATACAAAAACAAGACCCATCTATATGCTGTCTACAAGAGACCCACTTCAAACCTAGGGACATACACAGACTGAAAGTGAGGGGATGGAAAAAGATATTCCATGCAAATGGAAATCAAAAGAAAGCTGGAGTAGCAATACTCATATCAGATAAAATAGACTTTAAAATAAAGAATGTTACAAGAGACAAGGGAGGACACTACGTATGATCAGGGAATCAATCCATGAAGAAGATATAACAATTATAAATATATATGCACCCAAAATAGGAGAACCTCAATACATAAGGCAACTGCTAACAGATCTAAAAGAGGAAATCGACAGTAACACAGTAATAGTGGGGGACTTTAACACCTCACTTACACCAATGGACAGATCATCCAAACAGAAAATTAATAAGGAAACACAAGCTTTAAATGACACAACAGACCAGATAGATTTACTTAATATTTATAGGACATTCCATCCAAAACAGCAGATTACACTTTCTTCTCAAGTGCACATGGAACATTCTCCAAGATAGATCACAACTTGGGTCACAAATCAAGTCTCAGTAAATTTAAGAAAACTGAAATCATATCAAGCATCCTTTCTGACCACAATGCTATGAGATTAGAAATCAATTACAGGGAAAAAAACGTAAAAAACACAAACACAAGGTGGCTAAACAATACGTTACTAAATAACCAAGAGATCACTAAAGAAATCAAAGAGAAATCAAAAAATACCTAGAGACAAATTACAATGAAAACACAACGATCCAAAACCTATAGGATGCAGCAAAAGCAGTTCTAAGAGGGAAGTTTATAGCTATACAAGCCTACCTCAAGAAACAAGAAAAATCTCAAATAAACAATCTAACCTTACACCTAAAGGAACTAGAGAAAGAAGAACAAACAAAACCCAAAGTTAGCAGAAGGAAAGAAATCATAAAGATCAGAGGAGAAATAAATGAAATAGAAACAAAGAAAGCAACAGCAAAGATCAATAAAACTAAAAGCTGGTTCTTTGAGAAGATAAACAAAACTGATAAACAATTTGCCAGACTCACCAAGAAAAAGAGGGAGAGGACTCAAATCAATAAAATTAGAAATGAAAACAGAGAAGTCATAACAGACACCGCAGAAATACAAAGCATCCTAAGAGATTACTACAAGCAACTCTATGCCAATAAAATGGACAACCTGGAAGAAATGGACAAATTCTTAGAAAGGTACAACCTTCCAAGACTGAACCAGGAAGAAATAGAAAATATGAACAGACCAATCACAAGTAATGAAATTGAAACTGTGATTAAAAATCTTCCAACAAACAAAAGTCCAAGACCACATGGCTTCACAGGTGAATTCTAGCAAACATTTAGAGAAGAGCTAACACCCATCCTTCTCAAACTCTTCCAAAACACTGCAGAGGAAGGAACACTCCCAAACTCATTCTACGAGGCCACCATCACCCTGATACCAAAACCAGACAAAGACACTACAAAAAAAGAAAATTACAGACCAATATCACTGATGAATATAGATGCAAAAATCCTCAACAAAATACTAGCAAACAGAATCCAACAATGCATTAAAAGGATCATACACCATGATCAAGTGGGATTTATCCCAGGGATGCAAGGAATCTTCAATATACACAAACCAATCAATGTGATACACCATAGTAAGAAATTCAAGGATAAAAACCATATGATCACCTCAACAGATACAGAAAAAGCTTTTGACAAAATTCAACACCCATTTATGATAAAAACTCTCCAGAAAGTGGGCATAGAGGGAACCTACCTCAACATAATAGAGGCCATATATGACAAACCCACAGCAAACATCAGTCTCAATGGTGAAAAACTGAAAGCATTTCCTCTAAGATCAGGAACAAGACAAGGATGCCCACTCTAGCCACTATTATTCAACATAGTTTTGGAAGTCCTAGCCACAGCAATCAGAGAAGAAAAAGAAATAAAAGGAATACAAATTGGAAAAGAAGAAGTAAAACTGTCACTGTATGCAGATGACATGATACTATACATAGAGAATCCTAAAGATGCCACCAGAAAACTACTAATCAATGAATTTGGTAAAGATGCAGGATACAAAATTAATGCACAGAAATCTCTTGCATTCCTATACACTAATGATGAAAAATCTTAAAGAGAAATTAAGCAAACAGTTCCATTTACCACTGCAACAAAAACAATAAAATACCTAGGAATAAACCTACCTAGGGAGACAGAAGACCTGTAATGCAGAAAACTATAAGACACTGATGAAAGAAATTAAAGATGATACCAACAGATGGAGAGATATACTATGTTCTTGGATTGGAAGAATCAATATTGTGAAAATGACTATACTACCCAAAGCAATCTACAGATTCAATGCAATCCCTATCAAATTACCAGTGGCATCTTTTACAGAACTAGAACAGAAAATCTTAAAATTTGTATGGAGACACAAAAGATCCTGAATAGCCAAAGCAGTTTTGAGGGAAAAAAAAGGAGCTGGAGGAATCAGACGCCCTGACTTCAGACTATACTACAAAGCTACAGTAATCAAGACAATATGGTACT
Organism: Balaenoptera ricei; assembly: GCF_028023285.1. NCBI lineage: Eukaryota > Metazoa > Chordata > Mammalia > Artiodactyla > Balaenopteridae > Balaenoptera > Balaenoptera ricei. Next base: position 17,105,110 of record NC_082658.1, on the reverse strand, counting down.
GGCACAAAAACAGAAATGCAGATCAATGGAACAGGATAGAAAGCCCAGAGATAAACCCATGCACCTATGGTCAACTAATCTCATGACAAAGGAGGCAAGGATATACAATGGAGAAAAGACAGTCTTTTCAATAAGTGGTGCTGGGAAAACTGGACAGCTACATGTAAAAGAATGAAATTAGAATACTCCCTAACACCAAACACAAAAATAAACTCAAAATGGATTAGAGACCTAAATATAAGACTGGACACTATAAAACTCTTAGAGGAAAACATAGGAAGAACACTCTTTGACATAAATCACAGCAAGATCTTTTTTGATCCACCTCCTAGAGTAATGGAAATAAAAACAAAAATAAACAAATGGGACCTAATGAAACTTAAAAGCTTTTGCACAGCAAAGGAAACCATATACAAGACAAAAAGACAACGCTCAGAATGGGAGAAAATATTTGCAAATGAATCATCGGACAGAGGATTCATCTCCAAAATATATAAACACCTCATGCAGCTCACTATTAAAAAAACAAACAACCCAATCCAAAAATGGGCAGAAGACCTAAATAGACATTTCTCCAAAGAAGGCATACAGATGGCCAAGAAGCACATCACTAATTATTAGAGAAATGCAAATCAAAACTACAATGAGGTATCACCTCTCACCAGTTAGAAAGGGCATCATCAGAAAATCTACAAACAACAAATGCTGGAGAGGGTGTGGAGAAAAGGGAACCCTCTTGCACTATTGGTGGGAATGTAAATTGATACAGCCACTATGGAGAACAGTATGGAGGTTCCTTAAAGAACTAAAAATAGAATTACCATATGACCCAGCAATCCCACTCCTGGGCATATACCCAGAGAAAACCATAATTCAAAAACACACATGCACCCCAATGTTCACTGCAGCACTATCTACAATAGCCAGGTCATGGAAGCAACCTAAATGCCCACTGACAGATGAATGGATAAAGATGTGGTACATATATACAATGGAATATTACTCAGCCATAAAAAGGAACGAAATTGGGTCATTTGTAGAGACGTGGATGCATCTGGAGACTGTCATACAGAGTGAAGTAAGTCAGAAAGAGCAAAACAAATATCGTATATTAACGCATATATGTGGAACCTAGAAAATGGTACAGATGAACCAGTTTGCAGAGCAGAAATTGAGACACAGATGTAGAGAACAAACGTATGGACACCAAGGGGGGAAAGCGGCGGGGGGTGAGGGTTGTGGTGTGATGAATTGGGAGATTGGGATTGACATGTATACACTGATGTGTATAAAATGGATGACTAATAAGAAAAAATAAACAATAAACATAAAAAAAAATAGCAAAGCGGACATACCACATAAATACAACTAAAGCATAAAATGAAGGAATTGAGATCAAACATAGCAGTCACATCAATAACTGTGAACGGGCTTAAGAAACCTATTAAAAGAAAAAGATATTCAAATTAGTTCATAAAGCAAAATCCAACTCTACGTTGTATACAACAGACACATCTAAAACAGTGACTCAAAAAGGCTAAAAGTCAAGAGATGGGGAAAGATATTTTGAGCAAATTAAAAACAATAAAAAAGCAGGGATTATGATCCTAATATCAAAATATAATTCAAAACACATTAAACAAGATTAAACAGGATACTTTATAATGCAAAAAGGCATAATTCACAATAAAAATGTAACAGTTATGAATATCTACATACCAAATAACACAGAAAGTACTGTGTAAAGTAGAAACTACAGGAGATGCAAGGAAAAGTAGAAAAACACTAATAACAGTAGATTTTAACACACCATTCTCAGTACAAGACAGGTCAAGTGACCAAAAATAAGAATATAGAAGATCTAAACAGCATGATCAATAAAGTAGAGCTTATGGATACACAGCAAACACCACACCCTGATAACAGAGAATATATCTCCTTCTCAGTGCACATGAACCATCTTCTTTCCATGTGCGTGCGTGCGTGTGTGCGTATGTGTGTGATGAGAACACTTAAGATCTACCCTCTTAGCAAATTTTAAGTGTCCAACACAGTATTGTTAACTGTTGTCATCACGCTGTAACTAGATCTCCAGAACTAATTTATCTTGCAAAACTGAAACGTTGTACCCTGCGACCAACAACTCCCCATTATATAAATGTATTCTTCAAAAATGTCACCATCGTGAAAGGAAAGAAAACCCTGAAGATTAGAGAAATGACGACTAAATGCAATACACGATCCTGAACTGGATCCCACACTGAAGGGGAAAAATACTATAAAGGAGATAATTGGGACAATTAACAAAATTGGAATATGAACTGTAGATTAAAGTTTCAATGTTTAATTTCCCGAATTTGATCACTATTACGAGTACATCTTTGTTCTTAAGAAACACACACTAAAGTATTAGAGGTAAAGAGGAATGATTTCTGCAACGTAATCTCAAATGTTCAGGAAAAAAATGGGTGTGTGCAGGTGCGTGTGTGTGTGTGTGTGTGTGTGTGTGTGTGTGTGTGGAGAGAGAGAGAGTAAGGAGAGAGAGAAAAAATGATTTTAAAAAATGACAATTAGTGAATCTGGGTAAAAGTAGTACATAGGAATTCTCTGTATTATTTTTGTAACATTTCCATAAATATGATTTTTTTTTAGGTCTTAGAAGCTAGCAGAAAAAAAAGCTGACTTAATTACACTTGCATTTTCTTTTCTCCCCCTACTGAACCCATTAAGTTGACATGAAATTACCTGACAAAAAGACTCATACTCCATTTTCCCAACTTTGCCACAATGACTAAGAAACAATTCCAGGTTTTACTTATTACTCCTTAGTTTATAAACCACAAGTGGTTTAGTCTTTTTTTCCCCCTGAAGTCATAAATTGCCTTCCATGCCCTTCCCTAATGAACTATGATGACTTTATAACACATTTCATTTTAAAAAGTACATTGTTTTCTTAAGTACTGTCACCCTTTCTTCTCCTTACCCTAAATCAGATTTATCTTTCCAAACAAAGACATTAGGAAACATCTCAGTATACAGTAAAATGGAATCACCATGTAATACCAATTATTCCTCTTCAACATAACTTCGACTTTTAAAAAAATTTTCCATAGCCATAATTTCACAAAGTCCTATCCAGCTTAATTCTAGGTAAGTCAAATAACCTCCCAGCTATTTTCCTTCGCTCCTGAATTCTCCTCACTCCTCACTAGACTCCACAATGATATTAGAATTCTTTTCTAAAGGTAGGATTTTGTTGGGCTCGTTCAGAAATTCTCAGGAGCTCTAAGTGTCTTTGTGTAAAATCCAAAAATCTCAGTATGTACTTCTAGGCCCTCCATTAACTTCATACTCTACTCTCATCACTTAATACAATCCATTCAGGCAAATCCTTTCAGCCAAACATACTTACGAGCACTGCCTATGATTTGCTTGCTTCCAACTCAATGCCTTTTATTTATATTATGTCTCATCTTAAGAGTCTTTCTTCCTTGTCTCTATCATGTCATGCTTTTCCCCTACTTCATAATCATGCTCAAAATGCCAGTGCCTAGAAAGATTTCTCTGGCTAATTTTCCAATCAATTCATCCACTCCTGTTCCGTCTTAGCACTTCTACACAGAGCTCCTAAAGGTAATATTTGTGCACAAATTTACCTTGTACATCTTCTGTGAGCTATGAACATGTGGATATTCCTTTCCCTACTAGATTGTAATTTCCAGATAGAATAACAAGTAGATAAAGAGGTAGGTTTCATAACTATTTACTTTCCATTCTCATAGACCTAACTGTAATATGGATGAAAGTGTAATGGCCTGACAACAAGTAACAGAAAATTGTACAGATCTCCATAACTATGAGAAAATCATAAAGAAAATCTACCTCAGGTAGCTAAAAAATATACTTACCTTCTATTTCTTGCCCAATAGAAAGTCCAGCCCATTTTCGCTGTAAAATAAAAAAGAGAGAAAAAAAGACACTTAACACCAAATCAATCAAAATTAGAGAAATGAGGAAAAGAGGATTTCTTTGAATTTCATTAACACATTCCAAGACCAAAACATGGTAGTTAAGTGTTGAATTGTGTCCCACAAAAAGATATGTTGAAGTCTTAGCCCCCAACACCTGTGAATGTGACCATATTTGGAAATAGGGTCTTTGCAGATGATATCAAGGTAAGATGAGGTCATATCGAATTAAGGTAGACCCTAAGCCAATATGGCTTCCTTATAAGAAAAGGACACACAGCACATAGGGAGAAAGTCATGTGACAATGAAGGCAGAGACTGAAGTGATATATCTACCAGTCAATGAACATCAAGGATTGTCCACAACACCAGAAGCTAAGCACGGAACAGATTTTTCCCTAGTGCCTTCAGAGAGAGCCTGGCCCTGCTGACACCTTGACTTCAGACTTCCAGCCTTCAGAACTGTGAGGGAATACATTTCTGCTGTTTTAAGCCACCCAGTTTTTGGTACTTTGTTACAGCTGCCCTAGGAAACATATGCTATAGTTTATTTATGCCTGAACATCTATCCTCAAAACATATAAAGCTTGCCTTTTTACAGTAAAGCTGGCACCACTGAATAGGATGCTCCTTTGCATAATATAATGCTCCTGAAATACTTCATAGTATCAGATATTCCAGTGTTCTAAATGTACTGTGGATAGTTATAGTGTTTGATACAGTAGCACAAAAAGAAAGACGTTCAATTCATGAAAACTAAATTAAAACTTATCAGATAATCTATACTGAAACCCAAGCAGGGATTCAAATCATTAGATGGTCATGACTATTCTTTGTGTACTAGCCAAAAGAGTGTCAGGCATTTGGCTTTAGCTTCTCCCCAGTACCGACTGGCAAGAATGTACGGAGGCAGGACGGATTGTGTTCAGGCAGGAATTCAAGACTGGCTTGGTATAGATTCAAAATTAGCAGTTACTGACAAAACTCCAAAGAACAGTGAGAAAAATAATTTTTGACTGGAAATCAAAAGTTTGTCTACTCATCTGAACTTTGTGGATTTTGTGGTGGGTAGTTAAGAAGATGCTGTGTTTTGAATATGTGGAACAAGTGCTCTACCTTCCAGCTTTCTCACCACCTCTCCACCCTTCACCTCTCTTTTCTGTAGTACCCCATCCCACTTCTGGCCAACTGGAAATTTAGTAGCATACTGGTTAAGCCCAGACTTTGGGTCACAAAGCAGCCACATTTAGGTTCTATACCCAGAGACAGCCTCAAGGACGATAATAACGGCATCTATCATTTGGGGTTGTTAAGAGAATTAAATGAGTGAACACAGGCAAAAGCACTTAGAATAGCACTTGGCCTATAGTAAATGTTGGGAAAATTTTTTTAAAGCAGAGACAAGGAAAAATAGTTAGAAACCCCATTTCTGGCCAGCAGAATCTCAAATGCAGCTCTGTAAAAGCTGGTTAATCCTAGAATACTCCAAACCTTTGATCTATAAGAAGCAAATGTGAAAGGTAGTCCTGATATTGGAGAGGCATCTGAACAGAGAAAAAGGGAACAGTGAGTGAACATTTCCCATAATTTTTGAGGGATTCAAGAGATCTTTAATAGTTCCCTAACAAGTGTTTGATCTCCTTCCTTAAACCTCCAGGTGTGGGAGGGCAGAAATCAATGCTTATTAGCATACTACAAGGAGGTAAAGGTTGCATTTGCATTGTTTAGGACTGGGGACCAGCAGCATGAGTCAGGTGACAAGGGAGGAAAGGATACAGACTCCTACTGGCGATGCTCCTACATTATGTATTATGTGCCTGCAATAGTGCTAGGCAATTTCCCCTCCACAGAATCCACCAACAGTTATAAATGTAATCATAATCCTTTCACTTATTACAGAAGCCCAGCAAGTTAGGTTGTAATTTGAGATAACAGCTACTCATATCATATTCTTTAGTCTGACATCATTGCATTTTAAAATCACTATTAGATGTCAATTTTAGAAGTAAATGCCATTTTTATATATTTTATACATTTTCCGTTACCCTGTGAGCTAACATTAAAATAACTTGACACTTTGATAGCTGATATCACTGCAGAATTCTTTTAAATTAGGGGGAAAAAGTCAAGGCAATAAAAGGCAGACATAGTAAAAACTGGCAATTAAGAATATATCTTTAAATTCCTTACATAATACCTAGATGGTTTTCCTCAATATGAATCAATACAGTTACAGCGTGACACAGCTTGCTTTAAATGAATTGATTCTTTTACGACTTCCAAGAATAGAAGAGAATAAAAAAAAAAAAAAAAAAAAAAAAGAATAGAAGAGAATAAATTCCTGAGTTACCTGAGGTAAGCTGAATGCAATGCTCCCTGGAACCACAGATGGGTGGGTCCTCAGTGTAAATGTGTACCTGTGGTTGGGGGAGGTCCTCACCATCACGTGCCTAAAAGACAGAAACACAGTCAATACTCCACGTCAAAGGAAATAAAGAACATCAATTCCAAATGTGCTCATTTTCAACAAACAATGCTTGATGAGTACTGGGTGGAAACATGGCATTATATGAGTCCTGAAGAAACAGGACCACAAATTTCATTTCCAAAAACTGTCCGCAATTCAAAATGTTTTCCAGGAATAAGGACCACCTCAGGCCAAACAGACATCAAGCAGAATCAGGACCAATTTCAAGAGAGTACATACCATCCAAAACATCAATGTCATTACATTTCCAGTTTACATAAAACTGAAGACAGTGATTTACTTGATAGTAAGTAAAAATTAGATGAATTTCCTCTCCTGAGACTTATTTCACATCCTAACTAGACTAAAGGAAGGAGAACCAAAGATAGAATAAAGCCAGGATATAGCAGTCAAAAAAAAAGTTAGTTTTTAGGACTATTCATTACATCTCTTTGCAGATTCCCACAACAGGTTGAAATAGTAACAGCCTGTAAAATTAAAAAGGTGGTAAAAATGAAAAAATTTTCCCAAAATATATCAGCTTCCATATAGATATCAATATTTACTATTTCAAAGCATTTTGTGCTAATTCACCCTGCTCAGAAGTTACCTGTAAACAGATGAACTATAGTTATCTCATGATCATCTCCTACACCAAGAAACTACCAAGGACTGTGTGTGAGATAGAAGCTTCACACTCTGCTACAATAGCACTATCTTTTTAAAAATTATCTTTTAGAGTGCTATAATTTTTAAAATATTAATGGTTAATGTTTCTATACATATCATTTTGTCAGTAGGACACAAGTTCCTTATATCTACTATACTTTAAGTAACCCCCTCATGTGTACAGTGAACATCTAACACGTAAAAGAATTCCATAAGCAAATTCTCACACTGATTGTCTGTAGTCCAGTATATATGTAGAAAGTTCTATGTTCAACTTAGAATCACAGAATTTTTAGGACTGGAAACAATGTTAATACAATTATGTAGTATAGCCCTTTACTCTGAAGCGGAAAACCACAGATGATTAGCAATTCTAACCCTGTGAAACTCATGTATTTCTCAGATAGCTTTAGAAACAGAAAAAGGCTCAGTTAAAATCCCACTTCCTTCCTCATTTCCCTAGTTTGCCTTCTGGAACAGCCCCTTCATGTCCTTATCTCCACCAACCTTAGAAGCACATGGATGGCAATGAACTTGGTAGCAGGGTATTTAGAAGTTCTGCCAATGGGTGATGTGAATCAGTTAAAATAAATGACAGTGAAAAATGCTTGTAAAGATTCTACAATTGTGCATCTTCCAATTTTCATGTCTCTTGGATTATCATAGTAATAATGATCAAAACAGCTAATATTTATTGAGGACTTATTAATGTGGTAGACTCTGTTCTAAGTGCTTTATTTGTGTAACTCAATATTCACAAACACCCTGAGGAAGATAGTACCATCATCCCCATTTTACAGATTAGGACACTGAGGCACAGTCAGGGTAAATAACTTACCCATGGTCACCCAGTTTATAATTGGCAGAACCAGGATCCAAACTCAGACAATCTGACCCAAAGCCAAAAACCTAATGACTATGCTATATATGATTCATATATCCAGTATGTTTAGTTCTGCTAAGAAAACCAGTGGAAAAATAAAGTTATATATAAAAAACTATGTATCATTTAGAAAACATTATATTTATCAAAATTTGATACAGTAAATACATGACTCTCATCTCCCATTTTCCAATTCAGCAAGAGGAATTAAAAAATTATACTCAAACGTTTCCAAAAATTAATTAATTAATTAAATAAGGACTCTCCAGAAGTTTCTAAAATACCATTTAGCAGGTTAGAAGAAAACAAAGTCAGATACTCACTGGCCAGACTGGAAATCCTTTTCATTCACAACTGCACAGTTAGTTAAAGATAATTCATCTGTAGGACATCTTGCAGCTTGCATACTCTGTAAGAATCAATGATTAGGAAAATAAAATTAAGTCACCTTTTATTTTCTTAAAGAATATTTTATGCTTCCCTGTCCTCTATTCCCCATCACCTGTAGTAAACGCTTACTGTTTTTGACCCCCAGCACCCCTTACTCTGTGGTAACAGTAAACCCTGCCTTTCGGAAACTGCTCCCTCCCCATTCCATGTGCTTTTGTGGGCCTGCCAATCACAGCACACGTGCAATCACACAGAGTACTATCCCATCCATGGGACTTTATATAGACAGGCGCTAGAAGAAAGGCACTCTCCCTCGCATCACCACCACACGAAGGAAGCCTTTCTGCTCTAAAAGAAGAAAACTATCGCAGAGAAAGCAAAGGTGACAGAGACACAGACAAACAGACACCTTGAGACTCAGACCCGACAACGAAGTTAAAACCCTTGAGACCAGTTCTGAAAGTTGGCTGAGTCAATAAACTCTTTTTTTGCTCAAGCTTATTTGAGTTAGTTTTCCATTTCTCCCAAAAAAAAAAAAAAAAAGATTTTGACATAAAAATGCAATGATGTAAATTCAATACATTTGATAAAGTATATCGTGAAAAAGTATCTCATAAGAGATCTCAAGTGGCTACGAACCATTTCTCCTACAGACTAAGAAAAGCTATCTTCCAAATACCTCCCAACAAAAATAATTACAGGTATATTTAAAATAAAATAGCAATTAACAGTCCTTTTGATCAACATTGATCAACAGCTACTAGTAAAACATTCCTTCATATAATGTATGTAACCAATAATCCTTCCACCATCCCCTAGGGTTTCCTAGTTATTGAAATATGACACTCATAGTCTGTTTATGACTAACATACTCACTCTTCAAACCTAAAGCCAAAGCTTATTCTTCTTAAATTTGTCTCCCAAATACAAATTTATAGAGGAAAATAAATTACTCTTTGCCTTGCTTTTGTTTTTAATAAAAGGCTAGTTTCAATACAGCTACCCCAGTTGTTCAGAGCAGTGGTCTCTAAAGTGGGATATGTGCACCTGAAGGGTTTGCAGGATAATCCTTTGGGGTATAAGAAGAAAATATCAGTTCTTCTATTTATATTTATTTATACCCATTTTTATTAAAGATGAACCCCATGCTAAGTGTATATTCTGCCTTAAGATGTAACCTAATGACACTAATAAAGACTTCATAATCTGCCAGGCCTTTAAAAATTCAGTATTCACAGCAAGAGATAAACTTCTCTAATTTTTCCACCTATTTTAAAGTCACATCCTATTGAATCTAGCAATTCACAACATTGTATTAAAGTTAAATAACTGTTGAAACTGCTAAGGTTTCCTGAGAGAAAAGACAAGAAGCTATGACCCACAGTAAAAATGACTAAAATGATACACGGAAAATAAAATGGTGACAAACTAGTATTCTTTTATTGGTAAATATAGCCAAAATCTCTTAGAAAACTCTAAAGAGCTGAAGATATCAGGACATATTATAGAGTGTAGGAGGTCTGCTATATAGTTGAATCAAAATATAGTTATTTCTTTCATCTTAGAAGATTTGCTAGGTAATTGCAAAACACACCAAGAACTACAATTTTGCGAGTCACTAAAGAAAAGATGTACTGAAAAAGATACAGCCTAAACTATAAATGAAACAATACGCTTTATGGGAAAACTGTAACCACTGATGGAATGGCTGTTTTGACTGGAATAAAAAGAATAATTCCAGAATAAAGTTACAAAGACAGCACATTAAGTGAAAGTTGTTCACTGTTTCATTCACAGGTAAACTGTTGCTGCATATAAGTCAGAGCCAAAGGTGTGCGCATGTCCTTCAGGATGTCAGAGGTCAACTTTATCAAAACAAGATCCTTACAATATAGAATCTTTCCTACACTCTGTAAAAAGCCAGGAAGCAGTGTCAAATCTTTTTTTTTTTTTTTTTTTTTGTAAACCATATAGGGATTCACTGGTTACCAAAAGGTAAAGTGCTACCAAGAAGATATTAAAAAAAGAAAAAAAAGAAGAAAGAAAAAGAAAAGAAAAATTCACTTTGCTCCTACAAGATAAAAATGAACAAAAACAAAAAGTAAAAAATACCTTGTGCTAATGAATAGAGCATTTCAAAAATGGTTACTTAGAAACATTTCCATTGCTAAGCGATTCTGCTATTGAAAACAATGTATATTACCTAAAAACAAGCAAAAAATAAAAACTCTCATATATGCATGCTTTAAAAAGTTCGAAACAAAATTTTCTAATCTTTAAAAAAATCATCCAAATGATTTTTCAATGATTTTTGAACCCGTTTATTAGTACTATAAAAGTACAATACATTCTGATTAGTCTGCAAGAAAAACTAATAGATGGAAATTTACCAACCACATTTCATACATTTCAATAAAACATTTCCATAAATGGTAGATAATCTGGGGGAATTTCAAAAGTACAGCTAAATTCCCCCCATTCTTATCTATGCTTTGATGGCCATTAAAATCAAGTAACAAAAAAACCCTAAATTTAGGGCTTCCCTGGTGGCACAGTGGTTAGGAATACGTCTGCCAATGCAGGGGGCATGGGTTCGAGCCCTGCTCTGAGAAGATCCCACATGCCACAGAGCAACTAAGCCCATGAGCCACCATTACTGAGCCTGTGCTCTAGAGACCACGAGCCACAACTACTGAGCCCGCGTGGCACAACTACTGAAGCCCATGTGCCTAGAGCCCGTGCTCCGCAACAAGAGAAGACACCGCAATGAGAAGCCTGCACACTGCGATGAAGAGTATCCCCGCTCGACGCAACTAGAGAAAGCCTGCACGCAGCAACGAAGACCCAACACAGCCAAAAATAAATAAATAAAATTTTTTTTTTAAAAAACCCTGAATTTAGGGCTTCCCTGGTGGCGCAGTGGTTGAGAATCTGCCTGCCGATGCAGGGGACACGGGTTCGAGCCCTGGTCTGGGAAGATCCCACATGCCACCGAGCAACTAGGCCCGTGAGCCACAACTACTGAGCCTGCGCGTCTGGAGTCTGTGCTCCGCAACAAGAGAGGCCACGATAGTGAGAGGCCCACGCACCGCGATGAAGAGTGGCCCCCGCTTGCCGCAACTGGAGAAAGCCCTCGTACAGAAACGAAAACCCAACACAGCCAATAAATAAATAATAATTAAAAATGAATATCTGCTTATTAAAAAAAAACAAAAACCTGAATTTAGAAATAGACCTCTGAACAGTTGTATCACAAAATATTAAACCAAGATTTTAAAGAACAGTAAAGCATCACTTTGCTTTCTGTATTATTAATAAATAAAATTAAGAGAATTTTCTACAGTTCATCTTTAGCTCATCCTTTTTCTTTTTTGTGTATGTTTTACTATGTATATAAAGTATTAGTGTATCACTTAAAAATAAATAGGTATATATACTGGGGATATAGGATCAAAACATTTTTTGTGTATGAGATCTATGAAATCACTAATTTAGAACATGACACAAATAAGGTCTAGGTCATAAGTTTGCTTTCCGAATGGGACAGTATTTTTGCCCATGGTCACTGTCTGACCAGCCACCTGACCAAAATGTGCAGAACTTTGTTTCCCTCTTACCCAGGGGTCTCTGTCACCTACAAGCTTCTTTCTCTCTTTTTTTTTTTTTCCAATATTTTAACCCTGAGGCCCTGCAAAATCCAGAACTCCTTTCTACGACATTCAAGTTCTTTTTTTTTTAATCCTATAAATTTATTTATTTTGGGCTGCATTGGGTCTTCGTTGCTGTGCTCGGGCTTTCTCTAATTGTGGCGAGCGGGGGCTACTCTTCGTTGTGGTGCGCGGGCTTCTCATTGCGGTGGCTTCTCTTGTTGCAGAGCACAGCCTCTAGGTGTGTGGGCTTCAGTAGTTGCAGCTTGCAGGCTCTAGAGCACAGGCTCAGTAGTTGTGGCACACGGGCTTAGTTGCTCCACGGCATGTGGGATCTTCCTGGACCAGGGCTCGAACCCGTGTGCCCTGCATTGGCAGGCGGATTCTTAACCACTGCACCACCAGGGAAGTCCCACTTCTTTCTCTTATATTCCTCTCTTCCCTAACTCTGAGCCCCTTGTCCAGCCAACTCCTACTTATTCTACAATTTCTCAGCTCAGACATTACATTTTCTAGAAGACCTTCCTAGATATCTTTTCCTCCTGTGAGATAAAGGTCAAATGGAAGAACTTAACTGTATTTTTATTGTCTGTTTACACTGCATAAAAGACATAACGTTCTCAAGGACTGAGACTACATCTTGCTCGGATCTGTGGTTCCCAGGGCTAAGAAAGGGCATGGCACACAGCCAGTGCTCATTAAACAGTTGTTGAATAAATGAACTTACAGGTCAATACAATCTATCCCAACTGCAGAATAAACAATTCAAAGAACATGGACACAAAGGACATTTCAAGGTTATTTAGGAAGTGATATAATTTAAATAAAATTATCTAATAGTTCAAAATTACACAGAATTGATATAGCCAAAGTTATTTAAAAATTTACAAAATGCTAAGTTAACCTTTTCATTTGTAAACTTGTTTACTTGTCAAAGAGTTGGTGTCCTTTAAAAAAAGAGTGAAAAAATCTGTAAAAGTCATCTGGCTGGCCAACTAAAACAGATGCTGTGAGCAAAAAGCCTCCCTACTGGAATCTAGAAGCATCTGTGTTTTTATGGTAAGCCAAGCAGGGTATCTCATTTTCTCATCAAAATATAAGACCCTATAAATAGTAGCTGTTTACTTATCACAATACTGCCAAGGGAAAATTCCACAATTTTTCTAACACTGACCTTGCCTCTAGGAAACAATGATAAAAGCCCAGCCACAACGGCCACATAGCTATTATGAAATGAAAATACAAAACTGACAGGCAAATTTATATAAGTTTAGTTATCTGAGGTACTAGAATATTTAACTGTCTGAAGGCTATAAAATGTTTTCATTAACTTGAAATGTAAAAAATTATTAACTCATTGCTATGCAAAAGAATGAAAATCTCAACAAATCTTTAATGGAAACTTCAGCAGAAGTAATTATATCATTACTTTGAACCCTCTTGCACTGTTGGTGGGAACGTAAATTGATACAGCCACTATGCAGGTTCCTTAAAACACTAAAAATAGAACTACCTTATGACCCAGCAATCCCACTACTGGGCATATACCCAGAGAAAACCATAATTCAAAAGACACATGCACCCCAATGTTCATTACAGCACTATTTACGATAGCCAGGACATGGAAGCAACCTAAATGTCCATCAACAGAGGAATGGATAAAGAAGATATGGTACATATATACAATGGAATATTACTCAACCATAAAAAGGAATGAAATTGGATCATCTGCAGAGACATGGATGGACCTAAAGAGTGTCATACAGAGTGAAGTAAGTCACAAAGAGAAAAACAAATATCGTATTAACACATATATGTGGAATCTAGAAAAATGGTATAGATGATCTTTTTTTTTTTTTAAGTAAATTTATTTATTTATTTTTGGCTGCTTTGGTTCTTCGTTGCTGTGTGCGGCTGTCTCTAGCTGCAGGGAGCAGGGGTTACTCTCCATTGCGGTGCGCAGGCTGCTCACTGCAGTGGCTTCTCTTGTTGTGGAGCACAGGCTTTAGGTGCACAGGCTTCAGTAGTTGTGGCACGTGGGCTCCGTAGTTGTGGCTCACGGGCTCTAGAGCGCAGGTTCAGTAGTTGTGGCGCACGGGCTTACTTACTCCACGGCATACGGGATCTTCCCAGACCAGGGCTTGAACCCATGTCCCCTGTACTGGCAGGCGGACTCTTAACCACTGCACCACCAGGGAAGCCCGATATAGACGATCTTATTTGCAAAGTAGAAACAGAGACACAGACATAGAGAACAAACGTATGGATACCAAGGGGGAAGGGGGGTTGGGTGGGATGAATTGGGAGATTAGGATTGACATATATACACTATTGATACTATATATAAAATAGATAACTAATGAGAAACTACTGTTTAGCACAGGGAACTCTACTCAATGCTCTTTGGTGACCTAAATGGGAAGGAAATCCAAAAAAGAGGGGATATATGTGTACGTATAGCTGATTCACTTCGCTGTACAGCAGAAACTAAAACATTGTAAAGCAACTATACTCCAGTGAAAATTTTAAAAATACTCCTTTCTTTTCCAACTACATATCTGCATGAGACAACAGATTGAATGCAGATGCAGATGTGTGAGAATACAGCTGTCTTCTAAGTCAGAGATTTGCAAAAATGTAAAACAGTGCCACTCACTATTTTTTTTTTTTGCCTTGGAAACTATAGTTATCTTTTCATAAAGGTAGGTTCTTTTTTTTTGTTTAACATCTTTATTGGAGTATAATTGCTTTACAATGGTGTGTCAGCCTCTGCTTAAAGATACGTTCTTCATGATAACCTGTAATGGGCTTTAATGTTGTTTTTAAATGACTCAATCAATAAATATTAAAAATTTTTTTAAATATATAATCCTTATGCCAAAGGAAAATAAAAAGTTATATCATTACTTATGTGAGAGCCTTTAAAGTGCAGAAAGAGAACTGGCTTCTTTCCATCAAAAAAAAAAAAAAAAAAAATTGGGCGGTGGTGGGGGCAGGTAACCAGGACTCCTCTGGGCATCACTGCATAGTTTTCAAATTTAAATAACATACTTTCATCCAAAGGTCCACTTTAAAAATTGGATTTTTAAAATATATGCTTTATTGTTTACCAAAGAACTCAGTAGGGCAAAATAAATAGAAAAAACCAAAGTGTGTAGTACCTGATTATAAGACCTCATTACAGATAACTGCAACACTCATGAATCCATTGGTCTTCTCTGTGGTGCTTCAGGCCTAGGTTACATCTCTCTAGAGACACAAATTCCCCCACAGGAAAGGGAAGTAGGACAGAATATATGAACTTGCCCCAGAGCCAGCTCAGCTAACAAGTCTCACTCAATTTTGTGCTTCCTGAAAAATAACATTTTAGAACTGCATTATTCAATAAAGTAACCACTAGACATATATGGTTATTAAAATTAAAACTAATTAAAATTTTAAAATTCAGTTCTTCAGGTGCACTAGTCACATTTCCAGTGCCACATGTGGCTATCAGCTGTCACTGAAGAAAGTTTCATTAGATGGTGCTAGTCTAGAGCAGTGTGAGAAAGGCCATCAGTAATCCATGTCTTCAGGCCTATGGAACCACTCTGCTATAAACTCCTGAAATAATAATTTCTATTAAAATTGTGAAGTCCTGTGGGACTAGAAGTGATGGATAGAAATAAGCTAAATTTGTATGTCCTATAGTAATCTTGCAAAGAGCATGTAGGGATACCCTTCACATTATCCATCTCAAATCAGTAACTATTCACATAGGTGACATCCCTTAGGGCCTTAAAATTCCTTTACAAACATATTGAAAAAGAAAAAAAAACTGAGCTCCCATTTTGGTTTTTTGAGGGGAAAAAAAAAACACAAAGGAAAATATAAAAGGCTGACAGCACTAAATGGTGGCAAAGAAGTGATGCAGTTTCTTATAAGGTTAACGTGACCCAGCAGATCTACCCCTAGGTTTTAAGTAAAGAGAAATGAAAACATACAGCCACATGACGACTGGTACACAAACGGTCATAGCAACTTTATTCATAATAGTCAAAAACTGAAATAACACGAAGATCTACCAACAGTTGAATGGATAAACAAAGTGTGGTACAGCCATACAATGGAACACTACCCAGCAATTAAAAAGAAACTACCTACTGATATATGCAACAATGTGAGCAAACCTCAAAAACATAATGCCAAGTAAAGCCAGATGCTTATATAATATAGGATGAACTCTTTTTTGCATCACCTTGTAATTAGATGAAATCCTAGAAAAGGCAAAATTAATCTAGAGTAACAACCACACACACACACAAAATCAGTGATTGCCTGGGGCCGGGGTGAAATGAACAGCAGAAAAACATGAAGTAATTTTTTGAGATAATAGAAATGTTCTATATCTGGATTGTATTTTATTGTATATAGGTTTTACCTCAATAAAGTGGAGAAGTGATGGTCTGATTTTTTAATGGCTGGGCAATCACCAACAATTCCCATGTAAAGACAGTATAAATGTTCAAACTAGAAAACATAGTTTAGGTACAGGGTACATACACTCATGCAACAAAGACCTAGACCTTGGTACATCTGTACTCAGGTAGGCCTACTGGAAAAGAGAGCTAACTAGGTCTGCAGAACAGATTCGGTTCTCTCCCCAACCAGTCCTCATCCCAGCTGTAGGAATAAACAGAACTAGGAGAATGGCCAGGTCTACCTCTAAAGGCCAGTCTAAGGTTGCTGACCATATTGGCCTGCTGCTAGTCCTGGGCACAGGATGTGAAAAGAGGAAGTATAAAACCTACAACTCCTGGCATGAATGTCCCATACTAACCATCAGATTGGCAATTCTTCCTCCTGAGAAAAGTAAGATTGTTTGTTTTCCCTGTAATAATTCTTCCACTAAGACGCAAGGGAATTTGATCTAAAGTTCTACTCTCCCTATGGGCAGGAATGGAAACAGGAGGACATAGGAATAAATGCACAACCACCCAAACATACACAAGAGAATTAAATGAAGTATTCTCATTTACTTGATATAGAGTAAATAATAAATGTCAGCTATTATTAAGACCATCATAGAGATATTCAGTAAAGAATTATTTGTAATAGAAAAAAAAAATCACAATCTAAAGCTAAATAAATGCCGTGAATAGGAGCATGGTTAAAAGTATCACAACTATGCAGCCATTTGAAAGGTCAAGGTACCTCTGTTTGTACTGACAAGGGAAATGTCCACAATATAGAACTAAGTTTTAAAAAAGAAATAAAATAGCATGTAGAGTAAGTTTTTAATAAAAAAGATACACACTAAATTAATAGTAGTTACCACTGAGGTGAAACAAGAAGGTATACGTGAAACACCTTCGCTTTTCACAATTCTGAATGGTTGGAACTGTTTTTTACAATAAATAACCCTTATCTTAGGAAAATAATTTTAAATATAGAGAATTTTTATGTACAAAGTTGTCCTCTACAGGATTACTTTACCGGTGATGAATTAGAAGCAAACTAAAAGTCCTATTTCAAAGTGATGGTTACGAAAACTAAAACATATCCACTTAATTGAATATCATATCCTCATAATATTCAAATCACAGGATAGTATATGTATACATGTATATATATACATATATAAATATAAATTTTACTTTATAGTTTTATTTTTTTAAGTATAGCAAAGCAATTAAATTAAAACACACCAAAATGTAAAAAACAATTGTGATTGGACAATGGGACTATGAGTGATTTATTTTCTTCCTTTCTGCACTTTCCAAGTTAAAAAATATAGATAGCTGCTATTTTACTACCCAAATTAAAATTTTTGTATTAAAGTTAATTGATGGTATATTTCATTTCGGACCTCTGTTTCTGCATAGACAGTGATGACCTCACACATTAGGAAAATAACTGGAAGGACATGCTTAATAAAAGGACACTGTCATTATTCATGAAATATAAGACATGGTCTAATAATTTGCTTATGTGTGTTTTTTCTTCATAATTAAACCATGTAGGTTAAATCTAATTCTCTTTGACTACAGTGTGGCAAAGATTGTTGTATATAAATTAAGAAAACATACTTTTTAATAAACTGTAAGAAATTACAAAATATGGTCTGAAACACAGAAATCTTTTGATAGATATACAAAGAGTTAAAATTTTATTTATACTGGGCAGATTAACCAACGACTGAGCATCAAAATGAACACCAAATCATAAACCAGTTAACTAAATCCTTGGCTCTGTGAATAAATAATTTCCTCTCCAAGACTGCATTAACTTGGGAAAGTTCATTAATGCCTCAAAATACCTTACTTTAAAATTTGGAGAAGTACCTGGTACAATATTTAGCACATAATAGGCACTCAATAACTATTTGTGGAATTAAAAAATTGGGGAAGAAATATATCTAGAGAGTGATAAGACCCATATGAAGAAAACTAACAGAAGCACATAAAAGAATATCCAAGTAAATGTAGAGATATATGATGTCATTCTATGCAATGACTCAATACTGTAAGGATATCATCAACTCCAAATTAACCTATAAACTTAATGTAATTATAAGAAAATCCCAATGGGACTTCAGCAAATTCAATCTAAACTGTAACTGGCAAAGTATTATAAATGTAGTAGGCAAAATGAGAAGGGAACAAAATTTTTTTTAATTTGTGAAAGTAGCCAAGAAAAATTTCAGAAAGAATGAGACTGGCCCTACTAGACATCAAAACATGCCGTACACAGTAATTAAAACAATTTAGTGGAATTCCCTGGTAGTCCAGTGGTTAGGACTCCACACTTTCACTGCCGAGGGCCGGGGTTCAATCCCTGGTTGGGGAACTAAGCTCTCATGGCCAAAAAAAACTAAAAATAAAATAAAAATAAATAAAATAAACCAATGTATTGTAGTATTAGTACAGAAACAGACAGTTCAATGGAGTAGAACAAACAATCCAGAAACAGAACCAGGTGAGAACTTGATATGTGAGATTTAGAATCAGTAGAGGAAAGCTTAACTATTCAATAAATGGCACTGAGACGAATGATTATCCACTTGGTGGCTGGACTGGAGGAGTGTCAATAATAACAGCTAATGTGTTTGAGAGCTTATTACATGTCAGGCGCTGTTTTAAAAGCTTTACACACCTGCAAACACCCCAGCCCTCACTCCAGCTAACATTTTTGTTTTCTCATAAGAAAATTACTTCTCTCTAAATGATTTTATTTTTAATTAATTAATTATTTATTTATTTATGGCTGTGTTGGGTCTTCGTTTCTGAGCTAAGGCTTTCTCTAGTTGCGGCAAGTGGGGGCCACTCTTCATCACGGTGCGCGGGCCTCTCACTACCGAGGCCTCTCTTGTTGCAGAGCACAGGCTCCAGACGCGCAGGCTCAGCAATTGTGGTTCACGGGCCTAGTCGCTCCGCGGCATGTGGGATCTTCCCAGACCAGGGCTCGAACCCGTGTCCCCTGCATTGGCAGGCAGATTCTCAACCACTGCGCCACCAGGGAAGCCCTCTAAATTATTTTTAAAATATGACTCATTCTGAATTTTATATACTTAGAAGATAAAAAAATCTAATTTTAAAGTGAATTAACTAAAGATTGTGTGTTTTAATCCTATAGCTACCTCTAATTTGATTCAAGCACGTACTGTAGCTCCATTTGGTCACATTCAAGGATCACAGCATTCTATTCTTAACCTTACAGAAGCATCTTAAGGCACATACCTCAAATGTATAAGGAGGTAGAATCCCTCATCTGTAGGTTTGATGGCAACCCGCCTATCCAGCCTTTGGTCTTTCGCCTCTTGGGTCACTGCCAGTAAACCTCTCTCGTTCCAGAGGCAGGTCCACACCCCTCATAGTGACTTAAAAAGCAAAAGTCCCTTAATTCTCTTACCTCAAATTATCAACCTTTCTCTCTTCACTTTACAACCAAATTTCTCAAGTCTCCCTTCCTTACCTCCCATCTTCTCATCCTCTGGCAATCTTCTTTGAAATCCTCTACAGCAACTACTTTCCTGCAATGGCTCTTCCAAGTCACCAATGCCTTTCTAACTGCGAAATTCAGTGGTATCTCCCTCTCTTCAGTATTCATTTTAATTTGTTTCTCTGGCTGTCCTAACATCATCATTATCCTTTCAATTCACTCAAATTCACAATTTCAAGGTCATTCTTCCCTTCACCATCCAATACACACACGCACGTGCACACACACACACAAATTGGGGCCAAGACCTATTAATTCTACTTCTGCACTGTAACTTGCATTTGATTCCTCCCTTCCATCCTCACAACTTTTGATCTAATTCAGCCAACATCACCTCTCTCCTAAAAAAACTGCGATAACCTAATTGGTTTCCCTGACTCTAATTTCTCTTCTCCAATTCAATCTTCTGTCTGCCACCAGACATGACCTAAAACTAAAAATGTGATTCCTAAATAATAAAGCCCATGTATTGATACTTCATATTCCTAACGCCATACCTTTGTTTTACACTACCCCTTTTGCCTGAATTCCCTATTCCAAACCCCTTCCACCTATGGAAATCTTACCCATCTTACAAAGCCAAGTTTATAAAACTCTTTGTTTGGTTCCTAGTAAGACTGGGTATCTCCCATATCTCTATTTTTTTGTGCTTCTCCAACAGTCTTATCACTACTTATCACCAGCTGCCTTAAACTACTTAGTTGAGTACCACTATTCTAAGTTCCGGCATGCCTGTGCCACCCAGTATATGCAACGTTAGTTGAAGTGTTTATTAGCGTTTTTTGAGATACACTTCTGCTATGGTTTGATGTTTGTCTTCCCAAAATCCATATGTTGAAAACCTAATGCCCAAGGCTATGGTATTAGAAGATGAGGCCTTTGGGAGGTGAGTAGGTCAAGAGGGCAGAACCCTCATGAATGGAATTAGTACCTTTATAAAAGAGGGCCCAGAAAGCTAGCTTGTCCCATCCAGCAGGTGAGGATACCATGAGAAGTCTGTGACCCAGAAGAGGGCCCTCACTCAACCATGCTGGCACCCTGATCTTGGACTTCCAGTCTCTAAAACTGTGAGAAATAAATTTCTGTTGTTTATAAGCTACCCAGTCTCTGGTATTTTGTTACAGCAGCCCAAATAGACTAAGACAAGTTCATATAACATAAAATTCATCACTTTAAAGTGTACACTTCAGTGGTTTTTAGTATATTCACTACATTGTGCAATTATCACCACTAATTCCAGAACATTTCTAGCACTCCAGAAAGAAACCCTGTACCTATTAGCTATTTAATCCCAATTCTCCCCTCCCTCATCCCTTGGCAACCACTAATCTACATTCTCTCTCTACGGATTTGTCTATTCTGAACATTTCATATAAACAGAATCATACAATCTGTCATCTTTGTGACTGCTTCTTTCAATTAGCATAATATTTTCATGATCATCTATGTTGTAGCAAGTGACAGCACGCCATTCCTTTTTTGTGATCATATTCCACTGTATGGATAACCCACATTTGTTTTATCTGTTCATTAGCTGATGTACATTGGGTTGTTTCCACGTTTTGGCTATTATGAATAATGCTGCTATGAACATTCATGTACAAGTTTATGTACGAACATATACTTTCAACTCACTTGGTTATATAGCTAGGAGAATTGCTGGATCATTCTATGCTTAACTTTTTGAAGAACTGCCAAACTGTTTCCCACAATGGCTGCTCCATTTTACATTCCTACCAGCAGCGTATGAGGGTCCCAAATTCTCTACACTGTCATCAACAAACTTTTTTTGTTTAAACTATAGCCATCCCAGTGGGTGTGAAGTAGTATCCCATTGTGGGATTTGATTTGTATTTCTCTAATGATTACGATGCTGAACATCTTTTCATGTGCTTATTGGTCATTTTCACATCTTTTTTGGAGAAATATCTATTCAAATCCTCTGCCCATTTTAAAATAGAGTTTCTTTTTATTGTTGAGTTGTAAGGGTTCTCATACATTCTGGATACTAGACCATTATCAGACATATGATTTATAAATATTTTCTCCCATTCTGTGGGTTGTCTCTTCACTTTCTTGATGCATGAAAATTTTTAATTTTGATGAAGTCTAATTTATCTATTTTTCCCTTTGGTGCTTGTGCTTTTTGTGTCATATCTTTAAAAAGATTGTTTAATCCAAGGTCATGCAGATTTTCACCTTTGTTTCTTTCTAAGAATTTTATAGATTTAGATCTTTGACCCATTCTGAGTTCATGTTTGTATGTGGTGTGAGGTAAGGGTCCAGGTTCATTCTTTTTCATGTAGATATCCGGTTGTCTCAGCATCATTTGTTAAAAAGACTATTCTTTCCCCACTGAATGGTCTTGACCCTCTGTTGAAAATCAATTAACCATAAATGTATGGTTTTCTTCGGGACTCTCAATTCTATTCCACTGGTTTACATGACTATGTGACTATCCTTAGGCCACTGCCATATCATCTTGATTACTGTACTTTACAATAAGTTTTGAAATCAGGAAGTGTGTCCTCCAACTTTACTCTTCTTTTTCTTTTTCAAATTGTTGTGGCTAAAATGGCTTTGCAACTCCATATGAATTTTAGGATCAGCTTGTCCACTTCTGAGAACAAAGCAGTTGGAATTTTGAAAGGGGCTGCACTGAATTTATAGATCAATTTGGGGAGTACTGCCATATTAACAATATTAAGTTTTCCGATCCATGAACAGATTTTCATCTACGTTTCCTTCTAAGAAGATGTCTTTCCATGTATTTAGATCTTTAATTTCTTTCAATGTGTTTTATAGTTTTCAGTGTACAAATCTTACAATTCTTTGGTTAAACTTAGTCATAGGTATTTTGTTCTTTTCGATGCTATTGTAAATGGAACTGTTTTCTTAATTTTATTTTCAAATTGTTCATTGCTAGTGTATAGAAGTGCAAATGATTTTTGTATATTGATCTTGTATCCTGCAACTTTATGGGATTCATTTTTTAGCTGTTTTTTTCTTGTAAATGCTTTCATCTGTACACAGATATAATTTTCTTTCTTTCTAATTTGAATGCCTTTTTTACTTGCTTAACTGCCCTACCTAGAACCTCCAAAATAGTGTTGAATAGAAGTGGTAAGACAGCAGACATCCTTATCTTGTTCCCGATCTTAAAGGGGAAAGCTTTCAGTGTTCGCCAGTAAGTATGATGTTAGCTGAGGGTTTTTGTGTTAGTTGAAATATATTTGTTGAACTGAATTTTCAGAGTGCCATCTCATAAGGTTGCTCTGAGAGTCTAAGATCTGTGAAGGTGTTTTCAAAACTGTAAAATACCATTCATTCAATTTAAGATATTCTTATTTAGTAACTGAGTGTTCTTACTCTGAAAAGTTTACTCCAAATGTTCTTAAAGAAATCAAAACAATGTTTGTGAAGCTTTTTTTTTTTTTTAATTCCAACATCCTGATGAAAGTTTGGCACCTACGTTCTTTTGAAGAGTGAAGAAGGAGAGAAGAATTTTTGGAGAAGGAATCAGAACAAGGATCCCAGGCCTTAGAGCCTCTCCCCAGTCCCAACCCCTAAGTCCCATAGCTCTGGGCTCTTCCCTTAGCGAGACAGAGGGCATTCAGGAATGCAGAAAGTTAGAGATGCAAGACAGGCAAGAAGCAAGAGGCAGCATGGTACAGAAGGTGAAACACAAGTTTCAGTACAAAAAGTTAGCTGTGATTTCAGTTGTTCAGAAAAAAAAAAAAAAAGAAAAAAAAGTGAGACACCTGAAAATATTAGAAAGTCTAATAAATTTCACATCTTCAAAGCTGCAAAATCTATTGATTTACATCCATATTAATCTAAATTGCTGATGTTAATCTGAGTCACTATAATTAAACATGCTAATAATTCATGATGCAAGTGCCTGTAATACTGAGAGGTTTCTCTGTTTAATAAACTCAGCTTGATAGTATAAGAATAATATAATGGTATTATTTATATTTTTTGGTTATTTAGAAATAATTATTTATAAATAATTGAGTAAAAGATTGGCTGTCGGAAGGCAAAAAGGAATTACTACCTTACTTTTGTTCAATGGAACAAATATTTAATGAATACCTATAATGTTCCAGGCACTGTGGTCTGTGCAGGAGATGCTCAATTAACAATGAAGTAGTGACTACTTTTTATATTTTTTGAATACTGAATAAAAATAAAATACTTATTGAAAACGTAAGATATAAAATACCGAGAAACAATCACCATGTTCCTACCACCTAGTTTAAGAAAAAGAACATTACCACTTCTTTAAATCAACTTTTTATTAAAGAAAACATACATACAGAAAAGTACACACATTGTGTTTGGAAGGCAGCTATGCTCACCACTATACCACCAACTCTGCACCACACATTGTGTTTGGCTCAAAGAATTTCTGCAAAGTGAACACACCCAGGGTAACCAACACCCAGTTAAAGAAAGAGAACATTACCAACATCCCATACTGCCCCCTCCTAATCACTAGCCCTTCACCCCCAACCACAGATAACTGCTATCTTGTTTCTACCACCAGAGATAGAAATCAGAGTTTAGCCTCTTGAAAACTTTATATAAATGGAAACATATAGCTTGTATTATTTTGTGTGTGACTTCTACCCATCAATATTATGATTGTTAACACTCATCCATGTTGTTGCATGTAGCAGTAGTTCATTTTCCTTGCTTTTTATAGTATAAAATTATATGAATATACCACCATTATTTATCCATGAGTTGTTTCCAGTTTTTAATTATGAATACTGTTGCTAATAACATTACATGCCTTTTGAATAATAATGTATGCATTTCAATTGGATAGCTATACTCCCACCCCCCCACCCCTACATACACCCCCTCCAGAAGAACTGCTGGATCGCAAGCATACATGCACACGTTCAGCCTTAGGGAATTTTGTCTAAGGTATACAAAGTGATGTTTTGATATAAGTATACCTTGTGTAATGATTACCACAACAAGCTAATAAACATATCCATCACCTCACAAAGTTACTTCTGTGTGTGTGTGTGTGTGTGTGGAAGTGTGTGTGTGTGTGTGTGTGTGGTAAGAACACTTAAGATCTACTGTCTTAGCACACTTCTTTGGCGGTCCAGTGGTTAAGACTCCGCGCTTCCAACGCAGGCGGCGCAGGTTCGATCCCTTGTCAGGAACTAAGACCCCACAAGCCACCCAGCACGGCCAAAAAAAAAAAAAGAAAGAAAAAGAAAGATCTGCTGTCTTAGCAAATTTCAAGAATACAACATTTTTTAATTAACTATAATTACCATGCTATCTAGCATTGCAAGTATTTTCCATGGAAAGGTCAGTCAAGGTACCTAATTCTCCATACTGCAGGAAATAACTTATGCTTTCTTAAATGTCTGAAAATTGGATATAGGTGAAGGTATTAAAGGAAAGGTAAGACAATAACGCTGAAATCTAGAAATAACAAGGTTGAGTATACATTTGGAAGGAAATCTGGAGAAAAAAATCTTGAACAATTTGTTAAAGTAAATTGGAGAGCTCAAAATTCTAAGTCAATGGTCCTCAACTTTAGCATACACCAGAATCTCCTTCAGAACTGTTAAGGGATTGCAGGGGCCCCACCTCCAGAATTTCTAATTTAATCAACCTCTGTGGGGTGAGAGAATCTGCACTTTTAACAAGTTCTCAGGTGATGCTGATTAGCTGGTCTGTAGATTCCACTTTGAGAATCATTGCACTGAGAGAAATAAACTTCATAAAAACAGAAATAATGGCAGGTTCATTTCCTTCTACAAGAGAAGAGAAGAAAATATGGAAAAAGAGACTTCAAAAATGCTCTTGGTCCATTTCATCCTTTACCTTGGTAAAACTTTATAGTTAAGTTTATTTTGATGCTTTATAAGTAGTAAATTGATTGGAAGTCTATATAAACAAAAAAGTTATCAGACTCAATATCTGCAGATCGAGAAAAGGACTGTATCGGAGGCCAGCAGCTATTTAAAGTTAGATCTATGCTATATTAATGACTTGGATAACAGAATAAACAACAGTAGAGTATTCAATAGTTGGCAGAGAACATAACATTAAAATCCAACTACAGACACTGTCCAAAATGATAATTTACTAAGGTACACAGAAATAAACAGTCATTCACCCATTCAACAATCATTTACTAAATAACACTTTCATGCCAGGCTTTGTTCTAAACAGTGGGATCTAAGTCTGCTGTCATCTCAAAAAATTTTGTCAATATTATTCTCTAGGAGAAAAGTAACTAGGATAACTAAATTGTTTTAATCTCCCCACTCAGATGTTTTTTTGGAAGACTCAGAATTAGTGATTAGTTTTATTTTCATTGCTTGTCAAACCAAGTAAGAAAATGTTTGTTCATATGCACATAACACTAAAAACACTTTACACTTTTAAAAAATCCACCAGCGATGGGAATTCCCTGGCGCTCCAGTGGTTAGGACTGCGCTTTCACTGCCGAGGACCCGGGTTCAATCCCTGATGGGGGAACTAAGATCCCATAAGCCACTCGGCCAAAAATAAATAAATTAATAACAAATTAAAAAAAAAAATCCATCAGTGAAATCCTAAAATTCTCTTTAATATTTAGTGATTTTATAAAGAAGTGAATGCTGGATTTCAAAAATGACAACTTGTTTCTTACTTTAATAATTTTCCTATTTTCTCCATTACCAAAGATCTACATAGCTAGTGCAAAATACATCAGAATTTTAGCACTTCATTCCGAATTTAGCAAAGGACCAAAACACCCTGCATTACTCATAAACAGCTAGTGCTAATTCATTTGATTGCAAATCTATAGGGCACAAAGTTGCGATAAATTATTAGCACTTTTTGGCTTAATGGCAAAAAAACAGGAAAGAAAGGAGGGAGGGAAGGATGGGGAGGGAGGGAGGGAAGGATGGGGAGGGAGGGAGGGAAGAAAATCAGCTTATCAGCTTCCTAGAGTAATTCAGACAAATTTTATTGAAATGGTCTTTGTATCTGCCCTTATAAAATACTATAAGGAAAAAATGTAAATCAACGGCAAAAGATAAATTTAAATATAAAAAATTTTTTAAAGGAGGGATTAAGTTGCTCGTAAACTTCACATGGAAAAGGGCCAAGAAATGCCAAATGAAGAAAAATGAGGGGGGCTAACACTACCAGATAGCAAGAATAATTTTAAAGCTATGGTAATTAAAATAGTGGTATTGGTGCACATATAGACAAACAGAATAATGAAACAGAATAGAGTCCAGACTTACAGTGGATATAAAACAGAGGTAGCATTACAAATCAGTGGGAAAAAGGATGGAATCAATACATGATATTGGGACAACTGGTTATACATATGGAAAAGATAAAATTAGCTTCCTAATTCACACCAAACGCAAAAATAAATTCCAGATGAATCAAACACCAAAACCTTTTAAAAGAAAATCTTTCTAACTTCAAAGTGGGAAACGATCTCTTTTAAAACATACAAGTACACTAATTATAGAGGTTTAAAAAAAATGGGTAGTTATAACTACAATAAAATTTAAATCTAAAACTCTGCAAACATGAAAAGATCACCACTGAACAGCCCAAAAGAAAAAAAATGGGCAAAGGATATGCAAACGTAATTCAGAGAAGAGGAAACTCCAAAGACCAATATGAAGAATGCTCAATCTCACTAGTAATCAGGAAAAAAATGCAAATTTAAACAATAATATTATTTTACTCCTATCATATTGTAAAAATTAAAATGTCTGCAATATTAAGTGCTGGAGAGGACATGAGTATCAGGTATTCATATACTGCTGGTAAGACTGCAAACTGTTATAACTAGGTAAAGATAAAGGTCACTGATCACCCAGCAATTCTATGTAGCTATTCTACATAGGGTATATGTCCATGTCTCTAGACATATATCTTAAAGAAACTGTTACACACATATGTAAGGAGACATATACAAGAATGTGTGCACTGGGAGAAATAAAATTGAAAACCACCTAAATTGTCCTCTGATAAGAAAACAGATAATTGTGGTATATTTACAAAATAGAATACTACACAATAAACAGAATTAACTAGCTCTATGTAATTTCAACATGACTAAATCTCAATCACAATTTTAAATGAAAAAATGCACGCTGTAGAAGGAAATATACAGTATGACACCACTATATACATTTTTAAAACACACAAAACAATATATTAGTTATGGGCACAAACATACGTAGATGTGAACAGAAAGGATTTATACCAACTTTAAGGTAGTGGTTATTTCTGGAAAAGGTCAGTGGAATCAAGAAGGGATACAAAGGGGATTCAATTGGATCTATAAGGTTTTATTTCTAAAAGTTAAAAGATATAGAGCATATATCACAGTATGTAAACTTCCCTGGTGGTGCAGTGGTTAAGAATCCGCCTGCCAATGCAGCGAACATGGGTTCAATTCCTGGTCTGGGAAGATCCCACATGCCATGGAGCAACTAAGCCCAGGCGCCACAACTACTGAGCCTGTGCTCTAGAGCCCGCGAGCCACAACTACTGAGCCCTCGTGCCACAACTACAGAAGCCCATGCGCCTAAAGCCTGTGCTGTGCAACAAGAGAAGCCACCGCAATGAGAAGCACGTGCACCACAACGAAGAGTAGCCCCTGCTGGCCGCAACTAGAGAAAGCCCGCGCACAGCAACGAAGACCCAACGTAGCCAAAAATAAATAAATAAAATAAATAAATTTTTTATTAAAAGAAGGGATACAAAGGGGATTCAACTGGATCTATAAGGTTTTATTTCTAAAAGTTAAAAGATACAAAGAAAATATCACAATATGTAAACACAATCTGGATCATGGGCACATGGATATATGTATATGTTATACTATTTTCTGTACTTTTCAGCATGCTTGAAATCTCTTAAGGAGCATATGAATTATTCTTGTTTAAAGTGCATAGAGCTAGAAATAGTTATAGTCACACAATGAATATTTAGTTTGCATCATAAAAAAATAAGTTGAAAATTATGAGTTTAAATTTATTTCTTTATTTCTTTTTGGGTGTGTTGGGTCTTCGTTTCTGTGCGAGGGCTTTCTCCAGTTGCGGCAAGCGGGGGCCCCTCTTCATCGCGGTGCGCGGGCCTCTCATTATCGCGGCCTCTCTTGTTGCGGAGCACGGGCTCCAGACGCGCAGCCTCAGTAGTTGTGGCACACGGCCCAGCTGCTCCGCGGCATGTGGGATCCTCCCAGACCAGGGCTCGAACCAGTGTCCCCTGCATTGGCAGGCGGACTCCCAACCACTGCGCCACCAGGGAAGCCCGAAAATTATGAGTTTAAATCACTAGGAAATTGAAGGCAGTGTAAGGTAGGTCTCAGAGCCCATTCAAGGGCATTAATACTGAAGTAGGATAAAGGACCTCATTAAGAGATTTTTACCTAATACACTATACCCAGAGTATGGACCCTTAAGAACAGCCTTATAGCAAGTGACTAGTGTATTGCTAATGCAGCTGTTTCCAAGGATTCACTGCTCTAACAATTCAAGAATTTTCCATAGTAAAATAATATACTTTCACCTTACACCTTTGCACCCTGACTTAAATACCTGAAAAAAGAATATATACATCTTAAGCATAAATTCCTCTGGGTTTCAGAAAGAAGAAGCTAGTTGATAGTGCTTAAAGAGTTCAATTTTATTTTCTAAAATGTATTGCATTTGAACATACTTTATAAAATCTCCACTAGAGTGATACACAAAAGCAATAACTACTGCATACAAGATTGCAGAGAGCTGATATGTTCCGGACAGTAAAACTCTGATTTAGGAAATGGGACTACAAAACATTTTATATTATTTGTTTTGTCTTGTGGTACTGCCCATGAGCTCTCCCCAATCTAGGACTTGTGTTCCAATCTGAAGGTTGGTTATTTGGTGAAGATGTCATTCACCCGTAAAAATGTTATAAACGGTTAGGTTTCTGGACTAGGTTACAAAAGCTTTTTCAATATACTGATACTAAATATACTAGCCTGACCTAGACAAACAGCCAGATTAGGTAAAACTTACCTCTAACATCCTTCTAAACCCCTTTCAACACCTAAGAGAGTTCTCTCTCTTAGATTCCTATTTAAGATCATCTTACTCCTATTTCTTAAAACAAATTACCTCCACTAGATGTAAGAATTTATGAAGAAAACAATCCCTTGGTTTTATTTTCATTAATGTATGTGTGTTTTCAGAAAGGGACTGCTAAATCTCCAGTAAGAGAGATTTCTGGCAATTTTAAAAGAGAGAGTACAAAGAAGTTCAGGCATTGTGGAAAGCCTATCTTCTTCTCTTTCCTTTTTCTTCAGGAGTGGGGTGACAGTGGTAGTCTAAGGGGTCTGGAAAGCAACACCAAACAGAAAAGCTTTACTAAGGAGCTTCTCCCTGCCTAGAGTCAGCTCTCCTCAGCTATTAAGGCTACATTTCAGATTCTTTCCTCTGCTTCTGATTCCCTGATTCCAGAGCAGCTGCAGCACGAAGAGAGTTCTGAAAGACGGTGTGGAGGCCTGGGGCAGTGGAAGCCATCTGTACGTGGAGGTCATTTATAAATAAAAGTCTATATTCAATATAAGTAATAAGAATTACAACTTTAGAATCTGATTTATTACTAGCAAAAATTTAAAACAGCTGAGAAAAACCTATTACCTAATTGAATCTTTTGAAAGGCCAAAAGGAACCAGATATGTTTAAATTAATTGATCGTGTTATAAAATGTATCCAACTTGTCATTCCATATTTTTCTCATATAATAAATACACTAAAACAATAATGACAAAAATTATTTTCTTTTAGGTTCTTTAGTTTTAAGATTAGAGGCTTCAAAGTATTTTAGGGATTAACCAAGTTCTGATGACCTAGATGCTATATTGAATAACATCACACAGTTTATTCTTCAGTTTCCCAGATGGACTAAATATGATGCTTTCTTTTACGGTCAGGAAAAGCAAAGGCCAAGATACACAGGTTACTAATGCTATCATCAGCAACACTGATACAAATCTTCAATTACAGAGTGAACATAAATACCATTTACAAGATGATGTCAGAATGCCAAAATTAACTAAACCAATCAAAAGCAGTAAAAACTCAAAATAGCTTTTCTCCCATAAAAAGAGAATTACGACAAGGCTGACTGTATTTGTTAAACCTGGACAGGTAGTTGCTAGACAATTATGGCTATAGGAGGAAAAGATAAGACCACTCGAGATGGGCCAAAGGTGCTTAAATTTTCCGAAAGACAGAAGGTAGGTTTTGAAAATTAAACTTTGACAGCAGGCTCTAATAAGTTCTAGGTAAGGTAAATCTACTCTTCTTTATACCCTTGCAACTAAGTTGATGAACTGACCTGAATTCAAATGCTAACCCTGCTTCTTGCCGGCTGTGAACCTGGCAAGTTACTAAGTCCCTCTCTCTGAGTAAAACAAAGTTAATACTACCTACCTTGCAGGGTGGTTTTGTCAGGATTAAATGAGATACATTTGTAGTTAAGCAATGGTACCCAAAGCATACTGATGTGTGCCAGCGTAGAGGAGAGTCTCTAGCAGCATGCTCAAGGGCTATTTCTGACCCTGTCTTATCCTACCTTTTCTCAATGACTAGAATGGAGACACAGAAGTCATGATTATGAAACCTACAGATGAAACAAAACTGGACGAGAGCACTACTATGTTGTGTAACGTGAAAGAATCAAGGAAACCTTCAACAGGTAGCAGAAATGGACCGAAAAAAGGTGAACTGTAAAGGGGATAAATATAAGGTCTTACACTTAGGTTCAATAAAACAACTGCACAATACCTAGCATGCAGAGGAGGGGGGCTGATTTTAAAAGAACATGAGAGTTGTAACTGACTGTAAGCTCAGTATGGGCCAAGAGTGTGATTTACTGCAGAAAAAAGCAAATACAATTTTAGCCTCTATTAATAATGGTAGTGTCCAGCTTAAGACAATAGTTAAGATAATAGTTCAAGGATATTCTTCACTGATCACTGTGTTAGTCTCTTGAGCACATTTTAGAAGAAACGCTGACAAAACAGAACATTTCCAAAGGAAGATAACCTAAATGATGAATGGTTTGGGATATAGGATATTTGAGGAATTGGGGATGTTTAACTTGAAAAAGAGAAAATCCGAGGGAATATGTAACGTGTTTTCAGACAGCTAAGGAGCTATCATATGGAAAAGGAATTTTGTTTAGTTCTACGCAGTTCTAAACAGCGGAAATAATATGTATAAAAATTACATGGAACCCCATATAAAAAAGACCTTTCTAAAATGACACTAAAATGGGCTAGCCTTACAGCGATGCACCCTCTATCACTAGAGTATTAAAACAGAGATTAGATTCATTTTCAACAAAAATGTATTGAGCACCTAGGCCCCAGGCAGGTGCAAAGCACTGATGATAGTAAGTAAAAAACTAACATGGTCTCTGCTTTCATGGAAAGCAAAGTCTAGTGGTAGAGGCAATCACACTAATAAATTTTAAATGACAGACAGCTAAATATCTAAGGAAAGGAATACAGTTCTTCAAGAGCATATTAACAAAGGATCCTGACTTAGTGGGGGATCAGAACAGGCCTCCCTTGAGTAGCTGAGTGATCTATGAGTAGGAGGTAAATGGCTGGGAGCAGAACATCACAAAGAAAGGAAATGCACATGCAAAGACCCTGTGGTAAGAGGTTCAAGGAATTGAAAGGCTTATATAACCTGAGCACAGAGTAAGGCGGTGAGTAGAGATGCAGGAGCAGAACCACAAAGGGCCTTAAAGGCCCAGTTAAGGATTCAGTCTTCTCCCAAAAGTAATGAGCTGTTACTGAGGGAGGGGTTTAAGTAGCAATGGGCATGGGAGGGAATCATCAACGTGGTGAATGGCATAAGGAGGCTACTCGGGAGCTTCCCGCAGTAGTCCAGGCCAGAAATGATAGTAGTTTGGGAAAAGGGGGTGGAAATGAAGATGTAGAGAGGTTGACAGATTGGAGAGATTTTTAGGATGTTAAAATGACAGAACCCATGTGACTAGTCCAGTGGGTGTTTTGGATATAGTTTAAAGCAGTAATGCCCAACCCAGATTCTTTGGCCCTAATAATTAATAATACCCTTTTCTGAGGGGGGAAACAGAACTCAGTGATGAATTTTCCTTGAGGGCAGAGGATATGGTAAGAGACAGAAGTATAAAGAATGACCCACTCCCCCCCCTCAGGTTTCCAGCTTATATAAGTGGAATGCATTGTGATGCCATTCACTGAAATAAGAAACCCTGTAAAAATACTAATTAGGTGGGCTAAGACCATGGGTTTGAATTTGAACAAGTTGAGTTTGAGGTGCCTTGGTTTTAAATAGTCAGTTTGACATACTGATCTGAAACTTAAATGACAGGTCTGCACTGGGAGTAAGATACTGAGAATCGTTGGCATCTAGATAGTAGTTGAAGCTGGGCTTAGAAGAGATTGCCTGGGGAGAAAACAGAGAGTGAGGAGACAGCCTTGAGGAATATCTGCATTGAATAACAGAGTAGAGGAGGGTGAGTCTGCAAAAGAGCAGCCTGACTAAAAACAGGAGGGAGGCTGATGCCAAGGGAAGAGCATTTTCCATGAAGGAGGCAACGGTCAACAATGTCAAACGCTGCTGAGACATCAATAAGACAAGGAATGAAAAATGTCAGTTAAGTTTAGGGGCGCGTTTCAGTGGGATGATAGGGCCAGAAATCAGGCTGCAGTGGGTTGAGGCGTGAGTAGGTGGCAAGCAAATGGGAGACAAATAAATGGAGACAAGATTTCTGGCTGTAAAGTGGGAAGAGAAAAGGTGACAGCTGTGGGAGTGGAGGGAGGGTTTACGATGGGAGAAGCCTGAGTTTGTTAAGAGGGAGCAGGTGAATATGGAGGAATGGGGCTCCTTAGAAGCGGGGGAGAGAATCTGAAGCACAGTTGGAGGGAGTAGCTGTAGATAAAAGGAGAGACTGCGGGGAAAAGATGAGAAAGAGCCTAATTATATGACCTTTAAGGTCTCTTCTCACTCTAGAATCTCCTGACTTAACAATTTCCTTTAGGGAGAACATTTGCGTGTATGCATAATCTATGCAAATTTATTCAAATATTCCAGTAGAAATAAATCAGTCAAGCACATCCTTATCCCCTAATGACGCAGTTAACGTCCCCAGGTTTATGACCAGTGTAATCTCTGGGCAGGATCCATCCCTCAGGTTTTTGCTCAACGCACACTGCAGTACACCCCAGAACCAGCCTTATCTCCCCTCGCCAAACCCATACTACCCCGCGATCTCAGAGGCTAAAGGAGGAAGTAAAATTTAAAACCCTGAAACTACAACATATCCTGCTGCATTCGAAACGGCTGTCATTCATAAAAGGAAAACGCGACACTCCAAATCCATCCCCACTCCAAGCTCAAGGCATTTCTGCCTGAGCCGGCAGTGACACGTCCCCCAGATGGCCGGGGTTCTACATTAAAAGTCATTTGCACCCCCTCCTCCTTTCTCAAGACCTTTTATTGTGAAGAACCAGAATTGGGTTCCTTCTGGTCCCTGTCACAGCCCTCGCCCCAAAGCAGCGGACGGATCCCCCGCAGTTATTCCAGAGGCGGCACCTAATAAGCCCTCGCAAGAGGGTGCGGAGAAACCCCTAGAGCCCTCAGACCGGCCTGGGACGGCCACGAGCCTGCCGCTAGCTTGAGAAGAGAGCGGGACAAGCCCCAAGGGATGGAAAGGGAGGATTAAGGGAGACCTAGGAGACCCGGGTAGCGAGGGGGTCTCCTCCCTCGAGCTTCTAAGGGGGATGGAGTTTCTGAGGAGGGCTAATCCCCTGCCACCGCTCCCTCTTCCCAGCTTCTCTGGCCTGCCACCCCCTCCACCGCCCCGTTTGCTCAGGCTCATTCCCCTTCCCTGGGGCCGTCTGGACCTCCAGTTGTCCGTGAGCCCGGCACCCCCGCCTCGGCACCCCCGCGGCTCCGCGAACTGCACTCACCCGGCCCGCCATCTTCGCGGACACGTCCGACTCCGCCGCTGCAGCTCGGCGCTCTGCGCTCGGAAGAGCCCGCCCCCGCCGCGCGCGCGCCCGCTGCCCGCCCTCGCGCAGGCGCGCAGCCGTCTACACGCCGCGCACGCGCTTCGCCGCGTCTCCGATACCCCCGCCCTGCAGTGCATGCGCGGGCTCGACGGCAGCCCGGGGTGGGCGGGGTGGTGGCGCCATTTTGAACGCGAGCTGCCGGGGGCGGTGGGGCTTGTGGGTCTTTCATGTAAGTGTCTGCTGGCGACTTTCTTCAGGGCTCCTTTTGCGAATCTCATCACAACTGGCCGTTTGCGCCGGACTTTATAGGAAGTATAGGAAGGACGTTGATGCTTTTAATCACTGAGCCCTTGCTTATCTCTGCCCTTTAATGGCCTTTTAACTTTATGCTTCCAGACCCACTTAAGTGTGAAAATGTACGTAAAAGCACCCAGCGCGGTTACTGGCCTTACCCCCTGGGAAGATCAGTAATGTGTAGTTGGTTCTGAATTCAAATTCTGCGTGAATTCAGGCTTTTGTTTGTAGGCGGACGTGTTTCCTAGCTCCTGGCATTTACATTTAGCTTATGTGTAGCCTGGAAAACTCAGGTTAAGATTTTCTTCAAATGTGTAAGTGAATTGTGACTGTATATCTTTATATATTAGTTTATTATTAAATATATTTATTAATAAAGGTAATTTGTATCTCTAACAACTTTTGTCAATTCCCAGTGTTCATTTTAGACAATATATACACGGTGGAATTTGAATAAACTATGCCCTAAATTCGGCCTTTTTTTTTTTTTTTTGACCTTGATGTTTCCTTTCTACCATACCATTTCCTCAGAATAGATAATAATAACAGC
This sequence comes from Balaenoptera ricei, assembly GCF_028023285.1. Classification (NCBI taxonomy): domain Eukaryota; kingdom Metazoa; phylum Chordata; class Mammalia; order Artiodactyla; family Balaenopteridae; genus Balaenoptera; species Balaenoptera ricei. Next base: position 17,069,207 of record NC_082658.1, on the reverse strand, counting down.
TCTCTACAAGAAGAGAGGTTCTCCCAAACAGGGTCTCTGATGATCTTATTGCCTCTACTATCTTATATTTCTCTTTATATTTACACAAGACAATAAAAAATGATAAGACGTGTTACCTTTTCAACAGTTAATTAGAAAAAAATAGTTCTTTCCAATATGAGGAAAGGAAAGAAAGACTTAAAAGAGCTGGGCAGGCTTTAGCGATTTAAAATGGAAAACTAATAACAATAAGTGACCTGAAGATGGGCAGGGGACAGAAGAAAAAAAGTCAGGTAAGTTTTGTAAACTCTCACACTGTACCTGAGAACCAGAGTGTGCTGTTGGACAAATCAGATGTTAACTAAATCATCGATGGATCAGAGTTTATCAGGAAGGACAGGGAACTAGTTGAACTCTGATCTATTAACTTGGAAAAGCTATAAAAATAATTAAAATATTTAATTGGAGTTGGAAGGCTTAGATTCTCGTCCTTTTCCTTGCTCTGCCACTCACTCCCCACCTCCCTTCACCTCTCTGAGCCCCAGTTTTCTTACTTGGAAAGTGAGAGGTGTAATTCGATGAACTTAACAGGTTGTCTTACATTTTTTGATACTTCGAATCTATAAATCAAAGAGATTTTGCCCAAATAATTACCAGATCCAGAAGATGACATTGGCTCTCGGTACAATGATCTGACATTATTTCCAAGGCCAGAAAATAAGCAAATGTATTTATCTATACCACTGCTGTGTTGTCTTGCTTTGCTAGGTAAACTAGATTGCAGGTGAAAATGTCTTCAATCTCTCCACCAAGGAGGAGTGTTTATCATCTAGGAAAGACAGGTTTGCTGGATGCTGGAGAGGTTCCACTGTGTCAGCTTACAAGCATATCTCCGCAGGATAAGGGACTCTGTATCCTCTCACAAGTGGTATAAGTTCATTAGAATCATGTGCACAGCCCTCTGCAGGGTCTACCAAAGAAATCATAAGCAGACATGAGCTCCTGCCCTTGAGGTGCTTAGCATCCAGCTGGAGGGGAGACATTACTCCAGGTTGTCACATGTCTGTGCATCCCGTCTGTGCCTTGCTCTAATATTCAAGGTTGTCTTAGAAAGAGAGTGGAACTGATTCTGCATCACCTTCTGAGCAATCCTTGTAGTTATGGTTGATAGACAACAAATATTTTTGCTGCCCCAAATTCATTCCCCTTTTTTTCTGGTCACAGCTACCCTGGTTCATGCAGCCTTGAAAGCATTGTCAGACAATGCCCCCTGCCCTCCCCTGGCCTAGGAGGGAGCACAGAACCCAGGCTCAGTCAATCAGATGCTCTCTCTCCCAAGCAACTACAATCTGGACCATCCTGAGGAAGAAAGACAGAAAATAGCAAGAGCTGATTTACCCCAATGGTGATATTCTGAAAAGACCATCCACTAATTATCTAGACCTGGAATTTACCTGATTTCTGTCTTTGGCAAAATCTGGTTGTCTCTCTTTGTCTTGATTTCTGTGACTTAATCAGTCTTTCCTTTCCTCAAAAAACAAAAAGCAAAACTAAACAAAACTCCCTCAGTTTGTCATTGATCCCTGAAATCCTTAATATACTTTCCTCTCACGGTGAGAAAATAGGTAAGACAGCTTACAATGATTTAAATTTAACCTAAAGTGCAAATGTCTAAGGTCATTTTCTAAGGTCTGGAGGGATTTTTCAGGGTAGAGGAGGTTGGTGAGGTGGGACTAGGGATAGGCTAAAAGAGGAAAAGGGAACTAGGTACCTGAAAGGTGAGGAGAGAAGATGGCGACATGATGAAATGGAGGTAACAGTGCCCAGGATAAAGAACAGTGAGGCACGTGGGGAGAGGGGTAAGGGTTTGACCAAGGTCAGCTCTTGCTGATTACAGCTACTCTGTGACCCATTGTGATGGTTAATTTTATGTTTTAACTTGGCTGGGCCACGGTGCCCAGATACTTGGTCAAATGTTATTCTGGATGTTTCCATGAGGGTATTTTGGGATGAGATTTACATTTAAATCAGTGGACTTTGAGTAAAGCAGATTGCTCTCCATAACGTGGGTGGGCCTCATCTAATCCACTGAAGGCCTGAATTGAACAAAAGGCTCATCTCCCCAGAGCAAGAGAGAATTCTCCAGCAGACTGCCTTTGGTCTTGAACTGCAGCTCTTTCCTGAATCTCCAGCTTGCCAGTGTCCCCCATCAGATTTTTGGACTTGCCAAGCCTCCACGATCACATGAGTCAATTTCTTAAAATAAATCTCTCTATATATGCACATCCTGTTGGTTCTGTTTCTCTGGAGAACCCTGACTAATACACCATGTTTCCTGTCAGTGACAAGGAAGTGATTCCAGGCTTTTATGTGGTGAAACTTGGTATCACCTGTTGCTCCCTGTTAGGTAACGAGCATCTATAGGTGGAGGCCCAATTCAAAGTCTTGGAAACCCCATGGATATAATTCTATTGATATGTTCAAATTACGTCCAGTTAAACATCACTTGACAAGTGCTCCATTAGAATGGAGCTGAGTAACTTTGGGACATTCTGGTTGTAACAGTGATGCTTAACTAGGGGGAAATAGATTTCTTCTGTGTTTTGAGGAGTTAGAGCAATAGTAAGCTACATAAAACTGAACTGATTCACTGTTATCCAGTTTATTTAACAAAGCAATGTGATGTTTTGCTGATTTCCACAGTAGTCAAAGGAAAACTAACTTTAGTCTGTGGAAGCCTAGGGTTAAACAAATGGCACTGGGGACAGAAAGGAGTTTTAATCACTTCAAGGTGTAGGTTTCAAAGATCTTCCAACAGGACTGCATGCAGGAGTTTCGGGGAACAGCGCTGTGCATTGAATTCACCACTGCATTGTGACTGTCAGAGGGTACCCTCCAGGGGGTGTGTGTGTGCGCGTGTGCAAGTGCGTGTGTGACAAGGACCTGCACTGACCCCTCACAGAAGATATCCTTGTGAAGCAGACAAAGGTGGTCTTAATAAATCCTTTGATACCCTTCCCTCTGCACCTCCTCCTCTTTCCCAAGTTCTTTCAGCATTAATAACCTAATATATTACTCTTTCCAGGAGTGTATGCAATTTAAGAGAATATTGCTGGGGAGCAATAAAAAAACAAATCTCTAAGGGTAAAATTGCAGCGACGGGGACGTCTCTATGTGTACAGCGATCCCTATTCTTGCCCTTCCAATCATAACCCACAGGTCGGCCACCCGTGTCCTCAGCCCAGGCTTTCAGAGAGCCCTGTTGAAAACTTGATATTATGGTCCCATCATAGCCAGTTTTAGGAAGATGAAGCTGCCATCTGTTTGCTTTCTGTCAGAGAAAACTATTTCCCAGAAGGATGGATAAGGCTAGAGAACAGAGCAAAATGGAGAAAGAATATAGAGTTTTTTTTAAAAGAAGGAAGACCAGCTGATGCAATGCAGCCTTTTAGCTGCAGTCAGGTATTTTATTGTTGGGTTATTTATTTATTTATTTTTTGATGAGTATGCCTTTTCTCTTTGGAGGATCAAGGACAAACACCTATAGTCACAAAAATCAATTCATTCTGGAAAGTCTGAGTGGGCAGGAGAGATGATAGAATCCTCCGTGGAAAGGAATGCATGTTGCTATGGAAACCAGCTGATCCTTTAGTGCAAGCCCCAATGCACTTGCCAGGCTGCATAACCCTGCATAATAAACATCGTGGGTCCAGAGAGCTGCCTGCATCTCTTTGAAAAAGAATCATTCAGATACTGGTCTGATGAGCTTTTATGCATCTCGAGAGAAGGAAGTCACAGTCTCCTGGGAGGGGCTGAGTTGCCTAGAACTTCAAGACACCAGAGGCCCACAAACCACATTGGGGGTGACTGTATTTTCTCCAGAGGACTCCTGAGAAAAAGTGAAGGGTGTCTTAAGGTTTCTCCCAAGGGCAAATTTACTGGAGAGGTTTGTTTCTAGGGCAAGGAATATGTACAGCAGGACTTTCCAAGGGAGGGAAAATACATCTCTCCAGCAGGAGCATGACCAGAATAGAAGGATAAGTTTAGTGATACTTGAGGGGAGGTGGTCCCAGTATACTGTGTTACATTTAAACTCTCTAAACTTAAATGTATTCATGTGAGAATTGGATGAAGTAATTATCATACAGTACCTAATACATTAAGCACCTGACCCAGCAATTATAAGGCAGATACTAACTACCACTACCAAGAGTGCTAAAACTAATACTAATAACACTATTAACCAATTTTAAAGTCGAACTCAGAGGCGGGGAGCTATCTCCAAATAAGATGCTTCTCAGGATGAAATTATCTCTCTGCTTCTCCCAAGAGCACTTTGTACTTTCCGTGCTGTACAAATAACATTATATTGATGAGAAGTGTTTTCTATTAAGAAAAAAAACCCCCACTCAATCAACATCACCATAAGCAATTTGTATTTATAGAGTTGCCAGAGTTTGAGCTTGTTAAATTTCCCCTGAGCACCAATCATGATTTCTATTATTCTATTACACTTCCTTCCTAATTATCAACATCTTTTATTTTTAAAAAAATAAGTTGTTTTGCCTTATATAGTACAACGTTTTCTCACAATCACTTTTTAAAAAAAAATCACAACCTCAACTCCTGAATACAATCACTAGTAAGTTAGGTCTCTTTTCCTTCTAGCCTCCTCCCATGCATTCCCCATGGATATTCTTTTTTTTTTTTTTTTTTGGCCAAACCAGCAGCTTGCGAGATCTCAGTTCCCTAACCAGGGATTGAACCCGGGCCCCTGGCAATGAAAGTGCTGAATCCTAACCACTAGACCACCATGGAACTCCCCCCATGCATATTATAAAAAAAGACAGCTCTTCCTCGGCTAACAATGTGGTTATGTCCCTAAAAACCATCATAAGTTGAAAATATCGTTATGTCGAAAATGCATTTAACACACCTTACCTACCAAACATCATAGCTGAGCCTAGCCTATTTTAAACATGCTCAGAACACTTACATTAGCCTACATTTGGGCAAAATCATCTGACACGAAGCCTATTTTGAAATAAGGTGTTAAATATCTCATGTAATTTATTGGATACTGTTCTGGAAGTGAAAAACGAATGGTTGTAAGGGTACAGAATGGTTTTAAGTATATCAGTTGTTTACCCTTGTGAACGTGTGCCTGACCCACAGACCTTGTGGAAGCTGTGTGGCTTCATGTTAGATGATTTTGCCCAAATGTATGGCGTATCACTGGCCCAGAAAAAGATCAAAATCCAAAATTTGAACTATGGTTTCTGCTGAATGTGTACTGCTTCCCCACCATTGTAAAGTCGAAAAATCGTAAGTCAAAACTGTAAGTTGGGGGACTTCCCTGGTGGCGCAGTGGTTAAGAATTCGCCTGCCAATGCAGGGGACACGGGTTTGATCCCTGATCCGGGAAGATCCCACATGCCGTGGAGCAACTAAGCCCTGGCGCCACAACTTCTGAGCCTGCACTCTAGAGCCCGCGAGCCACAACTACTGAAGCCCGCGCGCCTAGAGCTCGTGCTCCGGAACAAGAGAAGCCACCGCAATAAGAAGCTCGCGCACCCCAACGAAGAGTAGCCCCTACTCGCAGCAACTGGGGAAAGCCCGCGCGCAGCAACAAAGACCCGACGCAGCCAAAAATAAATAACTAAACTCTATATATTTTTTTAAAAATTGTAAGTTGGGGACCATCTGTTTATATATATGAAACATATATGTATGTATGAAACATATATGTGTGTATGTATGTACCTATATAGTTGTAATCCTTTAGCCATTGAGTGCCATATGGACTGGGACTGTTTTATTCACAGGCTTGATGCAGCTCATGTGCAAATAATGCATATTCTCAGGTTGTGAGGGTTGGAGGCAAAAAGCTCTATTGTTATCAGCCTAAACGTTGCTTCTGTAGGCACAAACAATGGTAGGTAAAAAAAAAATCTTATCTTTGCTGTTTCACCTTTTTTTCAGGTTATGATGACTCCATTCGAACAAACAAACTTCATAGTTGCTGGCAAAACTACTTTACATCTTTTCTTGCAAGTCATCAGGACACAAATAGATCATTCATAGTACAGGAAATAAAAATACTAGTAAACATTTGGGGAAAAATAAACCAAGTAATCAAAGAATTGAAAATTAAACCAACATAAGATACTTTTTTTTTTTTTTTTTTGGTCATCAAGTTAGTAAAACAAAAACACTAAAAACCCTCTTTTTAAAAAGAGCTTACCTAATGATGAAGTAAGTAAGTTTGGCTTTCACTTGGTTGATGGGAATGGAAATTTTTATAATATACTCAGAAAATAGTTTGGCACGTAATATGTATCAAGAGCCTTAACAATTTTAATGTTTTGACTCAGTGATTGAACTTTTGGAATTCTTTTTGTTTAATTAGCAAGGAATGCAGGAAGGGAAAAAAATGTTAGCTGCAGTATAATTCATAAGAGAAAAAAAAATTTTTAATCTAAATATTGAACTATGATGAAATACAAATTCGTACTCTAAGGCAAGTCAAGGAAAATTTAAACAAAGTATTTTCTCAGGAGTTCCCTAGCGGTCCAGCGGTTAGGACTCCGAGCTTTCACTGCCGAGGTCCCAGGTTTGATCCCTGGTTGGGGGACTGCGATCCCACAACCCGCATGGCGCGGCCAAAAAAAAATTTCTTTTTCTCTGCCCTTGGGCCTCCTCTCTCCCCTCTACTAGGGATTGTGTATCTGTGTTACACATTCACCAAACCTCCTTATCAGCAGAAATACCTGCTCAACCATAAATAGCAACATTCTCCTAGCATCACCAAGACAACTCCCCTCTCTGCTTAATTTCACAAGGGGCCACCGTGACCCATGACCCACTACTCGCTTTGTCCATGTAGATCTGGATTGCATAAACTGTCAATAATATGTCATTTAGGGACTTCCCTGGTGGCGCAGTGGTTAAGAATCCACCTGCCAATGCAGGGGACACGGGTTCGATCCCTGGTCCGGGAAGATCCCACATGCCTCGGAGCAACTGAGTCCTGGCGCCACAGCTACTGAGCTTGCGCTCTAGAGGCCGCAAGCCACAACTATTGAGCCCTCGTGCTGCAACTACTGAAGCCCGCGTGCCTAGAGCCTGCATTCAGCAGCAAGAGAAGCCACCGCAATGAGAAGCCCCGGCACCGCAACGAAGAGTAGCCCCCAATCCCTGCAACTAGAGAAAGGCTGCACGCAGCAACAAAGACCTAACGCAGCCAAAAATAAATAAATTAAATAAATAAATTTATTTAAAAAACCTATAAAAAATAATACGTCATTTAATGTACAGCCCCCTCTGTCTCAAAAAATTTATATAACTGTGCTTTGACCTTTAACGGGCAGAACAGTTCTTGGAGCTTTCTGAGGGGCTGTTCCTGGGTTATGATCCTCAATTTGGCTTGAATAAAACTGTCCATGTGTTTCTTAGATCAACTGATTAATTTTTTTCGTCGACAACTACATGAAAATGATTAAATAAATCGGTATATCCATATGATGGGATATCACACAGCTATCAAAAATGTTTGTAAGAAAAATGTTAAACAATCTGGAAAATGCTCAAATTAAAATATTAAGTGAAAAAGACAAAATTTTACATATTCATAATCTGAACTATGTAAAAATTTCATGGAAAAATGATTGAAAAGGAATAAACCAAAATGGTAGCAGTGATTGCCTCTGGATGATAGGATGATGGGTGATTTTTTTTTTCTCCTCCTCCTCTTTTTCCTCTCTCTCTCTGGTGGGAAGTGTCTTTTTTTTTTTTCCATTATACTTTAAAAAATGACTTTTTTTATAGTTAGGAAAAAATATAATTTTAAAGGAGTCATGTAGAAAAACCTCTCATATGTACTTGTATTTACCCTCATATATACAGTCATTGTGATCAGGAAAGCATTTGATTGAAAAGATTAAGCTGTCAGACAGACCTAGGCTTAAAACTCTGCCCGGCTACTTTATTTTCCCCTTTGTAAAATGGGAATAATAGTAGATTCCAACTAACGGGGTTTTATGGTCATGCAGGTTAAGTCCTTAACATATTTCCTGGCACATACCACGTTCAATGGATGTTAGTTTCTCTGTTTATGTACCGTTAGGAACAGTTATGTACCATTTACGGACGTTTGTAAACTTTTTAGTGAACCAAGTTGGCATTAGGGGGCTGAGTTATTGCGAGTATTTCTCAGAAAGTGAGGACTGTGGTTCTGTGCGCCTGATCGCAGGTGCAGGGGGCTAGTATTTTCCCCAACTGTTGAAAATCTCTTCAAAAGCAGGGCGGCTGTCTAGCTTCAGACTGAACAGGAAACCTTCCTTATGCCTAATTTCGGTGTAGGTGTCTGGATGTTTCCCACACAAAACAACGCCCCAAACTAATTTCTACTTTTAGCTCAACCGCAGCAAATTTCCTTAAATATCACTATGAACTTGGCCCCGCCCACATGCCCCTACCCAGTTGGTCCGAATGGGGTTAGTTCAATCCTTTGAATTTTTCCGAGTTGATTGGCGGAGCAAACCGGAAATCTTTTTACTTTTTTGATTGGTCGCGCACAGCCTAGGGGCGGGGCACATGGGCGTGTCTCGCCAGGACCCGGTGAGCTGTCATTGGAAGATGAAGCCGGCATTTCCAGAGCTTCGTGCCGTCGCCTAGGTCGCGAGGGGCGGGTCTCCTCACTCCCCGGCTACTATTGTCCTTTACATTGGCCAGATTTGTTGTCACTCACGGAACCTCGCGCTCACTGGTACAAAAGCTCCAAGAGGCGACGGGTGATTGGTTGGTTACTGTTCCCGCCCCAAGCCTGTCGCCATTTCGCAGAGACGATCAGAAATCCTAAAGGCAGTGGTATTCGTACCCGTGGTCAGTTTGGGGACCGGTGAGTCGCGGACTGGGGAGAGAGGGTTGTGGCACTCAAGGCCTGGCTGGATTTCCGCACCTTCAGAGGTCGGGAAGCTAGAGAGCAGCGGGTGGCTTGCAGAAAGGGGTCTTGTCCCTTCTCCGCCCTCGTGTAGGCCAGGGGCTGCGGGGATCGAGAGAGGCTTGGCTCGTCCGTCGCTGGGCCCTCCGCTCTCCCGGGGGCCCGGAGGTCGAGAGGAAGCGGCCTGGAGGCTGGGCAGAAAGGACACTCGGACGCCTTCCCCGGGGACCCAGCGCGCGTGCCTGCCCGCTGCGCACGCCCACTTGGCCACCCGTTCTGGTTCGTGTCCTGGAGATCTCCACGCAGTTCTCCCTGATGGACAGTTGGTGCTTGTGGTAGGGGAGGGTGAGCGTGTCAAAGAGGCGCCAGGGTCGCCGGCGTCTTCCAGAGGGTCTCTAGCAGCGCAGCGGGCTCTGGGCGCCTCTGGCAGATGAGTAGGAAAAAGAGGAAAAGAGAAGCAGGAGGGAGAACCTTGGAGGTGTACTGTAGTTGGGAGGAGGAATCGCGTATTTGCTTCATAGGACATCTAAGTGGGAAGTACCTTCCCTCCCCCAGAATGTTTCTCACTTTTTTTTCTCATCTGTGAGATGTATCTTTTTTTCGGAAACGAAGATAAGGAATCTTTAGTTTTGTTGCCCAACAAGATTTTGAGTGCCATAGTGCATTGGACTTCTATATACTTTCTATATGGCCCTTCTATGAATGATTAAAACATTCATCATTATTCTTTGGTTGTAGCAGTTCCCCTGTACCTAATTTATGTACAGGATAAATGCTCTGCTCCTTTTCTCAGGTCGTAGAATAAAATGGTGTGTGCTTGGACCTCATCCATGAAGTTAAGCTACTGTAGGACACAGTTGAGTTTCAGAGGTGGGCCTCTGGAACTTGGTGACCTCCCCTCTGAGGTCCCTAGGGTCCCGATGAATGGGAGATGGGCTGTCCTTGTTCTGTCTTAACCCTGCTCTGTCCAGGAATAAAGTTTTCCTATGGTTAGCAGTTTAAAGGGAAACAAGGATTTTTTATTTCTCTTTGAAGAATCTTTGTAGACTTCCAGGAACAAGGTTAGGGTTGTAGACAGTACTACTTTTAAGTCTTTAATTAGAATGTCAAGCTCACACTTCAAATAGGCTGATCTGTTAAAATTAAAGATGTAGAATAAATTTCTGCAGAGCTAATCTGTCTTTTTTAAAAATTTTTTATTTATTTTTGGCTGTGTTGGGTCTTCATTGCTGTATGCAGGCTTTTCGCTAGTTGCAGCGAGCGGGGGCTACTCTTCGTTGTGGTGCTCGGGCTTCTCATTGTGGTGGTTTCTCTTGTTGCAGAGCACGGGCTCTAGGTGTGCGGGTTTCAGTAGTTGTGGCACGCGGGCTCAGTGGTTGTGGCTCGTGGGCTCCAGATGCGCAGGCTCAGTAGTTGTGGCACACGGGCTTAGTTGCTCGTCGGCATGTGGGATCTTCCCACACCAGGGCTCGAACTCGTGTCCCCTGCATTGGCAAGTGCATTCTTAACCAGTGCGCCACCAGGGAAGTCCCTAATCTGTCTTTACTATTGCCTTCCTTTATAGAATCTGTCATGCACTCTACTGAAAAATATTGAATATTTATGCAGTTAGACGTCAATATAGTGATTACCTTTTGAGGAGTAATGATTGGGAAGGGGCACAAGGAGATCTGGGTCGCTGGTAATCATCTTTTTTTGATTTGGTTCATGACATTTCACTGAACTGTACATTATCATTTATGTTTTTATGTGTGTGAATTGTTTCCAAAAAAGCTAAAAATAATTAAGAGTAAGGTGGTGGTCGACACTGGATGCTCTGGTGTCTCCTCTACTCTTTGCCTAGTTAATTTCTCTGTTAGCAGTGCAGTTTCCCAGTGCTGTATTTCCTCACCTCTGAAGTTTTTTAGATTCTTTTCTGGGTCTTGATACTGTCTGCTAGCCAAAGGCAACTACTGAATTTCTAAGAGGTGCTGATATTTAACCTGCCTTAAAGACTTTGCTTCACATCTGTGTAAAATAAACTGGTTCTCCGCTTCCTGAGGTCTCATTTCAGAAGTGTGAGTTGTGTCTGTGGTGACATTGCTTTCATACTTAAGATGACTAAAGCCTGCCACCGTTGAGACTGTGCTTCACATATCCCACTTGGATGCTGCAGTGGAAAAGAGAATTTTTTGGCAAGGCATCAAAAGGCTTAATTGAGTTTCCCTTTGAAAACAAGATACTCTACTCCTTACTGGCCAAACTATACTTAAAATTGTTCAGTATTTACTAGGAGCCACCTCTAATGGAGACTTGTATTTCATGTATATCTCTTATATTTATGTTTCTATATCTCTGCAAAGAACAATTACTTGACTTGCCTTTCTTTTCCTTCAGGTCACAGAAATCAGTTACAATGGGGAACGTTTTTGAAAAACTGTTTAAAAGTCTATTTGGGAGAAAAGAGATGCGGATTCTCATGGTGGGTTTGGATGCCGCTGGAAAAACCACCATCTTGTATAAATTGAAGCTGGGAGAGATTGTGACTACCATCCCTACGATAGGTATGTTAACGACCTATGACAAGACCAGTTTACACGTTAGTATGTTATACTTTTACATACTTCTTGCATTATTGAATTTTTTTTGGAAAATCTTGTCCGCCCCGAGAGGGGTTTTGAGGCCAGAACCAGGTAATATACAATTTCCTAATTGCTCCCTGTCCTCTGTGGCACATCGCTATGTTTACAGGGGAGGCATACGAACACATTTAGGTGGAACAAGTTTAACCGTATCTGCTTGGCAAAAAAAAGAAAAAGATAATGATTATTAAAATCCATCTTTCTTCCAGCTGGCCTTTCTAAGTGGAAGCATCTCTCCATACCAAGTATGTTCCTAGTGTTTAAAGATGTAGTATGATTTTTTTTTTTGAGCTGGTGGTCAAGTGAAGAATCTGATTTGTTCAAATGCTGGAGGACTATCTGGCGGTGTAGTTATTCCTGCGAACCCGCACTGTGTTTTGTCAGCTATTTAAGACTTTTGCAAAGGCAGGGTTTTTTTGTGTTTTTTGTTTTTTACAAATTTATTTATTTTATTTATTTATTTTTGGCTGCATTGGGTCTTCGTTGCTGTGCGTGGGCTTTCTCTAGTTACAGTGAGCGGGGGCTACTCTTCATTGTGGGGCACAGCCTTATCATTGCGGTGGCTTCTTTTGTTGCAGAGCACAGGCTCTCTCTAGTTAAAGTGAGCGGGGGCTACTCTTCATTGTGGGGCACAGCCTTATCATTGCGGTGGCTTCTTTTGTTGTAGAGCACAGGCTCTAGGCACTCAGGCTTCAGTAATTTTGGCTTGCGGGCTCTAGAGCGCAGGCTCAGTAGTTGTGGCGCATGGGCTTACTTGCTCTGCAGAATGTGGGATCTTCCCGGACCAGGGCTCAAACCCGTGTCCCCTGAATTGGCAGGCGGACTCTTAACTGCTGCGCCACCAGGGAAGCCCCTCAAAGGCAGTTTTGACAGAACTTAGTCTGTGACTCATCAGCTGCCTCCAGGTCCAAACTCCTGAGCGAGAATAGCCTCCCCAGGATGGCATGTGAATGTCAGTAGTGTTCTGAATGTTGGATTAGGCACAGGAACCAACCGATCAACTTCCAACTTGGGCAGTAGCTTCAGAGATTGCAGCACTTAAAGGAAGAGGAAACCAGATGGAGAAAGTGGTCATACCCATAATTTTAAAAATATTATTAGTCCAAAATGAAAATAGCATAATTACTTGGTTTTCTCCAATTATAAAAATAATTCATGCTTCCATAATGTCATACATACAAAAAAAATCTAAACAAGTGTTAAAAAACACTGTGACTTTGGTGAATATCTTTGTGAAGTCATATGCATGCTGTCTTCCAACTTACTCTGCGTTAAACAATGTGTTTCCTGCCTTCTTTTTTACCCCCCTCCCTGCTTTATATAGCTAATGCCAGCTCATTCTTTCCGTCTCAGTTTAAGCATCATTTCTCAGGGTCGCCTTTCCTGATCCCTTGGATGGGTTTTCCCCTGTTGTAAGTTTCCACAGCAACCTGAACTTCTCAGTAACTCTGAGCACATTTGTCATTGCTTGCTCACTGTCTCTCTTCCAAAAGTGTGAATAAGAGCAAGAATCATGTCTGCCTTGTTCACCACTGTCCCCAGGTGCCTAGCAAAATGCATGGCACATAATAGATGTCCAGGAAATATTTGGTGAATGAATTGAATACTGATTTTGTGGTAGATTGTTAAACTAATGGCCCCAATGAATCATGCCCCTCAGTAGCCATACCCCTGTGCAGTCCCCTTCCACAGTGGTGCTGAGCTTGGCCGTGTGACTTGCTTTGGCCAAGGGCACATCAGCAAATGTGATTTACACAAAGATTTGATAAGTGCTGTGTCTTGGGGTTTGCTCTTTCGGAACACTACCACCAGCACGTGAGGTTGCTCAGTGCTCCTTGGGAATAAAAAGGCCACCTGGAGAGAGAGAAGTCCAGCCTAGCCCCCAAAGGACTCAATAGTTGAATGCATCTACAAGAGCAAGCCCAGGCAACCCACAGAATTGGGTAGGGGGGAAAATCATTGTTCTAAGCCACTATGTTTGGGAGCTTAAATAATAATCAGTACAGATCAACATCAAATTTTAGTAACTAGATAGTATTCCATTATGTGGCTATATGTTTAACAAATTTCCAGTGATGGATGGTTAGGTTATGTGCAACAGTTCTGTGTAAATGATTTTGAACTCAGCATCATTTAAAGATCAATCAGATGTGGCTGAGCTCACTAAAGAGACTGAGAAGGTACAGCCATAGAGACAGAAGGAAAATGGGAAGCCAGGGAGGAGTTTCAAGGAGGGGGTGAGCAGTAGTGTCAGATATAAAATCAAATCACATAAGAACTGGAAAGCATTCGTCAGATTTATTGACATGGTGACCTTGCTGACCTTGGCGAAACCAGCAAAACATGGTAAAGTAGAACTAAGGTGTATTGGGTGAGAGGTGACAAAGTTGGCACAGTGAAGGTAGCTAAACGTCTTAGAGAAGTTTGACTTTAAAAGGGAAAATAGAGGGTGGTAGCGCGTGAAGGTGTGGAGTCATCTTTTTTTTTTTTTTTTAATTTTTTTTTTTAAGATTTATTTATTGATTGATTGATTGCTATGTTGGGTCTTCGTTTCTGTGCTAGGGCTTTCTCTAGTTGTGGCAAGCGGGGGCCACTCTTCATCGCGGTGCACGGGGCCTCTCACTATCGCGGCCTCTCTTGTCGCGGAGCACAGGCTCCAGACGCGCAGGCTCAGTAGTTGTGGCTCACGGGCCTAGTTGCTCCGCGGCATGTGGGATCTTTCCAGACCAGGGCGCGAACCCATGTCCCCTGCATTAGCAGGCAGATTCTCAACCACTGCGCCACCAGGGAAGCCCGGAGTCATCTTTTTTGAAAGATGCAAAAGACTTAAACAGGTTGGAGATTTTGAAGGTTCCAGACAGCATGGGTGAATTGGATCCAGCACATGGGGGGATGGGATTGGCATTAGCTAGTTGCCCCCTTCCATTGCTCCAAGAGGGAGGGAGAAAAGTGTGGGTGAAGATGTAGATGAGTTTCTACAGTGTGTGGTGGTGGGAAGCAGAAGCAGTCCCATTGATGGCTTCTGTTTGCTCTGAAGTATGCAGGAAGAGCTGCTGGGAGAGGGAGGGGAGGCGTGAGGAGGGAGACCGGAGGGAGTGGAGAAGGTTGGAGACACCTGTCACAATGCACGGGGGAGAAAGCTGACTAACACATTCTGTTTTGTAAGCTATGGATCTTTGACTGGCAAGCTGCTTCGTAAATGAAAAGTACTGTCCAAATGTTAGCTGAAATTATTTTGAATTGTTGAACCAGCAAAAGTCTTCATTAAACACTTTCTCCATCTTCCCAATTTAGGTTTCAACGTGGAGACGGTAGAATATAAAAACATCAGCTTCACAGTCTGGGATGTTGGTGGCCAGGACAAAATCAGACCTTTGTGGCGACATTATTTCCAGAACACACAAGGTAAAGATTATCCAGTTCTAGCCTTGCAACCATTTCTGTTAAACGCACCTAAAGGTCGATGCTTGAAGCAAAACCTTGTGGTGCGCTGCTTTATTTGGACTGTCAGTCATTCTTTCTTTTCTGCTGACCCACTTACACTTACTGGGGAGGTTTCTTTTTGAGAAACCTTCCTTGAAAAAGTACTTGGGCTTTAATGCCTTATATAGGAATATCCTCTTAACCCAGAACGGTTAGAAAATGGTTGCTCTAATGAATTTCATCTTTTGGTTAATTGAAAGTTGTATGTGCCTTAGATGAAGTACCAATTTTTGAAGAACTTGAATTCAGTACACTCTTTTAAACCTGTGGAGAATATTTGAAAATCATGCCCATGGAGAGAAAGAAATGAACAGGGATGGCTGGAATCCTAAATCCCAGCATCCTATGTGGCCACAGTGCCTCCCTACGGCGCTGTTATTCTACAAGTGCTTGAATAAGCATGAATATCCCAGATCATTACCTTATTTCCTTATCACTGGTTTCTTAAAATTTGGGGTTTTAACGTGTCCCAGTCCCCCATCAATCTATTTGAGTTTTTTTCATTGATTATATTTTGGATAAATGATACCTTATGGAGTATCACCTGTCAAGATATCCGTAAGCTGTTCGTATAGTTTTTATGCCCTGATTCTCAAGTAGAATCATAACCACCTGGCATCTACATACTCATTTTAGAATTTATTTGGACTTTTTTAATTTTGAAGATTCTACTACCTATGGTGTTTTCATTGCATGTGTTTCATAGTAAAGACCCATATTTGTTGATCTTTTCAGACCAAATACCCGAGTCGACTGTCCCTTTATATTTTGTATCATTATTTTAGCTATTACCTTTAACACTTAACTCTATTTGTAGTTATTTCCTTAGCCTATAGATTTAGAATGTGTTTCCTCAAAATAGTGCATTTATCTTTTCTTTTTTCAGTTTTGTTAGTGGAAAATTTAAAGCAAAAGAGGAAAAGGATACATAACAAATCCCCACGAACTCATCACCCAGCTTCAGCAGTTATCAGCGTTTTGCCCAGAGTGTGTTACAGCAAATGCCAGACATGATGCCTTTTACTCATACATCCTTCAGTGTTTATTTCAAACTGATAAAGACTTTCTTAAAATATAATCTCCATGCATTATCACACTTCCAAAATTAACATTCTTTCTTTAATATCTGGTACCCAGTCCTTATTCAGATTTTTCCAGTTATATCAAATACGTCCTTTTCACATTTGATTTGTTTGCAAAGGAATCAAAGTTTACACGTTGCCTTTCATTGTTATGTCTCTTTAGTCGTCTTCTACTCAACAGTTTATCCCTCCATTTTTTTTCTGTCATTCCATCTGAGTCTATTAAGCTGAAATCCTTCTAAACAAAGAATCCCTTCATCAAATATTTGGTTTCTCTGAAATATAGTTTATATAAGAAAGGCAGGAAAAATATTTAATTCTTTCCCTTTATTGATTTTTAGAGAAACAACTCGATACCCTAGCAACCTTCCATGATGACTCTTAGATTTTTTAAAATAAATTTATTTATTTATTTACTTTTGGCTGTGTTGGGTTTTCGTTTCTGTGCGCTGGCTTCCTCTAGTTGTGGTGAGCGGGGGCTACTCTTCATTGCGGTGCACGGGCCTCTCATTATCGCGGCCTCTCTTGTTGCGGAGCACAGGCTCTAGACGCGCAGGCTCAGTAGTTGTGCCTCACGGGCTTAATTGCTCCGCGGCATGTGGGATCTTCCCAGACCAGGGCTCGAACCCGTGTCCCCTGCATTGGCAGGCAGATTCTTAACCACTGTGCCACCAGGGAAGCCCTGACTCTTAGATTTTTATGTCTTTGTATTTCAATCCGTTGCAGACAATACGCTTTTTGATACTCAGAGTGTCCATTTAACCTGGATTGGCACTTGCCATATTGGTCAAACTGTTGTAATTCCTCACCAATGATAAAAGTAGAAAATGTGGGTTTGAACCACAGCTCTGCTCTGAAACCTTGGGAAAGTTAGGTAATCTTTCCTGTCTCGATTTCCTCATCTATAAAATGGAGGTGAATACCTACTGTGCCGGATCATTTGGCTTGAATGAGATTAATTTTATAAAATGCTTAGTTCTGTGGTTGGAAGGTAGTGGGCACTCTGGAGCCTGTATTAGTCTGGGTTCTCCAGAAAAACAGAACCAGTATGATGGCTGGCTCTCCATACATGTATGCACATATGTTTTTGTGTGTATATATGTGTGTGTATATGTGATTTATTATAAGGAATTGGCTTACATGGTTGTGGAGGCTGAGGAGTCCCGGGACCTGCAGTTGGCAGGCTGGAGACCCGGGAGAGCTGATGATTAAGTTCCAGTCCAAAGGCAGAAGACACATATCCCAGCTCCAAGAGGAGTGAATTCTTTCTCGTCCTCTCTTTTGTTCTAATCGGGCCTTCATTGGATTGGACTAGAGCACACTGAGGAGCTCAATCTGCCGTACTCAGTGTCCTGATTCAAATGTTAATCTCATCCGGAAACACCCTCACAGACACACCCAGAATACTGTTTGACCAAATGTCTGGGCACCCTGTGGCCCAGTCAAGTTGACACATAAAATTAACTGTCACGGAGTCCAAATTACTAGAGGTTTTTTGTCCTCATTCTCAGGCAGGGTTCCCTTTACCCACCTTATTAAGAGTTGTCACACTCAGTCACCAAGTAGAAATGCCTGTTTGTTTTCAGTCTTCTATTTATAACAAGCCTAATTTCATTGAGTTTCAGTAACTACTGCTGTGATGGTGGGGAACTAACTGGCTATATTCTAGGACCTTGTGGTGGGTGGTTTAGACTCTTCATGAAATTAGCAAATGGGGACTTTTGAAGAATGGATTTGCTGTCTGGTGGGTCCAAACATTTCAGCCATTAGTAATCTTGGATGTTGCCCCTATTTTTCCTGCCAACTTCCCAACAGTCAGGCTGTCTTTTTTAATTTAAATTTTCTTCTCCCCACTTCTAAAAACAAATTACAGCGTACTATTCATTTGTAAATTTACCTTTTCTAGGTTTTCTTAGTTCAGAAGTGTAGTCAGTCTGATGGCTAGGTTCTTTTGTTTCTCACCTAAGGATCTAAATAAAAACAGTATAAAATGGGACCTAAATTTATAAACCTTTCTTTCTATTAGGAACGGCAAAGGGATAATACGTCAGCTTCCACCCTGTCAGTTTCACATTGGAGACTAAGGATCTCCTCACATTTCAGGATAACCTCGTTTGCTTAGTTATGATAAGAGTCCAGAACTTACTGGCAGCCTATCAAATCTTTGGTGGGGGCGTTTGAATGTTCTTCATTTTTCTGGTCTGATGTGATGTAACAGACATGACTTTGAGTCTCATGTAAGCCCCAGACATTCAGAAGCTGTGGACACTCCCGTCTGCCAGAGTGGGCTGCTCCAGACAGCTGGTCAGGCAGCTGTTGGGTGGGTCTGGGAAGCACAGAGGGAAAGGGCCGAGGGCCAGCACAGATTTTCCCTCCTAGACATGGTGGTGCGATCTCAGTGTCAGAAGGAACCCAGAGGTCATCTCATTCCACTGCCCTTCCCGTCAGCAGAATCCCTTCTGCAGTGTCCCCAGAAGTTGCCGCTTAAGCTGGGCACAAGCATCTTCAGTGACAGGCACGCCTCCTGAGGCAGCCCATTGCCCCTGCATTTCTCTTGACTCTTTTTATCACCTTGACCTCCTGTAGTTTTACCCACCGATCTTCCATCTACTTAGAACAAGTCGAACCTCTCTTTATGTCACAGCTTCTAGATATTTGAAGACAGCTGTCAGTCCCCTCAGTGAATCTTTTCTCTAGGCAAAATATTTCCAGTTATATAAATTTGTTTTTCATATGACATGGTATCTAATTCCTTTGCCGTCCCAGTCATTCTTTGTCCCTCCAGTTCGCCTGTGTCTTAGAGTGTGGGGTCCAGCACCAACCACATAACATTCCCAGGATGTTCTGACTGACGCACTGTAGCATCGGCTTTTTGTTGCCCGTGTTTTAGAAACTGAGCTGCTGTCACTACTGTTGATACAGCCTAGGATCAAGTTAGTTCTTTTGGCAGCCACTTCCCACTTTTGTCTCACAGAAGGCTTATTGTCAGCTAACCATCCAGTTGTTATTACCATTAATGTCACGTGGACTACTGCTAAGAGAGTCTTTTGCATCCTGTGTCTGGAATGTGTGCCAGATCCCTCCTGGGCACCTCCTCTGAGATCCTATTGGCCCCGCCTCTGCCTCCAGCCAATGTGGCAGTGACCAGATCTGTGCAGGTTTCAGCCACCTTTGCTCACATACAGTGTGGTGGTCCCTTTCTCTGACCTGTCTTTTGCTTCCTGGGATTTCTCTGCTGCTGTATAGTGTGGAATGCTGCAAAGACTTCTGACACCAACTACCTGGGGTTGGGCCGTACGTCACAGGTTAAGGGCACAAGACTCCCTCACTTCAGACACCAGGTGCAAATTCGGGGCTCCCCAGACCACCCCCACTTTTTTCCAGCTGTCTGCAAATTTGGCAGTTCCAAATATCCCCTCAGGTTCAATATTCATTAAAACAACTCACAGGACTCAGGGGAGCGCTATACTTACAGTTCTGTTATAGCAAAAGTATACAAATGAACCAGCCAAAGGAAGAGATGCGTAGGGCGAGATCTGGGAGGTACCACACACAAAGCTTGCCTCGTCCTCTTCCCACGGGGTCAGAATGCATTACCCTTCTGGCACATCGCTGTGTGACGTACGCAGAGCATTGCCAACCAGGGAAGCTTATCTGAACTTGGATGTCCACAGATTTTTATTGGGTCTTCATCATGTAGGCATGATGTAGAAATGAAGTGATGAAAAATAAGCCTAACCTTTTCTCTCTCTATTCTTGTTATTGTTAATCTGGTGAAGGGCTAGATGCCTCTGAAAAAGGCTAGCTGGGTGTACAGGAGGCTTCCCAACTCTGAAGACTATATATCCTTCCGTATTGATTGCTTTCAGTGAAACCACACGTGTAAGCAGGGAGAAGCTGTAAGCACGTATAAACAGCTGCCTTCCCAGGTTCAGACTACTAACACACTTGTGCTTTCTTTCTAGGTCTGATTTTTGTGGTCGACAGTAATGACAGAGAGCGGGTCAATGAAGCCCGAGAAGAACTAACCAGAATGTTAGCCGAAGATGAGCTCAGAGATGCAGTTTTATTGGTGTTTGTAAATAAACAGGTATGTCGCTGGCTTTCTGGATCCTGGGACTGAAAAGTACTGCCCGCTGCTCGCTTAAAAATAGCGATATCTAATTAGCTGCCTGCCTTCCTCTCTCCTGTCCCTAGCCTTTCTCTCCACCGCTTTGTTAGCATATGTCTTATATTCATTCACTCGCTCAACAAATACCAACTGAGCATTTACTAAGATCTAGGCATTGTTTTAGGTATTGCTGATATAGATATAGCCGTAAACCAGACAGACAAAAATCCCTGTGTTCATGGAGTTTATGTTCTAGTGGGAGGAGAGTCCGTCAATAAACCACATGTAATATGTCTGGGGGGAGTGTCGTGGAGGAGGGGGCAGATGTGGGGAAGGACTAGAATGCCTCTCTGATAAGATGACACCTGATAAGATGACACCTGAAGGCCAGCAGGAAGGCAGCCAGTGCGGCTGGGACGGGATTGGGGGTCGGGGGAAGCAAAGGAGGAGATGAGATTGGATCATATGGGGCCTATCCTTGGGGAAACTCGGCTTCTGTGTAAATATAACCAAGAGCAGTAAAAGAGGAGTAGGAGGAGGGTGTAGAACCATCCAGCCTCAGGAAGCTGAACTAAGCGTGGAAAAGAAGGCAGAATCCTCTGGAATGTACCAGCCTGAGATAAACCAGGGTCACGTTTTGACGTGTGTCCCCACACTTTCTCCTCCATGAGTACATCCGTTATGTAATCGAGATCGTACTGTTTTGACAGTGTTGCATCCTGTTTTGTCACTTTATTGAAGGCATTTTCTCTTGTCATCTAGCCCTTTGTAAACATGATTTTAAATGGTGGGTAGGTCATCATTCACTCAGCCATTACCCTGCCATTAGATTCGATGTCAGTTTGAAGTTCACTAGTGAGCACAATGGACTTTCATAAAAGAAAATGACATTTGTTCTTTTTAATTGTAAAAACAGAATATGCTCATGGTATAAATATGCAGACAGTTCACAATATCAAGTGAAACATTCTAGCCCCACTCTTCAGGGTAAAGCATTGTTAAATGTCTTATATTTCTTTCCAGAGATAAAACTTTCTGTGCCTATATGAGCAGTTATATGATTGTATTCATATCTAAATTCTGGAGATCATATTCAGCATTCTGTTTTGGAACCTGCTTCTTCACTTAGCATATCTTTGACGTCCTTCCAAATCATTGCGTCTAGATCTACCTTGTTCTTTAATGCTAATTTATTCAAATTTGGTTTGAGCTTACTAGTGCTAGGCACTTGGAATACATCAGAGAACAAGATAGAGATTCCTGCCCTGGTAAAGTTTGCATTCTAGTTACGAGAGGCAGATAATAAACACACTAAGTAAGTCAATGTTATAATATAGTAACTTGTGGTGAGGGCTGTAGGCAGAGCAGGACAGTTAGGAGGGGTCACGGGGGGCTCAGGTCACGAAGGCCTTGCAGAGCATCCTGAGGACTCGGGCTGTTACCCCGAGAGAGGCGGAGAGGTCACGGGGCTTTGATAGAAGAATGCCTTGATCTGACTTTCACTGACTGCCGGGTTGTGTTTAGACTCTTTGGGAGCAAGAGCAGAAGCTTGGAGACCAGTTTGGAAGTAATTTCAGTAACCCAAGTGAGAAGTGATGGCGGTGGGATCAGGGTATAGCTGTGCAGGTGGTGAGAAGTGGTCAGATTCTGGATATATTTTGAGGGTAGAGCTGGTGGGATTTCCTCGTGTGGAGTTTGTGAGAGAAGAGAGAGAGAAAAAAAAAAAAAAATCAAAGATGATTTCAAGGTTTGGAGCCTGAGCCACTGGGAGGCTAGAGAGAAGACTGTGGGTTAAGGGCAGACGTTGGGGGAAGAATATAATGTTCCGTTATGAGGATATAACATTTATGGACTGACTCTTGAATATTCTCTCTCAAGGATCTTCCCAATGCTATGAACGCAGCAGAGATAACAGACAAGCTTGGCTTACATTCCCTCCGCCAGAGAAACTGGTACATTCAGGCTACTTGTGCCACCAGTGGAGATGGGCTTTACGAAGGCCTGGACTGGCTCTCCAACCAGCTCAAAAACCAGAAGTGATGGGAAGCGCTGCGTTCCCTGTGCGTCGTGGCAAAGCCAGCTGGCCTCTTCAGTGTGCGTGTGTGCGTGTGAGGAGCCGAGTGTGGGTGCGTGGCCGGACGTGGGAGCAGCTTTCTCACATGGTGCCTTATACGCCCTCTAAGGGAACCAGTCTTACATGTTACAAACAACCAGTGTTACATTTTATATGCTACCTTCCATTTCAATAGCTTTGGTGACCAGTTTTGCAGTCTACGGAGGAGTCCCGAGGGTTCCCTGGTGCCCGATAGCCAGAGTGGTCTTCATGGTGGGAGGAAGGGGGAGCGCGGGCCGTGGGCTGACTTCCTTTGTGTGGTTCTAGCCCAGGCCTGGGGGGGGGTCTCTGCACACCTGGGGGTCCTGTTAGACTTGGCATCCTTTCGTAAAAAGGAAGGAACTGTCATTCTTTCCCATCACTGCCAGAGCTAGCAGCTCACTTTTCAGTGCTTTAAAGCAAATGATCCTCAAAGACAAAAAGGCCCTTGCTTACCGCAGATGTTAAGTTGTTAAGATGTTAAGATCTGAGCTTAAGTTATTTTCTAGCCCAGACATCCTGGTTGAATGGACTTCATTGGGAGGAATCAGTGATCCTTTTTCATTAGAAAAAAACCCCCGTAATGCTAGACCCCGTAACAGTAGAAATCATCTAGTCCTTCGCTTCCTTGCCTCGTATTTGCCACATGGAGACCCTTTGGGGTAGGAACGCAGAGCATGGCCGAGGCTCTTTACCGAAGCCACGCCGCCGCTCACAGGGCCGGGTTAAGGAGGGGGAGGCGCCGCCGTGTTTGTGTCCCTACGTCACTGTCTCCTGAGGCTGCCACTCCCACTCCTCGGCGCTGAATGTTCTCCACTCGAAGCAGGGGCTTCGCTCCCGTGATGGAATCGTCACTGTGTACAGTGTCTTAGCCCAACTTGCAGTTTAGCTTAGCTGTGTTCCCAGAACCACACACCTGTGAGTTCTGCGCGTTTGTGAGAGAATCAAGAGGTTCATTCGGGGAACGAGACTCCCAGCAGCCGAGTTGGTTGGTGCTAAATTTTGCTGTGAAGAATGTCTCGTCCAGACCATTCTCCGTGACACTGACTCCCTCTTCTGGTTGGCAATACTGTCTTCCGTGGAAACGTGCTTTATGTTGTCCTCAAAATAGTAGTAACAGTGGCCTGGAAATGAGCTGGATTCACTCAATAGTCTAGAGCTCTTTTGCCCAGACAGCTGTTGGCCACATTTGTACCTAAGCTGTTCCACTACTACCTTTCAAAATTCCTTTTTCAAAAAAAATCTTCATTTCAGATTACAGAGGAGGAGAATATAAGATGAATTTTAACAAAAGTAAACCTTGTTTACTGATAACAATGAAGTTGCTCTTACTAGGAAGAAATTTCATGCCATGATAAATGTGGAGTTTTTTTCTTTAAAACATTGACTTTGAAGAATGTTCCTTGCAATACTGGCAGTGAAGTCCAGATTTGATTTTTAACCATGGAGTTAAGTCCTGAGAAAGATTTAGATTGTACGCCTCAAATTGGCAGGGACTGTGTCTCAGACTTTTGTGTTTATGCTTAGTGCTGTGTACGTGGTACAGTGCTGTGTCCCATTAAACACTTGTTGATTGGTTGGACGGTAAAGAACTTGCTCTGGAGGAGGAGAGGACAGCCATGTGCTTCTGGATGTCTCGAGCTACTACTTTAAAATCCCTTTCCCTCTGCATCTTAGCAGACTTGCTGTTGAAAACTCCCAGGGCACTTGCACAAAAGGCAGAACCCACGGAGGTGCTGTCCCGGCCCCTCTGCTTTCAGCAGTGCTCCTCGTTTTTACCTTACATGACACTTTCAACTGCTGTCTTTCTCTTTCCGTGAATTTGGAGCTGCTCATTTGGGGTTTATGGGGGGGGCACTTCAGTGTAGTGGCTTTGAGCAAAGACTTGGGTCCCTGAAAGCCAATTTCACATCCCAGCTGTGTCCTCACTGGCTGCTTGGCCTCAGGCCTGTTACTCTTTGACTCCATATCTCTGAGCCTCAGTTTGCTTAACTGTTAAATGAGGATAATACCTACCTCATAGGGTTGTGAGACCTTTGTATGCCTTGCCTGGTGTTTTCCCTGGGGATATCTTGATGGCCAAGGTGTGAATTGCAGTGCTGGCCACAAACTGATCCGTATTATTTACAAGAGCAGTGAAGTGGGATGGGATGGGGGGCTATGTTTAATCTTTCCCACTCTATTCACCTAATCCTGCTGAATCCTCTGTCCTTTTTCTAACCATGGGAAGTGCTAATAAGACCATTAGGGATGCTTGTTTAAAAAACCAGATTGCTGTGTCCCACACTCACTGTTTTTCTTTTCTTTTTTTTTTTTAAAGTGTGATTTTTAGCATATTCACAGAGTTGTGCGACCACCCTACTAATTTTAGACTATGTTCATCACCCCCAAAAGAAACCCCGGGTCCATGAGCATCCAATCCCTATTCCTCCCTTCCCCATGGCCCCCCTGGCCACCACTAATTTACTTCCTATTTCTATGGATTCACCTATTCTGTTAAGGTGAGGGGCCTGGGGAGCTGGTGGGTGCTTGGGAAGTGCTGAGGTGCTGTTGGCCTGAACACAGCTTCAGTCCGGAGGCATCAGCCTGATGACAGAGGAGGCAGAGCCCCAGGGAACAGACTGCCCCAGAGTTAGGTGACTGGAATTTATTACCTTGAGAGGGAAAGAGGTGCTTCTAATAATTATGCAGGGACATGGGGCATAAAAGAGGATGTATGGTTGCCCTATCAATCAGAATGGCGAGAGCTCTGAATCTGGAATCAAAGGCCAAGGCTGAAATTCGAGCTCTGCTCATTCACTAGCTGGATTCAACTGGACTCAACCTCTGACTCCCAATTTCCTTGTCTGGAAAGGAAGTTCCCAGGCTTACCTGGGGTACAGCTCTGTGTGAATGCCAAGAATATGGGGGTAATGGCGGGGAGGTCCATGAGTCAATTCTATATATTGTGGGTCATGTAATTTAATCTATTAGATTTCAAGTGAAAGGAAGCATGACACCTTGAAGTGACCTGAGTCCTTTGTCCACGGGTATCTGGAGGTTGTCAAACAGTACACAGAAAATCTGACAATATGCTCTGAAG
The DNA here is from genome assembly GCF_028023285.1 of Balaenoptera ricei. Taxonomy (NCBI): domain Eukaryota; kingdom Metazoa; phylum Chordata; class Mammalia; order Artiodactyla; family Balaenopteridae; genus Balaenoptera; species Balaenoptera ricei. Next base: position 17,043,816 of record NC_082658.1, on the reverse strand, counting down.
ACCCTTTTTTCTTTCGCAATTTTTGATATTCTTTTCACCCTTTCTGGCAGCAACCTTACTGAGATACATTTCCATACAGTTCCCCCATTACACTTCGCTGGTTTTATTCGATAGTATCCTCCCAGATTTGTACAACCACAACTGCAATCAATTTTAGAACATTTTCATCACCCTGAAACGAAACCCTGCAGCCTGTAGCAGTCACTCCCCATTTCTTTCATACCTCCCGGCCCTAGGCCATTACTAACCACTGGTCTCCGTTCTATCTAGATTTGGTGGGGACACTTTTTAAACTTTGGTCTTTACCACCAGGCGGGCTTTGAGGAGTACCACACTAAGAACTTTTCTCCTATTTTGATTTTCATTCTTTTACTCTAATGCACGGCATGGGAAGGCTTCTAGGAGGGTGCTGTGACCAACACGCAAGCCTTGGAGGGACCACTGAACTAGGTGACTTCCAAGGTGTGTCCAAATCCTTCGACCAGCTACTAATTTGGTCAGTAAATAGCTTGCTGCTGCTCACTGCCACTAGGTGGTGCTGCTGCCCCACCCCACTGACACGCAGCCCTTGCTGGGGTGGGTCGCCGGCGTTCCCAAGTGTGGGAGAATCCATCCTCTTGCCTGGACACCAAGAGTGACCCAGAAAACTACAGCCAGGGATATGCCTGGAAGAGAAAGACAAAGTAGGCACCCAGAGCACCCAGGAATTGACTGCCAATAATGACAAAGGTGGCCCCGACAATTGTAATCGTGAAGCAGTAATCTCTGCTATTCACTGAGCATACTGGGTACTCTTCTAGGCACTTTGCACACATCATGTCTAATCGTCACACCCAGCAAGGCACTTGTATTATATCTGCTTTGCAAAGGGGAAAACCAAGGTTCAAGGATACAAAGTGATTTGCTGGTGGCCATGTGATCATGATTCAAATGCAGGTCTGGGGCACCAGGGCCCATGTCCTTCCAGTACATACTACTGCTGTGGGCTCTGGCCTCCAGAGGTTGCCAGAGGTGGAGGGAAGGCAGCAAAAGTGCCCAGTGGAGACGTCTGGGGAGGGACACAGAGCAGCACACGCAGAACTGTGTCCGCTGACAAGCCAGGGGAATGAGCAGTGGATGAAGGGGAAGAGCCAGGGCACAGAGATGCGCTGAGGCCAGTGGAGACCTGGACCTACCCTGGATGCTGATAACGTTCTTGGGAAGCAAAAGTGATAATCACAGTGTTCTAAAACTGGATTGTGGCGATGGTTGTATAACTATAAATTTACTAAGAACCATCAAATTGTTTGCTTACCGTGGGTGAATTGTATGATACATGAATATTCAATAAAGCTGTATGAAGTTTATAACCATGAAACCAATAGCGATGAGGGTGCCAACTCGGTAGGTCTCAGCAGTGCTGTAGGCACTTTGAGAAGAGAGGGAGAGTAGCATCTCGGAGTAGAAAGCCTGCCCAATGGCCGTCCAGCATCTGCTTGAACGCTTTCAGTGTCAGGGAGCTCAGTACCTCATAAAGCAGCCCATTCTAGTTTGAGATAACTCTCTCTAATCCTTAGAAAGTTGAAATCTATCTCTTAGCCTGTTGTGCAGAATAAACCTCTTTGCTTTGCCATATACCATCCCTTTCAGCGCTTGAGGACAGTCGTTGCATTCCCCCCACAGTCGTTTTTATCCTGTATAGAAATCCCCAAGGTTTTTCACAGGATGAGATTTCCAGCCTCTCCTGTTCTCCTGGTGGCTCTGTCTGCCATACTTGCTTTGATCTGTCAGCATCCTTCCTAAAATGCGGGGCCAGTGGTGGGCCCGATATTCTGCAGATGCCAGTCCGGTACTATGGTTAACAGATTGGATCCTAGCGCTAAGGCTCTCTGGATTCAAATCCTCTCTCCACTACAGGCCAGCTGTATGACCATGGTTAAAAGTACAGACTTCTCTGAGCCTCAGTGTCTCCGTCTGAGTTATTGTTAGGGTGGTGCTGACTCTCATTTTCTGAGGGGTTCTGCAGTCCAACCCCTTTAGGTGGGCTTGGCCTGGCTTGGTGATGGCTAGAGTAAAGGACAGCAATCCAAAATAGCAAGCTGTCACAGCTGCTAATCAGCCCAGTGGATACACACAAACCAATAGGGGAAGGGGATCTGCCATCTCTGCCTACAGGGCTTTCCTCCCAAGGAGCTTTGGTCCCTGGTAGAGGGGGTGTGGCGATGGGGAGGAAGTGGCAACCAACATCAGCCGATGGGCCTGACTCAGATGCTCAAGGAGTTACTTCCTTACATATTTGTAACTCCCTTCTTTTTCTTTCCTCAACATTTTTATTTGAAAATTTTCAAACATACAGTGGAAAGCAGGATTTAGAAAATCTTCACCTAGATGCAACAATTGTTCACTTTGTTCCATTGGTTCTTTAGATCTCTGTTTATATACACTTCTTTTGCTGATTCATTTGAAAATAACATGCAAACACCACGACTCTTTACCCCTAAAAATTTCAGCCCGGATCTCCTAAGTGTGAAGATATTCTGAACATAAACACAAGACAATTATCACACCTGAGAAAAGCTGTACTCATTTCCTAATATCTCATTTCCAGTTCATATTTAATTTTCCTCACTTGTCTACCAGTTGTCATTTATAGCAGGTTTTTTTTTTCCAAACCAGAATCCAATCAAGTTTTATCCATTACATTTGTTTTTGTTTTTTTTTAAATTTTTATTTATTTATTTATTTTTGGCTGCACCGGGTCTTCGTTGCTGCGTGCGGGCTTTCTCTAGTTGTCGCGAGCGGGGGCTACTCTTCGTTGTGGTGCGTGGGCTTCTCATTGCGGTGGCTTCTCGTTGCAGAGCACAGGCTATAGGCACATGAGCTTCAGTAGTTGTGGCGCACGGGCTTAGTTGCTTCGCGGCAAGTGGGATCTTCCCGGACCAGGGCTCGAACCCGTGTCCCCTGCATTGGCAGGCGGATTCTTAACCACTGAGCCACTAGGGAAGCCCCTGTTTATGTTTCTTTAATCTCTTTTAAGCTGGAGCAGTCTGTCCACCTTTTTTTGTTGTTGTTGTTGGCTTTTTTTTTTGGCTATGCCGTGCGACCTGCAGGATCTTAGTTCCCCAACTAGGGATCGAACCTATGCCCCCTGCAGTGGAAGCATGGAGTTCTAACCACTGGACCGCCAGGGAAGTCCCCGTGGCATTTTTTTCAAGAGAATGTCTTCTTAATCTCACCCTTCATCCACTGCACAAACCCCTCTCCCAAACAACCCCCAGGGTGGGGCTCACTGGACAATGTGTTGCTCCACAATTTATTGTTATTCCAGCCCTTTCTCTTTGCAATACATTCACTTGAGGAAGAGGACACCACACTGAGACCCCCCTAGGCTGGGTCTGCATAATTCAGCCTTAGTCAGGTCAATGGCTCCGTTTGGTTGAAATCTAACTCAATTCACTGCTCACTTCCCCCTGAGGGTCCCAGGAATGTAAACACCCTGCAGATTCTCCCACCAACACTGTTTGTCTCTTGTGATGTTGCCCTCAATTCACTGACTCCACACGTTATATTTCTGCTCAGTCTTACATACAAACAGACTTTTCCCTCTGCCAGTATGATAGCCATCCTTTTTGATCAAAACGGCACAAGAAGTATCAAGAAATCACTCATGTAAGCACAACACAGTGCTGGCATACAGTAAGCACTCAATAAATATGAGCTGTTGTTGCTGGAGCAGTGTGCACTGGGACCGTTCTTCCTCTAATCTCCTGTATAGCCGAAGGTTGCCATTGTGCTTTGGCAGCTACTTCATGCTAAAGTTAACACATTAGCTTCTGATCATTTCCAATCTCTTTGTCAGATCTCTTCCATGAACTGCAGTGAAGCCACATCCCTCTTCTACGTTTGTTCAGCTGCTTTTGGGAACCTCATTAACGACATTTGTCTCTTTTCATTTCTTCTAGGCCCTGGCCCATCATCCCAATCTGTCAGCTTCATTTTTTTTTTTTTTTGGAATTTTTGAATATTATTTTATTTATTTTTTTATACAGCAGGTTCTTATTAGTTATCCATTTTATACATATTAGTATAGTATATGTCAATCCCAATCTCCCAATTCATCACACCACCACCACCCTGCCACTTTTCCCCCTTGGTGTCCGTACGTTTGTTCTCTACATCTGTGTCTCTATTTCTGCCCTGCAAACCAGTTCATCTGTACCATTTTTCGAGGTTCCACATACATGTGTTAATAAACAATATTTGTTTTTCTCTTTCTGACTTACTTCACTCTGTAGGACAGTCTCTAGATCCATCCACATCTCTACACATGACCCAATTTCATTCCTTTTTATGGCTGAGTAATATTCCATTGTATATATGTACCACTTCTTCTTTATCCATTCATCTGTCAATGGGCATTTAGGTTGCTTCCATGACCTGGCTATTGTAAATAGTGCTGCAATGAACATTGGGGTGCATGTGTCTTTTTGAATTATGGTTTTCTCTGGGTATATGCCCAGTAGTGGGATTGCTGGGTCATATGGTAATTCTATTTTTAGTTTTTTAAGGAACCTCCATATTGTTCTCCATAGTGGCTGTATCAATTTACATTCCCACCAACAGTGCAAGAGGGTTCCCTTTTCTCCACACCCTCTCCAGCATTTGTTGTTTGTACATTTTCTGATGATGCCCATTCTAACTGGTGTGAGGTGATACCTCATTGTAGTTTTGATTTGCATTTCTCTAATAATTAGTGATGTTGAGCAGCTTTTCATGTGCTTCTTGGCCATCTGTATGTCTTCTTTGGAGAAATGTCTATTTAGGTCTTCTACCCATTTTTGGATTGGGTTGTTTGTTTTTTTAATGTTGAGCTGCATGAGCTGTTTATATATTTTGGAGATTAATCCTTTGTCCGTTGATTCGTTTGAAAATATTTTCTCCCATTCTGAGCGTTGTCTTTTCGTCTTGTTTATGGTTTCCTTTGCTGTGCAAAAGATTTTAAGTTTCATTAGGTCCCATTTGTTTATTTTTGTTTTTATTTCCATTACTCTAGGAGGTGGATCAAAAAAGATCTTGCTGTGATTTATGTCAAAGAGTGTTCTTCCTATGTTTTCCTCTAAGAGTTTTATACTGTCCAGTCTTACATTTAGGTGTCTAATCCATTTTGAGTTTATTTTTGTGTATGGTGTTAGGGAGTGTTCTAATTTCATTCTTTTACATGTAGCTGTCCAGTTTTCCCAGCACCACTTATTGAAGAGACTGTCTTTTCTCCATTGTATATCCTTGCCTCCTTTGTCATAGATTAGTTGACCATACATGCATGGGTTTATCTCTGGGCTTTCTATCCTGTTCCATTGATCTGCATTTCTGTTTTTGTGCCAGTACCATATTGTCTTGATTACTGTAGCTTTGTAGTATAGTCTGAAGTCAGGGAGTCTGATTCCTCCAGCTCCGTTTTTTCCCCTCAAGACTGCTTTGGCTATTCGGGGTCTTTTGTGTCCCCATACAAATTTTAAGATTTTTTGTTCTAGTTCTGTAAAAGATGCCACTGGTAATTTGATAGGGATTGCATTGAATCTGTAGATTGCTTTGGGTAGTATAGTCATTTTCACAATATTGATTCTTCCAATCCAAGAACATGGTATATCTCTTCATCTGTTGGTATCATCTTTAATTTCTTCCATCAGTGTCTTATAGTTTTCTGCATACAGGTCTTTTGTCTCCCTAGGTAGGTTTATTCCAGGTATTTTATTTTTTTTGCTGCAGTGGTAAATGGGAGGGTTTCCTTAATTTCTCTTTCAGATTTTTCATAATTAGTGTATAGGAATGCAAGAGATTTCTGTGCATTAATTTTGTATCCTACAACTTTACCAAATTCATTGATTAGCTCTAGTAGTTTTCTGGTGGCATCTTTAGGATTCTCTATGTATAGTATCATGTCATCTGCACACAGTGACAGTTTCACTTCTTCTTTTCCAATTGGTATTCCTTTTATTTCTTTTTCTTCTCTGATTGCTGTGGCTAAGACTTCCAAAACTATGTTGAATAATAGTGGCGAGAGTGGGCATCCTTGTCTTGTTCCTGATCTTAGAGGAAATGCTTTCAGTTTTTCATGCCATTCCCTTCTGGCTTGTAGAGTTTCTGCTGGGAAATCTGCCGTTAACCTTATGGGGAGTCCCTTGTATGTTATTTGTCGTTTTTCCCTTGTTGCTTTCAATAATTTTTCTTTGCCTTTAATTTTTGTCAATTTGATTACTATGTGTCTCGGCATGTTTCTCCTTGGGTTTATCCTGCCTGGGACTCTCTGTGCTTCCTGGACTTGGGTGGCTATTTCCTTTCCCATGTTAGGGAAGTTTTCGACTATAATCTCTTTAAATATTTTCTCTGGTCCTTTCTCTCTCTCTTCTCCTTCTGGGACCCCTATAATGCGAATGTTGTTGTGTTTAATGTTGTCCCAGAGGTCTCTTAGGCTGTCTTTATTTCTTTTCATTCTTTTTTCTTTATTCTGTTCCGCAGCAGTGAATTCCACCATTCTGTCTTCCAGGTCACTTATCCGTTCTTCTGCCTCAGTTATTCTGCTATTGATTCCTTCTAGCGTAGTTTTCATTTCAGTTATTGTATTGTTCATCTCTGTTTGTTTGTTCTTTACTTCTTCTAGGTCTTTGTTAAACATTTCTTGCATCTTCTCTATCTTTGCCTCCATTCTTTTTCCGAGGTCCTGGATCATCTTCACTATCATTATTCTGAATTCTTTTTCTGGAAGGTTGCCTATCTCCACTTCATTTAGTTGTTTGTCTGGGGTTTTATCTTGTTCCTTCATCAGGTACATAGCCCTCTGCCTTTTCATCTTTTCTATCTTTCTGTGAATGTGGTTTTTGTTCCACAGCCTTCAGGATTGTAGTTCTTGCTTCTGCTGTCTGCCCTCTGGTGGATGAGGCTATCTAAGAGGCTTGTGGAAGTTTCCTGATGGGAGGGACTGGTGGTGGGCAGAGCTGGGTGTTGCTCTGGTGGGCAGAGCTCAGTAAAACTTTAATCCGCTTGTCTGCTGATGGATGGGGCTGGGTTCCCTCCCTTTTGGTTGTTTGGCTGAGGCAACCCAACACTGGAGCCTACCTGGCTCTTTGGTGGGGCTAATGGTGGACTCTGGGAGGGCTCACGTCAAGGAGTACTTCCCAGAACTTCTGCTGCCAGTGTCCTTGTCCTCACGGTGAGCCACAGCCACCCCTGCCTCTGCAGGAGACCCTCCAACACCAGCAGGTAGGTCTGGTTCTGTCTCCTATGGGGTCACTGCTCCTTCCCCTGGGTCCTGATGTGCACACTACTTTGTGTGTGTCCTCCAAGAGTGGAGTCTATGTTTCCCCCAGTCCTGTCGAAGTCCTGCAATTAAATCCCACTAGCCTTCAAAGTCTGATTCTCTAGGAATTCCTCCTCCTGTTGCTGGACCCCCAGGTTGGGAAGCCTGATGTGTGGCTCAGAACCTTCACTCCAGTGGGTGGACTTCTGTGGCATAAGTGTTCTCCAGTTTGTGAGTCACCCACCCAGCGGTTATGGAATTTGATTTTATTGTGATTGCGTCCCGCCTACCGTCTCATGTGGCTTCTCCTTTGTCTTTGGATGTGGGGTATCTTTCTTGGTGAGTTCCAGTGTCTTCCTTTCGATGATTGTTCAGCAGCTAGTTGTGATTCCGGTGCTCTCACGAGAGGGAGTATGTTGGCTTCATTTTGAATCTTGGATTTTGTCATTGAGTGTATCAGTTCTCCCTCCAAGTTTGGCTTTCTGCAAATTTGATATCATGACTCATAAGTCATCATCTCAATCACTGATAAGACATATTGAACGAGACTAGGGCATGCCATCAGAAACCTCCCTCCAGCTTGATTCATTCGTGTATTTGTATAAATAAATAAATAAACAAATATTTACTGAGCACCTAGAATGTGCTCTGGAGTGGGCACTGTGTGATTATTATTATTATTTTTTTAATTTATTTTTTGGCTGTGTTTGGTCTTCATTGCTGCGCGTGGGCTTTCTCTAGTTGTGGCGAGCTGGAGCTACTTTTCATTGCAGTGTGCAGGCTTCTCATTGCAGTGGCTTCTCGTTGCGGAGCACGGGCTCTAGGTGCGAGGGCTTCAGTAGTTGTGGCGCGTGGGCTCAGTAGTTGCAGCACATGTTCTCTAGAGTGCAGGATCAGTAGTTGTGGCACACAGGCTTAGTTACTCTGTGGCATGTGGGATCTTTCCGAACCAGGGCTCGAACCTGTGTCCCCTGCATTGGCAGGCGGATTCTTAACCACTGCGTCACCAGGGAAGTCCCTGTTTAATTCTTTAGATGTGGATATTCAGCCACCTACAATTTGGTAGCCATACTTTAAACCTAGCCCTTATTCTTCATCTTGCCCATGAGAAATCCTGAAAAATTCTGTCAGGTGCTTTGCTAAAATTAAGTATACAATTTGTATAGCGATGCCTCCATGTACCAATCTATTAATAACGGAAATAAGGTCAGTTTGACCAATTACTCTTAATAAGCCACATTGGCCACCAGTAACACCTGCCATCTTTGATAAGGGCTCAAAACCTAGCTGACTACAGATCAACAGCAGACATACCAATCTGTAATTTCTGGAATCCATTTTCTCTGTCAAATCTGGGCATCTCCAGTTTTTCCCCACCTCTCTCAGCCTCCTGATTTCTCAAGATTTACCAGTAGGGGTTCTACATCATACTGGAAAATTTTCAGATGTATTTAGTTGGAATCAAGAGCCCGTGCAAAGCAGCAGGGCTCTCCTTGAGTGCTGCATCGTCTATCTTGGGTCCCCATTATTCCATAATCATGTTTGTTAACCTTTCCAGGTTGAATATTATTTTCTTTAACAAAGGAAATGGAAGAAAATTAGGAGAAATAAGGCTTTAACTTATTTCAGTGTTTTATTAACATCACATCATCTTCCTTGGACTATTATTCTTGCTCTGAAAAAAAATTTAGCTTTTAAAGGCTGCTTTTGTTACATTTACATTTTATTATAAGCTCTCATCATTCTGAGATTCACTACTACTACTACTAATATGAATACCACTTAATATTTATTGAATACTTACTGCATTCTAGGCACTGTGCTAAATGACTTACGCATATTCATCTCATTAGTAAACATTTCTGAAACTATCCATTCTTATAATTTGTCCTTTAGTTTTTCTCATTCGCAGCCTCTTAAAATCTGAGTTTAGCCGTGAGCTCCTGGTGCAACCACTTGTGTTTCTTTTCTTTTTCTTTTTTTTTTCCGCTTATTTATTTTGGCCACACTGCACAGGTTGTGGGATTTTAGTGCCTCAACCAGGGATCCAACCCAGGCCCTTGGCAGTGAGAGTGCGGAGTCCTAACCACTAGACCACCAAGGAATTCCCCACTTGCATTTCTTAAAAATGCTGCGTCTCATTACTCTCTCATGGATGGGTGGGTCCTGCCTCTGAAGCCAGGATGATCCGGGTTTGGGAGGAGTCCTGCCTTCCAAGACCTGCAGGAGGGCTGGTTCCCTGGGGCTGAAGGGATGATGCAAGGTCATGACTCAGGCTAAATGTTGGCTTTGTAAGGGAAGGGAGAAGCTAAAAATTAACCAAGGAAGGATGCAGAAGATGGAGAGGTAGGTTGAGCACCGGGACCTAGGCCCTAGGATGCAGGGAAAAGGAGTCCAAAGGTTAAAGTTTGGGAAGCTGGGCATGGTCAGGAAGTGGAGGGACATCATTCCAGATGGGGGCTGTACCGCTGTGAGCCCATCTGTGAAAGTTCATTTTACTAGTCAGCTTGACTGGGCTAGGGGATGCCCAGCTGGCTGGTAAAACGGTATTTCTGGGTATGTCTGTTGAGGGTACTTCCAGAAGGGATTAGCATTTGACTCAGTAGACTGAGTGAAAAAGATTCATCCTCACCGGTGTGGGCTGGCATCATCCATTCCATTGAGGGCTAGAACAGAACAAAAAAGTGGAGGAAAGGCGAATTCTTTCTCTTCTTGAGCTGAGACATCCATCTCTCCTGCCCTCGGACATCGGAATTGGAGGTCCTGGTTCTTGGCCTTGGACTCCAGGACTTACACCAGGCTGACCCTCCTTTGGCCTTCTTTATGCCACCAGCTTTCTTGGTCCTCCAGCTTGCAGACAGCAGATCACAGCACATCTCAGCCTCCATAATTGTGTAAGCCAATTCCCATAATAAATTTCCTCTCATATATCACTCTATATCCTACTGGTTCTATTTCTTTGGAGAACCCCACTGCACCATCATTTCTTCTTTTCAACAATGAGGGTCAGAAATGAGTCCAGAGGAGTGGCTCTCTCTACTATTTTCTCAACTTGCTGAGGACTGAGGCCGGCCATAAACAGGTAGAACCTTACAGGACACTGTACTTTTAGCAGAATGAGTCTTTCTTATGACTTCCCGAGAGCCGAATTTCCTCACCACTCCTGAATCTTGACTCTGTTCCATGCTGTGATTTGCATTAAAAAAAAACTAAAGATATAGCCTCCTCGCTGTGCTGTCAACTCTTGGAGATAAGGGCTTGTTTTTTGCAATCCCTTTGTGTTTTCGAAATTGCCTCCTAGGACCTGGCACTGGGTAGGTGTTTAACAAATATTTGGTGAGTTTTAGTGAATGAAATCAAAGTGCTCTGCTTATGCTCTTCTGGCTGGGTCGTGTAGAGAAAAGTCCCAGGGCAATATCATTTCTAGTCTTTCTCCTTTAACGACCTTAGAAATTCTCCACAACGCATCCATTCTCAGATGTGAGGATTTCCAGGCAAGTGATTTGCACACAGAGACTGCTCAATATATGTTACTTGTTCGTCTAACTAAAGACCCCAGAAGAGGCTAACACCCTAAAGGAGCAAATATTTCTCTTTTAGGGCTTCCCATTCCAAAGCAAAGATCATAGGGATGAGCAGGCAGAAGGCAACCAATAAATACTTGGTGACTAATTAGGGAGTATAAATATGCAACAGTGGAAATTAGAAAGAAAAAGAGCTGCATTATAGATAATCAAATAACAAAGTTATCCAGAACAGTAGAATCTACCTCTGTGAGCTGTGGGTGTAGGAGAGGAAGCGTTGGCTGGCAAGGCCGATCTTCCTTGTAATTGGTTTCCATTAGGATAATATTGCAATTAGCCTGGGATATTATAGCAGCTACCTTCTAGTCTTGGGACAAACTCCTGGGGGATTTAAGCTGGGTGGTAAAAGCAGGTTGTCCCAGGAATAAATAAATTCATTGTGAACCACTTCTGAGTCAACCCTCCCCATGTGGCTAATGGATGCTCAACCATCATTGTAAACTTGACTGCGTTGCTTTGTTTTGTATCAATGACACTTAAACACAAGCTCGAGACTCTGGATGGCCAATTAACAGAACATGGCTCAGGAAATTAGAAGTTTCAAATTTCAGAAAAATCAATGAGTTTAGACAACTTGAGTATTTTCTCCTCATTAGGGCAGACAGCCTCAGCCTCCAAGTTCTGGCTGACGAGGACTTGCTGTGAAGACAGTCACCAAAGTGAGTAAAAAAGAGTGCTCTCAATTATCTTGTCAGTTATTGAGATATTTAAAATATCCACCTCACCCTCCTCAACAATCCCACTTAAACAGCTCAATTTCATGTGTTATAATCTGCTGACAGACCCAGGAGAATGGGCTGTCTGGGGATGTCTGGTCTCCCTGGCTGGGGTGGGTATGGTTTGGCAGGTCAGGGTCCTCTCTGCCTGTGACAGAACCAAGCCACCAATTCTTGCTCTCTGACCCCTCCAACCAGCAGATTTTCACTTCATTCATCCCATCTCATCCACCACATTTCTTCTCTTTCTTCTGTGACAAGAGAGACAGGTGTAGTGCACAGAGTTTTTTGTCAAAGGGTCTGAGCTGGAATCCCTGCCTGGCTCCACTGCCAACTAGTTAGGTTCTAGCTTTCTGAGGCTCAGTTTCTCCATCCATAAAATGGGTACAATAATATCCTCCCGAATCACTCAGAAGGTTGCTGGAAAGGGGTGGTGACTATGTGACTGCCCTAAGCTTTAGAGAGCTGCCTGGGTGCTGGTTTGTAGCCCACAATCATTACCAGACACTGACTGATGATCAGCAGCCCTTAAGATCAGCCCCAGTAGCCTCCGTGTTGATGCAGGGTTCCCTGTAGATGGCGCTGTGGCCCGGAGAGTGGTGCTAGCGATAAACCAGGGCAGGTGGGATCACACCCGGGAGTTTGGCAATCCGTGAGTCCAGCCTGGGTTTCCACTTCCTGTACGTCCTGAATCTGTGCCCGCACAAAATGTCTCCCACTGCCACCTTTGGTTTCTTGTAGGGCCAGTTATCTGCTAAAATCAGCAGTCCTCTATTTCTCATTTTCTGCCCTCTCCAGTGGATGGAGCAGTGGGTGTCCCCGGCCTCCTCTGCCCAGGCCTCTCCTACCTGGCCATGCCCTTTGACCCCTGTGAACCCCTGCAGCAGGTGATGTGTCTGCAGCTCCTTCGATCCCTTTGGGGCATCTTAGCTCTTAGATGACTCCCGTGGGCTTCCTTCCCCTGTGACAGAGGCTGCCATCTCTGCTCTTGGAAACACCCTTGTTCGGACTTCATTTCTCATCTGAGATGAAGCCATGTAGTCTGAGAGAGTACCTAAGCCAGCGCTAAAGGAGAGGGGCCCCCGGACCCCTGGTGTCACTAAGAAGACAAAGGCTAAAGGGCATGGCTGGGCTCCAACAGGCAGGTTAGGGTGGAATCCCAGCCCACCAGGGGATGCCCTACACCTCCCTTCCCTGCTGCACGGAGAAGAGAATGATCCCTGCCCTCTAGGATGCAGTAACAAAGACTCAACGAGGTGAGTCACGCAGTGGGCTTGACAGAGTGCCAGGCACAAGGTGATATTCAAATGAGGGTGATTACTATTCAATGAGGAGTAGAGGTGATGGCTTGGGACATCAGACCAGGGAGAATACAAGGCCAGGTAGTGAGGGAGGACCGTGGGAGGGAAGTGATAGTGGGTTCTGGAGAGGAGGGTTTCTTGGTGGCCTTTGAAAGCCACTGTGGGAACCCGCCCTCACTCAGCTGACCCTCTGGGGACAGCCCGGCTGGCTGGGATCTGGGCACCGGGCAAAGTGAGCTGACCGTCTGGCCAGCTGTTTTCGTAAAGAGATGGTGTCAGAGGCTTTGAGAGCCGAGTTCCTTTGACCCACAACTGGCAGTGGAGGCCAAGGCCCCCTGGAGACCACCACACTCCTGATCAGGAACTCTCAGGCCAGCAAACTGCAGGTGCCAGTGGGCACAGGATCGGGTCTGCAGGAAGCCTGTGCAGAGGCCTGAGGGCCAGAGCCTGCGCTGAGCAAATCATGAGGGCACTGTCTCACCCTCCTGGTCAGTGATCCCCGTCCCCCAGGGGCGCCATCTCCTCTGTGTCCCACGAAGATCCTTCCCTTCCCCGGCTGCAGCACTTCTCACACTGCACGATTAGAAGAGCGGGTTCCGAGGCCAGGCAGCCCGGGTTCACTGCCGGCTCCCCTGTGCATTAGCAAGTTGACCTTGAGCAAGTTACTTAGCCCCTTTTGGCCTCAATTTCCTCAACTGCAAAATGGAACTGTTGTGAGGGTCTATGGAGTTAATTCATGTAAGGTGTTGCAGTAGGGCCTGGAGTTTAACACGTGCCCCGTATGTGTGATCCGGAACCACTGTGTGCCCGGGGTCCTCGGTGCTCCAACACCTCATCTCGTTCTCTCCCATTTGAAAATCAGTCTTTCTGTCTCTCTCTCTCTCTTACTTTCCTCTTCCCTTCCCTAGCACAGTTTTCATTCAACAAACACGTATGAAGGGCCTGCCACATGCCAGGCACTGGGGAGGGGAGGGTTTGGGGCCACAGAGGTGGAATATACAGTGAGCCCTGGACAGGACTCTCCAAAGCTGTGATCTGTCCGCCCTGCTGCTGTTTTTACCATTGCTACCATGGAGCCGGTCGCCTGGGCCCTGAAGACTGGTCCAGCCCAGCCCCCACAGAGACAGGGCTGCCCCGGCCCTTAGCCTCCCGGGAGAGCTGGCGATTCTGCGGAGGGGGAGGGGGCAGCAGAGGGAAGCGTCTGGCTGGGAATGAATGGGGCTGGTGGCTGACAGCACGGCCGTCAGATCCGGAGCTCCTCGTCCAGGGACAGCGTGCCTCTGCCCTGCTAATGACACAGCTGTCACTCACAGGACACCATCGAATCATGCAGGACCAGACACGGCTGTCTCTCCCCTGACAGGGTGACACATGTCACGGGGGCCTGGGGAGCTCCGAGGGGAGAGTTGGGATACCCTCCCCCAATCGGGTCACACAGAAATGTCCTTACACACCTCAGTGCCTTTGCACAGGCCGTTCACTCTGCCAAGCCTGCCCTCCCCTACCTCGGGCCTTCTCTATCAGATGGTGACTCACGTGTCCTTCAAGACTCGGTTCCCGGATCACCTCCTCCAGGAAGCCTTCGTCATTGCACCGGGATGGAAGGAATCCCTACCTTCTCCGCGCTGCTCTGGCATCCACAGTGGTCACGGTGAGTGATGGTTATTTGTTTAGGTGTTTGCTCCCCCGCCACACACAGTGAGTTCTTGAGAATAAAGGCCAAGTCTCAGGTTTCTCTGTATCCCAGGGCCGAGCACACAGTTGGCGCTCCACAAATGTGTGTTGAGGAGGGGATTGTTACTGCTGCCACCATCCACCCTGCACAGTCTCGACACTAAGCAGGATCCAATCCCTGCCTGATGCCTGGCCGAGAGCCACAGAACCGCTTTAGTGAGGGGTTGGGGTTTGGAAGGCCAGCTGGATAGAAGGATCTAGAACAAGGGGATCTTTTCCTATTGAGGACCAAATTTAAGCTCTTTTTTCCTAATGAACTAGGAGAGACCCGTTTGGAATTGTCTCCAAATGTACTCGATGGATTTGAGCTCAGAGCTAGCTAAGCCTCTTATTCCCATCTGAGGTGACGCACAAAACGTGAACTGCACTCACCAAAGGTGGAAGTGAGACAAGATTTCCCAGGCAGAAACCCAGGGAGAGTCCTCCCACAGACCACAGAGGGAAAAAACAAAAAGCAGTTTTATTTCAATTTTGTAATCAGAAACAAAGTGTTCTGTATGTTTGATCTTAAGATGGAGAAGAGAGAACAGAAAATGACGACAAATGCAGGAAGCAATTAGGAAAAAAATTCTTCCCATTCTTTGTGATGGTCAGTTAAGGAAGAAAGACAAGGAGGAAGAGAGAACAGGAAAGGGAAAGGAAGGAGGGCAGTGTGCAGAAGAAATGACGTGAAAGAAGAGAGAGACCCTGAGAGAGAGGATCTTTGAGAAAGCCAGAAGAGATGAACAGAGAAACACGCATCCCCACAGACACACAGACACAGACTCATACACACAGACACAGACACAGACTCATACACACAGACACACACAAACACACACAGACACACAAACACACACAGACACAGTCACACATGCACACAAATAGACACACAGACACACACATAGACACACAGACACATACACACAAACACACACGTTTAATCTCATCCAAGACTTACTTTCTAAAATTAGTTTTGTTTGTTGTTTTTACCATTGAAGGGGGCAATTTTGGACATATTCCTCTGTTGTTTTCTGACCTCTAGAATGAAAAGTTGCCGATGAGAAGTCTGATGCCATTCTTAGTATTGATCTCTTTTTTTTACAATCTGATATTATCCCCCCCTCTGGAAACTTAATATCTTCTTTTATCTTCATACGCATCACCATGAAAGAAGTCTGGGCCTCTATTCGTTCATGTGTTGGATGCTCAATGGACTTTCAAAATCTGGAAATGCAGGTCCTTCAGTCCTGGGAAATTTTTTAGTGTTATTTCTTTGATAATACATTCCCTTCCATTTTCTCTATTCTCTTTCTTTTGTTGGGCCTCCCAGGTAGATCTTCTACTTTCCCTATTTTTTCTCTCTCTTATTTTCCATACTTTTATTTTTAAAGAGGCATTTAATTTTTTAAGATTAATTAATTAATTAACTTATTTTTGGCTGTGTTGGGTCTTCGTTGCTGCGTGCAGGCTTTCTCTAGCTGCAGTGAGCAGGGGCTACTCTTCATTGAGGTGCGCGGGCTTCCCACTGCGGTGGCTTCTCTTGTTGCAGAGCATGGGCTCTAGGCATGTGGGCTTCAGTAGTTGCGGCAGGCAGGCTCAGTAGTTGTGGCTCACGGGCTCTAGAACTCAGGCTCAGTAGTTGTGGCGCACAGGCTTAGTTGCTCCGCGGCATGTGGGAATCTTCCCGGACCAGGGATCAAACCCATGTCCCCTGCATTGGCAGGTGGATTCTTAACCACTGTGCCACCAGGGAAGTCCCGATTTGGGCTTTAGACTCTCAATTTCTCCACTGAATAAACCCCCTGCTGGGGTAGGGAAAGGTGATCACCTAGTGGCACCAAATGGGTGTGGGGACCTTGGGCATCTTTCTACTGATCCCCCAGTTTCCAGTTGGGCTGAACTTGTCCAGTTTCCATTTCTACAACTCATCCTTTTCTTTTGCGGTCCCCAGTCGGTACCTGCAATCCCTGTGTCTTGCCAAGATTCCACAGCTTGAACTGGCTCCATTCTCATTAGCATCCCCCCTGTGTAGGCACATGGTGTTCAGATTTCTCAGCTCTGATAATTCCTCCACCTGCTTTCCATCTTCCAAAAATCTGTTGACATCTTTTGTCTTCTGCTAGTGTTTTTTTCTCTTATTCTTTTCATTCTTGTGGGCTTATACCTTTTTTATACCTTGACGCACATTTTAGTGGAGTTTCAGAAAGAAACAATGATAAATCCATGTGCTTGATTTGCCAGGTTTAACCTGTGGGATTAAAGATTTTTCATGCTATATTGTGTTTTTGCAGCTATAGACATAAGGAAAAACAAGAGGAGGTCTCCTGTATTCTATACCAAATATGTTACAGAGTCTCTTCTTATCAGAGCAATCTTTCTAATCTGGGTCACTGGTTCTTAAAAAAGATGGGGGAAACTGAGGGAGATCCTGAGAAAGGAGCCTGAGATGATCAAAGGGATGGACTTTGGATTCAGAGGAAAGTTTGAAGGTGTTAGTGATGTTTAAGTGGGAGAGGAGGCTCCGGGATGGTTTAGTGATTCATTTGAATTCATTTTCCTTCAAGTGATTTCTGCCCTGATGCATCACCCCCCGCTCTCCTACTTTGTGTTCATGTGAACTGCTAAGTTGCCGTGGAAGAGGCAACCTAAACTTGAGAGAGTGGGGGCTCGGGGGAGAGACCAATACTGTATTAATCAGGATAGGTTAGGCTACGCTGCAGTAATAATTCAATGCTGGAATTTCAGTGTCTTAACACAGGAAAGGTTCATTCCTCTCTCATTTCGCCATCTTGTCCCTGCTTGGTAGCTCCCTCCAAGAGGTGGCTCAGGGACCCAGGCTACATCCATCTCACAGCTGTATCATCTGGAATACACATTTTTCTCAAGGTTCTGCAGAAGGGGAGAAAGAACTGGAAGATCATGCAAGATGTTGTTAAGGGCTGAGACTGGAAGGGGTTTATATCACTTTTACCCATAACCATTGGCGAGAACTCTGTCATATGGTCCCACATTACCTGTAAGGGAGGATGGGAAAGGAGGTCTTCCTGTGTGCTCTGGAGGAGAATGCAGTGTGGTAAGGAAGTTGCATTGTCTCTGCCATCTGTCTACTAGGTTTTCTGAGGGAGATGCCAATATTCTTAGGGGAAGGGGAAGTATGGTCTCTGTATCCACAAAGCCTGAAAGGAGGAAATGATGTTCAATTAAAGTAGGAGGCAGCAGTCAGACTTAAAGAGAACTTTCTTGGTTTTAAGGGAATCAAACATTAGAAAGGACAATTGAGAGGTGACATCTACCCTTGCAGATTCCTGAGAAAAGAGGTCCTGGGAGTTGATGGATCTACCTGCTTGAGGGATGAACCAGACAATCTTTTGGAATTCCACCTAATGCTAGGATTCTACTTTCAAATACGCAGGCCTCAGAGTTTGTAAAGCTGGAGAACAAGGACCAGGGGTGGATCCAGGTTTTGTGAAGCCTGAAGTTTATACCACTTTGGGTGCAAGTAGAGGGCCTCAAGCATAAACTTATTAGCTTTCTGATAAGTCCTCCTCTGGCCAGGAGAGGCCCATTGTTCACTGGAACCAATAGATTCCAGCACACCTTCCCCCAACAGACTTGCTCTTGCAGATTCTAGATCACCCTCATGATTTTTTCCCAGCTCTTTAACTCAGCAAAAAGTTGTTGAATGCATACCGTGTACAAGGCACTGGTCTGGGCCCTTCAATATCTGCCTCTGTCACAGGGCTGAGTTGGACATCAGCCCAGGGTTTGTCGGTCCTGATTTGAGAGGTTCCTGGGTCTGTGCAGGCAGCATCAGGGCAAAGGAGGAGGAGGAGGACGGGCACAGAAAGCCAGAAGGGAGAGCAGGGCCACATGTGACCTGAGGACATGGGCATTCATCTGTGGACATCAAGCCCCTGTGCCTGGAGGAGAAATCCATGCTGCTCTCTGTCTTGCTTCTAAAAGGAAATGTTCCTGCAGAAGCCTGCTGTGGATTGGGAGGCTTGGCTGTTTCCTGCGGCCCCCCTGTCAGACACATCACTCCTCTCTAGGGGCTGGAGTAGAGTGTCACCGCAAAGAGTCAGCAGTCTGCGCTCAGACACTTGGTCTGGAGCCCAGCTGTCAGCCCTGTCCCCACTGCTGTCCCCGGCACTGTCAGCCTTTTTGAGCTGATCGAACTGTGGTGTCTGGGAAACTCCAGAGCAATGCTAAGTCCTATATACAACCTCCAAGTGTTTTCTTTTCTCTTAGAATTTTTAACCAGCAGAGTCACAAACCAGCAGTGGTTTCTGAGGCCCCCTCTCTAGTCAGAAGACCAGGCCACTGATTTGCTGGACAACTTGATGGACACTTTCATCTCCCTGGGCCTCTTTTTCCTCATCTGTAAAATTGAGAAAATAACCCCTGTGAAGGGCGATTTTGGTTCACGGTGGCCAATGTCACTATGGGTCTGGGGGACGGGAGGGGACATTGACATCTCATAGTTTATCCTCTGGTCCAGCCACACAGGTGCTAGCCAGGGGTCCCATTGGGCAGGTAGGGTTCTTGGAAGCCCCAAATTTGCTTTATGGTTTGTGACGTTCTCACATGGTTTGCACTGGGCCGTGGCCTGGCAAGGCTGGACGGAAGGAATAAAAACAATCAATTTCCTTAAGGTGACTTGCTTGGAAATTTTTACATGGAGACACACTGTACTGAACAGACCTGAAAATGCATTTTAAAAGCCTTTCTAATGAAGCAAATGCAAAACAACTCACGTTAGATATACCTCCATGGAAGAGGACTATTAGGGGAAGAAGAGAGGTTTTCTCAGCCGGAGAAGGTGGGCCGAGGAAGAGGTGGGGGAGATGTCAGGGTGGCCAGAGAAGGCGTGGGGAGGCTGATTTGGGGTCCCCTCCAGGGTTCACTATGACACCGATTTCTACCCAGAAGCCCCAGAGCCCTGCCCTCTGCTGTTTACACTAGTTGCTTCCCAAACTTCTTGGGTGGACATCTAATTTGGGGTCTAAATGACTTTAGGGCTTCATTGATGGACTTTGGGAGATGCCAAACCATTGATATATGCAAATTTCCTGTACGTGAAAAAGTTTCACGTGGCTGAGCTTCGAATTTTTTCTGCAAAGAGGGGCCTGACTTTTCTCCCAATTCTCCCATGGGTCAGGACCCAGGACAGAAACCCTCACTCTAGACCCGTGGTCCCCAACCGTTTTGGCACCAGGGACCGGTTTCGTGGAAGATAATTTTTACACGGACTGGGGAGGGGTGGGGGAATGGTCCAGGCAGTAATACGAGCCGTGGGGAGGGGCAGATGAAGCTTCGCTTGCCCTCCGCTCACCTGCTGCTGCGTGGCCCGGTTCCTAACAGCCTGCGGTACCAGTACTGGGGGTTGGGGACCCTTGCTCTAGACCATGCTGGGGGCCAGAGAAGGCGGGCAGCTGGGTCACTGGGAGGGTGGGAAATATAGGCCACTCCCAATTTTAGAGGGAGCTGGGGTACCCAAAGGAAGATGGAAACTTGAACCTCAGAACGCATTTTCCTCTAAGAGGCCCGCCCCTGTGGCAGGCATGCTCCCTGGCAAGTAACAAGAGCCTCCAATGGATGGACCCATTCAGAGCCCCTGACTGGCACCCAAGGTGAGCCTGGGACTGTGTTGGGTGCGGGGCACACGAGGAAGATTAGACATGGTTCTTGTCTGCCTGTGTGGGACTCCCAAGTCTAGGGGCCTAGGTGCCCAGAGAAATGGCAATACGATGTGGTAAGTGCTATAAAGGAAGGTAAAGAAAGGTCAGGCCACACCGAGGGAGGAAAGGTTAGCTCAGTCTGGAAGCTGGAAGGCCACCCAGAAGTGGGAGCGCCATGGGCCTCAGGGCCAAAAAGGCTGGGGTGTGAGACCAGGCTGTGTGACCTCTGAGAACCTCAGTTCTGTTTTCAGTGGAATGTAATGAGAACTATTTAGAGTTGTTGGGAGAGTCAGATGGAGTCATGGTCACACAGCACCTGCCTGGATTGGACCTTAGAGTGGGCTTTGGCTTTTGGAAAGACCTAGGAGCAGCAAGGGCAGCATGGGTAGAGGCATGACTCAGGAGGGTGCATTGCACTGACTCAGCAATGCTTCCCGCTATGACTTAGAGAGACTGCTCCCTTTTGATGGTCCTGCCCCCTGTGGATTCAATGACTCAGCAATTCTTGATTCGATGATGCAGCAATTCAAACATTTGTGCGTACTGGTGATTAAGCAAGAGGACTGTTTATAAGATAGGGCTACCGATAATCATAATAATTGTCGGTAACAATGATTGAGAGCTTCCTACGTGCCAGGCCCCGCATGGTGTCTGTGGATTAACTCACGATCACTTGATCATGCGAAGGGAAGAGATTGGGACAACCCCCTCACCCGGGGCCTCCTGTCACCTTCGGTTCCAGTTCATTCCTGCCCCTCCCCCATTCTCACCCAAGCCTCCCCACCCCTGCCCCATAAGCCATGATCCTCTCCTGAAAGTCCTAGGTCAGAGCCAGGAGGGACTCTGGAGATGTGCTTCATTTTATAGAGCAGGAAACTAAAGCCCTTGAAAGGAAGGGATGTGTTTTCTAGACCAGAGAAAAAAGCCTCAGAGCCTAGCAGGTGCTGGATGGATCTAGGCAGGGGGCGGGGGTTAGCTTGAATTTAATGCCCACATGATCTGGGGTGGAGGTCTTCCGGGTAAGGTCAGACTGGTGATACGCTGGGTGTCCACGTGCTCCCCAGATTCACATCCGGGCCCCTCTGCTTCCGAGCAGTCATTGTCTTCAGTGACCCAGGCCACCTGGTTTCCCCTCAGGTCAAGCAGCTGAGGTGGGAGGCCCAGGCCTGTGCAGGGCTCCATCTCACGCCTTGTGGATGCAGGAGACATGGTCTGGGTGCCATGGACACGGCGATGTGTGAGATGATGGGAACTGCTCACTGCAACACTGTGTGAGGGACCAAACTCTCACCCACCTTGCGTCCAGCCTCAGTTCTTTTGGGGATATACCTAGGAGTGGAATTGCTAGGTCAAATGGTAGCTCAGGGTTTACCTTTTGAGAAACTACTAAGCTGTTTTCCACAGAGGGTGCACCATCTTACACTCTCACCAGCAAAGTACAAGTGTTCCAGTTTCTTCACATCCTGGCCAACTTTTGTTATTTTTAAAACAAGATTCTTTTTCCTCTCTAACAGCGGCCCCTGCAGGGTCACCCCCAGCACGTTTTGTTCTCTTTAGGATCTGATCTCAAATGGCCCCATTCTCACTCCCGAGTCTCCTCAGCCCAAGTGTTGCTGCAGTAACTCAGGAACAAGGTGCTAAGGCAGCAGTTCTCAAATTTTGCACAGCAAGATCCCCCGGAGGGCTGTTAAAACACAGGCCGCTGGGCCCCACCCCTACAGTTTCTGATTCAGTAGGTCTGGGCTGCGGCCCTGGAAAATGCATTTCTAACAAATTCCCAACTGGTGCTGATGCTACTGTCAGGGGACCGATCTGAGAACTAGATCTTGTGAGGCTGGGGGTAGGGAGGGGAGGGGATAGGAGGGCAGTGATTCTTCCTCTTCGTCAGTTCTCAGACCCTCAGCCCATCCGCGCTGCTCCATCTAGAAAGCGAGTGTCCCCTGGCTGACAGCATCACAAACATTGAGGTCCCAGTGTAGCCTTGGATCAGCTTCAATTGACTTTCCACTTTGGATCTATTCTTGGTGAGAGACTGATATCTTATTTAGTGTGTTAAATGGCTGTTGGGAGTTGAGTGTGATGAAGATTGCCCTGGGAATACTCCCCCGAGGCCTGGTGTGAGGGAAAAAGAACAAAAGCCTGGCCTCTCTTCTGGGGTGGAGGGCCTCTCATCTGGGCTCTAGAACCTTCCACCGAAGCTCTGTCCGAGGTAGCCAGCTGCCAACCCCAGCTGCACTTCCCCTCCGCTTCCCTCCTCCCCTCCCCCCAGCTCTAGCATGGAGACCTTGACCAACTCTTGGCTCCCGGATTTGGCAAACAGATTCCGGCATCTCAGCTCCAGCCTGGCTGCCCACTTTGCACGACAAATCACTTCCTTTATTTGGGCCTCTGTTTCCCCATTGGTAAAATGAAAGACTCGACTACAGCAATGGTTTTCAAAGTGTGTCCCACAGAACCCAGGGTTCTGCTGAGGGTCAAGGTATGTGTCAAATCCATCACCTCTGCTTAATTAGAGTGGCCTCACTTGCCTTTATGTCTTTGGGTTCTATGTAAACATCTTGATCTCCGGTGGCCTCGGCCTGCAGCATCTTGAAGCAGGATTTCGGTTCCCTGGCCAGAGATTGAAGTCAGGCAGCAGCAGCGAGGGTGCTGAATCCCAGCCACCAGATCACCAGGGACCAGTGGCCAGTGATGATACCCTGACCTGTCGGCTTTGTAGAAACGAATTCCCACAAAGAGACAGAATGTAGTGAAACAAGTAAAGTGTTTATTAGAAGGAAAATGGGTACGTGTGAGTAGACACACAGGGGTGACTCAGAAAGAGAGTTGCGCCCCCGTGGTAATTTGAATCACTTATATGGGGCATTTCTTCTGGGTTTCCTTTGGCCAATCATCTTGCTTTGCCTGGTTCTGAGTCCATATTTGGTTTATCTCAGCATCCTCCCCTGTGTACGTGCGCATCTCTCAGCCAAGACGGATTCTAACGAAGAGGCCTATGGGTAGGTTGACCTCACTTACTATGGGGGAGGTTGATGTCCCCTCCCTTTTTGACCTCCAAGGAGCCTTTCTGCGCTTGTGTAGTCGGGGAGGTCTCCTTGACTTTGAGAATGAGAAATATGTGGTCTCTTATCTGGGCAGGGCTCAGCTCCTCTCTCACTCTTGCTATTATCTTCATCTTGGAGTATCTATCCACAGGGGACACTCCAGCTGCTCAGCCTGGGGCCCATCTATCTCCTGCCTCAATCTCATTTGGAAGACCAAATTTCTGCTGCCGAAAAGTAGTTTGAAAATCACCGGCTTAGATGATCTTGAAGATTCTCCCCATTCTGGTTTTATCTTCTGTATTCTGTAGCTCTTTGGCCTCTATCTTTTTTCAAGTCCAACCTGTGTGTGACTCAACCTTCAGATTTTCCTTGAGCTTCTGAAATTCAGTGCTCAGGAAATGTGTTTCTTCCAGGACAGAGGTGGGGGGCAGGCCTGGCAGGTTGGCTGCTGTTCCAGCCGACTGATCTGTTTAGGGGGGCTGGGGTGGGGAAGGAGGTGTGAGTGGACACCAAGAGCCTGTCAGGGTGTGTGTGTGTGTGTGTGTGTGTGTGTGTGTGTGTGTGTGTTTTCTACTAAGAAGAAGCCATTTGCAAAGGAGTAGGAACCCATTGCACAGCCCCTGTGACAGGCCTGTGTGAAACCAGCGAACTCCCAGGCCCAGGGATGGTGAGAGGGTGAGAGTGAAGGTCGAGAGGGAGCCATCCATGAGGGTGTTTTCTGGGTATCAAATTGACCTCCCGCGAGTGAAGCTGGTACAGGGCAGCCAGTAAGCATGATTAATGAGCTGTCATCAGGACAGAAAAAGGCATCCATGGAATACTTCTCTGAGAGCCAGAAAGGTGGTAGGAAGATGGTAAAATTCACTGAATTGAAGGAGCTGAGGCCATTTCTCCTGGAGAAGAGTAGGCAGGGGGTCGGGGCAGTCAGGGGGAGCTATCTATTACCAGGCTCAGGTACGTAAGGTTGAGTGTCCTTATTCCTGGGAATGTAATGCACAGTCTTCTGGATTTACCGTGAGAGAGAGGTAGGGCTAAATCATTTTACAGACCCTGAAGCCGCGACTGGCGGCTTCTCAGGCTGGAATATATTATGCGTGGGAGCACCTCCTGTGATTCGCCATAAATTGTGGCACCACGGCCACTCTGGAGACACTGAAAATATTCAAAGGGAAGAAGGAGGAAGGGAGTTGGATGACAGGAATGTGTGTATGAAGGGAGTGCCCAGGCAAGGGAGAAACAGGCAGCTGTGGTGAGAATAATGCTCCCAGCCAGGACCCAGGTTCTAGCCCTGCCCTGGCATTCCTTAACTGTGGAAATTTGGTCAAAGGCCCTTACCATGTAGAAGAAAGGGCTTTGCAGCCAGACAGAGCTGGATTTGAATCTCAGCTCTACCAATTCTCAGCTGGATGACCTCGGGCAACTTATTTGAACTCCCAAGTCTCAGTTTCATTATCTGTAAAGTGGGAAATAATAATACCTGTGGATGTCACCGTGTTTGTTGCCCATCCAAAACCTAATCTCTCCTTTTTCCTTAGATTTTGTTTAGATGGAATGTGCTCTGGGAAGGAGGGTCCCTCCTGAAATTTCAGTGGATAAAGTACAATTGGCCTACTCCAAGCATGGTCATGTCATTTTCTTTTTGTTATTGATTAGTTTCAGGGTGGGCATGTGACCCAGTTTTAGGCAATGAGATATAAAGGGAAGGCTATTGGGGGACTTCTGGGAAGGATTTTTCTTCTTCACATGCCAAGAAGTCCTGCTCCCATTTTCCTGCCATGAATGAGATTGAGTACTGATGTGATGCTTGGAGCTGTGGCAGCCATCCTGCAACCATAAAGTAATAAGCCTGAGAAAGAAAAGCTAACACAACAAGGATGGTGGGGCAGAAAGATAGGAGGCTGGGTTGTTTTTTGTTGTTTTTTTAAAACTTTTTATTTTATATTGAAGTATAGCCGCTTAACAATGTTGTGATAGTTCCAGGTGCACAGCAAAGGGACTCAGCCATACATATACATGTATCCATTCTCCCCCAAACTCCCCTCCCATCCAGGCTGCCACATAACATTGAGCAGAGTTCCCTGTGCTATACAGTAGGTCCTTGTTGGTTATCCATGGAGACTTGGTTTTTGATGACTTTGTTGAGATGTTGCATCAACCCTGGGATCCCTTCAGACTTCTTTTCTGATCTGGTGAAGAAGCTTTATTCCATAAGACATTAGCAGACACACTGTAATCTACAGCCACAGCATTCCTTCCAGTAACACAGCGATCTCGGGCTCGTTGTGAGAATCAAATAAGATAATAATATATGGGAAAATTCCAAGCCCAGGACTTGGCTCAGAGTAGGTGTTCAATGCGTGCTGGTTTCCTCCCTCTTCTGTATTTTCATGTCTTAATTTTAGATTTTTTTTTCTACTCTACTAGCCTCACAGGATTGCGGTAAGAAACAAATGAGATAATTGTTTTTTATTGCCACAATAATGCTGTAGTAAAAGATAACCACAAAACCTCAGCGGCACACAACAATAAACATTTCTTTTTTTTTTTTTTTATAAATTTATTTATTTATTTATTTTTATTTTTGGCTGCTGCACGGGCCCTCTCCAGTTGCGGCGAGCGGGGGCCACCCCCCACCGCGGTGCGTGGGCCCCTCACCGCGGCGCCCCCCCCCGGCGCCCCCCCCGCCGCAGAGCACGGGCCCCAGGCGCGCGGGCCCCAGCAGCTGGCACGCGGGTTTAGTAGTTGTGTCTCACGGGCTCCAGAGTACAGGCTCAGCAGTGGGGCGCACGGGCCCAGCCGCTCCGCGGCACGCGGGATCCTCCCGGACCAGGGCCCGAACCCGCGTCCCCCGCACCGGCAGGCGGACCCCCCAACCACTGCGCCACCAGGGAAGTCCAATAAACATTTCTTTAGCTCACAAGTTTGTGCCTTCGTGATGTAGGCTGGCTTCCTCACAGGGCTGGTGGTTGGCTGGCTGTTGCTGAGGTGATGGGGCAGCTGGACCACGTACCTCTCTTTCTCCACAGCGCAGCCCAGGTATGTTTACAGGGAGATAGCAGAGGAGCAGGAGAGGAAGTGGAAACATGCAGCACTTTCTCAAGCCTCTGCTTCGTTCCTGTTGGCTAATATCCCACTGGCCAAAGCAAGCAGGAGCCTATTTGAATAACAAAGGGAGGGAGGAAAAATTGGGCCAGCTTTTTGTTTTTGTGTTTTGTAATTAGTCTACAACAATAATATATATGAAAGGACATTGCAAGTTGTAAGGGGCTCTACAAAAGATAGTGATGATGAGGATGATGATTTAGACAATGGCCAGAAAAAGAGGAATGTTATATGAAATGTCCAGAATAGGGAAATCAATAGAGACAAAAAATAGGTTAGTGGTTACCTAGGGCTGGGGGAGGGGGTGGGGAGTTTTGGGGGTTGACAGCTAAAGGGTGCAGGGTTTCTTCTGGGGGGTCATGAAAATGTTCTTAAAAAAAATTTTTTTTTTTTGGCCGCGTGGCTTGTGGGATTTCAGTTCCCTGACCAGGGACTGAACCCAGGCCACAGCAGTGAAAGCACCGAATCCACCAGGGAACTCCCTGAAAATGTTCTAAAATTGATTGTGTTGATGGGCACACAACTTTCTAAATACACTAAAAGCCATTGAATTATACAGTTTAAATGGGTGCATTGTATGGTATGTGAATTATAGGTCAATAAAGCTGTTTCAAAAAAGGAAAAAAAAAAAGGAGGGATGATCCTGGATTAAGGAGAGGTGCTGTGACTCACTAGGTGGTGGCAATATCTCCCATTTCCTGTAAAGCTGCCAGGGCACCACGATGGGAGACCATTGAAAAACCAACTTGTTAAGGTTTTCTCCACCATCCTTGGAAATATCTCTAACTTTATAATGGATTCTGTGCAGAAAATAAGATTCTGTTTACAGCAATTCACTGCATGGCCAGCTTTAGGACAGCAAGCCCCCTAAGCCTGGAGAGGGACCAGGGGTCTCAGGCGTGTGGGATGTGGAGGCTTTTTACAGGCACCACGTGAGGTGTGGGAACATTAGCCCCAGGCCTGTGGAGGGAGGAAAAAGTCTTCTACACTCTTAGGGTCCCTGGCTGGGTCTGAAAACAAACCTGACAAAGACAGAACAACAGGAGAAAAGCATACAAATTTATTTAACCTAAGTGTTACATGATTCCAGCACCTTCATAAGGAAATGAAGACCCAAAGAAATGTTAAGCCTGGGTGTTTTCATGCTAGGTTTGCTGAAGAGTGGGCAGTCATGTTGAAATATAATAGGTCAAGGAGTATGAACCAGTGTAGTAAACTGGGGGAAACTTAGCAAGGCCCATTCGTCCAGATTCTTCTCGGTGTCCCTCTGTCTTGGACATAAGGATGCTCCTTTCCTCTGGGCACAGGGAGGGCACCTCTCATGGGAGGATCTTAGGACCTGATTCAGGGGAGAAAGACGGGGGAAGGTCAGAGATACTTTCCCGCTTCTGATGTTTTCTCAAACTCTTTCAGCTTAAAATATCTGATATGCCAAGGTGCCGTATTTTGGAGCAGAGTGTCCAGAGCCCGTCACCTGCCACCCCAGCTGGAAGGAGCATTAAGGGCTTCTGTTCGTTGCGTGTTTGCAGAGGTAGGGTGTATGGAAGGGGGACAGGCTAGAGCATGAGGGCCTACAGGGAAAGATGAAAGCCATTGGGTTATGAGTTGAAGAAGGCAAGCTCAAAGGGTGACTTAACACCATCTTCAGGAAACAGGTGGGCCATGTCCAAAGGCGACTCTGCTGACTCTTTGAACTTGAGTCCTGACCCTGCAACAGGCCCTGTGCTTTGTCTGGAGATCCACAGCTGGCTGCCCTGGGCGGGAGGGGAGGCTCCGAGACTGACAGCATCCCAGCAAGTGCATGGGTACCTGGTTCAGGCTGACGTGAGCGTCCCCTTTTCTCTGGAACATCTCCCTCCACCCTCTTTGGCTGCCCAGCTCCTACCTGCCCTTCAGGACTTAAGGAAGACATCTCCTTCTCCAGAAAGCCTCCACTGATGCTCTGGGTGCCCCTTTGAGCATCCATGGCACCCTCTTAGCTGAACGCTTATCAGGCTGAATTGAATTGTTTTCATGTTAGACTGTAAGCTCCCTGTCCTAATAATCCCAGAGCCCTTACATCTGGCATAATGCCTGGTCAGAGAGGGAGGAAAGGGAGGAAGGAAGGAGGGAAGAAGGGGGAAGGGAGAGGGAGGGAGGGAGGAAGGAAAGGAGAAGGAGGGAGAGAGAGAAGGAAGGGTTCCACTGAACTCCGGTGAGGGGCTGATTAATCTGGCACATAGTGCCCATTTCTGAGGCAGGCAATGACCATCTGATCAACCACTGGCATTGCCTTGGTCCCCACGGCCCCAGCACTATGGTTTGCAGACATCTTGGACCTGCTGGGATAACCCAGGGAAGCTGGGAGCTGTGGCCAAGTCTGGACCCAGGGTCTATTGCACTGGTTATATTAGCACAGAATAATGAAATATGTCATGGGTTGGGTTATCCAGAAGCAGAGGCTGGGACAGAGTTTACTGGGGATCAAGCATAGAGGGAAGGGGAAGCAGCAGGGCCAGGCAGAGGGAGAATTGGAACTGTGAGGCCCGACAAAGTTTCAGCCAACCCGGGGTGGGGCGGGGCTCTGAAGCAAGCAGTCAGTGTGCCCCGCACCCCAAAAAATGATGGAGCCTTTATTCCCCCTTCTTGCTCAGCTACCCGATGAGGGCTGCCCTGGGAGGGGCTTGACCTGGGGCAAAGCCGCTCTCTGTAGCTGAAGCTGTGTGCTTACCCGGCACACCCCGCCTCCCAGCCCCCTGAATCTGGGCAGCCATCCCTTCCTTGAAGGGGTTTCTGGGTAGCAAGTCTCCGTGTCTCCCACAGTAAGAGAGTCACCGAAGCTACAATTCATCGAGCCCTTCTGCCAAGCTGTACAATTATCATCCTTTACAGGTGAGGAAAGTGCGGCTCAGAGAGGTAAAGTAACTTGCCTGAGGTCACACAGCTAGGCCAGAAAGTGGGGGAGCTGGCCAACCAGACTGGCTGATTTCAGAAAGTCCACTTTTAACCACTGATCTTAATTGCTGAGATGAAGGGGCATAGTTATACAGGGACAAAATGGATACTTTTTCACAGTGAGTTCTTAAAATAGAAAAACTCTTAAGGGTATATACGGGAGGGGTGTTGTTCGCAAGAGAGCCCTTCACCTGTTTACCTCTGCATGCTTCTCACTGTCCCCAGCGGGAGTGGAAAAAACTCTGTTGGTGCCCTTCCCCCATCGCTATCATCAGCTGATCCCACTGAGGGAAGGGACAGCCTTCCGGTACAGCCTCCTTTCAAAACCCCATTCTGCCCACTGAGCCGGGGGGCTCGGGAAGCACATTCAGTGAAGAGAAACCCTGCAGTGCAGTTCCAAAGATGTGGAGGGGGCCCGAGGGAGATTGCCTTGCTGAGAGAATTGCTCACGTTTTCATGCTTTTGCAGAAAGGGCGGCTCAAGGTGAGGGGTGCTGGGGGCTGGAGGGAGGCGGACCTGGGGGCCAAAGCACCTTTCTTTGTCCTGGGTCTCACTGGGGGGTTGAGGCAGTCTTGCCTGAGAACCACTGCCGCAATCCAACGGCATCATTCTATATTGCAGGAAACCAGAGCCCAGGGAGAATAAACACGTTGTCCAAGTTGACACCATCAGTCTGAGTTGGAGAACTCATCCAAGGTGGCAAAGCAGCAGTAGGATCTGGTTTTTTGACTCTAGCCAGCCCTCTGTCCATGCCCCGAGGTGACTCAGGGCTGGAAAGAGGGCACCTGCTGTCTGTCTGTAACTGCTATGATTTAGGTGGCCTGTCTATGAACTGGGTTGAAGATGTGATGTAGGGGACACCCTGAGGTCTCTCTGGAGAAGCGGAGTTTCAAGCTTACCCAGTTTGGGAGGCAGCACAGGCGGCAGTTGTAAATGCGGGCTTTAGAGGGAAACAGAACTCCGCTGACTAGCTGTGTGACTTGGAGCAAGTTACTTTACCTCTCTGAGACACACTTTCTCCATTTATAGGATGGGGACAAAAATACCTTCCTTGTGAGACTGTTGTAGGACTAGAAGAGATTATGCATGTAAATGTTTAGCGTTATTCCTGGCACAGAACTAGTGCTAAACAACAGGCGCTATGACAGTATTTTTATCTCCTCTTGGTATTAGATGCACTTCTGAGCCGTTCATAGCGTCGTGTGGGGTATTCTTAGCAAAGCGAGAGGCAGGAACCCAATCGGAAGATAGAGGGTATTCCAGGCACGGGGAATGGTTGAGGAAAGGCCCCAAGGTGGGAGTGACTGAGCTGTGATGAGATCTGGCTCTGAGGAGCTATTCAGATATCACCAGCCCTGCCCACCTCCAGACTTTGCCCCCCAGAACCTCTCCCCCGTCCCAGTTCCTGAGCTCTGTTCCGCTGCGGGTGGAGTTCTCGCTGCCTTCTGTTGTTTTGGGGAAATGGCCTCTGTGTGAGGGCAGGCGTGCCGCTTGCGTTGGTAGCACCCTAGGTGCCTAGTCCCCTGTGTGGCACACAGTAGCTACAGCCAGTCTGGCTGACAAGAAAGTGACTTCTGATAAACATCAAAGAGAGACAGGGCAGGGAGGGCCCTGGCGAGAAGGCTAAAGAGCTTGCATCCGATGCTGTGGGAAACAGGAAGCCGTGGTTGGCCAAGCTGGGACTTGGAAACAGGAGCCCCCCAGGGGTTCCTGGGGACCCTGTACTTCTCTGCCCCCAAGGCCGGCTGCTCCGGGCGGAAACGTGCCTTGGCCCCGGGCTGGCCTGGGAGTGCTCCCTGCCCATCAGGGTCACACCCGCCCGTGTGTGTTTGATGCAGCAGCTCCTTCCCCAGAGCTTGCAGTCCGTCCCCTCGCTCACTGCCAAGGCTGGGCCCAGGGTGTCTGCGCCCACGGCGGCCACCCTGCCTGACAGTGTTGGGCAGCCTGCCCACGGCCCAGGGAGGCGGGGAGGAGGAGGAGGGGACGGGCTAGGGAGAGGCAAGGGCTCCTCTGTGTCCTCACAGGCAGGTCTCAGCAGTGGCAGAGCTAGTGGGTCTGGAAAGGGAGCAGCTACGGGTGATTTGGGGTCCACCCAAGCCAAAGTGGTCATAGCTGCATTCAGGATCCCGATGTCACCCTTTGCGTCTGTGATAACAGAATAATAGTGTTGACAAAATGCTTTCCCATGACTTTCCCATTTAGGCTTCTCAAGCCATGTCTTAGCCGCTCTACTTACTTTCTCGGGGCTCGGAGATGTTTTTCCAGGTGCAAAAAAAATGGGGAAAAAGTGTTGGTTTTTCACCCGATGCTGATGATCCCTAACCTACCCGTGCCTGACCTACCCCGTCCAAATAAAGGGGCACAAGGACCCCTGTCGCGGCTCTCCCACGCTCCCCCTGGGATCAGGGTGTCATGGGGGTGGTACAGGGAGCACACTGTGATTTTCCTCCAAGGCCAGAGACCCAGTTTAGGGGTGCCGCTCATTCTCTGAGCTCCCAGGTTTGTCCTCCCCCAGGGGCCCCTCCCCAGGCTAGTGTCTGCCCCGCCTCCAGCCCCCCTCAGGGCAGAGAGGCTTCGGAATCCATCTGGAGACAGAGAGCATGGGGTAGATGTGCTGTTTTTAGTTCCATGGGAGAAGTCACAGCTGGGGTGGTAATTTCTCTGCAGTTTCTCCCCTCCACGAGACATCTGTTGGCATGCTTTGAGGAGACTCTCATCAGAGCCGACAGGGCCTGTATTTGGAGCCAGCCTCACAGGTGTGACTAAGCCTCACAGCCCCTTCCGCCTCTCAGAGGCACTTGGCTTTGCTCTGAATCAGGGGAGCCGTTTAGGGGCCTGTGGTCTTTCCCTCCCTCTCCGGCTGATTCCCAGGCAGCCTTCAGGCCTCTCTGCTCTGAATGGCACCTGCCTATGTCTTGGTCACAATCGTGTTTCATGCTCTGAGCCGGGTGGTCTCCTCGATACCACCCCTGACCCCCGCTCCGTCACCGCTCCGACCCTGTGCCAGGCCCTGTGCTTTGTCTGGAGATCCACAGCTGGCTGCCCTGGGCGGGAGGTGGGGCTCCGAGACCGACACGGGATGCTTGGGCTCGCAGGGGGCCTCAGAGCTCATAGAGGGAAGCCCTCACCTCTCGTGGGGAGTGATTGCCAGGGCTGGAATCCCAGACTCGTCAAATATAGGGACTGTGATATTTGGGGAAAACACGATTTTAGATTTTGTAATGAAAGATGTTACTACATTTACCTGATGACAGGACATGCCTCCTACACAGCGAGACACCTGGTAGGAAGAATGGTAACTTGAAATAGGAAGCTTCCAGGTGCATACTTAATAATATCCTGCTCCCCACCCCTGAGCCGTATCCGGCGCTGCCAAGCTGATCTTTGTCCTTGCCCTGGGCGTCAAGGTTACCAGTTAACGGTGCCGGTGGTTGAGGGTGCACCAGACAGCAGGTGCTGCTTGAGCTGAGTCCTGAAGGGGGGCCAGACCTGGCCAGGGAGGTGCGGGATTGGGGGCGGGGGATTCCAGGTGGGGGATGGAGGTGCGAAGGCTCACACCGTATGCAGAAGATAAACATGGTTTGGCTGGGCAAAGGCTTAAAGGAGAGAGGGCAAGAGATGGTCCTCAAACGGTAGATGGGGCCAAATCCCGAGGGCCTTGAACGCTGCGCTAAGGAGGTCACAGCGTCCCACCTTCAGACCTTTGTTCATCCTAGACTATGAGTCCCCCAGGAGGAGGGCCAGGAATGGGGTGAGATGAGCAAGGCACCCAGGGAGCAAAATTTCAGGAGGCACTCATTCTCAGAGTCGTAAGAAGGCAGGGCTGGCCCCTGAGAGTGATTAACACCTTATTTTGCCCTCTCGCTGCCTACTTGCCTCACCCTAAACCTGGCCTGCTCAGGAGACAGGTCACATTCTGTAAACCTTTGTATCCCAAGGACCTAAAACAGTGCCCGACCACAGTAGGTCAACAAGTGCCCACTGAATGGATGAATGAACAATTTGTTGTTTTCTCTGTCTGGATTGTGTTTGCCTCCCTCACGGCCAAAGTGTCATTTCTTTTATGGCTTACTTCTCCCCTGCAGCCCCTCCAGAGAGCCCTTCCCTGAGTCCTCAGCTCCTTTTTTTTTTTTTTTTTTAAGTTAATTAATTAATTAATTTATAACTGTGTTGGGTCTCCGTTTCTGTGCGAGGGCTTTCTCTAGTTGCGGCAAGCGGGGGCCACTCTTCATCGCGGTGCGCGGGCCTCTCACTATCGCGGCCTCTCTTGTTGCGGAGCACCGGCTCCAGACGCGCAGGCTCAGTAGTTGTGGCTCACGGGCCCAATTGCTCCGCGGCATGTGGGATCTTCCCAGACCAGGGCTCGAACCCGTGTCCCCTGCTGCATTGGCAGGCAGACTCTCAACCACTGCGCCACCAGGGAAGCCCGAGTCCTCAGCTCTTATGTTGAATACACGTCTCGTCTCCCAGCCAGATGGTGTTGTTTTGCCTTGGACAAAGACGTAGACACAGTAGGTGCTCACGCTAGGGGCATAATCAACCTCGAAACCTTTCCTGGGCAGGCTCAGTAGTTCTAGAATATCCTGGCTCCTTGGATGGGAAGGACCAGCTGCAGCTGCTGCTGAGATTTGAGGTCTCCCTTCTTCCCCTCTCCTTCTCTACTCTTCATAGGGCCAGACTCAGAGAAGGTTCTGGAGGCAGTGGCTCCAAACTGCCCCTCCACAGTATTACCCTCTTATCCAGCCCGCTTCCTTTTGCTCAGCCCCCTTGGACCACTCCCAGCTGGCTGCTACTCATGCAATTACGAAGGTGCCAGAGGTCTTCTGATATACCCACCCCTCCCTGCCTTTCTGACTGATGGCAGTCCTTGCCAGGCTAAGAAAGGACGTTCTTGGGCTGTTGAACATTCCTGGACTATTGAATCTGGGGGATGATTAATGATGCTACTTGGGAAAGGTTGGGGCAGTCGCATTTCTGTCCAGTGGAGGATCTATTTCAATCAGGGAGTTACGCTTGTTGCCCAAAGAAGCCGATCATCGGTCCCCTCCCACGATTACTTACTGCTGAAGGGAGAACAGGCATATGGCATCGAGTGGGCACCAAGAAGGGGGCCACTGCTTTGGCATCCATCAGGAGCTGGCATCCTGTAGATTTTATCTCAGAAGGCACCAACATCTCAGGAACGTTGTTACTAGAGAATCTGTTGCGCAGGTGAACTTTGAGCAGCTGCAGACAGAGGATGAGACCATCTGCAAATAGCAACAAAGGGCTGGAGACACTGCCAAACCCCAAATTTCCTGTATGGTGAAAACAACTTGGGGGTCCCAGAGGAGTTCCAAGGTCTGCAAAATAAAGAACAAATTCTACTTCAATCAAGGAAAGAACTGGAGTATCCTCTGCCGATCCTGACCATAATAGGTATCTTACAAGCTGCTCTGGTTGTTAATTATGCTTGAGCTGGGAGGCAGTGTAGAATCCTGGTGACGAGCTCTGCCAGTTTTCTAGCTGTGCACCCTCAGGCAAGTTGCTTAACCTTGCTGGAACATAGTTCCCTCATTTGTAAAATGGAGACAATAATTGTACCTACCACAGAAAGTTGTGATGATTAAATAAGCCCTTCGAAGAGGGCCTGGCCCATAGCAGATGCTGTGGGCAGATATCAGTCTGTGGTTTGTCTCTTCATTTTCATAATAGTATCTATTATGAAAATAATAATAGATAGAAATAATAAATAATAATAATAATAATAATAATAATAATAATAATTGAATGGTAGAAGTTTAAAAAAAAATTTATATAGCTCAACTCATCACTTTTTTCTATTATGCTTGGTCTTTTTTTTGTGCCTTGGACCCAGAATTTGAACCCAGATCTGTGGGCATCAACGTCCTCCCTCCTATTACATTTAGTGTAGTGTTTCCTCAAAATCTAGCCTCAGACCAGTGCTATGCTGGTACCACCAGAATCACCCAGGGAGTGTGTTAAAAGTAAAGAGTCCTGGGTCCTCACCCCAAGGAATCTGCCTCGTTGGGCTGGGGTAGACCTGGGAATCTGTATATTTAACAACTCCCCAAGTGACTAGGTGAGCAGCCAGGTGTGGAATGGACTTTAATCAGGGCCCCAGGCATCCCTGAGTCTTCCCATCTGGCTACTTCTTGGCTTCTAGCTGGCTCCTGCAAAGCGCTGCTGACGGTGGTGCTTCTTGGTCTGTTTCTTACTGTATCCCCACCTCTTTCTTCCTCCTCAGTTCCCTGGCACAGTATCCAACAATCAGCAGATGATCAAAGCATGCTTTTGAACTAACCAACCTACTCTCCACCAGTAGTGGGGAAAGGCAACCCCACTCCATGACTGGCACTAAGTGGAAGCAAGTAGAAATTGTGTAATTACTGACCTTGGTATGAAGTGTTCCCATGCAGCCCCCTCCGGAGTGGGTGCCACTTAAGCCAGTTTCCTCAACCTCTAGCCCAGTCAGAGGGTTTCCCACCTGGAGAGACTGTTCTGTTAAAGTAGCTCCAGGATCGGCTCATTGGAGTTGAGCAGGACACTTCTGCAAGTGAACAGCTGTGCCAGCCTCCAAATAAAAGAAAACTGTATTCATTTGCAGCAGGGAGTGGGGAAATGGAGCGTGTTTTGGTTTAAGAGCAAAACAAGCACGTAGAGGTTTTAGCAATTTTTCTCTGACGTGTCAGATTGTGACCTGCTTTCCCCAAGCACATTGGGTAGTGGATACGGGAACCAGGATCTGTTGAGCCCCTTCTATGAGCCAGGGATTCATATTTTTAATTCTTCCAATAACCCATAAGGTTGATATTATTATTCATATTTTACAGATGGGGAAACTGAGGCTCAGAGAGGTTATAGAACAGCCAGGAAGTGCTGGAACCAGGAGTTAGAGTATAGCTGACAAGACTTCCCTGGTGGCGCGGTGGTTAAGAATCCACCTGCCAATGCAGCGGACACGGGTTCGAGCCCTGGTCCGGGAAGATCCCACATGCCGCGGAGCAACTAAGCCCGTGCACCACAACTACTGAGCCTGCGCTCTAGAGCCCGCGAGCCACAACTACTGAGCCCATGTGCTGCAACTACGGAAGCCCACGCTCCTAGAGCCCGTGCTCCGCAACAAGAGAAGCCACCGCAATAAGAAGCCTGCACACCACAATGGAGAGTAGCCCTCGCTCGCCGCAACTAGAGAAAGCCCACGCGCAGCAACAGAGACCCAACACAGACAAAAATAAATACATAAAATAAATAAATTTATTTAAAAAAAGAATGTAGCTGAAACTGAGCTACTGTAAAAAGAGACCTCAACATACAGTGGCTTAAACAATGTTGGTTGATATTCTTTCCTCCTCATATAACAGCCCAAGTTTAGTAAGGAAGCTCTTCTCCAGGCAGTCACTCAGGGACCCAGGATCCCACCACCTGTGGCTTCTACAACTGGAGTGACAAATGTTTTCTCCGTAAAGAGATAGATAATGAACATTTGGGGCTATGCAAGGCATATGGAGTCTGTCCTTACTACTCAACTCTGTTATATCATGAAAGCAGCCACAGACAATATGTGAATGAGTGGGTGTGGCTGTTTCAATAAAACTTTATTTATAACAAACAGGCCACAGGGTGGATTTGGCCCAAGGGGCTTAGTTTGCTGACTGCTGCCCTAGAATAGCGGTTCTCAAAATGTAGTCCCAGGGACCCAGCAGCATCAGCAGCACCTGGAAACTTGTTAGAAATGCACCTTCTTAAGCCACTCCTGAGACCTACAGAATTAGAAACTCTAGGCGTGGGGCCCAGCAGTCTGTATTTTAAAAAGCCCTCTGGATGATTTTTATACATGTTGAAGTTTAAGAACCACTGTTCCAGAGCCCTGGCTGCACGAGAGCATCACCTGGGGAGCTTTCAAAGTTCTCAATGCCCAGGCACATCCCAGGGTAATTACATTAGACCCTGTGGAGTGGGGCCCAGGCATCAGCATTTTTAAAGCTCCCCAGCTGAGGCTAAGGTGCAGCCAGCATGGAGAAGCACTGCCCTAGAGCACTGTCACCATCTGCATGGTCCCTGGCTTGCCACCTGGCCTACTACCACACCTGCCTCTCCAAGGGGGATGTCCTTTGCTCCCTGAGATCTGGGCTTTGATCTCTTCCTTCGTCTTACCTCCCAAGCCCCCAGCACCCTGGCCCCTTCCTGGGGACTCTGTATGGGGCTTCATGAGATGAGAGGACCTTGGTTCCAGTTTGTCAAAGTAACCCATCTCTGGCAGGAGGAGGGCAGGAGGAGGGCAGGAGGAGGGGACGACTTCATGGGGGGTGAGGAGTGGAATGGAAAGCAACCAGAAGAGGAGGGAGGTGACAGCAGGAGGAAGACTTGGATGTGGAAACACCTAGCACAGTGGCCTGCCGCTGGGGCTCAGTCAAGTCCAGTTCTCTTCCCCATCCATGCTCTAGGGTGACCGAGAGCAGTTTCCATGTATCCCGGAGCCTTCCTTTATACGGAGAGCACGTACGTGGCACTTACTGTGTGCCTGTACTCTGAGTGCTTCACATAACTTAATTCATATCCTCACAACAACCATCTGGGGTAGGAACTATCATTACCCCCATTTTATAGTTGGTGAGACTGAGGCTTTAAGAGGTTAAGTACAATAAAGATGTTTAAAAAAAAAAAAAAGAGGTTAGGTGACCTGCACAAGATTACACAGGTAGTAAGTAGCACAGCTGGGATTCAACCCAGGAAGTCTGGCTTCAGAGCTGAGCTACTGGCCACTATGCTCTGTTACCTCTCTTCGTAACAGCCACAATGATATTATTATTCCCATTTCACAGGTGAAGAAACTGAGACCATGAAACTGGCTCAAGGTCACAGAGCCAGGAGGTGATAGAGGTAGGATTTGAACCCAGGTCTCTCTGCCACCAAAGTCCTTGGATTTGCCAGTTTGCCCCACAGGCTGGTTTGGGTTCCCTCCCATCTTCCCTCCATCTGTCCACCCAGAATATTCTGGGTTTGCATGTGTGTGGCTGACTCACGGGGGAGAGGAGAGTGCATCCTCTGGAGTGAGAAGGCAGATTTCATCTCTGTTCAGAGCCGTCTTGGGTTGGTGCTGGGAGAGCTGCCAAACCCAGCTGACAGATTTCCCCTGCCAGAGCTGCGGAGTGCGTGAGCAGCCCCCGGGGGCCCCAGGAGGCCCTGTGACACCAACTCCTCAGATAAGTCTCAGCACCCAAGAGAAAGACGGGCATGCCTGCTTCATCTGCCTAAGCTACAGTCTCTTTCCCTGAGGGAGTTTACTGGTTCCAGTTGCCAAAGTCTCTCTCACACTTCCTCTCTGCTCTGGTTCAGAGCTGAAAGGAACCCCAAGAAACCATTTGTTCCAGGCTTGCCTTTAGGCAATTGACATAATCCTGGTTATTCCCATTTTACAGATTCAGTAATTGAAGTTAGCTGTGGCTCCTCATTGGATTGTCCTCTTTCCATCAGCCCTATAATTTCCCAAATGTCCCTGATGGTAAGAGTCACCTGGGGTACTTGTCAACTCTCTAGATCACTGGTCTTCTGCTCTGAAAATTCTGATGCAATAGGTTAGAGCTGGGGCACACACGATTCTCAGCATCAGGGATGATGGGAAATACTGACAAGAGGGACCCCTACTGGGTGCAAGGATTCTCCCGCATTTCAGGTGCAGCCCTGACTGGCTGCCGCAGCTATGCCCAAAATAGTAGTAATTGCCCCTTGAAACTTGGATGAGCAACGTTTCACCCCCAGTCTGACTTAGGAAATCAGGAAGGGGCTGGAAGGATGGTGTGGGTGGGGCCTTCACCCACTCTGGCCAGTTCTGCTGTGTCCTCCAGGGGATGTTTGCTGAGGGCCATTAGAGACCTTCCAAATGTCCTCAGATATTTGGATATCTTATCCCCACTTCAACCAAGTCCTCCAGATGCTGAGGGGCTCCTACTGGCTGGAGGGTCCCTAGCTCATTTGTTTGTGGTCTGTGTAGGGAAAGTTAGTCGGAAGTACAGGAGGCAACGTGGGATTTGCAATCGGCCTCTGGAGGTGTGTGTGTGTGGGAGGGGTCAGTCTTGTGGGACTGAGCCCTTTATCCATGGGGTCTGATGGTCTTTCCAGGTAGATCCTGTCAGAATTGAGTGAAATTGTAGGACACCAGTTGTTGTCAGACACTTGCTTGATGTGTGTTTTTCCTGTACAGTTGTTTTAAGTGTGGGGTAATTTTTTTTTTTCCGCCATGGGGCGCAGCTTGCAAGGTCCTAGTTCCCTGACCAGGGATCGAACCCATGCCCCCTGCAGTGGAAGCTTGGAGTCCTAACCACTGGACCGCCAGGGAATTCCCTTGGGTAATTTTTTTTCATACAACAATAGATAACTAATACACAAAGCAAGAGCAGAAAGACCCTCTACAAGCTGAGAGGGTAGTGAGAGAACAGAGGCAGGTGTGATACCGAAAGACCTGCCACTGCTTGGTGGACAGGGAGCCAGCATTTGCAGGGCTGAAGAGCAACGCTTTTAGGTGTGCCCTTTCCTTTGCTGTTAGGGCTCTCATCCTGCCTGCTGTGCATGTGAGGCTCAGAGAGGTCAAATCACTTAACCAAGGCTGCTCAGCTGGTCGGTGGAGGCACCAGGACTTGAGAGCAGTCTGTCTGCCCTTGGCCATGCTTTCTCATCCTCCACGCTGCTTCCATGATCTTGGTGACCTTGGGCAAGTGCCTCCCTTTCTGAGAGCTTTGCACAGAATTTGAGCAGGGGGCTTGCACATCCACGAGAAGATTGAAGCTCGTGCTCCCTGGCCCTCAATGCTCTGATACAAGGTGTGTGCACAAGGCCCGCACAGCCGTCGCTCTGTAGGGTGTCCCGGAGTAGGGTGGCCCTGTGTGCTAGAGATCTAGTGACCCGAGGATGAGTTTCGGCAGCTTGGCTTTGGGGGCCCCCCGTGCAAACTCGCAGCAGCCCTCAACAGCACCCTCTACCCCACCCTTGCCTCCCCCCGCTGGACACACAGACACACACACCCAGGTATCATCCCCTGCCCTTGGCCTAGCTCCTCTGGTCACCTTTATCCACACAGAGGCCAACAGCGGGCACTTGTTCAAGAAACATGTGCTTGGGGTGATGAACCTTGAGGCCATCCTGTCACCTGGACCCTCAGGTGTGAGGCTCTCACCACTTACAGGGACACGACGCGGGAAGCCTTGGCCGAGGGGCAAACCCAGCCTTCAGAGGTGGGTTCTCTCCTGGAGAGTCAGGTCAGGGGCACAGCGATCTGGAGCAGTCTCGGGAAGTTGGTTGCTTAGCAGTTGCCGGAAGTTTCCGTCCATCTCCTGGGGCCTTGGCCTTCACCCTTGGCACCTGACTTCTTTCTTCCACACCTCTTTCTGCAGGCCAGGACAGATGCCACTCCAGGACCCCTCCCCACAGCTCCATGCAGGCCTTCGATGGGACACTCCTCAGCCATGTCTCTCTGACCCACAGCTTCCATCCTGGCCACGACCCCAGCTCCCACCTCGGCGCCCCCCTGCCCGCCCCAGCGCACATTCTCACTGCCTCGGCCGACAGCCCCCATTAGCTCCACGCTCACAAGTAGTGGAGCTCCCCCAGGGGGCTTCCGGCAGCCCCACCTCACCCTGCCCCTCCCCCCTTCCTGAAGAACCCCCACGGGCCCCTCCTCCTGCTCTTCCAGGCCCTCCACTCTTCCGCAGTCCACGTACTGCATCGTCCCCTTCCCCAGCCTCTCTCCAAGTGGGTTGAATCCGGGGTCCCTCCTAGGGCTGAAACCCCTTCTGTGGACAACCCCACTCCCCTGCACCCACTCCCACACTAGGAGTAAAAGAAAGGCAGATGGATAGGGGTGTCTGCACAGCTTGGGGGCTGAGGTGTGGAGACAGGCAGGGAGGGCAGGCCCCCAGGATGGACAGATGGACAAGGCATCCAGCTTTCGCCTCTCCCTGAATGGCCACAGGAGGAATGAGGTCGCCGCCCCATGCCTCTCGCAAGATGCTGAGAGTGTGAATGAGAACAGCTTGTGAGGGGCTCTGACGGGCAGGGCCTGGTGAGGAGACCTTTTGTAACCTTCCGGACCCGGCGTGGAACCAGCGGACAGGTCACGTGACCCAAGTTGCTCTGTCCCTTTAGCCTTCCCGGCTCACGTCCCAAATGCCCCTTCGCTCTGCAAGCACTCTTCAATCTGGGGAGGGGACGTGGATTTGTCTGGGGAGGGAGTGGTGGTTCTGGGATGCATGGTGTATGTGAAACCTTATGCGTATGTGCGCACATACGTTTTTATCCCCCAGAGTGTCTACAGCTTCTCGAAGGGGGTCTGTGACCCATGAAAGGGCCCACCTTGGTACCAGGCTATCCAGACTGGGCTCCCATGTATGTTTAGTCCCAGCAAATCTGGTTTCCAAGTTTAAGGGCTGTCAGCCTTCACCCTGAAGAAGCTCTGACCTCTTCACGTTGAAACCCTAACACGTAACCTGCTTTGGGAGATTTGAGATCAGACCTGCCGGGCGGGTGCATCCTCTATCCTTCTCACCCTCCCAGGCAGACAGGTTTCCCTGCGTTTCAAAGTGGACCAGCCTCGTGTTCCAGCCACACCCCAGGCTACAGGAAACGTTCCCAGCAACAGGGAAGTCATCTGCCCCCTGCAGACATCCTGCATCTCAGCAGCCCCTTCTCAAAGGCTTTTTTAGAAATCTAATTTAAATGCATGGGCTCTGCGTTGTGTAGGAGTTTTTGTATGTTTCCTGGACCTGAACTCAGCTCCCTAACATGAAGTACAAACAGGATTGTTCTTTGGCTAATGGCCTTGATCACGGCAGAAATGACTTTTGTCTTGATCTTTTCTAAATTCTTCCTCAATTCTGCTTTAATATGAAAGTTGACCACAGCGTGCTCTTGAAAGCCAAGTGCAGCAAAGAGGGAGCTTTCCTCAAGGATTGCCCTGTCCCAGTAGAACTTTACCTTATTTTTTTTACATGTAACAAATTCCTGAAAGCGTCTATGAATATCGAATGTATCAAAGTTGGATGATGCCCTTATTCTATACAAGAGGCAGTGTGGTCTAGTGGTTCAGAACATGGACAGCCACCCTGGTTGAATGGGCATAAATCAGCCACTTCTTGGCGTTTGGCTGAGAGCTCTCTGCGCCTCCGTTTTCTGAAAATGAGAATGATTATAGTAACTACCTTGAAGGATTCTTGTGCAAACTAAGTGACTGAATACATTTAAAGCCCTAGAACAGAATCTTATTGCGCTCTGTGTGTTAATGATTGTTGTTGTATGTCTTAAGGTGGATTCTTTACTCAGAGAGCTGAAAAGAATGATCGACTCCCTAATTATATCTTGCCTCTAAGACACAATTAATGACAATTTATTTATTTCTTTTCTTTTTTTTTTTAAAGGTAAACCAGCCAGAGATCCCTGGTTTCTATTTTTTTTTTTTTAATTATTAGCACCTTTAATTATTATTTATTTATTTATTTATTTTTTGGGCTGTGTTGGGTCTTCGTTTCTGTGCGAGGGCTTCCTCTAGCTGCAGCAAGCGGGGGCCACTCTTCATCGCGGTGCGCGGGCCTCTCACTATCGTGGCCTCTCTTGTTGTGGAGCACAGGCTCCAGACGCGCTGGCTCAGCAGTTGTGGCTCACGGGCCCAGTTGATCCGCGGCATGTGGGATCTTCCCAGACCAGGGCTTGAACCCGTGTCCCCTGCATTGCCAGGCAGATTCTCAACCACTGCGCCACCAGGGAAGCCTGACAATTTATTTCTAAGACTTTTTTTTGGGCTGCTGCCACGCGGCTTCTAGGATCTTAGTTCCCCAACCAGGGAAGGAACCCAGGCCCTGGCAGTGAAAGTGCTGAGACCTGACCCCTGGACCAAAGTCAGGGAATTCCCAAGACTTTGTTTTCTTTCCCTCATGTGTGAATCCAATCAATAGGCTCAGGACCAGTGAACACTCATTGAACCTAAAGATTTGATGCTTTCAGCATCCTGATGATTTTCATC
The DNA here is from genome assembly GCF_028023285.1 of Balaenoptera ricei. NCBI lineage: Eukaryota > Metazoa > Chordata > Mammalia > Artiodactyla > Balaenopteridae > Balaenoptera > Balaenoptera ricei. Next base: position 17,000,457 of record NC_082658.1, on the reverse strand, counting down.
TTAGTTTCAAAATTATATTAAGTTTGTGAAAACTTTTGTTTTTTATTACTAATACTTGCACTTTTAATTTCCTGGTTTTGCTCATTGTTTACATCAATAAACACAACAACATATTCAAACAATTGCACCAACACATCATATGGCACAGGTCAAATGGAATGGGGAGGCTTTAAGAATGGGATTGTTGGCTGGTGGTTTGTGTCACCTTAGGACAGCTCAACATGTTTGCCAATATATGTGCAAAATCCAAATCTGGTGAAGGAAAATCAAGTTAGGAATGTTAAAGTCCAATGTAATATGATGATGGCAATGGTTCGAGAGCCAAAGACCACTGAGGCTGGCACATATTTCTGGGTTCAGGTCATGATCTGTTTGTTGAAAGGACAATTTGTTACCATGAACTTGGAGATAGGTAGCTTTCACTTTAATGGCAAACCCATTCCAAGAGAGCTGGCTATAAAGCAACCATTTATAAAATGTCATAGTTTTTAAACAATTCACTTTAAAATTAAGATGGTCTTCAAAGGAAAATGGACTACTTTGAAAGGTTTTGGTGATGGGCCAGGTCTATGTCATGCTGGATTGCAGGGAGAGAGATTTGAGAGTGCTTTCAAAAATTGCTGTTCCTTCCTGTAGCAGAAACTTCAAAGGAGGTGATTCTTAAGTGGAATTGTGGTGAGTTCTGCTGTGTACTCTGCTTAAGAAGTTACAGGGAGCACCAGATACTCAAGGCTGCTTCCTCACTGTGGCCTGCATCCCTCCCTTCCTTTGTTCCCCTGGAGAGTGTCTTGCATTATAGCTGATAACTCTCACTAACATCTCTAATTCTTTTATCCCTCATTTCTTTGACTTCTCCTGTGATTGTGGTTAGTTAGGTCGAGTTGGAGTTCTTCACTCTCCTCACAATTAGGGTTTATGTAATCTTGGTATTCTCCTCACTTTGTTGGCTAGATTCTAGAAGTTGGAGAGGACACGTGTGACGTTGAGCAGCATGAGTGGCAATGAAACATCAAGAGAGTCCCGGGCTTCCCTGGTGGCGCAGTGGTTGAGAATCTGCCTGCCAATGCAGGGGACACGGGTTCGTGCCCTGGTCTGGGAGGATCCCACGTGCCGCGGAGCAGCTGGGCCCGTGAGCCACAACTACTGAGCCTGCGTGTCTGGAGCCTGTGCTCCATAACAAGAGAGGCCGCGATAGTGAGAGGCCTGCGCACCGTGATTAAGAGTGGACCCCGCTTGCCGCAACTAGAGAAAGCCTTAGCACAGAAACGAAGACCCAACGCAGCCAAAAATAAATAAATAAATAAATAAAATTAAAAAGAAAAGGCAAAAAAAAAAAAGAGTCCCGATGCTGATGGAGACTTCCACATAATAATGGGACGGCTTTGTATATAGAAGCAACCACTGGGCCCAGAGAGGGTGTACCATCACCAGGTAGCACTACATAAGGACAAAACACAGAATTCCTGGGAATGCCCCCTACTTTGAAATTCTGGGATGTGAGTTGTTTTAGTGACAGGGGCTTGCTAAATTGACAAGGGATGGCAACTGTCGTAACGTCAAGTGGTGTTTGGATCATATGAACATTTGTGAATTGTTTTTCTATTTCCATCCCCTATGCCTGTCATGCCAGTAGGCGTGTGAGGTCAATCATACCTTCTCAGCTTCTACAGGCCAGCCTGGCTACCACTGTCCCGACATAATTCTGGGGACTCCAAGGAGGTTCCAGAGACCAAGGAGAGTCCAGTATTATGGTCCTGGCCAGACTGGGATTTCACCCTTGACCTTCTTCTCATCCTTATGCTTCTCCAGACCATAAAGATTTCTCCTACTCGGAACACCTCAGCTGTATCCTTGCCAATCTTATTAGTCCCAAGGGCTCATCAAGTCCTTAGATTAGGTGGTTCTAGGAACTCCTGCCTACCTCCTCTCTCCTGGACCCCTGGGCATTTGTCATAGCTGACAGAGCCAGTTGCCATGTCACATTCCTTCCACCAGTGGGAATGGGCAATTAACATGTGCAGTGCTGCCCGTTGAAAGCACCTGCCCTCGAGAGTTCTAGAAAATAAACTCTTGCCCAGCTTTATCGATCCTGGAACCTCACATTTTAGTAAAGTTCGTTTACTTCAAAGGAGGTGTGAAAAATTGTTCAGGCCCACCCGGAAATCCATTATAAGTGGTTCTGGCATTTACAAAATTTTATTATTTTCCCCGACTATGAGAGTAATACATGCTCATTGCGAAGAATTAAGAAAATACAGAAAGGTGTTCATGGAAAGAAGTAAAAGCTCCCAGAATCTTCTCTCTCAGAAATAATCATTATTAGCATTTAACGTGCCACCTTTTTTTTTTTCCTGTGCACACCTATTTATAAGATTAGGTGGTACGTTATATACAATTTTGCATCTTGCTTTTTTCATTTTATACAACCAGAGCTTTTCCCTATGTCATTATCTAGTTTTCAAAAACGCCATTTTAATGACTACATGATATTTCATTGTCTCGTTGTATCAGAATTTACGTAGCCAGTTCTCTATTTGCAGGCATCTAGGCGGTTTCCTATTTTTCATGATTATAAATGGTGCTGCAGCGAATATTCTTGTCCAGGAAATCTTTATCTGGGTTTCTGATGATGATGTCCTTAGAAGAAATTCTCCGAAAGGAAATTATGGAGTCTCAGCTCTGCTGTTTGGTACCTCTCTCTTTACAGATGCCCTGGGGAAGTGAGTGACTCCTGTCACCCCCTGAATTGGTGGCCTTTGCTGTTGCCTCTGAGGCCTGGACGGGAGGATCTTTTATTCATGTCGGAGAGAGATGCAAAGGGGGCCCCTGCAGCCTCCCCAGGCTACTTACCTGAACCCACTCCATGCAAAGCAGAGTTCCCCCTGCAGGAATCATTTCATAATTAACTTAGAGACTAAAGCATATTTAATTAGCCATGAAAACCCTCCCAGCCATCTGCCTCTGTTTTTATTTTGAGGAAAATGGCAGATCTTTTTTCCCTTAGCCCTCTCTTTTTGGGGATGGAGCTCATTTCCAGCATCTTGGTTCTTTTTTTTTTTTTTTTAACATCTTTATCGGAGTATAATTGCTTTACAATGGTGTGTTAGTTTCTGTTTTATAACAAAGTGAATCAGCTATACATATACATATATCCCCATATCTCCTCCCTCTTGCGTCTCCCTCCCACCCTCCCTATCCCACCCCTCTAGGTGGACACAAAGCACCGAGCTGATCTCCCTGTGCTGTGCGGCTGCTTCCCGCTAGCTATCTATTTTACATCTGGTAGTGTATGTATGTCCATGCCACTCTCTTACTTTGTCCCAGCTTATCCTTCCCCCTCCCCGTGTCCTCAAGCCCATTCTCTATGTCTGCGTCTTTATTCCTGTCCTGCCCCTAGGTTCTTCAGAACCTTTTTTTTTTTTTTAGATTCCATATATATGTGTTAGCATACGGTATTTGTTTTTCTCTTTCTGACTTACTACACCCTGTATGACAGACTCTAGGTCCATCTACCTCACTACAAATAACTCAATTTCATTTCTTTTTATGGCTGAGTAATATTCTATTGTCTATATGTAGCATCTTGGTTCTTGTATGGAGAAGAGCCCCTGCTCTGCTGTGGTGCACCAGAGTGGCAGAGCTAGGGGCTTAGCCTGAGGTGGCAGTCAGGGTCAGAGGTCACACAGGCCTCTGCGTGCAGGACGGCACCTTAAAGGAAAAGACCAACACCCTCATTTCTCAGGTGAGGAAACGGAGGCCAGGAGAGGCTCAGGGTGAGTCCGAGGACACTGAGTCTGAGGCCCTACTTCTTTGCTCCTTTGTTGTGCCCTCCAGGGAAGGGGTATGGCATTGCTTTCAGCTGCACTCCAAGGCCAGAGGATTTAAATGGAATCCTAAAGGCTGTAATGGCCCACGGTGTCGGAGCACTTTAAAATGTGCAAGTTGCATTCCCAGATCACATCTTGCTGGACACTCACCCCAGCCCCAGAGCATCCAAGGGAGACTCAGGAGGTCACGTGACTTGCCTGTAGCCACACAGCTGGTGAGTGAGTCTGGAGACTGAGATGGAAACACTAAGTGCTTTGATCTGAATTGCTAATATGTCAAAATGCCTTTCATTTCCATGGTATTCCTTAGAAGGCCCTGACCAGGAGCTCACGGAGGAAAGGTCCAATGGAATGTTAGTCCAGTTACTTCTCGTGACATCACCTCCTCCAGGAAGCCTTCCTGGAGTCACCCCCCTACCCAGCTGAGTTGGGAGAGAGGACTGATTCTCTGCCCCTTTGTCACCTCACATGTCCCTCAGTATTACAGCCTAAAGCTCTCAACTTCTTATTGTCCCCAGTTCTAGCAAAGAGCCTGGCTTACACTAATAGATCAATAAATGAAATTGAATTCAGTGAGACTGAAAGTGGACATAGGAGCGATTGCTTCAGTAGTTTCCCCTCCTCCTTCCCCTTCACTTTGGCAGGGGGTCATCTGTGATCCTTCTGGGGGGTGAGCATCATGTATGCCTTGGGATGGTCCCTGAGGGCTGCCATATGGACCCACTCATGCTGCCAGGCTGGCCGTGTGCCCCAGATCCTGGAACTGCCAGCAGAGATGGGCATCTAGTCCACAGACCCCAGCCAGGTAGCATTACCTTTCATCAATGTGCGGACAGGCCTGGAGGGGTACTGGGGACATCCACCACCAGGTAGCCTTGTGCTTTTTGGGCAAATCATTTCCATCCTCTGAGACTCGTTTTCTCCTTTATCACGCGAGGCAATTAGCCTGGACCCTTTCATCCCCGATGTTCCATGTCCTGTGACTCTATTTATCATGACTCCTGGGAGGGTCCAGGAGTGACAGGATGAGAGCCAGGACAAAAAGATGGAGAAGTCAATTCCAGCAAGAGGTTGAATGGAGCGCCGGACCCGATAACCTAGCAAAAAAGGCATCCCGCGTATCAAAGGTCCGAGCCAAAGAGGAAAGTGCAAACCTTCGAAGAGTTCCTGGATCTAGTTCAATGTTCCTGCCAGGCTGAAAATCTCTCTCCTTTTAAGATGTAAAAGATTTGCTCCCTGAGACTATCTTCAATCATATTCTATCCCTCTCCAGCCACTAGAGACAACACTGAAGAAGAAGGAATCTGTGGTGATGAATTAGGAATCCGTAGATATTCCTCCAGAGCTGCCTGTTAAACTCAAAGCACGTTTTGGCTCCGATAAAATCAGATCAACCAAGAAAATCCCTCAGCGGCAGAGCACTGGGGCACCCCCAACCCAGAGCCTCAGTGCTGTCTCCCCAGTATTACGTGCCTCGGTGCCTCCACACCACCTGGGCCTGGGCCAGCTCGTCTCTGAAATACAGTGAAAGGATGGTGGAGAATTTATTTATTTTTCCTCTCAAGGGATGACCCACAGAATAGAAAAAGAAATCAATGGAGGAAGATGAAAGTAAAATGCAGCTTCCTTCAGGGAACATTAGGGTGAGAGAAATAGAAAACGTTTCCATCAATTGCTTTTAAGAATCAAGAATGGGGAGCATGTAACTCTAGTCGGTAAATACAACCAGTAATAGAAATACACTTCAGTTATCTACTGTGGTCAGTTATTGAGAGAGGCTGAAGACAGAGGAGGAGAAAAAGGTTCAAGGAATGGGGAAGGGGGAGAGAAGCAGACTCAGAAACAGGTGACTACAAATAAGAAAAATATTGAAACTCAGAGAGAGGCAGAGAGAGAGAGAGAGAGAGAATGCGAGCAACAGATTCAAAGAAACACAAAAATGCAGACAAAAAAAGAGAAGCATGTACACACAACGCACATGCACAGACACTCAATGTGAAGGGAGACAGAGGTGGAGAAGCCAAAGCAAGAGACAGAGACACCTAAAGAGAGATATGAGAGGAGATGCCAAAATTGAGCTCATCCAGGAAAACACCTGTTTAAAATAAACAGGGCCATCTACAGTTGGTTATTTTTTTTTTAAAAGAGACAAACATTACCAGAATTACTTCTTTTTTTTCAGAATTCCTTCGTAATGTGTTTTCATTCCTATCTAACTTTGAGAAGCACGTACACTCTTTCAAACCCATCTTCCTCACGTGCCACAGCAGGAAACCCCTCGTTCATTGTTCTGGGAAGGAAGACATCAACCTCAGATGGTAGCCTTTTAAGATGATGCCGCTGCTGTGTTTTCATAGCTGCGGACCTAGGGGGTCTCACCTCTCACTGCAGCTAAATGGCCACATTCAGCTCAACCCTGTACACCCGTCGAAGTAAACCTTGTTTGCTCAGAGATCACTAATTCGGAATCGGGGATGATTCCGCCAGGGCCAGAGCTGCCCGTGCCACTCTGTCAGAGTTTGCTGATCAAATGAGTGAGGGAATAAGATGGCAGCAGATGTGCTGGGTGACAAGCACCAGGCACTCTGGCCACATTGTACTCAGCAACAGCTTCCCAAACCTGCCAGCCACTCTTACACCTCGCAGCCGGGAACACCCTCTCCTTCCTCCCTGCCTCTGCCTGGTAAAATCTTCCTATCCATCGCTCATCAATCAGTTCATATGTACTGAGCACCTCCTCTGCGAATCCATTTCCAGCAAGCCTCTACTCCCTGGGAGTTAATCGTTCCTTCCTCTGGGTTCTCATTATTAACGTCAGTCATTGCTACGCTGCAGGTCTTGGCATATTCTGTTAGAGCAGACTTTCTCAACCTCGGAACTGTTATTTGGGGCTGGGGGCTGCTTTGTTGTAGGGCTGTCCTGTGCATTGTAAGATGTTTAATTATATCCCTCGCCTCTACGCACTAGATGTCAGTAGCCCGACCACGCCAGTTGTAACAACTGAAAATGTCTCCAGTCACTGCCAAATGTCCCCAGGGGGCAAAATTGCACCCAAAGATGCTGTACTAGAATGAGCTGTTTGGTTGTGTCAGCCCTCAGAGAGGGTGCATCCTCTGGATCCGCAATGCTAGAATGGTGCCTGGCATGGGGAAATCACCTGGATCCCGTGGAGGAAGGATCCAAACCCTTGGACTGGGCCCCTGGGCAGGCAGATGTTGAACTGGCCAGCTGTTTACATTGGTCACGCTGATCATTGCAATAGGAGCATATTGGCACTTGAGGTCTGTAACCAAATCCACAGGTCTCTACTGAATGCTAACCTACTATGAGCTGTGGGGGACACACACAAGGAAAATAAAAGCTTCTACATTTAAGGCACATGCAATGATCTAGTTCATCAGAAAAAGCCTGTAGCCATGGGGTGCTGAGGTAGGAATATCAGGCAGCTTAGAATGAGGTTCTGAAGCAGGGCGGGTTCCTCTATAAGGGGTTAAGAACTTAGACCAGAGTGGTCTGCTACTCCTGTGGAGGGCTTAGGACACTATGTAGAACTCGATCTGGGCCTTTAAAGATGGGTGGGACTTGGATGAGGGCAGTGGAGTTGGGGTAAGTGTGGCGTTGCCTCAGCAGGGAGAGTCCACCTCGTGGGGCAGACCTAGCCGGCCTGGCCCAAAAGTTGGTTCTTGATTCAGGGAGGCCAAGTGTCTCCAAGTATGTCCTGAACAGCTTTCATCGGGGTCACCTGGGATACTGGTCATAAATGCAGATTCCTGGTCTGCCAGGCTCAGTGAATGAGTTTCGCTGGGGTGGGCCCAGGACTCTGTATTTTTCACACACCCCCCAGATGATTCTGATGCTTGGTTAAGTTTGAGACCTACTTCCTTGAGGGGAGGGCCATTGAACAGGCTTAGTAATAACCTTGGTCTTCCACTGTGTGCAGCCTGTAGGGTTTACACAGTCTAACAGAGCATATGAGTAAGCAGGAAGTAGAGCCAGGCTACCAGTGTTCAAATCCTGGTTCTGTCATTTCTAGCTGTGCAATCTTGGGCAGTTTACTTGAAACTTCTGTGCCTCAATCTTCTCTTCTATAAAATGGAATCAACAATGTCCCTGCCTCATAAGGTCTTTGTGATATTTGTGATGATTCCATACATGTATATTTGCTTGGCATGGTACCTGGCAGTTAGTAAATGCTCACATGATAACTATTAGTCATCATTATCATTATTTTAGCATTTGATGCTTGCTAAAGGTTTCAGAGGGCTGAAGCCACCTTTCTTTAAAGTATGGTCTGTCGGGAATTCCCTGGAGGTCCAGTGGTCAGGACTTTGTGCTCTCACTGCCGAGGGTCCGGGTTCAATCCCTGGTCGGGGAACTAAGATCCCACAAGCCTCTCGGTGCAGCCAACAACAACAACAAAGTATGGTCTGTTACCCACAACCCTCCTCTTCTCCCCTACCTTGCTCCTAGTTACTCCCAAATATGAAGTTACACGGGCCCCTCCCTCCTCCAGTAGAAAGCTGAGCTCTGAGGCTTTCTGATGAGGTGAGAGGCAGCCTTGGGACACAGAAGAGTGTCCTGGTGGGGTCAGGTCCCTCCCAGTTTGCAGTCTGAGAGGAGACGCTTCTTGCCTCCCCGGCTCTGGGGTGGATGGACACACTGGAGGTCCAGAACCTCCTCGTGTCATTGCCAGATGGCAGTGTCACTCCTCAGCAAGTCTCACCCTGGGGGGTCCCAAGTCAGAGCAGAAAAGAAGGGAGGGCAGCAAACTGCTCCATCTGTATGAAGAGCCATGGCCCCAGCCTTCCTATTTGTTCTAACAAGACACGGTGTCTAAAACCCTGCACAATGCCCTCTGCTGAGCCTCACGACAACCCTGAGAGGTGGGTGGGGAGGTCTTGCCCACCCCATTTAAAAAATCATGGCTTTATTGAGCTAAAATTCACAGACCATGCGATTCACCCTTTTGAAGTGTACAATCCAATGGTTTATAGTCTATTCCCAGAGTTGTGCAGCTGTCACTACTATATAATTTTAGAACATTCCATCACCCACCAAAAAAGAACATTTTCTTCATTCCTAGTCCCCCAGCTTTCTCCCAGCTCTTGGCAACCACTTATCTACTCTCTGTCTCTATGGATTTGCCTATTCTGGACATTTCATGTAAATAGATTCATACAATATGTGATCCTTTTGTGTCTGGCTTCTTTCACTTAGCATAATGTTTTCAAGGCTCATCCATGTTGTAGCATGCAGGGACTTCCCTGGCAGTCCAGTGGTTAGGAGTCCATGCTTCCGCTGCAGGGGGCATGGGTTTGATCCCTGGTGGGGGAACTAAGATCCCACAAGCCTCACGGTGTAGCCAAAAAAAAAAAAAAAAAAACCCAAACATATTGTAGTATGTATTAGTACTTCATTCCTTTTCCTGGCTAAATAATATTCCATTATATGGGTACACCACATTTTGTTTATTTATCAGTTGATGGACATTTGAATTGTTTCCATGTTTTTGGCTATTATGAATAACTTTGCTAATAAACATTTGTGTACACGTTTTTGTGTGATCATATATTTTTATTTCTTTGGGTATAGCCCTAGGAATACAATTGCTGGGTCATATGGTAACTCTATGTTTAAACTTACGAGCAATTGCCGGATTATTTTCCAAAGTGGCTGCACCATTTTACATTCAAAGTGTATAGGGTTCCAATTTCTCCATATCCTCACCAACATGTGTTATTACCTGTCTTTTTGATTATAGCCATCCTAGTGGGTGTAAATAGGCATCTCAGTGTAGACTGATCCCACTTTATAGATAAAGAAATCAAGGCTCAAAGAGGTGAAGCAACTTGTCCAAGTACACTCAGACAGACAGAGGTGAAGCCAAAATTCAAACCAGACATGTCTCACTTCCAAATCCACATTTTTTTCTATTACATCAGGCAGCCCTCCAACTGGACAACTTTGTCTGGGCCTGGCCCGGTCCCTAAGTCCAAGTGGTTCTTGGGATTCACACCTGTCATGGGACAGGGACACTCTGGCCATGAGCTGGTCATTGTCTGCTCTCCTGGCCAGGCTACCAACCATTTGAACCCCTACTATGGGCCCAGCTCCAGAGGTGTAAGTAGAATAAGAAAGGCATAATCCCTGCTTTCAAAATGGACGGATTTCTCAAGATGCTACATCAAAAAAAAGATGGATTTTTTAGCTTCTAGATTTACAATGTGCCAGCAAAGGGCAAAAAGGTGGCCTGGACAACAGGCAGGAAAAGAAGAATGGAGAGACCCCTGGCAGGAGGCTTGGAGGATGATGGTCTGAGCCAGCTTAAGGAAGATTTGGTGCCAAGGCTGGGGGCATGGCCAGAAAGGAGAGGGCCAAGTTAGAGAGGTAGGTTGGACTGCTTTCAAGGATGCGGTTTAGCATGTAACTGAGGAGTGATTAAGAGGGAGAAATAAAGAAGAGGGTCGGAAGGAGGAAGGGAGAAAGAGTGAGGGCTGGTAAGTGTAATAATATCAAATATGTACCTTCCATTTAGTGGGCACTTCAGGGCTAGGCACTGTGTTGAGTGCTTTGCATATCCTACTAGGTAAATGTGAATATTCTTATTTTACAGATGAGGAAACCGAGGCTCAGAGAGGTTAAGTGCTTCAGCTAAGGGCACACAGCTGGTAAAAATCATCTGACTTCAAACCCCATTCTCTTAACCACTGAAACATCTACTGAGTGAATAACTGAGGGATCTGATGGGGGACATGCTGCCAGGGGTACTGGAAATGGGAACCTCGTTCAGCCTCCTTTCTAGAGGGCTGGTATTTTTGGAACTAGAAATGCTGTGGAGCTGACGGTTTTGCCTGTGATGGTTTCAGCCTGTTTGGGCTTTCACACTTCAGTTTACAGCCTCAGCCACGGATGTTTGCTTACTTATTTATTCTTTTTACAGGAAAAAAGCCAATGAATTTTCAATAAATTGGGCTTGAGTATTTGACCAGTGAAACAGAAAGGTTTCCAAGTCTTAGGGTGGTTGAGGGGGATAGAAAATTCATTCCCATCTATCCCGAAGGAGGTGGTGTTGCGGAGAGCGAGGGCCTGCGGGCTCCGTCCGGGGCCGGCACAAGAGGGCTGAAGATCAGTCCCACAGGCTCTCTGGGCAGGATCTCCAAGCTCTCTGAGCATCGTGTCTCTCAGGGCACAGCAGCTGGTGAAGGTGCTGCTAGAGGATAAAACATCCAGCTGCACAAGGATGGACTAGCCCAGGGGCAGCAAAATTTTCCTGTAAAGGGCCAGATAACTTTAAGCCTTGCAGGATGTCTGTGGTCTCTGTTACATGTTCCTGTCCTCTTCCTTCTCCTTCCCTTGTCCCCTTTTCCTCTTCTTCTTCTCCTTTTTCCATAACCATTTAAAAATATAAAAACCATTCTTAGCTCGTGGGCTTTACAAAAACAGACTGTGGGCCAGATTTGCCTGCAGGCCAGTTTGCCAGCCCCTGGTTGAGATATATCTCGGAAACTCGCTTGGATGCATTGCTTAACTTCTTGGGGTTTCATATAATATATTTATTGAACACCTACTGTGTGCATACCAGAGAATGTTCACATTCTTTGTAATGGAAAGAACATGACAATAAATCAAGAAGCTTAGTTCTAGTGGCTGTAGGGATGAGGTAGGAGGAACAGCAGTGGACCTGGAAAGAGCAGACCTGGGTACCTGACCTGCTTCGGTTCCCCTGGAGCCTGCAGAACCACATCTGTAAGATACATTAAAAATAATGTATTCTTTGAAGGATTAAAGAAGCTCAGGAGGAAAATAATTTTGAAAAGCACTATATAATAGGAGCTATATTTAGACAGTTGGAGATACACAAACCTATGCATAGCTGATTGACAGTATAAAGACTGTGTAAATCTATGATATCAGAGATGTCACAGGTTAGGAGAGAAAAGAGATTGACTGAGATGCTGTCATATGGGACTTACTATGCTGGGTACTTTCACCCGTGTTAGCTTGTGTGTAATTTAGGCAGTATATCAATTAGGATTGGGTTTGGCTGCTTCCTATAAGAAACTGAAAATAATAGTGGCCTAAACAGGATAGAAGTATGTCTCGCTCTCTTTTAAAATGCATAGGTAGGCAGTCCAGAACTTGTAGTATAGCCCCACAGTGTCAAGAACCCATACTTCTCCTTTTGCTCCATCATCCTTGCATGTAGCTCCCATTTCCCAAGGTCATCTCATGGTCCAAAATGGCTGCTAAGCCCCCTACCATTACATCTGCATTCTAGTCATGTTAAAGGATGAAGGAACAAAGAAGAACAGGGCTAAAGAACACACACCAGGAGAATTTTAAGGAAGTTTCTTAGAAGCTGGCTCTAAATACTGCTGTTTATATCTAATTGGCCATACCTAGCAGCAAAGGAGGCTATGAAAATCAGTCTTTATCCTGAGTAGCCATGTGCCCAGTTAAAACTAAGAGGTTTTGTTTTTAAATAAGAAGACAGCAAATACTGGCATCGGCAACTAGCTATGGCTACTGTAAGTAGCAAATTCACAGAAAGGACAGGTATCTAGGTGGCCAGATCAGCGAGGGCTTCATCAGAGAAGCAAGACTGAGCCTGGCCTTGAAGAAATGGATTGTGTTTTAAGTGGTAGACATGAGTGGAATGGGCATTCCAGGCAGGGGAAAGAATATAAGCAAAGGGAAATGCACTCTGTGTGGGGGAAGATAGTGGGATATTAGTCTAGCCTGGAGCACTCCTCTAGAGGAGGTTTGAGAATTAGTGCTGGAAAAGATAATATAAATACACAGTAACCAGTCAGGGACCCTACCACCCTGGGTGAGGTACTGTCCTTGACCACTTTGTGACTCCCCAGAAACTCCTCCCCTCGTACTCCCCTCCCTTCGATTCGTCACTCACATAGCTTCCTCCTGCCAGGGCTGCCTCCCCGCCCCAGGAGAGGGTCCTTGGGGCCTCTTGGGTGGGCCGTCTCAACACAGGTCCTATCCATCCACCTCCCCTTGCATCCACCTGGTCCTCGGAGAAACTTGGCATCTTCGCCCCACTAAACTCAGCAGGTGGGGATTGTTCCCTGCTCAATGGTCTCTCTTACATGGACACAGGCTGCTCCAGTTGGTCTCTTGACTTTAGATCTTTTCAGGGGTGAGTTGGGCCCTAGTCTCTAGATTTTCTCAGCTCTGGTGGGGAGGGAAGGTCACAGGTCAAGTTTTTCCAAGATATCTTTGATTCCAGGTCCACAGTCGTGTCTGGCCAATGGAGTGCCCTCACTTGGCTTGGGGAGATGCAGACAGGTGGGCCGTGGTTACCCCAGCTCTCACCATTAGCCGAGGAGTCTAAAAAAACCCACCTCCCTCCCATCACCTCCATCTCTAGCCTTCTCTTCCACATGGGCCGAAATGTATAATGGGGCAAGTGTTGTAGAACCAGCGTGGGGCCAGTCTTAATAAGTCCTACCTAGATGGCTCGGTATCACGCTTCAGAACGCTTGGGCACTTCACACCTGAAGTCCTCAGCCTTGGGGCCTCAGGTGAGATTCCAAAACAGCAGAGCAAGCCCTCACTGAACATCTTGATTACATTTATTGAGTGCTAACCATGTGTCAGGCACCGTTAGCTCATTACCTATGATGTTATTACAGGTGAAGAAACTGACAGTAGAAGTGAGTGAGGACTGGAATATCCTGGAAAAAAGTCTTGAGAAACGAGGCCAGGAAAGAGAGGTGGGGCCCGACTGCAGAGGCTCAGAAGCTCAGACTTTCTCCTCTGAGCACTTTGAAGGATTTTGAGCAGGTTGTGATGCGGTCTCAGTTGTACTTTTGAAAATTTGGTCTCAAAGCAAAGCGTGGGATGGATCGGAAAGAGAGGGCAGATGTCTTCCCATTAGAATGTGAATACTGGGCCAGGCTGGGGTTTGGGGAGGAGAAAAAGGAGGAGGAGGAGGAGGAAGGAAGATGAAGGGAAAGAGAGGAAGGAGAGGGGAGAGGGGACCAAGGGGTCGGGAGGCAGAGGAGGGAGAGGGAGGAGGAGGAAGGAGAGAGGATTTGGGTGTTCTGTTTCTTTCTTCATTTGCTCAACAGGAAGCATACAATTCCTGAGCGCCCACCACATGTGAGAGGGGCTCAGATAAGCAATGCAAGGACCATCCGTGGTCCTGGCAGGAGCTCACAAAGTGGAAGTGGACAAATGCAAGGCCCTTGGGGGCTTACAAAGAGCCTTCACAAATATAATCTCACTCGATCCCTGCACCTGTACTGTGCAGTAAGCAGGACGCGTATTCTCATACCCATTTCATAGATGAGAAAGCTGAGGCACAAGCAGGTTAACTGGCTCACAGTTGTACAGCTGGTTGGGGCAGAGCTGGGACTCAAATTTAATGCTCTTTCTGTTACATCAGGCACATCTGGGTACAGGGAATGTACCCAGAGCTCTGGAGGATGTGGAATTGGGCAGAATGATTAAGGACTAGGTTCTGGAGTCAGATTGCCTGGCTCCAAAGCCGGACTCCATCTCGAACCAGCTGTATGAACCCTGGGCGAGTTTCTTAACCTCTCTGTGCTTTAGCTCCTTCACCTGTAAAATGGGAAGAATGGTGCCTACCTCGCAGGGCTTCTTGAGCTTCACTCATGATAGCACACATAAAGTGCTCAGCACAGGCTTGGCCCAAAGTAAGCATTCTGTATGCGATTCTACCATTACAGAATCGCTATAAAATATAATTATTTTGAAGTGAGTGAGACAGGGAAGACAGTCCAGGCAGAAACAATGAGCCAACTCAGGGGGATGTGGCAGAGACCCAGGCCACTGTTAGGACATTTTTTTCTATGCCCAGACCCCCTATAATACCCTGTATCTAACCTTTGCTTCCTCTCTTGCAGCCTTCCCCCATCCTTCTCTTCCTCTCCCTTTCTTTGTCCCATTGATTTTTCCCTTTCTTCCCTGCTGCTCCTTGCTCAGTTCTGCTGGGAGCCCTGGGGGCTAAAGACCTTGCTGACACCTCCCCACCCACTCCATGTGACTGTGGGCCAAGAGCCAGCCTTCCAAATTGCTTTGACATCCACTGAGGTGCACTCTCCAGAAATATCAGCTGTTCACCAGGTCTGCTAAAGGACATGGCCGAAGCATCTGGTTTTCCTGAGGGGAGAGCCTTCTGCAGGCAAATGTCTCCCTCCCTTAAGCTATTTCTCCTGATACTCAGTCTATGTGGTCTCCTTTTTATTAAAAGGAGGAAATGAGAGAGAGGGAGAGGGAAAGGGGAGGGAGAGGTGGGGAGAGAGAGAGAGAGAGAAATATTATTACAGTCTGCTCTCTGGTTTCACAGAAGGTAGTCAGGAAAGAAAGGAGGGTAGGGCTCGGCTTTGTGGTTATCACAGCTATTAGCAGGAGATTATTTGTTCATCAGCCTGTAAAAAGTTCCCAGCTTTGGCCAAGGTAATTACCGGCCTAGGTGGCTGGCCAGGTTGGGGCATGGGGGAGGTGAGGCTGTCATTTCCAGTTCACCAGTCTCCATTTGCTGCTTGGTCAAGGGGTTCAAATGAAAAGGTTAATTAAGAATCAGAGGATTTGTTCTTCAGGTTAAGTCATGTATACACAGCACAAAGGTCATATCTATACATGATAACCGCTTTTAAAAAACCAATCCAATTCCACATGCACATATTGACATACGCATCTCCTCTCCCACCTCCACCTGCCAACCACATCTCCATCTTCTCTGGACCAGGTGTCTGCTAGGCTTTTTTCATTACAGAGGGTGAGTAGCAGGTGCCACATGGGTGCTGCTTTTTTTGGTGCTCACTTGGGAAATGGGGCTCATACCCCAATGGCAGCCCACAAATACCTGGGCTCCTTTCACGCTAGCTGCTGACCTGCTGTGTGTCCCTGGGCAAATCACCTCCTTTGTCTCAGGGAAGGTGGGAGTAGATCAGCAGTTTCTAATCATGATGGCCTCTGTGTGTGGGGCGGCGGGGGGGGGGGGGTAAGGTTGTAACAGAACATCTTGGACAACTCTTTAAACTATGCCTCCTCCTGGGATTCTGATATGTGCCCTCCACCCAGTGTGGTCCAAACTGTTGGTCCAAATTGTTGGTCCATGTAGTGGATGATGTGAGGTGTCACCCTGATCTCTTCTTCAGGACCAAGGTCTTCATTCCTCTAGCTGTTGGGAATGTTGGCAGATGCCTGTCAGCTGAGTCCCTCTCCAGGACTTGCCCTCAGCCAAAACAGCCATCTCTCTCAAGGTCATGCCACCTTCCTGCTTCCTGGGGGCAGCCGGCATCCAACTCTGAATGTGGGGCTGCAAATACCCATCCCTTTTGCCTCAGGACAGGACAACTCAGAAGTGGCATGCCAGCTCCAGAGCTCCCTGTAGAACTGGCTGAGAATTTTGTTGAAACTTCAGCCCAGTTCAATTCCCCTCTCTGCCCAATCCCACTTTGTTCACTCTCCTCCCCAGCCCTCACTCCCAGTTGTTGATGCCAAAAGTACCTTCAATAAATTTCCTATGTGTAAATTTATTGAAATTTACAAATCTCCATTTCAGAGTCTGTTTCCCAGGTAACCTATTGTAAGACAATACAAAAAAATTGAGGATCACCAGATTCGATGCTCACCAGGGCCATCCGTTCATCCATTCAGCAAACAAACGTTTGGCACCTAGGCTAACTCTAGCCCTAGAAATCTTCCTGAATGAGGAAGGACTCCAAGTGGGCCTTGAAGGGCAGGCAGAATGTGAAAGGAGGAGGAGAGGCGATAAATTGAACGGAATTGGTGTGTGTTGTGCTGCTTGTATTTGTTTTATCTCGGCCTGTGGCGCATCCACCACAGTGGAGATGCAGTAAGCAAATGGATTTTTGAAATTACCATGGATTACCAAATTTACTAATTCCAGCTCTAGAGTGGTACTATCTGACCTCTACTGGGTGCTGGATTATTGCCCACTGAAAATTCTTTCTCCTGCCATGTGATGTGTCCCATTGGCACCCCCCCTTTAAAGTGGTGACCCATCTCCACCCCACAGCCAATATCAAAAAGCCAGAGGAAACTCCCAGCCCCATAGTATTATTTGCAACCTTTGTCTTGAACCTACCACCACTTTGCACTTTGAATCTTCTCTGAATTGTCCCTGCAGGCCTCAGCTGCTGGCCCCTTGTCTTGTCCCCTGCCCAGGGCTTTGCCGACTTTAATGACTGAGGTTGCCTTTCCAATCAGCCTTTGACTCTCTCCTTATTTGCAGTCCAAACATGTTCTTCATCCCGTCAGTCTCCGGCCAAGCCAAGGGTCTCCCCAGCTCAGACCAGCCCAGGCTCTATCCCAGCATCACCCCAGGTGGCCAGGTGTTCTGTTGGCCTATAACCCCGTGACTACAGATCATGTTGGGCACTATTGAGACAGGTATCTGCAGCTCTTGGGGGTGCTTGGGGACTGTGGCTCTGGCTGGGACACAAAATTCAGGTGGTCTTCTCATTCTAAGCACAGCAAGAAATGTAGCGAAATCCCTTCCTTTCCAGGATCCTTCTCCCACCTTTCCTTCTCCCACCTGGCGTGGTGTAGCTTCTGGCTCCCGGTGCAGTTCCCCCAGGAGAAAGGCGTGTTTGAGGGGAGCTGAGCCCTCAGGGAGGCAGCTGGAGGCTTTGTCTTGAAAGAAATCAGGAGGGAGACATGAGAAATAGGAAACAGCCTGGGAAAAGGAGGAAGAGAGGAGAGGTTCTGTCCATGGTGCTGAACAACAATCACAGAAATAATTAGCCGCTGAGCTTCTATTCACGGATCAGCCCTCAGCTGTGCACTATGAAGAACCCAAAGGACATAGAGAACCCAGTTCCTGGCATACAGGGCCTTTTAATCAAGCTGGAGACAATAAAACACCCATGTGAGAACACATAGGAATAATCCTAAACAGTCCATATAATGATGGGTCTCAGAAAACTGCACAGGGGGAAGGGTTCTGGCCGTCTTGATAAAGGGGTCCCTGAGACAAGCCCTGTTTTAGGAACTATGCCCTTTAAGGGGAAAAAACCCCACTTTATAATGAAATATTCTTCTTTAGTCACCATATCATTCCCTAGAGTATTTAAAGCCTAAAGGTCTTGGATATAAAATCAGTTGATCTAACTGTAGCAGTGCAGTTTAAATTTAAGTGCTAATGGTACGTTTGAAATGTAAACATGTGATTGGTTTTTTAGTTATGTCTTTAAAAAGGATTGGTGGGCAGGGACTTCCCTGGTGGCGCAGTGGTTAAGAATCCACCTGCCAATGCAGGGGACACAGGTTCGAGCCCTGGCCCGGGAAGATCCCACATGCCGTGGAGCAACTAAGCCCATGTGCCGCAACTACTGAGCCTGTGCTCTAGAGCCCGTGAGCCACAACTACTGAGCCTGCGTGCCACAACCACGGAAGCCCGCGAGGCTATAGCCCGGGCCCCGCAACACGAGAAGCCACCACAACGAGAAGCCCGCGCACCGCAACCAAGAGTAGCCCCCGCTCGCAGCAACTAGAGAAAGCCTGCGTGCAGCAACGAAGACCCAATGCAGCCAAAAATAAATAAATAAATAAATTTATGTAAAAATTAAAAAAGGACCGATGGGCAATTTTTGTCTGAGTGCCCAGCCCCAGACTGCATGGCCATGGTCTCAACCCCTGTTTGTCATAGTCACACCCAGCTGTCCCTATCAGCAGGAGGTTCCAGAAGGTCACTGCTGAGAGAGTGTTGTCCCTCCTCAGTCCCTCCTCTGCCCTCAGCATTCTCAGGACCTGGGCCCATTGGGACAGTGCCCATCCCCCTTCTCCACCCTCAGCATGTGCCCTCCCTTGCCTTGAACGGGGAGAGGCTGCACCTTGGGACTCCCTCTTTAGCTAGGGACCTCCCTGCCTTCCCCACTCATTTGCAGGAGGGATAGGAGGAGGCAACTTGCCCATGCCTTCATCCAGACTGTATCTTTGTGAAGGTCTGCTACTCACAGAGGAAAGGAATTGCTTTAGCTCTATCACTGGAATTGGAAAAGTTGGTATTTCATCAGACCAAAACACTGATCCCTGACCAACTTGCTGAATGAGGGGCAGGTCGCACGTCTATTGGTCTCAGTTTCTCCTTTAAACTAGAGGAATCGACTGGATGGTTGAACAGTGTTCCTGCTGGTTCAGCCTTGTAGTCTGTGAATCAGAAAATGTTGGCTAGGTCGTTACTCACCTTGGACATACATGGAACCCGTTCATCCACCTCACTCCCTGAAGTCTTAACTTCCTGAGAGCTAATACTCAGGAGAGTTTCCATCCATGGGCATACTCTTTATTCTCATATGGGACTGTTGCTTTCAATTTTATTTGGTTTCTTACCAGTGGAGCTGGGTTAGATAACACGGACCCTAAAGGAACCCTACACCCATCTCTTTCCTGAAACCTTAACCAGAGCCAGGCTCACTAGCAAGACCCTTTTTAATTTCTATTAACTCTCAAGAGAAAAGGCGGTGAGTATGACCAGCCCCAAAGCCTCACCACCTTGGAAGGAGAAAATAGAGAAGAAAGAATAGATCTTCACCCCTCCAGACAAAGGTTTCACTCTCAAGGCTTCAGGAGGGGACTGAGTAATGCCAAGAGGAGGCTTGTGCAGGTGAGAACGTGGGATAAGACATAAACCCTGGTTCAGTGTGTGACAAGGATTCCCCAAGAAGGTTTCTTCATAGAAGCTTTCAGAAGAGGCACTGAATCAGGATTTGCAGAGAGATGGGGGGGTCCTCATACATTGTAAAGACAGAAGCAGTCATTGGCAAGTTGAATGTGTTTGGGGAGCAGGAGAGCTGAGTGGGCCCCAGAGGGCCACGTGAAGAGAGTGTGAGATGTGTTTGGTGAGGCACAGGACTGTGGGGTGGGCAGACGACCAGGGCCTTGCATGCTGGAGTCTAGGGTTGCTTCAATAAGAATGAGAGAGATGTTGGTCCTGACGCCATGTCTCTGTGGGTTGGGTTTTTGTCCTGGGACTCCCAAATTTGTGGAGACTTTAGGGCTCAGACATAAGTTGGTGTGAGTGTGTGAATATGTGTGGAGGAGACCATGGAGATGGAATTCATTTGGGTCATTATGGTTTGACCCAAATTAGTTTTAATTTGGTCCAGAGTATTAGTTCAATGTTTATTAGTAATTAGCTCCAACTCAGCCCAGGCCCCAGGAACTGGCTGTCAGGCTGTGTAATTGCTTCCCTGCCAGGAAAAAAGAGAATGCGGCTTCAATGTTTGGTAAATACTGGGTTGGGGAAGAGAAATGGAATTTTTTTTCTCTTCAGTCCATCAATTTCATTATTCTCAACTGCTGTCCCAGTGGATTCTGCGTCCCCTAGACATCCTGAAAATTCTGCCACATTTAGTATGGCTAGGGACAGGAGAAGAAATGCTGGGAGGGGTACCTGGGGGAGAGTCTAAGCCCTTCTCAGAGGAAAGTCAGCCATATCTAGATAGGCAGCGGGACTGCACCAGTCATGTAAATCCAGCCATCTCTGACTTCTTGCCTCCGGCCCCAGTTTCTATCCTACTTTTCCATACTTTTACCCTACTTTCTGCCTTTAGCAGAAATCCATGAGCCTTCCCTTTCAGGGGCTCCAGAGACTTTATTTCCAGGTCTCCCTCTTGCTCCCTGCCCAGAAGCATCAGCACTGGAGCCAATGCTGAGTCTCCCCACTCCCTGCCTCCACCAGCCCCATGTGCACCAGGGGCCAGTCTTGGGAACCGCAGGAAGGGTGGGGAAAGCATGTAGGGTCTGTTGACATGAGTGAGTCACTCTGAGTGGGAGTAGATGACGAAGAGAATATGACTCAGGGAAGGGAATACAGTGTGGGTGAAGGCAAGGGGTTTGCACGTCCTTACCTGCTCAAGGAAATACAGACACTCAGGGGCGTTGGAGTGGGGGCAGCTGGAACCCACTGATGGCCTGACATTCACAGGTCTCTCTTGTGGTCACTCGTGTATATGGCATTGTCTTCCTGATCTTGTCCCATCTGCATTCTTTGGTGCTTCCCTGTGTATTTTGTCTTCATCTCTTTAGTCCTTCTTAGTCAGTGAGGTTGGTGAATAGAAGTTTCAGGGAATCTGTAGCCAATGACCCCCAAGCTACTGAACTGGGTGCACGTCCATCAGAAGAAGATGGAGCTAGTGGCCAGTGTCCTGGCCTGAGTTTTGGAGCAGAGTCTGCCATGGAAAAAGACTCTTAAGGGTCTGTCTTAGTCACTGGACAGAGCAATAGCCTGTCTGGGCCTCTCTTTTTGGAAAATAGGGCAAGGAATATTATCTTGGCTGCTATAAGGTGTTGCCTTCCTTCTGTGGCCAGCACCTTGACAGGAGCAGCAGGACAAAGTAAACTGAAGAGGCCAAACTATACAAGGAAAAAGAGCAGGGGGTATTGCCACAAGCCACACAGGACTGGCAATCACCTGCCTCAGGGCCTTTGCACATGCCATTCCCTTCAAATGGAAGGCTCCCCTCCCACCCCCAATATATCTGGGTGGCCAATTCCCTTACCTCTTTTAAATATTTGTTCACATTTCACCTTCTCAGTGAGGCTGCCCTGATCACACTATTTTAAAATGTCACCCCACACCCAGCATTGTCTATCCTCCTTTTCTACTTTATTTTTTCCCCATTATTACTTATCACCATCTAACATGATGTATCTTTTACTTATTTATTATGTTTATTGGCTACCTCATTCCACTAGAATGCAGGGTTCACAAGGGTAGGGATTTTTGTCTGTTTTAGTCATGGCAGTATCTCCTGTATCTAGAAAAGCACCTGGCGTGAAGAAAGTGCTCCATAAATCTTAGCTGAATTAGTGAATTAACAAAGAAAATTCTGAGTGCTCTTAGGACAAGTTATATGCCCAACAATGAGTTACCCACTGTAGGAGATGAAGTGGACAAGGTCTCAGAATGGGATTTGGGAGAGCTGGGCTTGAGCCCCAGCCCTGTCCCCCACCAGCAGTAAAGAGAAGATAAGGCAGCTCCCCGCATCCTCCCAGGTAGCTGTGAAACTCAGGCCATGTGATGGAAGTAAAAGCATGCTGTAAATTATAAAGGGCTGCCTCTCATCGTCCCTCTCATTCTGGCGCTACCATTTTGTTTGGGGCTTAGTGATGGTGTCGTCAGGTGAGGTTGGTGTAATTAGAGATTTCTTGGGGGAAGTGAGTCTTGAGCTGGGCTCTAAATGTACAGGGAACAACAGTGGCAAAGGCCAAGAGGAACAAGCCATTTGAGGTGGGAGAGCAGCAGGGCCTCTATGGAGATGGTTTCTTTTGAAGTTTTTTTTTTTTAATATTTATTTATTTATTATTTTATTTATTTATTCTGGCTGCGCTGGGTCTTCGTTGCGGCATCCGGACTTCTTAGTTGCGGCATGCGGACTTTTAGTTGCGGCATGCATGTGGGATCTAGTTTCCCGACCAGGGATCAAACCCAGGCCCCCTGCATTGGGAGCGTGGAGTCTTACCCACTAGACCACCAGGGAAGTCTCTGGAGATTTTTTCTGATGCTAATTCAAGATGCAGGGGACTAGGGTAGCTTCTGCTGGGGCCACAACTTCTAAGGCCGGTTGCCCTGGCTGAGCTGTGTTCTACTTAAGGCATGCTTGTTACCAGGCACTGTAACTCACTGACTGCCTGGGGGTGGGGCTGTTTGGCAAAGAAAACAGGCAGCCTCAGGGCAGCAGAGATGGGCCTCAGAGGCTGAGCTGGAAGGTCTGAGACTCCAGCCCTTCTCCCGGGGCGCAGCAGACGACTCACTTTGCGCAGAGCTATTTTAACTGCCCCTGCCTTCTCCCCATGTTACAGCTTTTTGGTTTCAATCCCCATTCCTGACTATAGCTTCTGTGTGTCTCAGTGATGTTCTCAGGAGAGAGCATTTCTGGTGCCCTTGAATCAGACTATGGATGAAGCAGTCACTTGTCCACCCCTCATCCAAGCCCCTGTGGCCTGGAGGGGGGACAAAGTCACGTGGCACATGGCTGGCGGGTATATGGCTTCCCCTTTAATGTCAGGGGGCAGGGAGAATTGATTTAGAAAGGCAGTCGGGCAGAGGAGGCCAAATGGCTGGGGTTGGGTACAAGTCCTCAATACCATTTTGCAGACAGGGCTCCCAGGGTGGATTCTGGGAAAAGGAAACAGGGCCCTTCCCATAGTGACCCTGCCTGAACTTTAAGCTTTACCTTCATTGTCGCTTTACTCACTCACCAACCCTCAATGTCTACCTCTGCCCTGCCCACTTCTGCCCATGCTGTCTCCCCACTGGGCTCTTCTCCATTGATTGAAATCCACCCATCCTTCAAAGCTCAGTTCTGCCCCATCTCCTGCCAGAATACTTCCTTAATCTCTCCATCCCCTTGATCCCACCCCTCCTCTCCTCCTCTCTTACGGCTCTTCAAGAATGATGAAGCAGAAAAGGAATTGGACAGGAATTTGGGTCCTAACTTGCTGTGTGATTTTGTCCAAACCTTTTACCTTGTCTGGGTTTCTTCACTCAACTGGGGAGGTTGAACCAGATCAATGACTTTCAGTCTATCTTTTTCCACCCATGAGTGCACATGCTTGCCTCTCCCTCTGGCTACTCCAGGACTACTCCAGGGGCTGTAGTAACACAAACACTTATCCCTCTCTCCAAAAAAGCTCATCAGAAAGATGACCAAAAATGGCATTGCAGGGATACCCTTGCATCTGTCCTAATTTACATCACAAAATTCAAAGCTTTTGCACTTGATATTTAGGAATGATTTACTGAGCACCTGGGTCACTGTCTTGAGAAACTCCAGGCTTCCCAGGTCTCTCCACTCAGGGGCTAAGATGCTCTGATTCTGGCTTTCTGGGTGTGCCCAAACACTGGTCTACTCAGGGAGAAGCAAAGCTGGGCCAGGGCCTGGAGTCCAGTGTGCATGCCTTTCACTGCCAGGGACCCCATTGCCACCCATTTCCCCCATTGCCACCTCCCCCTGCCTGAACACCAGACTATGGCCAATGGCAGGGCAAGTGGGTCAAATGTCCAGATTCTTCCTCTGGGCTCGAGCAAATCCAGCTCAACGTGCTCCCCAGCCCTGCTCCCTGGGGCTCTGAGCCGCCTTTTTCCATATCTCCACGTCCCTTTCTCTGGTCTCCAGTGAATACTGCCATACAGGGAGCCTGATTTACCAAGGCTGAAAGTTGAGAGATGCTAATAGACCCCCTGCGGATGACAGGATGGGGCGAAGGCTGGCATGGAGAAGGCAGACGGCGCAGAGGTTCCCACCCGGACACTGAGCACTGCGGGCTGCGGTGGCTCCCACACTTCCGAGACACCCTCATCAAGGTCATTCCTACCTCTGGGTGAACAAGCCAGGCTCAAGGGCACTGCTGGCTTGCGCCGGGGGGGCCTCCAGGCAGCACAGAGGGCCTCCAGGCAGCACAGAGGGCCTCCCCGGCGAACCCAGGTTGGAAATTTTTCCTGCTCTAGGCACAGTCCAGCGCTGATTTCAGAGCCTGCGTGTGGTGCCTGCAAGTGCAGGGTGCCCTGTTCCGATGGAACTTAAAGCCCCAGGAAGAAGGAAGAAAATTACACTTATTAGGACCTGGCGAGTAATGGTGACTCCTTCAGGCATCATCTCATTCGTTCCTCGCCTCCCTACAGCCCTGAGCTGCAGGCAGCACTATTCTATATATTTACAGGGACATTGCCTACAACCCAGAGACACCAAGCAGCTGGCCCCGGGTAGCACAGCTGGCTAGAGGCAGTGCAGGAATTCTGCCAGGCCCATTGCCCAAACCAGGGTGAGAAAAGCCAGGAACTGGAACCCCGTTTAGGATGGACAGAACGGGGCGTGTTTCTTCCTTCCCTTGCCCTGGGTGGGGGTGAAGACCCTCTCCCTGCACCAGCTCCCACTTGTCTGTCCTGAGACCCCAGGCAGGGCAATATCTTTTCTGTTCAAGAAGGAAGAGAATCCTCATCTCCTGCCGGCAGAAATCAATAATTTATGAACTATGGCTCCAGCCAGAGCAGAGAGCGATTTCTTTTAAATGCTTCTTAAAACACAATATTAACAGGTCTTCTAAAGGGTGAAAATATTTGAATTAGGGGAAATGAATGTTTTACGAGTTGGCTGGGGAGCAATCCCCTGAGATGGGCATGTGGGGAGGCAGGAGACAGTCTTGGATTGGGACTGGCTGAGCTCTCCTGGGGCTCCAAGCCTGAAGCCACAACTCAAAGGACAGAGCAGGTTCAGTATCAGGCCCAGCAAAGGGCCCCAAATGGCCTCCATCCCTGACATTTATTAGGTGATGGCCACGGGTGTCTAGGTCTAAAACTACTGCGGATTTTAAATTCTGGCTTCTTGGGACCTGCTCCCCTAGAATGGTCCTCCAGACCTTCCCGCCCAGGTGGCTGCAGGCAGAGTCACGCTTTATGGAAGACTGTGCTACGTTCAACATATATTACTCTCCCGGCGTCACTGTGCAGCCGAGTATACTGCCCTGCCCTGCTGACTGTGGCTTTGCCGATAGATTGTAGCTCATCCAAGCAGAGGTCTTAAATGTGCTTGCTTGGATGGCTTGGCCTCTTGGGCTCCAGCCCTGCACCCTGAGAAGAGCATGCCTCGTGCAGCCACTGCTGCTTCAACCTGGGTCCCGGGATGAGAGACAGGTGGGGCAGAGCTGAATCCCACCACAGCCGGCCTGCAGACTCGTGAGCTCATTGTTATAAGACACTGAGATCTGGGGGGTGGTTTGTCACAGAATCAGCATCATCACAGAGAAGTGAATACACCTTCCCAGCCCCTCTGCCTCCACCCCCTTGTTGAAGAAGTATCTCCTTGCCCCTTTGTCCAGGCCCCCCATTGTCAGATGCATTCCCTTGGAAGAGTACCCACTTTCCTCCCAGACATGCTCCCACCAAAGAGGGCAAAGCAAGTTCCCCCAACTTTTTCTATTATGAAATCCCTTTTACATCATCAACCCATGTCTCAGACCCCCAAGGTTCAGCAGTTTTATTTTGGTCACCATCGATTGGGACCAGATTGGGAGGAGGGACACAGTGTTAAAAAAGCAACTCTGAATTTGTTACCCTTTAAAATTGATTTGTTTTTATCCAGTATAACAGCAGTTTACAAACATTTGAAAAGCAGTACACAAACAGAAAAGGTGTAGTATTTATTCTGTCATTGTTTGACACACTACAGATTCGTGGATTCTTTGCAATCTGAGACTCCGAGGTACTGGGAAAAGAATGTGAATTTTACTGTAACACAGACCACTCACCAGCAAGCCCCTTAAGCTCTCTGGTTCTCAGTTTTCTCTTCTGTAAAATGGTGAGAAGCATACCCGTGTTGTAGGATTTTCCTAAGTATTACATTTGTGAAAACATTAGTGGCAAAGCACTTGGCAGACATGGGAGGCGCCTGGCTAATCTTCTTTCTGTTCTGTCTTTGCTGCTTATTTAGCCCTGTGACCTCGGGCCAGATTTAGAGCCAGCTCTCGGCCTCAGTTTTCTCATCTGCAGAATGGGGAGCACATACTTATCTCCAAGTATTGTTGGGAGGATGATCCAGAGTTCTGAATGTAAATGAACCTGGTGCACAGTAGGTACTAAAATAGTTTTCCTCTTTCTTTCTTCTTTGCCATCCCCACATATCTTTTTTCATGACTGTGTGCAAGTCACACCTTCTCCAAACAGCTTTTCCAAGACCCCCACTCTGCTCTGGAGCCTCCTTTAGGACAAAGCTCTTCTCCAGGAATGCATTCATCACAAGCTAAAGACCCAGTAGCTGATGTCAGTAACAGAGAAGTCCTAATCACAAATTGATTTAAGATCCTGTTTACACCCCTTAACCATGATCATGTGCTCCTTTGACCTACAGTCCTGAACCTTAATTAAAGCAATTAAGCACGGGGCAGTGAGTGACAGTCTGGATTTCTCAGACCTCTGCCAATTTCACACTTGCCTTCGCTACCCGAGGCCAGGCTGGGTCAGCCCGGCTACACCTGGTGTTCATAACGTGGCCAGGCTCTCACCTGAGTGACTTGATCACTCTTCAAAAGGGAACTGGAAATAGAATCTCACCAGGCAGGGACAAAACAAGGCAAGAGGAGTGTTTTGCTGAAGCAGGGACCACGCGACTTTTTTTTTTTTTAGCACACACCTCCTATTTTTACATCAGTAACTGGGCCACAGTGACCTACATCAGCCTCCTAGGGGCTAAGATATGTTCTCCTCTCTCACATGTCCTCACCAATATCCTCTTACCCTGAACTTTGCTCTCTGCTCTGAGGGCAGCAGCAGGATATTAATATTACCAATAGTTAGGATTGGCTGAGCATTCATTTGTGCCAGGCATGGCACTGAAATGTAGTTCGAAGTGTGGTGGATAAGAGCTCCATTTCTGGGCTTGAGTCCCAACTCTGCTGTGTGACCTTGGGCAAATTACTTAACCTCTCTGAGTCTCGGTTTTCTCATAAATAAAATGAGGCAGTAATAGCACTGGCATTTAGGGCTGTTGTGGGGGCAAAAGGAAGTAATGCTTATAAAGTGCTTGGTGCAGTGACTGGCACATAAGAAGAGCTCAAGAATTGTCAGATATCATTATACTTTGATGATGAAATGACTTCTCCCAAAAACCTATGGACTAGCTGAACTTATACCTCTTTTACACACAAGGAAATAGAGACTCAGGGAAGTTAAGTAACTTGCCCAAAGTCACACAGCAAATAAGAGGCGCTGAGCCCAGCTCTGTGTGGCTCCAAAGCCCTTGCTCACAGCCCTGGGAAGCCACTCTGTGTCAACAAAGGAACAAATGCCTCCTGGGTGTCCAAGGTGGGATCCCATCTGAGAACCCCATCTGGGGAATAGCAGTCGGGCCGTGAAAAGACTGAGTTCAGAGCCACAGACCTCGGGGTTGACAACCAGCTCCATGCCTCACTGGCTCTGGGCCTTCACAAGTTCTTGGCATTACTCAGCCTCAGTTTCCTCCTCCATACAATGGGTGTGAACGCCTGCCTGTGGTGGTGATCATTACACGAACACTGGGGGGCAAGGAGTGCAGCACAGTGCGTGGCACAGAGTGGATGCTCATGAAATATGAACTCTTCTTTCTGCTCCACTAAGGGTTTTGGAGTTGAGGGTCTCTCCAGTCACACCTCAGCCAGGCCACCTCCCACCCTGCTGATACACGGTGCTGGTCCTAAGTGAGACTGCAGCCCATCAGTTCCCGGGCACTTCTGTGCTGAACCTTCGCACAGCACAAGCTCGACTGTGGGTGACACTCTACCAGCTCCCTGGGTGACCTTGGCGAATTACTACTCTATGTGACTCAGTTTCCCCACCTGTCCCATAAATGGTTTGGCCTAGATAGGGGGCCCATTCAGCACATCTTGGATGGTGGGCTGCATTGGAATCATCTAGAAAAATATTTTAAAATACAAATTCCTGGCCCCATCCTCTGGAAGATCTGCTTCACTAGGGGGGGATGGGGCCTGGGAAACTGTATTTTACTTTTTAAAAATTTTATTTATTTACTTTATTTATTGGCTGCATTGGGTCTTCGTTGCCGCACGCAGGCTTTTCTCTCCAGTTGCGGTGAGCAAGGGCTACTCTTCATTGTAGTGCGCAGGCTTCTCATTGCGGTGGCTTCTCTTGTTGTGGAGCATGGGTTCTAGGCGCACGAGCTTCAGTAGTTGTGGCGCACGGTCTCTAGAACACAGGCTCAGTAGTTGTGGTACACGGGCTTAGTTGCTCCGTGGCATGTGGGATCTTCCCAGACCAGGGATCGAACCCGTGTCCCCTGCATTGGCAGGCAGATTCTTAACCACTGCGCCACCAGGGAAGTCCCTATTTTTTTACTTTTTATTTTATTTTTTAAAGATGAAAAGGTGTTTTTTTTTAATGAAGTCTAGCTGATTTACAATGTTGTGTTAGTTTCAGGTGTACAGCAGAGTGATTCAGTTATACATACCTATGTATCTTTTTTTTTTCAGATTCTTTTCCCTCATAGATTATTATAAAATATTGAGTATAGTTCCCGGGAATCTGTATTTTTAAGTGTTTCCCCCAAACGATTCTGTTGCTCCGTCAGGCATGGGAACCATCAGCCTAGTTTCTAAACTCCTTGTGGTTCCCCTAGGCTGCTGTTCCAAGTAGGGACCCTGCTGCATCTGTGTGCTCCCCTCCCTCTGGTGCCACCCTGCGCCCCAGCCTGGGCTGGCTGGTGAAGCAAGGGGTTAGGACATGAGGGTTGGAAGGAGGAATGACTTTCCAAGTCAAACAGGAACCTTGCCAGATGCCTTGGGGCAATCACTTGCTGCCTGGGAACTGTTCCCATTCTCTAGTGGGGACGAGGTACTTACTTCTCAGCTGGGAAGATTCATGCCCATGTTGTTAGATGCCCTTCCTTCATTCCCCGCAGACCATCCCACCCCAGACACACATACCAAGGAATCAAATCTGTCCAGGCCTTGGCTTTGCCCATGCTTTGAAACAGCTGGGCATTTGGAATTTGCTAGGGCTGGGGTGGTGGGAGGGGCAGCTAGACTTTTTCATTAATTTCCAAGAGGTGGGTGGGGTCCCATGGGAAATGTGTGCTCTTTTTTTTTTTTTTTTTGCTTTTGCTTTTGAGAGTAATGGGCACCAACCATCAGAGTGGCTTTTTTTTTTTTTTTAATATTTATTTATTTGGCTGCGCTGGGTCTTAGATGCCGCATGGTAACGTAGGATCTTTAGTTGGCATGCGGGCTCTTTTAGTTGTGGCAGGTGAGATCTAGTTCCCTGACCAGGAATCGAACCCACGCCCCCTGCATTGGGAGTGCAGAGTCTTAACCACTCGACCACCAGGGAAGTCCCCAGAGTGGCCTTTGAAATAAGAAGACCAACACATGATGAGCAAGAAATAAGGGTCAACCGTGACAGGAAAGCTGTTAGACTATGGAAAGAACTGGGTTTGGTTTTGTTTTCAATGATTTTATTTGTTAGAATCAGAACAAAACCCAAAACTTACAGAAACGGTTTCCTCTGAAAAGTGCCACCTTCAGTTCACACACTTAGGCCCGCCCCACAGGCAACCACCACTCCACTTTCTTACAGATCCTTCCAGAGATGGTCTATGTCAATCAGTGCATGTAGGAGGAAATTATTCTTGTTCTCCCAGAAAAGGTAACATATTATACACATTCTTTTGCCCCTTGATTTTTCCAGTTTACTTGTCTTGAAAATCTTTCCAGATTGGCACAGAGTAGCCACATTTTTTAAACAGTTTTGAGACAGTTGCTGGTATTCCATATTATGGACAATTCATTTAGTAAATCCTCTATTAACCATTTAAATCATTTTCTAACCTTTTGTTTTACAAGAGGTGCTTCAATACAACAGCCCTGCAAGTACCCACTTCTATGTTTAATCTGTGAGATAAACACTTGGGAGCAGAATTTCTGGGTCAGAGGGCATATGAATTTTTGATTTTGTTAGGGCCAAATTGCCTTCTTCAGAGATTGTACCAATTTACACTCTCCCCGGCGATATATCAATATAAAAGTGTGTTAACAAATATTTTTTATCTTTGCTGATTTGATAGGTGAAAAAAAGTGCTATCTCCTTGTAGCCTAATTTGCATTTCTTTCATAAGCGAAGTTGAGCATCTTTTCATGTGTCTGAGAGCTGTTTGTTTTTCCTTCCTTGTGAACTGTCTGTTTATACTCTTTACTTGCTAACTTTGCATCTGGATTGTTTCTCCTTTTTCTTATGGATTTGGAGGAACCTTTACATATTAAGAAAACAACCCCTTTGCCTGGTGCTAAGAGATGCCAGCTTGTTGTTTGCTTGTGGTATTCTTTCCCATGGCAGAAATTCTTGACTTTTATGTAGTCAAATTTATCATCCTTTTCTTTATGACTTCCAGGTATTGTATCATATTTTAAAGGTCTTCCTACCTCCAAATTAATTTTTAAAATCTCAATATTGTTTTCCTGGTGTCATTTTCTTTTTTTATGTTTAAGCCTTTGATGGATATGACATTTATTTTAGTATAAGGTGTGAGACAGGGATCCAAATTTTTTTTCCAGTTGTTCCATGCTATATAATAAATAATCCATCTCATCTCCAGTAATTTGAAACACGATCTTCACCACATAAAAATTGCTGTTGCTATTTGTTTTCATGATAGAGTTGGGTTTTTTTTTTCTGTTCCATTGATCTGTTTGTCTATTTATGTTGTTTTACTCACCATAGCTTTATACTATTTTAAATATCCCGTAGGTATAAGCCCCCTCACTATTCTCTTTTAGGTTTCTGCCTATTCTTGCTTGGTGATTTTTCTGTATAAACTTTAGAAAGAGCTTGACTGATTCCCAAAAGGAAGATGTTTTAGTGGTGGTGTGGGTGGTATGCTGCTTGCCTCCTCTGATCCTGACATGGAGGCCCCAGCAGAGAAGACGTGATGGTGCTGGGCAGTTACATGTGACTCCTTTTTCCTTTCTCTCCCTTACTCAAGTAAGGCTTTCTGGAGGAAGAGGAGTTGAAGAAGGCAGAGAAGGAGCAAGAGGAAGAGGAGAGGTAGCAGAGAATCTCAGAGCAAGGGATAAAAGAGGCCTCCTGGCACTACTTTCTGGGGAAGAAGAGACAGACCCAGAAGAGGCTTCTTGGAAGAGGAACCAAAATCAAAGCTGCAGAGAGGTTTCTTTGCGGAGATTGGAAAGGAGTGCGTGGGTGAGGAGGTGGAGGCCAGCTGGGAGGCCCTTGCCTGGCCGGGGCTGGCCTGGAATTGATGAAAGGTGTGGTCAGAGAGAGGCAGTCAGCCTGTGAGTTAAGAGGCAGGCCTTCAGTGAGCCAGCTGCCCAGGCTGCCTGCAAGACGGGCAGAAATGGAATGGAAGCCAGAAACCCCAATGGCCTCTCCTGGCCTGTTGGCTCCCAGAGGCCCTGTCTCATGTTCCCTCTGGTGACACAGGGCCCCTCCCTCCAGGGGAACCATGACATGGGGTTTTGACTTGACTGCTGTGACCAAGTGGGTACATTTACTCATGGAGAGGGATCAAAAGCTGGATTCTGAGAGCCTGTGATGGGGTTGTGTGTCCTGGGCTACAGCAGAAGCACCTCGAGGGATGTTGCAGTTTTATTAGAAGCTGTGATTCTCTAGACCAAAGAAGGCGGCAGGAGCTCAGTCCTGGGAGCAGGGGGTGTGGAGTCAGGGAATGCACCACGATGGGGAGATGGCTAGCACTGGGGAAAGAAGGGAGGCTGGATGAGCCTGAGCTTGGGCCCCCATCACAGCCCTATCTTCTTCCGGGAAAGGATGGATGAGGAAGGAAATGAGTGCATGGGTGGAAATGAGCCCAGATGGTTCTCTGTCTGCCCAAGGCTTCACTCATTCCCAACCAGAGGAATTCTCACTCCGGGAAGTCCTCCCTGGGTGAGGACCGTCTCTGCCCCAAGCAGGCTGGTATACACTGCTGAAGACATGTGCAATGAGCTGCTTTTGCCCCGCTGCAGTGGCCTCCTTCATAGCCCCTGTCCAGAGTGGCTGGGACCACCTCCTGCCTCTATCCATCCTAAAGCTGGCTCTTCTCTCTGCTCGCTTCTGGGCTAGGCTGGGCTGGGAGTAGAGTCCTGCTTTCCTGCCTGAGGATCTAACAAGGTTTCTTTCCTCAGCAGCTCAGATCACAGAATGTCATCAGGTCCAACAGCCACCCACCCCCGAAACTTACCACCTAGAACAGTGACACCCAGAGAAGGCAGATGAGGGTCCCGCAGTCACATGGCAAGGTCGTCATTGATGAGACCAGAATCCAGGTTGCTGGCTTCTAGCTGCAGGTCTCCCACCTACGCTCGGCCCCCCACCCCCCGTGTGCTGTGGTGCACATGCTGCATCCCACCGCTGGGAGCCCGTCCTCATCCCTGGAGAAATCTGCCGGCACTAGGACTGGGGGGTGGGGAGCAGGGGATGGTTTTCCTTCTAGAGAGCTGGGACACCTTGGTTTCAAAAAGCTCAGGGGTCAGTGTTTTCAGGGGCTATGCTCATTTTCAGTTAGAGTGGATAGAATGTTTGTTTGCGGTTTGCTTTTTTTTTTTTTTTCCCCCTTTCTTTCTTTTTTTAACATCTTTACTGGAGTATAATTGATTTACAATGGTGTGTTAGTTTCTGCTTTAAAACAAACTGAATCAGCTATACATATACATATACCCCAAATCTCCTCCCTCTTGCGTCTCCCTCCCACCCTCCCTATCCCACCCCTCTAGGTGGTCACAAAGCACCGGCGGTTTGCTTTTTTAATACAAAATACATGCCCTGGGTATGAGGCCAGCAATACAAATCTCTAGGAAGCTGGCAGGCTTTAGTAGAACATGTTCGTGCTGAGAAGCTGAGATGTAAGCTCTATCTGGCAGTCACTTCCTCCCACTGGGCCTCAGTTTCCCCCTCTGTAAATTGAGGGGATAGGATTAAGGAGTCTCTCAAGGCCCTTCCAGCTCTGACGTGCTCTGATTTTCTGCAAGGGCTAGAGTCCCATGACACTGTGTCCTAGGCCCCCCAGTGGGGACAGGGGTGAGGACCTCAAAGTCTTTTCCCAGGGATGAGGGTTGGCATGATTTGCATGAAACACTCTCAGGCCTCCCCAGGGGAGGCATTCCTGCACCTTCTCCTCAGCAGGTCGTGGGGGTGGGGCTTACTGAAACACACGTCTCTTCTTTCTTTCTTTACTTATTTATTTAGGCCACATCACACAGCTTGCAGGATCTCAGTTCCCCAGCCAGGGATTGAACCTAGGCCACAGTGGTGCAAGTGCTGAATCCTAAACACTAGACCACTGGGGAACCCCCACACGTCTCATTTTTAGAAGGAATGTATTGACAGCTGCTGACGAAGCTCCCAGGGACCCAGCATGGGGCCACAGTCCAGCAGGGGGAGACAGCCCAGGATGGAAATGGCCAGGTGAGCAGAAACACTCCTCAGTGCCAGGCCAGGACAGCTGGGTGCTTCCTGCCCCCAACACTTCCCTCCATCAATGTAGCACGGGGCGCCCCCAGAAAGAGCATTTGCCCTCATGACTCCTTAGAGGGAAAAATGTGCTTCATGATAGTTAGAAACATGAGCATTGTCAGAAGTGCATTCAATCAGTAATGTTAAGTTATGAAACAAAAGTCCAAGTTCCGTTTGTAATGAAATTGGCAAAAAAAAAAAAAAAAAAAATCAGGAAAAGCCCAAACTAAGAAAAATCATGAGCCCTGCAGCAAAACACACATGACAACAACAGTTCAATTACAGCATCTCTGCTAGACCTTGCAGCCACCTGCATGGACTTTTGGTTCATATTAAAGCTTTGCAGAACTTTGCATCACTCAGCACGCATATTTCTGATTTTCCCTCAATTGTTTGCAGCAGTAATCAGCCGTGTTTTTTTCTTTGGTGTATTAGGTAGGGTAAGGCAGGCTGCTGTAACAAACAGACCCAACAATAACTCAGAAGATAGAAGTTTAATTCTCTCTCCTATAACGAGGTGAATATTCCAGGTCAGTGGCAACTCTGTTCACACAGACATACAGGGACCCAGATTCCTTCCGTGGTAGATTTTGGATCTCTGAAAACACTGTCAAGCCAAAAGTTTACTT
Source organism: Balaenoptera ricei (assembly GCF_028023285.1). Classification (NCBI taxonomy): domain Eukaryota; kingdom Metazoa; phylum Chordata; class Mammalia; order Artiodactyla; family Balaenopteridae; genus Balaenoptera; species Balaenoptera ricei. The sequence goes on along the minus strand of NC_082658.1, from coordinate 16,966,042 downwards.
TTTTCCTCCGGCAGTCCTTTTCATGTGATTCTGCTTTTTGCATCATCTATCCACTAATTACTATCCCTCCCCTTCCTTGCTCTTCTTTCTCCTCTTTCTCCTTCATCCTCACCACATGCCTTGCCCTTACTCTTTTTTCTACCTCTTCCCTCACTTGGTACAGAACTCTTAGGATGAGCAGGATGGAGTCCCAGGTACCATGGGTCAGGGTGCACAACCATGCCCCGGATGGTCAGAGCTAAGGATGACGGTGTGCATCCCTGTCTGCACTAGCCCATGACCGCTTCACCTGTGCTAAGCCATCCCCAATCCAAATGGCCCTTGAGGGTGCATTTGCGAAAGAGGTAGACTATATGAGAAAGAAGTACCGATTTTGCAGGCAGGAGACCCGAATTTCATGTCCTGCTTCTGCCAGTTACTAATTGTGGGATCTCAAGCAGGTCTCCTGGCCTCTGCTCTGAATCTTTATCAAAAAAAAAAAAAAAAAAAAAAAGCAAATGCAACTTCACCTGCATACCCCAAAGAGGTTTTGTGAGGCTAACACAAAATAATGTTTGGGTAAGAGCTTTGTATCTTTTAAAGTATTTTTCTTTAAGTAACTTAAACATGCTGGTTTATTGTCTGAATTTGACAGTTCCAACATCTGAGGCTCTCTGGACGTCTAATTCTGCTGTTTGTTTTATCTGTTGATTTTCACTTGCACTGGCTTACTTTCTTACATATCTTGTAATTGCAGGTTGTAAGCTCATATTCACCTGGGTTTTCCTTATCTGTGGGAATCCTGGGAGGCCTGGGTTAAGAGTGTCAGCTCCAAAGAAGATTAGCATTAGCACCCCAAGGTGCAACTAATCTGGTCCCAGTTTAAATACATTTCTTGGTTTGGGGCTTTTCAAATCACATAAGCAGTGTATGTGTGAACCTCAACCAGCAGAAGAGAGGAGCTCCAATTCCAGATTCTTAGGAGAGACTGATTTTTTTCAAGCCAGAGTCCAGGCCAAGACAGACATGTTTCCTTCTGTCTCTCTTCACTGATGGGGCCAGCTTTTCACCCCAGATTTAGCCCTTCAAGGATCTAGGTTTTATGTTGGGATCTCGATTAAAACTTCCCACCTTGCTTGGGTCCCCATGTGGATTTTAAAACTCAAGACCCTTTGTTAAAGAGTTGGGCTAATGCCCTAAGGGAAGCTGCCACCTTCAATGTCTTCTCAGCATTCTTACTTCCTATTCTTTCTTAATTTGGGGTCTTTACGGAATGCCCTCACCTGCCTCTGAATTCAGGGCTTCATTGAAAGGGTGTTTGTGGTATTTTGCCTAGCATTCTAGGTGCTGGGCAGTGGGAGAGGTTTTCAGGATGGCCAGTGGACTCTGAAATGCCACACCTTTCACCTTTATTTAAACCCCTACTCCTCCCCTCTTTCCCTTTTCCTCTCTGGTATCCTTCCTAGTCTTTGGCTCCGCCTTCTCTCCACACTGTAGCCACATGTGTCTACTAGATCTCAACTGTTAGCTTTGCACGTCCTAAGGGAACATTCTGGCAGGGTTTCTTCAATGCTCCTGGTTGTGTCTCCCCAGCTCCTCACTTTGGTTTTCTAGCTCCAACTCCTTAATGTGGCCAGTGAACAACCCCAGACACTCCACTGCCCTAGTTGGTGCCCTCTGGCTTCATGTTCTGCACAAACTTGTCATAATCCCTCTTCATTTAGCCAGAGCTCTTCAACCCATCACTATTCAACATGTCAAAATGTGCTCCACCAGGAACAGGTTTTGGTCAGAGCTTTTTAATAATCTGTTTGGAGCTTTCCTCCTTTGAATCATTGTGAACATTATCCATCAGAAAAACTCAAAGATTTGAGCCTCAGAGCCCCAAACATCAACACCAAGCCTTCAGTCCCAGCTCTTCACATGGGCAAGGTCCTAGCCTGTGAGCTCCAGCTATGGGCTCAGAGGGGCCAGAATTTGGCTAACTTCTTCCTGGAATGGAGTCAAGGAATGTGAGTGAATTCTGGGGTGGGAGAGCAGGTAAACTGCCGGAGAGGGAAAGAGGATCTTTGGCCCTAATTTGAGGGTCATTTTTCTTCTGGTTGGCACTCCTCTCCCCACAGACCGGGCCCTGAGACCCTCATTCAAGCAGGCTTCCAGGAGGGTTTGCTGAAGCTATTACTCCAGAGGGAATTGACAGGGACTTTTGGAATGTGCCCCCTCTCTCAGGGGACTTTGCATGGTAATAGGAGGCAAAGACTTACACCCAGGGGACAGGATCCCAGCCTTCCAGGAAAAGGAAAACCAAACAGTGGGGATCAGGGACCCTCTTCCCAAGGCTATTAGAAGTAGGCCTAGAAGGTTCTGGATTCTCTAGTGCAGTCAGTGTGCCCCAGCACCTCATTTCATATGCAGTGTCTCAGTTAAAGCTCATAACCGCCCTAGGGGCACGTGACATTATCATCATTTTATAGGAAACCGAGGCTGAGCGGGCCATAGAGGTCCCGTCACTTTCTGACTTCCTTTGAAACCTGTCTTCTACCGACTGTGTTTCCAGGAGGCAGAAAGATGGATGGGCAGGTTGGCTTCTGCAACGATCCAGGTAAGAGCTGACACCTGCACACCAGCCTTCAGGAGATGGCAGACCCAGGGGTGAAGTCCCAGGGCTCTGGAGTGAGAGCGGTTGAGCTCCAATGCCAGCCGTAGCCCTGAACTAGCCAAGTGACTTGGGTAATTTTTACTGAAGCCCCTTCCCTAGTCTCTCCCTGCCTGGAGCCAGAGTGAGCCTTTAAAGCACAAACTGGATCATTTCACTCCTCTGTTCTCAACCTTCCAACAGCTTCTCATCACTTTTAGAATAAAATCCAAGTGCTTCACCAGGGCCCACAGCAGAGGCTGCCCGTGCTCACCGAAGCCTCCGTCCTCCCCCTGGTGCTGCACGCAGAGCTGCAGCCTTCCTCAGCCTCCTTGCACAGTGGGGGATGGGGGAGGATGGGGGCATGCGACTGGTTTTGGCCAATGGAATTCGAGTGGAGGTGACACGTGCGGCCCCCCCGGCTGAGGCAGTTGAGAGGGGTGTGCCCTCTCCCCCCTTTCCCCATCTGCCAGCTAGATATGGGGGAGCCAATGAGGACTCTGAGAAGTTGATAGAGCCCCAAGAAGGGAGGCACCTGGATCCCTGGGCGTGTGGAACAAACACCCTCTACCCCAACTCTGATGACAGTAATTGAGCTGTTGCCCAAGCCAAAAAAAATGAACCTTTACTGTGTTAAGCCATTAAAACTTGGGTGACTATGTGTTGTAGCAGCTGGCTTACCCTGACTCGCACAAGACCCGACATGGCCTGGCCCCCCTCTGCACTCACCCGCTTCTCTCCCTCTCCCTCACTCTTTCCCAGCCACCGGCTTTCCTGCTGCTCCTCAGACACTCCAAGCTCATGCCCACTGCAGTGCCTTTGCCATGCATTGTTCCCTCCTCCTGGAATGTTCTTCTCCCAAAGCTTGTTTTTTTTTTAATAAATTTTTTTAAAATTTATTTTTATTTATTTAGTTTTGGCTGCGTTGGGTCTTCGTTGCTGCACGCGGGCTTTCTCTAGTTGCGGCGAGCGGGGGCTACTCTTCGTTGCGGTGCGCGGGCTTCTCATTGTGGTGGCTTCTCTAGTTGTGGAGCACGGGCTCTAGGCACAAGGGCTTCAGTTGTTGTTTCTGAACAAATATCACCTCCTCAGAGAGAGAACCCCTGGCTACCCTTTTAAAGCAGTTCCACCATCACTCTGCATCCCCTGACTCTGCTCTATTTTTCTCCAGAGCAGTTATCATTACTTGGCATTTATTATCTATCTCCTCCTGTGTCTGTGTGTCCCTGGTGCCTGGAACAGTGACTCTGGCACATCATAAGCACTTAATCAATAGTCTTTGAGTGGAGAAATGAACACTCTTCTCTCTGATTCTTTATGTATTTCATTCTCTGTTTTCTCATCCATAGAATGGGGGGTGCATGTTGAGGAGGCTAGGAGACGATGCAGGTTAGGTGTGTGGCACAGAGACTACACACAGATGCCCCAGGAAGTGCAGTTTCTAGTGTCCCTAGGGATCTAGAAGGCAGAGGCTGCAGAAAGAAAAGTTTGAATGGTGTGATGGCACCTGCCCTCCCAAGAGAGGGAGTGGGGCTGAGCCAGCAAGCTCGGGATCCTTGGGCTGGCCGCCAGCTGCCAACGCTGACAGGCGCATGGAGCTTCACCGGCGCAGGTAATTGAACTAATGGAGTGAGCTGACGGGAAGGAGGGAGGTTTAGGCTGCACTTTAGGCGATAAGCCACAGAGTTGGTATCTGAGAGGCTGTAGCCACAGGTGGAAGGAATTCACCTGCCAGCCTTTCCAGCCTGCAGGGTGGAGACGCAGGGGCTCTTGCACTTGTGGCCTGAGGGAGATGGACAACTTCAAGATTGCCCTCTGGTTGTTGGAGATGGAGATGGGCTTTCAAAGAGAGAACAGCACAGTCGAAGGCATGGAGTTGTGAAATAATAGAATAACGGAGTGCTTGCCAGTTAGGATGGTGAGAGGAAGGCGTCATTGGTGGCCCTAGGATGGTGGGTGGAGTCAGGAGCTGACCTCAGAAAAGCCATGTGGGGAGGGCTGAGCGCTAGACTAGGAGCCAGGAGACCTGCCTTTCAAATCCCAGGTCCGCCATGAACCATGGATCCTTGAGCAGGTCATTTACTTCCTCTGTGCCTCAGTTTCCTCATCTGTTGAACTGAAGATAGAGTCTCTTACATGAGGCGAGGAGGAGAAGGCGTGGGTGCCTGTGCAGCTTGAAAATTGCAAAGTGTTTGGTTATTTGGACTGAGAGGTATAGACAGGAACAGCTGAGACATTCTCCTGGGGCAGCTGTGATGGGAGGGCTAAGGGTCAACCGGGAAATGACTTTTTGCTGAGGAGAGGGAGAGAACAGAGAGAGGAAACCCAAAATGGGCTGCAGCGGGGAGGAGGGGAGGGGGGAGGAGAGGTGCTGGAAGCAGTCCCCACAGGCGACCAGATGTGGCCAGTGGACAAGACTTCTGGTGTCTCATGACAGAGTCAGTCCAGCCACTTTCTGTGGAAGAAGTGAGAGTGCAGACTGGGCCCCTGTGGCTGTCAGTGGGCTGTGCACCAACACCCTGGTGTCCCACCATCTAGGTACACGGTAGGACTGCGTCCTCCATGCCTTTGAAGCTCTGCATGACCACGTGACTGGCTTTGGCCAATGACAAGTGTGTGGAAATGATAGCATCACTTCCAGGTGGAAGCTTGAAGAGCCATGTATGACTCACCACGGAGGCAGACTCCATCAGCGCCCCACCCATATCCCTTGGATCTTTCTAACTTTTACCTGCAGCGTCTGCATCTCGGTGCCTGAGCACTTTCTCTAGACCCCAAAAGACAGTCTGCCTGCATTCTCAATAGACCCGAGCGCCCAGAAATTACAAACCACCACCCCCATCAGCCCCCATCAGTGATTGGGGAGTTGAGATGTAAATACCCCAGCTCTCTCACCCCTCAGGTGGGCTCACCCTTAGCAGGCAGGTTCCTCACCACATGCTTGAGATTTCCCATTGGGATTACGTTCATTCACCCACAGTGGTAGCTGGCTTAATATGCGTCCATTATTAGCTGCCTTCCTTTCCCTGTTGCATTTTCCCACTCCACACCAGTATTCCCTGCACCTCCCAAATAAACTCTTTGTATGCACATCTTTGTTTCTGGGTCTGTTTCTGGAAGGCCATGTTCCTCTTTCCTGCTGTCATGACAACCCCCTGAACAAGGAGAGAGCGGCTGCTTTGTCATCCCAGGCCTTGGGGTGCGGATAACTAGAAGCAGAGCCCCCAGTGGACTGACCGTGGACAGGCTTCAGGAGTAAGAAACCCAGGGGCCACCATTTGTGCCTCTCACCTGCTATCCTCTCGGGTAAAAAGTTCAAATCCCTGGCAGGAAGAATCTGGCTGGCTAGCTCCAGTCAGATGTCCTCCTTTGCTCCAATTAGCTAAATCCAGGAGTGGGGAAGAAGCTGGGCGCACGCTGGGGCCAGGCCTGAGGGCGGCCAGTTCCTGGAGGATGGGGAGCTGTGAGTCTGCCGTCCACTCACCCCTCCTCTCCGAAGGTCTTTTTTCCAGAGAGCAGGGGTCTCTGTCACTGAATTCGACCCTCACTGAGGTTCTAATTGATGTGTCCCGGGCACCAGGTGCCATGGAGACAATCCTCTACCCCTTGTTAAGACAAGGGAGTCCACCAACCACAGCATTGATCTGACTGAGCTAATCAGCACAGTTGCATGTGGACAGAACGTGCTAGAAGTTTCCTTCATCTGCTCCCCAGGTTCCTACATGGAAGGCTTCAGGTTTGTCAAAAATTCCAGAGCTGATTTTCATTGACTCATCATATTAAGATTCTGTCAGGGCTTCCCTGGTGGCGCAGTGGTTGAGAGTCTGCATTCCATTGCAGGGGACACGGGTTCGAGCCCTGGTCTGGGAAGATCCCACATGCCGCAGAGCAACTAGGCCCGTGAGCCACAACTACTGAGCCTGCGCGCCTGGAGCCTGCGCTCCGCAACAAGAGAGGCCGCGATAGTGAAGAGGCCCGTGCACCGCGATGAAGAGTGACCCCTGCTTGCTGCAACTAGGGAAAGCCCTCGCACAGAAACGAAGACTCAACACAGCCAAAAATAAAAAATATAAAAATAAAAAAAACAAAAAAATAAAAAGATTCTGTCAGTGGAGGGAATTCCCTGGCGGTCCAGTGGCTAGAACTCTGCGCTTTCGCTGCTGGGGCCCAGGTTCAATCCCTGGTCAGGGAACTGAGATCCCGCAAGCTGCGCAGTGCGGCCAAAAAAAAAAAAAAAAGAGAGAGATTCCATCAGTGGAGTTTTTCCTGGAGACGGAGGCCTGCCCTTTGACTCAGCTGTGGAGCTGCCCACAGGGTTCCCTCAGCTCCGTCTCTCCCCCCACCGCCCCTCGTCTCCCTGGGGACTCCCTCTGGGTGCCTCCAGGCCAAAATATCCTCGGGCTCTTAGCGGGAGCCTGGCCAGAGGCCCTGTTGTTATTTTCACTCCTGTTCTCATAACAGTCCCTGTGGAAGGAAAGAAAAATGTCACCTAGATAAAGACACAGAGCATAAAGAAGAAAAAGACCGAAGAGCGACATTCGGGAAAGTTTAGACAAGAATGGCCTGGGCAGGGCTGAGCTTGAGAGGAGGAAGGTCAGAGCCTGGGGGAATGGGGACGTCAGACGGCTGACAGGGTGACAGGAGCTGTCTGGCCCTGGGTTCCTCTTTCATAACGATCAGAGATTGCTCCCTGAGCTCTGCCAGAGCTCTTGCTCTATGCTAAGAAGCTTCCATTCATTGTCACATTTAATCCACATGACGACCCTAGGAGGGCGTTACTATTATTCATTCAGTGGATGATGGGGAAACTGAGGCTCAGGGAGGTAAAGGACTTTTCCCAGGGTCCCCTATCCAGCCTGGACACTGTCTGACATCCGACACCAAATCTTACCCACCAAGGCTTGCTGGGCTACCAGGACCCCTCTGGTTTTGAGGTTCAGAGTAACTGAGATGTCTGAGATAGTAAAAAGCTTAACCTAAGCTGGCGAGACTTGCTTAGCGAGCAATCCTTGTGCTGCTGGAGAATAAGGTGGCAAACTGGAAAGAAACTAGCTTGGAAGTCAGAAATAACTGAGTGTCCACCCTGGCTCTGCCTCTCACTATCGTGTTACCTTGAGCAACTTACTTTACTTTTGTGAGCCTCAGTTTTCTCATCTGTGAATGGGCTAATAATACCTACTGTGTAGGGTGTGCTACCTGGCCCAGCTCAGGTACTCAGTAAGTGGGAAGATTGTCCCTCCATTATGGCTTCCTCAGCATCTTCTTCTCCAGTGTGCAGGGTTTCAGAGCCTCAGTACAGCCCCGATGACTTTTTCACAGAACTTTCTGGTGGGGAGCCAGCTGCACACACACACAAGCCACCCCCTCCCCCTGGTACAGACCCATCTTTGCTCCAGCTTCTAGAAAAGGGGAGGGAGGGGACTTAACGGCTCAAGTAGCCAAACCACTGGGCTGGGCAGGAATGCAGCCGGCCTCAGCGGTGACTAGAACCAGAACCTCTGGGGCCACCAGGCCTCACTCCTACTGTCTTATCTCTGATCCCCTGGGTGTCCCCTCCTGCTCAGACACCTCCTCCCATGCTGCTGTTCCAAGGCCTAATACTCCACTGAGGACCAAAACTCTTCTCTCCAATTCTAGTTACAAACACACAAACAAGGAAAGACCCCAACCGGCCAGACTTGGGTTACCCATCACCTTCTCGACCAATCATTGAGACCCAGAAGCAGAGAAGTACCATGAATGGCCAGGCTTTGATCAGGTGATCACACCCAGACCGATCATTTTTAGCAAGATGGCCACTCCCATGCAGATTCCCTAACTAGAGCAGGAATGGACAGTTCTTTGTCCAGAAAAAAAAAGGGGGGATGAAAGGTTCTGGACAAATTAACACATGTCTTGTATTTTTCAAATCCCAGTTCTCTCTGCTTCTAATCATTTCCATCCAATACTGAAAGTGCCACTAGTGAAATTTACATCCTGCCACCTCTTCTCCCCTACCCTGGTGCTTAGGTCTCTACTTTCTGCTTGCTGGGCACAGCTAGCCTGAATCAGCCTGGCTGAAAAACCTGACAGGTTTTCCTGAGTTCAAGGAAGTCCTCCCTTCCTTTCAACTGTCTTCAATGCCTTCCCTCCTCTGCTGCTTCAGCAGTTTCACTATTGGAGATTCACTTTTTAGCTTAGTAGGGCTTGTTCCCATTAAAATGCACATCCTCTTGTGAGCAGGCACTCGCCGTCTGAACAATTATCTCTGATTTAGTACTAGAGGTTTTTTTCGCTTTTCCCCATTTGGGCAGGGGAAGGGAGAGAGAGAGCACGTGAGAGGATTTGCCTGAGGCTGGAGAAGGGAAGAGATCGGACGCAGAATGAGGAAACTGACCACTCTCCTGATTCAACGAGTCTATCCTAGGTGTCCAGGTGCCTGTCTGGAAGCCTTGGCCATTCTTATTTCATCTTGGAGAAGCAACAACTGTTTTTCCTTTTTCCCCCTCTCTCCCAAGTTTAAGTTTATCTATTTACACCTTTCAGTCTTGAGATAATTGTACCTTCACATGCAATTGTAAGAATTAATACAGAGAAATCCCATGTGCCCTTTGCTCAGTTCTCCCCAATGGTAACATCTTGCAAAACCATACAAGAATATCACAACCAGGATACTGACGTTGCTACAGGCAAGACACTGAACATCTCCATCACCACGAGGACCTTCATGTAGTTATTTCATAGCCACATCTACTTCCCTTTCCACCCTACTCTCTCTATAATGGGTGTCAACCACTATTCTGTATTCATCTCTATAACTGTGTCATTTCAAGAATGTCATATAAATGGAATCATACAGTGTGTAACCTTTGGGGATTGGCTTTTTTTCACTGAGCATAATTCTCTGGAGATTCATCCAGGTTGCTGTGTGTATCAATAGTTTATTCTTTTTGATTGCCTAGTATCTCATGGTAGGATATGCCACAGTTTAACCATTTCCCTTTGAAGGACAACTAGGTGGTTTCCAGTTTGGGGCTATTATAATTAAAGTTGCTATGAACATTGGTGTACACGTTTTTGTGTGAATATGTCTTCATTTCTCTATGCAAAGGAGCTGGGACTAATTATTCCAAAATGATTTTTAAAATTACATATATACAATATACATTATTTACATTGGATATATTATTTATATTATGCAATTATTTTGGAAGAATTTTAGATTTACAGGAAAGTTGCAAGGATAATATAAACAGTTCCCTTACACCACTCATTCAATTTCCCCTAATATTAACACCTTCCATTACCATGATACATTGTCACAACAAAGAAATGACATTGGTACACTACTACTAATTAAACTCCAGACTTTATTTGGATTTCACCAGGTTTTCCACTAATATCCTTCTTTCTGTTCCAGGAGCCAATCTTGGATCCCATACTGCATTTAGTCATGGTTTAGTTTTATGATTTTTTGCACTAAGGCCTCAGGGATGTGGCAGAAAGCTACTGTGGAGGTGAGGTGGGGAGGTGAGAGAGGCTTTAAAAAAAAACTATGGTATAATTTACATCCGGTAAAATTCAGCCTTTATAGTGTACATGTCTTTGAGTCTTGATAAATGCACACAATCATGTAATCATCACCACAGTCATGACACAGAACATTTCCATCACCCCCCAAAATTCCCACCTGCCCCTTGGTAGTCAACCCTTCCCCCATCTTCAGCCCAGACAATCATTGATCCATCCGTACAGTTTTGCCTTTTCCAGAATGTCACATAAATAGACTCACATGACATGTAGTTTTTTGGGGGTCTGGCTTCTTTCACTTGGTAAGATGCACTTGAGATTCATCCATGTTGTTGCATGAATCTAAACTTCATTTCAGGACTTCCCTGGCGGCCCAGTGGTGAAGACTTCACCTTCCAATGCAAGGGGTGCGGGTTCGATCCCTGGTCGGGGAGCTAAGATCCCATACGCCTCGCCGCCAAAAAACCAAAAACATAAAAGAGAAGCAATATTGTAACGAATTCAATAAAGACTTTAAAACTGGTCCACATCAAAAAAAATCTTAAAAAAAAAAAGACTTCATTTCTTTTTATTGTTGAGTATGGGTATCCCATTGCATAGATATGCCAGTTTGTTTATCCATTTACCAGCTGAAAGATGTTTGGGGGGCTTTTTGATGGTTATGAATAACGTCTCTATAAACATTCATGCACAGGTTTTTGTATGTATATAATTTTCATTTCCCTTGGGTAAATACCTATGAGTTGGATCGCTGGGTTGTATGGTGAGTGTATGTTTAACTTCATAAGAAATTGACAAATTGTTTTCAAAAGTGGCTGTGCCCTTTTGCATTCCCAGAAAGCAATGCATGTGAGTTCCAGTTGCTTCACTCAGCCAGGCTTTGGTATTGTCAGGTTATGATTACTGTTGTTGTTGTTGTTATTTTAGCCATTCTTTTTGGTGTGAGTCAAGAATTTTATAGCCCTTCTTTCTGTCTCTGCTTCCCCCCTCTCCCCGCCATGGGTACCAGAGAGGAGGGGGTGTGGTCACAATCCAGAGAATGCAATTATTTTGGAAGAATTTTAGATTTACAGAAAAGCTGCAAGGATAATATAAACAGTTCCCAGAACCAGAGAAACAGAGGACTGGCTCTCAGAAGTCCCCTGGACACTAGAAAGTTCAGGACTGCAGTTTTTAGGAAGGCATGACTATCAGCAAGTATGTCAAGGAGAATCAGGACAAGGGCTAAGGTGGGAGGGGCACTAGGGCACAAGGCTGGCAGTGAAGGGCCTGGGGGCATCAGTACAGAGTGGCAGGACCTGGAAGACCTAGCCTGTCCACTCAGGGCTTGCTGGTAGAGGGAAAGGGTCTCTTGGGGCCCAGGGTAGGCCCCACGGTCTCAGCACCCTCCCACTGCCCTCCAAGCCTCCCAGCCATTTCCTACAGAGAGAACTGAAATCTCCTGGGATCCCAACAGGCTTGAGAGGGAGAGGGAGGGAGCCTGGGAACCAGAAGCCTGGCTTGGGGCCCAGTTGTGTGACACCTGAATCTTGGGGAAGGTGTCTGAGGGGCCAGGCCACTGGAGCCTCCCAGGACAGCTGGGGACAGGGAGGGGCCGCTCAAGTTTCATCACTGCTTGGTGTGTTACCTGGGCCCTGACTGGGCAACAGAATAATGCCAGGTCCTGGCCCCTGTGGGGTTTCTTTCACCAAGAAACCGCCGTCCTTCCACGCTCCACAGGGACTACTCTGGCCCCGACTTTGGGTCCTGTGGCCTAGAAGTAAAGAGACCAGATTTAAGTCAGGTCCCAGGACAGGAGCCTAGAAACACCGCTCTGGAGGGGAGATGTGGGGTGTATATGTGCATCTGTGCCACATGTGTCTGCAGCATGGAGAGGGTGTCATGCGGGGGGTGAGTAGCCTCCAAATATTTGCTTTCAGTTTATTAGCTGTGTGACCTTGGACAAGCAACTTAACCTCTTTGGGCCTAGGTTTCCCTAACTTTTGACTCAAAGGTTTGGTGATTTTCAAATTTCACTGAATATCAGCGTCACCTGGGATTTTTAACATAAGCTACAGATTTCTGGGCCCCACCACAGACTTACTGACTGAGCATCTCTGGGTGTTTAACAGGTTCCTCCAGTGGGTTTTTCTGTGGCCAGCGAGGCACTGATATCTCTAGAAGCACAACCCAGTAGTCTAGTAAGTTCAGCCTCGGGCAGCCTCTGTCAGAAAAAAAAAAAAAAAAGCTCATGAAGAACCTAGGGGCAGGACGGGAATAAAGATGAAGACCTACTAGAGAATGGACTTGAGGACATGGGGAGGGGGAAGGGGAAGCTGGGACGAAGTGAGAGAGTGGCATGGACATATATACACTACCAAATGTAGAACATAGCTAGTGGGAAGCAGCTGCATAGCACAGGGAGATTAGCTCTGTGCTTTGTGACCCCCTAGAGGGGTGGGATAGGGAGGGTGGGAGGGAGGGAGACGCAAGAGGGAAGAGATATGGGGACATATGTATATGTATAACTGATTCACTTTGTTATAAAGCAGAAACTACCACACCATTGTAAAGCAATTATACTCCAATAAAGGTGTTAAAAGAAAAAAAAAAGAAGTTAGGGAGGCCGGTCCAGAGAGGAGAGAGGAGCCAGAGAAGGGGAGCCAGTCAGGAGAAGCAGATGCTTCAGGACTGGGTTCTGATGGGGAAGGAAGATTTAGTCTGGATAGAGAGACAGCTGGGCTGGGAGCCCAGGAAGAGAAGTTTCTGAGAAGAGAAGCCAAAGTAGTTTGGCTATTACTGTCTGGGTGTGGCTCCTCGCATCACGAGACAGTAAGAAGGGGACCACCTTTGGGCTTCAGGAGGAGAAGGACAGGGAAGGGCGTGCAAGGGGGCACCTTCCTTGTCTGCTTGGAGACCCTGAGCAAGTCTAGGAGAAGCCGCCTCTGCCTGGAAGGACACCATAAACCCTGCAAACCCCGAATAGCTCCTGGGGCATAAATGGCTGCTTGGACCCTAGCCAGTTCACCCCCTCTTGTACCTGACTCGGTTTGGAGGACCCAAGAGTCCTGGTTTGCTGCTTCCTGGCTTTGTGACTATGGGCAAGTCCCTCAAGCTTTCTGACTCTGTTGCCTCATGTGTAAAATGGGGATAATAATTACAGCTGCCCTACCCCTCATGGCATTACTGTGGGCATCACCGCGATGAGGGAGGTAGTAGTGCTGTGTGACCGGCAACATGGCAGTGGGCACTATTGGAGTCCCGGGAAGGAGAGGATTGGCCTCACTCTTCTGCCCCATAGTTGGAATGTCCGTGCTTAAAATAAAATCACACAGGCCAACTCCTTGTAAATTGTTATACAGTTACAGATCATCTCCCCTTTGATGCCCCACTTTCAGGGGTAACAATTGCTATATGAATTTGGTGTGATCATTCCACACTTAAAAATATTTGGGCCCATGGAAAATATACAGTATTTTGTGAGCCTGTGTGTATGTGTATGGTTCATTTCACATAAAGAGTGTCACAGTGTCGTATCATTCGGCAAAATGCTTCTTTTAACTCAAGATTTTATGTCTGAGATCTAATTAGGTCATCCTTTTATCCGACGTGTAGCATTTCACTGCGTTTCTCTCCCACATGCTGTTTGGCCTGATCTCAGAGCTTTCTTGTGCCTTTTCTTGTCTCAGGGCAGCCAGATAGGCTACCTTTAGCGAAGCCCAGCAGGGTCAGTAAGAAGCCGGAGGCTGTCGAGGAAGCCTGAGGGTGAGTCGTCACCTCTGAGCCTGGAGAGAGCGTCCTCTGTGCCTGACCCTGCTGGTTCATCCACAGCCAGCGGGAAGGAGAGCGAGAGTGAGCCAGAGAGAGAGAGAGAGAGAGAGAGAGAGAGAGGGAGGGAAATAGAGCTGAGGCCCCGGCTGCCAGAGAAGACCCTGGGTGGCCATCCTCCCATTGTAATAGCACTGCCCCCTACCCCTTCGGATGAAGGTCAAGGACCTTTGTCCGGAATCAGGGCAGGGGGCATACTTTGCAAGGCCCAGTGCAAAATAAAAATGCAGGACACCTGTTTAAAAAGTATGAAGGCTGCATTGAGCCAAAGGCAGCCTCCTTCTAAGTGTGGAGCCCTGTGTGACCCTATGAAAGTGCTGCCTGAAACCATCCCCCGGGGTGTTGGAGAGAGGAAAATTACGGTCATTTCTGAAGCGCTCGGGGACTTTGAGCACGATCACACTGAAGCATGGAGGTCACTGCTCCGAACAGGTTGGGAAGAAGCTGTGATTTGCCGGAGCAAATAGACGCCCCAACAAAAAAGAGGCCTCCATCCCTGGGATGGAGGCTGGGGAGCTGAGAGTGTGCAGCGCCAGCCGGTAGGTCAGAAGACCCGGGCACAGATCCTCCCTCTGTCCCTGTTGCGCTGAATGACTGTGGGTTTGTTGCTCAGCTTCTCTGTGCCTCAGTTTCTCTATCTGTGATATGGTGTCTTTTAGGCAGGATTGCTTTGGGGATTAATCCTAAAACTCTATGGAGAGCCTTAGAAGAGCGCCCGGCATGTGGTGAGTGCTTAGTCAGTGTTAGGTGCTCTTTCCTAGAAAAACAGAATTGGGGGTGGGGTGGGCAAAGACGGAGGGAGCCCTGGATCTGGAGTGAGGAGCCCTGGGTTCCACCCTCAGCTCTACTACTGAGCACTGTTGACCAAAGGCAGACCACCCTCCCCTCTGAGTCTCACTAAAATCCAAGGGTGTGTGTGTGTGTGTGTGTGTGTAGGGGGGGTGACGTGTCCCTTCCAGCTTTATCGTTCTGTTTCCAAGGGAGCCTACCCCTCCCTCTCATTGGCTTATTCAGTTATTTATTTTTCTCCTAGATTTAAGAAGTTCTTCCTCTTATCTGACTGCAACTCCTTCTGCTTTAGTTAAAGTCCATTTGTCCTTGTTCTGCCCTTCATGTGAAAACAACTGGCCAGTGACCCATTTTATAGACTCAGAAACTGAGGCACATGAGCCATCTGCTCTCCAGATGGAATAATCCCAGTCCCTGTCTTTGATTGCTCCTTTCATTGGCCCTTCACTGTATCCCCTCCCCAGGAACCTCCACCTCGTCCCACATTTACAGACGCACACAGGTCGCTCCTGTGAGCCAGGCACCGAGCTACATCCCTCCCTGCGTCTTCCTGTTCAGTCCCTCATCTGTAAGGAAGCAGATCTTGTTCTCATGTTTATAGCTAGAGAAGCAGGCTCCTGGAGCCTGGACTGAGAGGGTCCCTTGTGGATGACTTCTAAGACCCCCTAATGCTGTGAGGCTGAGCCCCCGTCCTGTGGGGCCCAACGTTCCCTGGAGAAAGTCTTCCCCTCAGCACTCATGATGGAAGTTGTCCCTGCTAAACCCATCCTTGGGCATGCGCAGCTCTGGGCATACCGGCTGCAGCTGTGGCCCCCTCGCTGCCACTCAGGAAGACCCACGAGAATGCAGACATGTGCGAGGGACCTTGTCGGGGGCAATTCTCAAATCCGGGCTTCTCTCCACAAACCAGGTCAGGGCCCCCAGCAGCTCCAGCACTATTACAATGCAGTTTGAATATTTATTTGTGGGGATTATTTAATGTACATCTCCCCCTAAAATACAACTCTTGATTGTATTGGGTCAGGGGGCTTGGCTCGTTCACAGATGCCTGCCACGCTGCCTGCCACGTGGAAGTGCTCAGTAAGTGTTCCACGGGTGAGCAAACGATCCACTGAGATTTCTTTAAAGTAAACTTCCGGTAACTGTTGGCTTTTTACTCTTACTAACAAATTCCTAGAGGCGCAGCTCTGACAGGATCACTACGACCTGGTACCAATTTAGAAAAGCGCTATTTCTGTATCACGTTGTGATGATACATTCATTCGGTCAATATGTACTGAGCACCTACTATGAGCCAGGGCTCCGGGGAGAGAGCAGGAAACTAGCCAATGTCCCTGACCACGTGGAGGTCACATCCTAGTGGGGAGACTTGTAAAAAGCAAACACCACTCACGGCTACACGATAGGGTCGGGCAATGCTTTACGCTATGGAGAAAAATAAAACTGGGAAAGAAGACAGGAGAGAGGTGGGGTGGATGGGGTCCTATTTTAGACCGAAGGGTCCGTGAAACCCTGCAGAAGAGCTGGTGTTTGAATAAAAGCTGCCACTGAGAGTGAATCGCGATTTGGAGCATCCCAGGTGGCCAGCAGGATTCGAAAAGAATTCCTTGAAGTCTCAGGCTCCTGGATGAGCCAGTGGGGACACACTCTACTCGCCATCAAAGTGAATTGGAAACTCACCCGGCTCAGAGCCTGTGCCAGAGTCACCCAGGCAGCAGTGGCCTCTTTCAAAGAAAAGAGTTTACCGAAAAAGAGGGCAGCATGGCATCCTGCTGAGGACCGGGGGCTTTAGAGTTTTAGGCAGAAACATGTTGAAATCCCAGCTCCAACAAGATTAAGTTTCATGTCTTAATCACCCTGTGTCTCGATTTCTTCATCTGCGAATGGGGCTAACAATAGTGCCCCCCACCACAGGGTTGCTCGTTCAGAGGACTAACCTGTGTAAAGCGCTTAGCATTCTCTTGGCTCCCAGGGAGGCTCTTCTCACTCATTCATTCCACAATTCTCCCACCGACTAGTTGCCAGGTACTAGATACTAGGGTACCCAGAGGGGAGACACTTGAGCTGTCCAACGGTGGGACAGAGGGAACACCCATCCAAGAGGCAGAGCCCTGGGCTTTAGGCTGCCATTCCTACCCGAATGAATTTGGCCACGTTGCTTTGTCTCATTGGGCCTTAGTTTCCCCGACTGTTGATGGAGGGATCCACTTGGCAATCACTAGGTAGTCAGTGGTGGGGCCTGCCACCTCCAAGGACCCACCACATTGGCCAGGGCCCCTCATGGGGACATGGAGGGAGCAGCCTGCAGAGGGGGCAGAGGGTCCAAACATACCTTCACAGGAATAGGGCATATAGGGCATGTTCAGCAGCATTGAAGGTGTCGGGAATTTCGAGGGAGGCTCCTGAAGGAGAAAGCCACCTGGGGAGGTAGCCAGGGGGGCCAGATTGAGGAGGAGGACCTCAAGGGGGAGAAGGGACTTGTCTCATTTCTTCCCAAGTCCTGTTTTCCCTTCTGGTTCTGGGAGTACTTATCAAGCTTATTTTGGGGCTCCCATACTTTGGGCATGCCCTCTCCTCCTTTCCAGTCCCCTCTCCTCGGAGTGCCTCATTCCCTGGTACTGTCCCCTTCTAATTCCTCCTCCTTCCCCGCACATCAAAACTTACCCATCCTGGGCTTCCCTGGTGGCGCAGTGGTTGAGAATCTGCCTGCCAATGCAGGGGACACGGGTTCGAGCCCTGGTCTGGGAAGATCCCACATGCTGCAGAGCAGCTAGGCCCGTGAGCCACAACTACTGAGCCTGCGCGTCTGGAGCCCGTGCTCCTCAACAAGAGAGGCCGCGACAGTGAGAGGCCCGTGAACCGCGATGAAGAGTGGCCCCCGCTTGCCACAACTAGAGAAAGCCCTCGCACAGAAACGAAGACTCTTTTATATGAAGATATAAAAAATATAAAAAGAAATAAAATAAAAAAAATAAAAAGAAAAAAAAAACTTACCCATCCTGTGTACCTCTCCCTCAGGGCTATGGGGAACTAGGCTCTAAATAGTGTTCATTCACTTATTCAAAAATCTTTCCATGAGTTTTGTGCCAGGAACTCTTTGGGCACTGATGACATAGTAGTGAACAAAACAAACAAAACCCCTGCCCTCTGGGAGCTTGCATTCTAAAAAGTTAAGGGACAATAATGATTTAGTGCAGCATCTTGTTAAAATTCGGTCTCATTCAGTAGCTCTGGGGTGGGGCCTGAGAGTGGTCCAGTGTTGCTGGACCACAATTTGAGTGGCAAGGGTTTATGTGTTATCCCTTGCAGGGGGATTAAAATCTGGAAGAGAACTCCCTGAGATGAAATGATGGAGTTCTCCCTGGAAGAGAATTCCCTTATCCAAAGGAATGGCTATCTAATAGTGGAGCCCTGGAT
This sequence comes from Balaenoptera ricei, assembly GCF_028023285.1. Taxonomy (NCBI): domain Eukaryota; kingdom Metazoa; phylum Chordata; class Mammalia; order Artiodactyla; family Balaenopteridae; genus Balaenoptera; species Balaenoptera ricei. Next base: position 16,947,906 of record NC_082658.1, on the reverse strand, counting down.
TTGTATAAGTGGTGGTAGGCAGGTACCTGAGGACATATGGCGGCCATTGGCCTGACCTTATGGGTGGCTGCTTTCTTTGCCTGTGGAAAAGGCTGGCTCAGCTTTCCAGATCTGGCTCTTTAGCTCCCCACTGCTCTTGTTCAGCCAGGCTGTGGGTGAGAACATCTGGAAGGGATTCCCTGGAACTGAAGGGAATTTCCAGGCAAATGAGGCTCTGTCACCTCAGCTGGGAACACCCACCCCTGCCATCTGCTCCAGACGTCATTACAGAGTCTGTGTGAGAGGAATCCAGCCGTTTCCAGCTCCTCCAAGGGAACATGCGTGTCCTGCCTGGGGCACATCATCAGACTGCCCCTGCTGCTGTTGCGGCCCTGCTGGGAGCCTGGGTTCCCAAGTGCACGAAGCAGGTCCCTTTCCTTTCTCCCTTTCTCTGCTGGGAGGTAAGGTGTCTTGGAATTCCAGAGATGCTCTGAGTGTCTTTCCAAGAATAGTGATGGAGGGAGAGGCTGCCCTGGTTGTCAGAGCAGTGCCATCAGCCCAGAATTTTCTCATCCTCACGAGGCAACGTTTGTCCGATACCCTCTGTGCTCTGCCTTATGCGACACCTTGGTAATACCCACTTCTGTGTGCAGGTGGCCCTGTGTACCAGGGGCTTTACGGCTTGACCTCATTTGATCTGCTGGAAGCTCTGTGAAACTGTTCTTATTCTCACCTTCCTACAGATGGGGACGTGGCAGCTCAAAGAGATCAGGTTACCCACAGGAAGTGGCAGAGCCAAGATGTGAACCCAAAGTCATCCAATACCAAGGCCCAGTGTTAACCCCTCGGCCATATTGCCTCCCTACATGTTCTTCTGAGAGCAGGTGCTGGCCAAGAGGGACAGCAGGGCTGGGTGGGAGCTCATCTAGCTGAAAGTCTTGCCTCTCCCTCTCCTCCAGCCCCACGGGCAGCTCCTTGCCCAGGGCTATGGGTGGCAGTATCTGCCATATTTGTCACATGCATCTGCCCGAGATGAGGCAGCATTTGTTAATGAGAGTGACAAATGACTGTCATCAAGCCTGGGAGTTACTCAGCACCAAAGATGGGATCTCCAAATGTGACACCCTCATTAATAGCACATATTAGAGCAGAACGCCTAACCCAAACCAGGAGGCCCAGGTACTCATTCAGGAACTCCCAGGGGACTCCAGGGAAGCTTGCCCAGTCACAGGGCAGCAGGGTGGGGGAGCCAGGGCTTGGGGTCTGTTCTCATGGAGGGGGTCTGAGACTGCAGGGTCTCTACCCTCCATCCCCAAGCCCCACCGCCATCAGAGGATATGGGGGGGTGAGTACCATATTGATGCTAAAGTTGTTATTTTATTATATTCCCCTCCCACCACCACCACTGTCTTCCACTCCTTCCTCCTAGCGTGGATGCCCCTGGCCCGGGAGCCCTGTGCTGAGCCGGCAGGTGGATTAACAAGCCTTGATGTGTAGAACTTGTGCCCAACCACGGTGAAAAAGAACCTCCTGCCCCTCCCAGCTGGCTGGGAGCATAAGACTAAACAGGCAACACAATCGCTCTGTCTTCACCTGCTCCGCTGCCCTCTTTGTCTGCTGTGCCCTCAGCTTTAAACCCGAGCCGGGCAAGTGTGATCAGGGAGAGAGGGCTCCGTGACCACTATTGGCCGGGAGATTAGGGGCCCCTGAGGAAGGGCCTTTGTTTCTGTATTTTGGTTTCACAGCTTGGGGAGATTGGAGATAGAGTGCATTCCCTTGAGCAGACTGGCTGTGAAGGTTCTATAAAAGCCAGGCAGTTCTCTTGCCTATAAACAGAGGACAAACATTGTCATTTTATGGGGCTGAATCATCTCCCCTGTGGGGGAGGGAAAAGAAGACAGGCCTAAACTCCCATCTCCGAATGGGGCTGCATTGGGGTGGGGAACAGGGTCTCGAGATACTTGGAGATGGGTCCTGGCAGTGGACTGGCTGTGTGTCTCCAGGCCGGTGAGGCACTTCTCTGGGCCTCAGATCCCAGTGGGAGGAAGGAGGGAGTGATTTCGGAAGATGAGGGTATAGAGTGTTGGTGAGAGACATGAGAGTGACTGGGGAGGTGGCTGCAGGTTGGAGGGAAGAAGGAAGGGGGACTGGGAAGTAGGTGGCGGGAGAGACAGGACAGGCTCAAGTGTGCTGTTCGCAGAGACTGGAGGGCCCCCTTCCACTGGCCTCCTCCTCTATCTCCTGCTTCTTCCTCGTAGCCTGGGGGCTGCCGTGCTGAGTTGGCAGATGGGTTGAGTATAGGACTTGTGCCAACCACTGTGAAATAGACCCCACAGGCCTCCAAAATCCTGCCCATCTCCCTGCCCCTCCAGCCCTCCCCCACCCCACAAGGGGGGCTACTCAACCTCCATCTGCAGGGTTGCCCCCTCCCCAGGCTTTGCTTCTGACCCTGTTCCCAGATTGAGGGTTAGAGGGTCCATAGATTCAAAATCAAGTCACCTCTTACCTTCTTTTTTCCATTGAAATCTGACCTTCATCCTGGGCCTGGTTCCAGGCATGGGTTTGGATCCCAGCTCTACAGCCTTTAGGTCTACAACTACCTTCTGCCCTGAGTCCCATCTCCCTCTTTTGTAAAATGATCATAATAATAGTGCCTCCCTCCTAGGGCTCTTGGAGGATTAAATGAGAAAACCAGAGGTCCCAGCAAAATGCCCAGACATGGTAGGAGTTCCTCTCCCTCACCTCTCCTGATCAGCTCCTTGGGTTATGCGGCTAAATGGGCTTGTTTACAAAGGCCTGGCCAGGCAGCACACAGCTAAGGTGCATGGAGAGGTTCCCCGCTGCCACTGTCAGCAATAAGGGTGAGGGCGTGTCAGGAGCTGTCACTTATTGAGTGCTGCAGACGGCCAGACCCATGCCCTGCAAAACTGTAATCCTCACATCAACCTCGCAAGGAGGGTTTTATTATCCCTGCTTTAGAGATGAGGAAACAGAAGTTCTATCTTCTTAAATACCCTGCCCAGGTCCCAGGGCTAGTGAGAGGTGGAGCCTGGATTCGAATCCAGCCCCCATTTCCAAGCTGGCTGAGCTCTCTCTGCCACCTCACTCTGTGAGACAGTGTCACTCAAGCGATGGGTGGCTGAAGGCTGATGGGACCCAGGTGAGGAACACCGATGCTAGAAGCAAAGTACCCCAATGTCAAGGCCAGGGCTGTGAGGAATGCTCTGGTGAACAGAGACCAAGAGCAGGGCAAAGGGCCCCTGGGACCCAAGATCAGATCCTGGACTGGATCAGAAAACAGGCAGACAGAAACCCAAGCAAAACAACACCTGGGGACACAGCCGTGACCGTGGGAGCAAAGAAGCATGGAGAGGCCTCTGTGGTGGGCCGTGATGGTCAGTGGGTGCTCAGGGTGGGGAGCTCATGCGATTCCTTCTAGACAACACATTTGTCCAATCTGACAGCGGCCAGCAGGAAAAACTATTTAATCTACAAAAGCCCAGTGTATAGGTATGACCGACCAATGTTTCAGGGAGCCCCCAATCTCTTCGTGTTTCCAAACAAAGCTCTTTCTCCCAGAATCCCACAAAATGGCCAGGCACTTGGGCAGACTCGCCCAAGGTCAAAGACACTATTCCAGGTATGAATTTGATTGTTAACCAGGTGGCGCTCGAAGAGGTTCAGAAATCAAGGTGAGAAAAACTCCCTGGTTGTTATTACTCAGCACAGCCTGGGAGGAAGAAAGGGCTCTTTGTGGAGCAATGAAAAGGATCCAGATAGAGGCAAGCCCCTGCCCTCCTGAGCAGAAATCATCTTTTCCATCACCAGTTTCTGCTTTGCACGGCCCAACCTCATTGTTCCCCTGCATTCCGCCAGGGGCAAGAAGAATGCAGTGGGATACGTTGCTTTCTCACTGCAAGTGCAGGTATTTCTACACAAGGACTTGAATGTAGATCTATTCTAGCCATCTAAATATTATTTAGAAATATTTTGACAAATAATTTCCTTAAAGGTACTGCTGTTCCCCTTCACTCTTTTTGTTGTTTATCTTTTTTTTTTTCCCTCCTCCAGGGAAGGATATAATTCTCCACCACAATTTGCATTATAAAGCCACAACAACATTGAATTGAAATGCAGCAGTGGAGGCGTGGTAGGCAGAGATGGCATGTGTGCGTGACAAGAGCATAAATCCAGGTGGCCACCAGCACATACGGCTCCTTCAGACCTGGCCTGCCATGGTCACGGTCACGGCCCCCCGCTCCCCGGTCACTCTCCTCCCCCTCTGTCCACCCCAACCCTCTGTCCATCCCACCCTTCTGTCCTCCTCCTCTGTCTGTCTCAGCACCAGAGCTATGGTGGTGAGTCAAGGAGACCTCTTTCCACGCCGGGGGTGGTGGGGCAGGATACTTAATAAGGATGTTTCTAGGAGCGCTGGGTGGCGGGTGGTATAAGGCTGATGGGACCAGATGAGGAACGCCGATTTGGGAAGGGAAGCACCCAAATGGTCAAGGCCAGGGCTGCAAGGCATAAAAGAGGCATCTCAACTCTTTGAGGGCTTATGTCCTAGCTAAGTAGGTAAGACAAGCTTTTCAATGTGTCACCGAGGCTGTGGCCTCCGTGCAGAAGGCAGTGACAGTAAGAGAAGGGTGTTGGGCTGATGAATGTGGGTGAGCTGGTAAAACACACAGCTGCCCTGCCACGGTGGGTGCGCCGGGTAGTGGGTAGCTTGCCCCCGAGGTGGCTGCCGTCTACACCCTCCTTTTCTATGGATATATGCCATTCTCCCATCCGCGCCTCTTGAATCTGAGCTTTCCTTAGTGATTTGCTTGACCTGTAAAATGTGGCAGAAACGACGCTCAGGATTTCTAACCAAGATACCAAGAATCTTGCAGCTCCTGTCGGAGCCTCTAGGGACTTGGAGCCTTAAGCCTCTGTGTAAGACCAGTTTCCCTGAGGCTGCCATGCAGTGAGGAAGTCCAAGGTGCCACGTGGAGAGACTGAGCAGGGAGAGGGAGATGTGCCAGGCCACCTCCATAGGTTCCAGCTCCCAGCCGTTTGAGTCACCTGAACTGCAGCCATAAACACCCTGGAGCTGCGATGAACCATTCCCTCTGTGCCCTGTCCAACTGTCCAAATTCCTGACCCACAGAATTGTGAGACATGATAACAATAAACTGTTTTTTCAAGCCACTGAATTTTTGGATTGTGTGTCATGCATCAATAAATAAGAACCTGGGCAGGGGGTACGTGTAAGTGCCAAGTATGTCTGTCGACTCAACCATCCCTCTTTAAGACAGTACCTAGGGCTTCCCTAGTGGTCCAGTGGCTAAGACTCTGCATTCCCAGTGCAGGGGCCCAGGTTCCATCCCTGGTCGGGGAACTAGATCCCACGTGCCACAACTAAGAGTTCACATGCCGCAACTAAAGATCCCGCATGCCGCAACTAAAGATCCCGCATGCCGCAACTAAAAAAAGATCCCGTGTGCCACAACTAAGACCCGGTGCAGCCAAATAAATAAATAAATAAAATATTTTTTAAATTAAAAAAAAAAAATGACAGTATCCATCTCCTCTGCTCCCCCTGACCTCCACCACCATGGCCCTCATAAGCCTTGGAACTCCCATCCCCAGGACCAATCCCGATTCCTACCAAATTTCCTTCTAGAAGCCCAGCTTGAGAATTAATTTGCTGCTGGGGGAAGAGGTAGGAAACCCTGGGGGAATGGCAAAGATTCCGTGCGGCCTGTCTCTAGGGTAGTCCTGATGGACTGGCCAGTGGACGGGAAGCAGTGTTGAGTCTCGTGTGCGCAGTGGCCATGTGATTCTTCGGTGGAAATGATTCCTCAAATGAAAGCTCGTTCTCTCCTCCTCTCCAGAACTCCTGTCCAGTGTTTCCAGCCCTCAGCTGGACTCTCTGCAGCACCTCCCTCAAGTCCCTCAGATCCAGCACATCCCAAACCAGAGCTTCCTCTAAACGCAGCCTTAAGGCTATTTCCCACCCTGCCCCATTTCTGGAGGGACGCAGAAGTCACTGGGCCCATCCAGGTGTGGGCAGCCAAACCTCCAGGGACAGGACCTGCCCAACGAGAGCTGGGGCCAGCAAGAGTTTTCTCAAATGGCTGGAAGTTGGTTCTAGGGACCCCAAGGCGGGGGTGGAGGAGGAGGCTTCTGGCTATGGCTCAAAGTGGGAAGACTTGTGGCTAAGGAGCTGGGTAGAACCCAGCCAGGGTCATAGGGTTCCTCCTGGAGAGGAAAGGGGTCCTGAGGCTGTGTCCTGGGGGCTGGGAGATGCCCACAGGAAGCTAACAAGGCAGTCTCCAGTCTTAGAATCCCCTCTGCCTCTTCGGCCTCCTTCCCTCCCACTGCTTCTGGAGCAGCCATCAGGAAACGCTGTGGCTTCCTACTTTCAGGGTTCCTCACACCCCTCGTGTCCTTTCCATCCCCCTGCGAGACCCTGGTTCAGCTTGTCATTGCCTCATCCCTCACTCTGGTCTCCCTCTGGTCCCCTGCCCCCCATCTCCCCCTCCAGCCCAGCCATCCCCCCCGAAATCACTCTTCTGAAGCTCCTTCTCCTGACAGCACCCCTCTGCCAAAGACCTCCAGTCGCTTCTTACTGCCTGTGGGATGAAGCCCCTCGGTGGTCCAGTGGTCCCAGAGCCTTGACCCCTGCCTGTCCTTCAAAGGGTCCCCAGCATGAGCTCCTGGCTTCTGCCACTCTGGCCTCCCTCTGGGGCCCCTGACCCCCTCTGTGCAGTAGCCCCCTGCCTTTGCAGACCCTAAGCCTGCCGGGTTTTCAGGGCTGCGGTCTGGTCTGGTAGCCAGGTTCCCTGCACCCCCACGGCTGTTGAACGCTTGGAGCTGGCTAGTGCGATTGAGGAACTAAATTTTTAATTTCATTTACATCAATTTAAATTTTAAAAACGGATAGTGGATTCAGTTATTGGAAAACTTTTAAGTATGTTTGGAACAATTTGGGTATGTGAACCTACTTTTTCAACTGTACATTTAACGAAATCCAAACGCAGATCTAATATAGCCAGTGAAATACACTTGTGTCTGAATTTAGCGTCTACATTGAGATGTGCTGTAAGTGTAACTAACATACACATTGGACTTTGAAGACTTTGTACAAAACTTAAAAAGAATAAAGTATCTCAATTTTAAAAATTGATTCCAAATGAGATGATCATATTTAGGGCATACTGAGTTGATACAGAGAGCAAAGAGAAAAAAATCTTTGGTTTCATCTTTTTTTTTAACTTTTAAACTGTGGCTACTAGAAAACTTAAGATTATATATGTGGCTTGAAGTCTATTTCTGTCGGACAGCACTTATGTAAGCCACTGATCTAGACTTGATTGACAGTTCAGCCCCGCCCAGTCTTCTCCTCCCTTACAACCTCAGGCTCAAATGCCAGCGCCCTTGGGTTTATGGATGGCCCATACCTGGCATGCTGATCTCAGCAGGACACACACGTTTGCAAAGAACATGCGTGCATTCATGAGGGTGTGTGCACGTGTGTCCCTACCCACATGTATGTGCACGCATGTGTGCATCCAGACCTCTCCACGTTTTCAGTGTGTAAACACCCGGGAGGGCCCCCTGCATGAATCATTCTCAGGCCAGCGTCTGGATGGGAGCCCAGTGCCTATGGGGAGTTGATATGGGGACAAGGCCTTGGGCGTGAAGCCTCAGGCTGCTTGTTCACCCCTGGGGGACAGGGACGCTGGAACAGACAGCATTTCCTTGGCAAGCTGATGAGAATGTCATGTAGGAGAGAACCAACAGCCGCCCTGAAATCAAGATAGATGACAGCTCCTTCTCGCCCCTCGCCAATGAAGCCCGTCACTCTATCACTGGAGAGGAAATTAAATTGGTCTGGCACAGTTTGTTGTTCCCAAAGCCAATTTGGTCATTGCTGTGTAGTGCGTTATGCACTTCTGGGTGGTGTCTAATTGATCATTTGGTTTACAGATAAATTTCCAAGGTACAGCCTGTGGCGCTAACCACACCATAGGAACCAGGAAGATGTCCTTGTTCCTCTTCTAAAGATATGAAACAACCCCGCCCTCCATCATCCATTCATCCTCCCATCCATTCATGCTCTGAGTCATTCAGTTATTCCGCCAATACATATGGAGCACCCGCTGTGTAGTGGGCAGTGTGTAAAATAAAAAGAACTGTGAGGTGAGAGTCTGGAAAACCAGATTCCAACACCAGCCCTTGGGTAGGTCTCTACGCTCTTTAAGCCTCAGTTCTCCTCTGTAAAATGAGGGGGTTGGACTAAAGATCTCAAGGCCCCTTCCAGCTCTGGCACGTCAGGGTTCAGGGCCGATTTTCTGGGCAGAGATTTCTCACTTCCAGGTAGAGGTCCTCTCCTAGAGCCCAGGGGCTGCTTGGACACTATAGTGGGATGAGGGGGACACAGAAGGATGCCAGGGTCATGGGCATCACTAACCCCCACAGGTTGAAAGCCTGATTTACAAGAATGGGGGGACCCGGAAATATAGAGGGTTTAGCTCAAGGGGGTATTTGTGTGTTTGGTTGTTGTTGTACCTCAGAGGTTTGCAGGCACCAGGCGGAGTAGCAGTGGCTTAGTCTGTTTGGGCTGCTATAACAAAGATACTACATTCTTTTTTTTTTTTTTTTTTTTAAATAAGCTGAATGGAGCTGGGGGACAGAGGACCCCAGGCCCTGATTTTTTTTTTAATTAATTAATTAATTTATTTATTTTTGGCTGTGTTGGGTCTTCGTTTCTGTGCGAAGGCTTTCTCTAGTTGCAGCAAGCGAGGGCCACTCTTCATCGCGGTGCACGGGCCTCTCACTATCGCGGCCTCTCTTGTTGCAGAGCACAGGCTCCAGACACGCAGGCTCAGTAGTTGTGGCTCACGGGCCCAGTTGCTCCGCGGCATGTGGGATCTTCCCAGACCAGGGCTCGAACCCGTGTCCCCTGCATTGGCAGGCAGCTTCTCAACCACTGCGCCACCAGGGAAGCCCAGATACTACATTCTGGGTGACTTAAACAACAAACATTTATTTCTCAGTTTTGGAGGCTGGGAAGTCCAGGATCAAGTTACCAGAAAATTCTGTGTCACAGACGATGGTCTTCTTGCTGTGTCCTCACTTGGTGGAAGGAGTGAGGGAGCTCTCTGAGGTCTCTTTGATAGGGGCACTAATCCCATTCATGAAGGTTCCACCCTCATGACCTAATCACCTCCTAGAGGCCCCACCTCCTAATACCACCACATTGGGGATTCGGTTTCAACACATGAATTTTGGGGGGAGGACGCAAACATTCAGCCTAGAGCAAGCAGACTCTGGCATTAGTATTCTGGAGACTGTGGCTTGTCTTGTGATGTCCCTTAGCCCCTGGAGCACATAGGGTTGCTGGAAGCCCTTTCTGGTTCCTAAGCACTTCCACAGGCGGCCTGTGTCTTTGGGCAATTCCAAGGCTCCCCTTTCTTGTACCAAATAAGTTTTCACCATTTCCTGCCCTGTCTTCCCTGCTTCCCTTCCACCCTGGGCTGGTTTGGTTTCAGGGTCTGCTTCTCAGTGCTCCACATGTTGGCCGGAAAGCCCAGCCCTGGCGCTCTGAGGCATCTCATCCAGCTGGCTGTCCCCAGCTCTCAGGACCCCTTCCAAGCCTTCCTAGGAATCCTTTGCCTCAGCCTGGCTGATTGGTGCAGATTAACGGAGCTGTGCTGACCTGGTTACTGAGGGCGCTAAATCTCCACCGCAGAAGTCAGACACAGCAGAAGCTTTCTCAGATCCCCGTCTGCATACCATCAGTCTTCGTAATGAAGGTGCCTGATTGCAGGCTGGGTTTTAGGAGGGTGGAAGCAGAGGGACAAGGACAGGGAGAGGGGAGATTTGTCGCTGAGCTTTGCCTGCTATGATCCTGCCTGCAAAGAGCAATGTCCTCGGGCTCCTCCTCCAACATTCAAAACCTGTCAGAAAACCCCTAAACCAAAACCACAATGATGATGGCATGTTGGAACATCCTGAATCCAGAAAAAAAGATGGGAGGAAAAGCGGATGTTGAGAGTATCCATACTCACCTCCCAGAAAAATATCTCCCCCCAGCTAACCTCCTCTCTTCTGTAATTTAGACCATGAAGGGGCTCTGATTTCTGCTGTGTCCCCTGAGCCTAGCGCAGTGCCTGGCATGTCATAGATGTTCAATAAATAGCATTGAATAAATGGATTTCTAGCCCTAGGATTACACGGAGATTTCTTGGTCATAAACCAATTCAGAAGTGGCTGACGGCATCATCTCTTCATTCAATGAGCATTTGTTAGGCAGCTCCAGGTTCCTGACACTGTGCCAGGTGTTGAGGACTGGGGTGACTAGACAATAAACCATTCAACAATAGCAGTAAGCTCCCATCCTGCACCAAGCCCTGTGCGGGGTTCTGGACATAGAGAGGTGAGCAGGACAGATATCCCCACCTCCACGGAGCTCAAAAGTTCCCCTCCACAGGAGACAGGCAATAAGTAAGTACATAATTAATAAGCAAGCTGATTCTAGATTGTGTAGGTGCTGTAAAGGAAATCTGTAAGTGTTGTGATGGAGAGCGGCTGGACAGGGGCAACCTAGGGACGGGCTCTCTAGGACCTGAAGACTGAGGAGAAACAGCCAGGAAGGAGCATAGCAAGTGCAAAGGTCCTGGGCTGGAAACAGCTCAGTGGATTTGCGGAACAGAGAGGAGGTCAGCACAGTAGGAGTGCAGGACTGAGGGGACAGCAGGGCAAGATGAGGTTGGATAAGTCGTTGCTCTCCAGCGGGAGAGGCAGACAAGCAAACACTCAGAATGGTAAATGTGGCAATGGAGGGGGGAATGTAGAGAGAAGCCCTGAACGCAGCCCGGAGGAGACAACATTGGCACCAAGTCTTGAGGCTTCACCTCCCAAATCTCTCTCCAGTCCAGCGTGGCCTTCCATCCTTCTGTCATCATGGACCTTGCTCCGAATCCCTCCCTTTGCTTGCCAGGAGCAGGGTGCTCTGGAGTGGTGTCAGCTGCACCCTGCTCCAGCCCAGCGGAACATCCTCTGAATGATTTCCCTGCACTGAAGCTCCCCCCCAGTCTCTTGCACTGCCGCAGAAAACTGCTGGAGTTACCTGGGGCGAGCCAGTTTGGCAGATGTACTGCATGGGGTGATATCGCCAGCATGGCGAGTCTCTTCCTTTCATCTCCCTGGTCTCCCTGGAGGTTTTACTATCATTGAGCCTAGCATCTAGCAAATAGCTCCTTTTATCTGGCTGGCTTTCAACTTGAGACACACTCTCCAGGGGCCTTTGCTTGGTAACAGCACTCTTTGGAACTACCGTCCTCAGGGTAGGGTATGCCAGGTGCTTGAGTAATGATGATAATAATAATAATAATAATAATAAATGATGTAATAAAAACTGTATCATCAGCTCCCCACTTATTAGGGTCTGGGCATGCCAAGCATGCTGCTAAATACTTCACATGCATCACTTCATGTAATTCTCACTACCACCTTATAAGGCAGGTGTTGGTATGAGGCTCAGAGAGGTTAAGTAACTTGATCAGGCTGCACAGCAAACAAGAGCTGGAATTGACATTAGACCTGGGGAGGTCCAGTTCCGCAAACATTTCCTATTGGTTCCCAGCTCCAAGCTGGCTGCATCGGAATCATCAGGGGAGCTTGTTGGAACTTAAGATTTCTGGTCCCTCATCCTCAGAAATTCTGATTCTGTAGGTTCAGAGTAGGGCTCAGGAATCTGGTTTTATTCGTTGGTTTTTGTTTTTTTTTTAATTTTTTTTTAAGTACTTTTCTTTTAATTAATTAATTTATTTATTTATTTATTTTTGGCTGTGTTGGGTCTTCGCTTCTGTGCGAGGGCTTCCTCTAGTTGTGGCAAGTGGGGGCCACTCTTCATCGCGGTGCACGGGCCTCTCACTATCGCGGCCTCTCTTGTTGCGGAGCACAGGCTCCAGACGCGCAGGCTCAGTAACTGTGGCTCACGGGCCCAGTTGCTCCACGGCATGTGGGATCTTCCCAGACCAGGGCTCGAACCTGTGTCCCCTGCATTGGCAGGCGGATTCTCAACCACTGCGCCACCAGGGAAGCCCCCGTTGGTGTTTTTTTTTTTTAAGCAGGTTCCCTCAGGAGATTCAGATACAAGGCCAGGTGTATACAGGTACACCTCCTGTAGGTGTCCACTTAATCTTCTTAATCTTCATGAGTAGAAGGCAGAGAGAGGAAGTGGGTTGGGGGAGGGGGGGTGTCCCTGAGGGGCACATATGACTCCGCGGCCCCCAGCTGTCCTTTCTCCAGTCAAGAGCCAGAAACCAAATCCTTCTCAAGCTCACCTCTTTCTCCCACAGTGAGGAACAGTAGGGAAAACACTGTTGAGAACAGACTGAATAGAAGGGCTTTCAGGGAACACAGGAGGGACTTGGGGAAGGGTATCTAAAGCTGGGAGCCAGGCAGGTAAAAGGCATGAGAGAAGGTGGTGAGGTGATCTGTGGGGTCACTGGTCTACCATAGTGATGGTAGACCAGCATGACTTTTCAATCACCGAACACATTTTTTTTTTTTTTAATAAATTTGATCGGAAATAGCTTCTTAAAGGCCTAGTTTCTTTTTTTTTTTAAAGACACCAATTGTACTTGAACATTTGTTACTTTTTATTTATTTATTTATTTATTTTTGGCTGTGTTGGGTCTTCGTTTCTGTGAGAGGGCTTTCTCTAGTTGTGGTGAGCGGGGGCCACTCTTCATCGCGGTGCGTGGGCCTCTCACTGTCGGGCCTCTCTTGTTGCGGAACACAGGCTCCAGATGCGCAGGCTCAGTAGTTGTGGCTCACGGGCCTAGTTGCTCTGCGGCATGTGGGATCTTCCCAGACCAGGGCTCGAACCCGTGTCCCCTGCATTAGCAGGCAGAGTCTCAACCACTGCGCCACCAGGGAAGCCCCACATTTTTTTAATAATTTTTGTTGTTGTTGTTGTTGCGTGTGTGCGGCACGCAGGATCTTGGTTCCCCAACCAGGGATCAAACCCACGCCCCCTGCGGCAGAAGCGCAGAGTCTTAACCACTGGACCTCCAGGTCAGTCCCTGAACAAATTTTTATTAAGCAGCAGTATGAACTAATACTGCCCTGGAAAGGTGTCGTAGGGCAGAAAGGAGCATAAATACTGTCCTTGCCCCAACCTCCATCCCAGCACCTAGCATTCTTTTCGGCCCATATTAATCTTCCTAGACAATTTTGTCACAAGAATAAAGATCTTCAGTTCTAGTGGGAGGGCAAGTGCAACATCAGGAATAGCAGAAATGACTATTGGGACTAAATAAAATTAAGTGTTAACACATGTGACAGCATGGATGGACCTTGGGGACATTATGCTAAGTGAAATAAGCCAGTCACAAAGACAAATACTGTATGATTCACACTCACAAGGTACTTAAGAGTAGTCAAATTCACAGAGACAGAAAGTAGAACGGTGGTTACCAGGTGCCGGGGTGGGAGAGGGAGAATGGAGAGTTGTTTAATGGGTACAGAGTACCAGTTCTACAAGATGAAAAAAGTTCTGGAGGTTGATTGTATAACAATGTGAATGTACTTAACACTACTAAACTGTACACTTAAACATGGTTAAGGTGGTAAATTTCATGTTATGTGTATTCTATCCCAATTAAAACAATTTTCAAAAATTTTTATATAAAAATAGTTGTGTTACATTGTGTGTGGGGATGGTAGAGATTGTTAGTTTCTCTCCAATATCCATTCATCCTTTTTCTTTTTCTTTTTGGCTGCACCACGCAGCTCGTGGGTCTTAGTTCCCCGACCAAGGATTGAACCCAGGCCCCAGCAGTGAAAGAACCAAGTCCTAACTGCCGGACAGCCAAGGAATTCCCCATTCTCCCCTTTCCTAATGGAAAGAAATTTTAGGGACTTCCCTAGTGGCGCAGTGGTTGACAATCCGCCTGCCAATGCAGGGGACACCAATTCGAGCCCTGGTCCGGGAAGATCCCACGTGGCGCGGAGCAACTAAGCCCGTGAGCCACAACTACTGAGCCCACGTGCCACAACTACTGAAGCCCATGCACCTAGAGCCTGTGCTCCACAACAAGAGAAGCCACCTCAATGAGAAGCCCGTGCACCACAACAAAGAGTAGCCCCTGCTCGCCACAACTAGAGAAAACCCGTGTGCAGCAACAAAGACCCAATGCAGCCAAAACTAAAAATTAATTAATTAATTAATTGTTTTTAAAAAAAAGAAATTTTAGCTGGGTGCAAGGTCACCCAGAATAAATATTACATTTCCCAACATCCTTTGCAGGCAGGTGTGGTCATGTGGCTAAGTTCTGGCCAATGGATATAAGTGGAAGGGTCCTTTGGGAGCCTCTTGGACTTCTTTAAGAGATTGCACAAGTGCACCCTTTACCCCACCTCTTTGTCCCTTCCTCCACTGGCTGCCAGGAGCATGGGGGCTGCCATATTGGAGCATGAAGTTGGGAGTCATGAGCTCATGGAGGCCACACCTGGTAAAGCAATAGGGTGTGAGGCCCTGGAATGGAAACAGCATATCAACCCGGATCTATCAGCATCGACTTCTGCATGAGAAATAGACTTTCATCTCCTTCAAGCCACTGCTATTTTTTTTTTTTTTTTTTGTCATTTGTACTCAAACTTCATCCTAATAAAGAGAAGGGTAGAATGAAAGATGGTGAGAACAGAAAGGACCACGAGGGTTAGAACATTCAAGGAAGGCTGTATGGGTGAGGTTGGACCTGAGCTTTCCTGTTGGATAACGAACGGGCTGCAAGATGAGTAAGGCCTGGTCCATGAGTAGTGGAGGGAACGGACATTTATACCTTATCTATAGTCAGGGCCACTGCAATCAGCTGACATTCGAGGAACACTTGCCATGTGTCAGGTCAGATGCATGAACCTTTATATTTAATCTTCACAACAGTCCTATGGTGTCCGTACTGTTATTATTATCTCCGTTTTTTCAGGGGGAAACAGCTGGTGGAGGTTAGGCGGCTCATGAAGGTTGTACGGAGCAGTGGCGGAGCGGGGGTGGTGACCCAGGCGGTTTGATCCTTAACCACGTAACTAGGCAGAGTAGAAAGGAACTCAACAGAAGGAGGATTCATGGTCATTTGTAGGGACTTGGAAAGCTCTGTGCAGGTGGTGACTTTTTTTCTGAGCCTTGAACGGGGCATGGTGGGGAGGGGCACTCTAGACTGTGGACACAGCAGAGGCAGTGGCGTGGCAGGGAGCTGGTGAGGCTGATCCAAGAGGGGTGCAGTGGGAGACGAGGCTGGAAAAGGGCTCCAACTCCACACAAAGGGCTGGAAGGAAGCCGTCTCACGGGCCTGAGAGTGTTCCCAGCAGAAAGGCTTGAATTATAGAAGACTTGGACCTGGGATGATGGGTCTTCCCGTGATTATTTTTAAAAAACCAAATTTGGGACTTCCCTGGTGGTCCAGTGGTCAAGACTCCACGCTCCCAGGGCAGGGGACCCAGGTTCCATCCCTGGTCAGGGAACTAGATCCCGCATACCACAGCTAAGAGCCCACATGCTGCAGCTAAGACCCGGCGAGCCAAATAAATAAATAAATAAATATTTTTAATTTTTATTACATGGGACTGAGTGAACTGATGAGGATGATTATAATTTTTGTGACTTTCTGTTTGAGTTAAAAAAAAAAATCCCACAAGGACTCAGAGGCAAAGAATATACAAATCAATTTTCACTGCAAAGTAAAGGAGCTGTTACAGTGGAGGATTACTGGACTGAATGTCAATATTATGACATAGTATGAGTGTGTTTCGTGTTTGGTAATTGCAATCATTGTTGCTTTTGTTGTTGTTATCCATTTACAATGCTTGGTGTCAGTCGATTTATCTCTTGTAAAAATTTAAAAAATTTAAAAAAATAAAAGAAAGAGAACTAAGAAATAGGTTAAAAAGTCAAAAAAAATATTTTTAAAAAGCCTAATTTTTCTTGAGAAGAAAGAACTGGAAAGGTGCAACGGGGAGTAAAACATGTGAATTCCTGTCTGGATAATTAGTACTCGATGGCTTGATTTGCATGGCAGGCAGAGGAACTGGGAAAGGCTTTTTTAAAAGAAGAATTGAAAACCGCTTACAAATGTCCATGGATAGTTCTAGACCATGGATTCTGAAAACTAAAGTATTTCCAGAGAGGCTAAGGGAGGGGCTGGAATTAATTTAAGCAGAGATTGATAATAGTTTGTTTGACAGAAGGCACCCATCTGTACTCAGGGGTTGGGGGTACTTTAAATCTTGCTCCAAATGAGATTTTATTTTAAATTTAAGGAGTAAAAGAAAGGAGTTTGATAAGTATTTGTATCATTGTTTTAATGTTGCTGCTTTATGAAAAAAAATCTAATTACAAATAGAAATGTGTGAGTTGTGGTAGCCCCTGAGGAATAAACCACCCCTCTGACTTATGCGCTTTGGGCGTGTCTACTTGATTTGGGGAATGGTGGCCAAAGGGAAATTAACCAGCCCCTCCAGGGCACAGTCTCGCCTCGCCAATGCCACGCCCATATCAGGAAGAGAAAATGGGTAGGATGGGGGTGGGGGAAGAGAGTTTGAGTGAGGGAGGCATCAGACTGGGGAGAAGCCTGCCCTGCAGATGGGTGGGAACCAACAGCCTCTGCCCCCACCCCGCCAGTGGGAGAAACTTTAGGTTCTGCAAAGTGCTTTTATTTTCTGTGATCACATTTTTGTGGAGTAGGAAGAGCGTCCACAAAGCGGCATTATCCTCGTTTTGCAGATAACGTGAATCCCAGAGAAGTGATGTGGTTCCTCCAGGTGGTGCAGGAATGACCCCCAACGTCAGGGAGAGGCATGTGGGTGCAGGTGTCTGAGCAGAGGACTCGTGACTGACAGGAGTGGTGTCTGATCCAGCCCCATCTGGATTGTGGGAGGGAAGGGATCAGGCAGGGACTGAAGTCTGGGGCAGCTTCCTCATCCCAGTGTCTTTCTCATGCCCTTCACCCGCCCTGGGCGCCCTCCTGCACCCAGTGGACAGACCACCCCCTTCCTCCAGGGGACTGTGCCCGACTGCCCATGCAGAACCGTTATATGACACCATCTGCAACCAAGCTCCCTGTCTCCACATGCATCGTTCTCATTTTTCTTTTTTAAAATATCAGAATGAAATTTTATTTAAAAAAAATCAATACCCATGACATAACCCGCGGCAGATAAATCAGAGAAGCTTACGTTTCACGGTCTGAGTGCCTTTTGCAAGGATTCCCCAGTGTCCCTTCCACTCCCTTGGCCAGAAACCTTTCTGTCATGGGGTCTCCGATGAAGCCAGCCCCACCCTCTGGTCTGGCCAGCAGCTTTGCTCAGCAAACTTTTCTCTCCTCTCATTATACCTCTGTTCCCCAACCTGGCTGATTCCCCCCAGCCCCAGGCAGGCCAGCCTCCTACAGACTCGCGCCCCTCAGCCTCAGTTCACCAGCCTCTCCAGCAGTCCCGCCCATCACTTCCTTCAACACCTGCTGCCATGTCACCTCCTCCAAGAAGCAGGCACTTTGGAGTCAACAGCCTCTGGTCTCCTCTCACTCCTGTGTGATCTTGGGTCCACCGCATAACCTCTCTGAACCTCAGGACCTCAGTTACCTCAAGGGTAAAATTGTGGATACCGGTACCTCTTTCATGGCATTTTTGAGCTAAGAAAATTACCTAGGGTATGTAACAGCCCTTAGCACGTGCTCAGCATTAGTAAGCTCTCAGTAACGCTTGATTGCTTTCTCTGGGCCTATCTGCGCCCTGCTCCTTCATCCCACCTCTCTGGGCACTTGAATGCCAGAGAGTTTATCCTGGGAACAAGCATCCTACCCCTTTCCCCTCGGTTTGGTGCATCCACGGTGGTGGGCATCGAGCTCCCCTCTAGATGGTCAGAGCTGGAATTCTGTCTGTCATGAGCACTCAGTGCATGCCCTAGGGAGATGGGACCAGAAAGGCAGAGGAAGGAAAGGAGGGAGAAGGGAAGGGAAAGAAGGAAGGGGGAAAGGGAAAAGAAAGGAATAGAGGGAGGAGAAAGAAAGGATTCCTCCCTTTCCTCCCTGGGAGCAGGGAGGAAAGGAAGGAATCCTTTATCAGCAATAGATGTCTGGTGAATCCCACAGTGACTGGTACAGAACAGGGGCTTGAGGCACTTTGAATTGGATCGGTAGATGGATATGGCTAGATGGAGGGAAAGAAGAGAAGGAGGGAGTGGGGAGGGAGGTGGGAAGGAGGGAAGGAAGAGGGAAGGAGGGAAGGAAGAGGGAAGGAGAGAATGTGGCGTTAGTCTGTGTTTCCCTGGTCTGGACCCCCCTTCCTGTCCAGCTCTCCTCTCCCTTGAGGCAAGATGGGGCTTCCAGGTAAGAGACCTTCGCTCCAGAGGCCCTGTGCTGCCTAGTAGAATCAGAAATGCCCCACGGCCAGGTGCAGCAAGGGGCCAGGGACAGCAGAAGCAGCTGCCAGACACAGGCAGGCTGGATATGGGCACCTGGCTGGTGAAAGACGCTTTCGCCTTCCTCCTCGGCTTTCCAACTAGCCCGCAGCTCTCTATCCTGGGGCCCTACTGAGGGGCAGGCCTGTTTAGCATGCATGGGGCCTCCTGCCTGGCTGTAGGCGGGGAGGGAAGCAGGACAAGAGCCCTCTGGAGATTACTGGGTTTGTAAAGGCCTGTCTGGATGGACGGGT
Source organism: Balaenoptera ricei (assembly GCF_028023285.1). Lineage (NCBI taxonomy): Eukaryota > Metazoa > Chordata > Mammalia > Artiodactyla > Balaenopteridae > Balaenoptera > Balaenoptera ricei. Next base: position 16,929,219 of record NC_082658.1, on the reverse strand, counting down.
AGTCAGCTGCGGTATCTGCATGGCAGGCAGGGGGCTGGGAGCCAGCCCAGGCCTCCGTGGAGCTGCCAGAGTCCGCGCTCACCTGGAAATCTCCAGGAGAACCCTTTCCCAACTGGATTCCATGGAGCTCTTCAAGATGAGGAGAGGCAGGAAGGGAAATCCTTAGTCTCTAGCCCCTCCCTAGACATTCACAATGAAGTGAGTACAGTAAAGGGTCTGAGGAGTCCCATAGCAAGGGAACTGTTTAATTTGAACTCTTTGCTTCCCAAACCCTTTCCATCATGGAAACATTTTTTTCCCCCCCTGCGGGCACTTAATTTACATCTTGAAGATACTAGAGTTTGTAGGATGCAGTTTGGAAATGCTGAGGTGGCCTGGGGAATAGAATTTTGGCACTGGGCTTACTGAAAGGATCATTGAGGTCCTTCTGGAAAACTCCTACCTATCCATTGAAACCCAGTTCAGATGCCCTCAGGTTCTCTGTGGTGTTTCTCTACTCCCCGCTCAGGGAGAATTAACCAGTATGTGCCCCACGATGCTCACATACCACTTTACTCTGTTCCTTTTGTGTGGAGTTGGTTGGAGTTGGTTGGTTTTCAATCTTGCTGGACAGAAAGCTCCTTGAGGGCAGGAACCACATGTTGCTCGATTTTGGTTCCCTCCTACCTGGCACGTCATAGGTGCTCAATGCACATTTCTCAATGGAATTTAGTCCAGCACCCTTGTTTTACAAAGAAGTAAGCTGAGATCTAAGGAGGAGCCAGGGCTTGGCCTGTCTTCACCAGCTGGACTTGGCAGGGTATGGGGGTGCTGACCAGGCTTCCAGGTTCCCCTGAACCTGCCTGTCTCCATCCTTGACCCTGAGCCAGTTGTCATGAGTGCTGGGTTTTCTCTACTGCATTTCTGTTCACAGTCGAGCAGGAAAAGGACTCAGGTAGGAGAAGCCGTAGCTAATACATCCACTTGATTCAGCAAATGTCAGGGTGGTCATTTCTGTTCCCACCTTAACACCCCATTAATGTCACCGGTGACTGTAGGTTTGGTTTAAGGGCTAATACCCCTGATCATGGTCCTGGCCTGAGACTGGTGGGTAGAGGATTGTGCTTCCTCTTATCCTTTTGTGTTTGAGGCTAACTTAATGTCCTGGCAGGGAGAGTAGCCATCAGTTAAATAAGCTGAGCGAGGGCACAGCATCCTGAAAGCAGGTGAGAGGTCGCCGCAGAGCAGATCATCAGCACCTCACTGGGCAGGTGGCAGGGCCTGGCCTCTCTAGTGTCCCCTTCTCCACCATCTTCTTCAGGGGCCTCAGGTGGGGTGGGGGGGCTGGAGCTCTCTTCCAGCCTGGTGGGGACAGGGTTGGGAGAGCCGGGGTAGGGAGCAGGGAGAGAAGGGAAAAGGGTCCTGGTGCCCTGAGAGCTGATGCCACCTCCTAGGTCCAGCCCTGCCCACCTACTGCAGCGGGCTGACTTCTGGCCTTTATGTTTGTGTCCTCAGCATATGGGACGGCCTTGTCCCTCCGTGGGGTTCACAAGCAGGGTGTAGGTTCCAGGCGGTGAAGGCAGAATCTTATCTTGGACCAATTAAATAATTATGGAGTGGGTACTTTTTGTACTGATGCCTGGAGGTGGGAGTGGGGCACAACGGAAGTGCCAGAGGTAGTTTCCTTTTAGGGAGCTTAGCGTCGAGTTACCCCAGACATGCCTCTGGACCTTTTCTAGGGCTCAGCAGCTGGGAGGGATCCTGCAAGGGCAGATGATCAGGTGTCAGCCTGGGGTAGGGCAGCAGGATGGGGTGAGGGGAGGGGTATCAAGGGAAAGAGGACTGGACTTCCAGAAGAGCCATGTGCCTTTGGTGAAGGAGTAGGGCAACAGGACACCCATGTCTCTGGAGGAATCTTACCCTCACACCCCCACCAGGATAACTCTGAGGCACGCATCCCACACAAGCTCCCCAGGTTCCTCAGTGGGATTAAGCTCCAGTCACCACAGGGGTTACTTGCTCAGCTTCCTTCCCTTGCATCTCACTTCCCCACTCCCCTACTAGAGCTTCCTGGGATCACCCCCCAAATAAACTACCTGCTCTAAATCCTCAGCCCAGGGTCTGCCTCTGGGAAAACCCACCCTAAGACAGTGTATATTTTGCAATCTATCTGGAGGATGATTTGGCAATAATCAAAATTATACATTTGGCAAGTATCAAAATTATAAATGCACATGTTCATGGGCCATGGACATGAAATTTATCCTGTAGATATACTCTTATAAATGCCAAAAGATTTATGAACAAGGTTATTTTTTGGCAGCACTGCTGATAAGAGCCAGAGATGAGAAACATGTAAATATCCATCACTGGGGACAAGATAAGTAGATCACGGTTCATCTAACACATGGAATATTATGCAGCCATAAAAAGGAATGAATGGGGACACTCTTTATGGGCTGATTTGGAACAATCTCCAAGATAAATTAAGCGGAAGAAAGCAAGGTACAGAAAATCATGTTTGTATGAAACAAAATCATGTTTGAAACAAAAAGAATATACAGCCATAATTGCTTGTTTATGTAGATAGACAGGCGATCTCTGTCAGGAAACTGATAACCGTGGAGCCTCTGGAAAGAGGAATTAGGAGGCTGAGAGCAGGGAAGGGAGGGAAATTTTCAGGATATATCCTGCACCTTTTGATTTCTGCATCATGTGCAAGTTCTGTGGAAGCTATTAAAAAAAAAATATATATATATATATATATACACACACATACAACTTAAAAATAATTGTAAGGAATAACCATATACCTGGATGCCTGATCACAGAGTTTTGCTATAATGATCAACCCAATTTTAGCTCGTCTCAGGAAAGTTGAACCCATGGCCAGCAGCGTTCAACCTTCCTTTTCTCATTTAGCTTTCCCATAAGGTGGTTCTGCATCATTAGTCCACGTTTCTAAATAAGGAAAGTAGGCCTGAGTCCAGTCTTCCCCCAAGATGCTGGGAGTCCAAGCCGCCCTTCCCCTACCCCTTACCTGGGATGACAGAAGCTTCCTAAATCTTCCTGACACAGGGAAGCTTGCAGCCCTTCCTTTATTGAGCTATTTGAAATGCAGATTGCTCTCTTTGGAGAGGATGAAGAGAGGCAGGGGGCTAGATAAAACGACTTCTCCACATGGGCTCCTTGTGGGCAGGCGCCATGTTCTATTTCTATATTCCAGAGGCTTGGTGCAGCACTTGGCACATTTGTTGAGTGGATGGATGGATGGATGGATGGATGGATGTCTTTTTGCCCCAGAATTCCAGGTATGGAGGAACAAAGGGGAAAAGGACCCCCTCCTTCCAGCTCCTAGGATCCTAGGTCAGTAAGCAGAGCTCTGGAGTTGAAAACATTCTGCTTAAAATTCTAGTTTTGCTCCTCTGGCTGCCATGTGACCTTAGGTTAGTCTCTTCACCTGAGCCTCAGTTTCCTTATCTATGCAATGTGCAGTGGACACAGAGTCCTCCTCTGCAGAGGATTAAATAAGATTCTGTCCAGGTGCCCCCAGTGTGCCTGGCACAGAGTGGCCTCTGCTAGGTGTTTGCTCTCCAACCCCCACCCCCCATTTCGGCAGAAGAACAAGCAGCACCAAGACCAGACATTGATGCCTCTCCCTGCATCAATCACTCTCATGTCAAGGGGGTCCTCCTTCTCTCTAACTGACCCATCCTACTATAACCCAAGTCTGCAGCCTCCTGTACTGTGGTCCATGGGCAAGAGGGAAAGCTGTCAGCATGGTCCCTACAGGAGGCTTTTCCAGATCTGAAGGCACAAAGAAAGTCAAGGTTGAGTCTTGTTGACTGTGGGCGCAGGAGCCCCAGCCCCTCCTGCTTGGCCCGTCTGTTTTAACTTCTCTACTTCCTCCTGGGCTCAAGGACTCTTCGTGCAAGGTCAGCTGAGGATTGCCCAGGGTTCCAGGGCACAGCACCTGCCCCTTCTCCATCCCACTCCCTTCCCCTCCACCCAAGGAATCGACAAATAGCTCAGATTCCCAGAGCTAGGAGATTGAACCCGGGCATGGAGCTGACGAGTTGCATTTTACAATAAATCTCCGCAATTAGACCCTTGCAAACATCTTCACTGTCGCTTCCCTGATATACGGCAGGGAATGAGCTTAATGTCCCTGGCAACCAATTCTTGGACTAAAAATAGTTAGCTTGTGGGTTCACCTTCCCTTGTTTAACATCCTATCTCTGCTGGGGCCACGGAGGGAGTGAGACTGGGGTCTGGGTCCTTCCCTGGAGCTGGGCCGGGTGTCAAGGGTTAACCCAGCTTTAACTAATGTGACTGCCAAGGAATTAGCCAGCAGGGCAGGGGCGGGGCCGCCTTCTCTGAGGGAGGGGAGCCAGGCTGTGCTGTTTTATTTTAAGTGTGCAGGCTTTCTGAGTAGGCAGCTGCCTTCCCAGAAGACTCTTTAGTTGGCCTTCTGAAATACCACCTCTTCCTCCACCCTCACACTCCCACGCACCCCCCAGCAGACACCACCATTCAGTGGACCAAGAATGGGTTCTAACCCACTGTGCCACCTTGGCCTGGTCCCTTCTCTCTGGTTTGCTGTTTCCTCATTTGCAGAAGGAGGGATTAAATGAATCCATCTGTTTATGTACTGGATTTTCAGATATCGTGGACTCACAGTTTCCAGTATTTTGTCCCAAATGTCCTCACAAACATCAAGGTTCCTGAAATGCCAACACCTCAGTGTGCAAACTCCCTCAGGGACCATCAGGCAGATGGTACTAATTTTTCCCCTGGAGGGAGAAAAAAAAAACAACTTTAACATTATCTTTAAAGTCCTGTCCAGAGCTAAAAATTCTAAAATCCCTCTGTCTTAGAGCCACTTGCCAACAGTAAAACACCAACTATCCCCATAAAACAGCTTGTTCATGAAGTCTTATCAGTCAGTCACATCTTAGTATAAATCAGTCTATAAAGTCCTTTCCTGGAAGAGGAGGAGGAGCATGGATTCTTGGGGTCCCTCATGGGGCTGTTAGGATACTGAAAGCCTCACCCAGCTCCCCACCACCCACTATGAGAAGCCCCCATGTGGAAGCCAGGGGCCTCCACCAGCTGTGGCCCCAGCCCACCTGTCTAACCTCAGGACCTCCCAGTCACGCTCTGCTCCAGGGTCACTGGACTCCCTGGAGTAGACCAAGCACAGTCCCACCACTGGGCCTTTGTTCACAATGGTGCCTCTACCTGGAGTGCCATTTCCCCTTCTCCTCTCTGTCCCCACACCACATTTCTCGGTTGGTGGAAACCCTACCCATTTTTGAAAGTACAAATGCCTTTTGTGAAGGCATTCCCTGTCCCATGGTGAAAATGAGTCCCTCAGGGTCACTCTTCTACCGGCATTTGGAACCCTGCAGTATTAGAGACAGAAGAGCCTTAGGGACCATCTACACCAGCATTTCCCAAAGTACTTCGACTGTGACCCATTATAAGAAATCCACTCCGTGTTGTGACCCAACACACACATAAAACATACATAAGTGCACATATGCACACAATGAATACAGGTATACACTCAACTATAAACACATGTAAACACACACAGATACAAAATACACACATGTACACATACCCATGTCTTTTTTTTTCTTTTTTTTTTTTTTTTTGGTTGCATTGGGTATTCGTTGCTGCATGCAGACTCTCTCTAGTCGTGGCGAGCAGGGGCTACTCTTTGTTGCAGTGCGCGGGCTTTTCATTGCGGTGGCTTCTCTTGTTTCAGAGCGTGGGCTCTAGGGCGCGCCGGCTTCAGTAGTTGCGGCTCGCAGGCTCTAGAGTGCAGGCTCAGTAGTTGTGGCACGCAGGCTTAGTTGCTCTGCAGCATGTGGGATCTTCCCGGACCAGGGATCGAACCTGTGTCCCCTGCATTGGCAGGCAGATTCTTAACCACTGCGCCACCAGGGAAGTCCCCTCATTTCTTTATGTACTACTTATCTCTACTATGTGCAATGCGCTGATTCTGATATAGTTGCTTTCCTTTTTTTTTTTTTTTGAATGCTGGTTCTGACTCACTAAATTTATTTCACCATCTTGTAATGGATTGCAAAACTACAGTTTAGAAAATGCCGACCTAGTTGAACTCCTTATTTTACAAATAGAATTACCAAAGTCCAGAGAGAGGAAGGGACTAGCTCGAGGTCACAGAGCTGGCTGGCGGCAAGACCCAGACCAGACTGCAGTTCTGTTGGCTTCGCAGGGGCGACCTCTCCTCTCACACAGGTTGCAGCTGTTCCTGCAAGATTATAAATCCAGGAGGAAGAGGGCGGTGTCCCCAGCCCCCCCAGCCCCTCCCCCTGTAAAGGTCTCGTCCATAGCAGGTGCCTAATAAAGGGCTGCATTGGAATAATGATGAGAAAGTGTTTGGGAAGTCAACGACGGCCCTGCTGGAGCGAGGGGTTAATAAATGCAGCAGCCTCGGCTTGGAGGCCAGGTCAGCTTTAGCTCATTAGTGGGGCTGGGCTTTCCCAGGGTTTAGGAATGCTGAAATTCGCGGGGGGAGCAGAAATCCCGCTGCTGAGTTGGGGTGGAGGCGGGGAAGCGAGGAGGGAAGGATGGAAGAGGGGTGGCGCCCCGTGGGGAGGGGAGGTTGGAGGGACGGTGGGCGGGGGCGCGGTGTCAGGGCGCGACCGAGCGGGGCTGCGGCTCGTTGAAAATCTGAACAAGCTCCAGAGAGAATGGAACTCAGTCTCCTTCTGCCTCGTCTCCTCCTGTCATTCTGGGAGAAGTGGCTCAGCTCAGAAGGTCGGAGAGGCGAGGCAGGGATATGGAGGGGGAGAGATGAGAGAAGGCGAAGACGCAGAAATGAGCAATTTGGACACAGTTAATATCAGAGGCGACGCTGCTCAGGGAGCCACTTGAGGCTTCCCACAGCCCCTTCCCCCTCCACTGCCACCCACACTCCACCCCCCACCCCAGGGCTCAGCCACCCTGGGAACGGAGGTGCCAGTGGCTCATCCACCCACCAGAGCGCCCCCCTCCCCAAGTCCGTGGGCCTCGTGGGAAATCAGAGCGGGGGGCTGGCCAGCCTGGGAGGGACGAACACTCATTCACTGACCACATGAGCCACGTTCTCGGCCTGAGATAGACTTGGAGTCTGCGAGCAGAGCCCTCAGGAGTCATCCGGGCCCACCTCCTGTGTACCTACACCCCTGTGTACCTGTGATCAGCACAGGATAGAAAAGGAGACAAGTAGGGTGACCTGGCAGAAGCAGGGGCCTGGCCGCTGGTTTATTCATTCATTTGACAAGTATCTAGAGTTCCTGCTGTGTGCTGGGCCCAGGGCTAGGTGCGCTGGCGTGGACTTGTCAACAAGGCATAGAGCCGAGGGTGGAGCAGGGAAAGCAGACTCTGGACAGGGCTGTTTTGAGTGGCCAGGGGAAGACCAAAGAGCTGGCCTGCGGTACTGGTGAAGGCTTCCTAGAGGGGGTAAGGTTTAAGGTAAAATTTCCAGAGTCCAGATGAGGAGTTGATGTGTGACAGGTGGCCTGGGGAGTGCCTCGTGTCTGCGGTTTGGTGGGGTCTCCTCAGCCCTGTGTCTCAGCCTCAACTTTGCAGCCCTGGGAACTTTGTTATTTTAGCTGCCTCCAATGGGACAGAGCTCAGTGGGACTGACTCACAATAAACAAACCTTCCAGAGACTGAGTCATACATCAAAATGCCAGTTTGTTTTTCTGTAATGGAAGTATATTTGGCAAACTAAGCCTCACTGGCAGCCTACTTTAGGACTAGAGACCCATAGTGTGAGTCTCAATGCTACATCACACCAACTAAGGAACTTGGGCAAACCTGTAATCCTCTATGAGTCTTGGTCTCCTCATCTGAAAATAGGGATAATCATGGCTACTTAGGGTTGTGGTGAGGATTAAGTGAGCTATTGCATGTAAAAGTGCCTCATTTCTCTGTAAGAATATCTATACATGGGTTAGTGATTTCTTAAATTTGTATTTATCTTTTTTTTTTTTTTTTTTGTATTTATCTTTTAATAGATGGTGAACGCACATGGTACAAAAGTCCAAAGGTACCAATGGATTTAAACTGACAAATGAGTCTCCTCCCTGCTCCCCACCCCTGCCTCAATCCTCAGCTACCCAGTTCCCCTCATTGGAAACAAAACAAATAATTATCATGACTTAAAAAAATTTTTTTTAAGTCAAAAAAATTATGACTTTTTTTCAAAAAGATTTTTGTGATATTATAAAAGTAACTCATGGGTTTAAAAATAATCCAGAGAGAACACAAGGGAATACAATGAATACTTTTTCTTTCTCCCAAGCCACCCAAGCTCACACCCCAGAAGTAACTATGGTCGATCGTCTTGTGTTCCTTTAAAGGATAACAATTATTGCTTGTTCCCAATGCACCTTTCAAGGGAGGGTCTGCACAGGAGAGGTTACAAATGAGAACGTGCTGGATTAGTCAGGAGGTGGGCAGAGGTGGTAGGAAATCCTCAGGAGACTTTTCTGTCAATTTAGGGCCGTGGAATGAATTGCCTTTCTCCACTCCGGGGAGATTTGTCATCCATCCACCCACCCACCCACCTACCTACCCACCCATCCTTCCAACCCTTACCAGCTGGACCCTCTGCTAGGTGCCGTGGGGAATACAAGGATGAATGAGTGAAGTATGCTCTCCTCTCTTGCATCATCAGTGGGACAAAAATCCATGGATTTATACGAGTCTGAAAGGGACAGGAGTGGTACCTTAATATACCACCTGCCACCACGACCCTTTCATAAACAAGGAAACTAAGATCCAGAGAAGAAAGGTGACTTGCCCAAAATCACACAGCAAGTAAATGGCTGGGCCAATGCTGAGAGGCAAGTCTGGGGACACAACCCTATGTAAGACGGGAACTGATGGAGGAGAGAAGTGGGCCTGGAGTGGCAGTCCAGGAGAGAGTCTAGCTGTCCCAGAGAGGGTCAGGGCACCCCAGACAGCCAGCAGAGCTTGAGGAAAAGTGCCAAAGCAGGGAGCTTGGCAGTGTCCAGGATTCATTCTGGCTCCCTCAGGATGTTTACAGGGGAGGACCCAGAGCAAGACGGGGATGGTAGGTTGGGCAGGGATTCCTTGTCCAGCGAGAGGGGCTCATCCTTGGGAATTCAGCAGCCATGGGCCCAGACCCCTAGAGCACCTCTGCAGTTGTGTGGTGCATAGCTGTCTTCCTCAGCACAGCTGGAGAGGAATGGGCAAAGCCTGGCCTTGCTGCTCTTTGTCCTGGACCCCTCCACCTCTTGCCCTCCCCTGCCCCATGACAATATCCTTCCCGTGAGGTTTGGGGAGACCCTCAGTTCTCCTCCTGACACCTCTACCAACCACACCTCCAGCTGGATGCCCTCTGCTGGGGTCTCTGCTCGTTTGTTTTGGGTTGTCTCACATGCCTCCTTCACCCTTTGCCCTCTCGGTCCAGTCAGGCGCCCTGGGGAGGCCTCACCAGCCCTCCAGTTCGCTAGGGTTACATGCGGAAAAAGACTCATTGTGCAATCACATTTGCAAACTCAACTTCTGAGCAGCCTGCCTCGATCAAGGACCTAGCAGGGCAATGAATGGCCCACCTGAATCTAGATAAACGAGAAGGGTTTGTTAAAGGGACTGTTTACAACAATTTGCACAAAATGGGGAAACCACAGGGTTTCCTGTAGTTAACCACATGCAGTATCTTGGGGGACAGGGGAAGGTTACCAGAACCCTGAAGGAGAGTCATGGAGAGAGGCTGCCATGAGAGCTTGGGGACCCTCAGTCAAGGGACATAGCTAGCCCACGGCCTCCCCACAGGGAGAGAGCTGGTGGGATAAATACCCCAACTCACGCTCCTCCCTTCCTCTCGTCTTCAGCCGGGGCTTCCTATTGGCTAAATCCAACTGGAAGTGGGAGGGTGAGGGAGCCCATTGGTGCACGTCACACCAGTCAGCCCTGGAGTGCACAGCAGGTAGGGAAAGGCGGAGGGTGGGTGTAGAGGGGCGACTGGGAGATCCCTTGCGCAGCCACCATGGCCTCCTTCATCTCTGACACTCCTGCTCCTCCTCCGTGCCCTCCCGAGTCCTACCAGGCTCTGTTTCCTGTGAATGGATCACCTACCTGTCTCACAGGCAATTTCCCCTCTTTCTCCCCTCTTCTGCCTCATGACTCAGGAGCCCTGTGCGCTTCTTTCCCACGTGGCCTGCTGGTCGGACCCAAGAACTTCAGCCTTTATCACCCCTTTCCCCTGACCACATCGGGATGGAAACGTCTGGCCAGCCTCAGGCCAGTCCTCTCACGCAGTAGGGACTCGGGAAGGAGCGAGAGTGAGACCTTCTTCCGGAACAAGCTGCTGCTGTGTGTGCAGTGGGCTGAGCCCTGGTCAGCGCTTCTTTGGCTCAGGCATGACTGGGGGTGCTGGCTCCCACCCAGCTGAGCCTCTGGGGCTTGGCCAGGTGGCAGCCAGCAAAGCTGAGGTTGGTTCTGAGCCACAGGCCTGGCTTTGGAAATCAGGCAACGAGTGGCCCACGGAGGCTGCATACCATAGACACCGCAGGGCAGGGGTGGCATGGCCCGGCCCCCAGCTCAGCTGTGGCTCACTAAACCTAGGCCTCAGGTCTCCCTGAGTCTTACAGGGGCTGTGGGGCATCAGCTGGGCCTGAGGAAGGCTGTGTGGTACAGTGCAGAGCACAGGAGGCTGAGAGGCAGGAGGCTGGGCTCGGTCCAGCTCTGCCCCGACACAGCTGGTCTTGGAAAAATTTCTTCTCTCCTGGGCAGAACCCTTTTCCCAAAATGAGATCTCCCGTAGAACTCCAGTATATAAAACTGGTTCAAACAAAAGTGCAGCCTCAGAGCCCCCTAGCCAGTCTCCTTACCACCACTTTCTCCCCCCACCCCATCTCCAGCATCAGTCCTTGGAGCATCTTTTTTAAATCTTGGGGTTGCACAGAAAATGATTTGGAAATCCTGGCCAATATGCTCCCTGAGAGGTCTCAGACAGCTCTCACGTGCTGTGAATCTTCAAATACATAAAAATAGACAAGGACTTCCCTGGTGGTCCAGTGGTTAAGGATCCGCCTGCCAACGCAGGGGACACGGGTTCGAGCCCTGGTCCGGGAAGATCCCACATGCCGCGGAGCAACTAAGCCCGTGTGCCACAGTTACTGAGCCTACGCTCTGGAGCCTGCGAGCCACACTACTGAAGCCTGCGCGCCTAGAGCCCGTGCTCCGCAACAAGAGAAGCCACTGCAATGAGAAGCCCACGCACCACAACGAAGAGTAGCCCCCGCTCTCTGTAACTAGAGAAAGCCTGCATGCAGCAACGAAGACCCAATGCAGCCAAAAATAAATAAAAACTAAATAAATAAATTTATATAAAAAAATAGACAAAATGTTACTATAACCTCCCATGTGCCCATCACCCAGATTCAATAATTAACGACGCATGGCCAGCCTTGTTTTGTCACTATCCCCACCTGCTTTCTCCCTTCCTGTATTACTTCAAAGCAAATCCCAGACATCATGTCATTTCACCTGTAACTATCTCAGTTTGTGTCTCTAAAAGATTAGGACTCATTTTAAGTATATAACCACAATGCCATTATCACACTTTAAAATATCTAATCAGAATTCATATTTCCAGTTGTTTATTTATAGGGGTTTTGTTTGTTTATAGTTTGTTAGAATCAGGGTCCAAATGAGGTCCACATATTGCAGTTGGTTGATAGGTCTCTCTTTGTCTTGTTCTATGAATTGTAAGTGGCCAGTGAAAGTCAGGGTGGTCAGTTTTTGTGCGCTTCTCTGGGGGCAGTGAAGACATTCCCAGGAAACTTGAGGGAGAATCTGTTCAGTCCTGAGCCTCTAAGGGAAGAGGCGGGAAAGAGTGAAAAGGCCAGACTGAGGTTCAGTTCTGTGGTTTCCCACCAAGAAGCTGTAACTGTCTGTTTGCAGGGGGTGGGGGGGCGGTGAGATCAAACCCCAGAAGAGGGGGTGCCTCACCAGTGGTGTGAAGGACCCAGAAGAATATGGATGCCTACTGAGTCTTCTGCCCTGGAGGCAGGAGCCTGGGGTCTAATCCACTCGTAAAACTGACCATTAACTGAAAACATCTCCTTTAGCATCTCCTGAGACACAGGACTTTGCCAGAGGCTGAGACTGCTGAGATGAATGGGGAAAGTCTGCCCTCCAGGAACTCATAGCTCTTCAGGGAAACAGATAACAATGTACATTTAACCTCTAGACTTTAATTAGTGATCTGTAAAATGGAAATAATAGCACCTTACTTATTAGACCAGCAGGTTTCTATGAGAACCTTCCTGGTTACAAATGGGATTTTATGAATAGGAAAAAAGGGACAAACTATACCTATAAAAGAGGTGGAGGGGAGGGAGGGCAGGGTGCTAACCTGGTGGAGGGATGAGGAACATTCATGAAGACCCCAGAGTCCTCAAGTCCTGGCTTTACCAACTACCAGCTGGGTGGCCTTAAGCAGGATGCCCCCACCATTGGTGTTACCCCAGTGTCTTCCCTGGGGCCTCAGTGTTTTGGAAACGATGGAATTCAGGAAGTGTAGAGTGGGAAACCCTTGCTCTCTGGTGATTCTCAGACAGAGTAGAATGTCTGGGTTTGGATCGTAGCCCCATGGAAAGCCAAGGTTTCTGCTGTCCATGGTACCAAACTCTTGTCTAGGTTTCAGTGCCTCAACCTCAGCACTGTGGGTGTGTTGAAAGAGATAATTCTATGCTGTGGAGGCTGTCTTGCACTTTGTAGGATGTGTAGTGGCATACCAGGCCTCTACCCACAAAATGTCAGTAGCTTTCCCTCAATTGTGAAACCAAAAATGTCTCTAGTCTTTGCCAAACATCCTCTGGGAGACAGAAGCACTCCCAGCTAAGCACCACTGGTCTAGGCTAAAGGGATGCTATTTCTCTGTAAAGATATGTGAGTATGTGCCCTTCCTTTCGACTCCACACTTCTGACTGGTGCCTCTGATCTGTTTTCACTTCCAGAATGTTCCCAGGGTGTCAACACTTCTTATTTCAGTGCACCTTTCGAAAGTTCTTTTAGGGACTTCCCTGGCAGTCCAGTGGTTAAGACTTCACCTTCCAATGCAGGGGTATGGGTTTGATCCTTGGTCAGGGAGCTAAGATCCCACATGCCTCGGGGCCAAAAAACCAAAAAACATAATACAGAAGCAATATTGTAACAAATTCAATACCTTTCCCATTGGCCCCGAGCAGAATTAATATGTCTCCCTCCATGCCCATGATGCCTGGTTTATTACTGACCTAATTTCACTAGCTTTTAATTATTCATCAGAGTGGCTGTCTCCCCTTCCAGTCTGAACATCTCGAGGGCTAAGGCCCTGTTATATTAATCTTTATTAGCTTCGGTATCCAGTGGTGACTGGCATATAGTTGCTGCTCATTAAATGTTTGTTGAATGAAGGCACAGATGAATTGAGTAATTAACACCATCTCCCACAATGTTCATGCGATTTTATAAGCTGCTCCCTCCATGAGGCCATTTTCAGAAGCATTCTAGTGCTATCCAAGCATGATCTGCCTGCAAACTATTTGTTGCCAGCTGTGACAAGGTAGGTGCAGAAATTGAGAGTAAGCATGTAAAAAATTTTAAGCAATTTTAGAGTAGTTTTAGGTTCATTGGATCTAATAATTTTAAAAATTGGGCTTTTCTTTTGTATGTCTTTATTTTTTTTCTTGCTTTTGCTTGGTTTAATTTTTAAGTCATGAGATCAGAAATTGTAATAGATTACAGTTACTGAGCTCTTATTATGTTCTGAATATTAGGCTTGTATGTCTTTATTTTTATTTTCTAATAATTCATTCCCACTATATTTTGCAATGGTATCATTCTGCAACAGATTAGAAATTTAAAAATCAAGAACTGGTTCTTCATCACAAGTGGTCTGAGAAATACAGTTCCAGACCATCGACCTCACTGGGATGCCCATGGTTAAGCCAATGGCAGAGGGGACATACTCAGCCCTCTCTCGCTGGGTCCCACCCATCACGACTTATTCTCATATCTGTTTCTCCTACTGTTTGGAAGGACGTGGAATTGTCTTTTAATCCTGTTTGGATTCCTCATTATTTCTCTTTTCTTCCAAATCTGGCAGGTTCAATAGATGAAAGCTGACTCTGGTCTGGGCTTGGACAGGAAAAGGAGAGGGCAAGGGAGGGGTCCGAAGAGAGTTTGGGAAGGGTCTGGCTGGGAAGAGCATGCTGGGATGGAGCAGAAGGTGGTCCTGAGGAGGGTTGGAGAGGCTGCTAAGGAGACCACCCTGAGCCATCAAGGCTGGTTGGCTGGAGCGGCTGGGGTTGATGGGGGGGAGGGACAGCGAAGGCGCCTGAAGGTGGAAGGAAGCAATTTCAGGACAAATGAAAGGGGATGTGGAATCCTTTTACAGAAGGAGTGTTAAACATGAGGCTTTCATAACCCCCCTGAGGTGGTCAAGGCCAAAACTATAAATAAGTAGGTCATGGAGTGATACAGAAGGCCCCCTCCTCCCACCCAGGGGTGGGGGCACTGTGGAGGTTAAGTCAGTGAAATCAACACAATCAACTGGATGGGGAGAGAAAGGGGGATGAAATGTGCCATCTGTAGACGCCCCTTTAGAGAGAGAAGGTCTGAATCCCAGGCCAAAAAGGCCGGAAGAGCAAGACTTGATTACAGCCTGATCGATGGCATTAGCATATTTAAAGATCACATCAAGGAGAGAATAAAGAGGCTCAGAAAGAGGAAATGGTGTTTATTAAGCAGAGAGAAACAGAATCTGGAAATCTGGAGCTGTCTGGTCCTTGGAGAGCCAGCTCCAAGGTCAAGCAGGGCTGGAGAGAAAGGGCTCTGCAGGGCCTGGGCAAACTTCCCTTAGGACCCGCCAGCTTCTTCTCCTCTGATTCCACAGTCCATCGCTGCTGTTACCTTCTAATCGAGAATTCAGCTTTCCATAAAGAACTGCCTAGAGGGAGGGACCACTCTGCCCATTTGAGCATCTGGTCCATTCGGTGATGGTTATGATGATGATGATGATGGTGGTGGTGGTGGTGGTGATGATTACAGCTAACCTTCACTAAGCCCTTGCTACGTGCCAGGCACTGTTCCAAGCCATTTACAAATATTAACTTGTTTAAACCACCCAACCTGTGAGGTAGGTAGTCCTACCTCCATTTTATAGATGAGAAATTTGAGGCAGTGTTAAATAATTTTCCAGGTTTATTCAGCTTGTAAGCGGAACAGCCTAGACTCAAACTCCGGCTGACTCCAGAACCTGCACTATACTGGACTACCCTGCATGTAAGTTTTGTTGAAAACAATTAATTGGCAATCTGGTTGGTGCAAACATCTCTTTGGGATTGGTTGGCGTGAGTCTGTGCCAAGATCAGCATGGCCAGCTCTGGGGCACTAACCAAATGGGGTTTTTTCAAGACTCCGGACTGTGTGCTTCATTTAGAAACTGCTACCCAGTGTGGCTAAGCCAGTGTGACCAGCTGGTTTCCTGGGCACCGCCCCTCCCCCACTTCAGAGCCCCAAACCCCATCAGGGCCCAGCCCTCCGGGCACTTTGAGCTGAGAATCAGGAGGCCGAGGACTAGGCTTACCAGCTATGTCACTTTGGGCCGGTGTCACCACCTGTCTGTGCGCCTCAGCTTCCTCACAAGACTTAACAAAAACTCCCTGTCTAAATGAAGAATCAGTTGGACCCATGAATGTGCTGGCTTTTGCTCGGTGCGCTGAGAAGGGGGTGGAAGGAAGAAGGCGGAAGGTGGAAGGTGGGCGCGGCAGGGCACAGCATCCAAGGCGGTTGGGTTCAGAGTTGGCTTGCAAAGCCGGCTGACCGCCCCTCCGGGAGCGTGCTCTGCCCGGAGCGCTCCCGCTTCCTCGCGAGGGTCTGCGGTTGGCGCTGCAGGCCGAGGCTCTGTGGGGTAGAGTCACTTCTCTGCCTCCCCTTTCGGCTCTGGCGGGAGGAAGGAAGAGATAGAAGTCAAAAGTTCTGTCCGCCTGGAAGAGCTGGAGGGGAACGTCTAAGGGGCTGGGGGAGGCGGGGCTGCTTCCCAGTGCTGGGGGCGGGATGGGGAGCTAGGGGGCCAAGCTGGACGGAGGCCAGGAGGTCTGGCGGGGCGGCTGACCCTACCCTGAGGGCTCGGCCGAGAGGGGGCGCTGTGACCTCCTCCTCGCCCAGCCCGTTGGATTCCTAGCTGCCGTCCCTTTCGTAGCGCAATGCGCGCTCGACTTTCCCCCTCCGCGGCGTTCAGAGGCCGGCGAGTCCTGCAGGCCACCGCCATCTCCCCTGGTCTTGGGGTTCCCAGGTTAAGCTCCTTGCCGGGACCAAACTGGGCAGGCGCTTAGTTTGTAGAATGAATGAAGGATGAACGAACGAATGAAAGAAAATGAATGAATGAATGAGAAGGGTTCCTCCCTCAGAGCTTTCGCGCCTCAGCGCGCACCTGGCGTGCCAGTTCCAAAGGCGCGGGACGTCTGGACCAACACCCCGGCCCTGCTGAGGTGGGGGCGGGGGGACCTTCCGGCCCGCCGCAGGGCGGGAACTGCCCGAACGCAGTTCCCAGCTTCACCAGCTTTCCGCGGCGCCTCTGCTCAGTCCGGGCTGCCCTACTCCCCAGCCTCCACGAGCCTCGCTCTTAGAGATTCACCTGAGCCCCCCAAGTCCCCTCAGACTCCCTTGGACTCCCCAGGCCCCAACCTGAAATCCGGGGGGAGGCGGGAGGCGGGAGGCTGCCTCCTCTCACGCCCCCGGCCCCCCACCCCCCAGCTTCTCCCCGGGCTGCGGCGGCCGCCAGCGCTGCCAGCGCGCCCAGCCGACTGCCGCAAACCCGGGCTCGGGGAAAAGGGGGTCAGCGCCGCGAGGGCGCGGGGAGCCGGCCCCGGGAAGGAGAGGGGACCGAGGAGGCGGGGCGGGGGAGGGAGCAGAGGGGCGAGGCGCGGAGGAGGGACCGGAGGGGAGGGGAGAGGAGAGGAGAGGAGCGGAGGGGAGGGGACGCCCAGGCGAAGGGGCGGGGAGCCGCGGCGACTAGCGGCGCGGACCGCGGGGGAGGCGGCGGGGGCTAGGCGGGCTCCCGGCGGGCGAGAGGCAGCTGCGGGCCGGGCTGAGTCAGAAAGCGGCGGCCGGACTCGCCCGGGAAGGGGAGAGCGAGAGCCCGGCGGGCCGGGCTGCGGGGCCGGGGAGCGCGGAGCCGGGCGCCTCCGCCACCCGCGGCGACACAGGAGCCTGGCCGCCCACCCACGCAGCCCGAGCCCTCACCCGCCGGCCGGCCCCTCTGGGATGTCCGAGGGACCCAGGCATCCAGGACGGTGACCGAGCGAGCCCGAGGATGGGACGGCGCCTGCAGCTCCGACTCGTCAAGGTAAGAGCGAGCCGGTCAGCCCTCGAGCACTGGGGGCCCGCAGCTCCGGGCGCGCAGGGCTAGGCGGGCTATGGGTGTGATGCGGAAGACTGGGTGTCACTGAGCAGAACTGTGCCCAGGTCCGGGGGCGGCCGGGGTTTGAGGAGCAGCCCAACTCCCTCTCTCTGGACCTTTGGAGCCGGCATTGGGCGGGGGGAAGCGGGGGACGACACTGGTGAAAAAAGAAATCTTTGTGGCGAAGCTGCCGGGATGTTGGCGGAGGTGGGCGTGGGGTGGGAGGGTGTCAGCCCCTCCGGGTAACCAGCTCTGTGAGGGGAATCGATCTAGGCTGTGGGAACCGACGCAGGGTTCCCCCTCCCACCCTCCCGGGTAGACTGGGGTCCCGAGACAGCAGGCTCGGCAGAGGGGTTCCCCATCCGCCCCAGCACCCTCTCATCAGGTCCCCCATTCCGCACGCCTCCGCCCTGTTCCTGGGAGCTCCTTCCTGCCCCTGCAAGTCCGGGGAGATAAACGTCCCCGGTGCCTGCGAGCCCTGGATCAATATCGCAATCTCCGGGGAGCAGACCGAGCATCCGGCGGTAGTTACCGTTCCTCCGCCGCCGCCGGCCCGCCCGCAGGAGCACGACGCTGGCTCTCCGAGCCTTTGCACCCTCGGGTCGGTCCTCGAGCCTGCTCGCTCCTGCCCGGGCTCTGGCGACGCGATTCCTGCGTCCGGAGTTCAGGAAAGTCGCCAGACCGCACGTCCAGCGTCTGTCCGCTGAAGTTCTGGGGAGGCGGGGGCAGTTCCGGGGCCCGGGGAAGGGCTGGGGCGTCGACACCCGGGCCCGCCGCTAGTGACAGCTGCCACTTCCTGGTGCCGGGCGATTCCCAAAGCGGTTCGGCTTGCGGGGTGTAGGCAAGGAGGCGGCAGCGGAGGGAGGGGTGGGTGGGCCTCGGCGCCGCCGCGGGGGAGCCCAGCGCGGCTCATGCCTGAGGATACGGACTCCGCAGGGTCAGTGGGGACCGCCAGAGCACAGACACCAGCTTGACTGGATTCAGCGCTTTTACAAGCTATTAGCTTCAAAGGAACTGAATGGATTTGGGGGAGTGGTGCGGACTGACTGAATTTCATTTTTCCATCAATTATTAAACTGTACGTATATCAGCACACAAAGTGGTTTGAGTTAAACCACCAAGATTTAAAAATGCAGCTGCTGCCGGCTCATCAGTTGAGACATTACTAGTTACCGAGGCTTTCTCCATTCTCTCCCTCCCTCTCCAGAATATATATAAGTTGGTTTTTAAAAATGACTAAGGGTTGGTCTGATTGAACCCATATCCCCTCCCCCCCTCCTTAACTGAGGACTGGGGGTGAACCCAGAGATTATTTTCTGGGTGATGAAGGAGACCCGGGGAGGGAGAGAGGAGGAAAAACATCCAGAGAGCTTGACTAGATGGCACTGAGTGGGAATATTTTCCAAAAGGCTAGAGTGTAGCAAACCTGGGTCTAAATTCACAAATCAGTTAGACCAAATTCAGCGTTTTAAATGGATTCAAAGGACTGAACTGTAGGTTTTGGTTTTTGTTTTTGAGTTTACGTGGTAATAGGTAAATGTTCTTTCTCTGGCCTTTCTTAGAATCATGTGCAAATTTCTGCTTAGAATTATGATGCTTTTCTAAAAGGAAAAAAAAATTTTTTTTCTGTTGTGTGTGTGTTTCCTGCTAGGTGGTGAGATGTGTGCCCTTTATGTCTGGCCTAATGAACTCAGTAGGTGCTCAGTAAATGCATACTGAATGAGTAAGAGGCAGTGAATGAATGGGCAGCTAATGTGGTTTCAATTAAATAATTGCTTTTTCTTTTATTTATGTGGCATATACAACTTGTTGGGTAGTGTTCTACCTGCTTTGCAAATATTAAGTCATTTAGTCCTCATAACAGTCCTGGGAAGTAGGAATTATTACTGAGGCACAGAGAGGCTAAGGAACTTGTTCCTTACTTGTTCCTCACTGATATGGCCAGTGAGTGGTGGAGCCAGAATTCAGACTCAGGTACTGTGGCTCGAAGGCTTTGTTTTGTTAGCTTTTATCAGAAAATCTTTTAAGCCACTAAAATCTCATCCTAGACTTCTGCCGGATGAGAGAGAGCACTGGTGGTTTTGTTGGTATCAAAGTCTGAATCTAGGTGGGGTTCATCCAAAATCTGGCGCTGTCCTCAACAACTCAGCCAGTGTTGGGAAAGGATCCACTCTGGGGCCCTTACCATGGGCCTCACACTGTACTGGTTACAGAGAACTGGGAGAGAGTGTGTGTGAATGTGTATGAGTGAGAATGTGTGTGTGCATGGGAGGGTGGTTGTGTATGTCAGTGAGGGAGAGATGATGTGCGTGTGAGTGTGGATGTGTGAGTGTGCGTGGATGCCAAGGAGACAGGTGAAATATTGTCTCTGCCCCCACGGGAGGGCCGGGGACCAACCACATCTGAGTCACCTACCCACCAGCCACAGCTCCTCGCAGGGAGACCCAAGTGTGGCTCAGAATGGTGGGTTTGGCTGAGTGTGAGGAGTGGAGAATGCAAGTCCTGGTGGGCTATTAAAGGAAAGTGAGTTCTGTGGAGAGAGCTGGTTTTATTGCTTTTGTCATAAAAGCAATCTAGCAGTATTACGCAAAGTTTGAAAACCAGAGAGGGAAATTATTACACTCTCACCCTCCTAACACAGCTATTGTTGCCATTTAAAAAATAATCCCTGCAGGCCTTTTTTTCAAGGGCAGGTTTGGGCACAGCTGTGGCCACTGGGAACACCCCCTCACTTACTGTCACAACCCAAGTCTGTCCCATGTTATTCCGGAGCCTCCAGAGGGAGATTGTCACATATTCCCTGTGAGGGGATGCTCTTTTGCCATGTCTATATCTGTGCACATTTGGGCCATTTCCAAATTGCTTCTTTGACAAATAATTTGGAGCCGGGTTTTGAGGGGAGCATGGGCAGGAGGGAAAACGAGGGCAAAAAAGTGAGCCATGGGGTGTGGGGACAATTGGCATGGTCACAGCCCAGGGGCAAAGGAGGAGAGGGGGGCTGACAGCCAGGCCAAGCCGTCAGGATTTGATATGTCCAGCCCTGGGGAGGGGCATGACTTGGGTCCGTCCAGTTCTTAAGGAGGGCATAGATTTGTGGAAAAGCAGGACACTGACCCAGGGCCGCTGAGGACGAGCTCAAGTGGAAAATCCATTTCTCACCCTCTCTAACATTTGCATCCTTGGAGAGCATCAGCAGCCAGTGGTGTTCAGCTGCACAGAAGAAGGAGTTTGGAGGGTCGAAGGTGCCCCTTGGCAACACCCCAAGTGCCCGTGGTGCTTACAAGCCCATGGGCCTGAGCCCCGGCCATGATGTGACCTAGAAGGAAGGGGTTAGGTATAGGGCTGATCATTTTAGAAGCTATTGGGGTGGAAGGACCATCAACCTGGGAGTTGGCAAACCTGACATCAGTCACAGCTATGCCTCTAATTAGCTGTGTGACTTCAGGTAGGTTACCCTCCCTCTCTGAGCCACCGTTTCTCCGTAAACAGGGCTATTTGACTAGATTCTGTTTTACCTTTCACATCTCTGTGCAAGATCTGTTTCCAAAAACACTCCTTAGGGCCACAACCTCATATGAGAAGAGTGGGGTGCAGCAGATTCAATTCCCAGCTCTGCCCCTTCCCAGCTGCAGGACCTCAATACTTGGACCCAAGTACCCTCTCTGAGCTTGAGTGTTCCCAGCTGTGAAATGGAGGCAATACCTAACTCGAAAGGTTGAGGTAAGGATGAAATGAGTTAATACACACACAAAGTGCCTACAGCACCTGGCACAGAGTTTGCTTTCAGAAAAAGTTGCAAGGTGACTGCTCTTCAGAGAAAATGAGATAATGTAGGAAAAAACAGCTAGGAAGCTCTTCATGCTTCTACATTCAACATGTAGCATTTTTGCATCTTTCACCCGTCATAGAACTGGGCCTAATAATCAACTGCATGTGATAAGCGTTTCACAAATGTTTGTTGGCTGGCTGGATGGTGTTATTGCTGCTTCCTTCAGTTTAGTATTGCATGATCAGAGTGGACCCCTTGCTGTTCCCATGAGATGCAGGTGTCACGTCCAAACAGACTGAGAGATGCCAAAACCATCCTGGCAGAAAAGCCATCTCTGATGCAGAAAAGACTGGAACTGCCCCCCTGAGGCCCACTATGGTTATGTTAAAAAGAAAAGAAAAGAATGCAACAAAGAGCCAATGTAGCACCTGGTGGTTTGGAGAATCCATTGAGGGTGGGGCCTTGGCTGGTCTGGAGGAGAGCAGGTTGTTAGCAGGTGACCTGGGGCCTTTCTTGTTTCCTCCTCTGTGAAAAGAGAAGGTGGGGTGATCTCTCCCAGATCTGACTCTACCTAACCATTCATGGCATCAACAGAAGGAAGAGTGAGCCCATTTTGGAGCTAAGGCCAAGTCTTAGCAGCAGTTTTATATTCAATGAATGAATTTGTTAATTACAAATGACTCCTGTCTACTTAGATCCTCGGGGGCCCCTGTCAGCAGAGTCCCTTGGAAGTAACATCATCAAGTCCTTTTTAAATGCTTGTCTTCCAACTTGTCACTCTTGGCCAGCCAGCCCTCACTCCACCCAATGTGGCAATCAGCATCTTCTTGTGTGGATGGGAACATCAGGTGAAGCAGATGTGGGCTTGAAACCTGATTCTGCTATGAAGCTTGGTTATCACTTGGAACCTCAGTTTCTTCATCTGTTTAAAAAAAAAAGAGGAAAAATAGTATCTACTTTATGGGATAATCATAATGACTTCATGAGACGTCAAGTGTGAAATTAAGCACAACTGTGCATTGTCTGGCACACAGTAAGTGCTTAATAAATATTAACTATAGTAGTCACTTAATAAATCTTTACTGAATTTTATCAATCTGAGGAAGAACAGCAAAAAGAGGAGTGGTGAGGGAAAGGGAGGTGGAGGAAGGAGTACTTAGCAATGTAGACTCTCCTCCTGCCCCAGGGTCCTTTTCATAGACCCTGGGGAGAAGGGATGGGGCCACCTGCCATCAGCCAAGCTCAAAGGGCAAAGGACAGAGGTGCCTGCTGTTGGCCCTCTGAACACCTCTGACATGTGAAAACATTTGGCATTAAAAGTAGAGACATGAGGACTTCCCTGGTGGCGCAATGGATAAGAATGCACCTGCCAATGCAGGGGACACAGGTTCGATCCCTGGTCCAGGAAGATCCCACATGCCACGGAGCGACTAAGCCCACGCGCCACAACTACCAAGCCTGTGCTCTAGAGCCCGCAAGCCACAACTACTGAGCCCACATGCCACAACTACTGAAACCTGCATGCCTAGAGCCCGTGCTCCGCAACAGGAGAAGCCTGCGCACCACAACAAAGAGTAGCCCCTGCTCACCACATACAACTAGAGAAAGCCCGCACGCAGCAACGAAGACCCAATGCAGCCAAAAATAAATAAAATTAAATCTTTAAAAAAAAAAAAGTAGAGACATGTAAGGAGGATAATACAGAATGATTAAGTCACTGACGCAAACAATTATTTTAAAACAACTAACTGGATTCCATTAAGCAACAGATTATTAACCATTTCTTTTCAGAGTAATTGGTGTCAACTTCAACAAAACTGAGAAGCTAGAAGGCAGGAGGGGAGGAAGGGAAGGAGGAAGATTTGGGGAATACGGACATGCACTTCCTTTTCTGTGAAATGGGTGTGTTGAGATGCAGTTCTGGGAGATGGGTCCCATGTACACAGAACCACCGACTCAATGCTTTAGCCGAATGTGTTTTTTGGCAACTCTCCGCCCAGGAGCCATGAATCCATTTCAGGGACAGATGAAGATGTTTGTGGGTGCTCTTTCTTCCCTATAAACTCAAGCAATATCACAATTCCTCCCCTGGCCCCGCTGGTCCCCAGGGAGCAGCCCCAGTGAGGTGCTTAGAGATGAGGTTTGTGGGGTGCACACCTGCCCCCCCTTCACCTGTCAATCTGTTCCCATCCTCCAGCCAATCTGGCCGGGAGCCAGGACGCCTAGGTCAAAGCCCAGGACAGAAACTGGCCAGACTGGTCCAGCTGCTTCTGTGCCTGAAGAACCAGGGAGACGGGGTTTGTTCTAGGCTGACCAACTACAATTTGGAGCCCACCCATAGCGAGTTTTAAGAGGTAGTGAGGCTACCCGGAGGCACAGTGGGAGACTTAGGTGAACCTTTCAGCGCTGGGAGGTCAGGCCTTTGGGACAGTGTATTGCTCAGTACCCTGGCAGGTGCATGGAGCCGAAGAGCTGGAGGGCACGCTGCCCAGGGTGATGGGCTAGGGCAAGCGATGGCTGCAACATTTCCATTTACAGCAGGGTTTCCCCTGCTTTCATCCGTGTCTCCCCAGCCTCCTTGGCAGGATGTGTGAAGGGCTCCGTGATTTCCAGAGATACCAGCTGTTCCTGGAGCAGCGCGGCCACAGTGCGGACAGAGCTGGGTGGGATAGGGAGGGATGGCCAGGGATGAGGGGCTGAGCTGTGTAGGCTGGAGACGGAAACCAGGCCCAGGAGGGCTTTGGCTACCCTGGGGAAGGGTCGAGGGAAAGCCCCGGGCTGTCTAAGGGGCAGAAGGTCCCCCTGCACTGAGGGCCCCGACCCCACAGTCAGAAGCAAAGGCCCAGCTGGGTGCCCATGGGCCTGCTCAGGATAGATGATTTTATTATTATATAAGATATGGACATGCAGAAAGACAGAAAGAAACCAAAGGTGATGCAGAGATGGAGACCACTGCCTAAAGTTGGCGTGAAAGAGAGATGAGGACAGAAGGGCCTGGAGGAAAGTGAAGGGAGGAAGGGTGGGAGGGAGAGAGAAAGAAAGGGAGAGAGAAAGATGTGATAGCAAGAAAAAGACCTGCGTGTCTTTTTTGGCTGTTCTTGCTTAGTACTTTCTCTTTAGCGGCCAAGTGAACATGTGCCTCTGGTAGTGAGGCCAGAGGTGGCCTTTACCGGGAACGCCCCTCTCCATTTCTTTTTTTTTTTTTAAGAGTTTCTTTCTTTCTTTCTTTTTTTTTTGGCTGCGTTGGGTCTTGGTTGCTGCTTTCTCTAGTTGCGGCGAGAGGGGGCTACTCTCCGTTGTGCTGCGCGGGCTTCTCGTTGCGGTGGCTTCTCTTGTTGCGGAGCACGGGCTCTAGGTGCATGGGCTTCAGTAGTTGCAGCACATGGACTCAGTATGTGTGGCTCGCGGGCTCTAGAGCACAGGCTCAGTAGTTGTGGCGCACGGGCTTAGTTGCTCCGCGGCATGTGGGATCTTCCCAGACCAGGGCTCGAACCCGTGTCCCCTGCATTGGCAGGTGGATTCTTAACCACTGCGCCACCAAGGAAGTCCCATTCCCCTCTCCATTTCTTACAAGAATTCCCCGCACTCTCCCTAATCTGCTGCCAGGAGCCTTCCTCAGCCATCAGGGTCAGCAGAGCCCCGGAGAGCAGGGATGGCCTGAGGCATGCCGTGTGGAGGCTGCGGACGCCTGCCCACGGGAAGGAGCTCCCCCCAACCCCGCACCCTCCAGCGCCCCCAGGGCTGGGCTCTCCCAACCCAGTTCAGAAGGAACAAAGCCTGTTGCCTTTGAGGTTCTACCCGGGCCCCCAGTGTGCAGTCTGTCTCTTTCTTTCTTACACACACACGCACACACACGTGCACACACACACACACACACACGCTGGGATCCTCAGGGAGTCCTCTGCAGTGTTCCTAATAGCATCCCCCCACCTGCTCAGAGGCTGCTGCACAGTCAGACCGATGAGACAGGTGGGCAGCTCCCTCCTGCCTGGGCCAGGGCTGGAGGACTGACTCCCGGAGTAGCAGCTGGGCCCCCAGGGCCCTGGGGTCAGTAGTGGGGGTGGATGGCAGGTTGGACAGCCTCCGTGACCGCGCCCCAGGCCGCACATGCCTGGCTGGGAGCCCGAGAGGCTGGGCCTTGGAGGGAGGGCTGTGTCCTGGGCGTGGTCTGAGCCCCTGCCTGTCCCCCTCCTCCTGCCCTTTCCCTCCACTTCGCCCAGCTTCTCTGGCTATTCACCGAGCGGCCTCTGTGCCCGCGCCCACACACGCGACCCCATGGAGTCCTCCTGTCCCACTCTAGGGGTGAAAAAACCAGATGTTCCCCGCATCTCTCCATCGGCTCTTCTGGCCCTCTGCCCCAGCCCTCCTTCCTACCTCCACAGAATACTCATATCTGCCCGCCGCCTGCCTTTGGCCGTAGTGTTCCTCCTTCTAGGGCTTCTGTCCCCCCAGTCTCTCTACATCAATCCTAATAGGTCCACCAAATTCTCCCTGAACCATCGCTACCCTCTCCTCCAGGAAGCCCTCCAGTCTAAGTTCATCTCTCACTGGTCGTTCCTTTGCTTGCCCTCCTCCCCCTCATGTGAGCCTCTGGCTCACGGTGGAGCCTGGGCTCTCCAACAACAGGGGACCCTGCAGCTCTTTGGTCTGTCCCCCTACAGGATACTCAAAACATTTACCAACCAGACCCCGCATGGACCTCTGGTCACTCTCACCTAACCCAAGCCCTGTCCCACCATAGATTCTGAGCTCTGCCGGGTCAGGAGGATTCCCTTAAAAATGAAAACAAAAACAAGACTGTGTCCCAAGCGCCTAACCCAGTACTCCAAGCTCCGTAGGCACACAATAGATGCTGAATTCAATGGAGGGCATCTCCCCGCTGAACATTTATCTGTGTGTGTGGAGGTGCTATGGCGACAGGAGACATGGAAATGACAAGCTAGACAGATAGATTCCCCTGGCTCTGCAAGTGGATTTATGACTCAATGGCTTATCGAATGCTACGCTGTTGGCGCCATTTAGTAACATTTAGCAATTCCAGTCCTGCCCCACGTTCCATCCCTGGTTCCCGTAGCACTGGAGGCATTTGTCCATGTGTAAAAGCAAGGGCAGCACTTTGCTTCATGAGGGGTTCGGGCAGGGCTGGTAGGAGACGTTGCCAGAAGCAGGTTTGGAGCTGGGCTGAGGACAGAGATGCAAGAACTTTCTCAGAACCTGGGGTCCTCAGAGAGCAGGTCCAGCGCACTTTAGTCCCCAAGCAGGGGCTGGGGAGGAGGCTTGGTGGCCGCCTGGGGCTCCCTCCCTGCCGCTGTCCCAGTTCTGCTGGTTACGAGGCAGGAATAGCCAGACAAGGCAGAGGTGGGCAGAGGACACTGGTGGAAGGGAATGATCCCATTCTTGGCTCCCTCCATGGGATCTTGTCTCTCAATCTACATCCCTACCCTCTAGCTCCCTAAGGGTGGGTGTGGGGCAGACTTTGGTGTCTTTCTCTCCAGATTGCTGGGCCCCAGTGACCTCACAGTGAACACCACTGCCAGGCTGTGAAACTCCGGGCGCATGCAGTGGCACATGTACATCCCTGAGAAGCAGAGCATCCCTGGGGGAGGAGCGCTGTGCCTAGAGCTGAGGAAGCAGGAGGCCTGGGATTGGGGCCGGCTCCACCACTTCCTGGCTGGGTGACCTTGGGCAAGTCACACAACCTCTCTGGGCTTGGTCTTCCTCTGGACCACGATGGAGAATAAAGGGGGAAATGCCTGTGTGCTGAGGGGCCTGTCCCCCCTGAAGCTCAGTGAGTGGGACCTGCTGCTTTCCCTGGTGAGGTCCTTCCCCCAGCCTCCACTCTGTCCCCCACTCCCCCCCAACTCCTCCCCTTGACACTGAGCCCAACTGGTACTCAAGACCCTCTTCCTCCACGGGGCCTTCCCTGGTGAGCCGGCCATCGTGTGCTCTCCTCCAGCTAAAGCAGGGCTTCTCAAACTAGCTGTAGGGAAGGCCCACATGGGTCTTTCCAATCCATGGCATGTGGTCCTGTTGTGCACAATGACCATGCAGCCTGCATCACACGACTCTTCTGGAGAGCTGGACAACATCTGGAGTGGTCTAGACCCTGTTCAATGAGATCACAGCAAAGACACCTTCATATCAACGTTTCCAGGTGCTGACTCTCAGTAGCGAACAGTCCGCGGTCCCGCACAGTCCCCACCACCCTTTCAGCAGCGCTGATCTAAACCCCTCCTTTGGGGCCAGGATTCATAGCCCAGAATCTCTGGTTCACTTTTCAAGGGAGTCTGGCTGCCGGCCAGCCCCTGTACCTGTGCGCCTCCTGCTGTAAGACTCGGTGCTGTAGCAGCTGGGCTGGGCTGGGCTGCCGGAAGCAGGAAGAACCCCTGTCCAGGAGGGTGGAAACCTTTGGTCTATTCAGAGCCCTTACCACCTGGCAGGTTCTGGGTGGGCCCCTTCCCCCGCTTCGTTCTCACTCATCAACCCGCACTTTATCACCCACTGAGGTCGGGGCAGGGGTTGGGGAGACACATGACAGTCACAGAGCTCTGGTGAGACACGGGAAGCCCTTCCTCTGTGGTGGGCTCACCCCAGGGCTAACAGGACTCAGCCCACACTGGTTCTAGCCCTCATCCCTGGGCTCCCCCAAGATGAGGGAGCGCGACTTCTCCAGGGTCAGCTCTGCCTTCTGCCTCCGAGGAGCTCGCCCAGGGGCAAGCTGGGCAAGCCCCGGTTGCTGGCTCCAGGAAGAGGCTGCGTACGTGCCCTCCCTGTGCTGCTTGATCCCCAGCGTTGGCTGTACCCACAGGTGGCCACCTTCCTGCTTCGTCTCCATCTCCTGTGCACACCCCCCAGGAGGAGGCCTGGAGCCCTGGGGGCTCCAGGACAGCAGTGAGGGGAAGGACCTCCCATCTCCCCAGCTGGCCAGGAGGGGTCATTCCCAGCAGTCTCCTGCCTTTGGGCTGAGGCTAGGAGGTGGGGGAATGACGGGTCCAAGGCCACAGGGTGAGATCAGGGCCTCTTCCTGTCCTGCAGGCTCTTCCCTCTTGTCCTCTCCTTCTTTCCAGCATTCTCCTTCCCATCACCATCTTCCTTCCACACTCCCAACTTCCATGATGGGCAGGCAAGTGAGTGTTTTCAGAGCTGGGAAGGAGCTGCAAAACCCTCCAACCCAGGGTTTCCGCTGCTCAGCACCGTTGACATTTGGGACCAGGTAATTCCTTGCTGTGGGGCTGCCCTGAGCATCCCCGGTCTCTAGCCACAAAGTGCCAGCAGCTCCCCCTAGCTGTGGCAACCAGAAATGTCTCCAGATGTTGCCTCGTGTCCCGTGGGGGACCAAATTGCCCCCACTTGAGAACTACTGGGCTAGTGCAGTTCCCCTCAATTCTGGTGAAACTTCAGAATCACTTGGAGAACATTAAAAAAATAGAGAGACTCCCAAGTTTCCCCTCAGGCCCGCCGAGCCCAGATCTCTGAGGTGAAGCCTGAGAAACAGAATTTTCTGTCTCTTGGCTGCCAGGCATTGTCTGAAACTTCTGATTTTGTCTAATTCCCTTCTTTTACAGACAAAGAAACAGGCAGGGCCATTGCCCAGCTAATGGATGATTATATGGTTATTCCTAGTCCCTGCCCTGAATCTCCCTGCTCACTGGGGTTCGGTGGTCCAGCAGCCCCCTCTAAACCACCCCTCATGGCCTTGGAGGGCAGCACTTCTCCAGGAAAAACAACCCCAAAACCTTTCGCTGTTTTCTAACAGAAGTTAATTTCCAGCCGTCAGATGATTTCACTCTGCCTTCCCGACCCTCTTCACATCCCTTTTAAAATGCAGCTTCTTAAAGGACATCACTTTGCTGCTGACACTGAAATCCCCCTCACTTTACACTTGTCAGAGAGCTGGCTGAGCGAGAGCATGGCTGATAGTGGCACCTTCGTGGCTGGTGTCACCGTGCTGTCCCCAACACCTCGGCTCTGTCTCTCCGGGTAGCAGATGCTTCTCCCACCCCCTCAGGGACCAGTTCCCAGTGTCCGGGAGCAGCTCACAGCTCGCGGCTGAGCAGTTCCCAGGGTCAGGGGCTGGATCAGAGCCCCGGTCGGGCTCCATTCCCTTGCGAGAACCAAACTCCCCCCTTCCTGAGCCCCCCACTGACAGGCCCCACTGGTGTCTACCCCCCAGTTCCCACTGCCAGCTTTCGGGGTGCCAGGCTGTGGCCCGGAGCTAGAGGTCAAGAGGCAAAGTCAACCTGTTCCTCCTCCTTTGGAGGATCCATGCGGTGGTGGGGCCTAAGAAGGAAGGCCGGACAGGCAAGGAAACAGGCTGACCTGCTCAGGGGCACCACCCCAGGATTGGAGCATCTGTATGGTGGGTAGATAGTAAAGGCTCCACTTCTTGGGGTTGAGAAGGATTAAATGAGAAAAATCACAGGGTCTGGCACTGTGCAAGTCTTCAGTCAAAGCTGGAATTTAGAAGAAGAAAGCAAGGAAGGAGAGAGGGAGGGAAGAAGGGAGGAGAGAAAAAGAAAGGAAGGGAAGGGAAAGGAAGGGGAGGAGGAGGAGAAAATGGAGGCTAGGGAAGACTGAGACAGGTGGAGAGCTTAAGACCAGGAGAGAGAGGAGGTTAAGTAGGAGGGACACCGGGAGGCCGAGAAGGCATGAGCTATGAGAAAATGTTAATGAGTGAATCGAGAGCGAATCATAGAGGAATCAAGAGGAGGAGAGAAAGAATGTGTGAGTAGCAG
This sequence comes from Balaenoptera ricei, assembly GCF_028023285.1. Lineage (NCBI taxonomy): Eukaryota > Metazoa > Chordata > Mammalia > Artiodactyla > Balaenopteridae > Balaenoptera > Balaenoptera ricei. The sequence continues at coordinate 16,899,296 of NC_082658.1, read as the reverse complement.
AAAAGGAGGCTAGACCAGGATGGGAGGTCAGCGGTGCTCCAGGGCACTGCCCGCCCCGCACCTCCCTTCCCTGCTCTCAGCAAATCTGCATCAGCGACAGTGATGCAAACTTTACTTTTGCAGGTGTCTGCTGGCTCCTGGGAATAGAGTGGTGGTGGAAAGTGGGTGTGCACACCCTGGGTGGGCAGGCAAACCAGTCAGGGGGCGCTTCTGGAGAGAAAGGCCAAGTCAGGAAGGAAGCAACTTATACATAATCGAGTAATACTAATCACTACCGTTGGTTAACGGCTTACCATGTGTTTGGACCTGTGCTGTTTGAAATGCACCATATTGTTGGATCTCTCCAAAAGTTTTAGAATATAAATACTTCATCCCTATTAGCCCCATTTACAGATGGGGAAACTGAGGCTCAGGGATGTTAAGTGATTTACCCAAGGTCACACGGGTAGGAGGGGGCAAATAAAAGATTCCAGTGTGGATCTCTCTGGCCTCAAAGTTAAAGGTCTGAATTTCTACTCTCCTATAAAACCTGGAGTCAGAGCATATTCAGAGCTGGAAAGGAGTGTAGGGAACACTGCCCTCCTCATTTCACAGATGAGGAAACTGAGGCGCGGGGGCAAGGGAGGGAGACTTGTCCATGGTCACAGAGCAAGTTTGTCAGATTCGGAACAGGAGCACAGCCCTGCACTTTCCACCCAAAACACTTTTTCCTTCAGCACAGCCTCCTGGAGTCCAAGGTGGAGATCAGTGCAGGAAGGAAGACCAAGAGCAAAAGAGAGCTCCTGGTGGGCAGGGGGAAGAGATGCAGGAAAACGGGGAACAGGAAGTGAACCCGTCAAAATGTCCTGGTGGGACCCCATGGTCAGAGGGGACAGAAAATGAAAACCCATCCATTCATTCACTCTGTCAGTCATTCATTTATTCATTCAACAAACATGTATGGGGGCCCACTCTGTGCCAGGCCCCACTAAGGGTACAGAATTAGCCAAACACAGACCCTGCTCTCAGGGAGCTTATAACCAACTGGACAGCATATCTGGGACCCTTGGAGGGGAATGTGTGAACTCCAGAGCTGGGGTGTCTCAGGTCCTCACTGCCCTTAGGGTGGGTGAAGCAGGTTTCAGCTCTGCTGTGGGGCCTCGTTGTGGGAGCAGAGGTGTGAAGTAGCAGGGAAGGAGGCAGGGTGCCTCCTGAGCCCAGGGCCCCAGGGAGAAGACCTGAAGGCGGGAGCACCCAGGTGTGCCCCACTCCCTGAAATGTAGGCAGGAGATCTTCCTTCCCATTTTTTCCTCTCTGCACAACAGCGATTTAAGTTAATTAAATGGAACAATAAATTCTTTCTCAACTGCCTAGAACAGAATAATCTTTCACTGCTCACCCACTTTGGGGAAAGCACAGGCTCTTTGCTTTGAGGTGGCGACAGGTTGTGGCTATCCTAGAAAGAGGCTGTCCTGGGGCAGGATGGGGAGAAAAGGGTGGTTGGGGGCAGAAGTCCTGGGCAGTCAAGAGGGCTGAGAAAGGACACCTAGCATCACCACCCTCTGTCCCAAATCTGGTTTTACCCTGGCTAGTCTTTAGAGCACCTCTGCATGGATTAGAAAATGCACCCCCCCGCCCGAGGGTCCCGGCTCTGCTGATGCACAGCCTGCAATTCTAGCCCCCAGAGACCTCTCCACTTGGCACCTCTGTGCAGGGCAGAAATTGCACAATTGCATGTGGGCTCTGTACCTCCCCTGTATTGTCATTCCGTCACTACAGATATATCCCCTGTAGGCACACAGGTTTCAGAAGCGTTGATTGCGCATATGTTTTATTTCTGCAAATCAGATCCTAATTTTTAAATCCAACGGGGAGCCAGCTTTCTAAAGAAATCTTGATTTATGATCCCTCTTCTTTTTCATATTTAGATGTTCTTTCTCTTGGCTTTGCTTAAAACAGGCTATACCTTGAAAACCACATCTCTGATAAAGGGTCACTATCCAAAATATATAAGGAACTCATACAACTCAATAGTAAAAAAAAACCCAAAAAACAGAAACAAGCCCCACAAATAATCCAATTAAATCTGGGAAATGCAAATAAAAAACACAATAAGATTTCACCTCACATCTGTTAGAATGGTTATTATAAAAAAGCCGAGATAAGTGCCAGGGAGGATGCGGAGAAAAGGGAACCCTTGTTCACTGTTGGTGAGAATGTAAATTGGTGCAGCCACTGTGGAAAATAGTATGGAGTTTCCTCAAAAAGTTAAAAATAGACTGCCATATGATACAGCAATTCCACTTCTGGGTATGTATCCAAAGGAAATGAGATCATTATCTTGAAGAGATATCTGCATCCCCATGTTCATTGCAGCATTGTATACAATAGCCAAGATGTGGAAACAACCTAAGTATCTATAAATGGATGAATAGATAAAGAAAATGTGGTATATACATACAACAGAGTTTTTTTTTTAATTTTTATTGGAGTATAGTTGCTTTACAATGTTGTGTTAGTTTCTACTGTGCAGCAAAGTGAATCAGCTATACGTATATATATATGCCCTCTTTTTTTTGGATTTCCTTCCCATTTAGGTCACCACAGAGCACTGAGTAGAGTTTCCTGTGCTAAACAGTAGGTTCTCATTGGTTATCTATTTTATACATAGTATCAATAGTGTATACATGTCAATCCATATAATGGAATATTATTCTGCCATAAAAGGGAAGGAAATCCTGCCATGTGTGACAACACGGATGAACCCTGAGGGCATTATGCTGAGTGAAATAAGTGAGACAGAGAAAGACAAATACCATATGATGTCACTTATATGTGGAATCTAAAAAAGTCAAACTCAGAGAAACAGAACAGATTGGTGATCGCCAGGAGTGGAGCGAGGTGTGGGAATGGGTGAAGGTGGTCAAAGGTACAAACTTCCAATTATGAATGAATATATTCTGCGGGTATGATGGACAGCATGGTGACTATAGTTAACGATACTGTGTTATATATTTGAAACTTACAAAGAGAGTAGATCTTAATAGTTCCCGAGACACACACACACACACACACACACACACACACACAATTGTAATTACGTGAGATGATGGATGTATTAACTAATCTTATTGTGGAGATCTTTTTGCGATATATACATATATCAAATCATTATGTTGTACACCTTAAACTTACACAATGTTATACGTCAGTTACATCTCAATAAAGCTGGGAAAGAAAGCCACAGCCCAGAGAAAAGCAGACTCAGAATGGTCAGATATTCGGGTTGTGGAGCCAGGGGACCCCAGGACCCAAGAGGAGTGGGCCTTCCTTCCTCAGCCAGCAGATGGCAGTGTCCACTGGGGGTCTTGCCTCCCAGGGAGGGTTGCAATCTTGGCTTCACTGGGGAGTTGGGGGGCCTCTCTGTGCTCCAAGTCAGGATCTGCCACAGTCTCCTGGGCCAGGGAAGGCAGCCAGGCTCAGGTTCACGCCCAGCTACTGAAGTGCCTCCACTGAGCCGGTGCCTCTGAGGTCTCACCTCCCCTCTCTGGGCCTGTTTCCATACCTACAAAAGATGAAACTGACCAGCTACGACAAGCTGATGCTCAGGAATCCACCTTGGCACTCCAGGCCTGAAGGATCCATCGCAGCCCGGTGTCTGGGCCCTTCCACAGATGGCCTGTCCAGTCTCCTCAAGCTCAGGACCCTCCCCTTGCCTGGAAGCCCTCTCTCTCCTTCTCACAGTCTGTGCCCACTCTGCCATTCTCAAACTCACCTCCCCCAGGAAGCCTGCCCACACCATCACCTTGTGCTGAGCCCTCCTGTAATCCCATGGTCCCCCTGTGCTCACCAACACCTTGCCTTGCCATTCTCCTTTTAGTGTGTGTGCGTGTGTCTGTCTGTCTGTCTGTGCGTCCTTCCCTGCCTCTTCTGAATTCCTTTCCTTTTTTCCAAATCAAGGAGTCCTGGACTCCTTGAATGTAGAATCCCAGTTCAGCAAGGGGCTCAGTGAGATCACTTAATCTGGTGGTTTAAAAAAACAAGAGACAAAAATCAAAACAACTTTCCTTCTAAGCTGAAAAATCCCTTTTCAAAGGAAAGCTTACAGAGAAGGCAGAACAGTCTGACTGAGTGAAGGAGAAGGCCCTGGTCCTGCTGCAGCCCCACTCTCCAGGGCCTGGAAGGAACACCAGGACCAGCCTGCTCTAATCCAACCCTCTCAGTCACCAAGGAAGATTCAAGGGCCCAGAGTGACCCAGTCATGATAGTGACCCCATGGGCACTTCTAGCAGACTTTAAATTTCAGAAAGCATCTTCCTCCTTTTCTCCCCCCTCCCCAGGTGACCTGCCTCCCTGTGATGCAGGAAAGAAAGAGCACGTTGCCCAGAGGGGCCAGGTGACTCGCCCAAGTCACACAGTTAGTAGTAGCAGGAGTGGGCTCGGAACTCAACAGAAGGGGGAGGAATCCTGCTGAAAGATCGCTCGCAAATGCTGCAGCTGTGGTTCTGCCCAAGGGCCAGCTCAGTCCCTGGCTCCTAGGGAAGGTTTTCGTGGGGCCTCTGAGGGCTCTCCCAGGCTGAGCATCAGAAGTTGTTGTGTAAGGGAGGGAAGGCAGGCCCCCGTCTCCCTGCTCCTCATGAATTTGGGGAGGTGAGCGCGGCCCCTGGTGCCTCCAGTGGCCCTTCAGGATTCTTGCTGAAAGGTTAATTACCAAACCATCCCATCAAAGGAAATTGCACTTTTGTGCCTTAAAGACCAAACTGAGCTTCTGCAACATAGTTATTTATGGACTCTAATAAGCATTTTCTGGGTGTGATTAACCTTTATGCCAAAGTCACACTGGGAATTGGGATGGCAGCTTCAATTCTAGCCATGCTGTGTGCTGGCCCGGGGGTGGGGGCATGTACAGCAGCTGGAGCAGCCTGGAGCAGGCAGCTGTCAGACTCCGGCCCGCCCACCTTGCCCTCTCCACGGTTCCTGCGCCCTTCCCTCTCCTCTGCCCATCGCTTCTTCCCATGCCCTATCCTGATCTATCCCCCTCCATCCTTCATCCACTTGAAAGACAGACCTGATCGCCTGCTTACTGGGCCCTAGTCTCCACTCAGCTGCTAAAAACAGTTCTGTGACCTTGGGCGCCTCAACTATAAAACCCCTGTAAAATGGGGAGCATGGAACTTTGTCTACTTTCCACAGCACAGTGCCCCTTCCGTGTCAGGGACCCCTGGGTCCTAGGACGGTCGGTTTATGTGATGCTGTGATCAAGCCACAGCATGACCTTGGCCTTCTCAGATTTAACATTCCAGCTTTGGCTCTTTGGCAAGTGGAGAGATTTGCAGTTGAGGTGCGGGTTTTATGTGGGGGCCTCGGGGCTGCCAGGCTGGCACACAGAAGTGAGGATCTACCTCGTGAGTGAGCCTAGCGCCTGCCAGCTTCAGATCCTCAGTCCCGTTTTGGTTTTCTCTCCACCTCACGAAGACCTGAGAGCTTGGTTTGTCAAAAAGGGTTCTGAAAGGAGAGCCAGCGGCTAAGGCTGATGACAGAGGGGTCCAAGAAAGGGGCGATTCTTAGGTCAAAACCACTTTTGGTTTACTTTGAGAGAGGATGACATGTCCAGTTTGGTGAAGCCCAGGCCTCTGATGTGACCCTACTCACCACATGCTCCAGCCATATTTTTTGGAGTGCTAGACCTCACCACAGAGTGAAGGAAGCTCTTCACGCTCCCCAGGAGAATGGTCAGCATTACACGCAACATTCTGCATTTAATTACAGGGTTTCATCCCCTCCCCTGCCTCGTGTGTTTGTCGACACCAGATTAAGAATTCACAGCTTTAGCAGAACACAACATCCTTGAAACTTCAGGGGCCTGTCTCTACAGTGCAATACTCTCCTGTTGGTGGAGTTGGAAAACTAGTGAAAGTTGAAGAGGAGATCAACGTATGGTGGAAGGAAATACACAGGAAAACTCTGGACTTTTCATGAAACTGTGATTCAGGAATAAGCCAGGAGCCTTGACAAACCCTTCCGCAGAGCCAGAGGTGGCACAAGCCCAGATTCTGTACAGAGCCAACATTTCCTGAGAGGAGAGATTGGTTTGGGAATTGTAAGAAACGTTTTTCTTTGCATAGTGCAAAACCGGCCCTCTATTGGGAGAAAATGACTTTGTGAACCAGCACATCCAAGGAGAGGTAAGGGTCAGGGTTACAGTTAGCCAGCCAAGGACAGGCTTCATCCCGTGGCATTTGCTTTGGATTCATGATGAATCTGGACTCGCCCTGCTCCTCTGTGAACCCCAGGACATTAAGATGCGAGGCTAAGACCTCCTGGCTGGTGTATTTGCCATCTAATTAGAACCCTGGGGCAGAAGTGCATTGTACTGAGGCAATTCCATGCATTTGGGACTAGTCTGAGTTCTCTGAGTGCCAGGGTCTAGTGCATGTACGGAGGGGACCTGGGCACATTGACGGGGGACCAAGTTGCTTTGCTTTGGAGGGTCGGAGAAGGTGCTGCCACGGGGAGGGGCTCTGGACCTGGCGTTTGAGGACGGCAGACATCACCAGGTGGGCCAGGGTGAGGAGGGGGCAAAAGTGTGCAGACACCAGCAGGAGCCTACATGCTGGGGAAGCAATAAGTAATTCAGTGTGAATAAAACATGGTGTGCTTTCAAGGAGGATCTGAAAGACCGAAACACAAAGCACAGCTTCAGGCTTAGAAGGATAGCGGTGGAATGCCAGGCAGCAGGGCTGATATTTTCACATAGGGTGTTGCCGGCTTCTTTAATTTACCTGTGACTGAGCTGGCTCTGGGAGCCCCATTTCCACGCTGTGTGTGTGTACACGTGTGTCTGTGTTGGGAGGTGGCAGAGGCAGGGGTGGGTGACAAGCCGGGGGTGGGGATCTCTAGTCCCCTTCTAGAAGAGGCCTCTGGCCACCCCAGCTGAGCGGCCCTCTTTGGGGACAGCTCAGAGCTGGGTCCCTGCGGACTGCGCCGAGCCGAGCAGCAGGTCTGTCAGCGAGGACACAGCTCTCCGCTCGGCACGCAAGAGCCACTGGCGGGCCTGGTGGCTTCCTCCTCTCTCCGCTTCTGCGTTTTGAAGTGGAAAAGGAGGGTAAAGATATTTTGCCATCTCTCTGGGGACAGTGAAGTTTAATTAGTGATTAATAAAGTATTGGAAGTTCCTTGGGGCCAGAGAGATGAATGAGTTTGTTCTAATCACTCCCGAGTCCCAGGAGCGAGTTAGCTGACCCCAGCGCCGTTGGCTGAGGCCAAGCGCTGGGCACGGGATGGGGGTACAGGGCCGGGGGTGGGGGGTTGCCTCGGAGCGTGGAGCTTGGCCCAGTAAGAGCAGAAAGACCCCTATGATGTGACAGGAGGAGTGTGCCAGCGAGGGAATAAACAAACCCACTGCGGACTCAGGCACAGCACTGAGGGGACAACGTGGGGGAATCATCAGGGTCAAGGAGGGGCTTCCTACAGGAGGTGTGGGTGGAACAGGTCCTGACCAGGAGTGGGGAGCATTCGATTCCATCTTGGGTGGGAGAGCGGGGAGCAGGGTCTGTCTTTGTCATCAGATGGCGGGAGTGGGCGGGTGGGTGGCACAGGTTGTGAGGGTCTGGGGCTCAGGGTGGAGGCCAGTTTGGGAAGAAGGTATGGGAGCAACAAGGCCAGGACTTGGGTGAGGCAAGTGAGGCATTTTTCTCAAGCGTGGAATTTAAAGAGCTGCCCCAAAGTGCAGTATCAAGATAAATCATATTTTAATATTATTACTGATTTTTCCTTTTACCCGAGGCTCCAGTATGGCCCAGTACTGTTAGTGATCCTGCCTTTTTCAAAAAAGCGTTTGATATGTTGTTCATCATGGAATTTTTTGCATTAATTTAGAGTTTAAAAAAATATTGCATTAAAATATTATGTATCTTGACTACTAAGTTTTCTGGTGCCCCATCCCCCCACCCCGCTTAAATTTTGCACTGGAGGTGAATGCCTTGGTCTCCTCACCCTAGTCCTGGCCCTGCGAGTGAGGTCTGCAAATGAGGGCTGCGAATGTGTGCTGCTCGTGTTGGCCACCACCCTGGCTCTACTCGAAATTAGAAACTTGCTCACGTGGGACTCGGACGAGTCCCTACCTCTCTCACGAGCTCATTTTCCCCTGTGAAATGGCTAAGGCTGCTTCCAGATCGAAGTGTCCCTGTCTGAAGTTCTGCAGTGAATTTTGCAGAACTCTTTGGAAATGGGCTGGTGCTGAGACACCCTGGCAGGTGGGGGGGCGGGGGGGAGGAGAGGAGACGGTCCCGGGGAGGGGACCCCAGGAAGGAGGAGCAGAGGAACAGGGGTGGTGATGCGGAGAGCAGCCTCCCATGAGGTCAGGGAGACAGGGCTCTGCTGGTCCTTGGGCTCTCAGGTCCTGACAACTGGAGGGGGGCGCTGGTTACAACCCTCCACTACCCCAACCCCCCACATGCTCCTTAGTCCTTCACAAATCAAATCCCAAGGGAAACAATCACCTCGCCTCCAACCCGTGACTAAATAAGAATCACCAAGTTCAAATCTATCAGCGTGACCTATTGAATGCCTGTTGTAGACCTGAAACACAATGTAACTCGTTAATGTATTCAGCAAATTAGAATGCAATGAACAAAACAAAATCCCTCCTGTCTTGGATCAAGCTGTGCTGCTCACAGAGGACTTCTACATACACTGCGTCCTGTAAGCCTGGCGGAGTGGTGGTGGGGAGGCTAGTACACCCGTCTTTACAGGTGAGGAAATCGAGGCACAGAGAGGTCAAGTAACCTGCCCATGGCAACACAGTGAAACTGGGGCTGGATGCCAGGTCTCTTTTGACTCTAAATCCACAGGGAAGGTGTTGACCTTAAGGGAGGGGACACAATGATTATGTGCGGGTGTTAGTTGAAGAAGGGGACAGCCCTCTAGGTGTGGGACCCATGCTACTCTCCCCAAGTGGGCTGAAATTTTGGAATCAGAGTGACACAGGGTCCCCAGGGAGGGTAAGAGGCAAAGATTCTCCCTGGATTAGGGCAGGCATCTTTCCAGGCACATTTATCCCTTCACCTCTCTGGGCCTCAGCTTCCTCATCAGGGACGGCCACGCCAGCCAGCCCCTCAGAGAATGAAGTACCGTCGCGGATATAAAATGGCTTGGTAAATGGTGAGGCACAATTTGTAGTGACCAGTAATTAGCTGGGCGGGGATGAGGGCCCGGGAGGCAGCTCATTAAACCACAGGTCCTGAGCTCCTGCAGCTGGGGAGGGAGGGAGGCTCACTAATGGGGGTCTTCTGTGAGCCCATGCTGGGGGGGAGGGTGCTCGGGGGGGCAGGTGGGAGGGTGTGGGTGTGGGTGTGCCGGGACACGCCTGTGCCACCCTTGAGACCCCGTGAGGATGGAGGTGGCGTGCTCAGGCAGACCCTCTCTGGAGGCCCCCAGCCCTCAGGGAGAAAGTTCCCCTCTGTCCTGGGAACCTGGGCTCCTGCTGTCACCTGCCTCCCTTTCAGGCCCCTCAGAGAGCAGGGCAGCCCCAGACCTCGTAGGCAGAGAGGACATGGCAGAGGAGGAGGGCAGGGAGGCTGGGCCGGTGGGGGAGGGGTGTGTGTCTGGGATGAGACGTGTATGAAGGGCACAAGAGGGGCAGCAGGAAGCTCCAGGCCAGACCGCTCATGACACAGTCTAACTGTGTCCCTCACCTCCCTGTGCCCACAGGCCCTTCTCCTCCTGGGGCTGCACTCCATCTCCGCCTCCCTCCAGGACCAGCACTGCGAGAGCGTGTCCCTGGCCGGCAACATCTCTGGTGAGCACCCCCATCTGCCTCCTGCAAGATTCCAGGTCCCCACACCCCCCCCCAACCCCCAGGGCTCCCAGAGGCTGCACACAGAGCCATGCATGCCCTGGGGCAGGAACAGCAGAGAGATTTCCCCTCTGGGGCTCCAAGCAATCCATCATCTATCCACGGAGTGCTGTGTTGAGGAGGATCCTGAAGTTGGGTGTGAGTGTGGTGGGAAAGAGAGCTGCGATTAGGTGACAGCATCAGCCGGGGGCACAGAGGGGCTTTTGGGGCAAGTGTGCCAAGTAGTTATCTGCCCTGCTTTGGGCTGGACAACAGGGGAAGTCACCCCAGCCCTTGCAGCTGTGAGAACCAACAGAGCGGAGGGCTGGGCTGTGACTCAGGCATCAGTGAGGAAGAGAGCCTGCTGTTTGCTGCTGCTAAAAATGCCTGAAGCATAATATGTCGGGCGCTCTGTGTGGGGCACTGTCCGAGGTATTTGAGATACAGCTCTTCCTTGACTTACAATGGGGTTACGTCCAGATAAGCTTATCATAAATTGAAAATATCGTTAAGTCAAAAATTCATTGAATACACCTAACCTACCGATCAGCATAGCGTAGACTAGCCTACTTTGAAATGCTCAGAACACTTACATGAGCTACAGTCGGGCGAAATCATCTAACACAAAGCCTATTTTATAACAGTGTTGCATATCTCTTGTAATTTATTGAATACTGTACTGAAAGTGAAAAACGGAATGGTCGTCTGGGTACAGGTTGGTTGTCAGTGTGTCAGTGGTTTACTCTCATGATCGCGTGGCTGACTGGGAGTTGCTGCTGCCGCCACTGCCCAGCATCACGAGGGAGGATTGTACCACATGTTACTAGCCTGGGAAAAGGTCAAAATTCAAAATCTGAAGTGTGGTTTGTACAGAATGCATATTGCTGTCAAGCCATCGTAAAGTCGAAAAATCATTAAAGTCGAACCATCGTTAAGTCGGCGACCATCTGTATATTCACCCAGTTTTTACAACGACCTCCTGAGGCAGGTACTGTTATCCTCCTTTTACACATAAGGAAACTGAGGCACAGAGCAGAACTACTAAGCGCTGGAGCTGATTTGAGCCCAGGAAGCCTGGCTTCCAGATACGTTCTTTACCACCGTGCTCTACCCCTCCTCGATAGAAAATACTGCTTAACTGCAAATATTACTAATACTTGTATAACTTCACCATTTACAAAGTGCTTTTGTATAATAATCTTATTTCATCCTCACAAGAGTTTAAGATGCGATATTTGTACAGATGAGCAAACTGAGGCATGGGAGAATTGGTTTTTGGGCTCCTGAGGCCATGCCTTTTCTAATTTGGGGTGTGGTCCTTGAGCCCTCATCCTGGTCCCTTTAACCGGGGTCCTGGGGATGCTGCTGCCCAGGTGGAGAGGTGCACCTGAGGGTCTTTGGGAGGCTTGTTCTTTGGTGATTCATTTTCCTCTGCAGGTCTCTCTCCTTGATTCAATCCAACTCATTAACTGAGCACCTACTGTGCTCCGGGCCCCATGTTCCCTGGCAGAACAAAGAGGAGCTCACAGTCTGGTACGGGAGTCAAGTTCATAAACACATGTGCTATGAGGTGCAAGGCCCGCGCTGTTGGAGAAATGGCCACCACGTGCTAGCAGGGAAGCAGGGAGTTTCTGAACCTGGGCCTGCGGGGAGAGGAGGCTTCCACAGCTCCAGGCAGCTGCCCACTGGCCTGCTGTTCCCTCACTAGGGTGGGGGTTCGGGGGCGAGAGAATGAGCACCAGACCTGGAGCACCGACTGGGTTCCCATGTTCATAGTGGTGCTCAGTCTTGTCCTGTCTGCTCTAGGGGCCCCCACTGATAGCCACAGGGATGAGCATGCCTTTGACTCCCTTGAGCCTCACTTTGCAGTTATAGAGTAGGGTGGGAGGGCTGACACCTGCCTCAAGGATCTGTTATGATTAAATGCACTATGTTTAATGGCAATATTTCACAAACTGTAGAGTGCCATACCACTACCGAGTATTATTTATTATTGTTGGTAAGAGCAGGCTTTTAAAAGTGCTTACTGTGTAGCTGGAATGAGGGGCAGGCACTTGCCACGAATTGCTCACGACAATGGAGATGGCAGGGAGGTTAGATCGGGGTGGTGTGAATCCAGGAAGGCTTCCTGAAGGAAGAGGTTTCAAGGTGAGTCTCTGAGAGACTCTGAGCAGGGACTGGCAGAGAAGAGCCAATGCTCTGAGCCGAAGCTAGAGTTGACTGAGGACTAGCAGATGGGTTTGGTGGAAGAACAGGGGAGGGGTCAGGAGGGAAGAGCAGTAAGCCTGGGGAGGTACTGGGAGCCCAGAGCATCTGGCTGCAAAGTTGGCTAAGCTGGGCCATGAGGAATGGAAAGTTCTTGAGCAAGAGTCTGGAGAAAGACTGGGAGGGAAGAGACCTGCTCGGAGGCCTGGCCCGAGAAGAAGCTCCCCCCGATCCCAGCCCCTTGCACGGCGGCCAGGTCAGTCTCCACTAACTTGCTTATTGTACTCCTGTGCAGTGACATCCCTGAGCCCACGAAGGTGTCACCTGTCCTTGGAGGCAGCAGGCCGTGATGAATGTCGTTCATTTCCCGATGATTTGTACTCTGTGCCCCTACCCCCAGCCCAGCCCAGCCCAGCCTGCCTGGCTTCAGGGCACACAATCCATCACCCTCCACAGCAGCCGCTGAAAACGGGCTATTTGTCTTCCGACGCTAAGACCTACCCAGACTGATGGGCACTGGTAGAGACAGATGGTGAGGGTGGGGTGGAGGGACTGAGACAGATGGATGGTCGTCTGGCCGGGGTGGCTGGCACTGAGCTGGGGCCTTTGGGGGGCCTGTCACATGCCAGGAGCAGGGAGAAGGTGGGTCCCCAGGGCTGAGGCTCCATCATGTGGCAGATCACAGACTTGACAACTCATAAAATCATGGCATGAATATGACGGTGCCAGAAAGTAATAGAATTATTGACCCATGACATCAGAGATAAATGGAATCATAGCACTGACAAGGACCCAGGGTCATCTCCTGTCTTAAGGTCATGAATGATAATAATAATTAATGTAACAACTAATAATAACAACTAATGTTTACTTAGTGCCTATTGTATGTTAGACACCATTCTAAGTGCTTTAATCTCATTCAGTCATCAAACAATACTGTTAGGAATTATTTTTATCATCGTCTTACAGAAGAGAAACCTACAGCTCAGAGACGTTACGTAATTTGCTCAAGTACACATGGTTACTAAGCAGTAGCCCCAAGATTTGAATCAAATGGTCTGATTCTGGACTTTCCCGCCACCATGTATGTGGTCACCTGGAAAGTCGCAGTACCCAGGGCCCACTATGGTCAGTCCCCCAGGGGTGCAGAGACGCGCCTGCAGCTTCCCATACCAATACTGAGTTTACACACAGCTCCCAGTATTCCTCAGAACCTACTATGTACCTGAGACTGTACTAGGTGCAAAACTGAAGAGCCCATAGACCCACAGGACAGGAGGCTCCCACCCACATGTCCTGATGAATCACACACACATGTCCTGATGAATCACACACCCTACAAAGGCATCTCCCTATTCTGCCCAGCCAAGGAGAAGACAGTCCAATGACAAAGTGGCCGAGCAAAGAGCAGGGCTCTCTGCCTGGCCTCTCCATGCCAGGTGACACCGGCAGAGCCCCTGCCCACTCATCCCAGCAGCACCTTCCTGGAATGAGCAAGCAGGTGTGTTTCAGAGACTGCCCTTGGGCCACTTGGCTGCCCCTCTGGGCAGCCTTGGCTGAGTCTCCCTCCTGGGCTTAAACCAAACAGGGGGATGGGCTTCCCAGCTGCAGGGCTGCTGCCACGTGCCCACCTACCCTAGTTCATTCAGAAGCCCCTGATGGGAGACCCGACATAACTGGGGACAGGAAGCAGTTCCAACCTTCCTTGGAAGTTATCTACTATGGAAAGATCTGCTGAGTACATTTGGACCCTGAGCCTGATGGGAAGGGAACTATATAATCTATTTGGGGGAAGAAACCAGTGCCCAATTGTGCACAAGTTTTAAATAGGCCACCTTCAAAGGGTTCTTTTCTGTTCATTAAAGCAGTTCCCTCCAGGACTCTGACTCAGCAGGTGTTTTTCAGAGGCAGGTGGGAGCCCTTCATACTGTTCCTCTCTCCTCTTCCCTCCATTCACAGGAATCTGGGGCGGGCTGACCGCAGTGCTCCCATGAACAATTGGAGTGTTGGCCCCCATGCATCTGCTTTGTGCATGTGTGGGGAAGGAGGAAGATACAGGACCAGTTTTATGGGTTACTTTTGGCTCCACCCACCCCAGCCCCAGAAAACACTCTGAAGGGATCTAGCTGCCCCATGAGTGAAGGGGTGAGCCACCAAGTGACAGGAATGTTAATACCTCAGACACACTGAGCACACACCTGCCTGAGGGCCTCTGTAGCTGCTGTTCCCTCTAGAACCCTCTTCCCCCAGGTAGGCACACAGTTACCTCTCTCACTTCCATTGGGTCTCTGCCTAAATATTAGGACCAAATTAAAACAGCACTCCTGTCAGTCTTTATCTCCTTACCCTGCTTGTTTTTTCTCCATAGCGTCTCTCACTGGTTAACAGGTACGTCTGTCTGTCTGCACACAAAACCCCAACCCCCAACCCCGTAGACTGACAGCAGGGCATTTTTTTTTTTTATACAGCAGGTTCCTATTAGTTATCTATTTTATACATATTAGTGTATATATGTCAATCCCAATCTCCCAATTCATCCTGCCACCACCCCCCGCTCTCCCCTCTTGGTGTCCGTACGTTTGTTCTTTACATCTGTGTCTCTATTTCTGACAGCTGGGCATTTATTTTATTCATTACCGTTTCCCCACCTCCTAGAACAGGCACTGTATCCTCAGCTCCTAAAACATTCCTTAGGTGGTCAGTAAAACTTGTTGAGTAGAGCAAAGTCTTTATTTCTCCCTACCTATTACTTCACTGACCACGAGGGGATCCTGGTGACGGGTCTGCATGGGGAGGAGTTGGGTCCTAATAGTAACTCAGGCTTCATGCTGCTGGCTGGTAAGTCTACCCGGCTATTTGCAAGGCTGGTTTACTCTGGTCCAAACTGCTCCTCAGCCCAGAACTATGCTACCCAAGGGGGAACATATCCCCCAGGAGAGCAGGAGAGACTGCACATTTGTATCAGTGGGACCTGGAGAATCACAGGCCAACAGCCCTGACCTCTAGGTCCTTATAGCCCCCATGCTGAGTGACACCAGGACTTCCTTTCCTTCCTTCTCCCCTTCCCAACTAGGAAATCCAGTCCCTCCCCACCCACAGTACCTCTGAAATTATTTTTCTCTGTACTTTGTTCTCCTGGCTTTCTGTCTGCTTCTCCCTGTTTTATTCTCAGTGTCTTTTGTCTTCTGTTTCCTCTCTCTCCCCCTCTCTCCTTCTCCCCTTGTCCCCTCCCTGCTTTTCTTCTCCTCAAAGAGTGATGGAGTGAATTGAATGGGTGGCATGAATTTCATCAAGTGCCCTTCACATTGCCTGGTACAGAGTAGTGTTCAACAAAGGTTGTTTCCCCCGGCCCCCCAAATCCTGTACACCCTTCCCCTGCGGAGACTGCAGCCCCCTCCCTTCCCTCGACCTCTGGATCCCTGCTCCTCTTCCTCCACCCTTCCTTTCCTCCTCTTTTCCCTCCCTACCTCTCTCTTCTCCGTCTACTCCCTAAAACCAAGAGGCCAATTCCGCTTAGAACTTCCTAGCCTGTATTTGCGCGTCGTAGCCTGGTCGCCGCTCCTGATTGGCCCTGTGCCTCTGGCCACACCCCTGCTTGGCTCTTCCCTCCCTCGGACCCCGCCCACCCAGTTTCTGGAGCCCAGGCCAGCGTGAGCGGGCCTTTTTTTTCGGAGGGAGGGGCAACGTCGTTTCCTGACAGCTTGCATTTAGTTTCTCTTCTTCATTCTTGCAGCCTCTCTCTCCCTTTCTTCCCGTCTCGCACAAAGACTTTCATTCCCTACAGGATTTTCTGGGCTCTTAATGTAAAGGTCATGTGTGCGGCAGTGTTCCTCGGCACCACCTCCATGCAGCCTTCTGTGAGCTCCGAGAGACGGGAGGAAGGGAGAGAGGGAGGCACTACCGGAGGAGCCCAGGGCACAGAGACCAGTGCAACCAAATGCTGAGAAGGCCAGTTGCCCAGACTGGGGACCGCTGTGGTGCAGTGGGAAGAGCCCTGGGCAGGCGTCAAAACCCACTTCTGCCTCTTAGTGTCTGTGTGACTAAGGATAAGCAATTTGCTCGGCCTCAGTTTTCCTATCTGTAAAACGGGAGAATTAGCACCCACATTGGCAGATGGTGTGAGACCCATAGTAGGTGGTATGGAATCCTAGTCTGTACCACAGACTAGAGGCAGAAAGCTCTACCCTGCCCATTCCCGCATATCCCCGACCAGCCGTGGGTGGGGTCAGGCCTCTGGGCATTGGCTGGTACCTGGTCCTTGAGACCAGGAGGGCCATCGGCTCAGCAGCCGGTCCCTGCCTTGGGTCTGGCCTGGTCTTGGCTGTGGTTGGTGCCCAGTCCTGCCCTGCCCTCTGTTGTTTTCAGAAGGGACTCTGGGGAACTTTCCAGGGCAGGGGAGAGAGGGCAGGGAGGGAGGGCAGATGCTACACTGAGAGTGGGCCTTAGGCAAGTTCCAGGTACCACTTGTGACATTCCATTTAATGCTCCCAGTGCCTAGCTCAGGAGATAATGTGAATGAGTGAGTGAATGAACAACCTACTGAGGAGAGTTATTAAGTCAGGTGGTATATGTAAAGCACCTGGCAGGTGCCTGGCACACAGTTAGCCCTCAATAAATACTGCTCCTTTCCCTGCTGCCTCTTTAACTGTTCTCCTCCCTTTATTGGCAAGCAATGTGCTGTAATAGAAAGAACACTCGATTTAGAGTCCCAAACACCTGGTTATGAGTCTTAGTTCTTTCACTCATTGACTCATGACCCTGGGCAAGTCAGTTACTTCCCTGGGCCTCAGTTTCCTCATCTGTGAAACAGGAATAATGAATCTGTAAATTAAAAAAAAAAACAAAACGGAATAATGACATTGCAGGGTGAATGAGGAGCAAACAAAATACATGAAGAAGGCCTTTGGAGAAGCAGAGCACGGGCCATAATATTATCCCCCCTCCTGACGGCCACATGCCTCCGCTTCTCCCCTCCTCAAGGCTCAGCACGATTGGCATGACCCATGGCAGATTAAAATCTCAACCTGATTTCCTCACTCCCCTACCCCCATCACCTCTCTGTGATGCCATTCGTGGAGGCTCCACTGTGGCACAGCGCCAGGGCTTGGCCCACCCCTGCTGCCTAGCTGGCCGTCTCCTCGTGTCCATTAAGCCCCAATCCAGATTTCTTTCTCTTTCAATTAAACCACTTAGCCTCGAAGCCTTTGCCCCTTGAGCCCAGATTTGCACACACATCCTATGAATAGCTTTGATTAGAAAGAAAAACCAGCATTTGGTACAAGTGTTGCTCAGCACTGCCCTGCATCCAGCAAGTAAGGGACGCCAGTCTAACCCAGTGCTGTTTCCTGAGGGACTGGGCACAGGCTAAGCTGGGGGTGGGGGGGGGAGATGGCAGGCGGGCCCCAGCCAGGGCTTGGCAGCTGCTGATGCTCTGGACTGAAGATGCCACCCCTTCATTGGCTCTTGGCTCTCCCTGGCTTGTCTGTACACTCTATGGCCAGTCTCAGGTTATTAACCTCTCCCATCGTGATGGACGCACTGGGTCTCCACAGGACTGGTGTGCCAGCCTTGAGAGGAGAGGGGCATGGAAAGGCAGAGAAAGAAGGGGCAGCATCAGGAGGGATGCCAGGACTGTCCTCAGCCCAGCCCCCACCCACTGGAGACCAAAAGCCCCCTCTCACCTTCCCAGAAGTGTTACTGTGGCTTCAGCTCTGCTCCAACACACACACACACGCACGCACACGCACACTCCACTCCAAAAAGCTCTTAATTAAGGGCAAATATTTGGAAGGGGATTTTGACATCCTCTCTCTAGTCCAGTTGTTTACATCCTTTTCTGAGTCACAGACCCCTTTGAGAATCTAATGAAAGCCATGGTGCCTTTCCCAACTGCATGTATAGAACAAATTTTTCATTTAATTTCGAAGTCTCTATGAACCCTTAAAGCTTCCAGTGGACTGAGATTAAGAATTTCTGATCAGATCCAACTACTTCATTATCGATAAAACACTAAGGCCCAGAGAAGGCAAGCGACTTGCCTACAATCACACAGCAAATTAGTAGCAGAGCCCAGTCTGAAGCCAGGGTTCCAGATTACTGATTCCTTTCCACTCCCCCATGTGGTGTCTCCCTTCCTTTTTTCTCCGTGGTCCCCTTCTCAATCAGTCCTCTCCTAGGTCCCAGCACAGACCAGAGCACGAATGTTCAGTAGAAGTGGTTATCAGGTGAGCTGGAAGGTGGGCCAACTTCCTTTAGCTGGTTCCTCCCTGCAGGTCCAGAGCAGATGTGGTTTGGTTCTAGAGACATGTGAAGAAACTGGGTCAGGGGTTGGCTGGGTCTCTTCCAAGCCATTCCAGGCTGTGAAATCTTTTTTTTTTTTTTAATATTAAATGTGGGTTTTTTCTTTTTCTTATTTACTTATTTATTATTATTTTGGCTGCGTTGGGTCTTCATTGCTGCACGCAGGCTTTCTCTAGTTGCAGCGAGTGGGGGCTACTCTTTGTTTCAGTGCGTGGGCTTCTCGTTGCGGTGGCTTCTCTTGCTACGGAGCACGGGCTCTAGGCACGCAGGCTTCAGTAGTTGTGGCATGCAGGCTCAGTAGTTGTGGCTCGTGGGCTCTAGAGCGCAGGCTCAGTAGTTGTGGTGCATGGGCTTAGTTGCTCCACGGCATGTGGGATCTTCCCGGACCAGGGATTGAACTCATGTCCCCTGCATTGGCAGGCGGATTCTTAACCACTGCGCCACCAGGAAAGTCCCAGGCTGTGAATTCTAAGGGCTGCGATCCAAGTAAAGGGCCAAGAGAAGTGTCCTCAGGCTACAGAGCAGGGGACCTGGAGCACGTCCAGCCTTCTTCTAAATGTCAGCCAGGATCTCAACTTTTACCACCACCTCCAGCCATCTCTGTTCCTCCTCTGCTCTGGAACCCACATTGTCTCCCTAGTGCCATAGCATCAAATTCAGATTCCTTTCCCTGGTGTCTCCTCTGCAGAAAAGGAGCTCATCTCTGCACTGGGGTCATTGCTCCTGTCCTGTCCCCAGATGGCTTGTGAATGTGGCCCAGTGGGGAGAGGGGTGGGACACTGGAGTGGGGATGTTGCTCTGCCTCACCAGCCGTCTCTGCCCACAGGACTGCAGTGCAATGCATCCGTGGACCTCATTGGCACCTGCTGGCCCCAGAGCCCTGCAGGGCAGCTGGTGGTTCGACCCTGCCCTGCCTATTTCTACGGTGTCCGCTACAACACCACAAGTAAGGGAGCCCGTGGAGGGCAGACCATCTCCTGGGAGGTGGGACAGGATGGGGAGAGCTTGGGACTTGTTGGAGGTGGGGAAAATAATAATGACAATGACAATAATAATAATACCATTCACGGGTACAACCGCCATTGACCAACGGCCAGCTCTGTGCTCTGCTGGATATTCTGCTCATTACTACCAATGCTCACAATACCCTGGAAGATGCCACATGTGACTGTGTCATATAACTAAGGCCTCCGAGGCTCAGAGAGGTTAGGGAAGTTGCCCAAGGTCAGCAGCTGGTAAGAGGTGAAGCTGGAATTCGCATCCGGGTCTGTCTGACACTTTCTTCTGCAGTTGACAAACCGGGTTAACGTTGGCATGAGCCATGAGGTAGGGCAGACATCATCAGAAAGCCCTAACTTTGCTCAGAGAGGATACCAGGCCTATCCAGAGCCCTCCAGCCACGAGATGGGGGACTCAGAGTTTTAGATCCGTAGGCAGGGGGCTTGTCCTTGCATGTAGGCCCACAGGTGGGGTGGGGGTGGGAGACGACTGACCCAGGCAGGGTTTGTTCAGATACTTGATCCCCATGTAAACACCCTGCTCCCCTAGGGCCCTGAGCCTCCACCTCCAGGCTTTGCAGCTTCTTGCTATGCCACCTGTCACCCTCAGAATTAATTTGCTCTCCCCTGTCAATGCCTCACAGCCCCTGCTTATCAAGAGAGCAACAGGTGCAGGCCAGGGGCCCTGAGCTGTCTGAGGGGAGGGTGGGGGGTTTCTTGGGTGGGCCCTTGGGGTCTGGTGGGCCTGAGCTCAGAGCCCCCCCAAGAGGTGACAGAGGGTGACCACAGACACCAATTGTGACCTTTAACACAATTTTCCTCTCTAATGGCCCTCTGGCCCCTCATCTGAGGATGGAGAAGGCTGGACGACATGGCTTCTTAAGACTCTGTCCAGCTCAGAACTCCCAAGTTCCTTCTCCTGCCCCTCTCTTTTTTTACCAGCTGGATTAATGGGGTTCGGGTTGGGGGCCACAGCCAAGGAGGGGTGGGAGGGCCCTGGGGAGGTGTTGGGACTGGGCAGGAGGCTGGAACAGCCAGACCGTGCAGCTTCGTGTGTTTGCAACCGCACCCTGGACCCCAGGAGGAGAAGAAAGCCTGGAGGAGGTGTGGGGAGAATGCAAGTAGGAGGACGGGCAGAACGACCTAAAGGAGAGTTTGTGTATCCTGCCAGCCTCTAACTTGGGCCCATTTTAGTTGGAAATGCAGGCAAAGAGGCTAAAACTGCCCAAGGTCACAAGGCTTGGAGGCAGCACTGGAACTGGGGAACCAGAGCCCGCCTGCTGTTCCCCTCACCCGGCCGGGTGCCCTGCCCTGGAGCTCCCCGGAGAAAGGCAGCATTAGGGCTGGTGATTGGTGGGGCATGGGGGGCTGCTTCCAGGAGGACCCCCCTCCCCAAGTCCCCTCACCAATGCACCAGGTCCTGTCAATTCCACCTCCAAAGTGAGTCTCATGTCTGACCCTCCCTGCCCTCCATCCCCAATGCCACTGCCC
Source organism: Balaenoptera ricei (assembly GCF_028023285.1). Classification (NCBI taxonomy): domain Eukaryota; kingdom Metazoa; phylum Chordata; class Mammalia; order Artiodactyla; family Balaenopteridae; genus Balaenoptera; species Balaenoptera ricei. The sequence continues at coordinate 16,878,488 of NC_082658.1, read as the reverse complement.
CGGTCCAGGGTACCCCAATCTCCAACCCTAGTCTCTCATCTGACCCTGTCACACCCTTGCTTGGAGTCAGCCCTTCTGTGGGTCCGCATTGCCCCCATGGTCAAGTCCCCCCTGTGGCTACAGTCCTGCCTACCTTTGCAGCCGGTCCTGGCCACTCCCCATGAACTACCCCCACTCTCGTCCCCGAAGGTGACTTGACATGCCCCGAATAAACCTTTAGTGCCTGGGCACATGTAACTCAATTGGGCAGCCCTGCCATAAGTGGAAGCCAGGAGCCTTGGGCTCTAGTCCCAGCTCCACCTGTAGCTGGTTAAGGAACCCTCTGCACTGGCTCTCCCCGGGCCTCAGTTTCTCCACCTGCAGGATGGGTGGCGGGAGGTTTGGGTGAGGTGCTCTCTCGGCCCCCTTGCTCCTCCCTCTGTGACCCCAGGAGAGGAGATGGAGGACTTGATGGTCGCTTGACGTGGGGCGGGGCTGGAAGACTGCCCTTTCCGGGTGCCCCCAGCGCCAGAATGATGAGGAACGCCCGAGTGATCAGCAGCGACTGGGAACGCAGAATTGTACCTAATCATTAGGCACCATTTAATTCATTTACCGATGAGGCGTTGCCAGGACTTCTAGGCCTTCGCCTTAATGGCCTCCCTCCCACTGCATCTGATCTTCAAAGGAATGGGAAGCATTTCCCAAAATATCCATTTTCCCATGAATCTCCGGGAGGACTGCTCAGCTCAGCAATTAAAGGCAAGGAAGCCGCATCCTCCCTGGCAACGACTCGCTGCTCGTTGGGCCTGTTTTCTTGCAGGATCACCTCCTGCAAGCCTGCTCCCTCTGGATGACCCGGCCTGGGAAGGACTCCAGGCTCCTGCCCCACCTATGGGATTCAAAGGGGAGCTTGAGCCGAGGGGATGCCTCCTGGAATCCCCGCCAGTACCCCCTATGATAGCGACAAGGGACATGTTCTGAATCTTATGGAAGGTTATAGAAATATAGCTCCAAGACAATAATAATAAAAACATAAAAATAACAGCTCACATCACATGCCAGGTAGAGCTCCAAGCACCCCGTACATGTCAGCTAGAAATGCCCCTCAACCATTGAGGTAGGAACCCTGGTTAGGATCATTCCTATCTTGCAGATAAGGAAACTGAGAAGTCGTGGGACTCATCCAGGTTCACACACGAAGCTAGTAGCAGCTGGTGCCAGGATCTGAACCCAGGCTGTCGGGGTGGAGAGCTCGTAACACTACAGTATACTGCCTCTCTTAAGGCAGCAACTCCCACCCCTGCCCTCGTGCCCCTTCCCACCAGATCTCTGACCCCAAGTCCCTTTCTTTGAAGACATTTTGGAGCAGCCTCTGGTCCCAGGCACCTTCCGTCCATGGCAGACACACTGGATTCCCCTGCTTCCGTGCGTCCCCCCAGGCGTCCCCGAAGCCCCAGCCACTGAGCCCTCAGCCCTCTGGTAGCTTATCCCTCATTTAGCAGTTAGGAGGGAATCAGCAGCATCTTCAACTCTGCCCAAGGGCTCAACTCTGCCGAGACTCAGGTCCTCTGGCAGGGAAGCTGAGCAGAGCTTTAAAAATCCATTTAGCCTCATTTCCCCGCTGGTGTGCTGTGTGAGAACAGCCTCTCAGCAGAAGGGCCGAGGGGCAGCGTTAGAGAGGAGGCCTCAGCCCGGCAGCCCTGGAGGCCAGGCCGGGGCTCCCTCTCCTGGGGAGGCAGCTGCAAACCCACCTCCCAGCCCATCCTCTCCCTCTTGTGTGGTGCTGCCAGCAGAGAGGCAGGTCCCAGGCTGGACGGCCTCTTGGGGATCATCTGGTCCAGCCCTTGCTCTTACACATGAGGAGAGGGTCCTGAGAGGCCAGCTGGCCGATGGCACTCACGCAGTGGGGGCCCCCGTTCTGCCTCTCTCGTGGCGCTCTGCCACCGCAGGGACTGGGACCCAAGCAGCTTCTGCAACCTCCTTCGGCCCTGCTGCGGGCGGGGGATGTGAGGTGAAGGTCAGTGTGAGCCATGGAAAGGCCTGCAGCAGGCGAGGGGCTCTGGTGGAAATGGCTCAAGCCTCTCCCAGCCAGTGATCCCTGGAGTCAGGACCAGAATTTACTCCGGGAAACATATTTAGAGCTACCGATGCCTGAGAGGGGTACGGGGTGAAGCAGGGTGACCTCCGCCAGCAAAGAAGCAAAGACTCCAGATTTGAATCTCCCTTGGACCCCTCCCTACTGGGTTTCAGGGCCCTGGTGTCCCCGGGGCGTGGGCAGGAAGGAGGGCGTCCCAGAGCCCTGAAGCCAGGCCTCAGTTCAGACCACAGGCAACTCCCAATCTCCTTAGAAGGTGACACGTTCTGGCTTCCAGGCTGATGACTGCTTGGACCCCCCACCCCCACCCCTTCCCGGGCCACATTCCTGCCTTTTTTCCCAAGTGCCACGTGCCAGGCTGGGAGCCAGTTGGAGCGGATCCTAATAACGAAATACTTGCTACACGAGACCCACTCCCATGACATCCCCCAGCACATCTCCCATCTCCTGCCACCTGTCATTTTCTGTCCCAAGAGACCTCCACCATGGATGTTCCCACTACGTGGCCCTCCAGCATAAGGCCTGCTCTAGGGAAATGCCACCCTGGGGACCTTCCCTAACAGCTGCCCTGTGATCCCCACCCCCGTGAGACACTGCCATGTGAGACCCCCACGGGATACCTCGCCACGGAGAGTCCCACCGTGTGAAACCTGTCATCGCGTTGTGCCACGTAAGCTGTCACCGCACTCCCGTCCACATCTTGCCCGGCCTCGTGAGTGAGAATTGACTCGTCAGAACTCACCATTCTTTTTTGCTACCATGTGAGACCCCAGAATGGGAGATTTCTCAGAAGGGTGCCCACCGTGTAATCTGCCCCACGTAAGGGCTTGCAAGGAAGCAGGAAACAGCCCAGTGAGCTGGTCAGGCCTCTGCCCATGGGCATGATTGTGTCAGCCTGGGTGGGCAGAGCCATGGCCCTGTGGGCAGGCATTGGGGTCACCACTGTATCTCTGTTGGGGGCCAGTGGGCAGAAAGAAGCAGGAAGGTGGAGGTAGTAAGAAAGCCCCTCCCCCCACAGCAAGCCGGCTCCTCTGCTGGCTCAGATGGACGGTTAGATGGACAGTCGAATGGACGGACAGATGCTCAGTTACTCTTCGGGAGAGGAGCCACGGGTCACTTTGACTCTCCTCTTTTTCCAGACAACGGCTACCGGGAGTGCCTGGCCAATGGCACCTGGGCCGCCCGCGTGAACTACTCGGAATGCCAGGAGATCCTTAGCGAGGAGGTGAGGCTCCGAGCCAGCTACCCCGTTGAGGGCGGGGCCTGGGCGCCCAGCACGGCTCTGCGCCTGGTAGCAGCCAGCCGGACGGGAGAGCCAGAGGCTGGTGTCTCTGCCCTGCAGAGAGAAGCCAACTGGGGAGCCAGAACTAGGCCAGCCCGTGAGTGGGCATCCTCAAGGGAGGGTGAGGTAGGAGGGCAGCGGGCAGGCTCTGACAGCGGTGAGTTGAGTCTCCCTTCCTCCCTCCCTTCCTTCCTTCCTTCCTTCCTCCCTCCCTCCCTCCCTCCCTCCCTCCCTCCTTCCTAGCTCACTGGGACTGGTTCTCATCCGTTTTCCACCCCACCCACCGGGTCCAGCCAGGATCATGCGTTAGAATCCGGGATGTGGGTGGGAGGAGCAATGGAGTTGGAAAAAGCCCTTGAAGAGCCTTTCAAATATTTAAATGTTTTTGAAAAAGATGTTGCTTAGACACAATACAAAATTCAAAAGGTACAAATGGGAAAACAGAAAAGTCTCCCTCCCAGCCCTGTCCCAGCCACTGGGCTCCCCGCATCAGAGGTAACCATTTTGCCAGTTTCTTAAGAGTTCTTCCAGAGACAGTCTCTGCATAGGCAAGCAATTATGTATATATATTCTTTTTTGTTTTTCACCCAAATGTTGCGTATTATACACTTCGTTCGACACCTTGCTTTTTTCATATAATCATCCACCTTGGCGATTGTTCTGTATCAGTACGTAAAGAGCATCTTCATTCTTTTTTTTTTACATTTGCATAATATCACATTGTACAGATGTTCCATAGCTTAGTTAACCAATCTTTATTCTCATCTTTGCTTATGACAATGAATAATCTTTTAAGGGTGCAATAACTCTTTTAAGGGTGATGTTTGGCAGACACACGGGCATATCTGTTGTTCTGTGTTGCTGCTACCTCCGTCCCCCTTGTCCCCTCCCCTACATCTCCACCCACCCCTTTGGTGGGTGCTGAGGAAGGTGGGGGTCACGGAGCAGGAAGAAGGAGTGAGCAGAAAGGAAAGGGCAGATGGGAGATGCCCCAAGTTGTCCAAGGGCCCCAGGCTGCTGGGGCGTGGGAGAGAGGGGCTGGTCTAGGCAGTTCCAAGAATTCCAGTGCCTAAAAGATCTAAACTGGAAGGGACCTTGGGGACCCTCCATCCCATCTTGATCTGCCTGGTGATAAGAATCATCCCGAGCACTTCTTCAAATGCAGGGCTACACCCAACATCCGATAAACCAAACTCTCCAAGGACAACCTGGGAATCTGTATTTTTAACAAGTGCAGGGGGGAGCGTGTGGGGGGGTGATGGGGAAAAAGTGAGAAACTCTCATCTAGGGTAACCCGTTCACCTTACAGCGAGGGAGACTGAGGCCCAGAAAGGGGGAGTGACTCACACAAGGTTACACAGCCAGCGTGAGTCGGAGCCTGGACCCCGGGGCTTTGGAGGTGGTTCCCTTTGCCCAGAACCAGGTACTCGGTGTGCAGTGAGGTTGATGGTGGGAGAACAGCTTTCCCCACATAGCACTCCTCCCCCTCCCCGCCCCCCCCCCCCCCCCCCCCGCGCATGCCTTGGTTAGCCGCTCCCCCAGGCTGCCTGGCCTCACATCACTGAGATACTGGGGCTCTGCTGTCTCCTTGTAGAAGCTGCAAAGGTAGGGCAGTGCTTAGCCCAAAAGAATGACACGCTCTTTAGTAGTGCTGCTTTGGCAGACGAAAGAGTTACTTGGGATGCAGGGCGAGAGGCTTCCTGGCATCTAATGTCACACAGGCCAGGCCGTATGGTCCACCCCAGGCCGGGTGGGTTGGCCCAGCTCCCCAGTGACCTGACCTGAGCAAAGACAGCCCCCAGGTTGCTAAGCATTCACATGGCGAGCCGACCCCAGAAGTCCAGGGTTGGGGATGAAGGCACCCACCTGGACTAGGGGAGGAAAGTAAGGTTCCCATGTTAGGAAACATAGTCGAACCAGAAGAGATGGGCTCGGGTGGGGCTCGGGTGGGCAAGAAGACCACTCAGCGGAGTGGGGGACTCCTTACCCAGCACACAGTGGAGGAGGCAGGAGGATGGGAAAGGCAGGTCAGTGTTGTCTGCGGCTCTTAGGACCGCAGTTCACGCCCGGAGAGGGACGGTGTCGGGGAGCACAGGGGAGCACAGCTAAGGCGAGAAGCCCGCAGCGCCTCCGTCACGCCCCACCCTGCGCTCTGATCGTCCTGCTGGGTCTGCAGGGCCTGAGGCTGACCACGTGTCTCCAAGTGAGGTCAGGTCGCCAGCCTCCTGCCTTAGGACAGACACCCCTCCCCCACCCCAGAGCAGCGGGCGTCTGTCCCCCTCTTGGACATCAGCAAGCTGGAGACGCCACAGCTGCCTTCAATCTCCCTCCCTGCACTGAAGCCTCCTGAATGTCAGAGGACACTCACGGTCCCCCAAATCTCTCCTGCTCTAATTTAAGCCCCTTCCTTCTAGTTGGCTGATGGGGGACACTCAGCAGCCCCCCTTGCCCCCAACACCCTTCAAAGAATCAGGGGCAGAGGTGCCTTCTCCACTCTGCAGCTCCCACCCCTTCTGCCTGGACTGGGGTCTCTCCCTCTCTCCACCAGCAGGCTGGGGGGAGAAGGAGGATTAGGGGGCACCAGCTTCTCATCAGGCCCCTCTTAGACAGTATAACAGGAACAGCACCGGCTTTGGAGGCAGAAGCTTTGAGGTTTGGATTCTGGTTCCAGCACATGTGCTGTGTGACCCTGGGCAGGTAACTCAGCCTCACGAAGTCTCAGGTTCCTCGTCTGTAAAAGGCCGGAGAGCAGCTCAGTCGGCCTCCTGGGGGCGGGAGGGCGGTGTCCGCCTGCGGCTTGGCCTGTAGAGGGCGCTCCATCTATCCACCACCCCTCGGCCTCTCATCACCTGAGCTCAGGGGAAGCTGTTGTGTTCACCGTGAGGGGGGATGGTTGGGGGGGGTCACCAACCATCGGGCACCCCTGATGGGGTCACGGGCACCGCCGTTCGTCTGGTTGCAGGGCTCACCCCAACCCAGGCTGCCCCGCCCACCCTTTCCCCGGCAGCCCCCGCTGGCCCCTTTGCCTAGCACTCTGGGTAATCAGTTAATTTAATTAGTGAAAATGCCATCCCCTTCTGCCAGCCCCCAGCCTCGCCAGACCCCTCCCCATTCCCAAGACTCCCCGTCCCCTCCTGGAGCTACTGTGAAAGAGGAAGAGGAAAGTCGCCAATTAACCGAGCAGCCGATTTCTCAGCTCTGGGCCCGGACTCAGCGCTAATTAAGCATCAGCGCCCCAGGAACTGAAGATAATGGATTCGCAGAACCACTGCCTGTGAAATGAGACTTGTGAGGGCGCCCAGAGGCCAGGCCAGGGAGGAGACCTGCCCACAGCCATCACCAGCAGGGGACAGGCCCCCAGCCGGGGAGCTTGCTTCATGCATGGCCCAGCCCCTGCACTGACCCCCCAGCACCAGCCTGCACCCTCCCCCCACACACACTTGTCTCCCTCCACTGCAGAGACACCCCAAACTGCCCCAGACAGCTCTCCCGTCCCCCCACCGCTCCCTTGACGCTTGCACACACTCTGCGTCCCTCCCCTACACTCTGCTGAGCACAGGGAGCCCTGGCCCCCGGCACATCCTGGCAGGGCACACACTCTGATGGGACATAAAAGGGGCTCTGGGGGTGTAGGCTCGTGGGCCGGCGTTCACTGCTCACAGAGGGGGTTGGTTCGACCAGGGCTTCTGGAATGCTTAGGAATCATCTGGACTTCTTGCTAAAATGAAGATTCTGACTCAGTGGATCTGGGGTGGGGCTTAAGGTTCTGCATTTCTCAAGATTCCTGCAAGCTCCTAGGTGATGCTGACGTTGCTGGTCTGGGGACCACACCTTGGGGAGCAAGGGGCTGGAGTGCCCAGGGTGGGGTGAGGGAGTAGCTCAGGAAACCCAGGTGGAGAGGGAGAGCCTCCAAATGGGGTGGATGGGGGTGGGAGAGAGGCTGGGGCAGTGGGGACCAGGTGGGGAGAACCCATCATGCCATCCTGAAAAGGCATCAGGACAGGTCTGACACTGCCACCACTTGGGACCAGGTGTGCCTTGCAGAGAGTCTGGTCAGAATTACTTATTGGATTCTGGTCGTGAGGGTGCAGAGGGGTGGCTTCTGCCCAGTGCCACACTGTGCCACCCTCTTCAGGGTACTTACCTGCCAGTCTCTGGTCTCCAGACTGGGCAAGGACAGAGTGCTGGTCAGGTCCCCAGGGACTGGCTGTGTCCATGTGTCCTTCAGGCATCCCAGCTGCTTCTGCAGTTAACGATGGCTTTCTCTCAGGAGGTCACTGACTGTCTCTCAGGGTGTCATCAGCATCTCTTGGAGTGTCACTGGGTGTCTCTTAGGATGTTGCTGGCTATTCTCTCCAGGTGTCATTGAACACCCCTCAGGGTATCACTGACCACCTCTTGGGGGTGACTGGCCATCTCTCCTGGTGATGCCGGTCATCTCTCGGGGTGACACTGCCATCTCTCCAGCAGTCTTCTCGGGCTCTCGCTGCACCATAACCCCCCAGCTGCCTTGCTGTTTCTCAGTTTGCATCAGGCTGATATGGCAGGTGAGAAGCAGAGCTGAGAGCCAGCCTGGGCCCTCCAGCTCGAGGAGTCAGGCAAAGGTGGTCCCCTGCGTGGTTTGGCCCAATTCTCCCCTTTCAGCCTCAGTGGAGGAAAGCCCTCATGAGCCCCCAACCTCCCCGTAGAAGCTCCCTGAGAATTCTGGGCCCAGGACGAAGAGAGCGCTTCTGTTTTCAGTCCCTGCTTATCCCCCCAAGAAATGCACCGCGGGGACAGAGGAAGGAGGGTCTTTAAGGCCACGCAGACCTGGATGCCGATGCTGGGCCGATTATGCAGCCCCTTCAACTGGAGAAACGGGGACAGAAGGACAGTCTCAGAGGGCAGTTGTGAGAAAGAAAAGCAGTGACGTCTGTAAAGCCCCTGGCGCAGTGCCCAGCATACAGTCGGTGCTTAATAAATGACTCATGCCACCCCAAACCAGAGGACCCCGGCTCGGCCTGCTGTGGGGGGCAGTGAAGGGGCTCCCTGCACACTCTGCTCATCTTGCCCACCTGGGCCTGTGCATGAAGCTGGGGCATCACACCGTTCTGGGCTCCACAGTCTCTGCCATTACCCAGGGGCTTCGCAGCATGGATCTGTGGAAAATTTAATAAGAGGAAATTAAATATCAGTTCCAGACAGGCTGAATGTGTGCATATCTGCTGGGGTCTCTGGTCTTGGCATCTACCGCCAGGCACTCAGAGATGCTACCCCGCCGCCCCCCGCGTTTATACGATGGCAGTGAATACCCTCTGCCCCTCCCGCCCTCTCTCCCCACTGCCATTTACACCTCGCTGGGTCTCAGCACTTCAGAGCCTGAGCTGCTAATGTGATTTCCTGTCATGTTCCTGAAAGCTTCTTCCAGGAAAACCAGCCCCTAGAACAGAGCTGCCTGGGCCTTCCGGGCCTCAGAGCTGCTTCAGTGAGGATGCCCCTTCAGAAGGGGGAGAGCAGGGGCTGGGGAGAGCAGGGGAGGGAGGGCTTCACCCCTTCTCAGATGCCTGTTAGGTGTCCTGCTTCAGAGGTACACCCCTTGTCCTTGGGTGGGTGAGTTTAGGCCTCAGTTTCCTCATCTGGAAGATGGGTAGGGCTGGACTTGATCCCTTGGGACCAGTTCTGATGCCCGTGGATTCTGTAATTCCGACAGGAGGGTCCACAGAGAGCCAGGAGCTCTGGTGGCTCTGAAAGGGTGCACAAGTCTCCTGCGAGCTTGTCTTTTTCTCAATAGTTGCCAGTTTCCGGGCATCATCATGCCCATGCCCCACCCCAGAATTTGGAAAGGGTGAGGGAGGGAGGGGTTACCAGGGACCCTCCCCTCGCAAAAGCCAGTGCCTTTCCAACATCCATTTTTCCTTCCTGCACTTGACACACAGTTCCCGGCGCTCCACCGTGTGCCACACTCTGGCTCTTTAGCTCCTGCCCTCTTGGGACCTACAAAAGGGTGAAGGGGGCCTTTGCTCTCGCGGGGTCAAGAGTCTGCAGAGAGCTGGGCCCTGGAGACCCCAGTCCACCATCATGGGGTGGGGACCCGTCTTCTGCCTCAGCACCTTGTCAATCTGCACATGAAGGTGAGAGGCGGTTTGAAGCTGAGTGACCTTGAACGAGTCCGTGTACTTTTGGGCCTGTTTTTATGCAAAATAAGGTACACACCCCCTACTGGCTCTTCCCCCAGTGTTGCCTTGAGGGTTTGAGAAGATAACAGATATGAAAATACTCTGTAGGGAATTCCCTGGCGGTCCAGTGGTTAGGACTCCGAGCTTTCATCACTACCGAGGGCCCGGGTTCAATCCCTGGTTGAGGAACTAAGATCCTGCAAGCCGCACAGCGCTGCCAAAAAGAAAAAAAAAAGAAAGAAAATACTCTGTAAATGGGAGGGCTTCCACACTCATGGAGCGAACTTTGATTGGAAAGGGGCCTGCCGCGTTTCCCAGCTTGCATCAGTGTATGAAATGAATTAAGTAATAACATTTGGGAACTTTGTTTTAGTCCTGGGAGAGGACCCCATTGACTTCAAGCAGACCCCCTGGGCCAGGGGTGGGACCCGGGAAGCAAGTTACAGAGCCTAGAGAGGTTTTTTTATGGTTTCTAATGATTCTGTGGATGCTAATACAGAGCAACTGCCCTTTCCCCTCCTCGCTGATAGGAGCGGGCCTCAGCTGCAGCGGGAGGGATTTAGGGGTGATGGAGAAGATGGTGGCTCAACTCAGAAACGGGAGGAGGAGAGAAGTCCTTGAGGGTTGGTCTGCACCCACAAGGGCCTCCTGGTGTGGGGACTGAACGGAAACGTGAACATGAGAGAACATCCGTGAGCCGTGCATGCGTGTTTGTGCACACGGAATGGGGAACCCGATGTGACATGGAGATTCAAGTTAACTGATATTTTTCCCACAGCACGGAGCAGTGCACAGAGCATGGGATTGGGGGACAGACAGACAGACATAGACTCAAACTGGACAGCACTGCTCTAGGGCAACACCTCACACATAGCAGGGGCTCAGGAAGGGATAACTATTGTTATCATGGCCCACTTTGTCCCAGGCACCTGTATGGGTGGGCTGTCCTGGCACATCCAGTGGGCACAGGGGCGCAGCTGTGAAGGAGCCTCACCTCTGCCCCTCTCTCCTGCCTCAGAAGAAGAGCAAGGTACACTACCATGTTGCCGTCATCATCAACTACCTGGGCCACTGCATCTCCCTGGTAGCCCTCCTGGTGGCCTTTGTCCTCTTTCTGCGGCTCAGGTGAGGAGGCCCTGGCACTGTCCCCCCGCCACACCCCCCAGGCCCCGAGCAGGGGGGAGAAGTAAGATACAGGAGGCAGTAGTGGGCTGGGGGAGTCCTGCTCCCTCACCTCAGTGGGAGCAGGTGACAGATACAGATGTCCCAGGTCTCTTGGAACCTCTGGCAGGGTCACTTCTGCAACCCTGCCCAGTGACTGCAGAGGGGAGGGGGATGGCCAAAGCCCAGGCTCACCTGTGTCACCCACACCCAGGCCGGGCTGCACCCATTTGGGAGACCAGGAAGGTGGAGCCCACTCTGGGTTTGAAGCTGCCTGGGCCCAGCACAACTGCCAAGGATGCAGGTGGCAGTGCCAGCCAGGTCTGTGCCAGGAATGGGGGCTGACAGCAGGGGCTGAGCATCAGGGCTGAAAGCTGGGAGGGAGGCATATTGCTGGAGGCCTTTTATGTTTTCTGAGCCTCAAACTTGGAGCTACAGGGAGGGAAGGGTGCTCATGGGAGAAGGGGCATCTCTAGTAGCCAAGCAGTCCCTGGTCCCTGCAGCACTGGCCATGTGGCAGGCTCTGCCCTGGAGCTTAGGTCTGGGTGGGCCACAATTAGGAAGGGACCCGTGGGACATCAGGAGAGCCACTGCTGCCACCTCCCAGTGTGACTTAGTCAGCCCGCCCTGCTCGGAGCCCCGGTTTCCCCATTCATACATCCGGGCTGGAGTGATGCTGGTGACCTATCCCTCATCTTCTCTCTCCTCCTCTTCCTCCTGTCACCCCCCCTCCCCTGCTGCCCACAGGAGCATCCGGTGCCTGAGAAACATCATCCACTGGAACCTCATCTCGGCCTTCATCCTGCGGAACGCCACGTGGTTCGTGGTCCAGCTCACCATGAGCCCGGAAGTCCACCAGAGCAATGTGGTGTGTCCTGGAGGGGCAGGCCCAGGGTCAGAGGAAGGGTCTGGGTGGGGCTGCCTTTGCAGAGGAGGGACCGGAGCCGGGCCTTGGGGCCCATAGCACAGGAGTGGATGCTGGGGGGGTGCCCCGTCCTGCCGGGAGGAGGCCCCGGGCCTGGGGTGGCCCGCTGCTTCCTCCCATCCCCCCTCCCTGGTTAATCATCGCCTCTGATGGGGTGGGCGGCAGGGCTGGTGCAGGTTGGTGACAGCCGCCTACAACTACTTCCACGTGACCAACTTCTTCTGGATGTTTGGCGAGGGCTGCTACCTGCACACAGCCATCGTGCTGACATACTCCACCGACCGGCTGCGCAAGTGGATGTTTATCTGCATCGGCTGGGGTGAGCGGGCCAGCCCCCTGCCCTGACCCGCCATCCTCTCCCCACCCAGACTCAGACCGGCTGGCTGGGGGCCTGAGACTGAGGCCAGGTTAGGGTGGTGGGGTGTGCACACAGCCCTCTGCCCCTACTTGGGGGGCAGGGACGAGGGGAACATCTTAAAGGAGGCATGATAGGCCAGTGAGTACCTGGGGAGGCCCTGCCCGCCTCTAGGCCCTGGGCTGCACTGGGGTCTTCCAGGCCTGCATCCCCCAGACTCCACCAACAGGTCCTGTGACAGCCGGTCTCTCCCCCAGGTGTGCCTTTCCCCATCATCGTGGCCTGGGCCATTGGGAAGCTGTACTACGACAATGAGAAGTAAGTCACCTCCTCTTCACTGCCCTCAGGGCCCCCTGAGCCCCGAGATCCAGGCTTCCAGCCCCGCTCTGCCTGATGCTCCTCAGGGACCTTCAGCCATGTCACCTTCCCTGTCAGGGCCACAATTTCTCCATCCACATAGGGAGAGTGCTGGGGGTCAGATTCAAACTGAGTCTCCCTAACAGTGTTCTGCCTGAGGTGGGGCTGGATAGGCAGGTCCAGGCTCTTTTATCTGTCTTGGGCTTTCACCACAGGCAGAACAGCCTAAAGGTTACTGGCAGTCCCTGGAGCCCAACGACCCAGGTTCTGAATTGTGGCTCCCATCATTAAGTAGCTTTATGACCTTGGGCTAGTTACTGCAGTGTGCCTCAGTTTCCTCATCTGTAAAATGGGCATCCTCATAATAGTGCCTCCCTCAAAGTGTTGTTGTGGGGATGACATGAGTTAATATATGTTAAGCATTTAGAATAGGGTCTGGCACATAGTAAATGTCATATAAATGTTTTCTATTAATAAAGACTTGTTGTAACAAACGATTCCACTGATTTAATAGGAACTGATCCAGACAATCTCAGAGACTCCTTCCAGCTCTAAAGTCCTGAGGGGCTGTACTTAAATGGAAGTAGGTGTTCCCAATCACCCCTGAAAACTGCATTTCCACTGCAGTGCTTCTCAGCCTTGGCTTGTGTTAGAATCACGCAGGAAGCTTTAAAAAGTACCGATGCCCAGGTTTGACCTCCAGAGAGTTGGATGTTATTGGTCTGGAGTGTGGCCTGGGCACCAGGAGTTTTTAAACCTGCCCAGGTGATTCTAATAGGAAGCTAAGATTGAGAACCACTGAAAAAGAGAGGCAGAAAAAGTGGACACAGATGGCCAGTGGAGGTGCCAGGATCTTCTTTGCCAAAGTGTTCTCAGGAACCCACTGTCTGACTGGGGTTCCAGGCGGCCTCCATCACCATGGCTATTCCTCTCCACCCATGACAAGGAGCCTGGAAAATTATATTCACATTTAGGAAGGATCAAGGTGATCCCTCCTGACTCCAGCCCAGCCTGGCTGGCTCTCTCTGCATTTGCACAGCCGGTGGTGTGGGGGCCTGAACTGGGAGTGGGGGGCAGCTGACAGGCAGGACTGGGGGCTTGGCAGTGATTCCAAAATGGTGGCCTGGGTCTCAGAACAGGAGCATTGTAAATCCTGGGCGATGGAGCCTGTGCCTGCAGATGTGAAGGTGAGTACAGGGAAGGAAGAACAGGTTTCAAAAAGCTGCCCAGTGTGTGTGTCTGGGCGCATCTTGGAGCAAAAAGGATGGCTTTGCGCAGAGGAAAGTTGGTCTGAGCGTCTCTGGAGCTCCACCTTGTGGTAAGATTCTGACACTGCAGCAGAAGGGATCCAGGTATGAGACCTGAGAGAGACCTTGCAGGCTCTGGGGCCAAGGACTGGACCTGGCCCCAGGACAGCTTGCGTTTGGTCTGCACAGTGTTTTTTGAAAACTTGAATTGCTTCCAAACTTTGAAAAAGTCAAGAGGTTTCACGTAAAAAATCTCAGTTTATTGTTTATGGAAGCATCCTGAGATCTAGGTACTGCAGATCTGCATGCCCGAGGGTCCATCATCTCTGCACAAGGACATGGGACTTCCTATGTGCCTCATCCCAACCCACTCCCAAGACCTCCCTAGGTCTTGCTGGAGGGAAACTCAAGAAAATGAAAAGCAATTCTGTCTCTCACGACAGGTGGAACCTGTAGAGTCTCTGCCTCTAGGTCGTTCAGGCTGCCATTAAACAAATTCAGAGATTGTTAGCTACTGAGCGTCACTGCATGACATGTACAGGATAAGGCCCCCCTCGTGGGCGTGCACCAGAGACACAGTGGGAACTGAGGGGAGCAGTGTGTGTTGGACCCATGCCTGTTCTATTCAGTGGTCTTTTCCCCAATCCCCCTCCCTGCCACAGTGCCTGCTTCCAGCTTTACATCTCAAAGGATGCTATCCATTCTGCAGATGGGAAGCTATCTTGACCTTCTGCCAGGGTTGGAATTGGGCCACCCAGATCCTGGCTTTTGGCTCCAGTCCTGGCCTGGCCAAGCACTGTTCCTCCCTCATGCCACTGAACTGGACCCAGGTGACCCTCCTCCTCTTACCTCTGTGGCCTTCTAGGTGCTGGTTTGGCAAAAGGCCTGGGGTGTACACTGACTACATCTACCAGGGCCCCATGATCTTGGTCTTGCTGGTAAGAACTTGGGTAGGGGGACAGGAGAGAGGGGCTCAGTGGGGAGGGGTAAGCAGGGCTTACAGTGGACTAAAAGGATCCCTCTGCCTAGAGGTGGCGGGCAGGGGGCCAGGAATATGTAAGGGCTCATGAAGATGGAGGGAGAGCAGCAGGGGGGCGGAGGCCAGACCTGGGACAGCTGAGTCCCTGCCCTGTCCCCCACCTTCCCTCCAGCCTCTTGCACGCACCCATGCCCAGGCCATCGCACCATGTGTCAAATTACAGATCAATTTCATCTTCCTTTTCAACATCGTCCGCATCCTCATGACCAAACTCCGGGCATCCACCACGTCTGAGACCATTCAGTACAGGTAACCAGACCTGCCTCCCCCACCCATGGGGCGCTTCAGAGATCCCAGCCTCTGACCCAGGGTATCCCCCCAGGCCTGAGAGTCCCTCCTGAAACCCCAGCTCCCCTTGTCTCAGACATTCCGGGGGTCTGCTACAGCCCTCCCCCAGACCCGGTCCTTCTCACCAAGCCAGAGGCCCCAGCCCCCTTCCTGGGTGGGCTGTGACTCTGGGCCTCCCCCCCTACCTGCCCCACCCCAGGAAGGCTGTGAAGGCCACTCTGGTGCTTCTCCCCCTCCTGGGCATCACGTACATGCTGTTCTTCGTGAACCCCGGGGAGGACGAAGTCTCCCGGGTCGTCTTCATCTACTTCAACTCCTTCCTGGAATCCTTCCAGGTACAGCCGTCCCCCACCCCAACCCCTCGCTCCAGCCCTGACTGTCCCCTGCACCTCTTCGGGTGGGGATTCTTCCAGGCAGGGGCCTGGAGGAGTGGGAGGCTGGGGACAGAAACGGGTCAGCTCCGAAGCTGGATGGGGCCGCACCTGCCCCCGTCCCTTGACCCACCTTCTCCCTCCATGCCAGGGTTTCTTCGTGTCTGTGTTCTACTGCTTCCTCAACAGCGAGGTAAGGACCTGGGGCCCCAGGACTCGGGACGGCAGGAGGCCTGCCGGGACCAGAGACTGTCTGTAGCCTCCTCCTGCCCGAGGTGGCAAGCCCACTTCTTTGCTCTCATAGGCAGTAGATGTGGGAGCCAGAAGCCGGGACTCCAGTCTCATCAATGAGTCTGTGAAATGGGCTGTTGAAAACCAGGAAACTGAGCCCTGGGACAAGGGGTGTATGTAGGTTGAGGGCAGGAGATGTGTATGGGTTGAGGGTAGAGATTCTTCATGGCAAAGGCCATATGGCACCTTTGGGTGGATTTGAGAAAGGTACCCCTTGCTCAGAACGCTTGAGAAAATTGTCCTAACAAATATGCAAATCAGCAATGTTGATGATTGTTGCCACCTCCGACGTGGCCCCCTGTGCACAGCTCCCCTGTATAGCTGCTTGTGGAAGCCCTGGGGGAGGGAGGGGGGGGGTCCTGAAACCCGGGCTCAGACCTTATGCTCTGCTCTGTGCCCACAGGTCCGCTCTGCCATCCGGAAGAGGTGGCACCGATGGCAGGACAAGCACTCGATCCGCGCCCGCGTGGCCCGCGCCATGTCCATCCCCACCTCCCCCACCCGTGTCAGCTTTCACAGCATCAAACAGTCCACAGCAATCTGAGCTGGAGGGCCATGGGGCAGCCCCCAAGATCCATGGCTGGGGAGATGGTCACCAGGCTCAGCTGGCCGCCCTGTCTGTGGAGGGGACCAGCTCTCTCCCACACCCTGTACCCCCAGGAGTAGCTGGCACTGAGAGCCCAGGAGGCCCCTCCCGCACCCCCAGTTGAGCAGGAGTTCCAGGCCTCTGAGAGCAGTCTGGGCCACGGGATGAATGGAAGATACCCTATAGGCCTGCGCTGGGCCCAGGGCCTCTGGCTCCCCTTTGCCCCAAGAATGGAACAGAAATGGAGTGGAGATGGAGAGCAGGGAATCCAAAGGAGCATGTGGGTCCCCCCAAGAGGTGTTTTTTCCCAGAGCACAAGATGGCAGCCCACTGGAGACCCCGGGATGTCCTCAGCGACTGTGGGGGGCCATCCGCTCCTCCAGGGGCATCATGGGAAACTCTTGTGACAGCATTCCAGCCACCGTGATGGTGCCCCCAGGCCTCAGCAATGCTGTCCAGCACCCCTGGGAACCAAGGCCATGTTGTCCGAAGCCCTGCAGACATCGTTAGAAATCAGGTGGCATCATCAGACATCAGGCCACATCACCGAGATCCTCCCAAGCCACCAGAAATTCATGTGACCCTGTGGCACTGCCACCAGAAATGCCCTGCCTCGCTGCCTTGCGCCCTTGGACCTTTACTACCCCACAGCCCACATGGGTTCCCCCTCCTTAACCTCCTGCCCCAGGTGTCTCTCCCTTCGTGAGATGATGGGGAGGTGGGAGGGTGACAGAGTGTCCTGGAGCCAAAGCCAGTGTGTGCCCCAGCCAAAGCCAGCCTCCCTTTGCGGGGCAGAGAATATTTGGGACCACCCAGCCTGCTGTTTTCAGTGACCTGGCCTCTGGGGCAAACCCTCTGCTGGTCAAAGGGACCCTGTGGCCCTTGGATGACCTCATTGGGCAGCATCATTAGCTAAGCAAAGATAGAAGAGGGTGGGGCACTCGGCCCCCCTCTGCCCCGAGTTCCCCAGAGCAGGACCAGTGGCTCTTGGAGCAACCAGCCAGCTGACCGCTTACACCCCTGGTAAGGACCCAGCCACATCCAGAGATGCTGGACAGCCAGAGCAGGGCTTTGGGGGGGTGGGGCCGGGAGATGGGGGTGGCTAGTGTAAATAATAATATTTATCTTTCAGCCAGCACTTGTGAAGCCTGGTATGTGCTAGGGCTGGGTAGGGAAGGCACCACAAAGAAATGGAGGCCACCTTCAGCCTTTAGGGCCACCGTGCGGTTGGGGAGCCAATGGCACTCAGACACACGCCCATGATGGGGCGCTAGGGGAGCCCCTGAGGTCCAGGAGAGGACTTAGGAGAAGGGCACGGGCCTGCGGGGACCAGGTAAGGGCAGCTTTTGTAAGGGGGCGAGTTGTAGGGAGAAGGTGTAGGACACCACGGGCCGGGCACAGCTTGAGCACAGGTGAGTCAGCGGGACCAGGCCGAAGTGTGTCCCAGCCCCAGGGGAGGAGATAAGCTGGGAACAGGAAGGAATTAGGAAGCAGGGGAGGCCGAACAGGCTTGAATGCTGTCTTAGCACGGAAACCTCAGCGGCGTACCAAGAGACAAGGCTTCGAGAACCAACTCCAGGGTGGGGCGCACACGCCCACCACCGTGGGCGGCTGCAGCCAGTCCTGCTGTGGAAACTGGGAGGGCCGGGTGGGACCCACACCTGCGTCGTCCCACCCGAGGGGCGAGGGATGTGTACCCACCAGCTCCTGGGGGACAGTAATTCCCTGCACCTCCTGCGGAGGCTGGGAGAGTGCCGGGCACAACGTGGGCCACGTCCTCGGGGCAGGAGGTGGTTGGGACACAGACGCTCCACCCAACACACTCAGGCCCGGGCCTTGCCTCTGAGTCTCTGACCCGGAAGGAGGGTCACACAGGGGTGTGTGTGTATGCACGAGTGCATGGGCACACAGGTGCGTGTGCTATCAGGACACCAGGACAGACAGATGACCGCGGTGCTGGGAGCCCCGAAGCTTCTGCTGGGGGAGGGGAGGTCCAGTGGGTGAGGATCTGGCTGCCCCCCGAGGGAGGAGCTGGGGGTGTCCCTGAAGACCATGTGGGGTACCCTGCTCTGCTAACTCCCCAAGCGCTGTCCCCTAAAGGTGGGAGATGGGGGGACCAGCTGAGCAGAGGAAGCCATGAGGAGAGGACCAGGGGCACCAAGACGGAGATATGCTGACAGCTTCCAGGGCAGCTGGGGTGGGACAGCCGCAGAAAGGGTCCTAGCTGACAAGAGGGACCAGAAGTGACGTGAGTCTCAAATGGCCACAAGTGAGGCACCTTTCTCAATGTTGCCTTCCACCCAATGAAGGAGAAGTGAGAAAGCAAGGCATTTCACGGACAGCTTTGGGATGTGGGGGGCTGGGGGCATCCCAAGGACAGAGGAGCCTGAGAGGGGCTGGGGGGGCTGTGAGGGGGTTTTATAGGCAAGGGCTCTTGAAGGGGCCAAGCTGGGGCGGTGCGCCTTTTCCTGCTTGTGCCTCCGGGCTGTTTTAGCTGATAGGCACCCTTCGCACGCCTACTGTGCGCTCAGCTCTGTGGGCGGGGGGAGGCAAGCAGCACCCCCAGGACGTACGCCAGCAACGGGCTGCAAAGCTCAGAGCTGCCGGCTGTGGAAGGTCGTGGGAGGACATCCAAGGCAAGGCTGCTGGTCATCACAGAAGCTGCAAGGGGTCCCTGGGCCATGGGCGCTGTTTCACATGAACCTCAGGATCCCTCTTGTCCAGAGACTGTAAGGGTAGAGGGGCTGCTGAAGCACAGCTGGAAACATCTGGGCTGCAAAGAACTGCAGCCCCACCTGCCAGGGGCAGGTGTGCCGAATTTAAGCCTTCCATGGGCTGGAGTCAAGGCAGGCCCCTGATGGGATTTCTGAGGGTCATTCTGCCCTGAGCTTCGACTTGTGGGTGGGTGGGAAGGGAGGTCCCTTGGGGCTGTGGCTGTGTGATGGGCCAACAGACACACAGGTCACCCCACTGTGGGAAGGGGCCGAGCAGCTGCAGGGTGGGGATCACTGCGGGACAGGCCCCTCTCTCAAGCTGGGAAGAATTTTTCTCCATGCCACACGCAGAGGCTGCAGTTCCCTAAAAGTTCCCCCACCTGAGCCCTTTTCTCCTTGGGTCCCTCCCTCATGGGCACAGATCACCAGTACAGGAAAAACCACCCTGTGGGGTTTGGGTTTTCCAGTTCTGGCTCCCCCCTCCCTGAGTGTGAAGGCATAGCCCCTGCTTTGGGGTCCTCGGCTTCCCCCGCAAGGCTTCCTCAGTCCCCCTGCTGCTGATGGGACCCAGACTGGAACCCTGACAGACACCCTGGGACCTGAAGTCAGGGCAGAGGGTGCAGATCAAGGAAGGAGGGAGGTTTTGGAATCCAGATAATAATTAATTGAGTACATTTGTAGATTGCTTTGCAATCCACAAAATCCTTTATAACATTCACAGAAGTAGGGAACAGAACCAGCCCATTTTACAGCCGAGAAAACTGAGGCCAAGTGACCCCCCTGAGATCAAAGGTCTCTGGCTCCAAATCCAGGCCTCTTTTCACTCCATCAGTTGACTGAAGTCACTGGGCTTGGGTTTGGGGAGGCCAGGACTGATAAAGCAGCTCTGCGGGGAGGGGACAGAGAGGAGGCCTCAGGGTTTCAGATCGGGGACGTGTCCCAGGTAAAGAGGGAACCGGCCCAAAGATGGCCCGGCCAGTGTCTGGCTGCTGAGCCCAGCTGGGTGGGAGCGATGAGGGTTCTGTACATCCAGCAACCCCTTCCCCACCTTCCCAACATCCTGCACCTCTCCACTCCTTAAAATGATGCTTAACTGCAAACAGTACAGCCCAGGTCACCAGAAGCCTCTGTGGGTCTCCCTGCCCAGCCCATGTGAGGGTGTCACTGGCCTCCAGCTCAGGGGTCGCTCAAGCTCATCTCATCCCGCCCCCTGACTTCAAACTGACCTGCCCACCCTTGGTTCAAACAGAGGGGGTGCTTCCTACATTTCAGCAATACTATCGCTGAGCACTTACCGGGAGCCCCCTTGCTAAGCCCCTTACATACTGATCTCATCTACTCTTCATACCACCCTATGAGGAAGGAGCTGTTATCCCCATTTAACACATGGGGAAAGTGATGCCCACAGAGGTTGAGACGTGCCCAGCAGTGGCATGGCTGGATGTGAAGCCAGTCTGGCCTCGCTTGGCCCCCACGGTGTTTAACCCCTGTGCAGCGGGAGTTCTCTGTAGCGTTCTCCTCCCTGACCCACAGCCCCCCACAATCCTCTTCCTAAGGAAATTCTTCAGTTTCTCCAATTTTGTGGACGAACAGTGTTCAGAGACGAAGCTGGACACAGGAGTCTGTGCCGGCCAAGCGTGGGCCTCAGGTGGGCCCACTCCCTATCCAGCCAGCCCAGCCTCCAGGCCAATCACAGGCTGCCTGCCTCCCGGCGTCCCCAGCCCTGTCCCTGCTCCATTTCAGAGTGTCAGCTCCTCTCTCCTACCTTCCACGGCCCCACTACCCCTGCAGGTCCTGCTGGGCAGGCATGGGTCAAGAGAGGCCTGGAGCAAGTATGTTTTTCAAAGCTCTCAGTGTGTTGAAAACACCAATGAGATCATCATTTGGAAGTAACTCCAGAGACCACTTTTGGCCACCAGGCTGCCACCCATTCCCTCTGCCCCTCCAACGGGTCCAGGACAGATGCCTGCTGCCCAGCCTCATTGCCCACTGGTCCAAGGCAGGTGGGGGCAGAAGCAGCGTGCTCCTGCCTCTCTTGCTTTCATTACTGGGGTTTCGGGGGAAGGAGAAGATGGTAATCTAGTCCCTTCTCAGCGTCTGTACCATCTCTAGAACATGCAGCTAGGACAGATCTGGGCCAGGAAACAAGGGCAGTGCATGGGCCCGGTGAGCTGGGCACCATCCCACACTTCCTGAGCAACCCCACTGGGCTGAGACCCATTGCCTGGGACCTGCTGCCCTCTCTGCCCTGAGTGGATAAAGATAAGTGTTCCAGGTGTCACCTACATCCCCAAACAGAAGGCAGAGACGTTGCCCCTGGCCTGCCCTGGGCAGCGACCCTGAGAGCCCAGGCCATAGCTAAGGGGGGCAGTGGGGGAAGGAACAGAAGCTGGAGATCAGGAGGATGCCGTCAAGGAAAGGGGTGGGATCTGGGGAGGGCATAGGGGAGAGTGGGTGATGCAGAGTCTTAGAGCAGAAACACAGCCTGGGGAGTGGGCATCGGCCACTTGTGTGACTGCGCCTACCAGGGCATCCTGCAGGGCACCAAGCAGCCACAGAGAGGAGCAATTCCATGGCTGGGGGCTGGGGGCTGGTGCTGGGAGATGGGACGGGGGGATCTGGGGAAGCAGCAATTGGACAGACACCCAAAAGCCTTCTGTGAGCTGGGTCCCAGGAAGAGCCTCAAAGGAAATGAGCCTCCAGAGAATTCGTTGAGCCCAGGCCACCAGGAGCCTAAGGGTAGATTGGGGTCGGGGAGAGGCAGGAGCAGGCTCTGGGGGGCCCGTGTTTTTGAACCCCAAATGGGGGCATATGCTGGTCTGATTGGGTCCAGAAGAATTACAATGAGGCCTGTCCTGAGCACAGTGTCCCTGGAGGGGACCGGAGTTGCTCCTTGTTTTGTTCTTGTTAAAAGCGTGGTAAAATACACACAATATAAAACTTAACCATTTCAACCGATTCAACATATTAATACCCTCACAATGTTGTGCAACCATCACCTCTATCCAGTTCCAGAACTTTTTCATCACCCTAATGAAACCCCGGACGCACTGAGCAGTCACTCCCCATCCCCCCCCCCCCCTTCCCCCAGCCTCCAGCCACCACCAACCTGCTTTCTGTCTCTATGATTTGCCTATTCTGGATATTTCATAACAGTAGAGTCGTGTGATATTTGTCCTTTTGTGTCTGGCTTCTTTCCGTTGCTTAATGTTTTCAAGGTTCATCCACATTTTAGTGTGCCTCAGAACTTCATTCCTTTGTAGGGCAGAATGATACTCCATTGTACGGGGAGACTACACTTTCTTTATCCATTCATCAGCTGAAGGACATTTGGGTTCTTTTCATCTATTCCAAGTTATTGTGAAGAGTGCTGCTACAAACATTCAAGCACAAGTTTTTGTTTGAACACCTGTTTTCCATTCTTTTGGGTATATGCCCAGGAGTGGAACTGCTGGGTTATATGGTAACTTTCTGTTTAACTTATCAAAGAACGGCCAAGTGTTTTCCACAGTGACTGTACCATTTACAATATTCCCGCCAGCAACATACGAGAATCCCAATTTCTCCACATCGTGCCAAAGCCTGTTATTATCTGTTTTATTTTATTTTTTTATAATACTACCCCAGTAGGTGTCTTAGTCTTTGGTTTTTTAAAAGACCCAGAGACTTCTCTGGTGGCACAGTGGTTAAGAATCCACCTGCCAATGCAGGGGACATGGGTTCGAGCCCTGGTCCGGGAAGATCCCACATGCCGCGGAGCAACTAAGCCCGTGAGCCACAACTACTGAAGCCCGCGTGCTGCAACTACTGAAGCCCGCGCTCCTAGATCCCATATTCCAGAACAAGAGAAGCCACTGCAATGAGAAGCCCGCTCACCGCAACGAAGAGTGGCCCCTGCTCGCCATAACTAGCGAAAGCCCACACACAGAAACGAAGACAAAAAAAAGAACAGGGCCTAGAGTCTTCTGGATGTGGTGGAGCTGTCCTTGGAGGTAGGGCCTGAAGGACAAGCACGGGCAGCGGGTGAGGCCTTGGGCCAGAGATCAGGGCTGCAGTCAAGCCGCCAGGGAGACGGGCAGGCCCCAGGCAGTTCCCTGGACAGGGCAAGACCTAAGGGTCATGTCCAGTGTGAGAGCTGGATCTGGGAACCGGGGCTGGGGCCCATGGGGTGGGCTTCTCTGAGCCTCAGTTTCCACATCCATGAAGTGGGGATATTCAGGTAAGTTTAAGCTGCTGTAACAAAGAGACTCATAATAAGCCAGTGGCTTAAGGAAGACAATGTATCTAACAGCCCACGGTGAGCATCCCATGCTCCATGCAGACATCCAGGGACCTGGTTCCTTTTGCTCCCTTTCTCCCCATCCCTTAGGACAATACCCTCCTCTCCATAGCCAATGGCCTGTCCATGACTGATTTGTGAGAAAAGCAAAGGGATGGACGAGGAGCCCCACAGTCTCTGTGCGGGTCCCTGAGGGACTCACATCATTTCTGCTCAATTCCATTGGTGAGAAATGGCCACGTGGCCATTCCTAAATCCAGGGGAGTCTGGGAATAAAATTCCAGTCACGTGCCTGCCCAAAGGGGCATGATTTAAAAGATAGCTCGCAGCCTCGTGCTGGCTGGGTGTAGTAATACCTCCTTGCAGGGTGCCATGAGTACAGGTAAAGAACCTGGCACTTAGTAAGAGTTCAATAAAAGTGCACAATATCACTGAGGTCAGGGCTCCCAGGAGCCTTGGAAACTCTCTGGTCTAATGTCCTCATTTCTCTGCAGTTGAAGAAACAGGCACAGAGGGGAGAGGCCTCTGCCCGGGTTGCCCAGTGTGTAAGGGGCAAGGTGGGTCCAGAACCCTGTCTGGGACCCTCAACCCCATCCTCTCACCGCTTGTTTCAGATTAGCTGGTCCAGCTCCACTGGGAGCTAGGCAGAGTATGGGGACCCAGATGACCTCTCCACCCAGAGGCAGGGTTGGGGGACAGGATCCCGAGAGACTGCACAGCTTTGTGACTAGGTAGGTGTGGCCCTGGTTTCCTGGATAGAAGACAAAGCTGCTGCTCTGTGACAGAGGGCCACACCCAGCCCCAAGAGGGGGCAGCGGGCTGTGGGCAGCTGCCACACTGGGAAGCAGCAGCAGGTGCCTGAGGAGGATGGCGTGCCTGGGCTTCCTCCTCCTCCTCCTCCTCCTCCTCTTCGTCAGCACCATGGCCCAGGGGGAGTACGCTGTGGTCCACGTGGTGTCAGACAACTGGAGCAAGGACTACTGCGTCCTGTTCCGCTCCGACTATGTCACCCTGCCCCGGGACCTGCACCGGGCCCCCCTCCTGCCCCTGCACGACGGCACCCAGGCACCCTGGTGCCCAGGCGAGGACTCCTCCCACCAGGCCCACCCCGGCTCCCCCAGCCAGCGGCCCCTCCGCCAGACCACCGCCATGGTCGTGAGGGGTAACTGCAGCTTCTACGCCAAAGGCTGGCTGGCTCAGGCCCGAGGAGCCCATGGGCTGCTCATCGTGAGCCAGGTCAGCGGCCAGCAATGCTCAGACACCACCCCGGCGACCCAGGACCGCCACAAGCCCCTGCCACACCTCACCATCCCCGTGGCTGTGCTCCGCTACACCGACATGCTCGACATCCTCAGCTACACCCACGGTGGAGCCGGGGTCCACGTGGCCTTGTATGCACCCCCAGAGCCCATCCTTGACTACAACGTGGTGGTCATCTTCATCCTGGCTGTAGGCACCGTGGCCGTGGGCGGCTACTGGGCCGGAGTGACCGAGGCTGACCGGGTGCAGCGGCGCCTGGCCCAAGAGGGAGGGGGGCCTGGCGGTCACAATCAGCAGGAAGCAGTGGCAGCCCAGCAGGGGCACGAGGAAGAAGACGCAACAGTGGACTTCACGCCGGCCATGACGGGCGCAGTGGTCACCATGTCCTCCTCCATCATGCTGCTGCTCTACTTCTTCTACGACTGCTTTGTCTATGTCATGATCGCCATCTTCGGCCTGGGCGCCAGCACCGGCCTCTACAGCTGCCTGGTACCCGTGGTGCACCACCTGCCCCTGCAGCAATACCGGTGGCCCCTGCCCGGCCGCCGGGCCTGTCTGCAGCTGCCCCTGCTGCTGCTGGCCGGCCTGTGCATGGTGGTGACGGTCCTCTGGGTCACCTACCGCAACGAGGACCGCTGGGCGTGGCTCCTGCAGGACATGCTGGGGGTGGCCTACTGCCTTTTCGTCCTGCGGCGTGTGCGCCTGCCCACCCTCAAGAGCTGTGCCTCCTTCCTGCTGGCCCTGCTGGCCTTTGATGTCTTCTTTGTCTTCGTCACACCCCTGCTCACCAGGACCGGCGAGAGCATCATGGTGGAGGTAGCCTCGGGCCCGGCAGACTCCTTGAGCCACGAGAGGCTGCCCATGGTGCTCAAGGTGCCCCGGCTGAGCTTCTCGGCCTTGACCCTGTGTGACCAGCCCTTCTCCATCCTTGGCTTCGGTGACATCGTGGTCCCCGGCTTCTTGGTGGCCTACTGTCACTGCTTTGACGTGCATATCCGCTCGCGGCAGGTCTACTTCGTGGCCTGCACCGTGGCCTACGCTGTGGGCCTGCTGGTCACCTTTGTTGCCATGGCGCTCATGCAGATGGGCCAGCCCGCCCTGCTCTACCTGGTGTCCAGCACCCTGCTCACCAGCCTGGCCGTGGCTGCCTGCCGCCAAGAGCTCACTCTCTTCTGGACTGGCCAGGGCAGAGCCAAGACCCCCGCCCGGCCGGTGCCAGGGCTCTGCGGGGCCCCTTCAGTTGGCTTTGACCAGAAACAGGAGCACGCAGCAGACGTCCACAGAGCCAGCGAGCTTGAGGGGGCCACTGAGCACCTGGCAGGGAACTTAGACGGCGACCTCGGGAAGGACACAGCTGAGATCGTCATCATATCTGAGGAGGAAGCCACCAGTCCTGAAGGCCACAGTGACAGCTCTGAGGGCTGGAGTGATGCCACCCTGGAGCCTGATGAGCTGCCCTGTACCCACCCTGGGGCCTCAGAGGAGCTGATGCCACTGATGCCACTGGCCACGCTGACACCACTGATGCCACTCATGCCGCCTCCCTCGGAGCTGGGCCACACCCAGGCCCAGGCCCAGGCCCACGATGCTGGCCTGCCCTGGACGGGGCTCCACAAGAAGAAGGGCCTGAAGGTAAAGAAGAGCATGTCGACCCAGGCTCCCTTGTGAACCCGGGGCCCTGGGACTTGTGCCTCTGGACTATTGCAGAGCAAAGCCACATGTGGCAAAAAGAAATCGGGGCATTAAAGATATTCCATATCTACCCAATGGAGCCTCTTTGTGTGTTAGGACTGTAAGAAAGCAGCAACCACGGAATAAGTCGATGCAGAGACTGGAGGGTCCTTAGGACAGGTCCCACCTCTCCCTGCAGCCCAACCCCGGCCTCACTGCCCATCTTTTTCTCATGCTCAGGTCCAATTGAACCATGACTCTTCCTTGATCACACCACGTTCTCTCCCTCTCTCTTTGCACATGCTTTTCTCTCTGGCTGAGATACCCTTCCCTTCCCAGACAGATACACCACAGCCCAGCTCCCTCGCTCACTGGAGCATTTCTGAGCAGCCTTCGTGTGTCAGCTCACTACCACCCTTCCTGCTGAGCGTCCCTGCTCTACGCATCCTGGACGGCAACACCACGCCCAGCACGTGCCTGCTGTCATCCCCCTGCTGCAGCCACAGACATCAAGTATGCGCCTACTGTGTACACCACCCTGTGGTGGGCACAGAGGGAGACTGCTGTCCAGCTGGGGGAAGGGTGGGGGATGGAGAACAGACAAGAAACAACTTGAGAATCATCTCAAAACGGGGATGGAGAGGTTGGAGCCGGAGTGGAAGAATTTAGGAGACCACGGCTCTAGTTCCCATGCTTCCTTCCCTGATCCTGGATGATGGACCAATCTCTTAACCCCTTTGAGGTTCAGGAGTCTCATCTTCAAAATGGGACTTATACCATGTCCGCCTGGAGGCAGGGGCATGGACAAAATGACCTCTTGAGGACCCCACAGTTTCTTTAGTTTTATGGTGTGTTTATATGTTGCTTAAGCAGAGCAAACAAACTCTGGGGTGAGGGAAGGCTTCCGGAAGAGGCTATGTGGGAGGGGCAGTGCGGTACCGTGGTTAGAGTTCTGGAACCAGCAGCCTACTGGAAATTTCAGCTCCACCACTGACCTGTCCTGTGTCATTGAGCAAGTGATTTAACCTCTTACTGCCTCGGTTTTCTCATCTGTAGAATGGGATAATAATAGGACCTACTGTGGGGGTTTGGGGGAGGTTTGACCGCATTGGCTTATATATGAGGACTGAAGCAATGCCTGTAGGGAGATCGATATGAATGTTAGCTCTGTGTATATTACTCCCCTTTGTGAAAGGAGCTGAAAGAATCAAATCCAACTCCTACAAGCCTTTGGGTTCTGGCCCCAACTTCCTCCCCTCCTCCCCTCCACACCCAGCATTCCTGCTCTTACCACCACCAGCGAGCACACACCAGCCCCCATCACACACATCTTCCCCCTGCCCCCCAAGACCTTCCCATGTGCTGGGTCCTCTACCTGCAACTTTCCACTCCTCCTACCCCCAGAATCGGGTCTGGCCAGTTTCTTGTCCGTCCAGCCCCAACTCAAATGCCCCCTCCTCATGGAAGCCTTCCTTGATGACCCTTCCTAAAGCAGCCCCTGGCCTCAATCACATCACCCTATACCCAGTTCATTAGTTTTCTCGTCTCCCCCAGTCACGTCAGCTTGGTGAGGGCAGGGAACCCTCTGTCTTGTTCATCTGTGTAGAACAGGGCCTGGTATGTAGCAGGTGCTCAAGTTATATTTGTTGGAGGAATGAATGAATTAATGAATCATGGAATGAATGAATCAATGAATTCTGGGCACAGCCTGGCCACCGCCTGCAGTTCTGACCCAGACAATGAAGTGAACCTGGGCAAGAGAGGCAGGCCTCCTGGGAATCCTCACCCATCACAGCCTTCCAGACCATCCCCTGCTGCAGCCACAAGAGTGTGAGCCAAGGGTAGGTCTGGTCTCAACCCACCTCACTTAATTCTTGAAGCTGGTTGTAATGAATGAATGCATGAATGAGTTGCTCCAGCCTGAACACCGAGGGAACACCCCAGGCCGCCTCCCTGGGGTACTGCAGGGCCTTGGTCAGTGTGGAGATGAGACTCTGAGGGTTCTGGCTGGGCCCTGGGGGTGGGGAGGAAAGGGGTCAGGTAAAGGGCATCTCAAAGGAAGTCCCACTCACTGGGGACGAAGCGCAGCCCCCTCGGCAAACAGCACCTGAGGGCCGGGTCTGGACAAGGGCAGAGCAAGGAACCCGGGCCAGGACACTGACCGGAGGGGTTGGCAGCCCCTTCTGCTGGAGCCAGCGACCATCTGGCCTGGACAGAGGGGCCTCCGCAGGCTCTGGCTCACCTCCAGCCAGGGCGGCCTCCCCACTGCTGACCTGCGTCACTGGGCCCGCCAAGCGTGGGCTATACCCCTCTGCCAGGCCCAAGGGGGAGGGCTGAACAGAGCCGAGGCCTCTCGGTCCCCCTCACCGCCTGGACTGGGGGGCAAGGGAGCTCTGCTCTCCCAGGAACTTGCAGTCGGTGTGGCTCTGAGCACGCTGGACTGGAGCCCCCTGGGCAGGGCGATGCCTGCCTCCGAGGAGAGGATGCTCAAGGGGACGGTCTGAGGAGGGAACCCCTCCCCGTCCCACCCCCCGCCATGTCCAAGCAGATTCAGGGAAGAACGAATCCAACTCTGTCCTCACTCTTGTACCCAACAGGGGCTAACACTCAGAGACTATTCCGTCTATAAAATGGGGGGAATGACACCGCCTACCTCGGGGGTCCCGGCGCGTATTAAACCGTCCGGGTAAGGAGCCGAGCCTGGGCTCCCGACGTCTGGTAGCGCTGCTGTCGCTGCTCTTCTCTGATGGCCCAGCATTCCCTGCTCCTGCCCTGACCCCAGAGCCAGGACCCTCTCTGAGCTGCGGGCTGTGCTTCCCTTTGCCAGTCTGCTTCCCAGGGATTGGGCCGAATCCAGGTGGCTGTCACCTGTCAGAGGTGCCCAGCGTTGGCAACCCCAGAGGGACACAGAGTACTGCACGTGTGCATGTACACACACACACACGGGTACGTGCAAGCAGACATGCACACACATCCGTACTGCACCCTCAGGTAGCTAATGACAGAGCAGGACAGTGGGACCAGGGCCTGCCCATCTCCCCCTGGGCTAGCAGAGACGGTGGCAGGCAAGCCTGCACCCCGGTCTGATGGCTCCCCTGCCCTCACCTGTTCCCTCCTCTGCTGCTTTCGCACTTCGAACCCCATCTCAACATCTGCAGAGCCCAACGTGTGACAGGTGAAACCTAAGATGGGGAGGTGGGGAATTCCCTGGCAGTCCAGTGGAATCTCTGGTCAGGGACCTAAGATCCCAAAAGCTACGCAGCGCGGCCAAAAAAACAACCCCCCCCCCCCAAAAAAAACAAACTAAGATGGGACCAGGGCAGGAATGAACTCCTGAGCCATGCCCAGGGCTCCAGGTGGCCCAGTCCCAGCTCTGGGGCTGTGCTGTGTTCAGGCTGCCTGGCATTTTTCTTTGTGGCCTCATTTAATCCCAGCAAGAACCCCATGAGCTGAATAGTCACAGCCTAGTTTTTTTCTAGTTGATGAGAAGTTTGGTACCAGAGCTTTTGGCTTCCCCTGATAGTCAGAACCAGCAAGGACCCGAGAGATGCTCTATCCCACAGATGAGGAAAGGAAAGCCCAGAGAGGGTCAGGAGCTGCCTAACATCACACAGCAATGGGACAGCATAAATAGAACACAACTCTGGTCTTCTGCCTCCCAGCCCAGCAGCTGGGATCAGTTCCCATCCTCAACACTGCTCCTCTCTGCACACCCCGATCTGCAAAATATGCCTCCTCCAGGAAAACCCAGGGTCTACCCATTCCTTTGCCTTGTGCCCCTCAGGAGGTTCAGCCCTCTATTCTCTTTGAGAAGTAATTGTATGTGGAAGGTTTGTGATTCACCATCAAGCATCTCTTCAGCTAGCACAGGAGGACACAGCTGCACGCTGAGTCACTGAGACTTGGATTCAAAGTCCAGCATTGCTATTCACTTGCCGTGTGCTGCTGGACAACTGAAGCCACCCCTCTGCGTCTTGATATCCTCATCTGTAAAATGGGCTGCAAAGGTTTACACTGTGGGTTTGTCGAAAGGATTAAATGAGGTGAGGTACGTGTTCACACAGCTAACACGTGCTAAGCACTAATGATAGGCTAGATACACATGTTATCTCACTACCTGATGCCCAGTTTTCAGAGCAAACTTTCCAGGACAGCACTTGTCACACCTCCAAATGCCGTCTTTCCCAAATCAGCTTACAGTTCTTCCTGGTTGAGCTCCCAGAGGGGGGAGTCATCCTCTTCCCTTGGAATGAGGATGTCCGGCCATGCCCAGTGGGGTGCGGTGTGAGGGTGGGTGCCTGGCGGTGAACAAGGGCACCACCGCATAAGCGGAAGAGGAATCCCTCCTCAGTTAGACTGAAACGCAGAAGGTTTTGTGCCTTTTTTCCTGCAATGCTGAACTTTGTGCGCTCCTGTCCTGCCATCTCCTGGTCAGTAATGTAAGAGCAGGCGGGCTCACACTCCAAGGGCCAGGGGCATTCCATCAGGGAACTTTGGAATAATTATAGTCAGGGGTGATATTCAAAAAACGTATAATAAACTACCCATCTGCAAAGTTCTGGAGTCCCTACTGGGCCCAAGGTTAACTCTTTAGAAGCTGACTGTGATGAAGCGGAGGTGCCCTGGAGAAGGGTCTGAGGGTATTTTGATAGTTTATGAAATGAAGTAGCCCCAATGCAGCATCACTAAACATCCTTAATGCTTGAAGGGTCCATGCCCTGGTGTTTACCCTACTCCCATAGAATCAGTCACCTTGAATAAGTGACCTTATTGCGAATAATGAATTCTGTGTTTCAAGACCCCGAGGATGTGGACCATTGCTAGGTGAGGTGGACTCCCCATTTTGTCCTCCGGTCCCCCCAGTACTTGTTCTTGTAGGCCCACAGGTGCCCCTTCCCACACACAGCACAGCGATTATTCATTGTGCTTGTGAGCACGTCCCTGCCCATCACTGGTTTACTTTCCAGGTGCTTAGTTTTATCTTTGGGAACACCTACTCTTCAGCCTCTAGGACGCTTGGCTAGAGTTCTTCCAGCCACATAAGTCTGAGTCCAGATCTCACGTCTCACCCCTGAGCCCACCTAGAATTATGGAACACAGTCTCAGAGAGACCCCGGGAAGGGGAAGCTGGAAAGGGAAACTGAGGCTCCACTGGGAGAACCTTGGGCTGCTGACATTGGGAAGAGTAGTTCCGAGAAATGCCTTTAAGTGGCTTCCCCAGCCTCTTAAGGACTTGAACGGTGCAAAAGACTAGGGGGAGGACGGTGTATGAGGTCTGAGTGAGGGTGCTGGCAGAGCCTCCAGGGACCTTTCAGAACTCTCCATAACTGACGACAGAGAGCGAGAGCTGCCTGCCCGAGGTCACACAGCAAGCCACTGACAAGGCGAAGGTAACTAAGAGCCTGGAAACTAACCCAAGAACCCTTTACAAACAGGACACTCTTTCTGGAATGCAACTGCTTGCCTTTCAGGGATTGTTTCACAAGGTCCCAATTTCCCACCACATTCTTGGTTTCTTAAAGCAGGAGGCTCTTGGATCCAGAGAGCGGAGAACTTCTCTGGGCAAAATCCTCAGCCCGTCATAAATCATCCTGGGCAAAGCCTGGCCACCGCCTGCAGTTCTGACCCAGACAATGAAGTGAACCTGGGTAAGAGAGGCAGCCCTCCTGGGAATCCTCACCCATCACAGCCCAGATTGTCTTCCAGACCATCCACTGCTATAGTCACAAGAGTGTGAGCCAAGGGTGGGTCTGGTCTCAACCCACATCACTTAATTCTTAAAGCTGGTTGTGATAAATTGAATAGCGTTCCCTTCAAAAGATAGTCATGTCCTAATCCCTGGAACCTGTGAATGTTACCTTATATGGAAGAAAAAAAAGACGACTTGGCAGGGGTGATTAAGTTAAGGATCTTGAGGTAGGGAAGCTATCTTGTATTATCCAAGTAGGTCCTAAATGTAATCACAAGGGTTCTTATAAGAGGGAGACAGAGGAGGATTACACACACAGAAGTGGAGAAGGCAATGTGAAGATGGAAGCAGAGCTGGGAGTGATGTGGCCACCAGCCAAGGATTGCCGGCAGCCGCCAGGAGCTGGAAGGGGCAAAGAACAGATTCTCCCTGGGAGCCTCCAGAAGGAGCTCTGGCCTGCCGACCTCTTGATTTCAGGTCAGTAGTCCTGATTTCAGACTTTTGGCCTCCAGAACTGTGAGAGAATGAATGTTGTTTTAGTCCACCAAGATTGTGGTAATTTGTTACAGCTGCCACAGGAAACCAGCACACTGGTCAGCAGGCAGCCCTGACACAAGCTGCCTGAGTGCCCAGCCCTGTGCTTGAGAATTAAATGTCTCACAGAGCGGACAAGACAAAGACACAGCCCCACAGCAACACTCCTATTCCTTCCCGCTGGGGAGAGCCGGGCACCCGGAGTCAGTGAAGGAGAGACAGGAGTTGGGTGTCTCCGTTGCAATAGCCAGTGAGTGCTTCCCAGTTTCAGCTGCTTTATCAGGCTCCAGGGATTTCTTTTTATCGTGATTTTATTGTGCTTTGGAGAAAAAGTGGAGAGCATAGAAAAGTAGGAAAAAAGCACAATTCCTGTTAAACTTTGGTAAATTTCCATGCAGTCATATTTTTCCCGTTCACAGGTTTTTATTTGTGTGTTTCATTTACATAGTTATTATCAAAATGGATATATACATTGGTATTCTGCTATGAATGTTCTATGTACCCTTTGAACCTTTGTTTGGAACGGGCTATGTAGTATTCCATAGCAGATATAACTTCATAGACTTCACATTCTCTTTATCGGATGTTTGATCTGTTTCCTACAGCACCGTGAGGAATATCTTTGGCAGTAAATTACTTTACATGTTTTAGGAGATTTCTGTAAGATAGATCTAGTAATTTTACTTCTGGGAAACTAGGGGTATGAAAATCTTTAAAGATGGTAATGCATTTTGCTAAATTACTTTCCAAATTGTGTGTGTGTCAATTTATCCTCTGCGTGTGCTGTAAAACATGGAAGTAACCATTTTACCACACTTTCACCAGGATCTTTTCCAATTTGCTATGATGAAAAACAATATCACTTTCAATTTGCATGTCTCTACTTAACAGTGAGGTTGGACTTTTACTTCCGCACTCTGGTTTATTAACAGAATACTCTCCATTCCCGGGCTTAGCACGGTGTCCAACCAAGTCGCAATTTCCTGTTGATTCTATGCTAGGAAAACCTCTGGGATCTATTTTCTCCTTCCCCTTTTTACAGGCTTATTTCAAGATGTCACCTCTCACCTGGGGATGAGAGGTCATTAGGATCCTTGAGAAAAATAAAAGAGCACAATTATTCTTGGTCGTGTCCTTCTGGCTGAAAGACCTTGGATGCCTCCCTCCTGCCTGTCAAACCAAGCCCAGCTCCTCGGCTTGGTGTTTAAGGCAGTCCGTGATCAGCCTTCCCTACAGCCAAGCTTGCCTGCTATATCTCCCAGCCACCCTGTGTGTGTAGCCCTCCTCACATGCTCGCCCAGCTCCGTGCCTCTGCTCTGCCTTCCACTCGCTTGGAATGTGCTCTTGCACCTAATACCTATGCACGTTGTATCCGGAGATTCACGCCGCACTCTCCAGCACCCCTGTGCAGGGCCCTGTCCAAGGTCCTGGACACAAACATGACCCGGGATGCAGTTCCTGCCTCAGAGGGTTTCACCGTCAGGAGCGGGTGGATGAGGGCATAGATTCGTACCTTCTGATTAATTCAGGCCCTTTGGCTTCAAGGAGCAGGAACCCATTCAAAGTATCTCAAGCAAAAAGAGGAGCTTGTTGGAAGGACACGGGGTTTCTCAGAGCACCAGGGCAAACAGCCCAGATGGGGCTCGTGGGAATTGGGAATTAGAGAGCTGTCAGAAAGCAAAGGCATCCTCTGCCTCTCCAGGCTGTACAGGCTCTGTGCACCCACTTCCTCTCTTCCCCTCCCGAGCCAGCTGCCTCTGCACGCTCATTTTGCTCTAGGCTCGTTGTGGCACTGGTCCCAACTCTGCATCGTGGTCTCTGCCCAGGGACCACCCCCAGTGGGCAATGGTCTCTATTCAGACACCATTCTGATTCTCAAGAGAGGGACTCGGCTGGGCTTAGATTTACTCTGTGTGGTCGGGGTCTTTTCATTGGTTGTCGGTGAGCCCATGGGCCCTTGATTCAACATCTACTCCTGGTCCAATCAGCTGCGGCTGGAAAAGGACAGCGAGGAGAGCAGGGTCAGATAGTACAAAGCGTTGTCAGAATCTGAATTATAACACGATCCCAAGGTGAAGCCTCTGCTTATGAAGGTCTAAGAAGCACTGCTTTAGAGCAAGGGTTCTCAAAGACTGATCCCTGATCCAGCAGCAGCAGGCTTGCCTGGGAACTTGTCAAAAATGCAAATTCTGTAAATCAACTATACTTCAGTTAAAAAAAAAAATCATTCAATGTCTTCTTAACCAAACAAAGAAACAAACAAAAGAAATGCAAATTCTGAGGCCCCTCCCCAGGGCCTGGAGGGGGCCTGGGAAGGAGCTGGGTGCTTCCCACAGGTTCTCAAAACAAGCCCCACCCCCGCCCTCTGTTTTCCACAGAGAAAATGCCCACCTTCCTTCCATGGTGAAGAGCCAGTGCCTTGCTCTGCACCTGTCCCCTGTGGGGCTGACAAAGAGATACTACCACACAGGCTATTGTGTATAAATGAAACACGCTGATGTTTGCTTATGCTGGTCAGAGGCAGGTCATCCCTCCCTGTTGTCCTCATTTTCCTACTCAGGCAACAATGGATGATTTCTGTAGTCCCTTCAAGGATTATGGGTTTTAATGATCTGGTTGGTTCCCACCTATATTAGTTGCCTGTGGCTGTTATAACAAATTACCACAAACCAAGTGGCTTAAAACAACAGAAGTTTATTTTCTCACAGTCTGGAGGATGACAGTCTGGACTTCAGATGTCAGCAGGGCCACTGCCCTCGGAAGGTTCTAAGGGAGAAGTCTTCTTTCCTTCTTCCAGCTTCTGGTGACCCCAGGCGTTCCTTGGCTTGCGGCTAAATAACTCCAGTCTCTTCCTCCCCGTTCACATGGCCTTCTCCTCTTCTCTGTGTGTCTCCAATCTCCCTCTGTCTTTATCGCATGACAATATGTGTCACTGGATTTAGGGACCATCTCGGTAACCCAGGATGACCTCTTCTTGAGGTTCTTAATAATTACATCCTCAACAACCTGAATGGGAAAAGAATTTGCAAAAGACTAGATACATGTATATGTATAACTGAATCCCTTTGCTGTACACCTGAAACTATCACAACATTGTTAATCAACTATACTCCAATATAAAATAAAAAGTTTAAAAAAACTGCATCCTCAAAGACCCTTTTTCCTAATTAGGTCACAATCACAGGTTCTGGGTGGACATATATTTGGGGAGGGGGGCACCGTTCAACACACTACACCACTGTCCCCGCCAAACATTTGGGACCAGACTAGGGACAAAGGGTGTCTCCACCCCATCTCCTTCCTTATCTAGAGTAACTACAAGTGACAAGATTTCTGTTTAGCCCCATTTTAGAGCCAGAGGGAGAAGAATATCGAGACACAGCCCACCTCCTCAAGGAACTGATGGTTGGGTGGAAGCAGAGCAGCCAAGAAGGGCGCCATCTTTGCACCCCTGCCCACGGCAGTGCCCACCCCGGCCTACCATCTCCTGTCAATTTCCGGAGCTGTGGCTGGAGGATGAGGGAGTGGCCTGAGAGGGGGCTCGGAGCGCCCCGGGCGGTGTTCTGGGAATTGCAGGGGCCCCAGCGATACCAAGACGCACACTCCCTCCTTCTGCAGTTTCCATTCTGCCAGGGCAGGAGGTTTTATGATTGCCAGGACAGCAATTAAAGAAGGGACAATCAGCCAATGGCACATTCTTGG
Organism: Balaenoptera ricei; assembly: GCF_028023285.1. Taxonomy (NCBI): domain Eukaryota; kingdom Metazoa; phylum Chordata; class Mammalia; order Artiodactyla; family Balaenopteridae; genus Balaenoptera; species Balaenoptera ricei. Next base: position 16,842,505 of record NC_082658.1, on the reverse strand, counting down.
GCCTCGGCAGCCAGCGTTCTCTGCAGCCTGCCTCAGAGGGAGATGAGAATTTCCAGAAAGCAAGCTGGTGTCCAGAAAAGGCCCATCCCAGGCGGCCTCTAATGTCATTAGCCCAGCGATGATGAGTAGAATGAGGTACAAGCGAGCAGCCCTGGAGCCACTTGATTCTCTGAGGGACGCTGATAAGAACATGGTCTCCCAGCTGGGGACCACAGAGCGTGGACCAGGGGAGAAAGGAAGCAATGGAGAACTGAGGACAGGGTGTTTGTAGTGGAAATAGGCAATCAATAGACCTGGGTTTTCATTTCACTCATTAGCTGTGTGAGCTTAGAAGAGTTCTTAAATAAAGAGCCTCTGCAAATCATTATAAAAAGGCAAACGATCCAAGAGGGGAAAAAATGGGCAAAGAATTTTGAACTGGCATTGTACAGAAGAAACACAGATGGCCAAAAAAAATACAAAAAGATGTTCGATCTTTCTAGTAATTAGGGAAACAAAACTTAAAACAACCAGAACACGAGTGAGAAAATTTGTGATATCTGAGTAAAGTCTGCTGTTTATTAAATAGCTTTGTACTAATGTTAATTAATGTCTTAGTTTTGATCACTGTATGAGGTTATGTAAGATACTGACATGAGGAGACGTTGGGGGAAGGGACTATAAGAACTCTGTATTTTCAGAACTTTTCCGTTAGCCTAAACTTATTTCAAAATAAAAAGGTAAATAACAACTACTATAGCAACAGTAACAGAGGTATCACTGTCTTCCCAACATGGGGGCAAGAATTATAAAGATTAATAAGACCCAGCATTGGAGGTGGTGGTGCTGAGAGGCAGGCTGTCATACATACCGTTGGTGGGAAGGTGATTTGATACATCCTTTTTGGAGAGCATTTTGGCAGCGTTGATTACAATTTCATTATGAGTACCCCTGGACCTGGGAATTCCACGGCTTGGTATTTACCCAAATCCTTGCACTTGTATTCAAAGAGGCATGTCCAATGGTATTCGCCACAGCCCTGTTTCTAATAACCAGGGGCAACCCAAATGCCCAAGAGAGGAAAGGTTAAATGATACAGTGCATCTAACCATGAAGTACTATGCAGCAGGTAAAAAGAATGCAATCCATCCACATGAACAAAAGTGAAAAGGTTTCCAAAGCCAAAAAGTATAATTCCACTGATGTGAAGGAAAAGCCCAAATAAAGCCGTACATTTCTAAACGTACATATACAAAGGTATAGGCCGACCCAAAAGTCAGGAACAGCACCCTCTCGACTGGTCAAAGTTCCCTCTGGAGAGGACAGTGGGGCAGAGATTGGGACAGGCACGGGTGGGTGGGGCTGTGTCAAAGGGGGCTTTTTCTTTTTCCGTATTCTCTGAATTTTTAACATGAAAGCTCGTGTATTACTTAGGCAGGTTTTTAAAATAATTATTTTAAAAACCTGCACAAGTAATTTAACCTTCTCTGACCTGCAATTTCCTGGTCTTCAAAATAAAAGAGTTAGTAATACAATGTTATATGTCAATTATGTATGTATAAAATAGAAAAACAACAAAGATATATTGTATAGCACAGGGAATTAGAGCCATTATCTTATAGTAACTTTTAATGGAGTATAATTTGTAAAAATACTGAATCACTACTCTGTACACCTGAAACTAATGTAATATTGTAAATCAACTATACTTCAATTAAAAAATAAATACATAAAAATAATAAATAAATTAAAGGGGTTGAGTTAGGGCCCCTCCGAGGTTGCTTCCAGCTCTGAATTTCTTTAACCGGAATCTGAGGCTGTGTCCTATGCTGCCCCCTCCCTACTCTGCCCCCCCCCCCCCCCCCCCCCCCGCCCCGACACACACACACACACCTGCTTCTCTCCAGTCCTCACACTTTCCAGCTCATTCCTGACTTAGGGCCTTTGTGAGGCCTCCCAGACCGCCCAAGATAACAATGAGGGAGGGGAGAAAGGCAGGGCCAGATCAGAGAGGGCCTGGGAGACCCAGGAAAGGAGTTAGGATTTCAGCCTCAGGCAGGTAGGAAACCTCAAAAGGGTTTTAAATGCTGGGGGTGGGATAGGGTGGGAGGGGAGGAGGGGGAAGGGGGAGGGGTGGTGTGAGGCTGCCTCCACCATCTCATCAAAGCCAACAACAGTCTAAGTCTTGGTAGAACATGAAAAATAAGGTAGAGCCTGGCTTTAAGCAATTGGGGGCCAGTCTCAAGGTAAACAGAGCTTGAAGAGAAGTGAAGGGTCAGAGTGACTCTATTTCAAGTGAGTCTCCCCTAAGTCCATTTACACTCTGTAGCACAGTGTTTTTCCATCTCCTGAATACGTAATGTCCCTCCCAAATTCACTTGAGGCATAGAGTGTCCTGTTTTGATGTCTTGTCAGATCCTTGCACTGAAACCCAAATTTATTCTCAAAAATGTCTCTCAACAGAATGATATATCATTCCTCCCCTCTTTCTCTCTTTTTGCCTCACCCTTTCTCTCAACCACTGTTTTCCACCCATCTTCTTTTCGCCAGACTCCTAAGATTTTGGCCCCTTCTCTCTCTTTCCCCACTTAGTGAGATTTGCCATCCTTTGATAAACCCTCTTTCCAGCGGGACTTTATTGCTGGTCTAGCCTGCCCTTCCCCAGTGGCCTTTGGACCTGGCCTTATCTTCCATGCTTTGGCTCCACGTGACTTTCCAAGGCTGGATTCCCCAGGCTGAACATGCAGAAAAGCTTCCAGGACGCTCTCCTTCTTCCTTCTTTCCCTCAAGTCCAGCCTCATGAGGTGCAAATGGTTAACTGCAACTCCCTTGGATGGGGGGTTGTGGGTTCAGAACAGGCTATAGGGAAGGCAGGGGAAGGTCCAGGTGGGGACTCAGACCCCTTCGGATCTCTCCCCTTCCTGTTTCTGTTTCTCTTGGAGGGACTTTCTCCACAAGGCTAGAACCCTGGCCACCGGAGAGGAAGGGAGCCTCTTCCTCCAGTTCCGACTAGAAAGAGACCTACAGGTCAGCCCCGCCCGGATCAGGTGCCCAGTTGCAGGACCAGAGGGGTGGACACCATCACAGGGGCCTCCGATCAGAGCCACATGGTTCCCCAAATAGAAAATAGTAGCAAATATGACAAATATTAATCCAACTCTTATATCAACAATCACCTTACACATCAATGGTCTAAATGCACCAGTTGAAAGACAGAGATTGTCAGAGTGGATCAGAAAACATACTGCATGATTCCAACTATATGACATTCTGAAAAAGGAAAAATTAAGGAAACACTACAAAATCAGTGGTTGCCAGGGGCTGTAGGGGAAGGATGAACAGGTAGAGCGTAGAGGATTTTTAAAGCAGTGAAAAGTACTCAGTGTGGTACCATAATGACGGATACATATCTTTATACGTTTGTCGGAACCCATAGAACAGGGGTCCCCAACCTTCCGGTACCAGTCCAAGGCCTGTTAGGAACCCGGGCTGCACAGCCGGAGGTGAGCGGGCGAGTGAGTGAAGCTTCACCTTCCGCTTCCCATGGCTCCCCATGGCTCCCCATGGCTCCCCATCGCTCCCCATCGCTCCCCATCGCTCCCTATGGCTCCCCATCGCTCCCCAACGCTCCCCATCCCTCCCCATCGCTCCCCAACGCTCCCCATCCCTCCCCATCGCTCCCCAACGCTCCCCATCCCTCCCCATCGCTCCCCATCGCTCCCCATCCCTCCCCATCGCTCCCCAACGCTCCCCAACGCTCCCCATCGCTCCCCATCGCTCGCATCACCGCCTGAACCATCCCCCACCCCCGTCCGTGGAAAAATTGCCTTCCACGAAACCGGTCCCTGGTGCCAAAAAGGTTGGGGACCGCTGCCATAGAATATACAACCATAATGTAAGCTATGGACTTTGGGTGTTTATAACGTGTCAATGCATGTTCATCAATTGTAACAAATGTACCACTCTGGTGGGGGATGCTGATAATGGGCAAGGCTGTGTATTTTGGGGGGGAGCAGGGAGTATATGAGAAATCTCTGTACCTTCCCCTCAATTTTGCTGTGAACATAAAACTGCTCTTTAAAAATTGCCTTAATAGAAACAAGTGCTAGGAAAAAAAAAAAAAAAAGAACCACATGGTTCCCATGCACAAAAGGGACATTTCTCCTAAAGAAGAGGACATCCATGCCCTAGAAAAAGGGAACAAGTTTTAAGCAGACAGAACAGGGGGTGTCCACATTGCCCCATGTTCAGCCCAGGGGCTGGCCTTGGTAGGTATGAGGTCTGGTTCCTTAACAGCAGGAAGACTTTGGGAGACCTGGCTGGCGTCTCCAGCTGTTCTTGCTTTACCTTCTCCACCCAGATGCTGCAGTCGACAGTAGGTGCCCAGAGCACACTGGCTCCTGACTCCAGCGGCCCCTCCTCAGGGCACCAAAAACCTTGGATGTTGACAAATCTGACTTTTTTAGGAAACCAGCCCTATCTGGAAGAAAGTTATTTTCTATTTTAAAATGTCAGATGTGGAATGTCAATTTTCTCAGAAAATGTATCATTTATATACAAAGGATGGGCCCATGTTTTTCTCCAGGATGCTACTTTTCAAAAAGTCAGAATTTTTTAGAGCTGAGAGGCCCCTGGACAGTCTTTTATTCCAACCCACTCATTTTACAAATGAGACAACAGGTACAGAGAAGTCAAACGTTTTACCCAATAATACCAGCTAGTTAGTAGCATTGGCAATAAGCAATCCTAATAATTAATCAACACTCAGGGTTTCCATGTGATGTTTGCAAACTATTCAAGAAAAAATGTAGTAATGAAAACTTATCCTGGACAGGTATGCTTTTTTTTTTTTTTTTTTTAAGACTTAAAGTTTAAGCCATAGGGGTTTTTTTTTAAACTACATGAATATTAAATTGAATTTTTCTCTTTTGTGCATTTATCTACAAAATGTTTTATCTTTTTTGTCAAATGGTAATGAATCTTAGCTTCACATTTCTTTGCCGTTTACCTCCACCTCTGGAATCTCGGGATCTAGAAGCAAACACTTCAGGGCACCAAGGGAATTAGGACAGAAGACTTCTTTGTAAAAGAGTTGCTTTAGTCATTGGTCACTCTTTCTGGTTTATCTAGTTTGAATATTCACATTTGTCTTCCTTAAAGAGACATGCACCCCTATAGTTATCATGTTTGGTACAATTTTTCTTCTCTAGCCTGTTCATAATTTTGATGCCACACCCGAAACCCAAAGTCATTGGCCTGAACTTACAAGAAGAAAGTAGTTATTGTGGATGAATATGCAAAGCACACGGGCCCTGAAATGCTGTTGTTGGACACAAAAGCCCCTCTGTGACTTTGTAATAGCTGGTCCCCCACATCACACAGAGCAAGAAAAAGGGCACACACTGTGCTCACGCTGTTTCACCCTCTTGAATTTGTAAACAACTGAAACATAACACAAACAAGCCGTTTCTTTTTTTAGCTTGCTGGTGTTTTTAACTCAATAAAATGTTTGTTAATTAACTTCATGAACTTTTTTTTTTTTTAACCCCAGATTATCTTGGCATTTGAATGGACTCCACTGGCTGGTTTGAATGGGATGGTTTCTTTGAATATGGGTTGATTTCTGTGTATGCCCTTGTAACAGTCAGGATAAGCTAGGTTATGGTGCAATAACAAAGGATACCCGAATCTCAATGGTTTGACAGAAGTTTGCTTTCCTCTCATGTTACACGTCCCATGAGGATCAGGAGGGAGCTTGCAGTTTATGGTAATCACTCAGGGGCCCTACCTGAAGGAGGCTCCATCTTACCTGTTCTTCCACTCACCTCAGAGGACGGAGAGAACTCCGGAGGGACTCACAAGCAATCAAATGCTCCAGCCTGGAAGTGATACCCATCACAACTCATTGGTCTGAACTAGTCACGTGACCCTGCACATCAGTAAGTCCATTGCCCTGTGTGCTCACCAGACCTCAGCATATACACACACCACTCACAAGAACCCCACCTCCATACCGTGTCCAGGGAAAAGCCTCTCTGAGGAGAGCCCAGTGCCGAATCAACTGGTCAAACATTTAAGTACCAATTATGAGCAAGGCCTGGATGGAACTAAGGAATAAAGACAACCAAAGTCATAGAAAATTTTCACCTAATTTTATGGTACATGAGTTATATTTCTTTTTTTTTAACATCTTTATTGGAGTACAATTGCTTTACAATGGTGTGTTAGTTTCTGCTTTATAACAAAGTGAATCAGCTATACATATACATATATCCCCATATCTCCTCCCTCTTATATTTCAATTAAAAAAAAAATTGACGTGTTCTTCCATGGAGGAAAAAAGTCATAGAGGTGCTACTGATATCTACCAGGTAGAGGCCAGGGACGCTGCTACATGTCCTACAATGCACAGGACAGGCCCCACAACAAAACTTGCTGTCTAGAGTTCTTCCAGGCACATAAATCTGAGTCCGGGTCTCACACCTCACTCCTGAGCCCACCTAGGATCATGGGACAGGTTGATTGTCCCTTGGTTGCCATGGTTAAGAAGCCCTGTATTAGAGTAATGCAAAATTCACATTCTGAAAACACAAAACAAAAATCAATCCCCAAACCAAAACAAGCAAAAGTCTGCCTTGAGTTCGGCCCCTGCATGTTGGATTAGCTGGGAGGTTAATCCCATTAACCCACTGGTTCCCATTGCTGAAATCACATGGAAGCATCCATTAGATGGGCTGCAGCTGGGCCCTGCATGGGGTGGTGACCAGATCCCACTTCTGATAAGTGCTTACAAGTGGCCTTGACTCTCCAAACACTTGTTAGCACTCCTTCCCAGCAGTGAGGGCAACCAAAAATGTCTCCAAACGGTGTCAAATGTCCCTGGGGGCAAAATCTCCCCCAGTAGAGACCCTGTTTTGATAAAATTTTCAAGTTTGCAGAGAGTACAATTCCAGTTGTGCTGCAGAGGAACAAACCCTGGACCGGGAAATGGAGGGCCTGATTTTAAATCCAGCTCTGCCATTAATCACTCAGGGCTTCCCTCTTTGGGCCTATGTTTCCCTATCTGTGAGATGAGAGGCTCGAACAGGACGATTTCTAAAGTCTATTCAGAGCTTTCTAAGGCCCTAGGGCTGGGGTGCTGGAATTTTTCATTCCAATACTTTTCCAGCCTCTCCCCAAAGAAACAGTGGCGTGAGGATTTCAGCTGCACGGTGACACAGTTCACGTGACAGGAGGGGGCTGATAAAGGGACCAAAGAACGTGGAGGGCTGACAGCCAGTGGGGTGGCTGGGCAAACAGGAGGAGAGGGGAGAGGCAGTGGAGGTCCTGAAACCACCAAAAGGCAGTTCCAGCGCTGACTCTGCACTAAAAAGTCATCTGCGATCCAAGGAATAAGAAGAGGTGGGCAGGGGCTGCTAAACGGTTTTTGGAGAAGTTGAGGTAAATAGCATGCAAAGTACACAGAGAAAAGAGCAATGTACCAAGAATGGGAGGGAATTGTGTGTGTGTGTGTGTGTGTGTGTGTGTGTGTGTGTGTGACTCTGCTGTTTCCTTGCTAATGGCAAGAGAAATTGAACAATTTCCATTCAGCTTGAATCTGCCTGTGAGCTTTAAAAAATCATAATCACAGGATTATTAGATTTGCTGGTCTTTTTTTTTTTTTAAATAAATTTATTTATTATTTATTTTTGGCTGCATTGGGTCTTTGTTGCTGCGTGCGGCTTTCTCTAGTTGCAGTGAGCGGGGGCTACTCTTCATTGCGGTGCGCGGGCTTCTCATTGCAGTGGCTTCTCTTGTTGCGGAGCTCAGGCTGTAGGCGTGCGGGCTTCAGTAGTTGTGGCACGCGGGCTCCGTAGTTGTGGCTCGCAGGCTCTAGAGCGCAGGCTCAGTAGTTGTGGCGCATGGGCTTAGTTGCTCCATGGCATGTGGAATCTTCCCGGATCAGGGCCTGAACCCATGTCGCCTGCATTGGCAGGCGGACTCTTAACCACTGTGCCACCAGGGAAGCCCAAAGATTTGCTGGTCTTTTACTGGCCTCTTGACTCTTGTTCAGCTGTAATCAAAAGACAGGGGTGAGAGGAGAAAAGAAAGAGATGTCCCCTTGTTCCTTGCCATCCACATTTCCTCCTGGTCCATCTCAGAATCCAATAAAGCTTTACAGTGAAGTTGAATGGGAGTGAGAGGTATTTAATAAAAGGCTCTTCTGTCTAAACAATGATTCAGGACTTTTTGGAAGCTGGGAGAGACAAGCTGAATGGCCCACTCCAGGTCCCCTCAAGAGGGTTTATGCATACCCTTTATTTGTCTTAGGTTTGTACCTGTTCTGGTTTTTTCCAGCCACATCAACACTTCTCTGGATTGCCAATAAGCTGAGCTCTCAGGCTCTGCTGTATCCCACAGTCTGCATCTGTTTCTCAGAAATGTTTCACCCAGTTCTTCTTTTATCCATCCAGTCTACAGGCCTCTCATCAGCTGTTTATGAAGCACCCACTGTGTGTCAAGTACTGTGTTATGCAGTAAGGTGAATAAAATACAGTTCAGGCCTTCCAGGGCGTCACACTCAGATGGGATAGACAGGTACACAAGCGATCACCCCCCTCCCAGTGTGGTAAGTGGGCCTCCCGGGGTAACACCTGGCCCTAAAAGGCAGGTCTCAGGGGAGGCCTTCTGAGGAGGGGGTATCGGAGCTAAGTCTTAAAGGACAAGAGGAGGGGGTATTGGAGCTAAGTCTTAAAGGACAAGAGGAGGCGGTATTGGAGCTAAGTCTTAAAGGACAAATAGGAGCTGTTCAGGCAGAGATAAGAGAATGATCTAGGCTTATGAAAGGTTTGAAAGCAAGAGAGAGTTTGGTGATTCAATGACCTGTAAAGAATATAACGTGATTGGATAGTAGTGTTCAGCGAGGACCCAGGCTGCATTTGCCAAGCCAAGGCAGTGCGTGTCTGTTTCAAACCACCTTATTGAATATTTGGTGTTGGTTTATTAACACTGAGCTCACAGCCAACAGCCCCGTAACTCGTGCCTGCATGACGCTTCCCTAACGCACATATTTTCTCCATGCGGCACATCACAGCCTTCTTGTGCTTAGAAACATTAGAGCCATTTTAAACAGCAAAATCAGGGAATTCCCTGGCGGTCCAGTGGTTAGGACCCTGCACTTTCACTGCCGAGGGCGAAGGTTCAATCTCTGGTCAGGGAACTAAGATCCTGCAAGCCATGTGGTGTGGCCAAATAAATAAATAAAATAAAGGATAGATTTTTAAACAATAAAAAATAAAAGCGAAGTCACCAGCAAAACCCACAAAACTACAGAAAGCATGGCAAAGCGTGGCACTAAATAGATGGAGGAAAGGACGCTTGCTTACAGGGTGAGAGCTGAAAGCAGAAGAGAGTAATGCCTTGCTGGACCTCGGCTGGGAACATGCGAGGTTGGACCGATCACATTTTCTGCCCCCTGCACATATCCACAAATGACCACAAAAGTGCCACAAGTATTGATTTGGGGGGTACAAATACATTTAGGGAGTGGGCAAATTCACAGATATGGAGTCGTGTACAATGAGGATCATCTGTATTTCAAAAACGTAAATACGAACCCCTAAATTCTCGGTACTGCCAATGACCACTGTATTCAGTAAAATATTTTGATTTCTCCTAGAATCCAAGAGAAAGTCATGAGTGAGTTTAGAGGTATCTATGAATTTAAGACTAAAGATCTGGGGACATTTGTGCACTGTTGGTGGGGATGTAAATTGGTGCAGCCACTATGCAAAACATTATGGAGGTTCCTTGAAAAATTAAAAATAGAACTGCCATATGATTCGACAATTTCACTTCTGCATATTTACCAGAAGAAAACAAAAACACTAATTTGAAAAGATATATGCACACCAATGTTCACTGCAGCATTATTTACAATAGCCAAGATATGGAAGCAACCTAAGTGTCCATTGATAGATGAATGGATAAAGAAGATGTAATATATATATATATAGGAATATTACTCATCCATAAAAATTTAAAGAAAATCTTGCCATGTGCGACAACATACATGAACCTAGAGGGCATTAAGCTGAATGAAATGTCAGACAGAGAAAGACAAGTACTGTATGATCTCACTTGTATGTGGAATCTCACTTGTATGTGTAAAGTACAAACAAACATAAACCAAAAACATATTCAGATACGGAGAAAAATATGGGTGATCGTCATAGGGAAGGGGAGTGAGGTTGGCGAAATAGGTGAAGGGGATTAAGAGATACAAACCTCCAGTTATAAAGTAAATAAGCCATGAGGATGTGATATACAGCATAAGGAATATGGTCTATAGTATTGTAATGACTCTGTATGGGGACAGAGGGTTATAAGACTTTTATCATGGTGATCATTTCATAACATATACAAATGTCAAATCACTATGTGGTACACCTGAAACTAACATAATATTGTACGTCAACTGTATTTCAATTTTTGAAAGAAGACTAAAGATCTGGGACTCATGGAAAGCAATCTTACACTGAAGCAGTGTTTAAAACAGACCATCCTGCGTCATTCTAGAAGGACAGCCTGTCAGAGGGTGACTTACAGCTCATTCCCTGATGCTAGGGAAGCCAGACTACTGAACTAGCAGACTCATTTCCGACTGGAGCAAAGCAAAGTGCCTCAGAGCCCCAAAGGGCTCTCTGTTCTGTTAGCTGTCAACATCCGCACTGTCTGTATTCGCCTGTGCAGGAGCGTCAAGGAATCATGGGTCTTGAGCTGCCACTTGCTGACAGAAATGCAGCAGGCTTTGCCCAACAATGTGTTACGAGAACAGTCTCGGCAGTTGGTGCTTCAGAATTTTCCAGAACAGTGATAAATAAGTTCCTTAAGCTGCTAAATCCCAGGGACCCTCTGGGGCAATTATTTATTTGAAATGCTAGACATGGGACTGAGAGGTTTTATTTAATATTTAAAAGTATAGGTAGTCTCTTATATAGGAAAAAAATTAAGTTATACAACACAGTTCCCTCAGAGTCTCATCTCGTAGCTGTCCCACTGACTTCATGGGGACTTTCCTTGATCAAAAAAGTATCACTATAATGCTTAGAATTTTATTTTTAAAGAATGCATGTCACAAATTGCCTGGGTGGTACCTAACGCCAGAGTTTTTGGGTTTTTTTGCATTTCCCCAATTTTGTTTGAATTTGTAAAAGGTGGATTTTATTTTTAGAGTAGTTTTAGGCTCAAGGAAAACTGAGTAGAAAATACAGATACAGTTTCTACCACCTCTTGCCCCCTCCCAGGCACAGCCTCGCCCAGGATCCACATCCTGCATCAGAGTGGTAACTTTGTTACAATCCATGAACCTACACTGACACATCATTAGCACCCAAAGCCCACAGTTTAGAGATTACTCTTGCTGCTGTGCGTTCTGAGTTTTGACAAACGTATGACAACGTGTATCTACCATTATAGCATCATGCAGAATAATTTTGCCCTAAAAATCCCTCTTCGCCCCACCTCTTCCCCCTTACCCCTGAACAACTACTGACCTTTTTACTGTCTCCATAATTTTGCCTTTTCCAGAATGTCATATAGTGGGATCATATGTATCCTTTCCAGATTAGCTAACCCTGAATGTGTAAGATCAATATCAATTAATAAGTAACCTGCAAATCACTATACTGAGAGCAACTTACAGTCTTGATTATCATTGTTTTCCCCCCACACAGTTTGTTGAAAGGATAAACAACCTCCTTCTCTGATTAAAAAAAAATCAGGACACTAATAACAGTCAGTAATAGTACTTAGAACTTGGTATTACTTAGAAAAAGAAATGATAATGATATTTACTCTGAATAAAGAACAGCTTGCAGGCTTCCCTGGTGGGGTAGTATTTAAGAATCTGCCTGCCAATTCAGGGGACACGGGTTCAAGCCCTGGTCCGGGAAGATCCCATATGCTGTGGAGCAACTAAGCCCGGGAGCCACAACTACTGAGCCTGTGCACCTAGAGCCTGCGCTCCGCAACAAGAGAAGCCCTGCTCGCCGAAAGTCTGCGCGCAGCAACGAAGACCCAACTCAGCCACAAATAAATAAATCAAATAAATTTTTTAAAAATGCTTAAAAAATAAAAAAAGAACAGCTTGTAAAAAATAAAGTACAAACGCCGACTATAGCTCATGAGATGTGACTCAGGTCTCAATATTTTGGTATCCTTTAGAATTCTTACTTTTTTCAGTTTTATTAAGATATAATTGACATACAGCACTGTATAAGTTTAAGGTGTACAGCCTAATGGCTTGACAGATATATATTGTGAAATAGCTACAACAGTAAGTTCAGTTAACATCTATCACCTCATATAGTTACAAAAAATTTTTTTCCTTGTAATGAGAACTTTTAGGATTTAGTCATCATGTTGTACATTACATCCCACTTTTAGAATTCTGACTACATCTTCCATAGAGTGGGATTTTGCCAGTGATGGTACAGTTTAAGTGAAAGTTAATATTTAACTTGATTTCAAGTTCTGTATTTGGGGCTCCCCTTTGAGAACTCCCCAGATTACCTGACATTCCCCTAGGCAGGCATATCCAGAGTGTCTGGGCAAAGCCAAATATACGGAGAGGCTGATCTCATGGATCTGTTATGCCTTGTCCCTATTTCTGGGCCCCAGGATGATCTTCGCTTTTTTGACAATAGAGCTACACTGCTGAGTCATGTGTAACTGAAACCCTCGTCTGCAGTTCGTCCTGCTTCTTGCTGGAATCCAGAAAACCTAGACAAGGGGCAATGTTCTCAGCAGGATAATGGAGGGAAGGAGAGGTGGGTAAGAGGCATTCAGGAAATATAAAGACAGAAAGGAAAATTTGGGCCTAAGCGATAATTAGCGAGAGGTAAGTCCAGAGAAACTAAGGCATGGATCTGCCTCCTTTTATATAATTGAGGTGTTTACAAATTTGCCTGTAAATCAACTTACATTTCAAACGCATCAGGGGAGCTGACATTTAGGGGAATCTGGATATGGTTCCTTTTGCAGAGTAAAGCATTTGTCTGTAACGTTAATACTCACTTTCTAATCTAGCTGTATTATATTGATATTCCCCTGCGTTGGCTTTGAGAGAGGACTGTAGGTGTCTCATCAAAGCACCTTGCCTAGCAGACAATTAGGCGGAACAAATACACTTCAGGCTATCCAAATACTCTGCCAGGTTGTAAATATGCCTTCCAGTTGGAATGATTAGGGGAGGCTTTGGTAAAATTTGAGCTAGGTTTCGAAAGTTAGGTAGGATATTGGTGAAGAAAGAGCAAGGACTTTGTAGGCAAAGGAAAACCCCAGAGTAGAGCAAGCTTTCGTCAAACAAGCTCCGTTGGCCATAGAGTAGATGAGAGAGAAAACTGGAAAGGACAGAGGCTCAGATGATGGGCTGGGGGGGGGGGGGGGCGGGGGAGGAGGTGCAGATGAGGGGGGCGGGGGGGGGGAGGTGCAGATGAAGAGAAGTTTAAGGCTAAGGAGTTTAATTTCACTTAGGGAGAAGTTAGAAGCCTTTAGGCAGGATGAGCTGATATAGAAAGAAACAGAGAAGGGACACCAGTAAGGTCACTACATATGGAGAACCAAGATAAGGGTCTTTAGGATGGTGGCAGTTGGAACAACAAAAAGGTCAATTCTAGAGACTCAGAGCCTAAGAAATTGGCCCCCATCTCCATCATCCACTCAGTGCTCCCAATAATACATTAATTAAACCCCTGTGAATAAAGCATCTTTAAATACCTGCTTTTTGTATTATCTGTAACATACAATACTGCTTTGAAAAAAATATATGAGCTATGCAAATTAAAGCTTTAAGACAAATTCCCATCTTAGGACAAGATGGCTGTCTCCAAGCCCTCATACACTTAAAACCTCCCACTGCCAGGGCTTAAATTAGATGTTGGGGAGACCAAGCTAAGGACAAAACCTAGATGCTGGCTGACTGAGAGAATGAAAGCCTCTGGTCAGTTTCAGTCTGAGGCAGTGTTATCCAGGTGAGAATCTCCAGCAGGCATTTAAAAATTCAGATCTCAAGCTCTGTTTACAGTTTAACAGTGTTTCACAAACAAGGTAAAAATAACTGTATATGTGAAAATGCTCTGTAATGTGGTAAGTGCCATTTGAAACTTCATCTAATTTAAGATTTTATTCTTGGGTCACAGATGAATAATAGATTCGAATGCTCCTTGTTAAAACAAAAAACCAAAACCCCCCAAAACCTTGCACTACGGCATTACAATTGAGTTAGCCTGCTTTCAGCATATCTGCTAAGGAAAGAATTCACCTTGATCAGTAACAAAAAAGGTGGACAGATTGAAAGGAAGCAGATCCGGGGAACTGATCTCCAACGGGAATCATTTCGGGAAATTCAGGGGAGGGTCAGGGTGCCAGCGATAAGGAGGGCAAGCCCGAGGGAGGTTTGAGGTCCAGGGTGGACGGACTGGAGGACGGGCCATCTGGAAACCCGCCCAGAACTTTTCCCAGATAGGACATCACCCCAGGAAGACAGGGGAAAAAAGGGGCAGCGGACCTGGGGGCGGAGCACCCAGCCTCTTCTCGACCCAGAGAGCATCCAAGCCTCCCCCCCCAAGGGAGGAGACCCCTCAGACAAGACAAAGGCTCCCCAGCAGGAGGAGAGCCAGAGTGCGCGTGCGCATTGCGGTCAGCGCCGCGGCCCAAGTCGTGGGAGGGAGGCGAGACCCGGGAAGGGAAGCTCAGATAGGAGAGAGCCGAGAGGCGAGGATGGGCCGATCCTTGGAGCTCTCGCGCGCGCCTACTGGTGGCCGGAGGAGAATACGCCCGCGGAGGCCTCACGGCCCGCCCCTCCCCTCGGGAGGCTCGCGCTCCCGCTGCTCGCGCCTGCGCTGCCCGCCGGTCTCAGGAGCGCGCCCTCTTCGCTCGTGCGCGCGCTCGCAGTCTCCACCACCCACCAGCTCAGGCACCAGCAGCAGCGCCGCCGCCGCCGCCCACCTTCTGCCACCGACACCACAGCTACTTTCTCCTCTGCTTCCCTCTACTGTCCTCGCCCTCTGTCGACTATCAGGTAAGTGCGAGGCTCCGACATCTGCCTCCGCGTCCTCCCTCCTGCACCCCCATGCCGCCTCCCCTCGCCTCAGAGATGGGTTTCATGAGGTGGGCATTGGTCGGGGGCAAAGGCGGCGGCCCCTCCTTGCGCCCTCAGCGCTCCGGCGCCTGGATTGGGGCGACTTGGAAAGGGACCCATGCAAGGGATGCACGCTCGCGCGCGCGCGCTCGTGTGTGTGTGTGTGTGTGTGTCCTGGGGGGGGGGGTTGTCTACACGACCCGCTTCTCGCGGACCCGTCAGGTGTTGTGCCCACAGGGTGGGGCGCGGATGGCGGTGATCTGGGGGAGGGAGCTGCTATGCACTCTAGAACACCGCCTTTTGCCGCAATGGGCGTATGACTGTGTGTGGGGTGGGGGTGGAGGGGAGTCCGGTGACGACCCCCGAAACCGAACCTGTAATCCAATTTCTCTGCCTCGGTTTGCCATCAGCTCTAAGGAAGGTATTGATCGGGTTCTAGAAAAGATGACTCCCGCCTGCCCCTCCCCGGCAGCGATTCCAGTGGGGCTTTCGCTGCCCTTGGTTTAAGGCGGTGGCCCACCCTCTCCTCGATTTCCTCCTTCAGAAACCCTCAGGGGACATTTGAGGGCTGGGAGTGGAATCGGAGAAATGGGGAGGGGTCCCGGCGCTGTCACTTTAGTCGCCCTTCCCCCTGCGCGCGCCTGGCACCGAGACGCAAGCAGCGCCGTGCCCGAGAGAAGACAGCGCGCGGATCCCAAGGTGGAGTCTCGAAAAGGCAGGGGTCACCTGGCCTTGCGATGTGGAAGGATTCGGCAGCTGCCGATCCCGGCTCGAGGGCGCGCACAGCCGCAGCCCCGCACAGACCCGCTCAAGGGCTGCAGGTGCATTTCGGGGCGGGCCCCATTCTCTGCGCTCCGCGCCGGGCGCCCGGCTTGTGCGCTCCCTGCCGGAGGCGAGGGGCTGGCGCGCAGGGCTCGCCCCTCACTGCGGCAGTGGGTGTGGACCCGGGTGGGCGAGGAGGGGGAGGGTAGGCTTTGCCTCCTCCCACTTCCACCCTTGCTTTTTTCCCCTCCGAACGCGAGGTGCCATCTTTTTGCTGTGTGTCACGTCTCTACAGTACCGTGCCAAGCCGGGTGGCTGGGCTTAGGAGGACAGGGCGGGGACTGTCATTAAAGGGGGGAGCGCAATTAGCGCTGAAATCTTGGCATTTTGCTGCTGCGGTCTTGAGCACCGGGGGCGTTCACCCGGAATCTTCCTCGGGGGCTCGCTGCTTTGTTTGTAGGGCTTACGTGATCTGCGTTGCCAGCACTGGTTTTTGGCTTTTATTCTACAAGGGTGTTTAACCAAGGTTCCCACCCCTCCTCCCGCTTTTTGCCCCTCATTTCCGAGCCCTTTGTTAGCTCTCAGAGCTCGCCGGGGTCGAGGAACTCCAGTTAGCCTCGGGGGCACGCATGGAAAGGGCGTCACCCCGCGCAGCCCCCTCCCAGAGCCGGGCCACGCGCCAGAAAGCATCCGCGGGGCTGAAGGGGTGGGGTTCGAGGTCTCCGCCCGCCTTGCGGGTCGCCGCGAAGGGACGATGCCCCTCCCCACACCCGGAACGTCCCGGGGGCCATGCCCCACCAGCCTGCCCACCAAGGAACACCAGTGACTCCCGGTGGGAGCTCGCAGGCGGGGCCCCGCTTCGCTTCAAGCCCTGTTGCTTCGCCAGGCAGGAGATTGTGAGGAGGGGCCGTGAGGTTTCCTCGGGTGCTGCGGGCCGCACCCATTTTTATCGGGAGGACTGGGATGGGGGGCGCCATGGGGAGGTTGTCATGGAGACCACACGCTCCCCGGGCCCTTGGGGCGTGCCTTCCCAGCAGAGATGGAGAACCCTGGGACAAGCAGGGCCGCCCCTTCTGGATCCTGGAGGACGCTGGAGGGAGACCCGCACCCCAAACCCTGAATCCGTGCCTGTTCCTAATTGGACTCCGGCGGCCGCAGCCACGCAGATAGGCATCTCTCATGTGTTTTTATTATTATAGCTGAATATTATTTTAGAACTGTGCGGGATTTTCACTTAAGATCCCGAGTTCGCCGCCGCCTTGAAACCGGGAGGCGGGGGTGGGGAGGGAGGGCTAGAGAGGCGGGTACGGACCCTGGCGAACAAATCCGAGCCTCGCCCTCCTTCCATTAGCCGGAGCCTGGCCGACTTTCTGGTTAATTCTATCGCTGGAAACTGGTGCGGGGGCGCAGTTCTGAGAGGGATGAGCAATTTAGGGGCCAAATCGTCCTTTCGAGCCGCGCAGATTGATCTGAATATTCGGGAATGACTCGGCGGGGGGTCGAGAGGTTGCCGGGGGCCAAGCCGAACCTTCTCGTGGCTTCAGGATAAGAGCCTCCCTGTAAAGCTGGGCTCGGCACGGGTGGATTGGAGAGGTTCAAGGATCAATTCGAGCATCTTCCCCGCCCCTCCCCCCAATAGAGCTGGACAGGAGATTCTGGTACCAGAGAGAGCGAGGGTCTCAGAGCGGCCCTGGGAACGGGGAGCCCGCGGCCACCCCTGCTCGGGATGGACCGGGGGCAGAGAGGTCATCTCCTGTCGGTTGGGGGAAAAGGAGCGCGGCAGAGGCAAGTGCGTTTAGCTCAGTGCCGGGAACAAAGCGCAGTACGGGCATCCGCGATTTTACTCTCTTTTGAAATGTGTTGGCGGTTTGGTAGGGCTCTCTGGTCGGCAAGGCCGGGGTTGGGGGGCTGTTAACGGAGGAATCCCGGGGGCCGGGGGACGGTCCTTCGTACGCGTATCGGGAAATTCCATCCCTGGCTCTGGGCGCGCTTTAACTAAAAGTCTTCCTACCCGGGAACGCGAGAGATGCCCCGTTTGCGCCCACGGTCCGACGCTGAAGCTGGGGCCAGCCGCCGACTCCTGTCCCCGAATCTCCAGCAGGTGGGGGCTGTTTTAAGTCCCGGGAGAGCCCGCTTGGCGTCAGGCGGTCCGGACCCGTAACTCCATGCGCGAGTCTCCGGCTGGTCCGGGTTGGGGTGGATGGTGGGACCTGGGACAGCGACTGCCAGCCTGCTCCTCTGGGCCACCGCGCGCTCAGGCTCAACAGGACAGCTTTGAGTTTTATCTGATCCCCGTCCCTCCAACTGACCGATCCTACGACAGAAAGAGAAATGCCTTTCCTACCATAATTAATTAAGGTATTTTTTTGTGTTTTATGATGTTGCTTATGTTTACCACATAAGAATTGCGTATCCATTCCTCCATCTCCAAACCTTCCCCTAAATAAATTAATAACACGCTTCTCCCAGAGCCCGCTTCAGAGTGACTCTTGAAGCTAATCAATTTCTTGACCAACGTTTGCTTCTGTAACAGGTTGTGTTTACTGCAGTCACCTGGCTTGACTCTTGGCGTTCAGCGTTGGACAATTTGGGGGAGGTGTTTGTTGGTTATGCTGGTTTTGGATGAATGACAGTCTGTGACTGTCCGACCTCCTCTGCACACGCCCATCTTTGAGTGGTTTCTAATATCAGGCACAGATTCCCCCAACAGGAACAAAAGAAAAGGATTATTCCCACAAATTACAAGAAGAAAACTTAAAATCAGTTTGATTCAAGAAGGGCCAGATTTATTCCAGTTGGGAAAAGAGCCCCTTCTATTGAACATGCCCTTTGACCCACATGCCCTTTGAGAGCTGTGGCAGCTTGGAGATGTGGTAGGATTGGGGTGCCCTTTGTTTAGGCTGAGTTTTCCTTCTGCCCTTTTAACATCGATTCGTGAAGCCCATTTGTTGAAAATTTTAAGAAATTGTTTTATTCTACCTTCCCTCGGCATTTATGTATATAAATGTATGTATATGATTTGGGTGGCTCCACAGCTGTGTACATGAACATATGTTAGTTTTCAACTAGATTGTGCCTTCTATTTAGTTAATTAGTACCTTCCTCCCTCTCACCTTGAAAAAGAATCACTCAAAAACAAATAGAAGCACCTTTAGGGGCTTAGTACAGTGCTAGACATACAATAGGTCTTTGGACCATGCTCATTTAACACATAAATGGATAAAACAGGAAAATGCAGGTTAAAAAAGGTGGTGAAAAGAAAGCAGAATGGGAGGAGGGCTTTATTCAAGGTCATGGCATCGAGAAGTTCTGGGGACAAATCCAGTCCAGTTCGTCCCCTGCTCTGTGTCAAAATGACACCCAAAAGCTGCCTGTGCCCCTTGGTGCACCTCCACGCCCTCCCCTCCCCCACTGCTTCCCTGCCTTCTCCCTTCCTGCTGCTTACGGTCCCACAGCCTGGTCCCCACTGCTCACCTCACCCTCATTGGCCAGCAGAGTGGAAAGGGGAGAGACCACACTCCACCCCCAGGGGGAGGAAGACCCTGCCCTGCCACCTTTAGCACTGCAGGTGCTCCTCCTGCAGGAGGTCAGAGGGACGGAGGTGGGAAACCCCTTTGCCTCTGCTCCTTCTTCTTCCTCCCACTTTTCATCATCCCACTTAGAGGACCCTCCCCAACCCCTCCACATCCCCAGAAACACCCACCTGCCCGACCATTCCTAACTTGCCAGCCTAGATGCTTCCACTAGTGACTTGGAGCTGGCATGGGAGGGCCACCTCAGCAGGTGAGAGGAAGAGAAGACCCCAGCCTCACCAACTGGGCTACAGCAGGGAGCGGAATCCAATGTTCCAGCTGGGACTCTCAGCTGTTTTCCTGTAAAACAGTGGTTCTCAAGCTCTGGGGCCACTTTAATGTCTAGAGACATTTTTTTTTTGTTTTCACAACTGGGCAGGGGTGCTACTGGCATCTAGTGGAGAGAGGCCAGGGATGCTGCTAAACATCCTACAAGGCCCAGGGTGCCTAAATGATCTGGCCCCAAATGTCACTAGTGCCAGGGTTGAGAAGCCCTGCTATAGAAACATTGTTACCCTGGCACCATCATCTTAGTGGCATCTTATGTTCACTGAGTATCTTCTTGGAGGCACTGTTCTAAGTGGTCCCCAGAGATTATCTCATTCAGTCCTCACAACAACCCCTTTAAGTAGCAGTTTGTATTATCTCCGTATTACATATGGGGAAACTGAAGTACAGAGAGGTTTAGTAACTCACTAAAGGTCACACAGCCAGTGAGTGGTGGAGCTGGGTGTCTGACAGGAGCCCCTGCCCCCTTCTCAGCTACACGTGGGCTTAATAGGCCTTTATGGGCTAGCGGGAACCAAAGCGTGATCTATAACATTGACCCAGTGGAATATACTAATTCCAAAACCACTGACTCGCATGTGAACTTTTTTTTTGTAAGAGTCTGTAATTGGAGCACAGCCTAAAGCTCGGAATTTCGGCCTTGACACATGGAACAAGAGATTTTACTCAACCTCTGTGCCTCTGTTTATAAAACAGGGAAGATATCCTGGGGACCTTAAACCTCTTCCCCCAAATCCAGGATTTCAGGACTGCTCTGTAATACAAAGGAGCAGCCAGGTCTGACTGGCTTAAAGAAGCCTGGAAATCAAGATCGGGAGATCATGACATAGACTCAGCTATGGTCAAAATCAAATCACTGAAGTTTTAGGGACATTAGATCTCCATCTTAGGTTCTGCACCTCAGAGGCTGAAGCTTTGGCAACTGCCACTGGGACTCAGCTCGGAGCCTGTGGGTGTGAGAGGAGTTGGGCGGGCATAGGAAGGACCTCAAGCCAGAATCTCAGTCTCCCTTGGCAAAGGTGGGCCTGGGAGCTTTTCTCACTTCCTGGGGCCCGGGCTCTGCAGTAAATATTCCATTATACTGTGGTGTAGAGGGACAGCCTGGAATCCTCTATCCACAGGACTCACTGCCTCTCCACCCAGCTACGATTCTGCTGCTTCCCACGAGCGCCTGTGTGGGCTATCGGACACACACCACACACACCGGACTCACTTCTGTTCCCTTGCCAAAGGGGTTGCTGTCCAAGACCTCTTTCCCTGCCTCAGGTGCCATGCTCCTGCCATCTCTGCCAGGTTCCTTCCTTGCACAGATGGCCCCCACCTGAGTGTGGGGAGGGAGCTTGAGGCCAGCTCGGGGTGGTTTTTGAGCTTTGGGAGTTCTTTGATTAGGAAACATTCTGTAGGTGTAGGAATCGGCTTCCACAAAATGCCAGCTTAAATGAGCTCCAGGTGGATTATCTGAAATTGTGTTTTCTTTGTCGATATGTCTGTGCTTGCCCCGATCAGGGAGACTAAGAACCCCCAAGAAATGCATTTTGTGCCTCAGCTATTCAAGGAAAGTTTGTGAATGCCTGGAGGGCAGATGCTGGTTTTCCCTGGACGGGTTCCCCAGTGCAGGGCAGTGTCCTGCATGTAGACACAGTAGGTTTGGCCTAATGGTTAAGGCCGGGGCCTCGGATCAGAACTCCTGGGTGCAAATCCCAGCTCCCCTACTCACTGAAGGGCCTAAGCTGTGTTGTTTAGCCTCTTGGAGAGTTTTTTTATTGTTTGTAACTTGGGGTACCTATCTCACAGTTGCTGTGGGGTTAAAATGGGGTAGTGCTTAGCCCAGGGCTCAGCACATAATAATTGCTCATTAAATGGCTTCCTGGACAGCAGCCTGTGAGCAGACCCTTGTGATTGGATGAATGTGCAAACTACTGACCTTGGCGATGGAATTAGTTGGAACAGATACATTGTTACACTGAGTAGGGATCAAGATAGAAGTAGGCAGTTCTTCCTGGAAGCAGGCACTGTTGTCTTGGTGGTAGTGGAGCCCCCGAAAATCACACACACCCATGTTTAAATGCACACAACAGGACTCTTGCCACAGGCAAGCAGAGTGACTTGTCATTTGTTGTCCCTGCTTCTGCCCTCTTCCTTCCTGAAATCTGCTGCGTGCCAGGAATAGCCTGTGTACTGTCCACGCCAGCCTGAGCTGAACCACCCTCCCTCCCATCAGCTTGGGACTGGTGACCTGGCTTAGCAGGTGGGTTCCGAGATCTTACTAGTTTACTGATTGAATAAAAAGTGAGCACTGATGAGATTGAGAAAGTAGCAGAACTAATGGAAGACAATGGAGGAGAGATTCTACAAATGAAATAATGAAGCAGTGCTGAACTTGGTAAACTCAGAAGTAGGCTTCGTGGTGGCAGCTGAGAGTCAAGAAGAAAAAATGTTAAATCAAACTCAACATGCTCTGAATCCAGGGAACGCCAAGCATTCGATAACCATAGTTATATCTGAATTAATAAATCCGGTTTAAGAAGCTTTCTTATCCATGGAGTGAATACTGAGAGTCATAATACATGTTTCTTTAAAAAAGTCATTAGGGGCTTCCCTGGTGGCACAGTGGTTGAGAGTCTGCCTGCCAATGCAGGGAACATGGGTTCGAGCCCTGGTCTGGGAAGATCCCACATGCCGCGGAGCGGTTGGGCCCGTGAGCCACAACTACTGAGCCTGCGCGTCCGGAGCTTGTGCTCCGCAACAGGAGAGGCCGCGACAGTGAGAGGCCCGCACACCGCGATGAAGAGTGGCCCCCGCTTGCCGCAACTAGAGAAAGCCCTCGCACAGGAACGAAGACCCAACACAGCCATAAATAAATAAATAAATAAATTTTTTTAAAAAGTCATTAAATCAGAAAATCAAAGGGACTTCCCTGGTGGTCCAGCGGTTAAGAATCCACTTTCCAATGCAGGGGACGCAGGTTCAATCCCTGGTTGGGGAACTAAGATCCCACATGCCGCAGGGCAACTGAGCCCATGCGCCACAACTACAGAACCCACATGCTGGAGCCCGTGCTCCACAACTGGAGAGAAACCCACCTGCTGCAACTAAGACCCAAGGCAGCCAAAAATAAATAAATAAATGAAATATTTAAAAAAAGAAAGTCATAAAAAATGATACATATATATTTTAAACATTTAAATTAACCAGATAGTTGTGCATTTATTCCTCCATCTTTTGCTGTAGGGCCCAGGCCTTCTTTTGGTGTTTGGATCAGCTGGTTGGAATTCCTTGTCTTTTTGGCCTAAGCAACACCCATAATGCATTGTCTAGGACTTCCAGCTGGTTGGAACAAGGGCTTACACTGTGTATAATCTGAATGCAGAGTCTCTCTAGAGTTTTACTATTTTTTTTGCAGTCTTTAACATCCTATTTGACGGTTAAAAATTTACTCACCTATATGAAGTCTCTCCAAGTATTCAACTTGATTTTCTTAGAGTCAGTGAATGATTTTCAGAATTCATCTTACATTTAACACTTGAATGTCATCAGCTTGCACTGCATTTAAGTTGTGTGACTATTGTAACAAATATGATGGACCTAGAAGGTTGGCGGTGGTAGGAGGAGGCCCTGGCTGTGGACATCAGGCCTTGTGGACCGAACCTTGAATATTTACACTCCTTCATTTCTGCTTCTTACGTGGTGTCAGGCAGGAGAGGGCCTGCTGTGGAGACTTTCATGTTAACTAAATGGCGGGCATCATCTTCCCCGCATCTCTTGCCTGTCTTCCAGGACTAGCGTGGCACTTGGAATTCATTCACATAGAATCCCAAAAAAAGGGGGCATTGCAAAATTCTCCCCATAAAACTCAACATAAATTTAAATTCTCTTTACCATGTTAACTCCCCTTAGTGAAGGAGTTTTAGATCAAGATCCAACAATTAAAAAGCCATTTTTAAATCAGCAAGTTAGAATTAAATCTGAAGCCATTGATAATGATGTTTCATTCATAGGCCTCCCTTTGGTCCTGTCTGCTTCACTGCTAAATCAGGCATCAAAGAGAAGAGGGACATCAGTTATCTCTGGTCCCAGCTGCTGGTTTTCCTTCCAGCCTATCGCCCAGTTTTCTGGTTTCCCGGGAAGGCTGGGTGATGTTGTCTTGGGACCTAAGCTTGTAGTTCTACAAAAAACCTCAGGAGGCACTTTCATCCTTGTGTCCTCCTCTTCAGGACATTAAGGATATTAGAAGACCCCTGGGTCCATAATCGCCTGTGATGTGATCCACAGCCTAATGCCAAGAAGGAAGTGGCAGAAAGGACCAATTCATGGAATCCTAGAACTGTGCCCCTCACCCAGGATAAAGGACAGCCCTTCCTCCAGAAGTAGAACCAGAATTCTAAATTATGTGTCAACAGAATTGTCCTGGATCAAATCCAGTTCTGCCATTGATTTACAGATCATTTCAGAGGTGCTTATTTTCAGTTGTTCTTGATTGGACAGTGATACCAAACCACTGTCTTACCTCATTCCCTCTCCCATCATCTCAAAAAGAGGCTTATTGGGGACTTCCCTGGTGGCGCAGTGGTTAAGAATCCGCCTGCCAATGCAGGGGACATGGGTTCAAGTCCTGGTCCAGGAAGATCCCACATGCCGCGGAGCAACTAAGCCCGTGCGCTACAACTACTGAGCCTGCGCTCTAGAGCCCGCGAGCCACAACTACTGAGCCCGCGTGCCACGACTACTGAAGCCCGCGTGCCTAGAGCCCTTGCTCCGCAACAAGAGAAGCCACTGCAATGAAAAGCCCACGCATCACAACGAAGAGTACCCCCTGCTCGCTGCAACCAGAGAAAGCCCACGCGCAGCAATGAAGACCCAATGCAGCCAAAAATAAATAAATTTAAATTAAAAAAAAAAAAGAGGCTTATTGGATAATTAATAATCTAAAGGCTTAAAGACTCCCCTAGTGGTCCAGTGGTTAAGACTCCGCACTTCCAGTGTAGGGGGCACGCGTTTGATCCCTGGTCGGGGAAGTTCTGCATGCCATGTGGCACAACCAAAAAAAAAAAAAAAAAACTCTTAGAAGAAAATGCAGGATAAAAGCTTCAAAACATTACATTCGGCAGTGATTTCTTAAATATGATACCAAAGGCACAGGAAACAAAAGAAAACATAGACAAATTGGAGCTCATGAAAATTTTAAAAATTAAAAAATAAATAAAAAATAAAGGCTTAAGTGCCCAAAAGAAGGTTACAATTTACAGAGTCTCTTTGGTTTAATATTTAAATGTGAATATTCACTACCTTATTTGTTTTATGTCTGGGCTTTTTATATTGGGTTTGCTGAAAACTGGAACAGCTTTCAACTTTGGTATTGGTAATGCATCAGAATTTAAATCAATGTATGTTGATAAACCAAGCAAAAGTTCTACATACAAATAAAATAGTTGTACGTAACCTGCTACTTTGGGGCAAGGTAATAATCGTTTGGTTATTGGTATTACTAAGTAATAATGGTTTGATTCATATGAAACCTGTCCCTTTCAAAGTTGCCACTTGCCAAGAATCACCAGGAATAGCTGTTAGGGGATAACTGTTTGGAAGAGTCGCTAACTCTTCTGCCGTCCATTTTCTGCCTTGTCTTTTTCCTAGAAACAGGGGAATTCTACACTGTCCCCACCCCATGGCACAGCAGTTCAGCTTCTGCCTCTGCTGTCGCCATGAGGCTGGCTTAGAAACGAAGGATTTTGCAGAACATCCCTAAACCCGCTTGAATAAAGGACTGATCATTCAGAGACTCACCTGAACCTTCTTTAAACCTGTTTAATCTTTTCACCTGGGTTAATCTCGTGGGGATAACGTGCCTCCTGGGTGTCTCTCCACTGGACGCATTTCTTCCCTCTTTAGTTCTGAAGTCCCTCCTTTCTTAGCAGCGCAGTGAGTGATGGCTGCACTCTGTTCCCTGCAGAGTATTAATACAGACTGAATACATTGAAATAAATCCCTTTCAGTGTCACTAACGTGCTATAAATAATTATGAACCAATGTTTGATGTCTCATGGGAAATGCAGGAAAAAAATTTTTTTAACCGACAGGATTCATGTTATAAGTTGACAATCTGGGCCAAGTGAAAATCTTTTTAAAACATCTCCTGATCTGAACAATAAATCTTGCCAGCAAGACTGAATTCCAGAAGTTAGCCATCCTCTTATTTTGTGGGGCCTCAGTTATCACTCACTGCTTGGGCTTACCCAGCCCTGAATTTAATTGCAATCTTCCTGTTTATCTACCAGTTGTGGCAATAATTAAGATTTCCTGGAATTTCCTTGAGGACCAGTGGTTAGGACTCCAAGCTTTCACTGCCAAGGGCCCAGGTTCAATCACTGGTTGGAGAACTAAGATCCCACAAGCCGTGAGGTTCGGCCAAAAAAAAAGATTTCCTGAACCTTCATTTTTCCATCTGTAAAATGGGGATTATTCAATCTTCCTTCTCAAAATGGACAATAATGTGGTCTTTCTTCTCACCGGGTAATCACAGAACTGAAATGAAACAATCTAGGAGAATTCCTTTGGGCTTTTCAGAAAACAAGTGCGACAGGGGTGGGGGATACCTCCTGGGAGCCACAGTCATGCACCTGATCTGAAGTCTCTCTTGGGCTGAGCCTGGAATAGTATAACCGCTGCTGCTACCTCTCTCCTTTAGTGCCGGCCAGACGGTGCATACTGCTTCCCAGGAGTGCGCACCCAGTCAGCTGGGCCTGAGCCCTGGATGGATAGACAGATGGCCGCAGCCAGCCTGTACTGGTCTTATCTGCCCCTTCTTTGGAGGGGAAGCCGATAGCCAGGTGCAGGACGGTGGGTGGGGTGCCTTTAGTATGACCTCAGATGATATCCCTTCCTGCCAGTGGGACTTCCTTGGCTCATGCTGTGACCCTCAGAGGGAATTAATTTCCTGGGAGCCTTTCTGTTCTCTCAGGGGGTTTCAGTTTCCTCCTAATCGAACAGGGACTTGGTGCAGAATCTCATATTCTAATTATGCCCAGGGGCAGCCTCTTCCTGCCACTGTGTTTAGCACATGCCGGGAATCGATTAGGTCAAGAGCGATTAAAGTCTGGAGTTGACTTTGATGGTATAATATTCTTTTTTTTTTTTAATTTTTTTCTTTTTTTAAAAAAATTTTTTATTTATTTATTTATTTATTTATTTATTTATTTATGGCTGTGTTGAGTCTTCGTTTCTGTGCGAGGGCTTTCTCTAGTTGCGGCAAGCGGGGGCCACTCTTCATCGCGGTGCGCGGGCCTCTCACTATCGCGGCCTCTCTTGTTGCGGAGCACAGGCTCCAGACGCGCAGGCTCAGTAATTGTGGCTCTCGGGCCCAGCTGCTCCGCGGCATGTGGGATCTTCCCAGACCAGGGCTCGAGCCCGTGTCCCCTGCATTGGCAGGCAGATTCTCAACCACTTCACCACCAGGGAAGCCCCGGTATAATATTCTGATGGCTGTTTGGCAGCAAGAGGCATAGTGAAGGCTCATTCATTGAATACTTGCACTTGGAATTTGAATTGAGCTGGAGCTGGGCTGCAGTCTATTTGCCTTTGCCCTGGGATTGGAGGGTTTCTCATGCAAGTGGACAGTGGGAAGTATTTCAGGGGCTGTGTGTCACCCCGCCCTGACAACAGCCCAGCAGTTCTACTGAGTGGCTGGCCTTGAGCATCAGTCCTGGGTACCTGGTGTCCCCACATCATCAACCTTTGTTTACCCTGCTCTCCCCAAAGCTGTCCTTGTTACGCCATGGTCCTGTCCGCTTTGGTCATTGGAACCTGCCATCCTCAAGTCCCCACATGGCAAACCTTGGAGTCTTACACTCTTCTCCCCACCCCCCACCCCCATATCCTGGAACAGACTTAACCATCATTTTCTTCCTCCCAGATGTCACCTGGACCTGCCCCTCCCTTTCCAGTGCTTCCTCACCAGCGCTAAAAGGAATGTAGGTCTTATCACTTCACCCTCGGATCATTGTGGAAACAATAATGGATTGTTCCCAAGTTCGGTTCCGAAATTGACATCCAATCCATTTTGCAGACCATTGCCAAACTCTTCTTCCCAGAGTAGCCCTGTCCTCTGCCCTGCCCCATCCAAGCATGAGCCCAAGATTGCCTTTTCTGTCCCTTGCTAAGTCACGTCCCACCTCTCGCTGCCTGCCTAAGTCTGCATGCCTCGGCCTGGCCTCCCTGTCTAGTCCTACAGGTCCGGTCCCACCGCTGGCCAGCCTGCCTCTTGGCTCCTTCATAAACATCATGTTCTTTCTGCCCCAGCTCATCCATGGTACCTTTGCTGAGAATGTCCCCTCTTCCTTCCCCTCTCCTGACCTTCCCTAATCTCTATCTCCTCTGAAAGCCTTCTCCAGCTACTGCACTCAACAAGATCCATAGATCTACACGTTTCATCTCTCAGCAGTCATCAGCACTGCAGTGGTTAACGCTTAATTGTTTTACCTCTTGCCTTTCTGTGTGTGCCCGTCTCATCTTCCCGCAGGTTGTATGCTCTCTGAGGGCAAGGCTTGTGTCTTGTGTGGCTTTCCTGCTCCCCTGGGTGTCTTGCCCAGTCACAGAGCTGAGCACGTACATAGCTCAAAATAATTACTCTTGAATCATGAAGCTGGATACTAATAAATCAAACAGGCTGATGTCAAATGAGTTTTACCCTTTTAAATAAAGTACATTCTCCACCTCCTAGTACATGGTTCTATTGTTCTGTATACTTAAAATAACAAAAGTCACATTTCCTTTAATATAGTCTATAATTGTTGCTTTGCCTTACTTCAGACCAACTTAACTGTTACTCCATATTAGTTCTGCTATATGAAGATGCTGATAATAATGGTAGTAACAGGTTGCTTTTATTTTCCTAAAAACATTGCTGCATTTAACCCTCACTCCCCTAGAGATTTCACAGCTGGGGAGGGAGCCAGATGGTGCCTCAGTCCAGGACCTTGTCTTGCTGCCTCCATGCCCTCAGAGCCCCCCCCTGTGGTTCCACCCTTCATGCCAACGGACATGTCTTTAGTGCTAATGACCGGAGAAGCCCGTGCCCTCCGGCCTCGGTGATCGGGTCATATGTAACATGAGCCCGGAGAAAATATTTTAAACTGAAAGCTAGTCTCTAAACTGGGCTGCTGCCTCATGTCACCGGTGACGGCAGAACCAAATTTAGTGTCGTGGGCAGTTCTACACTTACCAAATAGTGAAGCTCATTTTTCTGCCAGCATGAAAAATGTTCACACCTGCCGCACTTCCATGGAGGGGTACATGGGACCAAAAGGCTGAAAAATGTGGCCCCAGAGGAGCCCTGGGGTGTAGACTCAGGGAAGATGACATTCAGGTTCCCAGGCAGTGTCTGCAGGGAGAAATTTAATTCAACGTGGGTGGTTTCCCTGGGCGGCCAAAGCAAGTCCCTGGCTGTTAGGAAAATGGGTTACAGTGGGAGGGGAGGGAGGGAGGGAGGGAGGGTGGGAGCCAAACCTGCAGCACCAAGCCCCCTGGGTACTGCCCCATCCCCCTTACTCAGCAGTCCACTTTATATCCCGCAGGTCTACACCACTGCAGTTCACGCTCTAGGACCAGGAAAAGTGACGGGGATTAGGGAAGGGA
Source organism: Balaenoptera ricei (assembly GCF_028023285.1). Taxonomy (NCBI): domain Eukaryota; kingdom Metazoa; phylum Chordata; class Mammalia; order Artiodactyla; family Balaenopteridae; genus Balaenoptera; species Balaenoptera ricei. Next base: position 16,813,153 of record NC_082658.1, on the reverse strand, counting down.
GGGACAGACAGCCATGAGGTTGAGGTTGCACATACTGCATTTCTTAAAGCCACAACCTCACCAGCCACTTTGATGGTGTTGAAATACACTTCCCATAGCCACCCTTCCCTCTAACTAAAAGAAGAGTCTGGTCTCAGTTCTGTTCTTGCCTCCTACTTTCTCCCTCAAATTAAAAAAAAAAAAAAAATCACCGGCTATAAAGCCAAGATACCACCTGTGACATCCTGCCCTAGTTTCTGATCTGTTGGGTTTTTTGTTTTTTGTATTTTTTTGGCGGGGACGGGCACAGGGATCGTTTCAGTCTATAAATTGTCTTCAGGGTGAGTAGTAAGTGTTTCTTCAAGAAAATTCTTAAAAGCACCGCAAACAGAAAGCTGGAGTACCTGGTGGTACTTGGCGCTGGGCACAGACCTGGTTAGCTACGTGGTTCCGGGCGGGAGCTGAGGGGTGTGGGCCCCTCTGCGCACAGACCTGGATGCAAAGTTAGGAGGGGAAGAGATAAATTGGGAGATTGGGATTGACATATACACACCGCTATGTATAAAACAGGTAACCAACAAGGACCTACTGTATAGCACAGGGAACTATACTCAATATCTTGTAATAACCTATAACGGAAAAGAATCTGAAAAAGAATAGATATATATGATATGTATGTATATGAATAACTGAATCACTTTGCTGTACACTGCTTCCCCCCCCCCGCACCCGACAGGGACAAAGAAAAATTTTTTTTAAAATTTATTTTATTGAAGTATAGTTGATTTATAATGTTGTGTTAATTTCTGCTGTACAGCAAAGTGATTCAGTTATACATGTATACACATTCTTTTTCATATTCTTTTCCATTATGGTTTATCACAGGATATTGAATATAGTTCCCTGTGCTATACAGTAGGACCTTGTTGTTTATCCATTCTATATATAATCGTTTACAACTGCTAATCCCAAACTCCCAATCCATCCCTCCCCCACCCCCAGAAAAAGTTTTTGATATTCTTTTTAATAGGGTAGAGACCTGGAATTGCAGTTTGAGGACTTGTGCATTATGATGAATAGATGAACAGATTGCTTCTTCCTCTTATAAAATTCTATTCAGCATAAGAAGTGTTTGGGGGATGGGCATAATTTGTGCCCCAGTGTGCTCCTGCACCCGGTAATGGGGAGCAGAGGCAGCTGCAGGTGAAGGGAGAAATCACCGAGTCTGTGCAGCCCAAGGTGGAGTCTGTGACGGCGGGGCTGTGGCCAGAGGACCTGCCTCGCCGTCACCCATGTTTCCAGGGATCCGGAAAACATGGAAGAAGGAAACAGCTCCATCACATTAAGGCAGCCCTGGCTAAGTAACACATCTTGTAATACAAGTTATTTTTTCCCATAACTAAAGGCTAAAAATGGTTGCTCGAATTTGAAGATAATTAGTAAATTAATTGGGTTTCTCTCTATACTACTGATTAAAATTTTCTGCTTTCACGTTACTAGGGCCCGGTATTTTGTGTTTAATTTCCACAAATTGATTCCATTTTGTCTGATTCCACTTTGTCTGATTCCATTTTTTTTTCTTTTTAATAAATTTGTTTATTTTATTTATTTTATTTTTGGCTGCGTTGGGTCTTTGTTGCTGCACGCAGGCTTTCTCTGGTTGTGGCGAGCGGGGGCTTCTCTTCGTTGCGGTGCACGGGCTTCTCATTGTGGTGGCTTCTCTTGTTGCGGAGCACGGGCTCTAGGTGTGCAGGCTTCAGTAGTTGTGCTTCACGGCCTCTAGAGCACAGGCTCAGTAGTTGTGGCGCACAGGCTTAGTTGCTCCGTGGCACGTGGGATCTTCCCGGACCAGGGCTCGAACCCGTGTCCCCTACATTGGCAGGTGGATTCTTAACCACTGCACCACCAGGGAAGCCCCTGTCTGATTCCATTTTGAGGGGCTTCCCCGGAGACCAGGTTCCCTAATTCATCCATCTCTTGGGCGATGTTTTATTCATCTTTGTATCCTCAGTGCCTGGCACAGCACATGGCACAGAATAAACGTTCAGTAACTGTTTAGTGAGTGATTAAATGGATGAATAAGTGAATTCAACACTGATTAAAACTTCAAGATTTCTCTTAGAAAGACTTGAGAACTGCGAATTCCCTGGCAGTTCAGTGGTTAGGACTCTGTGCTTTCACTGCTGAGGCCGGGGTTCAATCCCTGGTTGGGGAGCTAAGATTCCACAAGCCATGCTGCGCGGCCAAAAAAAAAAGACTTGCAAACAGAAAGGGAGACAGGCGTGTAACTTGTATATTTGTTCATCCTTCTACCCTGCCGAAGGATGGAGGGTTACACGTCTGCATTTGGAGTTTTGAGTGCTAAAAGTAGAAATACATGTACTCTTTGCCGTAATCTTTTGAAAAGTTAAGCCTTTAGATTCTCCTGGAGACCAGAATGCCACCGTAAATCATGAGCCCTACTTCAGAGACAAAGATCTTGATGGCCAGGCCTGGTCCCTGTGAATGTATCAGGAAGGGCAGTGAGCAGTTCCAGGCAAACCATTTTTTTTTTTTTTTTTTTATTGGCGTATAGTTGATTTACAATGTTGTGTTAGTTGCAGGTGTTCAGCAAAGTGAATCAGTTATACATATGCATATATCCACTCTTTTTTTAGATTCTTTTCAGGCAAACCATTTAAATCCCAGCCATTTCATGAGTGGCTCAGGCCCAGGTAGGGCTGTCAGAATTAGCAAATTAAGACACAGGATGCCTAGTTAAATTTGGATTTCAGATAAACAATAATTTTTTTTTTAAGTGTAGTAGACTACATAATGCTCCCCGCCCCCCCCCCCACCCTGAGATATCAGATCGTAGTGTCCAGAACCTGTGAATATGACCTTATTTGGGAAAAGGATCTTTGCAGATATGATTAAATTAAGGATCTTGAAATGAGATTCCTGCATTATCTGGGTCCTAAATGCAATCACATGTGTCTTATAAGAGCCAGACAGAGAGAGATGAAAAACATGGGCGAGAAGATGATGTAATGATGGAGGCGGAGATGAGAGGGATATGGGTGCCTGCAGCCGCTGGAAGCTGCAAGAAGCAAGCAAAGGATTTCCTCCTAGGGCTTCTGGAGGGAGCATGGCCCTGCCAACACCTTGCTTTCAGCCCAGTGACACTGAGTGTGGACTTCTGGCCTCCAGACCTATGAGTGAATAAATATCTGTTATTTTAAGCCACTCAGTTTGTGATAATTTGTTAACGGTAGCCATGGGAAACCAATACAATTAAATACGTCTCATGCAATATTTGGGACACACACTCAAAAAATTATTTGTTGTTTATCTGAAATTAAAATTGAACTAGGCTGTATTTAGGCTGAACTATATCCTGTATTTGATGTGGCAATCCTAATTCCCAGGACCAAAGAAAGGGGCTTTTGAATTTGCAAGAAAGCTGGTTGAGCCTGTCAGGAAGTGTACCTCGTTATGCTATGAGTCTTTGTAAACACCGTTCGACTGAACCCATTTGAACTTTACTAACTACCCTCTGGACAAAAGAGGGGGGCAATTAGACAGGTGTTAATGATTTATTTTTTCAGCAGTCATTTGAGCACTTCCCATAAAACAGAAGCTCTGTGTAAGGGTGGAGGAGTTAGCCGTTAATCCGGTACATCTAGGCTAAGTTACAAACCATTCCAGCTACATCACATGAAAAATGGCCATTAGCAGAGCCTGAGTGATGCCGCAGTGCATTGCTGATACTTGAGCTGCCCCTGGGAATCCTGTACCCTTTCACTGTTGGATGGTGGGGCCTGAGCAGAACAGCTGGGTAAATCCCGGTTGCTGAAGGAGAGGACTTCACGGCAGACCTGAAATGGAGGGAGGGGGCAGATGTTGCAGGAATGAGCTAGCTCTGGATTCCCAGGAGGAGCTCTCAATGGAAGTAGATGCAAAATATCTCCATTGTGTCTCGTGGCATCACACCCTAACATGAGTTAAAGACAAACTGGCCCGTTCTCCCATGCAGAGAGGGCTGCCACGCCCAGGCCGGGACATCTATCTTCAGAGGCTCAGACTCAGGCTCAAGGTGGGGCTGAAAGTCGCAGCTTTCCCTGCTGGGCTACTGAGGGCTTCTCTCGCTTACCATTGGGCTCTCTGAAACCTGGACAGTCCCCGGACCCTCGGGCTTTTAATGATGCTCCCAGAATCCACAGTGTTAGAGCTTCAAGGGACCTTGGGTCATCCAGAACTGGCAGGTGGTCCTAGGACACCCCAGAATTGCCCCCAGATGCTTTACCATGCCTCGGAAAAGAGAAAAGCAAGTAGTTTACAGGAGGAAAAAAAAAGTGGGGGGGGGGGTACTAAACGTGAAAAAGATGCTTGACCTGGCCCACAATTAAGGGACTGCTGATAAAACCACAGTAAGATGCCACTGTTACATGGATGAGATGGCCAAGATCCGGAGGGGTGGTAACCCTTGGCTGGCCGGGGTGTGCTGTCGGTGGGAGTGGAAAACCACCACTTCTGGAGAGAAGATTGACCAGATGCCCTTTGGCAGAGCACCACTGCTTCTGAGAATTTTCTGTGCGAGCAAAGGCTTATATATGGGGGTTCACTGGGGAATTATCTGTTATGCAGAAGTCTGGAAAGAGTCGGTATGGAACTGGTTAAATAAACTGTGGTCCCTGGAGAAATGCACTAGGTCCATAGTCGTGGCTCTGGCTGCCCCCTCAGATACCTTGTTAAGCGGGGAGCAAGGTAGGCATCATGTGTTACCATCTGTGTAAAAGGCGGGAGCGTACATGTGAATGAGTCATGCGTATGGAGCCTGACACTGGAAGGAAAGGCGAAAATCAGGTTTTGATGGCAGCCTCTTGGGGGGAGAAATTGTGGGTGGGGGCAGGAGACGCCATTTTCACTCTGTACTCTTTTATCTTGTGTACATATTACCTGTTTTAACAAAATTTATTTATTTTTATTTTTTTGGCTGCGTTGTGTCTTCAATGCTGTATGCGGGCTTTCTCTAGTTGCGGCGAGCAGGGGCTACTCTTCGTTGTGGTGCGCGGGCTTCTCATTGTGGTGGCTTCTCTTGTTGCGGAGCACGGGCTCTAGACGCACGGGCTTCAGTAGTTGTGGCACGTGGGCTCAACAGTTGTGGCTCACGGGCTTAGCTGCTCCGCGGCGCGTGGGATCTTCCCAGACCAGGGCTCGCACCCGTGTCCCCTGCATTGGCAGGCGGATTCTTAACCACTGTGCCACCAGGGAAGCCCCCATATTACCTTTTTTAAAGATAAATTTATATATACGCTCAGGCCCTAGCTCACTTCAAAAGGATAAGCATATCTGGAAGAAGGTTCTTTGAGAGCCTCCCCAGCTGTTGCATGATAACCCCTGGTGGAGAAGCTCTGATCTGGCCTCACCCTCATTTCCCAGAGGGGCGGAAGCTCTGTTACCTGGCCTGCTAGCCTGAGCACTGCATGCCTCAGACAGGGGAGCCTTCCAGATAAGCCGGAGGAATAGGACTTAGCAGGGGCACATGCACAGTGTGTGTGTGCAGTGTATATAAAATGTGTAATGGAACACAAGAGAGCACCTTCTAGAATGCTCCCTTGGGAGTAGAGGAAGACAGGGGAAGGTGGGCTACTGTGTTATGTAAGTGTCTAATCCTTGTCGTGGTTTGTGACAACCCAGACTAGCCCCATGAGCCACCCTGGTCCCCAGAGTGCCTGGTGACCTGTGTTGCAAGTGAGACCCCCGTGGACGAGTTCCGAGGCCGGGCTGCATGATGTGCCACTTTACAATGTTAATGCCCAATCCTTTTATCTCAAAAACAACCTCAATGTTATTTTTTCTCTTAGTGCTTCATACAGATGATCTCATTTCATCCTCCCAGCCACTGCAGGCTGGGTGGCACTTCCTGTTGGGAAAGGGAAGTAACGGAAGCTGCCATCCCAGAACCTCAGCAGTGGGACAGGGTGAGGGGTTCCTGGTCCCAGCCCTGCTGTGGGGCAGGAGCCTGTCTCTTCTGGAGTAACTTCCGTAGTGCAGGTTCCAGAGTCCCTCCAGAACCCCCTCATTCCCTGAAGGATGTAGGGCACAGCCCCTGCTATTTGGGGACGCGTGCCACGCCCAGAGAAGCAAAAACGCACTGCTGGTCTTCTCTTTCAGACAGAACTGCAGTCCTCAGGGACGTTCCAGCCAATCCTCTGAGGGCCTCGTTTCAGTTTTAATTACCATGTTGTCCCGTTGGCTCTCTCCAGAGAGGCCGACGGGCGTGGCCACAGCTAGAATGTAAGTTTCCTGAGCCCAAGGCCCGAGCATCTCCTACTGTTTGTTAGTTAAGGGTCACTCTGCCTGGCCTGTGGGACCCAGACCTCCCAGTACCATGGAGGGGGAAGAACACCCAGAGCCCACCCAATCCCACCTCCCAGCCACCATGCAAACCTTCTCTGCCTTCCTGACAGAGTCACCCCAGCTTCCCTGTGATGGCAGCTCACGGCCTGACAAGGGGGCTGGGAGGGAGGAGAAAGAAGGGGCCAGAGAGGAAGATAAAAGTGTTGGGAGCAGCCCCCAAACGGGTGACATCCTTAGAATGAATCACCACCTTCCCTTCAACTCTTTCTTCTCCTGTCGGGACCTCCCTTCCCCCACACCTCCCCGCTTTCTAAAGTTGTACTGAGAAAAATCCACAGAGGTGCCAGCACAAGGTGATAAGGACCACAAATTTGGCATTTTAACAGATGCCAGAGTCACTTGAGAAATGAGGACACAGCCCAGAGAGGTAAAGTGACCTCCCCAGAGTCACACAGTGAGTTCATGGCAAAGCTGGGCTAGCCCAGGTCTCCTTCCTCCCCACACAGATGCCCTCCCATGCCCCATCTCGCCTCCTTCCCCAGAGAGGGACCCTCAGACCCACCTGGCCAGTGGAGCCGACCCATGGTGGAGGCCTGACCAGGAAGCACCAATATTTGAGATCCCAGCAAGTGAAGGTGAAGCCTCTCGGATGATCTGGGACACACGATCTGACTTACGGATGCGTCCCTTGAGCAGCAGCTTTCCAGAACATTCCCACTTTCTTCCATACTGAAAAGACCTCTTCTCCTGCAGTGTCCTGCTGGTCTCCTCCCAAGGATCCCTTGTTTCACTGATTTTGACAAATCATTTCACTTCACAGCAAGTGTGAGACCTGCCTCCGAGGGATAACATGAAACTGTGTTGAGTAACCAACTCTGAAGCCAAGTATTTACCCCTCAGAGGAGCAGGGGCGGGAGCTAGAGTGGGTATTATGCCTGGACGCGCCCTCAAGGAGAAAAATAAAACAAAAGCAAAAACAACAACGAAAAGACGTCTCACAAAGATTGGCTCTGAGTCAAGGTTAAGAGACCTTTCACTAAAGCAGCCAGGCTGAATTGTCTTCACTCTTTTCGAAAGGACAAGCATACACCCTGCTTAAAAAGAAATGCTGATTTTTCTAGAGAACGTCCACCATTCCTGGAGGATGCGTGGGTGTCCCTAGTGGAATAGCCTTCCCCTCCGGCTGCTTAAATAACAGATGCAACATTTGTTGCTGGAAAATATCAATTAGGTTAATGAGGTTTTCCTGCCCAGAGAAATGAAGCAGTTCCTGACAATGGACACGCTGTATGGGAGAGAAGGGCGGAACTGCCAAGCCATTTGGCCCACCCATGGGGTGAGCCCCAAAGCCCTTCATTTTTCTGTCCCCTTTGGTTATTTCCCCCCTTGCTGTCTCCTGGAACTGTCTTCCTTTCCAAAGTCAGCCCATCCCACTATTAGCACAAAAGCTGCTAAGGGGGCTCCTCAACGGTCATCTCTCCCTGCACCTGCCTGGCCTATTCTTAGCCACTCAAACAATTTTCCCCAAGTGTTGTTTCAATCATTATATTGTTACCATGTCATACTTAAGTAATGGACATGAGATGCAATTTACCCACCTCTCCCTGCCATCCTGGATTGTGGATGAGATGTAGTGGGAAGGGCCCAGGCCTTGGAGGAGGGCTGACAGGGGTTGACTCTTGGCTGCTCCCTCCTAGCTGTGTGACCTTGGGTAAGTAGCTCGACCTCTCTGAGCCCGGTTCCTCATCTGAAAAATGGGAATAGTAGCACCTCTGTTTCAGGGCTGCTGTAAGGAGTGGTGGTGATGTCTGTAAAGCACAGAGCACAGTGAGTGACTGGCCCTTAGTTACACTACTGAACACCCACCATGGTACCCAGTCATCACGGTGGACCCATAGGTAGCGACCTGGAAACATGCCCCTGCTTTGATAAACTTTTAGAAGGCGGTTGTAGAACTGAATGGGGGTTACAGAAGTCTCTCACTTTCTACTTTCCGCACTTGCATTTTTTCTTAAATTCAATAGGTCTGTATTTCTTTTGTGTGTGTGAGTCGAGGAATTTTTTTAATATTACATAAGTAATACGTGAATAGATTCTCATCAGAAATTCAGACAGTAGCATGAATTTTATTTATTTTCTTAAAAAAAAATTTTATTTTTTAATTTATTTATTTTGGCTGTGCCGGGTCTTAGTTGCAGCACACGGGATCTTCAGTTGTGGCGTGCAGACTTCTTAGTTGCAGCATGCATGTGGGATCTAGTTCCCTGACTAGGGATTGAACCTGGGCCCCCTGCATTGGGAGCGCGGAGTCTTACCCACTGGACCACCAGGAAAGTACCATGAATTACTTTTATAATCAGGAAAAAAGAGACAAATAACATTTGGAGAAACTTCATCTCATCAACTCCACTTTCCACCCTTCTGATGTTATAAGTCTTTACTCCTCCTTCCACCTGGCCCAGGGATGCCTCCCCAGGAGATGTTTCTTCCCAGATAGATTGTGTTTCCTCTTACATCCAGCATGCCAGGACTCACAGAACAGGAGGAAGGAAAGGGTGCCCTCCTCCCAGGGCACCCTCACCCCTGCCGAGGCCAGAGGCCTCATCCCGGCCCCTCACTTGCCGCTGCCTGTGAAGGATCCCGAGGTTTCCTCAGAGCCAGTGCAGAGAGCTCTGCTTACAGTTAGTTCCCGTGGCTGCACCCACAAACGACCTTGTGGGAAACAGTGGGCTCGTCACCGGCTGGCTCTCGTCACTCTGCCTGGTTCGCATTTCTTTCCTCCCCCTCCCCACCTTCCCCCACGGCTGGGCTCAACTGGGGGCAGGTGGGGCTTAAAGCTCAGAGGAGTTTAAAGGGTCTCAAGATGGGCCCGGCAGCTCAGAGCCACTAAGGTCTATCTCAGACACACGCTGTGTTACTAGGCTTTGGTGGGCTGGCCTGGGCACCTGGCTGCCTTAGACAGAAGAACCTTCCAGATGAGCTGTAGACAGAGAACACAGGAGCCGGGAATGTTTTCCTGGGCTCCGTGTGCACCTGTGATGCGCTGGGCAGCACACTTGCTTTGTACAGATCCTAGGCCTCGGGTTCCTTTTTGTTTGTTTGTTTGTTTTTTATGTGGAGGGATGGATTTGGCTTTTCTCCCAACTCTCTGCTCCGCTGTCACCTGTCTGGTACTTGAAGCTGTTGACCAGCTGCCTGGCCAGAGTTGGCAGTGACGATGGGAACAGAACAGTGATGGCTGGCACGTTCCTGCTTCATCTCCTTTCATCACTCTATCGCCTACTGAGTTTGCAGATTCTACCTCCATTTTTTCACCTGGGGAAACCGAGGCTCAGAGCGGCTAGGTGACCTCCCCACACGGTCCCTCAGCTCTCCGGGGCCACACTCAGCGGCACAGCCCGGAGGACCCTCCAGCCCGAGCATTGCTTCCCCAAGGGGCCTCCTCTCCCCAAGCCGTGGGCCTCCTGCCTGATGGCTCCATCGTCCTGCCCTCTTTCAGTGGCTCAGATCTGGCCCTGGACCCTCCCCTGTCCCACAGGGGTACCAGACTGGAGCACCCTGGCAAAGCAGGGGGCGGCTGCCCAGTGCCTGGGAATCCCACAGACACGCCCTCCTCAGTCAGCCGCTAACTGGCGGGGCACGCGGCTGAAGTCTCCGAGGCAGCGGGGGTGGCTCTGCAGGAGCGCTAGCGGCAGAGCTGAGCAGTTCTGTCCACAGCTGACCGGCGACCCAGGGCCCGCGTCACGTCCCGCCCCTCGTCTGGCATTTAGCACCTGGCACAGCGCGGGTACTTAATGATAATTAAATTCAGAATGAACTCAGAAAGGCCAGCATGTGGTAAATGTATGCATCTTTGCACAATTGTTATACAGCATGATGAACAAGCCATTAACAGTTCATCAGGAATAAAAATGAATGTGGGAAAAATCTGATCGCAAAGATTTGTACTCCTTCCTCCCCTCCCCAGACTTTTAAATGAAAGTTTAGGGATAATTGCTCTTCAGTTCTTTTTTTTTTTTAATTAATTAATTAATTAATTTATTTATTTTTGGCTGTGTTGGGTCCTCGTTTCTGTGCGAGGGCTTTCTCCAGTTGCGGCAAGTGGGGGCCACTCCTCATCGCGGTGCGCGGGCCTCTCACTACCGCGGCCTCTCTTGTTGCAGAGCACAGGCTCCAGACGCACAGGCTCAGTAATTGTGGCTCACGGGCCCAGTTGCTCCGCGGCATGTGGGATCTTCCCAGACCAGGGCTCGAACCCGTGTCCCCCGCATTGGCAGGCAGACGCTCAACCACTGCGCCACCACGGAAGCCCCAGTTATTCTTGTAGTAGGATTTATCATGAAAAGAATTGGGACTAAAACCTTTATGCGCTTCTCCATGTGGATTTGGACAGAAATCTGGAGTGTTTCTCACTGGTGAGGGCCGTTGCAGAGCAGGCTGTGGGAAGTTTTCTGGAATGGGCAGTCAACATCCCTTGCAGAAAAATTCTCTTCTCCAGACCCAGATCCCGTGGCCTGGCAGCCATCTTGGGGGTGTGTCCTGCAAGACAATGTGGGTCAGAGCACCTCTCAGCCCAGAATGCCGCAGCCCCTCTTTGCCTTAAAGACCCCATCAGGACAGCTTGCCCTGGAGGAAGCTTGGTGCCCAGCCTGGGGTCACCAGGCGTGGAGGAAAAGCTGAGGGGGTTCGTGCATTGCTTAGTTAAATGGGTGACAACGAATCACTTGTTACCAAGGGACAAGGAGCAAAGAACCCAGACAAGCATCGTGTCACCAAATGCCAACGTTGGGGGGGCCTGGGGAGGCCTCCAGGCAATGATAGTGTCTTGTGGACCCATCGTAGCCAGATCATTCCAACTTTTCAAGATACATCAGAAATTGTCCTTCAGTCAAATATCCCTGTTTTCAAGTGTGGCTTACTAATTTAGCAGCTTTAAACTCTGTAATATACTCCTGGGCTGTTGATCTGGTTTAAACTCTATCTGGAGGAATTCAAGCCAGACAGCACTTCCTGGGGTGGGGATTTTGAGACCTTGGGGAAAAGGGGTATGGTGTGTCTTTGGGGTATTCTGGTCCCAGCCAGCTGGAAGTAAGGGGCAGGGACTAGAATATTCCTCAGGGAAGTTCAAAGCACCTAGCCCATGACCCTCAGCAAGTGTTTTTTGACCGATGGACACTCCCTGAGTCCTCTCTCTGGCTCTATATAATGGCAACTCTAGGCAGGTCTGTGACTCTCATTCCAAAGGCCTAATATTTTGCCCTTTGAGGATTCTTTTCATCTGATGTCTGTTGGTTGCCATCTTTTAACTTTTAAGGTTAAGGGATGTTTTATCAAAATTCCCAGCCAAAGTGTCCAGACATATACCGTAAAATGTGAGAAGGTCCAATGTGTCCGTTTGGATGCCTGCTGTGTGCCGGGTACCAGGCTACTTGGGAACCACTCAGTCCTGGCCCGTGAGAAGTTCAGAGTCTAGCTAGGGTACACACACACGTATACACACACACACACGTATACACCCACACACTCACACTCACACACACTGTGGTTTTATAAGTCAGTTTTATATGTACGATAAAGGTGTTATGTTATTATGTTGAGACATCTTGATATACAGACTCTCTTAAAAGATAGCATGCCTAGAACAGGTGTTACCTGAAGCCTTCTTCCAGCCTTGGTTGCCTTCTGTCATGATTCAGGTGTTTCACTAATGGGATCGGAATGTGGTCCAAAGATGGGGCTGACGTTGGGACTGGATCCCCACCAGGAAGTCAGGCCAGGTTAGGACAGATCCCTGGAACCATCAGGAAACAGCAGCCCTTCCACGGCTGGTTTAGCTCAGAAGCCCCATAGAGTTTACTACTGATTCAAGAGCACAAGACATGCCCGGGAAAGGGTAGCCTGGACATGGTCTGGCCATCCTGGGTTTACTTGTGGGCACTTGGGTGAATGCCTAGAGCCAGCCAGCCTTCATTTTAGGTTCTGTGTGGTTCTGAGTTGCTCCTGTAAAAGGTAACCAAAGTCATTCTCATTAGAGTCTTCCTCGCTCTGCAGCACATGATGGGACTGCAGCGGTTATTGACTCCGCCAGCATCATGTTGCATGAGACCCTGACCTGTGCACACACTGTGGAACCAGGTGGCCTGGACTCAAATCCCAGCTCTGCTGTGTCCTAGTGGTGTGAACTTGGCCAGGTCATTCAGCCTCTCTGCCTGAGTTTCCTCACCTATAAAATTGGAATAATGATAATACCTACCTCATAGCGCTGGGAAGAGAATTAAATGAATTAAGATTTGTAAAGTGCATAGAAAAGAGCCTTGCAGGTAGCAAGTACTAGGTAAGGGTTTAGATGTAAAAGATCCTTAAGTACATTCTCTGTGGATTTCACAAGCCCTTTATTTTGCACTTCACACCCAAGCCCGCTCTCCCTTGGGATCCAGCCCTAGTTCTGCTTCACAGCTGTGAGACAGGCCTGGCAGGTCTACACAAAGAGGAGAGAAAGCAGCCCCTCGTCCAAGATGGTGAAACCAGGATATAGCGTGCTCACCACCCCATCAGGGGCTCAAAGTCTGGACTCTCCAAAGCCCACTTCAGATGCAGGTGTAGAGCTCATAAGTGCAAGTCACCTAGGCCTCTGAAGGCCCCTTTGCTCAGTGCATCACCATTATCAGGGCCTAGGGAGTAGAGGGGTGCTTATTGGAGAGCGATGGGCTGGCTTTCCAGCCCCCTCCACACCACTCTTCTTTGCCTGTTCTTCCATCACTTCCTCTTTGAAGGTAAACAAGGCCAAAAAACAGTGCGCAAAGTAGGAGAAGAAAGGCCCCAGAACTCCATGACGTCACAGACCTGGCTTTTCTCCCAGGGTGACTGTGACGCCACGCCCGCCCTCCCTGACCATGCAGCCCCTGGGGGCACAGCACGTCAATTCCATCACACGTGTGCGCCTGTGTGTGCCCATAGCCTCCCTGCAGGCCCTGCTCAGCCCATGTCAGCCAATAGGGGTTGCTCCTGCCCATGTAGACAACCAGGAGTCGCTTACGGAAAACCGTCCCAATGGTGTGACAGCACGTCCGCGCAAACCGCTGGGCCAGGAAACTGCCTTTCATCTCTGTAGCCACTCTTTGTCAACCGGCTCCTAGCAGAGAAGCAGCTGCGAGAGACCCCCCCGCTGTTTCCTTAGGTAACGTCACTGCCCTTTCCTGGGCGATGCTGTGGGAGTGGCACTTAACTCTTCCCTCCTGCCTCTTCATAGCTGCTTGGATTTGGGAGCTGAATTAGATCGGGGCTTGTCTTGTTGGGGAGGGAAGTCTGTAAATGATCAGCCTAAGCAGAGGTCAGACTTTCCTAAGAAAACCTGCTGTATTGCCCATGGGGTGGATTTTGTTTTGACTCCTGTGTGCCCACTGGAACGGTTCACCGCATGAAACCTCGCTATTTTCTTTTCTTTGTATCTTGTGTTGGACATGTGATGGGAATGCAGAAATACATGTTTGTGGATTTGTTTATTCATGGAGCAACCGTGTCTCGAGTGTCTGCAGTGGGCCAGGAGGAATGGGAGGCCTTGGGAGGCTGGGGTTTCTCCAGCCCCCCCTCCTGGTTTCCACTGTGGAAGGTGATTTGTGACACGTTCTCCCCTTGGGGGTCACCCCCTGTCTCCATCTGTGCCCCTCAGTCCTTCCCCGATTCAACAATAGCATTTACTCAAGTCTGCTCCCGTACGAGGCTAGTGGGAGTAAAATTTGGACCAATTTCCAAGAAGCACTTTGGCAGGATGTAAAGAGAGGCTTTAAAATGTTTGCTGCCCTTTGACCCAGAATTTCGCTTCTAGGAATCTGTCCTAAGGAAATAATTAGAGACATGAAAAGGATGAAAACACTAAGATGTTCATCAGTGTTTACAGTAGGAAATTTCAAAAGCCGGCTGCATGTCCAATCTCTGGGAAGTGGTTATGTAGAATATAGGTAGCCATGAGAAAGTGATGTGTATGGAATTTTAAATTATTGAGAAAATACTTGACATAATAAAAGAGTATGGTAAAAAAAAAAAAAGAGTGTGGTACAAATTGCATATTCAAAATAATCTTGACTGTGTTTGAAAATGCATGGGAGGGGTTCCCTGGCAGTCCAGTGGTTAAGACTCCACGCTTCCAAAGCAGGGGGTGTTGGAAGTCGATCTCTGGTCGATCCCTGCGGCTATCCCATATGCTGCGTGGTGCAGCCAAAAAAAAAAAAAAAAGAAAGAAAAAAGAAAATGCATGGGAAAAACCCAAAAGAAAATATATGAAAATATTGCTAGTGATGTTTCTTGTGGTAGGATTATAGGTACGTACTTCTTTATACTTTGCCGGTGCACCGAGTCCTAACCACTGGACTTCCCCTAACCAGGGAAGTCCCCATGTGTTGCTTTTATATTAAGAAAAATATTGTTTAAAATTAAGGTTTGTATATAATTATACATACACATTCAGAGACTGACAGAGAGAAAGCAAATGTTACAAATATTAACAGTTGGTGAGTCTAGGAGAAGGATATAGAGGTGCTGATTGTATTATTTGTGTAACTTTTCTATAAGTTTGAAAAATTTCAAAGTAAAAGATTGGGGGAAGGGAGAGGACCAGGCCACCCCTGAGCTCTCTTTTGGTATGCTGGAAACATAGCCAATGTGATTTTTTTTTTTTTAACCACATAGTCTTTATTTATTTATTTTCTAATTTATTTATTTTATTTTATTTATTTTTGGCTGCATGAGATCTTTGTCGCCATGCACGGGCTTCCTCTAGTTGCGGCAAGCGGGGGCTACTCTTTGTTGAGGTGCACAGGCTTCTCACTGGGATGGCTTCTCTTGTTGCGGAGCATGGACTCTAGGCGCACGGGCTTCAGTAGTTGTGGCATGCGGGCTTTAGAGCACAGGCTCAGTAGTTGTGGAACATGGTCTTAGTTGCTCCGCGGCATGTGGGATCTTCCCGGACCAGGTCTCGAACCCGTGTCCCCTGCATTGGCAGGCAGATTCTTAACCATTGCGCCACCAGGGAAGCCCAACCAGTGTGATCTGACAATTTAATTTGTTTTCTGTTGTGGGCAAATGGTCCTTAAGTGTTGGGGGGATACTGGGATTTGGTAGTCTTAGGAAGGACCCCCAGGGGTCAAGGTGTTTTGCAGGGTTGACCTATGTGGGCGGCCCAGAGCACCTCACATGCTAATTCAGCACTGTTCTGTACTTGGCCAGAGTTCGCTGTGTGCACCTCTCCAGCAGCTCTTGGGTGACTCTGCTAAAGCCAGGCCCTCCCCCGCGCCATGCCCTGGATTCCATCCCTCCACCTCTCCCACCATTCAGGAAGCTTTTATTTCCCACCTTCTCCTGTTTCTGTCCTCTCCTTCTCTCCTGACTCCTTGCTGTTTTTCTTTAAAACGAAACAAATGCCCCCATTCAGTCCACCCCACTAGCTCTGTCCTCCTCTTCCCAGACAGATTTCTTTTTAAAACATCATCAACACTTCTGCAAACTCCATTTTCTCCCCACATGCCTGCGCTCCTCAGCTGAATCCAAGCTGGACTCCACCCCCTATCTTTCTAGTAAAACCACTTGTATTAGTCAGCGAGGCCAGGTTTATGCTGCAGTAATAAACAAGTCCCAAATTCCAGTGGCTTCACACCTCTGGTACCACCACTTTCCTCATCTTCCAGCCTCATGGGTCATCTATTAGTTCCTTGAAAACTCTCTGCAGTTTCCTGCCTCAGGGCCTTTGCATGCACTGTTCCCTCTGCGTGGAATGTTCCTTCCTACCCCCTCCCTTCACCTTGCTCACTTGTACTCATCCTTCAGGTCTCAGTATAAGCATCACTTTTTCAGGGAAGTTTTCTCCAACCCCCCAAGACTAACAAGTGCCCATCTGAGACTCCAATGACCTGCTGTCCTTTCCTTGTGACACTTGTCTTACTTGATTGTCGACTATCTCCCTCATGAGGTGCCTTCACAAGGGCAAGGACATGTCTGTGTCACTGCTGTGGTCCCAGCCCCTGCACCCTGGTTACCAACCTTAACTACACATTAGAACCACCGGAGGAGACTTTAAAACTCATCGTACCCAGGCCCCATCCCAGGCCAAATGAATTCTAATTTGAGGAGGGCCCAGCTCGCAATAGGTATCTTTTTAAAGCACTGTAGGGAATTTTATTTTATTTTATTTTATTTTATTTTTGGCCATGCCGCACGGCTTGCAGGATCTTAGTTCCCCAACCAGGGATTGAACCCAGGCCCCAGCAGTGAAAGAACTGAGTCCTAACCACTGGACAGTCAGGGAATTCCCACTGTAGGGAATTTTAATGCACAAGCTTGAGAACCAATGACCTGCATTGTGCTTAACACTCAACTTTTCTTGAATGAATAAATCAATCTCTGAAAATTTAATCTCCCCAAACCCCTCCAAAAGACAGGAGGCTAAGGATATTCAGCTTAGGTAACAATATGTTAATTTCATATTTTGTGAAATTTCATATTTAATTTCAACCAAGCTTTATTATGCACCTTACATGGGGCAGGCCCAATGACTGGGAAGGGTATAATTTATACCCACTGTACAGACAAGGAGAAGTTACTTTAGGTGAGGGAGGCACAAATAGGTAGTAAAGGATTTCAAGGTTCAGCCAGGGTGTATTTGTCTTTCAACTGCAACTGACAGAAGCCCAAAGAAACTGGCATAAACACAAAAGATAATTTATTGGTTTCCAGATTTTAAAAAGTCAGGGATAGATCTCGAGGTTCAGGTGCAGCTGGATCCAGTTACCCAAATGATGTCACCAAGAACCTGGAATGCACCCTCTCTTGGCTCTACTTTCTACTGTTCAGATAGTCTACCCCAGGCGATGGTAAAAATGGCAACCCATACCTCTAGACTTGTGTCTTATTTAGTAGGGATATATAGAAAGATCTCGATAAATGTTCTACCACAAAACAAAAACAAAACCTTCATTATGGGACTTCCCTGGGAGTCCAGTGGTTAAGACTCTGCTCTCTCAATGCAGGGGGCACGGGTTCAATCCCTGGTCAGGGAACTAAGTTCCCACAGGCCGCACAGCATGGCCAAAAAATAAAAGGAATCTTTTGGGACTTCCCTGGTGGTCCAGTGGGTAAGACTCTGCGCTCCCAATGCAGGGGGTCCGGGTATGATCCGTGGTCGGGGAACTAGATCCCACATGCATGATGCAACTAAGAAGTCCACATGCCGCAACTAAGAAGTCCACATGCCGCAACTAAGACCCAGCGCAGCCAAGATAAATAAATATTTTTAAAAAAAGAGCTGTGTTGAAAAAAACCCACAAAAACCTTCATTACTTTTAAATCACAGCTTAGACCTTCCTTCTTTCCACCTTCCTTCCTTTTTATTCTCTCCCACCTGCAATCTAGTCTCGTAATTCCTAAGTATAGAGTGTTCTGGTGATTTATTCTTCATTACCCACAGTTTGCACATGTTTATTTAAAATACCAGGATTACCTGGCCGTTGTTTGCTGCTAACAGATCTCTGAAGCCCAGGCTCCAAGGGGAATTGGTAATAGGTACCCCGTCCCTGCTGGTAAGCTATCCACCTTTTGGCAAGCAAAGTTCCTACCAGGATAAAGTTTGGTATACTCATCATCCTTAGAGAAGTTTCTCTGCCTGACCACCAATGCAGCCCTGAGGTGGGACGCCTAGGCCCTACCAGGCTTTGTTTCTGTCCCTGTAGAATATTTTGTGTCATTGTTGAAAACTAAAGGAGAGAGAACTAAGATACCGACTACCAGCTACTCAGAGAACAGACACAGTTCTGCTTCATCTCAGGACAGCCTCTAGAGGTGGGGTTATATCCCTACATTACAAATAAGGAAGTTGAGGCTCAGAATGATTGTCACTTGCTCAAGATCACACAGCCAGTAAATTGCAGAACCAGAATTTGAGCCCAGATCTTTCAGCTCCAAAGCCTGTTCTTTCTACGACCCCCTGATTAATTTTTTAATTTCCAAGATTAGACTCTTCCTCTATCCATGTTGCCTGCCTCCCATCCCCAGAAAAAGTTGCGCACTGCTCAAACTTTTTCTAGCGTGGGCTCACTTCAGATCCGCTTAATTTTGCTTCGTCACGGCTGCCCAGTTCCCTGCCGGTAGACTGGGAAGTAGGTCATAGCTGCAGGGACCACACACTCTGGCTGCTGAGAGGGCCAACCTCTGGTTTCAGGGCTGGGCAGGGGCCAGACTTCGCTGGGAGCATCACCCCCTGAGGGCCCTGCTTGGATTTCTCATCCCTGGCCCTGTGAAGTCATCACAAACCTTCACATCACTGAACTTTACATTGTAGAATTCACTGTCATTGTGGGTGCTGTGTGAGGTGGTGTTTAGAGAAAGGAACATAGGGATTAACAGGGAAATTGATGGTCTGGGGAAAAAAAATAATCTTCATTCTGTTGTAGATCTGTGGGTGATTGAGACTAACTGATTGTTGAAGGGGTTTGCCCTGCCATCACATGCTACTTTACAGAACAGAGGTACTGAGCCACTTGACACCCAGCCATTTAACTGTCCCCTCCTATATGTGACAAAATTATCTTCAGAAATAATCGTGAAGGGCTCCCCTGGTGCGCAGTGGTTAAGAATCTGCATGCCAATGCAGGGGACACAGGTTCAAACCCTGGTCGGGGAAGATCCCACATGCTGCAGAGTGACTAAGCCCGTGCGCCACAACTACCGAGCCTGCGCTCTAGAGCCCGCGAGCCACAACTACTGAAGCCCGCGCACCTAGAGCCCGTGCTCCGCAACGAGAGAAGCCACCACAATGAGAAGCCCGCGCACCGCAACGAAGAGTAGACCCCGCTCGCAGCAACTAGAGAAAGCCCACACACAGCAACAAAGACCCAAAAACGCAGCCAAAAATAAATAATAAATAAATAAATAAATTTATTAAAAAAAGAAATAATCATGAAATGAAACAATCATAATAATTGCCAGAAAAGAAACACAGATAATATTTCTCTCATTGAACTCTGTACATGTAATTATGCCAGGATTTTTAAAATAAAAATTATTAGTACAAAAAAGGAAAAAAGCACAACTATTCATTAAAAATTTTTTTCTTTACTGAGTTTTGATCCTTTGGTTGCAGCCTTATATAATGATTACATAAATTATTATTTGTTACTAATAGGTGAACTTTAATAAAAGTGAGACATCTACAAAAGTTGCCTATAATTTAGCAACTACTAAATCGTACCACTGATGTACTGCTTTATTTTCTTGCTTAATTCTTTAGTTTTAAAAGCTAAAACTCACAATTTTAAAAGAACAGATTTCCATTAAAAAAAATACTATTCAAACTCAGTAAAATATGTCACGTATGGAGTAAACACTGTACTTACCGAGCAAAAGTAATACACTTTGCAGTTCACATCCGGTGTCACTGTATTCAATTTTAAAAACAAAATCTCCCAGTGGCCATGTGGAATGACAGAACTGAAGTAATTCAGCTTCTTCGTGATCACGGCACTACCACTGTTCAAGCTTAGAATCTGCTGCTTAAATGCAGGAGTATGTGGTCTCATAGAGGTTGGAAATGCAAAGGTCACCTGAAGCAGGCTTGAAATTCTGGACAGTTGAGGATTTCTCTCCAAATGGCTGTGTGTAGCCGACTCCGCATATGTTGGGGCTGACTGTGTAACTAGGAGTTCTCCAAATGACTTCCATGGAGAAGACAAGGTTTAGTAAAGGACTCGTTTTTACAGGTGCGAATTTGAACTTAAACATGTATTATTGACACTCAACAACATCAGTACCAATTGTTCGTAACTTGGACCAAAAAGACGTTTTTCAGGGAGGGGAATGTTATCACTGACGTTGTTGAGGATTTCCAACACGTGATGCTCGTAAACATCAGGCTGACTTTTCGTCCGTTTATTATTGTTTTTGGATTCTCTACAGACAGTCCACCCTTTAGTAGCTTGCCATGTGCAGCCCTCCCTCTACCCTTCACTTGGTCCCAGTATTATATCCAGCCCCTGGTCCTGGTGGAGGTGAAGGGAGATGGTAGAACATCTCTGGCAGGAATTCCCTGGTGGTCCAGTGGTTAGGACTCCATGTTTTCACTGCCAAGGGCCCAGATTCGATCCCTGGTTGGGGAACTAAGATCCCACAAGCCGCGTGGTGCAGCCAAAAAAAGAAAAAAAAAAAAAAAAAAAAAGATCTCTGGCAATCCTCCTAGGACTGAGGAAACCGAGGCAACTTGCTAGATCCCAGGTCCCTTGACCTTCTTCCTGGACAGGACCAGCTCTCCCCGTGCTCCCAAGAGTCTCTGCATCTTAACATGTTTTCCGATGGAACTTTTGCTCTGTTATATTGACTTCCTTTATAAAAGAAAACAGACAAGCAATTAAATGTTAGGTTTGAGAAGGTTGATGTGAGCAATTGAGCTAGAAAGTGAGCTTGCAGTAAATTCTAGCAGGTTTTTCTTAGGAATAATACCATCTCCAGCCACTCTCAGTAGACTTATTCTGAATTCAGAAAGAGTCTTCATTTGTTGTTTATACTTTGTGTTATTGGTGTGTTCCTTTAAATTATGATCCTTAGTCATTAGGATATTTCAGTGCAGTGTGTTGGACCTAAATGATGCATACATTTGTTCTTTTTTGCACAGTAGTTTATATTGTGGGTTTTAATTTAACTTAAAAATAATAGGGCTTCCCTGGTGGTGCAGTGGTTAAGAATCCGCCTGCCAATGCGGGGGACACGGGTTCGAGCCCTGGTCCGGGAAGATCCCACATGTCACGGAGCAACTAAGCCCGTGCGCCACAAATACTGAACCTGTGCTCTACAGCCCACAAGCCGCAACTACTGAAGCCCATGCACCTAGAGCCCATGCTCTGCAACAAGAGAAGCCACCGCAATGAGAAGCCCGCGCACCGCAACGATGAGTAGCCCCCGCTCACCGCAACTAGAGAAAGCCCACGTACAGCAACGAAGACCCAATGCAGCCAAAAATAAGTAAATAAATTAAAAAAAATACTAACCTTTTCTTGGACAATTGCCCAAATGATATTATCAGCCATACGGTTGAGAATGTGCTTTCTGCAGGCGTCTCCTAGCGTTTTGCTTTCTGACGGCCACTGGCTAGAGACTGCACACGAACAGGCACGGGCTGGAGCACAAAACAACGCTGATGTAAAGTCATCAATCCTCTGAAAAATGGACACGAGCTTTCTGAGCCCGTGGTACAGCCAAAGGAGCTCTCTATTAAATTAAAACAATGTCAGAGGCAGAAGCTAATTTCTTGCCTTGCTTGGCTGTTGACTAGCTGGGTGACTTTGGGCAACTTGCTTAGCTTCTCTGTTACCTTCTCTGCAAAGTGGAGTCATCTCCTTACCAGACAGAAGGTGGACCCTGAGCCCGAGGCTGTGTAATTTCCCCCTCTTAGAAGGACTTCTGATCCTATCAGCTATTTAACAACCACAAGTTAATAATTGGGAAAAGCAAAGGGAACACTTCTGTTTAGATAATCATGCGTGGTTTTGTCCTTTTCTGGTTGGAAAGATATAAGTGTGACTGGGGAGGTAACCGCATGCAGTTGCAGCCTTCCAGGGCGGACCTCTCTGGGGAAGGTTGCTGTGCCCAGAGCCCGTCACCAGAATTTGAAAATTGACTGTCATGGGGTCTGCTGACCTTGACAGCTAATGGTGTGCTGAGAAGTGTCCCTCCAAAGAGGCCTTTCCATTCGGTCGGGAGTCTCTGGGCATCCCTTCCTAGGCGCCGTGATGCTGTCTCCTCCCTCAACCCCCCACCCCAACTGTTCCCTCTCCTTCCCTCCCCAACGCCCTCAACTTTCTCACAAGCCTTTATGCTGCTGCAGCCTTTTCTAATGAGGAGGTCTGGCCAGGGCCTCTCTGCAGCTTGATCACGTGGTCCTGGGATCACCCTGAAAAGGGTGTCAGAGGTGGGCACACAGCCAGGGCCAGTCTATTTACCATCCGCACCTCCTTTGAACTTGGAGGCGGTGCAGAAATTTGGACTCCGCAGGAATTAACAGCTCCAACACCAGCCCCAGAGCCAAACGTGTGAGGTGTGTGCTCTTTGTTCTTTGTTAAATTCCAGCAAACAGGACTGTCACAGAGAAGCCTGTCGGGAGCTGTTGCCCTGATGTTGGCTCAGGGCTCCTAGCTGGCACTTGGCCTAAAGTCTCTCAGAACTGGGTTCCACCAAAATGTCTAGTCTCTCAACCATCACCCCTTTGACCAATGATGTCCCTTTGTCCGGTGATGACCACCCCCCCCTTGCCTGATAATGACCCTGTCTCTACCGTCTCTCCAGCCCAGAGGAAGGAGTTTGTCCCTCCAGTCCTGCCTTCCCTTCAAGTCTTAGCTCAAGCTCATCTTCTTTCCAGAGCCTTCTCCAGCCTTCTTGACCCCCATCTCTTTTCGGCTGCTACAGCTTTGTCTCTAGCACCTATTCCATACTTAGCTCACAGAATCACAGACTCTTGGGGTACAAGCCAATCTGCCTTCTCTCTTCTGACCTGTGGCCTTGAACTGTATTTATCTTTTTGTCTCCCATCCCAAGCCAGATCCCAAGAAGTCTTCCATCCCTTTGTCCAGCCTGGAGACCCCACCCATGGGAGGCAGCATTCCGAAAATGGAGTTGACCATGGGGTTGCCCTGAAATTATCCCTGTGTCGTTCAGTATTTGCATATGTATCTCCCCGGCCAGACTGACTATATCCAAGGGCAGGGGCCACATCTGCTGGGGGCTGGTACATGCCTTTCTCATAGTCTGCTCACTGCCCTGGTCCCTGAGGTCTCCCCAGCTGCTCAACCAGGGCTGGGCCAGTGGCATTGCTCTGTCCTGTTTATATCATCTCTCCCTGCCTGACTTACCCTCCTGCCCAAAGGTACGCCTTTGAGACTGGAGGGCATATATGCACATGCATGGGCACGGTGCACATAGACACAGCCCCTAAGCTCAGCATCAGTAATGCATTTTATACACTGAAAGCTGCTGTAAACTTTATTTATTACACAACTGACGTGTCTGAATTGGCTCCCAAATCCACCACCAAGCGTGTGGTGATTGGTGAGCCTGTCACTTAGGAGCCCACTTTTCTCTCTGTTTGTTAATAATAGATGCTTCTTACAGCCTCAGCTTGACAGCTTTGATTTAAAAGTGATCTTAAACCGAAGAGACTAATGGATGGGTCTGAATCTGTGCCTTTTAAGCACAAAACATTGCTCTTCTTAATTAACTGGATTTTGTCCGTTGGTCGGAAAAAGCTCTCTCCTCATCGCATCATTAACTACCTACATCTGGACAGCGCCCAGAGCAAATCTCAGGTGTGTTCCCCGAACTCTCGGGAGGCATCGAGAACCACCTAGATACACAGAGCGTGCGTGCCTGGGGCTGTCTAGCAGCGTGAGACGCCCAGAGAGATGACTCCCATCCCACCTCTCCCCACCTGGGAGAGGAGCTTTCTTCCATCCAATTCACCATTCGAAGTGGAAAAGGAGCCTTCCCTGAGCCGCACATGCCCACTCCTGGGCTGCAAGTACATAACGTGGTATGAGAGCATGTCAGTGAGCTGTAAGCAGTGTGGTTCGTGGGTCAGACTCCCCCCTCCCCCTGCGTCACTTCGTCCTTCCCGCACAGGCTCAGGTGCATTTGTGCTTCCGTCTTTGTGCCCCTCCAGTGGACAGTGCAGAAGGTGGGACCATGGAAGGACCAGAACTGTGGGGAGAAGCCCCCTCCAACCACTGCCCTGGTCTCCAGCCCCATTCCCTCCGGGAAGCTGGTGGGTGCTGACACGGGGGAGAAGGGAGGAAGGGGTCCAGCAGGGCATGTGGAGAGGATGTGGCCACCAGATCTGGGGCTGTCCATGTGCACAGTCAGACAGACCAGGCCCTGTGGGCTTTTTGTACCATTTAGCTTGAGTGGAAAGGAAGGCGACACCATCAAATAGAAAGCACTCTGGAGGCAAACAAACCGGATTCACACCCTGGCTCCGCCAAAGCGTTAGCACCTTGACCTCTTGGAGACTCAGAGCTGTCGGCTGCATGCTGGTGCTATCAATGCCTACCTGGCCAGAGGGTGGAGGAGACTGTGTGGTATGACCTACAGGGCCTCACACGATGCCCGCCACATGGCAGGTGCCCCATCCACGTCCATTTCTTTCCTTTCTTTTCCCAAAATCAAGTTGTCATTATTAACGTGCTGGTCCACCGTAATGAGCAGACTTAGAGAAATTAACTGGTCGTTTTCTATTTGCTTCTGTAACAAACTACCACAAACTTAGTGGCTTAAACCAACACAACTGTTTTATCTGACAGTTGTGGAGGTAGCAGAAGTCCAGTACAGGTCTCACTGGGCTAAAATCAAGGTGATGGCAGGGCTGCATTCCTTTCTGGGGGGTCTAGGGGAGAATCTGTTTTCTTGCCTCTTCCAGCTTCCTCGGCTCATGGCCCCTTTCGTCTTCAAAGCCAGCTTAACTGGTTGAGTCTTTCTCAAATCACATCATTCTGACACTGACTCCCTTGCCACCATCTTCCACGTGTAAGGACCCTTGTGATTACATTGGGCCCACCTGGATAATCCAGAATAATCTTAAAGTCAACTGACTAGCAACCTTAATTCCATCTGCAAGCTTAACCCTCCTTTGCCACATAAAGTAACAAAGTATTCATAGGTTCTGGGGATTAGGACATGGATATCTTTAAGATGCTGTTCTTCTGTCTACCACATTAACTAAATGCAAATACATATTTTTACTTAACCGAAGAAGATTTCATAACTAATCTTTTTCAACAAGATCTGGAAGAGGTGGTATAAATGTATAAATTAAGATGCAAGTAATCTGAATCATATTTGTAATATCCTTAGTCGCGTTGCACATTTTTAACCAGACTTTACTAAATAAAATCAGCTTCTTTGCAGCCCTTTTGCAGTATCTTATCTCATCTTGTATTCTTTCACATAGTACAAGCCTTTAAATCACAGGCTTAAGGTGTTTAGACATTCTTTGTCCCTTGGATATTGCTTATAAATCAACATTTCATGGCTCCCTGGAAAATACTTTCTAAACAATAAGCCCCAGGATGAAAAGGAAAGGACAGTGCTCTATAATTGCAAATGGTCTTTTACAAGGAGGTTTCTAATTACTTTGCTCTTTCTCTTGAGCTGAGGCATTGAAGTGTGGGTGACAGAGAATCATACGATGTGGCTTCATCCTGAGCCTCCGAGGACCCAGTCACAGAGCAGGCACACCCGCTCCCAAAATGTCCCTGGGGCCACATCTGAGAAGAACCCTGGAGTTCGTGCAGGGCCTGCATTGGCGAGGGTTCCCTCTGAGTATGTTTCAGATTCTGATGTTCTTTTTTTCTTTCAGTGGAAAGAGGCATTCAGTGATCTTTACTTTGTTCTCAGTGAACTCACTTTCTCGTATTTTTGTTCATCGTTTGTGTGACTTGAAGGAATCAGATTATTTTCCTCCTCCTTGACAGGAAGCAGAGATGCAATGTCCTAAAATTGTGGTGGGGACTGTAAGAGAACAGAGAGTAGTAAAATTTATGAAAAGGGACAATGACGGCCTCTATACTACGAGTTTCTAATTTTATGGCAAAAACACTGTGGTATTTTCTAAGTTAATAGAACTGCATTTGACCTTCAGTATCAAATACATGGATCTGATGCTTGGAAAACAATGGTTTCTGCTTTACTTGGGGTGTGTTCAGTGAAATGTGCTCCTGACTTAGGTTTGAATCCTGGCTTCACTGTCGAATAGCTGTGTGACTTTGGGCGAGTTACTTCACCTCTCTGTGCTGTCGAGGGCCTCTTTCTTTAAGGTCCATTCTAAACTTAGAACCCAGGATTCTATGATTCTGACCTAGTCAAACAAGGGCACCCAGACAGATGCCTGGAAAACAAGTCTGTTTTCGGGGGAGGAGAAAGAACCACAGTGGGAGAGACCTTGATGACAAATTCAAGGTCATTCCTGGTTAACCCAGTGCCCAGATGACTCAGCAGTTATATCTCATTTATTTTGGTCACTTGAGGTTTGCAAAGCGGGGAGAGAATTTGAGTTCCCTCCCCTACCACAGAGGAATATTCTCTCCAATGGGGTGTGAGAGGTAGTTATCCAGGGAGCTGGGGTAGCCCACACAAGAGAACAGGTCTGCTGTCAGATTTGCAACTGACAATGAGCTTGGGAAGTGTCATCGATTAATGTTGTCACCTCTCCTCCTCCATCCCACGGGAACCCATCTCCCTGCCCCCCAACTCCTTGGTTCAGCAGCATTATTGGGGCCTTCCTCCCGCCAGGTGTGGGACCAGGTGCTGAAGACAGGATGGTGAAGGAGGTGACTATGGCCCTCCCATCCTCAGGGCGTCAGCATCCCAGAGGAGTACAGCACCAGGCAAGTGTTTGTGAGGGGCACACTCGAGGGAGTTTGGCAGAGTCAGGAAGGGCTTCTAGAAGCAGTGACTGCTTTGATAGAGCCTGAAGCTTGAGTAGGAGTTAGCCAGACAAAGGGGAGGGGATGTGGAGGAGAGGACTTCCCTGGCAGGGAGACCAGCCCTGGCAAAGGCCTCGGGGTGAGAAAGTGTAGCAGTTAGGGTCGCACAAGTGCACAAGTGTAGCAGTTAGGGTCGAAGAAGTGTGAGGGGCGGCTTTCAGTTCACAGTCATTCTTTCGTTCATCCTGAGCACAGACTGAGCACAGACCCCCTACCAAGCACTGCACTGAGTTGTTTACAGTGGTTTAAAAAAATAAGTACAGGAGAGTCTCCACCCTCAAGGAGCTTGCATTCTAATGGGGGGACTCATGGGTACAATTAGAGTATGATGTGACAGGTACAACAGGAAAGACCGGCCCAAATGTTGAGTGGAAGGAGGCCAGGGAGGTAACAGATTCTTACCCATGTCTCAGGAATACACGAGTTTCCAGCCTAATCCCGGAAGTGGGGTCAGGGAGATGTGGTGAATTCTTTGGAAGTGAGTGAGTTGTGATGTTTCTGTTTCCCCAAGGCACCTGGGGTGTGTGTGTGTGTGTGTGTGTGTGTGTGTGTGTGTGTGTGTGCACCTCCCCCAGCAAGCCCTGCCTCTCTCAGCCTCTGCGCGCCCTGAGCTTTGCGGGGACAGGACGGTGAATGCTGCCTGGGGGGGCCCCTAAGACACCCATGCTCCATCTCTCAGTACAGCAGCCTTCCCAAGCAAGCAGTTCATTCGTTCACTTTCCCTCTTTTTGCTGCGTGTATCCAACTCCCGGTTTTAACAGGGAGGACGCTGCACCTCGCCTGCAAAGGTGTTTTGACCTGCCACCCCCTGACAGCCCGTCCACCTGCGAAGGTGCCCTTGGGCCCAGCGCTTTTCCTGGTGCCCCTCTGCACCCTGGTGGGCCACAACCCCCCATTCGACAAAGGCCAGGACCCTTGAATGGGGTGGGGTCGTTGCCGACCGGAAGGAAAAGCTCAGATCATACAAACAACGCAAAGCCACCTTCGTGGTTTGTTTGTCACAGTCAGGGGTTAGATTTGAGCCAAGGCTGGATGGCCCAGAGGAGAGAAGGTTTGTGTACAAGCTGCTTCATCTCCGCTGTTCCTCAGAGAGAACCACTTTCTACCCGCCCGGGGAAGAGGGCTCTACCTCCCCACAGGAAGGTTGGAGGGCATCTGTAGTTTTAGATTTAGCAAAAGGAAATAAATTTGACTTTGAGCCTCTTTTGCAATGTTTTAAAAGCATCTTTATTGAGATTATGGTTCATGTACCATAAAAACCATCCCTTTAAAGTTACAATTCAGTGGGTTTTAGTATTCCTGTACAATTTCGACTTCGATGGTAATTCCTAAGACACTAGGAAGACCCAGAAGCAGCTCAGATGGGGGCGGGGCGACAGCCCTGAGTCAGCGGCTCCTCTCTGTTCTCCCAATGCATTACTGGCAGGCCTGCAGGGCCCCCCTCGGCTTCCACCCCAGGTGTAGTGTTTCTTCCTTTTCCAAGAAGAATTTCATTTCCTATTATGTTTCTAAGTTCTTTGTACTTCTTTCTCGCCAGCTTTTTCTCTCTCATCTGCTCATTCTGTCTTCCTTCCCTCCTTGACTGTAATTTCTGTTTCTGAACATCATGTCCAGGCCTTTCTGCTGGATAATGAATATTTTGCGACCAACAGAGGCTGCCTGGGCTTTTTCTGAAATACGTACTTGGGGGCCCAGAGCCTAAATATATGCCCCTGGCTTTGATTTCCTGTTTCTCCCTGATCTGAATTTCTGCTGTGTCCGTTTTAATTGATCCAGATATTTGTACGCCTGGATTGGATTTCGTTCCAAAGCTGTGTTGAAATTCTTTCTTTCAAGATCATTCCCTCACTCCATAAATTTTCTGTTTTCCACTGTACTCCACTTTGTCAAGCATAATTATTTTATCCAAATAAGAGAGCATGACCCAGGGTCCCATGCTGGATAATATTTGCATTTTCTTATTTTAATTGTAATGAGAAGTTTTATTGATAAATATTGAAACTACTTTCCCGGCCTCGATAGATGCAGCAAAATTGTCTGGTTTCCCCTTTATCTAAATAAAAAGCCTTTATTTTTATATTCTGACATGGCCATGGACCCTTACTGCACACATTGCATTTGGAAGTTACCTTTTCTAGGGCTCGTAAGGCTGTAACTTCAGCTCTGGTGGGGCTCCTCACCTCCCTGCTTCTCTCTAAATCCCTTTTCGGAACAAGGTAGATATAAATACATGAATAATTACAGCCCCCCGATGTGTTTAGACATTTCACTGGATCTTAGAGAATCACACTTGTGATAGGCAAGGGTTTGTGACGTCAGAGTGCTATGTCCAGGTGTCCCTGGCTCTCTGCATTGACTGTGTACCTGAAAGGCTGCATGTCAGCTGTTAGTGAACCCCATCTCTTTGCGTCATGACTCCTCCCAGTGTGTGAAGCGTCCCCATCCAGGAGCCATCACTGGCTCCGTAGGGCTTCCCCCGCTGCCCCCATCAGGCACCTCTGGTGTTGTTCCTCCGGCCCCAGGTAAGAATGCCCCCCACACATTTTCCCCCTAAGCGGCCTCTGTCTTCATGATTGATCACAGATGTAGATGAACTCATCACACTGACGCCTAGAATCAGTAGTAAGCCTCTTGGTCACCTTGACCCGTCAGCCATGCCGGTGCCTACAGGCAGTCCATGATTTGTGAATAAAAGGAGCCACACACTGTGGGACAAATCCTTGACTTTGTTACAGGGTGTTTTGTTTTGCCAAAAGCGGAATGTATTTATTACTTTTTGTCAGATTATAAACACGTTTAGAAAACAGTATAATAAAACAGAAATGTACACAACAAGAGAAAGTCTCCCTAATTCCACTTCCCTTCCCAGATCACATATCCTTTACAATATCATTTAATTTATTTGTTTTATTTATTTATTTTTGGCTGCGTTGGGTCTTCGTTGCTGCTCGTGGGCTTTCTCTAGTTGTGGTGAGCGGGGGCTGCTCTTCGTTGCAGTGCGCGGGCTTCTCATTGAGGTGGCTTCTCTTGTTGCGGAGCACGGGCTCTAGGCGCGCGGGCTTCAGTAGTTGTAGCTCGTGGACTGTGGAGAGCAGGCTCAGTAGTTGTGGCACACGGGCTCAGTAGTTGTGGCTCGTGGACTCTAGAGCACAGTTTCAGTAGTTGTGGCGCATGGGCTTAGTTGCTCCGCAGCATGTGGGATCTTCCCGGACCAGGGCTCGAACCCGTGTCCCCTGCATTGGCAGGCGGATTCCCAACCACTGTGCCGCCAGGGAAGCCCCCCTTGCGATTTCTCGTCTGCACATATGCACATATATGCTACTGTCTTGTTTATAAACATTCTGTGCATGCACATTTCTAAAACTGCTTTTTTCCCTTGGTGATACAGGATGGAGCTCTCTCCATGCCAGTGTGTTCGCTTCTCCCCTGTCCTCCTCACAAAGGGGTCAGCTTCACACAGCGTGCTCCGGGACACGGTTTTGGCCCCGTCTCCAGGAGTCACGGGACCAGGGGATGACCTCACCGGGTACACCATCTGCCCTGCCTGGCCAGAGGCTGCATCGGGAGGGCCAAGGGGGCACCATGTGTCGTTGGATCCAATGTGGGGTGGGGCTCTGGGCCCTGAGAAGCTGTTTAGTCTGAAAATACAAACAGGATACAGAAAGGTTTGGCTCAAATAATGGGTGATAAGGTTGTCGTGATAATAACCACAGCTGGCACATCGATCGTGTTTACTATTAACTCGTTTAATCCCCACACTTTACAGATGAGGCAACGGAGGCTCTGAGAGGTTGAGTGACTTACTCAAGGCCACCCAGCTAGTAAGTGGCGGATCTGGAGTGGAATCCAGACAGCCTGGCCCCAATGTGTGTGTCCACGCCCCCGAACTGCACTGTCAACTCCGCCCCTGATGCTGTGTGGGCACCCCTGTCAAGGGGGTAATTCAGGGACGGTGTGCTTGACCTGGGTGGCATTTCTCCCATGGGTTCAAAGGACACTATTTGTTTTCCATCCTTCCAGCCGTGCTGAGTTCAGGTTGCTCATTACTGAGGGACATTGCTGATTAGAGACAGACTACGCCGTCCTCCCGTGCCCCGCGTCCTTCAGGGTGTGTCCTCAGACTCAAAAAATAGAAATGAAAGCATCCTCAAAACTACCACCTTCCCTTCCTCATTTCCTCTCCCCTCCACTTCTTCCTTGTTGTTCCATCTAATGAAACACTGTGGCAAAAAGAGCCAATTTCTGGTCATTGCACGTGGCCTCTCAGACTCCCGCCTCCTTCGCTGCCAAGACTGGTGTGGACGATTCGTCTCTCCCCACATCACCTCCTGGCATCACCTTCTCCGCATCACCTCCCCTGTCTCCTCTGTGCTCCGGGTGCAAGTGCTGGGAGGGGTGGGGAGCAGAGACACCCCAGTTCTTACCCGATGCTTACCTTCGCTCTGTCACTTCCGAGACCTTCCCGGAAGGACCCCCTCGTTTCTCCTCCTCTCCCTGGGCTGACCCAGAGCTGCCTCTCACCTCTTCATGCTCTTACCACCCCTCCTTCAGGGCAGAAGCACAGAGGCTCCTGTATTGGCCCCGGATTTTATCCCTTCAGGTTAGGCCTCCTCTTCCCCATCCTCAGATATCTTCTCCTTGCTCAGAACCCACGTGTCATAACAACAGTACCGAGCATCAGTCTAGAGCATCCACAGTTCACTGAAGCACTCTCTCTCACACGCATTTTTCCAGTGACCCCCACAGCCACCCTGTGACACAGGTGTCCTCGTGCCCATGTTACAAATGAAGAATCTGTGAATCAGAGAGGGCAAGTGACTGGCCCAGCATCGACCAGCCAGTGAGTGGTCCCTCCTAAGCCTAGAACCCAGGGCTCTGGACTTCACACCACATGTCCTTTCTACCCAAATCCATGGAGAGGTCTGAACCGGCAATAAGGTCCTCAGGAAGATTTGGAGCCAGTGCCTACACCTTGGAAACCAAGGGCACAAGGAGTCCAGCCATTCATGCAACTAACGAGGCTGGACTTGGTGCATTCCACGAGAGGCGTTAGGGCTGAGTGGCCTCTCAGGGTAGATGCAGATATGGCATCTCTGGATCATGAGACCCTGCTTCATTGGAGAGACCCAGGTCCAAGGGAAAGCGAAGCCAGGGACCCTCCAGGCTCACCTTTGGGGGCAGGATGGAGGGTGACTCCCCAGCCCCTGCTGTGAGGGCGAAGCCGTGCAGTGTTCTCAGAGGGCCTTGAGAGGGGGTAGCCTAAGTGCTATTCATCGGTCCCAGGAATGGCTAATGGAGGAGCAGGTGCTCCCGAGAACCCACAATGGTCTTTGGCAAATGGCCCGAGGTGCCTCTGAGAGGCCTCCCAGCACCTGACTTGCTGCTGAGGCAAGACCCTGACTGTGGGGGGCCCATTCAACATCGGGTACAGCCGTGTCCTCACGCCTCTGATATCATTCCGCCCAGCGTTCACTCCCAGAGACTTCCTAGCCCTAAGCTGAGCTTTCCAGGAAATCACTACATGCCACACTCTGTCCCCAGCTCTGGCACTATCTGTAGGTCCACTTGAGCCTCTCTGTGCCTCAGTCTCCCCAGGTGCAAAATGGAGCTAAGATGACCCGTGTACCTCACAGAGGTGCAGTTGGAATGGCTCCTCCCATATCAGGGCTTCAGAGTGGGGCTTCGTGATTTGTCGGTGAAGGTCTCCAAAGATCCACCCTCTGTCCAGCTGGAGGCTAGGACTGCAGGTTCAAAGCCACGCGTGTGTCCTTCCTCAGCCGGGGCTACTGAGCATCAATGCAAAAATGGGGATAATAAGATAATTTCCTCCTTCACATAGGTCGTTGTGAGGACTAAATGAGATGAAATGTGTAAACAGTGCCTGGCTACAGAAGTATTTATTCAGGGAAGATCATGGATGGCTAAAAAAAAAAAGGGCGGTGGGGGGGGACTTTAAAAGTCCCCCTCCAGCACTTTTTAAGTGTAATCTTGTGTTGGGTCGTGAACCATTTGCTGCCTGTTAGAGCTAGAGGGCAGAGATATAACAGCAAATCTAGAAACTGTAGCCATTGACGATCAACCAGAAATTAATATAAAGCTTATTAATATCAGCATATTTATTAAACAAATAAAGTAGGCTACAGAACAACTGGTATGGTATGGTCTCCTTTGGGGAAAATTATATGTGTGCATAGGAGAGGTGTTTGCAAAGAAGTTCCCTAGAATGTTAACAGTGGTTATTTTGCTTTCTTCTTTTCACATTTTTGTATTTAACTTTTTAATAATGACTATGAATCACTTTTATAAAACAATAAATTTTCTCTCTCTCTCTCCCTCTCTCTCTCAGGATTAAGAGTGGCTTGCCCTAGAAAAAAAAAAAGCAATTTTTCGCTGTGGTTTTCCCAGCTTTGACATCAAAAGAGACTGCTTTTTATCCATTTGGTGCTCTGAGTTCAGGGGATTCATCTCAGATACAGTTAAGTGGTGGCTAGGGCCATTGGCAGTCCCTGAACAGGACAGAGGCTCAGCAGCCTGCCGCCACCCCCTGTAGGGGTGTCACATGGCAGTGCTGTCCTCGTTGAAGGCTAACTGATCAGTAACTCATCAGAAAGGGGGTTGGAGGGAAAATTACTGCAGTTCTGAAAACAAAGGCCACCCAAGCACGCCGTATCATCCTAACAGATGCTACAGCACTGTTTGACTATACCAGCAGTTACAAAGGAGGTAAAAAAAATAAAACAGAATCCTTGAGCTTAAAACCAGAATTGTCCTCTCCGACACAGTCTGTGGATTTTCTTAGTGGTGGACGTCACCCGGCTGACATCAGCCATGACACATGGTGTGCGCACAGCAACACTACGTCCCCCCAGAAAGCGGCCTTCATTCATGCTTTCATACAACTGTTGATTGTTCTCTTTGGATTGAGGCCCGGGATTATTCCAGTTTCTTCTCACCAACCTAAGTCTTTCCTCTCTGTGGGCTCCTTTATCTTCTCTCCACTGAAGTTGGCAGTTCTGCTTGAAATCCAGGTATTATCATTATTATTGTTCAGATTTGGTTCTAGAACATTCTCTGGTACCCTGTGATAGGACGTGAGCACAAGCTCACACTTTAGAGTTCCTCTGAGGTTTGCCAGGCCGTCTTCCCTCCAGCAAGTCTTCCTGAGAACTTCCCCGTGGTGCCTGGGTGCTGGGTGCCACCTGCCTGTCCGGGGCGGGAGAGAAGAGGGGCAACACAAAAGGAGATGCAGCTCCCAGTTGGGACTAGCTGTGAGGGAAGAGCGTCTGAAGCAGCAGAGTTGCCACGAGCCAGCCCAGTGTTTTCTTGAACCCTGGAGGCTCTTTCTCTTTCTTTAGGTGCAGTTGGCTCCCCACTTCATAAGTATAGGGATTTCCTAATGACCTTGGGCCCAGACTTCACCTCCGCCAAGGAGACTGCTATGCCTGCCCTTTCACTAATCTTTATATCTTAAAGTAAAACAGTTGAACCGTAAGCATTAAAGAATAGACTGTAAATACAAAGAGAAAGTTTTCAAAGGAAACGAAAGCTTTCAGTTGAGTGGGTCCTTATGTTCCTGAAATGGGTGATCTCAGTCACTGCTTGATTTAATCATTGTGTCAGTCAGCCTCACAAGGTCAGATTCTGGTGCCAGGCTGCTTGGGCTTTGAGCCCTGACTCCATTACATGTTTACTGTGTGACCTTGGGCAAGTTACTCAACCTCTCTGTGCCTCGGTTTCCCCCTCTGTAGAAGTAGACATAATAACAGGGGCAGTTGTGTTGATTAAATGAGTCAATACCTGGAAATGCTTGAAACATGGCTCCTGTCATGAGGAATCCTGTTTTCCACCTGAATGCACTGGCAAATTCATGATGGTGCAGAAAAGGGACCAGAGCAAAGGAAAGATGGGATGCGGGAGCCAAAAATAACCTTGGAGAACAAAGGTCATTTTAAGGTTATTTTTAGATTTCTCTCTACTTGATCTTCAACTATCTGAGAGATCCATTTAGGGTGTTTGTTTTTTAAAAAACAGCTTTATTGGGATATGTCACATGCCATAAAATCCACCCTTTGAAGTGTACAGTTCAGTGACTTAAGTATAGTCACAAAGTTGTGCAATATCACTACTCTCTAATTCCAGTTGGGTTTTTAACCTGAGGGAGTTTTAAGGGCCAGCGTCCTTTTTTTGGACGGAGCCACCTGTTCTGGTGGCGGTGATTGCGCTGAGTCACGGCGGCGGCCCGGGAGCCTGCAGTGCTGCCTCGGGGAGAAGCTGAGTGGCTGGGCTGCAGCGAGCGGGCACTGCGCCCCGGCATGTGCTGCCCCCTAGCGAGGGCTGCAGCTCCGCCCGAAACAGCTCCCCCCCCCCCCGCCCCTCCCGGCGCCTTCAGGGAGGGGGCTCTAGGACACAAAAAGCTCCGCCCGGGCTTGGACTGCACAGGCAGCGCGTCCTGCTTGGAGCCTGGTGAGCCAGGGTGCGGGACCAGCCCCTGACGCGGGCTTTCTTCTTACCTCCTCGACTCTAATTCCATCCAGCCGGGACAAGGTCATTTCTCTGGGTCCTGGAGGGGAGAAAAGGGCTATGTTTTTAAACTCTCTGTTGGGAAGGCACTGATATGATACAATTTCCAAAAGATGGGTTTTAGCATCAAAAGATCAGAGTTCACATCCTGCTCTGCCTCTTACTAGCTGTGTGACCCTCAGCAGGTTCCTGAACCTCTCTGAGCCTGTTTCCTCATCTAGAAAGTGAGGATAATTCCTCCCTTGGGTCTGTTGTATTACAGAGATTCGCTTTCTCTCTCTGAAGCCCCTGAGACTGGCTAATAGTCACGACTCAAATAAACAGATGCTGTTAATATTACAAAACTGCCAAAAATGGTGTCCACTGTTGTCCTGGCTTACCCAAGGAGCTTTCTAGAATCAAAATGCATTGCTGTGAGTAAGAAGATTAAAAGGAATAGGAAGGATGGCAGTAGGTGTAGGAAGGCTATTTGGTCTTCATCTCCTTCAGGTAGAGACTGCCCCAGGTCAGCTGGAACCCACAGACACCCTGGAGAACTGGGCAGGAGCAAAAGCCTGGGTGGGGAAGCAGACAGAGGCATCAGAACTGCCGGGAATTTGTGTTCCAGAGGGGAGTCAGGTCCCAGGCTGCCTTGCTGGCCTTGGGCAAGTCATTTAGGCTCTTGGGGCCCTTTACCTGGCTGGGATTTGCATCCTGCCCACCTCATAGGTTTGTGGTGAGCCTACATGTTCTGGCATGGGAAAGTGTCCAAGAAAATGGCAGACGTGCTTCAAATAGCGAGCAGGGTTCCCTGATGATGCTCCAGAAGTCACCTCTGAGCTGGGCTAGGTACCTGGGCTTCCCTCACCCACCTCTGGATGCCTCAGAGGGCAGCCTGAGATGATCAGAAACAAAGCTGCCTCTTCAGGTAAGACACACAGAGCATGTGAATTCTACCAGGCAGAAAATTTATCCACCTTGCAGCCTGGGAGGACCCTCTTCTTCGGGAGCAAAAGGGACCCGGGGTCTCACTTGCACATCCCTGTGCCCCTGAGGGTCTGGAGGGGCCGGGGGCCCAGCCTTGGCAAAATGAGGAAGAAGTTGAAGGTTGTCTGAGGGTCCCTGCCATTCTCCTCTTCCACCATCCTACCCCTTCCTGCCCTCACCTTTCCTCCCCCTCCACCCCGATTTCAGCATTATCAGACAAACGTCACAGTAAAAAAATTCCATATTATCTTGTTTCCAAACTTAAAAGACTGTGGGTAATCATCAATGGATACACGGATAAACAAAATGTGGTGTATCCATACAATGAAATATCATTCCAGGAGTGAAGTCCTGACACGTGCTGCAACGTGAGTGAATCTTGAAAACATTACGCTAAACAAAAGAAGCAAAACACAAAAGCCCAGTGTTAGATAATTCCATTTATTTGAAATCTCCGAAATTGGTAAATCCATAGAGACAGAAAGTAGATTAGTGGTTGGCAGGGCATGGGGGGAGGAGGATGGGGGGAAACTGCTTAATGGGCACAGGGTTTCTTTCTGGGGTGATGAAAATGTTTTGGAACTAGACAGTGGTGATGGTTGTTCACTTTAAAATGGTCACGTGTGTGTTGTGTGGATTTTACCTCAATCAGGAAAGTAAATAGAAAACACTGGGTTGCAGCAGCCACGGTTTGATTCAGGGGGTTCCTCCCTCCCTGTGCCTTCACCCCCTTCCCCTCTCCTGCCTTCTCTTTTATCCTCTCGTCACCTGCACTGTCCTCTTTGTTCCTCTGTCTCTCCCTCTCAGCCCTGCAGACACTCTTCTCCCTTTTCCTGGCTTGCCACCCCACAAGCCATTGGCAAGGCAGCATTGGGTCTGGGGGTGTGATCTTGTAGGACCAGGCACCGTGAACAACTTAACAAGCCCCTTCCCCTCAATTTACCAGCTACCAAATGACAAGGACAGACTCCAGGACCCTCTGCTTCTCATTTTCTCTTGTCAGGAGGCAGTGCTTTTCCAAGGGTCCTTAAAAAGTGGCCCATTTTCGTTTCCAGGTTTAACTCAACTTCTGTGCTGCTCCTAACATTTCTTCCTTACCTCCCACCCACTGCCTGTAGGTCACTGCCTGGGAAAATGGGAGGTAGGAAATCAGAGAGATTGGTTGATTTAGAAGAATAACAAGGCAAAGCATGGCCTTAGGACAATAGCTCCTGGCGTGTTTATTTTCCTGTCTGTGTGTCTCTCTTAGGCTACAGGGATCCGTGGGGTGATATAACCACGCATCTAGTCTGGACTGTGTACCCACCTCAGGGCTACGCTTATTTTTGTGTTTTCAGTCTGCTGTCTTTGCATGAAAGTCCTAGGGCTGGGACATACGGCTGTGCCATTTGTCAGTTGCTTTACATGTTCTTTGTCCAGTTCTTCCAGAGAAATCATCCTGCCCTTGGCTCTCATAGAGGAAGACCACAGGGGTCAGAGACGGTGGGAAAAGAAGGAGGCAGGGCTGAGCGTTCACACCCTTGGCTGGGATGCCAGGGCCCCCTGCCTCTCAGCCAGGCCTGGGCTAGAGACTCCTGCTGCCCTGTGACCAATCCTCCCAGGGCTCCGAGCTGGAGGACACAGGCCTAATCGATCCACTTAAAGTAAAACATTGGAGCAGGAAGGGAGCTCAGGGGTCACTGGGTGACATGAAGGAGGTTGAGAGAAGTGACTTAGTCACAGCTTTGGGGTGTGAGTCCTGGACACTGCTGCTTTCACACCCCAGATCTGTGCCCCAGTGGAAAATTGGGGAACATTTGATGGTCCTGGATGGAAGAACTGGCAGTGAGGGCAGCTGAGTGCTCCGTGAGGACACAAGCTTTGCATCCTGACGTTGCCTCTTCTTGGCTATGTGACCTGGGCAGAGTACCTCCCATATTCCTCATCTGCCCGTAAGTGACCCAGACAGGTCCCACCCGATGGGACTTGCATTCTTGTGCTCAGTATTTGTCCTAAGACTGAGAAGAAGAGCTACTTCATTTTACTCTCCGAGGACATCCTCCTCTGGGTTCTGTTTTCTGCTTATGTCGAGTAGCCTCTCAGAGATGCTCCAGAGATGACCTGTAGGTACCAAAACATTAGCACGGGGCAAGTGGCCCAGCCTAGATGATTTGGAGAGACAGCACGGGTGGCCTCATTGAATCAGGAGGTCCATAAACCTAAGGCCATTTGCTGGGGTCAGTGGGAGGGATGGGGGGGGGTGCCTCCCTGTTTAGAGAGTTCTTCCCATGCATTCCTCTTTTTACCCTAAAGGAAAATAGTGACACCTGAGACGCACACGGTTTATTCATTTTGCATAGTGAATAGTAGCCTATGTTTTAAAGGATGATTTAATTTCTCCAGAGGCCCCTGTAATTTGTTCAGCTTCCTATTAGTGCTTCTGACTTTCTCCAGCCATGCAGGGGTGGTGCTGGTGGCAGGGAAGTGGGGGCATCCTTAGAATCTGGAACAGTGAGACCCATTGCCTTGTCTTTTGCTCTGTGGCGCTGAGCGAGGCGGCCTGGCAGCCGAAGGGCTTATGCCACGGATGCTGTCTCCAGTCCCTAGAACAGTGCGGCACTGCCCCAAGCCCCAGAATGACCCTTAGTTCTCCTGCTCCTGACTTGAAACTTCTGGAAACTTCTGGAAGGAGACCAAAATGTACAATGATTCTTGCTAAGACTTAATTACAGATTTTTTTTTTTTTTTTTTTTTTTACTATTGAGAGAGGAGAAGAAATACTGGGAAAGGGAAAAGCAGGAGTCTGTAAACTATGGCCCATGGGCCAAATCTGGTGTTAGCTGGGAATGGTTTTTACATTTTCAAATGGTGGAAAAAAACAAAAACAAAAGAAAAATATTTCATGATACATAAGATTATATGCAACTCAAATTTCAGTGTCTGTAAATTAAGTTTAACTGGGACCCAGCCGTGCTCCTTCATTTACGGATCTATCGTCAATGCTTGCTTCCCTGCTGCAGCAGCAGAGGTGAGTAGTTGTAACAGAAGGCACAGCCCCCAAAGCCTAAAATATTTACTCTCTGGCCCTTTACAGAAACAAATTGCTGACCCTTGACCTGAAATTAAAGTGGAAAACTGTTTCACTGTAGATCTGTTTTAAAAAAAGATTCATAAAAAATTTAAAATTATAATGGAAATCAAGAGGGATAGCAGAATCTATTTCCTAGAACTTATTAAGTCAAATCAATCACCAGTTGGTAAAATGCAGTGGGGGAGATTCTTCTTTTGAGCAGGGATCTTTTAAAGACAGAACCCACCCTTGTTGACCAGCTGCCTTGGACCCTGATGCTGTTCCCTTTGACTGTGCTACCCCCTCCCATTTTCCCAGCCTTCCAAGCCCTCACCTCTAGTGTAATCCTGGATTCTGCTCTCTCTCTCTGACCCCAGCCCAGTTTTAAAGCCCAGTCTAATGTTATCTAAAGTACACTTCTTGGATCTGTCCCTTCCTTTCCATGGCCTCTGACCCCGCTCTGGTTCCGGCTTTTTTGCTGTATGCCTGGGTCAGTGCATTCACCTCCCTGCCAACAGTCCTTTCTTACCCATCCAGTTGGCCCTGCCGACTGCTGCTAAAGTGACCTTAGAGCACTTCTTTGATGCCGCCCTGCTCATACCTGTGAACAAAGTCCAAACTGGCCACCTTGCCCACCTCCAGACTTTGAGTGAGAAGCAGCCAGCATGTCACGTGGTTCACCCCATCCACCCCCAACATGGTTGTCCTGCAGATGGGCAGGGAAGAGACCAGGGCAAGCGGGATCTTTTTAGTTGTGGCATGCGGGATCTTTAGTTGCCGCATGCATGCGGGATCTAGTTCCCTGACCAGGGATCGAACCTGGGTCCTCACAAGTCACTGAGTGAGAGATTTTTCTGCTAAGGGATCTCATCTCTGATAAACAGAAGGCTAGAAAATGGTTCTCCCATTCATTCCCCAGAGACCTTGAGGGGAACCCGTTGCCCCTGTGCCAGTACTAGTGTTAGAGCTCCGGCCATAATCATCTCAACTGTGGAAACCCAGAGCCCTTATTGTTATATCATCAACACGATGAAGGGGAGGGTCCCACTCACAAAGGCAACGCCAAGGATGAGGAGACATCAAGAGTGGCTGCAGCAAGATTAGGAAAGATAAGAAAAAAAGAGACCCAAAAAATCAAACAAATAAAAATTAAAAAAAAAAAAGAGTGGCCTCAGCAATATGCAGGACTACATCCTTCCCTCCACCCCAAGAGATTTAGAAACAAGAATAAATGGGAAAACATACCTTGCTCTTGGGTGGAGACACTAAATATTGTGAAGATAGCAACTTTTATCGTTTTGGCTCATCATGCAGTTCTAGCCAAAATCCCAATGGAATTTTGAGAATTTGAGAAAAAAATGTTCTAAAGAGCACCTGGTAGAGAAAATGTGCAAGAAGGTCAAACAATTTTGAAAAAAGAAGATGAGAGTGTCTGAGCCCACCTAGAGAATAAGACTGGAGATCCAACACTTAAATCGGGAGGCTCTAGCACCAAAATTGACAGGTGAATGGAGCAGAATAGATGGTTCACTCACCTGGGGAAAGAGGGCAGATTGTTCTATGAATAGGGCTGGGCCCATTGGTTTAGCTATTGTATTTGGGAGAAAAGTTTTTAGATTCCCACCTCATATCATACACTTAAATAAATTCCAGATGAATTAATAAATTTAATACAAAGAATTAGATCACTAAAAAAATAGTAGAAAATATTTATGATCTTCACATACTATAGAGCAATGGAATAAATCACAAAGAAAAATAGACTTGACTGTATGAAAAGTAAAACCCATCAGTAGAAGCCATCAGAAACCAAAATAGGGAGTTCCCTGGTGGCCTAGTGGTTAGGATTCAGGCTTTCACTGCCATGGCCCAGGTTCAATCCCTGGCTGGGGAACTGAGATCCCACAAGCTGTGCGGTGTGGCCAAAAAAAAAAAAGAAACCAAAGTAAAAGGAGAAGCTATTAGTCACAAATATGATAAAGGGTTCATGTCACTTATAGATTAAGAACTCATTCAAATCATTACAGTGATCACTGAGGCATGACAGAGAAGCAAAGGATGTAAATGGGCATTTTATAAAAGAAGCCAGTGCATCCAATTTTTACTTTTACACTTCCATCCACCATGTTCCAAATGGGAAAACTTAGTCCTTGAAAGGAATTGATCAAATCTACAAAACAAAACCACGGGGCTCATTAAACTTCTTAGTGTTCGCTAAAACCTTAGCTGCAGGTTGAACAGGACGACCTGATTTGGCTGATCTGGCTCAC
Organism: Balaenoptera ricei; assembly: GCF_028023285.1. Classification (NCBI taxonomy): domain Eukaryota; kingdom Metazoa; phylum Chordata; class Mammalia; order Artiodactyla; family Balaenopteridae; genus Balaenoptera; species Balaenoptera ricei. The sequence goes on along the minus strand of NC_082658.1, from coordinate 16,771,523 downwards.
CCGGGCCAGATGTAGTGTCTCCAGCCAGTTTGGGAGGCCTTGCACTTCTGGGCTGATTCTACCGCTCCCGGGTGGGGCTCCTGGTGAGTCAGCAGGTGAGGTGACTCATGGACCAACCCCGGGCACGAGCAGCTGGGCAGTGACCAGGGATGTCCTGAGAGAGGCTTCACCAGGAAGCAGCGAGGGAGGTGTTACTTCCTAGAGTTGGGTGGGGAGCAGTAGTTGACTCCTTTGATAATGAAACTTGTTCCTCTTAGCACAGGGGTTCTTGTTTTGGGGCTTTCTAAGGGAAACAGACCATCAGTATATCTCAGGGTAGAGAATATCACCACCAGATCCTAAGTCTTGGAGGATGAATGGGGCTTTGATCTTCCCAGGATAAAGTCCTGCCCATCCTTGGGGAGATATCAAAGGTTTGGAGATGTTCAGCCTCAGATGCCTCTCCCAAGAGCCCTCTGAGAGACAAGGGCCTCAGTCAGAATGAAAAGTAGCTGCCTAGGAGGGACCAGGCCTCCCACCCTCTGCCTCACCCAGAGGAGGTCTCACTGACCTCATTCTTAGAACCATCCTAAGACCTCCCAGCTTCTTATCCTACATCGTGGGTAGAGAAGAGAGCTCAGTCACCCACACCAGCGTGTCCTGCCTAGAAAGGAGAGAAATGGATGGAGCTGGACCTGAGTATGCCAGTGGCCAGCTGGTATAAACACAGTGCCAGAGGCTGGCTGTCTCCCCACACCTATGTCAGTCTAGGAAGTATTAGATGGAGTGTCTGCCCCAGGTGGACCCTCCCACCCTGTAGCCCACCATTTATATGACTTGCCCAATACCTGTCAGAGGTAAGACTATGGATTTTAGAACATTTGGCAACTCACAATGCATTTTGACAATGCATGATATCAGGTACGCCCTCCATACCTGGCCCACGGCAGACATTACTCATTGATCACAGAAGCCAGAGAGCTAGTACAGTGGAGGCTTGGAGGAGAAAGAAAGGCTTGTCCTCTCCAGTTTGTGTTACCAGTTCTCCCCCTGACAACTCGCCTACGGCTACTGGAAAACAGGTTGTGAAATGAGAACAGAAACATAAGAGGATAACTATTAACAAATTATAAAGGAAAACTAGAGATTTAAAGTAAAGAAAGAAAGCAAAATTAGAATAAAGGTAAGAACATAAAGGAAAGGCAGTAAAGAAAGGGAAATGGCCACCTAAATTTTAAAAATGAAGACTAAATTTATGTCAGAATTATAAAAAAATGATAAAAGTTACAGTTATAAAAAAGAGAGATTAAAAGGAAAGGCAACCTAAAAGTTTAGAAAGATAGAAGATAACAGGGAAATATATTTTAAAGGGATTTCAAAAGGTTAATGACCCTCTGGGCAACTTTTACAATCTTTCTATAAGTCTAAAATTATCTCAAAAAATTTAAAATATTAAGTGAAACGCTAACATGAATCTGGAGTGAAAATTCAAAGTAAAAATAATGAAAAAATAAGGATATAAATAAATATATGTAAAATAAACCAATAAATATGTGTAAATAAATATGTTTACTTAGATATGTTTTATTACATATATAGCAATATATATGTATTTATTACATATCTTTATATAAAGATATGTAATAAATCAAATAAATATATGTAAAATAAATCAAAACATAACTGAGATTTTAAAAGGGTAAGAAATAGGGCTTCCCTGGTGGTGCAGTGGTTGAGAATCTGCCTGCCAATGCAGGGGACACGGGTTCGAGCCCTGGTCTGGGAAGATCCCACATGCCGCGGAGCAACTAGGCCCGTGAGCCACAACTACTGAGCCTGCGCGTCTGGAGCTTGTGCTCTGCAACAAGAGAGGCCGCGACAGTGAGAGGCCCGCGCACCGCGATGAAGAGTGGCCCCCGCTCGCCGCAACTAGAGAAAGCCCTCGCACAGAAACAAAGACCCAACGCAGCCAAAAATAAATATAAATAAATAAATAAATAAATAAAAATTTAAAAAAACAAGATCAAAAATTATAAAAGTTTAAAGGGAGGAAGTAGAAGCAGCTAGAACAGGGGAGTTTCAAAGATAAGAAAAAATATAAAGTAGCAAATAAATAATGAGATAACTATATCATTTAAAAGGAAGGTATCAAAGTAAAATACAAGAGACTCAAATTACAGAGATAAAAATGTAAAACATGGAATAATCCAAAGTAGCACGAATGAACCACAGCAAAATGACATACTCAAAAGTTCAGAAATTCAAAGTTATGAGTTATTTTTAAGATAAAGAATTAAATATTGTCAGTAAGGAAGAGGGCAGAGTATGATTAAATGATCGTTTCTGGTGGGCTTTGTTGAGCTGAAGCCACCTCTCAGCTGGGGCTTTTGGGGGAAGGGAACACATGCTGCTCTTCAGCCCCAAATTCATGCCCCCGCACTGTGCCCTGTTAAGGACTTAGCCTGGCTCTCAGAATGCACACCCGAGGGTCCTGGTGGGAACCAGTGAGGTGAGTGAAAGCCCGTCCCTGACCCCGGGGGCCCACCTGACTCAGAGCTGGGGGGTCGGGACACCCAGGTCAAGTTGGTTCCATGGCACAGCAGCGTGTGATTGAACAATCACGTTGCTTCTCTGTGCCTCCTTTTCCTCACCAGCAGTGCCCAGCTGATGCCTTCCCTCTCAGTAAAAAAAAAAAAAAACCCATCAGGGACTTCCCTGGTGGCGCAGAGGTTAAGAGTCCATCTGCCAATGCAGGGGACATGGGTTTGAGCCCTAGTCCGGGAAGATCCCACATGCCGCGAAGCAACAAAGCCCGTGTGCCACAACTACTGAGCCTGAGCTCTAGAGCCCGCGAGCCACAACTACTGAGCCCACGTGCCACAACTACTGAAGCCTGCGCGCCTAGAGCCCGTGTTCCATAACGGGAGAGGCCACCGCAACGAGAAGCCCGGGCACCGCAGCAAAGAGTAGCCCCCGCTCGCCTCAACTAGAGAAAGCCCGCGTGCAGCAACGAAGACCCAATGCAGCCAAAAATAAAAATAAATAAATTTATAAAATAAAAAAAATTTTTAACCCCATCAAACTACCAGTCAGCAGCATTTACTTTTTAATGAAGTGGAAAGAGCAGTGAGCATAGTAACAAGTCAGGCCTGCTGAACCTGCCCACCTGATGGTTTTGGACATGAACTGATTGTGATGCTGGTGAATTAAAAGTGCACATACAAGTAAATAACACTTCGGCAGCGATACACCCTGTGGATGAGGTTGGGCATCTGGCTGTTGGGGAGGAGAGAGGGGAGGTGGAAATCTGCCTGCTGTGAACTGGGGAGGTGGCACCTCTCTCTCCCTGCCCCCTACCCCACCCCCAAGCACTTAGCCTCAGCACAGCACCCTGGCCCTCACCTCCCATCTTCGTTCCCCAGGTGGGCTTTGAACCAGGATGGCTGAACCCCGCCAGGAGTTCAACGTGATGGAAGACCATGCTCAGGGGGACTACACCCTGCTGCAAGACCACGAGGGTGACGTGGAGCACGGCCTGAAAGGTTAGTGCACGGCCCTGCGTAACGGGCCCGGGCGCTGTGGGGATCACGGCCCACCGATTGCTCTGGAAAGGGCTGGCAGGCAAGGTTCGCATCCTGAGTTTTAAAGGAGTCTTAAATACTGTATTGTGTTAGATTGTCAATAGACTTGAAACCTCATTAATTTGAGTGAGCCAACAGAACTCAAAATGTGAGGCTATTTGAAAATCTGCCTTTTGCAAAGGAGAGTTTGCCACATACGTGGATATCGTATGATAAAGATTGCTGGAGGCTTGTTGGTCTAATTAATACAAGGGTGCTCTGTTGAGTCTTTAACCATACCCATTAACCTACAAATCAGCAGGATTTATTAGCATGCAAAATACATGACTTTATACATTATTTTTTTCTCTTCCTTAATAGGCCTGTCTGGCCCCTATTTGGCCAGAGTTGGTTAGCTCAGGGTTTCTTACTGTCCCTATTATACCTTAATAAACCACATCAACCTCTTAATGTTCTATAGTACAGTCTTTTGGCCCAGTTGGCTTGGCCTCCTCTCTCCCCTTCACTGCACTGTCTGACCACCGAGATCGGGGAGCCCCGTGGAGCACACAGAGCCCTCTCTCTGGCTCCGAATGCTAGTCCCTGCATCGCTGATGGGAGCACCAAGCTGACCTGTAGGGCACTGGCTTGTCCTTTAAGGAACCCTCTCCCCCCAGTGTCACTGGTGGCCAGTGCCCCCTGGAGCAGCCCACCGTGCAGCCCCGGGATAAGAAAGACTAGGTCCCTGTCTTCTAGACCCATTTCTAAGGAGATGAAATGGCAGTCTACTTTTCTCTTTTAATGCTAAAAATAACAAGCCTGGGGTGTGCGGTGTCGATGGCAGTGGTAGAGCTCCAAGGTGGGAAGGGAACTCTTCTGGGTACATCTATCTGGGAAGGTTTCCTGGAAGAGGCGGGGTTACCAGAAGGAGCCCTGGGTTGGGGAAGCACATGAAGAAAACATCCCTACCTGGGAGACGCTTCAGGACTCGTTGGGGGGGCCTTGTTTCAAAGGCTGACTTCTCTGTACCTGTTTAAGCAGAGAACACATTTGGAGGCAGAGCTTGGGAATCAGACAAGTGGGCTCCAAGTTGGGGGAGGTGAGGGAAGAAATGGGCTGTCCCCGGAGCTCAGAGTCAGCCCTCTGGCCTTCTTGGGAGCTCACCCAGCCCGAAGCTCTGGGTGAGGGGAAATGCCTGCTCCCATTCGGCTCGACCCTCCCCTCCTGGTGTCAGGCACCAATGGTGGCAAGAAACGTGCATTCTGACCTCTCCCAGGCCACAGCGTGGCTCCAGCCAGAGCTGCTAATTTTCAGCTCCCCAAGGGGTTGGAGCGGCAGCTGGGCCCTGAGAGCTCCCTCATCTGAGGACCTGAGCCCCCCATCCCTCCACATGAGTGTTCTGCCTCATTATCAGTATCGCTGCTTTCACTTTCAAGTGTCCCTATTTGGGTGATAAAGTATATGGCTGCCCTACTTATAAATGGGACTTCCTTAAAATGATGATTCAGGCGACTTCCCTGGTGGTCCAGTGGTTGAGACTTTGCCTTCCAAGGCAGGGGGTGTGGGTTTGATCCCTGCTTGGGGAGCTAAGATCCCACATGCCATGTGGCCAAAAACCCAAAACGTAAAAACAACAGAAGCAATATTGTAACAAATTCAATAAAGACTGTGAAAATGGTCCACATCAAAAAAAATCTTTAAAAAAAAAAGATGATTCAGGCATTTTTGTAGAACTCTACAAAAGTTGGCAAAGGGCTTTGGCCACCGACGTCTCAGGTAGCGCTCACAATAACCAGTGAAGGCGGAGGTTGCCTTCCCCAGTTTACAGGTGACAGAGTTTCGTGTCTGAGATTATGGGGCTAGTATAGCCTTCAGCTCTATGTCAGCTGTTTTTGCCTCTGGTCACCCTTAGCCACGACTCCTTGAAGCTTCAGTTATTAAACTCTTGTGGGTGGAATCCAACTTAGAATCCCAACATACTGAACTCTGCCCCAGATGAATTGTGCCAATGAAAAAATGGTGCTCTTGGGAATTCCCTGGCAGTCCAGTGCTTAGGACTCAACGCTTTCATTGCTGTGGCCCAGGTTCGATTGGGGAAACTGGGTGTGGGGTATCCTCTGTGGTCTATCTTTGCAGTTTTTCTGTAAATCTAAAACTGTTCTCAAATAAAAAGTTCATTTTTTTAAAGTCCGGGGAAAAAAGTGGTTTTTACCACTTTCATTTTTTGAAAGAGAAACTAAATTCAATTTGTAAAGTAAGAACAAATTTACCAAGTTATTTTGTGTCTCAGAGGTGCTTAAAGTATGTTTACTGAAACTCCTCAATTCTTTTAACATAAAACGTGATTGGAAGTTCTATCCTGAAACAGATGTATGTATGAATATGTATAATATATATGCAAATTTTAAGATGCTAATAACCTTTTTGTCACTGCTTTGAAAGGAAAGTGTTTGAAGACAGTTTAAACAAACTTACCCAAAGAATATACTTGCCAAGAAAGCAAGTTGATACCTAAGAGATTTTCATAGTTCTCATCAAACTTGTTCTTGCTACTAAGGATTTAGAATGCGTTATTTTTATATGGGGAGTGAAAAGTGTGACTTGACAGAAGGTGTCACTTTACAAGCAACATTTTAGATAAGTGAATAATGACAAGAAACCACATGTAAAATATTAAAACAAAGAGCATCTGCATTGATGCTAAAAGTTGGAATAGGGTTAGATAGAGCCAAAGAGAGCTGCAAAGTGGGTAAAAGCTGGTTAACTGATAAAATAATGCACCCACATGAATTAAAAGGTGTTAGTGAGTTAACTTGTTAGACCTTCCAGAAGAGCCTCAGAAGAGGCTTCTTCCTCCTTCCTTCCCTCCCTCCAAGAAATTTAACAAGGATAAAGCAGATGATGACAGTTGTAGGCTGGGGATGGATTGGGGGAGGGGTGTTTGAGGGACAAGTGTTTGAGGCACCATCACGCCCATAGGCTTCTGTGCTCTGGCAGTCGAAGCTGGTCGGTAATAAGACCCGGCAGAGGGCTTCCCTGGTGGCGCAGTGGTTGAGAATCTGCCTGCCAATGCAGGGGACACGGGTTCGAGCCCCGGTCTGGGAAGATCCCACATGCCGCGGAGCAATTAGGCCCGTGAGCCACAATTACTGAGCCTGCGCGTCTGGAGCCTGTGCTCCGCAACGGGAGAGGCCACGATAGTGAGAGGCCTGCGCACCGCGATGAAGAGTGGCCCCCACTTGCCACAACTAGAGAAAGCCCTCACACAGAAACGAAGACCCAACACAGCCATAAATAAATAAATAAATAAATAAAAATTTAAAAAAAAAAAAAAAAGAAGAAGACAGGGTTGGGAATAAAAGAATAAGCACAAGTAAAATATATCAAAAAAAAAAAAAAAAAAGACCCGGCAGACAGTCTGCATGATGCTCCCTCACTATGTGTCCAGAGCCTACTTGAGGGAGTTGGCAGGTTTTTGCAAGCTCCAGGACCGGAAGCTTCTTTAGAATCAGCCCTTCTTTGGCTGGATGGGTGCAGCCAGAGCTGAGTGTCCAGGGATGACGTTCTAGCAGAGGGTGCGACATGTCTGATCTCGAAGTGTACTAGAACATCACTTGCCTTTTTTCATCTCGTGAGTCTGCTTCATGCAGAACCAGCTCCCTGTCCTGTATCTCCAAGGCTGCCCCCACCCCAGGTGGAGTGGCTTTTGCAGAGTCCATCAGAGCTCCCTTGGCTGTGGATTCTGAAAGGACAGTTTTCTTATAAGTAGCAATGGCTGACATTTCAGGTGTAACTCAAGGCTTGTTGGGTGGTACTTGGAGACACAGCCAAGCATACAGTTAGAAGTAAGTACTGTGTCTGCCCTGAGCTAATTCCTTTGCAGAGGAGGGAGTTGGATCTCTGAGTGTTTTCCCAGGTCATTAATTGTCATTAATTCATGGCAGTGATCTCCCATGAATCTCTTCAGTCGGGAAACACAAAGCCCCAAGTTTACTTGTGGTTTAGCTTTCTGGTGTCTGCTGCCCGTTTGTCAATATAAGAGCCTTTGTCTCAGTTGGAACCACAAGCTAATTAAAAGGCAATTTCTCCTCTCATCCCAGAACAGGTAAACATTGCGTGCCTCTTTGCCTGGTGACCCTGGTTTGGGGGCCCAGTTGTGTTGGGGTGGGGGTGGGATTGGTCCCCTTTGTGGTTTTATCATGTGGCCACAGTCCATCCATCTGGGTTCCACGCTGGGTGATTTCAGCTCCAAAAGACACTGTCCCCAAGGTCCTCTGAGGTCGAAAGCAGGGGTGGAGAGAGGCAGCCATTCTGAGGGGCTCATTGTATATGTTCCAGAATCTCCCCTGCAGACCCCGGCCGATGATGGATCTGAGGAACCAGGCTCTGAAACCTCTGATGCTAAGAGCACTCCAACGGCGGAAGGTGGGGCCTCCCTCTTCTCACGGCTTTATTCAAGCAGCTCCTCCCATGCTCCGGCCTGCGCTTAGCCACGCTTTGAGCTCATACGTGCCACCCTTCCTGGCTGCATTTGCTGCTGCCGCTCCCTCTGGCTGAGAGATAGCTCGCTCGGTGCTTTGCAGGACGGGGCTCAGGCCCCGGGTGTTGTGGGAGCCACGCTCTGTTTTGATGCCTTGCTCGCTAGGGTCAGGTGTGGGCAGCTTCATCGTGTGTGAGTTTTGAGGCAGCCACACTTGAACAGGCTGGGATCTGTGGCAAAGCAGGGCCTGACCTCAGCTCCACAAAGCCCCTGCTCCTCGCCCATTGTCTCCCCAAACTTCTTTCATGAGCCACCAGGTCCTGAAGCAGCCGTTTGGCTGAGGAAAGGGCAGGTCAGTGCACATCTCGAAGCTCACACTTTGGGACTGGTCTTGGTTTAGTATCCTTCATTTCTTGAGCTTGGCCTGGGTGTCTGGACCTTGGCCATGGTGTTTGTTAGTTCCAGCCCGTCTTCTAACCTGTCCTCTGTAGACATTTGGTGTCTAAGTTATGACAAAGCTGCTAATGTATTTCCTGAAGTGTTCCTTGGTCCTGATTTTGACCATCTTCTCTTGCTTCCCATCTATATCAGTCAAGACTGTGTTGATCACAGGTAATGGAAAACCCAACTAACTGTGACATACATATGAAGAGGTTTATTTGTCTCACATAATAAAATGTCTGGACTTGGGCAGCAGCTTCTCAGTGTCAACTATTTTGTCTTCTGCAATCATTAATGGCTGGATTGTTGCCTTATGGTTACAGAATGGCTGCTGTACCTCCAGGCATCACATCTGCCTTCAAAGAAGAAAGAAAGTAGCAAAGCCAAAAGAGCCCTGAAACCAAATGTGTTCCCTTTTTATTAGGAAAGCAACAGTTTTTCTGCAGGCCCCACCTAACCAACTTCTGTTTATGTATCATTGGCCAGAACTGGGTCTCATGGCCACTCCTGGCTGTAAGGGAGGCTGGGACATTGAGCATTTTGCCTTCCAGGCTCTTTAGCAGGAAAAATCAAGGGATAAGGGCATTGACAATGGCTTTTGAGGAACCAGTCGGCAGTATCTACCCCTCCATCTCTCCATCCTCTCCAAGGTTCTATTCTCAGCACTTCCCTGGGCCCTGCCCATGACTTTGATGAGAACCTGGCCCCAGCATCTCCTCAAGCGTCCACCTTTGGATGAATTCAGAAAGTGGCTGTCAAGTGCCTGCCAATTGATGGTGCATCCATGGAGGATATAGTGGTTGTGGCCCTTCCCCCCCTTTGCCCCCCCCCCACCTCTGAGGTTCTCAGCCTAGTGAAGAGAATACCAGACCAAATGCTGTTTGCTCTCCTTCTTAGAGCCAGTGATGTTAAGACATAGCCTGCTTATCTTGTTAGGACAGTTTTGCAAGTTGCCTACCGCCCTGAGAAGGTCCTGAAACACTAATGCCAGATTTTATGCCAGCCTTCCAAATCAGCTTTATTCTGGAAGAATCTACCAACCAAGTCTTGCTGCATTCTGGACCCTGTCCATATGTGCATCCCAAGAGCTTCAGCTCTGGCCCCACAGGGAATGGGGGAGCCTGCTGGGGCTGGACTCTGCCAGGCTGCTCCCGAGACAACCATAATAAAATGGACTCCTTTTGACGAACCTGACTCAGACTCTTGGGAAGCTTTCAAAGCTGACAACTCCTTATGTTTGCCCAGAATGGCCTGGGAGTATGCCAGGGCATTGCTCAGGGAAGAATGCCGATTTGGAAGTGTTCACCTCGATGAGAGACCAACAGCAACTCCTGGTGGTGGATCTTTTCCTCCAGCCTCTGCTCTGAAGGTGGATCCATATGTGGGCCTGTTGTCAAGCACCTGACTCCAGACAGGGCCGGCCTGTTCATTGCCACCCAGGGGAGTCTGTGGTTTTAATCCATGGGTCATGGGCTCCAGGAGACAGGGGGATTAGAACTGGAAGAAAACTTGGAGGTCACCTGGTGGTGATACTCCCATTTGGCAGATGAGGAAACTGAGACCCTAAGAGGACAAAAGACTTGCCCAAAGCCAGCCTCCCAGCAGAGCCATAGACTCCAGCCCTGACTGCAGAGTTCCTGCACTGCCTTGGTCCCAATCCCATTCTCCTGTTCTGCAGTGCTCTAAGGATCAAACACCTGTGACAAGTCATCTGATTTTAAACACTTCCTTCTTAAAAACACTTGCTACCGTCCCCAGCCGTCCCTCTCACTGCAGTGTTTACAGGGGGGCTGTCCTGGCTTTCCTGGTAGAGGGCCTGGAAAGGCCCATGCATGGGTGCCACTCAAACAGAGTATTGATGTGCTCCCTGGGGAGATGTCAAAAGCTGGAGCACGGCTCTGGGCCCTGCTCTGTGGGGCTGCTTTTTTGCATGCGGCTGAGTCCCCTCCCCATCCCCATGCCTGCATCTCTGCATCCCCAAAGAGCAAAGGTGAGGGGCATGGCACAGCTCGTCCCGGCCCCCTAAGGTGACTCTCCGTGGTTTCCAGACGTGACAGCGCCCTTAGTGGATGAGGGAGCCCCCGGTGAGCAGGTGGCCGCTCAGCCCCCCACGGAGATCCCAGAAGGAACCACAGGTGAGGGTGACTCCCAGGTCGGGGTGCCCAGCTCCCCTGCTGGAGGATGGGTGCACGTGGGGTTATGCCCGTCTCCAAGTGCAGCAGGAATGTGGGTGGACAGCAGCCTCTGGGAATCTCTGGTGGTTCTGAGCCTGATGCCCTTTTGCTTCCGTGGCTGGCTGGCTGCCTGCCTCCCAGAGAACAGAGGACCTTCTGGATTCCTTCTAGCTCCTCTCCTTGTCTTAGCTCCAGAGAGTTCTCTGAGGCAGGCTGGTGGCAGATCCTGCCTTCACCCCCAAGGTCAGTCCACCCTCCTGCTGCGACTCTGCCAGCAGCAGGGTTACTTCCTTGGAGGTCAACAGCTCCCTGGGGGGCAGCCGAGTGTGCAGCGGCATCGAGATGGCCCACCCACACCTTTGGAGGATTGTAATTGGACAGTCCCCGAGGAACTCAGCGATGTAATCTAGCATCCATTTTTAGGACTATCTTTTCAAACGTATCAGTGTCGAACAGACATGATGAGACTGTCCTGTCAACACAGATGATGGGGAGTAGCCCAGACAGGGCACTGACCAGAAATAGCCCTGGACTCGGGGGCCGCCAGAGTCACCTGTGAGCTGCCCAGGCCCTTAGGGAACAGCGAGCACAGCCCAGAGCCCTGGCTGTCACTTCCTTCACGTCCCCTTCCCCGGGCTTACGCACGACTCCAGCCGTTGGCTTGGTGATCTGGAGGGTGCTCAGCACGAAATGCAGAAGAGTTCTGGACCGTATGTCGCCAGCAATGGACAGTGGGGGAAATGTCCCCCAGCAGGAGTTTTCTTTCCTTCCTGAAGACGGGGCTCAGGGCAGCCGTTTAGGAAGCCGGCAGCCCTCTCCCGGGCCTGTGTGCTGGGTACACTGGGCAGGGGCCGAGCAGCACCGCCGCCTCCTCCAAGTAGTTTCTATTTGCAAGTTGGTCTTCTGAGATGGGTGGAGGGGGAATGTTCTGGAAGCTGGCAGGCCTCGTCCTTGACAGTGAAGGTCGTTTGAAGGCCGTGGAACGAACGACTCATGGTAACTTGGCTTTTGTCTCCCGCTGTCCCTTTACAATTGTGTCAGTGGGCGAAGCTCTTCCCCTGCCTGGGATGAAAACTCTAGCCACCTCTTGACTTTTGATCACTTCTGAGTTATCAAAAGTGTTTTAAGTTTCCACAATCACAAAACCCAGTCTGCAAATGCTGATTAGAACGTCCAGTCCTGCATAACAGCTAAAGCTGCAGCCCCTCCTCTCTGGGACTAGGGAGGGGGCGAGGACGGGGCAGGGGCAGGAAGGTTCTTACGGCGTTGGCGCTGCTGTGAGCCGGGTCCACATGGTCTGCAGGTGTTTAAAGCTGACTCTTTCTCTGTGGGGACCTTTTTGGAATTCTTCCAGACACCCCACCCTCACCATCCCCATCATCCCTCCCAAGGCCCCTCCCTCTGCGTTTGATTCCAGCAGACATTTCTTCTCTCTTTGGCCCCTTGGGGTCTGAAGAGCCACCTCCAGCCTCTCGCCTGCTGAGGTCGGCTTGCTCACATCAGTGGCCCTGCTGCATGTGGCCTGAGGCGCCCGCTCCACTATAGCTGCCCTGTGCCCACAGCAGGTCCATGGGGAACATGGGTATTCTTTGCCCCAACACACTGTGGATATGCAGACTGCCCGTAGGCTTTGCCCTACCACCAAGGCAGGGCCAGAGTGTCTCTCCTCCTCTGGTTTTCCCAGGTGGGCTCGTGACAGCCGTCCACCATGTCCCTGACCATGGAGAACTCACACCACGCGTCTCCCCCTGGTGCCTTGAAACCCTCTCAATGGGAGGAGATGGGAGGTAGCCAGGCAACCACCCCCCATCCCCCAAGCTGCTGTCTCTAAAGAAATCCTCCTCAAAAATTCTCTCCCCCTCCACCCTTTACATCCTCAATGAAGCGGGAGGTTTTAGAGTTGTGGGGACATTTTTTCAGCTGGTGGCTTTAACGATATGTACCTTAATTTAGCACCTCACTTGGGCATGTCCCCTTCGCTGTATCTTGGTTCTCCTATGAAACTTCCCATTTGAGGTCCATTTGGGGGTGCAGTGTGGCCAACCCTTTGCAGGAATCCCTGCCTTGCGGGGTGAGCATGGCGCCCTCTTGGGGCTCCAGGGATATGGAGAAGCCATTTAGGGATGTGACGGCCCAGCCACTGTCACACACCCTCCCTCCCTTTGGCTTCTCTGAGCATCTCCCTTGCTGGGATCAGGGGATGTCAGAGATGTGAGCAGCAGCCCGCAGTTTCTGATTTGCATCAGGACCAGGATATCAAGACACTGCGTGGGTAAGCAAAAGCGGTGGGCTTCCCAGTGCCACGGCGGTGATGTCATCGGCATGCCTCCTCGTGTCCTCTGTCTCCAGGACTCCGTGCCATTTAGCTGGACTTGCTGTCACTCTGAGCCTTTCTTCCATAACCTTGTCAGAAACTCAGATCAAACCTACGCTCGGAGCTGTGCTTCCCAGACAGTCGGCTGTTGTCAAGTGACGTGGAGCTTTCACCACTAGACCTCACAGGCCGTACAGTGTCAGCGTGCAGGGGACCCAGAGGTGTTCCTGCCTAGGAACTGGCAGTGGGGGAGCTGCCCGAGCCCACTGCTGGCCCCCTGCCCCTCGCCACAGCTGCCCTGGGCCAGCCAGCGGGCTGGCTGTTTATAAGCCCATCGTGCGTCTGTCCAGCGACCCAGGGGGTCTTTCTTTTGCCTCCTTCGTGTTCTCTGTGGTGGACCCGTATGGCAGGTGGTGGTAACCTGGCATTTCTGGTTTAGGTGTAGAGACTGAGTCGTTGCAGGACTGGTGGCCCAGCCAGCAACTGGTGGGCATTTCTCAGGGTGGTGGCCGCTCTGTCACTGTCCAACAGGGCATGTTGGCTCTCCTGGGATCATGGGGTCACCGCACGTCAGTGTGCGACGTGACCAACTTGCCTTTTAGGGGCTCTTTCTTCTGGACAGTTGTATCCATGTTCCTGCCGCAATATCCCGATTTTTTTCATGATGCAGAAATTGGTGTTTTATGAAAGCTTATTGATTTTGGTACCACTGATGATTGGTAGCTTTTCTCAGTCTTTTTTTGTTGGCGATGGACTGTGGATCCCTAAGCAGGAGCCCAAGACACCCCAAAAGCTGCTCACTGACACTGCTGGCCTCCCTTTAATGAGGTAGCCCCTATTCTAAGCATGAGGTTAAAGGGGATTGCCCAGTAGTTTGGGGGAAAGAAACTGAACCACCGGGGGCGCCCCTACCGTGTCCCAGGCACTTTGCTAAATACATTCACACCATTTTGTATGCATCCTCACCACTCTCCTGCAAGGCGAGCCAGCGTCATCACCTTGGGATTCTAGAGTTGGAGACAGAGGCCCAGAGAGGCTGAGTAATGGGGGCACCTGGGTTTGAACCCCAGCCGGACTCCACAGCCCGCACCTTGTCCTTCCTGCACCTTTGCCGCCCGCCGCCCCAGGAGCGCTGGCTGGGGCTGGGGGGGAAGCCTCCGCCCGGACACAGCTCCCACAGCAGTGGCCGAGCAGCACATTGCTTCTCTGACCTCACCTGTCCTGTGTCTTTGTTGAGTGGGGTACTGAGGACCCTGGGCCCATTGTGGAGAAGGTCTTTCCTACTGGACTGTGTCTCCTGTAAGGTGCGTGGCTGTGTGGGTTTTGTTGAGTGAACTGTTTTCATCCACGTCCCCGGCAGTCACATTTGCAAAGAGCCAGAGAGGTGCAGCGCCTTGGTGCTGCTAAGGTGTGCCTTTCCTGAATGCTTTCAGAAACATAGCGGAAGAGGCGGGGAGCTTTGTCTCTAGCAAACAATAACTGTCTTTGCTTTTATCTTCTTCATTTGCTGACACACAAACCAGCTGAAGAAGCAGGCATTGGAGACACCCCCAACCTGGAAGACCAAGCTGCTGGACATGTGACCCAAGGTCAGTGGGCTAGAATTGCCTGCCACGCATGACGTGGGGGGTTGGGAAGAGGGGGATGGCGACACAGATGGACCCTACCTACCCTGAAAAGAGAATTTGGACCTGGGCCTTAATTCCTGATCTTTAGGAGTTGGTTTTTATCGAAGGTGGGCTATACAGATAGAGAAAGAGCTCTAGCTTTTTCTAGCCATTTCTGAGTCTTTCCTGAGGTGTTTAGTGTTCTGAAAGAAGCTGGCCCTGCCCAGCATGGGGAGTCGAGAATCAATGACCAGCAGAAACACAGATATGTACAATGAGTGATTTCCCCTGTAGGTGGCCCTCTGGCCTGTCCCAGGAGCAAAGCCTCAACCAGATCACCACTGAGCTATTTCTTTTCAACTTTCTTCTGTGCAACCTTCAAACCTTATTATGATTTTCTTCTCAGGGACCAAAACTGCTGTGCTCAAGAAAAGCAACTTTGTGTAATCACTGAGCATAAATGTTTTAAGAACTCAATTTTTTAAATCCTAGAGATTCCTGATCTTAGGAAACAGAGACCGCCGATACGACCTAGCTGGGTTTGTTTTCCGTCATTTGCTGCATAAATGAATTTGACAGTCTACTGTGTAATGTGGAAGCTTCTAGATTGTAAGAAAGCAGGGAAAACACTGTTCTTTTCTCCAGAAAGTGATATGGGATTTGTATAGTGCCACCACTGGGGCCATCTGACTTTAGGAAGACTCTGGGCCCTCAAGAAATGTCTCCTTGAAGGTGTTTTGAAGCCTAACTACACATTTCTGCTCCCCAGGGGTCCCTGCCCCGTAGTGGGCTAGGATTTCTCATTTCACGTGTCATGGAAAGGCATGTTTTCATTCTTAGGCTTACAAAGAGCTTCAGAAAGTATTAGAAGGGATAATCATTATAAGGGGAAACCTCAGTCTATGTGTTAAATAACTAGAATCCTGCCTCCTGTTTCTTTTAGGTTATGATTTGCAGCTTTTAGGTAAAATTAGAGGTTTTTATAACCTCTGGAAATGATGATCTATTTCCATAAAAAGAAATGATGAGTTTTTTCTACCAATTTTTATTGCAGGCTATGTCTCCATGCTCCTAAAACATATTCCATGCAACAAAAAGATCAGGCCATCAGCTTTCCTAGAAACTTTACTTTTGTGCTAACTGAATTTTTAACTTTCCCAGCACTGGCCTAGAGTCATATAGATATAAAGATGAACACCGGGTAACATCTGCAATGGGAAATTGGCAGCAAATCTGTGAACACGTGGAGGTTTCTACCTTTACTCCCAAGGCCAATATTTAATGTCTTGACTGGAACTGCTGATCCAAATGGCCAAGCCCAAGCTCCACAAGCAGTGGAAACTTGTGAAATTCAGGCACACTGGTGATCCGCAAACATTTTATTTGACACAGGCCTGCAGTCTGTTTTGTACAAAAACAAGCAGATTTAGGGAGAGCCATGTATACAAAAGCACAGCTATTATCTCTCTCTTGCTTTCCTGCTGCAGAAGGAAAACCTCTGGCAGCCTGTGTTCATGAAGTACTAAGACAGAAAAGATGTTTCAGGATGGAGCTGCAATTGGCTGAGTATTAGGTGTGGGGAGACCCTACGCATCTCACCCCTACTCACGCCAGGGTAGACCTTTCTTCTGTGAGTGTCTCCAGGACCAGGTCTCCCAAGGGAGTGTGGGGACACAAATTTAACACATCAAACCGTGTTTTCCCAAATATTTTTTACCTTGGACCCACCCCCGGTGATTGCTACGTTTAATATTTACTGAGCGCTTTACAGTTTTCTGGGAGCTGAATAGAATGTTCTCCCAGCCTGGCTCCTTCCTCCGGGAGTGCAATGGCATGAGCTAAGGTTCCTCACACACACATGCACACGCACACATGCACACATACGCTGTACTATCATCTATTGGTAATTTTTCAGGCTGTGTTTACTCTGTATGTTTGGTGCCCTTGTTTCTATTTAATGAGGGGCTTTTCAAGCCCTGCAGCGCATCAGAGTACAGTGACACCCACATCACGAGCAATTTCTAGGAAGCTCGGGAGGAAAGCTTTTTCCAGAAGGCGCTGGAGACCTGGCCCGTCAGTGGGTGTAAGGACCGGCAGCTGCTGCCGCCTCTGGTCTGTTGAGCGGTGGGTTGGGAAGAAGAGGCACTGAGGCACCTTCTCAGGCTGCCTGCTGCCCAGCTTGTTTCCTCCGTCTCTGTCGTTTGGGCGGTTCCTCCCCGAGACTGACCAGGGGCCCCCGTGAGGTGCCTGTAGACCCCGCGGAAGGCGGAGATCAGCACGTTTTCCTGACACGCCTTTATGTACTGATCCCTGGCCTTGTGGCAGGCTCTGTGGCATGGCTAGGAACACGAGATGAGTGAGATGGTGAGCTCAGGGCCCCCGTGTAGGGGTGGGAGGTAAGGCTGAGCCGGGCCTCTTGATAAGGGTCCAGTGGGCAGCTGCAAGGACTCAGACTGGGTTGGGGCGAGAGGGACGTGTTACCCATTTGTGTGGACACCTGTGTTCTCCCACCTCCTTCCCCTCCCCTCATCCAGTCTCTTTCTCTTCCGAGACCCCCAATCCTTTGGGGTTCCAGATTTTGTTTAGAGGAGAGCCGTGAAGTTGTTCTGGAACTAGGTAGGATGTTTGAAGAGTTGGGAGTTAAAACAAATACAGGATGTTTATTAGGAGAACCAATGAGCATACGTCTCCTGTCCTTAATACACAGATACTTTTTTTTTTTTTTTAATTTATTTTTGGCTGTGTTGGGTCTTCGTTGCAGTGCGCGGGCTTCTCCTTGCGGTGGCTTCTCTTGTTGCGGAGCATGGACTCTAGGCGCGTGGACTTCAGTAGTTGTGGCACGTGGGCTCAGTAGTTGTGGCTCACGGGCTCTAGAACACAGGCTCAGTACTTGTGGCGTACGGGCTTAGTTGCTCCGCTGCATGTGGGATCTTCCCAGAGCAGGGATCAAACCCGTGTCCCCTACATTGGCAGGCGGATTCTTAACCCCTGCGCCACCAGGGAAGTCCCAATACACAGATACTTTAAGGAGGGATTCACGTGAATGTCGCATGAATGAAGCAGAAAAAAGGGAAGTGTGCCCTCCATCCACTGGGTTGGCACATGGCAAGTGGTGTGATAGGGGTGAAGCAGTGGTCCCCGTGGGCCACCCATGTCTTTGCCGTGCAGACCACCTTTACTGCTATGGTGGTCGCCTCACCTCATGCAAAAGGCTGTCCATAATCCACGATCTGGATACACCTGAACCGTGTTTCTGTTACTGGGGTCTCATGGCAGGTCTATTAGTAAAGACTTGAGCCCTGGCGGTGATACGTTTTGGGTTTTTCAAATCTGTCACGGTGGGTTTGTAGGCACCTGCTGGTTTCATTCAGCAAAAAGGGGGAACAGAGAGAGAAGGGGAGGAAAAGAGATCCTCTCTGCGCCCCAGCCAGGTCCCAGCTAGAGGCCACAGTCTTCCGGAGGCTCGCTGTCCCTGGAGAGGAGGACAAGCTTCGTGGCTGGTGGAGTTAGCACGAGGCAGCCCCAGTTAATGACAGGATGCTCGGAGCCCAACCAGACCCACGATGGGCAGAGGGATAATGCCGGCACTAGACGGGGCTTTGGTCCAAAGATGAGAAAAGTGAGGCCCAGAGAGGGGAGGTGCTCACCCAGCAAGTTGGTGGCAGATAGACCAAGAGACCTTTCATTCTGAGCAAAGAAAAGCAGTGAGGGTGAGCCCAGAGCGTGGGCTCCTTTTTCTTGGTTAGGTGGGCTTGAGATGCCGTTGAAATGTCCTTTTCTTCTTTCAAAAGTGTGTCCCCTCTCTTAAACACTTAATGCGCTCTTGCTAACCTTTTGCCACCTCCGCCTCTTCAAACCCAGAGGAGAGGAGAGTTCCAGGCCAGCAGAGGGAAGTGTCTGAGAGGCCCCCTGCTAATGGGCTTAGCTCTCAGGTCCAGCCTGCACACGGCCAAGAAGCTTCTGGGGACTCCGAGCTGCATGTGGGGGAGAAACAGCCAGAAGCTCCCGTCCTGGCGACCTCTCACCTTTCCCAGCATCATCCTGTCTGCCAGCCGCCTCTCCCACCAGGAGGCCCTCAGGAGCCCCACCAAGAGTGGGGACCGAAGCGAGGGGAGCAGGCCGAGGAGGGGCTGGCCTTTCCGAAGCCCACCTCCCCTGGATGTCTCCAGACGGAGCCTGGGAGTGTCAAGGTTGTCCGGGAAAGCTTCCTCAGGGAACCAGGGCGCCGTGGAGGTGAGGCCATGGACCCCGGTACCCCAGGTCTGACCTGCCAGCACGTGTCTAACATGCCTGGGGCTCCCATCCTGCCCGAAGGCCCCAGAGAGGCCACACACCAGCATTCGGGGCCAGAACCTGAGGATGCAGACGGCAGCTGCTGTGGCTCTGAGCTGCTGGAGCGCCAGCTTCTGGGAGACCTGACCCAGGAGGGGCCGCCTCTGAAGAGGGAGCAGGGCAAAGAGAGGCTGGGGGGCAAGGAGGTGGATGAAGACCGGGACATTGATGAGTCCTCTCCCCAGGACTCCTTCCCCTCCCAGGTCTCCCCACGTCTGCAGAGCCCCACCACCCAAGGCGGGCCAACCCCCGAGGCAGTTTCCGGAGAAGCCCCTGGGATCCCTGGTTTCCCAGCCAAGGGTGCCATCCCCCTCCCTGTCGATTTCCTCTCTAAAGCTTCTTTAGAGACCCAGGTCTCAGAGCCCGATGGGCCCGGGGAGGGGCCCCCAGCGAAAGGGCACGACGGGCCCCCCGAGTTCATGTTCCACGTGGAAATCAAAGCCAATGTGCAGAAGGAACAGGGACCTTCGGAGGTGGATTTGGAAGGGGCTGCACTTCCTGGGGCCTCTGGAGCAGAGCAAGAGCCCCGGGGCCCCTCTGAGGGCGAGGACACAAAAAAGACTGACCTTCCAGAACCATCTGAAAAGCAGCCTGCAGCTGGTCTGCCGGGGAAACCCGTCAGCCGGGTTCCTCAACTCAAAGGTCTGTGTCTTGAGCTCCTTTGCTCCTGCCCGGCGACCTTGTGTGCCACCCAGGCTGCGGGCACTGCCACTGAGCTTCCGGCCCCTCCTTGGCTCCTGCCGCTTCCAAGGCCCGGGGGACAGCCACCAAACCGGCCACCTGGGCCTCTGCTGACCCTCCCGCCTCCTCCTGCCCTTCAGGCTCCTCTCACGCTTGCCCGCCGTTTTGCATGTCACCAACACCCCCCGCCCCGTGCTTTCTGCCCCGTTCGCTTCTCTGGCCACTTGATTTATCCACAAGGTTCCATTGGCCCGCTGGTGGGCCGCACTCCACAAAGAGCATAGCAGCTCTTCCCACTTTGGAGGGCTTGTTATGGGTCTCAGATTCATTGCCGAGAACCCTCCCAACCCTCCCAAGTGGGCATAATTAGCCCCACTTTGCAGATGAGGAAACTGAGGCTCGGAGAGGTAAAGTACCTTGCTGAAGGTCACTGAGTATTAGGTGATGGAGCCAGGTTCGGAATCCAGGTAGGTCTGCTCCGAAAGGCCCTCCCTTCCCTATACACCACAGTGCCTTCCAGAAGGTCCTGAAGTGTGTCCTCCTAGCCCGGAGACTCAGAGGGCACATGCCTGTCTTCTTCGGCTCTGTCAGTGGACAACACATCACATGTAGCAGGCGACACACACAAGCATTCGGAGGTGGCCCAGAGTCCCCACCCCCACTCCACTCCACCCTGCCTTGCGGCAGGATAGACAGTGAGCGGAAACAAAAACTCCCTGTGGAAGAAAACACTTCCTCTTCCCTCGGCAGAGCCCAGGCAGTCCCTGTGCTGGGATCGCAGGGGTCTCAGCCCTGGCCCAGTCTTGAGCCCTGGGAAGCGTCACTGCAGCAGCCCTTCAGGAGCTGGAGAGATGGGAGGGGAGGTTCCCAAGGGTCAGGGTCTGTGTCCTGTCAGTGAGAGGACAGTTTATACTCCAGAGGAGGCCTCATGGCCACAAGTCGGGCGCATTCATATATTTAGGTCCTGTAGCATTTTAGAATTATCTGCGGGGCCCAGAAATTGAGGCTACTTAAGCTGTCAGTTGCAGACATCTGTTAAATGTGGATTCGAGTCTACTCGTCGTGAAAACTTTGGAATGTTATAGATAAAGGAACCTGTATTTAAAATTTAAGACAGAGTCCTACTTTAAAATATCCTAAACTCCAAAATAGTACGGGACAAAATACTGTGACTTGACAGATTACAACAGTGTTTCCTGAAGTGGCATTTTATTGAATACTGGTCCACTGGATGTTGATAGGTGCGTCCAGGGGAAAAAGAGTTCCATGGTCCAATTAGTTTGGGGAAAAAAACAGGTGAAACAAAGTTAAACAGGGTTTGCTGCAGCAGGACTTGTCAGAGCCTTTAATATTCTAATAATGTACATTATGACCCTCTGAGAAGGATACATGCTATGCGTTTCCCCAGTTCGCCAGTCAGCACTGGGAAATGCTGATCTAGCGGATGCTTTTGTTGTGACATAGCTGATGATGGTCACTGGGGCAAAAGATGTGAATCAGGTCCGCCTGGGGCTCTTGTTAAAATGCAGATTCCTGGGCCCCACCTTAGGCTTACCGTCTCAGAGTGAGCCCGGGATTCTGTATTTTAGGAATCTCTCCCAATGGGGTTCTGCTGCATAGTAAAGTTTGAAAACCTCTGGGCTAGGTCATCAGTGCTGGTCACTCTAGAAATCTGGTCTCCAGTAACCAGTGAGATGCTCCAAGCAGCCCCATTGTCCCTGGAGCAGGGGAAATACAATATTGAAGCCGAAGACAGAAACCTATAGTTAGTTTTCAATAATGAATGCCAATAGTAGGAGTGAGTTAGAGGTGACACTGGTAGACAAGTGGATTGGTTTCACCAAGGGGTGTGGCTTTCCAAACACAAGAAAGGATCAATGGTTTGGTCCTAAAATCCAGAGGTTATCTATAGGATGTTTGACGGTAGCTAGATTGTTGCCAACTTGGAGAAATAGCAAGCATTAGTCCTCTTGGGAGAGCCTATAAGTGGTGAGAAGACCCTCCAGGGTTGGGTCAAGGGTGGGATGGGCTTGTCAGAGAGCCAGCTGGGGCTGGTCACCGAAGCCCCCATTAGTGAGGGGTGGGCTCTGGGAAAACAGCCTATGCCCCTTGGCCCTTGAATGAGCAGAGGGTCCTGCAGGGACCGGGGCCTGGCTGAGCTGCCCCATCCGTGGCCCTGGGTTTTCCAAATGCCCCTCCTTGGAGTGGGGTTGGCCCCAGCTGGGGGAGGCTGACCCCGACAGAGACGGGGAGGGAGCCTGGGAGAGGTGGTCCTGCACTGTCTACCTTCCCTGATTGCCCCTGTGCCAACATATGCCCGGAACAGTTTCCCCTCTGCATGTCCCTGCCCTCGGCCAGCCTGCTGCCCCCTCCTGTCAGGGTGCTCCAAGCAATGACTCCAGTGTGCTGTGTTGATACTAACAACGAGACCCTAACAGATTCAAGGGGAAAGAAAATCAACTGGATTTCCACTGGCCCAACTGAACAAGACATGTTGTATGGATCCTGAGAAATCAGCTCCACTCCATCGGGCTCTTTGTGAGCTGTGCGAATGGGTGTAACATACGTTCTCATTTTATATTTTATCAGCTCGCATGGTCAGTAAAGGCAAAGATGGGGCTGGACCTGATGACAAAAAAACCAAGGTAAGCTGACAAAACCACGAAATCTCTCTGCTGCCATCAAGTTGATCAAGAAGCCATGCTTTGTATCTGAATTAATCTTTATATATAACATGTGGAGAGCGTTTGTCCCTGAAGTACAACTGTCATTCAAAGCGCTTTGTGTTTTTATGCAAACTTTTAAAATTCCAGCATTTATCCATGGACGCTTGGACCAGGGAAGGGCAGTCAGCAAGTTATGAATTAATTAATGCTCCTAATTGTAGTTGCATCAGCATAGTTTGAATTAAGACGTTCACAGTAAATGAAGGTGTGTTTGAATTTTCTGCAATGAAGTTTGGATTTTGCACATTTTACACTTCCCGCTACAGGTCTAGGCTCAGCAAATATGTATCTGTAGACATACATGCACACAGATATATTTAAGATATATCTAGAAAATACCATTTACTTAGGGGGCTGAGGGAGTACTGAGCAAGAAAGGGATCTCCAGCCTGAGACGGAGGGTCCTGGAAAAGCCCTGGAAGAGAGGACCTGTGAGGCAGGCCAAGAAGGAAATATGAAGGGGGTTGGTGACGTAGGAGTGAGAAGAGGCATTCTAAGGAGTAGGACCAGCACAAGCAAAGGCCCGGGGGCATAAGGAGACTGTTTGGGAGTTCTGAGCAGATCGGCTTGGTTGCTGCCGAGCTCGGAGTGGGGCTGACACAGGCTGGAGGAGGGAAGCCTGACACACCACCCTACGTGCTGAGTGGACACGTGGGCCATGATGCCATGGACGCCGTCCTGAAATCCTGCCAGCCGGTCTTCAGAAACCCCCCGAGGCACAGAAAATGAAGCAACCTGCTCACCACCAAAACCACACCCGGAACAATGTGGTCCTTCTCATGCTCCCTTTCAGCTGTAGTTTACTCTCCTCCATGACTGTGCATCTTGGAAAAAGCTCCTGTAACTGCATGGTAGTATTTTGCCAGGAAAGTCTCACTGGGGCCCTAGATGAAGACCTGTTTTTCTTAAAGGCGTCTCAAATGTCCCATATGCATGCTGCCTGAAACGCCTGGGTCTTAATCGGTCCTGGAGGCCTGATGGAGCCCCCAGATGCAGAGTGAAGCCCTAAGAGTTTGGTCGTGTGTGTTGAGGGCCGCTGCCCGAAGTGCCTGCCCTAGAGGAGGTGGGGTTCGCCATCAGGACTCTGCCCATCAGTGGGGCAGCCGAGGGACCTGCAGGGACTTGAGGGAAGGCAATAGCTGCTTGCCAATCATGATGCCCATTCAGGGGAATCCCGTCCTCATGCCCGCATGCATTCTGTTCCTTCATCCATCAGGAAGCTGTCCCTGCCCTGGAGCTGCTCACAGCCTCACAGCAAGGGGTCAGATCTCTCACGAACCTTGGCCACTTGGCCAGGTAGGGAGCAGTGCCAGGGGAGGGGGACCTCGCGCAGCTGGGGAAGGAGGGGTTGCCAGTACCCAGCCTCAGCTTTTCTTGTCAGCAGCCCCAGGGCTTCAGCCTGCATCCCTCCCCTCACCCCCCCTGCTCCAGCCCTCTCGCCCTCACCCTCCCCAAGGCTGGCAGCAGAGGGGGTCTCAGCCACCTTAGTGATGAACCCCAGTAACAAAGTCTCTGGCCAGGACCCTGCTCTGTAGCTCTGACTTCCTCCTTGGAACACCTCTGGACTTGGCCTCTTGATTGTATTCCTGAAGGCATGGCCCTTCCTCCTCCCAGGCCACCCTTCTCTACCAGGGCCACACATCCCCGTCCAAGGCCCCCAGAGGCCATCCAGACAAACCGCAGGTGTCGGCCACCATCCTCCACATGCTCTCATCTCCGTGAGGTCAGCCAGCTCATAGACCCCTGTCCCATTGGCCGCCTGCCCCACCCAGCCTATTTCCTTAGGTGGATCATGTTCAGGAGTAAACAGTGGCCAGATAAGATTCACCAGACAGTGTTTAGTTTTGAGACTTTATTCAGAAAGTGTGTGTGTGTGCACATGTGATCTAAGTGGTGTCAGGCAGACTCTTCAAGACCTGGGGCAGGCACAGTTCTGATTTTAGCAAGGACAATTCTATCAGTGTGGTGGAAGAGGGCCAGGAGTTAGGGGGCCAGCATGAGCTCCCCACCTGGAACTGAGCAGAACCTGGGGCACTTCTGACCGATGACGCATTGGAGCTGTTTTCTTGAGAAACATCCTAAGAATCACATACTTTTGGCGACCTCCATCAACTCTTTGGGTGCGAGACACCTTTAAACCAGTGGTCTCCAAAGTGCAGAGCTGAAGTAGATCCAATGGGCTGGAGAAAGAACATACCAGAAAGTCTATCCATTTTCCAAGTTCTGCCATATGAAAGTTTCATAATGTTCATCATATGTTAGCATCGTAGTATACGTATTAGCTGATGCATAACTACAAGTACATGAGATGCATGGTCACTTCCTGTTCTTCCTGATAAGAAGGACTGATAAGGGTGCGTGATCCAAACAGCTTGGAGATCACGGCTTTAAACCATTACCTGTCTTATTTATTTGTAATTACTGTCCTTTTTTCAGTTTGTTCATTTCTCCCATGTGCTGACTTTTATTTTGATTTTATTCATGTTTATGTTTAAGACATCCACACCTTCCTCTGCTAAAACCCTGAACAATAGGCCTTGCCTTAGCTCCAAACGCCCCACTCCTGGTAGCTCAGACCCTTTGATCAAACCCTCCAGCCCTGCCGTGTGCCCAGAGCCATCTTCTCCTAAACACGTCTCTTCTGTCACACCCCGAACTGGCAGTTTTGGAGCAAAGGAGATGAAAGTCAAGGTAAGGAAACCACCTTTGGAAAGAATCAGGCTGCTCTCCTGTGGTTTTCAAGTGTATGCTTTTCTAGCTGCAAAGACCTTTCTTTGGATAAGCTCTTACCTAGAAGCGCCACGTAGAACAGTTAAAATTCTGGTTGAAACAAGGAAAAGGAGGCACAGTGCCATCCTTCTTGGCGCCCCTTCGGCCCTCGTGGCAGCAGCCCCTAAGGCACCGGAGGGGACCCTGGTTTGGAAATCACCACTCTGTTTGGGTTCCTTTGTCCATTTCTGACTTTGGTAACCGGAGGTGCTTCCAGGTTGCCCGCATTTGGGTCGGACAGCATCACTCTGCAGCCATGCCTGTCCCACCAGTTTACTCCTTCCTGAACTATCTCATGGTCCTCAGTTCATGTCAGTTTCTTCTTTGAGTTTGTGTTATATGTCAAGGTCATCAACTGGGTCCCCAGTCAGCTGACTGTGCTTGTGCATCTGTGCTCCACCTTTGGCCAGTTTGCTAATTGATGCTGGTGTTCACCCACCAAGGGCTCTTAGCACACCTGAGGTGGTACTGAAGCCTGAGGCTTGTTTGGGAGAGAACAGGAGGATAGGGCCGAGCTCTGTTAGCACTCTCGATCAGTTTCAACAAACTGTCTCCGTGTCCCTCTGAAACTAACCACCACCAGTCAGATAAATCCCTAAGGGAGTCAGAGAATGGTGTCCACGTAGGAAGAGTCTACAGATGTCCTGCCCGCCGACACTGGTTGGATGATAAACTCGATCATTGCTATAAGCTCTGTTGACTTTTTATTAAATACATTAGCTCAGCTCTTGCAGATAACTCATGTAAAATGTCCCTCCAGGAGGAAAAGGTAGGCATTTGGGAGGGGCTGTGGATTTGTGTGCCCAGCAAACCCTCATCATTGTAGAGTACATTTGTTGTATCTGGCTGGCAAAGTGTCACACTGACCTTAGCCTCATTTGGAACCACGGTGGTTGAATGGGGCTGGCATTGACACTGGGTGGCAGGAACCTTTCCCGGTCGTAAAAACCACTCTACCGTGCTTCGGTTTACAGGGGGCGGATGGTAAACCTGGAACGAAGATCGCCACACCCCGGGGAGCGGCCCCTCCAGGCCAGAAGGGCCCGGCCAACGCCACCCGGATTCCAGCAAAAACCACTTCCACCCCAAAGACCCCGCCGGGCACTGGTAAGAGGGATGTTCTCTGGAATCCAAGTCGGGGGGAGAGCTCGCTGTGGAGGCCCTGACAGTTAAGCTCTGGTAGCTGATCGATGCCTGCAGTTTACTAAGCACCAAATGTTCATTTTTTAATTTTCTGAGCTAGATGTTGAATCCCCACTTTTTACCATGAAGAAATCGAGGCTCGACTAAGACTAACCAGCCTTTTAAGCATGAGGAAAATGCAGCCGTAAGACTAATAACTGATGGAAAAGTGGCTTCTCTGAGATCCTTGGACCCCACGTCCAGGGCCCCTGGGAGGTGTTTTTCAGTCCCCAAATGAGGGTTAGGTCACTATAGGTGACCTCACACAGGGCACGGCCCCTGCTAACTTGCTGGGATGTTAGGGACCCTCTGACAGAACCTAAGAATCTTAGCTAAGCAGTCACATGCTGGGCCCGTTCCCCTGGGCTCCTGTGAGTAAAACTCACTCAGTTCTGAGTACCAGGCAAGGCTTCACTTGAGCCATTTTGCTTCCATTGGGGACAACCAGTCTGAGTGCCCCTGTCTCACCGCCCTAGGGACTGTCCCAGGCAACTGGGTTTAGATTGTGCATGACGCGGGGGGCGTCTGGCCTGCGCTGGCTCCGGGGTGGTGCTCAGGGGCCCTGTGGATCTTATGTGGGCTGTGCGTGAGGCCTGGGCTGGTGCCACGGGGCCTCTGCTGCTCCTTGGCCCCGGGGTGGCCGCTCAGAACCCTTGTCTGCTGCATGTCTTGGCCGTGGTGTTTCTCGAGGTTGCCGTAGGGTGGGGCCTGCACTGAGGCCCTAAGGTTGGTTTTCTCCCACAGGGTTTTTCCTCATGTATACAATACATATGATACGGGGTAATTTACGGGCTTGTGACTGGAATTTTTACATGATTTTGACCCTGCATTTTTTCACTGGACATTATGCCAGTTGATTCATGCAGCTGGCGTCATACCTGGAAACAAGAACATGTGTTTCTCTTTGGATCTTACCTGCTCTTGGGTGGACAGATCTCCCCCAAGTTGGCCTTGTTTCCTGCCAGATGGGGCCCCTGCTCCCTGACCCCGTTCCCCGCCTTGCTCGCCTCTGTGGATGGCCTGGCTGGGCATGACTTGGGCGCCCATAGACAAACACTCGTTAAGGCCTCTTTAAGCTCGATGATAACGGGCTTTCTGTGGATTTTTCTTTTTAAGCTACCAAGCAAGTGCAGAAAAAACCACCCCCTGGAGGGGCAAAATCTGAGAGAGGTAATTCTGAGCCTGCTTCGCCCAGCGGGGTCATGCCTTTTGCGCATGTGGCTCTTGGTTGGCTTAGGTTTTTAGGGCCGGGAGGACGTGCTTCTGAAACGTAGGTTTCCCACGTTGAGCCTGAAGTTGGAACAGTCAGAATTCCTGCTCCTCTCTTCGTGTGGTTTGTGCGGATATGTCTGTCCGACGGGGCTTTCTAATCCTGCGTGCTCTCACTTCAGCCGAGGGCTGTGGTGGGCCCAGGGGAGAACGTGCCTCGAGCTGATACGGGGGCTGGAGGTCTGCACTGGCCCTAACCAGGTTACGTGTGAGATCGCACTGGCATCCTGTGGGTGACGGTCGCTGTGCTGGACCCGGGGACGTCGAGTAACTTGCCTAAGGTCACTCTGCAATTCAGTGGCGCAGAAAGAATTTGAAGCCACCACCAGATCCACCAGCCAGCCTGTGTGCCTGGGGGCAGAGGGTGGGGGGCACCGAGCCTGGAGGCTTCGTCTGCCCTGCTGCTGCAGAGCTTGGCACCGTGAGGGAGTTCCAGCACACATGGAGACTCAGCTAAAAGCCACATGCTCCTTCTCCCCTCGGCAAGAGAAGTCGCCGCTTCCAGCAAAGAGCTGCCCTTCTCCAGCCTGGGGCCCGGCAGGTCCCTGTTTGGTACAGATGGTTCCTGGGGCGGGGGCATCAGCCACCCTCAGAGCTGGAGCCCAGCCTCCAGCCCAGTGGCTCTCAGACTCGAGTCTGCTCAAGAAGCCCTGGGAGCGTGGGAAGCACCAATTTTGCAGGCCCCACCCCTAGAGATTCTGTCCTAGCAGGTCTAGATGGGGCCTGGAGATCTGCATCTTACAGGTCCCACTCCCCCGTGGTGGCTCTGGAGATTCTGATGCAGGGGTGCCTGGGCCACACTTGGTGAAACACGAATCCAAGAGGCAGACGGAATAGCCAACTATTAAAGCGTGATGGGGGATGAGAAGTGCAGGAAGAGACCCATGTTAGGGAGCCCAGGGCTGTTCTGCTGGGAGAGGGATGCCCCCAGCAGCCTTCCTGGAGGGCTTGGCGCCGCATCGTGCCTGGAAAAGTGCACTGCTATTTGCTGCGCGTCGCTTTGGTGGGGAGGGGGTTCTCGGGAGGGCAGGGCGGCAGGAAGCAGCATGGCTTGTTTGGAGGGCCAGGGACAGATGGACACGAAGCAGGAATACCACTGGGGAGCCCAGGTACCACAGAGGAGTTGGGAGTTTGGCTGGGGTCTGAGGGAAAGGAGCCTTGAACTTGGCGAACGGCTTAAAATTCACCCCATGGTTAAAGAGTCCAGTGGATCCAGATGGGCCCCTGGCCCAGCACCGCATTGCCCTTATTCAGGGCACAGGCCACGTATCCCTGCCCGGCCTCACTCTCACTGCAGGCATTACAATTTTTTCCTCTGAGCTCAGAGTGGGTAAATGACTTGTCTGAGACCACACAGCTAGCTGGAGCCTCTCCTGACCCCAGGGCCACAGGGCAGAGTTGGTCCCCCTCTAGGGGGTACTGGGTGGTCCTTGGCGACCACTCTTTTGCTCCTCTGGGAAGCAGGATGTCTCTGTCGCAACGCAGCAAGGCTGGGAAGTGGGGACGTTTCTCTAGAAATGGGACCAAGGGCAGCCTCCTGCTGGTTTGACTGAGCTTCTGACCTTGTTCCCACGTGCCTGATCCAGCCCTGAGTCTGGGAGTGGAGCCCAGGACAGATAGCCCTTTGCTAAGTGGCCTCATGCCCGCCTTCCTCTCCAGGTGAATCCGGGAAATCCGGGGACCGCAGTGGCTACAGCAGCCCCGGCTCCCCCGGCACCCCGGGCAGCCGCTCCCGCACCCCTTCCCTGCCGACCCCGCCCACCCGGGAGCCCAAGAAGGTGGCAGTGGTCCGCACGCCACCCAAGTCGCCGTCTGCAGCTAAGAGCCGCCTGCAGACCGCCCCCGGGCCCATGCCAGACCTGAAGAACGTCAAGTCCAAGATCGGCTCCACGGAAAACCTGAAGCACCAGCCGGGAGGCGGGAAGGTAAGGGCGTGCGAAGGCTGGCTGTGCGGGAGCAGGCGGGTGGGTCCCCCGCAGCGGGGCTGGAGGCGGGCGAGTGGCTCTCCTGCCACCACCAGCCTGGGTCCCCTCCCCCCCACCCCCAGAGCACAAGCACCTCCCCGGCCTCTTCAAGGAAAGACAGTAGGTTACTGTTCGGTTCTTTATTGGGGTCACCACCGTGAGTGCCCTGCTCAGGGGAGAGAAAGTACCGGTTCTTCCCTTCCTCACTTCAGCCCTTGCCGATTGGACGGATCTGAGGTGACAGGCTTGTAGCTCCATGACCTGGCGGTTCTCAAAGTGGGCGCCACAGGGGTTCCCTGGCTGCCTTGTGTTTCAAAAATGAGATAACCAGTCCATAGGTGGGTGTGTCTCTGGTGTTGGTTGGACATTTGTTTAGGTCCCAATTCTGGGGAAATTCGTGATTCTGTTTTGAACAACTGATTCTTCCAGAGACAAACGGGTGCTCATGACATTTCTGGGTCTCCCAAAGTTGGAGAATATCAGCTTCCAAGGGCCAGAGGTGGAGAGAAATGGGGACGGCCTGGACCCTCTTCCTTCTCTTCTTGACCCCATCCCCCGTTGTATGAGTTTCCTGGGGTTGACATACAAAATACCACGGCCTGGGCGGCTTATACAACAGAAATGTAATGCCTCATAGTTCTGGAGGCCAGAAGTCCAAGATCAAGGTGTCAGCAGGGTTGGTGTCTTCTGGGGCCTCTCTCCTTGGCTTGTAGGCGCCGCCTTCTCCTCACGTCCTCACATGGTCCTTCTCTGGGTGTCGCTATGTCCCAGTCTCCCCCTCCTATAAGGACACCAGTCATATTGGATTAGGGCCCACCCTAATGAGCTCATTTTAACTTAATGAGCTCTTTAGAGACCCTGTTCCAAATACAGTCCCATTCGGAGGTGCTGGGAGTTAGGACTTCAGCATGTGGGTTTTGGGGGACGCAATGCAGACGATAGCAGCCCCCCCCGCCAGCACCAGCGTGGGGAACAGAGAAGGAAGAAGGCAGCCGGGAAAGGGGTCGGAGGACCGAGACCCAGCTCTTGTGCTGGGCCTTCCAGGCTGGGCCGTTTTGGGGGCAGCGAGCCTCCTGGTGGGCAGGGCCAGTGTTTCCCTTTCAGTCGGGACCCCCAGCTGGGGCCCCCGCACTCTTGATTTTATTAATCACTCTTGTCTGGGGCCTGGGTCACCGCGGAGGGAGGGTGTCTCGGAGCACCTTTGGTCCATGTTGGTGCCATTGCCTGAAACCCTGCACTTTGCTTCCCGTGGAGCCTCAGGGACCCCTGCTGGCCTTTCCCATCCTTGGGACCCGAACAGTCCTGCCCGGTGGGGAGGTCTGGGTACCTCTCGGGGTCTCATCGCACTGGTCTTTGGGCCACAGTGCTGGGCCTGAGCCGTGTTTCCCTTCCTGCAGTGTTTGCTGTGCTTCGTAAAGATGCCTGTCTCCTTCCAGAAGGGGCTCTGGCGCAGCTGGCTGGGGCGCTGGCTTGAAGTTGACCCCTCTGTGAGGTTCCGGGGGCAGAGGGACCCCCAGGGAGAGGGTTTCCAAGGTGATGGGATGTTTCCCACTGGCGTTCGCACCCCTCCCTCAACGCTGTGGATGTCCCGTGTGTGCCCTGTTTTCATAGCACAGAGCATTTGCCTCTGTTTTGAAAAATGAAAAACAAAGGCCCACATGGCCAATTCTGCACCACTGAGAAGATTGTGGGGCTGTGACCAGCGTGCTCACGGTGAGAGGGAGACCATGACCATCAGTGTCTCCCAGCCTGCGGGGTCTGTCACACATCCGCAAACACCCGCCGGCTCCCCCAGCCCATTCGGCCCCATTCGGCCCCATTCTCGTAGCTCCGCCGAGAGCAGCAGTGACAGGCCTGACTGGGAGGAGCCCACCCCTCGCACCTGAGCTGCCCGCCCCGAGGGCCAGAGACTTGATGCTCAGGGCGGAAATGGGGAGGGTGCCCCCAGGTTATGGCCGCACCGTGCTGGGCGCAGACGTGTGTCCATGGCAACTGAAGGTTAAAGGAGAAAAGTGACTTCTCTTGGGGCTTACTGGGGAGGAGATGTGAGGAAATAGAAGAAGGGGAAGTAACAGCTTCCCCTTAAATTCCATGGAAAACCTAGAAAATTGTGTGAAACAAAAAAAACCTGACCCATAACAAAGTTCAACACATTCATCTCCAGGAAAAACGACAAGAAAAGGAAAAAAGAAGGCACCTGGGATCCACACAGAAGGCCTTTTAAAATGACTAGCCCGGGGCTTCCCTGGTGGCGCAGTGGTTAAGAATCTGCCTGCCGGGCTTCCCTGGTGGCACAGTGGTTAAGAATCCACCTGCCAATGCAGGGGACACGGGTTTGAGCCCTGGTCCGGGAAGATCCTACATGCCACAGAGCAAGTAAGCCCGTGCGCCACAACTACTGAGCCTGCGCTCTAGAGCCCGTGAGCCACAACTACTGAGCCCGTGTGCCACAACTACTGAAGCCCGCGCGCCTAGAGCCAGTGCTCCGCAACAAGAGAAGCCACTGCAACGAGAAGCCCACGCATCGCAACAAAGAGTAGCCCCCGCTCGCCGCAACTAGAGAAAGCCTGTGTGCAGCAACAAAGACCCAGTGCAGCCAAAAAATAAATAAATGAGTATATTTAAAAAAAAAAAAAAGAATCTGCCTGCCAATGCAGGGGACACGGGTTCGAGCCCTGGTCTGGGAAGATCCCACATGCCACGGAGCAACTAAGCCCGTGAGCCACAACTACTGAGCCTACGTGTCTGGAGCCTGTGCTCCGCAACAGGAGAGGCCACGACAGTGAGAGGCCCGCGCACCGCGATGAAGAGTGGCCCCCGCTCGCCACAACTGGAGAAAGCCCTCGCACAGAAACGAAGACCCAACACAGCCAAAAATAAATGAATAAATAAATAAATAAATTTTAAAAATAAAAAAAATAAAAAATAAATAAAATGACTAGCCTTGGACTTTCCTGGTGGCACAGTGGATAAGACTCTGCGCTCCCAATGCAGGGGACCCGGGTTCGATCCCTGGTCAGGGAACTAGATCTCACATGCATGCCGCAACTAAGGAGCCCACGTGCTGCAACTAAGGAGCTGGCGAGCCACAACTAAGGATCCCGCAAGTTGCAACTAAGGAGCCTGCCTGCTGCAACTAAGACCCAGTGCAACCAAATAAATAAATAAATAAATAATAAAATAAAATGACTAGACTGAAGGTCCCTCAAGGTCCCCGTGAGATCTTTGGGTCCCTGTGGCCTCTCATTCAGCCCAACATACAATACAGTAAGTGCTCAATCACTGTTTATTCGGCTACAAAAGGGACAACGAATGCTCCAAGAGTCTGAAGGATAACTCAACCCCCTGAACAGATGACACGTTGAAGAAGGAGGAGCAGGAGACGGTCATGTTTGTAAACCTGCGGAGCCTGAAAACCGCAGCAGATCACTGGTTGGAAAAAAATGTAAAACATCTGTTTTCTGCTTCGTACTTTTCTCTGTTTTCATGATTTGCTACAGTGAACATGTATTGCTTGAAGAGTCCAAAACGAAATTACTTTTAAAGGAAAATGCAGATGATCACTTGGCCACTTTAACAGAACCAGCTGGATCCACCAAAGGTGGGGAGGAAAGGAAGGAGTAGCAGTTCTCCTGCAACTGCAAAGGAGAATCACCTGGGGCAGGGAAGGGGGAGGATTCTTTTAAAAATCCTAGTGCCAGAGCCTCTCCCTGGCCCGTGAGAATCTTGAGAGGGCCTCCCTAGGGGTTCCCAGTGTGCAGTCCAGGCTGAGACCCCATGGGGAGCTAAGATCCCACATGCCTCACGGCCAAAGCATAAAACAGAAGCAATATTGTAACAAATTCAGTAAAGACTTTAAAAATGGTCCACATCAATAAATAAATAAATAAATATTAAAAAAAGGAAAAATATGGATAGAAATACAGTTGTGACTGGAGGTGTCACAGTAGATATTAGTAAAGTAAAAGATAAAAGGACATTGGGCTTCCCTGGTGGCGCAGTGGTTGAGAATCTGCCTGCCAATGCAGGGGACACGGGTTCGAGCCCTGGTCTGGGAAGACCCCACATGCCGCGGAGCAACTGAGCCCCTGAGCCACAACTACTGAGCCTGCGCGTCTGGAGCCTGTGCTCTGCAACAAGAAAGGCCATGATAGTGAGAGGCCCGCGCACCGCAATGAAGAGTGGCCCCTGCTCGCCGCAACTGGAGAAAGCCCTCGCACAGAAACGAAGACCCAACACAGCCACAAATAAATAAATAAATTTTAAAAAAAGATAAAATGACATAGAAAGTCCATGTAATTGAAAGGGGAAAATTAACAAATATCAGGAATTAAACTGTAGGGCAAAGGGTTTATCTGTTGTTAAGAGTTCAGATATTATGTCAATAATCTATTTAGTCCATAAAGAAAAATACCTATAAATATAGAGAAGCAGAAATTGCTTCTAATCTCTAACCTCAGTGTAATACACCAGAACTTCATTGTGTGCATATCACCAATATGACCACAAATGCCTGGGAATTAAAAACTTTTCCTTTGTCACTGCTCATTCAGTTTGGAAATGAAAATGCCTTTTCCAAGTGCCTTGATAACAAATGCCATAAATTATGTGGTGATGCCCCCAAATTGTACTTAGAAGGAATTCATAATTTTAAATGCTTTTCTCATTTTAAAAAATTAATGACTGCAGCATATAAATTATGTTCTTATTGGAGGGAAAAAAGAATACAAGAAAAGAATAAGAATACAGAAACAAAGATAAGAGCAGAAATAAATTAGAAAACAGAACATACAATGGCACCAAAAGCTGGTTCCTTCTCTCTTTCCTTTATTCATTGATCCAACATTCCTTGGGCACCTCTGAACGCCAGGCCCTGTGCTGTGAGAGTTTCTGCCCCCAGGCCCAGGCAGGAGAGAGAGACACGTGAGCAGATAAAAAGGGGCAAGAGGAGAGGTTGGCCGGGGAAGCATATGCAGGAGGGAGCAACCTGCACCATCGAGGGGCCCCCATACTGAGGGTCACCTGTGTTGTGGAGTGTCACCCACAATATCAGTTGTTACCAAGTCAGAGAAGATAGGACAGACCCTTGTTTGGGACTGTCATTGGGTCTTTGAAAGGGCAGTCCCCCACATAGAGTGCTGGAGACACAGAAGAGAGAATAGTGGGAAACTGCACCTGGAGATACTCAGAGCAAAAGCAAAATAAAGCTAAAACTGGCACCAGCTGGGGTAGCAGAAGGGCGTGGGTTAGGGTGGAGTTTTGTTCGTTTACGCGAGAGCTTTGGAGAGTTAAGAGCTGATAGAGGGAGGTCCCTGCTGGGTCTGCTGTGAACCAGCTCTGTGTTTGCCCCGATAGGACGGGATAGGATGGAGAAGAAGGAGGGTAATAGAGAGCACCCGCCGCAGAGCCTCTGGCTTGACTGTCAGTGAGTCACGGAGGGGGAGGTGAATAAGAGGGCAGGTCTGGGCCCAGCCGAGGTGAAGGCAGCACCAACCTCAGCAGCGTCTCTGTGTGGTCAGCGGAGAGCACAGAGGTCCCAGGTACCTTCCATCGTGAGAGAGAAGGAGCTCATATGGGGCTGAGGCTGCCAGGTAAGGAGAACTGGGGGTATCCCTGTGGCTGCCAAGGTGAGAAGGGACATGCAGAGTCATGACCAGAGCATGGGGGGGTGGTCTGGTTGGCTTTGAGCAGATGGAGCTAAAGTCACTTCCTCCGAGGATGTCCAAGGCAGTCGCTGGGATGCCAAGGCCCCAGGCAGGACAGAAACCTACCAAAGCTGCCGGGCTTGGAAAGCCTTGGGCTGCAATATTCCAGGTGGCCACAAGATGGCGACAGCATGCTGTGTCTGTCTCCATTCTGGAGCACTGAGTGTTTCAAAAATTGGTTGTATTTGTTGAAACTTTGTCTCATTTTTAAAAGTACACGTGTGGAACATTTATGTGGAGTAAATAAAGTGAGTCTGTACCTAGGATAGTTTGCTTGTCCTGGGTCAGGGCCAGGCACTCAGCTGAACTTGAGCTGAAGTGTCAGGCTGTGCAGAGCCAGGCTCGGACCCTCCTCTGGGATAGCCTTGGAACTCTGAGACCCTCTGGGCATCTCTCCCTATACACAGCGTCTGTGTTTCTGGGAAAAAAATCTTGTGTAAATCCCATCATTATAAAGAATCTTGGGGCAGTCACTGTTTAAAGGAACAGTATAAATAGTTCTAGAGGTGACTCCCCTATTACTTGATCTCCTGTGTCAGTTCTCAGGCTGACCACCTTGGACTTGAAGAGAAGGCTTGCTGTGGGCGTCCGGTGCCCACCCCAGGTTAAATTCCCACCAGAGCATCCCAGCCCCCAGTCCTCAGCACTGGGCCTGTTGACCCTAGCGAGGCCAAGCCGGGCCCAGTGCCAGGCAGTGCTCGAGACAGGCCTCACCAGGGGTGACCCAAGGACACTGGGCCAGCCTGGAAGCTGCTGGGGTGGGAGTGGCGAGGGCTGGGCGATCTGGAGCACCTCAAGAAATCTGAGCCCAAACAGAACCAGAACAAGGTCTGATGAGGGTTTGGAACCATTTTGGGTTCTCCAGGAAATGGATTAAACCAAAGTGGACCCGCTCCCAGGCTCACACCACCCCAGCGTCTCCTCCAGGGTCGAACCCTGACCACAGGAATTTATCCCTTGACTAGGAATCCCCGGGATCAAAATTTGGAGCTTCCAAAACATTGTTTTTTTCCTTTGGCTATTTTCAGTGTCCGCCCAGAGCTGAGGCTCAATATCATACGTTTACTCTAGTTGGGAAATTAAGTTTCAGGATTCCAATTTCATAATACGAACCGTTGCCCTTTTTTCTCCTTTCTGTAAATCTACCATTCTGAAAAGGGTGTTGACTTAATCTGACAACTAACAGTAATTCAGGTCTGCTTTGTAAATATCCTTATGTCTCCTGCCAAATCCCACAAAAGCTCGTTGCCTTTTTTGTGGGATTGGAACAAGAAAAAGCTGCACAGAGAAAACATTTCTGTGTATGTTGCACATCTTGTTATTGCTTAATGGCTCTTGAGTTTTTTGATGATGTTCTTCTAAGGATTAATACAGAAAATAAGGCAATCCTCCTTGAAAAATGGGTAAGTTTTCTTTGTCAGATAAGAGAGTTATGTAACCCAACATGTTTTCGCTTTTTGCCTTGGCCTCCAGGAAGCTCAGAGCTAAATGTAATGATCAGTCTTATCATTGTCAGTCCTGACGACCTCCCGTTCTTTTACCATTGTCTTTTCAATCTTCTTGTTTTATTATTTTGTGTATTGGCGTGTGTTTTCTAATTCTAAACTGCTCCGATTCTCTTATGAAAGCTGGAAAGTCTGCTTCTGGGACTTAGCCAATGGAAAGTTATCAATAAAAAATGATCCCCAAAGCAGGAGTTCATGTGGGACTCCTTAAAATTTGAGGGTGGGATGAAATGATTCAAGGACATTGTGCAGAGGGTGACAGCAGTTGCCTACAAAGCAGGGTGAGAAAACCTGTTCTACCTCTTCGTCCCAGCTCAAGCCTGGGCTGAGGCATTGCCATGCTGTCTCCTATATGGCAGGATAGACGTCACCATTCACCTTGAGAGAGTGTTGTTTTCATTTGGTTTATGAGACAACAGGCTTGAGAACAGCTCAGGCAAAATATTGTTGTTACATAGGCAGCCGTGGCCGCAGAAACACCCAGATCTAGATTCCTGTGTGGATTCTGCCACTGACTTGAGAAAGTCACTGAACTTCTCTGGGCTTTAAATGGCCTCTTCATCGGGAAGGTTGGGAGCAGGGCCGGGGTGAGGTGGGGTTGGGGGGGTGGGTGATGGCAGGTGAGAAGGATGATGTGGAATTAGGTATTTATCCAGCCTCTAAATGAGGGATGGTTTTTACATTTAAAAACTAGGGAAGTTACAAAGGAAGAAATGTTACAAAGGAAGTATATAAAAATGTCAACGTTTGTATGTTAGAAAAAAAAAAATACAACTACTAGCAAAAAAAAAAGGACAAAGGAACAATTTTAATAATAATCAAAGAAATGCATAATAAACCAACAACACAGACCTACTTATTTTAATCAAAGAAATAAGAAAAACAATTTCTTTTAATGCACAATGCTGGCAGCAACATGGTGAAACTGACTTTCTCAACAGTGCTCACAGGAGAAATTAATCCGACCCTTTTAGAAAGCCATTTGGAGAATTGTGTGGAGAGTTTATTATAGAGTGTTTGTAACTTTGGCCCAGAAATTGTACTTCTGGCGCTCTGTGCTATGAAAACAATCCACAAAATGGGAAAAACTCCTTGCAGAACGATGTTCATGGTGAGACTGTATTCTTTAAAATGGAATCAATATAAATATCTGATAGCACAGATAACATGAAATGGAATATGACTTATTTTTTAAATTAATGCTTCTGATGACTGTAGAACGTGGCAAATACTTGGTAAAGGAAGATATAAAATAGTATGTACACAATAATTACTACCATTTATATGTCTGAGATGGTAGTTTTATTTTTATATATGAGAAATGAAGAGAATTCAAGAAAATGCAACAGTGGCTGTGCTGGGTTAGCAAGAAAACGTTTTCTCCTCTTTCTGGAGCCTCTGTTTTTCAAAATCGTAATGTCCTGTTACTTTTGTATGATGAAAAAAGGCATAGCTTTTTACTTTAAAGGAACATAAAAGAAAACAAAGCGATGGGTTAGGTGTGTGCTTCCCAGGTTTTTCAATTCAGAGAAGTGAAATTAAGGAAAAAAACAGGGATGGGGGTCCAAGAGAAGATGACTATATTTTAATTTTGCCAGGTTAAGGACATCTAAAAATAATATCTCCTATCAATGTAATTTAATAATTAATAATGTAGTAAAGGAAAGGCCATTTTATTTTCATTTTTATTTTTTAAAATTTTATTGGAGGAAAGGCCATTTTTAAAACCAAAAAGTAGGACAGACAAATTTTGCTATCATGTCCTTATTTCCTCCTTTGGCTGAGGACCTGTGGACCCCTTGATGGCCGGCTCTGGCTCTTGGGTCAGATTCGGGGCCCTTCACCCTAGATGAGCCAGGCCCCGGCTCTGGCCCCCCAGCCACAGCTGCCCTAAAAGCCGCCCCTGGGCCTCAGGGGCAGTGGCCCCCACCTGGCAGCAACTGAGGTCTTGGTGCCATTTCCAGAATTTCAGAGGGCAGTGCTGGTTCTTCATTGGAAACTTCAGTTGGCAGTTATTTATACCTGTGATTAATAGAAACTAAGGCCCACTGGTTCCAAATACGGCACTCCTGATGGAGAACACCTGGCGAGGATGTGATCCCTGCTGTAGCAGACAAAACGCAGAGTTTTTCAGCTCCTCTTCTCTGCACCACGGTTGTCTGTCTATGAAATACACAGACAAATTGGATAAAAATCATTCCCCCCTGGAATGTTGATAGCCCCACACCCTTTCCCTGGTGCCTGGAGAAGGAGGAGCCTCGCAGAAATACAGTGGGATCTCTACCATCTGGACCACACCTGCTCAGGAAAACGTAGGGAAGGTCACCTGGGAACATCGCCCTGTTCCCTCTGAGCGCCTGGTGGTTTGTGGATGAGAAGGAGCCGATGGTGAAGGGCAGGCACTTACCCTGCCTTCCAGGAGGCCAAGGCCTCCCGTGGAAGGGAGTCCAGGTTTATCTTCTCCATCAAACCACCTGTGTCCTCCCCATGAAGTCTGTGATTCTTGAACCTAGCCATGCATCCATCTGAACCAAGCACCAGGGGTGCTTTTCATAAGCGCAAAGACTGAGATTCTAAGGTCAGGAGTGGGGTCTGGGATTTTAAAAATATATCTGCAGGTGATTCCAATACCTAACAGACTTGAGAACAGCCACCTAAAGGTCTCGGTGAGTGTTCAGAGGGGTCTGGCAGGTGTATGAATGAGGCCACAGTTGGGACTTTTATTTATTCATTTAATAATGTAACAGTACATTTTGCTCCATCCCAACCTGGTGGACACTCGCCTCCGATTTTTAGGCCTCCCAGGTGCTCTCTGAGGGGGCCTCCATAATGCAATCCTCTCGTAAAGGGAAGAACTGCCTCCTGATGGATCCGTTTTGTAAACCCAGTGCTGTAAGGTGGGGCCCACCTCCAACCTCTCACAGTTCTGGAATGCTTCCCGGGGAGGTGTGATTGAGCCCTGCCCTCCTCTCCCTGGCCTGCAGCCAGACATGTTTGTCCGGGGCAATGCATCTGGGTGTGGTGTGTCACTCATCCTTTTTTCTGGCTATCAAAGGTGCAGATAATTAATAAGAAGCTGGATCTTAGCAACGTCCAGTCCAAGTGTGGCTCAAAGGATAATATCAAACACGTGCCAGGAGGCGGCAGTGTGAGTACTGTCACACTATCCCTGCGCCGAGCTGCGGTTCCGGGTTTGAGAAGTGGCATGAGTGTTTGTACTTGTGAGACATTGCATAGAATAAACCATTCTCAGGCTCGGAGTCTATCCGGGTCCCCACGTAAATGTAGCTCAGGCTCCCCACATCCGTGCCTACCGTTCCAGGAGGGGCGCCCACCCCAGGGCTGCATGGGCAGAACGGCGAAGGTGACTGGTCCTCTCTCTGACCTGTTCCTGGTGGCTGGGTCCTCGCAGCATAAGCCCCACCTTCGCCCCCGCTCACTGGGAGCCCCACGGCCCGTTAGAGTTTGGGCTGAAGGTGGCAGCACCTAAGACTCCTCCGTCACCTGGGCAGGTTCACTTTAAGGGGCTCCACTGGGGACAGCTGGCCCGCTTGTTCTGAGGAGCCCACGCAAAGGTCTTTACCATCCTACCTCAGAGCAAGCAGAGGCCATGCCCTGCTTGCCTTTGACTTCTGCATTTGCAAGGGATGAGCTGATTCTTAAGCCTCTCGGCTCATGTTTGAAAACAGCTCCACCCCTGGCAGAAGCTCCAGATGCGAAAGAGCCCAACAAAAATGCACCAGGGACCTGCCTGCAACCGAGGGTGGACAGAAGTGCTGCTTTGAGCCCTTTTAAATTTGACCTCCTCCAGACGTCCCCGCGGACTCCCTGCGTCCCCAGTGGATGTGTCCCTGAGACTGGGGGCCGGCATCCTCATTCTCGCCTGCCCACTTGACCGGCTCTGCTGTTATCCACCAAGTTCACAGACAAATGGGTGCAAACTCGGCACCCTGAGGCTCGGCCCCCCTTCTCCGCAGCCTCCCACGCTCCCCCAGCCTTCTTGGTCAGCTGTAGGCAAATGTTTAAACCAGTTGGGGAGCAGGAGGTTCGAGGCCCTTTGAGGTCCACCCCTGGGGAGGAGGATGGTTTCTGAGAGCAGGCATCTGGCCTCTGGCTGGCAGTGCCGGGGTGACAGTGGGAGCCCCCGGGGTGGGGGTGGGGGCTCTCTGCAGAAAGTGCCCAGCCTGGGCCCGCATATCATCCGCGTCCAGACCTGGGGGTTTATTCTTGCAATGCGCTGCTGCCTGCTGCCCTGAGCGCCCGGGTCCCGGCTCTGCCACCGACGGGGCTGCTGCACGGCGCTCACTCACGCCTCCTCACCAGTGTCCGCTCAGTACCTCCGCCGTGCCCCCGTCCCTGCTCTCCTGTCCCACTGCCACCTCGTCGTCCGCCAAGAGAAGGGGTGGGGACCACCCCAGGCTGTGATCGTGGGCTCCGAGTGACGTTGCTGTTTTAGCTTTGACTCCAGCTCTCTGGCTTCCCTGCAGGTGGCAGGCGCTGCCCAGAGAAGGAACGACATGTGCTTTCCGGTTTAACTCGCATCTGGTGTGTCTGGTCAGCTGGCGGGAGCTTGTGCTGCTGGGGCCGAGGGGTGGGGTCCAGTGGCTGCAGCCAGCGCCCCACTCCTTCAGGCGGAAGCTGGGGGCAGGGGGTACATTCCCTCTGCCGCTGGCGGTGCCCAGGACATCAAGGGACTTCCTCGGGGGCACCTCCCATTCCCCCTGCACTCTCTGCCAGCTGGTGGGCTGGCCTGTGACTCCGGCAGAGTGCCACAGGATGTCCCGGGCTGGCCCCGAGCGCTGTCCTTGGCCTGTGGCCACTGCAGTAGGAGCCGCCACAGAGAGCTCTTCTCCTGGTGAAAGGTGGCTGGGGGGTGACAAGGCCCAGCACAGTGTCAGCCTCAGGTGTTCTGGGGACAGTGGACCCTTGGCCTGGGCTCTGCCTCTGTTTGCTCCCTGCCCGTCTTCTCCTCAGCTGGGAGGTGACCCCCCAGCAGGCGGGCTCTGTTCCTCCTCCTAGGGGTTCTCCCCGCCTCCCGGCCGGCTCGGGGTCCACTCCAGAGCCTGGCCTCCTCCCTCCCCCCCCATGCCTTTCCCCCCTCCCTTCCCCCATTCCTTCCCCCCATTCCTTCCCCCTCCCCCTTTCCTTTCCCCCCATTCCTTTCCCCTCCCCTCCCTTCTTCCTCCCCATTCCTTTCCCTTCCCCCATTCCATCCCCCTCCTCTTCCCTCCCCCTCCCCATTCCTTCCCCCTCCCCCATTCCTTTCCCCTCCCCTCCCTTCTCCTTCCACCTCCCCTCCCTTCTCCTTCCCCATTCCTTTCCCCTCCCCTTCCCTCCCCCTCCCCCATTCCTTTCCCCTCCCCTTCCCTCCCCCTCCCCCATTCCTTTCCCCTCCCCTTCCCTCCCCCTCCCCATTCCTTTTCCCTCCCTGC
This sequence comes from Balaenoptera ricei, assembly GCF_028023285.1. NCBI lineage: Eukaryota > Metazoa > Chordata > Mammalia > Artiodactyla > Balaenopteridae > Balaenoptera > Balaenoptera ricei. The sequence goes on along the minus strand of NC_082658.1, from coordinate 16,729,403 downwards.
CAATCCAGGCTCTCCCTTCTTCACAGCTCCACCCTCCCTTCTCCCCCACTGGTTACCACATCCAGGCTGAAGGGAAGAGAAGGAAGCCTGTACACACCAGCCTTCACTTTCATCTCCCTCATAAAGGGAAGGAGGGGAGTTCCCATAGCCCTGCCCCACCCCACCTCCAGTGCCCGCTCAGAATCCGTCCTTAATCGTTAACTCACCGACGCCCAGAGGTGCGGGCTCTCCACACCTCCCTCCACGCACACAGGCCACGTCCACTTGTCAGCCTGAATCAACTCCATCAGTAATCGGCAGACGCCAGTATGATTTTGATTAACTAATGTAATTTGGGATTGTTCCAGATGATTTAGACCTAGTAAAAACTCCTTTTTTTTTCTGATGTCCTTGTTAACCCCGTTCTTGGGCACGAGGCCATCTCTCTCCTGGGTGACTCCAGGACTCCAGGGCAGGGAACAGGAGCTGACCGGCTCCATGGTGATTGGCCTCCTGCATCCTCAGGTGACCTCACATGAGGGACGTGTCACCCAGTGACCATCAGGGACCCCTCACAGCCATGGCTTTGTAGAGACTTCCTCTAGGAGACCCCTCCGCTGATGCTGGGTCCCCGTGGGTTTGTCCTCCGGGGGGCTGAGGTCAGCAGGCGGCTGGGGGGTGGCTGTGTGGCCTGGCCACATGCTGGACCCTCAGGCTGGCTCTGAGCCCTGGGGCCCTTAGGCCTCCCCTACGTGTCTGCTGAACCTCCCTGAGGCTGAACCTCCCTGAGGCTGAACCTCCCTGAGACGCTAAACCTGTGATTTCTGCCGAGCCGCCCGCCCATCCTGCTGGTGTTGCTTTGCTCCTTTCTGTAAAGAACCAAAATGTCCAGGACACTGTGTGCCCTGGGGCAGGATGGCGGGGGGGGGGGGGTGGGGGGGGGTGGGGGGTGGGTGGGGGGGGGGCGGGGGCGGGCAGCTGGTGCTTGACTCTTACTGGGTTGTGGAACTGCTCTGGGGCCCTCTCTTTGACCACCACTGTTCTGTTGTGGGCTGCTGGGGTTTGTGAAGCTTCTCCCGGGAGGAATGCTCCTAACAGCCCCACACCGACCTCTGCTCTCAGAGGCCCAGCAGATATGGCTCTCTTGCTTTTCCAAGACTTTTCAAATGCTGCACAAACAGATCACATTGATCCCTTCTTTCTTTCTGTCTTCACTGAACGTGATCTGTCGATTTCATGTCAGGAAAGAGAATAACTTTTTCACATGTTAAGTGTTTGCTAAACCAAAGGTGTGGGCCCTGCACAGTGGGGAAGTAGCCCTGTTTTTCCCTGAGGGTCCTTGTCCTGTGGAATTGAAGGCACTCCATTTGTTTTGTGAAGACCCAGCTCCCCTGGGGCAAGGGTGGCAGAATTCCAACACATTTTCCCCCGCCATGACTAGGGTGTTTTCCTCGTGGCAGACAGGAAAACACTGTCTGAGCAGGGCCTGGACTTACACAGCTGCTTTTCATTGCATTACGCCCCCAATAAAATAATCCTATTTTACTGTCTCTCTCATTCTCTCTCTCCTCCAGGTGCAAATAGTCTACAAACCAGTGGATCTGAGCAAGGTGACCTCCAAGTGTGGCTCATTAGGCAACATCCATCATAAGCCAGGTAGCCAGCCCTTGTAGAAGGCAAGGACGGGGCGGGGAGGCCTGAGGGGTGGGACAGGATAGGGTGGTGCCTTCTCCGGAAGTGGTTGGGAAGGACTGATGGGATGGGCCATGAGGGGAGTGTTAAGGGTGGAACTTGCTGCGGCCTGGGAGGTGTGGCTCTGTGTGTTCCTGAGCAGGGCCAGGCTGGCCAAGACAAGATGAGGACGGAGGGCAGATGCTGGTCTAAATCCTAACCTGCAGTTCTCCAAGCAGGCTGCACACGGGGTATCTAGAGCTGGGAAAGGGCCTGATCTGGCCCCCAAAGCCTGGCTAATGTGGATGTCCCAGTTTGGTCCTCAGCCAGCATGAGGGGCATTTCACCAACTGCCCCAGCTACAGCATGGGACCCTGGGCTGTTGCCATGCTCCCACTGTCACTTCATTTCAACAGAAAATGATACTGTTGGAACTCCCCATGCTAACCCTTTCCCTCTTCATCTCATGCCGTATAGAAATCAGTGCTATCTATAGATCTGAGACAGTGGAAATGTTCTATACCTGTGCTGTTCAGTATGGTAGCCACTAATGACATGCGACTATTGAGCATTTGAAATGTGGCTGGTGCAGTTGAGGAACTGAACGAATTTTATTTAATTAAATTCGGGGAATTCCCTGGCAGTCCAGTGGTTAGGCCTCGGCGCATTCACTGCCAGGCCTGGGTTGGATCCCTGGTTGGGGAACTAAGATCCCACAAGCCGCACGGCGTGGCCAAAAAGATAAAATTCAATTAAAATTTAAAAATAAATAAAATTTAAGTAGCTACAGGTGGCTAGTGGCTACCATCTTGGAGAGCTAACTTCCGCCTGGAAGGCCAGAGCAGGGCCTTCTGCTTTAGGCCCTGTTCAGGGCTGAGGTCTTTACTTGAACTGTGACTGCAGGAAGAGAAGGTCGTCAGAAACGTAGTCTAGAAGGTGTGTCATTACTTCCTGCTTCCCCTGGACATTTTGTGGGAGTTCAGTCTCTCCCAGTGAAAACTATGCCTCTCCTGAGGCCACCATCCTACCACACTGGGAGCACCTTTCTTTTATTTTTTTAATAAAGTATGGATATCTTTTTTAAAATTAATTAATTAATTATTTATTTTGGGCTGCGTTGGGTCTTTGTTGCTGCGTGCGGGCTTTCTCTAGTTGCGGCAAGCAGGGGCTACTCTTCGTTTTGGTGCGCGGGCTTCTCATTGCGGTGGCTTCTCTTGTTACGGAGCACAGGCTCTAGGTGAGCAGGCTCAGTAGTTGTGGCTCGTGGGCTCTAGAGCGCAGGCTCAGTAGTTGTGGCGCACAGGCTTAGTTGCTCCGTGGCATGTGGGATCTTCCCGGACTGGGGCTCGAACCCATGTCCCCTGCCTTGGCAGGCAGATTCTTAACCTCTGTGCCACCAGGGAAGTCCCAAGGGAGCAGCTTTCTTAAATGGCTTTATCCTTCCAAAGAAAGTAATGTAGTTCGTCTCTTCCTCAGGCCATATCTCCCACACTTGGGCATGGCATCAGGTGTCTGAGGAGGGAGAAAGGGTCAGGGCCCCTCCTTATTAAGGGTGCATTTTGCCATTTAGTTTAATTCTGAGGTCTTATAGGGCTGTAGCTTATAGGATGTTGGCATAGAAAGACTTGACTCTTTGGAAGCCAACTAATTTAGAATAATTTCTCGCGAACTGAGCTGTCATCTATCTTTGCATCATCTAAGGAGGAAGAGTTTGCTGAGTAAATATTTGATGTGCACCCTGATTAGAGAGAGAAAGCAAACTGTTTTCAAGCCCTTTGGAAGGACCTACTTGCTCCAAACCACGCTCTAAATAAAAGCTGGTCTTAGCTCCCCCTCAAGGTTGGCGTCTGCATGGAATCACTCACTTGCTTAGCCCTCACTCAAGGCTTGGTGCCCCTGTGTGTATTGTGTTCCAGGAGGTGGCCAGGTGGAAGTAAAGTCTGAGAAGCTGGACTTCAAGGAGAGAGTCCAGTCCAAGATCGGGTCCCTGGACAACATCACCCATGTCCCTGGCGGAGGGCATAAAAAGGTAAAGGGGCAGGGCGGGGAGGAGGCTGTAACAGAGTCAGGCGGACAAGGCTGGTCCAGTTTCCCACGGCAGGAGAGCTGAGGGTCCTGTATTGCCTGGCTTGACGTGGATTCTCAGCTACCACCAGGCCTGCGGGCTCCACCTGGGCTGCCCTTTGATGTCCCCTGGGAGCTTTAACACACTTGATGCCAGGCCCCACCCTGGAGATCCTGACTGATTGGTCTCAGGTGCCATCTGGGCACCTGGAGTGGAGCTTTTAAAGCCCCCAGGTGACTCTTTAGTGCAGTTAAAGGTGAGAGCCACTGCCCTAGGCCCTGTGGTGGGCAAGCATCCCCAAAAGGAAGTAGCCATCACCAAAGCCAGCCCCAGTCACCAAGAGCCAGTCACGGGAATGTAACCTAACTTTCTAAATGGGTCACTAGGCAGTTAGAGCAAAACAGTGATGCTGGAATCCAGATTTCGGCAAAGCCTCTGTAAGTGTCCACGGGGAGGCTGCTAGACCAAGGACCTCAGCGTTCCCTGCAGTTTCAAGAGGCCCTGGGTCTGGCTCTGGGTGTCTGTGTGCAGTGGGGGCCGGGGGACACCAGCGTCTCCCTCTGGGCCCATTGCAGAATGCCGTCTTGTGGCTGCACTTTTTCTCTTCTGCATAAATACAGCAAAGTGCCCTCTGGGGTTTCCTGCCCACGCCTGCCCTGAAGTTCTGCAAGTGGCTCACTTTCCAGTCTTCAGTGCCTCCCAGCAGCTGACTGAGGAGTGGTGAAGGGAGAAGGGATGTCCCAGAGCGGGTGTGGTAACTGAGACCCAACGCAGCAGTGAGCAGCGGTGCAGCCCAAGGGGGCCCCGCTGGTCAGAAGTGGCAGCCCAAGGGGGCCCCGCTGGTCAGAAGCGGCAGCCCAAGGGGGCCCCGCTGGTCAGAAGCGGCAGCCCAAGGGGGCCCCGCTGGTCAGAAGTGGCAGCCGGGCCTCGCTTGGAGGCCGCCAGGGTCCCCACGGCAGTCACCACCCCTCCCCCCATCCCGCTCGCCACCTCCTCCTCTGGTTCTGAACAGACACACCCCACCTTTGCGGTGAAAGCCCGACAGCATAGTTTTGGAAAAGCCTTTGCTGGCGTGTTCTTTTTAATATTTATTTATTTATTTATTTATTGGCTGTGTTGGGTCTTCGTTTCTGTGCGAGGGCTTTCTCTAGTCGCGGCAAGCGGGGGCCACTCTTCATCGCGGTGCGCGGGCCTCTCGCTATCACGGCCTCTCTTGTTGCGGAGCACAGGCTCCAGACGCGCAGGCTCAGTAATTGTGGCTCACGGGCCTAGTTGCTCCGCGGCATGTGGGATCTTCCCAGACCAGGGCTCGAACCCATGTCCCCTGCATTGGCAGGCGGATTCTCAACCACTGCGCCACCAGGGAAGCCCTGCTGGCGTGTTCTTAAATCACAGGTTGCAAACTGAGACCTCGGGCCGACCTGACCCGTGATGGAGGCGCCCGAGGGCGGGGGTAGGACGGGGTCCTGGCTCCCCACAGGGCTCACTGACCACCAGGCTTCCTCACACTGGGCTTCCCCGGGTGCAGGAACACTTCTCAGTGCCGCCTGGGTCTCTATGAAAAGTGAGACCCAGGGAAATGAGAAGGTTTTCTGCAAAAGGCCAGCTTGTTCCCATCGCCGCCCCCAGCCTGTTTAATGCAGGGCCTCCCTGCCCCGGGGAGCTTTAAAGAGACCACGTCCCACCCCCAGAGAGTCTGACTGAATATATTGTATATGGAATGAGTCTGGGTAGGCCTGGGCGTTGGTGGTTCCTAGTTGAAGGAAGGCCTCTACCCCTGACTCTGGAAGCTTCTGTGTCCTGGGAAAAGCTCTGCGCTTGACTCTGCTTGGAGGCGTGACCCAGGCAAGATCTGCAAGCCATCTCAGCGTCAGGTTCCCCTTCAGCAAAGCGGATGGAAACATTCCCGTCCCAGGGTGGTTGTGAGACCCGGATGAGGCAATGTTCAGGAGGGTGCCTGGAGCTTTGTAGTCATCAAAGAACATGAGTTAGAGCCAAATCCGAGTCAGAACTTCTCCCGTTTTAACTCATCTCTGTGATGCCTCGGAAAGGGTGGGCCCTGCCCTGCCCACTGCCCAGGAGACACTGACCTGGTCCCAGAGGGTCCTCTTGTGTTCAGTCCCCTATTTCCCTCTGTGATGAGCAATACTGCTGACAAGCAGTGGAGCATAGGACCCCCGCCACCTGAGTTCCTTTCAGTTTGGGGGATTTGGGGACATTCCCAGGATGCTGTCCCATTTTTCTTAAGAACATAAGTGTTCTTATCAAAGCTTACGTCAAAATGGCCTTTCAGTTGTAGTAATAAGGGAGAGTCCTTTTTTCAAAGTAGTAACCCAACATGAACAAAACAAGCATATAGCTTAAATGGGAGCCTGGTTTTTCTCTACACTCAAATGCCCCTGCAATAGGCCCTCTTTACCCGGGGTCCAGGGACCCCTGAAATTGTAGGGAGAAGTTGTCATGTGTGTATGAGAGCAGACACGCGTGTGTACACATTTTCCTGGTCTCACCAGATGCTCAAGGAGGTCTTAGGACCCAAAAAAGGCTGAGAATTACTGTGTTCACCACTTCAGGACTCATCAGGAGAGAATTATTATGCACTACTGGCATCTCCAGCTAATGCTTTCTGCTTCTGGGCTTCCCAGGTATCCTTTGGAGCTGAGACCTCTGGGTCAAGGATGCTCTACTTTATTTTTGTTTATTTTTAAATTGAAGTATAGTTGATTTACAATGTCGTGTTAGTTTCAGGTGTACCGTACAATGATTCAGTTATACATACATACATACATACATATATATATTGTTTCTCAGATTCTTTTCTCTTATAGGTTATTGCAAAATATTGAGTATAGTTCCCTGTGCTATACAATAGGTCCTTGATGGTTATCTATTTTATATATAGTAGTTTGTACATGTTATTCCCAACCTCCTAATTTATCCTCCCCTCCCCTTTCCCCTTTGGTAACCATAAGTTTGTTATCTATGTCTTGAGTCTCTTTCTGTTTTCGAAATAAGTTCATTTGTATGCTTTTCTTTAATTTTTTAAATTGAAGTATAGTTGATTTACAGCATTGTGCCAATCTCTGCTGTATGGCAGAGTGACTCGGTTATACACATACAGACATTCTTTTTTTATATTCTTCTCCATTACGGCTTATCACAGAATACTGAGTATAGTTCCCTGTGCTGTACAGTAGGACCTTGGTGTTGATCCATCCTACATATAATAGTTTCCATCTGCTCATCCCACACTCCCTGTACTTCCCTCCCCGACCCCCCTCCCCCTTGGCAACCACAAGTCTGTTTTCTATGTTTGTGAGTCTGTTTCTGTTTTGTAGATAGGTTCATGTGTGCCATATTCTAGATTCCACTTATCACACATAAGTGATATCATATGGTATTTGTCTTCCTCTTTCTGACTGACTTCACTTAGTATGATAATCTCCAGTTGCATCCATGTTGCTGTGCAATGGCATTATTTTGTTTTTTATGGCTGAGTAGTAGTCCATTGTATATATGTACCACATCCTTTTTATCCATTCATCTGTCGATGGACATTTAGGTTGTTTCCACGTCTTGGCTGTTGTGAATAGTGCAGCTGTGAACATAGGGGTGCATGTATCTTTTTGAATTACAGTTTTGTCTGGGTATGTGCCCAGGAGTGGGATTGCTGGATCATATGGCAACTCTGTTTTACTTGTAGACTTTCTGATGATGGCTGTTCTGACTGGAGTGAGTGTTACCTCATGTGGTTTCGACTTGCATTTCTCTAATAATCAGCGTGAGCATTTTTTCATGTGCCTGTTGGCCATCTGTACGTCGTCTTTGGAGAAATGTCTATTTACATCTTCTGCCTATTTTTTTTAAAATTTATTTATTTATTATTTTTAGCTGTGTTGGGTCTTTGTTTCTGTGCGAGGGCTTTCTCTAGTTGAGGCGAGCAGGGGCTACTCTTCATCGCGGTGCGCGGGCCTCTCACTATCGCGGCCTCTCTTGTTGCGGAGCACAGGCTCCAGACGCGCAGGCTCAGTAGTTGTGGCTCATGGGCCCAGTTGCTCCGCGGCATGTGGGATCTTCCCAGACCAGGGCTCGAACCCGTGTCCCCTGCATTGGCAGGCAGACTCTCAACCACTGCGCCACCAGGGAAGCCCGTCTTCTGCCAATTTTTTATTGGGTTGTTTTTCTGACGGAGTCGTATGAGCTGTTGCATGTTTTGGAACGATGCCCTGCTTTCAAAAGGGCTTCGTTGCGTCGTGTTTTCTAGTACACCTGCCAGTGCTGCCACCTCCAGCATCCTCACCAGTCACTGGCAAAGGGGAGGCATGTGTGTGGCTCACAGCTGCACGGCAGGGGCTCTGGCCCCATCCCTGAATCTCCTCCAGCCTCTCCTTCCACGCTTTCATTTGCAATTTGGCAATGTGTGTACGTCAAAATAAAATGCGCACGCCTTTTGACCTACTAGCAATTCCACTTCTGGGATACACTTACAGTGCACAGTGTGAAATGATATGCCTACAAGGTTATTCAAACACAGCATTATCTGTGAGAGCAAAAGACTGGAACAACCTAAATATCCACCCACAGGGGCGTGGATACATTTTGGTCCATCTGCTGCGACGGGAAACCACACAGCCCTCAGCGAGCAGTGAGGGAGCTGTGTACTGATGACAATGCAAGGTATTAAGTCTAAGCACCAAAGTGCAAAGCATGTGGATATCGTTGCCTTATGTATGGTATTTTTTTTTCTCTACTCACACATACACATGTTTGCGTGTGTGGCCTATCTCTGGAAGGGTACGCAAGAAACTCACAGTGGCCGCTGCCTCTGGAGAGGGGGCCTGGGAGGCTGGCTGGCAGGTGACCAGGACCCTGCAGAAGCTTAGCCATTGGGAAACGATGAAACTGTGGTCCCCACCACGCCTCCCTCCCACCCAAGGCCAGCAGTTGGCGGGGCCTCTCGGCCTTACCCTGCCCTCTCCTCTCTTGCAGATCGAAACCCACAAGCTGACCTTCCGCGAGAACGCCAAAGCCAAGACCGACCACGGGGCGGAGATTGTGTACAAGTCGCCCGTGGTGTCGGGGGACACGTCCCCACGGCACCTCAGCAACGTCTCCTCCACCGGCAGCATCGACATGGTAGACGCACCGCAGCTGGCCACGCTCGCCGACGAGGTGTCCGCCTCCCTGGCCAAGCAGGGTTTGTGATCAGGCCCCCGGGGCGGTCAATAATCGTGGAGAGAAGAGAGTGAGAGAGTGTGGGAAAAAAAGAATAGTGATCTGGCCCTTCGCCCTCTGCCCTCCCCCAGCTGCTCCTCACAGATCGGTTAATCGGTTAATCACGTAACCTGCTTGTCGCTCACCCCTGGCTCGGGACTTCCAAATCGGTCACTGGAACGAGAGCCAAGGTCATCTTTCCAAATTGACGGGCGGGCCAATCATAATAAAATATTTTTAAAAACCTTTAAAAAGATGGCCCTACCCAGAATTTCCTTGGGCAGTTACTTTCTTTTTTTTTCCCCCCTCTGAGTGCACGAGGGAGGAGGAGAGGCTCTGAAAGCTGCTTCTGGGGACTCTCAAGGGCCTGGGGGGCGCCCCATCCTGGGGGTGTCACAGAGGCAGCAGCGGCAACAAGGGACTCGACACTTGGTGCGCTGGTGGAACCACAGGCGTAGGGCCACCTTTGGAGCAGGACAGGGTGCGGGGGCGGGGGGGCTGGGCAGGGGGGAGGGCGAGGTGAGGGGGGGGTGTGGGGCGTGAGGATACCGGAGGAGGAGGAGGAGGAGCTCAGGGAGGAGACGCTGAGGACGGCCCGGAGGCGCAGCAGGCAGGGCACACAGCCTCTGCCGCCCACAGCGAACTCGGACCAAGTGGCCTCCGGTTCTTGGTGGCCCGGGGTCTGCTGCGGGTCGGCGTGCCACCCTCTGGAGGGAGAAGGGCTTACACCACGAAGGGCAGGGGGCGGGAGGAGAAGGAAGGTTGCGGGAGTGGCATCCGAGCGCTGGCCTCTTTCTCCCTCCCCGCAGGGTGGGGGTCCTGAGCTGAGGGGCTTCCCTCTGCCCCGCGGAAACCCTGTTTTATTGAGTTCTGAAGGTTGGAACTGCAGCCACGATTTTGGCACCTCACAGACCTGGGACTTTAGGGCTAACCGGTTCTTTGTAAGGACTTGTGCCTCTTGGGGGACACCCGCCTGTTCCCAAGCCTGGGCCTCTGGCATCTCTGGAGTGTACGGGGACCTGGGAGGAGGCTCCTGAACCTCTCATCCCTCCCACGGCCACCGCAGCCACCTGTCTGCCCCACCATGCCTGTGTCTGCCGTGCGGAGCCCAGCCACTGCCTGTACCCCTCATTACGTCACGCCGTCCCGCGTTCCCAGCCTCACCCCACCCCCGTTCTCAGTAACGGACATTGTTTAGATGGGGAGGCACCTCCTCTGAACCAAGGGGGAAAGTCAAGGAGGGCAAAGTCCAGACACGGCGGGGGACCTCAGTCTCTCAATCTAAGTTGTACTCATCCAGCTGGTATGTCCCTCACAATGAACCTGATGACCTTACTCGGTTCCCTGCCCTGTGCCCCCATCCCAGATGGGAGCCAGGGTGGGGTTCGCAGTGACCCTGGACGTTTATGCCGTGTTTACTTGGAGAGCCTTTTCTCCCAGAAGGCCTGGTTCCCTTCCTGTGCCGAGCTGGCAGCAGGTTGGCCGTCCTGGATGCCAGAGATGGCACGGGGATGGGCAGGCAAGGCCCCCAGGGCAGGACCACGCTCCCTCCGTTCCTTACGTCTGCCCCAGCTTGTGACTGCCAGCCTCTCAGAGAGCCCAGCCGCTGCTCAACCCCAAGTGCATATAATCAGCCCTCCACACCCCAAAAAGGGAAACATGCCCCCTCGGAAATGGTTCTTCCCCCAGTCTCAGCTGGAAGCAATGCTGTCTTGTCCTCCTGGAGCAGCTGAACATATACATAGATGTCGCCCCTCCCTCCCCATCTGCACCCTGTCGCGTTGTAGTCGGATTTGTCTGTTTATGCTTGGATTCACCAGAGTGACTATGATAGTGAAAAGAAAAAAAAAAAAAAAAAAAAAAAAAGACGCATGTATCTTGAAATGCTTGTAAAGAGATTTCTAACCCACCCCCCCCATGGGAGTCCTAGATGTCTCTCACCCCCCAGCTGGGACTTGGATCCAGAAGGCCAGTGTGACTCTCTTCTGTGGGGCCTCCCAACTTTTGAAAGACTTTCATCAACATCTGGGACCCAACAGAGACCAGATGCTGACATCTGAGAACCCTCAGCTGCAAAGAAGGCCTGAAGCACAGGAGGAGGACAGAAGTTATGGTACCCCCTCCCCGCCCCCGGGGCTCCCTTCTGTCAGGCAGGGGGCAGTGTGTCTTGTGGTGAAGACGGCCCTGGAGAAGCCCCACAGCAGCCCTGAGAGAGGGTCGTACAACTCCCTGCGTCACGAGTGCCCGCTGGGGAAAGGTCTGCAGCCCGCCCCTCAGCCGGGGCCCCGCTCCAAGCTCTCCCGCGGGAAGGCTGGCCCAGGCCTCCCCACCAGGGGCCTGACGGCCACGGCAGGGGTTGGGGTGCACTGCCTGCCCTGGACCAGCCCCAGGGGCCTGAGCCGCCTGACAAGGGTGACAGGTCAGGAGACACCATTTCCAAATCCTTGGCCAGAGCCCCTGCTGACCTTGCATGAAACCCATCTCCTGCCATGGGGAAAGGGAAGCAGCCTTTGTAGAAATCTGCTGTTTGAAGAAAATCAGCAACCTCGGCCTGGTTCTGCCACTTCTGATTTGGGTACGGTTAAAGGCAACCCTGTGGGGCTGGGATGGAGTCCAGGGCCAGACGCTTCATCTGCAGCCAGAGGATCATCTGGGCCCAAAACTCCCCGCAGTGAGGCTCTCCTCTGTCCTCTGAGTCCCAGTTGGTCTTGGAAGGGTTCTGAGGAAGAAAGAGGAAACTTGGTGTGAAGATCTGGTGGCCGTTAGAGATGCAGCCCCTCATTACTGCCACCGATTCTGGCTGCATTTCCTGAACCTCTCCCTGCAGTTTCTGCGCCCCGCTCTTCAGTACCTTATTCCGAGGGCCTCACTCAGCGGGCACCTCGTGTGGCGTGGGCTGTTGGGAGCAGCCTGACGATCGTGGTTTAGGGTCATCAGGTCAGTGCTGGCAGGGAGCCTGCAGAGCGCAACGCTGGCTTGGAACCGTCAACGAGGACAACCCCCCCTCCCCAGGGCTGGGCACTCCCCCACCGCCGTTTCTTCCAGGGTTGGTGTCCCTCGGGTGGGCTAGATAGGATACACTATCCGCCTGGTCGCTTCAAGCTCTGCATTCACTTTATCAAAAGTTCCATTTAAACTGGCTTCAGTGGTGAGACTATCCTGTTTGCAACTGCTTGTTGGGCTCCTGGTGGGGCGGTGGGGGGAGAGGAGCCCGTAGGAGAGTTACCACTGGGCAAAGGGGAGTCTTGGAGAGCAGGAGTCCAAGGCCTGGTAACACTTTTCTTCCTGATTTCAACCACGTGTGCTAGAGGTCCCTTGGGATTTCACCTTCTCACCAACAGGTGCCACAGGCTGCCAGCTAGTTCCCATCATCTCCTTCCCGGCCAGGTGCAGGCAGTGAGGCTTGTGGAGGAATCCGGAGATATGGTTGCTGTGACCTGCTGCCCTTTTGCGGGGTTCCCAAGCCCGCAATCATGCCGCCCAAACACGCTGGCATCCTTTCCTTTAAGCTGCTGGCACCTCCACGTCACCTTTCCCACCAGCTCCGGACACACAGCCTGTACTTCTAGTAGCTGCTAAGATCTCGTCACCCTTTAATCTCTGGCCTCCAAGGAAAGCAAAGAGGCAGGGATGAGGGCAGAGGTGGAGGTCATCAGCTTGTCCTATCTACAGATCTGTGGCTTCAAGAGACTTCTGGTTTCTCTTCAGCTTTGAAAAGGGTTACCCTGGGCACTGACCCAGAGTCTCACCTCCTAATGGACTTAGCCTCGTGAATTTGCAGTGTTGGGCAGGACAATTTCTGGCACTTGCAAGTCCCATGATTTCTTCGTTAATTTTGAGGGTGGGGGGAGGGACATGAAACCATCTTAGCTTAGCTTCCTGTCTGTGAATGTCCATATGGTGTATTGTGTGTTTTAACAAATGATTTACACTGTTGCTGTAAAAGTGAATTTGGAAAATAAAGTTATTACTCTGATTAAATAAGGTCTCCATGTATAGATTCAAAGGACCAGAAAATGATGTATGATTTTGCAAGTCCTTTCCCAGCCTTAGAGAACTTAGCTCACAGGAAATGACAATATTGTTAAAACCTGGACATCATGATTTACCAGCTGGGTCTGGGGCCCTGAAGGTGAAAAGAGCTCTCAGACTTATTCATTTTCAGGTGATTCTCTCATTCTGGTGCTGGCAAACCATCCTGGTCCAACTCAAAGGGCAATAATACCCTTGTGGTTGAGCTCACAAGGCTGCACTCAGTTTTTAAGACCCAGCCCACTGTATTCAAACCTGAGAAGGCTGGGGTGGCTCTATGAAATCTTTTTATCCCTGGAAATTAGCCTAGGGGCCTGGGGCTGAGGCAGAACACTAGGCCAATCAGCTGAATGAATGGCTAGATTCCTTCCAGGATTACAGAGCTGCTTTCCTCTCTCCTTTGAGCCTTATGATAGATTGGAGAGTGTTTGCTAGATCAAGATAGGGATACCAGGTAGCCCTTGGCAATGCTACAAAGGAAAACAGAGCAGAACCCATCATATTATTGTTCCTTAATAATTAGGTCAAGGTTGTAACACTCAGGCCTTTGATTTTTCATACAGTTTCAAAATACTACTTTTCTCAGCTTTTCCTGATGTGCTTTAGCCACTGCAGACAGAAGCTTAAGTAGAGCAGGTCTTAACTGCAACTATAGAAGCAGCAACAGGGCAGCCAAAGAGAAATGCTACCTCAGAACTCGTAGGTTTCATAGTCAGGAGAGGCAGCTGCATTGGCTGTGTCAACTTGACTGCTATGAAAAAAAAAAAAAAAGGGAAAAAAGGAAGTAAAGAGAGAAGCAGGCCTGCCCACTTATTCATCTTGTACAAAGAAAATCAAGCATAGCCTCCTCAGAAGGAAAGCTGCTGAGAACCAGCTCAGGTTCCATGCAAAGTATATACATGTCTGCAGTGACCTCAACCCCAGAAAAGGTTGATGATGGAAAGTGAAATCTCCATTAAAGAGCAATTTAGAATAGATAAAAAAACGTCACAGTGCTGGCCGGCCTCACTAGAGGAAGGAACATTAAGAGCAGTGGATCAATTACTTACATCCAACAACAACAACAACAAAAGACGATTTACGAAGACCCCCTTCCTCCTGGCGTCTCTTACCCCCACCCTGGTGAGAACCACTCTCTCTCTCTGGTGACCATCAGAGGACCCTGCTCGGTGCCCAGAAGACAGTGGAGACTCCCCAAGGTTCAGAGCCAGCGAGAGGCCCCTGCCCGGTGCCCAGAAGACAGTGGAGACTCCCCAAGGTTCAGAGCCAGCGAGAGGCCCCTGCCCGGTGCCCAGAAGACAGTGGAGACTCCCCAAGGTTCAGAGCCAGCGAGAGGACCCAGAGAGCTGCTCCTCAGCCACCACCAGTACCATGTCCAGTAACAAGAAAGGCCTGGCATGCAACATTCTGTAACTTTTTTTTATTATTTTTTTCAATTTTTCCTTCCTTTTTTTTAAGCACTAGTCTGTGCTTTGCGAACAGAATCAAGACATTAACAAAGATCAGCTTCTCTGAAGAAAAGCATTTCTATAGAACAAAGACAGCTACATGTTTCGCTGCCAATACACAGCTCAAAGCAGGAAAAGAAAATATTTACAAAATACAAGGTTTTTTTTGTTCTTTTTTCTTTTTTCTTTTTTTTTTTTTACAATGCTAAAAGGGTTATTCAGAATTTTCAACCTTATAAATAGAAGAAGCACTTTATGCATAGGGATATGGTGCATTATTGTTTTTTAAAGAAACAATGACAAACCCTTTAACTTGCAAACAGAATCAAAAAAAAAAATCACTAATGTTGAAAATTGTGAAAAAACCCCAACCATTAAGCAGTTTGTCTACTATTTTTATACGATTACAAAATGGCAAAAAAAAAAAAAAAAAAAAAAAGTCCTTATTGTCCCCCTTTTTGGTGACGTGATCATAGATGAGACAGGCACAAGGTTAACCCGGGGGAGGGGGGGTGACAGGGCGTGATGGGAACCACAGCTAGGACCAGACAGTGTTACATAGGCAAGGGAGCTCGGAAGAGGAAGGAGCTGACAGACACTGACAGGGAACTGGCTGGGGGTGGGGAAATACGACCAAATGACTCAGTGAAAACAGAATTATATACGAGAGATGGCTGCTCATTTCCAAGACCAGCTAGAGTCTGCAGGGGAGTGGGAAGAGAGGTTAAGTAGTCCTAACCCTACCTCCATAGACCAGGTTAGGTGGGAAAAAGGTTCCAAGTGGAAGGACTGTGCGCGGGGGTGGGTGGATGGTGTGGGAGAGCAGATGAGAGGACACGAAGGGGCAGGATGGGGACCTGAGCAGCCGCAGCCAGGTTACCGCAGTTAAGGAGTCAAAACAGGGATGATCAAATGCAGAGGAAACCCAGAACAGGTCTCCAAGACCTGGGTGACAAGGGGAAGCCATTCTGTCAGCTGAGAGCTGGGTGAGAACAGCTGGCAGTTAGTTCGGGCCAAGAGGCTCTGGTGGAGGTGCTCCAGCCCAGATGACCACGGGGACCGAGCTGGGAGGGCCGGAGCTGAGCCAAGCAACAGAGGGGACGGGGTGCGAGCCCAGAGCGCACTGCTCCCTCCCACCCTAACCTCAGGGGGCGATGCTGAGCTGGAGGTTCCTTTCCCTCTGCCCGCCTGGCTGTCCCATGCTGCCCACAGGGGCGCGAGAGAGGGGTGATCATCCAACATCGCTAAGTCCAGTGATTCAACAGTGCAGAGGATGTGCCAGGACCAGGCCAGCAGGGTCTTATCCTGAACTGTTTGCCAACTGGAGGAAGTGCTCAGGTGTGTGACGATAAAACATGGAAACCAAAACATAAACAAAACAAAAATCAAAACAAGAAAAAAAATATCAAAGTAGAATCTAAATTCCTTAAATTCACTAAAAACTGTGAAAATTTTCGGCATATGATGTTTGAA
The DNA here is from genome assembly GCF_028023285.1 of Balaenoptera ricei. Taxonomy (NCBI): domain Eukaryota; kingdom Metazoa; phylum Chordata; class Mammalia; order Artiodactyla; family Balaenopteridae; genus Balaenoptera; species Balaenoptera ricei. The sequence continues at coordinate 16,713,521 of NC_082658.1, read as the reverse complement.
TATCAAACGCAGAGATCTCTGAAGCTTTAATGCCAATCGTGAGTCTGTCTAGATTCTCCTATCCCACTCATCTGTGAGCTGGGCGCTGCGCTGTGACTGCCGCCGCCAGATGCCGACTCTTGAGGGGAATGACGGGAGGCGAGGTGGGTGCCGCCTCTGCCTCCCGGCCAGTCTTGCTGCCTGAGGTGCGCCGAGTGCAGCGGGACGCCCGTTCCTGTGCATCCAGTTGGTCCTCACTCTCTGCCTGGGGACTGTACGCCAGGGGGAAGGTTCGCCGCTCCCATGGCTGGACAGACTGTGGGCAGACAAGATGCCTTGGTGAGGACCCAGTCCCAGCCCGCCTCCTTCCCCAGACGTGTGGACGGGAGGTCATGGCCAGTCTCTCTGGAGTTCCTGGGCTGGCCCAGAGAAAATCATCAGAGTGGGCAACCTTTTAACGATGGCCAGTTCCATGGTACCTTCAGAAAGTCAACTTCAAGTTCAGTCCCCTGTCCCCTTCAAATTGGGGGGGAGGGGGGATCCATAAAATGAAGACCCATCTTGAGCAGGTGCTGCCCCCCAGCAATTCCATCCGCCGCCCCGCTAAGCCCACGGAAAGGCAGCGTTCCTCACCTGTTCGTCGAGCCCCAGCTCTGGTGTGGAGCAACGGGTGTCTTCGCTGGCCAGGTGTCGGAGAGTGTCCCGAGCCACGGGAGTGAGGGGGGCTGAGTGCAGTTCTGGGCTAATGGGGCTCCTGGGGGACTGCCCGTGGGAGAACTCGGACAAAGAGTGGCTACTGCTGACATCAGGGGAGGCGGGTTGAGGGGTGGAGGGGTTGGCACTGCCCAGCTGGGGCGTTGTCCGGCCGTCTGATGACCTGTAAGACCTGTATACCAAGAAGCGCAAATCTGAGTGCCTGGGTAATAGGGAATTTCTTATGTGTTTGTTTTTTGGGTTGGGGAGGAGGCATGAAAAAAGCTTCCCGACCAGAGGAGCTGAGGCAGACTGACACCAGCAGTTCTCTCCGAGGAACCACAGACCCCTCACTTCCTACCACTGCCGTGCACACGGGCCGGCACACAACATGGCATCTAAGAGCTGTGTACGCCTGTCATCCCAAGAAAAGGCCACGGCCGAACAACGCTGGGGGTAATCCCTGGCTCAGTGCCCAGTGGATTCACAGGGGAAGGGGAATTAGCCCAGACTTTGAAAACTGCAGGCAAAGAAAAAAGCAAAAACAAGAGCCCTAAATATTTCTACTTAAGAATCCTGAGGGCTTCTCACTGTAACACTAAAGGGAGAAGAGGGCAGGACAGTTCTTCCAAGTAAAGCAAGACCACAAAAATCAAACTCTACTGTTCAAAGGAAGGTTAACTTGTGGTGAGGCCTCCAAAGCTCCTCTAATCCCATCACTACAACCCCCAATCAGCCTCCAAATGCCACAGACAGCCTACCCCTGGACCCCGGGAGATCACCGGAGTTTGTCAGAACTGGACAGTCACCACTCAGCAAGGGTCCAGCATTTGACTGCTTGTACCCTCATTAGTCCCAACAAACACCACAGAACGTCTGCATTCTCGGCCATCAACAGGGAATGAATATGAAGAACAACTAAGTGGCAACTCCATGGACACAGCTAGGGTCCAAACTCCCCGCTGACCCTCCCTCCATAGGCCCTGGAGGCCTGTGCCTGCCCCATCACCTGCTGCCCCGCCGCTGAGGGGGCACACTCGTGGTCCACAGCCACCGAGCCCTCTCCATCTCCTCACATTTGGCATGCAGGGCGGCGAAGGCTGCGTCAGACAGGTCCTCGATCTGCAAAAGAGCATCTTCATCGATCCCCCCTTTCCTCCAGAAAGTCAAGTTTAAGTGCGTAGACCAATTCTAGAAGCAGCCCCACCCCACACTAGGCTCTTCCTGGTCAGGACAGGAATACAATGAGCTTGCACTTGACACCCACAGGTCTTGAGGCGTCTGCAGTGTGTGCACCCACGAGTGCGCGTGCTCTTCTAAGAGGGAGGGCCCAGGCCCTTACCTCCTCATTCTCCTCTTCAGGACTCCCCTTCAGAGACCGAAGATCAACCTCCCGCCAGCTGCAAAACCAGGAAGGAACAATTGTGAGATGGCAGGCAGTCTGGGGCAGGATAAGCACATCCATGCAAGAACGAGAGCTCTCCACCTGCAAGTGACACTGCTCTCTGCTGGGCCTGCTTAGCCCTGGGGCCTCTCTAAGAGGTCCCACACTCAAATGCGCACAAGGGGCAGAAACAGGGGAAGCAGGCTGAGGGTGGGACTAGAGCTGGGAGACTTACAAACTCAAGCAAAAGAACCTGTTTAGAGGGTCCAGCACTCCCCAGCACCAGCTGATCGCTACCACATGGGAATGCGTATACAGGGTTGCCCAAGCTTTTGATGTGTCAACAAAAGCTGGAAATAAACATTCATATGTGAAATCTTGCTTTGATGCTAACAACAAATTCAATATTTTAAAACATATTTGTATGCATCAAACAAAACATGTCTATAGCCAGTTTGTGGCCTGTGGTCTGGTTGGTGCTCATATAATGGAAGAAAATTATGTAAAGAAATAATTTCACTCTGATCAGGTAGACCTTCTCTTAAAGAGAAGACAACAGCCGAGGCTAGGCCCCAAAGCTCAGTGACCAGGAGAGGGAAAGGGGCAATGACAGGAAGACCAGCAAGAAGAGCCCATCACCCAGGGCCTCTACCTGGGAGTAAGGATCTCCTTGTACTGTAGCTTCTCTACACGGGTGGTTGCAGCGACTGACATTGGGATGACAATGTTGTTAATATCGAAAGAGCTCTCTCCCCTTCTCCTCCTTACCGGTTGCTGTAAGACAAAGGCAAGTTTAAGAGGCAGGAACAATTCTACATACCTCAAATCATACATCTGAGATTTAAAACAGGATCACCAATAACCAGGAATCTGGGTCTTTGGGTAGGGCCCAGGCAGGGATGGCAGCAGCTGCTTGCACCCAGGAGATGGTCTCCCAACAGCAAAGTGCTCAGGGGAAATGCTAAGTGGTCCTGAGGAGTATCTTCCGTTCACAAGTCTCACTCGCACCCTCTTTCTTCATGGGCTCGCGTGAGAAGAGACTTCTGCCGAAGCTTACAGGGGTGGGTATCCTGGGGCCTTGAGTCAATTGCCACGGTTTCTACTCCTCCACGCACAGCCTTAGCCTTATTAACAACCACACCCCGCAACTAAATCCTCCTTTCTGCTTCCCCTTTTATCTCTGTCTATGACACAGACCCATGGGGGATCCTAAAAGCAATGCTTCAGCCTAGTGGTGATTCTTCGGGTTAAAAAGATAAATTCCCCTACCCTGAAAGATGCCCAAAGGACAGGCCCAGCTCAATGGATCATCTAACCTTGGTTGTCATGGAAGCCCCTCCTTCTCGTAGATCTGAACTCTTCAGCTAAATCTGTACCCACCATCTGCTCAGCCCTTATGTGATCTCCCCCTTTCTGGCTGTTATTCTGAGGGAAAGAGGTGAGCGCATTCTAGCTATACCAACAGAGGTGAGTGGAGGGCAACGGATGAAGAAGCCTTGGCTGTACAGCTCACACTCCTGGAGAATGGAAATTTGCTCCTACAGGAAGTTAAGATCAAACTCTTGGGAAAGAAGACTAACAAGGATCCAGTATCAGAGGAGGAGGTGAGCATCTGCAGCAAGTGGGAGACCGGAGGAGGAATAAAGCAGGGAGCCAAAGGGCATGGTTTCTTAGATGAAGGGGCATGTCCACAAGCTGCCTGTGCCCAGAGAGCAAACACCCTGCCCTGAAACAGAGAGACTGGCGATTGAGCTGTGAGAGCCCAGAGCGGAACAGTGGGGTGACATGCTGCCATGGTGACAATACAGCTGCAGACACCTAAGAGGCTACATTCAAACCCAAACCACCAAGTGTGGCCAGGCCAGAGGGAAGGGGTTAGTGAAGGAAGATGGGGAAGAGGTTGTTCCCTACAGCTAACCTCTCTACTCTTTGTTCCTAGAGGGGGATCTATGACTGATTCATCGTATCATTTCAGGACCTTCTCAGAAAATGTTGAAAGGCAATGTTTCCTGGGCCGGGATTTTAGCTGCTGTCACCTATGATTTCAGGTTATTACAATGTCTTTTTCATCTCAGTCTTCTCCTCTGTCAGTAAGAATAGACTGTCACTGACTTCACAAATTTAGGGTAACTGGTTAACCAAAACGGTTGAAGAGACTTTTGCAAGTCTTGCCTGGCTGAGGATTAGCGACCTCACACTCAAAGGCCTCTGTCACATCTCTGCTGAACTTATACACCCCACTACAAGAAGTGTACCTTAAGAAAGCCTCAAGAGATAGCTTTCCCTTTATCTTGGTCAAGAATGAATGTGAAACTGCTGGCAGAAACAGGTATGTACCTTCCCTGAATCTTCTTGGGCCTGCTGTTAGTGCCTTCAAGGCAAAGGGACAGGAGCGGGTTGTGGGGTTCAGCAGGCTCCAGCTCCCACCCTACATTTAGATTTCCCAATTCCCTAAGGCACTCATTTGATCTAACTTAACTACTTTCTCCTGTTTAGAACGAGGTGGAGGGCAGGTGATGGGAATGAAAAGTGGTTCCCAAACCTGGCTGCACATCAGACGCAAGATGAGGAGTATATTTAAAAAAGAAAAAGAAAAAACAGGTTCAGGGCCCCCTCTCTTCTAACTACCAAATCAGAATATCCAGGGCTTCCAAGAAAGAAAAGAAAAAAGGCCATGGAGGTGACCCTGGCGCGCCTATCAGCTCTTGTGGCTTTCTGTGGGAGCACTACCACATACACCCCACCCCTCTCCTCTCCCACCACTTCTCCAGTGTCTTGTAGCTTCTCTACCTCATTTTAACTATCTGGCCTATCACTCTTCTTGCTATTATATAAATCCAGATTCTCTGAAAAAATCTGGCAGCAAGAGCCTTAAGGGTCAGCACAGTGCTATATACAAAATTTGTACTCATTAGACAATAAGTAAAAATTTCAAGTGATCCAGGCCTAAGTTTACATTCTTCAGGCACAAGAGGGCGGCAGGTGAAAAAATACTGAAGTCTCACCAAGTCTCAGAGAAGACTTCTATTAGAATTAGCCTCTTTAAAATAGTTTGGTTGGGCTTCCCTGGTGGCGCAGTGGTTGAGAATCTGCCTGCCAATGCAGGGGACACGGGTTCGAGACCTGGTCTGGGAAGATCCCACATGCCGCGGAGCAACTAGGCCCGTGAGCCACAACTACTGAGCCTGCGCATCTGGAGCCTGTGCTCCGCAACAAGAGAGGCTGCGATAGTGAGAGGCCCGCGCACCACGATGAAGAGTGGCCCCCGCTCGCCGCAACTAGAGAAAGCCCTCGCACAGAAACGAAGACCCAACACAGCCATAAATAAATAAATAAATAAATAAAAATTAAAATAGTTTGGTTTTTCTGAGACCCCCTACTAATGGACAACTGAGTTAGTGATAGATACTACAACACCTATGGAGACAAAATCTGTGGGTGTGGGAGGGGAGGAAGAGAGAGGAACAAGGAGGTCATTTGGAAAAGACTCTGACTTTTAAGAGTAAAGACAGAACAATGTGAAGAATTCCTACCTGATTGCAGGAGCTCAGTGAGCACATTTTGTGGGCTTAGAAGTTTCTTGATATAAGCTCTGAAGGGGCTTCAAAGCACCTGTATAAGTCACCTCTGCAATGCCCCAACCTAGGCTCACTTTGTGCAGCATGATGGTAAGAGAACTGGCTCTGCAGTCAGACTGCCTGGGTTTGAATCACAATTACACCCTCACAAGTCACCTCACTTTATGCAGCTTAACCTAGGAAAGACTCAGTTTCCCTGCCAACAAAACGGGAATCTCTTATACCACCTACACCTCAAAGGGCATTCATTACAGGATTGAATGAGGTAACACACATAATGCACTCAGCGCTGACACAACAAACATTACAGTTGTATCGTTTTATTATTACTATCTCCATTATTATTATTATTACTATATAAAGGACCCTTTTAGTGGGCACAAAGCAGCTACAGGTATATGTGTTCAAGGAGGCACACACTGAGGAATTAAAACACTAGAATGATATTAATGTGAATGTGTGTCTGGAATGGCCGTGCAAACAGCTTTCGGGATGGAGTGTGCTACCGCAAAAGCTGATCAGGGGCCGAAGAGCCTCCCGTTACGAGCATACTACACGTCAGCGCTGCCGGTGTGGCCTGCTGGATCTGTAATTCTGCTCTGTACTCCTAAAAAACATGGGCTCTATGTCCCGCTTCCCTTGCAAGCACCCTAACACACCCAGTGTTTATTCTCAGCACTCCAGCTCCACTCCCCAGGAGGGTAAAAACAAGGAAATCAAACGTCTCCAATGCCCACAGGCATCTCTCTTTTATCCCTCCTCTCATGTTTACTTAGCCCAACAGAGTTAGAGTCATGATATTGTTGAGTTCTGTGTGAAACTTAGTCCCACGCATCCTGAATAGTCATAGATCACCCAAGAGTCTGTCTCTGCATCAAGCTTTCTATGGCTGGCTCAGCTCAGATCCATCTCTACTGTGAAAAACAACTCAAGGAAAACAACGTAATGGAGGATCAAACAGCACCACTTTAACTTGAAAAAGACAAATACGCCAAGATGAGTCGAGTCCCCATAACTGCCCTGGCCCTTACAACCCTCTCTCTACACTGTCCTCCAACCCACTGGAATGAGCTGTCACTGCAGAGGGGCTGTCCAACTCCACGCAGGTACTTACAGACGTGCTGGCTGTAACCTGGGGACTACAGCTGGTGGGTGCAGAGGTGTCTGATGACGCGGAGAGCTGTCGCACCAAGGGACTGTGTGGTGGATGCTGGGTGGCCGCCAAGTAGCTGGAACTGCTCAGGTCCGTGTGATGCTTCAACACTGCAGAAGTCAACAGAAAAGAGGAATACGTGGCTACCTCAACCTGCTCTACTTCCAGCACAAGCCAGGAATGCCAGCAATATGCAGTAAAGGCAAAAATGCTTTCTAAGCCTAAAGGATAAAAAGATGAAGCAAACTGGTTGACGGGAGGTAGGGACGGAGCAGAGGTTGCTAGAGAGTAAGAAGTGACCTACACTTAGAAGCAGTAGGGCCCCTCTACTCTGCCTTCCTAGAAAGTGAAGCACAAAGCTAAGGGCAACTATAAGAAGCCCAGGCTGCCCCAGAAAGCCCTGAGCAGGTGCAAACGAAGGCAGAGGTGCCGGGCCTGGCCCTACCTTCACTTCTCTCGGATGAATGGTCTCGCAATCTCATTTTGCTGTGGTTTGGGTCATGCACGGGTGGCGGCGGGTTGAGCGAGCGCTCTGCTTTGGGCGCTGTCACTCGCTCCACCATAGGCACGGCCCCCACATCGTCTAAGTGCTGCCTGTGGGTCCTGTCAGGCCGGGTTTGGTGATGGGACAGCTCTGAAGAGGGGAACAGAAAAAGAGCTGTGAAACACCTTCTCTCAATCTTTTCTTATTTGAGTTCCGAGCTCTTCAGTTCTCTCTAGGTCAGTGACATAGACACCCAGGGCAGCAGGACAGTCCTCTGGGACTGAAGCTTCTGGCAAATAACACACTGGCCAAAACAGGCCAGGGAGCCCACAGGGCTCTCAACCAGAAAAAAATGTGACATCAGACTACAGAAGACAGCCTGCCCACAGATGGACCCAATGCCATGCCACAGTTGGCTGTTCACTGAGCCCCAAGATACATGGTGTCTGGAATAGCTTTCACAGTCCATCCGAGAGCATCTAAGACAAGTAGGAAAAGAAGACTGTGAGCTGAATTTACATCAGTCAACTGCTTCTCCCAACCCCGACACAGTGCCATGGCCATACCAGTAACCTGAGAACATAAAAGGAATAGGAAAGTAATTGGAGGACTCTCTGGACCCCTGAAACTTACTGGCTGTTGTCAGGAAGGAGTTGACCAACTTGTGCCTGTCTTTACGAGTTGGATCAGGGAGACTGCCTGGCATGGGTGCTCTGTGCTTAAGTGAAAACTTTTTTGGAGGTTTGATTTTGTCAAAAGGTTTGTTCTGCCATTGAGATTTCAGCATGCTCTGGAAGTGCAGGCTTGTGGGAACATCTGCAAGAAACACAAAACACTGCGGTTTTAGTCCAGACACCTGGGCTCTGGGCTCTTCTCTCACGAAGTGAGGCGTGTTCACGGCAACTCTGGCTCACCGGTGAGCGAGACCCACACTGCACCCTTCTTCGAATTGCCCAGTGGCAGGAGGACCCAAGCAGGGCAAGCACTGTCATGCGGAAGATCTGTTTATTGGAACTTTACTGAAGGTCATTCTTTTACTCACAGACAAGTCACTGTTGCCTTTTATTTGCAAGTTCCAAACAAAAAAATCTAAAACACCTTTTGTTAGATTGATGAACTTTTCTTTGTTCCTGTGTTCCACTAAGTCTGTTAACTTTATTGGTTTGAAAGATTGATAAACATCCTGTTTTTATTCTTCTTGAAACTGAAATATTTCAACCTACTTCTTTCTATCAACATAAAGTTAATCAGGATATATTCATTCAACAACTACTTACCGTCCTATTATTTTATCAGGCACTGTACTGGGTACTACATCTTCCTCTAAATAAGAACTATACTATTCTCCCCCCTCCTTCCTCCAGACCCTTACCACCTCCCACCTGGGGATTATCTAGGTTTTTAAGTGGATTAGTTAATATTCAATATCATAAATTAATCTTTTAGACTTAATTATAATTTTTTACCTTCTTTGGGGGTTCACCACTGTTTCTTGCATCTTTCCATTTTGTTAGTTTCCTCTTTTATTTTCCTAAGAACGTGGCCTTGAGTAATTTCTTTAGAAATAGTATTTCTAGATTAAAACCAGTTTTCTCTCAGACTTTAAAGCTATTACTACAGTGTCACCAATAAGATGGAATCTGACTCATTCACTTGTAGGTGCTCTGTTTCTTCCTTTAAACTTCTTTTGGGGGAAAAAGCTTGCTGTGGTACTCTACAGGTCAATTTGGGGAGAACTCTAATACCGAGTCTTTCAATCCATGAACGTGGTACACCTCTCCATTTATTTAGGATTTCTTTAATTTTCTCTCATCAGTGTTAGGTAGTTTTCATTGTACAGTTCTTTAAAAAAAAAAAAGTTATTTATTTATTATTAATTAATTTACTCATTTAGCTAGCTGCACCAGGTCTTAGTTGCAGCATGCGGGATCCAGTTCCCTGACCAAGGATCAAACCTGGGCCCCTGCACTGGGAGTGCGGAGTCTTAACCACTAGACCACCAAGGAAGTCCCCATTGTACAGTTCTTATACATATTTTGTTAATTTGATATTTTTGATGACATTATACATGATAGCACTTTTAAAAATTTCAATTTATAATTGTTTACTGCTAGTATGTAGAAATACAGTAATTTTTAATATAGTGACCTGTATCCTGTGATCTTGCTAAATCCATTACCAAGTTTTTGTTTGTTGTTGTGGTGTCCTTAGAATTTTCTACATACACAAGTATGTCACTTACAAAAAGCTGTTTTACTTTCTTTCTAATTCGTATGCCTTTTATTTCTATTTCTTGTCCTATTATTCTGGCTAGAACCTCTAGTGGCAATCTGAAACTTACATCTTCCTTTTTATAGTCTCATTCTGAAACTTCACCACCATGGATATAGGTGTGGGTCTTTTTTCAGGGTTCTAAAAAACTTTCCATGGTCCTTTTTAATCTGAAGACCAGAACATCTCTCTTTAGCTCCCAGTTCCTCCTGGGAATCATTAACCACCTGGGACATAGTCAAAGTCAAAGCCCCTGGGACTTCCCTGGTGGCGCAGTGGTTAAGAATCCGCCTGCCAATGCAGGCGACGCAGAGTCGAGCCCTGGTCCGGGAAGATCTCACATGCTGTGGAGCAACTAAGCCCGTGCGCCACAACTACTGAACCCATGTGCCACAACTACTGAAGCCCGCATGCCTAGAGCCCATGCTCTGCAACAAGAGAAGCCACCACAATTAGAAGCACTTGCACCAGAACAAAGAGCAGCCCCTGCTCGCTGCAACTAGAGAAAGCCCAGGCGCAGCAATGAAGACCCAATGCAGCCAAAACTAAAATAAATAAAATAAAACAAATTAAAAAAAAAAAAAAGGTCCCAGCCCCTGAGTCCATACCTGCTGCTGTAGCACAGAATGAAACACCACCACTTTATGGAAAAGGGGAATAATCCAACCTAGCTATATTCCAAAACAAGTCCAAACTTATCACCCAGGCAAATGCCCAGGTCCCATCCCTACTTCTGTGTCCTTTTTCACTGTGGGCAAAGAACCTTCCCCTACCAGCTCCTACCCCATAGGAGTTTACTCAAAAGCATGTGCTTTGGGCTCCCCCTTTTTCTAGTTTTATTTCTTCACAGTTATCCTGTTTGTTTTCCATCTTTCAAAAATCACTCCAAACTCTATTCACCAATGGCATGCCTTCTTTTTTCAGAATTGTTAGAGGTTTATTTAGTGTATTTTCTAAACATTCTTGGGGTTTTGGTGCCCAGGGAGGATAGCTGATGTGCTTAATCTGAGCTAGGAATGGGGAGCAAAGAAGAGGGGAATAAATGAACATTTACTAAACCCATTATATTGTGGCTGGCATTGTGTATTACTTAATCTTCAGAACAATTCCATGATGTAAACATTACTATGCTCCCTTTAAAGCTAAAAACATATTCAGAAAAGTGAATTAACTGTCAAGGTTACACAGTTTAGTAAGTAACAAGCAACATTCAAACTCAGGTCTGTAAAATCCTAAAACCTATACTCTTAGTCACTACACCATGAAATTATTCTTTGGCCCAGAGAATGGAGCAGTTTAATTCTGGAGTGAAATCTGATATTTCTCAAATTATTCCCAAGGAACTGGAGAGTACAGGATATTTTTCAAAAGAGTTCTGCAGTGTAAAAAAGAGACTCCTTCCTATAGCATAGACCATGTATTTCATGACACTTCAAAGAACAAGATACATCTCTGGGAACAGTGCTATCTTCTGAAATTTTTTCCCATAATCATTCTTTCTTTTCTACACTTAAAAACAAATTCACCTATCCCAACCCTTCACATAAATATATCAGCTTTCAGCCAGGCCAATGATATCAGAGCTCATTGTACTCCCAGCCCTTAGATCCCACCCAAGGCCCTCAATAAAATGGTTTGATTTTCCCATCCCCCAAAGGTCAAATGTTAAAAAAACAAAAAAACAAAAAACTCCCAAATAAGAATTAAGTTTAGAGGTATTAATGGTAAAAATTCCTTGCTCTAACTCAGAGTGGTTGGGGAAAAGTATACAGGAAATAAAGCATCGTCTAGAGGAATTCTGAAAGCTGGGCTGAGCTTGAAGGTATAAAGAAGGCTCAAGAAGTGGGAGAGCACCTCCTCTATATCCCAGGATACCCCTTGGTCAGCAGGAGAGTTACTCCCCCTTGGCAAAGGTTGTTTTTTTTTTTCCGGCCGCGCCACGCGGCATGCAGAATCTTCCCTGAGCAGGGATCGATGCCCCTGCATTGGGAGTATGGAGTCTTAACTACTGGACTCCCAAGGAAGCCTGCAAAGGCTGTTTAATGGGACTACAACAAAAGCACAGTAGTTTCATTTTCTTTTCCTTTTATTTTCTGCAGTCACTGTGCTCCCAAATCTGAAAATTAAGCCAGGGAGAAAAGGAAATAGGATATGGTTATGGTGGAAATAAGTAGTCCTAGACACGGGTCCTCGTCCCATCACTGAGTAGGAGAAAACAAGAACAAATCACTTAGCTGGGCTTTAGCTTCTTCATCTGTAAAATGAGGCAGCAAGACTTGATCAGAGCTGGTAACATCCTAGCACACATGCTCTAGCTCTCCTCTTTTGTTTGCTGCAGGCACAGGCTACTCGCAACATTCCTTCTGTTGTACCCCAAGACCTTAGACCCGTCTCAAATTATTAATTAGTTAATTAAATCCAGACAGACACCATCAATCAATTCGAGTTAAGCACAAGAGAGAAAAGACATTTATATGTTATTGCTAGACCAGATGACTACTGAGTCTCTCAACTCTAACATGTTAATTTCAATAAGTCTTCAACTAAAACTCCACTCCTAATCCCCTCCCCTCATTTAAATGCTCTGAAGTGGAAGCTGGCACAAGTGTAGACCAGTACTGCCTTGTGCTCTGGAGCTGAGGTATTAAGCAGAACCAAGAGCAACTTCCTCTATAAACCCACTGAGTAAGCAGTTAGGGATAATAACAAACTGTTTAAGGGACTCAGGCTGCTAGAAGTTTGCTGTGTTTTAACTGCTTTCATATAAGAGTAAAGAGAAACCCAGTTAAATTCCCCAGTCAGTGAACAAAAATGATCTCTTAGGAATTGCTGGTCTGAGTTCCTGTTCTGAGTAATAACACCTGGGATCTACAGAGCTACAACTCTGAAATAGATTGGATATAGAGGACCTGAAAGTAAGCAAAGAGTTGTAAAAATGGAAGAGAACACAGTAGGGACCCATTCAGCTAGAGGACTCCACACATTGCGTACCTGCATAGGTAATGGCTATTAAAGTGTATTATCAAACAGGAAGGTGCAGATCCTTGAAGTGCAGATCAATGACAGGAAACATCATCTTAGGTTACTATTTCCTCAAACAAAATGAAAAGACTTTAACCTCAGGCCCACTAGGGTCTGACACTCCAAGATTAACCTGTTTTACTCATTACTTTCCACCATTTTCTCAAGAACACTTTCTTGTGGTGTTTTGTAATGCTCACTTCCTCCTCCTGCTGGTAAGGTGCAGTGGCCTCATGTATACAGCTAATTGTCTTGGCAAGCTCTCGCAAAAGAGCATTGATCTTCACAGCCAGCAGGTGGTGCTCTTATTAAGCACAAACCTAAATCTGAACATTCTTTTCCCCAAGGTTATACATCCTCTACATTTCAAGCTAAGGATTAACTGGCTTGATTAAGTGAGGTAATACGGAAACAAGCTCCTTTTTCTGGAGAACTAAAGGGTTATCACACCCTAATGTCTCCACCTTCCAGTCAGGCAGTAGTTCCTCAAATTAATGGGAGCGGCTGAGGTGTGGCAAGATGGAAGATAGAACTCTAAGATTAAGAGCTGCAGTTGGTTCCCATCCTCACAAAGTACACAAACTGGTTAGGAAACATTAGTAAAACTCTACATGAAAATGAAAAGTTGGAAGTCCTGCCATCTTTAAATATATTCTAGAGAAGAGGCTGCAAAGGGGTGGCCCAGAGGTCAGGTCTGGAGCACATGTTTGACCCACACAGGTGTGCTGGCTGCTAGTCTTCACCATTACTCACTATTCCACACAAAGATATTTGGGGAATCTCAATACTTTAGGAGGTGCTATTCACATCTTTGTGGCCCTGTGAATCTTCCAGTTTACAAATAGATAGCATTCTGAATGTGGCAGTTGTTTGGATCAAGTCAAAATTATCCCAATAGTCACAATATTAGATACACTAATTAGGGCCCCAAATCAACCCACATAAAGTCTAATTTATCCATAGGCAGATATGTTAATCATTCTACTTGGTATATATACTATTCCCCTGTACAGTCTCATAAGGAGAGTTTAACGACCAACTCGCTTGTCCAAACCCCAATGTCATGGTTAGGAGGGGTGTGTGTATGTGTGTGTGTGTATGTGTGTGTGTCAGAGAGAGGGGAGAGAAGGGGGGAAAGGCAGGAGGGGGAAAAAGTGGTGGGGGAGACAAGACAGACAGACACAGAGAAACGGCAGGCAGGAAAATGAAGACCACGGAGACCACAGAAAGTGGTCTCCTTCCTTTCTCCCTCATTTGCTACCTATAGTTGCTTGGAATGGAATGGAGTGGGGAAGTATAAGGTCAGCAGTCAGATTTATAGATATGATGCAGTCAGAAGAACAGAAAGTGTTAATAGGGAATGGGTACCTCCTAGCAGAGATGCTGAATGATGGAACAGGAGATGCCAGGCAGGCGTTTTGGGCATATCTGATTGGGGGATGGGAGAGAGAATTCACAACTATACATGGTAATACTGTTGACAAAGGAATGATCACCATATTTATCAGCTGATATTCAATGAGTATGGAAGAGACCTTATCAGAATCAGATATAACTACAGGCTTCAGCCTTCTTTATTCAAATATGAGACCATACAATTCAATATTGTAATCCTAAGAGAGTAACTCAAGAAATGTTCCCAAATCATCCTGGTGTCTCTGTCTGTAGCTAGAGTCTGGAAACTGGTAGAAACCTGACTTCTCTTAATATCCTGGCTGGGGAGAAACATGAACTAGTGAAAAGAAGGACAGGTATCAGATGACCTCAGTTTGAATTCTGGAGCCTTCTACATTAGCTATGTAGCCTGAGATAAACCACAACCTCTCTAAGCCTATTTCTTGATCTGTAAAACTGAAGTAACTTTACAAGATTACTGAGAGAAGCAAATGAGACAAGTATAAGAAAAGTGCTTGTAAACTATAAAACGCTATACAAATATTATCTTAAGTTATATAAGTTATAATCCAAATGGCAAGAAAAGGTAAATGTCAATGACTCTGGAATCTGAAGCACAGAGGAAAATGTTTTAGTGTTTTCTACTCATTATGTTCTAAAGTTTATTTACTGCTCCACCACTCCTGACCTAAACCCCTGCCTAGCTTGCTATGCATATGTTTCAAATTTCTAAGTATTTCCACTCTTACTAGAAGTCATGTGGCAGCAAGAATATTATGCCATGCCTTTCTTACAGTTGAAGGGAGTCATGGTAGTAAGGCTTAGAGTAGCTAAACAGATTTAGGTGACCAAGAAAGAATCCAGTCATTTGAAGAACAGATAAGGAATGAGGGGATTACAGTCATCTAATGTTTGATTAATTAGAAGACAGGATTCTCCCAAGATAGTTTATCAGTAATGACTGTTTTTGTAAATAAAGTTTTATTGAAACAGCCACACCCACTTGCTTATACATGGTCTACGACTGCTTTTGTGCTACAAGGGCAGAGTTGCCTAGTTACAACATAGACTAAACCTAGCCAGTATGATCCATAAAGCCTAAATTATTTAGTATCTGCCCTTCTATGAAAAAGATAATATACTACTGATGCTAAAAAAAACTTGGGTTTTCTTCTCATGTCAATAAGTAAATCTTACATCCCATATAATTCGCATTCCCCAGACTCCTATTTTAGTTATCTTCCTTTCAAAAACTTGTACGGACTACCTGTAAGGTGCTATGAAGGATAGAGCAGGAAGAAAAACATGGTCCCTTATCCTCAGAGAACTTAAAATTTAACTAATGGAAAATAAGGTC
The DNA here is from genome assembly GCF_028023285.1 of Balaenoptera ricei. Classification (NCBI taxonomy): domain Eukaryota; kingdom Metazoa; phylum Chordata; class Mammalia; order Artiodactyla; family Balaenopteridae; genus Balaenoptera; species Balaenoptera ricei. Next base: position 16,698,206 of record NC_082658.1, on the reverse strand, counting down.
ATAAACAGCCATCATATAAACCATAACATATAGATAAAATAACACAGTGATTCGAGAGGAAATGCTTACATTCTGTAGGTTGGGGCCAGATCATGAGATTATTTGCAAATCAGTGAAACAAATCCAGATTATGAAAACACTGGCTTCCTGTAGTCTATAGAACAGTTTTCAACATTTTTGCTCATGTACTCCCACCATTTGAAATGTAATTTTTATTTTATTTTTTAAATTTTTTTGGCCACACCACAAGGCTTGTGGGATCTCAGTTCCCCGACCACGGATTGAACCCGGGCCCTCAGCAGTGAAAGCATGGAGTGCTAACCACTGGACCACCGGGGAATTCCGAAATGTAGTTTTTAAGAAAATCATAAACTCAAACAGTTGTAAAGGCTGTATTTTCTAGAATACTACATGCATTAAAGATATTTATACCAACACCTCAGCATGTACATATATAATATTTACCTTAACTAAAAAAAATCTTTTACACCTACTTATTCAATCACACTACAGTCACGGTAAAATCTAATTTCAGTTGTTAATTCTCTCTCTTTTTAAAACTTAAATACTGTACAGTTGACGTGCAATATGTTAGTTTCAGGTGTAAGTTATTAATTCTCTAAATATTTATTCTAAGGTGACAGAAAAGGCAGAGAATCTTGCCATAAGTTATATACAAAAAAATAATGTACCCCGTCTTCATAATTTTTTATTCAAAACTTTCTTTTGCTTAATTCCCACAGGATTCTTCTTCAGGAGCCATGAATTCTGAAATGGTTCCTTTGGTGTCCCTACTGCCCAAGGTTTTTATACTCTGGGGGGCAAGACCCACAGCAAGACTCAATATGGGTAAGAGGAATGACTTTCATGTAGTGCGAGAAAAGCAATTATGAAAAGGGAGGTGGAAAAGGAAAACTGGCAGACACGGAGGCTTATCAGGTAGACCAACTTAGCAGCGCTGCCCATGCTGTTTTACATCATGGCACACACAGATAATACATTTTTTAAGACAGACTCTGTATAACAGACCAGGCTCCAAGCGTTGTGGCTGGAGGCAACTGTCCTAGCCTCACCACTTGAAGTGTTAGGGGAATTTCTCTCTTAGCAAGCTGCAATGTTTTAGTGGCACATTCCGGTCTGGGAGATCTGTTTGCAAAATTCTAAGAGAAGACCTTTGTTGACAGCAATACCTTGACAGTACCTGGGGGTTGTACCAGAATCTTGGCCAACTTTCTTTCACTTTGAACCCTTTAAGTCTCATGTATTAGACTTTATATTATGTAGACTTTCTTACCATCTGGAAATGCTAGAACCGGGTGAACACAGGAATCCAACTGGGAAAGGCGTTCCAACAGAGGGGCTTCATAGTGGATTTCTGGAGGCGTGGAGCTGGCACTGCCTGAGCCGCACAGTGCACAGGAGGGGTTCACGTCACAGCCAGAGCGCACCGTGCTGTTCCGGTGAACCTGTGAAAAATCAGACGAAACTGACAGTTCAATGTCTGATAAAAACCCAGCTCCCCATTCAGTATCTCAAAGATTCAAAAGGCCCTCTCTAGGGACTTCCCTGGCAGTCCAGTGGTTAAGACGCCGCACTTCCAATGCAGGGGGGCGCGGGTCCGATCCCTGGTCGGGGAACTAAGATCCCGCATGCCGCGTAGCGCGGCCGGAAACAAACAAAAAATCATTATGTTGTACACCTGAAACTATATAATGTTATATGTCCATTATACCTCAATAAAATCAGAAATAAAAGTGACCTGCAAGCTAAAAAAAAAAAAAAAGGCCCTCTCTACATATATGACACCGCTAACAAAAAGTTTGATCAGTTTGTTAAAAGATTTCCATTTCTCCAACACACTAACCTTCAAAGTAATTAAGTAAACCTGCTTCTTCTCCAATGAAGACATCAAGTTACGTGAAGCCCTTAGGTGCTTACCAAGAACACTTTACAAAACCTGTATGTTTCTACCAGCTTGATGGTTTTCCACCATCTGCTAAGGTGAAGAGCTGGCTCCAGATTTCTGGGTGAAACATGACTTTGCCCTCTTCAGCAACTTCATCCACCAAAGAGCCATACTAATGAACAACCAACCATACCTCTCCTGTTCTTTTCGCATTTCCTGCTATAAAAAGACTTCCAGGTGGCCTGAAACAACATGGCAAATTTCCGTGGACTCATTAGCTACTCTTTAACCTAGCCTAAAAATCTACTGTTATAAAGCTCATACTTAAGTAATGAAAATGAATTTGGGATGGTGAGTGTTCATATCCATAGTCTTTGTGTTAGATTAATTCCAATGGGATAGAAATCATTTCCATTAAACTTCCTTTGTATACATGTGGGCAGGATAAGAAATAACCTCTCCAGCTAAGTCCACAGTCAAAAATAATCTAAGTCTTCAAAAGATTTAATTGTTAAAAAAAAAAAATGGGATTTTTATGATTTTGTGCTTTGAGGAGAAAACTTCAGGTCATGCTGAATGCAGGATCCCTAGGTTCTTGTGTTAGGATGAACAAGTCTGGCATTTGCCAAATCATGACCACAAAAAAGTCATCTGGGTAGCATGCAGTCCTAGAAGAAGGGACTTGTCTGTGGAATGACACTATGACAAGGGATGCTAGAAGCAAGGGTAGTATCATAATAAAGACAAAAGGGTAGCATCAAAACTCTGTAACAACTGCGAGAGGTGCATTTAGCTTCAGCACACCCAACTCTTGAAAGCTGTTTGCCTTCACAGACACGCACAGAAGAAAGATAAATATGAGAACAATGCGGTCTTTATCAACATTCCCCAACTGCCTCCTCCTTGCAGCGACATAGATGGGTGGCATTCAAAGAAGGCCCTGTGAAGGTTAGACTGGGCAACTTACGCTAAAGTGAAAGAATTCTAATAAGCTGCAATTGTAGATGGCTTTGAAAGGAAATTATACCAACTAAACACACACTTCTGTGTAGACATTAACTGGTACTGTTTTGGGAAAAACTACCTCTTGCAACCTATTTAACCAGGGCTGGCTTTCTGGGGGAGATAACATTTTGAGGCAGAGAGAGAGAGGGGCCTACGCTGGCAGGGACAAAAACCACAGACTGCGCAGGAGATGAATGGGAGGATTTAGGAAATTAGAATCCAAAAATGGCACCAGAACTTTAAACACCGACAAGATTAGAAAAACATATAAAAATCAGAATAAGAGATCTTAAAAGGGAGGTATATTTTCTCCTCATAAACTAACCCATGACATCAACTAGCTCTCCAAGTGGGCAATGCACAGCATTCCATTTTATAGACTGGATGTAGAGTAAAAACGATATGGCAAGATGAACAAACTAAGAGAAAGATTAAAATAAAAGCTGAAATTACCAAAAGAAAAAATATGTGCTTGAAACAGCAAATTTAAGAACTGCTCTTTGGGAGTTTTTTTTTCCCCCCTTCCCAAACCCACCTCAAGAACGGGTTAGATGGCTTCCCTGGTGGCGCAGTGGTTGAGAATCTGCCTGCCAATGCAGGGGACACGGGTTCGCGCCCTGGTCTGGGAAGATCCCACATGCCGTGGAGCAACTAGGCCCGTGAGCCACAACTACTGAGCCTGTGCGTCTGGAGCCTGTGCTCCGCAACAAGAGAGGCCACGATAGTGAGAGGCCCGCGCACCGCGATGAAGAGTGGCCCCCGCTTGCCGCAACTAGAGAAAGCCCTCGCACAGAAACGAAGACCCAACATAGCAATCAATCAATCAATAAATCTTTAAAAAAAAAGAGAATGGGTTAGATAGGAACACAGCAATTAATTAGATAAACTGTAAGACTGGCCTAATAAAGAGAAAAAGGAAAAAATGCAAACATATAAGAACTCCTCAAAAAAGCACTAGTTAATTGATAAACTGGATACAGGATACAATAGTGTAGACACATACACACAGCCAAGTTAAAATAAAAATAAATAGTCTTGACATAATAATGTTATCCAAATAAAACACTAACATGTAGAGAGATGCAGAGAGAAGGAGGATAGAGGAACGTGCAAGAAACCACTGACGTGGTTATGATGGCAGGGAGGAGATTAAGGAGAGCTTTCATTTTCCACATTATGCATTTCTATAATGTTTAAATGTTACATATTTTTATATTCAATCTAATCAGAGAATACAATACACATGCCTTAAATAAAGGTAGGGGGTGAGACTAGTCTTGTGTCCTCAGTGAAGTCTTTAAAAACATTGAAGAACAGATCATTTCTATTCAATTAAAATGGCTGGTGCTGGCATAAAGAAATTAGATTTCTATAGTCCTCTTAGAAAAACAGAATTGACTTAAAACCTGATAAAAAGTATGTGCAGGGCTTCCCTGGTGGCGCAGTGGTTGAGAATCTGCCTGCCAATGCAGGGGACACGGGTTCAAGCCCTGGTCTCGGAAGGTCCCACATTCCACGGAGCGGCTGGGCCCGTGAGCCACAATTACTGAGCTTGCGCATCTGGAGCCTGTGCTCCGCAACAGGGGAGGCCGCGGTAGTGAGAGGCCTGCGCACCGCGATGAAGAGTGGCCCCGCTTGCCACAACTAGAGAAAGCCCTCGCACAGAAACGAAGACCCAACACAGCTATAAATAAATAAATAAATAAAAATTAAAAAAAAAAAAAAAAGTATGTGCACACATACTTACACACCAATCTTACTTTTGAATGAAAAACTGTGAAGTGTTAATAGAACCTAGACGTATACAAAAGTATCTTAATTTATTAAGAGATAAATTTGGGGAATTTTTTTGAAGGACAGTTTGGGCAACTTTAAATATACACACACAGAAATAAGACGCCAAATTATACACATGTATTTATTTATTTATTTATTTTAAAAACCACAAAAAAATAAAAACAACCTACCATGAGCAAGTGGGATTTATTCCTGGATATCAAAAGTATTCGATATTAGGACATCAATTAATACAATTTCACACTGCCCATTCAACATCTCCACTTAGATGTCTTAACAGGCATTCAGAGTTAGTGAGTTAACACTGAGCTCCTAACTCTTCCCAACTTCCAGTTGCTCAATCTTAAATCCTTGGACTCATCCTTAAGCTCCTTTATCATACCCCAAAAACAATCATGAAATCCTATCGTCTCCACCTTCTAAATGTATCCAGGATCTGACCACTTCATACCATCTCAACTGCAGTCACTATCTTTTCTCATATGCGTTTCTTAAATAGCCTCCGAACTGGTCTTCCTGCTTGTCCCTCCTTCCAGTTATTTGACACAGTAGTTGGTGTAATCTTGTTTTACAACCTCAGTCAGACCATGCCAGTCCTCTGCTCAAAGCCTTCCAATGGCTCCTCATCTCATGAGGAATAAAAGTCAAAGTTCTTGCACTGGTACACACAAAGCCCTATACCACCTGTCACTTCTATCCCCTCTCTGACTTCATTTCCTGCTTCTCTCCTAGCTCACGCTACCAGTTCCTCTGACTTCCTTGTTTCTTCCCCAAAATGACAGGCAAACTTCCGGATCACAGGCCCCTGCACTTGGCTCTTCTATTAGCTCCATGGTCATTCCCTCACCTCAGGTGTTTTTCTCAAGTGTCATCTTCCTAAAAATAACTTTTATTTAGAAACATACAAGTGACAAAAGAGTCTATTCTTGACTATAACAACAATAAAAAAAATACTGGAATAAGTTTAACTAGAAATTTTAAGCACAAAGCTTAAAGCTATTATTAATATTCTACAAATTAATCTATAGTCTTAAACTCAGTAGGTTTTTGGTACAGAAGAGAGAAGAGGCAAATGTAATTTAAACAAACTACAAACTGGAAGAATAAATGCCAAGGGGAAAAGTTCCCAGAAATTTTCTGATAAGCAAAGGTAGACGGGAGTGATTTGCCCTACCACATTTTAAAAGTTATAGTAATTTAAAAAAATATGCTACTGGTTAAGGAGCAGAAAAATTAATTAAACAAAAAGAAAAAATAGACCAATATGTATAACATGACAATTTAATTTTTAACACAGGCAATATTTCTAAATGAATTAACTAAAAAAAAGGGTCAGGGGGAGATGACTTTTCCAATAAATGAATCAGGGAAATCAAGGTCTGGGGGGTGGGAAGAAGGTGGATTCCTACTTCCCATCAAAATAAGTTCCAAAGGTATTAAAGATTTAAAGATAAAACAAACATTATGTTTAAACTGTAAAAGAAAAACTGTGTGGCAACATACAGTAGTTAAAAGTGTGGGCAATGGGGCCAGGCTGTCTGGGTTTGAGACCTAACTCTGCTGCTTTCTAGCTGTATAACCTTAGACAAGTTAAGTAATGGCTTCATCCATAATAACAGCTGCTTATCTGATAAGGCGGTTTTGAGAATAACTATCACTTAGAACAGTGTCTGGTCTCAACTCTCTGTTATTTTTGTAGTCATACAAAGCACACTGTCTTCATTTATAATGGGAGAAGAAAAAAAAAGACATCAACCATAAACACCATCGATATCAAATTCTAGTTTCTTGTTAGTTGTATGACCTCCTCAAATTTACTCATCTGTTATTAAAGGATCAATAATGCCAATTTCATGGGATTGTGGGAAATGTAATATGATTTCTCAAACTATTAAAACACTACACAAATGCGAGCTAAATTAGTATATGTCAAGGTTTCTCAACAACAGCACTACTGACACTTTGAGCTGGATAATTTTTTGTTGGGAGGAGATGTCCTGTGCACTGTAAATAAGTAGCAGCTTCCCTGACCTCTCTACTCATGGTGCAAGTAACACCTTCCTCCCCACCTTCTGTGACAACCAAAAATGACTACATTGTCAAATGTTTCTTGGGGGTGGGCAGGCAGGTCAAAAATCATTGAGAGGGCTTCCCTGGTGGCGCAGTGGTTGGGAATCTGCCTGCCAATGCAGGGGACACGGGTTCGAGCCCCGGTCTGGGAAGATCCCATATGCCGCGGAGCAACTAGGCCCGTGAGCCACAACTACTGAGCTTGCGCGTCTGGAGCCTGTGCTCCGCAACAAGAGAGGCCGCGATAGTGAGAGGCCCGCGCACCACGATGAAGAGTGGCCCCCACTTGCCGCAACTAGAGAAAGCCCTCGCACAGAAACGAAGACCCAACACAGCCATAAATAAATAAATAATTAAAAATAATTAAAAAATAATAATAAATAAAAATAAAATCTATAGAATATTTACAGTTTTATTACAGTAAAAATTATAGAAACAATTTAGGACCACAGAACTTGTGTTGGGATAATGCTTTGTAACAGGGATAATATTGATACATAACACTCCTATGTGCTACACATTCATTATAAAAAAAAAAAATCATTGAGAACCATGCGGCTCAAATTATGGTTATCCCTCCTAGTAAAATTCAACGCACAGGCTCCCATTAAATATTAATGGTGAGAGAGAAGAAAGGTCTCAAGACTACTGCAGTCAAAAGAACTCAACAGCAAGCTTGAAGAGGCTTCCACTAATCAAAATTGACAATTTGAGCATAGAAAAGAATTTCAATGGCTTGAATAACTCAAATATGTTTAAATCGATGACTTCATAATCATACACCCCCCCCCTCCACAAAGACTTTATTGATTGCCCTTGGAAGATGGCAGGAAATCAACTTATTGTTTGAAAATTGGTAGATAAAAGGAAATAACACGAATCATGCTTCTTTCTGCACAAACCGTACTTAAGGGTAAACCAATAGTATAAAAGGGCATTTTTCTCTTATAGAATGATCATATTTATCCTTTAGCCGTAAACTAGAAAACCGGACAACACACAGCTTAAGACAGAAACAAATGAGGTGGCCTGTGATCACCTTGGCTTTCTGCCTGCAGGCACACTGCAGACTGCACAGCAGGTGAGGGATTCTAAGCAGAGCGTGATGGTTTCACTGAGTTGAGGAAACACACTCCCAGAGACTGAAGTACAGAGGCTCAGGTGACTGGTAATTATGAGGCAGACTTCTTGAGAAGAGGAAGCCATACAGAAAAAGAGCTCCAGAAATCTTCATGAGATTTCCTTGAGTGTTGGCTGAATACTAAGAAGCCCATGTACAGGGTGAAACTCCACCAGGTCAGGCAAAGAACAACGAAGGAGCTATGAACTGAACAGTTCCCCGAGCTCACACAAGCAGGGAGACTTCTCCATTGTGACCAGCCAAGTGGCACAGAGCATTCAAAAAAGACCCCAGAAGATCCTGATTTACTAGTGGAGTTAAAGTAGGCTACTCTACACCCTCCCTAGTAACGGAAAAACTGAACCTCAAGTAACTTACCTGCCAACAAAACAAAGCCTCTTTAAAGGAAGATAACACAATCCCTATGCTTCAACCACGTAAAATTAAATGCCCAACATCCAAAAAAACATTGTTAGATGTGCCAAGAGGCGAGAAAGTTACACCACAGGGATATAATCAGAAAAATGTAAGCCACTGGATAAATAAATGGAACAACCCAGTTTTCTCAACAAATAAATTGCAAGGAAAAGGGGTATGATGCATAGTTTATAGCAAACCAACACTCTTACTGAGAACTAGAAAGGCCAGATTTAAAAAAAAAAGCAAGCTCAACTTTAAGATACAAGAGAAATGCTAAAACAATGACAATATCAAGGAGTCAAGATTTCAGAGAGCATAGAACCATAAAGTGTGGAGCTACTTCTTCCTGTGGACAATGGGTGATTTTGAGTGATGCTTAGAATTTGGTGTCTTGGTAGAGGGTCACTTCTGGGGACAGAGAAATGAGCAGAGATTCTGATGATTTTGTAGGGCTGAAGAGACAACTTTAGAGAGCTGAAGAGCCAAATTCCCAGTGAAAAGGAAGGACAGGAAACTAAGAATGACACGTGTCAGATACTCCTGCTCCCAAGGCATCTGGAAAATTCTGAAGCTGTGATGGGCAGGAGGCTAAGAAGCTAAGCAGAAAGCCTCTGGGAAGTAGAGAGATTTTGGCAGGCTCACTTTGATGAGGAGACTACAATTAGAGTTCAGGATACATGAGGGGGAAGGGCACTGGTCATCGAATCAGGCTCTCATCTGGAAATGGGAGTAAGAAACAAGGCTATGCCCTAAGAATGGACCAGAGAGAAACAAAGCCTTATCAAAACTGTAAGCCAGGGGAAGGGGAAGCTGGGACGAAGTGAGAGCGTGGCATGGACTTATATATTACTACCAAATGTAAAATAGATAGCTAGTGGGAAGCTGCCGCATAGCACAGGGAAATCAGCTCAGTGCTTTGAGACCACCTAGAGGGGTGGGATAGGGAGGGTGAGAGGGAGATGCAAGAGGGAGGAAATATGGGGATATATGTATATGTATAGCTGATTCACTTTGTTATAAAGCAGAAACTAACACACCATTGTAAAGCAATTATACTCCAATAAAGATGTTAAAACAAACAAACAAACAAAACTATAACCTAGCTGCAACTCAGCTCAGTGCCTAACTGCAGTCAAGTTTTCAGCTCCCGTTCTATATGCCTAGCAGGGGAAGGTGAATCTGCTCCCGGGAAAGAGAGCATCAGAGGTGCGAAAATCTTTTAAATATATAATATCCAACATTGACTCAAAACGAATTTGGCATCGTTATTAGACACACCAGAAGTGTGGATAAGAGAACTGGTAGATAGATTAATTAAGGAACAGAGGAAAAAAATAACAGGGAAATACAGAACAGAATGCACATGCACAGTGATCAAATCCAACATACTTGTAATCAGAGGTCCATAAGGAGAAGACAAAGAATGCGGCAAGGGCAATGTTTGAAGAAATAATGGTTCAGTTCGTGCTAAAAATGATTAAAGACACTAATCCACAGATTTAAGAAACTGCAAAACCCAAGCCAAATGAAAACACAAAGAAAACAACATCCAAGCACATCATAAACCTGTTTAAATTGCAAGGAAAAAAATAAAGGGGAAGCCTATAAAATGAGACTTAAAAGACTTACTGGAATGTATGGACTTTATCTGGATCTTGATTCAAACAAACTTTAAAAATCATTTATGGAGTCCGGGTAATCTGAACAGGGAAGTCTCTGATAACTGTAGGAATCACTGTTAAAGTCAAAAGCATTACCAGTGGCAAAAATCACCAACAATACTGAAGATGGTACTACCTGATTCAATCTTAAAATAGCCTAAACCTGCAATATGCAGAACTGGTAACAACAGTAGATTCTTTTACTTTGGTAAATATTTCTTGGAAAGTAGACCCCCAAGGAACTTGTCTAAGATGATAATGAAAAAGGTAGAGATTTTAAAATTTGTGCCAAAACACTCATGGCTCACTTGGTATAAAATAGTAAAAAATGAACTGTGGAATGGTTAAGCAAACCATGGCATCACTTCTTATGTGGCATCTAAAATGCCGAGTACACTGATATTAAGAAGTATGTATATGCAACATAAAAATCAAGTGTATGTGCACAGCAATTAAAACAATCAATGCAAGTACATCAGATAATGAAAGAAAATGTACAATCATTTGACTGATCTTTTTTTTTAACTTGTTTTATTTTATTATTACTATTTTTTTGGCTGCACCATGCAGCATGCAGGATCTTAGTTCCCTGACCAGGGATTGAACCCATGCCCCCTGCACTGGGAGCACAGAGTCTTAATCACTGGACTGCCAGGGAAGTCCCTGACTGACCTTTTATTAGTTTATTTTCCTATAAACTTATTTAGACTATGTTTGAAAACAAAATGGGATCAGTAAATCAATGTTGCAAATAAAGTTTCTGTATTTTATATTTACTTTGGCATACTTAAAAACATCTACTTCATCTACTCGTAATTTTAGAATGAGATTTTAAGAAATGGAAAACGATGGTTAAAGCTTTCATTTTAAAATTTAAATATCAGTATTGCCAAGTGTCCAAACATTACCTACAAAGAGATTACAGAGCAGGAAGCAGATGTTCTGAAATGCTTCTCTTGGAATCATAGTAATTCATGAGCATGCTTAATCAGTATTACTTTACCAAGGTTTCCTTGTCAAATAAGTTGGGGAAACAAAAGATTTTCTTTTAAACAAATGGCTTTTAAGTCTTTAATGTCTTTTATGAATCTCTGATTGGAGCATATATGGCATGAAGTGCTCTCCAAATTGATTCACCCATCACATTACACTGGTGGCAGATATTTCAAATTATCTAAGAGCTCATCACTACTTTGAAATCACGACAGTTACTATACCTGCTGCTAAATCTTGTTATTTAGTGCATTAATAAAGCAATTAATATACCACAAGTTTATATTTTAACAACTGTTTCAACATACTTAGTTTCCCCTATAATCCAATGTCTTTTATGCATTAAAAAAATTGGGACTTCCCTGGTGGTTAAGAATCCACTTGCCAACACAGGGGACACAGGTTTGATCCCTGGTGCAGGAAGACCCCACATGCCGCGGAGCAACTAAGCCCGTGAGCCACAACTACTGAGCCTGTGCCCTAGAGCCCACAAGCCACAACTACTGAGCCTGTGTGCCACAACTACCGAAGCCCGCGCACCTAGAGCCCATGCTCCGCAACAAGAAGCTGCCGCAATGAGAAGCCCACACACCGCAATGAAGAGTAGCCCCTGCTCGCTGCAACTAGAGAAAGCTCGCGCACAACGAGGACCCAATGCAGCCAAAAATTAAAAAAACAAAAACAAAACAAAACAAAAAACTATTCTGAGGAGTCCACGGACATGATCACTCTGCCAAAGGCCTGAATCAGGAGTAAGAAATTGCAAGATGCGGGCTTCCCTGGTGGCGCAGCGTTTGGGAATCAGCCTGCCAATGCAGGAGACATGGGTTTGAGCCCTGGTCCGGGAAGATCACAAATGCCGTGGAGCAACTAAGCCCATGCACCACAACTACTGAGCCTATGCTCTAGAGCCCGTGAGCCACAACTACTGAGCCTGCGTGCTACAACTACTGAAGCCCATGCACCTAGAGCCCGTGCTCCGCAACAAGAGAAGCCACCGCAATGAGAAGCCTGCGCACCGCAAGGAAGAGTAGCCCCCGCCCACGGCAACTAGAGAAAGCCCGCGCGCAGCAACGAAGACCCAACGCAGCCATTAATTAATTAAAAAAAGAAATTGCAAGATGCAAGAAGCAGAAAAAGAATGCAAAGCCAAGGCTGGTCTTGGTCAACCAGCCAGCGAAGTGGCAAGGAAGTTTAACACCTACTCCAGGACTTTTGTGGAAAAAGCCAACGGGGAGAAAGTGAAAGCCCACTCCTGATCTATGTTCATGTAAGAGGTCCAAATTCATACTACCTGTTTATATGCAGGGACCTTAAGCTAAGGATTTGCCATTCCAAATTCACCTAGATTCCTGAAGTCTCTTCAGAAGCTAATGGAAAACTGTGCTTTAAGGACACTTTCACAGTCCAGGGATCACAAGACTCCTAAAGAAAGCATGCCTCCCTCACCCTGGACCCAGATGAGCTCACCATGAAAGATATTGTAAATCATACAAGAACACAGACTGTTATGAGGCAGTCAGTACATGCAAAAATGGGAAGAAGTGGCCCTGGGCAAGCTAGAAATAGAACAATTAGAAAACAACTTTAAAATAAGTATACTAAAATTTTTCATAGTGATAATGGCAGGAATATATGTAATGAAACAGGAACAGGATGAAAAAAAAGAGGATGTTTCTAAAAGTAACAAATTCTGAAAAAAAAAGTACACATTGAAATAAAAAACCCAATTGACAGGTTTACCAATAAACTAAACACAGCTGGAGAAAAAACTGATAAAGAGGAGGAACAGTCAGAGAAGACTACATGAAATAAAGCATAGGAAGAGAGAGATGAAATTGCAAAGTGTAAAAAGAAAGGAAGCAATATGGAAGAGAGAATGAGAAGATCAACAACAATCGACATTCTATATTTAAAGAGAATAAAAAATTGGAAGAAATAATGACTAGAAAATTTTCAAAATTCAAGACGAACAAGAACTCTCAGAATGAGGGTGCACACCAAGACCTAGTGGCTAAAAACTAATTCATACATCTAACTATGTCCCTTGATATTGTGAAACATAAAAACAAAACCAGAAGTAAGGGTCTGGGGTAAAGGTTTAAGTTACCAGAGAGAAGATACAGATAATCTATAAAGAAATGACACTTAAACTGACATCAGAATTTTCAACAACAATAAATATTGGAAGGCAATGAAATTATCTTCAAAGTGCTAAATATAAATTTACATGCAGTTAAGTCATCATTCAAGAATAAAGGCAATATATAACTGTGTGTGTATTCACAAATACACATTTCACACATAAATGTAATTCTGTATGTTTTTAATTTATAAAGACTTTACAACTTATACCATTGTTAGAAGGCTACTAAATGTATTCAGCAAGAATTGAGTGGGATGCAAGAAGCAACACTGAACAGGAATGGCAAAAGTATTGGTAAATGTAAATAAGTATAAACCTAAAAATGGCTAATTTGGGAGGGATTTAAAAACAAGGTAACTAAAATAATAAAAATAAATTATAGATAATGGGTAGGAAAGATTGGAGTTTTACTTTTTAATTTAGTTTTAAAATTTTATTTATTTATTTATTTATGGCTTGCTGGTCTTCATTGCTGCACGCGAGCTTTCTCTAGTTGCGGAGAGCGGGGGCTACTCTTCAGTGTGGTGTGCGGGCTTCTCATTGGGGTGGCTCCTCTTGTTGCAGAGCACAGGCTCTAGGCGCGTTGGCTCAGTAGCTGCAGTGCGCAGGTTCTAGGGCGTGCAGGCTTCAGTAGTCGTGGCGCACGGGCTTAGCTGTTCTGCAGTATGTGGGATCTTCCTGGACCAGGGATTGAACCCGTGTCCCCTACACTGGCAGGCAGATTCTTAACCACTTCGTCACCAAGGAAGTCCCAAGGCTGGAGTTTTAAAAAGAGGCATTCTAAAGTCCTACTGTTCCCAAAGCAGACAGAGATGAGAAGAACTTTCAACTAACCCAATAGACAGCAGAAAGGCATAAAAACAAGGCAAAGAAAAGGCAAGGATTAAAAAAAAATTAAGAGAAATTACTGATTCCAAACATGATAGTAATCAGAGTTAATATAAATGGATTTAAATCACCTCTTTAAAACACATCTAAAACAAACTGACGCAGAAAAACTGAAAACAAAGAGATGGAAAAGGATGTATCTAGCAAGTACTTACCAAAGAAACCCATTTAAAGTAAAATTAATAGAGATCAAAAGGGAAACAACATAATGATGAAAGGAATGAAGATGAAGAAGAAATAATAATCATTAACTACGATGTACCTAACCAGTCGCCCTGGAACTATATGAACATATATGAATTTAAAAAAAAAAGAAAAGAAAAAAAAAGAAATGGGGGTGAGGTTGGGGAAATGAGAGAGGTAGTTTAAGGGTATAAACTGACTACTAGAAGATAAGTACGTCCTAGAGATCTAATACAGAGTACAGTGGTTATAGACAATGCCACTGTATTATAAACAACAAATGTGCTAAGAGACTAGATCTTAATTATTCTCACCACAAAAAAGAAATGGTAACTATGTGAAGATAGAGGTGTTACCTAAGGCTACAATGGCAATCAAATTGTAACTTAAAGTTACACAATGCACATATCAAACATATTCAAAAAAAAAAAAAATAGGAAGCAGACCAAAGGATATAGAAGATATGAACACAATAAGCCCAAGATGTGAGTTAAATTTAGAACCCTGAAGTCAACAAACAGGATATGGATATACTCACACCCACACAAATACTGTCTTTTTAGGAAATGTGGACTATTTACAAATGCTGAACTAAAATTTTGTACATCAACATGGAGATCTTGAAAACACAACAGTGAATTAAAACACACACATACACCCCCTAAAAACACACAGCAAAAAACCAAACCCAAGTTGCAGAATACGTACAACGATAGCATTTATATAAATTTTAAATAAACAATACTGCATTTTGTGCTCTTGAACACATATATGTGTAGTAAAGATCTAAGAACCTGAACTGGGAGTATACACAAATTCATAATAGTGGTTAGCTCTGGGGAAGAAAGCACGTAAAGGAGATGAAAGAAAATAAAAGGAGTACTAGTTATCTATAATTTTCTTTTAATATTAAAAAAAACACATGAAGTAAAAAAAATTTGAATATTAACATTTAGGGTGGTACATATATCGATTTTTGTTACATCATCCTTTATACTTCACAGAATTAAAAAAATCAGGGGAGGAGGGCAGGTAAACCTATAAGTTCTCTGTATACAGAAAAAATTAAGTTCTTTACACAATAAATTCAATGGTATAGAAGAGCCCCAGAAAACTGGCAGTGGGAGTAAAAGAAAGTCCAACTATTTCAGAGCAAAGGTGTGTTAAGTCTGAAAGTTGCTGAAACCCAGGAATCGAACTGGGAACAGCACCTATCAATCTGTCTTCTAGATTTAGAAGTGAGAAAAGGGTTCAACCATCATATGAGCAGCAGAGATAAGGACCAACAGCTAGTGTACTGAGAATAGAGTCCCCTCCCCAGATCCTACCTCAAAATTCATGCCTACCCAGAACCACAGAATGTGACTGTAGTTGTAAATAGGGTCTTTGCAGATGCAATTACTTTAATATGAAGTACTACTGGATTAGGGTAAGCCTTAAATCCAATGACTGGTGTCCTTATAAGACCATGTGAAAACACAGACACACAGGGAAGGTGATCGTCTGAAGATGGAGGCAGAGATAGGAATTATGCTACTACAAGCCAAGGACTACTAAGGTTGCTTGCAGGAAGTGGCAAGAAAGGATTCTTCCCTAGAGCCTTCAGAGGGCAGCAAGGGCTGACAACCTTGATTTCAATGTCAGACTTCTGGCCTCCAGAACTGTGACAGGAAACTAATTCAGTCAGCTACTAAGTTTTTCCTAGTGATAAATACAAAGTGTAGATAGATCAACTTAGTTTTTAAGAATGACAAAAGGAAAAAACAAACAAAACCCTCAGCAAGGGGACTAAAGTAGAACACTAGAACAAAGGAAAAGAAAGCAAATCTGAGAAATTCAGAAAAAACATACTTTTGGAAAACTATCTATTAAACAAGTTTGATAAAACAATTAATGAAAACTTTTGGCATCTCCAATAGAGTAAGAGATAGCATAGCCTCTACTATAAAGTAACAGAATAAAGTGAAAGGGCAAGATGACATAAAAAGTAAATACAAAATCTAAAAAGAAAAAAGAAAAGAAAATCTTAACCCACGGTAGCAGAATTAAAACCTACACAAAAGGAACTATAGGTTAGAACTGATGATACAGAAAATCAAAACAGGATGTGGACAACAAACTTAACTGTCTTATTCCTTTGCACTATGGGAGAACCAAAGGGATAAAAACAGTGAGAGAAAAGTTAACAGCTAGCTCAAGCTCACATCTGAATACTTATTATGTGCATTCAAAATGTGCCCGTCACTTCCTGTATCTAATTTAATGATCACAACAATGCTGTGGAGCAGGTAGTAACATCTAGATAAAAAGGATAGGAAACAATAACATATAGATAATTGGTATACTTAAAAACAGGCAACTACAAACTTAAGGGAATCAAAAACCAAAGCTACTATTGAAGAAAACTTGACAGTGCTATATAAAATACTCTGAAGCACTGTCCCATGCAGTTTTGCAATGGTAAAAAAGTTCTGTATTAGTGCAACTAAATATGGTAGCCACTAGTCATATGACTACTCAACCCTTGAAATGTGGCTGGTTTGAGTGAGGTACTGAACTTTTTATCCTAATCTTAAATAGCTACATGTGGATAATGGCTACCATACTGGACAGCATAGAGTAGAACCAGTTACCGATATAAAGGAAAGAAACATAGATTGGCCAAAACAAAACAGAATAAACAACTGCTCTCCTCCCCCAACCAAAAGACAGTGGAACAGAGTTTTAAGGGACAGAGGTTATGATCTAAGAACTTGAAACACAGTCAAACTGTTGCTCAAATCACTGAAAAACCACAAATGCAAATTTAAAACTCAATAAACGGGCATATGAAGATATAAAAAGGACTGTCAACAAACACTGAAATGTTACAACCAAAATAAGCCTTTAAGTCTACTTTCAAAACTGAATATAAAATTAAAAACTGTTCTCTATTCAATAAAATCCCCATTAAAATAAGACTTTTAGGAGATTAAAAAAAACCAAAACGCCCCCAAACCCTGAATCTTTTATGCTGTTTCAAAAAGCATATAGAAAACAAAATGTTAAAACTAAATGGATGAGAAATCACATATACTAAACATTAATATCAAGAAGAGTAGACTGTAAGGCAAGAACAACTACTGGAGACAGGAGCCACAGTCACAAAGAAGATATAAATATATAAAACTGTACTACACACCAATGGAAGTTTTTTTTAAAAAAAATCAACACAATAGACCACAAATATAAGCAGAAACTATAAGAACATCATTTTGATCAAAATGCTATAAAAATCAGCAATTAATAACAAAGGCTTAAAAAGAAAAACCGTTTAGAATCTAAAAACTCAATTCTTAACTCTTGGGAAAAGAACTTAAAAACTCAAAGGCAACTTACAAATAGCAAAAAAAAAAAAACACTTCCTTCACACAACAAAGGCTATGGAATGCTATCCAAAAATACACTCAGAAGAAAATTCAGAAAGTTAAATGCTTCTGTTATTATGTAACAAAGAACAGAAAATAAATTAACCGAGCATTTGAATAAAGGCAGAGAGGGGGGAAAAAACCAAGACCACAGGAAGGAGCTAACAGCAAAGAACTGATCTTTGAAATGACCAATAAAATAGAAAAACTGCTGACAAGATTGATCAAGAAAGAGAAGACAAATATAATGAAGACTGAGAAATGGATATTAACTCCTGATACAGGGATTTAAAAAGTAAGAATGCTTATTAAAATTCTGTATGAGTAAATCTGAAAATATGTAACTGATGGAAAATTTCCTACAGAACAGATGCCAATCTCAGATGCTTTTACCTTCAGTTCTAACAAATTTTAAACAAATTGATCCTTCCTTTAAAATCTTTAAACTTTTCCAGAGCACGGCAAATGATACTCTAAGTGTCCCAATTCATTTTCAGTTGTCCTACATCAAAATTAGTAGTGACCTTCTAAAAGTATTGCCACTCAAACCAGAAATGAGATGTCTCACTACAACCAATTATTTCTTAACACTGTTCTGAAAGTGAATCCAGACAAGGAAAAGGAGTAAGTATATAAAGAGGTGTCAAACTGCTTGCTGATGAAAGAAAGCCAACCTAGAAAATTAAAAAAAATCAACCAAAACAATGTTGAGTTCAGAAAAGTGTTCAGTTACAAAATAAATACCCAGAAACCAACTCATAAAATAACACTAACAAAAAAGATCTCATTCACATGACCAAAATATCAAGAATGTAGATAACATGTATGAAGAGATAAAATACTGGGATAAAAGAGGAATTCTGTGTTCCCTTAATACTGTAATGGCATTAATTCTCTCTGAAGGAATTTCCATTAAAAACCCAAGGTAGCAGAAGCAAGAAGAACTACAATCCTGCAGCCTGTGGAACAAAAACCACATTCACAGAAAGATAGACAAGATGAAAAGGCAGAGGGCTATGTACCAGATGAAGGAACAAGATAAAACCCCAGAAAAACAACTAAATGAAATGGAGATAGGCAACCTTCCAGAAAAAGAATTCAGAATAATGATAGTGAAGATGATCCAGGACCTCGGAAAAACAATGGAGGCAAAGATCGAGAAGATGCAAGAAATGTTTAATGAAGACCTAGAAGAATTAAAGAACAAATAAAAAGAGATGAACAATACAATAACTGAAATGAAAAATACACTAGAAGGAATCAATAGCAGAATAACTGAGGCAGAAGAACAGATAAGTGACCTGGAAGACAGAATGGTAGAATTCACTGCTCCAGAACAGAATAAAGAAAAAAGAATAAAAAGAAATGAAGACAGCCTAAGAGACCTCTGGGACAACATTAAACACAGCAACATTCACATTATAGGGGTCCCAGAAGGAGAAGAGAGAGAGAAAGGACCTGAGAAAATATCTGAAGAGATTATAGTCGAAAACTTCCCTAACTTGGGAAAGGAAATAGCCACCCAAGTCCAGGAAGTGCAGAGAGTCCCGTACAGGATAAACCCAAGGAGAAAGACGCCGAGACACATAGTAATCAAATTGGCAAAAATTAAAGACAAAGAAAAATTACTGAAAGCAGCAATGGGAAAATGACAAATAACATACAAGGGAACTCCCATAAGGTTAAGAACTGATTTCTCAGCAGAAACTCTACAAGCCAGAAGGGAGTGGCATGATATACTTAAAGTGATGAAAGGGAAGAACCTACAACCAAGATTACTCTACCCAGCAAGGATCTCATTCAGATTCGATGGAGAAATCAAAAGCTTTACAGACAAGCAAACGCTAAGAGAATTCAGCACCACCAAACCACCTCTACAACAAATGTTAAAGGAACTTCTCTAAGTGGGAAACACAAGAGAAGAAAAGGACCTACAAAAACAAACCCAAAACAATTAAGAAAATGGTCATAGGAACATACATATCGATAATTACCTTAAACGTGAATGGATTAAATGCTCCAACCAAAAGACACAGGCTGGCTGAATGGATACAAAAACAAGACCCATATATATGCTGTCTACAAGAGACCCACCTCAGACCTAGGGACACATTCAGACTGAAAGTGAGGGGATGGAAAAAGATATTCCATGCAAATGGAAATCAAAAGAAAGCTGGAGTAGCAATACTCATATCAGACAAAATAGACTTTAAAATAAAGACTATTACAAGAGACAAAGAAGGACACTATATAATGATCAAGGGATCGATCCAAGAGGAAGGTATAACAATTGTAAATATTTATGCACCCAACATAGGAGCACCTCAATACATAAGGCAAACGCTAACAGCCATAAAAGGGGAAATCGACAGTAACACAATCATAGTAGGGGACTTTAACACCCCACTTTCACCAATGGACAGATCATCCAAAATGAAAATAAATAAGAAAACACAAGCTTTAAATGATACATTAAACAAGATGGACTTAATTGATATTTATAGGACATTCCACCCAAAAACAACAGAATACACATTTTTCTCAAGTGCTCATGGAACATTCTCCAGGACAGATCATATCTTGGGTCACAAATCAAGCCTTGGTAAATTTAAGAAAACTGAAATCGTATCAAGTATCTTTTCCAACCACAACGCTATGAGACTAGATATCAATTACAGGAAAAGATCTGTAAAAAATACAAACACATGGAGGCTACACAATACACTACTTAATAACGAAGTGATCACTGAAGAAATCAAAGGGGAAATCAAAAAATACCTAGAAACAAATGACAATGGAGACACGACGACCCAAAACCTATGGGATGCAGCAAAAGCAGTGCTAAGAGGGAAGTTTATAGCAATACAAGCCTACATCAAGAAACAGGAAACATCTTGAATAAACAACCTAACCTTGCACCTAAAGCAATTAGAGAAAGAAGAGCAAAAAAACCCCAAAGCTAGCAGAAGGAAAGAAATCATAAAGATCAGATCAGAAATAAATGAAAAAGAAATGAAGGAAACAATAGCAAAAATCAATGAAAATAAAAGCTGGTTCTTTGAGAAGATAGAAAAAATTGATAAACCATTAGCCAGACTCATCAAGAGAAAAAGGGAGAAGACTCAAATCAATAGAATTAGAAATGAAAAAGGAGAAGTAACCACTGACACTGCAGAAATACAAACGATCATGAGAGATTACTACACGCAACTCTATGCCAATAAAATGGACAACCTGGAAGAAATGGACAGATTCTTAGAAATGCACAACCTACCGAGACTGAACCAGGAAGAAATAGAAAATATGAACAGACCAATCACAAGCACTGAAATTGAAACTGTGATTAAAAATCTTCCAACAAACAAAAGCCCAGGACCAGATGGCTTCACAGGCGAATTCTATCAAACATTTAGAGAAGAGCTAACACCTATCCTTCTCAAACTCTTCCAAAATATTGCAGAGGGAGGAACACTCCCCAACTCATTCTACGAGGCCACCATCACCCTGATACCAAAACCAGACAAAGATGTCACAAAGAAAGAAAACTACAGGCCAATATCACTGATGAACATAGATGCAAAAATCCTCAACAAAATACTAGCAAACAGAATCCAACAGCACATTAAAAGGATTATACACCATGATCAAGTGGGGTTTATTCCAGGAATGCAAGGATTCTTCAATATACGCAAATCAATCAACGTGATACATCATATTAACAAATTGAAGGAGAAAAACCATATGATCATCTCAATATATGCAGAGAAAGCTTTCGACAAAATTCAACACCCATTTATGATAAAAGCCCTGCAGAAAGTAGGCACAGAGGGAACTTTCATCAACATAATAAAGGCCATATATGACAAACCCACAGCCAACATTGTCCTCAATGGTGAAAAACTGAAACCATTTCCACTAAGATCAGGAACAAGACAAGGTTGCCCACTCTCACCACTATTATTCAACATAATTTTGGAAGTGTTAGCCACAGCAATCAGAGAAGAAAAAGAAATAAAAGGAATCCAAATCGGAAAAGAAGAAGTAAAGCTGTCACTGTTTGCAAATGACATGATACTATACATAGAGAATCCTAAAACTGCCACCAGAAAACTACTAGAGCTAATCAATGAATTTGGTAAAGTAGCAGGATACAAAATTAATGCACAGAAATCTCTTGCATTCCTATATACTAATGATGAAAAAATCTGAAAGTGAAATTAAGAAAACACTCCCGTTTACCATTGCAACAAAAAGAATAAAATATCTAGGAATAAACCTACCTAAGGAGACAACAGATAAAATGTACTTTAAAGAATGTTACAAGAGACAAGGAAGGGGGCTTCCCTGGTGGCGCAGTGGTTGAGAATCTGCCTGCCAATGCAGGGGACACGGGTTCGAGCCCTGGTCTGGGAAGATCCCACATGCCGCGGAGCGGCTGGGCCCGTGAGCCACAATTACTGAGCCTGCACGTCTGGAGCCTGTGCTCCGCAACAAGAGAGGCCGCGATAATGAGAGGCCCGCGCACTGCGATGAAGAGTGGCCCCCACTTGCCGAAACTAGAGAAAGCCCTCGCACAGAAACGAAGACCCAACACAGCCATAAATAAAAATAAATAAAATAAATTAAAAAAAAAAAAAAAGAAATTTAGAAGAAAGTGTTAAAAAAAAAAAAAAGAGAGACAAGGAAGGACACTACATAATGATCAAGGGATCAATCTAAGAAGAAGATATAACAATTATATATGCACCCAACATAGGAGCACCTCAATACATAAGGCAACTGCTAACAGCTATAAAAGAAGAAATCGACAGTAACACAATAATAGTGGGGGACTTTAACACCTCACTTACACCAATGGACAGATCATTCAAACAGAAAATTAATAAGGAAACACAAGCTTTAAATGACACAATAGACCAGATAGATTTAATTGATATTTATAGGACATTCCATCCAAAAATAGCAGATTACACTTTCTTCTCAAGTGTGCATGGAACATTCTCCAGGATAGGTCACATCTTGGGTCACAAATCAAGCCTCATTAAACTTAAGAAAACTGAAATCATATCAAGCATCTTTTCTGACCACAATGCTATGAGATGAGAAATCAATTACAGGGGAAAAAAAGTAAAAAACACACATGGAGGGTAAACAATATGTTACTAAATAACCAAGAGATCACTGAAATCAAAGAGGAAATCAAAACATATCTAGAGACAAATGACAATGAAAACACAACGATCCAAAACCCATGGGATGCAGCAAAAGCAGTTCTAAGAGGGAAGTTTATAGCTATACAAGCCTACCTCATGAAACGAAAAATCTCAAATAAACAATCCAACCTTACACCTAAAGGAACTAGAGAAAGAAGAACAAACAAAACCCAAAGTTAGCAGAAGGAAAGAAATCATAAAGATCAGAGCAGAAATAAATGAAATAGAAACAAAGAAAACAATAGCAAAGATCAATAAAACTAAAAGCTGGTTCTTTGAGAAGATAAACAAAATTGATAAACCATTAGCCAGACTCATCAAGAAAAAGAGGGAGAGGACTCAAATCAATAAAATTAGAAATGAAAAAGGAGAAGTTACAACAGACACTGCAGAAATACAAAGCATCCTAACAGACTACTACAAGCAACTCTATGCCAATAAAATGGACAACCTGGAAGAAATGGACAAATTCTCAGAAAGGTATAACCTTCCAGAACTGAACCAGGAAGAAACAGAAAATATGAACAGACCAATCACAAGTAATGAAATTGAAACTGTGATTAAAAACCTTCCAACAAACAAAAGCCCAGGACCAGATGGCTTCACAGGTGAATTCTATCACACACTTAGAGAAGAGCTAACACCCATCCTTCTCAAACTCTTCCAAAACACTGCAGAGGAGGGAATACTCCCAAACTCATTCTATGAGGCCACCATCACCCTGATACCAAAACCAGACAAAGATGTCACAAAGAAAGAAAACTACAGGCCAATATTACTGATGAATATAGATGCAAAAATCCTCAACAAAATACTAGCAAACAAAATCCAACAACACATTAAAAGGATCATACACCATGATCAAGTGGGATTTATCCCAGGGATGCAAGGATTCTTCAATATACGCAAATCAATCAATGTGATACACACCATATTAACAAACTGAAGAATAAAAACCATATGATCATCTCAATAGATGCAGAAAAAGCTTTTGACAAAATTCAACACCCATTTATGATAAAAACTCTCCAGAAAGTGGGCATAGAGGGAACCTACCTCAACATAATAGAGGCCATATACGACAAACCCACAGGAAACATCATTCTCAATGGTGAAAAACTCAAAGCATTTCCTCTAAGATCAGGAACAAGACAAGGATGTCCACTCTCGCCACTATTATTTAACATAGTTTTGGAAGTCCCAGCCATGGCAATCAGAGAAGAAAAAGAAATAAAAGGAATACAAATTGGAAAAGAAGAAGTAAAACTGTCACTGTCTGCAGATGACATGATACTACACATAGAGAATCCTAAAGATGCCACCAGAAAACTACTAGAGCTAATCAATGAATTTGGTAAAGCTGTAGGATACAAAATCAATGCACAGAAATCTCTTGCATTTCTATACAGTAATGATGAAAAATCTGAAAGAGAAATTAAGGAAACACTCCCATTTACCACTGCAACAAAAAGAATAAAATACCTAGGAATAAACCTACCTAGGGAGACAAAAGGCCTGTATGCAGAAATCTTTAAGACACTGATGAAAGAAATTAAAGATGATACCAACAGATGGAGAGATATACCATGTTCTTGGATTGCAAGAATCAATACTGTGAAATTGACTATACTACCCTAAGCAATCTACAGATTCAGTGCGATCCCTATCAAACTACCAATGGCATTTTTTACAGAACTAGAACAAAAAATCTTAAAATTTGTATGGAGACACAGAAGACCCCTAATAGCCAAAGCAGCCTTGAGGGAAAAAAACAGAGCTGGAGGAATCAGACTCCCTGACTTCAGACTATACTATAAAGCTACAGTAATCAAGACAATAGGGTACTGGCACAAAAACAGAAACACAGATCAATGGAACAAGACAGAAAGCCCAGAGATAAACCCACACACCTATGGTCAACTAATCTATGACAAAGGAGGTAAGGATATACAATGGAGAAAAGACAGTCTCTTCAATAAGTGGTGCTGGGAAAACTGGACAGCTACATGTAAAAGAATGAAATTAGAATACTCCCTAACACCATACACAAAAATAAACTCAAAATGGATTAGAGACCTAAGTGTAAGACTGGACACTATAAAACTCTTAGTGGAAAACATAGGAAGAACACTCTTTGACATAAATCACAGCAAGATCTTTTTTGATCCACCTCCTAGAGTAATGGAAATAAAAACAAAAATAAACAAACGGGACCTAATGAAATTTAAAAGCTTTTACACAGCAAAGGAAACCATAAACAAGGCGAACAGACAACCCTCAGAATGGGAGAAAATATTTGCAAACGAATCAACAGACAAAGGATTAATCTCCAAAATATATAAACAGCTCATGCAGCTCAATATTAAGAAAACAAACAACCCAATCCAAAAATGGGCAGAAGACCTAAATAGACATTTCTCCAAAGAAGACATACAGATGGCCAAGAAGCACATGAAAAGCTGCTCAACATCATTAATTATTAGAGAAATGCAAATCAAAACTACAATGAGGTATCATCTCACACCGGTCAGAATGGCCATCATCAGAAAATGTACAAACAACAAATGCTGGAGAGGGTGTGGAGAAAAGGGAACCCTCTTGCATTGTTGGTGGGAATGTAAATTGATACAGCCACTATGGAGAACGGTATGGAGGTTCCTTAAAAAACTAAAAACAGAATTACCATATGACCCAGCAATCCCACTACTGGGCATATACCCAGAGAAAACCATAATTCAAAAAGACACATGCACCCCAATATTCATTGCAGCACTATTTACAACAGCCAGGTCATGGAAGCAACCTAAATGCCCGACAGACGAATGGATAAAGAAGATGTGGTACATATATACAATGGAATATTACTCAGCCATAAAAAGGAACGAAATTGGGTCATTTGTAGGGACGTGGATGGATCTAGAGACTGTCATACAGAGTGAAGTCAGAAAAGAGAAAAACAGATATCGTATATTAACACATATATGTGGAACCTAGAAAAATGGTACAGATGAACTGGTTTGCAGGGCAGAAACTGAGACACAGATGTAGAGAACAAACGTATGGACACCAAGGGGGGAAAGCAGCAGGGGGTGGTGGTGGTGGTGTGATGAATTGGGAGATTGGGATTGACATGTATATACTGATATGTATAAAATGGATGACTAATAAGAACCTGCTGTATAAAAAAATAAATAAAATTCAAAAAAACAAAACAAGGCTTTGAATACATTTCAGGGAAGAGGAAAGCACCAAAATAGGAAATATTCAAATCTGTCTAACTATTTGAAATGGTAATTATTTCACCTTCTAATTATGAAAATAAAGCACCATTTAAAAAAAATTAACTTAGAAATCTTAGTATATGTTGTGGTAATCAGAATGCAATGCAATGTGTTACTTTTATTGGCGCACAGACACTGCAACATCTGATAGAGAATTTGCCAAGAACAAAAATTAATTGAAATCCAGCATAATTTAAAGACATTCCAAAAATCTTAGTGCAAATCCAAGCCACATTTGTTTAATAAAAAAACAAAAAACAAAGAAACAAACAGGCAAAAAAACCCAAAAAACCAATGCAATGGTTATGGAGGAAGTCCACTCTGAAAGTAAGGCTCTATTCATCATTATCTGTTAATCATAGAATATTAAAGTATTTTAAAAAATTCTTTTGGCTTGAAGACAGTTTGTAAATAAAATATTAGGGCTTCTATTTACTTTGTCTCAGCCTTTCAAAATTTATTTTGTATGTGTTTTATAATGCATATATAAAACACTCCCACAAAAGTTCAGAGGCTATTGTCCTAAGCACTGGGTGATTTCTGAGTACTCTGCCACTAGAAAGTAAGCTCCATGAGGGCAAGGACTTTTGTTCACCAATGAAACCCAGGTGTCCTGGAACACCGTGGGGACCCAAAATTGCTGAATAAATTTGCTTGGCAAATCCATCACCTCAAAATGATAGAGGGCAAGGTACTTGCTCAACAGCAAGTATCACTGAGCAAGGATCCACTGAAGACACAGTGAGCAACTAAGACAGAGAGAATGGCCTTTGTCTCCAACTTTGGCAGAACTCCAGCATTACTGCTATCATCAGCAAATGGTTTATTTTCTAAACTAAACTTATTTCTTTGTCTTATTTTCCATGTAGTTTACTTCTGCATGTCAGAATGATTCTGTTTTAGACACTGGCATTGGAACCAAAGGGTCTTTAGTATGCTTTGTATGTCTCCCCCTTGTTTTAAACATTTATATGTACTACCTTCAAAAGTACATCAGTTTTGGGGCATGAACAAGAAGAAACTAGTGTCAACTGCAACAAAGAAGCCTTGCTACTTCACAGATATAAAAGAAAAGAATCCAGGAGGCCAACCTATACTTCAGAAAAATTTTATCACACCCTTAGATGTCATGACACCGTGGCTAGCAAACTGCCGAAACAGAGAAAGGACACTATTTCCCCATGAGGCGATGCTGTTGGTAGGTTTTTGCTTGTTTTTGTTAAAAACATCAAGGGCATGGCCAAAAACTACTTTCTTATACTTAACAGTAATATACTGTTTTCTTTGCTTGCCCAATATCAACTCTTCAACTGTTCAGAAAATAATTTAGATTTATATGACTATTAATAAAAAATTGATTAAAATTCAATTCAGTGTGAGAAACCCACCAAACTCTTTTCTGGTATTTTGGTAATTCAGGCAGTCTGAGGAATAGACAAGAGAGAAATGGTACAGCCTAATAGTTAATTTTCACTAATAATAGTCTCCTTTAAAAAAAAAAAGATCATGGCAAGGGACTTCCCCGGTGGCACAGTGGTTAAGAATCCACCTGCCAAAGCAGGGGACACGGGTTTGAGCCCTTGTCTGGGAAGATCCCACATGCCGCGGAGCAACTAAGCCTGTGCGCCACAACTAGTGAGCCTGCGCTCTAGAGCCTGCGAGCCACAACTACTGAGCCCATGTGCCACAACTACTGAAGCCCACGCGCCTAGAGCCCGTGCTCCACAACAATAGAAGCCACCGCAATGAGAAGCTTGTGCACCTCAACAAAGAGTAGTCCCCGCTCTCTGAAACTAGAGAAAGTCTGCACGCAGCAACGAAGACCCAACACAGCCATAAATGAATGAATGATCATGGCAAAATTATACAGTCCAAATGCATACTATAACAAAACAAGCCAAGCAGTGAAAATCTACTGTCCAAATATTAATGGTTCCAACAATTATCTCCTCTCCCTTGTCCTCAGTTTTCTCACCAGCAAATATACTGTAATAGCATTATCTTAAGAAACATTCTCTTTCAGTCAAACGGGTTATTTCTCTGTTCTCCTTTACAGAAACACTCTTTGAAAGTGTTATCTATGATGGTTCCCTCAATTCCTTCCGTTCCATTCTCTCCTGAACCTGATCCAATCAGAATTTCACTCTTCTACCTCTAACAAAACTGCTTACAAAGGTCTCAAGCAACCCTGGCCCCACGAAATCCTACGGTCAATTCTTAGTCTTCACCTAACTTGACCCGTCTGCAGCATCTAACACAGATGATAATTCCCTCCTTTCTGAAACATTTTCTTCACTTGCCTTCCACATACCACACTCTCTTGGTTTTCCTTCTGCTTCACTGGTCACTCCTTCCTAGTTTCTTATCTTTCACATCTCCAAAGACTTGGAATAAAAAAATGCATCAAGGCTGAATTCCATCTGAGTTCCCCACCATTCCCTATTCCCTTCCTCTGCTGCATTTTTCTCCCCAGAACTTAACACTATAGAACATACCATACACTTCATTTTTTAAAAAATAAATTTATTTATTTATTTGTTTTTATACTTGGCTGTGTTGGGATTTCGTTGCTGCGCTCGGGCTTTCTCTAGTTGCGGCGTTTTATTGCTTTATTTTCTGTTTCTACCCATTAGATTATTTCATGAGGGTAAGAATTTTTGTCTGTTTTGTTTAGTGTTGTATTCTCAGTGCATAGAACAGATCTAGCTTATTGTAGGAACTCAAAAAAATATTTGTTGAATGAGTGAATGAATTAATAAAAATAAAAGTGCAAACAGCAAGAGTCATCTTGTACTAGTAACTTAGCAGCCAGATACCCCAATAAGCAAATTATATACATTTCAGTTAATCCTGAAACAACCCTATGAGATCTCTGAGGCACTGTGGGGTGGGGTGGGGTGTTAACATGCCCCAAACACAAACTACTAAGTGGCAGTGCCATGATTCAAACCCAAGTCTGTCCTCTTCAAAGTTAATGCTCTTAATCACTGCATGGTATTATTTTCACTGGAGTCCTATTTCGTTGGTTTTGAACTAAATCCAACCCTGCTATTTGAAGAGTCAGCAATCAAGTTTCCTGTAGTTGTAAAATAATCTCCATTTTGTCTGTGAAGACAAACATTCGTTTAGTATCATCAACTTAGAAATTTTAATGGAGATTCTTAAAAAGGAAAGCATTCCACGTTGCCATTTTCAGTGATAACAGTATAAGTGAGAAGACACACTGCTCTCCTTCAAAGTGTTGATGGCAGAACTTCCAACTTCCTCTCTCCCATTTCTATTAAAATCTCAAGCCAATGGTTTCCAAACCTGGCTGAAGAATCACCTAGGAGCTTTTTGTTTTCTGAAAACAAGATTCCCAGGCCCAACTCCAGAGCAACGAAACCAGAATCTCTAGGAAACAGGGCTCAGGAACCCAGTATTTTTTAAAGCTCTGCAGGAAGCCTTGGTGGTTAGCCAAGTGTGGAAAACACTGGTTAAAAGAACCAAAGCTGGCAAGAAACTAGTACCTCTATCTGAGCATCTGGCTCACTGTTTAACAGTGACCAAGTCTCCCTGGTACTGACCTTCTTGGAAAGAGGCACGATGCTGTTGGGTCGAACAAGCCTCCGTTTCTTACAGCTCAGCACAGGACGTGTTCGGGCTGCCACACAGGTGCCATCAGTTGATGAAGAAACTAGATTCAGTCTTTGCTTTTTATGCAACTGTTCCTCAGCATCAGAGCTGTCACCTGGAACGTGGTCTGCCAAGACAGGCTGAAGACTACACAAGGGGAAGGAAGAATATCCACTTCTCAGAAGACGTAAGGAAACAAAGCCTTTAATACTTGTTCAACCACCTCTACTTGCAAACGTTCACAGACACAAACATGTGTTCTAGAGCACACAGAGGTCACCTCTTGATGCTGATGTCTGTTAATCTAAGTGGGTATGCAGTATCTGTGCTTATTTTTAAGGTGCTCTTGGTGGATGTTACTCTACCATGTCTGAAAAATGCAAAAGTCAATAAGTGAACTCAGGTTCTAGTGATTAAGTTCTCTTCTACAACAAAAACATGAATTCTTAAAAGTCTAGAAAATTGCAACTGGTAAGAATATTTTTAATATATATTGAGAATCAGTTCTCCTGTGAAACTTGCCTATTAGGGATGTGTACTCATTGTTCACTTGCAGAAGGATTCCTTGATCTTTCATAAATACAGATTTACAGCCTTTAGGGATCTAATCTGTTCTACAGTAGAGGATTTTATGTACATATTTCTGAGGAATTCTACCAAGACAGGACCAATCACAACGATTCATAATAACTTTAGGACTTTAAATTTTTCTCCATGCTGAGTCGATTTTAGGCCACAGTAACTAACAGGAAAATACATTAGGAGGCTACTTAAAATATACTTGCTACAGTAGGAGGCATGCACAATATTATGAAGTGATAAGGTTTCTGCTTCTTTAAACCAGGGTTACTCCTGGCTAAGGATAACTAAGAGCCTCAAACCCATCTTTAACAAGCCTGCTGAGTATAAGAAGTATGCAGAAGAGATAAAACTTACGTATTAATGACTCCATTGACAGGTCTCAATGCTCCACATGATTTAGTAGACAATGACTCTGAAGGATGACCAGAGGCACCATGGTTTTCCAGTGGCTGAGAAACAGACTCAATCTTAATGAGAAGAAAAATGAAAATATATTATCAACATTTAACCAACAGCACCAGCCTGAAAAGCAGCACCATTTCATTTTAATGAAACACCTAAAATTTCTGATGACCAACTTGAAAAACAACTCATTTATGGAACACATTTAAGTGTTTCTTGGATTTGTGTCTCCTGGGCTGCAGTCCTCACAAATCCCAAATAAATGCATTTTTTGGCCTTAAAAAAACCAAAACCAAAATCACTCGTATGATTGAGGAAAAAAGAAAATAATTAAGAGAATCAGCTTTCGAGATTTTGCTTTGGCAAAATTTGGAGAATTTGCTTTGGAGGGAGGGGTTAGGAATTAAGATATTTAACAGACCAAAAGTAGTAAAGTGCCTCCTGACAGGGAAATGACCTAATGACTCCATGGAACAGAAGCACAGCAAAACAATTATATAGTACCAAGAGTCAAGTTTTCAACCTAAGGGTCAAGAAGGGTACATAAGTTCAGTAGGAAGACAACTAAGAGGAAATTTAAATGTAGTTAATATCTGCTTAACTTCACAGTGTATGCTGGAAGCTTGTTTCCAGAAAACCATACTCTCTCTCACTCTCTCTATATATGTATTTCACCCCTGTGATAAAAGAAATAGAAACAATAAAATGACAATGAATAATAATTACCTAATGCTATCAGGTAGTAACTTTGGACTACACAAATACAGCTGACCCTCAAACAACTTTTGGATTTGAAGTGCAGGGATCCATTTATACGTGGATATGTTTCAATAGTAAACACTAAAGTACTACACAGTCTGTGGTTGGTTGAACTGGCAGATGTGGAGGAACTGTGGATAGGGAGGGCTGACTATACATTATATGTGGATTAAATCCCATGTTGTTCAAGAGTCAATTGTATATGCTTAGACTATAAAATGAAAAAAGGGAGGTAGGAAAAAAATATGGAAAAGTTGGAATTTCACTATTTCAAAACAAATTATGTATTTACTAGGCTAAAAGGCGTAGGGGCAGCCATGAGATGTCAATCACATGGAGTGTCTGAGGTATTGGCAATAAAGCCACAGCTCAGTTATCCCTCGGCTCTGGGAGTTGTTGGAATACCACAGAATGGCTGTGGTCTTTGTCTCCTCCTTACACTCAAACTGACTTTGGGGTGTTCTGACGTCTCCTTTCCTGTAACTGCTACCAGTACATATCAAAGCCAATATTTTGAGGCTGAAATTCTATTTATCAGTATTGTTAAATTTCTTTTTTGATCTTTATACCCCCAAGGAGAAAACACCAAAGGATCTGAAGACCTGAGAACAGTCTCAAGAAAGGACAAGAGATTGGGAAGCTAATTTTAAAAATTTAATACAAATTATCCAAAAAGTTAGATCAGGGTATACAAATAGACAAGACACATGAGTAAATTACAATGAGTAAACACTGGGAAAGTGTTCTGTCTTCCTTGTTAGATACCCTGTACATGTACTGTTATATCTTCAACAATTGTATTAGTCAACACCACCAAAATTATGGTAAATTTGGCTCATGTACTCATTGCCTTAAAAGCCACACTGATTTCCTCATGGAAAGTAATGTGTAAGAGTTATAAAGGTGTTCATGTCTTCTGACAAAGTATTTTACTCATCAAAATCTATCTTAAAGAAATAACTCAACAAAACATCCCCCCAAATCTTACACACAAAGCTAGTCACTGCAATGATATGGATCAATAACCTAAATGCTCAACACTTGAGGCATAGTTATAAAATGTGGTACACCAAATCAGAATATTGAAGATAATCATAAAGGATATTTCCTCTTCCTTTACCCAGAAGAATATTTAAATATAGAAAATAATAGGTAGAAATGACTTTGGAAAGGGGCTAAATTCAAAATATTTTTAATACAATTGTGGTGACTAAAAATACATGCACACAGATAATGACAAGGTAAAAATAGTGTTAAAGAGGCAGAATAGAGGCTTCACCAGTGGCGCAGTGGTTAAGAATCTGCCTGCCAATGCAGGGGACATGGGTTCGAGCCCTGGTCTGGGAAGATGCCACATGCCGTGGAGCAACTAAGCCAGTGAGCCACAACTACTGACCCCACGTGCCACAACTACTGAAACCCATGCGCCTAGAGCCCGTGCTCCACAACAACAGAAGCCACCGCAATGAGAAGCCTGCGCACCGCAACGAAGAGTAGCCCCTGTTCGCTGCAACTAGAGAAAGCCCACACGCAGCAACCATGACCCAATGCAGCCAAAAATAAATAAACAAATAAAATTTTTTTAAAAAAGAGGCAGAATAGGACTCTTCCGAAGTTTTCTCTACATTTAGATAATATTTTTAACATTAAAAAAACCCCAGATAAACCCAATACCCTCCTGAATGCTAGTGAGGATTTACCATTCAGGGAACACCTCAAAAAGCCCAAACAAATATTATGGTATGACAAAGGACAAAAAGGTTTAAGATTCAGGTTGGTGTTAACTAGGAGATGTGTGACTCCAGCCATGTTACAGCTTTCCTAGATTTCAGAAGTTCTGGTTTAGATGAAAAAGTTTCCTTTCAACATGAAAACGCTGTGACTATGAACTTTTTGGTGTTGATCTGAAGAACTTCTGTCAACTTTATATTCGCTTAAAACAATAGCTTTTAACATTAAATTATGACAGAGATCTGGTTTATATATCTACATGTTTTACAAGGTGCCACATTTAAGCAATAGGTTGACTCTCATTTGATTAAGATTTATTTTCTAGGGATTATGGAGAACTAACCACCAGGATACCTGTCAAGACAAACTGTTGCCATTCTTTAACAAAATCTCATTTCAAAACAAGTTTACGGGCTTCCCTGGTGGCGCAGTGGTTGGGAATCTGCCTGCCAATGCAGGGGACACGGGTTCGAGCCCTGGTCCGGGAGGATCCCAAGTGCCGCGGAGCAGCTGAGCCTGTGAGCCACAACTACTGAAGCCTGAGCACCTAGAGCCGGCAACAAGAGAGGCCACCACAGTGAGAAGCCCGCGCACCGCAACGAAGAGTGGCCCCCGCTCACTGCAACTAGAGAAAGCCCACGCGCAGCAACGAAGATCCAACACAGCCAAAAATAATAAATAAATAAAAATAAATAAATTTATAAAAAAAAAAAAAAAAAAAAGTTTACTTTTCTTAGCTAATAATCTATCCTTGTTTTTCATGCCTACAGATATATAAGTATATTTAAAGGCCATTAATCTTCAATGTGTATTTTATTATTTTTCTTAGAGGAACTTGGAACTTTCCTGGGGGTAATTCAGCCCCCCAATTAAAATAGAAGTCAACAGGCAAAAAGGTTATTTAAGCACAGAAATGCTTGTCAAGGATACTGAAGCACACAGCAATTAAGAGCATCAAAGTCAGAGAGAAAATGTGCTTGAATTCCAATCCCAACCATACAAGGAGGCACTGAATATTTAGAAGGATCTGCTTAGAAACCTTGGGATATCCTACATGTAATCACCCTGAGATCTAAAGCAGGGCACTGGGGCAACCAGGTTCATCATTCATTCTCAAATTCAAAGAGCTTAAAATATTAACCCCAATCCTCTAATAGTGTTTCATCTAGAAAAAGAAAAACACAACTCACAAACACATGTAATTTTACTTAAGAGTTTCTTAAATGCATTCACATTGCCTTAAGAAAAAGTGAACACTCCTTATCTTGCAGTCCAAAAGGCTGCAAAGACAGGGTAGAGAAACATTAACAAACACTTCACAAATATTAAATCCACACACTAATTTAAGCCCGATTGTTATTACTGCAGTGGTTTACATCATTAATATTTTCAGGAAACTAAAGCATGACTCAGATATTTGCCATCCAATGGAAAACTGTAAATAGGAGTTGTTACAGAGCTTCTCTTGAGTTTTATGTGATGTTCAGATACACTCTGAGGGCACATGCATCCCACAGCCAGAAAAGAGTAGAAAAGCTGAAGTGGTAGGTAGAGTGCTTCTGTAATCCCTCCTTTTTCTAAAGCAGAGCCCCAGAGATTACCTTTTGGGGAAATCTTAGAGTTAAAGGTAGCAAGCAGGGTTACTGAAGTGATTTTTTTCCTTGACTGAAAGGGCCAGATGCATGGAATAACACAGCAATGAGATTCTATTTGTTATTCTTATAAAGTAGGCATCTGTTTGATTCATTACTCCACCCTCTTGGCCAGATCAATTAAGTGTGACAAAGAGCCCTTAAAGAAAAACTAGATTAAATTAAGGTTTATTGGGGGCGGGGGGGGGGGGGGGGAGTAGATTTTTCTGGGGTCTGAGAACCCATGTTCACTGAATTTGTTTTACTAAAAAGTAGAGAAAATAAAGGGGTAAAAATCAAAAGGCACACAACTTAAAAACATGTAATAAAATAAATCTCTAGGTGTGTATGCAAGATATGTGTGTATGTATCTTTACTTTAGTCATTCAAGTAACGCCATGCTATAACTGTTTGAAATACCATTTTCCTTAGATGCACCATATTTGTTTGTCTAGAAAATTTAACAGTTCTGTTTTGGTTAGTTATTACCTTTCTGACAAACATTATCAAAATGGAAAGAAAAGGCTAACTGGATGTAAGGAATTCAACTTTCATTTCTGGGTCAATATGCTCTCCATCTCAATGATACCCAGCATAGTCCTGCTTAAAATTACCAAAATATTGCTGGCCCATAAAGAGTATACCAGTCATTTCCATGAACTAGCACCACGGCCAAGAAACTGTGCTAACGTGGAAGTGGAACTTTCTGAAAATTCTACTTCCACCAAGTTACTTACCTAGGCTTCAATTTCTGCACATGTAAAATGGGACTATGTGCCTCACTTTCCTATGTCTCTATACTGAGGTCAAAATATAATCTATAATTATATTAAAACAACTTTGGGAGATTAGGTTTGACGTAAATACGCTACCATGGGTAAAACAGATAGCTAGTGGGAACCTGCTGTATAGCAAAGGGAGCTCAGCTCGGTGCTCTGTGATGAGCTAGATGGGTGGGATGGCAGCGGGAAGGAGGTCCAAGAGAGAGGGGATATATATATACATATAGCTGATCTACTTCACTGTACAGCAGAAACTAACCCAACACTGTAAAGCAATTATACTCCAATTAAAAAAAAGACAAGTTAAAAACAAAACTTTGAATTATTCGTTTCTAAAAATGCAACCAGGGGCTTCCCTGGTGGCGCAGTGGTTGAGAGTCTGCCTGCTAATGCGGGGGACGCGGGTTCGGGCCCTGGTCTGGGGGGATCCCGCGTGCCGCGGAGTGGCTGGGCCCGTGAGCCACAATTACTGAGCCTGCGCGTCTGGAGCCTGTGCTCCGCAACAAGAGAGGCCGCGATGATGAGAGGCCCGCGCACCGCGATGAAGAGTGGCACCCGCTTGCCACAACTGGAGAAAGCCCTTGCACAGAAACGAAGACCCAACACGCCATAAATAAATAAAAAAAAAAAAAAAAAAAAAAAAATGCAACCAGCATAATGCTGTTACAAGTCCAGAAACTACTAAACCTAAGATCTATATTTACCAACACTGTTGAAAATCTTTCTTTAGAATCTAGAGAAATACGGTAATTGCAAAAACAGCCTTATAAATTCTTACTGTTCAACTTATTTATCCACAGCCCAATTTATTTTAAAAGTCCTAATTGGTCAGTCAGTTTTTTTTTTTTTAATTTATTTTTATTTATTTATTTTTGGCTGTGTTGGGTCTTCGTTTCTGTGCAAGGGCTTTCTCCAGTTGCGGCAAGTGGGGGCCACTCTTCATTGCGGTGTGCGGGCCTCTCACTATCGTGGCCTCTCGTTGCGGAGCACAGGCTCCAAACGCGCAGGCTCAGTAGTTGTGGCTCACAGGCCTAGTCGCTCCGCGGCATGTGGGATCCTCCCAGACCAGGGCTCGAACCCGTGCCGCCTGCATTGGCAGGCAGATTCTCAACCACTGCGCCACCAGGGAAGCCCAGTCAGTGTTTTTTAATACTGTGGATCAAACGTTCTCCAGCCAGTATCTAACCCTCTACTCTCTATCTCAAAACCCTCGTGGGGGCCAATGCACCATTCATTGTCCCTGATGACTGCAAAACTTCAAGGAAAAGAACACTCTTCCCATGTAACCAATGGTAGGAAGATTATACCTTGAATGTTTAAAAAGAAAAATCAATAGCTTACATTTTTGTATGCTTTACTTCTGGGAAAGCATTAGTCCTTCACTTAATAGTTCACTTGTTAACTCCATCAATTCCACAAAGTAAGGAAAGGTAAAAGAATGAGGCTTGGGACTTCCCTGGTGGTGCAGTGGTTAAGAATCCGCCTGCCAATGCAGGGGACACGGGTTCGATCCCTGATCCAGGAAGATCCTACATGCTACGGAGCAATTAAGCCCGTGCGCCACAACTACTGAAGCTCACGCGCCCTAGAGCCTGCACACCGCAACTACTGAAGCCCGTGCACCTAGAGCCCGTGTTCTGCAACAAGAGAAGCCACTGCAATGAGAAGTCCACACGCAGCAACGAAGACCCAATGCAGACCAAAAAAATTTTAAAAAGTGAGGCTTATTTTGCAAATAAAAGCAAACACAAATAATGACGTCATTTGTCAAAAGCCACAGAAGCAATGTTTTTGCTAAAACAAAAAACCCCCTCAATTTCAAATCTAGTCTTTTAAAGAATATTTACCCAGTAGTTAAGGAGATGTAAGAAAGTACACATGTATCTGCTCATTTGTGCAACAGAAATATAGGAAGGAAGGATAATGCAAAAACTAATGAAATTGGCTACCTACAGGAGGTGGGAACACAATGGAAAGAAGGCGGAAATAGGAACAGGGCTATAGCCTTTTGTACAGCTTTAATTCTTAGCACAGTAGTAATGTTTCGCATACTCAAAAAATAATAAATATCAACTACTGTGTGTGTGGGCAACAAGAAGTGGAATACTATAGTAACAAAAGAACTTAACTGTATTACAAAATAATTACATAGTCACACTGAAAGGCGAACTAACCTAAGTACAACTTCGGGGAAATAGTATTTTGACTGTTTATTATAGTGCTAACATACTGTATACAATGCTGTACTCTGGTTAGTAAAGATATTTCTCATAGGAGTATGAGCTGGCAATTATGAAACTATATGGTACTAGGATTGAACAAATAAGTATCAATAAGGAAGGAGGAAGGCTGTGGTGTTAGACTGGTACTAGTATAAACTCATGGTTTTTAGTGTATATACAGATGGGTGGGTAACAAAATATATGTGTGTGTATGCATGTAGCAGCATACATATATATATATATATTTACTAGCTTTGTTGAGAAGTCCTAGATAGAAGCAATGACACGAAGTAGCAATGAGCACAACTAGTACCCAGATCTTGGTTTCAAAACCCTGTTCTCGGGGCTTCCCTGGTGGCGCAGTGGTTGAGAATCTGCCTGCCAATGCAGGGGACACGGGTTCGAGCCCTGGTCTGGCAAGATCCCACATGCCGTGGAGCAACTGGGCCCGTGAGCCACAATTACTGAGCCTGCACATCTGGAGCCTGTGCTCTGCAACAAGAGAGGCCCGCACACCGCGATTAAGAGTGGTCCCCACTTGCCGCAACTGGAGAAAGCCCTTGCACAGAAATGAAGACCCAACACAGCCATAATTAATTAATTAATTAATTAATTAATTAATTAAAAAAAACAAAAAAACAAAAAAAAACCCTGTTCTCCAATAAAAAGAAGCAGGGCTGGAACAGGTAAAATACAAGATGAGCCTGGAACATTGTGGGGTGCCAGAAAGTGAGTGCTCAAAAAACAAGGGGAGGGGGCATGTTGAAAGGACACAGACGCCAATCTGAAAGAGGTCCCAATGCCAAAAGTTGAGACAACTGCAACTGAATAACTACTAATAGTAGATTATAATCCATAACATAAAATTAATATCCATAAAACCATCCTGAAATAAATAACCGCTTGATGGACGAAATAAATGGGGGAGAAAAGACAGCTCTTCCTAAAAGAATTCCAATGAACAAATGTAGAAAACAGAAAATCACCATTTAGTAAACACCACAGCAATAATTATTGCAGTAATTTTGCAGGAAAAATCCACCAGTAGATGATAAAACTGTGGATTAAAGTATAATGAGCAACAGAAAAATGCATAGTATCCCCCCATGAGATAGTCATTTATTACAAAGGGAAAAATACTAACTTTACAGTGGAGAAACCTGGCAGGCATCACATTAACCAAGTGAAAAAGCTATCACCATTATCTTGTACCCCTAATATGGTATACTGAGAAGGGCACAGTATCACTTCTGTGGAATTACTGCAAAAAATGCCTAACCTTTAACGAAAAAACATCTGGCAACTCCATTCTGAGGAACATTACACATAATAACTTACCAATACTCTCGTGTCAAGGTCATGAAAGACAAAAACTGAGGTGCTCTCACACACTGGAAGAGACTTTAAAGAGATATGACAACTATATGGAATGTGGAACTCTGGACCAAAAAAAGGTGGCATAAATGAGAAAATAAGTGAAACTGGAATAAAATCTGTAGTCTGTATCAATGTTAATTCCTAGTTTTGACACTGAACAATGGTTATGCAAGCTGTTATTAACACTAGGGGAAGCAGGGGAAGGATATGTGGGGACTCTTGTGTACTGCTTTTGCAACTTTTCTGTTAAGTCTAAAATCAAATTTCATTCATCACAAATCTAGTTTTCCTTAGATCAAATTACTTAAAACAAGAAATGTTAATACTCATAAAAGCCCGTGACCTTTTAAGAAAAGTAAAAATATGAAAGAAATAAATTAAAAGTGGTCTTGGAATTCAGAAGAAAAATGAGACAAATAGGAAAAGGGAAGGAATCATGACGAGGGATTTGAGCTAGGCTCTAAGGAAACAGAAGATTACAAAAAACGACAGCTTTATCCTCATTACAGAATTAAAGGGGTAACTCAAACACCATTTTCAACATCTTTGTAAGTCAAACCTCTAGTCCGACCCTTCCATTTTATAGTGGCCCAGAAAGGTTACCTTACTTATCAAAGTTATCAGAGCCACATGGTCTCCTAATTCCCAGGAATATTCCATAATGTCACACTTGCTCTGGCTGTGCTGTCTTGAGAGTTAGAAGCTGCTTTTAAATTTTAAAGTCAGCTACACAACTGCATGAGGGGCCCTGTGGTGCCGTATTAAGGAATTCAGAGCTTAAAATGCCAGAGGTGATAAAAGGGGATACAACCCCTTCCTTCAGCCAATGCAAGGATCCTTATTATAGAGAACAAACTATGCTGAAGCTACACCTCAAATTCTCACTCATTTTCCCTTTTCTGTCTTTTATACTTACCAATTTATCATTCCCATGATCTGTCTTCACCTCAGAACTAAGTGGAAGAAATAAGTCTGTTGTGTGCTCTGGGGGAGGCGCCTCTCCAAGAACTATCAACCCCTGCAGGACAGAGAGAAAAACAGCTTAAGTGGTGTAAGCTACAAATTTAATTTAGGAGTTAATATCAAGAGTTAGGGGCGGGGGGTGGGTCTGGTTTACCAGAGGCCTTTTCCTTTATCCTATGGTTCTGAAACAAAATATACCACCAGCAGCTTTGCTCTTCCAAGAGTGATTTCAACAAAAGGCCCTAGCAGTAGCCATGAATACCGCCTAAGACTCAAACCCAAGCTTCCCCTTTCTTCCACTTGAATGTTCGGACCTACATGGCTTGTAGCATCTTTTATTCACATCTTTCAGATCTGGGATCTTTATCAGAGTATGGTATTTTACACTATATCACCAACCAGACTATACCATATTAACAATAGCAATGCAGTTTTTCTACTTAACTTGATCAAAAATGTGGCTTAAGGATGACCAAACTAGAAGTGCTACAATTATAAATGATGAGCTAAACCAGCTATCTCTGAGCAACCACAACCACCGGGTGAAACAAAGGTGGAACAGTCTCTACGGTAAGTATCTTAGAAACCAAAAACTTAAAACTGCTCCAAAGACACCTGTTTCTCACAAGCATAAGCATTACTCCAGATTAGGTTCCTGCTTGACAATTTCAAGTTCAGATTTTACATTCATCCCAGAAAATAAAAAATGTAAAAAGAAATTTTAAATGACTCCACAAATCCTCTCCTTAGCCAGCATGGGCCCAGCTTGGTGAAGGCAGAAGTTAGCTTACTATGAAAAATAAACAAAAACCACAGACATGAATCTCCCATGAACGCAAGTAGAGGTGACCAAAATCCAGTTATGACGCTGTAACAGAAAGACTGGGATGCAAGTGCTCTTTGGTTCTCTTTCTCTGGTCTAGAAAATAAGGAGATCTGACTGATAAGAAGCTCTTAATGGAAATTTTGTATTAGAATCACTTGGGGGAAACGTTATCAAACTATACCTGCCCAGGTCCAACATCAAATCTACTCACAATCTCTGAGGTGGGGAGCTGGGTATTCTGTTTTTAAAAAGCTTCCCTGGTAAGTCTTAATGCAAGCTCTAAACTGAAAAATACTAGACTCAATCATCTTGACTCAGCATCAGAATCCCCCAACGAACATCCTAAAATATATCAACAGATTTCAGGGCCTAAAGACTTTGACTTATCAATTTGAGCTCCCTAGGCCATTATGACATAGGCTCTTGTGAGTCCAATGAACCAGAGGATCCTGTCCCTGGGGTTATTTCTAAGACAAAAATCTCCGTGAAATAGGAGATGTAAGAGATTGGGGGTCCGGTGGTGGTTAAGAAGGAACAATGGAATTTCACCTCAGTTTAAAAGGGAAGAAAAACAGGACCTCCCCCCCCGCCGTAAAAGAAACAACAAGTTACCTATTCTGGAATAAGACTATACCTAGGCTATGCAGAAAATGAAGCAGAGACTCTGCAGAAAGAGGGAGAGGTTATTAAGAAAGCAAGAAACATTTGCCCTAGCTGCAAAATATTTTCTTGTTTCAATCAGAAGCATAAAATAGACCTCACAAACTTTTCCATTTCAAAGTAAAAACTGTTTGTAAAAAGCAGCTATTTTGTACAACATTCCCTTCTCAGAATATTGCATTCAACATCTTCTCTGCTTAAGAGCCTAAACCACCTCCCCATCTCCGATATAAAGCTAGCCCAAACTCATCTTGGCAAAGTCCATAATCCGTCCCTACCTTATTTATCTATTTCCAACTACTTTCTCCAAATATTGTTACACTGACCGCATTATCTCCTAGAAAATGTCTGAATATATATGAAGTTGTTGTTGAGAGCTGGGAGTTATTACAAAGTAGTAGGTAAAGAAATGCAACTAAAGGTTACAATACTACCCACTACCTGTTCTTATGTCTTTGTTTATATTGATTCTGCCCTTTTCTTACATTTATCTATCCAAAAGGTTATGCTTCAAAAGCTTGTCAAGGCCAAGTCCCACCTCCTTCCAAGAAAATGTCCCTGGTTAACTGAGCCCCTTATTTTCTTTATCCACTTTGCCAGACTTCCTAAAGCATCGTGATTTTATCTTACATTCTGTATATTTAAATCTCATTTCCACAGCAGAATCTTAGGCCAAATTATTTATTTCATTTATTGTTGCCTCAATTTGTCATTTAAATGTTAACTAATGCTAAGATCCTTGAGGACTTAGACAAAATACAAATATATTCGAATCTCCCGTATTCCCTAGCAGAGTTATACACCAAGAAAGGAAATGCATAATAATTATTTTTTGAGTTTTATGTTAAAAACTTTTTGCCCTTGAACAAGAAAATATTAAGTTTATATTAATTATAGCTAGGAGCCTAAATAAATCCAACTATTAGGTATAAAGTTACTCCCTCAATTTTTCTTAGGTGAGAAGGTAAGTCAGGATAAAACAGTCAATATTTTCCAAAGGGAAATTTTTCTCCTTAAACTACCAAATAATTTCTAAAAAACACCTGAGAGACTACAAAGACACCCTCCTGTGAACGCTTTAAAAGACCTAGTAGGGACCATTTATTCCCCATCATTTTATAGACCCAGGGAGGATGCAGGTCGAAGGTCATGTCAATAGGCCAATCCGTGGCAGAACTAGGGATAAAAGCTGGGTTAGTTAGACCCAGCTAATCTTTGTTTTGGCTTTCATTCATTCAAATCAAGCCATCGTGTCTCCATTCATCAAACATTTTTTAGGTGCTGGGGGTACAGGAAAAGAAAGAAGACATATCCTTCTCCCTACTCCTATCCAAACTCATCCCTCAAAGTGCTTACAATTCTAATACTGGGACAAAGACAGAGTATCAACAATATGAGTAAGTAAAATTTACGTTGCACATTAGAAAGTGTTAAATGCTAAAAAACTAAAGGACAGTGAGAGGATAATAAAGTGGGAGTAGGCACTCTTTCATATTAGGCGGTCAGGGTAAAAATGCACCAAGAAGGTGGTGTCTGAGCAAATACTGGAAAGAAACTTGGGAACAAACTTTGGGAATATCTGCAGGAAGAGCTAATGCAACAGTTTCAAGGTTGGAGCCAGCTTGATAACTTTAAGAACTGGAAGGAATTTGGTATGGCTGAAGGAAAATGAATGAGTGGAGTCTGAGGCAGAAGCTCAAGGCAGAGGAGGTAAGTGGGGGTGCAGGGCCTTGTAACTCCCTGTCTTTCAGCTTTTATGTCCAGATGGTAAATCACTGGAGAGTTTCAAGCAGTAGGGAGCAATGATCTGACTTATGGTTTAAAAGGATCA
Source organism: Balaenoptera ricei (assembly GCF_028023285.1). Lineage (NCBI taxonomy): Eukaryota > Metazoa > Chordata > Mammalia > Artiodactyla > Balaenopteridae > Balaenoptera > Balaenoptera ricei. Next base: position 16,654,735 of record NC_082658.1, on the reverse strand, counting down.
ATTTGCTATTGTGTTGACATGTGGATGAGTGGATAGTAAATAGGGGAGCAGAAAGAACCGCTGTTGGATCAAAGTGGTTGGATTCTGGATATATATATATTTGAAGACAGAATCAATCAGTTATGCAAATATGCTTCTTGGGATGTGAGGGAAGAGAGAACAGTCAGAGAGTCAGTAAAGGTTTCTGGCCTCTGCAACAATAGAGCTCCTATTAATCTGTTGAAAGGTCTTTTCAATGTGCATTAGTTTTAATCAAATCTATTTTCGCAAATATTTACTCAAGCGCCATGCTGATGCATATGTTACCATTCACCCGTGCATTCTTTCCCTGACCCCCAAAACTCTGTTCGTTCATTATAGCATACAAAACCAACCATTAAATCCTTTATACTGTACCTCATACCAAAAAGGATGAAAGCAACTAAAAGGAAGATGAGCAAATAAAAAGCATAGAAACAGCTAAAATCTGTTCATTCAGCTGACATTTATTGAGTGTCTACCACATGCTGGGTGGTGTGAAACCCTAAGAATAAGAAAATAAATAAAATACATTCCACTCACAAGGAGCTTACTACCTTCGTCTACCTCAGACAGACAGGCAGGCGAAGTATTACAATGACAGTGCTATAACAGAAGTTTAGAGAAGATGACGTGAGAGCAGAAAAGAGGAAGAGCTTAAGGAAGAGACTGATGCAAGTAAGGCTTTATGGAGAGGTCTACATGATTACTTAAATTTTCCTAAAATATACTTAATAAATATAGTTAATAATCACGAAAGGAAAGGTCATTATTAGCAAAGAAAACTCCATGAAGTTCCACTCCACACTTGTCATGGCAACCCCAAGCTGGGATTCCCTAGCATTCAGGGTTTATACTGGGTCAACATTACACGGCTGTGGCATTAGCCACAAGCAGCAATAACCTCAAGGCTACTGCACTCTAAGGCCAAGGTTAAAAGGCCAGGAGAGTCTCCCCACCCTTCACTATCACTTCCTAAAGTCAGAACCAGGACCATGCCTGGATTGTCCAGGCCTAGAGAACTAAACACTAGAAAACACAGGACTACAGAAATTGGGAAGGGTCACAGCTGCATGAAGTCGTAACACATCCTTATAAATTATTCCTCTCTGGAAATACAAATCTGTCCTACATTAAAAAAAGGAAAAAAAAATGAAGTAAAACTAAAAAAGGAAGAAATGGTAGAAGAAACTGTGCTAAGCCTGATTATAAAACAGGGCCAAAGCAAGCAAGCAAAAAGGAAAGAAAAGAAAAAACTAAGTTGTACGCTTGGGTCAACTGCTTTCCCTTTACCAATTTCAGGTAACACATGGAGTCAAAGTACAAGGAAAAAAAAAACAAAACCACCTCTTCATCTGTAAAACAAAAATTAAGGTGCAATTTCACATACTCACTTTCCTACTTCATTCTAAATAGATCAAGCTTTCCTATCCACCTTAAGATAAATCAGTGACCTCACTGTAAACCAGCACCACAAGATCGTCCTGGGCTACCTAGACAAGACATGGCTGTCCATAATGCCTTATAACGCTATGAAGATGGAAACTTCAACTGCTTTACATCAATTCTGAAGACAGGTATTCTAGGTTACTGCTATTCTCATTCAGCAGCTTTTCTATCCACAAGTTTCATTGTTCTTCCATCTCTCATTCCCAGTAACATTTCCATCCTTAGTTAGCAGGCGCTGTGTAATCTGACAGATCAGTCAAAAGAAGGGATAAAAAAATAATATAATGTTTTGTACTAGACACGGATGTTGAAGATTGTGTGTTAAGAGAAAGACTGCGTGTTAAGAGAAAGAAGTCTCCTTTAAGCAACAGAACCCTCTAGGTCCCTGTGCCTTCCCCCTCAGTTTTATTTACCAGGTGTGAGATTTCAATAAATATGCTCAAGAGAAATGATGAAAAGGATACAACAGCAGAATATGTTAGACAGAAAATGCTTTGGGGTCAGATAAATAGCCCTGAGTTCAAATTTAGCTCTGCTTCTTACAAGCCTGTAAGCTGTTGCTTTGTGCATTAAATAACACACATGAATGTACCTGTATATAGTCCACACTCAAGGTACAGACACTGTTTTCCTTTCTCATTCTAAGACATGGGAACATCTTTTTTAAAAAAGCTGACTGAATATGAAAGTTAAAACACAACAGTGTTCCAGATGGTATGTCTTAGTTTAACTGAAATCACTTCTTAGTGGCACATAACAATGGTGCAGCTTACAATCAACAGCATCTTTGAGTCTATGAAATACAGTAGTTTTATAATGAGGAACTAATATAACATAAACATATATAAACACACAGTACGTATTATTATATATATATATATATATATATATATATATATATATAAAATAGATAAAGCAACAAATATGACTGACTACCATTCTAATAATCTCAGTTGTTACTAAGAGACTCTAGTTCTCAAATATGAAAATTCTCTCTTCACTATTGGCTATAAAAACCCAGACACTGAAGAGGTGTCCATGACAGAGGAAGACTGTTTTTCTCCTCAGGAGAGGCATATCCAGTCATCTCCCAGATATTCTTTATCAACATTCCAGCTCATATTCTACAAATATCACTTAATTTTCTTTGTGAAAAAGAGCTAAGCATAATGTTTACCATCCTTGGTGAATATTTTTAGATTTAATTCCTCATTTGCGCTAGCTAACTTTTAAAGTTAGGATTTAATGTGTTCCCTATCCTAAAGGAACAAATTATTATTATTATTTTTTAAGGTAAGTCCTCTGGACTTTGCCCTCAATTATAATATGTTCTACCGAACTTCTGAAGAATTACATATAAGCCCATTTGGGGAAGAAGCTCAAAGAATGCTCCAGTGAAATGTTTGGAATAAAAGCTTACATAATATATAAGGGAGGCTGCAGGACTTTTACTTCAAACTCTTACCCTTTTGTTCATCTTGTCAGTTAGTCATCCTTTAACTCTTGGTCTACTAATTAATTTAATGTATGCAGTTCATGGTATATAGCAATTTTCTTAAGGCTTTGACCAGCACTAAGGCAGGACAAAAACGTTGTGACACTTATTTTTAGGAGCAGTAGATACTTCATCTAGACCCACATGTTCAGTCAGGGAGGTCACTGCATCAAGCTAACACAATAAGTACCTTGCAAGAACATAAGCACCAAGAAAGAAGGATTTTTATTTACCACTGTGACCCCACCAAGGAGAACAGTGCTGGTACACAGCAGTCACTCAACTATTTACTGAATGGATTTCTTTTCCATGTACATTTATCCCCCAGTCAAACTCCAAATAGGCACAGGACATTTTTCAGAAGAAAAACTATACAAGTATCACTGTTAAAGATAAAAGCTGTATCGTTAAGAGTCAGTCCACTGCAAGCAGGAGAACAAAGGAAAATGAAATCACCAGTGTCTAATCTTGCCTGAATGATCTTTCAGGAAAAACTTTATTCTTCCTCAAGAAAGCAAGGGAAGCTTAGCAGTAAAACAGAAACGCATCTAAGTAAAAAAAATAAGATGAAAATACTGTCATCACCACTTTTCCATAAATATAACAAATATGCAGGTATTCAATGGCTTACATTAAATAGTGCCTTTTTTTAAATGTTCCCTGTTAGCCCAGATATTCAAACTGTTTTGTTCTAAACCCATGAGCTAATCTAACATTATATTCTAACAGTGTTGTCTGCATTATGCTAAGTAACACCAGGCTCTTAAACAAATTAAACCGCTATATCAGATCATATTAAACCATTCTCTCTGACATAGTTAAGAGTTACTGAGGGATGGGGAAAAGGGAATAATGATAGTTTTTAGCTGAGCTGAAAAAGACCAGACACTTATCCCTTACCTTATTAGCACGTATCTGTTTGTAAATATCTGTTTGCTGCCGAATTCGATATTCCAAGTCAGAAACATGAGCCTGAAGCCAGTTCCAGCGGCTGACAATAGCTGCTCGGTCTGCAGCCCATCTCCATTCTGACCTGCGCCTCCTAAAAGGAAATAAACTGAGTGAAATCCAAGAGTAGCAGCAACATTTATACTAAATGGGAGTGGGACGGTTTTAACGTCTAAATGCCCTTATACAGACTAACTCTAGTGTCAAGAAAAACTTAAGACTATATGTATGTGTATGTATGTATGTCACAGGACACACGTGGATAAAACTCTTCACATAGATACTTCCCAAATTAACTAGCTGAAACTGCCTTCTAAGTATCCTGATTCTGTCTGTGGCAAACAGTTTTTCTGAATTGCTTTAATTTCTCAGGAGATAGAAATATTTTCTACTTTAAGACACATAAAGAATAAAGATTACGTATCTACACAGAAAATCCAAGACACCGCAAATTATAAAGCTAACCAAGAATTCAGCAAAGTTGCCGAGTAAAGATCAACATACCAAAATTAATAGTGTTTCCAAGTGCCAACAAGTAGAAAAGAGACATATAGTAATTACATATAGATTACATATAGTAATCTGTTTTTTTTAAACAGAACTATTTACAACACTAACAAATGCTAATATTATACACAAAAGATCTTTGCAGAAAAAATAATAAAACCAAAAGACCAACATAAATGGTGAGATAGATTTTTTAAGATGGCAATTTTCATATCTACCTACAAATTCAAATAAGCTCCAATCAAATCTCCCATAGGGTTTTTTGTGTGTTTGACTGAGCTGCACGGCTTATGGGATCTTATTTCCCCAACCAGGGATTGAACCCGGGGCCTCCGCAGTGAGAGCGCGAAGTCCTAACCACTGGGCTGCCAGGGAATTCCCCCACCACAGGGTCGTTACTGGAAACTTACAAACATCCAAAAATCCACAATGGTGGAGGGGAGGAACAACACAAGAGAAATTCTAAAGAAAGTATGGTGAAAACTCACACTACAGACTTAGGGTAAAGCTATGGTGATTAAGGCAGTCTAGAAAGACAAAAAGACCAGTGGGACAGAATACAGAACTCCCAAACTTAGAACTGGATATATAAAAGAGATGGGCATTCAGAGCAGTGAGAAAAGACTGAATTATTCAATAAATGGCATTGAGATGCCAGTTCTTTACATGAAAAAAGTAAAATTATTTCCTTTCTTTATGATATAATTCACTATTTTTGGAATTCCTAAATCTGAAAAGTCAAACCTAAATAAGATTATCTTTGGAACTTCAGGGCAGGGAAGGATTTCTTAAATAAGACACACAAAAATTTTAGCTAATTTTCAACATACTGCAAAAGATTTAATAAAGTTAAAGGCAAGCTACTGGTTGGTAAAGATATCTGTAACACATAAAACTAAAAATAACACATCAGAATATATAACAGAACTCCACCAAAGAGGTTTAAGAAGAAGATAATCTAACAAAAGATGAATAAATTAAAAATTCACATGAGAGATCCAAATGGCCAATAAACACATAAAAATATGCCAGGCCTTGTTAGATTTTGGTTAAAATATTAGTAGGTCAAATACTAAGAAGTCATTTCAAACCCAGATTGGAAAAACCAAGTGTTGGTGAGATGTAGAAAACAGTAATTCATACATTGCCAACAATAATAAAAACTGGCACCACCACTTTTCCAGAGTAATCTGGAAATACTTGGTTAGGTGGAAAATGTGTATACCTAGCCATCATGAAATTCTATTTCTGAGAATATAACCTGCACATCTGCATGAAGAAACAGGTTCACTGCAATAGTTGGTAATAACTAAAAATTAGCTACAATTTAATTTGCTGAAGTAGGGAAATAGATACACTATAATTTACTGGATTTTTCTATAGCAATAGAAACATATTAACCAGAACTATCTGTATCAACATGACTGTATCTCAGAAAACAATGTTGAATGGAAAAACATAAAAACTAATAATAAGCTAAACAAAGTTAAGTACTACTATAGATATACACAAGTAGTAAAGGAATTTAATGGAGTATTGTTTATCAGTTTAATTATTACTATATGTCTCAACACGACTAAATCTCAACAATGTGGAGTGGAAAAACTATACAAAAACTTTAAAAAAACCCAAAAAACAATAATAAGAATTGTTGGGACTTCCCTGGTGGCGCAGTGGTTAAGAATCTGCCTGCCAATGCAGGGGACATGGGTTCGAGCCCTGGTCCAGGAAGATCCCACATGCAGTGGAGGAACTAAGCCCGTGTGCCACAACTACTGAGCCTGCGCTCTAGAGCCCCCGAGCCACAACTACTGAAGCCCGCACGCCTACAGCCCGTGCTCCACAACAAGAGAAGCCACCACACTGAGAAGCTCGGGCACCGCAACGAAGAGTAGCCCCCACTCGTCACAGCTAGAGAAAGCCCGTGCGCAGCAACAAAGACCCAACACAGCCAAAAATAAATAAAAAATTAATAAATTTATATATATATATATATATATATATATAAATATATAAAGAACTGTCACCAATACATAAAGAGTAAATGCATAAAACTGATAAACAACAAATTCAGGATCAGAGTCCTCCTTACCTCTGGGAAGGGAAATAAAGAAGTTAGATTTTAGGGGCTTCCCTGGTGGCGCAGTGGTTAAGAATCCGCCTGCCAATGCAGGGGACACGGGTTCAAGCCCTGGTCCGGGAAGATCCCACACGCTGTGGAGCAACTAAGCCCGTGCACCACAACTACCGAGCCTGTGCTCTAGAGCCCACGAGCCACAACTACTGAGCCCATGCACTGCATCTACTGAAGCCCGCGTGCTCTAGAGCCCATAGTCCGCAAAAAAGAGAAGCCACGGCAATGAGAAGCCCACACACCACAATGAAGAGTAGCCCCCGTTCGCCGCAACTAGAGAAAGCCTGCACGCAGCAACGAAGACCCAACACAGCCAAAATAATAAATAAATAAATAAATTAATTAAAGAAAAGAAGTTAGATTTTAGCTCTAACTGTAATGTAATGTTCAACTGCTCTTTAAAAACAAAGTCTGATAGAAAATGGCAACTTTAATATTAGAGGGGGTAACTGGCATCTGGTATATTCTGTAACCAAAATATTTTATGATCTTCCACAAAATTCTATTCCAAGAGAGAAGAAGTAGTCATACTGCCCATAGCCCCATCTCCAATCAGGTTCTACATACTCACTAACAAACATTTTTAGTGACTGTAAGTGAAGTTTAACATAGTCCACTGATAGGGTGAAATACATTATAATAAAAGAGAACAAATCTAACCATAGTAGAATTAGAAATGAGTTAATCATACCATAATAACTAAGATCAAGGATAGCAACAGTATTTTACTAACTTCAATACAGTCCAAATATAAGCCATTGAAGCCAACCATTGTGATAAAGTATTATCCAATTATTCCTCTTTAGAAACAAGGCATATAGTTCCCTAACCTTAATGGAAAAAGCACAAGATATAAAGATACTTTCTTTTTTAAGTACAATTATCTGGTTCAATACTGGCTGCAGGTCTAGTACCAGCCCAAATTCAGGAAAGAACCTCAAGAGGTCAAGAATAAACTCTGGATCATTCTTGAACTATAAAAATGTCCCCCCTTTTCTAAAAGAGGTAAAGCTAGTTAACCCTCATATCCCATTTCCAACTTTCATTACTCTTCAAGGTTCGCAACCTTCCTATCTTGTAAAATCTCTTGGTTTTACAGGTTCATTTCATTTCTGAAGCTACCACAGTACCAAGTCCCCATCTACCACCAATGGGCTACTCCAATAACTCCTTAACTACCCACTCCTAACATAAATGACATATTACTTCTCCTCAATAAAATCTCCTCAAACCTTACTTCTTCCTGTCACTCTTATGTGTAAGGAATCACACAGCTTCTCTGCTTCTTTACAAATCCTAAGTCTTCAAGGAAACAAAGTAGAAGGGGAGTCAAATATCATAAAAGGCAGCAATTCGAAGCCAAAAAGTGATTAATAAAATTAACACAACATCCATTTAATGACAGTTTATTCCCAGACAAATCTGTTTTAACAACTGACAGTGGCTAGTCAAAATAATACTCTAATGTTGAAAACCAAAGCAAGGGAAAGATGATTTCTTGGCCAATTTACAGCACTTCCTCCTTAGTCACCCTTGGCGGACAAAGAATCCTGGCAGTCTCTCCCAATGATCCTGAACTTAGCTCATAAGCCTTCTCATGAAAAGTGTTCCAGGACATCAAGCACTCTGAATTGGCAGGAAAGATGAAACTTATTTGTTATTTCTGAATTTCGACACATCTTAACCAAAAGGATTTTTTCTCTTTTTCTTTCTTGTCTGAGGTCAAGGAAAAAATAAGAAAGAAACCACAATACTTTAACTGTGTGAAAACTTGAAAATACAAAAGGAAAAGAAAATTCCTTAAAACATTTCAGTTCACAAGAACTTTGGTGGATAAATACATTTTTTCTTTTCACATTAATCAACAGCCCTTTTCAATTTTCTTAAGGTCAAAACTAACAGACTGATATACAAGTATTATTCTAAATACCAATACAAAACCTAACGTCCTGGTTATATTTTTTTGGAGATTGGCTAATAAACTAATTAAAGACAAATAAACTAATTAAAGACAGGCAGCATTAAGGGAGGACTGCAACCCCCAATTATGAACAGGTTTCATTCTACAAATACATTTGTCATATGACAGTTTCTAACCAGATGTAATTTTCAGCAGGAAGTTGTCACAATGTGGTAGTTAATGAAAAATGGAAAACCCCACCCCAAGTGCCCAAAAAGTATCTTGTGTTCAAAATACCAGCAACATGGACAGAAAGCTGAACTGTTAACAAAGGTGGGAGGTGTACCGTTTAGCAAGCCTGAGGTGAGCTGTGAAGATGTTACCACACCCCAGTGGCAGAGCAGAGCACAAAACATAGTGCAAGAATAACAGCTTCAAGTGTAAGAGTTTATGTTTTTGTTTCCTCAGCAAAAACAACATGCCAGAGAAACTCAGTTTACCAGAGGTAGAGGTAGATTTTGCCCCTAATATTCAAAATGTAAATTTATTACTCTGATAATTTATAGCTCAAAACAAGAGACACTGATTTAAAAGTAGGGTCATGCTTTAAATAGAACACGTGACTAAGGCTGCAGAGTGATACTTACGCAAATATAATGATGAACTGGTTTCTACTGCAGTCATTATCAATAATGAAGAAAAAGATGTGGATTCCAACAGTCCACAGAGTTCTTTTCAACTCTTTCCTATTGCTTACTCTGTGCTAATAATTAGTAAAATAATTGCTCTGTGCTGTCTGTGCAGGACACTAGGATGCTTTCCAAGGTGTTGTTCTGCCATGTACTTTATGCCAGTTTGCACCAGCATATATGTCTACATGTACTGGGCTACTTACTACCTGAATGGGAATTCATTTTAACTCGTATTTTGTTCCTTGCTTTTATTAAATGTTTTACTGGTAAATTTTCTTTGTCTGCAGCACGTGCTGTATAAAAATCCATTAAACTTTTACACAATGAATTGCTTTTTGGTTACCTAAATGCAGAAAGATACAGTACTAATATTTGCTTTTGTAATATCACATGAATAGTAAACTGTAATGTTGCCAGCTATGTACCAATATTTATTTGTATAAAATAGTGTATGTTGTATAAATAGACTCTTTTTTAGCTATGTGAACTTACAGAGCTTTAATAGTTCTTTTTTTTTACAGGGTTAGTAGAATACTACCACATACCTAGAACTTAAGATATTCTATGGGATCTAAGAATAATTATTTACTTGAACAAAAAAATCATTTCCTCTAAAAAAAGCTCTCGTATTTATAAACACTTTACAGCTAAATAGTGGAAAGTACTAGAAAATTTAGAGTTCAGGTTACATGTTGGCCAACGTAGAAAACAAAAATGGGATTAATTTTTGTTTTTAATTCTTTAAAATCCTCTTGAATGGTAATGTTTCATTAGAAGAGGACAAACAGATCAACATGGGGACTTTGATGTAAGGAGATTTAACTTCTCTTAAATGTGAGGACCAAGCTCCTTCCATTTTTATTACAAATTAGATATTATCCATTGAATCTTCAAAGGTGTCAATGATAAAACCTTTTCTACTACACCTTAAGAATCACTTAACTTAGAGGTGGTTACCACTAACCTTACTAAAAGAAAAACAACAAGGAATGTAATTTCTACTAACACAGAGAAAAGACAAAGATTTGCTACACCCCTTACTGCCAACATACTGTCAATGAGTTCAATAAAAGAGATTGTATTTGATCAATCCTATCTTCAATGCTGCCACAGACAGCAGGGGTAGATACTGTACTTCCTTTTTCTCAAAGATAAACTGCAGCAAAAGCTGATTTACCTAAAAGTAACACTAAAGCTAGGCACTGAACCATGTCAAACACTTGACCTAGTGCTGCCTTTAAGTCACCTAGTTCTAGTCCAGGATGGGAAATCTTTAAGTCCAGTAGAACAGTGCTGGTGGATTATACTTTTCCCTGATCTAGGAATGTTTTTAAATCTCATTAAAGTAACAACAGTATGCTGCAAAGGCCTGAATGGTGGCAATTCCATCTTTGATTCTGATTTCAGTCCTATCTCCAATTCTTCCCTTTTATGCAAATAAAGATTCCATTAACAAGATAAAAGTAAAATGACTGTCCGCAGCAAGTTACACAGTACAATTTTCAACCAAAACCGATCCGATAGTTATGTGCTATGTCCAAATGTGCAAAATGTCTGAAACACCTACATTTTGAAATCTCCAGGATCTTTAGATGACTTATAAAAAACCAATAAAGCAGACTAAGTAAAACTGAGATCACCATCAGACATCCAGAGCACACAGTTGTTAGACTCACAGTATCCAGGGTTAAGAGTGAGGGTCTCTATGGGATAGGAACGTAAAATCTTAATATTACTAAGAGTCACATAAAAAAAATGTGTATACAAGTATTAACTACCTAGCTCAAAAGCAGTGTGAAAAGAATAGAGGGAAGAGCAGGAAGATTGGTTTAAGTCAAGTTACTACTTTTATTTACCTTGTATAATCCTAGACATGTAAATTGACCTCTAGAAATAATAGCAACATCAGTCTCACATGATGTGGCATTCATAAAATGATGTAATCCTAACTGCAAAGTACAATACGTATATTAGAAAAGAACAGTTATTAAATAAATATAAACCTTGGATTTCAATTCCATATCATAAAAGATACAAGAGAAATAAAGAGATGAAAAGAAATCTCTAAGAGGCAGACATAATCAGGAAATAGGTGTTTTCAATTAGCAACAGAATTCTCAAGAGTTTCTTGAGGGTTGGGCTTCAAAGTCATCTAAAGCAGTTCTACTCTAAACATGAAATCCAAAGTAGTTCATTAGAACAGACACTGTATTCAGCCACAACTTCAATGACATTACCCCCGTGCTCCCAAATTAACAGAGATGAGGGAAATAAAGTACGGGGTGGGGGGAAGAACCAAACTGTCTAGCATCAAATATCCCACGTTTTAGCTATAAAATAAAACTTATAGATAACAGTGGGTTAAGGAGACAGTTTGTGCCTGCCACTTTAACTGGTTACATCAGCTTTCCAGAGATGTCTGTAGCAACTGGAAATAAATGTACCAGATCCAATTCACCCTGATAAAGACTCAGGGGGTTGAACACTTAAACCTTCTTTCTTTTTCTTACTGCTTAAACCAGATTACCTCTGAAACTGAAATGAGATTTGAGTATTTTGGCAGATTATTTCAGCCAAGCTTTCAATCCACCAGGAACTCTTCTTCCCTTCTCCCCTCCATTTAACAAATATTTAAGCACCTATTATTTACCAGGGATTTTACTAGGTACTGGGGATACAATAATAGCAAACAAGAATGGTAAACTGAAGAGTTTAATGGAGAAGACAAATGTTAATAAACAAATAATCATGCAAAATGTGAGATAGGAGATCATAACTATGACATCAGATTTAGATTGGGGGGGATCTGAAAGACTTCTCTGTGGTATAAACATTTAACCTGACCTCCAAAGAGTAAGTTAGGACTTGAACAAGCAAACTTGCTGAGATAAGGGGTAGGGGTAGAAGATATGGAGAGATATAGAAGATACTGAGGGTTGTGGTATGTCTTAGGAAGAAGAAATGACTTGTATACAGGTTATGGAGCTAGAGCTGTGACAGTGAAGGAGAAGAATGCACTGGAGTTGACACTGGATCTAGGTAGGTAGGGCCAGATCACACAGGACTCTAATCCATGCTAGTATTATGAAACAATATAAGCAATCCTGATCTTGGCCCATGTTCTTTAATTTATCTTGGAACTCTTATTTTAAATGAAAAAATTTTAATACAAGTTAAGGGATAATGGACTCCCATATAACCACCAACTAATTTCAACTATCAACCCTTGGCCAATCTTATCTCATCCAAGACATCTATCCCCCATTCTTACAGATTAATTTTGAAGCCAATCCCCATCATCAGATCATTACACCTGGTATGTATTTTTCTTTGTGTCTCTAAAAGGTAAATTAACTCGACATATATAACTTTCATAATTTAAAAACAGTAATTCCTTAATGTCAAATATATAGCTATTGTTCTAATTTCCTGGATTATCTCCATTGGTTGGTCCAAATCAAAGTCAAATAACATCCACACACTGCGTTTGGTTAATACACCTCAAATTTTAAGTTTTCCTTTTCTTCCCCCCTCGCAATTTATTTGTGGAAGAAACAGACCTATCTGTCCTTTAGAATTTCCCACACTGTGAATTTTGCTGATTGTACTCTTGTCACGAAGTCCACACTTTTGAACTTTATAAACTGACACCTCTAAACTACCTTTAGTTTGTTATTTATTATTCTCCAGATCAGCAGATAAATTACTGGTACATTCAATTTTTTCATGTTTAAGACTGAGATATACTAAAAAAAAAACCCCAACTTTTAAAGAATTATATATGGTACCTCAAACTCTTCTGAATGCCCATCTGCCAGACTTTTTATTAAACATGGTAACATATACATAATATATAATCTGCCAGGCACAATAAAAATAAGAAACAATAATTCTCCAACACAGACCCTCAGCAGTCCTAAGGCTGAGGCTGAGTCCTGTTTGTTCTATGCAAGTCTCCAACCTGAAAATATCCAGGAACATCTTTTATCCCTAAAAACCATCTCCCTCTTAGAGTCTTTCCTGGTGAACTGTATCTCACAATTCACTACTTTGTATTCTTCAACCTTAGTGGGATCCCCTTATTTTGTTATTTACGTATTCCATACTTCCAAGTCATGTCATACATATGATTGGTCTTCAACTGGATTATCCATGCCTTCTTACAGGCACTACTTACTATGTGCTTTAGCTGTAAATCAGTTTTCAATGATATCTGCATACATGTAGTTTTTACAAATAAGGAATTCCCAGGAAATATAAAAAATATGAGACTTATTTAGCCAGTGGCTTGTCCTGCTTAATTTTCACCCTTAAAAAAACACCTAACTGAAGTCTGAAAGACCTGAATGCCTTAGACACGCTGAAGTGTTCTAATGGAGAAAAATACAGCATTACACAGAAGGATGGAAGTGGCTTACAGTTCTTTGTGGCTGGTGTAGAACTGGACATGGAATGTGAGCACGAAGATTCAGAACAAAATACTGGCCTAGTTCCTGTGCCTTTTTTAGAGAATAGGACTCATAAAGGAAAATGACAAAGTACTGAAAGGATCTCAGTTAGTCAAAGAACTGCTAATCCAGAATGGCTCCTCCAGAGTGAACCGATAAAGCTTCTGTCTACTTTTCTGCCTAGAAAATCCATCTTTTTAGAGTGACTTCCATTTTAGCACCTTTCAAAAATCAAACTGAGGTCAGAACATTCAAATTCTGTATGTGATACTAATTCCTCCTTTGAAAATCCTAACTAGTTAAGTAATCCCATTCACTCAAAAGCCATAAATTAAAGTGTTAGAGTAGCTATTATTTGATCCAGCTCACTCACCAAAGCAAGAGACTGACAAAGATCACATCTTACAACTTAAAGTACCTATTGTAAGCAGCATGGGACTTAGAAGCGTCTCACAAACATCACAACTAAGACTGAAAGAAAAACAATCCTCTTCTCTTCACCATTCCCTAACTCCCCAGCTCTGGGCTCCTTAAAGGAGAGTGAAAGAGTAGAAAAGTACAACGTATTGACAGGTAAGAAGAAGGGGGAGGGAGGACATCAGAACTTCTTATTCCATGGGGAGAACTTGTTTCTGGCTATCTCTAGAACAAAGACAATCCTGTATTTAGCCCAATAGATTAACTGTAGTACAATAATAGAATTCCTATAGAGAAACATGTTTCTCCTCACTTTAAAAATAAAATACAGCTTGTTGGAACAAGCATAGTGTTTAGAGTCAGTGAACACTTAAATTCCAAATCCTGGCCCTGCCACTGCTACTATCACTGAGCCAGCTATTGAAAGATAAAAGAACAAAAGTTCTTATCAATGTTCAACCTCCAGGAATGTTGTTCCAACTTTAGTGTGTATAAGAATTATCTTAAGAGTTGAAGTGAGTCCCAGGGATCTGCTTGAATAAAAAGCCTCTTACATAGTTCTTATGCAAGAAGTGTGTAAGAACATACTCTCAGAAATATTATTCAGAGATACTGAGGTTTAGGAACAAGTGATACATCTTCAAGAAAACTGAAGCTGAGGGGCTTCCCTGGTGGCACAGTGGCTAAGAACCCACCTGCCAACGCAGGAGACACGGTTTCCAGCCCTGGTCCGGGAAGATCCCACATGCCGAGGAGCAACTAAGCCCATGCGCCACAACTACTGAGCCTGTGCTCTAGAGCCTGTGCGCCACAACTACTGAGCCCGCGAGCCACAACTATTAAAGTCCGCATGCGTAGAGCCCGTGCTCTACAACAAGAGAAGCCACTGCAATGAGAAGCCCGCGCACCGTAACGAAGAGTAGCCCGCACTCGCCGCAACTAGAGAGAGCCCGCAAGCAGCAATGAAGACCCAACGCAGCCAAAAATAAATAAATAAAATAAATAAATTTATTTTTAAAAAAAGAAAAGAAAATGAAGCTGAATCAAAAATCAATTTGTTAGTTAATTTATCAGTTCTTAAAAATAAGTAGAAGCACTTCTGGTCCAGGAAAGATGCTGTAGACTCTTTTCTCCCAGCCCATCCCTGCTAAACACAACTATAAACCCTGGAAATAATGCAAGAGGCAACCAAAGAAAAACTCTGAAAGGTGGAAAAGAGGAAGGTGAACTGGTTAGGGACCTCAGGACTAGAAGAATAACACAGTGACAGGGCATGTAAAAAATTCCATTCAACAGAAGGTTACCAAGGCCTGGTGTTTCCTGACTTCCAACTTAGCAACAAAAAGTGGCCCAGACAGGCTCATCACTCCCCTGGACGGATCTGGAGTACCACTCACAATACCAGGATAGCCCTGCAGCACAGCTAACAGTAAGAGGCCAGGGGAAACGTTATTACCCCATTTTTCTCTTTCCTTTTTACAACAAATATTCACTATGTTTAACCTCTCTCTCCCCATTACCATAATCTCTTAAATCCAAGTTCTCACCCCAACTACTGCACTGAAACAGCTAATAAAGGTCACCAATGACCTCCACTGTGCTAAACCCAATGTCTAATTCTCAGTCTTTATCATCGTTGCCCTATCAGCAGTATTTAACACAGGTGATCACTTGCTCCTTCCTCCTTACTTTCTTCACTTGTCTTTCAATACATCGTATTAACCTGGTTTTTCTCTTGCCTTTTAAAGTTCCTTCTAAGACTCCAACTGCCCACACCTCTAAATCCTGTTTTCTACACTCACTTCCTAGGTGATCTTATCCAATCTCATAACTTTAAGTACCATCTATGTTTCTGACCCTTAAATTCTTATCTCTAGCTGAGACTGCCCCTCCCCAAATCCCAGATTCCTATATCCACCTGCTTTCAACACCTCCATCTGAAACTGTGTGCAAAACCAATCCCATCCCCTGCCACTTCCCCATCTCTTACACCACCCCAAACCTGCTCTAACTGGACGGATCTGTTCCGGTCAAAAATCTGTGTCATCCTTAACTTCAAATCCTTCACCCGCCGCTTCTCTCTCACAAACACACAACACACATACAGACTCCACATTCGGTCCATCAGCAAATCTACTGGCACTATCTTCAAAATCTATCTAGTATTCAACAACTTTATGCCACATCACTGACACTACTTTGGTTGAAACTGCCCTGATTATTACAAGAGCCTTCTAAATGGTCTGGCTCTCATCCTTGACTGCATTCCCACTATTCAGCATGAATATAGCAGCCAAAGTGATGCTGCATAAAAGGACAACTTAGAACATGTTATTTCTCTCTCCATAATCCATTCTAGTCACTTCCCATCTCTGAATAAAAGCCCCAAGTCCTTACAACTGCCCCAAATGGTCATGCGGCACCTATTACCACCCCATCCCTGCTGCTTCTCTGACCTCACCTCCTTTTCTCCTCCTGGCTCATTCCACTCAAGTCACTGCTTTCGCTGCTGTTCACTGCACGTGCCAGGCAAACCATCAACCACAGGGCCTCTTCCTTGCTATTCCCAGGGCAGACTTCTTCACTTTCTTCAGGTCTTTTCCTCACGTCACTTCACTGAGGCCTTCCCTTGACTGCCCTATCTTAAAACTGCAAGCCTCTGCCCCCCCCCCAACACCCCTTTCTATTCCTCCTCCTGGTTTTATAATTTGAATTTACATATAAAATACTTTACTCATGTTACCTATCTTACTGTCTGTTTCCCCCATTAGAACCCTCTCCAGGAGAGCAGGCATTTTTGTCTTGTTCACCATCACACCCCTGGTATCTTGAACAATGCCTGGCACATGGAAGGTAATCAAATATTTGTTTAAAGGGAGGGAGGAAAACAGGAATGGAGAGAGGGAAGGAGGACAGAGGTTAGAACTATGATCCTAACTTTTTCCTTCCAATAGATAAAAACCAATGTAATCCTAGAATGAAGCTAACCCCTTTCGCCTTTGGTGCCAACAGATCTCATAAACCACTCTAGCCTCTCTTGCAGAGGGAAACACGAAATTATAGTCCACACTCCTACTCTAAACCTACACAGACCAGGAAAAATAAAGCTATATTACAAAGTGAAAACTGCCAGCAAGGTATTTGATCCATGTTCTTAATACCAACCATACACAACTTGAATGGATGCATACAGAGGGTACTATGAATGTTCTGGATGCTTTTAGACACAGTAAAACAGAATTCTCACATCACCTCAATTACCACACATTTTCATACCATTTACTAATAGTTAGAACCTCGAATTATGTGACATATATAAGATATTCTATTTCAACGTTTTCTTGGCAACTTTTGAACATTTTTCCATATGAACTTGAAAATTATTCTGTCAAAGTTTTTGTTTACCACATAGTATATAAATGCACTCTCCACCCCACCTTCCAAAAAACCCTTAAGAAAACATTTTAATGACCTAGTTAGCCCTCAGAGATCAAACTAGCTTGCGGTGCAGAATGACTGAAGGCACAAAGACATTTCCCCTGCCCTAACAACTTGGAGACATCAGTGAGTAGTGATCTGCATTATGGTGCTAACACAACTTATTGAACATTATAAGTGTTCAGTAAGTGGTAGCTGCTGCTGCTCTCCCTAACTCCTGACTACCATACCCAGCTGAACTAACTCAGCTACCCTAAGGCACTCCAAGCCTTTCCATCTAATGACAAATATTTGTTTTGGTAAATGTGTATTCCTTAAACACACCTGAGAAACAGGAACCAGAGACCAAGTATCTTTTGTTCTGGATGGAGTTCCAGCATGCTTGGCAGGATTATGTATGAGGGGTGGAGGGTGATAAGGGAGACGGCTTCACAGGCAGATTATTCTGTACTGGTCCCTCAGTTAAAAAAAAAAGTGATGTTGATAAACTCAAGATCACTGACAAGTGACCACAGTAATTGTTCATCCTAACTCATTACGAACCAGTTCTTGCGAATACTCATAAAAACCCCTAGGCACACAGGAAAAAATCTTTCATGTGCTCCTAGAATAAAAGGCAATGTAGTTAGAGGCTCTGATTTTCAACTGGTCTAGTGAGAAAAAGCACAGTGGTCAGATAATAAGGAGCTTTAGGTCTTATTTCATTTTACTAATGCTTCCTTATGAGAATTAAATAACATAGTATAGAACACCATATTTGTGATTCTTATAATTTCTATGTTCAGAACACTGCACATTACATACATTAATTCATGTAACTTAAAAACCCTGTCAGATAGGTACTATTACCATTATTACCCCCATTTTACTATGAGGAATTTAAGGAAATTAATTTTAAAAAGGTTGAGTAACTTGTCTAAGGTGACTATGCTGATAAGCAGCAGAGCCAGGATCTGACCTAGGCACTCTGGCCCAGAGTTCTTATTCTTAACACCTGACACACACACACACACACACACACACACACACACACACACACACACACACACTCTCTCTCTTAAAAGAGTATCACAGCCAAATTAACTTTCTCAAAAAGTATATCAAAAAGGGGGAGGGTGCTTAATTCACTGAAAAAAGGTTCTGTGAAGAGATGCTGAAATCAGTGAAAAGAGTATTTAATTGCCAAATACATGCAATTTAGAAAAATTACCAGTAAGGAATACTGCGGTTAAAGAAAGGATCACAGAAGTATTTGTGCTGAGTTCTGACAAATGGAAGGACAGAAATGAGGCTGGAGTAAGGAGTGCGAAGAGCAAGTCAAGCAGTGGTAGGAACATAGGTAAAAATGCAAAGGCAGGGAAGAAAAGCTATAACCTGGACTTTGAAAATTAGCAACAAGTATTAGTAGTAGTAATAAAAAAAGGCAGTGCCATTAGGTAACAGGCATTTAGCACATAACTGAAAAGAATACAAAGATAATTAAAACTTTCAGACATTACACAAGATGGAGATTCAAAGAACATTTCTGAAAATACAAAGAACACTTCATATTCTTCGTTGTGATAACTTCATAACGTGAAATTTTTCTTTAAAATAATGTCTGATGCATTTCTTAAAAGGTTTTTTGTTGTGTTGTGTCATGTTTGGAGAAGACATATAGAAATGTGGACAAGAACCTGACAAATAATTTTCAAGTTCACATGGATCAAAGTTCAAAACTTGCCAAGAATACTTTGAAAAGGAATATTAAGGGAGGATCTGCTCCATCAATTATTAAACTTAACGATTTGTAAGTTTAGTATAATAAAGACAGCATGGTATTTAAACCACAATAGACAAATAGGTCAGCAGACCGCAAAATACAGTATAAACCTACATCTAAACATATATGGCAAGTTAATATACAACAAAAGTTCATTTCAATTCTCAGAGGATGGTGTACTTAATAAATGGTGCTGACATAATCAACTCTGCCTTTGGCGGGGAAGGGAGAGGGAATTTCTACTTCATACCATATGCAAAAATAAATCTCTAATGTATTAAAGAGTTTAACAGAACTGCTACGTTGGGGAGCCATTCTTAAAGAACAGAAGAAACCCAGAAAGCTAATTTTTTGGAAAATTATCAATTAAAAATCCTCATACCCTTTGATCCAGTTATGCCACTTTTTCAAGACCCTATCCCAAGAAACAAAAGCACCCAATACAATGACATTTACTATTGGGGTAACTGAAAAGAATCATAAAAAGATGCTCAGATGAGGATGGCAGGCCAAAATGAACTAAGAGTTACATTCTGATTTTAAAAATTACTTTGGCTTCTGTAACTAATTGGCACAGGTAACAGTAACTCAAATGTCACCTTTAAAAATTTAACACCTATTTTACTGATTCAGAAATAAGACTACCTGATCAGTGCTACAATGTTTTCATTTTCCTAATAAAAATATATAAAATTAAGCCTGATGATCTATTCTTAGAAATAAGCAGGAACCATATAAATAATAGGAAAACATACACTGATCATCCAAACGGCAACATGTTAAAAAGAGAAAGACTCCCACTATTAAAGGAAATCAAGACCCCAGTCTATTCTATATTTGCATGGCCCTCAAGTTTCCTCACTTGCAAAATTGATCACTAGGGTCCTTCTAGCTCTAAAATTCTACCCATCTTTGCTCCTAAGTGTCACATTATAAGCAGGAGACTCAACATCTTGCTCACAGTTTAAGGCACATTCCTGCAAACAAGGTGCCGACTAATTAATAATGCACTAAAACTGACAATCAACTGAGTGCTTAGGTAACTAAATTCCCAAAACTAGGCCTAATCCCATTAAAGTTCATCAAACAATTGCTTCAGCATTTTAACAGAAATGTTAATTTCTTTCCAGAAGGCTATAAATTACATCACACAGAAAGATTCTATCCAGATAAGGTCTGGAACAATTTTTCTTTCCAGTCTCTCCTTTTGATTTAGACACTCTAAAGATCTGACCAGGTAAAGGTTCATCACTCTGAAATTGCTCCAATTTTTCTTTTACAATACTTAGCTGTTTTTATAAGACAAGCATAATTATTTTGAAGAACAAAAGGAGGTTACAAAAAGGAGTTTTTCTTTCTCCACTGCTGCATTAGAGCAAACAGTATAAAGCTCTAGAGAGCAGCAACAGTTCTATAGCACTACTACCCCACCACCACCAATTACACAGCTCCTGAAAGCTAAACAGAAATCCTAGGAAAAATATACATTCTAGAGATGAAGACAATGTTAGAGGTATATTACATGGTAGCATGCATATACAGCTTTTCAGAGCTACGTGTGATTTCAAACTAAAGACAAAAACTTCACTATGACACTACGAATAAAAAACAGTTTATTTGTAGGACACTCTCACTCCCACCAAAAAGTGCGTTTAAACAATCCAAACAGTTCTAGGGAAGCCAATAAATATAATCTTTGTGGAAGGGAGGAAATGCTAAGGCAATTGCAAAACATGCACATGCAGCTTTTATTGTTTCCCCAGAGATAGGTAGGGTCATCACAGAGGGTGACCATAAAATGCTTAAGCTGCTCAAAGACACCAGGTGAATACCACCTAACTGCTGGAGAGTGAATTATTCCCCTGGGTAGTTTCCAACAAGATTAAGTGAGAGGGAGCCTGCAGGGTTGAAAAATATAATAGAAACAGTTTGGTTCATTTCACATTTTCTGGTTAGTTTAAAACTCACATCATTAATTACAGAATCACAGAAGAAAAGAAAGAACTCCAGGAACCAAGTCTCTTATAGATATGAAAAAGCAACTGATCTGCTAAGACTTATGGTAGAATGAGAACTAGACCCCCAACTTCCAACTACACACACTAGACTCCCAACTACACACACAACTTTCTACCACACAAAATTTAAACATTAAGTAATTTAGATTTTGTTAGAAATAACCAGTTACATATATTCCTCAAAGGAAACACTGATAAAGTAAAAATAACCTATTAAACTATTAGAATCTTTCTTATTAAGGCACAAAACATTCAATGTAGATCAAGAACAGTAACTCAATTCAGTTTCATCCTGTGACTTCTCTGTTCAGCCTCTACCAGTGGCTCCCTTCACCCCTAAGTACAATGCAATTTCAACTTTACCACTAAAAAGCCTTCATTAATAGTCCTCCAACAACTTCGTTTCAACTCTCCAAAAGGATTCAGAAACTTTTCTAACAGCAAGTGAAAGTTCCATCATTTTTCTCTTCCATAGCTTGGTATTGGGGAATTACCTTATACACAAAACAAAAATCCATAGGCCTATAGCTTCTAGAAGAGTGCTTGAAAATGTTTTTTAAATGGCAAAATAATCTCAATAAATCAATAATAATGCTGTAATAATGTTTAAAATTAGTTTTTAAAAACTATAAACTGGTACAACCAACTCTGAAGAAAATTGTATTACGGTGGTTTTAAAATATGGCTAAAGTTCTTTGACACTCCTCCCATTAAAAGATGGGGTTCTGTCTCTGCCCCGTGAATCTGAGAGGGCCTGTGACCACTTCAGGCAATGCAATATGACGGAAGTGATGCTAGGTAACTTCCCAGGCCAGGTTTTAAATGAACAGGCAGCTTCCACCCTTGTTTGCTAAACAAAGAGACACCACGTGTGAGGTCTGACAACCCTGAGGCTGTCACTTAAGAGGCCAAGTGTGGAGGCACTTGGCCAAGGGTCCCTTAGCAAAGCCATGTAGGCATCCCTAACAAGGTGCCACATATGTGAGTGAAGAAGCCATCCTGGAAGTGATCATCTAGTCCCAGGTGTTTTGGCACCCAGCCTTTAAATCTTCCCAAGCTGAAGCCCCAGACATCCTGAATCAGAGACAGGCCATTCCAAGTCTACTCTGAATTCTGACCCAGAGAATCTTCAAGAATAAAATAAACGTTGTCTCAAGCCATTCAATCTGAGGTGGCTTGTTAGGCAGCAATAACAGAAACAGTCATTATCCAATAAAGTTGAACATTTGCATACTTTACCACCCAGCAATTCTAATTCATGGATATACACCACCACGCCCCAACCCTTAGCACACATATATACCAGGAGGCATGTTCAAGAATGTTCAGAGTAACAGCACTGAACATTATTTAGAAAATAAAATAACCTGAGGGAAAACCCAAATGCACATCAAGAGGAGAATGGCTAAACTACGATATAGTTGCTCAGTGGAGCAGTGAAAATGAATGAACTACAGCTACATGAAAAAAAACAGTGTTTTTTAAAATTATTATTATTTTTTTAAAATTTTTGGCTGTGTTGGGTCTCAGTTGCGGCATATGGGATCTTTTTTTGTTACGGCGCATGGGCTTCTCTCTAGTTGTGGCTTGCAGTTTCTCTCTAGTTGTGTGAGGGCTCTGTAGCTTCAGCATGCGGGCGCTCCAGTTGTGGCCCCTGGGCTTAGTTGCCCCGGGGCATGTGGGATCTTAATTTCCCCGACCAGGGATCGAATCTGTGTCCCCTGCATTGGAAGGCAGATTCTTAACCACTGGACCAGCAGGGAAGTCCCCAAAACACAGATTTTTAAATGTTAGTAACATAATGTTGAAACTCCAAGTCCCATAAGACAACTTATACTCTCTTTTGTAAAGTTTAAAGATAAGCAAAAGTAACCTAGAGATCCCTGGGGAAGCAGTAAAGGCTGTGTGCACATGTTTTGCAACTGCCTTAGCATTTCTGCCCCTCCAACAAAGGTTCTGTCCACTGGCTTCCCTATAATTTTTTAGGTAATCAGGTATGAGGTGGGCAGTGGTGTCATAGGTGTATATTATTTAAAAACTAAAGCGAAGCATAGACCAGTAACAACAGTGTCATGAGCCCAGGAGTCCAATTAAAAAGGAATGCACAGGACTTCCCTGGTGGCGCAGTGGTTAAGACTATGAGCTCCCAATGCAAGGGGCCCGGGTTGGATCCCTAGTCAGGGAACTAGATCCCACATACATGCCACAACTAAGGAGCCCGCTGGCTGCAACTAAGACCCGGTGCAACCAAGTAAATAAAATAAAATAAAATAAAATAATCACATACACACACACACACACACACACACACACACACACACACACACGGTAGTACATAAAACGGAAGGACATGCTGTATGATAGGATGAGGGGGCGGGGGACAAGAGTACCCACGTTACCACTGGGTTATGAAAAATCCTTTTTCCAGTTTCAGATATTAGACAGTTATTGAAATCCAATTTGCACTCCACCAATTTCCCTTTAAATACTCATTAAAATTAGAATCTTAAAGTTTCACACAGCTAGAAACTAAGAATACAGGTTAATCTATGATTAGCCAGAGAAATTTCCAATAACCAAAATTTAGAAGCATTAAGGCAAAAAAAAAGGAACATATGAGGAAAAGATAGATTTCTATTTCTAATCACTATATCATACATAGAATTTCTAATAACCAAAGGCAGTGAAGGCATCTATTGCCAATCCCTTCCACAAACTTTAAAAAAAAAAAAAAGGAGCTCATTTCTTTCCTGCGTTACAAATTTCAAATAATGAAATGAAAGCTAGATGAAAGTAGACAGAAAATTGTATTTGATATCCAAGGATATTTAGTTGGCAATGAGAAGAAGCTGAAGCATCATTTCCATAAAATGATGGGAAATGGTATTCACTGACTGTTGAGCAAGGAAAAGGACTAAATACTGTATCAGGTTATCCAAGAAGCAACATTACTCAAAAAGGCAGTGTGACATAATCATACAGGAGATTCCTCCTCAGCCAGCACATCTGAACACCATCAAGTATCAGGAAGTTGGCCAGAGGCTGCACTCAGTAACACTTACAAAGCTCAAAGTAGGAATGTAAAGGCAACAAGGTGGACACTGAGAGAAATCATTCCATCAAGCTGTTTACCTGCATATATCAAGAACCTTTCCTCCCAGGCAATATAACTGTCTACCTTAAAATCCCACAGAGATTCAATATTCTGTAATAACCTATATGGGAACAGGATATAAAAAAGAGCGGATATATGTATAACTGATTCACTTTGTTGTACAGCAGAAACACCTTATAAATCAAATATACTCTAATAAAAATTAATTATTAAAACCCCCTCAGAGAAAAAAACAGGGAAACTATCAGAAGTAGAGTTCACTGTAAAGTAAAGGCTACAAAATTGGCCAGATACAAAATAAGTGTCCCAAAACTAAAATTCTCACATCCTCACAAAAATCTGTTTTTGATAGTCCTCTCCTCCTCTGTAAAACACAAACAAAACACAACAAAATATTCTTCCAGTATCTCAAGCTGGAAAGCTTGTTATCCTCAACTCCTCTCTTTCTCTCACAACCATATTTAATCCACAAGAAACTCTTTTGGCTCGACCTTCAAAATACATCTAATCTCAGACCACTTCAACCAAGCAACCATCATCTCTCAGCTGGAAATGGCATCAGCCTCCTGAGTGGTCCTCCTGCCTCGGACCTACCTTATAGTCCTCTGCTCGGAAAGTTCCCACCTAACCCAGAGTAAAAGCCAAAGTTCCTACAAGGCTCCTCGCTATTTCTCATCCTCCATTCTCTGACTTAAATGAACTTGTCTTGGAACACGTTCTTCTCCCAGATATCCTTGGGCAATGTTTCTGTATTTCCCTGGGGTCGCCTTATCAAAGAAGCCTACTCTGACCAACACAAAATAGTGAAGCTGCTGCCACCACCCTCCCCTGACTCTCCTTTGTTTCCACAGCACTGACCACTTGATATATATTTATTCATTTATTGCCTCAGTTCCTCCAGCAATGTCAGTTACAAGAGAGCAGGAATTCTTTGTTTTATTCACTCATGTATCACAAGAAATTCTTGTTTTATTTACTAATGTAGCCCCACAAACCCAATACAGTAAGTCCCCAACATACGAATCTTCAAGTTGCATTCGCATATCCAATCACGTTAGTTAGTTCATGTGTCTGGCGTACATTGTCACGTGTCAGCTATGACGAGAAAAGAAGAGCTACTACCCAGATATCACTGGATCTTTTCTTCAAGAAGGTAGATAGAACTGAATCCAGCAAGGAACCAGAACCTGTGCCATCAACGTCAGGCGTGAGTGAAATTGCAGCTTGCCCTCTGTCTCCTATTGCTGACGATCCTTCAGCTCTAACACCTCCCACCTCCTCTCCCTCCTCCAGTCAGCAACTCTTCTTGCCTGTTCACTTGATGCCAGCCCCTGTATGCCAGCTGTTGTACTGTACTACTGTACTTTTCAAGGTACTGTAAGATTAAAAATGTTTTTTGTGTTTTTTTAATATATTTGTGTGAAAAGTATTATAAACCCATTACAGTACAGTACAACATAGCCGACTGTGTTAGCTGGGTACCTATGCTAACTTTGTTGGACTTATGAACAAATTGGACTTATGAATGCGCTCTCAGAACGGAACTCCTTTGTATATAGGGGGCTTACTGTAGTCTCATGTGCAGTAAGCATTCAATAAATGTATGTTAAATGAATGAATACTGGTGGTGGTGGAGATGAGGAAGGGAGTATCCTATCCACAGTGGTTCACAGTAGCATGTGTACAGCTGGAAAGGCAGGCACAAATCTTTACTGAGGGTTATTAGTTTATAGATTTGATCTAATTCCAATGAAAACCCCAGAGGGATTTTTTGAGAGAATTTGACAAGAATGATGGATTTGACTACACAAATTTAAAACTTCTATAATTCAAAAAACATACCAATTAAAAGGCAAACAGAAAGCTAGGGAAAACAATTTATACTTATGAATCAATTCAAAAGGACATATAAGCAAATGACTACGAAAGATTTATTTATATAAAAATACACATGGCCAGTAAATACAAAGCAAGGGTTAAACTACATTAGTAAATCAAAGCAATACAAATTTTAAAGGATGCCTTTTCTGCCGAGCAAATTTTAAAAGTCATAAAAAGAACTGTATCTAATGTCTGCTAGGTTTCAGGGAAACTGCTGATGAAACAGCAGTTTCATTCTGGAGAACAATATAACATTTATCAAAAACCTTAAAACTGTCCTTATCCCATGACCAAAAAAATTTTCCACATCAGAAGTTTAACATTAAGATAATAACCTGTGATATGAAGCAAGCTTTACTCACAACAAAACTCCTATATAAGAGATCACAAACTAAGGTCACATTCCTGAAGTTGGTTTTGTTTGCTTATAGTTGAATTTTCTTTGGCCTCCATAAGGGTATCAATATTTTTTCAATTCTTTGCCGGCACTTTAAAATCTATTATATACAAAGACAAGATCTGCCAATGCTGGGTCTGCAAGTCTCTTAATGACTATTAGCTAAACAGCAGCTGATCCCTTCAGCTGTGGCACTTGATCCACAGTTCAAAATTATCCCCACCTGGTAGGTGTCATTCATTTATATTATATGCCTGAACTCCTGAAGCTACCTGAGTTGGAAACCCTACACTAGAAGTCAAACGTTAAGCCCGCAGGGCTGTCTAAACCCATATTGTAGGGCCCCACCCCGAGAGTTTCAGATTCAGTAGGTCTGAGGTGGGGTCCCAGAATTTACATTTCTAACAACTTCCAAGGTGATGCTAGGTAATGCTGCTGGTCCAAAGACCACACTCTGAGAAACTTAGACTGATGAAACTTCCTCAATGAAGCCAGAGAGGGGTCCCATGAATTACACAATTGCAGGATACCTGAATAATACTGAGGATTCCATTTAAGGGGATGGGGGTGAGGGTGCTAAGAAAAGCTGATGGATCAAAAACCAATAGTCACCGCAGATGTCACAGCACTGACTTCCCCTAATTATCAGAGGTAGAAAACCATTGCCCTAAACTAAATTTAGAAATAATCCTAGATTAAATTCTTGGTCCTATTTTTTAAATTCTACATTCTTCCTCATGGATTTTATTTATTCTCAAAGTTTTAAATACCTCTTCTACACTTTATAACATAATACGGGTTGCAAATAAAGACTGTGCTGTAAAAGATACCTTATAGCTCCAATATTTCATGACCAACAAATGTGTTATTACCAGCTCTAATATTTTCTACTGAATTTGAATTCTTTCTTCAGCTAGAAACTATACATAGTAGGTAACATTTGTTGAATGCTTCCTTTGTTCTGGGCACTGCTACCAACTTTACATGAATTTCATCATTTAATCATTGTAACAACCCTGAGAGACAGCACCTACTATCCCCATACTGCAGATGGAGAATCTGAGGCACTGAGGGATTAGGTCATTTGCTCAGAGAAGAAAAAGCAAGACGTACATCTGGCTCCAGAGCCCTTAATTTTAATCACTGCACTATAGTGCCTCTATCCTCATTGCCTTTGTGTTAAAGGCAAGCTTAGTTAACAGGGAATTCAATTTAAGGTCTTTACCTACCTCTTGAACCCATTTTTCTGTTTCCATATACAGATAAGAACTCTACTTAAAACAGGCCAACACATATGAAGAACTTTCCTTATTTATGAGGGAAAAGGAGGAGGGATGAAAGGGGAAAACTTCAACAAGAATCAACATTCCCCTTTAAAAAAGTATTTCTCCCATCCTAAAAGAAGTGTAAGGCTACAAGCTTTGAAACCAGGACATTCAAACATCAAACCCCTCATTCATGGAGACACTAAAAGTTTAAAAAGAATCTTAAAAGTAGAACGTAAACTTACACAATGTTATATGTCAATTATATTTCAATAAAGCTGGGGAGAAAAAAAAGAATTCTTAAACTGTTGAGGCATCCCAATATAACACAATCTGAATACCAAGGCAAGTTTCACTCTCAGGGGTGGGCTTCAGCTCTTGAAACAAAGTTTTAGAGACCCTGTACAAACCTCCTGCTTGAAATTAAAGTACTGTAAGCTGTCTGTTACAGAGGAATTGTCTTTTAGCCTGAATGAAAGCAGCACAATTTTCTGAAGTATATTTATATAAGCCATGCAGTTCCACACTATAGTCTACCACCATGATTTTGAAGAGTCATATCTAACTAGTCAGATGCCAGCAGCTATCTTTAAAGGTAATCTAACAGATATATATCTTAAACAGATAAAATGTGAGAGAGACAGCACTTTAGGAAAAGCAAAGGTGAAACTAAACTAATCGATTCAAATCTTCGCTCCAGCAGTTACATGTGAGCCTGGGCAAGTCCACTGTCCCTCCCATCCCTCCACCTACTCTGAGACTCAGTTTCTGTAAGAAACTACCTAACTTCAAAGAATTGTTACAGTAATTTAATGACATCATGTGTTTAATGACCTAGCACAAGAGTACAGGTGTAAGGCACTATATGTATAAGAATATTATACCCTATCCCATCTTTATCATTATATATCCTTATTTATCTTTACTTATCATTATTCCTTATCCTACATCATCTAATGTGTTAGTGTTAACTGGGCAATGGGATTACCAGTAATTTACTGTTTTGCTTCCTGTGTTTTTTAATAAAAATTATTTTTATAATAAAATATTTTGTAAATAAAAAATTTTAAACAATTTTATTAGAAAAAAAGAAAAACCCAAATGATCTAATGTTTTATTTCTTAACATTTTTCCTGCTGCCACACACATG
Organism: Balaenoptera ricei; assembly: GCF_028023285.1. Taxonomy (NCBI): domain Eukaryota; kingdom Metazoa; phylum Chordata; class Mammalia; order Artiodactyla; family Balaenopteridae; genus Balaenoptera; species Balaenoptera ricei. Next base: position 16,625,701 of record NC_082658.1, on the reverse strand, counting down.
CATTCATAATAAATTCTCACTATAAGTCTCTCACCACAAAAATCAACTTTCAACTACAGATAAGCTAAATATTATCAATATTACCACTGTTTCTACCCCCAACACACTGTGATTTACCCTAAAGTTGAAAATCACTTACTGAAAAGCAACACATTTTATATAAAATACCTTGAAATTCTTGGACTAGTGCTATTTCTCAATTATAAAAGGAAGCACAGACACTCCATTATAACAACATTAATAAAAGTATGTGACTTTGTGTGACACACAAAATAAAAGCACATTAGTCCCTGCCCTTAAGATGCAGCATGCAAAACAAAATGATACCCAATTCACCCTAAATTCAGTCTCCACATAGAAAGGCATAAAGGTGAAAAGTCAAGAACCTGCAAGCTGTAATCCCCTGAAGGGATCATGGAGGGTGGTCTCTAAAGCCCAGTAGAGAAGTCCTAGGAATGTATAAATGACCCTGCACAGCAAATGGGAAAGAGCAGATAACCAACTGAATAAGAGAACAAAAAAGATCAATGAAATCATATTTTTAAGCCTATGGCCACATATGATTCTATTTTTTGTATTCATCATTTACTATTAAAAACCAGTGCAGGGGCTTCCCTGGTGGCGCAGTGGTTGGGAGTCTGCCTGCCAATGCAGGGGACACGGGTTCGAGCCCTGGTCTGGGAGGATCCCACGTGCCGCGGAGCAACTGGGCCCGTGAGCCACAACTGCTGAGCCTGAGCGTCTGGAGCCTCTGCTCCGCAACGAGAGAGGCCGCGATAGTGAGAGGCCCGCGCACCGCGATGAGGAGTGGCCCCCACTCGCCGCAACTGGAGAAGGCCCTCGCACAGAAACGAAGACCCAACACAACCAAAAATAAAAATAATAAATAAATAATAAATTAAAAAGTTAAAAAAAAAACAAACAAAAACCAGTGCAGCATATTGGTGATGTCCAAGACAAATATTATGGCAATAATATTTACTTTGCCTAAGGAAAGAATTCAGAAGTAACTGAGGAACTAAATAGAATGGAAAACAGGTCTACTCTGGGCATCTAATTGGTATGAAATTATGTTAGAAACAGATCTGAATTAGAAGGGAAAGGCAATTTGACATGCTACTGCAGAAGAAGAAAGAAGACTGGCCTTGGCAATGAACGAAAGACGAAGACCAGAGAAAACATGATAGCATATATCTGCGTTGATTGCTTTTTAAAAATTAACAGACATTATTTCTTAGAATAGTTTTAGGTTTACAGAAAAACTGAGTGAAAAGCAGAGATCCCATATATCACCCCCCAACAGTTTCCTCTATGATTATGCGTTAGTGTAGTACATTAGTTACAACTGATGAACCAATTGATAACATTATTATTAATTAAAGTCCATAGTTTACACAATAGGGTTTACTCTTCGCAGTTTTGACCAATGTATAATGACATGTATCCACTGTTTTTAATATGTAATGCCAAAATCAAAGAGAGTGTTGTTCTAGCTCTCATTGTCTTTATCATAGTAATATAAACTGAACTCATCGTCCCCTGCCCTCACCTACTTTTCCTACTCTTCCCCATCTCAATAAAGAGCAATACCTTCCTTCAACTGGCTGAGACCAAAAAACTCACTTTCACAACCCACACACCTAACCCATGAGCAAATCCTACCTGCTCTGCTTTCAAAATATATCCAGAATAAAACATTACTCCTCACAAACTTTACCACCACCCTGACCCAAGCCACCATCCTCTGGCACCAGATATCACAACAGCCCCCAGCACAGATGCCTCTGCTGCTGTCCAAAGCAGTCAGCTTTTCTTTCAAACTAGGTCAGATCATGTCACCCCTCTACTCAAAGGTGATACTCAAGAGTAAAAGCTAAAATCCTTACAATAATCAACTAGCTTCCAAACACCCTATCTCCACCTACTCCAGTCCTCCTTTACCCTGAGTTTACCTCCTACTAGGTTCCCTTCTCACTACACTGCTATCATAAAGACAAAGATGCATTTAGCCATAAGTGCTTAAAGGTAAACAAATATTCACATTGTGAAATGGAACATTTCTAATCATATTCATAACAAAACTGCTGTAATATTAACTGGCTGAGAAATGGGTGAGGGAGGATCCCCTATCAACACAAGGATGGTTAGAAACAGTGAATTAATCCATCCTGATAAACAACTTATTAAGTATCAAGCTTTAATGTGAATAAAGTACTTCTCCTAAATCTAGAGATCTAGATCCCAAATACATTTGCCTACACAGGGTACCACCCAAGGGCCTGGAGGGTGGGGGTGAAAGTGGGGAGAGCAGAGCCATACAACACTGTACATAGAGTAACACATCTGGTTACTCTTTATTCTCTGCAAAACAGCTACATTCAATGGAAACCTCTTATAAAATGGGCAGAATAAGGTAATCCTCCTGCTCATTAACACAATAAAACCAAGACTTACGTAGGAAAAGTTAAAGAACAGTGTAGTTGAACTAACAATTTCAGCCTTGCAGATCAATTTGTGTGACTGTGTTCAGTAGCATCAGATTTTACTATCACTATTGTCCATTTCAGTTCAGTTCCCAGGCTTTGAAATCCCAAAGAACAGAAAGAGATAAGTATCCTACATGCTAGTAGTATTAGTAATATTAGAAAGTGCTACCATTTATTGAAACCTGAAGGGCCAGGTACTTGACATGTATCATTTTCTAATTTTAATTACAACTTAAAGTAAATATTGTATTCCAAGGCTATTAGAGACTGAGCAATTTTGACAAAGTCACACAGCTAATCAGTGCCAGCAGAAATTCAAACTCACGTCTGACTCAAAAGTCTGTATTCTAAAATATATCTCAATAAAGATATAAAGATGTTTTCAAAAAATGCTTTCTTTCCAATAGACCACAGGCTTTTCTGAGTCAAAACTGAAATCCTTATGACAGACATATAAAGCACATTGGGTTCTGGACAATACAAAGGAGTCCTATCAGAATATTTTAGCAAAATAAATTAAAGGTAAAGGGGCTTAAAATCTGAAAATATTTACCTAATAACTAATTTTTTTGCCCAACTTCAAATTAAATGAGTTTTAGGACTCAGTTTTCCACAGTCCTTTCCTCCAAGACATCTGAACACCCTAAAAAGAAATACATAAATAGCCTGGATATTTATTTCCTTTGATAAATGGAAAAAAGTAATGTGAAAATGTTTCTGGCTATACTAGTCAAAAAAAAATTGCCCACCAACGTGGAATCTAGCCTTCAAAAACTGGTCATGGTCATTACCCAACCTCTAAGTAATAATACATTCAACTGGATTATCAAGCTAATAAAGGAGGAGAGAGAGAAGCCACAGGAAATTTGAGAGGTAACTTATAATTGGCTCTCATCAGACTCACAGACTGGGTCTAATCAGAGGCCAGGTGACATGGTGGGATTATGCAAGCCAGTAACAACCATGTTGAATGAAATGTCTTTTACAGAACACCACCACTTTCTCCATAAGAGAGTTCAAAAGGTTATTTTCACTCACAGTTATACTAATGATAAGAAGGCCGATCACAGCTCGGAGTAACGAGACTTTCTAAAAAGGAATTCAATTCTGTATTCTCTTCAGAATCTTCCTTTCCCATTAAAGGGGATACTAAATTTCACATATAAATCAAATTGAGAGAAAAAAGAAAATACAAAATGAGCTGTAAAATCTATACTCTTCATCTGCAAAACAGCATCAAATAATAGGAAGAAAAAGTAAAGTGCTAATGACCAAACAGAGCACCTCTCTGTAAATTCTCCATTATAAGGCATTTCCCAAGCCAGTTACTAGTTCAAGTACATGATAAAAGAGCTGAGTAAATGCAGTTGAGTGGCGCAGTGGTTGAGAATCTGCCTGCTAATGCAGGCGACACGGGTTCGAGCCCTGGTCTGGGAAGATCCCACATGCCGCGGAGCAACTAGGCCCGTGAGCCACAACTACTGAGCCTGCGCGTCTGGAGCCTGTGCTCCGCAACGAGAGAGGCCGCGATAGTGAGAGGCCCCCGCTTGCCACAACTGGAGAAAGCCCTCGCACAGAAACGAAGACCCAACACAGCCAAAAATAAACAAAATAAATTAAATTAAGAAAAAAAAGAAAAAAAAAAACAGAGCCTTGACTAATTTTAAAAAAAAAATGTTATTTGTGATATTAACTTGCCCTTTTACAGCTGGTGGTCAAGAATCTCTCTTTTAAAAGTGGCAGAGACCTGAACAGGATGAAGAACCAAACTCAGCTGACAGGAAATCTGTGGAAAAGCTTTCCAGGCAGAGTGTGCAGTAAAATGTACAGGCAGGAACGCACTCACAATTAAGAGTAAGAAGACCAGTGTGGTTGGAGCACAGTGAGCCAAGGGAATGTTTTAAGATGATACCAAGGTGGTATACAAAAGCAGACAGACTCTAGATCCAGCAGGGCCTTGTAGCCCATGATAAGGAGTTTGACTTTTAGCCTAAGTGTGCCATGAAGCCTTTGGACAAATTTGAGCAGGGGCACAAGATATTACTATTTACATTTTTAAGCTCACTCTTGCTGTTCTGTGAACACACTATAGATGATCAATAACAGAAGGAGACAAATTAGGAGGCTGCTGAGGTTGTCCAGGCAAAAGATAATAGTTTGATGACAGCATCTGAAATGGGGAGTAGGTGTTTATATTCAGAATGTAATCTGAAGGTGGAGCCAGCAAGATTTGCCAATGGAATAGAATGTTGACACAAAAGAGAAAAATTTGATCTGTGTCGCCCCATGAGAATGTATGTGACTGCTGCAAAAACAGGGGCAACGTATGACTTACTCGGTCCTCAAGACACAGGAGCAGTGAGTATGTTCTAGTTGAATGAATTAATGAACAACCTATTACATTTCTCAAAAGAATAAAAGTACAGGCATTTACTCTGGCTCTCAAATACTGGTAGGGTGTCAGGCATGGAAATTAAGCACCTTAGGGAAAGAAAGGTGAGTTAAAAGATACCAAAATAAAACAAACCAGAGACCCATATTTCACTGAACTTGCAAACTCACCTCAAAGTACCACCTGTCTGAAAATTGAATACACACACACACACACACACACACACACACACACACACGGCTCATTTAGGAAAATAAGTTACAATATCGGAGCAACAATACATTTTTGTGAACTACAAGATTGGCTATACTATCTGACAAGACAACTTAAATTGACAGACTTGCTTCGCCAAGTAGAGCTAGATGTCCTTGGTGTCCTGTGATATACGAGGAATCTGGTAAATCTGTCATAAAGTGTGTTGAACGCTTTTTTTTAAGAACAGAGACAAAATAAGTTTAGCGAGCAAAGTCTCTTAAAGAGGAGATTAGACATTATTTTTAAAACTCCTCAAAGCCTACTCTATATATTTGCAAAATTACAGGATTAAATTTCTATGCTTTTACATAAGATTCAGATTTGACTTTAATTTCCCTCTGTAGAAACTACAGAGGATTGAGATGGGGGTGGGGGAGAGGTGGGGATACACATGATGACTCTTATTTTTCCTCCAAGAAAGTTACTGGAGTCTGTAAAAACAGAACTTAGGGCAGTATGCCTTAATGCTGGCCATACATTAGAATTATCTGGGGAGGTTTTAAAAACATGAATGCTGAAGACACACTCCAGATCAATTCAATCAAAATTAACTGGGGGTAGGGCCTGAATTTTTCCTTAAATGCTTTCCAGGTGATTCCATTTAGCACCAAAGTTTCGAACCACCAACCCATAGCAATAAAGATTAAAGTAGAGGAATTTAGAGGCTTCCCTGGTGGCGCAGTGGTTGAGACTCTGCCTGCCAATGCAGGGGACACGCTGGGAAGATCCCACATGCCGCGGAGCAACTAGGCCCGTGAGCCACAACTACTGAGCCTGCGCATCTGGAGCCTGTGCTCGGCAACAAGAGAGGCCGCGATAATGAGAGGCCCGCGCACCGCGATGAAGAGTGGCCCCCGCTTGCCGCAACTAGAGAAAGCCCTTGCACAGAAACGAAGACCCAACACACCCATAAATAATAAATAAATAAATTTTTTTTTAAAAAGTAGAGGAATTTAAACAAAAACTCCTAAAGAAACTCAACATTTTCTGAGTCAACAAAGTTGAGCCCTCATATTAACTGATAGCTCACAGTGAGCATTTTGGAGGACAGATACAAGGAATTGTCTTGGAATAATAAAAGGTTCATTTCATACATACTTAAACAGCTCAGGTAAGGAAAGAACAGAAATAACAATGAAACAAACCCTGGTTAACCCCACCCACATTCCTTCCTAAGGCTTGCATTTTTTACTTACAACATTATCACTGCAACAAAACTAGAGTCAATTCAAGTTGTCTTCTTCCTGTAATGCTGCCTTAAATCTCTACAGAACAGCAGTTACTTGCTGCACAGCTAAATACATCTTCAGCTGAAGAAACTTTACCTAGAAAAACGGAATTAACACCCCAGCTTGTCCCTCCCACTTCCCCTCATCAATAGCTAACTTTGAACAAAGAGTCTGTGGATTCATTGTACTATTACATGAGGATAGGGCAGTGAAATTCCCAGTCCTCAGCTGCAAAATAAATACTTAAGAAATTCTATAGAACACAAGAGTAAAGCAAAATCTTAGTAAACTGACACACGTTCCCATCCTCCTGAACACATGAAGAAGGCTGCCACAGTTTTCCAATTACACTCCAACTCTGTCCTAGTTTTAAGGCACAAGCTGATCTCCACCTCCTTACAGATACTCAAATATGAGAGAAACAACAAAATCCTTATCTAGGATCAATGATAAAAGAGATAGGGATAAAAAAGAAAAGGGAAATTCAGTCTGGTTTTTACATGGATTTAGACCCTTCTATAATCAATTAATTATTCAAGCTGACAGGTGGACAGGGATACAAATAAAATATGGAAAGCATTTTAATACATAGTTTTAGGCTGAAAGGATCTAAACAGTTTCCCTTATACACTGTTTCTGGAAATCTGAAATCAGAACACAGGACTTTTCATTTCAGATTTATATTTAATGTTCAGCTGATTAAGTATTTTTCTCACTAAAATTAATGTGTTGTCTTATTTTAATCATGTAAAAGCAGCAAAGTGGTAAGGAACTTGAATGCTATGACGTGAATATTCAAAATCAACTGGTTATACCCCATGCATTAAATCTGAGTGCCTGATATATACCTCCAAAATGATTACAATGACAATCCTTCAACAACATCTGAACCATTACAATGTGAACAGCATTCTGCTGAGCACTATACAATAATCAAAAGACAGGGTCCATAGCCTCAAGAAAGTTTATAAATTTGAGGATAAGGCTGATAAGCAATATAGCAATAAACACATAATAAGGGCTTAAAATCAGGCAGTACAAACTAAGTATGAGTAGCAGTTCCCAGCCTGGAGTCTTGGCGACCAAAAAACACATTGGTAAACCAAATAATTAAGAAGTAAAACTATATGTGGGAGTCCTAAATATGTAAGAAGCCAAGGTTGGAAGCCACTCATTTGGTCAAGAGAAAAATGGTTTGTGTCTTTGTGAGCAGACCAGGGTAGTCTCAACTCTGCTATTTACTGTGTAAATGTCAACAATTTACCTAACCCTTTAAAAGAGGTAATACCTACCAATCACCATGAGAACCAAACAATATTGTACATATAAAGCACTTTTTAAAAAATAAATTTATTAATTTTTGGCTGTGTTGGGTCTTCGTTGCTGCACGTGGGCTTTCTCTAGTTGCGTTGAGCAGGGGCTACTCTTCATTGCCATACGCGGGCTTCTCATTGCGGTGGCTTCTCTCCTTGTAGAGCACGGGCTCTAGAGCACAGGCTCAGTAGTTGTGGCACACGGGCTTAGTTGTTCCGCGGCTTGTGGGATCTTCCCGGACCAGGGCTCAAACCCGTGTCCCCTGCTTTGGCAGGCGGATTCTTAACCACTGTGCCACCAGGGAAGTCCCCATATAAAGCACTTTTACACAACGCCTGGCACTTAGTCTCAAATACTGGCTATTTCCATCATTACTGTTAGACAGACAACAGTAATATCTTAGTGCTGGCAGGATTACGTGATTATCAAGTCCAGTAGTTCTCAAGTTGTGGCCCCCAGACCAGAAGCATAAGCATAACTTGGGAACTTTTTAGAAACCCACAGAAAATCATGTAGAAATAAATTTCTATTGTTTTTAAGCCACCCAGCCTATGGTACTTCATTATAGTGGCCCGAACTAAGACAAAGGTGTACTCCTAGAGTTTATTACATACTGTGTGTGATAGGCGGCAGAGTGGGAAGGTGAAGTGGGGTTGTGATGAGAAGGATGTTGATCACAGTGGCAAGGGAAATCAAGAACTGCATTTTAAATATGAATCTGAACTTCAGAAAAGAGATATAGCTGGGCTGGGGATATAAATTTGGAATTATTGGTGTATGGATGATACTCAAAGGACAGGACTAAAGATCACCAATGAAGAATACAGATGGGGGGGTGGGGGGGGGTGGTCCTGAAAACCAAACCATGACGCACTTTAACATTCAAAGGGTAGGGAGAGACAAGGCACCAAAAGTCTGTATGGAGGCACGCACGACCGGGGCGGCGGGGGGAACGACACGGGACACATGTGCCATCTTCTGATATTTAAATAAATTCTAGCTCATATCCCCTTTATGGTTCTGGGTCTACCCAATCCTATTCTCTTCTGAAAATCAAGTATCAGGTGGACCTAATTTCTACTCTGTCCCACCTATATCATCTCAACCTCATTCCTTCACATCTCTTTCAACAACAAGAATACTTTTTAAAAAGAACAGGATGGCGGTGGTGGGGGGAGGCAGCAAAAGAGCTTTTATCTTTTAGAGAAAGATACTGAAATATTTATAGACAAAATAATATGTAGTATAGAACTGACTTCAGAATAACTGAATGTGTGTGTGTGTGTGTGTGTGTGTGTGTGTGTGTGTGTGTGTGTGCTGGTAGTAGGGCAAGGGGGTCTAGATAAAAACCACAATAGCTATGAGTTTATGTCTGTTGTAGCCGGGTGACACACACACGGGGGTTTACTGTACTGTTCTCTCCACTTGTATGTAAGCTTGCATTTTCTACAATAAAACATAAAGGAGGGAGGAGGAAGGGGGGCTGGCAAACACCAGCCCAAGAGAAACCTCTCGATTTTATCCAGAGTAATGACAGCTACAACCAAAAATTCACAGAGTTGACCCAGACATTCCAGAAGATTAAAGGCTCACCTTTAGACTTTAAAGACTTTAAGGGTAAAAGATTTTTCCCTAAACCATATATTTTTATTTTAAAATGTCTCAAAGATGCTTAAGTCAGGCACAAATTTACCAAAACAGTGACGCAACAATTCTCCAAAGGGCTATGGCAAACTAGGCTCTACTGAACACTTTCATTTCTTAAGACACCTAAATGACTTTAATAAAATTTCACCATTGAGAATATCCTACATTAGTTTGGGAAGCTACAGAATCATTCATACGTAACTGAGCAGGGATCAAGTGCTCCTACACTAGTTAAAAAAAAAATCACTCATCACACACACATTCTGTGAGATACACTAGGTTCAACAGGTGTTAACCAGCAAGAAGTTGGGCACTGCATGCTCTCTCCTGGTCATAATCCTGTTCACTACTCAATTAGGATACTGTATTTGAGAAAATAATAGTTCACAGTAATCTTCACATTCTTTATAAAGCATTACCTTCTTCTGAACACAATATAGGCTGGTGCACCCTTCCTTGCATGAAACATGACAGTTATCTTTAACTCATCACCAAGTTTAGATTAATTTTATTTTACATATACACATACACATTCACATACCCATGATCATCCCTCAAAGTAGCAGAGATGAACCAAGTCTCTACCTCTTCTGCTATCGATAAAATAAAAAATTTCCATAGAAATGCTGAGGACTGAAATGATCCACAAAAAGCAGAAATTTGGCAATATCAGCACTCACATTTAAATTGAAATCTTCAATGATAAAGCACATGCCATAAATCCATAAATGCACTAAACTGACTAGTTGCCCAAAAGACAATCCCTCTTCGTTTCTTAACCAAATTTGCAGAACTTTCCCACTGCCCACCCACCCAACGTCTCTTCCCAGAAAGTTCCATGAAGATTTGGGAAGAACCAAAAAGGGAAGGGGAATCTTTTATTAAATTTACATGGTATCTTTCCTCCCAGAATTCAAAGTTAAATAAAACCAAGGAAAGAAAACCAGAAGGTCACAGCACTAACGACCTAGAAGACAACACAAGTCCAATTTAACTGCTATTACGGACCAAATTACACCAGAACACAGTATTCTCAAGAATCTGTGTAAATTAAACAACAAATCAAAATGTTCAAGATCTAGTTTGTCGTGATTACTTTTATTTTCTGGACTGAGAGCTGAGTCCCACAAAGACTATGAAAAAAAAAATTATACACACACACACATATATATGTATGTATATGGCTCACAATTCTTCAATTATTTCCAGATTAAAATACTTCTCCTGAACACTTGTTTTTGTTATTTGGGGTGGGGGTATGGCAGAGCTGGAGTACGGTATAACACAGGAATAGAAAGCAGATGCTACACAGTAAGGGTGTCAACCTCTTCTCCCAAAACATTGTGCTTACCTCTGGGCTTATGTTCACACTTACTGCCTTGGCTTACTTCTGTCCCCTGGCCCTGCTTCTTTCCCTTTTTACTCTACTTACTTATTCTCTATCCAACCCCATCCTCTAATATTTGATAGTCAAAATAATATTCCATGCTAAAAGCATTCTCTGAAGTATCTCCAGATAGTCCAACCAAATATCCTCTCCCCCTTTCTCTAAACCTTAGAAGCTTATTACATTTTTTAGAACATATGCTTATTTCTGCCCTGTATTTATCACAGACAACAACTTATATATCTGACTTCACATCCTTAGTCTAAGTTTAACTATAGCATGTTATCCTCAGAGCCCAGCAAAAAATTCTTCTAAAAAGCAGGCACTCGGACTTCCCTGGTGAGTTAAGAATCCGCCTGCCAATGCAGGGGACATGGTTTCAAGCCCTGGTCCAGGAGGATCCCACATGCCGCGGAGCAACCAAGCCCGTGCGCCACAACTACTGAGCCTGTGCTCTAGAGCCCGTGTACCTAGAGCCTGTGCTCCGCAACAAGAGAAGCCATCGCGATGAGAAGCCCGCGCACCGCAACGAAGGGTAGCCCCTGCTCGCCACAACTAGAGAAAGCCCGCACACAGCAACGAAGACCCAACGCAGCCAAAAATAAATAAATTAAAAAAAAAAAAAAAGCAGGCACTCAATATTTATTTGGGGGGGGGGTGCATTCACCCCTTAGATACAAAAACTGTCATAAAAGCTTTCAGTGTGGGCTTAAACAATTTGACTTCCATCTTCCTGTTTTGAAAACTGTTTCACAAGAATGATTCATACTTCAGTGGAAAAAAAAAATCCCAATGAAAAGGTGGTAAAGTGTGTTATATATAATCAGCTCCCTAGCCTCTAGCTGCCCTCAGAAGTGAATAGTGGCTAACTGCAGCTGAGGCTAGTGAAATGATCTGCCCTCGGTAGAGCAAGCCACCCAGAAATAGATTCACATTTCCTGACTTCTGACTTGACTTCAGGAGAACACTGCTCCCACACATGGCAAAGTAAACACTAGCCTTCAGTTCCCTAAATCAAGAGCAAGCCTGGTTGTTTGGATATATTATTTGTCTAAAGATTCAAAAATCTTTAAAAATACGAAGTCGCATACAAAGATGAGATAGTATTTTTCACCTGATCCAAAAGCTTCACCTGACACAGCAAGAACTGGAGTTCAAGGATCATCACAATAACCCATCAACGTACTCACAAGGTTAGAATTCATGAAATAACAGAAATACAGACCCCTCACAAATTTAACCTCTAACTAGGAATCCTGGATAGAATCATTAAACCTATTCACACCCAACTGCCCCCAGTGGCTCAAGAATCAATCCTAAAAGGCACCAGACACAGAATAGCAGTTTCTAATCTGCTATGAAGTCTTAACTTTTCAGTAGAAACTAATGTCAATTCAGTTAAAGAGAAAGCAGAAAAAAGGAGAACTACATGTCTTTCTTAACTGCTCTATTCCCAAACCTAGAGCAATATTTGGAACATCAAAGAAATGTAATGTTTATTTACTAAATAAATGAGGAAAAACCTCTTCACCTTTATTAAAATGAACTCACATTATTCTCATTGTTTTCTTTCCTCTTACAGCACTTGGCCAAATTTCTGGAATCAAGTTTAAAATATTTCATAGGCAGGGAAATGTATAATGCCTAACATGCTTTGGGTACCGTGACAAATACAATTAAATACTTGCTCTCATCAAGTTCTCAAGTCCTAGTTCCCTCAAGTCACTTTATAATGTCCATTATTTTTTTTTTTTAATTTTTACTTTTTGGCTGTTGCCTCGTGGCATGTGGGATCTTAGTTCCCCGACCAGGAGTCGAACCTGCGCCCCCTGCATTGGAAGCACAGGGTCTTAACCACTGGACCACCAGGGAAGTCCCACAATTTCCATTATTAATCTTTTCTCTTTAATATCTATTTCTCCATCATGAGTCCTCCCACCATTATATCACTCATTCATCTATAAGCACATGCTTATCTAAGCATTCGAGGAATTGCTTACTAATGTACTCAGCACAGAGAAGCACAGAGAAAACCTAAGCTCTGGAGTGATACAGCCCTGATTCTGGATCTTGCTCTTAAGCAATTACTAAGCCACGTGACAGTGTAAGTCACTCGTTGTGTCTAGCACTCGTTTTTCTATCTGCAAAAATGTGAAGAATTAACATGTATATAAAAGCATAGTGTCAATAGTAGGCACTAAGTGAGTGTTAGTTTCCTTCCCTCTTCTGTAATAGAACCCTCTGACTTTGGAAACTATCACTCTAGGAACAGAAAGCATTCTTTGAAAACACTGTCCTAAAAAAAACCAAAACACTAAAATTAAACAAAGCACCTTTGGCCCTAGTCCAAAAGCTGCCATATCAATTTAAGTAAATCAGCATAATGAAGAGAGACTAGAATTATCTTTTTTAATTTAAAAAAGGTCACAATACATTTTAAAAGTATTAATGTAATAAATGAAAGTCATCACTTCCCCTTCCTCTATTCCCATCTCATCCTTTAGAAATAAGCACTGTTAATACTCTGGTGTAAATATACGTTTTGTTACCAAAGTCCTGTTATAGATATTTGGAAAATAAACAATAACATAAAAAAGAAAGTATCACCTATACAACCACTGAACTTTTAAAAAACAAGTACATTTCCATCTTAAAATTATATTCATTTCCATTTTTAAAACATATGATGGGGAAAGAATAGCCTTTTCAATTAATGCCATGACAACAAGCAAGAGAATGAATTTGGACCCCTACCTCACACCACATACAAAATTAACACAAAGTGGATCATAAGCTTAAATATAAGAGCTAAAATTATAAAACTCCTAGAATGAAGCATAGGAGTAAATTCATGACCTTGGGTTAGGCAATACTGTAATATGCTATGATACAAAAAGCAAAAGAAACAAAAGAAAAAAAAAAGACTAAATGGATTATACCGAAATTTAAAACTTTTGGGCACTGGACATATCAAGAAAGTGAAAACAATCCAGAGAAGGGAATATCTGCAAGTCACATATCTAACTAGAGATTTGTATCCAGAATATATAACACACTTACAATTCAACAATTAAAACAACAAATAACCTATCAATACTTTAAAAATGGGCAAAGGATCTGAATAGACACTTCTCCAAAGAAGATATGCAAGTGATAAGCACCTGAGATACACAAATGGATCAACATCAGTAGTCACCAGAGAAATGTAAATCAAACCAGTGATATGACTCCACAGACATTAACATGGCGCTACAATTAAAAAGACAATAAAAAGTGTCATCAAGGATGTGGAGCAATTGGAACCCTCATCCATTGCTGGTGAGAATGCAAAATGGTACAGCATCTCTGGAAAACAATTTTGTCAGTTTCTCAAAAAATTAAACATAGAGTTACCATACAACCCAGCAATTCCACTCCTAGGTACAATACCTGAGAACTGAAAATATAGGTACACAAAAACTTGTACATGAATGGTCACAGCAGCATTATTCATAATAACCAAAAGGTGGAAATGACCCAAAGTTCATCAATGGATGAATGAATAAAGAAAATGCTGTACAGCCATACAGTGGAATTTGGCCATAAAAAGTAATGAAGTACTGATGCATGTTATATTATGTATAAACCTTGAAAATATTGTGCTAAATGAAGTCAGATGCTAATGGTTACACATTGTATGATTCCATTTATAAAAAATGTCTAGCATAGGCAAATCCGTAGAAAGATTAGTGGTTGCAAGGGGCTGGGTAATGGAAGAGAGGGGGAGAGGAGAATGACTGCTTATGGCTAACAGGGTTTTTTTGGGGGGATGATGAAAATGTTCCAAAATTAGACAGTGGTGATAGCTGCACAATTTTGTGAATATGCTAAAAACACACTGGATTGTACACTTTTCAAAGGTGAATGTTATGGTATATGAATTATATCTCAATTTTTAAAAAATAATAAAAAATCTTTAAAAATGTAATGACTGCACTGTGTCACACCAAATGTGAATTAGTACCTGGCAACTTAGAAAATACTTTAATACTAAAATCTTCCAGTTTATAAAAAGGAGGATTCTACAAAGACATTTAGAATAATTGAAAACGCAGCACATTTTCTTTAACTTATTTCTTTTTTCAATTTTTAACTATGGTAAAACACACACAAACACACACTATTTAAGTGTACAGTTCACGGGTGTTAAGCATATTCACATTGTTGTGCAACCATTACCACCACCCATCTCCAGAACTCTTTTCATCTTGCAACTGAAACCCTGTACTCCTGATTCCCCCTTCTCTCCAGCCCTTGGCAAACACCATTCCCCTTTCTACCATCTATGAATTTGACTACTCTAGACACTTCATGTAAGTGAAATCATACAGAATTTGTCTTTTATGAATGGCTTATTTCATTCAGCATAATGTTCTCAAGGTTCATTCATGTTGTAGCACGTCAGAATTACCTTCCTTAAGATAGATAACCAACAAGGACCTACAGTATAGCACAGGGAAATCTGCTCAATACTCTGTAATAACTTAAATGGGAAAAGAACTTAAAAAGAATATAACTGAATCATTCTGCTGTACACCTGAAACTAACACAACATTGTTAATCAACTGTACTCCAATAGTACAGAATAGAATAACCTTCCTTTTTAAGGTTGAATAACATTCCACTTTACGTCTACACCACACTTTATCTATTCATCTGTTGGAGGACACCTGAGTTGCTTTCACTGACTTAATTCTTATGTAATCAATATCTGGAGTAAATCAATTTATTAGGAAAAATTAGATTATGCTGATATTTGCCCAACTCTGGGAATGTACTAAAAGCTAATGAACTACATATTTTAAATGAATGAATTAGATGGTATATGAATTATAATTCAATAAAGCTGTTAAAAAAACCATGAAGGCTCTTTCTCATGGACATATGAAAATAGTTAAGAGTTAGTTCCCCACCCACATAATCAGTGTGAAGTATTTCCATTGCCAATACACTGGAAATATCTGCTATCATTTTATATATTTCCTCTAGCCAGTATTCTGAACTGGATTAGGAATGAAAATATTTAACAAGTGATCTAACAAGAGATTCCATTAAGTAAGGGCCATTCAGGAGACAAAAATCATCCCAAACTTAATCTTCCTTCATTAATTCTAATAGTAAATTGTTTTAACAGTCCAAAATTATTTTTGTAATTTAAGAGAAATAAAGATCAGTAACAGCCCTTACACTAGCAATGAAAGTGACCCACAAAGTCATGATTTTCCATTAATTATATACTCTATCCCACCCCTTTCCTTCTGAATTTCATATCTTAAATAATCCCGAGGAAAGAAATGACATCCTTTCTTTGCTTTAAATCAATGGTTCTCAAACTCTGGTCTTGCACCAGAATCATATGGAGGGTTTACTTGTTAAACACAGACTGTTAAACAACCCAATCCAAAAATGGGCAGAAGACCTAAACAGACATTTCTCCAAAGAAGATATACAGATTGCCAACAAACACATGAAAGAATGCTCAACATCATTAATCACTAGAGAAATGCAAATCAAAACTACAATGAGATACCATCTCACACCGGTCAGAATGGCCATCATCAAAAAATCTAGAAACAATAAATGCTGGAGAGGGTGTGGAGAAAAGTGAACCCTCTTGCACTGTTGGTGGGAGTGTAAATTGATACAGCCACTATGGAGAACAGTATGGAGGTTCCTTAAAAAACTAAAAATAGAACTATCATACAACCCAGCAATCCCACTACTGGGCATATACCCTGAAAAAACCATAATTCAAAAAGAGTCATGTACCACAATGTTCATTGCAGCTCTATTTACAATAGCCAGGACATGGAAGCAACTTAAGTGTCCATTGACAGATGAATGGATAAAGACGATGTGGCACATATATACAATGGAATATTACTCAGCCATAAAAAGAAACGAAATTGAGTTATTTGTAGTGAGGTGGATGGACCTAGAGTCTGTCATACAGAGTGAAGTAAGTCAGAAAGAGAAAAACAAATACTGTATGCTAACACAAATATATGGAATCTTTAAAAAAAAAAAAAAAGGTCATGAAGAATCTAGGGGCAAGATGGGAATAAAGACGCAGACTTACTAGAAAATGGACTTGAGAACACGGGGAGGGGTAAGGGTAAGCTGGGACAAAGTGAGAGAGTGGCATGGACATATATACACTACCAAATGTAAAACAGATAGCTAGTGGGAAGCAGCCGCATAGCACAGGGAGATCAGCTTGGTGCTCTGTGACCACCTAGAGGGGTGGGATAGAGAGGGTGGGAGGGAGGGAGATGCAAGAGGGTAGAGATATGGGGATATATGTATATGTATAACTGATTCACTTTTTTTTTTTTTTAAAGGGAAGTGTGTTTTTGTTTTTTTAATTATTTAATTATTTATTTATTTTTGGCTGTGCGAGGGCTTTCTCTAGTTGTGGCAAGCGGGGGCCACTTTTCATTGCGGTGCGCTGGCCTCTCACTATCGCGGCCTCCCTTGTTGCGAAGCACAGGCTCCAGATGCACAGGCTCAGTAATTGTGGCTCACGGGCCCAGCCGCTCCGCGGCATGTGGGATCCTCCCAGACCAGGGCTCGAACCCGTGTCCCCTGCATTGGCAGACAGATTCTCAACCACTGCGCCACCAGGGAAGCCCCTGATTCACTTTGTTATAAAGCAGAAACTAACACACCATTGTAAAGCAATTATACTCCAATAAAGATGTTAAAAAAACAAAAAACAATTAAAAAAAACCAGACTGTTAGGCCTCAACCCCATAGTTTCTAATTAAGTAGGCCTGAGAATTTGCATTTCTAAACTAAGTGAGGGATTTCTAACCAGAAACTTAAGTTCTCAAGTCATGCTCATTCTGCTGGTCTGTGGACCACACTTTGAAAACCACTGTTAAAGTCTAAAGGCAAATTTAAAGGTCTGGATAAAATTTAAAATATCAGTATTATATTATGGCACTTAAATGAATATTTGGGGTAGAGAGTAAAAGGATGAAAAATTAGAAGACTTTGCCTGTGTATTCTTTGTTATTAAAAAATTTTTTGCTTAGAGTTAAATCATGCAGATCAGTGTCTGGTTGAAAAGAAACTTAGTCTTTCAAAGTTTATAACTTTGATACAAAACAAACAGCTTTCATTGGTGTCCATCCTTAAAAAAAGGTCTTATACATAGTAACAATTGATACAAACAGTTCTCACTAGCAAAGTATTTCAAAGAAAATCAAAGAGGAATGCAGAGAGGCCTAAACATCAAGGGACACTTGCAATTTTAGACAATTTGGGGTAAAGTTATTTATTATTTTGAGTGTTACCACAATGAACTGAATACTGTCAGCCCTCCATATTCCAGGGTTCCACATCCTGGGAATCAACCAACCTGGGATATAAAGGGCCGACTGTACTACACCACTTTATATAAGGCACTTGGAGCATCCATGGATTTTGGTATCTTCGGGGGGTGGGGGGGACCACACTCCTGGAACTAATCCCCACCTCCACTCCAGATACTGAAGGACAACTGTATTTGCAAAGCGGTTTTTTAACTGTTTGTCTTCAGACTCTTTCTTCTGTTCTAATAAGTACATACGTTTGTGAGAGTCTTCATCCTAAAACAATTTCATTATGTCATAACCCTGAGCAGGAATGTTCCTACTGCTTAAACAAAAGCATTCGAAACTCCTTTTCCCAGGCCTTTTCGGACCCTCCACAATTGCTACAACCCAGGTGTTTCAAGTAACCTCCCCGCTGCCCTACCACAATTCAATGATGGCCACAGCAACTCTGCAAGCCAGCCATTAACATTAGTGTGCCATGCCAAAGATCAATGCCGCAGATCACTAACAACACATATTTGGACTAGGAAAAAGGAAATATAGTTCTACACCCTAAGAATATTTTTTTTTACTGGTTAAAGCTAAGCTAGGGCTTCCCTGGTGGCGCAGTGGTTGAGAATCTGCCTGCCAATGCAGGGGACACGGGTTCGTGTCCCGGTCCGGGAAGATCCCACATGCCGCGGAGCAACTAGGCCTGTGAGCCACAGCTACTGAGCCTGCGCGTCTGGAGCCTGTGCTCCGCAACAAGAGAGGCCGCGACAGCGAGAGGCCCGCGCACCGCGATGAAGAGTGGCCCCCGCTTGCCGCAACTAGAGAAAGCCCTCACACAGAAACGAAGACCCAACACAGCCATAAATAAATAAATAAGCAAATAAATAAAATTAAAAAAAAAAAAAGCTAAGCTAAGTCAAGTAGATGGGTTATTAGGTATGAAAGAGACATCTTGCAGTCTCTGGTCACATTCCATTTCCTGGTAGATTGTTCAGCATGCCCCTGTTGACTGAAACCTATCCTCCCCCTCACACTGGGAACCTAAGCCAGCTCAATTTTCAAATTACGAATCTACCTTTCAGACCAATAGATCTTGAAGTAGGAAATATCCACATTTAAACTCAGCCAATATCCTATGGAACAGGGTCCAAACTGAAGCTTTGCCACTAGGAATTGTTTCACAGAACCCTAGATTAGCTACTCTCAGAGACAAGAAAGCAGCCAAAGTGCCCTTCTCTTCCCTCAAAGTTGTCTACACATCTAAATCAAGTTCACTGGAGGGAGGAAGGGGATATTTACGGGTCGCAGGTAAATAAATACTTCCATGCAATATCTTGAGTTCATATAAGGTCTCTTGCACTAAATTCAAAACATTCATTCCACTGAGCTACTGTGGAAACACTGGGTGCAAAATAAGAAAAAAAAATTTTTTTCAGCTTAGAGTCCAAAAAAATGGAATACAATTACAACTGTGGCTCTTTGTTAGGACTTCTGTTGTTACTTTATTTTATTTTTATTTTTTTGGCTGTGCCACGCAGCACGCAGAATCTTAGTTCCCTGACCTTGGATCAAACCCGGTGCCCCTGCAATGGAAGCTCGGAGTCTTAACCACTGGACTGCCTGGGAAGTCCCTGTTGTTGTTTTAAACTATGTGAAGTGGGAATTCCCTGGCAATCCAGTGGTTAGGACTCTGCACTTTCACTGCCGAGGGCCCGGGTTCAATCCCTGGTCAGGGAACTAAGATCCCACAAGCTGGGCGGCCAAAAGAAAAATGAAAAAAACAAAAAACTACATGAAGTATCAAAAAAAAAGTAAGCTTTAACAGTCAAACATCACTTTCCGACTCTTCCCAGACCCCTTTATGGACTGACCATGTTCTCCCAACTAAATTAAAATCTGAAGAGAGAAATGCAAGCTCTTCAGATCACCAAGCAAAAGGTCATCACAGTTCTGCCCTCTCCTAGATAGATGATAATGACCAGGTAAACAAAAAATAAACTAACCAATTACAATCACTTCATATTAAAGTAGAGTCTCCACTTTAGAGTTTATGGATAATCTACGTTTCTGCAGTTGGGATCAAAAAGCCAGCTGTACAAAGACAAAATGGGCAAGACCATACGTGAGAAAAACAAAGGTTTAAGTTGACAGCAGGCTAGATAAGACTGTCAAAGTAGCTGAAATTGCAATAATAAAAGTACTGTTATCAGAATAGGGCTTAGTGATAGGACCACCAGACTCTGTAATACTAATCAAGCCACAAGACAGTTGTCTCACAGAGATCCAAATAGAAACACACAGAGAAGTAACAAGGATAGTCCATCAGACCTAAAAATGGCTAAAAGAAAGAAGGCATATTTAGACAGAAAAGCACATGACATTCATTAAATGTAATAATCCACGTTAAAAAGTGTTTATTAAATATCATAAGCTGGTCAGTCAACTGTCAGTCTATAGGTAAACAGTGGCTTTCAAAAACTTGAGCAGCTATCACGAGAAGACACTCTATGGGGAGGGAGAAGGAACAAAACTAGCACCAACACAGAAGATGCAAGAAGAAATTTTTTTTAAATTATTATTTATTTATTTATTTATGGCTGTGTTGGGTCCTCGCTTATGCGCGAGGGCCCTCTCCAGCCGCGGCAAATGGGGGCCACTCCTCATCGCGGCGCGCGGGCCTCCCACCACCACGGCCTCCCTTGTTGTGGAGCACAGGCTCCAGACGCGCAGGCTCAGCAATTGTGGCTCACGCGCCCAGTCGCTCCGCGGCACGTGGGCTCCTCCCAGACCAGGGCTCGAACCCGCGTCCCCCGCACCGGCGGGCAGACCCTCAACCACTGCGCCACCAGGGAAGCCCCAAGAAGAAATTTTTTTCTCCAAAGACATGTAGACTTTCCCTGCTGTCCAAGAAAGTGATGATGTTTTCATTCAAACCAAGTATGGATAACCTTTTTGGGAGACTTACTATAAAGGGACATATGAATGAGTCTCCTAGTCTATCACAAACAAGCTGTGAGACCACAGTAAATTGTCTAGAACTCAGTTTCTCCATCTATGAAATTAAGAGGGTAGCCCAAGTACCATCCAAGGACTCTTAAAACTCACAGCAAAATTCCATGACTCTAAGATCATTACTTTTGTAAAGGAGAAAAATAAAACTACCTGCTTTAGAACACGTGGATTAGCTAGATATAGTTTTCATGCCATAGAACTATCAACCCAAAAGAAAAAACAGTGGCAGTATTTTAAATACGTATGCATAAATTTTACCAAAAGGAATTGCTCATAAAAGTCTTATTCTAAGAGAAATGTAACATTAGTGCCTACTAGATGGTAGGCAGTGATTTTCACTTATATTTTTTTGTGTAACATTTTAAAGATGTGCAAAGTCACTATTATCCCTTTTGCAGATTTCGTAAGAATTTAAATCACCAGGATAGTTTTATTTTAAAATATCATTGATCCTGACATTACTCTTTCAAGCTATTGCAGAGAGGGGTAGGAGGTGGCATGAATATATACAATTATAAAGTGCTTATCAAAAATGAATTATTTCCTAATATTACTTGTACTTATTTCCAGACTTTTAAAGTAGGTAATAAGATACCAGATAAAAGATGTAAAAAAATTTTTTTCATGTTTAGTATTTTTGCTATTTGCCAGCAATAAAAATATCTAATGAAGAGATCCTATTCAAAAAAGCATTTTAAAAAAAGTACAAAACGCTCAAAAATACCCTTATAAAATAGGCTAAAAGAATATAAAGAAAACTGAACAACCCAGATTTTGGATGGAAAGATATTTTTTTCAAATTAACATGTGGGTTTAATGAAACTTCAATAGTTCCAAAGAAAAGTAATATAAAAATAAGTGGTTTTGAGACATTAGTTATCTATTTGGGAAATGTGGCGGAGAGGACTTACTTAGATCCTCATAGCATGCAACAAAAAATGTTTTGATGGATTAAAGGGCTAATTCCTAAAAAATAAAACCACTAAAAACATCTAGAAGAAAATAAGAAAAAATTCTCCTATTAATGTTGGAGCAGTAAAGGATTTCCAATACCTTAGGTTGAGAAAGAAAGCTCAAGAGAAAAGATCAATAGGCAAAAAATTTAACTGTATATAATTTGTATCTTATTCAAGTCTGATTTCCAATATTATCAACAGAGGATTAATAGCTCTGCTACATCTAAGAATCATAAAAATGGATGACTACTTTTTTAAAAGATTAATTGAAACCTATGAGAATGTTCAACCTCACCAAAAATTTTTAAATGCAAATTTAAGATGTTATTTTTTACCCATAGGTTTAGCAAACATTAATGGATCATTCTCCATGCTAATTGGAATATGGTTAAACAACCTGATATCCTGCTGCTATAAATGAATACAACTGAAAGAACCTTTTTGGAAAGCAAACTAACAAGATATATACCTGGTATACCTGGGTCTTCTGAATTGTTCAAATTCTCTTTTATAGATTCTGAGACCCTAAATAAATAATACAGAAAGAGCTTTATGCATAGCAAACACCAGAAAAGTCCATCAATAGAACAGTAAAACAAGTATGTAGTAAAAGGAAATATTTTACACCTTCCTTTTTTGTACTATGTTCAATCCAGTGGATATCTAAAAATCACACATCTAGAAAACCCCAACTCCATATGTACACTGCAAAACCAAATACATGCATGCAGCTAAAATATACCCAAATTAAAAAGTCCTCAAAGGCCATGAGACAAACTAAAAATATGGGACCTTGAGATGAAATGAGAGGGAAAAGGAAAAAGTAGGGTGAGAATATTCATTTAAGAGCCAAATACCAGGGACTTCCCTGGTGGTGCAGTGGTTAAGAATCCGCCTGCCAATGAAGGGGACACGGGTTTGAGCCCTGGTCTGGGAAGATCCCACATGCTGCGGAGCAATGAAGCCCGTGCGCCACAACTACTGAGCCTGAGCTCTAGAGCCCTTGAGCCACAACTACTGAGCCCGCGTGCAACAACTACTGAAGCCCGAGCGCCTAGAGCCCGTGCTCCACAACAAGAGAAGCCACAGCAATGAGAAGCGGCACACTGCAACGAAGAGTAGCCCTCGCTTGCCACAACTAGAGAAAGCCGGCGTGCAGCAGCGAAGACCCAACACAGCCAAAAATAAATAATAAATAAATAAATTTATTAAAAAAATTTTTTTAAAAAAGAGCCAAATACCATATTATGTGCTCACACATTAAAAGTTCTCACAGCAATTCTGTGAGGCTATTGTCTTCCCAGAAGAGATGTGAATACTTGAGAGTCCAGAGTGGTTGAGTGATATGCTCGGGACCACAAAGCTAGTAAAATAATGAAGCCGAAACCGGAAGTCTGATTCCAAATCACGTGCTCTCTACACTACCCCAGCGAAGGGAGTATTTTCTACAGTGGCACCACAACAGACCAAGTAATACTAGCATTTTGTAAACACTTCTGTTTCACATATCTGTGATCTTTGCGTTTTATAAAGAGTTTTTATTACTTTGTCATTGGGGGAAAAGAAATTAGCCCACAGAACGTTAAAATTATAGAACTATCATTTTGAAGAAAAGAAAGGTTTACTTTCCAAGTCCTTTCAAAATCCCTATTATTCACAATAGCAGGTGCAGACTGTATAATTCTAGATTTCCCATGGTGTACCAAAACTCTAGGGATAATCAAGAAATGTTTGTTGAATGAATAAATGAGCAAACGCCAATTTAAAACAGAACAAGAAATTCCAGATTTCCACCTCAGCACAAGGCCTACAACAAACTTCTGAAACACCAGAAAACTACTAATTACATACTCAAATTTAAATCAAAGACAAGTTGAACCAACTCTGCCAATTCCTATGGCTCTCTAACAAACTCAATACAAAAATACATTCTCAGACTCAGCAATCTTTCTAATCATTTATGAAAATAAAAGCACATACAAACAGGTTCTGGTGAACCTTTATCAACACCCATGAATTGCAGGTACAGGTTGCCAGGTACATAACCCATATATGATAATTTGTTTATGGGGAACACCATCTAGAAAGAGCCTCCCCCCATCAAAATATGACCAGGGGAACACCACACAGCAAAAAATTCCAAGAATGAAATTAAGACCATTTAGAGTAGCTGGTGATGATAATTCTGCTTTTGTAGCCCTCCCCCACAAAGTGATAATGACACTGCACTTAACCTTCTATGTGAAAAGAGAAAATATCAAGCCCCCTAAGCCAAATTTATTGCTGATTTGTGTCTTTTTCCACACAGGATGAATGGTACTTCTCTTAACTCCCCAGATTATTTAAAATTATTTGGATGGCACATAGTAAATGATGAATAAATAAAGTATCAAGATAACTACTAATCTGTTTTAAAGTTCAAAAGAAGCTGGATAGTCTAAACTGCATTTCCTCAATTCTTATGAGTGGGAACAAGGTCAAACTCTACTAGGTGGTAAAAAGAGTATATGGCTAAAAATAGATCTTTAAGAACTGACAGAGACTATAAATTCCATCATCCCATCCAAAGATCTGCTTCTTATAGTCTGCTTTAAACCCACTCTATACAAAGAAAAGCCACAAGGAGTGATTCTGCATGAAAATAAAGGTCTTTAGTAATATGACTTAAGAGCACTGGTAAACTCAAGAGTCCACATTCACTTAACTGTTATGTTCCAACTCACCCTCTAGGAGCCCATCCCATATTTCAAATACAGACACCACCTCCTGGCCTTTCCTATTTCCTAAGATTCTTAGGAAGACAAAACTACTGATTTATGCAACAAATTTTCTATTTCTACTTAACCAATTTGATAATGTAATATCTGGAAATAGTTCTAAATTCCCCAAACCTCTGTCATCAGGAATTTAGAAAAGATAATAGCTACCCAGGAAAGTTATCTTCCTGAAGAACACTGCTGTACTATGCTGAAACACAGCCTTATTCTCAGGGCTAAGCAACTACTTAGGTCTGAATTTCCATTCAATAAATAGCTCCACAAGATTTTTTTTTAAACAAAAAAGCACAAATTGTCAGGCTAGTACAGCTTACAAAACCCCTTCTGTTATGAACTAGGAAATCAAACTACAAAACTTACCTAGAGTGTGTCTAAAATAATATAATGAGCTCTAAGTGAAATGATGAGCATGAAGGTACTCCATCTATATTACCTTCTCTAAAGCCTTTTTGTCTTCCATTCTAGACAGCTAAAAACATCTCCTAAAGAAGCAATTAGTGTACCTCCATAGAACCCCTCGGTAAGCACTCACTATTATGAGACTAAGTTGTGAACAGCACTAAAATAAATGCTTCATTCATCCACAAGCTTCTGAAAATACCACCACCTCTTATTTGAATAGGCTTTCAGTTTTCACAGGAACTTTCACATACTCTTTTGATCAAAACAATAGGAAACAGGGCACGCCATCAAGCCATGTATGGTCTCTATTGTACAGATAGGGAAACTGATTAAGAAAGGTTATATGGCATAACCAAGGTCAAATAACTGGCCAAGTTGTACAAGGTCTTTCGACAATCCAGGGCTCTTTCCTCTGTACTGAACCTAAAGCGTAAAGCTGAAAAATATCACAGAAATTTGACAGGTTTTTACATCTAGATAATGTTTCTTCTTTTAAAAAGATGAAAGATCCAATAATTGACTAAGTAATGTGTTGCTTCAAATTAGGATGACCTGGAAAAGCCACAATACTTGGATGCAAAAACATGATCCAATTAAAAAATTAAACATGCTCAAAATGCAGTAGAGAAGAAATCAATATATGCATTTTGTATTACTGGTTTAAAAATTCTAAACATGTTTTAAAGAGAGGAAGGTGAAAATCCTCAACTGGTAAGATACTACATAATCACATGAACTCCTGCTAACTTAACAAATATTTCAAAATGTTTATAAAAAGCAAAAACTTCAGTCCATATAGGAATAGGTTTCGGGTAAAAGTAGTTGTTTTCCACATGAAGCAACATCTGGTAATATAAGTCGGTATGTATGGCAGTGTTTTATCCAAGTTTGATGCAAGGATCACAGATATTAGAATTACCTATGAGGCAAATCCTTGACAGATAGGCCCAGGAATATGTATTTTTTTTAAAGTGCTGGGGTGATTCTAATGAACATAAAATTTAAGAACCACCAGAGTACAAACTGACAGCAAGTTTAGGGTAGCAATAACCTTGGCCTTGGTAGCTGTACAACTTAAGCAATTACTTACCCGGAGCCTGGTTTCTTAATGGTACAATAGGGATGGTAGGGACACATCTTCCCACCTCGGAGAAAAGTTCTAAAGCATTAAAGATGGTTTATAAAAAGTACTTAGCATATGGTTTTGACACACAGTAAGTAATGAATAGCAGCAACTATGGCGAGAACTTCATGTATTTATAAATATTGAACACTTTTGACATTAGCGAAGTTAACAAGTTTTTATACATGGTTGTGTCATTATGCTCCCTCCCTTATAACAACTCCCAAAAGAAAGCAGCATTTCAAAAATGAGAGTCAGTCACCTGATCTGAAGAGAACTGGGGGAAGAGGGGAGCACGGTGAATAAAAATTCTTTCCCTGAAGTTTTAAGGACAACTGGAGAGTTCTGTCATGTTTTAAGGATTAGAATTTAAACATTACACACAATTTGTTTTATGTTCACAAGTATAACCATCACCTGGTTAGACCATGAGAAAAACCCACTCCTAATCATAAACAGGGAGGAAATATTTATCAAAAGTAGGAAAAATTCATACTTCCAAAGATCAGAGCTCTAAAGCATATTTAACATAGGTCTTTTTAAAGTACAAAACACATAGATGGCTTACAATTAAAAGCCTATTCTATCCCAAAACAACACCCTCAATCACTTACACTTTTAAAAAATTTTTGATTCTTTCTTCTCCCTAGACTCTTAAATCCAAGCAATTGCCAAATTCAATAAATTCTTCTCTATCGCTCATTCACTCTCTCCTTTCCTTTTTCTGCGAGGACTGCCGCAATCTGGGTTTCATTTCATTTGACATGAAGGCACAGGCTCAGACCCTAGCCACAGCAACAATGCTGAATGGGATTTCTGCCTCCACCCCTCTAATCTAGGAGTTGGCAAACTTCTGTATAAGGCCAGATGGTAAATACGTTAGGCTCTGCAGAATATAAAGTCTCTGTCTCAACTACTCAATTCTGCCACTGTATAACTAAAGCAACCATAGATGGTATACAAGTGAATGAGCATGGCTGTGTTCCAATAAAACTTTATTTACAAAAACTAACCTCGAGCCACATTTGGCCTACAAGCCAATTTGCTGACCCTTACTAATCCAACCAACTAACACCAACTTCCATCACAGATCATGTGATTGCTCAAAAGTCCCTTTTCTCACAAAGAACACTCATTAGCCTGATACACAAATGCTTGTGTATAGGTTTAATCTTCATTACCTACAGTTGTATTTCCCTTCCCCCACCCCTATACTACATACAAACTTATTTCCACATTCCCTGACGTGAGTCCTTACACTTCCCCAATTCCAAGCTTTTCCTAAACCTGCATGCAGAAAAATTTTCCTTTTTTTCCCCTCCCTCTAGAACACCTAACACCCTTGTTCTCCCCACCCCAATCTAGGTCTAAATCCTATCTATTCTCCAAAATGTCCCCTTTCCGTGTACCAAGAAACTCTTCCTTAGCAGAACTTCCATGGCACTTTATACCTTTTGTGACAATGATTGCTTTGTATTTTTTTTTTAATAAATTTATTTATTTTATTTATTTATTTTTGGCTGTGTTGGGTCTTCGCTGAGGTACGCAGCCTTCTCATTGCAGTGGCTTCTCTTGTTGCGGAACACAGGCTCTAGGCACGTGGGCTTCTGTAGTTGTGGCACAAGGGCTCAGTAGTTGTGGCTCGCGGGCTCATAGTGCACAGGCTCAGTAGTTGCGGCACACGGGCCCAGCTGCTCCACAGCATGTGGGATCTTCCCAGACCAGGGCTCAAACCCGTGTCCCCTGCACTGGCAGGCAGATTCTTAACCACTGTGCCACCAGGGAAGTCCCAATTGCTTTGTATCTTATACAAGGTGAATTATGTAAATATCTTAGCTCTCCTAAGCCTGTGGATCTATTTATGACTCATCTCAGCACTTCCCATAGTACTTTACACTCAACAAATATTTAATAAATTATTACTATTTCAAGAAAATATTCCTACAATTAAAATCCTTCACATAACACAGTACTTTTAAGGTAATAAGCCTGAGGCCCTCTTGTTCTGTTTTAATAAAGTACATTGCACTAGAACTAGTTACACTGGCTCAACAGATTATACCTTCAAAAATCACTCTCAATCTCATTACTCAGAAGGCAGCATGATAAAGTGCAAAGAGCAGAAAAGGCCTGGATTCAAATACTGGTTCTGCCACTGTTGTTGAGTTTCTGCTTCTTCCTTTGTAAAATACAGACATACCTCGTTTCACTGCGTTTCGCAGATTTTGCGTTTTTACAAGTTGAAGGTTTGTGGCAACCCTGCATTGACATTTTATCAACATCATTTTCTCCTGTGTTTGTGTCATGTTTTGGTAATTCTCACAATACTTCAAACTTTTTCATTACTTCTATATTTTTTATGGTGATCTGTAATCCGTGATCTTTGATGTTACCACTGCAAAAAGATTACAACTCCCTGAAGGCTTAGATGATGGTTAACATTATTTAGCAGTAAAGTATTTTTCAATTAAAATATGTACATTTTTTTAGGCATAATGCTATTGCACACTTAACAGACTACAGTATAGTGTAAACTTTTATATACACCAGGAAAACAAAAAATTCATGTGACTCACTTTATTGCGATATTCACTTTATTGCAGTGGTCTGGAAGCGAATCCAAAATATCTCCAAGGTATTCCAATTACCTACCTGAGGGAACTAGGAATGACTATTAGCACATAGCAGGCATCCAGTAAATTAACATGCATTATGACTTTCATATAAATTTATTAGCCCTTGTCTAAGTTGACTGCAAGGTCCCTATTCCGTCAGCAAAAACTGTTGAACAGGGCTTCCCTGGTGGCGCAGTGGTTGGGAGTCTGCCTGCCAGCGCGGGAGATGTGGGTTCGAGCCCTGGTCTGGGAGGATCCCGCATGCCGTGGAGCAACTGGGCCCGTGAGCCACAATTACTGAGCCTGCGCGTCTGGAGCCTGTGCTCCGCAACGGGAGAGGCCGCGATGGTGAGAGGCCCGCGCACCGCGATGAAGAGTGGCCCCCACTTGCCACAGCTGGAGAGAGCCCTCGCACGGAAACGAGGACCCAGCAAGGCAGGCAATCAATCAATCAATCAATAAAATTTAAAAAACAAAAAAACAAAAAAACCGTTGAACATCTTCTGTGCTCAGCAATATGAATATAAAGAAGACATGGATGGTCCTTGGTGAAAA
This sequence comes from Balaenoptera ricei, assembly GCF_028023285.1. Taxonomy (NCBI): domain Eukaryota; kingdom Metazoa; phylum Chordata; class Mammalia; order Artiodactyla; family Balaenopteridae; genus Balaenoptera; species Balaenoptera ricei. The sequence goes on along the minus strand of NC_082658.1, from coordinate 16,596,202 downwards.
AAATTCAGCCTGGTTAAGATCCTTTCACAGACAAGTAGCACAACATACTGAGTGCTAACCTTCCACCTAATTCTGAAAAGATGAAAGCTGAAGATTATTTCGAAATTATTTTAGGCATAAAGTTGAACATTAACAACAGTGTATTATAATCAAGTTAAGTTCCTATCAAATTGAAATTAAAATGTCAAGCTTCTTACACTGGCCTACAAGGGTTTCTGATTTCATCTCCTACCACTCATTCTACACCTGGATGACCATGCGTGCTCCTGCCACCTGGCTTTCCTACTTAAAATTCAACAAGCCTAGCTCAGTCCCACCTCGGGGTCTTTGTACTTGTTCTTCACTGGGACTGCTCTTTGTCAACATCTTCACAGGACTTCTTCTCTCACTTCATTTAGATCTCAGCACAAACCCTCGTCAGAGATGCCTTCCCCAACCACCCTATTTAAAATCACCACCTCCCTCAGATAACTATCACTTTCAATCTTCTTACGCCGCTTTATTTTTTGTTTTAGCAACTGTCAACTGGCCTTACATCATTTACTCATCATCTATCTCCCATATTAGGATAAAACCTCATGAAAACAGGAATTCTATATTGGCAGCTGTATCCCTAGCAACTATAATAGAGCCTGGAAAATACTGACTACTTGATATACATTTGTTATTTGTTAAATGAATGACATGCTCTTGAGTGATGAAAAATATTCCTTCATCATTACAAATTACATAGCTTCTTACCCGCAACTGGTTCCAATTAAATCTAGCATGTAAAGGCTACTCCTAGGATAGGGGTTCTTAATTTGAGGCTTCTGGGAGTCATTATACCCATTTTTCTGGAAGAAAGTCTACAGCTTTTCTTTAAAGGGTCTCTAAATCACAAAAAACATCCTAGGGGCAGTGACTCACAACTTTGGTCTTACTGTGGAAGCTCCTGGAGAATTTAAAAATACAGATGCCTGGGTTCCATCCCAGAGATTATGTTTTACCTGTTCTGGGGTACAACCTTAGCATCAGGATTTTTTTTTTTTTTTTTAGTTACCCAGGTGATTACAGTGTACAGCAAAAGTTGAGAACCATGCATGCAACTTGGAAGCAACAGATGGTAAATGGATCAGATTTCTCAAAACCACTTACATATGGAAGAAAATAAAATTTAAAAACTAGGAATTCTGAAAGAATTAGCATCCTTGGCAAACAGATTAATATACAAGTGCCTGAATAATTCGATATGACAAACATTTAACACAAAGATTAATATCTCTACCTCTACTTAAATACTAATCTGATACTGATATTTTAATACTTAATCCCAGAACACAAATTATTGTTCACTTAAAACACACCCATTTCATACAAAAGTTCACTTGTTAATAATTTACTAGATTATAAAATCTAAACACATCAAGAGAACAACAAAATACAACAAAAGTCCAATCAAGGACTACATTACGACTATGACGCCTTCTGTAGTTCTATTGCTAAAAACTTCTTTGAAGCAATGTATTTCACCAATTAATGTCCTCTTTTAGCCTCTACTGTTATACAGAATGACAGAGGGTTTAGGTGAAACTAATACTGACAACACACACAAAAGGAGAAAGAAGAGGGAAGGGGAATTTCAGAGATTTATTTAGATCATGCCAAAAAGGATTTGAAAAAAACAGGTGTCAGACTGACACAGGTGGTGGGTTGTTTTTTTGTATTTTAAGTCCAACAAGCAAACATCATGTTATGAGCCAATTCACTGTTACCAATCTAGAGTACCATAGGTTACTAGTTTTTATATCCTCACTCAAGAAGCCCCTTTTAAAAAATGATTGGCAGGATAAGAGACCAAAGCAGCAAAATGCTAAATATTTGCTTAAAAAAAAAAAACAAAAAAAAAACTGAATCCAGAGATGCTAAAGTCCAGAATGATAAATAATTTTTAAATGTTAGGATACTTAGAACCTCTAAGGAACTCATTCCACCTACCCATCTGTCTTGACTCTTGACTGCATGGAGATATGTGCTGACACAGAAGCACCAGGTCATGAGCCCACCTGATACAGAACATCAGAAACTTAAAGCAACAGTTTTTAAATCTAAAGGAGCTTTGGGGAAGAAAGTCAGACTCCTATCTATGCAGTCTTCCTGGCTTACTTCTTGGTCATACTGCAATTTTATCCTAAGCATTATTCATTTTCCTTGTCAAGTGAAGTAAATTTAATGAGAAAGTGCAAACAAAGAGACACATGCAGGTACACAACTCGTCAACCCATTTTAATTGAAGAGATTGGAGACAGATGGAGCTTAAAATGCACAGGAAACATGAATAAATGTAAAACTATCAGCGATGGAAAATTCCTCTTTAAAATTTTCTTTCTACAAAGATAGGCACAGGGACAGCTTTAGTTTGCTATGTCATTTTACTCTACATAAAATAATGTTCTCTTATTATTAACTTTCTCTTTTATCAAGAGCCTATGGAAATAAACGTTCTTGGATTAACTAGCAAATAGATAAATGAAGCCACAAAAACACATTCTCAAAATGTGGGCTGGAAATGAAAACAAAGCAGCACAGGATATGAACTGAACTCCACTGGCTGTTTACAAAATGTTTTCATGTACACAAGTCTCATAAAACAGGAAAAGAACACTAGTATAGAGAAAGAAAAGACTACATGGAAAGGCTACCTGGAGATACAGGAGTTGAAGACTTCATGAAATATCAAGAGACCAGGTCGTTTATTCAGTAGTAGGTTACCAACCGAGAAAGCTTACTCACTCCTTTTAATTTACTAATACAAGAATAAACAAAAAAGAAAATATCAGTAGGAAGAAGAGAGAGAAGCTAAGAAAACTGGATCCAAAGGGAGCTATAAGGTGGGGGAACCCCCGGCCCTGGGAGTTAATTACCCAAGTCAGAAAAGGTAAGAGAACAAAAAAGGTTGACCAGTAAAACAGACTATTTCATGTACAGCTTCAGATGCCTCAAAATGCTAGGCCTTTAAAGAAAGAACTCTCCTTTCTCTAGCAATTGCTTCAGTGCCCTGTTCTTCTTGCAACCAGATAACACTGCACTCAACTATATCCCCTCTAAATCAGGTGCAGCATTTTGAAATCAGCCCCTTTACCCTTAACTCAACTTTGAAGTAGAAGGGAATGAACCCCCCTGGACAAAAGGATATCTAGTTTTAGGGGCGGGGGGGAAGGTATAATAGTGATGAGGAAGAATAGAAAAAAAGGGGAGCTGGAAGACTAAAAGAACAAAGCAGTGGCTCACAACCTTTTCTCTACCTCAACTTAACTGAGCAAGGCTGACTGGCATATATCTAAGTGTTTGAATCATATGCAACTGGAAATGGGAGAGGGGAGCTAACTGATTTCTGATTCTTTGTTAGGAAGATATTCCTCCTCATGACTGTCCTTAAAGAATTTCTCCTTTAAAGGTGCGGTCTGACTCATCAATGTCCATCTTCATTGCAAAGCCTTAAACACTACCCAAATACAGTTAAAGTATATTCTTTTCTTAGGGCTGGTGACAAAGAAATGTGAGGGTGGGATGAGGGGAAGGAGTAAATAATAAGGGAAGGAATAAACAATCAGAGCAGAAATACCCATGATATATGGTTTATAAGATGCCTTCTCAAGATTTTATCTCAATTTTAGTTTCTTCATTGGTAAAGTAAACACAAAGCTTACTACATAACTAGAGAATGTTATACAAAATGAAACAAAGGGCATTCCTGGAATTCGGCATGAAAGTTGACGCTAGTGTCCTTCCCTCTCTAAGGAGACATAAAGAAGACTAATCCAGAGGCCCTCACCCAAGGGTGATTTTGTCTCCCCAGGACACATGTGGCAATGTCTGGAGACGTATTTTGTCATCATAACTTGGGGAGAAAGAGCGCTACTGGTATTTGGTAGGTAGAGACCAAAGATGCTGTTAAAACACCCTACAATGCACAGGGCAGCCCTCATAACAAAGAGCTATCTGGCCCAAAATATCAATAGGGCCTATGTTGGGAAACACCTAAACAAATTCATTTCTGGAAAAACCACACAAACAGGAGGGAAACAGAGTCTGTAGTTCCTACAGCCTATAAGAAGCCTATTTAGGAGGTAGTTTAAAAACAATCCTATTTTATGGCAGCTATTACTCTCACAAATGTCAGGAAAAAAACTTGTAAATGCCGGAAAAATATTTTGTCCTCCCAATTATTTAAAAATGCAGATAAGCATCACTGAGAACCTATTACATTCATTTTTTTAAATAAGAATAATAACATTCAAGCTTGAAGTTAAACTGGAACACTTATTTAACAATGACAGCTGAATAAAGTGATACAATTCTTTTAGAAAGCAATCTGGGGGGGTAAATAGCCATCTAAATGATATCCTTTGACCATAGAACCCAATTTAAAAGAAAGAACACAATGTACAAAAGCACTCACTGCATAGAAAAACACAGTAGTGTCCAACACTGGATATACACTCAAAATCTAAATATCAGTACTATTATTTATGTGCCAGGCACCGAAATAGGACATAGGATAGAGGAAATAATGTATGTAAAAAGCCTAACAAAAACCCCATTAGATAAGTGTTAATAAGTCCCATGTTACAGAAAAAACTAAGGTGCAAAGATCAGAGCACTAGTAAGTCAGAGAGCCTAAAGCTCTCTAAAGTTTCACACACTGTGCAAGGCTGAACGCAATGAATAATTGAGGTAAAAACTTGAAGTATCATGAATCTAGTAAAAATAATCATGACTACTTATTTATATACAGAATTTTATATCTAAACTGAGAACATATACTTTTCAAATACCCAGAAAAGGTTTAACAATTGACCATGTAATTGGTCACAAAGACATAGCTCGAATTCCAAAAATCAGAAAGCACACAGGCCACATTCTTTAACACAATGAAACAAAACTAAAAATCAAAAAAATTTTAAAGGATAGGAAAAAATAGAAAAAAAAAAATTGGAAAACTGAACACATCTTTCTAAATAATTGTGAGAAACTAAAACTGCTCTCCTATTTTAGAAAAGAATAATAAAAATATGACACACCAAACTCTTAGAATTTGGCCAAAGAACTAACTGAGAAAATGCTAGATATTTAAATGCTTATTTAAGAAAATAAGGCAGATTGAAAATAAATGACCTAAAACTTAAAGAAACTTTTTAAAAAATCCAAACAAAGAAGAGATATAAAAACAAAAGCAATGAAATAAAAATTGTAAACAAAAGGCAAATTCAATCAATATAACCAAGTTGTTTTTATAAAGAGCTAATTAATAAAGCAGAAAACTTTGTATCCAAGAAAGAAAAAAAAAAAAGAGTAGATTCAACAAGAGTAAAAGCAATACAAATATAAATCTATGGGGAAATTTTTAAGAGCGATTTGCAGGGAAAATGTATAGCTAAAATTTGGTCTTGAAGGAAGAGATTAAAAACCTTAAACCAACAACCACAGAATAAGTTTAAAATATAAGCAAAGACCTATGCATAAAAGTATAGCGGCAACTAGTTCAAGACAAAATTTAACAGTCAAGTTCTATCAAAAACATCAGTGAGGGGACTTCCCTGGTGGCGCAGTGGTTAAGAATCCGCCTACCAATGCAGGGGACACGGGTTCGATCCCTGGTCCGGGAAGGTCCCACATTACTTGCTGTGGAGCAAGTAATCCCGTGCACCACAACTACTGAAGCCTGCACACCACAACTACTGAAGCCCACGCACCTAGAGCCCGTGTTCCACAACAAGAGAAGCCACCCCCATGAGAAGCCCGCGCACCACCAGGAAGAGTAGCCCCCACTCGCCGCAACTAGAGAAAGCCCGCACACAGCAATGAAGACCCAACGCAGCCAAAAAACAAAAAACAAAAAAACAAACCATCAGTGAGTGAACAGATAATCCTTGTGAAAGGATTTAACAGGCAGTCAAAAAGTAAACTACTGGCCATTCCAAGTTACAAACATGGAGGAGGGAAAGCAGCCCCCCTCTTCTAAAAACAAACCACAACACTTAACAACTCCCATTTGACATATGCTAAAAGAATAATCCAGGTCATCCAGATAGTCAATAACTGATAATATTTAGCCTAGGAACTCCCCACTGGAATGTACACTCCAGAGACAGCAAAGATTTTTGTCTATTTTGCTCACTGCTCTATCTCCAGTGCTTTGAAGAGCCCCTGGCAAATAACAGGCACACAATAAACATTTGCTGAATTAATTCAAGGGTCAATCAACATCAGGAAATCATTTAAAGTCTCTAAAAGAGAAAAAAATATATATATGTATACATACATATAGATATAGATATATAAAATTACCACAACAGATACTGAAAAGGCATTGACAGTATTTAATACTCAGTTGTAACAAAAATCCTTACTGTGTTAGAAATTAAAAGAACTGTGTCTGACCTAACAAAAGACAATCATCACAAACCCATAACACAAATCACACTCAATGGCTAAACATAACTTCTCTAACAATAAAGTCAGGACCCAGACAAAAAAGTCCCCATACCTCTGGTACTATTCAACCATGTACTGGAGGGTTCCAGTTTATGCAACTGGACAAGAAAAAGAAACACAAAGTCTAACAATTGAAAAGGAGAAAACAAAAATGTCACCATCTATCTAAGTGACTATCTACCTGGTAAAATCAAATCGAAATAATTGAAAGAATTGCTAAGAATAGTAAAATTCAGTAAGGCAGCCAAACAAAAATAGCAACATATAAAAAGTTTTCCCACGTACCAGCAAGAAATAAGCTCATGTTTAACAGCATTAAAATCTGTAAAATACATAGAAGTAAACACAACAGAAAATATGCAAGGCTTATAGAAAGAAAAGTATAAATTTTACTCTAGACATAAAGGACGTCAATAGAGAAAAATATCACAATTTTGGAAGACATAATGTTGTCAAGATGTTTTATCTCCAAATTAATGTACAGTCACAAAGCAATCCCAATCCAAATCCCAACATGATTTAAAGGAAGCTGACAAACTGAGGTAAGTAAAATCCATACGGAAGAAGATAATGAGCATGAATAGTGCCCTCACAAACATATATCTATTTGTGCAGTTACTCCACCTGATATTTAAAGCTATGGCAAATAGTATATATTATAGATAGTATGCAGAACAACACTGTATCATGTAAAGCTTTAATAATTCAAACAGTGTGATACTGATGTAGGAATTGACACTGGATCAGTGAAACAGAAGACAACACGTTAACAGACATTTATATGAATTTAGTTTACAATCAAAGCAGCACTTCTAAAAGAATGGTCTACTGAATATACTGGTTAGGGAAGACTGTTTATCCATGGATGGAGGTGGGTGGGGGTGGGGGGGATAAAGTTCAAGTCTTACCCTCAAACCATACACAAAAAAGAGCTGCAGAGACAACAGATTGGTGCTTGCCAGAGGCGGGTGGGTGGTAGGGGTTAGATAAAATGGATGAAGAGAGTCAAAAGGTACAAATTTCTACTTATAAAATAAGTAAGTTATGGCGGTGTAATGTACAGCACTGCCAACTATAGTTATTAATACTGTATTACATATTTGAAAGTTGCTAACATAGTAAATCTTATAAGTTCTCATCACAAGAAAAAAAAATTCTGTAACCATTTATGGTGATAGATGTTAACCAGACTTATGGTGGTGATCACTTCACAATACCTACAAATATTGAATCATTATGTTGTGCACCTGAAACTAATATAATGTATGTCAATCATACCTCAACTAAAAAATTTTTAATAAAAGAACTTTTAAGAGATAAACATAAAAGCTAAACACAGTCACTCCTCTTAGGGAAGCTCTTCTCCAACAAAAGGCCTTTCACTCCAAACAATTTCACTTCATTTCTTTTCCTCCCCAAACACTGACAATCTCTTCTTGCCTCTGCTAGCTACATCAATATTCTGCCAATTTTCAAGGATCAAAATCCAGTCACATCATCAAGTTTCCTAAAGTGTGTAATCAGTGAAATATGTTAGATTTGGAGTCAAGAGCTCTAGCAGAACCTTGACTCTTATCCTAATAACCTTTAGCACAGTCACTTGACCTCTCTGTCCCTAGGTTTCTCATTTGTAAATGACAATTTTCTACTTAGCTCCAAAGCGAGCTCTAAAATTCTCTATTTCATCAATGTTGCATCTGGACCTTTCTTCTCATTCCACATACATCGCCCCAGGTCCAGAAGACTTACTTGCAGCTAGGCTACTGCTTTTAAGTCTTGCCCTGCTCCAAACCATCCTACACCTCCGATCCATCCAGCCCACATCCACTCTCAAAGACTCCTTAGGAGAGCACTTTAATTATGCCATTCCCACGTTAGTGATTCTCCACTATTCTTAGGATAAAATCGAAATGCACTAGCCTGGCATTCAAAAACAATACGACCCCAACTTACTCTTCCAAGCTCATCTTCCGCTTTCTTGAACCTTTTATCTCTGGCATATAGCTCCCTTCCCTGTTACCCAACACAACATCCTCCATCTCAGGTTCCTCATCCTTGCACCTGAAACATCCTATTTCCTCTTGGAAACCTAAGTGTCATCCTTGATCCAAACTAAAGTTCCATCTCTTCTCAGGTCTTCAGATCACCTTACTTATTATTAGCCCAGAGCAATCACGCTTTCCTCCTAAATTTCAGCATTTAATGCCAGTACCATGAATCTAGTACTCAGCAAACACTGCCTAATTCTAATGCTTCCTTTTCTACTTGACCTGCCCCCCCCCCCCCGCCGCGGGGCAGTGCGCATGTGTAATCAGTCACATAAAGTATTCCTTGAAAGCAGGAACCATGTTCTCAATTCTATTTAATTGTTTTCATCATTCCTTATTTCACTATCAGAGAAATGTTTCCTTGCCCTTTGGGGGCAACGTTTATCTTGATGATACACAATCTCGAAAGGTTAGTCTCCAAATAATTAAGAGTTACCTTGAAATTTTTTATATTTATTCTCTGCTCAGAGAATTCTGGATCTCCTTTTCTGGAATTGCCACAGGGACACTTTTGACTACCCTCAATGATGACACATCTTAGTTTCTACTCCGATGATCAACTCTGGTAACTCCTCTGATCACTGCTGAAGGACTCTATTAAAGGAATATAAACTGTAGCTCTTTGAAGGCTGGCCTACTAGGAAACACCCGAAGACAATGCTGTTCTTTACCTTTCTGTTAAGTCTGCCAGCCAATCTTACTGTTCATGGATGAAATTAAGGAAATTTATCTCATCTGGGAATACCATCACACTCTTCAGAGTAAACCATGGAATTACAAATAATCTAATACTGCTTTAGACATTAATGGAAATAATAACCTCCTTCATCTAATAAAACGTGAAACCAAGTATATACATATCATGTCAACATCTTGAAAGCACACTTGCAAATATCAAAGTCACCTCACACTTTCCAACTCTTGGGTCTGAGCCCTACTTATTATCAAGTTATCACTAAGAGCAAATTAATAGAGTTCTCACTTGGGAGGACAATCAGTGCACCAAACTTCCTGCAAATACAAAGTGAGCCTTTCCACTTAAACTTCCAAGTCAAATTATTTCTGTGAATGCTTGAATGTATTTGCATAAAAGATCAATTTCGAATAAAGCTGGGCAGAAGCAAAATGAGTCTTAAGCAAGCCTCACTGTTTTCATCTTACAAAGAGAAGACTGACCTGTCTTCCAGCCTTGTGAATAAATATCTTGCAAAATTCACTAGGCATAGGGTGTGCTCAAAGAATACTTGCTGGAAAAATACGCTGGGGAACTGCCAGTTTAAAAAGAAAAACATTTTCACCCAGTTGGAAATCTAGAGAAACAGGGGTTACAGCAAGTCAGCTGAAAACTCTCAAGATATGAAGAAAAAACTTTTTAGAAAAATCCCAGATCTTTTCATTTTGTGAGTAAAAGTCTATGAAAGGCAACTAAATGAATCAATGAAGGATTCAACTATTTTAACTTTATGCATCTAACGACCAATAACTGAAATTCTGCCTTTGATATGTGGCAGTGTGAAAAGGCAACGAGTCTCTTATTCGTTCTATATAAACTAATTGTACAATCTGTAATAGTTTTTAATCAATTGTTTCTGGGAAAGAAACAGGAACAAGAGAACTCTGTATTGTTTTGTTTATATTAGGGGCAGGGGAGAGACAGATGTTTTTCATTAGGGATATTTATTTTCAAAGTGTTAACACTCCAAAAACAGCTTTATTAAGCGAAAAGAATACCTTTCTGGTAAAGGCCTTTGTCTTTACTCTCACTATACCCCATCCTCAGGGTCCATACTTTGTAAACTTAACTTTCAGATTTCTTCATTGCCACAAGTAGAACACAATAAAAAAAATAAACTTACACACAGGCACACACCACCAGGTTACCCCAGGGCAGAAACAGGTGCGCAGACTGCTGCACCTCCGCCGTTAACTCCCCGACGGGACCCAGTCTGGGGGCTCCCTGAGGTGCCGCAGGCAGTGTGAGCTACACGGAGGGGGCTGCCTGGACGGTCAACATAACCTCAGCAAAACAGGGTAGCGTGGCTAACAGTGACAAAGGCCTTTCCCATCCCAGCCTGGGTCTCATCATTACAAAACAACAAGAAACATTCTTCAAAAAGGTATAATCGAGATTTCATAAGTGAGGAACTTAAGCCTAGGAAGATTAAAAGACTAAACTAAAATGAACAATTCTCAATAGTAGTCCAAAATTCTTTCTACTATATTGTTCCCTCTTTAGTACTAATCCCACAGATGCTAAGAAAAATAGTAACTTCTAGTTCATCCTTCAGGTTTTCTGGTGATTATCAAGTAAGAAATCAAACGTTAATGATAAACCTTATACTCAGACACTGAAATGACAAAAATTTGTATAATTGGGTTGAAAACCAATCAGGATATTCTTCAATTGCTATTTCATGCCTTTCAAGTTCTTACAGTAACCAGATTTACCAGTTTATTTTTTTAATTAATTTTTACCGGAGTACAGTTGCTTTACAACCAGAAATTCCTTGAGGAAAATCCTTTAATAAACACTAAGTACATGCTAACAATTCAAGCATCAGCTATAAGCACAGAGAAGACTAAAGGAGAAAGAACATAAAATACTTTCGTATCTTAAAAGATTTCTTTTTTCCAGCAACTGGGGAAATAAAGAGGATTTTTCCATGCAACTTGAAATATAAATCATCCCTTTAGAATATCAAAAATGTTTATTTTACCCATTTGCTGGGAAAAAAATTATGAAATAAGCACCTCCTTAGATTATTTATTATAGTAGAGGGAAACTATTTAACCTTCCCATCATCCCAAATGGTCAATGCCATGCCCATCAGTGTACTGGGCCGTCAGAGAGGCATCTAAAGAGCTATGCACCTTCAGGTTGTTCCATTTCTCCAAACAGAATCTTCTTTCTGCTCCTGCCAAATCAGTTCCAGGAGAAAAACAGTAGAGAGAGAGCAGTAAGGAAGAACTAGCTTTTATCTTCTCCATGACCTCAAGCAAATTATTTAACATATCTATAGTCTTGGGTCTCAACTATAAAATGAAGATATCACCTTCATCATATGAATGTTTTAAAGATTTACCAAATGCAAACCACCTAACATATAGAAGGTGTGATCAATACTTAATAATTCCCCTGTCTCCTTCTTTTTATTTTTATTTTTTTGGCCGCACCATGAGGCTTTCAGGATCTTAGTTCCCCGACCAGGGAATGAACCCGGGCCACTGCGGTGAAAGCGCTGAGTCCTAACCACTGGACAGAGTCTCAACCCCTCGACCGCCAGGGAATTCCCTCCTTTTTAAAAAAAATCACCCCCGCCACTTCCTAGATGCTACATCTACCTTAACAAAATGCCCCACCCAATCCATCCAACTCCTATTCCACAAAAGAAATGAGTAACGGTATTGTAAGTTAAGAATATATTTGGGGGCTTCCCTGGGGGCGCAGTGGTTAAGAATCCGTCTGCCAATGCAGGGGACACGGGTTCGAGCCCTGGTCCACATGCCGTGGAGCAACTAAGCCCGTGAGCCACAACTACTGAAGCCCGCGCACCCAGAGCCCACGCTCTGCAACAAGAGAATCCACCACAATAAGAAGCCTACGCACCACAACGAAGAGTAGCTCCCACTCGCCGCAACCAGAGAAAACCCGCGTGCAGCAACGAAGACCCAACGCAGCCATAAATAAATAAATGAATAATTTTAAAAAAAAGAATATATTTGGTATACCTTTCTTCAAAAGATACTATCAAATTATTTAATACTACTTACATTTCTTGACTATAAAGTGCCATATTTTACATGATGTTTGGTGAATCTCTTTTCATCAACCAAATCCAAAGGACAGTTTGATTCTATTTCCACTAAAATAAGTAGTGTTTATGCCCAAGCTGTGGGTAAACAGCCTAGATTAATACAGTTGGCCCTCTTTTTTTTTTCAATTTATTTATTTTTATAATAATAATTTTATTATTATTTTTTTCCCCTTCACTGGCAGGTGGATTCTTAACCACTGCGTCACCAGGCAAGTCCCTGGCCCTCTTTAACTGTAGGTTTCCCATCTGAAGTTGGTTGAATCTGCAGATATGGAGGGCTAACTGTACTCACTGTACTAGGCCATTTTATATAAGGGACCTGAGCCTCCTCGGGATTTTGGTATCTGCAGGGCTCCTGGAATCAACCCCTGAGAGTACTGAGGGACGACTGCATCCTGATTTCTTATTAGCTATGTGACATTGAACAAGTAACAAACTTTTCAATCCTCAGTCTGAGTCTGTAAAACTAAGATAATATCTACCTCATTGTACTGTGAGAACTAAATAAATTAATGCATGTAAAGCACTTTTAACACATTACTTACCTCAAAATATTCCACAAATGTAGGTTATTATTTTTTTCTCTATCAGTATGTCTCCAACTATGTTATCTGATTAGGCAAAGCTGATTTAAAATGTTTCCTAGCTCAACCAAATCAATTCAGTCAAAACCTTCTTGGGGCCCACGTTTCAGACTAATTTAATCCCAACAGCCCTTAGCTCTGTCTCCTTCAGTTTCTGTCTTACCAGGATGCATCTCTCAAGTACCACAAGAACAAACAGGAAAGAGGGATTAAGGGTGAACAAGAAAATGGTCACACACATAAATGATATCATTCAGTTCCCTGGCTCATGCCCTTTATTCTATTAGGCAGAAGAAGTAAAACATCTTTCAAGAAAATGATTTTTTTAAAAGATTTTTTTTGACGTGGACCATTTTTAAAGTCTTTATTGAATCTGTTACAATATTGCTTCTGTTTTATGTTTTGGTTTTTTGGCTGCAAGGCATGTGGGATCTTAGCTCCCCGACCAGGGATCAAACCCACACCCCGGCATTGGAAGGCGAAGTCTTAACCCCTGGACTGCCAGGGAAGTCCCAGAAAATGATTTAAAACGGAATTTAACCCCTCTTCCTGGTTGCCATTCCTCAATGTCCACTCCCCACTGCCCCCCCCACCAACACAATATTCTCCACAAATCCTCTTACTGAGTTCTGAATATAATCTATATGGTTGCTACAATGTTACTAAATAGGTTGCCAGAGCAACCCACAACATTTACAATTTAACAACAATTTTTAAGTATATTCCATTTGAGGAAGACTCTTCAGATACTTTTATTACTAGATTGAAACTGATTTCAAAGCAATTTTGCTTACCACTTTGGTGCAAAACCTTTCTTCATAATTATACAATTATGAAGTCAAACAGATGGCGGGACTTCCCTGGCAGTCCAGTGGTTAAGACTTCGCGTTCCCAATGCAGGGGGGCGCGGGTTCGATCCTTGGTTGGGGAACTAAGATCCCACATGCCGCACGGCACAGCCAAAAAAAATAAAACTAAATTCAAATAGGTTAAAGTTGACACAAAGCCTTAATTAATGAGAATCAAAATTAGTAAGATGCACAATGGAAAACAGGAAAAAGACAACGAACTGGTAGTTATGAAAGGAGATGCCTTAGGCATGAATTTCTGCCTACCTTGCAAAATACAGAAATCCCCAGGTATTCGAGGGGGACTGGTTCCAGACTCCACTCCCCCCAATACCAAAATCTGCAGATGCTCAAGTCTGCAGATATAAAATAGGGTAGGTATTTGCATATAACCTATGCACATCATTCTGTATACTTTAAATCATCTCTAGATTACTTAAAATACTTTACAATGTGAATGTTAAATACATAGTTGCCAGTGAACTGAAATTTAAGTTTTGAATTCAAGTTTTGTTTTCTGGAAGTTTCTGGAATTCTCCCCCCCCCCAAATATTTCTGATCTGCAGTTGGTTGAATCCACCAATGTGGAACCTGCAGATCCAGAGGGCTGACTATAATCTAATCCATGTTGGTCTTTGCTCAGGGAGAGGGTAGAGAAACTAATTAAAGTACTATTCATTTGAAATACAATGTGACTCCAAGCTTTTCCTAGTAAAACAGTTTATTTTATCTTGCTGATGGAATCTAATAGGGTGCTCTGCAAATGACACTGAAACTTCTGGGTATGCCCAACAGCCAAAAATGTTTAAATGAAAATTAGTAAATATGGACCACATTCAGTAACATCCCCCATCGGCTCCTTCTCCATCCCAACAGATCCATCCCATCTAGTTACTCCTGTCAAAAATCTTAGCATCACCCATAATTCCTCTTCCCTGTCTCTCAACATCCCACTCATCGCATCCAATCAATCACAAGTCCTAGTCACCCTACCTCCAAAATACCCAGTTCCCTCACTCTTCCCTCCAAAGGCCAAGTCCCCATTCTCTTACCTAGCTTACCACAGCAGCCTAAATGGTTTCCCAAAGTCCAAATCCACTCTACTCTTCATACAGTAAGAGGGATCTTTAAAAAATCCAATGATATATAAACTCTGTCAATGGTTTCACAATAAAATTTTAAACTGGAGATGACCTACAAGCCCACCTATGTGACATAGCCTCTAACAAACCTCTCTGGCCTCATTTCTCACCACTCTCCTTACTACACTTTGCACTGTTCTTGAAAGCATCCAGCACCTCCCATTCTCACGTCCTTAGCACATGCCGTTTCCTCTGTAACACACCTCCTCTCTTCTTCACCAACTCCTTCTCATCATTCAGGTCTCAACTTACATGTGACTTCTTCAAGATACTTGCTAGGACATCCCCACCCATCTTAATTAGATGTTCCCAATATGCACCCCCTTAGCACTTCGAACTTCGTTTCTGTGGCACCCACACCACTATAAATATATCATTAACTATATGATTACTTGCTTAAATAATCTCTCTTTCTAACCTATACTGCCCATGAGGGCAGGGCAGGGATTGTGTCTCTCTTATTCACCACTATCTACCCCTAGCACCTCAGCACAGAGTAGGCATTCAATACATCTAATAAACAAATTAATTAATTCCAAGGTCTCCAATGTAAGGTTCTGAGGCCTCTCTGTACAGGTCAACTCCTCCTTCTCTGTTTACACAGGATTACTTGGAAGTCCATTTCCTGATTTTTAACAGTTGCTGGAACTTATAAGTAATACAGAAACCTTCATTTTTAAGACACTGGTAAAGAACTTGAACCCTCAGGTAAGGGTTATTTTGCAAGCTGTGTTCTTATAGTCATCCAAGCTTGAAACTTCAATCATCTATAATGATCCCTCCCTATTTTTCCCATACCGCCTTTGTTATTAATCCCATTAAATCTATTTCTGCACCATCTCTAGAATTTCCTCTTTTCCTTTTTACACTACATTTATTACACTTACCTATATTACTAGATCTCTAAAGTATTTCCACTCTAGCCACTAAAGCCCCATGCCTTTTAGTCTCTGTCCTCTCTGTGTATGCTGTGCCTTCTTCCTGTACTGACCTACCTCATCAGGCCACAACCAAGACAACCTTCTATCAAAATCCTAGCCATCCTTCACGGCTCATTTCTAATATCCTTTCTTTCCAATTCCATCAACCAGCTGTGATCTCTTCCTATTTCATTTGTATCACCCAACATTTACCGTATATTACTATATGGCCAGGCACTGTTCTAAGTAGTCATCTTTATCTACCATGTCTCCAATACACATCAAAACTATAAACTTTTTGTGGCTAGAAACTCAGTTTATTTACCTATGGCATCTCTCACGTCTCACACGTTCGCTCATAGGTACTTATATATATGATCACTTTAAAAGAGTACAACTGACCCTTGAACAACATGGGTTTAAACTGTGCACATCCATTTAGACGCAGATTTCTTTCAACATTTAATACGATCTGTGGTTGGTGGAATCCATGGATACAGAGGGCCATGGATGTTCAACTGCAGAGAGGGTGGGCAACCCTAACCCCATTGTTGTTCAAGGGTCAACTGTACTTCACTCAATTTTAAAGAATGAAAACACCAATCCCAAGGCAACAGAAAATATTTGGAGCAACTAGATCTGCAGCAAACGGGTAACCTCCAAATTCCTGCTGCCTAACTTCCTTCCTTCAGAATCATACAAGAAGCACCAAGAATAATTCTCACTACCTACATAACTTCTCAGAAAAAAAGCAGGGGGGGCGGAAGATGGAGAAAATACAGAAGTTCCTATTTCTGCCACTGGATGTCATATGCAGGCTAGCAGAAAAAGAAAAAAAAAACATAAAGATGATTAGATTAAATTAGAACAAGGTGTTTGACAAGTGAAAGTTTACTCAGCTCTGAAGTAACTTCTCTAAGAACATGATGGAATATTCCCACGTATGTATCGCACCCAGTAAGATCCACAATAATCATTTTAATGGATTATGGGGCGGAAAGGGGACCTAAGGTAGTAAAAGAATCAAAGCGCTAAGTCACAAGTCAAGAAAGCCATTTTGTTTCGAGGTACACCAGTGACTTAACAGGGAACTTTGCCTCAGACTCCCCAAATGCAAAAAAATGGTGCTGAGAATAGCTCCATCAATGTTAAAGACAGAGCTGTCACAATTCAAAGTAGTTTAAGCCCTAGAGATCAATTTCCTCATTTATATTAGGAAAGGCGGTTACATGATTAGCCCTATAGCTAGTCTGTAGCAAAGAAGGGTTAGATGTTAGCTTTCCAGCTAATAGACCTCTCACTCCATCATTTTGTGAAAGGACAAGGAATAGGAAAATAAGGACAAATCAAGTGGACTGCCATCTTTGGCAACATCATCTGTGAATACTTAATAAATTCAAGTACGAGCTATAACACAAAACATTCCACAGTAACTAAAAAGCAAAATCAACAAACACACTAGTCATTCATTATACCCTGAAGTCTTCACGAACAACTCCAAAAGGGTGAAATTCCCCAGAAACATAGAAAAGTCACCGCAATCAAGACAATCAAAATTCAAATAACTTCTTTAGTGTCACTAAACTGAGCATCTAGTTAATTTTTACTCAACCTTGATCTGGAACAGACTTCAGGAGGCTACCAGACAAATAAAACATAGGTTAGAATAAATTTTAAAAAATAAAAACATGAAAATAAAACAAGAACAGGGAGAATAAAACGAAGCCAAGAATGAGGCTTAAAAAAAAAGTACAACAATAAGTCCTACAAATTTGGCTCTAAACTTCCAAAAGCCAAGAGGAAAATGGAGACCTAGTGAACAACACAAATTATAACAGCCAGGTAATAAAAACAGACTTAAAAGCTTAGGAAAAAATACAATTATTCTTGGTTGCATATCTTTGCCCTGAAGTCCTTATAAAGAAGGCATTGTGTAACATAAAGATATATTTTACATATAAAACAACATATACTTCTGTAGTCACTAACGAAATGTTTTATGGAATCATTTTTATTCTAACCTTCAAGATAAGCCTATAATAACAGTTTACAGAGTTTTTTGTTTTTTAGGGAAAAGAGGTCTACAAACTATCCAGGTACTCAGAACACTGCTGATCTAAGAATACATTTAAGAGAATATCTGGAAAACAATTTTTTCTTTACAGGTACTTACTATAAAAGTTTATAAGCACAAGGGTAATAAAATGAAAACTAAATTCAGCAAAACTAGGTATAGGTCCAGGAATTCCTAACAAAATAGCAGAACTCTTAGAAATGAGAAGGAGGAATACAAAGAAAAACTAAAGTGAAGAAGAGAGTGCGGGCACACAAGCACACATTCAACAGTTCTTGTTATATACACACGAGATAACTATCAATAAATGCTTCTATTCCTACTTCTACAATTAAGAATTAAACATTGAGGTATTTATTGAAACATACAGCTTCCTTTCTAGTCCCTCGATCAAGAAGATGACGTTTTTAAAAAGAATGGTATAGCACAGGGAACTCTACTCAATGCTCTCTGGTGACCTAAATGAGAAGGAAATCCAAAAAAGAGGGGACATATCTATACGTAAAGCTGATTCACTTTGCTGTACAGTATAAACTAACACAATATTGTAAAGCAACTACACTCCAATAATAAAAAAATGCCAAAAAAAAAGAATGAAATGCCATTTGCAGCAACATGGACGGACCTAGAGATTATCATACTAAGTGAAGTAAATCAGAAAGAGAAAGACAAATACCATATGATACCACTTACATGTGGAATCTAAAACATGACCCAAATGAACTTATTTATGAAACAGAAACAGACTCACAGGCATAGAAAACAAACTTATGATTACCAAAAGGGAAAGGGGGTGGGGGAGGGATAAATTAGGAGTTTGCAATTAGCAGATACAAACTACTATATATAAAATAGATAAACAAGGTCCTACTGTATAGCACAGCGAACTATATTCAATACCCTGTAATAAACCATATAAAAAATATGAAAAACAATATACGTAGATATATGTATAACTGAATCACTTTGGTGTTTACCAGAAACTAACAAAACATTGTAAATCAAAGTATTTATACTTCAATTAAAAAAAAAAATTTTTTTTAAATGATGTTTAAATTCCTGCTCATTCCACAGTGTTGTTACTAAACAATGATATAGGTCAAACCCAATGTAATGCAGATTTTCCAAAGTAGTAGTTACATGTACCAAGACAGGAAGATATACAAATATAACATTTTTGGATGATTTTCCAAAAAGAGCTTAAAATAAAAAGGTATAACAGTTTTAAACATAAAATCAGTTAACGAAAAAAAAAAAGGAAAAGGAAAGAACTTCTCTAAACATGTCTCATCCAGCAATATTAGAATTTACTAACTGTAAAATGATAAATACACAATTCTCAACAACATATAAAACCAATCATTCTGCTACGCTAGCATGTGCCTAGGATTTACAATGAATCATTGATTTTCCTCTTGGAAAAAACATAGGAAATAAGGAAAAACACACATGAATTCTTGGTGAAAGCTTGTAATTTTCAGAGAACCATCCACTTGTAATGTAATTTAAGCAACATCATTTAAAAACAATTCATTTCAACAGTCTTCTCTACTAAATATTTTCATTATGGTTGCCCAGACTAAATTTATTGACTTTATCTCTGACAGTACTTCAGCAAAGGAGTGAAATACTAGACAGGCTACTGTAAGAGGTAAAAAGTTGAAATTCACCAGCTGGGTCAAGCTCCTGAAGAGTTAACTAACTTCTTATTCCAGGACTGAAGAATTATAAATCTGGTTATAAGATTTGGGAGGGACTATTAAGTCACAAAGAAAAGGCTTCTCAGCATCCAAAGAACCTCTTTTTTTTTTTTTCTTTTTTAATCAAAGCAATGCATCCACTCTCACTGGCCAATTGCTGAAAATCTTTAAAATACTCAGGTCAACAAACACCTGGCTAAATACTAGCCTTAGTAGCCAATCTGGTAACCTTCCTTAACAAGAACTTAAAAGTATTTACACTTTATTGGTGGTTTTAATTTGTCAATAAATTCATATATATCATAATGTGCAAAAAGTATATTTATTTGACAGTACTTTTAGTGTTCAAATTGTCCTTACTTTATAATATGATCTGAAGCATGGAAACTCAACTTTTTAAAGCATTATTTAGTTGATTTCATTGTAAGAGGATTAGACTGATCCCAAAAAGTTTCCTAAAATGATCCCTCAGTTGTCCTTATAATTTACACCCTGCCAATCAACAAACCATTATGTGAGAAGAAAACCCAAAACGAAGTGATTGGACTAAGAGGTCTTTTCAAATCACTAGACTACCCCACGAAATAAAAAAAGTTCTCTGGTAGGTATTTTCATTTCACTGGGTTGGAACAGTTACCCACAACATTACCAAAACTCAGAAATGTTTCCAATACAATGTATCCTGAAAACATTAAGCTTATAGAGTCTAGGTGTTTTTCTTCATCAAATACACAAAATAAGTACAGGAAACTTAAAATGTTTCAACTACAGTATGTTACACAAAATTACTCTTAAACACGAAATATTCAACTGTTAACCAAGATTTCTTAAAACAGTGGTTTACGCAGCAAAGCAGTGGGGATAATGCCACAAATACTGGCAAGCTGATTTAAGCTACTAATCCATTTAAGGAACGGTAACTATGTTACAGCAGTAGCAAGGCTCTGAAATTTATTTGCTTTAGACCTGAATATAGAAATGGACTTTTGAGCACAGTAAACTAACAAATGGTAATGGAATTTGGTCTACGAGGAAAAAATACAGCAAAATTATCCAGATTTTTTCACTCAAAATAGAAACACAAACCAAAATTTCATACTCGGATACAGTGTTATCCATGTGAATAACAAACAAAACTGAAAAAAAAAAAAAGGAAATTTACTTATGTTTAAAAGCGTAGCTGTCTCAACAAATCCTCCAGTGAAAAGCTTAGTCACCTTTTTATTTCAGGCAAGGGAAAGCCAATTATTCCAACATATCCACCTATTTCAGCCTTCTCTAGTAATCCAACCTTTACAACATCCCTACCCAAAGAGGAAATGAAAGAAGATCTACTAGTCAACTCCCCTGCCCTTCTTTTCCAACTACTCTGTTTACTCTCTCATAAGTCTCGATAAATGTAGATTGATCTATCTCTAAGGAGATATATTTTACTTCCTTATCTGTAAGGAGCAGAATGCAGGGTCAGGAGGGAAGAACAAGAGTAAAGCACCTCTGGCTCAACCAGGTCCATCTAAAGTGCCACACAAAGCTTATGAATAATTTTCCTCAAGCCAACAGATTTTGAAAATCCAGTACCAATTTATCCCAAATATGTCAATACATTTAACTTAACTGAGAGAAAATAAAATCCAAATCTGATAAAGATGGTTTCTTTTAGGGAGAGAATGAGGTTGTGAAAGCAGACTGTGCTTGGAGGCAACCTATAAAGTACTCTGAAGCATTTTCTGATTATTAGTCCTTAAAACATACGGAAATCTCAAGTGTTAAAGGCTGGGTACATTCTCTGCTGAAAGCTCAATTAGAAGCAACTATAAATTCCAGCGAACTTAACTAGGTCAACTAAACTTTTGGCCCCACTTACTAGAAACAACAAAATCTGAAGTCAAGCCTTATAAACTTACAAAAATATCCTACATATAGTTTCAAAAGAAATCTAATTATTCACTCTGAAAGGATGGGTACAGTTATACAAATTGGAAGTCTTCCAGTTTTTTTCTTAGTAAGATTTCAATGGAAAATTAACAGCTTTTACCCTACAGCAACACAACGCTGTACCAAATATACCTTCCATTTCTTCACTAGCAGGTATATATGCACCCACCTACCTAAAATTAGGAAAAAGACAAACGAAAAAAACCTAGGCACCTATATACAAAGAAGCCCATTCTTCCCATGATGGGAATTCACCAACTCTTTCTCCCTTGTCCAAACATTTCCCAAGAATGACATTATGCACGATTCTACTCACAGGGGTAAGTGGCGCTGCTCAGGATCAGCTCTGGTCAGTTCTTCCTCCTCAATATCAGACTCTCCCCCTGAACTACTGTCAGTGACGTCTGAATCAAATGCTCGTTCACTGCACCTCAAGTTGGCTATACCACTGGCTGTAAATCTGTCCAATTCTTCTGAAATCGAATCACTTTTCAGGAAGTTGCTAAGTCCCTCTGAAGTGGCGGTCTCGCTGGCAGCTTTTCTCAACGCAGCTTCAGCCTTTCGAGTTAGCATCAGCTGGCTCCGGGGCCTCAAGGATTCCAAGTTTGGCAGTTTGCTCAAAGTTTTCTCTAAAAATCCACCCAGCTGATGCTGTATATGCCTCTCCACCTGCTTGGCTTGCACAACCTGTAAGCGCTTCTGTAACCTGCGGGCACGGCTCTCAATATCAGCCTGCCGCCGTAGTAAAGCTGATATCCTTGTGTCGGAATCTAAAGCACTGAAAAGAATGGAAGACAGGGGAGACTTTTTACCCTCTAACTTGACACACCCCAAGTTAGAACTGGAGTCTGTGTCAGGTGATAACCTACTGCTTCCTTGAAGTGCCGGCGGCTGTTCCATGGAATTTACAGAAGATTTATTTGCAGTGCTATTATTGCTAAGTATCGTTGTGTGTTCTACATCAAGGCTTCTATGTGGAAGAGTGCAATTGGTCATACCTCCTTTCAAGTCCCCAGATTCAGATGCCACCACTTCACCCCCCTGAAGAGAAGATGACGTGAGAGCTCGTTTTCCCCCATTAAGGGGACTGGAATTGTCGTGATCAGAATGTGTTGAACTTTTAGTCAATTTCTTCGCCAACCCATTTACAGGTGCTTGTGGCAGAGCTGTCTGACCACTTGTATTCATGGTTCTAAGATTCTCTAAGGAAAACTCCAAAACTGGCTGTCTCCCCAACAGCTCAGCTCGGAGTTCATAGGACTGAGATAAGAGAGGATGAGATTTAAGTACTGTCTGCTTGCTGAAGACACCTTGCAATTTCAATGATTCCTTTGAGGGAACAGATGTTACATCGGAGCAAAGATAAGACGCCACCAGTGGTTGCAGCTTTCCCAAGTCTTCCTTGTTAGGATTATTTCGGAAGTCTAGACTGGGGTCCTCTGCAGCAATGGCTTTTCTTTTGGTTCCGTTGGCAGCAATAAGGATGTTGGCGTTGCCGTTATTTTCGGCACTGCCGGGGGACAAAGTGGAGGATGGCGGAGCCAGTTTGAACCGGATATGGTGTGCTTCAGCTGCTGCGTCAGTGAGAGCGGGCGCCATCGCAGCCATTCAGCACAGAGAGACAGGAAGTCCAGCCTCTCCCGGTGCCGAGGCCAGCTCCACAGCCCCTTACCGCCTCCCCAGAGAACAGACTAGAAGAGAAAGAAGAAAAGGAAGTTAGAAATACAAGCACGTTAGAAAACAACACACATGTTTTTAATACAAACATTACTTGAGGCTGTTAACCAAACTCTGCCTCCAGAAGAAAAACACTCAAACCAAAAGGGGAGGTGTGTTGGGGCAGGGCCACAATCCCTGCACAAAAGAAAGAATTCCATCCTTTTTTGTCACTTGTTACCATAAATTGAACGTAGCCACAGACTGTTAAAGTTAAATCATCTGCATCTAAAAGAAAAATATCTTTAAAACTTCTTGAAATTAGTGAATTTAAAGCAAATGTATCAAACTAAGCACCCAGTAATTAAACAGAAAAGAATTAGTAAGGAACTCCTCATCCCTACCAAAAGTTTGTATGCCAATTGTCACAGGTCTGTACATTTTTCTGGCCAAAGGATCCAATGTTCGTCAGCTTCCCACTTCTCTGCAAGACAGATCATACTAAAAGCTTAACTGTATCACACCTGTGTTACCAGTTCACTTCATCAATTTTCTTTTCTTTTGCTGTCCTCAGTACGGCCCACCTCTCAAATTAACTGCCCAACTGATGTGTCTCTTTCCTTTACCCCAAAACTTCTTGAAAAAATAGTTATAAATAGCTGCCTCTGCACTTCTCACTCTTCTATAATCTGGCTTCTACTCCTACTGCTCTGGCAAAGGTCACCAGTAATCTCATTATCAAATCCAAAGCTCAAGCCTCAGTCCGCATTCTATCTGACTTCTCTGGAGCATTAGGTAGTGCTGACCACCCCAATCTTCTTGAAATTCTCCTTTCCAGATGTCCTTGACAACAAGGTCCATTCTTCTGCCCTCTTCTCTCTCAACTCACTTCCTTGGCAACAACCACTATAGCAACATGGTAAGGCCTCCTAGAACTCAGAAAAACATGCTCAGCTGCACTAATCAACATCCCCACCTATGTTCCTCAAGCCCCCTGAAACTCAAAACTGACTTTCTTTTTACTCCTTACCCATTTTTATCATCTCAGGTAACAGTATTGCTTTCATTTAGTAACCCAAGCTAAAAACCTCAGCCATTTGCCACTTCTTTATCCCCTTTGATTTATCTGGTCTGAGAGTAAAAGGAAATCTATGCAAAGAACGAAGCCAGCTGTTCCTAAAGTGTGGCCTATGGACTTCCTGAGAACTCGAAGACCATTTCAGAGGTCCACAAGATCAAAGCATTTTCGTAATAATATTAAACGTTATTTGCCTTTTTTCATAGTGCTGACATTTGCACTAAGGGTACAAAAACAAGTCTGAGCAAAACTACTGGTACCTTTGCACAATTCAGGGCAGAGGCACCAAACTACTAATAACCACTGGTCAATGTATTCTCTATTCATTTAAAAATAAATAAATAAATAGGTTAGTACCACTGACCTTTGATATCCTTGGTGAAATATGAAAATAATGAACTTTATTAAATCTCCACTCGAGTCTTCAGTGTGTGTGTGTATATATAGATATACAAATATTCTGCGCAATGAAGGGAAAGTAGACATAAAGCACTTCTGCTACTTTAAGAAATCTGAGAAAAAGCACTAGTACAACTGAGTTACAAGCTGAACTAGAAGCTTCCCTCACGGAACACTATTTTTACTTGGCAGAACAACTGACAAACTATGATTATTCAGACTTGAATAGTTAGCAGACATTTTCTTGAAAATGAACAAAGTGAACCTGTCACTTCAAGGAAACCCAATGATGATGTTTGTTGCCAATGAGAAAATCTGAGTTTTCAAGCAAAAATAAGTATTTTGAAAACGTGTATCCACCACCATGAGCTTGAACGTTTCCCCAATACTGAAGTCTTGATTAAGTAGACTACTGCTGATATTAGTGAATGAGAATTTGATACCTCATAATGAAATGTGTCAACCTTCGTAAGATCTGCATAACTCAGTGAATGACCAAATGACCAAGCTTGTTAGAAACGAGTGCATGGGTAAAATAAGTGCAAGACAAGCCAATGGATTAATGTGACAGAGTATGAAAAGCTCACTGACACAGCTTTAGATTCCACAGTGCAGCTAACCTTTATGAAACTACTATTTGTCAAGTTTGAGTATAGTGTCAAAGGATAGCCACACTTTAAAAGGCTATTTAAATACTCCTCTCTTTTCCAAACTACACATCTGTACAAGGTCAGATTTTCTTTATATAATTCCAAAACAACATATCACAATAGAATGAATGCAGAAGCAGACAGGAGAACCCAGCTGTTTTCTATTAAGCCAGACATTAGGAAGATTTGCAAAAATGTAAAATAATGCCATTCACACTTAATATTTTTTTTGTTCTGGTAAAAAGTTATTTTCAGAATATGTAATAGGTTTGTTATTTTTAAATGAACTCGTAAATAATTTTTTTTTTAAATTTGGCCACACTGCTTGGTTTGTGGGATCTTAGTTCCCCAACCAGGGATTGAACCTGCGCCCTCGGCAGTAAAAGCGCGGAGTCCTACCCACTGGACCGCCAGGGAATTCCCCGTAAATAATTATTCTTTGAATTTCTTGAGGTTTCTAATCAACTACTGATAATAACCCATAAAAGTTCTCTGTGGTTTCCAACATTTTTTATAAGTGAAAAGGGGCCTTGAGACCAAAAAGTTTATGAATCACTGAACTAAACACAACCTTCTCCTCCCTCAGAAAAAAAAATGACAGCAACTTCCAATTTGGTCAAACATTTTATCTTTAGATAAAAATCAACATAGGATGGTAAGCCCTATAGTACTACACCAAGATTCTTCATAATATGGCAATTCAAATCATTAGTATCAAAATATTTAAGTAAATGATTGAGAAAACATCCGTACAAATACCAATACACTTATAGGTCAAATTTGACTACTGCTCTATGTAACTGCCAAAATTTTCTCACTCTAAGCTTATAATAACTTTAACAAACATCCTATATTCATTAAACTAGATCTTCTGGGGATTACAGAGTTTTATCCTCATGGACTTTCTAGCATATGGCATTCTGTGTGACTAACTGTTCTACGTCCACTTTTCCTATTTCTTATTTTAAATTTAAAAATAATTCCTAATGTAATAAAAAATAGTTATGTTACACTGGTTGAATTGACAGATGAACCAATGTAAGTTCTTTATTCAAAATACCTTGAGTCAATTTTATAAAAGGCATTTTCTCCCATAAACAAAAATCACTATCTGATCTTTCCCATCAACTCAATATCCTCTTTCGAACTGATATCAATACACAGTTGAGGGCTTCCCTGGTGGCGCAGTGGTTGAGAATCTGCCTGCCAATGCAGGGGACACGGGTTCGAGCCCTGGTCTGGGAAGATCCCACATGCCGCGGAGCAACTAGGCCCGTGAGCCACAACTACTGAGCCTGCGCATCTGGAGCCTGTGCTCCCCAACAAGAGAGGCCGCGATAGTGAGAGGCCCGCGCACCGCGATGAAGAGTGGCCCCCGCTTGCCGCAACTAGAGAAAGCCCTCGCACAGAAACGAAGACCCAACACAGCCAAAAATAAATAAATAAATAAACCAAAAAAAAAAAAAATACACACTTGATACTGGCAATGCAAGGAGGCACATTATCAGTGCCACATGATTAATACAGCATA
Source organism: Balaenoptera ricei (assembly GCF_028023285.1). Classification (NCBI taxonomy): domain Eukaryota; kingdom Metazoa; phylum Chordata; class Mammalia; order Artiodactyla; family Balaenopteridae; genus Balaenoptera; species Balaenoptera ricei. The sequence goes on along the minus strand of NC_082658.1, from coordinate 16,569,345 downwards.
TGAGAGTAGATGTAGCCTACTACCCAAAAGCACTACAGTTAAGTCTCAGAAATAGCAGGAAACAGCCTCCCTCTGGGGACTCAAGCAAGGGCACAGATGTTACACAGCTTCCACAAAACTTACTGAGGAAAACCCATGTTCACACAGCTCACGTAAAAAGAGGGGTGTAATTAACATCACACCACAGAAGGTACTTAAGCAGTAAACATTCCAAAGTTATTTCAGAATTATTCAGTTCTTAAAAATTCACAACTTAAAAGAAAAACCTGCTGACTCAAATCCCATCTCTTTCAAGATTTCTCTGACCCTCTGCAAGCAGTCCGAGAACTTGACATTAATCACATACACCTCAAAAGCGAATTTATTTTGCTTACACTCCCTCCTTGGTCTCAATATCCCCACAGGATGCATTGCAAAGAGTAGTTACTAAAACAATTGTCTCAATAAATAGGGAAAGGGAAAAGTGAAGTCTTCAGAAGAAATTCCATTCCTAACTCCTAAATCTTTATCTTTCTACACCAAAACTACTGTTAAAAAAAATATATTAGGGCTTCCCTGGTGGCTCAGTGGTTGAGAATATGCCTGCTAATTCAGGGGACACGGGTTCGAGCCCTGGTCTGGGAAGATCCCACATGCCGCAGAGCAGCTAGGCCCGTGAGCCACAACTACTGAGCCTGCGCGTCTGGAGCCTGTGCTCCGCAACAAGATAGGCCATGATAGTGAGAGGCCCATGCACCACGATGAAGAGTGGCCCCCGCTTGCCACAACTAGAGAAAGCCCTCGCACAGAAACGAAGACCCAACACAGCCAAAAATAAAAATTAATTAATTATTAAAATATATATATATATATAAATATATCTATTAAAAACTACACCCCTCTCCCTTCATTGACTTGAAACGCTGTGCTGAGATGCAATATTACTCCCAAAGACACTCACGGATAAGGGGAGCCGGTCCAGGTTCACATCCTGGCTCCACCTGTATTTAAATTATTTAACTATTCTGCTCCCTCAATTTCCTCATCTGCAAAAAACAGAGCGGACCTCAGAAGGCTGCTGTGATGATTAAATAAAATACTTTCAATTACTTAACCTAGTGCCTGGCACAAGCACCCATTATTTGCACTGTTATTATAACCTATAGACAAAAAGCAAACATTACTGAAATGAAAAAATGTTAAATGAAAAAAAAAGGTGTTAAAAAATAAAACATATACTATGACCTCATTTCTGTTTTTAAAAGTAGGTGATAAGATTCTTTTGTCTTTTATTTTCTGGCTTATGTAATGTTTCCACCATAAACATGTATTGCTTATATAATAAAAAGGAAGGAAGCAAAAATAACGCAAATTCCTAAAGAGCCAAAAAATGTGAATAAGGCAAAATATCACAATAACTTTCTTAAATTTAACATAATGAGCAAAATGTTGATTGAAACGATTCCCATCCCACTTGAATCCCAAAAAACATCACTACTCAACAATTCAGAGCAGAGAAAAACTGTCAGACTTAAGCAGTTTTACAAAAACAGTTTATGATAAATCACCTTTCTCCAAAGAATACAAAGCATTAAAAGCTATAATTACTTACTAATCCTCATAACAACCTGGGTGGTAGGTTTCGGGCTGGGATTATAATTTCCAATTCACTGGTGGGGACAGATAGTAAAGTTATATTGTACATTTAGAATAAAGGAACCTAAAATATTCCAATTTTTTAGTTCATCTAATAAACCACAATCTGACCCAAAAAAAAAAAAAAGATGGAGCTAATGTACCTGCTGTCACTGACATAAACTAAGATTCAGCAGTAACCTTGAAGAGACAAAAAGAAGGGCTATCTTATCAAGGTCCTTTAAAAGGCTATAAAAGTTTGGGCTAGGTAATAACAGTCTCCCTCCCAGTTCCAAGAAAGCATTTTGGGGACTGCAAGATGTCAAATGGGTTCAGCAGGCAAACACATTTAGGAGAAACTTCCTTGATGAAGATTCACAACACACTTCATTATACTGAATACTCAAATATTTGCACCTTTAACAAATAAACATCATTTTTCCATTACACCTACTAATATCTTGCAGAACACTGTTCTGAGGGATACAAGTTAGAATACAGTTCAAATATGTGACCTCTAGGGCCCCTTCCTGTGCTTATGATTCTATTATTATAAACTGAAATACAGATTCAAGAACAAACTTCCACCTAACACAAGTAGCACTGGGAAGCCAAAGTACACCCCTAGGACAGAGTTCCTCAACATCAGCACTACTGACTTGTGCCAAATTATTTTTCGTTGTGGAGGAAGGGGATCTCTCCTGTGCACTGCAGGTGGTTTAGCAACATCCCTGGCCTCTACATGCACTAGATGCCAGCAGCACTCTCCTCTCCTATAAATTATGACAACCAAAAATGCCTCCAGAAATGACAAATGTCCCCCAGGGGGCAAAATCACAACCCCCAATTGAGAACCACTGTCTAGAGACAGATTCTCTCTACAGCTACAGATGTCTGTACATACATACATATTTCTGTATATACATACATATTTCTGTATATACAGATTTCCAGAAAGCACACATATCTGGCTGCTTCAAATAGTGCAAGTCAAAACTAACTCCACACCTGCAAATGAGAACCATGCCTTATTCCTTGTAAATTCCCAAGACAGGAGTCCAGTTACACAAGAATAAACTGGCAGCATCCACCTTGCAAAAATGTTGATAAGCTGCCGGGACCCAAAGGGAAGGGTCTGGCCATTTGGGTGGCCAACAACCGCACTTTCACTGAAAACAGAAGCAAAAATCAAATGGGGGAAAAGAAGCTTGCCCATAATGTGGCTTCTACTAACCTCTTCCCACCATTACCTCATTACTCTGCACAAAACAAAGAAATAGCCAGAGGAAGGATGGTTAGGGAAGTGTCTGTGAAGTTATCAAAATTTCAGCTGAAACTTGAAAATTAGCTAAAATTTCATTATGTAGAAGGCTGGGGTAAAAGAAGGGTAATGTGGCATTCTAGTAAGAGGAAAAGGCACAGGAAAAGGCAAAACTGTGGGAAAACATAGGATATCCTGGAGGTTGAAAGAAATGATCAATTTGCTTGAAATATAAAGCATATTGTAACAGAGAAAACACTATAGAAAAAGGTGAAAAGGAAGTTTGAAGCCAGATCATTAATGGACAACCTTCAATAGCCAGCCTTTACTCAGACTAAAAGGCAGTAGAAAGTCATTAAAGGTTTTTCACATGGGGAGTGACACATGAGAACTGTGCTTCAGAGACCAGTTGGGTAGGACAGATTAAAAGAAAGTAAAAAGTCAAAGACCAATGAAGAAGCTACTGCAATAATCCAGATAGGATACAACAAGAATCTCAACTAAGGTGTTCACCACAGTGGAATGGTCGAAGTCTCCTCCAGGCTTTGGAAGGGCCTAAAGTCTGCAGAAGGGCCAAATAAGTGACATAAACAGAAAAGGTAAAAGACTCTTAGGAAACAAGAGAGAAGGCTGTCTTTTCCTTTATAATTTCAGCTCCTTAATGATAAAAATCTCATTTATTTCTCATAAAGCTGTACAGGTGGGGGGGGCTGTTCAGTTTTGGGGTATCCTCTCCTTTCCTAACAGGGCCAACCCAAACCCAGCCCGCATCTGCATCAGCTCACATCTAAATTATCATAACAGCTTCCTGACTGATGCCTCAGTCCTCTAATCCATTCCATAATCCATTCTTTTTATCGCCTCTCTTCTCTACTCTAGAATAACTCCTAGTACCTTTCTCATGAGTCCAAATTCTCCGAGATGAAACTTAAAACAATATCAAAGCAAGTGCATCAGTTGGCTTAGACCTAGAACTCCCTGCCCCCAGATTCAACTCCATAATCTTTGCCTATGCTGCTGCCTCTACCTGGAAGGTCCTTCTACCCTTTAAGTCCAAAACTTAATCCTTCAATACACAGCATCTCCACAACAACTTTTCCAGACTATTCAGATTCACATCACTTTCTTCCTGCTTAAACTGTACAATGCACTTAAAGTCATCACTCAATTAAAATCATCTGAATGTTCCCTAGTTGTCAATTTATTAATATTAATTTATTCTATTTCCGAGACAGGAGAAGTTCTTTAACATCCCTCTTTGTATGCTCACTAACTTTATCTAGCTAGAGCTTGGTACATAGTAAGCACTGAGAACACTTACTGACAGGGCTAGAGTAGTTAAAAAAGACCTAGAGGGAGGCTTTCACGTGTAAGATTGTGCTAAGCAGAGAAAGATGAGGAAATTCTAATCAAGAAACTGACACAATCAAAATAATAGGGAAGGATTTGGGAGATGATCCACAGAACTTGGATGAACCAAGTGTTACGTGCTTCGTGATGAAGTACCAAAAGCTACATTATGGAACACACTGGAAAGTATTTTTTTTTTGTATTTCTTTTACAAATGTAGATTTGTTATGGAATACAACAGGGAGTGGGCAGCAAAATTTTTATTATAAAACAAAGAAATAATGTGGACCTCACCACCCCAGTCCCTAACACTCTCTATGCCAACAGGGCAGGGCTTCTTAGGTTTTATAATTACTAAGGGAATCATAGCTCTGGTTGGAGAAGAGGTTATTATTATGATTGTTCTAACATTCACTAAATGCTCTAATGTTCACTAACATTAATTGACCTTTTACTGCGTCTGTCACTGTGCTAAATGTTTTACATACACATCCTCATTTAATCATCACAATAACATTATAAGACGAGTATGTACTCTTATTCTCATTTTATAGATAAGGAAACTGGTGCTCAGAAGTTAAGTAACATGCCCAAGATCACACAACTACCAAGCTGCAGAGGCAGGACTCCGATTCAAATCTCTAACTGTAAGGCCCATGCTTTCTTTTTTTTTAATTGAAGTATAGTTGAATTACAATGTTGTGTTACCACTATATACAAGGCTAGGTTTAAACTGGAAGGAGCTTAACTGCTAAACATGAGGTTTTTGAATTTTAGTCTTTATGGGAAAGTCAATAACAAATACCAACTGATTATCTCCAATAGACATTTTATTAAAATGCCTACAGCATTCAAAGCCCCACACCAAGTGTCTATAAGGACGACATGGACCAGTAAAGACAGACACTCACTGTGATCAGGGAATCCTGGGGGGACATTAGGGGACCCTCACACAGGCTGAGAGTGGGTGGGGTCACAGAAGGCTTCCCGGGGGAAAAACATCTAAGTTGAAACCTAAAGAATAAGGAGGGTCCAGTATCGCCCATACAGCTACTTCCAACACCCCTACCCCCAACACCAAATCCAAAACCAACTCTTGCCCCTCAACATGCCCTATGTGAATGAATCCCGATCCCAATCACTGATTTACCATCTACCATAGACATCTTAAACATATACTAATACTTAAACATATACTAATACCAGACAGGAATAATAGGAAGACTATAGGAGTTCATGGTCTAATGCTGGAGACACCAAGAATTATAGCAGTGTCATCAATGCCAAAGATAAGAAGATAGAAATTAGGTGTGAAGGTAAACCCAGATGATAAAGCACTGTTTTTCCTGAAGGGATCAAGCAAGGCTTCAGAAAGAGATGACATTCTGACTGAATACTGAAGGTTAAATAGGGAGGATTCAATATAGAATGACAGGCACGTTCATTGCATCCTTAATACCACTGCCTTAGTTCAGAACCTCTTACGTATTACAGTAATCCAGGCAGTAGTAATCTTCCAACTGTTCTTTCTTCCTGTCTCAGCAAGCCTTCAATCTAGTGCCCACTACCACTACCAAAATGATTACTAGAAAAGAAGGAGGAAAAAAGGGAAAAAGAGAGGGAACATAAATCCAACCATGTTGTGTTCCTGCTTAAAATCCTTCAGTGACTCTAGGGTAAGGATGAACCCAAACTCCCACACATTTATCTGCCCCCCTTTTACACTCAGCCTCATCTCCAACCTGTCCCCACCTTAGCCACCTGAATCTTATTTAGTTCCAGACTCTTACATACCCTTGTACCTTTGCTTTTCAAGTTTTAGCTCAAGATCTCATGCTCTTTAAACTATTCCCCATTCATTTCAGGTGAAGTTAGAGGTCCCTTCCACTCTAGGGTCTAATATGCACTCCCACGACACCCTGGGCAACAGCTCATAATGGAACATAAACACCTAGTTTTGTCGCCCTCCCGCCCCAATCCCGACTGTATATTTCTTAAAAGGAAGGTTATGGGTTGTTTTATCTCTACCCTTACATGTAGCACTGCGCCTGGCAGAGAGTGGACCAATACATGTTAGCTAACCTGAGTAGTCTATGCTGAATGCATCAGATGGAGATCCATTATAAAGTTAATGGGGGTGTCTGATCATAAAGTAAAAACAATCTAACAATAAGCAGGAACGGGGCTTCCCTGGTGGCTCAGTGGTTAAGAATCTGCCTGCCAATGCAGGGGACACGGGTTCGAGCCCTGGGCCGGGAAGATCCCACATGCCGCGGAGCAACTAAGCCCATGTGCCACAACTACTGAGCCTGTGCTCTAGAGCCCGCGTGCCACAACTACTGAAGTCCACGCACCTAGAGCCTGTGCTCCGGAACAAGAGAAGCCACTGCAATGAGAAGCCCACGCACCGCAAGGAAGAGTAGCCCCCACTGGTCGCAACTAGAGAAAGCCCACACTCAGCAACGAAGACCCAACACAGCCAAAAATGAATATAAATAAAATAAATAATTTTTTAAAAAAGAAGCAGGAACCAACTGAATCTAGGACAGACTTCAACTACCTCAAGTTCCGGTCATTTACATTGCCAAGCACATGCACTCAGACCGACAAACTTTTTTTTTTTTTTTTTTTTTTTATGACTGTGTTGGGTCTTCGTTTCTGTGCGAGGGCTTTCTCTAGTTGTGGCAAGTGGGGGCCACTCTTCATCGCGGTGCGCGGGCCTCTCACTATCGCGGCCTCTCTTGTTGCGGAGCACAGACTCCAGACGCGCAGGCTCAGCAACTGTGGCCCACAGGCCTAGTCGCTCTGCGGCATGTGGGATCTTCCCAGACCAGGGCTCGAACCCGTGTCCCCTGCACTGGCAGGCAGATTCTCAACCACTGCGCCACCAGGGAAGCCCGACAAACTTTTTAAGTTACTTTTAAACTACTAAATTTGGCTACATAAGCCTTTTGAAGGCAATACCTATCAAAATTTTAAATGCAACTACTCAGACTTTTACCTAGTAACTGCACTTCTAGGAACCTATCCAACAGAAATATTCTCACAGATACATAATAATATATGCACAATTCTTTTGCTGAAGACAATTCTTTTACTGAAGAACTGTAATAGCAAAAAAAAAAAAAAAAAAGCTAAACTTAAAAGATACAATAGAATATTCTGCAGCTATTAAAAAAAACTGTTTATGTTGATGTGAAAAATCTCTATGATATATAACTAAATGAAAAAAAAAGACCAAGCTACGAAACAGGTAAGATCATGTTTGTATTTAAAAAAAAATAAAATTGTTTTGAAGGATAACTACATATCAAAATATTTATTCACGTTTATCCTATTTCTATCTTATCACTGAATTCAAGTTTCCTACCAGTTTACTTCACAAAAAACAAAGAAGGAAAAATGTATTTTTATCTCATCTCTTCCTAGCAAACTCTAATAACACAAGTGTTTCTGAACAATACTAAAATCGAAGATTTCTTGAAGGGTCCAAGCAATTCAAAAGCAAACAAGTTCTTAGGTTGGGGGGGTAGGGGATGAGGAGGGGGTACCTGACCAAAGTCGAGGGATCTCACTGAATCAACCTATCCCTTTAGAATACTGAATTAAAGATTAACTACAAAAAAACAGCAATCCATTATCTTCTGAAATATGCTTAAAGTCTTCAAACATCCTCAGTTCTCCATGGCAATATATGAGCAGTTTAACAAAACTTTCCTGACAGTTCAACTTATCAGACCAGTATTTCTGCAAAGCCTCTAATGCTAGCAAACATCAGAAGCTAAACTAATTAGCTTTTCGCCTTTATCCCTTCATCATACCCTCCAGTGGAGGTGCTAGTAAGCAGTCACAAAGGCCAAATAGCAAGGGAAAGCCTAGATATCAGTTTTTAGCAATTTTTGGTTTAATGCCCTAACAACAAAATTGTAATTCATCTTTTTTATTCCCGAACACTTCCCCTCCAAGTGAATTTAACCAGGTCTGACCCTAAGGTGCTCCCTTTTTAAAAAAGAAATTAAGGGACTTCCCTGGTGGCACAGTGCTCAAGAATCCGCCTGCCAATACAGGGAACATGGGTTCGATCCCTGGTCCTGGAAGATCCCACATACCGTGGAGTAACTAAGCCCAGGCGCCACAACTACTGAGCCTGCGCTCTAGAGCCGGTGAGCCACAACTACTGAAGCCCGCGTGCCTAGAGCCCGTGCTCCGCAACCAGAGAAGCCCCTGCAATGAGAAGCCGGCACACCACAACGAAGAGTAGCCCCTGCTTCTCCACAACTAGAGGAAACCCACATGCAGCAACGAAGACCCAACACAGCCAAAAATAAATAAATAAATGTATTGAAAAAAATATATATAAAGAAATTAAAAGGTCAGGGACTCTATTAAGTTTGATGCCACTCAAGCAACTTTTTTCCAAACAAGGGTGGAATCTGCTGTACTTAAAATTCAGAGTGAGATCTCATTTGGGATTCCTGGTTCAAGTAACAAGAACCAAAGTTTCTGATAACATTCAGATAAAACTGCACTGAATTTACCTCCACCTTACATTTCCTCACTCTCAAAAGCTTGGGGAGAAACTATTTTTAAAAAGTTAGAACTGGAGGAAAAAAAGGAAAGTTTACAGTCAACAACAATATATAGCTAAATAATTCCCTAGTGGGCTAGGGCATGCAAATGTTACAATTTTATAGAGCTAGTTTAAAATCTTAGAAAAGCAAGGCTTGCAGAAGGTAACATTTATTAAGCAGCTATCCGTTGCCAGAGACCACTACCCAACAGAGAAACAAGAATTTAAAAGGTATCTACCTTGAAGGGCCTCTCTTGACATAATGGTTTAAAATCTTCATATACAATCCTTAAGTTTTTCTTTCAGACTACCCAAGTTTGCTTTTCATTCATAAATGTGAACTGTGCTCTCTACTTTGAAGTCGGTTTCCTCACACCCTACATTTTTGCTTTACTTTTATTTGATTAAAGACAAGAAAAGCTTAACACACAAAGAGAAAAAACATCTACTTCAGTTCTTTTTGGAGACCAGGCTTTTTGGTAAATCATACCTATCAGCTTATTTTCTCCTATACATTTTACCCTACATCCTAAAAGACAGGCACAGGGCATAATGCAGGAACAAATGATAACCGAACTAATAAATAATAGTGACCCTCCCAATCATATATACTGGTCTTTTCCTATGAGCCACAATTCTCTCCACAACCTGCAAGTGACCCAAGGACACCACTTTCTTATCTCTTCTTGTGGCCTTCAAATATTAGTGACCTCTATCACAGTGTAATATTTGTCTTTTTAAATTCATATTGTCTTTTCTAAGCATTACTGCGGTTCACTGAGTTTTGATCTCACATTTCAGGGAATGGGAAGTACTGATGAAAGTGTCTTGTTTTGTGTCATGAATTATCACTCTGGCAGGAATATTTTTGCACGGCTTTTAGTATGCCCAGAGACTAACATGCAATTTATTATGATAGAAACTATAATTTAAACATACATCTTCAGAAGCAACATGAAGACTCAAAATCCAGACTTAATATAGCTTTCCAAGAAATAGTTAAAGTCCTTTTTAGGGAAAGGACGTGGTCCAAGTACTCTCTGCACTGTCACAGTAAAAAGGCCAGGTGTTTGGGGCCATTTTATTTGAGTCACCTGCACCTGTACTTTTTTATAAAGTGATCAAGTAAAAAGGCACTAATGTAAAATATGCTTTCTGAGACCCAGAACAATCTAACCAATCAAGGCAGAAACTTACTTAAAATAGAGAAAGAGGGCAAAGAAAAGGTGCTTTGAAACTCTAAATAAACCACTCAATAATGAGATTTGCTCTGGGGCAATCAACCAAAGACCACATACTTGGTCTGCACTAGTTCCTCCTTTCCAAACTCAAGGGGATGGAAAGATGCTTGGGGTTAAAAACAAAAAAACAACAACAAAAAAAACAATTAATTGAAAAAAAAAAAAGTCTCTCTCTCTCCAGGAAGGAAATCACTTAATTTCTGTGTCTAATGACCTCGCCAAGAAGAAAAAAATAACCCCTACCAAACCCCCCGCCCAAGGAAGATGACAATATAAGAGGAATAAGCAATATTCTTTAAACACAGTACTTTCAATGACTATTATTTAAAATATCCAACATGGATTACTAAGTTTTTTCACATTTTAAAATTGCTTTTCTAGTACTATAACAAGGTAACTAAGCTTTACTCAAAAAAGTTTCTAACTAGAACCACTCAATAGTAAAATACCCTCTCAAATCAGCATCATCAACCACAGTGGCCCTATGTTTACAGAACATGAGTCAGGTTATATCAAACAGAACAAATCTATAACTTGTTACTCACTTTAAAATACAATTAAAATCTGTGATCAATCCAATAAAATCCAGAATAGTAGAGACACTGGTTACAGTGTAGCATGACTAGAAATGGAAAGGTACCAGCAGTGCTTGAAGAAGAAAAATAGTTACTTTCCTTTCTTCTCACCTTGATAAAAGTTAAAAGTAAACTAAGGCTTACTCATTTTCTAGCTTCCAGAATTTTCCTCAACAGGATAATGATAAGTCACCTAACAATCAATGTGTGCTCTGCAGGTTTAACCATAGGAATAACATGTGTAGGCAGGAAGAAAATCATACAAAGATTTAACATCTCACTTTGGTAAAGCACAAAAGTCAAACACTGAAATTCTGAATAAGGCTTTCAGGAAAGATGCAGCAACACTTCTAAATACTTCACTTAAGTAGATTCACAAAGATAAAAGGACCAAAACCCCACCATACCTCAAGGCTCTATCAATACTTAATTGATCACTCTTTTAACTGTCTACAGACGTAAATCAAAAATACTTTTTATATACTTAAATTAGGCAGTCATCAGAGACCAATCATCTTTTACCATAATACAGATGTTAAGAATCTTTGTCACATCTATGTTTCCCTCCAAATGGTATACACTTGAAAATTTAAGAATTGACCACCTCAAATCATGAGATCACTAACAAATACATCAAATATGCTAAAGGTCAAAGGAACTGCATACTTTGTAGGATAAACCTAGCAGAAATCGAAATCAGAATTCCATGACTGAGGATAGTTATCCCACATTTATAATACATTTTTTAGATTCCCAAGGGATGAGCATTTTTACCTTGCCTTATTTTTAGAACTACACATCACACTGCACATATCACATGACATGATGTAACTGTTAGCAAAGAAAATGGCCCAAAACCATTGAAAATATACATGGTAGAGGAAACGAATCAATGCACACAAGAATCACTATATTTCATATTTACTTTTTGAAATTTTTTGAACTCAGAACAGACCTTTTTTCAAATTGGAAACGCGGTTAGTAAGCTCTGTAGAAACAACACAGAAATGTATTCGGTATTTTATAAAATAGGAATTTACCCAACTATGGGGAAAACTGATACGAAGAAACATAATAGAACAACATTCTTCTAAATCTACAGGATTAGTAGTAAAAATTCTCTGGATCAAAAACGCAACAGAAACATAATGAAATACCTTCAGGTAGAAAACAATTATTACTCAAAACTGTTCAGTGTTGTTGCGAGAAAAAAAAAAATAGTTTTAAATGACAAGCATGTAGACAATTGAAAATTTCTAAATTGGTCAGACAGTATGCTAGAAAAAGAACTAAGTATAGCCTGTAGAAGGGGGGAGGGGAAAACACACCCACTTAAGCCCTTGTAAATAGTGGTTAAAGGACCCAAAAAGCAGGGAAAATACTACAGACTATTCTGAGAAATGGAAAACATATTCCAATGTTCTACTTTCCATACTTGAAAGTGCTTTAGAAACGAAGTTCAGTAACAACCTATAACTATATCATGATTATGCAAGGCAAAGATTATGTAATTTTATCGTTTATTATAAATGTTCTCCGATTTTAAAACTAAAAAAACTAAAACGTTTTGATCTCTGTAATAGGGAGGAGAGAAGTTCTTCTGGGCTACAATTTAAAAATATAAACACACACCCCAAAACAAACAAAAAAACACAATGATTGCTAGCCACGTGACAAAGGAGATGGCAACACCAGGATTGTGAATGGAGGGGAGGGAGGCGAGGCAGGAGGACTAGGAAGATTTCTCGGAACTTTGGGGACCTCGGGATTCGGGTCTCCCGACGCTTAACGTACCAAACTCTAGCCCGACTAGTTGTACTGTTAACATTCTCAAGTAGTTTATTAATAGGTCACGAAAAATGCTCCAGTGACCTCCAGAATAAAGGGGGGAAAATCGGAGGAGGAGGAAAGAGAGCAATTTAAAGTGGCGCCATCATGTCACCCCTTCTCCCCTGAGGCAATCAATAAGCAATAGTTAAGTAACGTGTTTCTCCAAAAAAACCACACTGGGATCCCGACAACGGAAAACAAAAGGATTTTTAAGTAAAACATGAGGGTAAGGCTGTTTATCCTATGGAAAACAATCAAATTATTTGCTGAGAATCAAAAGACAGTCAGCCGGAAAACAGGCCCCCCAAACTCACTTAAAAGCAAATAAATGTCTCTTCCTCTTTAGTTTAAAAAAAAAAACAAACACGTCTGCCTGAGGGAGACTAGATCTAAAAACGTAAGTGACCTCAATTTACAGGCAACAAAAATAATAAATAAATGAAACAAATAATCATCTCACTAAACAATCAGAGTTGTGATACACACCGTGAAACGCGCAAGACGTGTGTTTCGGCCAGAGAAAGGCCTTTTGCAGTCAAGAGAAGTTCAAGGCGAGAGCAAGAGTTTGTTTGGGTTTTTTTTTTTTTTAACCGGAATAAATCGTGTTCTTAAGGCCGCATTTTTAAATAGAACGCCAAAGGAAAAGCTGGCGAACGAGGCGGCAGCTGGTGGGGAAGGGCCCCCGCACACCCCCGCCCTTGGGGCGACTCCCAGCCTCGGACCCGCAGCGGGGAAGCCCGGAGAGGCCATTTAAAGTTCCGGGGATTTTTCCTGCCCTGCCCTGCCTTTCTAGTTACAACTAACAAAGAGAGGGAGAAATGGGAGCCACAGGGAGAGCGAGGAGAAGGAGAAAGGGCAGCGGGAGGAGGAGAGCAGCAGCAGCAGCAGCACCTACCACGTGATGGAAGAGCGTTGCCCGGGCGGATTCAGCCCCACAAAATGGGCGCAGTTTGCAAACAGCCCCCGGCCTGGGCGCCGAGGGCCGGCGGCGGCGGCGGCGGCGGCGGCGGCGGGCGGGGGCGCGCGGCGGCGGCTCCGGCCCGGGCCCGCCGCTCTCCTCCCCCCCGGCGCCCGGAGCCGCCCTGACTTTCCGGGCGGGGGGGCGAGGCGGAGGGGGAGGGGAAGGCGGCGGCGGCGGCGGGGAGCGGCCGCTTTTTCTTCTCTTTCGGGCTCTTTCTCCGGCCTTCCTCGGCTCCGGCGGGGCCTGGGCACGGCCGGGGACCACAGCCCGGCCGGGAGGACGGGCGGGCGGGGGCAGAGAGTGAAGCCGCCCCCCCGCCCCGCACAAACAAGCGCCGCCGTCTGCAGCCCAAGCCCGCACCCCGGCCGCCGCCCCCGGACGCCTCTTCCCGGCCGGGGAGAGCGCTCCGGCCGCCCCCCGCACCGCCGCGGCGAGACGAGTCGGCTTCGCTAAGGTGCTCGGTTCTCCCGCCGGCTCGGCGAGCGGTGGCGGCGGTGGCGGCGGCACTGGGAAAATGGCGGCCGAGCTTCTTTTCCCTCCCCCCCTTTAATCTGAAGCGGAGGGAGAATGGAGCGAGCGAGCGAGCGGGCGAGCGCCGGGGACACGGGGAGGAGGGACAGCAGCGCCTCCGCCGGCTGCGGCTGCGGCGGCGAAGGGCCGCTCCGCCCCGGCGCGCCGCCAGGGGGCGCCCACCGCGCCGCCCCCGCGAGCCTCCAGGAGGCGCGGCCGCCGCCGCCGCCTCAGTCATGGCTCCTCGCCGCGGCCGCTGTTTCTGCACCTCCAGCTGCGGAGGCCGCGGCGCCGGGACCCAGCCGCTCCCAGACGTGCGGCGGCGGCACGCGGCACTGCGGCAGGCGGGAGCGGACCCTCGCTCCGGCTGGGGTGAGGCTAACCTGAGGCACTGACGCCGTCACATTCCTTCCGCGCTTGGGCTGACAAGGCCGCGCGCCGGCTATGAGGGGCAAGGCAGGCTGGGGCGAGAGAGCAAGAGGACGTGAGCGAGGAACTGTTTGTACTGGGTAGTAAATAGGCTAATGCCGTCGGTACCACATTATTCCAGGGCTAAACGTGTGCTCAATCAAGTGGGGAACTCCCTGACCAGTGAACCGCTTCCTGCCGCCCTTTGTCCTAGCAGCCTGCCTCCGTACACTGCAGCACGCCTGGGCACTAGCCCCAGTGCCGCGATCCGCAGCCGCCAGGGTTAAAAAAAAAAAAAAAAAAAAAAAAAAAGCGCACGTCTTCATTGCGCAGGCGCGGGCCAGGGCCCGCGCCGGGCCAGCCCGGGAAGGGACAGCCGGGAGCAAGAAGGGAAGTGATGGCCCACCAGCGCCAGGCCCGCTGGGAACTGTAGTTTTCGTTAAGAAACACGCGTCTGGTTTTGGGTGTCACGGCTTGGCGGATCCACCAAAGCAGGCAAATGGCATTACACAATGAGTATTTATGCTTCCTGTCTCCACCAAAAGGAAGTTCACTGCTATGCTAAAAGTTTAACAAAGAACTCCATAGAGAAACCCAAATCTCACAACAAAAAGCAAACTTCCACTTTCCTACCAGAGTTGGTTTAAAGTGGTGGCACTTTATCATTTCTCATGACCAGTTTGTCAGTACAATATCTTATTCCTTTTCCAAAATAGGGCCTTAAAATAATGGAAGATTTTCTAGATTAAAAAAATTCAGCAATATAATGCAAAGTGTCACATTTACATAAATTATAATCCACTATCCTTTAAAACTAAAGAAAAAGTTGCCAAAAGATGAATCCAGTGCTTAGAGGCTTAAAAAAGGAACTCTCGTATTCATCAAAATATTACTTTAAATTACAGAACAACAAAAAATGTTTCCAACAATTAAATCATCAAATGCAGCAGATGAGAAAGATATGCTCTACTACCAAAAAGGAAGATGAGAAACGCTCAATACTTTTTTGTGGCTTACCAAAACCAATATCCGGTGGTATGCGTCACTTCTGTTAGGCCAAAAAACAGCCCAACAGCTTGTCCTCCCACAAACTTTAACTCACTAGCTCCTACAGCATCTACACCTATATTTCCATTTGTACCCTTAAAATCACACTCTCAATCATAGTCATGGTTCTCAAATATCAAAAGAAAGTCACAGGGTCAAATTACACAAGAATAAAAAAAAATATGTATACATATTTGTATACACATCCAAAAGAGATCCTAGTCTTGGCTTTTTAAATTATAATCCTGGGGGGGTGGATTTAGTTGATTGAAAAATGTATACACACATCTCCACATAAATAGTTATTCCACAAAATACAGCAGAAAGTGTTGAACACAATTCTAAAACCAATAGATGGCGAACTAGAGCCCTAATGTGAGGATTCTGAAATCCAAATGAGCAGAATGAAAATACCAAATAAGGCATAGCCCTTTGCAGTGTATACTTAAATATTATGTTCAAAGACACTCACCACAAAATAATTAATTTTACTACTGCTTCGATTCTTAAAACTCAACTGTCAGATTTAATTAGGCCCCCAAATAACCAAGGTTATAAAATACATTCTTTTCAAATGATTAAGAAAGAGGTGGAAATGCTCATTTTTAAACATGCATTTTGGGTAAAAATAAATCCCCACTTTCCCCTTTTCTCACTGCTTAGCGCAAGAGTAGGGAGTTCACAGTGTTTATGGCACTTAAATCAATTTGTTTTACATTGTTATCTCGAATCAGATGTCTTTCTGCTCAGACACCAATTTTTTCAAATAAGGACATTCAAAGGTGAGCTACTACAGACACAAAAATCTTAGACAAATACATTTTCTTAAAATTTCCCCCCAAAACACAGTGGATGTCAAGGCTGATTAAAACACACACACACACACACACACACACACACACACACGCTTCTCTGGTGGCGCAGTGGTTAAGAATCCGCCTGCCAATGCAGGGGACACGGGTTCGAGCCCTGGTCCGGGAAGATCCCACATGCCGCTGAGCAATGAAGCCCATGCGCCACAACTACTGAGCCTGCGCTCTAGAGCCCGCGTACCACAACTGCTGAAGCCCACGCGCCTAGAGCCCGTGCTCCGCAACAAGAGAAGCCACCTCAGTGAGAAGCCCGCGCACTGCAACCAAGAGTAGCCCCCGCTCGCCACAACTAGAGAAAGCCCACACACAGCAACAAAGACCCAATGAAGCCTAAATAAATAAATAAATTTATTTTTTTAAAAAAAACATACTACTCATTTTCCTAATCATTCTTGGAATAGTCATTGTGATTGACTGTCCTCCAATATCCACTCTATCCTAGTAGATTAGTTTCAACCCATTCTCTTTGCCAGTGATTGGTTGGGAATGGGCATGAAATGTAATCCTGGCCAATGTGACACAAGTGGAAGCCCACTGGAAGGCCTCCAGGAGAGAATTGTGAGAAAAGATTCTTCAGTCCTAAAGATGAGATGAGGAAGAAACAGTCCCTTTTCAGGTAATGCTGAACATGACACTTCACACTGCTACAGTCACCTTACAGCAAGCCTGAAGATGCCACCAACATCAAAGAGAGCAGAATGGAGAACTGGCAAGTACCTTGATCCTTGGTGACAGCATTAAATGATTATATCAAACAATCCTGACATCTGCAAGACTTCTGCACTTCCAGCTACATGAGACCAAGGTAACAACAAATATTTCTTTATTGTTTAAGCCAATTTGAATTAGGTTCCTATACCTGAAGTCAAAAACATACTGATTATTTTCTCATATTTTAGAGTATTTGTATACTCTAAAATACTTTATGGATAATTTATATTGTCATATTTTATATAACCTATAGACCAGTCCTTTCCTCATATACACAACTCTGTACCCATCCATGTCTTTATGTGTTCTTTCTGCCCTGAAAAAGAGGACCATCCCTCCTCACCACCAATCCTTGTTCATTCCTCTCCCCCAATCCACCTCTAATTTACTTTTCCTGCAAGAAACAGTAATAAGAGAATTCCCTGGCAGTCCAGTGGTTAGTACTTGGCACTTTCACTGCCATGGGCCCGGGTTCGACCCCTGGTTGGGGAACTAAGATTCCACAAGCCGGATAAATAATAGAATAGGAAAGAAAGAAAAAGAAAACAGTAATAATAACAATAATGTAGATAATTGGCACTGTATTACCCTGCTCTTGGTTAAATGCTCTCTGTAATTCCTCTGAGGTTGTTTTCATATACCAATCTTGCCTCCTGAAGCCAGCCTCAAAGCTCTTAAAAGTAGGAACTATGATTATTCCAACTTCTCTGATTTATTACCCTGGTCTATATAATAAACATACTCCAAAAAGGCACTTTAACTTCTTCACCATATATCTTCTAACAACCCAGAAATTCCTAAGCAGAATATTCTATCACAAATTCAGTATTTCATATGTCCGAACCAATCTCAAAAGGACAAGGGATTATTCTGTGTTGTACTTAAAAAAAAAAAAGCAATTATTAAAGTAACTCAGGAGAGAAAGTCCTAAAGCCTAAACCATTTAGTTTCAAAAGGACAGGGACCCAGTTTTTCTTATTTGCCATTGCATCCCAGGGACCTAGTCCAGATATCAGAGAAATGAACACATCAATCTATATAAGACAATTATTAAAATTATATCATGGAAGAAACATCTTTAAACTGAAATTGGTGCACGCTCTCATGTTAATATTCAGCCAGCTAAATATTAAGTAGAAAGCCAGGATAAACTGAACCAAAACTGGGAAATTTAAATAAAAGAATTTTGGATATTAGAAGGAATACAGAAGGCCATCTAATAAAAACCTCCAGATTTTATTATCAGGAAAATGAAACCAAGAGAAAATAGTTAGGAGACTGGCCAAAGCTAAAGCTGGAACACATGCTGGAATCCAGGTGTCAGTCTCCAATTCTCACTTTCCCCACTGTATCACCTGCCTTCCAGAGTTAGAGCCTCCCAACAGAAACATGCTACTCACCTGGAGAGTAAGAAGTGCAAACATGACAAAGGTATTAAACCTGAACAATACTACCAATTCAGTTTCATCAGTATCAAGACTTGGTCAAAGGTAAGTAAGAGAAAATCCTCACATTGATTACAATAAAGCGCCTCACATTGTTTACAATAAAGCACAAAGATCAAGATTTTTTTTCACTAAATGGAGGTCTCAACTAATTCACAATATCATATATTCTTATGTATTCAGTCCAATAGCAACAAACTTGCAGTAAGATTAAACAATTTAAGGCATTTGAAAAACTTGTCAATGACAAAGTATTATAAGAATGCATGGTATTCCTTAGTTTCAATCCCACCCAAAAACAAGATAATATTCTTCCTCATACTAAAGATATATAGGCTCTGGAATTTAGAGAAAGATATTATCTTACCATCTCACCACAGGAGTGATCCAATAACTCATTGAAAAGAAAAACTAATCTTTAGGCAGACTCATGATTTAACCGTGTTAGTACTGAGAATAGTAACTAAAGTTACAGATTAACCCTGAAAGCACTCCTCAATCTAGAAATAATTTATTTGGGGATATTTAAGAAGACAATACTAAAATTCAACTGAATACAACTGTATCACTTAAAGAAACAAGTCAGGTTCTCCCAGGCCATCAGCTATGTTAAGACTTAACAACCAGGATTGATGGTTTTCTCCTCTGCAGTCCCAGATTTCAAAGTAGCTACACAAGCACTGACTTCTAATACATGCAGTTTAACCAGAACTTTACATGAATATTTTAATAAAGTTTCTCAAGGAGTTAAATTAAACAAACATACAAAAAACTACTGATTAAATAAACTGATTATTTAGGTGGATTTTAATAAATTCTAATGCTTTGAACTTTAGTATAGAACGTTTTAAAATTCTCCAATAATTAGAATTAACCAAAAAAGTTAATTGACCAAACGTAACAGGAGTATTTTAATATACTGATTTTGCAGATAAGGCAATGTCAAATAAAGGAATCTGCCTAAGACCTAAACACTGTATCAGATAATAAATGTCAGAACATGCCCCAAATTTACCAAAAAACTGCCTGGCTTCTTTTCCAAATGATACGTAAAGGTAAACATGGAGAACTTCAAGGCAGCTGTGAGCACCCAAGTTGTGGAGGGCCTGATAGAGAGTCAGAAGGGGAAAAAATGTTCACAGAGAAAAGGAGGCAACAAGTGCACAAGGCAAAAGGCATTCTAAAAAAAATTTTTAAGTGAGTTGCTGAGTCCAAAGTTAAGATGCAACTTCTAAAATCTTGCTCTGATGGCACAGTGAACCTAGGGATTATGGAGATAGCACATCACACCTGTTCCCTCCAATAGAGAGGCACACCATTCTTGGAAAGGACATTACTTTTTAATCCACTGATTCCTGGATTCCTGAACTGGGTTCTCATGTACAGTGTGCAGCATACAGCTATGGACTAGGAAGTAACTGAAGCCACTCAACAGACAGGAGACATCTTGCTGGAGTGTCGATTTAATCAAAGATTATAGTAAAATCGGATACACTTTTGTTAAAATAAACACATATATTACAGAACAAAATGCAAAATTGTCATTTTTTCAAGATAGAGAAGGAGTCTTCAGAGAAATGCTCTTTTTGTGACAAGCTGCTTTGGACAACCCCAGATCTTGACAGTACTTTAGGAGAAGCATTTGTAGATAAATATGCATGCCCAAAAACCCTGAATGTAGTCCCTTTATACAGATGATGAAACCTGAAAACATCTAATGTAAAAATTGTTGTGGGTACAATATTATAAATGAGACCATAAGCTACTGAGAGAACATGACTGGAATTCAGGAAATGCTGAAGTCCCTGTCTTATCTCTGTCACTCATTTACTAAGAAATCATATATAATTTTCTTAACGGCAATCTTTTTTCATTTCTGGATTAGACTGACAAAAATAATAGAACATAATATTCAGTATTTTCAGCCATATTCCAAATTAATTCTCACAATCAAATTTAGAAACAAATTTATCTAACAAAATTGTCTCAAATGATCTAGCTCTAGCTTCAACTAATAGAACAACAACAACAAAAAATAGCCTAATGAAACTATATGTTTTATGGTATAAAGAAGAAAAAAATCCTTCTGTGTAGAGGAGGAGAAAACCTACTCACACGTCCTAGAATTTCTATGGTGGCAATGTCAAAATGTGATCTTGCTGGTAACATTTAGGCTAGGGCATTGAATTTTTATAACATGACAACAGTAATACTTGTATTCCTGCCTTGAATGACTTTCTTTGATTTTTCAATAAAACTAGATATCCCCTTAAAGCCCTATTATTAATTCCCAATCATTCATAAACATTTACTGAGTGTCTACTGGATGCTAAACACTATAGTACCTCTGGAAAAAAATGCTAAGTCACCATCATAAACTATGTGGTAGCCAAAAAAAAAAAATCCTTTCTATTCGCTGATATTTTAAACAGTAATTCAAAGCCAAGAAGTAGTAAGAGAACAATCAGCAAAATTTGAGTGCTTTATGCTTCCAATTCAACTCTCTTCTGGCCCTTTTGGGAAGCTTTTGTAGACCACCCTAAGAATGCTAAAATTAGGTGTTATTTATGGCATAACTAGAATGAGGTAACAAAACAAGTACCTCAAAAATAAAACTAAGAGAAGAGGTTAAGGGAACCAAGTAGGAGACAAGGATCTGAAGTGCCAGACTTGGAACCTCTACCCTGAATGCCTCAAGATAGGGAAAAGGTCAAGAAAAGGAAAATTTGTGACCTAGTCCAACTGTATTTAATTCTACATCTTTGTTTTTATTTTTTTAATTTTATTTATTTATTTTGGCTGCGTTGTGTCTTCGTTGGTGCACATGGGCTTTCTCTAGTTGTGGTGAGCGGGAGCTGCTCTTTGTTGCAGTGCGCGGGCTTCTCATTGAGGTGGCTTCTCTTGTTGCGGAGCACGGGCTCTAGGCCACAGGCTTCAGTAGCCGTGGCACGCGGGCTCAGTAGTTGTGGCACATGGGCCCTAGAGCATAGGCTCAGTAGTTGTGGTGCACGGGCTTAGTTGCTCCGCGGCATGTGGGATCTTCCCGGACCAGGGCTCGAACCCATGTCCCCTGCATTGGCAGGCGGATTCTTAACCACTGCGCCACCAGGGAAGCCCTACG
This sequence comes from Balaenoptera ricei, assembly GCF_028023285.1. Taxonomy (NCBI): domain Eukaryota; kingdom Metazoa; phylum Chordata; class Mammalia; order Artiodactyla; family Balaenopteridae; genus Balaenoptera; species Balaenoptera ricei. The sequence goes on along the minus strand of NC_082658.1, from coordinate 16,547,829 downwards.
TCTTTCTTTCATTCTCAAATATTTGCTCTTGCCCCGTGGGAAGGCTTCTAGATTTCTTGTGATTGCCACAAATTTAATAACTCATAATTTCTTAAACATTAGTTGTATTAACTATTATCTTCATTCAGTACTTAGGCAATTAGAATTTACTATTGCTAAATGAATGTCCAAAATTAAACCAAAATTATTTCAAGATGAAGTCAGAATACATCTCAACTCATTTGATAAGGCTGTTATTACCCTGACACCAAAACCAGACAAAGACATCACAAGAAAACTACAGACCAATATCGTTCATGGATATAGATGTAAAAACTCCTCAACAAAACACCAGCAAGTGAATCCATCAACATAAGAAGGATTGTACACCTTTGCTAAGTGTGATTAATTCAAGGAATTCAAGGTTGGTTTAATATCTGAAAGTCAATTAATGTAATACATCATATTAATAAGGAAAAAAAACCACATGATCATCTCAATTGATGCAAAAAAAGCGTCTGACAAAATCCAATACCCTTTCTTGATAAAAACACACAGGAAATGAAGGAAATTTTCTTAACCTGAGAAAAGGCATCTATGAAAAACCCACAGCTAACATCATACTTAATGGAGAAAGACTGAATACTTTCTCCTTAAAACCAGGAACAAAACAAGGATGTCTGCTCTCAACACTTCTATTCAACATTGTACTAGAGGGCTTCCCTGGTGGCACAGTGGTTAAGAATCTGCCTGTCAGTGCGGGGGACACGGGTTTGAGCCCTGGTCCAGGAAGATCCCACATGCTGCAAAGCAACTAAGCCCATGCTCCACAACTACTGAGCCTGTGCTGTAGAGGCCACAAGCCACAACTACTGAGCCCATGTGCCACAACTATAGAAGCCCGTGTGCCTAGAGCCCATGCTCTGCAACAAGAGAAGCCACTGCAATGAGAAGCCCACACACTGCAACGAAGAGTAGCCCCTGCTCCCTGCAACTAGAGAAAACCCCACGTGCAGCAATGAAGACCCAATGCAGCCAAACATAAATGAATAAATAAAATTTTTAAAGAAATATTGTACTAGAGATTCTAGCCAGGACAATTAGGCAAAAAAAAAAGAAATTAAAAGCTTTCAGGTTACAAAGGAACAAGTAAAACTAGTACAATTTGTACAAGACATAATCTTGTATATAAAAAATCCTAAGGAGCCCACAAATAAACTATTAGAGCTAATAAACATATCCATCAATGTTACAGAATTCAAGATCACTATACAAATAAATACCAATTGTATTTTGATACAATAGCAACAATCTGAAATGAAATTAAGAAAACTCCATTTATAATAACATCAAAAAGAATAAAATACTTAGAAATAAATTTAACAAAGAAAGTATAAACCTTATAATTTGAAAACTACAAAAACTGTCACAAGAAGTTAAAGAAGTCCTAATTAAGTGGAAAGGCATCCCATGTTCATGGATCAGAAGATGTAAATTTGTTAAGATGGCAATACTCCCTAAATTGATCTATATATTAATTCAATTCCAGAATATCCAAAACAATCTTGAAAAGGAAGAACAAAGTTGAAGGACTCACACTTCTTGATTTCAAAACTTAATTCAAGGCTATAGAAATCAAAACAGTGTGGTACTGGCATAAGGATAGACATATAAATCAATGGAATATAGTTTAACAGTCCAGAAACAAACACTCACATTCACAGTCAATTGACTTTTGGCAAGGGTGCCAAGACAATTCAATGGGAGGCAAGTGAGGTAGGAGTGGGGGTTGGATAGTCTTTTCAGCAAAAGGTTGTGGGGCAACTGGATATTCACATGCAGTAGAATAAAGTTGGACCCCTATCTCACACCATGCACAAAAATTAACTCAAAATGTATCATAGACTTAAATATAAGAGTTAAAACCATAAAATTCCTAGAAGAAAACAAGAATAAATCTTCATTATCTTGGATTACACAATGGTTTTTAGACATGGTACCAAAAGCACAAATGACAAGAAAAAATAAGTAGACTGAACTTCAAAATTATAAAATTTTGTGCATTAAAGGACACCATCAAGGGACTTCCCTGGTGGCACAGTGGTTAAGAATCCCCCTGCTAATGCAGGGGACACAGGTTCAAGCCCTGGTCCAGGAAGATCCCACATGCCACAGAGCAGCTAAGCCCGCAAGCCACAACTACTGAGCCTGCGTACCACAACTACTGAAGCCCATGAGCCTAGAGCCCATGCTCCACAACAAGAGAAGCCACCACGATGAGAAGTCCGTGCACCAAAACAAAGAGTAGCCCCTGCTCGCCACAACTAGAGAAAGCCCATGCACAGTAACAAAGACCCAACACAACCAAAAATAAATAAATTAATTTTTTAAAAAAAGGACCCCATCAAGAAAGTGAAAACAGCCCATGAAATGAGAGAAAATATTTAAAATTCATGTGTGACAAGGGACTTGTATCCAGAATATATAAAGAACTCTTAGGACTCAACAATAAAAAGACAATGGAGTTTAAAAATGGCAATGAGGGCTTCCCTGGTGGCGCAGTGGTTGAAGGTCTGCCTGCCAATGCAGGGGACACGGGTTCGAGCCCTGGTCTGGGAAGATCCCACATGCCGCGGAGCGACTGAGCCCGTGAGCCACAATTGCTGAGCCTGCACGTCTGGAGCCTGTGCTCCGCAACGGGAGAGGCCACGATAGTGAGAGGCCCGCGCACCGCGATGAAGAGTGGCCCCCGCTTGCCGCAACTAGAGAAAGCCCTCACACAGAAACGAAGACCCAACACAGCCATAAATAAATAAATTTTAAAAATTAAAAAAAAAAATGGCAATGAATGTGACAGAAATAGACATTTCTCTGAAGATACACAAATGGCTAATAAGCATATGAAAAGGGCCCATCATCATTTGCTATCAGAAAAATTAATTCAAAACCACAATGAGATACCCTTCACACCCACTAGCATGGCTATAATCAAAACGATAGACAATTACAAGTGTTAAAAGGATGTGGAGAAACTGGAACCCTCACAATGGGGCATATCCATACAATGGAATATTACTCAGCCATAAAAGGAATGAAAAGCTGACATATGATACAACGCAGATGAACCTTGAAAACATGCTAAGTGAAAGAAGCTAGTCACAAAACAGCTCATACTGTATGATTCCATTTACATGAAATGTCCAGCAAGGACAAATCATAGAGACAGAAACTAGATTAGTGGCTGCCAGGGGCTAGGGGACAAAAGGAAATAGAGAGTGACTACTAATAGATATAGGGTTTCTTTTGAGGGTGTTGAAAATGTTCTAAAATTAGTTTGTGGTGATGGAAGCACAACTCTGTGAATACACTAAAAAAAAATTGTATGTTTTAAATGGGTAAATTTTATGATATGTGAAATGAATATCAGTAAAGCTATTTAAAAAAAAAAAGATGAAGCCAAAATAATACTTAATTTCTAAACAACTTCACTGTGCAAAAAAAATGTTAAACTACTTGTAAAAATATCAGAAGACAAGCGTAATTCTGCAATTTATTTCCACTTGAGAGATTACCTCAGAGCACTAATATGCTTTCATGTTACACTTGCAACCTCATTGCCAGCAGTATATATAAGCAAAAATTAGGTCCTCGTCAAACTCAAGTTATTCAACTTACTCAAGTAAATTATTCTAAATTACTTTATGTAAGAATGAAATAAGGAAGATACAACACGTCATAGATAAAATCAGTCATCTATAGGAATGATACAAACTAGGACATCAATAAGCCAGTGAAGAGTTTAAAGAACACAAAATCCTATTCCTGGAAGGGTTATCTTCAGTGAGATAGGATTGGAATGTATTATTATTTTAAAAGCTTAAACAAAAGTAGCAATATTATACTCTGCCCAAAGAATATTATAACAGATGGTTGGCAAGGCTTCTGTAAAAGGGTAGTTCAAAGAGAAAAAACTTGGCATTGTCATTCCCAGTTCTACCTGGAGTATAAAGAAAACTGCCCTGGTTCACAAATACAGGATCTGAGAGGAAGAGTATGTGCTGAACAGGAAAGAGTATGCTGATCAGTCAACTCATTTCTGAGCCAGATTGATCATTTTATTTTTGCCCCTATAAATCAACAATTTATTTTTGTTTCATGGTCCAATCAATATAGATGTGATTAGCAGATGAATCTATCCCCTAGCAATCAACAGACTGATGTGATTAATGCTGGACTGGCATTCAAGTTCTAGTTCTACCACCAAGCAGCGACGTGACTTAGGGCAAATGACTTCACTGCTCTCAGTTTCCTCATGTAGAAAACAAGACAGCCTGACTAACTTAAAACCAAGGTTTCTTTTCAACTCTAAAACTCAATGATTCAGAAACCTGAAAACTACAATAGTAACAATGATGTGTGGTTCAAGAATCTGTGTGTTCAACACTACAAAACTTCTTTGAAGGGAACTGATATAAAAATTTAAATAACACAATAAATGCTTTCTCAAAAAAAAAAATTAGAACCTACTAATAAGACATACACATATAACAGAACTTGGTTCTAAATTATAATCAGAAACTGACATATATGACTCACTAGTAATAGAGATAAGAAACACACTTAACCAATATTCTGTAAAGTCAGGAAAAACTAAAAATGTATTATATGGTTACCCAATTTTAGAAGGAAGATCTAGACTTTGGCTAGATAAAACTAAAGTTATGTTTAAAAGGCAAATGTGTAATACAAAGCATAGAGATGGACTTTAAAAATACTTGACTATAAGAAAGCAAAAAAGTCAGATGCTCAAACAAAATGTTTAAATTGCTATGTAGTGTGGGGGGAGCGGAGGAGAGTAGGAGTGGGGAGAGGAAAAGGAAAATAACTTTTCTCAAAATAGACAATAAAAATGAGGGACTTCCCTGGTGGCGCGGTGGTTGAGAGTCCGCCTGCCAATGCAGGGGATACGGGTTCGATCCCTGGTCCAGGAAGATCCCACATGCCGCGGAGCAACTAGGCCTGTGTGCCACGGCTGCTGAGCCTGTGCTCTAGAGCCCGTGAGCCCGCATGCTGCAACTACTGAAGCCCGTGCGCCTAGAGTCCATGCTCCACAACAGGAGAAGCCCCCGCTCTCTGCAGCTAGAGAGAGCCTGCACGCAGCAATGAGGACCCAACGCAACCAAAACACACATAAAATAAAAATTAAAAAAAAAAAAAAATGAGGAAAAGCAATAAAATACCATAAATTATAGCAGATCAGGAGACCTAAGGCCTATGTAGGCAAAACAACAATTAAAACCTTGCAAGAGGGACTTCCCTGGTGGTCCAGTGGTTAAGACTCTGAGCTCCCAATGCAGGGGGCCCAGGTTTGATCCCTGGTTGGGGAACTAGATCCCGCATGCATGCTGCAACTAAGAGTTCGCATGCCGCAACCAAAGAGTCCGTGTACCACAACTAAAAGATCCCGCATGCCAGCAACGAAGATCCCGCATGCCGCAACTAAGACGCAGTGCAGCCTAAATAAAATAAATAAATAAATGTTTTTAAAAATATAATAAATAAATAAATAAACCTTGCAAGAAAATGCAAAGCCACAGAGAGGTGGTTTAAATATATAAAAAGCCAGATGCTGAATAAAGACTGGATGGAGCACTTGATAAACAGGGTATAAACAGTGACAAGAGCAAGACAACTGACAGGCCTAACTGTAATTTGCTTCAATACTTACTGAAGAAGATATAAGGAAGAAATCTATTTCTACTTTAAAGCATATGAGTCACTGACAGTGAATTAAATTCATCATTAAACAAACAAGATGCTTCCAAACTAATATATCACATGTTAGGTAGTCATGAAGTCCCAAAGTACTCGCATTTAAAAAGAATTTATGTATAAAATTATAAAATTGCAAGGAAGAACCTACTGACAGTCATCTGAGAGAAGTGACCTCCAATAAGACCCAAGAGGACGGAATCGAGATCTCTTTCCTTTATCAACAAAATTTACCCAGCCCCTTGCTCAACTCCTGGCATATTTTGGCACTCAATAAATATTCGCTGAACAAAAATGAACAAAAACATGCCATCAATATAACTCCCATCTATTCAAGAGAAAGGCTCTGGCTGTGAGCTTCAAATCGGTCAAACTGGCAAACCTCTACTAGAGGATGAGATCAGAAGACATATCAGCATAAATAACCTTCTGAGGAAAAGACAAACATGGCTTCTAAAAGAAGAAATCACACCACACCAGTCTACCCAAACTCTCTGAGGAGAAAGTATGTGAATATAACTTATTTAGGCTTTTATAAAAGTCTTGACAAGAGTCTAAATAAAAGGCTATTTTTAAAAAGCCTGAGTGGCCACAGAGTTGAGAATATTTCCCGTGGATGGGGTGTGGTTTATGAGACTGACACACCGTGTACTGCGCAAAGGGGGCAGGTTTACACAGGGCATGACACATAGAAAACTATGGGTGGACGGACGCTGAGGTACTTCCCCGGGAAGTATAAGCAGACGATTGATCTTAGGTAATGTTTCAGAAATGCTATATTTAACATTTTCATAAATTATATGAAAGGTATACAGAGAATTCCCCATTTTGCAGATGGAATGATGAGCTTCCTGACAGTGAAATATTGCACTAAATTGGAAAAATAAGGGAACTGAGAGGTGGAGAAAAATTTTAAGTATATCAAATGAGAAACATTTGCAAAAACTAGGATGTATTTTCAGTTTAGAGAATACTTTGCAAGCATGAAAGGTGTCTAAATATCTGCAGGGCTGTCCAGCAGAAGAGAAACTAGAGTTGCTCCAGGCAGTTCCTGTGTAGACAAAATTAGGCCCAAAGTGGAAACTGCAGAGGGACACATTTCAACTAACATAAGGTCAAGCTTTCTAAGCACCAGACCAGACCTAACTGAAAGGGTGATTCTTACTCTGAATTATCTCTTAAGAGCCCACTGAGATTACAAGCTCCTAAAGTACTGCAGGCAGGAAAACAGCAGGTATTAACAGCATGCAGCATGGAAAAATGAAAAGTAAAGCATTTACAGGAAAAAAATCTAAGTTGTACCTAAAGGATGCATGGCTTCTAGTTAAAAAAGAAATTTTTGAATAATTACAGAATGTTACTTAAAGACAATGTGATTTTTGTATGCAAAGCGGGGAGGGATTGCAAATTCTACTGCCAACAAGGAAAAGACTGTGAATAGAACATATTTTCCTATCCTTCTAACAAATCATAATTTAGCTGTATCTGAAATGCAGTTATGATTGGTTACCATAAATCCAGAAAGGCAAAGCAGTGCTGACAAAGATCCAGAGAAGTATACGTAAATGGAATGACTAAGAGGCTGAAGGAGATGTCACTGGAGATTACATTTTAAAGTCAATCATCTTCAACTGAGAAACATGAAAGCCAAGGGGCACTATGATCAAAATCAGAAAATGTATCAATATGGTAAATACTAATTTATTCATCAAATCTTGGTACAATACATTAAGCTTTTAAACTTGAAAAGATAGATCTTTTTTTCCACAAAAGATAAAAAGAAAGTTGTAGAACGTGTTATCACCAAGCAGTATTTAGGGTTAAGAATACTCAAGAAGTATACAAATTTATGTATATTAAGTCCATTCTGGGCTCCTATAGGATAGAAGTGACATCTGAGGTGAGGCCTTAAGTTTCTGAGGTTAACATCTTATAATTGCCTCACATCAAAACATTCCTTGGTGCCATCTGAGACATGACAATTGGCTGACAGCTCCCTAACAGACTCAGTAAGGCTTGCTGGTATAGTTCTTGTTATTTTTATTATAATTTTTAAAATTTATTTATTTTTATTTTTATTTATTTTTGGCTGCGTTGGGTCTTTGTTACTGCGCGCGGGCTTTCTCTAGTTGCGCGGAGCAGTGGTTTCTCTTGTTGCAGAGCACGGGCTCTAGGCTCGCGGGCTCAACAGTTGTGGCTCGCAGGCTCTAGAGCACTGGTCAGTAGTTATGGTGCATGGGCTTAGTTGCTCCACGGCATGCGGGATCTTCCCGGACCAGGGCTCGAACCCATGTCCCCTGCATTGGCAGGCAGATTCTTAACCACTGCGCCACCAGGGAAGCCCTATAGTTCTTTTTAGTCCTTTATCTATGTATGTACAGTTGTCCCTTGAACAACACAGGTTTGAACTGGTCCACTTATACTCGGATTTTTTCCAATCAATACATACTACGCAATGCTCAATTGAATCCCTGGATGTGGAACTGCAGATACAGAGGGCCTACTGTAAAGTTATATGTGGATTTTCTACTGCACAGAGGTCAGCGCCCCCAATTCTTGCATTGTTCCATGTGTGTAATATATATATATATATATATATATATATATATATATATATATATATATATGTATATATATATATATATATGTGTGTGTATCTTCTTTATCTTTTATATATTTAGAATCCTTATATATCTCTATATCCTGAATTTTTCATTTATCATATACTCAACATTCTAAGACATTAAAAGTTCTTTAAAAATATTGTTTTATGGCTGTATAATAATTCACCATTAAATACGCCATAATTTACCCATTAATCTCACTGCTCATTCAAGTTTATTCCCAATTCTCACTTGTATAATGCTACAATGAATATCTTTAGTCACAAATCTTTCTATATATCTCTATATTTTCCCCCTTAAGATAAATTCCTAGAAGTGGAATTACTGAGTTAAAAGACAGTTTAAGGTTTTTTGATATATGTTGCCAAAATACCTTCCAGAAAAATTGGGCCCAATGCACACTTCCACTAGCAGTTTTAGAGACTGCCCCCTCACTACCTTTGACCATACAGCTCAATTGACAATTTGATAGGCTAAAAAAAAGTAGTATATCATTTTTATCTGAATTCCTTTGATTACTTATCAGAATAAAAATGTTTCTTATATGCTTCTTGGTCATTTGTGTTTCTTCTTTGTGAACTCTGATCATGACCTTTGTCAATAAGGCATTTTTACTTTCTTTCGGCCTTGACAAACTGAAAACCAGCTGAGATGGAGTCACATACCAGTGACTTCAGCTCCCCCTGCTGGCCAAAAAATTACTACCATGATCAAGACCTAGATTAAAGTACCACGTAGACTACACTTAAAAGCTTGCCATTTTCTGGGCTGTTGCTACAAACGCAATTTATACACGGTGATAAAAGATAAAACATTATGTGTCTAAACCCATACTTAACAGAGCTGTGATGGGAAAGGAGAAAGGGGATACCTGATCACTAATGTTTAATGATTAGTGTCACAAAAAATGTTTAAATTATAATCAGTTCACTGCCAAATTACTACCTGGATGGAACATTACAAGCATAAAATTCATTTCTCTATACTTTATTTTTATTGCTGTTATTTTTTTTTATGGCCGCACCGCGTGGGCGCTTTCTGTATCTTAGTTCCCTGACCAGGGATTGAACTCAGGGCCACAGCAATGAAAGGGCCAAGTCCTAACTAACCACTGGACCACCAGGGAAGTCCCTATACTTTATTCCAACAATGTAAAAACATTCTAGTTGCCAGATGACACTGGGTTGTCAGCACACTGGTTCTCTTTTTTAAAAGCAAAAATAAGAAAACAAAAACACCTATGCGCCCTTCATCATTCAATGAACGATTTAAAAACAAAAAACAAAACCCTCTTTGTAACCCTTATTCCAAAGCTACAAAGCTGCTCACACTAAACAGATTGGGTCCTATAGTTCCAAAGGGTAAGGCCAGGATTGGCGAATGGATGTAACTAACTCAGCTTTCCCACTGATACCCTCTTAAAGATGCATTTCACAGGTTGGGCAGTGCAGTGCTCAGACCATTCATTCATTCAACACATTTACTACATGTCATCACTTTGCAAGCAGTGATGATGGAAGACAGGACACAGCCCCTACTCTCAAAGAACTTGGAGACGAGCTGCGTGGAGAAGCAAACCTGCAATCACTGTACAACAGAAGTGCTAGGGATGCACACACAAAGGCAAAGCCTGGGTGCACAGGAAGCTCTCCACGTCAGTTACTGCTGTTACTACACCTCACTGTTATTCAAGAACTAGGACAAGTATGTTTCTAGAACAGGGCAGGAGGTCACTTTAAACAGTGGCAACTGCTTGTGTGAAGGCCCAGGGGCAAAGGAGCAACAAGGTGTACAGAAGGAACTACAAACAGCAGCTCAACGCTGCTGAGCGCAGAGAGCTCAGGAAGGAGCAGAGGAAGTGATCTGGGCCAAGGGCCTGTGTGCTTGGCAAAAGCGTGTGAACTTCACCTCGAAAGCCAGGTAAGCCATGGGGAGGAAACATATGGTCATATGAGGAGACCATTTAGCGCTGGGAAAAACACATTTGCAGATCATCAGTATATGGATGTGGGACTCATACAGAGTGAGACACAAACTTATCTAAGATGTCACTCAGGAATTACACAGGCTGGGAGGAGAGAAGGCCAAGGCAAGGCAAACACTGATTGAAAGAGAAAAAATGTCTGCAAAGAAAACTGAGAAGGAAGAGCCAGAGACGACAGCGACGACAGAAAGAGGCAGCGCTCAGACCACCTGTACTGCACTGTGCGCCAGGCACTCACCTATGTGCTTTTCATGTATTAACGCATTGCCTCCTCACAACAGTCCTGTAATGTTCAGTGCCATTATTTTTAATATTATTTTTCTCATTTTTCAGGTGAGGTAACTGAGGCACAGAGAGGCACACAGTAAGTGCAGAGCTGAAATCTGAATCTAGGAGACTCACTGCAGAGTCCACGTTCTGTATCATGACTCTACAGTGCCTTTCAGAAAGGACGACAGGAAGCCAGGAGGGACCACTACCACCACAGCCGGGGAGGACGGTCAAAGACCACAAGGAGGCCTCAGAAGATAAGGGCAGAAAGGGCAGGTACAGTAGAACACATAGGAAGAAGCTACAAATACTTCATTGGCAAAGGGACCAGTGGTCGCAGTTTAAGCGTTTTGCGTTCGTAAAGCGAGAGACTTGAGTGTGTTTATAAGCTGAGGGACAAGAGCCAACAGGGAATGGGAGGGTGAAAATGGGTTGGGAAAAGGTACAAATGACAGCCAGAGGTCCCTAACAAGGAGGAAGAAAACAGCTCAAGAGACCAGAGAGGTGGCCTAGTATAAGAAGAAACAAATACAGGGACAGTGTTGGGCCCAAGATGAGTCCCTTCCCTGACAGGCTCTGTGCTCTATGACCGAAGAGGCAAAGTCACTGGGGGAAAGAGGTTTTCTTTGTAAGCAAGGCAGATGTTCCACTTCTGAAGAAGCCCCCACAGTCAGATGCTTTTAGAGGGACTTCCCTGGTGGTGCAGTAGGTAAGGCTCTGCGCTCCCAATGCAGGGGGCCCAGGTTCGATCCCTGGTCAGGGAACTAGATCCCAAGTGCATGCCACAACTAAGGAGCCCGTGTGCCACAAACAAGGAGCTGGCAAGCCGCAACTAAGGAGCCCACAAGCTGCAACTAAAGAGCCCGCCTGCCACACCTAAGGAGCCCGCCTACAGCAGCTAAGACCCAGTGCAACCAAATAAATAAATAATTTTTTTTTAAAGATGCTTTTAGAATTATAACATTAATTTATATTCTTTATTTGATTCTTTTACTCCTGTTTTCACTCTTATCTAGCTGTCTCATTAAATTATGATCTAGGTTGCAAACATTTCACAAGATGATTTCTAAGCAAGAAAAAAATCTAGCAAAAACTAAAATCACTAGACTGTTCAGAATAGAAAGATAATTTTTTAAAAAGATAATATTTTTCCATTTCTTCAAGTCAAGTACGTGAATATACTCTCTGAGCTTCCAGAACTTACTATGGCTACTCCCATTGTCCTCTGGAGCAAACCAGCCAACAATGCCCAGAGCTGCTCTCCCGCTCACGGCTTGACTTCTCTCCCCATTTCTGCCTCAGCCTGGTCAGTACTCTCTCTGGCCTAGTCAAATGGCCCCTCGGCCCACAGTCCAAACAGTTATCCAATACCATGAACTCCTTCACTTCAGGATAGGGACACAGGAAAAGGAATTTGGGAACTAGCCTCTGATAACAACTAACAAAGCAATTTCATGACACATATTTATCTAAAGCAGTTCCAGACCACTGTAAAAATCGGATGAAAGCAATGGACCCTTCCTCTCCGTAAAATGCACACAGGCAAAACCACATCATTTTGCATCAGACTGTCAAAAAGCTGTCATCTTCATGTTATCCTATCCACAGAAAAGTCCCTCCAGCCATCGTTAAAGATCTATTTACTCTTCCTTGGCAAATAATTTATATAAGCTTAGTTTGCTGATATCCTAACCTACCACAGAAAGAAGGCATTAAAATAAAGGGGAGAGTTTCTGGAGGCTGGAACAAGGCCAGTAACAGCCGGATACTAAGGTAGGAGATCAGGAAAGTAGATAATCACAGACTAAAGAAAATGAAGACTAGCCCGAGAGTATGTAATACATGCACACTACTCCATGAATACAGTTTATTTTACGGCCTCCAAAGGCACGTTACATTTCAGCACAGTACAATAAGTGGTGGGCATAGTGTAGATCTTCCATAATTTTGAATTATTATTAAAAAATAAAATTTTGTTCAGAGCACTTTTTTTTTTTTTTTTAATTTGGCTGCGTGGCTTGTGGGATCTTAGTTCCCCAACCAGGGATCGAACCCAGGCCCTCCGCAGTGACAGCAAGGAATCCTAACCACTGGACCACCAGGGAATTCCCCAGAGTGCCTCTTAAAGAGGCAGAAAAGCATGTAAAAGCACCTTTTAGAAAAATTTTCACCTAAGTAAACTTTTAAAGTTGTAACACTAGTTTCAGGAGAGGAAACCATCAAACAAAGGTACATACAGGCCAGTTGAGAAAGGTAAGATTTTAAAACAAAACAGAAAGGTCAGCAGCAGCCAGATTATCATGTGTCTATATGCTACATCAAAAAGGTTGAACTTTACCCTAAAGGCAAATAGGAGGGGAATGGCGGCAGAGGGCGGGCCAAATCAGTCAGGCCAGAGAAGGAACTTCCTCAAGGTCCTGCTATTTCTGGAATGACCCATACTGTCAACCCCCCAAAGAAGCTAAATGCTGGAGGATAACCATGCCGGCTTCTTCAAGTACGGCATCTGACTGAACATAAAACATCTCTTTATTCACACAGAGAATGTGTTAATTCCACATTACTGAGTATCCTTAGCTCCCAAACCCCTCGAGAGAGATACCTGGGCTTAATTCTTACGTAGTGAGGAAATCCCAAGGTTTCATCAATTTCTTTTTTTTTTTTTTTTTTTTGCTGGAAGACAATTTTATTTTTATTTATTTATTTATTTATTTATTTATTTATTTTTAGTTATTTCTGAGATATACATTTTAAAGTAATAACTAGGATTATTACTTATAACATTATACCAGGGTTTCATCAATTTCCACAAAGGATGAGACATGGAGAACAGCCTGTAATCCTGACCTTAATTTTTCAAATCAGAATTTTACTGATAGCTAAAAGAAAAAGAATATTACCACCTTCTAAAGTTTCAATTTTATATAAATCTAAAGCTTCAATAACAAAATCTATATATTAAAGACAATTGAGATAAACAAGGCCCTACTGTATAGCGCAGGGAACTATAGTCAATATCTTGTAATAAACAATAATGGAAAAGCATCTGAAAAAGTGATTCAGTTATATATCACTTTGCTGTACACCAGAAACTAATACAACATTGTAAATCAACTATACTTCAATAAAAATTAATTAAAAAAATTAAGAAGACAAATGCATGAGACACCTAAAGAAATAATCTACTTCTTTAAATCATATGACCAATTTGCACCAAAATTTTCATTTCCTATGTGTAGGTGTTGACGGTCTGCTACCCATGATGAGTAACATTAGTCTATAGGGCTGATGAGGCTAATGGATGTTGTCATGGGTTGAATTTTGTCCCCCACGAAGAAGATATTTTGTACCACTAACCCCTAGTACCTCAGAATGTGACCTTAGTTGGAGAAAGAGTCTTTACAGAGGTAATCAAGTTAAAATGAGCTCATTAGGATGGGCCCTAATCCAGTACGACTGCTGTCCTTTTAAAAAGGAGAATTTTTGAACAAAAAAGACACATACACAGAGAGAACTCTGTGTACAGACTGGAGTTATGCTGCCACAAGCCAAGGACCTACCAGATGCTAGAGGAGAGACCTGGAAGAGATCCTGCCCCAGCACCTTCAGATGGAGCATGCCCCTGCCCTCAGACTTCTAGCCTCCAGAACTGAGAGACAATACATTTCTGTTGTTTAAGCCACTTAGTTTGTGGCACTTTGTTATGGCAGCCCTAGCAAACAGATGTCATGAAGAAAATTAGCAGCTTGTGTTTGTTGAGCACATACCAAGTGTTATTCTAAGCACTTCGCATCAACAAACTCATTTAGTCCTTACAAAATCCACCATAGGATCTAGGTACTACAATTATACACTTTTCACAGGTAAGGACACCAAGTCTCTAAGAGGATGAGACACTTGCCCAACATCAGGCAGAGCCCCCAACTATGACCACTAGCTACAAGGAACTATTATTTTTAGTAATTACTTTAATAACAGTAGTAGTTCACTAAGCCAAATCGCAGATATAATATACACAAAGATCCTCTGAAGTAAATGTTAATTTCATTTCCAGTACAAAGGAGGACCCTGAACCTCCGAGAGATTTTTAAATTTCTTAAAATTGCCCCACATCACATAACCAAGAATGTGATAGTGTATCTAATTGCCAACTGGAGGGAATAAACAATGAAAATCTTTTTTTTACTAACTTTAAGAGCAAGTGAAATTTTTTAATGCCTGACCTTGCAATTCAATACTAGAAATATAAACCTACAAATTTGAAATTCTTCAAGATCCCAGGAGAAAATGTGCCCTAGATTACAGTACCCTTTGTATATGCACCCCTTCAACCACTGTTCAAGAGCTGTTGCCCTCTCATTTGTGGCTCCTTGACATTTCTCTGACTTCCAGACACAGAAGAAGAAAAGATGTAAGGATTGGAAGTTTTTAAAAACTTTTTTGTATTTTTTGATTTTGATACAAACATCGGAAAGTGTGAAAAAAAAATATAATACAGCGAGAAGTCTCCTTCCCACTATGTCCTCTACCTGACCAGTTTCTAGACTTAACAGGTAACTGATGTCACCATTTTCTTGTTTATTCTTCTGAAGTGTTTTTTAATGCATATACAACAAGCCAATACAAATTTTCTTTTCTCCCTTCTTTTTTTTCAAAAAACACAAAGGGTAACATATCATACACACTTTTCTGCATCTTGCTTTTATTGCCTAAATGTTTATCCTGGAGATCTTTCCATATCCTATTGAATCATATTTTAATTATGTCCTTTTGTTTGTCAAGAATACTTTTTACTTGCTTTCATCATAGTTCAGTCTAGCACACAAGGCACTAGCACACAGGCAACCAGCAGTCCCTGAGAGCTACCTGAGACAACTGATGGTGGCACCATATCACACACCAAAGACCTTGTTATCTCTTCTCTCCATCTCATCTTCACTTTGATCTTTTCTCCAACTCACCCAATTCTCCTCCTCCTCCTCCCTGTTCTTCTCCCATCTCACACATACCCTAACCCTGACAACTGTACATAAAAACACCAAACATCACTGATACTGCTTAGTCATGGCTAGCAATAAAAAAGCTGCAGACCCCTGATATAGAGAAAGGGGTAAATAACTCCATGGGAACTAATTAACAAGAGTGCCTTAGGGACTTCCCTGGTGGTCCAGAGGATAAGACTCCTCACTCCCAATGCAGGGGGCCCAGGTTCGATCCCTGGTCGGGGAACTAGATCCTGCAGGCATGCCACAACTAAGACCCGGAGCAACCGAAATAAATAAATAAATGTTTTTTTTTGTTTTGTTTTTTTAAAAGAGTGCCTTGGGCTTCCCTGGTGGCGCAGTGGTTGAGAATCTGCCTGCCAATGCAGGGGACACGGGTTCGAGCCCTGGTCTGGGAAGATCCCACATGCCGCGGAGCAACCAGGCCTGTGTGCCACAATTACTGACCCTGCGCATCTGGAGCCTGTGCTCCGCAACACGAGAGGCCGCGATAGTGAGAGGCCCGCGCACCGCGATGAAGAATGGCCCCCACCTGCCGCAACTAGAGGAAGCCCTCGCACAGAAACGAAGACCCAACACAGCCAAAAATAAAATAAATAAGTAAATAAATAAATAAATTTTAAAAATGCAAAAAAAAAAAAGAGTGCCTTAAATTGAGGAGTTTTTGTTTGGAGTTATTTTTCCTTTGTTATTTATGTTTCTTTTTGTACTTTCATTCTTGGAAAGGGTGAGTATTGGTACTATTTTCTATAAGCCTGGGAAAAGAAATAAGCACATAATGAGGTCTGACGTTTAAGTAATGCCTTATAGAACTAGAGTTCATGCTGAAATAAGATAATCAGAAACAAAGTGTAAGAACTATAGAAAATAAATATTTTGGCTCCAAAGTATACATTTTAATTAGCCTACCTTTTTTTTTTTTTGACTTAAAAATAAGCAGTTGCAATCTGAAAACACATCTCAGAAACATTTTAAAGGTATTCACAAATGAAAAAGAGAATAAAGTTCCCTCTCTCTTTTTTATTTTCCATCCTGCAAGTTCAAAGTTATCCTTTTCCCATTCCCCCCCAAAAAAGTGCCTTTTTTTTTTTTTTTTTTTTATAAATTTATTTATTTATTTATGGCTGTGTTGGGTCTTCGTTTCTGTGCGAGGGCCTTCTCCAGTTGCGGCGAGTGGGGGCCACTCTTCATCGCAGTGCGTGGGCCTCTCATTATCGCGGCCTCTCTTGTTGCGGAGCACAGGCTCCAGACATGCAGGCTCAGTAGTTGTGGCCCACGGGCCTAGTTGCTCCGCGGCATGTGGGATCTTCCCAGACCAGGGCTCAAACCCGTGTCCCCTGCATTGGCAGGCAGACTCTCAACCACTGCGCCACCAGGGAAGCCCCAAAAAAGTGCCTTTTTCCCCTGCCCAGATCACACTACAGTTTTTAAGGGTTTTTCTTAAGTCATAAAAGGAGGAGGAAAATGTTAGCAAATAAAAAATTTGTTTAGACTCAGAAGAGGTCTTCCATTGAGCAAAGGGTTAAATTAAGGCAGTCACATAACTACATTCTTAAGTAGTTAACAGGTGGTAACACACAGTATGGAGTACTGACTTCACTCTGTATTCCTGTCATTCCAGAGGGCTTTGGTGCAACTTCAAGGGTTAGTGTAGAACTTGCCCAGGTTCAGAGATTTAGAGGTAAAATGTCATATATATAGATATATAGATATCTAATCTATATCTATAGAAATATAGATCTTAAAAAGCAGGTCTCTATGTATCTAATCCATTAGTTAAAACTGTAAAATAAAAATCTAATATATTGATCCCCAGTTCCTTGGGTTTCTACGGAACTAGAACCTGTGGATATCCCCTTGCCTGCTTCCTAAAGACAACAAATGCCACCAGGTCGTGGCACTAAACACTCAATACCAAAGAGAAATATTCTTGTACAAGGTCCTCCAGTTCCTATAGGTTCAGGACTTCTGGCTGGGTTTCCCATGCAACCCCTCCAACTCTACAGGGAGACTGGCTAGAAAAACTGTGTCTCTCTGGCTTCCTTTATACTAATATAAGCACTCCTCATCCAACAATAGCAGCTGCAACATAAATGAAGATGAGAACTCAGTCTACATTTACCTAAAGATTTCCCACAATCCAAATATTTAGTTTACACAGACTGCATTAATATCTGATTTATTCACTGCATTAATTTGGAATTCCACAGGACAGATTACCAGACAACAATCTTAACTACACTAGTATTTAGCTCTGAAGGAAGCAACCTGTGCCACCCCATGAAGCTGGTGGGGGTCTTCCATCACTCCTTATCTTTCCCCATCCTTCCTCCCATTTTCCTCCCTACGTGTATCTGAAGCTTTGTCCTCTGCTTAGTCCTAATGGAGACATATATGTACAAGAACTTGAAGTAGCCAAGAGACTGGAGAACCACCACATCACTGAAAGCTTTTTAATGTAAAGATCATCTGCCCACACTGCCCCCAAAGAGGCGCATCTTGTGAGATGAAACATGGCACAAAGTGCTACCTGTTGAGAAAAATGGTGTAAATTCGCATGCAAAGGACCAGGGAATAGCAGGAGAACTCTCCAACAGAGCTATACACATAAACGAACAGGTCTTAGAATGTTCTAACATACTAAATGAAGTTTCGGAGTAAATAAATGGCTAGTGACACATCTTTTGTAACACATGAATCAGCTACAGATTTGCAAGAGTGGGACACACCCTAGCACCTATGACACTAAAGTACCTGTTTGAAAGTGGACCTGGCTGTCTGAATTGCCAATCCATCCTACTGAGATTGGAACAGAATTTTACAACTATGTGGGTTGTCATAATTTAAAATTAAAAAATAAACACATCATTTTCATGGAAATTAATTTGAGAACTTCATTAATATTTTAACACCAATGATTAAGAACAGTAGCAATACAAAGTAAGGAGTAACTAATCAGTCCTAGGAAGCAAACACAACAGTTTTTTTGAGGGGAAAGGAATGTCGGGTAAGAGGGTTGACGAACTGCAAATTCAAGAACTAGAAAATCCTCAATTGTAAAGAAAAAGAAATAATATGAGGCCTTTAATTAAAAAAAAAAATAAAACACATCTTACCTTAAGAAGCATCCAAATAGCATTCATAGTGTCAGGAATAGTTCAGACAATACTCAGAAATGAGCAAGAAGGGAGTCTTAGTAATCCCCCAGTCACCAAGTATGAGCAGGAAGGAAAATCTTTTGTTTCAAGAAGGTATCTGAAAGAGAGGACTTTCATTTAGATTTAAAATAATCAAGAATAAGCAAATAAAAAAGAATAAGCAAATAGTTTAAGCTATCTGGACAGAGATTTGAAGTACTGTTTGCCTCACCATCTTGAAAAGATGTAGAAAATACCATCCCCTTTGGAAAAGGACAAATGTGTGTGGTATAGGTATCTCCGTATGTATGTAGAAATATATTTTTCCATAAAATTGGATTAAATGTATAACACATATTTTAGATAATATAAAATTGCTTATCAAATAATTAGAAAGCCAAAACCATTTTTCCCAGATAGAAAAATGATTATCCAGGGTACCTCATAAACACTATTAAAAAATGATTTGTTAACTGATCACCTAAAAAAGCTCCTTGCGGGGACTTCCCTGGTGGCCCAGGGGTTAAGAATCCACCTGCCAATGCAGGGGACATGGGTTTGAGCCCTAGTCCGGGAAGATCCCACATGCTGCGGAGCAACTAAGCCCGTGTGCCACAACTACTGAGTCTGTGCTCTAGAGCCCATGAGCCACAACTACTGAGCCTGCGTGCCACAACTACTGAAGCCTACACGCCTAGAGCCCATGCTCTGCAACAAGAGAAGCCACCGCAATGAGAAGCCTGTGTACCACAACGAAGACCCAACACAGCCAAAAATAAGTAAATAAAATAAATTTTTTTTAAAAAGCCCCTTGCCACGTTTAGTTTTATTTAATAAATTAAAACCTCTCTGATCATTCTGATTGTCCTAAATTTTCTTGAGTTTAAGTTGCAGAGCCCATTCTACATGAAAAGTAAAATCCATTCTTGACTAAAGTGCTACAAACAAAAGACTCTTCTTTCTTAGAGATCTTTAAAAGCAAACCAAACAACTTAATTTTGAGGATGGGAGGGAGGCAAGTTTGTCTGGAGGTAGGAGGATGGATTAAATGACCTCTTGTAGGATCCTTGCCCACGTCCTAGGCCTGAATGAAAATTCCAGCTTAACCAGTTACTGCTTCGCTTAAAATGGAGGCTTGCCCGAGTAGGGACAAAAATAACAGCACCCACCTCTGTAAAATAAATTTCAAAAAATTCAAAGAATATACAGTACCCTCATTTTTAAGAAAAATTAAAAATAAAAACCTCTGGAGTGGATTTGTTCTTCCTATGCGTTTGTCACTTCGGCTTCAAAGACTTGGCATCACTTTCCTTACCGCTCGTCGGATTTTTTTTTGAGGGGGGGAAGGTAGGGGGGAGTTTGACTCTTGACCCAAGTCTCGGGAGGGCTTAAGAGCCCCTCCATGATCCCCACCGCAAAAGCCAAGGGGCGAAGAGAAAGGGGAGAGCCCGAGTTCCCACCCCTCCCCCCACCCTGGACCCCAGTCCCAAACCTACCCCCCTTCCCACAGTGGTGCGACTCCTTCTGCCCCAAACCCATTGTTAGGGAGGGGGCGAAAGGGAGAGTGGGCTCAAGCAGGGGCGCCTGCGGCCGTTGCCCCGGCTCGCTTCAGGAGGGGGCGGCCCGAGGGATGCAGCTTCCCTTCCTCTCCGCGTCGGTCCGTCCCACCTCGGCTCGGCCTGGCGCCCCGGGCTCTGCTCAGCGCCCCCGGCCCCGGGCCCGGCCCAGCCCGCCCCCAGAGCAACAGGCCCCCAGCCCCTCTGCCCGCAACCTGGGGCCCAGGCCTGCGGGTGGGCGCGGGGCGGGGGTCCCTGTGCCCCACACACGCGTCCCCGCTCCCCCAGCCCAGCCGCTTCCAGGGCCCTCGGCGGCGCCCGCTCCCCGGGCCCGTCGGCCCCCCGCCTCCCGGCCGGGCCGCCCCCCCAGGTTCCCGCGGTCGGGGCCGCCTACCCTTCCCCACCATCACCCCTACCGACTCGTGCCCCCACCCCCTCGGGCACCAGTGCCAACGGCGGCTCCCCCAGCCCCGGACCTACCTGCACGGCTCAACCAAGCCTAGAAGTGGGGGCGGGGAATCTTCCGCCCTCCTATGTCTCTCATTGGCCCTTCCGAGGAACATCGGGAGCGCCATTGGCTGATGGAGGATGTCCGTCAGAGCGGTGGGGCGGGACAGAAGCGGAGAGGGATGCTGGTGCCTCGGCGTCTCTGTCTCTGGGTATCTCTCTGTCTCTGTCTCAGCTCCTGGAAATGAGAGACATTTGGATGAGAGGACTGGAAAGGGGCCTCAGGTGGAAGGAATAGAAATAGGAACCCTGGCAGAGCTTCCCACCAGTCTGCCACTCCGAACCCCCTACCTAAGTCCCCTTGAGATCCTCTTACCCATCACCCCCAACCCCGGCCCCTCACCCTTGTAGGTTCTTCATCCAGGAAGCGATGTGATGAAAACTCGAGGCCGGAAGGCCACAGAGGGAGATTTTATATAGGTATATAAAATATACACATACAAATACTTATATATAAAGTCAACCAGATATAAGGTCACTAGGGCCTGGAGAGGGAAGGGCACACATCTCACAGGCAAGGAAGGACTTGAGATATAGCCAAAATAAGAAAGAATCAAAAATCACTCTAAGAGCTGAGAACAGTGGTTTCTTCCTAGGAGGGGAGCTGAGACGACCGGGTGGGAGGAAGACTTACATTTCACTGTATATCCTTTTGTATCTTTTGATTTTAGTACCGTTCACAAAGATTCCCATTTTTTGAATTTAATTAGCTTAAATTTTAAAATAATTCTAAGGTTGCAAAACCAGGGGGACAGATAAGATGGTCGTCCAGGCAAAGCGGGACAACATGCAGATTTAGAGAGGAATTTTAGTTTTTAATATGTTCAGTTCCAGATACCAGTGGTAAACCAAGTAGAGGTGTCCCAGAGGCAAGTGGAGTTAGGAAACTTGGGAGAGGGTGGATAATCTGGACTAGGGGAGATTTGGAGTTCTCCGCCTAAATATGGTGATAAGTGACATGCTAAAGGATAAAATCCCCATAGAAATGGAAAGAGACACCCACAGTAAGGTCAGGAGCGTGAAAAGAAACAGAAAGAGGGTCAGTGAGACAAGAACAAGAGAGTGAAAAGGTATGAAAGTTAAGGGAGGAAGGGTCTCTGGAAAAATAAAATAGTAAAACTATGAGAACCTCACAGGTCTTACGACTCACTTCAGAGACCCTCTTTAGCCTCATTCAATAAGAATGAAAACTTGCTGTACACCTGAAACTAACACAACATTGTAAATCAATTATACTTCAATTTTTAAAAAGCTTTTTAATTAAAAAACAAAAAGAATGAAAGCCAAGAGAATACTCAAAAAGCAGAGTTCTTAACTTTTTCATACATGCACCCTTCTCAGAATGTTTTTAAATGCATGACAAATATACACAGAAATTCAAAGGAAACCAATTACATTAAAATACAATTTTCAAGATATTTTTTAAAGTGTAACATAGCAATATATGTGCTTTGTATTAAATCTATTAAATAATAAGATCTAGTGGCAGGCCTAATGACCACCATAATTTTGAGGTGGTAAATGAGTAAAAATAATATTTCAAGATACCCACAACTGTCATATAATAAGAAAATACCTGTGATTTCTATTGGTGACAAGATCACAGGTACTGCTAATACTACTTGGTTTGTTATCTCCATTCATAATTGAAGGAAATACTAATTTCCTGTTTTTAATTTTCTGTTAGACTTTTGCAAAAATACAGGCATATTACCTTTTCCTGATCCAAGTTCATGGATTTCCTAATCTATGGACCCCAGGTTAAGAAATCCTATCGGAAAGAAATCATTCTTCCCCTACCCACATAGAGGTGTGACCGTGCTTCCCCCACCCCCATCTCTGTCTCTCTCTTACCCTTCCCCACTTGCTCCAAGCACCCTCTGGTCCCCAGTCCTGCCTGCAGATGTTTGACGGCTCTGTGACACTAAGAACAGGGGTGATGAATGAGGGTTGGAGGAAAGATATATATACACCTTATCTGTCTTCAAAGAAAAAAGAGAAAGCTCTGAGGTGTATTGCAGATCCGAAAAGATGAGGAAGAGGAGCCCAGGATGGGGTATCATTCACTACCAAGAGGGAAAAAAATTATAAAAAGAAAACATCTTTATCAGTTAAGAAAGAATCTTTTCTCTGAGTTTATTAATATTGCTCAAATTAGCCCTAGAGAACATCTGCAATTCAGTATCTTATTTCATAAATCTGTAAAATTGGGCAAAAAATAGTAACTACCTCCTAGGGGTTTTGTGAGGATTAAATTAGTTAATACATATAATGGATTTAAAATAGTGCCTGACACAGGCTAAACACTCAGTTTTTTGTTTTTTGTTTTCTTTTTTTTAAACATCTTTATTGAAGTATAATTGCCTTACAATGGTGTGTTAGCTTCTGCTTTATAACAAAGTGAATCAGTTATACATATACAATATGTTCCCATTTCTCTTCCCTCTTGCATCTCCCTCCCTCCCACCCTCCCCATCCCACCCCTCTAGGTGGTCACAAAGCACCGAGCTGATCTCCCTGTGCTATGCGGCTGCTTCCCACTAGCTATCTATTTTACATTTGGTAGTGTATATATGTCCATGACACTCTCTTACCCTGTCACATCTCACCCCACCCCCTCCCCATATCCTCAAGTCCATTCTCTAGTAGGTCTGTGTCTTTATTCCCGTCTTGCCACTAGGTTCTTCATGGCCTTTTTTTTTTTCCTTAGATTCCGTATATATGTGTTAGCATACTGTATTTGTTTTTCTCTTTCTGACTTACTTCACTCTGTATGACAGACTCTAACTCCATCCACCTCATTACAAATACCTCCATTTCATTTCTTTTTATGGCTGAGTAATATTCCATTGTATATATATGCCACATCTTCTTTATCCATTCATCTGTCGATGGACATTTAGGTTGCTTCCATGTCCTGGCTATTGTAAATAGAGCTGCAATGAACATTTTGGTACATGACTCTTTTTGACCTATGTAAACACTCAGTTTTTAACTATCTTTATTATTATATTTGGCATGCTGCTTTCCGGCGCATTCCATGAAAATTTCTGGTAAGATTATTTGTATTAATGACATATATAGTAGCAAATTGAGTGCTAAGAAGGTTAGCCCAGAACTCTTGCTTTTCATTTAAATCCTTCAAAATTAGAATACTCCATTTTTTCCAGGTACATTTTCATTCCTCTAGGGGGGAATAATATCAGTGTCTCTTTAAAGTGATTGTAAACTTGGAAAAAAATGTCTGGCTACTCATATTACAAAGGACTAATTTCCATAATGCTGTATATAAAGACCTCCTACAAATCAATAAATAAAGCCCAGCAATCCTTGTACACTGCTGGTGGGAGTGTAAACTGGTACAGCCACTTTGGAAATGACTTTGATATAATCCAATAAAAGTTAAGATATACATACTCTATCAGAGCAGTCCCACTACTACATATACATTATTAGGGAATGCAGAATTTCAAGTGTCAGGATGACTATACAAGAATATTCATAGCAGCGTTGTTCCTCAGTGACCCAGAAAGGAAACAGCCCAAATGTCTACCAAGCATAAATGGTTAAATTGTGATATATTTGTACAGTGAAAATTAATAAATGATGGTTATATTCAACAACATGAGTACCTTTTTGCAAAGGTAATATTGAACACAAAAGAAAGCAAGATACAAAAAAATATATCTAGTATTATTCCATTTATATAGAGTTTAAAAGCAGGCAAAAGTAAACTATATTCTTTAGGGATGCGTAGATAGGAGGTAAAATAAGGAAAAAGAAGGAAATGAACACAATAAAAGTCAGGAGAGCCGGTCGGGGGCAGAAGGAGTTTTGTTTGATTGGGAGTAGGGGTTGTTCTTAGGGGCTGGCAGTGTTATACTTTTGATCAAGTGACGGGTACACAAGTATTTGCTCTGTAACTATTTATTAAAATGTACCCCAAAATGTATATTTTTTTTCTGTATGTATGTTATATTTCACAAAGAAAATATTTTTTAAAAAAATCTCTGTAGAAAAAAATGGACAAAAGATACGACAGAAATTTCACATAAAAGGAAAATAAGAATTGTTCTTAAACAAATGAAAAGATGCTAAACTTTACTAAAAGACGTGCATTTAAAACTCCACTGAGGGAATTCCCTGGCGGTCCAGTGGTTAGGACTCCGTGATTTCACTGCTGAGGGTGAGGGTTCGATCCCTGGTCAGGGAACTAAGATCACATGAGGCATGACCAAAAAAACCGAAAAACAAAAAAAACTCCACTGAGATACTAACAGGTCATGAAGATAACGCTTGCTAACACATTGTGTTGGCAATGGAGAAGGGAATAGCCATTTTTTGCATCACTGGTGAAAATATAAGTTGTTCCAACATCTATGGAGGGCAATTAGGTAATAGCCATCAAAATTATAAATGCAAATAACCTTTAATTCAGCAATTCCATCCCTAGGGATTTATTCATTCATTCAAATATTTATTTAGCACCAACTATGTGGCAGGCACTGTTTTATGCTCTAGAATTTATCATATATTCTATGAAAAGTCTGGGAACATGGGGCTGTTTATTATTATCATAGAGTTGCTCACAAGAAAGAAGGCTTGAATCTCAACCAGAGAATACAATTAAGATTATATCAGAGCACATTAAATAAAATGAAAAAAGTGTAATAAATGTTTCCCTACTTACAAATCTTTAGATAATCTGTGTATACACGGCTATTGGTTTGTTTTTGAAACATTGTAAACGATGAGGAGAATAAAATTTAAATGCACTTCATTACAGGAGTGGTTAAATAAATTATGATTTGCATCCTGCTCTGTCACCAGGGCTGTCTTCATGGGCATGTGAGCTATGCAGTCACACAGGGTCCCACACTCAGAAGGGCCTCATGATTTGCTGTTGCCTCTTGAAGCAGAGGAGCTATGAACAAATTGGGTGTCACCATTCCTTGCCACCTCATTCGCAAATAGCATCTGTGATGTTCCATGAGCACAGAATTCTGGTGGACTCGTGATATGTGGGAAATTCAGCAAATTTGTACAAGGTAAGTGTGTTACATGTATGACTGACTAAGCATTGAGAGGCCATGCTTTCCTTTTGAACTAGAACTTGCTCTGAAGCCAGAAAGAAGACAGTTTTCTAAGAAACATGGAAGACCAAGGAGCCATATCATATCATTTCTTACTTGCGTTACTTCTCCGTGTTAGCCAATCACTTATGCTGAAAATGATGACCTAGAAGGCGACAAGGCAACCCAGAGTTCCTTTTCCTTTCAGTCCTTCCTTGCTTATCAGGAAGCTGAAAGTAAAGTGTTGGTAGAATGTGCACATATCAAGAAGTGAAATCAAAACATTTGAGTTCATTTATCTAGAGTTCCCATTGTTCTGGTAAGAATAAATTAGACGTGCGAGTACAAGTTACAAAATACAAATTGTATAATTTCGGTGATTCAACATAGGAGTTAAATGCTCTTTAAAACTGGCATTGCACAATATAAAGAAGGATGGTAAATTTCATAATAACGATTTAAATTTAAAATTTCTCTTTACTTAGATGACATTGAATAGCAAATAAAAAGCACCATGGTGAGACAAGTTAGAGACCATGAAAGAATGGAAAAAGCTTTATATTTTAGTGCCTTTAATGGTACTTTCCCCCTGCTTTTTGAATAAGGGACCCACATTTTCACTTTGCACTGAGCCCCTCAAATTAGATAGCTTGTCCTGTTCGTCACTTATGAATTTTGTGACATTGGGCAAGTTATTTAAACACTCACCTCTGCAAAGTGGGAAGAACAATCATACCTATCTAATAGTATTGTTGAGAGGATTAAATATGCTAATAAGTAAAACTCTTAAAGTTTAGCTATTTTATATTTAATATTATTATCATTATAGCTGTGTTGCTATTATCAAATAGACCATAGAAGAGTATCCAGTCTTAAAAAAGAAAGAGGAAGTCTTTCTTTTACTACATGTACTGCTAGAGAGTGATCTCCAAAATATATTAAGTGAAAAAACAAAAAAAGGTGTCAAACAATGTTTTTGACATGCTTCCATTTGTGTAAGGAAGGAGACAAAAAAAAATGTCTTACATATGTACTTGCATACACTTAAAACGTGTTTCTGGGAGAGGTCACAATTAAATAACACTGGTTGCTTTCAGGGAGCGGAACCGAGCAGCTGGAAGATGAGGTGAGAGGGGAATTTTTCTCTCTTCAAACTTTTGAACCATGTCAAAGTATCACTTATCAAAAAATAAATTAAACATTTTAAACATCTTCTATATTTTATTTTACACAATGCGCTGCCAGGCACAGAAGCCTAAATAAATAACTGTTGGCTAAAATATTTCTTTAGAATTTAAAATGGGGGCTTCCCTGGTGGGGCAGTGGTTAAGAATCCACCTGCCAAGGCACGGGACACAGGTTCAAGCCCTGGTCCAGGAAGATCCCACATGCCGCGGAGCAACTAAGCCCGTGCGCCACAACTACTGAGCCTGCGCTCTAGAGCCCGTGAGCCACAACTACTGAGGCTGCGCGCCACAACAACTGAAGCCCACGCACCTAGAGCCCGTGCTCCGCAGCAAGAGAAGCCACCGCGATGAGAAGCCCGCGCACCGCAATGAAGAGTAGCCCCCACTCTCCGCAACTAGAGAAAGCCCGCACGCAGCAACGAAGACCCAACACAGCCAAAAATAAATATAAATAAAATAAATAAATTGAAAACTATATATTTTAAAAAATTTTTAAAGGGGTAAGATCAGTTATAAGCTCTTTTTTCTCAGTCAGACACAAAGGCGTCTGATGTGACATTCCAAAGTAAAGACAGTAACTACAGTATCTAAAGTAAGCTTGTACTTTTCATCCTTGTTTGTCCATACATAGAACCCTGTGTGACACTTTACAGAGAAACTATAGAAAATCTTGGTGATTAGACAGACCAGGCGAGGTTAAGGAGCTTGTGCTAGTCCCAGATGGGCTTGGTTGGTGATAGATTGGGGTGCTTTCCACTTACCAGGTTCTGTACTGGAGGGGCAGCAGTGAAGAGGAAAACCAAATTTCATTTTCACCAAGTAATTACGATACACTGTGATGAGAGTTAGGGTAATGGAGGTTCCTGTGACCATGGGTGCACATATTAGGGGGACAAGCAAATTCTGTCCCTCAGTTTTATTTCCCCAACAACTGCACTGAGATCTTATAATAACAGCTCATGTGTTCTAGTCAAAGATGATACACCAAACCATTATCCAAAAGCCATGTTCCTTAAGTCTGGGTGATCCGTTCACCCGCACCTATGGGCCTCATTGTACACAATTGATCTGTGAAGATCAGGGGTGGGGATGTAATTTGGGGCCATGTGACTCATGAACAGGAAGTACCAATAGCAGTGGTTTTACCATGTAGGATCTTAGGCAAATATTTAATGACTTGATTTCTCAGTTTTCTCAAAATAATACCTACCTCCTAGGGTTGTTGTCAATATTAACACAGGTAAAGCCTTGCACAGAGTAGATGCTCAGTAAAGGTGGCCTGATGCTATTGCTGTTACTGTTCAGTCCTTAGGACTCTGGCCTTCTGGTTTAAAATATGAGAAGAGATGAGATCCTGAGTTGTATGCAGTACTCTCACATCCTTTCACTTGTGTTGATTTTCCTTCACAGTATCACATATTTACCACTTCCTTTCCTTCCCACTGTCATCAGCTTAGTTAAGAGATCACTGGATGGTGATATTCAGTAGGACTGGAGTAAAATGCAAGTAGGTATATGTTGACTCTATTTATTCCTAAGTAATAGCACAAGACGCTGGGCTGTCCCTCATGAACCCCAGCAGCTGGTTGCTGACTGCTGTTAGCAATTAGGTTTCTGTACATCTAAATCTCTATAGTCATTAAGAAAATAGTTATTGAGCACCTGCCAAGGTGCTAAAGATGCAATGATGATTAAGATGGTGTCCCTGCCTTCAAAGTTTACATGGAAGTGGGGAAAACAGACAAAAACAGACAAAAGCCTTACAATGGAATAAATGCTGAGATAGAGGGAAGCATGGGCGTGAGGTGGGCAAGCAGGGAACAGAGGGAACAGCATGTGCAAAGCCCAGAAGGTGAGAGACAGCAACCACTTTCCAGAAACTGATAGTTCAGTATGGCTGAAGCATGGCGTTCAAGAAAGAAAATTAATTAATCTGGAATAGTGGTCTCAAACTTCAATATGCATTGAAACCACCCTTGTTAAAAGAGCCTCCTGGGCTCCATCCCTGGAGATTCTGATTTAGTGGGTAGGAGTGAGGTCTACTGACCAGAGTGGCCAGTCTGAGGGCCACATTCTGAGAACCACTGATCTAGAGAAGAGGAGGGGTAGGATCAACCTGCAGAGAGCCTTGAATATTATGCTGAGAGGTGTATGCTCCACACTTGGGGGCATGGAGAACTTTTTTAAAAAATTTATTTTATTGACGTATAGTTGATTTACAATGTTGTGTTAGTTTCTGCTGTACAGCAAAGTGATTCAGTTATGCATATATATATTCTTTTTCAAAAATATGGAACGCTTTGCGAATTTGTGCGTCATCCTTGCATAGGGGCCTGCAGGGAGAGCTTTTGAGGAGTTTAAGCCTTCAAGAAATACAGTCACATTTACTTTTTAGAAAAATCACTCTGGATGCAATATGAAAAATTGTTCAGAGAGGATAAGACTGGAGTCCAGGAAAGCAGTTAGGAGGCTGCTGCAGAACCCAGTTGAGAAATCACAAGGACCTGAAATAAGACAATTTGACCTGGGTTATCATTTGACCTGGGTGGCAGCAGCTAATCCATTTGCCTTTAAATGTTTTTGGCTAATGTCTCCTAGGTAGCAGCTTCCACTTTGGGAGAGTTCTGAGTTAGGGAAATACAGGCAAGTCCTTTGAGCTAGTCCTTCAGGGAGCCACTGGGCAATCAAAACAAACAACCAAGTAGAGTTATACATGTAGTAAACAATCTTATGGTTACCAGGGGGGAAGGGGGGGAGGAATAATTTGGGAGATTGGGATTGACATATACACACTACTATATATAAAATAGATAACTAATAAGGACCTACTGTATAGCACAGGGAACTCTACTCAATACTCTGTAGTGGCCTGCATGGGAAAGGAATCTAAAAAAGGAGTGAATATATGTATATGTATAACTGATTCCCTTTGCTGTACAGCAGAAACTAACACAACATTTTAAATCAGTTATACTCCAATAAAAAACAAACAAACAAACAAGTACAGTTCTTTGAGAATAAGGTCCATTCTTCTTCCTTTGGTACTAGGAGATTATACTGGGAATGCAAGCCGTTGTCTTCTAGATCAACGCTGAGCTGGAGAGAGAAAAATGGGGCTAGACTAAGTTAAAATACCACAAAACTCTCTTACCAAGATCCAGCTGTTTTTTTCTTGATTACTCATTCCCTGGGTTGCTGTAAACTTTTGATTCGTTTTCAGAGTCCCAGTGAGGTTGATTCTGACAGTTTTTGTCAGGTTATTCATTGCTTTTGTGGAGGGACAGACTTTTCGAGTTTGCTACTCTGCCATTTTTGCTGATATTTTTTAGTCTCCAATGAACAAATCTAACACTTCTTTGGTTAAATTTATTCCCTAAGATTCATTGTTGTTGTTTGCTGCTATTGTAAATGGAATTGTTTTCTTAATTTCATTTTCAGGTTGTTCATTGCTAGTGCATAGAAATAGAATTGATTTTTGTATATAGATCTGATATCCTACCACGTTGCTAAACTTGTTTATTAGTTCTAGCAGCTTTAGGATTTCCTCCATGTCATCTGCAAATAAAGATAATTTTACTTCCTCCTTTCCAACTTGGATGCCTTTTCATTCTCTTTCATGTTAATTGCCCTAACTGGGAATTCCAGTACAATGTTGAATAGAAGTGGTGAGAGTGGGCAGCTTTGTTTTGTTCCTGGTTTTAGGAGAAAAACGTTTAGTTAGTATTTCACCACTAAGTATGCTGTTAGCTGTGAGGTTTTCATTAGATGCCCTTTACTGAGTTGAGGAAACTTTCTTCTATTCAGAATTTGTTGAGTGTACATGCTTTTATTTTATGTATGTATTTATTTAAAAGTATTTTAGAGGGGAGGGATAAATTGGGAGACTGGGATTGACATATACATACTACTATATATAAAATAGATAACTAATAAGGACCTATTGACCAGCACAGGGAACTCTACTCAATGCTCTGTAATGGCCTATATGGGAAAAGAATCTAAAAAAGAGTGGATATATGTATTTGTATAACTGATTCACTTTGCTGTACAGCAGAAACTAATAACATTATAAATCAACTCTACTCCAATAAAAATTTTTAAAAATATTTTATGCATTTAAAATGTTATTTTAAGAAGTGGTTCATAGGCCTTGTGAGATTGTCAAAGCATTCCATGGCATGATTATTGTAAAGGACCTCTGCTATACGGCAACATCTTCTGGGGATGAGTGGCAGCTCTAGAGCAGGCTTATGCTTCTCTAGTTTGTCATGGTCCCTACCATCCCCTGTAACATTTTTAATACCTGGGTGCTATGGATTGAATTGTGTGTGTCCCTCCAAAATTCATATTGAAGCCCTAAACCCCAAGGTGACTGTATTTAGAGACAGGGTCTCTTTGGAAATAATTAAGGTTAAATGAGGTCATAAAGTTAGGTCCCTGATCCAATAGGTTTAGAGTCCTTATAAGAAGAGACACTGGGACTTACCTGGCAGTCCAGTGGTTAAGACTCTGTGCTTCCATTGCAGGGGGCAATGGTTCGATCCCTGGTTGGGGAACTAAGATCCCGAATGCCTCTCGGCCAAAAAAAACACAAACAAAAACAAAAAGAAGAAGAGACATCAGAGTGCCCCCTCACTCTCTCCCTCTCTCTCTCTTTCTCTTAATTTCCCTCCCCTGCCATGTGAGGACATAGCAGGAAGGTGGCCAGGAAGGTGGCCATCTACAGGCCAGGAAGAGAGTCCTCACCAGAAACCAAACACTATCAGAATCTTGATCTTGGATTTTCCAGCCTCTGGAACTGTGAGAAAATACACTTCTGTTGTTTAAGCCATCCACTCTATGGTATTTTGTTATGGCAGCCTGAGCAGACTAAGACACTGGGTCTGCATCACTCAATTTGTATTCTAGTTTGTGACACCGCCCCCAACCCCACCTGGATTAAATGATCGTGAAGGCAAGATCCAAGATTAGTTAGGAAGGAAGCAAAATCAGGATGGGTTTTTAGGGCTTCCCTGGTGGTGCAGTGGTTAAGAATCCGCCTGCCAATGAGGGGGACACGGGTTTGAGCCCCGGTCCGGGAAGATCCCACATGCCGTGGAGCAACTAAGCCCGTGCACCACAACTACTGAGCCTGCTCTCTAGAGCCCGCATGCCACAACTGCTGAGCCCGCAAGCCACAACTACTGAGCCCACGTGCCATAACTACTGAAGCCCGTGCACTTAGAGCCTGTGCTCCACAACAAGAGAAGCCACTGCGATGAGAAGCCTGAGCACTGCGACAGAGAGTAGCCCCCGCTCGCCGCAACTAGAGAACGCCCACGTGCAGCAACAAAGACCCAACGCAGCCAAAACTAAAATAAATAAGTTTTTAAAAAACCTTAGGGCTTCCCTGGTGGCTCAGTGGTTGAGAATCTGCCTGCTAATTCAGAGGATACGGGTTCGAGCCCTGGTCTGGGAAGATCCCACATGCCGCGGAGCAACTAGGCCCATGAGCCACAACTGAGCCTGCGCGTCTGGAGCCTGTGCTCCGCAACAAGAGAGGCCACGATAGTGAGAGGCCCGCGCACCGCGATGAAGAGTGGCCCCCGCTTGCCGCAACTAGAGGAAGCCCTCGCACAGAAACGAAGGCCCAACACAGCCAAAAAAATAAATAAATAAATAAATAATAATTAAAAAAAAAAAAAACCTTAAAAAAAAAAGATGGGTTTTTAAAAAGATTAATAGGATTTTGCCTCTATAAGATGGAAGAACTGAGGACAATGGAAAGAAGTAAGAAAGTTGGAAAGGGTTAAGGTTATGGGTCAGAGAGCTGAATCCTGGAATGGGACTTTCAGAGATGGAACAGGTCCACGGCCTGGCAAGTTCCCTTGCATGGTCGTGGGTGGAAGCTGCTATAGATTTGAAGGTCATTCGAGTTGAAGAAATTGAGGGAAGATGAGGCATACATGTTTAAGCTA
Organism: Balaenoptera ricei; assembly: GCF_028023285.1. Taxonomy (NCBI): domain Eukaryota; kingdom Metazoa; phylum Chordata; class Mammalia; order Artiodactyla; family Balaenopteridae; genus Balaenoptera; species Balaenoptera ricei. The sequence continues at coordinate 16,514,781 of NC_082658.1, read as the reverse complement.
GCCAGGATGATGGAAAGGAAGATACAAACCTAGGTGACCAAACTATAAGTTAACATGGAGGAATGGCTGGAATGATGGATGATGAGTTGAGGTGGAGAAGCGGGTCTCCTGGCTGGATGACATGAACCTCAAAAGGAAGAGACTGTGCATGGAGGTGGAGGAGCGAAGGTGGAGGGCAGCAGGGGAAGCTATGGGAATTCTACCCTCCTTTAGTGTTCTCTCCATCCACACAAATCTCATCATCTAATAAATAGTGTCCCCTAAAGCGAGTACAACTTGTCTTGATCTCTTTTGTGTGTTTACACATACGTTGCTAATCACAGTCTTGATCTGTGTGCTTCATCACTCATTTTATTGTTCTTTAAGCTGCACAGAAGGAGAAAGATATGAAGCAGAGAATAAAATGTGGCTTCGTACAACTGTGACCATCAAATATCCCTTTTTTTGTTGTTGTTTTTTTGTTTTAATCTTTTTAAAAATTTTATTTTATTTTTTCAAATATCCCATGTCTTTAAGAACAGTCCATATTTCAGCTATTTGGTGTCTTGTTAAAGGCATGTACTATGGAATACGTCCTGAAGTTTTGATTTGCATATATGGTTATTATTTTATCTGGAGTGATCCATTAGGGATGGAGCCTGTGTTTTTAAAATTTGGGTTAGAAACTCTAGAGTTTCCAAAGGGCGATCCTGGATGCCTTCCCCATTCTAAAATGTCTATTGCTAATCAGTGGCTAAGGGGGACCTAGGCCATTCTGAGATGTACTTAAGATAGGAGGCAGCTGGGAGGAAAGCCCCCTGGAAAAAAGGTAGGGCCTGTGGATCTGGGGGTCAGACCATTCTTGAAAGGAGTGTGTCAGCATTAAAAATAAAGTCAGAAAAATAAAGATCAATAGCCACTATAGTCCGCCCTGGGAGGTGTTGTAGACACAGGTCAGATTTTCAGGGAAGTCCTGTTAGAGTCAGGGCAGAAACTGAAGAAAGGAACTACTAGTTCGAGGAACAGGGACCATTTAGAGCAGAACTAGTCTAAGAGACTTGTTGGGGTTTGCAAGAAGATGTAGTTTTCTAGAAGCTGAACAAGGCAGTGTCAGACTAGGGGGTCTTGTCTCAGCTGTGCTTGACGCAGGTTTTCTCTTTATGCCCCTTCCTAATAAAGGTAACGGATGCCTCTGGCACTGCAGTTGCCTTTTACTTTGGTCTCCTGGATGACCGTGACTTTTATTCCCACTCATGTCTGGTTCTAGGTTAACTCTCTAGATGAACAAAAAGCTGACTGACCAATTAACCTAATTATCAATTCACCAAAATCTTTTTTTAAAATGAAATATAATTGACACGTACCATTTATATTAGTCATAACATAATATTACAAATATATTCATTTTATAAAATTAATAAATTAAAATGTAATAATTTTATAAATTAAAGGTATATTTATAAACATATTATTTATAAATAATAAAAATATTTTTATTAATAACATATGTTTTAAGGCAATTCCTGTTTTGCTGAAGCTGCTAAATGTTCAAAACATTTTGAAACAGAAACATTTTTAGGGGACTTCCCCGGTGATCCAGTGGTTGGGACTCCGCGCTTTCACTGCCGAGTGCGAGGGTTCAATCCCTGATCAGGGAACTAAGATCCCGCAAGGCGCGAGGTGCAGCCAAAAAAAAAAAAATTTTTTTTTAATATATTATAATTTTTTGTCTCCTCAGGGTTATTCTCTTCTTTTTTAAACATTTATTTGAAATATAATACATGTGCAGAAAAGAATTATATGTACAGTTTAACAGATAGTGATAAAGCAAACACCTGTATAACCAACACCATTACTAGCATCATGAAAGGCCCTTTGACTCTTCTGGATCACAGTACACTCCCCTCTCCTAGGGTTACAACTCTCATGACTTTTGTAGTAAATACTTTTCTTGCTTTTCTTTATACTTCCACCAACTGTGCATGTATCCCTAAACATAGTTTAGTTTTGTCTTTTAAAATTGTTATATAAATAGAATTATATATGTATTATTATTATTATTTTTTTTTAATTTATTTTTATATTTATTTTTGGCTGTGTTGGGTCTTTGTTTCTGTGAGAGGGCTTTCTCTAGTTGCGGCAAGCGGGGGCCACTCTTCATCGCGGTGCGCGGGCCTCTCACTATCGCGGCCTCTCTTGTTGCGGAGCACAGGCTCCAGACGCGCAGGCTCAGTAATTGTGGCACACAGGCCTGGTTGCTCCGCGGCATGTGGGATCTTCCCAGACCAGGGCTCGAACCCGTGTCCCCTGCATTGGCAGGCAGACTCTCAACCACTGCGCCACCAGGGAAGCCCCATATGTTTTATTTTAACATTGTATCTTGAAATAAAGACTTACAGAAAAGTTGCAAAAATAATACAAAGAATTACCATCCATTCTTCTTTGAGATTCCTCAAATGTTAACATTTTACAAAGTTTGTTATAATTTTCTTTCTCTCTCTCTCCACACGCACACAGATTTTTTTTTTTCAGAACTGTTGGAGAATAAATTGCAGATATAATGTCCCTTTATCCATAAATACTTGTTTTGCCTAAAAATAAGGCTATTATCTTCTATCATAGTGCAGATATCAAAATCAAGAAATTAATATTGACACTACTATTTAATCTGTTGACCTTATTTGAATTTTGCCAGTTGTCTCACTAATGTGCTTTATAGGAAAAGAACATAAAAAAAAATAACTTCTGGTCCAGGATCCAATCCAGCATCGCACATTGCATTTTCTTGTCAATTTAGTCTCCTTTAATCTGGAAGAGTTCTTTAGTCTATCTTTGTCTTTCATAACCTTGACACTTTTGAAGATTACAGGTTACTTACTATGTACAATGTCCCTCAGTTTGAATTTGTCTGGTATTTCCTCATAATTAGATTCAGGTTATGCATTTTTGGCAGGAATATCATATCCAGAAGTGATGCTGTATACTTCTCCATGCATCCTATCAGGAAGCACGTGGTATCTACTTGTCCCGTCGCTGATGTTAATTTTGATCACGTGGTTAAGGTGGCATCTGCTGAGATCCCCCACTCTAAAGTTATTAATTGTAGGGAATTCCCTGGTGGTCCAGTGGTTAGGACTCCTTGCTCTCACTGCCAAGGGCCCAGGTTCAATCTCTGGTCAGGGAAATAACATCCCACAAGCTGTGCAGTGCGGCCAAAATAAAAAAAAGTTGTTAATTGTGAGGTGAAAATAATGTGTCTTGTGGGGAGGGACTTTGAGACTATGTACATATCCTGTTTCTCATCGAACTTCTGCCTATTAGTTTTAGCATTCAGTGATCATTCTGGCCCCAAACAATTATTACTATGGTGGTTGCCAAGTAGTGATACGTATTGTTTTGTTTCTTACTTTTTTGTTTGTAAAATTCATCTATATTTTTGTGTCTAATTCTAGTTTATACCATTCCATCATTTGAATTATACCATCATTTATTTATAATTTTATTGGTGATAGACATTTGGGGTATTTATACTTTTAGGTAATTAAAAAAAATCTGTAATGAACATTTTGTACATAGATCCTGGTGCATATAATAACACACCTATCTAGGGCCACTATCGTTGCCACTAGCCACATGTAGCTATTGAGCACTTCAAGTGTGGTTAGTCCAAATTGAAATGTGACATGAATGTAAAATACATACCACATTTCAGGACTTTCCTGGCGGTCCAGTGGTTAAGACTCTGCACTTCCAGTGCAGGGGGTGCAGGTTTGATCCCTGGTCGGGGAAAAAAGGTCCCACATGCCATGTGGTGTGGCCAAAAAACAAACAAACAAACAAGAAACCCATACCACATTTCAAAGACTTAATATGAAAATAAAGTAAAATATTTTATTCATGTTTATGCTCATTACATGTTCGTATGATATTTTGGATTTTGGGGTTAAATAAAATATACAAAACCCCCTTACAGGGATGAATAAGACTTGCTTCATCCAAGGACACTTTCCCTTTCTGAGCCAGCCTGCATCCAATGACTGGTCAACATGGGGGTATGAAGTCCTGTCTCCTTGCCCCAACTCAGGACCACTCTAAAGGTCCACCCACTACAATGTTTATAAATATTTGTAATATTTATTCCTTTCCCTAAAAGTGAACTTGTTTTGAGTTTTATCCACCTCATTTTGTCAAATTGTAAACATGTTCGTTAAAAATGTCATAAGCATAATTATGTAAAACTTATTTTTTTTTTAATTTATTTATTTTATTTATTTATGGCTGTGTTGGGTCTTCGTTTCTGTGCGAGGGCTTTCTCTAGTCGTGGCAAGTGGGGGTCACTCTTCATCGCGGTGCGCGGGCCACTCACTATCGCGGCCTCTCTTGTTGCGGGGCACAGGCTCCAGACGCGCAGGCTCAGTAATTGTGGCTCACGGGCCCAGTTGCTCCGCAGCATGTGGGATCTTCCCAGACCAGGGCTCGAACCCGTGTCCCCTGCATTGGCAGGCAGATTCTCAACCACTGCGCCACCAGGGAAGCCCCTGTAAAACTTATTTTTGAATAGATTTTTGAGAAAAGTTTCTGAAAGGTGGAAAATATGTTTTTACCTGGAAATTGAGTAAACAAGGTGTTTGTGTTCCTAAGAAAGCCTATGGAATTACTCATAGGATCTATGCTAAGACTCATGGCTACTGAAACTCCACAGCTCCCCTAGTCAATGTTTTAGTACAAATGCCTGGCCTCCAGAGAGTTTTCCAGCATTGAGCAAAGCATCAGGCTCCCATGGGAGGGTGTCAAGTTGAGTTTTCTGCAGAAAACTGCAACATCCATACCAGATTGTTAGGTGGCTCCAACCTTCTCGTGCAGAATGGAGGAAGAAAATTTTGCTAGCAGAGGCCACAGACATACAGTACTGGGCTACTGTACTTTTCAAGGTACTGTACTGTAAGATTAAAAATGTTTTCTTTATTTTTTGTTTGTTTTATGTGTTATTTGTGTGAAAAGTATTATAAACCTATTACAGTACGGTACTATATAGCTGATTGTGTTAGTTGGGTACCTAGGCTGACTTCGCTGGACTTAATAAATAAATTGGACTTACGAATGCACTCTTGGAATGGAACTCATTCGTATGTAGGGGACTTACTGTATTGGCTAGGAGTCTGCAGTGGCTGAGATAGAGAGGGACTGGATCTTCAGATAAGATTATATGTCCCTTTCATCCATGCCCTTCTCTATTGTTTTGCTCCCTGCTTAACTTGCTGAAGGAAAAAGGATGTCAATTTGCATTAAACAAGTGTGGTGCTTTCAGTAACTTCTCTTGTTTTGCCTACCTTTTGACATTATGAACCCAAGAGTCTCAGGTTTAACCTTGAGTCAATACTCCTAAAATATCTAGCTTCAGAACTGCCCAGTCAGCTGAGGCTCTCACTGAGACTTCATCATAGCTCAACGTCTCCCTCTGCTCAACCTGCTTCCTTTCCTTCTCTTCCGTAGATGTTGATCCCAAGAACATTCCCTAATAAAAGCTTTGTACATTAATTTTTGTTTCAGAGTCTCCTTCCTGGGGACCTCAGCCTGCGACACTTCACTTCAACCATTTCTCGGGAAGCCCCACCGAAGTGAGGGCATAAATGAAGAGGAAGGCATTGGATACAGGAAACAGGAGAACCATCATAAAGGAAGAGCAAAGGGAATCTCTAGGATGATGGTAAAGAGAAAGCTAAGGATGCAACTAACAGAAGGCAACCAGTCCAGATAGAAGCAGTTCTGAAAGCTACAGAAGATACTTCAAGATGATGAAATCGATAGCATAACTGATACAGTTGAACACGTTGAGAGGAGATTTGGACAAATGGTAAAGAGTTTGGAGTTAAATTAATTATAAGTATTTAAAAGTTAACAATGAGAAACAAGGCAAATAATCTAGGGAAAACAAAAAAATTGTACAGGGAAGGAAATCACAGTGTTACATTGGCTCAGTTGCGAACAGGGTTTAAAAAGTGATGAAATTGTAAACCTTGAATATTGCTCTAGCCACAATTATAATTATATTGAAGGCAGACTAGGAAGATTATTTATGTAGGGAGAAACGATGTAGGAAATATAAATCTTCATTCTCCTCAGTGGCAGTCAGTAGATAACTCCTAAAATTGAAAAATCAAACGTTGCATTCGGAGAATACAGATAAATACTAAGAGAATCTGGTAAAGGAGATGAAAGTGATTCCCTCTGGGGAAGAGACTGCTCTTTTTTACAAGTGTGAAAACCTTTTTCACTATTCAAACCATAGGAATGTCTGCCTTTGATAAGAATAAATGGAATAGGGGCGGGGCCTCCGCCGCCTCCTCCGCGGCGGGCAGAGGAGAGATGGCGGCCGCCGACAGCGTCGGGGCGGCTGCGCGGGGCGGGGAGCCTGGTCAGCCCGACACGCAGCCGCCCCAGCCGCATCCCTCGCCGCCCCAGCCGCCGCAAGAAGAGGCGGCGGCGTCCCCTATGGACGAAGGGTTCCTGAGCCTGGACTCGCCCACCTATGTCCTGTACAGGGACAAGGCAGAAGGGGCTGATAGAGATCCAGTGCTGCAGAATGATGGCCCCAATGCAGCGGTCCAGATCATTTATAGTGAAAAATTTCAAGATGTTTATGATTATTTCCGGACTGTCCTGCAGCGTGACGAGAGAAGTGAACGGGCTTTTAAACTAACCAGAGATGCTATCGAGTTAAATGCAGCCAATTACACAGTGTGGTATTTTCGGAGAGTTCTCTTAAAGTCACTTCAAAAGGATCTACATGAGGAAATGAACTACATCACGGCAATAATTGAGGAACAGCCCCCAAAACTATCAAGTTTGGCAGCACAGGCGAGTGCTCATGGAATGGCTGAGAGACCCATCTCAGGAGCTTAAGTTTATTGCTGATATTCTTAATCAGGATGCAAAGAATTATCACACCTGGCAACATCGACAATGGGTTATTCAGGACTTTAACTTCTGTGATAATGAGCTGCAGTATGTAGACCAACTTCTCAAAGAGGATGTGAGAAATAACTGTCTGGAACCAAAGATAGTTCGTAATTTCTAGCACCACGGGCTACAATGATCGTGCTGTATTGAAGAGAGAGGTCCAGTACACTCTGGAAACGATCAAACTAGTACCACATAATGAAAGTGCATGCAACTATTTGAAAGGGATTTTGCAGGATCGTTGTCTTTCCAAGTATCCCAACCTGTTAAATCAATTACTTGATTTACAAACAAGTCACAGTTCCCCCTAATTGCCTTTCTCGTGGACATCTATGAAGACATGCTAGAAAACCAATGCGACAACAAGGAGGACATTCTTAATAAAGCATTAGAGTTATGTGAAATCCTAGCTAAAGAAAAGGACACTATAAGAAAGGAATATTGGAGATATATTGGAAGATCCCTTCAAAGCAAACACAGCACAGAAAGTGACCCATCTACAAATGTACAGCAATAACACCATCTAGAAGACTTGATGGGATGCTTTTATTTTTCTAAGAGACTCTAATGCAGGAGTTAAAAACCAGAGCGATCATTCCCTTTGCCTGTGGTGTAAAACGTACATTACCCAGGTACTGCTTTTTAACATGAACTCAGTGTGATGCTCCTTGGGTGCTGCTGCTATTCAGACTAGTTCTAAGTAATTTGATTCTGGTTAAGCAGAGTAATTCAGGGGAGGGAGGAGAAACAGGAAGTCCCCAAAGGAACTTCTGTAGCCTTTCAACATTTACTGCAACCCCTTAGCATCAACTCCCCCTAAACGGTGTCTGTCAAGATTTGCAGGGTTAATGTTTGCAGGTAATGCATATGTAAAGGATATGTGTCACTTACATTTCGGTTCAGAAAGCAGGGAATGCAATTGTTACATTAGAGCTGCTCTGCTACACTCACAGTATCTTGCTATCACTGTAACCAACTAATGCCAAAAGAATGGTTTTGTAATAAAATTATGGCTGTATCCTAAAAAAAAAAAAAAAAAAGAATAAATGGAATACAATGGACTACTGCGCAGCCATAAAAAAAGAATGAAATAATGCCATTTGCAGCAACATGGACGCAACTAGAGATTCTCATACTAAGTGAAGTAAGTCAGAAAGAGAAAGACAACTACCACATGATATCACTTATATGTGGAATCTAAAATATGTCACAGGTGAACCTATCTATGAAACAGAAAGAGACTCACAGACATAGAGAACAGGCTTGTGGTTACCAAGGGGGAGGGATGGACCCGGAGTTTGGGGTTAGTAGATGCAAACTATTACATGTAGAATGGATAAACAACAAGGTCTTACCGTATAGCACAGGGAACTACATTCAATATCCTGGGATAAACCCTAATGAAAAAGAATATAAGAAAGAATGTATATATGTGTATAACTGAGTCACTTTGCTGTGCAGCAGAAATTAACACATTGTAAATCAACTATACTTCAATAAAAAATAAATTAAAAAAGTAAAAATACATTTTTTAAAAAGGAAAACATCATACCTATCTTAGGAGTGTTTATACCACATATGCAGGATAGTTGGAATCTAAAAAATCTAGCAATGTCATTTACCACAGTTACAGAGTAAAGAACAAAGACTACATGGTCAAAAAAACTTATTCGGAAATAATTTCAAACTTTCAAGAGTTGCAAAACTAAAAATAATACAGAGAATACTCTTTACACAGATTCACCTCTTATTATTTACCTTATTTGCTCTCCTCTCTCTCTTTATATGTATATATGTGTATATATATATGTATACAAATATGTACATACACATATACTTATATATGCATGTGTCTTTATATTTAATTATATATCTATGTATAGAATTATATATGTGAAACTTTTTCTGAAACTTTCATGGGTAAATTTTAAATATCATGGTCCTTTACCACTTAAATACTTCAGTGGTTATTTCCTAAAAATAGGAATATTCTCTTACATAACAACAGCATATACATTTACAGTTCATAAATTTATAATACTTTAATCTACCATCCATATTCCAAACTAGTCAGCTGACTTAGTGATGTTCTTTATAGCCTTTTTTTCTCTCCAAGACAGGATCCAGTCTACAGTCAGGTATTCAATTGTCATGTCTTCAACCTCCTTTAATTTGGAATATTTCCACAGACAACTTTTATGACATTAACATTCTTGAAGAGTGTATTGCCCCACTCCGATGCTTTGTATTTGTTTTTAACATAGAATATTCTTTATTTTGTATTTGTTCAATGCTTCCTTTTTTTAAACTTAAGTTATGCATTCTTGGCTGGAATACTGTATAGCTGAGGTTGTGTCTCTCTCAGGATATCCCATCTGGAGGCACACAATAATAGTCTGTCTTTCATTAGTGATGTAATTTTGGCTATCCAGTAGAGGTGTTGTCTAATTTCTCCAATACTAATTCTTTTTTCTCCTTTGCAATTAATAAGATGTATATGGGGAGACAATTTAAAACCACGCAAATATAGTACTTCTCATCCAAATCTCCCACTAGATTTAGCATTCATTGTTGATTCTTGCCTGATTCAATCTTTACTGTATAATGGTTACAGAATGAGTCCAGCATTGCCTCTGCATCTACAACCTTCGGCCATGCGCCTGACATTGCGAACCCAGTGGGTCCAGAAGGCAGAACATGGAGCCAAAGGGGATTATTCTCAAGCCTTAAGGTCTAATGAAATTTGCCCCATTAAGTTTTGGACTTACTTGGGACATATCACTCCTTTCTTTTTTCCTGTTTCTCCCTTTTGGAATGAGAATATCTGTCCTATGCCTGTCTCAGTATTGTATCTTGGAAACACATAACTTGTTTGGTTTCACAGGTTCACAGATGGAGAGGAATCTGCCTCAAGGTGAATTGTACCTTGGGACTTCCCTGGAGGTCCAGTGGTTGAGATTTCGCCTTCCAATGCAGGGGGTGCGGGTTCAATCCCTGGTCAGGGAGCTGGGATCTCACATGCCTCTCAGCTAAAAAGCCAAGGCATAGTACAGAAGCAATGTTGTAACAAATTCAATAGAGACTTTAAAAATGGTCCACATCAAAAATAAAAAAGTTAAAAAAAAAAAAAAGGATGAACTGTACCTCAGGTCTCACCCATATCTGATTTAGATGATATTTGGATGAGACTTTGGAGTTGATGCCAGAACCAGTTTAGACTTTTGGGCTGTTGGGATGGAATAAATGTATTTTGCAAGTGAGAAGGACATGAATTTTGGGGGGAAAGAGGGAGAATCCAGTGGACTGAATGTTTATGTCCTCTCAAAATTCATGTGTTGAGATACTAACCCCCAATGTGATGGTATTAAGAGGTGGGGCCTTAGGAAGTGATTAGGGCATGAGGGCAGAACCCTCATGAAAGGAATTAGTTCACTTATAGAAGAGACCCTAGAGAGGTCCTTTTCCTCTTCTGCCATGTGAGGACATACCTAGAAGACCCCCATTTATGAACCAGGAAGTGGGCCTTCATCAGACACCGAATCTGCTAGCACCTTGATCTTGGACTCCACAACCTCCAGAACTGTGAGAATGTTGTTTAAGCCACCCAGTCTGATATTTTAGTTACAGCAGACTGTATGCCCTACCTTTCCTCCTTTCTTTGCTCTTTATTTATTTTATTAATTATTGATATGGGCTCATGAATTCCTATTTTCTCCAATAGCATTATTGTACTTGATTTTGGGAGGATCAAATCTATCAAGTTTGGCCAGTCAAGTTGGCTCCTGTGTCCTTGTGACATGCCTCCAACTCCAACTGAATATTGTCAAGTTTTGAATTTTTGCCCATCTGTTCGGTGAGAAATTGTATCTCTATGTAGTTTTTTTTTTTTTTAATATTTATTTATTTTGGCTACGCCAGATCTTCGTTGTGGCATGCGGGCTTCTTAGTTGCGGCATGCAAACTCTTAGTTGCTGCATGCATGCGGGATCTAGTTCCCTGACCAGGGACTGAACCCGGGCCCCCTGCATTGGGAGCGTGGAGTCTTACTCACTGGACCACCAGGGAAGTCTCTGTATCTCTATGTAGTTTTAATTTGCATGTATCTTACTGAGTGAATTTGAACTTTTCATGTTTAAGGGGCATTTTTTTTTTTAATTAATTATTTTTTTTTCTTTCTTTTTTTTTTTAGAAATTCACGTTCTTTTATTTATTTATTTATGACTGTATTGGGTCTTCGTTTCTGTGCGAGGGCTTTCTCTAGTTGTGGCAAGTGGGGACCACTCTTCATCGCGGTGCACGGGCCTCTCACCATCACGGCCTCTCTTGTTGTGGAGCACAGGCTCCAGACACGCAGGCTCAGTAATTGTGGCTCACGGGCCCAGTTGCTCCGTGGTATGTGGGATCTTCCCAGACCAGGGCTCGAACCCGTGTCCCCTGCATTGGCAGGCAGATTCTCAACCACTGCGCCACCAGGGAAGCCCTAAGGGGCATTTTTTAAATCTTTTCGTGTATTGTATTGTTCATGTCTTTCCCTCTCTCAAAATTAAAAAAATTATTTTTTTACACATTAGGGGAATTATCCCTTTATCTGTGACATACAGGCAAATATTTCTTCCCAGTGTGTCATTTGTCTTTTTTTTGGTCATGCAAAATGTTTTTAATGTAGTCAAATTTATCAATGCTTTTTGTTAATTTTTTTTTTCCAATTTAAGGTGACATTTCACTTCCTCATATGCTTTTAAAAGGATATTTTTCTTTAGCTTTGCAGTTGTTTGGGGGAGTCTTTTTTATCAGCAGAAAGCCTTTAATTTACATTTGCTGGCTTTTTGCAATAGTTTTGTATGGACGGGGATCGCTTTGCTCTATTCCCAATCATTTCATGGGCAGGATTCCTAGTTTGAGAGCTTTTTTGCAGTTTCAGCATCTTGCTGGTAGGGGTGGGAAGAATGATGTGCTTTCTCTTTTCTGCCAGTCTTTTATTTCCCCTTTTTCCTTTCAATGCCTCTTTTTCATACCTTATTCTCCTGCAGAAACACTGCTTGTATGAGGCTGCCACTCTGGTCCCAGACATTTTCAAACCTTTCCCTGAAGTGAGGGCTATAATCTACCAAGTCCCAACCTGTGTTAGGTATTTTACATTTGTTTCATTTTTTCCCCCGAAGATTCTGGGCTTCCTGTAATAAGTCTTCTACTCCATTCTGCTCTGTCCATGGAGAGATTTAGCCTTTTTCCTCACTTTCTGTGACCACAGGCTAATGGTGATAGCAGGATCCCTACTGGAAAATTTCCCCTCTACTTACAGGTAATTTGAAATTATAGTATTCTCTTAATAATGAAGGCATGAACCATGTACAGTTTTGTTCTACTTGATTTTATGGTTGTCTTGGGAGAGGGACAGATTTGTAATCAGGTTAAGTGCCATTGTTTTCCAGCCCTAGGAGTCTCAATATGCTTTTTTCTTATCAGACATACATTTCAGCACCCAGTCACGATGTAAACCATTGAAAACTAGCGATGGAAAGGAGGTATCTTAATTATCAGTGGTTATAAATGGTAGTTGAAGTGAGAGATGTGTTGGAATTGGCAATGCGATTAACAAAGGGAACATATTGCACATTAGTGGTTTTAGATTATGTCAAGTTGAAAGTTTGAGAAAATTAAGATGCGTTTTCTTTAAGACTCGGAATAAAACAATGAGTGCTTGATATTATGGCTGCTACTGCTCAGTATAATATTGGTGATCCCAGCCATAGCAATTAAAAAGAAAAAAGAAACGAGGTATTTTACACAAGGATTAAAAAGGAATTAATGTCAGGAATTCCCTGCTCAAATAGAAACCCTACAAATTCTTAGAATAAGAAAGTTCACTAAGTTTTTAGGATCAACTGACAAAAAGCGTTACCCTCTCTACAGCAGTGTGGTAGGTGCTCTTGGCTGCTAAGCCAACAGCCATTCCCCCTTCTTCGCTAACAAAATCTCTGGGTCCAAACACAGATCACAGTGTATCTAAACCAGTCATGGCAAACCCAGTCCCTTTTACCAGATTCTAAAATTTACCAAGTATCCCTTGCAGCTAAGGATGATTATTTGACCCAGTCCTGGCCAAAAATACGTAAGCAAATGTGTGCCAAGCTGTTCCTGGGAAAGATTTTCCTCTTTTTGCAAATGCTTTGGTTTCTCTAAGACTTAGTTTCCTCTTGTATAAAACAGGTAATACACGCCTTACCTTATAAGGCTGTAAAGATGAAATGAGATTATTCTTATATCAAAGTGATCCATAAATCCTAAATAAAAAGCAGATAAATGCTAGCATTTTTCAAGATATACAAATGATTATGGGCACAGATTTATAGCATCGACTGGTATAAGGGCTGCAAACTGGCATAAGTTTAAGGAGTGCTGTTATATACAAAGAAATCCCTTTACCCAATCAAGTCTTTTCATTATTAGGAAACTAAGAACTGATGAATTTTTATTCTTGTGTAGCACCTTGCCCAGTGATGTATTAACTCACAAAGTATTGAGAAAAATCTAACACCTCAGACTACATGTTATTTGGGGTGATTTGCAGATAGTTATGCCAGTATAGCTGTAAGTTCTCGTTCAGGGGTTGCAGGATATAAAATGTCAGATTATAGGTATAGTATATAGTATATGTGTATCTATGTGTTTCTATTTGTGATGTTTCTATAACATCACCTCCACCCTGATAATACCACTGTGTATTTGTACAGTGCTTTAGTTTGACAAAGCACTTCCATGCTTTAACACATGTGATCCTCAGTCCTCTCTGGGATAAGAAGGGTAGATCTGATATTCTTTGTATTGATGAGAAAAAAAGTTTAATTGTTCAGGGTCACACAGCAACTAAGGGGCAAAGTCTACATTCCCTAGATATCAGTCTAGTGCTTTTTAAAAATACATGATTAGAAACCTTAATTCTACTTCATTGTTCTTCTTTGCTCCCACTGTTACTTACTCTTTTTCTTATTCCAACTCCAGTGATGCATTATGCATTTGAATTTTCTTCTCAAATATAGCTTTTAGCCTCAAATTGAAAATTCCATTTTGAGGGTATTGAATAAAAAGAATGCTTGTGTTAAGGGAAATTGGTAATAAAAAAAAAAAAGGAAGAATGGAAGGAAAATCAAGGACTTAAAATTTCCTACTTTAAAGCAAATTCTAGTTACTCAAGAAAGGGATACCGCTTTCAGTTTCAGTGTGAAAAGTACAGAGGCAGGATACACGTAAAAGCCCCTTCAAAGGACTAAGCATATAATAGATTTAAATCTACAGTTAGTAATAAAGTTTCCTTTGTAAAACCCGAACTTCTGTGATACTCAATGTCAAAATGCTAGGGAGGACACTTGAGAGTTAACATTAGATATGATCTGAAACTTCCAGAGAAGTCCAAAACTAAGTAAAAGGTTTTGAACATACACAAAAGCCAAAAGTGTCCAGCTCTATCATTTAATAGTTGAGTCTTGGTTTTCTCTTTTGTAAAATGCAGTAGCACCTACCTTATAGGGTTGAGGACTGAAAATACTGTACACAAGGTAAGTAACACGGTACACATGGCAAGAACTCACTAAACATATTTAGCAAAGTTTGCCCTTCTGAACCTTCATGAACCATTAATTAGAGGCTAAACAAACCAAAGAATACTTCCTACCTACACTTCTAGTTATCCCTGCCCTGCTGACAGCAAATGGCCAGTCCTAGGGAAGGTTACGGTCTGAGTCATTCCTTCTCACCTGCCCAGCGCACCTCACTTTGTGTCTTTTTCCCTATTGCTACCCTTTCTTCAAGTCTGAACAAAACCCTTCAGCTCTCTACCCTTTTTCCAAGATATCAAACTAGAGTAAAATTTGGTTTCTATATTCTACTTCTTTCAGATCTTGATATTTAAAATTGATTCTGATTAGAACAAAAAAGCTGTGTGTCCCTTTCAAAGGAATTTCAGAAATCACATGATTAAAGAATAATAAGCAGTTGACTCGCAAAGTAGCAGCTGCTGGCAAGGGACTTTTGTAGTTTGGGAAAAATACATTCTAAAAGTTACCATTTTTTGGTCACAATATTTATTTTGACATTCCAAATAATACTAAAAAAAGGTGTGAGTTAAAAAAAAAAAAAAAAAATATATATATATATATTAGAAGAGGGTGTAAGTTAAAAAAAAAATAGAGAAACACTGCCCTAGACTTTTGTGGAACATAAAACTGTAATCTTTCACTATTTTGCTGTGCCTTACTATAAAAATACAGATGGCACAGCTCTTATATAGCTTTAATGACTTGATTATAAATTTGCTTTCAAAAGTAATTTATTTGGATTTTCCATATCCTTTAATGAATTGCAAATATATTAACAGAAAAGACTTTCCCCCCCAAGACTGTACAATTTCCGAAATAAGTCAGGAAAAGCAAAAAGAAGACACAAAATTACATTGTTTCAATGCAAATAGAACACACACATCACACCCACACTTGCATTTTCCTAGGTTTTCACAAAGAAAACAGGTCACCATATTTCTTGTGAAGACCCATACTATACTCTGGCTAAACAGAGACTTGCAAACTTTTTTCTTCAAAAAGAGCATTTTTAATAGACTAAATACTGGTTATCACTGAGTTTTTGTTTAAGGTACAACAGCAGCATGGTTCAAATGTCACTTGCAGTTCTTGGAAAAAATAAAAATTTTAAAGTAATGAAATACAGAAAAAGTAGGACCACCTTTCATTATTTTGAGTACCATTGTTCTCTTGAAAAAATATTTCCAAACTTCTAAAATCCCAGAGTTAAGAACCATTTCCAATGGGGAAAATATCCAATGCCACAACATAACTTCTGAACAAGAGAGAGAGAGTGTGTGTGTGTGTGTGTGTGTGTGTGTGTATGTATATATATACACACACGTGTGAAAAGCTTAAAGAGAAACAAGGCCGTCAAAGTACTTAGTATTTCTGATTTCCTTCAAAATAACTTCTGAAATTTGAAGCAAACATTTTGCTTGATCAAAACGCACATCTTCTTCTGGTTGTTTGATCTCCATTCCAAGCAAAAAAGAAAGAAGAAAAGAGAAAGCCAGAAACAGTAAATAGGTGGGAAATAAGGCTTCAAATACCTAAATGACTTTGAAAGTAGAGGTGTGAGGAAAATGCAATCAGGTCAAGCTTAGGCTGATTATCCCTCAGCCAACCATTGCCATGCTGTGCCTTCCACAACTATCCTTTTATCCTTGGTCTCAAAATTAGTACCAGAAAGACTTACTTCTGGCACAGGACATAAATTCCTACTACAAAAAATAACTAATTATACATCAGCAAATTGTTTTCTGAGCATAGCTTTCTCTAAGCTTTGTAACAAAGAGCTCAGTTCAAAGCTTTCTATGAAACTCTATATTTGATACTGTTATACAGCTGGCTTATGATTTGCCAATTAAAAAAATAAAATAATATAAAATTAAATATTACAGAACTAATGGATAAAAATGGAATATTTGTTAGAATCCAAGTGCTAGCCTTTAGGAATTTTTAATGATATTCGTTTACTCACAACCTTTCCCTTTTCTTATAAATTATTTTTTTTTAGGCAGCACATATATAGATTTAGGTAGAAAATTTTGTTAAATACCTCTCTGGCACCCAATACCTAATCTAAGACTCTGACTTGAATTAGTTTGTAACAGTATCTAAGCCACATTCAAATCAGCAGATTAACAGTAAATGATAAAAATTACTGAGTCTACGGGCTAAAATTTTTTTCTTATCTTCTGTAATCCACCTTATTTTCACAGCTTGACTAACAAATACAGGTAACCAGTAGATAAGTTTGTCCTTCATCAAATAATCCAAAACAATAACTGTAGGCCTGTCATTCATAAGAAACTATAAATTTGTTATATTCTGACATTGGCACTTAATAAAATGTTAACTAAAGTTTCTCTAAAAATTTCAGTACATTACAATAAAGGAGATACACAATTTAAGACTTTAAATTGGTTACTGTGAAATTCCAATAATTCCCATTTCATTATGCGTAATTAGATCTTTAAAATTATGGTCATTCCCCAAGGACATCAACCTATATTATGACAAACTCAAAAGAGAACTCCTCTCCTTCGTAAGAGCGGGGGTTTTTTTTCAGCTAAGAATTTCTAATATCCTAAACCCAATCACCCTCAGTAAATGTTTTGGTGACTCACACTATTGAAAATAATTTGAAGCAGAGGGCTGAAAAGAATGGAAATGACCTCAACTGAAGGTAACCACACATTCTTGCACCCTGCTTAAACATTTAGAAAAGTCAGAGGGATACTGTCTTGAACAAATATAGATTCAAGGTTATGGTAGGATTCTGATTTTATTAAGGCTTTCACTATCATGATCTCTTAAAGTCTTTCCATTTAGTGTTCTCATTTTGATTCTTCTGGTGAACTTAAATGGTTATTAAGAGCCTTTTTTTGGCTTTTCAGTGGGCAACCCTTCTATCATCTCTGAATGTTAAAGGTGATCCCACAGAGCTCAAAGAGAGGAGGCAATATGGTAAGGACCAATTTTAAAGTTTGTAATACCTAGACAACAATGATCAACACTTTGAAGCAAGATGAATAAATTAAAATTCTTGGTTAGACATTAAAGTATTCTTGCCAAGAATAAGTGTACACTGTATGGAGGGATACTGATTCCTACATATGAGTTCCAATATGCCCATTATATTTGTTTACGGGAGATACTGCAATTTTAAGGTAATTTACATTCCTTGGCAATCAAGTTACTCTGTTATAGGCAATGTCTTTTATTGTTCCATCTGGCACTTGCTAACACCATTCCTGAAGAACCTAGAAATGAAGGTCAGTCACTCTGTTTATCAGGAACAGAACCAAGTAAAAACAAATTTTTGGAAAAACGACCAAGAGATTCTGGTTCATCACCATTTTCCATATCTAATGGTTCCTTCAAGATAAAACAAAACTCTTCCTTCCATGATAGCTTTCCAACAAAGGGAGATTAAAGAAAAAAAAGAAAAGAAAGTTTCCCACCCTACCCTCTAAATTGTCATTCATACTGGTGAAAGAGCCAGTCTTGTTAGCAGCTAAATATTGCACTGCCTTTCATTCTGTGTACAGTCAGGGTCCAATGAAAGGGGCACACTCAGGGTATAAGTGATGGATGATGACACTGCTGGCTCAAGAGTGAAGACTCAGTACATGGAAGGACAAGAAACACGTCAGCACTAGTCACACATCCAGTTGCAAAAGTCTTGATTTCCAGAAGTTAAAATTCATCACTTTCAGCTGCATGAAGTTGTGTGTCATCCGCATCTGTCATGCTGCTCTCCTGGGATTCATCTGTTCCCACTTTAAAAATAAAACAAAAGTCTACAGTAAGATATCTGACAAATATTTTTTGTTGGTTCATGAAAACAAGTAAAGAAAACTATTATATTCAGAGAGATGAGACCTTAAATAAAAGCCCTTAAAAATCCTGATATCCTTCAATAAAATGCAATTCAAGTTCCTTATTTTATAGCATGTCTAAGATTATTTTATTGCATTTAACCTTTAAGAGCTTTAACTAGTAAAACTGCCTCTCCCTAACGAATTCCTATTCCTAACCTAAGAATCAGAACTATTCTCTGACATTCCGTCCAATTGTTGACTCCACTTTGGGGACAGTCCCCGATAGTTCACAAAAATATAGAATATAAATATACTTCTGGAACAAAGCCATCTTAGTTTATCTCATCAGAGGTCTCTCAATTCTCTTATTAAAAAATATTAATATATTAAGTCTTGGCTCTCACTAATTATTTTAAGACATACTCTCAATTAAGGGATAGAGTATATATATTTTTTGCTTTTTAATTAATTGATGTATAGCTGATTTACAATATTATATTAGTTTCAGGTGTACAATATAGTGATTCAATATAGGGATAGAGTATTTACTGCCTTAAATTATCAATCAAATTCTTTGCTCCTTCCTCTTTTCTTGACCTCTCCATTTAAATATATTTGCCACATATTTAGATTTTAGATTTGTGAGAGCTACATAGAATTTGAATAGCTACTACAGATCTGTCAGTACTTTAAAATGTGCACAAATTTATTATTCATTCACTTAGCACTTACAATGTTTTCAACACAGTCACACCTATCATCTTTTCTCCCCCTACCACGTTCCTATGAAGCAGATAAGGCAGGCATTAATTAGTTACACAGATTGAAGCTTAGGTAAAAATCAGCAATGGATTTGACAAAAATCACACAGCAAACTAGATCTGAGCTGAAACTAGTTACCTGGCTCCATATGCATGCTGTTATTATACTACCCTGTTCAACTTCCCTAAAATTTCATTTGGGATAAAGAATCTATCATGGTTAGAGATAAAATAAAAAAGCAGTCCCTAAATCCTTATACAAAAGGTAGCTTTCTGAATACTCCAAAAAATTTCCATGTTTATTCTGTGCCATAAAGAAATATGTTTCATCTTACCAACTCTGATGTGGTGTTTCACTAGCTTTCTGCTTTGAATAACCACATATAAACCTAATTTACATGGATGATACTCACTGATCTGTTCCTCTTGGGTTATTGGCTCCTCATCATCTGGAAGGTAGCGCTTATCAATCGCCTCTTTAATCTGGTTATTGGCTCCTTTAGGATCTAAATCCATAGCCCAAGAGAAATTCATCAGGGCGAGGTGCGTTTGACCTAACTTCTTGTAAACCTAAAAATAAACAGCAGCACTACATTTTTCATTAAGTTGTAAGCTTCAGCTATAAAATCCTAAGCATTTTAAATTTAAATTAGGCTCTTGATTATGTGCTATAAATTCATTCTGATGAGTAGGACATTTTCATCCTATCGAAGAATTCATACCAACTTTTGAGTTCCTTTTAATATATTCAGATATTATTTTCAGAATTCCTTGCCTGTATCTCTCAGGTAGTGAGCTTCCAATAAATCTCACTCTGTCTGGAACAATGATAATGGAAAGAAATGGACTATAAGCTGCTTGATTAGCATTCACTTACACTGACTTTAAACGGAGTTACATCAACTCTCAGCACCTGTCCACTGTCCTCAGCTACCTTAACCAACTGGCATCTAGGGGCCCAGTGTGTAAAATCCTGACTAGTCTGGCCTTGGAAATTTTGCAAGCCATTTTTTCAAACTAAACAACACAGTGGCATTACTTTTCTTCTTTTGGGGGATGTTTGAGTATTTTATTGATAATTGGAAGCTAAGGGCTTTCCTTGAGGTAGCCTCAGTTATGAACTCATTACTGGCCATTGGCTGCAAGTGCTAATACACTTCCAAAACTATAGAAGGATTAGGGTTATAGGGTGTGTGTTCTTGCTTCTTCATTAGGATATCATCTTCTTAAATGTTAAAATTAAATCCATTCTTTATTTCCAGAGCAATTAGTTCAGAGCTCTAGTTGAATTTGCTCAATAGATACTGCACAATAAAATATTATATTTATTCTTCAAAAATTAATATTTGTTATGAAAGTCACAGTTTAGAACCAGGGCCCCAATCTTTACCTTTCCTATTAAGAAGTAAACGAGGGATTCTTTGGGAACAATTTGTTTCAATTCTTCAAGTTCTTGTAAAGCAGACTGAAAAAAGCAAAGAAAAACACAGTAGCAAAATTGTCCAGTTTTGACTAAGTAAGTGTTTTTATTTAATTTCCCAAATCATCTTAACTAAAGCTTACTAGATCTTAATCAGTGTACTTCCTTGTTGCATTAATTCTTGTTGTGAAAATAAAATGCAAGGAAAATACTTATGACAACAGGAACTAAGAAGTGGCAGGAATTCACCAAAATTCACTGAAAACACATACAATTCTTTGTGAAATATGGAGGTGACAACCCTTGCTTTTGTCACCATTTTGTTTAAAATAACTAAACTCCATCACACTGTATATGAAAGTGTTTTAAAAACTAAGTTGCAGAACAACTCTTAAGTTCTGTTAATTTACCTTCTCCCTGACACCAGCACTAAGCTTTGAATACCAACCTGCCATTTTTTTTTAAAATTTTATTTATTTATGACTGTGTTGGGTCTTTGTTTCTCTGTTAGGGCTTTCTCTAGTTGTGGCAAGCGGGGGCCACTCTTCATCGCAGTGTGCGGGCCTCTCACTATCGTGGCCTCTCTTGTTGCGGAGCACAGGCTCCAGACGCACAGGCTCAGTAGTTGTGGCTCACGGGCCCAGTTGCTCCACGGCATGTGGGATCTTCCCAGACCAGGGCTCGAACCCGTGTTCCCTGCATTGGCAGGCAGATTCTCAACCACTGCGCCACCAGGGAAGCCCCCAACCTGCCATTTTAACTAATGATGAAGAGCCTAAAATTTAACCCTCTGAATTGAGTTAAAATTATCTAGCGATTTTCTGACCACTGCTAAAGGGTTCAGGAGATTGAAAAGACAGATAGGAACATTGCATTTGTATTTAAAAGGAAGATATGATGATTAAAAATAAAAACTGGGGCTTCCCTGGTGGCGAAGTGGTTGGGAGTCTGCCTGCCAATGCAGGGGACATGGGTTCGAGCCCTGGTCTGGGAAGATCCCACATGCCGCGGAGCAACTAAGCCTGTGTGCCACAACTGCTGAGCCTGCACTCTAGAGTCCGTGAGCCGCAGCTGCTGAGCCCAAGTGCTGCAACTACTGAAGCCCACGTGCCTGGAGCCCATGCTCCACAACGAGAAGCCCGCACACCACAACGAAGAGTGGCCCCGCTCGCCACAACTAGAGAAAGCCCGAGGGCAGCAGCGAAGACCCAACGCAGCCAAAAATAAAAAACAAAAAAACTGGCTCCCCAAATGAGATACTGTCAATTTTTCACCTAGTAAATGGACAAAAATAAAAAGTTTGATGTTACATAAAGTTACCATGAGTGAGGGAAATCAGGTATTCTCATCACTGAGGGCAGAACTGTAAATTGATGCAACCTCTGTGTGAGGACAACTTAGCATTATCTATTAAGTTAAAAACTGCATGTAAACATTGATTCAGCAATCCCACTGTTAGGAATCTGGCCTAGTTATGTTAACTAACATAATATTTTTCTAATCAGAACAATAAAAAATCAGTGAGAAGAGTGACATCGCTTAACATTTTTGCAAATCTCTGGTTAACAGAAGACAGCTGGACTCTCTTATCTGCTTCTGCATTCAATCTCTTATGATATCACATCAAGTAGTTTTTGAAACATTCCACTGTACACTGGGGAGAAAATGAAAGTGAAAAAGGCAAATAACATCTAAATATTATTATGAAAATAGTTTTGACCTTGTGGACTTCTTGAAAGGGTTTCTGGGACCCCCCCAACAGAAGTTCCCAGACCATACTTTGGGAATCACTGCTTTAAAGAAAATTTAATCAAGATAACGTACCCCAAAACTTCTTTACTTCTACACCACACACAGTTCACACAGTTCAGAATCGATGTGTGTTTTTTCCTCTGACTGTACGTTACAACTGTTATCAAAATTTCATGTATCTATCATGCCTCCCCCCCGATAATCTACTTGCAAATAGAAAAATAGTGAGAAATATTGAGAAATAGTGTCTAACACAGCACCAGAGTTCTCATTTTTGCCCTAAAAGACTTAAGACTTACACAACTAGATATCAACACAACACATTAAATAGGGTGGTGCCTAGTAATGTTTTTGCCACAGAGAGACTGAGGTGGCCCTCTAACACAATTTGATTTTCATTTTGGAGGCAAGACATTTCAGAAGCAATCAGTAACTGTTCCTTATGCCCTTTTTCTACCTGTATCTAATCCATGCATCAAAGTAGGCCTATAATTCAGCCAAGCCCCAAGCTGGTACTCAAAAATGACTATAACCATTACGGCCTGGACAGTGGGTCAGATTAGAACATGAGCTTCTTGAAGCAAGTATAGGGCTGATTTACATGGCATTCCTGGTAAGTGTGGTGGCATTAAAATGGCTTTAAGAACAATAAATTGAATAAAATCCTTCAACAGAAAAACCTGACCACATATCTAGAAAAGTACAGTGAAGCAAAAAAATGAAAACAAATGCTGAATTACAATTATAGTACGTCAAAGAGCAAGTTAAAAGTGTTTATCAGATTTAAAAGAAGTTTTAAAAGGACAGAACAGTAGGATTAGACATCCACTTCTTCATAAAGAAAACCAGAGCAAGACTAGAAGAATTACTGAATAAATGACAAAGAATAAATTATACATTTAATCCCTTTATATATCTTTCTCAGTCTTGTAAAAAGTTAAGGGCTTACCACCAAGTTTGTATTTTTCGATTTCAGCAAATTTCAATGCATATTGGAAGAACAGATTTCTAGGGAAAGAGTCTACTAAAATGGATTATTTAGCCCAAGTTTTTCCGTGCACTTAAATTTCGGGTATTTTTTTGGTAAGTTTTTAACTGTTTTTAGTAGAAAGAGCCTGAATTTATTTAAAAAGTAACCTGAACTTAAAATCAAAACTTTGGATTCATAGTTTATGATTACCTAGTCTCCCTGTTACAAGATCTCATAACTCACTATGTATACTTTTCCTTTATGTATTATTCTTGTGATTATTTGATTAATGTCTGTTCTCCCTCTAGAAGGGTACTAGATGGTAAACTATTCAAAGGCAGGAAATATGGTTGCTTCACTTGCCACTATATTCCTAGTGCCTGACATATAACAGATACTCAAATAAATACTTATTGAAAAATGCACACATTCATTTGTCATCTGTTCACATATTTTGGTCCTAACAGGATGGTTTAGGTTTTACATTTAAGATAACTGCCTTTCCACATAGGAAATCTTTTCAAGGGATAACCATATATTCCTAAATATCCATACACCCATCCTTCCCATGAGAACTTCTCATGAAGAAATAAAATCACACAGGCACAAAAAAGAAATTAATAGCTTTTAAAAATGGGGAAAATAGACTAAGATAAAAATTCAAGTATAAATAACTTTTAGTTTATTAAAAAAGGGGTAAAACTTAAGCAGTACAATGTTGGAGACGATTAAGATACATATATATATCTTACCTTATATTTTTCATTTGCAAATAAAACTGAGGCTCTGTGAAATTTGCATAGAGGGTTCTTAGGATCAATAACAATGGCTTTGTTTAGGGTATCCAAAGCCTTCTCAGATTTTTTCAGCGCGTGCTGAACCTGTAAGAAATAAAGATCCTATTTTTCCTTTTGAAAACCAAAAGGTGAAAACCAAATAGTGTGACTCAAAACCAACATAGCTCCCAATTCACCATTACCCTACATAATGATAATCAAGATTCTATCTTTAGAGTAGATAGTTGGTTACCTTTAAGCCTAAAAGATAAGAAAAAACTTTGTCTTCCTTCTCAAGAAAATCTGTACTATTTAGCTAGATAATACTCACATTTTAACAGATTTATTATGGTCCTCTAAATATTAGACTTTTCGAAACTTTCCAAGAACCCCTAGAGGATTTGGCTCTAAAACTTACCAACCCTGTTTCACTCGGAACAATTACACTTTTACCTATTTTAGGAATTTGTTTTAAAAATGGTCCTCTGCTTTACATATTTGAAAACCATTGATCTGTAATTCTGGGTAGTAAATAATTTATTTTAAATAACTTAAAAGAAAACCAACCAAGTCTCACTATTTATTCATGTGTACTCATATTCTGCTCTGTTCCTCCTTAGATGAATTATATGTTAAAAATGAAGTGGAACAGACTCACAGACAGAAAACAAACTTACGGTTACCAAAGGGAAAGGGGTGGGGGAGGGATAAATTAGGAGTTTGGGACTAACAGATACAGACTACTATATACAAAATACATAAACAGCAAGGACCTACTGTATAGCACAGGGAACTATATTCAATATCTCATAATAACCTATAATGGGAAAGAATCTGAAAAAGAATATACATATAACTGAATCATCTTGCTGAAAACCTGAAACTAACACAACATTGTAAATCAACTATACTTCAAAAAAAAAACAAAAACAGGGAAACTATAGCAAAGATAAGTGACCTTTCTAGGTCTTAGAACCCACAGATCACACAATGCTGGACTATGGGCTTTAGAAACTGGCCAGTGGGGGGTGTTCAACCATCACACTTTGTCTGTTTTATATCGTATAATTATGAAACCGTGACCCAGTCTCTTACCTGGAACTTGAGTGTGATTGGAAAGTGGGATTAAAACTGAAATTACGTTCCTTGAAAATCTCAATAAAAATAAATAAGTTAATAAAATAAAATAAAGTGGAGTGAATGGATGTGATTGTGGAACTTTAACAAACAAGAATGTGAGAGTAGGTACTACCAACATCTGGTGCTAAATTCATCTATGCAATGATCTTTGCAGAAGGTTATTACTACATGTGGCCAAATATTCTGCTCACAGAACTGAAATCCTAAATACTAGGTTCCCTAACAGAGGAGCATACTCTTTTATCTAAAAACTTCAAATAAACCACTCAAAATTATAAAACAATCTGTTCCACAATAACTTTAGAAGCAAGCCTACTTTAAAAAATGTTCAACTTCACTAAAAGGTATCAAGAGATAATCAACTTTGGTTTATCTTAAGTAAAGTGATAGAAAAAAAAATCTTTAATTTGACATACTTTATATTTTTTGCACATTATCTAACTATAAAAGAAGTTACCATGTCAATTTTTAAGAAATTATAAAGAACTAAAATTCTTCCCCCAAAATGAATAGTGAAATTCCAAACTAATATAATTTTCCTCATATTGTACGCTTGTTCACACAAAAGCCAAACTTGCTGAGAGAAAGAAAAAGGGGCAGGGGAAGGAAAGAGGGAGAGGGGAAGCGGGTGAGAGGGCAAGAAAAAGAACTTAAGGTACCATGCTTGCAGAGAAACTAGTAAATGAGATTTTAAAAAGCAAACATACCTCTTCTCCTATCTTATCAAAGTACAACTTATTATCAGATACATTAAAAAAATATAAATATAAAATTGGCAATCCACACTGCCTTATAAGAATTTTAATTAGTCCTGACATATCTATATCACTCAGAGGCTAAAATACAAGAAATCATTTGCCTTAAGTTATTAATTACTTAATTTAGGCGCTAAATATTAATATAGAAAACTGCTTTCAAAAATATGAAGTATCTCATATGAGTGTTATAATAACCCTATGAGGTATGCAAGGTGGTATTACTTGTCATTCATAAAATAGAACCTCAGAGAAATTAAGTAACTTGCCCAAGGAATGAGGGTACTCCAGTGATTTCTCTTTATGCCAAGCAAAAAGGCAATATTTTTGGCTGTAAAAGAATCCAGGATATTGTTTCAAGAATAACAATAACAAAAAGCCCTAATTTTCATTATAGCAATTAAGTCAATAAAAAGGGATTAACTGAACAATACTTAGAAAGCTACTTACTACTCCAATGTGGCAAAGCAAAACCGAACTTTGAGGGTTGATGTCAAGTGCTTTCTGGAAATGCATTTCTGCAAGGCTGAATTTTTCTTGCTTGTAATAAATCATTCCTAAACCATACCTGAGAGTTTAAAATAAAGTACAATTTTAGGGATATGAACTGCTAATTTAGTTCAACTAATAAAAGGATATATATGGAATGTGGCATTTTAATAAACCAGTAGAAAAATACTGATGGTCTTAGGATAGGCAAAAACTATCAGTCATGATAAAAAATTGTCAAAGCATTCTAGACAAGTCACTTTTACAGGTGAAAACAATAAATCCAATCCAGTTAATCAATCAATCAAATAAAACTATAACAACGAGGGAAAAAAGAAACCACATCCTTAGACCCACCACTACAATCTAGATTTAGTAACTAATTTTTACTGAGTGGTTATCATGTGTGCATGCCAATAATTTTGTTAAATTCTTTGTGTGATTTATCTCATTTAATCCTAGATGGAACCAAGGAGATAGGTACTGTTACCAATCACATTTTTAAATAAAGAAACTGAGGCTTAGAGAAGTTAAATAACTTGCCCAAAGTTATACAGCTAATAAGGATTCTAATCAGTTCCTTCCTTTATGATTCTAGACCCTAAACTCCTAACAATGCTACTTCCATGTTATTTGTCCAAATGCATATATATTTTATACTATAATTAGAATATGCATAGTGTCATGTTCTGCTTCCATCCCGTCTCCCCACTCACTGTGTCAAAAATATGCTCCTACAGATTTCAAAATTTATAGACTTCAAAATTATATTTTTTAAAGGCTTCAAATAGACTTCAAAATTATACATTTTAAAGACTATGTAACAGTACATTAACTTGATATACAGGTATTTTTCCTGAATTTTCAAAACATCAAATGAACACATTATGACTGATTTACATTAAGGATCCCTCTTGGCTAAACTAGCTAATGATGATGGGGAATAAACACCAAATAATTAAGAAAAAAAGCACAATAGTATATCTGCTTTATTTGTGTGGTTTTGTTTATAATTATAATTGTGTTAGAGGTGAACAAAAGGTATGAAAAGTTCTGTGCTAATAATGGTGAAAGTGGAGATAACTGAAGAAAGACTACTTACCTTGGAGTTGGAAAAACAAATTTGCTTAATGTTTAGTTAAATACTTATATAGTTACCTAAATAACTCAATATTGAAATTCTTCCCAGTAAAAGCTTGCTAGTCTAAATACTCCTCCTTTTCTCTAACTGAAACAATTATTTTTATAGCATAATATTTGATATGGTAAAGTTTTTTTAAGAATGCAACTATTGCAATATAGCAGAACAGACAGTACACATTTAAAAAACAACAGAAGTCCTATTAAGAACTGAGCTCTGAAAATATCACAGAGAACTTTATGTGAATGTTGGCAAGCCTGACTGTTTAATAGGTCAGCAGAAGCTAGTGCTTATCAGGCCATCTTTCAGGCAATGTAACTGCTTAGAAATGAGATATCCATTAAAAAACACATATACACAAATGAAAAAATATATTTCAATAATCTAGTGCTTCAGATTTAGTGACAAATAGAAAATTGCTATAATGATTAACCCGAAAGATTAACCTTCCACAGTCCCAACCACTTTCTATTTTAATCACCATTTTAGTGTTCTAAAAAAAGTAGCAAATCAAAGTAACAAAACCACCTATTTGCAAAAATTTGGCAGGAGAAAAGGTTGAAACTGTTGAACATAAGGATCTGGAATTCTATTGGCATTAGCTAAGAGTTTGTTAAAGGTATAAATTTCACATAAAAAACCATTTTGGTTAGAAGTTATCAACTAGTATGTACCATTCTTAAGTATTAGTTAGTAATCAAATTCATGACAACGAAGAGATATCTAACAAGAAAAATTACTGAGTATCAGCCACATCAATAAGACACTGCCTTCGCACTTTGTTAGCACTTACCATGCATTATAATGTCTAGGATTGACTCTGATAGCATTTCGAAAACAAGCTAATGCTTTGTCTAATTCTTCAGTTAACACAAACTCATGCCCTAATAGAGTATAGGCATAAGCATAATTTGGATCAACCTGGATAGCTCTCTGGAAGAATTTAATCGCAATATCATGTTCCCGTTGCAAACTGAAACAGTTCCCTGCAGCACACCAGGCCTTAAAAAAATGGAAACAAGAACCAAATGCACAATTAAAATTTTGTTTTATTTTTTTCTAACAAAAGCAATCTATAACTAAAATCAAGACTCAGATGTTAGAACAGAAAGACAACAATTGAAAGAGTTTTAATATAGTCAATCCTCATTCATGGATTCCATATTGGCAAATTTGTCTACTTTCTAAAATTTATTTGTAAAACCAAAATCAATACTTGCAGTGCTTTAGTGATCACTGGTGGATCCAAGTGTGATGTGTGTGTGTATATTTCCCCTAGGAGCAATGGTTCAGTATTTGCCAATTCAGTGTTCATGGAGACTACAGAAGCTTAAATATGTTACAGAAGTACCACCCAGTATTCTTGAGATGCACGGAAATAAAATCCTTATAGGACTGAAACATGTAAACTGTGCCTATGTCTTAAAATGACAGTTAAAATTATTATTTTAATTTAAAATGAGCATTTTAAAAAAATCTCTATTTCTGTTTAATGAACTCTACTCTTGGTGACAACAGCAATTATAACAAAACCAAATCTTGATTAACCCTGAATGAGATATCTGCTTTATGATTTTTCTATTTGTGAATCTGCACCATATACTCTAGGATTTCCCCTTCTTCTCTGAGTCCCTGCCTATACAGAAGAATACGAAAATAAGTGTGGGTGATACTAAATGAATGATTTGGGTCATTTCCGTTTGGTAAAGATGATCAAAAGATAGCTACAGGGAATTCCCTGGTGGTTCAGTGGTTAGGACTCTGCACTGTCACTGCCTAGGGCCCGTGTTCACTCCCTGGTCAGGGAACTAAAATCCCACAAGCTGCGCTGGTGAGGCAAAGAAAAAAAAAAAAAAAAAATTAAAAAAAGATAGCCACATAAGCAAAGTGTTTCAGTTAATTTACCTCTGGTGAATTTTTATCCATATCTGTTAAATCTTTTGAAAGAACTGAAAGAGCAACATCCTTTTGAAGATGCCAAAGTGTTGTAGAGTAGATCTCCATGCCTTCCACTCTGTAATTCTCAATTCTTCTAACCTCTGAAAATATTCTTTCAGCCTGAAATATAAAAACTAGTAAGGGGAAAACAAGTTGATACAATTTACATATATAGAGGGAGAGTGCTGGGCACTGTTCTCATAGGACCTAAATGCTGCCTTGTTTTACAGTGTTTATGTGAACTAGTATTGATACTAACACATGGCCAAATTGAGGAAGCTTCCATGGTAGGTCAAATACTGATGTAATCATATTCACACTTAACCTAGTTTTTATAAACAAGTCATGGCAGGAACATGAATTCTGAAAAGAAAATTTGTTTCCACCAAAAAGACAGAAGAGAGATCTATACAAAGTTAATAATTTAAAAAGAAGTCAATTATTTTATTCTCAAAAAACACTATTCCATGTTTTAATTATGGCTTTATAGAATAACTCTCAGGAAAGGTGAGAGAAGAATGACCTCTGTAATACAAAACCTATTTTTGTACTGATTATTAAGAGGTTGAGTTGAAAACTTTAGGGGAAAAACACGCTTGGCTGGCCGCCAACCCTATGGCATGTTGAGCACTGAATATTTCCACCAATGTCTTACCTGCTAGGAACTATAGTCCCTGCCTAGTATAATTCCCTTTTCTTCTGCAGCACTCTCTTGACTTTAGGGTCCCTTCTCAGCTACCAGGTCAAAGTTTTTCCTCACCACACTCAAAGCTTCCAGAACTGTGCTTCTCTCCCCTGAAGTTTGAGGCTTTGGGTTATGTAGCTCCCCAGTTTATCAATTCAGTAAGTTAAAAATTCTGAAAGTCAAGTTTAGTTTAGAATAAGGAATATCTGGTTTACTCTTAATGAAATGAAGATGACAAAATATGGAAACAGAATTTATAAAACTAGAAAAATAGGAACAATTCTTAGATATGGCCATATACTATCTAAAATTAGCTTAGATTTGTGACTTCCCTGAAATCCCTTAAAAGTTATACAGATAAGTTTTTCAAATGGGCATTTTTCAAACATGCATTGGTTAAGAGAAGACAGACCTAACCACCTGCCAAATACAGGTTTTGGAAACCTTCTGGTTTAAAATTTTTCAGAATCTATTGCTTCCTCTGAAAAGTGACTGTGACATAGACAAAAAGGAAAATGAAAAAAACAACTTATTAAATTAAGTTGAAACAAAGGCTTTCTTTAGTTAAATATCTGGGTCTACATCTGCTCTATAATTAGGGGTAACAATAAAATTCATGTAAAGTACCTGTGAAACAATAAATAAGAAATAATCCGAACAAAGCTTTTACCTGTGTACCAATTAAAAAAATCACAATCCAGAAATGAAAAAGTCTTTCTGTCTACAACTCTTTTTTCTTTAGTACTCAAAATTACAAGAATAGGTATATTCTGCATTTATTCTCTACCTGGAAGTACACTTCACCCCTAGAGCTTTGCATGGCTCATTAAGGGAGAAGTAACCTTTTTCTGAGCATGTTTTTTAAAAATAGCACCATACTTCACTGTCTCCCAATCTCCTTACCATGCTTCATTTTTCTTTCATATGACTTATTGCTACGTCATATGCTTATTGCTATTATTATTGCTTATTGCTATGACTTATTGCTATTTCTTTCATATGCTTATTGCCTGTCCTTATATATTTATTGGCTTACAATATGTCTCTTACTAGAAAGTAAGCTCTCTGAAGGCAAGCAATTATCTGTCTAGCTATATTACAGTACAGAAGAGAGTCTAGGATACAACATGCACTCAAATATATGCTGAAAGTAATCAGGGCAAATAAGTGACCTTATTATCAACTTTAAATAATTTATGTTAGAGAAATTTTACTAATATATAGGTTTCTTAAAGTTTTTTTAAAATGTTTTTCTAATTTTAAGTTTAGGGGCGGGGGATGAAGTGCTTTGAAAGAAGAAATGGGGAGTAAATTAGAATTTTCTTTGGCTTTAGGCTAATCATCCTCTCCTTTCCTGATTTACACAGATAACTTAAGCAACAAATATAATTAAAATTAAAATGATAAAAGCCTTGCAATACGGACATTATGTTCTCGATTACATACAACTTTCTTCATAGTATTAAATTTATAAAACATACTAAATGCCAAAAAGTCATCCCAGTAAGAACTCTATATATATAGTAGAAAGAATTGATTATAAATATCTATTACATGGTAAATACATATTTTCAGATCCAACTAAGTATAGTACAAATGTTTCACATAAGAATGTATGGATGGGGACTCCCCTGGTGGTCCAGTGGTAAAGAACCCACCTTTCAAGCAGAGGACGCGGGTTCGATCTCTGGTCGAGAACTAAGATCCCACATGCTGTGGGGCAACTAAGCCCAAGTGCCACAACTATTGAGCTCGTGCCTCAAGGAGAGAGCCCGCATGCCACAAACTACAGAGCCCGCGCGCCACAACTAGAGAGAGAATACCTGCCCGCCACAACTAGAGAGAAGCCCGAGCGGCACAACTAGAGAGAAACCCAAGCAGACCGTGTGCTGTAACAAAAAGATCCTGCATGCCTCAACAAAGATCCTGTGTGCCCCAACTAAGACCCGACACAAGCCAAAAAAAAAAAAAAAAAGGAAAAATAAATTAAAAAAAAAAAAGAATGTATGGATGACTTGGGTTCTCTACAAATCTATCTCAAGTAATCCCAAAGAATTTAAACTACCCCTTAACACAGAAAGAATTGTGCTGATAAATTATAAATAGTGACAAAATAAATATAGACATTACATAATAAATACTGACCCTTTAGATCTAGTCTTCTCAAGCATAAGCATTTTAATTAAATTTAAATTATCTCTAGAAAGGCATATATAACTATTTTTCATACTTACTTGCATGTACTCTGAAAGTTCAAAATAGGCCCTTCCAATCTGGCACAGGACCCAACCAGTATTGTAGTGGTGAGACGGTAGGTGGCTCAAGATATTTATAGCTTCTTTGCAGTTGTATGAGCACAAAGCTAAATAACCTTTCCCCATTTCACGAAGAAGGCTCATCAAACCTTCTAGGAGAAAACAATGTAGTAAACAAAGGAGAAAAACACAGTAAAGCAGTCTGGTTTTCTAGAAAGGCTAATTACAAAATAATTCACTAAAAATTCCACATCTATCCAGAAAAAAATGGAAAGCACTTTAATGAACATAAATAAATTTACTTAAAATAAGTGAATAAAATAAAATACAAAGAAGATATTAAGCATTTAAAACAGACCTGCTGCTGCTTTCTGTAGATTAAATGCCTGGATCTGAGGTGTGATTGTGGAGATTTTCCCTTCTGAAATGATTGCAGAGTCTAATTTTGTTATTTCTAGGCTATCATTTATGTTAGGTTGAGTTATTCCTCCTTTATTAGTTTTACTTTTTGTTTTTCTGTTTGGGATTTTAGGTGGAAACTTCATTTTTAATTTTTTGCTATTCTCCTGTAACAAGAAGGAAAATCCCACACTTATTATACTCATTTATTTTAGACATCCTCCCAACCCTTTTTCTCAAGTATTAGATATAAAATAAACAGTTTTGATTGATCTGTATTTTTCTCAGAAAACAAAAGTCATCAAAGTCATTTAATTTCAAATGCAACAATTCTGAAAATAAATCATATTAACTAGCTAGTGTTTAAGGTACATTAGCTTTAAGCATTTCTCTTTATTGAAAGTATATCACTTTTGGGACTTCCCCGGTGGTCCAATGGTTAAGAATCTGCCTTCCAATGCAGGGGACGTGGGTTCAATCCCTGGCTGGGGAACTAAGATCCCACATGCCATGGGGCAACTAAGCCCAAGCACCACAACTAGAGAGAAGCCCGCGCGCCGCAACGAAGAGCCCATGTGCCGCAACTACGACCCGACGCAGCCAAATAAATAAAGAAACAAACAAACATTAAAAAAAACCCATCACTTTCATTTATTATTTAAAAATAAGAAAGTAAGTAGATACAACAACTATCTAATTGTCTCAGAGCATTGTAATTTATAAGGTATAAAATTGCTGATCTATATATGTCAGAGTTAAAGACTGTCCATAATATTTGTCAATGGATGAAGAAAATTTACCAAAGGTATAAGTTCCTCCAATTGTGCAAAGAAACGTGCAAAGAAAACACAGAAAATTTCCATTTACTCTTCCCACAATTTTTCCCAATGATAACATTTGACATAACCGTAGTACACCATCAAATCCAGGAAATTGGAATTGGTACAACACTAGCACCAAAACTATAGATCTTATTTGGATTTCATCAGTTTTCACATGCACCTTTTAAAAAATTTTGGTGTATATAGTTCAGTATAATTTTGTCACATGTATGGATTTGTGTAATCAACTACCACAATAAAGATATAGGACTGCTCTACCACTACACAAAGAAATTCCCTTGTGCTATGCTGTAAAAGTCACATCCTCCCCTCAGTTCTAACTCCTAATAACCACTGACCTGCTCTCCATCACTATAATTTTGTAATTTCTACAATGTTATATTTATTAAAGGACCAAGAAAATTTACAAATGTTACAGATGGTCCTCCAAATTAAAAAACATTAAAAAATTTTTAAATAGTATAATTTATTCATCAGACATTGAGTCATCGATGAACAGAAATTTTAGAGGAGGAAGCATTAAGTAAATGTGACATACAGAAATCTTTAAATTACCTTGGTTGTAGAGCTGTCACTAGTAAAAAGTCGTGAACTTCTTCGAGGCAGTGCATTTGGGGGAGATGTGATAGTGGGGCTCAATACCTGAGGTGTTGTACTAAAAAATTATAAAAGTAGACATTAAAAAAAAAAACTCAGTTTATGACCATTAACTATTGTTTCAATTCAAGTATATTAAAAAATATGCATTCAATATGTTTGCATTCTAAAATTGATGAGATCAGTCCTTTTCTCATCCCCCTATGAAAACTCTTATTTAAAAAATGATTCTTGTTACGATAAAATGATAAAAATTATAGCACAGATCTTCACTCTATCTGAAATTGCTAATTTGAACTTAAAACAATCCACATAAAAATTATGGGTCAATAAATAGTAAACACATCTATAAACCAATTATCTCTAGCCCTTGTTTGCAACTATAGCAAGTTAGAGAAAAAGAAACTAGAACAATTGATACCTGGGAAGTTATTACCCTGTAAATTCAAACAGCCACACCAAGGGATTATTCTGTTTAGAGCAAAAGGAATCTAATAATCACTTGGATAGATTTTTTTTTTTTTACTTTAAAGGCAAATCTTAAGAGATAAGAATTTTATTCTTGATACACACCACTATACATAAAATAAACAAGGATTTATTGTATAGCACAGGGAACTATATTCAGTATCTTATAATAGCCTACAATGGAAAAGAATCTGAAAAAGAATATATGTAAATGTATGTATATATATATATATATGTATGTATAACAAATCATTTTGCTGTACACCTGAAACTAATACAATTTTGTAAATCAACTATAGTTCAATTAAAAAAAAAGAATTCCATTGTTAGAAAGCAAGCAGATTTAAACCTCAAATTATCTAATTGACAGTAAGTCTATGGACTAAACTATTTACAGTTTATACAGCTTATGGGAAATCCTACTAATTACCTGAGTCTGGGTCAAAGAAGCTTCTGAAAATAAAAGAGAAGCTGACCAGTGAATAAAGAATGCACAGGCTTTCAAAGACACAATCTCAATGTAGAGATTTCAGCAAGTGAGGTCATTTGGGTTGACCAATTTACTTTTTAATGATAATTTTTTAATTAATACTATTTTTCTTTTTTAGCAC
The DNA here is from genome assembly GCF_028023285.1 of Balaenoptera ricei. Taxonomy (NCBI): domain Eukaryota; kingdom Metazoa; phylum Chordata; class Mammalia; order Artiodactyla; family Balaenopteridae; genus Balaenoptera; species Balaenoptera ricei. The sequence goes on along the minus strand of NC_082658.1, from coordinate 16,479,439 downwards.
AGTTTAAGGTTCACAGCAAAACTGAGGGGAAGGTACAGAGAATTTCTATATACTCCCTGCCCCCGCACATGCACAGCCTCCCCCATTATCAGCATCCCCCACCAAAGTGGTACAATGTTACAGTTAATGAATCTACAGTGACTATCACATTGTCACTCATTGATAATCATCCAAAGCCCATAGTTTACCTTAGAGGTCACTCTTGGTTTTGTATATTCTATGGGTTTGGAAAAATGTATTATGACATGCATCCATCATTATGTTATCATACAGAATGTTTTCACCTTGGGCTGGGAATGGCTCATATTTTCAATAGCCAGAGTGAAAAAACCTCATACTAAACAGGTCATTGAGTAGAGTACTCAAAGTGGGGCAAAATTAATCCAGACTAAAGGCTGCTCTTGTCCCACCAAACAAATTAAAAAGCAAAACCTGAAAGGATCAAGCCGTTAACAAGTAATTTAAGTGCATCCCACATATCCCACCTTATCTTTGATAAAGGAGGCAAGAATATACAATGGAGAAAAGACAGCCTCTTCAATAAGTGGTGCTGGGAAAACTGGACAGCTACATGTAAAAGAGTGAAATTAGAACACTCCCTAACACCATACACAAAAATAAACTCAAAATGGATTAAAGACCTAAATGTAAGGCCAAACACTATAAAACTCTTAGAGGAAAACATAGGCAGAACACTCTATGACATAAATCACAGCAAGATCCTTTTTGACCCACCTCCTAGAGAAATGGAAATAAAACCAAAAATAAACAAATGGGACCTAATTAAACTTAAAAGCACAGCAAAGGAAACCATAAACAAGACGAAAAGACAACCCTCAGAATGGGAGAAAATATTTGCAAACAAAGCAACTGACCAATTAATCTCCAAAATATACAAGCAGCTCATGCAGCTCAGTATCAAAAAAACAAACAACCCAATCCAAAAATGGGCAGAAGACCTAAATAGACATTTCTCCAAAGAAGATACACACATTGCCAACAAACACAGGAAAGGATGCTCAACATCACTAATCATTAGAAAAATGCAAATCAAAACTACAATGAGGTGTCACCTCACACCGTCAGAATGGCCATCATCAAAAAATCTACAAAAAATAAATGCTGGAGAGGGTGTGGAGAAAAGGGAACCCTCTTGCACTGTTGGTGGGAATGTAAACTGATACAGCCACTATGGAGAACAGTATGGAGGTTCCTTAAAAAACTAAAAATAGAACTACCATATGACACAGCAATCCCACTACTGGGCATATATATACCCTGAGAAAACCATAATTCAAGAAGAGTCATGTACCACAATGTTCATTGCAGCACTATTTACAAGAGTCAGGACATGGAAGCAACCTAAGTGTCCAATGACAGATGAATGGATAAAGAAGAAGTGGCACATATATACAATGGAATATTACTCAGCCATAAAAAGAAACGAAACTGAGTTATTTGTAGTGAGGTGGATGGACCTAGAGTCTGTCGTACAGAGTGAAGTAAGTCAGAAAGAGAAAAACAAATACCATATGCTAACACATATATATGGAATCTAAAAATAAAAGTGGTTCTGAAGAACTTAGGGGCAGGACAGGAATAAAGATGCAGACATAGAGAATGGACTTGAGGACAGGGGGAGGGGGAAGGGTAAGCTGAGACGAAGTGAGAGAGTGGCATTGACATATATACAAATGTAAAATAGATAGCTAGTGAGAAGCAGCTGCATAGCACAAGGAGTTCAGCTCGGTGCTTTGTGACCACCTAGAGGGGTGGCATAGGGAGGGTGGGAGGGAGACGCACGAGGGAGGGGATATGGGGATATGTGTATACATATAGCTGATTTCACTTTGTTATACAGCAGCGACTAACACAACAATGTAAAGCAATTATACTCCAATAAAGATATTAAAAAAAAATTTGAGTGCATCCCAGAACAAAACTTGAAAAATACTTAAAAGGATACAAAAAGTCCAGCACTCAACCACGTAAAATTTCCAATAACCGGCATACAAAAAAACCTTGGCATGCAAAGAAGCAGAAAAATATAACCTATACTGAAGAGAAAAACCAATCAATAAAAAACAGACACAGTAAGACTTAGTAGTTAAGATCACTAAAAGAGCTACTATAAATGTAGTTCCATATGTTAAAAAAGGTAGAAGAAAGCATAGGCATGTTAAGGAGAGAACAAAATCAAACTTCTAGAGATGAAAAACAGAATGCCTAAGATAAAATACACACACACACACACACACACACACACACACACACACACACTGAATGGGATTAACAGCAGATTAGACACTGCAGAAGAAAAGATTCGTTAGCTTGACGACACAGTAGTAAACCCTATCCAAAATGAAAGAGAAGAAAAAGACTGGAAACAAAAAAGAACAGAGTATTAGTGAACTGTGGGACAACTTTAAACAGTCTAATATACATGTACTTGAAGTCCCAGAATGAGAGAGAGGGACATGGACAGAAAGTTTTTGAAGAAATAATGGCCCAAAATTAGCTAAATTTGATGAAAACTATCAACTTACAGATCCAAGGAGCTCAATGAATTTGAAGGCCAAGAAAGGAGAAAACACACTACAGCACATCATAATCAAATGGCTTAATTATCAGTGATAAAGAAAAAATCTTAAGAGTCAGAGAAAAGAGACAGATTACATACATAGAGAAACAAAAATGAGGATGGCAACAGGCTTCTTGCCACAAACAATGCAAGCCAGTAGACAGTAAAGCAACATCTTTAAAGAAAAAAAAAAACCTGTCAACTAGAATTCCATATCCAGGGCTTCCCTGGTGGTCCAATGGGTAAGACTCCGTGCTCCCAATACATGGGGCCCGGGTTCGATCCCTGGTCGGGGAACTGTTAGATCCTGCATGCATGCCACAACCAAGGGTCCACATGCTGAAACTAAGAAGCCCACATGCTGCAACTAAGAAGTCCGCATGCCACAACTAAAGATTCCGCATGCCTCAACTAAGACCCAGTGCAGCCAAAATAAATAAATAAATAAATAATAAATATTTTTAAAAAAGAATTCAATACCCAGTGAAAATATCTTTCAAAAATAAAAACAAAGGTGAACTTAAAACTTTCTTCTGACATACAAAGGCTGAAAAAAAATTCATTACCAACAGACCTAGACTACAAGAAATGTTAAAAGAAGTCCTTCAAGATGAAGGAAAAAAAATACCGAATTGAAATCTGGATCTACAGAAAGAAACAGCGCCAGAAACAGTAAATATGTGGGTATCTATAAAACAGACTTCTTTTTCTTATTAAAAAAAAAAACTCTGTTAAAGATAACTATTTAAGGCAGAAACTACAACAATCACTCTATAGAAGTAAAATATATGACAGCAATAGCATACAGACTGAGAGAGGAGCATGAAAATATACCGTGATAAGGTTTTATACTATATGTGACATGGTATAGTATTATGTGAAGGTAGACTTTGATAAGTTAAAATGTGTAATATAAACCCTAAAACGACCTCTAAAAAGACAAAATAAAGAGTAAGTGTTAATAAGGCAATGTTATGGGTTGAATTGTATCTCCAAAAGGATATGTTGAAGCCCTAACCCCCAGTACTGCTAATGTGAACTTTTTGGGAAATATGGTCTTTGTAGATGTAATCAAGTTAAGATGAGGTCATCAGAGTGGGCCCTAATTCAGTATGACTGATGTCCTAATAAGAAAAAGGAAATCTGAATACAGAGGCACACAGGGAAGATGGCTATGTGGAGACAGAGGCAAATACTGAGTTGTGCTACCACAAAATAAGGAATGCCTGGGGCTACTAGAAGCTAGAAGAGATAAGGATCCTCTCCTAGTGGCTTCAGAAGAAGCACGGTCCTGTCTATACCTTGATTTTGGAATATAGCTTCTAGAACTGTGAGTAAATAAATTTCTGTTGTTTTAAGCCACCCAGTTTGTGGTACTTTGTTACAGTAGCTGTAGGAAACTAAAACAAGCAGTAAAGAAGATAAAGTGGTGTATATCAACTATACCTTAAAAAAAGAGAAGATAAAATGGAATAATACAAAGAACACAAAATCATTATAGTTGATGCATATTACAGTTAGTATATTTGTTTACAGTGAAATGTATAATTCAGTAAATTATGTTTATGTAATCTTCAAGACTAGCATATACTTGGCCTGATTAATGATGCTCTGCAGGAGGCCTCAGGCTCCTTCTCATAACCGAGCCTGAGGCAATCACTGTCACCTGCCTGAGAGCTGGCCCTCATGATGAGACTTACCATCCTGGCATTTTAGAAATATTGAGGCCTTTTATATAGTCAAGGTATATGCACACGTATGTCTGTTTTAAGACTTATGGTACATGTTCATTATTTTAGGAGACAAAGTTGGAGCTTTCTCTTAAAATATTAGCTATAATTTATTTTTGAGTCCTTGAACAAGAAGAGAGATCCTATTTAACACCACTTCTGTGTGGAAATGGATTCATTATTTGAAGATTTATTGGAAGATTAGTATTATGATCTATTTACAGAAATGCATAATAGGGGAAGGTGAGAATAATCTATCTGTACTTGACCAGTGGAGAAGATCATATAAAAAAAGAAGAAAATTATTTTGGAGGACTGCTCAGAATATCTAGTTTAAACAAATTCATGAGGCAATTAGAGTAAAAAGGTATTTTAGCTAACTCCTGTCTTGATTTGCATTATAATACTCAACTAAAAATTAAACTCGTTTTTCAGTAAGTTAGAAATTTCAAATTTAACATATTCAAAATTTACAATAGTCATTCTAGAATTCTTGGGACAGTCAAAACCCGCCTAAACGGAAAGATTACAATCATGTTTCACAATAAGAAACAATATCAAATAATGACACCATAATAAATACCTTGTTTGTGGGCCAGAACTTTGTGTTTGTGCAACAAGAATTGGAGTTACCTCTCGACTGTTTCCACTCTGTGAGAAGACAGACTTTGTTCCAGTTTGGCCGATTCTGGCAACAGACTGTAAAACACAAAAAGTCTAAGGTTTGTGAATTATAAATTGCACTGTAAATGATAAAAGACATCATGATGTGCCCATCTACGTTTTCCCAATACAAGATTTCATATTATATACTATCATCTGAAAACACAAACTATTAATGTCATTATTTATGTCATTTTAGGTTAATTTAATGTTATATTAGAATGAACATCAGCCTATTTCCCCATATTAACCTCAGTATTTTTACCCTTATACTATCCTTTCATCTTTCAACTTTAGTTTCCAGAGAAAGGCTCAAAATTCCTAGAAAACTTTCCCAGTTGGGCTAAATGCTAAAGAATTTTAAGACAGCTACTATTCTCAAGATTTATGATCTAACTTAGTATACATAAAGAAATAATAATACAGTAAGATTTTATATCCCTTCTTTGGCACTTAGTAAAAACAGTTCTAGAGTAATTCAGAGGAGTAGATTAAAAAAAAATCATCCAATTATTTTCCAAATTCTAAGAATATTGCTCTTAGAATTAGCATTTCTTTCTGGTGTGTTCAATCTTCTATTAACTGGTCTCTGCTTGCCCCTTCTCTTTTCTCTAATTTATTACCTTATTTCTATTTATTTTCATCACTTAACCTTTTTTTTTTTTCTTTTTTGGCTGCGCCACACGTAATGAGGGATCTTAGTTCCCCGACCAGGGATGAACCCATGTCCCCCTGCAGTGGAAGCATGGAGTCTTAACCACTGGACCACCAGGGAAGTCCTCACTTAACTTCTTTATAAAGTGATCGCTGGCTACCGTGTCAGTGGATACTAAAAAAATTTTTTTACTACCAAATTAAGATCTTTAGCTACTCTCTCTTTCCCTAGGAGAGCCTGGCCATTTTAACCCTTCAATTATTATTTCTATCACTTGGCCATAGTCTTTCCTCTATAACTAACTATCCACTGAATATCTTCACCTAATCTACCACTCCCTTACAATAAAACTTTTATAACACTTCCTCCTCTTCCTTCCCCAGATTAGGACCTCTACATTCACCCAAGGGACAAAACTTAGTCAACTTTGGTCCTTATTTAGCAAAGAACTATCTACTGAACTCACTACTCGGTTTGATATTTTTAGTTGATACTGCAGGCAGACCTAGAAGTATAGCTTTTCCAGGAATGTCTTGTAATAGAACAGAGGCAGAAGAGGTTGAGACAGGAAGAGGTTGAGACTGGGCAATGAAATCATGTACCTGTTCATTGCCTAACTTGTCCTTAATTACTCTGACTCACATGGTTTTGGCCTACTTCACCTGGCATGCTAACCACCATCCTACTATGCCTTCTCATAACTGTAATAAACTAATTTCCACACTTATATTTCACTCCCATAATAATACAACAGCAGGTAGTTGCCAACTTTAAAAAAATCTTATTTAAAATAATCCACATATTAACTACTTTATAGACCCTGTTTACCACTCTTGGAGTTCCTATTATCACTCATTAAGAAGCTATCGTAGAAAAAAATTTTGCTGACTCTAAGGAAGTTCAGGAGTAAAAGAGTAAAAACAAAACAAGAAGAAACATGTCTCTCTAGGAGGGTAAAAGGGCTATATCAGTCATTCACATACCAGTTTGACTCATTTAGCTTCCATTTCTTAAACATCTATTAAGCACGGCAATAGGCATTTTACATATAACTAATTTAATTCTCACATAAGATACCGTGCACCACAGATATGTTTTAAATAAACAGCACTTTGGCTTCTACTGCCACAGACTTTAATAAAAGAACATTATAAAAAGAGTCGCAGTTGCAACTCGGTCTTGTTGCAGTGTTTACTATAAGGATACTGTGAAATATTTTTCATTTTACTACACATTTACTACATATTTACTCCACCTGTATGAGGATCCACTATAAAAATTTTATTATCAGAAATAGCTGGCTTTATCATGTTAATTAGTATAATTAAAAAACAAACATAGTGGTGGGGACAAGAAAAAACTATGGCAGGTGTAATTTCCATTATTTACATTCAAAGTGATAGAAACAATCTTAATTTTGTTTTTTAAAAAAAGGAAATAAAAAGTAAAAATCTGAATATGTTTATTTAGCTATATGCTGAAATAAACTATACTTGTGAGTTACAAACTTACGTGGCCAAAAGAGCAACCAGCTTTGTGTCTCCTACTATGACCGGAGGCTATGATAATGACGACCTTCTTTTACATTTAGATAAACTCTTCTAAAGCAACGGCAATTAAAGAAAGTTGGATTCTGAAATTGCCTTTAACAGATTGGAATTTTAAATGAATTTCCTTCATCAATACCAAAACTGTATTTTACATGGAAAATACCTTTTTTGAAGGGGCTCCGGTGGATGGCACGTCAATTACAGAAGATGTATTAGTGTAGTTTTGTAAATAGGATCCATCTCCAGGACTTGGGGTTTCTAATGGCAAAATCCCAAAACTGAGAAGAGGTTGAAATCAAGGTGTCAAAAAGTCATCAAGGCATATATAAAGCAGCAGTATACTTAAATTAGAAGGTCTAAAAGGAAGAGAATGGTAAATCAGTCTTGGGGGCATTGAGGATCTGAGGGGCAGATTAAAAATAAGCTGTGAATGTAGACTATTCCACCCACCATAACTAAAATTAAAAAAAAAAAAAAATCAAGAAACTAAATTGAGCAGCAACTACTGACTCAGGAGATTTATTAGAAACAAAGAAGAGTGGCTTTGTAAAAGCTAAGATCCAAATTATCAAATTACTTCAAATTCTTGGAATTTATGGGATTTAGACCCTATTACAGAGAAAATGTCTCCAGAAACCAATGAACACATCTGTGGATTCAATGAGTTTTGTAATCTCATGGTCATACTATTTTAGTAGCTCCCTGGCCCTGGGACCCAACTCATAGTCTGTTTTAACATATAATTTTTTATTTTGATTCTTTTGGATATGTATCCTCTGGGCTGGGTTCCTATATTTATACATACATATATTTCTGATAATTTGACAAAATATTTCATATCAATAGGTGTCAATTCTTCCTTCCCATTTTGGAATACAGCACTTTAACAATAACCACTGCTGTCACTCTGATTATTATCATAAGCATTCCAACATTTTAAGAGGTTCACTGATGCACAGCCATAAACACAATATTTTTTAAATTCATACACCAGCTGAATAAGGCATGCTTTAAAATTTTCTCCAATATTTAAGAAGGAATTTTTATCACAGGTACTGTATTTCTATTACTTCATTTTCTGAAAATGGAATAGGTTCATTATTGACTTATTAAATACCTCTATTTCCATAATGATTTATAAGTTGCTGTTCATATTAATTTATATTACCAATACAGGAATTACTATATGATCGTTTAATATTACAGCACATTTTAAAGTATCTTTTATTTGTCTTACCTTGGGGTTAATGGGCTAAGAGCAGCTGGTCCTCCTAACAAACTTCGACCAGTTTTTGGTTTATTTTGAACTTGTTTAGATAATATGGAAGTTCCTGTTCCAAGAGGGACAGTATCTGGTGAAATTACAGCTGAATCAATATAAGACACTGAAGAATCTGTATTCAATGAGTACTTTGAATTGGAAGATTCTAAATTCAGTCTGTTTAATTCCTGAAACAGAAAATTTCTACCATGTCATTTATGATACATTATTTAGTTCAGATCATTGTTTTTCATTTTCACAATATTTTGAACACTAGTGTATAATATACTTACAATTGTGTCCTGGGGTGTTTCTGTAAGAACTGTCTCAGGCTGTCTGTGAGATAAAGTATGATTAGATACTAGTGTTGTGCAAGAGTTGGGCAGACAGCTGCTAAAGTTCTGTAAAGATGTTAATTTAAATGTTTGGTCAGGATCTGGCTTTTCACCTGTGAAGGGGAAAAAAAAAAAGTTTGCCTCTGAGGAAAGGAAGGTTAAATTTTTTTTTCAAGCATGCATAAATCAGTGGAAATAAGGCCTTATCCAGAGTTTTAAAGTTCTTCTGTCTGTTTCAGTGAATCAGATTTATCTCCCAAAAGCCCATCCATCAATTTATTGTAAAAGTTTACCCCTAAGATAAAGCTGTAAATTCAGGAAATAAACTAAACCACAATGACACTGACTTTAAATATAATAAATCACAGGAAAATGCAGATTTCTGTGTTTGTTTTAAAGCAGAAAGCAACTAGATCTCATTTTGCTCAAGGTAAGGAGTGAGGGTGGAGAGGTGAAACCCTGTAGAAATCATAGTAAAGTTTTGAGCACTTCCATGTAAAGACACAGCAATGTTTTAAAATGATCCTTCATGCATCCTGGAACATATATACTGAGACACTCTCCCCCCATATTATCCAGGTCTTATTTATAGAACAGTTTCTGCTCTAGGCATTCTATTAATTTCTTTTCTTACTCAGAATGCTATTTTGGCTAGTGTTATGCTCACAATACAACTCATTCTAGAGGACACAAGAAAGGGCACATTACTCCTGAAACATATGATTCTACCTTATTTCTTGTTCTCAATTTTAAAAGCCCTTAGCTTTGAAAAATACTTTTCTTGTGGATAATTTGTATCACTCTCCAAAAATTAAGCAGGGTAAAAAAAAGAGGAAGAAGAAATGGGAGAACCCTCCCGTAGCCACCTCTACAAGCTTACCTATTTCACATAATGATTCAAAGGGGGACCAGAGGAAAGGATTTAAACTAAGGCTCTTTTGGTAACATTCTGATCCTTTGGCAAGCCGATCTGTCTTGCTGTAAAGACAAACAAATAGATTAGACAAGCTATAAAACCTAAAACATCTATTACAAACAAACTTTTCATACAGAAAATTAGGTAAATCTTATACAAGTTCTGAGAGTACTCTTCTAGATTCTTTCTTAAATTATCAATTTCTCCTTCTTACCATCCTCCAATCTCTATTATTTAGGGCAGTTCAAGTCAAAAGTCAGGTGAAAGCAAACAGAACATGAATTGAAAGGAATGTTAACAAAATAAACAAGCTATCATAGCCTTCTTAAATACTATATTGCTTTTAATTTCCTGTTGGATATTAGAATTACTGAGGACATATGGAAAAACACCCAAATATTTCAGTCTTATTGTTGATTTTAAATATAAATCCCAGTGGTAATTTTGAAAGTGACTTAAATGCTTTAAATATAGCATATATAAATGATCAGATTTTTTAACAAAGTAAAGGTGGTAGCTCTTAACTTAAAGGAAAATTCATGTTTCTTTCTAAATTGGGTATATAAAGGCTTACATTTAGAATATAAACAACATTCTTGGGACCCTATATACTTGAAACAATCTGGAAATTATCAGAACAGCATTGTTGCCTCCCTAGCTTTTATTTTATTTTATTCTTAATTAATTAATTAATTAATTTTATTTTATTTTTGGCTGCGCTGAGTCTTCATTGCTGTGCACGGGCTTTCTCTAGTTGCAGCGAGCGGGGCTACTCTTTGTTGTGGTGCACGGGCTTCTCATTGCGGTGGCTTCTCTTGTTGTGGAGCACGGGCTCTAGGCGCTCGAGCTTCAATAGTTGTGGCACGTGGGCTCAGTAGTTGTGGCTCACGGGCTCTGGGGCGCAGGCTCAGTAGTTGTGGCACACGGGCTCAGTTGCTCCGCGGCATGTGGGATCTTCCCGGACCAGGGCTTGAACCTGTGTCCCCTGCATTGGCAGACAGATTCTTAACCACTGCGCCACCAGGGAAGCCCCTCCCTAGCTTTTAAATGGGGGAAGATGGGATTGAGGGTTAGTGAGACTTGTTGGAGCTTTCAGGTTAAAAAATACTATTCACCTGGTCTAAGGTTGAAATTCTTCATTATCTAATGGAAAAAAATTAAGATACAGCAATTTTTCCAAAACCCTAAGGTTTTATAAAGGACCAGATGGCATCTAACCAAGATTTTCAAAACAACCCTCAAATGAAACTATCAGTTAAAACATAATCTGTTTATGTGCTGTCAGTGTTTCTCAGATAACTTAAAAGAAGACCCCCTTGGGTAACTATATATTGGTGTGCCTTACTTTCAAATTTTGCAAGTGAATAGAAACTAGAATAAATGATGTAATAAAGACAAGAAAATACCACTAGTTGAAGACTATCTAGCTTCCCACATTTGCCTAATTTGACCCAATAAACACACTGACAAAGAAGGAAGCAGGAGCAGGAGGCAGACTTTCAGAAAACTTAAGTTTTATCAGTCTACATCTAGGATTGCTTAGATGAAATTTCTTAAAGGAAAAATAGTTGTAACAAGAATGATATAATCATTTACCATGGATAGAGGGGTAACTTAAAAATAGGAAACAAAGGGCTTCCCAGGTGGCGCGGTGGTTGAGAATCTGCCTGCCAATGCAGGGGACACGGGTTCGAGCCCTGGTCTGGGAAGATCCCACATGCCGCGGAACAGCTGGGTCTGTGAGCCACAACTCCTGAGCCTGCGCATCTGGAGCCTGTGCCCCACAACACGAGAGGCCGCAATAGTGAGAGGCCCGCGCACCGTGATGAAGAGTGGCCCCCGCTTGCCGCAACTAGAGAAGGCCCTCGCACAGAAACGAAGACCCAACACACCCAAAAATAAATAAATAAATAAATAATTTATAAAAATAGGAAACAAAGCAAAGACATAAAAAGAGTATTTTTTGGGCTTCCCTGGTGGCGCAGTGGTTGAGAAACTGCCTGCCAATGCAGGGGACACGGGTTCGAGCCCTGGTCTGGGAAGATCCCACATGCCGCGGAGCAACTAGGCCCGTGAGCCACAACTACTGAGCCTGCGCGTCTGGAGCCCGTGCTCTGCAACAAGAGAGGCCGCAACAGTGAGAGGCCCACGCACCGCGATGAAGAGTGGCCCCCGCTTGCCGCAACTAGAGAAAGCCCTCGCACAGAAACGAAGACCCAACACAGCCAAAAATAAATAAATTAATTAATTAATTTAAAAAAAAAAAAGAGTATTTTTTGAAAGTAATAATTAGGAGTGGAAAGTGTCAAATCAATGCTCAGGAACTTTTAACATAAGGCCATGAAAAGAAAAGTACAGTGAAATCTCAATGTTTGATCTAAACTAACTCATGTTATAGTCCCCTCATTGCTTATATAACTAATTATGGTTTGTCTATTTCTTTACAGATTTTTTTTTTTTTGATGTGGACCATTTTTAAAGTCTTTATTGAATTTGTTATGATACTGCTTCTGTTTTTGTTTTGGTTTTTTGGCCAGGAGGCATGTGAGATCTCAGCTCCCCGACTAGGGATTGACCCCGCACTCCCTGCACTGGAAGGCGAAATCTTAACCAACGGACCACCAGGGAAGTCCTCAATTTATTTATCTTTCATGTGTGCTCTCTTGCAATTGATTATAAGCTTTCTGAGGATAGGAAATTAGATTTCTCATTTTTATATTACCTCTTTCCTGTTTTCAATAGCCTCGCCCCCTTGCTTTGCTTGTACAATATATCATAAAATACTTTTACTAATAATTTTTAAAGTTGCATTGAGCGGGCTGTATGAATTACTTAAATGGCCAGAAAAGTGGTGGACAAACTGATTAAGCAAAGATAAAATAATCTATTCAAGAAAAAATATTATGAAAATGTAAGAGGTGATCATTTGTGATGAAAATCCTCTTCTCCAGTATTATGTAAATTATATTTTCTTTTTACATTAGCAAAAGGTAAATTTTCTTAAACCTTTGATAAGTTGCCAAGGCTGATTTTTATAATAAGCCATGATCTGATTAATAGACCATAAATGTTAAACTAAATGTCTGCTAAGAAGAGATTAGATATACACACACATGCACACACATGGATAGATACTGGTATGTATAAATATTGGGTTGGCCAAAAAGTTCATTTGGGATGTTACGGAAAAACCTGAACAAACTTTCTGGCCAACCCAATAACATAAAAGTTAACTGGGGAAGAAGCCAGATGTGGACTTACAATAATCAAATCTGGGAGACAGATCTCTCTATTCAATAGAGAGATAAAAAGGGGGAAAGATTTAATAAAATTAAGCTGCCTGGAGTGCCCCAACTTTAGACGGAATTTTTTAAAAACTAAAACTCTGAAAGAAGTTTCCCAAAGAATTGGGGTTAGAAAAAACTACTTAAATGGCATTGGGAGGAAATAGGTTAATCTAAGAACCAAACTTAGTATCAGTTGTGTCCTAAAGATGCAAGTCTCATGTGCTATTGTAGACAAAAAGACCAATGAATTGTCTACATCAAAATACTGGAGATAAAAGATAAGCTAACAAGCTGTAGCTTCAAAACAATAACACATGGGTTTCTAGATTATGGGGTGCAACTTTGGTCACAAGACAGGTGTATGATGACTGAAATGAAGCGCCAGTTTTTGAAGCAGGGTTGTGCCCCATTGGATACTAAACCCTTTAAACTTTATGATGAATAAAAATAACCCACCCTTATTCTCTGAGGAAGGGGAAAAACCTTCCTTCTTCATGGTTAGGACTTGATAAAACTGCACCTTCAAAAACTTTTAAACAAGTGAACTTGTTTTAAAATAATTAGTAATATATATAGCACTTTTGTGATTTAACACTTTCCCTTACTTTGTTTTATTAAATAATGTTATATAAATGGTATCACAGAGTATGTAAAATTTTGAAATTGGCTTTTTTCACTTGCCATAATGCCCTTGAAATCCAAGTTATTATGTTTATCAATAGTTCGTTCCTCTTTATTGCTGAGTAGTAGTTCATTGTATGGATGCAGTTTTTTTTATTCATTCACCCACTGAATTTGAGTTGATTCTATTTTTGGGCTTTAATAAATAAATCTGCTATGAACATTCAGTACAAGCACCATTTTACATTCTCACCAGCAATGTATGAGAAATCCCATTGCTCTGCATCCCCATTAGCACTTGATATTGTCAGTACTTTTAATTTTAGCCATTTTAATAGGCATGTAATAGCTTCTAATGGCAGTTTTTATTTGCTTTTCCTTAATGGCTAATGATTTGGTACATCTTTTCATATGCTTATTTACCATTCACATACCCTCTCCGGTGAACTGTCCATTCAAGTATTTTGCCCATTTTCTAATTTCTAATTTTCTTATTATTGAGAAGTTAAAAGAAACAAAAAAGACTCTTCTATCAAGTCTTTCCTAGTTACCATCTTACCTCTCTTCTTAACTGTGTAGAACTGATTATTCCCTCATTGGAACAGAATACCACTCAAATTTTATCATAGCACTTAAATTGTGATGAAAAAATTTATTAACTTTTGTTTACTACTTCTTTCCTCCTACACTTTATTATAAACCTTTGGGGGATGGAGAGGAGGACAGGGAGTTATTTATCTTTACATTCCTAGTGCCAAGTATGGTGTGTAGCCATAATAGGGGATGGATCTCAAAGTGTTTTGAACAAATGGCAAGAATCATAGTTGCATGAACTAAATCCATTACTACAAGTCCTTCTATTAAGATAAATGAAGATATTGGTATTATATCTTTACTTACTCCTGTTCTCAAAAGAGTGGTGCCATCTGAAAATGAGCCCCAAATTTCAGCCAAATAATTTATTCTGTTCAAAAAGATATTTTCAAGGTTTTTAAAAAAACTGCTATTCAAACTAGCCTCAATTTATCTTAAAACAGATGCTAACCTAATTCTTTAGATAAGCAATCCTCAATCATTTCTCCCACGTGCAACAGATGACATTTACACATGAAATGCCCTCCCATGGGCAGTTGAACAATTCCTGTTACCTAATTACTCCCCAACTCACAGTATTTCAGAATAAAAATCAGTGAGAACAATATTATCATAGTGATAACTCTGAATTCATTCTCACTTGCTTTTAAGAGACTTAATTTAAAATAAATGTAAATAAATTTTAAAAAATAAAATAAAATCACTATCATTTCAGCTACCATCATAGGAAATTTGTCAAATTCATTATGACATACCAGATGGGAACTGTATTCTTTATTACTGAAACATGACTTCATGCCTCTTTCTAAGGAGCAGTGGTGATATTTAATATTACAGAAAAAACTTCACTCTTTGCTTCTTTTTCCTCGGTAGGTCACATGAAGATATTCTCCTCACCCAAGGTAAAAAAAAACCCACATGTGCACTCAATTGTTAGGTAGTGCTGCTGTAGCTGTTTATCATTAAAGCAAAGTGGACAGTCATAGACAGGATCGAAATCTCTGTTTTACAGGTTTAACAAGATCATGGAACTACAAGACTGTGTACTACTCAACCAAATGCTATTTGATAAACACAGATCAACATAGTGTTTTTTTAAACCACAAAGCATTCTAGTACTGGAAACAAATTTCTGGTAATTTGAATCATTCTTACTTACCAATATACATGTCCCAACAATGAAAGAGTAAAGCAAGCTGAATCACCAAACTCAGTAACAATATCATCATGGCTTTTCTGCTTATTAAACACTCCACCAGATAAGATCTGTTCCCCTTCTGCAAGCCTTTAAAACACAAATTTACAGATTAAAAAAAAAAAGTCAATATAAAAAGCAGTGTGTGCAAAGACATTCTTCATTACTAATGTACCTCTTACTATGGAGACAAAGTATATCTTAAAATTTCAGTCTTACTTCTAAAAATAGAAACAGTTACCTTTAGTCTCTGTATGTACAAATCTAGTCTGAGCAACATACACATTACTCACGTCAAAAGAAACGGCAGACCATTATACTGGGGGAAAAATATGAATGGTTCTTCATTAACAGATGTGGTGGTCCTTCTTAGTTCTATAATTCCTTGAAGTAGGAATTTGCAAGCAGGTTAAACAAGACTAACATATTAATTAAAAACTGCATACTTAATGGCCTCAGTTATTTTTAGGTTTACAAAATAAAACTTGAATAGCACTTCATCTCTATTTATCAATTATGTTTTCTTGATATAGAAAATTACAAATGTTCCCCAAAGGGAAAAGAAATTTGCCTGATTTCACTATATATTTTTGGCATATCAGAGTTTGTAATGGTTTGTGTTTTAAAGTTTTTTCCAAATCATCATGTGGAAACTCTCAAGTAAGCTTACATAGTATATCCTAAACATAAAACTTGGTATCTAAAATTCTGTTACTATCAGTGGGACTTTTTAAAAACTATAAATATTTATAAATGGGATAAGAATGTCTAATGTAAGAACTGGCTTAAGAAACTGGTAAATTAAATAAGTACATTTTTAAGAATTTAACATTAGCATCTTTGGAGTAGAAATAATTCAATAACAAATGTCTCAGAAATTTTATATATATTTTAGCTAGCTTTAATTTAAAAGTCATCAATTAGACATTGGACAAATAAAATATTTAGCAGACTATGGAGACTTTATGAGGTTTATTTGTATTCTCTTACTGTAAATCTACAGACTAAATACAAAGGCTTTTACAATTATCTGTTTAGTCACCTTTACCATTATTCCATTTCTCACAGCACAGAAAACAGTTTGACAGAATACAACTAGCTAAATCTCTAGCTGCCTCCAGATTCAGAATATGGACAGCTGACTTGGTTGAACTGTACTGTGCAAAAGAAATGTTCTCCTGAATCTGCCTCCTTGCTTCAAAGGAGTAATGGTTCCCAAACAGAATGATCTTGAAAGGCAAATAATTACACAACTATCTAGACACAAGGAAGCATTAATCTCAGATGAACTGGTAAGTTAGGTTTTCAGGCTTATTCCAACTGGTCTAGCAATGAAAGCAAAGGAAAAGAAATAACACTTAAGATCATTTTAGAAAATGACTGGAATTAGTTATAACTTAGGTTTCTCCAGAGCTAAATTCTATTATTTATACCATAACAATGAAATCTCTCCATAACAAAATAATAATGCCATAAGCAGCAGTGTAAACATTTCAAAAGTTACTGAAATAGACAAACCTCTACTATTAAAAGAGGGGAGAAAGGGAGTCAGTCAGAGTTTAATCCATCAAAAGAATTTTATCTAGAATTCTACAGTGTAAGTAGAACAAATTAGATAGAAAAGATTTAGAAACTTACTTGCTGAGATCAACACAACATTTTGCAAGCAGGTATTTACATTGCGGTGTAGTACAACTGTGTCCTTTCAAGAGTCTATATGCTTTATATGCCTTTCCTGAGCGGTAGTAACAGGTTGCCAGTAAAAACAAGGCTTCTTCTGAGTGTACTAAGAACACACACACAAAAAAATTGTCTATTATTCAGTATGTTGAATGGTAATCATTTTTATCTACCAATAGGTAAACAAGTTTAGCAACAACAAAAAAAATCAGGCATGTTATTTAATACAAAAAACAATTTATTAATTCAAATTTGAATTAAGGAGAAATACTTTTCTGATAGAAAAGTTAGTTCCCCAAGGAACCAAGGAAATAATATTCTGATAGAAAAGTTAGTTCCCCAAGGAACCAAGGAAATAATACAATGAAGAAAATCGTAGTATTCTCTGTAAATCTTTAAGAAAAGCAAACACATGCACACAACTACCCTTAAATAGACTACCAGAAAAGCATCTTGTTTTTATGTAGTATTTTTCTAATAGACTCTTTGAGAGGACAGAAGACAAATTTCATGAGAGGGAAACTCAGGGTTATAAACCTAATTATCAATCTGTACATTAAAAAAAGACCAGATTGGAACACAAGTAAACAAACAAAAAAAACAACCCACTTATTTCTAACACCAAATATACACTAGAGTATATTCAAGATAATTTAAGAAAAAGGAAAAGAATTTCTAAATTGTGAATACCCACACTATTTAAACACTCAATTGACAGACTTGACACTTGTCCAGTAACAATAATTAAACTGCTCTTTAATGGCAAGAGCTGAATTATTTATCAACCTCTTTCCTTTTCTTTACATTAGAAAATGCCTTAGTTAATGAAATGTGGCAGTTTTCCCCTTATTTACTCTCTTCCAAACTGACCATCACCTCACTTCTATCCTCACAACCTCCCAACCAATCCAGATAAGTTTTTTTTTTCTTTTTGGCCACGCCACGTGGCATGTGGGATCTTAGTTCCCCAATGGACCAGGGATCGAACCCGCGCCCCCTGCAGTAGAAGCGCAGAGTCCTAACCACTGGACCGCCAGGGAAGTCCCCAGATGAGAGTCTAGAAAGGTAACAATAAAGGGGATAGAAAGAAAGAGGGAAAAATCTGTTCTGTGCTTCTAAAAATGGGTTATGTAATAATATCACAGCACTGAGGGATCATGTAAGCCAGTGGTTCCCGAAGTGTGGTCCCTATACCAGCATCAGAATGACTTTGGAGCTTGCTAGAAATGGAAGTTCTTGGGCTCCATAATAGCTCAGACCCACTAAAATCAGTAATTCTGGAAGTGGGGACCAGCAATCTGTGTTGTAATAAACCCTTTAGGTGATTTTGATGCATGCTAAAGTTTGAGAATCACTGTTTTAAAGTACAGATAAACTTGCCACATCTTCCTGAAAAGTTAACTCAAAGATGTGGGATAAAAAAGTAATTTGAAATTTTCCTGTTATAAAGATTTTCCTTTTTCTTTTCTTTTCTTTCTTTCTTTTTTTTTTTTTTTTTTTTTTTGCTGTTGTTGTTGTATGTCATGTATGTGCAAGCAAAACCCAACAGAACCTTTCTTCTCTGGTCCACTGTATTTTTCACGAAACCCTAGTATAAAAAACAGTGTACAATAAATGACATGTAGTAAGTGATAAGAAATTTTGGCATATATGTGTTAATAGGATCTACAGTAGTATCTGTGATTCAGAAGCAAAAACATGAATGAGGAGCTCTATTGCAGTGGGAACAAACTGTTAATTTCATTGAAATACAAGTGCTAATTTACATAAGTTAGAAAGTGTGATTTCTTATAGATTTTGCAAAGGCCTAGTTTCTTGTCATCTAAAAAATTAAGCCTTTAAAAACTAGTTATTATACCAATAAACAATGGCTCCCAAAAACTAGTTCAACTTTCAGCTATAAAAATGCTTTATTAAATGTTTGTTTACAAACACTTGATTATGTTTAGGCCCATTTTTCACTGTAGTAAAATTCCCTAATACTGAAACTCCTCTTCTTACAAACAGGTTAGGCTTCAAATATAGGTTAGGTCATCTATTATAAGCCCAAAATAAGAGGAGCTTAAGCTTGCATCCTTCAGGGACATTTCCATCAAATGGGAAGATGAATTAGTCCCTCAGTGCTTTTAAACCATAAAGATACCAAATATTGTGTGTGTGATTTTAGTGTCATACTGCAACTACTTTTTTGAAGTGTGATGACTTAAAAACTATATGTTTAAGTGAGATTATAGATTGGAAGTTTAAACAAATCTTAAGCTTAATGAAACTATAAGATAGTGAAGTAAATCCAGAACAACTTGAAGGGTTGTGAAACACATGGAGAGACATGCGTGGTTTTTGAGGCTTCCCAGAAATAACTTGACAGCCCCAAACATAGCTAGTGAACCAGCAGTAAGTGGCTATAATAAATCTAAAAAAGGTAGAGTACTGACAAATAGATTTCATCTGGAACAGTAACACCAACTGACTGACAGTGGCTGCCTCAAGTGCTAAACTCAGAAAAATTCTAAGGTTGATCATGGCTTTGCCAGTAAGTGTGCAGAGATCAAAATAACAGGATCTGGAAATAGTTATAGATGTCTGCATGACATTTATTTGCCATCCTTTATTAACAGCCTTAATTAAAATATGTGATTGGGAATTATATAGTGCATAATATACAACTGGCCCTCTGTAGCTGCAGGTTCTGCATCTGCAGTTGGTTGAATCTGCAGATGCAGAACCCATGGGTGGTCCTGAGATGGCTGTGTTTTATAAACAGGAATAAAGTAAACACTGATTCCACAAAGTCACTCTTAAAGTAATACTGATAATCAATCATGTACGAGTTAAATTAAGGTACATCCATGTGATTAAACACTCTACAGCTGTCAAAAAAAAAACTGACAAAGATTTCCAGGATGCATTGTTAGGTGAAAAAACAAACAGGAAGTTACAGAACAATACTGAAAGCCCTCTTCTTACAAACAGGTTAGGCTTCAAATATAGGTTAGGTCATTTAATATAAGCCCAAAATAATTAAGAGGAGCTTAAAGCCTGCATCCTTCAGATACATTTCCATCAAATGGGAAGATGAATTAGTCCCTCAGTGCTTTTAAACAAGATAGACACCTCTTCTTCATGTTGGCTTATAATCTAAACGAGCAGCCTTTTCCAAAATGGACCAGTTTTGGTAAGACTTAAAAGTCTGTTGAGGTGAGTGTTCTCTATCTAGCCTTGATAAACTCTACAAATACCACAGAGAACTCCTTAGAGGTTAGAGTACTCTGCTTGCCACCCTGTCAAAAACTCTGATGTTGTAAGTATTCAAAGGGCATAAAACCTATGGAATCATCTATGATTTGTGATACACATTTCATCTTTTTTTTTTTTTTAAGATTTTTTTGCTGTGGACCATTTTTTAAAGTCTTTATTGAATTTTGTTACAATATCACTTCTGTGTTTTGTTTTTAATGTTTTGTTTTTTTTGGCTTCAAGGCATGTGGGATCTTAACTCCCCCACCAGGGATCGAACCCGCACCCCTTGCATTGGAAGGCAAAGTCTTAACCACTGGACCACCAGGGAAGTCCCTACACATTTCATCTGAATTATCTTTTAAGTTCTCACATCACCTACAGACAGTACAGCACATGGATTAGAGTAATGACCCTAGAGCCAAACTGCTTGAGTTCAGATTTTCACACTATCACTTATTAGCTATGTGACTTATTAGGGCAAGTTAACTTCTCTGACCCTCTGTTTTTTCATCTGTAAAGTAAGGATATAGTGATACCTACTTCTAAGTACTTAGTGCTGTTAGAATTAAATGAGTTAATATATAAGTACTTTGGATAGCACCTGACACACAGTAAGAGCTCTAGGTGCCATTATTAAATTATTATTATTGACCTTCTCCTAAATTTGCAATACCTGAGTAGTCATCTGACGTTCATGTGGGGTATATATACATGACATTGAGCCGCAAACTCAAGTAATTCCGTTTTCTCACTTTTTTTGCTGTTTCCAAATGCCTGGGTGCTGTACTTTACATACATGATTTGTTCCACCCTTCAGAGTCATTTCTGTTGTTGAACACTTCACCTACATATACAACTTCAGTATTTTAATACTATTCTTAATTTTTATTTTCTCTATATTTGTTCACATCCTAAACTTCAGTACTAACTGGTTTTATACTTGTTGTACATGATGGGGGTTAATATTTTTAAATACTTTGAAAATATGCTTGCAGTAAATGCACCACAGATAAGAGGGCTGGAGGAACTTTTAAAAGGCTCCTTAGTGTTTGAGGGGGAAATGGCAATACACAGGGAGAAAGCAGACAGCCAGATTGTGCAGGGCTTTGCAAGCTGTGTAAAGATTTAGGGATAAATGATTATAGCTATTATAGATCTCTAAAGGGTTTTGAGAAGGAAAGTAAAGAGAATGGGTTGATTTGGGAGGGGGAAAGGGAAGCGGCAGGAAAGAGTAAATATGGGAAAATCAGTTAGGAAGCTTTTCTACTAAGACTTATTGGTGTCAGATTACAGTGGGAACATTATGAATCCAGTTTTGCATGAATTGAGTTTGATGTATGTGATGCTTGTGTGAAACATGTAAGTTAATGCATTGAAATAGTTGAGTCTTGGATTTAAAAAGTTCGTCGGGAAGACCAGAGTCTTAATTCACTAACACCTAATGAAAATAAAAACTATGAAGATTAAAAAAAATAGCATTGGGAGTTCCCTGGTGGCCTAGTGGTCAGGATTCCGGGCTTTCATGGCCGTGGTCTGGGTTCAATCCCTGGTCGGGGAACTGAGATCCCGCAAGCTGCATGGCACGGCAAATGAACGAATGAGTGAATGAATGAATTGAATAAATAAATAAATAAAGAGAATATTAAAAATAAAAAGATCATCTTTTTCATCAGTAAGAATTTAACGATGACAGTAAAAGAGCAGGCCAATGGGCCAGATATCCTTTCTGTCCCCCCATATGACAAAGTGACTTGAATTTTTAGCAACAAGATAACATTTATCAAATTTTCCACAAGTAATGGCCTAAAAATGATACAATATGCCATAACTTTAGAAGTATTTGGAAAACTTCCCTCAATGATGACTTTAACATAACTGTGTAAGTAATTTTTTTTAAATGTTGCCATTTGCAGTCACATATTTCTGTGAGTTTGGGCTCTCAATATCATGGTTAAGACAGAGAAGAGAACCAGAAGCTGAACCTTTTACTCTGATTCAGTTCTCTTCAACTAAGCCCAATTTATGGAAATCACTATACTCAATGCAATTTCTACATCTGGCCCATTAATCACTAAGACAGGTAGAAACCTGGTGAACAATTCTTAGTTCCTTCATTTCTAAAATGGTAATAGCAATGTCTATGTTATAGGATTGTTGAAGACTAAATAAGGAATTAATATTAAGTACTCAGAGTCCTACTACACAGTAAGAAATCAATAAATGGTAGAATTACTGTTATTATTATTGAGCTGGGATAGTATCTGCTCCCATTGAACTTAAATTCTAAAATCTTCCCTCATAGAAATATAGTCAAACAGAGTAGTTAGGTTCTATATTGAGAGAAACTAACAATGAGCAGCTTTCCAAGTGTTAAGCACTGTTATCAGACACAGGTAGAAAAAGGATTAAACAGCTTTTTGTGGACTAATTTGGAATCCTGCCTCAATTCTATGGGAAAACCTGATCATCTAAATTTGAAACCACTAATTTGCAATCTTTTGGAACCTAACTATAATAAACTAGAAACTGCCTACCCTTTAATAAACAAATTAAAAAAAAGAAAGAAGTATAAGTCAGCAAAACATGGGGGCTGCCTAGGTATCAATGAAAATATATATAAGTAGATTATCCACAATCAACCTTGCTTTTACATAATCGAGCAGAATAGGGCAATCTATTATATTACCTTCTTTCTAAGCCTCTCACTCTTCTAAATCTTTTCATTTGGACCTCAGACTTCTGCTCAACAGATCTTCCCTCACTTTCCTCAATGAACTCCTGTTCTCCCCTGAGGACCTGACAGCACTCCCAAAGGGATGCTAATTCCCTCCTATCCCACGGTAAGGTTGGTTTCCTCCTTGCTTCTCACAACTTTTTCCAAGCATTACCCTTTGTCCTTTTGTGAAATCCCTTCCTCCTGAGATTCATACCTTCTCCTTATAACTCTCAGTTACTAAATTCAAGACATTCTGCTTCATTAACGAAAGAATTCTGCACCTCATTCACGGTCTTCCTCTCCTAAGTTATTCTCATATATCTCCCAATTCAACTTCATCTGGACTTCCAGTACCTCTCTAAAACCTCTTATTTACCAATCCCTTCCTGTGTTAACTTTCCTATGTAGTTTACATTTCCTGGTCCACATCTTGTCTGTATTCTTAATGTTCTTATCCCTTGTCCCTTTTTGACACATGCCTAGCAAACCCCTAATATCTACGTTCTATGCCTGCAGTTGGGTTACTAAGCACTTTATTAGAGTAAAATCATATAACTGAGCAGAAAGGTTCCACTACTAGTTCATGCAGACACACAAAAATAAAACTTACCTACAATCATAAAAAAAATTAAAAATTTTGGTAAGTAATCCAATGGGAGGTTACTCATAAAGTGGGAAAACTGAGTTAAACACTGGAGTAAAAAGAAGGCAGCACTGTTTCTGGTTAAGAAGGCTTTAAGATAGTAAGATATCAGTACTTCCTAAATTAATTCATAGACTTATATAGGTCAGCACTGATCAAAATATTTGTGAAATTTCAAAGCAGTAGTAAAATACACATGAAAAAATTAAAGAATTTAAAAAAGGGTAAAGACTTCTTAGCAAAGAAAGAATTGGAAAAAAAATGATGGGAGATAGGCGTTATTAGATATTAAAAGACAATATAAAGTGTTAATAATAAAACAGTATGATACTGAGTTAAAAACAGAAAATTAACTGATGAAAGAGAGGCGAGGTTCTGGGGACAGAGCAAAACATTTTTTAAAAATCTAATACATGAGAACCTGTAGTATAGCCCAGGGAACTCCACTTCGCTTTATAGCAGAAACACAACAATGTAAAACAACTATACCTCAATAAAAAAATAAAAAAATAAAAATTTAATATAAAACCAAGTAAGATACCATGTGGGGTGGGGTGGGGGGAATTATTTAATAAATAACATGGACTAAATTAAGTAATAATACTATGATAAAATTTTTAAAGATATTTTATTTATTTATTTTATATTTATTTATTTGGTTACATTGGATCTTAGTTGTGGCAGAAATTTTTAAAAACTTTTTTTAAACTACCAAGAACTATATGTTTATTGAGTTCAGAAAGATGACAATTTTCCAGCTACTGGAGCAATAGGAGAAAGTTTAAATGACAAAGCTGATGAGTTCAACTACATAACAATTTAAAATATCAGATTAATAAAAATCAATAGAATTAAGATTAAAAGGCAAAGAATCTGGAGCAAATATGCAATAAACAAAGATACAGCCACAGAAATAGGAATAAAATTAAAACAAACACTTGAGAAAATACCCAGAATCCTTCACAGTTATAAACATGCAAGACAAAATACCTCACAATTTTCCAGTAAGCAAAAATACATTATAATGGTAAATCTGATATTGATAGGACTATGAAGGAAGTCTTACACTATTGGTGACACCTTGATTATCACACCTCTCTCTGCTGGGTTATCAACTGGGCAAAAAGTAATTTGTTGTAGAACTGATCACATCTTTTGACTCATAAATTCCATTTTAGAGTATATAACCCAAGGAAATGACTTAAAAGAAAAGCTGTACATAATCATCTATCTTAGCATCTTAGAAAGAGGATTATAATAATTAATGACAGAAACAAAACACACATTACCAGCTAATGTTTACTGAGCATTTATTACCATGCCAGAAGGCTGTGCCAAGTGCTTTAAATATACCACTTCATTCTTCAATTCTATGAGACAGTTACTATTATCTTTATTTTATACATGAGAAATCTGAAATAATCAGACATTAAGTAACTTGCCCACAGTACACTACTGCATGTTTAAGTGACAGGGTTAGGGTTTGTACTAAGGCTGTAGGCTCAAAACCCATGCTCTAAGCCACAGAATATAGACTCTAATAAAAAACCTGGGAAAAAATACCTAAAGACTGGAACATGATTAAGTAAACCATAGCATAAAACCCAAAGCAACCCTACACAGTTATTAAAAGTAGCATATAAGGAGCTACACAGATACTCGGAAATATTTTTATGAACTAGTGTCAACCATAAAGATAAAACAAAAGTGATACCCAGGGGACTTCCCTGGTGGTCCAGTGGTTAAGACTCCGTGCTTCCAATACAGGGGCCACGGGTTCTATTCCTGGTCGGGGAACTAAGATCCCACATGCCGCGTGGCGTGGCCAAAAAAAAAAAAGGAATACCCAGAATCTTGTTACAGTCATAAAAAGTGATGGAATTCTATATATTTTATTCTTTCACAGTTCTATAGAAATGAATAGATTACAAACCTTCTGCATATAGTCGCTCTGCAAGGAAAACTGCATCTCTGAAAGCATAGTGGTTTAGTGCTTGCCATATAGCAGCCTGTAAGTGGAGGAAAAAGAACATAAATATACAAACATAGAGAGTTTCAAGGTAACTCTTAGCACAGAGCCTTGCATATAATACTCAAATTAACATGTCTAATTTAAGTAATAAAACCTCACTGCCCACAGTGCAAACTCTATAACGTATTAGATAAGGCTCTTCACTGTATGGCTCCTAACATATCTGAATTTACTCCCTCAACTCCCCATGAACTTTTAGACCTCTGTGTCTCTGTACTTCCTTTTCCTTCACTGGGGAATGTGGGCTCCTTCACCTACCTCCTCTTATAAATTGCTCATCCCTATAGACCCAGCTTAAATAATATCTACTTCATAAAGCTTTCTTCCTCATCCCTATAGACCCCGCTTAAATAATATCTATTTCATAAAGCTTTCCTCCTCATCCCTATAGACCCAGCTTAAATAATATCTACTTCATAAAGCTTTCTTCCTCATCCCTATAGACCCCGCTTAAATAATATCTATTTCATAAAGCTTTCCTCCTCATCCCTATAGACCCAGCTTAAATAATATCTACTTCATAAAGCTTTCTTCACTGGAGAGCTCTAATATTCATTCATTCAATAAATATTTACTGAGTGTCTACTGTGTGCCAGCACGTTCTAGACTCTAGGCACACAATAAATAACATAGTTTCTGTTCTCATAGAGTGCATTTTAGTGTTACTCCTGTCTAGATCAGTGGCTATCAACCCCTTCTTGTGGTGCTCTACCTCAAATCCACTGAATCACAATCTCTGGAAGCTGGGATTGAGTTTAGATATCCTTATTTTTAAACCTTTTTACTGGTAAGCATTCAGGGTTCAGAACGATTCTTCTACTTTCTAGGTAAGCAGTTCTCTCTCCTTTTATAGTATACTCTTTTGAAAAACTTATAAAAGCTATGGACCTCCTCCCCAGAAAAAAGCACATGGACATATATACAGAAAATGTGTATACAGTGTTTGGGGTTCACAAATATCTTGGTTCACTAAGAATCACTGGTCTAGCTGATGGGAGACAGTATTAGAGCCCAATACATAAAAGGTGTTCAATAAATATTTATGGAATTCAATTCAGATACTTGAAAGGGGAAGAGACAAGTTACTGACCTAGACACGTGCTTTCTCTTTTGCATATTAGAGACTACAGCAGTACTAGTGCCTTGAGGAGCACTGCTGCTGCCAGGACTAGGAGAGGTACTCCTCGTTTGAAACTCAAAAAGTCCTTCACCATACAAGGTCAGAAACGTTGAGTAAGTATACATGAAATAACAATTGTACTGGTAAATCAATTTGCGTAAGTTATGGATTTAAAAGATTTTAATGGGCTGGTTAGTGAATCTAACCATCATTTGTAGAACTGCACATAAGGAAAAGTACCTAGGGTCTATCCCCTCTTTCCTAGTCCCAGTCTGTAACAGAATCTTCCTTCCTGTAAACTTTTAGTTTCCTAAGTGGTCTTTCTACCTACAGGCTATAATGTAATCCATCCTGTCCCAGAATTCCTCAAACAAAAACATCATCACTGCTAAACATGAGACAATAGTGAGAGGTTTGGGTTCAAATTCATGTTCCATGACTTACTAGTTCCGTGTCTCGGGCAAGTAACAATGTCTCTTAAGACTCAGTCTCTTAATTTAAAACATGAGACTCCAATAAAGTACACAATGGTTCCTAGCACATAGCTAATAATTACTCAATAAATTTTAGCTGCTGCCCTCATCGTTATCACTATCATGTCTTCTTCCCTGATCAAAACTTGCTAATGATTCCTCTTGGATAGCCCCACAAAGTTTACACAATAAACATCTACAGAATAAAGCTCCATCAGGCCCTAAACATCAGCTGTATTTTCATATTTCAGAGTCTTCACCTCTGTTTGGGCTGTCCTTTGTCTTTAACTTCTATCTCCTGAAATTTGTCATCCTTTCTTCAAAATTCAGCTTACATGGTCTCTTCCTTTCATGAAGCCTTCACTGATCTATCCCACGCAATATTAATTACTCCATCCTATGAGGTCCTAGACAATTTTGTTTATACTTTTAAAAAAAAATCAGGCTTTTTATTAGATTTGGTTATATTATTTGGTTAACTAGGTTGCAACTTCTTGCGGGCAAAAGCCAGATTCTATTTTTCTCTATAATTCCCTGGTTATTCTACTTAACTAAGTTATTTCCCTAGTTATCCTAGATAACTGTCTTTAAACATAGTGAATGCTCAATAAAGTTTGTTGAATTAATGTTTTAAAACTCTGAATCTATTTTCCACTTCCTGACCTATAAACTTTTAGTAACCCAATCTGGAGGTAAAATATAAGATATTCTTATAAACATGATTAAAACATTAATGTTGGCAATATAAAAAAATACAGGGCTTCCCTGGTGGCACAGTGGTTGAGAATCTGCCTGCCAATGCAGGGGACACGGGTTCGAGCCCTGGTCTGGGAAGATCCCACATGCCGCGGAGCAACTAGGCCCGTGAGCCACAACTACTGAGCCTGCGCGTCTGGAGCCTGTGCTCCGCAACAAGAGGCCGCGATAGTGAAAGGACCGCGCACCGCGATGAAGAGTGGCCCCCGCTCGCCGCAACTAGAGAAAGCCCTCGCACGAAACGAAGACCCAACACAGCCAAAAATAAATTAATTAATTAATTTAAAAAAATACAGAATAACATCCAGCTGTTTCTTCCTTGATACAATAAGCAAAACATTATAAAGGAACCAAGAATCTGGTAAGGAGATAAGGGTCAGTCTGACCGAGGGGTTGGAATACATCAGGTTTTGGGGCAATAAAATCTCTCAGTGGTGTGATCTATAAATAGCTGGAAGATAACCAGATTTTTCTGGTAAATGGCAGCTGAGATCATGTCTCCGTACTACTTAGATCATTTTCCTTATCATCTTATTCAATATGCCTACCACCTCTGAAACACATCATTCATCCATTTGGTAAATATTTATTGAGCATCTACTTTGTTTGCTATATGATCCTGATTGCAGTAAAAAAAAAAAAAAAAAAAAAAAAAAAACCATAAAAAACTGAACGAATTTGAGAAAATCAAGTTCTTCAGGTAGGCTGCACAAAGCCTTCACATTTTGAATTTTCAGGTCTTTACTGACAATGAGAAATTATAAGTCAGGTATTATTCTACAGGCACCTATCTGGTCATTGTCACTGTGCTCACTGTGGTTTTGTTTTCTTATCAAACAGTCAGGAAGCTGAACCTTTGAACAAAAATATGTGGTGTTAGCAAGGAGTGAATATAATAGCAGGTTTTAAACATACTACAGAATCACTGCTATCTAATCTATATTTCCTCTATACTACAACACAGCAAAGAGATAGATAAAAGGTAATGCGATAAACTGTGTTTTCCTCAGAGAATTTCAACATTTGGATAGAATAACTCAAAAAAACAGTCATTCAGAAAACAACAGATAAAGGGTATTCAAACCTAATTTGACTCAATTATTTCTTGAATACTTAATATGATCTCCACACCTCAATCCAAGGCAGATAAAGATCCCTCGGACACTAATCTAGATGACCAAGTCAATTCTCTGAGCTTTAGCTTTAATCATCTGTAAAATAAGGATAAAAATACTTACCTCTGAGATAAGCCTAGCACAGTGCCTGGCTAAATTCTAAACCCCCAAAAGAACTGATCTGGCCTTCTGGTGTTCTACCAGATCATATACGACCTAGGGTTCTGAAACTATGCCTATAGGTATCTTTCAAAATGATACTCATTTATTTCATTTTATTAAAAAAAATTTTTTTTAATTAATTTATTTATTGGCTGCGATCGGTCTTCGTTGCTGCACATGGGCTTTCTCTAGTTGCAGCAAGCGGGGTCTACTCTTCGTTGTGGTGTGCAGGCTGCTCATTGCAGTGGCTTCTCTTTTTGCAGAGCATGGCCTCTAGGTGCGTGGGTTTCAGTAGTTGTGGCGCACGGGCTTAGTTGCTCTGAGGCATGTGGGATCTTCCCGGACCGGGGCTCGAACCCCTGTCCCCTGCATTGGCAGGGGGATTCTTAACCACTGCGCCACCAGGGAAGCCCAAAATGATACTCATTTAAATTAGGCAACTGCAGTAATAATGAAAGGAAGAAACTTAATAAACATTTACTTTTTTTTTTTTTTTTTTGGTGTGGCATGTGGGATCTTTGTTCCCCGACCAGGGATCGAACCTGCGCCTCCTGCATTGGAAGCACAGAGTCTTAACCACTGGACTGCCAGGGAAGTTCCCTAAACATTTACTTTTAAAGGCAGACCATTTTTTTCCCTGGATTACTTTAAGAGTGTCTTACTTAGCCCCTCTGAATTCTTTTCTACCCTATGATCCATTCTCTCCCTATGAGCTTTTCACAAGTCAGATCTGATCATATTACCCCTTTGCTTAAAATCCTTCAGTGGCTTCTCATTGTTCTTAATGATAAAAGCAAAAGCCACAAAACTAGGCAGTGTGGTATAGTCTGTACCTACCTCTTCTGTTCATCTTGTATCATATTTTCTCATGCTTTCCATGCTACCACAACGACCTTCTTTCAGCTCCTCAAATCTGCCATGTTATCCTTCTGCCACAGGTCCTTTAAACATACCGTTCATTTTGCCTGGCACACCCCCTCCTTTCCTTCAAAATATGCAAATTCTAGTCATTCTTTGGACTTCTTTCCCAGGGAAGGCTTTTTTAGGACACCCAGATGAGGTTAGGCATCCTTATACACTCTGATGACACCAAGTACCTTTCCTTTGCAATACTTCTCACTGTTTTAATTTTACACATATTTAGGAGAGTATGTGAGTAATGTCTTCCTCACTATAATATAAACTCTAGAAAGGTAGGGACTACATCTGTTTTTGCTCACTATATACTCCCAGCATTTATTACGTACTTTTTAAGTAGGTGCTTAACTAATGTATGGTGGATGAATAAACAAATGGCCTTTACCTCTGGCAGTCCTCCCACTGTTAGCATTTTATGTTAGTCTTAGTCTTAAGTTTTTCTGTATTATTATATGTCCAATAGTTAAGGATCTCTGGAAATCTCGAAAGAAACTCCATGGTACATAGAATTATTTTTGTAATGCAAATAATTACCACCTAATTACTCCTTTATAAAATATGGGGATTTCCTAAGAACCTACTAAAAGAACATGGTGAGTAGGAAGATTATACCCAGGATTTGATGTTGGAGACCTGTGTTCAAATGTGTGTGCCAGCACTTTCAGCAGTGTGACTCTGGGGAATTATTTAACTTTTCTCAGCCTCAATTTCCTCATGTGAAAAATGGAACTCTATTTTTGGACTTGTGTGGATTAAATGAAATGATATGGTGCTCCTAGTATACTGACTGGCACGCATTAGGCACTTAAAACCTTTTGCTTTTCTAGCTCTTAATATAAACAAATTCAATAAATATAATTTATAGTTTGTATTAGGTAACATCTCTCATCATATCTGCCACAGTTGTTTATTTTGTAACATATAAGCCACAAAAGACCAAATGATTGATTCACCAGCTACATTAGTGATATTGATCACCAGGAAAATTTGGCACATAAATATTATGGCCAAAAACTCCTAGAACTTTTACTTTCTTTCTGTCTTTTTAAAATTAAATAAATGAAAGAGAAAAAAAGTATCATATTCAAGAGTTCTATCCATTCCTGATTTAAAATCAAGTTTTGCTCAGAACAATGTCATTCCTTTATCACCAATTCTTAAGAGGGTCAGAAAGGGATAGTGAAGGCAGGCAACAAAAACTCCCATACATCCCAGAAGTAAAACTTGCCACATACAGCTTCCATCACCACTCTGCTCAAGCATCTGAGTGACGCTATGTATCTCTTTTGGGGGAATGGAGTGGGGAATAAACTATTTTCTAAAGCATTACAAATTGGTAGCTCATGACAGACAGGGCTAAGATTAGCCCCCTTGTTATTCATCTACTGCTCAACTGCTGGTGTAAACCTGCCCCTAAAAGAATGTCACTCAGTGAATCACTTCAGGAGTTCTACAAAGTAAAGCCAGATGGACGAAATGCTGCGAAAGGTTATGAAGCCAAACAGAGCAACACCACCACTGACCCCAAAAAAAAGTTTAAAAGAGAAGTCCTACTGATTAAATTAATGCGTCAGTCCTAGGCTACACTGATTTTAAAGATAATTAAATCAACACCACAGAAATTAAATGGCAAAGTTCCTTACTTGCTTGCTCTTCTTAAATATAAAATATTATTTTAAATATACACAAGCCTCTGTAAGTTGTACCACTAATTCAGACTTAAATGTGACCACATAGATTGTTTTGTGTTGTTCTTGTTTTTGTCAAAAAAGAAAATAGTTTTCTTTTAGATCATAAAAGATCTTTTTTTAGATCATAAAAGAAATGAACAATATAAGAAGGTATGAAGAAAAAAAATCCCCGTGGAATTTTCCTATTATACATTACAATCTAATTTCTAGAACTCTAACTTAGTTCAGGTCTACATCAGTGGTTCTCAGTCTGGGCAATTTTGCCCCCCAAAAGGACATGTAGTAATGTCTGGGGGGCATCTTTGGTTGTCACAAACGGAGGGGACATCTAGTGGGTAGAGGCCAGGGATGCTGCAAAACACTCTACAATACACAGGAGAGTACCCTTACAACAAAAAATTAGCTTGCTCAAAACATCAATAGTGCCAAGATTGAGAAACCCTGATGTACATTACCATGTAACTGGATTTCTCTACTAGCCTTTATGTCTCCTTAAATCTTGTCTCGTCCCTCCTTCCCAATAGCATCAGATTAATTTTTCCAAAGCAGTGCTTTCATTACATAATTTTTCTGCTGAAAAACCTATAATGGCTATTTATTACCAACAAATTAAATCTAAACTCCTCAGCCTGGATGTTAAGTCCCCTGTAACCTGATTCTACCTGGCTAGCAAAACCTTACCTTTTCCTCCTCTATTTCCATTCTAGCCAATGCTATAGTTTTATTGTTTTCCTGTTCCTAAACACCATTCTCAACTTTGGGCTCTTGCTCATGCCATTCCATGCCAAGAATATTCTCTCTTCCCTACCAAACCCTTTCCACCTTCTAAAGCTTTAAGTTCTACTCCTTCAAGAAACCGTTCCCATTTTTCCAGTCTACCAGGATCTCTCTTTCCTGTATTTATTGTTATCTGTGCAATCACATACGGACTTGTAACATTATCCAGTTGTTCCTGTTAAGTATACTTATCTTCCCAACAAGACTAGACCCCTCTGGGCTTCCCGGGTGGTGCAGTGGTTGAGAATTCGCCTGCCAATTCAGGGGACACGGGTTCGAGCCCTGGTCTGGGAAGATCCCACATGCCACGGAGCAACTGGGCCCGTGAGCCACAACTACTGAGCCTGCGCGGCTGGAGCCTGTGCTCCGCAACAAGAGAGGCCGCGATAGTGAGAGGCCCGCGCACCGCGATGAAGAGTGACCCCCGCTCGCCGCAACTAGAGAAAGCCCTCGCACCAAAACTAAGATCCAACACAGCCATAAATAAATAAATAAATTTAAAATGACCTTTCTCTAAAAAAAAAAAAAAAAGACTAGACCCCTCAAAAGATTAGAGGTTATATATCCACATTTCTACTGGTTGGTTTCACAAATATCTCCAACTCAATTTGTTCACAACAGAATTCTTAATTGTCCTCCTTCAAATTTGTCTCCTCTCAAAGAATTCTCCATTTATTAAATGGTGCCCCCCAAAATGAAATCCAGGTAGCTGTTCTTGATCCCCCCATAAACAATCAATTTCCATGTCTCATTGGTTCTTCCTCTAAAACATCTCTTGAATTTATCTACTTCTTTCCTGCTCCACTGCTACCACTTTAGTCTAGGTTACCTTCATCCTAAGATTGTGTTTACTCTTGCCTCCTTCCTCCCTGACCTTTCACATACAGTTGCCAGAGAGATCTTAAGATCTATATCAGATAGTGTCAACCCACGGCTGAAAATCCTTCAGTGATTCCCCATTACACTTAGAATGAAAACTGAACTCCTTATAATGGCCTTCCATTACTATGCAACTCCAGCCACACTGGCCCTCTTTCAGTTCTTCCAATGCCAAGTTCTGCTGTGTCTTAGGCACTTTGCACATGCTGTTTTCTCTGCTTGTAATGCTCTTCAAACTACTGTTTCCTTCTCAAACTTTGAACTCAGCTTCAATGTTATTTGCTCAAAAGGAACCATCCTAACATACTTTTTAGAGAAGGTTTTAGAATGTCTTTTATCTGTGCTTGGCACATAGCAGGTGCATAACAGTCTTCCCAATTTGATTTTTATCATTGAGGCTGCTTCTGAACATTGATGGTCCAATTGCAAATCTGACTTAGGTCAGGACCCTCCTATTAGGTCTCTCTCCTAACACCCTATTTATAGTGCCCTTCTTATCACAGTTTATAATTATTAATTTGTGATTATTTGTCTCATGCTTTCTCTATATATAAGCACAAAGGCTATATCGGGACACTAGTCCATAAAGGAATTACTACATATTTGTAATGACTTCCCCCTCTACCTCCCCATCCCAAAGTTTATTCTCTCACTTCAGGTACTATGTAGCACTGTCTTCAAGACACTATATTGGACCTAAATATAATGTAATCTGTTTTCCGAAAGAAAATTTTATAAGCAAAATGTTTCAGCTAACTTGAATATATAAATTTTTTCAATGAAGATCAAATAGTCAAATGCCTATTGATTTATCAATTTAGTTACATACATATATTTTTTTAAAGCATAAAATATATTTAGGGATTTCATTTTTTTCTACTCTCGTTGGATAAAACAGTTTTATTGAAAAGCCATTACGGGGGGTGGTGGAAATCATCTAACACAATTTTCCTGAATATACTACCTTCAATTCTATTATTTGAAAATGGTACCTTTTGAATCCACGTTAGATGCTGTCCCTGTTCATCTTATCCCAAGCCAAAAGTATTCCTTCACTACCTAATAATCTCTAAAACAATATTATATGTGTAAAGCACCCACTTACTATACTGCTTACTAAGGTGATTTTTACAACTTCATCCAACACTTCTGTGAAGTCCTACCCCCAGGAATAATTGATAAATCTATATAAAATGTCTTTTTAAAAATCAATTTCATCAGGTGAATTTTATAAACATGCAAATTAGCATTGATTCAAGTCACTTAGGCTAGTGTGGCTTCCCTAAATAGTTATTTTAAAAATAAAATAATTGACAGAATTTCTGCCTCATAATAGGAGAGATTTTTTGCAAAGACTCAAAAGTAACAATTTCCTATAAGAGATAATTTGGAGGAAGCACTTATATAGGCTTATGTGACATATCAACCTGGGTATTCCATGTTAAAACTTTAAAAAAAGAAAAAGCAAAAAACAGTTGCTCATCTTTTCTCTCAACTTTTCCCTATGCCTAGTAACACCTCAAACCTTGAGGCATCCCTAGAAAGGAAACGCTTTTCCAACTTACTCTCATTCCTCTACAAATACATGCAATTGCTTATCATAGTTTAAAAAAAAAAGTATCTTATTTAGTTCTATTTTTATTTTCTTCCTTACTCTTCCTTCCTGTTTTCAGCACTATCCCTGATCAGTTTATCTTTATCATCGTAGCCAAAGGTGCCTGTTCCTCCTACTGCTCCAGATCCCTTCTTGAATGACTTCTTATCCTGAAAATTACAACCAAAATTCTCACCTAGCTATATCCTAAAACTTCTTACCTCTGTCCCCAAATCTAATAAACAAAGGTAGTGTGCGTGGGTTGGGGGGGGGGGGCGGAGGAGACAAATTTGACTCTTAAGCTTTAAAAATACCTAAATGCATTACTGCTAAGAGTACTTTAAGGAAAAAGAGAAAACCTGATGGGTACTATCAAGGAGTTGGCTACATATTTCTTTTCTTCTCCATGTTTTTATGCAAGTTGAAATTGTTATTAAAAAGTGGTTATAGGCTAGCAATAAAACTAGTTTATCATTTTAGAAGCTGTACCTATAGGGCAACTGTATCATTAATTATTAAGACAAAATAACAAAAATATGAAACAGAAATTAAACAACTTGAGTGATCTGCTTATCCATTTAAGAGGGTATAGACAGCAACTTCTAATTTCATGTTAGGCCTCAAAAAAAAAAAAAAAATCTTAAAAAAGAGACTCTTTACTAGTAAGAGAAATTTGGATGGAAAGAAATAGCTTTGAAAGCACCAGTGAAATAGCTTTGAAAGCACCAGTATAATGTACAAACAGGTAAACTTCCTAAGACAGAATCCCACATTACATTAATTAAAAAACGAATAGCTGCTATAGGTAAAGAGCTGGAGAAGGAGCCAACTAGGAGAAGTTGATATTTCATCCTGTGAAGAAAAATTAAGGAAATATGGAAGGAGTGATGGATTAACATATTTACTATTTGACATCACAGGTCTTTAAGGGCAATATGAAGCAATTTCTAAAATCGGTTTGCTTTATAACTTCAAAATAAAGAAAGTCCATGACTCAATGACAGCAGTTGATAGAGGTCAACTCTTCTAATTAAGTCAAAGATCACAGGATAGGGTGAAAGTCTCACAGACCTGGTCCATCACCAAGGGACAAAAGATTCAGTTTCTCCAGATGGCGGGAGGGAAATGACTTGGCACTGCTGCACACACTTAAAAATCCAATAGTGTTTCTTCCATGACAACAGAGCACTGTGCGTCAAAGCATACCTTGGTGTGGTATGGATGGAAAAACCATCATTTGTCTTTCACTTCCTGCACGCCCTGTACACAGGCACAATAAAACACTCCTCATCCCCCTCACAGGTCATGGAAAAAACCCAATTCGCCGTTTCCACCCTCTCCCCTTGTATAGGTGCTTGCGCCTCGGCACTGGGCCTTGGGGTTCTCTTCGCAGATCATTGTCCAGAGGGAAATTTACTGAGCGAGAAAAGCAACGTGGGCTACAAAGTCTGTTACCAAAATAGAAATTAGTATTAAAAACACCGATCCTACCCTCCCTCCACCTTCTCACACAAAACAAAAACAAAACCAACACTCGTCCTGCAAACTTGCCCCACCGTTATGAAGATCGTACAATCGCTGATCAAACGTGCCTCCCAAACATCCTTAGGCAAGAGAGCACCTGGGGCGAGTTGTCGG
This sequence comes from Balaenoptera ricei, assembly GCF_028023285.1. Lineage (NCBI taxonomy): Eukaryota > Metazoa > Chordata > Mammalia > Artiodactyla > Balaenopteridae > Balaenoptera > Balaenoptera ricei. The sequence goes on along the minus strand of NC_082658.1, from coordinate 16,442,617 downwards.
CCCCTCATCCCTCACGCCGGCCGGGGACCGGCCGCTGGGCTGACAGGAGGGGCTCGCTGGACGCTGGCCCGGGGGTAAAGGAGGTATTATTGCCGAACTCCGCTCACACCAAGGGGAAGAAGTAACGTAGGGCCAGAGGTAACACGGCTGAGGTTGCGGGCAAGGCCTCGGAACTGACGAGAAGACAGGCAGGAGCCGGCGTGAGGGGAGGCGGGAGAAGCAGCTGGGCCTAGGCCGCACCAGGCCGCGGAGTGGCCATACGCTGCTTCCCGACCGGGGCTGAGAGCCAAGCCTCAGAGAAGACGGTTACCATTACCTGGACAGGTTCCTGCAGCACCGTCATCCTGGAGGCTCAGGCCCACTTTCTGCAGTGCCTCAAGCCCCCCCCGTAGCGGCTCCGGCCCGGCCAGCCCCGGCTCATTTAAACTCACCAGCGACCGTTACCGGGGGATGGGGGAAGCCGAGCGATTGCCGAGTACCTCCGAGCGGGACACGGAAAAACCCGAAGTGGAGAGACCCGCGCGGGAGCCAGACGAAAAGGCCCGAAGGAGACCGGAAATGCCCGAGGTGAATCAGCGGAGGAGGAGACCTTTGCCGGAAGTTGTCGAGGACTACCGGAGACTACCGAGTGTGATCCAGAGCGTAGGTTCCTCTTCTCGGCCACGCCTTCACTCACGCACGCCACGCCCCATCGGCCACCCTAGGCTGGGGCACGCCTAATCGGCAACCAATAGGCTGGGCGTGGCGTGCGGGAGTCCGCTGGGAGCGTTACGTGGCCGGGCTGAGGTTTCGGTTCGCCATTCAACCTTGCTGGATTAACTGGTGCGCGGTAGATTAAGCAAAGGGTTAAACTCGAGAGTTTGGGGCTGACTTTAATTAATCAAGAAGTATCTGTCTGTTGAGTTTAGGTCGCGTTCATCCATTCCAGAACTACCTATTCATGGCTCAAAGGGAAATAGGAAATTGGAAAGATTGCCATTCTTCAAAGATTTAGTATTGACCTCTGTCCTCAAAGAGATTACGGTCTATTTAACGAAAAGTAATGTAACAAAGAATGCTACATTATGTGGTGCCCATTATAAGTGACGTTAAAATTCAGAGGAGAGGAAAGGGAAATTAATTAGCATTGGGATGAGGAAAGTTTCAGACTTAAACTGGGTTTTGAAGGATGGGTAGACTTAGAAGAAATGAAAGGAGAAAGTGAAAGGATGTAGAATGAGATCAATCCGGTAAGAGTTAAGACATTAACTGGAAATGAGTATATAGGTGGCCAGATCACGGAAAATCTCAGGAGAGCAGAAATTTTTCTTCTTGTTAAGAGAGGTATTGTGGTGTGTTGGGAAATCTGGAGGTTGGATTTGAATTTTATCTCTGCACTAATTTAGCTTTAGGTCCTTAGCAAGTCACAACCTCTCCGAACTTCTATTTCCTTAGTCTGAAAAAAAACCATTAAGAGAACTACGTGCATTAATGTATGTGACTGTGTCTAACACACGTAAGAGGCTCTCAGATTTCCTTCCTGCTCCCTCTACCTCCGAAATGTGTGAACAGGGAACGATTAAAATTTTGGTTTTTGGTAGATGAGAAAAACAGTCTTTGCAATATTTTTTTAATTGAAGTATAGTTGATTTACAGTATGGTGTTGGTTTCAGGTGTACAGCAAAGTGATTCATATATATATATTTTTTCAGATTATTTTTCCACTATGGGTTATTACAAGATACTGAATATAGCTCCCTGTGATATACAGTAAATCCTTGTTGTTTGTTTTGTGCATAGTAGTTTGTATCTACTAATCCCACACACCTAATTTCTCCCTCTCTTCCTCCCTTTCCCCTTTGGTAACCATATGGTTGAAGAAAACAGTTTTTAAAGGTTGATGTCCTAATCAGGACATCTCTAGGGTAGATGTGGGACTCAATGGTATATTCCATTTGTGTGGAAATTCCCCTTTCTGTTTCTCACATTTTATTCAGATAAAATCAGGTTAGAATGGGTCACTCCCTTCCTTTGGGTGATGTTGTGGGGGAGTGTTTTGTTTTGTTTTAAACACCAGTTGGCACTGCTTCACACACTTAACAGAGCTATAACCTTTACCACCAGCCATCTCTAGTCACTGCTTGTGTACTTACAGCCCCATAAAGGGTAGGTGCTAAACTGATTTTATGCTGCCATATGCCCTGTTCTGTTAGCAGGATTATGCTGGATGAATTAGAGTGGAGATAGTGTTCTACACTGTCCAGTGTGGTAGCCACTAGCTAAAGTTTAGTTAAATTCAAGTGAAATTAAAAATGAAGCTCTTAAAAAAAAAAAAAATGAAGCTCTTCAGATGCCCTAGCCACATTCCAAGGACTCAATACACGTATGTGGCTAGCGACTCCCATACTGGATAGCATAGATACAGAATATTACCATCGTTGGCTTGATTAGGGCTGGAAGATCCAAGATGGCTTCACTCACATGTTTGGGGCCTTGGTGCTGGCTGTTGGCTGAGCCCCTCATTTCTCCTCCACATGACCTCTCATCAGTCAGTAGTCTAATCCCAGCTTCTTGACTTGGCGGCTGGCAACCAAGAAGGCAAAAACAGAAGCTGTGAGACCCCTTAAGGCCTAGGTCTGTAAGTCAAACCCCATCACTTCTTATTGGTCAAATTAAGACACAGGGGCAGCCTGTGTCTCAACAGGAGGAGATGGGAGGAATGGCAAAGTGACACTGCAAAAGGCATGTGCCATGGGAGGGATTGACCATCTTTGGAAACACTCTACAAGGTGTGAGATGAGAGACTCTGGCAGTGGGAATGGAAAGACAGGGGTGGGTAAGCGATATTACTCTTAAAATGTGATGCTTTAACTGAACACAGCACTCCAGATTTAGTCAAATGAACTCAGAAGGCAATAGGACTATTGCTTTTACTATCTGGATGACTTCTATCAAAGTGGACTAAAGTTGTATGTGCATAACAGTCACATGACTGCTCATGCTAAGCTTTTGGTTATTTTACACACGTAGCGCTGTTTCACACAACATGCTGCCATGTCTTGTACCTGCGCATTTGATTCCTGTAAATTTAAATGTAGAAACTCACAACACAGGATATATAAAGATGATACTTTTTGTGTGAAAATGTGTGTCTAGGCTTAGCATTTAAAGACTCTGTGATGCTTAGCACTCTGGCTCTTAAGCTTAGAATTTGCCTAAAATTCACCCCCCCCCCCGCCCTTTTTTTCTTTTTTCTAAAAAAGAGCATCTCTTTTCTGACCATTGTTCACTGGGCTAACACATCTGTTGCGGTTTTGTGCCCATTCAGACCACATTGTTTGAAGTTGTGCTTTGATGGACTCTTTTAGAGCATTTTTACTTCCTTTTCTGTTCCTGATTGACCTACTTAAACTCACCGTGAGGTGAGGCAACCACTTGAGCATCCTGCCATCACCCATTATCAACATATCTTTAGCTGGCAGGTGGAGTTAGGTTACAATAAGCATTATTCCAAACATGATAAATTATCCTTTTCCTTAGCCTGCCTCTTGGTCTGTTTCATATTCAATCAGATTTGGAAACCAGGGTTTAGGGAACTATTCAAGAAGCTAGACATGGTATCATTGGCAAGGTGCAGGCCCACTGGTATAGCCAGAGTAAGCTTATTCTTCTGAATTCCTTCAGTCCCCCTTATCTGTACGCTTCTCTTGTCCCTGTTGCACGCTGCCTCTTATCCTCTTTATACTACCTGACCGTGAAGCTTCCCCCCCCATCTTTGCTCCTCTCTCTTCATCAAATCATCCCCTTCCTTTGGCATCTCTGATCACACAGTCTCCTGATTTTCCTCCTACTGCTCTGTTCTTTATCAGTTTCCTTTACAGAACCCCTAACATTAGAATGCTTCAGGGGTCAGTTCTAGGCCTTCTCATCTTACACATTCTTCTTAGGCAAACTCGTTCATTCTCATGGCCTCAATTTTTTATCTAAAATTGTTCCAAAATCTGTATCTCCAGCCAGACTCTTTTTAGAACTCCAGACCTAAATGCCTAGCTGTCAACGGGATGTCTCACAAATACTTTGTTCAGAATGGAACTCCTCGTTCCTCATACTTAAAATATTACCTTCCTTGAAGTATTACCTTTCCCAGTTTCTCCATCGCCCAAACCTGAAACCACTCTCTTTTTTTAGCCCTAACATCCAGTCTCAAAGCCCTACTAATTTTACCTCCTAAATATACACCTTCATGTCTCTTCCTGCCTGAAGTCTCACCTACCTCCAAAAACAAGTTTAATCATGTCAGGACCCCCCTCGCTAAGCCTCCCCACTGTTGACCTAAAACAAATAGACTGGGACTTCCCTGGTGGCACAGTGGTTAAGAATCCGCCTGCCAATGCAGGGGACAGATTTGAGCCCTGGTCTGAGCAGATCCCACATGCTGTGGAGCAACTAAGCTCGTGCACCACAACTACTGAGCCTGAGCTCTAGAGCCCGCAAGCCACAGCTACTGAGCCCACGTGCCACAGTTACTGAAGCCGGCGCGCGTAGAGCCTGCGCTCCACAACAAGAAGCCACCGCAATGAGAAGTCCGCGAACCGCAACAAAGAGTAGCCCCCGCTCTCCGCAACTGGAGAAAGCCCGGGCACAGCTATGAAGACCCCAACGCAGCCAAAATATAAATAAATAAATAAATTTAAAAAAATTAAAAATAAAAATAAAAAAATAGACTGCCAGTTATTTCTTCAGCAAAAAAATGGTTTTTTGGGGATCAGCAAAGAAGTTCAATTCAGGATCTGCAACTATGGTGAGCCACATGAAAGTCCCCAGCAAAAATAGAGAAGAAGAACTCTTTTATAGAGGGGAAAAGGAAGTCAGGAGGGCTATAGTAAACAAAAAGTCCATGGCTCTTCCTTGGCTGAGTTGTGACAGTCTCTCATTAGCTGAGCTCTTGCCAAGAAAGAAGAGGAAGTCTTTCTTCTTCCTGTTGGGCTCTGCTATTGCTCTCACGCCCTCTTCTGGTCTCCCAACTCCTTTTTTTTTTTTTTTTAATTATTTATTTATTTATTTAATTATTTATTTTTGGCTGTGTTGGGTCTTCGTTTCTGTGCGAGGGCTTTCTCTAGTTGCGGCGAGCGGGGGCCACTCTTCATCGCAGTGCGCGGGCCTCTCACTGTCGCGGCCTCTCTTGTTGCGGAACACAGGCTCCAGACGCGCAGGCTCAGTAATTGTGGCTCACGGGCTTAGTTGCTCCGTGACATGTGGGATCCTCCCAGACCAGGGCTCGAACCCGTGTCTCCTGCATTGGCAGACAGATTCTCAACCACTGCGCCACCAGGGAAGCCCTCCCAACTCCATTTTAATTGAAGTTTCAGTTTATTAACTTTTTACATGCCCCAATTTAGGATTTCCCATTGTTCTCAGGATATAGTCCAAACCTTTTAACTAGTCTTACAAGGCTGTCCAAGGTCTAGTCTCTGCCTCCTCATTCAGCCTTAAGTCGCCTGTCTCCCTCTTATACTATATATTCCAGCGAAGGGGATCAGAAAATGCCACTTTGGCATGAGGATTATTTTGAACTGAAAGCAGTTAAGGCAGCAAACATAAATCTTTTTGCCCTCCCCCTATCTGCCTAAAAGCACGACATAAATTCCCCTTTGTGAAGGTGTATCCTCTCCCCTCTCCTATAAAAGGAGCAGGAAAACAACCATTATCACTGGAGACAGAGGGTTGGCACTGAGCTGGCTCTGTACCAAAAACCCTTACTAAAATAACCTTTATCTTCCATTCATTTCCCCATCTATTTACCTTTCCACAATTTACCACCCCTAGAGGCCCAAACCCTGTTTCTTTGTCTTGTTACTTCTCCACAAATATATTGCCCTTTGCTAAGGTGATAGGTAGGCCCCAAATTCTAACCACCTCTTTGAGTCACTTATCACTGAATTCTCCCATGTATATGCATGTTGCATGTGTAAATAAAATGTTGTTTTTTAAAATTCTGTTAACCCGTCTTTTGTCAGTTTAATTTGCAAGGCCCCAGACCCTGAAAATAAGAGGGTAGAGGGAAAAGGTTTTTTTCTCTCCCCTACACCAGCTACATGGAACTTCTTGACCCACTTTCTTGCCCCAGAGTCTTTGTATATACTGCTCTCTCTGTCCAGAACACTCTAATTCCACTCTTCACTTGGCTATCTCTGCCCATCCTCCAAATATACTTCCTTAGATTTTGTTCTGATGTATTGGAATACAGGGATAGGTTGCCTATCCCTGCTACTGCTCGAGTGCTAACATACTTGTCATTACTCTTACCACCCTTTACTGTGATTACTTCCTACCTAGCCTATAAGCTCCATGATAGAAGCCTTGTTTGCCTGTTGCAGGATGTATTCTCCACCCTTAATACAGCATCTGGTACAGGCATACCTTGCAGATATTGTGAGTTGTATTCAAGACCATCACAATAAAGCAAATATCAAAACACAGTAAGTCACATGAATTTTTTGTCTTCCCAGTACTTATAAAAGTTATGTTTATAGTGTACTGTAGTCTATTAAGTGTGCAATAGTATTATGTCTAAAAAAAGTACATACCTTAATTTAAAAATACTTCAGCAAGTAATAGTAGTAACATCAAAGATCACTGGACACAGATCACCATAACAAATATAATAATAATGAAAAAGTTTGAAATATTGTGAGAATTACCAAAATGTGACACAGAGACACAAAGTGAGCAAATGCTGTTGGAAAAATAGTACCAATAGATTTGCTTGATGCAGGGTTACCACAACCTTCAATTTGTAGACGGTAACAAAGCAAAATGTAATAAAACAAGATATGCCTGTACATGATGGGTATTCATTCTTATTTGTTTAATGAATGAATAGAATAAACTCATTCTGTTCCTATTATTATTTTTAAAAAATTTTTATTGGAGTATAGTTGCTTTACAATGTTGTGTTAGTTTCTGCTGTACAACAAGGTGAATCAGATATATATATATATATAATCTCCACTCTTTTTTTAGATTTCCTTCCCATTTAGGTCACCACAGAGCATTGAGTAGTTCCCTGTGCTATACCTGTTCCTATTATTATTTTTTGTTTACTGATTGATGTTATGTACTGAATATTTGTGTCCTCCTCCCCTCCCAATTCATATGTTGAAGCCCTAACCCCCAGTGTGGCTGTATTTGCAGATGGAGCCTCTAAGGTTAATGAGATCATAAGGGTGGAGCCCTGATCCAATAGGATTAGTGTCCTTATAAGAAGAGACACCAGAGAGCTCACTCTCTTTCTCTACTGCCCTCCCTTGTACATGCACATCACCATGGAAATGTCATATGAGGGCATAACGAGAAGGCAGTCAACTACAAGCTAGGAAGAGAGCTCTTACCAGAAACCAAATTTGCTAGCATCTTGATCATGAACTTCTAGCCTCCAAACTATGAGAAAATAAATTTCTGTTGTTTAAGGCACCCAATCTGTGGTATTTTGTTATAGCATCCTGAGCAGACTAATACAATTGGTTATTCTATTTATGTCTTGTCTCGCTAAGGGAAGGCCAAGTCTTATATTTCTCTATATTGTTCTTTGAAAAGCATTACATATTTAGTAGATGTTTAAAAAATATTGACTGAGTGATTAAAGTGTAAGCCTTGACAAATATTACTTCTTCTTCCTAAAGTACTTTTCCCTTTCTCTTTGACTGGTTAAATTCTACTCATCCTTCAGGCCTCAGCCTTAATATCACCTCCTCAGAATATTCCGTGTGCTACCTAATCTAAATTATTAGCTTCATCCTTTTTCTTTTTTTATAAAATTGAAGTATAGTTGATTTACAATATTGCGTTAGTTTCAGGTGTACAGCAAAGAGATTCAGATATATATATCTATATTTATATATATATATCTTTCCAGATTCTTTTTTTTCAACTTTCTTTTTTTTATATATAAATTTATTTATTTTATTTATTTATTTTTGGCTGCATTGGGTCTTTGTTGCTGTGCATGGGCTTTCTCTAGTTGCGGTGAGCGGGGGCTACTCTTCGTTGTGGTACGTGGTCTTCTCACTGTGGTGGCTTCTCTTGTTGCAGAGCACGGGCTCTAGGCGTGCGGGCTTCAGTAGCTGTGGCTTGCAGGCTCTAGAGTGCAGGCTCAGTAGTTGTGGCGCACGGGCTTAGTTACTCCTCAGCATGTGGGATCTTCCCAGACCAGGGCTTGAACCCATGTCCCCTGCATTGGCAGGTGGATTCTTAACCACTGCGCCACCAGGAAAGCCTTTTCCAGATTCTTTTCCATCGTAGGTTATTATAAGATAATGAATATAGTTCCCTGTGCTATACAGTAAATTCTTGTTGTTTGTCTATTTTATATGTAGTAGTGTGCATCTGTTAATCCCATACTCCTAATTTATCCCTTCCCTCCCCTTTCACTTTTGATAGCCATAAGTTTGTGTTCTACGCCTTGTGAGTCTGTTTCTATTTTGTAAATAAATTCATCTGTATTATTTTTTAGATTCCACATATAAGTGATATCATATAATATTTGTCTCTCTGTCTTACTTCACTTAGTATCCTCTAGGTCCATCCATGTTGCTGCAAATGGTAATATTTCATTCTTTTTTATGGCCAAGTAATATTCCTTTATATATTTTATATATATATATATACATATACATACATATACACACACATATCTTTTTATCCATTCATCTGTTGATGGACACTTAAGTAGCTTCCATGTCTTGGCTATTGTAAATTGTGCTGCTATGAACACTGGGGTGCATGTATCTTTTCAAATTAGCTCCATCCTATTGTTCTCTCTCACAGAGTCGTCATTCTTTTCCTTCATAGTATGTATGGTAATTTTAATTATATTTGTTTACTGTAAGTTCCTTGAAGGCAGGGACTTTGACTTTCCATGATATCCCCACCACCTAGCACAGTGCGCTGTACAAATATGAAGATATATTAAAATATCATAAATTTTTGGAATATCTGATGATTGAATGATTTGACCACTTAACTTATCTCTTATTGGTCATCACTTGATGCTTTTTTGACTCCCCCTCTCTGGACCCAGAGAGCATGCTGGGCTTGCCCACACGTCCTTGAGGGGTTTAAAGTCTAGGCAGTGTCTGAAGTGTTGAGGCTAATCAGAAGATGCATCTTGGCTAGGAGGGCTATGCAGACTCAAAGGTAAAGAGATCAATGGTAAGCAAATTAGCTTGTTTGGAGCGGAGGCTGTATAAACTTTGTTGAAATGATGGTGTTGGGGACAGTTGATAAGCTTTGGGTTCCAGGCTGATGACTTTAGACTGATAAAATAGACCAAGGGAGCTGCTGGTGGTGACTGAGCTGGGGAGTGACCTCATGAGAATGGAATTTGAGAAAGATTATGCTAACAGCTGAGGATTGTGTGAATTGGAGGAGAGAGCAGGGACCAGGGATGCAGCAGAGAGGCTGCTAGGGAATCTAGGCAACTCTAAATTTCTGTTACGATAGGATCCTAGATGGTTGAATCTGAAAAAAAGATGGAAAATGGAAATGGTTCCGAATTACTCATTTACAGTAAGAAATATTCTTATCCAATTCCTTCTCCTGAGGGCATTAAGATTCTAACCTTCTAACCAGAAGGCAGCTTGGTGACTATAGACTTCAAACCAAAAGAGCTAATTGAATGATCTTACTGGCTATTATCTACTTTTCCTCAGAAGGGACATATATGTCTGACGGCTAGACAAAAAATATCTGTATCATTTGGAGAGGACACCAACCAAATAATAGATTCTTTATTTCTCCCTTTTCTAGTTTCTAGAGAGACTTTCATTGTTCTCTAAATAAATTGCACAGCAATGGATTAAACACAGACTTGATTTATTCCAGTCTTGAGTATACACCATAGTGGTTTTAAATAGACTTTGTTATTATTCTTGGTTTGTTTTTGTGTCACAAATATATGATTTGGGAGATAGGTGATAAGCTAGGTTTAAAACATACTGAGTTTGAAATGCCTCAGGTGAGAAATGTCCAAAGGTCAATTGAAAATGTGAAGCTTGAACAATTTAAGAAAGAAGCTGGCACTGGAGATATAGATTTTTCAGGTAGAACTAAATGCTTTCTTTTTGGGGTTATGTTATACCTTGTAAAACCTTTGTGAGACTATTTATCATTATATTGAAACTCTGTTTATATATCTGCATCCTCCACACCAGACAGTGAGCTCCTTGGGGCCAGCGGAGGCCTCTCACTCATCTTAGTAAACGTACATGCACACTGTGGGTGCTTATTAGGTGCTGGTTGAATGAGTGAATGAGAGTAATGTAGATAAAGGAGATAAAGGAGAGGAGGGTCAGTGACATCTTTGGTGTTGTAAGTACAGCAGAGAAGGCCTAGAGATACCTAAGACCACAGATCTAGCCACAGACAAGTCACCAGTGGAGTGCTAGGGGGGAAGTCAGAATTCAAGAAGTAAAAGAAGAAGCTGGTGGAAAGGGAAAACGAGAAAAGAGAATCATCTTTAGCATTGAAAGCACATCCCCAAATGCTGAGAACAAGTGCCTGCTAGGAGTTTGAATCACCTCCTCCTTACTGAGAGCCATCCATGCTGTAGGCGCCAGGCCAGCTCTTTCATTGATGCCTTCTTGCTTCCATGATCCCTTGGGGGCCAGGCCTCTCCCAGAGGGAACCCCTATCAGCAATTCCAGCTCCCACTGTCACCTTAGAGTAGTGTCCTGGGCTCTTGTCCCAGGTCTGCCGTGACTCACAGTGTGACCTCGGGCAAGTCACCCCCTCTTCTCTGGGTCTCTAAAGCTCCTTGCAGCTGTCAGGATGTCTGGGAGAATGCAGTTTGGATGACTGGTGAGGATTCCAACTTGCTCTCTGCTGCTTTTCATCTGTAAATCGCTTTGCCAAACACCAGCTGTCCTGCACTCTGCTTTCGGTCCTCGGGCGGGCTCTAACCCACCTGTCGTTGGGCCCCCCCAGCATCCTCCTCCCACAGTTGAGTTGGCAGATACGTCTCCAGGCGGCACTGCCTTGATCTCAGCACAGAAAATAGCTTCAGCCATTTAGGCTGACTGTTGAGTGATGAGGCCAAGCACATGTAGCTCTCTCCACCTGAACTAAAACAGCCAAGGAAACGAAGTTTGAGGACCTGATTTAAGTGCTCTGAGAGCCGGTGCTACCATGGTCCTTGAAATTTTGATTTTAGACACCTTTCTACTCCTTTTCTGCCTTTACCTTGGGTGCTCTGGGCCTTAAGGGTCTCTGACACTTCAGGTGACTCATTGCTTTTTTCCTCCTTCCTTGGTGGCAAGGAATCTTAGATACAGAGGACTCTGGGTTAATCACGCTCCTTGATTTATAGCCTTCTTTCATCAATGGTTCATGCAAGGCCTCTCTTGTTTAATTGTTTATTTTTTCCCTTTTATCTCATTACCCTTCCCATCTAAACTACGCTCAACATTACAACGTTAGGCAACCATCAGATATTTTTAATGTGTATTTCTTTTGTTTGTATGTGTTCTTGAATAACAGGTAATGTTTCTAGTATGCATTTATTTTAAGATTTTTAATATATTTTATTCTACCTAGTTGTACCCAAAATGTTATTTCAAGATGTAATCAATAAAAAATTACTAAGGAGATATATTACATTCTTTTTTTTTTTTTGGTCCTAAGTCTTCAAAATCCAGTGTGTGTTTTACTCTTATAGCATTATCTCAATTTGGATGCTAAATTTTCATCATAAATATTTGATCTGTATTTAGATTTCATAAAATTCACAGTTGAAAAGTAGATTCATGTACATGAGTTGTTCCAAACATACTTTAAAATTTTCCAGTAACTGAATCAAATACCAAAAAAATCATTTTCTTTTAATATTTGCATCCAAATTGAAAAAATTGCTTCATTTTAGAATTGATTTGACTTTGAAGCAAAAGCATGTCAGTTTCACAACTATGTGCAAGTTAAGTAAATTTACCAATTCTTGTGTCAATCAGTATTATTAACATGAAATTCAAAGAGATATTGCATAAATTGGAAAGCAACTCTAAGATTTATTAACACCAGCAAAACATTTAAACTTTTCTTGTCGTTTTTGCAGCCAATTTACATAGAACTGTTGATTATAATTAAAATATTCTGTGTGTTTATGTTAGAAAAATGTGTATTGATTTGCGTTATGAGACGTTTCAGTTTTAGCATAAATTCTTGTACCTATCTAGCTAAGTCACAAATAAGCATTTTCTTTCCTTGGAGCTTCAATTTTAGCTCGTTCATATACAATACGATATCAGTGAGATTGTATGCATATATTTTTAATTTATAGAAATGTTATCGTGGCTTATACCTCATTCAATTTCTTACTTGTCACTATGTTTCTTCTGTGTATGCATCTAATCCTTTGCTTCTAACTGCTACATACTCTTTCATGGTGCATGGTGCATCTTACCCAGGGATTCCCAGTGATGGAGACCCAGATTGCTTCCAACTCCTGCTTGATTGCCCTTCTAAATCACAAAGCAGTACTCCTTCTATCCCCCATATTTCTTAGCTTTTCTATTTTTTCTTTTTTTCTTTATTATTTTTTGGCTGCATCAGGTCTTAGTTGCAGCATGAGGGGTCTTTGTTGAGGCGTGCGGGATCTTCCGTTGTGGTGCGGGCTCTTCACTATGGCGCGTGGGCTTCTCTCTAGTTGTGCCGTGTGGGTTTTTTTTCTCTCTCTAGTTGTGGCGTGAGGGCTCCAGAGTGCATGGGCTCTTTAGTTTGCAGCACGTGGGCTCTCTTGTTGAGGAGCACGAGCTCAGTAGTTGTGGCACACGGGCTTAGTTGCCCCGTGGCATGTGGGATCTTAGTTCCCCGACCAGGGATCGAACACATGTCCCCTGCATTGGAAGGCAGATTCTTTACCACTGGACCACCAGGGAAGTCCCAGCTTTTCTATTTCTTTGCCTTTTTTTTTCCTTCTGGGAGACATTCTCTCTTTTGTCTTTCAATTCCCTAATATGTTTCCCAGCTGTGTCCATTCTGCTACTTTTCATATCTATTGTGTGCTCTATTTTAGTTATTTTTATACCTAACATATTGCTTGTTTTACTAAAGTTGTTTTTCTTATTTCAACTATTTTTTTTAAATTTATTTATTTATTTTTGGCTGCATTGGGTCTTCGTTGCTGTGCGCGGGCTTTCTCTAGTTGTGGCGAGTGGGGGCTACTCTTTGTTGCGGTGTGCGGGCTTCTCATTGCAGTGGCTTCTCTTGTTGCGGAGCATGGGCTCTAGGCACGTGGGCTTCAGTAGTTGTGGCACGCAGGCTCAGTAGTTGTGGCTCGCGGGCTCCAGAGTGCAGGTTCAGCAGTTGTGGCGCTCGGGCTTAGTTGCTCCGCTGCATGTGGGATCTTCCCGGACAAGGGTTCGAACCCACGTTCCCTGCACTGGTCTGCAGACCCTTAACCACTGCGCCACCAGGGAAGTCCCTCTTATTTCAACTATTATAATTTTCTGTATGTGATGTTTCTGTTTGGTTCTTCTTTATGTTTTCTTGTTCTGGTGTCGTATTGGTAATATGTTCCTTTATCTCTTTTAGCATGTTTATCATGCTACTTTTAAAATCTTGGTCTATCTGTTGTCATCTTTCTACTTAAGGTACAATCTGTAATCAAGTGGGTTGTATCCATCTGAATTAGTTGTGCTCCTCACCTGTCTTGTTATTTGGCCCATGGGCATGTAGGTTGCTCTGTTCAGCAATGTGTACCAGTGCCATTTAGCTCAGGGGGTGAGGGTCAGGGTTGAATGAGCCGTAAGACTGAGAACCCCAAGCACCAAAACTCCCAAGTCAGTCAGACCCAACCTCACTAAATAACTCCTCATGTCAGGGCTTCATCTTTTGCCCCCACCTTCCAAGGGAGAAGCAACCTTAGGGGAAGTACTTCTTAGATTGCAGCTCTCCTGCTATGAGAGTTTAGGGGATGAGGAAGGGAAACAACTGTCCAAAGTTCAGTTTCCCCTCCTGTTTTTTATTGGCTCCTCACAAGCACAGTGCATCTTCAGTGCCCTGATGTTACTCTTACCAGCACCTGGATCAGCGGTTTGAGTCATGAAGGTGATGGCACATGACTGTTTGTTCTAAGACACTGGCGGAGGAAAAGACAGATGAGAACCCCAGAGATCCTCTTCTTTTTTTTTTTTCTTCTTTTTTTTATTAATTAATTTATTTTTGACTGTGTTGGGTCTTCGTTTCTGTGGGAGGGCTTTCTCTAGTTGCGGCAAGTGGGGGCCACTCTTCATCGCGGTGCGCGGGCCTCTCACTATCGCGGTCTCTCTTGTTGCGGAGCACAGGCTCCAGACGCGCAGGCTCAGTAGTTGTGGCTCACGGGCCTAGTTGCTCCGTGGCATGTGGGATCTTCCCAGACCAGGGCTCGAACCCGTGTCCCCTGCATTGGCAGGCAGACTCTCAACCACTGCGCCACCAGGGAAGCCCCCTCTTCTTTTTTTTATCATTCCACAGCCATGCCTGGCCACCTCCTGCCGTAAACCAAAGCCACCCCTTTACCACACACCACATCAGTTCAAAACAGGGCCCCCCCTTCACCCAAGGGGTATCTCACAGTTTTCTTCATTTCTTGGTGTTTTCTGTTTATAATTCTTTCGCCGTTGACCTTGGGAGAGGGAGCAGCCGTCACACCGGTTCAGTCAAGCTTAAGGATTTTGATTACTTGCTATGTGCTAGACACTGCTCTAAGTGTAGCATCTGTATTAACTCATTTAATCCTTACAATCACCCTGTGAGGTTATATTAGCAGCCCCATTTTACAGACGGGAAAACTGAGACAGAAAGAAGTTAACTAGCTTGCCTAATGGACAAATCAATCAGGACTCTAACCCAGAACTCTTAAGTCCTGAGTGGGCCCTCTTAACCTCTGCCTTGCGGCAGAGCCCGATTTACCCAGTATCCTCTACAGAGACATATACATGTAGTGTTGGCCAGAGCTTTGCCCCATTATGTCTAGCTTATGAGACACAGGCCGGAAGAGGTGGGGGGAGGTGAAGAGAACAAAGCATTAACAGCCAGGCATGCTGTCAGCATCATTTGATCCCAGGCAGGCAGGACACAGGCCCTACATGGTTAGAGGTGAAGGGAGGAGGACGTGTGAGTGTGTGGAAGCCCAGCCCAAAGGAGGGCTGATGTCAGTTCTCTTCTGTGCGTTTGTCCAGATTTGACATGTGGTGTAAGCTGATTGGTGTGAATTTCTGTTCTGCGTTTTCCATCTACTGAGTGTGAGGTTCTTCCAGTGGCAGCATTCAAGTGGCTGGAGCAGCTCTGGCTGGGGACCACTCAATGCCTCCCCAGAGGTAGTAGTTAGGCTACCAGTACCTGCTACTATGCTTGCCTCTTTATACTTCTGCCTCTTCCTTCCGTCTCTCTACCTTTCCTTTGCTCTGATTGGTCAACCCTGCCCTAGGTCCTGTGAAGGGTACTCTAGGTGGATGAAATTGGAAGGTGAAAGTCAGTGGCCGTGAAGCAGAGAGTGAAAGTGAAAGCTCTGACTCCAGTTCTTGGGGGTCTCATGAACTGTGGGCATCATGGGTTTTAGTAATAACAAGGCTAGTGTCAGGTATCTTGATTCTCGACACAGCTCCTTCAGGGAAACCACAGCTCTCCTCTAGTAGCTTCTGAAGTGCCAGCCACTTTTTTAGCTGGGGTTGCTTAAAGAGAATCAGAAACTGATTTGAGGAGCATCTCCTCCCCCACTGAGGTTTCAGGCAGGCAGGTTCCTCGTCTGAGTGTCGCTGACAGGCAGGCTGCTGGGCCCCAGGGACCAGTTACATGCTTTCTGAGCCACAAATATTTCACACTGTGGGTACCCAGCGGCCGCCCTTCCCCTCCCCCGTTCCCTTCCACCTCTTTCTCCTTCCTAAACCCACACCTTACAGTCAAGTTAGCCACGGCCACCTTACTCGTCCCTCCCTCCTGTGGGCCCCTCTCCTGGTGTTCCTTCCGGGAAACCTGAGACACCAGAGCACACCTCTAGTTTCCTCTGGCTCGGAAAACAAAGTGAAATTGACAGCTATGTTTGTTTCCTATATGCCAGGGATGGTTTGTGGTGTCTAACTAACATTATTTCATACAAATCTCACAACTTGAGAAGGAAATGTGTACTGTTAAAGGTCCTGAGGGTCCTGGGCCCAAGATTTAGAAATGGCAAAACCAGGATTCAGACCTACGCTTGTCTGCCTCTAAAGTCCACACTCTTTCCATGTTTTCAGATCCCCAGCCCCATTCTGCGTTCCCAGTTTTCTAACCTCAGAGCTCTGTTCCCAAGCAGTCTGGATATTTTGTTTTGCCTTAGAATTAAAAAAAAAAAAAGAGGAGAAAGAAGAAAGAAAGAAAAAGAAAAGAAAGGAAAGGACAGAGTTACAGCTGCCTGTCTTTTGGGGATCATATTTCTTCACAGAATGATTAGAATACCTTGTTTTTCTATTCAACATCTCATTCACTGGTTATTTTTGAACTTTTAAACCATGGAACTATTTCTTACGAAATGACCATGGGACCTCCAGTATATAAAACACCTAGGAGTGGTGCTGTTTGAAGTGGCAGGGGATGGGGGAGCCCCAAGACCTGGCCCCTCTGTGTCCCTGACAGCCAGAAGCAAGCTAAGGAAGCCTTAGGTGTCTGTTGAACACACTGAAAGCTCCTGATTATCTCTCACTTTAGAGATGAGGAAGCTGGGGCCCAGAGAGGGGAAGCGACTGACAGTCAGAACTAGTAGTGTCTGGCTCTTGCAGCTTCTGGCCTGCAGCTTTCTACACTGTGGGTATCTCTGCACCTCGTCCAGGAAGGGGATGCGGGTGGGGGTAGAGAAAGAGGAGAGGCTAGGCTTCCTCTTTCCTCCTTCCTCATCACCAACATACTGAGCTCCCAACCCCCTTGGGGAAGGAGGTAGTACTTCCCAAGGAAGAATACTGAAGGGTGGAAGCAGAGGCACGCAGGAGCAGGGGACGAGGAGTCAGAAGGAAGAGAAGGCTGGAGAGGGGAAGGGGGAAGGGGAAAAGAGCCAAGGAGCTGCCGGACCAGCCCAGGACCAGGACTGGCCTAGGGTTTGCGTCCTGGTCTTGCTCTAGGGTCCCCTTGGGCAAGACCTGCCCCCCTTTCCTGCCTCAGTTTTCTTTGAAGGCTTCTCTGCTCGCCAGCGGTGAGAGCACGTATAGGGTCCAGGACGGGCAGGGTGGGGTAGGAGCACCGCACACTAGCAGTCGGGCTTAGCTGGCGCAGCTCCGCCTGTGAAGAGCTGAACGTCTCGCGGTAGCTCCGAAGTCTCCTGGGCCTTAGATTCCTCACCTGTCACACCAGACGGGATGAGATGATCTCTAAGGGCCCTTTTGGCTCTGAAAGATGTGGGACCTGGAGCCTGTGCTTAGGGAACCCAGAGAATGGGCAGATGTGGGCTCCACGGCACCAGGCGTTCTGTGGTCTAGCAATCTTGGGGTTTTTTTTGGTTTTTTTTTAATGTATATTTTTAAGTCTTTATTGACTTTGTTACAATATTGCTTCTGTTTTATGTTTTGTGTTTTTGGCTGCGAGGCATGTGGGATCTTAGTTCGCCCACCAGGGATGGAACCCTGCACTCCTTGCATTGGAAGCTGAAGTCTTAACCACTGGACGGCCAGGGAAGTCCCTAGCAATCTTGTTTTATGGGAGAGGAAAGTGAACCTAGAAAGGCAAAGTGACTTTTCTGCTTCTCTCAGCTTTATTTCTCTTCAACCTCTGAAACGTAGAGCCATACAATTCAGTTCAAAGCAATTCTGTGCAGTGGAGAAGCTTTTTGTTGTTGTTTTTCTGAACATTTTTTTTTGACTTTCAACTTTTTTTTAAAAAAATAAAAACAGTACATGCTCGTTGTAAAGACTTCCATTAATACAGGAAGTGAAAAAAGTAAAAACTGCAAATTGCTGTCATCCTCCTGTCCTTACCCTTTGTGTCCTTAGGGGTGTTTCCTGTTAACATTTTAATGGTATTCATCCTGACCTATCTGATGAACCCACAAATATATATGTGTCCCCACCCCCCCCATGGGATTATAATATCAATGAATCAGGCACAGACTTTAGAATCAGACACACCTGGGTTCTAATCCCAGTTTATAGCTAATTAGCTGAGTGGCCTTGTTACTTGACCAGTTTTAGTCTCAATTTCCTCATGTGTAAAATGGGAGTAATAATATCTACCTTATAGGACTGCAGTGAAGATTTAAGGAGATTTTGTGTGAATGGCACTTAACTACCAGTGCCTGATACACAGTAAGTACTATACACACACACACACACACACACACACACACACACACACACATCCAGGGGGCACAGAATGAGTTAGAGGTACAGTATATAAAAATGAGACCCAGGGGCTTCCCTGGTGGTGCAGTGGTTGAGAATCCGCCTGCCAATGCAGGGGACACGGGTTCGAGCCCTGGTCTGGGAAGATCCCACATGCCACGGAGCAACTAGGACCGTGAGCCACAATTACTGAGCCTGCGCGTCTGGAGCCTGTGCTCCGCAACAAGAGAGGCCGCGATAGTGAGAGGCCCGCGCACCGCGATGAAGAGTGGCCCCCACTTGCCGCAGCTGGAGAAAGCCCTCCCACAGAAACGAAGACCCAACACAGCCAAAAATAAATAAATAAAAAAAAAAAAAAAAAAAAATGAGACCCAAGTTTCCTGACCTTCAGTCTCATCGACTTTCAGCCAACCTCTCTGCTTCTCACCCTGGCTCCACTGGGCACAAGTTATGTGCTCAGTATTTGCTGAATGAACGAAGCTGTGGGGGGACCCAGGGATCTGAGGTCTGTGGAGTTCCCGGGGAGCCTGCTCTGGGAGATGCAGGGCTTTACCCGGTGGACTGGGAGGGTGTGGGACAGTGTGAGCTGTCCGGACCAGCTGTTGCTTCAGGGTGCCAGGCCGGAGAGTTGAACCTCAGGGCAGAGCTGAGGCCCCAGAGTGGCTCTCAGCTTAAAGGATCTTGGCTTAAAAGGAATGTGCAGTGGGCTGCCTCTGTTCAGGAGGGACTAAAAAAAGCCTCTCCCTCCCCTGGGCTTTGTGTGAGGATTATCAACTGCTCAAGTCAGCTCATCTCTCTGGCTGGACTCTGGCATTTTTGAGAGGGTCTGTTTCCCTGGCCCCTCTGGGTGTCCACTGATTGGCAGGAAGGGGTCAGCCTGACCCAGAGGTGGAGGTCATGAGGAGTGTGAGGTCTGGGGGAAGGGGGAGGGGGAGGGGGAGGGGGCCGGTAGCCCCAAACCTGGTGACAATGCACAGTTGTCAGCTGTACCCTGCTGGTGTTTCTTCCTTTTATAGTCAGCAGCAGTTGCTCTTGCGATCACCCAGCCCCTCCGTGGGGGCTCCTGCCCAGGATAAAAGGGGCGGGAGGCAGCCCAGTCTCCCGTCTCATCTCCTGGGCGCCGCATCTCTTGATTCCTTCCTAGGTCCCAGCTCTGCGGAAGAGCCCAACAAGACAACATGCCTCCCAAGAAGCCTGAGCCTAAGAAGGAAGCGGCCAAGGTGGCCTCAGCCCCAGCCCTGGCCTCTGCCCCACCTCCTGAGCCCCGCAAGGAACCTGCCTTTGATCCCAAGAGTATAAAGGTAAGTGAGCCTCAGCCCCTGGGATGGGGGTGGGCATGACATTCAGGGTCCTCTTTGCCCTGGAGCTCAGAGATCTCCTTCATGGAGGCTGGACCGCGGTGAGGGCTGCGGTGTCCATCCCCCACTCACAGTCCCGTGGGGCGTGGAGCAGGTGCTGGGGCTGGTGAGGGCTATTTTGGATTGCAGGCTTTTCTGCTCTGTCTGAGGAAGCCCTGCTCTGTCATCCCAAATTTGCCCAGCAAAGTTGGGAATGTCAGGGGGGTACAACCAACCAACCACCTAAACTTTCTTTAAGGCACTGTGGGGACCACCATAGTGAAGTAAAAAAGACTGTGTGATTTCTTATGGAGAACAGACACAGAATGATAACTTCCGGTGTAACTGGGAGTAGGTGATATAAAGAGCGAGGGAGCCCTGCTCTCTGGGTGCTGGGGTCTGGGGAAGGCTTCACCTGCAAAGACCCTTGCACTGGGTGGGTGGTGAGGGCAGGGAGGCCCTAGATAAGATGAGAAGAGCCTGCTTCTCTCTCCTCTTCCCCACCCAGGTGGACCCCTCCTTCTGTGCCCTTAGCCTGGGCTCCTATCTGGAGCATGCAGTGGCCTAGCCTAGCCCAGGCCGAGACCCTCTCTCTAACCTGGTGTGGGAGCTGGGCCAGGCTCCCACTGCCGCCGCAGCCCTATTCCCTCTCTGCCCCACCGCGCTCCCCTCGCCCTGAAAGGCTCCTCTCCTTGGAGCTGGTGTAGACCCTGCCTGCTGACTCAGTCATTTTAGGCCTCCCAGCTATCTGGCCCAGCTGCTTAAGGAATGGAACGGGGAGGGGATGCGCCAATGAAGGAGGGGGTCAGAGGCCTCTGGAGACTGAAGCAGTTTTAAGCTTTGGCACCAGAATGTAAGAGGTCAAGTGGCTACTGGTATGAAGGGCTATTAATAGCAGGTTGGGAGTGGTGGGCCCTTGGGTATATCAGCCTCAGGGCAGGGCTGGGGGTGGTGAGGAATCAGATCAAAATTAGAGCTCAGGACCTGGTTCTGTGACAAAGAGGAAGAGAAACTAGCCCCCAGAGCTCTAACTGGATGACCCTCCCTGGCTCTCTCAGGACACTTCCTGGTACCCACAGCCCTGGGAGACCCTGCCACTGTGCCCAGAACCCTGGGGTTGATCTATGGTAGTCCCTACAAGGGGCGGAATTTAAGCAGAACTGGCTTGGCCAAGAGATGGGACATTCTGGGGAAACTGAGGCACAGGGTAAGACCTTGAAAGTACCTGAAGGTTTTCTAGGTCATACATTGCTCCCTCTCTGGGCAAAGCCTAGCAAGAAAAGCTGACGATCTCCCCCTTCAGGAAACCTGGATTTCTGATTTGTTCTGATAACGCACTGTTCCCGTCGGACAGCCTAGTCTGGACAAGAGCTGCCTAGTGGTATCATCCGAGTTCCTTCTCTTTGGCCTCTCACTTCCCTCCATCCACCCACCTTCCCCAATTTCTCACATCTGGTTGCAATTCTCTTTTCCATGTCTGGATTTTCCGGTTCTGGGAGTTGTTGAAATTGCTTTAAAGTGGAAAAAAATATTAGGTATTTTTCATGAAGACTATTTTCACTATTATTATACTTTACCCAGTTCCTTTGCTTAGAAGATTCTTTGCTCAAAAATAGAGCAGGGGAGGGAGGGAGGGAAGAAAAAAAAAAATAGAGCAAAAGTAAACTTAAGCCCAATGTGTGTGGTTATGACCATATATTCAGATGTTATGTTGTTATACTAATTTCTCTTACAATGTTTAATCCTGGGGCTTAAAGCATCGCAAAGTAAGGCAAACTGCACCGTTCCCCAGAGGGTTCATTCAAAGCATCCTTTACCCCATTTAGGGGGTTTATTTAACTTTCTGACGAACCCTCCTCCCCTACTCCTTCGGCAAAGTCCATTCCTGGGCACAGCCAGTTCTCTTCCCAACACGGTGTAACCCCTCTCCTGCTCTCCTAGCTCGTTCCGGCCACCTCCAGTGGTCCTCATTAACGAGGTCAGCCTCGGATGGGCACAGAGCAGCAGAATCAAGACTAGGAATGGGGGCTTCCCTGGTGGCGCAGTGGTTGAGAATCTGCCTGCCAATGCAGGGGACACGGGTTGGAGCCCTGGTCTGGGAAGATCCCACATGCCGCGGAGCGGCTGGGCCCGTGAGCCACAATTACTGAGCCTGCGTGTCTGGAGCCTGTGCTCCACAACAAGAGAGGCTGCGATAGTGAGAGGCCTGCGCACTGCGATGAAGAGTGGTCCCCACTTGCCGCAACTAGAGAAAGCCCTCGCACAGAAACGAAGACTCAACACAGTCATAAAATAAATAAATAAATACATAAAAGAACGTGAATTTCTAAAAAAAAAAAAAAAAAAAAAGACTAGGAATGGTGGCACACAAAGAAGATGCTCCAGGATTGGTTACCACCACCAGCGGAGAGGGGATTTGAGGGGGTGGTGGTGGTAGATAAGGACCATGAAGTAACATGCAAGATCCTAAATTAAAATAATGACTCATGCTTGTTCATTGTCATTCATCTTCAGAGCCTTCCACCTTCTTCTTCTGTACTCAGATTTGAATTTAGGGGGGAAAACCCAAACTTTACTCCTCTCAACAAATATATTTTGAGTGCCTACTCCATGCCAGGCATTTTCTGGCAAATCCCCTGCCCTGCCAGGACCCTGGCTTCACGGAGTCACAGTACACATAAAGGCATGACAGGAAAACAGGAAGCATCCAGGGCCTGCCTGAGAGGGATGTGTGCCGAAGGAGGGGCTAGGATGGAGGTAGTGAGGGAAGGCTTTGTTGAAGGAGGTGGGTTGAAAGTCAGCATCAAGTAGAAAGGGGAGAGACTGAAGGGGTGGATGCCAGGGCTGTTTACAGCTGCTGGGATGGAATTTACATTCGACCCAAAGGAATTATAATAGGGAGTCAGTGTGGGGTCTAGAGTTATTCAGAGTGTTTCTCTTTCCCTCTCATTTGGAGCCATCACTTAACAAGTGGTGCTGAGAGAGCTTTGGAGGCTGCATTATTTGACAGCCTGTCAGTTGTGGCCTAGTTGTCAGGAGGCCGGTGTTTGACTCTCAGCCCGTAGTCTCCTTCCGTCCTCATCAGTGTCTGCTGGAGGTGACCTGATTGCTGTGGAAGCCGCTTCTGCCTCCCTTTGGAAGGCTTTAGCAGTCCCAGCCCTCATTCCTCTGTGTTTCTCTCCACAGATAGACTTCACTGCTGACCAGATCGAAGGTGAGTACTAGCAACCCCACCTATCCCACCACACTCTCTCTGTTGCGCTTCCTGGGGAGGAGTTGTTGTCACCACCATAATAGTAATCACCACCATCACAATCACCATCATCACTGTCACCACCATCACCATCACCATCATCACCACCCTCATTATCACCACCATCACAATCACCATCATCACTGTCACCACCATCACTATCACCATCATCACCATCACCACCCTCATTATCACCACCATCACAATCACCATCATCACCACCCTCATTATCACCACCATCACAATCACCATCATCACTGTCACCACCATCACCATCACCATCATCACCACCCTCATTATCACCACCATCACAATCACCATCATCACTGTCACCACCATCACCATCACCATCATCATCATCGTCATTGCAAACCCGTATTTGAGTCAGGGTACACAAAGGCGTGACTGGAAAACAGTTATGCAAAATAGCAAGTATAGGTGTGTTCTCTGCTCACTTTCACCTACTACATGTTATTAGTTAAGCACTTTACATGGATTAGTTTTTTTAATTCTCACTGCAACCCTGTGAGGTAGGAACTATCACCACCTCACTTTACAGGTGATAAAACTGAGGCACAGAAAGGTTGGGTGGCTTGCCCAGTCTCACACAGACAGTTGGTGGTGGAGCCAGGATTCTAACTCAGGCAATCTGATTCCAGACTTGAGTTCTGAACTACTCTGCCAGACTGCCTGGAACATAATAGATGCACAGCAAAAATGCCTTTTTTTCCTCCATTCTATAATCTCCTATCCAAGATATTTAGAAGCCCTCATTTCTGGTTTGTTATTGGAAAGCCCTCCTTAGGTTACCAGCTCTCTCTCCCTGCATCCTGAACTCTGCCAAGATGCTCACCCCCTAATGGTGGCAGGACCAGGGGTGACTTGAGGGTGCCCTAGTGCACCTGTGATCTCCATCAGCCCTTCTCCATCTTTGATGAAGACAATTTGTTTTCTCAACTTAATATAAGTATTATTAAGGTAGCTTCAAGACAAGCCTCGAAACCTCCCGCCCTCCAACTTAATTGTTGCCCCTCAGCCCTATCCTTTGATAAAAAAATATATAATGTTAAACCAGTATGTATGTATGTATGTGTAAAGTTTATACAAATTGAGTCATGTGATGCATACTGTCCTGCATCTTTTATTTAATATATATTTGGGTTTAACAATGTATAACATAGTACGTATTATTTAATAATATATTTAAATATCTTTTTATATTTAACACCAACAGTTCTACCTCATTCTTTTAATTTAATTTAATTTTATTTATTTATTTATGGCTGTGCTGGGTCTTCATTTCTGTGCGAGGGCTTTCTCTAGTCGCGGCAAGTGGGGGCCACTCTTCATCGCGGTGCGCGGGCCTCTCACTATCGCGGCCTCTCTTGTTGAGGAGCACAGGCTCCAGACGCGCAGGCTCAGTAGTTGTGGCTCACGGGCCTAGTTGCTCTGCGGCATGTGGGATCTTCCCAGACCAGGGCTCGAACCCGTGTCCCCTGCATTGGCAGGCAGATTCTCAACCACTGCGCCACCAGGGAAGCCCCCTCATTCTTTTAAACAGTTATATAGATTCTCACACGTGGATGCACCTTTTAATCCAATCAGGCCCACATTGATAGACCTTCAGGTTGTTTCCAGTTGGGGGAAATAATGCTTTCCCCAGGGGATCTACCTAGCAATGAGTCAAAGGATATGTGCATTTTAATAGTTATTGCCAAGTTTCCCTCCAAAAAAGTGATGCCAGTTACCCACCAATAGGGCATGAGAGATGGCAGATGCAATTTGAAACAAGTGAACTGAGTCCGACTCCATTTTTGCAATACCCTGTGGACGCTCACTTTCCATCAATACTTTGTAGTGCTGTGAAATTCTTAAAATAAATTTTAATGCATTTTAGTTAAATATATACTCAGTGTATACACAAACACAGTGGTACCCATGAGGACTAAAAAATCAACTAATGATAAAAAATTTTCATTTCCCAAATGGAAATCCTGGTCAAAGCCAACTGAGACAGCTGGTTGCCTCTTTTCTCCGTGAAGATTTTCAGGGCTGGGGCCTAACTCATTCCAGCCTTTCATCCCTCTGACTTTGAAGGCATTGTTCCTTAGGTTGGATTGGAATTGTTTTTGCTTTAATTTTATCCCTATCTCTTCATTTGCTCTTTGGTGAAACTGAAGATGGTTTTCTCCTGCTTTGCTGGAAAGAACGTTATCTGCAACCAGGAGACTTTGATATTAGCCCTAAATCTGCCACTGTTGGCCATGAGACTTAGAGCAAGTCACTTCTTTAAACCTGGATTTTCTTATCTGCAAAGTGAGTGTATTTGGTTCTTTTCAATTCAGAAATTCTGTGACTCTATTCAGCATCTTCTAGATACTCTCCATCTATTTGAAGATAGTTATCAAATCCCTTCCTAGCTTTA
Organism: Balaenoptera ricei; assembly: GCF_028023285.1. NCBI lineage: Eukaryota > Metazoa > Chordata > Mammalia > Artiodactyla > Balaenopteridae > Balaenoptera > Balaenoptera ricei. Next base: position 16,417,288 of record NC_082658.1, on the reverse strand, counting down.
TGATCTCCAGGTGATATGGCTCCAATTTCTTTTATTTATTTATTTATTTATTTATTTTCTCATAGGAATTAGTTTCTAAGTCCTGACTTCCTTCTCTGGTCCATATTTCCATATCATTCTGGAAAGGGATCACCACCATTGTTCACTGCTCTAGCAGGCAGCTCCCTACTACAGATCTTTCAGAAGTTTCTTCTGGGACAATGAACTTCATCTCTCATATACCTCGAGATCACACTGGCCTTGTTTTCCTCCTAGTAGCTAGCCTAGACTTCAGTGTTTGGTTTTTATGTGCATACCAGCCTTTCCAGCAGTCGGGAACATTAGCTGGTATAGCAGGCCTCTTCCTCCTCCTCCTCTTCCTCACTTGGTTTCCTTAATAGTTGGCTGGAAGGCACATCTGCAGTGGCCTATAAATGAGGATAATAATAGCTATAGCATAAAGTCTTTGTAAAGATGAAAGGGATAACTCATGCAAAGTTATCAGCTCAGAGCCTGGCCCACAGTAAGTGCTCAAATCGTAGGTCATTATTCTTGTTATTTCCCTCCTGTTCCATCCTTCTATTAAATATCATTCTTCTTTTAAGTAGAGACTCCTATTTTTATTAAGTTTGCCCTCACTCTTCTGAATGAATTAGGAGAAGATCAAAAAGTCTGAGTTCAGATTCAACTACCATATTTATTGAACAATGAATTTGTGCCAGAAACCATGCTAATTGCTTTAAAAGTTAAAAAAAAATTAAATTGTTCTAACAAAGCTGTGAGGTCAATGCTATTCCTTTTGACAGAGGACAAAGTTCAGTGAGGTTATGTGACTTGGCCAAGATCACACAGTTAAGTGGTAATATTGGGATTAAACTCAGTAAGAGATTACTAACAGCATTGTTGGAGAAGTTACTCTGTGTTAAGACACAGAGTTAAGGTTTTTTACGTACATTATTGTATTGTATTTGAATGAAATTTAAGGACCCTATGAGGTAGGTGCCATTTATAGAAGAGACGAGGTTTACAGAGGTTAAATATTTACTTGCCCAAGGTCACACAGCTACTAAGCAATGGAAACAGAATTTGAACTCAATTATTTAGTAATTTGAAAGACATGCAGTTTTATATCTTTGAAATTCATACAAAGCCTAATAAAGAGTGGCAGGTAAATGTCTTGGGGAACCTGCTTTGATATGTGGAATGATTTGTAAATAATCCATATGCAGCATCAAAGGAAATAAGTGTTTCTAAAGTGCTTAGAGAGGATTAAAAGCAGCTTTTCTCCTAAGTAGTTCACACATTCTTCTTAGGTTTATATTGTGAATCTGCTTAGTAAACCGTTTCTTCGAGGGTAGCATAAGGTAATTTCAATGCCATACCCAGTCCATATTATTCCCAGTGAGGAGTTGGTTGAATCCAAATTGATTAGGAATTAAGGTTCTTTGCAAAGGGCCCAGGAGTGCCTTCATTCAGCCTTGCCCCTTGGACAGCTGCCCTGGAACCTTCTGGGAGTCTGGCTCCAGAACTAGGAAATATAATAATAACCAGCATTTGTTGATTCCCTGACCGCATGCTAGACACCATGCTTGGAGTGCTTTGTAATCCCCCAAGCCGCCCACACAGGTGGACACTGTATCCTTACTTAGAGCTAAGAAACAGAGGGCCCATGGGAGTTAGGAGTTTGCCCGAGGCCACCTGCGGGTCAGTGGTAGCGCTGGGGCGGGCTGACTGTTTCCACGAGGTCACCTTGTCCCGCCTGGGAGCCCCCTCTCAGCCTGGAACAGGCAGTGCTGATATTAGCTGACTTCTGAACAGGTCTTTTCACTTTGCAAAGTGCCTCCACACACTGCCACCTCCTTTGACACTCCTAGTAACTGGGAGGTGGGGTGGGGGGGTTGGTGGTGGAGCCTTACTTTCTGTGCGTGCGCAAGGAAACTGAGACCCAGCCCGGGGCTGCTTGGCAGAGCCGAGAGGAGAACCCAGGAATCCTGACTCCTCAGCCACCGCTCTTTTCACTTCCCTGCCTCTTTCAACAGTCAGCCACCTCACCTGCAAAGGGAAGGATGGGTGGATGGGAGGGGCGGGGGCAGGGGAGACTTCAAATGATGTGACAAGGGATCGATGGAAGAGATCCCAGGCCCAGCGCTGGAACAGGTCGTGGGGCTCCAGGATGCTTCTTTAGTTGTCAGAAGATGGGGTGGGGATGGGTTACAGGGAGCGGCTGGGATGATGGCTGCAGGGAAATTCTGAAATATTTTATCAACCACGCTGAGGCGGATCAGCCCCCAGCCACCGCCTTCGCTTGGCCCCGGGGGCTGCAGCCAGTCTTTTCTCTGCAGAGTTCAAAGAGGCCTTTTCGTTGTTTGACCGGACCCCGACTGGAGAGCTGAAGATCACCTACGGGCAGTGCGGGGACGTGCTGCGGGCCCTGGGCCAGAACCCCACCAACGCCGAGGTGCTGCGTGTCCTGGGCAAGCCCAAGCCGGAAGGTCAGCGTGGGCCTCGTGGTGTCTCCCCGCCGCCCCTGGGGCTCTCTCCCTTCAAGACCAACCTACCCTCCCCAGGTTACCCTCCTCCCATTGCTAGAATTACCTGGAAGCGCCTGGCACTTAGTTGACCCTCGAAAAGTGTGACTTGGGCTTGTTCTTGTTTTCCCCATGAGGGTGGGAGCTCCTGGGGAACAGAAGCGACATTCTACTTCTTCAGTGTCTTCCTCTGACACCGAGGGTGCCAGGGACATGGGGCAGGGAAGCTTGGAGGGAAGCTGATAACTGGCCAGCGCCCCCCTCTTCCCCACCAGCAAATTGTGGTCGAGGTGTCACAGCACTGAGCTGTCCTGTTTCTAATGATGGTTAGATCATTGAAGATTGCAAATTATTCATTTAATATAAATTAGAGCAGACTCAGGATTAGCTCTATAACGATGCTTCTTTCACTCGTTTGCATTTGATAGATTTTGGTGAATGAGAGTTTAGAAAGTGGTGCAAGTGGCAACATTTGTGAATGTCACCTGTCACCATGGCAGTCAAGTTAACAGCTGCCCTAACACACATGTCCTTCTGAGAGGACGGGGCCAGGCAGACCTGGGCAGGAGCCCCCAGCCAGGGTGGGCCATCTCTGGAAGCTTCCTGGGCCCCATTTTGGCTCTACCCCCTTCCTTGGTTCTGGCCCCTTCCCCTCCTGCTCTTGCTGGTGAAGACACCGATGGGGGGTGAAGGATATGGGCCAGAAGGGCCAGAGGACCAGGAGCCTACCGGTGTCAGCAGGGCTTCTCAGAGGTCGAAAGATATCTGGGCACTTCCACTGTGGGAGGTTCCTGGGTTATAAAAGAAAGCAATGCCAACATTTGGGGTATTTAAAAATGGTTTACCTCTATTAAATTAAAGCTTTTAACACATGACAATGTGGGAGAAGGGTGCTAGTCACACAAGAATCACACATTTTTTAAAATGATTGATTCAGAGTTGCTCCAGGCAGTGTGGTCTAGTGATGGGACCCAAATTTGGAGTTATGCAGAATTTTCTTTTTGCAATTTTGTCAGTTTACCCTTGTGACTGGGAGTCTGTCACGTGTCAGAAGTCTAAGTTGTAAATGTGAGGCCTGCGCTGTGTGGCCCTTGGGGCCCCTCGAATTCTACTGCTGCCACCTCAGCTCCCTGCCCCGCTGGCCACCTGGAGCTCAGAGGTCTGGGTGGAGCCACGGTCCCTCTTCCCTCCTGCCCTAGTCCTTTCACTGAGAAGAGTGCCCAGAGCCAGCTCCTGCCTGGCTCCTGGGCCTCTGAGCCCTCCGGGATTGCTGACGGGGTGCCCCACCCAGAAGTGGCGGTGGCTGAGCTCTGGGTGCTGCCAGGGACGGGCTAGCCTGGCAGAGCCGGGTGAGACCCCTCCTGACCCTCTGCTCCCTCGAGCTCACGTCGAATCCCCTTTCCTTCCCCGTCCCCGCCGCAAGAGATGAATGCCAAGATGCTGGACTTTGAGACGTTCCTGCCCATCCTGCAGCACATCTCCCGCAACAAGGAGCAGGGCACCTACGAGGACTTCGTGGAGGGGCTGCGCGTGTTTGATAAGGAGAGCAACGGCACGGTCATGGGCGCCGAGCTTCGCCACGTCCTCGCCACCCTGGGTATGCCAGCTGGGCACAGGTGGAGCCCAAGGGCAGGGGGAACAGAGGCGTGGGAAGTGCCCGAGTGGCATATGTTGGGGAGACATGGGGGTCCCTGCGTCCTGAGGATCACATCCTGATCCAGGCCTGTCTTGCTTCCCCAACTGGGTTTGCTCAGCAGGGTGGGAAGGAGAGGAGAGCAGGTTGGCCGAGCAGGGCTGAGGCCTGAGAGGTGGGACCCAGGGCTCCTGTCCTTGTCTTTGCCTCAGTCACTGGGGCCCTGGTCTGCTCACCCACTGGTGGCTGTAGCCAGAGGGAGAGACCTTGGGAACTAGGAAGGGCCTTAAGACCCTTGGCTCCACCCTCCAAAGCCTCTGGGGGAGCTTTGGTATGGCCACTTCATACATCCAGGAAGTCTTGAGCCATCAGACTCAAGGGGGTGCTTGGGTTTGGCCTGTGCCTCCTTTGCCCATCTGTAATTAAGTGCCCACTGCCTCCCGCCCCAGGAGAGAAGATGACTGAGGCTGAAGTGGAGCAGCTGTTAGCAGGGCAGGAGGATGCCAATGGCTGCATCAATTACGAAGGTATCGGCTCGTGCTGCGCTTCCCCAGTCACGCAGGGATGGGGGGTTGGGTACAGTTTGGGCTGGGCTGGGCTGCAGAACAGAACAGATGCAGGAGCTAGGGAATATGTGCACCCCATTGGGCTTTGGTGAGCTCCCAGTGGATATTGCTCTTTTTCTATCCTGGGAGTGAACATCATGGCGTAATGGAAGGGGCATGGATTTCGGAGATAGCTCTGTGATATACCAGCTGTGTGACCTTGAGCAAGTCACTTACCTTCTCTGAGCCTTGGTTTTCTCATCTGAGCAATGGGGTGATGCTGGCCCCTTTCCCAAGGTTGCGGGGATTGGCAGAGATAATGTAGCTCATTTCATCTGTGTCAAGTACCAGCACAGAGAGTGGACACAGAGCAGTGGTTATGTCTCTTCCTTCCTTCCACCTTCTCCCCATCAACCCCAAATGGGGGAAAGAACCATGGTCTGAAGAAAGGGTATTGGGAGGGTTTGAGGTCAGGCGGTATAGAGCAGGGAGAAGAGGTTTAAGGGGCTGAGAGGGGCCAAGTGCAGTGGCTGATTTCCGTCTTCTTTCCCAGCCTTTGTCAAGCACATCATGTCTGGGTGAAGCAGACCCCTCCAGGGTGAGTGCAGCCTCTCCTTCGGGGTCCTTCTGGGGCCCCACAGGGCACTGCAGGGGGCGGAGAACAGCCTGCCCCCGCCCATCAGTCCCCTGCCCTCTTAGTGCTCCTGTCACCTCCTGCCCTGCCCCCTGCCCTCCCTGGTCTTTGCACCTGACCTTGACCTTCATCAGTCACATCCTCCTGCCTCTTCTGGGGTCTCTCAAGGCAAGACCATTCCCTCAGGAGGGGCCTCCTGTATAGGCTCCTGTGTGTGAGGAGCCAGGTCCCAGGTGCCCTTGACCCTGTTCCTCTTTTCTCCCTTCCCTGACCACCCCCTGCGCCCTCCTGCCCAGGTTTGGTGCCGTCCTGGTAGGGATGGGGTCTGTGATCAGGGGCTGGGGTATGGAGAGTGAGGTAGAGCCCTCTAGTATATCTAGAGTATATCTCACTAGTATATCTAGTGCTTTCTTTCAGGTGCCTGGCCCACGGCCTTAGCCCAGGTGAGTTAACGAGAGGCCCAGAGTGACTGAGCTGGAGTTGGAGTCTTGGACTCTCCACTGCACCGCAGCCCCGAAGACCTCATGGGCCCATAGCCCTCCCCGTAAATAAACAGCTCCGGCAAGGCTGTGCCGAGTTGCCTGATTCCAACCAGTCTCTGAGTTGCTTTTTTTTTTTTTTTAATTTTATTTATTTATTTATGGCTGTGTTGGGTCCTCGTTTCTGTGCGAGGGCTTTCTCCAGTTGTGGCAAGCGGGGGCCACTCTTCATCGCGGTGTGCGCGCCTCTCACCACCGTGGCCTCACTTGTTGCGGAGCACAGGCTCCAGACGCGCAGGCTCAGTAACTGTGGCTCACGGGCCCAGCCGCTCCGCAGCACGTGGGATCCTCCCAGACCAGGGCTCGAACGCGTGTCCCCTGCATTGGCAGGCAGACTCTCAACCACGGCGCCACCAGGGAAGCCCTCTGAGTTGCTTTTTTAAATGAATTAACTAGTTGAGTTGGGTTTTTGTGAGTGTGTGTGATAATGTCACCTGAGGCCTCATGCATATTCGTCAGAGAAATGAACAGTATCTGGGAGCTGGGGGACAAGGGCCAGAGCCCAGAGATCTAGAAACATGAGGGCCAGACCATGAGCAGAGAGCTCAGGAAGGGCCTGCAGTTTGAGGAGCTGTAATCAGGAGGAGTTTCATTTCCTTCCAAGGCTCACTCTCCGCCTTATGTCCCGTCCAGGTGACAAATAGGAAGAGGGCCACCTGAGCCCTGGGGATACCAGGGACTCCTCAAATAGTCCTTGCTTCATCTTCTTTTTTAAAAAATTGTGGTAAACAGGGGGAAGGGTTGGGGGGAGGGATAGTTAAGGAGTTTGGGATTGACATGTACACAATGCCATACTTAAAATGGATAACCAGGGACTTACCTGGCGGTCTAGTGGTTAAGACTCTGCCCTTCCACTGCAAGGGGCGCGGGTTCGATCCCTAGGGAACTAGGATATTCTGCATGCCGTGCAGCTCAGCCAAAAAAGAGAAAAAGATAACCAACAAGGACCTAGTGTACAGCACAGGGAACTCTGCTCAATATTATGTAACAACCTAAATGGGAAAAGAATTTGAAAAAGAATAGATACATGTATATGTATAACTGAATCACTTTGCTGTACACCTGAAACTAACACAACATTGTTAATCAACTATACTCTGATAGAAAAAAAGTTTTTTAAAAAAAAGAAAAAAATTGTGGTAAAATACACATAATATAAAATTTTCCATCTTAACCATTTTTAAGTGTACAGTTCTGTAGTGTTAAGTATATTTACATTGTTGTGTAACCAATCTCCAGAACTTTCTCATCTTATGAAACTGTAACTCTATATCCATTAAACAATAAATCCCCATTTCCCCCTCTCCCCTGTCCCTGGCAACCGCCACTCTACTTCCTGTCTCTATGCATGCATTTGACTACTCTAGACAGCTTATATAAGTGGAACCATACAGTATTTGTCTTTTTGCAACTGGCTTATTTCACTTTGATAATGTCTTCAAGGTTGATCCGTGTTGTAGCAAGTGTCAGAATTCCCTTCCGTTCTAAGGAGGAATAGTATTCTACTGTATGTGTGCAGGTACCACATTTTGTTTAGGGTCCTTGTATCTTTTTTTTTTTTTGGCCACGCCACATGGCACGCGGGGTCCTAGTTCCCCAACCAGAGATCGAACCCACGCCCCCTGCATCGGAAGCTCGGAATCTTAACCGCTGGACCACCAGGGAAGTCCCAGTCCTTGTATCTTGATGTGGGCCCTTTAGGTGTCTCTTCCCCTGAGAGCAAAGCTCCTGGTGCCTGATTCAGCCCTGCTTGTTCTGGGCATCTCACCGACTCCCTGCTCAAACCTAGGACTCCGTACCCAGGACTCTGGGAAAGTGTCAGGGCTTCAGAGGGAGCACAGACCTCAGGCTGGGAGGGCAGGGGAGTGCGGGGAGGCAAGTGGGAAAAGGAGAAAGACAAGAAACCAGAGGCTGGGAAGAAGGAGAAAGAGCATGTAATAAAATTAAAGACACACATATGAGGGGACTTCCCTAGTGACACAGTGGTTAAGAATCCGCCTGCCAATTCAGGGGACACGGGTTTGAGCCCTGGCCAGGGAAGATCCCACATGCCGTGGAACTAAACCCGTGCGCCACAACTACTGAGCCTGCGCTCTAGAGCTGGCGAGCCACAGCTACTGAGCCCGCGTGCCACAACTACTGAAGCCCGCGCACCTAAAGCCCACGCTCCACAGCAAGAGAAGCCACTGCAACGAGAAGCCTGCGCACCACAACGAAGACCCAACACAGACAAAAATTTAAAAAAAAAATTAAATAAAAAAAATTAAATAAAAAAATTAAATAAAAAAATTAAAAAAATTACATGTGCATGAACCTTTGAAAAAAAAATTATAAAAATAAAGACACACATGTGAGCAGAACACATACCAGAGCTCAGGGGCCCAGTCACCCCTGGATGGGCGTCCCTTACAACCCTGAGAACTACCCAAGGTGGATTAGACGCTCCTTCTCACAACCTTTCTGCTACCCTGTCAAGGCATCCAGCCACAGAATTTTGTGAAACATCTTTTATTGATAAAGATCCAGCCAAGGCTGAGATTCCATGAGCCCAAACAGGAAGTTGTCATGGGAAGCTGAGAACCATGAGCCCAAATTCAGTCTTCTCAGAATCTAAAGTCTGGCTGGGAAGATGAGACCAAGGCCCATGTGTACCTTTTCTTCCTTGAGGAGGGGCTCCAGCTTTGGGAGAGAACTGTTGAACCATAAAACCTGAGATCTTTATGTAGTTGTGAGCGGGGTTGTTGACACCAGTGGTTTTCAGACTTTGTTTTAGCTCTGTAGTCTTTTGCTCAAACTAAATTCTGTGCAGAAGCCAATGCATGAATCTGAAGGGAGCAGAGCTCCTCTGGCTGAGGAGGTGAGGGCCAGATGCCAGCGTCTTGGAGCCTCTACCTGGGCTCCTTGGAGCACAGCCAGAAGACCACTGATTGAGTCAGACCTGCTAATTGTAACAGTGAGGAAATGGATCTTTAGAGGAGAATTGACTTACCCAAGGTCACAGCTAATGACTGATGAGCCCAGGTCCCCAGAATCCCACATTTTCCCATTTTTTGACACACACCAACCTGCCTTTGAAATTTTTTCCAAGTTAAGCTCCTGGGAGTCTTCTCTCTTGTTTGCATCCTACCATTCTGCCTGCTCCTTTTTGACCTTACTTATTTCTCCTTTTTATTTTTATTTCATTTCATTTATTTTATTTTTTTGGCCGTGCCGTGTGGCTTGCAGGATTTCAGTTTCCCAACCAGGGATTGAACCCGGGCCATGGTAGTGAAAGCCCAGAATCCTAACCACTAGGCCACCAGGGAACTCCCCATTATTTCTCCTTTTTAAAAGTCACCCTCCACAACTTGAAATGCTAGCATTCGTCCTCAGTGTTGGGGCCTTGTCAGGTTTTCCCCCCTCCTTCCCTTCCTCCCTCCCTCTCTCCCTCCTTTCCTCCCTTTCTCCACAAAGTATTTATTGTCCCCTGTATACATTTAGGAGGAATTGGGGTTAAGCTCCCAATGATTAAAAAATGAAAGTGTTTCCCCTGCCAAAGTAGCTTATCATCCAGTTAAGCAAGGACATAAGCATCAGGGCACTAACTAGAGAATGATCATCACAACAACAGCAGGACAACTTCATCTACGCAACACAGTGTAAGTTCCAAGGGACCTGCACGAAGCAGAAGGAAGTGAGGTGTGACAGGGATGATTTTCCTTGGTGGGCTTTAAGTGAGACCTTAAAGGAGAAGATGCCCCAAGTCTGCTGCTCAGGCTCAGGGGGTTACTGACTCATTGGACAGACACTGATTCAGTGCCTGCCATGTGTATAGCACTGGTTTGGGCCTTGAGGATACACTGAACCAGACAGATATGGTCCCTGCCCTCATGGAGCTTACAATCTAGTGGGAAGACAGACATTAAATAATTGTATCATGTGACAGATAACAGCCAACATTTATTGAAGGCAGTATCAGTTATGAGTATATTGATATTTGGCTGTGGGTTATGGAGACCAAAAGACAGCAGCTTATAAGACATGAAAGTGCGTTTTCCCCTCCCACCGAAGTCCAGAGGTTGGCAGTCTAGGGCTGGTATGGCAGCCGCTCTGCACGAAGTCCTCAGGACCTAGGCTCCTTTTATCTTGTGACACTGATGTGTGGCCTCTATTCATGGTCCATGATGGCTGCTCCAGCTCAGCCACCTCGTCTCCTGAGGGAATAGCTCACCAGGTTTCCTACTTGGTGAACCTCCTCAGGAACTGGCATGACTTATTGGCCTCCTTATGGTGTTGGGTTTATTTATTTGAAGACCGAAGAACTCCTTTCCTCCTTGTTACCTTTTCTCTCCCCCAGCCTCTTCCTGCCCGGCCCATCAGTAAGGCTCAGCACCGCCCCATCTGGGAAGAGGTATGGGTAAAAGGTGAGCTATTTCCAAGATTTTCTTTGACTGGACTGACTTCCAATATTTCAAACCAGGACTCAGACCATGTCTTAGTCTGCTTGAGTTGCTATGACAAAACGCCATAGACCAGGTGGTTTCAATAACAGACTTTTATTTCTCACAGTTCTGGAGGCTGGATGTCTGAGATCAGGGTGCCAGCATAACTGAGTTCTGGTGAGAACTCTTCTTGGCTTCCAGATGACTACCTTCCTGCGGTATCCTCACAGAGAGAAAAAAGAGGAGAGACAAAAAGAGAGACAGACAGACAGACTAATCCCATTTTGAGGGCTCCACCCTCATGACTTCACCAAAACATGATTACCAAAGTCTTTAGCTCCAAGTACCATCACATTGGAGATTGGGGGCTAGGGCTTTAACATATGAATTTTGGGGGACACAATTCAGTCCCATAGCTGACCATGTAACTTATAGGAATAGGGCTGCTCCCACTGTGGTCCCTTCCACCACCCTGTGGGGTGACTGACTGTGGACCTGAGAGGATAGCACTATAGGAGGTTGAGTAAGGGCGGGAGGAGGAGGCGAAGGGGTGTCCCAGCTCTTGGGTGGATTGAAGGAGGGCTCCAGCCTGGAGCTAAAGATGGCGTGAGTCCTGACAGGGTGATGGCAAGTGATGGGACATGAGACAGCTGCTTTTGTGGGGGGAAGATGACTGAACGTGCCCATAGGCTGAGCTTCCTGCCTCCCCGGGATGGGTATAGTAAACATGGGCCCTGGTGCAGCTGCCTTCCCACCCTAAACCCTGCGGTCAAATGTCGCGGAGAGTTTTCTGCTCCATGTCAGAGAGGATGGGTAGTTTCCTTTAAAGTTCCCATTGTCAGAGGGAATGAGCCAAGGCAGGAATAGGGAGGAGACTTACGCTCTCCCCACTCAGCTCCTTTCCTTTGCAACATTTAGCTAAGTGCCGTCAGGTGTTTGGCGTCCTCTACAAGCTCTCTTTGGTAGCTAGGGCTTTTAAGGTAGAATGTATGCTGGTGACTGCTGGTGGTGCAATATCTGCCTCATACCACTGGATGGTACAATTGCAGCATCATGCTTGCAAAGGACACCCAGGAGTGGGAATTAGAGAAAAACTGATTCCCAGCCTGGGTTGGAAGGAACCTTCGGAAGTCACTTGGTCCATCTCTATGCCTTCAGAAAAATGGAGGTTTTATTCACTTTCAAAGACTCGCAACTATTAGTGAGCTTGCTTCAGTGCCTCCACAAAGGTTTTGCAGTGAGGGGTCAGAGAGAGGACACCGTCTGGACACGTGGAAACCTGGCATATGGACCAGCTGTGCTCCTAAGCCACATCACACTCAGCTTCCGATCCACAGGTTGAAAAATAAGGAAGTTGATTAGATCATCTTTAATATCCTTCCCAGCTCTCTGATATGGGTCATTTAGCACTCAACTAACTACTCGCTGTACTCAGCTCTAGTCCATTTGTTTTATTTTCACCCTGCGTTTATGTGTTTAGAATATTAAGTGGTAGAAAGCATTCATTCAAAATAACTATGGTGTGCACAGTCGTAGGTGCTTTGGGAGATAAAAAGCAAAGTCGGGCTTCTCTGGCGGTGCAGTGGTTAAGAATCTGCCTCCCAATGCAGGGGACATGAGTTCGAGCCCTGGTCTGGGAAGATTCCACATGCCGCGGAGCAACTAATCCCGTGCGCCACAACTACTGAGCCTGCACTCTAGAGCCCGTGAGCCACAACTACTGAGCCCATGTGCCGCAACTACTGAAGCCCGTGTGCTTAGAGCCCGTGCTCTGCAACAAGAGAAGCCACCGCAATGAGAAACCCTTGCACCACAACGAAGAGTAGCCCCTGCTCGCCACAACTAGAGAAAGCCCGCGCGCAACAATGAAGACCCAACGCAGCCAAAGATAAATAAATAAATAAATAAATAAATATTTTTTTAAAAAGTTGAAAAAAAAAAGAAAGGAAAGTCACTCATGGTCTTTCACTCCATGAGTTTATACTCTATGGAAGTAAGAATGATCTACAGGTGAAAAGTTAAACTATGTTATAAGGCAAAATAGAAGAAAGGACACCAGGCAGGTGTCTAAGAATTGAGGGAGAGGTGTGTGTGGGATCATAGCCCTCAGATCTCAGGGAATGGCCAGGGAGGGCTTCATGGAAGAGGAGTGGGATATAAATGAGATGGGATAGAAACAGACAAGAATCCGGAGAGTGTGATTCCTGACAGGAAGCACAGGGTGCCTTCTTCTTTGCCAACTGTAATCAGTCTCTGCCTTTTAGGATTTACATAAAAAGAAATAAAGAGGAATAAAAGAAGAGTGAGAAAAGTAACTGGAGAATGGGACAAGAGGCAAGGAGAAGGGAAGAATGACAGAGAGAGGATGGAAGGGATAGCACTCTGGAGTGAGGTGCTACCAATTCAGAGGTAGAGAAGCAAAGTTTAAAAATTCAGTGTAAGCTGGGAAAGTACTCATTCTTTTCTCCCCTAATCTTGTTGAGCCACAGAATCACAGGCTTTCAGGGTTGGAAGAGATCTCTAATTCAAACCCTTCCATAAAAGCCCTGTAAAATGATTGTCCAGTGTTCACTTGAATACCTACCATGACACGAGACTCACTACCTCCCAAGATAGCCCACTCCATTTGGGAAAAACTATCATTTCTATTCTTCTTAGTAGGAATCTGACATTTACATCCCTGAAATTTCCATCCACTGGTCCTGGATTTGTCTTCCAAAGTGACCCAGAAAAGACCTAAGACCATTCCCCGTGATAGAAGTTGACGTTTCCTCTTTTCTCAGCTCAGCACCTCCCAGCCGGTGCTTGTTCCACACTGAGATTCTTGAATCCATTTCATGTGGCCGGCTGCTGTCTAACGCATTCTATCTTGGGGCTCAGTTCCCTCTTAGCAATGTAGTTTGCCACGTTAGAGTCTGGAAAGTAATCTTCTTGACAGAAAAGACAGAACTGAGGTCAAAGAGAGGTTGGAGAGTTCTGCAAATGTCACACATGTAGCACTGAGGACTGTGCCTTTTCTGTATTCCTTGCTCTGAACCTTAGTGCAGCCGATTTTGGTTAATTTTAACATTAAAAAAATTTCACTTAGCTTGGGACTCACGCCTTATTGGCCTTGTTCTCACAGCCCCATGTCACAGCTTTATGTTCATAATAAGCCCTTGGCTGCCCCTCCTTCCGTTTATTCTGGATAAGAACGCTGTTGAACTCTCTTTCCTCAGCTCCACCAGCCTCTTCAGAGCCCCTTCCCCACCTGTTTCCTTATTGAATTGTTTGCATTTCACTTTTGAATACCATCCATTCCTCTGGTGATAGGAACAGAGATTCTTTTTTTTTAAGCTGTTAATGTGATATATTTTTTTCATTTTAATGACACATTGTTTTCTTTCTAATTTTACAAGCAATACACGTTCACTTCAGACAGCTAGAAAATACATAAAAGCATAAAGTAAAAAATAAGTCACCCATAATCCCCACCCCTCAGAGAAACTACCATTAGCATTTTGATGCATTTCATTCCAGTTTATATATATATGTATATACATACATACATATATATATACATATGGCAAGTGCTTATCTATCTATCTAACTATAATTTAGATATAATTGACTTACAGCACTATGTTAAGGAACAGAGATTCTTAACCGTAAAAGTCCCTCATGAGTACATTTATGCTCTTTTTCCAAGAAGAGAATTTGTACTTTTCATCATATTTTCAAAAACGTCAGAGACCCAAAAAAGGTTAAGGACTGCTATTTGAGAGCCTTTGTGGGATTCTGTTTATCTTTCCTCTGAATGTTTTGACATTGCATCTGCTGTGGCCAGCCTTCCTCCGGGTTACCACGATCTCTAAAATAGCACATCGCCTTCTCTCAGGACCCTCTTCACTTCCCCCTCTCCCACAGCCATTCCTTGGGTCACACTTAGGTTTAGAGAGGCAGTTCCACCTTTTACTTTTACTCCCTCTGTGGCCCTGCTTTTAGCTGAATAAGCATTGCTACCACACCCCTCTGAGTCTTGCTCCAGACTCTGCTGAACCCACGTGGGTGTGCACCCCCCAGCTGGAGCCGTGGGCGCACAGGCTCACCACATCCCCGTGGTCCCTTTGGCTCCTCTCTCCTTGATCCGACTCCGATGGCCTCCGCTGGGCTTCCTCCCTCAGACGGGTGGGTTCCCTGTGGATATGAATCTTCTTGATGGTCTGCACTCACATGCCCGCTCTCCTACCAGTTTTTTGTTTTTTGTTTTTTTTAAATTTATTTTATTTTTGGCTGCATTGGGTCTTCCCTGTTGCGCGCGGGCTCTTTCTAGTCGCGGCGAGCGGGGGCAACTCTTTATTGCAGTGCGCAGGCCTCCCATTGCAGTGGCCTCTCTTTGTTGCTGAGCACGGGCTCTAGGCGTCCGGGCTGCAGTAGCTGCGGCATGCGGGCTCTAGAGCGCAGGCTCAGCAGCTGTGGCCCATGGGCTCAGTTGCTCCGCGGCACGTGGGATCCTCCTGGACCAGGGCTCGAACCCGTGTCTCCTGCCTTGGCAGGCAGATTCTCAACCATTGTGCCACCAGGGAAGACCTCTCCTACCAGTTTTATCTTTCTTAGAACAGAGTCCGTTGTCGAATAGTGATGATTCCCATCTCACAAATTTTTGGTCATACCCAAAAGAGTATGTAAAAATTCTTCATCATTTTGCATTTCCAGTTAGGAGATCATAGAAGGCTCTTTGGAGGAGGAGGGGCTGGCACTGAAACCGTGGAGAATGGGGGTGATTTTGATACACACTCATAGAAGAGAGCCATAGTTAAGAGTGTAGTCTCAGGGTCAGGATGGGTCTACACTCATGAGCTGTGTGACCCTGGGCAAGGTCTCCAAGCCTCAATTTCCTAATTTACAAAATGGGGATAATAGTATTACTGACCTCATTTGGTTATTACAAGGATCCAATGCGTTAATCAATGTAAAGCACTTAAAACAGCACCTGTATATGTATAACTGATTCACTTTGCTGTACACCTGAAACTAACACAACATTGTAAATCAGCTATACTCCAATAAAAGTTTTTTAAAAATCTAAAAAAAACCCCAAAACCAAAACAGCATCTATAACATAGTAAGGACTCAGTTATTAACTCTGCAGGGGAGAAGGGTATTCTAGGCAGTGGGTACAGCTCTAGCAAAAGAAGGAAAATGAAAGAACTATTATTCTTTTGGGAAATCCCCCAATGATAGAAATACCCAGGAAACAGTGGAGAGAGAAATAACACTCATCATAATAGCAACTCCCTGTGCTGCATAATTACTCTGTGCTTAACACTCTTCCAAGTGCTTCATGTGCTTTGTATGGTTACTCTTCCCAGTGACTCTTCAAGGGGCAGATGCAATTATTTCCATTCTACAGGTGAGGAAACTGAGGCTGGTGGAGGCTAAGTAACTCCCATAAGGACACTCAGTGAGTGGGCAGAAGCTTCAGACCCACGTCTGCTCGTAAGCACCAGCTACGGTGCGCTTGCCTTCCTCGGCCCCTCCAGGCTCTGCCCCATGCCCAGTCAAACCCATGCCCCCTGCAGTGGAAGTGCAGAGTCTTAACCACTGGACCACCAGGGAAGTCGCTTAGTTTCCTTTTGAAGTAAAGGACTCAAGGATACTCTGGAAGTCCCTCTCTTCTCTAAGGAGTCTGATTTCTTTTTCTCCCTTCTCCTCAAAACTTATCTTTATTTGGCTGTTGTGTATCATTCCAGCCACCAAATGTCCCCATGACAGGAGTGCACAAGGAAGTAGAAAGCCAAGCACCCAGGTTCCTTGGTGCAAACCTGCTAGCAGGTTAAAAGGAAAAAAAAAAAATCAAACCAGCATGTAATAAAATCAAGGCAGAAAAACCGAGGTGATTTGGAATAAGGAAGTGACCAGAGATAGGAAGTCAGTGAGAGACCCTTCCCAGGGAACAGGAGTTTAAAATCTGACCTCAGAAAGAATGGGGAAGGCTGCTTTGGGCTCCAGCTGGTAAGGTGGAATGAGGGGCTGTTCCCCAGTGACCCCGGCCTCTGGTCCTCTCTTTGTGGTATCTGGGACATCTGACTGAGATGAAGCTTGAGGGTTGTTGTGGGGAGAGGTGGAGCACGAAGATCGTATTTGAGGGCAGAAAGGGGAGGCAGTGAGTCACCTGCGTGACATGACTTGCCGTTAAGGAGGACATGTTACTAAATTTCTTTTTTTCTGGGAATTTGGACTTGTTAGGAGTAGTCTTGCACTATAATCACTCATATTTTTTATTTGGTTTCATTTTCTAGCTTGATAAAGAATACAATTGAAAAATTGCCACACATAAATAGGGCAGGGACTTACGCTTTTTAACCCATGTAACTAATTTCATGTACCTTTGGCAGTTCTACCATGTGCTTCTCCTCCATCTTCTGCCATGCTACAATTAGTTTTTGAAGGACTTTGAGAGTTCTGTCCCCCTGCCTTAAAGGACACTCACGGTCACCTGCCACAGTGTCCCAAATGTCCATTATTAACCACCAGGCTCCTGATTATTGAGGGTTTGGGCTCTGAAACCAGAATGCCAGGGTTTGGAACTGAGGACTACAGTACACCAGGGAGTGACCTTGGGCAAAGGACTCTCCCTCTCTGCACCTCAGTGTCTTCATCTGTAAAATGGGGATAAAAACAACACCCATTTCATTCAGGGGTATTGTGGGGATTTTACAAGGTAATATTTATGAAGCATTTAGTACAGCACCTGGCACATAATAAACCCTCGATAAATGTTAGCTATGAGTTTGTCACCACTCTGTCATCTGAGCTTAATGGATTGCCCAGTAGAATTCTGAGGCAGTAGGAAATAGAGGTTCATTCTGTGATCTGGGCAAAGGAAACAGGGCATTCATTAACTAGGATGGTCCCAGTCAGAAGGTTTTACCATAGGCAAAATCCTCTGAACATTTAGGAGATGGCTAGAGTGTAGCGTTCCCAGGGAAGGACCAAAGACACAGGGCCAGGAAGACAGGTGAGAGGTGGTTGCAAGTAACTATCCGGGGATGGGGAACGCGACCCTTGGGGTAGTCACAGGTGACTGAGCTCCTGAGGGGAGGAGACTGGAGAAAGAGGGGAGAAGGGTGGGGAGCCTGAGAGGTCGAGGTGCTCTCCTGCCAGGGGTTCTGGTTGGAGGGCACAAGCTGTGGGCTCTCCACTTCCACTCCTGCCTCAGACCTTGGGGCTTCCCAGTCAGGGCTGGGGATTGCAGGCCTTACTGGGTTGGAAGCAGCCAGAGTCTTGGGGAAGTGAGGCACGCTGCCGATCATACTCGAGCTCACAATCACCCCACTCTGTGTCATCCTTTCAGGGAAAAGCTGAATCCCAGGGGCCCTCTGTTTGCCCCAGACCTTGGTCTAATGACCAGGTTCTTCCGGCGTAGTTGTCATATCTCAGGAGTCAGCTGGTCATGGCTGGTAACTTCTTGTAATCGTTAAGACAGGAAGTGGTCGGGACCTGGAAATAGAGCAGCGCTAGGGGGTAGGAGAGCAGGGAAAAGGCTTTTTCTGGAGGAAAGGCTCTGTCTGCCTTCTTGGGCTATGTGTGCAGAATTCCTGGACTTGGCCTGGGCTGCAGGGACCCTAGGGAAAACTTCTTTATGGACTTCCCAATTTAATCTCTTCCTTTATTCCAATAGGAATTTCTCCCACGAACATAGCAGTGCCCACTTGAAACATTTGGGGGTGTCTGGCAACCTATAGCCCCACTTATAGCAAGGGAGACAGTGGGTTGTAAAGTCTGACCGACCTGTTTCTCAATCCCTGCTTTGCCACTTACTATCTAGGTGCTCTTGAGCTAATTATCGCATTTCTCGGAGCCTCTGTTTCTTCACTTGTAAACTCAGGATTCCCATGCCTATTTTGTGCTGACTAAATAAAGTATGAAAAGATTCTTAACATAGTATTTTGTATGTAAAAATTACAAAATAAATGGCAGCTAATATAACAACAACAACAAAGATAATAATTGTCCCATCACCCCATCTAACCTCAGTTCCTACCTCTGTAAAATGAGTTATTATGAGGATTAAGGGAGATGATCAATATTTGTAAAGAAGGCGGTATACAAAAAGAAGGATATTTATTTTACTTTTTTTTTTAAAAGGAATTCCTTTATTTTTATTATTTATTTATTTATTTTTGGCTGAGTTGGGTCTTCGTTTCTGTGCAAGGGCTTTCTCTAGCTGCGGCAAGCGGGGGCCACTCTTCATCGCAGTGCGCGGGCCTCTCACTATCGCGGCCTCTCTTGTTGCGGAGCACAGGCTCCAGACGCGCAGGCTCAGTAGTTGTGGCTCACGGGCCAGGCTCCAGACGCGCAGGCTCAGTAGTTGTGGCTCACGGGCCTAGTTGCTCCGCGGCATGTGGGATCCTCCCAGACCAGGGCTCGAACCCGTGTCCCCTGCATTGGCAGGCAGATTCTCAACCACTGCGCCACCAGGGAAACCCAGGATGTTTACTTTATTTTTTTTTTTTTTTTTTTTTTTTAAGGTTTTTTTTTTAATTATTAGCACCTTTAATTATTATTTATTTTATTTTTTTTATTTTGGCTGTGTTGGGTCTTCGTTTCTGTGCGAGGGCTTCCTCTAGTTGCGGCAAGCGGGGGCCACTCTTCATTGCGGTGCGCAGGCCTCTTACTATCGTGGCCTCTCTTGTTGCGGAGCACAGGCTCCAGACGCGCAGGCTCAGTAATTGTGGCTCACGGGCCTAATTGCTCCGCAGCATGTGGGATCTTCCCAGACCAGGGCTCGAACCCGTGTCCCCTGCATTAGCAGGCAGATTCTCAACCACTGCACCACCAGGGAAGCCCAGGATGTTTACTTTAAAGAAGGGAGGTAGGTGATCTCTGCGTCTTACTCTTCCGCCATCTTGAAGCTCCTGCCAGGAACACGACTTCTGTAAACTTTATTTCTGTCAGAACCTATCTCGCCAAGCCGTGGCTGGAAGAAGCTCTGGATACAGATCAGGGGCAGAGAAGGCGCTCTCAAATCCTAGTTCTCTCCCTCAGAAGGAAATCACACTCGGGAGGAAAAGGACCTGGGTCAGCAGCTCATCACAGTGAGGGGAAGTGGGGGTGAGGGGGAAGGGAGGTCATTTTCTGGCTGGAGGAGACCTGGGGAGCTAACCTTCCCTGTTGGGCAGAACTGGGCTGAGGGATTGGGGAATGGATTCAGGCAGATTTGGGGGCCCATTGACTGGCCCCTGTTTCTACAGAGAAGCTGGAGTGGTGGCAGGGAACTGTGGATACTGCTGACACTGGCTGCACTGGGGGCCTCTCTGAGTCCTCAGAGGCCCAGAAGAAGGCCTCCCAGCCTCATGGGGTTCTAGACTCTAGGATTCCCCCAAAGCGATGGTTCTTAACGTGTGGGATCACAGACCAGTTTAAGAAGCTAGTGAAAACTAAGGACTATTTCTGTAGAAACATATATCACACAAACTTTTGCCTATTAGAGGGGGTTCACAGATCCCTTGAAACTTATCCAAGGTCTTGGGGTGAAGAAACTCTGTCCCTGGCTTCAGAAGAGCCCTGATGCTTTAGGTGTTGGCAAGAAGAGGGGTCCACGAGCTTGGGACAATCTGGTACTTGTCCCAGCAGCACTGATTATGCCAAGGATCAGCCGTGGGTTGGTACAGGGGCAGGGGACCTGACCCAGGAGCTATAGCAGAGGATGGTCAGTTTGACCAGCAAGGACCATGCCCATAGCCTATAACATCCTCCTGCCTCAATTCAGCTCACCTCAACTAGCCCAGGGGGCTAGTGATAGGCAGCAACTATGAAGCAGTGGGTATCTTTGACTTGTAGGCAGAATGTGGGGATAGACTAGGAATACAGCATAGATGAGTTGATCCTAAGGGGGAAAAAAAAAAGTTCACATTTATTGAATACTTATTACATGCCGGTCACTGTGCTAAGTGGTTTGCATTAATTCTTTCCAGTGAACCCCGATTTTACAGATGGGGAAACTGAGGCTTAGTGCAGTTAAGCAATTTGCCCAGGGTCACTGAGCTAATGAATAGTGGGGCTAGGATTCAATTCTTGGCCACCTGACTCTTGTGCAGGCAATCCTTACTTTACTCTGTCTCTTAGGAAGGCAAGGAGGGTCTGAGAAGTCTAAAATACATGTCTGGAGGGGGAATTCCCTGGTGGTTCAGTGGTTAGGACTCTGAGCTTTCACTGCCGTGGCCTGGGTTCGATCCCTGGTTGAGGAACTAAAATCCTGCAAGCCATGTGGTGCACCACACCGCCCCCCACAAACAAACAAACAACAAACAAACAAAAAAACATGTCTGGAGCCCAGCTGCAAGTTTGGATTCACTGAAGCAGGGCCCCCAGGAGGGTGACTGGGAATTTAGAAAGATGCCAGAGCAGGTATTTGGGTCCAGAAGCCAAGCAGCAGCTCTGTTATTAGAACGAGGCATCACCATGGCTTGGGGGTTGGATGGGGAGGGTGTCTGGATTGGTCTGAGATGGGGTGTGAGCAGTCATGTGATGCCTTCAGTGGGCACAGAGCTTGGATCCAGCCTTGGCCAGGCAGTACTTTGTATGCTGAGCTGGGATGGAGAGTCCACGGGCTCTTACGTTTTCTTCTCAGCAGAGAAAGGTCTGGCTCACTTGAGGATGCACTCCCAGACAGAACTTGATTGTCTCAGGCCCAACTGGGCTCAAGCTCTAGGAGGGCAGGGCCTGGGGCTCTTCACTACCACATTCTCAGTATGCTGAGAATCACCTGGCACACAGCAGGTGCCCAATACATACTTGTGAATGAATGTGAAATGCCAAGGCTGAGCTCATCCCTCCACAACGTTGATAAAAATCTAGGGGTACTTTCTCAGACAGCTCCAAGCTATATCATTGTTTATTTTGTATTTTTTTATTATTATTATTTTTTAAATTTATTTATTTTATTTAGTTTTGGCTGCATTGGGTCTTCGTTGCTGCGCGCAGGCTTTCTCTAGTTGTGGTGAGCGGGGGCTACTCTTTGTTGCGGTGCGCAGGCTTCTCATTGCAGTGGTTTCTCTTGTTGCGGAGCACAGGCTCTAGGCACGCAGGCTTCAGTAGTTGTGGCACGCAGGCTCAGTAGTTGAGGCTCATGGGCTCTAGAGCGCAGGCTCAGTAGTTGTGGTGCACGGGCTTAGTTGCTCCATGGCATGTGGGATCTTCCCGGACCAGGGCTCGAACCCGTGTCCCCTGCATTGGCAGGCGGATCCTTAACCACTGTGCCACCAGGGAAGCCCTATATCATTGTTAAGTCAGTGTGGACTCTGAAAAGCCCATTTCCTTTAAGCCAAAGGAACAGTTCTATCATCTCTCTTTCTCAATGGACAGAAGAGCCGCTGACAAATGTGTAGGAGGAGAAGATTCTGAGCCAATATACTTACTCTACACTCAGTCTCCTTCACTAGGAGAATGAATTTGCATTGATAGACCTACAATCGCTCCACAAATAATAACAATAATAAGAATACATTCCTCTGTGTTTTTCAGATTCCAAAGGCTTTCATATCCATGGTTTCTAGAACCTCATAAACATGTGTGTGTGTGTGTGTGTGTGTGTGTGTGTGTGTGTGTTGGGAGGGCGTAGAGTGGGTTTGGGGGTGAGGAAAAGAGCAGGGAACAGATAGTTACTTTTACAGATAAGGAAAATGTGTATAGAGAGGATTTGGAAACTTTTTTTTTTTTTAAACAAGCTGATCGTGTTGTTGTTTTTTTAACTTTTTATTTTATATTGGAGTATAGTTAACAATGCTGTATTAGTTTTAGGTATAAAGCAAAGTGATTCAGTTATACATATACATGTATCTATTCTTTTTCAAATTCTTTTCCCATTTAGGTTGTTACGTAATATTCAGCAGAGTTCTCTGTGCTATACAGTAGGTCCTTGTTGGTTATCCATTTTTAATATAGCAGTGTGTACATGTCAGTCCCAAACTCCCTAACTCTCCCTTCCCCCCGGTACCCATAAGTTCATTCTCTAAGTCTGTGAGTCTGTTTTGTAAATAAGTTCATTAGTATCATTTTTTTAGATTCCACAGATAAACGATATCATATGATATTTCTCTTTCTCTGTCTGGCTTCACTCAGTATGACAATCTCTAAGTCCATCCATGTTGCTGCAAATGGCGTTATTTCATTCTTTTTAATGGCTGAGTAATATTCCCTTGTATATATATACCATATCTTCTTTATCCATTCCTCTGTTGATGGACATTTAGGTTGCTTCCGTATCTTGGCTACTGTAAATAGTGCTGCAATGAACATTGGGGTGCATGTGTCCTTTCGGACCATGTTTTTCTCCAGATATATGCCCAGGAGTGGGATTGAAGGATCATATGGTAGCTCTATTTTTAGTTTTTTAAGGAACCTCCATACTGTTCTCCACAGTGGCTGTACCAATTTACATTCCCACCAACAGTGTAGGAGGGTTCCCTTCTTGGAGACTTTTTCAAGATCACCTAACTAGTAAGAGGTGGAGCAGGGACCTGAATCCAGGGACCTTCTGACTCTTAGTACAAAGGGGAAATAAGCACGACCTTGAAGGCAAGAGGTCCAGGAAGTGCCCACAAAAGTGTTTCCTCCAACTTATAGTGGTGACAATGAGGAACTGGATAAAAGTGAGGCTTCCCCAAGAGGGCAGACTATTGATGAGAGCACAGGGAAAGGATTCCTATCTTGGGGTCAGCCTGGCCAAGGTCAATCAAGGAGCCAGATACTGTGAGTCTTGTATTATTATTTTTTTTTAATTTTCCTGTTTCTACTGTCTCATCGTAGACATTTATTTTTATTTTTTATTTTTTGGCCACACTGTGCAGCTTGCGGGATCGTAGTTTCCCAACCAGGGACAAACCCGGGCCCTGTCAGTGAAAGCACCAAGTCCTAACCACTGGACCACAAGGGAATTCCCTCTTGCATCTTAAATGGATCTTGGAGAAGATCTATCTGTCATGCTTTGGATACCCCTCCATAGTCCTGTCACCTGGGGAGAATGGTACTTGGGCAAATCACAGAATAGACACTCAGATCCCCCAACATCGTTGTTCAATTAATATTTTATTAAAATTAACTATCAAGGGCTACTAAGAAGGTAAAAATAGGAAGAAATTCTTTTTTTTACTGAGCGCCTACTGGGGAATATAAAGATAATAAGCACTCAAGGATCTCACTGTCTACCACAGAGAGGTGACGGTGGAAGAGGTGGAGTTGGATAAGTAAATAATCACAGAACTTCTGCTTCTGACTGTGACAAAGTGACTGGTATGGGACTTGCCCTTCCACAGTAAACAACAGTACATTTAGATAAAATATTTGAGAAACTGCTTTAGACATTGCATATGGCAAAGCAGAATTATAATCCTTGAGGGAAGGGAGACACATGAGATGAGCCCTACATCTGCCGAGCTTTCTGCCTGGGGGATCTTGCAGTGCAAGAAGGTGGAGCCTAATAAGTGCATGATGGTCTCACTGAGGTGAAGTGCATAGATTACGGTTCAGGGCTGCTGAGGAAGCTGTGATTTGTGGGAAAGGCTTTTAGAGAGGAGGGAGTTGAACAGAGAGGTGCCCCCAGAAGTCTGCATGGGTGAGCTCCATGGTCTTTGGATAAGGGATGAGACTGCATCTGCACATGCACATGATGAGACTCTGTAAGGCTTAGCAGAGAGCAGCTGAGAGCTGACGAGAACACTAGAGGTTGCACGTGGCTTAGAGATGTTGGAGTTTTAGCTCAGTCAGAATGAAAAGATCTCACTAAACAACTTGGGTACTTAGGTGATACAGAAAGTCCACACCTTAGGAGTAAGGACCATGTTCTACAGTAAAAAAAAAAAAAAAAAAAACACACCCTAAGACTAAGGATAAAATTTAAAATGACCAGCCCTGAAAAAGAATAAAACCGACCTGTCAAGATAACCTGCCAGTAATTTAATTGCCTAATAGAACAAAACTCAATAATCTCCTAGGTAAGACAATATACACTCTGAAATGAATAATTCACAATGTTTAGTATATAATCTAATATTACTATACATATGAAGAAGCAGGAAATTGGGACCCACCATTTAAAAAAAAAGCAATAAAGAGATACATTTCCTGAGATGAGTCAGAATTAGCAGACTGAAATTTTAGTATAGTGGTTGTAAACATGTTTAAGGGCTTAAAGGAAAATATAGACATAATTATTGAAGATATGGGGAATCTCTGCAGAGAAACTGAAACTATGAAAGACAAGCACAGGGAAATTCTAGAACTTAAAACACAATGTCTGAAAATTTTCATGGCTAGGCTTAACAGCATATTAGAGACTGCCAAAGAAAGGGTTTGGAAACTTAAAGAGAGATTACTATTTAACTGAAAAACAAACAAAATAAATGATTTAAAAAACCTGGAGCCTCAGTGGCCTGTGGGACAATTTATTTTAGATAACATCTAAAATATGGGTAATTGGAGTTTCAGAAGGTAAGGAGAGAGAGAATGGGCAGAAGAAGTATTGGAAGAAATAATGGCTAAGGAGTTCCTATATTTGGTGAAAAATAAACCACTTATATATCCAAGAGTCTCACCAACCTCAAGCAGGATAAATATGAAGAAAACCACCTATTCATCTTACAGTCAAGCTGCTAAAAAACCAAAGATAAAGAGTAAATTAAAAGCAGCTAGAATCAAACTGAGACAGTTTGAGCAACAAAATAAATCATAGTATTGGATTATAACTCATAGAATAAAATAAATATCCAAGAATTCATACTGATATAAATAAGTAACTGAATTTTAAAAATGAGGAAGAAGGGGGCAGGTCTTCCTTACTATGGAATACCAATTAATAGCTGTAGAAGGAAAAATGGAAGTGGAAAATCACTATTAACCAAACATCACACTAGCTAATTGCAATCAAGAACCGCTGATGGATGCTAAAATTAGTGGGTGAAAGTATGAAGAGAAACAGGATATTTGCATAGAATTGCAGTATTATATTCTCATAAAGTATTTACTAATTACAGAGAGCAAGAGCAAAATAGTTATTTTATAGTGAAGAAACCTGGCAGACACCACCTTAACCGTGTGACCAAAGTTAACACTGTAAGTAATAAGTTGTATTGTCCTCATGTACCCCTTGGTATAATGTAATGACAAGGCACATACTTTTTGTGATATTCTTGTTTAGAACGCCTCAATACAGTCATGAGAAAACATCAGACAAACCCAAACTGAGGCTCATACTATACCATAACTTGCCTAATAATTGACACAAAAGTGTCAAGGTGATGAGAAGAAAAGGAAGACTGAGAAAATGTCATAGATTGAAGGAGACTAAGGAGACATGATAATACAATATGGGATCCTGGATTGGATCTTACACCAAAAAAAGGACATTAGTGGAATACTGGCAAAATTCAAATATTGTGTCTAGATTAGTTAATAGTATCATATCGATGTTAACTTCCTGTGTTCAATAATTACAATATGGTAATCCAAAATGTTAATAGTAGGGGAAACAGTGAAGAATAAAAGGGAACTCTCTCTAATATTTTTAAACTTTTCTGTAAGTGTAAATGATTAAAAAAAAAAAGCCAGAGGGAAAAGACAAGGGAACAAGAATGTAAATGATGGGAATTCCCTGGCAGTCCAATGGTTAGGACCCTGTGCTTTTACTGCCGAGGGCCAGGGTTCGATCCCTGGTCAGGGAACTAAGATACCAAAAGCTGCGTGTCGCGGCCAAAAATAAATAAATAATTAAATAAAATACAATAAATGATGGCTGACTTCTTATCAGAAACAGTGGAGGCCAGATAACAGTGGGGCAACATCTTTAAAGTACTGAAAGAAAAAAAAAAACCTTGTTAACCTAGAAATCTCTATATAAGAAATATCACTGAAAATGAGAATGAAACAAATGAAAGTTGAGCACATCTGTTGCCAGTGAACCTTAATTACAAGATCTGCTAAAGAGAGTTCTTCAGGCTGAAGGGGTTGGAAATTTGGATGACAAGTTTGCTGGGCCAGTGCCCACCCCAAGTGGTTGGCACCAGCAGAGCTAGGCTGAGGAGACACCTAGGTGAATGGGACACTGGTTATATATATATATATGGGAATTAAACACATAAGTAAATATTGAGGCAGAGATGTAACCAGGCTGTGTGATGTGGATTTTGCACCAGGGCAATGGCAACACTGTTGAAATGGCTAGTGACCTAGAGGCCTTCCAGCAGCTAGAAGAGGCATATTGTGCTCAGGTCAGGAAGCCCATCTACCCATTGTGGGCTGGCTCCTCCGCTGCCTCCTTGCAAATTGCTAGTGACACTTCTGCTGCTGTGTGCTATTCTTTTGGTGTATCCTAGTGTTTGGGAGGTCTGAGGAGGGAATGCCCATCTCTGCTGAGGGTGGGGCAGAAGGAAGGGGGATATCAGATAAGGTTACATGGAAGAAGTGACATCTGAGTTTTTTTGAAAGAGAAGTGGAATTTTCCAGGTGGAAAAAGGAAGTAAGATCAGTCAGACAGAGAGGCATGGAGTGTTCGGGAATGCTAAGTATCTTCTTGGGCTAGGATGGGAGATGAGGCTGGACATCTGAGGCAGGGCCAGTTCTCAGGTATCTCGTGTGTCTCAGGAGAGGGCTTAGGGAAGCCCGGGGGCAGCCTGAAAGCCTTTAGGGGAGCCCAAGAGCTGGAGAGATGTCCAAATCCTGCCTGATCCCTCAGGCCTTATTTTTTTTTTTTATAAATTTATTTATTCATTTATTTATTTTGGGCTGTGTTGGGTCTTCGTTGCGGTGCACGGGCTTCTCATTGCGGTGGCTTCTCTTGTTGTGGAACACAGGCTCTAGGCGCACGGGCTTCAGTAGTTGTGGCACATGGGCTCAGTAGTTGTGGCGCATGGACTTAGTTGCTCTGCGGCATGTGGGACCAGGGCTCGAACCCGTGTTCCCTGCACTGGCAGGCGGATTCTTAACCGCTGCGCCACCAGGGAAGCCCTCAGGCCTTGTTTTAAATCATCGTAGAGTTTCCCATTGAGGCAGCCTGAACCAGCCCCTGCCACTGGTGGCCTCCTGCTCATAGCCCTAGCATTTTGCCCCTTTGAGCCTCCTGAAGTTTCTAGTTTGGGGAGGACCCAGAGAGCAATAGGTAGGATTCGGCGGAGGCAGGAGGCCTTTGAAGAGAGTAACATAAAGCTCCAAAGCCTGTGAGTTTGAGTGGAGGTAGTATATTGACTGTGTCTTGAAACGTTTATCAGATACTTATCCTGTGCAAGCAAGTATTTGTAGAGAAAGGCCCTTTCTGGACATCAAGTGCTTACACAGCTTGAGATGTGGTCCTGTCCTCAAGAGGTTTACAGTTTACCTGAAAACCGAACCAACCGAAGATAAAAATTAGTGAATAATAAAGGACTAAACCGGTGCCTGGCACAGAGTAGGCATTCAACAGGTTTGTCAATTAAGTGAATGTGTGAATGACCAAAACTCAAGGTACAGAGGGCAAGTGCCCAAGGAATTCAGGGGAAAGAGAAAGCCGCGTGGGTGTCTCCAGGGAGAAGTGCCACAGGCTGCTGGCTTTTCTAAGTATTCCAAGTGCCCAGCGCGCACCCTGGGACTAGGATGTCTGCGGAAGACGCGACCTCGACCCCCTCTCCGGTCCCAGTCTTGCCTTGCGTACCGGCTGGCCGAAGTGGCGAGAAACGCGCGGCGGTTTCTCACTTCCCCCCATGCGGTGGAGGGTCCAGAAAAGTGCCAGAGGGGAGGAAGCGCAAGTCCACGGCCCGCCCCGTTGCGTCCCACCCCCTGCGTCCCCTCCCCTTCGGCCACGGGAAAAGCGGCCGCGGGCGCCGCTGCGAGCTGTGGGGCTGGAGGACGCGGCCGAGGCGGAGCGCGGCGGCCAGCGGACGAGATGCGAGCGCGGCCGCTGTGGGCCGCTGTGCTGGTGCTGGGGGCGCTGGCGGGCGTCGGCGTCGGAGGTGAGTGAGGCTCCCGCGCGGCGGGGACGCAGCTTTCCCGTGAGCCGCGCCGCGCGTCTTTCCGCAGCCAAGTGTGCAGACTTCGAGCGGGGAAACCGGGCGGGCGGGTCCTGCGCGGCTGCGCTCCGAGTGCGCGGGACCAGCCTGGGGCTGTCGGAGCCCGGAGCTGGGCACCTTCCGGGCCCCGCTGTGGGAAAGGCGAGAGGCTACCTAGGGGCGGGTGCTCCGGGACACCGAAGCCCTTAGCCAGGTTAGGCGCCCGCTCCGGGCGGTCTCAACGTGCGCGGTGAGGTGGGCGCATCTCTGAGCCCCGAGTTCATGCCCCGGCTGCGCGCATCGCAGGTCGTCCCGGCCCTCCGAAGGCGGACTGGCTCTGGAAGCCAAGGCGAGCTGGGGCTTCCCGGGGCTGTTCCCGCGCATTGGCAGAGGGATGCGGTTGTAGCTTCTCGGATGAGAGTGTGTGCGCCCCCGGGTTTGCCACTTACTCGACATTCCCCTTTCTCTTTGTGTACACTTTCTCCCAAGTTTCTGTTTGGGTTTTGCTTGGTGGCTCCCCGCGGGAACGATTCGGAGGAGGATGAGGGCTCTGCCTCCTACAGTGTCCCCGGGTGGCAGCGGTGCCTCTGCTTCCGGGACAAACCCAGCATCCGAAAACTCTCCACTGTATGCGAGCTGCTACGCCAGGGGTCCCTGGAGCTGGCTTGGCTCCCTGGCTTTGTCTCTCCTGCTGCTTCACACATTATCAGCTGCCAAGGCAGTTGGCATTCGGCCTC
Organism: Balaenoptera ricei; assembly: GCF_028023285.1. Classification (NCBI taxonomy): domain Eukaryota; kingdom Metazoa; phylum Chordata; class Mammalia; order Artiodactyla; family Balaenopteridae; genus Balaenoptera; species Balaenoptera ricei. The sequence continues at coordinate 16,388,276 of NC_082658.1, read as the reverse complement.
CTTGGTGCTGGGAGGGGCAGAGCAGAGCACAGCCCAAGGGTTGCTGCCCGTGATCTTTCCGAAGCCTGTGTGACCTTCCCAAGGAAAACTCTGGCTCCTGGTCGGCTGTGTTTCCCTGCAGAGGACGCACAAGTGTGCATATACCTACTTTTAGTGAAAAGAGTAGTACTCATTGTAAGGCAATTTAGTTCCTGCAGAAGCTATTTTTTAAAAAGTAAGATTTATTGCTAAGGCCATTTCGAAGATAGCTATTCAGAAATACTTGATGACTTCCTTCAAGACTCGTGCATGTATAAGAGATTGTGCAGGACAGGGCAACAGCATCATTTAAAAAAAACACTTTATTGAGATATGATTGATGTACAAAACGCTGTGTATATTTAATGTATATGACTTGAATTTGGAGATAAGTATACATTCATGAAATCATCACCACAATTTATGACCCATAACTTGATGAAGGAGTTAGAGATAATATATAGGGGGCTGTTTAAGTTAGTACTGCTGAAGCTTCCCATGTGACAGATGCTCAAACAGGTCAGCTGATGTCTTTAGCCTGCAGTGAGCAGCCTGATGACCATGGCATGGAATTATGAATCTCCAGCATTCAGCCCTGGGAGAGGTTAGAGCCTTGGTTCAGATGCTGTCTGAATGGAGAAATCCAGAGGCAATTCAGCTGTCTCCTACGGAGATGCCTGCTTCTATGAACTTAAAACATTTTTGCTTTTTTTTTTTTTTAATTTATTTATGGCTGTGTTAGGTCCTCATCTCTGTGCGAGGGCCCTCCCCAGCCGCGGCAAGCGGGGGCCACTCTCCATCGCGGCGCGCGGGCCCCTCACGGCCGCGGCCCCCCCCCCCCGCGGAGCACAGGCTCCAGATGCGCAGGCCCAGCAATTGCGGCCCATGGGCCCAGCCGCTCCGCGGCACGTGGGATCCCCCCAGACCAGGGCTCGAACCCGCGCCCCCTGCACTGGCAGGCAGACTCCCAACCACTGCGCCACCAGGGAAGCCCCCCTTTTTTTTTTTTTACACATCTACAGCTTCCTGAATTTCAGAATGATTTCTGAATCTAATCATTATATTTTCTTACAGTTTTAGAAGTAAGTAAGGTAACACAAGATAGAGCCTAGCATGGTGCTTGGATCAATTAGTGAAAATGAAGAGTGTATTTGTTATTTTGGTGTCTCTCTCTCCACCCCTGAGTATACCTTTTGTCGATCCGGTTTTTTTCAATAATCTGTAGAGATTTCCACTGCACTGACATACCTAAGTTTGCATGAAATATCCTCTTGGGGATCTGTTCATAGGTTCATTGTTGTGATTGGGGTGATTCCAGAAGTGTGATGGGTTGTACTGAGCTAGCCTCAGACTCCCTCTGAGAGGCAGGGTAGAGTCATATTTAAGAGCATGGGCTCTAGAGAAGACCTCCAGAGTAATAAGCCCTCAGTAAAAGCAGTTTCAACTGTAGTTAAATCCCCCATCTCAGTGTTGGGGGCTGGCTTGCAGGTAACATCAGATCCCTGGGAAGCAGATGCAGGATGAGAGTCGGAGAGCTATATTGGGATACACAGTGTTGAAGGGACAGAGATAGAACTGGGTGGGGGTGGCACAGAGAGGCCTCCCCAGAGTGGGAGAGTCTCGTATGGGGAATAGAGAGGTTGTCTGAGCGTAGACTTGAGTTTTGGAATTTATGTGCAAAGGTGATCTTTTTAGCTTCACTCAAGAACTCTTGGGTCTTGTGGCTTCCCCAAATATGGTTCTTTTTTTTTTATATAAATTTATTAATTTTATTTATTTATTTTTGGCTGCATTGGGTCTTCGTTGCTGCACGCGGACTTTCTGTAGTTGCAGCGAGCAGGGGCTACTCTTTGTTGAGGTGCGCGGGCTTCTTACTGCGGTGGCTTCTCTTGTTGCAAAACACGGGCTCTAGGCGCGCAGGCTTCAGTAGTTGCAGCACGCGGGCTTCAGTAGTTGTGGCTCGCGGGCTCTAGAGCGCAGGCTCAGTAGTTGTAGTGCACGGGCTTAGTTGCTCCTCGGCATGTGGGATCTTCCCGGACCAGGGCTCGAACCCACGTCCTCTGCATTAGCAGGCGGATTCTCAACCACTGCAGCACCAGGGAAGCCCCCAAATATGGTTCTTTATTCTAATCTGAGACCTACTGAGTAACAAGTTTTGTTTGCTATCACCATCTAAATTGATTAGTTCTGAGCTGAGGTGCTGATTTCTCCTCCTGATTTATATCCTGGAAACTCTCCAGCTGAAACCCTCTGCAGCAACCCTCGGAGCCTGGAGAGACATAGGAGGAAGCCTTGTTGGCTGGGGCAAGGGACAGCTATGATTTAAAGCCAATCAGATGTGGGTTTAATTCTTGATTTTGCCTCTTATTATCTGTCTTACTTTGGGCAAGTGACTTAGTCTCTTGGGTCCTCAGTTTCCTCATCTGTAAAGTGGAGGAAATAATACTCCTGTGATTGTGCCAATTAAATGAGATAAAGGCACAAAAAATGTTTTCAATAAATGGCATTATTCTTCCTGTCCTTGCTATGAATGTCATTATTCTTCCTATCCTTGGTAACTACAATGTATTGGAGGTAAGGCTGCTACTGCTTCGTGCATGAATACAATCCAGGTTCCCAAATGAGACCCATGGGATCCCTTTTCCCATGCCTGTGTGACAGGGGACTCCTCCTTATTTCAACCCATTCTGCATTTGTGGCTTGGCATATCTCAGCCACTCCGTCGCAATAAGAATTCACAGAAGAGTCCCAGAGGAAGAGAGGCCCATACATTTGCTTTATCCATGAGAAAACCTTAAGTCCTGTCCCTGGGAAAAGAGGAAAGTAAAATACATTCACAGGTTTTGAGAAGAAGGACATGTCTATTTTGTTCGACACTCTATGCCCAGTGGCTGACACATAGGTGGGAAAATACATACCTATGGAAAGCTATGAAAAGGCATCTAGAGGAGATGTGCCCCACCTTAAGATACCCAATATTTGAATATCTGTATTCATTCATAGACGATCCTCAAGTGCTCCATCTGGGCATTCTGGAGGATATTAGAATACAGTCAAGACCATGAGTCCTTTGGGCATTTGGACCTCTATACTTTTGCACCATTTAGATCTCTGCTCTGAGGGTACTGGAAACTCAGGGGATCCTCTGTGAAGTGTCTGCTTTTTTCCCCACCTCCTGGGAGAACATACACAGAAGGGCAGCATTCTTCTTTACCTCCTTCAAAATTGTGAGTGTGAGTGGCCGAGGTCTCCTGGGCACAGCATAATTGGGGCAAGGAGGCAACAGTGAGGGGGGGGAGTCTGGATATGACTCTGGAATTTCCTAGTAGAAATTCCCCCTCTACAACTCCCCACTCAGGATCTCTGGTTATCATCCCCTCCCAGCCCTAAGACTCCTTCTGCCCTTGTTGGCAGGGATAGCCAGGAAACATGCCCGCAGGAACCACAGCTCATGAATCAGCAGACAGATAATTAACTGGGGGAATGACTGAGCGGCTTCAGGGATCAACCATTTGGCTTGACCCAGCCCCCTCTGCTGCCCACAGAGCTGGCCTGCTGCTTCACCCCATCGTCTCTTCTCTCTTCTCCTGACCCCTGGCCCTTTCTGAGTGGGACAATCATTGTGGCTGATGGAGCTCAGGTCACAAGTGGAAATGCAGGTGGAAGCAGGGAAATGACACTGCCTGTTCTCCCTGTGTGAACTGCTGGTGTTTATTTAAATGGGAGACTCTGCAGCAAAAATTTATAAAATCTGCCTTTCTCTGCATGCACACAGTATCACCAGGAACACTCTTTTCTTTATAGTTAGTTTATGTATAATTTATGTACTGTAAAATTCATCCTTTTTAGGTGTACAGTTCTATGAATTTTGACAAATGCTCACAGTCAAGTAACCATCAGCATAATCAAGATACAGAATATTTCCGTCAACCCTAAAGAGTTGTCTTGAGCTCCTTGTCAACAATTTCCTTTCCCCACCTTTATTTCCTGGCAGATCTGTTTCCTGTCCCTACAATTCTTCCTTTTACAGAATGTCATATCAATGAAATCATACAGTGTGTAGCCTTTCAAGTCTGGCTTTTTTCACTTAGCATAATGTGTTTGAGACTCATTCATGTTGTTGCGTATATCAGAATGCTAAGAGGTTATCCCAGGCTACTCTGTCTTCCTCAGGTTCTGAGACAGTTACCCTGAAAGCAGGGGGCTATATCTGTTAAACCCAGATCCAGCTTTCAATTTCTAAATTTTGAAATTGGATAGATGCATTTGCAACCAGCACTTTTATTATCCTTGGTCCTAAAAGCAAATGTGGTCAAATATGGTATGTCACAATCTTTGGAGCTAGAAGCTAAGTAAACTGGGGCTATTCTACCTTTTAAAATTTGGGGTAGCATCTCTGAAAAAAACAACCCACCCTAGGTCTTCCTTTCTGGTTTTCTTTCATGTTCCCACAAAAAGACTTCTCTTCCTCTCTGCCAGCATTTCTTAGTTCAGTTAGTAAAGCTATTTAAACATTCACGGGGTGAATGAGGTGATATATGCTCATTATATGAAAGCCACATATTGGAGAGTAAATGGCTGGTTCCCCTCTAATTCTGTTCCCCCCTAATGTTTACTGTTAATTAGATGGTGTGTTCTATTCATATTTTTTGTAAAATCTTGCATATGTAATAATTCTTGCATATGTAATAATGTATGTAATAATTCTCATGGGTATGTGTATTCCTTTACCTAAACTTGCATATGTAATATGCATATGTAATAATTCTCATGGGTATGTATATATGTAATAATTCTCATGTGTATGTCTATTCTTTTACCTAAACTTGTGTTACATTTTTTCAACTTACAAAACCCACTTTTTTTGTTCATATAGAGAAAAACCCCTCAGGGTGAAAAGAACTGTGGGTCTGGAATTGAGAAACCAATATGCGATTCATGGCTCTGCAGGCTTTTCTGTCAATTTGCTGGGTGATTTTGAACAAGTCATCTTACCTCTGGGCCTCAGGCTCTTGGGGTCTCAAGGGCTGCAAACGGGTGAATGTGTCAGAGGGAGAGACGTCGGTTTGCTCTTGCCCTTCGCCACCACCAATTGGAGAAGTTTTTCCTTTAGCTGATTAATAATGTGGAAGTCCATGTAAGGATTTCTTTGGCGGGGGGGGGGGGAAGGGAGGTCTGCAGTTAAAAACAAGATTGAAAAACTTTGCCCTGGAAGAAAGCTCCAGAAGTTTGGCAAAAGGCACATTCAGTAGCCACTTTGAAAGTCCCTGTCGTCAACCCTAAATCTGTTTGCTGATGGGATTCTTGGATAGAGGGAACCCAGGTCTGTGAGAACCACTGATGATTCCAAACCCCTGCTTTAGCCACTGCACGTGCTAAACTCCTCCAGGTTCAACCTGGGCTGGAGCCACCTGCAAGGGGCAGGTTTGACCAACTCCTTGGGGAGGTGGAAGAGGAGGGGAGTGTGGTGCCTCCATTCTGGGACTCCTACAAATTGAGAATAGACCACACTCTCCTGGGAGAGTCCTGAAGGCTGTGGGAGTGGGCTGGACCAAGTTTCTTCTGGAGTTCCCCTTGAGCTTTGGGATTCCAAGAGGTTACCGGGTTTTGGTGCTGAAGGTGCTTGCTTGTAGAGAGCCTGGCATGCCCTGGGGAGCTTACATTTAAATGAATGCAAATGTAGAGACTGAGGCAGAAGAGAAGACATTTAAAATTAGCTTTAATTTGTTTTTTTAGCTTATAAAACGAATTCAGCTTTTTGTGGGGAAAAAAAAAAATCAAGGACATTCCCTGGCCATCCAGTGGTTAGGACTCAGCGCTTTCACTGCAGTGGCCAAGGTTCAATCCCTGGTCAGGGAACTAAGATCCCACAAGCTGCATGGCACGGCTGGAAAAAAAAAAAAAAGTCAAGCAGTACAGAAATAGAATAATGTAGAAAGTACAAGTCCCTTGTAGTCTTGTACTTAAAGATAACCACTGTTGACAGTTACTCCAGAATTTTTTTCCTATGTATTTGTCACCGTATATAATGATTTATCATTATTGTTGTTTCTCAAGCAGAATCATCCACAATAGGATCATTGTCACTTAATATACCGTGGGCATCTTTTTATATCAGTGCATGGCCTTCCATTACTATTTATGCCAAGAGCTGTAATTCTAGCCAGAAGGCATATTGCTATATGGATATACCTGAATTTTCTTAACCAATTCCCTGTTGGTAGACATTGGGATCACCCCCAATTATCTACTACTACAGATAAAGTGGCAGGGGACATCCTTGTTCATTATTATGCACCTTTGTTCAAGTGTTTCTGCAGACTGAATTTCTTAAACTAAAGCTGCTGGGTCAAAGGACATGAATATTTTAAATTTAAATTTTAATAGGTTTTCCAAATTGTCCTCCAAAATGGTGGGACCAATTTGCCTTCCTACCAAGACAGGCTGGAAGCAAGGGCTGGTGACAGCACCACCGCCTGCTGTTTATACCCACAAGATATGAGCTGCAGGAGAAAAGTAGCAGAATTGGACAGTTGAATGCCAAGGAGGTCACCAAAAGCGTGCTGCTGGGCTGGGCCTCAAACAGAGCTTGGTGTGGGCTTGCCTCTTTTCTATACTGAATGAGTCAGATGGGAGGTGGGGCCTGTGCTGATAAAATTTTCCAGAACTTGAGATGCAACATTTGAATCAAATTATTAGTTAGGCCATTAGGAAGAAATGGACATGTGTGCAATATTTGAGGGGTCTTGGGCCCTGGGATGTTAGGCTTCCTAGAGTATTAGTCAGCTTGTTGATGCTTTCTGCTTGGAATATATACTTCCAGGGCTGGCGGCAGCTTGAAAATCATCTAATCTAATACCGTTTGTTTTACAGAGAAGCAAAAAGGGAGGTCCTGAGAGGTGAAGTGACTTGCCCAAGATAACACAACTAGTTTAGTGGCATTGGTGGGGTCTAGCCCTGGGGGCTCCTGTCTCCTGGCCAGTGATTCTTCACTGTATGTATCCTGTAGAGACCAAGGACCCTCTCTCATCTGACCCTGAGGCGGGTAGGGGTGTGGGGGGGACGGGCATCCTAGTGCAGGAAGTGATTTGCATGAAGGTAAGGAGGAAGGAAACCAGCATTTACTGAGCATCCGCTATGCCATCCGTGGTTCTTTCATCTATGTTATCTCATTTAATCCTAACAACTGCTGAGGTAAGTATTCCGCCCATATTTGGGAGCATGGGGGAAAGGAAGGTCTCCAGCGCTTGACTGATGTGGCTGGGTTACACCTGTTAAATAGGAGGGAACAATTATGAGTTCTCGAATAGGGATGTGACAGAGACTCAAAGAGTTACTGGACCTTAGAGAGAGCACCAGAGAGATGAAAGGACGTGCCTGAGGTCACACAGCCAGTGGAGCGGTAAAAGTGGTTTTAGACCTGAGGTCTCCTGTCTGCTGTCCCACCACCATGCTTCCCCCACCACATCCACCGTTACACAATAATAGTGTTCATCGTTTTACTCCCCCTGCCCTCAGGGTGTTTTCCAGGGGCTGGGTGTTAATTTTAGATAATAACTACACAGAAGACAGGACTCTGTCCTTTTTCTGCAGTGTTCAGCATAAAACATGGCGACTTAATTATCCCAGCTGGAGATGATAACAAGACATGATCTGGCTTCACTTACAAGGGCAGGGCCTACTGGCTGAAGAAAGGTCAGTGAAAGGGCATGGCCCGTGGTCAGTACATTTGAGCTTTGTCCAAGGGGATCCACTTGCTCAGGGCGAAATCCTTCCTGCCTTTCGGTCACGTCCCTCATGCCAGTGGGTCAGCAAGCCCTCAGAGAACATCTAGGGTCTAACCATGCCACGGATACCACTACCATCCAAATCCAACCCCCTGCCCTCTGCTGCCTGGATGGTTGTAACGCTTCCTAACTGGTCTCTTTCTGGTCTTGTTCCCCTACTGTCTGCCCTCCTTTCGCGGCCAGGATGATCTACTTCTGCTCACCTCTGCTTATAGCCCACCAGCGGCTTCCCACCACACGGAGAATGACAGCCACACTCCCTACCATGGCTACTGCTTCCCAGTATTATGGTCTCTGACTGCGTTTCCAACCGCCTCTCTCTATCTCCCTCCTCTTCCCTCTCTCTTCCTGCTGTTTCTTTAAGAGGCTGAGGACCATCTAGCTGTTGTGGATTCTTTCCGGAATACTCGTCCCCTAGATCTTCCCATGACTCACTCCTTCATATCATTTTGAAATGTCACTCAGAGAGGCCTTTCTTTAAAGGAGACACCCTCCCCTTACCGATGCTTTGTCCTGCTTTATATTCTTAATGCCTTTGCCACTGTTTGAAATGGTACTTGTTCGTTGTGTATGTTTTGGCTTTCTGTTGAGCATGTTTGATTTTCACTAAACTCTCTGCTCCACAAGAGTAAGGGGGTTGTTTAGTTCATCAGTGTGTCTCCAGTGCTTAGCAGAGTGCCAGACACAGGTAGGTACTCAGTGAATATTTGTTGAGTAAGTGAGTGGATGAATGAATGCCAACACCATTGATATACGTTAGTAGAAAAGTATAAAAGAAAAGTAAACACTTTTCTGTTATCCATAGGTGGGTTAACCATTACAAAATGGTTAGGCTGGCTTTTTTCAATCATGCAGAGTATTTCAGAGCAATGTTCCTCAAAATCATGTCATATATGCTATGGAAATGCAAATTCATTTTGTATTATTAGCTTCTCAGGGCTGCTGTAACTGGGTGGCTTAAAACAACAGAAATTTATTCTCTCTGGAAGCTAGAAATCTGAAATCAGGGTGTCAACGGGCCGTGCTCCCTCTGAGACGCTGGATGGACTCCTTCCTCATATCTTCTAGCTTCTGCTGGTAGCTGGCAACTCTTGGCGTTCCTTGTGTTCCAGCTGCATCACTCCAATCTCTGCCTCTGTCTTTATACGGCAGCGTTCTCGCTGTCTGTCTTCACGTGGTGTTTTCCTCTTATGAGGACATCAATCATATTGGATTAGCACCCACCCTAATGACCCCATCTTGATTACATCTGCAAAGACCCTATTTCCAAATAAGGTCATAGTTGTAGGTACTGGGGGTTAGGACTTCAGCATCTCTTTCTGGGGGACACAGTTCAACCCGTAACACATTTTAATATTGGTCGAGGCAAATTGTACACAAACGGCTTCTGATGTTAATTAAGTACCATATTTAATTGGCTCTGATGCACTTCTTTTTTAAAACATTTGAAAATCCCTGAAATCAGCATGCCTCCTGTACGGTAGCTTGGACTCCCTACTGCTTTGGGCGATGGTTACTGAAGCTTTCTGCTCAGAGCACAGAGGTATGTGTTACCTTGAATCCCACCTTCCTGTCTTCTTCCCCTTCCTTGGATTACTGAGCTGCTGCTGCATGTAAATGAAAGAACAAAAATAAAATAAACTTTCTTAACAGCTTGTTCTAGAGAAACCACTTGTTGCATCCATAGCACAGTTAGCCTATGTTTTGTTCTTGGATGACTCACCCAGCCAGGTGACTGCAATGGAAGATCAGGCACTGCCTGAGTCACCCAGTGTCCCCATGGACCTATTTGAGAAGTCACTAGTCAAAGGTCAGTGGCGGGGCTGGAGACCCAGGCCAGAACTCCTCCCTGCAGATAGTAAGAGAGATGTGCATGGTGTTTGCGGTATGCATACTCCTCCCTCCCCACTGAACACCTTTCCCTCTGACTGAGCCCTCTCCTGGAGTCCCCTGGCCTCACTAGGGTGGCCCGTTCCTGTGTTCTGACATCCTGTCTAATTGGACAGCATATCCTCAAAATAGCTCTCATTGACGCATCATGACTTCCACTGGTTCCAACTCCCTTCCTTGTTCCCTTTTTTTTCTCCATTTTCCCCACCCTTTGTCTCTCTTCTGGTTCTGTGAATTGGGCTGATGTGTCAAACCACAGCCTTCTACTTCTACTTTCCAGGCAAAGTTCTTTTCTGGTCTTGTCTATGTTTTCTAATCGGCCTTCTCTTCTTGGCCATCCCTCCTAGATTATATTTTTGATCCCCTGCCTTCAACCGCTTGGGCCTCAGGATAAAAACAGCAACAATAAAAACAATAGCAACCATAGCAGCAGCAGCCTTTATTGAGAACTTTCTGTCTTGCCAGCTGTTGTGCTCAGAGTGTGACAGGGATTGGTTGCTTTATAACTACACTGGGAGGACCAGGGCCAGTCCTCCTGTTGCCTCGCTCTGGCTAAGCTGTCCAAGAAAATGGGTGGTAGGGGTTGTTAATTTGTTTCAGTGGCAAAGTTCTGATGAAGATCCTTGATTCTCCAGCAGAGCCGAGTCTGGGCTTCCGAGGCTGAGCAGGAACATAGGCCTTATGAATGACTGGAAACAGAGGCCCACACTCCTTCCACATGTTTGGGGGGAGGGGTGGCCTCGGAGCAACGGCTCATTGCATCAGCATGGCCCAGGAGCAGAGATTTCTGATGAGTCAGTCGCTTTCAGCCACTGCATTCCGGGGAACCTGCCCTTGGTCGCAGGTCTTGGTGGGGGGCATCCCAGGAAGCGGGTGGGTGGGGGGAATCATTGGTGCTCATGAAATCAACCTGTGATTCATTAAAAAGGAGAGGTAAGGGGAGCTGGGTAACCGTGACTCTCCAGCCATGACTTCCTAAAGAACAAGTCCCAGCAGCTCATATCATCTTCTGGGGTCAGGGACTGCCCGTTCACTGCGGGGGGGGCGGGGGGGCCTGCTGTTGTTTATTTCACATCTGGTAAGGCTTTCTTTTGTGGCTATGAGTCAGGGACTCTTGGGGAAATGCTAATTTGAGAATGAATGGATGGCTAAATGGATAGACTGGGAAAAGTTTTCAGAAAATAATTAGACAGCGCCCACACCTCCCACGGCCCTCTTCTCTCTTCTGACTCTTCCCGCGATCTCGTGCTTCTCCTCTCCCTACCGAAAATCCATGTCACTTAGGTCCAGAATTACTCCCCTGGATGTAGATTCTCATGGAAACTTCAAGAAGGGATGCCTAAAATAGTGCAGGCTATGCTTCTCTCAGAACTCTTCCAATAAGGCAGTAAAGGGGGGGATGAGTTCCCGTCTGGCTGAGAAAAGAGCAGTTGTGAGATACCAGATGGCCAGGCAGCCCATGTAGGCAGAGGCCTTCTGGATGCATCGCTGCTTCTGAACAGTCAGGCATTCTGAATCTGGCAGCTCTGGGAAGATTGGCTACTTTTCTTCCATTAAAGACAGTACATGGCTGAGGGCCACCCCAACTCAGAGGTGGCCTTGGTGCCTTAGGGCCAGGTCTGGAACCACTGCCGTAATTTCCACCTCGCAGTCCTTGTATCACGCGCCTAGGTTGGAGTCAGTCAGAGGCTGGAGCCCCAGAGGTTACTCAGGGACTTACAGTAGCATATCACTTGCAGAATTTTAGGGTTGGGAAAGGCCTTTTTTAAAATAAATTTATTTATTTATTTTTGGCTGCATTGGGTCTTTGTTGCTGCGCCCGGGCTTTCTCTAATTGCGGCGAGCAGGGGCTATTCTTCGTGGCAGTGCGCGGGCTTCTCAATGCGGTGGATTCTCTTGTTGCAGAACACGGGCTCTAGGCGCGCGGGCTTCAGTAGTTGTGGCTCACGGGCTTAGTTGCTCCGCGGCATGTGGGATCTTCCCGGACCAGGGATCGAACCCATGTCCCCTTCATTGGCAGGCGGATTCTTGACCACTGCGCCACCAGGGAAGTCCTGGGAAAGGCCTTTGAAGTTAGACAGACTCAGGGCTCTGAAGAAATGTGGGGCTTCCAGAAGGTGCTTCAAGAATTCCACGTATAATCTAGTGTTTTGTGGAGAACAATGAAAATTTAAATTGCCCAAGGAACAGTTTCAACACATTTGCGTGTTTTATATTGGAATTCTATGCATAATTTGGAGAAATGAGCTCAGTTGCTTAAAAAACAAAACAAAGTTGATCTAGTCCAATACCTCTCAATTTGCTCTAATATATATTTATTGAGCATCTCCTTTGAGCAAGGACTGAGGCTGGGCTGGGCAGGACAGGCCTCAAGAGGCTTAAAATCTATTGAGTGGCAGTGCTGTTAAGGCAGATACACAAATAATTATAAGTTGGGAATATTGGAGTGAAGAAACGGAGGCTGAGAGGAATTAAATGAATCATCCAAGGCTATATTATTAGTGGGTGACTCAGTTAGGACCACAGTCTACTGACTGTGTGTGTACCTTTTCTGTTAGGTCACTCTGCCCTGAGATGGATACTGTTAAAGTGCAATTTTCAAAGAGTTAAAAGTATGATTCTCATACAACTATAAAATGAACATGTGTCAAAGATTTCATCCAACTTAATCAGGGAACCAGTAAGATGTTGACTAGTTCAAAAGAGAATTCACGTAAGGGAGTTATAGTCGGTCAGTCAAAGGAATGCTGAAATCAGTTACCTAACAGATTCAAAATTGGTTAATGTTCTACAAGGCAATAAACCTTAACCTTTGGGGGTTACCTTTTCTACCGGACAGAAATCATTTATGTTGCTGTTGGATAAGAATCATATACGTTGTTCTCCACTGTTGTTGGTTTTCTACAGGTCAACCTCTATTCTTACAGAATCATAAGATAGAAGTCAAACAAAGGTACACATCCCTGGAAAATCAGATAATCCCTAAGCATGGTGGGTCTACTAGTCAACCCTTTGCATTACCTTGAAAGGACACCCGGTACTCCCTTTGCCTATTTCCACATTTTAGATAATTTTTCTTAACAATATTTTGTGTACGTGTGTACACACGCATTTGCTGGGTGGTTGTTTTTTTGTTTTTTGTTTTTTTGCCCCAGATGTTGAAAGGGAGTTCAGCCAAGCTGTTATAAAAGAGACTGAGACAGCTCCGTAAGAAGTTTCAGGGACACTGGGAAAACATCCCAGTGATGAGGGTTGATTTCCCCCAAATATATTTGCTGGTCTTACGAACTGGGGGCAAGGGACCACTTTAGAAAATTGGATAAAGTAATTGTCAGGATAATTGGGTCATAGTAGGAATGGGTCTCCCTCATTCTGCTCTTTGCACAGTCGTCCCTCGGGATCTGTGGGAGATTGATTCCAGGCTTCCCTGACCACCAAAATCCAAGGATGCTCAAGTCCCTTATAGAAATAGTTTAGTGTTTGCATATAACCTTTGCACATCCTCTTGTATTCTATAAATCATCTCTAGATTACTTACAATACAATGTGAATGCTATGTAAATAGTTGTAAATCCAATGTAAATGCTATGTAAATAGTTGCTGGCACGTGGCAAATTCAACTTTTGCTTTTTGGAACTTTCTGGAATTTTTTTTCCTGAATATTTCCAACCCGTGGTTGTTTGAATCTGCAGATGCAGAACCCACGGATATGGAGGGCTGACTGTACTGCAAAAGGCCTTCCTAGGGCACTGGAGGTTTACCTGACTGAGGCCAGGAAGGCTAAGCTGGGGGAAGGAGGGAGGATGGGGGCTTCTGTCCAGGCAAATGTCTGGGCTTTGCTTCCTGGTTGGGCTTCTCAGGGCTCTTTTCATGCCTCTGGTTGTCTCTGCTCCTCCCTGCAGCTTTTTCTCTGTCCTTTGACAGTATGAAGACTGTTCACACTTGAGTGGCATTTTGTAGTGTACCCAGTGCTTCTCCTTTATCTCACTGACTTCTTTGCACAAATCCTGTGAGACAGATATTATCACTTCATGGAGATAAACTAACTTGACCAAGGTCATGACACCTAGTAAGAAGCGCATTCAGAATTCAAATACAGGTCTTCCAGCTCCAAAATTCCATGTTCTTCCAGCTTATATCAGTCAACTTTTTCTAATATTTCTGCGGTTTTCCCTAAAGCATTCTATATACTTGGATCCCAAGATATATGTATTGGGAAGCTTGAGAAGATTTCAGAAGATTTGCTTTCCCCTGGCAGGCCAGTAGGAAACTGCCCTGGCGGTCACCCCCCACCCCCATATTTAGACTGTGTGTTAATGTTAGTGCATCCGGGCTCTGAATTCCCTGTGTAGCGGCTGTGACTAAGTCACTAGAATAATTGGAGAGAGGGTACGTTGCCATGGCTCTGGGCCTGAGATTTTCATTTGTACAATGTAGGTGTCAAATCAGTTGTTAATTAAAGCCTTTCCATCATTTATGATCTGACACTTGCTCCATCACTTGCCGTCACAGTGACCTCATCAGTTGAGGGCTGTGACGAGTTTCTCCCGACCTTCCTCATTCTCCTTCTCCCTTACCAAACAGCCTGTGTTTGGTAAATGTCTATGGGATGGTTAAGGTGTATTTTGTGTGCATCTGAGAGCTGTAAACCTGGGCATTTGGGAAAGCTGGGAAAGGATGGGGGCAGACCAGGTACTTGGTCATGTCAAATGAGATACTAATGCCTCTGTCTCTCTGTTGCAGGGCCCAACATCTGTGCCACACGAGGCGTGAGCTCCTGCCAGCAATGTCTGGCTGTGAGTCCCATGTGTGCCTGGTGCTCAGACGAGGTAAGGAGCAGATATCTGACTTTATTTCTTCCCTAGACTTAGCTGCTTTTGTGTAGAGACAGACCCATGGGGATATCTCCTTCCTCCTAAGTATACAAGCCCCTTGTCCCTTCTGAGCAAAACTAGGGAGAAGCCTTCCCATTGATGGGCATCGAAGGGAGCTGTCAGGGGCTGTTGCTGGGAATGCCATCCAGAGTGTATCGCGTGGCCCCGGCCTTAGGCAGAGTGGTTAGGCCTGCTGGCCTCTCTGTAGCCATTGCCATCCTTTACCACACTTTGCTTGATTTTTGTTGGGGTGCAACACCCCGAGAAGCAGGGCCTCGGGTCTCAAAAAGGGAGGCACGAGAGGGTTATAGATACAGAGGGGATGCTGGCTTATGAATATTCCAGAAGTTTTAAAAGGCAAATAAGAGAGGGATCTTGCACTTGTGTGGGGGGCTGTTTAGACAGAGGATCTTTTCTCTTCCCTTTTCCTGTCTGATGACTGGACCCCCATGGCTTTACATTTTCCCCTTTCTTTCTCCTCTTCCTCTCCTTCCTTCCTTCTCTTGGGAAAGTATCAATGAAAGAAAGAGCTGGGCCAATTTGGTGAGGCTGGGAGGGTGACAGGAAAGGGTTAGCTGTGTCTAGGCAGAGGATTTGTTGTGTCTGGGGCCCTAGGGAATGAGTGTGTCTGAGGGAATGGCTGTGTTTGTGGCTGGGATGGGAGTTTGGAGCTGACAAGAGCTGGGGGGTGAGTGTGGCTGGAGAAGGTCCAGTGCTTACGGAGTCTGGGGCTGAGCCATGGGCCTGGTCCCCGGCAGGTGGTTACCTGAACTCCTGGCCTGGCTGCGTGTCAGCTACCTGAGGCGCCCTCTCTGTCCCTGCCCTCCGCAGCTCTGTGACTGCTCTAACTCATTCTCTCTGCTTCTCTTCCCAATCTGCTGAGTTTCCTAAAAAGGCAACCTCCCTGGAAGGCTGGTGCGGGGTGGGAGAGGGGGGAGTGGGAGCCAAGAGGCTGTGTTTATCCCTCAACGAGAGGACAGCCAGAATGACAGAGGCCAGCCCAGCACACTGCTTTGGCCTCTGAGCAGTTCAGCACGAGAACTGCTTCCAGAGGCAGCTGCCCAACATCTGGGCCACATTGACTTCATTTAGCAAATGAAATATTCCCTGGGGCTGGGAGTTGGGGGTGGGGCTGGGTTGAGTGAGCCCTTCCCCTCCACCCCCGCAGGTTCTCCACCCCTCTGGGCTGAACTGGCTGCTCAAGTGTGATGTGGCCTCCTCCCTTCTCATTTGCCGTATGCTCCTTCCCTTGGTCACCATCATGATATTATTAAGCTTCTTTTACGAGGAAGTTGGAATTCTGCAGCTGAATCCTCGAAGAAGGGAGAGCTGGATGGGGAGGGAGCCTCATTGGATTGGATGGCCTGTAGCTGGTTGGGGCAGAGGGGTGGCCAGGGCAGAAGCCCTAGTATCACTCAAAAGATGCCCCCCCGCCTTCAACCCAAAGCAAGACAAAATGGAGAAACTGTGGTTCAGAGGAGTCTGGGATTCTTGGAATGTCTGTCACCTGTCTTGATCTGCATAGGAACAAGCCAGGTAGCTGGCCTGCTGAGGCCATGCTGAGGCCTGACCAGACAAAGCCCTTAGGTCATGTGACCAGAATTTGGAGATATATGTAGAATATTTATTGATGGCCATGGTGAATTTTTTCCCATGGGGCATACCAAGGTGGGAGGAGGGAAGAAGGAGGGTGGGAAAGGTACCAGGTAGGATCAAAATATAATGTAGGACTAGCCTAGGGATGAGGGATGGAGTCAGAGAGAAGATGGGTGTATCCAGGACCAAAGAAAACTAATGAGAGGAGATAGATGGTCCAATGAGATATTTTCTAGGAGGATGGAACTTAAAAAGGAAAGTGGTTTTTTTGTTTGTTTTTGGTTTTTTTGAGTGATAAAGTCAGATTTATTGCTCTGGATTGAATCAGTGGACAGGACCTAGGGAGGGGGAGGGGGACACAGGAAGTTAGTGAAGCATCCTCCTGGCCTTTGCTGAGTTCTCAGCACCCTGGGGAAGCGGGAGGGCCAAGGGCTTAGTGAATGACTACAATTATCTCTCTAAGCGGGGAGGAGGGGTAGCAGAGGAGACCAGTGTGGGTTATCATTTGTCAACCAGGGAGAAATGGGAGGTGGGAATCCCGGACTGAAACTTGAACAGGACTGCTGTTTTTTTCCTGAGGGCTTCCCCTGCACTGACCAAGTTTAACTGCTGAAAGTGTCTTGGCTGTTGATCTTAAAAACCAAAAGTGAACCATCTGGGCCATTTTGCATGTGATTTGTTGAATAATCAACCCTGGAGAGCCCTCTTCTCCTGCCTCTCCTACCTTGGCTGTTACAGGCAGAGTTGGCAGTGCTTGGAAAAACAACTGGTTGGGCTCAGCTTTCCCTGGTCCT
Organism: Balaenoptera ricei; assembly: GCF_028023285.1. Taxonomy (NCBI): domain Eukaryota; kingdom Metazoa; phylum Chordata; class Mammalia; order Artiodactyla; family Balaenopteridae; genus Balaenoptera; species Balaenoptera ricei. The sequence continues at coordinate 16,371,317 of NC_082658.1, read as the reverse complement.
GGAGGACAGCAGCTCTGGGTGTGGATAGCAAGCCCTTGGCTGGGTAATAGGAAAACATAGCCAATGCGGATGAGCGCAGAGTTTTGGGCTCATCTGCATAGGGTGTGTTCTTGGGGGACTGGATACTGTTACGGGTTGGGGTGGTGTGCTGTCTCTGGACTGTGAATCTAGCAGAGAGGCTGGCTTCACAGAGAGGTTCAACTTGTGGTCTTGGCGTTGGTGGCATCATGTTGGGATCTAGAACCTTCCAAATTTGCCTTCTGGTAAGAATCACCTAGGGTGCTTGTTAAATACAAAGGTTTCCAGGATGGACCCTGAACCTATTGCATCAGAATGGGTTGTTACAATAGCAAGTTTGGCAAATATTGTTAATTGAAGGGGCTGATCATTGGGGTCATGATGGGTGAAGCTGGAGTTAAGGTTGCCAGATAAAATACAGGACACCCCAGTTAAATTTGAATCAAACAACAAATACTTTTAGTATAAGTATATCCTAAATATTTACCAAATTTGGCAACCCTAATGTGGAGAGAAATACTAGGAATTCTTCTATAGTCCTGAGTGCACATCAGAAGGTAGACCTGCTCACACTCAGCCTGACATCCATGGATAAAACAAGAAGAATGGGTTTGGATCCCACAAAGAAGAAGACTCTAATAGGACTTACTTCTCATTTTCTTCTCTGCCTTTTTGGTGGGGGGAGGTTTAGGCCGCTGTTTAATTCCTTTTTAGTCACTAATATAATTTCATTCTCACTTCTCTGCTGCTTTTTCTTTCTTCCTATTTTTTTTCTTAATCTGGAGGGCAAACTCTCATCTTGAGTGTTTTGCCCCAATTTGTTATCATAAAAAAAAGGTATAATATTAAAAGTGCTCCTCCCTCTGTAAACAGTGGGGTGTGAGTATCAATAACCATAAACTAAAATGCTTTCCTTTTCCTCTCCTTTCTGTCCCCTCCACACCTCTCTTTCTGTATGTTCAAGTGATTTCTTGTCCTTACCAGATGTCAATCAAGAGAGCAATCTTAATTTTTTTGGATTGGAGGCATTTGTTAGCACTTGGGGGAAAAAAAATGTACCACGACCTATTGTTCCTTGTCCTCCAAGAAAGAGTATGCAATAATAGCAGTAGTCAGAATGGTAATAGTAGAAAAGAGTCACCTATTTGAATTTATTTGTTTATATCAGATCAAAAGGATTTGAGTATTTTTGACTTTCGTTGAGATTTTTATATTTTGAAAGCATTTCCCATTCACAGTGTTATTTTTATCCCCTGACCAACCCTGTGAAGTAAGTAGAATAATGACAGTTATTCATGCTGTACTTTCCCAGTTTCTAAAATGGGATTAATGGAGAATGGGACTAGGCGCTGAATTCCCGCCAGGAGAGGGCGGGAATTCAGCTCACACCGCACGTGGGTTGGGACCTCCCGCTGCTGTGCTCTGGCTCTTCCCCTGAGTCTTGGTTATCTTTGCCCTTTTTGTGTAACATCTGGTTTCACTGGGAACTTGAACACTCCTCCCCCACCTCTTTCCAGCTTTCTCTCTGAGTAACCTGGACACATTCCTTTTACCTTCTCAGCTTGGGTTATTAAGAAAGGAACGTGGCCCAGATGTGTTGAGGTCAGTGCCTTGGTTTCCTTCTGGGACAGCAGGCTCTCAGGGAGAGAGTGGCTGAGGAGCAGGCCTGTTATATTCCTGACCCCTGATGTCAGCGACCAGAGAGGGAGGGAAGGAGATAGTTTTTGTTTCTTAGTGTTTAGATTTCTTCGGAAATTCGTAACAAACCATAAGCTCTGTCAGCAAGGCTAGGCACTTCAAACTTTCTTCTAATAAACACCGCCACGTTAGGAAACGGGGGTCAGGAAACCCCCTCCAAGATATTCTCTCCCTTCACCGATGCAGCCTGAAGATACATGATGGCCTTGCTGTTCTCCTTGTTTCCTGGTCTCCCCCTTCCCTCTCTCTCCTTCAGCATCTGTCTTAGTCCTGGAAAGGATCAGCAACTCAGGGCATCTCGATCCATCCAATCATTGCCTTTTTTGGAAGGTTTTCTCTCCGGGGTTTTGTGGGACCCTGGAATCAGAGATACAGTAGGGAGTTTTTTGAGCAAGAAGGAGACTGCTTCCTGAGAGAGAAGGGTTGGGAGAGATGGACAGAAGCAGCAAGAATTGGGGCACAAAAACGTTAAGTGTTCGTGAGTTCTCTCTTCTGCCATTCTGTCCCTGGCAGAGGGGCCTGGCTGGGTGAGGGGAGGGGATTTTCATCTCTCTGAGGAGTTCTGATGTCCTGTTGGGATCTTCTGAACCAGGAAGATTAAGTCTCATGTACCATTTCCCATTGCTGATGCCGTTTCTCTACCTCAGACCTGTGAAGAGGAAGAAGGAAGCTGCTGGCTTCTGGAAGCTCTTTCCACATCTTGCCTGGGCTAGGGTGGTCCTCATGCCATTTGTCTTAGCCCGTTCAGGCTGCTGTAGCAAAAATACCACAGACAGGGTGGCTAAACAACAAACATTTATTTCTTACAGTTCTGGAGGCTAGTAAGTCCAAGATCAAGGTAGCAGCAAATTCAGTGTCATAGATGGCCATTTCCTCACCGTGTCCTCCCATGGTGGAAGGGGCCAGGGAGGTGTCTGGGGCCTTCTTTTAAAATAAGGGCACAATCCCATTCATGAGGGCTCCACCTCATGACCTGTCACCTCCCAAGACCCCACCTCCTAATACCACCACCTTGGAGATTAGGGTTTAATATATGAATTCTGGGGGGACACACATTTAGTCTGTAGTACTGTTGGTGTTGTTCATGGTCCCATCCACATGGGGAAGCCTTTCCGCCTATCAGAGGAGGGCTGGGCAGGAGTGGGAGAGGGACTTCGAGCATCCAGAGGGGTTTAAGCTACAGAGTCCTGATTTTTTGAGTATGGATGTCTCCTTGTGGCCCAATGCCTCTCCTGGAAACATGGCTTCCAGTCACCTGAGGGGCTGAGGAGGCAGAATGTTATCTATCCTTCCCACACCTCCCGTATCCCCATCTTGCATCCTGTTCCCTAGCTGGTGCATTCTCAGGTGTGGCTCTTCCCGGGGCTGTTTCTTCTACATTCCTGCTTCTCTGCCTTGATTCCCACTCTACACAGAATGTAATACAACTTACCGTTTTATGAGGATAATTACAGTCAGACAATCCAGTCAACGTCTCACTTCTGCCACTTCTTAGCTCTGTAGCTTTGGGCAAAATACTTAATTTCTCCAAACCTTCAATTTCTTACTTGTAAGATTGGGTTCCTCATTTGTGAAACCTCCAAGCCTCAGGTTTGTAATTTGTAAAATAATAATAATTCCAGCATTACAGAACTGTAATCAGGAGGATTGCAATGATCCATGTAAAGTGCTTCCTATGGTGCCTGACATGCAGTGAGTACTCCATAAATGTTAACACTAGTTGTTCTGCGATATCGGTATGGGTTATTCAGCTGACTTCTGGAAGTGGTTGTGAGAGGGGGTGGGTAGGGATGCGGGGGATTGTGGGGTTGAAGGCCTAGATATTTCGAAATAGGTCCAAGGAGGGGTTTTCTAGCTTTCCAGGCAGTTCCCCCAGCCTGGCAAGAAGCCCTTATGGGCTTGCGCCCACGCGGTGCTGGCTAAGTTTGCTGAATGTCAGAGCAGGAAGGGACTGAAAACACCATGTCATCTAACCTCTTTAACAGGGGTGAACAGGTGAGGAAACTGAGGCTCAGTGGAGTGAAATGACTTATCTGAGGTCACAGGCTAGTTAGTGGCAGACCTAGGATTGAACCCATTTCCTGATTTCTAGTGTTCATTCCAATGCAGCATGCCCCCCGTTCAATACTCAGGTGGAAACACACACCGAGCCCCAGAGGGCTGTGGGATACACATGGGGGTGTTTGGAAGGGCACTCAGTCTGCCATTTGGCCAGGGTGAGGGAGGAAGCTGAAAGTGATAGGACAGGCTCTGGTTAGTGGCTTGACATCATGGGATTTGCCTAAGCTTGTGAAGTTTATTCATAATTAATTTATCCAGGAACTATTTATAGAACATCTTACAATAACAGCTAAGATTTATTGAGCACTTACCCTATGGCAGGCACCGTGCTATGTGTTTTACATGCACTGTCTTATATGGTCCTGCAGAACATTCCTGTGAAGGTGGGGCTATTATTATTTTCATGTTATAGATGAGGAAACGAAGCCTGGAGAGTTTAGGTGACTCGCCCTAGTAACCAGCTAGTAAGAGGCAATGCTGAGATATAGTCTCAGCCAATCTGTGCTCTTAGCCCCTAGTCTCTGCTGCTTCCCCATATCCTCCCCCCATCACTTAGTCGTCAGTCTCACGTTGTGTGCTGGGAATAGAGGGGAGATGAGACACACACAGTCCCTGCCCTCCTGGATCTCACACCCCAGCCATTGTTTTAACACAGTGCCTTCCAAACTGTTTTGACCCTGACCGACAGAAAGACATACATTGTGTATCATTATTTATTATACATATTATACCCTACTCCCCAACATATAAACCTTTCCCGGGACTTCCCTGGTGGTCCAGTGGGTAAGACTCCACGCTCCCGACGCAGGGGGCCCGGGGTTTGATCCATGGTGGGGGAACTAGATCCCGCATGTTGCAACTAAGAAGCCCACCTGCCGCAATGAAGATCCCTTGTGCCGCAACTAAGACCTGGCGCAGCCAAAATAAATGAATAAAATAAATAAAAACTAAATATTAAAAAAAAGAAGCTTAACAAAGATTTAAACTTAAAAGCTTAAAAAATAAATAAATAAACCTTTCCCAAAACAATATTTACTTTTACCACTTATATACTTTGATACTTTCTATTCTATCATGTTGCATTTTAATAAATTGGTGGTTGAGACCTACTACATTGATTTTTGAGACCCACAGGTGGGTTGCATTTTACAGTTTGAAGAACACTGGTCCAACAGGCATCTTATTGTACTGCCCCTCTTCCTACCTACCAATCCATGAACAGGCACTCACCCAACCTTTCTGATGCCTCAGTCTCCCCCTTCTGTACAACAGGCCTAGGGGCTATGTTAGGAAGGACCACACGAGTTCATTTATGTTGGTTTAGCTCCAAAGCGCTGGGTGAGCTTTAGGCTGCTGGGATGTGGCAGAGCCTGCAGGAAGCAGAGAACCACCGTAGCTCTGATCACAGGACTTCCTCTCGTCTTACAGGCTCTGCCTCCGGGCTCGCCCCGCTGTAACCTGAAGGAGAATCTGCTGAAGGATGACTGCGCCCTGGAGTCCATCGAGTTCCCCATCAGCGAGGCCAGAATCCTGGAGGCCAGGTCCCTCAGTGACAAGGGCTCTGGAGACAGCTCCCAGATCACTCAAGTCAGTCCCCAGAGGATTGCGCTCCGGCTACGGCCAGGTAGGGATCCTGCAGAAGTAGCTCACAGTGGAATTGGGGTGGGAAGAGAAGGATGTGGAGGGAAGTGTGGGCAGGAGAATGGAAGAAAGTGGAAGGTTTGGGGACTTGAAGTCAGAAGATCTGAGTTTGAATCTTGACTCTTCCATATATTAGCTATTTGACCTTGGGCAAGTTACTCAACCCTTCTAACTTAGTAGGTACACAAAAAATGTTTGTTTCTTCTTTCCCCCAATGCCTGTTTTACCCAGCATATAGCTTTCTATTGAGGCTCAAGTGAGTATAAGATGAGAAAGCAACTGTAAGCTCCTTTTCCATGTAAGATTGGGGCAGGACATGCATGGGGGCAGAGAAAATAGAGGCAGGAGACCTTCAGAGGGAGGAAGGATTAGGCTAAGAGACAGGCTTTTTAAAAAAAATTTATTTTTGGCTCCGTTGGGTCTTTGTGCTGCGTGCGGGCTTTCTCTAGTTGCGGCGAGCGGGGTCTACTCTTCGTTGCAGTGCGCGGGTTTCTCATTGCGGTGGCTTTTCTTGTTGCAGAGCATGGGCTCTCGACATGCGGGCTTCAGTAGTTGTGGCACATGGGCTCAGTAGTTGTGGCTTACCAGCTCTAGAGCGCAGGCTCAGTAGTTGTGGCTCACGGGCTTAGTTGCTCCGCGGCATGTGGGATCGGCCCGGACCAGGGATTGAATCTGTCCGTGTCCCCTGCAGTGACAGGCGGATTTTTAACCACTGCACCACCAGGGAAGTCCAGAGACAGGCTTTTCTGAAGCACTCATTTTGACTTTTCAATTAAGTCAAGAATTTAAGAAAGTACCTTCTACGTGCAAGGCGTGTATTGGTTACTATGGGGTTCAGAAAAGGGTGGGACATAGTTCCTGCCTTTTACAGAGTCTGAAGTGTAATAACTGCCAACACTTCTGTGATTCAGGGTGGTAGACCCTTGGGACCCAGAGGATTAGACAGATGAGGATTTAGAGAGGGTGGAGACTTTTAGAATGGAAAAGAAGAGGTTAAAAATGGGAGGATCAAGAGGTTGAAAGAGGAATAGAATTGCAAGGAGAGAGGAAAAGGGACCAGGGCTTTCAAGTTTGTTTTGATCAAAAAGTTACTTCAGGGAATTCCCTGGAGGTCCAGTGGTTAAGACTTGGCGGTTTCACTGCCGGGTCCCGGGTTCAATCCCTGGTCGGGGAACTAAGATCCCGCAAGACGAGTGGCGCGGCCAAAAAAAAAAAAAAAAAAAGTTACTTCATCCCAGCTGTGTCCAAATCTACTTAAGTCTTAGAGGGAAAAGAGGAGAAGAATTAACGTCCTTCTGCCTTGCAGATGATTCGAAGAACTTCTCCGTCCAAGTTCGGCAGGTGGAGGATTACCCTGTGGACATCTACTACTTAATGGACCTGTCTTATTCCATGAAGGACGATCTGTGGAGCATCCAGAACCTGGGGACCAAGCTGGCCTCCCAGATGCGTAAGCTCACCAGTAACCTGCGGATTGGCTTCGGGGCCTTTGTGGACAAGCCCGTTTCACCATACATGTACATCTCCCCACCAGAAGCCCTCAAAAACCCCTGCTATGAGTAAGTCTCTCTTCTAGAAGCCAGGGCAGCATCTCTCCCCATTGCCCCAGACAAATCCAAGTCCTGCTTCCTCTTTCTAGTCTAGGGTAGCTTTGTTGGCTGCCTTCTGGCCAAATCATATCTCTTCTCTACCGTGGTCTCCCTGTCTGGCAAGTGGGCCAACCCATTGATCTGGAGTGTTGTATTAATAGAGCCCAAGGCTGTTTGGAGACCTAGAAAGGAAATCCATCAGCTTCTTGGTCTAGGCCACGAATAAATAGTATAAGTAGATAGAGGAGTTATGATTTCAGAATGATTGATTCCATTGCTGTCATCATCATTGTCCTCGTTATCCAGAATATGAGTCCTGCAGGGTTAAAATGCAAGGAATTAAGTCCTAGAGGAATAGGAAAGAGTGGAAATGACATTTGTTGGACCCTCTAATAGCATAAATTGATGTGTCCCTCTGTTGAGAGTTTGACTTACAACTGAATGGCTTATTTATTTGTTAGAGACTGTGCAAATCCATGGATTATAATTTAAAATGATGGTTACCGAGCCTGACAAGGTATGAATTTACATTTTAGATTCGAGAGTTATATGATGTGCCTTTTTAACCTTCTGTCTGGATTGTAAGGTTCCCCAGAAATTGTGTCAGCCATCAATTAAACAAATAAACCACTGGGCTGGGGACAGAAATGCTCCTGTTTGGCACAGATCTATCAATTTATTGATAGTTCAGGGACATTAAGTTATTGATGAACTTTTGCTTTGTTGTTGTGTTAATGTTACTTTAGAGAAGTGCTAAGTATAAAGTGATAGCAACAACAACTAGAGCCTCACTCTGATCTAAAAGCTTTACATCTATTAACTCATTTAAGCCTCACAACAACTCTTATGAGATATGTGTTATCATGTTCCCATTTCTTTATAGGTTAGGTATAGAGAAGCTTGCCTAGGGTTCCATGACTAGTAAGTCAAGGAGCTGGAATTTGAACCCAGGCAGTCTGGTTCCACAGTTCACTCCCTTATCCTCTGATCTAGCTGAAGATTAGGTCAATGTGATGCCTAGGTAATTTGCAGGGTTTGGAGTCTAAACTGTCTGGGTAATAGTAGTTGTATAGAACTCGCCTGGGCATTCCACTGTCCATATCTGTCCCCCTCTTTTCCCTCCCACTCCCCATGCAGCCTTTTCCATCAGATGTCTGCTTAAATTATTCCTTCCCTCCCCAGTATGAAGACCACCTGTTTGCCTATGTTTGGCTACAAACATGTGCTGACGCTAACTGACCAGGTGACCCGTTTCAATGAGGAGGTGAAGAAGCAGAGTGTGTCACGAAACCGAGATGCCCCAGAGGGTGGCTTTGATGCCATCATGCAGGCTACCGTCTGTGATGTGAGTTTGGAGGGCATGGAGTGCCAGGTGTGGGTGGTGCAGATCAAAATGGGGCAGGAAGTGGCTCAACTGTGGGGATTTCTATGTGAAATACGAGATAGGAACTAAGCAAGCTTTGTACAATATGAGCAATAAGTTGCTCCTGATAAGCAACCTCTGCTTGTATCCGCTCCCTGGCCAGAGCTGATACTTTTTTGAACCTCAGTGGTCCCAGATGTTTTCTGGGGAGAGGATCTTCTCTGGAAGTGTATCAGAGTCAAGGCTGGGTTCACCTAACCTCAGCAAAGTGGGCAAATGTCCAGATGGGATTTCTTCTAGCCCAACCCAGCTCTGCAGATGCAGATGGGTTTCTAGATGGGCCATGTGATTATCATTGAAGAAGTTCTATTTGGAGTTGAAGTAGGTGTCTTTCAGCTGCTTGAACTAATGAGCCCTGAGACTGTTTTCCTAAGAGAACAGAAACCCCTGAGTTGGAAAACTCCAGCTTATGTTCCAAGGACTAGGACTGAGGCCCTTCTCCAAGACAACTTGTCTAGCCCTTCAGATGGGGAGCTCCTTGGGTCTTTGTTTTGTACCAGTGACATGGCTAAAGTCGCTGTCTCTTTTGCCTTTTTTTTTTTTTTTTTTAACAGGAGAAGATTGGCTGGAGGAATGATGCCTCCCACTTGCTGGTGTTTACCACTGATGCCAAGACCCATATAGCGCTGGATGGAAGGCTGGCAGGCATTGTCCAGCCCAATGATGGGCAGTGTCATGTGGGCAGTGACAACCATTATGCTGCCTCCACTACCATGGTGAGATTCTCGGTACCACCTATGGTTCCTATTCACTATGGCCAGGACTGCCCTAACCCAGGCAGAGTCTTTGTGTGAATATGAAAATGGCAGCCCTTCCTCTGGGCAAGGCTCAGGGCTCTTTTCAGCTCGCCCTCACCTTTCCCACCTACTGGACACCCTCATCCAGGGTACCACCTGTACAGCCATTAGCGATGGTCCTGACTGTGGTCGGTGTTACCTCTGCCTCCAGCACCAGCAGCATCATCATGGCATCCAGAATGGACCCAGAGGACTTTTGCAGGTCCAGCTGGAAAGCAGGCCATCCTGTCGACTGTGCATGGATTAGCCCCTTCTTGGAATATCATGCTCTCTTGTGGTTATTGGAAGAAGACAGAGGAAAAAGAGACAAAGATCATCAAAATCATAGAAAGCCAGTCCTGTGAGGAAACGATAAAGGGCTCAGAGTCATTTAGCTGGAATAAAAGAAGGCTAAAGGATGGTTTAGCTGATACATGAGAAGACTTTTTTTTTAATTTATTTTTTATTGAGGTAACATTGGTTTATAACATTATATAAGTCTCATGGGTACAACATAATATTTCTACTTTGGTGTACGCTACAGCATGCTCACCACCAAAAATTTAGTTTCCATCTGTCACCATACAGTTGATCCCCTTTACCCATTTCTCCCTCTCCCTCACCCCTTCCCCTCTGGTAATCACTGCTCTGTATGAGAAGACTTCTTATAAGTTGTTTTCTGTATAAGTTGTTTTTATTTAACCGTAGAAGGTTAAATAAGAGGAGAGGAGTTTACATTGAAACAGGAGAAATTGCAGTAAACCATAAAGAAAACGTAGAGCCCTGCAGAATGCTGATACTCTGAGTATCTAGAGGGAGGTGTGAACTTTTCATTCCTTAAAGACAATATAGCAACTACCTCATCTAGGTGGCTTAAAGGTACATCTGTGAAAAGGAACCTGAGTTGCATGATCTCATGAGCTCCCTGAAAGGTCTAGGATTCCAGGGACATGTTCATAATTTACCATCACCCCCATTTTGGCTTGAATTCTTTGGTGTCAGCCATATACAGGTTGAGCACTACCAGGCAATGGGCGAGTCTGTAACGATTGACACCTAGTCTATGCAGGGCCTTACCAGGGGCCAAGGGAGATAACAAGACTATATAAGGTCCCACCCTTAGGGAGATTTTGGTTTAGTCAAGGAGGTGTGGTACCAATAACAGAAGATGCATGATTACTGCTAACTGGATAGAATAGTTGATGAGGATTTTAGGTATTCAAAAGAGAAAAGCTCATCATGAACTGGGATGATCAGGGAAGGCCTCCTGGAGAAGGTGGGACCTGAGCTGGGTCCTAAGGAAGGAGGAGGATTACCAAAAAGAAGGCCACTCGAGGTGGGAGAAAGACAGTGGGCCAGCTCAGTGGTAAGTAGAAGGGGAAGAGAGGTGAATGATTGGAAAGGAAGGTTGAGACCACATGGTGAGGGATTGCAAGCAACAACCCAAGGCATTTGTCAGTAGCTGCAAAATGAGAGGAAGCTTCAAAACAATGAGGTCTGGCAGTACCTGACCCATGGAAGCTGCTCCTTGGTACGAATGCATTGAATTTGAGTAGGAAGACAGAGGTGCTTAGTTTTGACACTACCAGCCTGTACCTCTTTATCTATCCTTAGAGTTCACAACTGGGTTTGTGTTTGCCTCACATTGTCATGGGGTGAAAAGGTTTAAATCCCACTACTGTCAGGGCCATGCCCCAAATCACCCAAGTCCTAAGGCTTAGAATCCATGGATGTATGTGAATAGACTTCTTAACTAACCTCCACATCCTCTCTTTTCATAGGATTATCCCTCTCTGGGGCTGATGACCGAGAAGCTGTCCCAGAAAAACATCAATTTGATCTTTGCAGTGACTGAAAATGTAGTCAATCTCTACCAGGTGACTATGCCTTTGGGGCTTCCTGGAGTGGGAGTGGGGCCTGTGATGGGTGGCCTTGTCTCAGGGAACCAGCCCACACCAGCTTTGGCCATGGTCCCTAACTGGGAAAGACCCAGGAGCTAATGATTCCTCTCGACGGTCTCTCTCCTCCAACCTTGAACCTAGCAGGATGGGTGTGTTGATGCTTGCAGTAGTGGAGGGGAGTAATTCAGTGGGGAGAGGGGTGTGAGAGGTTCTCTATAATTTTGCTCAGTGCTGAAAAAGTGCTAGATGTATTCCTGGCAGTGACAAGTAAAATACCCCATCCTTCCCTCAAGTTTCATTTCAAGACCCTCAGTCTGATTTGGGGAGGGCTTTTGGAGACCACCAGCTTCATCAGTCATCCCCGGACATCTTTGTCTTCCTTTCTAGAACTATAGTGAGCTCATCCCAGGAACCACAGTGGGGGTTCTGTCTACTGATTCCAGCAATGTCCTCCAGCTCATTGTTGATGCTTACGGGGTAAGTGTCTTACACTGGGAATGGGCCTGCTAAGAGTCCACTTCACTTGGCATTACCCAGGAGGGCTCAGACTTGGGAGTCCTGGCTGCAAGTCCACCATGCAGCTTTCACTGCCTTCCTCTTATTCTTCCAGAGGCCAGGAAGTGATAGCCAGCCCTGGGAGGAACGGAGCCTTCTGAGATAGAAATGGCTCAGAAAGGAATGCCAAGGAGGCTTAGGAACAATGGGGGAAGAGCTTAGAGAAGGTGGAAGAGAAAGAGAGGATGGGGATGGTGATGAGGAAGAGCAGGGCCCTGAAATTGAGGGGGGGCGGGTGCAGAGTGACAGAGATCTGGGCTCCAAGAATAGAGAAAAGAGGGAGCTGAACCACGGCGAATGTGAGGTTGATGAAAAATCAGGTAGAAAGTGCTACTAGCCAAGGTGACCAGTATTAGCACTCCCTTCTTGCACGTCCATGAGGCCTGCAGGAGGGCGTAGCTGGTTTAGATTTTACCCAGACTCACCTAGAAGCAAGTGGAGAAAGAGAGAGAGCAGGTCTTGGGCTGGAAATATAGCAGGAAACAGGCTCCTAGGGATGCTCTGGCAGCTTGCAGGTGGACCTCAGCATCTGGCACTGCAGGTGAGTCCAGGACCATCTGGGAGGTTTTGCTTGGGATGTAATTGGCTCCTACTCATTTCCTCTCAGCCCATTTTCTTATCTTCTCTTGCCCTTTTCTGCTCAGAAAATCCGCTCTAAAGTAGAGCTGGAAGTGCGTGACCTCCCTGAGGAGTTGTCCTTATCCTTCAACGCCACCTGTCTCAACAACGAGGTCATCCCAGGCCTTAAGTCTTGTGTCGGACTCAAGATTGGAGACACGGTGAGGTGGGCTGGGCGGGGACTGAAGCTGCAGCTCTGACCTTAGCCTGTGCCCCAGAGCGTCTGTGGGCACCCACCCCTTCCTTCCCTGTACCTTCTTTCTGAACGTCCTTACAAGTTAGATGTAATGGTTAGAGCTGCCAGGCTTTTCCTCTGAGGCTTCTGTTGCCTAAACCTTCTCTATCTGTTAAGTAACTTCACTATCAGGATTTTTAAAAACTTGCATTTAGGTTACCTCTGTTTATGCACAGTTGATTGCAAATGAAAATATTTCTTACCTTCAGCCCCTAACTGGTCTCCAGCCTCCCCTAAGGTAATGCCTTTCTTTGCTTCACAAGGTAAAACGGCAGTGTCATCTATAAATATTTATTGACCACCGACTTTGTGCCAGGCATTGTTCCAGCTGCTAAAGATTTGGCAGCAAACAGAATAGGCAAAAATAGCCACCCTCGAAACTAACACAACATTTTAAATCAATTATACCCCAATAAAAATTAAAAGGAAAAAAAAATAAACACATACACACACAAAATACCCACCTTCCTGGAACGTCAGAATGCAAATGTTCATTTTGCCTCTCCAGTCCGTCTATAGTTTTCCTTCCTTAGTGGCTGGTTCTTCTCTGCTTCTGCCTTAGGGGAGAGGGGTTGGTGAAAGGGGTGGGAAAAAAGAGGGGATATCTATAGCTATATCATCTATATCTACATCATCTATGTCTATATATCTGTTTCCATCCATCCATCTCTCTATCTTCTAGGCACATGTGCACATACCCTATGTAAAAAATATTGGCCTGAAACATGTTTGATTGCATAAGCGATGAAATGTTTTGTGGAAATTGCACAGTAGACTCTGAGGCTGTGGTTGGCCACTGTGTGGTGTGAAATAGTGCTTTGTATATCTTGATGATATTATGTAATCAGTCCCGCTAGCTTATTTGGCCACGGCAGAGCGTTTGTAAGATCAAAGGTTCTTTTCTGCTTGAGCTGGTTTATTTTCACGGATGGAATTTTAGAAAAAAGCTATCTCGTGATTGTAAACCATGTCTACACCCAGCCAGATATGTCCCAACTGCACAACTATCCCCAGGCTCTTGCTTTGGCTTTGCAGACCGTGGTGGTGGGAAGGCTGAGGAACTCCAGCTTGCTGGGGGACAGGACACCCAGTTTGGGTATTCCTGGGCAGGGCAGGGAACAGCTTCTTTCCCCCCAGGGCTGGAGTGTCAACAGGGTCCACCTGGGTCTGAATGCGATCTTACTTTCCATCCAGGTGAGCTTCAGCATTGAGGCCAAGGTGCGTGGCTGCCCCCAGGAGAAGGAGAAGTCCTTCACCATCAAGCCTGTGGGCTTCAAAGACAGCCTCACCGTCCAGGTCACCTTCGACTGTGACTGTGCCTGCCAGGCCCAGGCTGAGCCTCACAGCCACCACTGCAACAACGGCAACGGGACCTTTGAGTGTGGGGTGTGCCGCTGCGGGCCTGGCTGGCTGGGGTCCCAGTGTGAGTGCTCAGAAGAGGACTACCGTCCCTCCCAGCAGGACGAGTGTAGCCCCCGGGAGGGCCAGCCCATCTGCAGCCAGCGGGGCGAGTGTCTCTGTGGCCAGTGCGTCTGCCACAGCAGTGACTTTGGCAAGATCACGGGCAAGTACTGCGAGTGTGATGACTTCTCCTGTGTCCGCTACAAGGGGGAGATGTGCTCAGGTGAGTAGAACTGCACACCCCTCCCTTCCTGGTACCCACACACACTCACACATCTGCAGCCTCTGGAAATGGATGCAGGCCAGGGCTTGAGGTGGGCACAGGAAGGCCCGGGGGCAGAGCGAGTAGATGGTGTGCCACTCCAATGGCAGGAAACAGAAATGAGTTTCTCTTTAATCCTCTCAGCTCCCTCTGCCCTTGCTCGAGGGGCCCAAGGAAGAAAAATGAGCATCTGCTTCCGGGGACTTCTCTCCTAGAAGAGAGTGGGAAGACGTGGGGAGACTTGAAAGTGAAGATAGTTTTTTTTCTTTTCCTTCATCTGCCCTTCTGCTAGTATTTTGTCACTGGTTCCTAATCTTTTCGAGGATATGGACCAACCCCTTTTTAAGTTTAAAAAAAATCACTGACTGATGGTAATTAAATTTTTAGTATATATAGGTTTGGAAACTACATGATGTCAGAATATGTAGTGAAGTTAGTAACATTTATTTATTTATTTATTTTCAGACAATTATTTTACGTGAATTTATTTTTTCATCACAAAAGACGTGGAAAATAGTAGTGTATATGCAAGATATTGGAGCACATTTTTTTTTAAATTTTTATTTATTTATTTATTTTATTTTTAGCTGTGTTGGGTCTTCGTTTTTGCCGAGGGCTTTCTCTAGTTGCGGCAAGCGGGGGCTACTCTTCATCGCGGTGCGCGGGCCTCTCATCATCACGGCCTCTCTTGCTGCAGAGCACAGGCTCCAGACGCGCAGCCTCAGTAATTGTGGCTCACGGGCCTAGTTGCTCCGCGGCATGTGGGATCTTCCCAGACCAGGGCTCGAACCCGTGTCCCCTGCATTGGCAGGCAGATTCTCAACCACTGCGCCACCAGGGAAGCCCTGGAGCACATTTAATGTGCCAGTATACTTAGGACAATGATTGGAAAATAGTGAGCTCTTATTAAATGTCGGTACTATTTTGTTATCACTATTGATATACTATTACTTTTTGTACTCTAGATCGCTGTTGTCCAATATGGTGGTTATTTACACTTAAATTAATCAAGAGTAAAGTTTAAGTACATTTAAATCTAAATCAAATTCAATAAAAAATAAAAAATTTCATTTCTCTGTCGCTCAGGAGCCACATGTGGCTAGCAGCTGCCCTGTTGGACAGCACAGATGTTTACTGGATAGCACTGCCATAGAGAGTCCCAGCCTGCAGATTGGGGATTATGAATTTGAGTCCTTCTCCCTGCAGGGTACTGAGTTTTGTCCTTCTCATTACAAAATTCAGTAAAATTTGAGGCCCACTGGTAATCTGAAGCTGGTTTCACCTTGCCCCAAAGCCCACTCCTGGGGTACTTCCCCAGCTGGAAGAAGTCCAGCTAACGTTAATGTAGTCTTTATCTGCAGGCACACTGACAACACTCCCAGAGGCAGTTAGGCAGTCTGAGTTGTTCCTGGGCACTGGGGATACATTTCTGCTGGGTTGTAGTCACTGTGGCTTAATCCCTCTTGTGAGAGATAGATTGGAGATATTTGTAAATTGGTTGGGACCAGTTTGTGGGTGTATTGTGTGGTCAATCAAAGAGAGATTATAATTGGCTTCTGGGGTGATCAAATCCATGACCCAGATTGGCTTCACTTGCATTGGGGTTCTAACCAGCTGAGCTAATTTACCCAGATGTTCACTTTAACATCAGCCTTTCAAAAAGCTTGATGAAGAAAGTAAATGTGTGTCATACTAAAGCATGCCCAAGTAATACAAAAATGGCTCCTATTTATTATCTGCAACATTGTTTCCTTTACTCATTTTTTAAAATTAATTTTTATTGGAGTATGGTTGCTTTACAATGTAGTGTTAGCCTCCGCTGCACAACAAAATGAATCAGCCACACACACACAGATATCCCCTCCCTTTTGGACTCCCTCCCATTTAGGTTACCACAGTGCGTTAGGTAGAGCTCCCTGTGCTATACAGTTGTTTCCTTTAATCATGCCAACAAAATTTGAGAGAGAGATTGGAGAAAAATGATATCAGAGAGATTATGGGAAAGAGAGATCAGATACGCACAGACACACACACACACACACACACACATACACACAGATCAATCTGAATTAGGGTGTGAGGCAGAAATTTCAGTTCCTTCTAATATTTAATAGTATTTACATCATATTCTAGTTTCCAAAGGGAATGGTTAAGTTTGACATGGGAGACCCATGAGGAGAAGTTTGGGGTTGAGGGGAAGAGGGTTACCCTAGGAGAGGCTACACATAGCCTACGGGGGCACCAGGGATGGAGGGAGGTCCACTGCTCCTCCGTGGCCTGATTGTTCCTGGTCTGATTGAGGCATGTGGGAGGGACCCCGGCCAGAGTGTGTTTCCTTTGGCTGCCGGCCACACTGAAGCCACAAAACAAAGCTGCCAGGGTCAGCAGCGCTGGTTCCTGCCCCCCAGCAGTGCCAGAACAGCCGTCCTCAGTGTGCTCCTGCCAATTACACGAGGGAACCCCAGACAGCCGCTGCAGCTTCTCAGAGGCCTCCCTCTCCCTTCCTGCCAGGACGTTGGGTGCCCACTGGCCTCAGGTCTGGACCCTGTGGCGCCATCATCACATTCTCCATTGACAGATACTCAGGAACACCTGCTCCTTGAGCACCTGCTCTGGGCCAGTCACTCGGTCCATAGGGGTGAACGGGCGTCATGCATGATTCCTGACCTGGCCAGGCTCATGGCCCAGCTCGCCATTGTCCCTGCCCAGAGCTGCTGGCCTGGTCTGTCCTTTGCTCAAGCAGGGGCTCAGGAGGCAGGAACACTGTGCCTCGGCCATTGTTCCAGCCCCTGGCCGTCCCTGTCCTCTCCTCCCCACCGGAGGCATGGCCTTCGTGGTCGCACGGTATCAGCACCCCTCAAACGTCAGGGCGTGCATCCTCGTCCTCAAGGGACTCTTCCACCTGCCACATCCATGAACATAGATTGATCAGGCGCCCACGTGAGCCAGGTTCTGTGCTGTGTGCCGCAGTGTTGTGGGACAAAGAGGCATGAATAAGACAGTTTTGCTCTCCATTAACTTACCTAAGGAGAATTCACAGCACGAGGCAGAACCTCCCAGATCCTGGACGTGGGTGTTATAGGAGTCCTCCGGAGAGAGACTCACTGTGGACAGGGGAGGCCTGGGCGGCTTCACGGAGGAGGTGGGAAGTCAGAGGAAGGGCTGGCTGATAAAGGAGGGCGGTGGAGTGAGGCGTCAGCCCAGAAGGTCAAGCTATACGGGGAGAGTGACTTCATTCCTTCTGACCTGGAACACCTGCTCCTCCCTTTCCTCCTGCCTCCCCCACCCCTCCCCTGCTGCCTTCTTCCCTACCTCCCTCCTCTTTCTTACACTTTCTCTTCATTTCCCACCCTCCTCCCCTGACTTTCCTGTGAACCCCTTTTTCTGGAGGGGTGCCAGTCCTGTGACATTACCACACTGTGGCTTCCTTTTAAGGGTTGACCCTGCCGGGGCCTTTTGGAGTCAGCCTGCTGGCACTGGTCTGCCACTTCCACTCCCAACCTCACTCCCTGGCTGGCCTGCAGACGTCTTCTCAAATATCGCTTTGTTTAGCCTCACAAAGGAAACACTATGGGACGAGTGTTTCAGAGGAGACTGAGGCCTCTGAGTGCTGCCAGGCCCTGTGATGTCTTTTCCCTATCCGGGAGGTGTGGCCAAAAGCTGGGTGTAGTGGACACTGTGGGGTCCCACTCTGCTGGCTGGCCCACCCATCCCCCAGCTGCTGGTAGGGCTACTGATTTAATACCTCACAGCTGCCCCTTGTCTGGAGAATTATATTCAGCTGACAGGAGCTGGATTGCTCTCAGAGCTTGGCTAGTGACTGATGGACGATGGGGTTACACAAAGCCAGTCCCTTTGCCTCAAGGTTATTGTGGTGCCGTTCATGCTCCTGAGCCCACCGTGGGATCAGGCTGAGGGGAGTCTCCGGATGAGACCGCATTCCTGCCAGCTTTTGCCTCCTGCCCTGTCCTGCTTCCCTCCTTCCCTTCTGCTTCCCCAGTAAGTCACTGGAACGAGAATCCTCACCACAAGCTATACTACTAGGGAACCCAACCTCAGAATGCAGTCTTTCTTCTTTCTCCACCCTTCTGCCAGCCCGGTAGCTCTACTCTCTAGATGTCCTTGGCAGCTGGTGCAGATGAGGTTGTATTTCCCTTCCTTCTTGGGAAGCAGACACACACACAGTGAAGGTGTGTCTGAGTCTTTTAATTTATTATTATTTATTTATTATTATTATTATTATTATTATTATTTTTGGCTGTGTTGGGTCTTAGTTTCTGTGCGAGGGCTTTCTCTAGTTGTGGCAAGCGGGGGCCACTCTTCATCGCGGTGCGCGGGCCTCTCACTATCGCGGCCTCTCTTGTTGCGGAGCACAGGCTCCAGACGCGCAGGCTCAGTAATTGTGGCTCACGGGCCTAGTTGCTCCGCGGCATGTGGGATCTTCCCAGACCAGGGCTCGAACCCATGTCCCCTGCACTGGCAGGCAGACTCTCAACCACTGCGCCACCAGGGAAGCCCGGTGTGTCTGAGTCTTGAATGCCAGTGTGGTTCCTAGAGGATTATGCTGGTATCACTCATCCTTTAGCGGGTGATACCCATCCAGAGGGACCCATAGTGGCCAAGAGACATTTGTCAGACCCACTGGGGTCACCGGGGACAGGGCTGCCAGCTAGTTGCTATTTGAGCTTGGCTGTGTACCACCCTCTCCTCCACCATCTTGGGGCCCATCTGCTCACACAATGACATGGTTTTCAGACCAATTCAGGTTACTTCTCCCTTGCTCCCTGCCTTTCCTGTGATTAACAATCAGATTTCTATTATTCACCCACTTCTTCCTGATTCAGAATCCTGCAGAATGAGTCACCTTTCTGCAGGGTTTAGGAGCCAAGTTTTAAAGCCTTGGTAAATGAATATTAGGGGAATATAGTGTTGAGAGTTAATGCCTACATTTAAGCAGTCCAACCCCCCACCCTAGTCTCTCTGTCCCGTTCCTATACTCATGTAGGAAAGTGAATAGGTCTTTCCTACTAGGGCTGATGGCTCTTTGCAATACTATGATAATACAACCCAGAGCACATGTTGGTGGAGGTTTGTGTGAATTTCCAGGAATTTAACTAGGATGTAAGCTCCATGATAGTAGGTACCTTGCCTGTCTTGTTCACTGCTGAGTCTCCAGTGCTCAGGTTGTGGTATGAGCTCAGTAAATATTTGTTGAATGGATGGATAAATAAACATTAATGGCATGCCTACTCTGTACCAGATGTTATGCTAATCACTATTGTTGGAAAAATGAATATGATATGTGCTCCCCCATCAGGGAGCTCACAATCCAGAAAGAGAAACAGATAAGCAAGCAAATGGGTTGAACATCAGGGTTGAAATAGAGGTATTTATAAGTGCTGGGAGAGCACATGGGCAGACAGTTGATTTGGCCTGGGGAGGTCAGGAAAAGTTATGGAGGGAAAGGAACATTTGGGTTGGGCTTTGAAGGGTGAGTAGGAGTTTGGTAGTGGTCACAGGATGAAAGGGCATCTAGACAGAGGGAACAGCATGCAGAGAAGCATGAGGCTATGAGGACAGTGTAGAAGATGATTAACGGCTCAGTGTGGGGGTGAAAGTGTGGCAATGTGAGGAGGGGTAAAGCCACGATGCTGTCCTGGGGTGGGGCCTCACTGGCTGGTCTGCCCCCTTGGGCTGTGTGTTTTCAGGCCATGGCCAGTGCAGCTGTGGGGACTGCCTGTGTGACTCCGACTGGACCGGCTACTACTGCAACTGTACCACACGCACGGACACCTGCATGTCCAGCAATGGGCTGCTGTGCAGCGGGCGGGGCAAGTGTGAATGCGGCAGCTGCGTCTGCATCCAGCCGGGCTCCTACGGGGACACCTGTGAGAAGTGTCCCACCTGCCCTGATGCCTGCACCTTTAAGAAGTGAGTGGGCAGAGGAGTGAGTTGGAGACAGTTGAGTGTCTGGGGGTCCCCCAGACTATGCAGGTTCTCTCTGACTCACCAAAGCTTTAGGGAGAGGAGACTGTCACAGCAAATGACTAGCTTTCCTCTTTCCATTGAAAACTTGGGGGAAAACTGGAGGTAGAGCCAAGCGTGAAGGGGACAGAGTAGTACCGTCTGGACTGCTGTTGGAGAAACCTCTCTTTTAGGCTGGATCCTGAGTCCCTGAGTTGGGAGGAAGGCTAAAGCAGGTGACTCCTGGGGAATGTTCCAGTGCTGATGTTCTGATTCTGTGCGGGATGCGGGGCTGGGGTTACGGAGGACACTGTGTGAAACAGGAGAAGTTCACCGCTGCAAATGTCCCTCATCTGGGCGTCAGAGGAAGTCCCTGCTAGCCCAGGCCTGTGGCACTGCTGTTTCTCTTACTATTTTAAGCAGAGCTGGATTCATGGGCGTGCAACCTGCACATTTGTACAGAACCCCGTGCTTGGAAGGGCTCTACACTTCATTTAATGTTCTGCTGTCACTGTTTTGAAATTCCTACTAAGTTTTGAATGAGGAACCTGACATTTTCATTTTGCACCGGGCCCCCAAATTATGAGACCATTTCTGACTTTAAGGCTCCCAGAAGTGGCATAGGGTTCGCCCTCCTGTCACAGTCTTGGATGGGACATAAAGAAGTTTAATGAAGTTACCGGGGGCCTCTGCCTACCTGGCCTTACCTATAGGTGAGGAGGGCACTCCCACCCCGAACTCCAGACGTGACTATCTGGGACCCCAGGATTGTCTTACAGATGTTTTTGTTTGTGTTTGTTTTCTGGGGTGGAACAGTTTTCCTGGTGTATGGCAGGCAGAGCCAGGCTGAAACACATTTAGGTTTGTTCCTTCCCTGCCTTCATCCCTATATCCTCTCTCCTTTAGAGAGTGTGTGGAGTGTAAGAAGTTTAACCGAGGAGCCCTATACGAGGAGAATACCTGCAGCCGTTACTGTCGTGATGAGATTGAGCCTGTGAAGGAGCTTAGTAAGTTCAGCATGTCATACAGTTGCACACACCCACGTTCTAAATTTTTCCGATTTAATCCCATAACCTATCCAAGTCTCATCTGTAAAAGGGAAGAGTAATTCCTACCTCAAAGGCATGTTGTGAAGGCCTGATGTACAGTAGGCACTTAAAAGCTGGCTTTCTTGAGAGTCCTCCTGCATCTTTACTAATCTGTTCAGCAGTCCCTTCCCCTTCTGCTTCCCAGAGCCCACGGGCTCAGCAAAATCCTGCAAATAACCTTTAAAGTATGTATAAATCAGGCAACCCTAACTTTACCACCCCAAGGAAAGGAAGATAACGTACCCCATTTTACAGATGAAGAAACTGAGGCACAGAGTGAGGAAGTGGTTGCCCATGATAATCTTAGCTTAGTAGGCTAGTAATCATTTACTAAGTTTATCTAACTAAGAGTGTTAAGCAATGCCCAGGCATACAGCTTTGCTGGTTTAGAGGGAAACCTTCGCCCTTATGGATTTGTAGCCAAAATCATTAGCCTGAAGCCCTTTTGGCTCTCCAGAGCCCCTCCTGGAGTAAGACAGATAGAAACATGATGGAGAGCAAAACTCTTGCCTGCAATTATTCTGGTTTGTATTTCATCTTGACTTAAAAGGAGATGATCTTTGCTGCTGTCACATACCTGACGTGGTTATCTGGGCCAGCTAGGCATTGGGTGGTGCCAGGAGATGGCAATCTCTCTGGAGATGGTGATCTCCCATGAAGGCAAGAAACACATTTTCCGTGAGAGCCACAGTAATACACAGCTAGCCAGCCAGCTTCTGGGTGGGGTGTTATGGGAAAGAGTTAGATCTCTGGACCCTTTGGCTAATATCAAAAGTGGGGCTGGAGTGAGGGTAGTGATTTGGGGATTGAGTTTGAAGAGACAGTTTTTCCTCTGGAGGAGACCAGGCTTCCTATGATTAGCTTAGATGGAACAGGCTGCTGAGATAGGAGATATTTTTATCATCTAGACCAGATGGGTATTCCAAGTTATTCGGTAAGTACCCCAGCCCCCCACCATGATAACCATAAAAATAAATGCTTCTTTGTATGGAATTTTATAACTCATACAAATTATAAAAGTATCTTTTCATGCACATTATCTTATTCTTCTCCCAACAACCTAGTAAAGTCGAACTTAGTACTATTGTTACCTTCATTTTGAGGATAAGGAAATTGAATCTCAAGAAAGTTAAGTAACTTGCCCAAGCAAATTAGTGGTGAGTGAAGATCAGAACTAAATCCTGAAACCCTTACTCTTTCCACTGTCCTATAATACTACTGGTTTACTGAAGGCATATTGAGTTAAAGTCCGTAGGATGTGCTTTGAGACTCATGTCCTAGTCCTACTCCATCACTTATTTGCTGTGTGACCTTGGTACATTTGCTTAATCTTGTAGGGCATAGTGCAGCTGGTGGAGGGTAAGCCATAGTTTCACAGTCAGAATAACAGGTTTTAGAATTAGAAGGGATGAAGCCAACAAAACATGATGGGAGTCAGAGAAGAGGAGATGTCTCTGGAGAGGAACACTGGATTGGAAGCAGAAATAGAAGAAATACAAGGGCTGAGTAAACAAACTATTGAGACTCATTGAGCAAGCAGAGAAAGGAAAGAGGGGGAAGGGAAAGCCCACTGTGTGTTAGGTAGTTTACTTCATGCTGTTTGATTCTCAACCATCCCTGTGAGTGAGGGTATCTTTTCTTCGATTAGAAGAAGAGAGAGATTCGATGAGGTCAAGTAACTTAGCCAAGATCACATAGCTGGTAGGTGATAGAGCCAGGTTTTGAATCAGCTTATTTAATACTTTTATGTCATGTCCCTTCCAGAGGAAAGAATAAGAACCGAAAAGGGCCTGTGAGGGACAAAGTACATCAGCGAGGGTCATCTAGAGGCAATTGCCAGGCACCACAGCCCTGTCAAATCTAGGCATCTTGCCTAATGTCAGGCATACGGTTTCCTGTCACGTGCTTTCCCAGACGTCCCATGACTGGCTTTGGAGGTGGCTCCATCTTTCCGGAATTGACTTGTTTTTCATTCTCCCATCTTTCCACCTCCCCCAGAGGACACTGGAAAGGATGCTGTGAATTGTACCTACAAGAATGAAGAGGACTGTGTCGTCAGATTCCAGTACTATGAAGACTCCAGTGGGAAGTCCATCCTGTATGTGGTAGAAGAGCCCGGTGAGTGAACCCTGAGGGTCCCGACCCTGCCCCACAGGGAGAGGGAGACCAATATCAGACAGTTATTTCCACCCATCACTCCTCTTAAACAGAGCAGCCAGATTAAACCTGACCTTACAAGTGATAAGTCAGGGCCTGTTATCTGGGTGTGGGGGTATATAAATACAAATATTAGCAAGAAATGACTTGCTAATTTAGGAGATAGAAAAATAAGAAGGTGGGTAAGGAGAGGAAGAAGGGAGGTATGGAGCTCATCAAGGAACAGAGTATATATAGCATGGTGTTTTTTGAGGTGATAATGTTAAGAAGTAGGGAATTTCAATTCTAGCACTTTCCAGCACAAGGCATCTGCTCTTCTAAAAGTTAAATGGTTGCCAAGAGCAACCTGCTTGCCGCTTCAGAGGAAGGCCTGAGGTTTGAGGGCAAGCTGCCCTTGCCAGCTTCACCACAAGATGTGGTTAAGGGTTTGAGGCACCAGCCCAAGGCTGCCTTGAACGCTGAAAAGTTACCTCTTGTTCTCAAGACCCTCTGGAAGCAGGAGAGCTCATCCCGTCATACACAGACCCACCACAGGTTTGTCACCATCCAGCATGGTAGATTTGCTTGCTTCCCCTTATTTCCTTCATCTCCTTTCATTCCCTTAAACAACGGACTAAGTGATGAATCATTTGACAATATTTTTGAGTACTTATTATATATCAGGCAGTGGGCTAGGTGCTGGGGATATAACAGTAAATAAGGCGGATGTGGTACTCACAGACCACGGGGGAGAGAGGCATGTAAATCGGTAATGACACTGCAGAGGGATAAAGGCTACAGTATGACGGCCGTTGGGGATGGGAGGGGTGGGCAAGAACTTTCGGGAGTGAAGAAACAATTTCTGAAGGCAGAGGGTAAATCAATTGGTCACTGGACATTCTTTACAGCCGTAGGAATTTCTTCAAATCATTCTTTAGACCAGTGGCTAGCAAACTTTTTCTGTAAAGGGCCAGATATTAAATATTTTAGGCTTTGTGGGCCAGATGGTCTCTGCTGTGACTACTCAACTCTGACACAGTAGCAGGAAAGCAGCCATAGACTATATGCAAATGAAGGGGTCTGGCTGCGTTTACAAAAATAGGTGGCCAGCTGCATTTGGCTTACTGGCTGTCGTTTGCTGGCCCCTGCTTTAGGGCAGTGGTTCTCAAACTTTTGTATGTTCCCTTGTTAAAAAATCCAGAGTCCTGAGCCCTGTCTTACTTCCACAAGCCTATGCCTCTGTGTTCTTTGTTAATGCTCCTGGTAATTGTGATAAATTCCCCAGTGTTTGAATGCCTCTGCTTTAGATATATCACGTCCCCTGATGAGCCATCTCAGACCTCCTCCAGCCTCCATTCCGATGACTAGATTTGGTGACCTGTTTGATTCTCACAGCAGCTGTGCTTCCCTTTAGATGGGCCTTCATCACACTATCAAATTGCTTCTTTAATCACCTGTCTCCCTCAGCTGATCATAAGTTCCATGAACACGGGAATGGTGTCGGTCTTATCTACTGTTATATCCCCATACTTGGCTCAGTCATTTACAGAGAAGATACTTAATACACAGTTTTTGAATGAATTAATAGGACTGATTATTCCTAGGAGACAGACAGACTTATATACATCTTAATGTCTGTTGGGAGAATTTTAGCTGCTTAAAGAAGGGAGGGGTTGAAGGTGGGAAGAGGGCTGCATCTATGTCACCCAGGGTGTTGCTGTCCCCGTGGGTAGAGGAAAGCATGGGGTCCCCATTTGTGGTATTGTTCATCAGCCTTTCCAGAACTCTCATCCTTTATAAGGGAGAAGGAAGGTAAGGAAAGGGCATCACCTTAGTTTTATTTTGTGACTCAGGGAAGGCTGGCGTGGGGAAGTGGAGAGGGAAGAGTCTGGGTATATCTCTCTGGGGGAGCAGATGTAGGTTAGTTTGGCCATGACTTCCTCACACTTTCCCATCCACCTGTGTTAACACATTAAATGGATTTTTCCACAACCTCCTGATCTGTACCATTGTCCCTTCTCATTACAGAAGGACAGTGTGTTCTTGCTTTGGGGTTTAACATTACTTCATCTCTTTGTTATAACAATCCGGCTGGTGCTCCTGCTGTATCACTTACCAAAATCATTTGACCTGGTATTCTGAGACTGGAATCTACTGCCTGGAGTTGTGGGGAACGAAGATGACAACTGGGATGGTAACACGTAACTAGTTAACAGAGCGGAGGGTAACTTTTTAGGCTTACTGCCAGTAGACCCCTTCCTCCACATTAGGAGATGGGACCCTAGACCTACGTTTCCTACCTTGCCGTCCTGGAATTCCAAGTTCTGCCTCTCCTCTCACCCCAACCTCCAGTCATTTTCAGGGTCTCTGGCTTTTAGAAGAAGGCAGCGTCTGGGGCCCTGAGTGTAGAAGGAGATTATTCTCATTCTCTTCCCTGACTCATGCCCTTGCAGATGTCCTTTCTGAAGGGCTGAGCCACTGCAGGGCAGTGAAGAGGGCACCACCAGAGTTTGGCATTGGCCAAGTGGTGTTCAGCCCTCAGGGTATGAGCTCCCCTGAGCTGAGCCCTCATCACTTCCAGATAGTGTTGCCTGATAAAATACAATATGTCCCATGCAATATGTGGTACATACTTAAAAAGTTATTTGTTATTTATCTGAAATTCAAATTTAACTGGACTTCCTGTACTTTTGTTTGTCAAGTCTGCTAACCCTACCCTGTCTTCCCTGACCTTGGGTCATCACCCGCCGTGGGTCATCATCATTGTGGCTGGGAGGACCCTCCAGAGACCACCTGATCTTGTGTCTGCTTCCAGGAAGCCTGCCATCCACCCCCTTCAGGACAGACGGTTAAGAGATTTAATTTTTCCCCTGAAGATCTGGCATTCTACCTGTCCTGCCTGTACTGACATGTAACATTGAAGAGATTCCACTTCGAGGTCTGAGGGTCAGCCCTACCTCAGTCTTCCAGAGAATTCGTAACTGCTTTTCCCAGAAGAACAGGGGCCCTTCACTCCTAGGACCTCAGACACTGGAACCTCACAGCCTCTCTCCAGACATTTCTTTAATTATAGACAGGTTGTAATTTGGTGGGATGAGAAATAGCCAGCTTGGATTCTGGTGGTGGCTGTTTTTGGGTAGTGTGTGGTGAGCATGGTGTATATGTTTAGAGAAGAAGGTGGGAGACACTGTGGAAAGTAGGTGTGACTCCTGTCCAGGCCCATCAATACTCACATATACAAACACCTAATTACATAACACCTGGGAAGTTACCGGAGCAAGGTCACTCATCAGACGTCTGTGGTTGATGGGAAGCAGAGCTGTTCAGAGCAAGCTCGTCTTGGCCCTCAGAGGGGTGACGTGCCTCTGTTTTCGTTGGTTGTTGACTGGGATTGAACAGGAAGTTGGTTCTCAATAGGGTTAGGATTTTGGATGACTAAATATTTGGGGAAGAAACCCAAAATATTGTCTTGGCTGGCAGACCTCCTAGTCTCAAAGTATGCTAAAATGGTCATTGGTTCCCAGCCCTCGGGGCTGTTAAATATCTCAACTAGGGCAACTAACTCAAATGCCTACAGGAGCTGGGTAAGTAAATTAGGGAAAACAGGGACACCAGTAATAATGGTAGCTGATATTTATTGAGCACTGACTCTGCCAGGCACTCTTCTGAGTTCTTTCAATATATTTAACTTAATTATTCCTCATAATAAATTTTTGAAGTCAGGGCTATTACTGTTAGAGATGGAGAAATGGGAAACAGACACCCAGAAAGGTTAAATAATTTATCAAAGGTCACATAGCAGAGTAAGTGGAAAGCCAGGATTCACACCCAGGCAGTCTGGCTCCAGAGCCCACAGTGGCACAGACTCAATGACAAGTCACATTTTGCCTCTGTTTAGTGGAGAAAAGAGAGAGTAGTGAGGAGTCTGGCAAACTAAAAAACATGTCCCATCTCAAAGGGGCAGCTGCTCCTCAGCCCTAGCCATTTACAACCCTATAAAAATATAGGTTCAGTGTTTCTAGGTCTTTTGACTTTTTTTTTTAAAGAGAAGAAGAAGAATCTGAAATTCTAAGGGGAGAATCTCCTGATTATTCAATGTTGCCCACAAAATCAAATTTTTAATAAACGATTGTGTGGGTCTTCCCTGGTGGTGCAGTGGTTAAGAATCTGCCTGCCAATGCAGGGGACACGGGTTCGAGACCTGGTCTGGGAAGATCCCACATGCCGCGGGGCAACTAAGTCCGCGCGCCACAACTACTGAGCCCGCGCGCCTAGAGCCTGTGCTCCACAACAAGAGAAGCCACTGCAATGAGAAGTCCGCGCGCCGCAACGAAGAGTAGCCCCCGCTTGCGCAACTGGAGAAAGCCCGCGCACAGCAACAAAGACCCCACGCAGCCAAAAATAAATAAATTTATTTTAAAAAATTAAAAAAAACCAATTGTGTGAACTCACACAGAGTAGGCTAGATTCTGCCTGTGGGTGACCAACTAACAACCTCTGATTTAAAACAATCAGGACAGATTATTGCTGCTCTAAAGCTTGCACCCCCCTCCTTTAAAAAATTAATTGGCTTATTTTATAAGTCCTGTTCCCTTCAGGTAACTTTCTAGTGTGAGTTGGCCAAAAAGTTCGGTCGGGTTTTTCATAAGATCCACCAGAAGAACCCGAACGAACTTTTTGGCCAACCCAATACTTTATTACTTTGTCAAGAAGATCTTATTTATAGCCAATTCGAATGATTCCTGTTCCATTGCCAACCACCCTGCTCTGTGCTCTCTCCTGACAGAGTGTCCCAAGGGTCCTGACATCCTGGTGGTCCTGCTTTCAGTGATGGGGGCCATTCTGCTCATCGGCCTTGCTACTCTGCTCATCTGGAAGCTCCTCATCACCATCCATGACCGGAAGGAGTTTGCTAAATTTGAGGAAGAGAGAGCCAGAGCCAAATGGGACACAGTAAGAGGCTGGGCTGAGCTGGGCATTTTCTTGAGTCGCTGGTTCAAGAGTCTCAAGAGGAAGCAGCAGATGCTTATTTAGGGGGGCCAGCTTCAGCCAGCACCATAGTTTCCCAGTTAACCTCTGTTCTGGAAACTGAGAGATGGTCTAACTGTCCTGTTGTCCTTATGCTTCTTGGAAACCACCTGATTCTCTCTCTGCCGCATCAGTGAGTACCAACTGAGCACAGATAGGGCTCAGCTCTGCTCTGGACACTGCGAAGTGATGAAAAGGAAACTTATTCTCTGAGTGAGGGAGACAGAACAAACTTGAGAATCCTACACTGAGGACATATAGTAATACATTATATACTGATGAAAGCATTAAACACAAACAGAGACAGATAATAATAACTAACATTTACTGAGGATTTACCATGTACCAGGAACTGTTCTAATTGCTTTTTATGTATTAATTTATTTCATCTCTGTAACAGCCCTGTGTGGTAGGTGACATTATTATTCCCATTTTATAGACAAAGAAACTGAGTATAGAGAAGTTAAGCAGCTTCCCTGATTGTGGGAGGGAGTTAGGTTATGATAGGAATTATTTGGGGTCAGCCTTTTAAAAGTATGCTCCCTGAAGTTTATCCTAATTGAATCCAATCAAACAAGCATTTATTGAGAACCTTCTATATACTTAAGTTTACTCTGTTCTCCTTTGGCTCATG
Organism: Balaenoptera ricei; assembly: GCF_028023285.1. Lineage (NCBI taxonomy): Eukaryota > Metazoa > Chordata > Mammalia > Artiodactyla > Balaenopteridae > Balaenoptera > Balaenoptera ricei. The sequence continues at coordinate 16,342,289 of NC_082658.1, read as the reverse complement.
TTCCACATTTTAACTTTTTTCCAGACCTTCCAAATGACCGACTCCCTGAATATCTGAGGTTAGGCTGAAAGTTTGTTCCCATTGGATGGTGACCTCAGGCCATCGTACTCAAGGGTCCCAAGAAACTGCGATGTTTCTGTTCGGATGATGTAGAAATCCTGACTCTCTGAGGCACATGAGAATGTGCTCTGTTTCTTGAGGCTACCACTAAGGACTACTAGACCTAATGGGATTTGTCACTTTTTGTTAGAAAATAATTTGGGAAACCAAATTATTGTGAGGACCTTTTTCCTGAAAACATGACAGTTTGTGGGTAGTGCTTGAGGGATGAGATGAAAACAGATTAAGAATTATTTGAGCAAATGTGGTCCTATATGTTCCAACCACCGCCTGCTACATTTCTCTTCTCTGCCCACACAGTCACAACAAAGAAAAAAGGGGAGAAGGGCAAAAGAGAGAGTTCATAGGGAGGGAGGAAATAGGAAATACTGGCTAAAAGCTATCTTGAAGTGTTTTGGTTTCACCAAAAGTGATGGGCTGAATTTAACCCCTTAGGCATGGTGGCAGGATAGCATTCCACTTTCTCTCTCCTCTTACTTCCTATCCATTCCCTCCTTAAGAGCAAATGTGTGAGTACTATGAGCGTCAAGCTGTCCATCGATAGTGTATCCCAGAGAAGAGTGTCTTGGGTAAACATCTCAGATGACATGTAAACCCTGAGGGTAGGGAAGAATTGAGGAATTCACTGTAAGACATTTTTCTGTTCTCTCCGCAGGCCAACAACCCACTGTATAAAGAGGCCACGTCCACCTTCACCAACATCACCTATCGGGGCACTTAATGACAAGCAGTCAACCTCAGATCACTATCAGACTGTCCCAGGATTGTGGGTGTCTCTGCTGTCGTGTTTACAGGGGCAATACCTGTGGGGCGGAATTGGGGGCTTGGAGTGGGGTGGGTTGGAAGAATGTGGGTCTCTGTGTGTGTGTGCGTGTGAGTGTGCTGCGTGTGGGAGAGTGTGTAACTTAAAACTTGTGATGTGTCCCAGATAAGCAGAGCTCCTCAGCCTTTGTCCTCAGAACGCCTCCTTCAGGGAGTCTTCCTGCTTAACCTGAGGGTGACCTACGTACCTGAGCAGGTATTCTTCATTACCTCAGTGGGAAGCCAGCTTTCCTTCTCAGGCCATTCTCTTAAAGAGGAGGGCAGGGCCAAGGCCTCTCATTTCAGAGGAAGGGACCTTGGTTTACCCTGTGTTCATGGTTCCTGGGCCTGACTCTCAGCAGCTCTGGTAGGAACTTCCAGGCTTTGCAGCCTTGCTGTGTCATCCATGTCCCTAGCTCCTCTCCCTTCCCTCAGGCAGAAGGAGAAATCCGGGGAGAGCTGAACCATCAGAGCTGCCTGTCTTGGCCATCACCTCAATCCAGCATGGTTCTCTCCTAAAGGAAGTCCTTGCTACCTATTCTTCAGTCTGTTGGGAGTGAGGATGGCAGGGTCACCCACGGGTCATGCATGGCCTGGGGTTAAGGTGCCCGAGTTCCCCAGTTCATAATCATAACCCTTCAGATTTGCCTCATTGACAGCTCTACCCTAGTGATTCGTGTAGAAAAAGTGTGTCACCCTTAGACCAGCAACACCTCTTTACCTCCTATTCCACCCTCTCACTACTATAGACATTTGCTACATACTGGGAATTTCTCTCATGACCAGAAGCTTTTCCTTCCAGGGAGAGTGCTATGGTTAGAGCCAGAGGTCTGGCCTCACCCTTCAGGCCTTCTGTCTCGTGTCCAAGGCACCTCCACACACCCAACCCTGTGCTTCTGTGTGCTACATCCACCCATGGGGCTGATTGCATTTATCTACCTCTTGGGTGTCTTGTGAAGGAGTCATTCCCATGGGTCTTTGAGTCTGCTGGGCATAAGTGCCAGGGTGGAATGATGGGCCAGTCGTATCAGCATGTGTGGCCCATTCTCCTATGGGCCGGGCAACCTCATTTTAACTCAGTCTTTAATCTGAGAGGCCACAAGTGCAATTTTGTTTTATTTTTCTCATTGGGGCACCTGAAACCATGATGAGGCTTGTTTAATCTAAAGGAGCATAGATATAAACACACTTGCATTATATTTGTGATTTGATGATGAAGAAGAAAAGGGTGAAAAGCCTCACAGACTTGGGCTGGATGCAGACACTCCCACTTGGCATCATTCATAGCAAGTTGCTGCCCAGTTGCTGGGTCTGTAAGGGCTCTCTCATCCCTGAAGCCTGTGGGGATGGACACATGGACATGCTGGACCTTTCCCAAGCAGGAGGAGGTAAAGGGGCTGTTCTTTTTTTCTAGCAAAAGCAGAAAAACTCCATTGGTGTTTACATTCGTTCAGCGTTAACCACCACCACCACTCCCCAAGAAAAAGGGAAGGGCCTAAAAACAGTGGTCTGATGGTCAGAAAATCTAAGTCCTGGCCTCAGTGTTGCAGCTAAGGAACTTTAACCTTAATTAAAGTAAGTTACTTTCTTTTCCCTGGGGCTCAGTTTTCTAGTTTGAAAAATGATGGGTTTGGACCAGCCAGTCTAGGAGGTATCTTTCAGTATCAACAGTCTGTGATGCTGGGACTTACTGTGGCATCAAACATGCAGTCAGGATTCTGTGGGATGTTGATACTGTTTGTTTTTTCAGTTGGGAGACCTGGCTCTGGCAAGAGCAGATGTCATCGCATATCACCTTTCTCAATGAAAAAGCTTCATTCTATCGTCTCACAGAACCCCTTTTCCAACTTTTGTTGGTAGTTATGTCTTCTGATGTAGCACTTAAGCTCCACTTAGTTATTATTTCTTTGTTCACTTTGCACATGGTTTCATCCACGAATTGGGGAAGAGGACTCCATAAGAACTAGCTGAAATGTGTCTTCTGTATCCATGTGTTAACATTGAGAATAAGCCTTGGGATTAGGAACAGGACAGATGACCGAGCCCTGCCTCACTCATGGATTACACCTTCCTGTTGAGGATGGTTATGTTGTAGAGGGATAAATGGGGAGGGATGATCATGAATCCAAGAAGTTTAGAATCTAACTATAACCTTTGGCTACTGAGAAAAGACTCCACTGGAGTAACAGTTGGTCACTTTCTTTAGATAAAATGGTTTATATGAAGAAACTGTATCAAAGGAGGAGGAACATGTATTCAAAGGATGAAACAAACAGTAAGAATCTTGTCTGAGCTTCTGGAATGAGGCTCATAGTCTTTGAAGATCAGTACTGTTTGTATGAGGGGAGAAGCTGTAGCTGTGTTCCTGAGATAGCAAACAGCAGTCAGTTTTGGCATTGTGTAGGGTCAACATCAAAATAGTATTTTAGCCTCAGACAAAACAGCCCGAAGAAGTTATTTGTGCCTAGCTCTTTTGGAGATATTTTACATTCAATCTCAGGGTCTGTGGACAATAATGGGAAATTTTGAACATTCCTGACAAGTTGTCACATAAGAAGTCAGTTCTTTACCTCTCAGATATTCCTAGACCATCCATGATTTCAAGATACTTCTCTTTGTTAAATATTCCTGGTTGAAATTACCTACGTGACTTCCTGACTTACTAACCACCTCCTCTGTTTGAGTTGTGCAACGGTGAATTAAATGTGCTTTCCAAAAAGAATTGGCTTAAGGCTGCCCAGTGCTTCCTGTGTTGTTATTTCTGTTTCCTTTGGGTGAATAAGAGTAAGTGTCACTGCCTTACAAATGATTATTTTAGAACAAGCGTGCTTCCAAATGTAACAGAATGATGACGATTCTGGGAACTGAAGTTAGTTTTGGAACCTAGAGCTTTTCTTTAGACTTTAGTAACAAAATGAGTACATTTTTACTGTTATGAGAGTCAGAGTTGTTTTTTTTTTTTTAATTGGAGATTTTTTAGGAACTTGTATAATCTCAACAGACCAGGCTGTCAATTTAGTCTAGGTTTTGTTTGCAGGAAGCATAAATTAGTAAAATAAAGGCTTAATGGCAAATTACTTACAGGACCATTTAAATGCCCAACTTTTATTTAAGGCAGTGGGTTTCAAAGTGTTGGCCCTAGGACCAGATGATCTAAGTCCCCCTGGTGATTTTTTTGCATGCTCAGGTTTGAGAACCACTGATTTAAGGAATCACATACCTATTCTTTCTGGCTTAGAAAGAAGTTTACAATAAGTCAGCTCAGTTACTAAAAGATTAAGAGCATACCTTGGCTGATAGATTAAGAAAACCAAATATCTACCCACACAAAATGAAAGTCTACTGTCAATCCATTTTCCAAGTTAAGTAATCACAGGCTTGTTGGGTTCACTCACAGCCACAAATTCCCATGAAAAACTAAAAGAAGTAATACATCAGAATCACAGGGGAAAAAAACCGCTAACAGGATACTTGGCCGGCATAGAAGAAAACCTTTTGTGTGTACCAAGCTGAAGCAAGAAAATACTCTTACTGCGTTAATTCACAGGAGATAGGATCAAAATCTTAATTATTAACAGTATCATCCAATAGGATGCCAGAATAAGACTTTAGAATTTGTAACTTCACTTTTTGCTATTTAAAATTTATTAAGCACTGACAGTGTGGCATTGAAGTACTTTATAGAACATTTATTATCTTTGCCTGAATTTGTAACTTCACTTTTTGCTATTTAAAACTTATTAAGCACTGACAGTGTGGCATTGAAGTACTTTATAGAACATCTATTATCTTTGCCTTTGAGTCTTACATTCCTTACATAATGTACATTTTTAAAAACACAATACAGTACATGACATCGTAAAAAGATTATGTGAACCTAGACTGAGTCCTTATATGGTGAAATTTTGTAAGATTCAGTGTTTTATTTACGTCATGGTAACTGATGACTAAATGGATGAAAATGGAGGACTTTATGTGAAAAAGAAATGGAAAGCAATATGTCAAGTATATGTGTAATCCTTTAACTCTTGACCTCTGTAGTTTGAATTCTATTATAATAGACATCTAATGACCACTGGGACCAATTATAAGTGGATTCTCTTGGAATTACAATGCCCTCATTTTTCACAATGATGTAAGGAAACAATAATATATGCTTTGCAGATAAGCTATTTAATACTTGTTGAAAAATAATTTCTATTTGGTTTTGTAATATAATATATTCTGGAAATACATTTTCCTAATTTGTTTTAGTTTGATTAAAGCACACAAGGAGGCAGTTTTAAACCTTTTGATCGGGGTTAACCATACTGTTAAATAAAATTTTTAAAATCCACTTACTGTGGGTATCCAAGAATGGATTGTGTGTGAAAGGAAAAGTATAGATCAGGAACGTGACCATGTTCCTTGCAGCTGCTAATGTCATAGTGATGTCTCTCCAACCTCTTGCATAGAGGAAATATTTTTCATTAGCTGTGTATTTTCTGACAGTATACCAAAGAATGCACACGGAATGTAAGTATCTAGAAAGCAAAATTTAGGAAATTTAAGAGACTTTAGGCAAAACCTCCATTGTAAATTATTCTTTAACAGTGTCCCTGAAAATATCTTTGAAAGGAAAAAGTTTCACAATACATTGTGTTTTACCTAATATATTAGTTTTTTTGTGACTCAAGCACAATAGGCATGATTCTTTGGAGAGGTCAGAGTGATGCCTGTATAAATATCATGTGATGGCCGATGGAAATATTTTGTTCAGAAAAAGGAAAAATGTTGATGGATGGATGCCAGACTTTACTTTTCCTTAGCCTTATAATCACCCACTGTGGGCTTCCCTGGTGGCGCAGTAGTTGAGAATCTGCCTGCCAATGCAGCGGACACGGGTTCGAGCCCTGGTCTGGGAAGATCCCACATGCCGCGGAGCAACTAGGCCCGTGAGCCACAACTACTGAGCCTGCGCGTCTGGAGCCTGTGCTCCGCAACAAGAGAGGCCGCGATAGTGAGAGGCCCGTGCACCGCGATGAAGAGTGGCCCCCGCTTGCCGCAAGTAGAGAAAGCCCTCGCACAGAAACGAAGACCCAACACAGCCAAAAATAAATAAATAAAATTTAAAAAATAATAATAATAATCACCCACTGTGACAGAGATGGCTAATTGTGCTCCAGTATCTGTTTTCACCACCTCACATAGTATTAGAACTCCTAATTTTTAGCTGGCCACATGGCTGCTCAGAATAAATACTGTTTCCTAGCCTCTCTTGAAGCTAGGTGTGTGATGGCCATCTGTTGACAGATGTTAATGAAAGAGGTGCACACAACTTCCAGTAAGTGCCACTTAAGGGAGGGAGCATGACTTTCTTCTCCCCTTCCTTCTTCCTGCAGGCTGGAATGTAGAGATGATGGCTAGACTGTAAGCAGACATCATGGATCAAGATGTGACCTAGGGGATTACTGGTGTATGACAAATTACCACACAATTTTAGCAGCTTAAAACAACAAACACTATCTTGCAGTTTCTGTGTTCAGGAATTCAGGAATGGCTTAGCTGGGTGGTTCTGTCTCAGAGTCTCTCGAGAGGTTGTAGTCAAGCTGTTGGCCAGAGCTGCAGTCAACGGAAGGCTCAAAGGAGCTGGAGGATCCTCTCCCAGGATGGTTTATTCACATGGCTGTTGGCAGGAGGCATCAGTTCCATGCTGGCTATTGACAATAGGACATTTCCATAGGACCGCTTGAGTGTTCACGTGGCATGTCATCTGGCTTTTCCACAAGTGAGTAATCCAAGAGAGAGCAAGGAGAAAGCTGCAATGTCTTTTATTACTTAGTTTTTTTAAGTGTCACATCATCACTCTGCCATACTCTTTACTATAAATAGCTCACTAAATCTAGCCCACATTCAAGGGGAGGGAACTAGATGCCACTTCTTGAAAAGAAGAACTTTGTGGTAGACAAAATCATTGCCTGTGACCACTCCCACCCCCGGCCAAAAATATCCATATCTTAATCCCCAGAACCAGTGAATATGCTACCTTACATGGAATAAAGAACTTTGCTGATGTAATTAAGTATCTTGAGATAGGGAAATTATCATGGATTATCTGGGTAGGATTAATTTAATCACAAGAGTCCTTATAAGAGGAAGGCAAGAGGATCAGAATGAGAGTAGTAAATGTAATGATGGAAGCAGGTCAGAGTGATATGGCCATGTGTCAAGGAATGAACACAGCCTTTAGATGCTGGCAAAGGTAAGAATGGATTTTCCTCTAGAGCCTCCAGAAGGAATGCAGCCTTTGATTTTAGCCCTGTACGACCCATTTAGGACTTCTGACCTCCATAAATGTAAGGTAAAAAATTGCTGCTTTTTACCACAAACCATGATGTTTGTGGTAATTTGCTACAGTAGCAATGGAAAACTAATACAAGCATCAAAGTATTTGTGGACATATTTTAAAATCATCACGGTCCACCCTCTGGTCACAAGTTATTATTTTTTAAAAATATTTATTTATTTATTTATTTATTTATTTATTTAGGCTGTGCCGGGTCTTAGCTGCAGCATTCGGGCTCTTTGCTGCAGCAGCATGCAGACTTCTTAGTTGTTCATGCGGACTTCTTAGTTGCGGCATGTGGACTCAGTTGCGGCATGTGGTCTCTTAGTTGTGGCATGCATGCGGGATCTAGTTCCCCGACCAGGGATCAAACCCGGGCCCCCTGCATTGGGAGCACGGAGTCTTACGCACTGGACCAGCAGGGAAGTCCCATGGTCACAAATTTATAGTCCTCCCACATGCAAAATAAACTCACCCCTTCCAAGCCCCCCAAGTCTTACCCTATTACAGCATTGTTGGAGGAGGTAATCAAGAAGATGAGACTGCTGGATGACCCACAAGCTGAACCTGGCCAACTGGAGCTTCCTTACTTCCTCGCCTGTCCTTGGCATATACATTTTGCCTACTGTACTGTTTCCACAGTGGGAACTTTCTCAAGGACGTAGCCTTGAGACAGTAAGGTGTTGTTGAGACTGTCTGGATGTTATATATGACTGAACCTAGTTAAAGCCTCTATATAAACTTAAAATTAAAAAAAATTTTTTATTGAAGTATAGTTGATGTACAATATTATATAAGTTACAATAGAGTGATTCACAATTTTTAAAGGTTATACTCCATTTATAGTTATTTTAAAATATTGGCTATATTCCCTGTGCTGTACTTTTACTTTATACATAATAGTTTGTACTTCTTAATCCTCTACCCCTATACTGCCCCTTCCTACTTCCCAGAGCCTCTATATAAACTTTCAGGGTTCTGGTGGGTGGGTGCAGAGATCTACTTGTCTTGCAGCCTCCCAAGACAAGCCTCGTATGTAAGTTCCCTTGCTTATTAAACCTGCCACCTACCAATGTGGAGTGGTCTGCCTCTTTCTTTCTTTGGTCTCTCCCTGCCCTTCATGTGGGGGGCTGGTTTCAGATTTCACCCCGGGAAGCTCCCAAGGTCGCAAACTAACAAGCATCAGCTCAAAGTCCAGAGTCTTATCCTCTAAATATATCCAGGGGTATATAGGCTTCTTGGGTGAATTCCTCATATACAGCTACTTGAGTACCTCTCAACCTGAAGTCCTGTGAACTAAAGAAAAAAGCTATATGCTTCCTTCCTACAACAACCAATGTAAAATGGTGGGATAGATGGGATAACTACTACAGACACTCCTGTTCCAACAGACAGAAAACAGGAGGTGCACAGAAGTTCCTGGTCCATTGCAATTCTCAAATTCACTCAGGTACAGGTTTGCAGTTCCACCTTCAAGGCCTCAGAATAATTCTCCACGGCTCTAGGTTCTACCCTGTAGGCTCTTTGTTACACCCTCTAAGTCATCCTTTTTTCATGAAAGGTAGCCCGTGTTTGCACCTAAATAGTTTTCTCAGCCTGCTCCCTGCTCATAGAACATGAGGGTCCAAAGGCCTCTTTTCTTTCTGTACTCTGTCTCTTTAAGGCCAAGCTGGCAGTGTTTCTGACAGTACAATTCTCTTTTAAAATTGTGAATTTCCTGTGAATCTTACTGGGGTTCAGTCCATGAGATAAAAGCCATATCCATAAATATCTTTGAGATAAATCTTTCTCTACCTTGAGCTCCTGCCGAAGGAAAAAAGCCTTCAGCTTTTTAGAAGCCCTATTGTTTAAATGAGAAGATCTGAGAAGCATAACCTTAAAATTTTTAGAGTCTTTAGTTTGATTGAAAGATACCCTGAGGTAGCTCCATTAAATCACCCCTGGAACAGAAACCATTGGAACAATACAATAGAAGAAGCCTATGTACCTGCAACTATGGTACACATTAGCCCTGGAGTGACTATCTCTGAACCTCTTGAATGTGAGAGAGAAACAAAATTCTGTCTCGCTTAGTCAACTATTATTTAGGAATTTTCTGTTACCGGCAAAAGAATCTAATCCTAACTAATATATACTTGGTGCTATTTGGTGGGGGGGGGGCGGTCTATGACTAATACAGTACCTAACTAGCTCATGAATAGATTCAGTGCTAAAAAAACTACAAGTGTTCAAGATTTTTAAAGCATTCATAGTCTGTTGATCAGCATACAGACTGCAGCCATTAGAGTCCTTACACATTTGAAATTGATGCTTTATGAATTGGTGGAAAATGGGATGAGTCATTAATAGAGGTGACTGTAAACAAGGTGGGGGGCGTGGGGAAGTAGGGAATGGAGAGTGGGGTGTTTACAGAAATAAAAGACATGGTCTCAGCACTCAGATTACATATAGACTATTTAGGGAGATAAACTGTATACATTTTGAACGTACTAAAGAATGTCTACAGAGCAGGGTTTAAGGTACAAATGATCATAGCAGTATCCCTGAAGGAATTAACTATGGTAACATATTGAGTACTATACATACAGTTTTGAATTATCACAATCCAGGGAAAATTGAGGCTTAGATAGCATGGGTAATTTGCCCCACCAGGTGCAATGAATAAACAGGATTTGAATTTGGATTCATCTGTCTCTAAAGCACATGCTGTTCACCACATGTAAATAATGGAGAGCTCAGGTTGGATCGATCAATGTGAACAATTTTACCTATATGTTTGTAAAGAAAAGATACTTTAAATCGTGGGCTATTTTCAAAACACTCTGCTTGACCGAGCATTTACAACTTTAGTTTAACAAGCCTTAAAGACGATTAATTTCATCGAATTGGATTCATACGACGTTTTAGGGACTCCTGCAGAAAGCCATGAACAATTGCTTTGTGTATTTTCTTTCACCAATATCATTTCATCTGCATGATGCATGAAAAGAAAAGTTGATTTTCAGCAAAAAAACAAAGTATCTGTTCCAAAAGTAGAGTTAGTCCTCTGAAGGGCAGCCTAGAACAAATCTCAGTAAGGTTGTGGGACAAACGGCTTGGAGCCACTGTCCATTACTAAGTAATAGTAGCGAAGCAGGATGGAATGTTTTAGGAGAAAGGGAGGGCGGGAGGTGTTCAAACGATGGATAGAAGATAACATTGAAATGGGATCAGATGGGGAAGGACAGCGGACCAGAGAATGAACACAGCTACCAGAAGAGCAGAGAGCGCGTAGGATGCAGGGAGAAATCGAGGTCCAGGGTGCAAGAAGGAAAGCTCGGAGATGAGCCCCGCCACTCGTGTCCAGGCCGTCGACCCCCGGCCGGGTGAGGTCACAGGCCCTTATGAGGTGGGGCAGACGGGTGCGGCCGCAGCGCTGTCTAGTCCGGGCGGAGGCGGCGGCGACCTCAGCCGCTGCCCGGAACCCCGAAGCCCCTGCAAGGCGGCCGTGGCGGCGGCATCCGAGGAAGCCTGGGCCCCGCGATCGCCCAGCGCCGGCTGCTCAGTGGGCGGAGCATCAGGGCGGTCAGGTGACCCGGGGGCGGGGCCTCGTTGCGCCAGAGCCTGGGAAGGAGGTGGAGCGAGAGCGTCGCGCCGAACGAGGGGTCGAGGGGCTGAAGCACCTGCGTGAGGACCCGCAGACACCTGAGGGAGCGAGGGACAGATTGGGGAGCCGTAGGGGGCCGACGGTGGTACCTTCAGGGGACAGAGGTGGGTAGGGGAGACCTGCTAAGGCGATGGGGAGGAACAGCCTCCGAGGCTGAGGGAGAGAGTACGGCCACGCGGTGTGAGGTACAAAGTAGAACAGTTCCGGAGATGAGTGAAGAAGGTTCCAGAAAGGGCAGTGAGGTGACGAGGCGGACAGTCAAGGGGCAGAGTGAGGGATGACTGGGCCGGAGCCAGCGGTCCCTCAGAAATGGTGGTGGTTCTCGGAGGGTGGCGGTCACTGTGGCGGGGAGACTTCCCTGCTCCTTCGCATACAGTTAGACCTCCGTTAGAGCACTTGTTGCCACCTTCGCGGGTGGTTTTCTTGTCTACTTGTCTACTTGCTTTTGTTCCCAAAGAAGTCGTAAGCTTCACAAGAGCAGGGCCCCTTGGAATCCTTCACAGCGCGGGGTTTTGCATGAAGTGGATGTTCACTTAATATTTGTTAAACAAAGGTGGCGATTGTGGGTAATCAGTAGATGCAGTGACGTGGTTATACAGCTGCATTTAATGGACGTGTGCCGTCAACAAAAGTGGAGAAGAGTGAGTGAGTGAGGCAGCTCGTGAGGGAAGCGGTGTGAAAGGAAAGAGTGGAAGGTACTTTGTGAGGGGATGTCACTCTGAGAAGCAGTCAGTTATTCTGTGGAGGTGATGATAATTCACCAAGGGAGAAGGTACAACTGTGGAAGCACAATGTAAACCTTAAGGCCCTAAACAAAATTAAGTCTTATTTTGGGCTTTTGGAGTCAGAAGCTCTTTGTTTTCTGCCTCAGCTCTGCCTCTCGGTTTACTAGGAAGCAATGGAGTTTTACTGAACTATCCCTGAATTCAGGAGTCAGAGACCTGAATTTTGCTGCTATGTATTTTCTTGTGTACTTTGTGTGCGCAAATCACAATCTCTTTGTGCATCAATTTCCTCATGTGTAATTAATAATTAAGGGGTTAGACTGGAAAGATTTCTAAGATCATTCTATTTCTGTTATGGATTCTGTGATGTCATGTAACATCAAACAAGGAGTCCCCGCCCCCCCACCCCCCAGCCCTTGACATATATCTTTTTTTTTTTAAGATTTATTATTATTTATTTATTTTTGGTTGCGTCGGGTCTTAGTTGCGGCACTCGCGATCTTCGTTGGGGCATGCGGGCTCTTCGTCGTGATGCATGAGCTTCTCTCTAGTTGCCGCACGCGGGCTTCTCTCTAGTTGTGGCCTGTGGGTTTTCTCTCTCTAGTTGTGGCGCGTGGGCTCCAGGTCGCGTGGGCTCTGTAGTTTGCGGCATGCAGGCTCTCTAATTGAGGTACGTGAGCTCAGTAGTTGTGACACGCGGGCTTAGTTTACCCGTGGCATGTGGGATCTTAGTTCCCTGACCAGGAATCGAACCCCCGTCCCCTGCATTGTAAGGCAGATTCTTTGCCACTGAACCACCAGGGAAGTCCCTAACATATATCTTTTAAGTTACAAAATTTTGAAAATTCTATACTTTGCCAAGGACTGGAAAACCATTTAGTAACAAATACAACAGCTTGATCTACATAGGGAATGAATCAATCATGATATTAAAAAAATACCTTTGATGTATCAGAGGGTTTTGAATTTTCTCACTTCTTTTTGGTAGTTTTTGATGAGTCAGATGATGACTACCAAGAAGTAAAGGAAAATGAGAAGGGATGGTGTGTGTGTGGGAGTGTGGTGGGCAGAATACAGGATATGGCTGCTGGTGGCTGTTTTGTCTCTTACTCTTCTAGTACCACTGGGACCTTTGCTGGAATAGATGCCCTTCGTGCTTCTCATAGCTGTTTCTAGACTTTTCTTCCTCCCATTCTCAAAACTTTCAGTTTTGCACCTCACATCAGATTATACCATACACTACTACTCCTTGTTGCAGTCAAATTTCAGCTCCAGGCCTTCTACCACTCTAGCAATACTTCTGTCATAATTCTTGTGATTTTAGTATTCACATAGATGATCCTTTGAATATCTGGTCTCTCAGTTCTTGCCCTCCTCTCCTACAATAATTTCACCTTTCCTCAGTCACTTGCTCCCTTCATAGCTTCTGTCTTATATTACCAATAACTGCAACTCTGTTATCTCAATACGCTGCACTCTCCAGCCATCACATTCCTACTTTTATTTTAAAAAAATTTTTTTTAAATGTCACCCATTCTCTCTTGTCCTTACTTCCCACCCACCTACTCAGTTTGTTTCATGGTCAGTAATTAAAACCACTCCCTTTCATTTCCCCCCAGTTCCCTTACCACCTTTTCAGTTCATTTTACTTTCTTGGCTAAATCATAACCCTAGATTTAATCTAGATCTCTGCCTACTGAGTTTCAGCATTTTTGCAATGAACATGGTTGGAGGAAAACACACAACCATGATTACTCTTCACTTTAAATTCATGATCACTTACCTAAAGGGACCCTTCAAGCTGTCCAGCAATCATATCAGATTCCCCTGGGCTATTAATTCTTTTTTTTTTAAATTTATATTACCATTTATTAGTTTTACCCGTTCCTTAAATTTTTTTATTTTATTATTTTATTTATTGAAGTATAGTTGATTATATGACAGTATTATATTAGTTTCAGGTGTACAACATAACAATTCAATATTTTTATAGGTTATACTCCATTTAAAGTTACTACAAAATAATGGCTATATTTCCCTGTACTGTACAATATATCCTTGTTGCTTATTTATTTTATACATAGTTGTTTGTGTCTCTTAATCCCATAACACTATTTTAGCCCTCCCCACTTCCCTCTCCCTACTGGTAACCAGGAGTTTGTTCTCTGTTTCTGTTTTGTTACATACATTCATTTGTTTTCTTTTTAGATCCACATATAGGTGATAATATAAAGTATTTGTGTTTCTCTGTCTGACCTATTTCACTAAGCCTAATACCCTCTAGGTTCATCCATGTTGTTGCAAATGTCAGAATATCATTCTTTTTTATGGCTCAGTAATATTCCATATCACACACACACACACATATCATATCACATCATCTTTATCCATTCGTCTTTTTTTTAATAGATTTATTTATTTATTTATTTTTGGCTGCATTGGGTCTTTGTGCTGCGCACGGGCTTCTCTTTGTGGTGGCTTCTCTTGTTGCGGAGCATGGGCTCTAGGCACATGGGCTTCAGTAGTTGTGGCTCACTGGCTTCAGTAGTTGTGGCTCACGGGCTCTAAAGCACAGGCTCAGTAGTTGTGGCATATGGGCTTAGTTGCTCTGCAGCATATGGGCTCTTCCCAGACCAGGGATCGAACCCATGTCCCCTGCATTGGCAGGCGGATTCTTAACCACTGCGCCACCAGGGAAGCCCTATCCATTCATCTTTTGATGGACACTTAGGTTGCTTCCATGTCTTGGCTATTGTAAGTAGTGCTGCTATGAACATTGGGGTGCATGTATCTTTTTGAATTAGTGTTTTCATTTTCTTAGGATACATACCCAGGAGTGGAATTGCTGGATCATGTTCTATTTTTAGTTTTTTTTAGGAACCTCCATATTGTTTTCCATAGCGGGTGCACCGATTTACAATCCTACCAACAGTGTACTTGGGTTCCCTTTTCTCTACATCCTCGCCAACATTTGTTATTTGTAGACTTTTTGATGATAGCCATTCCAACAGGTGTGAGTTGATTGGACTATTACTTCTTCCACTCTCCTAGGTGACTATTTTATTACAATGCTTCTCTCCTCAAACCTCCAGCTCCTCCTCTCACATCCTCATTCTCTGTTGATTACTTTGCTTCCTGTTTCACTAAGAAGACTAAAGCAATCAGAGATGATTTCCACTAGCTCCCACGATCACACCTACTCACCTACTCTACATGTAATTATGCCCAGTTACTCCGCCATGTCTCTTACTACTGTGAATATGTGCTTAGCTAAGGCCAGACCCTCCCCTTCTGCCCTAAATCCCATTTCCTTTCTCCTACTTGAGAATATTGTTCCAGTAGCTCTCCCCTCCTATATGATCAATTTTTGCTCTTCCACTACATTATATCTATCAGCATATGAACATTTCTTTATCTTTCCCCATCTTAAAACCTCAGAACTGCTCTGACCCCTCAGCTACTACCTCATTTCTCTTTCCCTTTATAGAATAACTCCTTGAGTCATCTCTTCTGGCTGTCTCCAATTTCTGTCCCCCATTCTCTCTTAAACTCACTCCAAGGACATTATTTCTGTATCATAACACCCAAGTGGCTCCTGTTAGGGTAGTTGGTGTCCTCCATGTTGCAATATATATGTGTTGAATTCATGGATGGAGGGATGAATGGATTGGAGAAAAGGGATACGACTCTTTTTACTTTCCTTGGTTTGCCCTTGCAAGTTCGCATATATGTCGTAGGATTAAAAGAGTTAAGAAACAATTCTGTTGTCAGAGTTATGGGAAAGAGACTTCCTGTGCTATTTTTTCTCTTAGCTTGCAGAGACTTATGTGGTATCTGATTTATCCAGCAGATTGAGCCCTGCCAACTTTTTGATAATCTGATCAATAATTATGAAACAGGTCTCCCTTTCAAAGTTTATTTAAATCGTGCTTACTCTGCTTAATTAAGTACTTTGATGACCTAAGAACTCTTGGTGAGTAAGCTCAGTAGGGACAGAATTCCTTCCTCCCTTCCTCCCTCTTCCCTCCCCCTCCCTCCCTCCTTCTCTGCCTCTCTCCTTCCCTCTCTTCTTTCTTTCCTTCTTTTACAGTATGTCTATAGCACTGTGCTTTGTTCTGTGAGAAATAATTCAAAGAATGATGAGATACCAGCCCATTCCTTAGAAATTGGTGTAAGAGCTATACATGTGATAATTAAATAAAAATACAAGGCAAATGATTAATGCCAGTTGAATAATGAAGACAATAAGAAAAATGAAGACAGTAAGTGCTATGCCAAGAAGTTTAGAGGTGAAGATTGAACTGGTTAGAGAAGCTTTCGAAGAGGTTATATAGAGTGGGTTGCTGGGGAAACCTGTACAGCCTTCTAATGTCTTCTGAGATAGGTATTTTTAATGTGGTTTCATTTTATTTTTAACATGTTTTGAATTCCAGGAATGTTGGGCATACCACATTCAACAGTAATTACAATAACATTTACAGAAATAAATTATTTTAAAGTACTGTCTCTCTATTAGACAGAATATTAATACTTGCAGTTAAACTTCACAATATGAAAAAGATACTAATAATTGCAACTAACAATGTAATGTCGCTAGCAATGTAATAAACCACTCATCAAATGTGACTCAGATATAAGTAAAAGATATTGTGAAAAATTTGGGAAATTCTAAATTTCTAAAGTTGGTTATCACGTTTACATAGTGTAGAACTGGCTAAAACATTTTTTGTTTGCAATAGTATTGTTTTGAGAGGCAATGTTGTGTGGTGCTGAAGACCACAGGCTCTTGAGTTAGGATGCCTGAATTCAAAATCTGACTCCACTGTTCGTTGGCTGTGGAATCTTGGGCAATTTGATCTAAGTTTTTATTTTCCTCATCTGTAAAATAGAATGATAATTCCTTGAAAGGTAGTTTTCAGGAATAAATGAAATAATGCAGGTCAAAGTGTTTATCATAATGTCTCACAATAAGTATTTAATAGCATTAGCAATTACTGGCTATGTTAGTAGTTCTGCTTAACTGGGCTTATTTGAATAAGTACCTATAACAGCTTTCTGCTTTTCATGACATTTGAATTTGGGTTTCTATTCTCCTCCTTATACCACAAAGGTAAAGTTAAAGGACTGGATGATCTCCTGTGATTTATGATCTATTAACTGCCTTTTCTAGCTTTTGTATATATATGTGAGTTGGGAAATGTCTGTTAGGTATTGTGCTATAAGTGAGTGTTACATTGAAAGAATAACTTAAGGTAGTTAAATATAATTACTTATGTCTCCTAAACAGGGATATGATTTTTTATTTTTCTCTTTTTGGCAGGAAATCATTTTGTGCTACTGTTCATTCACACTTGTTCATCAAGTTCTTTGAGTCCTCAAGGGCAGAATTTACCTCTAAACAGAAAGATGGAAACTAAAGTACATTTATTTTGCCAGGTATTTTTCAAAACAGTTTCTAAAGTTTCCTTCCTTTTCTTTCTTAAAAATTAGTTTACATTACCTCACACCCATAATCAGTAAGCAGATTCATAGCAACATAGTCATATGATCTTGCTTAATAACTGAGGTGACCTTTGAACTCTTTTAGTGGATATATGTTGAACTCTCATCCCAGCAATCCATGTAGTATCGAGAGATCTGTGATGTGTGATGAGAGTATTTTTGGGGAAAGGGACAGGGACAATTTTTCAGGAGACCAAAGGATTTAAACCTACATGAGAGGTTGTAGACAATGTAATTAATATGGCAGTCTAATCAAAAGGTAATTTAAAAGATACCAAGTTTCTCTAGCCCTCTTATCTGTGATTCAGGGGATATTCTTATGTATTGGCCAGTATTGTGTCAATAAAAACAAATCTGGACTTAGTATGGAGAGACTTTTTTCAAAAGGATTATTGTAAGGGAGGAAAGAAACTATAGAAATAGGAGGAGGGGGGGACTATTGCAATAGGGAGAACACTGTGACCGTAAGATCTGCAAGCATATCCAAGGTTTAGGGAAAAAGGGTTTTCTTTTCTTTCCTTTTTGTTTTTTTTAAAATTTTACTTTATTATTATTTTTAAATTTTTATTTTATATTGGAGTATAGTTGATTAACAATGTTGTGTTAGTTTCAGGTGTACAGCAAAGTGATTAAAAGGGTTTTCTTTTATAGAGAGGAGTAAACAAGGCTAGGAAGAGCTGGGTATGGGGAAATGGGATGTTAGAGTGGCATGATCGGATAAATAGATCAGAGAATATTTTACTGAGAGGCCAGCCTATTTTCTGGAGGGGTTGCATGCTAACTGGCTCAGGCTGAGGGTGGGCCAAAGTTCAGGGGCTTGGAGAAGGAGAGAAGCTTAACCAAAGCCTAGTTAATACGCATTTTGTCCTGATTAATTGGTGAGGATAAAACAGTTCAGCTAACCATTTATGAGGCAAAGAAAGGAAAATTTGAAGGTGTTTGGCCTTGTCATAGGTAAACAAGAGGGGTATGTGGTAAGTCTTATCTAAATCATTTGAGGAAGGGTGGTTCTTTGCAGTCAGCCATTATCCAGAACACAAAAGAATGAGGGAATTCTTCTTTCACTGTTTTTCAGGAGCACAAGACTCAGGTAGAATTTAACATTGTCAGTTGAGAGTCTTAATCTTTTTTTTTTTTTTTCATATCTGAATATGGACTTTCTAAATTATTTTATTTTATTTTATTTTTTAACATCTTTATTGGAGCATAATTGCTTTACAATGGTGTGTTAGTTTCTGCTTTATAACAAAGTGAATCAGTTATGCATATACATATATCCCCATATCTCTTCCCTCTTGCATCTCCCTCCCTCCCACCCTCCCTATCCCACCCCTCTAGGTGGTCACAAAGCACCGAGCTGATCTCCCTGTGCTATGTGGCTGCTTCCCACTAGCTATCTATTTTACATTTGGTAGTATATATAAGTCCATACCACTCTCTCACTTTGTCCCAACTTACCCTTCCCCCTCCCCGTGTCCTCAAGTCCATTCTCTACATCTGCGTCTTTATTCCTGTCCTGCCCCTAGGTTCTTCAGAACCATTTTTTTTTTTTTTTTTTTTTTTAGATTCCATGTATATGTGTTAGCATACTGTATTTATTTTTCTCTTTCTGACTTACTTCACTCTGTATGACAGACTCTAGGTCCATCCACCTCACTACAAATAACTCAATTTCGTTTCTTTTTATGGCTGAGCAATATTCCATGAGAGTCTTAATCTTTAAATTTATTCTTTTAGCGGATCTGGTGCCACCATATGAGACATGTACCTATACTGTAATTCCAAAAAACAATTTCAGGGGCTTCTTGCCAAGTACTGAGACATGTAATATATATGTATATATTAACCTGTTCCATCTTTTTATATGTAATACTTTATTGATTGTACCCTTATAAACTGATTTTGAAGATGAATTCTTAAATATTAAAAAAGTTAACAATATTAATATATCATACCAATTTATTCCCTTAAACTATATAGTTTGTATTTTACAGATGGTTCACCTTTATCCGTAGAGTTTTAGAAATTCTTTTCTTCCTTTTCTGTGTTGTTAAAGTTTCTATTCACTATTTGTTTCTGTTTATCAGGCCTTTGATAACAGGTTTTTGTGCCCCTCTGTCTTTTTAGATCCCCTTCTTCTTCTTTGAATGGTTTCGATTTTGGGTCATTTTTCTTAACCTCTCTGCTAATTCTTTCATCATTTGTAATAAACATCTCATCAGGACAGCAAATCAGATTGCCTTTTAGAAACAAGTTTTTAAAGGTGTGTCTCTGTTGTAAGATAAATGTGTGCAAATTCTAAAAGTCACTGAAATAGTTCTCTTAATTTCTATCTAATGCAGAAATAGAGGTCTCTCTAAACTCCCATGGTAATCTGCATTATAAATTGCCTGTGTAATCTGTTCAGGGATTAAAAACTAATGTACCTTTGATCAACTAGACGCAGTCCAAACTGCAAACTGCCGTATTTCAAGAAAGAGAATATTTCCAACTTCATTCCTCTTTTTCTAAACATGTTAATTGCTCTTGGGCTCTAGTTGTTTGTTTGTTTGTTTTTTGGGGGGGTTTCTATTTAGAAGGAATATAGCTTTTTTTTTTTAATAGACTTTATTTTTTAAGAGCAGTTTTAGATTCACAGCAAAATTGAGTGGATGTGTTTTAGATTCACAGCAAAATTGAGTGGATAGTACAGGTTACTATATACCCTGTGCCCCACAGCCTCCTCCACTATCAATACCCTTCATCACTGTGGTCCATTTGTTATAACTGATGAACCTGTATTGACACATCATTATCACCCAAAGTCCATAGTTTGTATTAGAGTTGACTCTTGATGTTGTACATTCTATGGGTTTGGACAAATGTGTGATGACATGTAGCCACTATTAAAATGTTATATAGAATAGTTTCACTGCCCTGAAATCCTCTGTGCTCTTCTCAGCCCCCACCTACCACTAGTAACCACTGATCTTTTTATTATTTCAATAGTTTTGCCTTTTCCAGAATGTCATATAGTTGGAATCATACAGTATGTAGCTTTCACAGAATGTCTGCTTTCACTTAGCAGTATACATTTAAGTTTCCTCCATGTCTTTTCATGGCTTGATAGCTCATTTCTTTTTAGCACTGAATAGTCTTCCACGGTCTGAATGTATCACAGTTTATCCCCTGATCTACTGAAGAACATCTTGGTTTTTTACAAGTTTTGGCAATCATGAATAAAGCTATAAACGTCCGTGTTCAGGTTTTTGTGTGGATATACTTTTTCAACTCCTTTGGGTAAACATGGAGAAGTGCAATTGCTGGATTGTATGCTAAGAGTATGTTTAGTTTTGTAAGAGGCTGTGAAATTGTCTTACAAAACAGCTATACCATTTTGCATTCCCACCAGCAATGAATGAGAGTTCCTCTTGCTTCACATTCTTGCCAGCATTTGGTGTTGTCTGTGTTTTGGATTTGGCTATTCTAATAGACGTGTGGTGGTATCTTGATATTTTAATTTGTAATTCCCTAATGACATGATGTTGAACATCTTTTCATGTGCTTGTTTGCCATTCGTATATCTTCTTTGGTGAGGTGTCTGTTAAGATCTTTTGCCCATTTTTTAATTGGGTTGTTCTTTTTCTTATTGTTGAGTTTTAAGAGTTCCTTGTATAGTTTTGAATATACAAAATAAAGATACATTGCATACAGTCCCTTATCAGATATGTCTTTTGCAAATATTTTCTCCCAGTCTATGAGTTGTCCTCTCATCTGCTTGACAGTGTCTTTCACAAAGCAGAAATTTTTAATTAATGAAGTTAAGTTTAATGATGCCTTGAGAACTAGATTTAATAAGTGTTAGATATATTCATGAATGCTGTGCATTTGTAGCTGCATAATGCACTAAGGAAAGTTGGAGTCATTTAGAATATATACCTAATCCAGACTAATGCATTAACTAACTCTTTTCAACAAAATTCTTTTCGATAGCACCATTTTAGAGAGAATATTGATCTAAAATGAATGATTTGACCCAGTATGTCATATTTAATTTATGTGTGCAAAGAGAACATGGCTG
Organism: Balaenoptera ricei; assembly: GCF_028023285.1. Classification (NCBI taxonomy): domain Eukaryota; kingdom Metazoa; phylum Chordata; class Mammalia; order Artiodactyla; family Balaenopteridae; genus Balaenoptera; species Balaenoptera ricei. The sequence continues at coordinate 16,321,110 of NC_082658.1, read as the reverse complement.
ACTGTGGCTTTTGATTGCTCCCCAGGGAGAAGAAAATACTGATTTATCAGATGATGACTATAATTCTTTTGCAACTGATTTGCCATCAAGAAATATTGACAGCAAGAAATACATCAAGTTTTCTAAAACAACAGAGAAGAGAATTTCACCTGAAGTTACGGGTTTGAGCCCAGAACACACTAAAAAGTAAGTTAAACTGTGAGGTTACTTAATTGAATTATGCTTTTGCCAGTTTAAGAGAACCAAAAATGTAACTCATGTGTTCTCATAATGTACTAAGTATGGTGGATCATGCATATTGGTGGCCATTCTTTTAGGGGCATGGTTTTAATTCCTAGATAACCATTCTCATATTTTTCTCACTTCTCTCACAGCCATGTGGAAGCCTGTAAGTTATCATAGGTTTCCAGTTATAAGAAAGTCATTATCCATATGTCTGTCCTTTTTTTTTTTTTGATGAATAATATTGTAATTTATTAAAATGTACAATGTGGTGATTTGATGTATGTATTCATTGAGAAATGATTACCACCATCAAGTTAAGTAACATATTCATCACCCCACATATTTACATCATCATCATCATCATTATTATTCATTTGGTGAGAACACAAGTTCTACTCTCAGCAAATTTCAGTTATACAGTACAGGATTATTAACTATAGTCACCTTGTGGCTTGGCTTTTTTAAAAAAATCATGTGTAAGTGATATCCTATAGTATTTGTCTTTCTCTGTTTGACTTATTTCACTTTGCATAATGCCATCAAGGTCCATCCATGTTGTTCCCTTCTTTCTCATGGCTAAATATATTGTATTCCATTGTATATATTTACCACATCTTCTTTAACTATTCATCTGTTGACAGACACTTATATAGTTTCCATATCTTGGCTATTTTGAATAATGCTGCAATGAACATGGGAGTGCAGATACCTCTTTGAGATCCTGTTTTCATTTCCTTGGATATATACCCAGAAGTGGATTCCTGGATCATATGGTAGTTCTGTTTTTAATTGTTTTGAGGAACCTCTCCATACTGTTTTCCATGGTGACTGTACCAACTTATATTCCCACCAACAGTGTATAAGCGTTCTCGTTTCTCCACATTCTTGCCAACACTTGTTATCTCCTGTCTTCTTTTTTTTTTTTTTAACATCTTTATTGGAGTATAATTGCTTTACAATGGTGTGTTAGTTTCTGCTTTATAACAAAGTGAATCAGTTATACATATACATATATACCCATATCTCTTCCCTGTTGCATCTCCCTCCCTCCCACCCTCCCTATCCCATCCCTCTAGGTGGTCACAAAGCACCGAGCTGATCTCCCTGTGCTATGTGGCTGTTTCCCACTAGCTATCTATTTTACATTTGGTAGTGTATATATGTCCATGCCACTCTCTCACTTTGTCCCAGCTTACCCTTCCCCCTCCCCGTGTCCTCAAGTCCATTCTCTAGTAGGTCTGCGTCTTTATTTCCATCTTGCCCCTAGGTTCTTCATGACCATTTTTTTTTTTTTTTTAGATTCCATATATATGTGTTAATATATGGTATTTGTTTTTCTCTTTCTGACTTACTTCGCTCTGTATGACAAACTCTAGGTCCATCCACCTCACTACAAATAACTCAGTTTCGTTTCTTTTTATGGCTGAGTAATATTCCATTGTATATATGTGCCACATCTTCTTTATCCATTCATCTGTTGATGGACACTTAGATTGCTTCCATGTCCTGGCTATTGTAAATAGAGCTGCAATGAACATTGTGGTACATGTTTCTTTTTGAATTATGTTTTTCTCAGGGTATATGCCCAGTAGTGGGATTGCTGGGTCATATGGTAGTTCTGTTTTTGGTTTTCTAAGGAACCTCCACACTGTTCTCCATAGTGGCTGTATCAATTTACATTCCCACCAACAGTGCAAGAGGGTTCCCTTTTCTCCACACCCTCTCCAGAATTTACTGTTTGTAGATTTTTTGATGATGGCCATTCTGACCGGTGTGAGATGATATCTCATTGTAGTTTTGATTTGCATTTTCTAATGATTAATGATGTTGAGCATTCTTTCATGTGTTTGTTGGCAATCTGTATATCTTCTTTGGAGAAATGTCTATTTGGGTCTTCTGCCCATTTTTGGATTGGGTTGTTTGTTTTTTTGTTATGGAGCTGCATGAGCTGCTTGTAAATTTTGGAGATTAATCCTTTGTCAGTTGCTTCGTTTGCAAATATTTTCTCCCATTCTGAGGGTTGTCTTTTCGTCTTGTTTATGGTTTCCTTTGCTGTGCAAAAGCTTTGAAGTTTCATTAGGTCCCATTTGTTTATTTTTGTTTTTATTTCCATTTCTCTAGGAGGTGGGTCAAAAAGGAGCTTGCTGTGATTTATGTCATAGAGTGCTCTGCCTATGTTTTCACCTGAGAGTTTGATAGTGTCTGGCCTTACATTTAGGTCTTTCATCCATTTTGAGTTTATTTTTGTGTATGGTGTTAGGGAGTGTTCTAATTTCATTCTTTCACATGTAGCTGTCCAGTTTTCCCAGCACCACTTATTGAAGAGGCTGTCTTTTCTCCACTGTATATTCTTGCCCCCTTTATCAAAGATAAGGTGACCATATGTGCGTGGGTTTATCTCTGGGCTTTCTATCCTGTTCCATTGATCTATATTTCTGTTTTTGTGCCAGTACCATACTGTCTTGATGACTGTAGCTTTGTACTGTAGTGTGAAGTCAGGGAGCCTGATTCCTCAAGCTCTGTTTTTCTTTCTCAAGGTTGCCTTGGCTCTTCAGGGTCTTTTGTGTTTCCATACAAATTGTGAAATTTTTTGTTCTAGTTCTGTGAAAAATGCCAGTGGTAGTTTCATAGGGATTGCATTGAATCTGTAGATTGCTTTGGGTAGTATAGTCATTTTCACAATATTGATTCTTCCAATCCAAGAACATGGTATATCTCTCCATCTGTTTGTATCATCTTCAATTTCTTTCATCAGTGTCTTATAATTTTCTGCATACAGGTCTTTTGTCTCCTTAGGTAGGTTTATTCCTAGATATTTTATTTTATTTTTTGCAATGGTAAATGGGAATGTTTTCTTAATTTCCCTTTCAGGTTTTTCATCATTAGTGTATAGGAATGCAAGAGATTTCTGTACATTAATTTTGTATCCTGCTACTTTACCAAATTCATTGATTAGCTCTAGTAGTTTTCTGGTAACATCTTTAGGATTCTCTATGTATAGTATCATGTCATCTGCAAACAGTGACAGCTTTACTTCTTCTTTTCTGATTTGGATTCCCTTTATTTCTTTTTCTTCTCTGATTGCTGTGGCTAAAACTTCCAAAACTGTTGAATAATAGTGGTGAGAGTGGGCAACCTTGTCTTGTTCCTGATCTTAGTGGAAATGGTTTCAGTTGTTCACCATTGAGGACGATGTTGGCTGTGGGTTTGTCATATATGGCCTTTATTATGTTGAAGTAAGTTCCCTCTATGCCTACTTTCTGGAAAGTTTTTATCATAAATGTGTGTTGAATTTTGTCAAAAGCTTTCTCTGCATCTGTTGAGATGATCATATGTTTTTTCTCCTTCAATTTGTTAATATGGTGTATCGCATTGATTGATTTGTGTATATTGAAGAATCCTTGCATTCCTGGGATAAACCCCACTTGATCATGGTGTGTGATCCTTTTAATGTGCTGTTGGATTCTGTTTGCTAGTATTTTCTTGAGGATTTTTGCATCTATGTTCATCAGTGATATTGGCCTGTATTTTTCTTTTTTTGTGACATCTTTGTCTGGTTTTGGTATCAGGGTGATGGTGGCCTCATAGAATGAGTTTGGGAGTGTTCCTCCCTGTGTTATATTTTGGAAGAGTTTGAGAAGGATGGGTGTTAGCTCTTCTCTAAATGTTTGATAGAATTCGCCTTTGAAGCCATCTGGTCCTAGGCTTTTGTTTGTTAGAAGATTTTTTTTTTTAATTATTTATTTATTTATTTATTTATGGCTGTGTTGGGTCTTTGTTTCTGTGCGAGGGCTTCCTCTAGTTGCAGCAAGTGGGGGCCACTCCTCATCGCGGTGTGCGGGCCTCTATCACGGCCTCTCTTGTTGTGGAGCACAGGCTCCAGATGCGCAGGCTCAGTAACCGTGGCTCACGGGCCTAATTGCTCCGCGGCATGTGGGATCTTCCCAGACCAGGGCTCGAACCCGTGTCCCCTGCATTGGCGGGCAGACTCTCAACCACTGCGCCACCAGGGAAGCCCCCGTTAGAAGATTTTTAATCACAGTTTCAATTTCAGTGCTTGTGATTGGTCTGTTTCTATTTTCTATTTCTTCCTGGTTCAGTCTTGGAAGGTTGTGCTTTTCTAAGAATTTTTCTATTTCTTACAGGTTGTCCATTTTATTGGCATATAGTTGCTTGTAGTAATCTCTCATGATCCTTTGTATTTCTGCAGTGGCAGTTGTTACTTCTCCTTTTTCATTGCTAAAAGTCATCTCCCTTTTTTTCTTGATGAGTCTGGCTAATGGTTTATCAATTTTGTTTATCTTCTCAGCTTTTAGTTTTATTGACCTTTGCTATCATTTCCTTCATTTCTTTCTGATCTGACCTTTATGATTTTTTTCCTTCTGCTAACTTTGGGGTTTTTTGGTTCTTCTTTCTCTAATTGCTTTAGGTGTAAGGTGAGGTTGTTTATTTGAGATGCTTCTTGTTTCTTAAGGTAGGATTGTATTGCTGTAAACTTCCCTCTTAGAACTGCTTTTGCTGCCTCCCATAGGTTTTGGGTCGTCGTGTTTTCATAGTCATTTGTTTCTAGGTATTTTTTGATTTCCTCTTTGATTTCTTCAGTGATCTCTTGGTTATTATTAAGTAGTGTATTGTTTAGCCTCCATGTGTTTGTATTTTTTTTACAGATTTTTCCTTTAACTGATATCTAGATTCATAGCTTTGTGGTCGGAAAAGATATTTGATACAATTTCAATTTTCTTAAATTTACCAAGGTTTGATTTTTGACCCAAACTATGATCTATCCTGGAGAATGTTCCGTGAGCACTTGAGAAGAAAGTGTATTCTGTTGTTTTGGATGGAATGTCCTATAAATATCAATTAAGTCCATCTTGTTTAATGTGTCATTTAAAGCTTGTGTTTCCTTATTTATTTTCATTTCGGATGATCTGTCCATTGGTGAAATTGTGGTGTTAAAGTCCTCTACTATTGTTGTGTTACTGTCGATTTCCCCTTTTATGGCGGTTAGCATTTGCCTTATGTATTGAGGTGCTCCTATGTTGCGTACATAAATATTTACAATTGTTATATCTTCTTCTTGGATTGATCCTTTGATCATTATGTAGTGTCCTTCTTTGTCTCTTGTAGTAGTCTTTGTTTTAAAGTCTATTTTGCCTGATGTTAGAATTGCTACTCCAGCTTTCTTTTGATTTCCATTTGCATGGAATATCTTTCTCCATCCCCTCACTTTCAGTCTGTATGTGTCCCTAGGTCTGAGGTGGGTCTCTTGTATATATACAGCATATATACGGGTCTTATTTTTGTATCCATTCAGCCAGTCTATGTCTTTTGGTTGGAGCATTTAATCCATTTATATTTAAGGTAATTATCGATATGTATGTTCCTATTACCATATTCTTAATTGTTTTGGGTTTGTTATTGTAGGTCTTTTCCTTCTCTTGTGTTTCCTGCTTAAAGAAGTTCCTTTAGCATTTGTTGTAAAGCTGGTTTGGTGGTGTTGAATTCTCTTAGCTTTTGCTTGTCTGTAAAGGTTTTAATTTCTCCATCAAATCTCAGTGAGATCCTTGGTGGGTAGAGTAATCTTGGTTGTAGGTTTTTCCCCTTCATCACTTTAAATATGTCCTGCCACTCCCTTCTGGCTTGCAGAGTTTCTGCTGAAAGATCAGCTGTTAACCTTGTGGGGATTCCCTTGTGTGTTATTTGGTTTTTTTCCCTCGCTGCTTTTAATATTTTTTCTTTGTATTTAATTTTTGATACTTTGATTAATATGTGTCTTGGCGTGTTTCTCCTTGGATTTATCCTGTATGGGGCTCTCTGTGCTTCCTGGACTTGATTATTTCCTTTCCCATATTAGGGAAGTTTTCAACTATAATCTCTTTAAATATTTTCTCAGTCCCTTTCTTTTTCTCTTCGTCTTCTGGGACCCCTATAATTCGAATGTTGGTGTGTTTAATGTTGTCCCAGAGGTCTCTGAGGCTGTCCTCAATTCTTTTCATTCTTTTTTCTTTATTCTGCTCTGCAGTAGTTATTTCCACTATTTTATCTTCCAGGTCACTTATCCGTTCTTCTGCCTCAGTTATTCTGCTATTCATCCCTTCTAGAGAATTTTTAATTTCATTTATTGTGTTGTTCATCAGTGTTTATTTGCTCTTAAGTTCTTCTAGGTTCTTGTTAAACGTTTCTTTTATTTTCTCCATTCTATTTCCAAGATTTTGGATCATCTTTAGTATCATTATTCTGAATTCATTTTCAGGTAGACTGCCTATTTCCTCTTCATTTGTTATGTCTGGTGAGTTTTTACCTTGCTCCTTCATCTGCTGTGTGTTTCTCTGTCTTCTCATTTTGCTTAACTTACTGTGTTTGGGGTCTCCTTTTCACAGGCTGCAGGTTTGTAGTTCCTGGTGTTTTTGGTGTCTGCCCCCAGTGGCTAAGGTTGGTTCAGTGGGTTTTGTAGGTTTGCTGGTGGAGGGGACTAGTGCCTGTGTTCTGGTGGATGAGGCTGGATCTTGTCTTTCTGGTGGGCAGATCCATGTCTGGTGGTGTGTTTTGCAGTGTCTGTGGCCTTATTATGATTTTAGGCAGCCTCTCTGCTAATGGGTGGGGTTGTGTTCCTGTCTTGCCAGTTGTTTGGCATACGGTGTCCAGCCCTGTAGCTTGCTCATCATTGAGTGGAGCTGGGTCTTGGCGTTGAGATGGAGATCTCTGGGAGGTTTTCGCTGTTTGAAAATATGTGGAGCTGGGAGGTCTCTTGTGGACCAATGTCCTGAACTTGGCTCTCCCACCTCAGAGGCACAGCCCTGATGCCTGGCTGGAGCACCAAGAGCCTGTCATCCACATGGCTCAGAATAGAAGGGAGAAAAAAAAAGAAAGAAAGAAGAAAATAAAGTAAAATAAAAAAAATTAAAAAGTTATTAAAATAAAAATAAAAAATAATTATTAAAAAAAATTTTTTTTAAGTAATAAAAAAAAAAGAAAGAAGAGAGCAACCAAACCAAAAAACAAATCCACCAATGACAACAAGTGCTAAAAACTATACTAAAAAAAAAAAACAGAAACAAAAAAAAACCAGACAGACAGAACCCTAGGACAAATGGTAAAAGCAAATCTATACACAAAATCACACACAGAAGCATACACATACACACTCACAAAAAGAGAAAAAGGGAAAAAAATACATATATCGTTGCTCCCAAAGTCCACCTCCTCAATTTGGGATGATTCGTTGTCTATTCAGGTATTTCACAGATGCAGGGTACATCAAGTTGATTGTGGAGATTTAATCCGCTGCTCCTGAGGCTGCTGGGAGAAATTTCCCTTTCTCTTCTTTGTTCGCACAGCTCCTGGGTTTAAGCTTTGGATATGGCCCTGCCTCTGCATGTACGTCGCCTGAGGGCGTCTGTTCTTTGCCCAGACAGGACGGGGTTAAAGGAGCAGCTGATTCGGGGGCTCTGGCTCACTCAGGCCAGGGGGAGGGCGGGGTATGGAATGCGGGGCAATCCTGTGGTGGCAGAGGCCGGCGTGACGTTGCAACAGCCTGAGGTGCGCCATGTGTTCTCCCGGGGAAGTTGTCCCTGGATCACGGGACCCTGGCAGTGGCGAGCTGCACAGGCTCCTGGGAGGGGAGGTGTGGACAGTGACCTGTGCTTGCACACAGGCTTCTTGGTGGCTGCAGCGGCAGTCTTAGCGTCTCATGCCTGTCTCTGGGGTCTGCGCTGATAGCCGCGGCTCGTGCCCGTCTCTGGAGCTCCTTTAAGCAGTGCTCTTAATCCCCTCTCTTCGTGCACCAGGAGTCAAAGAGGCAAGAAAAAGTCTCTTGCCTCTTCAGCAGCTCCAGACTTTTTCCCGGACTCCCTCCTGGCTAGCTGTGGTGCACTAGTCCCCTTCAGGCTGTGTTCACACAGCCAACCCCAGTTCTCTCCCTGGGGTCTGACCTCCGAAGCCCGAGCCTCAGCTCCCAGCCCCCGCCCACCCCGGCGGGTGAGCAGACAAGCCTCTCGGGCTGGTGAGTGCTGGTCAGCACCAGTCCTCTGTGCAGGAATCTCTCCGCTTTGCCCTCCGCACCCCTGTTGCTGCACTCTCCTCCATGGCTCCGAACCTTCCCCGCTCCGCCACCCGCAGTCTCCGCCCGCAAAGGGCCCTCCTAGTGTGTGGAAACCTTTCCTCCTTCACAGCTCCCTCCCACTGGTGCAGGTCCCGTCCCTATTCTTTTGCCTCTGTTTTTTCTTTTTTCTTTTGCCCTACGCAGGTATGTGGGGAGTTTCTTGCCTTTTGGGAGCGTTCAGTAGGTGTTCTGTAGGAGTTGTTCCACATGTAGATGTATTTCTGATGTATTTGTGGGGAGGAAGGTGATCTCCACGTCTTACTCTTCAGCCATCTGGAAGCTCCCTCTCTCCTGTCTTCCTGATGATAGCAGTTCTAACAGGTGTGAGATGGTATCTCACAGTGATTTTGATTTGCATTTCCCTGATCATGAGTGATGTTGAGCACCTTTTCATGTACTTGTTGGCCATTGGTATGTCTCCTTTGGAGAAATGTCTATTCAGGTCCTTTACCCATTTTTAATTGGGTTATTTCTTTATTTGCTGTTGGGTTGTATGAGTTGCTTGTGTATTTTGAACATTAACTCATCAGACATAAGGTTTGCAAATATTTTGTCTTATTCCCTAGGTTAGCTTTTCATTTTGCTGATAGTTTTCTTTGCTGAGGAGAAACTTTTTGGTTTGATATAGTCCCACTTGTTTATTTTTGTTTCTTTTGCCTTTGCTTTTGGTGTCAATTAAAAAAATCATTGCTAAGACTGATGTCAAAGACATTTGTTTTCTTCTAGGAGTTCTTTGGTTTCTTTATGAAGATTGTTTCAGCTCTTTGAGGTCTTTTGTGGTTCCATACAAATTTTAGGATTGTTTGTTTTATTTTTGTGAAAAATGCCATTGGAATTTGGATGGGGATTGCATCGAATCCAGAGTTCACTTTAGGTAGTATGGACATTTTAAGAATATTAATACTTCCAAACCGTGAACACAGAATATCTTGCCATTTATTTGTGTCTTCTTCAATATCTTTCATCAATGTTTTATAGTTTTCAGTGTACATATCTTTCACCTCCTTGGCTAAATTTATTCCTGAGTATTTTATTCCTTTTGATGATATTGTAAATGGGGCTGTTTTCTTAATTTCTCCTTCTGATAGTTCATTGTTAGTGAATAAAAATGCAACTGATTTTTGTATATTGATTTTGTATTCTGCAACTACTGAATTTGTTTATTAGTTATAACAGTTTTTTTGGTGGAGTCTTTAAGGTTTTCTGTATATAAGATCATGCCATCTGGAAACAGACAATTTAACTTTCTTTTCTGATTTGAATGTCTTTTTTTTTTCTTGCCTAATTGCTCTGGCTAGGACTTCCAGTAATATGCTGAATAAAAGTAGTGAGAGTGGGCACTCTTGTCTTGTTTCTGATCTTAGAGCAAAAGCTTTCAACTTTTCATTAGTACGATGTTAGCTCTGGGCTTGTCATATATGGCCTTTATTATGTTGAGGTACATTCCTTCTATACCCACTTTGTTGAGAGTTTTTATCATGAGTAAATGCTGAATTTTGTCAAATTCCTTTTCTGCGTCCATTGAGATGATCATATAATTGTTATTCTTCACTTTATTAATTGAAATTTAATTATTTACTTATTTAATTATTTAATTCATTTAATTATTGTGTTAAGTAAAACCTAAGTTCTCCTCCTGTTTATCTCCTTTACTCTCACACTACTACCACTCTCATACTTCTGACACCAGATGTGTGGGTTTTCCCCACACCAAGCAATTCTGTGACACCAGCTACAATTTAACTCAGTTCTGACACTATCTACCTGGAGATAGTGCCAGATCCTACAGGTTAAGGGTTCATACCCATGAGACTGTCCCCCCCACTTCATCTTCCAATCTCAAGTGGTCAGTCCTCAGGTTACTTCTGTCTGACTTGGCTACAAATCAGAGGTTCCTATGACCCCTACTGAGGTTCAATTAATTTCTAGAATGGCTCACAGAGCTCAGGAAAACACTTACTTACAGTTACCAGTTTATTAAAAAACATGATAGAAGATATAGATGAACAGCTAGATGAAGAGATACATTGAGAGAGGTCTGTGAGGGTCTCAGGTGCAGGAGCTTCTGTCCTTATGGAGTTGGGGTGCATCACCCTCCCAGTATATGGACATGTTCAAACAACCTAGAAGCTCTCCAGAGAGGGCAGAGGGGCTGGAAATGGAGTTAATAATTGATCATGCCTACATAAGGAAGCCTCTATAAAAAATCCCAATATTGTGGGGTTCAGAGATCTTTCAGGTTGGTGAACACATCCACATACCAGAAGGGTAATGCACCCTAACTCCATGGGGACATAATTTCCTGCACCTAGGATCCTCCGAGACCTCACCTTATATATCTCTTCATCTGGCTGTTCATCTGTATCATTTTTCACATCCTTTAATAAACTGGTAAGCATAAGTAACTATTCTGAGTTCTGGAGTCACTCTAGCAAAATAATCAAACCCAAGTAGGGGCTTGTGGGAACCTCTGATTTATAGCCAATTGGTCAGAAGCACAGGTGACAAACTGGGCTTGCAGTTGACATCTGAGGTGGGGTAGGGCAGTCTTGCGGAACTGAGCCTTTACCCTGTGGAATCTGAAAGTATCTCCAGGTAGATAGTGTCAGAATTGAGTTAAATTGTAGGATACCCAGCTGGTGTTGCAGAGAGTTGCTGGTGTCAGATGTGAGTGTGGTTGTGTGAGAGTAAAGGAGAAACAGGAGGAAGACTGGGTTTTTCCCTACATAGTTGTGTATCACATTTATTGATTTGCCTGTGTTCAGCCATCCTTGCATCCTGGGAATAAATCCCACTTGATCGTGGTATATGATCCTTTTAATGTACAGCTGAATTTGGTTTGCTAATATTTCATTGAGAGTTTTTGCATCTGTGTTCACCAGGAATATTAGCCTGATATTCTCTTCTTGTAGTGTCCTTGTCTGGCTTTGTTATGGGTAATGCTGTCCTTGTAAGAATGAGTTTGGAAGTGTCCCCTTTTCTTCAGTTTTTGGAAAGAGTTTGAGAAGGATTGGCATTAATTCTTCTTTAAATCTTTAGTAGAATGTGCCAGTGAAGCTATCTGATTCTGCACTTTGTTGAAAGGTTTTTTGATTACTGATTCAGTCTCCTTACTAATAATTGGTCTGTTCAGATTTTGTACTTCTTCATGATTCAGTCTTGGTAGGCTATATGTTTTTAGGAATTTATCCATTTCTTCTAGGTTATCTAATTTGTTGGTATATAGTTGTTCATAGTAGTTTCTTATGATCGTTAGTATTTGTCTGTTATCAGTTGTAATGTCTCCTCTTTCATTTCTAATTTTACTTATTTGAGGTATCTCTCAACACCCCCCACCCCATTTTGTTTTTGATGTCACAGTTTACATCTTTTTATATTGTATATCCATTAACAAATTGTTGTTGTTATAGTTATTAATACTTTTGTCTTTTAACCTTTATACTAGAGTTCTGTGTGATTTACCTACCACCATTACAATATTAGAGTATTCTGAATTTAACTATATATTTACCTTTACCAGTGAGGTGTATATTTTAATATGTTTTCATCTTACTAATTAGCATACTTTCATATTAGCTTGAAGAATTCCCTTTAACATTTCTTATAAGGTCAGTCTAGTGGTGATGAACTCCTTCAGCTTTTGTTTGTCTAGAAAACTCTTTATCTCTCCTTCAATTCTGAACACAACTTTGCGGGGTAGAGTATTCTTGGTTCTTGGTTTTTTTCCTTTCAGCACTTTGAATGTATCACCCCACTCCCTCCTGGCCTGCAAGGTTTCTGCTGACAAATCTGCTGAGAGTCATGTGGGGGTTCCCACTATTCCTTTGAGTTATATGACAAAAGGCAAGGCAATTATTTCTAGGCCACCACAATAAAGCTTGTTACCTAGGAAGAAATGGGAGGTAGTAGGAATGTTTCTTTAAAATAGTTAACACCTGGGGAGACACAATGCACCAAAGGAATAGAATACAAAACAAATGTTTTTAGTTATTCGTTATTTATATCAAATCATCCCTATTCCATAAAATATTTGAGGCATCTCATAATTAAAAGAACACTATTATACTTTTAAAAATGATAAAAGATTAAAAAATGATGTAATGAGGTAGAAGTCAAAATTATTCTAGAAATATGAAGATCAATTTCAGTGAGGATATATGGAGGGGGTTAGGGGATATAAAGTAGCGGTACACTGTAGGTTGTGATTCATTCATGTGTCATGAAATCAACTTAAGAGGTAGCTACTGGTTGTTTTTTTTTTTTTTTGAGAGAAATAAAAAGGCATTCATTGAAATTAAATCATCTGCTCACAAATAGTACATTTTTTCCCAGTCTGAAAGATTTGAAAAGAAAACAAAAACACTGGATGTGTATGCAGTCGACAGGGGCAAATGCTAATCAGTCTTAAGTAATATATATATAACAAAATTTTAGAAATAAGATGTGTAGAGTAGTAGGTATGTGATTTATTTTTTAAAGTGAATGTAATGAAGTTAATATCACTGAGGAAAGATAAAAGATTATTTCTCTTCTCTAGCCATCATTCAGTAAATGAAGGGGAAAAAAGAGTATGTAAAAACTGCATCTGAACATAAAATTTCAGGACAGCTAAACATAACTAAACTACCCCACAACTGAACTAGCTACTAGTATTTTGTTTTAAAAAAAGAAATTAGAATAGAATTGAAGACATTATAGTGCTTTTCATATAATAAGGATAAGTATTATTTTATGAAATAGTTTCAGTTCTCTCTGCCTCTCTCTCTCTGTCTCTTTGTATATGTGTACCGCATCTCAATAGAAAATGTATTTTATGCTCTGTGACATAATAAAAATAAAGTCATTGCCTTTGTGAGGGGAGGACTGTAGAGGGGACTGACTGTAGGGCAGCTTCAGAGAGGATGAGAGCAAGGTAATAGGGCTCTCAGGGTAGGAATTTGGGGGTTGGATTTAAAGGGATATAATGTCAAAAGGGCAAGGTACCTACTAAAAAAGGGGAGTGAGGTGCATGATAAAAAATTCCCTTATTTCACAATTTTGCTTAGGGTTAAGTTTATCTAGAGATGTTATAGACTCAATCTAGTCTTTTTTTTTTTTTTTTTTTTTTTAATGTATCACCTAAGCAGCCCTTGCATAGCAGGTTATTCTAAGAGGAAGGAACCATTTCTGCTAAAGAGCTTTTAGTTTTACATACAAGGAAGAATAAGGTGTTACTTCTAAAGTACTAAGTTACAGCCCAGTGAGTTCTGGGTAGAATCAAGTCTATGGGGTATTGCCATAGTGATCCTCAATTTGTGTGTTAGAATCACCTGGCTATCTTTAAAAAATTCCAAATATCAGCTCAGTCCCCAAAATAATTAAATCACAATTTGGGAGGATGGGACACAGGCATCAGCATTTTTTGAAGCTCTCAGGTGATTCCAGTGTGCAGACAAGTTTGGGATCTAGTTTATCTCAGAATCATTCCTAGTCTACAGGATCTCAGAGCACAAAATAATTTTAGGGTTGTCCTTGAAATTTAGGTCTACACTAGATTACTTGAAACAAAGTATGAAATCTCCAAGAGATCTTCTTTTTCAAATTTATTTCAGGCTTATTGTACTGATCTCATTGTTGTATAGTTTATGGAATGTTTGTGTTAGAAAAGTTCTTGACAGTCCAATAAGAAGAGGAGGGAAAAGAAGCATAAAAAGAGAAAACCGAGAAATAAGAAAGCAGGATAATTGTTAAAAAACAGTTCAGAGTCTAGGCCAGACTTTAGTCTTAAAGTACCATTTCTTATTAAAAGGAACCATTTCCTTGGAGAAATGGCTGATTGAAGGTCTGGGAAAGGAAGTGTACAGATGAGCCTGGAGCATCTTGTCTTCAGACTGCTACCAGAGATGCATCAAGAGCCCACTTGAAGAGGCTTCCACCCCTTCCTACGCCACATGAGAAAATTAGAGCATCAATAAGGATAATCATTGCAGGGAATAAAAATGAATTTAATATATTTAAATCAATGTGTTCAAAATGATATAAAAACTATTTTGTCACTGTTGAAGGTTACAAGTGAGCCAAGTCATTGTTATGAAAAGGGAAAGAATAAGGGAAAGAATAAGGCAATTATCCTGCTTTTCTATATGAACTATATCAAAGGGTAAGCAAATGGTACACGAGAGGAATTTTCTCTTTATGGAAATATTCTGAGTGAAGAAGGAATGATAGATTTAGAATACAACCATTTTGCAGATCCTTATGATTTACTGGATCTAGTTATTATGTATTAGTAGCTGCTAATATCGCAAATAGAGAGCCACTTGCACATTATATGCCTCCTCATGGGAAAACGCCACCACCTACCTGGTTTTGAACCACCCCTCCCCCACACCCCAAAAGTAGAATGTTAATCTGATCAAGTCTTTAGACTCCTACAACCTTGGTGACACAATCAGCAAAATCTAGACTGTGAAAAATCTATAGGACAACTGGCAATAATGATGATAGTGGTGATGATGATAATGATAATAATAATAAAAAAACATGGAGGAAGAACCTATAGGTGAAAAGAGATCTAAAAGACATATCAACCAACTGTAATGTGGGGACCTTATTGAATCCTGATGTAAAGTGTTAAAAAATTTTGACATTTATGAGAGAATTGGAAATTTGAACATAGGTTGTGTGTTTGATGATATTAAGAAATTACTGTTTTTTTGGTGTTATAACTGCATTTTAAATATGATTTTTAAAAGAAAAACACCTTGTAGAAATGCATGTTAAAATCCTTACACATGAAATAATATGATACTGGAACTTGCCTTAAAGTAATAAGGAATGAGAGCAGGGATAAGAATATAGATGAAATAAGATTGTCCATTATTGAAGCTGGGTGATGGGTCATTACAGAAACATGGGGAGATCATCACATTATTCTGTCTACTTTTGTCTATGTTTGAAAATTTCCATAAATAAAAGACGAAAAGAAGAAGAATCAAGAAAAAACCAATTCAGGAATTATTCCAATTTTCTGTACAATTTAGGTATGAAACATCAATGTTCCTATTTGGAGAAGAAAAATCCTCTGATTTTTCAAGAGAAAAAAAAAGGCAGGAGAAAGAAGAGTTTACAAGTACAATTGCATACTAAAAGAACTGAGGTAAATAAAGATCTGGGAATATTTTTGCTTTCAAGTGTTGTCTTTAGCCCTCAAACATTCCATTCCATTTTCGTCCAAGTATTGAAATGTCACAATCTTAAATATTTATTCTTCTTCTTCCCCTTTCCCCTACTCTTCCTGTGCCGTCCCCTCTTCCTTCTCCTCCTTTTATTTATTTATTTTTTGTTATACATTTATTTATTTATTTTTGGCTGCGTTTGGATCTTCATTGCTGTGCTGTGCACAGGCTTTCTCTAGTTGCAGTGAGCGGGGGCTACTCTTTGTTGTGGTGTTCAGGCTTCTCATTGCGATCGATGGCTTCTCTTGTTGTGGAGCACGGGCTCTAGGCGCGCAGGCTTCAGTAGTTGTGGCACGTGGGCTCAGTAGTTGTGCCTCATGGGCTCCAGAGTGCAGGCTCAGTAGTTGTGGCGCACGGGCTTAGTTGCTCCACGGCATGTGGGATCTTCCCGGACCAGAGCTCGAACCTGTGTCCCCTGCATTGGCAGGCGGATTCTTAACCACTGTGCAACCAGGGAAGCCCTCCTCCTCATTTTAAAAAAATAGAACATGGAACCCTTTCAGAAGAATATGAATTTTTCCCCTTCTTTCTCCATTAGACCAGTATTTTTATTATTATGCTCTCTGTTAAATTTCTGCTGTTGTAACAATGACTCTAGGCAATCCTTGGCTTTTGGCAGGGTAACTTCAATCTTGGCCTCCATCTTGCTCTTCATATGGCCTTCTCCCCTGTATCTATACTTCAAGATTCCCTCTACTTTTCTCTTATAAGCACATCATTGCATATCTCATCTTGAGATCTTTAACTTGATTACATCTGCAAAGACCATTTCTCCAAATAAGGTCACGTTCATAGGTTCCAGGGATTAGGATATGGACGTCTCTTTTGGTGGAGTGATGCAACCTACTACATTCACTATATATATACTTAAGTATATATTCCTTTGTTTTGATATTTGTGTGCTTCCTGAATCTGAGAATACATGTCTTTCTATGTCATGGAATTCTAATCCATTATCTTTTAGAGTATTTCCCCTCTCTCAATCTCTTCATTCTGTCCTTCTGGATCTTCTGTTAGATGTATGTTAGACCTTATCATTCTGTTTTCGATGTTCTTTAACATTGCTTCGTATTTTTCATCTTTTTCTCTCTATTTTGTTCTGGGTAATTTCTCCCATCTACTTTCTAGTTTACTTTTTCTTTCTCCAGCTGAATATAATCTGCAGTTTAACCTATCTATTGAAATTTTATTTCAGTGTTTATATATTTTACTTCTTGAAGTTTTATTTAGATCTTAAAATCTGCCTTATGTCATGTTATTTGCTCATGTCCCATTGTTATTTCATGATTGATACCTGATAAATCTAATATATGAAGTCCTTAGGGGAATCTAAATCTTCTGCTTGTTGTTTTGTCTGATTCTCACTCATTAACTCATATTAACTGATGTCCTTGGGTGCCTTATACTTTTTATT
This sequence comes from Balaenoptera ricei, assembly GCF_028023285.1. Classification (NCBI taxonomy): domain Eukaryota; kingdom Metazoa; phylum Chordata; class Mammalia; order Artiodactyla; family Balaenopteridae; genus Balaenoptera; species Balaenoptera ricei. The sequence goes on along the minus strand of NC_082658.1, from coordinate 16,304,153 downwards.
CATTCTTTCATGTATTATTGATCTAAATCTGTAGTAATCTTATGATGAGTCTGGGTTTAGAGAGTCCTCTTCCAAGAGAATTTGAATTTGCTTCTGCCATGCACTTCAGAGGTGTTATAAATATGGGATCACTTTAAATGAATTTTTGGTTTCAATTTTTGGGCCCATACATTTAGTATAGATTTGAATTAAACTCATGTGTGGGTAGAGCTAAGGCTATAAATAATCAAGAGGAGTACTCTCTTTTCTCTCTCTTTTTTTCCAACCTGGAGCTGAGACGAAGACAGATATTACTCTATGTACTCCTTCTGTTGGGGGATACAATTTTTTCTAGCCTACTCTTGCTGAGAACATTGCCTTTTGAAGATTTTTGGCTCTGTGTGGGATCTCAGTACCAATTCCTGTCAATCTTGTATGGCTTGAGAATCCTCTTTACGTCCTGCATGGTCTTTAAAAGTCAAGGCTCTAGATTCCATAGAGCCATGTAAAATTGAAGACACCTATAATTCAGTTCTCATTTTCTAAAGTGACACTTCTCTGTCTACCTAGCTGCTTGCCACTTTTGAATCATGTTTATATGTGCAGTGTTAATTTTCATCAATGTTTGTGATAATTTTCTTAACCATAAAAATAATTTAAGGCAAAATTACCTGTATTATTTAAATAACTGTGTTGATTATCCACATTATTTTACTCATATAGTCAAAAGCTGTATATGTGGCCTAGAGTTTGATAGTCTTGTCTTCACTATACCATAGGTTTGCCATCCTTTGTAAGGTACATTACTATAAATTGACAGAATATTAATTAGATGATAAGTTGCATACTTAAGAAAAATGTAGCTTTGCAAAAGACTATGGTGTTGTTTATTTAAAATTTTAGTAGATTTAAACTGTAATTTAATTATAAAAAGCAATTTTACCTTAGAAGCATAGCTAAGTGCGGAGCCTTGGTATGATTAATTATCTTTTAAGGGGTTTATTGTCCAAGAATGCTGGTTTACCAATGTGATCTGAGGCACGAACATTCTTGCATTTGGTTCTAGATTGCTTCTTCGTCTGTGAAGGACAAGATGACTAGAAAAGAAAGCTCTTTATGCGAGTTGTCAAGTCAGTACAGCGTTCACAAGACTTTATCACCCCTTGGTACATCTTCCTCAGTTATTCGGTGTTTAAACCATTGTATTCTCTTCTTTAAATGTTGGATTCAGATTTGAGATTTTTCTTCAAGATTCATCTATCCCTTCTACAGAAAGTATGCCACGTAGTTTGTGCTAACTAAGAGACTCTGCTTTTAGGAAGGATGGTGTGGAGCTAAGAGCATTGCATGTGGAATTGAAAGACTTAGAGTTGAGTCCTAATTGACTTCACATGCTGGCTTAGGCTCTTGTACAATTTACTTTATACTTCTGGGCCTCAGTTTCCACATCTGTACAAGAATCTTATACTAGGTGGACTCTTAAAATTTCTTCCAACATTAACATTCTATGGTTTCAGTTATTTTCATGTTATGGAATCAGATGAATCATCTTTTTAAGATGTTTTTATTAACAGGTTATGGGATCTGAGATTCTTTGGCTATTTAAAGATATTCTTGTTTATCTTATTATAGTAACTTTCTGTAAAATTTGCTGTAAGTTGAATTAGGAGTAGGAAAAATTGGACCACAGCCAAAGGATAGTGGGTCATGGGCACTACTTACTGCCTAAGGTAAATCTGCTCCATAGAGAGATGCCTAAAAGAAACAAGGTGGGAATTCTAGGGTGAAGAGTATGTACTTGATTATCACTTGGACAGTTCTTTAAGAAAGGTTCTTATGAAGTATAAGGAACTGGAGAATCTCAGGCTAAATTTTAATGACAAAATATTATATATGGCAAAGTGACATAAATGTTTTGTGGGTTTTCTGTTTTTATTTTTGTTTTCCTGCTTTCTAATGTGGCTATTTCTTTGACAGCAAAGATGGAAAGCTTTCTAACCTTTACCAGACATTATATGATGAAGTACCTGAAGGACAGTTATACTCACAAGAATTAAGTGGTAATAATAGGTTCCAGAATTTCTTGAATAAATTTCTTGATTGTATGCTTTTAAAAAATTGTTTCAGTAGTTAGTGTCTCTTTCTTTATTCCCGATGAGTTATCAGCTAATATTACATGATATGGCAAATGCTGCATGCTGTGAGCAAGCATAAGTAATTTAATTCATAAATATCTTTGGTTGCATTAGTAAGATAGACAAAATATATATGCTTATTCTAGTTCAATTTTTTTGCAGAAAAAGTTTGGATATTACATATGATGAATAAATTAATAAACACTGATTTTATTGGAATCTAGTCCTTGGTACCTTAACATTAAGGCTCATAGTACCCTTCACTTCTTGACACTGAGCGCTCCCATATCTTGGGCCTCTCCTTTGTGTGTGTGTGTGTGTGTGTGTGTGTGTGTGTGTATACGTATATATTGTTTTTCCTCCTTTATATTTGTGGAGTCATTTGGCATATTTTTGCTCTCTACTTTTTTTTTTTTTTAAACATCTTTATTGGAGTATAATTGCTTTACAATGGTGTGTTAGTTTCTGCTTTATAACAAAGTGAATCAGTTATACATATACATATGTTCCCATATCTCTTCCCTCTTGCATCTCCCTCCCTCCCACCCTCCCTATCCCACCCCTCTAGGTGGTCACAAAGCACCGAGCTGATCTCCCTGTGCTATGCGGCTGCTTCCCACTAGCTATCTATTTTACATTTGGTAGTGTATATATGTCTATGCCACTTTCTCACCCTGTCACATCTTACCCCTCCCCCTCCCCATATCCTCAAGTCCATTCTCTAGTAGGTCTGTGTCTTTATTCCCGTCTTGCCACTAGGTTCTTCATGACCTTTTTTTTTTCTCCTTAGATTCCATATATATATGTTAGCATACTGTATTTGTTATTCTCTTTCTGACTTACTTCACTCTGTATGACAGACTCTAACTCCATCCACCTCACTACAAATACCTCCATTTCATTTCTTTTTATGGCTGAGTAATATTCCATTGTATATATGTGCCACATCTTCTTTATCCATTTTGCTCTCTACTTTAACTCTGGTTATTGTATTAAGCATCTCCCCCAATCCCCCAGTTTTATTGAGATATAATTGACATACAGCACTGCGTAAGTTTAAGGTGTACAGTGTAATGACTTGACTTACATATATTGTGAAGTGATTAACACAATGTTTAGTTAACATCCATCATCTAATAGAGATACAAAAAAATTTTTTCCTTATGATGAGAACTCTTAGGATCGGCTCTCTAAACAACTTTAAAATATACCATATAACAGTGTTAACTATAGTCATCATATTGTACCTCCACAGTACTTATTTATTTTACAACTGGAAGTTTGTACCGTTTGACCACCTCATCTAATTCACCCACTCCCCGCTCCCCAACTCTGGTAGCCACAAATCTGACCTCTTTTTCTATGAGTTATGTTTGTTTTTTTTAGATTCCATGTGTAAGTGAGATCATACAGTATTTTCTTTCTCCACCTGACTTATTTCGCCAGCATAATGCCCTCAAGGTCCACACATGTTGTCATGAATGACGTGATTTTCTCCTTTTTTAATGACTGAATAATATTATATTGTATATAATTATACAATTATACAATATACTTTTTCTTTACCTGTTCATCCTTAGATGGACACTTAAGTTATTTCCATGTCTTGGCTATTGTAAATAAAACTTCTATGAACATGGGGGTGCAGATATCTCGTTGACGTAGTGTTTTCATTTCCTTCAGATTTATACCTGGAAGTGGAATTGTTGGATTATATGGTAGTTCTGCTTTTAATTTTTTTGAGGGGCCTTTCCATTACTGTTTTCAATAGTGACTGCACCAATTTACATTCCCACCAACAGTGTACAAGGGTTCCCTTTTCTCCACATTCTTGACAACACTTGTTATCTCTTGTCTTCTTGATGATAGCCATTCTAACAGGTGTGAGGTGATACCTCATTGTGGTTTCAATTTGCATTTCCCTAGTGATGAGTGATACTGAGCAGCTTTTCATGTACCTGTTGATCATTCATATGTCTTCTTTGGAAAAATGTCTATTCAGGTCCTTTGCCCATTTTTTAAACTGGGTTATTTTATTTTATTATTATTTTTTTGCTATTGAGTTGTATGAGTTCTTTATATATTTTGGATATTAATCCCTTATCAGGTTAATGATTTGCAAATTTTTTCTCATTCCATAGTTTATCTTTTCTTTTTGTTGATTGTTTCGTTTGCTCTGCAGAAACATTTTAGTTTGATGTTTGTTGCTTATGTTTTAGGTGTAATAGAGAAAAAAATCATTGCCAAGACCCACATCAAGGATCTTTTTTCCTATGTTTTCTTCTACAAGTTTTATGGTTTCTGGTCTTACATTTAAGCCTTTAATCCATTTCGAGTTAGTTTTGTTTGTTTGTTTTATTGTATTGGTATTAGTAGCTCATTTATTAGTCAAAATGGGTATGAGCATTACCATATCCTTGGAAAGGCAGAAAAAGAGTGAAAGACAAATAAGAACAAAGAACAAGGGCAACAAATAGAAAACATCAACAAATAAGATAGATATTAATTCAACTATATCAATAATCATTTTGATCATCAAAGGTCTAAATGCACCAATTAAAAGACAGAACTCAATAGCCACAGACTACTGTATTCGAGTTAGTTTTTGTGAGTGGTGTAAGATAGGGGTCTCATTTCATTCTATTACATGTGAATATCCAATTTTCCCATCAACATTTATTGAAGAGACTCGTTTTTCCATGATTATTCTTGGCTTCCTTTCCAAATATTTGTTGACTATATACATGTGTTTATTTCTGGTCTCTCAATTCTTTTCCACTGGTCTGTATGTGTTGTTATTGCCAGTACCATACTGTTCTGATTACTATATCTTTGTAATATAGTTTGAAAACAAGAAATGCCATGCCTCCAGCTTTGTTGTTCTTTCTTAGGATTTCTTTGGCTATTTGGAGTCTTTCATGGTTACATATGGATTAAAAATTTTTTTCTATTTCTGTGAAAAATGTCATTAGAATCTTGATAAGGATTGCACTGAATCTATAGATGGCTTTGGGTAGTGTGGACCTTTTAACAATATTAGTTATTCTAATCTATGGACATGGGATACTTTGTATCTTCTTTGATTTTTTTTTTAATCCATGTTTTGTAGTTTTCAGTATAGAGGTCTTTCAACTCCTTGGTTAAATTTATTCCTAAGTACATTATCAGTTTGATGCTATTGTAAGTGGGAGTGCTTTCTTTATTTCTTTTTCAGGTAATTTGTTGTATTGTATAGAAATGCTACTGACTTTTGTATGTTAATTTTGTATCCTGATACTTTACAGAATTCATTGATTAGATCTAACAGTTTTTTGATGGAGTCTTTAGAGTTTTAAAATCATATCATCTGCAAAGAGACCATTTTTTTTTTTATTGAAGTATAGTTGATTTACAATGTTGTGTTAGTTTCTGGTGTATAGCAAAATGATTCAGTTATATATACAATATATTCTTTTTTATATTCTTTTCCATTATGGTTTATTACAGGATATTAAATATAGTTCCCTGTGCTATATACATTAGGACCTTGTTGTTTGTCTATTTTATATATAGTAGTTTTTACCTGCTAATGCCAAACCCCTTCCCCTGCTCCTTTCCCCTTTGGTAACCATAAGTTTGTTTTCTACTTCTGTGAGTCTGTTTCTGTTATGTAGATAAGTTCATTTGTATCATATTTTGGATTACACATATAAGTGATATCATATGATATTTGTCTTTCTCTGCTTACTTCACTTAGTATGATAATCTCTAGGTCCATCCATGTTGCTGCAAATAGCATTATTTAATTCTTTTTTTATGGCTGAGTAGTATTCCATTGTGTGTGTGTGTGTGTGTGTGTGTGTGTGTGTGTATGTATGTATATACCACATCTTCTTTATCCATTCATCTTTTGATGGACATTTAGGTTGCTTCCATGTCTTGGCTATTGTAAATAGTGCTGCTATGAACATTGGGGTGCATGTATCTTTTTGAATTAGAGTTTTCCTGGATGTATGCCCAGGAGTGGGATTGCTGGATCATATGGTAACTCTATTTTTAGTTTTTGAAGGAACTGCTATTCTGTTTTCCATAGTGACTGCACCAATTTACATTCCTACCAACAGTGTAGGAAGGTTCCCTTTCTCCACATCTTCTCCAGCATTTGTTATTTTTAGACTTTTTAATGATGGCCATTCTGCCCGCTGTGAGGTGACACCTCATTGTAGTCTTGATTTGCGTTTCTCTAATAATTAGTGATGTTGAGCAGCTTTTCATGTGCTCATTGGCCATCTGTACGTCTTTGGGGAAATGTCTATTTATGTCTTCTTCCCATTTTTTGATTGGGTTGTTTGTTTTTTTGTTATTGAGCTGTATGAGCTGTTTGTATATTTTGGAAATTAAGCCCTTGTTGGTTGCATCATTTGCAAATATTTTCTCCCAGTCCATAGGTTGTCTTTTTGTTTTGTTTATGGTTTCCTTTGCTGTGCAAAAGCTTGTAAGGTTGTTTAGGTCCCATTTGTTTACTTTTGCTTTTATTTCTATTGCCTTGAGAGACTGACCTAAGAAAACATTGCTATGATTTATGTCAGAGAATGTTTTGCCTATGTTCTCAAAGAAAGTTTAAATTCTTTCTTTCCAATTCTTATGCCTCTCTGAAGTACAGGTTTCCTGGGTATAGAATTCTTGCTTGACAGTTTTTATTTCTGTCAATATTTTGAATATATTGTCACATTCTCTCCTGGTCTGAAAAGTTTCTGTTGAATAATCTGCCTATGGTTTTATGGGATTCTCTTGTCTCTTTTCTCTTGCTGCTTTCAAAATTCTTTCTTTGTTTTTGATTTTTGACAATTATAAAGTGTCTTGCTGTGGCCTTATTTGGGTTCAACCTATTTCGGGATCCTTTCGGGCTTGTGGATCTGAATGTCCATTTCTCTCCCAGGTTTGGGATGTTTTCAGCCATTATCGCTTTAAATATACTTTCTGTTCCTTTCTCTTTCTCTTCTCTTTCTGGAATTCCTGTAATGCAGATATTGTTTCTTTTGATTATTTCCTATAACTTCCATAGGTTTTCTTTACTCTTTTTTCCTCTCTTTTTTAAAACTTCTCTGCCTGGCTAATTTTATTTTTTATTTTTTTAATAAATTTGTTTATTTTATTTATTTATTTTTGGCCGTGTTGGGTCTTTGTTGCTGTGCGCAGGTTTTCTCTAGTTGTGGAGAGTGGGGGCTACTCTTTGTTGTGGTGTGCGGGCTTCTCATTGTGCGGTGGCTTCTCTCGCTGCGGAGCACGGGCTCTAGGCGCATGGGCTTCAGTAGTTGCAGCACGCGGGCTCAGTAGTTGTGGCTCATGGGCTCTAGAGCACAGGCTCAGTAGTTGTGGCGCACAGGCTTAGTTGCTCTGTGGCATGTGGGATCTTCCCAGACCAGGGATTGAAACTGTGTCCCCTGCATTGGCAGGTGGATTCTCAACCACTGTGCCACCAGGGAAGCCCTGCCTGGCTAATTTTAAATGTCCTTTCTTCTAGGTCACTGATTCTTTCTTCTGCATGGTTGAGTCTGCTTTCAAAGCTCTCTATTGAATTTTCCAGTTCAGCCATTGTATTTTTCAGTTCTAGGATTTCTGGTTTTTGGTTGTTTGTTTGTTTGTTTTTGGTGTTTTCTATATCTTTGTTGAACTTCTTGTTTTGTTCATGTATTGTTTTTCTAATTTTGTTTAGTTGTTTGTGTGTTCTTGCAGTTCATTAAATTTCTTTAAGAGGATTCTTCTGAATTCTTTGGCTGACAGTTAATAGATCTCCATTTCTTTAGGGTCAGTTATTGAAACTATTAGTTTCTGTTGGTGGTGTCATGTTTACCTCATTTTTCATTATCCTCGATTCTTTATGTTGGCCTCTGTGCATTTGAGTAAGTGACCTCCTTTTCCAGACATTATTGGTTTGCTTTGGCAGAGAGAGTTTTTCACTAGTCAGCTTAGTTTCTGTATGTGTTAACTGGTAATGTCCATGGGAAGGTGGTTCTTGCTATCAGAGTCTATTTGGGGGCTAGGCCACTGCCCATACTCTTAAGATTGGGGAGGGGGTGTCACTGGTTGAGAACAGTTGGCTAGGACTGCTGGCTTTGTTCCCTAAGTGAGGCTGTAGAATAGGTTCTGTGGTTGCCTGGGTTCTCTGGTCAGTCTTCCTAGACAGTCTGGACTGGGTACTATACTCAGCAGTAGGTGGGGCTATGAATTAACTTCCCAGCTTTGAAGGGCAGTAGAACTGGTCCCAAGGCATGCACTGCTTATTGTTTGGGGATTCAAATCAGGCTAGACTGTGCACTGAATTTCCTGGCCAGATGCCCCAGTTTTGCTCTGCAGACAGGGAAAGCCCTGGGCTGTGCTATCTGTTGAAATGCCACTGTAAGGAGGGCTGTAGGATGGACTGTGCAGCTCCCTGTGTGCTCTGGTTAAGTCCCCTCGTTGGGCAGGCTGAAGGCTGTGTTCAGCAGTGGGTGGGACTATGAATTAGTTTCCCTGCCTAGGCAGGGCACCGTATAGGCCCTAAGACCTGCAAGGTTTGTTTGGGTATCAAATTAGGCAGAACTATACACCAAGTTTCCTGGCCTGATGATCCACCATCCTAACTCTGCAGAGAGGTAGGGCCACTGGCTGGATTCTCCGTTCAAGTGCCATTGTAATTGGAGTTGCAAGATGGGGTATACAGATTCTCCGGAGTTCTGCTTAGGTTTCTTGGTCAGATTGCACTGGAGGCTTTATTCAATTTTAGGCGGAGCTATAAATTGCCTTCCCTGCCTGGTTGGAGCTGCAGAATAGGCCCCAGGGCTGGCAAGGGTATTTGTTTGGGAATCAAATCAGACAGACCTCTGCACTAAGCTCCCTGGACAGACAGGGCCACCATCTTGGCTCTGCAGATGCAGAGATGCTGGTTGGGTTTTCTGCTCAAGTGCCACAGTAATAGGGGCTGCAGGATGGGCTACTGAGATTCCCAGGAGCTCTGGTTAGGTTTCCTAGTTGGTAGGATTGGAGGCTATATTCAGTAGAAAAGGCCCCAAGGCTGACAATACTCTTGTTTGGGTAGCTAATCAGGCAGATCTGTGCACCTTGGCCAGATGGAGTTGCTAGCTCGTTTCTGCAAACAGGCAGACCCACTGGCTGGGCTATCTGCTCAAGTACTGCTGGGCCAAGCCATTTCCCAGGTGCTCAGGCCAGGCTTCCTGGTCAGGCAGGGCCAGAAGCTACACTCAGCAGTGGATGGGGCTATGAATTGCTTCCTTTCCCTGGATAGAGCAGGAGAACCAGCTCCAAGGCTGGAAAGACTTTCTGTTTGTGGTTGTGACTCAAGCTGACCTGTGCCCGAAGTTCCCTGGCCGAGTGGGGCACTGACTTTGCTCTGAGGATGATCAGCTCTGCCTGCCAGACGCTCCGTTCAAGGATTGCTAGGCTACATAGCTTCTCAGGTGTTTTGGCCAGGCTTTCTGGTCAGGCAGAATCAGGAGCTACACTCAGCATTGAATGGTGCTGTGAATTTGCTCCCTTGCCTAGACGGAGCATTAGAGCTGGCCCCAAGCAGCTTCCCAGGTATTCCGGTCAGGCTTTCTGGACAGGCAGGGCCACATATCAGGCATCTTTAGTGTCCAAGTGGATGACTCGTATAATACTCTAGACGTACCCTTTTTAAAACCAGTAATTTTACCTCTGTTTCTCTCACCAACCCTGATGTCTGCAATTTGAACCTTGTCATAATGTTGAAATCTCAGACTTTAATGTCTTGTTCTCTTGTTCACAATCTCTTATACTTGCAATTCTTTTTATTTACAATTTTATTTCATTGACCTCCTCATTTGGTGCCCTGTGAGTATATGATTTCCAACCTCAGCTGCTGTTAGCACCAGTTGGCATTCCCTTTATGTTTAGATCAGATCCCTCTCCTGTTTCTTCTTGTGCCTATTTCAAACCTTCTTTACTCTCCTCAAATCCTCAGTCCTATCACCTAGTCCTTCAACTCTTAAGAGACGACATTGCTTTTTCATAGAGTTAATAAAGGCTGTTTGGCAGAATCTTCCTGAGCTCCCTGCCTATAAACAACATCCACATCCTTTCCTGTTGTCTCATTGGAAACGATCCCTTTCACAAGACCAATCCTGTCACTTCTCTTTTCTTCAATTTGAATTTCTTCTGCTTCCTCAGGGACTATGCTCAGCTTTATACTCTTTCAGTGAAGCTTCTTGAAAGAGCTGTTTTCATTAATTACTCTATTTATTTACTTCCTACTTCACTGAAATATGGTTTCCACCTCCAATACTCTAGTAAAACTCCTATTATTAAAGTCATTATTATCAATTTTTTAGTCTTTCTCTGGTATTTATCACTGTCATCTATTGCCTGTTTTTCTGAAAACAAGGTGACTTGAACTCAATTTAGTTCAACAGACATTTTTTAAGAATCTATTCTGAACTAGATGCTGGAACTTGAAGAATGAAAAATCTTGCCCTCTATGAGCTGACAGTTTAGTGAGGGTTATTGACGTGCAAACAATCAGAATACCAAGAGCTTTGATTGAGATACACACAAGTGATAAGGGAGCAAAAAGTTGTGGAAGCCTTTGCGTATGTGAGCCTTGCATGAGTTTTCTGATAGTTTCTGAGAGTTCTTTAGAAACTCGTAGCCTTAGAGGTCACTGGCTCCAGACATACCTAAATAAGTAACAAGACTGATGTTAAAGCAAAGAATTGGAGCACTAATATTTGCTCCTCTTTCTTCTTTTAGTGATTGTTCCCCCCGCCCCTTGGGAGGGAGTGGGGGGAATAAGGGTAATTATTCCCTTGAATTAATTAACTGTTTTGTTATGTGTGTTCAGCACTTCAGAAAACCTGTAAAATTTTCAGTAAAATTCGAGGTGGTAAGATTTATGTGAATGATCTGCCAATGATCCATCGCATCTTGAATATCTCTATAAGTGACTCAGAAATGAGAAAGGCACTGAAGACTATTGATATTGATGGTAAGTTTTTATGTTTTCAGTATTAGTTTAAGGGTCTACAATCATGGACATAAGTTATATGTTGGTCAGATTAATTACAAATGATAGAAAAGCTAAGCTTTAAAATGCTATAAAAACATCTTTGCGTGTTTACAATAATGATATTAAAAAATTGGGCCTCAGGTACATGTAACTGGATTGATTGATTACCAGATTGGATTATGACATGCTGTCATCAACATTTGGTATTTTTAGAGTTTTAATTTTTGCTGATTGCCTTAGTATGAAATGGTATGGGATAGGGAAACTTTCTTAAGGCAAAAAAAAATTTGAAATTAATGTATTTGATGTATTTATATTAAAATTAAGAGTGTTTATTTATCTAAAGACACCTAAAAGTAAAGACATGTTACAAACTTGGAGATATTTGCAATTCACACAATTGACAAAGGATTAGTTTTCAGAATGTGTAAAGAATTCATACAAATCAATAACAAATAATGGAATAGAAAAGTGGGCAAGACAAATGGACTAGTGTTTCACATAAAATATAACACATATAGCCAATAATTATATAGAAATATGTTCAACATCACTAGTGTCCAAGGAAATGTAAATAAAAACCCTAATAATGATATTTTAAGTACCTAGAAAAATATATATTTTTTGCAGTGTTTGTTACTTTAATCAAAGAGGTAAATAATAGAGGTAAATAAATAATAGAGAACACATTAGATTTACAGACCATTCCAAGCCTGTTAAAAAGGGGAGACAAATTTAGAATAAAAATGATATGTTTTTCTCTTTCTGACTTACTTCACTCTGTATGACAGACTCTAGGAGTAAAAATGTAGACATAGAGAATGGACTTGAGGACACGGGGTGGGAGGGAGAAGCTGGGGCGAAGTGAGAGTAGCATCGACATATCTACACTACCGAGTGTAAAATAGTTAGCTAGTGGGAAGTTAGCTAGTGGGAAGCAGCAGCATAGCACAGGGAGATCAGCTCCGTGCTTTGCAATGACCTAGAGGGGTGGGATAGGGAGGGTGGGAGGGAGGCTCAAGAGGGAGGGGATATGGGGACATATGTATGCATATGGCTGATTCACTTTGGTGTACAACAGAAACTAATGCAGTATTGTGAAGCAATTATACTCCAATAAAGATCTATTAAAAAATGATATTAATAAGTTGAAGGAGGGGTCAGAAATTGAATAAATATAAGATGTGGATTTATCATTATTTTAAAAACCTTGTAGGATGGCCTAAAAGCATATGAAAAGATGCTCAACATCACTAATTATCAGAGAAATGTAAATCAAAACTATAATGAAGTATCACCTCACACCAGTCAGAATGGTCAACATCAAAAAGTCCACAAACAATAGGGACTTCCCTGGTGGTCCAGTGGGTAAGACTCTGCGCTACCAATGCAGGGGGCCCAGGTTCGATACCTGGTTAGGGAACTAGATCCCGCGTGCATGCCACAACTAAGAGTTCGCATGCCGCAACCGGGAAGTCAGCATGCCTCAGTGAAGATCCCACGTGCCGCAACTAAGAGTTCACATGCCGCAACCGGGAAGTCTGCACGCCTCAGTGAAGATCCCACGTGCCGCAACTAAGACCCAGCGAAGCCTAAATAAGTAAATAAATAAATATATTTTTTAAAAAGTCCACAAACAATAAATGCTGGAGAGAGTGTGGAGGAAAGGGAACCTTCCTATACTGTTGGTGGGAATGTAAATTGGTACAACCACTATGGAGAACAGTATGGAGGTTCTTTAAAAAACTAAAAATAGAACTACCATATGATCCAGCAATTCCACTCCTGGGCATATAACCAGAGAAAACCATAATCCGAAAAGAAACATGCACCCCAATGTTCACTGCAACACTATTTACAATAGCCAAGACATGTAAGCAACCTAAATGTCCATCGACAGATGAATGGATAAAGAAGATGTGGTACATATATACAATGGAATACTACTCAGCCATAAAAGAGAATGAAATAATGCCATTTGAGGCAACATGGATGAACCTAGAGATTATTATACTAAGTGAAGTAAATCAGACAAAGACAAATACCATGTGATATCACTCATGTGGAATCTAATTTAAAAATGATACAAATGAACTTATTTACAGAACAGAAACAGACTTACAGATATTGAAAACAAACTTATGGTTATAAAAGGGGAAACGTGGTGGTGGGAGAGGGATAAATCAGGAACTTGGGATGAACATACACACATTACTGTATGTAAGATAGATAGATAACCAACAAGGACATACTGTATAGCACAGGGAGCTCTACTCAATATTCTGTGACAACCTATAAAAGAAAAGAATCTAAAAAGAATGAATATGTGTATATGTATAACTGAATCACTTTTCTGTATACCTGAAACTAACAACATTGTAAATCAACTGTACTCCGATAAACTTAAAATTAAAAAGAAAACTTGGGGCTTCCCTGGTGGCGCAGTGGTTAAGAATTTGCCTGCCAATGCAAGGGACACGGGTTCGAGCCCTGGCCTGGGGAGATCCCACATGTGTGGAGCAACTAAGCCCGTGCACCACAACTACTGAGCCTGTGCTCTAGAGCCCATGAGCCACAACTGCTGAGCCCACGTGCCACAACTACTGAAGCCTGCATGCCTAGAGCCCGTGCTCCACAAGAGAAGCCACGACAATGAGAAGCCCGCACACCGCAACAAAGAGTAGCCCCCGCTCACCGCAACTACAGAAAGCCCATGCACAGCAACAAAGACCCAACACAGCCAAAAATAAATAAATAAATAAATAAATTTATTTTTTAAAAAAAGAAAACTTGTAGGTGGAAAATTCTAGAAGTCAAAATGGACCACCAATAAAATATTACTGAACAATCTAGTAGTAATTGACAAGTAGCACTAGTGTGCATGCATCCATCCATCTGTCCCTTTATCTAAGTCACCCCAACATTTTTGAGCATCTATGATATGACAGATTTCTGAGGGTTAAAAATAAATTAATAAATATAATCCTAACTTTTAGAAAGCTTAAGAAGAAACTCTGTTTTTTCCTGACATGTTTATTTATCTACAGATTAATTTTCTTGACAAATGATATTTTGGAGATTTATATCAAAGTAATTCTCCAAAGTGGAAATAACTTTATTCTCTGAAAGCACAGAAAAATATAAAGGAGAAAGTCAAAATCATGTGTAATCCCACTACCCAGAGCCAAACTTTGGTATTTATATATACATATATAATATATACATATATTTTTTTCTAGGATTTTTCCAAACATATACATGTAAGTGTGTGTATATGTGTATATGCGTTTATAACTGTGGTGTATACACATGCATGAACACATAATTTAAAAAAAGCATATATGGATTCACATGGATAGTTTTGTTACCTTTTTCTATTAATATTATATGGTAGTCAACTCTTTGTGTAAATAAATATAGATACACACTGCCTTTTTAAATGGCTATGAGTTATTCTATGGAACTGATTAAAAAACAAATTAAAAAACATTGTTTAAAAAATAACATGTAACAAATAACCTGTGTAAATATAGGTTACTTCTAATATTTTTGCTATTATAAACAGTGTTCTCTCTTTTTCTCTCATCAGACAAAGATAGATAACTAACGTTGAAATTGCTGGGTCAAAAAATGGGAACTTTTTAAGGCTTTTATACCGTTATTTGAAATTCAAAACAATAAATCTTTAGAATTTTATATACTCAAGACTTTAGATATTGTTTCTTCTAATCACTTGGATTTACTGTTGAGGAAAGTGAGGGATAGAAAGGAGAAGAGTCTACTCCAAAGCCATACAACCAATTTTATTTATTTTTTTTTAAAAAATATCTATTGGAGTATAATTGCTTTACAATGTTGTATTAGTTTCTGCTGTACAACAAAGTAAATCAGCTATATGTATATATATATATCCCCATATCCCCTCCCTCTTGAGCCTCCCTCCCACCCTCCCTACCCAACCCCTCTAGGTTGTCACATAGCATCAAGCTGATGTCCCTGTGCTATGCAGCTGCTTCCCACTAGCCATCCATTTTACATTTGATAGTGTATATATGTCAATGCTACTCTCTCACTTCGTCCCAGCTTCCCCTTCCCCCTCTGTGTCCTCAAGTCCATTCTCTACGTCTGCGTCTTTATTCCTGTCCTGCCACTAGGTTCATCAGTACCATTTTTTTAGTTTCCATATATGTGCCTTAGCATACGGTATTTGTTTTTCTCTTTCTGACTTACTTCCCTCGGTATGACAGACTCTAGGTCCATCCACCTCATTACAAATAACTTAATTTTGTTCCTTTTTATGGCTGAGTAATATTCCATTGTATATATGTGCCACATCTTCATCCATTCATCTGTCAATGGACATTTAGTTTGCTTCCATGTCCTGGCTATGGTAAATAGTGCTGCAATGAACATTGTGGTACATGTATCTTTTTGAATTATGGTTTTCTCAGGGTATATGCCCAGTAGTGGGATTGCTGGATCATATGGTAGTTCTATTTTTAGTTTTTTAAGGAACCTCCTTACTGTTCTCCATAGTAGCTGTATCCATTTACTTACCCACCAACAGTGCAAGAGGG
Source organism: Balaenoptera ricei (assembly GCF_028023285.1). Classification (NCBI taxonomy): domain Eukaryota; kingdom Metazoa; phylum Chordata; class Mammalia; order Artiodactyla; family Balaenopteridae; genus Balaenoptera; species Balaenoptera ricei. The sequence goes on along the minus strand of NC_082658.1, from coordinate 16,288,461 downwards.
TTCCCTTTTCTCCACACCCTCTCCAGCATTTATTGTTTGTAGATTTTTTGATAATGACCATTCTGACCGGTGTGAGGTGATACCTCATTGTGGTTTTGATTTGCATTTCTCTAATGATTAGTGATGTTGAGCATCTTTTCATGTGTTTGTTGGCAATCTGTATGTCTTCTTTGGAGAAATGTCTATTTAGGTCTTCTGCCCATTTTTGGATTGGGTTGTTTGTTTTTTTGATATTGAGCTGCATGAGCTGCTTGTATATTTTGGAGATTAATGCTTTGTCAGTTGCTTCGTTTGCAAATATTTTCTCCCATTCTGAGGGTTGTCTTTTTCGTCTTGTTTATGGTTTCCTTTGCTGTGCAAAAGCTTTTAAGTTTCATTAGGTCTTATTTGTTTATTTTTGGTTTTATTTCCATTACTCTAGGAGGTGGGTCAAAAAGGATCTTGCAGTGATTTATGTCATAGAGTGTTCTGCCTATGTTTTCCTCTAAGAGTTTTATAGTGTCTGGTCTTACATTTAGGTCTTTCATCCATTTTGAGTTTATTTTTGTGTATGGTGCTAGGGAGTGTTCTAATTTCATTCTTTTACATGTAGCTGTCCAGTTTTCCCAGCACCACTTATTGAAGAGACTGTCTTTTCTCCATTGTATATTCTTGCCTCCTTTGTCAAAGATAAGGTGACCATATGTGCCTGGGTTTATCTCTGGGCTTTCTCTCCTGTTCCATTGATCTATATTTCTGTTTTTGTGCCAGTACCATACTGTCTTGATTACTGTAGCTTCATACAACCAATTTTAGATGACATATGTTAGTTTAAACTTTTATTCATTAATTGTTACATTGAGAATAATGTACAATTATTGTACATTGAATGTCTTGATAATAAATGTAAATACAAGAAAAAGTTTAATAACTGAACATAGAACATGTCCTATAAAGAAGCTTTTTCTTAAAATTTAGTATTTTAAGGTTATAGAAGTTCATAAATTACAAAATGAAAATTATTTATTCACCCCAGTCTTTCTCTGTAATCCCTAGTGGTAAACACTGTTGATAATTTGTTGGGTATCCTTCATGTCCTTTGGTTTTATATATATAATATATTGATATATATACACATATGTAATATATATATTTTAAATTGGTCTCATATTGATTACCGGTGAAGTTACCTTTAAAATTTTTGCTATTACAAATAGTGCTACAAAGAACATCCTTGCACATCAATTTTTGCACATTTGTGTAAATATTTCTATAGGATAGTGTTTTAGAAATGAAAAAGCTGGGTCAAAGAATATGCACATATCCATAGGAAAATGGTTTATGTTAAATGCTCTTTTTTCTAGCTTTATTGAGATATAATTGACAAATAGAAACTATATATTTAAGGTTACAACATGATCTGATATATGTATGCATTGTGAACTGATTACCACAATCAAGCTAAATAACACATACATCACCTCATATCTTCCCCCCTTCTTTTTTGTGGTGAGAACACTTAAGATTCACTTTCTTAGCAAATTTCAAGTATACAGCACATTATTATTAATTATAATCACCATGTTGTACATTAGATTCCTAGAACTTGTTCATCTGATATCTAAAGTCTGTATGCTTTGACCAATGTCTCCCCATTTCCACCAACCCCTAGACCCTGGCAACCATCATTCTACTCTCTGATTTTATCAGTTTAAGTTTTTTACATTCTACATATAAGTGAGATCATACAGTATATTTCTTTCTGTGTCCGGCTTATTTCACTTAGTGTATTGTCCTCCAGATTCATCCATGTTGTTGCAAATGGCAGAATTTCCCTTTTTTTAATGACTGAATAATATTCCATTGTATATGTATGTTTGTGTGTGTGTGTGTGTGTGTGTGTATTTTATCACATTTTCTTTATTAATTTATCCATCAACAGGCACTTAGGTTCTTTCCATATCTTGGCTGTTGTGAATAATTCTGCAATGAACATGATAGTGCAGATATCTCTTTAAAATCATGCTTTTATTTCCTTTGGATATATACCCAGAAGTGGAATTGCTGGATGATACCATAATTCTATTTTTAATTTTTTGAGGAACCTCTATACCGTTTTCTATAATGGCTGTACCAATGGATTTTAAAATTATTTGCATATTTTATAACATTATTGAGGTAAAATTGACATAACAATAAGCTGCACAGATTTAAAGTGTACAATTTGATAAATTTTGACATATGTATAAACTTGTGAAGCCTCAATACCTCTCATACCCCTTTGTAAGTCCTACTCCCTCTCCACAATGCCCCTCACCACTCCCAAGCAAACACTAATCTACTCTGTCACATAGATTAGTTTGAATTGTATAGAATTTTATATAAATGGGATCATGCAGTAAGTACTCTTTTTTTTTTTTTTTGGTCTGCTTTCTTTCACTCAGCTAATTATATTGAGATTCACCCATGCTTTTGTGTATATCAAAAGTTAATTTCTTTTTATTGCTGAATAGTATTCCATTATATGACTGTGCCATAATTTGTTTATCCATTCACTAATTGATGGACATTTGGATAGTTTCCAGTTTTTGGCTATTACAGATAAAGCTGGCATAAGATTCATTTGTATGTCTCTGTGTGGTCATATGCTTTCATTTGTCTTGGGTAAATACCCAGTGGTAGATAATTGGGTCATATATAAGAAACTATTAAACTGTGTTTGCAAAGTGGTTGAACCATTATTTATTTATTTTTTTTTTATTGTAGTATAATTGCTTTACAATGCTGTGTTAGTTTCTGCTGTACAATGAAGTGAATCAGCTATATGTATACATATATCCCCTCCCTCTTGGACCTCCCTCCCACCCCCTCCCCCATCCCACCCATCTAGCTCATCACAGAGCACTGAGCTGAGCTTCCTGTGCTTTACAGCAGGTTCCCACTAGCTGTTGAAACATTTTACATTGCCATAAGCAATATATGAGAGTTCCAGTTGCTCCTCATTCTTGCCAATCCTGAAATTGGTCAGCCTTTAAAAATTGTAGTCATTCTAACAGATGTATGGTATTATCTCACACTGTGATTTTAATTTGCATTTCCTGAATGATCAAATGATGCTAAACATTTTCATGTGCTTATTTGCTATCTGCTTATCTCCTTCCCATTAAAAATTTTTTTGTGTCCTTATTATTACATTTTGAAAGTTCTTTATATATTCTGAATACAAGTCCTTTATTGGACATGTGATTAGCACATATTTTCTTCTAGTGTATGGCTTGTCTTTTCATTCTTTTAAAATGTTTTTTGAAGAGCATAAGTCCATACTTTTTTTTTTAATATGGAATGTTTCACAAATTTGCGTGTCATCCTTGCGCAGGGGCCATGCTAATCTTCTCTGTAACGTTCCAATTTTTAGTATATGTGCTGCCAAAGTGAGCCATAAGTTCATACTTTTGATGAAATCTAGTCTACAATTTTTTTTTATTCGTGGATTGTACTCTTGATGTTTTATCTAAAGTTTTGCTTAACCTAGTGTCACATAGAAGTCAGAAAACAAGTCAAAGTAGTTGACTGAAATTTGTGCAGACATTTTATTGTTTTTGAAGGAAAGGAGAAACCGCTTTCAAGTTGTTACACTGAAAAAGAATTTTTGAGGCAGACAACTTAATGAATTTTCCAAAATTGGAGAAAGTGCTTCTGTTGTTTGGAAATGAGAACAACCAAGCCTTGTCAACTTCTCTGCAGGTAGAACCCTGCAGACCACTGGAAGCACTGAAGTGTTCTAAAGGTTACTTTGCTCAGATGACATTAAATTGAAATGTGGATTTATAATAATTTTCTTCTGGACATAGATAACATTGATGTAAATCCTTTCAAAGTTGGCCTCATTTACTTAAAGACAGAGGAAAATAACTTCATAGATATTTAACTTGAAGAATTTTGAAAAATTCAGAAGTTCCTTAACACAGATCTATGCTTGTCTAGAAAATGAGATTTAAGAACCCTGATTCTGTGGTTTGGCACAATTTGTAAGTCTGGATTTTCAGCTCTAGTTGCTATCAGAGATGACCTGTGCAATATCATTCAAAAACCCACTACATAATTTCAACTTCTCATTCAAGCCAGACAAAAATTCTTACTGAAATTTTCATTTGTACAATTCAGATATTATTCTTTTAAGAAATAGCCATTACTTTTTGCATGAAAAATGAGACTTTTTTGGGGGTAAGGATTACTTTAATATTGTGCAATATTGTGTACATTTGTTTTAATGCATTGTGTGTGTGTGTGTGTGTGTGTGTGTGTGATGAGAGAGAGAGAGGGAAAGGCACAGAGAGAGAAAGGTGGAATGGTGTTAGGCAAAGCTTTCATTAGAATCTCAACAAGATCCATAATCTACCCCCAAACCACAGGTATAGAGGAGTTTTCTAGAACATGATGAAATCAGTCCTATCCTTTTAAGATAAAACCACTGTGTATATAAAATTGGCATGTTGCATGTATTTTTTGCACCTAATTACAAATATAAAAATTAGAGCCTTGAGCAAACAGAAGTATAATATCTCCAGTTCTAGTCTATATATCATTCTTATTATTGCTGCAGCACTATTTACTACATAATTATGATATGTAAATATTTTCTGGTAAGTTTTCTTTTTACATTCTATATTTAATGTTAACCTTGACTGCTTTTGTAGTATAGACTATAGTATTCTAATATCAGTTAATTCTAGTTACATTTTTAGTTTGCCCTTTTATATTCTTAGTGAGTTTGCTGATAAGTTTGCTAATGCAGTTTTTTTCTTTCTGTTTCTCAATCATTCTTATAGTTAATGGAATGATGGATTTTTCAGATTACCTTAAGGCTGTGAATGAAGTTTGTTATTTGGTCTCTCAGGATCCAGGTAAAAAGATGTTCCTTCAAAATTATAGAAGAGAATGATTTTGATAGTAACTGATTTTAGGGTGGGGTGGTTATATGAATTTACTCTTTTTCAGAATCTCTTAACTCCTTTTTGCCCCAGTAGTCTAGGTTGAGAAAAATTAGACATGAGTTATTCTATAAAAAGCACTAAAAAACCTGGATCACTGCCATGTTATCCTAATTTTCTTTTGTTTCTTTTTAAATGAATTTATTTATTTATTTATTTATTTATTTATTTATTTATGGCTGTGTTGGGTCTTCATTGCTGCATGCAAGCTTGCTCTAGTCGTAGTAAGCAGGGGCTACTCTTCGTTGTGGTGTGCAGGCTTCTTGCAATGGCTTCTCTTGTTGTGGAGCATGGGCTGTAGGTGCGCGGGCTTCAGTAGTTGTGACACGCAGGCTCAGTATTTGTGGTTCACAGTCTCTAGAGTGCAGGCTCAGTAGTTGTGGCACACGGGCTTAGTTGCTCCGCAGCATGTGGGATCTTCCCAGACCAGGGCTTGAACCCATGTCCCCTGCATTGGCAGGCGGATTCTTAACCACTGCGCCACCAAGGAAGTCCTGTCCTAATTTTCTATCCTCAATCTCCAGTTTTTCCTTTACACAATTGATAGACCAATTTTCTTAAAACAAAGTTTTTGTCATGTCATTATCTCAAAAATTTAGCTGCTCTTCTTAGTCCAAACTCTTATGCTTGATGTCCTCACTTCTTCATAATTTTGCTTGCTGCTCCTCCTTTCTCCATAAATCTTTCCCAGGCAAGAACCCCATGCTCCAGTGAATCATAAATCTCCATATATGCCAATTTCATTCTTACTTCCATGCCTTTGTTCATGTTTTTTTTTCCTCTGTTGAAAACTCACATCTGTTTTCTTCTCTACCCTTAACAGTACTTTTTTCACTGTCTAGAGTCTGCTTGAATTTCTCCCTAAAAATTTCAGATGCTGAAGGGTCTCCTAGTAACTTTTAGTTTACACTACATATAAATTGTAAAGAAAGTGGTTGGAGGGACTATTCATGTTAAAGATAGAAATAGTGCTTCCAAAAATCCGAGATCTCTAGTGTTCATGATCTAATTTTAGCAGTTCGTTGGTTTTTCCATTAGGCAAGATCAAGTTCCTATGTTCAGTCCTTGGGATTATGTATATTTATTGTCAACCAGACTATATTTTCTTAGAATCAAGGATATATGAATGTGATAGTCAATATTCCTGAATAAGCAAACAAGAGGCAAGAAAAACTCTTTAATGTTTACTTATTCATTAATGTAATAAATGTTATTAAATGCCTACCATATGCAGCAATGAACAATATAGATGTGATGCTTGGTTTGCTTTTCCTTTTTTAACTCCTTACTTCCTACTTGGCATTTTGATTAACTCCTGTGACACTGGGATTCTCCTTTATCTACTTGGTTTTTGACTTACAGCTTTTTCCTGACTATAGATTTATATGTTTGCTTGGACTCCTAAGTACTGCCTACTTGTTGAACCAGCTTATTTTCTCTCTTCCATTCCTTGGTTTTTCAACTCCTGGTTTCCTATTTTGACCTTATTTCTGTTCATGGCCATGTGTTCTGAGACCAATCAGGAAGTCCCAGGTTTCTTTATTTTTCCTTTTAAAGCAATACACATAATTCTTGAATATGTTATTTTTATAAAATATCCAAGCAATATTTAAGTGTATAAAGATGTGGAAGACACTCTTTAATTCCTCCTAGATTTTTATAGTTTAATGTTGACCTTAGAATCATTTTTATATGCAATTGTGAATATATATATGTTTCATAAGATGAAATAAGTTATCGATTTTTAGGCAGAGGACCTATATCTCACAGAAGCTAGTAAAAAGACCAAGCATACAGTTAGGAATCAAGAGACCCTCCAAAAATGGAAAAAATAGAAATATCTTATACTTTAAGAGAAAAGGATCATACTATATACATTATTTTTTAGTATTTTTTTTAAACTAAGTAATACGTCTTGGAAAGTTCTATGTCAGTAGATACAGGTCAGCCTTTTACTTTTTTTTTTTTTTAATTAATTAATTAATTAATTAATTTTTGGCTCTCTTGGGTCTTCGTTGCTGTGCGTGGGCTTTCTCTAGTTGCAGTGAGTGAGGGCTACTCTTCGTTGCGGTGCGTGGGCTTCTCATTGTGGTGGCTTCTCTTGTCGCGGAGCACGGGCTCTAGGTGCACGGGTTTCAGTAGTTGCGGCATGCAGTCTCAGTAGTTGTGGCTTGCGGGCTCTAGAGCGCAGGCTCAGTAGCTGTGGTGCACGGGCTTAGTTGCTCCACGGCATGTGGGATCTTCCTGGACCAGGGATCGAACCCATGTCCCCTGCATTTGCAGGTGGATTCTTAACCACTGCACCACCAGGGAAGTCCCCAGCCTTTTACTTTTTAATAGCTACATGGTATCTGAAAAATGTAGATATACTATAATTTATTTAATCCCATATTGTTGAATATTTAATTCATTTTAATTGTCTTACTATTGTCAACAATTCCACAGTGATTGTAACTTTTCTTATATTTTTATATTATATATATTTATTTGATGTTATATTTTATATTTATATGTGTGCATGTGTCTTTATCATACCTTTGTAAGGCAAAATGAGTTATAAATTATTAAGCAGAGGAGAAACAGTGTGTGCATTGGGACATGACTTCAACACCTAGCCAGATAGTTTTTTCAACTCTGCCTTAGTCTTCACTTCCTTCTTATGTGTATCCTTAAGGTAAGACAGTGGTGAGGGTATAGGACCTTCTCAAGTATTTCCTGAGCATCTTTACATCCTTGCCCTTGTGTGTGGCTATCTAGATTCCCAAGAATATGTTGGAGATTTTCAAAGCCCACTATGAAAATTTCATTTCCCAGATTTTCCTTTTAATCTTTTTGTTAGCCTACTGTTTGCTCTGTTATCTACCACTTCTGGCAGTTGTAATGTTAAACAATTGTCTCTGATTGTTTTTAATGAATTCCCCCCAGGAAAAGGCTGTTTGCACTGGGCAAGCTTTGAGTCATGTTATATAAGAACAGCTTTGCAAGTAGGGTCTTCCAGGGAACCACCAGACAGGTCTAATAATAACAGTTCTCAGGGAATGGGGCTTTGAAGAAGTTCCAACCTCATTCTGCTCCACTGGATTTCAGGCTGCTGGTTTTCTTTGTGATTTTAGGCTCTTGGTTTTTCAGGGCTCCTGGAAGCTCCTGATGGGGAGGTGGGAATATGGCAAGTTAAGAGGCCACAAAGCTTAGTGTTCTTAAGCCATTTTTCTTGAAAAAACATTCCTTGTAAGCCTTTGGTTGATTTCCAGAGTTTTGAAGAAAGTTGATTTTGACGATTTTTGCCAGTGTTCTCATTGTTTTGTAGAGGAAAGGATTCTCAGAGGTCTTTCCTCTGCAACTTTTGCTCACTTGATTAATAACTACTAGTTGAATGAATAAATAGTGCCCAGTTTTTCCCCTTGGTTGTGCTTATCTAAGGACTTGTGGATCATTATGTTTACTATATCCTGAATTCCAGGAAAATCTAGCCTGACTACCAAGTGATTTGCACTCTGAAATTAATTATTTGAATTGTGTTTCCTTATCAAAGTAAATTAGGGATACAGTGGTCTGAGGAACACTTAAATGTAGCATTTGGACACAGATATCTTTAGGTTTTAAGGAAGACTTCTTTTGGGGGGGAATTATCTTCATTATTATGAATGTTTTCTTTTAACCATGTTCTTCCCAGTTCACTTATGATATAAAGGACTGTTAGCATAAACATGAAGTTTATATGGATAAATAGGAAACCTTTTAATAGTGGTTAAATCATCGCCAGATTCTTTGTAGTATATTAAAAATCTGAAGAGAAATTTTGTATCTACACCATTCTTCTTTCTTTTACAGTATCTTTCCTAAATTACATTTTAAAGTAATTAATAACTGCCCCCAATTTTGGATTAAGCTTCCCTGCTATTGTAGATTATACAAGTGGTAAGAAATTGTTATAGCTAAAAGTTTTAACTAAGAGGTGAGCATAGTATAATGATTAAGAGCAAACATTCTGGAATAGATTAGAATTCTGGCTTTTCTATTTGCTAGCTGTGTAATCAAAAGGGACTTTCTAATAGATAACTTGAACAGACCGATCACTGGAAGTGAAATAGAATCTGTGATTTTAAAAAAACTCCTTACAAACAAAAGTCCAGGATCAGATGGCTTCACAGGCGAGTTCTACCAAACATACAAAGAAGAAATTATATGATTCTTCTCAAACTCTTCCAAAAGATTGAAGAGGAGGGAACACTCCCAAAGACATTCTATGAAACCACAATCACCCTGATACCAAAACCAAAGATACCACCAAAAAAGAAAAGTACAGGCCAATATATTTGATGAATACAGATGCAAAAATTCTCAATAAAATATTAGGAAAACAAAAACAACAACACATAAAAAAGATCATACCACAACCAAGTGGGATTCATCCCAAGTTCCTGAGGCTGGTTCAATGTATGCAAATCAATCAAGGTAATAAAACACATTAACAAAATAAAAGTCAAAAATCACATGATCATCTCAGTAGATGCAGAAAAAGCATTTGACAGAATTCAACATCCACTCATGATAAAAACTCTTACCAAAATGGGTATCCAGGGAACATACCTCAACATAATAAAAGCTATTTATGACAAACCTACAGCCAATATAATACTCAGTGGTGAAAAGCTGAAACCCTTCCTCCTAAAATCTGGAACAAGACAAGAATGCCCACTCTCACCAGTTCTATTCAACATAGTATTAGAAGTCCTAGCCACAGCAGTCAGGCAAGAAAAAGAAATAAAAGGCATCCAAATTGGAAGGGAAGAGGTAAAATTGTCACCATATGCAAATAACATGATACTATATATAGAAAACCCTATTGACTCCACACAAAAACTACTAGATCTAATAAACGAATTCAGCAAAGTAGTAGGATACAAGATTAACATTCAGAAATCAGTTGCATTTCTTTACGCTAACAATGAAATGTCAGAAAGGGAATGTAAAAAAACAGTACCTTTTAAAATTGCACCAAAAAAAAAAAAACCTATGAATAACCTGACCAAGGAGGTGAAAGACTTATATGCTGAGAACCATAAAACATTAATAAAGGAAATTAAAGAGGATTCAAAGAAATGGAAAGCTATCCCATGCTCTTGGGTTGGAAGAATTAACATTGTTAAAATGGCAGTGCTACCCAAAGCAATCTACAGATTTAATGCTATCCCTATCAAATTACCCATGACCTTTTTCACAGAACTAGAACAAATAATCCAAAAATGTATATGTTACTACAAAAGACCCAGAATTGCCAAAGCAATCCTGAGGGGGGGAAAAAAAGCAGGAGGCATAACTCTCCCAGACTTCAGACAATACTCCAAAGCTACAGTAATCAAAACAGTGTGGTATTGTTACAAAAACAGACACCTGGGTCAATGGAACAGAATAGAGAGCCCAGAAATAAATCCACACACCTACGGTCAATTAATCTTTGACAAAGGAGGCAAGAATATAAAATGGGAAAAAGATAGTCTCTTCAGCAAGTGGTGCTGGGAAAGTTGGACAGCTGCATGTAAATCAATGAAGTTAGAACACACCCTCACACCATGCACAAAAATAAACTCAAAATGGCTTAAAGACTTAAACATAAGACATGACACCATAAAACTAGAAGAGAACATAGGTAAAACATTCTCTGACATAAATCATACCAATGTTTTCTTCGGTCAGTCTCACATGGCAATAGAAATAAAAACAAAATGAACAAATGGGATATAATCAAACTTACAGGCTTTTGCACAGTAAAGGAAATGATTAAAAAAGAAAAAACCCAAAAGACAACCTATGGAATGGGAGAAAACATTTGCAAGTAATGTGACTGACAGGGGCTTAGTCTCCAAAATATACAGACAGCTCATACAACTTAACAACAAGAGGGCAAACAACCCAGTCAAGGAATGGGCAGAAGACCTTAATAGACATTTCTCCAAAGAAGACATACAGTTGGCCAGTAGGCACATGAAAAGATGCTCAACATCACTACTTATTAGAGAAATGCAAATAAAAACTACAATGAGATACCACCTCACACCAACCAGAATGGCCATCGTTAAAAAATCTATAAATAACAAATGCCGGAGAGGGTGTGGAGAAAAGGGAACCCTCCTATACTGTTGGTGGGAATGTAAGTTGGTGCAGCCACTATGGAAAACAGTATGGAGGTTCCCAGAAAACTAAAAATAGAATTACCATATGATCCAGCAATCCCACTCCTGGGCATATACCCAGATAAAACTAATTCAAAAAGATACATGCACTCCTTTGTTCATAGCAGCACTATTCACAATAGCCAAAACATGGAAACAAATGTCCATCGACAGATGAATGGATAAAGAAGATGTGGTACATATATACAATGGAATACTACTTAGCCATAAAAAAGAACAAAATAATGCCATTTGCAGCAACATGGATGCAACTAGAGATGATCATACTAAGTGAAGTAAGTCAGAAAGAGAAAGACCAATACCATATGATACCACTTATATGTGGACTAAAATATGGCACAAATGAACCTATCTACAAAACAAAAACAGATGCACAGACATAGAGATCAGACTTGTGGTTGCCAAGGTGGAGCAGGGGAGGGAGAGGGTTGGACTGTGAGTTTGGGGTTGGTAGTTGCAAACTGTTACATTTAGAATGGATAAACAGCAAGGTCCTACTGTATAGCACAGGGAACTATATCCAATCTCCTGGGATAAACCATAATGGAAAAGAATATAAATAAAAAGGATGTCTCTATGTGTATAACTGAGTCACTTTGCTGTACAGCAGAGATTGCCACAACATTGTAAATCAAATACACTTCAATTAAAAACAATTTAAAAACGGACCTTCTAAGCCTTAGTTTTCTTATCTGTAATGTAGGGATAATGATCATTTTTATTTTGTAGGCCAATTGTGATAATGGAATTATATAGCCCATAACTTTTAGCACAGTGCCTGGCGCATAAACAGCATTCAATAAAAACCAGCTATTATTATTAATGTTATTTTAGTAGTATAATAGCAAAAGCTAGATTTTATACTAGGAATATGGCCAGAATTGGGCAAATGCCTACTTGCAGGGAAATTTTTAGAAAACCCTAAATTTATTTTTCCCTGGTCAAAATCAGCTCCTCCAAGAAAAGCTATTGATTCTCATGGTACAATAAATTCCTTGTTTGTTGTAATTTTGCAGCATTTCAGAAAGCCTTGAAGATTTTCTGTAGGATAAAAGGTGGTCGAGTTTCAACTTCTGAAGTGGGTGACGTTTTGGATAACATGGCTATCCTTGTAATCCCTGAAACTTTTCAGGAAGTGATAAAGCATGCTAGTATTGACAGTGAGTTATTTGAATTGATATGTACACGTATCTTTCTTGGCTACCAATTTTTCCGATTCATCCTTTGCTTCTTCTTCTTTTCCTTCTTGATTCTTGCCTTATGCCATTGACACTGCTTACTGGTGTCTATGGTAAAAGATAATCTAGAAAAATTAAGTGAGAAATTTCTCAAATGTGTTATATTTTAGTATGTTTGGTAAAATTATAAGAGAAAAATGGAATTTTTTCTTTTCAACCTTATCTCTCTTTTCCAATAGTCATTTCTTGTCTCTGTGGAGAGGTAGTTTCTATAGTGTCAAGAGCATGGGCTATGCAACTTAGGAGACCTAAATTTCTTGAATTTTCAGCTTCATTTTGTAGCTTTGATTACAAAATCTTCCTATGCTATTCAGTTATACTCTCTTTAAACAGTATAATATATTTAGCAGATGTTTTGTATTGATGTTTACATGTGACCAGGGATGTCCTAAGTGATTGCTTGATTTATCCATTTATTTAATGAGTCAGATAGTCATTTAATATCTACTGTGCCTGTGACTATGGTAGGTGATACACAGATGAATAAAACATATTTATTGTTCTGAAGGAGCTCACATTCTGGTGCAGAAAGAGTCAAGTAAACTGAAAATTATAATATTATGTAACAAGTACTGTTATAGAGTTTATATAGGCTGCTAATGCATACTCGAAGCACTAGGGAAAGATTATTAGAGGAGGTGATGTCTGAGCTAAATCTTGAAGGATCAGTAGGAGTTAGTTCGTTGCAGATGGTGGTGGAGGGTGAAAGATTTTAGACTGAGGGAAGTTTGTGTAAATATGGCAGGAAAATAATCAGACATGGTATCCTTTCCAGTGGGCTTCTACTGGTTTTTGTCATTTGGTAGTGGTGGCTTTATAGTGAGTCTTTGGTTGCTGAAGTGTGGTCTGGAGATATAACCAGGCTGCATGCAGTTTTACTAGGTAATTTTTATGGTGGGCTCGGGGTGATAAACATAAGTGGAGAGATATGTACTGGAGCATGAAGATGTCTATAAATAGGGATTTTAAAGACTAACCTCAAGCCATGTTATTAAATAGCCTTTAGGACATGCTGTACCAGGAGCAACAGAAATCATATATGAAACTGCTGTAGTGCCTTGCTTTTTGGCTTATGGAATTCTGGTCTGGGCTTCCAGGTCTCCCACTTTATTTGGGGAGGTAGATTAGACAAATAATAATAATTTAATAGGATTATTGTAGGACTTAGATATAAAAATTTATCATTGTTTGGCACCTAGAACAGGCTCAAGAAATGTGAAGCAGAAACCTAAGAATCATCCTTGACAGGGGCATTATCTCTGTTCTCCTCGTGAAATCATTATGAACTACTATTATTTTAAACTCCTAGATATCTCTTCAGTCTTTCTGTTTTCCAGCATTACTACCTTAACCTAAATTACCATAATCTTTACTTAGGACAATTGGAAGTCTACCCATATTCTAACAAGTCTACCCATGTACAGTCTTATCCCCCTTCACACTGTAGCCAGAATGATCTTTTCAAAACAAACATCTGATCGCATTACCCTCAGTGCATAAAATCTAATAATACCTCTTGGGATAAAGAACTCTTTGATGTACAAGGCCTTGCAAAGTCTGGCCTTTACTTCAGCTTTATCTTCAGATCTTCAACTTTTATCTTCAGATCTTCTGCTTTATCTCAGACCACATTCTCCCTTACTCTCTGTGCCTTCTTAGAGTTTCAACTACATACCATTCTCCTCCTGCCATAGCCATTACACATGTTCTTTTCTTTTCCTGGAACATTCCTCTCTTCCTAGTTATTCCTACTTATACTTTAAATCTAAACTAAACTCTGTTCTTTAGGGATGTTTCCCTGACCTCTCTGACTAGGTCATATTCTCATATTGTACACTTTCACAGCATTAATCACAGTAGCAATTTGTATTTTTAACGGTTTGATTAAGGTTTGTATCTCAATTAAGACTAAGCAGGGCTTCCCTGGTGGCGCAGTTGTTAAGAATGTGCCTGCCAATGCAGGGGACACGGGTTTGAGCCCTGGTCTGGGAAGATCCCACATGCTGCGGAGCAACTAAGCCCGTGAGCCACAACTACTGAGCCTGTGCATCTGGAGCCTGTGCTCCACAACGGGAGAGGCCACGACAGTGAGAGGCCCGCGCACCGCGATGAAGAGTGGCCCCCACTCGCCGCAACTGGAGAAAGCCCTTGCACAGAAACGAGGACCCAACACAGCCAAAAATAAATAAATAAAATAAATTAAAATAAATTTTAAAAAAAAGACTAAGCAGCAGGAGAGCAGATATCATGTCTACTTTTGCTCAATATTATATCCTCAGTATGTAGCACAGTGCATATGGCACATATTAGCTGCTGAAACATGTTGAAAGAATTAATAATTCTTACCTGTTATTCCACCTCCCCCAGTCATGGGGAGCAAGATTTCTTCATCTTCTCATATTCATGAAGTCTTATGTTTCAGTGTGTACTGAAGTATTACTTCACAATTCCAGATATTGTTCAAAGCCCATAATAGCTGTCCCTCTATTCCTACTTCCACATATTTATGTGGTGTTTTAATTTTAGAACAGGATGGCAGTTGTATTTGTGTTCAAAAGGAAATACAGTATCTAAACTTATTTTTTCTATTATAGGTAACCAAATGGTGGATATTGGGGATATTATATTTACTTTGGCTGAATTACAGCAACAGTATGAGGATGTTTGTAAGTGATCTCTTATTGCCATAGCAAGTTTTGTTTATAAATAAACTGTCTTTAATAAGTAATAATTTATGGGTTTTATCATATGGGTTTTGAAAGCCTTCTCTGAACCCTTTACTCTCTTAAATCAGAGAGATAAAATTTAATATAATACCCTTAATATACCTAATTAATATTGATTATATAATATGACTGTCTCATAATTTTGCTACTTTTATCTTTCCCTTAATATTTTGCAACATAGTCAACTTTAAAACAAAATAGTAATACTATAAAAAGATAATATTTAATTTGCATTTGCAGGTCATTCTGACATCCTGACCTTGGCTTTTAAAAAAATTTTAGTATGTTTTTCTCTATCACTCATTATTAAGTTTAGTTTTTCTTCATTAAGTGCATTGTTTTTGATCTTTTCCTATTGCACATCATGTCACTCCTTACTCTTTCTCTCATTTGTCCAAATATCATTCAGTCAAGATTATCTATGTACATAATTTTAAGAATTATATAGTTCTATAAAGCTTGCTACAAAAAAAGCAGCCTCGAGATTGGTGTTTTTCAAACTGTGGAGTCGTGAAATTGATTTAGAGGGTCATCACCAAGCATTAAAAGAAAACAGGATAGAAACTTTCAGAGTGCATCCCACATAGTAAAGCCGTGTGGCTGACAGGGTTTTGGTGCTCTGGCCAGGCGTCAGACCTGAGCCTCTGAGGTGGGAGAGCTGAGTTGAGGACATTGGACCACCAGAGATGTCCTGACCCCACATAATATCAATCAGCGAGAGCTCTCCCAGAGATCTCCATCTCAACACTAAGACCCAGCTTCACTCAACAACCAGCAAGCTCCAGTCTGGACACCCCATGCCAAACAACTAGCAAGACAGGAACACAACCCCACCCATTAGCAGAGAGGCTGCCTAAAATCTTAATAAGTTCACAGACACCCCAAAACACACCACCGGATGTGGTTCTGCCCACCAAAAAGACAAGATCCAGCCTCATCCAGCAGAACACAGGCACCAGTCCCCTCCACCAGGAAGCCTACATAACCTACTGAACCAACCTTACCCACTGGGGGCAGACACCAAAAACAACGGGAACTATGAACCTGCAGCCTACGAAAAGGAGACCCCAAACACAGTAAAGCAAAATGAGAAGACAGAGAAACACATAGCAGATGAAGGAGCAAAGTAAAAACCCACCAGACCAAACAAATGAAGAAGAAATAATCAATCTACCTGAAAAAGAATTCAGAGTAATGATAGTAAAGATGATCCAAAATCTTGGAAATAGAATGGAGAAAATACAAGAAAATGTTTAACAAGGACCTAGGAGAACTAAAGAGCAAACAAACAATGATGAACAGCAAAATAAATGAAATTTAAAATTCTCTAGAAGGAATCAATAGCAGAATAACTGAGGCAGAAGAACGGATAAGTGACCTGGAAGATAAAATAGTGGAAATAACTACTACAGAGCAGAATAAAGAAAAAAGAATGAAAAGAATTGAGGACAGTCTCAGAGACCTCTGGGACAACATTAAACACACCAACATTCGAATTATAGGGGTCCCAGAAGACGAAGAGAAAAAGAAAGGGACTGAGAAAATATTTGAAGAGATTATAGTGGAAAACTTCCTTAATATGGGAAGGGAAATAGTCAATCAAGTCCAGGAAGTGCAGAGAGTCCCATGCAGGAAAATCCAAGGAGAAACACGTCAAGACACATACTAATCAAATTATCAAAAATTAAATACAAAGAAAAAATATTAAAAGCAGTAAGGGAAAAGCAACAAATAACATACAAGAGAATCCCCATAAGGTTAACAGCTGATCTTTCAGCAGAAACTCTGCAAGCCAGAAGGGAGTGGCAGGACATATTTAAAGTGATGAAAGGGAAAAACCTACAACCAAGATTACTCTACCTGACAAGGATCTCATTCAGATTTGCCAGAGAAATTAAAACCTTTACAGACAAGCAAAAGCTAAGAGAATTCAGCACCACCAAACCAGCTTTACAACAAATGCTAAAGGAACTTCTCTAGGCAGGAAACACAAGGGAAGGAAAGGACCTACAATAACAAACCCAAAACAATTAAGAAAATGGTAATAGGAACAAACATATCAATAATTACCTTAAATGTAAATGGATTAAATGCTTCAACCAAAAGACATAGACTGGCTGAATGGATACAAAAACAAGACCCATATATATGCTGTCTACAAGAGATCCACTTCAGACCTAGGGACACATACAGACTGAAAGTGAGGGAATGGAAAGAGATATTCCATGCAAATGGAAATCAAAAGAAAGCTGGAGTAGCAATTCTCATATCAGACAAAATAGACTTTAAAGTAAAGACTATTACAAGAGACAAAGAAGGACACTACATAATGATCAAAGGATCAATCCAAGAAGAAGATATAACAATTGTAAATATTTATGCACCCAACATAGGAGCATCTCAGTACATAAGGCAAATGCTACAGCCATAAAAGGGGAAATTAACCATAACACAATAGTAGTAAGGGACTTTAACACCCCACTTTCACCAATGGACAGATCATCCAAAATGAAAATAAATAAGAAAACACAAGCTTTAAATGACACATTAAACAAGATGGACTTAATTGATATTTATAGGACATTCCGTCCAAAACAACAGGATACACTTTCTTCTCAAGTGCTCATGGAACATTCTCCAGGAGAGATCATATCTTGGGTCACAAATCAAGCCTTGGTAAATTTAAGAAAATTGAAATTGTATCAAATATCTTTTCTGACCACAAAGCTATGAATCTAGATATCAGTTAAAGGAAAAATCTGTAAAAAAATACAAACACATGGAGGCTAAACAATGCACACTAAATAACCAAGAGATCACTGAAGAAATCAAAGAGGAAATCAAAAAATACCTAGAAACAAATGAAGATGAAAACATGACGACCCAAAACCTATGGGATGCAGCAAAAGCAGTTCTAAGAGGGAAGTTTAGAGCAATACAATCCTACCTCAAGAAACAAGAAGCATCTCAAATAAACAACCTAACCTTACACCTAAAGCAATTAGAGAAAGAAGAACAGAAAAACCCCAAAGCTAGTAGAAGGAAAGAAATCATAAAAATCATATCAGAAGTAAATGAAAAAGAAATGAAGGAAGCAATAGCAAAAATCAATAAAACTAAAAGCTGGTTCTTTGAGAAGATAAACAAAATTGATAAACCATTAGCCAGACTCATCAAAAAAAAAAAAGGAGAAAGACTCAAATCAACAGAATTTGAAATGAAAAAGGAGAAGTAACAACTGCCACTGCAGAAATACAAAGGATCATGAGAGATTACTACAAGCAACTCTATGCCAATAAAATGGACAACCTGGAAGAAATGGACAAATTCTTCGAAATGCACAACCTTCCGAGACTGAACCAGGAAGAAATAGAAAATATAAACAGACCAATCACAAGCACTGAAATTGAAACTGTGACTAAGAATCTTCCAACAAAAAAAAGCCCAGGACCAGATGGCTTCACAGGCGAATTCTACCAAACATTTAGAGAAGAGCTAACACCTAACCTTCTCAAACTCTTCCAATATAGCAGAGGGAGGAACACTCCCAAACTCATTCTACGAGGCCAACATCAGCCTGATACCAAAACCAGACAAAGATGTCACAAAAAAAGAAAAATACAGGCCAATATCACTGGTGAACATAGATGCAGAAATCCTCAACAAAATACTAGCAAACAGAATCCAACACCATGATCAAGTGGGGTTTACCCCAGGAATGCAAGGATTGTTCAGTATATGCAAATCAATCAATGTGATACACCATATTAACAAATTGAAGGAGAAAAACCATATGATCATCTCAATAGATGCAGAAAAAGCTTTCGACAAAATTCAACACCCATTTATGATAAAACCTCTCCATAAAGTAGGCATAGAGGGACCCTACCTCAACATAATAAAGGCCATATATGACAAACCCACAGCCAACATCGTTCTCAATGGTGAAAAACTGAAACCATTTCCTCTAAGATCAGGAACAAGACAAGGTTTCCCACTCTCACCACTGTTATTCAACATAGTTTTGGAAGTGTTAGCCACAGCAATCAGAGAAGAAAAAGAAATAAAAGGAATCCAAATCAGAAAAGAAGAAGTAGAACTGTCACTGTTTGCAGATGACATGATACTATACATGGAGAATCCTAAAGATGCTACCAGAAAACTACTAGAGCTAATCATTGAATTTGGTAAAGTAGCAGGAAACAAAATTAATGCACAGAAATCTCTTGTTTTCCTATACACTAATGATGAAAAATCTGAAAGAGAAATTAAGGTAACACTCCGATTTACCATTGCGACAAAAAGAATAAAATACCTAGGAATAAACCTACCTAAGGAGACAAAAGACCTGTGTGCAGAAAACTATAAGACTCTGATGAAAGAAATTAAAGATGATACAAACAGATGGAGAGATATACCATGTTCTTGGATTGGAAGATCAACATTGTGAAAATGACTATACTACCCAAAGCAATCTACAGATTCAATGCCTTCCCTATCAAACTACCAATGGCATTTTTCACAAAACTAGAACCAAAAATTTTACAATTTGTATGGAAACAGAAAAGACCCCAAATAGCCAAAGCAATCTTGAAAGAGAAAAACGGAGCTGGAGGAATCAGGCTTCCTGACTTCAGACTATACTACAAAGCTACAGTAATCAAGACAGTATGGTACTGGCACAAAAACGAAATATAGATCAATGGAACAAGATAGAAAGCCCAGAGATAAACCCATGCATATATGGTCACCTTATTTTTGATAAAGGAGGCAAGAATATACAATGGAGAAAAGACAGCCTCTTCAATAAGTGGTGCTGGGAAAACTGGACAGCTACATGTAAAAGAATGAAATTAGAACACTCCCTAGCACCATACACAAAAATAAACTCAAAATGGATTAAAGACCTAAGTGTAAGACCAGACACTATAAAACTCTTAGAGGAAAACATAGGCAGAACACTCTATGACATACATCACAGCAAGATTCTTTTTGACCCAGCTCCCAGAGAAATGGAAATAAGAACACAAATAAACAAATGGGACCGAATGAAACTTAAAAGCTTTTGCACAGAAAAGGAAACCATAAACAAGACCAAAAGACAACCATCAGAATGGGAGAAAATATTTGCAAATGAAGCAACTGACAAAGGATTAATCTCCAAGATTTACAAGCAGCTCATGCAGCTCAATAACAAAAAAACGAACAACCCAATCCAAAAATGGGCAGAAGACCTAAATAGACATTTCTCCAAAGAAGATATACAGATGGCCTACAGACACATGAAAGAATGCTCAACATCATTAATCATTAGAGAATGCAAATCAAAACTACAATGAGATATCATCTCACACCGGTCAGAATGGCCATCATCAAAAAAAATCTAGAAACAATAAATGCTGGAGAGGGTGTGGAGGAAAGGGAACTCTCTTGCACTGTTGGTGGGAATGTAAATTGATACAGCCACTATGGAGAACAGTATGGAGTTTCCTTATAAAACTACAAATAGAACTACCATACGATCCAGCAATCCCACTACTGGGCATATACCCTGAGAAAACCATAATTCAAAAAGAGTCATGTACCAAAATGTTCATTGCAGCTCTATTTACAATAGCCAGGACATGGAAGCAATCTAAGTGTCCATCGACAGATGAATGGATAAAGAAGATATGACATATATATAGAATGGAATATTACTCAGCCATAAAAAGAAACAAAATTGAGTTATTTATAGTGAGGTAGATGGACCTAGAGTCTGTCATACAGAGTGAAGTAAGTCAGAAAGAGAAAAACAAATACAGTATGCTAACACATTTATATGGAATCAAAAAAAAAAATGGCTCTGAAGAACCTAGGGGCAGGGCAGGAATAAAGACGCAGACATAGAGAATGGACTTAAGGACACGGGGAGGTGGAAGTGGTAAGCTGGGACGAAGTGAGAGAGTGTCATTGACATATACACTACCAAATGTAAAATAGATAGCTAGTGGGAAGCAGCTGCATAGCAGAGGGAGATCAGCTCGGTGCTTTGTGACCACCTTGAGGGGTGGGATAGGGAGTGTGGGAGGGAGACGTAAGAGGGAGGGGATATGGGGATATATGTATACATATAGCTGATTCACTTTGTTATACAGCAGAAACTAACACACCATTGTAAAACAATTATACTCCAATAAAGATGTTTAAAAAAAAAAAAAGCAGCCTCTTGCTTGATCCTCCTCTCAGCTTCTCCAGAGGCAAACGTTTCATATGTTTTAGCCAATTACTTGATATTTATCGTCATGACTGTAAATGTTTATATTGCTACCTGTTGATCTCTAAAATCTTAGGTAGACAGAGTAAACTTACTACTATGAAAAATAAGAATTTAGCTCTGTTTTATCTTCCCTGTCCACACCACATCCACCTACTCTTCCTCTACCTATCCCTCCTCCCATAGTTATATGGTAGTTTGATTAGTTTTTAATTCAGTATTTGTATTAATATGTTTATATAAACACTATTCACAGGTGAGCCATATAGTAAATATCTTGTGGTTACTTTCTTTTTTCTGTGCAATTTTTTCTCTCTTTGTATTAAAATTATCTTTTTAAAATTTATTTGCTTGTTTTGTTAAAAAAGTATATTGCTGATTCAACCCTAAACTCTGCCAGATGTCTAAATATCCTCTCCATAATTTTGGATACACCAGGTATTCTATCAGCTTTATCTTCTTGAAGAAATATACCTTAGAGTATTCTGATATTCTTTCATATGGATTTGTTGCCCTCTACGTCTTGTGTGCACCTGTCATCTTGGGATTTCTCTTCATTAACATTCTGGAAATTTTTCACTTTTCTCACCTGTATCAGATTCTGTACTCATATTTGACAGTTTGGGTATAGAATGGAAATAATTTTCCTCAGAATTTTTCTATTTTCCAGTTTTCAATGTTGTTGTTGAAGTCCAAAATTCTTTTGATTACCGACCTTTTTATGCAACTAATTTTTTTTCTTTGCAATCTTATAGGATTTCTTTACCTCTAGTGTTCTGAAATTTCATGATGATATGCCTTGAAATAGGTTTCTTTGCAACAATTGTGCTGGGTATGGTATACTGTGATTCTGGGAAATTTAAACAATTTGTTGATGACTTCCTTTTCTCTATTTTTCTCTTCTCTCTGGAACGCTTATTACTTGAATACTTGACATCCTGAATGGATTCTCCTTTTTTTTTTTTTTTTTTTTTTACCTTTTTCTCTTGCCTTTTTGGGAGATTTACTTAACTTTATCTTCCAGCCCTTGTATTTAGGTTTTCATTTGTACTTTTTAAATTTCCAAGAACTTTTTTCCCCCCTCTGAATGTATTTTATTATAACATCCTCTTCTTGATTTATGGACATTCCTGTTGTTCCATGGACATAATATCTTCTATTGCGCTAAAGATGATATTTTTAAAATTTTCTTTTACATTCATACTGTTTCCTCCAAGTTATTTTTGTCTTATGTGGTTTTCCTTTTAGAGGCATCCTCCAAATGTCTGGTGATCTTTGGTTGTCTGCCTGTGTTTGAGAATAATGAACTAAAAAGCTGTTTGGAAGTTCTGAAACTGAGAATGGAACTAGTTGACTATGGACTGAACACTGTAGAGTAGTGGTTCTTAACCAGAGGTGATTTGGGGATTTTTTTCCCTTCTCTCCTCTCTCCCCTAGGAACATTTGGCAACATCTGGAGATGTTTTTTGTTCATTACAACTAGTGTTACTAGCATTAAGTGATTAGAGGCTGGGGATGCTTCTGTTGACTGAAAAAAAATACACAACCTAAAAGTAGAGAACTGTGTTTTATTTGGGGCTTTACTGAGACTTAAGCCCAGGATATAGCTTCTCAGATAACTCTGAGGGACTGTTCCAAAGAGGTAAGGGATATATAGGAATTTTTGCAAAAAACCCAAGTAATCGAATATCAAAAGATTACTGCTGATTAAAGAAAACCCAGACATCTCAAGTTAATGAATTTAGTGGTTTTCTATGTATGGGAAGATGCAAGAGTTTGAGCTTAATGAAATTATTCCTTTGATATGCACCTTAACAATCTAGGGCCAGTATCCTGTTTTTCTCCATCCTGAATCCCCTCAAGGTGCACCATGTGGGTGGCTGCAGTGGCTGATGGCTTGATGGCCTCAACATTCTTTGTTTACTGATATGGCAGGTGACATTCTTTGCCCACACTTCTAGATATCCTACAATGCACGGGACAGCCCCCCTCAGAGAATTATCTGTCCCCAAATGCCAGTACTGCTGAGGTCGAGATACCCTGCTGTAGGGTGATCTGGTGGCTTGTTTGCCTAGAAGACCCTTGATATCACCATCTTTAGGGTTTTTCCCCTTTCAAGATGGTCAGTGTATTCAAAGAAGAAACTAAGCTTGCTTGCCAGAGTTTCAGGTATGTAATGAGACAAAAGAACTGGAGTTCTCTTTATTCAGTGGTAATTGTCCTGTAACCCTCCCTCTTCATTTTCCAAATAATACTCTTACCTTCTGTTGTGTTTTGAATGCCCTAATCCAGAGACCTTTGCGTTTAACCCTCTCTGGTGAATTGTTAGTCTTCTGCTGGAGTGGGAGAAGATCAATATCTGGCCATGTGAAAATATATGGCTGTGTGAAGGGAATCTAGGTATCTGATTACCACTTAAACAGACTTTTAACCAATCGTTTATTTTCAGTTTTACCCTTACCTTCACTTTTAGAGGTAACTAAATGCCACTAATTTATGAGCATTTGGAGGTTTTGTGTTATCAATTGGCTTGTTTCTTGGCTTTTTCCTTCTGGCTTAGGATTCAGCCTTTTCAGATCTGCTAAGTTCATTAGCTTCCCAGCTTCCAAAATTTTATTGCAGTTGGTTCTTTTCCTGTTCTTCTTGTTATTATGGATTTATGATGTTTTAAGAATTCCTTTAGTTTTAATGGGATTTTTGAAGGCTGCCATCATTATCTGAAAGTTTCAAAGTTTATTTTGAATTCTAATTTTGTCTCTGGTATAGAAGTTTTTTTTTTTTCCTGCTTAGATATTACTGATAATCACATACCCACTCCCATGCATGATTCTAATCGTTTATGTTATTAATTTTTTCTGGATCTTTGCTGATTTTGTACTAGTTCTATTACTGAGGAAGGAGCATTGCCTTGAAATATAATTGTGGATTTGTCTATTTCTCCTTTAAGTTTTGTCAGGTTTTGGTTCATGCATTTTGAAGCTCTGTTAGTTGCATTCATATTTAGGATATTTATATCTTCTTGGCAAATTGGCTCTTTTATCATTATGTAATGTATATGTAATTACTGGTAATTTTCTTTGCTCTGCAGTTTACTTTTTCTAATATTAATATAACCACTTCAGTTTTCTTTTGATTAGTGTTTACATGGTATATATTTTCCATCCTTTTCTTTTAACCTTCTTATATCATCATATTTGAAGTATTTTGTAAACCACATAGAGTTGGGTGATGATTTTATATTCATTCTTATAATCCCTGTTTTTTAATTGGAGTGTTTAAGCCATTTATACTAAATATGATTAGTTATATGTTCAGTTATAGGTAACTATATTATTATTTCTTTTCTATTTTTTCCTCTCTTTTTCAACCATTTTCTGCCTTCTTTTTTGGGAACTTAGAAAAAAATTCTTTAAAAACTTACCTATGTGTATTTTCACCATATCTCTGCATTTTCAGTGGTTGTTCTAAGGATTACAATATACATATTTAACCTTAAAGTATACCAAAATAAATATTTTACCACTTCAAGTGGAATATAGAAATTTTACCATTGTATAGGTCTTTTACCTTCTGATTTTATGTTCTGATTTTCTTATGTATTATGACTATGTACATTGAAAACACCATTAGATAATATTTCTAAGTTTTGCTTTCAATGATCAAACATATTTTAAAATCTAAAGAGGAGAAGCATAGTCTTATATTTAACCAAATCTTTACCATTATATATTTCTCTTCTTTCATTTTTGACCGCCTATCACATGTGAAGAGCAAAGAAAACCTCAATTTGCATGGGAAAAGACAATCAACAGATGCAAGACCAAGATGAAAAAGATGTTGAAATTGCCTGACAAAAAATTCCAGTATCATTCTCTATGGAGAACTGCTTTTAATCATTTTTTTTAAAGAGCAGATCTACTAGAAATGAATTAGCTTAATTTTTCTTCATCTGAGAATATCTTTATTCTCTATAATTTCTGAAGGATATTTTTATTGGATATAGGAGTCTGGGTTGCCAGTTATTTTTCTTTCAGTACTTTATTTATTTGTTTATTTTATTATTATTATTTTTTAAATATTTATTTGGTTACACCGGGTCTTGGTTGCGGCACGTGGGCTCCTTAGTTGCAGCAGGAGAGCTCCTTAATTGTGACATGTGAACTCCCAGTTGCTAGATACACGTGGGATCATACTCCTAGGCAAGGGATAAAACCCAGAACTTCTGCGTCGGAAGCACCAGGTCTCACAAACTGGGCTAGCAGGAAGGTTCGTCGCTAGGTCTATTTTTATCACAGGAATGTCAGCCTTGTTTATTCCCACAAGGCTTCAAAAAATTGAGGCAGGGCTTCCCTGGTGGCGCAGTGGTTGAGAATCTGCCTGCCAATGCAGGGGACACGGGTTCGAGCCCTGGTCTGGGAAGATCCCACATGCCGCGGAGCAACTAGGCCCGTGAGCCACAATTGCTGAGCCTGCGCATCTGGAGCCTGTGCTCTGCAACAAGAGAGGCCATGATAGTGAGAGGCCTGTGCACCGCGATGAAGAGTGGCCCCCACTTGCCACAACTAGAGAAAGCCCTCGCACAGAAATGAAGACCCAACACAGCCAAAATAAATAAATAAATAATTAATTAAAAAAAAAAAAATTGAGGCAACAGTCATGCTTTCCCCACCCCCCATTTGAATCTTTAGTAAAGCACAAAAGATTCATTTGATTATGAAGAGAAGCACAAGTATGGATTCTTTCAGCACTTTAAAATGTTGTTCCTTTTACTTTTGACTTCCACAGTTTCTGAAGAGAAATCTGATGTTATCCAAATAATAAAATACATTGTTTTTATCTGACTGCTTTCAAGGTACTTTCTTCTTTCTTTAGTTTTTAGCCATTTGATTATGATGTGTTTGGGAGTGTATTTTTTGAGTTTATCCTATAGGGTTCACTGAGCTTCTTGAATCTGTCTTTTGCCAAATTTGGAAACTTTTGCCATTATAACTTCAAACATTTGTTCTGCACTACACTCTCTCCTGTCTTTTTGAGACTCCAGTGACACAAATGTTAGCCCTCTTTGATATTGTCCCACAGGTCCTTGACACTTCGTTCATTTTGTTTTCATTCTTATTTACCTCTACTGTTCAGACTGAATAATTTCTATTTATACATCTTCAGTTCCATGAACTATTCCTCTGACATCTCCATTATGTTATTAAGCCTATCTGGTGAGTTTTGTTTTGTTTTGTTTTTTACTTTGATTATTATATTTTTAAGTTTTAAACTTTCCATTTTCGGAAATGTTTAAATGATCAAGTGGGATTTATCCCAGAGATGCAAGGATTCTTCAGTATATGCAAATCAATCAATGTGATACACCATATTAACAAATTGAAGAATAAAAACCATATGAACATCTCAATAGATGCAGAAAAAGCTTTTGACAAAATTCAACAACCATTTATGATAAAAACTCTCCAGAAAATGGGCATAGAGGGAACCAACCTCAACATAATAAAGGCCATATATGACAAACCCACAGCAAACATCGTTCTCAATGGTGAAAAACTGAAAGCATTTCCTCTAAGATCAGGAACAAGACAAGGATGTCCACTCTCGCCACTATTATTCAACATAGTTTTGGAAGTCCTTGCCACAGCAATCAGAGAAGAAAAAGAAATAAAAGGAATCCAAATTGGAAAGGAAGAAGTAAAACTGTCACTGTTTGCAGATGACATGATACCATATACATAGATAATCCTAAAGATACCACCAGAAAACTACTAGAGCTAATCAATGAATTTGGTAAAGTTGCAGGATACAAAATCAATGCCCAGAAATCTCTTGCATTCCTATACACTAACACTGAAAGATTAGAAAGAGAAATTAAGGAAACAATCCCATTCACCATTGCAACAAAAAGAATAAAATACCTAGGAATAAACCTACCTAAGGAGGTAAAAGATGTGTACTCAGAAAACTATAAGACACTGATGAAAGAAATCAAAGATGACACAAACAGATGGAGAGATATACCATTTTCTTGGACTGGAAGAATCAATACTTTGAAACTGACTACACTACACAAAGCAATCTACAGATTCAGTGCAATCCCTGTCAAATTACCAATGGCGTTTTTTACAGAACTAGAACAAAAAAATCTTAAACTTTGTATGGAGACACAAAAGACCCCGAACAGCCAAAGCAATCTTGAGGGAAAAAAACGGAGCTGGAGGAATCAGACTCCCTGACTTCAGACTATAGTGCAAAGCTACAGTAATCAAGACAATATGTTACTGGCATAAAAACAGAAACATAGATCAATGGAACAGGATAGATAGCCCAGAGATAAACCCATGCACCTATGGTCAACTAATCTATGACAAAGGAGGCAAGGATATACAATGGAGAAAAGACAGTCTCTTCAATAAGTGGTGCTGGGAAAACTGGACAGCTACATGTAAAAGAATGAAATTAGAACACTCCCTAACACCATACACAAAAATAAACTCAAAATGGATTAAAGACCTAGATGTAAGACCAGAAACTATAAAACTCTTAGAGGAAAACATAGGAAAAACACTCTTTGACATAAATCACAGCAAGATCTTTTTGACCCACCTTCTAGAATAATGGAAATAAAAACAAAAACAAACAAATGGGCCCTAATGAAACTTAAAAGTTTTGCACAGAAAAGGAAACTATAGACGAAAAGACAACCCTCAGAATGGGAGAAAATATGTGCAAATGAATCAATGGACAATGGATTAATCTCCAAAATATATAAACAGCTCATGAAGCTCAATATTAAAAAAACAAACAGCCCAATTAAAAAATGGGCATAAGACCTAAATAGACATTTTCCCAAAGAAGACATAGAGATGGGCAAAAGGCACATGAAAAGCTGCTCAACATCGCTAATTATTACAGAACTGCAAATCAGAGCAGTTTTTAATGCTAATTTAGCTCTACTACTAAGGCAGCATTCTTCAGATGAGTCTACTAGATTCCCATATATTATGAGATCTTTCTGCTCTGGCAGGTGAGATCACAAATTATTCTCAATTCTCAGTGAGATACAGGAATTGTTCTACTTACAAGTTTCTGTTAATTCTTTCCTTGTTCTTGGGTCATATCCTCTCATGTATGTGCAGATCAATACTCACCCAAAGTTCAAGTGGACCCCTCTGCTGATCTCCAGAGCTCAGCTGTTCTCTCTGCTCTCATATTCTAGCCTCTTTGGCCTTTCTGATCTCTTATCTCTTATCTCTACTCATTCATACCAGCGGGCTCTGTTCAAGTTTTACTTTCCTGTGCTGTCGCATGGAAACTCTGTCTAGACAGTAAGCTGGTGCAGTGGTAGGGTTCAGCTCATTTGTTACCCTTCTTTAAAGGACTACTGTCCTGTGCTGCCTATTGTCCAATGTCTGAAAACTGTTCTTTTTCACATATTTTGTCCAGTGTTTTAGTTGCTTAAGGTTAGAGCGTAAAGTTAGTTCCTATTACAGTGTTTTGGCCCAAAACAGAAATGTCAAAGATTTTTTTTTTAACCCCCTTTCTCTTTGATAG
Source organism: Balaenoptera ricei (assembly GCF_028023285.1). Lineage (NCBI taxonomy): Eukaryota > Metazoa > Chordata > Mammalia > Artiodactyla > Balaenopteridae > Balaenoptera > Balaenoptera ricei. Next base: position 16,259,523 of record NC_082658.1, on the reverse strand, counting down.
ATAGCACTTAGAGATCAATGTCATCATCTTTAAGGATTTCTAGACTTCTAATACATAAAACTAACACAGTGTTATATGTCAATTTAAAAAATAAATTAATTTTTAAAAATTTCCAGACCTTTAAAATCCAAATATTTTCCTTCAATTGTTCATTGTAATATAGACTAAGCTAAGAAACTTTTCTTTTTATCTAAATTAAATGCCTTCATAGTCAAGATTGTATTGCTACTCTGTTGGAAGTCTCTTGTTTTCTTCAAGAATTTTATAGGAGCTTGACAATCTCATGGAGTTGTTTTGAAGGATCAAGCATTATAACATTTGAAATACTTTAAAATGTGTTATTCAAATGTAAGGTACTATTCTGAGCCATGAGATGAATTTTGTAAATGAATCCCCAATTGGGATGTTGTTTTAATAAGTTTCTAAAAATGTTATTTTATATATATTTTCCCCCCACAAGTACTAGGAATCTTTAGGAGAGTAATTATTTTACTCTCTTACTTTAGCAGAGTATCATTTTACTTATGAAGTATTGTAACTTTATAAATAAAAAATTTCCCTTTACAACTTCCTCATAGATCTGCATCCTCATAACTAAGGAGTTTGTATCTGAATTGGCTTATTAGTCTATTATCTTTCTGAATTGGGAAAGAGTAGGGAATGAGAACCATGCACTTCAGTAAGCTATCATTTTAGATTCAGGGTTACTATGAATAGCTTTGGATGGAAGTATTTAACTATATTAAACCAGAAGATTATATTTAACCTAGTTAATAGTTAATCTTTTGGTCATCAGCTCTGTTAGTTTTTTCAAGTTATTAACTTCGTCTTATGTATTTAAGCAACTGATAATTTCTTGAACAGCTTTCATGAGGACTTAGGTATTATTTTTTAAAAAGCATTACAAATTGTACAGGTAAATGAAATAATGGAATATGTTTCTCTTGCTTAGCAATTATAAAAGGAACAGCCTTGGATGAAGCTACTTCAAGAAAGTTATCATATGTATCAGGATGCTATCCACAATATACGAAGAAAAGCATTTTATCTTCCAGACTATCTGAATTGTCATTATCCCAAAAGTTAAATACAAAGAGCCTCCAAAATCATACAATTATGAAGGGGAATGATGACCTTGAATTTAAAAAATCAAAAAATATTTTGCAAATAAGAAAATTCCAGGATGAGGTTGACAGCAGTGATGTAGAATTCCAGGAACCATATTCAAAGGATGGCATAAACTTCAAGAGAAGTTCAGAGAAGGTTGAAATTCATGACTCAAAGTCTAAACCACAAAACTTGAAGAGTGTTACAAGCCTCAAAAAGTCCCTGGATAAAAGTGATATTTTTAGTATCCCAAAACTTCAGAAGCCAGCTGTGAGAAGGCGCGCCAGCCTTCTAAAACATGTTTTATCTAAGGAAAAAACTGCAATTAATGCTCTGGGTCAGTATCATATATGTAAGTCAACATCTAGATCTTTGAATCATTACAGAAATGAGCTGAATTAAGCAGTTATTAGATAGTTGCAGGCATTTCAATTGTTAGTACTCTGGGTAACCACCACTTCTGCTATGTAGACCAATGGATACAATATTGTAGTTTTGATGGTAGTTCCTTTCCAGATGCTCCCTTTTGTGGGGGCCTAGCTTTGGCTGAGAAGCTTATTCAGTGATTAATTGGAGTCACTCAAGTTCCCTAGAAAGTAGAGGGCCTGTTTTCATTTGGAAATGCTCTTTTTTGGTCATTTATTTAACCAAGTATGTATGAAGTCTATGTGAAATTTTTGCTCAGAGTTCCATAATTTAAATTTATGATATCCATAGTACTTCAGATATTATCTCTTATGGATGTGGGAATATCAAGAGAAAATAATTAATACTCTACATCTCAGATCCCCAAGGCTTTATTGTATTCCTCAAAGATGAGCAGTGGCTTCCCAACCAGTATATATTTTCCCCTCTGTGCTGCTTATATCATAGAAGTACTGTGTAGGGAACCCAGTTAAACACTCTTTCCTGTAGGCCTCAGCTGAAGTTACTTAAGTTGTATTTATTTTCTTTAAAGAAACTTACTGGCCTTTAAAAAAATTGTATTTAGTACTGAATGTAATTGTTAAAGTGAATGCTTTGTGAATAATTAGTGCTTCTTATACACTAATGCATACTTTAAATAACTCAGTTGAAAAAAGAGTGTGATCTATTAAGGAGGCATAAAGATGTTTATTCCGATTCCTTTACCAATGCTCTGCTTTTACTCTGTGCCTCATTTCTATTTCTGAGATTTTTGTACTTCAATAAGAATTAAAGCCCTGGTTAAAGGAATAATGGAGTAATAGGCATTTAGCCAATGGGTAGAATAGGGCTGTGGAAAAAAGTGGTTATCTACCTTGCTGGTGTCACTAAAATAAAATGATGTCACCTACCACTGCCACACTTAATGTTCTGTATATAGAGAAGTATGAAATAGCTTATCTCGTATAACTTCTCCAAATAAATTGATGGTGATTGAGCAGCTATGAAATGTGACTGTCACTTGATTTACGTTCAAAAAACATTTTTAAATTTTCATTATGAAATAATTTTAAATTCATAAGAATTATACAAAAATACAATAAAAACATTTCTGCATACTCTTCATCTAGTGTTCCCAAGTGTTAAGATCTTATATAACCACAGTACAATGATCTAAACCAGGAAATTAACACTCATACAACAGTATTTACTAATCTAAGGGCCTTATTCAAAATTTGTCAGTTTTTCCATTAATGTCCTTTTTCTTATCCAGGATCTCATCCAGGACCACATATTACATTTAGCTGTCATGTGTCCTTAGTCTCCTTCAGTCTGGGATGGTTTTTCAGTCTTTCATGACCTTGACACTTTGGAAGAATATTGACTTGTTGTTTTGTATAATGTCCCTTGTTTTGGGTTTCCTTATATTTCTTCATGAATAAGTTCAGGGTATGCATTTTGGCCAGAATACAACACAGGAGATATTTTGTCCATCTCAGTACATAATATTAGGAGGCTCATGATGGCCATGTGTGTCTGCTAGGATTTTATAATTTTGAAGGTTGTGAACTGAAAACATGGTAGGGTAAAGTGATAGGAAGGGAAAGAACTCTCAATTTTTGTTTGAAATCTTGGAATTTAAACAAAGCACATTGATGTTTTGATCTCTTGGACTCATTCATTATATTTTAATCAGAACCAAGCTGCATTGGCTGGGCCACTAGAACAGGCTGTTCTTCCAAACAAGTAGTTTATAAACGTTTATAGAATTTCAAGACAGTTTTGTGTTTGAGCTATAAGAGAAAGATTAAGTGTAATGTAAGATACAACAGAAATATGGACAGAAAAGCAGTCCTTCTGTAAGGTGATATTAAGTAAATAAAACTTGATTTCTGATTACTAGATAAAGATTTTAGCTGCCAATTATTGCTTAAGACACATAAATTATGTTGCTGAATAGTCCCCCACATTTTGTATACTTAGGAAATGTCTGTGAAGCTATCAATAAACTCTGAGAAAATTACATTGATACAGAAGAACCTCAGTCCATTTTGCATTCAGTAGGAATTACTTTATCAGATAAAGAGTTCAAGAAGATTGTGACAGACACTACTAGAAATGGTGAGAGACTGATAATACCAAATGTTTTGAAAATATTAGATACTTTTATGTGAGTATTAAATGTTGGAGTAAATTCTCTCAACTAGGAATGGAATGGAATGGGCCATTCTAAAGAAGATTCAGAAAGAACAAATATAAAAATTGTAAGTAGTTATATATAAAATAGATAACTAATAAGGACCTACTGTATAGCACAGGAAACTCTACTCTATACTCTGTAATGACCTATATGGGAAAAGAATCTAAAAAAGAGTGGATATATGTATATGGGTAACTGATTCACTTTGCTGTACAGCAGAAACTAACACGACATTATAAATCAACTATGTTCCAATAAATTTTTTTTAAAAATTGGGATTAGTAAAAAACAATTCCTGGGAAGTTTGACCTAATGGATTGGTTTGGAGGGGCTAGATCTTTCATATCTCAGAACTGTTTCTGTAAGGTTCTTCATTACTATTCCTAGCTATGCCTTCTAGTGTGAGACAGGTACTGGGGAAAGCTTATCTAGCTGTAGAATAGAGGTTCAGGTAGCAAGACTACAATACCCAAGAGGTTCAAAAATCTCTAAGTCAATAGCATAGGGGTCCAAGGAGAAATAATTGGAGATTCTAAAATGTAGAATGAGTACTGTACCTAAGAATTTAGGGCTAAGGGAATTTAGGGCTTTTAACCAAGGCAGGCAGTTAGCATCTATAAATTAAATAGCATATCCCACTCACCAACCTAAGTTCAGGGCAGAGTTTAAGTTTCTAAGAAAGATTCTCTTTTTTTCTTTTTAATAAATTTATTTATTTATTTATGGCTGCACTGGGTCTTCGTTGCTGTGTGAGTGCTTTCTCTAGTTGTGGCGAGCAGGGGCTACTCTTCGTTGCAGTGCACGGGCTTCTCATTGCTGTGGCTTCCCTTGTGGAGCACGAGCTCTAGGTGCGCGGGCTTCAGTAGTTGTAGCACGTAGGCTCAGTAGTTGTGGTGCACGGGCTTAGTTGCTCCACGGCATGTGGGATCTTCCCGGACCAGGGCTCGAACCCATGTCCCCTGCCTTGGCAGGCGGATTCCTAACCACTGTGCACCAGGGAAGTCCCTAAGAAAGACTCTTGTATTAGAGAAGTTGTTTTATCATTAAGTAAGAATTGTCCACAGCAAAAGTTCAGTTAAGGAGAGGGCAGAGGCAACAGTTTGGGAAAAGACTGACAGAAATAACATTAGAAGTGAATTATTAGAACCTGAGCAAAATTCCTTAGTTAAGGCAAATAAGAAAGAATATTTGATTTTAAAAAAAATCTAAGAAATAGAGATCAGAGTAATGGTTACCAGGGGGTAAGAGTTGGCAGTAGAACAAAATGGGTAAAGGGGATCAATTGTATGATGATAGATGGAAACTTAATTTTTGGTAGTGAGCACACTGTAGTGTATACAGAAGTAGAAATATAATGTTGTACACATGAGACATATAATGTTAAAGACATATAATGTACACATGAGACATATAAATGTTAATGTTAAAGACATATAATGTTGTACACATGAGACATATAATGTTTGTAATGTCAATACAAAATAAATTTTAAAAAATCTAAAAAGTAGATGCCACTAAAATTATTCAGCCCTTTCTTCTGCTTATCAGGATTAGTATGATCACTGTGGAGGGTTTGTATGTAAAAATAGGTAGTTATTTGGACCAGATGGATACTAAGGGTAAGGATGGGGATACTTGGGTTTGTCAGGGCTGGTTAGCATTGTCAAAGTGTCTTAGTGGACGGCATATTGATTTGACTGGGTTTTCATGATGATGTGAAATAGACTTCTTAACTTTCTCATGGTCTACCTCTATGGGCACCTTTCCTTTTTCCTATATCTATCAAGAACTGAGTACCTAACCCAGTCCTTTGCACTTTATAATAAACACTGAAAAAGCAGGGACTGTGTCCTACTTATTTTTGTATCCTTGGTGCCTAGCATAGTTCTTGGCACTAATATACTGTCAGTAATTGCTGAAAGGAAATGAACTGACCTAATTTAGAAAGACTCATCTAGGGAGACAAGATAAGAAGAAGAAATAGGATGATGATTAAGTAAAGGATAAGCATTTTTTCATAGTTGTACTAAAATGTGTATTTACCTTTTATACAGAAGTATAATAGAATGTATAATCTAAACTTTTCTTTTACAGAAAATGGAATGGTGAAGTTAGATGATGTTGTGCATGCTCTCTCCAAAGAGCAAAATCTTCCTGGATATGATGGTAGGTAGGAAATTTATTTTAAAATCATCTGGGGGAAAGAGCAGTTAGGTTGAGGAGAATTAGGTTCAACTGAACTGAGTTTGCTTTTTGTATAGATACTTAATAGTTCCAAAATCCTTTAGCAAGCCATTTGCCAGTTTCTTTAAAAACTTGGTATATCAGGGTAATAACAGCTAAATTGCTTAGTTCACAGAGTTGTTATGTGGATTTTATGAACTGGAGAGTGCTATATAAATGTACAGTAATAGTAATGATAATGAGGAAGTCAAATAGGTAATTAGCTCCATTATTAGCAATTGATGGGTGATTTCATTTTTAATTTTTATAAGGAACTTGTTTGAATGAAATACTTGTTTGGTTTATCTTTGTTTTAGAACATTTTATAAAACAGTTCTATTGAGGTAAAATCTACATACATAAAATCACCCATGCACTGATTTATATTATAGAGTCACACCACAATCTAGTTTTTCTTACTTGCAGTGTTTTTATTTTTTATACAAATAATTAAATATTTTTTCTGTGATATTAAAAAGAAATGAAAGTTTTATGAAGGCTTGCTGTTTATTTCCTTCTGTTTATTCACATACTTTAAAAAAGATGAGCTTTCTCTCGCTTCCCAAAAGATTTCTCTTATAAGAAAAAATTAATCCAAAGGAAGAAACTTTCTTTTATACCTAGATGAAGAATCTCATGTTAAAAACTGCATTTGCATTTGTCATTTCTGATGAATGTAAATGTTTAAGTCTCTGGATTTCTTGAAGATACTATTAGTAAATCGATTTCTTGAATGCTTCACCATGCAATCATTCATTCACCAACTCAGTCATTCTTTCATTGCTATTTTGTGAAGTAGTGTCTTGGTCACAGCTGTCTCTTCCTCTTTTTTCCCCATTATACTATTTTAAAATTTTATTTCAAATTGTGGGAACTAACACATATCATGTAATTTACCATCTTAACCATTTCTAAGTGTACAGTTCAGTAATGTTAGTGTTAAGTGCATTCACATTGTTGTGCAACCAATCTCTACAACTTTTTATCTTGCAAAACTGAAACTCTGTACCGGTTAAATAAAAATTACCCATCCTTGCCCCTCCAGTTCTGGCAAGCATCATTCTACTTTCTGTTTCTGTGAAGTCGTCCACTTGAGATACCTTAGTAGAATCATACAGTATTTGTCTTTTTGTGACTGGCTTATTTCACTTATCATAATGCCCCCAAGAGCTGTCAGAATTTTCTTCCTTTTTCATGCTAAATAATATTCCATTGTATGTGTATACCACATTTTCCTTATTCATTCATCCATCAGTGGACACTTGTGTTGCTTCCTCCTCTTGGTTATTGTGAATAGTGCAGCTATGAAAATGGGCATGCAAATATCTTTTTAAGCTCCTGCTTTGAATTCTTTTAGATATGTACCCAGAAGTAGACACAATCCAGTTTGTAACATTTCTGTCACTCCTAAAAATTCTCTCATGCCCATTTGCAATTAATCTCCACCCCATCTGTAGACAACCACTAATCTGCTTTCTGTCTCTATGAATTTGCCTTTTTTTGACATTTAATATAAATGAAATCATATAACATGTCTTTTATACTTGAGGTCCTTCACTTTGCATAATGTTTGGGTTTTTTTTTAATTTATTTTTGGCTGCGTTGGGTCTTTGTTGCTGCGGGCAGGCTTTCTCTAGTTGCAACGAGCAGGGGCTACTCTTCATTGTGGTGCATGGGCTTCTCATTGCGGTGGCTTCTCTTGTTGCGGAGCATGGGCTCTAGGCGCGCAGGCCTCAGTAGTTGTGGCTTGCGGGCTCTAGAGCGCAGGCTCGGTAGTTGTGGCTCATGGGCTTAGCTGCTCCGCAGTATGTGGGATCTTCCCGGATCAGGGCTCGAACCCGTGTCCCCTGCATTGACAGGCGGATTCCCAACCAATGCACCACCAGGGAAGCCCTGCATAATGTTTTTAAGGTTAATTCATGTTGTAGTATGTATCAATAGTTCATTCCTTTTTATTGATAAATAAACCCATATTACAGTTTATGGATATACTTTGTTTTGTTGATGGTTGACCAGTTCATGAACATTTTATTTTTCTCAGCTTCTGACTGTTATGAATAATGCTGAAATTAATATTTGCATACATGTCTTTCTGTGGGCATACACTTTTATTTCTCTTGGGTAAATTCCTAGGAGAAAAATTGTTAGTCTGTATGGTAAATTTATGTTTAGGTTTTTAACAGATTGCCAAACTGTTTTCCCAAGTGGCTATATCATTTTCATTCTCAGCAGCAATGTATGAAGATTCTAGTTTCTTCACATCCTTGTCAACATTTGTTTTTTTAAAATTATAACCAGTAAGTTTGTAGTGGTATCTCACTGTGCTTTTAATTTTGCATTCCCCTAATGACTAATAACGTTGAGTATTTTTGTATATGCTTGCTAGCCATTCAGGTGTCTTTGGTGAAATATGTATTCAAATCTTTTGCCCATTTTTAGAATTCCATTTTGATTTATCTAGCATTTTAGAGTGTATCTCTTTTTATAGCATTTTGGTGGTTGCTCCAGGTATTATATTATATATACATAACTTATCACAGTCTACTGGTGTCATCATTTTACCAGTTCAAATGAAGTATAGAAATCTTATCCACTTTTATGTCCGCTTACCCTCCCCTATGTATGATGTAATTGTCTTAAATATTTCCTTTACATATATTTAAAAACATATCAGACAGTATTATAATTTTTGCTTCAACCATCAAATGTAATTTAAAAACTCAAGAGGAGAAGGAAAGCCTACTATATTTACCCATATTTTGGCTTACTGTTTTCTTTCTTCCTTCCTGATATTCCACAGTTCTTTGTTTTATCCTTTCCTTTCTGTTTAAAGGACTTCCTTTTAGCCATTCATAGGTTTACTGTCAACAGATTCTCTTCGTTTTCTTCCATTTGAGAACATCTTGATTTCCCCTTCATTCCTGAAGAATATTTTTTCTAAGTATGGGATTTGGGTTGCCAGTTCTTTTCTTTCAGCACTTGAAAAATATGGTGCCACTTCTTTCTGATGTCCAAGGTTTCTGAGGGAAATCTTGTCATTCAAATTGTTTTTTTTTCCCCCCTATAGGTAAGGTTTCATTTTTCTTTGACTGCTTTCAAGATTTTTTTCTCTGCATTTAGTTTTCAAAAGTTTAATTATAATGTGTCTTGACATGGATTTCTTTGGCTTTATCCTGTTTGAGTTTCACTTATTTTCTTGGATCTGTAGGTTAATATCTGTTGCTAAAAATTTGGGAATTGTTTAACCATTGTTTCTTTGAGTACCTTTTTAACCATGTTCTCTCTCTCTCCTTCTTCTGAGGCTCTGATTACACCATGTTGGATCTTTCTTTATACTGCTACAGGTCCCGGAGACTCTATTCTTTTTTTTTTTCAGTCTGTTTTCTTTCTGTTGTTCATTGGGTGATTCCTATTGCTGTCTTTCAGTTCATTAATTCTTTCTTCTCTCTCCTCCATTCAGCTGTTGACCCACTGAGCTTATTATTTCAGTTTTCGTAATTTTCAGTTGTAAATATTCCATATGCTTTGAATTGGGCTACATTTGCCTAGAGTAAGGAGCCGATTGTCACAATCTTCATGAAGAAAGTCTAAACCACTTTCTGTTAGCTGGAACTGCTGATACTGAAAGAATAGATGTGACTGGATCTAACTAAGCCTTCTTCTCCTGCTAGTGGTAGGGAGATTCCTGTCCAGGTTATGTTAATACTTTGCGGAAGAAGGAATATACTACTCTTTAAGTGTTATGCTTAGCCAAGAGAGTTTTACAGTGAAGCTGGCCTTTTTTCTTAAGTGTATAACACTTTAGATGCACCCATATCAAAAAAGCATTGTTTGAGTTGAAGCAACAGAGCCCCATGACAAATTGAACCAAAATCTCAAATGTACAGCACTTTACATTCATATTTGAGAAGTTTCCTGCCATTATATCTTTAAATAGATTTTTTGTCCTTTTATCACTCTCTCCTTCTGGAATTCCCATAATGTGTATATTGGTCCATTTAATGGTGTTCCATACATCCCTTAAGCTTTCTTCACTGTTTTTCATTCTTTTTTCTTTTTGTTCTTTTGACTGAATTCTTTCCAGTGACCTGTCTTTTAGTTCACTGCTCCATTCTTCTGCTTGATCCAGTCTGCTGTTTAGCACCTCTAGTGAAATTTTCAGTTATTGTGTTCTTCACCTCTATGATTTCTGTTTGGCACTTTTGAATATTTTCTATCTCTGTGTTGAAATTCTCACTTTGTTCTTGCATTGTTCTCTTGATTTTGATGAGCATCTTTATGAGAGTTATCTATCTTTTTTATTAGAGTTATGAGATTCTCTTTGTTGGAATCTGTGCATTACACAAAGCAAGCACCTCTCTTAGTCTTCATAGACTGGCCTTATACAGGAGAATACCCCTACCAATTAGCCTAGCCAATATTCTTGGGACCTCTACCAACTCTTTCCTTCCCCAGGCTCTAGGACTGGTGAGACAGATGCTGGTCCTTTGGGAGGCCCTGAAGAAGTTGGGGTGCTGGATGCATGAATCAATTCTTTTGCTATCCAGGGGGCAGCTGAGAATTGGCATTTTTTTTTTAATAAATTTATTTATTTATTTATTTATTTATTTATTTATTTATTTATTTATGGCTGTGTTGGGTCTTCGTTTCTGTGCGAGGGCTTTCTCCAGTTGCGGCGAGCTGGGGCCACTCTTCATCGCGGTGCGCGGGACTCTCACTCTCGCAGCCTTTCGTTGCAGAGAACGGCTCCAGACGCGCAGGCTCAGTAGTTGTGGCTCACGGGCCTAGTTGCTCCGCATCATGTGGGATCCTCCCAGACCAGGGCCCAAACCCGTATCCCCTGCATCGGCAGGCAGACTCTCAACCACTGCGCCACCAGGGAAGCCCAGAATTGGCATTTTATATCTACTCACTCTGTGCTGAGCAAGGATCATTGGCATTGACCGGCTTATGTCACCACTTCTGTTCTATCTAGTCTATACTAGACCTATCAGAGCCCCAAGATTGGCAAGATAGAAGCCAGTCTTCTGGGGAGGCCTTTTGGAAAAGTTGGACTGCTGGACATGTGAACCAATTTCTATCTTCCCCTGAGTGAAGCTGGGAGCTAAGGGGTCTCTTTCAGATCATATGGTGCTGCAATGGGGACAGGGTCTCCAGCAAAAGGGTGTCCCACATCTCCCTACCAGCTTCAATGAATCTGGTTTTGCATTCTCCTGGGATGTTAGAGCCTTTCAGTTAGTTTCTCATTTCTCACAAAAGGAATTTATCCATGAATTTTTGCTGAATCAGTGTGTGTGAGGGGAGAAGGGGAGTCCAGGGCTTCCTACTCAACTGTCTTGCTGATGTCACTCCTCTGTTGTTAACTTTTAAATGAGAATTACTTTCACCTGAAACTTTCACAAGATAAGAACATGGTGTCTTATTCCATGTATTTACACATAAGAATCATCTTTTTAAGAATCGTTTTAAGGATCATCTAGTTCAGAAATCATTTTGATCATTCTTTCTTTGCTTTGCAATCCATAATGACTTCCAGTGATTGCTTGAAGAAGATTAACTACTGATGGTGACTTTAATGCTCTCCACTGCCCAACTCCTCACTTTACCTATTCTAATCTACTAGAGAAAACTTATTTGAGTTTAATTTGTTCCAGAGTTCACACACGCACATCTGTCAACTTCCTTAATCCATATATTTATAAGTAATTTCTTTTAAGAAAGTTTTCATTGCAGTAAAAATTTATCAGTTTAAATTTAATGGAGGGAATACTGCCCAAATTTGTGAAGCATGCATTCTAAAGTATTGTAAAAAGACATGTAGCATAGCTGTTTTCAAGTAATGATTTATATTTACAGAAGATAAACTAAGATAAATTTACTGATGACTGAGCCATGTATTGTTACAAAAGCTTATTCCAATTTATCATTTGAGATTGAAGGTTTTCTACTTCTGTTTCTGCTACTAAGAAACAGACTGCTAGGGAATTTTAAATTGTTAGAGAATTAAATGGGGGAAATTATATAATATTTTTGATCCTATGTATTTTTAGTTGTGGTATTGTCAGTGCAATTAAATTGGCACTTCCTTAGATACAAAGGCTATGGGAGAGTGGAATAATATATTTCATACTCTGATTTTATAACTTATTAATTTCCTTTTTTTTAATTTTTAAAAAATTTTTATTTTATTTATTTATTTTTGGCTGTGTTGGGTCTTTGTTGCTGCATGTGGGCTTTCTCTAGTTGTGGTGAGCAGGAGCTACTCTTCGTTGTGGTGCACGGGCTTCTCACTGCGGTGGCTTCTCTTATTGCAGAGCACGGGCTCTAGGCACACGGGGTTCAGTAGTTGTGGCTTGCAGACACTACAGGCAGGCTCAGTAGTTGTGGCGCATGGGCTTCGTTGCTCCACAGCATGTGGGATCTTCCCGGACCAGGGATTGAACCTGTGTCCCCTGCATTGGCAGGCAGATTCTTATCCACTGCGCCACCAGGGAAGCCCTTAATTTTCATATTATTAAAGATTCTGGTAATGCTTCTCACATATAATATTTCTGAAGTTTTTAATATTTTGTTAGTGTGTTAGAACTAAAATTCATCTTACTATTGGTGTTTTGCTTTTGACTTATACTTAATGCTTATTAGCATACTGCTTTATTTTCAGCATTGACTGATGTCATCAAAGCTATTGATAAAATTAAAGATGAAAATATTGATTATGGGGCTCTGAATACTTGTCTTCAAAATTTTGGAGTTTACCTTTCTAAGCCAGAATTTCAGAAGATCACAGAGTTGACTGAAGCTGGTGGTAAGTGATATATTTTCAGGAAAACTGGGTTGATGCATGTGAAAAGAGGATCAGTTTGCTATTCTTTTCCTCAGAATGATGACTTTATAATTTTTGTTAGAAAAAGAGTCCATTAAAATTAAGCCAATACTGAAAAGTACAAAAATACTCAAAAGTACAGCAAGACACTCAAAATCTCATTGTCCAGAAATAAGCAGTCTTAATAGTCTTTTCAAACCTTTTTTTCCTAGGCAAAAATGCAAACAAAAAGAAAGTAGGGTTTGTGATTTTGCTTTCTGATTGACAGAAGTTAGGACAAAAGGTATTAAGTGGGACAAAGAAGGACTGTTTATTATGTCAAAGCTGACAATTCATAATAAAGGTACCAATTTTTTTAGGTGCCTGTAGAACATAGCAGCAACTTTCCTAAAGAGAAAGGGTGAGAGTGAGGTAGAGGGGTGGGTGAGGTTATAGATGAAATAATAATGGCCATAAGTTGATAATATTTGCAACTAGGGAGAGTTCATGAGTGTGCATTGCCATATACTTTTTTTTTAAATTTATTTATTTTATTTATTTATTTTTTTGGCTGTGTTGGGTCTCCATTGCTGCACGCAGGCTTTCTCTAGTTGTGGTGAGCGGGGTCTACTCTTTGTTGCAGTGCATGGGCTTCTCATTGTGGTGGCTTCTCTTCTTGTGGCGCACAGGCTTGAGGCGCGTGGGCTTCAGTAGTTGTGGCACATGGCCTCGGTAGTTGTGGTACGCAGGCTCTAGAGCACAGGCTCAGTAGTTGTGGCACATGGGCTTAGTTGCTCCGTGGCATGTGGGATCTTCCCAGACCAGGGCTCGAACCCGTGTCCCCTGCATTGGCAGGTGGATTCTTAACCACTGCACCACCAGGGAAGTCCACCATATACTTTCTATTTTGTATATATTTACAATTTTTCATAATAAAAAGTAGGGGTGTGTGTGTGTGTGTGTGTGTGTGTGTGTGTGTGTGTGTGTGTGGTGTTGAAGGAGACCAGCTTTCTTGGATATCAAGTCTCGTTATAAAGCTATAGTAATTTAAACAGTGTGAGAATGGCACAGGGATAGAGAAATTGACCAATAGGACAAGATAAGGAACTTCCAAATCTATCTACATACATATATGGCAACATATATAATGAGATGTTAGATCACAGCAGGGAAAAGAATGCCACTTAATAAATGGTGCTGGAATAATTATTCAAATGGAAAAAAATGGAATTGGATCCTTATCTATATACCATATTCAGTAATAATTTCCAGATGTGAACAGTAAAAGTTTTAGGAAAAAAAGAAGAAAAATTTTCTGTTAGAGTTAGGAGGGATTTTTTTAAAAAATACAAAATCACTAAGCAGAAGAGAAAAGATTGATAAATTTGGTTACATTAAAATTAAGAACTTCTCTTTACTAAAACATAATACAAGGAGAACAAGCCACAAACTGAGTAAAGATTATTTGCAACACTTATAACAACAAAGGATTGTTGTAGAGAATATATAGGGAACCCCTATAAATTAACAACCCAATAGAAAAATGGCTAAATTTCAAGAACAGTCATTTCCAGGTGAAGAAACACAAATTGCTAATAATCATATGAAAAGCTTCTCAACATCATTAGTAATCAGGGAAATGCAAAATTTAGGTCACAGTGAGATAACTTTTTATACCCACTAAATTGGTAAAAATTAAGATGTCTGTTAATCTAAGTGTTGGTAAATATGGTGAAAGTGATAAAACAACTTTGAAAAACATTATGTAGTATTTTGTAAGGTTTTCATATCCCTGTAGCTTAGAAAAATCCACTTTTAACTATAAATTCAAGGAAATCTCTTGCACTGATTTACAAGGAGACATATTCAAGAATGTTCATGGCAACACTGATCTTAATAGTAACAACAAAAAAAGAAACAACATGATCAGTGACAGAATGTATAAATTGTGGTATATACCTTTGCTGTATAATGGAATACTAATGGTGTACACATTAGTGAAAATGAACATAGCAATATAGCATATGGATGATTGTTAGATATAAAATATTGAATGACAAAAGCAAGTCTCAGATTGCTATAGTGTAACAAAAGCTTGAAAACAAAATTAAAAATAATTTATTTATCCAGTTACAAATTATATGTAAAAGAGCAAAAGATTGGTAAATTTTAAAAATTCAGTAATATTCTCTTTGTGGGGGAAGCAGGATAATGGAATGGGAAAAGCACAGAGGCAATGGTATTAATAATCTTCTTCAGCTGGGTGGTGGCTTCCCAGTGGTTTGATTTATAATCACGCTTCATAACGAATATATGTTGCAAATATTTAGAAAGTTATATGTTCCTGTTAGGGAATGTAAATCTTAACTAACTCTATAATTCCCCCAGAATTTTTCAAGGTCTCATTTTTTTTGTCTCCAAAAATTTGGCTAAGAATACAAAGTGATTTGGTGCTCTTTGAAGTGAACGCTCAAAAATATTTAATATTGGGAATAGGAAGTATACTGTGCTGTATTTTTTACAGTGCATTAGAATTTTTTTTCTCAGTGGGGTAAGCAAAGGACTAGGGTTATCAAAAGCTCATTATATTTATATAAAACCTTTATATCTGGCCTTAGAAAATTCTTAGAAATATTTTATCCATTCTAACATTGGGATATTATGAAGAGTTATACATAATCAAGGAAAGCCATTGTCTAGGTATAAAATGACTATTAAGATGTTTAATGGTTTCAATAGTATACTAGAGTAAAGATATCAATGTGAATGTTAGCCTGATGTAGAAGAAACAGAGAGTCAAGAGAGCTCGCTTCTAATTCCTGATCTTGCATTTCCTACTGTGAACGTAGAAAAAAAATCATATCACGTATAAGTGTTTTCTTTTAAACATGTAAAATAACATACTAATTCTTTACCTACATATTTTACTGAGTTGTTGCAAGACCAAGACAATATAAGTTTAAAGTTAAAAATGTTGTACACTTGTGACTAGAAGGATTTTGATAAATTTTCTTGGTATTTTCAGGGTTTAGCTTTTGCCTGTAAATTGAATTGCTTTTCCCCCTTATACCCATATATCTTAGTGGTTAGTATTAGCTGTTGGATATAATTATGTTATCTCCCTGAATATATAACTTATTTTATATAATTCAGTATTTATCATAATAATTTAATACTTGAAGGTACTGAAGAAAATGTGTTCTTTTCCCTTCAGAAACAAAAAAAGTGAATTTTAAAGAATTCGTTGATACTATGATGAGCAACACGGAACGCTTCTCTGAAAAATTATGTTAGAACATCGTATCTTGTGCTTTTTGTGGACTAAATGGTTTGACAGATTTTAGAAGAGTATAATGTATTAAAAGAGCTAGCCGTCCTAAAGATCATCAGACAAATAAATGCCTGGCTTCCTGCTATGTTTGATCTTAATCTTCTCCATTACTGATTCCTAAATTTAGAACTTCCACAAGCAAATGAATTGAAAGCTATCATAATCTTACTGTTCAACCTCATACTTTATTATAAAGAGCTAGAACCACATATATGAAATTCATATTTTGGGAAGGTTTAAAATGTTTTCTTACTTTGGGAAAGTGATGCCATCTAGTGACCATAGCTGAGTGCTATAATGCAGAATTTCTGGTTTCAGCTGTTCATATTTTTTTTCATCTTCCACTTTATTCAATAACATTTATTGAGCCATTACTATGTACCAGATTATATGTTAAGCTGTGAGAGTGCTAAGATGAAGAAGACAGTCTTTGTCACTAAGAAGCTCACTATAAAAAAATGTAAGGTCATATATGTATATTGCAGTGAAGTTAGTACTTTGAAGATTGGGGCTAAAAGTAGGATTGTGTTTTGTGCCACATATTAGGTAATAGTGCACTTAAAGTAACAGCTATTTTTACCTTATATATCAATTTAATTTGTCTCCTATACAAGGAAACACAATTGATTAATTGGATGAAAGGATTATTTGCATTGTCAGGCACTTTTCCTAGGAATTTCAGTTTCATGGAGATAAAAAATTTTATTAGCACAGGGTTGTATAATATCTTATTCATATCTGTAGTTATATTTCCTTTCTCACTCTTTTTCTTCAAGTACTTTTTAAATTAAAGTAAATGCCAATAGAAAATAATTTTAATAAAACCATTTCAAGCACATCCAATGACTGGACATATATTTTTACATTGTGTACTCATTCAGATTTTATGTAAGCCACTTGATCATTCCATGTGGCTGTCATAGAATTTTAGTTTTTATTCTTTTATCTTGGTTTTTATTCATTTACTTAATTTTATTTTTTGTAGTTTACAAGATAATGGCTATAATTCCTTGTGCTATACAATATATCTTTGTTGCTTATCTATTTTATACATAGTAGTTTGTATCTCTTAATCCCATACAGCTGTCTTGTCCCATCCCCCTCTTCCCTCTTGCCTCTCCCCACTGATAACCACTAGTTTGTTTTCTATAACTGTGAGTTTGGTTTTGTTCTGCTGTATACATTCATTTGTTTTATTTTTCAGATTCCACACAAAAGTGATTTCATACAGTATTTGTCCTTCTCTGTCTGACATTTCACTAAGCATCATATTCTCTAGATCCATCCAAATTGTTGCAAATTTTGTTCTTTTTTATGGCTGAGTAATATTCCATTTTGTGTGTGTGTGTGTGTGTGTGTGTGTGTGTGTGTGTGTGTTGTGTGTGTGTGTATACACACACATACCATTTCCTCTTTATCCATTTATTTGTTGATGGACACTTAGGTTGCTTCCATATTCTTGGCTATTGTAAATAGTGCTGCTGTGAACATTGGGGTGCATATATCTTTTGAAATTAGTGTTTTCTGTTTTTCCAAATATATACCCAGGAGTGAAATTGCTGGACATATGGTAGTTCTATTTTAGCTTTTTGAGGAACCTCCATGCTGTTTTCCTCAGTGACTGCAACAAATTACATCCCCACCAACAGTGTACAAGGGTTCCCGTTTCTCTATATCCTTGCTGATATTTGTTATTTGTGGACTTTTTGATGATAACCATTCTGACAGGTGTGAGGTGATATCTCACTGTGGTTTTGATTTGCATTTCTTTAATAATTAGTGATGTTGAGCTTCTTTTCACGTGCCTTTTAGCCATCTGTATGTCTTCTTTGGAAAAACCTCTATTCAGGGCTTCTGCCCATTTTTTGATTGGGTTGTTTTAAACTGGTAGTCATTTAAGTTCAAACACATTCTAAAAGGTCTACAGATTTTACTCACCTCCCCCACATTTTGTGTTTTTGATGTCATATTTTGCATCTTCATGTTTATCTCTCAACTGTTTATTGTACTTATAGTTGCTATTACATTTTTTTCCAGATGGTATTCTTCTGTATCACTTTAGTCTGCCAGTCATTCCTTCTAGTATTTTTTTTTATTTCAACTATTGAATTCTTCATTTCTGATTAAGTCTTTTTTATATTTTCTAGTTCCTTGTTAAATTTTTCACTGTTCATCTATTCTTTTCCCTAATTCAGTTAACATTTTTATTACCAATGCTTTGAATTCTTTATCTGGTTAATTGTTTATTTGTTTCATTATTAATTTTTTTCAGGGGTTTTCTTTGGCTCTTTCAATTGAGAGCAATTCCTCTGCCTTTTCATTTTGCTTAACTTTCTCTGCCTCTGTTTAGGTAAAACAGTTACCTACTGTGGTCTTGAAGGGGTTTTCTTATGTGGGGGCATCCCTATACAGACAGGGTGTGCACAATAC
The DNA here is from genome assembly GCF_028023285.1 of Balaenoptera ricei. NCBI lineage: Eukaryota > Metazoa > Chordata > Mammalia > Artiodactyla > Balaenopteridae > Balaenoptera > Balaenoptera ricei. The sequence continues at coordinate 16,241,025 of NC_082658.1, read as the reverse complement.
CTTTGGTGGGAGAGCTGGATTTGGCATGGACACAGGTCGCATCTTTTCTCAGAGTGTGCTGGCAGCTATCGCCTGGTAGGGGTGGGGCTAGAGATGCAGGGGCTAGAGATGGAGTGAGGTGTGAGGTAGGACTTCTCTGCTCAGTGGCCATCACTGCCCTATCAGGGCGGGGTTTGATCCCAAGTTGCTGAAGCAGAAGCCCTGAGGGTTGGGCCAGGCGTGGCTCTGTTCTCTTTAAGTGTGTGCTTTCCCTTCTTTCTGCTCCGGGACCCTTGCCTGAAAGGGGAGGAGAGCTGAAGCAAGTGGGGTCCATGCAGGTTCTCGGCTTGTATCGGTCACAGACAGAGGTCTGAGGTATCTCCAATATGCTACCTGTGCAGAGGCCAGCAATTGTTTCCGTCACTCCACTCAGATGCAGTATTGGGTGCAAGTCTACTTTGTCCTTCACATCCGATCACTGCCCCCAGCCTCCACTGCCCCCACCCTGTTGTGGAGCCACACCACAGGGCAGGCGGGGCCTGTGTGGACTCTCAGGGTGTATTGGGGGTGAGCTGTGGTAGAGTGGCCACCCTCAAAGAACTGGACTGTTCCTGATGTGTTGCTTGCGTAAGCACCAGCAAATATAATTGATATTATATCAATTAAGAATATCATTGATATTCTTAATTTAGCATTAGAATATGTTTTATGTTTGAGGTTGAAGGGGAATCTGGCAATTCTCAGTCTACCATATTGCCAGTTCTCTCTTTAAAAGCACTCATTCGGGTTTTTGACCTTGCCACTTCATACTAGCTTTTTACGAAAAGTTAAATCTCATCTTGCTAAATCCAATGGTCAATTTTCTGTCTTTATCTTGTTTACCTCTAGCAGGTTTTAATATGTTTCTTCTTAAAAATTTCTCTTCTCCTGTCTTCTGTGACACTGTAGTCTCCTAATGTCCCTCTCATCTTATTGGCTCTTCCTTTTTTAAAAAAAAATGAGGTATAATTGACATTGTGTAAGTTTAAGGTGTGCAATCTGTTGATTTGATACACTTATACATTGCAGTATGATTACCACCGTGGTGTTTAACTAACACCTCCATCACATCACATAAATATTATTTCTTTTTTGTGGTGAGAACATTTAAGATTTAGTCTCTTAGCAACTTTCAAGTGTATAATACAGTATTAACTAAAATCACAATGCTGTGCATTAGATCCCCAGGGCTCATTAATCTTCTAATTGCAAGTTAGTATCCTTTCACCAACATCTCCCCAGTTCCCCCACTCCCCAACCCCTGGTAACCACCATTCTATTCTCTGTTTCTATGAGTTCTGCTTTTTTAGATTCCACATATAAGTGAGATCTTAGAGTATTTGTCTTTCTCTGTCTGACTTATCTCACTTAAAGTAATACCCTCAAGTTCACAAATGGCAGAATTTCCTTCTTCTCGTGGCTAAATAATATCCCATTGTATATATACCCCTTCCTTTTTGGTCTTGTTTGCTGGCTGCTTCTTTTCTGGATGACTTTTAAATATTAGTGTGATCCCAGATTCCATTCTGAGTCCCATTCTCTAAGGCTTTTCCTGAGTGATCTTATTGCTTTAAAATAATATCTGTATCCTTTTGACACCCTATTTATCTCAAACTTAATGTGTATGAAAAAGAATTCTTATTCTTTCCCTGGTCTTTCCTATGTCAGCTGTTGATACCACTCTCCACCCAGTTGCTCAGGTCTCAAACCTATAAGTTCTTCATGGCCCCCGCCCCCTTAGACTGTTATTCAGTTCATCATTAAATACTCTCAGCTTCATGCTCAAAATGTATCCTGTATTTGTTCACTTCTCCTTATCTCTATCACTTTCACCCTTGTTGAAACCACTATCATTTTTTTTTGTGACCTACTACAATAGCTTCCTAACTGCTTGATCTTCAGAAAGTTCATTGTCTACATAGCAACAGAGTGATCTTTTATACTTTTGTAATATGATAACTCCACTCCCCTGTTAAAGCTTTCCAAAGGTTTTCTATTGGAATTTTAATCAAACAAAATTTCCTTCCATGGTCTGCGGTGGTATATTAAAGAGGAAGTAGTTATTCAGGAAAGAATTTTTTGGGGAGATATAGAGCAAAAGCTATTTAATTCATGGTTTTATCAGTTGGACATGTTTGTGAATTCAGCCTTTTGTAAATCTATAGTTCAATGGAAGTTATTCTTTATAATGATTATTTAGAGGTGCAGACACTATAAGTTCGTGAAATATTTTAGAATCTTCAAAGATATACTTAATTTTGTGTTATTTTATTCTGCTTTAATATTTGAAAATTGGCAATTAATTTATACTGTATTTGTTACTCTTCTTAACCATAAAAATGTCAATTCCTAACTATTCCAGATAATACTTTACTGTATTAACTTCCTGAACAAGTATGTTGTAAAACTTGTGTTTTATGTACCCTTTAGTATTGCCTGATACTATTGAAAACCTCCACAATCTTAGCAAAGAGAAGATGAGTGCTCCTGACCTGTGGAATGCTCTGTCTAGTTTGAAAAGTAATTTAAAAAAAGACGAATTCCTAGCTGCACTGAAGTTAGCAACAGTTAATGATGAGTATTCCAAATACTAAAATTAAAAGATGTATGGTTTTATCTTCTATCAATCTTTATTTGTCCTTGTATCTTGTATTTGACTGATATGCCAATATATACATTTAGGAAATATAAAGAAAGTTCAGATTGTTTGACTGTTCTATAGAAAAATATTAATATCTAATGTATTATTACTCTACATTGATCAAATATGTATTGACTGTAACCGGATGAGGCCAGCAAGTTTGGCTCCTTGCTGATTGAAAGGCCAATACTCAAGAGACAAGTGTTGGTGGAAAAGGAAAAGTTGTTTTATTCGGGAGGCCAGCAACCTGGGAAGATGGTGGACCAATGTCCTAGGACCAACTCCAAGTTGTTGGTTAGGAGACAAAGGTTTTAAAATCAGTGTGGGGGAGGGGGCTGCAGGGTGTGTGAACAGCTTGTGCACAATCTCGGATTGGTTGGTATCAAGGTAAAGTTTCAGGCAACACCAGTCCTCTGGCTTTAATTGGTTTGGGTTCTATGTGCTTGCAGTTAGCAGTTTTCATCTGAGGGGGGTCTGCTTCCTGTAAAAACAACTGAGGAATATGTGTTAGGCCTTTATCGATATCTTCAGGGAACTGGGAGCTCAGTGACTCTGCTGTGTGGCTGGTTTGTAGTCTAAATTATTACCAGTTTCCTGGCCCAACAGATAGCTATTCTTTGTTTTTACATCTTCACATTTCATAATCATTAACTTTTTTTTTTTAACATCTTTATTGGAGTATAATTGCTTTACATTGTTGTGTTAGTTTCTGCTGTGTAACAAAGTGAATCAGCTATACGTATACTTATATCCCCATATCCCTTCCCTCTTGCATCTCCCTCCCACCCTCCCTATCGCACCCCTCTAGGTGGTCAAAAGGCACTGTGCTGATCTCCCTGTGCTATGCAGCTGCTTCCCACTAGCTATCTATTTTACATTTGGTAGTGTATATATGTCCATGCCACTCTCTCACTTCGTCCCAGCTTACCCTTCCCCATCCCGGTGTCCTTAAGTCCATTCTCTACATCTGCCTCTTTATTCCTGTCTGGCCCCTAGGTTCTTCAGAACCACTTTTTTTTTAGAGTCCATATATATGTGTTAGCATATGATATTTATTTTTCTCTTTGTGACTTACTTCACTCTGTATGACAGATTCTAGGTCCATTCACCTCACTACAAATAACTCAATTTTGAGTTATTTTGAGTCAGTTTTACTTCTTCTTTTCCAATTTGGATTCCTTTTATTTCTTTTTCTTCTCTGATTGCTGTGGCTCTAACTTCCAAAACTATGTTGAATAATAGTGGTGAGAGTGGGCAGCCTTGTCTTGTTCCTGATCTTAGAGGAAATGGTTTCAGTTTTTCACCATTGAGAATGATGTTGGCTGTGGGTTTGTCATATATGGCCTGTATTATGTTGAGGTAAGCTCCCTCTGTGCCTACTTTCTGGAGAGTTTTTATCATAAATGGGTGTTGAATTTTGTCAAAAGCTTTTTCTGCATCTGTTGAGATGATCATATGGTTTTTCTCCTTCAATTTGTTAATATGGTGTATCACATTGATCGATTTGCATATGTTGAAGAATCCTTGCATTCTTGGGATAAACCCCACTTGATCACGACGTATGATCCTTTTAATGTGCTGTTGGATTCTGTTTGCTAGTATTTTCTTGAGGATTTTTGCATCTATGTTCATCAGTGATATTAGCCTGTATTTTTCTTTTTTTGTGACATCTTTGTCTGGTTTTGGTATCGGGGTGATGGTGGCCTCATAGAATGAGTTTGGGAGTGTTCCTCCCTGTGTTATGTTTTGGAAGAGTTTGAGAAGGATGGGTGTTAGCTCCTCTCTAAATGTTTGATAGAATTCGCCTGTGAAGACATCTGGTCCTGGACTTTTGTTTGTTAGAAGATTTTTAACCACAGTTTCAATTTCAGTGCTTGTGATTGGTCTGTTTCTATTTTCTATTTATTCCTGGTTCAGTCTCGGAAGGTTGTGCTTTTCTAAGAATTTGTCTATTTCTTCCAGGTTGTCCATTTTATTGGCATGTAGTTGCTTGTAGTAATCTCTCATGATCGTTTGTAGTTCTGCAGTGGCAGTTGTTACTTCTCCTTTTTCATTTCTAGTTCTGTTGATTTGAGTCTTCTCCCCTTTTTTCGTGATGAGTCTGGCTAAGGGTTTATCAATTTTGTTTATCTTCTCAAAGAACCAGCTTTTAGTTTTATTGATCTTTGCTATCATTTACTGCATTTCTTTTTCATTTCTTTCTGATCTAAGCTTATGATTTCTTTCCTTCTACTAACTTTGGGGTTTTTTTGTTCTTCTTTCTCTAATTGCTTTAGATGTAAGTTAGGTTGTTTATTTGAGATGTTTCTTGTTTCTTGAGGTAGGATTGTATTGCTCTAAACTTCCCTCTTAGAACTGCTTTTGCTGCATCCCATAGGTTTCGGGCCATCGTGTTTTTTTTGTTGTTGTTGTTGTTGTTTTTTAAACTTTGGGTTTATTTATTTATTTATTTATGGCTGTGTTGGGTCTTCGTTTCTGTGCGAGGGCTTTCTCTAGTTGTGGCAAGTGGGGGCCACTCTAAATTGCGGTGCGCGGGCCTCTCATTATCGCGGCCTCTCTTGTTGCGGAGCACAGGCTCCAAACGCACAAGCTCAGTAATTGTGGCTCACGGGCCTAGTTGCTCCGCGGCATGTGGGATCTTCCCAGACCAGGGCTCGAACCCATGTCCCCTGCATTGGCAGGCAGACTCTCAACCACTGCGCCACCAGGGAAGCCCCTGGCCATCGTGTTTTAATTGTCATTTGTTTCTAGGTATTTTTTGATTTCCTCTTTGATTTCTTCAGTGATCTCTTGGTTATTTAGTAGTGTATTGTTTAGCCTCCATGTGTTTGTATTTTTTGCAGTTTTTTTCCTGTAATTAATATCTAGGCTCATAGCGTTGTGGTCGGAAAAGATACTTGATACTATTTCAATTTTCTTAAATCTACCAAGGCTTGATTTGTGACCCAAATCACAAATCTATCCTGGAGAATGTTCCAGGAGCACTTGAGAAGAAAGTGTATTCTGTTGTTTTTGGATGGAATGTACGATAAATATCAATTAAGTCCCTCTTGTTTAATGTGTCATTTAAAGCTTGTGTTTCCTTATTTATTTTCATTTTGGTTGATCTGTCCACTGGTGAAAGTGGGGTGTTAAAGTCCCCTACTGCTATTGTGTTACTGTCGATTTCCCCTTTTATGGCTGTTAGCATTTGCCTTATGTATTGAGGTGCTCCTATGTTGGGTGCATAAATATTTACAATTGTTATATCTTCTTCTTGGATTGATCCTGTGATCATTATGTAGTGTCCTTCTTTGTCTCCTGTCATAGTCTTTATTTTAAAGTCTATTTTATCTGATATAAGAATTGCTACTCCAGCTTTCTTTTGATTTCCATTTGCATGGAATATCTTTTTCCATCCCCTCACTTTCAGTCTGCATGTGTCCTTAGGTCTGAAGTGGGTCTCTTGTAGACAGCATATATATGGGTCTTGTTTTTGTATCCATTCAGCCAGTCTATGTCTTTTGGTTGGAGCATTTAATCCGTTTCCATTTAAGGTAATTATCGATATGTATGTTCCTGTTACCATTTTCTTAATTGTTTTGGGTTTGTTATTGTAGGTCTTTTCCTTCTCTTGTGTTTGCTGTGTAGAGAAGTTCCTTTAGCATTTGTTGTAAAGCTAGTTTGGTGGTGCTGAATTCTCTTAGCTTTTGCTTGTCTGTAAAGATTTTAATTTCTCCCTCAAATCTGAATGAGATCCTTGGTGGGTAGAGTAATCTTGGTTGTAGGTTTTTCCCTTTCATCACTTTAAATATGTCCTGCCACTCCCTTCTGGCTTGCAGAGTTTTTGCTGAAAGATCAGCTGTTAACCTTATGGGGATTCCCTTGTATGTTATTTGTTGCTTTTCCCTTCCTGCTTTTAATATTTTTTCTTTGTGTTTAATTTTTGATAGTTTGATTAATATGTGTCTTGGCTTGTTTCTCCTTGGATTTATCCTGTATGGGACTCTCCGCGCTTCCTGGACTTGATTCACTATTTCCTTTCCCATATTAGGGAAGTTTTCAACTATCATCGCTTCAAATATTTTCTCAGTCCCTTTCTTTTTCTCTTCTTCTTTTGAGACCCCTATAATTTGAATGTTGGTGTGTTTAATGTTGTCCCAGAGGTCTCTGAGGCTGTCCTCAATTCTTTTCATTCTTTTTTCTTTATTCTGCTCTGTAGTAGTTATTTCCACTATTTTATCTTCCAGGTCACTTATCCGTTCTTCTGCCTCAGTTGTTCTGCTATTGATTTCTTCTAGAGAATTTTTAATTTCATTTATTGTGTTGTTCATCAATGTTTGTTTGCTCTTTAGTTCTTCTAGTTCCTTATTAAACTTTTCTTGTATTTTCTCCATTCTATTTCCAAGGTTTTGGATCATCTTTACTACCATTTCTCTGAATTCTTTTTCAAGTAGACTGCCTATTTCCTCTTCATTTGTTTGGTCTGGTGGGTTTTTACCTTGCTCCTTCATCTGCTGTGTATTTCTCTGTCTTCTCATTTTGCTTAACTTACTGTGTTTGGGGTCTGCTTTTTGCAGGCTGCAGGGTCATAGTTCCCCTTGTTTTTGGTGTCTGCCCCCAGTGGGTAATGTTGGTTCAGTAGGTTGTGTAGGCTTCCTGGTGGAGGGGACTGGTGACTGTGTTCTGCTGGATGAGTCTGGATCTTGTCTTTTTGTTGAGCAGAACCACGTCTGGTGGTGTGTTTTGGGGTGTCCTTGAGCTTATTATGATTTTAGGCAGCCTCTCTCCTATTGGGTGGGTTTGTGTTCCTGTCTTGCTAGTTGTTTGGCATGGGGTGTCCCGCACTGGAGCTTGCTGGTTGTTGAGTAGAGCTGGGTCTTAGTGTTGAGACGGAGATCTCTGGGAGAGCTCTCGCCGATTGATATTACGTGGGGCCAGTTGGTCTCTGGTGGTCCAATGTCCTGAATTCGGCTCTCTCACCTCAGAGGCTCAGGCCTGACAGCCAGCTGGAGCACCAAGACCCTCTCAGCCACACAGCTCAGAAGAAAAGGAAGAAAAAAAAGAAAGAAAGAAAAATAAAATAAAATAAAACATTATTAAAATAAAAATTTTTTTTAAATATTAAAATAAGAAAATTTTAACAAGTAATAAAAAAAGGAAAAAAAAAGAAAAGAGCAACCAAACCCATAAGCAAATCCACCAATGCTAGTAAGTGCTAACAACTAAACTAAGATAAACATAAAAATCAGAAACTGGTTAGTTGCATACAGCAAACTCCAAGTCTACAGTTGCTCCCAAAGTCCACTTCCTCTATTTTGGGATGATTCTTTATCTATTCAGGTATTCCACAGATGCAGGGTACATCAAGTTGATTGTGGAGATTTAATCCACTGCTTCTGAGGCTGCACGGAGAAATTTCTCTTTCTCTTCTTTGTTTGCACAGCTCCTGGGGTTCAGCTTTGGATTTGGCCCTGCCTCTGCATGTGGGTCGCCCTCTCGCATCTGTTCTTCTCCCAGACAGGAGGGGGTTGAAGGAGTGGCTGTTAGGGGGCTCTGGCTCACTCAGGCTGGGGGGAGGGAGGGGTACAGAATGCGGGGGCGGTAGCCTGCGGCAGCAGAGGCCAGCATGATGTTGCAATAGCTTGAGGCATGCGGTGTGTTCTGCTGGAGAAGTTGTCCCTGGATCACGGGACCCTGGCAGTGGCGGGCTGCACAGGCTCCCGGGAGGGGAGGTGTGGATAGTGACCTGGGCTCGCACACAGGATTCTTGGTGGCTGCAGCAGCAGCATTAGCATTTCCTGCCCATTTCTCGTGCCCGCACTGATAGCTGCAGCTCATGCCCGTCTCTGGAGCTTGTTTAGGTGGTGCTCTGCCTTCTGTGGGCAGACAGGGAAGGAATCCCCTTACCTTGCACACCCCAAAACAATGGTCTCTTGACTCTTAAGCAGTTCCAGACTTTTTCCCAACTCCCTCTCATTTAGCTGTGGTGCATTAGCCCCCTTCAGGCTGTGTTCACACAACCAACCCCTCCTCTCCCTGGGTCCTCTCCCTGGGATCTGACCTCCAAAGCCCGAGCCTCAGCTCCCAGCCCCCACCCGCCCCGGCAGGTGAGCAGACAAGCCTCTCAGCCTGGTGAGTGCTGGTCGGCACCGATCCTCTGTGCGGGAATCTCTCTGCTTTGCCCTCTGCACCCCTGTTGCTGTGCTCTCCTCTGTGGCTCCGAAGCTTCCCCCCACCCCGCCCACCCCTTGTCTCTGCCAGTGAAGGGGCTTCCTAGTGTGTGGAAACTTTTCCTCCTTCACAGCTCCCTCCCAGAGGTGCAGGTCCTGTCCCTAGTCTTTTGTCTCTGTTTTTTCTTTTTTCTTTTACCCTACCCAGGTACATGGGGAGTTTCTTGCCTTTTAGGAAGTTTGAGGTCTTCTGCCAGCATTCAGTAGGTGTTCTGTAGGAGGTGTTCCACATGTAGATGTATTTTTGATGTATTTGTGGGGAGGAAGGTGATCTCCACATCTTACTCCTCCGCCATCTTGAAGGTCCTCCTCATAGTCATTAACTCTTGAGCCAGCCTTTTGAGACTCCGGGGAAGCCTGGGAGAGTAAAGCTTTTCTACATATAAGAGGCAGGTGGGGGCTTCCCTGGTGGCGCAGTGGTTGAGAATCTGCCTGCCAATGCAGGGGACACGGGTTCGAGCCCTGGTCTGGGAAGATCCCACATGCCGCGGAGCAACTGGGCCCGTGAGCCACAACTACTGAGCCTGCATGTCTGGAGCCTGTGCTCCACAACAAGAGGCTGCAACAGTGAGAGGCCCGCACACCGCGATGAAGAGTGGCCCCCACTTGCCGCAACTAGAGAAAGCCCTCGCACAGAAACGAAGACCCAACACATCCATAAATTAATTAATTAATTAATTTAAAAAAAAAAAAAAAGAGGCAGGTGGAGGACAGTGGGAGGGGTGGGGGTGGGGGGTTCTGTCCTGGGAAGGTGGAAGGCCCCACAGGGTCCTGCTTGGTTACATGACTACTTTCAAGTTGTGTAACATGTTACTGGAAAACAGTATATCCCCGTGAACAACAGAACGCAGAGGGGGTTGTTAGGAAATGTTTTATATTCCAGTTTTATATTAACACTACTTGGGATAGTCAACTATTTTGTTGAAATAAGCTTTTATTTAATTTGCTAGGAAAACACACCTGCTGGTGGCTACCACCTCTACTTAGTTAGCAAGTAAAAAATGATTCAAACGAAACAAAAAAATAAAGTTCACAAAAGTACTGTAAAACAAAGACCATAGATTAAAATTTTAAAAATAAATACTCCATTATTTACTGCTGATATTCTGCATGTAGGAAAGAAAGAGTCCACAGCTACATGTGATCATTTCTACTCTCTCGTATTCTTAGTACCTTGAAGTTACAAATGTACTTTTATACTCTTTTGTATGGAATGTTTATGCAGGACTAGCCTAGTAACATGAGCGTGCTGTCCAGGGTCTTTGTCAAAGAACTGTCTTTCTCTGTGAGAGTTGTTACCCCCTTTTCTCTGCTAAGCTCCTGTTTAATTGAGGCTGGTAATTTTGGACTTTAAGTATGTTGATTGTTTTCCTTATTGGGATATTTGAGGTGAGAAGGGTTGATGAAAACAGAAGGGTATTAATTACCTGGTAATAGGGATTTTTACCCCCTCTCTTTTCCTCTGTGGCAAAGCTTCAGGTTCTTTTGATACAGTGAGTGGAAGTTGTAGGCAACATGTATCAGAGAAAGTATTATATAGCATTTATTTTAATCAGACCAATAAAATATTTTATGAGTTATAAAAATAACTCAGCTATCAATAAAATTACTTTTTGTGATAATAAAACCCCATATATTGTATCCTATTCATTATTGTATACTTGTGAAGCAAAAATACAGTGTGTAAAATGTAGATTATTTTACCATCCAAATCCAAATATATACGTGATACTAAAAACTGTATGGGCACCCCATCTGTCATACTATTTCTTCTTTTAGCATTAAGCCTTCTGCACAAAGTGACTTAGTTCTTATTTTAATGTGGTGGTTTGCAAAGTTTTGAAATTTGTTATTTTTGTTTTTGTTTTTTTTGTTTATATTTGGTGCTGTTAAAGCAGTAGAATCCTTTTGTTCCAAATGAAATCTTGTGGAGTACCCCAATGTATAAAACATAAAAGTTGAGTTTCTCTGACCAAAGTGGGTAGAATGACCAAGTGAACTGCTAAAGCATCTCAACACATCCTTAGAAATATGAGATGGACTAACAGTGGCCCTGGGGATCAAGAACTTCAAATCTTTAAAATAAATAAATAAATAAATATAATTGTTAAGTTTAAAAAAAAAACTTCAAATCTCAAATTTTAGCCTTTGTTTGCCTTATCAGTTGATAGAAATCTTTAGACCTACATGTAGAGGACATAACTAATTATAAGAAAGGCTTACAGCTTATTCAGTATTTAATGGGTGAATGGATTCAGATAACCCACCGTATTCTCTTTGCCATTAAATTTTTTGGTTTCAAATGCTACTTGAAATAAATGGGTTATCTGTTATAAATAGAAAATATTAGTATTTTTCCTGCAGAGATTTTGGTTAAAATAAATAATTTGAGAGTTTACCTATAGTGTGGACTTCAGGAAATTTATTTTGCATTAAAAATATAATATCTTGTATGTACTTATCTTTGTAGAGATTAAAGAAGCTGCTCACATCTTGTCACATGTTGATAATGGCAAGATTGGTATACCTAACTTGCAGTGTGCCCTGAAAAGTCTGAATGTTAATTTAACTGAGGAGGACTTCAGTGAAGCTGTTAAATGTTGTGACACCAGCAGTGAGCATTTTTCTTTTGGCTTGAGAGTTTTTCATTTTTTTCTATTAATGGGAATCAGTCTTAGAGTATATACATAAGGTTAAGACACTAAAGGGAGTTGTAGTAGAGACTTAGATTGATACAAATTAGAGCCAAAATAGTCTACTAATTTAAATATCTGTTGACCATATCTAACTGTTCTCATCTATTGATACTATATGCTTATTTAGATACTATATATGCTGATTTAGATAATTATCATCCATTAGTTATAAGCATGGGTGGGAAAATACCATATATTATGAAATAAAACAAAGACATGGCACCAGCAGCTTCATTTTGTTATGTAATCTTTCTCCAGAGGAGATCTACCTTCATTTGTCCATTTATAGTACTTGTCCCATTTTGTTTTTTAACCAAAGGTAATACCCAAAGGCTCACTACATTTTTAAAAGAACAGTTATTTAGTTTTGGTCATTGTTTCCCAGCAGGCGCAAATTTACCTTTGTTTTCCGTCTTTGACTTCATATAATATGTATTTGATCTCCTTTCCTATACATACTCTTAAGAAGTCGAATCATGTGGGAATACTTCTAGAAGCTGCTGAGTTTCATTCATTTTAGGTGACCTTTTGTTTTGGGCTCATCTTATCCAGTTTATTTTTTCTATGGGAATCCCTTGAGTCCTAGGCTTGAGAATGCCTCCCCAGCACAGTTTGGTTATTGCTTCTTCCAGATACTCCATATTAGTATTGACCTGGATCAGTTTTTACATTTCGACCTGCTCTTTCCTCATGTCATGAACGTGGTATAAATTTAGATTCCAAACCCACATTAGATGCAGGCTGGGCTTTCGGTTTGTCCCAGGAGACGTTTTTCCTACTGCCTCTCTTAATTATAAAGATTTAAGTCTCCCTGTTGTTTACCTAGGCCAGTGAATGTGATGTTTTAATCTCCTTTTCACTGGATTGAAATCCTTTAAGCATCCCAGGTTTATTTGGTATCTAAATCCAAACTCTCCATTTAGCATGGATCCAAGTCCTCTTTTATGATTCTGCATGAGCCTTTAAATCAAGCACCTAGCCATTTCTGGGTCTGATATGTATTCCCAAGATAGCTGTAGGCCTAGTATTCACTGGTTTCCATTCTGGATCTCAGTGCCCACTTAACATTTTATTATTTCCTTTTCATATGACTTGGTCATGGATTCATAGAATACTGTCTTTCACACGACATCGCTGGTGATTTGTAGTGGGGTGATTTCTGTGCTACCCAGTCTGACATTTTGTTATAAATTGAAGTCTCCTTAATGTAGTTATAGCCTTAGATTTTCTGCAGCGATTATATTATTGCATCTTACTTCGTGTGTGTGAGTGTGTGTGTGTGTGTGTATATCCTAATAGTTAACCTTGTCACTTCTGGCCTTAGAGTGCCTCAGTTCAAATATAACCGCTAGCACTTCTTAGCTTTGTGATCTGGGCAGGTCATTTAATTTCTCTTTGCTTTTATCTTTTAAAAATAGGCATATTAAGGGTACCTTTGTCATAGAATTATTGTGAAGATTGCAGAATTAATATGTGTAAAGCACCATAAAGGATGCCTAATATACGTAAGGAACTCAAAAGTTATATAAGTTCTTACTTTTAAGTAAGAACTCAAAAAATGTTAGCTATTAATATCATTAACTGTTCAATGGTGTGGTTCCTAAAAGTATGAAAAGTTCTATTGAAATAGTTTCAATCTTTTGAGACAGAAAATGAGCTAGAATGGAATTTTAGCTAACCATTGTAAATCAGAGCCTTTATTTCATGTGCCAATTCGGAATCAGGTTTTTAATGCCAGTATGCTTGATTTTGACCTTCCAGATAATGTGGTAGATTTAAAAGATTTCTTAAAGGAAAGTTTTAAAAGTCCACATTTCAAAGAGTCTATAGGTAAGTGAATACTTCTAGTTCAAAGAAAAGTAAGTGTAAAATAAAAATAATGAAATGACATTTAAAAATCACTAAATGAATGTTAAGTTTTTAATTTTTAGTCTCTATAGTTTCAAAAAGGATTTCAAGCAGCTTATGAAATATAAATAATACAAGAATATAAAAAATAAGTGAGGAAAATGGGGAAAAGTTATAACAAAGGGAAAAAAATAAGACAGGGTTTAAGAAGATTCATAGTAAATGTCTTTGCTATTACTACAGAGTCCTTCCTCAAGAGGAGTTAAGTTTTCCTTCATTCAAGTGGTTCTTAATGTGAATTATATCAGATCTGAAAACTGGGTGAGAGACCACTGCTTTTTGTTGTACCATTTCAAGTCAGGCCTCTGGAGTTTTCAGGTATACCCAACTGGACTGCGCATCTATTTCATTTATAGAAGTCTTAACTTCAAGGAATCCATTCCCCTAAATCCTACAGTATTAATCCCTGTATCATTCTTATTACCATACTATCTCTGTTGTATAAGCACATCATTTTGCCCCTGCTAATTGAATACTATTGCTTGGTCTCTGTCACTGAGGTTCCTCTTATCCTCCTTGAAACTAGGGAGACCATTTCAACACCAGCATCTTTTCCTAACCCCCGACTCTTCATAGATGCAGATATTCCTATCAATGACGTATCTCTAAATGCTTTGGTGAAATAAATGTCTTTTTTTCCACATTTAATATTTTTAAATTGGAATGCCTTTATAATCTATGACACTTTTTATCAATGTACATATTTTATTGAGATATAGTTCACATACCATAAAATTTATTCTCTTAAAGTGTACAATTCAGTGGTTTTTAGTATATTCACAAGCTGTCCAGCCATCACCACTCTAACTCCAGGACATTCTAATCACCTCAAAATGAAACCCCATACCCTTTAGCAGTTATTCCCCATTCCCACCTCTTCCCAGCCAGTGACACCCACTAATCTACTTTCTGCTTGTGTGGATTTGCCTTTTTTGAACATTTTATATAATGGAATCATACAATATGTGGCCTTTTGTGCCTGACTTCTTTGATTTAGCATATTATTTTCAAGGTTCATCTGTATTATAGCATGAATCAGTACTTCATTCCTTTTTTTGTGATGGAATATTATTCTATTATATGGATATGCCACATTTTGTTTAGACATTTATCAGTTCATAGATATTTGAGTTATTTCCATTTTTTAGCTGTTATGAATAATACTGTTATGACTATTTGCTGTTATGAATAGTTTTTTGAGTACAAGTTTTTGTGTGGACATATATTTTCATTTTTCTTGGGTATATATCTAGGAATGGATTGCTGGATCATATGGCAACTTTATGTTTAACTTTTTGAGGAACTGACCAAGTGTTTTCCAGTGTAGCTGCACTATTTTACATTCCCACTAGCAATGCATAATTTCTTTAATCCTTGCCAACACTTCTTTTTATTTTTATTTATTTTTTTAATTTTTGAATTTTACTTTATATTTTTATACAGCAGGTTCTTATTAGTCATCAGTTTTATACACATAAGTGTATACATGTCAATCCCAATCGCCCAATTCAGCACACCACCATCCCCTCCCCACCGTGGTTTTCCCCCCTTGGTGTCCATACGTTTGTTCTCTACATCTGTGTCTCAACTTCTGCCCTGCAAACCAGTTCATCTGTACCATTTTTCTAGGCTCCACATACATGTGTTAATATACAATATTTGTTTTTCTCTTTCTGACTTACTTCACTCTGTATGACAGTCTCTAGATCCATCCACGTCTCAACAAATGACTCAATTTCGTTCCTTTTTATGGCTGAGTAATATTCCACTGTATATATGTACCACAACTACTTTATCCATTCGTCTGTCGATGGGCATTTAGGTTGCTTCCATGACCTGGCTATTGTAAATAGTGCTGCAATGAACATTGGGGTGCCTGTGTCTTTTTGAATTATGGTTTTCTCTGGGCAGCCCTTAATGCGGCCAAAGTGCCTACTACCTTTTCCAAATAAATTCAGTTTCTCACTCTCAGAGACAATTTCACACCTTCTCTCTTCAAATTTCCAACACTTCCTCATCTCAGATTTCATAGAAAAAAAAAAAGATGCAATTAGATAAGACTAACCTCCTTTTCCTCCTTAATTTCTATGAACCTACCAATACTTATGCCCATATACCCTGCCTCTCATCTTGTCATAAAGGAATCTCTGCTCCCATTGTGGGCCAGCCCTTCCACTTGTGCCCTGAATCTCATTTCCACTTGCCTTTTCAAAGATTTAACTCTTTCTCTTTCCTCTTAATTTTCCTCTTTCTCTCCTGCATCTTCGATTTCTCCCTTTCTTCTGTATCTCTGTATATATTCCATTGACAAGCAGCTATATGTCTTCTATTCCCCTTGTCCCCTGCCAGCTACTACTCGATCAGTTCCTCTTCACAGAAGAACCTCTCAAAAAGTTGTCATTACTCATTGTCTCTACTTCCTAACCTCCCATTCACTCTTCAGTGCTTGCTTCCCTGCCATGGAACTGAACCAGCTCTCAATCATCAGTGGTCTATCTCTTGCCAAACTTCATGATCAATTCTCTGTTCTTATTTTACTTGATATCTCAGCAGCATTTGACATAGTGACTATCCCCTCTTTATTGAAACTTTTTTATAAATTTTTATTGGAGTATAGCTGCTTTACAATGTTGTGTATTGAAACATATTTTTCTTCAGACTTTTGAAGCTCCATAGCCATCTGATTTTCTTCTTTTTTCCCTCACAGCTTCTTCTCAGTTTCCTTTTCTGACTCTTCCTCCCATCAAGATCTCTGAATAATGAAGCGCCCCAGGGCTAGACCCTTAGCTGTCTTTTTTCTTAAATCTACATCCTCTTTTTATGAGATTGCATCCAGTTTCATTGGGCCAGGTTCTGTCTTTGAGTTGGTAAAAGCAAATTTGTATCTCCAGGGCAACCTCCCTAAGTCAAGAATGGTATATTGAACTAGTTATTTGGTATCTCCACTTGAATGTCCAAAAGGCATCACAAATTTAATGGAATTATTGATTTAATTCTCTAAAATGTCTCAAGCCCTCCCCATCTCAGTAATGGCATCCCCTCTACCCTGTTGGGGGTTTTGAGGGGGAGGGTGGGGAGAAGAGACTAGATTTCATTTCTTCTTTCCCTCATATCCCACATTCAAATCTAGGCTCTACTTGAAAAATAGGTCCCGAATCCATCCATTATCACTATCTCCACTGCTGTACCCATAGCCCTAGCCACCATCATCTCTTTCCTGGGCCACTGAAACAGTCTACTATCTAGTCCTCATTCCTCCAATTTCCCCATCCTGCGTAGATGAGATCACCAGCCAGAGTGATCTTTTGAAAGCTGAAATCAAGTCAAGTTACTCCCTTCTTCAAGACCTCCAGTGACATTCCACTGCAACCAGAATAATATCCAAACTTTATCATCGTGGCCTACAAGGCCCTGCATAATTTGGCCCCTTTCACACTGGCCTTTTCTCTATCTCTCAGTCACGTCAAATTCATTCCCATTTTAGGCCTATCACACATGCTATTTTTCTACTTGGAATGTTCTTCTCTCAGTTCTTTACATGGCTCTCGTCATCATTCAGACCTCAACCCAAATAGAGCCACTTCAGAGAGGCCTTCCCTCAGCTCCCTGTCTGAAGAAATCCCACCCACTATTACTCTTTATTATATTGCCCTATTTCATCTTTGATAGCATCTTAACAATACCTCAAAACAACAGTACCTTTTTGCTCATTTGTTTACATGCTCGTTGTCTGTTTCCCTCTACCAGATTGTACACTCCTTAATAGCAAGAACTCTGCCAGCATATTTACTTTTGTATCCCCAAAGCCTAGCGAAGTGCCGGGCACATAGAAGGTACTCCTAAGTATTTGCTGATTAATTACTAAATAAAAATACTCAGGGTCAGGTTTATTTGTCCTGTCTCCCTACACTTACCTGTAACCAATCACTTCTTAATTTAATCTTATTCTAGTAGTCTATAAAAGCAAAGAAAAAAGGAAGATACAGGAATGATTCATTACAGATTGAAAGCTTTGTTTCTAAGATAATACTGTTATCTCTAAGGATAAGATCATAAAATTCTAAGAAAAATTAGAAAAAAATTAATGAATTCTATGGTCTTCATAATTTCAGAACCTTATGCGTCCTAAATTTTGTGAGTCTCAGTAATATTTGCTTATCTGATTCTGAGGTTTATTTCCCTTTCCTTACAGGTGATAATACAATTGGTCTGAATGATTTGATGGATGCTATCAGTTATATCAAGGGTGAGTTGCAAGCTATGATGAAAAGATGTTATAAATAGCGTCTTAATATTTTGCAATTGGTGGAGAAAAATATATCCCCTTATAAATGTTTAAATTCTTTCATATATGTTCCATTGTTGTGGATGCTACTGAAATTGGGTAAACAGTAATTAATCTGTACTTATATATCAATACCCATAATATTCTCTGACGTTTTCCCCAAAAGAATTCTTCAACATAGTTACAGATCTCAAGAGCCACAGAACTATTCATTTTCCCCATTAACCCCAATCCTAGAAATTTATCCTCTGGAAATAATTTAATTGAATAAAAGAAAAAAATCTCTTCCTAAAGACCTTCAGGGAAATTTGAAACAGCCTAAATATCTAACAGTATGGGAATACCACATAAATCATGGTAAGTCAGGCTTATGGGATATCATCTGTTGAAATGTTAACTGTAAAAATTATGTAGCAACTTGGAAACAAGTTTATGAAGTAATTATATTAGGTTGGAAAAGCAGAATACAAAATTGTATGTATATTAGATTTCTACATTATGAAAGTACAGCTTTCATAATGGAAAACTGGAATATGAAAACCTAAAAATGGTTTTTGTGGTAGGGTGGTAGAATTATATTTTTCCCACTTTGTAATAATCTTAAATGTTGTTATATTATTTTTACAATGAATGAGGAAAAATTACTTCTGACTGTGTTGAGATGAATGAAATTCTTGGAATGCATAGTGCTCAGAGAAGCAAACTAGGCAAACATTTTTTTTAAATAAATAAAAATAAAATTTCAAAAACTGGTCTATAGAAAAAACTGAATTTTCCAGTGGGGTAGGAGGAAGAGAGAAAAATAAAGCCAAATACCTATATGTAGCTTAATTTGCTATTTGCAATAACCCACCAGTGAATTATTTTTTTTTGTAGCCATTTTCTGCTTTTCTGAACCAGAATTTGAAACAGAGGATTTTTTTCTGATCCTTCTGTTAATTCTGGGTATACATGGGTAATGTTATATATAAGCACAAATAGTTTTTCATCCTTTGTAGACAGTTATATAATATTTCTGCAATTTATTTCTCGCCTTTTCTAAGGAGAGGTGATTGATATCCAGGACTTAGACAACTTTCTAGCAAATGAGGGGGTTGAGCTCACAGAAGAAGAAATGAAGAAACTAATGCCTCATTTGACATTCAATGGTGAGTTTTTTTTTAAATTCTGTTGTCTTCCTAGAAGTTACCTTTGTTATCTTGTATATAAGCTTCTCAGAAATGATCCATATCTTTTTTGTGTCACCTAGAACAATGCTTCTCAAACTTGAATGTGCGTATGAATCACCTGGGCATCTTGTTAAAATGCAGATTATGATTCAGGTCTGGAGTACAGCCTAAGAAATTCTGCATTTCTAACAAGTTTCCAGATGGTGGCAATGCTGCTGGTCCAAGGTCCACACTTTGCCTATCTAAGACCTAAAAGATGAAGAAATGATATATTAAGATTGTGCCTGGCCTTTCATTTCTTAAGTCACAAGTACAACCAATATATTATGTGCCTGAGGGCATGATTCCATCCCCAAAATAAGAAGGAAAAATATTAGAGTAATTAAAATTAGCAAATAAAAATGAGCATTAGGGAGAGACACACAGGGGAAGCAGAAGGAGTTAGGGATTGATTGATTGATTTGTTTGCTTATTGAGATTTTTATTATCGCTTATTGAGTCCAGTTACATGACTTATCTGCTGGCTCTTGTGTTATGTAACTACTTTAGACTCGTCTTTTTATTTCTATTACTCTCTTTGTTGTTCTGATACAAAAAAAGATGATCTAGGAGCATTTGAGGATTAGCATTTCTTATTATAATGATGTTTCTAGAACGCTTCTGTACAGCTCTGGCCTTGAAAGGAAAGATTGTATATTGATTTATTCAAACAACAAATATTTACTGATCACTGAATATGTCCAGGAACTATACTAAGGGATGAAGAAGGGAATACATACTTGACTTTCTCTGCTAAACCCAACAGAAAGTAGGAAATAAAACACAACCATTATGTTCTCAAATCATGGTTTTAACAAATTTGAACCTATTCATTGCAAACATCTCCATTTTCTGTTTTCTCCAGTTAATCATTTCTTCTTATTCAGGAAGATATACTATGTCCCTCTCCTCTCTTCAGTAGAAGAGGTTCTTTTCACCCTTCCAAATCCATTCCTCTTGACCTGATCATCTCCCACTTCTTCAAAAAATATTTTTTATTGAGGGATAATTGATATATTGTATTAGTTTCAGGTGTACAACATAATGATTCAATATTTGTATAAAAGTTATTTCATAATTCAACACATTCAATTTCACCTATTTCTCTCTACTCTGCCTATAAAGTAGCATATACTCCCCCATTCCTTTTAAAAACTAACATTGACTTGGTTCTTCTGTCTTATAATTATGATCATTCATCCCTCATTTCTTTCAGCCCACTTTTTAATTGGTCTTTAGGTGCTGCTTCAGCTTCCTCACTTTACATTCTCTCTTTGAATCCTTGCAATTGGCTTTCCCACTCACGTACTCCCCAACTCTACTGAAATAGCTCTCAGAATCAGAAATCACCAATAATTTCCTTTGCCAGCTCCACTTATTCTAATTTCCTAATGTAGAAACAATCCAGGGTTTACTTCTCAGTCTTCTCAGTTTTAATTCCTTCCCTCCCTTAATCATATTACTTCCTGATCACTGCTTGAGCTATCAACTCTCTAGGGTAGCAGTTCTCAAATCATGGTCCAGGAACACCCCTCTCTTGCAGGAGGTCTGTGAGATCAAAACTATTTTTTTTACTGGGGTATAGTTGTTTTACAATGTTGCATTAGTTTCTACTGTAGAGCGAAGTGAATCAGCTGTATGTATACATATATCCCCTCTTTTTTGGATTTCTTTCCCATTTAGGTCACCAAGAGCACTGAGTAGAGTTCCCAGAGCTATACAGCAGGTTCTCATTAGTTATGTATTTTATACATATTGGTGTATATATGTCAATCCCAATCTCCCAATTTATCCCACCCCTCCTTTCCCCCCCTTGGTGTCCATGCATTTGTTCTGTATGTCTATGTCTCTATTTCTACCTTGCAAGCAGGTTCATCTGTACTATTTTTCTAGATTCCACATATGTGAGTCAATATATGATATTTGTTTTTCTCTTTCTGGCTTACTTCACTCTGTATGACAGTCTCTAGGTCCATCCACATCTCTACAAATAACCCAATTCGTTCCTTTTCATGGCTAAGTAATATTCCATTGTGTATATGTACCACATCTTCTTTATCCATTCATCTGTCAATGGGCATTTATGTT
Organism: Balaenoptera ricei; assembly: GCF_028023285.1. NCBI lineage: Eukaryota > Metazoa > Chordata > Mammalia > Artiodactyla > Balaenopteridae > Balaenoptera > Balaenoptera ricei. Next base: position 16,219,969 of record NC_082658.1, on the reverse strand, counting down.
GCTTCCATGACCTGGCTATTGTAAAGAATGCTGCAATGAACATTGGGGTGCATGTGTCTTTTTGAATTATGGTTTTCTCAGGATATACTCCCAGTAGTGGGATTGCTGGGTCATTTGGTAATTCTATTTTTAGTTTTTTAAGGAACCTCCCTACTGTTCTCCATAGTGGCTGTATCAATTTACATTCCCACCAACAGTGCAAGAGGGTTCCCTTTTCTCCACACCCTCTCCAACATTTATTGTTTGTAGATTTTTTGATGATGGCAATTCTGACCAACGTGAGGTGATACCTCATTGTAGTTTCGATTTGCATTTCTCTAGTAATTAGTGATGTTGAGCATCTTTTCATGTGCTTCTTGGCCAACTGTATGTCTTCTTTGGAGAAATGTCTATTTAGGTCTTCCACCCATTTTTGATTGGGTTCTTTGTTTTTTTGATATTGAGCTGCATGAGCTGTTTGTATATTTTGGAGATTAATCCCTTGTCCGTTGAAAATATTTGCAAAACTATTTTTAAAATAACACTATTTTAACACAAAGACATTTAACACAAAGACATTATTTGCCTTTATCACTTTCATTCACTCACAAGTGTACAGTAGCATTTTTCATAAGCTACATGACATACCCCCCACCCATGATATATCTGAAAAAGCTATTAAAATATTTCTTTTCCAACTACATAACTCTGTGACCATATCACAGTAAATCAAATGCAGAAACAGACTGAGAATCCCAGCTGTCTTCTGTTAAGCCAAACATTAAAGAGATTTACAAAAATGTAAAACAGAGCTTCCCTGGTGGCGCAGTGGTTGAGAGTCTGCCTACCAATGCAGGGGACATGGGTTCGAGCCTTGGTCTGGGAAGATCCCACATGCCACGGAGCAGCTGGGCCCGTGAGCCACAACTACTGAGCCTGTGCGTCTGGAGCCTGTGCTCCGCAACAAGAGAGGCCGCGATAGTGAGAGGCCCGCGCACCGCGATGAGGAGTGGCGCCCGCTTGCCGCAACTAGAGAAAGCCCTCACACAGAAACGAAGACCCAACACAACCAAAAATAAATAAATAAAATTTTTTAAAAAATGTAAAACAATGCTGTCTTAGCTTGGGCTATTATTACAAAAATACTGTAAACTGGGTGGCTTGTAAATGACAGAAATTTATTTCTCACAGTTCTGGAGACTAGAAGTCAGAGATCAGGGTGCTAGCATGGTTGAGTTCTGGTGAAAGTCCTCTTCTGGGTTGCAGATTGCCAACTTCTCATATCATCACATGGCAGAGAGCAGCAGGCAGCAAGCTCTCTTCTGACTCATAAGGCGCTAATCCCACTTACGAGGGCTCCATCCTCAAGATCTCATCTAATCCTAGTACCTCCCAAAGGCCCACCTCCTAATACCATCACATTGGGAATAGGATTTTATTGGGGGGATGGGGGGACACAAATATTCAGTCAATAGCACTACCTTTCCCACTAAACTTTTTGGGAAATTTATTTATATTTTTCATTTTCAATTGATACATGTTTTTCATTAAAAAGTATGTTACCATATACTGGATTTATTATTACTATTTTAAAATGAATTATTATTTTTTTATTCCTCAGTTTTATTATCTAATAGGGTAATTATCCATAGTTGCAACTCTTGGAGGTCCTCAAAATTTTTTAAGAATATAAAGAGGTCCTGAGACAAAAATGTTTGAGAACCTTTGCTCTCTGGATTATTTGTTGTCACTACTGTGTTTCTAGCTGCCTGCTAGATACTTCTCCCTTCATATCTCACCAGCACGTTAAACTTCTTTTGCAGGGGAAGGGTGAACTTTTTCTTAAATATCAGATGCACACAGTTGAGTTAATCAAACTCATCAGTATGGCACACTATCACCATTGGTCCATGCAAGGACCCTTTGTGTTTTATTTTATTACAGTAAGTCCCCTACATACGAACAAGTTCCATTCCAAGAGCGCATTTGTAAGTCCAATTTGTTCATAAGTCCAATAAAGTTAGCCTAGGTACCCAACTAACACAATCGGCTATATAGTACTGTACTGTAATAGGTTTATAATACTTTTCACACAAATAATACATAAAAAACAAACACAAAAACTAAAGAAAACATTTTTATTCTTACAGTACAGTACCTTGAAAAGTACAGTACAGTACCAGTCACATCACCACTGCTTTTACACTTGCTTCCAGACATCCTAGGCTTGTAATAAAGATACTGTACTACTGTACTCTATACACTACTGTACAGTAAAGTACACAAAAGCACAACCACTTGTTGAGGATGCACACACATGACAATGTACACCAGGCACGTAAACTAACTTATGTGACTGGGCATGTGAATGCACGTTCGCAACTTGAAGGTTCATATTTAGAGGACTTACTGTATTTTTCCTCTTTACCTCCTATTTCCACTCCTATTTCCTTTCCCCCATCATAAGTCCATTCTCTATTATATCTAATATTTGTCCTTCCAACCTACCTTCCTCATGTTTATTTAGATATACACATGTCCCTTTAAAAATTCAGTGTGTGTGGTATTTAATTTACTTAAATGGTATTGTGCTATAAAACCCCTATTTCTTTTCACTCAACATTATTTTTAATAGCTTTATTGAGATATAGTTCACATACCAGACAACTCATTCACTAAAAGTGTACAATTCAATGGTTTTTAATATTCACAGATATGTGCAATTATCACCACAGTCATTCTCAAACATCTTCATCACCTGAAAAAGAAGCACTGTACACTTTAGCTTTCACTCCCTATCCTCCCACCCCTAAGCAATCATTAATCTACATTCTATGTCTATAGATTTGCCTTTTCTGGACACTTCATATAAATGGAATCATAAAATATGTGGTCTTTTGTGACTGGCTTCTTTCACTTAACATGTTTTCAAAATTCGTCCATGTTGTAGCATGTATCAGTACTTCATTCCTTTTAATGGCCAAATAATATTCTATTGTATGGATATATCTCATTTCATTTATCCACTCATCAGTTGATGGATATTAGGATTGTTTCCACCTTTTGCCTGTTATGAATAATGCTGCTATAAACATTTGTGTGCAACTTTTCATGTGGACATATTTCATTTCTCTTGGGTATATACCTAGGAGTGAGATTGCTGGGTCATAAGGTAACTCTACATTTAACCATTTGAGGAACTGCCAGACTGTTTTCCGAAGTGGCTGCATCATTTTGCATTCCCACCAGCAATGTATAAAGGTTCTGATTCCTCCACTCCCACATCAACACTTGTTATTATCTGACTTTTTAATTCTAGCCATCCTAGTGGATGTGAATCAACACTATATTTTTTAGACTTACCCATGTTTCTATAAATCAGTCTAATTCTGGCTGCTGCATAATATCCCTTCAATACAATGACCATAATTTACCTATCCACTGCCCCAGTAATGAACACCAGATTTGCCAACACTTCATTTTCTTGTTCTTTACTACTTCTACTAACTATATAATTTTACCTTTCACATTTAGGTCTTTAATTCATCTGTATACCACCTCTGCATATGGTAAGACAGGGATCCCACTTGGATTTTTTTTCCACATGGCAAACAAATTTCCCAACACTGAACTGATTTGTCATACTATCATGTATAGACGAAATCCAGCAACTCTCCAATATCTAGGGACTCTTGGGTAGGTTAGGGGAGACATATATTTCTCCTACTCACCAATGGTTCTGACTTTCTACTTTGAATTCTCTGCTTTGCATTCCTCTACTATGCTGTTGTCTTTTTTTATTCTGTTACTCCCCTGGACGCTGCCTAATTCCATCATTTCTCAACTCAAGGCTGGGTTGGTAGCTTATTTTACTGAAACTGCTTAAAATTAAATAATAGATGTCCTTATTCTCATAGATTCTGCCACTATTCCTACTTTAGGGGAATTTTCATTTTTGTTTCTGTTCTTCAAGTTCCAGCCTCCCATTTCATTGCTGAGGAGGAAACATTAGAAATATATTCAGAGTTTTGGAGAGAGGAAGGGAGAAAGAGATGTATGCTGTTAGTCTTGAAACAAGAGTGTGTGACATTTTATAGACCCAAAAAATTACTTCTTTATCAGAATTCTTGAAGGTGCCACCCAGGGTTCCTTTCTGCCCCTTCTCTTACTGGGTGGCATCATGGAAGAAACATTCAGTCCCACTTGTCTCACAGCTGCTCTTCTTCTAGGCTACTCTTTAGTCTTTTCTCCTGCAAGTGCTATTCTGTCCTAGATACAGTATTTAAATCTCTGGGTTTCTCATGCATTCACATTAACTTCTCAGGTATCAACCACTCTCTTCCTATTTTTTCTGGTCCTGTTCGCCTCCACCTCCCCATCAGTGTTCTCCAGTACTCAGACTGATCCCCCTTAGTGCTCTTCCTTAGGTCAAACTTATACTATCTCCCAACGATTGTTAAGTCGTTAAAGGAAGGGATCCCATGTGCTAGGCTCTGTGCAAAGTACCAAGGTGAATGAGTCACAGCCCTTGTCCTCAAAGAGCTTATGGTCCAACAGAAGAGATAGGCACATAAAATAATTTCAATATAATGTGATAAATGTATGCAGAAGGTGCTAAAGGAGCGTTTAGTCAAGACTGGGGTTTCCTGGAGAAGACCCGAAGTTGAACAAGTGTGAGAAGATCATTCCAGTCAGAGAAGCATACTCTATACACAGTGGTGACAAACATGCCATCTCAAATGGGTTGATTCTCAAGAAAAACCTGTCAGAACAAAAAAACAGCAAGTCCTTCTCTCCCTATTCCAACTCTGAGCATTTACCAACAAAGTCTCTTCATATCTTTTTTTAAAATGTCATCTATCTGAGTTTGGAAAAGATGCTGCCAGACTCAAGCCCTGGTGCTTTGTGTAATATCCCTTTCCCATGTATCACCTTTGAAGTGTAATACCTTGAAACACAGAAGAGAAAAACTGCATTAAAGAAGCTGAGATAGTTCTGTCATTGATTTATACTTTTTTCCATCATACTCACCTGAGAGAAAAATTAATCCAATTCCAAAGCAAACCAGTATATTATCTCTAGTTCTTCTAACTCATGGAAGAAGTTCCAGCCTGCCATGTTATTTTAATAATTTCATAACTTTTATCTGCTTTTATGAGTTTTTATATGACTTCTTCTGTATCTGATTCAAAATGTTTTATAGAACATGGGAAGGTTAAAGTGCATCCAATAATGGAGGGCCTGAAGAAGTTTAAACGTGAGTAGAAATTTTTTATATAATATAAAATTGATAATCTGATGCTATGCACTTATTTTTATATTTTATTTTAAAATTCTTTTTAAAAACATATTTTATATGTGTTTTCTTGGTTATAAAAGTAATACATATTCATTACAGAAAATTTCTATATTCACAAAATGAAAGAACGAAAAAAATTTGAATAATCCTTACTTCTATCACCAGTGATAATCTGTAATTTCATCACCCCCAATTTTTTTCCTTATGCATACACAATTTTTGTGCATTTAGCTTTAAAGTCCCACTTGCAATGTACTTTCCCATTTTCTTATTAATATTAAAATCTTACCTGTTGATAAGTATGTCTAATGACCTAAAATTTCTTTTTTGGATGCTTCTAAAATTTAATACATAATCTCAGTACTTTTTGTTTGCAGGCCTCTTATCACATTTATGTCTAAAATAATTTTCCCAGGGCCAGAATACTATGTTCTGTACTTACATAGAAAAGAATGAATGGAAGGTTTGAAAATTATAATGTGAAATTGATCAGTAGAGGCAAGTAAAACTTGTCTTCTGCCCTCTTTCCCTCAGCACACATACAACCTCAGTCTGTACTTCATTCTTAAGTAATTTTAATTTGCTCTCTGCACCAGTGTTTTTCAGTGAGTATGATAAAAAAAAAAATTGATGTGTCTCTGAAAGCCTGATTGTGTTTCAAAAACAAGAATTTAAAAATAACTTAAGGTACTTTGTGCAAGTATCTACAAAATGAATCTTGGTAAGAGAAAATAAATTTAAATTCTGGGTACCCACACTTAACCTTTCCAAGTGAGTGCTGTTTTATTTTATTATTTGTAAAAGGAAAAAGATCTCGTTGAATAGGTCCATTCTATCTCATCTACTGCTGCTTCTGTTGCCGGTGCCAGAAAACTTTCAGAAATGTCTCTTTGGTAGGCTTTAACCCCAGCATTTAAAACCATGCTGCTGAATTTAGGGATACTGGAAGTAATCCTTCGTGGTCATGTATAAGATCTGAGTTCATTAATAAGCGTTTACTGAGTACTCAAGCAGTGTAAAAAAAGAAAGTTCAAAGATGAAAAAGAGACAAACAAAGTTCCTGCTTTTCAGCAAGGCTTAGTTTTTGAATACATAGTATATGCTCAATAAATGCTTATTGATTGACTGACTATTAGAGGTTCTAGTTTCCTGCTTTCACATAATTAAACATTCACTAACCCAAGCAGCTGTATTGAGGTCATTCTTAAGATAACCCTCCCAATCCGGGCCACTCAGAAGAAACAGTTATGTGAGTCCTAAGTGAGTCACCCAAATCAGAATCAATTGTTAAAAAACCATTTACAAAGCTGAGAAAGCACAACTTCACAGTCTTGCCTGCTTACCTTTCCATCACTCTTCTTTCTCCTCTTCCATTTCTTCTTTTTCCCTATTTTTCTTAACTTTTCCATGTCTCTATTAATAGATTATTTTTCTTTCACTCCTGCTTCCCTGGTTTTCCTAGTGGTGTTGCTTTTTTGTTTGTTTCTTTTCCTTCTAAGTCTCTATCAAACATACACATTTCACATGCCCACCCTGCTCACCCTCTTGCTTTCATCACTGTAAAAGCCCCGTTCCACTTGCTGACACCAAAATATATTTTATTCTGTGAAATCTACAGTGCATTAAAGAAAATTTAGACATTTAAAAGTATATTTTATAATTTTAGAAATTACAAATAGTAGTGTCTATTCCACAAACTCACCAAATAATACTCAATTTCCACTTATTAAATTTTCTGTGTAGATATAGGTATTAAGGGAACAGATTTTATTTCTGAATACTATATTGACTTTTGTGTGCATTCAAACATGTACTACTGTGATTTAAGTTTTCACACTCAAATTTCAGATGACTAGACAGTCACTTTTTAGACAGTAACATTTTTCACACAAAAATCTTTTTCCCCAATTCCTATTTCACCATTTCTGTTTTTCTAAGGAATAAAGGTAGATTTCAGTTACCTAGGCACAAACATGAAAATGACACATTTATATGAACAACTTCAAGACCTGCTAATATTTATGTCATTTGATGGTGAACATTCAAAATTCCACTCTGACCTTCAGCTGTGCTTGGGTTGTGGGGTTCTATCTGAGAATTTTAAAAATCACACTCATTAGGAATGTAGAGAAACTCTACTACATATTTAGAAAAAAAAAATACTGTATAAAAATAAATTCTGCTTCTTGTCAGGAACAGATATCTTCCAAGTCACATTCCCAACCAGAGTTGGGCAGAGTGGTGCCCCATACAATATCCAAAAATGGCATAGGATGCCTTTAGCAAACTAATGTCTAGGCAGGGAGAAGAGCCGAGCAATAAAGAAGAAAAGAATGAGAGAATGAGAGAGAGAATGGGGTAGGGGAGGAAGGAGGGAGAAGAAATAAAAGGAGTTTGATCAGTTTTTCTTAATTCTACACATTATGTGTTTTATATTAATATTACTATCTCCCCTCCCATAAAGAAAATATATATACTTTATGTGTACTGCTTTCTGCATGATATGTTGCCCTGTACCACCTTCACAGCCTAAAGTTACCACAGAATTTTCCAGGTTTCCATAACCTGCCACTGACCTTTCCTGGTATTAAAACAGTACATTATTGGCTTTATCTAACCAAACTAAACCAAACCTCGGTAACTGAGCAATTTTTTTTCTGAGAGTTAATCTCCTCACATTTAGAAAACCAAACTACCCCATGTTTTGAGAAAAGAGTTGAGTTAGTACTTTTAAGGTATTTGTTTGGCTGTTGTTTTTCTGGCTGTGGGATGGAGTGGACTGAGGGGAGGAGATTCTACAGTTAATATTATGACATATATTGTACCCACACATTTCACAGGAGAATCCACTAGAAAGAAATACCTGTATCATTAAAAGGTATGTAATTAGTCAACAGTTCATAACCAACGCACTAATGAAAATGAAATGGGTAGCAGAGCATCCTGCTCTTGAGTCAACAGGTTTCCAAAGTTACTTCACTTCCTCACATCCTAAAAGATGATAAATGAATACTCTTGACTTCAATGCTGACTCTATAATGCTTTTCAAAAAAATGTTTTTTGGAGTTTGAGACAGTAAGGCATGAAAAGAAGCAATTTTAATTAAGATGTATATCAGATATAACTAACATTTTCTTCAGTTTCCCACTCATCTAAGGAAAAATTAATATAAAATTACATCCTCCTATTCTACTTTTCATAACTTAAGAAATTTATATAATTTTGATTCTGAATCTTGTCTTTAATCAAAAGGAATGGTGCTTCTACAGAAGTTGATGAAAATCACAGATGATACTAAAGGTGAGTGAAGCCTGATGTGAAGGCATTGTAATGATGGGATTTAATACTTTGACTTATGTTTCTTAATCCCATAGTTATTTTCCCTAATTGTTTTATCAGTTACTACCCTCTATCTACTTGTTGACATGTGTTTGAACACCATTATCTCTCTGATTGTTTTTCTGAGTTCCTTTTGCCTTTATAGTACACATCATGCTGCATCACATGTGATTATTAGGTATTTCATATTGTTTTCCAATGGTTTCAACTGTGATGAATTGTTTTCATCCCTACATTGTAACCTATTTGGTGCAATTTACAGTGCAGTTATACAAAGCAGTTGTTCCTAACTCTGCCACTAAAGAAATTAATTCAACTCATTGGGCTTTAGTGTCCTTATCAATAAAATGAAAAAAGTGAATTAGATGGATGATCTATCAGTTCTCTTTCAGCTTTAAAATTCTAGGACTAACTTTTGTGGCTGAAAGGTCTTCACTGTCAAGAAAGTGAAAAAACAACCCACAGCATAGGAGAAAATATTTGTAAATGATATATCTGTTAAGGATCTAGTATCTAAAACATATAAAGAAAGCTTGTTAACTCAACAAGAAAAAGACAAGTAACCCAATTTTAATAATGGGCAAAAGATCTAAATAGAAATTTCTCAAAAGAAGATATAAAAATGACTAGTAAGCACATAAAAAGATGTTCAACACCATTAATCATTAGAGAAATGAAAATCAAAACCATGAGATATTACTTCACACCCACTAGGATGATTATAATTTGAAAAAGACAGTAACAAATGTTGATAAGGATATGGAGAAATTGGAGTCCTCATGCAGTGCTGGTGGGAATATAAAATGGTGCAGCTGCTGTGGGAAAGAGTTTGGTAGTCCCCAAAATGTGAAACATAGTTACCATATGACCAAGCAATTCCACTCCTAGGGATATACCAAAGAGAAATGAAAACATATGTCCACATAAGAACTTATACAAAAATGTTCATAGCAGCATGATTCATAATAGTCAAAAAGCAAAGACAATCCAAATGTCCATCAAATGATGAATGGATAAACAAAATATGGTATACCCATACAATGGAATATTATTCAGCCATAAAAAGGAATGAAGTACTGATACATGCCACAACATAGATGCACTTTGAAGACATCATGCTAAGAGAAAGAAGCCAGACACAAAAGGCTACAAATTGCAAAATTCTACTTTTATTAAATGTCCAGAATAGGCAAAGTCATACAGTCAAAAGATAGATTAGTGGTTGCCAGGAGATAGCCACTGTGGGAAGGGAGAATGGGGAGTAGAAGCTAATGGGTACAGGGTTTGTTTTTGGGTGATGGGACTGTTCTGGAATTAGATAGTGGTAATGGTTATACAACTTTGTAAATATACTAAAAACCACTGAATTGTACACTTTCAAAAGTGTAAATTTTATGTTATGTGAATTAGATTTTAATTTTTTTTAATTGCAGGACTGACCCAAAAACATATCTGCTAAAAAAAAAAGAAAAGAAAAGCACAAGGACTCAGAATCCATGCCCGTTTGCTTGTCAAGCTCTGTGAGTGGAAATAATAAACAACAGGCTGGCCCCAAACTTAAGTCCTAACCCCAAAGCACCTTCCATCTATCCAGTGCACCAAGCTGTGGAACCCAGCTTATGTCCTGGGACCATCAGCCCTACAGATAAGTATCATACCAGTCCACCAATTCTAAACTACCTAGGATATGCCCACCAGTAAATTAAGTGAATTCAGCCCTTCATCCCATTTGGTTCTGAATAGATGAGTACTGATGTAGCTAAATTATAATACATACCTACTCCCCAGGATAGTTTAGTTCCTTATGTATTCTACCCTATTAATTTTGATGATTTCTGTCACCACTATTCACTCACAGATTATAGAAACCTGAATTTGGGTGAACTTGTCCCACTTCCCTGTCAGCTACTTTAGGGTAGGCATACCATCTTTTTTTTTTTTTTTTTTTGAGGTATAGTTGATTTACAATATTATATTAGTTTCAAGTGCACAGCACAGTGATTCAAATTTGTTATAGATTATACTCCATTTATAGTTATTATAAAGTATTGGCTATATTCCGTGTACTGTATAATGTATCCTTAATTATTTTATACACAGTAGTTTGTACCTCTTAATCCCCTACCCAGACATCTTGTAAGTCTTTTTATTCTCTGTACCTGCAGTTAGTAGGTGTCTGCTGAAGCAATGAAGGGATGCGTGTATCCATTCACTTAACAATCATAGTCTACCGTGTGCCAAGTATTATTGTACATGCTTGGGACAAAGCTCACTACTCTCATGGAGCTTACTTTCTAGTGAAGAGATATACACAATAAACAAATAATAGTATGACAGAGATTACAGAGAAAATAAAGCAAAGAAAATGGGTATAGGGGATACTGTAAGTGGAGGAAGTTAATCAAGAAAAGACTCACTGATAAAGGGCATTTAAGCAAAAAGCTAAGGAGACCAGGGAGCAGAAGTCTGGAGCAAGAGCACTCCACGCAGAGGGAAGAGCACGTGCAAAAGCCCTTATACAAGAGCATGCTCGTAATATTTGAGAAAGAGTAAAGAGGCCACTGTGGCTGAACAGAGTGAGCGAGGGCAATGTAGGAAGAGGTAAGGTCACAGAGGTAGGGGACGGGACCACCACATTGAGCCACATAAGCTATGCACTGTACAAGTCCAGGACTGTGCAATGAGAAGTTCCTTTTGGGGGAAGGGGGTGGTGCAGGTGTGGGAAGTAGCTGATCATATAAACCCTGAAGGCTATTGTAAAGATTGGGGTTTTTTCCTGAGTAACACAGGAAAATGAGGATTTGAACAGAGATAGGACATGATCTGACTTAAGTTTTTAAAGGACTGTCCTGGTGCCTGTGTAGAAGAGACTTGGCAGGGGTGGATACAGCAAGAGCAGAAGCAGGGAGACCAGTTTGGAGGTCTTTGCAGTAATCCAGAGCAGGAAGTAGAGGTGGAGGTGGTGAGAGTGGTTGAGTTACTTATATATTTTGAAGATGGAATCAACAGTATTTCCTGATAGATATCCCAGGGCTGAGAACATAATAGGCACTAAAAATGTACTTATGAAATGGATGAATTGGATTAGATGTAGAACACAAAAGAAGAGGATTGAAGCATATTCCAAGCGTTTTGGCTTCAACAAAGGATGGAGCATAGGCCTGGAAAGATGGAATTATCATTTCCTGAGATGAACAGATGAATGAATAAGAGACTGGTTAAATGCTATTATATTTGTTGAACTAGTGAAGAAACTAAATGAAATCCATATGGATTCAAATATATATAAAGAGGAGATATTAAAAATCCGAGTATTTAGTGATCTGCAGAACATGGGTTAAGCAATCTATTATTATAACTTGCTATTAAGTTGGTGCTAGGAAAATTTTCTGACATTCTGGATTGACTCTCAAGAAAAAATCAACAAGGATGAGCAAGTGGTTGCCACATATTTCTCTATCTTTTCCTCTTATTGCTTCTATATGTGATTTTGTAAGCCCTCTCACATCCTTGCTCTCCCTGACTTGGTTGGGTGGTATGGGAGTAAGGGTTTTTTGCTGTACATTTACATATTTGCTGCTCCAAAAACCATCCATGTTGGTGTACACTAAATTTAAAACTTATAACTAGTTGGTTTGCATGCATAATAACTTAAATGGTATTGCGTAAAGAAGAGTAAGCCTTCTTTTTTAAAATTTATTTATTTATTATTTATTTATTTATTTTTGACTGCACCGGGTCTTATTGCGGCACATGGGATCTTCGTTGTGGCATGCGGACTTCTTAATTGAAGCATGTGGACTCTTAGTTGTGGCATGCAGACTCTTAGTTGCAGCATGCATGCAGGATCTCATTCCCCGACCAGGGATCGAACCCAGGCCCCCTGCGTTGGGAGCGTGGAGTCTTACCCACTGGACCACCAGGGAAGTCCCAGGAGTAAGCCTTCTAATTTCTGCAAATATCTCCATCATTAATCTAAACTAGTCAGGAGGGAGCAAGAGAGGAACTGGGGCTCATCAGGGTTAGGCCAACCCAGAGAATTTTGTCTACCCAGGTTACCAGACTTGAAGTGGGAAATAATAGTCAGTTCCTTCATGCTGCCATACCCTGATGATTTCTGGGTGATGGAGGTTGAGGAAAGCCTAAGAGGAGGGAGAAATGGTGAAGCACAAAATCTCTGCCCCAAAAGGAAGGAACATCTTGCCTTTCCCTAGTCATTCATTGACTACCTATGTTCAATGGCCAGAGCCAATGTTGGGAAAATAGAATATTAAGCTTCTGACCTCAAGGTACTTACACACTTAGTGAAAGCAAAAGAGCCAGGGAGAGAAGTGAAGGGCATCTGCCTGTAAAGCCTGATTCGCCTACAGGGGCAGCATCTCTAAGAGGGAGGTAGCTACTTTTTTTTCCCCCTGAAAAATCCAGTTCCCGTTGGTCTGGTAACTGAAGTAACTGGTGAGATTCTCTTCTCCTTAAGGCTCATATATCTTTAACCATACAGGATGAATTAGACATTACCCTGAAATGTTAGGTTTTCAGAGTCCACAAATTATAAATCACATTGAGACACAACCTTTTCCCATAAAGCTCCTTTCTCCTTTGGTGAACAGTACTACATAGGAAGAAGCCTAATACTAGATGTTCTCCCTCATCTAATAGTCACTTCCTTTTTATTCTTCATAAAATCAGAAGGGAATATGAGCCTAGGCAATTCTTAGATTGATATGGTTGAATTAATTCCTATAGAAAACAGCTATATTTATGCAACATCCCTACTTAAATATCTTCAGAATTCCCCAATGCTAATAAAGCCTAGACTCCCTTAGCTTAACAATCAAGATGTACATGTATCCACAGAAACCATGTTAAGGGCTTCCCTGGTGGTGCAATGGTTGAGAATCTGCCTGCCAATGCAGGGGACATGGGTTTGAGCCCTGGCCGGGGAAGATCCCACATGCCACGGAGCAGCTAAGCCCATGCGCCAGAACTACTGAGCCTGAGCTCTAGAGCCCGCAAGCCACAAGTACTGAGCCCACGTGCCACAACTACCAAAGCCTGCGCACCTAGAGCCCGTGCTCCGCAACAGAGAAGCCACGACAATGAGAAGCCCACTCACCACAACAAAGAGTAGCCCCCGCTCACTGCAACTAGAGAGAGCCCGTGCGCAGCAACGAAGACCCAACACAGCCAATAAATAAATAAATAAATAAGTTTATTTTTTAAAAAAAACATATTAAGTGAGTGACATGCTGGGTATAAGAGACTAGAAAAAATGAGGGGGACTGTGGCAATCAGGAAACCTTGGGTTCCAGTTAAAGGGATGACAGTTTTTCTGCTCCTGCCAATTATTGCTAAGCAGGAATGTGGGCCATGTGTTCTCTGATCTTTGGGCTTTTCAGAAGTCATAAACTGATAACTTTTAAATTACCCATGTTTTCATTTATGAAATTCAAAAAAAATTTTAATGTTACTTAAGCCAAATAAAACTTGTATGGGGATCAAATTTGCAATCTCTGTTCTAATAACCAACCCTAGCCCAAATACCTAATCTTTTTTGCTCCCATTATCTCACTTCATGAAGTCTTGAACAGTTCCTTGTCTCCTAAGCTCCCATGATTACTCTACGTGCTTTTGCTCTTCTTTCACTCTAGACTACTCTTCCCTAGGAGCTACGTGCTACGTGTTAAAATTCTACTTCTCCCTACACACAAAACCTAAAACTCTTAGAAGAAAACATAGGAGAAAAGCTTCATGACATTGGGTTTGGCAATGATTTCTTGGAAATGACACCAAAAGCATAGGCAACAAAGAACACAATCAACAGACTGAAAAGGCAATTTACAGAAAGAAAACATTTGCAAATCACATATCTAATAAGGGATTAATATCCAGAATATATAAAGAACTCCCATAACTCAATAACAACAACAACAACAAATGATAGAAAGTGGGCAAAAGGCTTGAACAGACATGTTTCTACAGTAGATATTACAATAACCAACAAGCTTATAAAAAGACACTCAAAATCACTAATCATTAGGAAAACGCAAATCAAAACCACAATGATATATCACCTCATACCCATCAGGGTGGCTACTATCAAACAGAAAACAACAAGTATTGGTAAGGATGTGGAGAAATTAGAACTCTTATGCACTGTTGGTTGGAATGTAAAATGGTGGCCACTATGGAAAACAATATTTCTTCAAAACATTAAAAATAGAATTACCATGTGATCCAGCAATTCCACTTCTGGTGTATATTCAAAAGATTGAAAGCAGGGTCTTGAAGAGATATTTGTACACCAGTGTGTCACAGCAACATTATTTATGATAGCCAAAAGGTGGAAGCAACCCAAGTGTCCATCAACAGATAAATAAGTAAAATGTGGTACATATAATGCAATATTATTCATCCTTAAAAAGGAAGGAAATTCTGATACATGATACAACATGGATGAACCTTGAGGATACTATGCTAAGTGAAATATTCAAGTCACAAATACTGTATGATTCTACTTATATGAGGTTCCTAGAGTAGTCAAATTCATAGAAACAGAAGGTAGAATGGTGGTCATTAACTTCATTTTAAGTCTTGGTAGCCCCTAACATAGTAGGCCCTAATTAAATATTTGTCTAATTTGTAAATTAAACCTTCCCTTTCTTTCCTCTATATCCCTAGCCAGAATGAAAGGTAATAGACCAAGTTTGGACAGACTAGGGAAAAGTCAAATTATGCACATAATAAATAAAAACCCCAGAGCAGGAATAGAAAATCTCTAGAATTGCAGCTAACAAGTGAAGCCTGAAACAACTTGGGGGGGCTCAAGCTAAGCCTTTGCTGCCAGAGGTATCTGTGCTTAGCCATCATGAAGACTAGAGACACTCCTAACTTCTGTGCTTAGATGATTTAAATACTGTGAGACCTGTCAGATCTTGAAAATTTCTGATTAAAACAATTATAATACTTTCCTTAATTGCTCTTTTAAAATCACTCTTTTCGATAACACTATAGACTAAAACCTGTGAGAGTTTGATTTTTCCCTCTTTCTGGATGTAAACAATGAAATGGTTCCTAATCAGCATTCAACCAAGGGAACTGGGTAAAATTTTTTACTTCAACAACTTTCAATTCACCAATGTTTAACATGAAAATATATTAATACAGAATTTTTTTTAAAACTTCCCCTTCCCCGAAATCCAATCAGTGTCAAAATATTCTGATTCTGTAACTCATACCCACACATACCCTGAGGGTGCCGAATGAACCACATTGAAATCACAGTTACTCTAAAGCTGGAAGGAGCTTGTGGGTCATTCTTACCTGGACCTGAGCCTGAGAAGTGAATGAGGTCACAGTTGTGTGATGGAACAAACCCTTTATTGGATTCTTGATCTGACTGAAGCCCAGAAGTTGTAAAGTAGCACCACTTAGAAGTAGGTAAATATCCAGATTTTGTAGGAATCTACAAGGAGTCCTTTTTTTTTTAATCTATCATCTCAGTGAGAGATTGAAGGTACTTTTTTAAAGTAATGATTATTTTGAGCCATGAGGATGATTTCACAGCACCTTTCAACTGCCTACATTGTTGAGCCTCTCCGGAGTTCCCAGCTCTGTGGTAGGTTTCCAGATTTTGAGCACATGTAATTGAGTTGTTTAGAAGCAACAGTTTTCCAGAGTCTGAGGTAAAGACTTAGGAAAATTGACTGAACTCTAACCAAACATTCAGAGACTTTTTCTTCATGGTTTAATAGTGTATGATTGTCTGCTGTTCCTAAGTCAGCAACCCAGTTTTCTTGTCAGTGAACTACTTAATACACTCTATATATTAAAAAGATAATTAGAGGACTTCCCTCGTGGCACAGTGGTTAAGAACCCACCTGCCAGTGCAGGAGACACGGGTTCGAGCCCTAGGCCGGGAAGATCCCACATGCTGCAGAGCAACTAAGCCCGTGTGCCACAACTACTGAGCCTGTGCTCTAGAGCCCGTGAGCCACAACTACTGAGCCCACGTGCCATAACTACTGAGCCCACGTGCCATAACTACTGAGCCCATGCGCCACAACTACTGAGCCTGCGCTCTAGAGCCCACGAGCCACAACTACTGAGCTCGCGCACCATAACTACTGAGCCAGTGCGCCACAACTGCTTAAGCCCATGTGCTTAGAGCCTGTGCTCCACAACAAAGAGAAGCCACCACCATGAGAAGCCCGCGCACCGCAACAAAGAGTAGCCCCCGCTCGCCGCAACTAGAGAAAGCCCGCGTGCAGCAACGAAGACCCAATGCAGCCAAAAATAAATAAATATATATAAATAAATAAATTTATATTAAAAAAGATAATTAGAGAGATAAGACCAACAATAAAAGGGAGAAGCCCTACCAACCCAGCTTCTGGTCCATAGGTTCTGATTCTTAAACTATGTAGAAGTAGAAAGGAAGGACTAGGGAGTCCTTAGTGGTTAATAGTCCATTCAGGGAGATTTAAGGTAGCAAAACAGCATTATATCCCACCCCTATTCTTATTTTTAAAAAAGACCAGTGGGTTCATAAGAACTGATAGGGCAGGGGTGGACCTCCCAGAAGGAAACCCTGGGAAAATCTACTTACTACCAGGCAGCTATCCAAGATATAAACAATTAGGTAAATATTTTGCAAATGCTATAACATTTTATTCTCTGTCAATTATGAGATGAAAAACACTTTTTAAAAATAAATTTTGTCTTTAAATAACTTTTTCTACATATTTGCAGAATGCTTTACCATTTATTTTTATATAGGATCAGAATGATCTATTTGCAGGAGGAGCAATGGCAAGAAGTTTCGCTTAGAGATCTTGGGATAGTAAAGGGACCCGCCCACATGGCCTTCTAACTTTGCACATACCTCTAACTTGCATTTGCACATATTTCCATTCCATGAGGCCCTGCACTTCAAACTCCAGGTCTCAGAGCTGGGAAAGTTGTAAAAGAATATAAACAAATTAATCTGTCATTTGATCCTTAACTGTATCTTCTGAATTCCAGACAGAGTTACTGGCCACATGGCAGTTTCTGATATTAAAGCAAAACTTAAACTGAATCCTTCAACAAAAGTACCCAACTTCCATGGCAAGAGGTAAGTAATGAATTTATTAAGGTGATCAATATATTAAGATAAAGAATTATTAAGGTGATGAATATATTAAATACTCATAAAGGCTATAATGAAACAAGTTAGAATGTTCTTCAAATATCTATTGTGTGATAAAGTTAATTATAAAACAAAACATCTGAATTGAAGATAAAGATTTTTTTATGAAAAGAAAGATATATATATATACTTTTTGATTAGAGAAACAAAGAGCTCTCCTTCCTATTCTCCCAAATGAGAGGCTATTTTTGTGTGAGGGGACAGAATACCCCAGATGAAGAAGGTTGTCAGAAGGCTAAAGGAGTTGTCAGTTACACATTAAGACATTTCAAGTGCCAGTTTAAAGGAGAATAAACTTAGAGGATCATAAACCCCTAAGCGTCAGAATATAGAGAAAGAGTATGTAGCTCAAAAATGGCCAGTAAAATGAAATCTGATAAATTAGCTATGACTAACCTTGAGCTAAAATTGGGAAGGGAGGTTTGCCTGTGACATTAACAATAGCTTTTTCTCAATCTGATAACTACAAATTCCAATAAATAGTAGCCACTAATGACTGAAAATGAAAGCCTGATGTAAATTTTATCAGATCATAAGAAGAAAAGCCTCTCTCTTCTCTCACAATTATCCATTTTCTTTGCCACTTTGAGAGTATTTCTCCTAGTGTCCTTGACTATGCCATTCTACAGGAATATATTACGGACTTTTTTATCAGGTTGTGGGTAAGACAACCTTATAGCAGCCAAATCCCTTGATCTCATTGTTCCCTTACCCTTCATCACGAACTATCTTTTGAAGTAGTGACTTCCTTGTCACTGAAAGTAGTCAAGCAAAGACTAGATAATACCACATGTAGAGGGAATTCCTACATGAGATGAGAGGCTAGACTGGGTTCATTCCAAATCTAAAGTTCTCTGAACCTTTGAAACACTGTAAAATAAAAAAACTATTCCCATGTTTGATCCAAGATAAGATTTGAAATTCTGCCAGGAGTATGATTTTTTAAACGTAGCTAATAAAGAACTTACATTGCCTGGGCTTCTACTTTCTTCTTGCTTCTTGAGAACTTCATATTTCTCCATCCACTGTATCTTTTATATCATGAAAAAGAAATCTGTTTATATTTAAAAATACAACAAATATAAAATAACCAATCTGAGTAAAGGCATCAAGTTGGTAATGAAAAGCAAACACTAGAAGATATCAATGTTAGTAAAAGCTGAGAAAAATAAGACTAATTAGATCAAATTCCGTGTCAGAAAAATTGAGAATGGTGCATTTCACCTCCTATTTTACCAGGTCCTCTTTAAAAATGGGCTGAATCTAGTAGACACTGTAGAGGATACTAAATTCATAAACTATAATTTTTTTATTTAACTACCATGTTTAGTATTTCTTATAGTTTTACTTTTTTAATTGCTCCTTGTAAAAGCACAAAAACTAAGAGATGACATTTCTTAAAACTTTTAGTTCTACTAGTATCAAAACTAAATGTATTTTAAATAAAATTAATCCATAAAATTACATCATTATAAATTTACTATTAAATTACCATATTATAAGTAAACCCAGTTTTGCATAATACATTTTTATGTTCCTAAACTAAAAAATTGCTGCAGATATATACAAAATATCCCCAAAGTATTAATATTTTCCTCTTTTTCCAGATTTTACTTTCCTGAGGAAATAAAAGGTCACCTAGGGTTCCAAACTTTCCAGAACTTTTCTCTCTTGATGAGAGATAGATAGATATGGTTGATATAGAGACATCGAGACAGAGAGAGAGAGAGAGGGAGAGAGAGAGAAAGAGATCGATCTACCGCTCTCTCTCTCTCTCATATGCAGGTAAAAATACGATTTGGCAAAGTTGTAAAATAAATGTGAATACAAAATTTCACTATAAGTATATTCACCATAAGATTATTTAAACTAGTTAAAAATTTGAAACAACTTATATTTCTAACAATAGGAATAGTGTGAGGCTTATTATCTTCAACTTTGGCAACAAATAAACCTGGATTTGAATCCCAGGGCTTCCAGTTATTAGCTGTGTGACTCAGGAAAAGTTATTTAATCCCTCTGAGCCTCAGTTTCCTCTTTTGTAACATAGGAGAAATCAGATTTTTTAACGGGGTAAGGTTGATGGGCAAGTATAGGGGAGAGGTGGACCTCTGTGGCCAACATCACTGTCCATCCTGTAGCTATTGGCAATTGACAGTAACAGGGCCCTTAGGTGGTGTGACTCTGGATGTATTTTGATGCTTACAGTCACTCCAGTCAGCAGAAACTGATGAAGGGAACTAATATTTACTGGTTTCAATAAGTATCTCTTTTCTCAGGGATAAAGATTTACCAGGACCACTGCCAAGCCAATTACAGCACAAAGAAAGGAAGTTGAGCCCTTCACAAATGCGAGGTAATGAGACCCATCCCAAAATGAAAGCATAAACAAAAGCCCCTTAATATATCTGATCATTTTTTTTCTCTAAGGGAGATCTGGGATTTCAAGGGTTGTCTACAGAACTCTGTTATTTAAAAGCAAAAAAAATCTATATTTTATGATAACAATGTCTAATTTGTGGGAAGGAAGGTGGATTAGTTTTTTTAATATTTATTTATTTATTTATTGGCTGTGCCAAGTCTTAGTTGCGGCACGTGGGATCTTCATTGCGGCAGGCGGGATCTTTAGTTGCAGCATGTGGGATCTTTAGTTGTGGCATGCAGACTTCTTAGTTGCAGCATGAGGACCCTTAGTTGCCACATGCATGCGGGAACTAGTTCTCCGACCAGGGATCGAACCTGGGCCCCCTGCATTGGGAGCGTGGAGTCTTACCCACTGGACCACCAGGGAAGTCCTGGGGGATTACTTTCAAATAGACATCTTCAAGAATTTAGACAGTCCTGGCCAAATATTTTTATTCAAAGGAGAACTTGTGGTGTGGAGAAGAAAAAATACAAGGTCAAATAGAAATTAAGTAACAAAGCAGTATCAACACAACTAAAGTCCCAGGATTTCTCATAGAAAAAAATTATAATGATAAAATGAGCTACCCTCGCTACAGTTCATTCATCCAAACAACAAATACTTACTTAAAGCCAACAGTGTACTAGGCAAAACACAGGTCAGACATGTTCCCTGCCCTAATAGGAAGTCTTACAGGGAAGACAGTTAAACCATGAATTTGTTGATTGAACCATTTAAATTACAACATGACACAAGTTATGATAGGGAAAGTATAGAGATAAAGGAGCATAAAAGAAAGTGTCCTAACTTAGTCTCAGTAAGGATAGGAGGGAAGTCCCAGAGAAGGCTAAATAATGAGTAAATCAGACAAAGAGCACAGAAGGGAGTGTTCTGGGTAGAAAGAGTGGAATCTGCAAAGGCCCAGAGAAAAGGGAAAACATGACACACTAGAAAAACTAAAAAAAAAAATCAAGCATGGCTGTGTTTGGGTTCTGAGAAGGTTAATGCTTCACCCCTCCAAGTCTGGAACCAACTAAGAAATTCCTCCAAGAGACAGGAATCAAAAAAACACCTTTATTGCTGGGAAAGCTGGTTTGGGAACCACAAAAGATTGTCAGGATCAGCACTTCATTTTTCACTGTAAAACTGAACTAAATGCCTTGATAATAACAATTTATGGCTTTATAAAACTTCAAGGTTTCTGAAGTACATTAATATACATTAGTGCTTTAAGGGTACCCACTATTTGTTTTAATCAGGTATTGTTATACATACAGACATAGAAACAACTGTCCTGGAAGAAGTATTTTATTCTCAGAGATCCCTAAAAATAAGAGACACAGCACACCATGAAGAGGCAAACAGGGAAGCACCAGAGTCAGTCAAAAGGCAAAGGGCAGAGGGAAGTGGGCAAGAGCCTTAGTTTGGTTTCTGCAGGAAGGAATAGACAAGGCAGGATAAGCAGGTTTAGGATTGGCTAGTTAAATTATTTCAGTGAGCTGTGGGTTTCAGGGCTGTCCCTAGTTGTCTGATACCTGGCCCTGCAGTGATTAGGACAGAGGAACAGTAGCCCAGAGTTTAAGAGCCTAAGATAGTTGGTGACTGGGGATATGGTCTCTGGATTGGTTGGTTTGTATATGAAGAACATGCTCACAGGCAAGTCTTTTACTATCTCTAGGAACTGGCTAGTTATGGGAGGGGCAGGCCCTCCAGGATCAGCAAGGCCCCAGATATCAAAGCATCAAATACAGAAACTAGAAAATATGGTTGTCATGAGGATTAAGCACTATGAGAGGTTAATTTGTTCATTTTACAAATATTTATTGAACACCTCCAAATCCCCAGCATCTGCTACCATCCTCACTCTCAGTTGATACCCTTGCTTCCTACCCCTTTATAATCAGAGAATTCTGATTCTGCAATCAGAATAGAACTTCCACAGACTCCCACTTCCATATCTACCCCCACCAGCATCTGTACCCACAAACTCTGCCCTCCTCCCTCTTCCACAAATGAACTTTATACTTTTATCTAAAGTAATCCTTCCATTGTGGACTAGATCACATCTCCTCTCTCAAATTCAAAGATATGACCAAAGAAACTGTGTCCCCCGCTTCAACACCAATTTTTTTCACTCTCTATTATATCATTCCTATTATCATACAAATTTACTATTATTTCCCCTAAGAAATATACTGTGACCTCATTTCCTCCTCCAGCTACTACACAATTTCTTTGCTCCTCTTTGCAGAAAAATTCCCCGAAAGAGGTGTCTATACTCATTGTCTCCAAAACTATTTTTCCCATTCCTAGATATTTACACATTCTTGTTTTCTTCCTACCTCACTGGTCACTCCTCAGTCTCTTTTGCTAGTTTCTCCCTTTCTCCTGATTCCTCTTAATGTTAGACCACCCCAGAGCTCAGTCCTTGATCCTCTTCTCTTCTTCATCCCACTCACACATGTGGTGATCTCATCTAGTCTTAGGCTTTAAATACCTATATGCCAACAATTCCCAAATGTATATGTCCAGCCAGGTCTCTCTCCCCAGCTCCAGACTCATATCTAACTGCCTACCTGACATCTCCAATTGTATGTCTAATAGACACCTCAAACTCAACATGTCAAAAACTGAACTCCTGGGAAATTCCCTGGCAGTCCAGTGGTTAGGACTCCACGCTGCTGCTGCCAGGGGCCCAGGTTCAGGGAACTAAGATTCTGCAAGCCACATGGCGTGGCCAAAAAAAAAAAAACTGAACTCCTAATATGTTCCTCTTACTCTTTTTTTTTTATTGTAGTAAAGTATACATAACATAAAAATTACAATTTTAACCATTTTTAAGAGTTCACACAGATCAGTGGCATTAAATATGTTCACATTGTCCTCTAACCATCACTACCATCCACCTCCAGAACTTTTTCATCATCCCAAACTGAACCTCCAGACCCATTAACCAGTAACTCCCCATCCTCTCCTCCCCTCAGCCTCTTCTAAAATTTGACCTACCCATAGCTTTCCCCATCTCAGATAATGGTATTTCATCCTTCCACTTGTTCTGGAAAAACTCTGGAGTCATCCTTGACTCTTCGTTCTCACCCTACCTCTAAATCCATCAGGAGGGACTTCTCTGGTGGCACAGTGGTTAACAATCCGCCTGCCAACTCAGGGGACACAGGTTCGAGCCGTGGTCAGGGAAGATCCCACATGCTGTGGAGCAACTAAGCCCGTGCGCCACAACTACTGAGACTGCGCTCTAGAGCCTGCAAGCCACAACTACTGAGCCCGCGTGCCACAATTACTGAAGCCCACATGCCTAGAGCCCGTGCTCCACAGCAAGAGAAGCCACCAGAATGAGAAGCCCGCCCACCACAACGAAGAGTAGCCCCCTCTCGCAGCAACTAGAGAAAGCCTGCGTGCAGCAACAAAGACCCAATGCAGCCAAAAATAAAAATAAATAAATAAATAGATAAATGAAGAAATGTGTATTTTAAAAAATAAATAAATAAAATAAATCCATCAGGAAATCTCATTGGCTCTACCTTTAAAATATATCGAGATTTATACGACCTCTACTGCTACAACCCTGGTCTAAAGCACTGTTATTGCTCACCCACGATAGCCTCCTACCTGAGGCTAGTCTCCCTGCTTCTACCCAAATCCTTACAAAAGTCTGTTCTAACAATAGCCACAGTGATCCTGTTAAAATATGTCAGGTCGGGGAGAGGGAGGCGCTGACCTATGTAACTCTGAAAACGACATTTTGACTAGAAACTGTAAGACTGAACACAAAAGGAGCTATACATAAACAACACACAATATACTCTAATTAGTAAAGTTGTTTCTCATAGGGGTATAGATTAACAATTCTGAAACTGTTGTACATGTATACGACGATTGAATAAATAAGTGACTCAATGGTGGATGGTGGGAGCCAGGTTTCTCTCTGTTGGAGTAGGAAGTTTCAGATAAACAAGGGGAGAAGGCTAAAGTGAAGCAGTGGAACTGGATTAGAGTGAGACATCAGTGTGAACTCATGTTTAACTTAATATGGATGCAGATGGTAGATCAAGAAATAATATGATATGTGTGTATACATGGGTTAGTATATGTGCATATATTTCCTAGCTCTGTTTGCTGAGAGGACTTAAAAGCACTGACACCCCCAGATCTTGACTTCCAATGTCAGTCTCCTATCAAAGAATCAGAGTTCCTTGGATAAATGGCTGATTCTAGGGCTTTGGCAGAGAATATACAAAATGAACCTGGAATATTTTGCAGTGCCAGAAAGTAAGGAGATGCTCAAAATACAAAAGGACAAGAGCATGTCAAAGACATACAGAAATGAACCTGAAAGAGCTCACAACAGCCAAAGCTGGAATAATTTGAACAACAAAAATAAATAGAATAGTATTGGATTATAACTCAAAGTATAAAATAAATATCGATAAGTCCCTAGTGATAGAAATAAATGATTAAATTTTTTTTTTTTTTTTGGCTGTGTTGGGTCTTCGTTGCTGCATGCGGGCTTTCTCCAATTGTATCAAGCAGGGGCTACTATTTGTTGCGGTGCACGGGCTTTTCATTGCGGTGGCTTCTCTTGTTGTGGAGCTTGGGCTCTAGGCGCACGGGCTTCAGTAGTTGTGGCACGTAGGC
Source organism: Balaenoptera ricei (assembly GCF_028023285.1). Lineage (NCBI taxonomy): Eukaryota > Metazoa > Chordata > Mammalia > Artiodactyla > Balaenopteridae > Balaenoptera > Balaenoptera ricei. The sequence goes on along the minus strand of NC_082658.1, from coordinate 16,195,105 downwards.
TCAGTAATTGTGGAGCACGGGCTTAGCTGCTCCATGGCATGTGGGATCTTCCTGGACCAGGGCTCGAACCCGTGTGCCCTGCATTGGCAGGCGGATTCTTAACCACTGCGCCACCAGGGAAGTCCCATGATTGAATTTTTTAAAAGAAGAAGAGACAAATCTCTCTTACAAGAGAATTCCAAATAATGTATGTAGATATTACCTCTTTCAGGAGGTAGAGCTTAATTCCCCATTCCCCTGAGCCCTCTGTCCCTTGAGTCTGGACTACCCTTAGCAACTTGCTTCCAAAGAGTAGAATATGAAAAAGGAAGGAAGGAAGTTCACAGTGGAAAAATCTGACAAACACTACCTCAGCCAGTTAATCAAGGTTGCCATCACCAGTGATAAGTCATGTTGATAGCCTTAATATAATGATGATAACACCACTTCAGTTCTGTGGTCTTCCTCCCCAAAACCCATAATCTCAGGCTAACCATGAGAAGAACATCAGAAAAACCCAAATTGAAGGACTTCTACAAAGTACCTGAACAACACTCCTCAAAACTGACAAGGGCGGGACTTCCCTGGTGGCGCAGTGGCTAAGCATCCTCCTGCCAATGCAGGGAACACAGGTTAGATCCCTGGTCTGGAAAGATCCCACATGCCATGGAGCAACTAAGCCCGCAAGCCATAACTACTGAGCCCGCGCACCACTACTACTGAAGCCCACGCGCCTAGAGCCCGTGCTCCGCAACAAGAGAAGCCACCACAATGAGAAGCCCGCACACCTCAAGGAAGAGTAGGCCCTGTTCGCTGCAACTAGAGAAAGCACGCGCGCAGCAACGAAGACCCAACGCAGCCAAAAAACCCCCAAAAAACAAACAAAAACTAGTAAGGGTATCAGAAAAAAAGGAAAGTCAGATAAACTGTTATACAGAAGAGGTTAAAAAAACATGATGACTAATTGTAATATGGTGTCCTGGATGGGATCTTGGACAGAAAAAGGGTGTAGGGAATACAGTAAAATCCGAATAATGTCTGCCGTTTAGTTAATAGTACTACACCAATGTTGGCTTCTTTGATGTGACAAATGTACCTTAGTAATGTAAAATGTTAATGTTATGGGAAACTGGGTGAGGGAACTCTCTGTTCTATCTTTGCAACTACATCTAAAACCAATCTGAAATAAAATTTAAAATAAAATTTAAAACATAACCACGCACATATTACCTCTCTGACCTCTCCTACTCCTTTCCTCTTGCTCACTCTGCTCCAGCCACGCTAGCATCCTTGCTGTTCCTGGAGTATGCCGGGCCCATTCCCCTTACGGCCTTTGTGCTCTAGCTCTTCCCTCTGCCTAGTCCTCTCTTCTTCCAGATATCCACTCTCTCACCTTTCAAGTTTTTGCTCAAATCTTACATTTTAATACAAGCAACCTATCCTTCAATTCCTAGAAATCCCAACCCCCCCCAACCCTGTATTACTTTTTCTCTTTTTCCATAGCACTTACCACCTTCTAACCTTCTAACATGCTCTCTGTCTTACCTATTTATTACATTTATATAAGGGCAGAATTTTTGTCTGTTTAGTGCACTAATGTATCCTAGGCACTTACAGCAGCACCTGGCACATACAAGGCGTGCAATAAAAATTTGTTGATTAAGCTGCATGAATGCCTACTACATAGCCAGAAATACTGGGAGAAAAAAAGAAACACGTCAGAGATAGTTCCAGCCCTAGAGAAGACAGCCTTATATCAAGGGAGAAGGATGTTAACTTTTCACACAAATATAAGGCAGGTATCTTATTTCTATAGAATTAATCATTCTTATACACAGAGATGCTAAAATTTGAATGTGATACGAAATGTTTTATACTGGTACCATTTGGGAGAATACCTTGTTCTGGATTCACCTCTTCATTTACTAATTTTAGAAAATACATGTCTAACTTTGGCTCCAGTTAATGCCTTGAGTATTTCTTTAAAAAAACTTTGAGGGCTTCCCTGGTGGTGCAGTGGTTGAGAATCTGCCTGCCAATGCAGGGGACACGGGTTTGAGCCCTGGTCTGGGAGGATCCCACATGCCGCAGAGCAACTAGGCCCGTGAGCCACAACTACTGAGCCTGTGCGTCTGGAGCCTGTGCTCTGCAACAAGAAAGGCCGCGATAGTGAGAGGCCCGCGCACCGCGATGAAGAGTGGCCCCCACTTGCCTCAACCAGAGAAAGCCCTCGCACAGAAACGAAGACCCAACACAGCCAAAAATTAAATAAATAAATAAATAAATAATAAAATTTAAAACAAAACAAAACAAAAAACTTTGAGTCTGTACAAAACATTCAGACCTCACAGATGGATAGTCAGAAGTCAGGTGGGCTCACCTGGTCCCTCGTCTCTGGGTCTTACAAGGCTGAAATGAAGGTGTTGACCAGCTTGGCCTTTTATCTGGAGGCTCTGGAGGAGAATCTGCTTCTGAGCTTGTTCAAATTTTTGGCAGAATGCAGTTCCTTGTAGTATAGGGCTGAGGTCCCACTTCCTTGCTGGCTGTCAGCCGGGAGCCTCTCTCAGACCTTTAAGGCTGCCTGCATTCCACATCACATGCCCTCTCCATCTTCAAACCAGCAACAATGAGTCAAGTCCTTCTCCTGCTTTGAATCTCTCACTTCATCTGCCACATCTCTCTTGCTTCATAAGGGACTCATTCAGATAATCCAGGGTAATCTACCTTAATTACATCTGCAAAATCCCCTTTGTCATGTAAAGTAATACATTCACAGGTTCCAGGAATTAGGGTATGAACATCCTTCAAGAGCCATTTTGCCTACATATTTGCTTTTCCACCAATTAGTTTATTCTAGTTCAAATCTCATGGAAGGACACTGTCCTTTATAAGAAATGTCTACTAAATACTCAAATTTCTCTAAATAGTTTTTCAGAACATGACCTCCAATCAATGGTAATATCTGTTCTAGTTCCATAAGAATATGTATTTATTCTTAAATAACTGTCCTAACCTAATTCCATTTCCCCAGCCTTCCAAGATGCCTACAACTTCTTTAACAAGGATAAAACTGGCTGTATTGATTTACATGGAATGATGTGCACTTTAGCTAAGTTGGGAATGAATCTAACCAAGCATGATGTCTATAATGAACTAAGATGTGCTGATATTGATCGTGAGTACTTTGACTTGTCATTATTTTTTTCATAAAAAATTTTTATAAATATATATTTTTTCTCAGACTACATAAACATGAGAAGTAAACCTCATTCATTTGCCAAAAGCACATATATGTGTTTCTCTTTAAAGTTATCGGTGTACAAGTTATGAAATCAAATTAATGCTACAAAATGGGCTAGTCTTTGAAAAAGCCTGTGTGGAAACGAAAAGTGACTGTCATATTTAATATCAAATTCAGATTACTTGTCCTAATGTACATTTTGGAGGGTGCCTTGAAATAACAGATACAAAGGCATTGACAATTTCAAAAATAACCTGTTACTGTTACCCAAAAACTGGCTTCGCCTCTTGGTGGGTGTTGAGCGAAAAGACACAACCAAGCCAAAGAGCAGAAGGAAGGATTTATTACTTGCAACAAGTAAGGAGAACGCTGGGGATCTTTCCCAAAGCAGTGTCTCCCCAAACAGCAAAAATGGGAAGGTTTTAAGCCAAGGGTACATGCATATTCATGAAGGGGCTGGAGCAGAGGAGAATTAAGCATAGAATTGGGGCAAAGGTCGACAGATCCAGGCTCTAGTTGATTGAGGTTATGAGGGTCAGCAAAGGTCAGCAGCATCATTCCTTAGGCTCTAGGTATTCTGGTAAAGGTTGAGTGCTCAAGGCGGTTTGGATCCTGCAAAACAGCTCAAGAATGTGCTTCAGGCTAATCTCAACTTCAAAACAGAACTGGGAGTCTTTACAACTGATATATTATTTCCAATATGGTTAAGTTATTTTCCTGGCCTGGTAATACCAGTTTGTTCTTACATTCTTTGTTCCTTTAAAATCATTAACTATGAGGCGTATTCTTCTGCAAGGACAAGCACTATGGCCAGGCTTAGATGACAAAATGGCTTAGGCCTAAAATGGCTTCTCTTATGTCAAGAAAGTTATGCCTAGTTTTCTTCCTCTGGGACCCCCTACCCTATCTGCCTACATTGCCAAGGAAATCCAAGCCCTTTGTTTCTGTTTGAATCATTTTAGTACAAATCTTCCTTCCATCATTAGAGCCCACCTATATTGACTCTTAAATGCCACAGCATTTTTATTGATATTTTTAAAGCATATAGGTAATGTGTTCTTTGAATATACTGATTTAGTGACTAGTAGCCCAAGCTGGTATGTTGTGTGGAATATATATTCAGCACAGTACCTCATCTCACTTCTCCTCACCCACCTGCCAGTGCCCCATTCAATCAGCAGCATCCCATGTGTGTCAGTCACCATTTAATTAAAGTGTCACTTGTTTCCACGAACTCTACCCAAATTTTTATTCTTTCATTGAAACATAAACACTCTAATAGCACTCGCTATCCTTTAATTTTAGAGGAAACAGGGTAAAACTCTGGCATATTCTAATAATAGAAATATAGAGGTGGGAGTGAAGTGGGAAGGTAAATATATCCTTGTTCTGAGCTTTAGATTTCTGTTGCAGGAGATGGGAAGGTGAATTTCTCAGACTTTATAAAGGTGCTAACAGATAACAACCGCTTCCTTAAGGCTGTGGGTGAGTAGAGATATTGCTTAATAGATAGCAGATGGTTAGTTGCAATTCATGGCACTGTAAAGATTATTCATTTAGGTCTCCAATCAGGAAGGTGTAGTCTGGGATGTGATTTACTTTTGTACTGCTTCTCTAAAACAAAATTTGCTAGGGAAATTGATACAGTTTTAGAATTTTAACTTAAATGCATCAAGTCCTTCTGCAGAAGATACTGCTTTTTGGACTCCAATGAGAACACTCAGGCAGTGGTATAGAAAATTTTGGTCACCTTTTATAGTACTTTAATTCTTTACCAGTACCTGTGCTACTTTGGGAGGTACTCCTCCTACAGAAGAAAAAATATCTTTTTAGAAAAAGAAAAATGCTCTCTCTCTCTCAGGCAGATTTGGGTATAGATAATTCACTCTTCCTGAAAAATATCTTCCTCACCCTGGTGAAGCCTCTTTCCTCGGTGTGAGGGCTGGACAGTCTGCTGGAGGTTCGAGAGCATGTTCTCACACAAGGGTATAATGAAGTGGAGGTACTCAAATTATTGCTGTTAGTCCTCTAACAGTTTGTTTATGAATTTAACAAGCTGCCTTGGAAAATCTAACCCTATTCATATCTTGTCTTCTAGGATGAATGCATTCCAAATTCCAAATATTGTATACAGTTTTGAAAAATACATCCTTTCATAAGCTATGAACTGTTTTAGTATAAACAGAAGTTACTGTTTCAAGTATCACTATAGTAACAAGGGTTTGCCTGCACACCAGAAGTATGTTAATCAACAATTCCTTTACATAGAAGAACAGAACAATAGTCCTTAACACATAATTCATGTTTATGTTAAATGTATTACTGTATTTACTTAGAAGTCACTGAACTAAAAGTATTTCATTTAAAATTCCATGATTATTTTGTCTGTTCAGTAATCAAAATGACCTTTTTACCAAATAGAACAGACTTCGGATGTTTTTCTATAATTCTCTGTTCTTGACTTGGTATTAATATTGTATATACAGTAATACAACTGTCACTTTAATCCTTTTTATGATAGAGTTTTTTTCAGAAGGCATTTTGAATTTTTTTTTCCCTCCACAGTTCCAGAAACGGAGAACTGTTTAGATTTAGCTGGCAACCCAGGGATCCTATTGTTTGAAATCCTATCAAAGCTTGTAGAGACTTCAGCCTTACCCAGAAAGGCTATAATGGAAATAGTAAGGTAGGTGGCAAAGAAAGAACAAAAACGACCTTCTCGGCAGCATTTATGAGGATATTAACAAGGCAGCCACCTCTCCCTAACATCCTACTCCATGGATCTGCTCCAAAACAAAGGAGAAGGTGTATAGGCAAATAAATAGTCATGTGCCACAACATGAGACCGTATTCGTTCATCCTCACTGCACTGCCTAGTTCTGAAATTGCAAGGTTGATTCAGACGATCTCAGTGCCCCATGAAAGCCTAAGACAGCCAAAAAAGTTCAGCTTCTCCTACCCTAGGCTAGAGAATCCCAGAGGAACGAGACTTTTCCAGGAATGATTTTGGGTGAGCTTGGAAATCTAGTTTGAATACAAGATACTCCCATTCACACTGGATCTACCAGGGGCTGTCAAAAGGTCCTTTGGGATGAGGTACAGCAATTTCATACTTCCCAAAGTAGTCTTTGGACTGGAGCAGAGCCAGAATTAGACTTGAGAATAGAGGATAAGGAAACATTCTCACACCCAAATGTGTTTATTCCAGCAAATATCACTAAAGATACATTTCCTCAATCTATGTCTATCATTGTATTACAAAAATTAAATGTTTCTGTTATCAGTCTTTTCAACTCTTACTCTCTCAAAGCATTCTACTATCCCACTTAGAGAGACTTAAAAATACAGAATGCCACCAACAATGTAAAATATCTTTCTGCTCCTCAACAGGTAATCTCTTTACACTATCCTACACCTAGGTCAGATGTGGAACAGAGGGTGCACAACATTCTACACTTCATTCCAAGTCAAATACATGTATTAAATGCCTGCTGTTGGTACACAAATTTGGCACATTCCTTAACCATTCAGCCTCAGTTTCCTCATCTATAAAATGAGAATAATAATACCCATAACACAATTATAGGGAAATTGTGAGGATATGTGATAATGCAGGTAAAGTGCTCAGCACATCATAGGAGCTCAATAAATGTTAGCTAGTATTATTATGTGAAAGTAACTAGAATAAGTATAGAATACACACATTATTTATTATTAATCCTCACCTACTGATATGCCCTATCATCCCCACTTTACAGATTAAAAAAGCTAAAGCACAGGTCAGTTAAGTAACCTGCCCAAAGGGGTAGGGGTGCCTAGATTTTAGCACAAACTGTCTGGTTCCAGAAACCATGCTCTTTTCCACCTCCTTGTATTGCTGCTTATATCCAGTAAGTGCTCAGGAAATGTTAGCAGATGTTGGTGTTTTTATTGTTATTATGGTTATGGTAGTTACTTATCATATACCTGGTTCCTGAGGAGATCAGGCAGAAGTATTTAACAGGTGGCATTTGCATTTAAGGAGCTTAAAATATAAATGGAAAGAAGGGACTTCCCTGGTGGCACAGTGGTTAAGGATCCTCCTGCCAATGCAGGGGACACAGGTTCGATCCCTGGTCCAGGAAGATCCCACATGCCGTGGAGCAACTAAGCCCGTGCACCACAACTACTGAGCCTGCGCTCTAGAGCCCACAAGCTGCAACTACTGAAGCCCGCGTACCTAGAGCCTGTGCTCCACAAAGAGAGAAGCCACCTCAATGAGAAGCCCACGCATCGCAACGAAGAGTAGCCCCCACTCGCTGCAACTAGAGAAGGCCCGTATGCAACAACAGAGACCCAACACAGCCAAATAAATAATTAATTAATTAATTAAAAAAAAAATCTTCCAACAAACAAAAGTCCAGGACTAGATGGCTTCAGAGGTGAATTCTATCAAACACTTAGAGAAGAGCTAACACCCATCCTTCTCAAACTCTTCCAAAACACTGCAGAGGAAGGAACACTCCCAAACTCATTCTACAAGGCCACCATCACCCTGATACCAAAACCAGACAGAGATACTACAAAAAAAGAAAATCACAGACCAATATCACTGATGAATATAGATGCAAAAATCCTCAACAAAATACTAGAAAACAGAATCCAGCAACACATTAAAAGGATCATACACCACGATCAAGTGGGATTTATCCCAGGGATGCAAGGATTCTTCAATATACGCAAATCAATCAATGTGATACACCATATTAACAAAGTGAAGAATAAAAATCATATGATCATCTCAATAGATGCAGAAAAATCTTTTGACAAATTTCAACACCCATTTATGATAAAAACTCTCCAGAAAGTGGGCATAGAGGGAACCTACCTCAACATCATAAAGGCCATATATGACAAACCCACAGCAAACATCATTCTCAATGGTGAAAAACTGAAAGCATTTCCTCTAAGATCAGGAACAAGACAAGGATGTCCACTCTCACCACTATTATTCAACATAGTTTTGGAAGTCCTAGCCATGGCAATCAGAGAAGAAAAAGAAATAAAAGGAATACAAATTGGGAAAGAAGAAGTAAAACTGTCACTGTTTGCAGATGACATGATACAATACATAGAGAATCCTAAAGATGCCACCAGAAAACTACTAGAGCTAATCAATGATTTTGGTAAAGTTGCAGGATGCAAAATTAATGCACAGAAATCTCTTGCATTCCTATACGCTAACAACAAAAGATCAGAAAGAGAAATTAAGGAAACAATCCTATTCACCATTGCAACAAAAAGAATAAAATACCTAGCAATAAACCTACCTAAGGAGGTAAAAGACCTGTACTCAGAAAACTATAAGACACTGATGAAAGAAATTAAAGATGACACAAACAGATGGAGAGATATACCATGTTCTTGGATTGGAAGAATCAATATTATGAAAATGACTATACTACCCAAAGCAGTCTATAGATTCAATGCAATCCCTGTCAAATTACCAGTGGCATTTTTTACAGAACTAGAATAAAACTCTTAAAATTTGTATGGAGACACAAAAGACCCCGAATAGCCAAAGCAATCTTGAGGGAAAAAAATGGAGCTGGAGGAATCAGACTGGCTGACTTCAGACTATACTACAAAGCTACAGTAATCAAGATGATATGGTACTGGCACAAAAACAGAAATATAGATCAATGGAACAGGATAGAAAGCCCAGAGATAAACCCACACACCTATGGTCAATGAATCTATGACAAAGGAGGCAAGGATATGCAATGGAGAAAAGACAGTCTCTTCAATAAGTGGTGCTGGGAAAACTGGACAGCTACATGTAAAAGAATGAAATTAGAACACTCCCTAACACCATACACAAAAATAAACTCAAAATGGAATAAAGACCTAAGCGTAAGACCAGACACTATAAAACTCTTGGAGGAAAACATATTCAGAACACTGTATTACATAAATCACAGCAAGATCTTTTTTGACCCAACTCCTAGAGTAATGGAAATAAGAACAAAAATGAACAAATGGGACCTAATGAAACTTAAAAGCTTTTGAACAGCAAAGGAAACTACAAACAAGATGAAAAGACAACCCTCAGAATGGGAGAAAATATTTGCAAATGAATCAATGGACAAAGGATTAATCTCCAAAATATATAAACAGTTCATGCAGCTCAATATTAAAAAAAACAAACAACCCAATGAAAACATGGGCAGAAGAGCTAAATAGACATTTTTCCAAAGAAGACATACAGATGGCCAAGAAGCACATGAAAAGCTGCTCAACATCGCTAATCATTAGAGAAATGCAAATCAAAACTACAATGAGGTATCACCTCACACCAGTTAGGATGGGCATCATCAGAAAATCTACAAACAACAAATGCTGAAACTTTGTTATAGAGCAGAAACTAACACACCATTGCAGAGCAATTATACTCCAATAAAGATGTTAAGAAAGTTTAAAAAAAAATTCTGGAGAGGGTGTGGAGAAAAAGTAACCCTCTTGCACTATTGGTGGGAATGTAAATTGATACAACCACTATGGAGAACAGTATGGAGGTTCCTTAAAAAACTAAAAATAGGGGCTTCCCTGGTGGCACAATGGTTGAGAATCCGCCTGCCAATGCAGGGGACATGGGTTCGAGCCCTGGTCTGGGAAGATCCCACATGCCACGGAGCAACTAGGCCCGTGAGCCACAACTACTGAGCCTGTGCGTCTGGAGCCTGTGCTCAGCAACAAGAGAGGCCCGCGCACCACGATGAAGAGTGGCCCCCGCTTGCCACAACTAGAGAAAGCCCTCGCACAGAAACGAAGACCCAACACAGCCAAAAATAAATAAATAATTTTAAAAAACAAAAACAAAAACTAAAAATAGAATTACCATATGACCCAGCAATCCCACTACTGGGCATATACCCAGAGAAAACCGTAATTCAAAAAGACACATGCACCCCAATGTTCATTGCATCACCAGGTCATGGAAGCAACCTAAATGCCCATAGACAGATGAATGGATAAAGAAGATGTGGTACATATACACAATGGAGTATTACTCAGCCATAAAAAGAAACGAAATTGGGTCACTTGTAGAGACATGGATGGATCTAGAGACTGTCATACAGATTGAAGACAGAAAGAGAAAAACAAATATCGTATATTAATGCATATATGTGGAATATAGAAAAATGGCACAGATGAACCGGTTTGCACTGCAGAAATAGAGACACAGATGTAGAGAACAAACGTATGGACACCAAGGGGGGAAAGTGGCGGGGGGGGGGAGGGGGTGGTGGGATGAATTGGGAGATTGGAATTGACATACATACACTAATATGTATAAAATAGATAACTAATAAGAACCTGCTGTATAAAAAATAAAGTAAAATTCAAAAATTCAAAAAAAAGTGTTTACTCTCACTCTTAAGTATGAATAGACATCCAAGGATCAAGAGATATTTAAGGAAAACCTGTGTTACTAAAGAAAGATTAAAACAGGAGGAAAGGAAGGGAGGGAGGGAGGAAAGAAAACAGTTATAAATATAACCTGGTATATAATCATCAAACAAAGATTAGAGTCTCAGGGAAGGGAGAGACTCTATACCACGCCAGCAGTTTTCTAACTTGGGCACTCATCATTATCACCTGGAGCGATTGTCAAAACACATCGCTGAGCCCCAGGGTTTCTGATTCAGGAGTTTTGTGTGAGACCCAAGAATTTGTATTTCTAACAAGTTCCCAGTGCTGCTGCTGCTGCTGATTTGAGGACCACACCCAGAGCCATAGAGTCTAAAGAGAATACTCTGAAGGAAAGGAAAGGTGAGCCTTAAAGAACCTAGTAGGAAGTAAATTACACTGAGAGAAACGACTATTATTCTATATTCAGAGGCGAGTGAGAACATTGTGAGTGGATGGGTTCAAGGCTAGGGAAGGACCCTAGTTTGTGGCTCAATATCAAAACAAACAAACAAACAACCCAATCAAAAATGGGCAGAAGACCTAAATAGACATTTCTCCAAAGAAGACATACAGATGGCCAAGAGGCACATGAAAAGATGCTCAACATCGCTAATTATTAGAGAAATGCAAATCAAAACTACAGTAAATTATCACCTCACACCGGTCAGAATGGCCATCATCAAAAAGTCTACAAACAATAAATGCTGGAGAGGGTGTGGGGAAAAAGGAACCCTCCTACACTGCTGGTGGGAATGTAAACTGATACAGCCACTATGGAGGACAGTATGGAGGTTCCTAAAGAAACTAAAAACAGAGCTACCATAAGACCCAGCAATCCCACTCCTGGGCATGTATCCGGAGAAAAACATGGTTCAAAAAGATACATGCACCCCAGTGTTCATTGCAGCGCTATTTACAATAGCCAAGACATAGAAGCAACCTAACATGGATCATAATCGATAGGTATTTTTCTAGACAAGACTGGGAAGTCTTGGGGAAGAGGAAGGAAGGCAAAGCCCAGGGACTGCATATATAAAGTAATTAAATGGCCTGTGGAAAATATCAGTAAATGTTCTATAAATGTCACAGAAACAAGCCCTCAATAAATAATATTGAATGAATATACAAATTAAATTTAAAATGAATGCGTTCAGCATATATAACTTGCAACTTGACTTTTTTTTCTTTCTGTCCAACACTCAGGCACTTTTTTTCAGTAGGACTATGGCACTTTTTTTCAGTAGGACTGTAGCATTTTTTAACCACCTGTGAATTACTTTTTTTTTTTCCTAGCTATTTCCAAAGAAAATTCCAGGAAACCACCTCGGAAATGGTGTGGAGCCCTTATGCTATGGGTTATGGAAAAAGGAGATTTAAGCCAGACATATGCATACCTCCAAGCTCAAGCACAGCCGCCTTTGCTAATGCTGCCCGGATTGCAATAATGAAAGAAAAGGATGTATTTAAATTTCTTGAAGAGCTCAAGAGTAAGAGCCATTTGTCCTCTCCCCACTGTTGTAAAGGATTTATTTGTATATTACTGGTCAGAAATAAATACTAGATGCCAAGTGCTTTAAGAGTAGGGCCACAGCCTATTCTGAGTGTCTGGTCTCTGTCACACAGATATCATTTGAAAGCAAATGTACCTGAATCCCCAGACACCTGATGAAGCTGAAAGTCTGTGGATGCGTGGGTGGTAGGAGCAGGAGAGTGAAGAAGGGGAGGCATGGCCCCTGAGGAGATGAATAGACAAAGAGCAAAATAGGTACCACATGTATGTCTTTTATGTGAATTTCTTCTTACATTATTTGTGATACCAGTTTTTATCTTCTTAGGATGCAGTCCTCCTTCAGATAGCCCATATTCAAAAATACCCATCTTTCCACTGGTTCCTAATGTGGATGGGGTGGTGATGGGAAAGCCATTCAAAGACATACAGAAATTAAAAATGCTAAGGAGAAAGGAGCCTCTGAATTTCTTTGAGAACTATTTTTTCCATAAAAAAGACTGGAAAACACAGGTGAGACTTAGATTATGTCATATCAGTTAAATACTTAGGTTTTTAAGTTCTAACTTAACAGAACTAGTAATGTGCTTTTTAATGACAAATATTTTCAGTCATGATATTTCAAACCAGATTCCATAGCCATGTTCCTAAATTTAAAGCCCAGGTATAAATATTTCATTTAATTTCAACAAATAGTTAAACTTACTGAAAATACATAATATTATCATTCTAATCTAGTCCATTACAACATCTAACCTAATATACAATAAATGTCAATTAGAAACCAAGAAATGGAACTTTCAAGTTTCAGAATGAAAGTAACCGAGCTAACATGAACACTACCCCACCAATCTACTCACTCACCATGCCCAACCCATCACACAGACTCATGTGACCACATAAAAATACCAAATGAAATAAAGTGACATATAAAAATGCATTCAAAAGAAAAGGATCCCTTTGTTTCAGAAAGAAGAGAGAACCTAAGGCTAGAATGGTATGTTCATAAATGACCCTGTGAGTGGCTGAGGGAGAGGTGAGAGGTGAAGCCCTCATGGGGCTTCACATGGATCTGGATCCTTCATATGGATCTAGGCCCTGATGGCTAGGGGTTGGGGTTTTGTTTTGTTTTTTTTCCCCAGTGGGAATGAATATTTATTTATTTATTTAAAAAATTTTTTTCCTGTCTTTTTTTTTTTTAACATCTTTATTGGAGTATAACTGGTTTACAATGGTGTGTTAGTTTCTGCTTTATAACAGTGAATCAGTTATACATATACATATGTCCCCATATCTCTTCCCTCTTGCGTCTCCCTCCCTCCCACCCTCCCTAAGGGGTTGGGGTTTTGATGACTGTTCAGGGTCAGGAGATATGGACCCTGTAGGTGAGCAGCTAGGACTGAAACCTCTACAAAACCGGAATCTGAAAGGGCTGCCCTTTTAGTGAAAGGAGGAGTCTCCTGGCGCAACACAAACAACCACCAGTTAGAACCAGTTAGAAGACATAAGAAGATAAAATGACCTCATTTAAAATAGTAACAGAAGAGATAAAACTCCTAGAGATTATTTAGGAAATATAAAATATCTATGTAAAGAAATGGTTAAGATGCTCCTAACGGACCCAGAAGAAAATGTGAACAAACAGAAAGGCAGACCATGTTCTCAATTTAAAATGTTTGACATCATAAAGATGTTGTTCTTTCTTGCTTGATCTATAACTTTTTTTTTTTTTTTTTTTTTTTTTTTTTTTTAAGAAATCAGAAACTAGTACTTTCTGGAAGGCAGACTGCTTTTTTTTTTTTTTTTTTAATTTTTATAGCTACTTTTATTTTTATTTATTTATTTATTTATTTTTGGCTGTGCTGGGTCTTCGGTTCGTGCGAGGGCTTTCTCTAGTTGAGGCAAGTGGGGGCCACTCTTCATCGCGGTGCGGGGACCGCTCTTCATCGCGGTGCGCGGGCCTTTCACTATCGCGGCCCCTCCCGTTGCGGGGCACAGGCTCCAGACGCGCAGGCTCAGTAGTTGTGGCTCACGGGCCCAGCTGCTCCGTGGCATGTGGGATCCTCCCAGACCAGGGCTCGAACCCGTGTCCCCTGCATTAGCAGGCAGATTCTCAACCACTGCGCCACCAGGGAAGCCCTTGATCTATAACTTTAATGTGATTTTTTTAATTTACCCAAAGGATTTTTATAACTAAATAATCTGGTTCATACACAAAAAATAAGAACAGTCAGAGTAATCTGGAAGAAAAACTTAATGAACACAGGGAGTAACTTTACTAAATATTAAGGCATATTTAAAAGTCTCAATAATTAAAATAGTGGAGCGATTGTCAAATTAATAGATCCAAAGAACAAAATACAAAATCCAAAAATAGATAAAAATATACAGAGAATTTTAATTTTAAAAAAATGTGACATTTCTGGGACTCCCCTGGTAGCACAGTGGTTAAGAATCTGCCTGCCAATGCAGGGGACACAGGTTCGTGCCCTGGTTGGGGAAGATCCCACATGCCACGGAGCAACTAAGCCCGTGCGCCACAACTACTGAGCCTGCGCTCTATAGCCCACGAGCCACAACTACTGAGCCTGCGTGCCACAACTACTGAAGCCCGTGCGCCTAGAGCCCATGCTCCACAACAAGAGAAGCTACCGCAATGAGAAGCCCACGCACCGCAATGAAGAGTAGCCCCTGCTCACTGCAACTAGAGAAAGCCCGTGCGCAGCAACGAAGACCCAACGCAGCCAAAAATAAATAAACAAATCAAATCAAAGAAAAAAAAGTGACATTTCAATACACCATGGAAAAGATAGATTGTTCAATAAACAGTGTACTAGGTAGCCATCTGAGAAAAAAAATTGAGATGCATAACTTACACCTTCCACAAATTGCAAATGGATCAAAGATATATAGGTAAAAGGAAAAAATGGAAAGAGGAAGAGAATAAAAGAAATCTTTAAAATACTGAAACTCTGGGAAGGCCTTCCTAACAATGACACAAAAGTAATTTTTAAAAGATATTAATTCAAGTACTTCAAGATCAAAAATCCCTACATGGCCAAAAAAGTCACATTTGCAACACATAACACAAAGAGCTAACTTCTCTAATACATCAAAGAGCTTCAAATTGATTAGAAAAAACTAACCTATATAAAAATGAGCAAAGGATATGAACAGTTTTCAGAAACATGAAAAGATATTCAATCTCACTCTTCATAAAAGATCCAAATTAAACCTACCCTGAGATATTGTCTTTCCATATTAGATTGCCCAAGACCAAAAAGCTGAAAAACATATGGGGCACTCCTAAATTGTAGATACGAGTTTAAATTGATTCAGCCTCTACAGAGGAAATTTGGTAATATTTACCAAAATGACAGACCTCGTTCCTTTTGACTATAGGGGAGGTACAGTTTCTCCTCTACTCTCTTAAGGTTTTTGGCAGGGCCTGAGAATTAAATTGACATAAGACAGTTAAAATGGAGAAAAGCAAACACATTTTATTAAATTTTACATGTACCTGGGGGAATGAAGACCCAAAGAAGCAATTAGAATTGAACACTTATGTACTGAAATGGACAGAGTAGTAAATTGTGAAAAAGTGTCCAGACAAAGAGGCTTGGGCTAGGGTAGTTAAGTGGGTGAAGAAGTGAATAGGAAGATAAAGGTTAGTTTAATAAGGTATGTTAAGAATAACTGCATAAGAATAAAATACTTTTCTAAAATCATAAAAAATTCCCTGGCAGTCCAGTGGTTAGGACTCCATGCTCTCACTGCTGAGGGTCTGGGTTCAATCCCTGGTTGGGGGACTAATATCCCACATCCCACAAGCTGCACAGTGTGGCCAAAAAATAAATAAGAATATAAAAAATCATAAAAAAAAGAATAAAATAAAAAACAAAATTTGCTTGTACAGGTTTCTCTTTGCCTTGACTCCTTGTCCCTAATGATATGAATGTTACTTTCCTCCTGGTACAGGGAGGACATCTTCCATATGGGGGGTTTATCTCCTGTATTTAGGGAAAAAAAAGGAGAACTCAGTGTACCCTTCTTACACCTGGTGTTCTTCAAGTGCCTTTAGCTCAAAATAATCCTTATGCCAAAGTGGCGTATTTGGGGGTGGCATATTCCGTCACCTTCATGACCTGGCAATTCCACTCCTGGGACACCACCTAAGATACACAGATATCCTTGCACATATTCCAAATGCCACCCATAAGAGGGTAATTCATTACAGGGTCATTTCTGCTAGCAAAAGATTGGTGGGGGGTGGGGGGGGGAGACTAAATAACCATTAATAGGGACTAGTTAAGTTAGGCTCCAAACACACAGTGAAATGTTCTGCAGCCATGTTAATGACTAAGAAACTCTTTGTGCAATGATGTGAAAGATCTCCAAATGGAAAAAGCAAGATGCAAGGCAGTATGAATAGTACACAACTATTTGTGTAAAAGGAAGAAAAGTCAATATGAAATATGGACATTTTTTTCTTGTAAGATGGCCTGGAAGGAAACACAAGAAATTATGACATTGGTTGCCTGTAGAAAGGGAAACGAGGGGGTTGGGAGAGAAAAGTGCCAGGGAGATCGCAGTGTATACTCACCATACTTTCAGAATTTTGAACCATGTGCATGTTTTACCCTCTAGAAAAACTGAAATAAGAAAGAAGTACTGGTTTGAAGAGTATTAGACAATAAGAACTAAAATAGTACACCATGGTAACATGGAAGATGAGGAGGGCAGTGCCCAGAATTAAAGCTTTCTAAATTCCTTTTATTATTTGGGGAGAGGCTTATGATATTGATTAAATCTATAATTTGTTACATTAATTTTAAGTATTAAAAATGTGAAGACAATCACTAAAAACTAAAATGAATAATTGCCAAAACAGTAGAGGAAGAAAAAAATAAGAAAAGAGAGAACATGAGAAAATAAAAACTGCAAAACAAAATAGGCAGAAAAATCCAAATATATCAGTAATCACAGTAAAAGATTAAACACACCAGTTTAAAAAAATAAAGGGGAAGGAAGGAAGGGAGGGAGGGAGGAAGGAAGAAAGGATCATTTTCAAGTTAAAAAAAAAAGATTCTGATTTTTTAAAAACTAATTTTAAGATATATATTCTTTAAGGGAGACACACCTAAATTATTACACAGAAACTTTAAAGGGACAGAAGCAGATATATCAGGCAAATACAAATCAAAATAAGTTGTTATCCATACATTAGTGTGGGGAAAAGAAAATTTAAGGAAAATATAACTAAAGATAAAGATGCTGTTTAATGATTTTTAAAAATCATCAGGAGAATCTTAACAATAAAAGAAACAAATAAAACAGACACAGATTCACATAGAACAAACTAGTGGTTACCAGAGGGGAGAAGGATGAGGACAGGGGCAAAATAGGTGAAGGGGATTAAGAGGTACAACCTACCAGATATAAAATAAATAACTTACAAGGATGTAATGTATAATACAGGGAATATAGTTAATATTTTATAATAACTTTGTATGGAGTGTAATCTATTAAAATATTGAATTACTGTTTGTACACTTGAAACTAATATAATATTGTAAGTCAACTATACTTCAATTTAAAAATTTTTTTAATAAAATAAAAATACGTATTTTTAAATTTTTATTATTTTTCAACTTTTTTATTTTATTTTTTTTTTGGCTGCACTATGCAGCATGCAGGATCTTATCTCCCCAACCAGGGATCCAACCCATGCCCCCTGCAGTGGAAGCACGGATCCTTAACCACTGGACCACCAGGGGAGTCCCTTTTCTTTTTGGAAAAAAAATTTTAAATCATGAGGAAGATATAACTATTCTGAATCTGTACACACCTAGCAAATTAACAAATAAGGTGATAATTAACAGAATAATAAGGATTGGCTTTAGACTTTTTAAGGCATTATACATGGTAAAAATAAATACTAAATGAATAAGCAAATCCATAAGTACAGTGGGAGATTTTTATGCATCTTCAGAAACTGATAATGCAAAGGAGCGGTTGGGGGGATCAAATCTTCTTACAAAAATTTAAGTTTAACAGAAACATGAAACTATAGCTTGATGTAGAATCAGAGTCTAGAAAAAGTTGTTTCAGGACCTAAGAGATGAGCACAATTTGTAGCCAGGAGGAAGAACACTTAGAACTCCGGTTCTCAATCTTGGCTGCAAAACAGAACCACCAGGGAGAGCTTTTAAAATCCTGGTGCCCAGGCCACAACCCTGTCCAGTTAAATCAGATCTCTGGGAACGGGGCCCAGGCCTCAGTATTTTTTAAAGTTCCAACATGCAGCCAAAGCTGAAAACCACTGCTCAAAGAGAAGAGAAACTAAAGATGTTTGAAGATGTAGGAGAAGGGCAAGACTGGCTACATAACTTGCTAGGCCCAGTGCAAAATGAAAATGCAGTGCCCCTTGTCCAGAAATAATTAAGAATTTAAAGACAGCAACAGGGACTTCCCTGGTGGTCCAGTGTCTTAAGACTCCACTCTCCCAATGCAGGGGGCCCAGGTTCAATCCCTGGTCAGGGAACTAGATCCCACATGCTGCAACTAAGAGTCTGCATGCTGCAAATAAAGATCCCGCATGCCACAACTAAGACCCAGTGCAGCCAAATAAATAAATAAGTATTTTTTTTTAAAAAATAAAGACAGCAACGATAAAACATTAAACCAAAAAACAAAACAAAACAGAAAAAAACAAAAAACATTAAACCAAACTTAGGGCCCTTCTAAGTATAAGGTCCTGTGTAACTGTACAGATCACACATCCATGAAGCCAGCCCTGGAAAGAGGAAAATTGAAGGGATAAGGTACAGGAGGAGACCTTGGAAATTAAGAAAAACTCTCAGATATAAGAGGGAAGGAGGAAAAAAAATGGTTTAAAGGATGGAGAAATCATAAGGTGGAAAGAAGAGCTGAAAGAATTCATATTAGGGGAATTCTCTGGCGGTCCAGTAGTTAGGACGCTGCGCTTTCAACTGCCGAGGGCCTGGGCTCCACCCCTGGTCGGGGAACTAAGATCCCACAAGCCGTCGCAGCGCAGCTAAGGGAGTTTGAAGGTCTGGTTTTCCAGCAGCCGCTATGAGGACTGTAAGAGAGTTTACAGCAAATGAAGAAAAGTAATGTCAAGCAGTACTGAGGGCCTGGATGACACTGGGTCACACGCATTTTCAAAGAAAGCAATCTGCATATTTACATGATTTCCACCAACATTGTTCAGTAGCCCAGGAACAGGAGAAAAAACAGATGGCTGGTTCCCTGTGAGAAGTTTGGGAGTAGTATAGGTTGTGCTCTGTGGAGGGCACATTCATTTTTAGTGCTTTGGAAGTTTGGGTGAGGATGGAGTTGACTCCTCTCTACCCTCCACATCCATCCCAAACATAAACCATCCTGTGGTCTATACTCCTCTTTTGAGTAAGCTTCACTATTAAGAAAGAGAGTTTGCTAGATGCCCATTTACACATGGCACTATACCAGGTACCCCAAAACAACTGACAAGTGCTGTAGAAATAACTTTGTAAATCATATACACACCCTTTCATAATACAATATGCTTCCGTGTATTTTTGTCTTTGTTATATAATTCAACTAAAATATAATACTAACCTTCCTTTTTAAATGTTCATAAAGGCAGCAAATACAAAGCCTATCGACCCTACCTCAGGCTACCCAACTGACATCCTCGCCATTGACCAAATACTCAAGAGAAAGCAGAATTGGACAGTGGCTGATGCAGCTGCTATTAAACAGCACGTGAGTATTCACTTGTTGAACACCTTCAGAGAAACCATTGACAACTATGTCTTTAAAATAAGACCAGATCATTTCTTATTTTCATCCATTGTAATGATATTTCTTGCTCTATAATCAAATGCATTCAAATGTTAACTGTTATAATTCATCCTGCTAATCACCTATGGAGTCATACCCAGCATCATTTCTGGGACATTCATTTGTTTCATGCTAGAAATAGCAACTAATTAAGGTAGTAAACCAGCGGTCACAGTGAGTGGTGTAATCAGCGAATTGTGATGAGTGAATGCATCTTTATTATGGCAACTAAAAGAATAATTGTAATAATAGTAGTTTAAGTATGCTTCCTAGGTGTCAGGCACTGTGCTCTATAAGTACTCTACAAGTGCTCTACAGGTACTAATTCATTTACTTATCACAACAAATCTTTGAGGTAGGCACTGTTACTCCTTGTCATTTTACACATATGCACAGAGAGGTTAAGTGACTTGCCCAAAGGCACACAGCTAGGAAGTAATAGGGCCAGAATTATAAGCATGGGTAGCTTGGCTTCAGAATCCACAACTGTGGATTAACCACAACTGTGTGCCACCTGTCTACTTTTGTGCCCTGACTTCTTAGCAACTTTTGTCCTCTAGAGACAGACTGGGGTGTATTTATTTTATGCCACCTCCCTTCTGCATTTGACACTAATGATCAGGCTCTCCTAGACACTTGCTACTTCCTTAACATTTACAATACTGCATCTTTAATTCTCCTTGAAGCTCTGTGTCCTTTCCTCTCTCTTCTCTTTCCTGAAGGTTCATCCCTTAGGTCTTTTTTTTTTTTAACTATAGTTGAAGTATAGTTGATTTACAGTGTTAAAGGTGTACAGCAAAGTGATTCAGCTATACATACACATATAAATATATTCTTTTTCAGATTCTTTTCCATTTCCCTGTGCTGTAAAGTAGGTCCTTGTTGTTTATTTTATATATAGTAGCATGTATCTGTTAATCCCAAATTCCTAATTTATCCCTCCCCCCTTTCCTCTTTCAAACTTTGGTAACCATAGTTTGTTTTCTATATCTGTGAGTCTATTCCTATTTTGTAAATAAGTTCATTGGTATCTTTTTTTAGATTCCACATATAAGTGATATCATATGATATTTGTCTTTCTCTGTCTGACTTACTTCACTCAGTATGATAATCTCTAGGTCCATCCATGTTGCTGCAAATGGCATTATTTCATTCTTTTTCATGGTTGATTAGTATCCCATTGTATATATATAAACCACATCTTCTTTATCCATTCGTCTGTCGATGGACATTTAGGTTCCTTAAGTCTTTTTTTTTTTGGCTGTGTTGGGTCTTTGTTGCTGCGCGCAGGCCTTCTGTAGTTGCAGTGAGCGGGGGCTGCTCTTCGTTGCGGTGCATGGGCTTCTCATTGTGGTGGCTCCTCTTGTTGCGGAGCACGGGCTCTAGGCGCGCGGGCTTCAGTAGTTGTGGCGCACAGGCTTAGTTGCTCTGCGGCATGTGGGATCTTCCTGGACCACGGATCAAATCTGTGTCCCCTGCATTGGCAGGCGGATTGTCAACCACTGGGCCACCAGGGATGTCCCTCCTTAAGTCCTGATGGTTCCTAGTTTTCTAGTCTCATCCTACTGCTCTTCTTATTATATACATTCATTTGTTCAGTAAATATTTATCCAGTGTTAACAAGTTCTGAGATTATGAGATACCACAGAATAAAAAACACAGTTCCTACCCTCAATGAGCTAGCAGTAAGGTGGGAGACACGGAGAAGGAAAGGAGCAGTAACAATACATTGGGATAAATGGAACTACAGCAGGTCAGTACAGCATGCCACAAGAATGCAAAGGAGTGGACTCCCAACTCTGTCTCATCATGGCATAAATTCACACTGGCGTAAATGGAGGTCGCTTATAGCCAAAGGGCTCCAGCCCTGAGGTGCTAGCTGCCTCAAGGGCTAGGAAACTTGAGAAGACCAATAATTTGGCATCCCTATAACCCAGTTGCAACAGAACATTGGGGATCTCTGCATTAAGCAAAGGAACAGCTAGGGTGAGTATTCTTTGAGCTATCTCAATCTACCCTCCTTGTTTCAGCTGCCACCTATATACCTGATAACTCTTAACTGTCACTAGCCTAGACTTGTTTCCAGTACTTCTTCCTCATCTCACTGATTGCCTGATGAACATCTCTACCCTGCTGTCTCACCACATATCAAACTGGACATGTCCAAAACCGAAATCATCATCTTCTATATCAAACTGGCTCTTTCTTGAGGATTCCATATCTCAGTTGTTGATACTACCGTCTACCCAGGCACTGAAACTAGAAGGCCAGGAGCCATCCTTAATTTATACTTTTTCCTCACTCCTCACATCCACCAAACACCAAATCTGGCTACTCTCATTCTCCCAAAGATTTTTCACATCTGTCCCCTTTATTCCATCCTGTTACTACTGCCTCAACTGACATCCTCATTAGGCTTTACCTGGCCAACAACCTCCAACGGTTATCCCTTCCTCGGAGCACCACCCATTCCCCACACAGCGGCTGTGAAGAATGAATCCAAAGAAGATCCAGCCTGTCACTGTCCTGCTTGAGAAATGAATGTTTCCCTCTCAGAGATGCCAGGGTTTTTCAACTATATTTTTCACTCCATACAACTGAGGGATTTATCTCACTTCCAACAGATAAGTGTCTCACTATAGCATGATTTTCACTGATGAAAGGGCTCTCCCCAACCTCACTGAGAACAAGTCTCAGGGCCTGATTACAGCAACAACACCTGGCCTGCCTCTCCTCAAATTTGACACTTTAGCAATACCAAAGTGCCTGGACTCCCCCTACCAGCTCCAGGATGCATTGCCTTTGAGCCGTTGTTTATGCTGTTCCCTCTCCCTGGAACACCTTCCCATCACCACCCAGTCCCTCGATTTAATCAAATCCTTGAGGACCTACTCAGCTCAGCATCTTCTCCCTCACTGCCCTCGGCTGGACTGAGTGCCATCCTTGGCACTCCTATTATATCCAGAGCCTATCTCCATCCCACATTTCCTCCTGTTTTAGTCTACTGTGTTTTTAAATTCTTATAAAATTTCTTAAAATCTCATTATTCCCAAGTAATACATTTTCATTGTCCATCAACTCCTAACTCACATGTCCTCAAGAGGCACTACCCAATATATAAATTCAGTGACTTTCAAGTAACCTGGGAACATAACTCTTGGGATATCTAGAATTGTGGTCCACAAACCAAAGACATTTTAAGGTAACTACTGTAAACTTCTGCTCTCTCACTGCAGGTAAAGAGAGCTACAGATACCTATAACTTGGGAATTGCCCTTGAGCACCGGAAACAAATGCTAAACCTCTGGCAGAAGATCCGAGGGGATTTGATTGGGATAGACAGTAAAAATGAGTCCTTTTATGACACCTTTTCTACTTATACATGGTCCTGGAATGTCTGCCAAGAATTACTTTCCCCAAAGGACTTAAGGTTATATGATGCCTATGTGAATAGAAATTCCTTCCACAACTCTGCATTCTCTTCCTCTTCGGATATTAGTGAGTGTGACACAGGAAGAAAAAGAAAACGGAAAGGCTTCAAAGGGTTTCGACAATGAAATTCTACATTTTCTAAACAGCTCATTGCAAACTACTTTTTCATAGATATCAAAATTATTCTTGCTTTTGTCTAATACATTCTTAGCAGCTGGAAATGTTGACATCTTTTGAACTCTGACCAGTAAAAAAGTTTAAGTCATAGTATGGTTTCCCTTTCCTAATTCTTGCTAGTAGATAGATGCCTTGCGGTTATTTCCCTAGCAACCAGCTGCACTGCGCTGCCCCTACCTGGTTCAAAACTGCCTGGGCCTCAGCAGGAAGGAGAAAAGCACAGCTGGCACTTACCTCAGCACAGGCCTGCCCTTCTGACCTCCTAACAGCCCTCTCAGCAATAAGCATCTGAGTTTATGTGACTTAAGTGGCATTAGTTTTTTTATCGTTTGTGAAAGAAGCCAGAGGCAGCAGATAACAATGACCCTTCAGTTTCAGGGAATAATTTCGCAATCCCCCAAGGAACCTTGATTAGATTTGGGTTTTCCTAAGCCTCCTTAGCCACACACTTTCAGACTGATCTCTTGGATTACCCTGAAGAATAGCTGATTTCACTCCCTCTTTACTGTTAAGGTCCAGGGAGTAACAGTTTTGTAGTAGTTGTGATTAAAGATGGATTTTGGTTGGAAAGAATATTCTTTTCAAGTTTTATCACTCAAAAAAAAGGTTCCAGACCAGACTTCTGGCCATTGCTAAACAAAAGTAGTGTTCTTTTTGATCAGTGCTATGTATGCCTGGAGAAAAATTCCCAGAATGAAGGATAGCTAGATAGGAATTTTATAAACAAGAAAAGCAGCCGTCCCACTCCTAGGTATTTACCAAAAAAAATTTTTTTAAAGGTGGCCTCATCCATTATACTTGTTGTTGTTCTTTAATGCATTTAATAAAGGAGCACATCATGTATAACTGTATTACAAGTTTGAGGGGTTGCAATTTTTTATTGTGGAAAAATATAGATAATATAAAATTTATTATTTTATCATATTTAAGTGTATATCATCCATTACTTTTTTTTTCCTTTTAGAAAAAGGAAAATACATGTTCCATATTGATGGAGACAGTGGCTTATAATGTAAAATTATAACATGCCAGGAAGAAACAAGATAGTGAAGGATCCCAAAACTGTTTAATGAAATAACCTTGAAGTAATTTTGTGTTACCTTGAATATTCAAAACGAAGTATATTTGCCAGTCTTTATAATGTTATGATTGGGACAAAAATAGATAACATTATAGATAAGTGACTACGTTTTCTAAATAAATGACAAAATTTATGGTTTGACAAGAGTTTTTTTTTTTTTTTGGTATGCCTGTGAGTATAACAGGCAACCTAAGAGATTTAACTTGGATGCCAAAATATTAGAATTCCTGGAATATTTCCTTGGATCAATGTGATAGCAGGACAGAATATTTTTAAGTAGATCTGTCTTGGAGACAGATCTGTATTTTAAATGTGCAGTAATACATTCTATTAAATTATCACACTGTTGATGACAGCATAACTTGGCCTCTCTCTGATGGAATACAGTATAGCAACAGGTACTTAGCCATTTATTCACCAATTATTTCCTGAGTTGCAAACTGTGTGGTGGACCCTGTTCTCAGACCTGGATATCTAACAGTGAGCAAACAGACAAAATGCTCTGACCTCCCAGAGCTTAGTAACGGAGCTAATTATAACCATTCACTCAGCACTTCCACTTCTAGAAATTAATCCTAAAGAAATAATCATGAGGGTGGGAGGGAGGGAGACACAAGAGGGAAGAGATATGAGGACATATGTATATGTATAACTGATTCACTTTGTTATAAAGCAGAAACTAACACACCATTGTAAAGCAATTATACTCCAATAAAGATGTTTAAAAAAAAAGAAAGAATTATGAATGTACAAAATGATTTAGTTATAAGGATTTTTCTCATGGTGAATTTTTAATAGTAAGAAACTTAAAGTAGCCTAATTGCCCAATACATTATGATACAGCTATACAAAACAATACGAGGGTCATTAAAATTATGTTGTAAAAGCATATTTCAGGGCTTCCCTGGTGGCGCAGTGGTTAAGAATCTGCCTGCCAATGCAGGGGACACAGGTTCGAGCCCTGGTCCAGGAAGAATCCCACATGCCGCGGAGCAACTAAGCCCATGCACCACAACTACTGAGCCTGCACTCTAGAGCCCACGAGCCACAACTACTGAGCCCGTGTGCTGCAACTACTGAAGCCCGCGCTCCTAGAGCCCGTGTTCCGCAACAAGACACTCTGATGAGAAGCCCTCGCACTGCAATGAAGAGTAGCCCCTGCTCGCCACAACTAGAGAAAGCCCATACGCAGCAACGAAGACCCAATGCAGCCAAAAATAAAAAATAAATTAATTAAATAATTTTTTTAAAAAAGCATATTTCAAACAAAAGAATAATATTCACAATTACAAGGCAGACTACAACTGCTAAAAGGCATGAGAGAACGTTATGGGGTTGTTCTAAAACTTAACTATGATGGTGGTTGCACAAATACAGATTTTTATGAAAACTCATCAAACTGTCCATTTTAAATGGATGAATTTAATTGTATGTAAATTATACTTCAATGAAACTGTAAAAAAAGAAGGGCACAAAGCAGTTTGTTCTGAAATTGTTTAACTTAAAAATTATTTCTATAAATAAATTAGAAAAAAACACTGGAAGGATATAAACCAAAGTGTCTAATGGATTAAATTAAAGGTGGGATGGGATATTTTTTTTTGTCTTATCTATATCTTCTAAATGTTCTACAATAAACATATATGTATTTTGCAATAAGGAAAAAACCACAAAAGCTGCTTTAAAATTAACGTTGTTAAACCAGCTTATTCAATATCTAGGGCTGCTACGAAGGCTGTCCAGGTTCTATGAAACTGTTAAGGAGAGCAAATTAGGACACTAGGATACCTTCACCAGTCCTTCAGTTCCAGAGCACATGCTTACACAGCCCAGAACTTCCACTGACTGGAATTGAAAGAAAGCCTGAAACAATTAACTACCCCTGTCTAGGGTTAACACTCAAAGCAATAATCCAGACTGAGAGCTCTTAACCTTTCCATGCTTTGAACCGATGCCACCCACTGAGCTGAAAGAGTTCTCAACACTCACCAGCAGAGGGACCCTTAGCTCCTCTGAAAGGGTAGTGCTTGCTGACACTACAGTCCAGTTGATACCACGGAGGACTCACAGACATGTCTTCCAAATTCCTTCCGAAATATTATTTTAGGTGCTTCAAAAGATGGAGAAAAGGGACTTCCCGGGTGGCGCAGTGAATAAGACTCCATGCTCCCAATGCAGGGGTCCCGGTTCGATCCCTGGTCAGGGAACTAGGTACCACATGCATGCCGAAACTAAGAGCTTGCATGCCACAACTAAGACCCGGTGCGACTAAATAAATAAATATTAAAAATAAAAATAAAAAGATGGAGAAAAATGAGTTGTACAGGTCAACCAAAGATAATTGTATAAAAGTTAAGTTTAGGGGCTTCTCTGGTGGCGCAGTGGTTGAGAATCTGCCTGCCAATGCAGGGGACACGGGTTCGAGCCCTGGTCTGGGAAGATCCCACATGCCGCAGAGCAGCTGGGCCCATGAGCCACAATTACTGAGCCTGCGCGTCTGGAGCCTGTGCTCCGCAACAAGAGAGGCCGCGATAGTGAGAGGCCCGCGCACCGCGATGAAGAATGGCCCCTGCTTGCCACAACTAGAGAAAGCCCTCGCACAGAAACGAAGACCCAACACAGCCATAAATAAATAAATAAATAAATAAAAATTAAGAAAAAAAAAGTTAAGTTTAGGATACTCTATCACATTTTATTAAAAGGCCCAAGTTGCTTGACACTTTAAATGGCTCTAATTATTGGAACTAATATAGCAAGTAACTTCAAGTGAAGACAGAGAGTGAGCTATCTGCAAGAAGATATGCAGTGGGACTGTTGACTGGGACCACAAACAGCTTTTGGTGTGGGGAGAAAAAAAGCCTGTAGATGAGGGAACAAGATGCCAAAAATAAATATAAACCAACCACCTTATCTGCAAACAGCAGGCCTTGAGAAAAGATAAAAATCCTTGTACTTGTTTTTTGGAAAGGAGCTTTTGTTCAAAATGTTTCAGAAGACCTTGAGAATGGCAAAAGTATTTTGTCTTCAAATAAAGTAGTACAAGTTCTTTACTATCTTATCTTTTTGATTCACTCCTGTATTTTTCTTTGTGATTACAGAGCGTTTAGAGCTTGTTCCCATTTCTTTGGTGGGAAAGGTATAGAATCTTTCATTGCTCCCCTTGGTTTTGCCTATGGAAAGACTAAGCAGTGGAGTTAAACTATCACTGGTTACCAGTATGCTAAACCTAGTACTACATTACTTAAATAACTAACTCTTCCCTTCTCTTCTTACAAATGGTAGTCATCACTCTTCTCCTGGAAGTCTTCTCAATTAACCTTACCTTATGTTGACAGCACACTTTCTTCTTTTAAGAATCAGTTTGTAGTAATTATCAAAATAGAAATGTAAGGCTGAAAATGCATTAATATAACTACATATATGTATGTATTACAATTTATGTATTACAATTCTGATTGTGCAAATAAGCTCTCATACGGATAATCCAAAAAGGTAGTTATAAAATATTTTTAAACTTGTCCTTGGATATTCGATTTCATTTGACGAATAAACCTCGTGTTCTCAGAATTCACTTCATATCCTCCCCCAGAAAAAAATATATATAGTCCCACACTATTATATATATACTTTTTTAATATACATGTATACACATTTTTTTTTCCTTTTTCACACTATGATAATATGACTATAGAAGCTGGAAAACTGCCCTATTTCGTCACCCTGCTTGCTACCTTCCTCAATTATCTTGGTCATTAGCTCTACAGTGGAACTAGGTACCCTTAATTCTTAAAGTGATTCTAAATTTTTCCAGCCTTACAACTTAAGGGAAACTAGGGACCCTGTTAGAGGATCCCAGCATTGAAAAGAGGCTCAAGTAGAACGTCTCCCACTTTTTCGCCGGCCTCTTCAGGGACAAACGACTCTGGGGCGACACCCCGCCAGCTCTCCTTCCCCAAGGAGCCCCGCGCCACCCGACAGACCCCGAGCGCCGCTTGGCCGCCCCGCCTCCAGGGCCGCCCCGCCCCGCCTCCGTCTTTTCCCGCCCCGCCTCCGTCTTTTCCCGCCCCGCCCCGCCTCGCCCCGCCTTGCCCCGCCTCCGTCTTTTCCCGCCCAGACCTCTCGCCTTCCGGAAGGGGGCGTGACCTCGCAGGAAGTTCTCGCGTTAGAGAAAGGTAGGGATTTCCGGCTCCGGTGTCATGGACGCCTCCTATTCTGAAGGTGCAGATGCTGGGGTCTGCGGGAAGAGGCAGCAGTTCGGGAACCGGTTTCTGAGCGACCCGGCGCGCGTCTTCCACCACAATGCCTGGTAACCACCCTGCCCCTCGCCCGGCCTGCGGTTCGCCCTCTGTCCCGGCGCCGCGGAGCGTTCCGAGAAACCCTTGACCGCCGGCCAGAGTCCCGCTGCCCTGCTCGAGGCGCTCTCCTCCGACGGGAGAGGCGCTCCGGGGCCAGCGACTCACCTACCCGCAGCGGGAACCTGAGGCCCCTAAGCTGCCCGTTTGATTTTCTCAGGGACAGTGTGGAGTGGTCGGAAGAGCAGGCCGCGGCGGCGGAGAGGAAAGTCCAGGAGAACAGTACCCAGCGGGTGTGCCAGGAGAAGCAAGGTGCGCCCAGGTGGGCCCACAGTGGTATAGACAGCCAGCGTACTGCTGGACGTGCTCTCCCGGAGAGGCCAGAGAACCGAGGCCGCCGGGTCTTTGTTAGTGGACTGATACAGAACTCGAGGTTAGAACGGGAGTGGGAGGGGATGGGCAAGGATGGGAAAGGGCTGCGCGTTAAAATCTTGTTAGGGCGTAGAGCGTGTTTTGGTTTTGGTTTTGG
Source organism: Balaenoptera ricei (assembly GCF_028023285.1). NCBI lineage: Eukaryota > Metazoa > Chordata > Mammalia > Artiodactyla > Balaenopteridae > Balaenoptera > Balaenoptera ricei. The sequence goes on along the minus strand of NC_082658.1, from coordinate 16,165,570 downwards.
TTTTGGTTTTTTGTTTGGAAGAGGATAACCATCTTGATAGTATTTTCTAGTGATTTAAGTCTTTAGTTATGTTGACTAGATCCCTGTTAATATGGCTGGGATGTGGCAACCGTGTGGTCACATGATTGTCTTAGAGGGTGTATCGATACTTTCTACATCATTACACTTCGCTTGAGGAAATGTTGCCATTAAAGCTAGATTCAAGTGGTCAGATTCTAAATATTGTTGGGGGGATGGCTAATGAGTAGTGAATTATGTGCCTTTTCTTTGTGTGATGGCTATGAGGATTTAGGGCTTCTGCCAAGAAAAGATGGATGAAGCAGAGTGGAAATAAGTCTGGCCAAAGAAAAGGAGGCCCCTTCTGCAGAGGTGGATGATTTCACTGCAACATATCCCTAGATACTAAAACTAGGACTGGTTGGGCCTGTGTCCTAAGTGACAATTGAAGGTAGCACTAGGAATGGGAGAGTAGTACCCACTGAAAGAGTTCTGAACAACAGTTAGAAGATTCCGGTTGCAAAATATTCACCCTACATAATTTGACAAAGACTAGATCAAAGCAAGTTAAGGTTTAAAGGGATTTTGAGAATCATGTAGTCCAATATCCTCTTTTTACAGTTAAAGAATCTTGGACCTCAGGACATTAAGTGCCTTGCCCAGAGGTAAGCAGTTAGTAGTGGTGGAATTGAAATCCAGTTTCTCGGGTTTTTATTCTCCTACTACACTAGTCAAGGCCCTGTATTGGCAAAGAGCAGAAAACTGAAATCTAGTTATAAACCAATGTTATCGCAAAAAAATAAATTAATAAAAAGGAAAAACTGAAATCTAGGACTGCTTCAGTCACCTTAAACAGCAGCTTTCTTTTAAATAGTCCATATCTTAGTCTCTCCTGTACTCTATCATCAAATCTCTTCTCATCTGAAGACATTTTCCCCTCTTGTCAGCATTTTCTATTTCCATTTTTAGTATCTATTAGTAGAGAATTCATTTCTGGGCTCCACACTAAAGAATCACTGACAGAGGAACATAATGTAAAGAGCTACCTGTATCATAACCATTGATTTCACATGGGGAATAACTGAAGAACCTGGGACATTTAGCTTGTAAAAGAGGATTTAGAAGGGGAAATAACTGCCCTCAAATACAAAAGAGTTGTTCTCTTTGGCCCTGAGAAATAGTAGGACCTTTTGATCAGAAATGATTAGACAGATTTTTTTGCTTAATATTAGGATTTTCTAGTAGTTAAGAGCCATCCAAGGATGTGGGGGGAGATTTGATAGGTAGTAAGTTCTCTGGCAGAAGTTGAATTTCCTGGAAGGACAAGATACACAGCAAATTCAAGTGTGATAGGTGGTAGGACTAAATGACCACCAGCTCTGAGACTGTGGCTCTACTTGAGTATAACTTTTAGTACAAATTTTGGTGAAGCAGGATGGTGATTTACACTATGTACAGATAAAATATTGAGAGATGGTTCTTAAAATTCTTTCTTAAATATTTACAGTTGATTATGAGATCAATGCCAACAAATATTGGAATGACTTCTACAAAATCCACGAAAATGGGTTTTTCAAGGATAGACATTGGCTTTTTACTGAATTCCCAGAGCTGGCACCTAGCCAAAACCAAAATGACTTGAAGGATTTGCTCTCAGAGAACAAGGCAAGTGAAGTACCTGCATGTAGAAGCAGTGAGGATGGATCTGGTTTAATAATAGAAGAACAGCACAGTTGTTCTTCAGTCAGCCTTGGACATAAAACACAGCCACCTCCCGTGGAAGAGAATGTAACTCAGAAACTCCGTCACCTGGAAATCTGTGCTGATGAGTTTCCTGGATCCTCAGCCACCTACCGAATACTGGAGGTAACCTCCCTTTATTGTCCTGGTAGTGGCGTTAGTGAGGCTGTTTTTTTATGCACATAGGGTGGCAGTAGAGAGGCTGACCACCAAAGTAACTTCTGACTGATGAACTTGACTAGACTGGACCCATATGTTGGCCTGGAAACACCTCCATTTTTGAACTAATGAAATGCCCTAGATGCACACCAGATACCTGGTGGTCATGGCAAACAAAGACAGATCACCTGCTATCTGGGAGCATTATATTGCATCCAAAAGTTGTAGCATCCTGCTGTACCTGCCATCTAGTAAAGAGTCCCAGGTCAGAAGATAACTTTTGTTACTTCTAAGATAGTTGTGGGATGGAGAGGTTAATTGGGGTGGTGCCTACTCTCAATTGTGGGAGAGTTCTTGTCTTCTCAGTTTGGATGTGTGGCAGAGGCTAGGCTAGACCTGAAAAGGTGTCTAGGGTGGGCACTGTAACGAATATTCACAGAAGTGACTACACACTCCACCGGAAGCTGACTAGTTTTGGGACTGAGTCCTCTGGCATGACTTTGTGCTCGTCCCTTACCCAGCAGAATGGGACTTCTGCCTCTCTCTGCCTCATAGTTGTTACGGGGGTTAATTGAGATAAGGTATGTAAAATGACTGAGAATAGTGTCTGGCACACAGTAAGCCCTTAGTAAATGGTGCTGTTTTTATTATTACCACACCCAGCACTGAATTTAGGACGGTGTTGCCGTGGTCCTCCTTTCATGAATTTTTCAACCCAGTCTGCTAGAAACATTTTTCCAATAATGGTATAGTGGAGCTCAGTAAGAAAATGTTTTGTTTACAGGACTGTTTGCCAAAACTCAGAAAGTAAAAGCAGCCCATGCCCTTTTTTCCAGACCATCTCCCTCCCGCTAATGAAAGCCCATGCTCTCATCTTTTATGGCTACCTCTTTAAGGGTTCCTGAGGTCAAGGGCAGGGAATGTCATGGGTACTGTTTAGCTCTGGTCACTACACCTTCCCTAATACAATTACGCAGGATTATCCATTGTTGATTATTTATCTAGCTTTAGGGAATTAATTCTTTGGAAAGTTCTGTGATTAATAGTTCATTTCTGTCTACAGGTTGGTTGTGGTGTGGGAAACACAGTCTTTCCAATTTTACAGACTAACAAGTAAGTTTGTTGTAAAGTTTAACTACATGACAGCAAAGAAGAGAAAAGTGAGGGGTTGTTGTTTCTTAGAAGTCTTACTGCATCCAAGTGGTAATAGTGGTTGTTGGGAACTGTGGGTTATAGGAGATTAGATGTCTACATTATCCATTTACGGATTGTTTTGACTTAATTTTATTTATAAGTTATCTTTGTCATCAGGGAAATTAGTGGGTATTAAACCTGTTACGTTGTTAATATATGGTGCCTTCATATTTTAACTCGGCTACATAGGAAAGAGAATAGACATAGTACAGTTTGTAATCTAATTGTTGTGCTGTTTTTTCTGCCCATTTCAGTGACCCAAGACTCTTTGTTTACTGTTGTGATTTTTCTTCCACAGCTGTAGAGCTGATCCAGGTAAGTGCAGTGCTCCTATCACTAATTTTCACTGACTTAAGGGGGAAAGGGTCTGCTAAAAATCAAGGTCTCTAGCTATTTTCTTATTGTACTGTGGTCTGAAAGTAAAAGATGTACTGAAACAGCATGGAGTAGAGGAAAGGGCCAAATGTGAATACAGAATCTGTTGCTTGCCTGCTGTGAAACTTGGGGCGGGTCTCTTGACCTACCCAAACTCATGTTTTAAGGATTAAAATGATATGATTATTTCATTCAGGATTCTTTGAGTTACAAGTTACAGAAACTTCTAGACAAACTCAGCTAAAGGGAATGTCATAGAACTCAAGGGCGTAAAGTGTAGCCAGGACTAAAACTCAGCCCTGAAAAGGTGTCAGGTACCAAAGGCAAACTGGCTGGCTGGTGAGATGTTGCCACCCCCTCCTATCACAACACCTCCCTCAAGTTCACAGTGTCTTATCTCTCATTGCCCATTTGCCTTTTGTTTTGTTTTTTCTTTGCAGACCAGCTTTCTCTAATAGGTTTTTCCTGGTTTTGCATGTGGCCTTGGCCTCAACGTACTTGCCCCTCCCAGTCCCTTACAAGTCTCCCCTCTTTAGGTGTTCCCAGAACCTCCCCTGAATGACAGTGTCTTGATTCCAAAGTCCCCAGAATGTCTGATTGACTCAACCCAGCTGACAGTCTACTTGCCCTGTTTCAATTAGCTGTGGCTAATGAGGAACAAAATCACATTTTTGGAGAAGAGAGATGTCAATAGGGAAGTTACCCTAAAAATGTGCGTATTACAATAATGTATGATGCTCCTAGCGTAGGAGCTCAGGAATTGGTAATAATTCCAGATTTTTTTTTTTTTTTTTTTTTTGCTTCACTGCTTGGCTTGCAGGATCTAAGTTCCCTGACCAGGGATCGAACCCAGGCCCCTAACAGTGAAAGCATTCCCTAACTGGACCGCCAGGGAATTCCCAATTCTGGAACTATTCTTGCAAACCTATACCAGACGAATGTTGAGGCTTATCCTTAGTTAATTTAATGATAATAAATTGTAGGTTAAATCTTCCACATCTAGAGAGAGAGATTTTCCTGGAGAATTCTATGATCTGTGTAATATGCTGTAGTAGGAGTTTAAATCATGCTTTTTCAGTACGTTTTGTTTTCCTCCTTATGAGGTTTCTCTTTGCCCTTTTGGTCACTTACCTTCCTGGTCATTTTCCAGTCCTCAGATCTGACTCCGCATCAGAATAAAGACTAAAATTAGAGGAGTTGGGAATGTTCCATTTTAAACATACCAATTAGATTCCACAGGGTCCTAGAGTTGTTCCTGATTCTTACCCTAAGAGTAAGAATGTTTGCCGTAATGGCAAGAACTATCTCCTCAGTGGGAAGAGGCGGTGATTACGTTTAAAGCAAGATAGCTTTTCTTGAGGCTATGTGAACAGTTTCTAGCCTGTGTCCTCTCTTCCATCTGTCTGCAGACAAATTCAGCATATGATCCTTCTCGGTGTTTTGCCTTTGTTCACGACCTGTGTGATGAAGATAAGAGTTACCCAGTGCCTGGGGATAGTCTTGATGTCATCATCCTCATATTTGTTCTCTCAGCAATCATTCCAGACAAGTAAGTTTTAGATCCCTTAGCCAGTAGCATAGCAAAAACAAAGCTTTGGTCAGGGACCTGGATATCAGAGTTGGAACCTAAATAAGAAGGATTTTATGAATGTTCTGATAGGCAGGAAGAAGCTCCTCCATCCTAGGAGCAATAGGAGCTTCTCAAATATTTTTCTAAATTTGTCTTGGAGTCCAACTTCTGGTTTAGCATCTAAACCTCTGCTTGTTGACTGCGGTGGTCGGTTCTTCTTATGATTATGGTTTAACATCCCCAGAGAGTGAAGGGGCTGTCTTAGTGGGTGTGTGGAAATTTCCTATTGACGATCACGTAGCATGATGTCTTAGAACTGTGGATGCCACAGCTATTAGAGAACATCCCATTATTGGCCTTTTAAATGCTTTCAATAAAAAAAGCTTATTAACAGCACAAAATTTACAGTGAAGTTTAACTCAGGTGTTCTCTGTATAAGTTCTTCGGAAAACTATAGTACAGGAGAATTCCGTAAAATCACGATTAGATAAAAGGAAAGTCAGTTGGTTTACCCTAAAAGATACCATTAAAGTCTCCTAGACAGGCAGCCAGTTGTCCCAACAAAGATGAAATACTGTCTCAAGGAGGCAGTAGCATTCGGGGCAGTTGTGGGGGGTGGGGGGTGACTGACTCTCTCTAGCCCACATTTCCTCTAGGGTAGCATTGTGTCATCTGACCTGACAGGGATATTGTGAGTGAGAAATAAAGGCAGGTGGAGGATGGCCCAAACAGCTTGGCATGGTTTTAAACATTAATTGCAAAAGCTTACATGGTGTACACTTTTAAAAACTGATATGGACTGAAACAAAACATTAAAATTAAAAATTCATTATTCAATATTTAAATAGACTTTCAAATGGTTTTCGCAAGTTTGAAGCATTTATACTTTTGCAGTGGTTAAAGCTGAAACCTGCACTGAGACTCTGTATATGGAAAGTGCAGTCAGAAGTGTAAAGCACTCTGCCCAGAGTTCTCATTTGCATACAGACTGTATCACCATGTAAATTGTAAGTTCTTGAGGTTCAGTCTTCATTTAACAGATGGAAAGATGCAGGCTGCATTCAAAGAGCTTGGGCCTAGTGGGGCAGGCAGATGGGTCAACTAGCAGTCTCCACACCGGGTGGTCAGGGGTCCTCTCAGAGATCCGTGGGAACCTGGTGTAGGATTGGCTTCCCCATGAGGAGTGGGAAGTGAATCAGGCAGAGAGCACGTAACTTCCCCCGCGGTGGACCTCTGCTGAAGAAGCAGGCCTCGTCAGACCTCTTCATACTGAAGGCAGTGGATCGAAGGCACAGTTGTGAGCAGGCAGCAGAAGGCACATGAGAGGTTTGGGCGTGTGCTCAGGTTATAACTGAAACAAGAGCAGAGGAGATTTCAGGACTTTTCGGGATATGCTACAGGGGAGAGGAACCCTATTCTTAAAGAGATCTGATCTTCATTCCCTGCTGTCCCACAGGATGCAAAAGGCTATCAACAGGCTAAGCAGGCTTCTGAAGCCTGGAGGGATGATGCTTCTGCGAGATTATGGCCGCTATGACATGGCTCAGCTTCGGTTTAAAAAAGGTATTTTCCCACTATAATCACAACAATGGCTTTGCCATAAGAATAGTCATACAAATCAGTGGAATAAAATAGAGACTCTCGAATTATATAGTTCCATACATAAAGCCATTTAATACATGATAAGGGTGGTATGTTTTTGAAGACTTGTATAATCTAGGTATTAGGGAGGTCTTTTTTAGAAAAAGGCATTTGATTACATAAATAGTTTTAATTGTGGTATGGCAAAAGATGCCATTAAAAAGTTAAAAGACAAATGACAGATTGAGGACAAATATTTTGAGTTAAAGGAACAGATAAAGACAATGTCAGTGCTCTTCAAGCAGGGCTGTTGCCAAACTGATAAGGGAAAAGATCAGTGACCCACCAAAAAACAGACAAGAAATGTTTTAGAGTTGATTTACTAAAGAGCAGATCCAAATGGCCGAAACCAAAACTTCAAGAAGATAAAAATAACAATGAGATACCTATTGCTGGCTGATTCAGAGAAAGAGATACACTGTTCCATTATTGGTAGAAATAGGAATGGTTACGGGTTTTCTTTAAACATTCTAGTGTTATCTATCCAATCCAACAGTCCTTTTGGGATTTATTCAAGAACCAGCACATAATATGTGTATAATAAGCAAAATCTTGGAAACAAAGTGACTGCCTCTGGATAGGGGAATGTTGTGCATATCACATGAGGTAGACCCCATACCACTGGTCTTGGGGGGGTTTCCATGCTATATTACCAAGTGAGAAAAGCAGTGTGCACATGGGTATTTTAAACTTAATCCCATGGATAACAGTAACTGGGGAAAAATAAGATTATTTTGACATTCAAAAGGTATAGAAGGATTGATTACATGTCAGGTTGTTAAATTGACAAGGTCAGGGGGTTTAGCAGCAGGAGGGGAAGTGTGTGTCCTTGCTAAAAACAGTATATATGTGATCATATTTATGAATGTGCATGTGGATACGTGGAGAGACATGCAAAAAGACAGTCACTAAAACAGGAATAGTGGCTGTCTCAAATTTCCTTAAACTTAGCTATATTCCTTGAGGTTTTTTTAAACATGTTTTTAGAGGGGCAGAAGGCTGTTTAGAAAGTTGTTTCTGTTTTTAAACAAAGTGTATGCGCTATTATTTAATCGGGGAGGGAGGGGGAAACAAGCTATTTTCATCATGAAACAGAACTGTAGAACAGGGGGCTGAGAATTGCATGTGTTAGCTAACACTGAAGTTTGATTATTCCGCTTGGGCTGCTCTTCTCCAAAGCACCATTCCTTTGTAGGAGAGAAATTGCAGATTCCTGCAAAGTACCAGTGTAACCAAGAAAAGGATCCGTTCTTGGCCCAAGAAATTGATATCTTGATGCACATTTGATTGGCAATGAAATTGAAAGAAGTGCTTTAAAGTTTCTCTGGTCTTTACCACATCACTCTGCAGGTCAGTGTCTGTCTGAAAATTTCTATGTGAGAGGCGATGGCACCAGAGTGTACTTCTTCACACAAGGTATGAAAGCACTCGTCTTTATGCTGACAGCCCCCACAGGGCCAGATTACATGTTCCTCCGTGTGCTTTCAGAAGTGAAATCATCTGGCCCCTTCTATCTTTTGCAGCCTCTTCTCTGCCCTTCCCCACCTCTCAGCCTACCTTCAGCCACCTTGAACCACTCACTGTTCTCCAAGTAGGCTCAGCTTGTCGGAGCCTTCTGTCCCTCCTTTGCTCTTCTGCTGGCTGCTCTTCCTCTCTATCACTTTGTCCAAAACAGGAACCTGCCCATTTTGCAGGACTCCACTGTAGCCGTTTCAGCCTCTAAGCTGGGTGGTACCTTAGGTGCACCTGAGTTACAGTGAACTCATGGCCCCCTGGGTTCCAGGTATAACTCAGAACTGCTCTCCTCTGCTGCTTGTCCTGCTGCTGGTTTCCTCCTCCTCCAGTGCCTTATGAATGCTTCATTCCTGGGCCGTTTTTCAGGTCACATACTTTTTTGAGCCTTTAGTTAGTGATGGAACCTCTCTCCTAAAAAAAAAAAAATGGCTTTGACATGCCATATATATCAATTTTTGCATATAATTGTAAGGTGTACATAGAACCCTAGAAAATTCTTTCCCATCAGCTAACTCTTAGAGGGGTTCTCCCTGTGGATTCCAGGCTGCCCTTCACACATGGTTTGCCTTCCCCTACCTAAATGTGGACTTGCTGCTACCAAGCCGCTACTGCATGTGTAACTAAATAATACTGCTCAAGCCACTTAAAATCTATAAATAAGGACAGCAATCTCACAGAGTGCCATTTAACATGGGAAGTGGTAGGCACAGTGCTTTTTCTTCAGGGGAAAATATGTAAACATCTCTTTCCAAACTAGATGAACTGGACACACTTTTCACTACTGCTGGACTGGAAAAGGTTCAGAACCTGGTGGATCGCCGGTTGCAAGTGAATCGAGGGAAACAACTGACAATGTACCGAGTGTGGATTCAGTGCAAATATCGTAAGCCTCTTCTGTCCAGCACCAGCTGAGAGGCACCTGCTCCTGACAGGCGAGGTCATTGGGGCTTTTTAAAAAGAACGTCCACAAATGGTGTCTTGTAGATATTAAACCATGCAAGGGTTCCAACAGATTTGAACCTAGGAAGAATTATTTTATATCAAGATGCTAACCATTTTTTATAAAGCAGAAACTAACACACCATTGTAAAGCAATTATACTCCAATAAAGATGTTTTAAAAACAACAACAACAAAAAAAGATTCTAACCATTTTTGCTTCATATTTGTGAAGCCCTGTGATATATACTTTTCTCAAGATTTTTTCTTACTTGGAGATCTCAAAGAATCTTTCTTGCCATTTTGTAACTTAATAGTTGAAATGTTATTCATGGGAATCAAAGAATTTATTTCCATGTGTAAGTATTATATATGGTGAAGTGAATGACTGAGTTGCATTAAATTAGTTGAGGATTCAAATGCCTGGACTAAGAAACTGATACAAAGATGACTAAAGGTCTCATTCAGTGGTCATCAGGGACGCAAATTAGGAAGAATCACCTGTCTTTGGATATTTTCCTGACTCAAAAAAAGAGCATCAAAATATGGTGTCCTTGTTAAGTATTTGGTCATGGTCTCCGCTTGACGTTACTTCCATGGAATTTTAAGTACTGTTTCCCCATCTAAGTAACCTGCATGTAAAAAAATTAAAAGGATCTTCACTTTTAGGAAATTGTCTTTCTGTGTGTGCCCTTAAATGTTTGACTGAGAGACATTTTAGCCATTTCACTTCTGAATGTGATCCTTTCATCCCTGTTACTTTTTTAATGTGATCGCCCCCGTTGATGGTCCACAAACTATATGATGTGTTCTTCATTTTACCGAATTAAGAATTTTCAATTCTTCATTCCTACATTTTGGGTTTTTAACTCAAACTTTAATATTCTCATAATCGTTTATTTTATTTATAAAAATATGTCATAAGCATTTATTTTAATAATTCCAAACTTATAGAGAAGTACAGTACCAGAAATACTGTGAGAATAGTCAACTTTTTTCTGAATCTTTTTATCTTTTTTTTTTTTTTTTGGCCACACTGCATGGCATGCGGGATCTTACTTCCCTGACCAGGAATCAAACCCGTGAACCCTGCAGTGGAAGCGCGGAGTCTTAACCACTGGACCGCCAGGGAAGTCCCTTGAATCATTTTTTTTTTTTTAAAGATTTAATTTTAGTTATTTTTGGCTGTGTTGTGGGGCTGTGTTGGTTCGTTGCTGCGTGCGGGCTTTCTCTAGTTGCAGCAAGCGGGGGCTACTCTTCATTGCGGTGCGCGGGCTTCTCACTGTAGTGGCTTCTCTTGTGGAGCACAGGCTCTAGGTGCGTGGGCTTCAGTAGTTGCAGCACCCAGGCTCAGCAGTTGTGGTTCGCGGGCTCTAGAGCACAGGCTCAGCATTTGTGGTGCACGGGCTCAGTTGCTCCGCGGCATGTGGGATCTTTCCGGACCAGGGCTGGAACCCGTGTCCCCTGCATTGGCAAGCAGATTCTTAACCACTGTGCCACCAGGGAAGTCCCCTTGAATCATTTTTAAGAGTAAGTTGCAAGGTGATAGCCCAACACTGCTGCATATTTTATACTGTGTAATTCGTGTAACTGAAGATGTTATCCTATATCACCAAATATATCCATCAGAAGTGGATAATTAACATGGAAGTAGAAATTAACATGGAAATCCTACTATCCACAGATAACCAAGTTTTCTCAATGGTCCCAATAATATCCTTTATCATCAAAAAAAAAAAAAGGCCTTCTGTTGCATGTAGTAGTCATTTCTCAGTCTCTTTCAGTCTGGAACAATCCTTGAGGTTTGTTTTCGTGACCTTGACATTTGAAGATTACAGGCTATTTTGCAGACTGCCCTCAAATTGGGTTTGTTAATGCCTCATGATTTGGTTCAAGTACGTATTTTGGGCAGGAATATCAAGTGATGCTATTGTGGTCCATGATTTTGATGAACCCTGGTGGTGGTGGTGTTAACTTTGATCACTTAATTGGGGTGGTGCCTGCTTGGTTTCTCCACTGAAAACTTCCTAATAACTATTTTGTAGGGTGGTGCTTTGAGACTAAATATCCCATTACTCATTAAACTCTACCCCTTAGTTTCAGCATCTATTGCTGTTTCTTGGCTGAATTACTACTATGATGGCAGCCAAGTAATGTTTTTGAATCCCACATTCCTCCTACACTTAATTGGTTGGCATTCTACCATAAGGAAGGCTTCCTTTTCTCTATTCATTTGCTTATGGACTCATGGGTTTCTGTTTTACTCAATGATTATTATATATTACTATCATTTTGATACTTTGATTATGATATTGATGCTCATATTGTCCCAGATTTGGCCAGTGGGAGCCCCTTCAAATGCTTCTGTGACCTTTTGACATGTGCAGGAAGCAGGAAAAGACTCCGCTTTTTTTTTTTTTTTTTTTAATTTTTATTCATTTATTTTTTGGCTGCGTTGGGTCTTTGTTGCTGCGTGCGGGCTACTCATTGCGGTGGTTTCTCTTTGTTGCGGAGCATGGGCTCTAGGTGCACAGGCTTCAGTAGTTGTGGCTCGCGGGCTCTAGAGCGCAGGCTCGGTAGTTATGGCGCATGGGCTTAGTTGCTCTGCGGCGTGTGGGATCTTCCTGGACCAGGGCTCGAACCCATTTACCCTGCATTGGCAGGCAGATTCTTAACCACTGCGCCACCAGGGAAGTCCCAAGACTCGGGTTTTATACCTACGTGCAAAGCACAAGGTAGGTGCTGGGAAGATGGAATAAAAACTGTTCCTGTTATGAATGCATTAAAGATGCTGAGGGAAGGTCTTTAGTGTATCATTTAATATATCTGTTCTTCATTTCAAAGGACAAATGAAATACCATTCCAGCACTTCAAGCACAAGTTGTTCCAGGCTCACCTTGTACTTTCTCTGCCCCAGTCTGAACCAGCTATTTCCCCCAAGGAGTTCTAGTTTCTTTTAACAGAGCAAGGTATTTAGAAACCAAGCCAAGGGTGCTCATTGCTATTGTGGTGCCTATTCCCAGGCCCCCTCAGTGGATGGAGTTCAGGGATATATGTATGTGTACATACTTACATCTATATTTCTGTACTTAAATATATATTGAAAACCAGTTCAAACCAGTACCTTTGATTCCAGTCCAACACCACAGGATTTATTCTAGTTTTTATTCTTTCTCTCTGTACTTGTTCTCTTTTCCAACAATCCCAAATGCCCACAATCCTCAGCATACTGGGATAATCCAGTCATATATAACCATTCTTTTGTCACCACACATGGATGCCCTCTCACCTCTTGGGCTCTGACACCCTCTCCAAGCCACTGTTTCCATCATTACCTCACCTAGACACCCTCCTCACCCAGACACCCTCCTGCCCTGGATTCAGCACCCCACAGAGCCGCCACCACCCCTCTGCACCTGCACTAACACCTACCTTGCTTGGTTTCACCTGTTGAGTTTTAAAAGATAGGAGGAAAGGAGCTCCCATCTTTTCCATTGTAATGAATTTATTTAATATGAAAACACGGGGGCTTCCCTGGTGGCGCAGTGGTTAGGAATCCGCCTGCCAATGCAGGGGACACGGGTTCAAGCCCTGGTCCGGGAAGATCCCACATGTTGTGGAGCAGCTAAGCCCATGCACCACAACTACTGAGCCTGCGCTCTAGAGCCCGTGAGCCACAACTACTGAGCCCACGTGCTACAACTATTGAAGCCCGTGTGCCTAGAGCCCGTGCTCCTCAACAAGAGAAGCCACTGCAATGAGAAGCCTGTGCACCACAACGAATAGTAGCCCCTGCTCGCCGCAACTAGAGAAAGCCCGTGTGCAGCAATGAAGACCCAGTGCAGCCAAAAATAAATAAATTTAAAAAATAAAATAAAATGAAAACACTGAGTCACTGGAATGTATTTCATTTGTCTTTTGAAATGAAGAACAGCTATGTTAAATGATCCACTAAAGACCTTCCTTGCAGAAGTCTGCAAGGCTGTGATAGACTTCACCTCAGAGGTCATCTACACCCGGCCAGCTGAGGCGGCACCTCCAACAAGGTCTCCATCCATGCAGCAGTAACGGGACTCCCAGTGGAGGAGGTGGTCTGCCTCAGTGCTGGCATCAGCACCGCTCGCTACATGCTGATGGTGGCAGATGCTGTGATTGAGAAATTTGCTTCAATTAAGAGTGAAATTGAAAAACTGAAGATGAACAAGGACCACTTAGAGAAGGTTTTACAAGGTGGGTCAGCAAAAGCCAAAGAATTAGCATATCCCATGTGCCAGGAGATGAAAAAATTGGTGGGGTTTCTATAAGTTTCAACTAGTCACAAAAAGGCTTTTCTATCTTTTGGTCTGCTCACTCCAGTAAAGGCAGCTTTCCTCACGAGAAAAATTATAGTTTGGGGACACTTAATTTGGTACACCTGATCATTGGCTTCATTTGATGAATAATGATTTGTAGCTTTCAAAAACAGAACAAGAAAACCTTCCTTTGGCATCGCTGAAGCATTTCAAAGCAACAGGAACAATTTTTATTCCATCATCCTAGCACCTGCCTTGTGCTTTGGGCTTAGATATAAAAGTTGAGCCTTTTCCTCCCCCTCTCCCGCTCCCTATACCTCTCTGCCATCTGCCAAGCTCTCTGACTCTCAAGCTAACTTGAACTCTGTAAGGGACTTTGCATAATTTTTCAGCCTTGGAATCACTAATGGGGTGCAGAGGACAATTAAACATGGTCAGGGTAGATTAAAGTATGACCTTAGTGCCACTCAAAAAAATACAGGCTGCCTGGACTGTAAGTCTGACTCCAGTCTGACTTGGTACTCTTTTTTGTTTTGAATTTTATTTTATATACTTTTTTATACAGCAGGTTCTTATTAGTTATCTGTTTTACACATATTAGTGTATACATGTCAATCCCAATCTCCCAATTCATGCCGCTACCCCCCACCCCACCCCCCCAGCCACTTTCCCCCCTTGGTGTCCATACGTTCTCTACGTCTGTCTGACTCAATACTCTTAAAGCAAGAAAAATGCTGTGTTGGCTGGAAAGGTAGCTCCACATGTGAAACTGCTCAGGAAGTTGTGTGGTTTAGATTGAGTCTAGTAGCGAAGTGTTTCTGAAACTGATCTTCCTAAGTGGTGTTAATTTGGCTGAGGAGATAAATTCAGCATTGTTTGAAACATGAGGGACAGTTTAATTTGAGACAGGTGCACCAGAGCTATTAGAGAGAAGCTGTGTTCCTGAAGGTGGTGCCCAGGGTCAGGGTGTAACACTGTCACCTGGAGACCATGGGTTCTTACGCCTCAGAAGTGATTCATCTCCTGATTTTGTGTGCTTCATCTTGAACCTGGCCTCTGCTAATGACATCAAATCTATGCTTTGCAATGGGTCCACTACCTGCCTTCATGTGAGTTCATACTCTCTTGGGCTCTGACTAGGAAATTAGGGCCTTGGAAACTTAGTAGGAAAAGGAAAATCTAACGTACTAAGACATCCTACTTTCCTCTAATTGATTCCTATCTTTGATTAAAGACGTTACTTTAGTAATAGTAGGGGGTTCTATCCGTGGCTTAAAAGATGAACTGAGGACAAGCAGCTTCTTTCACTCTGTTCACAAAGGCCTTTTTTTTGGTTTGTGGCTGCAGCTGCTATTTTCAGCGCCGGGCTGCATCGATGCGTTGCACGTTTTTATATGCTTCTTAATTCGGTGTGCAGGTTGATTTGGGAGCCTGGGTTGAGAGGTGGGAGGAGTGCTGGTGAAGAATTTTGCAAGTAAAAACACCAAAATGGTGTGTCACAGCCACCTCACTTTACTCCAGTGAATTTCTAGGTGCAAGATTGGATATCGATTGTCTCTTGACTGTAGTCAGTGGAATGTACTACATGACCAAGTTACAGGACAGACAGCCACAGTCAGATTCCATGCTCCAGTGGGGGCCCTGAGACACAGCAGCCAGTAACCTTGACCAAGGGCTCAAACTTGGCATCTTCACCCTGAGGTAAGCCCCAAATTGCATGCATTCATTCATCCCCCACCTTCCTTTCTCCATTAAAACTTAAAATATCCAGGGCTTCCCTGGTGGCACAGTGGTTGAGAATCTGCCTGCCAATGCAGGGGACATGGGTTCGAGCCCTGGTCTGGGAGGATCCCACATGCCGCGGAGTAACTGGGCCCGTGAGCCACAACTACTAAGCCTGCGCGTCTGGAGCCTGTGCTCCGCAACAGGAGAGGCCGCGATAGTGAGAGGCCCGCGCACCGCAATGAAGAGTGGCCCCCACTTGCCGCAACTAGAGAAAGCCCTGGCACAGAAACGAAGATCCAACACAGCCATAAATAAGAAGAACCACTGATTCATTGTAAAAAAAAACAAAAACAAAAACAAAATATCCAGGAATTCCCTGGTGGTCCAGTGGTTAGGACTCCACGCTTTCACTGCTGAGGTCCCAGGTTCAATCCCTAGTTGGGGAACTAAGCCCATGGCACAGCAAAAAATAAATAAATAAACTATCCTTAGAAGGAGCCACACTTTAAACACTTCCACGGCGAGGAGCAGGACTGGAGAAAGCCCTCACATACGGGGCTGCCAGTGAGCCCCCCACGCCCTGCTCAGCCTTGCTTCCCATTGCTGAACATTTATTGGGTGATTAAGGCTGACACTCAGTGGAGCTCAGGAAATGATGAATTCCTTGGGGGAACTTTGTATTCTCAGCACTTAGCTGAGTAGCAAGCACCTGGCCCACAGTCGTGCACGATGCATGAGGACTGAATGACTAAATAGCTTCTTCCTGCCATGCCCCCACCCCCGACAACAGACATGCATTGGCACACAGTTTGTATTTAACTTCAGAAGACCGTAGTGTACAGGACTGTGGTTGCAAGTATCAGCAGCTCAAGCTGGCTTAAGGGAGAAAACAGAAGGTAGGGGGACACAGAGGGTCTCATGGACGCCCAGGCAGAAAGGTAGAGGGGCCTCAGGAGCCCTGGGAAGTGTGTACTCACCAGCACTCCCCAGTCTGGCCAAGGACCTTCCCTGCTCCTTGGTCCACTTGTAGGAGGCGACCATCAACCCTAAGGCTTGATGTCTCTGTAATATGAGTGTGTTTGTGTGTGTGTGTGCACACACACATTTAGGAGTAAGCAGTTGCCAGAATGGGTTTACAGACCAAGCAGAGTCCCCAAAAGGCATCCACAGAGCACCCTTTATGTGACATCTGGGCACCACCGTTATTTACTTGATCTTTTTAAATTACTTACATTCTTAAATTTATTTTTAAAGGAAACTATATCACTGTGATAAATGTAAAATAAGTATCATTTGTCCTGAACAAAAGTATTTTTTAAAAAGAAATACAATGAAAACAAGAGAATAATACAAGTTCTATCTGGATCCCATTGCTGGTCAAAAGCTCTGAGCCCCAGGCCTGGAAACACCGCAGTGAACAGAGCAGAGTCACAGCTGTCCCGGAGCTCACACTTAAATGGGGGGATTCCAACAATAAACCCATAAAACATGAGTCAGGTGGGCATATGCCAGGAAGAATCGAGCAGGGTAGGGAGGATAGAGAGGTGACAGGGAGCAGGGGAAAGGGCCCTCTGAGATGGAGTGGGCAGAGAAGATCTGGAGGAGGTGACATTTTTCATGGGATGCGTGGGGGCAGAGCCTTCAAGGCAGAAGGAACGGCCACTGCAAAGGCCTAAGGATCTTGGTAGACTCCACCCCACGGCATGGGCAACACTGCATCTCAAATAGAAGCTTAGGGGACCGTTGCTCACTCTTGTAATAAAAGTATCTGCCTTTAGCACCTTTTAATAAGCATATTACTGGGAGTTTGCTGGTGGTCCAGTGGTTAAAACTCCACCTTCCAATGCAGGGGACTCAGGTTCGATCCCTGGTCGGGGAACTAAGATCACACATGCCGCGGGGCAACTAAGCCTGCGTGCTCTACAGCCCGTGCGCCACAACTAGAGAGCCCCGCATGCCACAACTACCGATTAATTTAAAAAACTAATTAATAAGAGTATTACCCAAATGCACTAAGAAATTAGCGAGAATGATTACTTGTCTCCTTCAGACCCTCAGGTCCAGAATCTGGATTCTTCTCGGTTCATTTAGGGACTATTAAAATTATGAAGGCAGCCCAGCTCACGAGAGTCTGTTATATAAACCAGGATTATTGATCTGTGATCTGAGGCATACCTGACAAGCCAAGGGGATCTCCCCAGGAAAGGAAGCTGCTTGAGAAACTGAAGATCAGAAGTTGATTGCTAAGAATACACCAGAGTCTCAGAGTCAGTGGCACAAAGAGAGGCTTCTGTCAAGCCGAGGCTGTCCCGAATCCCCGGTCTGCGCGGGTGAGGCAACCACTGAGGAGATCTGTGGTAACACTACCTGGCATTTGTTTAGACCTTGATACTCTAAAAAGGCTTTTCATATGTTTAATCCTCACAGCACCCCTGTGAAGTATAATTATCTCCTTTTTACAGATGAGGAAATCTGAAGTTCAGGGAGAATAAATGGTTTACCAAGGTCAGAGGACTAGTGTTAATCATAAGGTAATTAGCCTAAGATTAAGGAGGGGTGGTTTGTTATAAATGATATTTGACATAATATAGGGGCTTAAACATTCTTGGCTCCAACCAACTGTGCCTGCCCGGGAACATGTCACACCTGCTCAGAGGTTAACCCTGTTGTGAGGAGGAGAGATTCCTGGGCCCCATCTGCCCCAAATCTCCCAAGGGAAAGAAGAACACTGCAGCTGTCAGAAGTGTAATCAAAAGTCCATGAAATCAGCTACATAAATTATGTTGGTTTTGCAACATTGTACAGTTTGCAACATTTTCATCAAAATAGAAAATTTTAACCCACCACCTTTACCCTGTGGCCCTGCCTGCGAGGTGAGGCTCAGCCTGGGGTGAAAGGAGGACCTGGATTCGTGCCTCATCTTCCCAAGGGTCTCCACTGGGCTGGGGCCAGTGTCATGGACCGTGTCCTGTTGAGTGGCACCCATGCTCAGTGCTCAGAAGGGCCCTCGCCAGGTTCAGTGCTCTGCTGTCACCATCTTGAAATTCTTAACAATTTTTTAACAAGGGCCTCAATCCTGCTGCTGCTGCTGCTTCCTTGCTGCTTCTTCCTCCCTCTTCCTCCTTCCCCAGGAAAAAGGGGTCTTCTCTTCCCATCTCATCAGCTGGTCCTTGGTGGCCCTGGGTTGGGCCTTTCACCCAGGGCAGGACCCCCTGCCTGCCTTGGCTCTTTCTGCCTTTCCAAGCCCCTCCCCCCATCAGGAGGGCCTTCCAGACATGCTGAGCCTGGACCCCCACAGTTCACTGCTCCTGCTGGAAGGGCCCTGTACGCACCCTATCTCCTCATAGCCGCTACCATCTCCTCATTCAGGGCTCAGCTGCAACATCCCCCCTCTGAGACTCCTTTCCCACCAACAGCCTTGACCAGTGTCACCGCCACTCCTCAGAGCCCTCCCGTGCCCTCACTCACGCCACATTATGAGGCTTTATCGTATTCCTGACACCTGGAACTATTCTTATTTGTTTATTGTCTGCCTCCTGCCTCTAGACTATAAGCTCCTTGGGTTCAAGAGACTTTGTCTACTTTGTTCACAGTTGTATCCTCAGTACCTACAATGGAGTCCTGCACATAGTTGGTGCTCAATAAATACTTACTGTGTAGGTGAGTGCACAGAGGTGCTGGTTCCACAGAGAGATCAGGCATCAAAGTGAGGAAAGTCAAGTTCTGGCATCTAATCCAGCAGGAAATAATGGGGCTGGAGATGGAAGCCCGAGATGGAAGCCCAAGCTGTTAGCCCAGGGCCTGTGGACAGAAGTTGCCCGGTAAATGTGTCTCAGGAGCCAGGCATACCTGGGAAAGAGTAGGGAGTAAGAGCCCACAAGAGAGCAAAGCTGCTCAGCTCCCCAAGGGAGGGGGCCCACTCAGGGTGGTTTCATGGTACAGAGATTGCAACAGAGTGAACAAGCTGATCCACTTTGAATCTTTAAATGCCACCAACACTTGGATAATTCCCAGATCTATGGCACGAGCTAAGGATCTCACTTGAGCCTTGAACTAGTTTATCTAAATACCTCCTGATGTCTCTCTCCCCTAGAAGGCCCTCAGGCACCTCAAACTCTGTCTGTCTGTCCAAAGCAACTCATAAGAGCACAGACCAGGATTGAAATCCTGGAGTCACTAATTCATTTGTTCTCTGCATCATCTTGGCTCAGTTACCGGATTCCTCTAATTCTCAGTTTCCTCAACTGTCGATCAGGTATGAACAATAATAATCCAGCAGCCCTAGCGGCCCCCATAACTCCATCCTAACTCCTTGAGGGGACAGCACTGAAAGCCAACCTCTGTGGGCTATTATGTATTTATAAGGCTAGTTTGCGTAAGGCACACTTTATCATATGTTGTGTATTTAGCAGTTATATAGATGGTATGTCCCTTGGCAACTTTTGCCTGGAGAGAATAACCATGTGTTCCTGAGTCTTGTTAAGATTGTAGCAAGAAGCACTAATCTACATTTCTTCTCTAAAGTCTCAAAGAACAGTGAAGAGGAGATAAAACCTTTGAGCTTCCAGTGAGTTTCAGGTTGTTGCCCTCAGCCAGAGTCAGCTTCTTCATGAGGCACAGGGCACAATCTCCTTTACAGTGCAGTGACTTCGGCCCACAGTACTTTTAGGGGCCCTTGAAAACGTTTTAATTTGATTTATTTTAAAACCAGAAGAGGGGAATTCCCTGGTTTTCCAGTGGTTAGGACTTTGCACTTTTACTGCCAAGGGCCCAGGTTCAATCCCTGGTCGGGGAACTAAGATCCCACAAGCCCACAAGCCGCCTGGTGCAGCCAAAGATTAAAAAAAAAAAAAAAAATTTTAATAAATTAAAAAAAAAACCAGAAGGAAAAAATGAATAGTTGGTAATGAATATATGATAATGAAGGCAGCCTAGGTTATGTTTGTTTTTATACCAGTACATTTATAAAAAAAAAAATTTTTAATGAATGGAGGAAAGGGCTCATGAAATCAAAAGTCCCCAGGGCCCATGAAAGTCACAATGTGACTAGGCCCCTCAGGTGGCATCAGCCTCCCAGATGGAGGGGCAGAGTTGATGGAGGTAGATGTGGCTGAACCCCTCACTCTACCTTCCCCCTCTGCCCAACCCACACTGTCTCAGGGAAACATTTGTGGAGAGAATTGTTGTGTAAAGTCTTTAGCATTTCTGTATGCATGTAGGGCAGTCTAACTGTTTGAGCAAAGTCTCAGTGGGTCAGGAATTTGGAATGGTGGCATCCGTGGCATCGAGGAACAAAATCCAGGCTTTTTACATTTATTCGTACAGAAATGATTTCCACAAATGGCATTTTCCTGGAGCACAGAAGAGCAGGACTTCTTGGGAGGATGTTACAGAGCAGGTAACCCTTGGGCAGGGTCTTGGAAGATGAAGAGTTTACCAAATGAATGGGTATGGGATGATGGTGTCCAGCCAAAGAAATGGAATTTCACAAAGACCCATTTATGGGGGAAGAGCAGCAAATGGACAGGATCATGGCTGTTCTGGAAGGATGGTACATGGGACAGTTCTCTGAGAAAGAAATGGAAAATTTTATTGGCGCTAACCTGAGGATTATAACCCAGGAGACAGTCTTTCAGAAAACTCTGAGGACTGTTCCATAAGTTAGAGGTCAAAGCACAGTATATAAGTTTTTGAGACAAAGGGTCCTACATCAAATGATGTATTATTGATAGTTGACACAATCCAGATCTACACATGCAAAGTGAGTAGTGGGTCATGGGTCATTGTGGCCCCTCACAAGATTAAGAAGGAAGGTTATTGCTTAAGAAGGTCTGGTTAATGCAGATGCGCACTACACACTAAAGGGGAGAGAGGAGGCCCAAATAGGCAAAGAAAAATTTTGTTTAAATTTTTCTCGTCTTGCCATAGAATATGAATTTTACTTCATCAATGCCATAATTAGGGCTTCAATCCAGAGAAGAAGGAAGAGATTTCAGGGTATGGAAGGAGAGCCTCCCAGTTTGAGCCACGCACGGCCATCCTGTGGGGCCATCCAGCAGCCAGATACAAATCTGAAACCAAGAAATTGGTAGGAAAGGATTTCAGTTAGGGAATCACCAGCATAAATGTGGTGGTTGGTTGAAGCCATTGCAGTGGGTGATATTGCAGTGAGAACCGAAAAAAAAAAAAATGGGAGAAAGAATCCAGATATACAATGAAAAAGCAGAAGCGGTGGAAGGTGAGGATCCATTCAAGGTTCATGGTTGGAGATTGACCAGGGAGGCGACAACAGAGCCGATGGAGGCTAACGGTGGTTGTCCTCAGCTGGTGTAATCCTGTTTTTTTTTCCCCTTGTTATTTTCTGTATTTTTTTTTTTTAATTTATTTTTTTTTATTTTTAAAAATTAATTAATTAACTTATTTATTTATTTTTGGCTGTGTTGGGTCTTCATTGCTGCACATGGGCTTTCTCTAGTTGTGGCGAGCAGAGGCTTCTCTTCGTTGTGGTGTGCGGGCTTCTCATTGCGGTGGCTTCTCTTATTGTGGAGCATGGGCTCTAGGCACACAGGCTTCAGTAGTTGTGGCACACGGGCTTAGTTGCTCCGTGGCATGTGGGATCTTCCTGGACCAGGGATCGAACCCGTGTCCCCTGAATTGGCAGGTGGATTCTTAACCACTGTGCCACCAGGGAAGTCCCTATTTTCTGTATTTTTTAACTCTTTTATCAGTAAGTATATATTGCCCTTTTTGGCTAAAATAGACATTTTATTGGAAAAATAAAAGGGGTAGTTCCCAATAGGTTAAGCGCTGCTGAGAGGCCGAGAGCACTGAAGGCTGAGCAGAGACTTAGAGACATTGCCCACCTTCTTCCCCCAAAACCGCTCCCCCGCCCCAACCCTCCAACCCCCAAGGGAACCAGTGCAACTCCTGGCAGCCATGTTTTCTTCCCCGTGACCTGTTCTTGGCCACAGATGATTGGACAGGGGTG
This sequence comes from Balaenoptera ricei, assembly GCF_028023285.1. Classification (NCBI taxonomy): domain Eukaryota; kingdom Metazoa; phylum Chordata; class Mammalia; order Artiodactyla; family Balaenopteridae; genus Balaenoptera; species Balaenoptera ricei. The sequence goes on along the minus strand of NC_082658.1, from coordinate 16,143,436 downwards.
TTCATGTGACACCAGCTAAGCCAATCAGAGCCCTCCCCAGGAGGTTGCCTGAAGAGGGCAGCGTGAGCTCAGAGCCGGGGCCGCTATACGCCAGGCAGGCCGATCTTGAGACCCAGGGTAAGGGCGTAGGAGCCAGAGGCGAGAGCCTGTAGAAACAAAAGACCCAAGGGGGTAAAGCCTGGGCATTTAAGGAACTAAATGGAAGCCAGGGCAGGGTCACCAGAAAGAATGGTGGAGGAGGTTGGACAAAGCCAGGACTAAGACCACCAGGGGCCTCAGAAACCCTGCTGAGTTGGGAGTTTTCTTATTACAAGGAGAAGCTGTTGGAGAGGTTTAAAAGAGGGATTGGTCCGACCTGAATTACAATTTTAAAAGATTAGCAATGCTGGAAAATGTGCTGGAGGGGGTGGGGGGCAATGGTAAGGAGCAGTTTGGAGGCTCCGGCGCTATGCAGACCCCTGAGGGTGGACCAGACGTCAGAGGCGGCGGGGAAGATGCAGGGAGCAGGGGTCCAGACAAGACCCAGTGGTTGGGGGGCTGGTGAGGGAAGGGTGGCATCAGGGCAGATGATAGGTGAGGGGGATGCTGTTATTGAGATGGGAAAGAAGGGAAGACGTTAAGACCTCAGTTTGGGCATGTTAAGTTTGAGGTGTTGATGGCCCGTCTCAGGGGAGGTGCTGAGAAGAAAGCAGTGGGGTACATCAGTCTGGAGTTGGGGGATGTCAGAGCTTGGATGCTGGAAATATGGGTGGCATCAGCATGCAGCTGGTGTTAAAGCCACCAGCCTAGATGAGACCACCTGGGAACTGGAGAGGAGGGGCCCAGCACAAAGGTCTGAGGTCCCCTAACATTCACAGGACTGGTAGAGGGGACAGAGCAAGGAAGGAGGGAGGAAACTGAATGTGTTTTGACCCAGAAGCTCACATTGGAGACTGCCCTGGGTTACCCCCCTGCCAAGGTCAGAGAGGGCTTTTTAGATTTGGTAAAGAAGTCACCCTGACTTTGAACACTCTGGGTGGAGTGGTGGATCTGAAAGTTAAATTGGGGTGGGCCTCTTCCCTGAATGAAAGCTGGATTAAAAAGTAGCTATGGAGGACCTTTTGGGGGCAAATGAAGAAATATGAAAATGGACTTTATATTAGATTATTGTATCAGCATTTAATTTCTTGGGTGTGATAATGGTCTGTGGTTATGAAACAGGGGGAAGGGGCTTCCCTGGCGATCCAGTGGTTAAGACTCCACACTTCCAGTGCAGGGGGCGGGGTTTCATTCCCTGGTGGGGGAACTAAGATTCCACATGTCATGTGGCGCGGCCAAAAAAAAGAAACAGGAGGGAAGAGGGCGGGGCACAATCTTTAAAAGAATGACATAGGTGTTGAAGATCCCACAAAAACTGGTTAGAACTGATTAGGCCCAAGATGGTGGAAGATTCCACTTCCAGTAGACCTTGAGCCTCATTATACGCTCATTGTAATACATTAGCATCTAAATGGCACACTCATGGGCACCATGATCGTTCTGAGGCTAACCATAAAAGGCCAAAAAGTGGGCAGTGGCCCAATTCTTGGAAACCCCTGCCCTCCCCCGCCAAATAGTTGGAATAATCCTCCCACTTTTTATGGGCTGGGTAATTGCATAATTAGCCTATGTAATTACCCAGCCCATAAAACTAACCACCCCAGGGAATTCCCTGGCAGTCCAGTGGTTAGGACTCCACGCTTTCACTGTCTTGGCCTGGGTTCAATACCGGGTCGCGGAACTAAGATCCCGCAAGCCACACTGCAAAAAAAAAAAAAAAAAGCTAAACTAACCACCCCATATTTTGGGTTCACTCTCGCCTTTTGAGGCAGACTGCATTCTGTCTATGGAATGTGTATCTCTCTAAATAAATCCACTTCTTACCTATCACTTTGCCTCTTGCTGAATTACTTCTGCGCTGAGACGTAAAGAATCTGAGCTTCATTAAGTCCTGAGACCAGGTGTGTGATCTCAATTAAAAGACAGTGGGTTCGAGTCCCATCTGAGTTGTGCAGTTTCAGTTACGTGAGAGAGGTCTGGTTCTTAGGAGACACACGTTGTAGTATTGTAGTATTTAGGGGTGAGGGAGCAAGATGCCTGAAACTTTTCCAGTGGTTCAACAATAACAAACTATACACATATATCTGTATATATTACATATAATATATGTAGTATTTATGTTATATATAGGTATATATATTTATATATAGGCACGTTATCTATTAGAGAGAGAGAGATATAGCATATGTGGCAAAATGCTAACTGGAAAATCTAGGTGGGGGGCTGTTTTAACACTTTTTCAACTTTCCTGTAGGCTTAAATTTTTCCTAGGGCCTTCCCTGGCCGTCGGATGGTTAAGACTCTACACTTCCACTGCAGAAGCCCTGGTGGTGCAGTGGTTAAGAATCTGCCTGCCAGTGCAGGGGACACGGGTTCGAGCCCCGCTCCGGGAAGATCCAACATGCCGCGGAGCAACTAAGCCTGTGCGCCACAACTACTGAGCCTGCACACCTAGAGCCCGTGCTCCTCAACAAGAGAAGCCACCGCAATGAGAAAGCCACTCACCGCAACGAAGAGTAGCCCCTGCTCGCCGCAGCTAGAGAAAGCCCGCGTGCAGCAGCGAAGACCCAAGGCAGCCAAAAATAAAATAAATAAATTTTAAAAATTAAAATTAAAAAAAAGGAGAAAAAATTAGAAAGAGTGAACTGGCAGGGCTGTGTTCCCACCCTGTTTGTTGTTTGGCTTGAGGTGTCCCAGCACTGTAGCCTGCAGGCTGTTGGGTGGTACGGGGGTGGCGGCCTCCAAGAGAGCTCACGCAGATGACTGGTCCCCAGTACCTCTGCCACCAGTGTCCTTGTCCGCACAGTGAGCCACAGCTGCCCCCCACACCCCCTGCCTCCCCGGAGACCCTCCATGACCAGTTTTTGAAGAGCCGGAAGATCCAAGCAACAGGTCGTTATTCTCTGAAATTATCTCTCCGGTTTCGGATGTGAAGTTCAGCCACAGTGGGAGGTATATCATGACCAGAGACTATCTGACCATCAAAGTTTGGGATCTCAACATGGAAAACCGCCCCACTGAGACTTACCTGGTTCACAGCTACCTCCGCAGCAAGCTGTGCTCCCTCTACAAAAATGACTGCATTTTTGATAAATTTGAGTGTGTGTGGAATGGGTCAGACAGTGTCATCATGACGGGCTCCTACAACAACTTCTTCAGGATGTTTGACCGAAATAGCAAGTGTGATGTTACTCTTGAGGCCTCGAGGGAAAACAGCAAACCCCAAGCTATCCTAAAACTGAGCAGTGTGCGTGAGGGGCAAGCAGAGAAAAGATGAGATCAGTGTCGACAGTCTGGACTTTAGCAAAAAGATCTTGCATACAGCTTGGCATCTTTCAGAAAATATTGTAGCAGTGGTGGCTACAAATAACCTATATATACTCCAGGACAAAGTAACTAGGAGGACACGTTATTACTTAATAATCTCACATACTATTAGTCAAACACTTGTTAAAATTTATTTTATTTTATTTTTTTTGGCCGCACAGCATGTGGGATCTTAGTTACCCGACCAGGGATCAAACCCATGTACCCTGCAGTGGAATCACAGAGTCTTAACCACTGGACTGCCAGGGAAGTCCCTCAAACACGTTTTTTTTTTTCAAACACGTTTTTTAAATGTTTCTTTGGGTGTTCACTGGATGCATCGACCTTAATTTCCCTCTTTGGAATAGAATTCAGTTGGAGTCCAACTTTCCCAAATCCCAAGTTCTAGGAAACTTTTGTCAAACCCGATAGGTTCTGGGACACTTCTGTTTAGAATTGAGAGCTGCCAGCTAACAGTAGGTCTTCCATAGTTGACTTGAATTTCTGATGCTTTTATTGCCCTGTTTTCTCTGGTGGGTCCAGTGTTTTGCTTCTAGGTGTCTGCTGAGGTAAAATGAAATTGTCTGTAGTATTTAAAGAGAAAAGAGAGAAGTTTTTTAAAATTAAGCAATTCCATTTGATTGAAAAAATTCAACAAAAAATAAACACCGTTTACTCTAAAAAAAAAGAAGTTAACGGCGGCTGTAGAGGAAGTGGAAACAGCCAAGTTTTCAGGGAGAGAAATGGTATAGTACCTGGAGGGGATCGTGAGGTCAAGGGAGGGTTTTACACAAAAATGTTTAAAATGAGAGCAAGCGTGTATGTTGACAGGAATGTTCCCGTGCAAAGGGAGAAATTGATGTTGTAAGAAAGGGGTGAGAGGTGCCGGGTAAAGTCCTTAGGAAGGCTGGCCGGCGGGTGGCCCCGAGCTTGGAGGGGACACCGCACTGAGGTGCTGCGCCAGGCCCTGGGGTCAGTGCGGGGGGGCAACCCCTCAGGAAGTAGGATCTGAGGCTCTCAGCTGACAAGAGTCAGGAGGGCAAGTGGTTATTTCAAGCAGATTGAGGCACAGAGCCAAAGAAAAGCTGGCAAATTTGTTTGGTGTTTAAGATCTGAATGGCGATTACTCATCAGCTTAGGGGAAGAGCCAACAGGGGAGAGATTTAAGTCCTTACCCCTCTGCTACTCAGTTTTTCCATCTGTAACATGAGGGGATTGAACTAGGGGCTCTCAAAGGACCCTGCAAACTCCTGTTCACTCAGGGTCCCTTATGATACCTGATGGAGAGCTTTTACTGAATAGCACGTGTTTGGGTTGTTAAAGGATTAAAGATGCCTAGTAAAAATTGGACACTTGCCTAAGAGGTTTCTAATTGAGGGTAAAAAACCAAGAGATACAGAGAGACACTTGAAAGGAAGACTGCTTAAGGCTTGAGGACACCCCTGGGGGAGCAGGGGGGTGGCCCGGAGGTTGCTGGGGTGCTGAGATGCCTTGACGACGCTTGGGTAAACGCAGTACGAGGTCCCTTTGAGCGTAAATTCTGCTGTCTCTGGGCTCTCGCTGAAGCTGGCATTGCACAGCGTGAAATGAAACAGCACATTAATGTGATTAACACTGAATAAACCTCCGTGTGTGAGCAAATATAGCTTGAAGCGGGTTCAGGAATTTTAAAATATCTATTATTAAAGACAGCCTGCAGGGGCCGTGGCATCCGATGACAAGCCAGAGGCTGCTACCGGCATCTAATATTCCCAGAGTCGTTTCCTTCGGCAAAGTGCATTTGCAGGCTTCTGTGCTAGGCTCTTCCCTGATCCTCCAAGGAGGATTATCACCACTACCCCATTTTATAGATGAAGAAACTAAAAGCATTGTCAACAGTAGGCCTCTCAGGCTGCTGAAGGCAGAGACCACGCGTATCATCACTGGCTCCCCAGTGGCCAGGGCAAGGGGAGGAGCCTCTCAGGCCCTGAGAGCCGGCCCAGCGAGCCACGAGCGCTGCGCTGGGACTTGCACGTCTGGCGTGCCTGCTAAGCACCAGGCTCTGTGCTGCAAGCCTCACACAGATGGTCTCACTTAGTCCTGATGACAACCCTTGGCAGTTGGTATTATTAACCCCAAGAGGAAACTGAGGGCAGACAGGTTAAATAACTTGCCAAAGGTCACCCGGCAGAATCAGGATTCAAGCTTAGATTTGTCTGAAGCGAAGCATGTGCTTGACTGCCGAGCCGGACGCTGTCTTCCAGGAGAGTATGGTGCGGACTTGTGGAATTCTTACAGCCCCTGTGCTCGAGAGCCGTTAGCACAGCGCTGAGCACAGGTAATAGGGTGGCACCAGTGTCAGTGAGTATAGAACGGATGAATGAGTAGAGATGTGAATTCCTGTCTTGTGGGGTCTTCCTCTTCAAATTGAAGATTTCCCCAAAGCTTATGAATGCTCAATCTAATTAAGGCAAAAAGGCATCAGAGAATTGCTAGGCCTTTCCTTTATTAACTGTCAAGTCCAATCTGTAGGCTGTTTACGCGCTGAGGTCAGAGATCAGTCTTTAGCTGTTCGCCTTTCATTCATCTGGCAAAGCCCGGAACATAAAGTTTATTGATGCAAAACTGATTGGCAGGCAGGGGTAATGAGGTGGCAGGGACAGGGAATATCAGGAGTTCTAAGCCACTCGGGTCACTCCTGCTCCCTTGCCGTGCTAACTTCACGTGCTCCAGGTTACTGGCTCGTAGCTCATAGCTTTCCGCACCACAGTCTAGATGAGCAGCAAATGTCTGGACCTTGGACAGTGTTCACAGAGCACATCAGGATGGGGAGGGGAAGGAGTCCTTTCTCCCTGTTTGTTAGTTTGGAAAGGAGAGAGTGAGGCACGGAAGGTTAGGTGTGGATGGTCTTGAAACTTCACAGATCAAAAGGAATTCCCATGTAAGCTTGCATCGGAGAGGCCTGGGAATTGGGAAGAGGAAAGTCATTGTTACACCAGCCCAGGATTAAGTGGCTCCCTGTCTCTGGCGAGCTCCTGCGGGGCCTCCTCCGTGCCCACCAGCAAGAAGAGGCGGGAAAGCACACGTGGGTCCACACCTGGGTCTATCTACTTGCAGCGTCCTCAGGATAAAAACCACGAGTAAGGCACTAAGTTCCAAAAGAGGGAGTTGGACCCAGGAGTTGTTGCTCATGCCACTCAAGATAGGGAAGGTCTCAAATATTATTTATTTATTTTTATTTTTAAAAACAAATTTATTATTTTTATTTATTTTTGGCTGCGTTGGGTCTTTGTTGCTGTGCGCGGGCTTTCTCTAGTTGCGGCGAGCGGGGGCTACTCTTTGTTGTGGTGCTCGGGCTTCTCATTGCAGTGGATTCTCTTGTTGCGGAGCACGGGCTCTAGGCGCATGGGCTTCCTTAGTTGTGGCTCACGGGCTCAGTAGTTGTGGTGCGCAGGCTCTAGAGCGCAGGCTCAGCATTTGTGGCGCATGGGCTTAGTTGCTCCGCGGCATGTGGGATCTTCCCGGACCAGGGCTCGAACCCGTGTCCCCTGCATTGGCAGGCGGATTCTCAACCACTGCGCCACCAGGGAAGCCCATCAAATATTATTTATTTTTATCAGGACCAAACTGGATTCTGCCTGATCTGAGGAAAAAACCCTGACTGCAGGTCATTTTAAATGCCTTCTTAGTCTCTGCAACTCAGAAATAGTGGTTTTCCACATCAGTCAGATGTCTGGATTCAACCCCCCACACTCATACATCACAAAGCAAAAAATAACAAAATTAAAACAAACCAAACCCCAACCCTCATTTCATTTCCTTGGAAAACAGTCCAGGTTCAAGGTCTAGTCTGAGCAGGGAATGTCTCCTCTCCTGATCTGTTTCTGGACAGGCAGGGGGGCAAAGTCCCTTTTCCTCTTCTCCGTGACGGGGGATCGCACAGAGCTCCAGAGAGAAATGTCCACCAAGGAGCAGAGCTGAACCCAGGGCTCCCGTGGCCGTAACCTCCCTTGAGTTCAGTGCTCATGATGAGCAGCGGCTACTGTCGGGCACTGGGGTAGGAAGATGATTAAGAACGGATCCCAGAGACCCACACACAAACCACTAACCATAGTAAAACACAATAAATGCTCTTTTGCAGTAGGAATAAAGTGTTTCAGCTGCACAGAGAAAGAAGGGAGAGGGAAAAGCTTTGGTGGTTCTCAAAATGGTTCCCAGGCCTGCAGCAGGAGTGTCACCCAGAAGTTGTTAGAAACGCAAATGCAGGCCCAGCCCAGACCCACAGAGTCAGAAGCACCGGGGGTGAGGCCCAGCAAGGTGTGTTGGAAGACACCCCCCAGGCGATTCTGGTGTGAGCCAAAATTTGAGAGTCATGAAGGGGCTGGCAAACTGCCTATTTTTGCAAATAAACTTTAACTGGAACACGGCCACAGTCATTCAATTACGTGTCATCTGTGGCTATCTTCCTGCCGTGCTGGCGGGGTGAGACTCGTAACAGAGACAACATGGCCTGCAAAACCTAAAATAATTTACTGTCTGGGCGTTATGTGGGGTGGGCGATGGGGGAATTGCTGCCCCCAAGGAGGGGGGTGGAGACACCTGAATCCCCCTTCTGTGGCCGGCGCTGCTAGGGCCTCTGCAGTCGTGCTTCAGTCAGCTCAGTGCTGGGACCCAGCTCTAGTCTGGGGACTTACTGAAAACACTGAACAGTCAATTTTAAGTGTGAAAAATATATAAAGAAGCCCCCGGTTACTGACTCGCTGTTGTGCTCAGTGCTGTGCTTGATGCTGTAATGGCCTAACTCCACCCTCTAAGATGGGCATTGTATCCCCCTTTTACAGATGTGGAAGGTGAGGTTGGGAAGATGAAGTAACCAGCTCAAGTTCACGGAGCCCAGGAGAGGAGAGCTTGGACTGGACCCTGGGTCAGCTTTGCTCCCAGCTCAGGCTCTCTGCCTCACACCTACCACCTCTGTTTTCCCAATTATAGGATGGAAACTCCCTCAGTGGACAACGGGGGCAGCTCTCAGGAATCTGTTAACGTAACAAGCACAATTTTCATACTTTTTCCAGTGGGGAGATGAGTCACCAGGGGCTGGAGAACCCAACCCAGGCCTACATCCTGGGGGTGTCCAATCCTATGGGGAGCATGGCGAGGGGAGGGCAGGAGATGTTGGACCCACAAGGACACAGGACCAGCTCTCACGTGTTCTAGCCAAATGGGGCAGGTGGGAGCATGCAAATGCTGAATCAGTGCCAGGTGGGATGCAGCCTCTGGGCAGTGTGCCCACCAAAGGCCTCCCAGTGCAGCCCCTTCCCCACATTCCAATCCCACAGGTCCTTCTGTCCCGCTCCTGAATTGTCAGTGTGGAGGTATGTATAAGGGGCGCCCCAGGGAAGAAGGACTTGGTAACTTAGGTGAGTCTTGTATCTGTGGGAGAAGAAAAGAACCTATCAGGATATTTCCTGCTCTGATACAGGAGTGGAACGGACCAGCTGGTCAATAAGATGCTAAGCCAGTAATCAGATTGGGGAACCTGTTACTATGTGATATTGCAACATCGATGCCGGTGATTGAAACAGCAAAAGTAAAATCTTGCCCTGCTACCATTGAAGAAACGTGGGAGCTAAAACACCACTGTCTGGGTGGCTAAAACAGTGACCAAGAAAGTCTGTCCCCCACGCACATATGCAGTATCTATTTTGGCTTCCAAATATTTTGTTAGAATAGGAAGATAAAAAACCTTCTTAACAGACAAAAGAGCTTGGTTTGTCAGGCAAAAGTTAAAACCTCTGAAGAAAGCAAGCATTTTGAGGAGAAGACTAGTGATAAACTGCTTTCTCTCTCGTCAAACAAATCAATGACATTTAATTATTTTCAACAAGCGTCATTGGAGAGTCCTCTGCATGCCAGACACCACACTAATCTTTCTGGACCTCGGTTACCTCATCCCATCCTCACATCAGCTCTAAGGGGCAGGTCGTGTGAGCAGCCCCATTTTACGGGGGGGCGGGGGGTTCAGGTGGAGGGGGGGACACTTGGCTGAGTGTCACCCAGCATGCGCGACAGAGCTGAGTTTTGAACGCAGGGCTTGTGACTCTGTGTCTTATATTCCTTTCAGAGCGTCACATTTACTCTGCAACTAAAAACTAAATCTGGACAAAGCACAGGGAGACCAGGGAAACACAATAGCCAGAGTCTGTGGATGGCTTCACATTGAGGTAGTATTTATTAGGGCAGTGGTTCTTGGACCTGATGGAACCACACTCCCATTGACAAGGGCTGCTGGGCTGCTGCGTGAATGGGCAGTGTAGGCTGCAGATCGTGTGCAGGGCCAGCTGTACTGTCACCGTCTTTCCCTGTTGCTTAAACTATTGTTTTAGGGAAAACTTGCCTTGAAAGAATAATTCTGTTTTGCATTTACATGACACTTTTTTTTCCCCCTAAATTTCAGAAGACTTTATTGTGTTAACTGACTTAATCCTTAGAGCAACCCTGGGAGGAGAACAGGTGTTAGTTCTCGGTTTGATAGAGGAGGAAGTTGAAGTAACTTTCTGAAAGTCTTATGCTAATGAATATTAAAGCAGAGTCTCAAACATGAGGCCTCACCAAGATACCTGCAAAACCAGAGAACAAAACTTGGAAGACTCCACGGGGATGGAGGAGATCAACTACCTACAAAGCAGCAGCTTTGGCTAAAAATGGGTTATCCAAATTTCCAAGAAAATGTAAGCCTATATATACATTGTGGTTTCAGAAGAGGAGAGTCCAAGAGAGGGGAGTCTAAAAAGCAGGGCTCTGGTGTAATTTCATGAGAGGGACAGACCCAGCGTCCTGTCCCTCTAGCAGACAGGGCACTATTTCGAGGAATTGGGAACGGCAGCTGAACACAGCTGTGCGCGGTGGCGCCATTAAGGCCATCCCCTTGCCCTTGCTCACCGAGGAGCCTTCCGAGCAGCTATCCTGGGATCAGCGTCTGTGGGTCAAATGTTGCCGCTTGGCAGTAACATTCCCCTTTTGAAATGAACGAGTTGGCATCCAGGGTTGTGAACGAGTTGGCACACAGGGTTGTGTACCATTCTCAGCATTTTGATGAGGTTCTTCCCAAATTGGATTAACTCTGGGGCCAGGGAGACCCGAAGACCTGAGAACCAGATCCTGTGTGACGGTGAGGTTTGTTTTTTTGGGTTTTTTAAAAATTAATTAATTTATTTATTTTTGGCTGCTCTGGGTCTTCATCTCTGTGCGAGGGCTTTCTCTAGTTGCGGCGAGCGGGGGCCACTCTTCATCGCGGTGCGCGGGCCTCTCACTATCGCGGCCTCTCTTGTTGCGGGGCACAGGCTCCAGACGCGCAGGCTCAGTAGTTATGGCTCACGGGCCTAGTTGCTCCGCGGCATGTGGGATCTTCCCAGACCAGGGCTCGAACCCATGTCCCCTGCATTGGCAGGCAGATTCTTAACCACTGCGCCACCAAGGAAGCCCCAAAAATTGTTTTTCTTGTGATGAAATGGTCTTTCTTTTCAAACTGCCCTCCTCACTTATTTCTACTCAAAAGCCTAGCATGGTTGTCTCTTGAAACGGCCTGGAGGTTCTTCTCACTCTATCATGGAAAGGCAGCCACTTGCCAGCTCCGTATCATTATCACACATACGCAAGATAGGACACATTCCGTGCAATGCAGTAACATGTGGCCACACCTGCTAAGTGTCTGGTGAAAGTGTTCCAGGTAGAGGGATAGTAGGTGCAAAGGCCCTGAGGCCAGTGAGGCTGGAGTGGAGGTGCTGGGGATAAGGGTGTAAGAGAGGATGATTCCAGGGTTTTTGACATAAGTAATGAAAGAATGGAAATGACATTTTCTAACATGAGTTAGGTAGGGGGAGGAGCAGGTTTTGGATGTAAGTTTTATGATGCTTTCAGGTTGGAAGCACCTGGCAGGAATCCGGCAATAAGCCAGGTGCTTTACATACATTATCTCCACTGCACGGATAAGGAAATTGAGGCTCCAGAAGTCATGTGTCCTTGGGTCTCAGAACATGTATGTAGAAGGGCTGGGATTTGAATCCAAGCTGCTTCTGCAAGGGTTTGTCACCCTGAGAAGCACTGCTCACTGAAGAAAGAGCTGGGAGAGGACTACTTGCCTGCAGTTGGAAGAGTCGAGTATTTTGCATAAGGTGAACTCAGATCTCCTTTCCAAATTCTGCAATACCAGGACACAGAAGGCCCTTCTGTATTTGGACTGGTACGTTTAGGGCCAATAAAAGGAAGCACCACATCACAAGAGGGCTGGGGCTGCCATCCCTTTGGCCTCAGCAAGGTGGCTGGCAAATCCATTTCCACGGCTATTCAGGCTGTCACATGATGCCAGAACAGTGGAATGAAATGTGGAAGATTCTATTGAGGTTATTATCATGGGTTACACTCCAATTTTTCATATTTTTAAAGATTTGCTCACTGTACTTACAAAGCATTCACATAGATCATTCACTAATGTAACAGACAAGCCTTCAGAGCCTTGAAATCCAGTGTGGGCTGCAGACCCGCAGCAACAGCATTACCTGGGGCTGTCAGAAATGCAGACTCTCAGGCCCTATCCCAGATGCATTTTGGCAAGATGCCCAAGGGATACGTATGCTTGGTCCAACTTGCGAAGCCCTGGCCTAGAGCAGGGGTTGACTAACTTTTTCTGTAAAGGACCAGATAGTAAACATTTTAGGCTTTGCCTGCCTGTCACAACTACTCAATTCTGCCATTTGTAGCGCAAAATCAGCCACAGACTGTATATAAAGGAATTAGTGTGGCTGTGTTCTAATGAAACTTTATTAATGGACACCAAAATTAGTTTATGTAATTTTCACGTCACAAAATGCTATTCTTCTTTTGATTTTCTTTCAGCCATTAAAAATAAAACTCATTCTTAACTTAGAGGCTATACAACGTCCATCTTCTGACTTGCCTTTCTGGGCTGACCATGCCCAAGGCCACTAGCCGAATGATCCCCTTCTTTCTTCTCTGTGGGCTTGGGCCCCCTTTCCCTCATGAGCTGTGTCACTGTGTCTGAAGGTTGATTACTTAAGCCTAATATGAAAGGTCAATGGAAGAACTAAGATTTATAAAATACACTTTGCCAGCTTCCACAAATGCAGTGTGTTTGCAGTTGTTCCCTATCTTGATGTTTTCTGAGAAAGACCAAAATGGAAGATTCAAAAGCTCAGGGGAGGGGGCTTGTTACTTTTCAGGGGCATTTATTCTCTTTGCTCCTCTACTTGTCTATTTTACATTTCAGCTGCTGGGAAGAAGGAACACACAATTCAGGGAAGACAAGTATTAAAAAGTAACATTTGGGGAGGGAGTTGAAAGAGGACATTAAAGAAGGGAGGTACTCTCCAGGAGAATAAGAATATTGTTCCAGCATCACTGGGCTGTGGGGAAGAACGCATGACGATAAAGAAAGTAAACTGTGTCAAGGAGACTTGCTCAGGAAGGCTTTCTGAAGCAAGCTGGGCAAAAGGAGGGTATGAAAAACATAGAGATAGGGGAGAGATTGGCAGAGAATCTTAGGCAGGCTGAGATCTGAATTTCTTTCATCTATAGTGCACTTTCATGGCAACCAGATGCTTTTCCACTTTGTTAGGAATGGGGAGAAGGGAGGTAATAACACTGACCAAATGCCTACTGTATGTCAGGCACAGTTACAAGGCATTTCCTATCACTATTTCAACTTTAATTAAAGCCACTCATGGGATTAGGTGTGCTGGCCACAGTTTTCAGATGAGGAACCTGACAGGTGAAGAGACGGGGTTAGGACCTAGTTCTTTCCAACCACCAGTGCCCTGACGTTCTACATTGCCCTGCCTACCAGAATTTATAGTGGAAATATTGCCTTCACAAAATTTGTTATTTCTTCTCACCATTAGAAACCCTAAATTCTCCAGGATGGGGGAAGAACATAAACAGACCAGATGACTTTTACATTTTTCTCTACTTACCCCCACCCAAATAAAATGTAATGCTGTTTTTTTTTTTTGTAATGCTTTCTTTAAAGGGACATCAAGTCCTTTTTCTGTTATGAAGAAAACAGCCCCACAAACAACTCAGTACATTGGCAGCCTGGTTTCCGAAGTTAAACTGTGTGCTGCTAACCAATCTAATGACAAATGTCTACATCCTTGGTAGAAATGTGGTTTGGGGACCATTTATTTAGGGATTACTCAGTCAGGCATACACATTATCTCATTTCATCCTCCAACAGTCCTGTGAGGTTTTTAACACCATTTGATGGATAAAGAAACTGAGGCTTAGAGAAGTTAAATATCTTGCCTAAGGCCACACAGCTGGTAAGAGGCAGGGCCAAGATGAAAACCAGGGCCCTTGACTAGGAAATTTGTCCTCTTAGCCACCACACTGCAGGCCCCTTCTAGAAAAGGTGCACGTAAGGTCCCCTGCTCAGTAATATATGCCAGATGGTGGACATTATGAAACATTTAAGAAGATGCTGGACATTCATTAGTGTGGTACAGGTGAAAGGGCAAAAGAGTGCTAGAACTACTTTAGTTTTCCCCAGTGTCTTTCTCAAAACACCTCTCCCATGAGTACCTGAAACCACCAACCAGCCAGCAAAAAACCAGGGTGGTGGTTCCAAACATCAAATAGGAAACCACTGAATACCCTGATCCCCCCACTGGAGATTGTCATATGCCTACCTTTTAGGCTCTAAGTAGTACTGAAATAAAGGATTCCACTTAACTTTAACCTAGAGTTTCCCGAGATCCAATGTACATCTACTCCCTTTAAAGCATTTAACCTATCGAGATGTGCAGAGCACAGCTTGGGGAACACCAGCGCCCTGGTCCTCTCTGTGACTATGAACATGAACCTGGAGGACTTGTCACACACTGAAGGCAGGAAGGACCAGATGATCAACGTGCACATCTAGATGAATCCATGTTTGAGCCTTCTGAAGCTGATGGGAATTGGGCCTTTGCATGGGGAGTGTCACCATTTGCCAGTCTATGACAAGTTGAGTCTCACAAAGTTGCCCTGTGAGCAAACACAATTAATAAATTTATTTCTGGCCACGGGGCATGTGGGATCTTAGTTCCCCGACCAGGGATTGAACCCGAGCCCCCTGCATTGGAAACAGTCTTAACCACTGAACTGCCAGGGAAGTCCCAGTAAACACACTTTAAACAAGTTGGTTCATGAACCCAAGGTTAAATCACATTGTGAGAACCATCTGACAACAACAGAGCTTATTTTGAAATTATCCACCCATTGTTCTTTTTCCTTACTGTTGATATTTGATATTTTCATTTATACGATGCTTATAAACAGAAGCAGCTCATTTTTGTGGTAAGCAAATTCATTAAATTCCTATGAGCAATTCCTGTTGGGATGAGTGTTAAATGTGGAGTGGGGCTGTGAACAGACCTATGGCAGTGTAAGTTCTTTGACATGCAGAGGAAAACGCACTAGGCAAAGTGAAACTAAAAATCTCATCTTTTCCTGTATTTCAGTAACTACTTTTATTTTTTAAAAAATAATTACCTCAGGGACTTCCCCAAGTGGTCCAGTGGTTAAGACTCCGTGCTCCCAATGCAGGGGGAACGGGTTTGATCCCGTGGTCGGGAACTGGTCGGGGGAACTAAGATCTCCCATGCCGCATGGTGTGGCCAAAAAAAAAAAATTAGCTCAAAAAATGGAATCATAGCCTTATTATTATCTTATTATCCTCTAGTCCAAACTCCTTCACAGATGAGGTTGGCGAAACTTGAAAGGTTAGGTAACTGGTCCATGCAGCTTCTCTGTGAAAGAGCTGGCTGGAACTCAGCTCCAACTCTGTCTGGTGTTCTTCCTTTTAAACTCTTCTCATTTGAGACATTCCAGTGTCATTTTAAGGAGTTACTTTTTTGATCATTCGCTAAAATGACAGAGCTTGCCTCACTTGCTTTTCGAGTTGTAGGGGAAGGTACTCTTGGTTCTCCTGCTCTCTTGATAGTCCTTCACCTTGCCCTTTTTCCTACCCTCCTCTGCCTGGAACTTGCTCTCCCCCTCCCCTTCAGACATTGTTATCTTTGGAAATACGTGTGTGCACAGGGCCCAACCTGGCTGTGTTCGAAGCAAGGTGACTCTTGGTTGAATGGAGTTTTTCCACAGTGCTTGAATTTGTCCAAGGCTTTGGAAGGCTGGGCAACTAACAAAAAGTAAACTGCCATCCTTTGCCCTTCCAGCAGGTCTGTGTTCCATTAATACAGGATGAATTAAGAATAAGGAAGAAAGAAAGGCAGAAACGCCACTTGAAGTACTTGCCTAGCCCCTGGAAAAGTTCAAGGCTCTTGTTCATTATCTGAATTTTTCCCAAGTGATTTGCCTGTAGTCCTTAAGTCATCTTCAGACATCTGATCAAGGCGGCATCAAAGGAAAATAAAAAGTTGGGTATCTGCGTTGAAGTCAGTGTCCTGGCTCATAGAAGTCCGTGGAGAATGTGATTTTTTCTCCGGTGCTGGGTGATCAAAATGGGAGGCTTTTTCTGTGCAGGAAGCCCTCCTAGCTGCGGGAGCTACTGCGCCCTTTCACATTTCCCATTCCTCAGCAGACACTGAGGGGCAGGCCTGTTTTCTCCGTTCTTGCCCTTACCCTCCGAGCCCCCTAAGTACCCAGGAGGGCCTTGTTTTTAATCAAAGGTTGAAATGGAACCTCCCCCCGGGGGCACCGAGAGAGTCCCTTTGGGGCAGCATCCTGGTGGGGGTGGGGACTCAGCCTTGATCCCAGAGGACCTCTTGTCCCTGGAGACGTCCTGCCAACCAGGTACGTGGAGGTGAAGCGCTGTCCGCTTTCCAAGGCGGCTTGGATTTGGGGAGTGGGAGGGTGAGTTTGGAGAGTGGCGGGGCGTGGGAGCCAGCCAACACGGGTGGGCACAGCCAACTCACTAACTGGGCGTCTCCGGGGAAGTTCGGGCGGGGTTCGCCGGCTCACGGGCTTTCTTCCTCTAAAATCCATCCTGGGCAGAGCAACCCCACTTCTCACCCAGACTCGTGGAGACCAGGGATTAGGCTGGCGCGGGGTTCGACGAGGCGGATCGGGGAAGCGCCCGGCCCCGGTGGCGAGGCCCCTCTAGCTCCGGTCCGCGACCCAGGGCGCCGGCCCAACCTCCTCGGCTGGGGCCGGTCCCGCGGGGCGAGGGCCGATTTTACGGAGGCGGCAGTGGGGGCTCCGGAGCTCCGGACCTGTCCGACCTCTCCTCGCGTCGCTGCCGGTCCGCCGGCGCCGCCCGTCCGCCCGCCCTCCCTCAGCCGCCCGGCAAGGCGGCGGCCTCCTCAGCCGGCGCGGGGTCCCCTGGTTAACCCCTGCCCGCCAGCCCGGCCGCTGATTGGAGGAGGCGGGGCGCCGGGGCAGCGGGGACCCCCCCACCTTCCTCGTCCCCTCCCCCTCCTCCCCCACTGTCGGCTCTTCCCCCACCCCCATTGGACCCCCCCCTGCCTCCCAGCCGTGCAAATCTCGCGAGGAAACACGCGGTTTCACTAGTGTGTTTACACCGATCACTACTAATCCGGACCGAACCGATCCGGATTAAGGGGCCGGAGGCGGGTCCTGGGCACCAGCGGTTCCGACCCCCCCGCCCTCCACGCCGCACCCGAGTGGCCCCTAGCCGAGTGGGCCCCCACCTCCCGGCCGGGCCTGGGCCCTTCTGTGCCTCCCTTGGCCTTTGTCCGGCGCCAGGAGACCGGTCCCGCGCCCCCCGCGGCCGCCCGGGCCCGGGCCCGCGTCGGGCGCCTGGCTCTGTACGCGAGCCCGGGGATCTGCGGCCTCCGAGGCCCCCCTCCCCCGCCCGCTCTTTCGTGGAGCCCGGCGCCGGCGGCGGCTGCCCGGGCGGGGGGTTGCGGTGCTCAGGAGAGGCCCCGGCTCCGCCCCGGGCCTGCCCAGGGGGAGAGCAGAGCGGTCCTCAGCCGGGTCGGGTCGGGGCCCCTCCCGGGAGGAGCGTGGAGCGGCGGCAGCGGCGGCGGCAGGTGAGAGGCTGAGCCCCGAGCGGGGGAGGGCGCCGGGCCTGAGGCATTAACCGTCCGGGCGACCCCCTCGGCTGAGGAGGCTGCGGCCCGGGCCCACACAGGGGCCGGCGCCGGGCCGCAGCTCCTCGGCTCTGAGGCGGGAGGGGCTTTCCGAGGGCTGCGGGTCGCTGAGGGGCCGGGCCGAAGATGGGGGAGGCCCAGGCGGCCCCGGCCTGGGAGTGGGGCCGGCGGCCGGCGGGGAGAGGGGGGCGCCCGGGCAGCTGGAGGCCCCGGCAGCTTCCCGGGCGCCCCCGAGAGCTGGCCCGCCCTCCCTCCGTGACAGGTGGGCCTGGAGTTGGGGAAAGTTTGGAGCCGGCGGGAGGCGAGGGGCGCCGGGACCAGGCCCCATCGGTCCTGCTTCCTGGCTGTGGGCTACAGGGAGGATCCCAGTCTAAGGCCCTGCTGGAATGGAACAGAGTGGATCTTTCCTTAACATGAGTTGACATTAAATGGAATAACCGCTGGGGCGTCATTTTCCGGGCCGGGCCTGAGGATGGAGGTTTAGGAAACGTGCCGAGAGACCCTGGGTCTTGAAGGGAGGTTGCAACCTCTGCCATTCCGGCCTCGATTAGGGCAGGGCGAGACGCGAGGAAGGCCACTTAGGGAAACACTCTCTCAATCTCTTTTCTTCTTCTTTTTTTCTTTCCTTTTTCTTTTTTAAGATGCCTTTGTACCCTTCCGAGAATTTCCTAATTCCCTCTGTAACCTGCACTTGCCTGTGTGGGTGAAACTTTAATTTGCCACCCTTTCATTCCCCTTTGCCCCAGGCTCTCAATCCAGGAAGGGAAATGAAACTGGAGGACTTTGTAGGGGTTGTTACTGGAAATTGTGGAGGTGTTAGATTGCAGAGGAGCATGGTTCATTCATGTTTTCAGTGAACTTTTAAATCATGCCAATCATTCCAATAACTATTTAATAATATGTTCAGAGGGGTTCTATGTAATGGTATATGCACCTCTTCTACTTCTAATATTGGGGAGGTTTCCAATGGGTTCTGCAAGAGTTGATCTCTTGCAAACGATGGAGGTATTTGCTGAGAGTAGCCTGTGCATTAATTGGTCGTGGAAGGAGTTTAAAAATGGTGTCCTCCTGCCCCTCCCTGCTTGGAAGGAGTGCTAAAAGCAGATGTCTAGAGAAACCTACTGCTCCAGGGAGTGGCAGAGAAAGATTTTGTAAAGGGATGGTTATGGAGCTATACTAATTTCCTGAGTGAATGCCGGTTGATGGTTTTACCATGGGTTCTCTATTAAATTTGAAGTAATTCCTTTTTTCATGAGCTACTATCTGCTCCTCAGAGCAAGGAGGCATATAATAGCATTATTTTAAGTTATTAGTAGCTTCTGATTCATGCTGTATTTTTTTTTTTTTTTTTTGGCTGCATTGGGTCTTCGTTGCTGCGTGTGGGCTTTCTCTAGTTGTGGTGAGCGGGGGGTTACTCACTGCGGTGGCTCATCTTGTTGCGGAGCACGGGCTCTGGGCGCGCGGGCTTCAGTAGTTGTGGCACACAGGCTCAGTAGTTGTGGCTCGCGGGCTCTAGAGTGCAGGCTCAGTAGTTGTGGCGCACGGGCTTAGTTGCTCCGCGGCATGTGGGATCTTCACGGACCAGGGCTCGAACCCGTGTCCCCTGTATTGGCAGGCGGATTCTCAACCACTGCTCAGAAGAGGACTTTTGAGCCACTTTATAATTTTAAATGTATTACTGTTTGATGCAGCACATTGTAGTTTATTACTTGTATGCCATATTTATTTGAGGTTTACCTGTACGTGACCATCCGGTGAAATAATTACTCTGAGTTTTGTTATATTTAAAAATCGGTTCCTCATGTTTTAGCTTTTATGGTCTCACAGGTACTTTTTCTTTTTCAGTAGAAATGATGGAAGAATTGCATAGCCTGGACCCCCGACGGCAGGAATTATTAGAGGCCAGGTTTACTGGAGTTGGTGTTAGTAAGGTGAGTAAAATGATGATAACAAACACTGCTTAGAGTCTAATGTAAACACATTTAAAAACTAAGAGCAATTTGGGTGGATCATACAGATACACTGAAGGGGAGACGATTTGGCTTACGATTCCAATGAACTTTTAAGTCCTACCAGTTGTTCCAGTCATTTAACAGTATGCTTGAAGGTACTCTCTATGGGAGGATATACTTCTTTTTACCCTCTAATATGGGAGAGGTTTCCCATGGGTCTGTTGCAAGGATATTAACAGGATGTGTATATAGATTCTATGCCACATTTTGTCAAAGCTCAGCCACTCAGAAAAAACTGTTAATGAAAAGGTATTGGCATAGCTTCATTACGCTGGACTTTCTGGATAGTTATATGTATGTAGAGTTTTGAAAAATCTGCCTCTGCTAAGTCTGTCAGTTCTCCAAATCTGCAGTTCAGCAGATTCCTCCTGGTTGTACCCCCAGACTGCTTTTTCTCTCCTTCTGTTTTTCCTTCTTGTTCATTCTTTATTTTGTTCCAGGAGCATAAAATAAGATCAGGCCTCATTAATGAGCGGGTGTTAAGTTAAGCAGTGTTATGGCTTCCTATGCATTCTTATATACCTGCTACCTCACCCCTCTGCTCTCATAGGATGGCTTTAGTACAAAATGTAAAACAGATTTATGATTTTAATACAATATATGAAATATATTTGTGATGTTTTATTTAAAATCTTCACCAATCCAAGATGTTGCTTCCTTGGGCTTGAGACTCGAGAATTTTTGATCTTTGACTTCATGTGATACATTCCTTCCTGTGCTTTTCAAGAAATCTTATTTCTCATGGTGACTTAGATCTTAGTCTCATGCTTTGGTCAGTAGCTTCTTAATTTTTATTTATTTATTTATTTAGGCTGTGTTGGGTCTTTGTTGCTGCACGCGGGCTTTCTCTAGTTGCCGCGAGCGAGGGTAACTCTTCATCGCGGTGCGCGGGCTTCTCATTGCAGTGGCTTCTCTTGTTGCGGAGCACGGGCTCTAGGCGTGCGGGCTGCAGTAGTTATGGCACTTGGGTTCAGTAGTTGTGGCTCGTGGGGTCTAGAGAGCAAACTCAGTAGTTGTGGCGCATGGGCTTAGTTGCTCCGTGGCATGTGGGATCTTCCCGAACCAGGGCTCGAACCCATGTCCCCTGCATTAGCAAGCGGGTTCTTAACCACTGTGCCACCAGGGAAGCCCCAGTAGCTTCTTAAAGGAGGAGGTGTTTGTCAGGGTTTAGTTGGAAAAACTGGCTGCTTTGAGGAGTCTCATAATTTTGGTGAGTTGGAATAGCCTGATAGTTTTTGTTCATTCAACAGCCAATGAGTACCTGCTGCATACTAGGCATTGTGCAGGGTGTTAGGGATGACGCCTCAGTACAGTGCTTCCAGGCCCCCCCGCAGTGTGGAGAGGGCAAGTGCTATAGACAGAGAGCTGATGCTGTGATGAGAGCTGTATTAGAGCTGTGGTGAGGTGCGGGAACACAGGATTTGTCACACATTTTGTAATTCTTGGTTTCTTGGCTTCTTTAATTAAGTAACTGACTTTTGTGGCACTTTGGAGCAGCTATACTCCTGACTGTTACTGTATATTAAAGTTACGTGTGTAAATGTAAATTCTCTGATCTAGGTGAAGTAGCTTCAACTGTAAGTGAGCAGTATATTTGAGTATTAAATTGATTTCTGATTCAATTGATTACCTAATAATAACCTTTGTTGTGTCTTTTAACTGGGGAATTCAGCAAAAGGCTCCTATCCAAATCTGTCTGTTCATATGGTCACCTACTGAGTAAAAGTGAGTTTGTATTCAAATTGTATACGGTTTAAACTCATTGGGCTTCCTTGTTAGGATGCTTTTCTTTCCTTCTGTTTTTAGGTTCATGGTAGCTGTATCCAAGCATACTTTCCATGGGGTAGAGCGTAAGTTATGGGAATGAGTAACATTGTGAATTTTGCTGCCCAGGCCCGACCTAAAATCATGTAACTAAGGTGTCAGAAAACTTTATCTGTTTAATAGGAAGTTCTCCCTTTGATACATAGAAAGAAGTTCCTTTATATCCAAAAGCTTTTATGCCATTAATTGTATGTTATTTTTGAAGTTTCCAATCATGGTAAGTATATTGATTAAAATAAATTTGTTATTCATGGACTAGCAGGAGAGTATTTTTACCCATAGCAAAGAAACTTGGGAAGAAAAAAAAAAAAAAGGCAAGTAAATTATCCTGTGTTTTGTGGAGTTAGGAAGAGGAAAAAGAAAATCTCCATTTTGCAGGACTTTTGCCTGCAAGACATTGTATCTCTCAGACCACTGATTTGAAACAGGAGTGGGGAGGTGGCCACAGTACTGGGAGAAAAGGTGCTTTTGGATAAACTCCTCCTTCTAGCTTGAAATTCCTCATTATGGGTCATAATTTCTCAATGAGGATGTCACTGTGTTGATGACAGCTTTCATTTTTGCAGAGATCATGAGCACTTTCAGCCCTTGCTCCAAATGGGAGAGCAGAGTGACTTTCCTGTGATAGTGCCATCTAGCGGGACTGGTGCAGCCTCATGGGCTGTCTCTTGAGTTTCTGCTAACTATTCATAACATTTTCAGTACTTTTTGATGTCCATAGAAGGAAGAAAGTCAGTGCCACTGTGGATTCTTTCCTAGTGGACAGGGTGTTTTAAGTAGCTGCAGTCTTTGAACTTCCTGGTTATTGTAGATATTCTGTCATGTTGCCTTGAGTGTTTTGTACCTGCAAATTGGATATACATCACAAAACTTAGGCTAAAAGAAAATGGCCAAGCCACCGCATTTATCACTTTCAGTATTTAAGTTGCTCTTTACTTATATTTAGGTTATTGGCAAATTAAAAATTTTCCTGTACATTGCATTTATATGCATTAATTTTATATAATTTTATGTATAATATTTAACTTATAATGATTGGTAAAACAAAGGCATTTGTTTTGCGCTTTGGGATGCACCATGTGGTTTTGTTTAAGAGATTGATGCTTTCTGTCATCAGTGAGTTGATAATAGAGGAAGGTAACCTGATGTGCACTAAGCTATAGCTGACTTTCCTCTAGTCTAGCTGCCACTTTTTAGGAGGACCTGTAGCCATACTCTTAGCATTTTTGAGGTGATAGATTAATTGGATTATGAACCTACTTCTTCATTTCTTGTTGACTTGACATGTGAGCTATCCTTCTTTAAGTTCTCTTCCTTTAAGTGCTAGATAATCCACTTCCAGTAATGTGAAATTGACTGCACCTTGTATTCATATGTTTTCAATGAGGACTTAATGCAGTTTATATTCCCTACTCTCTCCCCTTTTGACAACTTAAATACAGGTAGTCTTGTCTCTGTGATTCTGGAGACTGTAAAGCAGGTGGATTTCCACCCTTACATGCACTGTTAACTGTACTTAGTTGAATTTTAATGCTAAGATAGTAACAAATACTCTTATAGTACTTTCTGTGTGCCAGATACTGTCCTGAGTACAATAAAAGCAATAAGTGAATTTAGATCTTTCATAACAGGGATACTAGTCTTAATAAACATTCCTTCTCTTTTTATAAGACATACTAACTAATGCCCACTGCATTGCTCCCACCAGTTGATTTATAGACTTACCAAGGGTCACTTTATGACAACTTGCACTTGTATTGTAATTATATAGTTCAATACAAAATTGTGTTAACCATTGACATATGATTGTAAAATGAAAGAATTGTCGATTCGGTGAAAACTAAGTTAATTGCCTTGGAAGGACTGAATATAAAATGAGTCAATAAGGAGATAAGTATAAAAATTTATAAAAAAAAATTTTTTTTAATCTGGAAGAATTCTTCATTTAGATCCTTGGCAAGTATCTTTAAAGTTCTTGCTTCACTTTTAAAGAAATTGAAACTGGAAATTGTAGATGATGCATTATGGGTGTGGTTTGTGTAAGACAGTGTGAAACTATAGTCAGTGGATCTATAACTCAAAAGGCCTATATCAAAAGCTTGGCAACAGAATAAACATTTATATGTTTTAAGTTCAAAGAAAACGTTTAAGGTGTTATTTTTTAGGATTCCCCACTATCACTTATTTCTTTGATTAATGTCATTGGTTTCAGTTGTATTGAATGAAATGGATTATGCAGTGTGTTGATGGTATTGACAAGAAGAGCAAAATGAGAAGCCATGAAAAGTGGGACTATCTCTTTTGGCACAGTAAGAACCTTCACTTTATAGAGCTTGAAGCAAGATCATGTAATTATAGGTAGTACCACATAGTAGATTATTGATGTCTTCTTAAAGAAAAATGATCTCTTTTCCTATCTTTTATAAATTTGTGAGTCTGATATGTGAACATTTTAAATGATCACATTTGATTCCTGAAAAGACCTTTAACCAGCCAATACCTTTCTCCTGTCATTTAGTGAATTGCATCAATTAGAAGGTGTCAGTTATCAATATCTAGTGTTAGCTATTTCACATACCAGTGCCAGTAATTTTAAACAGTGTGTTTAGGTGTTTATATTTAGTACATAGTTAGATGGTCAGTAAGCATAAGTGTTGAAAAATAGTTTATGTTTATACCGGTTAGTTTTAAGGAACTGTTGATAAATTTATTATTATGTTTGCTTTTATGTTACCTTCTCCTTTTCATTACAGATCTTCCTCGACTTACAGTGGGGTTATGTCTTGGTAAACTCATTGTAAGTTGAAAATATCAGAAGTTGAAAATGCATTTAACATACCTAACCTACCGAACACGGTAACGTAGCCTAGCCTACCTTAAACGTGCTCAGAACACTTACATTAACCTACTATTGGGCAAAATCATCTAACACAAAGTGTATTTTATAATAAAGTATTGAATATCTCATGTCATTTATTGAATACCATACTGAAAGTGAAGAGCAGAATGATTGTCTAGGTACAGAATGGTTGTAAGTGTCTTGGTTCTTTTACCCTCGTGACTGCGTGGCTCACTGGGAGCTGTGCTGATGCCGCCGCCCAGCGTCATGAGAGAGTGTTGTGTCACGTATTACTAGCCTGGGAAAAGATCACAATTCAAAATGTGGAGTATGGTTTTAACTGAATGTATATCATTTTTGCACCATCATAAGGTTGAAAAATCATTAAGTGGAACAATTATAAGTCGGGGACCATCTGTACTTTAGTATTTATTTAATTCTACCCTCATTTCACATGTAGTCAAGTATCAACTCATTTCTCTTCTTTCTCTAGTATTTGTCTGCCCCACTGCTACTGCCTTAATCCAGACCTTCCTCATTCATAACTGTAATAGCTAGTTTCTCCTAATCCCATTCATCTTTTTGTAAACTGCCACCAGTTATATTTCTAAAAATACCAATATTATTGTTTTACTCCCTTGCTTTAAAGGCTCCACATTGTCTACTGGATAGAGTTAAAACTCCCTAGCCAAACTTTTTAACTTCATGGATCATTGTCTACTCCCCCACTGCTGGGCGCTGCTGCCTCAAACCATGACTGATCTTCTAACCTGTAATGTTAGTAAACAGGGTTATGCTGTCTCCTCTACCGTTCCTTTTTATTTGTCAAATGAACTTCCAGTTTACTTTTCAAAGCATAATCCAGATATCCCTTCTGTATAGCTTTTCCAGATAGCTGCACCATCTACTTGCATTATCTTATTAGCACCTGATAACCTACTTTTATTATAACACATTTGTTTTCCCCATTAGTCTCCTTGAGAACGTGGGTGATAACCTTTATTTCTGACTATTCAAGTGCTCAGCACATTGTATACACTGAATAAATCTTTGTTGAATTGGAAAAGAGTATTGAGAAGATGAAAATAGAGTTAATTGTCACCCATATAGGCATGTTTCTTCTTTTAATCTAGCTCCAAACTCTTGTCTAAGTTTGCATTTAAAGCAATGACATATATTTGGGCTTAAATCTTCCTTATGTTTCTTTTAAAATCTTTCTTATGCTTCTTTTACCTTCTTTTGAAATTTTTTTTTTATTTATTGAGTAATTATCTGCTATGAGAGACAAACATTCTCATACTATTTTCCCCCCTACCTTCAAATTTTTGTCAGTTATATTATTATTTATTTTTAATATTCCATTTTTCCACCTTCTAGTTTGAAAGTTATGCGCTCTTTTATTGGTTACCACAGAAATTACAATATGTATCCTTAATTTATCAAAGATTAATGTTAAATCAATACCTTTGCCCTCCTTTTTGTCAATATAAGGGCCTTGAACATTTAACTCCATTATTCCTCTCCCACCTCACATGCTGTTGTTCTGTATTTAATTGTATATGTATATATATTTAACTAGTAGGCTTTTAGAGCAGTTTTGTATTTATAGAAAATTGATCAGTTAATACAGAGAGTTGTCATATACTACCATCCCATCCCTCCAGTTTCCCCTATTATTAACATGTTGCGTAAGTGTGGTAGACTTGTTACAATTGATAAACCGGTATTGATACATTATTATTAATGAAAGTCCATAGTTTAACATTAGAATTTACTCTTCGTGTTGTACAGTTCTATGGCTTTTGGTAAATGAAAAAAAGTCATGTATTCACCATTTGTATATATATTTTTAAGAGTCCACAGATTATTATTGCATCTGTTTTATAGTTACGTTTATTTTGCCTAACCTACATGTTCACCTATGTGTTTACCACTTTCTTTGTCATTCATTCCTTTTCACATCTCTGCCCTTCTCTCTGGAATATTTTTTCTTTTGCCTGAAATATATCCTTTGGAATTTCTCTAGTGTGGGTCTACCAGTGATTGTCTCTCCATTTTGTCTGCTTTAAAATGTCTGTTTTTGGTTTTATTCTTGAATGGTGGTATTTTTGCTAGTTTTAAAATTCTAAGTTGGTTGTTATTTTCTTTCAGTACATTGTTTACTATTGTCCACTGACTTCCATTATACTCTTTATTTTTAGTCTCATTGCCATTCTGTTGAAGGTAATCTCTCTTTTCTTTGCCCATTTTCGAGATTTTCTCTTTGTCTTTGATCTTGTGCACTATAATGTAGGGATGAGAGATATGTCTAGATGGGATTACTTTTTATCTTTATTATTTTCCTGAGCTTTATTTACATCTGAATATTTTTGGGGAAGCTGAGAATACACTTAAAAGAAATAGATTTTAGTTTTTAGAGCAGTTTTAGGCTCACAGCAAAATTGAGTGGAAGGTACAGAGATTTCCCAGATACCTCCTGGCCCTGCACATTTGTTATAACTGATGAACCTATATTGACATATTATCACCCAAAGTCCATAATGTACATTAGGGTTCACGCTTGGTGTTGTACATTCTATGGGTTTGGTCAAATGTATAATGATATATATTTGTTATACTATCATACAGAGTAGTTTTACTGCCCTAAAATCCTCTGTGCTCCAGCTATTCATCCCTCCCTCCCCTAACCCTAGGCAACTACGGATCTTTTTACCGTCTCCATAGTTTTGTCTTTTCTGGCATGTCATTGTAGTTGGAATCATACCATATGTAGCCTTTTCAGATTGGCTTCTTTTTTTTTTTTTTTTTTTAATTAATTAATTAATTAATTTATTTTTGGCTGTGTTGGGTCTTCGCTTCTGTGCGAGGGCTTTCTCTAGTTGTGGCGAGCGGGGGCCACTCTTCATCGCGGTGCACGGGCCTCTCACTATCGCGGCCTCTCTCGTAGCGGAGCACAAGCTCCAGACGCGCAGGCTCAGTAGTTGTGGCTCACAGGCCCAGCTGCTCCGCGGCATGTGGGATCTTCCCAGACCAGGGCTCGAACCCGTGTCCCCTGCATTGGCAGGCAGACTCTCAACGACTGCACCACCAGGGAAGCCCAATATTTATTTATTTATTTGGCTGCACCAGGTCTTAGTTGCAGCACACAGGATCTTCATTGCCACACGCGGGATCTTCACTGCAGCATGCGGGATCTAGTTCCCTGACCAGGGATCGAACCTGGGCCCCCTGTGTTGGGCGCGTGAGTCTTAGCCACTGGACCACCAGGGAAGTCCCTGCTTCTTTTACTTAGTAATGCTCATTTAAGTTTTCTCTGTGTCTTTTCATGGGTTGTTACCTCTTTTTTTAAAATTTTTTTTTTTAAAGCACTGAATAGTATTTCATTGTCTGGATGTACCACAGTTTATTTATCTGTCCATTCACCTACTAAAGAATGTCTTGGTTTCTTCCAAGTTTTAGCAGTTATGAATAAAGCTGCTATAAACATCTGTATGCAGATTTTTATGAATGGTTGGATTATTTTGATTTATTCTGCTTGGAATTTATTGGATTTCTTAAATCTGTGGGTTGCTGGTTTTCATCAGTTCTAGAATATTCTCAGCCATTGTCTCTTCATATATTGCTTCTGCCTTCCACTCTGTCTTCTCTTTCTTGCACTCCATTTAAACATATGTTAGACCTTCTTACTGTATATTCTCTGCCTCTTACCCTATCTTCTGGATTGCTGGTCTTTATTTCCCAGGGCTGAATACTGAGTAGGTTGTTCTGAAATTTCCTTGCACTTTTGTATTTCTTCTGATACCTCCACTTCTTTATTTTCTCTTTAAATTTGTCTAATCTCCATATTTCTATCCATTGAGTTTTCATGAGGGCTGGTGTATTCCTAGGTGGCTGTTACCCTGAAAGGGTAGCCCCGTGCTCTTTGTTTAAAGTGTAGGGTAGATTTCCCAGAATCCCCTCATTGGGCAGGTCCTGGGCTTTGACTTTCTTCTTTCTCCACACACTCAGGCCTCAAAGTACAGCTAGCTCAGTTTCAAAGCTTTTTCTTTAGAATTAAACCAGCAAATGCCCTCAAATAGAAATACTATTTTTTGAGTGCTGATCTTACCTTTCTGAATTCTTGTCTTATGGATTTTGGTGCAGTAATACCTTATTTCTCTTTTTCGCAGTCAGTAATATAAAATTGGTTGACACTTAACAAAGTGTGCATGAACTCTTGTGCCACAGTGGTTAGAGAATCAATCCATAACCATATCTAGTTTTCCTCCTTGTGATTTTTACTTTTCATCTGCTTCCTTTCTTCCTGTATGTGGTCAGTATTGTCATTGCGCCTGGCTGTTAGTCATTTATGTTACTTCTTATTTTCTGTTTACTTTTAGTTAAAGATTAAATTGAAATGTTTCTTAAATTTTTTTTTTTTAAAGCAAGGAGAAGGAAAGCAAGTAAGGTATTATCAATGATTTTTTTTAACGTTTTCTGAATGCTTTTAAGCCTTTATTTTTTACTTTATTTATTTATTTATCTTTAAATTTATTTATTTATTTTTGGCTGCGCTGGGTCTTTGTTGCTGTGGGCTTTCTCTCGAGATGCCACAAGCAGGGGCTGGCTACTCTTCATTGTGGTGTGCGGGCTTCTCATTGCGGTGGCTTCTCTTGTTGCAGAGCAGGGCTCTAGGCATGTGGGTTTCAGTAGTTGTGGCACACGGGCTCAGTAGTTGTGGCTCGCAGGCTCTAGAGCGCAGGCTCAGTAGTTGTGGTACACGGGCTTAGTTGCTCCGCAGCATGGGGGATCTTCCCGGACCAGGGATCGAACCCGTGTCCCCTGCATTGGCAGGCAGATTCTTAACCACTGTGCCATCAGGGAGGTCCAATCAATGATTTCTTATTTCAAACTTGAGTCTAGAGATGGTTTGGCTTGGTTAGTCTTGTTCTTCCTCTTTACCTTGTCTGGGTCTCAAATTGCTAGGTACCTCTTTTTTTTTCAGTGCTAATGTTTATAAAGTTACATCCTAAAAATGTTTCTAATAAATAGTTTTAAACAAGATCTGTTGCGATGTTTTTGTTTTTGTTTTTGCTAGGTCTCTCTCGATGGTAGGTTTCACTTGGTCCTAACTACTACTGTGTGTAATGGGATGGATTAGTTTAGAATCTGCTTCCTAGTATGTTAGCCATGTTTAAACACTTCTTAGGCTGTTCTTTTTGACGTTTTACAGTCCAGTTTCCCTTTTTCCCTAATCCAGAAAGAGACTTGGCTTTTTCTAGTCCCAAATATACCTTGTTTAGATTTTAGGCATATTTAAAAAAAAAAAAAAATTCCTGGAGTATTTGGTGACTTTGCCCTGCAGAAGGGTTGCCCTTCCCATCTCTCTGTTCTTTTTGGTTCATTTGAGGCTAGGCTTTGACTTAGTGTGGCGCCACAAAGTTTCTATTGTAGGGTCATTTCTCCTAGCACCTGCTTGCCCCCTGGTCAGCTTTTTTTGCCCTTAGAGACTTTCATGGGGAATCTTGTTTCATAATTTGGACTGCTCTTGCTTTCTACCCAAGGAACACTCCTTTGCAGGTTAGAGCAGTCTGAAGGATCTGGAGTACTAGTAAAAGCTCTTCTCTTTTGGTTGATTAGTTTTGCCTGTTTTCCAAGGTTCTCATGACTAAGTCAGGCTCTTTGCTTTCTTCCCACTTTTCATACACTAGTTTTGTAGAATCTTATCTTTACTGTTTAACAATAGAACATAGTTATACTGTATTAGCCATCAGATACAAGCGGTATCATTCCCCTCACAGATATACCTTGTGCTGAGGAATGTTCATAGTCAAATGCTCACAGTAAGAGAATTTTGGTTGTTTTTTTGTTTGTTTTTTTACTTTTTGGCCGCACCATGCGGCATGTGGGATCTTAGTTCCCCAACCAGGGATCGAACCCTTCCCCCCTGCAGTGGAAGCAGGGAGTCTTAACCGCTGGACCACCAGGGAAGTCCCTGGTTCAGTTTTTTTTTTAAAACATGGATTTAATTTATTAATTAATTAATTTATTTTTGACTGTGTTGGGTCTTCGTTTCTGTGCGAGGGCTTTCTCTAGTTGTGGCAAGTGGGGGCCACTCTTCATCGTGGTGCGCGGGCCTCTCACTAGCACGGCTTCTCTTGTTGCGGAGCACAGGCTCCAGATGCGCAGGCTCAGTAGTTGTGGCTCACGGGCCTAGCTGCTCCGCGGCATGTGGGATCTTCCCAGACCAGGGCTCGAACCCGTGTCCCCTGCATTAGCAGGCAGATTCTCAACCACTGCGCCACCAGGGAAGCCCCTGGTTCAGTTTTTGATAATTTTAGAAACCTAATTGGTAATTTCCTGTGCAATTTGGAATACAGAGCTAAGAATGGAATTTCGTTATAGTCATATCTTACTCTTTTAACTTGACCTCCCTCTCCCCCCTTTTAACTGCATATACTGCAAAGTGTACTGGAATAGGAATAATCTAGCTTTGATTTCTAGTACCTTCTAAGAAGTTAATTAACTATATGACTTGGAAGTCAGTTCAGTTCTGGGTGGTTCCAGTTTAAGAAAATTATTTTTGATGATCTGCACCAAAAGAGGGAGCCATATTTGAGAAAGGGGAAAACAAAACTAAAAAATTCCATTTAGACGTTAATACTATCAAAGAACGAGTAGTGGCGTTAAAATACAAAACCCTCAGGAACAAAGGCTAGAAAAAAATCTTGCCAAAATTCTTCATTATGTGTATATAGACTTCTGGGAATTTGGATTGCAAATACCAAAGGAACAAAAAAAGCACTTTGTTCTGCCCATTAAGTATACTCTGAGACAGTGGCAAGGAAAACAGAGGTGGAGCGTTTTTCTAAAAGTATTCTTTAAAAAAGGGTGATGTCTGTTTCCTAATTCTAACTAGATGAGGGAGATAAAGAGGTTGGTCATCAAACTTCACTTTTTTTTTTTAAACTGAAGTATAGTTGATTTATGATGTTGTGTTAGTCTCTCGTGCACAGCAAAGTGATTCAGTTATATCTATCTATCTATCTATCTATCTATCTATGTATATTCTTTTTCATATTCTTTTCCATCGTGGTTTGTTACAGGATATTGAATATAGTTGCCTGTGCTATACAATAAGACCTTCTTTATCCGTTCTATATATAATAGTTTGCATCTATTAATCCCAGACTCCCAGTCCAACTGTCCCCTGCCTCCCCTCCCCCTTGGCAACCACAAGTCTGTGAGTCTGTTTCTTTTTCGTAGGTAAGTTTATTTGTGCCATATTTTAGATTCCATATATAAGTGATATTATATGGTATTTGTCCTTGTCTGTCTGGCTTACCTCACTTAGTATGATAATCTCCAGTTCTATCCATGTTTCTGCAACTGACATTATTTCATTCTTTTTTTATGGCTGAGTGATATTCCATTGTATATACGTACAACTTCTTTATCCATTCATCTGTTGATGGACACTTAGGTTGCTTCCATGTCTTGGCTGTTGTACATAGTGCTGCTATGAACATTAGATGCATGTATCGTTTTGAATTAGAATCTTCGTCTTTTCCGGATATATGCCCAGGAGTGGAATTGCAGGATCAAATGGCAACTCTTTAGTTTTTTGAGGAACCTCCATACTGTTATCCATAGTGGCTGCACCAATTTACATTCACACCAACAGTGTAGGAGGGTTCTCTTTTCTCCACATCCTCTCCAGCATTTGTTATTTGTAGGCTTTTTAATGATGGCCACTCTGACTGGTGTGAGTGGTACCTCATTGTAGTTTGGATTTGCATTTCTCTAATAGTTAGCGTTGTTGAGCATCTTTTCCATATGCCTGTTTGCCATCCGTATGTCTTTGGAAGAATGTCTGTTTAGGTCTTCTGCCCATTTTTTGATTGGGTTGTTTTTTTGTTATTGAGTTGTATGAGCTGTTTGTATATTTTGGCAATTAAGTCTTTGTCAGTTGCATCGTTTGCAAATATTTTCTCCCAGTCCATAGGTTTTCTTTAAGTTTTATTTATGGTTTCCTTTGCTGAACTTCACTCTTTTCAAAATTGTAGTAAATATACATGACATAAAATTTACTATTCTAAGCATTTTTGAGTGTACAGTGCATTCACTTTGTTGTACAACCATCACCACCGTCCCTCTCAAGAACTTTTTCATCTTGCAAAAATGAAACTGTACTCATTAAACAATAAATCCACATTTACGCCTCCCCTTAGTCCCTGGCAACCACCATTCTACTTTGTTTCCATGAATTTGACTACTCTAGAAATGTCATATAAGTGGACTCATACGGTGTTTGTCTTTTTGTGACTGGCTTATTTTACTTAGCATAATATTCTCAAGGTTCATCCATGTTGTAGCATGTGTCGGAATTTCCTTTCTTTTCAAGGCTGAATAATATTATATGTACCACATTTTATTTATCCATGTATCTGTCAGTGGTCACTTGGGTTGCTTCTGTGTTTTGGCTACTGTGAGTAATGCTGCTATGAACATGAGTGTACAGATATCTGTTCGAGTCCCTGCTTTCAGTTATTTTGGGTGTATATGCATAAGTGGAATGATTGGATTTTATTAAACTCACTCTTTTGTTGAAGCTTGACCTCCTCTAATCCCGTATCATTGACAAAGCGCAGTCAGAAAATGGTGATTGTTTTTCTTTAGTCCACATTTAGCAAAAGCCCTAGAAGTCTTGAAAATTTTGTTAGCATCTGCCCAACTAGTAATACTACTCAAATGGCAGTTATTTTTCCAAACGGTATTATTGGCCCAGGATGTTGACAAACTAAGTAACTTGGTGAGTTACATAGCGTTGTTGGAGCATCTTTTCACGTGCCTATTGGCCATCTGTATGTCTTCGGAGAAATGTCTATTTCAACGCCTTTTATTTTAACCAAAGCATAGTTTAGTTTTAAAATGGTAACAGTAAGTGGCTATCCAAATTTGCTATACTAGAATTTTATTTTAACCAGTACTACCTCAAGTATTAAGTCCTGTGAAGACTGTTAATGTTGCCTACATGAAGATAACAAGGTGATGGTATCTATTGTAATAGATGTGACCTGTGTGACTGATAACTTTGCTTTTATAAAGAGTATGTGACTTTTATCACATAGTCTGCTGCCAGGGTTCATGTTGATTTAATTTCTGTTTTGTCTGTCTCCAGAGGAATACTAAGGATTAATTGTGGAATTAAAATGTAATCTGAAGGACCAGCTAATCTCAGGAGATGGTGCCTCTAGTTCAGGATATATTCTGTTATATTAATTAACTTCAGCAGGCAGATTTAATGTTCAAATTTGACAGAAGCTACTAGCATCAAACCAAAACTAACTTGTCCAATCTCCATTATATTAACAATTGACTAGCTAGAATCAAGGCACAAAATATTCCATCAGCTTCTAATGAAAAGCTGTTTGACCTGCTGTGTGATAATCTGGATGAGATGAAGGAGAAGAACCATAATAGCTATATTGAAATTTTAATGCCCAAATTTTTCAGCAGTTGAGTTCTGCTAACTCTTATTGAGTCTGTACTATGTATAGGTGTTACAGAGGATTAAAAAAAAATCAACCAGATGCACTGCATACTCTTGAGGCACTTATAATCAGGCAGGCATGGACCCATATATCTATGGCACACAGCTGATGGTGGATATGGAGATGTGAAGGTATTATGAACCTAAAAGAAGGGGGCACAAGTACATATGTAAATTTACTCCCCTCCATTAAAAACAATATGGAGATGTGAAGGTATTATGAGCCTAAAAGGAGAGAGCGTAGTAATTAATTTGCTCGGGGGTCAGTTTGTGGAAGGATGAGACTTTTTGTTTCACAGTAAGATCATTATAGCTAAACAACCTAAGAAAAATTCTGATAAAATATTATTATGAATAAGTCACAGAATGATAGTGTAGAATAGCTTGGTTTTATTTTTTTTTTAATATTTATTTACTTATTTGCCTGCACCTGGTCTTAGTTGCAGCACACGGGGTCTTCGTTGCCACGTGCGGGATCTTTAGTTGCAGCACGAGAACTCTAAGTTGTGGCATGTGGGATCTAGTTCCCTGACCAGGGATCGAACCCGGGCCCCTGCATTGGGAGCGCGGAGTCTTAGCCACTGGACCACCAGGGAAGTCCCCTAGAATAGCTTGGTTTTAAAGCTTAGCAAAACTGCTTAGGGTCTAAGGCAGAGTTTTGTTTTGTTTTGTTTTGTTTTTAAGAATTAATTTTGATTAGGTGATATATTTACATAGTACCAAATGCAGAAGATCTCAAAGATACACAATGAAACGTCTCTGCTACGCTTTTCTTTTTTTTTTTTTTTTTTGGCCACACCATGCGGCATGTGGGATCTTAGTTCCCCTACCAGGGATCGAACCTGTGCCCCCTGCATTGAGAGCATGGAGTCTTGACCACTTGACTGCCAGGGAAGTCCCTGCTATGCTTTTCCTATGTCCATCTGGTTCCCTTCCCTGGAGACAACTATTAGCAGTTTCTTGTATTTTATTTATGTGTGTGTGTGTATATCATATATATCACACATGATATGTATACGTTATATATATGTGTGCGTGTGCAAATACATATGTATATTCACCCCTCCATTTTTAAAAAATACAAAGACAAGTATGTTATATACATTATTGTGTATTTTCCTTTTTGTGTTTAAAATATTTTAGAAATTGTTTTATATTAGTACACATAGAGCTTCCTTGGCTTTTTTTCCCCAAGGCTGTTTAATATTCCATTGTGCAGCTGAACCATAATTTAACCAGTTTCCTGTGGATGGACACTTAGATGGACAACACTAAGTTTTATTGACATAAGCAGTGCTATAGTGAATAGCTTTGTAATACACAGTGTCATTTCACACATGTTTACTGGATAAATCCCTAGAAGTGGAATTGCTGGATAAAAGGATATGAGCGTTTGTAATTTTGGTAGTTATAGCCATATTCCTCTCCATAGAGAAGAGGAATATAGCTGTATTCCTCCATCAATGAATGAGAACATTTGTTTCCCCATAGTTGAGTATGTTAAGGGAGTTAGTTAAGGGAGTCTGTGGACAGATGCTAGTGTTCCTGAACCTTGTAAAATGATAGGTAAAAACTTATATGTATGTATTTATGGCCGTGTCTTTTTCCGGGGGGACAGGTCCTCAGTTTTCACTACATTCTTAAAAAGTTCAGTGATTCAAAATAGGGTTAAAGGACTTCCCTGGTGACACAGTGGTTAAGAATCCGCCTGCCAATGCAGGGGACACGGGTTCGAGCCCTGGTCTGGGAAGATCCCACATGCCACGGAGCAACTAAGTCCATGCGCCACAACTACTGAGCCTGTGCGCCTAGAGCCCGTGCTCTGCAACGAAGAGTAGCCCCCACTTGCTGCAACTAGAGAAAGCCCGCGTGCAGCAACAAAGACCCAACACAGCCAAAAATAAAAAAATAAATAAAATTAAATCTTTTTTAAAAAAATAGTGTTAAAAACCACTATCTGGCAGTTAGTTGTTTCAAATTAGAACACATCGCTTTGAATCGTATTTCTCTTTTACAGAAGTATTTGAGCAGAAGCATGTAAGTAATTATTAGAGATGTTGTGTGGAAAGTTATTGTGTAGGAGAATGGACTAAATCTAATTCCCAATCTTTTATTATTCTTCCCTTCACTCCCTGGGAGGCCATGTTTTAAAAAGCCTGTTTTCTATTAAACTGAATTTATTAAGCAATACCTTATTTCCCCAGTTTTATTAATTAGAGCTTTAGAGCAGTATGAGGTGAGTTTTACTACATAGAGTTAATCCTTTCATCTATACTGAGTTGATGAAATTTTAGCTAAAGTCAAGTCAGTTTATCATTTTAAATAGGCTGTGTAGGTGAAAAATAGTTCAGGACCCCCACTGTTATCTTTAGGACTTATTAGGGATCTAAGGAACAAATCTCTATACCAGATAACCTCCAAGGCCCTTTTGAGTTCTGTGTGTCAACAGTATATATTCTGAGGTTTTGATGAGGACCCATATTAAGTTCTAATGCAAGTACTATTACAAATAAACTTTCACCATAACAGATTCCACAGGGCTTTCATATTTTGGGATAATGGAATTAATCTGTAATTACAGTATGCATATTATTGAAAGTCACAATTCTGTTAAGTCCTGGAGAAAAAAACAGGAGCTATCTAAAATGAATTAGAAAGTTAAAAGATTTAATTTATTTAGAGATAGTTGGTGGTGTTATTTAAAGCCCTCTCTTTTTTGATGCTGTATTATTATTTGCTGGCTTGTTTTGAAAGGGCATTTTTCTAGGGATGATTTAGAATATTTCATGTGGGGAAAAGTGAGGTGAATCTATATGCCATACTAGATACTGGAGCAAAAGTTAAAAGGTCTTGCCTGTTAATAGCACTCAGGACAGTTTTTTTAAAAAAATTGTTACATATTCTGGAATAGAACCTGAGGAGCTGTTTGTTGTACAGAATTATTTGTTGTAGATAACTTATTTTATCTAGTTCTCCAAAGTTTTTTTTATTTATTTCTGAATAGAAATTTAGAACAAAATTTTTGTTATGGGCTGTCCTTATAGAACTTTTTTTTTTTTTTTTTTTTTAAGAAATTCACGTTCTTTTATTTATTTATTTATGACTGTGTTGAGTCTTCGTTTCTGTGTGAGGGCTTTCTCTAGTTGCGGCAAGTGGGGACCACTCTTCATCGTGGTGCGCGGGCCTCTCACCATCGCGGCCTCTCTTGTTGCGGAGCACAGGCTCCAGACGCGCAGGCTCAGTAATTGTGGCTCACGGGCCCAGTTGCTCCGTGGCATGTGGGATCTTCCCAGACCAGGGCTCGAACCCGTGTCCCCTGCATTGGCAGGCAGATTCTCAACCACTGCGCCACCAGGGAAGCCCCTATAGAACTTTTTATAGTGACATTTGCTATAATGGGAATCTGCTTTTACTAACAAACCTTTGATTACAACGAATTTTTTTCTTTTTTTTTCTTTTTATTGGAGTATAGTTAATTTTCAATGTTGTGTTAGTTTCAGGAGTACAGCAAAGTGAATCAGTTATACATATATATATATCTACTCTTTTTTTAGATTCTTTTCCCATAGATCATTTGGAGGTTGGCTATGATAAGTTAAATATGCATACCACTAAGAAAATAACAAAACAGAGATAATAGCTAATGATCTCTTAGTGGAGATAAAATGGAATACTTGAAAAAATATGTATCTCAGTTCTAAAGAAGGATGGGGAGGAGGAAAAGAAACAAAAGATAGGAAAAAAAAAGTAACATAGTAGGTTTAAACACAGATAATTAAATAAATTTGTAAATGGTCTAGCACTCCAATTAAGAGTGTCAGGTTAGATCATTGTTATGTGATCCAACTATGTGCTGTCTACAAGAAACCCACCTTATTTTTAACCTGTATCTTTGTATTTAAAAGGATGGAAAAAGATACCGTATAAACACTAAGTATAAAAGGATTGGTGTGCCTATAGTTGCATTAGACAAAGGAGACTTCAGAACAAGGAAAATATTACAAGGGGTAATGAAGGGCATTTCATAATGAAAAAAGGATCAATCCATTGAGAAGACTCAGCAGTTGTAAATGTTATGCATCCAATAACAGAGCAAAGCAAAAACTGACAGTTGAAAGGAGCAGTAGACGAATCCACAGCTTTAGTTGGAAATTGCAGTATTCTCTCTCAATAATTGATAGAACAAGCAGGCAAAAAAATCAGCAAGGATATAAAAGATTTGGACAATACTGTCAGTGAACTGTACCTAATTGACATTTATAGAACACTATACCCACATGCTTTTCAGGCGCACATGGAACATTTACCCAAATAGACTATATCCTGGGCTATAAAACTTGTTTCAACAAATTTAAAAGGATTAAAATTATATAGAGAGTATTCTGACTACAACGAAATTAAATAAGAAATCAAAAAGAAAAAGATACCTGGAAAATCTCCAAATATTTGCAAGTTAAATAACATACTTCTAAATAAACTTTAGATCAAAGAAGAATTCACAAGGGAAATTAGAAAATATTTTGACCTGAGTGAAAATGAAACACAGTCTATCAAAATTTGTGGTATGCAGCTAAAGCAGTGCTTTAGAAGGAAACAGTTTCAAAAGAAACATCTAAAATCAATGACCCAAGCTTCCACCTTAAGAAGTTAGAAAAAGAGCAAACTAAGTAGGAGAGAAATAAAGAGTTGAAATAAATGAAATAGAAAGCAACTCTGAATAACCCTATATTAATTAAAGAAATTGGATTTGTAATTAAAAGCCTTTCCACAAAGAAAAGTCCAGGCCCACATGGCTTTATTGGTGAATTCTATCAAACATTTAAGGAAGAAATAATAACAAATTTTTCACAAATTTCAAATTTTTCAGAAAACACTTATAAGACCAGCATTACCTTGATACCAAACCAGGTAAAGACATTATGAAAAAAGAAAACCATAGCTCAGTATCCCTCATGAATATATATGCAAAAATCATTAACAAAATATTAGTAAATTGAATCTAGCTCTCTATATGTATCCTATATGTACGATAACACATCATGACCAATTGAGTTTAATCCCAATTGCAAGGTAGATTGAACATTAAAAGTCAATGTAATCTACCATATTGATAAAATAAAGGTGAAAAGCTGAATGATCTTGTAATAGATGCATAAAAAGCACTTGAACAGAGTTCAGCACTAATTTGTGATAAAAGCTCTCAGCTGGTTAGGAATAGAAGGGAACTTCCTCAATCTGATAAAAGGCATCTATTAAAAACCTGCAATGAACCTCATACTTAAATGGTGAAAGATTGAGTGCTTTCAACCTAATGTCCAGAACATGTCAAGGATATTTGTTCTCAGAGCTTCAATTCAGCATGTTCTGAAGGTCCTAGCCAGATGCATTAAGGCAAGTAAAAGGAATAAGCTTATAGATTGGAAAGGAAAAGTAAAACTATGTTTATTTTTTAGATGTCTTATATTGCTTTGGCCAGAAAGTTCCTTTGGTATTTAAGTAAAAATAAAAGACTCATTTTTCATTTTCACCAAGAACTTTGTTGAACAATGTATTCACTGTTTTGTTCTACTACCTTCTGCCATTTTTCAGGCAACTTCATAATTCCATCTTCCCAAAACTTTCTCTTCTTGAGCAAAGAACTGTTCCATGTGCATTTTACAGTCTTCCAGGGAATTGAAATTTTTTCCATTAAGAGAATTTTGTAAAGACTGAAATAAATGGAAATCCAAAGGTGCAATGTCTGGTGAATACGGCAGATGAATCAGAACCATCCAGCCAAGCTGTAACAGTTTTTGCCTGGTTATCAAAGAAACATGTGGTCTTCTTGCATTATCCTAATGGAAGATTATGCGTTTTCTGTTGACTAATTCCAGACACTTTTGGTCGAGTGCTGTTTTCAGTTGGTCTAATTGAGAGCAGTACTTGTTGGAATTAATCGTTTGGTTTTCCAGAAGGAGCTCATAATAGAGGACTCCCTTCCAATCCCACCATATACACACCATCACCTTCTTTGGATGAAGACCGGTCTTTGGTGTGGTTGGTGGTGGTTCATTTCGCCTGCCCCACAATATCTTCTGTTCCACATTATCATACAGTATCCAGTTTTCATTGCCTGTCACAATTTGTTTTAAAAACGGAACGTTTTCGTTACGTTTAAGTAGAGAATTGCATTCAGAAATATAGTCAAGAGAGTTTTTTTCACTTAGCTTATGTGGAACCGAAACATCACAGTGAATAACGTAACCAAGCTGGTGCAAATGATTTTCAGTGCTTGATTTGGATATTTTGAGTATGTCGGCTATCTCCCGCGTGGTATAACGCTGATTGTTCTCAATTAATGTCTCGATTTGATCGCTATCAACTTCAGCTGGTGTTCCCAACTGTGGAGCATCGTCCAGCGAGAAATCTCCAGCATGAAACTTCGCAAAACACTTTTGACACGTTTGATCAGTCACAGCACCTTCTCCATACACTGCACAAATCTTTTTTTGCATTTCAGTTGCATTTTTACCTTTCTTGAAATAATAAAGCATAATATGCTGAAAACATTGCTTTTTTTCCTTCCATCTTCAGTATTAAAATGGCCACACAAAAATTCACCAATTTTGATGTTTTTTTAAAATGCACACTGATATGACAGCTGTCACAATGCAGTCTAACAAAATTGTTTCGAATGAAGTTAAAGACAACTAAGTGCCACTAGAGCCATCGTAGGGAAAAAATCGAACGAACTTTTTGGCCAACCCAATAGATGACATGATTATGCATGTAGAAAGTTCTGAGTAATTGATGTAAAAAAAAAAAAGCTACTAGAATTTAAGTTTAGCTAGGCTACAAGTTCAGTTTCTGAAATACATCAATTGTATTTATGTAAACTTGCAATGTACAATTGGCAATTGAAATTTGAAAAGCAGTACGATTTACAATAGCATCAAATAGTATAAATATAAAAACATTCCCCAAGAACAGAAGAGAGAATATTTCTTAGAGTTCCCTGTAATAGAAGTTGCTTTGTATTCCCATTTCATTAATGAGGACATTGAGGTACAAAGGATTAAAGAACATCATTTGTTTATGAGCACACCTTCGTTAAATACCTGTTATATAATAGATACTGTGCTAGGGACATAATATATAGTAGTGAGTAAAAGATTATCCCTTCACTCATGGAGTTTATAATCTAGTGGAGATTGCAGGGAGAAATAGATTGAGGGTGCTGCGTTCCCAGCCTTGGTTTAGCATTTTTTATTTAGATCAGTGGTTCAAAGCCATTACCTTTTAGTTAGATCTTAAATACTGTGACTTGTTGAATAATCTGGCCTCTATGCGGGCAAACTATTTTATTGTAATATATGCCTGACAGTTTATAGAGCGGTTAAAACTGGTTGGCTTGGTTGTTTAAAGTTTCATGTTAAGGATGGTCCATGCATATCTTCCCATACTCCCATTGAGCACCAATTTTATTTCAGGCAGTATTTTACCCACCTCCCCAATATATAGTATTATTTAATCCTTGCAATATCCCTAAGGTGGGTGGTTTTTCCTTTTTTATCACAGATGAGAAGACCAGAGCTCATAGAGCTTAAGTGATTTGCCTAGTTTCATTCAGTGGTTCAGTGATTCAGTCCCACACCGACCTGACTTTAAACTGTCGGTACCAGCTATTCTCATTTTTCTATTGGTCACACCCCTGGGCCATCCCATTCTTTCCCATTCAAGAAATGCGAGTAAGTGAGATTAATTTTTATAGTGCTAAGTTTGAATCTTCCTTTTTTTTTTTTAGAGAAAAACTTTTTTTTATTTTTTTATTTTGGCCGTGTTGGGCCTTCGTTGCTGCGCTCAGACTTTCTCTAGTTGCGGTGAGCGGGGGCTACTCTTCGTTGTGGTGCACAGGCTTCTCATTGTGGTGGCTTCTCTTGTTGCGGAGCATGGGCTCTAGGTGCACGGGCTTCAGTAATTGTGGCTCGCGGGCTCTAGAGCGCAGGCTCAGTAGTTGTGGCACACGGGCTTAGTTGCTCTGCGGCATGTGGGATCTTCCCGGACCAGGGCTCGAACCCGTGTCCCCTGCATTGGCAGGCGGATTCTTAACCACTGCGCCTCCAGGGAAGCCCGAGTGCACTGATTTTTAAGTTTTATTGAGATATAATTCACACAACATACAGTTTACTCAATTAAGGTATACAATTCAATGGCTCCAAGTGTATTTATAGAAATGTGAAACCATTACCACAGTCAATTTTGGAACATTTTCCTCACCTCAAAAACCAAAACCAAAACCAAAAAACCTTACCCCTTAGCTTTCACCCTCAAAATCCCTCTCTCTCTCAGCTCTAGGCAACCATTAGTCTACTTTTTGTCTCGATAGATTTTGCCTGTTCTGAACATTTAATATAAATGGAATCATAAAATATGTGGTCCTTTGTGATTGGCTTCTTTCACTTAGCATCATGTTTATAAGGTTTGTTCCTGTATCAGAACTTCATTTCT
Organism: Balaenoptera ricei; assembly: GCF_028023285.1. Taxonomy (NCBI): domain Eukaryota; kingdom Metazoa; phylum Chordata; class Mammalia; order Artiodactyla; family Balaenopteridae; genus Balaenoptera; species Balaenoptera ricei. Next base: position 16,101,316 of record NC_082658.1, on the reverse strand, counting down.
TTTTATTGCCAAATAATATTCCCTTGTATGGATAGACCTCATTTTGTTTATTCATTCTTTCAGTTGATGGACGTTTGGGTTGTTTCCATTTTTTGGCTATTATCAATAATGTGCCATGAACATTCATGTACATGTTTTTGTGTGCACATATGTTTTCATTTCTCTTGGGTATATTCCTAGGAGTGGAATTGCTGGGTCTTATGGTTAAGAGATAGTCCATTAAAGGATGAACATAATATAAAACTAAGGATCTATTTTTTTTTAGTCATTAGTTTAACCCTTTGAGGGACTGCCAGACTGTTTCTCAAAGTGGCTGTGCCATTTACCTCTCCACCAGCAGTGTATGAGGGTTAAACTTTCTCCATAGCCTTGCCAACGTCGTATTATCTGTCTTGTTGGTTATATGTGCCAGATCTTGAGTAAATACATAGACTTCCATAGGCAGCTTGTCCAGGAGAAAAAACAAAGGATTTCTTATTCTTATTGTTGGACTTGCTTGTCTGGAAATGGATGTTAATAAGTTACATGGTTAGGATTTTGCCATTTATTTAGGACTGAAATACTACTAAAAATCATTAATATTAGTTAAGGATTTTCTTGACAGTATACTGTAATATTTTGTTTGCTTGCCAGAACACAAAGTCATTCATTTAAAATCACCCCACTGATTTGACTCTGCTATGGCGTGAAAAGGTGGTGCTAACTAATGACTAAAAAAAGTACAGAGACCCCTAGTTTTAACCCATTAGGTCTAGTCTTTAATGGAGTATCTTTTTTTTTTTTTTTTAATGGTGTATCTTTTAACTACCTCAGGTAGTTTGACTCTGTTGTCAGCTGTGCTCCTTTATACTTAAGTTTAACTTTTGTCTGCTGTTCTCAATCCCTTTTAAGATGCCAGTTTAGTTCAAGGAGGAAATAAAGACTTTAGAAACTCAGCAAATGTTGACATTTAAATTTTTACAGGAGCGAAAGATTAACCTTTGGCCCCCACTTCTACAAGGTTTTCTTAGTTCATATAGGCTTCATTCATGTGCTAAAGGCTGATTGTCAACATTCGTATTTTAACCTCAGTTTTCATAAGTTTATAACTTGTCCACAAGGTTTTCTTTAGGCTTGTTACTGAAGTATTTTTAAGCCCCCCAAAAGTGCATTTAAGTATATTAAAAGTGTGTTTTACTTTGTTTTGGGGAGCCCTGCTTTTTTTTAAAACGAGAAACTTGACTCTTGTCTATTTTTTAAACTGTCCATTTGGTGTTTTACTTAAAAAAAATCAGCAGGAGACAGGGTAATCAGCTTAAATGTTAGCGTAGAAAATAGGGCTTTTACTGAGGAGTCTTAACTTATCATACTTTGTTAAAAAAATTTTTTTTTCTTTTATCTTTATTTAAAAAAATAAACTTGTGTCAAAGGCTGACTTTCAATAGATTGAAGATTAGGAATGAATCAATCTAGAGTTGGAAAATTAGAAAACAAAGAGGAAAATGGAGGAAGTAAATGGAATATAACAAAAGTGAGGACTTAGAAAGAGAAAAAACGAAATGGATGCTGTTAGTTATGTGATTAATATGAAAATCTCAGTGAAGTAGATAATTTCACTCAAAGATAGTAGAAATTAATGTTGACAAAAATAAGATGGAAAATCAGAATAGCCTCCTATAACCAAGGAAAAATCAAGATTATAAAATTATTTCCTCCTCCTCCTCTTCCTCCTACTCCTTTGAAGCAGTGCAAAAAAATCCACTCCCTGGTTACTGGTGATCTCTCCTAACCTTTCAAGAAGTAGATAATTCTCATGTTAAATAATAACATAGGAATAATAAACTTTGATAGCAAAACCTGACAGATATGAGGAAGTAAAACTATAACCTGATTTCATTTATGAATATATAGATGTTTAAATTCAAGTAAAAATACTTGCGAATGGCTAATTATTTTATTTCAGAGAGTTTATCCGAAGAATGTTGGACAAGTTCAATATTTTAAAAATGTATTAATAGGACTTTCCTGGTGGTGTAGTGGTTAAGAATCCGCCTGTCAATGCAGGGACACGGGTTCAAGCCCTGCTCTGGGAGGATCCCACATGCCATGGAGCAACTAAGCCCTGTGCCACAACTACTGAGCCTGCGCTCTAGAGCCCGCGAGCCACAACTACGGAAGCCCGCGTGCCTAGAGCCCGTGCTCCACAGCAAGAGAAGCCACCACAATGGGAAGCCTATGGACCGCAACAAAGAGTAGTCCCCACTCGCCGCAACTAGAGAAAGCCTGCGCACAGCAACGAAGACCCAATGCAGCCTAAATAAATAAATAAATTTATTAAAAAATATTTATGTAGCAGTCACTTTAAAAAAAAGTATTAATATATGTAGAGATGACTCTATACTAATATATCTAGAGTATAGTGCTACTGAATGGCTAGTAGCACATATTTTGAAGCCAGGTAGCTTAGGTGTAGAGCCTGGCTCTGCTTCTTGCCAGCTGTGTGACGTTGGGGAGTTCACTAAGTTTCCTCATCTAATAATGAGACTACTGATAGCTATCATATAAGGTTGTCATTAGTTTGCTAGGGCTGCCATAACATAGACCGGGCGGCTTGAACGACAGAAATTTATTTTCTCACAGTTCTGGAGGCTGGAAGTTCAAGATCAGGATGTCAGTAGGATTGATTGCTTTTGAGGCTTTCTCACCTTGGCTTGCAGATGGCCACCTTCTCGCTATGTCCTCATATGGTCTTTCCTCTGTGTGTGTGCATGTCTGGTGCCTCTGTGTCCTAATTTCCACTTTGTATAAGGACATCAGTCGTATTGGATTAGGGTCTACCCTAATGACACATTTTAGCTTAGTTACCTCTTCAAAGGCCCTGTCTCCAAATACATTCTGAGGTTTTGGGGGTTAGGACTTCAACATATAAATTTGAGGAAGACACAGTTGAGCCCACATTACAGGTCGTTAGGAGGATTAAATGTGCTAATATAGAATACCTGACCGTGTAGCAAGCACTACCTAAGTATTGTTTACCATTATCATTACTTAACTATAGCAAGTAGTTATAGAATTCATATTAATAATAAATAAATAGCAAAAAGTAAAATAAATAATATATTAAAAACTTTAAAATACTTCTAGATTCAAAGGAAGTTGCAAAAAAAAAATGTACAGGGAGGTTCCATGTACCCCTTCTCTCCCAATGTGAGCACCTCATGTAATTATAGTACAATATTAAAATCAGGAAATTGACATTGGTGAAATCCACAGAACTCATTCGGATTTCATGTATACGCACATCATTTGTGTGTGTGTGTGTACATGTACTTCTGTGAAATTTTATCACTTGTGTAGCTTATTGTATCCACCACCACAATCAAGATGTAGAACTGCTCCAACAAGACTCTCTCCTGCTACTCCTTTGACAATATTGATTCTTCCAATCTAAGAACATACTATATCCTTCGTCTGTATGTCTATCTTCATGCCAGTGCCGTATGTTTTGATTACTGTAGCTTTGTAATAAGTGGAAGTGGGAGACCTCCAACTCTAACTTTTACAAGATTGTTTTGGCTCTTTGCAGTCTTATTACAGTTTTTAATGGTAAAGCACTAGAGGAGTCACCTTGAAAAAAGAAGAACAAAACAGTGTTCTTTATGGTGATTATTTTTGTTTTATTCAAAGCAGTAAAATATGAAACAAATAAGATATAAATTGTGGAAAGGAATGTATAAGCTTATTATTTATAAACGCTATGATTTATATCTAGACAACAAACTCAAGAGGAACAAACTGCGAGATGATTAGAAAGAATAACAGTTCAGTAAAGTGACTGGCTAAATGAAAATTATATAATTCCTGAATGTCAGCAGTATCAGAAAAATAGGAAAAATTGAATCCCAGTTATTTTAACTTGGGAGATGAAGACGAAGATGTCACAGTGGTGAATGGGAGTTAAACTTTGGTAACCCATAAGCTTTTATGCCTTTGGGGTTAATTTCCCCCTGGGGTTAGTAACTGAGGTCAAAGGCTTGAACTGGAACTGTATAAGGGTGGGAATTGGGAAGGGGCAAACCTGTCTATGAATTAAGACTAGTAAAACTGCCCACCAGTCCAGGACATAGGATGGAAGTGAGCTGCCTAACTTTGGATTGTGGATGTTAAAAGCCACAAGAAATGGAAACTCCAATTTTGTGTGGAAGTCCTGGGCAGGAAAGCTAATGTATAAATATGTTTGGAACTGATGAATGTTGTAGGGCACTGGCAGAGGTGACCATTAAACTTCCCTTGGGACTGACTGCTCCTTAACCCCTGAAATGTGGAGAACTCCCTCAAAGCCGAATATGAACTCATACAAAACTTATAAAGCACCTTAGTAAAAAGATGCAACAAATAGGAAAATTTACAATTGAAGGACTGATAATAATAGACTGGAACTTAATTATCTACTATATAGTCCATATTCAGTTTCTGCCTTTGTCCCAATAATGTCCTTGATTGGTTTTGCTTTGTTTTGCTATCCAGAGTCAAAGCAAGGATCATACATTGAATTTAGTCATGCCTTTTTATCCTCATCTAATTTAGTTCAGTTTTTTTCTGCCTTTTTTGTTTTTTAGTGATAGTGACATTTTTGAAAGATAACATTGTTTGCCTAAAAGCCTTTGGTTAGCTCCCTTACTAGACAGTAAGCTGTTTTAGAACAGGGAATGTATGTCATTTATCCCTGCTAATTAAATTTAATCTAATGATTTTATAATAATTTGGGATGCTGTGCATCAGAAAAGGATGGGGAAAGGGAGGATTAAGTGATTCTTAATCCTTTTTTTCTTTTCGTTAGACACACATACCTAAGGAACCACAAGGATCCTTGTGCCTCTTGCATCGATATTTCAAACACTACAATGTACACCACTGTTATGCACACTTTATAGTTTATGTCATTATCAGTAATTGCTAATAAAAAATAGGTTCTTCAGTTCTCTCTTGCCTGTATTCATCGCACTTGCCATTTCCTTGTTTTTTTTTTTATAAATTTATTTTATTTCATTTATTTTTGGCTACGTTGGGTCTTTGCTGCTGTGTGTGGGTTTTTCTCTATTTCCAGCGAGCGGTAGCTACTCCCCGCCGTGGTACACGGGCTCCTCACCGCGGTGGCTTCTCCCGTTGCGCAGCACAGGCTCCAGGTGCACAGGCTTCAGTAGTTGTGGCTCGCGGGCTCTAGAGTGCAGGCTCAGTAGCTGTGGTACACGGGCCCAGTTGCCCCGCAGCATGTGGGATCCTCCCGGACCAGGGCTCGAACCCGTGTCCCCTGCATTGGCAGGCGGACTCCTAACCACTGCGCCACCAGGGAAGCCCCGCCATTTTCTTTTGAAAATGATGGATAGTTGGTGGGTAAAGTGGATAGTTAAAATATAGTGTACAGTTTTATTACTATCCAAGGGGGGCGCGGAATACTTCATAATGGTTACAATAAAGATAATTCACAAACGGAATATTTTAAGAATTTAGGCATAGAAAGATTCAATTTAAATTATTCTAGAATTCTTATGTAAATAAAGCTCTTTTTTTTTCAGTTAAAACATCATGGAACTCTTATTATATCTTTAAAGGAATAAGTCCTTTGTTGATTTATGTCACTGGGAATACATGATTTGATTTTATTTCTTATCCCTAGTTTCACTTTATTTTTTTTATTTGCAGTTTCACAAGTATCTGTGAAGCTCTCTGGTATATTGTGTTGATTACAGTTTAAAAATAGTGCTTTAAGGACACAGTGAAAAGAAAACTTAATACACCCTTAAAGGAATGTGAATTATTTCTGACGCTAAGCCTAGTAACTGTTGTTTTTTTAACAGCCTTATTGAGATGTAATTCATATACCATACAATTCACCCATTTAAATTACACAATTCATTGGTTTTTAGTATATTCACAGATATGTACAACCATCAACACAGTTTTAGAATATTTTTATCACCTCAAAAAGAAACCCCATACCCTTTAGCTATCACCCCCATGTTCTCCAACTCCTCCCCTAAGCAACTACTGTTTACTTTCTGTTTGTCTTAGATTTCCCTATTCTGGATTTTCACATGAGTGGAGTCATTTGATATGTGGTCTGTTGTGACTGGCTTCTTTTACTCAGCAAAATGTTTTCAAGGTTTGTTTATATTGTAGTATGTATCACTGCTTGATTCCTTTCTATGGTCAAGTAATAGTCCATTGTATGAATATACCATATTTTGTGTATCCATTTATTAGTTGATGGATATCTGGATTGTTTCCACCTTTTGGCTTTTGTGAGTAATGCTGCTGTAAAGATTTGTGTCCAGGTTTGTGTGTGTACATGTTTTTATTTCTTTTCAGTGTGGACCTAGGAATAGCATTCCGGGTCATATGTAACTCTGTGTTTAATTGTTTGAGGAACTGCCCGACAGTTTTTGAAAGCACCTGCACTATTTTACATTCCTACCAGCAGTGTGTGAGGTGTGAGGGTTCCAGTTTCTCCACATGCTTGCCAGCACTTCTTGTTGTCTTTTTGAATCTAGCCATCCTAGTAGGTGTGAAGTGGTACCCCATTTTGGTTTTGATTTGTGTTTCCGCTTTGGCTAATGATGTTGAGCTTCTATGCATGTGCTTATTGGCCATTTGTATCTCATCTTTGGAGAAATATCTGTTTAGACCTTTTGCCCATTTTAAATTGGGTTATCTGTGTTTATTTCTGAATTGTAAGAGTTCTTTATACAGCATACAAGTACCTTATCAGATATGTGATTTGCAAATATCTTCTTTTGTGGGTTGTCTTTGTTGATAGTGTCTTTTCAACCATAAACGTTTTTAATTTTGAAAAAGTCCAGTTTATCTTTTTTTTAACTTTTGTTGTTGGCACTTTTAGTGTCATACCTAATAATTCTTTGCCCAGTTTGAAGTCATGAAGATTTACCCCTATTTTTTTTTTTAAGGGAACTTTTTGGCTGCATTGTATCTTCGTTGTTGCGTGGGCTTTCTTTAGTTGCGGCAAGTGGGGGCCACTTTTCATCGCGGTACACGGGCCTCTCACTATCGTGGCCTCTCTTGTTGTGGAGCACAGGCTCCAGACGCGCAGGCTCAGTAATTGTGGCTCACGGACCTAGTTGCTCCGTGGCATGTGGGATCCTCCCAGACCAGGGCTCGAACCCGTGTCCCCTGCATTGGCAGGCAGATTCTCAACCACTGCGCCACCAGGGAAGCACCCTCTACTTCTTTAGTTACTGTTTCCTTTGGTTCCGTGAACATATTTAGGATGGCTATTTTGAAATATTTTTCTATTAAATCCAGCATCTGGTCATTCTCACCGGCAGTTTCTTTTGCCTGCTTTTTTTTTTTCTTTTCCTGGTATATGGGTCATACTTGTTTGTTTCTTTGCATGCCTCATGATTTTTTGTTGGAAATTGGCCATTTTAGATGATACATTGTAGCATCTCTGGGTACTGATTTCTCATCCTGTTCTTTGGGGCCTTGTTATTGTTATTTGCTTGTTTATTTGTTTAGTGACTGGCTGGATTATTTTAGTGAAGTCTGTTTTACCACCCATCCCCCCAGAGCTAAGCCTCTGATGGTATTCCTCAGGGAGGCATGGCTTTAGGTAAGCCTGCAGGTACCCTGTGGTGACTGGTACTCAGTAGGACTCTCTTTTCCTGACCAACCCAGCTGTTAAACTACACTAATTGTCCAGATTGCTCTCTTGTTTTCAACAGTGCCCTGAGGCATACATTCCTCTGCAAACTAATCCAATCAATTTGGGGCTCCTTGGAAGGAAAAGTTTCTGAGGTCAATGTTTGCTATTTGTTCTGACCCCAGGAGGTCTCCTCCCTGGTGTCTTATTCCTTGATTCTCTCCTGCAAACTAGCTGACCTACAGTCTAGACTGTATCTTCATTACACGAATCTCTTTCTGCTGCCTTTTACCAAAACCTCCCTTAGATTTAAACTTGTCCACACTCTGTTGGGAATGAAGTCAGGTCCTTTGGGAAAAGATTTGGTACTACATGTTCCAGCTTTTCTTCCCTGGCAAAATATCTAAGGCAGGGTTCTGGGGCTGGGAGTGGGGACAGTGAGTAATACTTTTCTGTGAGTGACATTCAGGCTGTAGGAACTGAGTGCCAGGAGGTAGAATGTGGAGATGGGGCACCACAGCAGCTTGTCTCTCCTGGTGTTGAACCACTGTCTCATGAGCTGAGCGAGAGGGCTGTTGGGATCCCAGTATTCTCGGTTTACCATGCCGAAGGCAGAGCCTCTGTTCCACAAGTCGATGTTGGGCAGAAGGGAGCCTCCTGTCTTTGATGTACTTGCCTGGGACTTAGCCTCAGTAATGGGGGCTGGGGACGGGTTGAGAAGCCCGAAGTCCTGCTCCTCCCAGGAAGAAAGCCCTTGGAGTGAGAGCTGGGGGAAGAGGGGACCTTGTGCTCTTGGCTGCAGCAGTCTGGAGCCTTGCTGAGATGGGGGGTCGGGGTCGGGGGTGGGGGTGGGGGTGGGGTGGGGAGAGTGGTCTTGGTTTTAATACCACAGACTTTTCACCTTTCAGGCTGAATTTTCATAGATTTTATTGAATGGTTGTTTCTTCATTTGCTGTTTGCCCTTAGGGACCATTGTCAGAGGCTTTGAATGGTGGTTTTTAAAAATAATTTGCATCAGTTTCCCTGAGGAGTGAGCTAGCAGAGATCCTCACGCCATTAGGCTAGAAGTCAATCTCTTGTAACTGTTTTTTGAGCTTAGCCGTCATGCCTCTTTTAAAGCATGATTCGGAAAAGCGTTTCCTTCATTATGGTCTCTGACCACCTCCTCATGAGGAACCCTTGACATACCCCTTAACACCTCAACTTTCAGATATTGCCTGTGTGATACAAGAGGCCAAGAGAATTGATTTTCCCCTGCTTATTTTCCTTAAAGAATGAACTTGCTACATGTGGAAGTACTCTAGAAGGGAAAATTTGCACGAGTTCAGAGTTTATAAAGGAAATGAAAATAGTATTAGCTAGAGAATTTTAACATGAGGGCCCTGTACTATATGGTTGATTGAGTTCTTTTCAAGTTGGCTCAGAGGTGTTGCAGTTAACTCTTGGCTTCTTTGACCTGACTTAGATATCAAAATCAAATGGCTTCTCCCTCATTTTTGCTGTCATCCTTAAATAAGTTTCTTTTGATTACTTTTTTTTTTTTTCTTTTCAGGGGCCACTCAATAGTGAGTCTTCCAACCAGAGCTTGTGCAGCGTGGGGTCCTTGAGTGATAAAGAAGTAGAGGTAAGAAGCCACATCCACTGCAAGACTTCTCATATTGCCACACTTTTGGTCTGGGTTAAACCATAGCACTGCAAACTCTGGGGTCCTGTTAGGGTCTGTGTGAATGACTCCCCTTTGAGTTGTTTGCTCGTTGTACAGTTGTGATGTGGCCTTGATGGGTTTTTATTATGATAATCATAATTATCAATAAAGGGTAGAGATTTGCAGTTGTAGCTGAATTAGCCTAGGTGCCCTTGAATTTTAGCACTTTTCAGTACTTCAACAGAGTGGGTTAGTGTGGCCCGACAGACTTTAGTAAGAAAATTTGCAGTTTTTTTTTTTTTAAAGGCACACAACCTAGCTGCATAGATAGGTAACCGCTTACTTTGCACTTAGATAAAACTTTCAATAAATTAGTCAGTTGATTATGTATATCTTTCCTTTTTGGAAAAAAGGATTAGATTTAAGCTCTTTTAAAGTAGAAATATTGTGGGAATTCCCTGGTGGTCCAGTGGTTAAGACACGGCGCTTTCAGTGCCAGGCCTGGGTTCAATCCCTGGTTGGGGAAATAAGATCCCGCAAGCCAAGTGACATGGCCAAAAAAAAAAAAAAAAAAGTAGAAATATTGTAACAGCTGCTGTCTGAGAGCCTACTATATGCTAGATGCTTGTACTACATTTGTGCTTTGTAAAATAGCTCATTTAATCTTTGCAGCAACCCTGATTTACAGATAAGTAAATTGAAGCTCTGATATTTTGAGCAGTTTGCCAAAAATTGTATAGGTGGCTTGGTTCCAGATCCTGTACTCTTTCCATGACCCTGCCCTAAGAGTAGGACACTCATTTAGGACTTGTCTGAGCCAGTTAAATCTCCTTATAAATTTGATATTTTGTACATACTCTCTAATTTTCATAATGTGAAAAATTTAACAAAATGCTAATTGTGATGTATATGGTATTTAACAGACTCCTGAGAAAAAACAGAATGACCAGCGAAACCGGAAAAGAAAAGCTGAACCATATGAAACTAGCCAAGGTAGTAATAATTTCACACCAGTAAAAATACTAGATTCTTATGTACTTAGATAGAAAATTTCCAGCTCACACTAAGTAATTAGTTTGTGCACAGGGATTCCTAACAATGGAGATTTGTATTCCTTAAGGGAATATCAGGCTGTTTATTATAGACTTGCCATTTGATACACACTTGAGGAAACAGTGTTAGTTCTTTGGGGACTCTGGTTTTTCCCTGTTGTAAGTTAACGATCTTCTCACCATGGGTATGTCTTCAGACTAAGCATTTATTGTACAGAAAAGAGGTTACATTGGAGTTTTAACTATGTCTTACACTAGATCAGTGATTTGTTAATAAATAGGCAAGCAGAAATGGTTTCAGTCACATGGCTGTCCTTTTACCTACCCTTCTTCCATGTCAATTATTTAGTTGTACATTGGTGCCCAGTGGAATAAATCTGTAAATATGATGGTAATAATGCCAAATTTCTGTAAATAATTAAAGAAAAAATAAATGAATGGCAGGGCTTCCAAGAAATGGACACCCTAGTCTTTTTTTTTTTTTTTTCCATATTCTTTTAATCTGCAAATCATTTTTTACTTTTTTGGGAGAAAATTTTCCCAAAGTGACAAGGTCACATAAAGTTTTTTGTGAAATAGAATAAACCCTTTTGTTCTGATGAATTTGTTTTGAATTTTTTATCCTCTTAGTTGGGGGTGTAGTTTATAGTTTAGTTTTATTTTGATGCACAGTTGTGGCATGAGTTTTGTTAGTGTACTTGTAAAAGAAAGATTAGTGAATCTTAAAGGAAAGCGAGCTGTGAAAAAGTCTTTCTTTCACTGCTTATTTCAGTCTTTTAATTTTGTGGAGGAAACTGTCTTCTATTTTGTGGAGGAAACTGTCTTCTGTTCTTATGATACAGGTATTTTGGCTCATTTGTTAAAAGTAAGCTTGACATTTGAATTGATAACAATATAGGCAGTTATTGAATACATAGTACACTTTAGTGAATGATGGTTTACTTGTGTTACTGGAAAAACTATACTTACTTTGGTTTTATTTTCAGGGAAAGGCACTCCTAGGGGACATAAAATTAGTGATTACTTTGAGGTAAGTTAAATTTTTGGAAAAAGAAATCTATAGTGAGTTTTTAAAAAACCTAAATCCCTTTGTTCATTTAAGGCTTTAGAGAGGAATATATTGCCTTTACTGTGCTCTCCTCCCCTTCCTCCCCATCTTCATCAACCCTATGCTGCCCCATCTCTATAAGAGGAAACGGCTGCTGACTTCCTAAATTTAAATTTGTTTATGATGTGTCTTTTCTGTGATGATATAAAAATTCACAAATGAGGTGATTTTTCTCTTGGCCAGACTAGGTTTCGTGTCTTACAAAGATTGAAGTGAAATGACTTGGACTCTTGTTTTGTCCTCTTCCCTTTAGTCCATTGGAACCTGTAGTAAGCTCACTGACCCATCCTTAGTGGTTACTGAAGAAGACACTAACATCCACTGTACCACTATATTCCTGCTTCATGTATTTTGAGACAAGAAGGGAAAACATTCTTCTCTTATGTCCTTTCAAAACCATGTGTACCTTCAGCTTTCTAGCCATGTTTTCTTTATATCTTGGTACATTTCTGCTGGAGCTCCTCCTTAAAATCTCGTTGAAAAGATAGCAGAATTTGACTTATATGGCATTTTCTCTCTAGAATAAGATGTATTGACTTAAAGGGGCCGTATATAATTAAGACCTGTTTGTGTATTAATCTTTTACTCTCCTTATCTGAAGCCTAGTACTGTTGTGAATTATTCATATCCATTTTTCCCTGTTGGCCAGTTTGCTGGGGGAAGCGGGCCAGGAACCAGCCCTGGCAGAAGTGTTCCACCAGTTGCACGATCCTCACCGCAACATTCCTTATCCAATCCCTTACCGGTAAGCATTCACCTGGAGAAATTTGACACCTGTTGTAGGAGACAAGAAGCCCAGGAACACTGGAGCAAAGTTTCTCTTCCATTAATTACCCAAGGGGAGTGAGGCATTAAGGAGAAACGTTCATAGCATTACCTATGAATCACTTAACTTAGATTCAAATCTGTATCTGTAAATTTACATTTTATAAGAGCCGACCCTTTTCTCCCAGTATAATAAATTACTTCTAGGCCTGCAGCTCATTGTTCTGTCAAGGAAGTGATTTCCAATCCAAACATTAGATTTTTATCCTTGCCAGACTTAAATGTTCCTATAACTAAATTCCTTTAAAAAAAATTTGGTCAGCTCCTGGCATTTGAATTATTTTTAAGGCTTACTCGGTGATGTAGTAGAGAAGCTAAAGCTACACAAATTTGGGATAGGTTTGTTTTCTGCCTATAAGTGAGATCTGAAACTCTTAAAAACATTATAGCCAAGTTAGTGGTTCTCAACCGGAGGTAGTTTGTCCCCTCAGGGGACATTTGGCAGTGTTGGAGTAATTATTGGTCAGAAATAGAGGGTGAGTGGAAGGATGCCATAGGCGTTTACTGGGCGGAGGCCAGGGATGCTCTTAAACATCCTACAGTGCACAGGGCAGGCGCCACATCAAAGAACAATCCAGTCCAAAATGACACTAGTGCCAAGGTTGAGAATCCCTGAGCTAGCTAATGTAGGGTTTTGTGTTAATTTGCTCAAGTGCCTTTGGATAATTTGTTGATACCAGTAAGAACTCTGTACTTAAGAGTGTATTATGTCTACTGATGCCTCAGGTATTGCTGTGGGATCCAAGGGAAAAGGGAGATCAGGAGTTTTCATCCTAGGTCTCTGTTTAGGAAAGTTGCTTTTCTCTGCCTTAGCAGAGTTGATTAATACTACTTTTTTCCTAAATGATTTAGTCTTCTGTATTGTTAAAGTATTTTAAAATATCCTTCCCCTCTTCTCTCTCATGAAAACATGCATTCATTAGGGTGATTATTAAAGCACTTAGGAAAATGTATTCAACTTGAAATTTTTGCTATTATTTTGTCATCCTTGTCATATTTAAAAATGTTAGAAATGTTTGATGTGTAGATCTGTTTGGTTAGGTTGAGGTTTGTTAGATAACTTTCGAGGAGGCCTATATCTATATTTTTATTAAGTTTTAAACCGGTTAAAGTTTTAAAATGTTAAATGAGATTGCAGAATTATCTATTTGGGACGAATATGATTTGTAGAATTTTGTTGTCTTATTACTCTTTTCTTCCTGAAAAAGATTTTTTTTTCATTTGGTTTTTAGTAGTGTGACCACCCATCTATCATGTGTCCATTTAAGTCAGGTCTTACCTGAAAACAAAAGAGATGATTCAATGATCTGTAGACATTTCTGCCACCTCTATGAATGGTGCTGGGGCCTCATCATTATTATGCAAATCTAAGTATATCTTGGGTGTTAAAATAGGAACCAAGCCTTAATTTCCTTTTTCCATTGCACTGAGAAGCTCTTTATCCTTCTAACTTAGATTCTGTGTTTCATTGTTATAATTACTGATTTGTGTATACCCTTCAGCTCCCTTTCCCCACTCTCTCTCCATCATACTTGCCTGAAAAAACTCAACCCTGGTTATCTAATTTTCCACCTTTTCCTTGTCTAAGCAGCTCAGCATGGTTAGAGGAAAACACATATACCCATGCTGACTGATCTCACTTTAAGTTCATGACCACCAACCTCCTGAACCCCCTAGTTGCTGCCAGTCCTATTATATTTCCATAGTTAGTTCCCTTTCCTAGATGAATATTTCATATTTTTGTCATTTCCTGCAAGCCTCCAGCAACGCTTCCTCCTCCTCTACTATTTCAACTGATGGCTTTACTTTTTTATTTTCCTGAGAAAGCAGAAGCAATCAGAAGAGAACTTTCACATGCACCTATGCCAAATCTACCAAGTTACTTGTATCATTATCCATATCTGCCTTTTAGGATGAAAGAACTTGCCAGCCCTTTACTTGGGCACTGGTTTCCCTGAAAATTACGTATACAACTCTACTTGACATTTCCACTTACATAACTAAATGGACAGCTTAAAAACGTCCACAGAGGAACTCTTGCTCACTAGCAAAACAACAACAACAAACTGCTCTTCTTGCAGTCTGCCCTGTCCTGGTAAATGACAGTTTACTCTGTCCAGTTTTTCAGATCATAACTTCATGCCCCATATCTAACCTGTCAATAAGTCCTGTTTTCTTTTAAAAAATACCCAAATCCCAACCTCTTTTCTATTCTTTTGGTTCTCTGCATTAAATCTCCAAAGTGGTCTCCCTGTTTCTGCCTGTGTCTCACCTATTTTCAGTATAGTAGCCAGAATGATTCGTGAAAAAATTAAGACAGATCCTGCTCAAAACTGTCCAGGGACTAGTCCAGACTGTTCTGGGCTTACATGGCCTAGAAGCTCCTACATGATCTTTGCTCCCCCCATCCGCCTGACTCCATCTGCTCCCCCCTCACCCTCATACCACTGCGGCCATGCTGGCCTCCTTGAAGTTCCTTGAACACTGTGAAGCACTCTTTTGCTTCACGGCCTTTGTACCTGCTATTCCCTCTTTCAGGAATAGCATGATTAGCAATCTCTTCATCAGGCTGTTGCTCAAAAATGACCTTATCAGAGAGGTCTCTCCTGGCCAACTTCTTTAAATATCAGTCCCTCTCATCTTGTAACTCTGTCCCTAATCCTGCTTTAATTCTTAGTTATTACTACCTGACATATGTATTTAAATTTTGATATATATGTAAATTTTTTCATTGATTCATATTTATACATATAGAAGTGTATACATGTAAGTCTACAGCTTAATGAAGTTTCACAAACTGTGTACCAGTACAAGAAACAAAATACCAGGCCCTCCAGAAACCCCCTTATGCTCCCTTCCAGTCGTTAGCCCCCTCCCTGCCACTGGGGATAGCCACTATCCTGACTTCTCACAGTACAGGTGGGTTTTTTTGTTTTTGTACTTTGTATAAAAGGAATCATACAGTATATACTCTTGTGTCTGGCTTCTTTCGTTCAACATTACTTTTGTGAGATTCATCCATACTGTGTGTTGTTGTAGATCATTCATTGTCGTTGTGTGGTATAATTTTAATATTTTTATTTAATAATTTAAATATCTTAATTTTTAACTATACAATTAATCTATTGCCCAGCTTCTCCCACCAGAATGTTAATCCTAAGAGAGCAGGGATTTTGTTTTATTTACTGCTGTTTCCATCTCTTACAGTGTTTATTACATAAACATGTAATCATTTTAACTATCCCCCCCACCCCCCACCCCCGTTCACATGGAATAGATATCTTGTTCAATTTTTAGTCTCTAACACCCAAAACAGTGTTGGGTACACAGTGGGGGCTCAAGACTATTTGTCGGGGCTTCCCTGGTGGCGCAGTGGTTGAGAATCTGCCTGCTAATGCAGGGGACACGGGTTCGAGCCCTGGTCTGGGAAGATCCCACATGCCACGGAGCAGCTGGGCCCGTGAGCCACAACTACTGAGCCTGCGCGTCTGGAGCCTGTGCCCCGCAACGGGAGGGGCCGCGATAGTGAAAGGCCCGCGCACCGCGATGAAGAGTGGTCCCCGCACCGCGATGAAGAGTGGCCCCCGCTTGCCGCAACTAGAGAAAGCCCTCGCACGAACCGAAGACCCAACACAGTCAAAAATAAAATAAAATAAATAAATATAATTTAAAAAAAAAAAAAAAAAAAAGACTATTTGTCAAAAGGGAAGAATGGATAAAGAATTACTTTAGCATTTTTCCACCTAAGTGATTCTTTTATATTTTTTGTTAAATACAAGAAAGTACATAAACCGTGAGCCTTCTAATGCAGGAGTTGGTAAACTACAGCCCACAGTAGCAAGCTAAGAATGATTTTTAGATTTTTTGAGTTGTATAGACAAAGAAGAATATATGCCACAGAGATGATATGTTGCCTGAAAAGCCTAACGTATTTCTGTCTGACCCTTCACAAAAAATGTTTCCAGGAAATCATTATGAGGTTAACTCCATGTAATCATCACTTAGGTCAGAAAGTAAAATATTTCCAGCACCCTGGAAACCTTCCTTGATCACAACCCCCTCCCAATACCCTAGAAACAACCACTGTTCTAATTTTTGTGATTATCATTTGCTTTTCCTTATAGTGTGACCACATATGCATCCCTAAACAAAATAGTTTAGTTTTGTCATTACGATAATTTTGTTAAACATGGCATTTAATCACAGTGTTTAGATCTTCTGTATTCTGACTTTTGGCTGTTTGTTCTGTCAGTTACTAAGAGAGGTATATTTATGACTCTCTTGATTGTGGGAGTAGTTTGTTTCTTCCTGTATATATATTTTTGCTTTATGTATTACTAAGTGATTCTCTTCATTTTTTCTGATACTTTTTGCTCTAAATGCAGTATATCTGATATTTAGTATATCCAAACCACTGTATGGTGTAAATACTTCCATTTTTATACTATCAACTTTTCATTATTTTGTTTTCAGTGTATCTGACAAATATCATATAGTTGAAATTTTTTTCTTTATTCAGTCTAAAATCTTTTTTAGGGAATTCCCTGGCGGTCTAGTGGTTAGGACTTGGCACTTTTACTGCTGGGGCCCGGGTTCGATTGCTGGTTGGGGAACTAAGATCCTGCAAGCTGCACGGCACGGCCAAAAAAAAAAAATCTTTTTTAAACTTCAGTATTTATCCTATTTACATTTAATAAACTTATCATTATATTGGTTTTAAATATACCAGCTTCTAATGTATTTTCTGTTTATCTTGCCTGTTCTATGTTACTTTTTCTTTCATTCCTTGTTTTCATTTGGATTAAAAAAAACTATTTCATATTTTTCTCCTCCACTAGTATGTAGGTCCTATGTGGTGTTTCTCTTAGAAGTTACCACAGGTATCTTTAATATGCCAAAGTTTGATGTTAATAGTATCTTTGCCCTCCTCACAAATATATGATAACCTTGATTCCATTTATGTGCTACTGCTTTGGTGGTGGTGGTGTAGGTTTATATTTTGCCATTTTTTTTAGTCTCATAAAACATCATTATTATACTGTCAGTATTCATTTAGATTTATCTATATACTTACCTCTTTCTTTGTACTTCTTCCTGTTTTACATATTACACCTTCCACTCTAGGGTCACTTCCTTCTGCCTTCAGTGGTCCTTTAGTATTCTTTTAGTACAGTGTTTATCTGCTGGGGGTTAACTCTCTAGGTTTTTGTTTGCTGAGATAACTTTCTTTTGCCCTTATTCTTGAAAGATGTTTATGCTTGTATATTTCTAGATTGGCATTTTTTATCTTTTCACACAATTGAGTATATCATTACTATCTTCTAGTTCCCATTGTTACTACTGAGAAAACACTTTTCATTTACTTGTTATTTCTTTGAAAGTATCTGCTCTGCTTCCCCCCATCCCCAGCTGCTTTTAACATTTTTATATGTGGTGTTCTGCAGTTTTACTGTGATGCATCCTTTTATTTTTTTTTTTTAATTCGTTGGGCTTCTGGTATTTGTGGGTTGGTGTCTTGTACCATTTCTGAATAATTATTTGCCATTGTCTTCAGATATTATCTTGGCCCTGTTTCTTTTTCCTCCACCTATAAAATTTCAATTAACCGTATGTTAGACTGTCTCACTTTATCACCATGGCCCTTAACTTCTTTTTTCTATTTTCTTTTGGTCTCTGTATGCTCCATTCTGGATAGTTCTTGCCTTTCAGTTCCCAAATTCTCTGTTTTAGTGTATCTAATTTGCCCCATTGAATTCTTAGTTTTTGTTATTTTATGTTCCCTGCAGATATATTCAAACTTGTCTTTTATTTTTTTAATCTAGTAGACATAGTTGTTTTATAACCTGTCTGTTAATTCTTGTATTTGAAGTTTTTTTGAATCTGTTTCTGCTGTCTCTTCTTTTTCCTAGTTGTTACTCAGGGCTTTATTTCTTTTATGCTTTTGGTTTTTTGTCTTTGTGCTGCTCATTGTTCTTGAAAAATTATTTGTGAAATTTCTTTGAGATCAAGAATAAGATATGTTCCTCCAGGGAGAATTTTTATTTGCTTCTTTCAAGTGCCTAGAGATTCTACCCATCTCTACAAACTACTGAATTCATGGCTTGCATTTTGTCTGTTTGGTTTGCTTATTTTGTTTCTTTCTTTCAACCACCCAGGCATTATTGATTCGGATTATGTTAACATTTCTCAGGGGAGCCTCCACCTGCTGCATGGCCAAGGCAACTTCATTGCAGCTCCCTGAGGGCAGGGGAAATATTTCTTCTGGCTTACATTTTCCCTGAGGCTGTAATAACCCTTTGGAAGTGTAGCTTAAAGTGGGAAGGGTTTCATAATGAACCCCCTACTATGGGTGGGCTTTGGCCTGTGACTCTCCAGTTGGCAACATGGTGCCCTGGAAATGGAAATTCAAGATCTGCAGGTACTCTTAGGGCAAATGTGACTTTGTTTCCCTTAGGTTTTGCCATGACAGACCCCTGCTATTTTATCAACTTTTCATTGCTTTTAATATCTTTTTTTAATATTTTGTCTTGTCTTTACAGTTGTTTTCTAAGGGGAGGTTGGTACAAACATCCCAGCCTGCGATATTTCCAGAGATACTTAAAGATCTTTCAGCCCTTGGCAAATATTTATTGAATGTATATAACAGAATGGTTTGTTTTAATATTGCAGCTTCAATGATACAGTCTCCCAAGTAGTGAGAATATTGTGAATGAGTATTACAGGTATTCTGGAGCCTGAATTTAAACCGTTTTATTGGTTAGGGCAGGAGTGTTATTTTTAAGGTGGTAGATTCTACTCATAGATTTTTTGAAAAATAAATTTTTTGTCAGGATCATTTTGATTAGTCTATTTTACTTTTATTTTCTAAAATGAAAGTGTTAGTTTTCCCTGATAAAGGGATACATGCTGATTATGAAAGTCCAACCGTTGAGAAGTGGTAAAATATAAAGTCCTTTCCACAAGAACTATTATTAAAGAGTTTAGAGGGCATATATGTGTATACATGTGTGTTCATGTAGTAGATTTCCTCATTTTCATTGTATTTATTTAATCAATAGCCTTAAACATTTTGTGTTCTGTAAGTAATGCTGTAATGAATGTCCTTGTATATACATCTGTACTTATGCATTTTTTTCCTTTGGATATATTTCCAATGTATAGCTGCCAAATCAAAGAATGTGCTCACTTTAAAATGTCATCACATGAATGATAAAGAAGATGTGTGTGTGTATACAGTCACACACACACACACACACACACACACACACACACACACACAGACACAATGGAATATTACTCAGCCATAAAAAGAATGAAATATTGCCATTTGCAGCAACATGGATGGACCTAGAGTTTATCATACTAAGTGAAGTAAGCCAGACGGAGAAAGACAAATATCATATGATATGGCTTATATGTGGAATCTAAAAAAAAAATGTTACAAATGAACTTATTTACAAAACAGAAATAGACCCACAGACATAGAAAACAAACTTATGGTTACAAAAGGGGAAAGGGTGGGTGGATAAATTAGGGGTTTGGGATTAACATACAACACACTACTGTATATAAAAAAGATAACCAACAAGGACCTACTGTATAGGACAGGGAACTGTACTCAATATTTTGTAATAACCTAAAAGGGAATCTGAGAAAGAATATATATATATATGAATATATATATATATATATATATTCAGTTATATATATATATAACTGAATCATTTTGCTGTACACCTGAAACTAACACAACATTGTAAATCAACTATGTGTCAATTTAAAATAAAATAAATGTCACCACATAATTGCTAGCAGGCTATCAGCAGTTTGAGAGCCCCAATTTCTGCCTACCCTTCTAATACTGAATTTTATCATTATAATCTTTGCCAGTGAGAAAATACCTTGTTTTAACTTGCATTTCTTCATCAGTGATATTAAACATCTTTCCATATGATTAATGGCCTTTTGGATTTCTCTTTTAATGCTTATTCAGTTCCTTTGCCTATTTATTTATTAGTGTATTGTCTTACTGATGGGTAGGAGCATGTTATTGATTAAGATTGTTAACTCATTGTCATTTATATTGTAAATATTTTTTGCCTGTTTGTAATTTATTTTTTAACTTTGTTTATGTTGACTTTTACCATTCAGAAGTCAAAAAATTTGAAGTAGTCAAATTTATCAGTGTTTTTCCTTCATGACTTACTGGTTTTGTCTTATTCTTAGATGTTTCTATATGGTTTGTATTTTTACTGTCATGTTTAAAAAGTCCTTCACCACTAGAAAGTCATAAAAGCATTTGTTTATATTTTCTTATAAATTTTATGTATGCTATAAGGAAACAATCTACTTTTCCTTTTTTCTAATATCTACACACATATCCTATCATCTTTGTAATAAATTCCCACTAATTAAAAATGCACTATAATCACAAATTATACATCCATTTTATATGGGTTCGTTTCTGAATTTTCTGTGCCACTGATCAATCTGTCTGTTCCTGTACCAGTGTTATGCTCATTTGGTTAATGTTGCTTTGCAGTAAGTTTTAATAGCTGGTCAGGTTCCCTGATACCCTTTATCAAAAATTATGTGGCTAATTTTGATTATCTTTCCAAGTGGACCTCAAAATTAACTCGTGAAAATCCACAAAACAATCCCGCAAAAGAGCAAGAGAGAAGCTAGATGATCTCTATACTACCACAACACCTTCTCTTACAAAAACAGAAGCAAAAATACACAAAAAGCCCTAAGTATTGGCTTTTAGAGAAATTTGACATGTGTAAAATTTTAACTCAGGAGCATGGTATTGCCGTTTAATTTAGGTCATCTTTTATATTTGTCCGTGAAGCTGTGGGGGTTTTTTTAATGTGTAATCTGCATATTTCTTAAGTTTCCTTTTAAGTATTTCACAGATATTTTGAATCTGCTTTTTCTTCTATTACTGCTTGTTCAGATTATAATCAGTTGTGATATGTGGGGAAGCTATTGATTTTTGTGTATTTATTTTATATTTGGCCATCTTACTGAACCCTTATTTGTTGTTTTTCAGTTGATTTGTTTGGTTTCCTTTGTGAATAGTTATATCATCCAAAAGTGACACTTTTTAATGTTTAATATTTTCTAATATTCACACCTCATATTGTTTTCCTTATCACTTTGGCTAAAAATTCTATGATAATGGTGAATGATTATATTAGTGTATTAACCCCTGTCTAGTTCCCAATTTTAATGAAAGTGCCTCGAGTATAGCACCATTAATTATATTTATGTTTATTTCTGAAAAAATACTCTTTGTTGTGTTAAACATGGATACTTCTAGTTTTTGTGGGTTTTTTTTAAAGCATTGCCCAACAATGTGCCAATCTTGTTTGGTGTCTAAAGGAAAGAATTTTGATTCTCTGCCCACCCCCACCCCCTACATTAATGTAATGAATTACATCAGTAGAGAGAATACTGAACTATCCTTACGTTCCTGGAATAAACCGTACATAATTGTGGTATATTGTTCTTTTGTTTGTATTTATTTTATATTTTTGCATATAGGTATAGTAGGGTGAGAATAGAATAGAGTGAAATGAGTTCTACCTGTAGAGTAGGGGACAAATGCCTTAATCTTTATTAATCTAGAGGAGAGAAATAGCATTTCCTTTGTAGAATTGAGGGTATTATGAAGTTGTTTGTTGAACTCTACAAAGTATCCTGCAAATTCAGAGTTATGTAAATATAGAACCATTAAAATGTAATTTTATGGAATTTGAGTAAGATACTAACTCAGGTTTTTAGATAGGTCATAATCCAGTGATAATGTTATTATGCTTTCCTTATTTGTTTGCAGAGCTGTTTTTTAAAAAAAATCCTTCTTATATCTGATAACCGTGTTTTAATCTGTTGCATGTTTTGGCAGTATCAGATTTTCTTTCTCATGTAATTTGTGTGTTTTCTTTAATGTTTTCCAGCGGCGAGTAGAACAGCCCCTCTATGGTTTAGATGGCAGCGCTGCAAAGGAGGTGTCAGAGGAGCAGTCTGCCCTGCCAACCCTGATGTCAGTGATGCTGGCAAAACCTCGGCTCGACACAGAGCAGCTGGCCCAGAGGGGAGCTGGCCTCTGCTTCACTTTTGTTTCAGTGAGTACCAAGGCTAAGTTTATGCAGATCCTTGTTTTCCTGGAGCGCCGAGATGAAGTCTGAGAAATTATTTTGGTAGACGGATGATGATTTCTAACTCTGTGTTACTTCTGAAGGTATGTGTTTGTACTCAGTCCCGCTTGGTTCAAGGGGCTGAGAGAGACTGCTCTGTCAAAGTCTGAGTGTACCATGGGAAGGAAAACACAATCTTAGGTTGACAAAGAAGAAAAGAAAATAATTGTAATAATGGAATCAAATTCCATTAGAATTAAAAATAAAATCTCCAAACTCCAGCCATCACTTAAAGTAATATTCAAGTTAATAAAGTCTTAGTGTGGGGACAGGCATGCTTACCAGTCATTTCCCCCTGGTGGTACTTGGGCAACCTACATGCTTGCCTTCTCTCACTTCTTCAGAGTGTTAGCACAGTTACTTTCTCCAAGAAGATTTGGCTACCTGCCTGCTCCTTTCCGCTTGCTTCTTTCTTCTTCCTTGAAGAACAAGAATTTGATTATTATAAATGTTTGACCCCCATTTTTTATTTGCCAAATTATAATGCAGTTTGGCTTAAAAATTGTTGCTTTTCTTGGCTTCTTTGCCCTACCAAGTACCTGTTTGTTGCCAAGGATGGTATAAAGCAAGAGAAAGCTCCATTGCCCTATTCCTCCATTTTTAGGGGCATCATTCAGAGCTGATGTCACCATTGATCAAAATTTCTTTCCCTCTTACTGGTTCATTTTCTCCAGTAATAATCTGTTTCCTCTTTATTTGCTCTGTGGATTCTGAGCAAATAAATTTCTAATCTCTGGGATTAACCCACATGCGATTGTATTAAGAAACGCCATGGAATGGTGGGTGTCTTAGGGAAAGGAGATAAAAATAATAACATAATTAGATAGGGATCATTGTGTATTATGTGGATCTATTCCTTCCTCCCTCCCCTCCCTCCCTCCCTCCCTCCCTCCCTCCCTTCCTCCCTCCCTTCCTTCCTTCCTCCCTCAGCTTAAAACAGCACCCATTTATTACCTCACAGTTCTGTAAGTTTGGGGGTAATTTGTTGCAGAGCAATAGAGGACTAATACACATGGCTTTATCCTTAATGCCCGTGTTTCCTCACATTCTACATCTAATCCATCAGAAAATATACTTATATCCAGAATCTGACCATCTCTTACCGTCTCCACTGCCACCACAATGGCC
Organism: Balaenoptera ricei; assembly: GCF_028023285.1. Taxonomy (NCBI): domain Eukaryota; kingdom Metazoa; phylum Chordata; class Mammalia; order Artiodactyla; family Balaenopteridae; genus Balaenoptera; species Balaenoptera ricei. The sequence goes on along the minus strand of NC_082658.1, from coordinate 16,077,723 downwards.
CGCCATCTCTCTACTTTGGAATACTTTCTGGTAGTTATTACTGCTTTCCCTCAAGAAAGAGGTAATAGCTTTTTAAAAATGTACAATTTTTTTTGTTGTTGTTTAACATCAAAAGAATGGAGAAACTTCCTGTGTGAAGACAGTATAATTTTGTGCTTCAGTGGCAAAGGAGACACAACGTAAAATGGGAGAATTGACCAGTATAATATTTTGAGTGGGCCTGACAGTAGTATGGAATAGTTTGTATGAGAATGCAGTAGTGTTGTTTTAGAGAATGTTTGTCTCTCTATGTATGTATATATTTCATCGTGTGACAGGCACATAGTCAAATACACAGGATTTTGATTAGCAAGAACTCGTTCCCCTGATGCGAGCCTTCCGTCAGAGGTATGGGCATGCAGGCTGGGGGCGGGTACACGTGAAGGACAACCACCTGCTCAGTCCTGTCACCTACTACTCAGGCTGTCAGAGGAGTTGCACATGCTACAGCCAGATTGCTCTCATGTGGAAGAGAGATGACAGAGGAGTAAGAAAATAATCATGTCTGAAGAAGGAACATGGAAACAGTATAAAAACCAAAGGCCTAGAAGCTTTGGTATAGTTCTGTTTCTCTCTCTCTTTTTTCTTTTTTTTAAAAATAAATATATTTATTTATTTTTGGCTGCATTAGGTCTTTCTTGCTGCATGCGGGCTTTCTCTAGTTGCGGAGAGCAGGGGCTACTCATTGTTGTGGTGCGTGGGCTTCTCATTGTGGTGGCTTGTCTTGTTGCAGAGCACGGGCTCTAGGTGCGCAGGCTTTAGTAGTTGTACCACGCAGGCTCAGTAGTTGTGGCACGCAGGCTCAGTAGTTGTGGCTCGCGGGCTCTAAAGCGCAGGCTCAGTAGTTGTGACGCATGGGCTTAGTTGCTCTGCAGCACGTAGGATCTTCTTGGACCAGGGCTCGAACCCTTGTCCCCGCATTGGCAGGCAGATTCTTAACCACTGCGCCCCCAGGGAAGTCCAGTTCTGTTTCTCTTTGCTTCTCTGCAGTTCCAGCCGGGATGTAAACTTAGTGATATAAAAAAGGAAAAAAGCAAAAGAGTTAACATTAATATATAACAAATGTTAATTAATAGATAGAGACAAGCAGTTTCCTTTAAAAAAAAAAAGGCAAAGACTGTGAACAGGCAGTCTTACAGGAGGAAGAAAAGACAAATGACTAATAACAAGAAAAAATGCTTAACTGCAGCCATAGAGAAATACAAGATAAAATAACTCTTTTGAATTATCAAGTTGACAAGGATTAATAAATTTGATAATTCCTAGTGCAGGTAATAGTTTAGATACACATGCAGTTTTATACTGACTATAAATTGGTACAGTCATTTGGACAAGTTGGTAATGTATCTCAGTGTTAAGTTTACATATCCTTGGGTCCAGAAATTCCATTCCCATAAAACTACACAAAGATGTTTATTGTATTGTTTATAAATTGCAAAAATCTGGAAGCAGTGTCCCTCCCCAGTGTTTCAGATGAACTTAGAACAAGGATACCTGTGACCTCCATGTTGCTAAATCCAGCAATCAGTTCTCAGAACTTATTCAGTATAATTCATTAGCCACAGTTGATCAGTCCCTTCTTCTCCAAGCACATGGTCTTCTCTTGGCCTCTGCTCTTTTGGTTCTTCCTCATTTCCAGGATCTCCAAACACTGGAGTGCCCCAGGGCTCAGTCTTCAGACCTCTTGTCTACCTTCATTCTGTAATGAGAATCTCATTTAGTTTCTTTGTTTCAGTTATCACCTATATGCAGAGGACTTCCAAATTTATATCTCCTGCCCAGAGCCGTGCCCTGAATTCTGGACCTATGTAGTCAGTTGCGTTTTTATGTCTAATAGGCATATCAGATTTAACATGACTGAAACTGAATTCTTCATCTTGTTCCCCCACTCCAGACCCCCATTTCTTCCACATCTCAGTAATTGTCAACTCTCTTCTTCTAATTGTTTAAAAATCTTGGAGTCATTCTAGTCTTATCTCTTTGTTTTATACCCCAATTCCAAATCCATCAGCAAGTCTTACTGATTTTACCTTCAAAATATGTTCAGAATCCTGCCACTTCCACCCCCTTTAATGACTACCACTCAAATCTAATCTCCCACTGAGATTATGGTGGCAGCCTCCTAACTGGACTGTTTGCTTCTGCCTTTGTTCTCAACAGATCAGAGTGATCCCATTGAAACATAAGTCCAGTCATGCCACTGCCCTGCTCACAAGTGTTTAAAATGGCACATAACGCTTTGTATGGCCTCTTTCCCACCACTTTGACATCTGTTACTACTATCTCCCTTCCTCACCAAGTTCCATCCACACTGCCTACGTTTCTGCCTCAAATAATACCTGACATGCTCTCACCTCAGAGCCTTTGCGCTTGCTGTTGCCTTTGCCTTAACATTCTTCCTCTAGATATCAGCATGCCTTGCTCCCTCCGTTCTCTCTGGTCTCTGCTTAAATTTACAGCCTATCAGAGAGGCTGCACTGTATAAAATAGCACCACTTCCTGCCCACCCCACACATTGTGTTGCTCCTGTGCCCTATTTTTTCTTCTTGGTCTTATCACCAACTGACCTGCTATAATTTACTTCTTTGTCTCACTCCGCACTCCCACACTACTTCCCCTCCACTGGATTGTAAGCTCCATCAGGTCAGGGACTTTGCGTTGTTCACTTCTGTATCTCCAGTGCTGGAACTGGATCTGCTCTCATAGACACTCAGTGTAATTATATGTTATATGAATTAATGAGAGCATCTTTCATATAAGGACTAGTAAAATAAAATATAATACATATATACAGTGGAATGCTCTACAGTTGATCAAAGAAGTGAGATAGATATATATGTGCTAACAATGTAAGATCTATAGATAGATATTGATAAATAAAAATAGGGGGCAGCATATTATGAGTTTGAGCCTTTAAATGTTTAAAATCGTTACATAATTTTATATATTTCAACATAGGAAGTTAATTTTTAAAATTATAAGCATATAATTTTCTAAATTGTAAAAATAGTACATGCACATGGCCCACAAAAAATTGAAGTGATGGAGAAGAGTAAAATTCTTTCCTTTATGTTCCTCAGACAGACAACCACTCTTTAAGAGTTTGTGTTTTAGATTTTTCTACTGAATACCATTTTAACGTCAAATTATCTCTTGTGTAATCAACTTTATTTTTTTTTAATATTTATTTATATTTTTTGGCTGCGTCGGGTCTTAGTTGTGGCACGTGGGATCTTTCGTTGTGGCGCGTGTGCTTGTGGGATCTTAGTTCCCCGACCAGGGATCAAACCCGTGTCCCCTGCATTGGAAGGCAGATTCTTTTTTTTTTTAACATCTTTATTGGAGTACAATTGCTTTACGATGGTGTGTTAGTTTCTGCTTTATGACAAAGTGAATCAGCTATACATATACATTTATCCCCATATCCCCTCCCTCTTGCATCTCCCTCCCACCCCCGCATCCCACCACTCTAGGTTGTCACAAAGCACTGAGCTGATCTCCCTGTGCTATGTGGCTGCTTCCCAATAGCTATCTGTTTTACATTTGGTAGTGTATATATGTCCATGCCACTCTCTCACTTCGTCCCAGCTTACCCTTCCCCCTCCCCGTGTCCTCAAGTTCATTTTCTATGTCTGCGTCTTTATTCCTGTCCTGCCCCTAGGTTCATCAGAACCTTTTTTTTTTTTTTAGATTCCATATATATGTGGTAGCATATGGTATTTGTTTTTCTCTTTCTGACTTACTTCACTCTGTATGACAGACCCTAGGTCCATCCACCTCGCTACAAATAACTCAATTTCGTTTCTTTTTATGGCTGAGTAATATTCCATTGTATATATGTGCCACATCTTCTTTATCCATTCATCCTATGATGGACCCTTAGGTTGCTTCCATGTCCTGACTATTGTAAATAGAGCTGCAATGAACATTGTGGTATATGACTCTTTCTGAATTACGGTTTTCTCAAGGTATATGCCCAGTAGTGGGATTGCTGGGTTGTATGGTAGTTCTATTTTTAGTTTTTTAAGGAACCTCCATACTGTTCTCCATAGTAGCTGTATCAATTTACATTCCCACCAACAGTGCAAGAGGGTTCCCTTTTCTTCACGCCCTCTCCAGCATTTATTGTTTGTAGATTTTTTGATGATGGCCATTCTGACTGGTGTGAGGTGATACCTCATTGTAGGTTTTTTTTTTTTTTTTTTTTCAAGTGGTGATTTTCATCCTTTCTTTTCACCCTCTTTTTTTTTTTTTAAGAAGGAATCCTTTTTTTTTTTTTTAAACCCGATTTTATATTTTTTATTCAAATCACATTTATTTTAAATTTATTTATTTATTTATTTATGGCTGTGTTGGGTCTTCGTTTCTGTGCGAGGGCTTTCTCCAGTTGCGGCAAGCGGGGGCCACTCTTCATCGCGATGCGTGGGCCTCTCACTATCGCGGCCTCTCTTGTTGCGGAGCACAGGCTCCAGATGCACGGGCTCAGTAATTGTGGCTCACAGGCCTAGTTGCTTCGCGGCATGTGGGATCTTCCCAGACCAGGGGCTCAAACCTGTGTCCCCTGCATTGGCAGGCAGATTCTCAACCACTGCGCCACCAGGGAAGCCCCTCTTTTCACCCTCTTATGGCAAGTATTAGTTGAAAAGCAAAAAACAAATTTTGAAAATTTCTTGGTATTCTTTTTGTTTTTTAATCAGTCATCAATTTTATACACATCACTGTATACATGTCAATCCCAATCGCCCAATTCAGCACACCACCATCCCCACCCCTCCGCAGTTTTCCCCCCTTGGTGTCCGTACGTTTGTTCTCTACATCTGTGTCTCAACTTCTGCCCTGCAAACCGGTTCATCTGTACCATTTTTCTAGGTTCCACATACATGCGTTAATATACGATATTTGTTTTTCTCTTTCTGACTTACTTTACTCTGTATAACAGTCTCTAGATCCATCCATGTCTCAACAAATGACTCAATTTCGTTCCTTTTTATGGCTGAGTAATATTCCATTGTATATGTGTACCACATCTTCTTTATCCATTCGTCTGTCGATGGGCATTTAGGTTGCTTCCATGACCTGGCTATTGTAAATAGTGCTGCAATGAACATTGGGGTGCATGTGTCTTTTTGAATTACAGTTTTCTCTGGGTATATGCCCAGTAGTGGGATTGCTGGGTCATATGGTAATTCTATTTTTAGTTTTTTAAGGAACCTCCATACTGTTCTCCATAGTGGTTGTATCAATTTACACTCCCCCCAGTAGTGCAAGAGGGTTCCTTTTTCTCCACACTCTCTCCAGAATTTTTTTTTTTAACTTTCTTAGCATCTTTATTGGAGTATAATTGCTCTGCAGTGGTGTGTTAGTTTCTGCTTTATAACAAAGTTCCAGCATTTGTTGTTTGTAGATTTTCTGATGATGCCCATTCTAACTGGTGTGAGGTGATACCTCATTGTAGTTTTGATTTGCATTTCTGTAATGATTAGTGATGTTGAGCATCCTTTCATGTGTTTGTTGGCAATCTGTGTATCTTCTTTGGAGGAATGTCTATTTAGGTCTTCTGGGAAGGCAGATTCTTAACCCCTGGACCACCAGGGAAGTCCCTCTGGTGTAATCAACTTTAAACAAGGTCTGTTTACTCCCCATTATAAGAGATGAGTTTAACCATACTATCACCCAGCTTCCTTTTTCATCTTTCACTTTTTTAGTTATTGTTACATTGTGTGTGGTATTTTGTTTGTTATTTTAACTATAATTGAGTTGTTTCTGCTTTATAAATTATTCTAAAACTTGAAAACACTTAAGGAGCACCTACAATATTATGGTTGTTTCATTATTGGGCAGTGTAAAACCAAATGATTTTATTGGATTCACTGAGAAGAAGAAGACAGTCCTAGTCATTGAATTAGTTTTGGTTGAATGAGACAGTTTAGTTGTCAAGGTCTAACTGATCTTTTTTTTTTTTTTTAAATACATGGTCTGTTATTTCCTTGAAAGCTACATCTTTTAACATTATACAAGATATTCTTAAAACCCTTAATTTTAAAAAATGTAGTTTGTAGATTGTTTTGGCTGTGGGATCCCTTGCATTTCCATATGAATTTTAGGATCAGCTTTTCAGTTTCTGTAAACAGACCAGATGGAATTTATAGCAATTGTGCTGACTCTGTAAGTTAATTTGGGGAGCATTGCCTTCACAAAAATATTGTCTTCCAATCCATGAATATGAGATATCTTTCCATTTATTTAGGTATCTTTCATTTCTTTTTAATAAGGTTTGGAGTTTTTGGTGTGTAGATTCTGCCCTTGTTTTCTTTTTATTTCAAATTATTGAAAGAATATATTTATTTCTAAGAATTTATTCTTTTTCATGCTATTGCAAATGTTTTTCAGAGGCAGCCTCTTTCAGGATTGAAAAAGTTCCCTTCTGTTCTGAGTTTGCTGAGTTTATCATGAAAGGGTGTTGGATGCTTTTTCTACATCTATTGAGATGATCAGATGGTATCTTTTTGTTCTTGAGGTCCATCCACTATTTGCCTTTTCCTCCATTAATGTTGCTTGTCATATCGTAGGCTTTTTCAGTCTTAAAACTTACCTTTTAACCTCAGAGAAACTTTGTTTTACTGTTCTTTGGTTATATCTTTCCCTCTGTTCTTTTCCTCCTAAAAGCCTGTTAGATAGTTTTGGAACCTCTTGCTGTTCATGTTTCTTAACTTTTCTTTCCTGCTCTGTTTGACTTTCTGTTTTATCTTCTGGGAGATTTTCTTGACATTGTTTTCCAGATATTCTGTGTTCAACTGTGTCCATTTTGTTACTTAGCTCATCTATTCAGTTTTTAAAATTTTGGTAATCTTATTTTATCAAGTTTATTTTTCATGTTCTTTGCTGCTTTTTCATTTTTATAGATGTAGTATGCTTTTGATCCTCTCTGAACATACTTTATTTTTAAAGTTGTTTTTATTGAATTCTCTGTTTTCTTTTGGATCAGGTTTTGTTTTTTCATGTTGGATCTTCCCTTTTGTGCTGTTTGTTTCCTTGAAAATGTATATATAGCTTTAGTTGAATGCAGTACTATTAGGGTGATTAGCATAGGTTGTTGGCATGGATTTTTCCCTTCAGTGGCATAATACTGCTTCGCAAATAGCCCACCATTCCGGGGGTTGGGGGGCGGTGACTGTTATCCCTGTGTAAGCATCTCACAAACTCTAGGCAGAAAGACCAGCTCCTTTACAAACATGGAAATAAGGAGGGCATTGTTTTGATAGGTAACTATTTCACTCTTAGTGGTGTATTCCATTTCTTCCTCCATTGTGTCAGTTGTGGAGGGCAGGGGTACTGTACTTATAGCAGGAGCCCTCCCCTGGACCCACTTATTTTCCATTTTTAAATATTTACATGTTTGTTTTTTATTTAAGAGACCAATTCTTGTGCTTTACCCTTGGGTCAGAAGCAGTAGTATCCAGGACCCTCATTATGCAAGGAAGAGATCAAGAGAGGACCCTATTGGACAGTATAGGTTTTATTTATGTATTTATTTATTTACAAATAAATAAATAGGTTATTTATTTGTTTATTTATTTATGGTTGCATTGGGTCTTCATTGCTGCGCACGGGGGCTACTCTTCGTTGTGGTGTGCAGGCTTCTCATTGCGGTGGCTTCTCTTGTTGCGGAGCACGGGCTCGAGGTGCGCGGGCTTCAGTAGCTGTGGCTCATGGGCTCTAGAGCATAGGCTTCAGTAGTTGTGGCGCATGGGCTTGGTTGCTCCATGGCATGTGGGATCTTCCTGGACCAGGACTCGACCCCGTGTCTCCTTCATTGGCAGGCAGATTCTTTTTTTTTTTAAATTTTATTTATTTATTTTTATTTATGGCTGTGTTGGGTGTTCATTTCTGTGTGAGGGCTTTCTCTAGTTGCAGCAAGTGGGGGCCACTCTTCATCACGGTACGCGGGCCTCTCACTATCGCGGCCTCTCTTGTTGCGGAGCACAGGCTCCAGACGCGCAGACTCAGTAGTTGTGGCTCATGGGTCTAGTTGCTCCGTGGCATGTGGGATCTTCCCAGACCAGGGCTCGAACCCGTGTCCCCTGCATTGGCAGGCAGATTCTCAACCACTGCGCCACCAGGGAAGCCCGGCAGGCAGATTCTTAACCGCTGCACTACCAGGGAAGCCCCGTATAGGTTTTAAATGTCTGATAATTGTCCCATGGGTCGCTCCTGGTTTTTTTAAAGGTAAATCTCATTGTGAGGCTTTGGAGGAGCTCTCTTGAAAAGACCCAGCCTGTTTTACTGCTGATGTTTTCAGCTGTGAATTTCTTTATTTCACTTTCTCTATCAGTCTGATATCAACTGCTTTTGAATGTTTCTTAAAATTTAAAGTTTTAAAAAATTTGTGATTCTCAACTCTCCCTTGTTTCTTAGTGCTATTATGATTTTATTTTTTAAAAATCTCTGAATATCAGTAGGACTTTGGGAGATCCAGCCTGTAATCATGGATTAGAAGCTAATATTACTTTTATAATAGGAACAAAGAATATGGAAGTCTGGGGAGAATGTTTTGCAAAGTAGGGGTTGGACTAAATTTACAACTACAGTGGCCCGCTTAGCAAGGCCATCGACTTCTGTTCTCATTTCTCGAGGACATGATTCCGTAATCGTGGACTTGTTGGGAGACTGTAAGCTCTCTTTGTTTTCCAGTGTTGCACTTCTAGTGTTTAACACAGGACCAGGCACAGAGGTTCATAATTAATATCTAATGAATGATCAGAATTAGAGCATTTTTTTCTACCATGGATTCACTTGTCACAGTAGGTCCTTATATTTTTGTAGTTCTTTTACCTTTTGAAAGTATTATTTTCATTTTCATGAGGATTTGCTACCTCCTGACTTCTGTCCCACTTCCTCAGTTAACTTTCTACATTTTTACTTCTTATCATGGGGCTATTTATATGTACATTTTTACAGAGAGCTTTAATTTGGAAACATCCCCTTGAATCACATTCTAGCAATCTTGGTTTGCTGAAAGAAAACTTAGAAATGAGCACATGTTAAAAAAGCATTTTAACAAAGCCCATATACCAAAATCTAGAAGTTCATAGAAGGGCCTTTTTAGCCGGTCATGTGATTCTTATTGGCTTTTATTATAAAAGCTGCTCAAACAGTCATGTTTGTTTAGGGACATATTTTAAAAGGAGAGGGTTGTAAGAGCAACCTAATGATAACTGAAGGAGATAATGCTTGTATCATAGTGCAGTGTAATATGTGAGTTTATTTTTTTTTTTATAAATTTATTTTATTAATTTATTATTTTTGGTTGCGATGGGTCCTCGTTGCTGCTCACGGGCTTTCTCTAATTGCAGCGAGCGGGGGCTACTCTTCGTTGCGGTGCGCGGGATTCTCATTGAGGTCGCTTCTCTTGTTGTGGAGCATGGGCTCTAGAGCGCAGGCTCAGTAGTTGTGGCGCACAGGCTTAGTTGCTCCGGGGCATGTGGGATCTTCCCGAACCAGGGCTTGAACCCGTGTCCCCTGCACTGGCAGGTGGATTCTTAACCACTGCGCCACCAGGGAAACCCAATATGTGAGTTTTATAATGATGGCCCTTCATCAGTAAGACAAGGTTAGATTTGCCACATTGTAGAAAGAGTGGGGAACATTTTCAGTTATTTAGACTATCCTAGACCTGGCTCTAATCGCTGCTCTGACTTACAGGCTGTGCGCATTGTTTAACCTCTTTGAGACTGACCTCTCAGTTTTTACTTCTTTGATCCCCACATCATTCTTCTCTCTTCCCCTAAGGTTCTTGTATGGAATGTGAGAACCTGGAATGACCCCATCATCTCCTTTCTTTGATTGCTTATTTCCTTCAAATCTTAACCCTGATATTACTTTCTCAAGGAATTCATCCCCAACTCATTAAGTTAGGTTATGTACACTGTTGTGTACTCTTATAGCACGTATCGTAATTGCAATTTTGCATTTATTATATGATTGTTTATTTAACAATTTCTTTCAACAGGTATTTATCGAGTACTTAATACATCTTCTCTTGGATTGTAAGCGTTATAAGTCAGAGTAATGACTGGGTCTGTGGGTTTTGTTTCTGTTTTTCTTGGCCACTGTGTCCCTAGCACCTAACACAGTGCTTAGACGTAGGGTGTTCTCAGTGAGTACTTGTTGAATGAATAAATAAAAATGGAGATGATAATACTGCCTACCTTACAAGGCTGTTGTGAGCCCTCAGTGTAATTATGTGTATGAAGTGCTTAGCTTGCTTGTGGCCTGCTCACAACAGTACCTGTAACTGTTGACGTGAGGTAGTCAGTGTACCGTGGTCATAGAGATCGGTTATTATGGATGCAGATAGCCCTCTATTCTTGTTCCCCCACTAACTAGCTTTGTGACCGCATGTAGGTGCTTAATATCTCGGGTTTGCATTTTCTTTATGTATAAGTGGAAATAATAACTACCTTATAGCGTTTTGTAAGGACTGTGTGTGATCATGGTGATAATTGCTCAATAGGTGGTGGTTATACATTGTTTTAATGTTCATGAATAAGAAAATAATTAAAGGAATATATAGGAAGTATCAAAAAATTTACATATGTGGAAACACTGTATTCTCTGATGAGATGATAATACTGTATTGCCATTAGCCCATAATCCCCAGAATATCCAATATTTTCTAATTATGTCTATGATGGGTTGTACTGTGTTGGGTGCAATTTTGTTTTTAAAAGGACTTTCTGAAGTACAGGTCTTCCTTGACTTACGATGGGAATTAGGTCCTGATAAATACATCATAAGTTGAAAATATCATTCGTAAGTCAAAATGTGTTTAATACACCAAACCTACCGAACATACTGTAGCTTAACCTTGCTTACCTTAAATGTGCTCAGAACACTTACATTAGCCTACAGTTGGGCAAAGTCACCCAACACAAAACCTGTTTTATAATACAGTGTTGAATCTCATGTAATTTATTGAATACTGTAGTGAAAGCAAAACCCAGTATGACTGTCTGGTACAGAATGGTTGTAAGTGTGTTGGGTTGTTTACCCTCATGATTGTGTGGCTGACTGGGAGCTGTGGCTCGCTGCCGCTGCCTAGCATCATGAAAGAGTATTGTGCCATATGTTGCTAACCCAGGGAAAGATCCAAATTCAAAATTTGAAATACCATTTCTACTGAATGTGTATTGCTTTCACACCATCTTAAAGTTGAAAAATCGTTAAGTGGAACCATTGTTAAGTCGGGGACCATCTGTATAATGATTGCATATTCTTGAACAGTTGAATTATATTAAGTCCTAAACCTTATAAATTTGAAAATGCCTTAGAATGCCCCATCGTTTATGTGTAAAAGTCACAGTAAGCAAGTGACAGTGTTGGAAATCAGCCGGGATTTTTTGGACCACTGCATGTTCATGGATAATGTTTGAGGATTTAGGATGCTATTCTGAATAGTAGTTCACAGTCCTTTCTGCCTGGAGTCACAGGCATCCCCTGTGCTTTGGATGCTTCACCAGCCTTTCCTGCAAAAGCATATTAAAACACAGTTGACCCTTGGACAACATGGGTTTGGACTGATTGCTCAGGTCCACTTATATGTGGATTGTTTTTCAACAAATCCATTCTACGGTACTACACCATCTGAGATTGGCTGAATCTGCAGATGCAGAACCATGGGTACGGAGGGCCACCTGTAAAGTTAGATACGTGGATTTTCACTGCACTGCGGGCAGCGGGGTGGGTGGGGTGGTCGGCACCCTTAACCCATGCATTGTTCAGGTATCAACTGTACAAGTGAAAAGGGCATTTACATATTTGATAATTTACATATTTAAAAAATTCATTTATAAGCATTTGATACTTTTAACTATTTACAGTAACGTAGTCTAAGCTACCATGTCTAGCCCTTAGTTTTCGTTTGAATTGTTTATACTTTCATCTTGGCTACATGGCCCTGACTTTTGACTTTCATCAGCAAGTGTTTGTTTTATATAGAGTTAATCATTTGCATTCATACAAATGTTTGTGGAGAAAGATGCAAAACTTTCTTGTGATTGGTGATGGACCTTTATTACAGGCTCAGCAAAACAGTCCCTCATCTACGGGATCTGGCAACACAGAGCATTCCTGCAGCTCCCAAAAACAGATCTCCATCCAGCACAGACAGACCCAGGTAGGTCAGTGATTGTTAAACAGAAGAGGAAAAGAAGGGTCTAGGAATAAATACTAATAACTACATATAAAATCTAGGTCCTCCCTTTGTTGTCCCTTTATTTCTCTGACTTCACCTCATGATTTGTGTGCGTCGTATTCAGAACTTGCATTATGAATATTTAGAGTCTTTTGGAAGGTGCTTTTAATTTAACTTTTTGAGGTGTTTGTTTACCTTTCTGGTGTATTGCAGCAGAAATGATTATACTGCAGCATGATGTTAAGGAAAAGACCTCTAGGCCTAGATTCAAACTCTAGCTCTGCAACTTATACCTTATCGTTTTGGGCCTTAGTTTTCTTCAGTTCAAATCATCTATAAAACTGTGGTTGATTATCATTATCTTAGTGTATACAAAACGCTTGTTGGCACAATGTTTATGGTAGGCTTCAGTGAATCTTAATTCCCTACTTTGTGAAAGTACTTAATTTATTCCGTGTACATACTCATTTAGCAAGACCTAGCTAAACTTCTTTTTTTAGAAATTTTTATTGAAGTATAGTTGATTTTACAATATTGTGTTAATTTCAGGTGTACAGCAGAGTGATTCGGTTATACATATATATGTATATGTCTATATTCTTTTTTTCCAATTCTTTTCCATTATAGTTTATTACAAGATATTGAATATAGTTCCCTATGCTATACAGTAAATTCTTGTTTTAAACTTCTTTAACATGTGGCACACCAACATAATTTCTCCTTAAACAGTCTTCAGAAACTCCTTAATTTAGGGAATGTTGTGAACGTTCAAAGATAATATCTGAAAAGGATAGTGGATATATCCTCCATTTTGTGGTATTGAGCTAGCCAAATATTATACCTGGTTTTCTTGAAGCCCGTTGACACTGTGTTGCCTTCAAGACAGGATGCTTGGCAATCTAGGAGAATTTCTTAAGATGCAAGAGCTAAACAACCCTCAGGAGCAGATTTTCAATTTTATTTGAATTAAGCTTTTGAATAGTTGAACAGACTTATTAGATAGTTGCATGTTCATCTCTCCCTTCTGGTTACTCTTTGTTTCCACTAGGTGGCATGTTTGTCGTTTAGAGATTTGGGTCCTGTCTCTGATGGCCTTTTCTATTCAAAGTTAGTTTCATTTCTAGAGTAGTATGTTTCTGTACTGTTCAGTGTACAGCAGTTTGAAAATTTATATATTTGATTCCAGAGCTAATATATTTTTGAAGGGCAGGCATAGCAGAACATAATGCTTAAAGAATGGGATGAGGAAAGCAGATTTAAATTCTTGAGCCATGCGATTCCAGGCTAGTTGTGTTGTCAAGTGCTTTTTTTTTTCCAGAAAAGTAATGAGAAAAATGTGATGACATGTAGTATTTTGAGACTAATCCTAAATTTGTTTTCTCTTTATAGTCTGACCTCACAATAGAAAAAATATCTGCACTAGAAAACAGTAAGAATTCTGACTTAGAGAAGAAGGAAGGAAGAATAGATGATTTGTTAAGAGTAAGTATTAAAATGTCATAAGAGATTTTATAACAAGCACTAATTGATTTTATATATATTTGAATTATGTACATATCATAGAGATAATTACCATAGCCAAATAATAAAGTTAAAAAGTAAACATTTGGATATTTTCCTTTAATCTGAGGGAATCTGAGTAGGGAACGAGGATCAAACCTATATTCTAAACTCTGTCTTTAAATTGGACATCTCAATTATAGAATTTTAATATTTAAATATATACTAGAGGAATATATGTGTGGAGTATTGTATTTCATTTGGAACTGTGAGAATAGGTATAAAATGTTTTCCCATTTCAGGAAAATTGTTTTTTTTAATGTCCTTGAATTTTAAAAACTATTTCACAAGTACTTTTCAGCCCTGGTTTTGCATTTTGTATCTTTTATAACCTATTCATGTAAAGTTTTTTGTGCTTACAAGAGAAACTTCAAAAATAATTAATGTGGAATTAAAAATATACCTCTAGAAAATATACAGTGGTTTTTTTAAATTTTAATTTTATTGGAGTATAGTTGATTTTCAGTGTTGTGTTAGTTTCAGGTGTATAGCAAAGTAATTCAGTTATACATATACATATATTCATTCTTTTTTAGATTCTTTTCTCATATTGGTTATCACAGAATATTGAGTAGAGTTCCCTGTGCTATACAGTAATACCATGATATTTTTTGAAATATATATATATATTTTTAATAAATTTGTTTATTTTATTTATTTATTTTTGGCTGTGTTGGGTCTTCGTTGCTGCGCGTGGGCTTTCTCTAGTTGCGGTGAGCAGGGGCTACTCTTCATTGCAGTGCGTGGGCTTCTCATTGCAGTGGCTTCTCTCGTTGCAGAGCACGGGCTCTAGGTGCATGGGCTTCAGTAGTTGTGGCACGCAGGCTCAGTAGTTGTGACTCACGGGTTCTAGAGCACAGGCTCAGTAGTTGTGGCGCACGGGCTTAGTTGCTCCGCGGCATGTGGGATCTTCCCGGACCAGGGCTCTAACTCATGTCCCCTGCATTGGCAGGCAGATTCTCAACCACTGTGCCACCAGGGAAGCCCTTGAAATGATTTTTTAATATACAGTTTGGCATATTGACTGACCCATTCTTTACAAAATTTTTTTAAGGTTTATTGTTTTCGTATTGTAAAAGCAATACATGCTCTTTATAATAAATTTAGAGAATAGTAAAAAAAATATGACACCCATAATTCCATTACTGAGGTAAAACATTTGGTACATTTACTTCAGTAATTTTTTGAGCTATTTGTTGCATATATATAAATTTTAAAATTTTATTTATTTATTTATTTTTATTTTTTGGCCATGCCACACGGCATGTGGGATCTTAGTTCCCTGACCGGGGATTGAACCTGTGCCCCCTGCAGTGGAAGCACGGAGTCTTGATCACCAGACTGCCAGGGAAGTCCCTGTAGCATATATAAATGCATCTATACATAAATACTACCAATTTATAAATAAAGTTGGCTAACATTTTAATCTTCTCCAGTGTTTTTATTGTTCTCAAGCTGATGTTCCCTTTCCTATTCAGAAATATTTTTCCTTAGGCCTGTTTCTTTTGTTTGTTTGCTTTTCTCCATCTTTCAATGAGGAGAGCCATGTTTGGACTCAGTATCTATTTTCCATCTTTCATTGTTAGCATCCATACTTGCTTGGGGTTGCTCTTATTCCTGTTTTTGTACACTTGGGTGCTCGTTGAATTACCAAGATTTATAATTAGATACTGTGGGTTTAAAAAGTTCCTAACCTAGTTGCAGTATTGGCAGGTTTTTGTCCAGGGTAGCTCTGCTGGACTGAAAAAGGATCATGGGCTTGTCTTCTTCCTTCATCACCTGACTTTCTTAAGATTGAGAAGATGAAGTAAAAAACTGATCCTAACTTAGGACTCTTTTTTGGGGGGTTTAAAAAAAATGTCTGGTTTAATTTTCCAGGAAGTGGTATGTTCCTCTTTACTCACCGCTACCCTCTTTCTACTGCCTTGTTTTCTGAAGGTTGTAGGCTTTCTTTGGGTATAGAGCAGTGCCAGTGGAATGGATATGTCAAAAAAGAAGATACAAAAGGACAGCTGCCACTTTTTCAAGTTGATGAGAGCTTGTGTTTCTGATTTGGAGGGACAGGGGGAATGACCACTGCTCTTTATATCTCCTTTCAGGCAGGCATGGACCATTCATTGAGCTTTTCCATTTTAGTTAGATGTTTGGGTAAGGCTGCATCAGGAGCTGCTAGCCAGGTGCTATTTTAAACCTGAACACAAAATTGTTAGTGTTAGAAACCATAGAAATTGAGTTCTTAAAAGTTTAAGTAAGCTGCCAGAGATTGATTGATGCCATAAATTTGATTACAGATTTCAATGCTCACCTTCCAAAAGTAGATTGAATTTCATATAAACATTACATGATCTTTGTTTTTGTTGTTTTTTTAAATGTTTGTTTGTTTGTTTATTTATTTATTTATTTATTTATTTATCTATCTGGCTGCGCCGGGTCTTAGCTGTGGCACACTGTATGTGGGATCTTTGTTGTGGCATGCGGACTCTTAGTTGCAGCATGCGGGCTCTTAGTTGCAGCATGCGGGCTCTTAGTTGCGGCATGCATGCGGGATCTAGTTCCCTGACCAGAGATCGAACCCGGGGCCCCCTGCATTGGGAGTGCAGGATCCCAACCACTGGATCACCAGGGAAGTCCCAACATTACATGATCTTTGGCTTGTAGATTTTTAAGTATGAATTAGTCACATTTACCCAAATGTACTTGTACTTAGCCTTTGGTAACGTGGTCCATAGAACTCTAGGGGTCTGTTAGAAGAACTAATAAGAAGAAATTATGTTTATGAGGAGAGTAGAAATTTGGAGATGGAAGCTGTTGTACAGTGGTCACTTTAAAAATGAAGCTGAAAAGTCTCAAAAATTGAGTGTGCTATAGTATCTTCCATTTGTGCTTTTTACTGTTTCAGAAACACTTATATCATTTGATTGGGAAATGCTGTATTTTTTTTCATAATTCAAGCAAGTTATTATAAAGTATCATTTATTTGCCAAAAGAGTAGATATCTTTTGTTTAACGCAAGAATAAATTCAGGAGTTGCAAGTCAAAGTTGACCTTGGGTTAGTGGTTCTTCCCTTCTCTGTTATTGTAGGAGGCTTGAATTTTTCAAAGTATTTAGCCCTTCTGACCACAGCTAAAGTAACATTCTGGTGTTCTTGAACCAAGATGCTGTATTCAACTTCTTTGTTAGTTCTGTCTTAGACGGGCATGGGTGTGCCTGGCTTCTCTGGTAAGGAACATTTATATAAATCCATGTCTCTTCTTCTTTGGAAACAAGAACAGAAAAACAAAGAACAATTGAACATAAAGAACATTATGTAGTTTTTTTTAAAAAAATTCTGTAATTTTTTGGTAGTGCTTAATCACCCTTTGGAAGTATTTAATCTGTAAGTGCTAAAAACTGCTCTTTATATGAATTTTAAACATCTCATTCATTGTTTTTTCTTTTATTTTGTGACAATTTAAGTATGTGTGATGTACTAGATTTATCTGTAACTGGCTTTGGGGAGGAATAAAATATGATCAGTAGAAAAACATGCCCACTTCTAGTAACAGAATTCATCTTTAATAAATGATAAGTTTATTAAAAGAGAATCAAGGAACGAAGTACTTACCTTCTTTTTTAAAAAGACATAGTTACTCTTACCTCTTTGAACCTTAATTTTGCTTATAATTTAACAACAAATGATTTTCAGACTCCCTAGAAACTGCTTTTGTATTAATCTATCTTCCTTGGAGCTAATTAAAAAAATTTTTTTTCCATTGAAGGCCAACTGTGATTTGAGACGGCAGATTGATGAACAGCAAAAGATGCTAGAGAAATACAAAGAACGATTAAATCGATGTGTGACAATGAGCAAGAAACTCCTTATAGAAAAGGTAAGTGATTAGTGGTGGCCTGAACTCTGTACCCCAAGATGCTTAGTGTGTGTCATTATTGTGGCTTCTTACTCTTTACCTGAAATGAAAGTATTTCAGAGTAGGGCTTCTTGGGAAAAGACTTCTCATGATTTGACAGTTAGAATTCTTTCTTGTGTGGACACTGAACCAAGTATCCAGAGTGATAATTTGGGATATTTTTTCTGATTGTGCTTTGCTTTGAGTATGGTGTTGGTTGGACAGGGGCAGCTTGTCCTAGTTGAGTTTATTCGGGGTATTGCTCTCCAAAATTCTTATATTCGTCCTATTAATTAAAGCGTGTATCCTGTTACTATTACAAACATTTAGCAAAGTTTTATGTCTATTTCAGATATGGTATTTGGAGTAACTTATGTATATAATGTGATAATTCAGTGCTTTGTGCTTTAAAAAACTAAGTTGGCATTTACTTGTATATGATACTTTAATTGGCTGATGTCTCCTTTATTATAGTAACTGATTAGTTGCAACTTGCCTTTAATAGATATAAGTAACTATTTCTTGAAAATTTTAAAAATATTACATCTCCAGTACTTATTTATCTTATAGTGGAAGTTTTAAGATGATAATACTTCCTAATGAAATTATTACAAGCTAGAGGTTTGAGACAGACGAGTGGTTTTTTTTCTTTTTTTTTCTTTTTTTAAATTTGTATTTATTTATTTTGGCTGCTCTGGGTCTTCGTTGTTGCGGCTTGTTGCGGTATGTGGGATCTTAGTTGTGGCATTTGGGATCTTAGTTCCCCGACAAGGGATCAAACCTGGACCCCCTGCATTGGGAGCCTGGAGGCTTAACCACTGGACCGCCAGGGAAGTCCCAGACTAGCGGTTATTTTTGCTGAAGTCTTTGAAATGCTGTTAAAAAGACAGGGAACACTGATAAAAGTGAAGTGAATTATTTTATTGATGTCAGAGATACTGCGGAGAACTTTGCTTCATCTCTTAATCCATTAATTTTATAGAAAGGAAATCACTTTTTTCCACATTTATAAGAGAAATAACAAGGTATATGTTAACATAGAACATTTATGGGTTATATAGAACGTTTATAGCTTTAGGGTACTTCCTGAAGTCAGTGTAGATTTAGCCAGTTGTCCTAAACTTTGAGCAGTATAGTACAAAAAAATAAACATAATGCTGTATATGAGTTCTCATAGGAAAATAAAATTATTTTCTATTTGTCGTTTTCCCCTAAGTCAAAACAAGAGAAGATGGCATGTAGAGATAAAAGCATGCAAGATCGCTTGAGATTGGGTCACTTTACCACTGTCCGACATGGGGCCTCGTTCACTGAACAGTGGACAGACGGTTATGCTTTCCAGAACCTTATCAAGTAAGTGAATTGTGATGATTAAGTCGAGAACTGAAAAGTTGGTTTGGACTTAAAAATTTTTTTGTAATTGTAGTCATTAATATCTTAGTAGTGACAGTCATCATTTCATTCAGTTTTTGTCACCACATGTGTTAAGAAATGTAGGGAATGAGATAAAGTCCTGGAAAAAAAATGACAAATAATCAGATGAATAAAAAATAAGTTCTACATTAAAGCTTAAAAGAATCAGAATCAACAAAGCTAAGAAAGAAAAATCTGGGACCTGACTTGATATCCTTTTAATTATGTAATTGATTTTCATGAGGAGTACACCCACAGTCAGCATTTATTCTGGGTCCACAGGAAAATGAAATAGGCAAAGACCCAAGGAAGGATTTCCTGAGTTAGGTATAAAACAAAATAAAGCTTTGGAAGAACTTACAGGACATGTCCCTGGGGCCCTTTAAGGGGAGAGTATCCAGTCAGCAGAGATAATCACCTCCTTGGAGGCAAGGACTGAGCCATGGGTCAGGCTGGTGACCAGCCCCACTGCCTGTGCCTCTCAGCAACTTGGAATCTTGAGCATTCCTTCACTTTATTATAACTTTGGTTTGAAACACTCAAGTATTTATTCCAAGGAGGGCGTTAACGTTTAAAATCCTAGAATTCCAACTGTGTAATATTAGCTCAGGACTTAAAAACCTTCAAGTTGTAGTACCTTTTATTGTATCTTATTTATTTATTTTGATTTGATCATTTCCATTTGAGACTGGGTTGCGGGGGGCAGGGGTGGCACATTGTATTTTTAATCATGGGCTCTCAAACCTCTGATCTGTAGATCACCGCAAGTTGAAGGGTTCCATAGACTGCCTTTCCTACCTTTTTTTTCTTGCTGAAATAACTTATTGAGCATCGATTGGAGAGGGTAGAACTACTTTTGAATAGTAATGAAACATAAATAAATAAATTTATGTCTGAAAGAAAAGTACAGATACTGATATTATTAATAATATTTTGTTAATGCGAATTCCCTGGTGGTCCAGTGGTTAGGACTTGGCACTTTCACTGCCAGGGCCCAGGTTTGATCCCTGGTCAGGGAACTAAGATCCCACACGCCACACTGCACGGCCAAATTAAAAAAAAAAAAAAAAAAAAAAGCTTTGTTAATACCAACCTCTGGATTACATATTAGTAGTCAGTGCTTTATATGTGATTCATTAATCTCCAACTTGGTTTAGGTGTGTTTTTGCCTCACAAGTGCACCTCATGTATGTACATTTGGGTGTGATAAGAGGCTGTCAGTCAGATATAATACTGTGGAAGAAAACAGGCTTTTGAATTAGGCTAGATGCCAGAGGCTCAGAGTGGCATCCACTCTGAGCTCTATGCATAGATGATAGCAGAGTTGCACTAGGGCAGTGTAAATGGCTGCTGCAGGGAGGCATGATATCTATTCCTTAACACCCCGACTGTGATGTGCAAATTGCCCTGGAAGGGGCACACCATCCAATTTCGTTAGAATGGGACAGAAGATAAAACTTATATCCCCCATTATTGACCAGAGCCTACCTAATGTTCACACTGAATTCCAGATGTGATAATGACTCCTACCAGCCCATGACAATGGTTACTCCTCAGATGGCAGTTTTGTTTTTTATTTATTTATTTATTTATTTATTTATGGCTGTGTTGGGTCTTCGTTTCTGTGCGAGGGCTTTCTCTAGTTGCGGCAAGCGGGGGTCACTCTTCATCGCGGTGCGCGGGCCTCTCACTATCGCGGCCTCTCTTGTTGCGGAGCACAGGCTCCAGACGCGCAGGCTCAGTAATTGTGGTTCACGGGCCTAGTTGCTCCGCGGCATGTGGGATCTTCCCAGACCAGGGCTCGAACCCATGTCCCCTGCATTGGCAGGCAGATTCTCAACCACTGTGCCACCAGGGAAGCCCAGGTGGCAGTTTTTAAAATGTCTAAAGACTTAAACTCAAAAGGTTAGTGGATTTGTATAGAGATGTAAAATGTAATTACTTTTAAGAAGTGATTACAATTTTTGCTGATAGTAGCAGGTGTTTTATCTTTTTACTCTATAAGCAACCTGACGCCCAGAAGGTTCTGGAAATCTTATGTAGTTAGAGGACAAAACAATGACTTTGCTGTAGAGCCATCGGACCAGAGAAACTGGGACTATCTAAATGAGATTCCTAACCAGATTTGCTTCTCCTAAGTAGATAGCATTTTTTCATGGTTTTAAGTCACATAAATTGCAGACTATCCATCTGTTCTCTTGGGAAGCTATTTCTGGCTGATAACTTTTTTTGATTGTTTTTATTTTGGCACGCCACACGGCTTGCAGGATCTTAGTTCTCGGACCGGGGATTGAACCCGGACCCCAGCAGTGAAAGGGCCATGTCCTAACCACTGGGCCACCAGGGAAGTCCCCTGGCTGATACTTACTAATTATAAGTATTTTATTTTTTAAAGTTGTGCTTTAATAAATTAATTCCCTTTCTTAATTTTAATGCAGAATTGAAGTTCTTTAGTTGTAAAAGGCTGTAGCTGATGTCCTCACAAATGATAATTTTCTGTGTATGAGAAACTCCATGACACATAATTTGGTGGGCAAGGTACCTGAACACAAGGCAGGAGTACTAGGTTTTATAGGAAGAGGCAAACCTCAAGACATTAAAAATTTAATCACACAATCAAATATAGTCTCAGTAGGAGCCTCAACACAGTTCTTTTGTTTTCACTTTGTTCCTTGGCTCTGTTTTGAATGATCTTTATTAAGATCCTGAAACAGAGGATTTACTGTCTAATAGGAAGATCATAACAGATTTGTAATGTTTTTTGACTATGCTAGTAATTTTTCCTAAAAATATGTTTGAATCTATTGAAAAAGTAGCTTATTTTATAGTTCTGAGAAAGTAGTTATATTAAATACTATTGTTATTCAGGACACAATTTTTTATTTAAACAAGTCTTAAAGTCTCAAATAATCAATGGCAAGGCAATAAAAACTTTTTATTAAGATTTTCTTTATATTAAAGTAAAGCACATTAAAGTAATGGAATTTGACCTGTATACAAAATCGTGGTTGTTTAAGATGTGGATTATCAGAGGGAGTAAATGAAACTTTATAGCACTGTTACGCTAGTCCACATATTTATTCTGGTGTGTAAGGAATCATAGAATCCCATTTTAAAGTGATTTCTCCTGAACCATCTGATTCTTGGTCACAGGATCCATAGAGAGACAATTCGTTTGTTTTAATTTTAATTTTTTTATTGAAGTATAGTTGATTTACAATATTTTAGGTGTGCAGCAAAGTGATTCAGTTATACATATATATATGTATTCTTTTTCAGATTCTTTTCCATTATAGGTTATTGCAAGATATTGAATATAGCTCCCTCCGCTATACTGTAGGTCCTTGTTGTTTATTTTATGTATAGTAATGTGTATCTGTTCATCTCAAATTCCAAATTTATCCCCCTGTCCTTCCCCTCTGGTAACCTAAGTTTGCATCCTGTGTCTGTGAGTCTATTTCTGTTTTGTAAATAAGTTCATTTGTATCATTTTTTTTAGATTCCACATATAAGTGATATCATATGATATTTGGAGAGACAACTCTTTTTGTTGATTTTATAAATGCCAGATTTTCCTTGGGTAGTATATACCATTTTACAGTCTCTAGTACACACAGAACATATGAAATCCTGGGAATCTTTAAAAATTCTTATCTTGGATATTTAGACGCTATCTGTAGATCACCACTAAAATTATTTTGGTTAAAATAATGTCTGAAAGTATGTGCATTTGTTTTTTAATACCTCTCCTACTAGTTGTGATACAGTTGTGCTATTGAAGTTGCCTTTAATCGTTTCCTAGGGCTACTGTCACTAAATATCATAAACTGGGTGGTCGGAAACAACATAAATTTATTTTCTCACAGTTGAGGAGGCCAGAAACCTTGAAATCAAGATGTTGGCAGGACCATGCTCCCTCTGAGGCCGCTAGGGAGGCTCCTTCTTTGGTGTTCCGTGGCTTGTGGCAGCATAGCTTCAGTTGCCTCCATCTTCACATGTTGTTCCCCTATGTGTCTCTGTGTCTTCTCTCCTTTTCTTATGAGGATACCAGTCATATTGGATTAAGGGCCCACCCTACTCCAGTATAACCTTATTTTAACTAATTAAATCTTCAATGACCCTGTTTCCAAAGGTCATAATCTGAGGTTAGGACTTTAACATATCTTTTTGGGTGACACAGTTCAGCTGATAATGGTACCTAAAGCTGATGGTCTTCTTATCGTTTACAAATAATGGCTTTTAAATAGAGTTATTTAGATTTGAATGAGATAAATTTATCAGGTCATCAATACTTTTGTAAAAGATAGTGGAGGTGCTTCCCTGGTGGCGCGGTGGTTGGGAATCTGCCTGCTAGTGCAGGGGACATGGGTTCGAGCCCTGGTCTGGGAGGATCCCAAATGCCATGGAGCAGCTAGGCCTGTGAGCCACAACTGCTGAGCCTGCGCGTCTGGAGCCTGTGCTCTGCAGCAAGAGAGGCCGCGATGGTGAGAGGCCCGCGCACCGCGATGAAGAGTGGCCCCCGCTTGCTGCAACTGGAGAAAGCCCTCGCACAGAAACGAAGACCCAACACAACCAAAAATAAATAAATTAATAAATTACAAATGTGGCTTACAATTGGGATTCATATAATATTAAAAAAAAAAAAAGAAGATAGTGGAACTGGGACTTCCCTCGTGGCACAGTGGTTAAGAATCCACCTGCCAATGCAGGGGACACAGGTTCTATCCCTGGTCCAGGAAGATCCCACATGCTGCAGAGCAACTAAGCCCATGCGCCATAACTACTGAGCTCGCACTCTAGAGCCCACGCGCCACAACTACTGAAGCCTGTGCGCCGTAGAGCCCACACCTCAACTGCTGAAGCCCGCGTGCCACAAGTACTGAAGCCTGCGTGCCTAGAGCCCGTGCTCCACAACAAGAGAAGCCACCGCAGTGAGAAGCCTGCGCAACCCAACAAAGGGTAGCCCCTGCTCCCCGCAACTAGAGAAAGCCTGTGTGCAGCAATGAAGACCCAATGCAGCCATAAATAAATAAATAAATAAATTTAAAAAAAAATGTGTGGGGCTTCCCTGGT
Source organism: Balaenoptera ricei (assembly GCF_028023285.1). Lineage (NCBI taxonomy): Eukaryota > Metazoa > Chordata > Mammalia > Artiodactyla > Balaenopteridae > Balaenoptera > Balaenoptera ricei. Next base: position 16,053,557 of record NC_082658.1, on the reverse strand, counting down.
GGCGCAGTGGTTGAGAGTCTGCCTGCCAATGCAGGGGACATGGGTTTGAGCCCTGGTCTGGGAAGATCCCACATGCTGCAGAGCAGTTGGGCCCGTGAGCCACAACTACTGAGCCTGCGCGTCTGGAGCTTGTGCTCCGCAACAAGAGAGGCCACGACAGTGAGAGGCCCACGCACCGCGATGAAGAGCCCCTGCTTGCCACAACTGGAGAAGGCCCTCGCACAGAAACGAAGACCCAACACAGCCAAAAATAAATAAATAAATTAATTAATTAATTTTTAAAAATGTGTGGATTTTCCCTGAAAACATTAGGAAATTAGTTTTATTTTATATTTAATAAGGGTAATTGCTAAAATCTCAATCTTCCAAAGCAGTTAGTCTTCAGAGACAAAATGTTGTGGCACTCCACTAGTACACTGTGGTTTATAGTTAAACTATATATTGTATGGTTATCTTCAGAGAGTTCAGAGTGTCTTGAACTCAGTGAGGCCCCTGAAAGGGTAGAAATGAGCTTAAAGATATTTTACCAATTTTTTTAATTGGGAAACTCATATTCAGAGAAGATAAATGTTTTCCTCAAGGACATTCATTAAGTGAGAAGGAAGATTGTGATTTTACCTAAGAATTCTGTGTCTTAATCCAGAATTCTTTCAAGCCATGAATTATTCATATACATATATTTTGGAGGGAAAGGCATATCTCTAATAGTTAAAAGATTTTCTTACAGAAGCAGACAACACTTGAATTAAAATTTCTGCTCTGCTGTTAAATTGACATCTAATCAATAACCCAGCTCATCTTGAAGCCAAGAGAATCGTAATATCAAGTGAATGGATATTTATTTGCGGTACTCTGTCTGATCAGGTTAACCTTGCTTATGGTGTTGCCATTTTAGATGTGGCAGGGTAAATTGTACTATGGGCATCTGCTCTGGGGTATATAGTCTTGTTTTTCTGGTTGCCGTTCTTCCAAGAAAGATATACTGAATCTGGAAAAGGTCTAAAGACCGACTGCTATAGTGTTCAGGGAAGAGGGTCGAGTAGAGTTCATTTTAGAATATAGGTTTAAAAAATTAGATTGTATCATTTTGCGAAAGTGAAGTTGGATTGAGAAAAGGAGATGGATAAAAGCATGGTAGAAAGAGAAGGTGAAGGAAGCTAGCATTTGACTGTCAGGTCAACTATGATGGGTGATTTAAAGACTTTAGTCTGTTAAGTCTTGGTATACTTTTATATGCCAAGTCTATAAACCTTAGTGTCTTTCAGGTAGCAGGATACGTGAGAGAAAGTGGATTACTTATATTGGTATTTTTATTGACTCCTAGTTTGTAAACTAGTTATTATTAAAAAATTAGACATCTTATTAGGAAATACTCTAACGGAAATGGTGTTAAATATCTTAAGAGTCTTTATATATGTTTTTTATTAATTCATTTTGCATACTATTTCCTAAGGAGTTTTTACTAGTTGAAAGGCTTCATTTTGCTTTCTCTAAGTGTACATCCTTGTTCTTAAAAAACTTAGTTTAGGTTTCACCGTATTAGTGACTGGGAAAGACTTGGCTGTGGTAATGCCTCACTTAGACTGAATAAATGATAGGTCTAGAAGGAAAATCTTTTTTACTTTGTTTAGCATCCTTCAAATTTGGTATCTTTCTAGATAGAATTTGAGGAAACTATAATCCAATAAAAAAAATAAAAAGGCACTTGGAACCTTTTGCACTTTCTTTCTTATGTAAATACAGTTCTCTACTTTACTGGGTTCATTACCAGGAGTTGTTTTCTTTTTTTTTAAACTTTGGGTTTGTTTGTTTGTTTGTTTGTTTATTTATGGCTGTGTTGGGTCTTCGTTTCTGTGGGAGGGCTTTCTCTAGTTGTGGCAAGTGGGGGCCTCTCATTATCGTGGCCCAGGAGTTGTTTTCTTAACTGTTAAAAAGCAATCAGAAAATTTTTCCTTTTGAGTTAGAAAGTAAGGTCACAATAGAAATTTGATATTGTTTCTTCCTGCCCACTTTCCTACTCTGAGAATTACCATAATTAGTGTCTTAAAAGTACAGATTCATTCCGAAAAACAGTTCTATCACCAAATATTTGGCTTTTCCAACCTGAAGTTAAAGTCAAATCTCTACTTAAAGGGGTTTATTTTTTCTGGAGTCTATCGAATATGCAGGTAACAAATATATTTATGTTTATTCCACAGCCATGTTCAAAAAATTTTGACCTTCTTCCTCTGTGCAACATCTTTTGTATCTCTAGGCAACAGGAAAGGATAAATTCACAGAGGGAAGAGATAGAAAGACAACGAAAAATGTTAGCAAAGCGGAAACCTCCTGCCATGGGACAGGCCCCTCCAGCAACCAATGAGCAGAAACAGCGGAAAAGCAAAACCAACGGAGCTGAGAATGAAACGTATGTTCTTTATTAATGTGAACTGAGATACCATATTCTCCCCTGAGATACAAACCTCCTATTGAGTGGCACTGGAAAAAGTGATAGATTGTGGAGATTTCTAGAGCTTAAATTTTCTTTTTAGTTACATTAATGGATTTGCTCAACTCATATAAAAGCCATCTAAAATTAACTCATTTTCTTAGTCATGATCTTATATAAGGAGTTTCAAATGAGAGGGAGAAAAAAATGTCATTTAACTTGATGTCATGATCTTTGGCCACTCTTATAACAAATGTGAAGTCATTAGGTATTCAAATGATATAACTGCTTACATGTGGTTCCAGGTTATGGTATGTTGGCTTCATCTTATGGGGATTACCTGACTCTATTTCAGACTGAAGAATGCACAACTGAAGAATGCTATTTAGTAGTCTAAAGAACACTAGTTAACACTCACAAATTTAGGTGTAACCTAAGAAAAAATAGGTATTATTTTAGGAAAAGGACATTTTCCCAGTAAACCAAATCTTGACATTCCCAGTACTTTTACCTGTTCTGGCAACCTAAGGAAAACACCAGTATCTTCAATTGCAGTGTAGCCATCTATTTCACTGCCAGTCAACAATTATTCCATAGCTATCATGAATATGAGGAGTAGAATATTCAGAGTACAAATGCCTTCCTTTTTCACTCCAGCCCCATGTCAGATTTTCCTAATTGATTTTTGAATTCTTGACCACTAAGAGAATCTTCCTCTAGGACAGGAGTTGGCAAGCTTTTTCTCTAATGGGCCAGATGATAAACACTTTAGGCTTTGCGCACTAGAGGGTCTCTGTTGCAGCTACTCAACTCTACTGTTACAGCTTGAAAGCAGCCATAGACAGTACATAAGTGAATGGATGTGGCTGTGTTCCAGTAAAAGTTTATTTCTAGAAATAGACTGTGAGCTGAATGGCCCACAGGTTGTAGTTTGCCAACTAGGCAGGACTGCTAAACAGTTAGAATTGGTACGGGAAATAAAACCTATATATTACTTACCTGTTTAAAATATTTCTTATGCATACCCTAAAGACATTTAAACCATCGCCTCTGTCTTCAAGAGGCTTTCCAATTAAAAAGGAAAAAAAGATCTACAAATAATGATGTAGAAAATCTCTACAGAATTGATGGTAGCCATGAAGTCATTTTCTGAATTGGATATTTGAATGTTTGAAATTTAAAATATGTTTTTTCATAGAAACAGTCGTTGGTATTGTAATCAGTATTTCCATAGTGGCTACATTGGTTTTTCAAGGGAAAAAGAAATTTTGTAAAGCTGTCATTGTGGGATTTAAAGATAGCTACAAATAAGAGATAATGATATTATGTAATTTATTGACTAATATGTCTTTTGCCATTAATGTTTTCATATTAGTTCACAAAAACATATTAACCCATAATCCACCTCAAGTATAATAATACTTATATTACACCATTGTTAAAAGTTCATGACATCCCAGAAATGTATCTTTCTTCATTCCAGTGAGAAAGATGGCTTAACACCAGTCCTCACCCCATACATACCTGATGTGTTGGGGAGCCTTTTCCTTGACATTCATTTAGTAAGTCTGTGTTAAATGCTTATTATATATTCAGCCCTGTTCTGGACACTCGGGTACAGAGCTGAAGGATACAGCCCAGTCTTACGAGCTCACAGTTTATTTAGGGGAAATGAACAGATGAATAAACTAATAATTACTTTAAGTGTTGTGATAAAGGTATACACAGTGAATAAGTTTGGAAAACATCTTCACTTCACAAATATTTTAAAACTAGATTCTAAGTAAAAAATATTTCCTTTCAAAAAGTCCAAGTAGGAGCCCAGATTTGAAGAATTCTTCAGGCAAATGTTGTACACTTTAATCTGATTATTGTCTTCTTTCATGACTCCTATATTTATTGTGTAGGGACTCTCCTTCCAGTGTTACTTGAAAATTATTTCATGCTAGTGCATAAAACCATTGACTTAGGAGTAATAAAGTAGGCATAGGTTGTTTTTTTGCCATAGAATAATAATTAGAATTCAGTCTAGGCCAGTAGTGTGTCAGTAAGCAGTTGCCATCTGGAGTCCTGTGTAAAATCCAAGCTGGAAGGCCTTTGGTCTAGTCTTTAATAATTAGAGTATCTGTGACTTGGCTCATTCCTTTGGCCAGAAGCCGAAAACAGTCCTCTGGAGTCTTGGAGTGGGTTACATTGTCCTTTCCTGGTATTGAACCTATTTCAGGCAGAGAGAATTCTAAGCTCTGATTTTCCATTCCTCCCTTTTTTACTGGTGTGATATGGAGTAATAGATGTAAGTTTTTCTGCAGCTGTGCAATGATAGGTGTAACAGCCCTAATGGGTGTATTTTTTTTTGCTCTTTTTATCTTCTTTTAGTCAGACCTCAGAGACACTATTTTGTAGCCCTTCCTGGTTGATAGGATAGCTGTTTCTTCTTTCTCCTGCTATTTAGAATATATCTAAACAGTGACACCTAAAACTTTGAAGTATATGTGTGTGCTTCTAGAATGTGAAGAGGGTGAAGATGGAGGAGTAAGATATCACTTCTTACATGCTCATTCTTGAGATATGAGGATGCGATCAGGGTAGGTGGAACATGAAATGAGTGATTACCCATCAAGTAAGCCCTTTGAGAACTGTGTTAAATAGCATTTTACAAATTATAGATTCCTTTCATATTCTCATTTTAATAGCCACAACAGCTTTTTTAGATAGGTATCATTACTTGCTGCATTTTTAGGAAATGGAGGTTAAAGTTTCTTGCCCAAGTTCACATGGCCCGAGTTGTGCTTTGAACCCTAGTCCTCAGACTCCAGATCCTGGACTTTGTCCTCTAGGTTCTTCTCCTTGTATCAAAGTCCAAGAGTTATCAAAAATAATCAAATACGTTGGCTTATTAACATGCCCTTTATAAAAACTTTTAGACATATAATTTGGCTACCTCTCTTAATGGATTTTCATCTGAGTATGGTATGGGACAAAACTCATTTCATAAGTAATGTGAAAATTTAGCTCATTTATTTTTCTCATTTTTTAAATAAATTAGACTTCTGGCTTTGAAGTCCTTCCTTCACATCACATCTGATAAATCACAGAAGTTTTCTCTTGTCAAAGGGCTGCAAGATAATCTATCTTTTGGTCATTTTAACTAAGAGACTTAACATACGGTATAGCATGCGTTGGCATTTCTCTTTAAATAGGCACACTATGATTTCAAACAATTTCCTGAAATTTTTATCATTATTTTCCAGGTTAACATTAGCAGAATACCATGAACAAGAAGAAATCTTCAAACTCAGATTAGGTCATCTTAAAAAGGTAAGTGTAATGAGAAAATCTGTCTGGAGAAATGCAATTTTTAGTTTACATTTGGTGTTGAAGCTCTTTGGTCATTTGGGCAAATTAATAGCTTTACATACCTGTGGAAATCTTCAGTAGTTGCTCTGTCACACCTGTATTCTAATGGTGGAGTTCATATCTTTCAACTTGCAAGTCAACTCCAGCCACCCGGTGAGAGTGCCTTTTCCATCAATGATGTACCAGTACTTAGTTCTGTATGCCTCATTCGGCTCCACAAGTGATTATGTTTTTAGTAAAAATTAAATATAAAATAAGAGCAGATGGTTCTAAAATTGATATTTAAATTATTTTGATGTTTTTTTTAAAATTTTTTTATTTATTATTTATTTATTATTTTTATTTTTGGCTGTGTTGGGTCTTCGTTTCTGTGCGAGGGCTTTCTCCAGTTGCGGCGAGTGGGGGCCACTCTTCATCGCGGTGCGCGGGCCTCTCACTATCGCGGCCTCTCTTGTTGCGGAGCAGAGGCTCCAGACGCTCAGGCTCAGTAGTTGTGGCTCACGGGCCCAGTTGCTCCACGGCATGTGGGATCTTCCCAGACCAGGGCTCGAACCCGTGTCCCCTGCATTGGCAGGCAGATTCTCAACCACTGCGCCACCAGGGAAGCCCCTATTTTGATGTTTTAAATCACATAGCAGCTCTTATCTCTTGTAAACTGGCTAAGAAGAGAAGGTCTTGCACCAACCATATTGAAACACAAAGGCAGCTACATAGAATTTGTTATTGACAGTGTTCATGGAGGTATCTTAGATGTAGGTCACTCATCTCTTAAATTCAGCAGCCTGTACTTTTTTGGTGGCTTTTTTGGTGGATGCTGCTTATTCTGAAGATGACCAATAAGTGTCTAATAAATTGCTATTGGTGTATGTTTGTCGTCTCCTCCTCCCCTTTCTCAGATCCTGTTAAATCAGTGGAACTTAAGGCACCAAGTATAATCCCTCCTTACAGAACAGAACCAGATAGAGAACGTGATTTTTGTTTTTTAAAAAAGATTGCATGCCTATATGTATACACACAAAATATTTCTGGAAACTTACACAAGAAACTCAACAGTGATTATATCTGGGGAGTGGGCATGGAGGTGGACAGAAGACTTTCACTTTTCCTGATGTACTTCTATGATTTGAATTTTATTTACTGTTTTGCTGTGGGCTCGTTTTTATGATTAAAATTCTAGTTCTTAAAAATATCTTTTTCAATGCAAAACATCTTAGCTTTTCATAAGAGAAATGTCTGCTTTTGTTTTTGAAATGAGATTCTGAAACGGTAAAGTTTCCTGTGTTCCGAGCTGTTTCTTTCTTTTTCACTTTAGGAGGAAGCAGAGATCCAGGCAGAGCTGGAAAGGCTAGAAAGGGTTAGAAATCTACATATCAGGGAACTAAAAAGGATACATAATGAAGATAATTCACAGTAAGCAACTTGGGAGTATGTTGGGTTGGAGATTGCTGAGCACTTTCTGACATGAATGGTCTAGAATGATATTTTTGCTTAATGTAAATTTGGTAAACCATTCCACTGTGTATTTAGCTCTGTTGTAGGTGTAATAACAGTTTCATGAATAAAATTTTGATTTGCGTTAGTTTAAATATGTATAAATATATTAGGTTTATATATTAAGTATACATCTATACATATATTATAGCATTTTTACACAAGTAGAGGTCACTAAAACAATACACTGTGTATTCAGATTTACCCTCAGAGCCTTACTAAAGGGAAGCATGGGATGACAGTGTGGTGTTGTGGAAAGATTACTGGGTTGAGATGACACTCGGTTTCTGAATGACCTTTATGGGCCATTTAAGTGTTGAGATTTTTAAGAAAGACTCTCTTTAAGTTGAGCACATTAATTATAGATAAATGCCCATCTTTGTAAGTCATTTAAGGAACTGAAACTGAAAAGTAGATTACAAGTGGGAAATGGCTTCTAACCATAATCCTTTCTTTTCCCACATTTTTCTGACTCTGAAACATGGGGGTTTTGGCATGGCTGCAGCTTGTGTATTTTTGTTTGACCAGAGTGAGCCATGGACTTTGCTTTCTGTAAAGTGGCAAGCAACAGCAGCTGCCATTACTGCACACTCTCTGTGTCAGGCAGAGTGCTAAGTGTCCCTGTGTTCTATCACTTAATTGTCACAATAGCCTGGTGAGGTAGGTCATCTTCAATACATAGATCTGGAAACTGGCTTAGACAAATTAAGTTAATTTGTCCAGGGAGTAGTGTGACCAAACAAAGAGTTGAAATGTGGATCTGACTCCACAGCTAACTCCCATGCAGTAATATCACCTCTCTCCACAGGCATGCCACTGTCTCAAAATCAAAATAATTTCAGGAATATTAGTGGGGCTGATGAGGAACAGGTAGAAATACTCTAAAAGTTATTTTTGCCAGAATCTCTCATTTCTTTGTCTTATTGTTAGAAGTGGAATTCTATATGGGGAAAACAGTTATATCATGAAGACTTAAAGAGAGAAAATGAATGCACATAGAACATGTGACTCACTTTATAATGAAATCTGTTTTTAAGGCCGTGTAAACTATCTTGGAATTTTATTGTATGTAGTTGTGGAATGGTGGGAACGAGTGGTTCTTGAGTGGTTTGGAGGACCCGAGTAGCACAGTTTGAAAATCCCTGATCTAGTGTATCTCCTTCCCCGCCGCACCCCCCCCCCCCCCCGCCCACCTTTACAGCAGGGCAGAAAGGGAGGGAAGTCAACAAAGGTCACTAGTCTAATTGTGGCTGTGCTGAGACTGGCACCTGTGTCTCATGACTCCACAGCTAATGCTGTTCATTGTAATTATGCTGTCTCTTTGAACTATAGAACTTACTTCAGGCTCAGAATTAGCTATATTGTGATGATTGCCAAACTGTTGGCAGCATCTGTAATCATGTGTATAACATGTTAGATATTCTGGAAATTTTGCAAACATGGAAAATTGTGTAGTCCTTGACCTCAGGATGTTGTTGTATATCCGCTGTTTCCACAGATTTAAAGATCATCCAACGCTAAATGACAGATATTTGTTGTTACATCTTTTGGGTAGAGGAGGTTTCAGTGAAGTTTACAAGGTAAGTATGAGGAACTGCGTACAGGGACTGAAGGTTAAATTATTGGTTATTACAAACTTGGAGATCATTTAGAATAGTGATATAACTCTGGGTTGATATCTATTGGTTGAAATTCCAAAACTTTTAAGAACCTGTATCTTTGGGAGAACTACTTCCAGTAAACTTGTTGACTAAAGCAGGATTCAATATTTTACCCTGTTTTCAAGTTTGAAAAGTAAATAATTACAGATTTAAAAAAAAAAAAAACAGGAAGGGAAAACAGCACTCATTTCTGGATAATGGAATCTTTCTGCCTCATCTGTATTTGTTAGAGATGAGTGTTACTTTTATTCTTATAAGTTTTTGTTTTATTTTTACAAAATGGATGTGTTAAAAAGTTAATTCTTTGAAAACCTGTTTTTTGCTTTTAAAATGTTCTCATCTTCTAAGTCAGGGTGTTTAGTAGCACTGGTGTTCTGAAGGATTGTCCTGGCTTAGAGTACTTCAGTTGGGCCAGCAAAGAACAGGCTACTAATACTAAGCCTCCAGTTGATTTTCCCTAAATGGGGAATTCAGCCTGTTTTAAATATAGTTGTAGATATATAACATGTTCACCAGCCACAGCCTCCTTAAATTTCTCTAGATGTTTCTGGCACCTGGCTTTTAAATGCTGAATTGGTTTATTAAGTGGTCTTTACTGCATGTCCCTGGTAATTCTCTCTTTTCTAAGGTGTAGCCTTCACTGTTAATGATTTATATTATGCCCATATGACTTTTTATATAGGAAATCTTTTGAGTAAAATAATTAGTTTTTATTTCAGATAAAAACTAGTTCTACTGTTTTCTCTTTTTTTTAATGTTAATTTTTTCTTGTGATGATGTATACACAAAATTTGCCATTTTAACCATTTTTAAGTGTACGATTCAGTGGCATTAAGTACATTCACAATGTTGTGAAACATCATCACTTTCCATTTCCAGAACTATAATAACATTTCTAGTGTACTGCTGGGTTTGATTTTCTGATATTTTGCTCATATTTTTAATCTGTGATCATAAATGGGACTGGCTTATAGTTGTCTTTTATGTGCAATCAGCATTGTGTCTAGCTTTGATGTCATAGTTATCCTAGAATGAGTTGTGAAATTTCTCTTTTCCCATGTTCTGGAATGCTTTGCATTACATGTTGGCTACTTGAAAGTTTGTTAGAGCTAAGTCATAAAATCACCTGGGTAGGTGTCATTTTAGAGGAAAACTATTTGACAACCTTTTCAATTCCTTCTACAAATACCGAGCTATTCAGATTTTTTCCCCCTCCTTAAGTCGGTTTTGGTAATTCATTTTTTCTGAAAAATCATCCTATTTCATCTTGATTTAAAAATATCATGCATACCTTAGTTATTTCTCTTCTCTAGTGAAATGTTTATTTTTGTATCTCTTGACTGATAGGCCAGAGATTAGTCAATGTTTCTTTTTTCCTCTGGAGATTAACTTTTTTTTTTTTTTTTTTAATTTTATTTATTTATTTATTTATGGCTGTGTTGGGTCTTCGTTTCTGTGCAAGGGCTTTCTCTAGTTGCGGCAAGCGGGGGCCACTCTTCATCGCGGTGCGCGGGCCTCTCACTGTCACGGCCTCTCTTGTTGTGGAGCACAGGCTCCAGACGCGCAGGCTCAGTAGTTGTGGTTCGCGGGCCCAGCTGCTCCGCAGCATGTGGGATCCTCCCAGACCAGGGCTCGAACCCGTGTCCCCTGCATTGGCAGGCGGATTCTCAACCACTGCGCCACCAGGGAAGCCCCTGGAGATTAACTTTTTATTTTTGTTGATTGGATCTACTATTTGATTTGTTGTCTATTTCATTAACTTCTGTTTTCAAACCTTCCTTCTTTCTTTCTGCTTTCTTTGTTTTCATTCTTGAGTCATATACTTAGTTTATTTTTTATTTTTGGTAACTTTTTTGATTGTGATAAAAAACACATAGCATAAAATTTACCAATTTAACTTTTTTTAAGTGTACAGTTCAGTAGTGTTAGGTATATTCATGTTGTTGTGAAACAGATCTCCAGAACTTTTTCATCTTGCAGAACTGAAGTTCTACCCACTAATCAACAGCTCTCCTTTTCCTTCTCTCCCCAGCCGCCGGTAACCACAATTCTGCTTTCTGTTTTTATTAATTTGATTACTTTTAGTTAACTCATATGAGTGGAATCACACAGTGTCTGTCTTTTTGTGACTGGTTTATTTCACTTAGCATAATGTTCTCAAAGTTCATCCATGTTGAAGCATGTGACAAGATTTTCTTCTTTTTAAGGCTGAATAACCCTCAAGTGTATGTATATACTTCATTTTCTTTATCCATTCATCTGTCAGTGGACGTTTGGGTTGCTTCCTCCTCTGGTCTGTTGTGAAGAGTGCTGCTTTGAACATGCATGTGCAAATATCTCTTTGAGACCCTGCTTTCAGTTCTTTTGGCTATATTCCCAGAAGTGGGACTATTCCTTTTTTAAAATCATCAAAAAATTGGTTCTTGGGGCTTCCCAGTTACTTGTTAGTGATTTCTTCATATTTTTTCCTGATGTATTCTTCAAACATTTTAACACTTCTGAAATCTAAATCCTTCTTACAACGATGTGTTCATTAATGTAGTTATTCTTTTGCTGTTCTCCACTCTCCAAAAGCCCTTCTTAGATTAGTGGTGGATCACAGTGTCTTGGATTCAGAAATAGGGTTTGGTAATTGGAGAAAATGACACTTGTAGTTCATTTGTGCTCTTACAGATTAGGTGGTATTTAATCTGGCTTTTAATAGCTTGAAATGATTCTCTCTTATAGCCATGATGGATACATGCATACAGGTGGACTTCATTCAGACTCTGTAAGAAAAATAGAGTTCAAAAGTTTCCGTTTGTGTGAAATAAGATATTCTGTTTGAATTGAATGGTTTTTATATTTAAAAAATACTGGTTTATGTAATATAATTAGTAAATTTTTACTGATTGCCAAAAAAATAATAAAATTAAAATAGGCTACTTGGGAAAAAAAAATACTGGTTTAAATTTGGTATAAATTAGAAGTTTCTTTTATAATCAGGCCTCTCTTGTATCCTGTGCTTTCTTAGAGGTAGCTTACATCTTAAAAGATCTGTAGAACAGTAATCACCGCTATTCATGGACTGTATATCCTGTGCCTGTTGCCTTCATCTGTTCAAACATTTGTGGAAACTGGCAGATAGGTGGTAATAGTGTTGAAACTGGAGTAGTAAGTTTTTAATCTGAACTTTAAAACCTAGGAAGAACTATTCATTCTAAAAGAGTTCCTCAGTAAATTCTTTTGTATTGGGGAAATCTACTGTAAAATGCTACTTACTTTTTCAAATTGTGATTTACACCAGGCATCTTCAAAAATCTGTTACCTTTTTTCACCCCATAATATAGCACTACCTAGCTGATGTGGAACTTGCCAGCAGTGGTGGTCTTTGGGGAAAGCATGTCCCTTTCTTTGGACAGCGCTGGAGAAGCGATTTGGTGTGACTAACTTCAGACATTGTTGCGATCCAAAATTGCTTTTTATTTATTCAATATGTAGGGGTGGGATTAAGCAAATTTAGCAAAGAGGTGTATCCTGGGGGATTCTTTCTCAAGGAGGCAGATAGTCTATGTCCCTAGCATTTCAAAAGTGGCAGGACCTCTGAACCTAAAACTGCTCTAAAAATAAAGCCTATTAAAAAATCTTAAAAAAAAAAAAAAAAGTGGCAGGACTTACTGTTGAAGAATGGCAGGTCCCATTGTCAGCTGAGGGAAGAGAGCCAGCGTAGGGAAGAAAGGTCCCAAATAGGGTAGATGATGTCCAGAAAGAGAATTGTTTAGAAGTGACCGTTAAGGCATGGGCTGTCTTTCTGTTTGTGGTGTACGCTTGGTTTTATTTTCTAAACCCCTTGGTGCCAGCGCGTCTGGAGACTTCTAAATTATCTGATCACAGGTTTCAAGAAAGATGATTGCAACTCTGAAACAAGTGTGTGTTGTGTTGTCCACTGCTGTTGTTATTTAATAATGCATTTTGGACTTTGAGTATGTTGGTCTGTTAAACAGAAGCTTCAAGTCGGTTGCCTGTAATTCTTATTAGCATTATCCAGAATATAATTTATTCCTTTTCTTTATAGGCATTTGATCTAACAGAACAAAGATATGTAGCTGTGAAAATTCACCAGTTAAATAAAAACTGGAGAGATGAGAAAAAGGAGAATTACCACAAGTAAGTGATATTAGAGTGTCTCATTTTTCAAAATTTAGTAATAATAGCTGTAGTTTGAGCACTGTGTTAAGAGCTTTACATGCATTGCTGTTGTTGTTTCATTTAATCCTCCTAACTGTCCTAGGAGAGTGAATAAATTTTCCATCTTACTGCTAAGGAAACTGATACTTAAAGAATTTGAGTAACAGTTAAGAAATGGCTGAGCTGGTATTTAAATCTAGACTTCCCTTAATCCAAAGCCAGTGGGTTTAACCATCCCCTTCCATTGCGCATCTAAAATTAGCTATAATAAACAAGTAAAGCCTCAGAAATTATTGTTGCTTGTCTGTAGAAACCAGATGTGAGAGTGTTCTTCAGTGGTCTAGGGACCCTGGGGAGCTTCGGGTGGGGTTTGTCTGCTGCTTCAGTCACCTCGTCGTAAAGGAGACAATGCGGGGCACCTGGTGTGCCTCGGTGGTACTTGTTTGACTTGTTCAGTCCCTCAGTGCTGAGCTCACCTTCCCCGTCATAGTTTGCCCGTCTCAAAGTTCTTGGTCTTCAGCGTCCAGCTTGCTGTGCTTTCCCCTCTTCAGAATGCCACTCATGGTGGCCCTCATCTGTGCTTGGGGTACGGGGTGAGAGGGTGACTCTTTAGAATGAATAGTTATTACATGAGCGGGTGTGAATGTCTTTGTTCCACTGATGTCAGGCCTTGCCTGTCTCTCCCCTGAGCTTCGGAACATTGGCGTTCATAGCTCACTTGCTTTGGAGGCCATGCAGACTTAATTTGCTGTTAGGATCCCCACTGGGTTTAATATTGTTTCCTTGTTGTAGGTACAAGTACTACATTAGACATGTCCTACCCCTGAAAGGAGGAAACAGCCCCTTTTGATATAAGGCAGTCTACCTCCTTTCTATAAAAACAGTTTGTTTTTTTTCCTATAAATAGTACTTTGGAGGGAAAAAAGCAGTGGACTTTAGCCAACTTTTAGTTAGCTTCTAAGTCTCAATGGAAAAATAAAACATTTCTACATCATCAACCCATTCTTCAGGCATGGAGCAAGGCAACTCCTGCTCTATACCTGCTGTTCATCAGGGACCCGGGAACTCTTGCTGTTCCATGTAGATTGGCAGTGGTGCTCAGCACTGGGGGAGAGAAGGTTCCTGTGGCATTAAGAGAAATAGGGCTTAGCAGAGGTAGGAAAAAGGATGATGTGTGCTCTGTGCATGGCACCCCTCACGCGTCCCTTATGTGAGAGGCAGCTGCAGTCCAGATGCTTCTGAGGAGCAGTTACATTATCATAAGTACATTCCAGGCATTTGACATGCAGGGACGAATAGCACGCGGCAGCGAATGCCAGGGAGCACTTGAGAGAAGGAAACCACATGTTATTCTGACCAGTTAGAAAAACGGTGAGAAATGTCCTCATTATATTGAGACTCGGAGTACCTAAGGGTATAGGAACAGTTCCTGCGCCTCTTTCAAAATACCCTGCAGCTATCCTCAGAGGCTGTTCTGCAGCTTGTGTGCACGGCCCACTCCAAACCAGCTGACTCTACAAGGGGACAACCTTGGTCAACCTTGAGGACATAGTTCCTGTGCAGAGACTTATACAGATTTTACCTAGTCGCAGTATCCAGCTTTCAGGCTGATCTTAAAGAGAACGCTGGTGTCGAATACTGTAGTGGCTGCGTGTGGGGGTGCTCACTGTAGCCTTTTGAAGCAGTGCGGGATCGAAGTCAGGACCATGTCCCTCCTTGACACACTTGGCAAGCTGTTTTGAGTCCTGACGGATGTAGATTGGTTCTCTTTTCACATTTGTCTACCAGATGGAGTCACAGAGCAAGTGAAGGGGGCAGTCTCGTTTTTCTGAGTTCTGTACCGGTTCAGCTGTGGTTCGCAGTGGTACCCTCCTATTCTTTGTTTCCTCACCAAGGCGGGAATCATGACTCCTGAGCACCTTCTGTGGAGCCGTCTGGGCAGGAGCCGTTTCCCAGTTGACAGACACACTGGGGAGGGGGTGTGCAAAGTTTTTGTGACCTCTGTTCATCCTTGAGGGGAAATTCTTAAAGCACTTCCACCTTTCTTTGAAAGATTTTGCTTGCTAATTGATATGAAATCATACTGATGACTTTCAGGCTACAAAAAATAGTGAATTAGCAAAATGTTATTAACTCCCTTGAACTTAAATTAAGGAGGCTTATATCAGGCACCAAACAGATTTTAGAGAGTGCTTCAAAAATTCAGTGTTAAACTGAAAAGTAGTACACTTCAGTGTTGTGGTAACATTATAAAATATGAAAGTGCTACTGTTACCCTGCATAGTAAGGTCTTTTGATTGCTTTTCCCTTTGTGGGGATGACTTCCGAGCCCCATCTGGAATCAGAACATTTATTTGGGTAAAAAAGAAGGAAAAATTCAAAGAAAATAAAAGGTTGTTGTATTGTTTATTTCTGAGTTCTGTTCTATACCCCCTTTCCTCTCCTCTCCCCACAAACAGAAAGTAAACTGATTGTTTTACTTTTGCATTATTAAAGCATTAATAGGTATTACTCGATTTCTTTAACTCCCCAAAATAGCATATTAAGAACTTTATGGTAGGAAAAACTTCATATAAAGCTATCCACAGAAATAATTGTATCTGAAGTAGTTAGTATACTCTTTTTTTTTTTTTTTTTGGCTGCGTTGCTACGCGCGGGCTCTCTCTACTTGCGGCGAGCAGGGGCTACTCCTTGTTGCAGTGTGCAGGCTTCTCATTGCAGTGGCTCCTCTTGTGGGGGAGTGTGGGCTCTAGGCGCGCGGGCTTCAGTAGTTGTGGCACGTGGGCTCAGTAGTTGTGGCTCGCGGGCTTAGTTGCTCCGTGGCATGTGGGATCTTCCCGGACCAGGGCTTGAACCCGTGTCCCCTGCGTTGGCAGGCGGATTCTCAACCACTGCACCACCAGGGAGGTCCAAAGTAGTTAGTATACTCTTGTATGATACTCTTTTCTAATTTTCTAGGATAAAATTATTGAAAGTCTAAATATAGATCCACTTAGAGTAAAAGACTAACACTTTAGTGGATAAGTTTCTTCCAGCCTCCTATTTAAGTTTCTGTATTTTATAGTACATTAATCCCTTGGATGCTTAGTTGAAAGTTGAACATATAAAGGACATGGCAGAGCCTCTGCCTTGCCTGCTGAACCGTAAGGAATGGCCTTAGAGCCTGACGTGACGTTGAGAGAGTGCTTTCAGTGACACACAGAAAGTTTTCTTAGTTGGCGAGGACTTTGCCATTTTCTTTGATTCATAATTTTTGCCAATGGAGAAATTGGTCTCTACTCTGAAATGCACAAAATCAAGAAGTTAAAAGGGCAGAGGACTATAGATTTATAGTGTGTGAGAGTAAGAAATGACTTAACGGTAATCTGTTTAGACCATAGGTTTCTAACTTTGTTTTTTTTTTTAGAAACAGCATCACCCTTATTTTACCAAATGAAATATTACATGGAATCTTTTTTTTTTTTTTTTTTTTTTTTTGGCTGCACTGTGTGGCATGTGAGATCTTAGTTTCCCAACCAGGGATCACACCTGTGCCCCCTGCATTGGAAGCATGGAGTCTTAA
This sequence comes from Balaenoptera ricei, assembly GCF_028023285.1. Classification (NCBI taxonomy): domain Eukaryota; kingdom Metazoa; phylum Chordata; class Mammalia; order Artiodactyla; family Balaenopteridae; genus Balaenoptera; species Balaenoptera ricei. The sequence continues at coordinate 16,036,891 of NC_082658.1, read as the reverse complement.
GCACTGGACTGTCCCGTGGAATATATATATATATTTATATTTATATTTATTTGTTTGTTTATTTATTTATTTATTTATTTAGGCTGCGTTGGGTCTTCGTTGCTGTGCGTGGGCTTTCACTAGTTGCAGCAAGCAGGGGCTGCTCTTCGTTGTGGTGCACGGGCTTCTCACTGCGGTGGCTTCTCTTGTTAGAGAGCATGGGCTCTAGGCACCCAGGCTTCGGTAGTTGCAGCACACAGGCTCTAGAGCGCAGGCTCAGTAGTTGTGGGTGCATGGGCTTAGTTGTTCCACAGCATGTGGGATCCTCCTGGACCAGGGCTTGAACCTGTGTCCCCTGCATTGGCAGGCAGATTCTTAATCACTGCACCACCCGTGGAATCTTGATATATGAAAAAGGACAGTGTGGAGCTGCTTTGGTGGGATGGGGGGTTGGGTCAAAGCTACATTTGCTTAGCTTCTCTTTGGAGGCGTCCAAATCTAGGGAGCTCCCTTTAAAACTTCTAGTCTGCTGCCATGGTGGTGCAGGCCCACAAGGCCAGAGAGGGGGCATCATGGAGCTCAGACTCAAAGCCAGGCTTCTTGATCCCAGTGCCTCCTGCGTTCTAACACTGCTCTGCCTCAGTGCTGGAAAGTTTTTTCTTTTCAGAAAGACATAAAGATGCTGATGAAATTAAGCATCAGAAGAAGCAAAAACTGCCAAAAATGGCCACTTGAAAAATAAGCCTAATCAAACAAATTTCCATTGGGGAAGAATATTTAATTACTTTTAGATTCCTATCCTTCCCCTCCCTCTTCCCCTAGTTGTTCCTCAGCTTTTCTTTGGTTGAGTACTTTCTGTGTATTTTTGACATGCTAGAGTACATTTCAGAAAATAACACACTTTTTTTTTTTTTTTATCATACTATGGAAAGTTTCCCTTTTCTGACTCTTGTCTTATAACAAAATGCCCCAAACTAATACTCTCTTTGTAAGTAAGAACTAAATGTTATTCTTTTAAAATTCAGTATATGAATTTGCCAGATTATATCGTACATTTTTGTTCCTAGTCTTACTAAATAATTTTAAATTGGAAAAGTACTAAAGAAGAAAGATGTTAATACATACATACATACATATATATATATATATATATTCTTGTTATAAGAAAACTAGGGTTTCCATAATTTCAAAGTTTTTATCAAATTAGCATTTTCTTAAAGTAAAGCTGATAGTCTTTAAAATTTTTTTTTGTAAGGAGTAGGATTTAAAAACAAACAAATACACAAAGCATTGCTAATTGCCTTATCTAACAGGTAATCCTTTTACCCAGTGAATTTACATGCTAAAATTGATCCCCTTGATGTAACCCCAGGATATATAACATTTATAGATAGAAAATATCAGCTTTAGAGGAAAGAAAAAAATGCTGTCTTTATAATTTTTAAAGTTCTGATATTTGGGTATAAATATAAAAGAGATGAGATTACCGTAGAATGAACTCGAAAGGGATAAAAGGTTAGCACCTACTATTTTCTCAACAGCTTGGTAGATACTGGTAGAGAAAATAGGACGAAGAAAGATCAGGGGACTAGATCGACCTGAATGGAATGAATGTTCGGGAACAATGGAGAAGTGAAAGAATAAATTAGGAGTATCCTGGAAGAGTTCTAAGAGACAGGCCAAAATACAAAATGTTAATTTTCCGTTTTGTTTACAGGCATGCATGTAGGGAGTACCGGATTCACAAAGAACTGGATCATCCCAGAATAGTTAAACTGTATGATTACTTTTCACTGGACACTGACTCGTAAGTGCTATGCCATTTTAGCTTAGCAGATAATATTATTTTCTTGCAGTGTGTTGACTACTCATGGAATAGAGTTTAAATCTGGGTCCAGGAAATGCTCTCTGAGGGGACCACATATACTTATGGGCAAATGATCATATTTGAATTCAGATTTGGGCCAGCAAGACGTCTCTTGGCCACAAGATGTGTGTTGTGTGCTGGTAAATGTTTAACAACCAGCTTGGTGGGGAGAGGCATAGGGCTGATTTGTACTGTTTGCCAATTTCTGTGGTATAAATACTCTGAACATGTCCAATTTAAAAAAAAAAAGAACAGCTTTATCGATATATGTTTACATACATACAGTTCACCCATTTAAAAGTATACAGTTCAGTGGTTTTTAGTATATTCACAGATACGTACGTTGCAGCCATCACCATAGTCAATTTTAGAACATTTTCACCACCTCAAAAAGAAACCCTGAACCTTATGCTATGGTCCCCCTATTCTTCCACCCCCACTCCCTGCTGTAAGCAACCGCTAATCTACTTTTTGTGCCTATAGATTTGCTATTCTGGACTTTCATATGAATGGATCATATAGTATGTGAACTTTTGTGACTGGCTTCTTTCACTTAGCATGGTGTTTTTTCAAGGTTCTTCTTGTGTCATGTATCAGTACTTCATTCCTTTTTATGACTGAATATATTCCATTGTATGGATACACTACTTTTTGTTTATCCATTCATCCTACCAGTGGCTTAAAAGCCAGCTCACAAAAGTCCTGAAAATTTATCAGCTCTCAGAAACTGGCACAAATTGGTGCCAGCATACCACCGAGAAGCACCAGTCAAGAGAGTCTCTGCCCCATCCTGGAGACTCTGATGAGCACTGATGGGCCTTTTAAAGAAGTGCCAGCAATGTGACTTTATCACAGAATGAGAATGAATGTGGCGTAGCCCAATGCTGCATCCTAAAATATAAGTTGGTTCAGAGGCTTATAGGGATTTCAGTCCAGCAATCTCATTTTGTAGGTGGAGATTTGAGGACCAGGGAAGTTAAATGACTTGTCTGAGATCTTTAATAATCGTAGGCATTGTATTTCATTACTTGGTATAGGTAAGCTCTAGACCTCTCGGTTTATCCAGGAGTTTAGAAATATTTCAGCATTTGGAAACATTTTCTCTGTTGGAGTCTGAAATAAATCAGGAGAACATACCTAGGTCTGGCCCACAAGTGTTTCCCTCCGCCTCTCAGGCTGTTCAGCCTGTTCCAGACAGCAACTGTCTCAGAGGTTGCTGCACAGAGAGCCGGCCCACATTTAGAAGTGGCCCCAAAGGGAGACCATAATTCCCTTTGGAAACATCCACTCAGGGATTTCCCCTTTCCAGTCGGGTGCACCCAGCACAGTCATGCGTGTAGCATGGAGTGGGGTTCAGAAAACCCCACTCTAGTTAGAGAGCAGGTTTCCACAGGGTGGCTTACTGTTTTGCTTTCAGTAAGTTCCTTGAATACTAGGAAGGACACACACCACCCCCCCAAATGTAAGTACAAAAATCGTTTCAAAAATAAATATAATGACTCGGATTATCTGCTGTTTTTAATTGTATACACACTTTTAACTAATCTGAGAAATTGAGTTGATTCTGTGCTATTGTTAAGTTGTTTACTTTGTTCTTCCTGTTGTGTGTATGGTGAATTTTTATCAAAAGTAAGTCAGACCATTGTTTTAGAAAGTCTTCTGAGAGTTGTTTGGGTATTAAAAGTGAGATTTTATTTTCAGCTTGCATTGGGTCCAGAATAAATTCACTAAGCATGAGAGTCTATGCCTCAGATTTCAGCATATCAGATCAGAGAATCTATAAATTTTAGGCATATTTTCTCAAATAGGGTGCTAGCATGCTAGGACATGCTATGTTTCATAAGAAGCATAAGCTGTTGTTCAGTCTGGGGATCCCTCAGGGCTGTGTGTGTCCACATTTTGTTGCTGTGCTTTGTGAGGGCCTCAAATTGCCCAGAGCCCCATAGTGCTAGTCCTGCGCCTGTTTAATCTGAGGTGAGTTGGCCCTTGCAGGTTGTATTTACCAGGCTCCTTTGTCAGTTGTTATTCAGTGGGGTTCAGCCAATGGGGAGATAGGTGGGGGTGGGTGGAGACCCCTCCGCCCAGCTGTGGTTGCAGTTTCCCTTGGTGACTCTGGTTCTGGTTGCACCACCTCCTCCCTTTGGCCCTCTGGCCTTAGGGTGCTAATGCCTTCCTGCTCTAGATGATTTCTGGGGTGCTCACTGGCCACTTTGTCTTCTCAGCTCTTCCATCATTTCTGGGATTAGTTCCCTGAATTAAAGCCCCTCTGTTTTACTGGTTTTTATTTCCCAGATAGACCCTGAGTGATTTACCCAGATTGTCACAGCTTAGAATACTTTAAAAGGTATTCATCTCTCAGGAAGCCTTTCTTTAGCTTATAACTGCCTTGGAAGATAGACACATGACCCTTAATGGCACGAATGGTATGTAGTTTTAAATTTGGGTCTGTATGATATATATGTGATGGAATATTACTCAGCCATAAAAAGAAACAAAAGTGAGTTATTTGTAGTGAGGTGGATGGACCTAGAGACTGTCATACAGAGTGAAGTAAGTCAGAAAGAGAAAAATAAATACCGTATGCTAACATATATATATGGAATCTAAAAAAAAAAAAAATGGTTCTGAAGAACCTAGGGGCAGGGCAGGAATAAAGATGCAGAGGTAGAGAATGGACTTGAGGACACGGGGAGGGGGAAGAGTAAGCTGGGACGAAGTGAGAGAGTGGCATGGACATATATACACTATCAAATGTAAAATAGATAGCTATTGGGAAGCAGCCGCATAGCACAGGGAGATCAGCTCAGTGCTTTGTGACCACCTAGAGGCGTGGGATAGGGAGGGTGGGAGGGAGATGCAAGAGGGAGGAGATATGGGGATATATGTATATGTATAGCTGATTCACTTTGTTATAAAGCAGAAACTAACACACCATTGTAAAGCAATTATACTCCAGTAAAGATGTTAAAAAAAAAATTGGGGTCTGTATGATATACTGATACAAGTGAAAGAAAAAAACTCATACTGTGTAATAATACATTTGTTAGAACCATCAATACTTTAAAAAGCTCTTTTATACCTTGTGTGTTTAGCAAAGAGAAATCATAGTATATGCCAATCTGGCAGGAGAGGTAGTATGCAACCAGCCCTTGCGACCTAGGCAAACCCTAGATTCTTCCTCACTGTCAGCACTTGAGGTCATATAAAATGTTTGCAGTGACAATTGTGTATTTGATCATAAGGTACTTGTTTAGAAATGGAGCATTGTGTAGATAGTAAAAGAGGTATCTAGCTTAAATACATTACGGTTCCTGTCAGTATTGTTATAGTCTTGATTCAATAAGAGGTATGCCCTGGGTGAACTTTAGCACAGCAGGTTCCAACAGGAAGGGTGCAGACGCTGTTCACCGAAAGAGTAAGCAGTTTTCTTCCAGTAAACCACTCAGTTAGCTAATACTGAATAAAGAATAGAAGAATATTTTAAGGAGTGAAGAAGAAAGAAGTGAGAAGCTAATAACCTGACGTTTTCAGTGGGGCTGGTTTAGACTTAATCTGCTTGCTCTTTTCCCACGGTCAAATGTTGGTTTACTTGTGTTTAGGTTTTGTACAGTATTGGAATACTGTGAAGGAAATGATCTGGATTTCTACCTGAAACAGCACAAATTAATGTCGGAGAAAGAGGCCCGATCCATTATCATGCAGATTGTGAATGCTTTAAAGTACTTAAATGAAATAAAACCTCCCATCATACACTATGACCTCAAACCAGGTATGTCTAATTTTTAGGAGACAGTATTGGTAGTATTTCTTTGGTCTTATAAGTGACTTTTAATTTTATAAAGTTAGGGGACTTGGCTGGGGACCAAGAAGGCCTAATAACATCTGACTTTAAATTGCCTGGGTAGTGGGAATAAGAGAGTCCCGGCCACACAGCACTGGGTTTAGGAGGGTGGGTCGTATTAAATGCTCTGGAGAAACAATGCCCTTGTCTTAGAGCCAGGGCAGTTCATGATGTCAGTCCGATTAAGAAAGAACTGCTCTGGCAAGCTCGGTTATGTTTTTTCCCATTACTCACACTGCATAGCAGTTCCTCTACTCCAAGTCTCTCTGATAAGTGCCCCCACATTAACAAATTAGTTTACACATATGCCTCCCATTTCATTAAATTCCGAGTGGAATTTTCCATCTTTTCTCATGGTTACTATCTAACATTGATAGTCACCAGTCGAGTAGAGAGCAGTTAGACTTCTTACTTCTGTCTGTTGTTGTCATTCTGAGCTGTTGCTTAGAAGTCTGCCTATGTTGTCTGTAGACAGCTCTAACCAGCTGAGCTTAGGTGTTGGGAAGATTCCCATTTACCTCCTGGTGGGCACAGTTGTTAACTTTGCTTTCCTCTTCTGATAGCTACATGTTAAATCTCACTATTCACTATTCTTTAATGTTCTAGTATAATTCAAATGACTAAAAAATTCATCACAATGAAGTGATTTTTTTAAAAGATGGCTGTTGTGTGATTGGGTTTTCTGTCACTGAATCCATTACATTTTCCTGCCCCAGGAGCTGTAGGTGGCACTGTGGTACTAGCTTAGATTCCCTTGTATGTTTTCTTTGATTTTTTTTCCCCCCCCTGAAACTACTGTCCTAAACAGGGTGGTTAAGAGATCCTTACTGAAAGTTCGGATGTAACTTTCCCACTATTTTTGACCAACCATAGAAGTGATACTTTACTTTGGCTAGTTAATTATTTTTTTCCACTGCTCATAGTGGTGGTTTTGGCACATTAAGCAGGTGATTCTTGGAAAAGAGAAATTTGCCGCCAGACACTTACAACTCTCCCCTAGCATCTAGAGTCCAGATCGTTTTATTCCAGAGATTTAAATGTTTGTTGTTATATGTAAGAGTTTCAGTTCAGTTGTCCTCTTCTTGCCTGTTATTACCTTGGTTTATTTTAATTAGTAAGTCTTTTTTATTCATGAAGATTTTTATCTTTTTAGGTAATATTCTTTTAGTAAATGGTACAGCATGTGGAGAGATAAAAATCACAGATTTTGGTCTTTCCAAGATCATGGATGACGATAGCTACAATTCAGTGGATGGCATGGAGCTAACATCACAAGGTGCTGGTACTTACTGGTAGGTACCTGGGAGATATGTCAAGTTGGCTGATGGAGATGTGGCTGTGCTATACTGAAGTGTTGGTAATTATTAATTAAACTACATCCTGTCTGCTTAGGCAAAAATGCTGTATACCATAGTAGACTTTCCAAATATTTGCTGTCTTTTCAACAGTTTGACTCTTTGTATTTACATGAATTTGTCTTAATTTGTCTTTCTGTTCTTGAAAAACCATTGAGAAAGAGATTATGTGTGGCCAGGTGTTTGAGTTGTTTGTTTCCTCCATAGGTTTGCCCCTACTGAGTAGATAGAGAATGAGGTTGCTCATGTGTATGTACAGAATGGCCTTAAATTCTTTCCAGAATTTCAAATGCAGGTCTCTCTCTTCATGAGTTAATGGGATGAGGGATTTGTTTGTAGAGTTGCCTGAGGATGGTGGACTCTCAAGAACTAAGGAGTTGTGAAGATTAGGATGTAAAATAACCATAGCATCCCTTGAAATCTAAACAGGAAAACACGAGCATGGTTTACCAAGAAATTTATCCATTTCTGGCAGCCATGTTCTAAAAGGTTTTGAGCCACATATCTTCCCATCTGTTGTCACTCATCTACCCTCAGCCACCCCACCCCAGCTAGCTCTGCCTGCCTGTTCTATGCCCTATCCTACTCTGCCTAGTATTACTTTTGACAGTGAGAACCATAAAAGATACCTGCAGCTCAGGCATTTGACTTTGTGATTGTAAAGGCATGTTACCAGAGCTTTCTTTTCACTTCTGTGGTGGTGACACAAAGCCATACATTGGATGTGTAATTCTGAACATGGAAAAGCCTCCAGTAGCACTAAGGGAGGGGGAATATATACTGTTAAACCCCAGGGTCAGTTGGCCAAATCACTTATGTTTGAGACTGAAGGGCCCTGGCCCTTAGCAGATTAGTGACTCTCGGAATGAGGCTGTTGATCTGAAACAGACAGAGAAGAGGGGGACGTCAGTCCTGGTCTTACCACTCCCATCATATTAAAGAAAGACTCAATCATATCCTGCTAGAAACACCATGTACACAAAATTTCAACTTTCCCTTGCTCCGTATTGTTTGTGGAGATGGTACCTATAGTGAAAATCAGTCCCTAAATTAAAACTTTGAGATTCTAGGTTTAAAATAGAAGCTACATTTACAGTGTTTATTCACTTGGTGGTTGTTGTGGGTTCCTGTCAGTAAATGATACAAAAATATCTGTTGTTGGAAATTCTGGAAGAAGGTCTATACCTCTGTTATATAAATTCACCAGAACTTGGATTTTAGCTTTTCATTTGATAGCTGTTCTTTTTTAAAGGTAAAGATTTTTCATGTTTAAATTAATTATCTCATTGCTGCCTATTGCTCTATTTGCTAAGCTATAAAATTCAGTGGTTGGAATTTAAATAAAAATATATAATGTTTGGGATTTGCTTCAAAGTAATCTGGGGGAGGTGGAGAGGGGTGTATATGAACAAAGATTTGCCGCATGTTGACAATTATTGAAGCTGGATGATGTTTACTTGGGGTTCATTTTACGATTCTTTCTACTTTAGATCATATTTGAAGATTTTTTTTTTCATGATAAAGAGTAAAGTAGAGAGGGAGCTACTGAGAAAATTAATTTTATGGGTTTCTATGAAGGTTTAAAAAGTCTCCATATTGGAGACTTTAATCACCATCCTCAATGTTTCATCCTCGTATTATGTCCCAGACACATACAGATAGAATGGGAGGACATAACAGATTTTAAGTGATTGTTTGTGGCATTTGGTTGTTCCAGAATTCTTCTACATGGAATACTACTTTTAAATAAGTAATCCCTAGACTAGGCCTTGAGAATCATTTTTCTCTATGAGGATTTTATCATGATGGCATATGCAACCATGTTTGTCTTTTAAACACAATTTAGTGTAGTATCTTAGAACTGTCTTCTACTCTCCCTCCCAGAGTCCTTGATAGGGACTTAGAATGCTTATTATTTGGGTGAAGAACTAGTGTATTTCTTCATTTATAGATGGGGAAACTGAGTCCTAGAAAGTGATATGCCAGACTTGTACTATTAAGGGACAGTGTCTACTTGGCCAAATTATTGCTCTGCATTTGGATAAGTCCAACAACCTCTGTTCTTCCTCACCACAAACAGGAACTTACTTCTTCCCCACTACTTCCACCAAAAAGTTATAAGTACATTAAAAAAATCATTTTAGAATCAAGGTTCTATTTGTTATTTATCCAAGATCATATTTAAGTTATGTATATTAAAGAATCAAGAACCATGAAAACTTAATGGTTCAGGGAGGTTTTAGTGGCATTTGGAAGAGCTGTTCTTTTTATGGATTCTTTTGTCTATATTTTTATTTCTTCGCCTTTCTCTCTCCCCCACCCCCCTTTGTGAGTTCTCTGTCTATATTTTCACTTTTCAATGTGTGTTTTGGCTAAAAGCTTTCGTTGTGAAATAATAATCTAGGTCAGTGGTCTTAATCATTTAAAAATGACTGTTAAAAATAAAAAGGAACAACGTGAAACTAAACTTCTTTTAAAAAAAAAAAGAAAGAAAAAAAAGCCCATCATCTGAACATTTTCTGCCTCTCAACTCTTGTGATTCCCTTCCAGCTATACATTTAGATTTCTATACCAGAAGCACAGCGGGGTTTATAATAGTTTTTCACAGAATTGATTTTGCCAGCATGAAATCTGCAGAAATCAGTCTGTTATCTTCAGAATTCTGCCTTCCAGCTGGGCTATGGTGAAGACTCCAGGCAGTGAGGAGAAACATATTTATTTGGTTTCCTAAATGCTAAGAGGCACTTACCTTCCACACCATACAATTTGGTGTGGTTGGCTGTCCAGCTAGTCTTTTTAGAGGCCAGGGGTGGGTGGGGAAGGAAGGAATTCAGATGAGGATTGAGTTGGGCTAATAACTAGTAGTTTGTTTGGCTTTTTGTAAACTATTTGTTAGTCTTCCATAAGCCCCTGATCACCCTTAAAGTAGGGAATGTAAAATATCCTTTCATAATATGAACTTTAATGTCACCATTGACTATAATTGTAGTTATTTTTAGTCTAGATTTCCAAAAGAGGCTACCTTAAGAAGACAGAATAGCCACTCCCCTCAGAGATTTGTACTGGGTCCTGAATTCATTTGGACTTTTAAAATAGTAATTTATTTTGGAGACATCTTCTTCTGCCAGCCTGAAAGGAAATCACACCACTTCTAGTTGCATTTTAATGTTTGTTGCTGCAGCTGTCATAAAAGGGAGTGCACTTCTTTTGTGCTCCCCCTCCTTTTAAAAACTTGTTGAATGACACCTTATATTAGGCACAGCACTGGGAAAGGAGGCTGGGGTGGGTAAAGTAGGAACTAGGGAGAATATTCACCTCTCTCCGTAAATAAGAAACATGTATTTTAAGGCTTTATAATAGGACATTGCTGCCTCCTTAAGTTAGAGTGTCTTCTCATCTACTTTATCCAGCTGGGTCTAAGCTGGCTTTTCAACTGTTAAGATTCAGATATTTTTATTTCTAACAGGGTCTTTATTTTGCCTTTTTGTAAATGTCTTAGATTTATACAGTCTTTTTCCTAAGAATTTTTATTTCCCTTTTGTCCCAGGTATTTACCACCAGAGTGTTTTGTGGTTGGGAAAGAACCACCAAAGATCTCAAATAAAGTTGACGTCTGGTCAGTGGGTGTGATCTTCTACCAGTGTCTTTATGGAAGGAAGGTAATGAAGACGGTTGGATGTGGTGGCTTCTGTCTTAGGTGGTGCATGTACACAGTGGCATTGTGTGGATTATTCTCTTGTCGTTAATCATTGGGTTATACAGAATGGAATCCTGAAAGTTGTGGTTTGAAGAAAATACAGACTTTGATTATAAAAGCTTTATGCATAAGCAGAAATTTTCAGTCCCAGGGCACCTAATGAATTCTGCGGGGCTGTTGAAGACATGCATTTTTTGCTGTTCTCAGATCCAGTCTATGTTTTGATTCTGATAATATGTACAGGGAAATATATGAAATAGTTTACTAAAGTATACAGTCTTCCCAAGAGCCATTCTTAAGGGTCCCAAGAATTGAAACTTGAAAAATCTGCAAGGCTTCTTATTGCCAACCACCCCATTAGTTAGAGCTTTTATTAATAAAAGCATGCTTTGTATTTCTGTACCGGGAGGTGACGTCAGAAAGTACTCATTGTCTGTTACTTCTGGTAAAGGTGATATATTATTTGCGTAAGTAAAAATGTAGATGGTAAACTACATCTAATGAATTGTCACATTTGTGTTTTCCTTGTGAGCATAATATATTGTATAAATGTATATATTGGGATCCAGTTGTATATTTATATTCTTATTTCTGCTACCAGTGTGTTTGTGTGTTTTAGCGTTTCCCATTGGGCTGTGGGTTTAAGCCATTTGGGAGTTCTGCAACTTCCTTAGACTCCTAATATTTTGATTACAATCTCCAGACCAAACTCTTAATTCAGATCTCAGCTTCCTCTTTAACTTCTCCTTGGGCTTTGTTTCTTTATTGTACCTATCTAACATGGGGAAACTATTCAGAACTAATAGGGGTTAATTATTATTTATACTCTGATATTGTGGAAGTGCTGCTGATAATGGTGGTAGAGGTTATCTAGAAAGAATCGTGATCTCAGTAGAAACACTGTAGAGATGACACTAGGTGTGAACTTATTTTTTTTAGGAGTTTATTAGAAGATAGTAATTTGTGGCACAGATGAAGCCACTCACTGAGTAGCCCCGACTCTGTTTTTTTCCCACTTGGTCGGTACCCGTCTCCTCTTTCACTTCCTTTCCATTTCTTCATCTGTGTCTCGGGTCTGTCAGTGGCACACATATATATTGCTAAAGCCCACAGGTATCACTCAGGGCAAAAGAGGTTGCTGGGTCCTGCTCTGAATCTTCTTTATCTTTGCTGTAAGCAAAGCTTAGCAGAGGTGTTGTGATATTGCAGATGCTGCTTCTGGTCCCAGCTCTGCCTTAACCTAGATGTTGGAATTTGAGCAAGTTACTTAAGCTCTGAGCCTTTCCATCCATTATCTATAAAATGAGAGAATTAGAGGAGATCATCTCCAAAGTTCCTTCTAGCAGTTCTTGTTGAGATGTGTCTTCTCCTTTCCTTTCTCTTTGGTTTTGAATTGTGTTCTCTCTCTCTCTCTCAATTAATTAATTAATTAATTAATTAATTTATAGCTGTGTCGGGTCTTCGTTGCTGCATGCGGGCTTTTCTCTAGTTGTGGCGAGCAGGGGCTACTCTTGGTTGTGGTGTGTGAGCTTCTCATTGCGGTGGCTTCTCTTGTTGCGGAGCACAGGCTCTAGGCGTGCAGGCTTCAGTAGTTGTGGCATGTGGGCTCAGTAGTTGTGGCTTGTGGGCTCTAGAGCGCAGCCTCAGTAGTTGTGGCGCACAGGCTTAGTTGCTCCGCAGCCTGTGGGATCTTCCCGGACCAGGGCTCAAACCCGTGTCCCTTGCATTGGCAGGCGGATTCCTAACCACTGTGCCACCTGGGAAGTCTGTGTTCTGTCTAATTTTAACCAGAGGCCTACCTTTGTTTGTTTTGTTTTTATATGATAGCCTTTTGGCCATAACCAGTCCCAGCAAGACATTCTACAAGAAAATACTATCCTCAAAGCTACTGAAGTGCAGTTCCCGCCAAAGCCAGTAGTAACACCTGAAGCAAAGGTAAGTTTCGACCCATCGGCCAGCAGAAATGTCTGCTTTGCTTTCTCTATTATTTCTCTGGGTAATTTGTCCAACCCCTACCTTCTTCTCCCCCTCTCTTCCCACAACAAACATTTATTGGGTGCCTGTTAAGTACTAGACACTGTTCTAGGTAGTGGAAGGAGCTGTGACTGTGTGGCAGTGAACTACACAGACAAGGTCCCTATACTTACGGAGTTTATATTTTACTAGGTGAGACGAACGATAACTAAAAATGAATACATTTCAGGTGGTGATAAATGTTTTGAAGAAAACAAATCGGAGTAAGGGAGTAGAGAGGGGGGAACCCCCTTTTTTGATGGCATGGTCGGGGAAGGCCTCAGTGATGAAGTGACTTTTTTGAACCGTCTTGACTGATGTGAAGGCGGGAGCCATGTATAGATTTGGGAGAAGAATATTCTGAGCAGAGAGAAGTGAATAACACTCATATGTGAGTGTGAGCTTAGCAGGTCCACAGAGCAGGCCGAGCAGAGGGGAGAGTAGTAGGAGAGGCAGCAGGATAGATTGTAAACTAATGGAAGGCAGTTGAAGGTTTTAATCAGGGCAACTTTGTGATCTGATTGCTGTTTCAAAAGCCTGCCCTGGCAGCTGTGTAGAGGGAAAGTTCAAGGCAAAAGGAGTTTATTTGATTGGTGCCCATCCCAAGAAAACCTTCCAGCTCCAGGTATCTCACTAAGAAAGCTTAATTTTTAAAGGCCAAAGGATCCTTATGTTCATTTCTGTGAATTTGTTATTTTCCAAATGCTTTAATAAAGCAACTATGTGTAGGTGTCTTTGCTTTTGAAAAACCAGGAATTTTATTAATTAAACATGAAAAAAATAGAAAATCAGTAGTTCATTTTATGTTTTAGATATATTAAAATAGACTTTACTTTTCAGAGCAGTTTTAGATTCACAGCAAAACTGAGTGGAAAATAAAGCATTGCCATATACTCCCTGCTGACGCAGCCACCCCTCCGCGGATGCACAGCCTTGCCCCCGTCAGCATCCTGCACCAGAGTGGTACATCTGCTACCATCAGTGGACCTACATCCAGGCATCATTACCACCCGAATGTAAAGGATGGACCTTGGATGATAATATTTTAGATTTTTAAAAATTGGTTCAATTTAAAATAATTATATTGTAAGGCTGTGATTAAATAGAACTGGCTGGTTAAGAAATGGGAGAAGACAGATAATCTATGTAAGGGCCTTTGTGTTTACAATTGTAGAAGCTGAGGCTACATAGCTCTTCGTACCTAGCACAAAGGAAACCTCCATGTTGGTAGTGAATTAGGATTCCGAATCAGTAAGTTTTTATGTCTGCAGGACTCTTGAGGAGACAAGTCCTGTTCAGGTTTTCCTTTACTACTTAGATGTAGTAGTGCCTGAGCATTTGCCTGATGATCTTTCAGGGAAAAATAAGATACACCGAGAAAGCATTTACCCATCTGTGACACACTGTAGTGTTGGTCAGTGTTGGTCTCCTCACCCTGCACGTGGTGATAGTTTGTCACTACAATTTCCACTTCCTCAGGAAGTTCACACGAGACCGTGGTTTGTAGATGCAGAACTATGAAGTTAGACTGTGCCCATGCACATCAGCCAAGGCAGAGAGAGGGAGTTTTGCGTTGGTCTTTGTGCTTTGGGGACAGAGATCTTTAGAGGTCATGCCCCGTGCCCCCTCGGGAATGGCTCAGCCATCTTCGCTGGGGAAGGAGCCAGCGGCCACAGAGAGATGCTGCGTCTGGCATGTCTCTCCTGGGTCTGCCTGGTAGTTTCCGGGCAAGGCCCTAAAGCCCCTTCTCTTTAGGAGACGTTTGCTCTGGGCCCTGGCAGCTGCTACAGAACCTCCTGGGTCCCCTCTTGGGGTGCCAGGATTATCTGCTTCAGGCTTCTTCAAGAAACTTTCCTTTCAGGCGTTTATTCGACGATGCTTGGCCTACCGAAAGGAGGACCGCATCGACGTCCAGCAGTTGGCCTGTGACCCCTACTTGCTTCCTCACATCCGAAAGTCGGTCTCCACAAGTAGCCCTGCTGGAGCTGCTATTGCATCAACCTCTGGGGCGTCCAATAACAGTTCTTCGAATTGAGACCCACTCCTAGCCACAAACTGTTCAACACACACAAAGTGGACTAATGGCATTCAGCAGCGGGTTTGGAACATAGCGAATCCAAATGGATCTCATGAAACCTGTACCAGGTGCTTTTATTTTCTTGCTTTTTTCCCATCCATAGAGCATGACAGCATCGATTCTCATTGAGGAGAAACCTTGGGCAGCTCTGGCCAGGCCTCGTAGGAAAAGGCCCCGCCCAAGGTTCCAGCGTCAACGGCCACTGCGTGTGGCTGCTCTGAGTGAGGAAAAAATTAAAAAGAAAAACTGGTTCCATGTACTGTGAACTTGAAAACATGCAGACTCAGGGGGGGGTCCCTGATGCAGTGCTTCAGATGAAGAATGTGGACTTGAAAATACAAGACTGGGCTAGTCCAGTGTCTATATTTAAACTTGTTCTTTTCTTTTAATAAAGTTTAGGTAACATCTCCTGAAAAGCTTGTAGCACAAAGGCTCGGCTGGGGATGGTGTTTGACTTCGGAGGAAAAAAGTTGCTATTGCCCGTTAAAGGCACTAGAGTTAGTGTTTTATCCCTAAATAATTTCAGTTTTTAAAAACATGCAGCTTCCCTCCCCCCTTTTTTATTTTTGAAAGAATACATTTGGTCATAAAGTGAAACCCGTATTAGCAAGTACGTGGCAATGTTCATTCCAGTCAGATACAGCTTTCTCCTCCGTCTGGTCTCCTGTTTGCAATTGCTTCCCTCATCTCAGTAGGGAAAAAATTGAGTGGGAGTACTGAGATGTGTGGGTTTTTGCCATTGGACAAAGAATGAGGTTAGAACTCTGCAGCTTGGAGTCTCTCTAGGTTTTCAACTATTTCTTCACAATTTGAACACTTGACGGTTGCCCCTTTTAATTTATTTGAAGTGCTATTTTTTTAAATAAAGGTTCATCTGTCCATGCAGTCCTCTTGGATTCTCTGAATGTAGTAACTATTGAAACTGTTCCAAAGGTAGGCAAAAAATGGGCTGGGGAGCCAAATGCTCCAGGGATCAGGAGTCCTACCCACAGTCTCGTGTGTGCTTGCTAAATGGTGTACATTTCTTGTTAGCCATGATATTAAAACTTGATCAGCACATAAGCTTTCCTCTGTTAGATCTTTTGGCAGGAAACAACCTCCAAACCCCTAAATTTTGTGGGTGTGTGCTGGTGTGTGTGTCTGTGTGTGCGTGTGCACGCACACACTTTGTCTAACTCGCTTTAATAGATTCATTGAAGTTAAATAATCTCAAAGGAAATAGGTATTTCAAATATGAACATTCTCTTGGAACTAATTTTTTTTAAATTTGGTTGTTTCTGAGATGTATGATCAACTGAAGATGGAGCTGAAATGGGAGCCGCATGGCCCCACCGTGCCCTTGAAACAGCAGAGCACTCGACAGTAGAGGGGGAAGGAGGCCAGAGTCTGAACATGTGGTAGCCAGCTTGGAATGTTACTGACATATGTGGCAAAAGGGCTCAGCCAGAAATATTTAAAGATGCAGCATTCAGGCATGCGAGTTCCCTAGGCAGGGGGGAGGGCAGTCAGGAAGGGTAGAGAGCTCTCAAATGACTCATGACTAGTATTTCTTTTACATGTGAAAAATGCCAGTAGTGACACATTTTCTAGGACCTTTGTTTGTTTTGTGGACTTGCCCCACTCTCTCCAGTGTCAGGAGATCTTAAGGGAAGATGGAGTGTTCCAAATTGGAGAGAGGTTCGTGGGTGTATTGTCGTGTGGAACTCTGAAGGGAAGGAAGTCAGCTCCAGAGTCCTTGTTGCCCCTAGCTTTCCAAAGCGATTTTGTTGCAATATACATATTTATACACATGTATGTATCGTACCTTTTTTTTAAACCATTACTTTCACGCTGCTAAGCAGAGTACCCATGGGGTCTCAAAGGTTGAGCACAACACCGAAAGGATGGTGTCTGTATACGTGAAGAGATGGATGAAGTTGAGACCATGTTTAAACTTACTCAAGATAATTAAGTTCTGTTCCTCTTTTCTTCCCTCTCATTCAATGATCTTGAAGTGTTTGTTTAATTTTTAACTTTCTTTTAAGGATGAAGGAATGCTGCATCTTTAAGACTTCCCTCTAACTTCCTGCCTCCTTTCCCCCAAGTTCTTATGAGTGAAGCTGTAGGACTTTATTTGGTGATCTACTTTTTCTACCCTCATTTTGAAGAAGGGATGCCCTCTCTTCTTGCTTTTATTGGGTCTAGGGCTTGGTTGGAGCTGATTGGGCTTGGTTGAGTCTGGCCAAGGCCTCTTTCCACTGCATGGATAAGCCCCAGGGAACATGCAGAATGTTGACCTTTTCTAGACTTGTAAGTAACCAGTGAAATCACTAAGTGGAGTTCTTCCATGACATATTTTGTTAATATGGGTTTCACTTTTTCCAAGGATAATCCCTCATTGCCACAATGTTGATTTACTTTAAACAATGACAAAAAAATGTGTACTAATTTGTAATTAAATCCAGCCAGACTGTTTTGGCTTTTCCCAATTTGGGGGGTGGGGAAAATATTAAAATAAGTTTTAAGAAGTGAATTTCCCAGCCTCTTGATTTTACTCTAGTTCTCCAGCTTCAAACGGGGGCCCTTAACCACCTAGAGTATAGCTAGAGGAATCCTGGCAGCTGGCAGAATCCCAGTGGACGTTGCAGGCATGATGGGAATGTGTGGATTCATGCAACATCTTTTATACCCCCGATGTGCCAACAGCTAGGCTTGTGGGTGGGAATACTGCAATGAACAGAATGGGGAAGGCCCAGCCATGACCATGAGCTCACCATTCAGGGGTAAAGGCACTGGGCCCCAGGAAGGGATGGAATACAGGGGTCGAGGAGGAGGACTTGGGCTCTGAATCGTCCATCATGACATGGGCAGCTGTAAATAGAGAATCGCCAGTCAGAGCCGTACGCACCCCACTCTGTGGCTGACCTGGACACATCTGCTGTCCTTTTTAGAGGGTTTGTTTCTTGCCTGCTTTCTAGTCCAGGAAGGACAGGTTTTCCTCCAGCTGAGAAGATGAGCAGTCAAGGAGCTCTTGTGTTTCTTAATTTAGAAAATAACTCTCCTTAAACATAGTTATCTCCTCGAATCCTAGAGCTAGAAGCAAGCTTTGGGTCCAGTTCCTTGCTCCTAAGAAGGCGAAGTTTACAACTAACTCGACCCACCTTTGGCAATCTTTTGCTGTCTGAGAATCTTTTCCTTCTTTCCATTACTCATCATTCCAATCACTCAAGCCCTCTTCATCTGTAATTAAAATCCGCGTGGGGTTAAGTGGGAGAGAGACATGGTGCACAAACTAGCTGTTCTGTTTTAGTTTCTTGAGGCAGAATCACCTAGAGGTTAAGAGCCTGGGCTTTAGAATTAGGTCTGGTTCAAATCCCCCCTCTGCAAGCTTCAGGAATATCTCTTTGCATGGTTATAGTGAGGAGTAGAAATAAGGTATTTAAAGTACCTGGCACATAAGAAGGAAATCAAAAACTGTGGTTTGAAAAAGATCACAAGATTTAGTGAGACTCCCAAGTTTGCTGGTTGAGGGTCAGAGCCTTTCTACTCTCCAGGTTGTCAGGAGATTTTGTCTGGAGTAGTGATGTAGACCTTTCAGCAGCCTTCCTCTCTGGCTTGAGATTCAGTATCAACCTCTGTCCTGCAAGGTCAGCAGCCTTCTCTTACCCTGCATCTAGGACTGCTTCTGGCTGAGTGTGGGAGGGGGCGTTGTATAGGCCAGTGGGGCCACCAGTCCAGCAGCAGCAGCAGCACCTGGGAACCTGTTAAGAATGTATGTTCTCAGCCGCCCCCCTCCCATTATCTGTCTCCCAGATGGCATAAGCACTGAAGGTCACAAGCCCTACTGACCGTATCATCCACCCCAGCAAGGGGGCAGCTGGAGGGTGGCTCTCAGGGCTTGTCTAAACTCACCCAGCTGGAAGACAGAGATGGCTTTGTTTTATTTTTTGTGTTGGGGATAAAAATCTACTTGAAGCTCTGGGCTGTCCTAGGACCAGATGTCATTTATATGCCCTTTTATACCCTTATACCGGTGCCTTGGTACCTAACAGTATACTCAAGAATCATTCACTCCTTCAGGCAAAGCTTCTTACCTTTGGCCTTCTCTTAAAATATATGTAACAACTTATCAGTTCCTTCTTGTGAATTAATTTATCACATTTTTCTTTTATCTGAGGGGTGGGGTCCAGGGCTGCCGGAGGACTGAGATCTGGGTCTGCTTATGAATCCAGCCTGGTAATCTGGATCCGGGCTGAGGAGATCCTGGGGCTGAGCTGCAGCTCCTTGGAAGGGCTCTGGGGAGGAGAGAGTTGCAGAGAGATCGTGGGGAGAGGAGGTGGGACTCCGGCCGATGCCAAGCTCTGTGGGTGGGTTGGGGGAACCTGCCAGAGGCTAGGAAAACAGGCAGGCCCGGGAGCAGGTCTGGGGCATGGTAGGGGCAAGGAATAAAGAGCTCTATTGTGCCGGGGAAGCTCGCAGGGCCTGAGACAGGCTGGCCGGCGGAGGGGCGTGTGTGATGCTGGGCAAGAGACACACCCCGTGGTGTGTAGGGGTCAGAGAGCGGCGGGCCACCGGTCAGGCCTGGGTGTGGCGGTAAGTGCCCCGCCAGAAGACTGTGGTAACCTCAACCTCCTTGGCCTCCAGGCACAGCCTGCCACTGTGGTGGCCTCCTGTGCTGTCCCAGCCTTTGCACCCCCAAGGCAGCTTGGGGGAGGAGCTGCAGAGGGCGGTATCAGCAAACAGAAGGGGCTCTCGCACTGCTACTTTGCAGAGAAGTTCCTCAGCTGTGTTGCTTCGTAGAAGCATCTCGCTGATTTTATGTATGAGGAAGCCAAAGCCCAGATTGATTTGGCGACTGGTAGTAGGTAGGTAGAGCAGGATCGAAGAGGAGGGACCGCAGGCTTGAACGTTTTGTGCGGTGGATTCTCTGAGTGCCATCTTTGGGCAGAGAGCATTGGAGCTAAAGGCTGCACCTTGGCGCCCAGCCGGAAGCATATCTTTCTCTAATCTTGGGTTCCACTGCCCCGGGGCTCCCTTCACTGAGTACCCCCTCCCTCAGGACTAGCCTTTAGAAATCTACTTGGAGACCCAGCTGGCTTGGGCAGCAGCCGTGCCTCTGCTGTCCTGAGCTAGAAGTGAAGTTAGGTGGGAAGAAGGGGCCATGGTTTCCCAGAACGTTCCTGCCTCAGGTTCCCTAAGCCCTCTTACCGTGTCATCTTGCTTTGTAGATGAGGAAGTGAAAAATCCTGTAACTCCCTGTTCCTGTGTCCTAATTGACAGGTGGGGATCAGACCCTTTGTCTTGACTGCTCATGGTCACTGTAAGTCTTGAAGGGGGTGAGAGATGTAAAGATGTTTTCAGCAACTGAAAAAGTAGAAAGCAGAGGGTGTTGCTAGATGCCTCCTCTGAGTCACAGGGGCCCTTGGAGAGGTGTCTGCAAGACACAGAAGGCCCTCCAGTGCAGGTGGGCCCTGGCCTGTTTCTAGAAGGAAGACTGTCCTAGAGTCAGACTCAGCCCTGTGCCCTAAGAGAAGGGCATGCATGAAAAGGAAGGTCTTTCCCTACAAATTAATTTCAGGAGCCATTGCTTCCTCGCATCTACAGACTCCCAGAACCCTGCCCACAACCTTAATGCTAACCCTGCTCCTCAGCCCACGTGAACCAGACAGAACTGGGCCTGGTTTTGGTATCTGATAAAACAAGACAACAGGAGAGCTCCTAGTGAAGACTGCATGCTCTGCGGCCCTGGGCCAGGCACTCACACACACTGAGCTACAGTTGTCACAGCTCTAAACTTCATGCGTCCAGTCAAAACACTTCTCTTGAGACCTTTCTGTTTCTAATACGTTGGGCTAGGCTGTGTGGGGTGTAAAAAGGTACATCAGACTCGGCTCCTGCGTTATAATTTAGTAGCTACATGTAATAAATGTAAGCTTGGAGCTGATGAATTCCATGAGTGAGATGAGGTTCCTGGGGATTCGGGAGATGGCGATGAACTGGGCTTTGAAAGATGGGCAGAATGAAAGAGAGTGAGGAAGGGCAGTGTTTGCAGCAAAGGGTCCTTCACCCATTCTGTGCTCTTGCCGTGAAGTGTCTGTCATGCCTAGATCTCTCCCTGCACTCTCATGCCTCCAGGACTTGGTCATCTGAGCATCTTTGAAAACTCAGCTCAAGCGTCCCCTGCAGCCTTCCTTCCTCTGGGCTCTCACAGCACCTTGAACACCTCTCCCTTACTTCTCTGCCTTGTCGTGTGTCTGTGTGTGTGTGAGCCCAGGGCGTGGCTCAAGGAACGACGGGTCGTTGGCCTGCTGAAGCACAGTTCCTGGAAGGGGAAGTCGGGCTGGACAGGTGGGGGTGAGAGACCTTCGACGTGAGACCGAGGAGGAGGTCGGGGCAGTGTGTTGGATGCAGGTCTTTGGTCAGGGAGTGAGCAGATCGGAGCTGGGCAGGGACAGCCGGGGGGCCTGTGTAGCTGGTTCCAGCTCTTCAACAGCAGTATTTTTCAAATTTCTTTGATGGCAAGCCGCAAAAAGAAACCCTTAACATCTCAACCCAACGCACATTTCACAGACTAGAACTTAGCTCATGTGCAATGCACTGATATTTACCGTTTTACTTCATCTTAAAAACGCTGGTCACCAGCCGCTGGTGCCCCAGCCTGTGCCTGCTGCTGCTTCGCTGCGGGCTGCGGCCGGGTCTGGCCGTCTCTCGCAGCTGGAGTGCGGGCGCTGGGCCAGCTGGGTGCAGCCACCTGCGTGTGGGGCTCTCTTCCACCCGGGGAGGCTCTGCCTTCGGTCAGGATCTGGGAGGGCCACACAAAACTGGGGGCAGGAACTGGGCCCAGCCCTGCACTCAGAGTGTCAAGTACGGAGACTGGAGAAAACCTCATCCTGCCTGTCCTTCCTGAGTTGGGAATTGGGAGTCAGGACCCCCCTCTTGAAGCCTCAGGGGACCTCGTGAAGAGAGGGATGCAGGAGCAGCTGGCCCAGCTAGAGCTGTGGACCTGCGCAGGCCTCGACTCCTGGCTTGCCCTGTCCTCAGTGCAAGGACAGGCTAAGAGGACCTGCACCTCCAGGTTGGGAGAGGGCCCCGTAGAGCAGACAGGGTGATGCGACATCCCTGTCTGCCTGCTCTGGCACCAGCTGGGTAGGGCAGTAGAAGGAAGGTTTTGGGAACTGCATCCTTCAGCTCAGCTCTGTCGCCCCCTCTTGTTTGTGGCGGTGCCTGAGGCCAACCTCTACTCCTCTCTCAGCCTCCATTGGCCAGCTTGTTTCTGACCTGCTGAAGCCTCGTGAGTAGACACAGGAGCCAGTGAGGATCCTGGAGGCATTGGATTTGTGAGCCCCCTGCTCTGCGCTTGCCCTGGGGCCCTGCTGTTAGCTGTGGGCATCACTGTGGTGACTCCTGCAACTGGGCGGCACATCCAAACTAGATGCACGGGGAGGAAGTCTGCATGTCCTGCTTCCTGGAAGGGGTCATGAGGTAATTATCTCCTGTTCCCTGGGGAAGAAGAAGCTGGGGTTTGGAGTCCCTTCAAAGGAAGTTTTCTAATCCAGGCCTCAGGCTCGAAGTGAGTGGGTACAAACTCAGCTGCCCTTTTGGGAGTGGAGGGCCCTTCTCAGTGTCCTCCAATAAGAGGGAGTAAAGGAAAGAGCCTAGGGAAAGTGGGCAGACTTGTTTTTAGGTTACATTTGTGGCCATGATGGGGTAGACCAGGAGAAGACAGACAGCCATAAAATTCCCCAGTAATGTGGATGTTGGAGAAATTTTTTTTTTCTTTTTTAAATTTATTTTTGGCTGTGCTGAGTCTTCGTTGCTGCGCGCGGGCTTTCTGTAATTGTGGTGAGCGGGGGCTACTCTTCGTTGCGGTGCGCGGGCTTCTCATTGCGGTGGTTTCTCTTGTTGTGGAGCACGGGCTGTAGGTGCACGGGCTTCAGTAGTTGTGGCATGCGGGCTCAGTAGTAGTGGCGCACGGGCTTAGTTGCTCTGCAGCATGTGGGATCTTCCCGGACCAGGGCTCGAACCCGTGTCCCCTGCATTGGCAGGCAGATTCTTAACCACTGCGCCACCAGGGAAGTCCTGGGAGAAATAATAGTTCTTTTAGGTGAACTGTCCCAAGATCACACAGCTGGAAGAGGTGGAGCCAAACCTTGAAACTTGGGTGTGTCTGAACCCCAAGCCTGCCTTCTTCCTTCCGTCTCAGGTCCTCAGTGCTGCGGACAAGGGGGGACTCAAAGGGCAGATTGCCTGAGTGGAGAGCCAAGGGTTTGAGGTGCAGGAGCCCAGGGAGAAGGCGGAAAAGTTGGGATCTGCCCAGACCAGCCCCAGGCTTGGCCAGACTTTTCCCCTGGCTTGGAAAGGTGCAGGGTGGGGAAAATTTTAGATGCTCCTTGGGGTTCATACCCCCTTAGCCTAGTTGCCTCAGGTAAGGACTGACCTTGTCTTTCTTTTCTTTTCTCTTCTCTTCCCTTTCTTTTTCTTTCTTTCATCAGATTTTGCCACCTAATTAGCCAGAGCCTTTAGTTGATCAGACTCTTTTTAAAAAATTTATTTGGCTGCATCGGGTCTTAGTTGCCGCACACAGGCTTCCCTCTAGTTGTGGCACGTGGGCTCCAGAGCGTGTGGGCTCAGTAGTTGGGGCGTGCAGGCTTAGTTGCCCGGTGGCATGTGGGATCTTAGTTCCCCGACCAGGTATTGAACCTGCGTTCCCTGCATTGGAAGGTGGACCAGATTCTTAACCACTGGACCACCAGGGCAGTCCCTCTTTCCTTTCTTCATGTTCTGCTATTCTACTTGGCCATCCAGTTGCATTCTTCCTGCCTTGTGTTCCTCTCTCCTAAGCTTTTGTTGTAGGCCCGGCTGCCAGGAGTGTCCACGGGCTCTGCTCCCCTGGGCACCCTCTGGCCGGAGAGGCTGCTGAGGTCCAGAACCAGGGAAGAAGAGACTAATGCAAGAGGAACCCTAAGCACAGTGAGTAATGATCCCAAAACGTGTACGTCAAAGGGCTCCTGAGACTCAGAAGGGAAGTGACTTGCCTGGAGGGCACCTGGATAGTGGGTGGCTGAGCTGGAATTCCAGCTCAACTCCGACCCCCAGGCCTGGACTCATCCCACTACTTCTGGACATGCATTTATTAGCCAGCAGAAGTGGGCAGAGAGCTGCTTCTACCCGGTTTAGTTTACACTTCAGAACACCATTTTTACGTACAGTTAAACATGGAGATGTTCAGAGCAGGTGGGGAGGTTGTCTTGTTCTCTCAGGCAAAGGAAAACATCGTGTTGCAATCCTGATCAAACTGACCTGTGCAGCTCTCCCGGCCGGTGGGGTGGGGTCGAAAGGTAGGCAGGGTGCAGGGTAGGGAGTAAGGGAGATAACCCTGATGTCCAAACAGCAGAGGAAGATGGGAAGCAGGGAGGGTACTGACGTTTCCTGAATGTCTTTATCTAGGGGCCATGCCCTCCCTTTGCACAAAATATTTCATTCTCAGGACAAGATAGGAATTGTTACCCCGTTTACAAATACGAATTGTGACCTCACTGAGAGCTTCAGTAACTCACTGCATGTCACAAAGCAAGTAACTGGGAAAGTCAGGATTCTAACTCAGGTCTCTCTGACTCCAAAGTCTGTGCTCCTTCCTCTAAACTGGTTCTGATGAAATCAGCAGACCCACAGTGCCTTTGCTGCTGAGCGAGAGCCATTTCTCAGTATCGATTCCATTATAGTGAATATCATCTTGGCAAAAATCCCCTGGACTGGCTAAGTCCCCAGCATCTAGCCTGATGCCTGGGACACAGTAGGCCCTCAATAAATGGCTGTTTGAGCTTTAACAGGAACGATGAGGAGGCAGTAGGCACAGAGGACACTGACCCTTTGGAAGTAGATGAGGTTCTGGGTGCTGATGAGGGGGTCCCTCTGAAAGCCCCAACCTCCTCACAACACCCAACACTCTTGCAGACTGTGACCACCTTCCACTGACAACTGGTGCTGCACAGGATCTTTAAGCGGTGGGGGACTGGGCTGGACTCTCCACAGGGAGAATTGCCCAGACGTCGCTGGCTCTCTGCCCTGCAAGCTCAAGATCTAAGACAGATGGTGGCCACGGACGTGGGCCCAGACAATCAGCAGAATACAATGCGTAACCCTGGCACGCTGGAGCAGGAAGCCTCACCCTCGGCAGAGACTAGAACAGGGCCTCAGAGACTTGAATAAACATCTGCCCCTGCTAGTAGCGCAACATACTTCCGTGCTCCTCAGCCCCTTCGTGGCAGTCTTCTCCGCCTGGAATATGGCAAAAATTGTGTCATTTTCCCCACTAAACAAAACTCTTCTAGGACTGCGACTCTGCTCGTCGTTGTTCCCCAGCAGCTAGCCCAGGGCTAGCCACCAGTGCTTGTTGAATGGGTGAACGAAGAAATGAGAGCATCTCTTGTGTACTGGGCACTCAGGGCACCGTGCTGGCGGGTGGTGGACTTTCTGGACCCACGTGATTTACTGGTGATGTCAGGTAGTCAGCTTCTGCCCTGCTGGTGGGAGGAATGCCCAAACCTACTTGGGCTGGTGGGGAAGAGAGACCCAACCCTGTTCCAGAATCTGGAGGCCTCCTTGGGAGCCCTGCCTGAGTTCCCTTCCAGCGACAAGGGGACTCCTTGGTGAGAACTGTGGCCAGCGCATCCAGAGATAAGCAAGCAGATAGACGCCTGTAAGATGACTTAGAGAAGAAGCTTCCTGTGTTTTGGCTGCTCAGACAGGAAGAAAGAGAGGGCAGCTTAGCTGAAGCTGGCAAATCCTGAACCCCTTTGTAAATAATGTGAGAAAGGGGGCACCAAGAGGATGATCTTGGAGGCAGCAGCCCCAGCGTGGTCAATAACCCGCGGAGCGCTGGGATCCCAGGACATGCCACATCAAGATGTGTGCTAAAGGGCAGTGAAGGCAGTCTTAGGTCTGTCAGACCTGCCCAAGCTAGCTGTGGAGTGCCAAGGGCTTTGCTGGCCTGACTGCTAACCATTTTTTAGGGCCAAAGTGTGGATAGTAGGAATCTTCCCAGGGGACTCTAGGGGATTTTAGTGGGCGCTCACTTTGGGGTCCTGCAGCCTCTGGGTTGATATTTGCGAAGAATCTCAGCCCAGCAGGGATGGAGAGAGCTAGTGAGCATATTTGGCCCCATACCCTCATTGCAGCGATGGGGAAAGATTTACCCAAGGCAAAGGTAGTAAAAAGAAAAAACATTTAATTTGTTATTTCCAAAAATAGCACTGAGGTGGACAGTACAGGAAACAATAAAATTTATATTACAGTTTCATAGTGTTTTTATTTGATTACTCGTGGTGGGAGAATGTGAATCTTCTTCGCATTAGGGTCTCTAAATGTCGCAGGCCGGCTCTGAGCCCAGACATCCCAAGTAACTTTTTCAAGGTCGCTCAAGGAATCAGAGGTGGGGCTAGACTCTTAACATCCTCTCAGTTCAGTGCTCTGCGCTGCAGTGACCTGTTGCATAATACGAAATAACTGTGGCTTGTCTTCTCTTTTATGAAATTTCCATTTGGTCCTTTGCGACCCGTCAGCAGTCCGGTTGCTGGTGAGAGTGATGATGTCTGTCTTTTGGGACGTCCAGTGGACGGATTTTCCCTGGGTTTCTGGATACAGCCCCATCTAGCAAAAGCACTAACACCGCTTTGCGCCAGAGACGCAGACACGGGGGTCACGCAAATGCTAAAACAACACTTGCAAGTGTTTGCCCACCCGCACACGGCACAGGGACCCTACCTCCCCCTCCCCCAATCTTTGCCCGGGTGGCCGAGCCCTGGGCTCCGCCCCTTCCCCATCAGACCGGGGGAGGGGTCCTCCTAGGCGCGGAGGTAGCGGACGCTTGGCGGCTGGGCTGGAGACGTGGGCAGAAAGAGGCGGGACAGAGGGGGTGCCAAGGGCCGGGGTCTGGCCGCCTGGGTCCGCCGCGCGCCACCGCCCCGCCCAGTCGGGCGGTGCAGCCCACGTCCCGCCACGCGGTGAAGTTTGCGGAAAGTTTTGCAGTTGCTTCCCCGCCCGCGCCAGCCGGGGAGTTGTGACGCAGCGTCTGGGGCTCCAGGCCCGGACAGAGAAGAGAGGGAAGGCGAGGCGGGGAGACAGGGAAGCGGAGAGCGAGAGAAAGAGTGCACGCCGGGGTCCTCCTCGACCCCGCGGATCCTTCTCTCCCGCCTCCCCTTCCTCTCCCTCTCGGCGCTGTCTCTCGGGCCCCGGCCCCGGCCCCGGCCCCGGCCCCGCGCCTGCCCGCTCCTCCTCCCCTTCCCCTCCCACGCTGCCCGCTTCCCTTCCCCTCTGCCCCTCAAACCCTCCTCCCGGGTTCTGCGCTCCTCCCTCCGCCCTCCCTCCGCCCGGCCTGCCTCCTTCCCTCCTCCTCCCCTCCTCGCCCCGGGAGGCATCACTTCTTCCCGACCCGGAGGAAGACGCGAGCCCCTCGCGGGCGGTCACCACAGCCCAGCGCCGGGGCCGCCACCGCGCGCCGCGCCCGTGCGCCCTCGGTCCCTGCGTCCCCTAGCGCCACGCCGCGGGCATGGGGCCCGGCCGGCCGGCTCCCGCGCCCTGGCCTCGTCACCTGCTGCGCTGCGCCCTGCTCCTCGGGGGTCTGCACGTCGGCCGCCCCGGGGCCGCCGCCGCTGCCCTCTCGGGTAAGGCGCTGCCAGCTTGGCCAACTTCGGGGGCGGGCGAGGGGAGCGCCGGGAAGCGGGCCTCTCCCGACTTTTCCCTCCTTTTTTTTTTTTTTTCCCCCAGAAGTGTGTGTGTGTGTGCGTGTGCGTGTGCGTGTGCGTGTGTGACTGGGTTTTAAAAAATCGTCTCCGCTTTTCTGAAAGCGGGGGAGAAGGGAGGAGGAGCGCGCCTGGAGGTGGGGGGAGGATCTGAGTGGAACCAGATGTGGCGGGCGGCGGGGGAGGGGAGCCCGGGGGTCTCGAGCCGCCTCGGAGGAAGAGGGCGGGCTCCGGGAGGACCCCCGCGCCCGCCCTCTGGGACCACCCGGCGCCGGCCCTGCCCTGGGCCCGGGGACAGGCAGGGCGCGTCCGACGAAACCAGAGGAGGCTCCAGGCCGGGCTCCTTGCTTTGCTCCAGGACCGATGCATTACTGTTGTTTTTGAATTATTCGTAAGGGCTTGTTTGCCTTTCCCGGCACCTCGGGGATGTTTGTATTTTCTTTTCCACACTTGGTTTTCAAGGACAGCTTGTGGCATGCGGCATCCGCACCAGTTGAATGGAGCTCTGTGGGGCAGTTTTGTGCCATCAGGAGGATGCAGCGACAGGCTGGGCACGGTGTGCGTGTGTGTGTGTGTGTGTGTGTGTGTGGTGTAGTGTTGTGTGGGCGGCTCTGGCCAAACTGGCACCCCTCCAGAATGGACAGATCTTGGGCGGCAAAAAAGCTGCTAAAGATGCAAATACCCAACCGACAGAAAACAAAAACCCAAAGCTGTGCATTCTTTCTGCTGGTCTTTCAAAGGATGACAGTGAAGTGTGGGGACAGACAGACTCCTCACCAGGAATCCCAGAGGGAAAGGGAAAGATCTACTTCCTGGGGGGCTTGCAGGAGTCAGAGCTGGAACTGCCAGGGAGTGTGGTTATTACAGCCCCATTGCTGGGCCTATAAAGCTTGGTCTTGCTTTACGTTTCATTTGGGGAGGGGGCTGAGTGAAAGGGGACAGTCAGTGCAGCGTGTGCAGTTTTGTGCCAAGTCCAGACAGCCCCCTGGAGGATCTGGGGCCTCTAGCCACAGCCAATGCTTGCTGGTTTGGCCTGCCCCACTGATGGCGTGACGTAGGCGACCAAGACACGTATCTGCTCGGATTGTGCCCGGATTGTGCCCGATTGTGCCGATGGGAGAGGTGGGGGCCGGGTGATGCATATTCACACCGGGCAGAGCCCCTCTGCTGAATTCCAGACCCACCCGGAACTGAATGTCAGGCAAACACAAACCAGGAAGTACCTCCCTATCCACTGCAGGTCCAGGCACCCAGGCTGTTCCCCTGCCTCCCTGCATCTTACTCCTCTGTGAAGGCAGGCTGGGCGGGAGGGGTGGAGGAACATGGCCATTCCAAGAGCCCCAGAGCACATTGTAAAGCCAGGCCCTGGGAGAGTTGTGGCCAGAGTGCTGACTCGGCCTTTTCCCCTATGGAGCCTTTGACAGAGGGAGCTGGAAATGCCTGGTGAGAAGCCAGGTCAGGGAGGATGCCTGGAGTGGCCCTCTGCCTCTGGGTGTCCTCCAGGCCCCCCTTGCCCTTCCTCAGGCTGTGTCCCTGGGCTTGTGTCCCCCATAGCCTCGGAGAGGCCAGTCTCCAGGGCAATGCATTGATCACCCCAGAGAAGCTTAGGTGTGGGCAGGGGTGGATGGAGGGGAGCTGGAGATGAGGGCGGGGGTGGGGTGGGGTGGGGATAGCCTGGTCTCCAGAGCAGCAGCTGAGCAAGAGGATGTTGAAATTGTTGCAGGTACTGTCCCTGCCCTGTTCCCTCTGCCCAGAATACTCCTCTTCTAGCCGAATTCTTTCCTCGTCCCCCTGTACCTGACGAATTGGGTGGTCACTGGAAAGAGTTTATCAGCACCAGGCTCCAGATGGCCCCAGGAAATGCTCGTGGGAGATAGGATTCGGCTTGGCAGGCCAGTGCTGCTGGGGTGAAACTTACCTTGGGGGGTGACGTGCACGTGGTGGCTTCTTGACCACCAGTAGGGAAGAGGATGGGGCACCGCAGAGCCCCTTGGGGGCGGCAGGGCAGCAGCGCCTTCTTGGTGTGGAATGGCAGAATCCATCTTTTCTCCACCCGCTGTGGAGTACCCAGAGGGGCACCCTGCAAAGCTTGTAGCTGGAAGGCCTCTTTGTTAATTGCAGTATTGATGCATTTTTGTATCCTTCACTGCTCCATGCTGAGCCAACTACTTGGGGAGGAGGGAAGGTACAGGGGAGGTGTAAGTTGCGTCCTTAGAGACGCAGAAGAAACTGTGTGGGGCAAAGGGTCACCAAGGCCCTCGGGAGGGAGGCTGGGAGGGACCAGGCTTTGCAGACGCGGGGAGGGGAGCAGAGAGGGCGAGATGGGCAAGGCGGCCTGGGCTGTGCTGGGGGTTCTGTGGAAGCTTGCTGGGCTGAGGTGGAGAGTTCCTCAGTGAGGTGGGGGAGAAGCTCGAGCGAAGAGGAAACTGGCCAGCTTTCCCAGAGGCCAAGGTGGGGGAGCAACTTGCCGGCTGGCGGTGGGGAGCCCTGGAGAACCCCTGGGAGCTTCTGACCAGAGGAATGAGGCGCAGATTGGAAAGAGGGTTGCTGGGAGCCCCAGGCATCAGATATCCAGGTCCAGGAGTGAGGAGACCTTGGGAGATCTTGCTGTGGGGACAGACCCTGCTGTCTAAAGGACAGGGAGGGAGGCACCCCTTTGGAAAGGCAGCAGGTACTTGCTGCTGCTGCCAGAGTCAGCCGGACAGATGGCCTGCACTTCTGGCCCAGGTCCTGGTGAGTCATGGAGTTCAGAGCTTTCTTACTGCCCCTCCACCCAGTCTTCCTTTCTCCAACCGCTTGCCTTCTGTGAGCTGCCAGGGCTGAGATAGTGCCCAGCTGAGCTGTGGTTAGTGCTGAGATCCAGCCCTCTGCTGGGTTGACCTGGACAAGTTGAGGGTGCAGGCAGGGGAGGAGGAGGCCAGGGTCTTGGTCCCCATTGTTCACAATAGGGAAATCTCATCAGTTTCCTGATGCCTGCAGGGTATGGTTGATTTGGGCCGGTGAGATGATTTCAGAAGCACCATGAAATTCTCAGAAGAGCATTCATTTGGATTCACCACTAATTTAAGCATTAAATAGGAACCTGTTGCACCCTTCAGAGGGATGAAGTGGTAACCGCAGTGGCTCCCATTCTTAATGCTCTGGGCGCTGTGTGGCGTACTGTAGGACAGGGCTCTTCCATCTTTCACAACCCTGGGATGTGTTATCACCCATCTCACACACTGCCGGTGAACAGACTAGCGATGTTAAGTCATTTGCGCAAGAACACACGGCTAGAAAGAGGTGAAAGCGAGATTCGAACCCAGGTGTGGCTACTGAGCCTGAGCACTTAGGTACCAGACCACGCTGCGTCTCCGTAAAATGAACTTTGCCAGAGTGTGTGTTAGGAAAGGCTGGAAAATTCTACTTTAGGGGCTTTCCCCCAAAGCTCCAAGTTCTCTAGGACATCCTCTCAATGTGTCCTCCTGAGAGGAACCCTGGGAAGGGGGTAGAGTGGGCGGCCCTGTGTTACACCCCAGCTGTCTGGGTGCTTGTCTCTTCCCCAGCCCCAGGGCCCCCAGACGCAGGGATGGAGCCCCAGATGCAGGGACGGAGCCCCCCTCAGTATCCTCGGGGGTCTGAGGTGCCTGCTCCTGAGGGACTGAAGGGGCCCGATGGAGGAGGAGCCCCGCTTCCCTCCGGTCAGGGATTTCGTATTTGTTCATCCAGTCAGTAGGAGGATGTTTACCGAGCCTGCGCGGTGCTGCGGGAAGGAGTGACTGCGGCCTGTTCTTGTGAGCCCACCTCCCCTGCACCTCCTGTGGGGGTCCCTGGACTTGGAGGGCCTGGGCATTGCTGACAGGAAGTGTCCCTTCCGGTTTAGCCCTTCATGAGATGACGGGGTGCCGCTTTCCCGTGACTGGATCCTATAAATCTGGGGCGGGGTGGGGGGGGGCCTTTGAGCGGTGATGCAGCTCTTGGAACTCACCCCGGGCACTGCAGATCCCAGTCACGCCTCAGCTAGGGGCTGTGTCCTGAAAAGGCAGACGGAATGAAGGCTGTGTAGTGGCATCTGCGGCCTCAGCCAGCTCCAGCCTCTTAGAGGACAGACTGGGTTGGTCCCCCACCTGTGGCTCCATGTGGAACTCCAGTGGTTAGTTTCTTTCCTGCCCTTCCCCCTCTTCTTTGGACCCTCTGTCCCCTCTCCCGAGCCCCTTGGCCGTGTAGACTCCTTCCATCCTGCCTGGCTGAGCCCAGGCTCTCTGCCTCTCCTCAGCTCTCCCCGCCCCACTTGAGTACCTCTGACTGTGCATCCTGCCCCCGCAAAAGCCTTGGCTCTGTTGCAGGACGATGGCTCTGAAACCTCAGCTTCTTCCCAGTCACCCAGCCCCCCACGCCTTTCCCCTGCTCTCCCCCACAGCGTAGCGCGCCGCTCCTTCCTCCCTGAACCCTCACTGCCCCCGTCGCTCCAGGCCTTCGCGCACACACCGCTCCCTCTGCCTGGAATGCCCTTTCTCTCTTCTTGCTTGGGGGCCACCGCCCCTTCCGTCAAGACTCAGGATCCTGAGAAGGACACCGAGGGGTCCTGGTCACTGCCGCTTGGGCTCACCTGGGCTAAAGGGACACAAGCTCCCAGAGGGTGGACACGGGGCTAAACCCCAGAAGGGAGGGGCTGCCTTTTTTCCCTTTTTCTTGGGGGTCACTTCTAGAAGGACATGGTGAGAAGCTGCCGTGGTGGGCTTGGAGCTCCTACAGGGAAAAACAAGAAGCCAGTTCCCCAGCCTCTCCCGACATCCTCAGAAAGTGTTTGGAACGGGAGGCGGACACGGCGCTCCCCACTGTAGACTGAGGCTGGAGGGGGCGTGGCTGGGAACGCCCCGCCTCCTCAGTCTCAGATGTGAATCGGGACAGGGTCGGTGGGGCTGTAATTAATGCCACTCGCCAGCTGCGTGACCTCGGGCAGAGGCTCAGGTTTCTTCATTTGTAAAATGGGAAAAATAAAATAATAGCCCCTCGTAGGGATATCGTAAGAAATGACAATATATGTATGAGTTACGTGGTACAGTGCTGGACACAGTCACTTCTTAACAAATAATATTAAATTATTGCTATTTTTATTATTATTAGGAAGAGAAAACATGAATATCAAGGGACTTAAACATGAAAAAGACACACTCCTCAACATACAAAGCCCTAGCTACAGCCACTTTTTTTTTTAATCAAAGTAGGTCTTTGATTACCCTTTACTGCTTGATGACATACCATAAGTGCCTAAAAGTAACCATACTTTTTCTGAAAGTAAATTTAAATCCTAAAGAAAAAAAAAAATCCATCCTCACCTGTCCTTACCCCTCAGGCCCCTCAATTTACTTCCCTCCTTTTTTGCTTCTCTTCATCATGAAGCTTCTTCAGCTAAACTTCCTTTCAGAGCTGAGTTCCCTGGACTCTGCCCTTGCAATGCACACCCAGCCGCCTGTCATCCTGCCTCACCGTAACCTGCCTCCTAAGGAGTTGCCTCCCAGCAGTCCTGGTAATGAGGCTTCCTAATTACTAAATGCAGTGCCCCTTTGCAGGCCTCACCTTGTAGCATGGGTGCTGTTGATAGCCTCAGTTTTAATGATGCATGCTCGGTGGAAAACCGTCAGACCATACAGGGGTAACATGTAAAAAATCTGAGGTCCTCCCTTCCTTCCACACGCACCCTAACAGTAACCACTGTCAGTAGTTTTTTTTTTTTTAATTATTATTTATTTTGTTTATTTTTGGCTGTGTTGGGTCTTCGTTTCTGTGCGAGGGCTTCCTCTAGTTGCGGCAAGCGGGGGCCACTCTTCATTGCGGTGCGCGGGCCTCTCACTATCGCGGCCTCTCCTGCTGCGGAGCACAGGCTCCAGACGCGCAGGCTCAGTAGTTGTGGCTCACGGGCCCAGTTGCTCCGCGGCATGTGGGATCCTCCCAGACCAGGGCTCGAACCCGTGTTGCCTGCATCGGCAGGCAAATTCTCAACCCCTGCACCACCAGGGAAGCCCTGTCAGTAGTTTTTTAAACGGCGTAATCTTCCGTTCTTTATGCATATACACCCATATAAATACTCCTTTTACACAAACAGAACCACATTTTATACTGTATAATACAGTAAATTTTATTTAATAATATTCATGGCATTTCCATTACAGGCTTCAGAGCTGTGCCATTCTTAATGGTGCTCAGTAGTTGGTAGGAAGGATGTACTGTTTTTTTTTTCTGTAGCTGCTTCCCTATTGATGGACACTGTTTGAAAATTTTCTCTCCCTCTGGCCTCTGTGATGTGGTTTGCATCTGCAGTCTCTGCCTCCTGGCTTCCATCCTCAGTCCAGAGCCCACATAGTTGCCAGATTTGTGATCCAAAAGGGCGGATTTAATCGCCAACAGAACAGAGTTGAATTGAGAATTTGAGGCCTTCCATGGTCAGGTTCCAGCCTTTCTCTTCAAACCCTTGAGCAAGTCAAATTCAGGTGCCCTGAGTCCTGACCAGTGCGGCCCCCGCTCCCGCTTTTAGCTTGGCCAGGAACGTCTGGCTCCGCAGGTGTGGCTCCGGGTCCTCCCTCATACCTGCAGCCTCAGCTGGAAGGAGACTTTCTCCCCAGACTCCTTGGCCATTTCATCGCTGCTGCCCGCCTGGTGGAGCCCCTTCCTCCCCTCCCAGACCGTGAGCACCTCTGGGGCAGGGCTTTGTCAACCCTGCACAGCTTCCAGCCTTGGACACTGTCATTCAGTAAATATGTATTGAACCAAACAAAAAAAGACAGGTGTTCCAAAGAGCTCCCCCCCACCAACCAGTTTTACTGAATGTAACTGACATATAACATTGTATTGAGTTTAAAGTGTACACATAATGATTTGATATCTGTACGTATTGCAAAATGATCTCCACAATGTTTAGTTAACATCTACCACCTCACATCTTTACAAAGTTTTTTTCTTGTGATGAGAATTTTGGTTGTAGTAGTGGAAAGGCAATGAGTTTGTAGTAGTAGAAAGGCAATGAGCTTCCAGAGTTTTAGATGATGTCACAATCGTGAAAAACATATGGCATTGAATTAAAATAAACAGAAAAAAAGTCCAGTGGACCGGAATACATTTCAAAAGTAGACTTAGACTGTTATAAGAACTTAACGTAAGACACACCAGAAGCAACACACTAATGGGAAAATGAATCTGTACTTGTAAATGGTATTGGACAACAGGATTATAATTTAACATTTTTAGTTTCAATTTACAGCTGATCACGAGAAAATTCAGCTGGCAAGTTGTCATGTAGAAAGTGCAAAGATCACTAGAAATTAAAGAAATTAACTTTAAAAAATATGTAATTAAACTAGTAAAAATAGAAAACCTAATCTTGGCAGAGCTGTGAGGCAACTAATATGTATGACTGGAGCACGTAAATTAGTTCAGTTTTTTAGCATTCAGTCTTTCAGACAAGACGTAAGAAGCTAGATATGTAAGCCTTCATCTCCTTTGACCTCATAATTCCACTTGGGGAATTTGTAAGGCATTAATCCCAAAGAGAAAAAAAATGTTCATAGAAGTGCTATTTATAGTAGCAAAACAAATTGGAAACCATCTAGATGCCCAACAACAAGAGCATGGCTAATCAAGATATCTTAACACGATGGACAATTTACGTAGTTCTAAATGACAAATATAGAATATAATGACACATGTAATGCCAGGGACTTCCCAGGTGGTCCAGTGGTTAAGACTTTGCCCTTCCAATGCAGGGGATGCAGGTTCGATCCTTGGTGGAGGAACTAAGATTCCACATGAGGTGCAGCAGTGTGGCCAAAAAAAAAGAACTAATGCCAGTACATGGAAATATATCTAAGAAGGAAAGTTATCATGACCACAAGGCAATCATACAAACTAATATACACACACGGGTAATAATTAACTGAAGATGCATGTCTGATCACTGACATGCATTTTCTCATTCATTTGGTTAACTGTTTTGTTTTCCCGAGCACTGACAATGTGCCAGGCGTGGTATTTGATGCTGATGACACCATGGTGAACAAGCCAGTCATGACTCCTACCTTCCTGAAGCTTATATTTGAAGAGCAACCTCTCCCCCCAGCCCCAAATGTAGAGGAACATTCTAGAGGCAAATGTGTGCTGATTTCATTTTAGGTGCAATTTTTAAGTTTGTTAGAAGGAAGATGGAAGCAATAGACTGCTTTGAAATCTCAGACACAGGGTTGGGAACCTGTCTGACTGCAGAGAGAACAGCCCTGAGTCAGACCAGCTTGGTCAAATAGGAATTCAATAGGAAACGGCCTTGCAGTCAGTCTTTGTCCCTGAGGGAAGGATTTTCTAACTTCATAGATGCTTAACCTCATTTCTAAGGATCTGAGGATCCTTGGTCACATTTGCTTTACCTCACTGTGTGTGTGTGTGTGTGTGTGTGTGTGTGTGTGTGGTGAATCTTTGAGTAGTTGTAAACGTGACATTTCACACCAATACTTCACCATGTATCAACTAAAAACAAAAACAATCTCCTATAAAACCATAATACCATAATCACATCCAAGAAATATAACAGATACTATAGTTTTTTCTAATATGTAGTTCGTGTTTGAATTTCTCCAGTTGTCCCAATAATGTCAGCTATTGTTTAAGTCTAGGACTCAATTTGGTGTCCTGTCTCTTCAGCCTCTTTTAATCTAGAATAGTTGGCCTTCTTGTCTTTTATGACACTGGATTTTTGATGACTTCAGGCATCAAATGTTTGGTAGAGTGTCTGCAGTCTGAATTTGATTGTTTAATCATTAAATTCATGTTAAACATTTTTGGAAAGAAAACCACAGGGGTGGGACACAAATGTGTCCTTCCCATCGTATCACATTGTCAGTTTGTTCCCTTATTGGTGATGCTGACTTTGATCAATTGGTTCATGTGATGTCTACCAGATCTCTCCACTAAAAAAGTACCTTTTCTCCTTTGTATTTAGTAGATAATGTAAGGAACTATATTCTTTTTTTAAAGATTTTTTTTGATGTAGACCATTTTTAAAGTCTTTATTGAATTTGTTACAATATTGCTTCTGTTTTATGTTTTGGATTCTTGGCCGAGAGGCATGTGGGATCTTAGCTCCCCCACCAGGGATCAAACCCACAGCCCCTGCATTGGAAGGTGAAGTCTTAACCACTGGACCGCCAAGGAAGTCCCTAAACTATATTCTTTTCTTTTTTAAATAATTTTTAAAATAAATTTATTTTATTTTTTATTTATTTATTTTTTGTTGCGTTGGGTCTTCGTTGCTGCGCATGGGCTTTCTCTAGTTGCGGCAAGCAGGGGCTACTCTTCGTTGCGGTGAGCGGCCTTCTCATTGCGGTGGCTTCTCTTGTTGCGGAGCACTGGCTCTAGGCTCGTGGGCTCAGTAGTTGTGGCTCGCGGGCTCTAGAGTGCAGGCTCAGTAGTTGTGGCGCATGGGCCCAGGTGCTCCGCAGTATGTGGGATCTTTCCGGATGAGGGCTCGAACCCATATCCCCTCCATTGGCAGGCGTATTCTTAACCACTGCTCCACCAGGGAAGTCCCTAAACTATATTCTTAAAAAAAGCCAAGTTGCTCACAGCAGTACTATTCATAATAGCCCAAAACTGAAAACTAGCCCCAAACTGAAAACTACCCAAATGCCCATCAACCATAGAATGGATAAATTATGGTGGCTCCACACAATTAAGTAGTATACAGCAATGAGAATGAGCAACCTACAACCACATGCGACAGTGTAAGGCTCACAAAAATACTGAGCCAGATGCATTCATACCATGTGATCCCATCTATATAAAATACAAAAAAGAGGGTAACACTGACCTATGCTGTTTGAAGTCAGGAGAGCAGTTACCCTTAGTGGGAGAAGTTGTAACCAGAGGGAGTCACAAATAAAATTTAGAAGAAGAACAAACAGGGAGGAGATGTCTGGAATATTTATGGCAAGAAGCTCACATAAGCCAGTGAGAAAAACACAGGAACCTCCACTAGTTTTAAGGCATCGAAGATTAGAATACATGAGCCAGTAAAGGCTGGGAACAGAATTCACAAAGAAGGAACACCAATGTCTAATATGCCTTTGGAAAATGTTTTAAATCACTAGCAATAAAGAAAAAAGGCAAGATATGCTTCGCAAAGTGCCAACAAAGATTGATGTAACAATATGGTCAATATATTATTTATAATTAAGAAAAATCTGCTTACAAGTTGAAGAGCAGTAATAGCTAGGGAATGAGTAAATGGAATGTGGTATATCACATCATGGAATAGCATACAGCCATTAAAATGGTTTTTACAAAATTAAAAGATACAGAGAAATCCTTTTTCTAAAATATTAAGTACAAAAACGACTCAAAAACATTTGTTTGGGTGTGCGTGTGTATGTGATATATAAATGAATGTAACTTGTATGTGAGGCATAGAGACAAGATAAAATTGGTAAAGATCACACCAAAATTTAACAGAAGTCATATGTGTCATATTCTGTTATATTATGTATTGATTATTTAACAGGGGTGATTTTTCTTTCTAGCATGTCTGTAATTTGCAGCAATGGGGTGGCAGAGGACAACTTTCTCTCTGTCCAACCAAGTGATTCCAGTGGCACCCTCCGCCCACTCCCATCACCTAACTGGTCCAAGCCTGCAGCACGTGACCCCACGGGGCCAATCAGAGTCTCGTGGGGGCGGGGCGGGCTTTTCCCAGGCGCGAAGGGAGCCCTGCAGGGTCTGGTGCAGCACGGAGGGGACAGCCTGGCCCCAGGAGGGGAGAGTGGAACCTGGGTTCAGGGCGGGTGGCACTGAGACCCAGGCTGGCCGAGACCCTGGTTACAGTTTTCCCTTGCCACTCCAGGCCTGCCCCTCTTGTTTTTTTAAAATGATGAGTTGGAGTTGGGCTTCCGCTACTTGCAGGCAAGGAGGCCTGCGCAGGAGGGTCAGCGTCAGAGCGGGGTTTCCTGAAGGCGCGCTCAGGGTGCTCACGGGCAAGAGCGGGATCGCCGGTGTAGGCACCCGCCTCAGGCTCTTTCCATTAACAGACCCTCCAACGCGAACCTCTTGATCTTGCACTTATCAGCGGAGTGTTTACGGAAGGGACAGCTGGAGAGGGTGCAAACGCTGTAGTACAAGTTTGCATTTCGAGATACTAGGACACGAAATTCTGTAAGTACTAAATGGCCGTCCATACGGACAAGATTGGAATGCAAATCAAAAAGGTAGCAGTCAGGGGACAAGCTTTTGGAAGGCTTCCTCCATTTTGAAAACCTTATGACGTTTCTATATAACACTGTAACAAGTGAGAGAAATGGAAACCGCGTTAATGCTTACTGAGCACGTATAGTCGGCCAGGGTCAGTATTAGGCAATTCCACATGGACTGTATTTTTTTTTTAATATAAATTTATTTATTTTGGCTGTGTTGGGTCTTTGTTGCGGTGCGCGGGCTTCTTCTCATTGCCGTGGCTTCTCTTGTTGCAGAGCACGGGTTCTAGGCACGGGGGCTTCAGTAGTTGTGGTGCGTGGGCTCAGTGGTTGTGGCTTGCGGGCTCTAGAGCACAGGCTCAGTAGTTGTGGCTCACGGGCTTAGTTGCTCCGCGGCATGTGGGATTTTCCTGGACCAGGGCTCGAATCCGTGTCCTCTGCATTGGCAGGCGGATTCTTAACCACTGCGCCACCAGGGAAGTCCCTGTATTTTTTAAACCTCACATTCCTCTATTTCACGGATAAGGAAATTGAGCCAGATAGGCTGCAAGCCAGGATCACATACCTAGTGATTGGTGGAGCAGGGCACTCAGTCCAGTTTGCTTCCCTGCGTGGTCTTCTTTTATTTTGTAAGCAAAGTATGCATTATAATATAATGAACATTTGCGAATCCACCACCTAATCCAAGACAGAGAACATCACAGCACTTATATGTACCTATGTGCTTCTCTTTATCTCTCTCTCTCTCTCTCTCTCCCTGTTCCTCCCACCCAGTCTCTATTTTGTGTTTATCCATGCCTTGCTTTAAAATTTTTTCATTCTTGGGGTATAATATAAATACAGGAAAGTGAACACACCATGTTCAGATGTTCAGCTCAATGAATTTTCACAAACTGAACACACCCATGTAACCAAGGGTCGGATCCAGCAAATAGGAACATTACCAGTATTTCAAATGCTTTTAAACATTTTTTCCATAACCTCATTAGACACGGATATTTCTTCTTCACGAATTGTCTGTTCATACATATTCTTTTTTTTTGTTTTTTAAATGGCACTTTTTTTTTTTTTAAACTTTGGGTTTATTTATTTATTTATTTATGGCTGCGTTGGGTCTTCGTTTCTGTGCGAGGGCTTTCTTTAGTTGTGGCAAGTGGGGGCCACTCTTCTTCGCGGTGCGCGGGCCTCTCATTATCGCGGCCTCTCTTGTTGCGGAGCACAGGCTCCAGACGCGCAGGCTCAGTAGTTGTGGCTCACGGGCTCTAGAGTGCAGGCTCAGTAGCTGTGGCTCACGGGCCCAGTTGCTCCGCGGCATGTGGGATCTTCCCAGACCAGGGCTCGAACCCGTATCCCCTGCATTGGCAGGCAGATTCTCAACCACTGCGCCACCAGGGAAGTCCCCATACATATTCTTGAACATCGCATCTGTTCAGGTCTTAGGGGCTTAAAATTACTGGGTCTCTATATTTTTCTCATTGGTCTATATGAGCTTCTTGCCATATTTGTTAGAAATCTCTCCCCCCACCCCAAAAAACAAAAACAAAAACAAGAAAAAAAAAAAAAAAACAAGGGACTTCCCTGGCGGTCCAGTGGTTAAGACCGCACTTCCACTGCAGGGGGCAGGGGTTCCATCCCTGCTTGGGGAACTAAGATCCTGCATGCCGCACCGCGCAGCCAACAAATAGGGGAAAAGAAAAAGAAATATCTTTCCCCTGTTTGTTGTTCATTTAAAATTTTTATTCCCTGGCGGTCCAATGGTTAGGGCTCCGGGCTTTCACTGCAGAGGGCCCTGGTTCAGTCCCTGGTCGGGGAACTAGGGTCCCTCAAGCCACGCGTTGCGGCATCTATATCTATATCTATATCTATGTCTGA
Organism: Balaenoptera ricei; assembly: GCF_028023285.1. Lineage (NCBI taxonomy): Eukaryota > Metazoa > Chordata > Mammalia > Artiodactyla > Balaenopteridae > Balaenoptera > Balaenoptera ricei. The sequence goes on along the minus strand of NC_082658.1, from coordinate 15,996,264 downwards.
AGTATCTTTTTATCCCCCCTCCTCCTCCACACACTTGGCCTTGTTAGTAAGGTTTACAAAGCCCTTTGGGATCAGACTGAGTTCTCTCCTTCCCTGGAAGGCTACTCTTCCCCCTTTTACGCACCAGCACCTTTTCTGTTTCACTAACCCTCCCTCCCACAAGGCCCTCAGAAAGACAGTGTTACATATATATTTTTTCAGGATCAGAATACATTTTTATGATTGTAAAAAATGTTACCTATTTATAGTACACAATTCAAAAGGTAGAAAAAGTTACAAAAAAGAAAGGTTACCTAAAATTTCACCACTAAGAAACAGGCATGTTAACATTTTAAAGAATATCCTGCCAAACTGTGTCTCCCCTCCTCTCCTTTCCTTTCTCTGTATAAAACTTTACATAGATGTTTTAGTGTTGATTTGTAACATTCTTTCATATGTCAATATGTCATCAGTGTATTTCCACCCAATGCTTCCATGGCTGCGTAAGATTCCGTTGTACCGATGTCCCGTAACTATCCCTTGTTGGACATTCAGGTCATATCTCTTTTTAATTTCCAAACATGTGAATTGTAGAAAATACAAAGAGAAGAAAATAAAAATCACCAGGTATCCCATAAGTCAGTGATAACCACTGTTAACACTTAGGCATGTACAGTGGTTCTGAAACTCTGGTGAGCCTCAGAATCACCTGGGAACCTTGTTTACAATCCAGATATTCCTTCATCTTGAGTTTCTAATTCGGTAGGTCTGCTGTAGGGCCTGGGCACTTGCTCTGTAAACAAGCACCCCTGGCGATTTGGACACCCAAGTTTAATAACAAGAATGCACAAAGGTCTCTTCAGACTTTACTTGATTTAAAAGAAAATAGAAGTAAGGTCATATTATACATCCAGTTTTTAAAAATCAGTTACAGTATGAACCTCTATTCATGTCGAAATACTCTTATAACTTGATTACTGTTGTCTGCATAGTATCCCATTGTGTGAGTGTATTTCAGTTGACACAGTCAGTGCCATATTGTTGGACATTAATTTTCCCCCAATCATTGTTGTTATAAATAATGCTGTGTAGCAAAATCTTTGCATAGATTCTTAATTATTTCTTTAAGTTAAATTCATAAGAAGTGAACTCTGGGTCAAAGGTCTGTGTTTTTGAAGGCTTTTGACGCATGGTGCCGTATTCTCCTGCAGAAGGCTTGCCCCCAGGGCTGCTGTCACCACGAGCTCACTTGTGTGGGGCAGTGTGGTGAGTCGTTCCATCCGTGGTCTCAACCAGTCCTGCCAACCACTCAGGGGTCAGCACCAGCACAGCTCCTGGCACATGCGAGGTGCTCAGTACTTGTTCTGTGCCGTAAACAGGAGTATTTCCTCCACTGAACAGATGAGGACACTGAAGGATGAAGAGGTCAAATGACTAGTTCAAGAGGAGGAATTCAAACCCAGCCTTGAACCCAGAGCCCAAGCTCTCTTAACCATGCTGTTGATTTTCAATTAATATCAGAGAGGGAGGAACTGTGCTGGTTGTGGGAGCAGTACTTTTTAAAATATGGTCCTAAAAATATACTGAAGAAATCAGGAAAAGGGTGTGAAAGGGTGGGGAGAGAGAAGGGTTTGCAGGACCCTCGCAGACATTCCTTTGTAGATCAAGTCTATTGTGTCATTGGAGGTCTGAGTGATGTCGCAGTGGTGGTGATGATGGGTCTTGTGTATATATCTGACCCTTTGTAGCTTCCAGGGCAAAGCAAGTCAAACTCACTGAACACTGAGCGAGGAGTCGGGTTCTGTGGGAAATGCAGAGAGGTTTGGTTCCTTCAAAGACCTTCAGATGCCCCGTGTCTCGCTTCCCTCAGTTTTTTTTTTTTTTTAAACATATCCTTTTTTTTTTTTTTTTTTAAAGGGAACGCTATTTATTTATTTATTTATTTATGGCTGGGTTGGGTCCTCGTTTCTGTGCGAGGGCTTTCTCTAGTTGCCGCGAGTGGGGGGCCGCTCTTCATCGCGGTGCGCGGGCCTCTCACCATCGCGGCCTCTCTTGTTGCGGAGCACAGGCTCCAGACGCGCAGGCTCAGTAGCTGTGGCTCACGGGCCTAATTGCTCCGTGGCATGTGGGATCTTCCCAGACCAGGGCTCGAACCCGTGTCCCCTGCATTGGCAGGCAGATTCTCAACCACTGCGCCACCAGGGAAGCCCCCCTCAGTTTTGTTTACTCTAGAAACATTATAATAATATAAGAGAAAGTTACACATAATCCCAACCTCCTGGCACAATAAATAATTGGATGTTTCCCTTATGCTCTTCTATTCATTGTCCGTACATGATCTGCTTTTAAAGGAGGATGCAATTCAGAGGATGTTAAACTCTTGCCTGTAGGACACAGGACAGCTTGCCTTTCCACCTCCCCTGGTCCAGCTCAGTTCAACACACATGTTTTTTTTGTTTTTTCTCAATTGCTATTTATTTGCCTTGTCACTTCAGAGTGATGTATGGGCTTGTGTTGTTCCCAACATCACACATGAGCCCAGCTATTCATAGGAAAGGGGACTCTGCCTCCTTTGCTAGGGTAGCTGGAGCCATTATCCTCCCACCTAAGCTTTATTACAGAGGTTTTTATTCATGGAATCTAGTAAATGTTTGCTTCCTCCACTGCTTATTCAAAGTCATTGACTATTGTAATTTTTTTGCATTAATCAGCATTATACCTACATGCATGCTGTATGAACAGTGGAAAGGAATGACGAAGCATGATGTTTACTCTGATGCTTTTGGTGGGAACGTTCATCTTATGAAGAAATGAACTGAAACCTGAAGCATTCTCCCAAGGAACACCTATTATGCATTCCACTGAATTTGCTTCTTAGTTTTCTTTTTTTTTTTTTTAACTTTTTCAGTTATTTTTTAAATTAATTAATTAATTTTAAAAAATTTATTAAAAAAACCATAATGGTACAAAAAGGTTGAAAGTAAAAGAATTGGAAGAGATGTACTGTGCAAATATGAACCAAAAGGAAATTATATTATAACAGATACAGTAGACTTGAAAGCAAAAGCGTTACTAGAAATAAACAAGGGCACTTCATATCAACAAGTCCAATTTACCAGGAAGTTTTAAATTTGTATGCACTTAACTTCAAATTATGTAGAGCAACAGAGCTACAGGGAAAAATAGACAAATTCACTATCATAATAGGAGATTTAACATACTGCTGTCATTCACTGATAGAGGATACCTCTTTCAGAACCAGTAGACCCCCCCCAAAAAAAATTAGTAAGGATATAAAAAACTTAAATAACATGAGCAGCAGATTTGATTCAACAAGCAGATATATAGTCACTATGCCCCAAAACTTTAAATTACAAATTATTTTCAAGCACACTTGGAACGTTTTTAAAACTGACCATATTGTGCTATAAGGCAAATTTTAACAAATTTCAAAACACACATGTATTGAGCACCTGTTGTATGCCCTGAACTGGGGAGATAAATGGATAAGACATACTCCTGCTCTGAAGGAACCATTTAATGGGGGAGAGAGACCCTAAAAGAATCATGTCAATATCCCCATAGATCTCTCCCTGTAGATCTCCCCAGCAGGCTGCGGAGAGGCAGGGAGGGTATTTTTTTTTTTTAACATCTTTATTGGAGTATAATTGCTTTACAATGGTGTGTTAGTTTCTGCTTTATAACAAAGTGAATCAGTTATACATATACATATGTTCCCATATCTCCTCTCTCTTGCGTCTCCCTCCCTCCCACCCTCAGTTCACAGGTAAGAAAACCGAGTACCCTAAGGTCATTTACATTGTAATGGCAGAATCAGAACCTGAACTCCTAGACGAGATTCTCAGCCTGCGCTGCTCCAACCCTTTCCTCCTCCCATTCTTGGAGCCCCACTGCCATGCGACTGCCTGAGTCCCAGCGAGGGGCCCACGCAGACTCTGCCCACCTCCTCCTGTCCCAGCATCTGCCACCCCAAGCGGCGTGGGCCCTCGCCACCTCCTTCCACACTCCCTTGCAGCTGCGTGTTTTGTGACCTCATTTTCCCTTTACGACTGCCCTTGGAGTTGATTTCTGCAGAACCAGAATGTGGCGGGGAGAGCAGCATACCCTATGCTGCCCTGACCTCCCCAGAAGTAGCCCCCCCTTTCCCCTGTCACACTGTCCATGGCCTCTTCTTGCATCTCCCTTCCAGGTGCACCTGAGGAGGGTCCAAAAGCTCAGAGGTCAGAAACAAATGATAGTTGCCAGGGACCCACCCATGGGAATTGCGGGAGGACTCTGCATCTGGACGGTGGATTTATTTTTCTTTTAATTCTTCTGAAGAGCAGCTTAAACACTCAAGTCCTTGGCTTTATTTACTCTTATCATTTCCTCTTATCCGGACTGCAGCATCTGCTAAGCCTGGTTCCCAGGCTCTCTGCTGTGAAACAGACTCTTGAGCTCACAGCCCTGATCCGGGCAGAGGTCCTTCAATGTTAATAAACAATAATGGGGGCTCCCCCGGTGGTCCAGTGGTTAAGAATCTGCCTTCCATTGCAGGGGACGTGGTTCAATCCCTGGTCGGGGAACTAAGATCCCACATGCCGCGGGGCAACTAAGAGAGCCCAGGTGCCGCAACTAGAGAGTCCATGTACTCTGTAGCCCGTGCACCACAACTACAGAGAAGCCCACGTCGCAATGAAAGAACCCACATGCCGCAACTAAGACCTGACGCAGCCAAAACTAAATAAATATTTAAAACAAACAAACAAAAAATAATGGCCTTCCATTACCAAATGCTAAAGGTAGAAAGCATCTTTAAGCATTTTCTTGCTTAATCTTCCCAGAAACTCATGAGATTGGTCATATTGGTGTCTTCCCCAAAGTGAGGCTTGCAGAAGTGAAGCAGGTGGCCCCAGGGCCCAAGAAGAGATTTGTACCTGGGTGGGTCCATATTCCAGAGCCACCCTCCTAAGCCCTGCACCGTGCTTCCAAAGAAGGTGTGGGTAAGGAAGGTTCCATTGGTTTGTCATTGCAGAAGTCAGCAAGTGTTTAATCTTTGACATATAGTTTTAGGGAGATCCTAAAGGTTCCCAAGTGAAAAAGATTCTAAGTTCATTTAATTTTTGTGTTGAGAAGCCAGAGCTGGTGTGTTCAATTAAGAATATGCAGGTTAGGACTTCCCTGGTGGCGCAGTGGTTAAGAATCTGCCTGCCAATGCAGGGGACACGGGTTCGAGCCCTGGTCTGGGAAGATCCCACATGCCGCGGAGCAACTAAGCCCATGAGCCACAACTGCTGAGCCTGTGTGCCACAACTACTGAAGCCTGTGTGGCTAGAGTCCATGCTCGCAACAAGAGAAGCGCACCGCAGTGAAGAGTAGCCCCCGCTCGCCGCAACTAGAGAAAAGCCCACGTGCAGCAACGAAGACCCAACGCAGCCAAAAATAAATAAATTAATTAATAAAAAAAAAAGAAGAATATGCAGGTTAGAGGAGGCACAAGCCACCTACATGGACTGAGGTCAGCAGGTACTTCCTCAGCGTCCGAGCTCCCACTTTGGGGAAGTGAAAACCCTGGGATTGTTTTGGTTGAAGGGACAATTTCAGTAAACCAACACAGAGGAAGTAAAAATAACAATTTGTTACTTATACATCCCAGAAACAGGGTGAGGGGCGGGGGGTTGGTGGCACAATGGGCCAGGGGAAGGGCAGCCCTCAGTCCCAGCTCATCAGTGGGCAGGACAGAGAGAGCAGGGTAGCAGGCACCTAGTGCTTACCAGGTGGTTGGGGCAGAGGTCACTAATTTTTTTTCTTTTTTTCTGAACACCACTTTTATTTAATATGCACCACATGCACATGATGCAGGCAGGGAGAGGTTATGAATCCATGCATTGAAGGTGAGACCAACTGGGACTACTGTCAAATGTGTGCTGAGTCAATTAGGATGTTGCTCAAAGTTCTTTATACTTAATGGTTTCCTCGAAAATAAGTGCAGAAGCAGAAATGTGTACACGCCCCAAAGCATCTTCTTCATTTGGTTTCCTGTGCTTTCTTTGCATTCTGTTTTTCTTTTGCCTTTTCTACTAGTGGTATTAACTGCTGGTGTTCTGCTAAAGTCTTTAAGAATTCCATAATGAACGGCAGATAATTATGCTTCTGATATTTTCAGTCTTACATCTTTTTAATTTCTGTACTTCTTCAATAAGCATCTGATTTTTGGCAACCTCTGACTGAATAGCACTTAACATGTTATTACCCTGATCTGTATCCATGGGTTCCTCCTCAGCAAGTTGTCTTTGTAACTCTTCTATCTTCTGTTCATATATCATTTTTCTGTCAGACACAATGGCCATTAAGTTAAATTGAATTTCACCTTCACTGTACTTTTGTATCCTTTTTTCTATAACTGGCCTCACTGCGCTGATCCAGTCATCTTGATGACATGCACCTAAATCAGTGGGTCCTTCTCTTAGTCCATCTAATTCATACAGTCTTCCATTACTAGGAACATAACTGACAAAGTGAAAAGCATCTTCTTTTGCTGATGTCTTTGCATCAAATTCAAACATCTGCTGTCTGGCGAAACTGTTGTATACTTGTCGAATCACATCCGAATTACTCAGTGCCAGACCTTTCATAGCTGCATCAAAACTTTGTGAAAATTCTTTAAACCCTGATAATGTCTCTCCTAAATGGACATCTTGATGGGTACAGTTCAATAACACACTTACTATGGCTTGAGTAGCACAAGCATTATTAATTACCCGCTTGGCAAAAAATATCGTGTCAAGTCTGGAGTGTTGAACCACAGAGCCTGCTGGTTCTTCTCCTTGCTGCCACTTGAAAAGAAAAATCAGGGCTTCCCTGGTGGCGCAGTGGTTAAGAATCCGCCTGCCAATGCAGGGGACAGGGGTTCAAGTCCTGGTCTGGGAAGATCCCACGTGCCGCGGAGCAACTAAGCCCGGGCACCACAACTACTGAGCCTGCACTCTAGAGCCCGTGAGCCACAACTACTAAGCCCACATGCCACAACTACTGAGCCCGTGGGCCTGGAGCCCGTGCTCCACAACAAGAGAAGCCACCGCAATGAGAAGCCCGCGCACCGCAACGAAGAGTAGCCCCCGCTTGCCCCAACTAGAGAAAGTCTGTGCACAGCAACGAAGACCCAACGCAGCCAAAAATAAATAATAAAATTAAAATTAAAATTAAAAAAAAAGAAAAATCAACCCATGAACTGGCTTTAATTTTTCAAAATTCTCAGGCTCTAAACTCCCTATTTCTTCTACTTGGGCTCCTCGGCAACTGAATGCTTTAATGAGCTCAGTGAAGACCCAGGGTCACTTTCCACGCAGTGCCACTCTCTGGCATTGCCCATCATGCCCTCTCCCCCACCACTCCATCCGCTGCCGGCCACTGGGATCGGCACACCCGCACTGGCTCGTCAACCCCACATCCCCCCGCCTACTCCGTCACTAATTTTTCAAGGGCTCAACGCTTAAGTGGTTATTTTAAAAGGTGCCCCCCAAAAAGCAAAGCAGGAACTTCGGGTGGGAATCCCAAACTCAGACCCTTATCTAAATGTCCAGACTGTGGGTGTGAGCAGATTTGTCATACGGTAAAGTGCCGAGGCAGCAACTCCAAGGAGTTGTTTTTCTCATCACAACTTTAAAAAGAGTGCCATGCCTTGCTTCGAGAACCAAACAAGTCCTCCTTGAATGTTGCCACGTCAGAAGGTCACGGGTCTGCCAGCGAGTGGAGCAAAAGCTTGTGGTGAATCGTGTCAGGATTTCTCAGAATCATATTGTGCTGTGTTTCAGACACGTCTCGAGAACGGAATGCAGCGAGTCACAGGGACATTGTGCTTGCTGGGCAGTGGAGCCTAACTGAGAGGGGACGCCCCCCAACACACTTTTTTTTTTTTTTTTTTTTGGTTTTGAAGTAAGCACAACCCTCTGGTGATTCTTTTTTTTTAAGGAATTCCTTTATTTTTTATTTATTTATTTATTTATTTTTGGCTGTGTTGGGTCTTCGTTTCTGTGCGAGGGCTTTCTCTAGTTGTGGCGAGCGGGGGCCACTCTTCATCGCGGTGCGCGGGCCTCTCACTATCGCGGCCTCTTTTGTTGCAGAGCACAAGCTCCAGATGCGCAGGCTCAGTAGTTGTGGCTCACGGGTCTAGTTGCTCCGTGGCATGTGGGATCTTCCCAGTCTCGGGGCTCGAACCAGTGTCCCCTGCGTTGGCAGGCAGATGCTCAACCACTGCGCCACCAGGGAAGCCCTGGTCATTCTTAATAGAGACCAGGATATTGAAGAATGTTTCTCCACTCTGGTAAAAACAATAGTGCCAACATGATAACATATGGCCACTCTCCTTCCACTTCAGTGTTGGAGTGGGGGGGGGGGTGCAAAAGGGGTGGGTGGGGACTGTGGCAAACCGGTGAGCCCCCTCAGGTGGGCAGCTCCACCCAGAAACTGTGACTGGCGTCTTACAGGCACACTGGCTCAGCATTGTCAGGCCTCCCAATGTTTCCAAGAGAAGCTGGAAATGCAGATTTTTATGTGAAATCTCTCCAGTTTTCAACGCTCGCTCACTTTTCTTTCACATACCGTGACAGCCAAATGCAACTTGCCTGTGGGTTATCAGTTTCAAGTACCTGGAATAGTTGTTTGGAACTGACCAGTCTTCCTGGTCTCCCATCTCTGCTCTGCCCCTTATTAACTGTGTTAACAAGAGGATTGATCTCTCAGTTATTTAATACCTCAGTTTCCTTATCTGTCAAATGGAGATAGGAATTTTACCTATTTCTGAGCATTGCTGTGAGGATTAAGGAGAAAGCCTGGGAAGCCGGTGCTGGGTACCTAGCAAGTGCATGGTAAACATTAACTCGTATCATTATTTGTGGTCTCCTTCCATAAGTGCAGGGTGACCGTATGTCCTAGTTTGCCTGGGACAGCCCTGGCTCAAGCTTGTTGTAGTGCTGTAATTATTAGTAACTCCCCTTCTCATTCTCAACATGAGACTAAATGATATGGTCAACTTATATAAGCAGATACTGGGGTGATGCTGTTCGGGACTTGAATAAGGTTTAGTCCTAATGGAAAGGTCATGGTTCCAGTTGTTTGAATGTCCTTGGACAAGTCACTTAACCTTTCTGTGTTTCAGTTTCCAAATTCTAAAGGACTGACAAGATGAATTCTAAGACCCTCCGGTTCATGTTCATTCTGTCATTCGACATTTACCGTGAGTCCAGACTATGGCAGGCAAACTCTGGGGATATGGAGAGGCCAAGGATAGAACCTGAGCCCTCAAGGGGCACTTAGCCAACGAGGAACTCATTGTGTTGTGTGAATGGGGGGGGGGGGATCCTACCGTTTTTTCTATATTATTTGAAAGACTGTTAGTTAGAAATTGTTGGGCTTCCCTGGTGGCGCAGTGGCTAAGAATCCGCCTACCAATGCAGGGGACACAGGTTCGAGCCCTGGTCCCACATGCCACAGAGCAACTAAGCCCGTGCGCCACAACTACTGAGCCTGCGCTCTAGAGCCCGCGAGCCACAACTACTGAAGCCCGTGTACCTAGAACCCATGCTCTGCAACAAGAGAAGCCACCGCAATGAGAAGCCCACATGCCGCAACTAGAGAAAGCCCGTGCGCAGCAACAAAGACCCAACGCATCCAAAAAAAAAAAAAAAAAAGAAAAATTGTTCATAAAATAGTTCTTGCGAATCCAGTGGTTTATATTTGAAACCTCAATTTCTCACAAACAAATCATTAGATTTTAGTTTAATTCTCCACACGTTTCTCTTTCTTTGTTTGAAAAAAACTTCACTGTGGAAAATACAGAAAGGCCTAAAGGAGATTTTTTCTTCCTTTCTGTTGACTCTGCAGTAAGCAGTAGGGGGGCGGGGGGGGCTTCTAGTATTTTAGCTTTAAGTTACTGCCCCCCGCTCACTTCTGCAGCCACTTTGGCAAAGCTAAATTTTTTTTTGGTTTGGCCAGCTGAACCAACCCTCCCCGCCCCCCCCCCCCCCCGCAGTGAAAGCGAGGAGGCCTAACCACTGGACCGCCAGGGAATTCACCAAACTAAATTGTTTAAAAGTTGCTCTCTCTCAGTTTGTCCCGGTGTCTCCTTTATTATAAATCCTCTCACTCATTTATTTACTCATCCTAAATCAGAGGTAGGGAGCATCTAATCGAGCGCTGGGGCTGGGGCTCTCCTATCCGTGCTTTTATGAAATAATCTGCTGACGACTCCCACGGGTAAGTGAAACAAGTGTGGCTCTGCGGAGGCCGGGGCGGCTGCGTTAACGAGCCGGCGGGCACTGCTGTCCCGGCTGTGATCGCTGCGCGCGGGCGGCGGGCGCGTGATTTCTGCGCCGGGACGGCTACGCCCCCACCCACGCGCGCTCCCTTCCAGAGGCGAATGCGGAGCTGGGCCCGGCCCCAGCCACGGGTCCTGGATCCTGCCGTTCGCTGGCTGGTCAGTGAGGTTGGATTGTCCTGGCCCAGAAGGCCACTTCCTGCCACGACCGGAGCCGGCCGTTGTTGTGAAAGTTGCCCCCCGGGGAAGGAAGTGGCTTTGGGCTGTTTATTTTGGCTGCGGGCTAGCAGACGGCGCCGGAGGCCGCCGAGCCGGGGTTCGCAGAGCTGGGCTGGGGAGCCTGGCGGACCTCGTGGCCGCGGCGGGGCTGGGGGAGGGGTCTGCGCCCAGACGCCCCGGGCCGCGTCGCGCCGCGGAGATGGGGGCGCATCGCGGAAGGAGGGCGCACGGCCTAGGTGGGGGGGCGCACTGGGGAGGAGGGCGGGCGCAGCGGCCGCGAAGGCCCGGAACTCCGAGGGCGGGCGGGGCCCAGCACCTCGGGTCCTGAAGGCGGGCGTGAGGGAGGATGGGGTCAAGGTGGGCCCGCCCCTGGGATGCTCCGGTAGAGGAAGAGACGTGGGGACCAGGCAGGGGAGCGAGGCTGCGGGAGCTGCCCGTGAGCAGAGGGGTGCGGGGTCCCCCCAGAGGTTAGAGGCGAAATGGGGCTCGGCACTCCCCGCCCTTCCTAGCCTTCGTACAAGATGGGGCCTGGGAAAGGACAGGCCGAAAATATCGTGATGCTTTAGTCTGAGAAGACAAAAGACAGCGGGGCATGAGATCAAACACTCTTAAATCGCCACGGGGGGAAGGTCAGGGCGGGTGAGGATTTGCGTCTCCGAGAGACCCAGCGGCCAGCTCCCCTCAGCCGGCACCACCTGGGGGACCCAGGCAGAGTCGTGGGAGGGTGAAAGCTGCCTTTCCGAATTTACCCGAATTCCCATCCCCCCTTCACACCATCCTCTTGCCTGCATTAGGTGACGAGCCCATCTCTTAACCCATTCTCTGCCAGAGTTTGCTTTAACATCTTAATAGAACACAGCATATCACATCGTGCAACACAGACATTTTAAGGGGGGAGAAGAGCGTCTCTAGAAACATAGAGGAGGTTTACCGCTGCTGGAGAGACTGAGAGAGACACGGCACACAAGCGTGCGTGTGGCAGCCGCGGAGCCTCCGTGGGGCTGTGTGTGTTCGGTTTTGTCTCATGCTCTGTAAGCGATGGGGGGCCAGCAGTTTGGCCTGGCTGGGGTGGAAGGGCTGCTGGGGACGAGGCCGGAGAGTGTGAAAAGCCTGGAGGGTGGACGGTAGAGGGGGAAGCCCACGCTAGCCCAGGATTTTGGTGGGGCTGCTGCACAGTTGGGCAGGGTATTGGGCCTCAAAGGCATGTGACTCCCCTGCCCTCCATGGAAGGAAAGCCCTGCCGCCCCCCAGGTCCAGTGTGCGTGCAGGGACATGGACACAGCCTCTAGCAGAGGGTGGCGCAGGGTGGGATGCCCGGTCCCCAGGGTTGGCCCCTCCGCAGGGCGGAGCTGGCAGCTTCTGCTGACTCGGACGTTTCCAGGCCTGGCCTCAGGGCCAAGTGGCTCATTGAAAACAGCTGCTCCTTTTGGCTGGCAGCCCTGCGGGCGGCCCGTGGCTCTCCCTGGGATGACCCCTGGCCTCTGCGTGGCCTGGGGAGGGGTGCTGAAGGGGGAGACGGCCGGGGAGGGGGGCGGGTGGGGAGGGGAGAGGCTCAGCGGCTGGAGGCCACCCTGCCCCGCCCTCTGGGACCAAATATGGTCAGCTTCCCCGGGCTCGCCAGCTGGTCCCTGGTCCCCAGCTCTCTAGGAGCTGAGCCAGGCTGTTCGCTGGGTCCCCAGTCTTTGATTCTGCCATTCCCCGAACTTGGAACACCCTTCACGTCCTTGTCTCTGCTTGCGCCTTTCAGGGTTTTGTTTGACATGCCCCTCGTTCAGTATATTTGTGGAGAGTCTGCTGTGTGCCAGGCACTGTGCTAGAGTGAACTTCCCCTCCGCTTCCTTCAGTGTGATGTCTTCAGCTTGTGATGGGGAACAGCCGTCTCATCGGAGGTCAGACCTCTGGCTGCCTCTGCTGCTGGGTTGAGTCCGGGAAGCTGCAGGGACAGCTGAGAGGTTTGCTGCCGGGAAACAGACAGTTGTGAGCCTCTGCACTCAGCCTCAGGACCAGCACATTGTGTGTACCTTACAGCAGACGGGAAAGGAAAGGAGGCCACAGTGACCCTCAACCCGGAGGGAGGAGGTGGGGTTACTCAGTGTAGGGCAGATAGCTTTAAAACCCAGTTACCTCTGAGCACAGGAATAAATTTCCAGGGTGATGCCCTGGATGTCTGAGAAGCAAGGAAGTATGGACTCCACACCAGAAAGGTTCCTTCAGTTACCTGGGAAATCCATTTCTATTCATTTACCCCCAACCATGTGGTATAAAGTAGATCTGACTGTTTTGCACACTTGTTGATCTGTTGCTTGTAATGTTTTCATAGATTGCTTTGTGAGTTCTGCATCTCTAGCTTCACTGTAAACATCTTGAGGGCAGAAGCCATATCCTTAATTTCCCCGTAGTATCTAGTTCAGTGTTTCATAAATGCTTGTCATTGTCATGAGTGAGAAAGTCTCTGGGGGAGCAGCCGGAGACGTGATCAAGAGGATGCGGTGGGTCCAGCCTCCAAGCACCTCCTCTGACGTGGCCCAGATGCAGCCACCGGCCCAAGAAGCCCATCATTGGTCTGACGGTCAGAGGGGACCCTGGAACAATGCCTCCAGGGGAGTAAGGAGCATGGACCAGTGTTCCAGACTGGTCATGGACCTAGGGTTGTGTGTTTGTCAGGATTCTTTGGTTACAAGGACAAAAGCGCGATGAAAACCAGCTCAGAAAAAAAAAAAAAGGGGGGGGGGGATGTGGCTGCAAATGATCCTGAGTGATGCACAGTGCGGAGGAAGAGCCGCAGGAACCCAGGGGCTGGGGCTGGACGTTCTGCATCACAAGGACTCACTTCCTCTCCTTCCATCTCTCAGCTCTGCGTCTCTTTCCATATTATCTTCTTGCTTGCTTACAGCAGAAAGATCTTTTCCTCATGGTAGGAAACGTGGCCGTTGGCAGCCCCAGTTTAGCCACGTGAACAGAGAGAGGAGACGTCAGGGTTCCAGGAGAGACTCTGATCAGCCCTGTTTAAGTGCCAATCACTGTAGCCAGGGGGATGGTTTGAGTTAAGTGCCAATCACTGTAGCCAGGGGGATGGTTTGAGTTAAGTGCCAATCACTGTAGCCAGGGGGATGGTTTGAGTTAAGTGCCAATCACTGTAGCCAGGGGGATGGTTTGAGTTAAGTGCCAATCACTGTAGCCACGGGGATGGTTTGAGTTAAGTGCCAATCACTGTAGCCAGGGGGATGGGCATGATTATTGGCCAGTAGTGAACCTCGTGCCCACTCACATAGCTAGAGATGCAGGAAAATACTTTATAAATAATAAGGGGAAGAGGGTGGGAAGTTTGCTAGGTAGACAAAAACAAAGACCAGAGACTATGGGCAGCTCCACGAGGTCAGGGATTCCGTTATCGTCTCCGTATGTTCCATGCAGAGCCCGGCTCCCACCAGCCCGTATGGTGACAGGGGCTGGGTTGTATCTGGGTGGCTCATCCTTACACCCTCTGTGCCTGGCACCCTGCCTGGCACCTATGAGAATCTCAGGGAATATTTGTTGAACAAATGAATGAATGATGTGCAGTTGCTGTTCGATGCACAGTTCCCTGCCTGGCCTCGTTCATTCATTCACTCCCTGAACAAGTGCATCGTGGCCCACAGCCGGGTGTCTGGTGTTGTGGTGTTGGGGTGGTTGCCATCCAAATACAAGGGGTCATCTTTGTCCTTGCTGAGGACCCTACCAAGGTCCTAGTGAGGGCCACTCCCACTCCCTGCACTGCCACCTGAGGCTCCCCAAGTGAGTGGAGCGAGGCTAGGGGGCTGGGTGGGGCTGGAGGGGACCTTCTTGGGAGGTGGGGGGCACAGGCCTCTGCACTTTGAGCTCCCTCTGCCGCTTCCTGTGTGCCCACCGAGACCGCAGATGCAAAGAACACAGAGGCAGTTCTCAAAATGCCTGGTTCCCTTCCCTCTCGCCTGAGCGCTTTTTTTTCATCTCTGCTTCCATTGGCCCCTGGAGAAACAGCTTCCTTCCTCCCGCCCCTCAACTCTGGAAAATGCTCTCCCTAGAGCCCCCCAGCCCCCTGCTTAGCAAAGCCCCTGGGTTCCACCGCTGAGAATTGCCCTCAGCCTCCCCGCTGCTCCCAGATTCCTTATCCTTTTCTCATTTGCTGCCGCCGCCGCCGCGGCAGTTCTGTGACCCGCATTCCTCACCTTTTGCCTCCTCCGGGTCCTCAGTGACTTCAGACTCTGAAGACTCAGCTCTCTCCGCCACCCCCGGACACCTGGACTTGAAGGGCTCATTTGCCCTCATGTCCTGCTGTGTCCAAGCCCACTGTTCTCTAACTAGGATGGTGCTGTGTGTTCCCTCGTGTTCCCTGCGTTGCCTGGGACATACCGTGCACATAGCAGGCGCTCCAGGTAGATATGTGGGTTTGAACCCAGAACCTAGGACAGCAGAGTGAGGCGGGGACTTGCAGCTGTGATCCGTGTGCCAGAGGAGGAAGCGGAGGCCTGGGGAGGTACTGCCATTGGCCATCCTGCTCTCTTCCCCTCTGGGCCTCAGTTTCCTCATCTGCCACGTGGTGAGAAGGTGGCGTCTCCCGACCACGTGGGCCTCTTTCAGACCCTTCATGTGCCATTTGTTACGACCGCACAGCTTGGCTAGAATTGATGTAGACCATGCGTGGGTTTTCTGGTCAGGGAGGAAGGGGAGATGCTGTCCCCCTGGGCTGCTGTGGGCGCCTGTGACGTTTTGAGCTGCACGTCTAGCCCCATCTCCAAGAGCACCTATAAAAGCAAGCACTACTTTCTGCCTTTTCTGGTCCCACGCCCTTTCCCTACCCCCTGCCAAGGGCCACTTTCTGTTATTACTGACTGTCCTTGCTGGAGTGGAGTTTCTGAGAATCAAATGCCCAATCCAATCAAATGCTCAGACAGGCCTGGATCAAGTCCTGGGCCAGTTTATGGTTCCTGGAGGGGGGCCGGAAGGGAAGGTTGGGGTGAGGGCAGGGGGGGAGGATTAGCTGTGGCAGTCGCCCTCGTTGGTCCTTTAGGAAGTCACCCGGGGGCCGGAAGGGAAGGTTGGGGTGAGGGCAGGGGGGGAGGATTAGCTGTGGCAGTCGCCCTCGTTGGTCCTTTAGGAAGTCACCCGTGTCTTGCCCAGAGAGGACCCCCATCCTGGTGTTGTCAAAAGAATAGAGTAACCAGTGTCCCTCCCCACTGGCCTTCCCACTGTGGAGTTTCAAACATGCAGCGATAGGAGATGTGGGCGCTCTGTTTTAGGAAAATGAATTTGGCAGCCGGGAGAAGGAGTAGAAAGTTAGACGGGTTGGTTGTGATATTTAGGCATGAAATTCATTCATTCATTCGTTATTTTATTAAGTATTACCATGTGTCGGGCAGAGTTATAGGTACCGGGGAATATAGTGTGAAGATGAAGTCCATGGAAGCTTCTGAACAAGAGGGGAGACAAAATAAAACCAGGTCAGATCATGAGCTCTGGTTCTGGAAATGGCAGATTAGCTTGTATTAGTCTAATTCTCTGGCCAAGAGTCCTTATCGACTAAGGACAAAATATAAAATACAGTGGTTTGAGGGCAATCAAAACCAGACAGATGCTGGGGAGGAAACAGTCCTTGAAAGAGAAGAGGCAGATGAGTGACTGGTTCACTTCAGCAGCTTTTCCTCCTGAGAGCACTGCCCAGTCTGCGGAGCTCAAACATCTTTACTGGTCAGAGTGCGGGGCTACCAGAAAAGCTAAAAATCAAGAGGGAAAATCCTGGAAAGGCAGGAGATGTCCTCCTACAGATTCTCAAATCCTTGGCAGCTCGTAAACTGTGCGTGGGCAGAGTGAAGCTTTAAGGAACCCAGCAAGAAACAGCAGCTGGGAGGAAGAGATTGCAGTTGCTGCCTGGTGCTGAGGAAACAAGAGTTTGGAATTCAAGTTCCACCAAGTTAGAGGAGCTTAGTAATTGCCTAAGGTTTTCTTTTAAAACTCTAGAAGGCCTTATCTGTGATTAAACCCAAGGCTAAGGGCCACACCTTAAGACTAAACAGAAAAACCCAAACAACCCCACCCTAGCAAAACTTAAAACCAAGCCTCTACGGGATCAAGATGATCCACCAGTAATTTAACTGCCTGCCACAACAAAACTCAACATTCTTTTTAGGAAGATAAGAAATCCAGACTCCCTGTAACATGTCATCTACAAGTCCAATATGCAAAAAAAAAAAAAAAATCCAGACTCCTTGTAACATTAGCCACTATGTCCAGTATGTAATAAAAATTACTAGACATGCAGGCAGCAGGAAAAAGTGACCCATAATCAACAGAAAAAATAGTCAGTAGGCCCAGACTCACAGATAACCCGGATGTTGGAAAAAATACCAGATAACAATAACTGCTGTGAAGAGAATTATGCTAGGGAGTAACTGTGGTTACCACTTTAGATTGGGAGATCAGGGAGGGCCTCTCTAAAGATGTGACTTTTTTTGAAATGTGAAATGCCAGGCAGAGGGAGCAGTGCAAAGGCCCTGAGGCAGGAAAGAGGCCTGTTCAAGAAGGGGCAAGGAGGTCCTTGACTTGAATAAGGGAGAGAAGTACGATCTGAGATCAGACTGGTAAGCAGGACCAGAACATGCAGGGTCTTGTGGCTCATAGTAAGTAGTTTGAATTTTATTTGCAGAATGATGAATTGCCTTTGAAGGCAGGAGAGAGACTTATCTGACTTATATTGCTTTTTCTTTTACTATGAGAGAGGCTGTCATTTCAAATATTTAAGAGCCAATTGCATTTCTTTTTTTTTTTTTAGCTGTGTATACATATCTTTTATTCATTTTCTACTATCTTGGTGCCATTTTACTCATAATTTATTGTATTTTTTATAAAAGCTCTTTTCATTTTAGGCAATGAACTATTTGCCTCTAGTTAGTTACACATATTTTTGTCACTTGAAATTTGATTTTTTATGGCATTTTTCATGCCATGAAAAAATTATTGTTATTGAAGTTATCGCTGTTTTCCTTATGACCTTCAACACTCCAATATTATTTAAAAAAATTTTTTTTACAACTTATTTACATCTTTAAAAGATCATGCTGTCTGGCCATGAAGAATGACTTATAGAGGAATGCGAAGGCCAGCATGGTGGAACAGAAAGGTCTGGGGTTTGGACTCAGAAGACTGGGGCCAAATTTCAGCCTTGTGACTCTGGTCAAATTGTTCTACTACCCTTAGTCAAATACTTTGCCTATAATATGGAATCATCATCATCATCATCAACATTTATGGTGCTCTTACTGTGTGCTAGACCCCGTTCCAAACACTTTACATGTCTTATCTCATTTAACCTTTACAGTAGTCTCATGATGAGGAAACCAAGCAGTGTGCCCAACTCACACATTAAGTGGCAGAGCAGGGATTTGAACCCTGGCAGTCAGACTCATGCTTTCAAGGCATGAAAATAACCCTGAAGAGCCAGTGGATGCAGACGTGCTTTGGACACTGAGATGTGCTGCATGTGTGTGTCGTGTACTAAGTGGCAGCTAAGGAACAAGAAGGAGGTGGTGAAACGTGGGTGTCACAGAGACCTGGGTTTGCTTACTGGCTGTTTGGTACCATGAGTGGGTCACTTCACAGCTCAAACTCATGTCAGTTTCGTCCTTTCTCTCTCCCTTTCTCTCTCTCTCTCAAACACTTTAAGACATAATAACAGCTTTGAGATGCAATTCACATATTGTAAAACTCACCCATTTAAAATGTGCCTTTAATTGGGTTTTAGTATGTTCACAGAATTGTGCAACTATCATGACAATCTAATTTTAGCACATTTTCATCACCCCCCAAAGAAACCCTGTACCTTTCCCCAGTCACTCCCCATTCCCATCACCCCAACCCAGCCCCAGGCAACCATTGATCTACCTCCTATAAATTTAAATCTTGATTTCTTCATCTGTAAAGTAGGTGTGCAGGGGGCAGGTTGGATTTCAACGTCTTTCATAGAGTGTCTGCTCAGTGAGGTGATGGTTGAGAAGATGCAGGATTGGGGAAGCCAGAAAGCTAAGCTCTGTCTAAAATCTAAGGAGTGAGATGGTTATGGGACATGAATGGTTGGGTTTTGCTGGGGGCGGGCGTGGTGAGTGGTTTGGGAAGATTCTAAATGAGAGGAAAAGATGGAGCCACTGAATCTGAGGAGCAGGAGGGAAGAGTGAGACAAAACGACTCCAGGCTGGAGAACTTTGGCGGAAAAACAACGCCATGTAACAGAGGTTGGGATAAAGGTTGCAGCGTGGTGCGTGATGTGAACACCTTCACCGTCCTCGTAAGATCTTCAGAAAAGTAAACAGTTCCCAACTTGCCATATGGAGTTGGGTTTGCTTTGGGGGGGGTGGGACGGAAGGCTGAGTCCTGCCTTCAGGTGGCATGGGGCTAGAACAGAGGCTGGTCGCGCAGGCTCTGCCTTGACTGGGCACAGGGGGACAGCAGTGCCTCTTGCCAACCCCCAAAGGGCCAGCAGTGAAGACTGAGTGATTTATCATATGAGAGAAGCCTCACAACCCAGCACCGGGATCACGGTCAGTGTCTGCAGGCGGCCTGGCCGTCAAGGGCGGCCAGGAGACCCCTGTGATGGCCTCGTGTCCTGCCTTCCCTTCCAGAACCCAACGTCTTCCTCATCTTCAGCCATGGGCTGCAGGGCTGCCTGGAGACCCAAGGTGGGCAAGTCCGAGTCTCCCCAGCCTGCAATGCCAGCCTTCCTGCCCAGCGCTGGAAGTGGGTCTCCCGAAACCGGCTCTTCAACCTGGGCACCATGCAGTGCCTGGGCACAGGCTGGCCGGGCACCAACACCACCGCCTCCCTGGGCATGTACGAGTGTGACCGGGAGGCACTGAACCTTCGCTGGCACTGTCGCACACTGGGTGACCAGCTGTCCCTGCTCCTGGGGGGCCGTTCCAGCAACACGTCCAAGGCTGGCACCCCTGAGCGCGGCGACCAGACCCGCAGTGGCCAGTGGCGCATCTATGGCAGCGATGAGGATCTGTGTGCTCGGCCCTACTATGGTGAGAGGCTGCTGGCAGGGCAGGGCTGGGGCTCCTCGTGTCCGGGGCCTAGAGCCACAAGGGCAGATGCTGGGGTGGCAAAACCTTGGCCTCCGCAGACCTCTGGCAGTCACCTCTTTCATTGCAATGGGAAGCATTTTGGAATAATTGAGAAAAAGAACTTCAAAGCATATAATTTGCTTTTTAAAAAATTACAAAGTTAATACACTCTTGTAAAGACCTTGGACAGTACAACAGTGTATAACGTAAAATCAAATGAGAAATCCCTTCCCCCAGGCCCACTCTTCAGGGGAGACCCCAGGGTAATCCTCCACAGGTGTCTTGACCCCCATTTTGCAGCGGTGAACAGGAACCAGAGTCACCCAGTGAGGGAGGCCTTTCCTGGTGGGCAGCTCCATCCTAAGGGTCCTTTTCTGGGAGTTCCAAGATAGAATTTGGCGTGAGGGGCAGCTGGATTTTGGACAGGCATTAAGGGGCGCTGCGGGGCCCCCTTCCCAGCCCTATGGGATGAGCGGTAGGACCTCTCCCAGGCTCCTGGGCTGACCTGACGGCAGAGGGAGCGTTAAAGCCACTGTCTGGTGCCACTGCCCCTCCCCCTCTCTGATGACCCCCTGCCCACCCCGGCTCCCAGGGTTAGAGGGGGTTTCGTGTGAGGGATAGGCAGCCTCTGGGGTCCAGATGCCAAGGTCTCGGCTCCCCTCTCCTGCAGAGGTCTACACCATCCAGGGCAACTCCCACGGGAAGCCGTGCACCATCCCCTTCAAGTATGACAACCAGTGGTTCCACGGCTGCACCAGCACAGGCCGTGAGGACGGGCACCTGTGGTGCGCCACCACCCAGGACTACGGCAAGGACGAGCGCTGGGGCTTCTGCCCCATCAAGAGTGAGAGCGGAGCGGGCGGGGCTGGCGGGAGGCTGGCCCTGGGGGGGCGGGGGGCGGAACTTGCGGGTTAGAGTGGGAAGTGGCCTCTCCTCGTAGCACGGGGCAGCCTGAGTGGGGTCTCTGCGCTCCTTGAGGGACCCCCTGTGGGCCCTGCAGGAGAGGGCTGGGGAGCGACCCACGTTCGGCTGTCGTGGTGGCAGGTAACGACTGTGAGACCTTCTGGGACAAGGACCAGCTGACGGACAGCTGCTATCAGTTTAACTTCCAGTCTACGCTCTCCTGGAGGGAGGCCTGGGCCAGCTGTGAGCAGCAGGGGGCGGATCTGCTGAGCATCACGGAGATCCATGAGCAGACCTACATCAATGGTGAGGCTGGGGGCAGGGCAGCGTGGCAGGCACCTGAGACCTGTCCGCACCTTTGGAGGGCCCTGAGCCCTTTCTGCTGGTGGGGGTGAGGATGCTGTCGGTGGGGCGGAGGGTGGAGGGCCAGGGATGGGGCGACCTCCTCCTCACTGTCGCCATCTTGCTGTCAGGGCTCCTCACTGGCTATAGCTCCACACTGTGGATTGGCCTTAACGACCTGGACACCAGCGGAGGCTGGCAGTGGTCGGACAACTCGCCTCTCAAGTACCTCAACTGGGAGAGTGGTGAGGCGCGGGGTCTGGGGCGCAGGGCGGCCAGGGGACCACCCCACAGGCACTTGGTCTCCTATTTACTCCTTCGCTGGTACCCTACTCCAGGCGAGCAGTGAGGATGGGGGCAGATTTCCACTCCCTTCTGGACTGGGCGCCACTGGTCCATGGCGTGTGTCGTCTGAATTAGGAACCGATGCCCTTTCCTCGGGGTACAGGGCCTGGGAGGGGGACTGGATCTTATTCTCCACGCACCCCTTCAGCCGCGGGCACCGGGGCACTGAGCGCACCAGCAGCCTGGCCAGGCCGGGCGGCCGGGCGGGCGGGGCTGGAACGGGTTGCGGCGCAGAGGGGTCAGGACCACGTGGGCCCAGGTGAGGCAGCAGGAGGGCCGAAGCGGGGCGCTGGGCATCTGAGCTGGCTCAGGTCTCCCGAGGGAGCACGAGGTTCGGGGTAGGGCTCCCGGGCCAGGGGGTGAGTTTCTCTCTCCTGGGGCGCTGGCGCCCTGCCCTCCCCACAGATCAGCCGGACAACCCGAGCGAGGAGAATTGCGGAGTGATCCGCACGGAGTCGTCGGGCGGCTGGCAGAACCGCGACTGCAGCATCGCGCTGCCCTACGTCTGCAAGAAGAAGCCCAATGCCACGGCCGCCGAGCCCCCGCCTCCCGGTGAGCCGGGCAGCCGCGGGGCGTGTGGGTGGGGCTCGTCAGGGCCGCAGCCGCCGGCGGCCCAGCCTCCCAGCACAGGGGGCTCTGATCCTCCCTGTTCTTTAATGGTTCAGCTGAAGTCTGAACAAACTGAAATGCGCCATTAATAAGTTCCGGGAACGTTCGTTGAAAACAGTGTTCAGTGCCTCCTGACTCACCGTGTCCTCGTGGTGGTCACAGTCTGCTGGAGGTGACAGACATCTCAACATTCAATTGGAATATCCTGAGTTATGTGCTATTATAAAACACATGTATAATACATATCAGAGGGGCCAGAGAAGAAATTGATTAAGCTCCAGAGACTTAAGGAGGGTTTCCTGGAAGTGACATTGGATTTGGGCCTTTCAAGTTGAGTGTAAGTTTAAAAAGGCATAAAGAGGTGTGAGGGAAGGGCATTCCTGGCAGAGGGGACTGCAGGTGCAAAGGCACGGAGGCCTGGAAGTTCACAGCAGCTTTAAGGACGGTGAGTATTGCTCCCTAAGGGTTAGAGTATAGGCGCTAACTACTTAAAGTGTGGTCCGCCGTCCAGCAGCACAGCGTCACCTTCCCAGGTGATGTTACAAATGCGCGTTATAAATGTAGAATCTCAGGTACCCCCCCCCCCCCCCCCAGTTAATTGAATTAGAATCTGCATTTCCCAAGATCCTTAGGCGATTCATGTGCAGGTACAGTTTGAAAAGTACTGGATTAGAGGGCATGGGAACAAGAACAGTTCAGAAAGGCAGGTTGCAGCCAGTTCTTGAAGGATGGCGGCTTCTGGGTGAAATTTGGGTGGAGCCGGGTAGGCTGTGGGAGCCTTTGCAGACTTTTAAGGCAGGGAGTGTCTTGCTCACATTTGTGATTCACCGAGATAGCTCTAGAGGCCGGCACTGCTTTGGGGTGTGGCCTTGGGCCGGCAGCTTAGTCTCAGAGGTGCAAATTGAGGATACACTCAAACCCATTGCAGGGTTGCTATAAGACTGGAGACCTGGCCAGGCTTAAAGGAGCGTCTCCTTAAGTTGGAGGGGCTACTGCAGGAGTCCAGTAGCCATGGGGTGAAGACGGGATTTGTACAAGGAAAATACAGCAAAACCAGAAAAAAATCCACAAAACAGAAAGTAAGAGAGCTTACAGAGCAAAACTTTTGCCTTCTGACCATTGAAGTGTTGCCAAAGGTTGGTTCAGGGCCACTGGCCACCACTGTCTGTCCTCACCCCCTTAGGGGTCAGGAGCAAAGGTTTAAAACATGGGCACCCACATCTAGGGCACCTCACCTCCAGCTCGGGGGGAGCCTGGGGCAGGCACCAGTTCCAGGGCTTCCCTTTCTGAAAGGAGGGCCACAGGGCCGGTGTGGGCAGGCCTCTCTGTGGCCCCCATCGGGACTGGCCCCTCACCAAGTCCTCTGTCCCCTGGATCTGCCCAGTGTGGCTGTTGTGGGGAGTTCTCCTCTGGGGCCTCACGGACCTGCAGGTATGTCTCTAGCCTTGGATTTCCTCTTTCATCCTGGCCCACATCTCTCTGCACGAGGTGTATTTTCTAAGCAGTTTCTTGGGTGGTTCTGCCTTCCAGGACTCATCACTCAAAGCGTGTCATTTTAGAGGCAGGCGCCATCATGCCCCCAAAGCGTCCTCATTTCCTAAACTCCCTTCTTCCTACAGCCCTTGGGTCTGCACACCCACTAAACTCTTCTGTCCAAGTAGGCAGCCTTGGGTCTTAGCTCAGTGGCTGACAAGAGATGATCGATAGGCCTTGAGCCAAGGAGGGAGGCTGCTCAGGCTCTCAGCCCTTCCCCACTCTGCCAGGTCTCCAAGAGACAGTATGGTTGGACCCTGGAGCATCTCCCAGGATGGAGTGGATCCCAGTGGGGCGATGCTTCAAGTGGGTGCATGCTTTCTTGCCCAGCCAGCAGAATCCTGTCCAAGCCTGATGTTGTGGGTGGTTTGGTAAAGTCTTGTTTTCTCTTGCCAAGACCCAAGTGAGAGCTTGTTTGCATCAGGTGCCCGCGGACCCTGATCCCTAGAGGGTGAACTTGAAATGCATGGAAATGGGAGTGAGGAAGGGCCTAAGACCGGTTGGTTTCTCAGCCCTAGGGTTCAGGGAGAGGAGCTGGGGGTGGGGGAAGGAGCAAGAGTAAAAATCCCAGCCAGGGGATGCCTGCCAGGCAGCGGTGACTTCACGAGCTGCTGACCTGGGAGGCCCCATTTCCCCCCCCCCCCTTCACCCCGGACTGATGGGGCCACACCCCATAGATGTTCTTTGAGACAATGACGGCTGTGTCATTTATTAAGTGAGGTGGACACGAGCTAAGTTGTAATCTTACAGCAGGAAACCCCATTTACAGAGGAGGAAACTGAGGCTCCTGGGGCTGGTCTGTCCTGAATCCCCGTCCATCTCCCTGTGAGAGCCCCAGCTTGGGGGGGCCGTCCTGTCTTGGGTGGAATCTGCCACCACCTCCTGGGGCTCCAGCCGCCCTGAGGGTTTTGTCTTTTCAGCATCATTCAGTTATTCAGACCTGTCCTCGTGGGAAGGGCAGATCTGTGACAGGTTTGGGGAGGAGGTGACTTCCAGGCCCCTGCCTGTGTTGACACCCAGTGGGTCGGTTCCCCGGGCGGGTCAGCTCGGTCCCTGAGCAGCGGCCTGTCTGGTGTCCGCAGACGTGTGGGCCAACGTGAAGGTGGAGTGCGAGCCCAGCTGGCAGCCCTTCCAGGGCCACTGCTACCGCCTGCAGGCTGAGAAGCGCAGCTGGCAGGAGTCCAAGAAGCTGTGTCTGCGGGGCGGGGGCGACCTGCTCAGCGTCCACAGCATGGCCGAGCTGGAGTTCATCACCAAGCAGATCAAGCAGGGTGAGGGGCTGCTTCCCGCACGCCCATCCCATCCGCCCGGAGGCTCAGGGACGGTCCCTCCCTCCCCTGCCGGTGACTGAGGCTGACCTCCCGGTGTCCCCTCTCCCCTCTCCCCGGCCGCACCCCAGAGGTGGAGGAGCTGTGGATCGGTCTCAACGATCTGAAGCTGCAGATGAATTTTGAGTGGTCTGACGGGAGCCTCGTGAGCTTCACCCACTGGCACCCTTTTGAGCCCAACAACTTCCGGGACAGCCTGGAGGACTGTGTCACCATCTGGGGGCCGGTGAGAACCCCCTCTCCCTATCACGGGGCCCCCAAACCTATCCTCAGTTTCCTCATCTGTCAGTGGAACTCTAATGGTGCCAACCTCAGAGGGCCGCCGGGAGGATTAAAGGAGTTAATTCTTGTGAAGCCTTCGGAGGGTGCCTGGTGGGATCTTGGTCTCTTGCCAGCTGCACTTCCCCGCCTGCAGGTGGCGTCAGAACCCACATTATGTGAACATGCTCTGCAGGCAGGGCTGCTCGGTGCCAGCCCTACCCAGCCCCGGGTCCTGTCCCCTCACGGAATGATGGAGCTGTGACTATTTGCCATGGCTTTGGCTCAGACAGTATGGGTGGATGAAGGAATTGATCCAGGGCTTCAAGCAGAGATAAGTCTGTCCCTTAAAGAATGGACAGAACTGTAGGAACAGACTACTTACTCCAGAGACAGGACATTCTGCCGTGAGATACAGCCAACACTGCCAGCGACTGTGGAGACATCTGGCTTATTTAAAAATTTATGAACAATTATTTATTGAGCATCTGCCATGTGCCAGGCATTCTCCTGGGGGCTGGGACATACTAACACCTCTGCCCTCCAGATGCAGCTCAAGGTAGACAAAAACTGCTGGCTGGGTGCCCTGGACACAGGAGGGCTAAGGCAGTTAGGAGGGGCCGAGGACTAAGTTCCTCTTCAGCTCCATCAGCTGAGGTGAGGGTCTGGGCACACGGCCTCTGCTTGCCCTGGATCTGCAGGTACTGGCTGGACACCTTGCCGAACTGGGAATCTCATTTGTCTGTCCTGCTAACAGTCTTAGGCAGCTTGTCCTTGATGTTCATGAAATGAACTGTAAGTAATTTAAAAGAGCACCTTTTCCCATGTAGACAGTGCTCGTCAAAGTTTCGAGGCATTTGCACATCAACTCTGTGTGCTCTCATCAGCCCTGTGAGGCTTGTAGCACTAATCCTGCTCCCCCCATTTTCCATCCTAGAGCACAGAGAGGTCAAGCTTCTTGCTCAGAATCACACAGCAAGTCAGAGGCAGGGCCAGGTCTGGAAACCAGGTTCACTGAAGGGGTTTGGGAGATTTGGGGGAGATAGATTGAGACTCCCCCTTACCCTGTGTCCCTAGGAAGGTCGCTGGAATGACAGTCCCTGTAACCAGTCCCTGCCATCCATCTGCAAGAAGGCAGGCCAGCTGAGCCAGGGGGCCGCTGAGGAGGACCATGGCTGCCGGAAGGTGAGGGTGCTTCTGGAGCTTCCCCGGGTGAGGCCAACCAGAGGGGCTCCCAAGGGCAGGAGGGCAGGTGGAAGCCCGCAGCCTCCCATGGCATCGTCCCTTCCTCGGCATGCCCCCTCCTCTGCTCTCCAAACTGCTCCGTTCCAGGAGGAGTGATGTTGGATGAGGTGGGGTGGGGGCGAGAAGCAGTTGGGAAGAAGCAGAGCTCCCCCGCCACCCCTAGCCCTGAGCCCCCCCTCCACGGAAAGCCACGGAGAACCCGGAGGTGGAGGTGGGCGGGCCCCCAAGTCTGGTCCAGTCATCCCCTGAGCGGAGGTTGCTGGGGAGACCCCAGCCCTCTGTGCACCCCGGCCCCATTTTCCCACCTCACTTGCTGGCACGGCGTGTGCTTGTCTGTCTCCTCAGGAGGAATGGGGCCATCCTGTGTCTCTGTCCCTGGGCTCTAGCCCCGGGGAGGGAAGGGATTAGGACTGAATGGGGGGAATGAATCAGTGGTGGGGGGGGAGGGTATGAAAGAGGGTGAGGGTGGGTGATGGATCTGTTTCCCTCCTCCAGCCGCCCGCCCCACCCCTCGCCGCCCCCAGAGGAGCAGGGGTGTGAGCAGTGTGGACACACATGGGGAGGCTGCTCATCAAGGCCACTTGGTGGTGTTTTGGCCCCTGGCGGCTCCATCTGCAGAAGCCACGCTCACATACACACATACGCACATAGACACATGCAATATACACATACACATAAACACACACAAAAACATAATACACATACACACAAATACACACATATGCACATGTACACACACATACACGAACACATACACCTACACACACATACGCACATAGACACACACAATATACACATACACATAAACACACACAAACACATAATACACACACACACACACCACTTTCTCCTCTGCGCTGGCTCCTGCCCTGGGGGCTGCCTCGCTGTCGCTCCCAAGCTGCAGCCCCCACCCACAGGGATCCCACTTGAAGGCTTCCTGGAGGCAAAGGCCCTGGCAGGCACCTGGTGTCATCTCAGGAGGAGCAGGGCTGTGGCAGGGACAGACACAACCTCTGTGATGTGGGTTCCGGTCTGGGCTCCACCTGCGCTGTCTGTACAAAATCAAGCCACGTAATTCTGAGCCTCAGGTCCTCCTCATCTGCAAGGCAAGAGCAGAGAGGCCCTCAGGGTGGCCCAGGGGACAAGGGGTCGGTGGGGTGAAGCCTCCCCGGCCTCATGGGGGCGGGGGTAGCGAGCCAGCCGTGTAGGAGGGGTGGGCTCTCTTCTGCAGCTTTGCTGCCCCTCGCCGAGGGTCTGTCCCCCCTGCTCCCGGGCCAGGCGCATCCTCCGTGTACTCCAGCTTTTCCAGGCCCCTGAGGATTACCCAGCCCCCTCCACATCCTGGCAGCTCTCCCAGCTTTCTGGCTCTGGTTCCCCAGCCAACTGGCAGTTTTCCCACTGCGTCTCTTGGTTCAAACACCCAAGAGAGGAATCCAGTGGGCCACTCATCTTTCTTGGCCGGGCCGCAGGCCGGTGACTGGCTGTCTCCCGATCAGCCACCCGTGGGCCATGCTTCCACCCCGGGCCTGGCAGTTGTGGGTAACAGTAGGGAGGGGAGTGTGGAGTGACAAGGTGCAGAACACAGCACAGGAAGAGCCGGCTCTGGCGTCAAACCAGTCCCCTCTGTTCTGTGCCCAAGCCTGCAGAAAATTCAGTGGTGCCACTGATGGCACCTGCACCCCAGGATTTATGGGTGAGAGAGGAGAGTCCTCCCCCCAGACACCCCTTTTCTGCCCACTCTCTTGAGCCAGGGTTGGACGTGGCACAGCCCATCCTGCTACTGGCTGGGAGAGGACCAGGTGACCTACAGTGAGGCCCGGCGCCTGTGCACCGACCACGGCTCTCAGCTGGTCACCGTCACCAACAGGTACAGGAGAGGGGCCAGCCCTCCCCTATGTCCTGGCCTAATGTGGTCCTTCCTCCAAACGGGGCAGCATCCTGCCATCAAGTGCAGAGGGACGCGAGTCCTTTGAGCTTCAACAGGCTCCAGGGCCTTTTTCTAATATTGTCACCAGAATGACTCCTGTTTATTAAGCGACCCCAGCATGGGACAGGTCCTGGGCAGGGGCAGGGGCAGGGGCAGGGGCAGGTCCTGGGCAGGGGCAGGAACAGGCATAGGTTTGGGCTGGATGCCCCAAAGAGACCTTGGCTGTGTCTGATTTTCTCTCTCCTCAGCAAGGCATGGAGGTGAAGACAGTAGAAGGGGAGCTGGGTTGCTGTGTGTCAGCTGCAGGGTCCCCAGGGGTCCCCACTTCCCTGAGCAAGTTTCTTTTTTAAAGCATTTCTTAATTTTTTAAAATTAGTTTATTTTATTTAATTTATTTTTGGTTGCATTGGGTCTTCATTGCTGTGCGCGGGTTTTCTCTAGTTGCAGCGAGCAGGGGCTACTCTTTGTTGCGGTGGGCGGGCTTCTCATTGCAGTGGCTTCTCTTGTTGCGGAGCACGGGCTCTAGGCGCGCGGGCTTCAGTAGTTGTGGCACGCGGGCTTCCCTAGTTGTGGCTCGCGGGCTGTAGAGCGCAGGCTCAGCAGTTGTGGCGCACGGGCTTAGTTGCTCTGCGGCATGTGGGATCTTCCCTGACCAGGGCTCGAACCCTTGTCCCCTGCGTTGGCAGGCAGATTATTAACCATTGCACCACCAGGGGAGCCCCCTGAGCAAGTTTCTGATTGGGTGCAGCACCCAGGCTCCTGGAGCAGGGCGTCTGGCCTGTAGCCCAGGGAGTGGTGGGGGGCGAGCTCCCTGCCTCGACCAGCCTCTCTCCCGCAGGTTCGAGCAGGCCTTTGTCAGCAGCCTCATCTACAACTGGGATGGCGAGTACTTCTGGACGGCCCTGCAGGACCTCAACTTCACCGGCTCCTTCCGCTGGCTCAGCGGGGATGAGGTCATGTACACCCACTGGAACCGGGACCAGCCCGGTGAGCCCCTCCTCCACAGCACCCGCGCAGCCCCCTTCTTGGACTTTCCTTGGTGAAGCCAGGAGGCCGCGGTGGACCAGCCCTGCCACAACCGAGACCCAGGGCTTCACAGGAAACAGATCATTTGTACAGTGTGGTGATGTGGTTATAGGAGGACAGGCTCTGGAGCCAAACTGCCCGGCTCAGATCCTGACTGTGCAGTTTATTAGCTGTGCATCTTTGAGCCTCAGTTTCCTCATCTGTCCAATGGGGATAATGGTACTTTCCTCACAGGGTTGACATGAGGCTTGATTGGGTTAATATATGTAAAGCCCTCAGAGTAGTGAGCATACAAGTGCTCGCTATTACTATTACCATTTTAAATTCATCGTCTTTTTTAACCTTTTCAAGAACCTGATGAGGCAGATGATGAAACAGGCTCAGAGAGGTTAAGCAGGTTGCCTAAGGCCTCACAGGAGCAAACAGAGAGCTAGGCCTCTGCCTCCATTTCCTTCCTCCCCATTGGGCCCCGACTCCACAGAGCATGTCCCTGCAAAGATGGCTAAGCTGATTCCCGGTGCGAGGGCCGTGGTGGTGCCCCTCGGGGAAGTGAGGGAAGACCGATGAGTCCTCCTCAGCATGTGGGTCTCCCTTCTCCCTCCTCCAGGGTACAGCCGTGGGGGCTGCGTGGCCCTGGCCACGGGCAGCGCCATGGGGCTGTGGGAGGTGAAGAATTGCACATCGTTCCGGGCTCGCTACATCTGCCGGCAGAGCCTGGGCACGCCAGTGACGCCTGAGCTGCCTGGGCCAGACCCCACACCCAGCCTCACCGGCGCCTGCCCCCAGGGCTGGGGCTCAGACCCCAAACTCCGGCACTGCTATAAGGTAGGCAGCCTGTTGGCCTGGGGTCGGGGGAGAGAAACAAGAGCAAAGAGGCAGCATCCCTGGCGGGGTGGGTGGCCCCAGTGGGACCCAGCGATGATCCAGGCAGGCGGGCCCCAGAGAAACTTACAGACAACAGACAGAGGTACTTTCTGTTGAAACCCTTTTGTCAGTGGCATCTGAGGCCTGGTGCATAGTAGGTGCTCAATAAATATTTGAGGAATTGAAAGAACCACAGAGACCATCGGTTGCGGAGGTTCCCAAATGTTGGGGCCAGGCTGGCTGCTCTTTAGAATTGCCTGGGGAGCCTGATTTAAACAAATCTTCCAGGCTGTCGCTATGGAGATTGGGATTCAGTGGGTTGTAGTGGGGCTTGGTAATCTGTGTTTTTAAACCCTACTGGGTTTGGGAGCCACTGAGGTAGTCCAGGGTCTTTTAATTACAGGAAGAAGCTGAAGTCCAGGGAGGGGAAGGGACTTGCCTACAGCAAATTGTGGCTCTGCTGGGATAAGAGCCCTGATTGCCCCGCTGGTTAGGGGGCCATCTCTGGGAGATGCCTGTGCCAGTTTCCCTCCCCTGGGGCTCCCTCTCTGATGAGCAGGATTGTCCAGTGAGGTCCCAGCCCCCTTCCCCACTCACGTCATGGGAGGGCAGGTGTCCCGGGGGGAGGTGGGCTGGGGAACAGCTTGGACTCTGCTCCTGCAGGTGTTCAGCGCGGAGCGGCTGCAGGACAAGAAGAGCTGGGTCCAGGCCCAGAGGGCCTGCCAGGAGCTGGGGGCCCAGCTGCTGAGCCTGGCCAGCTATGAGGAGGAGCACTTCGTGGCCAACATGCTCAACAAGATCTTCGGGTACTGAGCCTGGGGCGGTGGCCCATGTGCACATGAGTCGGGCTCTTGCTTTTGCTGGGTAGGGTGAAGGCGACCCCAGGGCGGTCGGTTCCAGGGCTTGGAATGACCTGTGCATCTGCTACTAATGCCAGGCCCATCCTGACCCCCCCTCAAGTAACCCTGGTCTCCCTGGAGTCAGAGACCCTGGGTTGCTCACCAGAGCCAGCAATACCCCCTGAGACTCACAGACTTTTACACAAGTAACCGCCCTCACCATCCCTCCTTCTCCATGGCAAAATCTCCAAGCTGATCCAAGTGAGCGCCCCCCTCCTGCAACCCTATACCATCCCATAAGAGCCCACACTTTCTCAATAAACAGCTTTTTCTCAGAGACAGGAATAGAAAGGCTACAAAAGTGAGCATCTGCCTGCGGGGTCCCTCCAGAGCCCTGTCTGTGTCCTGTGGGTTCCTATGACATACAGCCCTACAGCCCCTTAGCCTTGGGAAAAATCCAAATGGATCCAGGCTTCCTGACATCTTAATTCCAGGGATATCTCCTCCCAGCAAACAGCACAATTACATTATTTGACTAGTAATTATAATAGCTCGTGTCAGTTGCTTCTCACCATGTACCAGGTACTGCACTAAACATTTAATCCACATTCAAGACTCTTCTCAATCCTACTAAGTAGACATTATCCCTTGTGGGCTGTTAGAGAGGTTGGGTTATTTACCCAAGGTCACAGAGCTGGTCCCTGGGTGACCCAGGACTGGAATCCAGGTGTATCTGATTCTACGTCCCCAGGTCTATGCACCGTCCCCATCTGCTGCCTAAAGTGAAAGCCTGCAGTCTTGCTGGCAGGGCAAACCCCACCCAAAGGGAAGCAAGGGAAGGGAGCCAGGCCACCTGCCCGCCGTGAGCGGGGCGCCTGGTCCAGCTAGCCCAGTTCTCTTTGGGGAGAGCTTTTTAAGGGTGGCCCCAACAGTGTTTTGCCCGGTGAGTGTGAAGCCCAGGTCGAGAGGCCCCAGGCCCTTGGGACTGCCCAGGTCACAACCGCAAGGGGCCCCTATAACTCTCATCCCCATGTCTTCTGTCTTCACCCCCGGGTTGTGCTAAAGTGAGTCAGAGCCCGAGATCCACGAGCAGCACTGGTTCTGGATCGGCCTGAACCGTCGAGACCCCGGAGCGGGGCAGAGCTGGCGCTGGAGCGATGGACTAGGGGTGAGGAGGCCTGGAGGAGGCGGGGCAGGTGGGCGGAGCCTGGGCGGGCGAGGTTTGGGTGTGGGCGTGGTCTTTCGGAGGTGCGCGAGGTTTAGTAGAGGCAGCGCCTCTGGCCAGAGCTGGCAGGTAAGGGAAAGGGGGTGGGGACCGTCTAGCCCAGGTTGGGGGTTCCTAGCTTATGCCAGGCCTCTGGTTGGTCTGTTCTGGGGGTCGGTGCAGCCTGCGCCTGGTGCCTGAAACCCCTCTCCCCTTCCGACCTCATCAGTTCTCTTACCACAATTTCGACCGGAGCCGGCACGACGATGACGACATCCGGGGCTGTGCAGTGCTCGACCTGGCCTCCCTGCAGTGGGTAGCCATGCAGTGCGAGACGCAGTTGGACTGGATCTGCAAGATCCCTCGAGGTTGGGTGGGGCGGCGCTGGCGGACCGGGCATGGGACGAAGGGCGGAGGGGGCGGGGGTCTAGGGGAGGGTCTCTTTTCTCTGCAGCGTCTCTGTCCCTGTTGTCTCCATAGGCACGGACGTGCGGGAGCCTGACGGCAGCCCGCAAGGTGAGGCACCCCGCTCCCCACGGCGGCCCGGAGTGGGGAAGGGGCGTCACCTCCTGGGCAGGGCCTGGCCGGGACAGAACGAAGGGGCTTAGGGGTTTGAGCCGAGGGAAAGGTGATGGGGGCACCCTACTGGCCCAAGTCGGAAGGGCTCGCAGGCCCGCCTGCCTTGGCTGCCCTGGACCCGCCTTGTCCTCCTTGGGCTGGGCGGGCAGGCAGCCCCAGCCTGGCCTCCATCCCCACGCCCCCTCCGCCCCCGCAGGCCGGCGGGAGTGGCTGCGTTTCCAGGAGGCCGAGTATAAGTTCTTCGAGCACCACTCCACGTGGGCGCAGGCGCAGCGCATCTGCACGTGGTTCCTGGCCGAGCTGGTCTCCGTGCACAGCCAGGCGGAGCTGGACTTCCTGGGGCACAACCTGCAGAAGGTGGGCAGGCTAGCGAGCAGGGAGGGCAGGCCCGGGAGCCAGGGAGAGGGCCTGCCAACCCTCACCTGCCTGCCCGGCTTCCCCTAGTTTTCGCGGGGCCAAGAGCAGCACTGGTGGATCGGCCTGCATACTTCAGAGAGCGACGGGCGCTTCAGGTGGGAGCCCTGGCGGGGCAGCGGGTGCGGATGGGCAGCGGGGCGCATGCGTGGATGGCTAGCCTCAACCCAGGCTGGAGGTAGGCAGGCGGCACAGCATACAGAGACAGACAGATTTGGATTTGAATCCAGCCCTGCCCTCCACTGGCTGTGTGGCCTTGAGCAAGTGACTTAACCTTTCTGGGCCTCGGTTGTCTCACCTGAAAATGAAACGAGGCCTGCCTGGTAGGATCATTGTGAGGATGAGAAATGAGGTGTGTGAATCCTTAGCATGGCATCCAGCACATTATCGGGCACTAAATAATGGCAGCTCATATTATGCGGGGGTCACTCATGAATAAGGTCCCCTCAGGACGTGGGCAAGAACATAGGATGGTGCAGAGGGGCCTCTTTGTATTCAGGGCCCACCTACCATGCGTGAGGCATGGAAGGACCAGGAGGAGCACGTGGGTGTCTGAGCATAGCGCTGCCCTTGGACCCCTGCTCTGGGGTCCTTACACTTCTTTTCTGGTTAGAGAAATGCATGCCCAGGAAGGCTGGCCCTTACCTGGAGGCGCCAGGTCCTTGGGTTCTAGCTGCACTGAGCTCAGTAGCCCCACTCCTCAGCCTACGGCCACTGAGCCCCTGGTGTTGGGCCCTGGTCCCTGCCCCCTCATTGCTGCATACAGGGGAGCACGGTGCCCAGTGCTGCAGTCATCCCTGCTCGGTGCCATTGCAGATGGACAGATGGTTCCGTTATAAACTTCATCTCCTGGGCACCCGGCAAGCCTCGGCCCATCGGCAAGGACAAGAAGTGCGTGTACATGATGGCCAGCCGAGGTGAGCGCAAGCTGGGGCAGAGAGAGTGCAGAAGCTGAGGGGAGGGTCGGTGTTGGGGGCAGTGAGGGGAGCCTGCGCAGGGGCCCTAGGTCTCTTCTCATTCTCCCTGTCCCCACAACCCAAGAAGGGCTAGACCCAGAGAGGGGAGGGCCTGTCCCTGTGATCCAGCAGCCACAGAGGACTTGAGTTCAGAGCTGGACACAGGGACCTGAGCCCCAGCCCCACCTCCTCTCAGGGCATGAGGCCAGGGCGCCGGCAGCCATGCCCTGCCCTTGGGGTGACTGCTCTTCTCTTTCTGCAGAGGAGTGGGGGGACCAGAGGTGCATGACAGCCTTGCCCTACATCTGCAAGCGCAGCAACGTTACCAGAGAGCAGCAGCCCCCAGACCCACCACCCACAGGCGGCTGCCCCCCGGGCTGGAGCCAGTTCCTCAGCAAGGTAGGAGGGGGAGAGGAGGCACCCAAGGCGAAGGCTGAGCCTCCGGAGTCCTCGCCCTTTGGCAGCATCAAAGTCATGGCCTCCTGCCTGTACCCGCCACCCTCTCTTCTGCATGGCCCCAGTGCCAGGGCCAGACTCCTTGGAAACTAACTCAGCGTAGTAACACCTTCTCATTCACCAGGTAATGATGTTGCCCATATAGTTTGGTGAGTTTCCTAGATCCCTGGTCGCCAAACATCTGCTTGTTGTTTTTTTTTTTTTTTTTGGAGCCACAGTGCAGCCTGAGAGATCTTAGTTCCCCGACCAGGGATCAAACCCGTGCCCCCGACATTGGGAACGCAGAGTCTTAACCATTGGACTGCCAGGGAAGTCCCCAAACATCTTGATAATGAACTCCTATTAAAATGTTGACCATACAACGTACGTATGTGTGCATTACATGTGTGTATGTAAGTAAATATATATTTACTTCCATACTAACGTGACTGACGTCATATATAGATAAATATACACAAGAACAAAACAATATAAAGCATGAGCTAGAGATTTTTAAATAGTATTTTTAATTTTTCAAAATTTTCCTTTTAGTGGTATGAAAATATTTTTGTGCTCACTCAAAATTTATCAATTATAATAATTATTACTATTTAAATAATTTTGATAAGAGCAGAGTGATTGCATATACTTCATTATTTGAAAAAATCTTAGTTTGACACTTTGTGATTCAGACTTCACAGGTCTTGTTTGAAGTTCAATTCTTGCCCCGCCCCGCCCCCGGCCATGTGGCATCTTAGTTTCCCGACCAGGGATCGAACCCACGTCCCCTGCATTGGAAGCACAGAATCGTAACCACTGGACCACCAGGGAAGTTCCCTGAAATTCAAATTATTTTAAAACATGGATTGAATGGTTATTGTAGACGAAAAGATTACCTCACGAAGACAAATAGATCAAGATGAAAAAAGGTCATCCATCATTGGCTGGGCTTTCTAAGTCCTTCTCCCTATTTTCCAGTCCTACCAATTAAACAAAGGTTTTTGTTTAAAAATTGGTCAGTTTCTGCATTTAAACTAATCTGCCTTATAAACTAATCAGAAGAGCTGATCAAGAGAGTTTAAAAAAAAAATCCTTGGAAGATTTTTTAAAAACAACATTTAGAAAATTCTCTTCCCAAGTGTTTTGAGTGTGCAGCTAGGAAAGTTTGAGACAATAAAATGAATTAGAATGGATATGCATCTAAATACGTTTTCAAAATGTTCCCTCTAGGGTGTGAGTTTCTTTCCAAAAGTGGTTACTTCCTGACCCTGGGGCTCATTCATCAGACCTGATTAGACCTTCATTGTTTTTACATAGTGTCTGAAAGCGCTTACCCCAGAAAGAGAAGGGAAAGAGAAGGGCGCTATTTCCTTGTGGTTTGCGCTGGCATCGTTAGGATGAGCTTCGATCCATGCCTTCTTTGCAGGACATTGTAAGACCACTTAACCCCTACTGTGAGGATTAGATTAGTTAACACTAGATAACATAATCCATAAATCTTTGTCATACATTGGCTTGCAGCCCACCCATAGTGTCGTGGAGCTCTCACTGTCTTCAGAATATCCAAGCAAATATTACACCTTTTCTGCGTTAAAAAAAAAAAAAAAAAAAGAGTAAGATGTGTATTATTAACATCTTGGGGAAAAAAACAGAAAAAAATGAAACTAAAACTCATCCATACTCTCCAGAGATGACCACTATCAATATTTGTTACTCCACTTCCTGACTTTTTCCATGTAATTGAGATTATACTAAATAACACAATTTTGTAGTCAACTTTTCTTTCTCAGTATTATATTTTCAGCATTTCCCCATGTCATTAAATTTTTCCAAAAGCTTATTATGACTTCTTCCACCTAATTTAAAACAAAATATATTATATATATGTAATTGGTCCCTTTCTTAATTTGTTAGCATCATTGTAATGATACAGTAACTCTGTCAAAAGCCTTTGGAGTGTGCGAAGCTGAGAGCCAGACAGACCTTGTCCCCAGGCATGGCCCAGGTGGTGCTGTCATAAGTGGTAGAGCATTTGGTGGCCCCGAGAAATCTTCCCACTTAAAAATTCCCCAGAGTGTGGGCAAGTGTATGTGAATCCGCTGTGCCCGGTTGAGAGGGTGCCGGAGACCCAGATGTCCTGGTTCTCGTGTTTTTCTCTCACAGCCCCCAAGCCTCCCCCAGGGCCTGCGGCCGAGGGGTCCGCAGTGGAGTTTCTGGGGGTGTGGGACGGGGGCGGGGAGCAGGATGCAATGCCTCCCCCTCCGCCCCACAGTGTTTCCGAATCCAGGGCCAGGACCCCCAGGACCGGGTGAAGTGGTCGGAGGCACAGTTCTCCTGTGAGCAGCAAGAGGCCCAACTGGTCACCATTGCAAACCCCTTAGAGCAAGGTAGGGCCAGCCCATGGGGAGGCCCCGTGATCCTCTGACACCGTCCCCCCAGAGGGCTAGAGCAGAGCGAGGAGGGGGCCGCCCTGTCGCTCATCACTCTCTCTTCTGGGGGGACTGTAGCATTCATCACAGCCAGCCTGCCCAATGTGACCTTTGACCTTTGGATTGGCCTCCACGCCTCGCAGAGGGACTTCCAGTGGGTGGAGCAGGAGCCTCTGCGGTACACCAACTGGGCCCCTGGGGAGCCCTCTGGCCCTAGCCCTGCTCCCAGCGGCAACATACCGGTGAGGAGGCCCCTCCCCACTCTCTCCTTTGCCCTCCACCCCCACCCTGCCCTGCAGTGCTTGCCTGGGGACCCCCTTCCAGCCTCCTTGCTCATAGTACAGCCTTCTGGGGGCAGTGGCACAAGCGGGCAGCTGCCGGGGCTCCCCTGAGCAGCTCCTTCCCCCCAGACCAGCTGTGCGGTGGTCCTGCACAGCCCCTCAGCTCACTTCACGGGCCGCTGGGACGATCGGAGCTGCGTGGAGGAGACACACGGCTTCATCTGCCAGAAGGGCACGGGTACGTGTCACCGGGGAGCCTGGAAACCCCAGCCCAGGACTGGATTCCCTGGGCCGTGCCAGGAGGAATGGGACATGGTCCCTGACCTCAGAGGGCCCCTGGGGCCACCCCCAGAGCCTAGTCTGCTTGGAAAGCAGATGGGCAGAAAGGCCAGGCGCCGATCAGAGGGACAGGCAGTGAGCACCAAGGGGTCTCAGGAGGAAGGTTTGGGGTTTGCAGGGCTGACCAGGGAGAGCTAGACACTGGGCATGCCTGGTGGCAGGGGCCCTGAGGTTCTGTGTCTGAGGCTCCTGCAGCTCCGTGCTCATGGTTGAGCTTTAGATTGCTCACCCCTTTATTAGTAAGAACGTATTGTTATTAATAACAGCAATGACTGACACTGAGTCAAGCACTGTGCCCAGAGGAGAGTTGGTCTCTGCCTGATGTCCGGCGCTCCCCGCTCCCGGCCTCATGCCTGGGGATGGGGTGATGGGGGCAGAGCCCGGCCTGAGCCCTGCCCCCTTCCCTGTAGACCCCTCCCTGAGCCCATGCCCAGCAGCATCGCTCCCTGCCCCGGGCACTGAGCTCTCCTACCTCAACGGCACCTTCCGGCTGCTGCAGAAGCCGCTGCGCTGGCACGACGCCCTCCTGCTGTGTGAGAGCCGCAACGCCAGCCTGGCGCACGTGCCCGACCCCTACACCCAGGCCTTCCTCACGCAGGCTGCCCGAGGGCTGCGCACGCCGCTCTGGATCGGGCTGGCCAGTGAGGAGGTGGGCACCAGGCTGGGCCCACTCCCCTGATTTCCCTCCCTGCCTCCTCCTAACCCCGTGCCTTACCTGCTCCCCCCCAACACACGCCCCCGCCCCGGCTGGTCCCCTTCCTCCCACCCTGATGGCTGTCTGTGCCCAGGGCTCCCGGCGGTACTCCTGGGTGTCTGAGGAGCCGCTGAGCTATGTGAGCTGGCAGGACTGGGAGCCCCAGTACCCGGGGGGCTGCGCCTACGTGGACATGGATGGGGCCTGGCGCACCACCAGCTGTGACACCAAGTTGCAGGGGGCTGTGTGTGGAGTTAACGGAGGTGAGTGCCCACCCGCTGGGGCCGAGGGGTGGGCCGGGGGTAGGCCGACCCTGGGCCACTTTCTCAATCCTGCACCGCCATAGGGCCCCCTCCTCCCCGAAGAATAAGCTACCACGGCAGCTGTCCCCAGGGGCTGGCGGACTCAGCGTGGATTCCCTTCCGGGAGCACTGCTACTCCTTCCACATGGAGCTGCTGCTGGGCCACAAGGAGGCGCTGCAGCGCTGCCAGAGAGGTGGGCCGGGCGGGCGAGAGCCCACATGTGGGCGTTCCAGGTGGCGACCCCTCTCGTGGACACTCAAAGACCCTGTGAATGCAGTCCCCGTGCTGCGGTCTACCTGTCGGCAGCACTCACACATTAAGTGCCCCTCATGTTGCAATACGCACAGACCACCCGTGACATAACGTGTGTGACTATAACCCCCTTCCATCCACGCACGACTCCACGCCATCCTCTCCTCTGGCTGCCAGGGAAGAGGGCGGGGGCCTCTCTGGGGGGCTCTGCTACCCCGGGGAGACCCGTCTGCCCTGACGTGAGCCTCCTTTGTGTCCAGAGGGTGGGGTGGTCCTGTCCATCCTGGATGAGATGGAGAACGTGTTTGTCTGGGAGCATCTGCAGAGCTCTGAGGGCCAGAGTCGGGGTGCCTGGCTGGGCATGAACTTCAACCCCAAAGGTGGGTCCCTGTGTATAGGATCAGGAGGGGGAGGCCTCAGGCGGCAGGGGCGATGCCCTCCACCGGGGCTTGGTGGAGGTGAGGACCTGAGGAAGGTGGGAGTTGGTTCTAGAACAGGCCTGCTCTCTCCCACCTGCTCCAGTTTGTTACCCGCCCCCGCAACGCCCCCTCAGTGCCTTCTTCCCACAGGAGGTACCCTGGTCTGGCAGGACAACACAGCTGTGAACTACTCCAACTGGGGGCCCCCGGGCCTGGGCCCCAGCATGCTGAGCCACAACAGCTGCTACTGGATCCAGAGCAGCAGCGGGCTGTGGCGCCCAGGCGCCTGCACCAACATCACCATGGGTGTGGTCTGCAAGCTCCCTCGAGGTGAGCGCCCGGCAGGCACACCCGCGGCTTCCTGCCACCCCCAGGCATCTGGTGCTGGGTGGGGCCCCGACTGCTTCTCGTTCTGCAGGCAATGCAGTGGATGGGAGAGAATAAACAGACAGGCCTGGGGCCTTCCCCTGGGATTAATTAGTCTGTAGGACTGGGCCTTCCTGCACATTTCCAAACTAGACAGCAAACCCGTCATTTTGTAGTGGTTAAAGGCAGGGATGGGGTTCAAGCCCAGGCCAAACCATTTGCCAACTCTGTGACCTTGGGTAAGTCGTTCAAACTCTGTGGCCTCAGTTTACACATACGTAAAATGGGGGTAATAAGAGTACCTATAAGAGGATTAAATGAGCAAATGAAGTGTCTGGGCCTGCAGAAAATGTTCTTACATGTTTGCTTATAATTATCATATTATTACTGCCACTGTTATTAACTGGTCCCTCCTCTGCCGCAGCTGAGGAGAGCAGCTTCTCCCCATCAGGTGAGTCACAGGCAGGGCTGAGACTAGCCCTCTCCTCCTCCCCCGCCCCCCCTCCTTCTGGGCAGTGGGTGGCCGTAGCGGGGCTGCTGAGCGAGGCTTCTTCTTGCTGCAGCAGCCCTCCCGGGGAACCCTGCGGCCCTGGTGGTGGTGCTGATGGCGGTGCTCCTGCTGCTGGCCCTGCTGACTGCGGCCCTGATCCTCTACCGGCGGCGACAGAGCGTCGAGCGTGGGGCTTTCGAGGGCGCCCGCTACAGCCGCAGCTCCTCCGGCCCCGGCGAGGCCACTGAGAAGAACATCCTGGTGTCCGACATGGAGATGAACGAACAGCAGGAGTAGAGCCAAGGGCGTGGGCGGGGCCCCCCACCAGCTACAGTCCCGTCGGCCCACGGAGGGGTGCCCTTGGGAGCTGCTGGGGGAGCTGGGGCTGGCAGGGCCTGGGCTGGTGGGGTCCCTCCCTCCCACGAGGGCTGGGCTGAGACCTGGCTGAGTGCAGCGTGGCGTTTCCCTTTGGGGGGGCTCTTAAGGTCTTGTCACCCAGGCCTGTGCCCCCACGGTAACCAGAGGCAGGACGGGAGCCTCTTTCTGCCTCTTCCTCCCCAGGCCCGCCTGCCCAGGCCTGTGCCCCATGCCCCGGGACCTGCTTCTCACTGCAGAGTCTGAGGCGCCTCCCTGAGCCCTCAGCCGGCCTCTGTTGCTTCTCTCCTTCTCCGGCAGCCTCAGCTCTGAGCCCCTCACGCCAGCTCCTTTCCCTCCCTGCCCCCCTTGTCACCCAGCCCTCCCTTC
The DNA here is from genome assembly GCF_028023285.1 of Balaenoptera ricei. Lineage (NCBI taxonomy): Eukaryota > Metazoa > Chordata > Mammalia > Artiodactyla > Balaenopteridae > Balaenoptera > Balaenoptera ricei. Next base: position 15,955,556 of record NC_082658.1, on the reverse strand, counting down.
TGAGCCAGGGCCCTGGGGTTTGGGCAGCCCTCTTGCTCTTGGTGGGGGTCGGCTGAGGGGGCCGAGCATTTGTCACTCCTGTGCCTGCTGGGGTGGCCATGGGACATGGCAGGAGGGCCTGGGCCGGGACGGAGAACAAGGGCATCACTGTGGCGTCAGCTGGGCTGGAGACAGGACAGGGGAGAGACACCCTGACCTCCTGGGGGTGACCAGGCTGGGCTGGGGTGTCATCTCCTGCCGGTCGGGGGAGGGCTGTGTCCCTAAAGAGTCCCCTGTGGGGACCAAAATAAGTTCCCTAACGTTTCCAGCTCCTGGCTCTAGTTTGGAGAGAGAGGAGGTGTTTGGCCAGGGTCCTGGGGGCCTCAGAAGCGAGAGCCCAGGGACGCCCTCTAGTGGGGCCCAGAAGAAGAGCGCCTGAGTCCCCCGAGTGGCCCCATGCGGGTGGAGCCGACCCACCCAGCACCTTTCCAAGAGGCCGGAATCCCAGCAGGAATCACCAGTCCTGGTGCCACAACCCAGGACAATGTGAACATGGACTCGAAGACATGGTCCTTTTTTGTAGTTCTTAATTTTTTTAATGTGCCATTATTGTTTTAAAAAAGAGAAAAAAGAAAAGCAAACAAATAAAACACCTTTAAGAGGCTTGAGAGAGAAGGGTTACTGCTCTGTCCTGCTGTGAGCCTTGTCCTTCATATCTTTTCAAGATAAATGTCATTTTGGGGGGCTTGCATCCATTTTGCCTCTATCTCGGGGCCCCGGGACCACACCCTTCTGTCTGTTCCTGGGGATATGTGTGAGGGTTGAGGGCTCTGGAGCTGCCGGACAGCAGTGCAAGCTTGGGCAACTTGGCTCACCTTCCAGTGTGTAAGACGGGAGAACAGGACGCATCTCCTAGGGTTCCTTTAAGGATGTTTGAGGATTAAATGAGATCACCTGTGCAAAGCAGTCGGCGCCTTCGAGCTCGTGCAGTAATTGCCCCATAAACGTCAGCTGTTACTGCTGTTTCTGGGCTGCAGCTCCCAGGGGAGCGTGTGAGGCGCCCAGGTCAGCCAGGGGTGGGGGCCGCGCACCACCATCCTTCCAAGGCAGCCTTCAGACCTGCATTTGAGCTTCGAGAAAGCGAGTGCACCTTCGTCCCTGGGGAGCATGGGTTCTGGAACCGCCAGGAGGCGGGGGAGTGGATCACAGGACCTCCCTCCCGCCCACCTTCACTCACCTACCCGATGATTCAGGGTGTTTGAGCTGGAGACGGAGCCACGAACAGAGAGAAGGCCCTGCCAGCCCAGGTTGGTCAACCATGCCAGGTCACGCTAGGTGCCGTGAGGAGGCCTAACACAGGCCGAGGTGGGTGGGTGAGGGCCAGTTTGGACGGGGTGGCTGGGGAGGATCTCACCGGAGGCAGTGAGGCTGGGACCTGAAGGAGGTGAGGGGTGGTGCACACAGGCCGGCTCCTTGGCAGGGGAAGAGCAGGGCGGCTGCTGTACGGTCCCTGCTGCTTCCGAGGACCAGCAGGGAAGTCGGGCTGGCTGGAACGGGGGGCAGGAGAGCGTGGCGGGGCCTCATTGCCCGAGGCCTTGAGGGCAGTGGTAGGGAGTGTGGATGTTAAGCAGAGCAGGAAGTCAGTGGGAACAGCTAGTCTGACCTTTTCAGATGGTGCTTTGAATCAGGACTGCGGCAAATGGTGAGATTCTGTGCGCATGCGTGCACGTGCGTTTTGCCTTGTTCGTGATTTTTAAAAACAAGTTTCTGATTTTCTGAATAGGTAATACTGTCACATTATTCAAAGCCTAAACCCAAATGATATAATAAGATACACATTGAGAAGTCCAAAGCTTTCAAAGCCTAAACCCAAATGATATAAAAAGATAGACATTGAGAAGTCCAAAGCTTTTGGCCTGGACAGCAGGGTAAACGGGGTGCCACTTCCTGAGTCGGGGAGCCCTGAGGGGAGGGTTTGTGAGCTCCTGAGTTTTCTGAGGCCAAGGCCGAGGCCCTCCTCCATCCAGCTCTTCGGTCTCTGCAGCAGCAGCCGGAAACATGGAGGGGCCTGGTCAGCTTCAGGGAGGGAGCCCCAATCCTGTGGTGGGTCCTTAATGTTTTTTTTTTTAAATAAATTTATTTATTTTGGAGGGCTGCATTGGGTCTTCGCTGCTGCGCGCGGGCTTTCTCTAGTTGCGGCGAGCGGGGGCTATCCTTCGTTGCAGTGGGCGGGCTTCTCATTGCGGTAGCTTCTCATTGCGGAGCACAGGCTCGAGGTGCGCGGGCTTCAATAGTTGCGGCATGCAGGCTCAGTAGTTGTGGCGCACGGGCTTAGTTGCTCCACGGCATGTGAGATCTTCCCGGACCAGGGCTCGAGCCTGTGTCCCCTGCATTGGCAGGCGGATTCTCAACCACCATGCCACCAGGGAAGCCCCAATGATTTTTTTTTTTTACATGTGGACCCTTTTTAAAGTCTTTATTGAATTTGTTACAATATTGCTTCTGGTTTATGTTTCGGTTTTTTGCCCACGAGGCATGTGGGACCCTAGTTCCCCCACCAGGGATTGAACCTGCACCCCCTGCATTGGAAAGTGAAGTCTTAACCACTGGACCACCAGGGAAGTCCCTGGGTCCTGAATGATTAATCCACTTCACCCTGAAGTGATTAGCTTCCCAAACTGGGGAACAGCTCCCTTTGTGAGTTAAGTGCCCTGCCATTAGCCACAGCTCACAGGTCGCCTCTCCAGGCTGCAGGGAGCCACGCTGGGCAGAAGCCCCCTGGGAAGCTGGCAGCTGACCCTTGCCCTGAGAGAGAAGAAAAGCCCAGGGGTGAAGGCAGGGGCACGGGCTCTGGGTGGGAGGGGCAGCTGAGAGAGTGAGAACCCAAATAGTGAGGCCAGTAGCTGGTGCGTGTCCAGAGGTTTAAATCACTCCAGAAATACCTGTCCCTACTCCTCTCTCCTTCCCTCGGGTGGCTTTAATCCTCACCAGAGCCCTGAATCCCACCCAAAAGCATTTCAGACAGTTTCGCATGCACCTGGGGGCTCCCCGTAGACCTTGTTCTGCTTGGGGGCTCCTGCCTGCTCAGAGGAGGGCAGGGGGACTCCGGGCAGCTCTCTGTCTGTAGGACAGGAGGAAGGCTCTGGGCCCGGGGCCATCTGCCTCTGGCCCCAGGCCAGTGCTGGTTCTGCTAAAGTACGTGGCAGAAACTCCTTTCTGCTCATTTCGATGTAATAAGCGTTAAGCACCTCTTCTGCATTCCATCTTTGATGCCTTGAGACCCAGCCCCAGAGGCCTGGGCGAAGGGCACCGTATCCCAGGCACTGAGCCCAACCTGCACTTGCGGGGCTAAACCGGCTCAGCTCTGGCCACCTGGATGCTGTGACAGCTCACTGAATCCATGAATGAATGGGCGAACGGGCTGCTCTCCAGAGAACGGTGTCAGGCGTTCTCACAACCTCTCCTTGTCAAGCCAGAGATGGCTTCCTCCCAGGTGTCCTGGCAGAGCTGGCCTGGCCCAGCGGGCAGTGCTGCAAGGCCGCGGGCTGAGGAGTCGGCCAGCCACATCACATGGCTCTCCTGGAACGCGGCTGGCCGGGCCCTGCCAAGCTGCCTCGAGCACGAGGGCTGGAGTCTGTTGCAGGGACAAGGTAAAGAATTGCCTCTGGAGGGAGAACCCCAAGAAAGGCAGGCAGGAAGGGGGAGGAAAGGGAAAGGAGATGGAGGGAACATGGAGGGGCCTCAAGCAAGACCAGCATGAGATGAAAGTGCCCAGATGTTCAGGCCTTTATCTCAGGGGTCAGGGCTGCCAAGAGGCCCAGGGAAGGCTGACTTCAGACTTGACTCCCCCCAGAATCGACCTGCTGCAGCTGCAGATCTGAATCCTTGTCTAGAAAAGCAGGCGGGATGCCAGCCCTGGAGAAAGGAAAGGGGCGAAGCAGCAAGCAGGCATGTCCCCCTTGAAGTGGATTCATTGCTGGCAGTCAATGCAAAAAATTAACTGGCTTCTGATATTGGCTGATGGCAGGACTGTAGTTTTAGCCATTTCAGGGAAATCCTGGTCAGCTCAGGTTTTCTAGTCCAGTTGGCTTTTTTTTCTTTCCTGCCCAGCACCTCTAAGTTCTGAGGTCCTGTGGGGTGTCTGGGGATCTGGCCCTCAGTCATTGCATGGCCCTGCTAGCTTATGCAGGGAGGCCCGTCTGTATCTCTCTCTGGGACTTGTTCTAACTAATTCTTACCATGAATTAACTCATTTTATCCTCTCAACACATCATCAGCTGGGTGCTGCTGTCCCCCTTTACAGAAGAGAAAACAGAGGCACAGAGAGGGGAAGGACCTGCCATGCTACTTCTCCTCCACCCTCTCTGCTCTATAAAAAGGTTGGGGGGCGGGCAACTGGAGAGAACCCCTCTGTGATCTTACAGTCAGGCTCAAGAACTTTGTCTCAATCTGAGACATCTCTGCCGAGTTTCAGAAGCCTATTTTGAGTATAAGGGCTGAGTGGCCTCTTTCCTTTCCTTCTTCTAGGGCCTCCCTTCGCGAGGGAAGGGATATCAGTGGGGGAGGGATACCTGGGTACCTGGGCTGGGGGTGGACTGCGGGATCCTATGCATAGCCTTGCATAGAACGGGGACTTCCCTGGCGGTCCAGTGGTTGAGACTCTGCGCTTCCACCGCAGGGGGCATGGGTTCGAGCCCTGGTCGGGGACTGACGTGCAGCGTGGTGCAGCCAAAAAAACGGAGAATTGTGCAGTATGCATAGAAATGAAGTGGGGGCTTGGTGCATATACTAGACATTTACACTATTATGGATATTTTAAAGCTCACACTCACCTCCCCGGTGGGAGTCAACTCACCCCCAGGCACTGCAGCAACAGCGTGCTCTCCTCTCTCTCCTCCTGCCGGCTCTTCTTCATCTCACCTGCCTGGGTTGGTGGCTTTTGGTGGCTCCCTGCTGCCTATGTGTGGACCCTCAGCTCCCTGACCTGGCCTGGGGCCTCCCCAGCTCCCCTGCCCAACAACCCCATTCTAGCTGGTTGCTCCCGCCATGCCCTTCATCCGTGTGGGCTCCCTGTTTCCCTTCTCTCCACCACCCCTCTGCTTGCCTGGGCTCCACCATCCTTCAAGGCCCTTCTCTGCACCCCTTGGCTCTGGGGACCGCCTATTCCCCTGACTTCCTGGGCTGGTCAGGGATGTTGCCCTCTCTTTCGGGCAGGCCAGGAGCATGGCCTTGGCCAGTAGACTGACTTCACCCTATAAACTTGGGGGCATCACTTAACTTCCCTGAGGTTAGGTTTCATGATGGTTTAATTTCTGTGTCAACTGGACTGGGCTAAATGATGCCCAGATAGCTGGTAAATCATTATTTCTGGATGGGTCTGTGAGGGTGTTTCTGGAGGAGATTAGCATTTGAATCAATCAACTGAGTAAAGAAGATGGCCCTCCCCAGGGAGGGTGGGCATCGAGGGCCTGAATAGAACAAAAAAGGAGAGTAAGGGCACACTTTCTCTCTGTTGAGCTAGGACATCCATCTTCTCCTGCCCTCAGCACTTCTGGTTCTCGGGCCTTGGGACTCGGACCAGGATTCATACTCTTGGCTCCCCTGGTTCTCAGGCCCAGGTTTAAACTGGAACCACATCACCGGCTTCCCTGGGTCCTCAGCTTGCAGATGGCAGATTGTGGGACTTCTCAAACTCCATAATCATATGAGCCAATCCCTCATAATAAATTTCTTTATATATCTCTCTATATATCCTATTAGCTCTGTTTCTCTGGAGAACCCTAATATACGTTTCCTCCCATGTAACATGGGGTTACTAATATCTGCCTCATAGGCTTATTGTGCGGATTAATGATAAATATAAAATGCTTATCCCCAGGCCCAGCTCCTAGGAAGTGCTCTTTAAGCGGCACACGTGGGCTCCTGTCACCTCAGTTTGACTTTTTCTGTATATGTCCTGCTGCCCCAGTAAGACTGAGCTCCAAGAAGATGGGCACTGTGCATTTTTCCTGTGTCCTCAACAACATAGCACATAGTTAATGGTTGGTAAAACTGCCTAAAGAGCCAAAGGCTTAGAAAGACCCTGTGTTGTATCCAGTGTGACTCAACCTCTAATAGGTTCTGGCAATATTTAGCCAGTTATAGAGGGGGGGAGATAGCCCTTTTCATCACTGTCTTATAATAAGTGAGACTTGGTCCTTAGGGCACCTCGGGCCATTGAGAAGCCCCACCGGCAGATCCCTGGGCTGCAATGATGTTGAATTGATGGTGCAGGTTGCAGTGATGTTGAATTGATGGTGCAGGTAGATGTCTGTTCTGTTGCACCTCTCCCCACCCAGACCTCACAGGAGGCACTCCTGCTTGCATGCGTAAATCCTTCATATAGTTTCCCAAAACCCAACATTGACTGATGTAAACCTGTAACAGTCTCAGGGTAGCTGCCTCAAACCCTGCCACATCTTACTGGGGGTTTGGCCTGTCAGAATGTTTACCCGACTGCCTCAAATTCCATCAAGCTCTCTATAAACCTTATTTTTAAAATATGCATTGTCCCTTCTTAGATGTTTCTCAGTACTGGCTCCTGGACAAATCTTTTATCTTCAGTCAACCTTAAAGTTCGGTTAAAAATAAAGACCCATTTTCTCATAGAATGATCAGGGCTTGGGGCTCCATTTGTGAACGGAGGAACCTGAGGCTTTAGGAATTTTGTGTACAGCATGGAGATATTTTCAACTTGAGTGGCTCTTCTAGGCTCTATTCACATTCAAAGATGCCCCTTTGTTTGGCTCTTGGATCTTGGATCTTGGTGGAATCTACTTGTTTGCAGTCCCTGAGTCTCTGTCTAACTGTGGAACAGATCAGAGAAGTGGGACAAGATTTTGATGTAATTCAAGGCTAGCTTTCCTAAACCCTATTGGCATCATAATTTATTTGGGGGACCCCCTTGGCAGCAACATCTTCAGTGGTCACTCCTGGTCTGAGAAGGGCGGGTCTTGAAAGTGGCACAGGAAGCCCGTCTTCCTCTTCCTTTCACCTTTTCCCCTCTCTCTCTCTCTTACCCTTTCTCAAATCTATTGAGGCATATTTTACAATTATACCACAGAGTTCGCCCATGTTAAGCGCACAGTTCAGTGAGCGTTAGTAAATGCATCCAGTTGTGTGAACATACCACGGACCAGCTTTTAGAACCCCTTCATCACCCCATAAAGTCCCCTCGAGCCCTTGTGCAGTCAATCTCCGCTCCTCTCCCCAACCCCCAGCAACCACTGCTCTGTCTCTATAGTTGTACCTTTTCTAGAAATTGCATTTCAATAGAATCACACAGTATGCAGTCTTTCGTGTCTGGCTTCTTTCACTTAGTGTAATGTTTTTGAAGGTATCAGTAGTTCATTCCCTCCATCTTTTATTTTTTTTTTGACCTATCTTTGTTTCTCTCCTTCTTTCTCTCTCTCTCTCTCTCTGACACACACACACACACACACACACACACACACACACACACACTTTTCTTACTAAATTCTCTGCCCTTTTTGCATCCTAACTCTTGATCTGGTCTTTGGGCCCTAAGACATAATTAGGAGAGAAGTGTGGAGTCCATGTACCAAAACTTCTTAAGTGGGCACCTACAGAGGGCGGCTGGCCAGCTAGCCTGTCCCTGCCTGTGGGGCCCCAGGATGTGTCATCCCTAGTGGCAGTGATGGTGGGGAGCAAGGAGAAGTGGAAGTTGAGGCCCTGAGCCTTTGTCCAAGGAGACTGGAATGAGCACAAAACGAAGCTGGGTGAATAAAGTCGGTTTACTGGTTCTACTCGGGGTGGAGTGAGGCCTGAATGGGCGCCCTCAGCAGGGGGACCTGAGGCCACGGGACCCGCCAGGGCTGCTGGGTCCCCTTGGGCTTCTGGGCTGAGGGGCAGCAGCAGGGCAGCCTGCGGGGGCTCAGCAAGCCCAGGTCGCTTGGCCTGTGCTGTCTGGGACTAGGCTGGTCGCTGTTGCCGTCTGCAGATGCTCAAGCCGGACCCCACGAAGAGAGTGGCAGAAGGTTGAAAAAGATAATTGCCAACACATTGGTTTCAGTTTCAGTAGAGAGGAGGAGGAAGGGAGGCATGTGGGGACGTAGGGAGGGCTGCTGGGGGGAGAGGTTTCCGCCCAGCTCCATGGCCAGCTGCCTTGCTAGACCACTTGGCTGTTGCTTTCACAAATGCTACTTTCATTCCCATCTCTCCACTCGGAACCTGGAAAGCAAGAGCATCTCTCAGGCTGTGGAACCACGGCAGGCCGTGGGATCTGGCATGGAGGTGTGTGGCATCTCTGCCCTTCCTGCCCCTCCTCCCCCAGCCCCAGTGACCCCCCACCTACCCACACACACGTGCGCATGTGCGCTACAGTGCCCGGAACAGTGCGGAGAACAGGAACCCCAGTCTTTCAGAGATCAAATTGGCTGGAAGCAGAGGGTCATGTGATGGGAGGGAGGGCAGGCGGGCAAAGAGGCAGTGAGATGGCAGTGGGGTCAGAGTGGAGGATGTGGGGTGGGGTGCGGGCTTTTCTTTATTCTTGGGGAAAACTCTTGTTCTCAGTACATTTCTTTTCCCATTGGCCTGAGTGAGCGCTCCCTGACTATTTGGAAGCGGTTTCTGACTGGTGAAGAAGGGCAGGGGAGCAGGAATAATTACTATCCCTCCATCCCTACCTGGACCCTCTCAGCATCTACCTCCACCACAAGGAGGCCCCAGCCCCATGAGCTGCCCCCATTCTTTCACTCCTGTTCTTTCCCCCAAATCTAGTTGCCTTGACTTTTATGTATGGCGGAGAGGAGCTCTGGCTCAGCCTTTGGCTTGAAGGCTCTCGAGCCTACTCCTGTCACACCTGTACTGGTGGCTGCCAGAGGCATTGTTCCCCTCCCTGGACTCGGACGTTGGTGTGGTGACAGTTATTCGTGCCAACTGGGGAGCAGTTGTCGGGGGGGCTGGGGTACAGAGCTGTGTGACAGGTTGTTAGACCCAGGCGCACCCACCCAGGGACTCTCCCCAGCTGCCCTGACATCTGTGCCACCTGTGGCATTTTGTGTGTGGCCTCGGTTCCCAGGTGCAGGGGACAGGGTGAGAAGGTTGGCATGGGCACCACAGAGCCACAAAGAGGTTGGCTTCTCTTTGTGTCACCTGGTATGCCCTGATGTTTTGCCTTTTCCCCTCCCTGTTTACCTGCATCGAGCTAGGGCAGCAGGTCACAGCTGTGACTCAGCTCTGACAACCCAACTTAACAGAGCGCTGCCAACCAGGTGAGTCATGCCAGGCTGCCGCAGACCAAAGAAGGGTGGCCCCAGGGGGAGGGCGGGAGGCGTGTGGATCTGCCTCTGGCTGCCCTGGCTCCTGTCTTGATCATGGCTCTGGCGGGAAGCCAGGCAACGGCGGCGTCGGACCAGCGTGCCAGGACGGTGTTCTGTGCAGGGCTGCCCCTGCCAGCGTCGGGGGTGTGTGCAGGGCTCAGGGCAGGTAGAGAGGGCCTAGACCTGTTTCCAGGGGAGAACTGGCGGCCCCCATATTGGGACCGGGAGCGGGGGAGCGGTGGATCCTAGAGCTAGACCCAGCTTCCTCAAGAGGGATGTAAGTGACATCAGGGGACCATCTGCCTCAGAGCAACACGGGAAGGCAGGGTCCCCTCGGCGGAGACTCCTTTTTAAGCACCACCCCAGGGGTGCTCTTCTCCTGCCCTCTAGAGACGTCCCCCTTCCCTGGGGCTCAGGCTTGCAGCCGGGGTGCCCCTTCCCCATCCCCAAGCTGGGGTGTGGGTGGGAGGCTCTCCGTCCTGCTCAGGGCCTCCCCGGGCAGCAGGGCGGCAGCGGCCCCCGCTGGGCACTAGGGGTCGCCCCTGCCCAGCCAGACCCTCCCGGGCGCGCCCGGCCGCAGCAGGTTTCCTCCAACCGGGAAGACCGCGGGCGCCTCCGGGGCGTGCGCTGGGGAGGGCTGCAGCCGGGCGCGGCGCCGAGACCCTGTCCGGAGCCTCGCGCCACCGAGTCGTCCTGGCCGAGGCGCGGGGGCGCTTTCCGGAGCAGGGGCTCTCGCCAAAGGCCGGGCGCAGAGGGGGTGCGTGCGCCCGCACACAAAGGTCCGTCCTAGACTTCACAGCTCCCTGCCCGCTCTCCCTTCCCGGCTGCCCGAGGGGGAGCAGCCGCTCGGGGTCGGCCCAGGCGACCGCGCCGGGGGTCAGGCCGGCCGCCCCGAGTGGCCCCAGGGCCTTGCGAGGGCGCAGGGGGGCGCTGGGCCCTCACCCGGCTCGGCTGGACCCCCGCGGTGGCGCCCGGGACTGCGACTCTGCGGGTTCCTTTTGTGAACGGAGGGAAGGGCCCTCCCCCCGTCTGAAAATGGTCAGCCCGGGTTCTCGGGACTGCGCGCCCTGAATAACAGATTGGGTGCTGTAGGGTCGTCATCTGGGCCCCACCCTGCGGAGCTCTGAGCTGGTTTAGCTTCTCCTGCAGACGGGTCTGTTGGGGGTTCCCAAAAGCATCACCGTGACCGGCTGCATCAGGACCAGGGGCCCACCCCATCACCTGAAACGGAATCTCTGGGAGGGGCCCAGGAGTCTGTATTTTTGGTAAGTTCCCCAGGTGATTCCCATGGCGAAGCCAGCGTGGAAATCGCTGTTCTAAACCTTTTAAGGCAGGCAGTTGTGAAATTTCTCACCAGAACAGCCTCTGGGGATGGAATTGTCACCCCCCAGTTCACTGTAATGTTTGTTCTCCCAGCTGATGGAGAAGTTCTTCCCAAGTCTGACTGCCAGCCTGCCTGCTTTAATGGAGCTCATTTTCTTCAGCTGGGTTTTCTATGGGATAATGAGCCTGCTTGAAGACAGCTGTCCTGCCTCCTTTGACTTTCCCCGACACCTGTTTTCCTTGTTCAACTTCTGAATTCAACAGGCCCACTTGAATGGGCCAAATAGTGAGAAAATCCAGTAAATCCAGTACTAGCTTGTGAATGACTGTTGTCCCCTCAGGGGCTCCCCAAGGGCTGGATGCTGGTGAATCCCAGCAAAGGGAAAGGAAAAAACCTGTAGCAAGTTGTCCTGCGCCCAAGGAGACCGTCCTCCCTTTGTTGGCCTTTCCCCTCGCTTTCAGGATGAATTACAATTCTTATCTCCTCTGCAACCAGCATACTTGGACATGCCTTCCCGATTGCTGCAGCTAGAGTTTCCCGAGCTTTGTGGGGTTATTTTTTGCCTCTGGGTGGTGGTCATTACTTCCTTCCACACCATTAGGTTCAACACAGTCACCGAAAGAGAGCAAATTAGCAAACACCCTCAACATGGCAGGACTGATCCCCAAACCTACTTTCATTTTCTTCCGGTCTGGGTTGTGGGTAATTTCTTGACAACTATGAGAAAGAAGACAATGAAAAATGAATCATTTTTCCAAAGCAATTGTGAACAGATGTCTAATTCCCTAGTCTCGGGGATGTTCTAGGAATCCCTTACGTCACCTTAAAGGGGCAGAGTAAATGCGTGGAGGTGCCGAGGGTAGTGTTGATATTCAGCACCTGTGGGGCTTAGGCTCATCCTAATGAGAGCCTCAGCCATAGCCCAGGTCACCGTCGCTGGTTCGGGGCTTCTAAATTTGGCAGTGTGAACAGACTTGCTTCCTTTCAGCAATTGATCTGAATAGCAGAATCTCATCCTGATGGTCCGAATCACATTTGCAGGCCGTGGGGTGAAGGCCGTGCTAACTGGCCACTTGCCTCACCACTGGCTTTTAAACAATCGGTTGTATTCTCTGCCCGGCAGGAAGCAGCGGGCCCATCAGGGCTCTGGGCTCCCTCTTTGTTCTGACGTTATGGCCTTTTATGCCACAATAAGAAACACTGTGTACTCCATGGGAGCCCACTGTGCCAGGCTGCAGAAGGGCTTTGTGACAGGCTGGGGGACAAAACAAGGGGTGCTGGACACTGTTACTAGGGCAACTGCCTGGCCAGCGTGGAGGCAGCTGTGGCCCCTGGGTCCGTCTCACCAGAAGGCCAGGGGGAGGGCAGGGGAAGGATGCAATTTCTTCTAGAGCAGCAGTCCTGGTTACCTGGTAAATGATACATCAGGACTGTGCTAGCAACGGCCTCCATTTTCTCCAGGCTGCTAGGATGACCTCATCCTGCCTCTAGATTCCATGCCAGGGGATGGCATCTTTCTAAACCAACGCTCACACGCCACCAGGCAGCGCCGTCTTGGTGAGTAGGGAAGCTTTCCCAACTGTGGGCCAAGCCTGGGCCTTGCATCCTTTGGGTAGATTCGGTCCTCTGAGGCAAGGGTTTTCGGTTTTGTAGAAAAGGTGTGAATGGGGAGGGCCTAGAGTAAGTCCATCTAGCCTCACTCATGAATGGGCCAGTGGGGTTTCAGAGCTACTTCAAGACCCTCCCTGCCCCCCAGGCCAGCCACTGCAGTCCCTTCCCCTCCCCTCCAGGTGAACATTTTCCTACAGGTCAGGTGTTAGTGCAGCGCACCTGGGGCAGAAGACAGAGGCGGGTGCTCACGCCAGGAGGGCATCATGGAAGGCCTGGGGTCCCTTCTGCGCTCTGCCTTTTGGCACACCGACAGGGATTCTATTTTACCTAACTTAGCAAATTAGGCACTTGAGGGGTTTAGGGGAGCTGCTGTGGGCAGGCAGGGAGAGGAATTCGGGGTCCCGGGTCATTTCACTGGGGGGAATGGAGAGTGTGGTACTGACGAAGCCCAGGGCTAGGAGGAAGCCCAGGACAGGGGCCCCGGGGTGTAGGCCCTGAATACTGAAGTGTCCCGCGTAGGCGCTGAAAGGGAGAACGGGGAGGGAAGGCAAGCCCATTTAGCTTCACCCCGCAGGACAGCCCTGTGTCCCCATGAGACTAAAGGGTGAGCCCAAGTGGGATCAGGTGAGGCTGGTGGGGCGCTGTGTCCTCTGGAGATGCTCCCATCGTGAACAGCTGAAGTGAGAAAAGGCCACTTTCCTGCTGGGCATTTGCAGAGGATAACAGGCGGTGCTCCCTTCAGCCTGTACCTCACTCTGTGCCCACCTAAACCTGCCCCCCATCTCCAGTGCTCCCCACGTGGGCCCCCTCACCCTGTCCCAGGGCAGCAGCCGCACAGTCGGGCTCTTCCCCTTCCAGCCCACCCTCCACATGGCCGCTCCCGTTCTCTCTCGGAAACGCAGATCTCCCGGCCTGCCAGCCCCAGGCTAGAAAGCCTTCAGTGGCCTCCCAGAGCTGCACACAAACCCTCCACATCCTGCTCACTTCCTGCCAGCTCCGGCCACGCTCAGCTCCTTGACTTTCCCAGACGCGCAAGTCTTTTCCTTTCGGAGCCTTTGCGTTCCCTTCTGCATGGAATGCCCTTCCCTCCCCAGCAACCCTGGTCCGAGATTCAAGCTCAAGCATCACCTCCTCAGCTGAGCAGTTGACAAGAGCAATAATGGAAGCAGCTTTGCCACCAGGCTCCCAAAGCAGTGGGAAGACTGAGGGCAAAGTGTACAACCTAACTGGGTTAAAAGCAAGCCCTCTGAAACGCCGGCTTGTGTCCCTGAAGGCCCTGCCTGGAGAGTCTGTCCTGGAGAAGGAGTGGAAGGAGGGGGTGAGAACGGTGGCCCTTCACATCCTCTAACTCTGTTCTGTGTTCCTCCACATATGGCTCCATCTCTTGTCGTAACACAAGGTACATTTTTTGATAATCTTGGTTACATGTCTGTCTCTTTAGGATCTTGAGTCCCTTTTAGGCAAAGCGTGTCTTTTTTTTTTTTTAATTAGTTAATTAATTAATTTATTTTTGGCTGCGTTGTGTCTTTGTTGCTGTGTGTGGGCTTTTGTCTAGTTGCGGTGAGCGGGGACTACTCTTCGTTGCGGTGCGCGGGCTTCTCATGGTGGTGGCTTCTCTTTGTTGTGGAGCACGGGCTCTAGGCACATGGGCTCTAGGTGCACGGACTTCAGTAGTTGTGGCACGCGGGCTTTAGAGCACAGGCTCGGTAGTTGTGGCGCATGGGCTTAGTTGCTCCGCGGCATGTGGGATCTTCCCGGACCAGGAATCGAACCTGTGTCCCCTGCATTGGCAGACAGATTCTTAACCACTGCGCCACCAGGGAAGTCCCCAAAGCGTGTCTTGATCATCTTTATAGTCCCAGAATCTAGTTTAGAACCTGGCACATAGTAGGCACGCAGAAAATCTTTGAATACATAAATATGCCTTGAACTTGGGAGTGTTCCTTTACCTAGAATACCGTTTTCTCTCCACAAATTTGTACTATCACTTTCTCCAAAACATAACTCAAGACTCGCCTCCTGGAAGAAGCAGGTATTGGTTCATTAGTTCATTGTTTGAGCATCAGAAGGTTACTGTGCACCTACTATGTGCCAGGCATTTTCTGGGCACTGGAGGACTGTGGTGTACAAAAGAGATAAGGGGTCCATGTCCCAAGTTGCCAGTGACCACATCCTCCCCCAACCCCGCCTCTGCAACCCTTAGCAGACCACATCCTTATCTGGCAGTTTAGCAAAATTTACAAAATTTAGCAAGTTTGTAATCACTCAATGCTCCTGGCACCATAGTCCCTGGGACTTGGTCAGCAGTCAGATATGATTCACTGTGTGCCCAGCATCATGGGAGACAAGTGTAGAAGATCTGGTTTTGCCTTCAAAAAGCTCATGGCCTCACTGGGGAGACAAATTATTTGTTTATAGGATCCCTGGAAACCCCAGGAAGCCACAGTCAGGGAAGATCTTGGGTTGTCAATATCACAGCCTCTGGGAATTCAGTGGGTCCGTTGGTTCTCTTGACCAAGGGCTACTTTCTGATTATTAACTGGTTTTCTAAATATGTGAGTCACATCTTCCCACTTGATCATAAGCTCCTCAAAGAAAGGGACATCATGGTATCATGTTTGGTAGCCACTTTCCCAGATTCCCATCTCAGCATCTGATACAGGCCAGGGCATGAATAAAGGAGTGAATGAATGATCACTACCGTTGACAGGCACTCATCACTGGGTGTCTTATTGAGAAACAACCAGAAGCCTGGCATGAATGGGTTTTTTAGTTCTGGTCCATCGTAGTGCCTCTCTTTTGCTAAACGTTACCCTTAGAGTGTGAGTGTTTTCTACAAGAAAATACTGAGACTCAAATCCAGAAGAGTATGAATTTGACAGAAGCCACTTGTTTTCCAAGTTCCATTCGGGTACCTCTTTTTTTTTTTTAAATTTTAAAAAAAATTAATTAATTTATTTTTGGCTGTGCTGGGTCTTCGTTGCTGCACGCGGGCTTTCTCTAGTTGTGGCGAGTAGGGGCTACTCTTTGTTTCGGTGCGCGGGCTTCTCATTGCGGTGGCTTCTCTTGTTGCGGAGCGTGGGCTCTAGAGCGCAGGCTCAGTAGTTGTGGCTTGTGGGCTTCAGTAGTTGTGGCTCGTGGGCTCTAGAGCATAGGCTCAGTAGTTGCGGCTTGCAGGCTTCAGTAGTTGTGGCTCACGCTCTAGGGCACAGACTCAGTAGTTGTGGTGCACGGGCTTAGTTGCTCCGCGGCATGTGGGATCTTCCCGGACCAGGGCTCGAACCCGTGTCCCCTGCATTGGCAGGCGGATTCTTAACCACTGCGCCACCAGGGAAGCCCCTCGGGTACGTCTTAACTGATTCTTTGTGCTGGATATTGCTTGGTGGTTTAAACGGGTGAGATCTATTTCAGGGAATCTCAAATTACAGGTAAGCTTGTGGGGAGAGAAGAGTGTTGCCCTGTCCCTTCTGCTTCCTTCCTCTCTGGCTCCCGGCCTGCTCCTGGCATCACTTACTGCTTCTCTAGGATGGTTTTTACCAGAATGTTCTCTAGAGTCAATGCTTTAGGGTCTAGGTTTTCATCCAATGGGTTGTACTGCTTGTTGCCTTCTTGTGTGTGCTTTGCAGTCCTGGAGGCTTATGTCACTTGTGTTTGTTTGCTGATGTTGTGGCCATCTGTAACCTCTATCAAACCCTAGGTGCTTTGAAGTTCCGTGTGCAGTAAAAAGTTCATTAAAAAGATGTGGAATCATGAAAATGAGGTTACAGACATGTTAAACAAAGGATCATTTCCTGCTTCCTGTACTTCTTTCTCAAAAAAATGTATTTCTCTGAGGAATTTATGTCACCACTAAAACTACGGAAGAGTGAAAGGAAGGACAGGCCTGGGTCAGAAAGAGGGTGAGATTCCTGAGGAGACAATTTTGGCAAAGACCCAGCCTGTTGTCTTAATTGAGAGCTTAGGGTCTAAGGGGAGAATTGAAGCCAGAAAAATGTAGGGACAGATCTCGAATTCTTTTTGTTTTTTTTAAATTTATTTATTTTATTTATTTTATGGCTGTGTTGGGTCTTCGTTTCTGTGCAAGGGCTTTCTCTAGTTGCGGCGAGCGGGGGCCACTCTTCATCGCGGTGCGCGGGCCTCTCACTATCGCGGCCTCTCTTGCTGTGGAGCACAGGCTCCAGGCGCGCAGGCTCAGTAGTTGTGGCTCACGGGCTTTGTGGCTCACGGGCTTAGTTGCTCCGCGGCATGTGGGATCTTCCCAGACCAGGGCTCGAACCCGCGTCCCCTGCATTGGCAGGTGGACTCTCAACCACTGCGCCACCAGGGAAGCCCCTCGAATTCTTATGGCTAATGGTTTGAACCCGGCGTTTCTAGTGGGGATGGCTCCAAACGGATCGCCTCGGCCTCCAGCGGTGCGAGGTCTGGGGCCGTGTAGGGAGCGCTCGGAGCCAGTGGGGTCCAAACTCCAGGCAGTGACTGGTGCCGACAGGTGCTTCTCGCCCACTTGAGGTAGGAGAGGAGAGACACAGAGAAGAAGGCGAAGAGAAGGAGAGGTACGTGGGATAAGGGGGCAGAGCGTCACTAAAGCTGCCTTGCGGCCCCATCACTGGCTTGCCCACTGCCATACTGGCTTTCTTTCCAGTGGTGACCTTCTGATGTGAGCAGAGGTTGAGTTCCAAGCCTCAAGGGGTATACAGGGAACCCCAAACACTAAAAAAATATCAGTGCCTGGCATGGCTTTAAGGTAAGGGAGGTGCCCCTGTGCTCTTTCCTGGCCTGGCCACAGGGAGGCATTTAACCGGGAGGGCAGTCCCTTGGGGCTCAGGGTTCTGACTTGACAACAGCCAAGTGTACTTGTACATTTCAGAGGTCGGCCTGTCCGTCTCCCACATTCTGGTAGAGTAGCGGATCTAGGCTTCTCGCTCCACGCCACAGGGCCTCCTGGAGGGCCTCGGTTCTCTTATGAAAGGAAGGGCAGCCACAGATGATCATTTCTGGTAAATACATTGTCACTTCTCTAATGACAGATGGGACCCCATCAGCACCTTTGTTTCTTGGCATACACACACACAGACGCTGGAATAACACACCCTAGGATCCAAAGCAAAATAATCAGCTTCCCTGGCTGGGGGCAGGGAGCGTTCCTGTTTCTCATGGACCCTCCTTGCTTGGGCAGTGGGCATCCGCACGTAATGCACACCCAGACCCCGCAACCTTGCGGGCCTCTATTCTGGGGGGCAAATATCCCTAGAGACTCGCTTGCTTATATGACCATTAATGACCATTTAATTACGACTCATGTTTAACAATTACGTGACTGTCACTTACTTTTCAGCCAGAGGGCCACTGTGCCTACACCTAGCAGCCATTAAGTCTTAGTCTAATGATGACAGTGCCATATCCCACCAGCTGACCTTGAGGACCCCAATGGATGCACATGTAATAAACGGCAAGGCAAGGTTAGCGGGACTGCTGCCAGACGGTCCAGGCAGGGCCGGACTCACCCTCTCTCTTGCATCCTGATTGTGGTTGAGTCTCATGAGTTCTGCAAACCTCTGTTCATAGAGACGAAGCAGCAGCACCAGGCACAAGCCTGAATTCATCAGCTCGTGTTGTGCCTACATGTGGACAAGGAAACTCTTAAGTTCATCTGTAAAATATACATGGTCTAAATCATGGGGTGGAGGGTACAAGGCCAAGAGGGGACAAGAAATAAGACAAGAGCCCGAGCCCCAAGGCAAGCCGTGTCCTGGAGGACCAGAGAACAGAGCAGAAGGGGAATCCAGGGTGGAGGCCGGGCAGCCATCCTGGAATCCTTTACTGCCTAGTGCAAGATGCTTGAAAAGGCTCCAGGCTTAGTCCCAGGCCGTGGACATTTACTGAGCAGTTTCCTGCCACGGCCTTGAGCTGGGTGTTTGGAGAACACAGGGCAAAACGTCTCATCTCCCTGCTGGGACCCCTTCCTGTGATGTGGGAGAGAGTGCCTCATTCATAAATGGCTCCAGTAGCAGCTGGATGTGTCAATGGCCACGAGGGAGATGCAAAGGGGAAGAAAGAGACTGGTTGCGTGTGACGTGGGAGATGGCATCTTTGGTCCTTAAAGGATGGGAGGGACTTTGGTAGGTGGCTATGGGGGGGCGTTCGGGGCCTTTCAGACAGAGGCACTGCATGCTGGCAAACACACAGAGGGCAGAGCATATGTTGGGCAAAATTCTCTACTCACTGGTGTGGCTGGAGTATATGGGGAGGGTGTTTGTTTTGAATTTTTAACAAATCTTGGCATGGGCTGGGGAGATGGAAAGGTGGGACCATGTTAGGCAGAACTGAGGTGTTTGGGCGTCATGCTGTGTATATGTATGTGTGTAGCTGCTGGCCTCTGAGTAGAGAGGTAAACACGATGAGATGTGTGTCTTAGGAAGGCAGACTTGTCTGTAGGAGAATCTGGGGCACAGGTGCCACGGGGGTGGGAGGGGGCACTTGATTTGCCTAGATCCCTCGTTTGCCCAGAGAAACGGCCTCAGGCCTTAGTTCTGTACGTTTCTGCCTTTACAGATGGGCTTAACGATGGTCTCACCTAGGGGCTCCCCGACTCCCCACCCGCCCTGGCTGTTCTGTTATCATTTAACCCCCAGAGCGTGCTTGCCCTGTGGACCTCAGGGCCTTTGCTCTCGCTCTTTCTTGTGTGGTCTGTTGGCTTGTTTTGGTGCTTCTGTTGTGCAGATGCTCCTCTGCCACTCTCCATCTTTCTAAGGCTGTGTGCACGACTTCCTTTACAGCTGTCACAGTGTCACCTCTTTGCAGAAGACTTCCTGATGATCCTCATTTGATCTAGTCATTCCTCCCTGAGTCCTAAGCATTTGTCTTTACTCTGGACACAGCATTTTGCACTTGTTAATGTTTTTGCTTTTTCTTGGTGGGTGGGGTGGGTTGTATTTTTCTCACTGGTGCTGAGAACACAGGGAGGTTCCCAGGGAGGATCTGGCTGTCTGGCTGACCACGGTGCCTCTGTCCTCGGCTCCTTTGGCCGTCTGTCCTCCAGAGCCTCACCCTGTGGACCTGCATCGACCCTCAATAAATTCGTGGATTAGTGATGACTCCTCCTTGCCTGCCACTTTACTCCCCCATCTGTCCTCATGTCCAATCTCCAGGGTGGGAGGGTCGGGGATGGGCCAGACGGTGCTCAGGAAGCCCTGGGGGAGTAAAATCCCCAGCAGAGGGCATGGCCCTTGACATCACCCTTGGGAAAGGTCGGCACCATGACCATTTTCCCAGGAGAACCGAAGCTCGGACTTGACCCAGTGAGCATCTCAGCGCCTCCTCCTTCCTTCTTCAGTGGCCCGAGGTGCTTCACAGGCCCATCATCCTGTTCCCATCCCGTCGAGGGCAGCTCAGGAAGCTGGCGCAGAACACACCTCTTCCAGGATGAAACAGCTGCCAGAAAAGGTGCCCAAGCTGAGCAAAGATCGATGCACTCTTCCTTCTGCATCGGGGCCAGCTCCAGATCTTGGTGACCGCTGGCCCCAAGGTCACTGCTCGAGACCCCTCCACCACCCCACAGACCCGTCTTTAAAAGCTCTAGTCAACTATCCTTAGCGGTTTGCCTCCTATTTTAGCCTTTCTCTCCTGACCTTGGCCTAGAGCAGGCAGAGAGCTGGTTGCTTGTTTCTACTTTTTTTCTGTGTTAATGGCCTCCTCCCATCTTTCCCAAGAGCTGGTGCCTCCTTTGCGGTCTTTCTCAGGAGCCACCGCCTCCGGGAAGCCTTCCCAACCTACCTACTGTTTAGCTCCTCCACACAAGCCAAGCCTTGTCCCTCATTCGCTTTTCCTGGTGCGGCGGCCTCCCGTGAGCTCCCGATGGCTCCCTCTCCCCAGCACTCACTTGGCCAGGAAGCCTTTCTGCTCACAGACACTCCGATGCATAATGGCAAATCAATCAGCTAGAAAATGGCTTGGAACTATCAGGTTTGTCACAGCGTTCAGGGAAATCATTTACTTTTTATGACTCCATAAGACCCGGAGGCATGCAGATGGGAAAATATCCACTAATGTTTTCTGCAGATTATTTGAAAAGTCACTTCCAGCAGATTGTGTCTCTTCTCTGGTCTGTGGGAGGGAACCTGTTACTCGGTGCCATAAATCTCACTGGCCTGGCTCCTTTATGTGTGCCCTTTGCAGAGCCTGTGATGCTGGACAAAAGGGCCGGGCCAGCCAATCGGTGCAGGCGTTTCATAGTCAGCTCAGAGTCATCCTTTATACTCTGAGCCACAAGTGGGAGGGATTTGTTATCAGAAAGAGTTCCGTCCGCGGTATTTGTTCGGTAAGGGCAGAATGAGCTAGTTTTTGGAGCGTTATTTATTGGAGCTGCTCCCTCCCCTCCCCTCCCCAACCCAGTTGCATCACCCTTTGCTGCCGACAGGCAGCAGCAGAGGTGGGGATGGGCGTTGGCAGACTTTCAGGGGAGGGAGAGGCATGTGAAGCAGTGGACGGGGGCTCGGGAGCACTCAGCCCACCTGCCACATGTTTTTCTTCCTATTCTCCTGCCCCTTCATTTTGTTAAAATTCATTTCAGTCAAGAGATTTGCTACGGATGGAAATTCTCAACACAATCCGCTCGAAGAAACAGACAGCCTGGCTGAACGTTCTGTCAAGTCTTCAGATATGTTCATGGGATGCTCCCAGGTGTGAAGGTGATTAGGTGACTGCGTGTGTCCGGGGACATCTGTCTGAGGCCAAGATGGAGCGAGTCAGGCCTGTGCTTCTGAGCAATGACAGCCAGAGGCCCTCTGAGCCCCTCCTGTGCGGCAGGGCCAAGATGGCAGGAGCACGTCTCCGTCACACAGGGGGCCTGGGCCCCCAGGGTAGGCAGCCTGGGGCCACCGTGCCCTGCGATGTTGGGCAGACTTTTAACTGTGCATGGACAAAGGGACTCCATTTATAAACGGGGAGAAGCAGCCTCTGTTCTGCCTGTTTCTCAAGGCATTATGGCAAAATGAGCTAAAACGACATGGTATTTCACAAAACCGAGAAAACATCCAACAAGAGGCAAGAGCTAAAGCTAGGATTCAGGGCAAGGGCCACATGTGCCTTGCCTGCCCCTGTGCTCCTAGTGCCTGGCCCATGTCTGGTATATGATATGTGCTGCTATATGATATGTGCTCAATAAATATACGCACGGATGAAAGAATGAGGAAAAGAATGTATAATTTTGGACCAGTGATGACTATCGACTCTAGTGGCCCCAACTTTAACATGTATCAGAATTACTGAAAAGGCCTTTTAATATGCAGTTGCTGGGCACCCCTTTCCCCAGATTCTTATTCAGTGGGTCTGAGTGGGGCCCAAGAATGTGCCTTTCTAATGAATTCCTAGGTGATGCTATGCTATTGCTAGTGGTCTGGGGCCCACCCATCTTTGAGAACCCCTGCTTTATTTATTTATTTTTTTTAAAAAAATTATTTATTTATTTATTTAATTTATTTATGGCTGTGTTGGGTCTTCGTTTCTGCGCGAGGGCCTTCTCCAGTTGCGGCAAGTGGGGGCCACTCTTCATCACAGCGCGCGGGCCTCTCACTATGGCAGCCTCTCTTGTTGCGGAGCACAGGCTCCAGACGCGCAGGCTCAGCAATTGTGGCTCACGGGCCCAGTTGCTCCGCGGCATGTGGGATCTTCCCGGACCGGGGCATGAACCCGTGTGCTCTGCATTGGCAGGCAGACTCTCAACCACTGCGCCACCAGGGAAGCCCAGAACCCCTGCTTTAAACTAAGGATCAACAGTTGGTAGCCAGTAAGCTGAATCTGGCCTGTGGATGTGCTCTGGCTGGAAGGAAGGAAGGAAGGAAAGAAGGACAGACATGAACTTCTTCCGTCGAAGAGAGTATTCGCAATTTTGTCACAATGGCCACCACTCCCAATTGATGCCACTTGGGAGATTCTGATCATTCGTTATCTGCCTGGCCTCTATGGCATTTGAGTGTACAATCTGTGACCTCAACTTTTCTTAAACCTGTTTTCTCCTGGTCCATTTTGCAACCTGGAATGTTCCTTGGAGCTCTACCTGTTGCCATCCAGGAGTTCTTCCTTCCACTCAGAAACCAAATCAAGCAACCAGTCAATCAAGCATGAGTCCCACGTCCAGGTTAAAGTGCACACACATGGGAAGATGTGGAGTTGCTTCACGGCAGCACATTGGGAGGTGGGCAGTGGGTGTGGAATGCCTGCTGGGCTTAATTTTCAGGCGTCTTTGAGTTAGGGCGGGCGTGAACTGCCGCCAGCCAGTGCCTGGACCACTAGATGCCCGTAGCCCAAGGTGCTTAGTCCAGGTCCTGGGGCCCCCCCACCCAGCTACTTTAGCCTCAGGGGGCCACTCTCCAGGCCTATAGGAGCTCCTCATCTAGCTGCTGAAAGTCTGGTAACAAGCCTTGACCCTACGGGGCCCAAGGGAACCGCTCAGTGTCTGAGAGATGGAGGGATAATCGGATTTCAGTGTTAGAGGCCACGGGCAGCAATGAACCAAACCAGGGAAACATACACTAATCCAAGCCCACGCACACCTCAGAGACCATTGATAGTGCTGACCGGGTGCCTCCTGGGTGTGTCCACAGTCTATGGTCAGATGCTGAGTGAGGTGTCTGTCTCCCACGTGAGCAGAGGGTTTTGCCCTCAAGAGCCTCTGTGTGGAGGGCTCACTCCTCTTTTTCCTCTCCGGTCCTCAATGGCTCTTCTGTGGGGAGGGTCTCTCTGGTCCTGAGAGCAGGTCAGGCCTCTCTGCGCTGTGTCCACAGCTGCTCATCTACCCCCTGCTCTGACCCTCCCACACCAGGGTCACTGCACGCCAATCTGCTTCCCCGCGAGACGGCAGTGACTGTGTTGACCTTGGGCACTGCTGTGTCTCCCAGCACAGTATCTGGCATACAGCAGGCGCTCAACATGTGTCTTAAAAGTTAATGAGTTAAATTTCTTTGTTATGTGTATTTTTCCACACTTAAAAAAAAAATAGGGCTTCCCTGGTGGCACAGGTTGAGAGTCTGCCTGCCAATGCAGGGGACACGGGTTCGAGCCCTGGTCTGGGAAGATCCCACGTGCCGCGGAGCAACTAGGCCCGTGAGCCACAATTACTGAGCCTGCGCGTCTGGAGCCTGTGCTCCGCAACAAGAGAGGCCGCGATAGTGAGAGGCCCGCGCACCGCGATGAAGAGTGGCCCCCACTTGCCACAACTAGAGAAAGCCCTCGCACGAAAACGAAGACCCAACACAGCCAAAAATAAATAAATAAATAAATAAAATTGAAAAATAAATAAATAAATAAATAAATAAATAAATAAATTGACCCCTGGTCCCATCCCAGACTAATTAAATCAGAACCTCCAGGGCTGAGCCCAGGCATCAGAAAAAAAAAAAAAAGACATGCAGCTAAATGTTAATTTCAATTATGGGAGACTTTTGTGTGTTTGTGATTTTTATAACTAAGGAAAAGCAAAAAAAAAATCTAAATGTGAAAAATGCACAAGAAAATAAGTTAGTGAGTTAGTTTGCTAGTTAGTTAGTTGAGGTTAAGTGCAGGCCAGCCTGAGCGGAAACCAGTTCTAAGCCTCTTCTGGTTTTGACCCTCTCTTGGTACATGTCTGCGTTTGGCATCAGCTACCCCACTTCTCAAGAAGGGAACCCATTTGCCAAGGAGTGAACGGCGTTGAGGGTTGGCTAAGTGGGCCCAGAGGAGCCAAGGTTTGGGAGTCGGAAGAAGGGCCTGGACCTCATGAAGCACAGGTGTGCACATCAACCTCCTGGCCAGGCCAAGGGTCTCCCACCTGGGGACGAGCGGCGATTGTATTCCATCCTTGTTATCTTTGTGCTAAATGACAGTTACTCTGGTCTTCATCCATGGAGAGTTTCTGAACTTGTCGAAGTCACACTTCCCTAGTGTCTCAAGTTTAACTCAGACTGTTAGCAAACAGACACCACTGAATTCACCACGGGCCATCGGAACAGTCAGAACTGCTGTAAAAGTGTGAGCCGAACTGCTTTCCATCAGCAGATAAATATTGCACATTGGTTCTTGGGACCTTTGTTCTCCCACCAGGGTGGGTCTGTCAATCTAGTTTCTTTCTGTGATTATAATGAAGGGCATTTTCAAAAGGCTTTGACAGCCTGTCAAGTTCTCAATGAAACTAATTTGAACTCTCTTCTGCTTCTATGTCGTGTCATTACTGTGCTGGATATTTTCCATTTTCCCCTCCAGATACACTTTCCACCCTGCCCTGTGGCCCATCATTGGCTGATCTCAATGGACTGCATTAACTAGGTCCCCTTGTCGTCTGGCTCCCCACTGGGTTCAGCTAATGGGAGACCCTAGCTGGAGACCAGAGGGCGGGAGAAGAGAGAGGGGCTGGGGTAGTTATTCCCCTCGTTCCCTCTCTGCTGGGCAGTGGTGTGGCCATGGCAGCTTTCCCCTGCTGAAGGTCACAGGCTGGTGGTGACTCTCTCCTGTAGCCACAGCCCTCCTGATCCTGATAACTGCCCCCTCCCTTTGTCACTCCAGGCCTAGGAGGGGTCAATTGCCGGTCCCAGAGTGCCTCTTCATTCCTTGTTGCTCTTTTACTATCCACATTTTGGCCCTTCATTCAGCTCTCATCACTCGCCCCTTGTGCATGTGCCACCATCTCTTTCCTGCCCAGACCCTGGCTGACACGATTACTTTCACGGTTCTTTTTAGAATGTGCTCATAGCCCATTCTCTCAGCTGGTAGGATGCAGTGAGGCCGAGGTTACAGGTATGACCCCTGTGGGGGCCAGTTGGCTTTGTTCTGTGATGGATTCTGGCTTGGTCCTGGTACCCTTAGCTTTCTCCCTTGAGTCCAAAGAGGTCAGGCATCTCTGGGGCTGTAATATGACGGTTCTCATTCACCAAGAGTCTTCTCTGCTCAGGCACTGTCTTAGGTGATGTACTGGGGTCTTTTCCTACATCCAATCCTTCGGGGTAGGAATTATCATCTCCCACTTCCTACAAATGAGAGAACTGAGATATCCAGAGTTGGTGTAGTTTCCCCAAGGTCACAGGGCCACTCTGGGGAAGGGAATAGGATTTAGGTTCACATCTTAGTCAAAGTTGGTGTGCTTTCTGGCGGGGTGTGCTGCCTCGGGCTACGCGCATGCACACATTTTTGTGCAACTGGAAAAAGCTGCTGTTAGAGAGCCGGTTCTGCAAGTGCCACTGGTGAGCCAGCAGTATGTGGTGGCGGCAGCAGCTTCGCAGAGGGAGAACGAGGTGAAAATGCTTGGGACCAACCGGGGTCTTTACTAGACAAGGCTTTCCCCTGGGCTGCATGGAGGTGGTGATGCCTGCAGAATATTCTGGTGGGATTCAGGTAACCCGGCCTTGCCTGGTCTTGTCCTTCCTGGGAAGTCCTGCAGGCTCCACTCCCAGAAATAATCTATTCTTCGAAATGACCTCAGAGAAGCTGTCTGCATCTAGCTGGCACCCTGACCTCAGGCACTCAGAGGGCCTGGTTCCTTTCAATTGTTTGACTGCAGCATCCTCAGGGTCCAAGAATGTGAGTCGCTTCTGTTTCTCATCTCAGATCTCAGTGCCTGGGGGTTACGACTGAGTGATTCGAGACCCTCAGGCCTCAAAATGTAGGGACTCAAAATACTGAATTGTTTTCTCAGGAAACTACTTTTTTCTTCCTTTCTCTCTGCCTCCCTCCCCTCAACTTCCTGAAGCCCAATCTTCAAGGCTGGGATGGCGTTACGTCCATTATATCACACTTATTGGCTGTGCTGCTCAAATCTCCATTCTTTTCTT
Organism: Balaenoptera ricei; assembly: GCF_028023285.1. Taxonomy (NCBI): domain Eukaryota; kingdom Metazoa; phylum Chordata; class Mammalia; order Artiodactyla; family Balaenopteridae; genus Balaenoptera; species Balaenoptera ricei. The sequence goes on along the minus strand of NC_082658.1, from coordinate 15,929,526 downwards.
CCTTCCCTCCTTCCCTTCTTTCTCTCTCTCTCCTTCCCTCCCTTTCCTTCCTTCCTTTCCTTCCTCCCTTCCTTCCTTTCATCCTTTCTTCCTTTCTTGTCTAGCAACCTTAGGATTTTAAAAAGGTAACTACAGGATTGCCCACACTCACGGGCACCATTTTGACTCAGCTGTGCTTTTTGCAAGAAAAGGTCTGGATACAGACAGGCTAATGATCTGAAAGCCAAAGTGACTCCTCTGAAGAGTGACATTTTAGTTGCTAACAGTGATTTTATAGTTTTTAAATTATGTGCTTTACAGTCATGATTATTAATCATGTTTTTCCTAATTGTGTGATGAGGGAGGTCAGTCTTGAATTTTAATGGTAATGATGGGCTCTTTTCATTTGATAAATATCTATTGACTGCTTATGTGCAAGGCATCTTCCAGATCAGCACCACCCAGTAGAAATACAATATGAGCCACCAATGCAAGCCATATATGTAACCTGGAAATTTCTAGGAGCCACATTAAAGTAGTAAAAAGAAACTGGTGAAATTAATTTCAATAATATATTTTATTTAACCCAATATATTTTAAATGTTATCATTTCAACACATAATTAATGTAAAATTATTTATGTGATATTTTACTCTCTTTTTTTTTTATACTGAGCCTTTGAAATTTGGTGTATAACACAGCACATCTCAACTGGAAGTAACCACTTGTTCGTGAGCTACCTGTGGCTTGTGGCTTCTATATTGGGCAGTACAGTTCTAAATAGAAGATTGTTTGCCTGAGAATTGGACAGTGAACTATTATCCTGGGCATAAATCACCTTCCCACCTAAGGTTAACTCTTTCACAGTATTAGAACTTCAATCCAAATGCCCCAGGAGAATTAATTCACGAGGTGTTAAAAAGCACACAGTAGGGGAATTCCCTGGTGGTCCAATGGTGAGGACTCGGTGCTTTCACTGCTAAGGACCCGAGTTCAATCCCTGGTCAGGGAACTAAGATCTCAAAAGCCAAGCAGCACAGCCAAAAAAAAAAAGCACACAGTAGGTGCTTACTACATGTTTTTAAACCTTGAGCAAAGCAGTTCCTTATTACCCCAGAGTTACTTGATATATAAACTGGAGACTATTTACTCCAAGACCCTAATTTTTTTCTCTTGTTATTAAATTGTTTCAGCAAATTTGGGCATGAAGCTTGCCAGACTATTCCTGTTTCTGTGTGTCCAGTCAGCTACTGTAGCTTCCTACTTTGTCCCTGACAGCAGTGGGACCTCAGCCCAGGGCAACCAAGTCTTCCAACCCTCCAGTGGTCCAATTTAGTAACAGACCTTCTCAGAGAAGCGAGCTAAATTAGGAGACTCCCAGACTCACCCCCTGCACAGGGCTTCTACGTTCCTTGTATCAGGGAAAGAGTTTCTTCCTGCCTTGTACCTCTACCCGACTCTAGCCTATGGACCCAGAGTGGGTGTGAGCAGCTCTTACCCGGCACTGCTGGTGCTTCTGGTAGAACTCGGTCACATTAAAATCATCCAGGTCGACCAGCAGGCTTTGTTTACACATCTCACAGGTCCTCACGGTGCCAAGATCTGCTCCTTAAATTAAAGAATTTTGTTACACGTAACCCTTTTGGTGTTGACATTTTGCGAGCGAATTTGTGTGTGTGTTAGGAATTCTGAGTTTCAGTGGCCTTTTTTTAGTCAGTTTTCTTTCCTTCAGGTTCAAGGTAGAAAATGACCTTGAACCCGAGATCCAAAAAATTTCCTTTGTCATCATTTTCATTATTATGCAAGCTTCCTGTGAGTGAAATTCCCAGGAACTTCACCTATTTTAAATAACAGGTCTTGCTTTCTGTTTAAATATAAACATATTGGTTCATAAAATTAGAATTACTACATGGAGGCTGAGAGTCGGTAACAGAAGTGTTTGCCAGAAGAGTGAATACTGGGTCTATGTTACTGTTGTTTTTCCTGGCAGATCTAACACTGGTCCAAGCCAATAAATTAGTAAGGACCAAAATGGTGGCAGAAGCTATCCATGATCTGTGGCTTAAAAATCTGTCTTTACTCCTGCCCAGGTGACTTGCCGCCTGAGAAGAGTGAAGGGACCCCGGGGCCATGTGTGGGCACTGGTATGGCAGTATCTGGGGCCAACGCTTGAGCCTGAGTTCAGCCTCATTTGGGAAAAGAAACAGGAGAAGGCTTCCTTTGTCGCTGGTTTGTTGGGTTTTTTTTAACGTGAATTCTAGATCAGCACTTTTTCCTCCGCTTATCCTATTCCCCAATGCAAAAGTGAAAGATGCAGATCTATGGCTGTTATGTCTAAGCAAGCGTGTTGCCATATGCCCTTTCCCCCTGGTGTAGGTGCTGCATTTTGGCTAATGATGTACTAGTGTTTATTTTATGCATTAGAAAACAGAGGACTGGGAATTCCTTGGCGGCCCAGTGGTTAGGACTCTGCGCTTCCACTGCAGGGGGCCCCGGGTTCGATCCCTGGTTGGGAACTAAGATTAAGATTCCACAAGCCAAGAGGTGCGGCCAAAAAAAAAAGAAAACAGAGGACTAATCAGTTACTTGAATTTATTTGGTAAAGATAGGGTTTGTGCAGTTTTATACCCCAGTTCTATTTTTCCCCACTGGAGATACAAAGAGGTAGTAAAGAATAGAGAATTTCAAAAGACAAGGATGAACAGTGATCCCTTATCTGCATTTTGTTGACTTGAATTTTTTTTTTTAAAGCATCATTCTATAATACTTAAGGCTACGGAGGGTCCCATGTGTCCTCCAATCTAATCCTGCCAATTACACCCAGACCAGCATTAGCATTTACCAGCATTTAGCAGTACTTTCATCACACATCTCATGAGTAATTTTTTCTGTGCTAGATGTTTAATTAGCCCAAATTTCTCGTAAGATAAAGCATTGCACAGCATAGTCATTAGTGGCTGAGATCCACTTGTTCTTCGCTCTGTGAAGGGCTGGGTACCCTGCTCACTGTGTGGAGATGCATTTAAGTAATTCGGGCAGTGGTCGCTCCTACATTTCTCCTGCAGACGTGGAGAAAGGGCCTCGGGGAGGAGACAGTTAACCGGATCATCCTGCGTGTTCATTGCCTGATTAAATGGTGTGCTGTGCTTGGTGAGGGGGCGTGGCGACACGCCACGGGGACAGGGTCAAGTTCTAGGTCTCCTGGGCTGTCTGGCACAATGATAACCAAGGAGGAGAGCATGGAGGAGGAGACAAACAGCATCTGGCTCTGGGGTAAAAAGTTTTCAGAGAGGGGAGTCTAAAAGCCTTAGGTGTTTTTGAAGCGAAGTGTTCTTTGCATTGGCGTCCTATTTTTTTGTTGTTGTTGTTATTCAAGTTGCTTTTGTTCCTAAATGTTTTGAAGAAACCTCCTGTTCTCTGCCAAGAAAACTATAGCCGACCTACTGACATGGCTATATTTAGGTTATAACCGCCCTCGGGAGTTGAGAATGGGGTTTCACACCCAGTTACAAGATCTGTTAAAGACAGAGCTGACAAAATGAGCACAATGGGAATCTCTTTATCTAATATGGCGGTAGAAAAATCAGATCAGTGCTCTTTTCCTTGCTGCAAAAGGGCAGCTTGGCTCAGCTTCTAGGTGCTACCCCACCCCCTCCCCCCAAGTAAAAGGAAGCAGAACTGGTCTGTCTACCAGCTGCCCTGGTGGCCGCTGTGTGCTTGCTGAGACCCAGCCATAGACCCAGTTCTAGTTTCCTTCCTCCTGGGAGGCAATTTTAGCACCTCTGCTCAGGCCTCGAGCAGGGGTGAAATTCGACAGCACGTTCCAGGATTCTTCCCTGAGCCTTGAAAACAAAACAAAACAAAACTCATTTCCCTCCCATAATTTGAAGGCAGCTTAGTCCTGCCCCTGTCCTTCGGGGGCTGTGAGCAAGAGCCCCGTTCCCCCCCGAGCGACTGCTGCCGTGAGCTGTTGTCAAGGCTGCGCGTCCCACAGGGCGGCGCCTCGTGGTAAGTACGCGGCACGTGTGTCGTTCCGCCTTTCCCACCTACCTGATGTTATTTTCACTTTCAGCCATTTTTTCAGGCACTCCGGATGGACAAACCGCAGGCTTCCCACGCAGCCGCACGGCTCCACGAGGGGGCTGGCGGGGGAACCCCCGGCTATCTGACAGATGCGACACAAGTCTCCCTCCTCCTCGGACTCCTCCTCCAGGAGACTAAGTGGAAAACAAGCCCTCGTCACCAGGAGTCTACACGTTTGCCATTTCCACAAATACCAGTTCCCAGAGCGTAGGGTGGGGCGGGGAGGAAAAGGAAGCCATCACCACCTCCCCCAGCCCCGCCGCCCCCATGCCTTCCTGGGGGCTAACTCACTGCTCCCTCTGACCCTGCTGAAGATTCTTCCCGGTAAGATGGTTACTGATAACAGGGTCAGGAATTCTTTTTCTTTTCTTTCTTTTTTTTTTAGGCCACAGCAGGCAGGTGGTAGAGGTATTTTTAATTTTTTTAAATTTCCTTTTTTTTTTTTAGGCCACACCCCGCAGCATGTGGGATCTTAATTCCCTCCCCAGGGATCGAAGCCCGCCCCCGCTGTAGTGGAAGCGCGGAGTCTAAACCACTGGACCATCAGGGAAGTCCCTAGGTTCACGGATTCTTAAGTCAGGCTCCTTTGCAGTTATTGATCCGTGTGAGCGAACCAGGAGCACCAGCGCTCCTATCACACATCCGAAGGTTGGGAAAGAGCTGCAGAGGGAAACTGAGCCAGAGGCTAGGAGCTCTTCTCCCCGCACCCGCCGGGGCCTGGCTTTGAGGTTTGCTTCTAAAACTTGTGAGTTTGATGACTTTGGACAAGGTGTTTGAGCTTCCCAGGTCTCTGTTTCCTCATGTGTAAAGCCATGATAATCCGACTACTGCTACCCACTTACAGGGTCATGGGGCAGCCTGGAGCGGGTGAACCTGCCGTGCAGACAATAAAGTGCACCTGGAGTCTGGTAAAGGACTGGCGTGTGGAGACCACTCAGTAGATGTTGGTTGGGATGAGTGATGAACCAGTGAACTTGGACGTGAACTCACCAGTAACTCAACCCTTGCCAATAAATTATGCCAACATTCCAGAATATAAGCTGCTGGAATGTGATGAAGATGGAATTAATGAAAATGTAAGCAAACATATTTGTGTCTCATAAATGGTGAGTCAAGAATAGCTGGTCGATGTTTCTGTAGGGAGGCTTTTGAGGAATCTAAGGCTAATTTTTTGTTGTTTAGAATCCTCATGGGCCTAGGGACTCTCTGGTCAAGGAAAGCAAAACTGGCTAGAGACTAAAATCAAAGGAGAGGAAGAAATGGACATTACTCTGGATATAGGAGTGTATGCTCAGTGTCTTAGAAGAGTTTTCTCCCCAAGAAAGGGAAGTTCAATGAAAAGGAACAGAATTATACTATCTCATGGTGGACACAAACAAAAGAAGAGATATGCCATGTTTATCAAAGAAAGACTCAATGTCTGCAAGATGTCAGTTCTCCCCCAAATAATCTGTAGATTCAATGCAATTCCAATGAATATCCCCAAAAGCTGATTTTTAAATGTATATAGTCAAGGACTCTTAAGGAACAAAGTGGGGAGGGAGGCTTTTGCACTTATAAACTTATAAAGCTTCAGTCATTGAGATGGTGTGCCTTAGGGAAAGACAAAAAAAAAAAAAACAAAACAACAACAGAACAGAACAGAGAGCCCTGAGACAGACTTATACATATATAGTTTGTTATATGACAGATGTGGCTCTGCAGGGGAAGGATCCTGGGACAACTTGGTATTCACAATGCATACCTCACACCACATATTAAACATCACACTTAAGTCCAAAATTCATTTCACATGAAGTCCTAAGCGTGCACAGGAAAACTGTAGAGATTTTGGAAGAAAATAGGAAGAATGTCATAATGACCCCAGGTTAGCGAAGGATTTCTTAATCAAGACAACAAGATACAAATCACAATCCGTAAAGAAGATGGATACAGTTGGCTACATTAAAATTAAGAATTTATTTTCATTAAAAAACATCAAGAAAGAGGAGAGACAAACTACAAATTGAGAAAAGATATTTCCAACACATAACTGTCAAAGAATCAGATTAATAGCCAGACTATATAAAGGATTTTTAAAATAAAAGAAAAATATTCTAAAAGAAAAATGGGCAGAAGACATAGATAAGCATTTTGTAGAAGAAGAAATAGAAATGGTCGTTTAACATCTAAAAGAGCCAACAGGGACTTCCCTTGTGGTCCAGTGGTTAAGACTCCCTGCTCCCAATGCAGGGGACACAGGTTCGATCCCTGATCAGGGAACTAAGATCCCGTATGCCACACAACGTGGCCAAAAAAATTTTTAAAAGAGCCAGCAGAACACCTAACCTTATTAACAGTCATGAAAATGTAAATTAAAGCCACGGTATCATTTTACTCCCATGCGACTGGTGACAATGTGTAAAGCCAATCAGTACAAGTGCTGACAGGATGGACAACAGTATACATCACTGTTGAGACAGTACATTGGCATTACTTGTATGGTGGAAGCTGTGCTACCCTCCAGGACAGCAAGTCCACTCCTGCATAAATATCCCAGAGAAGGGCTTCCCTGGTGGCACAGTGGTTGAGAATCTGCCTGCCAATGCAGGGGACACGGGTTCGAGCCCTGGTCTGGGAAGATCCCACATGCCGCGGAGCAGCTGGGCCCATGAGCCACAACTACTGAGCCTGCGCCTCTGGAGCCTGTGCGCCGCAACAAGAGAGGCCGCGATAGTGAGAGGCCCGCGCACCGCGATGAGGAGTGGCCCCCGCTGCCACAACTAGAGAAAGCCCTCGCACAGAAACGAAGACCCAACACAGCCAAAAAAATTAATTAATTAATTAAAAAAAAAATACCCCAGACTGGTTGGAACCAAAAGGCTGATGATTAAAAAAAAAAAAAAATATCCCAGAGAACTCTTCCCATGTGCACCAGGAGACGTTTACAAGAATGTTCATGCAGCACTGTGTACAGAAAACAGTAAAGGACCCAAATGTCCATCCACAGGAGGATGGCGAAATTGTCTGTAGTGGTGAAAGCAAATGCATTAAAGCCCAAAAATATCAACCAGGATGCATCTGGCTAACGATGTAAGGGGAAAAAGCAAGTCACAGAAGAACAGATATTCCATTTCTAGGGAGTTCAAAAATAATAGTAACATTTCCACAGAATTCAAAAATATATACAATGTGTTGTTTGGGAATACATATGCTCATATGGTGAAGCCATAAAGCAAAAAAACTTCCAACAACCAGAAACTAAAAAGCACAGGAATGATAATTGCAATGCAAGAATGATTTCCAGAGGGTTTAGGGGGTTGGGAGGGAGGAGATGAAGGAGGGAGATGAGGCGATAGGGTGAGTGAGGGGCTCCCAAGCTCCAGTGATGTTCTGTTCGCTGGACGGTGGGCACAGGGATGCCCGGGTTTTGTTCTGCTTCTAATTCTCTAGAGTGTGCGTATGTTATATGCTTATTTGTATGTATCAAGCTAACGAATCAAGCGAAAATTTTAAAGAGTATAAGTGGCATTGAGAAATGGGCTTGAAATCTTAAAATAAGGCATATTATAAAATATGAACCAATGTTTACTAAAAATTGCATTTATATGCAAAGATAAAAGACTGGAAAGAGTTTTTCACAGTGCTTTTCTCTGGATTATAGGGTTATTGGTGATTTTTCTTTTAAGTTTATATTTTTAATATTTCCTAAAATGAATATTTTTGAAATATAAGAAAAGCATAAGGTTTATTGTATACAGAAAAAAGAGAGTATCTGATAAACAAAGTACACAAATAGTAGCTGTTTAATGCATTACTACACCTAGAAGTGGGTGCATTTTTAAAAGAAGTCATTTTTAGCCCAAAGGCATTGCTTTGGGATGGTGGAAGTCCAGACCCCTGGCAAGTGGGTTTGAAGAGTATTTTTGGGTAGGTGAGGATGGATGGGTGCTGAGACCTTTTGGCCCTTAACCCTGGGTCAGTCTTTTGGTAGTTTGTTTGATATGGAAAAAAAAAGGTGCTGTTAACAAGGAAATTACTTCATTCCTGCAGTCGGATGATAGACAGGAGTGTGTGAGCATTCTAAGTCGTATCTTTTCCTCCTTTTTGCATTCAAATTCATTGCCATGGAATTTTCCCACTTACAGATGAATATCAATGGGATAATTAATGACCCAATGAGCCATACTAACACAAAAAAAGGGCTCGCATTCAAAGAATCACTTTCCAGATCAGTAAGCCAATATCAGGGCATGGTAACACCTATCATAAATTAAATGGTCAAATCCTGACATGGTGTTTAATGACAGCTTTAAAAAGTATTGCATTTCATAGTTGTGAAATATCCCAAAATCATCTCACAAGAAAGGAGAGATCAAAGAAAAGAGCAATTCAGAAAAGATCTTATTTCTCTCTTTCTTGTGCATGAGAAGCAGCACATAAAATGGAAGCAGTGGTCACCCCAGCGTGGCCCTTCAGAGAACTGAGGTAGCTATGGCAACTGTTTGAGACCGGCCTTTTAGTTTGGAAGGTTCAAATTCTAGAACTGTTGGTTGGATTTGCGCAGAGCTCATGGGGGAGAGCTGGTGAACTTCCAAGTGCTGAATGGCTCCTTCTCTGGGGAGATAACAACCATTTCGTAAAAAAATCTTGGTTCCTAATTGCTAGGGGGAAAGGGAAGCCCTATGTAGAAGTCAGAAACCCTTGGGACTTCCCTGGCAGTTCAGTGGTTAAGACTCCATGCTTCCACTGCAGGTGGCACGGGTTCGATGCCCGGTCGGGGAACTAAGAAACCGTAAGCTGCAAGGTGCGGCCAAAAACAAAAAAGCAAACCCCAAAACCCTTATATTTGGCAAACTTGCCTTTTATTTTCTTTGTTTTTTAAAAATTTTATTTATTTTTTATTGGAGTATAGTTGCTTGCCTTTCTTAAAGTTATGGTATTCAAGGGAAAAAAACACCTTGGGAATACTGAAGAAGTTGGGCTGAAAAACTGAACATTTCTTTGTAGAGACATATTTTAAAAGCAACAAACTAGACAATTTTCTTGAAAGAAGAAATCATTAAAATGTCAAGGAAGGGCCTCCCTTGACTTAGAATCCCCATGACCCTTTAAGGAAAGCACTGCTTATTTTGGCATTAGAGAAATAGAATTTAGAAATATATATGTAATTCATATAATTATGAAAACTCCTCACCTTTCTTGTAATTTTTTGAGTTTCTCAGGGTCTGCCTTTGTTTTAGTGGCTTCCTTTTCATCGGTGACGCCAGGGACCTCCATTCTGCTCCCATTGTCATTTTGATTTGGGAACTCAGACACTGCAAAGAAAGTAAAAGGTATATTTTCCTGCAGGGACCTGGGCATGTGCAAGTGGCCTTGTAAATTCGTTCCTGATGGAGAGGAGCTGGAAGACTCCACCAAGGACAAGCTGCTTTGAGGATTTAGTAAGAGATCTTCTGTATGTAATGGAGCCTCCTGAGATTGGCTTGTTAAAGTAATATCTTCTGCTCCCCTGACATCAAATTCATGCACACTGTTTACAGGAAAATAACTGTGGTTTTCAGCACTGGCAAATAGATTCCTATTTCTAATGGGAGACAGTGGTTGACGAACATTAAACCTGGAGCTTCCCTCCGAGTCTGAACTGGGAGCTAAGGTAGATGATGTGGACAGGTCTATTGGAGTATCGTCTCTCAGAGCAGAATGCACAAATGATCTTGGAGTGTTATAGGATGAATTCATTGATGATCTTGGAGCTGTTGGTCTACCAGCAAGAAAACAGCCAAGAGGATTATTAGAATCACTTAAATGGGTTTGCCAATCTCTTTCATAATCATGGGTTCCAGGCCTGTCTTCCACAGAAGTAACATCACGAAATACATTTTCAGCATTAAGGTCATCCTCCAGACTGCTTTCGGACTTGGTGTCCCATGAATGAAAGGTCTTCTCATTTTCACTGTCACTGCTGTCTTTCTCTTTAGCAGACCCCCCATCAGGCTGCCCAGGGTCTTGGAATATCCCTTGCCAGATGGAAGGCTGCTCTGGCACTAGCTGCATTGCACTGCTAATTCGTAATGAGCCATGACTGGACTCACTTCTTCTTACAGAATTAGCTCTGCAATTTGCAGGATTTTCTTCAAAACTTTTATTTTTGGCCCGAGTGGCCAATGTCCCAAGAAATCTACTTCTCTTATGATTGGAAGGAGAACGGGGCGGGTGCATACCAGCCAACAAAAGTTCTTCCTCTACGTGGGTTTCCTCTTCAGTGTCATCAATTTCTCCTCCAGAGTTTGAGGATAAAACGGAATAAAAATCTTCATCTCTGAACCGAAACATCATTCTTCTTGGCCCTCCCAAGGTGGTAGTTACGAGTGGTGGCCCCAAGGACTCGGTCAACTCTTGAGGACTGTTAGTTCCTTGGAAGGCCTGGGATAGGGCTGAGTGCGGTTCCTTCTGGGAGAGAGCACTCAGGTCTCTTTTTTTGGCTCTCTCGGGGGTATTCTCCATCACTGTTATTAGCTGTGAGGATGGGACCAAGTTTCTTCTCTCTCGAGTTGGCCTCTTCAGCTTGGTGTCACTTGCCCACCTTGGACCTTCTTGTTGAACGGTTGGATCTGTATTGAGAAAAGATAAGCTTATCACTTTACTGTAGGTGCTCACAGATGAGAGGCCTCTAACACCAAGGGTGAGGGTCCCATAAGGCAACAAACAAGCCCTGGAGAGGAAAACGGGCATGGTTAAAATGACTGGAGGTACTGAAGGAGTACAGGAGAGTTAGTTTCAGTTTACTGCGTATGAACTCTCTTTTGTTTTTGTTTCTTTTTTTTTTTTTGGCTGTGCCATGTGGCATGCGGGATCTTGGTTCCCTGACCAGGGATCGAACCCTTGCCCTTTGCAATGGAAGCACTGAGTCTTAACCACTGGACCGCCAGGGAAGTCCCTATGAACTCTCTTTTGTACACTTGTGGAGCTCAGGTTGGTCCTGGGGCAGCACAGTGACCCTGAGGATACAGATCCTTTCTGCAGAAGCTCTGGGAAGACTGTCCAGCCCCACATCAGTCAGGGCTGATGATGGGTAAAATCTCTCAAATGATGGTTTTCATACCAGTATTTACTGAGAAGGAAAACCAACACTCGAGGAATGACAACTACAAAACCCACCAGTGCTTTCTCATCCCAATTTGTTCAACATACATTCAGGACACTCCTGCATCACATACAGCTTTACAAAACATTAAGAAATGTACAGTCTACTCTGGCAGATTGGGAGGAAGGCTCTAGAAGCTGCTGCCCAGTTAAATTGATGATCGTGGTTACGTTTACTACTCAGTGCAAATAAAAATCATAACCCTCTGATGAAATCATGATCTCCTCTTTGTCACTAGCCCCTAGTGAGTTTGTAACCTCTGACTGTGATAGAATTCCTCTCCGTTGCCCCCTGAATCTAAAGTATGAGAAGATGTAGAAAGAGGAGAGAGGTCAAGTGCCCAAAGGGGTAGGAATGTCTATTGGTGAAATGGTTTGGTCAAAACTTGCCTTATAAAAATAATGCATAAGCACTATCGAGGGCACCATGCTAATTGTGTTACATGCACACAGGCCCACAACCCTGTGGAACAGGTGCCACAATCACACCACATCATAAGTGAGAGCACCAAGGCTTAGGAAGTCACATAAGTTGCCCAAGATCCTATTTCCAGTAAGTGATGGAGTGAACATTTCAACTCAGATCTGCCTGATGCTACAGTTTGTAACCACTACCCTGCATTACTCCTGAAGACACTGACTGGACTAACAATTTCCTTGTAAAAACAAGAATCCACTTCATTCATAGTGTGTGTGCTGTTGAGGGTTTTTACCCTCTCAACATGGACAGGACACTGGACCTACTTCTCTGATTCCACTCTCCTGATTTCCCTCCTGCCACTGGCCACCCCCCTCTGCTCCCCCCTCTGCTATCCTGTAGGACCTGGTGAGGCGCTGCCATCCTTATCGTTCGGTTCCCAAAGCGGTTCACCCTGTAGAGTGGACAGGACTCCACAGCTTCGACAAGGCCTGTGTGGTAACAGCTCAGGCAGGTGAAACGCAAGTCCTCCAAGCGTCTGGCCTAGCCGAAGACCAAGGCAATACAGACTCGCTCTAGTGGAGGCGCCTCTCAGGGGGGCAGCAGTCTGTGTCTCCAACATCCTGATACTCCATGAGCCTCCTTTTATTGTTAACTGCATGGGACACTCGGACGCAGTGAGAATCTTTACTCATCGGCTCTTCTAGAAATCAGTTAAGCTTTCTTATCAGGCCCCTCCCAGGTTTTTATAAACCCCAGTAAGAGACGTAGCAGTGATTCTAGGATGCTCTGGGCATCTGGCTGTGGATGTAAAGGATTGGAGCTGTGTGCCCACCCAGGCTGGGCTGATGGCATTTTAAGGAACAAATGCTTCTATGTGACAATCTGAATTCTCTCTCTCTCTCTCTCTACATATATATATATATATATATTTTTTTTTTTTTTTTTTTAAGAAAAAATGATATGGAGGATTCGGAAGTGTAGGCTTTGGTTAATTTTTTTTTAATTTAATTTAATTTATTTTTTTATACAGCAGGTTCTTATTAGTCATCCATTTTATACACATCAGTGTATACATGTCAATCCCAATCTCCCAATTCATCACACCACCACCCCCACCCCCCGCTGCTTTCCCCCCTTGGTGTCCATACATTTGTTCTCTACATCTGTGTCTCTATTTCTGCCCTGCAAACTGGTTGATCTGTACCATTTTTCTAGGTTCCACATATACGCGTTAATATACGATACTTGTTTTTCTCTTTCTGACTTACTTCACTCTGTAGGACAGTCTCTAGATTCATCCATGTCTCTACAAATGACCCAGTTTCATTCCTTTTTATGGCTGAGTAATATTCCATTGTATATATGTACCACATCTTCTTTATCCATTCGTCTGTCGATGGGCATTTAGGTTGCTTCCATGACCTGGCTACTGTAAATAGCGCAGCAATGAACATTGGGGTGCATGTGTCTTTTTGAATTATGGTTTTCTCTGGGTATATGCCCAGTAGTGGGATTGCTGGATCAAAAGGTAATTCTATTTTTAGTTTTTTAAGGAACCTCCATACTGTTCTCCATAGTGGCTGTGTCAATTTACATTCCCACCAACAGTGCAAGAGGGTTCCCTTTTCTCCACACCCTCTCTGGCATTTGTTGTTTGTAGATTTTCTGATGATGCCCATTCTAACTGGCGTGAGGTGATACCTCATTGTAGTTTTGATTTGCATTTCTCTAATAATTAGTGATGTTGAGCAGCTTTTCATGTGCCTCTTGGCCATCTGTATGTCCTCTTTGGAGAAATGTCTATTTAGGTCTTCCGCCCATTTTTTGATTGGGTTGTTTGTTTTTTTAATATTGAGCTTCATGAGCTGTTTATGTATTTTAAAGATTAATCCTTTGTCCATTGATTCATTTGCAAATATTTTTTCCCATTCTGAGGGCTGTCTTTTCGTCTTGTTTGTAGTTTCCTTTGCTTTGCAAAAGCTTTTAAGTTTCATTGGGTCCCATTTGTTTATTTTTGTTTTTATTTCCATTCCTCTAGGAGGTGGATCAAAAAAGATCTTACTGTGATTTATATCAAAGAGTGTTCTTCCTATGTTTTCCTCTAAGAGTTTTATAGTGTCTGGCCTTACATTTAGGTCTCTAATCCATTTTGAGTTTATTTTTGTGTATGGTGTTAAGGAGTGTTCTAATTTCATTCTTTTCCATGTAGCTGTCCAGTTTTCCCAGCACCACTTATTGAAGAGACTGTCTTTTCTCCATTGTATATCCTTGCCTCCATTGTCATAGATTAGTTGACCATAGGTGCGTGGGTTTATCTCTGGGCTTTCTATCCTGTTCCATTGATCTATATTTCTGTTTTTGTGCCAGTACCATATTGTCTTGATTACTGTAGCTTTGTAGTATAGTCTGAAGTCAGGGAGTCTGATTCCTCCAGCTCTGTTTTTTTCCCTCAAGACTGCTTTGGATATTCGGGGTCTTTTGTGCCTCCATACAAATTTTAAGATTTTTTGTTTTAGTTCTGTAAAAAGTGCCACTGGTAATTTGATAGGGATTGCATTGAATCTGTAGATTGCTTTGGGTAGTATAGTCATTTTCACAATATTGATTCTTCCAATCCAAGAACATGGTATATCTCTTCATCTGTTGGTATCATCTTTAATTTCTTTCAACAGTGTCTTATAGTTTTCTGCATACAGGTCTTTTGTCTCCCTAGGTAGTTTTTTTCCTAGGTATTTTATTCTTTTTGTTGCAGTGGTAAATGGGAGTGTTTCCTTAATTTCTGTTTCAGATTTTTCATCATAGTGTATAGGAATGCAAGAGATTTCTGTGCATTAATTTTGTATCCTGCAACTTTACCAAATTCATTGATTAGCTCTAGTAGTTTTCTGGTGGCATCTTTAGGATTCTCTATGTATAGTATCATGTCATCTGCAGACAGTGACAGTTTTACTTCTTCTTTTCCAATTTGTATTCCTTTTATTTCTTTTTCTTCTCTGATTGCCGTGGCTAGGACCTCCAAAACTATGTTGGATAATAGTGGTGAGAGTGGACATCCTTGTCTTGTTCCTGATCTTAGAGGAAATGCTTTCAGTTTTTCACCATTGAGAATGACGTTTGCTGTGGGTTTGTCGTATATGGCCTCTATTATGTTGAGGTAGGTTCCCTCTATGCCCACTTTCTGGAGAGTTTTTATCATAAATGGGTGTTGAATTTTGTCAAAAGCTTTTTCTGCATCTATTGAGATGATCATATGATTTTTATTCTTCAATTTGTTAATATGGTGTATCACATTGATTGATTTGCATATATTGAAGAATCCTTGAATCCCTGGGATAAATCCCACTTGATCATGGTGTATGATCCTTTTAATGTGTTGTTGGATTCTGTTTGCTAGTATTTTGTTGAGGATTTTTGCATCTGTATTCATCAGTGATATTGGTCTGTCATCTTTTTTTGTAGTATCTCTGGTTTTGGTATCAGGGTGATGGTGGCCTCATAGAATGAGTTTGGGAGTGTTCCTTCCTCTGCAATTTTTTGGAAGAGTTTGAGAAGGATGGGTGTTAGCTCTTCTCTAAATGTTTGATAGAATTCACCTGTGAAGCCATCTGGTCCTGGACTTTTGTTTGTTGGAAGATTTTTAATCACAGTTTCAATTTCATTACTTGTGATTGGTCTGTTCATATTTTCTATTTCTTCCTGGTTCAGTCTTGGAAGGTTATACCTTTCTAAGAATTTGTCCATTTCTTCCAGATTGTCCATTTTATTGACACAGAGTTGCTTGTAGTAGTCTCTTAGGGTGCTTTGTATTTCTGTGGTGTCTGTTGTAACTTCTCCTTTTTCATTTGTAATTTTAATGATTTGAGTCCTCTCCCTCTTTTTCTTGATGAGTCTGGCTAATGGTTTATCAATTTTGTTTATCTTATCAAAGAACCAGCTTTTAGTTTTATTGATCTTTGCTATTGTTTTCTTTGTTTCTATTTCATTTATTTCTGCTCGATCTTTATGATTTCTTTCCTTCTGCTAACTTTGGGTTTTGTTTGTTCTTCTTTCTCTAGTTCCTTTAGGTGTAAGGTTAGATTGTTTATTTGAGATTTTTCTTGTTTCTTGAGGTAGGCTTGTATAGCTATAAACTTCCCTCTTAGAACTGCTTTTGCTGCATCCCATAGGTTTTGGGTTGTCGTGTTTTCATTGTCATTTTTCTCTAGGTATTTTCTGATTTCCTCTTTGATTTCTTCAGTGATCTCTTGGTTATTTAGTAACGTATTGTTTAGCCTCCATGTGTTTGTGTTTTTTACGTTTTTTCCCCTGTAATTGATTTCTAATCTCATAGCATTGTGGTCAGAAAAGATGCTTGATATGATTTCAATTTTCTTAAATTTACTGAAGCTTGATTTGTGACCCAAGATGTGATCTATCCTGGAGAATGTTCCATGCACACTTGAGAAGAAAGTGTAGTCTGCTGTTTTGGGATGGAATGTCCTATAAATATCAATTAAATCTATCTGGTCTATTGTGTCATTTAAAGCTTGTGTTTCCTTGTTAATTTTCTGTTTGGATGATCTGTCCATTGGTGTAAGTGAGGTGTTAAAGTCCCCCACTATTATTGTGTTGCTGTCGATTTCCCCTTTTACAGCTGTTAGCATTTGCCTTATGTATTGAGATGCTCCTATGTTGGGTGCATATATATTTATAATTGTTATATCTTTTTCTTGGATTGTTCCCTTGATCATTATGTAGTGTCCTTCCTTGTCTCTTGTAATAGTCTTTATTTTAAAGTCTATTTTATCTGATATGAGTATTGCTACTCCAGCTTTCTTTTGATTTCCATTTGCATGGAATATCTTTTTCCATCCCCTCACTTTCAGTCTGAATGTGTCCCTAGGTCTGAGGTGGGTCTCTTGTAGACAGCATATAGATGGGTCTTGTTTTTGTATCCATTCAGCAAGCCTGTGTCTTTTGGTTGGAGCATTTAATCCATTCACGTTTAAGGTAATTATCGATATGTATGTTCCTATGACCATTTTCTTAATTGTTTTGGGTTTGTTTTTGTAGGTCCTTTTCTTCTCCTGTGTTTCCCACTTAGAGAAGTTCCTTTAGCATTTGTTGTAGAGCTGGTTTGGTGGTGCTGAATTCTCTTAGCTTTTGCTTGTCTGTAAAAGTTTTAATTTCTCCATCGAATCTGAATGAGATCCTTGCCAGGTAGAGTAATCTTGGTTGTAGGTTCTTCCCTTTCATCACTTTAAGTATATCATGCCACTCCCTTCTGGCTTGTAGAGTTTCTGCTGAGAAATCAGCTGTTAACCTTATGGGAGTTCCCTTGTATGTTATTTGTCATTTTTCCCTTGCTGCTTTCAATAATTTTTCTTTGTCTTTAATTTTTGCCAATTTGATTACTATGTGTCTCGGCGTGTTTCTCCTTGGGTTTATCCTGTCTGGGACTCACTGCGCTTCCTGGACTTGGGTGGCTATTTCCTTTCCCATGTTAGGGAAGTTTTCGACTATAATCTCTTCAAATATTTTCTCTGGTCCTTTCTCTCTCTCTTCTCCTTCTGGGACCCCTGTAATGCGAATGTTGTTGCGTTTAATGTTGTCCCAGAGGTCTCTTAGGCTGTCTTCATTTCTTTTCCTTCTTTTTTCTTTATTCTGTTCCGCAGCAGTGAATTCCACCAGTCTGTCTTCCAGGTCACTTATCCGTTCTCCTGCCTCAGTTATTCTGCTATTGTTTCCTTCTAGTGTATTTTTCATTTCAGTTATTGTGTTGTTCATCTCTGTTTGTTTGTTCTTTAGTTCTTCTAGATCTTTGTTAAACATTTCTTGCATCTTCTCGATCTTTGCCTCCATTCTTCTTCTGAGGTCCTGGATCATCTTCACTATCATTATTCTGAATTCTTTCTGTGGAAGGTTGACTATCTCCACTTCATTTAGTTGTTTTTCTGGGGTTTTATCTTGTTCCTTCATCTGGTACATAGCCCTCTGCCTTTTCATCTTGTCTGTCTTTCTGTGAATGTGGTTTTTGTTCCACAGGCTGCTGGATTGTAGTTCCTCTTGCTTCTAGAGATGAAATTTTCTATACAATGGTAGAGTCAACGATATTTAGTGCCAAGATCTTAAGGTCCGTCTCACTTTTTTGCAAAAATTTCCTCCCAATTTGTTGTAGTCTTATCACTGTCCCTTCATGGTCACCAGCTGAAACTGTGCAAGTCAGATTGGGACTTGAACCAATGAGCTGGGACTTGAACCCAGCCAAAATCCAGATTGGGACTTGAACCCACAGTCCTTTAACTGAGATCACACACCTGGTCTCATGACTTAAAGAAGCTCAGGTTCTTGATGTCTCATCACAGAAAGAATTCAGTGAAAGACGAATTACTTTTTGTTTTGAATATGATGAAGAGCCTCAGAGATTAGCTAACAAGTGCTGGGACCTGAATCTTCTGGCTGTTCCCTGAACGCACCTGAGCCCCCTCTGCCCTGAGCCTGTTTAGGTCAGGCTTTGGGAGACCCCTAACGGGCAAAAGAATCAGCTAGAGCAGCTTCTGAAACTCAGAAACTGGAAACAGCAGGAACCATAGCTTATTTCACAGAAGCCACCGAGCTGTCACTTGGTGACACTGGCTTCTGGGGCAGGAGAAGTCGCAGGCTAAGTGCTGTCCTGCAGCTCCTGCGGATTCTGAGAACACCCTGGGAATGCATCTCCACCCTTTCTTGTCATCACAACGGCCTTCCTCTTTAAAAATTCAATCCCTTATGTGTTTGTGTATGTGTATGTGTGTGTGTGTGTGTGTGTGTACGTGTACGTGTGTGTTTCCCCTGAAGGTGGTAGACTGTGCTATTCTATATTTGTGCTATTTTAATCCTTTTTCTTGTTTCTATCAAATAGGGAGAAGATTTCGTAGCTCTAGGCCTGGGAATAAACACTCGATTGGGTAGACCAGGGATATGCTCTTCATAGACCAGGCCCTGCAGACATTGCTGAATGCCTCTCTGAGGACCTGCTTGGGCTCCAGCCATGACTGGAGTGCCTGCCGTTTCCAGGAGTCCGACTAGGTGCACCCAAATGTTGTGGGTGCAGTGAGATGAAACCAGAAAAAACATCTCTCTGCCCTAAGACTATGTCTTTGGTCTAGACTTCCGCATGTGCTTGACCAACAGTTTCGTCCGTTCTGACAGCCATAGACTTTTGTTTTCCTCTGGTTAAAAAAGTAGTCGATGTCCATTGTAGGAAATTTGGAAGACACAGAAGAGTATGAAGAAGAAATAAAAATCACCCAATATCCAAAACTCAGAAGACCATTGCTACTGTTCTGGAATTCAGAGGTGGGTTGCAAACTCAAGACCCCTGGGCTATTTTTATCCTGCACTTGTCTGCTGGCTCAGTGTTTGAACACTGAGTTACCTGCCTTTAGGGGGAGCATGTCTGGTTCACCACAGGCCCCATGGCCCTTGTCATGTATTTCTCCTGCCATACCTGCCTGTTTCCTGAAGACATTTGAATTTACAACCCAGGGCTCTCTTTTCTAAAAATATTGTCTTAAAAAACAAAATTGGGATATCTGGGTATATACAACTTTACGTCCCGCTTCCTTTCCCTAAATATTTTATTGTGAGCATTATCTCCTGCCGTTAATTGTGAAGAACACGATAATAATTATACTGCAAGGGTACATTATATAAAATATCATAATTTATACAACCCTTCTCCTATTGTTGGGTATATAGATTATTTTAAGTTTTTTTGCTGCCACAAATTACACCAGGATAGATGTCCTTGCTCATAACTCCTTGACTATATGTCTTATTTTCTTAGAATAGATTCATAGGAGTGGAATTGCAAGCTTTCTAAAGACTTTGACACATGTTGCCAAATTCCACTTTGTACCAGGTTACCCTACAGGTAGACTATGAAAGCATCTCCCATAACTGTGTCATCAGGAATGCATGCCAAGGCCTTGGCAAGCACCTGACACGTTAGTGCCCAGGAAATGTTAGTTATTAGTTTCACTACCAGTATTGAACATTATTTGAAAAAACCTTAGCCTAGCTAAGGTAGGCCAAATTTATCTCATGTAAGTTTACGTTCATCACTGAGTGAGCTTGAACTTTTTTTCCCCCCAAATTTTATTAGCCGTCTGTATTTCTTCTTCTGTGAAATTGTCTGCTGTGCCTCTTCCCCAACTTTTCTATTAGGTATTTGTGTTTTTCTTATTGATTTGTAAGAGCTTTCTATGTATTACCTCTCTGGCCCATTTGCTTCGAGTCTCTCACTGGTACAGTTCAAACATCTGGCTCCTACTCCCACTTTTGCAAACCACTTAGAATGTGAAAAAAAAGGACTAGGGAGAGACGACTGAGGGAATAATTGGGGGAAGATAAGGAGTCCTGGTATAATAGAAAATTGGGACAAAATCTCAGGATCATGGAAGATGTCTTCTGGGTGCAGGTGGCGGATTAGATGAGCCTCCTGGGTCCAGGAACGTCTGATGCATAGGGAACCTCGCCTTTCAAATAACAGTCTACAGTTCACTGAGGACTGCTGGGGAGATGGCAGGAGAGAAACTAACAGGAGTTGAGTGCCCACTATAGTCAAGTCCTGGTCAGAATATTATTTCCTTTAGTTATTATAGCAATGCAGTGAGGTAGATATCATTATCCTTATTTTAAGACAAGGGAACTGTAACCCAGGCTGGCTACTTGACCACCCAAGACTCCACCGCTGGGAGGAAGAAGAGCTGGAATTAGAAGTGAGGTCTGCCCTTCCCGACCGAAGGCATTAGATCACTGGGGTCCCGTGGACATCTAGTTGCTAGAGATTCACATATGCTCTAATCGCCCCTAACTTCAAGCCATCCAAATACATGTTCTATATTTGCGTGTGTCCACCACAGTATAGATCATATTTTTAAATAAAGGCTCCTGTGTTCATCGGGTGGCGAGGAAGTGTGATGCTCGGTGGCTTCCCCAAGGGGAAGAACAGGTCCTTGGCAAGGTGAGCTGCCAAGTATCCCTTCCCTTGAATCCCAAGGTGGGTACTTAGGACCTGTTCCTCCTTTCCTTCTGCCACCGCAGGAGAGGACAACGTGGTTAGCGGAGCAGCGTGGCTTAGGCCTTGGGATGAATGCTCAAGATTGAAAGAGGAGGTATCCGCCAACCAGGGTTTTGAAATAAAGCATATATTCGCTTCGATGTTATTTCTTACACGGTAAGATCTTGACGCCTTGGATCAGAGGGGAGAAGATTTCCGTGGGAGGTGAGTCGTCTGCCATCCACAGACCTCCCTATCCTTCCCTCCTGGAAAGCGGGCGGGAACTGTGGCCAGGTGAGACATCCCCGGGCTGCAGACTGCCTCTCCACACCCCCCCCACCCCATCCCCCAACACCTCCCACCCACCACCCACATACCCTCTCCAGAATCCTAACAGCGGGCACCCACTCAAAACCATGCACAGTCTCACTTATGGAGTAATGGCAGAGAAAATTAAAACTCCTCCCTGCCCTGCCTTTTCCCACCAGCCTCCCTTGGAGAAGGAAATTGGATCCAATAGTTTGCTTTTAAAGCCTTTTAAGTGTTTCACTGTAAGGTACACGCTCTTCACATAAAAACCCAAGTGTCTAAAAACCACACGGAATTCACCAGGTTACAGCACAAGTCAGTCTCTCTGAGGACGGAGATGCACGAGCTGCAGGTCCTTACCTACTCCCCTGAGGGCTGGCGCCTTCCCCGGCAGCTGCAGTTTCTGTCTGCTTCTGTCCCCAGACGCTCTCGGGCTCTGCATTTCTGGGCTGACTGTCAGGTTTGGCCTCCTCTTCCTTGATAAAATCTGTGACGCCTGGGCTGCTGAAAGATGCAAAATCTTTTCAATAATTTTTACAGGAAAACATCTTCTGTAGAAAGAATGCTCAAAGGGTGGGGAAGGCTTTTAAGAGAATAGACCCAGGAGGTCAGGGAAGAGCTGGACTTGAAATCTGGTTCTATGACCTTGTAGCCATGTGGGCTTGGACAAATCACTTCTGGAAGCCTCAGTTTCCCCACCTGTGACATGGGAATAATAGTACCTACTTCACAAGGCTTTTATCACCATTAATGAGCACCCCTGACACCTGCAATGTGGAGTCTGTAGGGGGTGTTTCCTTTGGCTAAGAAGTTGCTAGCTTCCAATTCTTAGATGTTGGGATGGGCCTGTTGGTAAAACTGTCAAGAGCCTTTTACATTTGGGACACACAAGCCCTGCTCCCCACGTGTTTATCCAAGTTTGAATCACAGCCTACTTTACACCTGCATATTCATATCCTCAGGTTGTTTTTTAGCAGCTAATCTGGCCTTCCAGAAAGGTTCCAAGCATCTGGGGACCATATACCCTTTCTCTTGCCTATGTGCTACCCACCACTGGGCTGGGATGATACACTCACAGGAAGATAGTAGCTGGAGCGCCAACTTGGATTGAGTTCCCAATATTTTTTTTTAAGGTTCACATTTTGAATTAGGTTGCTAATTAGTATGAATAATCTCAAGTTTCTTCCTCACATGTATTAAGTGTCAGTGCACGTGAGTTTAGGGAAAGAGTTTTGTTATTTTCCACGCATCTGTACAAGTTCTTAAGTTCACAGGCAGTTAAATTGTGATAAATATCTAGATTAAATGCTTCCAAGAGAATTTGCTGGCTCATCCCCTTTTGGACAGTTCAGAAATTTCACAAATGGCTGTAGCCAGCAGGCAACGGGGGTAAAGCTGGGAAGGGTCCCTGAGTCGTGTGCGAGAGAACAGCCTTTCTTGGCACATGAAGACAACTGAATTTATGTTCCATGGTGTAAGCTGTGGTTGGGTGAATAGTTTTCATCCAGATTCAAGAAAGGAATGAACGCTCTCCTTGGCAGCCCGTGAAACCTCGTTTTAAACAGTGATTAGGTACTACCTACTTTCCCTGACAGGCCCTGGCAGGGGAAGGCAGTGGGTTCTGTGCTCTAAGACAGAGAAGATCGTGTTCCACAGGGAACTTACTAAAAGGGGGAGCTGCCAGTGGTGTGGGTTCCAGCTTAGGGCACGTCGGTGGAGCCCAGAGAGGTCGTGGGCATGACCAGAAAGGAGAGAAGAGAATCCTCCAGGAAATGAGATGGTGTAGGGTCGTGATTAGACAGGATCTCACTGACCAAGTGTGGGGAGAGAGGAGGAGGGCGAGAGAGAGGGATCAAGGGCTTTACACTAAGGGACCGGGCACGGGGGAAAGTGGGGAGGCACTTAGCCCCAGGAGCTGTGTTCCTCTGGTCCACAGCCTTCTCCCCATCACCTGAGGCCTCATTCCTGTCCAGCGCTCAGAAGTCAACAACTGCCTCCTGCCTAGCACCTGGCTGACCAGGGAGAAAGCAGCAGGGTTATTACTGAGGAGGAAACAAGGAGGATCAGGGAAGGGCCAGGCTTGGGGCACAGGCCAAGTCCAGTGTGTGTTCAGGACCTGGCTCAAAGGTCCTCGTCCCAAGGATTTTACTCTGATTCCCAGCAGGATATTCAAATTTCCTTCACAGCCCAGGCAGCAGAACTTCACACTGCCTGCAGCCCCCTACTACCCCCGCTCCACACCTGCACACCCTTGGGGGAGTGATCCTCCCTCCCAGAGGGGCTTTCTTCTTCAGCCTGCACTAGCTTGTGCCAGCCGGCAAGTCCCTGGAGGTCTGTTTCCAGTTTTAGGAGTCTGCTTTGGCCAGAACGTTCAGGGTCCTTAGGGCCTTTAGCATTTAAATATTCCAAAATTGCCTCAGGTGTGTGTCTTTTCTCTCCAGCTAGACTGTAAGCTCCTTAAGGGTGAGGACCCTGTCTTAGCCAGCCTGGGTGTTGCCTCAAATTCTACTGCAGGGCAAATAATAATCGCCTAGCATGATTTGCAGGCCTTGAGAAGATGTATTCAGCTGAAACTATGGGGAAATTCCAAAAGTAGAACCATTTTTTTTTTCTTGTGCTGAACACCCAGGATGACTTAAGATAACAGGTTAGTCTGTTTTCTTGTTCAAAAAAAGTACTTTCTTCAAAGCGTCAAATCTCTTAAATGATTTCCAAAATGATTTCCATAACCCTGTCTCCTCTAATTGAGTTCTCAGCAAACTAAAGTAATAAAGCTGAAACACTAGAGGCTGTTTGACCAGGTCTGGCAGTGAAGAAAACACTGCTGGTCCTGTAAGCAGAATCCTCTGACTTTGGGCAATTTGAATCTCAGTATCTGCAACTGTAAAATGGGAATATTCCTATCTTGTAGAGTTATTGTGAAGGTTAACAATAATGTATGTAAATGCTCTAACTCAGTGTCTGGTGCTTATTAGCTGCTAAAAATGGTAACTGCTGCTTCCACCATAAATAGTGATACTACTACTACTAATAATAATTGGGAATCTGAAGTCACTCCCCTGAGAGAACTGAATTTGACCAGAAATTTGTTATTATGCAGGCTTTATAGGTTGAGAATAACTTATTCAGCAGCCTTTATTTCTGTGTTATTCTTGCTGACTCTCTTCCTTAATCCTGTTATAAAATCCAAAAGGCAAACAGCAACTTGTTTTTTATTATAATTTGTTCAACAAATACCCATGTGCCTTTGCTATGTAATAATCCAAGGGTTCACAGAGATGAGTAAGACATTTTGGCCTAAAGATTATAATCTAATTTGACTGCACCACTGACTTCTTCCCTGTGATACGCTTTAGGTTCAGTGGAAAGCAAACTCCTGGGAATTATTCCTTCTTCTCCATCTGCAACTGAAGTTACGAATGAGGTGACCTAAGCTGCCTAGTTTGTATGTCCATGAATTCTGGTTCCTATTCACCTTACCCGCATCCAAAGTGAACCAAACCTCAGACCTTTGGGGCCTTTCTAAGATGGTCCTCACGGTGGCATGTTACATATATTAATCTGCAGGAAGACCAAGTTATATTTACACTGAAAGGTGAAATGTAACTTCCTCTCCAGGTAGGAGGACAGACGCTTTGCCTTACAGAGAACGGAGGGGGTTGTGTTCAGGAGTTTCATTGCCAGCCAACCTAACATCCTGAAGTTTGTAGGTGAATTTGGGGAAGACTGTGGCTTGCTTTGGGCACCATGAAGCCCACACCTTCTAGTATCTGGGCAAAGGGATACCTCCAGTAGCAAAGAAACCAAACGGCTGTTTACATAGAAGGTGTCTGCCTCAGTTCTCTCTCTTTTTTTTAATAAGTTTATTTATTATTTATTTATTTATTTATTTTTGGCTGCATTGGGTCTTCATTGCTGCACGTGGGCTTTCTCTAGTTGCGGCAAGCGGGGGCTACTCTTCGTTGTGGTGCGTGGGCTTCTCATTGCAGTGGCTTCTCTTGCTGTGGAGCACGGGCTCTAGGTGCGTGGGCTTCAGTAGTTGTAGCACACGGGCTCAGTAGTTGTGGCTCGTGGGCTCTAGAGTGCAGGCTCAGTAGTTGTGGCGCACGGGCTTAGTTGCTCCGCGGCATGTGGGATCTTCCCGGACCAGGGCTCAAACCCGTGTCCCCTGCATTGGCTGGTGGATTCTTTTTTTTTTTTTAACATCTTTATTGGAGTATAATTGCTTTACAGTGGTGTGTTAGTTTCTGCCTTATGACGAAGTGAATCAGCTATATGTATACATATATCCCCATATCTCCTCCCTCTTACGTCTCCCTCCCACCCTCCCTATCTCACCCCGCTAGGTGATCACAAAGCACCTAGCTGATCTCCCTGTGCTATGCGGCTGCTTCCCACTAGCTATCTATTTTACATTTGGTAGGATACATAAGTCCATACCACTCTCTCACTTCGTCCCACCTTACCCTTCCCCCTCCCCGTGTGGCAGGCAGATTCTTAACCACTGCACCACCAGGGTACTCCTGCCTCAGTTCTCTTGACAGTGCTGGGACACTAATTGTTGACTGAATAGTTCTTAATTTGACCAGGAAAGGGAGAAAAAGGTAGAAACCTTATATTTATACAAGACTCTGATGACTGAGAACCGAGTCCCTTTAACGGCCCACGTTAATTCCATGCACCTGACAATTGTTCCACCCCTCCCATCACCTGCCGTGCACAGACACGGTTCTGGATAGACGAAGTTTGAAAAGAAAGGTGAAGAGAAAAAGACAATTCCTGAACCTTTACCGTCCCCCACACTATCTTCACTTCGATGCCCGGTGCCCAGGAGGTGCCAAGACTCTGCCTGAGATGCCTTTTGAAAAGATTTATTGCTTCTTTTAGATCGTGGGAAGAATTACAGCTTAATCGCAAGAGCTGCTGTTGCCTTGGTGTAATAGGCAGCTTTCGGTACAGTCACAAATAATAGGCCCTGTCTGTTTGCCAGTCTGAGCCTGCTGGAAATGAGTGTTGTCTCACATCCCCAGAGGAGATCTGAATTAAAGCTTAATTATGCACCATAAATATGTTTTATTTTGGGCCCCAGGAGGTGGGATTTTTGATTTGGGGAGGCGTAGGGCCTAATAAGGAGTCAGGAAAGAAGCCGTAAGCAGCGACTGAGCCCTTTAATTTGTCCCTCCTCGGTGTGGTCCTGAACCAGCAATCAGATCCAGTGTGGGCTTCCCCCAGAGGCCTGTCCCTGGTGCCACCCTCTCGGGGCCGGCTCGGCGGGCATAGTCACACCGCCAAGGCTACGATCGGACCCGGAGCAGTCTGATTGGTTTCTGGTGGTTAACCATCCAAACTGCGCCAGACGCGGGAGCGAAGAAATCAGATGGGTCTCGAGAGAGGATGGGATTTTATTGGTCGCTCACTCCTTTAAGTGCTAGAAGAAGGCCGGGTGAAGTGGCAGCAGCTGTCTTGGTCTTCCTGTTCCCCACCGCGCGTCACGCCTCCTGCCGTGGGTCACGGCGCTGCCCTCCGGAAGCTTACCGTCCCCCCGTCCCCACTCCCTGACCCCACTGTGCTGCGTCCTTCGCCGAGGGCGACTTACCACACGAGGTAAATTCTCCCGGGCCTTCGGGGGCCCGGCAGGCACAGTACAGGGGTCTCGGCCGGGCTGGGGCAGGAGATGGGGAAGTAGCACAGGGCCGCCGGCGACTCGGGCACGGGGCCTGGGGAGGAGGGAAAGGAGGCCGGAGGGAGAGGCGGGGAGGAGTCCTGGGCCGCTGGGGCGGCGGGCGGCAGTAGGGGCAGCAGTAGGCTGCAGAAGTCGGTATTGGGCTGCAGGACGGGGGAGAAAGCAAAGACGCAGCAGTAAGGGGAGTATTCAACACAGAACAGGGGGCGCTCGCTGCTGTCACCTGCACAAAAGAAAAAGAGCCGTCAGGAGGCAGCCCTCACGGGGGGAAAGGACATTTGAAAAAGGCTGTGAATGAATCTAAACTCAAACATCGTTCTTCGGGGGCTGGGGGGTGGTGTCTCAAGGTGGCCTGGGGGCAGCCGGCCTGGCTCCTGCCCAGGAGGTACCTGGCTTGGAGCTCAGAGTCACTGAAGAGTTAACCAGGGCAATGGCATCACCATCACACCCTTCTCCAGCCGATGGTCTCCGGCGTCCCTGACAGATGCAGGAAGGTTCTTTCCCACTAAGTTCCCATGTGGAAGCTCGTGGGCCCTTCTCCTCTCCCACAGCCGGTCTAATTAGCTATTCTGGCAGCAACATATGGTGGCCCGCGGGGTCTCACTTAGGTAAGGCTCTCTCCCCCGACCTTCCAGCTGCCCCGGGTTGGGAGGTTGTGGTCATGCCCTAATCTGGCCTTTCTGCTGCAGAGGGGAAGCTTGGGGAAAGAGAAAGAAGCAGAGAGATCCTGGTGGGCTCACGGGAAGGGAGAGAGCGCAAGCGGGGAGAAGCAGGTGGACGGGGGAGGTGTCCAAGTGAAGTTAATGATTTGTTCGCTAACCTCACACTCCATCTGCCATCCTTGCTGGACGCAGAATACGGGCACGCGATGGAGTCACGATCCAGAGAGACCCCTCAAGCATGACAGATCTCTCAGCCCTTCCACTAGCCAAGCCGGGTCACCTTGGATCAACGGCTTACCTCCTCAAAACCTGTGTTCTCTAGCCCTGCTCCTCCCAGGGTGGTCCTGAGACCAGCAGCATATGGCTGGCACCTGGCAGCTTCTTAGAAATGCAGCCTTGCTACCCACTCAAACCTACCGCGTCAGAACCCGCAGTTGATGGAGGTCCCCAGGTATTTCTCAAGAACTTCTGAAGTTTGAGAAGCAAGGCTATGAGGCCCAAACCTCTGTGATGAGAATCTCCTGTAGAGCTTGTGAAAACCCAGCTTTGCAGGCCCCTTCCTTGGAGAGTCTGATGCTCTGGGTCACGACGGGACCCAGGTGTGTGTGTTTTATTAAGGACCTCCCTGGCGATTCTTATCAGAGGAGCCGGGGAAATGCTGCGGCTGAACCCAGTTCCTATGCTAAGATGCCATCGTTATAACCATCCGGTTGAAAACCATTACCTATAATGGAGGGCTCTCGGTCTTTATTTACTTGAATCCGCTGTAGGAGCTGACACTCTAACCCACTCATTTCCAAAGGCCTCCCTTGGCTCCTGGAGTGGCTCCTACTTCTCGGATCATTTCTCTGTAGTTGTCTTCTCCCTTCCTTCCTCAGATGTTTGTATTTCCCGAGGTTCCTTCCTCGTCTCTCGTTACCCTCTCCACTCTCGCAGGGGAGACGTTCCTGTCGTTTCAGCCACCTCTTACTCACTCGAGGCCCTTGGCTTCCTTCTGGTGGCCAAGAGTTCTCTGCTGAGCAGCAGACCTGGGTACCCAGGTGCTTCCTGGCATCTCCTCCTGGCCCATCCTGGCTGTTCCTTCACAGACAACGGCGACAGGATGGGCCCCACCTTCTTCTTGCTTTCTCAGCCTTGCAAAGGCAACCGCCATTGGCCTAGTTTTCTGGGCCAGACCTCCAAGATCTCTCTGATTCCTCCTTTTTCCCTCTCCCCATCCCCGACGCTCACCAAGTTGTGCCAGGCTTACGTCCTTAAACATCCCTCCAGCCCAGGCCCTCTCCCTCTGCTTTTGCTTCAGGTCAAGCCCTTCTCATTTCTCTCCGGGTCCACAGCAGCTTGCAGCGCGGCCTCTGTCTGCCCTCACCCTCCCAGCCAGCCCCCTTTCATGAACACAGTCAGCTTTTAACAATGCCGATCTGATGCTCCATCGTCTCCAGCATGACGTTCAAGGCCCTCGGTGGCCTGGTCCTTGCCTACACGTAGGGCGTCAACTTTACACTTCCTAACTTGTAGCCTGACCCTAAACCAGCGCTTCTCAAACTCAAATGTGCACACAAATCTCCCAGGGACCCTGTTAAATGCAGGTTCTGAGTCAGTAAGGCTGGGCTGGGATTCATGCATTTTTAAAAAGCTCTCCCGTGATGCCTCTGCTCGTAGTCTGGGGATACTCTGAGGCCCTTAGACTCTTTATAGTTCCTCCATGTCTGTCTGTCTGTCATCTCTCTCTTCCCCCTCTTCCTTGCTCTCTCTCTCTCCCGTGCCTTCGCACCCTCAGTACCTCCTGCTGGGTGCACCTTTCTCGCCTTCCTCTCCGGGCCCTGGCTCAATCCCCTCCTTCAGGATTTTCACCCCGCTGGCCCCTCCCCTCACATCCTTAGAACTTACCTTGGCTGGGGCATGTTGGTGTCCTGCCCTCCCACTAGGCTGTGAGCCCCTGGAGGGCAGGTCTTGTGTGTTTGATTTTTGTATCTCCAGTACCCATGCGGTGCCTGGCAGGTAAGCAGGCAGTAAATGAGTATCGAAGTGCTGAATGAATGGGTGATGGATGGGAAAACCCCCTGTGCCATACACTCTGAGATGGTGGGGGCAGTTGAATGTACCTATGCTAACATCCCATAGGTACTGGGGGTACAAATGGATGACTTCATTGGTAATCAAAGAGGTAAATTTTTTAATAATCAAGTTATGACCTCTCACATCTCAAACTAAAATTTCTTTGGTTGAGCTATTCTCTTATGAAGGTGCTAACCCGGGAGCAGTCTATGGTGTTGGGAGCAGGCTTCATAAATAGGGGGAGGTCTCGGGATTAACCTTTACCTAAAGCCCAATCATACCCAGGATTTCAGTCCTCCTGTCTACCTGGTGGGGTTGGTAACAACTCCATTTTACTGATGAGGAAACAGAGTTTGGAGAATTCGCCAGTTTACATTTATAGGGCTAGTATGTGGTAGACCAGGAATCTGATCCAGAACTTCAAATTCCAGGCTCTGTGATGCCCCAGGCCCCTCTGTCTTAGGAGCGTTACCGTAAATGGACTGAGAATTATGGTTCTCTCTATAAATATGGGAGCATTTGCTTATGTTGGTTGTTTTCTAACTTGGGCAGACAGCTTGGAAAGTTGTTGGATGCCAGTGGACTTGCCTGGAAACCCATCAATCTTGGCCTTTCAGAGGACATCTTCAACAGAATTTATTTGCCAGGTAAGTTATGAAGATTTGGAATTTGCCCTCAAATTTTCCTTCCAGGCTGCTCTTCAAATGAATAGTTCCTAATCCAAAAGAGACCACAGTTGTCTTAGATGTGTACATTTTAAAATCTGAGTTTACTGCTTTTTCTTAGTTTTACAGTCTCCACCATAAGCCACTATTAGTCTGACTAGGTTTTGCTACTCCCGCAAATCCGAATCTGGTAATGACTAACACTGAACTCAGTAAGGAGTGAGGAGAATTTCAGAACATTTGGCTTTGTTTTAAAGGGCAAGATTTTGGAAGCAGGCTCACCAGACACCATCCAGATCCAGTTTCCTGGCACATAACTAGTAGGACTCTGCCCGGGCTCCAGGTGAGAGGAAAGGGCAGGAGAGGGCACTTACTTCCTATGAGCCTGGCACGGGGGTCAAGAGTGACTTAGGACTCCAGGTGCCAGACCCCCACAGCACAATGGCCTTTGGATGCCTCTGCGTGTCCTGGAAAGGAGAGGTGGCTCCTTTCCAAGCCAGGATGGGGCTGGGAGGGGTTTTGGGAACAGGCAGGAGTCCAGGAGCCGGTGGCCACCATAGCTCCCTGCACTCACTGGGCCTGCTGTCAGCTCTGCTTCCCCCTGATTCATACAAGTCGATGGGAGGCAGCAGATCCTGCATACGGACTGGGCCTTCGGTAAAGGTTAATCCCCACGCCTCCCTCTGCTTGAAAGAAGAATATGTAACTCGGCCAGGCTTATTTCTCACCCTGTGTCAGTGTTCACCTTGATCATGAAATAGGATTTCTGAATCAATTGCACATCAGACCCAGCTGGGTCTTGACTCACTGCCTGAGTTTTCCATGTCTTTTTGGAGGGGAAGCAAATCTCTCGCTTGGTGAATGCTTTCTGATTGTTCATCTTTTTCCATTTGGTGTTTTGCTTTGGAAATTCAGGGCATAGTAAAAGTGTCTGTACCTGCGTTTGTGTTAGGAGTTTAAAAATATAACCCTGATTTTTGGTAAAGGAAAAAAGATTGGGGTGGGAGGTGGGGAGGAGGTAACGTGATGACAAAGAAAACAAAGTTTTCTGGTCCATTCTCCCTACTGAATACAGCTGCCTTGTACCCGATACCTTAAGGCTATCATGTATGAGCTATGGTGTCGGGGGCCGTTCTAATGGCTGAGTGTATGTTTTATCATCGAATCCACACAGCCATCCCAGCAGGTAGGATCTGTGCTGACTCCCAGGCTCTGCCATTTTACAGATGAGGACACTGAGACACAAAGTAGTTACTTGCTTAAAGGGACAGAGCAAATGAGAAACGGGGCTCAGATGCTAATCCAAGCATTTTGACGCTAAAGCACTTGCCCAAAACTGCACGGAGAGAGATAACAAGGAGAATCACAAGCCAACTCATTTAGAAATAGTTCCATGGAATGTATGAATTAATTTAAAATGTGTGAATTCCTTCTAACAGAGTGCAAAGTACAATGAAAATCTGATGCCTTCTCAGTTATAAATCTATTAGTAGAGGGCACTGATGGTTCCTCCGCTGTATTGATAAATAGCTGTTTTAGGCGTTCCAGATAATAATTCACATATAAGGATTATCATGGATTATCATTGCATAGATTTGCATGTAAGTCAAGCCACATTCCCCAGCTGTATTATTTTATTCAGGAAAAGTCTGGCGTAACACAGTATGGAAGGTTAGCCTATTAGGCAGATGTTGCAAAGGGATTTCACTGTCTTAATGCTTCAGTTTTGCACAGAACTCAGGTCTGACATGGGAAGAAGTTTTGGTGACTTACTGCCAACTTTGGGTGACCCCCCCCCCCAAAATGCTTTAGAAAAATATTTCCCTACAGAGGTGAAGGAAAGCGGGAACCTATGAATTTACCCAGTGAATTGGATCAACGTGTCCAGATAATTCAGTTCCCCAAGCCTCTTTTTCTATAATAGCAGCGTATTTATCTGACTTTTCTGAGTTGTCACCACCACTGGACTCAACTTTGCCTGAATAGACTCAGCTTAAATTCTTGCCATGTCCCTGGTCTGTCATTTCGCTGTGCCGATGAAGGAACTCTGAGGGTGAGACTACACATGTAAAACGAGTGGATCTTAACACACCAAGGCTTTGCTTTTAGCTCACATGATCAAACCAATTTGCTATAGAACTGAGTCGGCTTCTGTAGTAACTGACATCAGTCAGCAGGGCTGTTATGCCTGCTGGATGGCCAGGCCACAGTCCAGCTCATGGCTGCATGGGGCTTGGACACGGTCTAGAGCTATAATATGGTGATAAACCTGGTGCTTTTCAATTTATTTATTTTATTATTATCATTATTTTTAAGCTGGTGGTTTTTTTTTTTAATTAATTAGTTAATTTATTTATTTATTTTTGGCTGTGTTGTGTCTTCGTTTCCGTGCAAGGGGTTTCTCTAGTTGCGGCGAGCGGGGGCCACTCTTCATCGCGGCGCACGGGCCTCTCACTGTCGCGGCCTCTCTTGTTGCGGAGCACAGGCTCCAGACGCGCAGGCTCAGTAGTTGTGGCTCACGGGCCCAGTTGCTCCGCGGCATGTGGGATCTTCCCAGACCAGGGCTCGAACCTGTGTCCCCTGCATTGGCAGGCAGATTCTCAACCACTGCACCACCAGGGAAGCCCAAGCTGGTGGTTTTTAAAGGCTGTTTACTACAAGTAACATCTCTTATGTGGTGAAATAGATATCTTTCTGCCAACTTGGCTCTCTTGCCTAAACTTGGTGCTTTCTAGTCTAGTAATTCTTCGAATTTGAGGTTTTATAGAAAGTAAAGTGAATTAATTCTCCCTTTCTGTCAGTGTTGTAAGTTCCATGTGGAGTCCGCTCGGTCGGAAGAACACCTCTATTAATCAGACAAACTAAAATCATGGCGTGGGCCTAAGCTGTCCATTAGAATGATTTATCTCTACAGAGGACAAAGCACATCATGCAAACAGCTACCTAGTTTTAGCAAGAAGGCTAAAAATTATATCGAGTGACTGGAGTTGCCTTATTTAAATTTAATTTTTTCTATTAAAGACATCCTCAATTTGATACATGACAACATGGATTTTGAAATATTTGGGGAATGATCTTATCTGCCCTATTTCATTCTTAAACAGCTGAATTAAAGACCTAATTCCTGGGCTTCCCTGGTGGCGCAGTGGTTGGGAGTCCGCCTGCCAATGCGGGGGACACGGGTTCGGGCCCTGGTCTGGGAAGATCCCACATGCCGCGGAGCAACTAGGCCCGTGAGCCACAATTACTGAGCCTGCGCGTCTGGAGCCTGTGCGTCTGGAGCCTGTGCCCCGCAACAAGAGAGGCCGCGACAGTGAGAGGCCCGCGCACCGCGATGAAGAGTGGCCCCCACTTGCTGCAACTGGAGAAAGCCCTCGCACGGAAACGGGGACCCAACACAGCCATAAATAAATTAAATAAATAAATAAATAAATAAATAAATAATGTAAAAAAAAAAAAAAAAAAAAGACCTAATTCCTACTAAAAGGCTTCAAAATGAGAAGTTGTTAATGACGATGATACTTTCCCCTGATTAAATAAGGAAAAAGAGTTGGGGCTTTGCCTGAACGGACATCATTTCAGAAGTCAATTTTTCTTTAAACTTCATTAAAGCTATAAAATGTGGGTGGTTAATCTAAGTGAGAGCTGCCATTGTCTAAAAATGCATTAAGACTTAACTGGACGGACGGGTGGTTGCACGACAGGAGCTATTTAGGATTAGAAAGTCATTGTGATTTGGGTTTAGACGAATTGCATGCTATTTACGAATTCTTCGGCAGTTAATGTGGATCGTTTCCATTCCACCGCAAGCAGAAGGCAGACCTTTCTGCCTAGTTATCCCAACTTCCACGTCAGTTCCCAGAGGAATCAAGTTAGTCCTACAGATGTTGGCTTTGATGGGGATGAGCCTGAGGGACTCTAAACTTTCATTTGCATTTATCCCCTTTCTGGATACTATTAAGTTTCTCCTGCCTTAAGCAGAGGACCGGTCTTTGCTTCAAAGGCAGCTAAAGAGTGAATTATTTACCAAATTGCACAAAGGGGAAGATTTATCAAGCCCCCTTTTTTTTCCCAGAGAGGACAACCCCAGAACTGGAGGACTTTATTACCCTCTTTCTCAGCAGTAAATTATGCCATTCAGATGCTTTTGAAAGCTTCCCTTCATGCTCTGGATTGAGTCATAAAATTTGATACCTGGGGCCAAATGCCTTTATCCCTCCCAGAAGGGTGAAGAAGATGAAAAGGCAGCCATTCTGGGCCAGTGCCACACAAAGCCAATGACTGGGCAGAAAATGTGGGCAGTGGAGACAGTTACTCTGCATAATTCACACCTCCTTGACCTGATGTTCTACTCCAAAATGGATTTTATCATTTGCCTAAGATCATCAGACCCTGCAAAACCTGAACTGGCCACTTGGAAAACACTAGGTGTAATCGGGACCACGAAGTTGATTGCTGTCCTTACCTCTGATGCCGGGATTTTAGATCTTGTGAATTTCAATAAACCCGCCACTCACCTGGAGAGGGTTTGCTGGGGCCCGCTTTCTCTGATTTCTTTGGAGCCATGGTACTTTTATGTTTCTGCTTGACTGATGTTTGGTCAATTGCTGGAAGTCTGGAATCACTCTTACACGCAGAACTCTTGGCAGATAATCTTGGTTCGGCTAGAGCTTCCTCCTCACCAGAACTCTACCGAAAATGAAAGGTGTCTGAGTATCTGTGGTCAATAGGCCATCTTTGCTGGGCAGAGGAAAAAGAGACAAGCCAAATGCAGCAACCCCTCAACAAAGACACTGGAGCACCCTGCCAGCTCAATGTGCCCTTTCACCAGTCAGATTTTCATGGACTGGGCGTATCAATTTAGAAATAATAGCAAAGTTAATGAGTCTATTTTGTAGAACATTATGAAAAGAATGAATTCCTGACCCTTAAGTAATTGGATGACCAATAAACAGCTCACGTTAAGAGCTACATATGAAAACAGGAGAAACCATCCGTGCATTTAAACTTCTTGCTATTTGTTATTTGAACTACTTTGGGGGTGGGTGAGGAAAAATGTTCCTTATGTTAATCATATACTTGACAATGAAAAGGAAATTTAGATAAGTGTGTTGGGACTGAATCAATGAGACCTCAGTTTAATACTCTGAATTATTGGGTGCAACATAAGACAGATTAATCTTTTTAAAAGGCCCCTACTTGTCAGTCTTCTATAAAGAAGTCAGTATAAATCTATGCACGGACAAATCCTGACTCAAGCGGTATCAGAATATCTCAACACAGCCTTGCAGACGCAATAAAAATTATCCAGGCCTTCAATAGCTTTACACTTTGCCACACTTACACCCACCAAAGGAATGAGTGAAAACAACATAAACAATTAGGAGAAACTTGGTCTTGAAGGGCGATTTAAGTCCTGCCTTAAGGTCTTAGGTCCTGGTGTTAATATGATTTGCTAGGCAATGCACCCAACAAACAAAACCACAGGGTTCCCGCCCCTCCCCCCAGGGGCAGGGTCACTAAATACTCCTGCACTGCACAGTGGTCTATATTGGCAAGTCCTCTGAAAGTGTAGTCCTCTGCGGACACAGAGTGCTAAATTAACGTCCTCCACACCTCCCCAGCGGTGGCAATTTGTATTGATTTTGCTCCCCATTCTCTCTGACAGTTGTGGCATTTTCATTTTAAGCCTCCTGACTCAGGAAAATACTCTGAATAGCTTTGAGTTATTGGGTGCAACATAAGACAAACTACACTCTCAAAAAAGTCCCCTACCTGTCAGTCTTCTACAAGGATGTCGGTACAAATCTACAGGTGGACAGATCATTATTCTCCAGGATTATAAATCATGTTTGGTCACTTAGAGCCTGGTGACAGCCTTCAAACAAATAATTATTGTTTCTCCCTGCATTTTCAGAAAACAGACCACCCTCAGATAAAGGGATGGGAGAAAGGAAAGGACATAATGAGTTGGTTGTTCTCCCTTTTCCCTTTTGATTCTGGAATTTAACAGAAATCCTTGAAAATGATTCTGAAATGTCAAAGATGAAACATGAGGTCATTTCTGAACATGAGATAGGCTTTCTATTCTCAGAGAAGGAAATGTGGGCAAATTTTAATTCTGGTGCCTAAGATGGTCATAGGGAAGAAGAACATTGGTGAATGTGTGACTGAATTTCTTCCACAAACTGCTCAACACGAACAACTTACATTAGCAAATGGACAAGCCTGCTCACACATCTGTTTTTCAGCCAGTGGAAAGGCAGGAAAGATGCTCTGGGCTAAGACTACCAATATCCATGGTTACAGCATCAGGAGCAGTAATAGTGTCCACTACTGGTGGGTCCGTCCCCTTCACCCTCAGCCAGGACTAGAATTCTTTGCTTACCCCAGGCAGTGGTGAATCGGGAGGAGTTGGTGAAGAGACTCTTTACTGGGTGGGGTGTTAAGCCATGTTTATCCTTCCTTCACCCATTCATTGTACCTTGAGCTTTAATAGCACCAAAGGTGGAAGAAAACTTGGCCAATTAAACCATGCCTATTACATATGGTATCATGCACCTGCCTTCCAAGTATATCCTTCTCTGGTTCCTGGTTCCATCAACCTTACTTCCAGTTGGGAATCTTTATCTATCTATCTATCTATCTATCTATCTATCTATCTATCTATCTATCTATCTATATTTTTGGCTGCATTGGGTCTTCATTGCTATGCGTGGGCTTTTCTCTAGTTGCAGAGAGTGGGGGCTACTCTTCGTTGCGGTGCACAGGCCTCTCATTGCAGTGGCTTCTCGTGTTGCGGAGCACGGGCTCTAGGTGCATGGTCTCAGTAGTTGTGGCTCAGGTTCTAGAGCGCAGGCTCAGTAGTTGTGGCTCACAGGCTTCATTGCTCCGCGGCATGTAGGATCTTCCGGGACCAGGGCTCGAACCCGTGTCCCCTGCATTGGCAGGCAGATTCTTAACCACTGTGCCACCAGGGAAGTCCCTGGGAATCACCCTTGAGTCCAGAAATTACAGATGGAAGTGGGTGTTTTGTCGGTTGGAAACTAAAGCCACAATGGCGAGAACTGTAATACTTAAGAATGTGCTACTGGGTCTTTTCCTGCTTGCTTTGAGTAATCTTAAGCCAATCACTTCAACTTTTTGTGTCTTCATTCGTGTCCTGTCATGTATTCAGCCATTCTCATGTATCCTCTCTCATGAAAGCCCATTATATTATCCAAGGAAGATGCTTCTTGGGTGAAATAAGTTGAAGTAACTCATTCTGGCACTAAGATGTAGTATTTAAGACTCTGGAGCCCAGCTTCCTGGGAGTGAATCCTGGCTCTTTCATGTAGTGACTGTGTGACATAGGATTAGTTTTAGTTCATCTCTTTGCCTCTCAGATTTTCTCATCTGTGAACAATAGTGCCTTCTTTTTGGTGGTTCTGTGAGGATGAAATGAGTTAAGATATGTTTATAGCACTAAGAGCAGTGGTGCCAGGCACTGAGAAAGTGCCATGTAAGTGTTGGCTTTTGCAATTAGCCATTCATGTTCAGCCATTTAAAAAAGTAACCAGCTAACTGCTGAAAACTAACTACCTGCTGTTGAAACCAAAAACATAAACCCCACTGAAAAATTCAAATGGGTTTTCACCTACTTCAAAGAGCAATGGACAGCAAGGTGGGGCAGTCTTATGGTACAAGTTCTCTTTCAGACAGTAAAGTTCTAATGGCAAATATTTAACAACATTAAAAGATTAGCAGACAACAAAAATTAAATTATGTTGATTTTAAGCTGATTTTAAAACTCTCTCCTCCTCTTGCAATTTTGAAGAGTAATTACAATTTTCTTTCCCCATATGTTCCTAAGTTGAAATGTCACATGGAGGTGGAGGCAAGAGCATACTGCTATTCCTTTGGGGGAAGAAAACTAGCTCTGTGTTTCAAAATCAAAGCCTGAAACATTAAAAAAAAAAAAGAAACTAAAAAACCCAGACTACATAATACATGTATAGACTTTTTATTTTTTAAAAAATTTATTTATTTTATTTATTTATTTTTGGCTGCTTTGAGTCTTCGTTGCTGTGCGTGGGCTTTTCTCTAGTTGCAGCAAGCAGGGGCTACTCTTCGTTGTGGTGCACAGGCTTCTCATCGCGGTGGCTTCTCTTGCTGCGGAGCATGGGCTCTAGGCGCATGGGCTTCAGTAGTTGTGGCACATGGGCTCAGTAGTTGTGGCTCGTGGGCTCTAGAGCGCAGGCTCAGTAGTTGTGGCACACGGGCTTAGTTGCTCTGCGGCATGTGGGATCTTCCCGGACCAGGGCTCGAACCTGTGTCCCCTGCATTGGCAGGCGGATTCTTAACCACTGTGCCACCAGGGAAGCCCCATGTGTAGACTTTAAGTTCTCTCTTGATAATTTGATGAGAGTCCTAATAAAGCCACATTAACTAAAAGAAGTTATTGTCAAAATTAATATTTTTCTGGAGTATTATGATTTTTATAGTCAACATTTTCCAAAGACCCCCAACTTGCTCTTTTGGCATCATCCACAATAAAGTAGAGATATGACCTTGCTAGAAATTCTCAAAAGTTCAGAGCAAGACTCACACTAGGAAAAGAAGGGACTTACATTAGGGAATTGGGCACTGAAGTAGCAACTTCGAAACATGATAATGGTTCTAGTTAGACCTCCTGGATGATGGAGACCCAAGGATTGGCAAGTGGGGTGCATTTCTTCAGGGATGTGAGAGTGACTAGATTTTTTTTTTTTTTGAAACACAGCTTTCATTAGTATTTAATGCAGTTCTTTCTAATATTTCTGTCTTTGAGTGTATATATAATTAAAACACCACCACCATGGTTATTATATTGGAACTTCTTGGAACTATTTTATTTTTTAATTAATTTATTCTTTTTTGGCTGTGGTGGGTCTTCGTTTCTGTGCGAGGGCTTTCTTTAGTTGTGGCAAGTGGGGGCCACTCTTCTTCGCGGTGCGTGGGCCTCTCACTATCGCGGCCTCTCGTGTTGCAGGGCACAGGCTCCAGACGCACAGGCTCAGTAGTTGTGGCTCACGGGCCCAGTTGCTCCGTGGCATGCAGGATCTTGGAACTATTTTAGATGTAGAACACCTCATGGTTTTGGATATGTGGGAGAAAAACTTTTATTCTTATCCTGGGATGGTTTCCGTCTTGTTTTTCCAATTGATTTCTGCTCTCCATGTCACTCAGAACCTGGAGGGCTGGTCAAGTCCTGTGCTGGATCATGAGTGACAGGGCACGTTGTGGGGAGTTTGGACTGGGATTCTTGACCACAATCCTCAGTCTTGACTCCTCCTACCCAGTCTCTAGCACTGGTCACCCATTACAACATTAAAAATGAAAGTAAAATCTCTTCTTTCCTGGATGTTGTACATTGCTCTGGTTTCAGGACTTAATGAAGCTCAGGTTCTTGATGTCTCATGGCAGAAAGAATTCAGTGACAGGCAAAGTGATAGGTAAGAAGTGGATTTATTTAGAGAGAAACACAGTCCACAGACAGAGTGTGGGCCATCTCAGAAGGTGAGAAAAGGCCTAGATTTTTAAACTGGGACCTAACAATGTTGAGTCTGAAATGGCAAGGTGACAATGAGCACAGATGATCCAAAAGGCAAGGAGACAGACGTAGTCAGGGACAGAAAAGACCAAGTCATTTTCCAGCTCTTGCCTGATGGCTCATTTCCAAGATCTACAGAGCTGGTTCTCAACTGGTATGCCACCTCCCTCCCTCCCACAAGGTGTGCTGATGAGTTCTGATTGACGTGTACAAAACGCATTGTAGCCACGTGTCATGTGATGGAAGGCTGAGCTGAGGGAATCTTATGACATAGTGTAAAGATCAGGACATGACTTGCTCTGAATAGGAAAACAGGCAAAGAGTAGTGTCAGGCTGGTGCCAGAGAAAGACGGTGTGTTTATTACATTTGAGAGAAAACGTTCTCACGAGATCATGAAAGAGAATGATCAAGGCTGTGAACCTCGACACGTAAACAGTGACAACATGGGAAGGGTGACCAAGGAAGTGTGGCTGCAAATGAGTATCTTCAGAGTGCTGTCCCCAAAGTCCACATTCATATTGTGCCTCAAACACAAAAAAATTGCCTTTGGGAATTAAGGGCAGCTTGTATAAATAGCATTCTGCACAGGATGGGAACCTTTATGGATTGAAGAAATATAAAGTTAGCGTGTCCTCCACAGAGTGCTGTTGTATCACAAAGCTGGCTAAACATTCTCTCTTCTAGAAAAAACTAAGGGCAGCAAAGTTCTTCCCATGTTCAGGACAATTTTGAGCTTACCAGGATTGTAAACTTGCACAAAAATACAGACTGGATTAGTAATTTGGGGGCCGGGTTTGGACTCAGGTACCACTCACCTGAATCCAACTGCTGCTTAACCCCATTTGTGTCTCCCCACCTGGAGACGTAGCTCCCAGGTGGGGCTGGGCAAGACCAGGCTCAGCAGTAGAAGCCCTTGCTTTCCACTTTCCCACAAGAAGCTTTTGGGAGTTGGCTGGGCTGCCATGTGCATAAATTTCATGGGCAGTTGTCTGTACCAATGAATTCTGTAGAGAACTCCCTCCTACCTGCCACCTTCTCTCTGATTCTCATGCCAGCAAGTTGGAATGACCCAGCCTGAGACGCTGGTCTGAGAGCACCAGTGGCCTCAGTGGTTAAAGTCTTCATAATGTTTGATCACCACTGGGGCTGCTCTCTGAAGGAGAGGCACGTGGGACTTTAGTAGAACTTGCTTCCTGATTACAAGCCATCCCACTAGGGAAGGTCCTCTGGGTGAAACAGAGCTGCAAGCTACTGAAATGGCAAACATGACATGTTTTATGACACTTGCTAGTATTTCTTAAAATGCAAATGAATCCTTCGTGTGCTGCAGAAATCTTGGTTGGTTTACATGGGTGGTGATGATACGTTTTCATGCTTTGGGGGACAAGTATGTGTAGTAGTCTCTGAAATGGAGTTCTGTGTGGTGGGCTGTGGGTAAGGAAGTGGCATGTGGCCAGGAAATTGTTGGATGTAAAAAATTTGAGCACTAAGGTCTACGTAGTGCTTAGTAGCACATTGAGACTGCCCTCCGTTGGGTATTTTTCAGGAGTGGTTTTGCTACAATGTATTTCTCCTTCATTCTTTATTTGAATTCATATTCTCCTTCTAGTTGAGAGGAACATTTGAAGAACATGAAAGACTTGGCCATTAAATGGAGGTCATCCATGAAAATACCTCCTACTCAAAATAATAGGTCATAAAACATGGGAATTAATTGAAAAGCATCATATGCATCTACTGTGTCTTCAACCCCATATAAAGACAAGATACTTGCAATGGGAGAGACACAATTTATACCGTACTAGAAAATGCGAAACGAAGTTTAATTAAGTGATAAATTGGGTGGCACCAATTCTAAATTTCAAAGGAACTCACAGCAAAAAAGTGAGAAGTCAAGGGAGGCTTCATGAAGGGGATGGTGTTTTCTAGGATCTCAAGGAGCAGTAGGGACCAGCTTAGGCTGGAGGCAGCATGGGAGCCAAGGTATGGATGGAGTGACACCCACGGCGTGATTCTCAGGCAGCAAGGCACATGGCCAGAGCAGAGGGTATGAGAAGGAGAGGTGAGAGACAAAGTTGGCTGGCAAGCTGGGGACAGATTGTGGGGGGCTCTGAGAGTCAAGCAAAGGATTGAGAGTTAATGTGATGGAGAATAGGGTCCAACTGAAGGTTTGTGAGAAGAAAAATGCTTAATGTGGTACTTAAGATTAGCTTGTATGCTTCTTTCAGAGGAAAAAAACAAAGCATCTTTTTGTAGTTTCAATGGCTTATTTTTGTAAAGTGTAAGTCTTTTCTTTATTGCAAAAAAAAAATGCATGTTCATAATGGAAAACTAAAGACAAAGAGAGAAATTTTAAAGCATTCAAAACTCTATTAACCTTGAAATGAAAACTGCAAATAGCTTGGTCTGTGTTCTTTCAGACCCCCCCCCCTTTTTTAAACATCTTTATTGGAGTATAATTGCTTTACAATGTTGTGTTAGTTTCTGCTGTATAACAAATGAGTGTGATGGAGACTACTAGCTTTCCACTGAAATCCCTTCTCAAGTGATATGAGCTACAGCTGGATGTGGCCGCCCACCTTGAACTGAATGACTCAGTTTCTGCTGCAACTAGGGGTGGCCTCAGGAGGAAAGTCTCACCAGTGGAGTGGGAGCACAGTTGACGTGTACAGCCTGCTTCAGAGATAACCTCTGGCCCTGCTTCTCAGCTGGAAAGTCAACAACTTTGAAAGTCATGTGTTGAAGACAATAGAACCATCATTGGCCTGAATCCCTGTAAGTCCTAGTGGAGGAGAGCTGCCTGCGGATCACCTGGGCCATCACAGGTGCAAGAAATAAATTCTTTCTTGATTGAATCATCATATTTTTGGTCCCTTTGTTATAGCAGCTGACATTACTCTTGCACATATATTTATGCATCTGTATAAATATTGTTTTTTTAACAAAAATAGAATTGAGCCACACATACGTTGTCACTTAACAATACATTGCGTCAATAGATACCTTTCTATAATTTTGTCAACCTTATTTTGAAAAATTTCAAATCAATGGAGAAGTTGAGAGAATAGTACAAATAACATCCATTACCCTT
The DNA here is from genome assembly GCF_028023285.1 of Balaenoptera ricei. NCBI lineage: Eukaryota > Metazoa > Chordata > Mammalia > Artiodactyla > Balaenopteridae > Balaenoptera > Balaenoptera ricei. Next base: position 15,886,859 of record NC_082658.1, on the reverse strand, counting down.
TACCTTGCCAATTGGCTTTCTCTCCCTCTCCCCCCTCCCTCCCTCTCTCTAGACTTCATAATACTTTACCCCTAAATACTTCAATATGCATCTCCTATCAAAACGGACATACTCCTACAAAGCCACAATACCATTATCTTACCCAAGAGAATTTAATAGTTCCATAACATTATCTATTATGTAGAGCATATTCAAACCAAACTGTCCCAAAAATGTCTTTTTAGCTGTGTGTCTTGATCTATGACCCAATCAAGATACACCCACTGCACGCAGTTATTATGTCTCTTTTGTTCTCGGCCCTTTTTGTCTTTTCATGATTTTTACTCTTTGGAAGAGTTCCAGCCTCATAGAAGGTCGTACGTTCTGAATTTGATGGCTTTCTCATAATAAAATTCAGGTTAATCATTTTGGGTTAGAATATTCCATAAGTGGTGTGGTATCCCTCTTTATAACATCACCTCAGTGCCTAACAATGCTGTTTGGTCTCTAGGGTAAGGTGGTGACTGCCAGATTTTTCCACTATAAAAGTACATTTTTCCCTTTTGTAATTAGTCAGAAATCTGTGAGACGATTCTTTGACACTAAATACCCTATTCATGATACATTTTACCCAATGATTTAGCATCTTTTGATGCGCTTTGCCTGAATTGATAATTACATCAAGGTAGCAAAATGATGATTTTTCTATTTCTATCCTTTCTTCTACAATTATTAGCTGGCATTCTTCTCTAAAGAAGAACTTTCCTTTCCTCCCTTCTTATTTGTTTGTTTGCCTCTTTGTTTGCTATCATCATCATTGTGGTTTCAAGGACACATTTTATTCAATTATCTCATCACATTTTTTGAGGCTCAAATCGTCCCAAAATTGGTGAATGGGAGTTCATTCAAGTTTGCTCTGACTTGAGTCTCCGAGCACTTCTACGCTTTATGGCACAATAAAATTTCATAGCCTCACCTTGTACTTTACCTGGCTCAGACCTAGAATCAGCTATTTTCCCAGTAAGCTCTGGTTCCTTTTAGTTTAGAAGCTACTTAGAAATCAGTATCTTCATGCTGTGTGTGTTCATTGCTCCTAGAGGGACATTGTTCCTAAGTCCTTTCAATGGAATTAATTAGAAATACATATTTAACACTAATACATATTTAGTGGAAGGCATTTTCCCTTCCTTTCTTTTGTTTTATATTTGTATCTTTTTTCTCCTATATTTAAAATCTTTATTCCTTAATTATATTAATATATGTATTCATTTGTTTTAATCTGTAATGAACATGAAATTTCAGAATCACAGTACAAATGTACTCTAAGAATAAACCCATTAAGTAAACTTTATTCTTTCTTGGCAGTTCTCTTTGTCTTTACAATATATTCCTATTGTATGGCTCTGTCATAATTACTTTTGTTGGTCATTTAGGTTGCTTCCAACTTTTTCTATGATAAATAATGCTACGATGAATATTCTTATATATTTATGCACATCATCAATTATTTCTTTAAGTTCCCAAAGTGGGAATTTATATTAGTAGATTAACAGCATCACGAAGATTTACAATATTTTGTTCCCAAATTGTCCTCCAGAAACACTGTACCAATTTACATTTCCAGAGGTACATGAGAATGCCAATTTCTACATAACTTTTCCAACTACATATTATCTTTTTAAAAGCGACTTTGTCATTTTGGGGAAAGACTATCATTTTAATCTGTAACTTGTATGTAATTTTAATTTAATTATTATTATTTTTTGGTCATGCCATGTGGCATGCAGGATAGTTCCCCAACCAGTGATCGAACCCGTGCCCGCTGCAGTGTAAGCGTGGAGTCTTAACCACTGGACCGCCAGGGAAGTCCCCTAATTTAATTATTAAGTAGGTTCATTTATTTAGCTCATCTATTTAGAATCTATATTCCACCAATTTCTAAAAAGTTACTTAAAAGTTGAACTGAAAACAGTGTAAAGAAATAGAAAAAGAAAAGGCAAAGCTAATTTATGGTGAAAATACCCAGAACAGTGGTTGCCTCTGAGAGGGACAGAGGCAGGAATTGACTGGAAAGGGTCATGGGGTGATGGAAATACGAAACATGGTTACATGCATTTATCAAAACTCGTTTAAAAAAATGAATTTTGATACATTTAAATAAAGGAACTGCATGGACAGCCATCAGAAGATAGGGCAGAGGTTTCTTTGCCGGGGGCGTGGGCGCAGCTGGGGAAAACCTCCCTGAGGAAGTGACCTGAGCTGAGATCTGAGGCCTGGTGGGAAGGCAGGCCGAGTGCTTCAAGAAAAGGGAACAGCATGTGCAAAGCCTCCTAGCAGGAGGTGGCCTGGCACGAAAGAGGACCCAAAGCCAGTGTGGTTGAAGCATAGAGCAGTAAGGAAGGCCAGATCCCACAGGGCCTTGTTGGCTACATGATGGGTGTTGGTCCCCATTCTAAAGGCCACAGAACACCATGGAAGGGGTTTGAGCGGCCAATAGAGTGATCTGGGTTCCACTTGTCAAATCACCTGTGGTAGGGAAAGCGGGATTTGGGGGCAGGAGCGGGAGTTGTGAAGACCTGTTAGGGGGCCTTTGCAGTAACTTAACTGGGTGATAGCAGAGACGAACACACCGATGGATTAAAATGATAAGTAAAATGGATGGGACTCGGTGATGAATAAGACGGTAAGGAGGAAAGTGTCAGATTCTGATGATACTGCGCAAAAGGAAGAACAGGGACTTCCCTGGTGGTCCAGTGGTTGAGACTCCACGCTTCCACTGCAGGGGGCGCGGGTTTGATCCCTGGTCAGGGAACTAAGATCCTGCATACCATGCGGCTCGGCCAGAAAAAAAAAAAAAAAAAAAGGACTGGGCCTATTAAGTTTGAGACATCCAAGTAGAAATTATTTAGAAAACTATTGGCTATTTAGATCTGGAGATCAAAAGCGAGGTTTGGGTTAGAAACGCAGATTTGGGAGTCATAGGCAGGTAACATCTTGGGCAGGTAACCTGAGGAGAATAGGGCAGGGTTTCTTGGGGGTGGGACATGAATATGGATTGGAAAAAAAATTTTGCATCTTTATTTCCACTAACCTCTTATTGAAATCTAAGCACATCTTTCATTTACTAATACAGGCAACAAACCACAGTAGTATTAGCAGTACCTGTGATTTGTCACCAATCGAAATCACAGGTATTTTCACATTTCATTAAATTCGTTGCAGATGTCTCAAAATACCCTTTACGCCCATCACTCGTTATTTCATGTGTTAAAAAAGAAGCACATATATTACTGAGTCACAGATTTCTAAAAATATCTTGATGATTATTTCAAGGACTGTGGTTTCCTTTGAGATCCTGTGCATCTTATTTTATGCATTTGAAAATATTATTGTGAGAAGAGGATCCAGAGGGGTCATCTGTATTGCCTAAGAGCCCTGTGATACAAAACCAGGATAAACCCCCAGGTGTAGAGTGAGAAGAGAAGCAAGCTGGGAGGAATCCCAGGACTCAGCGCCGAGGTGGAGGAGGAAGAGGAGGAGGAGGAGAAGCCAGGAGAACGTGGCTTCGCAGAAGCGTGGGGACGCAGCGTTTTGCGGAGAATGGAGTGGCCAGGCGAGCTAAAGCTGCTGAGGGGTGGAGCACGGTGAGGACTGCAAGAGACGCCCTGCATCATAGACGTGGAAGGCATCCGACGAAGAGCTGTTTCTGTGGAATGACGTGTGCGGCAGCCAGATTGCAGTGGGTTGCGTTGTGAGTAGGAGGTGGGGAAACTGAGTCAGTCAGCGTAAATGATTCTTCTGAGAACTTTGTGAGGGAGAAGCAGTAAGTGGAGGGGATGGGGGCTCAAGGAAGGTCTCTTCTGTTGTTTTCTTAAGATTTTTTTTTTTTTTTAATTTTTAAAAATTTATTTATTTATTTATTTATTTTTGGGTGTGTTGGGTCTTCGTTTCTGTGCGAGGGCTTTCTCTAGTTGTGGCAAGTGGGGGCCACTCTTCATCGCGGTGTGCGGGCCTCTCACTGTCACGGCCTCTCTTGTTGGGAGCACAGGCTCCAGACGCGCAGGCTCAGCCATTGTGGCTCACGGGCCCAGTCGCTCCGTTGTATGTGGGATCCTCCCAGACCAGGGCTCGAACCCGTGTCCCCTGCATTGGCAGGCAGATTCTCAACCACTGCACCACCAGGGAAGCCCAAGATTTTTGATAGGAGACCTTGGGTCATGATTAAATGCTGATGGGAAGGGAAGGCTCTGGTACAGAGTTGGAGACGCGGGAACAGAAGGGACGATGGATGGAGTGAGGGTCCTGAGCAGAGATGGAAGGGTTGGTAACTGGGTGGGAATGAGGGGAGGGTGGTGCAGAAGGAAGGGGGTGGACGGGTTGGGCAGCAGAGAGCTGAGGGAGCTTCCATGTGAGGACCACTGTGGAGTGGGGTGGAAGAGAGGAGGGGTTGGGGAAAGGGAAGAAGGCTTGAAGTGGAAGGGACAGTTGACCAGGGAAACTGGGCAGCATCGAAGAGTTGCAGGAGGTTAGTGGCTGTGACCTTCCAGGGGCACCATTTTTCAAGGTTGGGTGATTTTTTTTCCGGCAGTCGCCAGTGGTATGGGTGCAGACCCAGAGACCGTGGATGGGCAGGATTTTGCCAGAGAGGTGTGGCAACAAAACAGAGGGCAAGGGAAGTGTTAAAGAGGATCAAGCACAGAACATAGGCTGCTTGGGAAGGGAAAGTTGGCACAGAGGGGGCAATGAGAGCACAAAGGGAGAGGAACCAAGGGACCAGAGGTTATTCATTACTATATCCCCATACCACCCAACACAGTGTCTTGGACACCAGTGATTTATAATTCCTTAACAAATAAAGCAATTGTTGTTGTCAACAAAAGAAGATTTTAGGGTGAAATGCTGTATTTATAGGTTATGTTTAATGCGAGTATGCCCCTGAATAATCATGTCTCGCAACTGACTGAAAAAATTTAAAAGTTTGATATCTGAATTTTAATAGGTTTTTAACAAGTTTCTTAGTTTTAAAAAGCAATTAGAACCTTTTTTTTTTTAAGTAGGGGATTTTAATAAGATGTTGTAAACTGAAATATACAGCACTACATAAAATGCGAAAAAAGCCACTTTATCATAATCTTCGCTCATGCAATTTCTGAGCTGCTGAGTCTAATTAACACAGGGAACTCTTGGGGTCAGGGGTCAACATTGCTCGGCACCGGCGATTTCACTGAGCTGGGATAACAATTGGTGTTTGTCTCACTGGGCCCAGTGGCAGAATCACCCCGTGGAAGGATTGACTCTAGGCTGTCCTGCTTATCTGTTCAAAAGGCAGGACGACATTCTGGAAGCAGCTGCAATTTAAACTGACAGTTGCCCCATTTTCCTGCCATGCCCTATTTTTAAATTACCTAGTGGAACTCAGGCAAAGCACAGAAACGGAGGAGAAATGAAGCACTGCTGGCTTTGCCCAGACCAATTATCATTCGTTTGTGCCATTTACTGCTGTGAAAGGCTTCTAGGACCCTGGTTTGCCCAGGGGCCTGCACCCCAGGTCTTCCAGTTGCTCTATAATATGATCACAAAGGAAACCTTCAGTTCAGTCTGGTGAGTTACCTGGCGGAACATTCAAGCACACCAAGATGACCTCTTATAAAGTACGAGTGAGTCCTGGATCGACTTTGGGCTGTTCTGAGTTTCCTCTGTCCACGGAGAGCTGCTTATGTCTTTGTGTTCTTGCCCACCTGTGACAAAAGGAACTTACCCAGAGCTTTAAAGAAGCCACCTGTCGCTTTGCGGAGTGGCAGACCAGGAAAGGAACGTTCTCTTTAGCTGCTTACTCTGGCCGCCACCAATGAGGAGGTTTCCATATGGTTGATTGCGGTTTCAATCTTCAGACCCAAACTGGCCATTGCTCGTTGGCGGTCTCAGCAAACCACTCTCTTCTTGATGATTTCAAGCCAGGCCAGGGTCCACCACTCCTGATAACGGTACCCACTTTCTTCTCTCGCTCGGGGCGGAGTCCTGCTCTGACGGTTGTGGCTACACTGCTATGATTTCAACATGTGCACGTTCCTAAAACATTCCTGTGACTGACAGTCATCAAACATTCATGGAGCTCCTAGTGTGTGGTGGAAAAAAGAGCAACTAAGCCCGTGTGCCACAACTACTGAGCCTGCGCTCTAGAGCCCACGAACCACAACTACTGAGCCCGTGCGCCACAACTACGGAAGCCTGTGCGCCTAGAGCCCGTGCTCCGCAACAAGAGAAGCCACCGCAACGAGAAGCCCGCGCAACACAACTAGAGAAAGCCCGCACGCAGCAACGAAGACCTAACACAGCCAAAAATAAATAAATAAAAATTAAAAAAAAAAACTTTCTAACAACTAGTGTGTCTAAAACTGCAATGGGTGACTAGACTAAATGTCCTTCAAGGTCCCTGTCCTGTGCTGTGAACCTATGATTTAAAAAAAAACAAAAAAATGTGTTCTTCATCTACACCATCTACACGCTCCTGCCCGTGCACATGCGGGCCGTGGTACTCAGCGGGGTTCTCCTGTCTGCCCCTCACCTGGCCATCGCCCTGCGCACCAACGCCCGGTACCGGTTCCTGCTCAAGCAGTTCTAGAGGCTGGAAGTCCAAGATCAAGGTGCCAGCAGATTTGGTTTCTGGAAGAGTCTGGAAGTGAGTCCTGAAGAATGAAGTCTCAGAGAGCTGTTGGTGGGGAGGTGACCTGCCCAACAAGACAGCGGGTCCTGGAGAATGCCACCCTCTGAGGGACAACATCATCTCTGCTTCCGGGCCCCCTGCACCATCTCTTCCTTCCTTCTGTCCCTCCATCTCCCTTGCCCTGTGCCCTCCCTGGGCACCTCACCTGGGTCCTGCCTTATAACTTCCTGCCCCAAAGGGCAGACAAAGGGTGGGGCCTTTGTCTCAGATTTTTTTAATATGAAACATGGCAAAGTAGAGAGAATAATAATGAGCTCCTATATACCCATCGTTCAGATTTGAAAATTAGCATGATTTTTCCCACATTTACTTCATTTATTCTTTTTTCCGCTTGCTGAAATCTATTAAAGCAAATTCCAACCATCAAAAAAGAGCAATAACCAGTGCCTGCTCCTGAGTGGCTCCCAGCCTAAGGACGAGACAGACAGGGAGACGTAGCCTAAGACGGGCTTGAGCCCAGACGGTGTTATGGGGAATACTAAGGAGGGACAAGAACAAAGCCACCTGACCCCCAGGAGCAGCTCTGGAAGCTCTTCCCAGAGGAAGTGTCCTCAGAGTTGAGGGTCAGGCCATCCAGGGCCTTGAGGGCCATCAGGGCCATCAAACACTTTGCTAAGGTGTTTGAACTTGATCCCAAAGACATGGGGAACTACTAGAGAGCTTTTAATAGAGGAGCGACATGATCCAGTTTGCTTCTAGACGGATCCACTCATAATGCTGCCAGGGAAACTGGCCGGAAGGGGTGAGGTGAAGGCAAAACGATCAGGAAAATGGCTCCTACAATAATCCAGGCAAAAAAAAAAAAAAAAAAAAGACAGGGCCCTGCAAAGGGAGGTGCTGGTGGATAGAGTCAAGAGAGAGGAGGGAAGACAGTCTAACTCTGGTGTCTGACGGCTGTAAAGTGTGAGAGCAGGAGGAGGAGTCTAAGATAATTTCCAGAATTCCGGCCTGGGCAGAAGTGAATTCAGGAAGAAGAACCAATCTGAGGGGAGAAGACAATGCATTCAGCCTCTTGAGTCTGAGGCGGTGGTGGGACACGCCAAGGAGGACAGACCAACAGCTAAAATGGAAAACAGACTCCACCAAAAATTCCCGACAAACCATGGGCTGCACTTTCTGTCTCCCTGACATCCGTGTTGGGCTCGAGATGCTGGGTGTGGAGCTGCACCGTGACTCAGGTGCACCTCGAGGGTGCGGAATCTGCGCTAGAGTAGAGGGGGCGGCGGTGACCACACCTGGCCAGGTGTTAGGGATGACTCACAGCCTCCCAGGTGAGGCCCCCGGCAGTCAGAGCCAGCATGTACGTATGTGACCTGCCTCATTTTCACACGGGCCCGGGGCCAGAACGATGGGAGGCCCGGCCCACGGGGAGTCTGACAATGGACAGGTAGAAGTTAGAGAAAATTAAAAGCGTGAGTCACAGAACGCATATGCCATGTGCTAAGCTGGCTGCTTCCGTGACACCATCAAGGGTGTTGGTAGGTTGACACTGACAGGTTAATGGGAGAACAAACAGCTCCCCAAGAGCTGTTTGAAAGAGGAGAAGCTGCAGGTTTCACAGGCAGGAGAGGCTGAAGAGACAGGTAATGAAAGGAGACATGCAAATATACCCAAGTTGGAGGAAAACACCAAATGCACAGCGAGCCAGCCTTCGCGGACACCTGACTCAGCAACGGAGAGCAAACGTTTGCAAGGAGCCTCGGTGGGCAAAAGCATTGTAGTGTGGAGTATGCGAGGACGGTTTCTGGGAAACAAAACCCCTTGCTGGCCCACGGGATCTTGTCTTGTTTCATCTTTTGGACTTCACCATAGTCAGAAGCAGTGCTGTCCTATAGAATTTTCTTCAATGTTGGAAATGTCTTATGTGGCAGCCATGGGCCACATGTGGCTCCTGAGCCTGGAACTGCATTTAAAATTTTATTTTAATTAAATAGTCCCACATGGTTAGTGGCCACTGTATTGGACAGCACAGTTTTAGGCTTTTGCTGCCCTCATGTATGAATGCACATTCTGACTTTTTAAGCCACTGCAGATTACTTGAAGAAGCTTTATTCTTCATTTCAACCTCCAACGTTTGTGTGGATGATCACGAACAAAACAATTAAAATGTTTATGTTGGGTAACCGCCTTCACACTTAAGCTTACCTTGCCTTCTGGGAGATTCAGGTGATCTCACGGATATAAACATCCTGCTGAGCCAGGCCTGGGGCAGAGCCGGCTGCTGCTGGTGTCAGGTTACCCACCTTCTTCCAGTGTAACGCTGGGTCCTGGTGACCTGGAGTCTAAACATGTAGCCGCTCGGTTGCTGATTGTCGGTGAAAGGACGACAATCCTATTCCTATTATCGGAGCAAACGGTGCTCTTGAAAAACTGAGGGCTGGTCCCCACCTTCTTTGCCAAATATAGTGACAACATGTCTTCAGTCCTTGAGATTTGTGCTCTTGGAAGTGGCCCATCCAGCAAGGATGCAGGATCTTGGAAGATGAGAAGGGGTCATGATGACTTTCTTCATTGAAGGTTGTCGTCCCCCAAGTCCTGGGCTAATCAGTTTCATCATTTTCTCTGGGGAAATTGGGGGTCCTGACCCTTCTCTGTGAAGTCTTTTTTTTTTTTTTATTCAATTTCTTTTTAAAAATTTTTTTATTTTTGAACTTATTTTTATTATGTAATTTTGGCTGCATTGGATCTTCATTGCTGTGTGCGGGCTTTCTTTAGTTGCGGCGAGCGAGGGCTACTCTTCGTTGCGGTGCACGGGCTTCTCATTGCGGTGGCTTCTCTTGTTGCGGAGCGTGGGCTCTAGGCTCAGGGGCTTCAGTAGTTGTGGCACGCGGGCTCTAGAGCGCAGGGCTCAGTAGTTGTGGTGCACGGGCTTAGTTGCTCTGCAGCATGTGGGTTATTCCCAGACCAGGGATCGAACCTGTGTCCCCTGTATTGGCAGGTGGATTCTTAACCACTGCACCACCAGGGAAGTCCCCTCTGTGAAGTTTTGAAAGGTCAAAATATCCTGGTACCCCTGGCACCACAGCAGGCTCCTCTGGGCCAGCAGTGTCCCGGGGACACTGTTTCCTGTTCATACTGAGAGACTGCTTTGCTTTTTAATGCACTAAATCATCCAAGGTGTAGTTGGTTCTGCAGAGCTGCTGTTTATTTCCCTGTTAAATTCTAATTTGATTAAACAGCTCACAAGGTTGTAGGTAACTTTGAAAAGGGTGTGAAATTAAGTTGCTACGTTAGGTTAGCTCTTAGAAATGTGGCCTGAGATGGGGCTGAGAGGAAAGAAGGTATTCTAGAAGCCTCAGGAGCTGCTCCTCTATCGATAAGTGTTGGAGCATCATTTGCAAGCATAGCTGGACACCAAGGCAACTTATAATGAATCAAATGTTAGTATGACACTTGAGCATCTCACGCGTTCTCACAATGATCCTATGAGATAATAGCATAATAATAAGGATCTCCTTGATGGGAAATTGAAGTACTTAGAAGTAAAGTGCTTTGTTTGAATTCACACTGCAATGAGGGACAGAGCAGGCCCTTGATGATAAGTGTTCTTTGTACTGTGTCACACAACTAACTTAAATGTATTTAAGAGGTGCTGCTTTACTATTATTTTTTTTGTAATTTTTAAAACTTGAAGTACAGTTGATTTACAATGTATTAATTTCTGCTGTGCAGCGAAGTGATTCAGTTATACATATATATATTCTTTTTTTATATTCTTTTCCATTATGGTTTATCATATGATATTGAATATAGTTCCCTGTGCTATACAGTAGGACCTTGTTGTTAATCCATTCTATTTTGTGTGTGTGTGTGTGTGTGTGTGTGTGTATGTGTGTGTGTGTGTGTGTGCATGCTTTTGTAGGGGTTTTTTTGTGTGTATGTTTTTACTAATGATTTTATTTTTTTTTTAACTTTTTATTTTATATTGGAGTATAGTTGATTAACAATGTTGTGAGAGTTTTGGGTGTACAGCAAAGTGATTTAGTTATACATATACATGTATCTATTCTTTTTCAAATCTTTTTCCCATTTAGGTTGTTACATAATATTGAGCAGTAGGTTATACAGTAGATCCCTGTGTTATACAGTAGGTCCTTGTTGGTTATCCATTTAAAATATAGCAGTGTGTATATCCATTCTATTTATAAAAGCTTACATCAGCTAACCCCAACCTCCCACTCCATCCCTCCCCCAAGCCCCTCCCCCTTGGTAACCACAAGTCTGTTCTTTATGTCCCTGAGTCTGTTTCTATTTCAGTTCATTTGTGTCATATTTTAGATTCCATGTATAAGTGATATCATATGGTATTTGTCTTTCTCTTTCTGACTTACTTCACTTACTATGATAATCTCTAGTTGCATCCATCTTGCTGCAAATGGCATTATTTCATTCTTTTTTATAGCTGAGTAATAGTCCATTGTATATATGTACCACATCTTCGTTATCCATTCATCTGTCGATGGACATTTAGGTTGTTTCCCTGTCTTGGCTATTGTGAATAGTGCTACTATGGACATAGGGGTGCGTGTATCTTTTTGAGTTATAGTTTTGTCTGGATATATGCCCAGGAGTGGGATTGCTGGATCATATGGTTATTCTATTTTTAGTTTTATGAGGAACATCCATAGTGTTCTGCGTAGTGGCTGCACCAACTTACATTCCCACCAACAACGTATATAGGAGGGTTCCCTTTTCTAGGAGGTGCTGCTTTAAAGAACCCCTCAGCACAGGCTTGGTAGTGAACACAATCTCTGCATAACCAACGGTTAAAGCCACGGGTCGGAGTGAGGAGGTTGTGCCATAAGGGAGGGGCTACCATGTTAACTGTGCATTTATCTGGGGATCTGCCCACCCCCAGACAGGTGTTTAGAAATGGTATCTTGATACTGGATCTATTACTTGATGGTAAATGCCTCACTTTTTCCAGGCCCATCAGCATTGTGATGGTCTAAGACTGGGTTAAGGAATGAACAAGTGATGGAAGTTTTAATACAAGTGTCAAAATTTGGTGGTAGCATGCTTCACATCATGATTGTACAGTGGAAAAATTTCCGTGGATTAAGCAATCCACTCTCACACAACCCACTCAATCAGGGAATGAACTTGCCTTCTCAAATCAGGGATAAAATGTTCTTTTGAGTTTTCAGCCACAGCAATTTCTAGAAGGAAATTACTCAGGGAAACGTTCCCTAGGTAAGAGGGCTTGGGTTGGGTTTACACTGTCTCATTGGACTGTATCTTTCTCCTGCCACTTTCTGATTGACCGACGATCTTTTGCAGCTCTAGTGCCTGATGTGACATTCCATACGCTAAGCTCTGGAAATTGCATCAGTCTGGCCTGGGTTCTCCTTTGGGAGGTGCTAGCATTCTTTTTTTTTTTTTTTTTAAATATTTATTTATTTATTTGGCTGCACCGGGTCTTAGTTGCGGCATGCGGGCTCTTTTTTTTTTTTTTTAATTTTTATTTATTTATTTATTTATTTATTTATTTTTTGGCTGTGTTGGGTCTTCGTTTCTGTGCGAGGTCTTTCTCTAGTTGCGGCAAGCGGGGGCCACTCTTCATCACGGTGCGCGGGTCTCTCACTGTCGCAGCCTCTCTTGTTGCGGAGCACAAGCTCCAGACGCACAGGCTCAGTAGTTGTGGCTCATGGGCCTAGTTGCTCTGCAGCATGTGGGATCTTCCCAGACCAGGGCTCGAACCCGTGTCCCCTGCATTGGCAGGCAGATTCTCAACCACTGTGCCACCAGGGAAGCCCGGCATGCGGCCTCTTATTTGCGGCATGCGGGATCTGGTTCCCTGGCCAGAGATCGAACCCGGGCCCCCTGCATTGGGAGCACAGAGTCTTAACCACTGGACCACCAGGGAAGTCCTGGTGCCAGCATTCTTATCCTGGGAAACTAGCTCTAGGATCTCCCTGGCCTTGGGGACCCCGTAGAAAGAGGTTTCATAAATTCTGCATTCCCTCAGGATTTGATATAGAGCAGGGCAGCCCCAGTTTATGAAGGTTTAAGAACAACCAGATTTTCACAGAATTTGGGTGGGGGTCCAAACCTGGGAGGAGAAATCTTCAAACTAGCCCATGATTGTGGGAGTTGAAGATTTTTCGGCTCTGGTTTGGATGTCATGAGGGCTCTCTGGCTTCACTTGTACCAGGCAAAAGTCGAAGGATTGAGTGAGGAGGGATTGGAATGATAAGCACACAGTCCTGATGGCTGTTGACAAGGATGCAGTCCATGACACTTCCCCTCACCCTGACCTTCCTGCACTTTTGTATCCAGAGGCAAATCCTCCAGTATTCCCCAAAGAATATCTGTAATACAGGGAGCAAAGCAGAGGTGAAATTCACTGTGGAAAATTCGGATCTTGTCACTCTTCTTGATAGAGAAGGTGCAACTTGAAGTTACTTGTACAGTCAATACCCAAACCCTTGGGATAGCATCATCTGGAAAAAATCGAGCGTATCAAGTAATGTTGTTCCAAGTTCTCCGACAAACTGAGGTGCAGTGACATAAAGCAAACATGAAAAATTCTCTTCGCGTGCTTTAGAAATTGCCAGTTTTATGCACTTTACCACATATTTTTGTCTTTATTTCATAATTACTTTTATATGTACAGCTGCATCCTTTTTTAGATGTGGTCTGAGTGTTTTGCAATGATGCCTTAAAGAATTAGTAATTTATATAGCATGAAGAAGGGAACTACAGGAATCTGTCACCAGTTTGTCCCCTAAACACAGTTTGTGGAGAGGAACATGCATGAGTGTTGCCGTGTGAAATGGCCAAGACTCTGCATGTGAGTCTTTGCATGAAAATAGAAGAACCCAGCTGCCCATTTGTTTAGTAATTCCAAACTAGGAAGATGGCTACATGCTACCGTTTGACTGAAATTACATTTTTTTTCATCTGTCCTTGATTTTTGTTTCTGAGTGCAAAACTGCGAGAATTTATCTTAATGCTAAAAATGTGTTGTTCGAGCCAAACTAGATTTAAGTTTTGGATTAATCTCACTCCCTAAGTTTAATCAGCAGCAGGCATTATATTTAGTCCTTGGCTAACATGAAAAGATGCAGGCAATGTGTTCTTCTCAGTGCTGCCGATATTGTGAGATAGTCTCTTTCACCTTCAGGCTTTAGGTGGAATATTTTATTGTGTGATTTTATGTTCCTTAATAGGGAGTATAGATCTCTCCCAGGGATACATCCATAAACATCAATCACTGATGTTTTTAAGGTGTCCTTCGAACATTAAATAACCACCATGTGAACATCCTAGATTAAAGAAGAAACCCCAACAAGAACTTGATTGATATCAGGTATCCAGGATCTATCTTGGGGATCCACACCACTGATAGAAAAGAGAGTCCATCCTCTAGAGTATATTTCAGGCATAAAACATTAAATGAGAATTGATAAAAGGCATATTACTCATCTTAATTTGCTATACTAACAACCGGTGTTGAATGCAGCTTGCGGTATTCAGTGCTTACATAGGATAAGTAAAACCCTTACACAGATAAGATCTTAAACATGAAATATGATCATATAGCTCAGTGGTTCAGAGCACCCTCTCAGGGGTCAGACTGCCTGGAAAGGAAGCTCTACTCCACCACATACTGGATGTGAAATCTTAGGTAAAGTTTCTTAACTTTTCTAGGGCTCAGTTTTCCCATCTGTAAAATGAGGCAAATATATAGAGATTTATGAGAATTAAATAAGTTAATAGGTATAAAGCGCCTAGCACGGTACTGGAACATTGTAATCACTCAAGTAATGGTAACTACTACTACTGTAATCATCATTTTCATATTGCTATCATATCATACTGATCTTATTATTTATTATTATAACCCAGACAAAAATATTTGAACAATTTCTAGTTATTACATGACGCAATTATTACTGCATTTTACTCTATTTGAAATAAAAACTACACTAAGCAATGCAATGGGTAAGACTATAAGCCTACATATATATATATATATATATATATATATATATATATATATATATGTCTATATTAATATAGACAGATCAAGTAGGCATAGATATAGGTATATAGATATATTATGATGCAGTGCCTTAGAAGGCCTGGTGCTTCCGACTCTTAAAATCAAAGAATTGCAGCATTTCTGATTTGGGTGGTACCTCAGAGACCATCTCCATTGGTCTACAGGAGAGAAGAGTGAGGCCCAACCAGGGTGAAGAGGGAAGGTCACACAGCAGAGGAGGAGCAGGGGCGGCAGGGGTGGTACCCAGGACAAGAGCTCCTGCCCCTGCAACATCTCCTTTTTGGGCTGGATTTTTCCTAAGTCAGTTACACACACACACACACACACACACACACACACTGCAGCAAAAGAATGTCTCCCAGCATTCTAAGTACCTGTTTGGAAGATGACCCACTTGAAAACCGGGATCTCTCAAAATTTGTCTCTTGCCCCCAAAATTGATCTCGTTTCTTCCCATTTGGGTCTCTTCTGTATTCCTGTCGTCTCAGACAAGCCTGCAGAACAAAAAAAAGATGTTTCTTTGGTTTAGGTCCACAACTAGCTTTGATAACTTTATGCTTAATTCCTATTGTGAGGAACATGCAGTGCAGGTGTCCATCTCTAAGTGTTCATCAATACATTTTACCAGGTGTGAAGACACTCACCCAGGCATCACTCCCTCCTCCCTTTGCCCAAAATGCCAGGTCAAAAATATTAGCCACTGCCTTAATAAATGCAAACAACAGACATACTAAGAGGCATTTTATCAAGTACTTACCCAACAATTGCCTTCTTAAGGAAGTACCCAATACACTGCATTTACTTCTCTTTCTGTTCTCATTCTCTCTTTTTTAAATTGAAGTATAGTTGATTTACAATGTTGTGTTAGTTTCAGGTGTACAGCAAAGTAATTCAGTTATACAAACACATATATGTGTGTAGGTATATACATATTCTTTTTCAGATTCTTTGCCCATATAGGTTATTACAAAATATTGAATATAGTCCCCTGTGCTATATAGTAGGTCCTTGTTGGTTATCTATTTTATATATAGTTGAGTGTATATGTTAATCCCAAACTCCTAATTTATCCCTCCCCCCTTTCCCCTTTGATAACCATAAGTTTGTTTTCTATGTCTGTGGGTCTGTTTCTGTATTGTATATAAGTTTATTGGTATCTTTTTTTAGATTCCACATATCAGTGATATCATGCTATTTGTCTTTCTCTATCTGGCTTAATTCACTTTCTTTCCTTTTTTTTTTTAAATATTTATGTATTTATTTGGTTGCACTGGGTCTTAGTTATGGCTCCTTAGCTGCAGCTCGCTGGCTTCTTAGTTGTGGCATGTGAACTTTTAGTTGTGGCATGCATGTGGGATCTAGTTCCCCGACCAGGGATCGAACCCGGGCCCCCTGCACTGGGAGTGTGGAGTCCTATCCACTGTGCCACCAGGGAAGTCCCTGACTTAATTCACTTTCAACTGATATTTCAAATACTCCAAAATAGCAAAACTTCTTGCAGCATTTCTATAGATCCAATGACTGAACTCACCTTTGTCCTGCCAGGGCTAAATTGTCCACTGTAAAGAAATACAGTGCAAAGACAGACACTATTGTTCTAAACCAGGCCTGACATCTCCCTCTTCCTGCCTGTGTTGGGTAAGGAAAGATTCCTTCTCCATCTTTTTCCCTCTGTTAGAAAATGCATCTCCTTCCTTGATGTAGAAGGACTTGCCAGAATTTCATGGCCAAGGAGAAAGCCAATATTCTGCTACAAGGTTAAGAGTAGAAATGACCTGATATTAATAAAACATTTACCACTTGGACTTGGGAACAGTGAATCAGTTACCTGCAGCGAGTAGAATCCTGGATTCCCAAGAGAAAGGTGCTGTTTCACCCCACCTTGCTTGGAAAGGGAGAGCACTCCAAAATGGTGGGGTTTTTTTTTTCCCCCTTGGGTTTATTTTCAAAAACGATGCCGTATAGACAGCAACCCATTTTAATAATCCTGGATAGTGTTTGTTTTAATAAATAAGAAGTCCCCCCTGCCCAATACTGAATAGTAGTAACTATAATAAATAAGTTACACAGACACCAAATAATAGAATAAACCAAGGTAAAACTAAAGAGAGTCAGCTGGAGAGTTTAATGGAGTTCAACTAAATATGGGGCTCTTTTTTCTTATTCCTTTACGATGACTTCAGATTGGAGCTCCCTGTTGAGGGGGGAACTCTGGCCTGGAGTATTGTTTCCTAGAGCCACAGATGTCTCTGTTATCCTAACCCACTTGTATTAAAGGCACGAGAAGAAAACGCTGATGGGCTGAAAGTGGAGGAGACTGTGTTAGCTATTGCACGCAGGACCGAGGCAGATTTGGTGGGATGAACAGAATTCCTGTGGGCGGAGTGTTTTTTGAAACTTCTCTCCAAGAATGCATGCAACTTAAGTATTTCTTTACCAAAAGGGGAGGAGGAATAGAATGGTTTGCAACCGTTGAAAACAAAAATGTTTTTCCCCTCTGATTCCTTATCCTTCCTCTCACAGAGGACCAGGAGAAGAAACCAGTGGCAAGGTAGGTACTTACTAATTTTTATCTTGAAACAGCCAAGCAATCTTTCCGTGTAAATCAAACGTTAGCCCTCTCCAAGTTATTGCTTCGCTGAGAAGGAACACGGTCACGAGCCAAGTTCGGACTTCCAGTCCTAGAAACAGCAAGAACTTAGCCATACCTCCCCCCGCACCCCCGTCAGGGGCTAGTTTTCTTGTTATTTGTAAATGTGGATGATTTTTTTGTTGTTTTTGATGCTGATGTTGTTTCTGCTTGGAGGGTCCTGAAGGGACAGGGGCAGAGGCGCGTGAAATCCATAGGGTGGGGAGAAGGAACAGATTTGTAATTCATCATCACCAGGGGCTCCCCTTACTCTGGAACTTTATTTCCCTTTCAATTTCACGTGTCTGGAGCTAGATTGCTATAAATAAGTTTCTGTTCATGTGACAAAACTGGCCGAGTCTTGAAACGGGAGACTTCAAGTAACTTCTTCTTTTCTTCCTTCTGCGGAGAATCGGGGCTTCCTCCTTTCGCGTCGCGCCCCCTCGCCCCCCAGGCCCATCCCTCTGACTGCAGCGCTCGCGGTCAGGCTGCCTTCTGTACAGAAGCTACCACTGTGGGGCAGAACACAGAACGTGCATCTGTGCCTTTGGGGGCTGACATGGGTTTTGTGACTCACCGTAACTCAATACGGGGAAACACGACAAACCACAGCTCTGCCACTTTCTAGCACTGTGACCTTGGGCAGGCTGACTAACTCCATGGATTCTTGCTTCCCTCATCTGTGAGAGGGAGATGTCTCTGTGCTGCAAGGTTGCTGGGAGAGCAGGAGGCACTGTTGGTAATATGCTTAGCAGAGTGACTGGCTCGCGGTGAGCGTTCAATAAAACTGTTCAATAAAACTCATCATCATGACCATCACCATCACCATCACCACCACCATCATCATCATCAATCATCATCATCAGCAGGCTTTAAGTGTTGCTTCCAATCCCATTTCTTGGTTTACTCCTTTTTCTAAAGTCAGCCTTTGCTAAATAATGTGATTCTGATCTTGGTTGTGGAAGAAAAAAGACTTGAAGTTCATCCTTGTTTTTCTGAAGGCCTTCAGGCCTGCAGGCCTGAAGTTCATCCTTGATTTTCTCCCCTGGAAGTAGATAGAGGTCTGTTTCCTAAGACTTCCCGTTCCCCGGGCAGCCAACTGAGGGAGCTCCTGCTCCCAGTCACGCAGGGTCCCTCTGCAAACTGCTTTTTCTTCAGAATTACAGCTTTCTGAACCCACAGGGATGCTCAAAGTTTCTTTTGTTCCCTTTATTACCAGCCCCATTCTTTTAGTCATCGTCTGGGCTCCTGGTACCTTAAGAAGCCATGCACCACAGGGACACTTCCCAGCCTCATGGTTCTGGCCTAAAAAGCATTGTAGCATCGACATATATACACTACCGAATGTAAAATAGATGGCTAGTGGGAAGCAGCCGCATAGCACAGGGAGATCAGCTCGGTGCTTTGTGATGACCTAGAGGGGTGGGATAGGGAGGGTGGGAGGGAGGCTCAAGAGGGAGGGGATATGGGGACATATGTATGCATATGGCTGATTCACTTTGGTGTATGAGAGAAACTAACACAGTATTGTGAAGCAATTATACTCCATAAAGATTAAAAAAAAAACACATTGTAACTATGACCCAACTCTACCTCTTCATCAGCAGTGGCCTCTGTCAAAGTTATTGTTACTTGAACTCTGTGAGTGTTTTGGGAAGTGGGACTTGCCTTCAGTTGCTTCTTTTTTTGTTGTTGTTTTTATGATCCAACATGCCTAACTCAGAGTTTGGGGTTTTAATTATCACTGGGGACATTATCGAAGTTCATTAGTTTTAAGAGGTTAAGAAATCAAAGGTGTAAAAGCAGTTTGACATGATATTCCCCTCGACTGAGTTTATTTTTCTGTCTGTGAAGAGCAGAGAAACACACGTCACAGGTCCCTCCCCATGACTCCTACGGGAGGGAAAGTTGAATTATATCCATTCCCTCAACCCCCTGAGTGGACAGTCCCCAAACTCTCGCCAGCTGTTATAGTCACACATCACATCCTTGAACAAGTTTATATCATCATATTAGTTGTTTGATCTGCACTTGAAAGAATCAGAATGAATAAGTGACATAAAATAAAACCCATTTGAACACATTTGATAGTCTAGAAAATCATCCTGAAACTCCAAGTGTAATCTTTCTCTCTAGCTTTCAGTGGACATTAATGGCTAAATTTTGCCACAAGTTACATAAACACATTTGACGGAAAGAAAGGGAAAAAAAGCTATGCAGCATGAACACTCTTGAAGACATATAGCCAAATTCTAAGATGTCATATAATTATGTACTAGTTACCAGATTCTGAAATAGCATGTAATATGCCAAATAAATATCTCCTCTTGTTTTTTTCAAACGGGTCCCACCCAACCACCAAAAGGAGTAGCATCAAAATAATTCAGGGTGGGTTTAACCTTCCTCTCCTGCCACTAGCAGACAGACCTATAAAGTCACTGCTAATTTGGTACATACCAACCCATAGCATATTTTAGGCTATAGCAGGAATAGTGTATACAGGAGGTTTCTAAGGGCCTCAATTTGAGCCAGTTCATTAAAGGCAAGTCCAACACAGGAAGGCATATGTGGCAAATGTCTATGATTTGGGAGTCATATCTGGTTAGTAGGTCTTACACTATTTGTACACCCTGAAATAGGGCATCCCTTGCACATTGCTGGGCTGCTCGTGAAAGCTGGGATTTCCACGAGTGACCGGCCAAGCTCATCAATGGCCCAAGGTTTCAATATCCCTTCAGTGCAAACTCTACCTTAGTAAATTATCTAAATACACAAAGGTCGTATATGGACCAAGTTACTGAGGGGTCATTAAAGCCATGCAATTGATTCGTAAACCCCAACTTTAAATCTTTTCTGGAACAAGGCAAGGGACGGAGTCAATAATATAACTCATCGCTGTTCCCGTCAAAGTAATAGTTTCTGTGGGTTTCTATATACTTAATTCGACAATCCTCAGAACATATTAAAGACAACCATATTTATTTTTGCAGACCTTGTGGTGAGTGGTTTTGAAAATGCTCAATGAAGGTGGATTTGACTTTGAGGATTAGTTACAAGTCAGCTGGATCTATGTCTGATAAACAGAGTTGGTGGTCAAGTTCGGTAATGCTGGCTTTCATCAATGACAAGGCATTCAGTTTGAAAGAGGAGAGTGAGACTGTGTCCCTGCCCTTAGGAAGCTGCGGTCCAGTTTGATAGGAAGACACACAAAAGACAATTTCAATACAATTTCATCAGCAATGAAAAAGAGGCATGAAAAGGGTGCTTTGGTATTGGACTGATGGAAATCAGTCTAAAATCAGATGATGGCGATGATGGCAAATTCGGTCAATTTAAACTTAAAACAGGTGAATTCTATGCTATGTAACTTATACCTCAATAAGGTGTTTTTTTTGTTTTGTTTTTTGTTTTTTAAAGAGGGTGCTATGGGAATACAGAGGTTCCTTTTAGTTCTAAGTTAAAACTATGGTCTTAGGACTTCCCTGGTGGTGCAGTGGTTAGGACTCCATGCTCCCAATGCAGGGGGGCCTGGGTTCGATCCCTGGTCAGGGAACTAGATCCCACATGCCACAACTAAGAGTTCTCATGCCACAACTAAGGAGCTGGTGAGCCACAACTAAAGGAGCCTGTGAACTGCAACTCAAGGAGCCTGGCTGCCACAACTAAGGCCAGGTGCAACCAAATAAATAAATATTAAAAAAAACAAACTACTATGGTCTTCACCACCCTTGTTGAGAGAGTAAGGAAGAGGGAAGAGGAGGTTAGAGAAGTGGTTGAGGATTGGACTGGTCTTGCTGTGGTTCTTGGGTCTGGGACAAACCTCTACGTGAGAGGAAACAACCGAATTACATAGTTTGCATTTTACATAAATTTCAGTCTGAAAGGTGGCAAGGCTGGAGGCCGGGAGACCAGTTATGAGGACATTGTAATAGTCTTGGAGCTAAACTATGGACGTTGGAACCAGGGCGATGGCCATAGGATGAGAAGGGAGGCACAAGCTCATGAGCTTTTAGGTAAACTTGGTAGGACTTGGTAGCTGGGGGATATGGGTGGTGAAGGAGTCAGGGAAGGCTTGGGTCACTGTCTTCAGAGAGGGGCTACAGAAGAGGATGGCAGGGGATGGACATATGGAGTCCAACCGTGGACACGCTGAATTCAATATGCCTGTGTGACACCCAGATGGAACCATCCGGCAAGCAGGTGTGCATGGGATTCTGACACTTTGAGAAGACACAGGATTACAAGTCATCAGTGTATGAGTGGTGGTTACAAACATAGGAGGGGATGAGATGGGCCACAGACATTGTGAATTAGGAGAAAATTGGGCTGATGGAAACCTGGGGGAATTAACCTGTGAGGGGTAGGGAGAGGAATGTGAGTGAAACAGGAGGAAAACCAGGAGAGTGCGATGTCAGAAAGCCAGAGAAGTAATGTTGCGAGAGGGAAAGAGTAATAGCGCCAAATGCAGGTAAAGCTTCAGAAAACAAAGACTAAAAAGGTGTCTGCTGAATTTCGCTACTGACCTTAGCGAGCACCGTTTCAGGGGAGGTGAGGAGACCGCCAGGCTGCAGCAGGTGAGGGCATGAAATGGGATGGCGGGGCGGAGTGGAGACAGAAGTGTAGCTGACTGGGGACATCTGGAGACTGGAAAGTGCCAGGGCTATGGCTAGAAAAGGACACATTGTCCACAGAGAGCTTTGTTCTTTTGTTCTCAGTATGAGAGAGAGTTGAGCATGTTTGTGGGCTGAGCCAGTAAGAAGAAGAGAAATTCCAAGGATGCAGATGAGAGGTCCATGGATGGAGAGGGGCTGGAGACAGAGGGGCATGGACCAAGATCTCAGGTCTGGCACCAGCAGGGAGAGTGTCCTTCACCCATCGAGACTTGAGGGCTGGACGGGCGTGCAGCCTGGGATAGAAGGGGATGAGCCGAGTGGCTCCCCACCTGACGGCCTCAGGTTCTTTGTTTGGTTTCACGTGTATGTAAAACAGGAAGAGACGGTCCTTGTTGAAAGTATGGGGATGGGAGGTTTGAAAAAAGTAAAGTTTAAACTGTGATAACGGAGGGAGCTAATGGACAAGAAAACATGTTGAAGTGAGTCATGCTCTCTTCCTCTCTTTCCCTCACTCCGCCTCCCCGTCTATCAGCAAGATGTCTGCGCTGCTTCTATTTCCTGGTTCGGGCTACTTCTCGCCACCCCTGCTCCCACCACGCTGGTCTCTCCTAAATTTCTATCAGGTTCCTTACAAGTTTTTCTGCTGCTTCTCTTGCCCCTTTCAGTTGAACACAGCAGCCAGAGTGATCTTTTAAAAAGGTAAAGCAGATCATACCACTGCCCTGCTTAAAATCATTCAGTAATTCTCACCAGGATAAGAATAAACTCCAAATACCAAGCTTTGTCCTGAGAGACTCGACACGATTTGGTCCTAGCTACCTCGTCCACACTCTGCCTTAGTGTTCCAGCCACTCTGGCCTTCGTTTGTTTCCTCCAGTGCTCCACATTAGTTCCCCCCCTCGGGGCCTCTGCGCTTGCTTCCTTTCTGCTCAGGATGCTCTGGCTGGCTCTTTCCCATCATTTACCTCCACGACCAAATGTCACTTCCTCAAAGAGGCTTCCCTGCCTGTGGAAAGCAGCATCACCCCACCCCTACTACCTCTGTTTTTATGTGCCTCATTATATTTATCATATACATTATATTGTCTTACATATTACTTTACTTGTGTGTGTAGTTTGTTTCTCAATCCTGGAATAAGAACTCCGGGAGAGCAGGGACTTTGTTCAGGACATAGTAGGCACTTAATAAATACTTTTATTTATAAGGACGGTGTTGAAAGTGTCCTTATTAACAAGGACAGTGTTGAAAGCCCAAACGAAGTTAGAAAATAAAGCTGCAGTGGCTCCAAGCCACGCAGTTGTGCGGTTTTCTTTAGCAGAGACCATCAAATAATAAGATTGATTTTCTTACGTGCCTGTTCTAGAGACAGTTTCAAACAGGTATTTCCAAATGCAGGTAAAGCTTCAGAAAACAAAGACTAAAAAGGTGTCTGCTGAATTTCGCTTTGGCAGAGGCATCTTTGTGGAGAGGAGAGGGTCCCCCAGTGTGACCAGTTTGGATGTTTACGTTCTTATTTATTTTGTAGAGACTCCCTCAACTATACAGCCTTGGAGGTGGGCTGGCAAGTGTAGGAGGAAGTTGCTGGCTCCATTTCCAGGCCCAGAGCTAAGCTGTGCTACACAGGTGAAATCAGGTTACTGAGATCGCTCTGGTTTCCTTGGTGCCCCGGGAGGTTCAGTTATATTTGAGATTGCTAAGAAGGAGGAAAACCTGATGACGGCAGGCCTGTATTTTCCTTAGGGAAGGAGCGCTTTGGGATCCTCAGTTGAGGCTGAGGACCTGCCTGCTTGATTGGCGAGGGCTGACCTCCGGCCAGCGGGCTGAGTGACACTTTCTAACTGCTCCCAGAATCCCACAACCCAGCCTGGCAAGCTTGTCCTATGCCAGCTCTGGGTAATTACATCATGACTCTTCAGGCTCCCTGTCTGTTTTGTTTTTGCCTGTAAACACTGTAGCTAGGGTGACGAAGAGTTAGCTTATTGTAGAATGTGCTAACCACCTTTCTTCTGGCTGGAGGACAACAGGAAGGGCGTGTTATTTTATAAATGGTAGGGCGACCCGGTTAACTCCTTAATGTTTTTTTTCTTGGTTGCTGGTTTATCCAATTTAAGCCCTGATGTCATTGGTTGATAAGGTTTGTGTGCCAAGCTCTGTGCTAAATACTTGAAAAATGTTATTTCCATGATGATATTATAAGGTGGAGACTATTATCCCCATTGTACAGATGAGGAAACTGAGACGCAGAGAGGTAAAGTAGCTTTTCAAGGTCACACAGCTAGTAAGTGTGGGTTTTGGATTTTAGAAACCTATTACTGCTTATCATATACTGATACTGTAGCCTGATTTCTCTCCTAATACCGTAAGTGAAAGTAGAAGATAATTCTCATTTTCTGCCATTACCTGATATTCTGAGTCCGCCTTATGCTGCATGTCCCGCAGATATTGAACATCGCTGACGAACCTCTGCCTGTCCTTTGCTTCATGCAACATGATTCTTAATCCGTGACCTGCATATAAAAGATAAATAAATGTGCTGTGACATCATCCTTTGTTGCTTTGCCATATTTGGATTTCTCTTAGTATAATTGCTTTTATTCTCTTATTAATCTAATAGCTATTGTTGGAAAGGCACAGATGCTCCTTTCAGACTGAAAGGACTCTTTGTATGGGTGTCGATGCCTTTACAGCCCTCTTGTTCCAGACATAAATAATGCAGCCACTTTCATGGGCTGGCTTCAGTGAACCTGTTCTGGTTACTCATAGGGAGTTAGATTGGCAGACACCTGATTCAGAAGCAGTTCTAATGCACGACAAAAAAGAAAACCCAAGAACCTAGCTAACTTAGCAATGACCAAAGCTCTGAGCCCCTGGTAACTTAAATTCATTGACTCAACAAATGATCACACCCCTATTCCAACTCAGACACTCCGCTGGGCACTGGGGTATGGCAGTCGGCAAGATGACATGGCCCCGGCCTTCGTGCTGCTACCATCTAGCTTGGAAGACTGGCAATGAATATTGCTGTTCCCCAGCCCCTTCAGACTCCACATGACTTTCTCACAAACTTGCTCCTCCTTCCGAGTTTTCTGAAGGAAATGTTGGCATCGACCAGCCGGCTGCCTGGCCAGTAACCTGGGCAGTTTTCTTCACACTTCCTTCTCCTGCCCCATCCGTATAAAAACCAAGTCCTGATGATTTCCTCCCCTGAGTATCCCTGGAATCCATCATGATTAGAGCATGGGCACTGGCGTGAGACTCTCTGGGTTCAAATCCCAAGTCTTTGAACATTGACAAGTGGACCCTGATGGTGATAAGTGCGATGGAGCAGAAATACAGGGTTCTCTGACAAAGTGTCATTGGGGGTGGGGGAGGCAAGGTTTTCCTTAGGAAATGACACTGGGTTTGCTAAGGAGCGAGCTGGGCCAGAAGTGGAACAGAGAGGATCTGGGACAGAAAGGACAGCAGGTACAGAGGCTTCAGGGCTTCAGGGGCTGGTGCAGCTGGAGCAGAGAGAGGAGAGAACAGTAACGGAAGGGCTGTAGGATAGGCAGGGGCTGGCTCACAAGGGGCCTTGGAGGTCGTGATTCAAAGAGTCATGTAAAGCCACTGGAAGGTTCCAATTGGGGGAGGACATGATTAGATCTACATGTTTAAAGGTCCCTCCAGGGAATTCCCTGGCAGTCCAGTGATTAGGACTCCCCGCTCTCACTGCCAAGGGCCCGGGTTCAATCCCTGGTTGGGGAACTAAGATCCCACAAGCTGCAGGGCACGGCCAAAAGAAAAAAAAGAAAAGGTCCCTCCAGCTGTAGTATAGAGACTGGATGGAGGGTGGGGGCAGTGGAGGAAGAATGGAAGTGGATGGGCCACTGGGGATATGTTAGACTAATCCAGATAAGGTGGTGCCCAGACGTGGGTCTCAACACTGGAGGGAGGGAGGAGGAGGTATTGAGCCTCTGGAAGTGCTAAGTACTGGTCTAAACATTTACACATATTAGCTCATGCAATCTTCACAGCCACACTGAGGCAAGAATTATATCTCTAGGGACTTCCCTGGTGGCACAGTGGTTAAGAATCCGCCTGCCAATGCAGGGGACACGGGTTCGAGCCCTGGTCCAGGAAGGTGCCACGGAACAGCTAAGCCCATGTGCCACAACTACTGAGCCTGCTTTCTAGAGCCTGCGAGCCACATCTACTGAGCCTGTGTGCCATAACTACTGAAGCCCGTGCGCCTAGAGCCCGTGCTCTGCAACAAGAGCAGCCACCGCAATGAGAAGCCCACGCACCGCAACGAAGAGTAGCCCCGCTCGCCACAACTAGAGAAAGCCTGCGCGCATCAAGGAAGACCCAACGCAGCCAAAAATTTAAAAAATAAAATAATTAAAAAAAAATTACATCTCTATTTTGCAGATGAGGAACCTGAGGCACAAAGGGATTAAGTAACTTGCCTAAGGTTACAGAATTGGTGGGTGCAAGTGTTGGGGTTTGAACCCAGAGTGTCTCACGCCAGTGCCCACACTCTAATCATGATGGAATCAAGGGATACTCAGGAGAGGGAATCATCAGGAGTTGTTGATAATACGAATGGGATGGGAGATGGAGGCCCAGGTTACCGGCTTGGGCAGCTGGCTGATCGATGCCAACATTCCCTTCAGAAAACTCGCAGGGAAGAGCAAGTTTGTGAGAAGATGATGTGAACTTTGAAGGGGCTGCGGGACAGCAAATGGAGATGTTAAGTAAGCAGTTAGACGTAGGGCTCTGGAGCTGATTAGAGAAGAAAAGAATTGGGCATTGCTGGCATTTTGATGACAACTGAAGTCGAAGGCAGGATGGGTATTGAAAAAAGGAGGACGACCCAGGACAAAATTCTGAGGACCACTGGATTTTAAGAACAGGTAGATAGCGGAAGAGGAGCTCTGGAAAGAAGCCGGAGAGGCAGGAGGAAAACTGAGAATCAGGTGGGTGCAGTTTCACAGATGCTGCCAAGTGCAAGCGTCAAGGAGGAGAATATTAATAACCTTGGTGAGAGCATTTAGTGGCGTGACAGGGCTGAAGACAGATTGTATTGAGTTGCGTAAATGAGAGGTAAGGATGTGGAAACGATGCTTTCAAGAAGTTTGTCTCTGACTGGTGTGGTCTAAATTTATGACCAAAACATTGAGTTAGTAAATGGCACTGTTCATAGTGAGTCTTCTAGACCTCATCTATAAGGTCATCAAAGGGCCCACGCTATTCCTGCTTCTTATCCAGTGAAGCTCTTTCATTTATTTCTACGTATTTTTTTTACTGAGATATAACTGACATGTAACAATATATTAGTTTCAAGTGTACAACGATATTTGCATGTATTGCAAAAGGATCACCACAATAGGTCTAGTTAACATCCGTCAGCCCACATAATTACAAGTTTTTTTCTTCTTGTGATGAGAACTTTTAAGATCTATTCTCTTAACAACTTTGTGTACATTTATTTATTTATTTACTTATTTATTTTTAGCTGTGTTGGGTCTTCGTTTCTGTGCGAGGGCTTTCTCTAGTTGCGGCAAGCGGGGGCCACTCTTCATCGCGGTGCGCGGGCCTCTCACTATAGCGGCCTCTCTTATTGCGGAGCACAGGCTCCAGACGCGCAGGCTCAGTAGTTGTGGCTCACGGGCCCAGTTGCTCCATGGCATGTGGGATCTTCCCAGACAAGGGCTCGAACCCGTGTCCCCTGCATTGGCAGGCAGACTCTCAACCACTGCGCCACCAGGGAAGCCCAACAACTTTGACATATACAGTATTATTAACTATAGTTACCATGCTGTACATTACATCCTCGGTACTTATTTATTTTATAACTAGAAGTTTGTCATTTTTAGCTTCCTTCAGCCATTTCACCCACTTCCTACTCCGTGCCTCTGGCAGCCACCAGTCTGTTCTCTGTATCTATGAGTTCGGTGTTTTGTTAGATTCCACATATGAGTGAGATCACATGGTATTTTGTCTTTCTCTGACTTATTTCACATAGCCCTCAAGGTCTATCATGTTGTCACAAATGCCAAGATTTCCTTCCTTTTTTTTATAGATGAATAATATTCCATTATATATATACACCACATTTTCTTTATACATTCATCCATTGATAGACACTTCAGTTGCTTCCATGTCTTGGCTATTGTAAATAATGCTGCAGTGAATATAGGGGTGCATATATCTTTTTGAGTTAGTGAATGTTTTCATTTCCTTTGGGTAAATACCCAGGAGTGAAACTGCTGTATCACACGTAGTTCTATTTTTAATTTTTTGGAGGAAACTCCATTCTGTTTTCCGTAATGGCTGCACCAATTTACATTCCCACCAACAGTGCACAAGGGTTTCCTTTTCTCCACAACCTCACCATCACTTGTTATTTCTTATCGTTTTGATAAAAGCCATTTGAATAAGTGTGAGGTGATGTCTCATCGTGGTTTTGGTTTGCATTTGCCTGACAATTAGTGATGTTGAACACCTTTTCATGTACCTGTTGGCCACCTGTATATCTTCTTTGGGAAAAAGTCTGTCCAGATCTTCTGCCCATTTTTTAAATTGAGTTGTTTGTTTACTATTGAGTTCTTTATATATTTTGTATATTAACCCCTTATTAGATATATGATTTGCAAATATTTTCTCCCATTCTGTGGGTTGCTTTTTCATTTTGTTGATGGTTTCCTTTGCCGTGCAGAAGCTTTTTAGTTTGATGTAGTTCTACTTGTTGATTTTTGCTTTTGTTGCCTTTGCTTTTGATGTCACATTTAAAAAATCATTGCCAGGACCAGTATCAAAGAACTTACTGCCTATGTGTTCTTCCAGGAGTTTTATGGTTTTATCTCTTATATTTAAGTCTGTAATCCATTTTGAGTTGATTTTTGTGTACAGTGTAAGATAGTGGTCCAGTTTCATTCTTTTGCATGTGGCTGTCCAGTTTTCCCAACACCATTTATTGAAGAGGCTGTCTTTTCCCCATTGTATATTCTTGATTCCTTTGTCATAAATTAATTGACCATATATGCATAGGTTTATTTTGGATTCTCTATTCTGTTGCAGTCATCTGTGTGTCTGTTTTTCTTCCAATATCATACTATTTTGATTACTGTAGGTTTGTAATGTAAATTTGAAATCAGGAAGCGTGATCTCTCCAGCTTGGTTCTTCTTTCCTACACATACTTTTTAGTGACAACCATGTGACAGGGCTGCTCTAGGTTCTGGGGAAACAGCAAGCTAAGACAGACAACATCCCTGACCTCAAGTGTCTACATTCTATAGCTTTCTTTCCCTTTTCCGGTTTGTTTTTGTTTTTGTTTTCCATTTGTGCAGGTATCGGCAGAATCAGGTTGCACCTGACTCATGGTGACCCAATGTCTGGTCTGGTCACTATGAACTCTTGAAAGGTTTATCATGAGCCCCAAACAATATCATCTAAGAACTTGTTCTGGTCCCTTGGGGAATATTTTCTCTCAATTATAGAAGGTTGGTCTTTGTGAGTCAGAATCTAAAACTACAATCTGATAGGTAGTTCCACAGATGACACACAAAATCTAAATTTTGTCTCTGAGCATTTTAATAGTCATTTATGGAACCCTACTTTAAAAGACCCCTTTTATCTTTTCATGTGAATTTGTACCTGCATAGAATAAAGTTATGTTCCCACGCTTTTCAGAAAACGATGGTGTTATAACCGGCAGAAAGATGGACCCCTGCTGCTACTGTTGGAAAGAAAAACCTGTCTGAATGTTAATCAGGCAGAGAACATAAGGATTCATAATGAAAACATGTTAATGGTCACTAAAGGAGCACATCCCAGAGTCCACTTGGATGATACATTTTGGTTACAAAATTAACATAGAAAAGCCAGCTAATCTATCCTGGCTTTAATGTAGTATAATTTTAAGGAGGCTTCTAAATCAAGAGGCATGAAATCACTTTGTCTAAATAGGTAGGAAATAACACTATTTGAATTACTCCTTGCTAGGTTACCTCTGACTTCACAATCACCGACCAAATAAAGGACTTTAAAATTGCCTGCAAAAGTCTCTTTGCCCTCCCATAAACTCTCTATTATTGTACTCTACTATAAAATGAATATTTAGAAGCATCATGGTGCCACATTTAATCTCTTAAATATATCAGTGCTTTGTGGGATTAAACAAATACTCCAGGCCCTAAGGAAACAGATTATTATAGACAGATCAAGGAGATGGTAGGTAGATCACCACAGTTTAGGCAAACATTCTCAAGTGTCACTTGAACTTCATACTATACTTCAGGTTTAAAAATGGACCAGGAGGAATAAGAAACGGAAATAACTATATGGAAATAAATCCACATGAGATCATGCTTAATTCGTGGATTTCAGCTTTGTGGGCTTCCTCAACCAGATGGCCATTTGAAGCCAAAAATTTTTTCTTAGCAAATACAGACAGGTGGAGGGGAGGAGAGTGATAATAAAATGTGGGCAGGGCACATGTTTCTAAAATAGCATTCTGTATTCTCTTCTGTTTCTCACCTTTGAACTGCTTTTCAATTTACTATCCACTCATGGTTATGCACGCTTCTGTTTTAAGCCTCTGGTGATAATGTGCCAATTTTGTGTTTTAGAAATCTACATAAGAAGCCATATTAAATGAGGGAGAGGGAGCAGGAGAGGAGAAGGCAGGAGGAGGCATGTGGGAAAGGAAGTCCTGCTTTGCTGAAAGTGAGAGTGAATGATTCGTCTTGGCCTCAAAATTCTACATATCTGTGAAATTTCAGGGAGGAATATTCTAAGAACTTTGTGACATATGTCTTCCTCTCTAGTGTACATTTCCCATGAATTCAAGCTGAATTTCCCTGACTAAGGAGAACAAAATCTGATTGCAGAACATATTTCTTTCAGTTCTCTAAAAAACAATCATATGCGCTGTCTTTCTGTTCTATGGCCACGTTTGTCAAAAGAATTGATTGGAAGGGAGTTCTTTTTATTAACAGTCAAGCGATTTCACTGTTTTCTTACGGTGTTCTCATATTAGAAATGTCGTTAAAGTGAATATTTTATTGGTTCAGTTATAAAGAAAAATGTAAATGTAAGCCCCTCTTTCGGCTGAGGGTTCCTTTGAACCAAAATCTAAATGCTTATATTTATACTTGACCATCAGGTTTATAAATTACCCCCCTTTCCATAACTGGGTGCTGGGAAGAAGCATTGCAGGAGACCTTATTCATCCTTTTACACAATTAATTAATCTGTAATGACAAAGATTACAGAATTTGTTTAGCTTTCAAAAATCTTAGAACTTTGAAAATCTGAACAAAAAATAAAGTCTTAAGAGTTTTAAAATCTTAACTTATAAAAATATTTTGAGTATAAGCAACAAAGATGAGTGATTTGGGCTCAATCTTCCTAACACTGCACTCCTGAGAGAATACTGTGACCAAAGAAAAAGACGGGGAATCGAGAGGGGTGAGGGTAGATGGTAGGTAGATTGGTTCCATCCAATTTGCTTAGGAAATCAGGAGGCGGGGTGGGAGGTGCTGTGCTATAAAGGGCTTATGAGAAAAGCTCTTTGGCGGTGACTCTTCATTTTATTGTGAAACCGTGAAAGAGCTGGGCGGGCATACACTGACCATCAAGCCCAAAAGAGAGACTCAACGTGTAATTCGGAAACTTTGGGGCTGGGCCGGTATGTCACAGGCTGGACAAGCAATTCGATGCTCTCAACAATATCAGTAATTTCGCACTCAGGAGCCGGAAAGGCCGTGATCCGTATACCTCTCCTGGACCTGCAGAAAAGGGTAGTCTGCGGGGAAGTTATGTACGTGAGGGGCCGCTGCCAGGGTGCAAATAAATGATCACAGAGCTCCTCAAACCTGTCTCTTTGAGGCAGAAAAATACGGGGGCTCTGGTCAGCCGGAAGGAGGGAGCGGCCAGGCTCCCAGGCTTCAGGCCCGATTTCCCTCCAGAATCGGAGAAGTCGCAAGGAGAGGTCGTCCCCCCCGCTCCTCCCCCGACTTCCTCGGAGGATCAGGAGCCGCACGGTCGGGGGCAGGGTTGGGGAGGGCCGGGCCGAGCCGGGCCGTTACCTTGCGGGTCAGTCTTTTCCCCCTGCGAGGGGCTAAAGGGGCCGAGGGGCGGGGCAGGCGAACTGGTCCAGGGCGGAGGAGCCGCCCATCAATCGTGCGGGGGCCGTCCCTGTGGTCCTCTTCCTCCTCCTCGCTCTTCTCCCTTCCCTCTACCGGCCCCTCTTCCTCCTCCTCCTCCCCGGAGGCAGCTTTTAGCGGCGGCAGCCGGGCTTTCTAGGGGCGGAGGCGGTGGGAGCGGCTGCCTGGCGTCCTTCCGTTTCCTTGGCAACCCGGCCTCCTCCCTCCTCGCGCGGGAGCTGGGTTCGGTGAGCGCGGCCGTGGGGGCGGGGTTGGGCTGAGGCCAGGCGGTCCCGAACCCGGACGTGGGCGCTGCGCCGGTTGCCTTGGGAACTAGTCGGGATGCGGTCGGGAAGGCAAAGCGGTGATGGCGGCGAGCAGGAGGAGGCGGATTGGCTTTGTCTTGAAGTCCAAAGCCCAGTCCAAAGCCCAGATATCGAGGCCTTCACTCCTGCCCCGACTCAGTGCTGTGCTTTACAAAGAATGAGATTAAGAAACGAGAGGGGAAAGTATTTTTAACTGAATAAAATAATATTAAAGGCAATACACTGATAGAGGGAAAGAGTGCAGCCCTGCAGTTTGAGCTGCGCAGGGGATCTCTGAAATATCTGATCCAACATGAAAAGGAAGAAATAAATAATTAAGGGAGGCACCCCATCAGTGGCAGAAACGAGACAGGAACCCAGTTATATCTTGGTTATCAGTAATCTTGGCTGCCTTTCCCAAGGTAGGAGGTTCTTAGAGGCTTAGACTAGTGCCCACAGGTTTAGAAAGAAGGCACTGGAACCTGTGCTAGACACACCCTCTGCCAGGTTTATTTCTGTCTGTGGTTTTCACAGGCAAAGATGACTCTCTTTCATTTATTGTGCATATTTAGGCACTTGATAACTTGCCAACTGGTGTCAAGTTAGGGCATTTTTGACTGGGTAGAGAATAGGGAAAAAGGAGAATAGAAATTCTTGGACCTTTCATCAGTGCCCAGAATCCCCAGGTGTCTGTGGTTTGGGTGTCTTCTCAGCAACCCCCAAACCCAGTTGACGTCCATGTCTCCTGCAGCATCACACCCTTCTTTCTATTCTTATCACCACCACCCTAGTTTTGGGCTGCACAACCTTTTAACTGGATTATTAGAAGGACCTCCTAACCACACCCTGGGCCTCTGTCTTCCACACCCTATCCCCACCATTTTCCCTGTTCCATAATCAGCATAGATCCAATGTCATTGGCCCCATGTTATGAAGCTCTCAAAATTCCTTACTCCCTGGGGAATGAAATCCCTTCCCCAGGGGTCACATTCTTGGTTTTCCTCATTCAGCACTTCTTCAATCATACTTCGGCCAGATGAGACTCTGTATTACACACTGAATATTACTCCCTGACTTTATATCAACTTCTAAGGCATATCCTGAGCCAGGCAGAGCCCAGATCAAATGTACTTAGGTGAAGTCTTTGTTTTGGGCACTTTGTCGTCCAACCTTTATTAGTCCTTCAGTAATCCCTAGTACCTTTCCATCTCCAGTAGCCCAACCCACATTCTGTTCTTGTTCTCAGCTAGCTATCGAGTAATCCTTATTAAAGCATCAACTGATAATTGAAGCATTAACTGGTAAGTGCTAACCTAAGACCTCTCCCCATGGTTTGTGCTTTTCAAAAGGAAATGCTTAGTAACTCAAAATCTTTAAGACACACTGCATTGAAACTATAATAGTGAAATGGTAGGTAGAGAGTTTGTTCTGTTGGAGCTAGACCCCCCTCAAATAAAAATAATTATAATGATTAATGATTAACAGAGAAGGAAGTTGAAACCCAGGTGAGATAGTCGAAGAGAAGTGACCTGCCCTAGGACACATGGTAAGTGGCAGACCAGGGCTCAAAAGCAGGGCTTTTGGACTTCCCTAGTGGTGCAGTGGTTAAGAATCCACCTGCCAGTGCAGGGGACATGGGTTCGAGCCCTGGTCTGGGAAGATCCCACATGCTACGGAGCAACTAAGCCCGTGCACCACAACTACTGAGCCTGCGCTCTAGAGCCCACGTGCCACAACTACTGAAGCCCGCGCACCTAGAGCCCATGCTCCACAATAAGAAAAGCCACCGCAATGAGAAGCCCACGCACTGCAGCAAAGAGTAGCCCCCGCTCGCCGCAACTAGAGAACGCCCGCACGCAGCAATGAAGACCCAACGCAGCCGAAAATAAATAAATTTATATATATAAAAAAAAGCAGGGCTTCCCATTCCCAAATCCCTGATGTTACCTACTAGTAAGAAAAACACCTTGATACATATTGGACCCAGATTTTTCTCCTTCCACTTCAACATCTATATAAAATAATAGTTTCTACCTCAAAAGATTGCTGTGGGGATTCAATGAGACTGGACAAGTGAAGCACTTACCATCATACTTGGTATACAGGAAGCACTCAGTAATCAGTAGCTTTACTTTCTGAGGCATATTTTAAGATTTTATTTAATGCATATGTGTGTCAATCATATATTTTTGAAGATTTTTAAATAACAAGGTTTGGAGACGTCACTTCATGTCTCAGTTTTAAACTCTTCTACATTTCAAGTGTTTCTGAAAATTAAGTTCTATGAAAAGCACCATGGTGCCCTTGAAAGAGGGTTAGAGTGCCAGAGGTCAGCCTGTAAAAAGTTACTGAGCAACTCCTGGTTCAGTGTTTAGTGAGTAAACTTGAGCTTGGCATGTAAATTACCAATAAGATTAGTTCTAGCCTTAAAGAGCAAAATGCCAAGAAAGTGAAATATTAAAGTGAGGAAGAAACATAATTCCTGGTTGGGGAAAGGATCCTACTCTTCATTGCTCTTTGCACAGTGTCCCTAATAGATGATAAATAAATTAAGGAAAAAACCCAACTTAAGCAGATAATAGATTCTAATGACTGAGATATTTGGTGTTTGCAAATAAGTGTCAAGAAATTCTTCAGTTTCATCTAAGAGTTCTGCAAAGGGCAACTTCAAGTGTAAAATTTCAGAAGTAGACTCTGTATTAGGTTTTGGAAATCACATTTTTTTAAAATTTATTTTTATTTTTGGCTGCGTTGGGTCTTCGTTGCTGCACGCGCGCTTTCTCTAGTTGCAGTGAGCTGGGGTTACTCTTTGTTGTGGTGCGCGGGCTTCTCATTGCGGTGGCTCCTCGTTGCAGAGCATAGGCTCTAGGCACACAGGCTTCAGTAGTTGTGGCATGTGGGCTCAGTAGTTGTGGTGCACGGTCTTAGTTGCTCCATGGCATGTGGGATCTTCCTGGACCAGGGCTCGAACCCGTGTCCCCTGCATTGGCAGGAGGATTCTTAACCATTGTGCCACCAGGGAAGCCCTGGGAATCACAGTTTTGAGGGCAGTGTTGAACTCATTACGAAGAGTAAGCTGTGCAGAGGGGTAGCTATGCTTTCTAAGCCTCCCAAGGGTTAGGCGCCTCGTGAGACCTGGCCCAGCTACTCACTTGATCTGGAACAACCCATGCTCTCTTTGTCCACTGAGTATTTCCTCTTCCTAAGAGAGAGTCTAACTAGGTCGCTTTGTCATTATCCAATCAGGAGCTCCTCTGATGGGCATAGAGCTTCAGGTCAAGTGGCCCCAGAAGGAGATGGGCTCCCTCATAAACAACATGGTCGTTTTTTTACCTGGGCCTCACTGTGACTAACAGCCTTCTGTTCTCATCAGCTGAGGCCAACGAGGTGATGTTGCCTTCATTCAATGCACAAGCTATGTGCCATGGCAGGTTGTTTACAGATAGGATCTCTAGGAGTGGCTTTCCTGAGAAGGGGACTATGGGTACTGTAGTTCTCTAAAGCTTCATGGATTCTCCTCCAGAACCCCTCTCGGTAGGGAATTCATCTGATTAATTTAAAAAATTTTTTTAATCAAAGTTTAGTAAATTTACAATGTTGCGTTAGTTTCAAGGGTACAAAAAAGTGATTCCATTTTATATATATATATATATAATATATTCATATATAATATATATATTCTTTTTCAGATTCTTTTCCATTATAGGTTATTACAAGATATTGAGTATAGTTCCCTGTGCTATATAGTAGGTCCTTGTTGTTTACCTATTTTATATTCAGTAGTGTGTATATGTTAATCCCAAACTCCTAATATCTCTCTCCCCCACCGCCCTGCTATCCCCTTTGGTAACCATAAGTCTGTTTCATCTCATTAATTTTTAAAACTGGCTAATGGCTTATTGAATACGGCATGGGCTGTTGTGACATTCTGCATTCATCCCATAGAGATAATTTGGCCAGACTGTGGGTATGCAATGTGATCATCTCTTAATGTCACTCATTAAAAGTGGTCCTTTATTGATGTAATTAAGGTGGCTAGAGAGCCTGGTAGGCTGTTTCAAGGTGAACCCTCTAGGCTATGTATACATTTTGATGGAAGTCACTGAAGACCCAGGATTGGGTCCTTGGTTTTTTAAGATCGGAAATGCCATTTTAGTTAATTCATAGCTGCTCTTTATAGGAACTGATTCCCAATAATTCCACTCAGCAGAGACTAAATGTCCTCCATGTGACCAAGCTGATGTTTTATCCCAGAGACTAAAGCTGGCAGCTGACCAGCCCTGGTCATATGCACAAGGTACTTCCTCCTGGTGGAAAGGCATCCCCGGGAGATCAAATTAAAGATCTGAATGTTTGGTGAATATTGAATTAAATCAAAGGGAATTGAGTGTTCTTGAGTGATATATCTAGCAGGCTGAGGAGGCCTTAAGGAATAACCTTCCTTCCCTCCAGAGCTGTTTTAGTCTGCATAACTGATTTGGACTATTCACCTCAAAGCTTTAGATTTTTTTTTTTTTTTTACCCCATCTTTGTTTCAGTTAACTGCCTTTTTACTCAACTTTACGGGACCACTTCTCTTCCACTTACGTCATCGACAGCATAGTATGGAGTTGAGAAGACCTGGGTTTGAATCTCATCGATGGCCCTTGCTGTATGCTAGTGAACAACTTTTATCCCTCTTCACACCTTGAGATCCTCAGAGTTACAATGGGAACAGTCAGAGCCTTCTCACCAGCTTGGTGTGAAGATTAATGAAATAGCAAGTGCAAAGTTTCTGGCCTTGAACCTGCCACATGATAGCTTCTTCAGCAAATGGTAGCTATCATGATTATTTGTGTTATGTAGATTTAATTCTCCTTGTTGAAGTCTGAGGATATATCAAGGTACATCACCCCATGAATTTATAAAACATCTCCAAAAGCTTGTTATTTTTTTAAAATGTTAATCTTATGTTGCTAATATCATGGTGGTTAATTTTAGATTGATATTTTTTTTTATCCTGAATTTCAGAGAGTGACATTTTGTGACCTCATACCTAATCGTGAGGGTGTGTCCAATTTGGGGCTTGCAGCCATCCGTGAACTATTTGAAATTTAGTAATTCCTGGTGGGCTTTCATAGGTCAAATATTTGAGATATGATTCTCTTGTAGAATAAAGTAGACTCTACTAGAGATTGGCAAACTCTCTACAATTAATTTTTAAAAAGCATGTCCTTTGGGGGATCCCTTAGAATTTTCCTCATTTGGAATTGTAGCTAGTCTGTTGTGCTGTTTTACAAAGAGAGAGCAAACTCATTAAAGTTTGTTGGGATATTTCTCAAAAGTTCAAACAGGCTTTGATTTCTTTATCCATTTTGGAAGCTTCAGACTTTTTGAAACCCTTCATTATGGCAATTGATGCAGCTGATACAAGATTGGATGTGATTATAAGAACTTTGAGAACATAAAACATACTGCTTTTCTGAATTTCTGAGAAATTACCAAAGGAAAGAACTTGACTTCTGTCCAGAAGGGGTATCTGATTTGTTTGGACTTTGGATAAACTCAAGCCATACATGTTTGGCCAAGAGTTTAATTTGTGGACCAATCACCAAGCTCTGAGCAAGACTCGGGCTTCAGAAAGCTACATCAGGGATCTCATGTGATTATTAAACATGCTTCTGGACAGATGAATATTCAGGCCAAATACAACAACAACAAAAATCCTTCTCATCAACAGGGCACTGAGCAACCTGTAGACCTTCATGGAATGGATGTTACTTGGTGATGTTTTGTTTGGATAAAAATGCTGAGCAAGTGAGAGAGAGAGCAGAGCAACATCCAGAAGGCAGCTTGCTAGAGGAGCAGGGGCAGTGGGGGGCGGGGGGACCTCCTTTCTAATCATCTGTGTCCTGATCCTGGCAGCCATGGAGGTTTTTCTCTGTGAAGTGTCCTGTGTAATCACAGGGATGGAGTAGTGATCCCTCAGATGACCGTGCCACACAGAGGAGCATTCATCCCTGACATAGAATATTTCTTTTTTTTTTTTAATATTTATTTATTTATTTATTTTGGCTGTGCCGGGTCTTAGTTGTGGCATGCGGCATGCAGGCTCTTTAGTTGCGGCATTTGGGCTCTTAGTTGTGTCATACGGGATCTAGTTCCCTGACCCGGGCCCCCTGCATTGGGAGTGCGGAGTCTTAATTACTGGACCACCAGGGAAGTCCCTGACATAGAATATTTCTAATATCAGCACACTCTTCTCTTCATGACTCTTTTTAAAAATTTATTTATTTATTAATTTATTTATGGCCATGCTGCGGGGCTTGCAGAATCTTAGTTCCCCAACCAGGGATTGAACCTGGGGCCACAGCAATGAAAGCGCCAAGTCCTAACCACTGGACCACCAGGGAGTCCCAGGACTCTTTCTTTTATGATTCACTTTCTGTTTTTCTAATTATATGGAAGTAGCATCAGATTAGTGGCTAACTAATTTCTTTCTTTAACCCTTTGTGGCCTCTCATTGCCTCTCCCACCAAGGACAGATGCTTCCCTTCCCTCTAGCGAGGGCGGGGTTGGGGGAGGCCCTCTCAGGGTTTCCACAGGCAGCGGGAACAGCTTCAAGACTTAGGTGGGTACTAGGTGTGGAGCAGCAGGGAGGAGGAGGAGACACTTAAGGTGGATTACTCAGGACTGCTGCCGGTGTTCCAAGCTGTGCATCCCAAACAAATGAATCTAGAACATTCTGTCTGTTCACTTAACAAATCTTTGGTAGGTGTCAAGCACAATTTACATGTAGACAAATCAATAAATACATGCTGACAACGGTAATTAGCACCAGGACACAAATAGGGTGCAGTGACAGAGAATACTGGGGGTGGCGATGGGGAGGGTGGGAACCTATTTAGACAAAGTGGTCAAAGATGGCCTCTCTGGGTGAGACCCAAAGGATGGAGAGGAGCCAGCTCTCGGAGGGTGGAGAAGGGGCACAGGTGGGGCAGACAACGTTGGGAAAGTCTTGAGGGGAGAGAGAGCTCAGGGGATTCGAGGAGCTGAAAAGAAGCCAGTATGGCTGGAAAACTGTTGTGAGGGAAGGCTGGTGAGGTGGCAAGATCTAGGGTTGGATTTTATTCTAAGTACAGTGGAAAGCCATGGGGTGGTTTTTAAAGCATGTGTGCCTGTGAACACGTGTGTGTGCAAGTGTGTGCATGTGCGTGTGTGTGTGTGCATGTGCGTGTCTGCCATATCATGTGGACACCGGTGAGGAGGTCCCTCACCAGAATTGGTAGATGTGGCCACTTGATGCCTATTCCAGCCGTTGAAGAAACTTCAAAATGTCATTCAAGCATGTGCTTGGCCAGTGGCACAAGATGATTAAAGATGAATTATTAAAGCTATTTCTCCTACTTCCAGGACACTGACAAGACCAGAGTTCCCATATTGGGCAGTATATCCTGATTTTCAGCTTCCAGTCTCATTTCAGTGCATTTCTTCCTGATGTCCCTTAGAGATGCATTTCTGTCCCACACTGAGTCATGCTCCTTTTCCTCCCCGCCTCTTTCTTCCTGTCTTGCTGTCCTCCTCCTCTCCTTCCTCATCTTCCTCCTGCCCACCTCATCCCATTTCCCCTCTCTTCTCCCTCTGCCTTTCTCATTAAGACTCAGAGTACCTTGCCAAACTGCAGCTCTTAGATTTCTATTTTCCCAAACAAATTTCTTGGCTGGTCATTTTGGCCCCTGGTTCTCTCCTCTCCTTCCAGGCTAGAGCCTTCTCTGGTTCCCCTCACCTCTCCCCTCCCTCAGCCAGCCCAACCCAAGGTCACTCAGTTTTAGACACATCAACAGGAAAAAGCGCTCTTGCTTGCACCCTGTGAAAAGAACATGTGAAGGAATGAACCTGGGTGACATCAGTCCATGGGCATCAGGACCACGGAAGGCAGTTCTTGAAAACCAGATGGAACAGAAGGTATCACTGGGCGGCCTCCCTTCTTGGCTCACTGCACCCTCTGAGTCAGGATAATGAGAGAACATTCTTAAAACATGACTTAACCACGCTCAGTCCTCAAACAAATTCCTGGATGTGTGTGGAATACGCTCCACCAGCAAGCCCGAGCACAAACGTGCAGGGCGGGCTTGTCAGCACTCTTCTCAAAGTTGCTACCTTTACAAAGCCACCTTCCGACCCAGTTAGTGTGTGTTCGGTTTTTAAAACGTAAAAAAAAAAAAAAAAAAAAAAAAAGCCAGAGACACAGTGGGGTCTCTTATGGCTGCATTTTCATAGTTTTGTATTGTGGTGACTGGGTCTCTATCTTGGGGGATTGGGGGCCCTTGACATCACACATTAGCAGGAAGAAGTTATGGAAAATTCTTTCAGATAGAGAAAAAAGGAACAGGATATTGTCCATTACCAAAATCAAGCAGAGGGAGAGAGTCACAACTAGGGTGCAGTTTGTCCTTTATTTCACCTACACCTGGAAGGGTGTGTGTGTGTGTGTGTGTGTGTTTAACACAGGCAGCTTATCTGAGTGGATTTTAAGAAATTAATTTAACTGAAAATGATTAAATTACAAAGAGAGGAAAAAGCGTTTGGTTGGCCTCATATGGGGTCAGAGGCTGCTGCTAATGCAGTATTTCATCAATTGGCTCATTGCTATTCTTGAATTGATGTGATTTAGTTTCTCAAATAGCTCTTATCGTGGCAGGCTTGCATTTTGGATACACTGTACAGATGCCTTATAATCATTTCAGTGTGTTTACTTTAAAACTTTAAAAGCAATTAAGCAATTTTAAATATATTCGTGTGTGTGTGTGTGTGTACACATCCACAGAGAGATTTTATAAATGTTCGGACAAGGGTTCTAAGTGAACACTATAGGGCAAGTGTTATATTTATACACTGTAGGGCCCTTCATGCATTTCAAAGAGTTTCATGCAGACGAATGTTAAGCTTTTTTCATACCCATTGAATATACCATTATCTCCTTTAATACACTGAAGAAACCAGAGGACAAAGAGTCTCCCTGTGTCCCTTATCCAAGGCCACACAACTGTTACTGGAACCGTGGGCTTTCTGAGTGCCAGGCACTCACATGCTGCACATCACAAGTGCTGGAAAACGGTGATGAGTCAGCTTGTTAAAAAGTATAATCATCTACTATGGTGGGGTAGGGTTTTGAGATACTCTGCTTTTTATTTACTTTGATACGGAATAGAGCAAAACAAGTCATAATAATGCTTTTTTCTCATTAAAAAAAACCCTACTGAGGTCAGGGATAAAACAGTAACGCAAGTGTCCACGGGAAAGGGCCCAGCAACGTTCTGGCAGCATCTCAATAGGTATGTGTGCACATAGTTGGCGGTATCTTCATGCCCCGACCTGTCTCAGGCCTCTTCCCCTTTGTCTTTGTTTCAGAATGTTGTGTCCAGAGTTGAGAAACACAGGCAGAGTTTGATGCAGCGGTTTGGAACCGAGTGCTACCAGCAGGATGATAGATTCTCCTGGTGCCCCGGCCCCCGCCCCCGCACCATGAGGCAGGGAGGTGCGGTTACGGATTCATTCATCAAACATTTATTAAGCACTTAAGTGCCAAGTGCTGTGCTAGGTTCCGCGGATTTAGAGGAGGAATAAGACGCAGTCTTTGTGCTTGTGCGGGAGGAAGGAAAGTAAACAAGACGATGGAGCGAGCGTGTGGGCCTGGGAGACTGGGAGGGGGAGATGGAGAGACGGAAGGCTCTCACGCCGAGGAATGAAGTGCCTCCAAGTGTTGCTAGAGGTCCCACTCAGTGCTGCCTGCTCGTGTGTCGGTTCCCTTCTGGCGGAAGCATTTCTCACAGCGCCAGACGCGGGCTCCATCCGAGCTAGAGGACGTCCGTCAGCTCTCGCCGCCTTCCGTCTCTGCCCTTTTCCTCCCTCCCCCACGTTCCTTTCCCTCCCTGTCTTTTCAAATTCTGCTTAGGGCAGCCGCACGTGGTGGTCCAGCAATACTTATCAAATCGAACTCACCTGAAAGGTGTTCACGTTAAGGTATGAATGAATAATATGGGGGACACCTGGGAGCGCGTGCATTTACCAGGCTGCAGAGCCTTAAGCGTAAAGAGCTTCGGCCAGCTACAGAACAGAATTTTCCTTAGTGTGCTGGAGCGCTCCTGGCACCTCTGAATTCCCAGATTCTGGATAGTTGCCTGCTCTTTCTGCACTTAAAAGCTGGCCTTGTTTCCATTCAGTCTTACGTGTTTTTCCCTCCCGGCCCTCTATTGTGGCTGCATGATAAGGCAAGGGTGGAGGCCAGATTACTGCTAATCTGAGACCTTTTGGCTGGAAATCCCACAAGGCCTGCAGTAACAACTGCTTTGAAGCGTTTGAGACACCAGTGATGAAAAACAAAGTTGCCGTGAGTGGGACCTACAGATGCTGTCCCCTCCAAATGCACTCACTCGTTTAATTCATTCTTTATGGTTTGCATTTTTCTGGCTTCAGGACAGAACTCGCGTTAAGTGAGTGCATGAACGGGGAAAACATCGTGGATCAGTACATATAGTGAAATTATATTCCTAATGTTGGGTGGAAGGAAGGAGGAAGTGACCACTAATCTCCACATCATTCTCCCTTGAAGTTTTCCACTAGGATTCTCCCAAAGGCCCTATTTGACTGTACAAAAGTGTCCTGTTGCCAGAGCACTGCTTCTGATTTTATTTGTGTATCCCCATCCAGATGAAGTTGTGTAGGTTCTATTAAGAATCGTCCCCTTGTAGGAGCCTGGGCAGTAAAGACTGGTAATAAAATGTTTTTCAAACCCCAACTTAGTTCATTCTGAGGAGTTCATTCTTCTTTCTTTTTTTTTTTTTTAAATATATTTATTTTTTAATTTATTTTGGCTGTGTTGGGTCTTCGTTTCTGTGCAAAGGCTTTCTC
The DNA here is from genome assembly GCF_028023285.1 of Balaenoptera ricei. NCBI lineage: Eukaryota > Metazoa > Chordata > Mammalia > Artiodactyla > Balaenopteridae > Balaenoptera > Balaenoptera ricei. Next base: position 15,843,582 of record NC_082658.1, on the reverse strand, counting down.
CAGTTGCGGTGAGCGGGGGCCACTCTTCATCGCGGTGCGCGGGCCTCTCACTGTCGCGGCCTCTCCCATTGCAGAGCACAGGCTCCAGACGCGCAGGCTCAGTAGTTGTGGCTCATGGGCCTAGCCGCTCCGCGGCATGTGGGATCTTCCCGGACCGGGACACGAACCCGTGTCCCTTGCATTGGCAGGCAGACTCCCAACCACTGCGCCACCAGGGAAGCCCCATTCTTCTTTTAAACACTATAAACTTCAATGGAAGTTTCAGAAAGTGGACACCCCTTAATCGGCACTGTCCAGTAGAAATATAATGGGAGCAGCCTAAGTAATTTAACATTTTCTAGTAATCATATTTAGAAAGGTAAAAGCAAACAGGGGAATTTAATTTTAATAATATATTTTATTAAACTCACTATATTAAAACATTGTCATTTCAACATGTGATTGACATAAAAATTATTAATGAGATATTTTACTTTTTTGGTACTAAATACATAAAGTTCAGCGTGTATTTTTCAATTCCAGTGCATCTCAATCAGGACTTGTCACATTCCAGGTGTTCATGCAAAGGGTGTGGCTGGCAGTTACCTTATTATACTGTGAAGCTCTTGGTATCTTTTTTTTTTATTGAAGTATAGTTGATTTACAATGTTGTGTTAGTTTCAGGTGTACGGAAAAGTGATTCATAGATATATACAGATTCTTTTCCATTATAGGTATTACAAGGTATTGAATAAAGTTCCCTGTTCTATACAGTAGGTCCTTGTTGGTTATCTATTTTATATATAGTAGTGTATATCTGTTAATCCCAAACTCCTAATTTATCCCCCCCGCTTTCCCCTTTGGTAACCATAAATTTGTTTTCTATGTCTGTGAGTATGTTTCTGTTTTGGAAATAAGTTCATTTGTATCATTTTTTTAGATTGCACATATAAGTGACATCATATATTTGTCTTTCTCTGGCTTCACTTAGTATGAGAATCTCTAGTTCCATCCATGTTGCTGCAAATGGCATTATTTCATTCTTTTTTATGGCTGAGTAATATTTCACTGTATATATGTACCACATCTTCTTTATCCATTCATCTGTTGATGGACATTTAGGCTGCTTCTATGTCTTGGCTACTGTAAATAGTACTGTTATGAACATCAGGGTGCATGTATCTTTTTGAATTAGAGTTTTCATCTTTTCTGGATATATGCCCAGGAGGGGGACTGCTGGATCTTATAGTAGTTCTATTTTTAATTTTTTAAGGAACCTCCATACTGTTCTCCATAGTGGCTGCATCTTGGTATCTTTAAATGGCAACAATTTAGATACCTTCTCCGGGATAAAAATACTTACAATATGAGAATCAGTGCACCTTGAACAAGTGATGCCTGAATAGGTTGTGGAGAGTGAATTTAAGGGAGTGGGTGTTAGAACTGGGGCTTCTAGTCCGGGCTTCTTTTAGTGATTTAATGAAAAAAAATATTTTTTAAGGGTGAAATGTATAGCCTTTGCCAGCAATCCGACATAAAGGAGAAATTAACAGAGCAAATGGCTATTCTCCTAGCACCCGATCCCAATCCCTGAGACCACAGAATTGAAGAATGGGAAGGAAAATCGGAGATCCCATGGAATCATGTCTCTCCTTGGAGACAATGTTGCACCGTTTCCCTATCTGTACCTCAGAATCACAGAGGGGAGTGTCCGGAAAATACTGATTCCTGGACCCCCATCTCAGAGAATCAGATTCAGGTGGTCTGGACCATCAGTATTTTTAAAAAAATCCTCCAGGTGATTCTAATGTATGGCCTGGGCTCTGAATGCAGAAACATCCCCTTCATTTTTTAGGTGAAGAAACAGAGGCTAAGGATGAAGTGACTCACCTCAGGTCCCACAGGTTGTCAGAGGCAGAGTGGGGTCCAGAATCCAGGAATTCTTCTCTTCCCCACCTCGTATACAGAGAAACATTTCAATGATACCTCCATCACCAGTCTTTTTCCTGTTTGGTCCCAGAATTACTCTTGCTCTGAATTGAGATAACATTACCCAGCTCAACCTAGATTAGACAAACACTTCTAGTAAAGGCTCTGAGTCCTTATTTCCCAGAAAATCTCCAGATCAGTGATAACTTTGAAGTGATTCTGATCTGGGGCAATGGCCCTAAATGCCTCTCATTTTAGATTCAATCAGGATCTGAAACTCTACAGTGAATATTGGATTTTATTGGAAAGGATAGGGAGGAACCCAGAAGAAGCTAACACCGGAGTCTGATCAGGCGTCTTCATTGACTCACAGGTGGAGTAAGTGTTTCATCCAAAGGGGCTTCACATGCAAATATAGCCAAATGCCAAGCAGGAAATGCACATGCGCAAAGTGGGCTGGGGGGAACTCTTGAGCCCCTGGGAGGAGAACCGCCAAGGCCCAGCTCCTGTCCCTCTGCCAGGGTGCAACGACGTAGGTGCTGTGTTGCCAGAACTGCTGATGGCTCAGTTGCTCGGGAAGACAGAAATGTAGGTCTTTGTTTATTTCTGTTTTTGTGAAATATCCTGATTTGTGAATGTCAGCAACCAATTCAATTTTTAGAAAAACACTGTAAGGGTCAGATAAATTCCATTCATGAGGTCTCTTCTACCTGTAAGCGTTCCGAGTGCAAACTTTTAGTTAAATCTAGGACTTCTTCATACTCAATATTGAGGGTTTTTTTTTTTTTATTTTTATTTATTTATTTATGGCTGTGTTGGGTCTTCGTTTCTGTGCGAGGGCTTTCTCCAGTTGCAGCAAGCGGGGGCCACTCTTCATCGCGGTGCGCGGGCCTCTCACTATCGCGGCCTCTCTTGTTGCGGAGCACAGGCTCCAGACGCGCAGGCTCAGTTAATTATGGCTCACGGGCCCAGTTGCTCCGCGGCATGTGGGATCCTCCCAGACCAGGGCTCGAACCTGTGTCCCCTGACCTGGCAGGCAGACCCTCAACCACTGCGCCACCAGGGAAGCCCTCAATATTGAGCTCTATTGGTTTACAAAGTGTTGGTCTCATGCCATCATGCTTACTTTTGCCCTGACCCTGTGAAGCTGATGAAAGCAAGCATCAGTACCAGAAGGAAAACTAGTAGAAAAGTAGTACTGTTACCAAAAGTGGGGTCCGGCTGCTCACAGCTCTGAAGCCAATAAAGAGTCAAGCTTGGTGGAAACGAAAGTTTGCTTTATTTCAGAGGCCAGCAAGGGGGTGGGGTGCTCAGACTCCTGTCCAAAGGCCGACTCCCTGCCCCCCCTTCCCTCCCCCCCCACTCACCCCCGACAGCCAGTGGGCAAGAGCCTTTGGAGGGAGGGGGATACAAGCAGAGACAGCACAGCCAGCTCTGACAGTCATTTTGAAGTTGGTCATGTGGTGGTCTGATCAACATCATCTTGATTGTTTTAAGAACAGTTAAGTCTTCAGTTCCACAGTCGGTTTGTTCCCATTTCCTTGAGGCCAATTCTCGGAATGGTGGCAGCTTCTGTTATGGCTACAATCTGGTCATCATGTAGTTAACTTCTTCCACCTGGTGGGAGTTTCAGTATCTACAAAACAGCTCAAAGGATATGGCTCAGAATATTATCTGTAGCCCTTGAGGAGGAACTAAAGGTCCTTGACCTTGCTTAATGACTAAACTATTATTTTGTCCAGTTTGACTGCTTTCCTTTGCTTCTGTATTTTCTCATTTCTCTGATTAAACTTATTCTTTGGCTAGGGTTCTTCTACAGACAAAAGGCAGGAGGAAGACGGGGGTTGGGGGGTGGGTGTGGGGAAGGACAATAGGGTCTGGCTCTGTTTCAGTACCTCAGTTTCTTTTTCAATTTTATTCATTTTCTCACTGTCACATTACTTCTTTTGGGTTTGGCACCTGTGACATGTCATACATTTTCATAATGAAATTGAAAGTAGAGATCGTTACAGTTCCTAAGATCTAGCATTATTTATTTTTAAATTCTTTTTGAACATATAACAAGTCAGGCTATTATTAGCATTGCCATGGGATAAGCTAGTTCGGCTATACAGGGCTGTATAAGGAAAAATGTTTTCATTCACTGTGAAATGAAATGGAAGTTTCCATTGAAGTCCTGGGGCAACCTCTTAGCCAATGAGATGATAATCCAAATAAAAATTAGAATTACTCTTACCCTTATTCTTTATTTCAAGAAGAAAACATCCTGGCTAAAAACACAGTGTGACTTCGAGAGCCCTTGATTTCAAATAATCTAAGATATTAATAACACCTGAAGCCTTTCTCGTTAACAACTTAAGAATTGATGCTAAATTACCCTTTAATCCAAAGTACACAGCAAAGATAAATGTAAGTTATTTGTGAAGCATATTGGAGATTAACGTAAAATATGCATGGCATTTGTATCTTGGCTATTCTCCTTAACACATAACCTTGAATTTTGCCATGGTTCTTTTTTTAAATGTAAAAGGCTTAAAATTAGAATCTCTACTTGTGAGAATCTGTTTCAGGTATATTTCTGTGAACAGTTCCCCTGTCCTCAAATAACCAGAGGTGGGTAACAGTTTCTGACAAAATCTGAAGGCAACAGGATTAAACAAGAATTAGAGCAATTGTATTTTCTTTATCTAAAACCTTTGAGTCTTTGGAAAGCTGCTTCGTTTCTATTTTGAGCCAGGCTGCCCACATATCTTAAGGACAGAATTTTTGCATAATTTTGCTCTTCCTCTTTTTATCTCTGTTTGGGTGTATTTATTATTTCATATGTGATGATGCAAAGCTCGTTAAAAGGTCCATTTATATTCTTGTTATCTGTATGGGGATCTAGCTGTTTTTCTTTTACTGTTTATAGAACCCTCACTGTAATATTCAGATTTGCTGGCAACAAGCCCTTTCTAACACCGTATACATTCCATTCCCCTCTGTGACTCTATTTATGGGAGTCTCTGTGATTTACTCAAGACTAATAAAGACAGTGTAAAAGGATGGGCCATGGATTTATCCATCCATGGAATTTTAGCACTTTCAGAGGGAGGTTTATCTAATGTTCTTTTTTTCCAATTTAATTAAAACAACCACCAAAAAAAACATTAGTCCAAGTGAGTGACAGTTGGCAGATCTGCATTATTCAGCTGGAGGGACTCCAGAGCTTCTGATGCTTGGAGATGGACAAGTAATTACCTCCTGTCTGTGACTATTTTCTACCAGGCTAAGCCCAATGTTTATTGTAAACTATCTGCCATTAAAAGCTGTAATAGCAAGCCTTATGTTCCCACACCATAAATTTGACTTGCACTGTTTTTTTATTTATCTTCATGTTTTATTATATTCTTTGCAATGTTTCATTATAAAGGAAGATAACAGAAGAATGAAAATTGAACAAATTCCAAATTCACGCTTGAAAAAAAGATATGCTTACCATACATATCTATTTTGCATAAGCCCGGACAGCCCTGATGGCCACTTTCTGGATATTGGCAGCTTCCACTTAACTAACTATTAGATGCAGTTGCTATTAGTACATCACTTGTTAAATGGTCCAGAAAATAGCCTAAAAATTAAAGTTTAATCAGACCACGTAGGCCCGAAGCCTCAGTTCCCAAACTTTTTGTTCTCAGGACCACCCCTCCCTTATTTTTTCACATCTTTATTGTAGTATAATTGCTTTACAATGTTGTGTTAGTTTCTGCTGTACAACAAAGTGAAGCAGCTATATGTATATATATATCCCCATATCCCCTCCCTCTTGCATCTCCCTCTCACCCTCCCTATCCCACCCCTCTAGGTGGACACAAAGCACCGAGCTGATCTCCCTGTGCGATGCGGCAGCTTCCCACTAGCCATCCGTTTTACATTTGGTAGTGTATATAGGTCAATGCTACTCTCTCACTTCGTCAGGACCCCTTTATACTCTCAAAATGTTTTTGAAGACCCCAAAGAGCTTTTGTTTGTGTGGACTATGTCAGTATTTACTGTATAAGAAATGCAAACTGAGATCATTTAAAAATATATATAAAAATATTTATTTGTTTTAAAATAAGTTAAACATTGCATGTAACATTCATAACATTTCAAAAGAAAAATTACTATTTTCTTAAAAAAATTTAGTGAGAAGAGGGATGATTTTTAGATTTTGTGTGATTTAATAGAAAGAAGATTCTCATATCTGCTTCTTCATTCAATCTGTTGTGATATGTTGCTTTGGTTAAAGTAGATGAAGAAAATCTGGCCCTACACAGATATGTAATTGGAAAAGGGTATTTTAACAGCCTTTTCAAATAATTATGAATATTCTTCTTTGAACACCAAAACCAGACTCAACAAGTGGTAGCTTCTTAAAGGTTAGTTTAATGAGGAATCTGAAATCCTATCAGTGGACGTTTATTATTTTTTAAACGAACAGACTTTTTTAGAGAAGTTCTAGATTTACAAAAAATTGAGCAGGTGGTAGAGAGTTCCCATAAACCCTTTTCCCTCTCAGTTTCTTCTATTATAACGTCTTGCATTAGTGTGGTACATTTGTTACAATTGATGAGCCAGTAATGGTATGTTATAATTAGCTAAAGTCCATGGTTTACAATAGAGTTCACTCTTTGTGGCATATAGGTCTATGGGTTTTGACAAATTCATGTCATGTATCCACCATGACAGTATCATACAGAATAGTTTCACTGACCTAAAAATCGTGTGCTCTACCTACTCATCCCTCCTCTTCTTCCCCTGAACCTCTGGTAACCATTGATCTTTTTATGATCTCTATGGTATTGCCTTTTCCGGAACATCTTACAGTTCGAATCATACAGTATACACCCCTCTCAGATTGGCTTCTTTCACTAAGCAATATGCATTTGATGTTCCTTTATGTCTTTTCATGCCTTGATAGTTCAATTCTTTTTATAGCTGGGTAATATTCATTGATGAATGTATTACAGTTTGTTATCTATTCACCTTTTGAGGACATCTTGGTTGCTTTCAGTTTGGGAAAATTATGAACAGAGCTGCTATAAACATTTGTGTGCAGGTTTTTGTGTGGACATAAGTTTTCAGCTCATTTGGGTAGATAACAAGGAGTGTGATTGTTAGGTGCTCTGGTAAGACTATGTTTATTTTAGACTTGTAAGAAACTGCCAGGCTCTCTTCCAAAGTGGCTGTACCATTTCACATTCCTACCAGCAATGAATGAGATTTCCTGTTGTTCCACATCCCTGCCACCATTAGGTATTATCAGTTTTGGTTTTTTTTTTTTTATATTTCAGCCATCTAATAGGTATATCGTAGTATCTCATTGTTTTGATTTGCAATTACCTAATGACATATGATGTTGAGCATCTTTCCATGTACTTATTTGCTATCTGTGTATTTTCTTTGGTGAGGTGTCTGAGATCTTTTACTCATTTTTTAATTAGGTTGTTTATTATTGTTGAGTTTTAAGAATTCTTTGTATATTTTGGATACTAGTCTCTAATCAGATATGCATTTTGTAAATATCTTCTCCCAGTCTGTGGCTTGTCTTTCCAATCTCTAAAATCAACGAACCTTTCATACTGGTACAGTTTGGTGCCACTGCCTTGATTTATGCTAAGACACCAGAAGTTTCACCCACCGTTGTTTAATATCAGTGCAAATTTCAACCCAGAGGAAAGGCAAATAGCATCTTGGTATTATTATAAAGATAGTTTTAATTTTGTGGGCGTCCCTGGAAGGGTCTCAGAGATCCCCAGGGACCATGGATGACACTTTGAGAGCCACTGGCCTAGAGCAAACAAATACAACCCATACTATTTAGTTCAAGCCTTGGAAAGACCAAATAGAATGAGAAATCTCTGCTTCCCAAATGTGAAATGTTAACTTAGTTTTCTGCAAAAAATGATTTAGAAGGCACAGAAGAAATATTATGCACTGAAGCCAGTGTTCTAATTCACTGGGCAGAGTCAATTTTGTTTAGATTTTTTTCCCCCAGTGGTTCTTGGCAGGATATCATTCTTATTTTTCAAGATATATATATATATATGTGTGTGTGTGTGTATATATATATATATATATATATATATATATATATATATATATATATATATATATTGTGTGTGTATGTGTATAAATATATCACCTAAAGTTTGTGAGCCACTGAATGTCTCTTAATGGCCAAAAAACTGGTAGATGATGCCCAGTAATGGGCTTATAGTATATTTGTATATGTAGACAGTATATGGAGTCCTCAACTTTTTACTTTCTTTTCCCAATCCTCCACCCGTGTACAAGCACAGAAATGGGGGAAGAACCGTAGTTTTGCAAACCAGACAGACCTGGATTTGAGTCTTGGCTATGTAATCTTATTTAACTTCTCTGAGCCTTTTGTTCTCCATCTGTAAAAGGGAAATGATATCATTGCCAAGGCTGTGAAGATTATATAAGACAATATATGTGAAGGGTCTAGAACCTCATAGGTATCACTCAAGTAACCAACATCATCATCAAAATCATCCCTTCCATTTTTAACAGATTCATAGTCTACTATTTTCTGGCCCAGGTAATTATGCCTTAGCATGAGTTTACTGGAGAAAATACTAACGAGACTTAATGCATCTCTCTAGGAATACTATGTTTTCACAGGGACCAAAACCAAAGAAATAAATCCAATATTGTCAACCCCTAGCAGAGGGACTAAATATGTGAATGAATATGAGAAGCAGCTAGAACAGAACCTAAGGATGGGACCCGAGGAGGTGTGATGTGCAGCTGATGAGGTGGCTGGGACCCATTCCAAAGGCAAAGGTCTAGTAATGGTCAAAAGTTAAGGGTGAAGGCAAATCATGGGGTGTGTTCCAGAAACAGTGGGAGTGGCAAATCGGTAGTGAGCCATCAGGGAAATGCCATGGGGATGTATGTGCCCACACAGAACTCCCATGGACAAGATTCGTTGCATCTACCCTTCGTCCAGAAGCACTTTAATGCTGCTTTTGGCAAGCATGACAAATCAAGAAACAGCTGGAGGAGGAGGTATTTTTAGAGCAGAGGAGATCTTGACACCCTTGAAATTCAGAGTTTGGGTTCTGAAGCCATGCTTCCTGTGCTTTGAATCCTAGCTCCTCTGCTTGCATTGTGTGACTTAGGGCAATCACATAAGGCAGCTCTGCCTCCATCTTCTCATCTGTAAAATAGAATAGGTGTTGTTTTGAGGCCATTGCTTCATGTACAGCACCCAGAACAGTACCTGGCATGAGGTAAGGGCTCAACAAATCTCAGCTTTTATCATTCATCTGCCACCCAAGTTGCTCACTCATCTGACCAACACTGGGTACAGCTGTGTGAATCTTCTGTGCGTTTACCTGTAGGCCTGTCTCCCTTAGATGCCATGATGCTTTTGGTGAAGTGATACATTTCACTTATGCTCCCATATCTATTTCCAAGTTAATGCAGGGCCAGGATTACCAGTAAATATACCCACAGCATGATGTTATTTATGGAGACTCCAGACCCTCCACCAATGACCACAGCTTCAGGCCATTGAGTTTTAAAAGCTTTTCACTCTAAGAATAACTTATTGTTTTACTCTTTTCAGATATAAAGTGTGATGATTGTAGAAAACTTAGAAGGTAAGGAAATGTAAATCACCCGTAATCCCAGAGTTAGCATTGGGATTTTGTTTTGATGAATTTCCTTCTAATCATATTTGCTCCCATACCTAGAAAGCTAAGTTCTTTCAGTCATAAAGTGCAACAACTGATGGAGAAGGCATAGATCAAGTCTTTATCAATTAATAAGCTAATTTTTAGTCAACTCAGTTCTAATTGTTGAGGTTTTTAAGTGGTAAGAATCTTTGATGCATTTAAGGGCACAGGAGGTAAAGAATGAAGCCGTTCAGTCACAATGCAGTTATTCATTCAATAAACATTTATTACTTACCTGCTATGTGGCTTGGCACTACTGAGCCCTGGTGATAGAGAAATGAAAAACAAGCAAAACCCCAACAGTCGACTCCCTTGTTTATTGCAGCATTGTTTTCAGTAGGAAAAAATGACATTTATTACCAACCCTAAATGGTCATCAGTAAATTATGGCACAGCCCTCCAATAGAGCTCTTTTTTAAAAAAATTATTTATTTATTTATTTTTGGCTGCATCCGGTCTTCATTGCTGCACACGGGCTTTCTCTAGTTGTGGCGAGCAGGTGGGCTACTCTTCGTTGTGGTGCGCAGGCTTCTCATTGTGGTGGCTTCTCTTGTTGCAGAGCACGGGCTCTGGGTGCACGGGCTCTGGGCGCGCGGGCTTCAGTAGTTGCGACACATGGGCTCAGTAGTTGTGGCTCGCGGGCTCTAGAGTGCAGGCTCAGTAGTTGTGGCACACGGGCTTAGTTGCTCCGCGGCATGTGGGATCTTCCCGGACCAGGGCTTGAACCCGTGTCCCCTGCATTGGCTGGCGGATTCTTAACTACTGTGCCACCAGGGAAGTCCCCAGTAGAGTTCTTTAAAAGAATAAAGTAACAGGGAAGGTAGAGTAGATATACTTCTCCTTATTCTTTCCACTAAGTATAACTGGAAACACTGGACACTGTATAGAAAACAAAAGACTCTGAAAGGTGGACAAAAGGCAGAATGGCTAGGGACTTCGGGACCTGAAAAACAATATGGCGGTGAGTTTCTTGGATTTTCTTTTTTTCCTCATACACCCCAGACTTGGAGCTGAAGAAAGCCTGCAACCCGGAAATGCCAATAGGAGCAGACAAGGAAACCTCAACAAAAGCCTGCTGTCTCTATCCAAAGGATTGGAAAAGGAGCAGCCCAGCAAGACAGAAAAATTTTAGACAATGCTGTGAGCTGTATTCATATGTTGAAACCCTAACCCCCAATGTGTTAATATTTGGAGATGAGGCCTTTGGGAGGGAATTAAGGTTAGATGAAGTCATGAAGGTGGGGCCCTCATGATGGGATTACTGGTTTTATAAGAAGAAGAGCGAATGAGAGATTGCTTGCTCTCTGCCATGTGAGGACATAGCAAGAGATGGCCTTCTGCAACACAAGGAGAGAGCCCTCACCAGACACTGACCCTGTTGTACTTAGACCTTGGACTTCCAGTCTCCAGAACTGTGGGAAAATAAATTTTGGTTAAGTCATCCAGTCTATGGTATATCTTTTGTTATAGCAGCCCAATCAGACTAAAGCAGATTTTGGTATGGAGAAGTTGGGTGCTGCTGTAACAAACACCTGTGTGTGTAGAAGCAGCTTTGGAACTGGGTAATGGGTAAAGGCTGGAAGAGTTTTGAGGTGCATGCTAGAAATATAGATGTTAAAAGTGATTTTGGTGAGATCTGGGACAGAAATGAGAACAGGTGTTTGGAAACTTAAGGAAAGGTGATCCTTGTTATAATTTGGCAGAGAACTTAGCTGAACTGTGTTCTAGTGTTTTGTGGAAGGTAGGACTTGTGAATGATAAAATTGGATACTTAGCTGAGATTTCTAAGGAAACTATTGAAGGAAAAGCTTGGTTCCTCCTGAATACTTACAGTGAAATGTGGAAGGGGAGAGATGAATTGAAGAAGGAATTATTAAGCAAAAAGGAACCAGATGGGACTTCCCTGGTGTTGCAGTGGTTAAGAATCCACCTGCCAATGCAGGGAACACGAGTTCGAGCCCTGGTCCGGGAAGATCTCACATGTTGTGGAGCAACTAAGCCCACGTGCCACAACTACTGAGCCTGAGTTCTAGAGCCTGTGAGCCACAACTACTGAGCCCACGTGCAACAACTACGGAAGCCCGCGTGCCTACAGCCCGTGCTCCGCAACAAGAGAAGCCACTGCAATGAGAAGCCCGCACACCGCAACAAGGAGTAGCCCCTGCTCGCCGCAACTAGAGAAAAACTGCATGCAGCAACGAAGACCCAATGCAGCCAAAAATAAAAAATAAATTAAAATACATTAAAAAAAAAAAAAAAAAGACTGAGGGTCCCCAGAATTACAGTTTGTGATCTCACAGAGCTCAAGAGTGGAGGGTGGGAGAGGAGAATGGAGAGGTTGGCAGGGGCCAACTACACACTCTAATCACCTGGAGGGAAGGGGGGTTAAAAGTACCAACTAGCATCATTCTTAGAGATCCAGAATTCAGCTCATCTATAGCAAGGGCACCCCTGTGCTTCCAGATGGTGGGGGCTGGTACACAGGCTCTGCTTGGGTCTCCGATAGCTCCCACATCCAGCCCTGGCTGAAATTATGGCTACATTAACAACAACAAGAAAGTCATTGCTTAGAGATACATACAGAAGTATTTACAGATGGGACAGGTTACGAAGAGTATTGAATTCCATGCTAACAGGTTTGCTTTATGTTTTGAAGGCAAAGGACATCTATCGAAGGATTTCAAGTAGAAGTGGTTACAAGATCAGATTTGTAATTTTGGAATGCCATTGAGCTTTGTCCCAGTAATGTCCTTTATAGCAAAAGAAAGTCCTGAATCACAGGTTGCATTCTGTTGTTACATCTCTTTAGCTACCCTAAATCTGAAATGCTTCCTCAGTGCTTTCATTGTCTCTCATGAACTTGACATTTTTGAAGGATCTGGCCTGTTATTTTGCAGAATGTCTCTTGAGTTGGGTTTGTGTGATGTTTATTCATGATGATATTCAGGTTATATGTTTTGACAGAACTACCCCAGAAGTAATGCTGTGTCCTTCTTAGTGCTTGATATCAGATGATGTGCACATTAATTGTGCTGCTAATTTAGATCACTTGGTTAGGGTGGTGCCTGTCAATATCTTCATTGGAAAGTTCTTATTTTTCCTTTTGTAATTTGTAAATTCATTCTTTCTTGTGGAGAGAGATTTTGAGACAATTGTAAATAAGCTGTTATTCCTCAAATGTTTACCCTTTAGTAAAAATTAATGATTCTTGCTTGAATCAGTTATTACTATGATGGTTGCCAAATGGCAGTTTTCTACTTCCAACATTCCTCCCATACTTACTGGTTAGTTTTTTTCTGTAAGGCAGAAATTTCCCTTCTCCTCCATTTATTTATTTAAACACACACACACACAGATTCATATATTCTTATTTTATTCAATGAATCCCTCAAATTTTTTTTTAAATAGCTCTCTAGAACATTTTTTTGTTTTGTCTTTTATTGGTCTTTTCCCCCCTTTTTTTGTGCTTTTTTTCTATTGAAGTATAGTTTATTTACAATGTTGTGTTTCAGTTTTACAGCAAAGCGATTCATTTATACACACACACACACATATATATTCTTTTTCAGATTCTTTTTCCTTATAGGTTATTATGAAATACTGAGTATAGTTCTCTGTGCTATACAATAGGTCCTTGGTGATTATCTATTTCATATATAGTAGTGTGTATATGTTAATTTCAAACTCCTAATTTATCCTTCCCCTCCTTTCCCCTTTGGCAACCATAAGTTTATTTTCTATGTCTCTGTGTCTATTTCTGTTTTGTATACAAGTTAATTTGTATCTTTTTTTTTTTTAGATTCCACATATAAGCAATATCATATGATATTTGTCTTTCTCTGACTTACTCCTCTTAGTATGATAATCTCTAGGTCCATCCATGTTGCTGCAAATGGCATTATTTCATTCTTTTTTATGGCTGAGTAGTATTCCATTGTGTATATATATACCACATCTTCTTTGTTTTTTTTTTTTACGTTATTTATTTAACTTTTATTTTAACATCTTTATTGGAGTATAATTGCTTTACAATGGTGTGTTAGTTTCTGCTTTATAACAGAGTGAATCAGGTATACATATACATATGTCCCCATATCTCTTCCCTCGTGCATCTCCCTCCCTCCCACCCTCCCTATCCCATCCCTCTAGGCGGTCACAAAGCACCAAGCTGATCTCCCTGTGCTATGCGGCTGCTTCCCACTAGCTATCTATTTTACGTTTGGTAGTGTATATATGTCCATGCCACTGTCTCACTTTGTCCCAGATTACCCTTCCCTCTCCCCATACCCTCAAGTCCATTCTCTAGTAGGTCTGCATCTTTATTCCCGTCTTGCCCCTACGTTCTTCTGATAATTTTTTTTTCTTTTTTTTTTCCTTAGATTCCATATATATGTGTTAGCATACGGTATTTGTTTTTCTCTTTCTGACTTACTTCACTCTGTATGACAGTCTCTAGGTCCATCCGCCTCACTACAAATAACTCACTTTTGTTCCTATTTATGGCTGAGTAATATTCTATTGTATGTATGTGCCACATCTTCTTTATCCATTCATCTGTTGATGGACACTTAGTTTGCTTTCATGTACTGGCTATTGTAAAAAGAGCTGCAGTGAACATTTTGGTACATGACTCTTTTTTTTTTTTAATTTTATTTATTTATTTTTGGCTGTTCTGGGTCTTCGTTTCTGTGCGAGGGCTTTCTCTAGTTGCGGCGAGCCGGGGCCATTCTTCACCGCGGTGCGCGGGCCTCTCACTATCGCGGCCTCTCTTGTTGCGGAGCATAGGCTCCAGACGTGCAGGCTCAGCAGTTGTGGCTCATGGGCCCAGTTGCTCCGTGGCATGTGGGATCTTCCCAGACCAGGGCTCAAACCCGTTTACCCCTGCATTGGCAGGCAGATTCTCAACCACCGCGCCACCAGGGAAGCCCCGACTCTTTTTGAATTATGGTTTTTCTCAGGGTATATGCCCAGTAGTGGGATTGCTGGGTCATTCTGTTTTTAGTTTTTTATGGAACCTCCATACTGTTCTCCATAGTGGCTGTATCAATTTACATTCCCACCAACAGTGCAAGAGGGTTCCCTTTTCTCCACACCCTCTCCAGCATATATTGTTTGTAGATTTTTTGATGATGGCCATTCTGACCAGTGTGAGATGATATCTCATTGTAGTTTTTATTTGCATTTCTCTAATGATTAATGATGTTGAGCATTCTTTCATGTGTTTGTTGGCAATCTGTATATCTTCTTTGAAGAAATGTCTATTTAGGTCTTTTGACCATTTTTGGATTGGGTTGTTTGTTTTTTTGATATTGAGCTGCATGAGTTGCTTGTATGTTTTGGAGATTAATCCTTTGTCGGTTGCTTCATTTGCAAATATTTTCTCCCATTCTGAGGGTTGTCTTTTCGTCTTGTTTATGGTTTCCTTTGCTGTGCAAAAGCTTTTAAGTTTCATTAGGTCCCATTTGTTTATTTTTGTTTTTATTTCCATTTCTCTAGGAGATGGATCAAAAAAGATCTTGCTGTGATTTATGTCAAAGAGTGTTCTTCCTATGTTTTCCTTTAAGAGTTTTATAGTGTCCAGTCTTACATTTAGGTCTCTAATCCATTTTGAGTTTATTTTTGTGTATGGTGTTAGGGAGTGTTCTAATTTCATTCTTTTACATGCAGCCGTCCAGTTTTCCCAGCACCACTTATTGAAGAGGTTGTCTTTTCTCCACTGTATATTCTTGCCTCCTTTATCAAAGATAAGGTGACCATATGTGCATGGGTTTATCTCTGGGCTTTCTATCCTGTTCCATTGATCTATATTTCTGTTTTTGTGCCAGTACCATACTGTCTTTCTGACTGTAGCTTTGTAGTATAGTCTGAAGTCAGGGAGCCTGATTCCTCCAGCTCCGTTTTTCTTTCTCAAGATTGCTTTGGCTCTTCGGGGTCTTTTGTGTTTCCATACAAATTGTGAAATTTTTTGTTCTAGTTCTGTACCACGTCTTCTTTATCCATTCATCTATCAATGGACATTTAGGTTGCTTCCATGTCTTGGCTATTGTAAATAGTGCTGTAATGAACATTGGGGTGCGTGTATCTTTTTGAACTATGTTTTTCTTTGGATATATGCCTAGGAGTGGGATTGCAGGATCATATGGTAGCTCTATTTTTAGTTTTTTACGGAACCTCCTTATTGCTCTCCATAGTGGCTGCACGAATTTACATTCCCACCAAGAGTGTAGGAGTGAGTCCCTTGACTTTTAATCTTTCTGCCTCATGTTTTAGGTCTTTCTCTTATAAACAGCACATTGCTAGACTTTTTTTTCTTTTCCACACTAACTTTATAACCTTTAAACAGTGAGTTTTATTCCTTTATATGAATTGTAAAAGTAGTATACATGGATTTATTTCTATAAAAAAAAGATGTAGATCTACACATACTGATGTAGAAAAATGTCTAAGATATAGTTTTAAGGAAAGAAAACAAATTGCAGAGAAGTATATACAGTATGAGCCCATCTGTTGGTGGAAAGAGTATTTGTATGCATATTTCCATAGTCATGAACATTTCTGGAAGGTTATACAAGAAGGAGGTTAACATTGGTTACTTGTAAGAAGCTGGACTGGGGGTGGGGGGTGGGTCTACTCATAGTCTGATATATTAGTTAAATTTTAGCTTCTGTGAACAGGTATTCTTTTTTAATTGAAAGGCCCAACTTCTGCCAACTAGAAGCTCACAACATAGGACAGAGACTCAGGAACACTTGCACTGCATATTACTGAGGCAGTTAGAGGAAAGCCCAGGTGGGGCGCTATAAGAACAGGCCAGATGTGGGGCCGGGCGGGGTCGGGGGGGTGTTGTGGCTGTAGAAGAAGACATCTGAGTGCAGCTCTGAAGTGGGGCGTCTTGGCTTCATGGAAAGATTGTATGCACTGGAATCAAGCAGCCCTGGATCTGAATCTTTGTTTTAGCTACTCATTAGCTGTGTGACTTTCAGCAAATTCTGCAAGTCCCAAGGGATTGTTGGGAGGATTAGAAATGATAAAATGTGCATTCAACAGCAACATAGTGCCAGTGTCAACATTCCATGCATTTTTGAAGAACGCATAGGTGTTAAGCAAGAGGAAAGATGGCCTTTCCCTCTTGATCACCCTTTCCTATTCAGAGGAATAGCACGTGGTTTACTGGGTCCAAGCTTTGGGTGCTGGCCTGGGGGAGTGAAGGGCAGCACGGGTACAGCCTTGAATTCCATGCTAAAGAGTCTGGTTTGTATTTTGAAGGCAAGGGGAATCTACTGAAGGATTTTAAGTAGAAATGGTTCCAAGATCATATTTGTAATTTTGGAAGGTCATTGGCAACATATTGAGGGGAGAGGGGCTAAAAGTCCAATGGGATTGCTGCAGTAATCCAGAAGGAAGATGGAGACCTGAGCTAAAGCGCTTGGCTATGGAGGTGGACTCCTTAAGACCTTATCACCTATTGGATGTGAGAGCGGAGAAGAAGGAAGATGTCCAAATAACTTTGTCTTAAGCATGGTTTATATGGTGGTAGGTGCAAGTTGACAGGTGGAGAAGTCGATCTGGAGGAAAGAAGAGTCCAGCTTTAGGCATGTTGAGTTTAAGGTGTCTGGAACGTAGAAGCCAATGGGTATGTGAGTCTGGAACTCAGAAGGAAAAGTCTGTGCTGGAATTAAACCCTACTCTGTTAGTGCAAGAGAGGATGGATGGCCAGAAACGCAGTGATTATTTTGGGTAATGATCAAGCACAATAGGGTAACGACTTGGTGGATTACTTGGTCTTAGGGTTCTAAATAGAAGGTTGATTAAAAGTTTCATTAACAACCATCAAGGCCTAAGGATGACACCAGGAGGCTAGTGCTGTTAAAATAACCAAGTAATATTAGATGTCTCCAGCAAAAACCTCAATTGTTTATGCTTCTAAGGGGAGCTATTTATATGACAAGTGTTGAAACACATTTGGCAAGTGGTAGACTTCACCTGAAGATGACAGGTTATGTTATTTCTTTTGACTAGAGATCTATAGATATGGATTGGAGAGTAGCTGATAAAGCCTATTAAATCAGACGAATCCTGAGCAAAATATTTGGAAGTCCATGTCCAAAACTTTGGGTATGGTTCATTGTGGTTCATAGCAGCATCCATATGAGGATAATTAGGAAAAATGATCAGAGTGGCATTAAAGAAAAATGAAGAATCCAGAATTTTGCCTTCACAGCAGGTACACTGTGTAACTGATAGGGTAACTTAAGGTTGTTGCTGTGGGTGAGGCCTCCCATGGAGATTTTCAACCTGGGCCCTAGGTGAGGGACTCCACAGTCCACAGAACCTTACGGATGGTTTGCAAAGTATTATGTGAATATGTGTAAGTGTGCATTTTCTGGGGAGAAAGGCCCCAAACCAGTACTACAGCAATTAATCCTTTTCTTTCTCTGACTTCCCTCTTCTTTTATTGATTTCCCATGTTTTTTTCTTTCTTGTCCGTGCCTTGGGTTTAACAGACTACAGAAGGAATTTGCTTACCCCATTGTCTAGCCCTGTTCATCCCATATATGGTTGAAATGACTGCTGACTCTTGGTCTAGAATAGCTATTTCAAGCACCCCACCTTTTTTTCTTTAAATATGTATAATAGAACCTCCTCCGAATTTTTTGTTTTATCTAACAAAATCTTGCAGGGAGACCAGTTTAGGAAACTGATTTTTTTTTTTTTTTAAATAGCAGCTCTAGGGACTTCCCTGGTGGCGCAGTCGTTAAGAATCCACCTGCCAATGTGGGCAACACGGGTTCAAGCCCTAGTCCGGGAAGATCCCACATGCTGTGGAGCAACTAAGCCCATGCGCCACAACTACTGAGCCTGAGCTCTAGAGCCCGTGCTCTGCAACAAGAGAAGCCACCGCAATGAGAAAGCCGCGCACTGCAATGAAGAGTAGCCCCCGCTCGCCACAACTAGAGAAAGCCCGTGCGCAGCAACGAAGACCCAATGCAGCCAAAAATAAATAAATAAATTAATTAATTAAAAAAATATATGTACCCAAGTGGGAAAGCCTGATCCTACCCACCAGGCCATCCCATAGATGTATATTTGAGGTATATTTTATTTTATTTTACTTTTTATTTTTTTTTAACATCTTTATTGGAGTATAATTGCTTTATTTGAGGTATATTTTAAAACCACCGGTGTAAAGCAGGGCATTGGGGTGGAGATCAAGAGATCAACTCCATTAGCGTCCCTACAGGGGAGTAGCGTCACCCAAGGTGCCAGGAAGCACACAATAAGTATATTTCTGGCTTAAAAGATTATCCCAGTGGGGTGGCTCTGGAGGAGGGAAAGGAAGCCAACTCTGGCCTGTCCTGGTTAGTTGAGCTGTAGAGGGTAATGTGAGTGAAACTGATGTTGCAGGCCTGATATCTTCAACGGCTCGATTTCATGCCTACGAGGCACACCCCAGGTTGCAGCTATTCTCTGCAGAGTGGGCTACTTGTGAGAGACTTCGAGTAGGAGAGTTTAGAGGGCTACATGCAAATCCATCTCTAATACTGGAAAATAAAAACCACTTAAACTGCAAAATGGCGCATATGATTTGTCAGTTATAAAAAGAGGATTTTTTTTTGTATGTATGCATCTTCACATAGCTACTGGATATTTAAGAAATCATTAGAAAGTCATGTCAAATAAAGTCATTAGTCCCTGTTTCATCTTAACCTTTTATTGACTGTCCATAATGAGGACATAGTTATCCTTAGGTGGCTTCATCCTCTTCTTGGGACAATGGTGGGGCCAAGCAGGCAGTCTTGAAGATTTTAAGGTAGTTGTGGCCACTCCTACCAAGAGTAGAAGTGCCTGACACGCCCATGGCCCCATGAGGCCACTTCCTTCCCCAGCCCTAGGTGAGGCCAATTCCTGCGATTCCCCATCTAGTTTTTTTGATGGATTCCATTGCACACTTGGCCAATGTTTTCTAACCAGCTGGGCTCAGCTCTGAAGCTCCCCTCATTTATTGCTTTTATCCCCCAATAAGAGATGTACTCCCTCCTCTATCCGGGGATTCTTTACCTGCCTTACTTGCTCCACCTGCCACCTTTCTGCTGTCCCCAGGCAGACGTCCTCACTCCCTTGTAGGAGCAGAAACAGCAGAGAGAATCACTTGGAGAGGCCATGCCTTTATTCCAGTGACGATGCCACTGCCCAGCGATTTGTTTGTAACTCTTCTTTTAAAGCCAATGTCATGTTATTTTAAACATCTTCAGTGACTATATTCCAGGGATTGACTTTTCAAATGGCCAGACGTGATTCAGGGTCATGCACAATAGCAAAGACCATGATCAAACATGGCACCACTGTTTGTGTCACCAAAGTAATAAGATTTGATTTTTCTCTTGTAACTTGTAATCTGGGCCAAAAAGAAATTCCACTAGACTATAACCGTGAGGGCAGAGGCTGTGTTTGCTCTGCTCATCACTTGATGCTCAGCTTGAAGACTGTAGGCACTTCAATAATATTTGTTGGGGGAATTCCCTGGCAGTCCAGTGCCTGGGACTCTGAGCTTCCATGGCAGTGGGCATGGGTTCGATCCCTGGTCAGGGAATTAAGATCCTGAAAGCCGCACAGTGAGGCAAAAAAAAAAAGAGGTCATTTAAATAATATTTGTTGAGTGAATGAGTAGGACGTCCAAAAATGTCTGGAGCAGAAGCAGCATC
This sequence comes from Balaenoptera ricei, assembly GCF_028023285.1. Taxonomy (NCBI): domain Eukaryota; kingdom Metazoa; phylum Chordata; class Mammalia; order Artiodactyla; family Balaenopteridae; genus Balaenoptera; species Balaenoptera ricei. The sequence goes on along the minus strand of NC_082658.1, from coordinate 15,823,244 downwards.
CTTTGAACAAGCAGATGATCTCTCGTGACACCAGCCATCTGAGCACCCCACTGGCTGATCACAGAAATCCTGATCGTGTGTTCTCCTCCCCTTATTCCTCTCTGCTCATGTGGAGATACACTGCCAATGAGTTGCAAGCCCAGAGAGTTAGTAACAATTAAATCAGGAATGTAAACCTTGGGATTATCTACATGTTGAAGCCATGTGTGCAGATGTTGTTCCCAAGGGAACTGCTGCAGAGGCTGCTGGTCAGTACCACGTGTCTAAGCCTTTCCATGATAAATCGTTATTACCAGAAATCTTTACAAAATGTTTTCAAGTACAGCTCAGTGCTTTAGATAGATTCATTTTTCTCTTCATGTGGTAGAATCACATCTGGACATTAGTTAGATATATTTCATCTAAAAATAGCATTTATCCAATTTACTGTCACTTGAGAGAAAGCTTCTTTTTTCCCTTTTTTAAGGCAGACTCCACTTATAATTCTCTGCAGTCTAACATGGCTCGCTGCCATTTAATATATTTAAAAAAAATAAAGGTATCAGGTTGTGTGTGTGTGTGAGTGTATAAATGGAAGTACATTGAATCATGGTTTTTATAGACTGAAAAAATAAATATAACTGCCTTCTCATTGCTCTTTTCTTCATTTTTTCTTTAAAGTCATCAGTGATCTTCCTGGTTATGTTGTTAAGCCCTAAACTCAGCACTGGTATGAACTCCATCAGACTCTCCTGAGTACTTATGTCAGGGCCACAGGACGTGACTTGGGGGCTTTTTGTTTGTTTCCTCTTAGACTGTCTTCTTATCAGTGATCGTGTCCTCTCGTCAGTCAACCATTTGGGTTTTAGGAAGAAAGGTGGAGAGAAACGAGAAAGGAGTGCAGAATAAGAGATGAAGGAAAAAAGAGTAGCGGGGTTCAAGCACCAGGCTTGTGGCACCCTTTGGAACAGTTTGCACACATTTGAAGGCAGAAACTGGAATTAAATCTGACTAAAGAAAAATCGGCACACCGCTGCTTCTACCTGAGGCACTGATGTTAAGTAAATCAGAGTTGGCTCTGAAGGGACTTGTTGTAAATAAGGAAGCACTTACCAGTCAGTCCCAATCTCACATTAGTCAAGGCCCTTGGTGGTTCTGTAAGTATTTATCTTCAGGGACAGTGCTTAGACCTTTCTTGCCTTGTGACACTTGTCTTGTCCCCCTAAAGAGAACTCTGGCTTTTGCCCTTTTTCTCTAAAGGCACATCCCCCGCACCCACACCCCTTACCAATGGGATCATTATTGTTGTCAGTGTGATGGGATGATTTCTGTTTTCCTTTTCAGTGCACCTTCCAACCAGAGTTAATGGGTCTGACCCGTCACTGTTATGCTGTGTTGTCCCTCGAATGTCAGGGTGGCTTCCTTGGCCCTCGTTAGTAGGACCTGAGCTTGGAAGGGAAGGGTTTGACTGACTCCTTCCACATCCCCTACCCTTCTCATTTGTGACCTCCCATAGGGGTTTGTGAAATGGCAGGGAGGTGTCAGGGCCACAGCCTGAGCTGTGGAATTGAGTGACATTGGCTGAGCTGAGTGGCGATTTAACCCAGGACCTTGATATTGTTGGTACCATGCAAGCGTGGAAATGACTTGCCCACTGGGATGAGCTTAAACACATCTGCTCAGATTTTCTTCCAGTGCATTAACACAGGGGCCTTCTAATTCCTAAGCATATCCAGGCTGGAAAACTTCTGCAGCATCCACCCTGAGATTGGAACTGTTGAGCCATTTTCATTTTGTGAAGTATTTTTATAGATTTTTTCCTTCGGATACATCTTGGCATAAATGAAACAACAGACTTAACATTTTAAGAGGAGACTCTCATTTGCCTTCAGTTAGTTGCAACCTTCATTTCTCAGCTATAAAGATTGAACAGATATGTGAGTATCATGGGTGGAATGAAATTAATTTTTACCACCCACAATAGTTCATTAGTGAAATAAGGAATGTATTTAATGGATCTGTGCTTGGTGTGCCTAAAATTATTTCACCATAATGAAAGGTCTTGAAAGACTAAGAAAAAGTATGATGACAATTAAATTGCCTATCTGAACAGTATTACTGTAGAGAAGGAAAACAGAGTCTTAAAATAGCTCACTGTAGAGTTGAAAAAGATGGAGCAATCCATAAAGGAAGCACAAAGATGTTGCAAATAAAATGAGAATCTTTTAAAAAAATACCAACACGGTTCTTGTTCTTTCCTTGCATGGCGTCCCAGATTTTCAGGACCTTTCATGCTTCCATTTCATTTTCATGGGGGGTGTGACTTCAGTTTGATTTCCTAAGCGAGCTCTATTTCTCTGCTTTAAAAGGTAAACCTCCATTCTTCCCAAATGTACAAAAACAAACAAGCAAAAAACCAAAACCAGATGTACAGTAAAGCTTTGTATTCTTCATGGTTGGAAACCTACTAATTAAGAATTTGACACTCCCGATGAAAAAAGGCCAACAGGGCAGAAAGACAACAGGAGGGAATATTTAACAAACAAACTTTCCCTCAGCCCTTGAATAGCGCCCTTCCTATATAATATCAGAGGTAGAAGGGGATCTTAGCAGCTGGACCAAATAGTCCAACACCTTCTTTTACAGATAAAGAAAATGAAGCATAGAGAGGGCAAGCGATTTGCCCAAGGGCACACAGCCAGTTAGCGGTCAAATAAGTAGAGAATACAGTTCAGTGCCTTCCCTCACAATAGCACCCAAACGCCAATCATCACTTATTTACTTTGATAAAGACATGCCAGCACTTCAGCACGTATCCATTTTTATAGCTATTAGTCTTTATTAATGCATCTAATTAAAAGGAATAAAATTCCTTTGAAATGTCCTCTAATGCAGACTTTTCACAGATCCTATTGCAATACTTTTCACAGATCCTATTGCAAAGTCCTTTGCGCTCCATCCCAAGCCCTGGTGAGTGCGGTTAGAAGGTTTTCCTGCAGATCCTACCGCAAGCCAGTGGGTAACAGGCGTCCTTTGGTTTGTTAGGTCAAAGAATGGTGACCCTCCTCAGAGTGAGGACGTTCTGGAATCATCTTAGTCCCATGAGGCTGGTTTGTCTAGGTCTTACCTCCCTCTGCTCCTCTTGACTCTGCAAGAAGAAATCGAGGAATAAAACCCAAATTTCTTTCTCGTTATCTGGTAACATTGTGCCTACACCACTGTTTCACGTTTCTGGTTTTCCAGCTGCTTGTGTTTTTATTGTTTGAACTTAAAAATAATTTTAATGACAGATAGTCGTATTCTGGAAGATCAAGAGAAGGGTGGGTGTGAAGTCTAGAATTCAGTGTGTGTCTTGTCATTTTGTTCTAATAATTCAGTGCTTAACTCTGTGCTGGGCATTTGGTATGCAGGGGGCAGGAATAAAAAAAAAAAGATATGAGGGTCCCCATACTCAAAGAATTGTTAGTCTGGGGGAAACAAAATAAACAACTGGAAATTATAGGTGGGTTACCGATAATAAAATAACCCTTACCGCTGGCCCTGGTAACTTCGTAGAGCGAGCTGCATTAGTCTCTTCTTTCTGCCTATCTGTGGCAGTCCCTCTTCCTTCATCACCCAGGGGGAGAGAGGGGCTAACACGGCTGGAACTAGGGTGAGGCAAGTGAGGCCTTGCCTTGGGCACACAATTTAAGGGGGTACCAAAAATCCAGCAGCCAAGATTTTATTTTATTTATTTTTAAATGATCTGTCATGACCATTAGTTTCTCTATGGTCATGACTTAAAAAAAATCTTTTTTTATTATTTTTATTTTTGGCTGCATTGGGTCTTCATTGCTGCACGTGCTCTTTCTCTAGTTGCGGTGAGCAGGGGCTACTCTTCATTGTGGTGCGTGGGTTTCTCATTGCGGTGGCTTCTCTTGTTGCGGAGCACGGGCTCTAGGCGTGTGGGCTTCAGTAGTTGCAGTACGGGGGCTCAGTAGATGCAGCACGCGGGCCCTAGAGCATGCAGGCTTCAGTAGTTACGGTGCATGGGCTCAGTAGTTGCGGCATGTGGGCTCTAGGGAGCGCAGGCTCAGTAGTTGTGGTGCATGGGCTTAGTTGTTCCGTGGCATGTGGTATCTTCCCAGGCTTAGTTGTTCTGCGGCATGTGGATTGAACCCATGTCCCCTGTGTTGGCAGGCAGATTCTTAACCACTGCCTGAAGTCCCAAGCAGTCAAGATTTTAAATAGTGCATTAAAATCCAAATTAATGCAAAAACACCCATGAACAAAATATCAGTATTCAAATAGAGGATAAGTACTACTGATTTTTCCTTTTTACCTCAGGCTCTAATATAGTTTGGCATGGCTTTTGGAGTTAACATCCAGAAATAATGCAGAGTAAGTGTGTTTGTGTGTGTGTGTGTGTGTGTGTGTGAGAGAGAGAGAGTGAGAGAGAGAGAGAGAGATGAATCATAAAGCCGGAAGAAACCTTAGTACCCAAAATTTACTCCAGTCAATTTTATAGGCAAGGAAACTGAGAAGTTCAGTGTTTCACCTTAAGCCAATCACAGATATCTTTAAAAATACTAAAGCTCGGGGCTCTTAGCCACCAGTCCTGTGAATACTTATACAATAATGGTTTCCAAAGCAGAGGAAAACTCATCTCCCCGCAAAGGAGGCAAGCTCAATAAATTGGTCAAATCAGGGCATTTTAATGGGCCATAGACATAGAGCTTTAAAAATAGCTAAAGATCCCAGAGCACATGCATAGTCTCTCTTTGGATCCTGTGCCTATAAGGATTCCAGAAAAATAAGGCATGGCCTGGAGACCCAGTCACTATCTGATTTTGGATGGCAGTGCTTGCAGGGGGTTGATGGGTAGAAGAGGTCCTGGTGTCAGGCTCATTTGGTATTCCCCGGGCCCTGGCTATGAGACCCGCCCGGTTTTGGCCATTGGGGCAAATACTCTTTTTCTCACGTACCCCTGCCTTCTTCTTTGGCTCTGTTCACAGGTGACTTTGCTGGCATGGCTTTTCCTCACATTGGCGTGGTTTGACCTGAGGTTTGGATTTGTGCTTTCATTTTGATTCAGCCAGAGGAAGCCCTATCAGTGACTCAAGCCAGTTCACTGGAGTTTGACAATAGGGTTTGGCGCCAAAGTGCCAGCCAGAGTAAGTGTCCCTTTGCCTCACTTCATCCTCAGAGAGTATAGCTTCCCTCATGACCTTGCAGGAAGGAGTGGATGGTGGAGGGAAATTTGGTTGTTCCAGGTCCATGGCCCAATTCTGGACCAGTCATACAGTCCTCAACCTACAAATAACTGTCAAAATCCCACTTTGACAAGACTTAGAATACAGTCCAGGTACATGGTGGTCATGAAAATTCCTAGTCCTCCTTGCTCCTTCCCCATCCAAGTCTCGGGGGACAAACTATCCTGTACATACAAGGGTTCTGAATACAGCAAGAGTTCTGAAAAACTGATCAGCTCGTCCCTGGCTGCTTGGGACTTTTCCTGGTTTTAGCACTGAACATCCCAAGTCCCAGGCAAACTGGCATAGTTGGTCAGCCTCAGTGACCAGCAGCCAGTGGTCACTAGGCCACACGGTGATCTCAAGAGTCATTAAAGAGGTAGAGCATTTGACCTTTTCTCAAGAATAGGATGGAACCCCACGTGAGTGGAGTAAAGGGGCAGCTGAACTTGCTTTTCAAGTTTGGGCATGGGAACTCTGGTAAAACCTGTCCTTCAGCCTCTGATAAGAATCACCTGCTTTTGGTCAGGGCCTGAGCTGAGGGCTGCACTTCCAAAGCAGTAAGAGTTTATTACTACCCCCATGGAACTTGGGCTGCGGGTCAGAGGTGTCCTGTGAGGATCCTTGAGTAATCGGCAAGCACTGATGCCTATCACCATCAGAATCAGGGCAGAGGGAACGAAGGCAGGATCTACAGGACCCGAATCTCCAAGGACAGGGTTTCCAGCATGATACACCCTCCTGTGAGGCCAACCACAGAGTATCTCCACAGGCACCAGGCTCATCCTGTCCTTGGCCAAGCCTCTCTCCAGGGGCAGGGCTGATGGAGGTGTGTGAGCCCCTCAACACCTGCAGTCCCGCACCTGAATTTTTAAGAGGCAGCTGAGGACAAGAAGGCAAGAGAAGAAATGAAGGCAAACCCATCAGTTATCGTTTCCCCTTTGGTACACTTGTGTGTGCACATACACACTCTCTCTCCAGCCTGATCAAAGCATGGAGAACTCTTACGGGAGGAATCCGAAACGTGAAGTCCCAAATGAAACCAGAAATGAGAGCAGAGTAAGTGTCTGAGTAGCAAAAGTGGTGTGGGCACCAGGCAGCTCAGGCAGATTCCCAGTGTTCAGGGTCTCCCTGGGGCATGTTCACAGAGTCCGTTGACTCAGGGTATCTTAAAGGCACCACTTAACCTCCAGTGATAACTTCCATCACACTGGACTACACAAAGGCTACAGAGGTTCCAAAGAGATCACATGCTACGGGAGGGATCTCACAAGAGGGTATGGTTATGGAATGAGTAGCAGGAAAGGATGGGTAAGATGTAGATAGAAAGATTGGGAGGTATAACAGATGAGGGGCGGACAAAGGCGCCGATCAGAGAGCTGGAAGAGGTTTAAAGAATGTGGGTTGAAGCAGGTAATAGTCTTATCTACTCTTTTTTTTTTTTTTAATTTTTATTACTGTATAGTTGACTCACAATGTTGTGTTAGTTTCTGCTGTACAGCAAAGTGAATCAGTTACACATATACATATATCCATTCTTTTTTAGATTCTTTTCCCACATAGGTCATTACAGAGTATTGAGTAGAGTTCTCTGTGCTATATAGTAGGTCCTTATTAGTTATCTATTTTATATATAATAGTGTGTATATGTCAATCCCAATCTCCCAGTTTATCCCTCCCTCCTCCCCTTTCCACCCTGGTAATCATAAGATTGTTTTCTACATCTGTGACTCTATTTCTGTTTTGTATATAAGTTCATTTGTACCATTTTTGTAGATTCCACATATAAGTGATATCATATGATATCTTTCTCTGACTTACTTCAGTCAGTATGACAATCTCTAGGTCCATCCATGTTGCTGCAAACAGCATTATTTTGTTCTATTTTATGGCTGAGTAATATTCCATTGTATATATGTACATCTTTTTTATTTAATTTTTTAAAAATTTATTTTATTATTTATTTTTGGCTGCGTTGGGTCTTCATTGCTGCGCGTGGGCTTTTTCTCTAGTTGCGGAGAGTGGGGGCTACTCTTTGTTGCCGTGCGTGGACTTCTTATTGCAGCAGCTTCTCTTGCTGTGGAGCATGGGCTCTAGGTGCATGGGCTTCAGTAGTTGTGGCACTTGGGCTCAGTAGTTGTGGCTCGTGGGCTCTAGAGCACAGGCTCAGTAGTTGTGGCACATGGGCTTAGTTGCTTTGCGGCATGTGTGGGATCTTCCCGGACCAGGGCTTGAACCCGTGTCCCCTGCATTGGCAGGTGGATTCTTAACCACTGCACCACCACAAAAGTCCTGTACCACATCTGCTTTATCCATTCCTCTCTCGATGGACATTTAGGTTGCTTCCATGACCTGGCTATTGTAAATAGCGCTGCAATGAACACTGGGGTGCCTGTATCTTTTTGAATTATGGTTTTCACCAGATATATGCCCAGGAGTGGGATTGCTAGATCATATGGTAGCTCTATTTTTAGTTTTTTAAGGAACCTCCATACTGTTCTCCATAGTGGCTGTACCAATTTACATTCCCACCAACAGTGTAGAAGGGTTCCCTTTTCTCCACACCCTCTCCAGCATTTATTGTTTGTAGATTTTTTTGATGATGGCCATTCTGACTGGTGTGAGGTGATACCTCGTTGTAGTTTGACTTGCATTTCTCTAATAATTAGTAATGTTGAACATCTTTTCATGTGCTTTTTGACCATCTGTATGTCTTTTTTGGAGAAATGTCTATTTAGATCTTCTGCCCATTTTTTTGACTGGGTTGTTTGTTTTTTTGATATTGAGCTGCATGAGCTGTTTGTATATCTTGGAGATTAATTCCTGTTGGTTGCTTCATTTGCAAATATTTTCTCCCATTCTGTGGGTTGTCTTTTCGTTTTGTTTATGGTTTCCTTTGCTGTGCAAAAGCTTTTGAGTTTAATTAGGTCCCATTTGTTTATTTTTGTTTTTATTTTCATTACTCTAGGAGGTGGATCAAAAAAGATCTTGCTGCGGTTTATGTCAGAGAGTGTTCTGCCTATGTTTTCCTCTAAGAGTTTTATAGTACCCGGCCTTACATTTAAATCTTTAATCCATTTTGAGTTTATTTTTGTGTATGGTGTTAGGGAGTGTTCTAATTTCATTCTTTTACATGTAGCTGTCCAGTTTTCCCAGCACCACTTATTGAAGAGACTGTCTTTTCTCCATTGTATATTCTTGCCTCTTTTGTCGCAGATTAGGTGACCACAGGTGCATGGGTTTATCTCTGGACATTCTATCCTGTTCCATTGATCTAGATTTCTTTTTTTGTGCCAGTACCATACTGTTTTGACGGCTGTAGCTTTGTAGTATGGTCTGAAGTCAGGGCGCCTGATTCCTTCACCTCCGTTTTTTTCTCAAGATTGCTTTGGCTACTTGGGTCTTTTGTGTTTCTGTACAAATTGTAAAAATTTTTGTTCTAATTCTGAGAAAAATGCTGTTGGTAATTTGATAGGGATTGCATTGAATCTGTAGATTGCTTTGGGTAGTATAGTCATTTTGATAATATTGGTTTTTCCAGTCCAAGAACTGGTATATCTCTCCATCTGTTTGTGTCATCTTTGATTTCTTTCATCAGTATCTTATAGTTTTCTGAGTACAGGTCTTTTGCCTCCTTAGGTAGGTTTATTCCTAGGTATTTTATTCTTTTTGATGCAGTGGTAAATGGGATTATTTCCTTAATTTCTCCTTTTAATCTTTCATTATTAGTGTATAGGAATGCAAGAGATTTCTGTGTATTAATTTTGTATCCTGCAACTTTACCAAATTCATTGATAAGCTCTAGTAGTTTTCTGATGGCATCTTTAGGATTATCTATGTATAGGAACATGTCCTCTGCAAACAGTGACAGTTTTACTTCTTCTTTTCCAATTTGGATTCCTTTTATTTCTTTTTCTTCTGTGATAGCTGTGGCTAGGACTTCCAAAATTATGTTGAATACAAGTGGCGAGAGTGGACATCCTTGTCTTGTCTCTGATCTTAGAGGAAATGCTTTCAGTTTTTCACCATTGAGAATGATGTTTGCTGTGGGTTTGTCATATATGCCCTTATTATGTTGAGGTATATTCCCTCTATGCCCATTTACTGGATAGTTTTTATCATAAATGGGTGTTGAACTTTGTCAAAAGGTTTTTTCTGCATCTATTGAGATGATCATATGGTTTTTATTCTTCAGTTTATTAATGTGTTGTATCACATTGATTGATTTGCAAATAATGAAGAATCCTTGCATCCCTGGGATAAATCCCACTTGATCACAGTGTATGATCCTTTTAATGTGTTGTTGGATTCAGTTTGCTAGTATTTTGTTGAGGATTTTTGTGTCTGTGTTCATCAGTGATATGGGCCTGTAATTTTATTTTTTTGTGGTATCTTTGTCTGGTTTTGGTATCAGGGTGATAGTGGCCTCATAAAATGAGCTTGGGAGTGTTCCTTCCTCTGCAATTTTTTTGGAAGAGTTTCAGAAGGACAGGTGTTAACTCTTCTCTAAGTGTTTGATAGAATTCACCTGTGAAGTCGTCTGGTACTGGACTTTTGTTTGTTGGAAGTTTTTTAATAACAGTTTCAATTTCAGTACTTGTGATTCATCTGTTTCTATTTTCTATTCCTGGCTCAGTCTCGGAATGTTGTACCTTTCTAAGAATTTGTCCATTTCTTCTAGGTTATCCATTTTATTGGCATATAGTGCTTATACTAGTCTCTTATGATCCTTTGTATTTCTGTGGTGTCCGTTGTAACTTCTTTTTCATTTGTAAATGTGTTATTCTTTTTTTGGCTGCATTGGGTCTTCATTGTTGCATGCGGGCTTTTACTAGTTGCAGCAAGTGGGGGCTACTCTTCGTTGTAGTGAGTGGGCTTCTCCTTGTGGTGGATTCTCTTGTTGTAGAGCACAGGCTCTAGGCACGCAGGCTTCAGTAGTTGCAGCACACAGGCTCAGTAGTTGTGGCTTGCAGGCTCTAGAGCACAGGCTCAGTAGTTGTGGCTCATGGGCTTAGCTGCTCCGCGGCATGTGGGATCTTCCCGGACCAGGGATTGAACCCCTGTTCCCTGCATGGGCAGGTGGATTTTTAACCACTACACCACCAGGGAAGCCCCTTCATTTCTAATTTTATTGATTTGAGCCATCACCCTTGCCCTCTTTTTCTTGATGAGTCTGGCTAAAAGGTTTATCAATTTTGTTTATCTTTTCAAAGAACCAGCTTTTAGTTTCATTGATTTTTGCTATTGTTTTCTTCGTCTCTATTTCATTTATTTCTGCTTTGATCTTTATTTCTTTCCTTCCTTCTACTAACTTTGGGTTTTGTTTGTTCTTCTTTCTCTAGTTGCTTTAGGTGTAAAGTTAGGTTGTTTGAGATTTTTCTTGTTTCCTGAGGTAGGACTGTATTGCTATATACTTCTCTCTTAGAACTGTTTTTGCTGCATCTCATAGGTTTTGGATCATCGTGTTTTTGTTGTCATTTGTCTCTAGGTATTTTTTCTCTTTGATTTCTTCAGTGATCCATTGGTTGTTTAGTAACATATTGTTTAGCCTCCATGTTTTGTGTTTTTTACATTTTCCTATAATTTATTTCTAATCTCATAGCATTGTGGTCAGATCAGAAAGATGCTTGATATGATTTCAATTTTTAAAATTTACCAAGGCTTGATTTTTGGCCCAAGATGTGATCTTTCCTGTAGAATGTTCCATGTGCACTTGAGAAGAAAGTGTAGTCTGCTGCTTTCAGATGGAATGCCCTATAAATATCAGTTAGGTCTATCTGGTCTCATGTGTCATTTAAGGCTTGTATTTCCTTAATAATTTTCTGTCTGGATGATCTGTTCATTGGTGTAAGTGGGGTGTTAAAGTCCCTCACTATTATTGTTACTATTTCCCCTTTTATGACTGTTAGCATTTGGCTTATATATTGAGGTGATCCTATGTTGGGTGCATATATATTTACAATTGTTATATTTTCTTGGATTGATCCCTTGATCATTATGCAGTGTCCTTCCAAGTCTCTTGTAACAGTCTTTATTTTAAAGTCTATTTTTTCTGATATAAGTATTGCTACTCCAGCTTTCTTTTGATTTCCATTTGCATGGAATATCTTTTTCCACTTACAGTCCGTATGTGTCCCTAGGTCTGAAGTGAGTCTCTAGTATATAGCATATATATGGGTCTTGTTTTTGTATCTATTCAGCCAGTCTATGTCTTTTGGTTGGTGCATTTAATCTATTTACATTTAGGTAATTATCAATATATATGTTCCTATTGACATTTTCTTAATTGTTTTAGGTTTTTTAGCTCTTTTTTCTTCCCTTCCTCTTTTGTTCTCTTGTGGATTGATGACCATCTTTAGTGTTGTGTTTGGGTTGCTTTCTCTTTTTTGTTTGTGTACCTATTGTAGTTTTTTGGTTTGCATTTCCCATGAGGTTTTTGATACAGTAGTCTGTATATAAACAAGGTTGTTTTAAGTTACTGGTTTCTTAATTTCAAATGCAATTCCCATTTCCTGCATTTGTACTCTCCTCACAGTTGCTGGTTTTGATATCATATTTGTGTGTGGGTGATTTCCTACTATTACTTTATGTTGCCTTTACTGGTGAGCTTTCCCATTTGTGATTTTCTTGTTTCTAGTTGTGGCCTCCCCTCCACTGCCCCCCAACCCCGAGAAGTTCCTTTAGCATTTGTTGTAAGGCTGGTTTGGTGGTGCTGAATTCTTTTAGCTTTTGCTTGTCTGTAAAGCTTTTGATTTCTCTGCTGAATCTGAATGAGAGCCTTGCTGGGTAGAGTAGTATAGACAGTCTTGTCTTATAGTCACTGGTGTATATGTCTGATTGTGCCTAATTCCCCTTCCACTCACTTCCTCCACTTTCAAATGACAAGATCCATAAAGACAGGGCTATGTTTTATTTGACTTTGTAACAACATAAGTGCTTAGCACAGTGCTTTTAACATCATAGGTGTTCAGGAAACATTTCTGATAAAGTTGAAGTGGAATTGAAGCAACGATTTATTAAAGTTTAGGGCATACACCTTGGGACAAAGAATTGATGCCATATATGTAAAGATAAACCTAGTGAAGCAAACTGATGTTCACATCAGTTGTAGCAAGAAACATCAGTGTGCCCCAAATACAATTATGGATTATGCCTATTGTATGTATAAGCCAAGTTATTAAAGCTTTAAAACTGAAGCGTGAAAAGTACATGGACTTCATCAAGATCATACACATCCTTTCAATGAATACAATTTTCTCTCTTTACAATTAGTCCGTAAAATCAGAATGTAAATCATGTAAATCAGAATGACCAATGTGGGTAAATTAGAAGGGCTTTGTATTTGCCGTACTACACAGGCTGGTTCTACATTAGGGACAGCTGATCCCCCCACCCCCGCCCTGGGAGAATGAAGGGTTTATTACTTGCAGCAAATAAGGAGAACACTGGGGTTGTTTCCCAAAGAAGTGTCTCTCCAAACAACAAAATCAGGGGAGTCTTTAGCTGTGGGTACATGCATATCCATGAAGGGGCTCGGATAGTAGGCAGAGTCTAAGCTTTAGTTGATTGATTGAAGGGGACGGGCTGACCTTTAGCACCAGAGAGCTGCTGACTGCTGGCTGAAAAATTTGTTGATGACATTTCTTCACTCCTCAGTTAACGCTTATCTTCCTTTTCACTTTGGTTCCTATTATTTTACTTCATTCCCCACCTTCTGTTCTTCTTTCTTTTCCTTTCTGTCTTCCTGTATTAAAGGGACTAATTACCCACATGCCCCGTCCCTTCTAGGGGCCTCTGTCCCTGCACACAGCCCTGCCTGTCCTTTCCCTGCCACTTCACTCCCCCACCAAAACTGCTGCTGGTTCCCGCTCTCCCTGAGGCCTGATTGCCCAGCTTTTCCTCGGGGTCCATGAGATGATATAACCATCGCCCTCTTACTTGTCTAAGTAGGTTTCTGTTCTTACAACCAAAGGTGTGTCTCGAGCCCCTAGCCCTTCCTTCCTCTGTTGTAGGTACACCTGCCAGTGGTGCCCAGAGGAGTTGCTCAGCCTCCCTCGTGTCAGCCAGGACGTGAAAGGGAGACCACCTGGCCTGCGTGCTCAGAAGCCTCAGAGTATTTAGAAATGGGCAGACGGTTGGTTGAATTTTCTACCTTTTGGGGAACGTTTCAGTACCTTGTGGACAAGGTTCTTGGACTCCATTTAAGCACCTTGTTAAGACCACTGAATGAATTGTGTTGTGCGAAACAAGAAGTAGTCACATGGATACAGCCACTGAGCCCTGCCTAGGTGGGAGGCTTAGCTGGATAGAGGTGGTTGGGGATTTCTTTAACTTTTTTTTTAAGAATGAAAAACATTTAAAATTGGGAAAGAAAGTGGACTTTATCTTCTTAAATGGAATGACTGTAGAACAGCAAAACCTTTTCCTATCTCCAGAAGGGAATTGTGGCAGGAGAATATGAGCTTTATGGGGAATTACTGGTATTATCAAAGGCTTTTCAAAATAGACTTGAAATGAATAGTTGTGTGCCTGTTTTATTACTGCCTTGCGAGTTTACATTTTGTTTTTGTACAGTATTTTTCTCCCCCTTATGAGATGGTTGCTAGGGCTTGTGAGCAAATAACGTTTATTGTGTTGAATTTGGGACTGAACATAATTATCTTATAATTTGGGTTCATAGTGCCATTTTTGACAGTTATATTATGAGCTTTTTGAGGAAAATTGAGCCCACATGCTGTAAGCTGCTTCCTATTCAGCTGCCCTTCAAGTTTTGGTGTCTCGGCTCTCCCTGCCCCCACTCCTCTGCAGCGGGGCAGCCTTGGGACCAAATGCTGCTGGAGGAAAACCAGACAATCCAGTGTGGGTACCGCCAAGCTCCAGCACCGTCTCCTCTGAAAAGCCCCTTGTCCCCAGTGTGTTTTTCCGGATGACTCCGTGGACATGCGTCTCTAGGGATGCTGCAGTTGGCTATCACTACAGGCGTCCTGCCTTTCTCCTACCAGGAAAGTCGTGAGTAAACAGAAGTTTCGTAAATCGAGTCAATGTTCCTAGCAACCTCCATGACCATTTCAGAGATGCTTCATCTTCATTTCTGGCCGGTTTTTCGCTGGCAGCACTTCTTACCTAATCTATCCCGTAGTGTTTCTGTAAAGGAAGGTAATGAGCGGTAAACAAACTCTTAAATGCACCAGGGGAGCACACCCCTTCAGAAATCCTTCTTTTAAATAACAGTCTTTTTTTTTTTTTTTCCCTGTTCCTTCCTATTGCCCTAGCAGAAATTTGGGTTCACCTAGAAGCAGACCTTGAGAATAAGGGTTTAAGTGCAAATTATTTATTAGGGAGTTCATGTCAGGAAACGCCAGTAGGAGAGGGAATTGATAGTGGGAAGGGAAGGAAAGTCAACACAGGGTATGTCATGGAGCAGGTTACTACTTAGGCAAGGGACGCTCAGTCCTGCGGGGGAATCTCTAGGAAACGGTGGAAAGACACACCTCAGATTTGTGCCACCTGAGGGCGAAGAACCTGGGGTGTTTATATACTGGCTCCTTCAGTCACTGTTGGAGGGCTGCTTCTGGGGAGTGGGTGGGTGATAATATCCTAGCGCTCTACCTTCTACCTGGGCAGGGGCTATCGAAATCCAAGAAAGCTCTTGGATGGTAAATGCTGGCAGTTGGAAGCCAAGCCAAATGTAAGTGGCTGAAATGTAAATGGCTGTGGGCAGGACACCAGCACATCTGCTACACTTAGCTTCTCAGAATACGTGTGAGGAGGTGGCTTCTCCATTGCTCCTGAGAGTCACGACAACAACTCTTTTTTATTGGTAAGTGTCTTCTAGATGCATTTTCTGCAAATCAAAAAGGGTTTTGAGAGACTTATTATTAGGAAAGTGAAGTATTTCCTTCAAAATATTTTCTTTATACAGAAATACTAGGAAATGGAACCAGTGGCCACAACCAATAGATTAATATCAAGCCTTTTCAAAATGTTCCCATCCATCATTTTCAGTGGATGGAGGATATGGAAGCAAATATATACAGCCTTTATTCTCAAGATTGTTTTTATTCCACCATCAGTGGATTTCCATGATTAGCAAAGGCTAATCTTAGATGCTTTTTGAAAGTGCCTGTATATCCTTGGGTACCTCATGGACCATGGTGTGGCAGGCAGACCACCTGTAACTTGCCCAAGAGGGCAGGGGTCAAACAGAGGTATGGGATGCTGTCCTTTATTCATAGGTACCAGCTCCAAACACTGACAACTGAAAAGAGTGATTAAATCCAGGCATCCTAACTCCCATATCTTGGAGGCCCTGGACCCTCATGTTCCTGGTGACTCCTGCTACTGTCTTTATCCCTAATGGCACTCTGGCAGCTGAACCAATCATGCCCTGGTTGGTTTCCTACTGTTTTGAGGGTTGATGAGTCTAAGTTCCTAACATAGCATCAGATGGGGATCTTGGTGCTGAGGAGAATTAAGCTCATGGAGTCTCTATTGCACACAGATGCCACAAAAGAGTGGAGCTGAACTTCCCTTGAGAGGCATATTGAGGGACTACCATCTTGGTAAAATGGAATCCAGCTCAGTTTTGTATCAGATCTAAGTGGCAGCCTGTATCTGTATCAGATCCATGGACTTTTTCTACTCTGACTCCTAATTCTAGTCCCTGATATGTAATTTGTGAGGTTTCAGAGCTAGAAAAAACTTTAAAGATCATCCAGCCAACCTGTCTATTTTGCTGATAAGGATCCTACATTCCAGAATGGTTAAGTCACTGACCCAGAGTCAAACAGGGAGTCAAGAGCTGGGCTGAGTGGGGAGAGAGCCAGTCTTTTCTCACTTCCCATGAAGTTAGTTAATAAAGCAGCAGAATTTCTCACTGGATTCAGGAGAAGTAAATGTTTGGTGCCACAGAGTTTTTTGAATACCTGCTCAAGATAGTGCAAGGCTCTGTGGGGATCTGAAGAACGAGACCCTGTGCCCTCATGGCTCTTACACTGTCTGCTTGAGCTCTTTGCTCCTTGCTTCCCAGCTCTCTTCCCCTGTTTCCACTCCCAATTCATCCTCCATCCTATTTTCACATCTTTTGTTTGTTTTTGGCGCCAAAACCTAGGAACTATTTTCTCTCTTTTCTTACAGCTTATGTCCTTCATTCCAACTCCCTGATTCCCTTCCTCCACCATTTCTCTGTTCCCACTCTACCAGGTTCTCTTTCTCTTCTCTGCTACTATATTTCTTTTCCTCATATTTATCTATCACCTCCCTTAAGCTGCCCCTTCCTAGGCCCCCTTGCTCTCCCCTCTGCCACCTTGGATCCTGGAAGCATACTTGGTTATTGTGGTCAGCAGCCTCTGCAATGGCCAATGGTCCCCACCTACTGGTCTCCATGCCCTCATGGAATCCCTTCCCTTTCGGTATAGGATGGACCTTGTAAGTCAATTCTAATGAATAAAATATGACCAAAATGATGGGACATCACTTCTAAGCTTAGGTTAAAAAAGGCTGTGGCTTCCACCTTAGGTGCTCTTTGACTGTAAGGAAGCTGGCTGCCATGTTGTAAACTGACCTACCAAGAGGCCTATGTAACAGGGAACTGAAATCTCCAGCCAACAGCCAGCAAGTACCTGAGGTCTGCTAACCACCACGTGAGTAATCCTCCCCCCGTGGAGCCTGGAAATAACTGCAGCCCCTCCGATATCTTGACTGTAGCCAGTGAGAGATCCCAAGTCTGAGGCACCCAGCTAAGATGTTCCTGGATTCCTGAACCACACAAACTGTAAGATAACTTTTTTTTTTTCAATTGAAGTACAGTTGATTTACAATATTGTGTCAGTTTCAGGTGTACAGCAAAGTGATTCAGTTATACATATATATTTTTTTCAGATTCTTTTCCCTTACAGGTTATTACAAAATATTGAGTGTAGTTCCCTGTGCTATAGAGTAGGTCCTTATTGGTTATTTTGTATATAGTAGTGAAATGTTTGTGTTGTTTTCAGCTGCTAAGTTTGGGGGGTAATTTGTTATGCAGCAATATTAAAAATGCTGAGTTGTCTTTTACAGACCCCCCACTCAGAAATGTTTGTCTTCTATGACCTTGAGCAAATCGCTGCTGCTGTTTGGGCTTCAGTCTCCTCATCTGGGAGGCTTTGGGCTTAGAGTCTAGTGTCTCAAGTCTCCTGTCCGTGAAGATGTAGCCTGTGAGGTTACAACAAGGCCCATCTCTTCTACTGTTTAGTGTATGAAGCCCGGTTAAACCTGCACATCTTTGTATGTTAAGCTCCACGTCTTTAAATTTGCCTCACGTTTTTCACTCCTAGTCTGTTTCTAATTTCTGACAGAATTGCAGTGGCCCATTGTGTGCCTCGCTCTGCATGACATGCCAATTTCATTTTGGAGTCACAGCTATTGTCTTTTTCTCCACTAATCTCATTTTGCAAAATTCCAATAGAACCTGTGAACAGACAGAGTTGCCCTTGTGCTTGATCTGGGCGCTGTGTGGCCCCCAAACAGGGGTGGATGATAGACAGACAGACAGCCTGTCTGCCACCCGAGGCATCTTTTCTTGCTTAAAAATTTGTTCTCCAGATTGCAGACTCCCTTCCAACGCTAGCAAAGACTGGAACATATTAAATAAGAGCAGAGCTGAAATTGGATGGAATGTCTCAGCCACTTAGATTCAAACCTCTCTTTCGGGGGAGCACGTGGGGAAGAGGCCGGGACGTGCCCACGTGGATAATGTGGAGGAAGACAGCTTCTATCCCTTTCTTATACCATTCAAGCCTTAAACAGGGGTAGTAACATATTTTTTCTTAAGCAGGGCCTATAACCCAGGATCCATCACTTATATATGGTGTCCATGGCAACCAGGCAATGGTATGGGATCCCTTCTCACTGGGGAATTCCTTTTATGGCTCATTTCCGAAACCAGCATGGCCAGTACAGGAGTCTGCAGTTTCCCAGTTGCTTAGCAACCAGCTCCTATGCTCTAGTCACTAGGAAAAGCAGACAGTTAAAAAAAAAAAAAGTGTCGTCAGAATCATATGTTACATTCTTTCTACTTTGTCTCTTTACAATAAAATAATTAGTGTGCGATAAGATGCGGGAAAGGGCAACCGCTCTCTGTTGTTAATGCCTTCACTGCTCCTGGCGGGCTGTTGCAGGCAGAGGGAGGGAGGAAAATGTTAGCATGCTTTCGGCTAGAAATTAAGCAGCGCGAGCCATCTGCACGTTGAAAGCTCTACATTTTTCACGTCTTGTGGGGACATCAAGTAAGTGCAGGGCCAGCAATCCGTGTGCTGCATTCCCTCCCCCAAACCAGGAAAGCCAGGCTCCACCCACAGGTGTCACTGGACCACTTCTCCTTGGCTGACATTCCTGGGAGGAGTGAATTGGTTTGTTGGGTTTTTGGTAGAAAGGCAAGGAGACCAGGTAGCCCCCTTGAGTTACAGCTGTGGTTTTAAACCAGGGATGATTTTGCCTCCCAGGTGACATTTGGCAAGGTCTGCAGACATTTTGGGTTGTCATAGTGGTGGGGGAGGGGGATGTTATTGATAACCAGGGGGCAGAGACCAGGGATGTTGCTTACCATCCTACGATGTTTAGGCAAAGGACAGCCCCCAACACCAAAGAAGTATCCTGCCCACAGTGCCAGTATGCCGAGGTTGACAAACCCTGCGTTAGAGACTCAGAAGAACCATCTGTCTTGTTAAAAACAAGCACTATAGCCGACTAGGAAAAATGTTGACAAGGTAAAAGGGTGGGATTGATGAAAATCCATTCAATAGACAACAGGAATTTCTGTATGCATGGAACCAGCAATGACATAGCAAGCGTAGAGCAGAGAGCCCCCCTGGGGTCTGTGGCAATGGAGGGAACCTCTGAGGTTGCCTCCTTATAGGAAGGAAAGCAGAGATGGAGGGCTGCGGCTTTGGTTTCACATAATGAACCCACTGACTATGCACCGTGGCTCTTAGGTCTTTTACATACTCTGACTAAGACTCAGTCTTCCCATCACCAAAATGGAAATTAAAGTGGGTTTTGTGAGAACTACATGTCAGAGCACATGAAACGCCTGAGCCCTATCCAGCTCTTATTCCCCTTCATGTCTCAGCCCCAGGACCCCACTTGTTCCCTCTTTCCTGCTGGGTACTTTGAACTTTTGAAGAATATGAACAAATGTGCTGATCCTATAATGACTGAGGTCATTTTTATTTAGTAATGAGTGAAGGACAAAAGCATCATTTTGGGGGATTGTTGGCTGGTAGTCTTAGACTAACTTTAGGCATGAAGGACAGGAAAACATAAGAAATGGATGAGATGAGAGGCAGTATTAAGAGTGTTCCAGCTCCTCCATTTTACTGGCTGTGTGACCTTGAATAGTTATTGAACCTATCTGAGCAATTTCTTATCTATGAAATAGGGATAATTATTACCTCTTGCATTATTGTAAGGATTAAAGATCATGTGTATAAAGTGCCTAGCTGGTGCCCAATATAAGGTAGGCACCTGATAATATGACAATATCCACCTTCATTGTAGGCAACTTACCTTTTTTTTTTTTTTTAAAGAAAGATTGGCATGTGTACGTCTAACCCAGGATCTTCTCCACTGATGCTGTGAGGCTAAGGC
The DNA here is from genome assembly GCF_028023285.1 of Balaenoptera ricei. Lineage (NCBI taxonomy): Eukaryota > Metazoa > Chordata > Mammalia > Artiodactyla > Balaenopteridae > Balaenoptera > Balaenoptera ricei. The sequence continues at coordinate 15,803,409 of NC_082658.1, read as the reverse complement.
TGTGTGTTAGGAAGACACAGTTGGCCTATTTCATCTACAACAATCAGATTTCACTCAGTCATCTATGATAGTTCCAGCGGCCACAACGTTATGTAAGCAGTTTGGAAGCTATTTCTATTTTCAGCCTATGCTACCTCTTTGGGGGAGGGGGTAATGAATGCCCATGCATTCAGTAACCATTCTGTACTTGCTTGAAATCTTGAGACTGTGATACTTCCTAGTTCTAATAAGTGGGTTTTGGTCTATGTTCATAATTTTCTAGACTGTAGCACATCCCCTGTCACCCTGGCCTCAAACAGAAGCCTGTCCAGTCTGGACCACTTCAAATGCCTTGTCACCTCCATTATTTCTTTCTTTATAATGCATCAACCGGAGCTATACCTTCCCTATAAAGGTAATATTTTCTGTGTGTTTTTGTTCCTCATTCTTCCTAATAATTTTGCAAAACCGGTAGGACTTTGGGGGCCAGAGTCTTTGCTGCACACTCTTGCAATGAATCCCAAGTCCTTTTTCTGGGTCACAACAGCTGGTTTGTAGTGGGCAGCGTCTCATCTTCTATAGTCTGTACTTTTCCTCCCTGTCATGCCCTTATTCTCAGCAAAGTTTATCTGGGTGAGGTTTTGCCCACTCCCCCAGCCTCATTTGATCTCACCCCCATTGGCTTCTTGTTCAACACCCAGAAGAGCCGGATGAGCTCTAAACACTTAGAGATTTCACTGCCCCTTCTAGATTGTCGGGTGATCCCACCTAATTTTGCCCAATTGACTCAAGCCTCTCAGGACTGCAGCTCTAATGTGTCACTGCTAGAATTTTTCTCTTCCACAGGGGATAATTAAATGATCAGTTTAGAGGTTGCTTGCTCATCCCTCCCAAGCAGAATGATGGCATCTCACCTGGAAGCTGTGACAACCAGGAAAGGCGGAAGAAGGATGTTTATCAGACACACATGAACTCAGCTCCCCAGAATGTAGCACACAGGTACCTCATTTCTGAACAAGTAGCAGAAGCCAGATCCACAGTCACCCCAGGGCTGTGACCAGCTGGAGGTGGGATATCTCGAGGTTTACCAGGAGGACCAGAAGCGCTCAAAGTATGTGGACGTCAGAGCAGTGGCTAAGAAAGAGTCCAGGCGGGCTGGGACATCAGGCAGCCGAGGGCAAGGCAGGCAGAACGTCTGGGATCCAGGATGACAGGAGATTTTAAACAGGGCACCATCAGAGCCCTGAAACAAGGCAAGGTTTTACCAGGAAGGGGATCTAAGCCTCAGGAGTGAGAGTAGTACAACTGAGCCTGGCTGAAGACAGATCCTTATAACAATAAAGCAGAAGGGATAACAGAGAGGGAGGGGGAGGGGGTTGATGCCTCCTTTGGGGCAAATAATTTTCTCTGTATCCCTGTAACCCTAGTACAGGTTCCTAGAAGATCAGTCAGTTGGTCAATTAGCAGGTAATGTTGAATATGTACTCTGCGGGTATCATTCCTTGCATAAAGCTCCCGTAGAACACTACTAACCTCATGAGGTGCTCCAAGAAAAACATTCTAGGATCCCTGTGATTTTTGCAAACTGCAAGTCCCTCTTGGAAATTCATAGTGTACATTAGCATTTTAGAAGCTCAAACTCCTGTGATATAGAAACCTGTTTTTAATCCAGTGTTTCTCCAACAGTTGACAACAGGATCCTTTTGTTACGTGAAAACTATGAACATCCTGTGGACACACCTTGAGAGATATTGTTCTAAAGCATTCCTAATCTGGTGTTCCCAGGCCCTTCGCAACCTGGGCCTGCCCTTGTTTCCCAACTTTACCTTCCTTTATTTTCCTACATTCCAGGCACACTGAATTCTTCCCTTGTACATGCCCCTATTTCACATTTCCTTCTTTTCTCTACAGCAGGTGATTCATCATCTGCCCAAAAAAGGGAAAAAACGCTGAGCCTTCCTCACTTCAGCCCCCACCCATTTCTAGCTATCCTGTAAGGCTCACCTCAAAGGGGACACTTGATCCATCTCTGCTCCAGCCTCCCTGTTACTATAAACCATCCAGGGCTTCCCTGGTGGCGCAGTGGTTGAGAATCTGCCTGCCAATGCAGGGGACGCGGGTTCGAGCCCTGGTCTGGGAAGAGCCCACATGCCGCGGAGCAACTGGGCCCGTGAGCCACAATTACTGAGCCTGCGCGTCTGGAGCCTGTGCTCTGCAACAAGAGAGGCCACGATAGTGAGAGGCCCGCGCACCGCGATGAAGAGTGGCCCCCGCTTGCCACAACTAGAGAAAGCCCTCGCACAGAAACGAAGACCCAACACAGCCATAAATAAATAAATAAATAAATAAATAAAAAGTTACTTAAACCATCCATTTTCTCTGATCCCTTGTGTCACACTATCTATTGCTTTTAGAGCACTTAGTACCTTTTAATTTGTGTATGGCCATTTATGCCTTTCTTATTAGGAGACAATCCATGTCTGGTTCATTTTTATATTCCTAGCCCAGAACACAGCTTACTCGTAGGATTGTTCGAAGGAGCAGGAAGTAAGACGCTAGGACCTCCAAGGCGGAAGTAAGTTTCCCAACACTCAGGCCAGAGATGGCAGATCTCTGGCTCACAGGCTGTCAACTCACACTCACCTATCACCAGGCGATGCCCCTGGGGCCCAGATGCCGCGCCCCCTCCAAAGCCTCTCAACACAGCGCTCCCAGTACTCATAACCAACGGGTTAGAGTTGGCACGACAGAGGAAATTAATTGTCAGCCCTGATTTGGACTTTTCCACGAAGTGAAAGGAGAATTTAGCAAGCTGAATATTGGAGCTGTTAATACTTCAGCTCAAGGACTGTCCGTAACAGAAAAGAGCAATTAGCAAAACTATTCATTATACTTTCATGTTCAAGTCTAGTCTCAAGGCTAATTATTTGTATAATTAACATGTTACCAAATGCAAATAATTGATGAGCCTGATCTCTTGGAATGGAACACAAGTCTTGTGAAATGTAAATAGCTGTGAATTACTAACAGCTTTCCTTTACGTGGCCTGTCTAAATAGGGCAGCGCCTGTAAAATTAAACAATTTAAGTGTAATCCCATGTATGCTAAAAGACTGACAAAACAATATGATGTGTGGTTAAATAAATGCACAGAAAATGCACAGGTTTTTAAATTCTCACTCTACTACTTTCTAGCTGTGTGACCTTGGGCAAGTTAATCTCAGTTTACTCATTATTTATAAATCTATAAATTATAAATTTATAATTTATATTAAATTATAATTAAATTATAATTTACAAATTATAAATTGTTATTTATAAATCTCAGTTTCCGCATTTATAAAATGGGTGTAACAGCAGCCCCTATTTCACAGGATTGTTGAGAATTAAATGAGGGTTGACTCATTTGGAAAGAGTATACAATAAATGTGAGCCATTGTTTTCATTATTACATTTTGTATTGCTTAGATTTTATTCAGAAAGAAACCTTAGAGGGAAAGGGAACGTATACAGATGTCCCTGCTATACCACCACCTATGTGTTCCTGAAAAGCTCCATGGTCTACAAAATAGCCCACTGAAAAAAACTGGGCTGCTGGGAAAAAAATAGGGTTGGGCAGACCACTCAAAAAACCTATGCAATTTTGTAACCCAAGCACTAACAAAAACAATGTCAACATTAGCAAAATATCAGCCCCCACTAAACCTTAGCTTGAATATTTGCAGGCTGCATTCTGCCCTTGAGCCCTGGGGCTTCTTTTGAGATATAAGTCCTGGAGGACATTCATTTCTAATAGGGATCAGTTTCATCAAAATTAAACATGATTTAAGGAGTAGTGTTCTTCACTAATCTCTCCTAGTTTAAAGGGAAATGTCTTCACAGACTCATCATCAGTACCCTCAGCTTCTCTAGAAAGCACAACATGAGGATAATAGTGATTCTTAAAGTCACTGAATCAGTTGCTTTCTGCAGCTAAAAAAGGCAGCTTTTCCTTAAGGCCTTCATAGAGTGCTAAGGTTTTCTCTTATTAAAGAGGTAGTTACTGGGACTTCCCTGGTGACGCAGTGGTTAAGAATCTGCCTGCCAATGCAGGGGACATGGGTTCGAGCCCTGGTCCAGGAAGATCCCACATGCTGTGGAGCAACTAAGCCCATGCGCCACAACTACTGAGCCTGCGCTCTACAGCTCGCGAGCCACAAGTACTGAGCCCACGTGCCACAACTACTGACGCCTGCACGCTAGAGCCCATGCTCTGCAACAAGAGAAGCCACCTCAATGAGAAACCTGCGCACTGCAATGAAGAGTAGCCCCCGCTCGCCACAACTAGAGAAAGCCCGCGTGCAGCAATGAAGACCCAACATAGCCAAAAATTAAAAAAAAAAAAAAAAAAAAAGAGGTAGTTACTATGAGAAAGCTTGCCTCTGGTTGCTTCAAAATATTAACACGCTAGAAAAAAAATTGCATAGGAACCAAAATGACTTCCATGTTATACCAATTCCCTATTTACCTATGGCATGTAAAGTCATTCACATTTAAGAAGCACATGCTGAAGCAATACAGTTTGCATTGACTATATCCTACCAGTTGCTGTGGTAGGAGCTAAATATAACCATATGATTGAATCTGCACATTAATCTAATATGGTGGGTATCCTTATCTCTGATAAGGCTCAGGGACATTAACTTGCCTGAGATCACAAGTTTTTAAGAAGCAAAGCCAGGACTCCTGGCTGGAATTGAACTGACTCCAAAACTCATGCTCTTTGAGACCACATTACCCCCTTGAGAGTGGATGGAGGCAGGAAAGCAGACAGACATCCCTGGCTGTGGTGATGAGTGAAAGCCTGATTCCTAACCATAAGTCCCTAACGTTTAGTCTCATTTAATCCTCACAACACCTCTGCTACTTAGGTATTCTTACCACCACTTTATGGATAAGAAAACTGAAGCTCAGAGGAGTTATAATTGGCTGGTGGTGGAGCTGGGATTCAAAATTAGGCCTACCCAGTTCCTAAAACTGAGGTGTTTCTCCCTACGTCCTATATATGTCTTTATGTTTAAGGACACGGTTCCTAAATATCTTAGTGTGTCTGTTTGCTAGTTTTTAAAAAAGCTGTGTTATACATCCCCGTTCTCTCAGGCAGTGAATTTCACTGTGCACCCATGTGCACACATATACAACTGGAAACCCTCACAGGTGCAGTTTATCAAGCATATTTCATAGCACAGCCATAAAATACTAGCCCCTTCTTTCAGTGTTTTAGAATTTTTTCTTTGTGCTATTTAAATTTGCTTTTTAAACAGCCCAGAAGAGAATTTATAACTAGAAAACTATTACCTACTGAGGATCCAAGAAAAGGAATTTGTTAGGTAGAACATCATTGACTGATTCTGTTAATGTATTTTTCACTTTGTAATTATTAAAAACTAACCAAAAAGGAAATAGTAGTTTATTTTTAAAGAAGTGTATTTGGTCATTAACAAATTATGATTTCTTTGCCATAATAATGCTGTGCCATAATAATGCTGTTCTTCATATGGAAATGTGATACCCATCTACTGATTAGAAAACTACATAAAAAAGAATGAAGTAATGCCATTTGGAGTGACGTGGATTGTCATACTGAGTGAAGTAAGTCAGACAGAGAAAGACAAATATCATATGATATCGCTTATATGTGAAACCTAAAAAAATGGTACAAGTGAGTCTGTTAACAAAACAGAAATTGAGTCACAGATGTAGAAAACAAACTTACAGTTACCAAGGGGGAAAAGGGGGAGATAAATTGGGAGACTGGGATTGACATATACACACTACTATATATAAAATAGATAACTAATAAGAATCTACTGTATAACACAGGGAACTCTATTCAATACTCTGTAATGACCTATATGGGAATAGAATCTAAAAAAGTGAATATATGTATAACTGACTCACTTTTTGCTCTACAGCAGAAACTAACACAACATTATAAATCAACTATGCTCCAATTTAAAAAAAATTAATAAAATAAATCACCCAGACAGCAAAAAAACACAAACTTTTGTTTTAAGTGATTAGAAAACTAAATGAAATTAGGAAAACAATGCATGAACAAAATCAGAAGTTCAGAGAAATAGAAACCATCAAAAACCAAACAAATCCTAAAGCTGAAAAATACAATGACTGAACTGAAGAATTCAATAGAGTTTCAGAAGCAGACTCAAGCATGCAGAAAAAAGAAACAGTGACATAGAAGACAGGACATTTGAAAGGTGCAAAAGGAAAACAAGAATGAAGAACAGTGAAGAAAGCCTACAGGACCTATGGGACACAATCAACAGAAGCAATATTCACATTATGAGAATTCCAGAAAGAGGAGAGAAAAGGGAACAAAGTATATTTAAGGCAATAATGGCTGAAAACTTTCCAAACCTGGGGAAAGAAATGGACATCCAAATCCATGAGGCCCAAAGGACTTCAAATAGGTTGAGCCTGAATAGGGTTACACCAAGACACATTATCATTAAATTGTCAAAAGTGAAAGAAAGAATTTTGAAAGCTGCAAGAGAGAAGAGAGAAGTTACATACAAGGGTACCTCATAAGTTTATCAGTAGATTTCTCAACAGAAACTTTTTAGGCCAGAAGAGAATGGAATGATATTTTCAAAATATTTTGAATGTGTTTTGATATCAGTATGCTTTTGACTTCTTTATCTTATTCTTTTGTGTAATTACTACAGGTTTCTCCCTTGTGGGCACCATGAGGCTTACATAAAATACCTTAAAATTATAACACCCTATTATAAAGTGATAACGTCAATAGAATTCTCAAACTTTACACTTTTTATTCTCCTCCCCCTCACATTTTATGTTATTACAGTTTACATACAGTGACAGAAAAAAAAAATCCTGTCAACCAAGAATTCTATACTAGGCAAAGCTGTCCTTGAGAAATGAAGGAGAAATAAAGACTTTCCCAAACAAACAAAAGTTGAGGGAGTTCATCAACATTAGACCAGCCTTACTAGAAATGCTAAAGGGAGTTCTCTGAGTGGAAGTAAAAGGATACCACTTAACATCATAAAAACATAAGAAGGTAATGTATAACTCACTGGTAATGGTAAATAGATAGTCAAAGTTAGATTCTGTAATATGGTAATGGCAGTGTGTAATTCACTTACAACTCTAGTTTAAAAGTTAAAAAACTGCCACTGCCTCCTCTGCCCCTGCTGGCCCCAGCGGGCTTGTGCGCCCTGCCCATCACTGCCTCAGCCTCCACCGACCTGGGCAGGCATGTGTGCTCTGGGGCAGCCTCGGGGAGCAGATGCTGGTGGGAGGCCCACACGCAAAGGTGCGGCTGAAACCATAGCTGAGCCTCGGGGCCATGCTACTAAGGAAGAAGAGCTGAGATCTCTCCATGCAGCTGCAGGAACCACAGATTTATAACACCAACCCCCCCCACCCCCCCCCCCCCAACCTGGCCAGCTTTGTAAACTCAGCACCTGTGGAACATCCAAATGGATGAGTGCTCCCATAGCTGAGATGGGTCTAGCTTTAGCAGTTGTGGGCTTTGTGGGCATGTAAATGCAGGGATTGGAGCAGGCCAGAATCTGAGCTGCCTCCATAGCCTCCATAGGGGGTCCAGGTGCACGACTACTGCAGTCTTGGGACCTGGCATTGGTGGATCTGCACAGGTGGCCTGGTGAAAATAATGCCTGAGAGACACCAGAGCCAATTGCCCGCATACCCATGGTTAAGGTGGGACTGAGAGCAGTTCCAACAGCAGTGTAATTTGTGAGCCAGCAAAACAGGTGAGAAGTGACACAACAGAGTGCACTCACAGGTGAACAGCTCCAGTGGAGGAATACTCAGTGGCTTCTCTCCCAGTGGGAGTGCTCCAATCCTGCCTAACTCGCACCACAGATCAGAAACACAGCTCAGAAACAGATCTGGGGGCCTCTACTCCAACAACTAGGGAGCAGACCCTGCCCCTGACAGGGCAGTAACAACCACAGAGCAGAGGAGAGGCCCCACTCAATATCCAGTGCAGGCTCAGGTCACCACAACATCAGTCACACCTCCTATCAAGGGGATAATGGCCAGCTTACACTGAGGAAAGAGGTGGCAGACATCCATACTAAAAACAGCCCTCACACCAAAAATTATTAACCCACACAGGCTATGCAGGGATGTTCCCACATAAAAATAGCCCTCCCAAGACAGTCTGAGGGTCAGGCATCAGGAGGAAGGACCCCCAGAGCATTTGGCTTTGAAGGGCAGCAGAGCCTGAGTGCATGAGCTCCACAGGGCTGGGATAAGCAGAGACTCCACTCCTGGAGGGTGCACACAAGACCTCTCATGCACTGGGACCCAGCACAGAGCAATACCTCCATAGGAACCAGGGCTAGGCCTAATTAGGGATCTTGGAGGGTCTCCTGGGGAGGCAGGGGTTGGCTATAGCTCACTGTGGGGGCAAGGACACTCTGGTGGTGGAGGCCCCAGGGAATACTGATCACCATGAGCTCTTCCAGAGGTCCCCATTTTGGCACCAAGACCCAGCCCCACCCAACTGCCTACAGGATCCAGAGCTGGAACACCTCAGGCCAAATAACCAGCAAGACAGGAACAGAGCCCCACCCATTAACAGACAGGCTGCCCAAAGTTGTACTGAGCTCACAGTTACCTCAAAACACACCCCTTGGCGTGGCCCTGCCCACAAGAGGGACAAGCCCCAGCTCCACCCACCAGAGGGCAGGCACCAGTCCCTCCCACCAGGGAGCATGCACAAGCCCCTGGACCAACCTCACCCACCAGGGGGCAGACACCAGAAGAGGAACTATGATCCTGCAGCCTGCAGAAAGGAGACCACAAACACACAAAGTTAGACAAAATGAGATGGCAGAGAAATATGTTGGAAACGAAGGAACAAGATAAAAACCCACAAGAACAACTAAATGAAGAGATAAGCAATCTACTTGAAAAAGAATTCAGAGTAAAGGTAAGTAAAGATGATCCAAAATCTCAGAAAAAGAATGGAGGCACAGGTTGAGAAGACGCAAGCGATGTTTAGCAAGGAGATAGAAGATTTAAAGAACAAAGAGATGAACAATACGATAACTGAATGAAAAATACACTAGAAGGCATCAATAGCAGAATAACTGAGGCAGAAGAACAAATAAGTGAGCTGGAAGACAGAGTGGTGGAAATCACTGCCACAGAACAGAATAAAGAAAAAAGAATGCAAAGAAATGAGGACAGTCTCAGAGATCTCTGGGACAGCATTAAATACACCAACGTTAACATTATAGAGGTCACAGGAGAACAGAAAGAGAAAGAGCCTGAGAAAATATTTGAAGATATTATAGCTGAAAACTTCCCTAGCATGAGAAAGGAAACAATCAAGTCCAGTAAGTGCAGAGAGTCCCATACAGGATGAACTCAAGGAGTAACACTCCAAGACACATTAATCAAACTGACAAAAATTAAAGACAAAGAAAAAATATTAAAAGCAACAAGGGAAAAGCAACAAATAACATACAAGGGAATCCCCATAAGGTTATCAGCTGATTTTTTCAGCAGCAACTGCAGGCCAGAAAGGAGTGGCAGGATATATTTAAAGTGATGAAAGGGAAAAACCTACAACCAAGAATACTCTACCCAGTAAGGCTCTCATTTAGATTTGATGCAGAAATCAAAAGCTTTACATACAAGCAAAAGCTAAGAGAATTCAGCACCACCAAACCAGCTTTACAACAAATGCTAAAGGAAACTCTCTAGGCGTGAAAGAGACCATCAACTTAAAACAACCGTGTGTGTGTGTGTGTGTGTGTGTGTGTGTGTGTGTGTGTGTGTGTATTGCTATATCAAAAACCTCATGGGAACAGCAACCCAAAAACTACAATAAATACACACAAAAAAGAGGAAAAGCAAACCAAACACAACACTACAGATAGTCGTCAGATCACAAGAGAACAAAAGAGGAAGGGAAGAAAAAAGAACTACAAAAGCAAACCCAAAACAATGAAAAATGTCAATAGGAATACACATATCGATAATTACCTTAAATGTAAATGGATTAAATGCTCCAACCAAAAGACACAGACTGGCTGAATGGATACAAAAACGAGACCCATATATATGCTGTCTACAAGAGACCCATTTCACATCTAGGGACACATACAGACTGAAAGTGAGGGGATGGAAAAAGATATCCCATACAAATGGAAACCTAAAGAACGCTGGAGTAGCAATACTCATATCAGACAAAATAGACTTTAAAACAGACTTTTACAAGAGACAAGGAAGGACACTATATAATGATCAAGGGATCAATCCAAGAAGAAGATATAACAATCGTAAATATATATTCACCCAACATAGGAGGACCTCAATATGTAAGCCAAATGCTTACAGCCATAAAAGAGGAAATCAACAGTAACACGATAATGGTGGGGGACTTTAACACCCAACTTACACCAATGGACAGATCATCTAGACAGAAAATTAATAAGGAAACACAAACCTTAAATGACACGTTGGATCAGATGGACTTAATTGATATTTATAGAATATTCCATCTGAAAGCAGAATACACTTTCTTCTCAAATGCACATGGAACATTCTCTACAACAGATCACATCTTGGGCCACAAATCAAACCTCAGTAAGTTTAAGAAAATTGAAATCATATCAAGCATCTTTTCTGACCACAATGCTATGAGATTAGAAATAAATTACAGGAAAAAAACTGTAAAAAAACACAAACACATGGAGACTAAACAATATATTACTAAACAACCAATGGATCACCGAAGAAATCAAAGAGGAAATCAAAAAATACCTAGAGACAAATGACAACAAAAACATGATGATCCAAAACCTATGGGATGCAGCAAAAGCAGTTCTAAGAGGGAAGTTTATAGCAGTACAATCTTACCTCAGGAAACAAGAAAAATCTCCAATAAACAGCTTAACCAGGCTTCCCTGGTGGTGCAGTGGTTAAGCATCTGCCTGCCAATGCAGGGGACACGGGTTCAAGCCCTGGTCTGGGAAGATCCCACATGCCACAGAGCAACTAAGCCCGTGTGCCACAACTACTGAGCCTGCGCTCCGCAACAAGAGAAGCCACCACAATGAGAAGCCCATGCACTGCAACAAAGAGTAGCCCCTGCTCGCCGCAACTAGAGAAAGCCTGTGCATGGCAATGAAGACCCAACGCAGCCATAAATAAATTAATTAATTAATTAAAAAAAACCAAAAACAAAAAACAGTTTAACCTTACACCTAAAGCAACTAGAGAACAAACAAAACCCAAAGTTAGTAGAAGGAAAGAAATCACAAAGATCAGAGCAGAAATAAATGAAATATAGATGAAGAAAACAGTAGAAAAGATCAATGAAACTAAAAGCTGGTTCTTTGAAAAGATAAACAAAATTGATAAACCTTTAGCCAGACTCATCAAGAAAAAAAGGAGAAGACTCAAATCAATAATATTAGAAATGAAAAAGGAGGGAACTCCCTGGCAGTTAGGACTCTGCACTTCCACTGCAGAGGGCACAGGTTCAATCCTGGTCAGGGAACTAAAATTCCCACATGCCGTGCAGTGTGGCCAAATAAATAAATAAATCATAAAAGACTACTACAAGCAACTATATACCAATAAAATGGACAATTTAGAAGAAGTGGACAAATTCTTGGAAAGGTACAACATTCCAAGACTGAACCAAGAAGAAATAGAAAACATGAACAGAATAGTCACAAGTACTGAAATTGAAACTGTGATTTAAAAACTTCCAACAAACAAAAGTCCAGGACCAGATGGTTTCAAAGAGGAATTCTATCAAATATTTAGAGAGGAGTTAATACCTATGCTTCTGAAAATCTTTCAAAAAATTGCAGAGGAAAGAACACTCCCAAGCTCATTCTACAAGGCCACCATCACCCTGATACCAAAACCAAAGATACCACACAGAAAAAATTAAAGGCCATTATCACTGATGAACATACATGTAAAAATCCTCAACAAAATACTAGCAAACCAAATCCAACAACACATACACCGTGATCAAGCGGGATTTATCCCAGGGATGCAAGGATTCTTCAATATTCACAAATCAATCAATGTGATACACTACATTAACAAACTGAAGAAAAAAACCATATGATCATCTCAATAGATGCAGAAAAAGCTTTTGACAAAATTTACCACTCATTTATGATAAAAACTCTCCAGAAAGTAGGCATAGAGGGAACTTACCTCAACGTAATAAAGGCCATATATGACAAACCCACAGCAAACATCATTCTCAATGGTGAAAAACTGAAAGCATTTCCTCTAAGATCAGGAACAAGACAAGGATGTCCAGTCTCGCCAATTTTATTCAACATAGTTTTGGAAGTCCTAGGCATGGCAATCAGAGAAGAAAAAGAAATAAAAGGAATCCAAACTGGAAAAGAAGTAAAACTGTCACTGTTTGCAGATGACATGATACTATACATAGAAAATTCTGAAGATGTTACCAGAAAACTACTAGAGCCCATCAATGAATTTGGTAAAGTTGCAGGATACAAAATTAATACATAGAAATATTTTGCATTCCTACACACTAACAACGAAAGATCAGAAAGGGAAAGGAAACAATCCCATTTACCATCACATCAAAAAGAATAAAATACCTAGGAATAAACCTACCTAAGGAGGCAAAAGACCTGTACTCAGAAAACTATAAGATACTGATGAAAGAAATCAAACATGATATAAACAAATGGAGAGATATACCAGTTCTTGGATTGGAAGAATCAATATTATCAAAATGACTATACTACCCACAGCAAGCTACAGATTCAATGTAATCCCTATTAAATTACCAATGGCATTTTTCATAGAATTAAAAGATTTTACAATGTGTATGGAAACACAAAAGACCCTGAATAGCCAAAGCAATCTTGAGAAAGAAAAACGGAGCTGGAGGAATCAGGCGCCCTGACTTCAGACTATACTACAGAGCTACAGTTATCAAAACAGTATGGTACTGGCACAAAGAAATATAGATCAATGTAACAGGACAAAATGTCCAGAGATAAACCCACACACCTGTGGTCACCTAATCTATGACAAAGGTGGCAAGAATATACAGTAGAGAAAAGACAGTCTCTTCAATAAGTGGTGCTGCAAAAAGTGAACAGCTATATGTAAAAGAATGAATTAGGACACTCCCTAACACCATACATAAAAATAAAGTCAAAATGGGCTAAAGACCTAAATTTAAGGCTGGATACTGTAAAACTCTTAGAAGAAAACATAAGCAGAACACTCTGACACAAATCACAGCAAGATCTTTCTTGATCCACCTCCTAAAGTAATGAAAATAAAAATAAATGGGACATAATTAAACTCAAAAGCTTTTGCACAGCAAAGGAACCATAGACAAAACGAAAAGACAATCCACAGAATGGGAGAAAATATTTGCAGATGAAGAGACCAAAAAGGGATTAATTTCCAAAATATACAAACAGCTCATGCAGCTCAATATAAAAAAAAAAAGATCAAAAAATGAGTGGAAGACCTAAATAGACATTTCTCCAAAGACGACATACAGATTGCCAAAAAGTACATGAAAAGATGCTCAGCATCACTAGTTATTAGAGAAATGCAAATCAAAACTACAATGAGGTATCACCTCACATCAGTGAGAATGGGCATCACCAAAAAATCTACCAACAATAAATGCTGGAGAGGGTGTGGAGAAAAGGGAACCCTCCTATACTGTTGTTGGGAATGTAAATTGGTACAGCCACTATGGAGAACAGTATGGAGGTTCCTTAATAAACTAAAAATAGAGCTATCATATGATCCAGCAATCCCACTCTTGGGCATATATGTGGAGAAAACCATAATTCAAAGAGATACATGCACCCTGATGTTCACTGCAGCACTATTTACAATAGCTAGGACATGGAAGCAACATAAATGTCCATCAAAAGAAGAATGGATAAAGAAGATGTGGTACATATATACAATGGAATATTACTAAGCCATAAGAAGAATGAAATCATGCCATTTGTAGCAACATGGATGGACCTAGAGATTGTCATGCTGAGTGAAGTAAGTCAGAAAGAGAAGGACAAATATCATATGATATCACTTATATGTGGAATTTTTAAAAATGGTACAAATGAACTTATTTACAAAACAGAAACAGACTCACAGATTAGAAAACAATCTTATGGTTACCAGGGAGAATGGGGGATAAATTGGGAGATTGGGATTGACATATACACAGTATTATATATAAAATAGATAATTAATAAGGATCTATTGTATAGCACAAGGAACTCTACTCAATACTGTATAATGACCTATGTGAGAAAAGAATCTAAAAAAGAGAGGATATATGTGTATCTATAACTGATTCACTTTGCTGTACAGCAGAAACTAACACAATATTATAAATCAACTACACTCCAATAAAAATTTTAAAAGTAAAAGTAAAGTAAAAAAACATAGTAAAAAAGCATAACTACAATAATCTTATTGGTTACATGATATAAAAAATATGTAAACTATAACATCATAACCTAAAACGTGAGGGGGAAGAGAAGGAAAAGCGTAAAGTTTAGGAATGCTATTGAAGTTGTTATCACTTTAAAATAGGGTGTTATAATTTTAAGATATTTTATGTAAGTGTCAGGGTACCCACAAGGGAGATTTACCTGTAGTAATTACGCAAAAGAACATGATAAAGAAGTCGAAGCACACTGAAACCAAAAAACATCAAAACACACACACACACACACACACACACAAAGACAGCAGTATAAGAATAATGGATCTACAAAAGCCAGAAAACAATTAACAAAATGGCAGTTTTAAGTCCTGACCTATCAATGATTACTTTAATAATTAGATTCTCCAATCAAAAGACACAGAATGGCTGAATAATTATAAAAACAAGATCCAATGATATGCTGCCTACATGAGACTCACTTTAGCCTTAAAGCACACAGACTGAGAGTGAAAGGATACTTCAAGCAAATGGTAACAACAACAACAACAACAAAAGAGGTAGCTATCAGACTTATCAGACAATGGTATAGCAGTAGCTATCAGTTACTTAGACAAAACAGACTTGAAATGAAAAATGGTAAAAAGAGAAAAAGGTCATTAATGATAAAGCGATCAGTACATCAGGAGGATATAACAGTTGTAAATATTTGTGCACCCAACATTGAAGCACCTAAATATGTAAAGCAGAAACTAACAGAGCTAACAGGAGAGATAAACAGCAATACAATAGTAGTTGGGGACTTTAATACCCCACTCTCAACAATGGAGAGATCATCCACACAGAGACTCAATAAGGAAACAGTGGATTTGAACAACACAATGGAGCAAATGGACCTGACATACAGAACACCATAGATAACAGCAGAATTCACATTCTTCTCAAGCACACATGGAATACTTTCTAGGACAGACCATATATTAGGCCACAAAAGAAGTCCTGGAAAATTTAGGAAGATTGAAATCACACCAAGTATCTTCTCTGACTACAATGGTATGAAAGTAGAAATCAATAACAGAAGGAAAACTGGAAAACTCACAAATACATGGAAATTAAGCACTCTCCTGAACAACCAATGGATCAAAGCATAAATTAAAAGGGAAGTAAAAAAATGTGTTGAGACAAATGAAATTGGAAACACAACATACTAAAACTTACAGGATGCAACAAAAGCCATTGTAAGAGGGAAGTTCATAGCAATAAATGCCTACATTAAGAAACAAGAAAGACTGCAAACAACCTAACTCTATGCCTTAAGCAACTAGAAAAAGCAAATTGAGCCTAAAGTTAGCAGAAGGAAGGAAATAATAAAGATTAGAGCATAAATAAATGAAATAGAGAACAGGAAAATAATAGAATTAACAAAACTAGGAGTTATTTCTTTGAAAAGATAAAATTGATAAACTTTTAGCTAAATTAACCAAGGAAAGAAGAGGACACAAATCAAAAAAATTATAACTGAAAAAGGAGATGTTACAATGGATACCACAGAAATACAAAGGATCATGAGGCTTCTATGTAAAACTACATGCCAACAAACTGGATAACCTAAGAGAAATGGACAAAATCTTAGAAACATACAACTTACCAAGACTGAATCAGAAAGAAACAGAAAATCTGAACAGGCCAGTTATTAGTAAAGAGATTGAATGAATAATGAAGAAAAAATCTCCCAGTGAAGAAAAGGTCGGGATCAGATGACTTTATGGGTGAATTTTACCAAACATTTAAAGAAGAATTAACACCAATCCTTCTCAGACTCTTCCAAAAAATTGAAGAGGAGGGAACATTCCCAAACTCATTTTACGAGGCCAGCATTACCTGCTACCAAAGTCAGAAAAGGACACTATGAGAAAAGAAAACTACTGGCCGTTATCTTGATGAAAATAGATGCAAAAATTCTCAATAAAGTATTAGCAAATGAAATTCAGTAGCATTTTTTAAAAAATAAATTTATTTATTTATTTATTTTATTTTTGGCCACATTGGGTCTTTGTTGCTGCATGTGGGCTTTCTCTACTTGTGGCGAGCGGGGGCTACTCTTCATTGCAGTGCATGGGCTTCTCATTGTGGTGGCTTCTCTTGTTGCAGAGCACAGGCTCTAGGCACGTGGGCTTCAGTAGTTGTGGTACATGGGCTCAGTAGTTGTGGCTTGCGGGCTCTAGAGCACAAGCTCAGTGGTTGTGGCACACGGGCTTAGTTGCTCCACGGCATGTGGGATCTTCCCGGACCAGGGTTCAAACCCGTGTCCCCTGCATTGGCAGGCAGATTCTTAACCACTGCACCATGAGGGAAGTCCCTTAGTAGCATTTTTAAAGGGATCATTCACCATGATCAAGTGGGAATCATCCCTGGGATACAGGGATGGCAAATCAATATGATACATCATATTAATAGAATGAAAGAAAAATACCATGCAGGAAATGCAGGAAAAAAATTGAAAAAATTCAACATCCATCCATGATTTAAAAAAAACTTTTAACAAATTAGGTTTAAAAGGAATGTAATTTGACATAATAAAGGCCATATATCACAAGCCTAGAGCTAACATCATACTCAACAGTGAAAGGTTGAAAGCTTTTCCTCTAAGATCAGGAACAAGACAAGGGTGCCCATTCTCACTCCTATTCAACATAATACTGGAAATCCTAGCTAGGGCAGTTAGCCAGGAGGGGAAAAAAAGTGGAAAAGCCATCTGAATTGGAAAGGATGAAGTAAAGTTGTCTCTATCTGAAAATGACATGATTTTATATATAGAATATCCTAAGGACTCCACCAAAAAACAGATCTAATCAACAAATTCAGTAAAGTTGCAAGATACAAAATTAACATACAAAAATCAGTAGTTTCTATATACTAACAATAAATTATCTGAAAAACAAATTATCCCATTTACAATAGCATCAAGAGCAATAAAATACATAGGAATAAATTTAACCAAGGAGGTGAAAGATCTCTACATTGAAAACCACAAGACATTAATGAGAGAAATTGAAGAAGCCAGAAATAAATGGAAAGGTATCCCAAGTTCATGGATTGGAAGAATATTGTTAAAATGCCCATACTGCCCAAAGCCATCTATAGGTCAAATGTAATCCCTATCAAGAGTCCAACAGCAGTTATTTTTTTTACAAAAGTAGAAAAAAGCTTTCCTAAAATTTATATGGAACCACAAAAGACCCTGGATAGCCAAAGCAATCCTGAGAAAAGAACAAATTGGGAGGCATCACACTTCCTGATTTCAAGCTATATTATAAAGCTACAGTAATCAAAACAATATGGTATTGGTGTAAAAACAGACACATAGACCAATGGCACAGAATCAAGAGCCTAGAAATAAACCCATGCATATATTGGCAAATAATATTTGATGAGAGCTGAGAATACGCAATGGAGAAAATACAGTTTCTTCAATAAATGGTGCTGGGGAAATAGGATATATCCATGTAAAAGAATGAAACTAGACCCCTATCTTCCCCCACAAAATTAACTTGAAATGGGCTAAAGACTTAAATGTAAGACCAAAGACCATAAAACTCCTAGAAGAAAATATACTGAAAAAGCTCCTTGACATGGGTCTTAGTAGTGATTTTTTTGGATATGACATCTAAAGTATAAGCAACAAAATTAAAAATAAACAAGTGGGACTACATCAAACTGAAAAGCTTCTGCACAGCAAACCATCAACAAAATGAAAAGACAGTTTATGCATTGGGAAAAAATATTTGCGAACTATATATCTGATAAAGGGTTAATATCCAAAATATAAAAAGAATTCATACAACTCAGTAGCAAAATAACCCAAATAATCCAATTAAAAATGGGCAGGAATAGACAATCCAAAGAAGGCCAACAGTTACATGAAAGAGTCTCAACATCACTAATCATTAGGGGAATGAGTTATCACCTCATGCCTGTTAGAATGGCTATCATCAAAAAGACAAGCAATAAATGCTGGCGAGGATTGGGAGAAAAATAAATCCCTGTGCATTATTGATGGGATTGTAAACTGGTACAGCCACTATGGAAAAGAGTATGAAGTCTCCTCTAAAAAAGTTAAAAACAGAGTTACCATATGATCCAGCAATTCCACTTCTGGGAATATACCCAAAGGGAAAAAAACCACTGTCAAAAAGATATCTGCACCCCCATGTTCATAGCAACATTATTTACAATAGCCAAGACATGGAAACAACCTAAGTGTCCACTGATGGATCAATGGACAAAGAAGATGTGATCTCTCTCTCTCTCTCTCTCATACACACACACACACACACACACACACACACACACACACACAAAGGAATATCATTCAGCCATAAAAAAGAAGAAAATCCTGCCATTTGCAACAACATGGATGGATCTTGAGGGCATAATGCTAAGTAAAATAAATCAGACAGAGAAAGACAAATACTGTATGATGATGACATCACTTATATTTAGAACCTTTTTTAAAAAGGGGAGGAGAAAAAAACTTATAGAAAAAGAGATTAGATTTGTGGTTACCATAGGTGTGGGTTAGGGGGACGGGGAACTGGATAAAGGTGGTCAAAAGGTGCATACTTCCAGTTATAAGAGAAGTAAGTCCTGGGGATGTAATGTACAGTATTGTAAATATAGTTAACAAAACTATATTGTATATTTGAAAGTTGCTAAGAGTGGATTTTAAAAGTTTTCATCTTTTTTCAAGAAAAAACTTATAACTGTGGTGATGAATGTTAACTAAACTCGTGGTAATCATTTCTCAATATATACATATATCAGGTTATTATGTTGTACCCCTAAAATTAATACAATGTTACATGTTAATTATATCCCAATAAAGAAAAAGAGTTGGTTTGGAATTTGAGATATGAGTATTAACTTATGATTTTGTGTGTGTGTGTGTGTGTGTGTGTGTGTGTGTGAGAGAGAGAGAGAGAGAGAGAGAGAGAGAGGGAGAGGGAGAGGGAGAGGGAGAGGGAGAGGGAGAGGGAGAGGGAGGGAGAGAGGGAGAGAGAGAGAGAGAGAGAAAGAAAGAGAGAGAGAGAGAGAGAGCCCAGAAACAACATCACACCAGTAGCAATGAGCACATTAAGAGCTAAGATCTTGATTTCAAAATACTGAAAGCAACCACTGGAGAAAAGACTAATTCCAGGTCTGAAATGGGAAAAGTATAAGATGAGCCTAGAAGATCTTGTTGTACCAGAGAGGGCTTGAACACACTCCTAGTTGCCAAATATGAGACAATTTGAGCATCATAATAAATAATGATAGTGATAGATTATAACCTGTTTAGCAAAATAGGAATCTATGAGCCCAAACAGACATAAATAAATTAAAAAATTAATGCGGGAGAGGAGAAAGCTCTTTATAGTAGCAAGGCAATAAGAATATAGAAGAAATGATGAAGTTTGGTAGTCATCAATGGATGCTAAAACCAGTGGGTAAATTTTTTATGGGGAACAGCATATTTACCTAGTCTCAAAGTATTTCCCAATAAACTACTAATTACAAAGAGAAAAAGAATAACTTTACAGTGGAAGAATTGGGCAGACATTATCTAACCTAAGGATCAAATTTAACATCACCAACATTGGGACAAACCTCCACCCTGTGGCAAGATGTTTTCAACTTATTGTCAAGTTGCTCAGAAAATGCACGTGTGCACTCATGCACACACACAGATTGATAAAGCAAATGAGACAAAATGTAATTAGCAAACAGCGGTATAAGGGCTTTCCTTGAACTATTCTTGCTTGCAACTTAAGTTTGAAATTGTATCAAAATAAAAAGTTGCCAAAAAAATGTTGGAAAAGATGCTGGGAGAAAATTTTCCGTGGGTCTTCCATGTTTCTCTCTATCTTGTGAGCAGAGGCACTGATAGCTTTTGTCCCAGTCTAACTTTTCAAGGATATTTGTAAAGTTAAAGAGCCTTAGAGATTGTATCCCCTTCTGGTGCAAAGGACAAGTTTGTTTACTGTCAAGTATAATAACATAATGTCTCCCTCCAGGGCAAAGTTTGGGCAGGATTGCTTGTCGTCCATTTAAAGATTCAGATCCCCTAAACTTAAGGTTCCTCAGCTTTGAGGCACATCTACTGTGTGCACAGCACGCACCTAGACCCCTTTGTGTCACTCTTTGAGACTTTGGGGGCGAGAGGAACCAATGGAATCATGAAGCTCCATGCTGCCAGATGTCCCATGAATAATAAAATCCTTTGTCTCTGACCTTGGAGTCTTACATCTTCTGCCAGCAACCAGGAAACTGTGACAAGCTAACTTCTTGATTTGCAAGTGGGGGGAAATCTCAGAACCATCACAGTTCTTAGCAAAAAGAAATGTAAAAACAAGAACTGTCAACCAATTTGACAAATGTTGATATGTGTTGTTCTATATTAGCAGACACTTAATGGAAGGCATGGGGGAAAAATATCAATATATGTGGGGGAAGTGTGGCTAGAGAGGAGTCTGGAAGAAGTAGAGAACTGGTGTCAATCAACAGTGAAAGGAGGAGGGAACAAAGGGGGCAGAACAGTCATCAGGGAGCAATGATTAAGATCAGAATTCTGAGATTTACAGTAATAGAAGCAAGTGTCCTGAATCAGTAACATCAGTGAAAATTCGTTTGGGGCGTTATTTTTGGGCACTGTTTGCTTGTTTATTTCTCATCACATATGTACACATAAAATACAGACTGGAGAAAATGTCTCCATTTGGGATTTTAAGATAACTGAGGCCAGAGAAAGTGACTATT
Organism: Balaenoptera ricei; assembly: GCF_028023285.1. Taxonomy (NCBI): domain Eukaryota; kingdom Metazoa; phylum Chordata; class Mammalia; order Artiodactyla; family Balaenopteridae; genus Balaenoptera; species Balaenoptera ricei. Next base: position 15,782,148 of record NC_082658.1, on the reverse strand, counting down.
TCTTTATTTTGCCCCTAGTAGCATATAACTCAGTGGTTGGTCCAATAAATATCTTTTAATTGATTGATTCTATAAGAAATAGCCCCCTGGGGGCTTCCCTGGCGGCGCAGTGGTTGAGAATCTGCCTGCCAATGCAGGGGACACGGGTTCGAGCCCTGGTCTGGGAAGATCCCACATGCCGCAGAGCAACTAGGCCCGTGAGCCACAACTACTGAGCCTGCGCGTCTGGAGCCTGTGCTCCGCAACAAGAGAGGCCGCGATAGTGAGAGGCCCGCGCACAGCGATGAAGAGTGGCCCCCGCTCGCCGCAACTAGAGAAAGCCCTCGCACAGAAAGGAAGACCCAACACAGCCATAAATAAATAAATAAACAAACAAACAAACAAACCCAAAGTTAAAAAAAAAAAAAGAAATAGCCCTCTTTTTGCACTGGTAGTAATGGTAGAAAATGAGTTTTCATGAATCCCCTTCTTACTATTTTACTAAAAAGTACTTTTTAAAATTCACATTATAAAATAAATGTTTATTGTTAAAGAGAAAATAATAAAGAAAAAATTTAGATCACCCTCATTATACTATTCAGAGAAAAATCACCATTAATATTTTAGCTTATTTTCACTTCGTACAAAATTTAAATTCTATGGTATATAACTTTCTATCTTGCCTTTTTAACCCAACATTATATTAAACTATTTTTACATCATTAAATTTTCTTTGAAAGCATGACTTTGATGGCTGCATAATATTATAGCTAATGAATCTACTATCATGTATCTGTAATTATCTTTCTGGGTTTTGTCATTTAAACTGTTTTTAATTTTTTGCTTTTATGGGATAAACTCTGATTATTTGGTTAGGATTAATTTCCATGCGTGGGATTACTGGATGAAGTCATTATAAACTAGCTTTCTATAAAAGTTCTGCTACTTTGCCATTCCATATAGAAACTTTCTGGTATGTATGTTACCTGGCAAAATCTTAACCAAATTTAAATAACCAAATTTAAGTAAAAACATGTGTTTTAATTTGTGTTCATTATTAGTGGCTTATATTTTAGAATATAAGTATTAATCAAAACAGTATGGTATTGTCACAAAAACAGACACATAGATCAATGGAGCAGAATAGAGAGCCCAGAAATAAACCCATGCATATATTATCAATTAATTTATGACAAAGGAGCCAAGAATATACAATGGAAAAAGGACAGTCTCTTCAATAAATGGTGTTGCAAAAACTGGACAGCCACATGCAAAAGAATGAAACTGGACCCCTATCTTACACCATACAAAAGAATTAACTTCAAAATGGATTAAAGACTTGAATGAAAGACCTGAAACCATAAAACTTTTAGAAGAAAACATAGGCGATGAGCTCCTTGACATTGGTCTTGGTGATGAAAAAGTTTTGGATTTGACACCAAAAGCAAAGGCAACAAAGGCAAAAATCAAGTGGGACTACATCAAACTAAAAAGTTCCTGGTACAACAAGGGAAACCATCAGCAAAATGAAAAGGCAACCTACCAAATGGGAGAAAATATTTGCAAGTCATATCTCTGGTAAGAGATTAATATCCAGATTAATATCTGGTAAGAGATTAATATGTGGAGAAAAGGGAACCCTTGGTGCACTGTTGGTAGAAATGTAAATTGGTGTAGTCCCTGTGGAAAACAGTACAGAGGTTCCTCACAAAATTAAACATAGAACTACTGTATGATCCAGCAATTTCACTTCCAGGCGTTTATCCAAAGAAAAGGAAAACACTGACTTGAAAAGATACATGCACCCCCCCCCCCCATATTCACTGCAGCATTATTTACAATAGCCAAGATATGGAAGCAACCTAAGTATCCATCGATGGATGAATGGATAAAGAAAATGTGATATATATATATGGTAGAATATACTCAGCTATAAAAAAAGAAGGAAATTTTGCCATTTGCAACAACATGGATGGACCCTGAGGGCATTATGCTAAGTGAAATAAACTGGACAGAGAAAGACAAATACTGTATGATCTCACTTATACATGGAATCTAAAACAAAACAAAATAGAACAAAAAGTGAACTCATAGATACAGAGAAGAGATTGGTGGTTGCCAGATGTGGAGGGTGGGAATGGCTGAAATGAGTGAAGGAGGTCAAAAGGTATAAACTTCCCGTTATAAAATAAATTAGTACTGAGGATGTAATGTATAGCATGATGATTATGTTTAATAATACTCTATTGCATATTTGCAAGTTGCTAAGAAAATAGATCTTAACGGTTCTCATCACAAGAAAAAAATTGTAACTATGTATAGTGTTAACAAGACTTATTGTGGTGATGGTTTTACAATATATAAAACTATCAAATCACTGTGTTGCACACCTGAAGTTAATATATATTATATAATGTTATGTCAGTTATATGGCAATGAAAATAAATATTTAAATATGACAAAGTAAGGAATACAATTCACATTAAGTGGGCATTTTTTCTGTGAAAAGAAATTTTTAAGGGAAACATGACATCCTTCTTTCTAATCTTTGTTATCAAAACAGCTTACTCTAACCCTGTTCTTATTTTTAAAAATTACAATTATTGACATTTGTATTCTTTCACAACTTATCTGTTCGTGTCCTTTGCCTAACTTTTTTTTTACTGAGACATTAATGATTATGTCATTGATTTGTAAGAATGCTTTAAATATTAAGATTGTTAACCTTTTCTCCATAATTGTCACAAACTGTGTTATTACTGCCTTTTAAATTTTTTGTGGCTTTTTTTTTTTGATATGCAGAAGTTTGAATTTTTATGTAACCAAATCTATCTTCTATGTTGTGTGTTTTTAAACTATTTTAAAACCTGGAATATATGTGGTACAAATTCTGATGGGAAGCTCTAACTTATTTTTTTCCCCCAATAATTAACCATTTCCCTCAGTATGAATTACTGAATAGACTTTCCCCTGTTAATTTGAGATACACTTTTAATCATATCTAAAATTCTTATTATGGAGAAGTGGCTCTTAGTATTTCTTCTGTCTCCACAAAATTCAAACTCACAACATGCAGTGATTTACAAGGAGGGTTGTAAATGGAGGCATACTAGAATTTCCAATGAATGGCACGCATTGTTTGAAAAAGCCCCTCTTTTTGAAAATCACTGCATTGGGAGTCACATAAACTATTTCATTGATCTAGTTATACATTCTTGTGTTTTATTTATTGTAGCCTTATAGCATGCTTTCATTTCTGCTAGAATTAGCCTTTTTCTTCCAAAAATTTATTGGTTATTTTTGCTTGTTTATTCCTTTATATGAAGTTTAAAATTCCTTTGTTAAGCACCTTCTTACTAGGAGAGTAATTCTAATTATATTAAATGCGAATGTTAATCTGTAAAGCATTGGCATTTCCTCCATATTTAGACTTAATAACTTTTTGTGTCTTCCAGTAATATTGTACGCTTTTCTTCATATAGGTTATTACCTGAAACTTTATCCTATACTAGGTCTTAGTTTATTTTTGGATCCTACTCACCATCCAAGTTTCACTCACTTTTGCCTTTTACTCACTCTCCTATCTAGACAGGTTCCATGATTTTCAGTAATTTAATATGAGGCAGCGTGGTATAAACCGGTGGCTCTCAAACTTTAGTGTGCATCAAATCACCTGAAGAGCTTGTTAAAACACAGATGCTCTGATTTAATAGTTCTAGAATTGGGTCCAAGAATTTGCATCTCTAACAAGTCCTCAGGTGATACAGATGCTGCTGGTCCAGAGATTACACTTTGAGAACCACTGGTATAGACCAATGCTTCTCAAAGCATTTGTATGCTTTAATGTGCATACAAACTTCCCAAGCACCTTGTTAAATGCAGATTCTGATTTAGTAGGTCTTCACCAGGACCTGCGATTCTTCACTTCTAACAAGCTCCCAGATAATTCTCCTGCTGCTGGTTCACACACCATATTTTGAGTATCAAGGGAATAGAATGAAGAGTCTGGACTCTGAATTCTGGCAGAACTGAGTTTGAATCCTAGTCTACGCTTATTAATTGATGACCTTGAACAAAGAAGTTCTTTTTCTTAGCTCAACTTTCTTATCAGTAAAATACTTTATATTAAACCAAGAACAATAAAACTTATTTTATGAAATGATACTGCCTGGCACATAACAAGCACTTAGTACAAAGTTGTTCTCTGCCCCATATCTCAGAATTATATCTGCCCTACAGAATACTGATTCAGTACCAGAGTCAAACCAAAGCCCTAGAGCTTTTGTTTACAGTCTAATCACAGACCCCTTAACTTGAATGTCTAAGGTAGTATTATTCAAACTGTGTTCTATTGTGTTCTTTACAGTTCTGTGATGAAATTTGGGAAACAGTTCTATAGTTCATTTCCCTCATGATGCACATGAACACATTTTAAAAATCTGCATTAAAGAAATCTGTGTAATTTTAAGATATTATATTTTTCAGTTCTAGAATTTCTATTTTTCTGCTGAGATTTCGTATCTTTTCATTCACTGTGAGCTCACTTTCTTTTATAATCCTTGGACATTGAGAATAATACACTGTAGACACTCTGAATTCTATCATGTTCCTTTAAAGAGTTTTCAGTTTTTGTTTTAGCAGAAAGATAACGTGGCTGAACTCAAATTGCAAACTATCTTCCCTGAGAAGGGCATCAACTAAAATCTCAGTTTATTTATTTTAGTCTTAGCTGGGCTGCTTGGAGTCTGCCCCATGCATGCATGGTACAAATATCAGACAGAGACTTGGGCAGAGTTTATATCAAGAATGTGGGCCTCCCCCTTTCTGGTTCTCTCCTTTCTGAAATGCCTCCCGTTTTCTAGCTGCTGTGGTCACCCAGAACTGTGTCTTCTAGTTCTTCAACTCAGTAATACTGAGTTTCTATTTGAATTTTAGCCACTCTGCTTGGCACAGCTGTCTGTAGGGGCCTGCTTTACGCAAAGGCCAACAGCTATAAAAATGGGAAGTTCATCCCATGCCATCCCCTTCTTCATAGTGTTGGCCACGTTCAGTATCTGCTTGCATTCAGTTTTTCCAGTTTTTGTTTATAGTTTTCAAGAATTATATTTTCTCAAGAATTTAGCTTTCCTCTGCAGAAGCGTTGGTCTAACATGAGCTCCTGGGCCATCACTGGAAGTGGAACCTGTATAATTTCTTTGATCTAGGATTCCCGAAAGAGATTCCTCATTTGGTAGAACCTTATGACTATATCACAGGCCTTAGTATTTCACAGAACTCATTTTGGGAGATGCTATTCTAAGATTTTTATCCTGGGAGACTTAAAAAGTGATGATAAAATTAACAGATTAGATAGTTAAGAAGCAAAATGGGTTTTGAGGGAAAGATGATGGAAATTAACTTGAGAAATGCATTAAAAATGCAATCTTTCTCTTAATATTCTCTGAGGGAAGAGTGGTGGTTTTCCATGATAATGCTCTCAGAAATTAGGGATGTACCCCCAAATTACTTTATTCCTCTTAATCTATTAGGCAGCTGAGATCCACAAGTTTTTCTCAACTCTTCTTGAACCTGTTTATATTTTCAACTATTATTTAAGGTCATAGTTAACTCGAAAACAAAACGTTTGTTTGGGAGAATTAAGGCCCGTAATTTTGTTTTGCTTGAAGTTCTTATGGCCAAATGTTGAGAGCAGGTCATAATGGATCTACACAAAGAGGTAAATAATAGCAAATACTATATGGAATCCACACAACCAAAATTCTCAAATAACTACCTTTTTGTTCTTCTGGCCTCTCATTTTATTAGAAAAAGCAATTAATTAAATAATTTGATATTAGAATATGACATAGGATCAGTATAGTTGCAGCCTTACCTACTCCTGTTTTATTTTTAACTATGATGTATGTGAAAGTAATAAGATAAAGCTAAGCCATGATAGTTGCTGTTTAGAGAAATCGAACCTGAGATAAAGTGCATTTTTGATCACAATAGAAGATTAAGTTTTTTTCACTATGATTTTACTGTCAAGTAAATTTTGTTATATTCTCTTTCTCTGAAAATTGGCAAACTGTGTGCCATAATGGAACACAGAGGGAGGATCTCAAGCATAGGAACCAGACACTCTGGGGTTTAATAATTATTCAGTGTTGTAAAAATTAAATTAGATAATATTTATGAAATATATACTGTATGTAAAGTACCTAACATAATGCCTGACATTCAGTAAATGTTGGTTTTCTTCTCCTATCTGGTTTTCTGGGACTGCAAAAAGGAAATTCTTTGATACCAAACATGGATAGGAACATTTTACTATTATTTATTTTAACTTTGGACATGGAAAGGAATGAAAGAAATGTGCCTTTCTATTGATAGATCGACAGCCCAGATCCTAAACTGAACCAAAAGTTCCAAAAGGTGAACCTGATCTTGTAATATTTTTAATCCAAATTTTAATGTACTTCATGAGAATTGTTTCCCATCACTTATACCTTTATTCCCAAACTGTCAAAATAGCAACTTCCTACTTAAGTTATATTTATACAAACACATAAAGGGCTTCTTATTAAATTTGCTTTTGGTTGAATTAGATGGAATCTTTTAGAGGAAATAAATCATTCTTACAATAGTGAGGAAGTTGACCTTATGGGCACCTTCCTGAGAATGATGTTTCATTAGTCTTGGATCAGCTTTTGGTGACTGCAAGACAAATCTGAGGTCTGGAAACTCTGAGCAGTTTCTCTCACATTCATACGCCACAGGCTCTCTACCTGGGTCCTAATTTACCTTGACAGTAGCTTACTTTTGTCTTCATTCTTTGTCCCTGTTACATAGACTGGTGTATTTGAGACAAAACAATTAAGAAGGCAGGAGCCGGGAGCTGTCTCCAATCTGAGCATCCTACACAGGTTGAACCTTTAAAGATGAAAATGAAAAAGAAGCTGTCCACTATGGTCCATTGTGAAAGAGGTCTTTTGGCTCTCATCTCACAAATGGAGCAGAATAAAAAATGGGAGGAATGGAGTGAGATGGGGGAGGGTAGGCAGAAATTATGAGACAGGAGGTTAGGCCCTTGGTTTCTCAGCCCACAAATCCTGGCTATGATTAGATATGGGTGCATGAACTTTCCAAAGATGGCTGGAGAAGAAATCACCTGCGAACTGCATTCTGCTGGTTGGATTTGGAAGGAGTAGGTTTTACCCAAGACCTCAATTTTTTACTGCAGATACATGTGCCAGCACCAGAGGAGACTGATGGTAACCAATTGTCTATGTGCTGTTGTTAGTGCCTCTTTCCTGCTGTGCTGGGCTATGTAATTACTGGAGCCCTTGAGAATGCTGATTGTCAATGTGAGTAATTTCACATCCCATCCATTTAGTGAAAAGATGTGAAAGTTGATCTTGCTTCTGCGGTAAGACTGGAACCAGAACGCAGGCTACAAATGCCTTGGAAATAAATATGTGCCCATCATTGTTTTCATTAGGTGTTGCTGTAGCCCAGCCTCCAGGGAAATGAACTCTAGTCCGGCTGTCTTTCTGGAGAAGTCCAGATGTATTCTCAGTCTTGTGAAGTAGGCTGTCAGTTTCATTTATTGTTAAATTTTTGTAGTGGTTGTCAAGTTAGATGTTGGCAGCCTCGAAGAGCACAGTTCTCTGTTTTATCCTCAGACAGGGGACATTGTAATTTGACACTTACTGCCAAAGAGGAACTCACCCTTGCAATTCAGCTTATTGTTTTGTTTTCCCTTACAGGCTTTTTATGGTTTCAAAATTCTTCTTAAAAGGGCAGCAAAATTAACCTTACATAGTATTTCTTGGATTGCTTTTTAACAATGGCAAGAAGGCCAAAGCTTCTAGTCTTGACAGAAGTGGTTTCTTTACAACTTGCTTTTATCTTGCCAGAATAAGAAACTTAAAAATGTGTTTTCATTATAGCTAAAGACCATGTTTTAGCTGATATCTCCTGCAAGGAGAGAACAACCTGCAACCTCGATGATTATGTCTCTCTTTAGCTTTCTGCTCCTAAGGCAAAAAGTAGGTTTGTTTGTGTTTTATAGAGGACTTCTGCTTCAATTAGCACATTTAACATATCAAAAAGAATTTGTATGGCCATAAGTTCTGCATTTCACTGCAAGGAATCAGACTTTTAAAATGACATCTATTTACCAAGAGCTGTAATCAAGATGAAAATCTTTATCTTAAAATTTAACTTTGGAGGGACTTCCCTGGTGCGCTCTAGAGCCCTTGAGCCACAACCACTGAGCCTGTGCACCTAGAGCCTGTGCTCCACAACAAGAGAAGCCACTGCAATGAGAAGCCCAGTCACCACAACGAAGAGCAGCCCCCGCTCGCCGCAACTAGAGAAAGCCCACACGCAGCAATGAAGACCCAACGCGGCCAAAAAAATAAATAAAATAAAATAAAATAATTTAACTTTGGGAACAGAAGGCAACAAAACAAAACAAAACAAAAAAACCCACCCATAACAGAAACTATTTTTCAACTCTTTTTTCCTTGCAGGTGACACTAGCCCGACTTTGATCTACAGACATGAAATCATCTGCAGGCTGTGCCCAGTGCCAAACTACTGAATTCTTTTGACCAAAACAGTGGTTTTGTGCAGCCTTACAGATGCAGGCTAAATAGCTTCAGAGTTGGCCTGAGTCTTCACAAACAGGTCAGAGCAGATTTGAGTTACACAACCCCTGCAGAAAGAGCCTCTTCCCCTGTGGCCAGCTGGAGAGTTTACATCTGTCAATTACTTCCTTCAGGGCCTGGCTCAAGATTCATTTCCTCCAAGACTCCCTCTTTCAGGAACTTCCCGCCCTCAGCCATTCCCTTATACCACATATGCTGATTACTCGTCTGATGTTCTCTGTTCTGCTCTGCCATGGCACTGTGATGTCTTACCTCGTGACCATTCTCTAAATTTTTACTTTATCCTTCAGCTAAATTAAAACTGCCTTGAAATTAGGACCTGTCTACTACCTCTTTTGTGTACTTCTATAGCATTTAAGTATAGTGCTATAGGTACATAGTTTCTTAATAAAGGAGGAAGGTTTCGTGGTGGTTGTGTTGGAGTTGGGATCCTGCCTTTGCCTTCTGTTCCTGAAAACCAGACTCACCGCTTCCACTTCATGGGATTTTCCCAGACTGCTCTGGTGATGGCATGCCACCCTGGCCTATTTCTCTCTGCTCTGACCCCAGAAATCTGTCACAAGTTTCTCTCCTAACATCTCATGAATTTGATTTTTCCAAAGGTTAGACTGTCCATAATCAAGATGGTAAGTAAGGGTAGGGAGGCAGGGAAGAGTGAGGTCTGCAAAGAGTGATATTCAGTGGAGAGCAGAGGACCCAAGAAGGCATGGGAGCAAACCTGTAAGTGTTGGGAGAATCGTGGGGGGAACAGGTAGTTGGGATATGACATGGCAAAGAGCTTAAACTCTTCACAGGCAGCTCAGGTTGAGGAGGGGCTGGGGAAATTTAGAGCAAAAGTGTTCCGAATCAATGCTGATTTGAAGAATAGTTAGAGATGCAGTTAAAGCATCTCTGAAATAACGATTATAAGGCCTCACACATTCCTAAGGGATACATGACAATGTGCCGGGGGAAATATGAAGCCACAGGATAAACAAGGCACTTTTTCTGGAATGTCTATTTTACTAAACAATTTTGGAATCTTTCAGTCGCACATGAACTAGCTTAAGCAAACCTACCGCCCGTTTCTTGGAGGGGCTCACTTGTCTGGGAAGCCCATGAAGCTTCAGATGTGGCTGGATATACAGGGGCTCCAATGATGTCAGAATTCTAGCTCTCTTTCCATCTTTCTGCTCTGCTTGGCCTCGTTCTATATGCAGGCTCTCTCCAACTTGCACTTAAGCTGATTGCTGGCAACTCGGGATCCTTATTTACCTTACTTAGCCAACCACAAGAAGGAAAAGAACTTCTTTCTCCTTATATCCATACACCTATGAAAAGACACTGCAGCTGTGCCTTGCTTGAGATATGTGCCAGTGGGGTACCATGACTGCTAGGAAATTGGTGCCTTCCCTAGTCCATGTCAGCATCTCAGCCCTGTGACAAGGGATCAAAGCCATTATGAATAACAGCTCCCTGGCAATGATGCAATAGGTGAACAGTGATTTCCCCCAAGGAAAGGATGCTGGCACACAAAACCGTCAGGTCTACTACACTCAATGTCCAATCATTTAAAACATTTTATATTCAAATAAACCCACTTTGGGCTACCAGCAGGGTTAGGGGTATGCGGTTTAACTTTTTCTGCCGGTATCGGAACTTTCATGAAAACGTTTGGAGAGCACTGATCCGTACACATTGCTTTTTCAAGCCACAGCTACTGTGTTAGTTGTGACTGTCCTTATCACACAGATGTTATACTTTTCAGATGGAAGTCTGACACTGTAGATGTTGTAAAACTGCAGGGCCTGTGTTTCCAATTTCATAGACAGCATCCATCTCTTCGCCCCACAGACCAAACAGACCTGAACTGTCAGACTTGTGGGCAGCTACAGTAAAAGCCAGTCATGGGCGTTGCCACCCATCTTCATCCCAGTGGAATGGACACCCTAGAAAGTGATAGAAGGGATGAGAAAGGACTGGAAAAGACACAGGAAAATGTACATAAGTATTAAAAAAAAATAGTGGCATGGAGGAGGACATGGGGTCCCAGTGCTCCAATCTGACCAGCACATGCTTGACCTGCCTAGCACTCAACCTACCGTGGTTTCATGCTCCCCAAATTGAGGCAGAACCCGAATGGAGGAGCCGCAGACACATCAGTGCCCCCCACCCTTATCCCTTTGCCTATCACTTCCAGTACAAGACGACCAGACTCCTGATCGCCAACATCTGCATTTCCCTGTCTGAGGGTGTTCTCTGGCTGCTAGTGTGGCTGGCTGGAAGTACCCGGATATTATCCCCCCAGTGACTGACTGGCCAGAGCTGAAGCAGCACCCCAGCTCCCCATCCCTGGATGGGATTGCTCTGAGGCATGGTCTGCACTGGCTCTCAGCTCTCAGCTCTCAGCTCTCCCGATGGGATTAAGCTCCAGTTGTTCATAGTAGCTGGCTTAGTAACACATCCTTTATTGTCAAGTTTTCCTCCCTTGTGTTACCCACTCCCACACTTACACCACTTAAACTACTTGCACTTGAGTCCTTATCTCAATGTCAACATGTGGAGGTACCCAAGACAAGATGAAGATTTCAGGTAAAGATTCAGGAGTTTTCTTTAGGCTAAGGAAGGCTTTCTGTGGTTCTGGATAGGAATGGTGGGCCTATTATGCAAATATCCACTACTGTCTCTGTTGATTCATTTGGTTATTAACCCTTATGACATTAGGCCTATTCTGAGGTTATAGAACTACCTGGGGGGCCAATATGACCCCGTAACACCTCTATTGGTTAGTTGCTGTTGCACAACAACAGTAACCGACCATAGTAATAATAATCCTTTATTATTACAGTTCATGCATCTAGGGATTGGTTGGAGTTGGCTGATCTAAACTGGGCTTGCTCATTCATGGGCAGTCAGCTGGGGCTCTCTTGCAGGCTGAGCTTAGCAGGGCAACTCTGCTCCACGTGTCTTTCCATCCCCCCTCCTGGGACCAGCCAGCCAGCCTGCCTGGGCACATTCTTCTCTTGGCGATGGCAGAGGTAGAAGAGTAACATGTCCAATGGAGCAAGTGCTTTTATAAGCCTCTATTTGTACCATCTATGTGAATCTTCCTTTGGCCCAAGTAAATTAGATGACCAAACTCAGAGTCAAAGGGTAGGAAAATCTACTCTTCCCCTCTTGGGGAGGATCTGCAAAATCCCATGGCAAGGGGCATGGAGAGAGCAAGGGATGAGGAACTGAGGCCAAATCTACTCAACACCTATTCATTTGTCTTCATAAGTCTTTAACCTTTCTACTCATCTGTCTCCTGGGAGAGTCCTGCAGGAAACACTTGGCTGTCATCTATTTTTGTAACTTTTGTAAATTACATTCTGACTTGCTTAGGAAGGACTTTTATCTATTTCTCTTATACAGTGAACAACCTGTTTTTACACTTTAAAATGGATCCAATAAAGGTGCCCATCTGAACTTGTCTTAGTACTGAACTAATGAATTTGAAGTGAAGTGTGTATTTCAATAGCTGAAGCATGACAGAAAAACCAATTAGCAGCCAGGAGCACTGCTTCAAGACAACACACAAATTTCCAGAAGTGTTTAATTGGAGGATTCCTTTTCATGATGATTCAGACGGCATTATTTCTTAACCTTGACATAGATGATCCTCATGCCTTCCCCAGACATGCTGAAACAGCAGTGAAATGGAAACACCTAGCATCAGTATTCATGCTGCCCTTTTTTGTATTCTCTGCCCATCAGAGGAGTTCAAAAAAAAGAAAAAAAAGATTTATGACTCATTGTTTTCAAGGACACTGCTCCCTCTGCAGTTTTCCAAGCTGTTTTGGGATAAGATTTTCTCCTTGTTTATATACTGCCCACTGAAGTTCTTTTTATATCCTAGGTTTGTATGTTTATGGGCCCATTAGCAAACTTCATAATACTATTTTCTGCCCCTCAGTTGTCTTTGGTGCTTTGAAAGAGACAATACACAAAAGAGAAAGAAAATGTACCTAGATTCAGCCAGTGCCATTAAAAACAATCATATTGTTTGACTCCTTACTCTGATGGTAACCTTTTATAATAGTTCTGTTTCCTCAGATCTGCCTTTTGGGATTGCCTTTGGGCCATTTCTGAAGTGGTAGGTTCCCGGGGTTCTCTAGGGAATTGTCCCATTATCTGTGGGAGCACAGGAAGGAATTTTACAGTAATTCTGCTACAGTGAAACATTTGCCTTGAGGCCAGAATCGAAAATAGCAGCTGGAAGGACATTTGGAAAAGGGGGGGTAGAGGGAGGTGTGGGAGTGCAAGAGAGGTGGAGAGGGAGAGTTTTTCACATTTGGATAAAAACACTAGCTCCAAGGCAAAACTGAGACAGGGCTGGCATCTCCCACCCTTGAAACTATCCCAAACTCAATTTCTCCTCGGGCTTGGCTCTCAAAGCCAGTGATTTCAGTGTCGAGTCGAGCGTGCTGGCCGGGGTCAGCACACTGCTCTTGGCGATGAACAGCGAGCACCAAGATTCCTGGATGTCAGCCAGCAGCACTGGCCTCTCTTCCACCACACCAAGAGGTGCAGAAAGACTGCTGCCCTCCCACAGCAAGTTAGCCTCCAAAACGTACAGCAGCTTCCTGGAGTAACTTGAAATTGAAGGACTAGCGTCAGTCCTCTGAAAACTTGCAGAAGAGATGCTCAACCTTTACCAATAAGTGTCCTTGCAATAAAGGACACAAATTATAGAAGGCGAGGGCAAGAGCCTAAGAGAAATAAACAAAGGAATGTAAACTAGGAACAGAGGCACCTACATCTTCATGGTATAAGAGATCGTAGCAGCTAGTCTGCCAAGATGGCCCCCAGTGAATCATACTTCTCAGCACCAGCCCTTTATGCCCTTGTAAAATTTCCTCCCTTGAATCTGGGTTGCCTTGTGACTTACTTGTCACTACTAGAATATGGCTTAAATGACACTGTGGGTCTTCTGAAGCTAGGTCATAAGAAGCCTTGCAGCTTCTGCTTTGGTCTCCTAGACAAAAGGAGATACTCCCTTGTGACACTCCTTCTCGAACCCAGCCACCAAGCTGTAAGCAGCCCAAGCCACATGGAGAATCCAGGTGCAGACATTCTAGTTGACAACCCAGCTCTGCTCCTTGCTGACAGCCTGCACTGACTGTCACTTCAGATGACTCCAGCTCCAGCTGCCACTGGGCTGCAGCCACATGAGATACCTCAAGAAAAACTGCCCAGTTGAGACCACTGAATGCACAGAACATGAGATAATCAGTTGTTGTGTTAAGCCATTAAATTCAGTGGTTTGTAATCCAGCAATAGGTAACCAGAACAGAAGTTATACATTTACACGCATGGACAGATACACTTATGGATGGATCCATCCATTGATGGATCAACTGAATGGCTTTTTATTTACTGACTTATTAATTTCTCAACAAGTATCTACGGAGCATGCATGTGCCAGGCACTGTGCTAGTCTCTGGGAAGACAGTGGTGAGTAAATTAATTATGGTGCCTGCCTCCGAGGAGCTTACAGTCTACTGGGAGGGAGTGGGGGGGCGGAGATGACAATAAATAAGCAAACATATAAATCATTGTAAAATTATAAATTATGTCAAGTTTTATGATTTAAAAAAAAAAGGGGGGCTTCCCTGGTGGCGCAGTGGTTAAGAATCCGCCTGCCAATGCAGGGGACACGGGTTCAAGCCCTGGCCGGGGAAGATCCCACATGCCGCGGAGCAACTAAGCCTGTGCGCCACAACTACTGAAGCCTGCACGCTTAGAGCCAGTGCTCCGCAACAAGAGAAGCCACGACAATGAGAAGCCCATGCACCACAACGAAGAGTAGTCCCCACTCACCGCAACTAGAGAAAACCTGCGCTCGGCAATGAACACCCAATGCAGCCAAAAATAAATAAATAAAAAAAAGACCATAGTGCAATGCTAGAATAAGAGAGGGAGGCCTGGGTGGTCAGGAAAAGTCCCTCTGAGGTGTGATTTTTCTTTTCTTTTTTTTTTTTTTTGGCCTTGCCACGTGGCATGCGGGGATGGGGATCTCAGTTCCCCAACCAGGGATCAAACCCGCGCCCCCTGCAGTAGAAGCGTGGAGTCTTAACCACTGGACCACCAGGGAAGGCCTGAGGTGTGATTTTTAAGTAGATATCTGAAATATGAGAAGGAGCTAGCCACATTAGGGGTGGGGGTGGGTGCAAAGAACTTTCTAGAATAAGGGAATAATAAGGACCCTAAAGTGGGAAGGAGCTTGGAGTATTGGAAGAACCGAGAGAAAGCCAGTGTAGTTGAGCTGGAGGAATTCTAGGGAGAAACCCTGGAGAGGGAGACCTGGGCCGCACTGGGCAGACTTGCAGGCCATGATGAAGAGTCTGGATCTTCTCCTAAATGCAATGGGAAAGCGTTAAAGGTTTTTAAACAGAGGAGTGACAAGATCCAATTTACATTTTAAAAAGGTCACTCAGGCAGCCTGATTGGAAGAGGGCAAGAGGGGAACCAGGGAGGCCGTCATCCAGGTGAGATGATGGAGGCCTACAACACTCCAGCTGGAGCCCTAAGAGACATCCCACAGCACCTGCTTCCCACTGTGTCATTTGGGTCACCGCTCCTCAAAGAGCCCCAGCAGCATTTGTCCTAAGGCAGGTGTTCTATGGCATGTGCTTCCGATTGATGACAAATGCCACAGGTCCATCAATTCACATCCAGAGAATCTCTGAATTGTTTCAGTGATGAAAATGCTACCCTTGTTCTGGCCTGATAGATGAGCAAGGCTCACAGCTAACCCATCCTGGTGAGAGTGTGTGTCAGGAGTGCTCAACAAGCCTGTTTCCCTCACCCACCTCTCCCCACGCACCCTCATTTCACACAGGACACCACCCCAGGCTGGCTGTGCACCAGGGACTGTAGCAATGCCACCCCCCCCCCCCAAGCCGGCAGCAAATCCTGCATCTTGAGGCACTTGATGTTCCAAGTGCCAATCCATCTGGTTGACCAGATTTACTGCCTGGGTGAAGCTGTCTTTCCTGACCAAGTTGGCTACTGTTACTAGCAGATACTGGGTCCTTGCGCTGTTGTTAAATTAGCTGTGAATAAAGGCAACCAAAGTAACTAAAGCCTACAATCCTCATAGGCTAGAGAAAAACCTGTCAATAGTAATTATTCCCCAGAATTGTCATTACAAAGGTATTTAGCTCTGCAGGCTCAGCTTCTCTCCGACTTTCTCAGGATTTATAGATTGTATTTTCATAGAAACTGCCAGCCACATTTCTGACAAAAAAGAAATTATGCATGTGTGTGTGTGTGTGTGTGTGTGTGTGTGTGTGTGTATGGCAAGCACTAAACTGAGCCCTCAGGGGAATAGATCCCATCACCTATCCCCAACCCACCCCTCAAATCTGCTTCCCCCAGTTCTCCCACTTCCCCCCAGCATCATCTACCCACTGCCTGTCTGGGCGTCGGCCTTGACCCTCCCTCTCCCTATGACCACTCACTGAATCTCTCCCTAAACCATTCACTTTTCTCCCTCTGCCCACTGCTACCCTAGCCCGGGAAGCCTAGGCAGCAAACTCTCTGGTCTCTGCATCCAGACGCCTCCCATCCACTTTCTGCAGCTCTGTTTTTAACTCCCCAGACCCCTCCCTCCCTGCTTCCCCATCATCCCCTCTGCAGCAGCCATACTGATCGACTGTCAGTGCCTCAAATAAGCTTTTTCTGAACACTGGGCCTTCCCGTATACTAAGGAGATGGCAAACTAGGATCTTCGGGCCTGCTGCCTGTTTTGTAAATAAAGTTCCATTGGAACATATCCACACCCATTCATTTATGTTTTGTCTACAATACACATAACAACGTATTGTTACATACAACAGTGGAGGTGAGTAGTTGCAACAGAGGCTGTATGGCTTGCAAAGCCTCAAATATTTACTATCTGGTCCTTCATAGAAAAACTTTGCTGCCCCTGCCACACACGATTCCTTCTGCCTGGAACTCTCTTCATCTTATGTCCTTTTTCCATTTCTAATCCTTCCCTCCCTTCACTTGGTTACATCTGATTATCCTTCAGCTCTTAGCCTAGAAATAACTTCCTTCAGGAAGTCCTCCCTGACCACATCCCATCCTCTGTATATGTTTCCCTAGCACTCTATTGTTGTATCACAACAATAATTACAAGGGCCTACTAGTCTCTCCCTTTAGACTGTAAGCTCCTTAAGGACAAAGACTGGGTCTGCCTTGCAGACCTGCTTCTCCATTAGAGGGCCCTGGGGCAAGAGTATAAAGTCCTGTGTATCATTTGTCTAAATATTTAAGCATTATAAACTACATTATAAACTACAAGCTAGCAAACCATTAAATAAAATAACTTTATACTCTTACCCTGACAAGTATTCCTTCATATATGGTGAAAAATACATATCAAGCTATTATTTTGATATGATTAAAAGCTGGCAAAATATTAGACAATTTAATTATTATTGTGAATGTCTGAGTATTCCACTGATAGACCAGTGTTTAGATGAGTAACGAAAATGACACACAATTTAAGAACTATTGTATTATTTATTTTGTAAAATTTATTTTTGCCTTCGTTTTGGCAAAACCACCAATCATGTTATTATAATCTAGATTTTCACATAATGTGTGTTCAACTGCTTGTAATAATCTAAAGGATTAAAAATAAAATTGTATTAAAAGTAACAAAAAATTTGGATTACTTACATCAAAAAAGTAAATTAAAGTAAAAATAAGGAAAACGTGATTTTATATGTTATTTTTCTTCTAAGTTATTCAAAACCATGCATTAAAAAGGCAAAATCAGGGAATTCCCTGGTGGTCCAGTGGTTAAGACACCGCACTTCCAATGCAAGGGGTGTGGGTTTGATTCCTGGTCGGGGAACTAAGATCCCACATGCCTTGCGGTGCAGCCAAAACATTAAAAAAAAAAAAAAAAAAAGCTAAATTTAAAATTTAATTTTGTGAAAAATTAACGAAATCTTATTAAATATATACATAAAGGATTTCAATTCTAGTGTGCAATGCCTATTAGTTGACAATGTAAAGAATTGGTATCACTCTTCATATAGTATATCTAGACCTACAAATGCACAAATATAATGTAAATTATTTAACATAGTTAATATCATGCTATTTCATAAGTACTCTGAGAACTGTAAATTGGAAGAATACTAAAAAGAAAATGGACTCTCAGCCCCCCTGGGAAATCATACTTCGTTTTGCACCAATCTATTGCATTCATGCTGAAAGGAGGATTTGAGAACGTATTTGTCTTGTCTCTTACCTAAGCCCTTCCACTGCTCAAATCCTCCTTGCATGCCAAAGAAGTGTGTTGCTCCAACATTAGCAGTGCCACAACACACAAACCTCTGTGGCCCTGACACAGTCATCTATAGTTTTGAGGACATATTGCCAGGGATGTAATGAAGCATCTTCCTGGGGCCTGAATGAGCTGCAAAGGGTAGTTGCTTAGAGTTACAGGTCATGCTCTGCCAATGCTGAGCACAAGGGCTCAAGTGACAGAAGCACCATGTATTCTTTAATAAATTTGTGTCTGTGTGTATTTGTAATATGCATAGGCTTCTAAAGTGAGGACTCCCTGGTAGGGCTTCCTCTTGCTGGAGTATAAGGGCAATATGGGTCTCTTGTCCACGGTTGTATCCCTGCTTCTTACCATAGAGTCTGGCACATCGTAGGTGCTCAGTAAATGCCAAACTGGGTACACTGTGAAGGATTTTTATTCTTTTGGACCAGTGAGACACTAATATATAAATGACTGGTCTCTGGCCTAACCACCATTAGGGTGTAGTCATCTACTAAAGCAGGGGTCGGTAAACCTTTTCTGTAAAGGGCCAGATAGTAAATAGTTTAGGCTTTGTAGGCTACTATGGTCTTTGTTGCAAATACTCTGTTGTAGTGCAAAAGCAGCCATAGACAATACATAAACAAGTGTGACTGTCCTCCAATAAGACTTTATAAAAACAGGTGGCTGACCATCACCCTGATACCAAAACCAGACAAAGACACCACCAAAAAAGAAAATTACAGGCCAATATCTTTGATGAATATAGATGCAAAAATTCTCAAAATATTAGCAAACCAAATCCAACAACACATAAAAAAGATCATACACCACAACCAAGTTGGATTCATCCCAGGGTTATAAGGATGGTTCAACATGTGCAAAATCAATATGATACACCACAACAACAAAAAGAAAAGATAAAAACCACATGATCATCTCAATAGATGCAGAAAAAGCATTTGATAAAATTCAACATCCATTCATGATGAAAACTCTTATGAAAGTGGGTATAGAGGGAACATATATGTCAACATAATAAAAACTATCTATGACAAACCCACAGCCAATATAATATTAAACGGTGAAAAGCTGAAAGACTTCCCTCTAAAATCTGGAACAAGACAAGGATGCTCACTCTCACCACTTCTCTTCAACATAGTATTGGAACTCCTAGCCACAGCAATCGGACAAGAAAAAGAATTAAAAGGTATTCAAATTGGTAGGGAAGAGGTAAAATTGCCATTATACGTAGATGACATATTATACATAGAAAACCCTAAAGACTTCACACAAAAACTACTAGAAATGATAAATGAATTCAGCAAGGTGGCAGGATACAAGATTAACACACAGAAATGGTTTCATTTGTTTACACTAACAATGAAATATCAGAAAGGCAATGTAAACAAAAATCCCTTTGAAAATCACATCAAGAAAAATAAAATACTTAGGAATAAACCTCACTGAGGAGGTGAAAGACATATGCTGAAAACTACAAAACATTAATAAAGGAAATTAAAGATGATTCAAAGACATGGAAAGATATCCATGCTCTTAGATTGAAAGAATTAATATTATTAAAATGGCCATACTACCCAAAGCAATCTACAGATTTAATGTGATCCCTATCAAAATACCCATGACATTTTTTTTTTTTTTAACAGAACTAGAACAAATAATCTTAAAGTTTATATGTGAACCATAAAGGACCCAAAATTGCCAAAGCAGTCCTGAGGAAAAAGTACAAAGCAGGAGGCATAACCTTTACAGACTTCAGACAATGCTACAAAGCTACAGTAATCAAAATATCAATAGCACGGTTTTGACAAAGCAGACATATGGATCAATGGAACAGAATAGAGAGCCCAGAGATAAACCCACACACCTATGGACAATTAATCTCCTCAAGGAGGCAAGAATATACACAATGGAGAAAAGACAGTCTCTTCAGCAAGTGGTGTTGGGAAAGTTGGACAGCCACATGTAAATCAATGAAGTTAGAACAAACCCTCACACCATACACAAAAATAAACTAAAAATGGCTTAAAGACTTAAATATAAAACACCATAAAACTCCTAGAACATAGGCAAAACATTCTCTGACATAAATCATACCAATGTTTTCTTAGGTCAGTCTCCCAAGGCAATAGACATAAAAGCAAAAATAAACAAATGGGACTTAATCAAGCTTGTAAACTGTAAATAAAATGAGAAGACAAACTGTGAACTGGGAGAAAATTTGCAAATGATGTCACCGATAAGGGCTTGATTTTCAAAATATACAAACAGCTCATACAATTCAAAAAAACACAAACACACACACACCCAGTCGAAAAACAGGCAGAAGACCGAAATAGACCTTTCTCCAAAGAAGACATACAGATGGCAAATAGGCACATGAAAAGATGTCATCATTGCTAATTATTAGAGAAATGCAAATCAAAACTACAATGAGGTACCACCTCACACCAGTCAGAATGGCCACCATTAAAAAGTCTACAAATAATAAATGCTGGAACAGGTGTGGGGAAAAAGGAACCCTCTTACACTGTTGTTGGGAATGTAAATTGGTACAGCCACTATGGAAGACAGTATGGAGGTTCCTCAAAAAACTAAAAATAGAGTTGCCATATGATCCAGCAATTCCACTCCTGGGCATATACCCAGACAAAAGCTATAATTTGAAAAAATACATGCACTCCTATGTTCATAGCAGCACTATTTACAATAGCCGAAACATGGAAACAACCTAAATGTCCATCGACAGACGGATGGATAAAGAAGATGTGGTGTGTGGTGTGTGTGTGTGGTGTGTGTGTGTATATACACACACACACACACACCACACACACACAATGGAATATTACTCAGCCATTAAAAAGAATGAAATAATGCCATTTGCAGCAACATGGATGGACCTAGACATTATCATACTAAGTGAAGTAAGTCAGAAAGAGAAAGACAAATACCATATGATATCCCTTATATGTGGAATCTAAAATATGACACAAATGAACATATCTATGAAACAGACTCACAGACATAGAGAACGGACTTGTGGTTGCCGAGGCGGAATGGGGGAGGGAAGTACTGGGAGTCTGGGATTAGCAGATGCAAACTATTATATATAGAATGGATAAACAACAAGGTCCTTCTGTATAGCACAGGGAACTATATTCAATATCTTGTGATAAACCATAAGGTAAAGAATATGAAAAAGAATATATACATGTATAACTGAGTCACTGCTGTACAGCAGAAACTAACACAACATTGTTAATCAACTATACTTCAATAAAATTTAAAAAATTTAAAACAAAACCCAAAAAACATTTGGCTGGCCAGATTTGGCCCATGGGTCATAGTTTGCCAACCCCCATACTGGAGGATAGGAGGAAAGGGACAGTGCTGATGGAGAGGGGGAGGCAGAATTGGGAAATAGGAGGTGGAATTATCAGGAGCTGATGACTCCTAAGGGCATGGCCACCCTACTCAGACGGATCCCCTTAATTACTCTGAGGTGCCAGTGGAAGCCGAGCTGAAACTGTGCTGAGATGTTAAAGGCATCCTGGAGGCTGGCTTTCCTTTATCTGGGTTGCTCCTCCTCCTTGGCTTCCCTGGTTAGTCACCGTGTTTGTCTTTTTATAGATATCTCCAGTTTTCTGTCTGGCTCAATGCTTCTCCAACCTGGCTGTACATTAGAATCACCCAGGGAGTTTATGAGAAAGATTCCTGTCTGGACTTTCTACCAGGTGTATTAGTTTGCTTGGGCTGCCAAACAAAATACCACAGACTGGTTGGCTTAAACAAAAATTTAATTGACTCAGTTCTGGAGGCTCGAAGTCCAAAATCAAGGTGCTGTCAGGGTTAGTTTCTGGTGCAGCCTCTCCTAGGTTTTATAATGGCCCCCTTCTTGCTGTGTCCTCACTTGGCCTCTCCTCTGCGCATGCACCGGGAGACAGCTCGAGGGAGCTCTGGCATCTCTTTTTCTCATAAGGACACCAGTCCTATCAGACTAGGGCTCTACTCTTGTGACCTCATTTAACCTTAATACCTCCTTAAAGGCTTTATCTCCAAATATAGTCACATTGCAGGTTAGGGCTTCAACATATGAATTTGGCAAGGGGGTGGGGGGAGACACAGTTCAGTCCTGTGATACTGTGATTTATAATAAGAAATATATATTAGGTCTTCGTCCACTGTTCCTAGCACATAGTTCCTAAAAGCCTTGTGAAGAACCATAGGGGTATCTTTTGTTACAATATTTCATTTTGTCCTCAGTTCTTGAGATCGCTTCAGAGCATAAAGGTGAAATGGGTGTCTTTTGTTATTCATAACAAGCTCCTTTCAACCACACTAAGTTTATGCTAACGAGGTAATTTTTGGAAAGCTCCGAAGGACGGGGCAGACTGCCAGGGGAACCAACCACGTTTAGAGGGTTGGAACCTATAGTCCCACATCCAGGCCCCCACCCCCATCTCTGGGGAGGGGAGAGCCGCTGGAGATTGAGTTCAGTTGTTCGGGGAAACACTGACCAACACGGCCTGCCCTGGCCAGGCCCGATAGTAATCACTTGCATGAATTATCTTACAACAGGAGGTCTTGGTAAGGAATGCGGAACTAACAAGCTACTACCAACCAGAAGAATTCCGGAAAGGTCAAAAGGAGAGAGAAGACACCAGTCCCTATGTCCTACCAACCTCCCAGAATCCTTCTCGCTGGAATCCATCTTGGCTTAGAGATGTATGCGACACCAGGAAGGACCCTGAGTCAGAATGATTGGCCAGAGACAACCTGGAAAATTAACCCAATTACCATAAAACCTGAGACTGGGAGCCGCGTGGCAGAACAGTTCTTCTGAGTTCCCTTACCCTGCTGCTCTCTGCCCGGGCACCCCTTCCCGATAAAGTCTCTTGCTTTGTCAGCACATGTGTCTCCTCAGACAATTCATTTCTGAGTGTTTGACAAGAGCCCACTCTCGGGCCCTGGAAGGGGTCCCCCTTCCTGCAACATGAGCACCAATGACCTATAATCTAATTATAGCTATGTTATGAGCCTCCTATAAAACCCCAAAAGGACAGGATTTGGAGAGCTTCCAGGTTGATGAACAAGTATGCACCCATGTGCTGGGAGGGTGGCACATCCCAAGCGCCACTGGGACAGAAGCCCCTGCACTCAGGACCCTCCCAGACCTTGCCCCATATATCTGTTCATCTGGTTGTTCATATCCTTTAATGTCCTTTGTAATAAACTGGTAATCTAGTAAGTAAACTTGTCTCCTGACTTCTGTGAGCCCTGCCAGCAAATGAATCAAACCAGAGGAGGGGAGCCTGGGAAGCTCAGAGTTAGCTGGTCTGTCAGAAGCACAGGTGACAACCTGAACTTGTGACCAGTGCCTGAAGTGGGGGAGGCAGTCTTTTAGGACTGAACCTCTACCCTGTGGTGTCTGACACTAACCCCAGTGTCAGAGCTGGGTTAAATTGTAGGACACTCAGCTGGTGTCACAGAATTGCTTGCAGTGTGGAAAACCTACACATCTGGTTTCAGAAGTGATGTAGTGGTGTATCAAAAATAGAGGAGACACACAGGAGGTGTGCTTTTCCTTTCTAAGTCCATAACACCATATTCTTGGATTCATTGGTTTTAGGTGGGGTCCAGGTACCCAGAAAAATCTAATGCTCAGCACAGTTGAGAAGCCACTTAGATTGGATATCCTGGTTCTGGTCTTATTTTCCCAGCTCTGTCACCTCTTCAGGACAAATCCAGTTAATAGCTCACCATTTCTGCACTTGAGCTCTCCTTTGACCAGTCCCCATTTCAAGGGAAAGAGAAGTGGACAGTATGTGGAAGGCAAGGAATTAGAGGAAGATTTCAGGGTAGTGGCAGGGCCATTCACTTGGTGGGAACCGTAAGGAAAGGAGCAGGTTTATAGGGGAAGTTGATGTGTTTGGCTTTGCTGTGCTGACTTTGAGAAGCCAGTGAGACAGTCCCATGTTGCTATCAATAAGTAAGTCTGGAATCGAGATGAGAGGTCTTGGCTAGACATAAAGAATTTGGTCTTTATCAGCAAAGAGTTGGGAGTTACATGCATGGGAGTGACTGAATGAGGAAAGAGGATCAGACATGGAAACCTGGAGAATTCTAACACTTAAGAGAGGAGTGAACAAGACTAGCAAGGAGCCATTTGAGTTAGCTGGAAAACTAGAGGAGGGAGTATAAAGGAGGAGAAAAGTCACATGTAAATTATAACCAAGAAGCTAAGTTTAAAAGCATCCGAAGCATCTCCCGGGTTTGACAATTAGCAGGAAGTGGCAAACTTTGTGAGACATGGTGGAGCCTATGGATACTCTCAGTTTGTCCCTGTTCTGAGTCCTGGGAAGCTGACCCGTATGGGCAGCATCAGTGGATTTCTTGGCCCAGTGGTTTCGGGCTGGGCTTGGCCAAAGGAGGATACTGACAGGAAATCAGAGGGAGGGAGGACAGGGAGGTGGAGGTACCCATTCTCTCCAGTTCCCTTGAGGAGGGTCACCATAGGCTGGCTGCATTCCTTGATAAAGGCCACTACTCCTGTTGGGTGGTTCTTTCCACATAGCACTCTCTCAGGCTTTGCTCCTTCCCCTTTTCCTGCAGGCCCCCAGACAGTGACAGCTTCCTGCTGTTACCAGCCCCTGGGGTGCCACACTTTTCTGTTGGCTTCCCTGTATCCTGTCAGTATCTTTGTAAATAGTGCTTATATTAAACTCCCCTAAAGTTAGCCAGTTTGAGTGTGCCCTTTGTTTCCTGCTGGGATCCTGAGTGATGTAGGATGCAATCCAGACTGTAGTGTGTGGGGGAATGAGTGGGAGATTAGAGAATAGAAAGCATTATTTTGAGAAGTACCATAGAAAAAGAACAGATAATATAAAACTGTATATCTACTACCAGAATGAAAAAAAGAGGATATTGGATCACTCTGTTTCATATTTTTAAAAAAGAAATAAAATTAAAATGAAGTTTCTTTTGTTTTCCATTCCAACCCCTATCTCTTCTATATCTTAATGGAGATCACTGCTCTCATGAATTAGGTATGAACCCTTATAGCCCCCCCCCCACCTTTTTATTCTTTTAGTATGTATTTTAGAATTTACCTAATTGCTGCCATACTGTATATGTCACTCAGCAGTTCCTTTATTTTCTCAAGAATACACTTTTGAGAACTATCCATGTTGACATTTATAGAGCTAGGCCATTTAATTGTTCCATAGCATTTTTTTTTAAATTGGGGCATAGTTGATTTACAATGTTGTGTTAGTTTCAGGTATACAGCAAAGTGAATCTGTTATACATATACATATATCCACTCTTTTTTAGATTCTTTTCCCATATAGGCCATTACAGAGTATTGAGTAGAGTTCCCTGTACTATACAGTAGGTCCCCATTAGTTATCTATTTTATACATAATAGTGTGTATGTGTCAATCCCAATCTTCCAGTTTATTCCTCCCCCTCCCCCTTAGCCCCCGCAAAGTATTTTTTTTTTAACAACAATTTAATTAGCTTATGATACTGTGTGTAGCCTGGGTGGTCCCTTTGAGGGTTTTTGGTTTGTTTTTTGTTTTTTTAAGTATAGTTGATTTACAATGTTGTGTTATTTTCTGGTGTACAGCAAAGTGATTCAGTTACACATATACATTCTTTTTCATTATGGTTTATTACAGGATATTGAATATAGTTCCCTGTGCTATATAACAGGACCTTGTTATTCATCTATCCTATATATGATAGTTTGCATCTGCTAATCCCAAACTCCCAATCCTTCCCTTCCCCACCCGCCCTCCGCCTTGGCAACCACAAGTCTATTCTGTCTGTGAGTCTGTTTCTGTTTTGTAAATAAGTTCATTTGTGTCATATTGTAGATTCCACAAAATGGTATTTTTTTTATATCAATTTATTTATTTCCTAATAATGGACATTTTTATGATTCCAGTTCTTCTACTATTATAAACAATACCGTAATGAACATCTTTGTACCTTTCTCCTGATGTATGAGCCTTTCTCCAGGGTATGTACATAAAAGAGGAACTGATGATGATCAGGTTTGTGCATTTTTGATCTTACTTGACATTACCGAATTGACACCCTTAGGAAGTAGTTCTATAAACTTCCATAACAATGGATACAAGTTGTCGTTTTTTCATTTCATGGTCAACATTTTATGTTGTTAGAGTTTATGATTTTTTAAAAATCTGATGATTGTAAAATCAGTATATAAAAAACAACATACAACTATTGCTATTAAACATAAATGTATGTTTTTGGAATAGATAATACATGCACATGGCATAAAATTCAGAAGGTACAAGAGCATATGCAGTAGAAAATAAGTCTTCCCCCAACCCTTGTCTCTTAGCCACCTAGCTCTCTGTCCTGTAATCTGTTTCTTGTGTGTTCTTCAGATACATCTAACTGCATAGAATGTATGTAGTAAAACACTAAGACAATTCATTCTATTGCACTTCTTTTGTCTCAGTAGGTTCTACACAGTTTTATAGACTCAGTGTTAATTATTTCATTTTACCATAAACCCTGTTTCTGTAGATCCCACAAGCATAGGTTTGGGTGACAACTTGAAGAACTCCCAATTCCAAAGTCAAGGACCCATCAATTCTAAAGGTCCCATCACTACTGCTCTGAGGGGCTTAGGGAACAACTATATCAAGTTCTACTCTCCTAGACTTTCCAATGGAAGATTGTGGACTAGGTCCTATTATCTGTCATGGTACCATTAGGAAAACAGTCAGCACTGTAGGTATTTCAAATAGGAAGGGATTTAACACAGGGAATTAGAGGCTTTCACAACTCTGGGAAAGCAGCAGGAAGGATGGCGGTTAAGATCTGTTTCAGGAAATCTGGAAGTGCAGGGATCACAAGGAAGCTACTGCCATTGATCTCAGCTGCCTGTAAAAGCAACAGGAGGGTTCTCAGACCACCCACCCAAAAGCTGTAGGCAAAAATCCCACGTCAGCCATCCCATCTGCTGCTGCCTATACTTCTGCCCATAACTGCCTCTAGAAGCCAATGACTTCTCCTTCTCTTCCCTACCACATCTCATGCAAGTGCCTCTCATTAGTGGAGTCTAAGAGAACATGTTCTCCTGTGGAAAAAGACAGATATGATACCGAATATCCACATATGGCAACCAGAAGGATTCTCAATAAACCCTCCCTCCCTTATACATAGGTGATTTTATTACTCAAATTTGTAGTATTACATTCTGCTCCTATTAGAGACAGACAGCATGAGAATTGGTAGAATACATATGATTTATTTCATACATTTTATATAAGGCAACAGTAATTAAGCACCTATTTTACTCTCCAAAATCACCCAGTATGTGAGAAAGACTTTGGGAAGAGTAACAGAAAAGGAAGGAAAAGATCCATTTCCTATTCAAGCAAGCAAGCATTACTCATTTAACAAACTTTGAGATCCCACTATGTGTTCACATCAGAAACCCGAGGAAAGCAGAACTTGATATGGACTCATACATATTCAATCAAGGGAAAAAAATCTGCATAGGAAACAAGCTTATGGTTACCAAAGGGGAAAGGTGGAGAGCAGGGATAAATTGGGAGTTTGGGATTGACATATACACACTACTATATTTAAAATAGATAACCAACAAGGATCTAATGTATAGCACAGGAAACTCTGCTCAATATTCTGTAATAACCTAAATGGGAAAAGAATTTGAAAAAGAATAGATATATGTATATGTATAACTGAATCACTTTGCTGTATACCTGAAACTAACACAACACTGTAAATCAACTACAGTCCAGGCTTCCCTGGTGGCGCAGTGATTAAGAATCTGCCTGCCAATGCAGGGGACACGGGTTTGAGCCCTGGTCCAGGAAAATCCCACATGCTGCAAAGCAACTAAGCCCATGCGCCACAACTGCTGAGCTGACGCTCTAGAGCCTGCGAGCCACAACTACTGAGCCCATGTGCCACAACTACTGAAGCCCGTGCACCTTAGAGCCCGTGCTCTGCAACAAGAGAAGCCACCACAATGAGAAGCCCGCATACTGCAATGAAGAGTAGCCCCCACTCTCCGTAACTAGAGAAAGCCCTCACGCAGCAACGAAGACCCAATGCAGCCAAAACTAAAAAAAAAAATAAAAAAATAAAATTCTTAAAAATAAATCAACTACAGTCCAATATAAAATAAAAATTTTTTAAAAAAGAAAAAAGAAAAAACATACTATCTCAAAAAAAAAAACAAACAACGATAAGTACAAACCAATCTTTGTGGAGCTAATTAACTAGATCAAGAAGATAAATTATATATGAACTCTGCAACAAAAGATAAATTTAGTGTTGGTATAAACTTTCATTTTTTTAAAAAAAACTTTCATTTTTAAATCAAGGTGTTCAACTTAAAATCCTTCTTGTTTTGGGAGGGAAGACAGAATAAAGCTAAAGTCCCACCTCATGTTTTCTGTGATTCTACATCCAACAGAACACTCTATAGATCAAAAATGCAAGTATAAAGAGATACGAGGTAAGGTGGTGAGCAGCACGAGATGGGGTTTCGCACAGCAGAAGGAAAGGGAAAGAAAAGGAGGGGAACAAAAGGCAAGCATTCAAAATTCACTTATACTTAGGGCTATATGTTAGATGCCATGGAAAATTTAAAGATAAGACATGTTCCCTGGCCTCAAGGAACTTAAGGCAGGATTTGCCCAAAGGCTCTGAGGTGCCTAGAAAAAGGCTGTTTGCTGTGTGCCTTACAAGAATGGTCTCATTTAATTCACACACTAACCCCACAAGGCAAGCACTTCTGAGCCTATGATTCAGGAAAGGAAACTGAGGCACAAATAAGTTCCATGACTTGCTCCCCTCCAGCAAGAAGTGGAGCCAGGAGTTTATGTCAGCACCATTCCTAACCGCTACCCTCTCCAGGGCAGAAAGACTCTAGTGGACGATGGAACTGATGTCTCCTAGAAAAATTTGTCTCTAGAAGGTAGAAGCATAACTCATTCATTCCTCAGCCCCCCTCCCCAGGTCCCACAGATACATTTTCTAACTCTGTACTATTTTAAAAATCATATTTCTTTCTTCTCTTGCCTTCCCTAATTCCCATTTCTCCATGCTTATCTTCTCTTTCTGTCCCACTTCTCTCCCAAAGCCTGCAATACATACATAATGAATGTAAGCTGTGCTTTTAGTTTTTCCAAATTGTCATCTTTCTTTGGGTCTACGCTTGGAGGAGATGGGATAGGTAACCTCTCAGACTAATTTTTCCCTCTGTCCTGCATCATTCCCATCAGCTTACATAGTTTAGTACTCTCATCTTAAAAAAATATATAGTAACTATTTTAAAGAAAATAGTCCTTGGCCCCTCATTCTCCTGCAACTGTATTTCTCTACTCCCCATTTGCAGCGTCAGCTTATAAAAAGTTGTTTGTAGCTACTGTCTTCATTTCTTACCTTTTCATTCTCTCTTCAGCCCACTTCATGGGCTTTTGTCCTACTCTCTACGCTGATATCTCCCAAATTTGTATTTCCAGCCCCAACCTTCTTTTTTTTTTTTTTTAAACATCTTTATTGGAGTATAATTGCTTTACAATGGTGTGTTAGTTTCTGCTTTATAACTAAGTGAATCAGTTATACATACACATATGTTCCCATATCTCTTCCCTCTTGCATCTCCCTCCCTCCCACCCTCCCTATCCCACTCCTCTAGGTGGTCACAAAGCACCGAGCTGATCTCCCTGTGCTATGCGGCTGCTTCCCACTAACTATCTATTTTACATATGGTAGTGTATGTATGTCTATGCCACTCTCTCACCCTGTCACATCTTCAGCCCCAACCTTCTTAACCAGCTGTCTACTTCACTCTGATATGGATGTTTAATTTCAAAATTAACATGCTGCCAAGGCAAACCCTTTTTTCCCCAGCCTGATCTACGCCTCTCCCAGCTTTCCTTATCTGGCAAATAGCTCCAACAGGAGCCCAAAGAGTCTGAGGATCATCCATTCCCTCGTTCCCCCACCTTGAACCCACCAACAAGAGCTATCTACTCTACCTCAGACACATCCAAAATCTGTCTGCTTCTCCCCATCTTGATCCTCATCCAAGCCACCATTATCTCTTACTGAGATTGTTATAGACACTTTATATAACCCATGCTACATGTGGTAGCCAGAGTAATATTTTAAAATGCAGACCAGGTAATATCACTCCTCTGCTCAAAACCCCTCGATGTCATTCCATCACGTTTAGCATAAATTCTGGCTTTCAAGGCTCTGCATTGTTAGGTTTCTGGTCCTCTCTCTGACTAGATCATCCCCTCCCCCTGCTCTCCAAGCCCCAGCCGTACTTGCTATTTTTCTGCTCCTCGTGCAGGTTAAGGTTTGGAGCTTCTGCATTATTTGCCCTCCTCCCTAGATTATCAGCTCCTTTGATCTTCATTGCTGGCTTCCTCCCAATATTTGGGTCTCAAATCAAATGTCACCTTCTCAGAATGGCCTTCCTGCATCACCCAATTTAAAACATCCACTCATCTACTCTCTATCACCCTGTCCTGTTTTATTTGATATCAGCACTTATTACTACCTAGTGTTCCATTGCTTCGTGTGAGTCTATCCACATTAGAATGCAAGCTCTGTGAGGACTAGAACCTTGTGTTTCTTGTGTTTTGTTATGTGCCCAGCACCTAGAATGGTGCCTAGCACATAGCAGGGACTCAAATATTTAATAAATTAGCGAAAGATAAGATTCTTGAAATCTAGGACCATTATGACTCATAAATTGCTACATAATTTTTCCAATTGCCTAATGACATTGCTACATAACTTATGAGCTCTCAAAATGTGATTCATGATGATGAAAGCACAAAAAATAACTTTCCCTTAAAAATTCTGGAGAGACAAAGGAAAAGAGAAGATCTTAATGTATGCTTTCATCTTAATGAAAATTTGGGTTTTTTTTTAGTTTTTAGTTTTTTTTTTTTTAAGGGGGGGATGAAGCACTTCCAAATTAAGTTTCAGATTGCATTAATTATTTCTATCACTCAACGAAAATTTCTGATGAAAATCTGTTATGATATACTAACTGCAATCCCCCAAATATGGGAATCTTTTCTAGGTTTGGGGTTCAAACCTTTGAACCAATAAGTGGTTGACAAGTCCCAAGGACAAAGCATTCCTCATGCCCTTAGTCTGTCACACTTACCCTCCTTTCCCCTTCTACCCTGTGAACTATAGGAGCAGCGAGTATTTAATTGAGAATTCTTCTCTTCCATCAAGAAACAGTGTCAAGAATTCCACGCCCTGAAGAATTTTCTAAGGTTTTCGAGTCTATATTATGAAACACTTTTAAATAAGTGGGTTATAGGCACTTTTCTATCCACTCTGTATAACTCGAATAGATTGTGTAATGCCTCATGACGGGCCTGGATACTCACCACCCACATCTCCAGTCTAAAACTAGGTTATGAGTAAAATGAAAACTCCGCAAAAAAAAAAAAAAAAAAAAACCTTCTGCTTCTCATAAAGTCCTCGGCTCAATTCATATCTCACAGGCATGAAAATCCAGATCGTGTAAAGAGGTCAAGAACCTAAATAATGATTCAGCTCATAATGAACAGAAACAGACACTCCCTTTAAAATTGTGGAAATTCTCATTTCCACACTATAGCCAAGGGAACAGAGGCATGCCGTCAGCAGGCAAGAAACTGAAAGGGTACTTTCCTTATTTACCTGATAGTTCTTGCCCTACTTCATCCTGAACAAAAGCAAGCCTGCCACACCTAGGGTTCAGGGAATTTTAGGGTGGAGGAGGGGTAGGATGGAATGGAGAGGCTTTATCTAGTCTGGGAAAGTGCCCAAGTGAAAACAATTGAATACCAAATCATTTTCCCACAAGGCTGACAGAGTTCTCCATAGACTGTTAAGCTTCAACCACTCTGCAAACTCTATGAAGACATCTTTAAGGCCCTACTTTTTTCCCCTCTGGGGAAATGTCTTCACTCCAAGAGGTTAGCCTGGGAAGATAACATTATCTTCAAACCACAACAACAAAGCCCTTAGTCCC
The DNA here is from genome assembly GCF_028023285.1 of Balaenoptera ricei. Lineage (NCBI taxonomy): Eukaryota > Metazoa > Chordata > Mammalia > Artiodactyla > Balaenopteridae > Balaenoptera > Balaenoptera ricei. The sequence goes on along the minus strand of NC_082658.1, from coordinate 15,750,125 downwards.
CCCATAGTGAAATTCCTGTGCTCCACCCTAATTGAGTTTAGGAAACTGATAAGACAGCTGTGAAAATAAAACGGAAAAACGTTCCCTCTCATTCAAATCAGCTGGCACAGTTTGCACTTTTTAAGAAGAAACCAGGAGGTGGTTTTTTTCCATTTTTTAAAATGGTTATGGACCAACACACATCTAAGCAACCACACTTATACTGCAAAGTGAATCTGTCCACCCATTAGCTCATGTGTATATTCATTTAAAACTCTGTATCATCAATATTTTAAAACATCCACAAAGGTAGAGAGAATAATACAATGAACCCCACGTACTCGATACCCAACTTCAATGATTATCCACATAAATCCATTCCATTTTAATGTCTTGCAATAAAACACACAATTCTGCTGTGAGAAATATGCCCATGTGTCTTACAGGCTATAACATGTGTTATGATACATAATAACTTCTTTAGAGTTTGGGGGCAAAAGAATAAAACTTCACAAATTCTGACTAGTTGGCTACAACTCTGTCCAAACTATTGAAAAAGCTGCCCTATACTATTTTCTAAAGGGCACTTTTATCACTTCCAAGTTAAAGAGTATCATAAAAGCGTTGCCATGGAGAGGTCCTATCTCTCCTCTAAAGAACGCACACACAAATGATAACTGTAAAATTATTATCTTTGCATGCAAATAGGTGCTTCTAAAGTAATGAATGATGTATTTATCAGCTCAGGCTACCAAAACAAAACACCATAAACTGGGCGGCTTAACCAACAGAAATTAATTTTCTCACGGTTCTGGAGGCTGGAAGTCCGAAATCAGGGAGCCAACATGGTCAGGTTCTCTTCCTGGTTTGCAGACGACCCTGTCTAGCTGGGTGCTCAAGGCAGAGTGAGAGCACGCAAGTTCTCTGGTATCCACTAATCCCTTCACCGATCACACCCTCATGACCTCACCTAAACCTAATTATCTCTCAAAGGCCCTACTTCCAAATACCATCACACTGGGGATTAGAGCTTCAACATACAAATTTTGGGGAAACACAATTCAGTTCATAGCAAAAGACATGTTTTTTTGCCTAGCAAATCCTTTCAATTCAGGGTACAAATACAAACTTTGGACAAGTTCATAACAAACATCACAAATTCCACAATAGATACATTTTATGGAAGAGGTTTTATAGCATATGAGATAACTCTCTAGTCAGTACCTGCCAGAACGTTACTCTTCTCTTTGGGATACATTTTCCCCTAAATAAACTGGTAAGGGGCAAGAAATAATAAGGAGTAGGTAGGCTTTCTGAGTCTGCCCCTGAGCCTGAAGTTGGGGGCAGGGTGGGGGGAGGGTATAGCTGATTTTACAACAAACAGGCTAGTTTAGGGTTTATAGAGTTAATTATCAAAGCTTACCTAATAATACTCAAAATAAATACTAAGATCTTCGAAAAGAAACCTGAATTTAAACCTTGTTTGTGTTTTTCTAAGGATCAGTAATTGTTTATTAACTGAAATTAGGTTGCTTACCAAGAACCTGGAAAAAAATCCAGGCCCTCAAAATTCCCCTTGAATCTTCAAGTGGGCAATTCATTATTCTGCTCCTGTCCCGTGGATGCCCAGCTGTTGGTAGCTGAACTCTCCCGCAAAGGTGGCCCCCACTTGGAGGAGTGAAGTCCTGATTGCAGAGCACTGTTGAGAGCTCACCTTAGGATGAAAAGGGGAATCAATTCTCTTCATAAAAGGGCTCTCTGACTACAGATGAAAGTGCTTTGGGGATTTGGGGCCACACCTCGTGAACTGAGTGGGAAAAAAAAAAAAGGTACTTTGTGAAGGGTATTTGAGTTGCCAATATCCTGAGATACCCTTAAGAATGATCTGCAACTGACCGTAGTGAAACTTACTTTGACATTTTCCCGAAAATGGGAAGTAAATATTGGAAATCAGAATGCTTCGGTTGAGGAGTAACAACAAATTAACTCGAATATGGCTCATTATTACATAAAGCCTTATTATATTGTATTATTGTTTGTGAGGCTGAGTGTGGGCTTGGCAACATCTCTGAAGCTTTAGAGAGGACCCCAAGTTGCAGATGAGAATGCAACTGCCAACACTTTGATTGTAACCTTGTGAGACTCTGACCAGAAAACCCAGCCACTCCATGCCAGACTTCTAACCTACAGTTCTGTAAAGCTAATAAATGTGTATTGTTTCAAGCCAAAAAAAAAAGAGTGTGGGCTTGGGATTTCAGGAAGTTCTGAATTCAAATCTTGATGCCAACATTTAGTACCTATGTGACCTCAGACTAATTTCTAACTTCCCCGTTTCTTGTTTGGTTTTTTAAATCTATAAAATCGAGATAATACTACCTACCTTCACTAAGTAAGGAATAAATAAGATAATACATGTAAATAGCTTGGCAGAGTATCTGGTATAGAGTAAGAGCCAAATAAATGGTGACTACTATCATTAGCTTAGCATAATTGAACGTCAACAATTATAATCAACTACACTTGCAAAAATCTGAGTAAAAGATGGCTTTACTTACTTAACAACCAGAAACACCTTCCCAAGGGGAGGGAAGTGGATTTTTAAAACTCTTCTCAGTGTTAGTTTGCATATCTTTGGGGTATATTCAAAGGTGGTAAGCAGCACTTTGAAGTATCCTTCTGGTTCATAGGTTTGGGGAGCTTATTTGCCACTTACATAAGAAGCTGTGTCTTCTTTACGTCTCACTTTGCAGAAAACAGTGGGAATATTTACCAAGCATTTTTCAGAAATGAGAGGTAAGAAATTCAGTCAAGGTTCTGGGGATACATACACAGTGCAACAACATAAATAAGGGGTCTCAATGTAATATACAATACTACTAAAAATAATAGCTTACATCCCCAGTGATGTAGAAGTTGCCTGAATGGGCTTCTCTGACTATTGCAATCACAGTGAAAAGACCAGCTTGAGCTGACTGTAGCCCTGGGGTGCACCCAGTGAGATAGCTCGGCCTAGATAATGCCTGTTTCTCATTTATGGCCAGAAAAGCAGTGTTTGCCTCAGAGAGTGTGAAATTCATCTGCAGATTTCAAGGGGAAAGCTGGAGGCCAAGGATTAAGTGAGAAGACACGAAATCTTTCAGTAAAACACTGGGAAGTGGTAATATGAAAATGACACTCTTGAGTCCTACTTCCCATCAGTGAGATGCTTGAGAATAGTTGGTCTGATTAAGACAGGGAAAAAAATATTCATGAGCCAGAAAATGAGAAGTGGAAGTCTTGCTTTGTGGTCTTCCTCACTACAAACATCTTCTGCGTATTTAGAGCTAGGAAGGGGAGGTGGTGGTGGAAATTTTGGTATTTATGAAGAGTGTAAATCAAGTTTTACTAACGGGATTCTAAAACAGGGGAGTGATTAGAAAATTGGGGAGTAAAATGCTTCATCAGTGTGAAGTTTTGCCAGCTGCTGCAGTTATAGCCTAATATATCCCTGGGTAGAATTATGGCATACTGGTGCCAAGAGGGCTCTAGTTCATCTGGATTTGATAAGATACTGACAATCACACAGCTCCGTGGGCCTGGGACTGTGTGTTACAGGTAAAGTGTTCAGGCTCCTTCACCCTAAAGGCTTTCATAGTGTTTCTCAATCTTGAGTAATGTAATGAACTCTTCTAAGAGGAATGAAAATTCTCCAGGGATCCTTACATTTACTTAAATTATCCTTAGTATAATGTTATCTTAAAATGTACACAAATAAAACTAGGTGCAAACTCCTAATATAGTTCTTATAAACCAAAGGCTTTTTTTTTTCCAGATTAAATTTAAATAAAACTATGGAGCGAATGATATTTAAATTGACAATACTAATTTAATGAGATGAATAATGTTATTTTGCTGCAACTATGTAACTGATTACAAAGTAAACATGGTACTGATTGCCACAGGGCAGGCTCTTTTGATGTTGGTGCATTTATAAAATGATCTCTCTCAATTTTTCTTTATTTGAACTATTAGGTTACCTTCATTAATACAGTGGTAGTGCATCATTCACATACTAAGGCCAGCTCTATTCTTTTTTAAAAAAATTTTTATTTATTTATGGCTGTGTTGGGTCTTCGTTTCTGTGCGAGGGCTTTCTCTAGTTGCGGCGAGCGGGGGCCACTCTTCATCGCGGTGCGCGGGCCTCTCACTATCGCGGCCTCTCTTGTTGAGGAGCACAGGCTCCAGACGCGCAGGCTCAGTAGTCGTGGCTCACGGGCCCAGTTGCTCCGCGGCATGTGGGATCTTCCCAGACCAGGGCTCGAACCCGTGTCCCCTGCATTGGCAGGCAGATTCTCAACCACTGCGCCACCAGGGAAGCCCTCTATTCTTTTATTTGCCCGGGACAATTGGAGAATGCTACATCGTGTCAATATGATCACAAACACAAAGCAAACATGAGCAAAATCATGAGGTTGTACTCAGTGATAAAGTATTTATCTTATTCTTAGTGAAAATGTTCTATATCTGCACTGTCCAATATGGTAGCCCCTGGCCACATGTGGCTATTGAGCACTTAAAGGGGACTAGTGTAACCCATGAACAGAATTTTTAATTAATTTCCATTTAAAAAGCCATATGTGGCTAGTGGCTACTGTGTTGGACAGTGCAGAATTCTAGTTCATGCATTTATTATAGTTTTTTAGATTATCATTAAAATGAAATCACTAGCTGTTTGAGTAGGGCAATGTATTTAACCTCTCTAAATCTCACTGCCTTCATCTATAAATTGGAGATAATGAGATATAATGCATGTAATCACTTAGCACAGTGTCTGGAACAGAAACAACACTCAATCCCTAGGGATGTGAATGGGTGATAGGCCAGGAGGAGGGTTTGCCCCTTTTCATAGTCTCCATCACTGCCCCTTCAAGCCACCCCTGGGTGTGCTTATTCTTTGAAATATGCAATTGACATTTTCTCCATTTTATGTGAAGTGCCAGTGAAGGCATCTTTAGACAACATTGCTATCTTTATTAGTCTATAATAGGCAAACTAAGTAAAACTAAATAAAAACAATGTGTTTATCATGCAAATGTAGCTTTGATAAGTCACCCACCTACCAATTAGATTATCTCCCTGTGCCCCTCCTACACTGAAATTTTTTTTTTATGTATCCTTATTGGAGTATAATTGCTTTACAATGTTGTGTTAGTTTCTGTTGTACAACAAAGTGTATACTGAAATTTTGAAGCTGCCAGTGATCTTGAATAACTGTCACAGAGGCATCACTGGCCAAGGTGTTTAGACCTCATTTTTATTTCTCTGGAAAACAGGAGGCCTAAGCCCCTTTCGAGTTGTGGTAGAACACTGTGAAATTGGTTATGTCACACTCCTTACTGCCTCTGTTGCTGCTCCGACAGGGGATGCTCTTCCATTCCCCAGGCCCAACTCACACCCCATTTGCACCTGGCAAACGTTCAACATCATTTTCCAAAATCTGCTCAAGCTTCACCTCATCCATACAACCTTTTCTGTCTCTCCCAGGTAAAACTCATCCCCTCTCTCCCTGGCCTCACCCTGTACTTGACACAGACTTCCATCATAGCAACTGTTAAGTTTTCACATTTATTTCACATTTATTCTTACCTGGTGTTATGGACTGAATTGTGTCCCCCTTAAAAAGATATGTTGAAGTCCTAACTCCCGGTACCTCAGAATATGACCTTATTTGGAAATAGGGTTGTTGCAGATATAATTAGTTCAAAGAAGATGAGGTCATACTGGAGTAGGGTGGGCTCTGAATCTATTATGACAGGGGTCCTTAATGGAAGAGGAAGGAGACAGAGACACAGACACACAAGGGGAGAATGCCATGTGATGACAGAGGCAGAAATTGAAGAGCTGTAGTTATAAGGATTGCAGGCAAACCACCAGAAGCTAAGAAGAGGCTAGGAAGGACTGTTCCCTACAGGTTTCAGGGGGAGTGTGGCTCAGCTAACACCTCGATTTCAGACTTCTAGCCTCCAGAACTCTGAGACATTAAACTTCTGTTTTTTTAAAGCCACTTAGTTTGTGGTACTTTGTTACGGCAGTCCTAGCAAACACCTTACTAAACCACAAGCTCCTTGAGGACAAGGACCTTGTTTGATATATTTATTGGCAGTTGTCACAGTGTCTGAACTAATACGTGGGATGGATAAATGAATGAACACACTACCTATTCCTTTGCCTTAATCTGGTCTCAGATTGGAACAGCAGAAAAATCACTTTAAATACATTCAGTGCTGCTGCATTTGGCCACACAGGCTAGGCACTGCATGACTCCAGAGTTGTGTGATGTGGTGACCTTCAATTATTTATTATTGAATAACAATCAACGTAAGGAAAGTCAATAGATCAGTGAACCTCCAGGCCATGTGTTAGAAAAACCACTACTATTGGGAGGTGCAGCTCTTACCCAGCCAAACAGCAGAAACCATAAATAATTATCCTCTAGATTGGGAATTGGTAAACTACAGCCTTGGGCCAAGTCCAGCCTGCTGTCTGCTTTTGTAAATAAAGTTTTACTGGAGCACAGCCATACTCATTGATTTACATATTGTCTACAGCTGCTTTAGTCCTACAATGAGAGAGTTGAGTGGTTGTGATGGATAGTGTTTGTGATATAAAACCTAAAATAGTTACTATCTGGTCCCTTACAGAAAGAGTTTGCAGAACCCTGCCCTAGACAGTATAAATTGAGAGACATTTGCCAAAATGTTTTATATTAAGTGGTAAAAAAAAAAATCTCACCTTGAAACTGAAACCATTCGTTTTATCACACTTCGGAAGATTCTACGTTACTACTGTTAACGTCAGCATGCCAGGAAGAAAACTATGTGTAGAAAATAATTTATTTCCATCTCAAAAATGGGAGCCAGGGGTGTTTTATATATATATATATATTAGCTAATTTATGTGTGTATGTGAATAGGGGGTGTGGGTGGAGTAAATTCCAAGCAGATACAACATACGCAACTTACAAAATGAGGTGCTCTATATAGGGAATTTTTTGAACTGTGTCCAGCTCCCCAAATTGGAGAGAAGAAATGGATGGAGATCTGTCATGAAGTCCAGGAGGAGAAATGCTATTCCAATGTTTATGAGAACAGTTCTGCCTGCAGTTTTATTCCTTCTGGAAAGTATTGTGGAAAGTCTTTGACCTTTCTGAGAGGTCCCTTATGCATCAAGTACAGGCCTGCCATGTGACCGCATCACCCTGGCCTCAGCTGATTGGGTCAAGGCTGGATACCTGATCCAAAGGTCAAAGGCATATATAATGGCCTGGTACAAGGGCTCTGCCCAATAGGGGTGAATGAGGGCCACACCAACCTCATGCTCACTCTTGGGGAGCTTAAAGACTTCTGGAGACAGTGAATCTATGTATCAAGATTAGCAAAAGCAAAAACAGAGCGTACTTGTCACCACAATGACAGGGCAATTGTTACCTAAGGGACAGGAAGAAAACCTGTTCACAGCAGCAACACTGCATCCTGAGTGATGCTTCCATTTCTAGAGGTCTGACTGTGCCACTGGGGCACTGTCACTAACCATGGTCCAGTATGTTCCATTTTCGTGTTATCATTTAAGGATGGGTTTAGTTCATGGTCAGCTCAACTTCTGTATTTCATCACTTCATCCACTTGCTTCCCATCCTCTGTACCCTTCCCTGATTGTTCTTTATTTGTAACTGCCTTGCAAACTCTAACCCTCTACCAACCCAACTGTGTACTTCTCTACTCCTATACATGGGCAGTTTAGGGTTTAATCAGCCCTAAATACATTACCTAGCCACTGTATTAGTGGCATTATAAATGCATGGTTTCCAACCTCAGTTTGTCTATTTAGAATTCCATTGTATATACATATTTGACTCACTCTCCTATTCCTCACAGCTGATACTGCGAAGCTTCAATGCTCCCCAGGCTTCCATCTCCATTGCGCACCTTACATCCAACCTCAGAGAAAGGAGAGGTATCTGGCCCCAATTTCCAGACTCTCTCCAAGAACGTAAATAAACCTGCATCCTTTCTTTCCTGCTTTCCTGTTCCTAAGGAAGAGGTGAAGCTACTCTTGTTCAAAGCTAATCCCTCTGCCTGTGCTCCAGATCCTAAGATCTTCCATTCTTGATTCTAGCCTTGTTCCTACACAATTATTCCCTCTCATTCCCGTATCTTCCACTTCTCCCTTGTCCATGGTCTCTTTCCTTGTGCATATGTATATATGCTCATGTCTCTCCTCTTTAAAAAAATCTTTCTTGACTCTTCATAACCTACTAGCTATCATCTGATTGAACTCATTCATTTAATGGCTATTCATCTTAAAAGGTATAGGAAATTCTGCTCAATATGGAGAATGGAGGTAATTTAAAAGAGCCCCAGGGACTTCCCTGGCAGTTCAGTGGTTAGGGCTCTGCACTTTCACTGCAGGGTGCACGGGTTCAATCCCTGGTCAGGGAACTAAGATCATGCCAACCGCGAGGTGTGGCCACAAAAATAAAATAAAATAAAATAGCCCCATTCCCAAGTCCCTGCACATAGAAATGCTGCTTAAAATATAATAAACTATTTTTTTCTTAAAAGAATAACTAAGCTCAGATTGTGTAAGAGGTCAGGGGTGAGGTCATACTGAAGTAGAGAGGGCCTCTAATCCAGTTTGCTGTGTGTCCTTCTAAAAAACACCACCATGTGAAGAGACACAGGGAGACCTCCATGCGATAATGCTGGATTGGAGTGATGTATCTGCAAGCCAAGGAAAAGCAAGGATTGCAGGCAAACCAGCAGAAGCTAAGACCAGGCAAGGAAGGATTCACCAACAGGTTTCAGAGGAAGTAGGATTTTGGACTTCCAGCCTCCAGAACTGTGAGAGAATAAATTTCTGTTGTTCTAAGTTACCCAGTTTGTGTTTTTTTGTTATGACAACTAACTAGGAAACTAATGCAAACAGCAAAGCCATCTTTCCTCTCTGCCACACCATTTTAATATATTTAGGACAGGATTGGCTTATATGGGATGAGCAGAGAAAGAATGTGTGCGTAAAGGGTCTGGAGACTTCATGTGAAATCCTTAGGTTCAGAAAGTACCACAACCATTTGATTCGCATTATGATATTCATGAATGTGAAGAAGTAAGTCCCCCAGTTGACCAAGTACAAGTTATTTCACCAGGGAGAGTACACCAGGGAAAATTAAATGCCCCCCTGGGTACCCTCCCCAACATGTGTTTCTCATTGCCTACCTCTCCACCCCCAAATTCAGGGTGATATGTAGGGACCTCCCTAATTATACCCAAGATGCTTCTCTTTTCTGTTCTTTGTTTTTTCTCCCCAATCTCTACCCCCAACAACCATTTTTTTTTTTTTCTTTAGCTTATCCTGGTTTTGCTTTAAAGCTGTCAGTGGCATCCAAAATAATTTCTTTAATCCCTGTGGAAGAAAACAGACTACCAAAATATCTAATCCCTACTCTAGCACTTTAACCCACATGTATTCCTTCGAATAATATTATAACTCTCCCTGGTGCTGCTGTCAAGACAGGGAGTTGGAGGTGGGGAAGGCAGAGAGAGACAGGATCTGTGTTGCCAGGAGAAGAATAGAGAGGGTAAAAAGGAACACGAAAGTAGACATGGAGGTGGGTGACTAAAGGTCACCAGCCTTTCCTCGTGGAATGGATGTTCTGAGACCTCCTGACCCTTGGGAAAGAAGCGTTTTCCAATGCTTCCTTGCCTTCTGCTCTGAATCTCTGGTATCCTGATTTTTAGAAGTGAAAAAAATATTTTGATTTAAGCCATATGGCCTTTTTCTCCTTACGCTGGAGCTGTAGAAAACTCAGAGGGGCAGGTGTGGAAAGCAGTGGCAGCAGAGTGGGTGGGTACACAGGGTCTGTGTGTCTACCGCTTGTGCAGCTCTGTAGCTATGGCAACCATGTGCAATGCCACTCGCATAGCATCATAACATGGCCCTAGAGTTACCCTTGGCTATTCAACTATTCCTTTTCACTGCACTATCTGTGCTGCTGTTTCCTAGCTACTATAGCTCTATCATAATTTTTTGAAGTCATGCTTAAGTATTGTTTCTGTTGGTTATGCTTGTTGTCAGAACACCTTAGTTCATCTGGTAGAAAAACTAGGTAGCAAAACCAAAAACCTATTTCTTACAGATATTGTTAATAGTTAAAAATTGTCTGGTACTAGATATAGAAAACAAACTTATGGTTACCAAAGGGGCAAGGTGGAGGGAGAAAGGGATAAATTAGATGTTTGGGATGAACAGATATATACTACTATATATAAAATAGATAAACAACAAGGGCCTACTGTGTAGCACAGGGAACTATATTCAATATCTTATAATAACCTATAATGGAAAAGAATCTGAAAAAGAATACATATATATATATATATAAATATATAAAACTGAATCACTTTGCTGTACACCTGAAAATAACACAACATTGTAAATCAACTATACTTCAATAAAAAAAATTGTTTGTACTGAAACATGTTGAGTTAGAAAGATTCTTGAGGCTGTGGTCTGGACAAGATGACCACCTGGGACTTTTTTTAGTTCTAAAGGTCCATGCTAGATTCTGTTTAGAGCTAATGATAGTATCGATTGACTGCCTGCCTACTGAAAATCAATTTTTTTTGTCAGTTGTTACAATTTCCTAACTACAAGAGTAATAAAATTTAAATAAAATTCACAACAATATATGCAAATATATTATTTCCTATGGAGCTTTTATGCAAGTTATTTATGCATATGTACCCCATAAAAGAAAGCTGCATTGTGTTAATTCTGAGAATATATACACAAATGGTTTCTTTTATTTGTTGTTAAAAGCAATCCCCAAATCCTCAGAAATATTTCTGCTGTAATTAAATTTAAATGTTGTGTTTTTTTGTTTTTTTTTAATTCATGTGAGTTGACAATTTACTATGTTCATATTTTTAGCTTCCTTATGTTTGGTCATTAATTGTGGTATCATAAATAGCTAAGATTTAAAGCCCTTAACCTTCCCAGACCCAAGTAGAAGCAAAATGTCAACACCCATAAGTTATGAGCAGTCTCCCAAAGGAACTGTAATACAAAATACACTTATAATTGAATTAACTCAGGAGAGGATTCTGGGAAGATGACAGCATCAGTAGCATAGATTTTCATTCTCTCTGAATCCTTACACAGAAACAGAGAGAACAAATGGATAGCAAAACCTAAAACCCATGAACAACATTTACAACAAAACCAAGAACAAAGTATCCTCACGAACTCCAAAATACAAGTAGGAGGGTACAAATCATCAATAGCCCCAAGATCTGCATGGTAACAGTGTCTGTGTGAGAGAAAGGATAAGGAAGTTGCACCTGGATCTGAGAACAGGAGGACTCCAAAATAGCCAATAGGTATCGACTGAGAAGAGGGCAAGGCAATCTGAGAACATCAGCGGAAACTGGGAGAGGTTTGAACAAAACCAGTATAAAGCCCATGGGAAAAAAGGTCTGATGAAGCTGGAGCAGCCTAGCTCCTATGAACTCTCAAAACCAACTGCTTTGCAGGACAGAACCCCAAACCAAAGAGAAACTACTTGGAGTAGAATAAAAGTTGAACAGGACATGGACAAGAGAGGAGGGAAAGAAAAGCTCCAGACCAAAGCGGTGTAATATTATAAAGCAAGTTGCCTTATTTTTTGACAGTCCCCAAAATCAAGAGAGGAAGTTCTGTGAAGTAAGGAAAGGTTTCTTGTAAATTAAAAAATGTTTTTATTTATTTTTGGCTGCATTGGGTCTTTGTTACTGCGTGGGGCTTTCTCCAGTTGTGGGGAGCAGGGGCTACTCTTTGTTGCTGTGAACAGGCTTCTCATTGTGGTGGCTTCTCTTGTTGCAGAGCATGGACTCTAGGCCCACAGGCTTCAGTAGTTGTGGCACACAGGTTCAGTAGTTGTGGCGCATGGGCTTAGTTGTCCCACGGCATGTGGGATCTTAATTCCCTGACCAGGGGTTGAACCCAAGTCCCCTGCATTGGCAGGCGGATTCTTAACCACTGTGCCACCAGGGAAGTCCCCAAGGAAAGCTTTCTTGAACGCCACCTTATAACAAAAGTTCAGGAAAACTAATTTCACATTAAAAGAAGCAACAGAAAAATATCAAGGCTGCATAGTTTTTATAAAGAAAAAGAAGGGGAGACAAAGCTGAGTAACATCCCTACAGACAATGAAAGCACTCCAGAAAGACATACCCACAAAACAGATAACAAGAGTAACCTAGTAGTTCCAAATGAGCTAAAAGACATTAAGAAAATAATAAAAGATATGAAATAACAGAAATAAGAATTTGAAACTCAGAGAAGAAGTGACTGGATTCAGGAAATAATAAGAAATAAAGAAACAATAATTTAAGAAATAAAGAGTATTCTAGAAAGGAAATAAGAGCAAATAAATCAAACAGTAGTGCCTGAAGAGAAATCAGTGAAATAGAAGAAAATATTTTTAAAAAATTTTAGATGAAGGGACAAAAAAGGATTTGAAAGAAAGTGACAGATATTGAAGAGTAACCAAGACGATCCAAAATATAGATGACAAGAAGATCCAAAATACAGATGACCGAAGTCCCTAAAGAAGAAAACAAAAGTAAGGGAAAAGAACTAATACTAAAACTATATTTAAGAAAACCTTTCTGGAAAAAAAAAAATTGAAATGACACACTGATAGAATATACCACAAACACAGAATGACAAATTCTAGTAAAATTACTGGATATTTATGAACTCAACATCTATGAACTCAGGAAATAGTATTCCCATGAGTCTTTCCTGAGAAATATACTGGCAAATGAGCTTCAGACAAACAAAATGACTGGGGAGACATCAATGTAAGGATTGGCAGTGAGCATTAAATACAGTTTCTGGTATAACTAAGACTAAGTGAGGTTTAAAGGAGAGACAGTATGATATATAATGGCTATATGCTCTGACAATGTAGATGTAGTCCAACTATAAAACAGGGAAGCAGAACATTAGTAAAAAATGTTTAAATGTTTTTATTATCCATAATGGTGGTAGTATTAGTACTAGTAGTATTATTTTGAGATTGTCCTGGGAGACAAAAGTTGGAGTTCATAGTCTGTATTAGTCAGGGTTCTCCAGAGAAACAGAACCAATAGGATGGATGAATAGATAGATAGATAGATAGATAGATAGATAGATAGATAGATAAAAGAACAGATTTACTATAGCAATTCTTTTTTTTTTTTTTTTTGGCTGCGCAGCTTGTGGGATCTTAGTTCCCCAACCAGGGATCAAACCTGTGCCCCCTGCAGTGGAAGTGAAGAGTCCTAACCACTGGACCACCAGGGAATTCCCAAGATTTATTATAGAAATTGGCTCAAGGAGTTATGGAGGCCAAGAAGTCCCATGATCTTCCATCTGCAAGCTGGAGACCCAGGAAAGCTGGTGGTATAATTTAGTTCAAGTCTGAAGGCCTGACAACCAGAGGAACCAATGATTAACTCCCAGTCCGAGGCTGAAGGCCTGAGAGTGGGGATCCACTGGTACAAGCCTTGGAATCTGAAGGCCCAAGAACCTGAAGCACCAATGTCGGAGGGCAGGAGAAGATGAACCTTCTGGCTCAAGAAGAGAGAGAGAGAGAATTCACCCTTCCTCCACTTTTTTGTTCTATTCAGACCCTCAACAGATTGGATGATGCCTGCCCATTTTGGTGAGGGAAATCTTCATTACCCAGTCTACTGATTCAAATGCTAATGTCTCCAGGAAACACGCTTATAGACACCCCCAGAAATAATGTTTTATCAGCTATTTGGGCACCCCGTAGCCCAGTCAAATTGCCACATAAAATTAACCATTACAGGGTCTGTCAAGGAGAAAGGACTCTGATAAACAAAGAAGGTTTTTAAGTAAAAGTCCTGAAAGGGCTATGCCCTTGAATTAGGGCAAGCTAGTCTTACCTGGATAAAGGTGATATGCCTGAAGTGTATCTCACTGCCAGAAGGTGATACTTATATAACTGAATCACTTTCTCCTTCTTTGGAGGAGAGTACCATCATCCAGAGTCTTAAAATTTTATAAAGTCTAGCATTCAAAAAAAAAAAAAAATCAATAATGCCAGGAAACAGGACCAAATGACTGAAAATCAAGAGACAAAACAGACCATGGAAGTAAACCTATAGGGGACAAACATACTTGTATTATTTATTTAGTCACAGTTGTAAAAAAAAAAATGTAGTTAGTATGTTTAAGGAATTAGATGAAAATATGGAGAATTTCAGTAGACAACTGGTATTAATAAAAAAGAATTAATTGTGAATCCTAGAATTAAAAAGTATAATAACTAAATTAAGAATCCAATGGATGGGTTTAACAGTATTAGACCTAGCAGCAGAGATTACTGAACGGGAAGATAGAGCAGTACAAAATATCCAGATTGAAGCACAGAGAAAAAAAGTATGGAATATAGAGAAAAGAATGTAAGAGACATATGGGACACGATGAAAGATATTATTATGATTGTCACTGGAGTCTCAGAAGGAATAGAGACAAGGAATGCAGCAAGAGCCACATTTGAAGAGATATTAGCCAAGAATTTCCCCAAATTAACAGAAGACATTAAGGTACAGAATCAATAAACTCTATGACTCTGAAGCAGGATTAATACAAGGAAAACCACACTTAGTCAAACCACTGAAAACTAAATGCTAATATAAAAATGTTAAAATTAGCCAGAGTGAAAAAAGGTACATTATCTTCAAATGAGCTACAGTAACACTGACAGCTAACTTTTCCAAAATAAATGATGGAAACCAGAAGACAATGATATTACACCTTTAGAGTGGAAAGAATTACAGCAAACTTAGAATCCTAACAAAAAATATTCATCAAAAATTAAGGTAAAACAGTGACATCCTCATAAAAATAAGAAACTACAGAGTTCACAGTCAGCAGATATACACTAAAAGAAATAATATAAAGAATTCTTCAAGTAGAAGTCCAAAGAATCTGAGCTAGAAGCCCAGAAATGCAGGAAGGAACAAACAGCACCAGAAAGAAGATATCTAAATTAGTATTTATTGTTCAAAACAATAATAATAAAGATGTCTTGTGATTTTTTTTTATTTTTTTAACATCTTTATTGGAGTATAATTGCTTTACAATGGTGTGTTAGTTTCTGCTTTATAACAAAGTGAATCAGCTATACATATACATATATCCCCATATCCCCTCCCTCTTGCATCTCCCTCCCACCCTCCCTATCCCACCCCTCTAGGTGGTCACAAAGCACCGAGCTGATCTCCCTGTGCTATGCGGCTGCTTCCCACTAGCTATCTATTTTACATTTGGTAGTGTATATATGTCCATGCCACTCTCTCACTTCATCCCAGCTTACCCTTCCCCCTCCCCGTGTCCTCAAGTCCATTCTCTACGTCTGCGTCTTTATTCCTGTCCTGCCCCTAGGTTCTTCAGAACCATTTTTTTTTGTTTTTTTTAGATTCCATATATATGTGGTAGCATATGGTATTTGTTTTTCTCTTTCTGACTTACTTCACTCTGTATGACAGACACTAGGTCCATCCACCTCACTATAAATAACTCAATTTTGTCCCTTTTTATGGCTGAGTATTATTCCATTGTATATATATGCCACATCTTCTTTATCCATTCATCTGTTGATGGACACTTAGGTTGCTTCCATGTCCTGGCTATTGTAAATAGAGCTGCAATGAACATTTTGGTACATGACTCTTTTTGAATTACAGTTTTCTCAGGGTATATGCCCAGTAGTGGGATTGCTGGGTCACATGGTAGTTCTGTTTTTAGTTTTTTAAGAAACCTCCATACTGTTCTCCATAGTGGCTGTATCAATTTACATTCCCATCAACAGTGCAAGAGGGTTCCCTTTTCTCCACACCCTCTCCAACAGTTATTGTTTGTAGATTTTTTGATGATGGCCATACTGACTGGTGTGAGGTGATACCTCATTGTAGTTTTGGTCTGCATTTCTCTAATGATTAGTGATGTTGAGCATCCTTTAATGTGTTTGTTGGCAATCTGTACATCTTCTTTGGAGAAATGTCTACTTAGGTCTTCTGCCCATTTTTGGATTGGGTTGTTTGTTTTTTGGATATTGAGCTGCATGAGCTGCTTGTAAATTTTGGAGATTAATCCTGTCAGTTGCTTCATTTGCAAATATTTTCTCCCACTCTGAGGGTTGTCTTTTCATCTTGTTTATGGTTTCCTTTGCTGTGAGAAGCTTTTAAGTTTCATTAGGTCCCATTTGTTTATTTTTGTTTTGTTTATTTTTGTTTTTATTTCCATTTCTCTAGGAGGTGGATCAAAAAGGATCTTGCTGTGATTTATGTCATAGAGTGTTCTGCCTATGTTTTCCTCTAAGAGTTTGATAGTGTCTAGCCTTACATTTAGGTCTTTAATCCATTTTGAGTTTATTTTTGTGTATGGTGTTAGGGAGTGTTCTAATTTCATTCTTTCACATGTAGCTGTCCAGTTTTCCCAGCACCACTTACTGAAGAGGCTGTCTTTTCTCCATTGTATATGCTTGCCTCCTTTATCAAAGATAAGGTGACCATATGTGTGTGGGTTTATCTCTGGGCTTTCTATCCTGTTCCATTGATCTATATTTCTGTTTTTGTGCCAGTACCATACTGTCTTGCTGACTGTAGCTTTGTAGTATAGTCTGAAGTCCGGGAGCCTGATTCCCCCAGCTCCGTTTTTCTTTCTCAAGATTGCTTTGGCTATTCGGGGTCTTTTGTGTTTCCATACAAATTGTGAAATTTTTTGTTCTAGTTCTGTGAAAAATGTCATTGGTAGTTTGATAGGGATTGCATTGAATCTGTAGATCGCTTTGGGTAGTATAGTCATTTTCACAATTTTGATTCTTCCAATCCAAGAACGTGGTATATCTCTCCATCTGTATCATCTTTAATTTCTTTCATCAGTGTTTTATAGTTTCCTGCATACAGGTCTTTTGTTTCCTTAGGTAGGTTTATTCCTAGGTATTTTATTCTTTTTGTTGCAATGGTAAATGGGAGTGTTTCCTTAATTTCTCTTTCAGATTTCTCATCATAGTGTATAGGAATGCAAGAGATTTCTGTGAATTAATTTTGTATCCTGCTACTTTACCAAATGCATTGATTAGCTCTAGTAGTTTTCTGGTAGCATCTTTAGGATTCTCTATGTATAGTATCATGTCATCTGCAAAGAGTGACAGCTTTACTTCTTTTCCGATTTGGATTCCTTTTATTTATTTTTCTTCTCTGATTGCTATGGCTAAAACTTCCAAAACTATGTTGAATAATGGTGTCTTGTGATGTTTAAAAAGGTTTTCTATACCCTTTCATAGAGATGGACCAAATACCGTCAATCAAACATGGCATTTACTTTCTTGTCTCTGGGCCTATTGTCTCTCCCTTGCCCATCCTTTGAGGCTAAATTTACATCATAACATCTTCAGAAGAGTTCACTGACCATTCCGTCATTTATATCTCTTCTCCCACGCCTCTAACTCATCACCACGTTGTATGGCTCACTTATTCAGAACTTAAACTGACAACTTTTTGTGTTATTTTTTGTTTTTATTTTGCTTTGCGCTTCTTGGTTTCTCAGAGTGCAAATTTAATGTCTTTTCAAAGTGTCTCCTATATGTTATCTATATAGTATGTGCTCAATAAATGTTTGTTGAATAAATTTGTTGAAGAATAAATTGGTAATGAGTGAGATGACCTTGCTGTTTTCTAGGACAGAACCTTCCATCCATTAGTTAATAAATTGTTTTACTGAGATTTAGTAATCTAAGTCATCTTAGATTACTAAATCTAAGGGGCCCAGTCAGACCCCTTAGCTGATACAGTGACGATCCCAGTTCCTAGGCTGTTATTTGCAATAATTTCTGCCATATGAGTGTAATGGGGAAAACACACTGCAAAGTGAATTACTTTTATTTATTTATTTATTTATGTCTGCGCTGGGTCTTCATTGCTGCGCGCGAGCTTTCTATAGTTGTGGCGAGTGGGGGCTACTCTTCGTTGTGGTGTGCAGGCTTCTCATTGCAGTGGCTTCTCTTGTGGAGCACGGGCTCTAGGCGCACGGGTTTCAGTAGTTTTGGCACATGGGCTCAGTAGTTGTGGCTCATGGGCTCTAGAGCACAGGCTCAGTAGTTGTGGTGCACAGGCTTAGTTGCTTCGTGGCATGTGGGATCTTCCCAGACCAGGGCTCAAACCCGTGTCCCCAGCATTGGCAGGCAGATTCTTAACCACTGTGACAACAGGGAAGTCCCAAGTGAATTACTTTTGAAATGTATAGCATGCTGACATTTGGGAAATTAGATCCTGAACACAATGCATCCTGATTGTTTGAAGTGCCGTGCCATTATGAAAAGATAATTTCAGTCCAATAATTAAAACAATATCTGCATGTTAAATTAATTTAAAGTTCTATCATTTGGCGAGGTTCTTCTCAAAACTTTCGGTCACTATTCAGATGAATAACCGTGGACAGGGATTGTTCCTTGCCTAAACAATCTACGTGGGTCTGAGGAGTCCAGAAATGCCCTCATTCAAACATACTTTAGGCTAGCCCCTGGCAGTGACTGCCAACCTAGCTCCATTTGTGAAGAATTCTCTTGTGCCCATTCTCTATGTCCCCAAATGTGTCACTGCTAGAGATGACCCTGCTCAGCTGGCTTCCTTTCCATTTTCTGGAAAAAGCACAGCCACGCTCTCTTATGAAGAACAAACAGCTCTTCACTTCTCCATCCCCACTCAGCAAATTCCTCTGGCACCACTGGTCCATCTTGTCATGAATATACATTTGCTTTGGCCCTTCCTCCTCCTCCAATAAGTTTCTGTGTTAATGGGCTTCCGGGCTGAGCCACAGTAAGTCCTGAATCCAGGAGCACAGCTAGGGAATGAGTTTGACAAAGGGCCTTCTGAGAACTGCCATAAATGTTGCTATTTCAAGGCAGAAGCCTTCCTTGTTTACTGAACATTTCCAATTTGTGTGCTGAATAGAACAATGTGATTAGAGTATGGGAAGATGGACAGAGAGAAAATGAGACCTCACATGAAGATTAGAGAGTAAATCTGGAAATTAACTAGGAATGCTAAAGAGGAATAAGGATATGAATGCCATAGTGGAGGGTCAATAATTTCCACATAAGTGAGATTAGATTGTTATTTTGATCATTAAATTGATCTAAGCATGCATATAACCATGGCTTTACATATAAAATAATAGCTCTTGGTCATGAACCTGTGCTTTGGAGTCAGAGAGACCTGAGTTTGAATCCTGGCTTTACTGCTTACTAGATTAATGACCTTGGTTCTATTATTTAATCTCTCTAAACCTTTGTTTATTTCTTTATAAAATGAGAATGCTAATAGTACCTACCTCAGTAGGGTTATTGTGAGGATAAAAAAGCTAATACTTATAAAGAGCTTAGCACTTTGCCTAGCATGCAGCAAGCACAAAATAAATGTTAGCTTTTATTATTTTTGAAATTTATGTAAGTCTAATTTCTCTAAGGCAAATTGGTTTATATTCACTAGGAGGAATGCCTAATTAAAAGAATCTTATATTGAGTCTTTGGGGGCAGCAAATTATCACTCTCTGACTGATCTTTTTGTATTTTCATTGAGTTGGCTTAAAAGAAGTTGCACCTGTAAATATAAACACGCCTCTGACACCACTGAGCAAGGTTTTTTGTTTTTTTTTGAAAGCTAGGCAAATATTTAATAGTTAATAGAGTTTGCAGTTTCCCCAAAGCAGATTTGGTGAATATCCCTAATACCAAATTCTGATATATATATCATATATGCATATATGATATATGTATCATATATATGGTTAGTTCATTTTTATTACAATACTGCCATTTTATAGATCAGGAAACTGCATCAGAGAGAGATTAAAGTTATTGCCTGCTGGACACATTCGCTTGACCATTTTCCAGGTGTCTTCTACCTAAGTATTGTCCCAAACTAAACTTAAAATTTAAGCCTACAAATTTCCTCTTTTTATATTTCTTTTCTCAGTTAATGGTACCATCATCCACCCAGTGACCCAAGCCAGAAATCTGTGAGTCATCCCAGACTTCTCCCTCCCCCTCATTTATCATCACACCAAGCTTTATAGAGTTTTACCTATTAAACATTATTTTGAATCTCACCTCCTCTTCTCCATTCTTACCACCACTGTTTTCATTCAAGCTTCCACCACTTCTCACTCAAACTACTGCAACTGTCTCCTAACTGATCTCTCTGATGCTAGCCATGCTACCTTCATATCAGTCTTCTACACAGCTGCCAGGATGATGAATCTAAAACACAAAACTGATCATGTCAATACCCAGCCTAAAAACTTTCAATGGTTCCCTACTGCCTCTGGAACAAAGCCCAGGTTTCTTGGTTTGGCCCTCATGATCCCAAAGCACACTTCTATCTTAGTCCTAACCAAGTTCAGTTAAAGTGAAGTATGTATATGATGTTCTCCCTTTTTAGACTCTGGGCTCTTTAAAGGTAGAGACAAAGTCTTTTCATCTTTGTATCTGAGCATCTAGCAGCACCAGTAAAAAACTGTTAAACTCAAATGAAACAGTGATGTTAGGTTTGAAGTCAGGTGGATCAGCTGATACTTTTAAAAGTGATTTTTATACTTAAAAAATTGAGATATAATTCAGGTACCAGGAAATCTACCATTTTAATGTATTATATATATACTATAACATTACTAATATATATAATACATATTACTATATTCACAGTTGTACAGCCATCATAACTAATTCCATAATACTTTTGTCACCTGAAAAAGAAACTCTTTACCCATTAATGGCCTCTTTCTACTATTCCCTCTTCTTCATCATCAAGAAAGTGAAAAGAATGGGAGAAAATATTTGCAAACCATATATCTGGTAAAGGGCTATTACCCAGAATATATAAAGAACACTTACAATTTAATAATAAAAAGATAAATAACCCAATTAAAGAATAGGGAAAGGATTTGAACAGCTATTTCTCCAAAGGAAATATACAAATGGCCAATAAGCACATGAAAATATGTTCAACATCATTAGTCATTGGGGAAATGCAAATCAAAACCACAATGAAATACCACTTCATACCCACCAAAATAGCTATAATCAAAAGAATGGACAACATCAAGTGTTGGAAAGGATATGGATAAATTGGAACCTACATATATTGCTGGTGGGAATGTAAAATGGTACAGTTGCTTTGGAAAACAGTTTGGCAGTTTCTCAAAAAGTTAAAAATGTTACATATATACAATGGGATATTACTCAGCCATTAAAAAGAATGAAGTAATGCCACTTGCAGCAACATGGATGGACCTGGAGATTAGCATACTAAGTGAAGTAAGTCAGACAAAGACAAATATATGATATCGCTTATATGCGGAATCTAAAAAAATGATACAAATGAACTTATTTACAAAACAGAAACAGACTCAGACTTAGAGAATGAACTGATGGTTACTGGGGGGAGGGATAGATTGGGAGTTTGGGATTGACATGTACACACTGCTATATTTAAAATAGATAACCAACAAGGACCTACTGTACAGCATAGGGAACTCTGCTCAATATTCTGTAATAACCTAAATGGGAAAAGAATTTGAAAAAGAATTGATACTTGTATAACTAAATCACTTTGCTGTATACCTGAAAGTAACACAACATTGTTAATCAACTATACTCCAATATAAAATAAAAGTTCAAAAAAAAAAAGAAATGAAAACCAGAGAACCTCTTCTTCCTCCCAAAAAAAGTTAAAAATGGAGTTACCATATGACCCAGCAATTCTACTCCTAGGTATATACCAAGAAAACTGAAAATGTATATCCACACAAAAACATGTACGTGAATATTCATAGCAGCATTATTCATAATAGCTCCAAAGTGGAAACAACTCAAATACGCATAAAATGATGAATTGATAATTAAAATGTGATAGAGCCAAACAATGGAATATTATTCAGCCTCAAAAAGGAATGGAGGGCTTCCCTGGTGGTGCAATGGTTAAGAATCCACCTGCCAATGCAGGGGACACGGGTTCGATCCCTGGTCCGGGAAGATCCCACATGCCGCAGAGCAACTAAGCCTGTGAGCCACAACTTCTGAGCCCACGAGCCAGAACCACTGAAGCCCGCACACCTAGAGCCCATGCTCTGCAACAAGAGAAGCCACTGCAGTGAGAAGCCCACACACCACAATGAAGAGCAGCCCCTGCTCGCCGCAACTAGAGAAAGCCCATGCGCAGCAACGAAGACCCAATGTACCAAAAAAAAAAAAAAAAAGGAATGGAATATTGACACAAGCTACAACATAGATGAACCTCAAAGACACTGTGCTATGTAAAAGAAGCCACACACAAAAGACCACATATTGAATGATTTCATTTATATGAAATGTCCAGAATAAGCAAATCTATAGAGAAAGAAATGGATTAGTGGTTGCCTAGAGATGGAAAGATTGAGAGGAAATGGGGAGTGACTGCTAATGGGTAAAAGGTTTCTTTTTGGGGTGATGAAATATTCTAAAATCTATGGTGGTGATGGTTGCTCAACTCTGTGAATATACTAAAACCCACTGAATTATCCACTTTGAATGATGAATCTGGTGGTATGTGAATTACAACTCAATAAAACACTGTATAAGAAAAAAAGCCCCCCCTCAAAAAAAAGCAACTTAAATACAAAACTGGCCATCTGCACCTAAAAAAGAAAAAGAAAAATGAAAAAGATGGCTAGTCTGTCTTTCCTGTCTTAAGAATGGCAGAATCTGATCAGGTTGGCAGGAATCATCACTCTGATAAATTGCTTGGAGCAAGAGAAAAGAAAGGGAATTTAAATATCCTTTAAATAAGAGATAATAGGGGTTAAGGAGGCAGAGGAGGAATTTTACATTTTCAAGTTCACCCCCAAACTCTGGTTTGAACAGTTGTTTCCAATTTGAGCTGCTAAGCCACTCTTGAAAATAGCTGTCTAGTCCTGCATATTGTGATTGAGGTCTTGAAAGCGTAACTGAAAAGCGCTGGCACAGTTTATCCCAGTCCAGGGCTTGGCTAGCATGCCAAATTTAGCCTTTGGCAACTTCTTCCTGTTGAGAGTCCCTGGGGACTTGTTTGACCTCCTTTTGGAGAGCTGCAAGGGAATTCACTTCTGGATGGTGGCCTAGCAAGCAGGGAGCGGCTCAGCCGGCTGCCTAATACTCTATTAAGTTAATGGTAAAGTGTTCCTGGGCACAGTCCACTGGAAGGCCAATTCCCTATATGCGGCGTTTGGACTAGTTTTCCAGATAACCCAAGGTAATTCCCAGCAGTAAATATTATAACCACCTTGAGAGGAAATCTTTCAGAATGTATCGTATACATTCCTGCCTTTTTGTACTTAGGCTTTATTTCAACTGATAATAAAGTATTACATGCCACTATGGAAAACTTGGAAAGTATACTATTCTCCTTCCCTAGAGTTAACCATTGCTAATAGCTTGGTGTGTATCCTTTCAGACCATTTTTAAAATTTGTTTATAAACATAGATACGCACAGATACACACAATTCACACAACTCACACCCACAGCAGACTTTTTGAAAGCTTTTTTTTTTTTTTAATTTTATTTATTTATTTATTTATGGCTGTGTTGGGTCTTCGTTTCTGTGCGAGGGCTTTCTCTAGTTGCGGCGAGCGGGGGCCACTCCTCGTCGCGGTGCACGGGCCTCTCACTATCGCGGCCTCTCCTGCTGTGGAGCACAGGCTCCAGACGCGCAGGCTCAGTAATTGTGGCCCACGGGCCCAGCCGCTCCGCGACATGTGGGATCTCCCCAGACCAGGGCTCGAACCCGTGTCCTCTGCATTAGCAGGCAGACTCTCAACCACTGTGCCACCAGGGAAGCCCCTAAAAACTTAAAAAAAAAAAATACAAATGGGATCATACTCTACCTCTTGGTCTGTCACTTGCTTTTCCATTTAATACAACCTGGAGATCTCTCCATGTCAGTGCATTGTCAGTACATACAGATCTACCTTATTCTTTTCTATGCCTGCACACCATTCCATGGATGGATATACTATAATTTATTTAACCATTCCCTATTGATGCATATTTCCTACGTTTTAAATTATTATTTCTAAATATGAACTCGTACATATACAACATCTTTGTGTATATGTGAGAAATTTGGGGGACAGATTCCAGGAAGTAGAATTATTTAGATTTTTGATACATCTGGAAATTATTTTTATGACTTTTTACTCTGAAATAATTTCAAACTCACTGAAAAGTTGCAAGAGTAGCATAATGAACTCCCATAACCTATGTGCCTTGATTCCCCAATTATTATCATTTCATTACATTTGCTTCATCTCTTCTCTCTGTCCCCCACCTTACATATATGTTATATACATGCAGTATTTTTTTTCTGAACCATTTGAGACATCTGATCCATTGTGAACATGAAGCCCTTACCTCTAAATACTTCACTGTATATTTCCTAAAAACAAGGGCTGCTCCTATATAACCTTAGCACAAGCATCCAAATTAGAACACAGATATATAAAACGTTGAGTTCACACCAATTCCTCCAATCCAAAATTATACAGTTCATTTTAGGTTTCTCACTTTCCATATTTGCAACTCCCTTCTCCAAAAGAGAAACCTGCTCTCATCATTTTCCTTAATTTCCCTGTTTGCCCAATAGCCCTGGGCATAACAGATCTCCCTGCCATGTCGTTTCCTCTGCCCCACCCCTGTGGCCTGCTGTCTGCTTGGCTTCAGCTCTGCCCATCCCCGCCATGCTGGCCTTCAACCTTGCTCTTCAGGCCTTGACCCTGACCAGACCAATTTCTGGGAAGGGGAAGTTAATTAATTTATTTTTGAATGGTGTGATGTAAGAGATATATCTTTTTTTTTTTTTAATGGATAACCAATTGTCCTGACATCTATTTTCAATTATTTGAAATGCTCCCACATATATTTGTGTCAGTAGTTGATGATCTATTCTTTTTCATTATTTTATTTTTTAATTTGTGACCCAATGTCACACTTTAATCACTGTGATTATATATTTTGATATCTGGTAGGAAGAGGCCCCTCATTATGTTTAAAAAAATATCTAGCTATTCTTAAGTATGTAGTCTTCCAGATGAATTTTAGAATTAGCATGTCAATTTTGTTAAAAATCCTATTATAATTTTGATTGGAATTACATTGAATTTGCAAATTATTTGGGCAAAATGGCTTCTTTGCAATATCGTGAGTCTTCCCATCAGGGAACATGGTATGCATTTTCGTTTATGCAGTTTTTATTTTCCTTCAGTGAATATTCGTAGTTTTCTTTGTGTGGGTATTGCATATATAGTTTTTTCCTAGGTTAAGATTTTTTTTGGTGGCCATCATTAATGAGAGCTTTTCATCTTCTTTCTATGTATTTTGTACATTGTAGACATTATGCTGCATATACAATTCTGTATCTTGTATTTTTTTTAAAATAAATTTTATTTATTTATTTATTTATTTTTGGCTGCGTTGGGTCTTTGTTTCTGCGCGGGCTTTCTCTAGCTGCGGTGAGCGGGGGCTACTCTTCGTTGTGGTGCGCGGGCTTCTCATTGTGGTGGCTTCTCTTGTTGCAGAGCACGGGCTCTAGAGCACACGCTCAGTAGTTGTGGCACACAGGCTTAGTTGCTCTGCGGCATGTGGGATCTTCCCGGACTAGGGCTCAAACCCATGTCCCCTGCATCGGCAGGCGGATTCTTAACCACTGAGCCACCAGGGAAGCCCTGTATCCTGTTTTTTAACTTTAAATTATGTCATACAAATTTCCTGACTACCAAAATATAATTTTTATGGTTGCATAATTGTCCTTCAAATTTTTATGAACCATAATTTAACCATTCTTTAAGGTTGGTAAATTGGATTGCTTCCAATTTTTAAAATGCTAAATACTGCCATGATGAACATCTTTGTGCATAAATCTTTGTTCTATTTTGGATTGTTCCTTAAAATATATTCCTATTAGTGATATTCTCTATCTTATGCATAATACAGATATCCCCTGAAAGGTCCTGGATAACACAAAATCAGAGTAGGGTGAAAATATCTTCAGACTTGTTTAAAGTTTTAATATTTTGCTCTCATTCATTTTACCTACTCTTATAAACCGGTCCTGCCTTCTTCCCATCACTTAGCCACTTTTTGGACATGATTAGAAAGTAACAAAATGGGGAACAAACAAACAGTAGTGTCATAACATGAGCTGATGCAGTGAGAATCTGCATGGGGACAAAAGCCATGCAAGACTGACCATGGAAGGCCATTATCTCCTTGAACCGGCAACTTCTGGCCTTGCACACTTATTTTGCGGTGTTCATTTACACACTCGACTTCTTTGCATTTCTCAATGTGATATGAAATCTCTCACATCTTGGGGACTTGGTGGTCCAGTGGTTAAGACTCTGCGCTTTCAATGCAGAGGGCACGGGTTCGATCCCTGGTTGGGGAACTAAGATCCCACATGCCGTGTGGCCAAAAAAATCTCTCTTATCTTCAAAATTTCATTATGTGCCTTATGGAACTACTTACATAACGTTGAGTGCTGCAAAACTCTGAGAATGTCTGTATATTGAATAAATTTAATTTTCTTGATTACTCAGGGTTAATATAGACTCAGACTTAAAAATTTCTTCCCCAAGCTCTATGGAGGTACGTAGAACTGTTTTTCCCTTGCTAAAGGCACTAAATTGCTGTGCTTTTTTGATCATTAAGTCAATTTTTATGCCTCTTTTCCTCTCTACCCTGCTTACAGACTTGCAGTGTTCTCTTCTCAGTGCTACCTGCATGCCTACATGGGATAGTTTCTCCTCCCTCTTCTAGTTTACCGCTTTTAATTTTTTATGAGTTTGGAAGCCAGATTGCCAGGTCTTTTAAAATCGAATCCAAGTAAAAATTAATAGCCTCTGAGAAAGGGCTTCGATAAATCTCTAGGAGTAATGGGTGTGATCTTTAGGGCATGGACTTTGGTGAGCTCTATTTTGTTTCTGCAGAGGTCTTTTTCCATCTCCTTTGTTTCCTTGGTTCCTTGCTGCACTTCAGATAGATGAGATTGTCAGACAGCAGAGTTTCACACATATGAAGTTTTATTACAATTATCAGGTTGATAACGTAATATTAAAATGCCTCCTTTCCTTTTCCTCTACTGAATTCTGATTCTTTACTTCCTTTTGTTCCTTTCACATTGTGTGTTAGGTTGACTAAATCTAGAGAAATTGTTACTTGGGCTTCAGGACCAATCGAAACCTTCATTTCCCTTACCTTTTCTTTCTCCCACCTCTTTTTAATAACTAAAATATCTCTACATTTCACATCAACAAAGCTATAATTCCCTTATATTAAAAAATCATTTCCTTGGTACAAATGAACTTATTTACAAAACAGAAATAGAGTCACAGATGTAGAAAACAAAGTTATGGTTACCAAGGGGGAAAGGCAGGGGAGGGATAAATTGGGAGATTGGGATTGACATATACACACTACTATATATAAAATAGATAACTAATAAGAACCTACTGTATAGCACAGGGAACTCTACTCAATACTCTGTAATGACCTATATGGGAAAAGAATCTAAAAAAAGAGTGGATATATGTATATATATAACTGATTCACTTTGCTGTACAGCAGAAACTAACACAACATTGTAAATCAACTATACTCCAATAAAAATTAATTTAAAAAATTATCTAAGGCCTCTTTTGATTAAAAAGAAATTAAGTGTATTCCATTTTGTGAAGAAAACGAAGACAATTTACACAACTCTACTGCATTCTTACCTTCACTCTTACTCATGGCTAATTGATAAGGGCTGTGGTACTAAACCATGATTGTGTGGTCATTCTCTGTAAAGGCCAATCATTCTTCCTTTGCTGCTGATTGCCTCCCTTAATATTTAACTACATTGCAACTACTTAGGTGCTTTGAGTGAGGGGATATGGCAGGTTCAATAAAACCCACACAATACTGGAGAGTCAACTCAATCTTCATGTCTTATTAGTGGTGGGTCAGTGGCATCATCTTTGTATTAGGGCACAATAAATACCCTTGATGATGACAGTGTTGTGATTCCTTTAGTATGTTGTCCTTGAAGAAAAAATGTGTCAAGTACGAGTGCAAAATAGGTGGTCATCAATGTTTATAATTTCAACTTTGGATCAACTCAAACTTTCTTATACAATGCCATTCCTCAGTCATTTTAAAATACATTGAATTGTAATATTCACGCATTTGCAGATGAATGAACATTTTATGCTCTTACACAGTGGTGTAGCCTACCAGTCAAGAGTTTATTTTCAGCATCATCACCATTTTCAGTATTTGTTTATGCAATTATTTGAATATTTTATTACATTTTTTACCACTATTTATAAATGAGTAGAAAATGGAAATGCTGATACTAGTAATAAGAAGCATAGTTTTCCTAAACATAACCCAGTTGAGCAAAGGTGGAGTCATTAGCTATATACAAAGCAGGGACTCTATCCTCAGTCAGGTAGATGTTAGGACAAAATTAGAAAATATTATATATGCTGGAAATACTTTACCAAAGATCATATCTTAAATGTGAGTTGCAAATAGCAATTGAATACTGCTTTCAGCTCTTTGGGGGAAAATGCTCTTGTATTATGTGTGCATTTAATTTTTTCATAGTCAACTTTTGTATATGTTACCAGGATTGTATTGAGAAATTGCATAGGAATGGGTAGGGAATAAACTAGGGGTCCACCTATAGGGAGTTCCAAATGGAACTTTATTTACCCTCCTTTTCCCTTCCAAGCATCTTTTTTTTTTTTTTTTTAAGTTTTTAAAAATTACTTATTTATTTATTTTTGGCTGGGTCGGGTCTTCGTTTCTGTGCGAGGGCTTTCTCCAGTTGCGGCAAGCGGGGGCCACTCTTCATCGCGACGCGCGGGCCTCTCACTATCGCGGCCTCTCTTGTTGCGGAGCACAGGCTCCAGACGCGCAGGCTCAGTAGCTGTGGCTCACGGGCCCAGTTCCTCCGCGGCATGTGGGATCTTCCCAGACCAGGGCTCGAACCCGTGTCCCCTGCATTGGCAGGCAGACTCTCAACCACTGCGCCACCAAGGAAGCCCCCAAGCATCTTTTATAGAATTTACATGATCAATACTAAGTACCTTCAAACTCTGTAGAGAAGCGAGGAAGAGGCCTGTGTCTAAAACAGTACCAGACATACAGATGTGCTTTCTGCCTCTTGCTTCTCTGTATCCTTTCCTGACTTCCCTTTCCCCAAATAAAGGTGTTTCTCAAGGTTCAGCCATAACCTAGGGTGTCTGAGTTTTAATGGTAAATGTATTTTCACAGTTTTAAGTCGTTACGAATTGAAAGGGCATGGCAAGAAGGCGAGGGTTCTTTGAGGAAGTTTGGTTGAAAGGTCAACTAGGTCGAGAGCCTTGTCCTCAGTTTTATAGGTCCACAAATTCTAGCTTGTCCATAACATAGAGTGGACTAGACTCTGAAAGTGTGGTTCAGGCTAACTAAAATCATGAGAAATGATTATATTTTCCAGAGGGCCAATATTTAATTTTAATATGCAAAACTGTACATGGATTAGAAGGGTTATGTTGGTATGAACACTCTTTCCATACCCTTTTTTACAGATCTGGATTATTTAATAAATTTAATTCACAAATATATATCCAGCATCTATATGAGATAGATGCTATATGAGATAGATGCCGAATAAATATATATATACATAATTAGTATATACACATATATACACATTAATTCTTAGGATAGGTAGTATGCTCTATTAATTGTAATGAAAATCTTCTTCATTTTCTATTCAAATATTCTGTATTTTAATTTGGATTTTGTCTCTTACTGTGGGATCTGGGGCAAGTTATTTTGAGCCACAATGTTTTCATCTAGTAAAATGGGCATAATAATTCCGATCCTGTAAAGTTTTTATGAGGATTAGATTAAATAATATAACATATGTGAAACGCCTAGGTACAGGTCTGTTACATTGAATGATAATAGTCCATAGAGACTTGCTATGGACCAGGTACTTCCACCTGTACCAACCTAAGCCTCACATCCACCCTATAAGGTAGGTATAGTTTTTAATCCCCAATCCACAGATGAGTATCCTGAAATCTAGAAATGTAGAATAACTTGCTTGTGGTCATGCATTTAGTAGATAGTTGAGTTAGGATTTGAGTGTAGTCTGGGTCCAGGGTCCTTGCTCTTATACACCTGTGCTATATTCCCTCTCCTTGAGTATTCACTATCTTCCCTTTCTCACCTAAATCCCATCTTTCTACTAGGTATTTCCAAGTTATCTTAAATTAGGAGTTCTTACCTGGAGCCCATGGGTGGGTTTCAATTAATACCTTTAACCTGTGAATTAATCAGACCTCTCATATAAATGGCAGAAATGTGGCTCAAACAAGCTGAACCATGGAGGAATTTCAACAAAGGACTAGGAAATGTCCTGGAATCCAAGGATAGGAATGTGAAGGATCCTGGACTCAAATGCATTTGAGCATTCTTCGTTTCTCGGGCTCATGTGTTAGGAAACACATCAGCTAACAGCATCCATTGCTTCAGTTACTAGGGAGAGATTGACATGATCCTTTGGATATAAAGTACAAAAATTCCAGAAAGGGCTTTAATGTGCCCAGCTGGGGTCAAGAGCTCTCCAGCAGCCAATTCTATGGGTGTCCATTACAAATCGTATAACATGTATAAGTACGAATACATTTTTTTTTCCTGAGAAAAGGATCCATTGATTCTGTCAGATTCTCAAAAGAAGTGATTTGTAACTGTAAAGCAGTAAAGAACTACTACAGCACAAAACATGCCAAAACCATCTCTTTCTTCTCCTTAACACCAATCCTCTGACTCCCCTGCTTCTGTCACAGGTACCACAGTCTTCTAGACAGTTAGTCTTGTCACCTTGCTGTATTTTCATTTCTCACTGTTCTTTTCTCTCTGCATTCAGCTATTCAGAAAGTTCTGTTAATTCTTCCCACGCAATGGCTGTTGGGACTATTCCTTTCTATCTCTACTGTCACAGTTCTTGACTAAAGCTGTCCTCTTCTTTAGCTCCTTAAATAGTAATAGTAGTATCTTACCCAAATCATTATTACTTGTCCCTCCTTGCTCAAATCTACCCTATGAGATGAATATTTTAAACACTGTCTTCTTGTCATTCTTCTGCTCAGAGACTCCAGGGTGTTCCCCTTCCTGGGCAGGACCCACTGCAGTTCAGTCCTGTCCCACCTTTCCAACCTCTTACCAACTGATGTTTTCTCCCCTGATTAGTAAATACTCTTCTGTTCATTCACACCTGTTGCTTGCTGGTCTGTTTTTTCGACTTGCAACACGTCTATTTAGAGTTCACGTCATTGCTTGTCTTTGTTAAGAAATAAGAAAGCAACTCAGACCTCCCTGGTGGCGCAGTGGTTAAGAATCCGCCTGCCAATGCAGGGAACACGGGTTTGATCCCTGGTCCGGGAAGATCCTACACCCCGCGGAGCAACTAAGCTCATGTGCCACAACTACTGAGCCTGTGCTCTAGGGCCCGCGAGTCACAACTACTGAAGTCCGTGTGCCACAACTACTGAAGCCTGTGCGCCTAGAGCCCGTGCTCCGCAACGAGAAGCCACTGCAATGAGAAGCCCGCGTATTGCAACAAAGAGTAGCCCCTGCTCACTGCAACTAAAGAAAGCCCATGTGCAGCAGCTAAGATCCAATGCAGCCAAAAATTAAACAAATGAATAAAATAAAAAAAAACCAAAAACTTACCTGATAGGATGTTGTGAGAATTAAATGAAGTAGTATATACAAGGCATTTAGTAAAGTATTTGCAGCCAGTAGGCAATCCATCAATGGTAGATGTTATGACTCTTTATTCAGTAGGGAGAGAGAGGTGGCCCCGATGCTTTACTTAAGAGACTTGGAGGTGCCAGGGAAGGCATATGCCATATGCAGAGGTGAGTGATTGTGCAGAGTTGACAAAGCAAGGAAGGTCATTTTGAATGGTATAGATGGCACTGAAAAGTTGGGAGGTATAGAGTATGGTTGGGCCACTTTACGGACAATTGCTTACAGGTTCCTCTTACATGGCATAAATTACGTTTCCAAGTTTAAGTTACAGACTAAATTATCATCTTGACTAGAATGGAGTTTTAGTAGGTAAAAAAAAAAAAAAAAAGCATTCTCAGGATTTCAAGTATTAGTGACCGAAAAGGAAATCAGGGTGAGGAGTTGAGAACAGAGGTGGCTTCTCTCTACATTGTTGCTTTCCATCCCTACCGTACCTCACCCTTACCTCTGTCAGGGACAGACTGTTTCCTCCACAAAGTTAAGAGTGTGGCAGCAAATAGCAAGACTTAACAGCAGAGCTATGTGGAAGAGAACTGGCTAAGTAGCATCATGTTAGATGATCGAAACAGCGAAGCAGTAAGTTCATTCCAGTGGGCACTGGCACTGCTCAGTGTGAACATGGGATCTTGGAAAGGTTGGCTGAAAGAAATGGAGACGGATCTTTGGAAGTATGATGAGGATAGTGAGTCAGAGCTACTCACTTCATCAGAGCAAGAGACCCTGTGGGTCACAGCTATTAGAGTTTACTGTGGGAAAATCCAATAAAGAGCTCTGCTGCTAAAATTGAACAGTTACAGTGTTTTTCTAATTTCCAGGAAGAATGGATTTAAAGGTTTTCATTTTGTGAATTGTTATTAAACTTTTGGTACTTTCTAGTGAAAAGTTGCAAACAAATTTTATAGGAAAAACACAGACATATTATTTCTTAAAAATACATTTTTTTAATATGTGGGAGATCTGCATAAACATAATGTAGCCAGATTTAGTGCTAGTAAAATTGTGTCAAGTCCATATGGCAGAATTCAATCTAACAATATTTCATGGTGTTCCACAATGAGCACCATAATTTCTAAGTATCACCACCTGAACTAGTTTGAAAACCAACACGTTACACCCCTGACCGCCTTGTGTTATTTCTTAGGGAAAGGAATGTTATTAGCTCAGTGAAACTCACAGGCAAAGGCTCAGAATCAAAGTAATCTTTAAAATAAATAAAAAGACCAGAAGAGAATTAAATAAGGTAAATTTGAGTGCAAGAAGAATAGCATAACAATAGCTAATGTTTCCTGAGCATTTATTATACACCAGGCTCTGTGATAAGTACTTTTCAAACATAATTTCATTTAATCTTCACAACCATCCTGTGAGGTAACATCACCCATATTAGATAGATAAAGAAAAAGAAGGCTCAGACCTGCTCAAGGTCTCATAGGCTGGTAAGTGGTAGGTGACACTGAGATTCAAATCTAGGTTTCCAGACTCCAATCATGATGACGTTGTAATGCCTCTTTTGTGTATACAATTTTTTAAAAACTCTAAAAATTGAGATAGAGTAAAGCACACCAATCGTTTTGCACATATATTAACCCTTGTAATCATTAACAAGATCAAGGTATTGAGCATTTCCAGCAACCCAGAAGGCTCCCTCCTGCCCCCCCCCCCATTCAATTCCTCCAAAGTAATCACTACTCTGCCTCTATCACCATAGATAAATAGGTTTTAGTTGGAGTAATCTAACTTTTTGGAGTTATAACCAAAAGATTCCATAGACCAATCCTTCATCTTGCCATTTTAGCTGTAGTATTCAAAGCTGCTCTAGCTCTGACTTTTCAAGAATTCACTGTAGAGACTAGCTGTTACAAAATGGCTTCATATTCAGTTTCCTGCATTACTCTGAAATTAATACTAATTTTGAAAAAAACACAAAGAAAATCCTGGATGCAGTAGATTAAAGGACTGTTATCAAATCTCTCTTAGAAACACCACAGACACAGGTTGCTTGACTAAAATAATTTGGTGTATCTATTTCCAATCATGGTGTCTCATTAAGGAATGGATGACCACGAAAGGTCATCTCAGTTTACGGAAGAAAGGCTAGCCAGGCAGAGTAGGTAACAGTGATTGCTTTGCATCATCTTAAAGCACACGAACAAATTTATGTGCAGATATCTTCCACAGTTGACTTGTTGTTCTACGATGCAAGGGAAAGGAAGAGTAAAGGGGAAGAAGATCTAGGTGGAGGGAAGTGAGGGAAATATGACCTTCAAGGAGGCTTCGTTGTGGTGGCTTTCCGTGCCTTGCCAACTAGCTCTTAAAATCACATTACTTCTTGTCCAACCTGGCAGTGACAGAAGCAGCGTCACAACTTCACCTCAGGTTCCCAAGCTGTGGTTGGTGAATTTCAGCAATGATTCTAGATAATAGCTCTCACTTCTCTCTCTCCCCTCCCCACTATCCCCCCATTCCTGGTTTTGCACTTCATTCTGTTTTCTACACCAGCCAACTATGGCATTTTGAAGCAGTCTACAGATTACAAATGAGCATCAGGGAAAGAATAACTGACATTTGTAGGGTTCGAAAACTTCTAGAAGTGATATGTGTATGAGGTGACTTAAGTGGGGAAAATCTAGAGGAACGTTCTGGCCATCAAAGCAGCAGGACAGGCCCAGAAGTGGGCGCACGTGACAGCAGCAGCACCTCGAGAGTGACATCACCCTGGGGGCGGAGCCGAATCATCCAGGGCCTTGTCTGCTATTGAGCTCCCCTCCCCTCTTCCCCACTGAATGCCGATGACCCCACCAGTCAAAGTCCCCTGAGGAAACAGAAATGCCCAGACCTCACAGAGAGGCAGAGCCAGGGCCAAACCTCTCGGCGGAGAAAAGGGCTCGATCTTCTCTCTCTCTCCCTGCCACTCCCCACCCCCAAACGGTGGAGGGGGCGGGGGCGCGCGCGCTCCACCACGCACGCGCTCCCACGCACGCGCTCTCCCTCCGCGCTCGCGCTCCTCCCCACCCCGGCCCGGAGGGGGCGGGGCTGCGGGCGGCCTCGGAGGGTGCGACGCCCCCGGCGCGGCGGCGGCGCTAGCGAGCGGCCGGCCGGGCGCGGGTTGCTGGGTGCGCTGCTCCGGCGGGGCCCGCTTGCACGGCTGCCTCGTGCGAGCCGCCCGTTCGGCGGCTGAAGCTGCGAGCGCTCTGAGTGCCGGGCCCGGGGCCGCCAGCGCTGCCCTCCAGCCGCCGCCCTCCGTGCCTCCTTCGGGCGGCCCCGCCCCCGTTCCCATCCCCCTCGCGCTCACCTCCTGGCTGTGCAGCGCGCGAGGCGGAGCAAGTTGCCCGCCGCCGCCGCCGCCGCCGCCGCCGCCGCGCTGGGCGAGAGCCTGCACCCGCGCCGCCGCTGACAGGAGGACCGCCGAGGGCTGCGCTAGCCGCCGGGAGGCCCCGCCGCGCCTTTCCCGGACGCAGACCCACAGCGGGCGTCGGAGCGCAGCGAGGTGCTCTGGGATCGCGGGCGGCGCCGGCGGGCGGCGCGGTCCTCACAGGAGACCCCGGGGACTCGGGCTTGACCCCGAGGTGCAGCGAACCCCCCTCAGAGCGGCAGGTGAGAGACCCCGGGAGCCCGGGAAGGGAAGGTTGCTTCAGTGACAGCGGCGTTCGCCTCCGACGCCTGGGCTCCAGGGAGAGGGGCGGGGGCGAGCGGGGAGGCAGCGAAATGGGCAGTGGAGTGCCTCTGGTGTCCAGGGCGTGGGGAAGGTTGGCTCCAAATGTGGCACTCGGGGCGGCTTCGGATGGGTCCGGGGTCGGTCACTTCGGTGTCACCGAAGGTGTCATGGAATTTGGTACCGAGAGAGTCTCCGGATGACGGGGACCCAGGAGGAGATGCGAGGCAGATTGCTAAACGTGGCAGGGAATGTGGTGCAGAACGAGTTGTAAAATGTGCCCCCTGAATGCAGCATGAAAGTAGTTGTGAAATGTGCCAGGTAAGGCACAGGGTGAGTTGGCCTGTGTGGCGTTGAAATTCACGGTAGAAGTGTTATTAGTGATATTATTAATTTCTCTGGGAAAGGAGGCGTAGTCTAAGAAGAGATTAATAAGGCTCATAGCTAGATATTTTAACACAGGGAATCGAGAGGAGCTATGATACGCTATTTTTTGAGATAGAGATAGTGCCCACGTGAAAGAAACAAGCAAATTGTGTCTGGTTGTGAGATGGGAAAGAAAAAATGGGGCTAAATAATTCCAGGGTTTGCCGTCAGCGTGTAGAGCACTGATATAATTGTATCCTGTGTTGTATTCCAGGTGTGGAATGTTTAAAATGGTTTTCACCAAACATAAACCATGGTAATTAATATTAGGAAGAAGATTTGGTGTTTTGGGTGTCTTGCACTGTCTTCTCTGCTCCTCTCCAGGAAAAGGAAAAAAACAAACCAAAAAAAAAACCACACAAAAAACCCACCCCACATCTTGACCATAATTCTGAGTTCAAGACCATCAGGCAAAAGGACGTTTTTTCATAGGTGCCCCTGTCTTCATTTTTATACAGGTGAAAATTTCTGGAATGAGGAAAACAAAACAATATGGTGAACAAAAGGGATAAATTTTCAGGCATTTTGAGGGTTTGAAGCCAAAAGCTGTTGCAATGGCTAATTACGGTGAATGACGGTAGTGAAATATTCTTGATGTTGGGGTGGCAGAATAGGGAAAAAATTGAATACAGTAAATGTGGCATAAAAAGCAACAACATGTATACTGTCAGTGGAGCGCTTCTTGCAGCATTTCCCAGGTAGATCATATAAGGAATGTGAGCACAGAAATGAAATATTAAATATTCTTATTCTCTCTCTCTCCCTATTTGTGTGCGTGTGTGTGTGTGTATATATATATGTATATATATATCATTACCCACATGCTGCAAAACATTGTGACTTCCATTTAAGAAGAACATCTGTGTTTTGAGAGGATTGTCAGAACATAGCTGGAATTTCAGAAGTAACAAAAGACAGCTCCGTGGGCTATTTAATATAACTTATATACATTCAGTGAGTATATGTCTGTATAGTATGAAACAAGCAGAAATATCGGCATGTGTTCATTAGGGTATAGTTAATTACTGATGAGATTTTAGTGTCTTATGTTACAATTCTTGCAGAGAAACGGAGTTACTTGCCTGAATGTTGTTCTTATAAGAAGAACAGTAAGTAATTTGCCAGATAATTAACATTCGTACTGATTGGCTTCCTCCTGGATCCAGATTCAGCCATTGAGGGATCATTTGCTTCAAAGACAAAACTGGATTTTCCTTGGTGATTAATTTTGGGTTTTAGTCTTTTCTGTTGATATGTCTCTCACCTTGAGGCTGTGTTGGGCCTAAAACATAGAGGAGAGGGCCTGAGGAGAAGAAAGAACAATTCTGTTGGGTCTTCCTGTTTTGTTCTGACTGTAAGCCATATGTACTGCCACCCCCTACTGTCTGTAGGAGGAGGTGTCACAGAGCCCAGTTCTTTTCTTGTTATCACTGCCCCCTTGTGTAAGGGAAGAAATTGATAGTTGCACTTTGGAAAACCGCTCTCCCCAGATTGTTCTTGATAGAGTGGTTATGTAGATTTATAATCACCTATTCAGAGTTGCAGGGCTTTAAACTTACTGTCAGTCAGGCTTCAGGCTTAATGTCTATTTTTAATAGTATCTAATTTTAGCCAGTAATTCAAATTGCTAAGAATGCTTTCAGTATGTTTGGGAAGATGGTACTACTAGTAGTGCTAGTAGTAATGGCTCACCCTTACATAGCACCTACTTTGCGCCAGTCCTGCTACACAGGTTTTAATCAGTTCCAACACCCTACTGTTATTTCCATTTTACAAATGAGAAACTGAAACACTGAGATGTTAAATAGATTAGTTAGTTAGCAAGTGGAAGAGCTGAGTTCCAATTCAGGAACACTGGCTCCACACTCTGTGCTCTTCGTAAGTATACTATACTGCCCTCAATCAAATTAGTATTGACGCACATCATGAAAATGCAGGTGCCCATCATGAAAAAGCAAATACTGTAAGATGTGGATAGGCCCAAGTAGGTAGTAAGACACATAAATGCTAAGCCTACAAATACACCAAAAATACAGTTACTTACAGTATGAACATTTCTCTTTAGGAATTTATTTTTGTAATTTATTTCTGGGATTATGAGTAGAGGAGTATCAGTACTTTTTATGTGGTTAAGGTAATATTTGTGATGGAGGTTGGTTTTGGGGGGATCTTTGGAGGTAGAAAGTTTTACTTTCAGGTAGTTTGGTGTGTATGTCTGTGTGTGTATGTACACGTAGTGTGCAGGAAAGGTTTAGTGGTGCTTTTAAAGAAATAATATATAGATCTCTGTGTAGAGCTATAGAAATTGTTTTCTACAGAAAAATTATGTTCCTACCTACTTACATTTTTATGATCTCTATTTTAAAATTTTTAATTAATTATTTATTTACTGGCCACACTCGTGCCCCCTGCAGTGGAAGCGCAGTCTTTTTTCTTTTTTTTAAATAGAGCTAACCTCATAATAAACTTTTTAAAAAAAATTTATTTAATTAATTTATTTTTGGCTGCGTTGGGTCTTCGTTGTTGCGCACTGGCTTTCTCTAGTTGCAGCGAGCGGGGGCTACTCTTCGTTGCGGTGGAAGCGCAGAGTCTTAACCACTGGATCGCCAGGGAAGTTCCTATGATCTCTATTTATTTAAAAAAATAATTAGCAAAAATGGATTAGATGTATATGTACTTTTTACCTCTTTTTTCCAACAAATATTTGCTCAGATTTTTCTTGCACTTAAACATTGTTTAATATCGACTACATATGAAATAATATTTATAAAAATGTGTAAAGTATAGAAGACTAATAATGCAGCCAACACTTATATACCTTCCACCCAGTTTAAGAAATGGAATATCACCTTCTATACCTAACATTTATTTTCTTAGTCAAACTTTGTGCCATTCTGTGAATCACATATGTCATGTAATCAAACACTTCCTTCATTTTTACATACATTGGTTGATAAGGCAATTTACTGATTATAGCTAAGACTTATTCATGTATGTTTATATATTTTAGTTTATTTAATAAATCATCATAGACTCAGATCGTGCTCTGTATTTATATTGGTTGATGGTTCATTTTAGCATACTTATAAAACCTAATTTGTTGTTTGCATCTTTATCATAAAGTTTTACTAACATGGTTAAACAGTAGTAGATTTATTTCCCTCTTCTGTCATTGATTCTTACTGTCCCATGCTAGCTGTCTAGCTTCCCCCGGCCTTCCTCATAAAGGCCTTTGTTCTTTTAGTATTTTCTGAATGACTCTGTGTGCATTGTTTTGAATGGAGAAGGAAGTAGGCCTAGAAAAGAGTATACTAAACCAGTACTTCCAAAAGGGGAATTTTAAGGTAGTTGATACTAATTAGATATAAGGAAGAACAAGTATGATTAAACGAATGCATCAAAATTCTCTCCTTGTCATATTAATTCCTCTTACAACAGAATTAAAATTGAATCTCTGAGATGTATGGATTGGGCACACTAGTTGAATTATGTTGGATTGTACTTATACAGGATCACCAGTGTTAGCTGTAATATTTTTACTGATGGTACCCAGATTTCATTTCAAGGAGCTAGAATAAGCGGTTGCAGATAGTTGTTTACTTTTCTAGTACGAGTCTGATCAAGGTAACAAATGTTATAAAATAGTTTGGAAGTTAGTTTAATTATTTGGATTTTTTTTTTTCTCAGCATTGTCGTATCTGTTGAGTGCCTATAGTCATCAAATACGATTGTCATTTGGAGAGAAGGCACTGTGTAAATAAATAGTTTAGTCTTTGTTATAATACCATGAAAACTACCACTTGGTTTATTTGAGTAGTATCTTTTGTAATAACTTGTATTAGATGAAGATTGTTTACGATTTAAAAAAAAATGAGTCGAGATGTGTGTATGGTGATCGAGAGACTACATCATGACCTTGATGAATCTCTAAAAGTCTGTGGAGAGAAATAGGTTACAAGAAGAGCTTAAAGACTTACAGCTATATTTCCCCACCCAATGGTCCTTTTTCTTTCTTTTAGAGGATATTTTTACCTTGAGTATTTACGAGTCAAGATAATATTAGATGGGGCTTCCCTGGTGGTGCAGTGGTTAAGAATCCGCCTGCCAACGCAGGGGACACGGGTTCGAGCCCTGGTCTGGGAAGATCCCACATGCCGCGGAGCAACTAAGCCCGTGCGCCACAACTACTGAGCCTGCACTCTAGAGCTCGAGAGCCACAACTACTGAGCTCGTGTGCCACAACTACTGAGCCCGCGAGCCTAGAGCCCGTACTCCGCAACAGGAGAAGCCACTGCAGTGAGAAGCCCGCGCACCACAACAAAGAGTAGCCCCCGCTCGTCGCAACTAGAGAAAGCCCACGTGCAGCAACGTAGACCCAATGCAGCCAAAAATAAATAAATAAATAAACAAATTTTAAAAAGATAATATTAGATGGAGAACGAGCTATTTGGGCCTGGGTTTTAGAAGGCTAAAGCAGGTTGAGGATGCAATCAGTGAAAGAAGTTTCTGGTAGGGATCTTTCATATTCTAGAAAGCTCTAAGTAAATAATTGTAATACCATAATTTTTTTCTGGAAACAAATTTCTTTTATTAGGTCAATTTATTTTATTTACAGAATCCTTATAAATCATTTGAAAGCTGTGTTTGTGGATGTTATAAGTATCAGGTAAGTTGCTTTTTTATGGGCCGCACATTACAACTGGTATCTTGTTATGTTCAACTTCTGTTTGTTCTTGAGTAGTTAAGGGTAAACATGACTAAGTTTAAGAGGCAAAAGAATTAAGTTGGTGTTAGTCATAATCACACCCTTTCTTTACCCTTTCCTTCCCCATAATATTAATTTCTGCCTTTATTCAGTGCATGGTATATCTTACCTCTCAAATGCCTTTCTTTTGATCAGAACTTGAGAGATTCTGGTGTCAGTTATTTAAACCAAATAGTTGCGTTATAGTGAATAATATTGTTGGTATGTTTTTAAAAAATCTAATTGCCTTAGTAATGATTTATCTGACAGGCTCATCTTATGCCTCCTTATGACACCCATATTATGTCTAACTGAAGAAGTTTCTGCCAAAATACATTATTCGATTCTACTTTTTTTTCTCAGAAGAGGTATCCCAAGTGGAGAGGTTTTGGAGCACAGCATGTAAGAGAACATTTTTCTTTGTTTGCTCCGATCTCAGTCTCTCATATACTTATTTTGTATAGAAAAGGTTGTATGAAAAAAACATTGATTTTTGTATATTAGTTTATTATACAGACACATTATGTTTAAGGTATATGAGTTGAGTTAGATTTGTTATGTTGGAAAAATTGGGGGAGTTTTATGCAGTATATTAATACATTAAATCCTTCACTTAAATATTTACTGACCACTATGTGTAAGTAGTTACCTTTACTACTGTAATCTTTCAGTTGAAGGTAGACATATCATATTCTTCCTTAAATAAAAACTAAATTTGTAGTTCAGAATTGTGTCCTGGGTATTCACTCTACCTCTAGGAAAAATATAGTTGAAAAAATATTTTAAAGTTTGTCACTTTCCTAAAGTTTCACTGGCCAATGTTGATAAATTTTACTTTCTTCTTTAGATGGCAAAGGTATCATGAAAAGAAAAACAGTGACTTATATATTTCTTTTTATAAATATCAGCAAGTACTACAGACATAAAATTCAGAATGAAAAGTATGTGAGCAATAGTAATGGAAAACTTTTGTTATTCCAAGCAGATATCTTTGGACCAGGTAGCCATGCTTGTCTGTAACACCATGCTTACATTATCATATATGATTATATCAGATGACATATCTGATCATAGAGATGAACAACATGAAGAGATATGGCACCAGTTTTTTATTGCTGTGGAAACTCCCTTTCCCCACCAATGGATCTAGCCTTATAAGTCGATTCGTTAGTTATTAAATTTGGAAATGGGAGTGGGTGTGTAGATACTGTGATTTATTCATTTAGACAGGAGCCTCTGCCTCACATCTCAGTAAATTCCCTCTGCCTAAATGAAGGAAGTCTCTTTGTAGCCCTTTGTTCCTAATCTTGTGTTGTGAGGTCCCACAATTTCTAGCTCTAATTGCTGAAATTTGATAAGGCAAAACTAAGGAAGCTTGATGGGTATTTGTACTCTAGAATTCTGTTTCTGTTCAAATTCCATGGAATCCTGTAGAGCTCCCAAAGATGTGAATTAGGGTGAATGAAGGTAATTAGCTTTAGTAGACAACGTGGGATGTAGACTTACTACACACTCAAATGCTGCTTCAGCGTCAGAGAATCTTAGCTCTTCCTTTTTAGGGATTTAAAGAGGAAGAGAGACTTCCTTTGGAAGCTGTTATTCAGATGTTGCTATATTGTAGGATGTGACAATACTGTTGTTTGGTTGTAAGTAGCTTTTGAAATTTTACAATCATGAGACCCTTTGTATAGTAGAGAGAACATGAATTTGTGAGTTTTTGAATCATGAAAACAGGTTGAGATTATCACTCTGTCACTTACTAGCTGTGTGAGGGGCTAAAACCTCTCTTGTAGGGTTTCGATGATGATAAAATGAAATAATGCCAGTGAAAAATCCTTAGGACAATGTCTAGTTCTTAATAAATGGTAAGTTTTATTAGGTTTTGGAAAGTGTCCTGGATTTGTTTCGTGATGTGTGCTTCACATAGCTCCGCCCCACAGTGTTTTACTAGCATTGTCTGCCCAGCTTTTCCTTGTTATTTTGTCTTTTCAGCCTAGCAAGGTATTTAAAACAAAAAACAAAAAAAACCTGTGGTAATTCGGCTACTCATTAATTTTGTGTCTTGAAATTTTCTTTTATGAAGGATTTGATGAGAGCTGAGAGGAAAAGTTCTTGAATAACTGTAAACTTAAAAATATAAACTCTCAGGCAGACTCCTAGTATGCGTTTCTTTTTGCACTATTTCCCTTTAAGTACCACAAACTTGCAAAAAATTAATTTTTGATTTCCTCTATAAAATAGCAAACCTCAGCACTTCTTGAGACATTGAGTCCTTTGACAGTTTTTTTTTCAATTTGATCATGTGGACATTTTCTACTTTTACAAACATTTCTCATTTTTGTGAATAACTGAAGCATTCTCTGTTTGATAACTTTATCCCCCACTCACCCGCCACCATGCGCCATGTTGTTAGCTTTTTGTAATTTTTCTTTTTAAAAAATTTGTAAGTGACAGTCATGGTGGTTGATTGTCTTTTGTGATCTGCTTAATAAAAAGGACTTGTTTATTTACAGTGTAAAATTATACATCAAAAGAAGTTTGCCCCTCTTTAGTATAACAAGCTAATTATCAAAATCTCACTTTCTTCCCAAGCTTCGAGGAGTTCTGTAACATTTTGCCCATTTCTGCTAATCTGTTTACGTATCATGCGAACAGTAATTCACTGACTATTTTTCTTTAAATGGACGTGACTCACTTTATCTTAGTTTTATTCTTGGTCATCGTAATATCCCTGAACTGATCAGTTTGTGCTAGTTGTAAGATAAAAACTAGTTCATCCTGAAGACATCTTGCTTAATGCCTTTAGGAAGACCACTTTTATGCGACTTTGGTTCCAGATTGGATTGTTTTGTATTTTTAATCCATTCTTTTTTTTTTTTTTTTTTTACCTTTTTAAAAAAAAATTATTTATTTATATTTATTTTTGGCTGCATTGGGTCTTTGTTGCTGCGTGCGGGCTTTCTCTAGTTGCGGCGAGTGGGGGCTACTCTTCCTTG
The DNA here is from genome assembly GCF_028023285.1 of Balaenoptera ricei. NCBI lineage: Eukaryota > Metazoa > Chordata > Mammalia > Artiodactyla > Balaenopteridae > Balaenoptera > Balaenoptera ricei. The sequence goes on along the minus strand of NC_082658.1, from coordinate 15,706,372 downwards.
CGGTGCGCGGGCTTCTCATTGTGGTGGCTTCTCTTGTTGTGGATCACGAGCTCTAGGCGTGCAGGATTCAGCAGTTGTGGCACGTGGGCTCAGTAGTTGTGGCTCACGGGTTCTAGAGCACAGGCTCAGTAGTTGTGGCGCATGGGCTTAGTTGCTCCCCGGATGTGGGATCTTCCCAGACCAGGGCTTGAACCCGTGTCCCCTGCATTGGCAGGCGGATTCTTAACTGCTGAGCTACCAGGGAAGCCCCAGGATTGTTTTGTATTTTTAAGTAAATGAACTTCATAGTGATGCCTCTCCTTGTTTTAGATAATGTAATTCTATCTTGTCTTTGGATGTATTAAAGATAGCCATTTATTAGTTGTTAACAAATGTTAATTTGTCATTAATTATAGTAGATAACTGCTCTCTCTCCCCTCCCCCCCCACGCTTCTACTTTTTTAAAAAAATTACAAAAGTATCTCTCTGCTTGCAACCACTAAAATAAACAAACCAGGGGTGAATAAAGAAAAAAATAATATTTTCCTTTCCTTCTCCACTTTTCCCTTGTTGGTTTAGCCAGCATTAACCAACACTTTGAGTGTTGAGTTTTTTACCGTCTTTCTCTTTGCTCAAAAGCCTTTAAGCATATATATATATATATACACATACACACATATATAGGCTTTTTGTAACTTGCTTTATTTATTTAAGAATATGTCATGGCTGTCTCCAGTTTAGTAAATGGAGCGCTAATTAATTTTAAAAAGCTGAATAACATTCCATAGCATACTACACCATAATTTAGTCTGTTGTTCTCCAACAGATGGATGCTACGATTGTTTTCATTTTTTTTTTCTATTATAAGCATTAGTCCAGTCTTACTCATAAGTAGACAAGCAAACATTCTAAATAAAATATTAGCAAAATAAATCCAGCAGTGTATATAAAAGACAATATATTCCAGGAAGGCAAGGACAGTTAAATATTAACGTAATTTGTTATGTTAACAGATTTTGAGATTAAAAACTGTATGATTATCTCTCTCTTTTGGGGTGAGTTGGGGGACTTTGTATTGTATTTATATAAAACAGCAAAAGGAGATGCCTGCAGACAGTAGTCTAAGTTTTGTAGAATTCTTTGATCCTCAGAGTTGATAGACAAAAACCTTTTTTTCTGGATTCTTTGGGAGGACTCTGTGGAACCTGGGCCTTGGCTCTCACCTTTTGGTTGCTAAAGCTGGTACTCTTGACAGTATGAAAATAAGCATACTTCTAGAAGCTGGGATGGATGATATGGGTGAGCCTGTCCAATTTAGGGCTGGCACTTTTTAAGATCTTGTATTTGATTACTTTGGGCTTAATGAGCACCTTATTGGCCTCTGTATAGGTGCTCAGTGTCTTGAAAATGTTGGCCTGAATCTTTTTGAGGCCTTTCTTGTTGTGCTTGTTGGCAAAATATACATTCCTTAGGATCTGTGTTTCCTGAAGTCATTTCTAGGACTGGTCGTATATGATATTGTTATTGGATTTGGCCACATCTCGACTACTAGCCACAACTCTGGGAGTGGTGGAGACTGGAAAAAAGAGACCCATGACTATCTTAACAGGTGCTAGAAAAACATTTGATAACATTTTGGAGTAATTTCCTCAGAGTGGCATAATTTCTGAATCCTTGCTTAAGTGAAGATGCCTTTCTTTTCTCTTGATCAGTAAAGGGTATCTTGGCTGGATATAGTGTTCTTGAATCATAATCCTTTTTTTTCCTATACAGCATAGACACCTTATACCACTGTCTCTAAGCTTCTTGTGCAATAGATAAGTCTGATGCCAGTCTGATTCTCCTTTCTTTTTAAGTATCAATAACTCGTTCTTTATCTTCTACACAAAAAGTCTTGCCACCTTTATGTGCCCTGAGATTATCAGGTCTAATCTCATTATGCACTTTATCCTTTTTATATCATGCGAAACTCAGTACTGCCAGTTCATCGCTCATTTTCTGGAGTCTAATTCCTATCTGTATAGTTCTGTATTTCTCCCTTTCTGACTCCAGTTTTTCCCTTTTTTTTTTTTTCTTCTTATTCTTTAATGTTTAGTGATAGTAAAATCATTTTGGTCATTCTGAGTTGATATTCTCAGGTACACATTGTGCTCTTTCAAAATGTAGTCTCAATAAATGTACACTGCAAGAAGTGTGCAGTGTACATTTATATAGAGTGTCTGACCCAAACCCTTTACACGTACCAGAAGCTAAGTAACCATTTGTTTTTTGGGTTTTTGTTTTGTTTTGACCACACCACGCTGCATGTGGGATCTTAGTTCCCTGACCAGGGATCTAACCCATGCCCCCTGCATTGGAAGTGCAGAGTCTTAACCACTGGACCTGCCAGGGAAGTCCCAGTAACCATTTGTTGAATGAATTATTAAACGCTTAATAATTGGCTGAGTTCACGGTTAAACAAGAAGGAATTCTCTATAACCACAAAGGAGGAAAACCAACTCTGCGAGTTATGTGTTTACCCCAACCTGTCCCTCATCCTCCAGTGGAATCCAAGTTTTAAAGGCCAAGTAATGCAATAATTCAGCATCTCTGTAATAACTAAAAGAAAATGAGGTGGTGATGCTTGCTGTTATTTTTAGGATTTGTTTCTCACTGGGGGGGTTGAAAAATATTTCTTCTTGAAGTTTTTTAAGATAAATATAACTTTAAAAAAAAAATCAAGTGCTTCCCTGGTGGCGCAGTGGTTGAGAGTCTGCCTGCTAATGCAGGGGACACGGGTTCGAGCCCTGGTCTGGGAAGATCCCACGTGCCGTGGAGCAACTAGGCCCGTGAGCCACACCTACTGAGCCTGTGCGTCTGGAGCCTGTGCTCCGCAACGGGAGAGGCCGCGACAGTGAGAGGCCCGTGAACCGCGATGAAGAGTGGCCCCCGCTTGCCACAACTAGAGAAAGCCCTCGCACAGAAACAAAGACCCAACCCAGCCAAAAATAAATAAATAAATAATTTTAAAAAAAAAATCTAAAAAAAAAAACAAAAAAAACAAAATGTAGTCTCAAATATTTTTTTATTTCATCAAAGTGTTTTTGAATTATTGTTTTGACTGTGTTCTGTTCCTTGCTTTGATTTTCTTCTTCAGGAGTTCCTATCAGCTGTATGTTCAATCTTCTTTGCCTGTCTTCAGTATTTGTCACTTTTTCTCAAATCCTTTTTATCTCTTTTTTTGAGTTTAAATTTTTTTTCTCTTTTTTACCTTCTATTTTTCTTAAGGGACTGTCTTTTTATTTACTCTTGTCTTCATTTCTGGAATGTGTCTTTCCTTTTATTTTTAATTCTTACCTCAGTTATGTCATCTCATTTTGAGTTTTTATAGTTCTTATATTTGTTATTCTTTCATGTCTTACGTCATTTTCTTAAGGTCTTTTAGCTCATTCTGAAATAGCATGTTTTAATTTTGATCTGTTATGTGGGCATGTCTTTCTGGCATACTTTCATTGTCTGCAGGGATGTTATTCCATTTCATATTCTCTCTTTTCTTGTAACAACTTTATATGGGATTGACCTTGATATGTTTCTGTGACTCAGTTTTCCTTGAACTTAGTTAAATGAATCTTTTAGAATGTGGCTGGGTTCAGGAAAACTGCTTCTTTCACTGAGCTTTTTCTTTTGTTGTTTTTGTGTAGTGTTAAAAAATATGGCAGCTTGCTTTCTGAGATGTCCTGGCTTTATTCTCCTCCAGTAGTTTCGTCTGGACCTTCTCTTTCCTTCATCTCTCTTGCCTGATCTCAATTTTCATCCCTTTATGATTGTGAAACGCTTCTCTGTGCCTTCTGGGTCTCATTGTCAGTCATCTCCAAAACTCCCTTTTATCTTTAACCTCTTCTCTAAACATTACTACCTTCTTGCTCTAACTGAAACTTACGTCTCTGCTGAGGGCACTTACTTCTCCTGGAGAGTTCTTAAGTGGTGGTTCCTCCTGGTGAGGTGGATTAAATATTCTCTTTGCTTTTTCATATTTGCTTCTAGACTTCTTCTGGGCTCACTGCTAGTTTCCTACTACTCCAGCTGTAATTATTGGCGATTTCAGTATTCATGCAGATGATCCTTCTGACATTCTGGTCTCTTGACTTCCTCTCCTCCACTCAGCCATTCACTTCTGTGGCATGTCCTGTGCAGATGTTTTTAAACTCTCAGTGCATCTGCATTAACTGGGGAGCTTTGACAAACTACAGATGCCTAGAACTTACTCCCAGAGAGTCTGTTTTGCCTGGTCTGAGGTGTGGCCTGGGATAATATTTTTAACAGCTTTCCAAGGTGACTTTAATGTGCAGCCAGGATTGAGAGACACTGCCCTAGAACTTGTTATTACCCCAAAACTACAACTTTCTATAATATCAATTTCTGGCATTTTACTCTCCAATTACCACCTCCATTTTTTCAGGCTCATTTCTTCTAGTACCCAACAACCTTCATTCCTTGATCTCACAGGGACCTTTTAATTTACCACCTTTTCAACTGTTCTTCAGTGCATTCATGTCCTCACTTTTTTTTTTTTTAAACTAGTTGAATTCCCATAGTCCATCATTACAATTGCTCTCCTGCCTCTACCTCAACCCCCTTGATTTGACCTTTCTTCCTTGGTTGTTCTTGCCTGGTTAAAACTAAGTCTACTTATGTTACACCTGTATACTTGTAGCTGAATGTGGCTGGAACAGAACAACTGTGTTGACTTTAAATTCTTGGCCAGTACCAAATGACTTTAAATGCCTTGCTTAGTGCTGCCAAGCTGTCCTACTGTATTACTCTAGTTCTTCCATACTCCTATTCACTTAGATGATCCTGTCCTTCCCTTGCACCGAAATTTTCCGCATTTCTCTCTTTCAGCTTGTGACTTTACTTTCTATTTTACTAAGAAAACAGAAATAATCTTCTTACCACCTGCATACCAGTGTTACTGTGAATTAATTGTCTTTTCCTCTCTTGAAGGCCATTCCCACCAATTGTCCATTAGAGCTCACCCCTTCTTGCCTTCTCAAGGACATTCTTCCTGTAATTCTTCTCTGTCTCTCCTTTTCTGGATTGCTGTCAACAGAATAAAAACACTGTATTGATAATTCTTTCATCTTAAAGAAACTCTCTCTTAACCTTACTTCTCCTTCCAGCTGCCACCCCATTTCTTATCTCATTTATACCAGACTCCACAAAAACAGTTCTTTGTTCACCTTATCCAACTCTCTTTTTTACAGCTTTATTGAGGTATTATTTACATTTAACAAAATTCAGCTATTGTAACAGCATAATTCAGTGATTATTGGTAAATTTATAGAGTTGTGCAGTCATCACCACAATCCAGTTTTACAGTATTTCCGTCACCCCCCAAAATTCTCTTGAGCCCATTTGCATTCAGTCTCCATTCCCAGCCCCATCCCTAGGCAACAGAAAGATCTGCTTTCTGTTTCTATAAATTGGCCTTTGGGCATTCATATAAATGGAATCATACAATATGTAGTTTTGTTTTATACTGTGCAGTCTTTTGCTTCTGTCTTTTCATTTAGTGTAATGTTTTTGAGGTTAATCCGTGTTGCGCATGTATCAGTACTTGATTTTTATTGCTGAATATTATTCTATTGTATAGACATACTGCGTTTTGTTTATCCATTCACCAAATAATGGACATTTGGATTGTTTCTGGTTTTTGTTTATTATGAATAGTGCTGCTATAAACATTCAGGTACAAGCTTTGAGTGTGGATATATGTTTTAATTTCTGTTGGATAGATTCCTAGGAGTAGAATTGCTGGGTTTGGGATCCATTTTAAGTCAATTTTTGTATGTGGTGTGAGGCAAGGATTTAAGCTTATTTTTCTGTGTATGGATATCCAGTTGCCCCAGTAACATTTATTGAAAAGGTTATTCTTTCTTCCATTGAATTGTCTTGGCACAATAAAAAAAATCATTACCTGGGGTATGAGGAGGGATTATCAACCTCCTATGGCTATCTCACCACCTGGAGCTTTCTCTTAAATCCCCAGATAGTCCATTAGTCCATTGCTTGCTCCAAACAGGACTACAACCTCAGGCAATTGGAGATACCGGCCCTTCCTGTTCACTTGCCACTGAGATGGCTACTATAATTGGCAGTGCTACCAGTTGAGTCCTGTTTGGCAGTGGCAGCAAAGCTGCTGGTTTTCATGGCCTTCCCCACCATGGTTGAATGCTGCTTGTTGGAGGCAGTAGTCCTTTTTTGGGAGGAATGAGAGTAGTCACAGGCAAAAAGATGCCACAGGCTTGCTTTGCTCTTATCCAATGTTAAGTAGTTTGCATGAATGAATACTTCTTAGTTTGTTGTATGCCTTTAGTTGATTTCCAGAGTGCTAAAAAGTCAGATCTCCATTCTCTTTTGAACCCATTCCAACGAGGCATTCTCTCCTACCATTTCACTGAAACTGCTTATTATGATCATTAGTGGCTTTCACATTGCTTAATCCATTGGTTGTTTTTTAGTGTCCATCTTGCTTGAGGTATTTGATACAGTTGGTTACTCTCTCCCCTGGAAAGTCTTTGGCTTCTAAGATGCCACTATCTCTTGGTTATTCTATGTCATGGATACTCCATTTTAGTGAATTTCTTTCACTGATGCCTTCTCATCTTTCCAGCCTATAAGTTGTAGTGCCTTAGGAATTTTATCTCCCTTGAGGACATTGCTTCCCCTTTTGCCCTCTCAAGTGATGCCCTCTTCCTTTCCTTCTTTACATAACCCTCATACCACTGGATCTGGAAATGGAGTAGATGTTCTCTTTATTCCCCTTTTCAGCATTCAAATCATTCTCTCTTTCCTAAAATTCTCTACCTTTGAATCTCATGTCATCAGATTTATTTACTACAGCCCCTCATTATTGCTGTTGACTGTATCTCCTGGTTCATTCCCTACAATGACTTCTGATGCTTACTACCCAGAGTTAGGCCAGACTTCACAGTTAAGGGCACAGCCCTCTGTAAGACTACTCTGACTTCAAACACTAGCTGCAAGTGTCTCCCTCACTTCTGACTAACTGGCTACAAATTTGAGGGTTCCCACTACTCCCTAAAATTCAATAATTCACTAGAACAACTTATAGAACTCAGGAAAGTGCTATACTTATGATTATAGTTTTATTGTAGCAAAAACGATACAAAGCAGAACAACCCAAAAGAAGGGACACATAGGGCTTCCGTGGTGGCACAGTGGTTAAGAATCCGCCTGCCAATGCAGGGGACACAGGTTTGATCCCTGGACTAGGAAGATCCCACATGCCACGGAGCAACTAAGCCCGTGTGCCACAACTACTGAGCCTGCTCTCTAGAGCCTGTGAGCCACAACTAGGGAGCCCATGTGCCACGACTACTGAAGCCTGCGCGTCTAAAGCCTGTGCTCCACAACAAGAGAAGCCACAGCAGTGAGAAGCCCGCGCACCGCAACGAAGAGCAACCCCTGCTCGCTGCAACTAGAGACAGCCACACATGGCAACAAATAACCAAAGCAGCCAAAAATAAATAAATAAATTTATTTAAAAAAAAAAGATCATCTATTCCATTTTTCTAGATTCCACATATATGCGTTAATATATGATATTTGTTTTTCTCTTTCTGGCTTACTTCACTCTGTATGACAGACTTTAGGTCCATCCACATCTCTACGAATGACCCAGTTTCGTTCCTTTATATGGCTGAGTAATATTCCATTGTATATATGTACCACATCTTTATCCATTCATCTGTCATTGGACATTTAGGTTGTTTTCATGTCCTGGCTATTGTAAATAGTGCTGCAGTGAACATTGGGGTACATGTGTCCTTTTGAATTATGGTTTTCTCAGGGTATATGCCCAGTACTGGGATTGCTGGGTCATATGGTAGTTCTATTTTTAGTTTTTTAAGGAACCTCCATACTGTTCTCCATAGTGGCTGTATCAATTTACATTCCCACCAACAGTGCAAGGGGGTTCCCTTTTCTCCACACCCTCTCCAGCATTTATTGTTTGTAGATTTTTTGATGATGGCCATTCTGACTGGTGTGAGGTGATACCTCATTGTAGTTTTGATTTGCATTTCTCTAATGATCAGTGATGTTGAGCATCCTTTCATGTGTTTGTTGGCAATCTGTATATCTTCTTTGGAGAAATGTCTATTTAGGTCTTCTGACCATTTTTGGATTGGGTTGTTTGTTTTTTTGATATTGAGCTGCATGAGCTGCTTGTATATTTTGGAGATTAATCCTTTGTCAGTTACTTCATTTGCAAATATTTTCTCTCATTCTGTGGGTTGTCTTTTCGTCTTGTTTGTGGTTTTCTTTGCTGGGCAAAAGCTTTTAAGTTTCATTAGGTCCCATTTGTTTATTTTTGTTTTTATTTTCATTGCTCTAGGAGGTGGTTCAAAAAAGATCTTGCTGTGATTTATGTCAAAGAGTGTTTTTTCTGTGTTTTCCTCTAAGTGTTTATAGTGTCTGGTCTTACATTAGGTCTTACATTTGGAGTTTATTTTTGTGTATGGTGTTAGGTAGTGTTCTAATTTCATTGTTTTACATGTAGCTGTCCAGTTTTCGCAGCACCACTTATTGAAGAGGCTGTTTTTTCTCCATTGTATGTTCTTGCTTCCTTTGTCATAGATTAGGTGAACATATGTGCGTGGGTTTATCTCTGGGCTTTCTATCCTGTACCATTGATCTATATTTCTGTTTTTGTGCCAATATCATATTGTCTTGATTACTGTAGCTTTGTAGTATAGTTTGAAGTCAGGTAGCCTGATTCCTCCAACTCTGTTTTTCTTTCTCAAGATTGCTTTGGCTATTCGGGGTCTTTTGTGTTTCCATACAAATTGTAAATTTTTTGTTCTAATTCTGTGAAGAATGCCATTGGTAGTTTGATAGGGATTGCATTGAATTTACTAGCTACATGTTAATAACTCCCATATGTCTGTATCCAATCCAGATTTCTTTCCCAAATTCCAGACTCATATATCCAGCTGCTTACTTGACCTTTCTATATACTTGGGTGTCTAATAGATATATCAAGCACATTTGCCCAAAATTATCTTCTCACTGTTCCCCACCCCCCCGACCCCATCTATTTTGCCCGTAGTCTTTTCTATCTTGCTGATGGCAGCTCCATCCTTCTACTTGTTCAGGATGTTGGAGCCATCCTTGATTTCTCCCTTTCACTCACTCCCCATATTCAATCTATCAGGAGATCTATTGGCTATACCTTCAAAACATCTAGAATCTGGCCACTGCTGACCACTTCCACCCAGGTCTAAGCTACTCATATCGCTTACCTGGATTACTGTAGCCAGCCTCCTAACTGGTTTGCTTCTACAACTTCTTTTCAAAACAGCAGCCAGAGTGTTCTTTTAAAAATATGTCAGATCATGTCTTTACTCTTTTTAATATCTGCCCTGTGACTTCCTGTCTTATTCAGAATAAAAGCTAAAGTTCTTACAAGGGTTATTAAGGCTCTAGACATTGTGGCTCAAGTCATTTCTGTCATCTCATCTACTTCCCTAACCCCTCTCTCCTGGCCACTGATCCACTGTGCTCAAGGTACACAGGCCTTCTTGCTGTTCCTTAAACAAGCTGAGCATGCTTCTGGCTTAATGACCTTTGCGTTACTGTTTTTTCTGCCTAGAATTTTCTTTCCCCTGCATAGCTTGCTTTATCATCATCTTCACGTTTTTGCTTATCTCTTTACAATTGAAACCCTCTAACCTCTCTTTCCCTCAACCCCCGATATTCTTTTCCCTGTTCCCTGCCTTTTCTCCCCCTTTAGAGTTTATCACTTTCTGACATACTATATTTTACTTATTTATTTATATAAATATTTATCTAGATTCTAAGCTCACTAAAGGGAATGCTGACTGGTTCCTTGCTGTATTCTCAGTACCTAGAATGGTGTTTGGCACATAGTAGATAATCAGTAGTTACTTGTTGAAAGAGTTGAATAAATTAATTAGTCCTGTCCGGAGCTCAGAGCTCTTTAAATGTTAAGGTTTAAATTATTTTTTTCAACTTACAGCAGTGGTTCTCAAACTTTAGCATGCCTCATAGTCAGAAGAAGGAAAAACTAAAATTTCATTTACTATAGAAGTACATCTAGAATAATTGTTTTAAATGTTATGAATGTATGTGAAGATTATCAGAAAAAATGGTAGAAAAAATAGGACTTTAATAGATCTTGCAGGACTCACAAGGAGAAAGAAGGGGGTATTATTAAGGAGGAGGACTAGGATGATTTATAGAGAAAACAATATAAAGATTAAATATAATAAATATGTTTGCTTAGGTGGCAGGAAGGGATCTGGCAGGGTGTGTGAATGGGGTTTAAAGTTGTTAGTGGGTTAACTTAAACTTTGTTCTTAACGCTTATATCTCTCGTTACCCTTTTTATTTTCTGACTCTGTCTTGATCTGTCTTCACCCTTTGTCTGCCCCTTTCCCTGATCGTTGTGTTACCTATCTATTCTGACTGTTTTGCTTTGTATTACATTCTATACTCTTCTATATTCTGATTCAGGAGATTATCTTGGTAGTATTCTCTTTTGGCTATCATTTTGTAATTCATTATTTTAAGGTAAGAGCTCTGACTGTTATTTAAAAAGAAGAAAACAACTAAACTTTTTCTTAATCTGTCAGTAACTCTCCTTTTAAATTTTTACTTTATCTGAAATAGAAATCTTAGTTCTAGTTGTGTTTACTTCCCCCTCTCTCCCTCTTATTTGAGCCTTTATTTTCTAATTTTTTATAGCTGTCTCCGATTCATATAGTTCGTGCCATAGCATCTAGGGCTTGCACATTATGGTGTGGATGTGCTGTAAATATTAGTGAATGAACTTATAAGCTATAATAATAGAATTTCTATCCAATTGCATTTTTTTCTTCTACCTCATCAAGGATACCTTTCTTTTTTTTTTTTTTTTTTAAATTATTTATTTATGGCTGTGTTGGGTCTTCGTTTCTGTGCGAGGGCTTATCTCTAGCTGCGGCAAGCGGGGGCCACTCTTCATCGCGGTGCGCGGGCCTCTCACTATCGCGGCCTCTCTTGTTGCGGAGCACAGGCTCCAGACACGCAGGCTCAGTAGTTGTGGCTCACGGGCCTAGTTGCTCCGCGGCATGTGGGATCTTCCCAGACCAGGGCTCGAACCCGTGTCCCCTGCATTAACAGGCAGATTCTCAACCACTGCGCCACCAGGGAAGCCCAAGGATACCTTTCTTGATTAAATCTTTGATCCTATACTGACAGAATGTTTATCTTAAGTACATTATAATACCCCATTTTTAATAACTGGGTTGTGTGTGGTGTATATGTTTGTGTGTTAGTTGACATCCTACTGTTTCATTGCTTTACTGTTGAATAATTTAACACTACTTTACTGATGAATAATTTAACACATTCTGTTAAATAAGAAGTTTTGTGGAATAATTGCCTTTACTGATCTTCTGGATGGATTCTTTTCCTAGGTGCTTACATACATTATATTAGGGTGTAACAGCTTCATGTAATGGAAACTCAAGTACAGTGGCTTAATCAAAAAGGATCTTTTTTCTTTGGGTAACAGGAAATATGGATATAGGCAGTCCAGGGTTTATGGCAGTCACACAGTGCCATCAGGAACACTGGCTTCTGTGTTTCTTCTTTCCTCTCCTTGAAGGGTGGCTTTTGCCCTGTGGATTGCAAGATGGCTGTTTCTTCCCCAGACGTCTTTGTTTTAGCAGCAGAACAGTAGTTTTCCTTCAGTCCTGGCTTGTAAGACTTATGCTTTCATCTCATTGGTTACAACTGAGTCGCATGGCCACCATAGGATCCAAAATTAGTGTTCTGTTAATAAGGAAGGGAGTGAGGATCTGGGGTGGGCAACTTTAGCACTTGGTGGGTGGTAGGCAATCACACATCTCTCTATTCCTTAAAACAGCAAGTTACATGGTGTCTTATTTGTTGCAGAGCAGAAACTGGGGAGTCAGAGAGGCTAAGCAACTCGTACAGAGTCATACAGCTAGTAATTGGTAGAGGCAGGGTATGAACACAGGTAAATCTCTGTCCAAAGACCATAGTCTTTCCATTACAGGAGCTCTTTATATTGTCCATTTGCCAGTCTGATTTAAGTAAAGATTTTGTACAAATAGTATTTAAGTTATTTCAATAAAATGTGATGCTTTTTTTTAGACTAGTTTGTTGGTGTTTAAAAAATTATAGTGAATAACAGAGGGTTCCTGTTGCTTGATCTTCTGGATATGTAAAAGCAATGAGATTCTTGTTATATCAGAATCAAGATAAACTGTGAATGCTGTGAATAACTTTGTTGAGGTCTGTTCAGATAGAGAATTTTCACAAGCATCTTATAAGGACTGTGCCTGACTCTTCAAATTAAACTAGATATAATAATGTTTACTCACCTGGGGATTGTCAGAAAGCAGATCATTTCAGGTTTGTTTTACTGAGTTCATTAGCGTTCTATGATTTATGATCACTAAAACACCTGAACACTAATACAGCTGACCCTTGAACATCGCAGGTTTGAACTGCTTTTTTCAATAGTAAATACACATCAGTGGTTGGTTGAATCTTCGGATGTGGAACTGTGGATACAGAGGAGCCACCTATACGAACTATAAGTTATATGTGGATTTTTGACTACCCCTAACCCCAGCGTTGTTCAAGGGTCAGTTGTATTTCTTAGCATGTCTGACCAAAAAACCTAATATATCAAACCATAAAGTGTCACCAATCTGTTATTTTGATAAATGTCCTTAAATGGGCAAAACAGTCCCCATTTTGTTTTATATCCTTTTAATTTTTTATTTTCAAATACTGGTACTTCATATACCTGTTTGGGCTGCATTTTTTCTTCTTTGTAGTAACTACTTATTAAAATGTGTTTGTGTACCTTACTTATATAAACATGTCAAAGAGCTTATAATAAGATATGTATAGGTGGGGATATTACAACAAGGAGAAATTATTATTTACACTGGGAGAAAAGCCTAAGTTCTCTTCTCCTCCTCCCTTCCCCACTGCCAGGATTCAAATCCCGTGGACCCCAGTGATTATAATTTGGTTGGGGAAGAAGGTTTGTCTTAAGGAATAGTGGGAATTTCCTTCTCTCTCCCAGTGGGAATCCTTGAATGTCAGAATAATTAAACTAAACGTATCCTTTCAGAAAATATTTATTGAATTTTACATGCCACACAATGAGCTACATACTAAAAAAATTTTAAAACATTTTCTCATAGTATATAGGGAGGAAGTGATTACAAGCACAGGTTTTGGAGTTTGACAGATTTGAGATCACATTCTGACTCGTTTTAGTTGCTAGGTGTATGATTTGTGGCAAGTTATTTGACCCATGGAAGCCTCAGTTTTCTCATCCTGTAAAAGACTCGTTTCATAGGATTTTGGGGTTAAATTAATGCACCTAAAGTGCTTAGCCCAGTTTCTGGCATATAGTAAGCATTTCAATAATTATTATCTACTGATGTGATGATGATGAAGGTGTAGTAGGGAGTAAATACAGTGGAGGAAAAGTGAGGTTTTTTGCGGGGGTGGGGTGGGGACAGGAGACTAAAATGTAGAAATAAGAGAAGTAACATGATTAAAAAAGCATGTTAGGAAGATTGATATTCTCCATGGTTTTTATAGTCAATATAGTAAATCTTCACTAAACACAGTCTTTTTGATTCACCTGTGGTATTTTTGCTTGGTGAGAGCAGTAATTTTTCTTGCAAGATAAGGGACAACTATCTGGGAAATCAGATTACTTTGGTCTCAGGATGTCTTAGATGGAACCTACTTTCTTGCTCTAATTACTTTTTTGTAGATTTTCTTCAGCTTTCCTCATATTATACTAACACTTAAGCTTTCCTCATACTATAATGAGGTTTTTTTCTGATTGTATGTTGAGAACAACAGTGGTGTTCAGGTTTAAGAATAATTTTTGAAGTTTAAATGCAGTTGATGTACAGTGAGATTTTGTATTAAGGCATAGTAACAATTTCTTTGGGTTGTAGCCCGAAATAGGCAAATCAGGAGCTTGGAGGAAAATAAGGAAGGGAAATTTATTTTAATGGTATGTAATTTGGGCTACATAATTAGGGCAAATATAATAAGGTGATTCTCAGTATGATTTGGATACCCCAGATTTACATATGCAGCACACAGGCGCAGCTCTGAAGTTCCTTTTCAGAAGACAAAACCAGTGCCAGCTCCACTTCTTCAGCGTGCCCAGGAACCGAGCCTAGAGACAGAAGGAAGCAAGGTTAATTGTCTACTTCCTTCAGGATGGAGAAAAGGAGCTGTGGTTTCTCTGTAAACTTTCCCTTGAACTTTATTTCAGAGAAGCTATGAAAAATTATTTTACTTATGCAAAAGTCTAGTCTGGGAAGGTGACATTTTTAAAAAAGAAGAAATAGGCAGCCAGTGTAAGAGGCATATTATAAATCAAGAATTAAGGGGTTTAGAAAAGTGATGATCAGAAGATAAGGGAAAAATTGATGATGGTTTATGTCCTCAATTAATACTGATTTTCATTGAACACTTTAATGTTTATTGATCGCTTAGTAGGTGCCAGACTGTGCTAAGTGCTTTACTTGCTTTAGTTCCCTTAATTTTCACAAGTGATTGGAAAGGTACTTTTCTATTATTAGCTTCAATTTACAGATGGGAAGCTGAGGCTTTGAAAGGCTAATAAGTTTGCTCTTGCGCACAAAACTAGTAACTGGTGATGGAGACTGTCCCCCAAATCCCAATTCTTACGATTACACTATTATAATTATGTCTCTTTGTTTTGTATGAGGATTCAGGACAGATATTGGGAAACTTGATATCTGTTACTGGTTCTGACTTGGTGAAAATTCTGGGAAAGTTAAGCCATCTGCTTTGCATCTTCTTCTGAGCCTTCTCATCAAACTTGGCCTCCCTTCTGGTATCTTCTGCTTCCTATGTCTGTCAGTTTCAGAAACCAGAGGCTGGTACTGGCATTATCCATAAATGTTCAAAACAGACAGCTGGAAATAGGGTTGAAGCCAAGTAAAGGTGTATATAGCATTTTTGGAATTTTGAAGATGATTTGATCAGTTGATTTGACTATGTCCATATTTCATGATGAAATCATGGAAAAACTTGCCTTGGAAGACAGATACCTGATAAAAGTAGTTAATTTCTTACTACAGCTAATCATCATTATTGTTATCCCTGGCATTAACTGTTTTGGTCAGCAAACGTTAGTGTTCTTGTGGGTAACTTATTTTGATCTCCTTAATGATAATGACACTATTGTATTAATAACTTACAAATTATGAGTTTATTGACAGGTTTTTGTTTTAGGTTATTGCAGTATCTGAGTCACTGCTTGCTAAGGATGTTCATTAGGAAACAGTAAATTGTTTCCCATCCTCAACACCCTAAAAATTGAGATTTGAGTATTTTCTTTCTTCCTTCCTTCTTTCCTCCCTCCCTTCCTCCCTTCCTTTTTGTATTTGGTGAACAGAAGCACTTATTTAGTCAGTTCTGCTATACTGCTTGTTTTGAGAATGTGAATTCTAATGTGATTGATAGACATTTACCACCTACCTCAGTTTACCTTGTGTGTTGAGTTATACCCATCCACATTTGGTGTTACAACTTTATACTTGGTATCTGATAACCCTTCTTCTGCCACTTTACAACTCACAAGTTGCAACCCTTCTGACACTCACTTCCACAAGCAAATCTCAGGTCTTTCTCAAGGTAAAGTACCATATTTATTGTGGTATTTATTACTTAGCCATTTAGTATGTGTAAAATTGTGTTTGTTTTTTTCCCATAAGCGCTCTGGTTTTTATTGCATAATTCTGCATAGAATTTTAGGATGGGTTTTCTTATTATGCAAGTCTATTATTTTTATAGTTAAATATTTTGTATCTACATTTTTAATACGTCTAGAATTTATTTTTGTATATGGGTAAAAGTAGGAATACATCCATCCCTCCCACCCCCTCTTTTTCCTTTAATGGCCAGCCATTTGACCCAGCATTTACTGAACCTCTTCCTCTTTTGCTCTTGCCTTAGTCTGACATTTTATCTTTATCCTATACTTAATTTTGGGGGGTTCTCTCTGTATAACAATAAATTATTATTTTAATTATTAATGCTTTATGTCAACTGAAGCCTTATCTCTGGATATCTATTGGGAATTAAAATAAATTAATGTATCGGTATAGATGGATTCCTGTTCTTAAAAGTCCTATTAGTGTTTTGACACTAATAAGGATGTTTAACTTTGTTTGACAATTAGTGTCTATAAACTGCCCTAGAAACCATCCTTAGGTCTAAAAACCATGCTTATAAAGATAATGATTTTTGTGATTGTATTTTTAAGATAGGGGATATGATGAGAGGATGTTATTTACACTTTTTTCTTTAAGTATTTTTTAACCCCTAAAAAATTATGTCAATAAACCAGCAGAATAATTTTAATTCATTAGGATTATTTTCACCCACTATCTAAAGGTGGGTAGATAAGCATGTAAAGTTTTTTGTACTACCAGGCATTTTGTGAATACCTCTATCACTGAATTTTATAATAAGCCATTTATAAGGTTTCTTGTTCACCTGTTGGCTCTACGTTTCTTGAGGGCAGGACAGTGTTGCTATCTTAGTATCCAGCATGGTGCTAGGCACATAGCAGACACTTAAGAAGTGTTTGTTTACTTAATCCTGTAAGTAATCTCTCCCTCTTGTAAATTCCCATTACATTTTGTATTTCTCTTGTGATACCTAGCACCTTCTATCTGGAATTGTGCTTGGGTTCACTTTTCCTTAATTCTCATTACCTGACTGGATGCTCCTTTTAGGCAGGAACTGTTATTAACCTTTTAAAAATTTCCTCCAGTATTTGTTCAAGGCCTTATCTTAGCTTGTTCATAATAAAGATTGAATAAATAGTAGATCAAAAGACACTTTATTTAAAAAATTTATTTCTAGGTTACTACTAGAAAAAGATTAGAGGTAGCTTTGCCATCTGTATTTTACGTGTTTTAGAAGTAGAGAAGTATTCCTAAGCCCAAGAATATAATTTGTAAAGAATTTTAGCTAATATATGTTGCTAAAATAAAGTTTCTGCTGTGTGTGTATGTGTTTTGGTTGTTTCTTGATGTTATTTATAAGAATGCTTAGTGTCTGGACTTTGCCTCTAAAATAGTTTAATTTTAACTTCACAGGCATGCTGGACCGGTTCATTATATGGTTTGGAGAAACCAAGGGAAAGCAAATGATGCAGGGAGTGGTAGTGGCAGTTCTGTAAATACTCTTCTTTTCACTTGACCTTTTACTGAACTGGTAACAAAACAGTTCTCTAATGTAACTTTAAATTTTTTTGTTAGAAAATGGGTATATTAAGAAGGATCTAAACTTTTAAACTTAAAAAAATGATTTTTAATTTTGGGGGTATATATGCCACTGGGTATGCATTGAAACAATGTAGGTTGGTGGGATAACCGAGGAGGCAGCCAACTTGAAAGGCAAAGGTTTTCTAGAGTGCTCTCTCATCCTTCACCCTGTGAGATCTTATCTGCTTTTTGGGGGAGTCAAAGAAAATTTATGCCAACTTAATGAATAATTTAAAAATTTATACTGATATCAATAATGAATAAATACTTTCGGGATGATGAAAATGTTTTGGAACTAGACAGAGATGGTGAATGTACTGTGGGTCGACTGATTTTTATTTATTATTTTTTAACATTAATACAAATACATTTAATAAAAAATTCACATTTATCTTCCTTTCAACATTGTATTCATCTCCTACGGAAACCACTGAGAAGTTTTGTGTATCTTCTCTCACAAGTTTTACTCCACAGTTTTAAGTACATATGTATATCTAGTACAGGTCAATAAACTCATAGTTTTTAAAATTATAAGACTGTACTGCACACACTGCTCTGTTACTTGCTTTTTTTCACTTAAGGATAAAGCTTGGAGAATTTTTAATCTTAGAAGAGATGTGCTACATGTTGTTTAAACCATATACAGTATTCCATAGTTCATAGTATTTCCTATGCCAAATTTAATCATTTTCCTATTAATGGGTCCTCTCTTCCTCTCTACCTCCCTCATTCTGTGCCTTCTTTTATTCTCTTTTTTAAAAAAATTAAGAAGCTTTATATTTTAGAGCAGTTTTAGATTCACAGTGAAGTTAAGTAGAAAGTACAGAGTTCCTGTGTACCCCCTGTCCCCACACATGTACAACCTTCCCCACAGTCAGCATCCCACATTTCAGTGGTACATTTGTTAAAATTGATGAACCTACACTGACACATCATTATCACCCAAAGTCCATAGTTTACATTAGGGTTCACTCTTGGTGGTATACATTCTGTGGGTTTTGACAAACATATAACGACATATATCTACAATTGTAATATCATACAGAATATTTTTGCTGCCCTAAAAATCCTCTGCTCTGCCTAATCATCACCCCCCCCCCGCCCCCAACCCCTAGCAGCCACTAATCTTTTTAGTATTCATAGTTTTGCCTTTTGCAGAATGTCACATAGTTGGAATCTTATAGTCTTTTCAGATTGGTTTCTTTCACTTAATATGCATTTAAGTTTCCTCCGTGTCTTTTCATGGCTTGATAGCTCACCTCTTTTTAGTGCTGAATAATATTCCATAATCTGGATACCACAGTTTATTTATCCACTCACCTGCTTAAGGACATCTTGGTTGCTTCCAAGTTTGGGCAGTTATAAATAAAGCTGCTGTACATACCCATGTCTTCCTTTATTTTTCATACACTGCTAGAGTGAGCATCCTTGTGTGGGCATTACAGTGAGATGATTGAGAGTAAGATGGAGCCCATCATCAATTTCTCCCCTTACTTGAGAAATTAATTGCCCTACATTCCTTCCTGTGCCCTCAAATCTTGAATGAGATTGCATGATTTGATGCTCTTCAGTGCAGTTCAGAATTTCTCTCTTAGAGAAATTATCAGTGTTTATCCGTGGACAGAGCTCAGCTAATTTTGTTCAGTCCAAAGACTTCTCTGGATATAACTTGTTCAAAACGTTCTAGTATGAGCAGATATTTTATGATTATTGTATATTATACTGGATACTCTGGATTTTCCCTTAGTCCTTCCGTCTTTATATTGTCACCGTCTCTTATCTTTGATTAATTGTAGGTACTTCCGGAGTTATTTAATGGAATGTATCTGACACACCTAGCAATTTACCTCAGTCAACATTCAATGGATAGCCATTCTTGATAATATCCTGGTCATTCAACATGCCTTTCACAGATGGAAAAACATGCAATTTCCAGATAGTGGACAGATGATTCTTCTTTCTTGTATTGATTTTGTCCTATCATTGTTTATCCTTTTTTTTTTTTTAACGTAGAGTTTTTACCTTTTTTCAAAAGCCCCAGTTTATGCTGCTGGATTTATTTTTTAACTAATATTCTCATGGTTCACATTATTGCATTTGTCATTGGTTATTTACTTCTCCTGTTACAGTTATGTGCATACTTTTTTGAGATCTTCTGTTCTTCTCTATTTCTCTCTTAGATTATTTGTGAGTCCATTTTTTGGAACCCCCTCATGCCTTTAACAAATACTCACTAAATGCCTTTTATGTGCCAGCTTCTGTGTCTGGTGCCAGGTTTTCAGTGGTAACCTCGCTTTTACAATCTAGTGAGATAAACATATACTAAATAAACACTAAACAACTATATAGTCATTAATTACATTCTTGTGCCATGTTTTCTTTCAGGTTTTCTGTATGAGGAATATGCTATCTTTTAGATATTTTAAAATCAAGGATATGTATTTAAGTGCTTAGCATCTTTCATTAAAACCATGTATTATAAAATGATATTATCATATTTTCCAACATTTCCATCATATCTGCATCATTAACCACTGCATCTTTCCCTGTAATGTTTAAAATTTTTCTTTGAAATGTTTAGTAAGCATGGGTATGTGTGTGTGTTTTTTTCCCTTACAAAAATTTCTCTGAAGGGAAGAGTAATAAATGCTCAAAAATGAGTGGCATTTACTTTAAAGATCTATAGTTTACTTTTCACAGTTATACCAACAGGTTTGTTTTCAAGGGGACTCTGATAAAGGCAGTATCCAAATTAATATTGTGGAGAGAATTCTAGAAGGAGATTTTGTTGGTTTTCTGGATAGGGAAAGATAATACTTAATTCATCATTTGGATCAGTATGTATTCTTGTTTTTGTAATTAAAATTCTACAGACAATATCTTAATTTATTATTTTTCCTTGTTTTTTATTTTCTTACTGTTGAAAACATTTTCTTCAGATCCTATAGAACTTTAACAGCATGTTAATAGTATAATTTATCTACTAGGCGTAGTTCCAACGTCAAGAAACTTGTTTCTAGAATGAGAAAACAACAAAAAAAGTAAGAATAAGTCAATCTACCACAAAACCAGAAATAAGAATAAAAATAATACCAAACCACTGATAATGAAAGAGGATTTAGGAACACAGATTATTTTTTTTTGAAGCTGGCTAACAGAACGCAAAATGTCTGATATGGAAAAGTTAAAGGGAATTCTGCGATTATTTAGCCTGAATGGTGCAGAAGTGCTTAAGAGTTAACTTGATTACATTATTATTACATAAATATTTAAATGAAGGGGGATATTGTGCTCCTTTTTTGAATAACAGGATAAGAAAAGGGCTTTCTATGTGCAGGAGGGATGAACATTGAAAATGAAACTTGATTATCCACTAATAAAATAGTGCAAGAAGATATTGAGATAGGACATTGAATTTCCAGCCTTGGTGGACCATTAGGACCAGAATAGTCAATACTTTTCCTGAATGGTTTAAGCCAGGTGTCACAAACATAGGGTCATGTAGATAACATAAGGTTTGAATCAGTTAAGTACAAGACAATTAGAAATGATTGGGGGTCTGTGAATGTTGGTTGTTATTCTCCTGCCAGAGATTCACTTGCCAGGAATTTATTTGATTATTTCTCCTAGAGAGTTAACATTTAAAAAAATTTGGATCTAAAACTTGGAAAAGTAGGGTGAAATTTAGCCATATATTACTGTCATAAATCCAATTAGATCAAACTGTCATTTTCCACTTAGCTTCAGTTTTGTAGAGTTTCTGTATTAATATTTTATTATAATAAATTTTCTAGTGGTGGGTTAACTTGAATAAGAAAGTCATTTTATCAAAATGTAGCAATGAGATGGATAATTAGCCTTAAATAAGTATTTTATGTTTCATTTCATTCTTTATACATTTTAGTCAATTTTTATAAAATGTTTTAGGACTACCAAAGACCAAAAAAAAAACCCCTATACTTCAAAAAGTGATTATCATTATAATTAATTTATTTCACCCATCATCATTTTTTACTTAAATTAACTGTGGAATGTTATCTTGGTTTATTTTTAGATTTAAAATTTTTATTCTTTTTTACTCCTAGTTTTAGTAAATTTTAAGCAATAATTCGTTTTTCTTCTAATAATAATCTGTGCCTATACATTTTTTTTCCTTTTGAAACTTTGAAGAACTATACATATATAGTAGTAAGGTCTGAGTTAGGCAGAAGTTTGAAGTATGTCTAGAATTTTCTTGATTTTTCCTCAGATAAAAATTTGGACTTGCCTAAAATTTCTGTACCCTTCTCTGACGCACAATCATCTTAGTCTTCATTATTCTAGTTAGTTCATAACCTGTTTTTGTCTATTGAAGCTTACTTATATTACATCCGTTTACCTCTTTACCAAGTTAATAATCTGATGAATCAAGTCTTTGCTCAATTATTCATTGATTTATTTACTCATTTAAGAAGTGTTGAGAACCTCCTATGAGCTAGGCATCAAGGATAAAAAGAGTAAGATCAGGTTTCTCTACAAGAGATTCGATTTGGACAGTGATATACAAACTAAAGAAATTAATTAATTCAATAAATATTTATTTGGTACCTGCTGTTTACCAGGCATTATTCTCCAGTTATGGGCTTGCAGCAGTGAGTTAAATAAGCAGCTTTCATACCCTTGTGAAGCTCATATTCTAGTGGGGGAACTGACAGTAAAAAAAACAGGTATATAACACATCATTTAGAGATCAGTATTTGAAGAAAAATAAAGAATAGAAAGAGATGGGCGAGGGCTTTGGAGCATAAATCATTCCACAGAGTTGCCCTCCTTGAGTTAAAAGGAGCTGGTCTTTTGTACTCCTGCACTAATGAGTCATTGGTGGCTCTAGTCAGTCTAGAGCAGTTCTCTGGTGAAGCGGGAGCAGCTCTCAGCCAATAATAACACCTGGAGGGATGGGTGCACTGATCCTGTAATGAGGATCTGGGTGGGACATCATAGTGTCCACTAAAGCAGGATGTCTTTTCTCCCCCCACCCCCAAATGAGTTTTGTCATAATTTTTCTTTCTTTTTTTAAATTTATTTTTGGCTGTGTTGGGTCTTCGTTTCTGTGCGAGGGCTTTCTCTAGTTGCGGCAAGTGGGGGCCACTCTTCATCGTGGTGCGCGGGCCTCTCACTATCGCGGCCTCTCTTGTTACGGAGCACAGGCTCCAGACGCGCAGGCTCAGTAATTGTGGTTCATGGGCCTAGTCGCTCCGCGGCATGTGGGATCTTCCCAGACCAGGGCTCGAACCCGTGTCCCCTGCATTGGCAGGCAGATTCTCAACCACTGCGCCACCAGGGAAGCCCCATAATTTTTCTTGATGCATTTGCAAAGACTAATGCCAACCTGTAGCAGTACTTAAAAAAGAAAATTTACTAGAGTAAGGTAAAATAAGTATGTGGTAGTGCCACAAAAAGATAAATAAATTAAACGTATTTTAAAAACAAGAACCAAATGGAATACTGCTTCTGGGAGTTTTAATTTGGATCACTAGATTTAGAAATTTCATAGTTTCAGCTCTTTTAAATAGATTTATTAAGTGTTTCTTATTTAAGAAGAGACAATGAGGAGGCGGACAAAGAGCATGGGTTCAAATATGACCTTAAGCATTTATTAGCTGTATAACTGTGGACATGCTATTTTGCTTTTCTTTAATTCAGCTTCCTTTTCTTTAAAATGAAGCAAATACTACCTGTCTTAAGGAGGTTTTGATGAGGACTAAATGAAATCATATGTGTATAATATTTTACATAATATATATTTTTCTCACCTGTATACATGCAGAGAATCTGATATATAAGAAAATAGTTGTTCATTCTCTTCTAAGAAAATATAAATTTAAGAATTCTAAAGTTTGCTATTTAAATTTCATGGTATGTTTTAAAGCATGAAGTGTATTTTTTATATATCCCTACATATAAAACAATTTTTTCAAGTCTTTCAAATATTAGTGAAGTAAGTACTTATCAAGCTTGGAACTTTTACTTCTCAGATAGTCTCTTAAAGTAAGATTAGGGGGCAGAAACCCTAAAAATGGCTCTCAAGATGCATGTATAAAAGGAATATTTCATAAATGCTTGAAATATTTTTAGGATTCATCACCATATTTATCTTCACTGGAAAAAGGATAAGTTATTTTTTCATGTTCACCTTAAATCTTGTTTTACATTGTATCTAATGACCTTGCTAAATTCACTTATTAATTCTAATGGTTTATAAATTCTTTTAGGTTTTCTAAGTAAGTAATCATACTGTTTGTGAAAGTGGCATTTTTGTTCTCATTCTTTATACTTTCTATTTCATGTTCTTACCTATTTGTACTGGCTAAGACCTTCAGGACCATGTTAAGTGCCAGTAGTGATAATAAGTGGTCACATTCTTCAGTCTCAGGGGGAATGTTTGCAGTCATTCACCATTTAGTATGATGTTTGCTGTAGGCTTTTTATTTTTTTATTTTTTAAAATAAATTTATTTATTTTTGGCTGTGTTGCGTCTTCATTGCTGCGCACGGGCTTTCTCTGGTTGCGGTGAGCAGGGGCTACTCTCTGTTGCAGTGTGGTGGCTTCTTTTGTTGCGGAGCATGGGCTGTAGGCATGCAGGCTTCAGTAGTTGTGGCTCGTGGGCTCAGTAGTTGTGGCTCACTGGGTCTAGAGCGCAGGCTCAGTAGTTGTGGTGCATGTGCTTAGTTGCTCCGCGGCATGTGGGATCTTCCCGGACCAGGAATCAAACCCGCGTCCCCTGCATTGGCAGGCAGATTCTTAACCGCTGCGCCACCAGGGAAGTCCTCTATAGGCTTTTTAAAAGATACGCTTTATGATATTAAAGAGCTTCTCTTTTATTTCTTGTTTTGTGTAAGTTTTTTAAAAAATAATGAATGTTGAATTTTATCAATTGGTTTTGTTTCATCTATTGATAATATGATTTATTTCTTTTGTTACATGGTAAATTATATTGATTTTCATGTGTTAAATCATTTTTGCATTTCTGAATTAAACCACCACTTGGTCCTGATCTATATATTGGTAGATTTGATTTTGCTAATATTTTGTTTAGAATTGTTGTACTTATGGCAAAAGAGAGGTCTGTAACATTTCTTTCCTGTAACAACCTTGTTGACTTTTGTTATCAAGCTTATGCTGTCTTTAGAAAACATGTTTGGAAATGCTTCCTATTCTTCTGTGGTCTGGAACAATTTGTGTAAGATTGATATTATTTCTTCCTTAAATTGTTGAAATCATCTGGGCCTAGAGTTTCTTTTGTGGCAGAGTGTTTTTACCTCATATAAAAAAGTTCAAACATACAGATATTTAACATAATTTTACATTTAACACATGTATATCCACTACTTAGAATCTTGTGTTAACATTTTGCTATAATTGCTTTATTACATGTGTGCCTTCACTTCCCTCTATCCATCCATCATTTTGTCTTATTTTTTTAATGCATGTCAAAGTAATTGGATATATCAGTATGCTTTCCTCTAAATATTTAAGCATGAATATCATTAAGTAAAGTTGAATATTTTCTCACTTTTTTCTTCTGAAGTAAAATTTATATGCAATATGATGCATAAATCTGGTGTGAACATTGGCTGAGTTTTGACAAATGTATGCATATGTGTATCCCAAGCTCCCTCAAGATAACAGAATATTACCATCATACTAGAAAATTTTCTCATGCCTTTTCTCAGTTAATTCTCATATGTATCCCTAAGAGACAACCATTATTCTGATTTTTTTCTTACCATATATTACTGCATACATTTTAATGTAAGTTTCTTTCACTCAACATATTATATTTTGAGATTTATCTGTGTTGTTGAACATATGAATAGTTCATACCTTTTTATTGCTGAGTAGTATTCCACTGTAAGAAGATCCCACGGTTTATCCATCTTCCTGTTGATGGGCACCTGTGCTAGTTTTTGGCTGTTATGAATAAAGCTGCTATGAAAATTGTTGTACTAGTCTTTTTAAGCACATATGTTTTCATTTCTCCTGGGTAAATATGTAAGGGGTGGAGTCATATGTTAGGTATATGCTTAGTTTTATAATAAACTCTCCAAAGCAATTGTACCATTATACTCCTAAAACAATGTATTAAGAATTTCAGTTGCTCTCCATCCTGGTCAATATTTGATATTGTCAGGCTTTAAAAAATTAGCTCTTCTGGTGGGAATATAGAGGTAGCTCGTTGTAATTTGTATTTACCCAATGACAAAATGTTGAGCTCCTTTTATATGTGTGTTAAAAAAGAAGATATATCTTTTTTTTAAAAAGTGTCTATTCAAATCTTTTACACATTTAAAAATTGAATTGTCTCTTTATTATCGAGTTGTAGGTATTTTTTATATATCTTGTATGTTTATTTGTGTTAGATATATGTTTTGTGCATAATTTTTCCCAGTTTGTGATTTGTCTATTCATTTACTCAATGTTATTTTTGATGAGCACATGTTTTTTTACATTCTAATGAATTTTTATGGTTATTACTTGCTGTGTCTAAGAATCCTTTGCCTGCCTCTAAATAATGAAGATATTCTCCTGTGTTTTCTTCTAAAAGCTTTATGATTTTAGCATTTATACGATGTTTGATGTTTGATTTACTTTGAATTAATTTTCATGTGTAGTGTGAGGCACAGACCAAGGTTAAGTTTTAAAAAATGGATATGTATTTGTTCCACCACCATTTGTTGAAAAGACTTTCCTTTACCCATTAATGACTTTGTTGAAAACAAATGACGGTATTAAGTATAGGTCTTTTTCTGCACTAGCTATTCTGTTCCATTGATCTATTTGATGAATCTTACAACAGTACTATACTGTCACAATTACTGGAGCTTTATAGAGTGAGTCTTGATTTTGGGTCTTATAAGTGCTTTAGCTTTTTTTGGTAGTTTCCAAGATTGCTTTGGATGTTCTAGGCTCTTTGCAGTACCATATACATTTTAGAATCAGCTTCTCAATTTACACACAAAAAAAATGCCTGCTGAAATTTGGTTGAGATTGTATTGTTTCTTTAGAGCAATATAGGGAAATTGACAGTTTAACGATATTGAACCTTCCAATCTGTGAACATAGTATATAGGCATACCTTGTTTTACTACGCTTCGCTTTACTGTGCTTTGCAGATATTGTGTTTTTTACATATTGAAGGTTTGTGGCAACCCTGAGTCGAGCAAGTCTATTGGCACCATTTTTCCAACAGTATTTGTTCACTTCATGTCTCTGTCACAATTTGGTAGTTCTTGCAATATTTCAAACATTTTCATTTTTTATTATATTTGTTATGGTGATCTGTGATCAATGATCTTTTTTAAAATGGAGGTATGATTTATACAATATTATATTAGTTTCAGGTATACAGCATAGTGATTCAATATTTTTACAGATTGTACTCCATTAAAAGTTACTACAAGATAATGGCTATAATTTCCTGTGCTATACAATATATCCTTGTTGCTTATCTATTTTATGCACAGTAGTTTGTAAGTCTTAATCCCATACCCCTAATTTGCCTCTCGCCTTTGGTAGCCACTAGTTTATTTTCTGTATGTGATCAGTGATCTTTGATGTTATCACTATAAATTGCCGAAGGCTTGGGTGATGGTTAGCGTTTTTTAGCATTAAAGTATTTTAAAATTAAGGTATATACAATACATTGTTTTCTCAGACATAATGGTATTGCATACTTAATAGACTACAGTATAAACATAATTTTCATATGCACTGGGAAACCAAAAAATTCGTGTGACTCACTTTATTGTAGTATTTACTTTTCTGCAGTGGTCTGGAACTAAACCCACAGTATCTCCGAGGTGTGCCTCTGTCTCTACTTATTTAGGTCTTCTTTAATTCTTTTTAAAGCAACCTTTTGTAGTTTTCAGTGTCTTTCGTTAAGGATTTTTGAGTCGATGTTCATGAGATATGTAATCTGTAATTGTCTTTTCTTATAATCTCTGTTAGATTTTGTGATTAAGATCATGTTGCCCTCTTAAAATGTGTTGGGAAGTATTATTTTTATTTTCTTAAAGAATTTTTATAAGGTTGGTGTTTTTCTTAAATGTTTGCCAGACTTCACCAGTGAAATAGTCTGGCCCGGTACTTTTCTTTGTGGGAAAAGTTTTGATAAATTCAGTTTCTTTAATAGAGATAGAGGTAGTTGAGATTTTCTGCTCAACTTTGTGTTTCATTAAGTTGTATTTTTCAAAGAATTTGTTTCATGTAAAATGTTAAATTTGGTGTAAAGTTGTTTGTATATCTTCCTATTTAGAAAAAGGCTTTAGTATCTGAAATGATGTCCCCTATTGCATTCCTGATATTGGTAATTTCCATCTGTTTTTCTTGATCAGCCTTGCTACTAGGTTTTTCAATTTTGCTACTTTTCAGAAATCCATTGTTTGACTTTGTTGATTTTATCCATTTTGGATTTGTTTTCTGCTTCACTCATTTTTACTCTTTACTCTTTCTTTCCATTTACTTTCTTTGGATTTTGTTTGCTGTTTGTTTTTGAACTTCTTGAGATAGAAGTTTAGCTATTGATTTTGACCCTTCTGTTCTAATACTGCATTTAAGGTATACATTTATTTATAAACATTGCTTTAGTTACATCCCATATGTTTCTCTAAGTCATTTTTTCATTATCATTCATTGCAAATATTTTTAAATTTCCATTGTGATTTATTTACTTTTTTTGACTCATGGGTTATTTAGAAGTGCATCACTTAATTTTCAAGCAGTAGGGGATTTTCTCCATTTTTAAAAATTATTCACTTGTAATAATTTGCATTGTAGTCAGAGAATATACTCCCAAAGAGTTCAGTGCTTTGAAATTTATTGAGACTTGCTTTATAACCCAGCATATGGTCCATTTTGGTATATGTTTTGTGTATAGTTTGTGTATTCTCTTTTTATTTGGAAGAGCATACTGTACATATACTTTGTAAGTCTAGTTGGTTAATTATGTAGTTCTAATCTTCTATCAATATATCTTAAGTAAATTTTTTGTCTGCTTGACTTGTAGCTATTGACAAATGTGTGTTAGTCTCCCATGTGATTATGGATTTGTCTGTATCATCTATTAGTCTTGGATATTCTTGCTTTATATATTTTTAAGCTTTGTTGTTGGGTCCATTGAGGTTTAGAATTAGGGTATCTTCTTGTTGGTATGACTTTTTAATTATTAAGAAATATCTTTCCTTGTCTACTTTGTCTGATATTGGCATAGCTATGCTAGCTTCTTTTTAATTGGTTTTTGTGTAGTATATCTTTTCTCATCATTTTATATTTAATCTTTCTGTGTCCATAAATAGTCTTTTAGTAGAGTATTTAACATAATAACAGATATAATTTAAGTTTAAAGCTACCAACATACTATTTGTTTTATATTTTATCCACAGGTACTGTGCTTTTTCTCTCACTTCTTACCTTCTTTGGTTCAGTCAGATATTTTAATCATTCTTTTTCTCACATCAGTTAGCTTTTAATGGCTATCCTAGAAATTACTACATGAATTTTGAGTTGTTGCAGTCTAGTGTAAATTATTACTTCTGCCACTTCCTGCACAATGTAGACAGATATCTTGCACACTTTAACTTCGTTTACCCCACTCCTCACTTTTCTGTCATTGTCGTTATGCATTTAAAATCTCTATATATTTTAAACTTAACAAGTTAGTAATGTTATTTTTTTTACAATTATTGTTCATTCTTATTTGCCAATATGCTTACTTTTCTATGGCTCTTCCTTTTTGCATTTCTATGTTTTTTTCTAGTATCATTTTCCTTCTGTTGGAAGAACTCCCTTTTAGTATTTCTTTTACTGATAAATTCCTTGTTTTTGTTCTGAAATCACCTTTATTTCATTTTCATTTTTCAAAACATTTTAAACTGTGAATAGATTTCTTGATTGGCACCTCTTTTCTTTCAAAAATTTTAAGCAGTCATTCCATTGTCTTGTGCCATTCAGCATTTCTATTGAAAGTTATCTCTCAGTCTGTTGATTGTTGCTTCTTTCAGTGTGTTTATTTTTTCCCTAGCTGCTTAAAGATGTGGCTTTATGTCTCATCAATGTTAGGAAATTCTTGATTGTTGTCACTTCAGATAACGTTTCTTTATTATTTTTTCTGGGATTTCAATGATATGTATGTTAGAACCTTTCAAAGGATTCCATATGCCTCTCATACTCTTCTGTAGTTTTCAACCTTTAATTTCTCTGTGCTTTGGTTCAGAGATTTTCTATTAACCTCTGTTCTAATTCACATTTGCTCTGTTCAATCTGCTGCAGGTGCCAAGTATTGACACTTGGGAAATTTTGCTGTGCAGAGCAAGGATATAGGAGCAGTAATTGGTCCTTGTGGGAATACAGAGAGGGACTTAACTTATTTGTTTTTGGTTAAGACATACTAGCATGTTTATGTTATGACTGGAATGATTCAGTAGAGAGAAAAAAATTAAAGCCACGTGAAAGAGAAAAGGAAGATGATTTTTAGATAAAAGTTCTTGAGGTGAGAGAGGACATAATCCAAAGCACAATCAGCAGGATTTTCCTTTGATAGGAGTGGGACATACAGAGGTTAGTAGTATATCTGTATACTGATGTACTCATATATATTAGTAGTCTTGTGAGGTGGAATTCTGGCTTGACCAATGGGAAATAGGCATCTATTCTTAAGTTCTGAACTCTTAAACTTTGGGTGTGTGTATTGAGCATATGGGAAAATTGTCCAAGAAATGGAGAGCCTGGTGGAAGGGTAAACTGTATTTATACCTACCTAATTGTTTTCTATTTCTGTGTACCCTCAGTGATGTCTACCTTTGTCTCTTAGGGTACTCAAAGTATTATAGTATATTTTTAAGAAACAACATAAATGTTTAATTAAATTAAATTATTTAAATAAATGTTTCTCTCATGTAGTTAAAATTTCTGTACTATAAACAGAGTAGTTAATTCCTTATAGCACATTTAAAATTAATTCTTAATAGTATTTTGAATAGAAAACCAAGTTTTCTAACGTTTTCCCACATTTTCTTTTACAGTTTTGTGAATACTAGACTAGCACAACCATGTTTCGGAATAGTCTCAAGATGCTTCTTACTGGAGGGAAATCAAGTCGTAAGAACAGATCAAGTGGTGAGTGACTCTGCTACATTTATTCCGTGTGATGTTTTAGAAAAGAAAGTTCTCTTAGGGATCTGAATTAGTGCTACAACACTTTATATATTTATTTATTAAATGGCTTATTTAATTTAGAAAAAAAGAAAGTGTACGTTCCTGTAGGCTGTCAGACTCTTTATTAAGAGGAACACTTGATGAACACTCATCAGGAATAGTCAGGTAAAGGAAGAGTTTATGAAAGAAAAATATTTATTTCTTATATATGAGAGTATAATGCTTTTGTGAACTATGTATTAAAGACTTTCTAGACCTAAATTTACTTTTGAATTAACATGTGAAATTATTTCAGTCCTAGATACTCTTTGGGGAATGAGACTAAAAATAATAGAAACTGTCCTCAAAGGGTTATACAGAAAGTGAAATATAAGTTGAACATTTTTCTAGTCATTAAAATAAAGATTTTTTTAAAAAAACAAGAGTGTAATTCTTAGGCTTTTAAGGTAAAAACAAACCAAAACTGTATAGATACTTTTTTGGGAGAAATGTTGAAGATTAATGTACTAAATGTTTGTTTTCTGCAAATGGGTTGTTGGTATTTATCATGTTCTTTTCTTTAATTGAAGTATAGTTGATTTACAATATTGTGTTAGTTTCAGGTGTGCATCATAGCGATTCAGTATTTTTGCAGATTATATTCCATTATAGGTTATTATAAGATAATGGATATAATCCCCTGGGCTATATAGTATATCCTTGTTGCTATTATATCCTTTTAATCTTTTCAATTTCCTAATTTTTATGCATTTTACAAGTTTTCATAAGTAGTATTATGTTCATTATCATTCTCTTCAAAATGTTTTTTAGCTCTCTTTGTGATTTCTTCTTGATCCATAGGTATTTAAAGTATAATTGTTAATTTCCAAACAGTTGATGATTTCCTGGTTATCTTATTATTAACTTAGCTTAATTGTACTCTTATCAGGGAACCTATCCTGTATTTTATTCTTATCATATTTATTGAGATTTCCCTTACAGCTCAGCATATGATCAATTTAGTCTAATGTTCTAGATGCACCAAATAATGTAGATTCTGCAGTTATTGGGTGTAGTGTGGGTCCGTTTTTGTTAATGGTAGTCCTCAAACGTTTTATATCCTAACTTATTTTTTAAAAATTATTTACTGAGAAAGGTGTGATTAAATCTCACACTTTGATTGTAGAATTGTCTATATTTGAAAGATATCTTATTAGATGCATTGAAATTTAGACTTACTATATCTTCCTGGTGAATTAACTGTTTTACCATGATGAAATGTCCCTCTGTATTTTTAATAATGCCTTTTGTTTGAAAGCTGACTTTGTCTAATGTTAGTATAGCTATACTAGCTTTCTTTTGATTAGTATTTATAAGGTATAATTTGTTCCATTCTTTTATTTTCAACATATATATCTGGTTATACTGTTAATAGCACATAGTTGAATTTTCTTTTTTTATTCATTCAGACAAGTTTTTCTCTTAAGGGAGATGTTGGTTCGTCTACAGTAATTCAACCAGTGATACATTTGGGTTTAAATATAACATATTGCTGTGTGTTTTGTGCTTGTCCTGACTGTTCTATGCTTTTTCTCTCTCCTTTATTGCTTTATTTTGGATTGATCAAAAGATTTTTTACATTCCACATCTCTCCTTATTGACTTGGAGATTATATACTCTTATAATTCATTCAGTGGTTAGTTTAAAGATTAAAACATCAATCAAAGTTTGGTATCAATTGGTACTTTTACCCCCTTCCTGGACAATGGAAGAGCCTTATAATCTTTACACCTATATGTATTTAAACACCACAAGACATTATTATTGTTTTATATAGTCACTGTTGTTTGGGTTTATTCACATATTTGACATTTTTATTGATATTCGTTCCCTCCTGCTTCCTTCACTTTCTAGATGGGATCACCAAATTTCTTTTTGTTTGTAGAATACCCTTTAAAATTTCCTTTAGTTGGGATCTTGATGTGGTGATTTTACTTTGTGTTTAGTTATCTGAAAGTGTCTTTATTTTGCCTTTATTTTTGTAGGATGTTTTTGCTGGGAGTGGAATTATAGGTTGGCAGTTATTTTCTTTCAGCACTTTGAAATATTGTTCATTGTCTTCTGGCTTCTTGAATTATTTCTGGTGAAAAGTCAACTGTCAGTCTAATTGCTCCCTCTTTAAAGGCAATCTGTCGTTTTTCTCTTTGTTTTTAGTTTTCTACATTTACATTGATGTGCCTAGGAGTGGTTTTCTTTTTAATCTGTCTTTGTTTCTCTTCTATTCATTTATGTTTGTAGGGTTTTTTGAATCTGTGGCTTGATGACTTTCATCAGTTTTGGAAAGCTATTACTCATTATCTCTTCAAATTTTATTTTTTTCCCTTTTTTCTCTTTCTCCTTTCTTTCTAGGACTCCAGTTATGCATTTGATAGACTACATGCGTGTCATCTATGTCTCTTACACTCTCTTTCTATTCTTTTGTCTCTATATGCTTTATGTTGGATATTTTCTTTTTATCTATCTTATAGTTCACTAATTCACTCTTCATTGGTATATAATCTGCTCTTAACCACATTCAGTTCTTAATTTTAGTTTTTGTATATTTCAGTTCTAGAACTTCCATTTGCTTTAAAAAAATTTTTTTTAATTTGGAAATACTTTTTTTTTATTAATTTTTTTTGGCTACGCTGTGTGGCTTGCAGGATCCTTGTTCCCTGAGCAGGGATTGAACCCAGGCCCTTGGCAGTGAAAGCACAGAGTTCTAACCACTGGACCTCCAGGGAATTCCCAAAATTTGGAAATAATTTTAAGCTTACTGAAAGGTTGCAGCAGTAGTACAAAGAACTCCATATACCCTTGCACAGATTCATGAACTTTTCACCGCACTTGTTTGATCATTCTCTCTCTATAAGTACACACGCACAGTGTCTCCGTTTCTCCCCTACTTCACCCTTTCTCTCTCTCTCACTCTTTTTTAAATCACTTGAGGGTGGGTTAAATACATCATGCCCCTTTACTCCTAAAAATTTCAACAGGTATTTCTTAAGGAAATTCTTTTTTATACCACAGTCCAGTTATCAACCTCAAGCAGTTTAAGATTGATATAATACTTTTATCCAATCTACCATCTATTCTCCAAGTTTTGTCAGTTTACCTAGTAATTTTTTAAAAAAGAATTTTCCCCCTTCGTTTCCAAGATCCAGTCTAGAATAAGGTATTATATTACTTGTTATGTCTTTTTACTCTCATTTAATTTGAAACAGTTTCTCAGCCTTTCTTGACATGTTTGAAGAATAACTAGAATGCTCCTAATTTTATATTTGTTCTGATTTTTTTTTAATGATTAGATTCAGGGTATGTTTCTGTGGTCTGAATGTTACATATGTTCTTTTCTTCTTGGGTTATCACAGCTGGAGGCACATAATGTCCATCTGTCACTCATTAGTGATTTTGATGACCAAATCAGTGTACTGTCCAGTTTCTCTGCTATATAGATACTAATTTTCCCCTTTCAACTTAAAAACAGTCTGCAGGTAGACACCATTAGGTTCTTTTTATTTTTTTCTGTTCTTTGTCAGTACTATTCTCAATCTTGTCTCTTATCTTTTATAAATATAGACCTACTATATTTATGTCTATATTTTTCTGTCTAACTCTAAATGTGTGTTTCTGTTGGTTTTTATTAATAATTTTATTTCCTCCTGTGCCTCTTTTTATTTTTTTTTTCCATGAGCTTTTCATTTTGGGTTAATTTTAGTTTTACAGAAAAGTTGCAAAGATAGTACAGAGAATTCCTGTATATCCTTTACCTAATTTTCCCAACTGTTACATCTTATATTACCATGGTGCATTTGTCAAAACTAAGAAACCAACATTGGTATATTGCTATTAACTAAACTCCACACTTTTATTTGGATTTCATTAGCTTTTTCATTAAACTCCTCATTGTGTTCCAGAATTGAATCCAGAGAACTACATTGCATTTAGGTATTGTATCTCCCCAGACATTAACTGGATTTAGCAGAAGACGAATAATAGTTGACGTCACCCCACTGGTCACTTTTTGAAAGACACACACACACGCGCACACAGAGTAACTCATACATGTCAGAGATCCAAGCTGCCTCCACATTTGACACTTAAAGAAATGGTTTATCCAAAATTTATTTTCTGGTCAAGAACTATGATTTCCGTAGACACCTACAGTTGTTCACTTTTAACACCAGCAGTAGGATTTTCTGTCACTTCACAACAACTAATCCATATAAAATAACTAGTAGAAAACAGTAAAGCCATATTAAGATGCAGATGCTGGGTAGACTTTTTGCCCTGAGTACCAGGTGAGTGATTTATTTCCACATACTACCCTTATTAGAGGTAGGCACCAAATTTGTGCTTTAGCAAAATTACAAATTATTGTATCCTAGACTTCTGAGTAACTACTGCTTTAGTAACAGTCATATTATTAAATCCATATATGTCAAGGTTCTACTGTATTATTAAAGCTTATTATTTTGATTTACTATGTATTTAATTATGTCAGTAATGATTTCAGGGGGTCTTATTCTAGTGTTTATTCTTCTCCATGGCTTTTCATGTAAAATGTTTATAATTTAGAGTAGTTAGTTGTAAGTTAGAGTAGTTATAAAAATAGTGATTTATATTATATATGGCAAGAATTTATAGAGAAGCAGTATTTTTTTTTCAAATGTACTCTAAGACAAGAATTCCAAAGCAAGAATAAATTTGATATTTAAAGAAAAAGTGGTATATGGGATGATACCATTAATGTTTTCATCATTACAGTTTTTTTCTTTAATCATTAATGAATAATTGGGTGGGTACTTTATTCTTTATATTAACTTTTGGCTCATGGCTTATTTTTAAAATTAGTAAGGTAAGTTTTCTCATGGCATAATCTTTTTTTTGTTTTGTTTTAGGGAACCAATTTAGTTTTTAGTTTGAAAAGCACTTGTAATAAAGGAAATTGACTGTTCTAATTTGTCCTTTAAATAGTTGATCTCAACTCTTGTGTGGGGCACTAGGTAAATATTTAACAGAAATAGATTTTATATCAAGTAATAACAAATGAATTTTCTCCAACAAAGTTTTCCCTCTAAGGATATGTGACTATCAGCTTTGAATTTTATAGCTTAATTCAGTTTTATGATGTGAAAATTGTTTCTGATGTACATAGGACTTGGAACTCTTGTTTTGTGAAAAGACAACTGTGTGGCTCTTTTGAATTATGAGTTACAAAGAAATGATGTGTGTTTTTATGTTTTCTAAAAATTAAATGTTTATGTATTTTTTTCTTAACTGTTGTTTTTATTATTTAAAATCATGCAAGTAATTAGTAAAAGTTCCAATATGTTTCTTTGATATAACTAAGCCACTATTTGGTATCATTGTATCATTGTTTTGGTAAACCATCACTCAGGTATGAGGGGGGCAAAATACTGTCAGTTTCAGATATTCAAGAACTCAGGAAGTATAGTACCCTTAATATAACACAGCCATTGGGAGAAAAAAAATATCTTGAGGCTGTCTCCTACCAAAATAAAAAATAAATGTGAGGAAAGAAGGAGATGCAGAAAGAAAAGTGAGCAAAGTAAGTAAAACTTACAGTTAAATATAAATAATTCCTGATTGTGTACTACAACAGTAGAATTTGTTCCAGGAATGCAAAGACGTTTCTATATCAGAAAATCAACGTAAGTTTTTTACTTAGAAAAAAAATTTAAAACCACATTATCATATCATTATATTCTAAAAAAGCATTTTATAAATCTGAGCAGCCATTAAAAACATTAAAATAGAAAAAGGATACTTTAAATGTAATAAAGAGTATTCACCAAATCCAACAGCCAGCATCATTCTAAACAAAGAAGTGGATCAGCCATTTTCATTAAAACAGAAACATGATAGAGATTTCTCCTATTGCCACTCTTTTTCAAAATTGTTTGGAAGGTTCTAGTATACAATAAAGACAAGAAAATAAAGTGACTAATATAAATATTGGAAAAGACAAGACAGTGTCATTTTTATTTTTAAGCAAGGTAAAAACCCCAGAGAATCCATTAAATACTTACTAGAAATAATAATGTAATTTGGCAAAGTGGTTAGCACTTTTAGCCCTACCAACATTTCCTGATTAGAAATGTAAATGAGAAAAAAATTACATTCACAATGATAACAGCCATCAAATTCTCAGGAATAGATTTGACAAGAAACCTTATTGAAGTGTGTAAGACTTGGACAAATGGAAAGACATATCATGCTTCTGGATTTACACAAAAATTTGTTTCAGTTCCATTCAGGAAACAGCAGGTTCATTTTCAGTTGGGTAAAATAACTTTAAAAATTCTATGGAAGAATAAGTATGAAAAGGAATAATTGATTTTGGTCAGGGTATGACTTACAAGATATTAAAACTAGCTGTAAATACTTGGTTACATAGGCACATAGGCTAGACATATGTCTAGGAAAGAGAGCAAAGAAAACCATGGCATTACTGAGGCAAGAGCATTATTGCCACTTCATTTTGTGGCGCTGTCCAACACATTGTAGGACACAAATGCCATTATGACCAAAAGATACATTCTAAATTTGGGAACAGCCAGAAGCTGTCTTTGATTTAGACTTAAACTAGGGATAGAATGGATGTGTTAGAGCTTATGTTTTCTGGCATCATTGTATTACCTTTAATGCTTGGGGCACTGATTCTTCTATGATGGTTTGTGACTTGTTCATGGTGGATCATTTCCGATGTGTTTTCTAAGTTTGTTTATAAGCTCATCTCAGGCAGGAATTGTTCTCTGTGAGGATCCTGTGCTGTTAGTTATTGTAATGGTCTCTTGCTAGGCACTGCACTGGTATCACAGGCCACGGACTGATTTTTTTTAAGTTTTTTATTGTGGTAAATATATATAATATAAAGTTCACTATTTTAACCATTTTTAATTTTACAATTTATTGGCATTAATTACATTCACCATGTTATGCAACCACCACCACTATTTCCCCAAATTTTTCATTACCCCAAGCACAAACTCTGTACCCATTAGGCAGTAACTCCCCATTTTCTCCTCTCCCCAGCCCCAATAACCTCGAATCTTTCTGTCTCTGTGAATTTGCCTTTTCTAGATATTTCATGTAAGTGTAATCATACTATTTTGTCCTTTTGTATGTAGCTTATTTCACCTAGCATAATGTTTTCAAGGCTCATTCCTGTTGTAGCGTGTATCAGAAGTTCATTCCTTTTTATGACTGAATACTATTCCTTTGTATGTGTATGCCACATTTTGTTTATCCATTCATCTGTTGATAGACACTGGTTTATTTCCATTTGAATAATGCTGCTCTGAGCATTGTCATACAGGTATCTGTTTGAGTCTCTGTTTTCAGTTTTTTGGGGGAATATATCTAGGAGTGGAATTGCTGGTCATATGGGGAAATATACAGGGTTTTGTGTGAACATGTGCTTTCATTTCTTTGGGGTAAATGTCCAGGGGTACAGTTGCCAGGACGTATTTTAGTTGCATGTTTAGTTTTTAAAGAAAGTGCCATCTCTTTCAGAGTGTCTATACCATTTTACATTCACACCAGCAATGTGTAAGTAATCCAGTTTCTCCTCATCCTTGCCAGCATTTGGTGTTGTCACTATTTTAATTTTAATTATTTTGATAAGTGTGTATTGGTATCTCATTGTGGTTTAATTTTCATTTCCCTAGTGGCTAAATGATACTGATCATCTTTTCATGTGCTTATTTGCCTTCTGTATGTCTTCTTTGGTGAAACATCTCTTCATGTCTTTTGGCTGTCTTCTAATTGGGCTGTGTGTGTGTGTGTGTGTGTGTATGTGTGTGTGTATTAAGTTTTGAGAGCTCTTTTTATATTCTAGCCTTTGTCAGATATGTTGTTTGCCAATATTTTCTCCCAGCCTATTGATTGTCTTTCTATCCCCTTAGCAGGGTCTTTTGTAAAGTTTTTAATATTTATGAAGTCCAGTTCATTGTTTTACTTTTATAGATCATGATTTGGTTTCTGTCAACAGATGTTTATTCATTAATCACTAAGTACTGGGTAGTGTACTGGTTGCCTGATATTTGAGTTTGAGTTAATTTCTCTTTAACCACTTCATGAGCAAAAATCAGTCCATCTGTGAAAATAGGGCACTTTGTTAGAAGCATTTGTTATTGGCATTCCCTCCGCCCTCCTCACCACCACCAACTGGGCATTGAAATTAATTAAAATCTTCATTGCTGTCTGAATAGTGAATGTTCATAATAAAATGTTCAAAGAAATATGTACAATAGCATTTATGTAAATATACTTTGCTATAAAAATATCTTTTTCCTTCCAGGGACAGTAAGTTTTATTTCACTAATAAACCATGAAATTACAGCATAAGCTTTTCAAGGGTTTTTACCTTTTCTGTACCCTGT
Organism: Balaenoptera ricei; assembly: GCF_028023285.1. Taxonomy (NCBI): domain Eukaryota; kingdom Metazoa; phylum Chordata; class Mammalia; order Artiodactyla; family Balaenopteridae; genus Balaenoptera; species Balaenoptera ricei. The sequence continues at coordinate 15,667,392 of NC_082658.1, read as the reverse complement.
TCTAACAAATTTGGTTAGAAAACATACTCCTGTTTAATATGAGGAAAGGATTTTACTTATTTAATTGTAGAGCTATAGCATCTTTTGTAATAAAACCCAAACCTGTCATATTTTTATTGACTGCTGTTTCCCTTTCTCTTCTCTGCCCATCTATTTGCCGAAATTGTGTTTGTCAGTTGAGATATTTACTCTTTATGAAATTCGTTTGTCCTTGCCAATTAAGATAGGCTGTCATAGAACTTGAGGGGAAAAGTCATTAGAGGAAATGACGGAGTGTGGCTGTGTTAAAAAGAAGAAGGATTCTTATTCGGTGGTGGGCTGTGAAAATGAACATGACTGGAGAGTGAAAAAAGTGGTGAGAGCCTTGAAATTGCATTTTGAAACATATCTGATTTGACTGGTTTTATTTATATTTCAGGTATTTGTGGTGGTTTAGCAATTAAACTAATAGCACTTCTCATCAGATAGACACATACACTTGCACTCATGTTTTCACTTCTATTTCCAGTTTTATTTTTACCCTATTTATTCAGAGTTGTTTGAGTTATGCTGACTTCACAAGATGAATTGTCATGGTTTCATCTTTTACGGTGCTTCATGTATCATATAAATTATTTATTCCTTGAAAGTTTAGTGGAACTCAGACATAAAAATGGCTAGCCTGAGCTTTTTGGGGGTTTTTTAGGTAGTTTTTTGACAGTATTTTCTATTTTATTTTCATCAGTGTAATTAGGTTTCCTTTAGGCAATTTGGATAATTTATTGTTTTCCTAGAAAATGTCCATTTCATTGAGATTTTTAAATTTATTTGTATAAAGTTATAAATATTGTGTTCATTTGAGTTTAATTCAGTTTCTCCTAATATTGAATGTTTTTATATTTTCTGTCTCTTAGCTTTGAGGCTTATATATCTTATTAGCTTTTTCAGAAGATCCAACTCTTGATTTTACTAATTTTCTGTTTATTTTTCTTCTCATTTACATTATGAATTTTCTATGATATAGCTTATGCTGTATTCCATAAATTTTGATATATAGTATTCTCAATATTAACTTTTTACATAGTATGATTTTACTGGAACATAGCCACACCCATTCGTGATAGAGACTGTACAGCCCACACTCCTGAAATACTTATGATCTGACCCTGTGAGAAAGTTTGCCAACTTTTGCTTTAAAACATTGAGGGTTTTGTTTTTTTATTTTTGGTTTTTTTTGGCTGTATTTTGATCAGATCTTATAACTATCTAATGGATGCTAGAAAACAAAATGTATTTTCTTTTTATAGGGCAAAGTTTGCTATATTTCTTAAGTAAACTTTACTGCTTTTTTTAGCTACTGTATGTTAATGTTTTGCTTAGTTGAGCTTCTGATACTTTGGCCTTAAATCTATCTAGATTTTGTATTTAAGGTGTATCTCTTGTTGTAAATATGTAGTTTTGTCTTGTTGAATCCAATCTGATTTTCTGTTTTTAAATGCTATATTCAGTCCATTTACATTGACTATATAACTATTGATGTGATTTGGTTTCAGTTTCTCATCTTGCTCTTTGTTTCTTTTGCATTCATGTGTTCCTCGTTCTTTTTTTCCCCTGTTCCCTGTCTTTTTTAGAATTTATGAAATATTTTAAATTCTGTTGTCTTGGCCTTTTAGCTATACCTTCTTGGATTTTTTAAAAAAGAGACTGTGCAAAGGATTACCATATGCATCTTTAACTTTTTATGGTTTAACTTGAAATTTTATTCTACTACTCTGTGAGCACTGTAAGGACTTTAGAATATTTAATTCTATTTATATCCCACTTTTTGTTGTCCTGTATTTTACTTCCACTGTAGTATTGATATATATCCCACAATACATTTGTTACTTTAAGTAGTCATTAGTCTTTAAGATGCTTTTTAAATGTCTTAAAAAATATTAACCCATATATTTCCTTCTTCTAGTATTCTTCATTCCTTTTTGTAAAATGGTGTTTTATCTGGGATAATTTTTTTTTCACCCTGCAGAACTTCCTTTGCATTCTTGAGGTGTAGGTCACTGGCAGTGAATTATCTCAGCTTTCATTTACTCATAATGTTTTAATTTTACCTTCATTTTTGAAGGATATTTTCCCTGGGTATAAAATCTTAGATTGGCAGTTCTTTTCTTTCGACACTTTAAAGATGTTATTCTGTTATTTTTTGTTTCTGATAAGCAGTTGGCAATCATTCTCATTGTTTTTGCCTTTAAATGAAATGTGATTTATTTATTTATTTTATTTAGTATGGCTGCTTAAAAAATTTCTTTATCTTGGCTGTTAGCATTTGGCTATGATATACCTAGGTGTATGCTTCTCTTTCTGTTATATTGTTTGGATTTTGGTGAGCTTCTTGAGTCTAAGTGTTGATGTCTTTCATCAGTTGTGGAAAACCTTAGCCATTATTTCTTAAGGCATTTCTTCTATCCTTTTTTCATCTGTGTTTTGGAACTTTTAGTTTGTACATTAGATTGTTTGATATTACCTAATACATCTCAAACTGTTCTTTTTCTTTGTTTTTTTTTTTTTGGTAATTTTTCCCCTTGGTTAATTTATGTTGGCCTGTCTTCAGGTTTATTAATATTTTTCTGCTGAGTCCAGTCAGCTTTTAAGCCCAGTCAGTTAATTCTTAATTTAGATAGTGTTTTTCAGTTATAGAATGTTCATTTGGTTCTTTTAAAGATAGTTCATTTCTCTGTTGAAATTTTTAATCTTTTCATCTGTTTTTTCTGTTTTTAACCTTTTTTTACTTTTACATAATAGCTAAAAATAATAGTTTAATAGCTGATGTGTCTGCTAAGTCCTGCATTTAGGTCAGATGTGTATCTGCTTCTGTTAATTCTTTTGCTGCTTCACACATCTCATCATTTTTCTGTTGTTTATCAGATATTGTGTTTAAAAGATTTGTAGAGGCTAGAGTAAATAATATTTTTCCCTTGATGAAATAAAATTCATATTTTAAGGCAAGACAAGAAAAAATAAACGTAAAATTCCCTCTCTGTGTTTGTTTGGGCCTTCTCCCTCCCTAATGTGCAGTGTGCATCTGCATTACGCATTAACCAGAGCTCCTCAAAGGTGGGAGTGCCTGCTCAATTGTAAAGGTAAATTTTTTTTTCTTCCTTCTGACGCTAGCAATGTAATTTTTTAAAAGAATAGTGTTCTTTCCCAGCTCTGTAGGGGTCATGGTGCCTTGCTGTTCGCTTTGTACGTGTTTACCTGGACTGTGTATCCTTGGTGAACTTTATGTAAAATCAGTATATCATTTTGATGTATGATCCTTTGTCTCAAAAATGTATATGACTATGCCTTCAACTTCTAACAGGTGGAACAGTTCTCAGAGCTTTCTGAGAATCTGCTTCCTGGGTTATAATCCTCAGTTTGGCTTGAATAAAATTCTCTTTTTTCTTCTTAACTTGATAGTTAATTGAATTTTCGTCAACATGTAGAGAGGGAAAGCTTTTTCCTATGTAAGACAGCTATGGTGAGGGTCTGCTCTCTTGGACCTGATGGAGGGTTGAGGTGGATAAGAGCTAGGTTGCAGTTTAGTTTGTCTCAGTTCACATGTGTTTCAGATGTCTAGGTTGAGGTCTGTTCTGTGTGTATGTCAGTCCTCTCCCTTTAGCAGGACTCTGGGATCTAAGTATCATCTCATTATGAGATCTTGCTCAACATTATTGTCAAGCTTCCAGTCTCCCAGATTGTTGTCTCCCTGAATTTGGTAGAAGTCTTGTGTGGAGTATCAGTGGGCAGGGAGAACTAGCTTTGAATTTGGGGTTCCTTCACTTTCTATACCAGGAGTTGACAACCCATGGCCTCCAGGCTAAATCTGGCCTACCACCTGCTTTTGTAAGTAGAATTTTGTGTGGACATAACCATAATCATTTGTTTATGTGTTGTCTGTGTCTGCTTTCATGCTATAAGAGCAGAATTCTATACTTGGGAAAGAGACTAAAATATTTACTATTTGGCCCATTCTGGACAAATTTGGTGGTCGTTAAAAAAATTTGCTGATTTCTCTTTTTTCCCATATTTTTGTTCTTTTTATTTTTTAATTTATTTCTTTAATTTATTTTTATTGAAGTATAGTTGATTTATAGTATTGTGTTATTTCAGGTGTACTTGCCTATGGTAGACCAGTCTTCCTCTTACTGCCCATGCTTTGACTTAGTAAATGGCTTTAGTGATCTTAAATCAACTTCATCATATTATATCAGTCCTAATCTTAGAACCCTGCAATAGATTTCAGTAGGTTTTAGAATAAAGTTTAAAGTCTTTCACTAAGCTTATAGAGCCCTTGGGACTTCCCTGGCCGTCCAGTGGTTAAGACTCCGCACTCCCAATGCAGGGGGCCCCGGTTCGATCCCTGGTCAGGGAACTTGATCCCACATGCTGCAACGAAGAGCCTGCATGCCGCAACTAAAGGATCCTGTGTGTCGCAACTAAGACCCAGTGCAGCCAAATAAATAAATAAATAAATATTTTTAAAAAAAAGCTTAGAGAGCCCTTGATAATATAAACACTGCCTGCCTCCCCACTCTCCTTCTTTTTTTTTTTTAATAGATTTTTTTTTTTAGAGCACTAAGGTTCATGGCAATATTGAGGGACAGATACAGAGATTTCCCATGTACCGTCTGCCCCTCACATGCATACAGCTTTCTTTTTTTAATAGTCACTGGTCTTTCTTTTCAGTCTCCTCACCAGTCTTCCTTCTCAGTCCCCACCACATTCAAACTCCATCCAGTTACCCTTTCTATCCTTATTGCACATATCACTCTTTGAGGTATTTTACTTTGTTTGCATGGTTTTATTTATTGTTTGCATTCCTTAATAAAGGTAAGTCTTACAAATTCACTGACTGTATTATTCCCAGAATCAGGAATAGTGCCTGGAAATTAGTAGATCAATAAATATTTGTTGAACGGATGAATAAATATACTGTTTTCTCTGACTCACCAGCACTTGCCCTACTCTCATCCTGCTGCCATCTTAATTTTCTTAATTAGAAAATTCTTAGCTTGGCACCTGACCTTACAACTTCTCTAGCCTTATTCCCTATAACTCTTACTCAGAAACTTTCTACTTTATCCAAGTCGATCTTCTTAATGCTTTATATTTTCTGTGACCCTTTGATCATGACATTCACCCTGTCTGGAATAAGCTTGCCATTTATACTTAAGTCACCTCTTTAAATACTACCCAGTCAATCATTAAAGTCCAGCTTATATCTTATTCAGGTTCACAATGATCACTCTTGTGTCTCATGTACTGTAGTGTTTATTCCTAATGTGAAACTTAATAATGTAATGCCTTTTATTGCATATAAACTTTCTAGAAATGCTTCCCTAATACAGTTTAACTATCCTAAGGGTAAGAAATGCTCACTGCCTTTTTACCCTCCATCAGTTCATACTGTCATTATATTTACATTTATATATCTATATTTCATTGAAAGAGAATGTAAGATGTTATTTGGTTAAATTTCTTGTCTTCGATAAAACATGTATTGAGTAACAGTTACCTTACATTTGCATGTGTTCTGTGGTTCACAAAAGGAAAAGACTTTAACGTGTTATTACCTCATTTAATCTGTATAGCAAATACCACTCCATTTTACTGATGAGAGATAAAAAGACTTGCCCAAGATAAAAAGACTTTCCCAAGTATCTATAGCTAGTAGAGAGCCATTGGAGTAGAAGCAATTGAATTCTCACTCTTCCTATATTGCTGTCTCTGAGTAAATGAGACAGTTAGTAACAGAATTAAGTCTAAATTGAGATCTGAACACTACTAAATGTCTTTTATTTGAAGTAGCGAGTCAGTTTTTAACAGATCTTAGGTTGCTAATGATTGTACCAAAACAGAAAGTAGCCAAGAGTTTGGTGACTTCTTTTGGTAGTTGAGAGAGATTTTATTTTAAACTGCATGCATTTTTGCTCTCTGATTTTTTTTTTGCTCTCTCATTTTTTCTGATTGTTTTTCATGAAAACATTTAAAATATGGGTACCAATTATACATTGTGAGTTGATAATTTATAACTATGATACTAATTTTATTTCTGTAACAAATATGGTTTTACTTTCCTCAGATGAATCTGTGGTATATGTACATAAAGAAATAAAACTTAGAAAAATACTTTGTTCATCTCTGCATAAAGTTGATTTAGATTTAGCATGCATTTATTGAATATTACGTTTCTTGCACTATATTAAACACTTTAATCAAACACACATTTATTACTTAGTCTACATTAATGTGAAATATGTGTAATATGTGAAAATTGTGGGATGATTTCCTTTTTGCTCACTAAAGATTTTATTTTAGGGAGCCTATAGTTTTGATTAGGAATGGTAAATATCATTTATGGCTATTGTAAAGCATTTAGGTAGTAGTCTGTGGTCAGACCAAGAATGTTATTGGGAACAGAGACATCTCTTATCCATTTTTTTATCCTTGGTCATTGTTTCATAATAAATGTTTGTCACATAGCATGAATTTTCTTAAAAAGTTATAACATTATTTTGTCTTATGTTTTGTTATTCTTTTAAAAGTCATATAAAACTGGTTTTGAATCATTTTAAAACAAATTAACAACCCTTTAAAATAGTGCTGTTTAATAGAACTTGATGTGATGATGGATATATTTTATAAATCTGCATCATCCAGTACTGCAATGGAAGGAACTTATGACTGCCCCCAAATGTGGTTCATTAAATCATTCCACCAAGATTTTTTTAGTGTTTACTGTGTATCAGTCATTGTGATACATGTTGGAAACAGTTGCTACTCCCAGGGAACTCAAAGTCTAATAGAGGAGAGAGCTTGCTAAACCAACAGTGGCAACAGTTGGGTGATAGGCAGGGAGGAGAGGAGAATGCAAGTTGAACTTTGAAGGATAAGTATGCATTAGGGGTCCACATAGAGAAAGTCGCATTTGCCAGTAGATGAAGATAGGAGACTATATGGTGCATTCTAGCAACTACAAGAATTCTTGATTCCTGGAACCTAGGGTGAGTTAGAAAGTTGCTTAAAAAAAAATGGACAGTTAATCGCACATCAGTTAATGCAGTGTCTTGTATGCCATGCTAAAGAGTTCAGATTATATCCTTAAAGCCTCAAGTGAGCCATTGCAGGACTTCAAACTGGTAAATAAAGAAAGATTTTAACATCTAAACTCAGTACCTCTGCTCCATATTTATTAAATTTGAGATTTCTAGAGGAAATAATAATTTTATGTTAAAATTTAAATTTGATTAGATTCTATAGTCATTTCTCTGGTCATTTTTATTTGCTCTTGTAACAGAGTGGTTAGAATTACCAAAGATCCAATTTACAATGACTGAGATATGAAGGGGATTTATTAGTTCACATGATAAAGAATTTCGGAGGTGTGGTGATTATAGATAAGTTAATTCTGAAGCTCGATAGCATCATCAAGGACCCAATTTCTTTCCAACTTTCTGCCCTGCCATTTTTAGAATTTTGGTTATTCTTCTCAGGCTTATCCTTGCATAGCTGCACGAGGACTGCCATACTTTCAACTTGTATATCCACACACAGCATTGTTCAAAGACTGGTAGAACAGCTGGCCCTTTCTTGGGTCCATATTTAAGATTAAGAAAAACTTTCCTGAAAGCTACCTCTCTCTCTCTCGCTCTCGCATTTGCCTCACGTCCCACTGGCCAAATTTTAGCACATAACCTTTCTTATACCAGTTAATGGAATTGCAGCTGGTGTTCTTAAGATTCATTTACTAATTAAAGTTTGGCTCTGAGGCTAGGGAGAGGACCAGCCTCCCTTGAAGCAAATACCAAAAATAAAATTGGGATTCTGTGAGTATGAAAGAAGGGATTGCACTGAACTTGATAGATTGGGTGTGGGCAACCAGAGGAGTCCACCACTTTGTTTTACTAACCTAGTTATGGGTTTTGTTTATTTTTAAAATTAGTGGTGTTTCCCATGCCAAGAGTTAGAAGGACAAGCCCATATTTGCCCCAAAATAGGAAAGACAGGATCTTCTTACATTTGTCAATAATACTAATATTTTGCTATGAAGTTTGCAGGTGATATAGAGCTGTTATGGTGTGACTCAATCTCTTTGAGTTTTATCCACTTTGAAAATCTTTAAAGACTTGGTTTCTGACCTGCAAGGTTGAGGACTGGGCCTTGAACCATAGGATTTTACTGTATGAGAGGCTTTGCCTGGGAAATAAACCCACCGATCATCTCAGAAGACAGATTTCTGTGATTGTTCTTGGCCAGGGGAATTCTTTTCTAGTCTAGAGTAGGAGTGGATGGGAGATTTGCTCTAAATTTTTTTCCTGAATATATATATATTTTTAAATAAATTTATTTATTTATTTTTGGCTGTGTTGGGTCTTCATTTCTGTGCGAGGGCTTTCTCTAGTTGCGGCGAGCGGGGGCCACTCTTCATCGCGGTGTGCGGGCCTCTCACTATCGCGGCCTCTCTTGTTGCGGAGCACAGGCTCTAGACGCGCAGGCTCAGTAGTTGTGGCTCACGGGCCCAGTTGCTCTGTGGCATGTGGGATCTTCCCAGACCAGGGCTCGAACCCGTGTCCCCTGCATTGGCAGGCGGATTCTCAACCACTGCACCACCAGGGAAGCCCCTGAATATTTTTTTTAAATGAAGGGAAGCCTTTTTTTAAAAAATTAATTTATTTGATGGCGTGGGGTTTTAGTTGTAGCAGGTGGGCTCCTTAGTTGCAGCTCGCCAGCTCCTTAGTTGTGGCACGCAGCCTCCTTAGTTGTGGCATGCAAACTCTTAATTTTGGCATGCATGTGGGATCTAGTTCCCTGACCAGGGATCAAACCAAGGCCCCCTGCATTGGGAGCGCGGAGTCTTACCCACTACGCCACCAGAGAAGTCCCGATTGGAAGCCTTTTTGTGTCTGTAAGGGGCCAGGTCAAATATTTGGAACAGATTTGTCTGCTTTCTTGCTGTCACCTAACCACAGAAAACTTGGCTGCTTGAAAAAGGGGATGTTTACTGGGAGAAAGACAATATTGAATGAAAAATTAATTTCTTCAAAATAATGCCAAGCTTTACTTTTTTTTTCTAAAAATTTACCTCAAGCCTCATTCCATTACCTCTGATATTTTTCATATCAGCCATTTCTTTACTCAGACTATTGTGTTACTTTGCCATTCTTCTTTGTTCCTATCTTAGAGACTGATCGCCATACTGCTAGTAAATCTCCACTCTGTTAACCTTCCAATCACTTCATACTCTGAGGCTACAGTACTATTAGATACTATTTAGATGCTTCTTTCCTTCCTCCCTCTCTGTGTTCTGTCTTTTCATCCCTGATTATATAGTGAGTGCCTGCTGTGGGCCAGGTAAAGTCCTGAGGGATACAGTTTACTTAGAGCTATAAGACATCGTCCCTATTAGATTTGACTATATGGTACGAGTAATCCAGTACTATTAAAATATAGTGTGAGAAGTATTAGGATAAAGTTCTGCACAGGATACTACTGGAGTACAGAGGAAGGACTCCATCTCAGACTGGGAAATAGAACAATTCTTGGAGGAGGTAGTGGCTATTGTTGGACCTAACTAGTAGTTAGCCACTTTGATAAATGGAGAAAAGTACGTTTCAGGCAGAGGATACAGCAAATATAAAGGCATGAAGTTGTGAGAGAGCTTGACAATTAGCAGATGGAATGAGGATTGGTAAAGGGCAGTTTGCAGAAAGGGTGTGTGTGTGATGGTGGGCAGGCAATATGTCATCCTTAGGAGTGATTGCAACAGCAACCAGGGGAGAGTGATGAGAGCCTAAAATAAGAGGATGGCAGTGGGGATGGAGGGATGTCAAGAAAGAATCAACTGAACTTGATAGATTGGGTGTGGGTCCAATGAAGAAAGAGCCCTGGTCTTATATATTCATTCACTCAACAAAAATATTGACTGAGCACTTGCTATGTGCTGGATACAGTTAGAGTTACTGGAGATACAGTAGTGCTATAGATCAAGTTACTGTCCTAGTTACATAGTAACTCACCGAACTTATGCAAGGATGACACCATGTTCTGGCTTAGGTGACTGGGTGAATTGTGGTTGCCATTCATTTGAGGTTTGTGGGGAAATGTAATGAAATCAGTTTTAGAGATATTAAGTTTGAGGTGATGATGGGATAACCAGGAGAAGTTAGACACATGAGTTAGGTTCCTGTAGAAGAGGGCAGAGTAAGAGATCTTAGAACCTCTGTAGTAGTGGTTAAAGTTTTAAAAATTTATCATAAGGTAAAATTTACTTTGTGTGTGTGTACCATTTAGTGAATTTTAACACGTATAGGTGTGTGTAGCTGCCACCACAATTAGTATACATGATGGTACAGGTTGTATTATGATATCCCTTTCTAGTCATACCCTTACCCCATCCTGGATCCTGGAAACCAATGAGCTATTTATTCTCTATCTCTGTTGTTGTTTTTTTGTTTTTGTTTGTTTGTTTGTTTTTTTAAGAATGTCATTTAATGGAAAATGGAATAATATAGCCTTTTAAGACTGGCTTCGTTCATTCAGCATAATGCCTTTGAGATTCATCCAAGTTGGTCCAACAGTAGTTTTTTTGTTTTTTTTTTTTATTGCTGAGTAGTATTCCATTGTATAGATGTATCACAGTTTGTTTATTCATTCACCCACTGAAGACCATTTGGGTTGTTACCCATTTTTTGGCAGTTATGAATAGAGCCACTATAAACATTCATGGACAGGTTTTGTGTGAACATAAGTTTTCATTTCTCTAGGGTCAGTGCCTAGGAGTGAGATTGTTGGATTTTATGGTAAGGTTATGTTTAACTTTATGAGAAACTGCCACGCTATTTTTTTTTTAACATCTTTATTGGAGTATAATTGCTTTACAATGTTGTGTTAGTTTCTGCTGTATAATAAAGAGAATTAGCTATACGTATACATATATCCTCATATCCCCTCCCTCTTGTGTCTCCTTCCCACCCTCCCTATCCCACTTCTCTAGGCGGTCACAAAGCACCAAGCCGATCTCCCTTTCTTATGTGGCTGCTTCCCACTAGCTATCTATTTTACATTTGGTAGTGTATATATGTCAATGCCACTTTCTCACTTCATCCCAGCTTACCCTTCCCCCTCCCTGTGTCCTCAAGTCCATTCTCTACGTCTGTATCACTATTCCTGTCCTGTCCCTAGGTTCTTCAGAACCTTTTTTTTTTTTTTTTACATTCCATATATATGTGTTAGCATATGGTATTTGTTTTTCTCTTTCTGACTTACTTCATTCTGTATGACAGATTCTAGGTCCATCCACCTCACTACAAATAGCTCGATTTCGTTCCTTTTTATGCCTGAGTAATATTCCATTGTAAGACACTGAGGTTGCTTCCATGTCCTGGCTATTGTAAATAGTGCTGCAATGAACAGTGTGGTACATGACTCTTTGAATTATGGTTTTCTCAGGGTATATGCCCAGTAGTGGGATTGCTAGGCTGTATGGTAGTTCTATTTTTAGTTTTTTAAGGAACCTCGGTACTGTTCTCCATAGTGGCTGTATCAATATACATTCCCACCAACAGTGCAAGAGGATTCCCTTTTCTCCACACCCTCTCCAGCATTTATTGTTTGTAGATTTTTTTGATGATGGCCATTCTGACTGGTGTGACGTGATACCTCATTGTAGTTTTGATTTGCATTTCTCTAATGATTAGTGATGTTGAGCATCCTTTCATGTGTTTGTTGGCAATCTGTATATCTTCTTTGGAGAAATGTCTGTTTAGGTCTTCTGCCTATTTTTGGATTGGGTTGTTTGTTTTTTGATATTGAGCTGCACGAGCTGCTTGTATATTTTGGAGATTAATCCTTTGTCAGTTGCTTCGTTTGCAAATATTTTCTCCCATTCTGAGGGTTGTCTTTTTGTGTTGTTTATATTTTCCTTTGCTGTGCAACAGCTTTTATGTTTCATTAGGTCCCATTTGTTTTTTGTTTTTATTACCATTTCTCTAGTAGGTGGGTCAAAAAGGATCTTGCTGTGATTTATGTCATAGAGTGTTCTGCCTATGTTTTCCTCTAAGAGTTTGATAGTGTCTAGCCTTACATTTAGATCTTTAATCCATTTTGAGTTTATTTTTGTGTATGGTGTCAGGGTGTCTTCTAATTTCATTCTTTTACATGTAGCTGTCCAGTTTTCCCAGAACCACTTATTGAAGAGGCTGTCTTTTCTCCATTGTATATTCTTGCCTCCTTTATCAAAGATAAGGTGACCATATGTGTGTGGGTTTATCTCTGGGCTTTCTATCGTGTTCCATTGATCTATATTTCTGTTTTTGTGCCAGTACCATACTGTCTTGCTGACTGTAGCTTTGTAGTATAGTCTGAAGTCAGGGAGCCTCATTCCTCCAGATCTGTTTTTCTTTCTCAAGATTGCTTTGGCTCTTCGGGGTCTTTTGTGTTTCCATACAAATTGTGAAATTTTTTTGTTCTAGTTCTGTGAAAAATGCCATTGGTAGTTTGATAGGGATTGCATTGAATCTGTAGACTGCTTTGGGTAGTATAATCATTTTCACAATGCTGGTTCTTCCAATCTAGAACATGGAATATCTCTCCATCTGTTTGTATCGTCTTTAACTTTTCCATCAATGTCTTAATAGTTTTCTGCATACAGGTCTTTTGTCTCCTTAGGTAGATTTATTTCTAAGTATTTTATTCTTTTTGCTGCAATGGTAAATGGGAGTGTTTCCTTAATTTCTCTTTCAGATTTTTCATCATTAGTGTATAGGAATGCAAGAGATTTCTGTGCACTAATTTTGTATCCTGCTGCTTTACCAAATTCATTGATTAGCTCTAGTAGTTTTCTGGTAGCATCTTTAGGATTCTCTATGTATAGTATCATGTCATCTGCAAACAGTGACAGCTTTACTTCTTCTTTTCCGATTTGGATTCCTTTTATTTCTTTTTATTCTCTGATTACTGTGGCTAAAACTTCCAAAACTATGTTGAATAATAGCGGTGAGAGTGGGCAACCTTGTCTTGTTCCTGATCTTAGCGGAAATGGTTTCAGTTTTTCACCATTGAGAACGATGTTGGCTGTGGGTTTGCCATATATGGCCTTCATTATGTTGAGGTAAGTTCCCTCTATGCCTACTTTCTGGAGGGTTTTTATCATAAATGGGTGTTGAATTTTGTCAAAAGCTTTTTCTGCATCTATTGAGATTATCGTATGGTTTTTATCCTTCAGTTTGTTAATATGGTGTATCACATTGATTGATTTGTGTATATTGAAGAATCCTTGTATTCCTGGTATAAACCTCACTTGATCATGGTGTATGATCCTTTTAATGTGGTGTTGGATTCTGTTTGCTAATATTTTGTTGAGGATTTTTGCATCTATGTTCATCAGTGATATTGGCCTGTAGTTTTCTTTCTTTGTGACATCATTGTCTGGTTTTGGTATCAGGGTGATGGTGGCCTCGTAGAATGAGTTGGGGAGTGTTCCTCCCTCTGCTATATTTTGAAAGAGTTTGAGAAGGATAGGTGTTAGCTCCTCTCTAAATGTTTGATAGAATTCACCTGTGAAGCCATCTGGTCCTGGGCTTTTGTTTGTTGGAAGATTTTTAATCACAGTTTCAATTTCACTGCTTGTGATTGGTCTGTTTCTATTTTCTATTTCTTCCTGGTTCAGTCTTGGAAGGTTGTGCATTTCTAAGAATTTGTCCATTTCTTCCAGGTTGTCCATTTTATTGACAAATAGCTGCTTGTAGTAATCTCTCATGATCCTTTGTATTTCTGCAGTGTCAGTTGTTACTTCTCGTTTTTCGTTTCTAATTCTGTTGATTTGAGTCTTCTCCCTTTTTTTCTTGATGAGTCTGGCTGATGGTTTATCAATTTTGTTTATTGTCTCAAAGAACCAGCTTTTAGTTTTATTGATCTTTGCTATTGTTTCCTTTATTTCTTTTTCATTTATTTCTGCTCTGATCTTTATGATTTTTCCTTCTGCTAACTTTGGGTTTTATTTGTTCTTCCTTCTCTGACTGCTTTAGGTGTAAGGTTAGGTTGTTTATTTGAGTTGTTTCTTGTTTCTTGAGGTAGGAATGTATTGCTATAAACTTCCCTCTTAGAACTGCTTTTGCTGCATCCCATAGGTTTTGGGTCGTTGTGTTTTCGTTGTCATTTGTTTCTAGGTATATTTTGATTTCCTCTTTGATTTCTTCAGTGATCTCTTGATTATTTAGTAGCATATTGTTTAGCCTCCATGTGTTTGTATTTTTTACAGGTTTTTTCCTGTAATCAATATCTAGTATCATAGCATTGTGGTTGGAAAAGATACTTGATATGATTTCAATTTTCTTAAATTTACCAAGGCTTGATTTGTGACCCAAGATATGATCTACCCTGGAGAGTGTTCCATGAGCACTTGAGAAGAAAGTGTATTCTGTTCTTTTTGGATGGAATGTCCTATAAATATCAATTAATTCCATCTTGTTTAATGTATCATTTAAAGCTTGTGTTTCCTTATTTATTTTCACTTTCAATGATCTGTCCATTGGTTAAAGTGGGGTATTAAAGTCCCATACTATTATTGTGTTACTGTCAATTTCCCCTTTTATGGCTGTTAGCATTTGCCTTATGTATTTGGGTGCTTCTATGTTGAGTGCATAAATATTTACAGTTGTTATATCTTCTTCTTGGATTGATCCCTTGATCATTTTGTAGTGTCCTTCTTTGGCTGTTGTAATAGTCTTTATTTTAAAGTCTATTTTGTCTGATGTGAGAATTGCTACTCCAGCTTTCTTTTGATTTCCATTTCCATCCCCTCACTTTCAGTCTGTATGTGTCCCTAGGTCTGAAGTGGGTCTCTTTTAGACAGCATATATATGGGTCTTGTTTTTATATCCATTCAGCCAGTCTTTGTCTTTTGGTTGGAGCATTTAATCCATTTACATTTAAGGTAATTATCGATATGTATGGTCCTATTACCATTTTCTTAATTGTTTTTGGTTTGTTTTTGTAGGTCTTTTCCTTCTCTTGTGTTTCCTGCCTAGAGAAGTTCCTTTAGCATTTGTTGTAGAGCTGGTTTGATGGTGCTGAATTCTCTTAACTTTTGCTTGTCTGTAAAGGTTTTAATTTCTCCATCGAATCTGAATGAGATCCTTGCTGGGTAGAGTAATCTTGGTTGTAAGTTTTTCCCTTTCATCACTTTAAATATGTCCTGCCACTCCCTTCTGACTTGCAGAGTTTCTCCTGAAAGTTCAGCTGTTAATCTTATGGGGATTCTCTTGTATGTTATTTGTTGCTTTTCCCTTGCTGCTTTTAATATTTGTTCTTTGTATTTAATTTTTGATAGTTTGATTAATATTTGTCTTTGCTTGTTTCTCCTTGGATTGATCCTGTATGGGACTCTCTGTGCTTCCTGGACTTGATTAACTATTTCCTTTCCCATATTAGGGAAATTTTCAACTGTAATCTCTTCAAATATTTTCTCAGTCCCTTTCTTTTTCTCTTCTTCTTCTGGGACTCTAATTCGACTGTTGGTGCGTTTAATGTTGTCCCAGAGGTCTCTGAGACTGTCCTCAATTCTTTTCATTCTTTTTTCTTTATTCTGCTCTGTGGTAGTTATTTCCACTATTTTATCTTCCAGGTCACTTATCCATTCTTCTGCCTCAGTTATTCTGTTATTGATTCCTCCTAGAGAATTTTTAATTCAATTTATTGTGGTGTTCATCATTTGTTTGCTCTTTAGTTCTTCTAGGTCCTTGTTAAACGTTTTCTTGTATTTTCTCCATTCTATTTCCAAGATTTTGGATCATCTTTACTATCATTACTCTGAATTCTTTTTCAGGTAGACTGCCTATTTCTGCTTCATTTGTTTGGTCTGGTGGGTTTTTACGTTGCTCCTTTATCTGCTGTGTATTTCTCTGTCTTCTCATTTTGCTTAACTTACTGTGTTTGGGGTCTACTCTTCACAGACTGCCAGTTCGTAGTGCCCGTTGTTTTTGGTGTCTGCCCCCAGTGGGTAAGGTTGGTTCAATGGGTTGTGTAGGCTTCCTGGTGGAGGGGACTGGTGCCTGTGTTCTGGTGGATGAGGCTGGATCTTGTCTTTCTGGTGGGCAGGACTGCATCTCTTGGTGTGTTTTGGGGTGTCTGTTGCCTTATTATGATTTTAGGCAGCCTCTCTGTTAGTGGGTTGGGTTGTGTTCCTGTCTTGCTAGTTGTTTGGCATGGGATGTCCAGCACTGGAGCTTGCTGGTCAATGAGTGGAGCTACGTCTTAGTGTTGAGACGGAGATCTCTGGGAGAGCTCTCACCAATTGATATTATGTGGGCCCAGGAGGTCTCTTGTAGTCCAACGTCCTGAAGTCAGCTCTCCCACCTCAGAGGCTCTGGCCTGACACCCGGCCAGAGCACCAAGACCCTTTCAGCCACATGGCAGTGTTGCGATTCAACCAAGTCTGTTCTCTGGATCTGATTCCTTGCCAGGCTTGTCTTCAACAGCCGAAAGAGAAGAGCTCTGACCCTGTTACCAAACTAGGTTGCTCTTGCCTGACATCCCGCAAGCCAAGATGCTCAGATGTAGAGGTTTGCAGTAAAGAGAGGGTTTATTCACAAGACAGGCAGGGGATGAAATGGGAGAATGAATCTCGAATCCTCCTCCCTGAAGGCAGGGTATTTGTGGCGTAAAGAAGCAGCATGGTGTGAGCATCTCAGGAAATGTCTGCCGAGCTATTTTTCAGAGTGGCTGTATTATGTTGATCCCCAGCAGCTATGTATGAGAGTTCCAGTTGTTCCACATCCTTGCTAGCACTAGATATTGTCAGTATGTAAATTTTTTATTTTAGCCACTCTATTAAATGTGTACCGGTATCTCATTGTGGTTTTAATTTGCAATTTTCTAATGGTGAATGACGTGGAACATCTTTTCCTGTGCATATTTTGCCTTTTGTATATCCCCTATGGTGAAGTGTCTGTTTAGATCTTTTGTTCAGTTTTTAATTAGGTTGTTCGTTTTCTTACTCTTGAGTTTTGAGAGTTCATTGTATATTCTAGATACAGGTCCTTTGTTGGATATGTGATTTGCTTGTTTTGTTTATTCTCGTAACAGTAATTTTTGCAGAACAAAGTTTTAAATTTTGATGAAGTTCAATTTATCTTTTTTTTTTTAAGTGGATCATGCTTTTGGTATCATATCTAAAAATTCTGCCTAACCTGGTCATAAAGATTTCTCCTATTTTTTTCTTAAGTTTTATAGTTTTATATTTAGATTTATGATCCTTTTTGAGTTTTTTAAAAATTAATTTATTTTATTTATTTTTGGCTGCGTTGGGACTTCGTTGTTGCGCATGGGCTTTCTTTAGTTGCAGCAAGCGGGGCTACTCTTCGTTGCGGTGAGTGAGCTTCTCATTGTGGTGGCTTGTCTTGTTGCAGAGCATGGGCTCTAGGCACACGAGCTTCAGTAGTTGTGGCACACGGGCTCAGTAGTTGTGGCACGTGGGCTCTAGAGCGCAGGCTCAGTAGTTGTGGTACACGGGCTTAGTTGTTCCGTGGCATGTGAAATCTTCCCAGACCAGGGATTGAACCCGTGTCCCCTGCATTGGCAGGCGGATTCTTAACCACTGCACCACCAGGGAAGTCCCTTGAGTTTTTTTTAATATGTCTGAGGTTAAAGTTGATGTGTATGTTTGTTTTTTTACATCTGCATATGCACTTGTTCCAACAACATTGTTGAAGAGGCTATCCCTTCTCCTTTGAATTGCTTTTGCACCATTGTCACAAATCAATTGACCATAGTTGTCGAACAGGTCTGTTTTTGCACTGTCCTGTTCCACTGGTCTGTTTCTGTCAATTTGCCAATACCACACTGTTTTGATTACTGTAGCTTTATAGTAAGTCTTAAAAACAGGGTAGTGTGATTCCTACAACTTTGTTGTTTTTCAGACGTGTTTTAGATATTTTAGATCCTTTACCTTTCTGTGTATATTTTAGAATCTTTATCTATAAAAACATCCTTCTGGGATATTGGTTAGAATTGCATTAAATCTATGGACCAGTTGGAGTAGAATTGAAATCTTTCCATGTGGGATCTTCCAGTTCATGAACATATGTTTTTCATTTATTTAGGTCTTATTTGATGTCTTTCATCAGCACTTTTTAGTACTGCCATACAGATCTTGTATTTGTTTTGTTAGATTTATAACTATTTCTTTTCTTTTCCTTTTTTTAAGCTATTGTGTGTTTAACATGTTTGTTTCTAATTGTACATTGCTAATATGTAAAAGTCTAAATAAATAATTTAATTAATTAAAAATATGATTTTTTTTGACTTTGTGCTGTGACCTTGCTAAACTCACTTAGTTTTAAGAGGTTTTTGGAGGGGTTTGTTTGCTTTTGGTAGATTTGTTTGAATTTTTTAAGTGTAAAATAATGTCTTTGGAGAACAGGGACAGTTTTATTTTTTCTTTTCCAGTCTGTATACACTGATGAGTGCTTCTAGTATGATGGTGGCTAGGAGTGGTGAGAGTGGGTGTTCTTGCCTTGGTCCTGATCTTTGGGGTTTGTGGGTAAGCATTCAGTCTTTGACTAAGTATGATGTTGGCTGTAGGTTTTTTGTAGATATCCTTTATCAAGCTGAGGAAATTTCCCTCTCTTCCTAGTTTTCCAGTTTTTATCATGAATGGATGTTGGAATTTGTTAAATGCTTTTTCTATGTCAAGTGATCAAGTGATTTTTCTTCTTTGAATCATTAATATAATGGATTACGTTAGTGATTTCCAAATGTTGACTAGCTTAGCATTCCCAGGATAAATCCCTCTTGGTCATAGTGTATGTGGGTCTTTTAAAAATACATTACTGGATTTGATTTGCTAATATTTTGTTGAGGATTTCTGTTTCTATGTTCATGACGGATATTGGTCTATACTTTTCTGTAATGTTTTTGTCTGCTTTGATATCAGAGTGATTCTGTCCTCATAAAATGAGTTGGGAGTGTTTCCCTCTCTTCTGTTATCTGGAGGAGAGTGTGTAGAATTGTTATTTCTTTAAATGTTTGGTAGAATTTACCTGTGAAGCCATCTGGGCCTGGAGATTTCTTTTTATAAAGGTTTTTTAATCCCAAACTTTATTTAATAGTTATAGGAATATTCAGGTTACTATTTAATCTTTGGTGAGTTTCAGTAGTTATTAATTATTTATTAAAAGATGTGGGTAGAAATCCAGGTTTTGCTACTGACTGCCTATGTGACCTTGGGAAAGGTACTTTAGCATTAGCCTCTCTGGTTCTTAATTTGTTCATCTGAAAAATTAAAGAGTTAGATTTATTTGTCTTCTTTAAGGTTTCTCTCAGTTTTTAAATTCTATAATTCTGGTAGAACGAGAGTGTGTATGTTTGAAGTTTATGTGAAAGGATTGTGAGCTTCTGTTTTTTGTTTCATCCGTCAGTGTTTGAACAATGGTTTACTTAGGTTCACTTTGCCTTTTAACAGATAAGTTCTGTATTTTCTTATCAATGGATTATTTGTTGTTGAAAAGGTATGGTTAAAGGTAGGCCTCTTTATACATTTATTCATGATATACTTAAATGGTATGCAAAAAATTACTTGTAAAGCCATTCATGTAAGACGATGTAAGACATATCACATGTTACTTTTTAATGTTACACTTTCTTGAAAAAATTATCAATTTAGAATTTTTAAAATGTTAGAAATGTATTTCTTTTTTGGTGATTATTCTTCTGAATCTTCATAATTTGGTAATTATCATCCTGATTTAAAAAGTCAGTCATTTTTGGTTACTTAATAGAGATAATATCTATGTATTTTGTGTAAAATGAATTTTTAAAAGATTCATACTGTTGTGTACCCTGTCCATTTATTGGGTTAAAACAAAGTGAAGGTAGCATACAGATCTGCTGCTGAAGGAAACATTAAGTTGCAGGCTGCAGCTAGAGGATTTTACGTAGGCACCTGTGGGTTTGAGTGCGTTCAATATACAGACTGCAGTAGGAGGCTGGCACTGCCTCTGCTGACTTCAGTACACTCCTTCACTGCTGTTCTGCCGAGTTCTCCACTGTCCAGAAGACAAACAAAATGGTGCAGCACGTAGAGGGCATGGGAAAAAAATAACCGACAATATGATCCAAAGGTGGGTTTGCTACACTGCATAGCAGAGAAAATTGTCTAACAAGATTAAAAGCTTAGCTATAGTTCAGTATGTCAGATATCCTTAGCTGTTTTAATATTTGATTATGGCCACTTAAGAATGAAAATATATAGTTCTGAAATCTGCATGCCCTCTATATATAGAAGTTTCAGGTATATTGCATGAGTAGCTTTAATAAATGCATGCATGGTAGCTTATAAACAGATATATACTTGTACTAAATATGTGTAATGTGTATATATAAAAATAGCTACACATATACATATACATGAAGGGTTTTTTTCCTATTAATAGTAGATTTTTTTAAAGGTAAGCACTTACAGGTTTTATATTTTCTTTTGCATATCTGTCGCAGCTCCTAGCAATGTCTCTTTCCTAATAGTGTTCATTTTGTAATAGTAGAGAGCGTTAGTAGAGCATTCTCTGGTGAGATGGAGAATAAGTAGAATGAACACTGGAGTTGGCACTTCATATTTTATTGATGACTGTAATGCAGTGTGAGTTTGCATTGCACATAGTCATGATTTAAATGACTACCTCTTTTATGAAAGCAAAATGTTAGTAAGAACAGCCATGTTGTACACAGTGAGTATAAAATAAGGAGAGGAAATAGGACAAGTAAAATTTCTCTGTCCTTGGTTTCTTGAGCAATGCTCACTATTGATTCAAGGCACTGTCATTTTAGAAGTACAGTAAAGAAACAATGGAACATCAAGCTTAGAAAAACATGGGGGTTTAGTTTCCCACCCTCTCCCGGGAGCACTTACATACTCATATATTTTGGGTGTCGGTGGCTGCATGGTACTGGGGAGCTGTCCAGTTGAGACAAGATGTATTTACTTAAGCCACACCCAACGGATTCAGCTTTTTTATGCATTCAGGCACTATTTTAATCCTGTGCTGATTTGTAAGCATCAAATGTGGGATGCCTTTGAGTTGTAAAAAGAAAGAAAAGACTAGATTCACAGGTTCCAGCTGGCTTTATTCTTGAATATCTGAGTTGTTATATTAATAGCACAGAAGAGCAGTATTTAAGTTATGCAGCATTATCTCTAGCAGAGAGAGAGAGAGAGAGAGAGAATATGAATACTCGCGTGGTTCCAGTATAAGTGTACTGCAAGTATTCTGATCATATAGGTAACAGTGCTGCTGGTATATTGTTTTTTTGGTTGGTATTGTGGGTGTTTATTTGGGCTATGACATATAGAGTTCAGATGTTCTTGTTTGAGGAAATATTTGTTTAAATATTAAATACTTAATTTTTCTGTGCTTTAAAAAAATTAGCAAAAGATTAAGCCTGAGTTTAAATCTATTTATAATGTTTTATTCTGTACTAATGACATGTTGTATGTGATAAGAATTAACAAACTACATGGCTGTTTGCTGCTGTGTTGGATTACCTCACCCACTTTACTGTAGACAGAAATAAGAAGAATCAGCATTAATCTTACTAGTCTGCAGAGTGCTCATATTTTATATTTTCAAAAACTCTTTCTTTTAGACAAAGCAAATTCATTCTATCTTCTCCCCAAAAAGAAAATATTACCTTTTCATCTGTACTGTATTCCTTGATTTTATCGAATGACACAGAAGAATAATAGGGATTTTCATGTGCCAAATTTAGTGACAATAGATAATTAACTATAGATCGAAATACACTATATTATTAGAATGTTTCATGTATCTAAAATGTTATATAACCCTGATGGAATGTTGCAGATGAAACAAAGAAATCTGATTGGTTCCTCACAAGACACAGCAGCCTTGAAATCCATTCTAACCAGAGGCTTCTACAGCAGCCTGGATGGTTAGTTAACATCACAGTAAAAACAGAAAAATGCCTTGGAGGGGTTTGGAAGAGAAAATGAAGTTGTTAAAGCACTCTGATAATCCTTATCCTTGAGCATTTTATTTCCTTGTGGGTTTTTATCCCCTTCAGACTCTGTTGTTGTTCATTGTTATTTCAAGGAAGTGTTATATTCTATTAAGTTAACAAACTTGCTAAATAGTATTATTTAATGAGCTAGAGGAGTCTCTCTAAAAGGAGTTTTATGTTAAGTGGAGTGGGTTAATGAATAATATAATTTCAGAACATTTATTAAATATGGATGAGTGGAACTTACTGGGGGAGGGGGAAGGATGGGATGGAAAGAGTTCTGAAGAACAACAGGACACTAATAGAAACTCTTTGGCCCTACCCTTTCCCATCATATTAAAATTGCATTAGATAGTTTGTCATCTAAGACTTTAGTGATGCTTGGTGAGGGCACATTGTTATTGACATTCAAACAGCAGGCTATTGCAAGTCAAAACAGGTGAAGACTTGTTTGCTGTCTGCTGGTTACTAGAAACACCCTTGAGATGTGAGAACAATATATGTTAGCTTTTAAGTATTTATTATTCTTGGCTAGGTGGCCTGCTGGAATACAGGTGTAAATTACAGTACCAAATATCCAACCCTTTTATCCTTTTACAGAGCATATTTAAAATACACTTGTAGTTTATTCTATTAAAATTGGAAAAGTCTTATATTTAAACAGTAATAGGTCAACATCATTTATAGGACTTGGGGGGAGGAAAAATTACTGTGAGCAGGAATGAGCATTTATATTAAAAAAATAATTATTAATTTCAATTATTATATTGAAAAGAAATAGAGAAGCATCATTTTTAAAACATATTTAGAGAGTATATCTAATGTATCGTTATATTCTGATACAAACCAACTATATCTTTTAGTTCCATTTCTGTGCTTATTTCGTAAATTATCCGATATGCTAATAGAGTCAGGCTGAAGGCAGCTAGTGGCTAGTGTTACAAGCTGAAAACAAAATGGCTGGCAAGGATTAGTACTGTAAATTTGCAATAGAGAGCTGGATGCAATTAAGATATCTTTTGTTGAAGGAGAATGTTGCAAAGTAAGTTGGACTGAATGACTGTTGTACTAGGTGCTTTTGACAATAAAGAAACATCATTTTATTAAAGAAAACGTACAAATACTCTTACAGAATAAAAACAAAAGATTTTACGCTATAAATAGAGAATAATTCATTTTCAACTAAGCAATAAAAAAACTATTGCTAATATTCGTTTAACCATCTTTGTATTTATAATTCTAAGATCCAGGTAGTTTCTTAGGGTATTATTTATGATTTCACAGTAACAGTGTAGTTAAGAATAAAAGGAATAAAAAATGAAAACATTCTTACAATGGGGTGAAATTTAAAGATAAGTTTCTGGGAGTTTTATTTATTCTGGGAGTTTATTTTAGTATTTGTTTTGTGTTACTACAAATAATGCTGCAGTGAATATCCTTACATACGTATCTAGGGGCTCTACCTAAAAGTGGAATTGACGAGATGTAGATTATTTGCATTTTCAGTTGTACTAGATAATTTCTCTCCTGTGTCACTATATCAGTTTACACTCTTCTCAGAAGTGTTTGAGAGTTCCTGTTTTGCTATATCCTTTCCAACATTCACATGGTCAGACTTCTCCATTTTCCCCATTCTGGTAGATGAAAGGTAATACCCTACTGCTTTAATTTCTCTTTCCCTAATTTTTAGCAAGGCTGAATATCCTTTCATGTGGTTATTGGCCTTTCACATTTCCTCTTTTGTTAACAGCCTTCTCGTATCCTTTATGCATTTTCTCATGGATTATTTATCTTTTTCTTATTGAGTTGTGAATATTCTTTATATATTCTAGACAGGGTTCAGCAAACTATATAGCTCATGGGTCAGATCCAGCCCACCACCTGTTTTTGTGCAGATAGTTTTTACATTCATTTTAAATGATTCAGAAAAAAAAATAAGAATAAAATGTCATAACGTGAACATTTATGAAATTTAGATTTCAGTGTCCATAAATAAAGTTTTATTGGAACAGAGCTTTAGCACTACAGTGGCAGAGTTGAGTAGTTGCAACAGAGAACATGTGATCTGCAAAGCCTAGAATATTTGTTCTCTTTACAGAAGTTTGTAGACCCTTAGATTGATCCTTAGTCTGTGATGTTTATGGCAGATATCGTCTCTCAGTCTCCATCTGGTCTTAAAACTTTGCTTTTGGTTATGAGACTAAAACTCTAAACTCCTGTTGAATAGAAGTTAAAATTTTTAATTTATTCATATTTGACATTCTTTTCCCTCATTTTGTTTCAGAAATCTTTCCTTAAAAGATCGCCAATATATACTCCTGTATTTTCTTAAAATGGTTAAAGTTGTGTTTTTCAGTTTCAGATTTTTAGTACATTTTGGTTTTTCTTTTTCTATTTTTTCCGTTTAATTTTTGGTGATGGGATTATGGTGTGAGAAGAGGATATAATTGTTTTTTCTTATATGGAGGAAGACAATTTTCCCACCTTATTTGTTGTTGAGTAGCCTTTCCTTACTCCAGTGTTTTATAATACTATTTTCTCATATACACAGTTTCTTTATTTATATGCAAGTCTGTTTTCTGGTTTTTTATTCAGTTCCTTGCTTGTTCTTTGATTAAATATTTCTATATTCTCCTTGATCCTAATGATCTCTATTATTCAAACACTTCATCATTGTATTCACATTTCCAAAGTTCCTTGGGAGAAAAATACAAAATGGTAATACTCTAGTCTTACCTTACTAGTGACATGTTTAGGGAAAGGAATATAGTTTTTGAGTTTTGTATATAATGTATATCAAGGTCATATTGTTAGCTTTAATAGCATTTTTTCCTTAAAACATTTTGATCTTTTTTTTCTTAACATCTTTATTGGAGTATAATTGCTTTACAATGGTGTGTTAGTTTCTGCTTTATAACAAAGTGAATCAGTTATACATATACATATGTTCCCATATCTCTTCCCTCTTGCATCCCCCTCCCTCCCACCCTCCCTATCCCACCCCTCTAGGTGGTCACAAAGCACCGAGCTGATCTCCCTGTGCTATGTGGCTGCTTCCCACTAGCTATCTATTTTACGTTTGGTAGTGTATATATGTCCATGCCACTCTCTCACTTTGTCACAGCTTACCCTTCCCCCTCCCCATATCCTCAAGACCATTCTCTAGTAGGTCTGTGTCTTTATTCCCGTCTTGCCCCTAAGTTCTTCATGACCTTTTTTTTTTTTTTCCTTAGATTCCGTATATATGTGTTAGCATATGGTATTTGTTTTTCTCTTTCTGACTTACTTCACTCTGTATGACAGACTCTAGGTCCATCCACCTGACTACAAATAACTCAATTTCATTTCTTTTTATGCCTGAGTAATATTCCATTGTATATATGTGCTACATCTTCTTTATCCATTCATCTGTTGATGGACACTTAGGTTGCTTCTGTGTCCTGGCTATTGTAAATAGTGCTGCAATGAACATTTTGGTACATGTCTCTTTTTGAATTATGGTTTTCTCAGGGTATATGCCCAGTAGTGGGATTGCTGGGTCATATGGTAGTTCTGTTTTTGGTTTTCTAAGGACCCTCCATACTGTTCTCCATAGTGGCTGTATCAATTTACATTCCCACCAACAGTGCAAGAGCGTTCCCTTTTCTCCACACCCTCTCCAGCATTTATTGTTTGTAGATTTTTTGATGATGGCCATTCTGACCGGTGTGAGATGATATCTCATTGTAGTTTTGATTTGCATTTCTCTAATGATTAATGATGTTGAGCATTCTTTCATGTGTTTGTTGGCAATCTGTATATCTTCTTTGGAGAAATGTCTATTTAGGTCTTCCGCCCATTTTTGGATTGGGTTGTTTGTTTCTTTGATATTGAGCTGCATGAGCTGCTTGTAAATTTTGGAGATTAATCCTTTGTCAGTTGCTTCATTTGCAAATATTTTCTCCCATTCTGAGGGTTGTCTTTTCATTTTGTTTATGGTTTCCTTTGCTGTGCAAAAGCTTTTAAGTTTCCTTAGGTCCCATTTGTTTATTTTTGTTTTTATTCCCATTTCTCTAGGAGGTGGGTCAAAAAGGATCTTGCTGTGATTTATGTCATAGAGTGTTCTGCCTATGTTTTCCTCTAAGAGTTTGATAGTGTCTGGCCTTACATTTAGGTCTTTAATCCATTTTGAGTTTATTTTTGTGTATGGTGTTAGGGAGTGTTCTAATTTCATTCTTTTACATGTAGCTGTCCAGTTTTCCCAGCACCACTTATTGAAAAGGCTGTCTTTTCTCCACTGTATATTCCTGCCTCCTTTATCAAAGATAAGGTGACCATATGTGAATGGGTTTATCTCTGGGCTTTCTATCCTGTTCCATTGATCTATATTTCTGTTTCCGTGCCAGTACCATACTGTCTTGATGACTGTAACTTTGTAGTATAGTCTGAAGTCAGGAAGCCTGATTCCTCCAGCTTGGTTTTTCTTTCTCAAGATTGCTTTGGCTATTCGGGATCTTTTGTGTTTCCATACAAATTGTGAATTTTTTTGTTGTAGTTCTGTGAAAAATGCCAGTGGTAGTTTGATAGGGATTGCATTGAATCTGTAGATTGCTTTGGGTAGTAGAGTCATTTTCACAGTGTTGATTCTTCCAATCCAAGAACATGGTATATCTCTCCATCTATTTGTATCATCTTTAATTTCTTTCATCAGTGTCTTATAATTTTCTGCATATAGGTCTTTTGTCTCCTTAGGTAGGTTTATTCCTAGGTATTTTATTCTTTTTGTTGCAGTGGTAAATGGGAGTGTTTCCTTAATTTCACTTTTAGGTTTTTCATCATTAGTATATAGGAATGCAAGAGATTTCTGTGCATTAATTTTGTATCCTGCTACTTTACCACATTCATTGATTAGCTCTAGTAGTTTTCTGGTAGCATCTTTAGGATTCTCTATGTATAGTATCATGTCATCTGCAAACAGTGACAGCTTTACTTCTTCTTTTTCGATTTGGATTCCTTTTATTTCTTTTTCTTCTCTGATTGCTGTGGCTAAAACTTCCAAAACTATGTTGAATAATAGTGGTGAGAGAGGGCAACCTTGTCTTATTCCTGATCTTAGTGGAAATGGTTTCAGTTTTTACCATTGAGGACGATGTTGGCTGTGGGTTTGTCACATATGGCCTTTATTATGTTGAGGAAAGTTCCCTCTATGCCTACTTTCTGGAGGGTTTTTATCATAAACGGGTGTTGAATTTTGTCGAAAGCTTTCTCTGCATCTATTGAGATGATCATATGGTTTTCCTCCTTCAATTTGTTAATATGGTTTATCACATTGATTGATTTGCGTATATTGAAGAATCCTTGCATTCCAGGGATAAACCCCACTTGATCATGGTGTATGATCCTTTTAATGTGCTGTTGGATTCTGTTTGCTAGTATTTTGTTGAGGATTTTTGCATCTATGTTCATCAGTGATATTGGCCTGTAGTTTTCTTTCTTTGTGACATCTTTGTCTGGTTTTGGTATCAGGGTGATGGTTGCCTTGTAGAACGAGTTTGGGAGTGTTCCTCCCTCTGCTATATTTTGAAAGAGTTTGAGAAGGATAGGTGTTAGCTCTTCTCTAAATGTTTGATAGAATTCACCTGTGAAGCCATCTGGTCCTGGGCTTTTGTTTGTTGGAAGATTTTTAATCACAGTTTCAATTTCACTGCTTGTGATTGGTCTGTTTATATTTTCTATTTCTCCTGGTTCAGTCTTGGAAGGTTGTGCATTTCTAAGAATTTGTCCATTTCTTCCATGTTGTCCATTTTATTGGCATAGAGTTGCTTGTAGTAATCTCTCATGATCCTTTGTATTTCTGCAGTGTCAGTTGTTACTTCTCCTTTTTCATTTGTAATTCTATTTATTTGAGTCTTCTCCCTTTTTTTCTTGCTGAGTCTGGCTAATGGTTTATCAATTTTGTTTATCTTCTCAAAGAACCAGCTTTTAGTTTATTGATCTTTGCTATCATTTCCTTCATTTCTTTTTCATTCATTTCTGATCTGATGTTTATGATTTCTTTCCTCCTGCTAACTTTGGGGGTTTTTTTGTTCTTCGTTCTCTAATTGCTTTAGGTGTAAGGTTAGGTTGTTTATTTGAGATGTTTCTTATTTCTTGTGGTAGGAATGTATTGCTGTAAACTTACCTCTTAGAACTGCTTTTGCTGCATGCCATCGATTTTGGGTCGTTGTGTTTTCATTGTCATTTTTTTCTAGGTATATTTTGATTTCCTCTTTGATTTCTTCAGTGATCTCTTGGTTATTAAGTAGTGTATTGTTTAGCCTCCATGTGTTTGTATTTTTTACAGTTTTTTTCCTGTAATTGATATCTAGTCTCGTAGCGTTGTGGTCGGAAAAGATGCTTGATACGATTTCAGTTTTCTTAAATTTACCAAGGCTTGATTTGTGACCCAAGATATGATCTATCCTGGAGAATGTTCCATGAGCACTTGAGAAGAATGTGTATTCTGTTGTTTTTGGATGGAATGTCCTATAAATATCAATTAATTCCATCTTGTTTAATGTATCATTTAAAGCTTGTGTTTCCTTATTTATTTTCATTTTGGATGATCTGTCCATTGGTGAAAGTGGGGTGTTAAAGTCCCCTACTATGATTGTGTTACTGTCAATTTCCCCTTTTATGGCTGTTAGTATTTGCCTTATGTATTGAGGTGTTCCTATGTTGGGTGCATAAATTTTTACAGTAGTTATATCTTCTTCTTGGATTGATCCCTTGATCATTATGTAGTGTCTTTCTTTGTTTCTTGTAATAGTCTTTATTTTAAAGTCTGTTTTGTCTGATATGAGAATTGCTACTCCAGCTTTCTTTTGATTTCCATTTGCATGGAATATCTTTTTCCATCCCCTCACTTTCAGTCTGTATGTGTCCCTAGGTCTGAAGAGGGTTTCTTGTAGACAGCATATATACGGGTCTTGTTTTTGTATCCATTCAGCCAGTCTGTGTCTTTTGGTTGGAGCACTTAATCCATTTACATTTAAGGTAATTACTGATATGTATGGTCCTATTACCATTTTCTTAATTGTTTTCGGTTTGTTTTTGTAGGTCTTTTCCTTCTCCTGTGTTTCCTGCCTAGAGAAGTTCCTTTAGCATTTGTTGTAAAGCTCGCTTGGTGGTGCTGAATTCTCTTAGCTTTTGCTTGTCTGTAAAGGTTTTAATTTTTCCATCAAATCTGAATGAGATCCTTTCTGGGTAGAGTAATCTTGGTTGTAGGTTTTTCCCTTTCATCACTTTAAATATGTCCTGCCACTCCCTTCTGGCTTGCAGAGTTTCTGCTGAAAGATAAGCTGTTAACCTTATGGGGATTCCCTTGTGTGTTATTTGTTGTTTTTCCCTTGCTGCTTTTAACATTTTTTCTTTGTATTTAATTTTTGATAGCTTGATTAATATGTGTCTTGGCGTGTTTCTCCTTGGATTGATCCTGTATGGGACTCTCTGTGCTTCCTGGACTTGATTAACTATTTCCTTTCCCATATTAGGGAAATTTTCAACTGTAATCTCTTCAAATATTTTCTCAGTCCCTTTCTTTTTCTCTTCTTCTTCTGGGACTCCTTTAATTCGACTGTTGGTGCGTTTAATGTTGTCCCAGAAGTCTCTGAGACTGTCCTCAATTCTTTTCATTCTTTTTTCTTTATTCTGCTCTGCAGTAGTTACGTCCACTATTTTATCTTCCAGGTCACTTATCCGTTCTTCTGCCTCAGTTATTCTGCTATTGATCTCTTCTAGAGAATTTTAAATTTCATTTATTGTGTTGTTCATCACTGTTTGTTTGCTCTTTAGTTCTTCTAGGTCCTTGTTAAACGTTTCTTGTATTTTCTCCATTCTATTTCCAAGATTTTGGATCATCTTTAGTATCATTATTCTGAATTCTTTTTCAGGTAGACTGCCTATTTCCTCTTCATTTGTTAGGTCTGGTGGGTTTTTGCTTTGCTCCTTCATCTGCTGTGTGTTTCTCTGTCTTCTCATTTTGCTTAACTTACTGTGTTTGGGGTCTCCTTTTCGCAGGCTGCAGGTTCGTAGTTCCCGTTGTTTTTGGTGTCTGTCCCCAGTGGCTAAGGTTGGTTCAGTGGGTTGTGTAGGCTTCCTGTTTGAGGGGACTAGTGCCTGTGTTCTGGTGGATGAGGCTGGATCTTGTCTTTCTGGTGGGCAGGTCCATGTTTGGTGGCATGTTTTGGGGTGTCTGTTGCCTTATTATGATTTTAGGCAGCCTCTGTGCTAACGGATGGAGTTGTGTTCCTGTCTTGCTAGTTGTTTGGCATAGGGTGTCCAGCACTGAGCTTGCTGGTCGTTGAGTGAAGCTGGGTCTTGGTGTTGAGATGGAGATCTCTGGGAGCTTTTCGCCGTTTGATATTACATGGAGCTATGAGGTCTCTGTGGACCAGTGTCCTGAACTTGGTTCTCCCACCTCAGAGGCACAGCCCTGACGCTTGGCTGGAGCACCAAGAGCCTTTCTTCCGCATGGCTCAGAATAAAAGGGAGAAAAAATAGGAAGAAGATAAAATAAAATAAAATAAAGTAAAATAAAATAAAATGAAGTTATTAAAATAAAAAATAAAAAGTAATTATTGAGAAAAAATTTTTAAAAAGTGAACAAAACAAAACAGAACAAAACAAAAAACGGACAGACAGAACCCTAGGACAAATGGTAAAAGCAAAGCTATACAGACAAAATCACAGATGCATACACATACACACTCACAAAAAGAGAAAAAGGGAAAAAAATATAGATATCTTTGCTCCCAAAGTCCACCTCCTCAATTTGGGATGATTTGTTGTCTATTCACGTATTCCACAGATACAGGGTACATCAAGTTGATTGTGGAGCTTTAATCCGCTGCTCCTGAGGCTGCTGGGAGAAATTTCCCTTTCTCTTCTTTGTTCGCACAGCTCCCGGGGTTCAGCTTTGGATCTGGACCCGCCTCTGCGTGTAGGTCGCCTGAGGGCGTCTGTTCTTCGCTCAGACAGGACAGGGTTAAAGGAGCAGCTGATTTGGGGGCTCTGGCTCACTCAGGCCGGGGGGAGGGAGGGGTACGGAGTGTGGGGCGAGCCTGTGGCGGCAGAGGCCGGTGTGACGTTGCAACAGCCTGTGGCGCGCCGTGTGTTCTCCCGGGGAAGTTGTCCCTGGATCACGGGATCCTGGCAGTGGCGGGCTGCACAGGCTCCCGGGAGGGGAGGTGTGGAGAGTGAGCTGTGCTTGCACACAGGCTCCTTGGTGGCTGCAGCAACAGCCTTAGCGTCTCATTCCCATCTGTGGGGTCCACGCTGGTAGCTGCGGCTAGCGCCCATCTCTGGAGCTCCTTTAAGCGGCGCTGGTAATATCCTCTCCTCACGCACCAGGAAACAAAGAGGCAAGAAAAACTCTCTTGCCTCTTCGGCAGCTCCATACTTTAACATTTTGATCTTGAATTTTTATTTTCATTGCCATCACTATCAAAATCAAATAATATAGTAAAGATTAGGTACTCACAAGTGCGTGGTATTGTGCTGAATACTTGAAAAAAACTTATGTATATATAAATATAAACCAGTAGCAACAAAGTATTATTTACAGATATAGGATAAATAAAGAATAATTTATTTGAAAAAAAATTGAAGAATATTTAGATAATATATGATTTGGGGGCTTTTTAATTACTTTGGGTTTTCGGTGTCAATACATTGTTTTTTTCATTTTGCAATTTTATTTATACTGGGCTTTTACTTAAATCATCTCTAGGTGATAACCATGGCTCCCTGTATCTATAATCCCCTTGTATGCTAACACTACTTTTAAATTTATGATTCTGATTCTGTTTGCAACCCACAGATGACGAAGAGAAGTGGGTGGTACTCAGTGAGTTAGGGAATTTGTTCATAGGAAGTTCCTGCTGAGGAGTAACAGGCTGGGGTGTAGCCAGGCCTTTGTGCACTCCCCCAGTAGATTCCCTACCTGCTCCTGTAGTAGTACTGATGTTCTACACTCATCAACCGAGCTTGCATTGCAGCTGGGCTAACATGGCCATGTCAGTGTCAATACATTTAAACATACTTATCAGTCAAAACAGAAAGATGCTGTGCCTTGGGGATGAAGTGGGGAAAGGGAGATTTGAGTTTTAGTCTGTCAGTAGCTATCTTTCTTTTTAGGAAGTAAGAGGAATAAATATAAAGGTTTATTTTATTGTGAACTATGTGACATAAAGTTCTCTATTACTACTGCATTTGAAACTTATCCTCATATATGAAGGCAGGAATTTTGGATGAAAACCATTTTATCCTGGCTCCACAAGTATATAGTAGTTGTTTCTTAGGTTTCTGCTCTGGATATCCTGAGAGTAGAGATCAGAAAATGAAAGAAAGCCAGTATTAGGAAAACAAAGGGAGAACTAATTAGAAATGAAGCTGGAAAAGTAGAACCTTATAGATCATGTTAAGAATTTTTATCTATTCTGATGGGAGATTGTTTAAACATTTTAAACATTAAATGGGGTAACTACTAGATTTGCGTTTCTAAATGATTACTCAGATGCTTCGTGGATAAACATTTAGAAGAGAATCAATATAGGAATGGATGCAGGTTGGATATGGAGATGGGAGGATGGATTCAAGAGACATTTAAGAAGGAAGATCAGCAGTATTTGGGAATGAATTCATTGAGATGGGGAACTCTGATAGAGAGTATCAGGTCTGAAGGGTGAGGGGAAGGTCATAATTTCATGTTTGGATATTTCGAGTTTGAAGTATATTTAAGACATTCAAATACACATTGCAAAAAACAGTTGTTATGTAGATGGAGCTTTCCAGTTTTCATGCAGATAGATGAATGAGGAGCTCCCTAAATAGAATAATGGATTTTAAAGTAGAGCATAAATATTTGGGTTGAGAATTGAGAATCAGTACAAAACTCTTGAGAGTGACTGATTTGGTTTTCAGGGGATTAAATAATTTCATTTCTGGCTGTTCATGTTTTCCTCCACCTAGTTCTAGATCTAGAAATTGATGAGGCTCTAAATAGAGGTGAAGATCAAATCAGATTTTAAATTGACTCCTTGGTTACAGTGGCTTTTATTTTCTCTTTCCCAATCTCCCATCTTCTATTCTCTGTCTTGGTTAATGACATTATAATCAGCGCAGTGGAATTCCCAAATCAATAATTCTAAGGCATCCTTAGAATTTCTTCCTTTTACTCATTTCACTCATGCAAGTTAATTAATTCAAGAGCTATTTTTTGAGCACCTATTATGTGTCAGATACTGTTCTAGGCATGGGGGATAGAACAGTGAATACAAAATTATTTACCCTCATGGAACTTAAATTCTAGTGGAGAACATGCCAAAATTAAGATAAATAAGCAAAATGTAGAATACGTTAGTGATAACTACTAAGAAAAATTAAGAAGGGAAGGGAGAAAAAAGTCTATCTGTGTAAATATGGTGTGTGTGTGGGGGTACAGTTTTAGATAGGGGTGGTGAGGGAAGGCATCACTGAGGGGACATTTAGGTATCTCCCTGAAGGAGATGAAGCAACAAGCCATACTGATATCTGAGAGAAAAGTATTCCAGGCAGAGGTCTTGATATGGGTATATTCTTGGAGTGTTTAAAGCACGGTGAGGGGAACCAGTATGCTTCCAGAAGTAAGAGAAGCCAGAGAGGCAAGAGTAGTAGGAGGTGAAGTCAGAGAGGGGATGGGGGGCAGATCATATAATGCTTTGACCTAAGGACTTTGACTTTTACTCTTATTAAGGTGGGAAATCTTTGAAGGGTTTTCAGGAGAGGAATGTCATGGTCTGATTTGTGTTTTCACAGAACCATTCTGCTTGCTCTGTTGAGACTAGATTGAAGCCAGGCTGGGGCAGAAGCTGAGAAACCAGGTTGTAGATGAAGGTGGCTTGGACCAGTAGCAAAGGGTGAGAGATAGTTTTGCTATGTTATGAATGTATGGCTGACAGGATTTACTGTTGGTTTGTCTGTGCAGTGTGAGAGGAAAAGACGGGTTAAGGATGACTCCAAGGTTTTAGACTTGAGCAACTAAAAGAGTGGAGTTGCTGTTTACAGAG
The DNA here is from genome assembly GCF_028023285.1 of Balaenoptera ricei. NCBI lineage: Eukaryota > Metazoa > Chordata > Mammalia > Artiodactyla > Balaenopteridae > Balaenoptera > Balaenoptera ricei. The sequence goes on along the minus strand of NC_082658.1, from coordinate 15,633,298 downwards.
ATGAAGAAGATTGTGAGAGGAGCAGGTTTATGGAGGAATATTAAGACATTAAATCTTGAGATGTTTATTTGATATTCAAAGTAGAGATGTAGGGTAGGTAACTCCATAAATATGGAGTTAGTCCATGGATGAGGTCCAGATAGAGATATAAATTTGGAAATCATCAGCATATAGATGAAACATAAAACCCTGGATCTGTTTGAGATAACCAAGGGAATGTACACAGCAAAGAGTACAGATTAGAAAAATGAGCCCTGGGGCAGTACAACATTTAGAGATGGGGGAGATGAAAAAGAACAAGTCAGGGAGACTGAGAAGGAGGAGCCACAGAGGTAGGAAAGTGTGGTGTCTTGGAAGTTAAGTGAAGACAAAGCTTCAGGGAAAAAAGAATGATTAACTGCATCAAATGTTGTTGACAAGTCAAAAAATAAGAAAACTGAGAAATGACCATTGGATTTAGCAATGGACTTTATAAGAGATCCTTGTAAGTGTGAATTTTCTGGAGTGGTGTGGGCAAATGCCTGATGGGAGTGGATTCAAGGAAGAAAAGGGTAAGAAGATTGTTGATAGTGATTAGAAACAACTCTTTTAACCGGCTACAAAGTCTTTGTACTTCTAAGTCCCAAATAGTCCATGAACCTACCTTTTCCTCTTTATTCTTAATGTTAATGCATTTACTCAGGCTTTCCTTTCCTGTGGACTCACTGCAGCGATCTCTTTGCCTTTAGCCTATGACCCCATAGAGCCAACTTATATACACATGCCAAGTTTATCTTCTCAGAACACTAGTCAGATCATGCTCCTCCCCTGCTTAACGTCCTTCATTTTCTTCCCCACACTTAACAGGATAAAGGTCAAACTGATCATCGTGATTATGCCGTTTGTGATTTTGCCTCTGCCAACTTTTCTACTTTTATATTCTGCCTCTTCCCCGTACTTTTCTGTTCTCTAGCCATACCAAACTCTTTGAATTTCCCTAAATGCACTATGTTCTTTTACTCCTGTCTGTCTTTGCAAATAAAATATGGTACTGTTTCTGAACATCCCTTCTCATACTTTAGAAGCTGTGGCTTCCCTGAGACCCAGGTTAATAGGAAGAAGCAGAGGCTTATTCTAGTTTTTAGAATCTTAGGAAACTTTACATTTAGGTGAAATCATCATCTCAGTGATGTAACTTATCAAGCCCAGTACAGAGATGTACATTCAGACTAGTTAACTGTAGGTTAAACTCTTCTCCACTTTACTATCCCAGTTTAATCTACAACCCTCTGTGCAAGTCACCAAAATAAATTATAATAAAAAATAAACAGAAGAGATCAGAGAGTGAACCTGTGAATATAATCTTTGTCCTCAATTGAGAGATCGTATCCTTCTCTGCAGTTAGTATCTTTGACCTACAGCATCTGTCTGTCAGCACTGGAAAATTTCAGATGGATTCAGTTCATCACTGTACCACAGCACCACTTAATCTCTACTAACGTTTCCCAACTTTGGCTGCAATTTGTAATCATCCAGGGAGCTCTAAAGAAATATTCATGCCTGGGTCTCACTCTCAGTGATTCTTGTTTAATTGATTTGGGGGAGTAGCTTCAGCATTGAGGATTTTTCACAATCCCTGGATTCCTAGATCATTCTAATGTGCAGCCAAGATTGAGACCTATATGTATGCTCTTCAGCATCCAGTTTCAACAGATAAGAACACTAAATATAAATTAAGTAAGTATGTGTGTGTATATATACAGTTATTGTTGACATTCAGGTATATTTTTAACTATTATAAATTGCTGTGCTGGACCTTTTTTTAAAGCTTCAACTTCACAGAATGTTAAAAAAATAATAAATTGACAAAAACAAAGAAACCCCAGATTCCTTCTGGCTCTGTCATTCTGTGAATCTAAGAAGTACTTATGTGTAGAGCTATCTATCTTACTAGGAAACTCCATGTGGAGAAAACTGTTAGATCAAGCTCAAGAATTTAAGTGAGCTATACTGAGTACCCAGTTTGAGGGGAAGAAGTTTGAAATCAGAGATTATTTCAAATTCACCTTGGAATTTTTTCATCTTTTTTTTTATATCCTACAACCATATTGTTAGAGCTCCTTAACATGTCATGGTATGTTTGTATATAGATGTGAATAAACTATATTCCCTTTTGCAAGGAGGTGACCTAGAATGGTGGAGAAGAGAACAGGCCTTAGAATCAGGCCATTTCAGATCCTGGGTCCTGCACTTACTAACTCTACAGTTGTGACCATTTTTGCTTAAAGTCTCGACTCCTGTTTCCTGATCTAGTAAAAAGAAAACTAATATTTATCTCATAAGGGTTTTTTTTGTTTTTTGTTTTTCTTTTAATTTTTGGCTGCATTGGGTCTTCGTTGCTGCCTGCGGGCTTTCTCTAGTTGCGGCGAATGGGGTCTACTCTTTGTTGCGGTGAGTGGGCTTCACGTTGTCGTGGCTTCTCTTGTTGCGGAGCACGGGCTCTAGGTGCATGGGCTTCAGTAGTTGTGGCTCGCGGGCTCTAGAACGCAGGCTCAATAGTTGTAGCACATGGGCTTAGTTGCTCCACAGCATGTGGGATCTTCCCGGACCAGGGATCGAACCCCTGTCCCCTGCATTGGCAGGCGGATTCTTAACCACTGCACCACCGGGGAAGTCCCGTCTCATAAGGTTTTACTGAGAATTGAACTACATAAATTCGTAAAACATTTATCATAGTGCCTGACACATAGTAAAGACCAAGTAGGTAATGACTTTTTTCACTAATGTTGGCACACTCTAAGAAGCTTGAGCTTCACTTTTTCCTTTTCAGTTATGTAGGATATTTATTTAACTAGTTTCATGCTATTAATAGTATGTATTCTTGAAATGATATGGTGAGGATGGCAATTTGCCTGTGTCTTCCTCCCCGAAACCTATAATCTCAGTCTAATTCCAATCTAATCATGAGAAAAACATTAAACAAACCCAGCTGAGGGACATTCTACAAAATTCCTGACCAGTACTCCTCAAAACTGTCAAGGTCACCCAAAACAAGGAAAGTCTGATAAACTGTTATAGTCTGAGGAGACTTAGGAGACAGGATGACTAAATGTAGTATAGTATCATGGAATGGAAAAAACAGTAGATAAAAACTGAGGAAATCTAAATAAGTATGGACTTTAGTTAATAATAATGTCAATATTGATTGATTAGTTTGGACAAATGACTAGACTAATCTAAGATGGGAAGCCAGGTTTAGGGTTTATAAGATCTCCCTGTACCGTCTTAGCAACTTTTCTGTAAATCTAAAACTATTCTAAGATAAAAAGTTTACTTTTAAAAAAAAGCAAAAAATATATAATTGTAGACACCTTTATTTTTAACAGAGTTACTCTATTAATTTAACTCAGTGTTAGGCTTGATATTTTGTATATTCATTGTGCACCTTGAAAGCACAGTAATCAACTTTTAAACTACTGACATTATTACTGGTGATTGCTCCATTTACAATTAGCAAGTCTACCTTGTTTCCCTGTTATTAGTCATCATCATTGATGCATTAGCTACATCATGAGAATCAAAACATTCTGTGTTTAGCAGAACTTTTCTTGAGCTACAGATCAGACTTTTTAGGACATTTTGGATGCCTTAGGCAAATATAAATTACTAACTCATCATAGAGAAGTTATTATTTTTTAAATTTAGAGTATACAAGCTAGGTCTATGAAAACCTGTGAACTTGGCAGTTTTATATTCTGGCAAACTTTGAAAATATTTTATAGTATACTTTTGAAAAGTGTTAGCTGTAGTACTTATGGCATGTTAATCAGTATATTTTATTTGGTGTAGAATGCTTCCTTTTCTCTTTAAAGAAACGCTGTATATGTTTTGTTAAGAACTAAATAAACTTTTAGGTGGGTCTGGGCTTCCCTATGAAAATTTTTATTGATAAATAAAGATCATGGAGATAGATGTGGAGGATAAGGTCATAGTGCTTTTGAATGATGCCGCTCATCTTTTCTTTTCATAGAAATAGTTTGGATAAGAAAAGAGAAACACTGAACTCCTAAAACTGTATCTCAAACCATATCAATACCACTTTTTGGTTTTTTCCTTGAACTTAATTTGATGAATACATTAATTTTAGAGCTGGCCGTTGACAAAATTAATTCAACTGTTGTTTTTTCTTTTCAAGGAATACCTTTTAACTCCCAAGTTGGCACTGAAAATACCAATATGAAAAAGGCTTTCAAAGGCACATTTTGAACATTTTACAGTCCAGAGATAGTCATATAAATAATTATTATACAGTGTGGCAGTGCTATAAAACAGATATGTATAATGTGCTTTGGAAGCACAGAAGAGGGAACGTTTAATCCTTTCTGATAGGCCTCCAGAAAGTCTTTACAGAGAAGATTGGAAATGACATTTAAGCCATCTTTTGGTGAAAGGATGTTGTTGATCATGATGATGATAGATAAAAGAGTACAGTTATCATTTAATAAGTGTTTACTTAGTGCCAGATGGCATGCTGTGTTTTATATTACTACATTTGTTTCTCACCACAACTCAATAGGGTATTACTGTATCAATTTCACAGAAGTATGTAGATGAGTGATCATGACTGTGTTCTAATAAAACTTTATTTATGGGTACTAAAATTTCAATTTTATACCATTTTTATTTGTCACAGAATATTATTTTTTTAACTGTTTTTCAGTTATTTAAAAATGTAAAAACCATTCTTAGCTCACTGGCTGTCCAAAAAAAGGCGGCAGGGTAGATTTGGCTTATGGACTAGTTTACTGACCTCTGGTTTATATGATGAAGGGGATTTATTGGATTATATAACTGTAGTCCAGAGATAGGGTACTTTTCTTCAGTAATTCAGTGTCAACAAGGATCTTAGTGTCTTCTGTCTCTCTACTGTAACTTTCATAGTGTTAGCTTTATCCCATAGTTTATTCCCCTTGTGTTTAACAAGATGGCAGTCAGTATATCCACGTCTCCATGGGTTATCTTCCATGTCTAGGGAGAGACAAGACCTTTTTCAGAAGCTCTTTCTAATCTCTCTTGAACTTAATCCCATCAGGTTTTACCCCTACCACTCCACAGGGACCATACTAAATCATCTACACTGACAAATTCAGTGATCAGTTCTCACTCTTCATATTACTTGACCTGTCAACATCTGATCTTTTCCCTTCCATGAAACTCTTTACTTGACTTCTGTACTCTTCTAGTTTTGTTCCTGTTCTCTGGCCACTGCTTCTTATTGTCTGCTGGTCTCTCCTCATACCTGCAGCCTCTACATGTTGAATTCAGCCCCAAGACTTAGACCTCTGACCTCTTTTCTCTCTCTCTGTCTCTCTCCTATCTATACTCCCTTCCTTGGGAATGTCATACACTTTATTTATTTATTTATTTATTTATTTAATAGTCAGGCTATAGTTTATTACAGCAAAGGGATAAAAAGCAGGATCAATAAAGGAAAAAGGTACATCAGGCAGAAGCTGGAGGATACCAGGTATAAGCTTCCAAGAGTCCTCTCCCAGTGGAGTCACACAGGACATACTAAATCCCCCAGCAATGAACTGGAGAAACACATGCAAAATGTTTTCTGCCAGGGAAGTTTGCTTGAGCCTAAAAGTCCAGGGTTTTTATTGGGGTAACTGCAGTGCTGATTGCAGTTACTGAAACTTCAGACCCCCCAGAAGGAAAGCAGGTGTTCACCATAAATCACATTTTTTACACACACTGTCCACACAAGCTGGTATAATGTGGTTCAAGACCTCAAGCATGCACAGTGCCCTAACCAGTTAGTAGCATAGGGAACATTCTAAGACCTCAGTTCCTAGGAGCCAGCCAAGGCTAGTCATACAGGTAGGCCCTTCTGAGAATGTACAAGATTTGAGTAACTCAAGGCTACTGGGTTAATTCTTTACTTCACAGATAGGTATCAAATTATCGTGAATTTAATGTACTATATAAATACATATCTGATAAAGCAGTACATTATAAAATACGTACATCAAATTATTAAATTATAATTAAATGTAAATAAATATATCATAAATGTTATATGACATATCATATATATGATAAGCAGCACATTAAATACAAGGTATTATTATTATTACAAATGAGTAATGAAGGCTAGAGCTGTCCTAGGGTGTGACTGAGCTGAGTAATAAGGGACATTTGCAAGGCAACTCCTCAGAGCAGTGAATGGGAGGCTGTGAAAAAATCCCACTGAAGAGTTTTTCTCTCTGATAGAGATAATTTTGTCACTAGAACCATTTTGTCCCTCTCCAGTTTGTGGGAATGTCATACACTTTAAATGTGATTTATGTAATGATGGCATATGTATGTGTCCATCTCTGCTTATTTGTCTAATAGGCATCTCAAACTTAGTATGTCCAAAACTGAGCTCCACATACTCTTCTCATCCCCAAGCCTATTCTCTCACAGTCTTTCCTATCTCAGTAAATTGCAGATCCATTGTTTGGGCCCCAAATAGCAGAATTACCCATGACTTCTTTCTGTATCTTTCTCTTCTGACAGCAGATTCTCTCCACTGTTCCTTCAGAATATATCCAGAATCTGACCTCTTCTCACCACCTCTACTACTCACTTAGTCCAGGTGTTTATCCTTTTCGTGTTTTTTCAGTAGCCTCTTAATTGGTCTCTACTTCTGTCCTCTTCTGTTCACTTCAGTTCCAAACCACTGCCACCACCACCATCTTAATGATTTGTTTGTTATAGTAAAAGACAGTGGAGGGTCTGGAAATGAAGACAGATTTTTGAAACCAGACACTTTAAATTTTAGGATTGCTACTTACTAGCAGTGTGATTTTGGGAAAGTCACTTTTCTTCTCTGAATGTGTCTTACATTTAAAATGGGCATAGGGCTTCCCTGGTGGCACAGTGGTTGAGAATCCGCCTGCCAAGGCAGGGGACATGGGTTCGATCCCTGGTCTGGGAAGATCCCATATGCCGTGGAGCAACTAAGCCCGTGCGCCACAACTACTGAGCCTGTGCTCTAGAGCCCGTGAGCCACAACTACTGAGCCCACGTGCCTAGAGCCCGTGCTCCGCAACGAGAGAAGCCACCACAATGAGAAGCCCACACACTGCAACGAAGAGTAGCCCCCGCTCGCCGCAACTAGAGAAAGCCTGCGCGCAGCAACGAAGACCCAACACAGCCAAAAATAAATAAACAAAATAAATAAATTTATTTTAAAAAATGGGCATAGTACTTGTTTAATTGAATTATTAGTAGTATTAAATGAGATAATGTTGTAAAGACCTTACTGACCCCATAGCCAGCAGAGAATAGATACTGAACAAATTGTAGTTCTTTTCTCTTTTCTACACCAAACAGATGAGCTGCTTTTCATCTTTTCTGGTTATCATCGTGCTTATGTAGCCAAGGAACATCTTCTGTATGTACCTCTTCATAAGTGGACCTTGGCTGATAAATAAATCTAGCTTATGTTCCTGGTCCCTACTTTTGCATTTTCATTACATTCCATATATGTCCTCCAATTCATGTCTCCCCTTGTTGGCAGTAAGTGTATACAGTTCTTGCAGATTCATACCTGAATAGTAAAAGAGACCAGAGTTCAAACCTGAATAGTAAAACTTTAATCTATATGTATAATAGATTATATGTATATAGTTTTAATAGTTCCCACCCCTTCTATTAAGGTCATATATTTATACTTCTAAAGGAGGATTGAAGACAGTCAACTTCAAAATCTTAATTCATAAAATCTAATATTTATTCTGGCACATTATTTAACTGCGAATACTAAAGATGGGCTGGGGCTACCAAATTCAAGGTCACTTAAGTTGTTTATTTTTCAACTGTAATATTTTGATCCTGGACTGAGAAGAATAATCATTTGAAGTATCTTCTACTTGCAGGAAAGAAAACATTTGTCTTGGACTTGGGCACTTTCTTATAAGCCTTTCTCTAACTTAAATTTCTTCATAGGAAAACACTAAATACGGAATATCCCTATGTGGTTGGTATTTTTTTTACTTAGACTATTTTAGTGTATTTATAACCTGAGTTGAAAGCTGTTCACACTATGAAGTAAATATTCCTATGACATTTTCCCCTTTTAAATAATGGGACGAGGAAGTCTATTAAAGGTGTATTGTTTTATATTATTTGCTGGATTTAATTTAGCATGCTGATAAAAAACAAATGTTCTCTGATGAGAACAAATCTAGGAAACCTAAGCTCTAATTTTAAAAGCTAGCACTTAAATTGGACAGTCAGGTCTTTTCTTTTTGAATTTTGTACCTGTTACATCAGTGGGATTTCCTTTGTAAAGCTCAGTAAGTATATTTGAAGAAAGTCTTTAACTCAAGCTTGATGAGTAAATTCTAACTTCACAGACACAGCCCTGTTCTCCCTTCTGCACTTCAGGGTGAGGTAATGAGTCTTATGCAAGTAACTTGACTTGCTTGATGACTGAAGATCTTCTGTTTTGTCCATAAATGTAGTTGTATGTATTATGTGTGGGAGGTCTTATCTGTACTGAAGGAATTGTGTTTTAAGGAAAGCAAAAATATGTAAAGTACTGTACATCATTGCAGTCTTGCTGTTTTGGATAATGGAGTCATTGATTGCATAGCATACCACAAGACACTTTTAAAGAGCTTGAACTTTTTTTCTGTACCATCTTGGGTCAGTGGTGAGTTTATTATTTTAAAAAAATCTTTAGCTGTTTACTTTTACCTGAGAGTTAATCTCAACTCTTATGACTGACCTCCACTGGAGTAAGACATGGTTAAGATTTCAGTCGTAGAGGAGTGATTTGCTCAAATTTACTGCAATGTATTTCTGATTTAATTTTTTAAATTCAGGCAATTAAAACATTTTAGATTATGATGGTATCAAAATTGGTGACTTTTTATCTTGCCGTTGGCTGGCTGACTCAAAACTGTCTTAAACCATTTCTTGTCTGTAGTTGTCCTGTAGGTTGTTTTATTGATACGCTGACATACTGCAGATCGTGCAAATTTAATGCTGTTTGAAGCCTTGTTTTTTTATTTCTTATTCTCCTTTTATTATTTAGAAAGACATCCTGGTGAGGGGAAATGTCTGTATTTTATTCATATTACTTCTTACGTACTTCAGGGGCATGTTTTGATGTTAAAACAGAGAATGTGATGCGTGTATGTAATTTTATCCATGTGGAAAATGAAAATTTAAGACAGGCCTGAATACAAGTGTTGCTCATTGTAATTTATTCCCAAGTAAAAGAGAAGAAAGAAATTTGCTTTAAAAAATTAGATGATCAGTAGGAAGGGAAATTGACTCGGACTGTATTTACATATCCCGATCCCTGATATAAGATGCCACAGATTTCTTGTATAGTTTTATCTTTTCATAAAATGAATTTTTGTTTCACAATAATTTAGGACCTCATAATACTTTATTTTTTTTCTTTACCTGTTGAGAGACCTGGATTGTTTGACATGTAGAATTTCCCACAATCAGTATTTTTGTTGATTATACACTCAGGAACAATTCAGCATTTTCTTCTGTTCTTTGTTTTTCCTGGAAACTGACAGCTAGTTTCAGAGGTTTGACTAGACTCAGGTTTGATTGCTTTGGCAAAACTGTAGTTGTGTTCCTATCATTAGGAGGCATATAATGTCCAGTTTTTTCTCTTTTTTTATGTTACTAGCCATTGATGTTCGATGGCTGCAGAGATATTAATTAATTGCAATTTGTGAAATGGTGATATTTTATCTTTTGTTTCCCATTTATGTGGAATAATTTTATAGAGAGAGCTCTCTTATATACTTTTTGGCTACTAGTACAGTTTATATAGGAAATGTAGGATGAATTGCTAATTCTTTCATTTCCACAGTTTTCAAGATAATGAACTGGGCCCCTCTCAACCTCAGAAGGTGACCAGTTAGTGTGGTAGCACTGTGGTTTGTTTGTTGTTTGTTTGTTTTAAATCATTATGATCTATAGTCAATTGTACATTTAGTTAGTTAGTTCTCTGGTAGAGCTAGGAAGAGATCCATGGGACAGTATTCGCTGAGTTCTTGCATGTTGATGAGCTTCTTCACTGAGTCTTTTTTGACATGACCTCAATTTTACATTGTCTTTAATAGCTTCTTTACTGTTGCATATGTCAGGGTGTTCCAAGTTCATCTAGTACTTTTCCTTTGCTAAACCAGCTGGTTCTTTAAGAAGTTCTGATTTCTTTTAATGGAGAATGGCATTTGAGGATAACAGTCTGGGCCCTAGGAGTGGTTAGTACTACTTGATCAGTCAAGATGTTAGGTGTTTTAAGTGAACAGAGCTAGGACATACATGTGACTTATAAGACTGTACTGATGTTTCCAATATAGATTCAATACTAAAGAGTTTTTACTTAACTTCTTCTATAGTCTTATATCTATAGTTCCTTTCTTCCACACTGAAAATTCTGGTTCTCAAGATGATACCATTAGAGTATCCCATAATTATTCATTTGCTTTATCCCGCTTTTTAAATACAGTGGTCTCACAACATTACAATTACCAGTTTTGATTTCTGAAATCAGTTACTTTTTGTTTATTCTTTCTTCGTTTGTTTTGGCTGTACTGTATCTTCATTGTCAGATCTTATAGCCATTACATATTATAATCTCTCCATTTAAAACTCTTAGTCTTTTTTTTTTTTGAACTTTTATTTATTTTATACAGCAGATTCTTGTTAGTTAACTATTTTATACGTATTAGTGTATATATGTCAATCCCAATTCATCCCCCCTGCCCCCGCTTTCCCCCCTTGGTGTCCATACATTTGTTCTCTACATCTCATTTAGTCTTAATTCTACAGTCAGTTGTATATGTAATGCTCACCACCAGTCCTTATTTAATGTCTCTCTAGTCACTTTGATTGCCTAAAGGTAGTTTTCTGGTAGAGCTAGGAAGAGGCCCATGGGAACAATATTCCTTGAGTTCTTGCATGTTAGTAATAGTTTTTCTTTACTCTTTATACTTAAAGGTAAGTTTTACTGGTTGTAAAGCCTTTGGTTCAAATTTTCTTTCCTTGTGTGTTTTAAATATATTATTCCATTTTCTTCTGTTGTTTTCCCTTATTAATCATGTGATGTATTTGCCTAAATGCCCAAAGGATTTTTTTCCCCTTTTCTTTAAAGTCCAGTAGTTTTAGTAGAAAATGTCTTGGTACATTGATCTAAGTTGATTAAGTAGGACACAGGGTGCTCTTGAAATATGTAGTTTCAAATATAGATGTATATATATGTGTGTGCACGTATAAATGTATTTATACACATATATAACTATATATATTACACACACATAGCTACTTTTTTTCCTCTGGAAAGCTTTCTTGAATTATAGTTTTTCAGTATTTGTTCTATTCTCTCACTTTGGTTTTCTTCTTCAGGGACTCCTATGTTTATCCTTATGCTGGATCTTCTTTGCCTGTCTCCAGTATTTATCCCCTTCTTGCAGATCCTTTTTAATCTATTTCTTCTTTTTAAAAATTTTGTTAAAGATTTTCTTCCATCTTACCTTCTATTTCTTTTAAGATCTTTTGTGTTTGTTTGCCCTTGTATTTCTTATAGTTTAGTCTTCATTACTGAAATGATTTTTGTTTGTTTTCTCATTATTTCTTGGTTTCTGCCTCCTCATTTCTGAGTTTTTCTGATTCTGATTTATATTGCTCTTTCATGTATTATGTAATTTTCCCATTATCTCTCATAAAACATGTAAATGTGACTTTTATTAGAGTAAAATATATAGCCCTAAGGATTATTTGACATACTTTAGATTAAATAAACAGATGTAATTAATTTAGACATTGCTTTAAATCAAGGCTTTTAAATTGAAATTCTGTGAATGAACTTCAGAGTAGATAACATTGCTTTATTATGTGCAAAGTAGAGTGTATATGTATGGGGGTAGGGAAAGAACACCTTCACTTTCTTTAGACTTTCAGAGAGGAGTGTAAACCATCCCCACAAAAATAAGGGTAAGGACCTTTGGTTTGTGTATGAAAAATCCTCAAATATTTTAATGATTGAGCTTAGAAGAAATGAAAACAAATGATAGATATAGTAGTTTTAAGATATAGATGTCGCCAGGAATGATATTACAACAATTTCATTATCTATTCGCTTATGATCGCTCTAATTTTATGCAGATGGAGGGAACGAGGAAGGACCGGATCGAAGACAGTCAAGTGTAGACTCTCGCCAAAGCCGCTCTGGGCAAGGTAAATTTTCCTCAAATTTATTATTAAATTAAAAAGAATAGATACCAGCTATTCCTTTCCAGTACTTAATCTGAGGACTGGGGTTTTCACTGGGTCAAGTTTAGATATTCTCATTTCTCATTTAGGAGTTCAGATGGTACAATCTAATTAGTTCCATATGATAATCATCTATTCAGGATAAAAGAAAATGAAAAATGGTCTCTTTTTTAACAATATTAAGGTTTTAAGTAATTTTGGAGCATTGTGGTATATGTCTGGATATCACTTTTGGAATATAACCAAAAGTAAATTTTTAGCAGTAACGTTTGTTGTAAGTATCATCACACTGGCTTTTGAAAGTTCATCAATGCAATATTTGTTGTCTTAGCTGTCTCAGAAGAAATGGGTTTTGTTTATAATTGTTATCTAAAATTAAGATCTTCTTACTTATTTTCCTTTTCAGTTTAAAATTTATTACCCGTAGGCTTTTGACTGGTTTTTTTGAAGTGACAACTTCAAAACTAGGTTAAAGTATTCTCTACCAGTGGATTTTCAGATAGGCCTTCCCTAAGGAACATTTAAATTTGCAGGACTAGCACCTCCACATTTTTCTTTATAGTACTTATCACCTTTATATTTGTTTTCTCTAACCAAAACTAGAATGAATGTTGCATGATTGCAGAGATTTTTGGTTTTCTTTGTTCACTACTGTATTTCCAGTGCCAAGAATAAGTACCTGGTATATACAATAGTAGTTACTGAATGAATACTGTTGGATGAATGAAGTCATCTCTAAGAGAATGAGAGTTAGGAACCCAGACTGATTAAAATATTGCAAAATTTCAAGCAGTCATTACTGAGTTTAGTTTTTTGAGAGTATTTACAAATAAAATAAAGCCTTAGATATACAAATGTGTGATGTTTTAATCCTGTAAAAGCTCCTGGTTCATTTATTCTATAATCCTCTTCCCCTTTTTCTCCAACTTTGCTCTTCCCAAGTTTTAGAGTTGTACTACTTTTAATACAATTGTTTGTTGCAGAACAAAAAGAAGAATAATATATGCAGGTTGATTTGGAAATTTTAACTTAACACTAGTACTTTTAATCATTTTTAAATAATATGCGTGTATTGTAAATGTCAGGAATTTATGTAAGTTTTCACTTTTTCACCTTACATGTATTTTGATATAAAAAAAATTAAGAGAAAAACTGAATTGTAATATATAAGTATATCAAATCAACACATTGTACACCTTAAACTTATATAATGTTTTATGTCAGTTATATCTCAATAAACTTTGGTGGCGGGGGAAAGAAAGAAAATGAGCTTATGTATTTAAAATCCTTGCTGGGCTACACCCCGCAGGCCTGCATGCCCTGTACTTGCCCAGCCTCAAGACAGAAGAAAGAGCCCAGAGTCAGCAACAGAGACATCAGTGGTTTAATGGATAGGAGAATCTTACATGTCTGAAGCAAGGTCCTGTGTGCAGCAGACAGTGGGCAGGATATGGCAGCAGTCTTCACTCCTGGGAGAGGGGATGGGTGGAAGTGTTTACCAGTTATAGGGGGAATTGATGTCAGGTTGGCTCATCGGTTACCAGGGAAACCACACCCCTCACTGCCCCTTTGATAAGTTATCGTGGTGGAGATGTTCTGATCTGAAGATTAGACCAGGCATTTACTGATTAGGCTCTATGATTAAGAGGGAAGGTCAATCATGTGAGTAGGGTGTAGGTGAAGAAGGGACTGGTGAACAGGGGTTGTAGAGAGAGCAAGAGAACAGCCACCTTGGGTGCCCTCATCATATAACCCTAAAAATGAAATTAGTGCAAATTAATAGAAAAATAATTATACTAACTTTTATTAAAGTTTAATTTTATTTAATGTCACAGATATAGATGTGGGAGATTATTAATTTACCTTGTGCCCTCTGAATTATGTCAGTTGAAATATTTTTCAAATCAATGAGCATAATTGAATTTTAGTAACAAAAGCTGAACTTAACAGCAAAATCAGTGATTTTCATGATCTGAGCACAGCTGCCTGATCTCAGAACTCATCAGGACTGATCTTAATTAGAAGGCATCAGGAACTGTATCATTATGAGAGTTAACTGATAGTAAAAGCATGTTTCTCACCTTCTTAGAGATTTTATTTGTAATACAGTAAGTCCCCTACATACGAATACTTCAAGTTGCAAACTTTCAAAGATGCGAACATGTGTTCGCATGTCCAGTCACGTAAGTTAGTTCACGTCTGACGTATATTATCACGTACGTGCATCCTCTACAAGTGGTTGTGCTTTTGTGTACTTTACTGTACAGTACTGTATAGAGTACAGTAGTACAGTATCTTTTTGTCAAGCCCAGGATGTCCGGAAGCAAGCATAAAAGCAGCAGTATATAGCCAACTGTGTTAGTTGTGTTGGACTTTCGAACAAATTGGACTTACAAATGCGCTCTCATAACAGAACTCGTTCGTATGTAGGGGACTTACTTTATCTTTTTATTCAAAAGACAGAAATAAAAATACAAAGCCATCTATAATGAGTTGGAATGAATGAGAATCCATATTATCAGGAATAAAGAGATAGGATGAACAGATACTTCTAGTTTTTCTCCTAAAAATAGTAGATGTTTTAGTAGTCCTAAAAGATCAGTAAAGGGGAATTAGAGAGGAGACAAAATCAACACAATTTTAGAAACTAGGGAGTATATGAATAATTGAAGACTGGACGCTAAACTCAGTAGCAGAGAAAATCAAGAAAATAATCTGATTTACCCTCCAAAAGACTAAAAAAACTCAAGAATGGCAGCATGTGGAAGTGGAAGTGAAAGGAGGATTGGTTGAAAGTCAGTTGAAGAAGCCCTTGGTTCCTGGGACCTCCTTCTCAAAATTAGCTAACCAGTCAGCTGGACAAGTGCCCAGCTCTTCACCCCTCACTTTGGCAAAGCCCAGAAATTTATTCTTTGGAGAGGGCAAAAATAGAGACTCTATCTAGAGCAGAAGACACCAGGCATAGTGGAGGGCAGGAGTCCCATACTGAAAATAATCAACCTTTTAGTCCTTTTCTCCTAACTATGAGCAGCTGACCAAGGATTACTAGATATTTGAGGAAACCCTGTAATATATGAAAGGTAGAGATTAAAATAAACAGGATAGAGCAACTGAGAACAGATCTTTTGCAGAGGAAAATAACCATTATAAACAACTTCAGGGAAATAAGAGAAAATAATACAGTCATGAAATAAGGAGTTACTGTAAAAGAGTAATAATTCTGATTTTTAAAAGAGGCTCTTAGACATTAAAATTCTGATAGCAGAGATCAAAAAAGCTTTGTCGAAGTACTTAGAAAATTAATGTTGAAGAAATCTGTGAAAAAGTCAAGTAAAAGAACAAAGGTTACAGAAAAGAAGTGAGGAGTATTAAGAAACTTACAGGGGCAGTCCAGGAATCTCAGTATTCAAATAATAGTAGTTGGGACTTCCCTGGTGGCGCAGTGGTTAAGAATCTGCCTGCCAGTGCAGGAGACACGGTTTCGAGCCCTGGTCTGGGAGGATCCCACATGCTGCGGGGCAGCTGAGCCCGTGCACCGCAACTACTGAGCCTGCACTCTAGAGCCCGTGTGCCACAACTACTGAAGCCTGCGTGCCTAGAGCCCGTTCTCCGCAACAAGAGAAACCACCACAATGAGAAGCCCACGCACTGCAATGAAGAGTAGTCCCCGCTCACCACAACTAGAGAAAGCCCGCACACAGCAACAAAGACCCAACGCAGCCAAAAATAAATAAATTAATTTTAAAAACCCAAAAAACAAAAAACACCAGTAGTTCCCAGAAGAAACAGAGAAAATGAGGAAGAAATCATCAACAAAATGATTCAAGAAAACTTTCTTGGACCAAAGAACATGAGGTTCTGGTTCAAAAGGCTTACTGAGTACTCATTACAATGGATGAATGTAAACACAAACTAAGACACATCATGGTGAAATTTCAAATCACTGGGTGAAACAGAAGATCTTTCCATGCTTTCAGAGAGAGAAAAAAAATGTGTCAAACAAAGTAACAGGAATCAGTTGGCTTTGGACTTCTTAATGGTAGCATTAGATACTAAATGAGAAATGGAGCATCATCTTCAAAATTCTGAGGGAAAGTAATTTCAACCCCTTTGTATTTCATATGCATTGAAACTATTAATCAGATATAAGAGTTAAATTAAGATGTTTTAAGACATGTAAGGTTTTTGTTTGTTTTTTTGGTTTGTTTGTTTGTTTGTTTGCCTACCTTGTACCCTTTCTTAGAAATCTGTTGGAGGATGTGATCCATCAAAATGAGAAAGTCAGCCAAATAAAAAAGGGAAAGGTTACAGGAAATAGGAAATTTAACAAAAGAGAAGGGTAAAGAAATCTTCAGCATACAATGAAAAGACAGGGTTGGAGGGCAAACAGACCAGATTGGAGTCGGTTAGAAGCTTCCAGAAGAACCATTCTCAGGAAAATGAAATTGGTAGAAATCTGATGCATTTAATTATCTTTAGAAAAGTTTTAAGTAATTGATGAAAGGCTTAGGGTTGAATTGGTGATAAATACATAAAGTATTAAGTGAAAAAAGATCTAAACTCAAATAAAAGCAAGTAATGTGTGAAAGGAGATGTTAGAATAAGTTCTCAGTCCTTGGGGTAGTGTCTGGAGTAGCTGAAGTTCATGTCAGTCACCTCCAGTGGTAAACCATATCAGTTTTCTCCAGTGTGGTACAAATATTTTTATTATTTGATTTGGACCATTATGGTTGAGCAGTAGTGCTCTAAAGCAGGGTGAGCAAATCTGGCCTGTGTGGCCTGCTTTTGTACAGTTAATAGATTTGATTTGCTAAGACACTTAATTATTTTTGTATCTGTGTTCATGTGAGATATTGGCCTTTAATTTTCCTGTCTTAGGATGTCTTTGTCTGATTTTTGTATCAAGGTAATCCTGGTCTCATAGAATCAGTTGAAAGTTGAGAGATACTTCTCCCTCTTCAATTTCCTGTAGTATTTTTTATAGAATTGATATTATTTTATTCATAAATGTTTGATAGAATTTCCCAGGGAGGCATCTGGGCCTGGAATTTTCATTGTGGGAAAGTTTTAAAATATAAATTAAATTTCTTTAGTAAATATAGGACTATTCAAATTAACTCTTTCTTCTTGAGTAACCTTTTTAAATCTATAGAATCTGTAGTGGTGTCACCTCTCCTCATTCCTAATATGGGTAATTTGAGTATTCTTTCTCCTTGTCTTGATCATTCTGGATAGAGATATATCAATTTTATTGATCTTAAAGAATCAGTTTCAGTTTTCATTCATTTTCTGTATTGCTTTCCTGTTTTCTATTTTATCAATTTCTTCTTTGCTCTTTATTATTTCCTTACTTCTGCCTGCTTTGGGTTTAATTTTCTCTTCTTTTTCTAGCTTCTTAAGGTAGAAGCTAATATCACTGATATTGGAACTTTCTTTTCTAATACAGGAATTTTAGTGCTATAAATTTCCCTCTATGTACTGACTTAGCTGCATTTCACAGACTTTGATGAGTAATGCTTTTCATTTATTTCAAAATACTGCCTAATTCCCCTTTTGGTTTCTTCTTTAACCCATGTGTTATTTAGAAGTGTGTTGATGTAGTTTTCAAACATTTGAGAATTTTCCAGATACCTTCCTCATATTAATTTCTGGTTTAATTTTGCTGTGGCCAAAGAACACACATTCCGAGTTAAATCACGTTTTATTGAGATTTGTTTTATGGCCCAGGAAATTTTGTATCTTAAATGTTCTGTGTGCACTTAAAATATGTGTATTATGCTCTTTGGGGGTGGAAGGCTCTATGAATATTAGTCTGGTTGAGTTAATTGATAGTGTTGTTCAAGTCTTCTATATCTTTGCTGATTTTATGTCTGCTCATTCTGTCAGTTATTAAGAGAGGAATATTGAAATCTCAGACCATAAGTGTGGATTTATCTATTTCCCCTTGCAGTTCTACCACATTCCTCATACCACTGATCCTCTGGTCAGAAAGGATTCCCCTTCCTCAGAGATTTAAGTATGCCCTACAGCTGCCATTACTGAAATAGTCTTACCTATAGGCGGGGCTGGAAGAGGAAGGTAAAAAGAGAAAAAGGCCAGATCTTCCCACTCTCACAGTCCTATATGGTCTGTCCCCCCACCACTGCCCCATTTATACTCTCTAATCAGAAAGAGAAGACTTGTATCTGTTTGACTCTGGTGTGCCAATCCAGGATTTGGATTTCTTTTGAGTTCATGCTGGGAGTTTGGTGACATTAAAAAACAACAGGAAATGCATCACTGAATTGGTTGTCCTTCAAGCTCTGGTTTCCTTCCACAATTTGCCTGCTACTGTTTAGTTTTCAGAGTCCTCAGATTGCTGCTCCATCGTTCTTTCCAGGGTTTTCAGTTACATTCATGGGTTTTAGTTATATTCAGTTAAGGCAGAGTGTGCTTACTCCATTTTAACCCAGAACCAGAAGAGCTCTTCCATTTTTTTTTTAATAAATTGATTTATTTTATTTATTTTGGCCACGTTGGGCCTTCGTTGCTGCGCGTGGGCTTTCTCTAGTTGAGGCAAGCAGGGGCTACCCTTCGTTGCGGTGTGCAGGCTTCTCATTGTGGTGGCTTCTCTTGTTGCAGAGCACGGGCTCCAGGTGCACGGCCTTCAGTAGTTGCGGTGCGTGGGCTCAGTAGTTGTGGCTTGTGGGCTCTAGAGTGCAGGCTCAGTAGTTGTGGCGCACCGGCTTAGTTGCTCCATGGCATGTGGGATCTTCCCAGACCAGGGATCGAACCCATGTCCCCTGCACTGGCAGGCAGATTCTTAACCACTGTGCCACCAGGGAAGTCCCTTTCCGTTTTATTATATTTAGTGTTGGCCTGTCTGGAGGGTAATATTCAAAATATTTAATAATTGGTATGCCATAAATATCAACCAACCAGAACAGATGCCAGTCTGTTCAGAACAAACATTATCTTTAAACAACTGATATGCCTGTAGAGGGCCATAACGCTTGATAATCTGCCCTGCCTGATTGTGGATATAGTTGCTATTTAAGTCTCTTCTCAGTAGTAATGGCAGACATGTAAGGTAAGGTGTCTGGTGAGGTGTGTTAATCTTTGGGCATGAGGGCTCTCTCTTGTGTGTTAACTAAGTAGTTTGGCCTCTGATCTTTCAGATGCAGTGGATTCTGACTCAAATATACCCACACTCATTGCTATTGGTTTAGGGACAGAGACCTCTGATGTCATCTGCTTATCAAATGTAGGAGATGGGAGATGGCCTGACTGCTTGGACTGAATCAGATCCCATGCCACTCATTAAGATTGCTGCCCCTGAGAACTTCCTGTTCCTTGCATCTCTTGCTTTTGTGGTTAAAACAGACCTGGAAACACTCTCATCTTTTACAGTTATCCTCCTACACATGCTGTGGGCTATAATTTCCTCCCTCCAGTTGCATGTAGTTTCTGTCTTCCATGGATTTCTTAACATTCCTCCTCCATTATTGGCTTTTTGTTTGTTTTATAATGCTTTAAGAATTTGTTCTTTTTAAGATACATTTTCTATCATTTCCCCACCACCTATATGGTTGTCATTTTAGTCTGAACTACCGTCGTTTCTTTCCTTTACTACTATTATAGTGTCCTTATTATTTCCATTCTTGCCAACATATAGTCTGTTGTCCATTTGATAGCTATACTGCTCTGGTTAAAATAAATCAAATTGTATATTTCCCCAAACTTGAAAAAAAAATTCTCCAGTGGCTTCCTATCACATTCAGAATAAATTCCAAAGTCATTTTTTTTTTTTTTTAAATTTAGGGAAGGCTCTTTTATTTATTTATTTATTTTTATATTTATTTTTGTGTTGGGTCTTTGTTTCTGTGCGAGGGCTTCCTCTAGTTGCGGCAAGCGGGGGCCACTCTTCATCGCGGTGCGCGGGCCTCTTCACTATCACAGCCTCTCTTGTTGCGGAGCACAGGCTCCAGACGCGCAGGCTCAGTAGTTGTGGCTCACGGGCCTAGTTGCTCCGTGGCATGTGGGATCTTCCCAGACCAGGGCTCGAACCCGTGTCCCCTGCATTAGCAGGCAGATGCTCAACCACTGCGCCACCAGGGAAGCCCTCAATTCCAAAGTCTTTATCATTCCCTATATGACCCTACCTAAGCTACCCTTTTCCTAATACTTTATGTCCTCCCACTCCCTTCATTATCCACTTTGTTTCATCTATTGCTGGCTTTTTTGCTTAAACATGTTAAAGAGTGTTTTCTTTTCAGGGCCTGTACATTTGTTCTTTCTTGACTAAAGGACTGTAGATTTCTACTCAGGTCAGAGAGGCCTTCTCTCTGACCACCTAAACACCCAGCTCTAGCCTTCATAATTGCCACTACTTTACTTGTTCATTGTTGTCTCAACTACCAGAAAACTGGTTTCATTTGAGTGGAGACTTTGTCTTATTCACCACTCTAGCCTTAGAACACTTGCGTATACAATTTTTTCAGTATTTGTTGAATGAAGGAATGAACAAATATCTAGCACTTAGTGTCCATGGGAAAGTATGTGGATGTGCCCAGGTCACATATTGATCCAATATTCACTTCTGTTATTTATGTAACGGAAAAAGTAAAGCAGCAGTGTGAGAAATTTGTTGGATGTATGTAGTTTGTCAGACTATCAACTATCTATTGATTTGTGAATTGAGGCTCTTGAAATAAGACTGTAAAACTGATTGTGACAGTTTAACCCTAGTATAGCCTTTAAGGTTGGGTGGTTATTTTCGGCTTTCCAGCGTAGCATTTTGTATATTATTGGGTTATATTATTTACTACATTTGGTCTTATTTGTCTGTTGGATCTCTATTTTTCTTAGTAATCTAGGAGTTCATTAATGGTAGGATCTTAGCATCTAGCACAGTACCAATGTCTTGCATTTAGGCCATCGAATTGATGAAGGAAGCTTATCAATTCTAGGAATTCTGGTTCTGTATTTCAGAAATCATGGGGTACTTCATCAGAATTGTTTTTTTATTGTACTAGCTCCATTTTCTGAATCAAATGATTTTTCATTAGAGGTCATCTGTACATAAGCCGACTTATTGCTTCTAGATACTAAATAGGTGCATGAGCTTATGTAATATGGCTGAAACCCAGTTTTGATTCACTTCTGCAAAGATAGCATTATGCAGGCATTAGACTCTGATATACAAGATGTGTATTGGTATAATAATGCCTATGATCAGTTCATGCTGGAAGACTGGGAAATTGTACAGTATTTGACTTTGTGTGATTCCCATTATTTTTAGCCAGTTTCATTTGATTATTACATGCTGGTGTATCTATAGTAATAATGTACTAAATTTTTAAATATGCTGTCTCCTGGTTCTTTTTCTTTCGTTATAAACATATGAAATATTTCGTAGAAATGAGATGTGCTTGAAACATATACAAATTATTCTTTAGTCTGGTGATGATGATTTCTTTATTAAGCTCAGAGTGTTTTATTATATAGAATGATAAGGAAAATTATTTCAATATTCAGTATATCATTTCTTTATCTCAGTGTAAGAGTATATCTGGCATAGTGGCATCACTAATGTACAGGATTATTTTGTTGTTTTAGTACTTTCTCCTTCTGATAAAAATTATTTAGCTTTCAACATAGATTGCTTTAGGAATAAAGAAAAAAATTTTAATAATACATATGTGCCAGGCTCTGAGCTAGGTGCTTTCACAAAATCCTCGTTTAATTCTCAGAATAATGCTGTGAAGTAAGTATTATTTTCAGTCGGAAAATATTTCAGGCTTTACACTAATCTATGCCAAAAGTTTCGAATCAGACTTGTTGGTAGCACATATTTAGAATCTTTCCATTCTGATATTTAAAACACAAATTTGTTTGTTGGTGGTTGGACCAACAGACTTGAAAAGATCTGACCTTAAATGATAAATCCCTCTGAAGTGTCTTTATTTCTAGTCATGTTTCTTCTGAGATTTAACTTCTTGTTGATAATTCTTTGTGTAACACTCTTTTTTCCAAAAAATTAAACTTGAAATTGGCCCTCTAGCCAACAATTTCTTATTATCTTAGGGTGCTAGGGGTATGTCAATGTGTTTATATATTTCAGTTACACTTTATATTTTTTAATGTGAGTTATAATAATTGTATTAAGTAAAAAATTACTTTTATCAAACAATGTAGACATTTAAAAAGGATACGTTAGGACTTCTTCCTCTTCCACTCCCCTAAAGTAACTAGTATTAACTGTATTCAGTCTGTATCCTTCCATGTTTTCCCCTAAACTCATACTGGCACATGCATGGGTGTGTGTGTGTGTGTGTGTGTGTGTGTGTGTGTGTGTGTGTGTATTACTTTGAAGATTTTAAAAAATAAAATGCAGTTTTAATTCTCTTCTCCCTCAGTTAACAGTGTAGCATGGCCATCCCTCCAGGAACATACTTAAATTCTAATTTCTTAAAATCTGTATAATCCTCCTTAGCTAAGTAATCCATAATTTTTTCCACCATTTCCTCATCTATGAGTGTTCAGATTTTCAAAGTGATTCATAATAATTTACTTAGTAATATCTTAAACTCTAGGAATATGCAACCCTAAGCACGTTTTGTGTCAGAACATATTAAGTATCCTACTTAGTATTATGATAATTGGACTAGTTAACACTAGAAGGTTTGTAGAAGCCACTCCTTGCTTATCCATATTTATGAATGAAACGGAATAAAAGCATGGGAACTAAAAAGGTTGGAAAAGGTATGTTGGACATTTAGAAAGATTCTGATTTAAAATATTTTTATCTGAATTCTTCTGGCACGAGATAAAAATGACAAAAACCTCTTTGAAAAACTTCATAAGTTTTATTGAAGGGTCATAAAGAGTTGGATAACAAAGGATGAGGAGGGAACCTATTAGTGAAGCCTAGGGTAACATTATTATCTAGTAAATACATTTTGTGTTTTGTTTTGTTTGAGGACCAGGCTGGATTTAATAAGTTTTATTCCTAGTGAAAGATTGAAGAGCTGGTTCCCACAAGGGGGCAGACTAAGACAATCTGAAATCCTTGACACTATAAACAATATTTATTTTAAATTCATAATTGATTTACTAAGAAGGAAGGGGAAGTCACCAGGGACTAGAAATGAGTAGAGAGACAACTGACCAACCATCCCGTGAATGGTACCGTATATTGGGGGCATCCACCTGCCTCTTCCCCAGTGCATGCGTGAACTTTTGGCAGGTTGGACACTCAGCTGTGGCTGTAGTCAGGTTGGCCTCAGTGAGCAGAAGCCCATATTGCTGAGCCCATGTATAAATTGCATTCCTGCTACCATGGCCTCTTTGTTAATGAGCCCATTGGGCAAAGATAGAATGGCTGGGTAAAGAGACTGGCTTAGTCCTCCAAACTGGTTATTTTATCTACGGGGTTATTAAGCACCTTCTCTGTAGAGTTTGCCCTTTGGTAAGCATTCACATGGGGCATAAATTGCTTCATATTCTGTGCCCTTTCAAAGAGGTCTGTCCATATACCTTATCCCCAGATTTCCTTGTCACCAGTTCTCTAATTATTCCTTCCAAATCTCTGAATATCCAGTCATACCATTAAACACTGTCCATGAGTCAGTATAGAACAGTATCTCTGTCATCTCTCCTTCCAGGCAAAATGAACAACTAGGTACCCTGTTCAAACTTCTGGCCCTGGAAGGGTTTCCCTTCACCACTGTCCTTCAGGACCCCAGAATGGGGCTCTAGTATTGTTGTCATCTGCATGTTATCATGCAGAGATATCAGTAAACAAGCTTGATTTTTTTTTTCCCCCTCAGTGAGATGGTCATAGAGAATTCTCCATGAGATAAAATATATCCAGATTGAGAGGAAAGAAGCAATATAGCAGGAATAGGAACCTTGGGCATATGGGCCACTTGCTTATGCAAATTATTTATGCCTTCAGGACCTGCTCAAGCCTGATCTCATGTACATCCCTTCCTTCTGATGATGAAGTGCTTCAGTATACACCCAACCATAGTGCTTTGTTGGTCCAACAAAACTTAGTTCATGATGGACTGCCCAGGTCACATGGTAACATGGTGGCCCATGATCAAGCAAGCATTCATTCTAAGGCCCTGTGGTAAGCCAAAAGCTGTTTTTCAAAAAAGGGTAATAGTTATTTGTACCGGATGACATAGCTTTTTTACAGAATGCTGGAGATCTGGCCTGAGATTCACCTAAAGTTGTGCAATAACCGTTCAAGATCCCTATCTAGCACAGATACGTCAAGCAACATTGGATCTAGTGGGTTATATAACCCAAGTGGCAAAGCAGCTTTCACAGCAGCCCATATGTGTTGCAGAGCCTTCAATTGCTGTGGGCCTCTCTTACATCCAGCAGTCTTGGTAAATGGTTCATAGTTGCATACCCAAATGAGGAACAGATTGCTTCAAAAATCCAAGGAGGTCTACTGGGCATTGCACTTCTTTCTCAGTATTAAGAGAGAGTAGGTGCAGCAACTTCATCACCTTGAAAGGGATATCTTGAATTGCTCAAGACCATAGGGCTCACAGAAATTTTACCAGTGTGGAAGACCTGTGAATTTTTGTGGAATTTATTTCCCACCCTCTGGAGTGCATATATTTTACCACAGTATTTAGATCAGTTGCTGCTTCTTGTTCACCAAGTCTAATCAACATGAAATTATTAGTGTAGTAGACCAGCATGGTGCCCTTAGAATGGAAAGGCAGTTAAGGTCCCTGTGGATTAGATTATTACTAAGACCAGGAGAATTAATAGCAGGTAGGCCAGTGAAAATGTATAGCTAACCCTGACAGCTGAATGCTTACTGCTTATGATGATCTCATTCTCAGGTCTGTAGCTGCAGACCTGGTACCAGGGATATGTTGATTTGCTTTAGCAAGAAAACCACATCTAAAGCAGCAGCAGCAGTGGGATACACAACCTGACTAAGTTACAAAAATCCATTGTCATTCTCCAAGATTTGTCTTTCTTCTGCTTAGGCCATATAGATGAGTTGAATGGGAATGTGGTAAGAGTCATCACCCTAGGATCTTTCCAGTATTTAGTGATTGGATCATACTTTTTGCCTTATATTCTAGAAACTAAGTGAACTTGATTCTGGACATAGGTGTAAAGCTTTACTGTGCAATACAGTAGTCATTGACCACAGGGAGCTGTGAGTGCCTGAAATGTGACTGGTCCAAAAGGAGATGTGTTGTATGTGTAAACTACACACTAGATTTTGAAACTTTCTGTCTTCCCGTTCATTCAGTAATGTTTGCCTTTACTTATTGAAGCATTGTTGTAATAGTTGCTTTAAGGTCTTTGGTGTTTAATTCTAATATCTGTGTAATCTTGGGAATAACATCTGTTGACTTTTCCTTCTCATGTTGAGATTTCCCTGTTTCTTCATGTGCCATATTATTTTGGATTATATCTTGGACATTTTGAATATTATGATATGAGACCCTAGGTTTTATTTAAGTTCTAAGGAAAAGGTTGATTTGTGTGTGTGTGTGTGTGTGTGTGTCAGTGTCTAGTCAACCAGATTACGTTCAGGAAACAGATTCCTACCTGCATTCTCAGGGCTCTAGTTCCAACGTCAGTTCGGTTTTCTGAGCATTTCTCTTTAGATTATTTCCATGTGTGTGACCCAGTGTCCATTCTGGGACCAGAGTGGTAGTAAGTATATCTTGTTGCTCTGTTCTTAAAGCCTATGGTATGGATGTTTAGGGTCACATCCATGCACGCAGAGCTCAGAGGTGAGCCCTGAAGTTCATATACAACTCTGTGCGATTGTTTGCTTGATACCCCTCCACACCCCAATCTTACCAACATTTTCCAGCTCTCAGACTTTCCCTTGCCAGTAGTCTGGCTAAAAAACAGGGACTTTCGTTTTCCTGTTCCGCTGTTCAATTCCTACAACTGTGTCTGTTTCCAAGTCAAGTGATAAGAGGACAGAGAGATAAAAAGCAGTGAGGATTTGCCTCACACTCTTGGGATTACAATTCCTGGGGTCAGAAAAAAGGGTTCACTTCTCCCAGGGTTTTAGGTGCCTGCCCAGTCACCACTACCATCTCTCTGCTGCTACTGCCATAGAATTGGCTGGAGACCAGGATAGAAGAGAAGGGAAAAAAGAGGGATTTCCCCTAGTTTCTCAGATCAACAAGGGCCCCCTTCCCTGTTCCTCACTAGAAAGGGAGGGATTTTCTTGGAGCTTTTTCTTATCCGGTGTACACTTCTCAGTTTTGGGCTGCCTTTGGGTCCAGGCGAGGCAATACCTGAGAAAAAACATGGCAAACTCACCATCACTTCAATGGAACTTCACATTCTGTGCTTCTTTTCCAATCTGCCTGCTACTGTTTATTTTCATAGTCTTCAGATAGGTACTCTATGCATTCTTTTTGTTTGGTTGGTTTTTGGTTATAGATTTATTTGTTTTAAAAAATAGATTTTCTATTTTAGAGTAGTTTTAGGTTCACAGCAAAGTTGAGTGGAAAGTACAGAGTTTCTATATATGACTCTTGCACCCACACACCCACAGCCTCCCCCACTGTTAACATCCCAGCACCACAGTGGTACATTTGTTACAATAGATGAAGCGACATTGACACATCATTATCACCCACAGTTCATAGTTTACATTAGGGTTCACTCTTTTTTTTTTTTTAAGGAAGCCTTTCATTTTTGTTTTTTTAAAAATTTTTTAAAATTAATTAATTAATTAATTAAATTTATTTTTTGGCTGCGTTGGGTCTTCATTGCTGCACGCGGGCTTTCTCTAGTTGCGGCTAGGGGAGGCTACTCTTCATTGCGGTGCACGGGCTTCTCATTGTGGTGGCTTCTCTTGTTGTGGAACACAGGCCTTAGATGCACGGACTTCAGTAGTTGTGGCACGTGGGCTCAGTAGTTGTGACTCTCGGGCTCTAGAGCACAGGCTCAGTAGTTGTGGCGCACAGGCTTAGTTGCTCCGCAGCAGGTGGGATCTTCCTGGACCAGGGCTTGAACACATGTCCCCTGCATTGACAGGTGGATTCTTAACCACTGTGCCACCAGAGAAGCCCTGAAACAGGCTCTTAGAGTTGGTTCATGGTCCATCTCTTTGAGCAAGTTGTCTCCTGTTTGGACTTGGAACTTAATCTCAAAGAAATTAGTATTTTGCATCAAAATTTTGGGAAGTTTTGCCAAGTGTGATTATGATATTACCCATGATACTGAATTGTTGAAAAACTTGCCTTTCTGTGCCTGATGTCTTTCTGGTGTTATTTGACCTATTACTAGTAGATTGGGGAGGAAAATGTCTGTTTCATCCAGTCACAAATCCCAAATGTATTTCATAGATTACTGAGGTAAGTTAAACATTATTATGTTTTCAGCTTTCATCTTACCTTCTACAATAGCCATTCAGTGGCTATTGTCTTGTTGCGGAGCATGGGCTCTAGGTGTGCGGGCTCAGGAGTTGTGGCTCTCAGGCTCTAGAGTACAGGCTTAGTAGTTGTGGCGTACGGACTTAGTTGCTCCGTGGCATGTGGGATCTTACTGGACCAGGGCTCGAACCCGTGTCCCCTGCATTGGCCGGCGGATTCTTAACCACTGTGCCACCACGGAAGCCCTCCCTGTGCTATCTTAATTCAACTTTTGAATATCTAATCACCGGGTATCCAGCAAAACTGAATTTTTTCTGTCACATTAGCAGTTTATTTTTTTCTGCCATATCTCGATCACATTATTTCAGTAACTTTTATTCAGTTGATTATAGCAGGATAAGTGAGTGGTAGGAAAAGGAAGATTGAGTAATTTGGGGTACCAGGAAATATCATCTTACATGCTTGGTAAATTGGATTTCTTTTCTTTTTTTTTCTTAACATTTATTTATTTACTTGGCTGTGCTGGGTCTTAGTTGCGGCACGGGGGTCTTCATTGCTGCATGCGGGAGCTTTGTTGCAGCATGCAGGATCTTTTAGTTGCGGCACGTGGGATCTTTAATTGCGGCATGTGGGATCTTTTAGTTGCGGCATGCAGAATCTTTAGATGCAGCATGTGAACTCTTTATTTGCGGCAAGTGGGCTCTAGTTCCCTGACCAGGGATTGAACCCGGACCCCCTGCATTGGGAGTGTGGAGTCTTAGCCACTGGACCACCAAGGAAGTCCTGGTAAATTGGATTTCAAATTTTTTACTTCCTTCCTGTTATAAAATTATACATCCATTCCTTTTGCTATGCAGCTTTTCAGTGGTTCATGGTGTATTTCCATGCCCTGTTGATGTTTTTCTTGGACTTGCTTGGGCCAGTAAAATATTAGTGAACAGAGGTTTTAAATATGCTCCTCTGATTTAACTTGGTCTCCTGCAGCCCTGTAATCTACCATGACAGGAGTGTGCCCCACATATTCACTGCCCCTTCAGTGACTAGGCCCAATATGAATGACACATTGGAATAGTTCTGAACTTGATAACCCAACCAAGATCAGCTGATCCACAGTCAATCTGCAGACTCATGAGCATAAAAGTGAATGTTGTAGACTACAGAGATTTTGAGGTTGTTAGTTACCCAAGAAAAACTGACTAATGCAGTCAAATTCTGTTAATGCATACCAGTACTTTTCTTTACTTGAAACATATATTTTTAGTTTTTTCTCTGTATTTATAGGGCAGAGAAGATAGAGGAAAATATTTTTAAGCAAAAAAGTAAACTAGGACATCTATACTGGACTAATTGCAGTATTATTCCTTAAGGAGTATTATTAGATTCTAAAATTATCAGCTGAGTTTTAACATTAGAACATTTCAAGTGAAAAGAGATACCTCACTAAATCAAATGCATTCTTCTAGATATATCATCTTTAAACAATCTAGTGCTGATTTTTCTTTAATTAGGGAATTATTACACTAATGACATGCCTCTTTGTAAACCTGTAAAATACTATAATTCCATATAAATCAGTCTCATGTCTATTCATGAAAGCCCAAAGATTAGAAATCTATTAAGAAAGAGACTTGAAAAATAGGTCTAGGAGATATAGTGTTCATCTGATCACAGTTCCAGAGAGAAAGAGAAGAGAACCGTTGGAAGAAAAGAATTGGTCAACATAGTAAAAGAAAGGACCCAGTGACTAATGAGAAATAAAAAGTTAAGACCTGTTCTGGTAAAATTTTTGAAATCCAAAGATAAGGAATAAATCCTAGATTTCTACCAACAGAAGTTCGGGGGAAAGATAATAGTGATCTGTACTATGGTAGTGATAGGAGAAATGAAGAGAACATGGTAGATTTGAACTCTATATGAGGTTGATAATCTGCAGAATAGCTATTGCATTTGTTGCAAAGGGATGTGATGGGAAGAAATGAATGATTACTAGTCTTCTAGTTCGAATAAATATGTGAGTAGGTGGTAAATACGTAATATTTTTTAATTGAGGTAATTTACCATTTTAACCATTTTAATGTGTACAATTCAGTGGTTTTAGAACATTTACAATGTTGTGCAACCATCACCGCTATATAATCCATCACCCCAAAAGGAAGCCCTGTACCTATTAAGCAGTCACTCCCCATTCCTGTAGTCACCTCTGGCAACCACTAATCTACTTTCTGTCTGGATTTGCTTATTCTGAACATTTCATATAAATGGAATCATACAACATGTGGCATTGTTTTTGTCTGGCTTCTTTCACTTAGTATAAAGTTTTCAAAGTTTATCAGTGTTGTAGCATCAATCAAGCCTTCATTATTTTTATTGCTAAATAATATTTCATTGTATAGATATACCACATTTTGTTTATTGATTCATCAGTTAATGACATTTGAGTTGTTGCTGCTTCTTGGCTATTATGAATAATGCTTCATGAACATGAACATTCATGCTCAGGTTTTTGCTTGAAAACCTGTTTTCATTGCCTTTGGGTATATACATAGAAGAGGGATAGCTGGGTTGTATGGTAATTCTGTGTCTAACTTTTTGAGGAACTGCCAAACTGTTTTATACAGCAGCTGTACCATCTTATATTCCCACCAGCAATGTATGAAGGTTCTAATTTCTCCACATCCTTACCAACACTTCTTTGTTGTTGTTGTTGTTTTATTAGCCATCCTACTGGGTGTGAAATGGTATTTCATTGTGGCTCTGATTTGCATTTCTTTAATGACTGATGATATGAGTATCTTTTTATGAGCTTATTGTCCATTTGTATTGTACATTTCTCTTTGGAGAAATGTCTGCTCAAGTTTTTTGCCTACTTTTAAATTTCATTGTTTCTCTTTTTGTGGTTGAGTTCTAGGAGTTCTTTTTATGTTCTTGATTCTAGACTCTTTTTTTTTTTAAGTTTTTTATTTTAAAAACTTTTTTTGGCCGTGCCATGCTGGCATGTGGATCTTAGTTCCCCGACCAGGGATTGAACCTGTGCCCCCTTCAGTGGAAGCACGGAGTCTTAACCACTGGACTGCCAGGGAAGTCCCCTCAATTCTAGACTCTTATCAGATAAATGATTTGCAAATATTTTCTCCCATTCTGAGGGTTGTCTTTTCACTCTCTTGATAGTGTCCTTTGATGCACAAATGTTTTATCTTCCAGTTTGCTAATTCTCTCTTCATCTGTGTCTAATCTGTTTTTTCAATCCATCTATTGAGTTTTTATTTTCATAATTTTAATTCATTGCTGAAATTCTAAACTTTTACTTTCTTTAAATATTAAGCATGTTAATTTTTTTCTTTTTACATAAGATGACACACAATTTTAATACAGCATTTGGTCAGTATTTCTCAATAGAAACTCTCAGCACTTTTGAGTCAGTGATTGACTGTGTCTAGGAGCCATGATGTATATTAGGTCTCCAGAACTTATTCATCTAATAACTGAAAGTTTTTACCCTTTGACCAACATCTCCTTTTGCCACCACCATTCTCCTCTCTACTACTATGATTTTGACCTTATTTTTTAGATTCCACATGTAAGTGAGATTACATAGAGATTATTTCTTTCTGTGTCTGGTGGCTTATTTCACTTAGCTTAATGTCCTCCAGGTTCATCCTATTGTTGCAAGTGGAAGGAGTTTCTTCTTTTTTAAGGCTGAATAATATTCCTCAGAGAGAGAGGGAGAGAGAGGGAAAGAGAGAGAGAGAGAGAGAGAGTGTGTATGTATGTGTGTGTGTGTGTGTGTGTGTGTAAAATCACATTTTCTTCATCCATCCATCCATTGACAGACACTGAAATTGTTTCTATATTGTGGCTACTTTGAATAATGCTGCAGTGAACATGGGAGTACAAGTATCTCTTTGAAATGGTAATTTTATTTCCTTTTGATATATACTCAGAAGTAGGTTTGCTGGCTCATATGGTAGCTCTATTTTTAATTTTTTGAGGAATCTCCATACTGTTTTTTGTAATCATTGTACCCATTTACATTCCCACCAACAGTGTATAAGGGTTCCTTTTTCTCTGCATCATTGCCAATACTTATTATCTTTTGACTTTTTGGTAATAGCTTTCCTAACAGGTGTGAGGTGGTATCTCATTGTGATTTTGATTTTTGTGATTGATGATTGTTGATGTTGAGTACATTTTCGTGTGCCTGTTGGCCATTCGTATGTCTTCTTTGGAAAATATTTATTCAGGTCCTTTGCCCATTTTTTAAAAAAATTATTTATTTATTTATAATTATTTTTTTGGCTGTGTTGGGTCTTCGTTGCTGTGTGTGGGCTTTCTCTAGTTGCGGTGAGTGGGGGCTACTCTTTGTTGTGGGGTGTGGGCTTCTCATTGCAGTGGCTTCTCTTGTTGAGGAGCATGGGCTCTAGGCACGCAGGCTTCAGTAGTTCTGGCTCGCGGGCTCTAGAGTGCAGGCTCAGTAGTTGTGGTGCATGGGCTTAGCTGCTCCGCGGCATGTGGGATCTTCCTGGACCAGGGCTCAAACCCATGTCCTCTGCATTGGCAGGTGGATTCTTAACCACTGCACCACCAGGGAAGTCCTGCCCATTTTTTAATTAGGTTTTTTGTTTGTTTTATTTTGCTATTGAGTATGAGTTCTTTACATATTTTTAGTATTAACCCCTTATCAGATATTATGGTTTGCAAACATTTTCTCCCATTCTGTAGGTTACCTTTTCATTTTGTTGATGGTTTCCTTTGCTGTGCAGAAACTTTTTAGTTTGATATAGTCTCACTTGTTTTACTTTTGTTTTTGTTGCTTGTGCTTTTGATGTCAAATCCAAAAAAAATCATTTTCAAGATGAATTTCATGGACTTTTCCCCCTGTGTTTTCTTCTAAGAGCTTTATGGTTTCAGGTCTTAGGTTTAAGTTTTAACCCATTTTCAGTTGATTTTTGTGTATGGTGTAGGATAAGGATCCAGTTTCATTCTTTTGCATGTGGATATTCAGTTTTTCCAATGCTGTTTATTGAAGAGACTATCCTTTCCCCATTGTATATTCTTGGTGCCCTTGTCAAAGATTAGTTGACTGTATAGGCATGGGTTTATTTCTGGGTTCTCTGTTCTGTTCCATTGATCTATGTGTCTGTTTTTGTGCTAGTACCAAATTGTTTTCCTACTGCTTTGTAATATAATTTGAAATTAGGAAGTGTGTTATGCCTCCAATTTTGTTCTTCTTGCTCAAGATTACTTGATTACGTTAGCTATTCAGAATCTTTTTTGGATCCATGCAAATTTTAGAGTTGCTTTTTCTATTTCTGTGAAAAAATGCCATTGGAATTTTGATAGGGATTACATTGGATCTGTAGATTACTTTGGATAGTATGGACATTTTAACAATATTAATTCTTACAGTCCATGAATACAGGATATCTTTCCATTTATTTGTGTCTTCAGTTTCTTCATCAGTGTCTTATAGTTCTCAATGTACAGATCTTTCACCTCCTTGGTTAAATTCATTCCTAAGTACTTTAATCTTTTTGGTGTTAAGCATACTACTTTAAATTCTGTGTCTTATTGTTCCATAGTCTGTATTCCCTCTGAGACTATTTATTTTGCATGGTCTTTCTGATTTGCTTTTTTCATGTTCTCTCTTTGTTATTGTTAGTTAAGGACCAGATATTGTATATGAAAGATAGTGGAAGTATTTTGAGATCTATGATGATGTTATCTTCTTCTAAGAAGATTTATGTTTGTTTTTGGCAGGGACTAGCAATCCAAGATTGCCTTAATTAAATTTTGTGGTAGACATTTGGAGCTGAGCTTCAGTCCTGTAAAGGCCAGTCTAGTTTTTTTTTTTGTTTTTTTTTTAAAATAAATTAATTAATTTATTTTTGGCTGCGTTGGGTCTTTCTTGCTGCACGTGGGCTTTCTCTAGTTTCAGAGAGCGGGGGCTACTCTTTGTTGTGGTGCGCAGGCTTCTCACTGCGGTGGCTTCTCTTGTTGCAGAGCATAGGCTCTAGGGTGTGTGGGCTTCAGTAGTTGTGGCATGCAGGCTCTGTAGTCATGGCACGTGGGCTCTAGAGTGCAGACTCAGTAGTTGTGGCACATGGGCTTAGTTGCTCTGTGGCATGTGGGATCTTCCCGGACCAGGGCTCGAACCCGTGTTCCCTGCATTGGCAGGCAGATTCTTAACCACTGCGCCACCAGGAAGGTCCCTAGTTTTGGTTTATACTCACTTCTGGAATGTAGCCCTTTGGGGTTCCAAACAAAAGTGTTGGAGTTTTACCAGCTCCCCCTTCGCAACTTGGTTCTCCAGCCATTCCAGTACTTGTCTTCCCAGCTCTGTAAAACTGTCAATGGCTTCTTAGCCTTTCAGATGCCACAAAGTAAAAAATGGCCCCAAATACCAGGTCTCAGTCTTCTCCTTGTAATTCTTTATCATGCTATTAACTCTCCAGTGCCTTCAGGAAGATTTTTAAAATGTATATAGTTGTAGTTTTCTTAGGGAAAAGTTGGTCTGAAGTATTTAATCTGCCATTACCAGAAGTAGAAGTCAACAGTATGTAAGTGGAAGTAAACAGCATATCATTTACTCTTTTTTTAAATGTTTGAGCAGATTCAAAAATCAGCATATAATGTTAGTCTTACCCATTTATATTTTCATGTACATTCTTGGAGAAAGAGAATAAGAAATAGAGTTAACAGTGATCCTACTAGGAATTGCACAGATTGGATTGTCAAGCAGGGGGATATCTTCTTTCATGTTTGTCTTCTCAGGGACAATTGAAGACCATTGCTGTAATCGTAACACTTGTTGCATTGTACTGTAATCATTTTTTATTATGACTACGTTTTTCATGAGACAGTGAGCCCCTTACAAGGAGGAATCCTGTCTTATTCATGTTCAGTTTCCTAGTGCTGGACTTGAAGTTAAGTACCCAGTTATGTAGAAATGAATCTGTGTGTTGGGAATTCCTTATTTTCTTTTCACAGTGAAAAATCAACATCAGTGTACACTGTGCTGAGTCATCCAAAAAGATAAATTTTAATAGAGAAGAATTTTAGTAGAAGAATATTTTCTCACCAGCTCTTTTCTCCCATTCTCTTCTGTGTAACAGGTGGCATCTCCACAGAAAGCGACTGTGCTTTTGAGCCAGACTACGCCGTCCCACCACTTGCAGTGAGTGAAGGTATGCAGCACATTCGGATTATGGAGGGCATGTCTCGCTCTCTTCCATCCTCCCCCTTACTCACACATCAGTCTATCAGTGTTCGGCTCCAACCTGTGAAGAAGTTAACTGGTAAGGACTTTACCTAAATTTAGTATATTTAACAGGAAACCTAACAGTATGGCACTCTAGGTCATATCAGATATGTTTATGTGCATCTCTAGGTTTTTCCTCTTTGGCCTTATTAATGTCACAGACTCTTAGAAAGTGGAGCTCCTACTGATTTTAGTTTAGGGAATTAGAATAGTGCTCCATTTGACAGATTGTTGTATTTATTTCCTAAATGATCCATCTGTTGTGGACATATTTTTCTAGGCTTTCAGGAAGTTTTCAGTTTTGCCAGAATATACTGTTGTTCTGATTGCATTTATCAGCTTGTTCATGCCAGATTACCAAATGGAGATATTGTAATTTTAGAATAATAAAAGCTTCATAGTTTAGCAAAGGTACATCAGTTTGAAATTCTGATTTGTATATTTCATACCTGTTTTTAAAAGCTGATCTAGATATTTACCTCTCCATGGTGCAGTACTCCAACTTGTTAGGATATTTACTATAATTCATAAGTTGTGGATTGACTTTAATATGATCTCACAGTATGTATTGTGCAGTCAGATCAAGTTGTTAGGTATGAAACTGTGTCTTGATTAAATGAACTTTTATCCCTTAAAGCTTTTTCAGGGAAGAAATTTTAATATATTAAATGATACTTATGTGCGAAAATATGTACACCTGGATCACTTTGTCCGGTTTCTTTTAACATTATTAGTTTATATCAACATCAGTAAGTTGACTGGTATTGAATGGATTATGAGTGTATGGAGGCAAGAAATGAAGTCATTCCCAAAGACTATATTGACTTCCTCCTATGTGTCTGGCATTGAGTTAGACAGTAGTGTTGATTATCGAATGACAATTCAAAAGAAAATAAGATGATAGAGGGGGAAATGAGATTTTTCAGACTCTTCCATCTATTTTGAATGAAACTTTTACAATGTTTATAATTTTCATTAAAATAATAGTATTTCTTTATTCTGTAGTTCCACAGAGCATAACTTATGCTTCTTTACAACCTGCACAAAGCATAAGTTATGCCTCTTATATTTTTTATTGTTTTTTTTAGGCATCTTCAAATGACTGAGTCAAAGTCTACTTTGATTCTTGGGTCATTAGGTAAAAATCAGTAAAGTAGCTTAATAACATTTTACTAAAATACTTATTCCTTCTGTTATCTGAAAACAGGGTAAGTTTTATGTGATTGGGCTTGAATAAAACTTTCAATGCTTAGAAATCCCTGCTTTTTCTTACAGTTTAAGGTATTATTGATTACTGAAAATACAGATAATCAAATCTGATGGCTGTGTAGTGATGTGCTTCATTTTACTACACATATTGGAAGAAATAGTAAGAAAAATTCAGTTTCCATATAGAAGTTAGCTGAATTGCCTGAGGTTTTAGAGATAGCACTTTCCTATCCCATTAGCCTATCCCAGTTTGAACTTTAACTTAAATAGACAACCTTTAGATGACCTAAAAGATAAATACATATACTAACAAAGTCAACAACATGCCTGATGTCACAGAGATAGTACAGGGAAGCAGTAATAGGAAGTACACTTGGTTAATTACAGGTATGAACTATTCAGTTTTAATTTTACAGTGCTCGAAGTATAATCATCCTCTCAAATAATTTTATTTACTGAAGAGGTTGTCAGAGGCCTAAGAATTTGAAGTTTGAGAATGCATTTTTAAATATCTGAATGAAAGAAATCTGTCTCCTGAAAGAGGATGCCATGAAAATTTTTCTGTGGCCAATTTTCTGCCAAGTGAATTAGATGATAAGAATTTTCTGGTTTAACCTGGAATGAAATTACTTTGAAATTTAAATTAAAAATATTATTTAGTAGATTATTCATCAGTTATCTTTCCTTTCCTAATTATATTTTGTTATAAATAAGTAAAAAGAACTTTGTATGGGAAAAGATTAACTGACCATAAGGAAATGTCCTTCAGAGAATGGTTCTTAACAAAATACATTAATTTAATATGGCCATTAGGGCTACACTTCCTAATTTATGCATTTCCATTCATTTAAACTTCCAACTACCTTATCCTTCTTGTATTCATATTACAACCAAACTGAATAAGTAGGGCCAGAATAGTTATTTTCTTCTGTTTTCTTTCTGACTTTCTAATATTTAGTCCCCTGTCTCTGCTATGGTCAGGGTAGTTTGCTCATTATTCTTCTGTGCTTTTCACTTAATCATTAAACAAATATTTGTTTAGGACCTACTATATGCCAGGCACTGCTATAGATACAGTAAATAGAGTAGAGGAAAAGACAGTTGAGGCTCCTGCCTTCAAGGTATTTATACTCCAGTTGGGAGGGAGACTGATAATAAACATATAACCAATAAATAAATAATTTTAGATAGTAACGAGTACTGTGAAGGTGAGAAAGACTGGGGTAGAGGTAGGTTCTTTCTATGAAGTGATCAAGGAGAGTCAGAGAAGGAGATATTTGAACTGAGGTCTGAATAACAAAAAGAAGCCAGCCATGGGAAGATCTGGGATCAGAGCCTTCCAGGCAGAGGGAACAGCGGGAACAAAAGTCCTAAAGCAGAAAGCAACGTTGGCATGTTCAAGTATTAGAAAGAAGGCAGGTGTGTTGTCAGCAAAATAAGTCAGAGGGGAGGGGAGTATGAAATAATTGAAGAGGTAGGCAGAAGCCAGAGTTTTTAGAATCATGGTAAGGAACGTACTCTGTAGGATTTTAAACAGAGCTGGAATGGGATGTAATATGATCTGATTTAGCTTTTAATCAGATCTTGGTGGCAAATGTGCTAAGAGTAGATAGAGTATGGAGATCTGGAGTATCCCATTAACCTTGGGTGTGTTTTCCTGATCTTTAATAGATCTTTAACTTCTAACAAGTTAGTAGAGGTTGAAAAGACAATTAATCTTTTTTTTTTGTTTTATCTTGTAAAACATAATGGAGCAACCTTTTCCTATTATTATATAACCTTTGTACTCTCAACGTATTTGTCTTATACACACAGGTGTATGTGAAGATCCATTTCCAAATACTTTGACTTCTCTTTAGTCTCGAGGGAGTGAGAATGGGGAAAGGTTTGCTCAAGAATAAAGACATGTAGTTTGAAGCTTGAAAACTAATTATATATATATTAACTATGTATATTTAGAATATATATAGCTCTGTCCTGTACAAAAACAAGTTACCATAAAAGTGATCAAGAGAGAAACAGGCTCTGTGGTCATACTGCTTGAGTTTGTATCCCAGCTCTGAGAAAGTCACGTTACTACTGCCTGCTTCTGTTTCTTCATCTGCAAAATGGGGTTAACAATACCTCCTACCTCATGGATAGTCAGGTCTATAACCCATTGATGGTTATCACATTGCTTAATACTTGATTAAAACTGTGTTTGGCAAATAATAAATGCTCAGAATGTGTTCGCTGTTATTTTTAACAAAATTGTTAAATTTGGTGAGAAGTTTTTAAAAATTTCTTTTAGCATTAGACACCAGTTTGGAACTTTAAAACTTTGCACGTTTTAAAAATTATACTTTTTAATGAGTAATAGTAATAACGATAATAATTCTCATTTGAGTGCCTGTTGTGTTGACATACACATGTAAACTCACGTATTCTTCACATGTATCTCAATTTTACACATGAATAAATTAAATCTTACAGAGGTAAAATGTCTTGCTCAAAATGATACAACTAGGAAACGGTCAGAGCCAAGATTAATACCTAGGCCTTTAAACCCTAAATGTGTCTCATTTTACCAATGAAAAAATTGAGGTTTAGAGAACTTAACCAACTCACCCAAGGCATCTGGTATATCGCTTAAGACATTTTTGTTAAAAAAAGTAACATAGCCAAATGGTTTAAGCCAATATAGGGAAACTAGAAGACCTAGAGGTTAGTCAAGCCTCAAGGTTCACTTGCTCAGTGGATGTTGCTCTGCACTGGGGGAGGCGTGGAAGAGAGTGTGCAGAGACATACCGTTGGCCCCAGTAACCGTGGTCATGGGATTGCCCCCGTTCTCTGGATTCTTACTCAGTGACCTTTTCCAGATGCTTTTGTTCATAATATCATAAAGCCCCTCAGCATACTTCTTAAAATATAGAGAATTGGGAGTGCCAGTAGTTCACTCATTCAACACTTAATGAATTTACACTGTCTGCCTACTATGTACACTGTAGGTTTAGTAAAAGTTAAAGTTTGAGTATTCATACTGTTAGTAGAGCTGTAAATTGGTACACCCTTTTTTTATTAAAGTTTTTAAAAATTTATTTATTTATTTGTTTATTTATGGCTGCGTTGGGTTGCTGTGCGCGGGCTTTCTCCAGTTGTGCCGAGCGGGGGCTACGCTTCGTTGCAGTGCGCAGGCTTCTCATTGCGGTGGCTTCTCTTTGTGGAGCACGGGCTCTAGGCACGCGGGCTTCAGTAGTTGTGGCGTGCGGGCTTCAGTAGTTGTGGCTCGCGGGCTCTAGAGCGCAGGCTCAGTAGTTGTGGCCACGGGCTTAGTTGCTCCACGGCATGTGGGATCTTTCCGGACCAGGGATTGAACCCATGTCCCCTGCATTGGGAGGTGGATTCTTAACCACTGTGCTACCAGGGAAGTTCCAGTACGCCTTTTTGTAGAACAGTTTGAAATATGTATCAAAATTGTAATGCACATAATCTTTGACACAACAATTTTATTGCTAAGATTGTATTTTATAAATAAATTTGAACAAATTTGAAATGTATATGTGTGTATGTGTATATAATATTGTTTATGTAGTAAAAAAATGAAAATCTAAATATCAATAATAGTAATCCACTTGTGTTTTAAAATGATATGCAAACATACACACATCACAGGTGTGTTCATTTGGTGGTGGAGTGGAGATATAATAGCTCTAACTCAAAAGCAGGAGGAGAATGACATGAATGTTGTTGTCTATCCTTCTATCATGTTTGTATTTTTATGTGTAAAACACAATGTATCTCATGAGGCAATATAACGAAATGGACCCTGACTGCCCTTTTCTAATTGTGTCAACTTGTGTAAAGTTGCTTAGTCTCTATACTTCAGTTTCCTTGTTTCTAAAATAAGAATAATAATAGTATTTACCTCATAGGACTATAAGAGAATTGGATGAGTTGGTTTGTGTAAAAGCTCATAAAACAGCGTCTGGCATAGAATAAGTAGTCCAATAAATGTTAGCAACGGTCATTATTATAATTTTAAAATAGATTTGGGTGACTTTCTGTCAGCTGTCAAATATGAATTCTGAGCCTTTGGAAGATGACCTTCAAGTAATTTATTTAATAGCCTTAAGTAAGTCCCTCTCCTGTTCTGAGGAGTAACCTTAAAATACTGATATCAAAAGGATTAGTATCTGGGAATACTAATTAGTATTATCCTCTGAGAAAAGATTTTTTGGCCTGATTTTTAAAGTATTTGCTACCAGTAGATTGTAATGACCAAGTGGCAATCCAATTTAGATGGTAAATAAGTTACAATAACCAGTCTGATCATGCTGCAGCCTAGTTATTTTAGATGCTAGCTAAGGCCAAAATATTATTTTAAAATACGTTATTAATAAAATGGAATCATTGACTTATTTCTGAGACATCCTGGAAAAATTGCTTACAGCTATTTTGACATTAAAAGGAGTCTATACATAGTCTACGTAGTCTGATATATTGTAGTGTACTTATGATATGTTCTTCACATAAGAATAATTATCTTACAATTGTTAGAAACACTGGAATTCAAGGTGTACTTTAGTAAATTTTATTAGAAAAAATACAGGGTTGCTATGAAGATTAAATAAGATTTCTTAAACATACAACCTAGCATGTAATAAACATTGATAAATGTTACTTTTCTTTTTTTAATTTAATTTATTTTTTATACAGCAGGTTCTTATTAGTTATGATAAATGTTAGTTTTCATTTTATATCTTGGATAAAGTGGAAATATAGTCTTGAGAAAATTATTGAAAAGCCAGTTTGGAAATGTAAAGAGCCTAGAGATCATGTTAGTCTTCACAGTTTGATTTATCTTAGTGTACTCATGCTACTGTAGGATAAGAGTAAATAGAGCTAGGGATTTATAACCAGGGAGGAAGATGGCAAGGGTGGCAGTGGATGGAAAATTACTAAGTGGAGACATCAAGGGTAGGGGAATTCTTGCTGAAGGCAAACCAGGGAATTAGATATCAGGTGTGGGGGGTTCTTGCTGAACTGACTTTGCAGAATTCTTGATACAACTGGTCTAAGCTGGGTGTAAGATAGGCTACAAGGATGTACTGTACAACATGGGGAATAGAGCCAATATTTTGTAATAACTGTAAGTGGAGTGTAACTTTTAAAAATTGTGTAGATAGGTAGGTAGGTAGGTAGGTAGATAGATAGATAGATAGATAGATAGATAGATAGATAGATAGATAGGGGGCTCAGAGCAGCCTGACTAAATTTTAGTTAAGGAGAGAGTCTTTGTCATTATGTATATTTTGAACACCTAAATGGCAACATACATTATCAAATAAAGAGTTCTTTATTTGATGTTTGCATGCGCTGAATTTGCAACATAATTAAATCTGCTCTTTTTAGATTT
Source organism: Balaenoptera ricei (assembly GCF_028023285.1). Classification (NCBI taxonomy): domain Eukaryota; kingdom Metazoa; phylum Chordata; class Mammalia; order Artiodactyla; family Balaenopteridae; genus Balaenoptera; species Balaenoptera ricei. The sequence continues at coordinate 15,591,795 of NC_082658.1, read as the reverse complement.
TTATAGGAACTCAAGAGTTTGTATAGAGCAAAAAATTTTCTCTTCTACTATTTTTTTTCATATTTAAATGGAAGTCACTCATACAGAGTAAAAGCATTGTTTATACCATTGTGGTATTTATAGTGGGATTATTTAAGGCAACTATAGTGTTGCTGTGTATATTCCACTGAAATACAGTAGTTCTGTCTTCCTACCTCTATTCAACCACTACTGGGTAAAGGTTGAAAAAAAATGCCAAAGTGTCCCTTGACGGAGAAAGAGCCAGAATCCTCTGGTAAGGATCAGCAGTGCCCAGGAACCTCTGGAGTCAAATACTCACATTTTAGGGTCTGAGTTGACTTAGCCAAGTATATGCAAGATTGTAAGAAACCATGATAGTATTTTTCAACAGAACTCTTATCAGTACCTACCTATGAGAAGTTGTTCTTTATAAACTTGTACTCAGTTTCCCATTTCCTTGTATCTCTCTAAATGGTCATTACCTCCTACAATGTATTCTTTTTTATTTGAAGACTAATATTTTCTAGAAGAAAATAGTGTCTTCCTAGGAAAGCTATAGAATATAGTACAAACGAGGGTAATTCCCAACAAGATGTTTTTATAATTTTCCCGTGAAACTGTTATTTTTAGCCTTCATCTGTGTTTAAAAAAAAAAAAATTCCTGAGAGGTGTTCTTTTCTTTGATGTAGAATTTAACTGGTAAGCAAATGAGCTGATCCCCTACTTTCTTTTTCTATCTTAGTAGTTGTTTGGTTAGGATCTCAGTTGTAGAAAACTGAGTTGCCTTGGCTAGTCTAAACAGAAAGACATTTAGTGAAGTGTTATGATAGCTTTCAGAATCTCCAGGAAGGCCTGACTGCAGCCAGAAACTCCACCACCCTACAATCCTAAAGGAACAACACAACTACCTCTATCACAGTTGCCCTGGAGGAACCAGATGTACCCTCACCTTAGTGTTTATCATATACTAATTGATTTCTTTTTTTCCAGTGTGCATATATATATGGTGTATGTATGTTCGAGTGCTTTTATTAGAAAACAAGAAGTACCGAAAGTAAATTTACTATTAATTTAACTCAAGGAGATAGAAGAAGTAAACATAAAACAAGTAATCAAAAAATTAAAAGCAAAAATGAGTAAAACTAAAAAACAAAATAAAAATTGTTGATCAGTGAAGCCACAAACAAGTTCACTGAAAAGATTAAGAGAGTAGAACAATCTTTGACAGGTATGATTTCCCACCAAAGAGGAAAAGAGGAGAGAGGAAAGTTAACATATAAGATACATAGAACAAGGAATGAAATAGCTGCTGATAATAATGTTCTTTACTGTAACAGAATATAGTATACAGGCTTATAGCAGAACAACATAAAAACTAGATTAATGGAAGAAAACAAACTGTAAAATTGACTCGAGTAAACTTAAAAATATGACTAGCCCAGTAACCATAGAAATCAAAGAACCCTAAGACTCAGCAGGTCCAGATGATTTTACAGGCAAGTTTTATTAAACTTTTAGGTAATAATAATACTAATAGTAATAATAGATAATGTATATTGAGCTGTTTCTCTGTTCTAGACGGTATGAAATGCTTTACGTAGTGAGCAGATTTAATTTTCATGGCAATCTTAAGTGGATAGTCAGTGGCTTCTATGTGAAAAATTTCAGTGATGGCAAGCTTTCTACTTTGTACTTAGCCTATTTTGTTGAATAGTTTTAACCATCAATTTTCTATTTACAATATTTCTATTATATGCAAATATCCTCTGTTGTTCCCACCTGCTAGTTCAAGTTCTGTTTATTTATGACATAAATGAACCTCCTCTTTCACATGGCAGTCCTTTATATCCTGGAAAGCCATTTTTCATATCTGCTTTCTCTAGCTTAAGAGACTTCATTAAGACCTGTCCAGCAAAGTGAGAGAGTGGCATGGACATATATACACTACCAAACGTAAAATAGATAGCTAGTGGGAAGCAGCCGCATAGCACAGGGAGATCAGCTCGGTGGTTTGTGACCACCTAGAGGGGTGGGATAAGGAGGGTGGGAGGGAGGGAGACGCAAGAGGCAAGAGATATGGGAACATATGTGTATGTATAACTGATTCACTTTGTTATAAAGCAGAAACTAACACACCATTGTAAAGCAATTATACTCCAATAAATATGTTAAAAAATAAATAAATAAATAAAATAAAAAGAATGGCTTTGAAAAAAAAAAAAAAAGACCTGTCCAGTATCGAGATGGTCCTAGGTCTATGTTATTTCCTTTATCTTCTAGTCTAGTAACTATATCAAAATGGACACGAGATTATTTCGGAATTACTTTCCTTTGTGACCCTTTCTTGAATCTTAGTGAACATTTTACCTTTTATGAAGGTTTTTTATAAACTATTTGAAATGCATATTTTCCCACTTTCTAGTCCTGTAGCCCTCCTAATTTCTTACGTGGGTTTACAGAGAATGCTATTAGTAGTTTCATGTTCCTGCCTTCATGTTCTTTTAGAACTCAAGTGTAAATTGTGTGGGCCTGGATTTCAAGTGTGTTTTTAAACTCATAACTTGGACTTCAGTGACTTAACAATGTTTATTCCACCCTTTTTAGTTTAAATGTAATTAATGGAGAAGATTAAAGCAGAAAAAGGGAGTAATTGTTCTATGTCTCTTGCTTGGAGGCAGGTTGTTGTTAACCACGGCAAACTTTGGAGGCAGTTATACTTGTTATGCAGGGTTCAAGCCCTTACTCTGCCACTTATTAGCTGTATGACCTTGGTCAAGACACTTCAGTCCTCTGAGCATGTTTTCTAATCTGTATTATAATATTATTATTATCATTGTTCAAGGCTACTTAGTAAGGTACAATCTGGTAACAATCACTAAGAGGAGGTCTAAACAGACCCTAAACATTAGGGTGATCAGCAGTATGTAACTGGTGGTGTGAACAGGAAAAGGGTGAAACCTGTTAATCCAAGGGAATCTTGGGACAGACAGCAGACACAGTTCCAGGGGGGGACAAGTGGTTAATATTAAGGAAAATGTTTAACAATGAGAACCCATCATAAAGCAATGTTTTGTTGTCAGCAGATCTTTATGGAAGAATGATACTGATATATCTATAATGTGGCAGAGTTAAGGCTCAGAACTCTAGGCCCAAAAGAACCAATAGTGCCATACTGGTCAAGAGCCCAGCCTTTCCAGTTGGACAGAGAACCAGGTTAAAATTCCACACTCATTCATTTGTAAGCTGTATGTCTGGACAGATGAATACTTTTTGAGCTTCTCTTTCCTCTATAATATGTATAGTAGGAAAAATAATGCCTTAGGGCTGAGAGGAATACAGAAATGTTTGTATAGAGTTTCTCTATGTTCCTAGCATTACTGTGTCAAACATTTAAGTATGATTTGACAGTTACTACCATGAAGCTCTGTTACATTCGACACTACACCCTGGATGAAATTCTCAATATTTGAAAGAGCCTAAAAGAAAATATACATTTACTTGTCATAAAATTATATAGGCTAGCTTATTTTGTTTTGGATGAAATTATATCACCTTTCTGTGATCAACTTATATTTATTTGAAACTCCATTTAATTGTTTATTATATCTCTGTTTAAATTAATAAATAAAATTTTTGACAGATAAAACCTTTTAAAATTTAAGTCTATATGGGAGGAAATAATAAAAGGAATCCTAAGAGGTGAAAAAGTTGGCAAGTACTTGGTTGATAATCTCTGATAACCTTTTGAGCTAGTGTGTGGTGTTTCTAAGAGTTGAATATCACTTTTAAAGATGGCAGTGAAGTTTACAGAAAAAAAATTCTTCATTGTCCATCCTTCCTTTGTGATTTCCCCAGAAAACTCACCATGATTTTCTGGCACAGTTCCTAGGAAGTCTATTTTTAAAGTTAATTGTCCCTGTTTTCCCTACTTATCTACCCACTTGCTATGGAATATGAGCAGTTCAAAAAGTGTCAGATATTGAATGTAGGTACTAAATAACGTTGGTCATCAGTAATACTCTTCAGTCACAAAGCATCATAAAGGCAAATAAGTAAATATCCATGATTCAAAGGAAATCCTCTTAGTGACTCTCCAAACAGGAAGTAAATTATAGTATGGGATTATATAAAGCTTAGCATAGAATATATATTCACATTATAACAGTGCTTATTATAATGCTAACCCATGTTTTTTTTTCTCATTATAGAATATTATGTGCCCTAAATGATGTATTCAGCTTGTAAGAGTAATAAATTCACGGCATGACAGAATACTCCCTCTTTGATGAACATTTTAAACACCAGAGGGCAGAGTGTTCCAAAGGACATTTTCTATTATCCCATTATCATTCATTCTTTCATGTCATTGGCTGCATTTAAAAAAAGTAAGAAATATGGCCATTTGAGAATCACCTATGTATCTGAGTGATCTGTTTTGTTTAGACAACATAATGAGCAGTGTTCTGATACATGCTAGAGTTGGTTAGTCCACATTTTCCCTCCTTTTCTAGTTAAAGTCTATATTTCTGGCTTCTGAAAGCGACTATTTTTTTAAGTCATATGTACATCTATATCATTTAGTGAGTTTCATAAATTGAAGATTTATTTAGTGAATTAAGTAAAGTGAGAGAAAGGTAATCAATAGGTATGTCTTGTAACTCACATGCCCTTTTATGTTCTACTTATCCATAAAAACATTCTGAAAGAGCCACCTGCCAGCTAATGATCTTTTTCAGCTATTGGGATTGTAATGTAGAGATAGCATCACATACATTTGAGGAAATTTTATTCAGGTCTTAGGTAATAAAGTCAACATATCAAGTAAAAACTGTATATAATAAAAATTATCCTCTGAAATCCCTTAAGAGGATAATTCACAGCATTCATTAAACAGAAATACTGCTTTTCAATATGTCCAACCCTGCCAGTTTTTTAAACTCTTTTACTGACCACCAGATGAATAGTTGGCTCATGTGTAGAGACCACATTATATGATTTTTAAGAATATATTTCTTTCTCTTCTCGGTTAGTCATCACTCTTCTCTTGGAAGTTGAAGTCCTGATCTGGAACAGTAGCCATTCCTGGGAAAGGAAGAAACCAAAATTAGAAATTTGGCCAAAGCTTGAATTGCTATAATAAGTAGGATGGATACTTTCTTACTTCTGTGCCAATAGAGATTTCATATATTCACCTCTTCATAAGTATTACCCTACCTTTAAGCACTATAGAGTTTAACACTGATGATTACTCCTTAGAGAAAGCTTATAAAGGGAGAAGACTGGGAAAAGAATAAAAAGAATATAAAACTCTGTGTAAGGTTTAGAATGACTTACCTAAATTAATCATAAGGGAGTTAAAAATTAGTAGTCAGGGGAATAGCTTAGTCTCTTAAATCTCTTTCTACCCTTACCTTAAGTTAAATCCAATTTTTAAAAAAACAAAAACCAAACCAAACCTATGTGCTTTGTCTTTTAAAGTATCTTAACCACGTCCTCATCTCAGTCAGCTCCTACAGAGCATAAGCAACATTAAAATGAAAGCCAGTGGAAAAATGATTTGTTGTCCAAGTTTGCATTTTTTCCAGAATTATTCTGGAATCCATCTAATGCATGGATCAGCTCAACTTGATTTGGGGGAGAAGGGAATTTGCCCTCTTTTTCCTGAAGTATTGAGTTTTTGGTATTCTAGAAGACACAAAGAGAATTTCCCTGAAAAATAACCATTGGGGCAAGAAAATATTTGATTAAAAAAAAAAAACTAGATAGATTAGACTATCAGGGAAACAGAACAGAGGTGTGCTGTCCATAGAATTTTCAAATCTAATGTAAATGCTCATTTTTAGGTTTGCCTTACAGTTTTCTAGTTAGGTGAGAGAAAAAGTAATTGAAGATCATTTGAAACAAGTTTCTTTGCATGATCTTTAGTATTACCGTTCTATAGAAATTGCTTATACTTCTGTATCTCCAAGTTATCATTTTCTAAAGATGTTTATAAGTCATGTTGGGGCAGTAAAATTACTTTTACATGATTATCTTAAATACTCCTTTAACACTAGTCTACAGAATCTCTGTTTACTATAATTCTAAAATGGTGCAATATGTTGACACCAAATATTCAGTCAAACATAAAACTAGGGGCTTCCCTGGTGGCGCAGTGGTTGAGAATCTGCCTGCCAATGCAGGGGACACGGGTTCGAGCCCTGGTCTGGGAAGATCCCACATGCCGCGGAGCAACTGGGCCCGTGAGCCATAACTACTGAGCCTGAGCGTCTGGAGCCTCTGCTCCGCAACAAGAGAGGCCGCGATAGTGAGAGGCCCGCGCACCGCGATGAAGAGTGGCCCCCACTCACCGCAACTGGAGAAAGCCCTCACACGGAAACGAAGACCCAACACAGCCAAAAATAAACATAATAAATAAATAATAAATAAAAATTTAAAAAAAAAAACAAAACATAAAACTAGCCTGAAAAAATATTTACTCTTTTAGGCTATTTTCCATGTCTATTGAGTTCTATTGAAATCCCTTTTTCCTTTTCATCTTTGCTATTTTGCTTAATTAGGTATTTTTAAATAAGATGACATAGATTTTTAGAATTTCAAGCCTTTGCATTACATTATTTTATTTTATTTCCACAGTAGCTTTAGGAAGAAAGTAGAAAATATGTTATTACCCATACTTTACTTATGAAGAATTTAAGGGTTGGAGTTAAGTGACTTACCCAGGGTATGTCTAGTAAGCAACTGAGCCATTATCACACCTACAATCAAAAGTCTAGCCAAGTGCATGTCCTTCCTACTACATTGCAGTCCTTTTTATTCACATTTTACTGAGGTTATCATCATTTAGGGAGAGTAATGCAACATAAATCTATGACTAACAAATATATAATTATACCAGAATTGTTATTACAGTGGTAATGCTGCCCACATAAGAGAACAATATAATTAAAAAATTACCTAATTGTTTTGCTTTCCTTTGTTTGTGAACATTTCATTAAATATGTGGTGATGGGAAAGAAACCCACACTGATTAATATAGAACAATTCCATATAGAATTGCCCTATCTAAATAGATGAATAGTACCAGTGAACCATGCTTCAGAAGCCTAGTGAAAGATTTTTTTCTCAAGTCAGTTCAGAACGATGTCTACAATACTGCAGAGGGAGTGCCGTTACCACTGCTAAATCCATGCATTGACACTTTCCCTAGCTCCCCCTTCTCCCATGGTTCTTTTTTGAAACTATTCTGCTGTCCAGTGAAAGAGAAGGGACTCTTCTGGATTCCAGGGAGGTGAGGAGAAGCTATGACAGGAGAAAAGTTCTCCAGGCCTTGAAGGGAAAGTTCATCAGAAGCATGGAGTGGGCTAGTAACCCTTTCTCACCAGCGACTGACACAAAGAATTTCCTTGATCACACGTGAAGGCTGTGAGCATTTTCAGGGCAGTTAGTGTCTTTTGTACCTTTCTGCATGTGTAAGGAATATAGGAGGTAGTATACCTCTCTTTGAAATTGAAACCATTGCTATTATATCAGTCAGTTGATGGTTCTGCAGTTTTGGTCTATCTGATGATCCATCTGAATGAAAGGCATTTAATCAAGTTTTTAACATCTCTATTTAAAAATAAATTTTCTGCTGTCTCACATTTTAGACAGTTCCTTATTTCTCACTGTCTAATTTTACCATTTAACCCAATAAACTGTGACGATATTACAGGCACATATTAGCTTGCTAAAGTATTATTAATCTTTTCAGAAACCTCAATATGCAGTTTTTTGTTAGTGTCTTATTTAGTTTTTTTTTTTTTTTTTTGCAATATACACATAGTTCTGATTTAGGAATTCAGAAGAGTAAAATCTAAGGAGAAATCAGTAAGAAAGGAGTTTATAGCTTTAAGGCATAAGGAGCTTACAGCTTTTTAATATAAATTGTTCCCAGAATCCATGTCACAGCTCCTTATATGGTGCTGCTTTTTTCCCTTCGGTTGCTATGACAACAGCAGCACTGCACCATTCATCAGCTCTGGACCTGGGCTGCATTGCTAGCCTTCCGTGTTACTCCTGAATGTTAAGAACATCCGTGAATCATTCACTATGTTAACGCTGCGCCATTAGAAACCCAAGAACCAGTTCTTCCAGCATTTTGCTCTAACAGAAGGGTAAACTAAACTGCGCCACAGAGGAAAATTGTATAAATATTTCTTTTTTCCTAAGGGAATCTTACAATCTATATTTGCTGCAGTATTCTGAAAGGATAAGCTCATGTCAAGCAGGCTAATGAAAAGAACTCGTCTGTGTAATCTTTCTTGAAATCATTAGCTGTTCAAAACAAATACCACATTGCATCTCTGGATACAGAAAGGAGCAGGTGATGTTGTTAGGGGTTCTAAGGTCCTTTGGGAGCATCACTTGTGCTTTGGGACCATTACCAGCATCTGCTATAAGAAGTATCACCTGTAACACACAGTAAGTTCTGAGCAGTGTGAATTGCTGGCTGGGGAAGATTAAAGTGTGGATCGTTATTGACGTGTCAGCTCTGGTAACAGCACGACCGGTGAATAAAAAGAAGCCTTTCCGGTTTTCAGGAGACAAGACTATATAGTATTGACTAATGAGGAAGAAAAACTAAAGCCTGTGAGTATGAGTAGAGTATTTGTATATTACATGGATTTCTGAGCTATGAGGCCTACTTTGAGCTTTGTAGAAAAGCAAACGCCACCTAAGAGAATTTTACACTTAGTTTTCAGGGAAGCCATTAAGAAATGTCATTAGGTACATTTATTTAATTTTTAATTGTGTTTGTTTACTTGTGTGTGTGTATATATGAATCTTTTAAAGTGTTATACTTTTAAAAATAATATTTCATTGTAAAGAATGCTGTTTAACTCAGTGTTTTAATGAAATGTGAAGGTCAGATTGCTTTTTTTGTTAGATTGTGATTCCAGAATAGATTTCTACTTCCTATTGCAATATCCTTATAAGTAAAATACATTAAAAAAAATAACAGTATGGAAAACCAGAATTTTGTAAGCATATTTCCTTAATACATCAAATCTTACTTTTTTCATTAACTGGAGTGCTTGCAGATGGATGTTCTTGCATAGTTTAAGGACTTTTTTTAAACTTAACATTATTTGCTAGTTATGTTGATTTATATTGTCTGTTTTCCCAGGTGAGAAAGGTGAATTAGAGATTTACCATTCTTACTTGTATTTTTAGACCATTTGGTAATTATCAATTTAAAAGAAATTGAATTTATAGATTACATTTTCTCAAAAGACTCTGTCCATTTTCTGGCTTTTAATTATTCTTTCTTTTTAGTTCTTCAGCTAACCATGGTAACTTAGAAATGTACTAAAAGTAGGAACTTGATTTTTCAAAATTAGAATATTTAGACTGATCTTCAGCCACCTCACAAAAGAAAAAGGCATTTCATCTGGGCTTATTCTTGTAGTTATTTACCTTCTTAAATTGTTCTTCTTAAATACATGTTCAGAGTAGATAGACTTCAGGGACATAATTTAGATTAAATTACTATAAATTTACTTGTAAATTACTAGTGTTTGCCATTACTATATTTTGATTTGTATTCCTTCTTCCGTTTTTGAGATTTTCCCCTATAGAGCTATACATATGATTTTGCGCAATGTTTAAGAAACCTTTAAATAGGGAGAATTAATATATTAAAGGATAATGAAAGTACTAATCACTTATACTTACTGTCATTTCTGTCATTAGTAGTAATATTTTACTTTTACTTGAAAGCCTATAATTAATAGATTAAATAAATCGATTCACGTTTTAACCATTGCCATGCAAGAAAATATGAATTTTAAAATTTATGTATATTTAATAACTGTGTACATTGTAAGTTAACACTCCTTTTTGACTAATCTATCCTCATAAGTATACAAAGGATTTTGTATTCCATTATCTCTGAAACTATAATTCTTATTAATAGTAACAAAGACTGATTTGGATTTTTATTTTGTCTGCATTGGGTCTTCGCTGCTGTGCACGGGCTTTCTCCAGTTGCGGCGAGCAGGGGCTACTCTTCGTTGCGGTGCGCGGACTTCTCATTGCGGTGGCTTCTCTTGTTGTGGAGCATGGGCTCTAGGTGCACGGGCTTCAGTAGTTGCAGCACATGGGTTCAGTAGTTGTGGCTCTCGGGCTCTAGAGCACAGGCTTAGTGGTTGTGGCGTGCAGGCTTAGTTGCTCCGCGGCATGTGGGATCTTCCCGGACCAGGGCTCGAACCCATATCCCCTACATTGGCAGGTGGATTCTTAACCACTGCACCACCAGGAAGTCCCTGATTTGGATATTTTTAATTAGGATAGTATTTTTAATATCAGATTTATTCATTTTAAAGTAATCTTTCTTGGCACATCCTGTGATTTTTTTTTTTTTTAATGTTTGGGTCCTTGCCTAACGTATGTATTCCTAAAAGGTTGTATATAAGTATATTTGTTTGCAAATTGTCTAATTTAAAATCCACTAGTGAAGCTTCCTGTTTTGAGAGATTCTGCCGTTAAGTTGATTAGGTGAATCTGTATATCATATCCTAGGTTTTCTTAAAGAGCCATCCAGTTTATTTCAGTATCTAGGGATTCAAGTTGCAGATTTAACTGGCAGCATTCTGTGAAGAAATTAAACCTCATGCTTCAGACTAAAGTATAACCTCTCAATTTCAAAATAGTTTGACATCTTCAGGTTTACTTTCTGAAATCCTTTAGTGTCTTTACAATATTTTTCATATAACAGATAACTGGGTAAAATCTTAGTTCGAAGTAGGCATTGCTTTCATTTGGGGGGAAATGTGCTAGTGAAGAAATAATACATAAAATTTATAAATATAAAAGGCTTAGGTTTCTTCCCTAGTTTCCATTAACTAAAACTTAAATTTGTCATCCTAATACCACTTCTGAATATCTGGAAAATTGTTAGTACCACTAATAAGCTTTTACTAGGAAATAGGTGCCTAATTTCTCTCAGGATCTACATTAAGATTGAAAGTCTCATATTGGTGATAAATTATTTTAAAAGAGTGATTCCTAGTTACTGTTTTCTCATGGACATCAGTCATAATATATCTATGATAAATGTGTCTTCTTTACACTCCAACGTTATATAGTAAGACATTCTAACCACTTTTGTAAGCTCTGCAGCTTGGGACATGTTTACCTCTCTAAAGTTTCTCTTTTATAAAATTAATGAAATAATGCCTTTTGTAGTGTCATTGTAGGCATTAAGAAAGATAATATATATGTGAAATATCTAGTATAGTACTTAGCACAAAGGAAACATTTTCTAAGTAATAATTCTCTACCCTTCCTCTCCATTGTCCAAAAGTTCTTGGACTTTTCCCTGGGAGTACCTTTAGGGCCTAGGAATTTGAATGCATACCAAAAGGGTATGCGATGTAGCCTAAAGAGACATCCAAAAGCAAATCTGGAAATTTCTTGGAAGTCTCATGTTTCCCCTTTTAAAATAGTCTACGTTCTATATTTTTTTTAAATCATAAAAATGTTTCCCCAAAAAATCTTTGAGTAAAAGTCAACTTTTCAGGAAAATATGCCACATTTTCTCCTATAAATTTGCACCAACATACTACTGCCTATCCTTATGAATTCCCAAGTTTAAGACATACTACTCAGATCTCTGGGTCTGGGTATCATTTTTTTTTTTTAAGATTTAATTTTTATTTATTTTTGGCTGCGTTGTGTCTTCATTGCTGCACACGGGCTTTCTCTAGTTGTGGCGAGTGGGGGCTACTCTTCACTGTGGTGCACGGGCTTCTCATTGCAGTGGCTTCTCTTGTTGAGGAGCACAGGCTCTAGGCGCACGGGCTTCGGTAGTTGTGGCACACGGGCTCAGTAGTTGTGGCGCGCAAGCTCTAGAGCACAGGCTCAGTAGTTTGGCACACGGGCTTAGTTGCTCCACGGCATGTGGGATCTTCCTGGACCAGGGCTCGAAGCCACGTGCCCTTCACTGGCAGGTGGACTCCCAACCACTGCGCCACCAGGGAAGTCCCTGGGTATCATTTTTTAAGAAATAAAGATCCTTTATTAAAAGACACGTGTTTCTCTGGAGAAATAGATTGAGAATCAAGAGGCAGGGATGAAAAATGAATCTGGTAAAAGCTGAAAGGCTTATTACTCAGTTCAAAAGAGCGAGCAGTGGTATGGAGCTGGGTCAAGCTGTAGTGGGATGAGAAAGGAATACCTTCATGTCAGAAATGAAGAACGGTGATGGAGGAACTAACAGTTTTAGCATTTTTAAAACTGTGAGAAGTCCTGAAATAAAGCAACCTATTTTAACTGCTTAACCTAGCATCTCTAAAACTTAAATCAGGCCCCCTTACACAACTCCTGCAAACTCATGTGCAACAAATAAGTGTTCTAAGGAGTATGTCTAAGGAAATAAGTGACCAAAGGAAGTTATGTCATTCAGAAGGAACGAAGAATGGATAACCATACAGAACAAAGTATGAAAGCAATCACCTGGGCATTCCAGACAATTATGGGAAAGTTACTTTACTCAAATTCCCCAGATAAGTTGTGCTTTAATATTCTAAAGAATAGTATGTTTTGTTTTGTTTTTTTAATGAGAGAAAAGGTTGTATTTATCATGTGGATTAGAAAGTGAAATGATAAATAAAGTGACGAATTAAAACTTGAAACAAGAGTGTACAGGACACATTCAAATGGTAAATCAGTTTGTGTGGACAGAGGTTTTGTAAAGGATGATGTGGAAGAGAAAACTGCGACTGGATCGAGGAGGCCTTTGGTTTGGGGCAATGGTCAACTAAGATGGTAGCAGTGGAAAAGGTACAAAGAGATGAAGATTTTGAGAATAAGCAAACTGGTGACTGACCAGTTACAGAATCCAGGAATATGGAAGATCTGTCCAAGATGAGTCCAAGACTTTAAGAATGGGAATTGGTGGCTTTATTAATAGGAACAGAGAGATTAGGACAGCTGGTTCTGAGAGAATGAGACACATGGAGTTCACGGTGATAGCAGAATATTAGAGTGGCAATGCAGTTTCAACACTTAACAAGAGTAAGGTTTTAGGATATAAATTTGGAAGTTATATCCATAGAGAGTACTTACAACACTAAGAATAGGTAAAAAAAAAATCTCTTAATGAGAATAGAACAAATAAACAGAAAAAGGTGGCAAATGAATATTTTATGAGCATTTACCAGGCATTATCACTTTAAGTCAGTTGAGCTTTTCAGTAGCAGTTTGAATTATCATGGCCGTGATCTTTTAGATGAAGAAAACAAGACCTAATCAGGTTAACCATTAAGCAATTTAGGCGTAAGAGATCAGGATTCCAACTTAGGTCTTTCTCTAACTATAGTTCCTACTCTCGGGAGTCAAGACGTAAACCTTAAGAAATATCCCATTTAAGGGACCAAAAGAGAAAAACCCATGTTAAAAAGACAGATATGAATAAACAGTAGTCTGAAGGGTGTTGGGAGAACCACGGTGGTATAACTATTACAGAAGCTGAGGTTTGAGAGGGTTTTAGGGAACATTTAGTCACTATTTTCAAATTCACTTAGAGGTCAAGAATACAGGTTCACATGGGACCATGAATATATTGTTTCTATGTGATCTGCTTTTTGCTTTCCTGAGCTGTAGTCCAAACTCTTAGCTGCAGTGGTCTGCATTAGGTAAACAATTGTATTCTATTTCATTAAAGAGGAGAAAGGGGGAAAAGCTACATAACAGAACAGGTGGAAGTGGAGCTGAGGGAAGGAAGCATCTAATGAGAAACTCACAGCCGAATACACTTTTAGAGTTCTGGTTGTTTTTTGGTGTCTATAATATATAGTCACATATAGGACTCTTCAAAGCTTTTGAAGCTAAAATAAGTTTCTCTCCATTTAACATCATTACCCCAATAAATATCCCATTTTTTATTTTAACATAGCTGAAGCTATCCCTAAAGCAAGATGACTGTTTTCCATTAACTCCTGTGACATGGTGTAGTAGTTCAGGTTCTGCCACTTAACTAGCTTTGCGATCTTGGATGTGTTATGTAACCTGTCTGTGTTTCAGTTTTCTCATCTGTGAAATAGATATATAACAACTCCCATAGGGTTTGTAAGGATTAAGTGAGTTTTTACAGGTAAAATGCTTACACCAGCCTCTAGGAGATAGTAGGTACTCAATAATAGTGATTGATGATGATGTCACTTATTGGCAATTTCAAGACCCTATTTCTCTCTTTCTGTACCTTTTTTACTTTTCCAGTTTTTCCTTTGATGTTAAGGGAAACTGTTTTCACTTTTACTTGTTAGGTTAAGTTTTTAAAGTGAGCAGAGAGTATTTAAAGAGCAGAAGGTTTAAAGCGTAATTGAATTTAGAAAACATCTTGCTGTTACGAGCAGTGGGTACTGGTGTTGACTTCTCTCTGTAATGTTGATCCAGTAGCCATTCATGTGTGGAGTATTTATTATGAATTTATATTACTTCCAGTGAAAACTGGGTTTATAGTCAAAGAGAAATGACTGAGAAGTGTATAATTTCCCCTTCTTTGTTTAATTTAAAAGAACCCCCTTCCGAAAAAGTATGAATAAATATGTTGTATTATTATGATATGATGGCAAACTTAGAATTATGGTAAAGTTATACATTCAGTGTACAGTGGGGTTTTCCATTTTAGCATTTATTACACTGTAAGTTTTAAATTATTTAGCAATGTAGTTTAGTATAAAGGCTGTCTACCATAGTTTGTGGACTCTGGAGCCAGACTAATTGGATATGAATCCTGACTGACACTTACTAGTTCTGTGTCCTTGGGCAGGTAATTTAACCTCATCTGTGCCTCAGTTTCCTCATCTATAAAAAGCAGCTAATAATAGTATCTACTTCATAGGTTTATTGTGAGGATTAAATGAGTAAAATACTTTGAGCAGTTTCAGATCATAATTGCTCAGTCTTTGTTAATTTGTTATTAGTTAGTATGTGTGTAATTTATCTCTTATCTCCTTACAAGGCAGAAACAGTATTTATCCTCTTTATTATTATATCCTCAGTCTTGAGTGCAATGCCTGGTACATAGTAGATATTCATAGTAGATGTTCAGTACACATTTGTTGATCAGTAAAACATTGAGGTTACATAGGGCTTCAATAATGTTCTTCGCTTGAATACTTTCAGCCAAGCAGACCAAAGCAGATAACCCTCATATAGTGTTAAGAGCCTTTGCTCACTGAGGTTTTTTTTTTAAGTGAAATCTTGAGAATGCTCTACTCACCCTTTTGTTTATTGATCACAGCTGTGATGGCAAACATTTTTAAACTGAGGCTAGAAGTAGGTATGACAAATGAGTGAGGTTCCTCCTCTCCTCCCTCATTCTTAGGATTCTCTGTAGACCTTGTAATGCCTAGAAAAGGAAGAAATAGCTTTCTCCATGCCAATTTTGACCTGGTTTAAGAAGTTCTTACTGAAAAGTTGCCCCAACATATGAAGTCAGTTTACCAAGGCCCAAGGTTGGGAACATACTGCAGGTATGACAGAGTTTCTCATTTTTAAGTACCTAAAAAGGTCAGATTTAACTTGGCAAAACTGAAATTAAAGTTGGCTGTTATTTTCTTATTCTCACCACTAGGTCTTCTCTACTGTGTTTTGGAATTCTCTTCATTGTACCAGATGCCTAGTATTTGCTACTCTCCCCCATTCTGAGGATAAATCATTGCTTTAATGAACAGTTTTTTTAGACATGTCAATATCTAATCTATTTAGCTTAGGTTATTTTAAACAATATTTCATTTGTCTATGCAATGTGACATTGAACCGTGGACTACCTCTTCTAATTCAGACTTAATTTTAATTTAATTTAAATTCTAATTAATATTTCCTAGATTATTTATGCCTTGGATTTTGAAAAGGAATATTTTTGGTCAACATTTATCTGTCTGAAATGGCTTTGTTTTATGTTTGTAGTATTGCTTTTGACCCTTTACTTCTCAAATAGTTTATTGTTAAGAATATAGCTAGTAGAATGTCACAAAAATAGTATAGTTTTAGAGAATGAAATATGACAAAGTGTAAACAGCTCCCTCTGTGGGAATCTATTCATGCTTTAATTTCCCACTCCATCACTGTTTAGGTCATCACTGTCCTTTTAATTATGGACACTGGCTCTCATTAATCACCATAGGGGATTGGCAGAATTTTATACTCTGTGTTTTATTTCCAAATCTCAGTCTTGATAATTGGTGCCTTACAGGCATGGTGACATCTGAAGATGTTCAGTTAGGCATCTGAGTCCAGTCTTATGTTTTCATCTGCATTCTGCATATAATCATGCCCCAGGCAGGGTAGATTAGCTCTACCAGTTACAGGAGATGCTTTCTTAACTGACCTTCACCTAACCACTTGCAGGATTAATGCTCTCCATCCTCTTTTTGACACTTACTGACGGTTGCCAGGACAAGGTGGATGTTATAGGCCAGTAGGCTACCTTCTGATATACCCACGTACTTCTGTTATCCCTGTAGTGGCATGTGCTTACTGAGAGGCAGTTAAATTAATGCCCATTTTATGTCCTATTATGATAATATAGTTAAATATATATATATTAACTAATGAAATACCAATGCAAGTAGGAGAGCATTTATAAAGTTATTGTTCTTAGAAAAACTATGTTAAAAGCTTGGAAAAAATCAATTAAAACGTCAGTAAAGGTAATTTGCTAAAAAAAAAATGCTATAATGAATTAGGGTGAAAACACTACATGGGGGATAAGATTGTTAGTATTTAAGGGTAAAAATTTATAATGAGTAGTAAATAAGCCATGGAGATCTAATGCACAGTATAACGAATATAGACAATAATCCCATACTATAATTACATAATGTGATAAATAACACTACATCAGCATATTACAATATATCAGTATATCAAAATAACATGCTGTGCACCTTAAACTTACACAGTGTTACATGTCAAATTTATTCGGTTAAAAAAAAGCACTTTAAAAATCCACCTATACTTAGGTTGTCTATGTTTTTGTTTTATTTTAAATGAAATGAATAGAATACATTTTAGTGCAGTTTATGCCAGAAAGAAAAATTGGAACTGATATGCAAACAAGAAGATCTTGGCTTTACATTAAAAGTTTGATGAATAAATGTACTTACATATTAAGTTAAAGAGCTTCATACATACATCATTTTTGTCTCTTCCCACTTCTTCCAAGATTTTTGATAAATTGATCAACTGCTATTCCCTATCAGGGTAGGAAGAGAGAACTTCTAGTATATATATCACCATCATATTTTTTGAAAGCCCTGACCAAGTTTGGGGGAATCATGAGACAAGCTGTAGAATAACATGGAACAGACCTATGAATTCTGGTCTTACCTCATGTGAGTTAGGTCCAGGTTTAACTGTAAGTGGAGATTTGTGTTTAGTCGCATGTCACCCCCTATCCGTTGAGCATATATGCCCTCTAGCAAACCACGGCTGTGTATAAAGAATCTTCTGTTCCTTTGGGTAGAAGTGCATACTTTAAGGCAGTTTATAGAAGTAGTTAAGTTCCTGGATTTTGTAGTCTGACATACAGAGTTCAGGTTCCAGCATTACCACTCAGCAGCTGTGTGACTTTTACAAGTTATTCCTACTCTGTCAGTTTCAATTTCCTCACTGACAAAATATGCATAATGAGCAACTGCCTTGCAAGAATGTTGAGGGTAAGCAAACAATGTATGTCGAGTGTCTAGCAGTGCGTAGCCCATAGTGAGCACTTATACCATTAGTATACTTTAAGTGGTCTTTATTACTAACAGTTAAATCATTTTGAAAGCTTGTACAGAAATATGTGATAGAACTACTAAGTCTAAAGTACACCTATGCACGGAAACACATAGCAACAACTAAGAGCAAGAGACTTGGTGTCGTATCTACAGTATTCTACCTGTTGTTATAAGTCCAATTAAATTGGAAAAATAAATTATACTCACCACCTCCTATTTCCCTGTAGTAATCTTCTGTTATATGTCTACACAATTATAAAATAGGAAATAAAATTGGGAAAGCTATTTTATTTTTCCTTCAGTATTTAAATTAATTGTTTTTCTCATCTTAACCAAATTTTTTTCTCATTTAGGTAGCACAATAAAAGATTTACTGTCTTTTGTTAGCTATTTGTTAATTATTTTCTTAAAAGGAGTCAGTATTGACAATGACTTTATAAATCTGTTAATTTGCTGTCTGTTTACGTTTCAGGGGACATGGTCTAACCTAACTTGTACTATAATTGAATCTATACAATAGTAAAATGTTTTATTATGGTTATTATTACTAGACAATTCTACGTATTCTTTATTAAGAGCAAAGTAGTTTATTTCTGCCTTGAGAGTCCCCTAAGAATTTAAAGCTCTGATTTAGTACAGTTGGAATTGTATATAAAACACTAACTTCAGAAATAGCTGTTGTAATATACATAACTCACTGCAGCTTACATTGATATGTAAGAACACCACTAAAATCTATGGATAATTGATAATCAGTTTATTTTTCAGGAATCTAAAAACAAAATACATTAACTCTTTGTTCCTTCAAAGCTGTGGAAAAATGAATTTAGCAAAGTTTACAAGAGTCAGACAGCATCAATGAAGAGTAAGCTTCAGGGAGTTCAAATTGAGAAACATGGAGCAGATCAGAAAAGCCAAAATACTGACTAGAATTTAGAAACCCAGGAAAGGTTTTTCTAGAATTGTGACTAAATAGAATTTAATTAAAAGAAAATAGCTCTAATCAAATTGCTGTGGAATATATTGTATTATAGCTGTAGGAATATAGGCCTGATTCTCCACCCTGTTTTTTTAAGCTCATAGCACAGTCTGATAAAGTAAAATGTTTAAAAGTGAGAAGGAATACCAAATGATTTCACTCATATGTGGAATATAAAAAACAAATAAACAAATGAAAAAACAAAATAAGTGAACAAACCAAACCAAAACAAACACATAGATACAGAGAACAGAGTAGTGGTTTCCAAAGGGGAAGGGGTGGAGGGAGAGGAAAATGGGTAAAGGGGATCAACTATATAGTGATGAATGGAAACTAAATTTTTGGTGGTGAGCATGCTGTAGCATATACAGAAATAGAAATATACTGTTGTACACATGAAGCTTACATAATGTTATAAATCATTGTTACCAGAATGAAAAATAAAAATTTCTTAATTTTAAAAATTAAAAGAAGAATGCAGTTACTGCTACATTAATGTGCAGACTAAAATAAAATCATAATAGAAATCTAGACTAAAATTTTGCCCTGTAGAAAGTCTGTGGCTGTAATGGCTAAGGATATAAAAAATGACTGGGGAAAGGAAAAGGTCAAGATCACTTGTTGATTAGTTGTATGTTCAAACATTTTGGAAGTACAGATTCTTGGGCCCACCACACCAAAACATACAGCTAATCAACAAATGATTCTTTTCTTACTGAACAATCCCTTCCTCATCCCATGAAAAAAAAGGGAAGAAGATTCAACATGCGTATCTTAACAAATGGCACATCATTATTACTTTTTCAACAGAACTTCTTTAGTTTTTCCTGTTTTGCACCAATTACATGGGTTTGTATGAAAATTTGCTTTCATCACACGGCTCATAAAACCATCTGGTATTAATGGATGTTCAAATCAAATGTAAACAACTTAACTTTCAAGACTTTTTTTTTTTTTAATTAATTTATTTATTTTTGGCTGTGTTGGGTCTTCGTTTCTGTGCGAGGGCTTTCTCCAGTTGCAGCGAGCGGGGGCCACTCTTCATCGCGGTGCGCGGGCCTCTCACTGTCGCGGCCTCTGCCGTTGCGGAGCACAGGCTCCAGACGTGCAGGCTCAGTAGTTGTGGCTCACGGGCCTAGCTGCTCCGCGGCATGTGGGATCTTCCCGGACCGGGGCACGAACCCATGTCCCCTGCATTGGCAGGCGGATTCTTAACCACTGCACCACCAGGGAAGCCCTCAAGACATTTTTTATGATATTGTTTCAGAGTGTTCAGATTTTGAATGAACTTTGGAGATCACCTAGATTTGTGAGTCTTAAAGTGTGGTCTGTGGACCAGCAACAAGGACGTCAGCATCCCCTAGAAACCTTTTGGAAGTACATATTCTTGGGCCCGCCACACCAGAACTACTGAATCAGAAACTGTGAGGGTGGGGCCCACCAGTCTGCGTTTTAACAAGCTCTCTAAGTGATTCTTCTGATGCATGCTAAAGTTTGAGATTCATTTTTCTAGACAACACAACCTCTAAGGAAGGTATTTTTCACCATAGTGCTTCAAGTAGAATTATACACTACTTGCTTTTGAGGTCAGCTGGAAAGGGAAGTCTACTTCCCAGGCAATAGGTACCTTTGTGTTATACCTAGAACAAAATGGCTATCCTTTGTGTGTTAGGCTGCCTGGCTGTTCTCTCTGTAGTTGAACAGACTGGATATAAAGTTTTGGGGACAGCAAACAAACTAGTCTTTGGCCAGGGTTACCCATCAAGTTGGCTGTAAGATAGACTTGCCTTGTAGGGAAAAACTGCAGAGTTCTTAATTGCTTGAACTGCTTTACTTTAGAATTGGTGGGAAATAGCTGCGTTGCCCAGACTTCACAACGAAAAGAAAAAAAGAGACATACCAGTATTCCCGTAGGAGTAGTGGAGACTTAGATGACATTACCACCACTATTTATTAGACTCTAATAAGCACCCTAAAGCTGAAAGTTTGGCACTTCTTTCTTGGTGAATGCTTCATGATGGCCTGTTATCAGTGTAGCTGATTCTGTTCTTTCTTGTGTGAAAGAAAGAAAGAGAACTGAACATTAGAAACAAAAAAAGAAGTCAAGACTGTTGGTTGAAAATGACATGTTTATTTTTCTTTTTCATTCCCTCTGTGCCCTACATATTTTTTGAGTTATCCAGGGATTAATATAACTTTTAAATGGATATTTATTCCATTTTAGTATACCTAGTAATATAGATTGTGCTATGAAAACATGTCTATAACTTGCTATATAAAGGTCTGCTACTTTAATAATTGAGAATAAGATAAAATTGACTTTCTGGTAATGTTATTATTAATAGTTACACTCAAACTAGATTGATCATTTATGACAGAGATCAGTAGACTTTTTCTTTTTCTTCTTCCAGTTTTTGTACATTACACATTTGGTGTACAGCATAACGATTTGACTTACGTTCATCATGAAACGATTATCACCATCAAGTTTCGTGAACACCCATCATCTCAGATACAAAATTAAAGAAATAGAAAAAAAAATTTTTTTCCCTTGTGATGAGAACTTAAGATTTACTCTTTTAACAGCTTTCATAGATAACATACAGCAATGTTCATTATATTTATCGTGTTGTACATTACATCTCTAGTGCTTACTTATTTTATAACTGGAAGTTTGTACCTTTTGACTGCCCTCATCCAGTCCCCCCTCTCCCCACCCCCTGCCTCTGGTAACCACAGATCGAGATCAGTAAACTTTTTCTTAAAGGAACAGAGAGTAAATAATTTAGGCTTTGTTGGCTGACAGGCAAAATCAAGGGTGTTATGTAGGTATTTATGTAACCGTTTAAAATGTAACTATTTGAAACAGTAAAATCCATTCTTAGCTTACAGGTCATAAAAAGATAGCCAGATGGCCAGATCTGGCCCTCAAGCCATAGTCTACCAATTTTTGGTTTATGATATAGAGAGGATTCTTAGATATTTACCCTTCATATTTTGAGATGGTGTAAGTCAATGATTATATTATAGATTAATTATGTATTTCCACATAATATTGTTGACACTATAAATTTGACAATTTTTCCAGAATACTTTAAAAAATACAAACATTAGTCCCTCTTCAGATAAATTAACAAGCATTCCAAATTGTAGAGTTTAATTTCATGATACCTTACATTAATGGGAAATCAGGAAGAAGGGTTCTTTTTTTTTTTTTTTAGAAGCCCTTCAAGATAACTTTTGAATACTGTGAAAGTATTATAGACAGAGATACGAAAATTTACATCAATTCATGAATAAGAAACCCTTAAGAAACTTATTAGTGACAGAATAGAGGGAAAAATGCATGATAATAAGAGAAACTGGTCATGTTTTATGAATAAGTAGAAAAGTTCAGCAGAGTTTGGAATCGTGGACTCTTCAGAATTTCATAGCCTAAGCTACAATATCTCATTGCATAGGAGGAGAGAGATATGGGGGACTATTCTTGTAATATTTTGGAAAAATAACCCACCATGACCCATTTACCAAAGCAGAACAAGATAGGGACAAAATATGCACCAATAGGAAGCTGGGGCTAGCCTTAACCATAAGTCAGGAAAGGAAGTCTCATTACTTGAGAAGAAGGATTAGAAGAAATCTCTCTCTCTGCCCATTGTGTCTTCCAGATGATCTGATACATTCTGATGACTTTAAAATATCATCCATATACTCATATCAAGAACTCAGAACTCTGTTATTACTAGTAAATCCAGCTGTCTTACTGACAGTTCTGTATCGATTATGTCAAGGACTAGGTATTAAGGAAGAAAAAGCAGATTTTGGTGCCTATCATAATGTCCTGCATGTCGAAGTTACCCAATAAATACTTACTGGTTTCAGAATTCTTAGGTGGGAGAAACATTGGTTCCCTAGCAGTTTTATGTGAGTATACTTGTTTTAATTAAGGTGTAAATATACATGATTTTTTTAAAAATCAATTTGTGCAGAAGGGCTTGAAATGAAAAGCTACAGTCTCCAGCTTCATCCTTTTCCATTCCTAATTCCACTCCTCGGGGGGACAGTCGCTTAAATGCTTTTTGCTGTTTCTTTGGTGGTTGCCTTCATATCTCTAAATTATTATGCTTCTGCTGAAATTCCTTGATTGATCAGTTTTAAATATATCTTGTGAAACATTAAGCTTATTTGCACTGCTCCGTTTTCTTCCCAACGTAATTGTCACTGTTTTTTGTTTTATTGATTATAGCCATTTAATTTCTATATTTCTTGTTCTATCAAGTATAAGACAGTATTCTTGATTTCCACTTTGTAAGAAGATGATATTGGCAACCCTGGATACATAGTTTCTGAGGAGAAGTTAGACATCATTCAGATCGTTGGCCCATGTATGTAATATATTGTTTTTCTTTGGATGCTTTTAAGATTTTCTCTTTTTCATTGGTTTTCAACAGTTTGAATATGACAGGCTTAATGTGGTTCTGTTTATATTTATTCTGCCTAGGGTTTCTGGGCTTCTTGATTATGTAAACTTATGTTCTTTGCAGATTTGAGATATTTAGCCATCATTTCTTCAAATATTTTTTTCTGCCCCCTTTTCTCTTCTTCTGAGACTCTAATTACATATATATCAGACCTTGGGATGTCATCTCACAGATCTTGAGGGGTTTTTTTAGTTGATTTTTTTCCTTTTAATCTTTGTTCTCTGTAGTTTTCAGATTGGATAATTTCCATTCATTTATCTTCAAATTCACTGACTCTATCATTTTAAACTATTTTCAATTTACTATATACTATATATGTATGGGTGTGTAGATACATAGTATGTACATATATACACAGTCATTTAAATTGTCATATTTAGAAATTTTTGGTGGTGAGCACGCTGTAGGGTATACAGAAATAGAAATATAATGTACACATGAAACTTATATAATGTTATAAACCAGTGGTACCTCAATAACAAAAAATTTAATGTCATGTTTAAACATTTAAATATGTTGTTAAACCCATTTGGTGATGTTTCATTTCAGCTATTGTGTTTATCAGTTCTAGAATTTCCATTTGGTTCTTTTTTTTTTTTAATTTATTTTTATTGACGTATAGTTGATTTACAGTGTTGTGTTAATTTCTCTTAGTTTTTTTAACATCTTTATTGGAGTATAATTGCTTTACAATGTTGTGTTAGTTTCTGCTTTACAACAAAGTGAATCAGTTATACATATGTCCCCATATCTCTTCCCTCTTGCATCTCCCTCCCTCCCACCCTCACTATCCCACCCCTCTAGGTGGTCACAAAGCACCGAGCTGATCTCCTGTGCTATGTGGCTGCTTCCCACTAGCTATCTATTTTACGTTTGGTAGTGTATATATGTCCATGCCACTCTCTCACTTTGTCACAGCTTACCCTTCCCCCTCCCCGTATCCTCAACTCCATTCTCTAGTAGGTCTGCATCTTTATTCCCATCTTGCCCCTAGGTTCTTCATGACCTTTTTTTTTTTTTCGATTCCATATATATGTGTTAGCATACGGTATTTGTTTTTCTCTTTCTGACTTACGTCACTCTGTATGACAGTATCTAGGTCCATCCACCTCACTACAAACAACTCAGTTTCGTTCCTTTTTATGGCTGAGTAATATTCCATTGAATATGTGCCACATCTTCTTTATCCATTCATCTGTTGATGGACACTTAGGTTGCTTCCATGTCCTGGCTATTGTAAATAGAGCTGCAATGAACATTTTGGTGCATGACTCTTTTTGAATTATGGTTTTCTCAAGGTATATGCCCAGTAGTGGGATTGCTGGGTCGTATGGTAGTTCTGTTTTTAGTTTTTTAAGGAATATCCATACTGTTCTCCATAGTGGCTGTATGAATTTACATTCCCACCAACAGTGCAAGAGGGTTCCCTTTTCTCCACACCCTCTCCAGCATTTATTGTTTGTAGATTTTTTGATGATGGCCATTCTGACCGTGAGATGATAGCTCATTGTAGTTTTGATTTGCATTTCTCTAATGATTAATGATGTTGAGCATCCTTTCATGTGTCTGCTGGCAATCTGTATATCTTCTTTGGAGAAGTGTCTATTTAGGTCTTCTGCCCATTGTTGGATTGGGTTTTTGTTTTTTTAATATTGAGCTGCATGAGCTGCTTGTAAATTTTGGAGACTAATCCTTTGTCAGTTGCTTCATTTGCAAATATTTTCTCCCATTCTGAGGGTTGTCTTTTTGTCTTGTTTATGGTTTCCTTTGCTGTGCAAAAGCTTTTAAATTTCCTTAGGTCCCATTTGTTTATTTTTGTTTTTATTTCCATTTCTCTAGCAGGTGGGTCAAAAGGTATCTTGCTGTGATTTATGTCACAGAAGTGTTCTGCCTATGTTTTCCTCTAAGAGTTTGATGGTATCTGGCCTTACATTTAGGTCTTTAATCCATTTTGAGTTTATTTTTGTGTATGGTGTTAGGGAGTGTTCTAATTTCATTCTTCTGCATGTAGCTGTCCAGTTTTCCCAGCACCACTTATTGAAGAGGCTGTCTTTTCTCCATTGTATATGCTTGCCTCCTTTATCAAAGATAAGGTGACCATATGTGCATGGGTTTATCTCTGGGCTTTCTGTCCTGTTCCATTGATCTATATTTCTGTTTCCGTGCCAGTACCATACTGTCTTGCTGACTGTAGCTTTGTAGTATAGTCTGAAGTCAGGGAGCCTGATTCCTCCAACTGTTTTTCTTTCTCAAGATTGCTTTGGCTATTTGGGGTCCTTTGTGTTTCCATACAAATTGTGAAATTTTTTGTTGTAGTTCTGTGAAAAATGCCAGTGGTAGTTTGATAGGGATTGCATTGAATCAGTAGATTGCTTTGGTTAGTAGAGTCATTTTCACAGTGTTGATTCTTCCAATCCAAGAACATGGTATATCTCTCCATCTATTTGTATCATCTTTAATTTCTTTCATCAGTGTCTTATAATTTTCTGCATATAGGTCTTTTGTTTCCTTAGGTAGGTTTATTCCTAGGTATTTTATTCTTTTTGTTGCAGTGGTAAATGGGAGTGTTTCCTTAATTTCACTTTCAGATTTTTCATCACTCGTGTATAGGAATGCAAGAGATTTCTGTGCATTAATTTTGTATCCTGCTACTTTACCAAATTCATTGATTAGCTCTAGTAGTTTTCTGGTAGCATCTTTAGCTTCTCTATGTATAGTATCATATCATCTGCAAGCAGTGACAGCTTTACTTGTTCTTTTCCAATTTGTATTCCTTTTATTTCTTTTTCTTCTCTGATTGCTGTGGCTAAAACTTCCAAAACTATGTTGAATAATAGCGGTGAGAGTGGGCAACCTTGTCTTGTTCCTGACCTTAGTGGAAATGGTTTCAGTTTTTCACCATCGAGGATGATGTTGGCTGTGGGTTTGTCATATATGGCCTTTATTATGTTGAGGAAAGTTCCCTCTATGCCTACTTTCTGGGGGGTTTTTATCATAAATGGATGTTGAATTTTGTCAAAAGCTTTTTCTACATCTATTGAGATGATCATATGGTTTTTCTCCTTCAGTTTGTTAATATGGTGTATCACATTGATTGATTTGTGTATATTGAAGAATCCTTGCATTCCTGGGATGAACCCCACTTGATCATAGTATATGATCCTTTTAATGTGCTGTTGGATTCTGTTTGCTAGTATTTTGTTGAGGATTTTTGCATCTATGTTCATCAGTGATATTGGCCTGTAGTTTTCTTTCTTTGTGACATCTTTGTCTGGTTTTGGTATTAGAGTGATGGTGGCCTCGTAGAATGAGTGTGGGCGTGTTCCTCCCTCTGCTATATTTTGAAAGAGTTTGAGAAGGATAGGTGTTAATTCTTCTCTAAATGTTTGATAGAATTTGCCTGTGAAGCCATCTGGTCCTGGGCTTTGGTTTGTTGGAAGATTTTAAATCACAGTTTCATTTTCAGTGCTTGTGATTGGTCTGTTCATATTTTCTGTTTCCTCCTGGTTCAGTCTTGGAAGGTTTTACATTTCTAAGAATTTGTCCATTTCTTCCAGGTTGTCCATTTTATTGACGTACAGTTGCTTGCAGTAATCTCTCCGGATCCTTTGTATTTCTGCAGTGTCAGTTGTTACTTCTCCTTTTTCATTTCTAATTCTGTTGATTTGAGTCTTCTCCCTTTTTTTCTTGCTGAGTCTGGCTAATGGTTTATCAATTTTGTTTATTTTCTCAAAGAACCAGCTTTTAGTTTTTTGCTATTGTTTCCTTCATTTCTTTTTCATTTATTTCTGATCTGATCTTTATGATTTCTTACCTTCTGCTAACTTTGGGGTTTTTTTGTCTTCTTTCTCTAATTGATTTAGGTGTAAGGTTAGGTGGTTTATTTGAGATGTTTCTTGTTTCTTGAGGTAGGAATGTATTGCTATAAACTTCCCTCTTAGAACTGCTTTTGCTGCATCCCATAGGTTTTGGGTCGTCATGTTTTCATTGTCATTTGTTTCTAGGTATTTTTTTATTTCCTCTTTGATTTCTTCAGTGACGTCTTCGTTATTAAGTAGTGTGTTGTTTAGCCTCCATGTCTTTGTATTTCTTACAGATTTTTTCCTGTAACTGATATCTAGTCTCATAGCGTTATGGCCGGAAAAGATACTTGATATGATTTCAATTTTCTTAAATTTACCAAGGCTTGATTTGTGACCCAAGATATGATCTATCCTGGAGAATGTTCCATGAGCACTTGAGAAGAATGTGTATTCTGTTGTTTTTGGATGGAATGTCCTATAAATATCAATTAATTCCATCTTGTTTAATGTATCATTTAAAGCTTGTGTTTCCTTATTTATTTTCACTTTCGATGATCTGTCCATTGGTTAAAGTGGGGTGTTAAAGTCCCCTACTATGATTGTGTTACTGTCAATTTCCCCTTTTATGGCTGTTAGCATTTGCCTTATGTATTTGGGTGCTTCTATGTTGAGTGCATAAATATTTACAGTTGTTATATCTTCTTCTTGGATTGATCCCTTGATCATTATGTAGTGTCCTTCTTTGTCTCTTGTAATAGTCTTTGTTTTAAAGTCCATTTTGTCTGATATGAGAATTGCCACTCAAGCTTTCTTTTGATTTCCATTTGTATGGAATATCTTTTTCCATCCCCTCACTTTCAGTCTGTATGTGTCCCTAGGTCTGAAGTGGTCTCTTGTAGACATCATATATACAGGTCTTGTTTTTGTATCCATTCAGCCAATCTATGTCTTTTGGTTGGAACATTTAATCCATTTACATTTAAGGTAATTATCGATATGTATGTTCCTATTACCATTTTCTTAATTGTTTGGGGTTTATTATTGTAGGTCTTTTCCTTCTCTTGTGTTTGCTGCCTAGAGAAGTTCCTTTAGCATTTGTTGTAAAGCTGGTTTGGTGGTGCTGAATTCTCTTAGCTTTTGCTTGTCTGTAAAGGCTTTAATTTCTCCGTCAAATCTGAATGAGATCCTTGCTGGGTAGAGTAATCTTGGTTGTAGGTTTTTCTCCTTCATCACTTTAAATATGTCCTGCCACTCGCTTCTGGCTTACAGAGTTTCTGCTGAAAGATAAGCTGTTAACCTTATGGGGATTCCCTTATGTGTTATTTTTCCCTTGCTGCTTTTAATATTTTTTCTTTGTATTTAATTTTTGATAGTTTGATTAATATGCGTCTTGGCGTGTTTCTCCTTGGATTTATCCTGTATGGGACTCTGTGCTTCCTGGACTTGATTAACTATTTCCTTTCCCATATTAGGGAAATTTTCAACTATAATCTCTTCAAATATTTTCTCAGTCCCTTTCTTTTTCTCTTCTTCTTCTGGGACCCCTATAATTCGAATGTTGGTGGGTTTAGTGTTGTCCCAGAGGTCTCTGAGACTGTCTTCAATTCTTTTCATTCTTTTTTCTTTATTCTGCTCTGCAGTAGTTATTTCCAGTATTTTATCTTCCAGGTCACTTATCCGTTCTTCTGCCTCAGTTATTCTGCTATTGATCCCTTGTAGAGAATTTTTAATTTCATTTATTGTGTTGTTCATCACTGTTTGTTTGCTCTTTGGTTCTTCTAGGTCCTCTTTAAACGTTTCTTGTATTTTCTCCTTTCTATTTGCAAGATTTTGGATCATCTTTACTATCATTATTCTGAATTCTTTTTCAGGTAGACTTCCTATTTCCTCTTCATTTGTTAGGTCTGGTGGGTTTTTGCCTTGATCCTTCATCTGCTATGTGTTTCTCTGTCTTCTCATTTTGCTTAACTTACTGTGTTTGGGGTCTCCTTTTCGCAGGCTGCGGGTTCGTAGTTCCCGTTGTTTTTGATATCTGTCCCCAGTGGCTAAGGTTGGTTCAGTGGGTTGTGTAGGCTTCCTGTTTGAGGGGACTAGTGCCTGTGTTCTGGTGGATGAGGCTGGATCTTGTCTTTCTGGTGGGCAGGTCCACATCTGGTGGCGTGTTTTGGGGTGTCTGTTGCCTTATTATGATTTTAGGCAGCCTCTGTGCTAATGGATGGAGTTGTGTTCCTATCTTGCTAGTTGTTTGGCATAGGGTGTCCAGCACTGTAGCTTGCTGGTCATTGAGTGGAGCTGGGTCTTCGCGTTGAGATGAAGATCTCTGGGAGCTTTTCGCCGTTTGATATTACGTAGAGCTGGGAGGTCTCTTGTGGACCAGTGTCCTGAACTTGGTTCTCCCACCTCAGAGGCACAGCACTGATGCCTGGCTGGAGCACCAAGAGCCTTTCATCCACATGGCTCAGAATAGAAGGGAGAAAAAATAGAAAGAAAGAAAAGATAAAATAAAGTAAAATAAAACAAAATAGAGTTATTAAAAAAATAAAAAATAATTATTAAGAAAAAAAATTTTTTAAGTAAAAAAAAACAAAAGAAAACAAAACAAAACGGACATACAGAACCCTAGGACAAATGGTAAAAGCAAAGCTATACAGACAAAATCACACACGGAAGCATACACATAGATACTCACAAAAAGAGAAAAAGGGGAAAAAATATATCTTTGCTCCCAAAGTCCACCTCCTCAATTTGGGATGATTCGTTGTCTATTCAGGTATTCCACAGATGCAGGTACATCAAGTTGATTGTGGAGATTTAATCCGCTGCTTCTGAGGCTGCTGGGAGAGATTTCCCTTTCTCTTCTTTGTTCGCACAGCTCTCGGGGTTCAGCTTTGGATTTGGACCCGCCTCTGCATGTAGGTCGCCTGAGGGCGTCTGTTCTTTGCTCCGACAGGATGGGGTTAAAGGAGCAGCTGATTCGGGGGCTCTGGCTCACTCAGGCCGGGGGGAGGGAGGGGTACGGAGTGTGGGGCGAGCCTGTGGCGTCAGAGGCCGGCGTGACGTTGCACCAGCCTGCGGTGCGCCGTGCGTTCTCCTGGGGAAGTTGTCCCTGGATCTCGGCACCCTGGCAGTGGCGGCGGGCTGCACAGGCTCCCGGGAGGGGAGGTGTGGATAGTGACCTGTGCTCGCACACAAGCTTCCTGGTGGCGGTAGCAGCAGCCTTAGCATCTCATGCCCGTGTCTGGGGTCTGTGCTGGTAGCCGCGGCTCGCGACTGTCTCTGGAGCTCCTTTAAGCAGCGCTCTTAATCTCCTCGTGCACCAGGAAACAAAGAGGCAAGAAAAAGTCTCTTGCCTCTTCGGCAGCTCCATACTTTTTCCCGGACTCCCTCCCGGCTAGCCGTGGTGCACTAGCCCCTTCAGGCTGTGTCCACGCAGCCAACCCCAGTCCTCTCCCTGGGATCCAACCGAAGCTGGAGCCTTAGCTCCCAACCCCTGCCCACCCCGGCTGGTGAGCAGACAAGCCTCTCGGGCTGGTGAGTGCTGGTCAGCACCGATCCTCTGTGCGGGAATCTCTCCGCTTTGCCCTCCGCACCCCTGTTGCTGCGCTCTCCTCCATGGCTCCGAAGCTTCCCCCCTCTGCCACCCGCAGTCTCTGCCCGTGAAGGGGCTCCTAGTGTGTGGAAACTTCCTCCATCACAGCTCCCTCCCACTGGTGCAGGTCCTGTCCCTATTCTTTTGTCTCTGTTTTTTCTTTTGCCCTACCCAGGTACGTGGGGAGTTTCTTGCCTTTTGGGAGGTCTGAGGTCTTCTGCCAGCGTTCAGTAGGTGTTCTGTAGGAGTTGTTCCACATGTAGATGTATTTTTGATGTATTTGTGGGAAGGAAGGTGATCTCCGTGTCTTACTCTTCCGCCATCTTGAAGCTCCTCCTGGTTCTTTTTTATAGTTTCTACTTCTCTGCTAAGATTTCCTCCCTTTGTAAATTAAGAGAATATATTTCTTTACCATGCTGAAACTAGTTATAATAGCTGCTTTTAATTCCTCATCTGCTAGTTACAATATCTGGAGTGTTTTAGGGTTGGTCTTCATCTTTCTGTTGATAATGGGTCACATTTTCCTGGTTCTTCATGTATTGATTAATTTTCATGTATTGTATCGTGGACATTTTATTTAGTGGATACTCTGGATTTTGTCATATTCCTTCAAAGAGTGTTAATATCTTTCTTTTAGCAGGCAATTAACTTGGTTTGACTCAATGGAAAATTCTGTCTCTTGGGCATCAGTTCAGTTCAGTTTAATTGTTTTATCATTAGCCATCCTGCTCCATGTATGCATGGTTCAGAATCAGCCAGAGATCTGAGTGGAGTTTATACACAGAATCTGGGCCACCTCCTCTAGCTCTCTCTCCCTTTTCTGGAAATCCTCCTCCCCTCACTTTTCAGAGACTATTGTCACTGCAAGCTCTGTCTTTGGATACTTCAGACTAGAAAAACTGTAGGTATTCTATTGGAGTTTTAATGGCCCCGTGCTGTGCTGACTGTGGTCTGCTTGTAGTCTAAAAGCCGGGGGAAAAAAAAGAGAGAGAGAGAAATCCCAATCTGGTTTTCTCTTGCAACTGTCAGCTCTTCTCCAAGAAGCTCTTTATTGTATTCAATCCTCAGAGCCTTGAGGTGGTTGTGTTTTGTCCAGAGTTTATGGTTATTATCTGTGAGAGGGTCCATCAGATAGAGAAGCTTACTTGGCTGTATAGAAACAGAACCTCCCCAAATAGGATTTTGAGATTTTTGTCTTTCATTAACACTGACACTTTCTCAAGTTATTTATTTCTAACCGTAGAAACATTTATGCATTGGGGAGCTGACATGTACCAAATTTTATAGAGGCTCTGATTTTAGTGTTCTTTTCTTTACCACTTATTGTTACATACTTACATGTTTTCGCTTTTCCATACATCCAGTGAGGTACATTATTAAAATGACAGAAATCATAAGAAAAATTTATAAACTTTTTAAGTTGAGATTTACTTTTTGGCTTCCATTCCTCTTTACTGTATTATGTAACACTGCTTCATACTAACATACAACCAAGAAGAGTAAAGCAAACAGTATTTCATGCCTTTGTATATTTAAGGAAAGTCAGAATAAAAATCTCTGCTTCTACTTCTAAATCAAAGCCTTGCCTGGTAGAACAATAGTTCTGTTCCTCCAGTTAACTCTCTTTTTTCATGGTTTCATTTGCATTAGAGGCTGCAACTCATCTTTCCATACCCTGTTCTTCTCAGGAGTTAATCATCTTATTTTCCTCTCTGTTCCTTCCTAGTCAGAGATGATCTCAAGGTTTCAGAGTGATGTGAAGCAACTTGTATTGTTACAAAGACTGGGAATTGCTGACAGATATTCTAAGATTAGAGAAATGTGATTCTTTACCCACAGTTAGTGGATAGTAAAGTATTCTCTGTTGTAAGTTCTTTATTATAAGATCAATAGCAACTGTACACTCCAAAAACAAGCCAGAAGGTATTGGTGAAGGCACACTTAATCTTTGAAAATGTCTCAGTAGTCATTTTTGTCCATAAAACAAAGATTTAATTTGTTGTTATCTATCCTTGTAGAATTTTAGCACAGCCTGGCGCAATGCTTCCTTTTACGGCAGATTGCAGCAGTTTTCTGCCTCCCACCTTGACTGCCTAGGATGTTCTTCAGCGTACTTTCTTGAAGTTTTGTAAAAGAAAAAAAAGGGTTTAATTTCCTTCCTTAATTGTTAACTTTCTGTTTTCTTTTTAACCCTAGTCCTTTTGGAGAAATCAATTTGGTTGTCAGGAATTGATGGCTGACCATTATTTACATGCTAACTAACTATCCACATCTATTTCTCTTCATTTCTTAAGTACATGTAAAACTATTTTTTCCAAGGAATTTTATGTTATTGCACCTAGTCAGCATATTTTCAGCCATTATTGATAGCTGATGAAAAGTGGAAAGCAGCAGTGTGATGGCATTATACATCGTTCTCAAAACACTGTTCTGAGATGATTATTCTACAGTCCCTGCCTTAAAAGAGTTTATAATCTAGTAGGGTTTGACAGTTCAGACACAAATAATAGAGGGATGGAATTTGTACTTCAAATGTATAATTCCTGGATCCAATAACTTAACACACTTTTAAATTATACTTTGTAAAATGTTCAAAAAGGAATTAACCACTAGATTTCTCATATTCTAAATACCACTTCTCCAACATACTGTACCTTTCCCCATCATATATGTAAGAGGACCTATACTAGTACTCTTGTTATAATACATATTCCAGTAAAGAGAATAACTTCATCCATTAAATAACAGCTATCCTTTTGGGTACAGATAGATAGACAGAACTGAGGCAAGAAGCATGAGTAGATTAATTCTTGCACTTTGACGTCATAAATCATCCCCTCTAGATACCAAATTCTGATCAGCCTCTTAAAATTTACTTATGTATTTCCATGTTCCTCTGTTACCTATGACATCCTCCTCCTCCTCCTCCTCATCATCATCATCACCATCACCATCACCATCACATACTAATAACAAGAACAACATCTAGTATTGAGCGCATTGTGTGTGCAAGGCAGTATGCTAATTGCTTTACAAAGATGAGTTTGTTTAAATCTTTACAGTAACCTTGAGGGGTAAGTGGCATATTATTACTATGATTTTGTAGGCCACTTAGTTTAGAGATGTACAGAGCATCTATTGTGGCATTATGGTTGATCCATGAATCCAAGATCACATTTTAGTTTCTATTCCAGGGGTAGCTCAGTCTGTGGCCTTGAGTAGCACATTATGCTTCAGCTGCCTATTTCCAAAGAATAATAAATACTAATATCTTCTTTTTTAGCTTTATCTGTACTTTATTCTTTAAATTTAATCCTTATAACAACTCTAAGAGAGAGATTATGGCTCACATTTTAAAGATGTGGAATCCAAGCTTGGAAAAGTTAAATAATTTGTTGAACCACATACATAGGCCATGTAACATAAGTCTCACTTTAATGTTCTTTCTTTTAATCACCGTGTTCTTTTCTTTATCCTGTTTCTTTCTTCCTACTTTCTCATAGGTGTATGATGAGAAAATATGAATTATACAGATGTAATATTTCTGTCATAAAGGTGCTTAGAAAAGATGTATTTTTCCTCTAATTGGAGAGAGATGGTGGCTAATTTTTAGAACTAATTTTTAGAACATTTACAAGTACATCTAGCTTCATGCCTTCCAGTCCTATCACATGTCTGTTCTGTATTATTGCATAAATTATATATATAAAGTACATATATAAATGTTATATATTTATAAGTTACATATGTAAATTTGTTTGAGGCATTTTATATTTTGAGAAGGTAAGAGGCATTTAACAAGGAAAAACCTTTGGCTAAATATTCAGGTTTATATTAGTGATGCAGCTCTTCTCAGGCATCATACTGTCTCACTTCATGTAAAATGTTGCTCAGTGAATTCACTTGCCGCTTTTAGGGTCTTAAGTATTCCTCTCAGTCATTTTTAGCTGCTTTAGTTGGCATTAATGTTTTATATAAAATAAAATAATAGGAAAGGCCATATGCTCTGAAACTTTAACAGAGGTAGGATTCTGATCATTTTTAGTTGCATTATTTTTGCCTCTTATATTTTCCAGTTTTCCTATGATGAAACATGTTTATGTACTATTTTAAATTTTCATGTAGTTATATAATATAGGTACTTTAGAACTCAGAAGCTGGCCTGACAAATATATAGAATTGCTTATATCAGTAAATCAGTAATCATACATAAGCCAGCATACCCAAATTTTTGAAATTTGGAACTCTTTTTTTTTTTTTTTGGAACTCTTTTTTTTTATACTATCAAAAACCCAGTACTTCTTCAGATGTATGGAAATGAAACATAATACCATTAAACTAACTGGCATTTGAATATTGTATAAGCATATTTAAATGGTTTTTCTGAACTCTGATTATTGATTTGTATATGCAAAGATATTAAGATGGGTAATTGAAATCTATACTGCCTTATTTTATCTCAGACACCCTAAGTTTTGCCACTCACTGCTGTAAAGAGATGGCATTTACAGCAATGAGTTTGTAGGCTATAATAATTTGCCTTTTTCTTTGTAGTAATGTGTATGGTAAACAAAGATTTAAATCTCAATTTCTTATTGAAATGAGAATTTCTATTTAATTTTATTAAAAATTCCATTGAAGTAATGTCTTGTGGGAATGTCTTAAAAGTTATTGCCCTCATTTTTGGAGTAACTGTTTCTTTGGAGCACCATGTTGTCTCCATACTTATTGCTTGTAGAGTCTATCTATATATCAATTTGTCTAGCATATCCCTTTGTATAGCACAACATAATTGCATGAAAATAGAACTTATGTGGGAGACTTACTCTTGAGTTACCTTGGATACAGCTTAGAATCACCAGTTTCTTAGGCTGTAATCACTAAATGGGTGAAAGACATAAACAGATCATTTATACCTTCAAAAATATATAGATAAACATAAATAGTTAATCCATTTAACAAATAATAGTACTTGCTCTGTGCCCTGCACTGTTGTAAGCATGACTAAGGCTACAGCAGTATATAAGACAGGCAAAGGTTCTGCCTTTTGTCAGCTACATTATGAATACTAAACATCTGGAAAATGCAAATTAAAACACCATGAGAGACTTCTTCCCATCATGATGGATTAACCAGTACTGGACTTGCCCTTCCACTAGAGACAACTTTTTTCAGACATTGGACAGTTGACAGCATAGTAATGTGATCCCTGGGAGAAAGTGTGGGGGAGGAAACTAGGTGAATCCTGGCTTTTTGCCTAAAGGTATTCAAGGTATTGTCCTGATGATGGAGAATTTAGAGAATGACAGTCTTGACGAACTGAGGAAACAGATTAGAAATTGGTGTTGGTAGATGCAAACTGTTACATTTAAAACAGATAAACAGCAAGGTCTTACTGTATAGTAACAGGGAACTATGTCCAATCTCCTGGGATAAACCATAATGGAAAAGAACATAAAAAAAGAATGTCTCTGTGTATAACTGAGGCACTTTGCTGTATAGCAGAGATTGCCACAACGGTGTAAGTCAACTATACTTCAATTAAAAAAAAAAAAAAAAGAAATTGGGAAAGCCAAGGCAACTGGAATTTACAGAGTACTGAAGAATGGGGAGCTAAATAGAAACAGAGCTACAAAATTCTGCATAGGGGCCCTTTTGAGTCTTTAACTTAATACTGAATGGCACATAGGTGGGGTGAGACTCCATGAAGCTGAAGAAAGAATAAATACCTATAAATCAAACTATTCTTAGAGTTCTCCCAGCAATGGGAGATTTTTTTCATTCTGACCAGTCAGAGTGTAGAGTTCTTGTTAAAAACTTGGAGCATTCAGTAGAGATCCAAGAAAGGACACACTTTCGTAGTAGGGCTAAATGTCTTTTGAGTAAAAGGTTACTGCAAACCTGCCTAAACAAAGCTTTTAAAGTAAGGCTCAAAAAGATCAGACTGATCAGCCAGTGACTGATATGCCTTGGAGGGTCAGAAAGCAGCTGCTTAGCTTTCCTGGTGAAAGTCAAGAATCAAGAGGATGTTGACTTCCTTTGTTAATGCATCCTTCAAATATCCCTGAATGTGGAAGAGCTTGGACACAGCCAAAGTATCTTTTGTAGTGTTTCCCTTTTAACTCGACTATGTTCTCAGCATATTTTGTTGGATAATTTTTATGGAAAATAAAGCCGATGTTAAATAATTATAGTCTAATTATAATGATGATTTATACAATGTTTGTTTTCTGGAAGTCTAAGTCTCTCAGTGAGATGATTCATTCATCCATTCATTCATTCATTCATTTATTTTTGGCTGTGTTGGGTCTTCCTTGCTGCGTGCGGGCTTTTCTCTACTTTCGGTGAGCAGGGGCTACTCTTCATTGCGGTGCGCAGGCTTCTTATGCGGTGGCTTCTCTTGTTTCGGAGCACGGGCTCTAGGCGTGCGGGCTTCAGTAGTTGTGGCTCGCGAGCTCTAGAGTGCAGGCTCAGTAGTTGTGGCGCACGTGCTTAGTTGCTCCATGGCATGTGAGATCTTCCTGGACCAGGGCTCGAACCTGTGTCGCCTGCATTGGCAGGCGGATTCTTAACTGCTGCGCCACCAGGGAAGCCCTCAGTGAAATGATTTATAGTGTGATTAACATTTATATTATCCACGAGTGCTTTTTTTTTAAATGCACATGATTTACAAAATTTTATTTTATTTATTTATTTATTTTTACATCTTTATTGGAGTATAATTGCTTTACAATGTTGTGTTAGCTTCTGCTGTATAACAAAGTGAATCAGCTATATGTATACATATATCCCCATATCCCCTCCCTCTTGCATCTCCCTCCCACCCTCCCTATCCCACCCCTCTAGGTGGTCACAAAGCACCAAGCTGATCTCCCTGTGCTATGCAGCTGCTTCCCACTAGCTATCTGTTTTACATTTGGTAGTGTATATATGTCAGTGCAACTCTCTCACTTCATCCCAGCTTCCCCTTCCCCTTCCCCTTCCCCTTTCCCGTGTCCGCAAGTCCATTCTCTACATCTACGTCTTTATTCCTGTCCTGCCCCTAGGTTCACCAGAACCTTTTTTTTTAAAAAACATCTTTATTGGAGTATAATTGCTTTACAATGGTGTGTTAGTTTCTGCTTTATAACAAAGTGAATCAGCTATACATATACACGTATCCCCATATCTCCTCCCTCTTGCGTCTCCCTCCCACCCTCCTTATCCCACCCCTCTAGGTGGTCACAAAGCACTGAGCTGATCTCCCTATGCTATGCAGCTGCTTCCCACTAACTGTCTATTTTAGATTTGGTAGTATATATAAGTCCTGGCACTCTCTCACTTTGTCCCAGCTTACCCTTCCCCCTCCCCGTGTCCTCAAGTCCATTCTCTACGTCTGGGTCTTTATTCCTATCCTGCCCCTAGGTTCTTCAGAACCTTTTTTTTTTTTTTTAAGATTCCATATATATGTGTTAACATATGGTATTTGTTTTTCTCTTTCTGACTTACTTCACTCTGTATGACAGACTCTAGGTCCATCCACCTCACTACAAGTAACTCAGTTTTGTTTCTTTTTATGGCTGAGTAATATTCCATTGTAAATATGTGTCACATCTTCTTTCCATTCATCTGTTGATGGACACTTAGGTTGCTTCCATGTCCTGGGTATTGTAAATAGTGCTGCAATAAACATTTCCACAAGTGCTTTTTAAAACTCACTTTTTAAGACATTTCTTTTATTAAAACTATTATTTATAATTCCTGGCTTTGCTTTGATTTTCTACTCTATACTCTTCATTAGCAAATAATTATTAACCAGGTACCATATGCGGACACTATTCTAGGCACCATAGTCTAAAGCATTATACTTGAATAAAAATAATTGTATAGATTTAGGCTGTTCCTAATTCTTGGTGATGTATGTTCAGCCCATTTAAAAGAAAGGCAGGGGGTGGGGTGAATTGGGAGATTGGGATTGACATATATACACTATTGATGCTATGTATAAAATAGATAACTAATGAGAACCTACTGTATAGCACAGGGAACTGTACTCAATGCTCTGTGGTGACCTAAATGGGAAGGAAATCCCAAAAAGAGGGGAAATATGTATACGTAGAACTGATTCACTATAGCTGATTCTGTAAAGTAGAAACACAACATTGTAAAGCTATATACTCCAATAAAAATTAATTAAAAAAAAAAAGGGGGCTAAGTTTATATAGAATTTGCTGCTTTGTTCATTAGTTCCACATCTAACTTATATGAATTTCAAAGCTGTTTTGTAGAACGTGGCAAAGAATACTATGCGTTCTCCAAAACCTAGTCTCCTTTCCTCCTGCACACACAGGTAAACTATACATCCCAGCCTTCTTTGCAGATAAATGTGTCATGTGACTGAATTTTGAATAATATGAGTGGAAATAATATATACCAATTCCAGACTGGGCTATAAAAACTTCACATATGCAGTTCTTCCCTTTTTCCCCTGGTCTTTAGCTTGATGAATAGAATCCACCAGAGAACTCTGAGACTCTAAGATAAGAAGCTTCTTACTGAGCATCCATATTGAATGAGAACTCTATTCTGTTGTCTTAAGCCACTGAGATTTTAGGGTTGTTTGTTTTAGCTCTTGGTTTACCCTAATACAAAGAAGAACCATGATTGTCCTATAACTATGGTTATATGTCTATGGGAGAGGACCATAATTTTTATGAATACATAAGTCTAAAAGTGGGCTTAAGAGACTTAAGTCTTTACCAGCCAGTTTGCATGTACACCAGTTGATTAAGATGAAAACACCACCCTTCCTTTGGGCTCTGGTGCTGGCTCTTAGTCTGCTTGAACTATGGAAAGGGCTGCTTTAATCTGTGTACTTCCCGTATCCTGTCCCATCATCCCTGTCAATCTGTATCCTTCCTTCTATCTCCCTGAAATAAAATACTTTTCTCTTCTCCATCTTCTCTATATTTCCTTTTCTCTTTCTTCATGACAAGAAGCAAATTTTTCAAGGGTTTTTCTTTCTGTGGCAAGTATGGTGAGTGAGCATACGAGACCCTTTACATATTATGGAGTGTGGTAGCACAGTTTTGAAACTATAGTGTTAGAACCCTCTAATCACCTGTTTACCTCTAAGAACAACCTGATGGTTTATTCTCAGTTTAATAAAGTCACTAAAGCTTTTTCTATATTGACAGACCGCACTTGTCTAAGGATGCCACAATATAACCCTGTATGTAGGTTCTTCAGAGTTTGTGTATTGTATGTACAGCTGATTCACTCTGTGCTTCCTCTCTCCCCACTTTTGACCTCTGATGGTGCCATCAGTGGCTATTACAAGTATGTGGAATTGGATTGGCCCCCCTGAAAAGATGGCAAAAAATTTAAAGAGGCAACTTCTCTGATTATTTAATCAAATGACTAGATTGCTCAAATGACCATAAATCTATTCATATAAGTCTTTTTTAAAGTTATTAATTTACTCTTACCATTTACAACTGTTGTCTCCTGATTCTTTTATCTTTAATGCCTAACCAATATCCCAGTCATGACTGTTACAGATTGTTCGTTATTACCAAAAAATATTTTATCAGTTCTATCCATCCCTTCATGCTGGATACCAATTTAAATGTAGCTGCCTAAATAGTTTGCTAACAACTCAACATATAATGAATTGAAAACAGATCAAGAGCTACCTTACTGAGATACAGTTTGGTACAGTGCACCGTCCGAAGTTTCATTCACTGGCAGAGCATCTTCATGTTCTTGCCACATGTCCTCTTAACCTTTTTTAATCTAATATTTTCTTTGAATTTCATGTTTTTATTTAAATAAATTTACTTTAAAAGAAACTTTATATTACTAGTCAAACTGGAAAATCAGTATCACATGCTGTAACTATAAGATTAACTAGAACATTAATTCTAGCTAAATAACTTTCACATGGCTCTGAACTAAACTCTTCTCCCTCTTTGTTAAAAAGGAGGATTAGCTAGTATTAACACTACATTACATTTTTCTTCTTGACGTATTCAGAAGGATTGAAAGATAATTGAAAAGGGAATAACATTGTAGCTATTTCAGTAGTCAGAATAGGCTAGACTATACTGTCATAGCAAAGAACCTTAAAAATCTCAGTGGCTTAATACAACAAAGGTCTATTTCTAGTTTATCCAGCAAGCCCGGGCAACTTTCCAGGACAGCTGTCCTTTATGCAATAACACAGCAACCCAGGCTGCTTCAGTCTTGTGTCTCCACCATCTCAACATGATACCTGTCTGTGATTTTTGTGCCAGAGGAAGAAACAGACTGTAAAATCACTCAGGGACTGTGTCACCTCTGCTCTTGTTTCATAAGCCAGAACTAGGCACATAGTCCTTCCTAAACCTCACAGGAGCTGGCAATTGTAGTCATCCCTGTGCCCAGAAAGGAATGGAGGCTGCAGGATGCTGGTAGGCACTAGTAAAGTCTACCATACTGTGTAATTCAATGTACTGCCACTTCTATAGATTGTGTAAAATCATCTCTTCCTTAAATGAGTGCCACCTTTTGAAGAACTATATTGTGAATGAAATAATATAATATTCTGAATCAAAAGTCTTTAATCTACCACTTGAATACTGTGATCTTGGGCAAGAGATCTTTTGTGGGGTTTTTTTTTTTTAATTAATTAATTTATTTATTTATTTTTGGCTGTGTTGGGTCTTTGTTTCTGTGCGAGGGCTTTCTCTAGTTGCGGCAAGCAGGGGCCACTCTTCATCATGGTGCGCGGGCCTCTCACTATCGCGGCCTCTCTTGTTGCGGAGCACAGGCTCCAGACGCGCAGGCTCAGTAGTTGTGGCTCACGGGCCCAGCTGCTCCGTGGCATGTGGGATCTTCCCAGACCAGGGCTCGAACCTGTGTCCCCTGCATTAGCAGGCAGATTCTCGACCACTGCGCCACCAGGGAAGCCCCAAGAGATCTTTTGATTCTATTTTCCCATCTGCAAAACAAGGTTAATGTGTTCATCATGGAAAATTATGAACGTTGAATGAGTTAGGTAAACTGTTATACAGATGTTAGCTGTTGTTCTATTGGTTGTTGCATAACTTTTTGAAAGTGAGATATTTTGTTTTTAGAGCTATGTACCTAGCATTAGAATTAGGCTCCAGCAAGAAGTTAGTTTCACTAACAAAAGAGGCTATACAAGTCTCAAACAGAATTACCCTTCCCACTGATCTTTCTAAAACAAAGTTTAAGCATATTTTTCTACTATTGGAATGCTCTTTCTACAAGATTTTTTTATACTTAATTTTGCTTTGAACTACCAAATAAGATCAGAGCAAAATTATAATTTTT
Organism: Balaenoptera ricei; assembly: GCF_028023285.1. NCBI lineage: Eukaryota > Metazoa > Chordata > Mammalia > Artiodactyla > Balaenopteridae > Balaenoptera > Balaenoptera ricei. The sequence continues at coordinate 15,549,856 of NC_082658.1, read as the reverse complement.
TATAAAGCTTTATAAGAAAACTTATCAATAGATGTAATATTGGAAAAAGCTTAGTTTTTAAACTTTTTTATTTGATAAAACTTAAAATGGTGTCATATTAACTAATTTTTAAAACAAGGCAAAAATGTGATGATATTTATTTAAGTGCTTAAGCTAAGTATGAATAAACTAAATTCATAAATTAAATAAATATCACTACAGATTTCTTGTAGACTGTTGATACAAAATCTAGCCACATGTACCTAAACTAACCTGTTTTTCTAGGTCTCTTGCTCCTGTCCCAACTTCTTTCCTAATTTTCTGATAGAGTTTGTAAAAGCATGCTATTATTTCTTCTTTAAATATTTGGTAGAATTCACCAGTGAGGCCAACTAGGATTGGGTTTTTCTTTATGGGAAGATGTTTAATTACTAATTCAGTTTCCTTACATGTAATAGTCTATTCAGATTTTCCATTTTTTAATGCATTAATTTTGATCATTTGTGTCAGGAATTTGTCCACTTCATCTAAACCGTCTAATTTGTTGGCATAAAGTTGTTTATAACATTCTCTTATAATCTGTTTCATTTCTGTGGAGTCGATAGCAATGTCCTCTCTTTCATTCGTAAGTTTTGGTAATTTGTGTCTTTGCTGTTTTTCTTGGTCAATCTGGTTTAAGATTAAAAAAAATTTTTTTTTTTAAGGTATAAATCCTTTTATTTTGTAAAATCTGAAAATTGTATGTAACTTTAAAATACAGTGCATCTTTTTTGTTTGTTTTTTGTTTGTTTATTGAAGTATAGTTGCTGTACAATATTATATAAGTTACAGGTATATAATAGAGTAATTCACAATTTTTAAAGGTTATACTCCATTTATAGTTATTATAAAATAATGGCTGTATTCCCTGTGTTGTATAATATACCCTTGTAGCTTATTTTATACCTAATAGTTTGTACTTCTTAGTCCCCTACCCCTTTTTAGTCCCTCCCTCCTTCCCCCTCCCCACTGGTAACCACTAGTTCTCTGTATTTGTGAGTCTGCTTCTTTTTCATTATATTCACTAATTTGTCGTATTTTTTAGATTCCACATATAAGTGATATCATGCAGTATTTTTCTTTCTCTCTCTGACTTATATCACTTAGCATTTTGCCCTCCAAGTCTATCCATGTTGCTGCTAGTGGCAAAATTTCATTCTTTTTTACAGCTGAGTAGTATTCTGGTGTGTGTATATGTGTGTGTGTGTGTGTGTGTGTGTGTGTGTGTGTGTGCGCGCGCCACATCTTTATCCATTCATCTGTTGATGGATATTTAGTTTGCTTCCGTATCTTGGCAATTGTAAATAATGCTGCTAGGACCATTGGGATGCATGTATCTTTTTTTTTTTTTCCAAAATGGCTCAGACAGAGCCAGTAACTCTTTTTTTTTTTTTTTTTTTTTTTTTGCTACTTTATTTATTTATTTTTATTTTTTGGCTGTGTTGGGTCTTCAGTTCGTGCGAGGGCTTTCTCTAGTTGCGGCAAGCGGGGGCCACTCTTCATCGCGGTGCGGGGACTGCTCTTCATCGCGGTGCGCGGGCCTTTCACTATCGCGGCCCCTCCCGTTGCGGGGCACAGGCTCCAGATGCGCAGGCTCAGTAGTTGTGGCTCACGGGCCCAGCTACTCCGTGGCATGTGGGATCCTCCCAGACCAGGGCTCGAACCCGTGTCCCCTGCATTAGCAGGCAGACTCCCAACCACTGCGCCACCAGGGAAGCCCTGCATGTATCTTTTCAAATTAGTTTTTTCGAGGTTTTTTTTTTGATATATACTAGGAGTAAGTCGCTGGGGCATATGGTAGTTCTATTTTTAGTTTTTTGAGAAATCTCCATACTGTTTTTGACAGTGGCTGCACCAATTTACATTCCTACCAACAGTGTACAAAGGTTCCCTTTTCTCCACATCCTCACCAACATTTGTTATTTGTGTTCTTTTTGTTGATAGCCATTCTGACAGGTGCGAGGTGATAGCTCTTTATGGTTCTGATTTGCATTTTCCTGATGATTAGCAGTGTTGAGCATCTTTTTCATGTGTCTGTTGGCCATCTGCATTTCCTCTTTGGAAAAATGTCTATTCAGTTCTTCTGCCCATTTTTAAAGATTTTTTCATTTTGTTCATCTTTTCAAAGAATTAAATTCTGATTTCATTACTGTCCTCAATCCTCAATTTTTTATTTACTATTTAATGCTTCTGCTCTAATCTTTATTATTTCCTTTTTCTGCTTGATTTTAGGTTTAGTTTGTTCTTTTTCAACTTTTTAAAAACATATGCTGAGCATTTTTTCCCCTAGTACCTTTTCAACCATTGTAACCATAAAATTCTTCATTGAAACTTTAAAAAAGGTGAATTAGCAAGATTAGTAATTCTCTCAAAATTAGCTCCTTAAATTAACCTTGTAATTTTGATTTTAATAGAAAATTAATTATATTTATTAAACTTCATACTGAATTGGGAGGCATTCTGAAGTAGAGATGCTCCCCTGATTTATGATGGTTTGATTTAAGATTTTTCAGCTTTACAATGATGCAAAAGCAATATACATTTAATAGAAACCATACCTCGAACTTTGAATTTTGATATTTTCTTGGACTAGCAATATGTAGTATGAGATGCTTTTGTCATGCTGGGCAGCAGCAGCCAAAGCTCCCAGTAGCCAGGCAATCATGAGGGTAAACCAGCGGTGCACTTAGAACCATTCTCTACTCATACATCCATTCTGCTTTTCACTTAGTATGGTATTCAATAAACACATGAGGTACTCAACACTGTATTATAAAATAGGCTTTGTGTTAGATGATTTTGCTCAACTGTATGCTAATGTAAGTGTTCTGAGCAAATTCAAGGTAGGCTAGGCTAAGTTATGATGTTTGGTAGGTTAGGTGTATTAAATGCATTTTCAACTTTGGATATTTTCAACTTACAGTGAGTTTATCAAGATGTAACCCCATCATAAGTTGAGGAAGATATGTACATTTTTCTCTTCTTTAAACCCTATAGCTTCTGTTTTGTACTTTTTTCATGGCACTTTCTCTGCTTCTTATCATAGCTGTTCTTGTTCTGTCTTATCCCATTGTTGCATTCCTTCAGGTCAGAGACTGCCTTAATCATGTTTGAATCCCCTGAAGTGTCTAGCACTGTGCTTTGCACATGGTAGGAACACAATAGCATTTATTGAATTGAATGGAAGAGCTCTTATGGAATTGGCTTACAAATGGTTGTATGCAGTTTTCTAACAAAAAGAATTCTCACTTTAAAAGTATCAGTATTTATATGTAAAACTTTCATTTAGGATTAAATTTACATTTTGAGTAAATATGAATTTTCATGTTAGTGAAGTATCCTAATCCTGTCAAATGATTATGATAATCCCTAAAATGTATTCTGATGCCTCCTTTTTTATTACCTATTAGCATCTCTAGTAGAGGAGGTGCCTTTGTTATGTTGTATTTTTTTACAAGATTATTTAAGTAAGGGGTACCTTAAAGATGAAAAAATTAAATAGGAAGAAATTAGATTCATATTAGAGTTTTCAGCTATATGTGTTTATATATAAATTTATACCTCACAGCTATAACTTCTGAAGAAGAAAGTACTAAAAAAAAAAATTTAGCACTGATCTCACAACCTCTATATTTTGGTCGATAGACAGCCTTATGAATGTATTTGAGACATCCTATTGCTTTGAAGTTGTTACTTGTAAATAAATAAATATACCAATGTACTATCTCAAGTTCCATTTATTGTTATTTATCTGTAGCAGTTTGCTGTGTCACTGTTAGTGAATAGTTGTTCCATACTTTATTGAATTCTTTATAAATTTAAAATTATTAATGTCATTTCAGTTATTTGGGTTTTGTTTCTTCAGAGTTTTTTGTTTTGTTTTCATTATTAGGAAGTTAGTATTAAAGTTTTTAGGTACTTTAGGTATAGGTACTTTAAAAGAACTTATTTTGATATTCAAATTGCTAAATTTCTCTGTACTTGGATAGCTTCTGTATTCTTTGTGTTATGTTCAAGTGGGACCTTCTTTTCAGTCCTTACTTTCAGTGGGACCATAATGCTGTAAGTTGATGCTGATCAGCTACCTTTCAAGTAAAAAAAAAAAAATAGATGTAGTTGCTGTTAGTTTTGGAAATGGTAAAACTATGCAATGTTGCTTTTTTGCTCAAATAAAATGAATTCTGGATTCCTCCTTTATAAAGCTGTTCACTACGATCAGTGGAGATAGGAAATGTTCACAGGCGAGCCCACCCACTAGTTATCCAGGGATAACTAGTGACCACACACTAACTGATATTTGTATTGGTAAACATAGTTGACTTTGCCACACTGCACACATTTCATATTTCACTTATATTTGTATAGGTTTCAAAGACATCAGATCTCTAATAGTCTGTTGTCAAGAATAAATATGCATATTGTATTTCTAGCTATACTAATATATATTTAGATTTAAAATAAATGCATTCTAATTATTTGATACTTCACTGCATAGTATGGGTGTAAAACAACATGCAACAATTTTCATTTGTAGCTTAGAGTCTGGAAAGTGGGGAGACTAAAGAAGATAACACATGGTATTTGGGGAAGAAGCAGGGTAAAGAGAAATGTGTAAAACATATACTTCATTTTTAAATACTTTTATAGAAGAAAAGAGAACCAGAAAAATACTTTGCCAGTTTTATGTTAATTTTGTCATTGGTTAGAGCAGCAAGTTTTATTTTTCATTATAATGAGTCAGAAACCCTTTCTGTAGTAGACTAACCATTATTTGATAAAGACTGTCATGTCACGTTTTAATTTCCTCTTTCTGGGTTGCATCTGAGGGTGTTTATTTGTTTTATATGTTTTTTCTTTTCTATAGATGGATACTTTCTCCTTGCAAAAAATGGGGAACTATATGAATTATAGTTTTTCTCTTTATCTGTGTTTCACTTACATCTAGCATGTGTCAAATTGTCAAATTCTATTGGTTTTTCTTTCTCAGTTTTTTTTAGTTTTTCTTCCCTCTATTTTGGGGGATTCATTTGTTTATTGGTGCATAACTAAAAAAGAAAAGCTCCTTGGCATTCTTTCTTTCTTCAAGGTGTGGTTTATGTCACCATTTAAGCACAATTATGACAAGCAATCAGGATATCAGATAAATTGGAAGGATGCTGTTACCACCTATTTCCCGATTTTAAACTCACCATAGATTGGGGGTTAAGAAGGAGGAAATAAAGAGTTTCTCAAATAATCTCTCTCCTTTTATGCTTTTTTCCCACACCCACTCCAGGAAATCCATTGTTACTGAAAGGTTTATTTTCTAATAAACGTTTAGGAACTAAAATTTTATGAATGTCCTAAGATTCTGCCTGTGAAAGCTCTGTTGAAAACTTTTAAAAATACAGTTTTCTCTTTCCAGATAAATTTTCCACTGTTTCTCTCTACTTCGTTAACAATTCTATAGTTCAGATCTTTTTCTCCTATGTTTTCTTCTAAGAATTTTATAACTTTAATTTACATTCAGGTTTTTGACCCATTTTGAGTTAATTTTTGTATATGGTATAAGATAAGGGTCCAACTTCATTCTTTTGCATGCACATATCCAAGTTTCCCAACGACATTTATTGAAAAGACTATCCTTTCCTCACTAAATGGTCTTGGTACATTTGTCAAATCATTTGACCATGGGTTTTATTTCTGGAATCTCTATTCTGTTCCACTGTCTATATGTCTGTCCTTATGCCAGTACCACACTGTTTTAATTCTGTAGCTTTATAGTAAGTTTTGAAATCATGAAGTTTAAGATCTCCAACTTCATTCTTTTTAAGATTATTCTGGCTATTCAGGGTTCCTTGAGACCCATATGAATTTTAGGATGAGTTTTTCTATTTATGCAAAAAATGCCATTGGGATTTTGATGGGGATTGCATTGAATCTATGGATCACTTTGGGTAGTATTGCCATCTTAACAATATTAAGTCTTCGAATTCGTGAACAAGGGTTATCCTTCCATTTATTTGTGTCTTTAATTACTTTCAGCAACATTTTGTAGTTTCAGTGTTCCAAGTCTTTAGCTTCCTTGATTAAATTTATTCCTAAGTATTCTTTTTGTTGTTATTTTAAATTGAATTGTTTTCTTAATTTCTTTTTCAGATTGTTCATTGTTAGTGTATTTTTGTGTATTGATTTTGTATCCTACAACTTTGCTGAGTTCATTTATTAGTGGAATCTTTAGGATTTTCTACATTTAAGATTGTGTCATCTGTAAACAAAGATAATTTTACTTCTTCCTTTCTAATTTGGGTGCCTTGCATTTCTTTTTCTTGCCTATAGCTAAAATCATTTTATCCTCCTTTCACATTTAGTAGAAACCATATTCATTTGACAGTGAATTTGTTTTTAGATTAAGCTTACTGAATATGCTTTTAATCTCAAAACCAACTTTGTGAAAGTACTTTCTTGGTACTTTATGTTCTGCTCATCTTTATATTTATCCTTCAGTTCTCATTTTCCTGGTCCTTGCTTTATTTTATCTGCCTCCATACCATTCTTCCATGAGTATCTGAGTCTTGTGACAGTTTATCCCTAAAAATTCCCCTTTGCTATGAAACTTTTATCAAAGACAGATATTTCAATAGTTATTAAAATTTATATTTTAATGCCTTTATAATTGCTTGAATTAGGTGTGCTTCAACATCATCTACAGCATCTCAGTTTACAGAGGATCTCCATAGGTGGATTTTCTCTTTCACCATTAACATTTCTTTGTGATATATCTGAGTGCTCTTATTACCCCGTCCTCCACGCCTCAGTGATCTTGGTAAGAATTAGTGAGTACAGACATATTGGTCTCTCTCAAAATAGGCCCCAAATGATGGATACTTTATTACTTGGAACTGTTTAAAAACAAAACAAAACAAAACAAAAAAACATAACACAAGAGTTATATTGCTAAAAGAGTGACTGAGAAGAAATCCTAACTTTCACAATAGACGTTAATTCTTTCAGAGATGAGGCCTTGATTTCTGTTTTATTTCAACTTTTTTCTTAGAAAAGGCCTTTTAATGATCTGTTTTCATGAGGTATTTATAGATCTCTCTCTCTCTCTAATTCAGTGTCTACAAACTTTAGTGTGCTTCAGAATCACTTGGAGGGCTTGCTAAGCACAGATTGCTGGGACTGTACCCTCTTGAGTTTCTGATCATCAGCTGATTTGACATGGGGTCTGATCATCTGCATTTTTAACAAACTCCCAGATGATGCTATGCTGCTGGTCCAGGCACCACAGTTTGAGAACCAGTGGTCTAAATCATAGTGTTTAACTTTCTTTATATACCCACATATTTCTCATTGTCTAACCTAGACCACTTTGATTTGGGTATTCTACCACCTTCTAAGGTATAACATGTTTTCTTCAACATTATTCCCTTCTCAATTTTAAAAACAAAATTGGTAATGTCACCATTTTTGTCATTCCCCTATGGCATCTTAAATGTCTTTGTTTTACCCCCTCACACACAATTCAGACTTTCCAAATAATGCTGCATCTGTGACGGTGATGATGATGACAACAACAGCAGAAACAATGATAAAAACAGCTAACATTTATAGAGGATTTATTCTGTTCTAGGCGCTGTTCTGAGCATTTTATTTGAATTAATTAGTGTAATCCTTAACAACTCCCCCATGGTGTAGCTACTGTTACTAACTCCAAGTAACTGATGAGGAAACTTAGGCACAGAAAAACTCTCACAGCTAGGAAAAAGTGGAAGAGATGGGATCTAACTTAGGCTTTCTGGTTTCAGGGCTCAGACCCTTCATTCCTCTCTTATCCAACCCCTCATTACTATATTACCGTGTTATACTGCCTCTCCATGCTATGTCTTGGAACCACACGCTTACTTTGTTTTCCACAGCCATTGCCCTCCCTGCTCCATGTCTTAATAAACTCCTAGATGAACTATATCATCATATCCAAGCACTATGCTAAGTACTTTGCATGCTTGGAATTATTTAAGCCTCATAATAATCCTGTGACTTTTTGAGAAAACTGAGCCTTAGTAACGTTAACTAACTTGCCCAGTTTCTTATTACTTATAAGTACTAGAGCCACAACCTCAATCTTTGAAATGACTAAACCCATATTCTTAACCAGTATGCATCCTCCTCTCAACTCTGCCAGATTCCCACACTCAAGTCTCTTACAGCATAAGACTCATATTCCCAGTGTTGGTTGAGATCTCTTTTCAGATCAGTAGTTTCCTGTTATCTCTCATATCATAATAAAATACCTGGTTTGGTTTTAGAGTCCCCTACCCATCTCATTTCAACCACTTTTTTTTAAAACTATCTGGTAAACCCTTTTGACAAAGATTTCTTTTACCCATCTGATTAATCTTATATACCGTTTATTTTACAATAAAGTATATTGGAATTCTAGGCTTCCAAACGAAATACTGTGTCCCATCTTCCATGTTGACCTGTTATGTTCTCCACCAAGTAGTGTTAAGACTATTGGACAATCTGTCATGCCTGTGATTGTACCTCCTCTGTGTGATTGACTTACAGGTAACACTAGTTTTCTGTAATTTGGCTGAGAGTAACATTATAATCTACCTTATAGAATAATGAAAATTCATTATTAGACATGTACAGTGTCCCATGGATCACAGTTAGAGATGAAGGTAGAAAAACAATTAAATGTCCACTATGAGCTATAAAGTTAGCAGTTGGGATTCCCTGAGAAGGGAAAAGAGAAGTCTGCATGGTGTTGAGTTTCACAGATCTCTAGGATCCTAATTTTCCCCCTTGACTCCATCTCATAATTCTTAATACATTCTTCATACCTCCCTCAATTTTCTCCTGCCATCTTTCAATTTCTTTCTCACATATCTACCCTAAGTTGCTGATTTCTGTCTGTCTACTAGCCCCAAATTTCATTATAAATATTGTTAAGATTTTTAGATGTATAGAGTCCCTTGAACAGGGACCAGGGCTGTCTTTGTCAGAACTCAGCAGGTAAAATAATTATTCTACTGCCATGATAAAATAAAATAATAAAATTCTAGTAAAAGACTTAAGAGATTTAAGAATTAAATTATAATAATTTCTCCTATACAAAGCAATATTGGATAAATAAAATGTTTCATTATTTTCGAATTGGTGAGATCAGAGTGAAAGAGATTCTAATATTGGCTATAAGTAGCCTGCAGATTTGCATATAAATCATTTGAGATCTTCATTTGTGATAGTGATTTTTAAAAATAGGCTCAAGTTTTAACTCTCATCAGAGGTGAGAGTTCTGCTATTCCAGAGCTTACTTTTGGCAGAGAACCATATTGTTAGCACCCTTAGCCTTTGTTGCCATGGAGACAGTAAGGCTTTATTTTGTTTTTTTTTTAACATACACTTAAAATATACATACATACCTTAAGATTTAAAGTGTGGTTTAGTTGACTGCAGGTTTTGAGTATTGGCACATATCAAAAATATTTTCTATTTTTTAAAAACTTTATATTTTTGTCCTCCAAAGAAAATAGAGGAGAATTCTAGTCATTGTAATGACAAAGTTTTATATCACTTTTTACAGGGTCTTTTAGGAATAACTTAAAATCCCCCTGTGAATCAGTAATGGATGAGGATTTTGAAGAACATGCAGAAACTTTTGAAAAAAGTAATGTGATCTTAAGCACTCACATGTCTGGGACACCTATAGTTATGATATAATGTGTAATGCATACAAGTCAATTTCAAATTCAACTGTTACTTTTGCACCAGTATTATGCTAAGGACTTTCACCCTATTACAGTTTATTTAATAGAACTCAGTTTAAAAGTACCAAAGCAATCTTCGTAATTATAACTTTTAATATATTTAACTGATTATTTAAATGTATATCAATAATGTTCCTTAACTTTTCCCCCTAAAACCATTAAATAAAATTTATATGAGCTTTTAATATGAAAACTTTTAATTCATGAATTATACTTTTTTCGTTCATTCATTTCTTACAAGAATGAATGTTTTCCATGGCATGCAATATTACTGTTCCATAGACCTCATGATTATATTTGTAACTAAATCACATCTCTTTATCTTTAGCATCCAGTTGTAAACTGGCATGGCCTAGTTAATATTTTAGTCCACTAGCAGTTTTGACTTCTTACCTAACAGCTGAGCAGTTAGGTAATTGATTTCCTTGTTAAGCTAAATATCAATAGATTAATCTTACTTAAGGTATTTATCACAACCCAGTATTATATAATAGTTATTTCTGGATAAAGAAGACTTTTGATTACAATTATTATAAACAAAATCTTAAAACTTAGTCCTATACTTTACTCAGTCAATACCTGTATTTAATGACAAAGGAAGACAAAATAAGAAAGCTCTTGCTTTATAAGGAGAGAGAAAATAGCTAAAGGTGATAGACTAGACAGTTAACAACTTATGCTCGTAGTTTTGATTATGAGATTTTAGCTTTTCCAGTTTGCAGTGACTTTTTAACAAGACCCATCTCCTCTATGAAGAATGCAGTTAATTTTTTTTCTGGCACAAAAAAATAGGGTAACCTGATCTGAGTCTGACAGAGTGTGTCGTTCATTTAAGTGCTTCCATCTGTTGCCTGCTGTTCCCCTTACTCATGACCCCTCTATGTTTCTCTTTCCTTTCTCTTTCCCTCTGTTTCTCTTTCCTTTTTCTTTCTTCCTTCCTTTCTATTTTCCTCTCTCTTTTTTTTTTTTTCTCTCCCTCTCTGTCTATCTCTCTTTTTTGTCCTTAGCCCCTCTGAGGAAGGCAAAGTTTGTTGAGAGCCCACGAATTCCAGAATCCGAGCTTGGCTCACCAACCCTCACTTCAGCTCAGAAACTGGACGTGGATGCATACTGCCCTGGTAAGCGTGCATGCAAAGTTTCTGCTTTGAAAGAGGGAGGTTTGGATCAGGCCCATCAAGCAGAGCAGTGTTTTGCATGTATATTATTCATAAAAACATAACCGTTACCTCTTTTGCAACTGTGGTCGCATATTTTCCTTACTAGAGCGCTGTTTTTACTGAACATCCTTTTTGATTATTGGTATAATTATGTAAGTATTGAAAACAGCTTCAAAGATAATTTTCAAAGGAAATTAAAATAATTCAGTAGATACGTTTTCAGGGTGATTTTTGTGATCTGAGATACTTGAAATTTTGCTTTGGCCATGTGCAATCAGGAACGTTCAAGTGTGAATAAAAATGTTCATTCAACACTAGCCCTTTGCATATGACCTTTTTTGCCTAATCCCTGTTGGTTTTCTGGACAGTTATAGAAAATAGTTGTGATGTTGGAAACATTATACTTGAATTAAAAAAGAAACATTATAGGTTTCTGATTTGGGCTCCTGGACACTCACTCACTGTTAGAAATACCTCTTCTCATGAATGGCCTGTAAGCACATGTGGGAGTTCACTAAAACCCTTCTTGTGTGGGAGCAAACCTGAGACAGACTCATTATCAATGCTTAGATTCTTCCAAACTTAGATGAGTTGCCTGGCAACATCCTTTACACTCACTCTACAGTGAGTCTATAGAGCTGTGTCAGAAATGTTCACAGCTCTAGTTGAGTATACAGAACAGAGCTTCAGTAAAGAACTTTACAAGACTTGGTTTTAGGTCTTTTGTTTATTCCTGCTTATTAAAATTGCACAGTGGCTGCAACTACTACATATTTACAGCATTACAGATCAGCAGAATAAGGTGATTTCTAGTTCTAAGGAAGTTATCAGTAGCTGTAATCTGAAATAGCAGGATACTATACCTCTGAAGCCAGATAAGACATGTTTTAAAAGAAGACAGTAGGCAAAAACTTGAGCCAAACCTAATCAGAGACATTTGATTCTGTGAATCAGTTTTGAATATTGAAAGACCTCGGGGATTTCGCTTGCAGGTTGCAGAAACTTGGGCTTCATCCACTGTTGTAAATGACTATTCAATTTAAATCAATCACAGATATGTGTTAGGAATAGCTTTTCTATTTCTAAAAGGAACAAAATTTTTTCACGTTCTGAGGTACTGTCACATTTCTTGGGCAATGGAATATTATGCTCTGCATTTCTTCATGCAAATTTTAGTGTAATAAAGTAAAATAAATAAATGCACTAATTCTCTATTCCTGCATTGAGTTTTGGAAGAGAAACCCTATCAGAGGCCTTTTCTTTTCCAGATTTGCAAATCAGAATGATTGTGGGGAGACTAACCTTTCACTTCCTGATTGCCCATCTGACATCCTTAATCTAATCTAGCTTTTGTTATTGTCAAGAAGCAAGGTAGCTGCTGTTGGTTAGAATGCCCGTGCTGAATCACTGTGAAAAATCTTGTCCGTGTTATTACTTACGTATATTTTCCACAAGCAGGAATCTTTGCTGAATTGGAATTGAACCAAACTAAACCTGTTAAGATTTTCAGAAAACCAGGAAGAAACTAAAACATGTTGCCAAAATGTTAATTGCCATACGCTTCAGTCTCTCCTTTTCTTATCTGAAATAGATTTAAGGTGCAGAAGCTTTTTAATGATTTGTTCTTTTATAGTAAAGTTATTAAACTCTGTGGAAATAGGTTTCTACTGAGATAAGATTAGTGACCTGAGGGTTGAAGCTATTATCTTCTACATAGTACCAAAAATTAACAATAAACAAATGAATTTGGTAGACTCATAAAGCAAACAAATAATCCATCCTTTTTGAATTTCTCTTACATAGGCTATATGAACCGAATAATGATCATATTTTATTGTATACTCATACATAATAGTGCAGTTAAAGCTAGTGATCTGATATCTTCCGGTCCACCTGCTTTATTCATTATCACATGCAAATTTAGGAAAATAGTATATCTGACAGAGGCAACAGTCCTAAGCTAAAGGTTAAACGAGCAATGGTTCTCAAATTTTAGCATGCTTCAAGAATTACCTGGAGGACTTGTTCAAATACAGATTGCAAGACCCACCCCCAGAATTTCTGATTCAGTAAGCCTGGGTGGGTTGAGAATTCACTTCTCTAAGAAATTCTCAGTTAATGGTGAAGCTGCTGGTTGAGGTGCCACACTTGGGAGAACCAACTGGGTTACAGGGCTGCTGGAGGCTGCTTGCAAACCTGTAGGGTTCATTCTGCTGTTGACTTCTGAGGAGTAATTGGGGATGTTGTTTCCTTATTAGCTTAACTTAAACCTGTTGGTGCCTGTATTTTAGGTGGGAAGAATAAAGCTTTTGTGTCTGAGAAATTGACATATATTTTTCTTGATCTGTCCTTTTGTACATGGTATCTGTGTACCCATGACTAGTTTTCAGTGTTGTCCTACAAGAAAAAGGAAACTGTGGATCAAACCAGAGCAAGTTGTTGATATTTGGTCTGCAAAGCTTAGGGAAAGCTGCAGTGGGATAGAGCTGTTGATCCAGAATATTTGTCTAAAGAACTGAAGGATTCAGTTTACATAGCATTAGATTCTAGAATATTAATTTGTTTTACTCTTCCTCAAATCAGATTTGTTGTATGCAGAAAACCTGAGGAAAAGTTATAAGTTAACAGTATGTTTTGGTTCTGCAGCTTAACCATGGAGATGATTGATGATGTTACATAACTGAACTACCAGAGTAGGCGAGGTCAAGTGAATTGTGTTTGATAATCGTCTTACAGTGGGGAAATTAAGACCTAGAGAATTTAAGTGATTTGTGGAAGGTCACAAGCAGGATTTATTGTTGAACTCTTGAAGTGGACACAGTATAGTCCAGAAATACACTGTCCCTAATTCTATTACTGTGTAAATTCTATAAGCACCCCTTGACTGACCCTTAAATTAAAAAGTAGAAAATTCAGTTTTTACATATGAGACAGGGCCGTATTCTCTTTTTAGGGTAACCAGCTGATATCAGTGATTTCAATAAAACAATTCCCAAAATAAAAGAACATGTTCACCCTACACTCTGACTTTTCTACCTACAGCATTAGTTATTAGCTGTGTGATTTTAGGCAAGTCACTTAACCTGTCTAAGCCTCAGTTTCCTCAGTTGTAAAAATGGAAATGGTAATCTTAGATTAATAAATATAGAGCACTTAGCACAATGCTTGTTTTATAGTAGATGCTTATAAATGTTAGCTAATTTTGTTATTATTATAGTGATGATCCTGAGGTGTATAACATAAGATCTTAAAGTTTTTCTAAACAGTCAGGAAAAACAAGATGTAAAGGTTTAGGGTCATTTTTAGTTAAATGTGTCTTACTGTGTTTCAATTATGATTTTCCCCTAACTAGTTTTGTGATCTTAAGCATGTCATGTCATGTCTCTGTGCCTCAATTTCCTATCACAGCAACGTTACATGTAACATGATGTTACTTATATAATTTAACAAATTAAATATATATTTGTATAGATACATGAGTACACATTCAAAGGGGAAAATGTCCGGAAGAATACACCAAACTAACATTGGTTGCCTAAAGAGGGAGAGAATTGGGATTGTTTGGATGTCAGAGGAGAAAGTAGCATTGGTGAGATAATGATCATGTTAGCAGTGGTTATATCTGGCTGGTGGAATTACAGATGATTTTACTTTTCTTTATTGGGCAATATGTTAGTGCATGAGAGCTCTGGTTCTGAAATTAGATCTGAGTTTAATTCCTGACTCTGTCGCCTACTAGCTGTGTGAATACATGTAACATTCATAGTCTTAAATTCCTTGTCTATAAGATTGTGATAAAAATAGGTCTTTTTTTTTTTTGCAATAAATCTATCTCATGGAGTTGTTAAGATTAAGTAAAATAATGTATATGACAAATGATTAGCTCAGGCAAAACAAACAAGAAGAGATATGTAGCACCCTTCCTGTTATTGTTCATCATCATCATCATACTTTTCTTCATTTTCTAAAATTTCTGCAATGAATTTGTATTGAAATTTTTCAGTGATCAGGTTCTGCTAAAGGATAGCAACATTCCTATGTCTTAGTTTTTTAAGTTTTTATTTTGCACGTTGTAACACATAGTTTCAAGTGTAGAAATGAGCCTTGATACAGATGGCAGGCCATGTTGACAGTTTTATAGGACTTTTGACTACGTGTGCAAGGTTAAGGGCCAAAGTCCAGACCAGTGTTCTGAAAATAGACAGGCTTTTATCCACAGCAGATACTTTCAGAGGAATTTGAGATTAATCTTTTTATAATAGATTCTTTTAAATCTCTTTAAAAATGGCACTGTCCTTCAAAGGACAGTGTTATTTAAGGTGACAACAAAATTAGGATGTATTTGAAACTCAAGAATGGAAGAGAGTTTTATGATACTTATTTGAGAGTACATACTCTTTATATAGGTTTTGAATTTGTAAAGGATTTTTCATTTGGATTTCTTATCAGCATGGTACTCTATAGCACAAGTACAAACCACTGTTGATAGATCAAATATTTTACATAAAGTGAGTAGTTCCTTGAATCCTCTTTTTCCAACTCCTATATAGTCATGGTCATTCCACTTAGAAGAAAAGGATGATTTGTTTTCTCATTTTCTTCCTTCCATGTTTTTCCTGAAAACATTATCAAATGTTATCTTTATCCTAAATAGTTAGGCATGCTTCTTTTTTTTTTTTGGCTATGAATTTTATACTTTAGACATAAAACCCTCTGATTTTTTATTGGTATATGGATACCAGAAGGCTTTTTCTTGTAATTCACGTCTTCTGTTATGTTGTATTTGTATTCCTTAAGTCTACTATGTTGTAAACACAATAAGTATACAGCAAGATTTTTAACCTGAATTAAGCAGGTGAGCTTTAGGGAGGCGGGTTCTAAACTCCTTAAAATTACATACAAACACTATTCTATATGCATATATGTACTTCTTTTTATAACTGGTTCTCAAAATGGTCTGTAACACATACTTCCCCCACCCCCAAGAAAAAGGAAAAAAGAAATGCTGTTATAAAGGTTGACATGAAATGAAGGTTGTTAATGGTACAACTGTTAGAACAACAACAACAAAAAGCACCTAAAGGTTGGATAGTGGACAGACTTGTAAATCAAATGAAGGGTATAAATGAACTTCAGTGCTGCCCTAATCGGGATATGAAAGTCAGTATAGCAACTAGAGATAGGAAGCAGAGAGATAAACAGGAATAATTTCAGTATATTTTAAGTATGAGAGATACTGCCTGAAAACTGATTATGAACATAAACACACCAAAGAGCTAGAATATGAAAATAAATAGCTTTTCATCTGCACACTCCCTTATCCAGTAGTAAGTTCTTAACATGTTAGAAAGTTCTTTCAGTGGACAGATGCTTTGTTGAATAGAACTTTTCACTTTGAACATTTTCAGTTGTTTTCTTGGTTCATATTTTATCATTATTTAAAAGGTTAACCATCTTTTAACTAACTTTCAGATAAACTTTTCTCAAGGTGTTTTGCATCACTAATTGTAAAGACTTGGGCTGTGAGTATGGTGCTTAGATCCGTAATTTAGTTAGATATCCAAATGGACAGTTTTTTCATTCACTCTGAAAACTAATTTTAACTTTTGGTTTTTTGAGGTAGTAAAGTGCACTGGTTTAGACAACAGACCCTGGAGCCAGACTGCCTGTGTTCAAATACTGACTCTACCACTTAGTGCTTGTGTGACCTTGGGCAAATTACTTAACCATAAGAATGATTAGTTTCCTTATCTGTAAAATGGGGATTATAATATTACCTGTATCGTAGGAATGCTATGAAGATGTAATAAAATATGTAAAATAATAAGGACAATTATGTGGTCCATAGTTAGTGCTAGATAACTCTTAGCTACAATTTTTAAAGTGTTTCAGAGCCTTTACTACCCTTTATCTAAGAATGTTATGGGTAAGGTTATATCCTTTTTATGAGCGCTTTGCAAAGAGGATAAAATTACGCGTATAACCTGTTGTCACTAGCCTGTTTTCATAAGCAGTCCATGTATAGATACTAAGTTTTGTGGGTTTTGGTTGTTTTTTTAGTGGAGGCAGCTTTTCGTAATGGTAAATAGCCCTGGGATCAGATGAGTTTGGTTAAGTTCTAATTATGCCACTTACTAGCTGTATAACTTTTATTACTTAATCTTTCTAATTTTCTGGTTCCTCATCTGTAAAATAACCCTACTCCATAGGGTGTGGTGATTAAATAAGATAATACACATAATGTGCTTAGCACAATGTCTGGAACATCAGTTATTATGACTAACAACATCTCTCACATTTATATATTATTATACATTTATTTCTGAAAAAAAATGTTTTGTGTTTTTCTTTCCCTAAACAGTATATACATTCCTGCAGCCCAATGTTCATGAAAAATTCAGTGGGAACAAGGAAGAGACAGAAAGCTATTCATGACTTGTGTTTTGATACCTAAGAAACTAGAGATTTATGAATTCTGCATCTGATATCACCACTGCCATCCTTCATCTCTAAGTCACTTAAAATCCTCTTTGTCATTTTGTTTTTCCTTATCTGGAAGTTATTCATTATAACATTTAAAGTTAGGGAATTCTCTGGCAGTGCGGTGGTTAGAACTCTGCGCTTTCACTGCCAAGGGCCTGGGTTCGATCCCTGGTTGGGGAACTAAGATCCCACAAGCCTCATGGCCACCAAAAAAAAAAATATAAGACATGGGGAATGTTGGTTATATTCTGTTTATCATTATTGAGTACCCTTGTGAATAGGTCCTTGTATTGGTTATCTATTGCTATATAACCAATTACCATAAAACTTAGTAGCTTAAAACAGCAACATTTTCTATCACAGTTTCTGTGGGTCAGGAATCTAGATGCTACTTAGCTCATTCTGTGGGTCAGGGTCTCTCACAGGCTGCAATCAAGATGCAGCCTGGGGAGTTCCCTGGCGGTCCAGTGGTTGGGACTCTGCACTTTCACTGCCAAGGGCCCAGGTTCAATCCCTGGTCAGGGAACTAAGATCCTGCAAGCTGCGAGGAGCAGCAAAAAAAAAAAAAAATGACAGCCTGGGCTGTAGTCATCTCAGGGCTCAACTGGAAAAGGCTCCCCTTTCAGGTTTATGCACATAGTTGTTGGAAGGATTCAGTTCCTATGGGCTGTTGAACTGAGGGCCTCAGTTCCTTGCTGGCCTTTACCAGAGGCCAGCCTCAGTTCCTCACCTTGTGGGCTTCTCCACAGGGCACCTCACGCATGGCAACTTGCTTCATGAGAGCAAGCAAGCAAGAGGCAGAGAGAGTGCGAGCTATATGAGAGTGACAGTTTTTTATAACTTAGTCTCAAAAGTGACATCCTGTCACTTTTTGTTGTATTCTTTTCATGAGAAGCAAGTCACCAGGTCCAACCCACACTCAAAGGAGTAAATTGAAATTTTAAAGAAAGTTGTTTAAATGAAGCAACGAATTTTCCTTGCTTTTTCTACATATTTGATATTACCTTTCTGTGTTCTGGAAGCATGAATCCTTCTCATCCTTGTCTTCCAATAGAAGAGTTCCATAGTATTCCTGGTACCCTACCCTTTTATATTCAGAATTCCCCTGCTGCCCTTCTAATAACTGTCTGTAGTTCTTTCTTCTTGCCTAACCTATACTATTATGGTCCAGTGAAATACTTGTTCCTAGAATGGTGTTTTTCTCTTTAAGTCTGGGTAACTACATCATGTTATTTTAACATGCAGGTTCTAGAATAAATTCCAGATTTGGAAGCTAACAGAGAATACATTTGCCATTTAGACAAAGGTGACTTTTGAGGATAATACTTTTCTTACTGTGAGCAATCTATAAATGCCTTGCTT
This sequence comes from Balaenoptera ricei, assembly GCF_028023285.1. NCBI lineage: Eukaryota > Metazoa > Chordata > Mammalia > Artiodactyla > Balaenopteridae > Balaenoptera > Balaenoptera ricei. The sequence goes on along the minus strand of NC_082658.1, from coordinate 15,531,078 downwards.
TCCACATTAGAATACATTGTACGATGGGTAAGGAAATCCAGGTCAGTAGGGGAATAATATGGAAATACTGTATTATACAAGTAACACATTTTTACCATATTTTGTATCTCAAACATATGTCTGTTCAAAGCAGTTGTTAGAAACCTCAGTTTAAAATCCAAAGGAACATTCAGTGATAAACGTCAGTCTTACAGATTTCAGTGAAGCATTTAAGGTTCTTGAGCTTGTCAAATATTGCTTTTCATTTCAGCCAAATAGTCCTCATCATACATTGATGTGCACATAGTACTTCTTGTACATTGGGGGAATTATGTAGGCAAGGAAACTAGTGTAAGTTTTGCCAAACAATGAGTACTTTCTATCTCTAGGTGTCCTGCCTCTATAGTGATTCCCACTTCCAGTGGGAGAGAATCAGAATAGTGGGATGTTGTAATGGAAGATTATAAGCATTTAAAAGCCTGTTCTCTTAGCTAAGTGCTAAACTAATGAATTTTTTAAAATGCAAAGAGTCCCTAATCTTATAAAAATTGTATTCCTAAATAGCACAAGGGAGAACCACCGTGTGTGTGTGTGTGTGTGTGTGTGTAGGACTTTTTCCCCCCATTTATTTGTGTATGTCTAAGTTATTAATAAAAAGAGTATAGGGGCTTCCCTGGTGGCGCAGTGGTTAAGAATCTGCCTGCCAATGCAGGGGACACAGGTTCGAGCCCTGGTCCGGGAAGATCCCACATGCCGCGGAGCAACTAAGCCTGTGCGCCACAACTACTGAGCCTGCACTCTAGAGCCCACGAGCCACAACTGCTGAGCCCACATGCCAAACTACTGAAGCCCACGCACCTAGAGCCCGTGCTCTGCAACAAAGAGAAGCCACCGCAATGAGAAGCCCGCGCACCGCAACGAAGTGTAGCACCTGCTTACTGCAACTAGAGAAAGCCCGCGCACAACAGTGAAGACCCAACACAGCCATAAATAAATTAATTAATTAAAAATAAAAAAGAGTATAGGATTATTAGGAGATAAATTTACTTTTTAGGGAGCATCTTTTTCCTTTTTCAGCTTTATTGAGATATAACTGACATATAACATTGGGTAAGTTCATTGTGTACAACACTATCATTTTATATATATGGATTACTGATGAAATTTATGGACAGCCTCTGCAGAAAATTGCACCCACGTGCAAAATTTTGCATATTGTCTGAGTTTTGAAGAAATTAATGAAACATTTAGGTTTGTTTGCCCTGTGTAATAGTTTTATCTGAAAACTAGTCTAAGCAAACCAAAATTAATAAGAATCAAAGACTAGAGTCTTCTAAGGAAGTTACATTATTGCTAACTTCCATTCCATACCCTAAAGCTAGGTATCTAAATAATGCAACTGTAGAGATTCCCTAAAAGTTGGTTCTTTAACTTAGGCTCTAGGTGAGTTAATTTAAAGAAGGCAGTTATTTAGGAAGGAAGTAGGGGAAAGGAAGGGTAAGTAGGAGAAATTCAAACACTTCTGTTTTAAAGAGATGGGGTCCTGTGATTAAAGGTTCCTTAGATTTCTCTGCACCTGCCCCAACTAAGGCACTTTTTTCCCCTCAGTTGAGGATTGACAGTGTGACCTGTGTCACTGGTACCCTGACATGGATCTAGTTTTCCCATCTACATCCAGGGACCATTCTTCCCTATTTTCTGCCCTCTGGATCCTCCATATTGAGAGGTGGCTCTCACTTAGAACTATGGAAGACATCTCAGACCAAGACCACCATCTTAACCTCCAACTTATATTTAATTTTAAAACAGTAGACACATTTTTCGAGATAAGGTATTCAAAAACTGTTTAGCAAGCACATTGAAAAGAAATAGAGTGCCTTCAGCCTGGCTGTATATTCTGCAGCTCAACATACACTTTATCATTTCCTACTACCATCACCCCTAGCCATGCCAGATACATTAAAATTTCCCATATCCTGAAGGTATTTGAGTTTGCAACCTCTGCTGTGGGTTACAGGAAGTCGTTACTTTTTTAGGAGGTGGCAAAGAAGAACTGGAAGATGAAAGAATGAAAATTTCCCTTACTCTCTCCCTGTTAAAACATGCAATTTCAGGAGATTCATAGACTTCCAAAAGTGTATCAGAGGATCTCATATCAAGAGTTCTAGATTTAGATCATTCATTACCTGACATAAGCTGCTATTTAGAGTATCATTTGTTATTAGCTACTATGGTTTAGCTCTGCTAGGAGGAAGCATTATGCATGATTGAACAATTGCAATGTAATGTTACTTTAAAAAGAGAAGAACTAAAGGAGAATTTCCTCAACCAATAACCTCTAGTGGTATTAGGGAAATATTCACCTTCTCCAACACGGTGTTCATCAAATGACTCTTATTCTTGTAACTCTTCCACTGCTCTCTCCTTCCTCCATCTCCACCACTCATCTTCCCACAGACTCTAGCTCTTTTCTACCACATTTTTACAATATTATATTAAGAATAATCTTAAAAGATTGACTGTACTACTCTAACCCTATGACCTTTACCATTATTTCTTTTGCCTATTATTCTGCTAATTCTCTTGCCTTTTCATACCCCTAATTATTTTTGTGTGCTGGATTTAATATTTGACAATATGTGTAGAAATAATCTGAAAGTAGGATGATTTTTTTTTTTTTTCCAGAGAGGGTTTTCATTTGCTTCTGCCACCTGTGACCAGTTCAATCCAAGTTCAGGGTGTGAAGTTTTCCAAGCCAATGAAATGACACAAATCAGGACTGCAGGACCTAGTTTACTTCTGGTTCATCTTTATCCTTAGGGTGTAGCTCTTAAGGGTCTCAGCCTAAAGTATGGGGTGTTTTACTAGATTTCCCACTCCTGGCAGATCCTAGACTCCATTTTTGTTCCCCTGACCTTGTGAGACAGCTAAACACACAGCTCAGCTGCTCAGTCATTTCTTCCCTGTTAAGAAATGCCCCCAGTGCTAAAGTGGCCCTCCGTGCTGGGCAAGATCTCCATTTCTGATTTCCATCTTCTCCCTGTTCTTATAATGATGACTTACCACCATCTTGTTGGATCTTTAATGCTTTCCAAAAGATTTTTTAAATATATTTTGTCCAGCTTTTAATGATTGTCATCAGCTGGAAGGTTTCCAATTACTAAAAGGTCCCTACCATCATTATTTCCTTTGGGGAAAAAAAATTCTAGCATTTGTATTTGTAGATCGTGTATACATCTGAAGGTATGTATACATTTTTATTTTTCTGTTCTGTGTTCCTCATGAAGCTACATGGGAACAGACTGTATGCTAAAACAGTCTTAGAACACTACCTCTTTGGACAAACCAGTCCCCATAAATTCTGGGAGCTATCTACTAAGAAATTGAACTGATAGTATTAGCCAGTTAATTAAATATCAATATAAAGAACTTCTCTTTTCAAACAGGCCTTTTAAAAATTATTTATTTATTTATTTATTTTAATTAATTTATTTATTTTTGGCTGCGTTGGATCTTCGTTGCTGCACATGGGCTTTCTCTAGTTACTGCGAGCAGGGGCTACTCTTTGTTGAAATGCGCGGGCTTCTCATTGCAGTGGCTTCTCTTGTTGCGGAGCACGGGCTCTAGGCACATGGGCTTCAGCAGTTGTGGCACGTGGGCTCAGTAGTTGTGGCTCACAGGCTCTAGAGCTCAGGCTCAGTAGTTGTGGCGCACGGGCTTAGTTGCTCCGCAGCATGCGGTATCTTCCCAGACCAGGGCTCAAATCCGTGTCCCCTGCATTGGCAGGTGGATTCTTAACCACTGTGCCACCAGGGAAGCCCTGAAACAGGCTCTTAGAGTTGGTTCATGGTCCATCTCTTTGAGCAAGTTGTCTCCTGTTTGGACTTGGAACTTAATCTCAAAGAAATTAGTATTTTGCATCAAAATTTTGGGAAGTTTTGCCAAGTGTGATTATGATATTACCCATGATACTGAATTGTTGAAAAACTTGCCTTTCTGTGCCTGATGTCTTTCTGGTGTTATTTGACCTATTACTGTTACATTGGGGAGGAAAATGTCTGTTTCATCCAGTCACAAATCCCAAATGTATTTCATAGATTACTGAGGTAAGTTAAACATTATTATGTTTTCAGCTTTCATCTTACCTTCTACAATAGCCATAATAGTTAAATTATAATTGTGAGTGGTTGAAGCTGATGTTTATATTGCTGCCAGAAAAAAAATTTTAAATAGGGAATGGGAGTCATCATGCAAAATGATTGGAGAGTTTCTTTAGTGTTTGAAGAGGATCATGAGACACAAGCTTACTACAGTCTGGCTTTCTATTGCTCGGCTCTGTTGCAAACCAGTTTTAAAAGGAATGTTCTTATCTGCTGGTTATTAATGTTTCATTAAAACATTGAATATCAAAAGCCATGTAATATATTTTTTGTATTTACCACAAAATTCCTAGTGCATATATTAAAGACTCAATTTTCTATTAATCCATGTAAATCATCTTTGATACTGTAGAACAGAAGGCTACCCTTAAAATGTAAAGGTATTATTTGTTTCATATAAATAATTTTTCTGTTTATAAGTCTTAAAGTGAAAGAACTCTGGTTAGAATTCATTTGTATACAAGTAAAACTTCCATTACAGTCAAGGGCATAAAATATGGATGCTATTTTCTGGTACCTTACCAGAGCAATGATGCTTATTTTCTTAGTTAAAATTTATTCTATACAATGAATTCTCTAGTACAACAAATGCTTTATCTGGTCCCTAATCAAGTAACATTTTTTATAATGACCCAGATTATATGCTCTCTGCCTTAGAGAGAAGAAAGAATTAAACTATAAGTGAATCGTCACAGCATTTCTCTAATGAAAGCTTCTGAATAACAGTTATCCCTAAATCATTTCTTCTTAACTATCCAAACAAGAAAAAAAAAAAACACTAAAATGACCAAAAACACTCATCTGGACAATTTGCACATTTTCTCCTTTATGCTTTACCACTGTATCCACAGTGCCTAGTGCAGTGACTGACTAATACATAGTAGGTGTTCGTTCAGTGTGTGTTGAATGAATGAAATGAACCTAAAAAGTCAGAGGAAGGCAAAATGAAAAAAATTTAGTATGTTACAAATATGTGCAAATTACATGGTTTTCTCTCTACTTAAGAATATGTCTTTTTCTAATTTACTACAGAGGGGCTTGTAAGCATGAACAACTGGAACCCTGATTTCTTAATCTGTGCTTATAATGTAATTTCACTATGGTGTTGAGAAAGGGGAAGTAGTATTTCTTTCAGTGGTTTTTTTATTTGTGGTATCTCATTTGCTTTAAATTCCTAAACTTTCTCCTTCCATTGATAGACGTCTACTTACAAGGCCAATGTGACTAGCATATGGGAAGGGGCATAAAGCTTCACTGGATAAGAATTCGGCCATGGCAGCCAACTGAGATTAATCAGCTACGAGTGAATTGTAATAAATGTAATTATAGAACATAATCAATTAGTATAAAGCAAAGAATGAGGATTTCAGGAAAATATCTGCCAGCCAGATGTGACACATTTATCCTCAAAGGTCAGGAAAAAGAAAATAAATACATGAATAAACTTAACACTATCCTTTGAGAAACTGAATATATATACAATGACCAGACCATGTATAAAAATAGAGTTCTGACACCCAATTTGCAGCAGATAGCCTAGGAACCCAACTTACTATCTACAAGTCAGACTTGTAGGAAGTAAGGCTACTATCTCTAATAACCAGTCCAGGAAGCCAACAATAACCCCTGTAACTATTGGAACTAAATGACCAGGGCTTGATTTTTAACTGACAGCTTCCCTAGTATTTGCCCTCACTTCCAACTTAGGAGTAACCAGAGAAGGCTAAATACGCACACGTAACCAGTCATGTAGGGTGCTTCTAGTTAGCCCACCTTCAGCTCTTCTGTGCCAGGTGCCTCCGATCAGGGCATACCTGAAGCCTCTCCTTTTTTTCCCCACTATAAAGCTTTTCAACTCCTCTGCCTGCCTTTAAGTCTCCTCCAGGTGCAAGTGATAGTAGCTGATTCCCTTGCTATAGCAAGCTCTGAATAAATAGCCTTTACTTGTTCTTATTTGGGTGGTCTTCATTTATTTCCATACCTTTTTTTCACATAACATCATTCCCAGTGACAGAGGCAGATCTTGACATGACTTTGGAATCTGTTAATGCCTTGGTGGTATATCACTTTCCACATTAACTGATTTTGATTTAGTCGTCTCATGGCACTGAAGCTATGCTGTGTGAGGTAAGCACTTTTTTAGTATACCAGTATTACAGCTCTTGTCAGACTTCTAAATTAGAATTAACTTACTCTTTCGGTTCTGTACAGTACCCCTAGTTTTACAGCTCTTTTATTAGCCTCTTTTTCTTACAACCTTACACCACCTCCATTCCCCTTATTACCTTTATCCCCAGCTGGAAGAACTCAGAACCAGGTTCCTGCAGTTAAGTTCGAAAGTATTGTAAGTGGCATCTCATCTTCCACCCCAAATTGTTTCACCTAGGAACACTAAAAAAAAGTTTCCATATATGTCAGTATTTATGGACATGCCTGAGGAATTTAGAAGATAGTCTATGACTATCTTCCTTTCCTGTTTAAGAATCCTAATGCCAGAACTAGTTAATACCTGAGTGCCTCATCATTGTTTCTCCCAAATTTGGTGTAAAGCAAGCCTCTGATAAGCTGCCTCGATATGTCAGTGTTCTATGTGGACATGGAGATTCCCACCCCAAGTCTAACTACCTTTATATTATATAAATATGTTTATATACTAGCAGAGCAATACACAAACACAGACTAATACTTGCAAGATACGTTTCCAATAACATTTATATAAATGCATTTATGTAAGTATAAAAGAAGGACAGTGAGGTCAGTATATAAAAATCAGGAGTATTTCTATATTCTAGCAAAGAACAATTGGAAAATTAAATCTAAAAACAATTTCATTTACAATAACATCCAAAATCATGAAATATTTAGGGATAAATTTAACAAAACATGTACACTAAAAATTATAAATAAAACAATGCTGAGATAAAGATCCAAATAAATGAAGATATCATTTATGGATTAGAAGATTCAGTATTGCTAAAGTAGCAATTTTGATTTACTACAATCCCAAGAAAAAAATGTTTGTAGAAATTTATAAGATTTACATGGTTATAAATTTAGAAATTTACATGATTTTAAAATTTTTATAGGAATGCAGGTGACCTAGAGTGGCCCCAGTGCTTTTTCAAAAGAACAGCAGGACTTCCATTATTAAAGGACTTCCATTATTCTTCAATAAAGGTGTCAGGGGAATTCAGTGGGGAAGTGAACATCAATCCTTACATCATACCATGCACAAAAGTTAACTTAAAGTACCATAGACCTAAATGTAAGAGCTAGGAGCAAATCTTTTCAATCTTAAGGTAGGCAAAGTTTTCTTGGATAGGACAAAAGAAGTGTGAGCTATAAAAAAAAAACTTAAAAGTTGGACTTTATCTAAATTTAAAACTTTTGTTCTTCAAAAGAGACTTTTGAGAAAAGGAAAAGGCAAGCCATAGAACAGGAAAAATATTAGCATACATATGTCTGACAGATTTGTATCCAATATAAAGAACTCCTACAAATAATTAATAAGAGAACCTAATTTTTTAAAGTACAGAAGATTTGAAGAAACATTCACAAAAGAAGATATAAGAATGGCCAGTAAATACATGAAAAGGTGTTCAATATCTTTAGTCATCAGAGAAATGCAAAGTGAAACCATGAGATACCTCTGTGCACCCATTGGTATGGCTAAAATCAAAATGGCTCACAATACCAAGCGTTGGCGAGGATATGGAGCAACTAGAAATCTTACACACTACTTGAGAGTGTAAACTGAACAATCTCTTTGGAAACCGGCAATGTCTTACAAAGTTAAATGTTCAAACTTTATAACCCAGCCATTACACAACTTCGTATTTGTCCAAGAGAAGTTAAAATATATATCCACACAAAGACTTTTATAAGAATGTTCGTAGTTTCTTCATATATAAAAGCCAAAAAACTATTGTATATGAAACAACCCAGTGTTCATCAGCAGGAAGAAAAAAAAGGTGATATAGCCATACGAAGGAATACTACTCAGCTATAAAAAGAAACAAACTGTTGAAACATGGATAGATTTCAAAAACCGAACGAAAGAAGCCAGACAAAAGAGAAAATATACTGTTTAATTCCAGTTATATAAAATTATAGAAGATATACACTAAGATAACAGAAAGCAGTGGTTTCTGTTTCTGATAACAGAAAAAGTGGTTGCCTGTGGCTAGGGTTTGAGAGAGGGTTTGACTTCAAAGGGACCTAGGGAAACTTCTGGGGATGATAGAAATGTTCTATATCTCGATTTTGGTGGTAGTTTCACAGATGTATATATCTGTCAAAATTCATTGAATTGCATACTTTATTGGAATATAATTTATTGTATGTAAATTACATCTTTAAAAAGACAAGATCAATAGGTGAGTAAGAAACAGAATAGAATCCTGGAATAAGATGACAGCTAGAAGTGAGTGGGTATGAAGGTGAGTAAGAGAATGGTTATATTGAACAGAAAATACATGGCAAGAGAAATCACCAGGGCTTCATTTTGGTCTACTAATAAGTTATGGTTGCATTTGAATCAAATTAAGTACCTAAAAATTAAATGCTCATAATAATGCTGTGTAACAAACCACCCTAAAATTTAGAGCAACCATAAAATAAGCAATTTTTTTTAGACATGGATTTGCAAGTGTGGGTTGGGATGGCTCTGTCTCAGGCTGCAGGTTGGCTGAGCAGCTCTGAGGTTCAAGCTGGGCTCAGGCCTGTGGGTGTTCATTCTGGGGCCCAGGATGAAGGGGCATCCGCTGGAGAGAAGCTCTTTCTCCTGGTGGATCACCAGAGCACAAGAACACAAGCCCAACTGCTCAGGCACATTTCACGCGTCTGCTCATAACATTCCAAGGTCCAAATAAAGTCACATGGCCAAGCCGAAAACATCTTTTATTGTGTAAACTTTTAAACCTACCCAAAGAACCTCCCATATACCCACCCCACAGTATCAACAATCAGTTCATGTATTTTCTCCCCCTCTTCTTCAGTTATGCCCAAGGGAACTAAGAAGTGTAGGGATATGCTTTCAGGTCAGCCTCTATGAGTGGAGATGGGCTAGTGGTGTTGCTTTGATTCCTGATCACTTGATCACTGGCAGTGACTCTCACAGTCAGGAGCTCAGCGTGGGGAGGATGTGGAAGAGCTCCATGCCGGCTTTAGCACTTACTGTGGCAAATTGCAGCCACTGCTTTTGTCGGTCACCCATTTCCAATGTTCATCAGAAAAGGAAAAATTTAGGTTGCCATTTAAGAACTAAGAAATGAAAATATAACCAGGTTTGCTTTGGCAGTCGGGCCAAGCTAATCATAGGTTTTGTAACTCTGTTGGAGAGAAAGCATGGGTTTCTTTATTTGATTAAATGTAGTACAAATTTCTGAGTCTTGAAATAGATGAGAACAAGCAGTTTATAATTAACAGATCATAAAGGAAAATGTAAACAGCCCGATGAGAAAATACTAAGAGAATGCTGAGAATTAAGAGAGTCTGTGGAACGGTTCTGTGTAGCCTGCCATGTTAGGAATACAGATTAGGGATTTGGATACATTAGCTAAGCCTATCCAAGAAATGAATTCATTTCTTGGCACAGTTTTAATCATTGTTTAATCCCTCTGCAGTTTGGCTACTTAGAGTAAAAAATACTTTTTGCAAATGTTTTAAAGTATAAACCATCTCTGAAAAGAAAATTGATGTCATCAAAACACAAAAATATTCTGAAATATTCAGCATTTGCTTTTTTACAGCATCCTATTTCTTGCCTGCATTATATTTCTCAGAGTTTAATTTACTATGATTCAACCAAATTATTTACTTTCCGTTTTTCCTCACAAGACTATAAGCTCCTTAAGGATAGGGACTGTACCCATTGTTCATAAATGTGATCTAATACCTCACACAGTGCTGGACACACAGAAAGTACTTAGTAAATATTTATTGAATTAATTCATGCTTTCTTGTATTGTCCATGGAGGTTATTCTGCTGGATCCCATTAATAAATAAAATAACCATTTAAACAATTTGTACTTAATAATCACTTATTTCCTGGCAAGATAATGAGTCCAGCAGCCAGGCAGCCTGGACTTCAAAATTGACTCTCTCCCTTGCCTAACTGTGTAACCGTGGGCAAGCAAAAGCTTGAGCTACGTGTGCCTCACTTTTACTATCTGTAAGGTAAGGAAGGTGTTGTGAAGATTAAATAATTTAATACATGTAAAGCACTTAGAAAAGTACCAGACGGTAATGCCTCAATAAGTTATTGTTATTATTACTACTAGTACAACTATCAATATAATTTATTATTCCAGAAATAAACTTAAAACACTCTTTTAAAACAATGCTAAATATGCTATATTACTCAGTTTTGATCTTAGAATTCTGTATTTGTGTTGAACTGGTAAGTCATACAGAATTTGAATCTGAAAATTGCTCCCTCTCCTCTTTTTCCTTAACTCTACTGTTAAAAAATCAAACAAGTATGGCCTCCTGCAAAAAACCTTCTTTCCTCCTTTTCTTCCTCCACCTTTCCAGAACAAGTTTAATTGTTTCTTTCTCTGTGCTCTCTACTACTTCCTTTAATTTACAAAATACTTCTTGTATATACTGGCTTCTCTCTATCCTTAGGTCATTGCTCCACTTTAAGTTAACCGATGTAAGAGGGGAGTGGTCCGATAATTTTTTATTTTACACTCAATTTTTAATTATATATAGCATTAGTTAGTTTTTCATAGCTGTAGACTTCTTTCTTGGAGGAAAAAAAAGTATTGTGAATATTGTTTCATTCTCAAACCCAGTGTCCTATGTCCTTAATACATTTTCTGTAATTTTTGAAAATTAATATATAACATAATTACAGAAAGGTATACAAGTAATAATTATGCAGCTCTATGAAATTTTCAGAAGTGAACACACTTGTATAACCACTACCTAAATCAAGACACAGCACATTACCAGCACTTCAGAACCTTTCCTCATGTTTCCTCTGTATCATAATCCACTCCTTATAAGCTTGACCACTGTTCTGACTGCATTATCAACGATTTCTTTTACCAGTTTTCAAACTTTATATAAATGAAGTCATTTAGTATGTACTCCTTTGAGTCTGTCTTCTTTTGTTTAGTAGTATGTTTGTGAGATTCTCTTTCATTGCTGTCGTATTTCATTGTCTGTCTACTGTTCATGGGCATTTTCAACTTTGGCTATTATGAACAATTCTATGAATGTTTGTTACATCTATTTTGATGCCCCTATGTATACTTTTCCTTTCGGTATATACCTAGTAGTAGACTTGCTGGGTCATGGGGTCTCAGTCCCCAGTCTAAATTTTTTTCCAAATTTGATGCTACCAGTTTACATTCACATACATTGTACACATTTACATTGTACATACACCAGTACAACAGGATTTAACTGTCCTTTTACCCCATATTATCAGGTGTTTTTGGTTTGTTTCTTTTGTGTGCTATCCTGCACTACACATACGTAGTGGTATCTCATTGTGGTTTTGATTTTCATTTCCGTACAATGTTGAACATTTTGTATAAAACAGGAGTTTTGTAAATTCCCATGTGGAATTTCTTTTGTTCATCTTTTAATCGTACTGTCTTTATTTTTCTTATTGATTTGTACGAGTTCTTTGTATATTCTAAATACAAGTCCTTTGTTGGATGTATGAATTAAAGATATTCTTCCCACTCTATGGCTTGCCTTTTTACTGTTTTAATGGAGTCTTTGGTGAACAGAAGTTTTTCTCATTAATAAACTTACCCATCTTTTCTTTTTTGTGTTCTGTTTAAGAAATCTTTGCCTAGTCCTAGTTCATGAAGATATTCTATTAGGCTGTCTTCCAGAAAATGTATTATCTTTCATATTTGGGTCTTTTATCCACCTGGAATTGATTTTTGTGTATGGGATGAGGTAGGGACAGGTTTCATTTTTATTCATACATATTGATCTGTCACCAATGATTGAAAACGCCATTTGGTTACTAAAATATTGCAATGGCATCTCTGTCCAAATAAGGTGATTATACATGTATAGATATGTTTCTGGATTCTTTATTCTGTTCTCCTGGTCATTTTATCTGTGCTTGTACCAATCATACTCTGTCTTAATTACTTTAGCATTAGATTAAACCTTGATATTAAGTAATAGCAGTCATTCTTCTTCACATTTTCTTTACTATTCCTAGACCTTTCCGTTTCCATGTGAATTTTAGATCCTTTTTTTTTTAATGTTTAATAATAATTCCTATTAACTTTAAAGAAAGCTTTTCAAAATTACAAAATCCATTAAAATAGTTCATCATACTAATAGCTGTAAGAGAAATAAAAACAACTAGTTTTCTTCATAGAGGCTAAAAAAGGCATTTGATAAACATTCAATAACCACTTCTGCTGAGGAAAAAAAATCCAGACATAAGAATCCTTTAGTTTTATGGTGCTGTATTCCTCATTCAGTATTCTGGGAGCAAAGCCTATTGCATAAACACACTGCTCCCAAATAGCCAAGATATATTTCAAGAGTTTTAATCAACATAATGTATGAATGATATTTATTTTCTGTATAATAGTGTCACAGTGATTATTTTCCAACAACCTACCAGCCATCTTGTTTTGTGTATCATACTCCAAATTCATCATTATTAAAGAAGTCACAGTAGAATTCCACTCAAGAAAAGTACTGTCTTTGTTTAGGGACATACCTTAATTGGGCGTGTTTGGTTATGAAGATGACACCTTCTTCACATCACCTGGATGGTCATGGATGAGACAGAAAGATAGGTAAAATATTTGGTATGAGGATTTAAGAGGAATTTTGAGAGTTTTGAACAAATACCCTGGGCAGAGGGGAGGTAGGAAGTGATGCCCAGCAAAATGGTGAGAGACTGGAATCAAGGATGACAGTAGAGCTTAGGGGTTAAGAGCCTGAGTTCTAGATCCAGATTTCCTGGATCAGCTACTTATTAGCTTATGAATTTGGGTAAGTTACTCATCCCTCTGTGCTTCACTTTCTTTATTCATAAAAAGGGGATATGTGCCTACCTCATAGGGTGGTTATGATCATTGAAAGAGTTAAAGTATATAAAATACTTAGAAACAGTACCTGGCATATAATTAATCCCCATATGTGCTAGCTGTTATTATAATTAATAAACGATAATCTGAAAATATGAGATATATCATATTTTTTAGTTTCATTTAATTGTTCTGTGCCATGATATAATCCCCCACCCTTACCAAACACACTGTAACCCCAGTAAAGTCCTGTCCACACACCACCATAAGACTAAGGTTCATTGAAGACTGAAAAGATTACAGCAGAATCTAGTAGTACAGAAAACAGACCCTACACTCAGGAAAGAAATAGCCCAAAGACTAAAAATTCATTGTAAGTTAGAAATTGGAAGTAACAGGTTGGACACTGATTTTCCTACTGACTGTGTATTAAGAGTTCATCCAATTTGACAGATTTTAAAGGATAAGGTGATTCTAGTTGTTGCAGGGATTCTCAACCTCAATACTATGTAATGACTTTCGGGGCTAGATAATCCTTTATTGTGGGGAGCTGTCTTGTGTATTGTAGGATGTTTGGCAGAGTCCCTGGCCTCTACCTACTAGATGCCAGTAGCAACACCGCTCCCTGCAGTGTGACAACCAGAAATATCCCCACTCATTGCCAAACGTTCCCTGGGGGGCAAAATTGTCACCAGTTGAGAACTGCTAAGTTATTTAAAAGAAACTTCCCTGCATAGAGTTTTTTCCTCAAGTTCCAAACATTCACAAACAGAGAATAGAATAATGCACTACTATGTAGTCATTTCCTAGCTTCAATAATTTTGACAACTTTGTTTTATCTATATCGTCTCCAATTTTTCTGTATTAATTTCAGCAAAACCTGGTCATTATATCATTTCTCCCATAAATACTTTAATGTATATAAAGTATATGAGCTTGTGGACTTCTTAAAAATAATAAATATTAGTATCTTTTTAAGAAACTAATATTTAGGGAAAAAAGCACTTAAGAGAAATAGAGTGATATAGTAAGACTAAGAGTAACATGAGTATAAGAGCCTAGAAGAAAAAGGAAGAGTTTGGTTTCTTTTCCCCTAGCCTCTTTCTTAAGTGAGTAACATTTGGACTTTTGCAAATAATGCATGAAATGATAATATAATTATAGCCTCTTGCCTGCCATTTGTATATAGTGTAGTAGTATGTTGTGAAATTTAAAGAGGTCAGGGACTTTTACATTTTATTATAGATGTCTTCAGAATTACATTTAGCATTTTAACCTGAAACTGTTTACTTCAAATTTCATATGCTATAAATATTCTTGTTATTATAGTAGACTTTGATAAATTTTAATAATATTAAATAGTTGACTCAGTAGTTTAGAAATTCTACACACTGTGGTAATGAAATGAAAAATTCTTCATAGCAAGGGTTTAAAGGTGGAAATTTGCTTGAATGACGGATAGGGGATTTGTTTGTTTTTAATTGAAGTTTAGTTGATTTACAGTATTGTGTTAGCTTCAGGTGTACAGCATAATGATTCAGTATTTTTGCAGATTATATTCCATTATAGATTATTACAAGATAATGGGTATAATTCCCTGTGCTATGTAGTATACCCTTGTTGCTCATCTACTTATATATAGTAGTTTGTATCTGTTAATCTCATACCCCTAATTTGTCCCTCCTCCCTTCCCTCTCCCCTTTGGTAACCACAGGTTTGTTTTCTATCTCTGCAACTCTGTTTCTGTTTTGTATATATATTCATTTGTATTATTTTTTAGAGTTAGGGTACTTGTTTTGAAGATGCATTTGCATGCCTTTTGTAACACAGCTTTTTCCTGAGATTTTATGTTAGAGTATCATAATTGGGCAGAGGTAGAGAGATAAGGAACTGTCTGTAATGTTGGACATTATAGAGGTAAAAAAGCCCCTGGGATATCTTTCTGGTCTGTGGCAGAGAAATGCATTTTTGTTGCCTTTTGCAGAGAAGTAGGGAAGGGAATATAGATCCTGTTTTTCTACTCTGACATAATTTCAATGAGAATTCTTCTTTTTTTTTTTTTTTTTTAATAGGACTTTAACGCTGGTAGAATTAGGTTTGAATGCCAGTCTAGGCACTTTCTTTTTTTTTTTTTTTTAATATTAATTAATTTATTTATTTAGTCTGCGTTGGGCCTTCGTTGCTGTGCATGGGCTTTCTCTAGTTGTGGCGAGCGGGGGCTACTCTTCATTGCGGTGCACAGGCTTCTCATTGTGGTGGCTTCTCTTGTTGCGGAGCACAGGCTCTAGGCGCGAGGGCTTCAGTAGTTGTGGCACGTGGGCTCAGTAATTGTGGCTCGCGGGCTCAGTAGTTGTGGCTCGCAGGTTCTAGAGCGCAGGCTCAGTAGTTGTGGTGCGCGGGCTTAGTTACTCCGCGGCATATGGGATCTTCCCAGATCAGGGCTTGAACCCGTATCCCCTGCAGTGGCAGGCGGATTCTTAACCACTGTGCTACCAGGGAAGTCCTCAGTGAGAATTCTATATAGATTTTCCACAGATGGAGCACTTGAGTTCAATAATACTATACAAGGATACACCTGTAGTCCCTTCCTCTGACCTGCAGCTTGTGACTTTAGTAGAGAAGTTAAGATAAATGTTAAATTGAATAGTAAGAACATAAACCTCACTTTCTTGCCATTAGGAGTGATTTAATGTGTAACACGGAATATACTAAAAAATTAAGCTATTATATTTTAGCATCAAACCATACAATACTCTATAGTTAATGCTTGCTATGGTGAAAGGACATATCTGACTCCAAAAAAAAAAAAGATTTGTGTAATATCCTATATAGGATATGTGCTACTGTGGATTGTTAACAGGTTAGACTGAATGCATCTGAACATAAAACAAAATCTGAAAAAAATGTTGACAATGAATCAAGTTAATGTAAAGAGATATTCAGTTTAGGTAACTTAGTTCTGCATCACATTTAAAATAGATCATCTTGAGTTCCCTGGCTATTTTTTATGTCTATAAATTCCTATAAATTCTCTATTTGGAAATAAATTGAGTCCAAGGAAAAAACCTCATACTGACATTGTTCAGCATCCCTCAGTGAAAAGGTTTGAAAAAGAATAATTCCTGTAGTTGGTAACCACTGAAAAATAGCCTAAATAGAAAGAAAAGTACGCTTTCCTCAGCTGCCGCTAAGGTGCTCGGTCCTTCTGAGGAAGCAAGGCTGCGTTGGGCTGTAGGCCCTCACTTCATCCAGCGACTGCACCATGCCCGGCAACCCCTGCCTAGCGCTCACCTGCACCACGGCCTCCGACTCGGAGCTCACCTGCATCTACTTGGCCCTCATCCTGCCCGACAATGAGGTGACAGTCACCGAGGATAAGATCTATGCCCTCATTAAAGCAGCCAGTGTAAATGTTGAACTTTTCTGGCCAGGCTTGTTTGCAAAGGCTTTGGCCAGTGTCAACATCGGGAGCCTCATCTGCAGTGTGGGGGCAGGTGGACCTGCCCCAGCATCTGGGGCTGCACCGGCAGGAGGTCCTGCCCCCTCCACCACTGCTGCCCCAGCTGAGGAGAAGAAAGTGGAAGCAAAGAAAGAAGAATCTGAAGAGTCTGATGATGACATGGGCTTTGGTCTTTTTGACTAAACCTCTTTAGTAACACGTTCAATAAAAAGCTGAGCTCTTAAAAAAGAAAAAAGAAAAAAAAATTGTGTTAAAAGCTAATTGTATGGAAAGAGTGTAGCAGTCTGGAAGCACAGGATTAAAATGAATGCCAGAGATCAGGAATTTTAGGGGTCTGAATTCCAGGGCAAAAAAATGAACCTGAATGGGGTTTCTTTTTGGAGTGATGAAAGTATTCTGGAATTAGAAAGTGGTGATGGTTCCATAAACTTATGAAGAGACTAAAGCCATTGAGCTGTATACTTTAAGAGGATAGAGTTTATGGTATATGAATTATTTTGAAAAAATGACCCTGACTATGGGGGAAATGATAGCTCAGGGCTATCTGGCATAGGATAGGAACCCAACTAGGGTGAGTAGAGCACCTGTGTGCAGGGTGGCAATGAGCAGCGGTGAGATTTGTTACATGTAGGGGGATAGATTAAATAAGTATAGTATTAAATAAGGAAAACAAGAACCAGATTTTTCACTATTGGAGAACAGAGTTGTAACTTTGGAAAGGAAGAAATCTAGAATTAACCCTATTGAATTGGAATTGGAGCATCTTTGTGAACATTTAGAGTGTATGTTTGTATTTGGATTTACAAATAAAAGCGAATATAGAGTTGTGTGTATGTATATAAGTGTATGAGCATACTGCCTAACTCTGTCGACGAAGTGGACCTGGGGGGCAGTGACATCCTGATCGCAATGAGCATACCTGATATTCTAAATACCTTTCCCCACTAAAAAAAAAAAAAAATCAACCCTTCTTGGGAAGAGGACTGATTCTAGGGCTAGGGCAGGGAAAGTACAAGATGAGCCTGGAACATCTGGTGCCAGAAAGCAAAGAAGTGCTCAGAAAATGACAGGGATATATCAGAAGGTTACAAGAGCCAAATCGAAAGGGCTTACATGGCCAACTTTGGGACAATTTGAGCATCAAAATAAATAATAATAGTAACAGGTTATAACTCATTGAGTACGATAGGAGTCTTTGAGTTCAGATAGGTAGGTAGATAGATAAAGGAAAAGAAACTAAACTATAGAAGAGTGATGGATTTAGAAAATATCACTATTTGGCAAGCATGATAGTAATTCTACCAAGAAACATTAATGGATGCTAAAAATAGTGGGCAAAAGTTTACTGAGAAGAGATTCAGACTGCTACTTGTACACCAGTGTTCATACTATCATTATTCATAATACCTAATAGATGGAAACAGCTCAAGTGTCCAACTTGATGGACAGATGAATAGATAAACTAAATGTGGTATGTACATAAAATGGAGTCAGTCATAAAAAGGAGTGAAATTCTGATACATGATCTAACATGGGATGAACCTTGAAAATTTGCAAAGTGAGATAAGTTAGACATAAAAGGACAAATACTGTGTGATTCCACTTATATGGGGTACCTAGAATAAGCAAATTCATAAAGACAGAAAGTAGAATAGAGGTTACTAGGGGCTAGTAAGAGGGGAGATTGGGGAGTTTTATTTAGTGGATACAGAGTTTCTCTGGGGGATGATTAAAAAGTTCTGAAAATGGAGATGGTTGCACAACATTGTGAACGTACTTAATGCCACTGAATCGTACACTTAAAAATGGTTAAAATGGCAAATTTTGTTACGTGTATTTTTATCACAAAAATTTTTTTTAATTTAAAAGTTTGTTGAAAAATGGTATACTTACATACTTTCAAAGTATCCCCACATTACATACTTATTAATTACAAAGAGAAAGAGTATAATTTTAGAGTGGAAATATCTGGCAAACACTACCATAACCAAGTGATCAAAGTTAACACAGCATTGCTTTTGCAATAGTCCTGCCAAAAATGCATAACCTGAATTAAATCATGAGATAACTTCAAATTGAGGGACACTGTGCAAAATAGCTGGCCTGTAATCTTCAAAAGTGTCAAGATCATGAAAGTTTAGAAGAGACTGAGGAACTGTTCGAGATTAAGGGAGTCAAAGAGAACTAAGAACTAAGTGCATTGCTTAATCCTGAATTGGATCTTTTTGCTAGAAATGACATTACTGGATAAATATCAAAACTTAAATGGGGTCTGTGGATGAGATCATAATAATGTAAAATGTTAGGTTCCTGATTTCTCTGCTAGTACTGTGGTTATGTAAGAGAATTGCTTGTTTATAGGAAATGCATACTGTCTGGGCATGATGAGATATCATGTCTATATTTTCAAGTGGTTAAGGAAAAAAATGTCCTTTTTACTATTCTTGAAACTTTTCTGTAAGTTTGAACTGATTTTAAAATAAAAAAGGATATTTACACGAACTGTAAGAAAAAAAAAAAAAGATAAAAGAACATGAATGAAGGTGGTGATTATGGCCAGGACTAGATCCCAACACGAGGACTTGTATTGGAAGGCCAACTGCCAAAGAAATGGGAAACTTCTATTCAGTGAGTTACAAAAACATTTTCTCAAATTCAAGGGTTTCAAGTAAATATATTGAGGATTCTGAGTAGACTATCAATTATAATATGTAACAGTGGAAAAATCAGCTTCTAGTCAGGGACTTCGTAATTTTGCATTTAGAATGTGCAAACAAAGGAAATGACCAAACTGAATGTAAAAATAGTTGCAAAACTGGCCATTTTATTTTGATAGTTTCAGGTGTTTCAATGTCTTCCTGTTATAGGTGATGCTGAACAAGAACTTGGTCCCCCTCCATCTGTAGATGAGGCAGCAAACACACTCATGACTCGTCTGGGTTTCCTCCTTGGAGAGAAAGTCACGGAAGTTCAGCCAGGTGACCAATACAACATGGAAGTACAGGATGAAAATCAGGTAAACTGCTTCCTATCAACTTAGTGAAACATGGGATGAAACAGCCTATTATAACCAGGAAAGGAAAAATGTTGCAGGGTGTCGGTGTTCTGAGAAGAATAATCCCAAGTATAGAATGCCTTTTGAGGCCTGGAGATATAACTTAATTTTCCATAATCACTGTATTTCTTCAGTTTATGGAACATCTTTTAGTTTCCTTCTTAAGTTTAAAAAGCCACTTTAAGGTTTTGACTTATTTATTGAATGAATGAGGAAATAAATAAGTAAATAAGCCAACAAACAAAATAGACATATATATGAGCACCGCACCCCCAAATTGCAGAGTACATATTGTTTTCAGGTACACATAGATTATTTGCCAAATTGACAATATGCTGATGCATAGAACAGATCTCAACAAATGTCAAAAGATTTCAATTACTGTGACCATAGTAGAATTAATCAATTGTAAAATAACATAGAAAATGATAGCTAAAAGATAACTTAGAAATCAAAATCCCCAAGTGTTGGGATATTAATATACTCCTAAGTAGCCTTTAAGTCAGAAAATCACAAGAAATTGGAAAATATTTTAAATGGAAATAATAAAAAACAAAATATAATAAAACTTGTAGTATATAAAATATGCTTTAAAAAACTTTCGTTTTGGATACATATATTAGAAAAGCAGAAAATCTGAAAAATTAATGGCCTAGATATTTATCTCAGAAAGTTAAAAATATCAGCAGTTTGAAAAAATTATTATTTCATAGACTCTTTTCTTTTGGCTGTTCCATTCTTTTCAGTTAAAATGTAGCAAAAGAAGTATTAGACTCAGATTCATTTATGTGGTCTTAATCTTTAAAATGAATGTCCGGTAGTGAACCATTTTACTCAGAAGATGACAAATTAAATTCAAATTGCGTATTCTCAGTAATGTTGGTGAAGATTCTATGTCATATGTTAGCTTCACCATAAAGTGTACAAGGATTATTTGAATATATTTGTAGATCATGTGGTTAATGCTCAGATGTTCCAGAGCTCTCTCCTCAGACTTTTCCTTTCTTTATATTCTCACTCCTAAGGTCATTGGTTTTGCTGGCTGCACATTCTGATCACGTGGGCAGTTTCTGTAAAATTCAAGTACCTGGAGATTCTAATCAGATTGAAACTCTTCCATTCTTATGTCTTTAAATACTGTCTTAACTCCTAAACTATCTCTAGCCCTGCCTTTCCCCTTAACTCTAGATCTGTATTTCTAGCTGCCTACACTGCCTTTTCTACCTATGTGTCCAAGATACATCTCAAATTTAACATGTCAAAAAACTGAACTCTTGCATTTTTTCCCAGAACCTGCTCCTTCTACTGAGTTTCCTGTCTGAATAGGTGGCATCACCTACAGGCATAAGACAAAAGCACTGGAGTCATTCTTGGCTTTACTCTGTCGCACTCTACATTCACTCTTTCAGCAAATTATGTAGGCTTTGTCTTCAGAATGTGTGCTAAATCTGATCCCTTTTCATTACTTCCACTGGTACACCTAAATCCAGGTCACTGTCATCTCTTGCCTGGGCTAGTGGAATAGCTCCTAGAATGTAAGGTTAGAAGGC
Organism: Balaenoptera ricei; assembly: GCF_028023285.1. Taxonomy (NCBI): domain Eukaryota; kingdom Metazoa; phylum Chordata; class Mammalia; order Artiodactyla; family Balaenopteridae; genus Balaenoptera; species Balaenoptera ricei. Next base: position 15,509,853 of record NC_082658.1, on the reverse strand, counting down.
TGGAACTTTTGCCTGTTCTGTTTACGGCTGTATCCTCTGCACCTAGAACAATGTCTACTATTAGTAGGTGCTCAATAAATATTTGCTCTCTGAATAAATGGCCTCCTAATAGGGCTCTGCTTCCACTCTTGCCCCCTGTAGTCTGTTTACACAGAAGCCAGCGTGATCCTTGTAAAATGTGAACCTGGTCCTTTGACTTCTCTTCTCTCAATCTCCCACTGTATTCCCCCACATTTAACATTAAATCTGAAATCTCTACCATGACCAGCAAGGGGCTACCTGATCTGACCCCTCGCTGCCTCTCCTACATCATTGCCTGCCCCTCTCCCTTTCACCTGCAGCTCGCCAGCAACACTGACCTCCCTGTCATTCCTCGAACACATAAAACATTCATTTATACTGGAATGTTCTTCCCACATAACTCACTTCCTCACTTTATCCAGTGCTCTGCTCAAATGTTACCTCCTCCAAGAGGCCTCTTCCTTAATTTATCTAATAGCACCTGCCCATCACTGTATCCCCTTATCCTGGTACTTTATTTTTTTTATAGCTCTTATCATTAATTTATTACGTTATATATTTAGTTGTGTGGGGGGTTGTCTGTATATCATACAAGAATGTAAGCTTCATGGTGATAGGGATTAATTTTTTTTAAACTAATTTACATTGTAATTGTGTCAGTATGCTGTGATCTGTGAATAAAAAATGGAAATGATATATGTTGAGGGCTTCATTTAAATTGGTCTAAATAAAACATCTATTTTACTTTTTATCTCTTTATATTCACAGCAGGTTAAAATATGACTGCTCTAATAATGACCAAGAAACATGACATTACAATCTGAGAATTTGCCAAGGACCCTGTTGTTTCTAAAAAGCTACATTTCTTGAGGTGCTAAAATTTATATTTGGTTGCTTTTAAGATGCTTCATGTCACAGCCTGTTGCAGTAATTTCTAAATAAAGTCACATGTCTTGTGACTTCATTTAGAAATCAGGTAGCCCCTTCCTGGTCATGGTAAAGATTTCAGATTAGAGCGTGCCTTGTGCATTTACTGAATAAATTCGTCATAAAATAAGTAAATGAGTAGTATCATTGACTTAATGTAATTAAAGTGATATAGTATAATAGAAAAGTCACTGAACCAGGAGGTAGAAGATTTGTAGGGTTCATTTATATTTCAATTTTCAGGTAAAAAAAAATGGAAACACACTGCCAGAAAGTGATGGAATAGTATTCAAATCCAGGCAGTCTGCTTTTACAACTTATGTTCTTAATAGCTACACCATGCTGGTCCAGTATAGTATGAAATAATGACAGGATTGTTGTGAAGATCAAGTTAAATCATGAATATGAAATCACTTTGTAAGCTGTAAAATGTCATATAAATAAAAGATATATATGCAATATAATTAGTATGTAAATGTATGCAGGACCTGTATGATTTGGGGGAAATTGCTTCATAGCTTGCATACTTAGGGTAGTTTCATTTTCACATTTCTTAAATGGGGAAATAATATTTATTATGCCTCATACTTGGTTGATAAGGAGATAATGAAGTATCAATTACAACATTTAAAAAATTTTAACTACGAAACATTGAACAAATGTAAAATATTAATAATGAAGCTACATGATAGCCCTCTTGGAATATAATGTACCATGAAACTATCTGGAACCACAGAAGAAAGTGGCTGAATTGATCATTGGAATTTCTAGTCTTAGGAAAATTATTAAGAACTAGGAGGTCATGTTCACTTAGTGACTTTCTTCTGTAGTAAACAGCATACTGACAAAGACAGATCGCTTTGTTTAGGAAGACCCTATAGTAATGGTGTCCTCAGAATAGTGCTAGTAATGACAGAATCCAGCACAGGCAAGTCAGCATATATCATTTTTTTGCAAAGGACAACGTATTGAAAGTGATATTCAACTGATCACTATATTTCCTTCTCTCAGTAGTTTCTGGGCTATTAGGATGTACCTTATAAATTCCATCATTAGATTCTTCCCTTGTGTATTTGTAGAACCTTTAAGAGATCCGATTGGGAGTTTGGGATCCTTCTGGAGACCACTAAAAGATCAATGGGAAAACCACTGAAAGGTTTTAGAAGTGGAGCAGCTTAATTAGATGTCCATTTTAGCCTGCAGTATGGAGAGTAGATAATGTTGTCTTTCTGTGCCTAGAAGAGATTTCTATGTCTCATTAACTAGCCTCCTTAAATAAATATAAGGCTTGCCTTTTAATTCACAAGCCATGGACAATTTTCTGCTTTCTGAATGGCTTGATCTTTAAGCTTTGCTTTTACAGTTAAAGCTTTTAAAGCATACAGTCTGTGATAAATGCTTTATTTTCCAGAAAATAACTTGTAGTAAAAAGTATGCATCATTTGAGCTTAACCTCCACATTGGCTATATTATGCATATAATACAGTTTCCTTTCTCACAGAACAGACTGAGAATCTTGTCTAAAAATGGAAATTAGTTGCTATAGAGGTAATAGATTTACACCCAAATGAAACTTTTTCAACATGGAATGACTGGAGTATAGATATATCTAATGTAAAAGACTCTAATACAGTTCTATTACAGTACCCACATATTTCTTAAACTGAGAATGAGGCAGTTAAAAATTGCCATGCCAAATTCTAACTAGGGAGGATTCTAATTCAGTAAGACTGGGGTGGGGTGGGTTCAGTATCTGTCAGTTTTGTGGGGGAACTTGTTTTTTACATTCCACAGGTAATTCTACTGCAAGCCCAGTTTTAAAAAAATCATTGCTCTGGTAGACCAACATCATTTTATAGAAATAGAGGAAATTACAAAGAAATTGAAACTCCTCCCTCCTCTGGAGAAAAATTCTGTAGAAGAGAAATGGCATAGATTTGAGGGCTTATTGTGTTATTAAGAAAAATCAGTTTCTAATATTATTCATATGATTGAAAAGATTTACTTGGCTGCAGGGTTCTGAGAATGTCAGTTATGCTTGGTTGAGTTGAATGTATCTTTTATGACCTGGTTATAGCATTTAAATTAAAATCAAAACCTGGATTCAACACAGATAATTAAATATAAGAGATTGCATCTGGAAGTCATTTGGGGACGAGTCTAAGAGCCTTAATATTCTCATATTCAGTGATCAACATATTTTCCAGTCAAGTTATAAAATGTAAATCTTCAATTTTAGCAGAGAGGTTATGAATAGACTCTGTATGTGAAGTTGAAATGCTTTTTTTTTAATTTAACATTTAAAGATGTCAAATTTATCATTAGTACTCCTTCAAGTAATTTTGCAACTGATCAGTTACTGTTGTGAAAAGGATAACATTTTTTTTTTAACATCATTATTGGAGTATAATTGCTTTACAGTGGTGTGTTAGTTTCTGCTTTATAACAAAGTGAATCAGCTATACATATACATATATCCCCATATCTCCTCCCTCTTGCGTCTCCCTCCCACCCTCCCTATCCCACCCCTTTAGGGGGTCACAAAGCACCAAGCTGATCTCCCTGTGCTGTGCAGCTGCTTCCCACTAGCTATCTGTTTTCCATTTGGTAGTGTATATATGTCCATGCCACTCTCTCACTTCATCCCAGTTTACCCTTCCCCCTCCCTGTGTCCTCAAGTCCATTCTCTACGTCTGCGTCTTTATTCCTGTCCTGCCCCTAGGTTTTTCAGAACCTTTTTTTTTTTTAGATTCCATATATGTGTGTTAGCATACGGTATTTGTTTTTCTCTTTCTGACTTACTTCACTCTGTATGACAGACTCTAGGTCCATCCACCTCACTACAAATAACTCAATTTCATTTCTTTTTATGGCTGAGTAATATTCCATTGTATATATGTGCCACATCTTCCTTATCCATTCATCTGTTGATGGACACTTAGGTTGCTTCCATGTCCTGGCTACTGTAAATAGAGCTGCAGTGAACATTGTGGTACATGACTCTTTCTGAATTATGGTTTCCTCAAGGTATATGCCCAGTAGTGGGATTGCTGGGTCGTGTAGTAGTTCTATTTTTAGTTTTTGAAGGAACCTCCATACTATTTTCCATAGTGGCTGTATCAATTTACATTCCCACCAACAGTGCAAGAGGGTTCCCTTTTCTCCACACCCTCTCCAGCATTTATTGTTTGTAGATTTTTTGATGATGGCCATTCTGACTGGTGTGAGGTGATAACCTCATTGTAGTTTTGATTTGCATTTCTCTAATGATTAGTGATGTTGAGCATCCTTTCATGTGTTTGTTGGCAATCTGTATATCTTCTTTGGAGAGATGTCTATTTAGGTCTTCTACCCATTTTTGGATTGGGTTGTTTGGTTTTTGGATGTTGAGCTGAATGAGCTGCTTGTAAATTTTGAAGATTAATCCTTTGTCAGTTGCTTCATTTGCAAATATTTTCTCCCATTCTGAGGGTTGTCTTTTCGTCTTGTTTATGGTTTCCTTTGCTGTGCAAAAGCTTTTAAGTTTCATTAGGTCCCATTTGTTTATTTTTGTTTTTATTTCCATTTCTCTAGGAGGTGGATCAAAAAGGATCTTGCTGTGATTCATGTCATAGAGTGTTCTGCCTATGTTTTCCTCTAAGAGTTTGATAGTGTCTGGCCTTACATTTAGGTCTTTAATCCATTTTTAGTTTATTTTTGTGTATGGTGTTAGGCAGTGTTCTAATTTCATTCTTTCACACGTAGCTGTCCAGTTTTCCCAGCACCACTTATTGAAGAGGCTGACTTTTCTCCATTGTATATTCTTGCCTCCTTTATCAAAGATAAGGTGACCATATGTGTGTGGGTTTATCTCTGGGCTTTCTACCCTGTTCCATTGATCTATATTTCTGTTTTAGTGCCAGTACCATACTGTCTTGATGACTGTAGCTTTGTAGTATAGTCTGAAGTCCGGGAGCCTGATTCCCCCAGCTCCGTTTTTCTTTCTCAAGATTGCTTTGGCTATTCGGGGTCTTTTGTGTTTCCATACAAATTGTGAAATTTTTTGTTCTAGTTCTGTGAAAAATGCCATTGGTAGTTTGATAGGGATTGCACTGAATCTGTAGATTGCTTTGGGTAGTATAATCATTTTCACAGTGTTGATTCTTCCAATCCAAGAACATGGTATATCTCTCCAACTGTTTGTATCATCTTTAATTTCTTTCATCAGTGTCTTATAGCTTTCTGCATACAGGTCTTTTGTCTCCTTAGGTAGGTTTATTCCTAGGTATTTTACTCTTTTTGTTGCAGTGGTAAATGGGAGTGTTTCTTTAATATCTCTTTCAGATTTTTCATCATTAGTGTATAGGAATGCAAGAGATTTCTGTGCATTCATTTTGTATCCTGGTACTCCACCAAATTCATTGATTAGCTCTAGTAGTTTTCTGGTAGCATCTTTAGGATTCTCTATGTGTAGTATCATGTCATCTGCAAACAGTGACAGTTTTACTTCTTCTTTTCCAATTTGTATTCCTTTTATTTCTTTTTCTTCTCTGATTGCTGTGGCTAAAACTTCCAAAACTATGTTGAATAATAGTGGTGAGAGTGGGCAACCTTGTCTTGTTCCTGGTCTTAGAGGAAATAGTTTCAGTTTTTCACCATTGAGAACGATGTTGGCTGTGGGTTTGTCATATATGGCCTTTATTATGTTGAGGTAAGTTCCCTCTAGGCCTACTTTCTGGAGGGTTTTTATCATAAATGGGTGTTGAATTTTGTCAAAAGCTTTTTCTGCATCTATTGAGATGATCATATGGTTTCTCTCCTTCAATTTGTTAATATGGTTTATCACATTGATTGATTTGCGTATATTGAAGAATCCTTGCATTCCTGCGATAAACCCCACTTGATCAAGGTGTATGATCCTTTTAATGTGCTTTCTGGAGGGTTTTTATCATAAATGGGTGTTGAATTTTCTGGAGGGTTTTTCTGGAGGGTTTTTATCATACTTTCTGGAGGGTTTTTATCATAAATGGGTGTTGAATTTTGTCAAAAGCTTTTTCTGCATCTATTGAGATGATCATATGGTTTCTCTCCTTCAATTTGTTAATATGGTTTATCACATTGATTGATTTGCGTATATTGAAGAATCCTTGCATTCCTGCGATAAACCCCACTTGATCAAGGTGTATGATCCTTTTAATGTGCTGTTGGATTCTGTTTGCTAGTATTTTGTTGAGGGTTTTTGCATCTATGTTCATCAGTGATATTGGCCTGTAGTTTTCTTTCTTTGTGACATCTTTGTCTGGTTTTGGTATCAGGGTAGGATAACATTTCTTGAGTGTTTGAAAAAACATAGACTTTCATTCATATTTCATTAATTTATTTGGGTAGAAAGAGCTAAAGAAAAGCGAATTGTCATTAAATTAGGTAAACTAGAATATATTACCGTCAGTCTTTTTGGTGATTATTCATTACTTCCCATCAAAAATGTGAAAAGGAGGTAACTTTAGGTGTAAGAATCACTCAGTGATCTCAGTCTGTAATCAGTTTCTACAGAGAAATTATTTCATTTTGTTTTAAATTAATATTGTTTGATCTATTTTATTTGACAAACTTTTAGATAAAGCATTTTCCCTGCATTCGTTTATTGTCTCTGAGCAGCCCCCTATGTATCAAAAAACAACCCATTTATTTGCATTAAGAACTTTATTTTTATTTCTCCTTGGCTGCAGAGATTTTTTTTTTCTATCCAAAGAAAATTATTAGCAAGAAAAAGTTCCAAGCCTTCAGAAAAATTTCGATTGAAAATAGCAAGAAAAATTTGTGATTAATAAGTAAATTCCTCTATTAGTTCATAGCAATGATAAAGACTACTTGTCACTGTGAGTTTCCTAGGCAGAAAAACAGGCCAGTCTCTGCTCATGTTAAATTTATCAAGTTTCACCTTAATTATAGAACACAGAATGCTTTATCCTGGAAGGCAAAAACAAACAGAACTTAATAGATGTAAAAGTTGTGCATGTAGATTTTTTTCCTTTTCTTATCAAAACATGTGTTTTACCATAAGATATATTTTACTTTAACAGCTGATCAGTTTATCTTATTTTTCATTTCAATTTTTCAGACCTCAGCAATCACCCAGAGGATAAGTCCCTGTTCCACCTTGACTAGCAGCACTGCCTCTCCACCAGCCAGTAGCCCCTGCTCCACTCTCCCGCAAGTCAGTACAAATGCAACTGCCAAGGATGGCAGCTATGGGGCTGTCACTAGTCCAACCTCCACCCTCGAAAGCAGAGATAGTGGTATCATTGGTAAGTTGGTTTTTATATTAATCATTAAAAAAGAAATCATTTTGTGTCTTTTTTTCTTTTTAAAATAATTACACAAGCTCAAGGTTTTCAAAAATTCTGCTTTTGAGTTACTGAGATGTATATATAAAATGTGTCCTTTTCTTTTTAATGATACAGGAGAGAGACATAAAGGGTAAACAAAATGAGAGGTATCCCTCCCTGCTTAACCAGTCCTTTAAGGATATTATCTGATAAAAGAAGGGATGAATAGAAAAATTTCTTTCTACTTCTTCTTGTAAATTCACATGCATCATCTGTCTACCAACAGAAGTGGTTCAGAAAAAGTTTATTCCTCACTGAACTAGTAGAGTTTCTTGGTGGTTCTCAGTTCTTCGTATTATTGCCTGTTGTATACTTGTTAAGGGGAGTCAGTCACATGGAAATGAGCAAAGTTTTGGGAAAAGAAGAATCTGAAGACAAAGAAATGCAAAGAGAAGAAAAGAAGACTGAGCACAGAATCTTAGGGCATGTTCAAATTGAGCAGGGGGTGAGAGGTGTGAGAATGAGCCAGTAGATACAGAAAAAGGGTAGTCAGACAGATAGGAGAAAAAGTGGGGCAGTATAATGTTACCAGTGCCAAGGAAGATAAAAGTTTCAAGGAAGGGGTGAGGAGAGGCTGGTCAACAAATGACAGAAGCTGAAGAGGCTAGGAAAATGGAAACGATAAAGGAATAAAGACAATGAAATATTTTTTCCTCATTTGGCTTCCTTCTAAAGGTTATCAAATCAAAATATTTATTTGTTTAGATGTTATTGCAGATATTTTAATGCCATGTCAACTAAGCATATCTCTAGTACTTAAATGAATATACATCAACATGTGAATTTATTCACTTTAAATAAATAATGAGTTGATAAAAAGAATATTTTTACAGCAAAGTTACAGGATACAAAATCAACATACAAAAACCAGTTGCATTTCTATACCCTAACAATGGATAACCAAAAAAAATAAAATTAAGAAAGCAATTCCATTACAGTAGCATCAAAAAGAATAAAATACTTAGGAATAAATTTAACCAAGGAGGCAAAAGGCATGTACACTAAACACTACAAAACATTGCTAAAGAAATTTTAAAAGACTTAAATAATTGGAAATATATCCTGTGTTCATGGATTGGAAGACTGATATTGTTAAAATGATAATATTTCTCAAAGCAATCTGCAGAATCATTGACATCCTTATAATAATCCCAACAATGTTCTTTGCAGAAATAGAAACACCCATTGTAAAATTCATGTGAAATCTCAAAGGACCCCAAATAATCAAAACAATTTTGAAAAAGGAGAACAAAGTTGGAGGACTCACATTTCCTGATTTTAAAACTTATTACAAAGCTCCTAAAAGGCGGTATTCATGTCTAATAATTTTATATACCCTTAGTATCTAACATAATAATTTCTAATTTGTGATTACTTTATATGAGAAGTCATTATGAAGATATTATCATTAAATAGCTAAATATTTTAACTAAATAAAATACATAGATAGATAAAATATGATGAAAATTGACCTCTTTTCCTAACCTCTGAAATAGTTTATAGAAAATTGGAATTACCTGTTTCTTGACTATTTAGTAGGACCTGCCATTAAAATATTTCGGACCTGTTATTTTCTTTATGTCGATTTTTTAAACTACTGTTTCAGTGTATTTAATACTATAGGACTTAAAAATTTTTCTTTTTCTTCCTGAATCTGTTTTCCTTAGTAATGGTTTTTATCTTTTTTCAAATTTATTTGCAAAAAGTTGTCCAAAATATTCTCTTATAATGACATCACTAGCTACCCAGGAACCCAAGCTAGAAAGCCAAGAGGAGAGTCCTTCCCACCTTCCTTCCCCCTGTATTTCTCACCCCTGTATTGTTTTTTCATCTTTCCTAGCGTTGCCTTGATAGTCTGCATTATCTTAGACCTAGATTAATACAAATCTAACTGTGTTCTCTCTGCGTTTTTTGTCTTGTCCTAAGTCTGTTTTTCACACAGCCACCAAAGCGAATTAACTGAAAAACAATTACTATTTTGATTCTGTTATCTATAAGATGAGGTGAGCTACCTGAAAATCAAATCTGATCAGATCACTCCTTTGGCTCCCATTTACCTAGCAGATAAAGGCCAGGCTCTCCTGATCTGACCGCAGCCAATTTCTCCAGCCTTCAAGCCCACTACTTTCGGCCTTGTATATATTATTCTGGCAACTTTAGATTTTGTTGTTACCTGACACATTCGTTTTTTCATCTCTGTGCTTTTGCTCATATTGATCATTCTGCCTTGTAATCTCCTCTCTCTCTCTTAAATTTGACTAACTCCTACATATTTTTTAAGATTCACCTTGAGTATTCTGTCACCACTACTACCACCACCTCTCTTCACTTCTCCACTCCACCTCCTATCCAATACATATTATTATTCTGTGTTCCCAGTAATACCTGTACATATCTGTATCATTACATTTAACACATGGTATTATAATTACTTTTGGAGCCTGCTTTTCACCATTAGACTGTTTCTTGTTAGCCAAAATTGTGTCTTATTCATCCGTATCTGTAGCACCTAGTCCAGTGACTGACATGTGGTAGCATAGTAGGTGCTCAAAGGAAAGAAAGCTTAAGTGTGGAAGGATAGGGGATAAAGGACTGACCTGGCACTTTACTTTTTTGACAGGTGTTTAGAGTGTTTAGAGTGACCATTGGGTACAAGATGGAACTTTATTAAATTTTTAATAAATAATAGAGATTAGAATTCTCCATCGACTAATCTTATTCTCTTAAGTTCTCTTTATGATTCATTTTGGCCCAGTGACTTTTATAATCCCAGCCAAACCTCTTCCTGGGTTCTTCTGTCAATCTTATTAGAGTGTCTGTAACTGCATATCATCTATTCTGCCATACATAAAAAAATAGCTTTAGAAATATGTTCATCCAAGCAGAAGGCATGGTGCTGACAGATTGGATAAAATCCGTTTACAAGTAGTTACCTTTCAAAGTGGAAGCTTAACATGTCAGTGAGTGTTCAGAATAAATGTTCATAATGTTTCTGAAAATTAAAAATGAGATCCTGCTTTGACTTATAGCAGACAGTGTTCCTCATTTTTTTTTTCTGATAAATTTCCAGAATTGTGTTCCTTGTAAATATAAGTGCCTTTGTGGATAAGAGAGCTAATTTGAAGAGTAATGAACTTCCATTCTTTAATGTGTATAAATACTGAAACAGATTTACTTGCAAAATAATGAGAGAAGAAAGAGAATAATGTCTGTTCCTAAAATTACATAAGACTATAGAGTAGTTATCAAATTATATGTGAGCAGCTTATCTTGAGAAATGACTTGTTTCCCTTTAGTTTTTTTTCACTGCAGTCTGATTTGGAAGAAAATTGTATATGGCATAAGTAATAATAGTCAAAGATATTGTTATTACCTTGGAAATCTCAAGGCTGGCCTACCTTAACTGTTAAATATGTTTCAAGTGTTTTCCCCACTGATTATAGAAACATCTGCTTTTCCAAATTAACTATTGCTTATATTATTTCAAACAGAAACTTCCAAGATGGTCTGTTGTTTATTAGTGTTCCATATTTAAATCTTGCCCCATCAGCAAAAAGCACAAAAGTTATTAAATGTATTAATTTAAATTATCTATTTTTAATTTCTTTATGTATCAGTCAGTTCAGTGTGAATTCCTTATGATTACATTTTATAATTATAGCAATCAGAATTTTAGTGATGCCTGCTGTATCACTCTTATAGCATGCCAAAATATGTAGAATTCTAGTTATAAGAATCAGAATACTAGAAATGCAGAGTTCCTGAATTTTTAAGTATTGTTAATGTAAAAAGTTCCTCTCTCAGATTCTAAAAGGTTGTAAACAACTGTAACTTCTTAGATTCTATGTGGTCTAGATTCACCCCAGATGTAATTTGATTTCTACCACAGAAAGCATTCTCTGTTCCAATCATAGCTTCCCTTTCCTCAAACTCACAACCTTTCTTAAACATGTGGTAAAATATCACTGACATGATTGTCAGGTATTTACAGTGTAATTTCATATTTGTTACTCTTATTTTATTGGTATAACTTTAATGGTATAATGGCCTTATATATGTGCCTAGTTAGATACTACATATAACTACATATAATCTCCTATCAGCTTATATATAAGCTCCTATATAGCTTCAAGCAAAAATCTTGATAATCATAAACTCTGTGAGATATACATCATTTTTATATCCTATTCCTTTTTCATGTTAAGTTTTAATAATGGGCTGATTTGGTATGGTGTTACATAGCAAAATGAATTTAAGCATGGATCCATTTAGGCATGTTTCTTGCCTTTTGTTTATCTGGAGATCACAGTTCCTTCCAGAAGGGTATAATTCTTTTTAAATTTCTTTTTTTTAATTTATTTATTTGTTTATTTTTTATTTTTGGCTGCACTGGGTCTTCGTTGCTGTACGCGGGCTTTCTCTAGTTGCGGTGAGCGGGGGCTACTCTTCATTGCAGTGCGTGGGCTTCATATTGCTGTGGCTTCTCTTGTTGCGGAGAATGGGCTCTAGGTGCGCGGGCTTTAGTAGTTGCGGCACTCAGGCTCAGTAGTTGTGGCTCGCGGGCTCTAGAGCACAGGCTCAGTAGTTGTGATGCACGAGCTTAGTTGCTCCACAGCATGTGGGATCTTCCCGGACCAGGGATCAAACCTGTGTCCCCTGCATTGACAGGCAGATTCTTAACCACTGTGCCTCCAGGGAAGTCCCAGAAAGGTATAATTCTTGAATTCCCTCTTTTAATCAAATCTCAGGATTTTTTTTTCTTTAGATTCTGATTTATTGCCAAATTTGGTCTTATATCCTTTAGCCTTATATCACTTAACACCTAGGAAGATGAAGTATCTACAGCTTTGCTCATTGTTGAGTGATTATGTTTTCCTAATATTTCACATTAGTAACTAAAAAGCAAAATCAGAAACTCCTAATCAAAGACCTTTGTTCCTTTCGTAACATATATTCCAGTAGGATGTTATATGTTCTTTTTTTGATCCAAATTTTCACGTTTAAAAAATCACCTCCCTGAGTCATAAACTTGAACGTTAGATAATTTGAGTTATTTTTTTATATTTTCTCCAACCTGTTTTCAGAAATGTGCAATTGTATCTTCACTGCTAAGTTTCTCCAGTTATTGTGCTAGTGACTCTGTCATCCTTCCCACCTTCTACTTACTTAGCACTAATAAATTTTTGGTAGCTATAGCGTTATATTTATATGGCATGGCATATATGTTAAAGAAGTCTAGATACTGCCTATTAAATTGATCAAGGAGACCAAACAGAGCATTTCTCTTGCATAATTGACCTAACTAATATAATAATAATAATAATAATAATAGTAACAACAACCATTGATTGAGTACGAAGTATGAGGTGGGTACCATTACTTAATCCTTACAATCATCTTATAAGAAAATAGTTGTAAAGGTTTCACAGGATCAGGTAATTGAAAGGGTACGTAAGACTCCGCAGAAAAATGGTTACGAAAAGCTTTTAGTAAAGATACAGTACAGCAGGCAAAAGAGAGTGCAGGCGAGCACCAAGGATCCATTCCCAAGTGCAGCTCTCCAGGTTCTTTTTTTCTTTTTCACATCTTTATTAAAAAGTTAATAAATACTTTGGAGTATAATTGCTTTACATTGTTGTTAGTTGCTGCTGTATAACAAAGTGAATCAGCTATACATATACATATATCCCCATATCCCCTCCCTCTTGCATCTCCCTCCCACCCTCCCTATCCCACCCCTCTAGGTGGTCACAAAGCACCGAGCTGATCTCCCTGTGCTATGCAGCTGCTTCCCACTAGCTATCTGTTTTACGTTTGGTAGTGTATACATGTCCATGCCACTCTCTCACTTTGTCCCAGCTTACCCTTCCCCCTCCCCGTGTCCTCAAGTCCATTCTCTACATCTGCATCTTTATTCCTGTCCTGCCCCTAGGTTCTTCAGGACCATTTTTGTTTTTTTAGATTCCATATATATCCAGGTTCTTTCGTAATCAAATAGGATGTGCCTGTCCCCAGAGTATAAATCACCGAGATTTGTATAAGGAATCTTGGTTTCAGGAGAGCCCCCCAGAAGTTTACAGTGAAGCTTTTTATGCCCCTCTGGTCACATAGCTAAGCTAAGCTGTCCAAGTAGTCCAGGTGTAAGCTGTCAATAAACAACTAGACCTGGTTGCTACCAGGGGAGTTTCAAACTTTAAACAGCAAATTATAAATCATTAGTTATCCCAGTTGACCTTATCTTGGCAAAGAGTTCCAGGCATCCCCAGAGATAAGCGTAGGGCTGGCCCAGTCTAGCTGTAAATTAACTCTGTCTTACATAATAGTATAACAATCTTTCTTAAACTTGGAAAACTGAGATTCAAAAATAATTGGTCCCAGATCACATAGATATTAAGAGGCAAAGCTAAGAGTCAAGTTCAGGTCTGTATAACTTCAAAACCCATGGTCCTAATTATTACAAAACAGTGCATAGTTTTAAAATAATTCTCTCTCAGAACAGAGGACCTAAGACTATTATCCGGCATTAAAAATTTAGTCTTTAGCAACAAAAGCAAAGTAGTGAATCAAGATAAAAATTATTTCTATCAGTTTTTTTTTATATTTACTTGTTTATTTATTTGGTTGTGTCGGGTCTTGGTTGCAGCAGGCAGGCTCCTTAGTTGTGGCTCACGGGCTCCTTAGTTGTGGCTCGAGGGCTCCTTAGTTGCAGCACGTGGGCTCCTTAGTTGCGGCAGGTGGGCTCCTTAGTAGTGACATGCCTGTGGGATCTAGTTCCTGGACCAGGGATCAAACCCAGGCCCCCTACATTGGGAGTGTGGAATCTTAATGACAGTGCCACCAGGGAAGTCCCTACTATCAGTTTTTAATTATTATAGATGACAAGCAAATGTGCTTGTACCCATGTACACTTACAATGGGTGCATTTTTATGGTATGTAAATTGTACCTCAATAAAACTTTTAAATATATGGAGCTAATTTTATTCACAATGAGCCTGTTTATAAGTCTGTAATTCCTACTTCCTCACACTATCTTCCTGGCCTATATGGCAATATAAACAGAAATGCCATGTAAGCAGTTCTTTATACTGAGGTAGCAATTTTTTTTTCTATATCAAGGAAGGAAAATGGAGAAATTCTCAGAAAAACCTCTTTAGTTACTTACAACTCAATATTTCCCACTATTCTTTGTTCCACCTGGGAATGACTAGGTCTAGAGAATTAAAATGGAGATAGGATAGGTCTAGTGGAAAACAAATATGTATATTTTTCAATGAGAGGCCATGTCTTCCTCTTCAACTCCACTCATAGAAACTTTGCACATAGGGGTGCTTAATTTATATAGGCCAATATCTGACATATAGACTGCTTGGGCTTTAGACTTTTGAAACTTTTAGTAGCCACATGAATCAAAATATCATTGCATTCTCTGGTGCTTCATTCACCTTGGTGACTTTAAGTTATATGATAAGTTCTCACTATAGAGGAATGGTTGAGTAAAATAGGAGCATCCATAAAATTGACTAATATGCAAACATTAGTATGTTGTTATTAAAAATAGCATTTCATTTTGTGATTCTTCATTTTTTCTGTGTGTGACCTCTTCTGCCACAGGATTGTCCTTTTTCTGGGATTAAGGATTTAGGACCTATCTTGTTCACCACTGTAGTCTGACACATACTAGTTGCTCAATAAAATTTTATTGGCTAGATAAGTGAATGAAATTAACTAAAAGTCAGCATATTCTGTGAAAAGCATCAGTGAAGCAAAAATGTACAAAATTCCTAAATGAGAATGGTTAACCAGAGGATTTTACTTCTAGTATTTTATGTGAGTTGTCTGTTTTCACTCGTTCTGTGCCCCAATGGTTCTGGACCATTGAGCATCCAATAAAACTAATTTATTCATCCTCTCAACAAATATTTGTTGATCATATACTGTGTGCCAGGGACTAGATACATTTCTCTCTAGTGAAAAAGGGCAAGGGATACTTTGGGTTTGAAAAACAAGTGAACTATGTAATAACAGGTTTGGTTCATGCAGATAGTACAATTGTAGTGCAAAATGACATCACTGCTCTTCTCACGTTGGGAAACTGGATGTCTTCCTTGTCTTTACTTTTAAATACCATGACCATAGAAGCCCTTCCTTATTATAAACTTTATCATTTAAATGATAAAATAGGGTCCATAGGCCACTGAATAATTCTGTCTTTGTACCATGAATTAATTCAAAGTTTCTCAAATCTTTTCACCACCAATGAGGACTTTCATAATTTTTATTGATAGACCCCGTATTTTTGAAAAAATTTTCAGCATCACTCTATTCATTATCCAATAGTTTCTATCTCATTTTTTATTTATCAAATGTATACATATATATATCTATATACATATGATATGTATACATATATATATCTGCCAAAATTTCTGTTCAACATGAGATAACTAACGTTATCACCCTTGATATTATTGCAGCTAAGTTTATAGAAACTTGATGTTTTAGGTAACTAGTCGACATATTATTACTTATAAATTATTTGAAAACATATTATTACTTACAAATTATTTGAAATATTGAAAATAGTGAAACCCATTACTACCTTCTCAGACCTTTAAAGGTGTCGTGCTCCAGTGTTTGGAGCCTATTGAATGTGCTCAGGGTTTATCTGGAGAAAAGGGGTATATTTCTGGAATATATACCAGGGTAAGACCACACAGATACAAGTGAATCTTAGCCAGCTCTGATTTGGGACCTAAGGATAAAAACTTCTGCTGGGACACACCACCAAAAAAAACATGAAAGGCAAAGGGTTAACTAACAGACACTTTACATGTAGACAAGTCCTCCGGGAAACAGAAGTTTTACATCCTCCAGCTTTCATTATACTGAGTCTAGCAGCTGTGTGAACTCCAAGCTTCTAGCTAAGAATTAAAAGCCAGCTGAATCACCACATCTTTAAACCAAATGAAATTATACTTCAGTCAAATTTTACAGAAAGAAAAATGTTTAAATATATTTTAAAGTAATAAGACAATTTCCAGAAATTAGGATAAGAAGCATGCCTCTGTTTAAAAAGAACGCATGCAGACACATATACGCATAATATAAATTTGCACCTATATATTATCACTGAACATATTTAGAGATTATACAGTATGCTATAGAATCCTTAAAATCTCATTGGGGAAGGTGTAACATTGTGTTTGGTGGCAAAAAGGGTAGGATCCGTTGGGCTATTTATGACTGAAAGATAAATACATGAAATGAATTTTTAATTAAAAACAGAGGCCTTGTAGTGTTTCCTTATTTAGACAGATTCTTTCTCCCATATTAGCGTCTACTTAGGGAATGTTTCTATATTTTCTAATTCTTTGTTTCATATAAAGGGCCAGGAAGGAAAAATATAGGATAAAAAGAGTATAAAGATCTTTTTGACACCTCTAGGGCTCTCCAGCAGTCCATGAAAAGTATGTAAATTCCCTTTTGATGAAATTCTACAGTTTTTACCATTGATAGGCCTTATTTGTAGGCCCTTTAGCACTGAATTTGTTTAATTCATTCAAATAGAGTTGTTAAAAGTAAATCTTTGAGAGAGAACCTGTGTGAGAGAGTTATATTTTGGTTTCAATTGTTTAAACTTCATGATGGAGATGAAATCATCAGTAACTTTTTAAAAATAATGTTTCTAATATTGTCATTATCTAGTCATGTATTTGGAGAGTAGTAAACAGATTAACCTCTAGGTTTGGTTTTCTTTTTTAATTCACTTTACTCTTTTTTTCAGCTACCTTGACAAGCTATTCTGAAAACATGGAACGCACAAAATACGTTGGGGAAAGCAGTAAAGAATTAGGATCTGGAGGAAACCTAAAGCCTTGGCAGTCTCAAAAATCCAGCATGGATTCCTGTTTATATCGAGTAGATGAAAACATGACGGCTTCCACCTATAGTCTGAATAAGATCCCAGAGAGGAATTTGGAAACAGTTTTATCACAGTCAGTACAGTCTATTCCTCTTTATCTTATGCCACGGCCAAATTCAGTAGCAGGTAAGTTTTATTTTTTTTAAATCACCATTTTACTGGCATATATATTGAAATGAAGATAAATTCTGCTCTCACAGTATTTAAATTTTCCATTCATCTTCTTCAACTAAGCTATTCTTTTATGTTTGGGTAATATACATGTGTATATCTTTTTGAACCCGGGGGAAGGTTCGTGTTCCTTAAGTGATTGTTTAGTTCTGCTTCCAAAATATAAATATAAAATAGGGACTTCCCTTGCAGCCCAGTGGTTAAGACTTCACCTACCAAAGCAGGGGCTGCGGGTTTGATCCCTGCTCAGGGAGCTAAGATCCCACATGCCTCCGGCCAAAAAACCAAAACATAGAACAGAAGCAATGTTGTAACAAATTCAATAAAGACTTAAAAAAAGAAAAAAAAAAAGGTCCACATCAAAAAAAAATCTTAAAAGAAAACCAAAATATAAATATAAAATAAAAACACATAAAATCAAAAAGAGAACCTATAAAGTATATTGTCAAACTGTTAAAAATCTTTTCTCACATCATTAGTCTTTCACAGGATTTCAATTTGAGATTTTAGATTTTAAAAACTTTAGTTATAAAAAACATTATTTGGGAATTCCCTGGCAGGCCAGTGGTTAGGATTCTGAGCTTTCACTGCCAAGGGCCTGGGTTCGATCCCTGGTCAGGGAACTAAGATCCCACAAGCTGTGCTGTGCAGCCAAAATAAAAAATAAAAAACATTATTAAATTGAAGTATATTTCAGTAAAATTTATATTACCAGAAACATCACCTATAGTTTGAGAGAGTGACAGGCAGGCAAGAATTCACCTTCCCCATTCGAAGAGCTCAATATTTTCACAATACACTGGCTATCTTACCGTAGTAGAATCATCAGGTACCTACATTGCTAGAGAATAACTCAAACACCGCTAGCAGTCTCAGTCATAAGGGGATGATACAGATAATAAGTGGCTGGAGTATGGAGCCATTATTCTTTAGCAGCTGTTCAGAACTACATCAAGGGATATTTTTAATACAGCTAAGTTGCTATTTAATAATTCAGACCAGGACTTTTGCAGAATAGTTGGGCATTCTGACATTTTCAAAATGCATCATCATCTGGACTTTGTCCATGCTACAAAATCAAAGTTATGTTTGTCTTTCTTACTTGCCTGATGAGTGTCAGGATGGGTTTATCTCACTGACACAAGATAGTAAAATACTTATTGTAGTCAAGAGCTCTTTCCAGATGTAATTATTTATGTTACGCAGATGATGGTGTGATGCTTCTTGCCTTTCCCATCTCCCTTCTGTACCTTTTCTAAACCATTACTCTTTGTTCCGTCCTCTGGGGACCATCAGCATCTGTCATCAGATGTGATTACGAGGGGCATGGCTCATCTGGAAGATCAGTAACTGCAGAAGATTTTAATATTAATTTTTCAAGATTATTCACTTTTATATAATGACAGAAAATTTTCTCTCCTGGGTTCTTTTAAATATGATGATCCCCAACCATGACATCATTTTTAGAATCCTAGAATGCTATAACTTATGAGAAATTGCTAGGCAAATTCAGTATATCCAAAAGAGAAGCATTTAAATCCTTGCTTACATAAAAATGGAAAATATAGCTACCAACCTTAATGGTACATCCCAGTTTACTTCTTAACTAAGCTGCAATGATTTCTAAGAGAGTTCTGGCTCTGTTACTTGAGAAGAACACTGAGCACTTAGTAGGAAACCGAGGTATAAGCTTCTTCTGTTCTCTTTTTAGTTTACTGAAGAGATTATAAAATACTTTTCCCTTGTTGAGCATAAGTGTCTGTAAAGATTCATTATTTTACCCTATGCAAAAACTAACTTTAGGTTTTACAAAAAGTTGTACAGGACTAATTAGACAGATATGATTCATCCCTCACTGTCTCTAAAGGTTTCTAACACTGTTGCTTTCCAGAAATTGGCATAAGGCAGCTGTCAGAAGCATCAATAAGTTATCAGACATTTCTCTAACTAATAGATATTTAAGAAATTGACTGTATAGAACCCAGGTTTCTATACCAGGTATTTTCATCACCGGGTAAAAATATAATTTGAAATATGTTTTTTAAAAAACTTTAAAAAGCAAGCAGTATTTTATCAGGTGAAGAGTACATTCTTCCATTATATGGATTGTAAGATTTTTGTCTATTTAGAATTTTATCTTGTAAGCACTGTTATTCTAGTTACTTAATAAAATCTTTTAAATTGTGGTCAACTTTTAGGGAATTGTCATTCAATTTGTGAATTTTTCAGACTTCTTAACTACCTCTCATGGTATATTTTTTGCAAACTGCCATTTAGCAACTTCACTGTTTGTAGTCGTCAGCATACTTGTGGCTACAATTGTACTTCAGTAACTTTTTGCATATCCATTGGAACAGTGACTGAAGCAAATATTAAGATTTTTTTGGAGAATTACAGGAGGGAATTCTAATTGACATCCATTGTTGTTTTGGTAACCTACTCGGCTACAGTCTGACAAATGCTATAATACAGTAATTTATAAAGTACCATAGGAACACAGAGAAGGAAGCATCTAAGTGCAAAGGGGAGAGTAGGGTAGAGAAGAACAGAAAACATCACAGAGAAGGACAAATAAGAATTCACTAGAAGGACTAAGAGAAGAAAGAGGAAGGAGGCACCAAGAACTTAAAGAACTTGGCATATAATTGGTATTTCTGCATGACTAGGACCTGGGGTATATGGAAGAAATGGTAGAAAATGATGTTGAAAGGGATGCCAAGGACCTTATGCACTCTGATGTTATGTTGGGTTTACTTTGTTGATAGTGAGTTTAAACAGGAGCCATATTATCACATTTGCAGTTCAAAAGAATGACTGTACGTATCCATCCCTTATAAGATAGACTGAAGGTCAAAAGCCTGGAGTTAGAGAAAATAGTTAAAAGCTTCTGGTATTGTGCAAAATTATAGTGAATTGAATTGCCAGGTTATATCAATAGAGTTGAGAGAGTGGCTTGAGAGATCTTCTTCTTTTTTACCTTAAAAAATAACATTTATTAGATTTTTTAATACAGAGAGATATAAAGAAGAAAACAAAACAAAAAATGAGCTATAATCTCCTTGCCCAGTGGTTCCTGCTGACATATTCTAGAAATTAAAGATTCATATATATTACATAATATATATAAAATAAAAATTCAAATTCAAACAAAAAACACAGAAGGAAAAGCCACTCTCCCCTCTCTTCTTAGTATAACGTTAATATTATGATTCTTTAAAAAATATATATTATACATATAATATATACATAATATAATATATATTATATAGCTACATGTGATTATAATATATGTAAGAGACATGTGAGGTCAAAAATCAGTAAGATTTATACAAGAGAAATGAAAGCATATGTTCTTACCCAGATTTACACAAATCATAGCAGCTTTATTTGTAATGGCCACGAATTGTCAGTATCCCAAATGCCCATCAACAGGTGAATGGATAAACTAATTAAGCATATCTTTACAGTGAATACTACCCAGCAGTAAAAAGAATGAACTGATACTGCAACAACACGTATGAATCTCAAAATAGTTAATGCTGAGTGAAAGAAGCCAGATTTTTTTGAAGTACATACTATATGATTACATTTATATAAAATCCTAGAAAATGCAAACTAATCTATAGGCACAGAGGGTCTCTCTTGCAGTACAACCATCTGCACGTGCAAGTTTCACAGAGCCCTCTTTGTATTACCCTGTGGGAATTGGGGCTCATAACTGACACAGTGTTGATACTCTGGCTACTGTTACTCCTCTGAGTAATAAACTGTCTTTCATCTATGACCTAGATGTCTCATGTCTTCTTCCTCAAACATCCAGGCTTGTTAGCTTACAAGTAGGATAAAATATCAGATCCTTCACGGCTCTTGACAATGAAATACCATTATACCCATACCTAAAAAAATTAAAAGGAATGGCAATGCCAAGTGTTCGTGAGGATGTGATGCAATTGGAATTGTCATACATTGCTGCTGGGGATATATTAATAAATTGGCATTACCACTTTGTAAAGCTGCTTGGCAAGATCTGTTAAAGGTGTATAAAGCTATATGTGCATGTTACCTAAAACCTAGCGATTCCACTCCTGCATAGACTAGCCATCAAAAGTAAGTCCTTATATTCACCAAAAGACAAATATAAGAATGTTCATATCAGTTTTAGTTATAATACCCAAAAGCTGAAATTAATCCACATGTCCATCAACAGTCTTGATGAATTGTGTACAACAATGAAAAAGAACGTACTGCTGCTATAGACAACATCATGGAGAGTGCATACTATATGAAGTATGTATATTTATATAAAGTTCAGAAAAACAGAAAAAACTATGGCACTTCTGTGGTGAAGAACTGAAGTAGTGGTTACCTTTGGTGGGAATATCAATTAAGGGAGCCTTCTATATCTTGATCTGAATGGTGGTTGCATGGGTGTATACATAGATAAAAATTTATTGAGCTAAATACTTAAGATTTATGTACACTATGTATATAAATTATACCTCAACTTAAAATACATATAAAGTATATATTTAAGCTCTTGTCTTTCTAAAAGGGTTTCCCTTTGTCTTTGGTTTAGAAATAGCAGTCCTAGGTGACATCACTAGATCTTTGAAGAAATACCTATTTTTAGTGTTAATTAAAAATATCCAAATAACTTCAAGAACTGGATGATTTACTTAAGGTGTCACAGAAGTTTGTTCCTTTTTCTTGCAAATAGTATTCCATTGTACGTCTATACCTCCTTTTAATCTGTCCATTCACCAAGTTGATGGACATTGAGGTTTTTTCCATTTTTTAGCTATTGTGAATACTGCTGCTATGAACATTCTTGCGCCAGTCTTTGAATGGATATATATTTTCATTTCTCTTGAATAGATACCTAGGATTGGAATTGCTGGATCATAGGGTAAATTTATGTTTAACTTTTTAAGAAACTGTGAAACTGTTTTCCAAAGTGACTGCACCACCCACAGTGTCTGGAGACTTCTGTTTCTCCACCTCCCGTCTGCCATTTGTTATTGTCTTACCTCTTATTATGGTTATTCTAGCAGATATGAAATGCTGTCTTGTGGTTTTAATTTGCATTTTCCTAGTGACTAATGATGTTGAGCTTATTTTGTGTGTTTATTAGCTATTCATATATCTTCTTTGGTGAAATACCTATTTTTTATGGGCTGTCTGTCTTCCTATTATTGAGTTGTAAGAATTTGTTGTATATTCTGTATACAAATCCTTATTAGAGATGTGTTTGTAAAATATTTTCTTCCAGTCTGTTGCTTATCTTTTTGTTTTCTTATTGATGTATTTTGAAACACAAAATTTTTTTAAATTTTTATTCCTTTATTGAAGTATACTTGATTTACAATGTTTCAGGTGTACAGCAAGGTTTTTCAGTTATACATATATATTTGTATGTATTCTCTTTCAGATTCTTTTCCATTATAGGTTATTACAAGGCATTGAATACAGTACCCTGTGCTATACAGTAGGTCCTTGTTGGTTATCTATTTTATATATAGTAGCGTGTATCTGTTTATCCCAAATTCCAAATTTTTCCCTCCCCCCCCTTTCCCCTTTGATAACCATAAGTTTGTTTTCTATGTCTGTAAGTCTGTTTCTGTTTTGTAAATGAGTTCATTTGTATCGTTTTTTAGATTCCACATACAAGTGGTATCATCTGATATTTGTCTTTCTCTGTCTGACTTACTTCACTTAGTATGATAATCTCTAGGTCCTTCCATGTTGCTGCAAATGGCACTATTTCATTCCTTTTTATGGCTAAGTAATATTCCATTGTATATATATACCACATCTTCTTTATCCATTCATCTGAAACACAAAAAATTTGATGACATCAATTTATCAGATTTTTCTTCTGTGGACCATGCTTTTAGTGCCATTTTTTTTAATCATTTTAACAGAAAGTAAACTGTTTATATCAAGTATTATAAAACACTGATTTTTCTTTGTTATTGGAGTTTAACTCAAGTACTGAGAAGTACTTCCTTACATACTTAAATGCTTTCTTCCTTCTTCTTTTCCTTCTACCCTCCCTCATGTTAAAACATAAATAAGAGGGATAATATTAGTCTAAATTGTTATTCCGATAAACCTTAAATATTGATTAGTTTTTCATCTATCACAGTGGTCATCTCATAACACTGGCCTTTCTGGCTAGCAGAGATTTTTCAGATTCTTAAGCAGTACTGATCATGCTTCTTCAATAGATCTGTCCTGGAGAATAGGAATTTATACTGTTGGAGGAGCACTTACTGACTATGTTGAACAAAATACTTCATCAGAGAATTATTTCTTGTCAATGTTGAATGTAATACAAACAGACCTGCTATTGCCTACAGGGCAAGTCATAGGTCAAGGAGTAGTTTGTATGGGAAACCATGTATCTGTATCTGTAACCATGTTCTGTATCTGGAAACCGTGGTTTCAGATCCTCACACAGAGGCAGGAAAGTAAACCAAATGACTCAATTATTTTCAAAATTTAATAGATTATAGGTTGAAAGTGTTTCCAGAATGTAGAAAGACAAAATTACTTTCACCTGCTAACTGTATAATGTGTGTAAATATTTGATAAGACCACAGTCTCTAGTAGCTTAAGTGATTAGATATCTAAATCAGTTTTTAAAGTAAATTGTATTAGCTCAGGAGGGTCCTCTCTTCTCATTTTAGCTCTAGATATATATGTTTTCCTTTACTTTCTAATGTACGTAGAAGTGGTTCCCCAAGCTGGGGGAAGATCAAATACTCAAATCTCCTTGGTGAACAGGAATGATTGAGGATTTCAAATATGAGATGAGTTTGAAATAGGGAAAAAAGTCAGTATATTTTACTTATTAAATTGTTCTAAGCATATGTACGAGGTTAGGGGGTGATGAATGCCAATAATAAAAGGCTTTGTTCAAACTCAGCTTTTAAATTTCCTTCTTTTTTAAACTTTATCCAGTATGAGTGATATAATTATTTATTTTAGAGACCAATTAATGTTGAATGATGATATGAAAATACCATTTTCTTCACATTTTTAAAAACCTAGGGCATTACTTGTTTAATTGGTCCTTGCTGTGTTATAGACTTCTCCCCACCTGGGGAAGAGAAGCATCCTCTTTAGCTTGAGCTTTGTGGCATCTTTACAGGACCACATTTGTCACGACCAGGAAATTGTCAAGGAATTATATGAGGCTGATGCTGGATTGAACTCTGAAGAGTAAAACTGTCTATGTTGTTCCATAATTCTTGATTTTAAAGAGAATTGGAAAGGATGTGTGGCTTTTAAAATACTTTTACTTTCAGGGAATGGAGTCAGCACATATAAAATGTTTATGGTGATTTATTTTTTTAAATATTTTCTGAGATTTTAACTCACTACAATGTATTGAAGTAACATATGTAATGAAATTTTTTAAACAATCATGTACTTTTTATTGATTACTAAAATAGGTCTGATTGAATAAATATATTGGTCAATTAGATTTAGCTATATACCTTTAGCAACATAAAGATTCTTAAACAAGTGAAGTCTAAAGTTAATGTACCAATTAAAAGCTCCGTATACCACAAATGAATATAGTACTATTTACTGAAAACACAAAAACTTTTATCTTGAATGATGAAGTGATTAAAGGTGAGTTTTGGCAGTCTAGCATTAAAGGTTGGGTTTTTCCTGGAGCAGCTCGGTTTTCTGAATATAAATTTAGAAGTTTATGCACCTTTAAATTAAAATTGTAAAATATGAAAAAATAAAAACTGTCTTTTATTGTTTTCAAAATGTAAATCACTATTGCATATTTTTAAGCCTGTTGTGTTGGAAGGAAGCAGAGAACCTTTGTGGACTTGTGGTTGCATAGCAGAAATTATCAGAGTAGGCTGTCTGTGGTCATCCTTGATGTCTTAAAATGAGATTGGCAATGAATTGGAGGGATATGGGAAGCAGGAAATGTTCGCTTACAACAGCTGTCCTCAGTGCTTTGTGTGAAAATGAAGAGTCTATCAGGGAAACATGCAAACAACAGAAGTCAGTTAAAATACAAACTTTCACCATCTGCTTCTTAATGTTTGGAGCTGCACAATTTCCTAAGAGAAGGATCTTAAGAATCAGGTAAATGCAAAATGGGAATCCTGGGGGATTTAAATGAATCCAATCGGAAACTGTAATAAAGATTTTACCAAAAAAAATGAAATCAGAAATGGGCTTTTCTGCAGTCAGAATGTTGGCTTTATGAATCAGGGGTGTAAGAACAGCAGAGTGGCTTCTTGCCCAGGCTGTAGCAAACATAAAGTATCATTCCAGGCTCCCTGCTCAGGTCAGCCAGAATGGCAGTTGTGCTACTAAAATCTGTTTGCATTAGTGGCAACTGATATAAGAAGAAACAATTTAAACTGATTCCAAACTCTATAATACAGAGTTGCCTCTGGAATGTTTTGTACCAAATGTCATCTGCTGGATTTCTTCCTGCCCACTTGTGTATTAAATTCAAAAAGTATGTCAGTTAAATGTTCTGTAAATGAGTCAGCTGTTCCAATCTGATGAAATCTCAGAAAAATATATGCTCCCTTTTTCCACTTCCCTCTTCCTTCTCTGAAAACAAGGATTTTTAATGACATAGATTTTATGGGCTTACTTTTTTAAAAGCATTTTCTTCTTACATAGAACTTTTTTTTGTTGATTTGTTTTTCCTGTTTCATCAGTTCACTTCAACTTACCTGATTAATTCTTTTATTTGTATCTAGAAAGTGTTCATTAAATATTATACTATTAATTTAATTTGACAGAATTATCTCAAAAAAATTGCCAGGACAATTTCACAGTAAGAGTAGCACTACAAGGTGGGAATATATGTGTCCCTATAGATCTGCCACCGGTGTTTGTATGGGATGATGATGTACAAGGCATTGTTGTTATAGCCACCTCCTTCATCCTTAGCGTTCAGATAACCCAGTGAGACAAAACCTAATTTGTTATTCATTGATTGTTTAAATATAGGCAAAACACAACGTGTTTTGTTAAATACAATTATTTAGTCATTAAATAGCACTTATTGAGCATATGCTATATATGCCAGGCACTCTTCTAAGCACTTGAGAATCATCAATAAACAAAACAAAGATTCTCACCCTCGTGGAACTTACATTCTCACCAGGGAAAGTAAAATAAAGAGAATAAATAAGTAATTTATATAGTATTCAATACAATAGAAAGTGATATGTGTTATAGAAAAACGTAAAGGATTAGCAGTACCTGAAGAAAGATTTTATGAACATCATTGGAGCCAAGCATATTACCATAGCGATGTCTGTTAAACATTAAGCAGAGCAATGAGGAAGGTGAGGATAAAGCCAGACAGATTTCTAAATCTAAGTAGGACTAGCCTGGAATTTAGTTCTGTATTGAGCATTACGTGCAGGGCACTCTGATTGACTCTGAAGGAATGTAGTTATCAAAGATGAATCAGACATTGCCTAGTTGCCCTCAAGAACCTACCATAATCTAGTAAGGGAAGACAGACAATGTAAACAATTAGCTGAATAACACAAGTTCTAATTAGCCATATATGTATGTGGTTGCTGAAAGGGAGAAGCAATTAATTCTGACTGGGGGATCTATCAGGGAAGCAGAAAAAGTGTAGCCTGAGCAAATTTTGACGATGAGTGAGATGTTTGACAAAGTATGACAAAGACTTTTTCTCAGAAATTGGCTTGCAAATGGAAAAGATTCATGGGACTTCGCTGGAGAGTACAACTACGTACAGTTAGTGAAACAAAGGCCACAGCGCATAGAATTTCAGGTCTCCTGACTGATCTTTCCAATATTTGTCTGCTAAGTCTTTAAATACTGTATTTGAAGGGACAAGAATTTTGAAAATGATGAAGCAGAAAGAAACTGAAAATAAGACTAAGGAAAACAATTTAATAAGGAAAAGAGGCAGTAAAGAAATTATTTTGGATTATTTGATAAAATAGTGATAGATTCAGAGATCAGAGAAAAAGATATTATTGCCAAAATAAGAAAAAGAATGAATGTTTTAAGAGACTTAGGTAACACTAACCATAACTCAATTGCAGTCCAGAATAAAGCAGTAGTTCCCCATTGGCTGGTTCAGAGCTATAGTGCTTGATATTGAATATCTCTGCTTTTCCTTAGTTCAATTTGCCTGAGTATTTGGACTTGTAAAGGAATGAACTGTTTTTCAGTTCGGTTATTACAATATTTTTTCTTTTTCTTCTAATGTCATTTGTCTGAATTGAGAAATGTGCTGATTCCAAAATATATTTTACTACATTTCTTGGTTTTGTGAAAAAAAGCAATAGAACAACTGATGTTCATTTTTCTAGGAATAACTATGGTAAAGCTTAGTTTAGTAAAACTTGTTAAGTTCACAGTAGACATTTACATTTTATGAAAGCTGCCAGTAGCTCTTCATTGAATATAAGAAGCTGAACATGTGAAACGAAGGCTGTGCCAGAAGATTTTTTTAATACAAAGAAATTAAAATGGATTATGTAACTTATTTAATTTAAATCTGTACTCCAAGTATAGATCTCCCGTAGTTTAATCTTTAAAAGATTCATAGATGGATATAACATATAAAAAGAAAAGACTTTAGGCTTCTTTTTTTAACAAAGCTTTTTGCTCCACTTCATGTTGTGTATTTCTATATCATTCTGCCTACTGTTAATGAAATATATATTCTCTTTTTATTAAAACATATCAAACCATCTTATTGTGTTAGCATATAGAACCATTTTAGTAAAAGTACCCTGCTAGAACCTTGCTTTAAAATCATATAATGTACCATTAATATTGCCATAATGATAACCAGAAATTTCTATCACTCATCCAGCTGTTAGTTTTTATTTGAATTTTGTTTTAATGTGAATAAAAGAAAATAAAAAATTTTCATTGTCATTGGTCTTTTCATATTACTCTTCAGTTTATCAGCTTAAAAAGTACCTTATAAGTATCTTTCTTATTAAAAAAATAACAAATTTGGACTTTTGTTTGTTCTTTTGTTTCTTACTGCAGAAAATTTTGAAGTGAGATTTATTAGTCTGTGACATGCAGGGCACCTAACTATGCATTGGCAAGGCCTGTATTGCCCAAGTTTGATCACTGCTCTTTGAAGCCATAAAAAACAGAGAATTGAGGGAAAGTGACAAAGATGAAGAAGGAATGAAAAATAAGCCTTTTAAGAAAGAATTAGATTTGTTTAGGTTTAAAAGGAGAGGAGGGTACAATGCAAATAGTGCTCACTGGATTGAGAGTTAAGATAGCTGGTTTCCAGGCCTGGCTCTCCAGTGAATAAGTGAGTCACTGTAGATAAATGACTTCACTGTCTCCTAAACTGTAAAAGGAGGGGATCTGACTAGATTGGGGTCAGCTAGTATTTTAGGCTTTGCAGGCCATATGGTCTGTGTCGAAACTATTCAACTCTATGGTAAACAGCTATTTAAACAAAGAGGCAAGGCTGTGTTCCAGTAAAACTTTATGCGACAGGCCAGATTTCATCCACAGGCCATAGTTTGCTGACCTCTAGTCTAGATGGCCTTTAAAACTCCTTTTACATCTGCGTTCTGTGTTATTGCTTTATTATCAACATCACATAGTAAAAGAATTGCTGTTCAGTTATTTTCTATGCTATCTCAGCCAGGGGCTAGCCAGGAGACAGAAACCACACAGATATTTTAACAGAAGATGTTATATATAAAGAATTGTTAACTAGGTTTTAAAGAACTGAAAAGGTAAAAGAGAACACTGAGATTTCATGGACTTAGCAACTTCAGGAAGCAGCTACCACTTCTGAGCCTGTAAACGAGAAGAGATTGGGATGATTAAACCATAGAAGCTTGGAGGAGATGCCCCACAAAGCTGAAACAAACATCTCTGGGAAGGGGCCATGCTCAGCTGATGCTAATATTTCTGCGCTCCAAGGAGGGCTCTGTGGGGACAGGACTTCTGGGGGCTACCCACGCCCTGCCTTTATTTTTTTGGTAGCTACACCCATATGGATAAAGAACCTAGCAAAAGAAAATAGACTTTGGTTAAAACAGGAGGGATTGTATGAAACATAAGAAAGAACTAATTCACAGAACCAAATTAGAACCAGTGGGGATGGTGTAATTGTCCCCAGTGTTTTTAAATAAGAGATTAGAAAGTTATCTATTCTGGATAGTTTTAATTTCAGAATGCAGAAGTAGAGATTATCTTTTATTCTTCTGATATTTATTCTCTTCCTCTCTCTGGTGTGTCATGTGTCATTTGGCTTCCCTTTCTTGGTTTAAGTTCCCTGGACTAGCTTTCAAAGACTTTTATTTCCTTATAGAAACTATATGTATAATTTGGATAAATTCCTTTTGTGTGGGTTTCCAGTAGATCCAGGTAAATAAGACAATTGCAGTAATTGAAGGGTGAAGGGAATATACGTCTCTTGCACTTGTTCTTATTCTTTTCTCTCTTCCTCTCCCTCTCTTCGATTTTCTCCATCTTTTCTCTCTCTGTTTCAGCTCATGGAGCACTTTGTAACTGTCTTTGTGCCAGTTGTCATAGCCCTCTTTATGTTATTGTTGTGTCTTACCTTGACTGAGGATGTGGGCAATGCTTCATTGGAGCTCCGCAGCCAAGAGGGATCTCATTTTGCCTCCCTTCACCCACTCCAAATTGTCACAGAGGTAGACTAGCAATGAAGCCAGCAAGGGCACCAAGAACAGAGCCTGGCACACAGGAGTCTCTCAGTAAATAATTGTCATGGAATTACTGAACTAACCCCCAGCACAGTATCTTACATAGTTGGCAGCAGTTTGAATTAACGGTTTAATTAATCACGTATAAGCTCTAAATAAACATTTCCTGACGGAAGTTTGGGTTTTTTTTTCTTTTTTGTTAAAAGCTTTTTGTCTTCAGCACTCCCTGATTCTTGATTTCTTCACTTTTTGATTCATTGTAAGTGGACTCAATAGCTCTCAGTATGTAGCAGTGCCATTTTACCCCCATCTTCTGCCATTTTCTCTTTCTCTTTCATGGCTAGGTTAGGGGTTAAAGGATTTATAGATGCAGTGGGAAGCCACTGTTACTTGACTTTCATCTTCAGAGAGCAACAACATGTTCTTTGGAATTCATGGACATTGGCAGTTCCCTAAATGCTATTTGGCAATTCTCCGTCCATTGCCCCAGGTGCCCGCCTTTCCATTATATACATATATATACACACATGTGAAAATTGTTTTTAGAATGTTTTCATATTTCACTCTTTACCGTGAATGGGAAATGTTGAAAATAGAGCTTCATGGTTCTTTTATAGCTTAATATAATTTGGAACAGATTTCTCCACTGATGTTGTTTATATAAATGGGATTTGTGACCCAAAAGAAGCAAAAACTAATAATCTTTGTTGTCAGGTACTAATGTGTTTGCCAACTTGTTGCTAGTATTGTCTATAAGCTCAGGCATTTGATAGTAGTGAAGGAGCCACAGACAACTTTGGACATGTTTTCCTGGCACATGTTCGAGACACTGATGAGGACTTTGAGTTGAGCAAATTCTCAGTAAATGTATCTGCTCTGATTCTGAAGTCTGGAGATACAGACTAACTGACAGTTTTCTAAACTTAGGTATTCTGACTAAACTCTTCTGTCTTATCAGCCACAAGCTCCACCCACTTGGAGGACCTCGCTTACCTGGATGAGCAGAGACATACACCCTTGAGAACTTCTCTTCGAATGCCAAGACAGAGCATGGCCGGTGCTCGCACACAACAGGATTTAAGAGGTTAGAACCACAAGAGAGCTTTGCATGGGGATGCCCAGGGGAAAATGGAAATGGGCAGTAGGCAAAAAGTTCCTTTGTTTCCAATTTCCACACCTATTTAAGCCTCCCTTAAGTGAGCATGTAACCAGTTCATTTCTGCTGAATCTAGAGAGAAAGATGAACACAAATACGTTGTACTCGTCATAGAAAGGCAGTGTAATTACCAACAGTTGGAAGCATTGATTCCTTGAAATTCTGAAAGAAAACAAGTGGAAAGGGCTGGGGTTGATGGGGGAAATAACCTTTTTAAGGTCCTGGATTTTAGAGGTAATTGTTGACCAATTTCAGTCCTAGCCCTGTTGCAGGTGAACTTGATGCTGCTAATTTGTTTCACTAGAGAATGCATTTCATTTACATTCTAGTGGCCATTTCTAGTGACATACAGTACTTTTATTTTCTTAGAATTTTAGTGCTTCTAGTCCTGTCCTGGCAACATCTAAACAACTTATCCTTTTCCCATTCAGACACCTGTTTCTTTACACCCTTTGTGCATGCTACATGCTTCTGCAGTCAGGAACCTGATGTTTTTGAAGACTTTTCATTTTGGTATAACCACAGTCTAGTTGAGAGGCCTATTATTGGTATCTCTGCTTGTGCCTCTTGTTTGTTCAAGTGAACCAAACTGTCTGTGATAGTCTTAACAGATGGTCTGCTTTCTCTAGTATCTAGTAATCCATAGTTCTACTACATCAGGTGCATTATTTATTTTATCTTATAGATTATTTGCATCTTTGCTTTGCTCTCCTCCTCACCCCTTGTCCTGTGCCCTACTCTAATCTGTGTAGTGCCACATGCATAACTCACACAGGAAGGGACTCAAACATGCCTGCTGTCCATTCTGGAAGTCATTATGCTGACCGTTTTTCACTGATGGCTCGGCAACTAGGAGCATAAAATAATTAGTTGTATTGCTACAATTACCATACCTCCCATCAACAGTGGTGAGTTGATGGCCTCAGTCATGGTTTTAGTTCCCAATCCTATCCATCCTGCTTGCCGTTTCTTCAGTTAGCCACATCTTAGTTGCTTATCCCAGAAAGTGGAATTATGTCAAGTACTACTTTAGTGCTGCTATACTGATTATGTTCAAAGCCTGAATAAATTTATTCAAAGACCAACTAAATTATTTGTGCCATGACCAGAAGGCATAACCATAATAAAGAAGATTGGATACAACTGTTGATCTATATAGACCTTCAGATTTGATTGAAAATCCGCCACATTGGCATCACCTTGCATTGCATTACTGAAAAACATACTGACATTGTTGATTTTATTTTCTGCTTTGCTAGTCATTGAATAATGGATTTTATACTACATCAAAAACAAAATTAATGACAGATTTCAGCTGTGTATTTTTTTTTTTTTTTTTTTTTGGCTGTGTTGGGTCTTCGTTTCTATACGAGGGCTTTCTCTATTTGCGGCAAGCGGGGGCCACTCTTCATCGCGGTGCGCGGGCCTCTCACTATCACGGCCTCTCCTGTTGCGGAGCACAGGCTCCAGACGCGCAGGCTCAGCAGTTGTGGCTCATGGGCCCAGTCACTCCACGGCATGTGGGATCTTCCCAGACCAGGGTTCGAACCCGTGTCCCCTGCATTGGCAGGCAGATTCTCAACCACTGCGCCACCAGGGAAGCCCTCAGCTGTGTATTTTTGAGAACTCTTCGTGTTGGGTTTTATTGATACTTGATGACACATGTCTACTTCCAGTATCTAAAGATTTAGTAAGGTCTTCGACAGATACATTCTGGTGAGCTTGATGTTTACACATAGATATCAGCTGTGTATAGAACACAACGAAAATCTTTTCCATTTCACTGAGCTTCAGCCTAAACATTCAGTAAAACCGAAGTGCATCCAAAGATTTTTCCAAAGCATACCTAAATCTTTAGGATGCTCTCCACCTGAATAATGCATTCCTAACAAAACTAATTTCATATCCCTTGCAGATAGGGTTTCAACTTATTGCTTACATTAATACTTGAAGATGGAGTCTGTCCGTTGATGAGTGTGCTATGGTATTAGTGTTTCAGTTCCTTAAAGTTGTCTTTTCTTTCAAGAAGTTTTCTTTTAGCAGTCCAAAGGGTTGGAACATGCCATCCAGTTGAGTGTATTAATCCATAAGAGACAGGGTGTTTACTAAGCGGTATTTTATCTTCTAAAATTAGCATACTTTAATTTAGAACTTTGAGGCCCTAGACAATAACCTTCCCTCAAAAACATGTTATCTTGATTACTATTTACAAATGAACTCTGTAGCTTGAACATTAACAAGAAAGGAAAGCAAACTTGGACAGATTTTCCTTGTGTTTCTGTAGACCTGTTTGGCAAGCCTTTATAATTTGTGGTTATTATATCCAAAACAGTACACTTTACTATGGAAACAGAATCATATTGTTTTCCTGGTATAATTTTAAAAAATCATGACACATCATGTTTTCTACTTTTATTTTAAGGAGCATACAAATTGCAGTCGTATTTCAGTTTTATATCTTCCGCTAACTCTGGTTATGATTGAAGTAAAACAACTTTACCCCAAAAAAGTAATAAAGTGATTGAAAACCTTTTTTAGTGTACATTAAGGTATCTCTTTCTACATTAGAGGTATATCTTTCTGTATTTTAAAGTATAACTCAAACAAGTCCTATGAAATAGTTTTTAAATCACAATTCCGGTTTTAAATGACCCTGGATCTTCAGAAGAAGGTAGTTTATGGTCATGTACACTGTAGTATATCCAGTGGGTACTAAATTAACTGACTGATTTCAAGTACAGAGATTATCTGAAGTAAAATCACTTTAATATATGAAGAGATGACAAGCATTTATTGGGCGCTTCATACAGGCAGTCCTGCACTATTTTGTTCAGAGCAGTGGTTCTCAAACTTTTGGTCCCAGGAACTCTTTCCACCTTAAAAAATTATTGAGGACCCAAAAAAGCTTGTGTTATATGAGTTGTATTGATTGATAATTTACCATATTAAATTAGAACTGATAAATTGTTAAAATACCTGTTCTTTTTTTTTTTTTTAATAGTAGACCCATTATGTGTTAATGTAAGCTCTGGAAAATTCCACCCTACCCTTGTGAGAGAATGAGAGTAGAAAAAGACAAATAATCTCTTAATATTATGAAAATAGTTTTGCCTTTGTGGACCCGCGAAAGTGTCTTGAGAAGCCCCAGGGGTCCCAAGATCACAGTAAGAAAGACTGGTTTAGAGGATACCATTGTAGCTGAAGATAAGTTTTATGCCTTTAAGGATCACACAGCCTGTTTACAGAAATGTGGAAAAGTGTAGTTTGAGAGTTGGTTAGAAGTTATTCATGAACATGGTTTAATAGTACAGGCATAGTTCATTTAACAGTTATCTTAATAATAACTGCAATTGTTTGATCATAATAATAGTCTTTTGACTGCTGAAGCAGAAGTTGCTGAGGTAACCCATGAGCTACAGTTTGGATCTTCAAGTTGAGTATTAACATTAACATTTGCTTCATTAGTAAAAAGTCTTTTTTTTTTTTTTTTTTTTTTTTACTTCTCAAGACAGCTGTTTTGAACAACTGTTCTCCCAAAATTGATGTTTCCAGATACCCAGCCCAACAGCAGGGAGGAGGTCACATAAGTGCACTGTCCAGGATCTTAGTGCAGCAAGTCAGTAGATTCCTAGCTGTCAACCATCCAAGAGCTTGAGCTCTAATGACAAAATAGTTACAGTAGATTGTGTCCTAATGCAGAGTATACAACTAGCTAACCTACTACATGTGCCTTTTAAGTCCCAAAGCCTAATGTCCTTGACAGATATTAATTTGAAATCTTAAAGTTTTTAACTCAAGTTTTAAAAATTATTTTCAGGGTCCATTTTTAATTTAATCACCTTGTGTAAATGTGGAGTCATGCTATACCTGAAACCTCTCACTCTCTCTGACCACCTTAATGGAATCTCTTTTTACCCAGATAAAGACAGAAACTGTTTACTGTCCAGTAAAAGGGAAGAAGAGGATGTTGGTTTTTATGGATAAATATAATAAATCTGAAGAAAGAACATATAAATGGAACCAGGGGAAGTTAAAATACACAAAGCAAATCATAGCATAATGACTTTGAATAGTAGCTACTTGGGGTAAATTAACAACAGATTATTATTGATAAGACTCTGGAACCTGCCTGATATGAAATCATAATCACACTATTCTGCTTAAAGAGATTATACATTCCTAATTAAAACTTCATTTCTCATTATGTGTTGGTTTCCTTAGGACTTTTACTAAATCCCATTACATAGATGGCCATTCACAGGCATTGGATTTAGTTAATAGCTGCTTTAATAGATACTAGGTTGGGGGCGTATGTGCAAATGATGGTCTGACTCATTGGCAGAACTGATGTGAAATTGACCCTGACACAGTTAACTTGGCTTTGTCAAAGAAAAAAATTGAATTTTTATCAAATAAAATCAGTGTTTCATGCCATTTGTGAGTCCCCTACTTTTCCAAAACAATGAATCCTTTCTGAAGATGGCTAAGATGTGTGTCATGAAGCTAATAATCTTGCATTAGCCTACTGAGTCACACATCCCTGAGGTTGCTTAGTCATCTTGATCATTGCCTGGCTAGCTCTCACATTTACAAGGGAATATTTCCATCAGTCTTTTCTATCTCATTGTTCATTGTTTTATTTTTACAAGATTAAATTTCTTTCTTTTTAGGTAAATGGAAAATCCAGAAATAAAGTTGCATGCACATAACTGCCTATATATAAATATTAGGGTAGATTGTAAGCTTTAGTTGTATGAGATGATCCTCTCACCCCCAACCAGCTCTTTTACAAAGTACCCTGAAATTTGAAAATGCAGTACTCAAACTGGATGTCTTTGTCTGCTAGAAACTGATTTATACTTTTTGGAGTAGTCTAGCTGTAGTTTTTTAAAGCAGATCACTACTTGTTAAAGTAGCTCCAGATCAGTACACAGATCTGGTTTTTATATAAACCAGCTTTAGTTGGTAAATTCTGTCTTAAAATTTGAAAGCCCAAACAGTGGCTAATATACAACAAAGTTCCCCCACAAGACCTGAAAGGGAAAATTAGCCTTTGGGAAAGAGAAGAGTCTATAAACCATTTAATCTTCTAACAGGGCACGTATTGACCTCTTGCATTAAATAACACACTACTTAGAGAAAGGCTGTGGAGTAACATGAAAGAAATTCTAATCATGATATCTAGTTCTGCAGGAATAAATCACTGAAAATATTTTTAAATGCCTTAAGTGCAATAAAGAAAAATAACCGTTAAGCCATTTTTATGTTTTGATCTAAATTAGATTTAAAGAATAGCTTCCCAGTTAATCTTTCTATCATTATTTTCTCCAAAAGTGACTAAATCTTATTAAACTAACCATAATGCCAGTAAATTTATTTAGGTAACACTTTGTAAAACTTTTTTGATTCAGTAAAATGATCTTAGCGTTCCAATCTTGCAGTATGTAATAAAAGATTTTTTATGTAATAACTTCCCCAGATACTAATAAAATATAGCACGGGAGAATTTCCTTTGTAGGGCCATAGCTATTTCATCACTGAGTGTTCACTTTAAAAATGTTTAATCTGGGTTTCCCTGATGGTGCAGTGGTTAAGAATCCGCCTGCAAATGCAGGGGATACGGGTTCGATCCCTGGTCCAGGAAGATCCCACATGCCGCGGAGCAACTAAGCCCATGCACCACAACTACTGAGCCTGCGCTCTAGAGCCTGCGAGCCACAACTGCTGAGCCCATGTGCCACAACTACTGAAGCCCGCGCACATAGAGCCCGTGCTCCGCAACAAGAGAAGCCACCACAATGAGAAGCCTGCACACTGCAACAAAGAGTAGCCCCCGCTCACCACAGCTAGAGAAAGCCTGCGAGCAGCAACAAAGACCCAACGCAGCCAATTAATTAATTAATTATTTTTAAAGTTTAATCTTAAATTTCAAGTAATTAGCCAGTTCTGATTCTCCAATAAAAAATCTCATCTTCAAGACCAACAATCTAATAGCACAAAACTATGTTGACATAGTTATATAATTCTTTTATCAGATGTTTCACATTTTAAAAGCTTTACCATTTCTATACTTTCCCCACATTTTGAGGTATTAAATGTGAGGAAACATGTAAAAAGTAGCATCATTTGGGAGAGTTGGATTTTCCCTATTTCTTCCACTGTTTTTGAAGGATCATTGTTCCCTTCCTGAAAATTCCACTCAGCAATGACTCCAGGTTTTTCTCAACTAATGTTTTTCTATAAGACCAATGTCAGAAAGCTGAAATTTAATATACAAGTTTTTCAAGGACTCAAAGTATTATTTTCCAGAGTCAAGCCTTTTCCCATTTTTATCCCCACATTGATAGAATACAATAGACTTCTTAAAACACTAAGACAAATGCTGAGAATGGGGCACTGTTAAACAGATAAAAATGATAGCTTACATTTATTGGAGTTCTTATTCTTTATAGACCCAGTGCTAAGAGCTTTAAACATGTTATTTAATCCTCACAACTCTTTGATGCAAGTGGTGGTAGTAAGGAAACTGGGACTTAGAGAGATGAAATAACTTGCTTAGAGTTACAGGTCTAGTAATTGGCAGTGCGAGGATTCATTTCATATGTAGAAGACCCTGGAGCCTGTGCTCTTAACCACCATGCTATCCTATGTCATAGACAATATAATATAAAAAGCTTTAAGTAATATAATAATAGCAATACGATGGCTTATTGTACATAGTTCAGTACACTGGGGTGTTAGGGATGGGAAGCAGTTGCATATAAACACTAATTGCCGGATGGTGGTTGCTGGGACCTGCAGGGAGTGGAAAATGGGGAGTTGCTGTTGATTGGGCATATAAAGTTTGAGTCATGCAAGATGAAAAAGTTCTAGGGATCTGCTGTACAACATTGTGCTTATTGTTAATCATCTCATATGATTATTTGCCATCAAATATCTTTTTTAGTGAAGTGTCTATTCAAATATTTTGTCCCCTTTTATTGGATGGTTTCTTTTTTTATTAATGAGTTTCGAGAGTTTGTTATATAATTTGGATACAAGTCCTTTATCAGATGGGTACTTTGCAAATATGTTTTCCCAGTTTTTGGCTTGTCTTTTCATTCTCTTAACAGTATCTTTTAAAGAACAGAAGTTTTTAGAAGTCCAGTTTATGAATTTTTGCTTTGATGGATCATTCTTCTGGTGTTGTATCTAAGATTTCTTTGACAAACCCAAAGTTACAAATATTTTCTCCTGTATTTTCTTCTAGACGTTTTACAGTTTTAGGTTTTACGTTTAGGTCTGTGGTTGATTTTGAGTTAATTTTTGTATGTGGTGTGGTGCATGATATGTATCAAAGTTTTTTGGGTTTTTGTTTTTGGCATGTAGATATACAGCTGTTCTAACATCATTTGTTGCAAAGACTGTTCTTCCTCTACGGAATTCCTTTTGCACCTTTGCACTGTCAAAAATCAGTCATCCATATATTTATGGATCTGTTTCTGGACTGCTTCTGTTCCATTCATCTGTTCATCTTACCTTGATGCTAATACCACACCTTCTTGATTACTGTAGCTTTATAATAAAGGTTAAAATCAGGTATTGTTAACCCTCCAATGTTGTTGTTCATTTTCAGAATTGTTTTGGCTATTCTAGGTTCTTTGTATTTCCGTATGAAACCTTGTAAATTTCTACCCATAAAGCCTGCGGGAATTTTGATGGGGATTGCATTGGATCTGTAGATCAATTTGAGGAAAATTGACTTCTTATCAATGTTGAATCTTCCAGTCCATGAACATAATATATCTCTCCATTCATTTAGGTCTTCCTTAACTTCTCTCAGCAATGTTTTGTAGATGTACAGAGGTTGAAAATATTTTGTCATATTTATCCTTCAGTATTTCATACTTCTTATGCTATTATAAATAGTATTGCTTTTTGTTTCAATTTCTAATTGTTCATTGCTAGTGAACAATTACATAGAAGTACTGTTGATTTTTGTATATTGCTCCTGTATCCTGAAACCTTGCTAAACTCATTTATTATGTCTAATGACTTTTTTATAGATTCCATAGGATTTTCTACATTAAGATAATCATATAGTCTGCAAATATAGTTTTACTTCTTCCTTTTTCTTTTTCTTATCTTGTGACTCTGACTAGAACTAGTACATTGTTGAATAGAAGCGAAGAAAGCAGAAATCCTTAACCTTATTCTGATCTTTGAGAGAAAGCATTCAGTCTTTCACCATGAGATACGTTAGTGATAGGTTTTCAGTAGATGCACTTTATCAGGTTGAGGTTGTTCCCCTACTATTGTTAGTTTGTAAGAGTTGTTTGATTTTTTTTTTTTAATCAGGAGTTTATGTTGGATTTTGTCAAGTGGTTTTTCTGTATCTGTGGAAATAATCATATGGTTTTCTTTTTTGCTTTTTTGTTAATATGATGAATTCCATTGATTTTTCAAATGTTAAGCCAACTTTGAATTCCTAGTATAAAATCCACTTGATCATGATGTATTTTTTTATATTGGCTTCAATTTACTATAATTTTGTATATTTTTTTACATCTGTGTTCATGAGATATATTGGGTTGTAGATTTCTTGCAATGTCTTTGTCTGGTTTTAATACCACAGTAATGAGAAAGTATTCTCTCCTCTTTAGTTTTATAAAGAGTTTGTGTAAAATAGATATTATTTCTTCCTTAAATGATTGGTAGAATTTGCTCATGAAGCCATCAGGGTCTGCAGTTTTAATTATGGGAAGGTTTTAACTATCAATTCAATTACTTTAGTAGATATAGGCTATTCAGGTCATGTGTGGGGTTTTTTAGTGGGCTTCATTAGTTTGTGTCTTTCAAGAAATTTGTCCGTTTTATATAACCTGTTGAATTTATTGGTGTAAAATTGTTCATAGTATCCCTTACCCTTTTAATCTGTAGTCATGTTACCCCTCATTCTTGATTCTATCCTTATTGATATGTCTTCTCTTTCTTTCCTTATTAGTCTGCTTAGAGATTTATCAATTTTATTGAGCTTATTAAATCTTTTATTTTCATTAATTTTTCTATTGTTTTTCTGTTTACTGTTTTATTTCCACTCTGATTTTTATTATTTCCTTTCTTCTGCTTGCTTTGGGATTTTTTTCTTTATTTGCTAATTTGCTAAGGTAAGCGGTGAGGTCATTGACATAGACCTTTCTTCTATTCTAATATAGGCATTTTAATGCTATAAATTTCCCTGTTAAGTACTGCTTTAGCTGTATTTCACAGATTTTGTATTTTCACTTTCATCCAGTTCAAAATACGAATTTGCTTTTTGATTTCTTCTTCATCTCATGGATATTTCTGGGGAATTTCCAGATATATTTCTACTGTTGATTCCTAACTTAGTTCTGTTATGGTCAAAGAACACACTTTGAACAGCATGAATTCATTTAAATTTATCCAGAATTTTTCATGAGCCAAAATATGGTCTATCTTGGTAAATTTTTCAAGGCCTTTATAATACTTGTGTCTGGGGTGTCCCTCAGGTTCACTGATTCACTAGGAGGACTCACAGTACTCAGCATATAGTCATTCCCATAGCTATGCTTTATTACAGTAGAATGATACAAAACAAAATCAACAAAGGGAAAGGTACATGGGTGAAAGTCCAGAGGAAAGCGGACACAAGCTTCCAAGTATTCTCTCTCAGTGAAGTCACACAACATGCACTTAATTCCTCCAGCAATAAGTTGTGACCTGTGTGAAATGTTTACCAGGAGAGCTCATTAGAGATTCAGTGCCCAAGATTTTTATGGGGGTCTGGTCACATAGACCTCCTTGGCTAAAAAAAAATACCAAAATTCCAGACTTCCAGAGGAAAAGCAAGTATTCAGCATAAACAATATTGTTTGTACAAACCAATTAGGCACAGTGAGCCATACTTCTTAGTTCTTGGAGTGGTGTGAATCCTCTTGAAATCTACGTTCCCAAACTTCAGTAAGGGCCAATCTTGTAAGCAGGCTTTCTGAGGGTTAGTAGTCTTAGGCCTGTTATGTTAACTCTTTTCTGCACTGGAGTATATTTCTGTTTCTCTCCTCTGAGCCTTTATGTTATTGTTGTGAGACAGTTTATTTATCTAAATGTTATAAACCCCACCATATAAAAGTCAGTTATCTTTTAAGGAGTTGTGAAAAAAATTTTATATATTAATCCACAT
Source organism: Balaenoptera ricei (assembly GCF_028023285.1). Lineage (NCBI taxonomy): Eukaryota > Metazoa > Chordata > Mammalia > Artiodactyla > Balaenopteridae > Balaenoptera > Balaenoptera ricei. Next base: position 15,468,412 of record NC_082658.1, on the reverse strand, counting down.
AGTTCCCAGTTCTGGTGCTCTTCATTTCTTTCGTAATATTTTTCTATCAGGTGTCATTTTTCTTCTGCCTGAAGGACTTCTTTTAACGTTTCTTATATTGTGGGTCTGCTGGTAACTAATAATTTTTTTCAGCTTTTATATGTCTGAAAATCTTTATTTCATCTTTTTTTCAATAGTTTTATTTATTTATTTATTTATTTATTTATGGCTGTGTTGGGTCTTCGTTTCTGTGCGAGGGCTTTCTCTAGTTGTGGCAAGTGGGGGCCACTCTTCATCACAGTGCACGGGCCTCTCATTATCACGGCCTCTCTTATTGCGGAGCACAGGCTCCAGATGCGCAGGCTCAGTAATTGTGGCTCACGGGCCTAGTTGCTCCGCGGCATGTGGGATCTTCCCAGACCAGGGCTCGAACCCGTGTCCCCTCCATGGGCAGGCAGATTCTCAACCACTGTGCCACCAGGGAAGCCCCTCATCGTTATTTTTGAAAGATATTTTCGGTGGGTATAGAATTCCAGATTGACATGTTTTTTCTTCTCATAATTTAAAGCTTTAGGTCTACTACCTTCTCATTTGCATTGTTTTTGACAAGAAATCTGCTGTCATCCTTATCTTTGTTCCTCTGTACTTAATGTGTCTTTTTATTCTGTGGCTGCTTTTTTTTTTCTCTTTATCACTGGTTTTGAGCAATTTGACTGTGATGTGCCTTGGTGTCATTTTCTTCATGTTTCTTGCACTTGGGGCTCATTGAGTTTCCTGGATCAGTAAGTTTATAGCTTTTGACATATTTGGAAATTTCATAGCCATTATTTATTTAAATATTTTTTTTGTCCTCCACCTTCAAGGACTCCAGTTACACCTATATTTAACCACTTGGAGTTGTCCCACAGTTTGCAGATGCTCTTTTTATTTTTTTTAATAATTTTTAAATTTTTATCTCTTTTTTCTCTGTGTCTTTAATTTTGCATAGTTTTTATTACTGTGTCTTCAAGGTTACTCATCTTTTCTTTTGTAATGTCAAATTTGTCACAAATCCCATGTCATGTATTTTTCATTTCTGATGGTTTTTTCTGTAGAAGTGCAATTTGGGTCTTTTGTATCTTCCATGTCCCTTTTGAACAGATAGAATATAGTCATGGTTTTAATACTTTTCTCTGCTAATTCTAACATCTGTGTCAGTTCTGGGTCAGTTTCAGTTGATTGGTTTTTCTCCTAATTATGGCTCATATTTTCCTGCTTCTTTTTGCATGCCTGATAATCTTCATTTGGATGCCAGACATTGTGAATTTTACCTTATTGGGTGTTGGATATTTTTGTATTCCTATAAATATTCTTCAGCTTTTTTCTGGAATGTGACTTAGTTATTTGGAAACAGTATGATCAATTTTGGGTCTTGCCTTTAAAATTTGTTGAGTAGAACCAGAACAATATTTACAGGTCTCATTATTCTATACTACTGTGTCAGGGTCTTCCTGGATTTATCCAATGTCCTGTGCATTGTGAGGTTTTCCATTCTGGCTGGTAGGAACAGGCACTATTCCTGGCCCTACGTAAGATGCAGATACTCTTGTCTCCAATCCACATGCTTGTGCTAATCACTACCCTGCTGATTATTCAAGGGTTACTCTCCACAGGTCTCCAGAATTATTTCTGTACAGCTCTCTCCTTTCTAGTACTCTGTTCTTTGAACAGTGGCTGCCTTGGTCTCCCTGGATTCTCAGCTTGGTCTACTCAACTAAGGGAGTCTGCCAGAATCTGACTGGGCTCTCCCTCCCTACATAGTGCTTTGAAAATTTTCTCAATGTTGTGAGTGGGCATAGGGTTTAACCTCATTTGTTTTTCATCTCTCAGGGATTACTATTTTTCATTGCCTGTGTCTAGTGTCTTGAAAACCATCATTTCATATACCTTGTCTAGAGCTTTATATGTTTGTTTTGGAGGTGTTTTAGGTGGGAGGGCAAATCTAGTCCTTGTTTCTCCTTCGCCAGAAGTGGAAATTCATGTCAGATTTTTAAAAAGAAAGTTATAGATGAAATGAACCAGAGCATCAACCCATCTCTCCTTAGAAAATGACTGGCTTGAGAGTTAGAATTGGGTTTTCTGTAAGCTAAAATACATATTTACCTATAATAATGAAGAAAAATATGGTTATTATTTGCACAGAGTAAATCCCACGTCACATTAGCAAGACTTTAGTTACTAAGTGGATGTGTGTGACTTCAGCCTTCTCAGTAACTTTTCTAAAAGAAAGGAACTAGCCTTTAAAAAAATATATCCTGTCCTCTCTGGACACTAGCTCTAAGGCACATTTTCTCCCTTCCCCCAGCTTCCTGTAGGAATATGATTGTTTGTGTCTTGGCCAGCCTCCAGGCCTTGCCTGTGATGTGTACAGAGCTTCGAAAATAACAGTTTTTCTTCCCTGAATGTCTTGTTACTTAATGGCCCTCTTGTTTATGACAGTAGCCTTTAAATAGGAATTTATCCCTGAAAGGTGTCAAACAAATGATTCATTTCTTTTTATTATCATAGTATGGTTCAAGTGATTTTCAAAGACCTTGGTTTGCATCCTATAACTGTCTTCCTATAGCCCTGCTGTCCTACCAAAGCCAAGTCTATAAACATTTCCCTGCAGTTAAGAATGGAAAATTCATATTCACTGTTTTCATTCACTAATTCATTTATTAAACGTTATTAAATGTACATACTCTGTGACAAGAACTGTCCTAGTTAATAAGGACTTACTAGGTTGGGTGATTGTGGTAGGGTAAGTTGATGAGATATGAGGGTAGAAGTGTAGGGGCTGACATGATTATATCATATACATATCATTGATGACTGTATACAGGAGGGATGTGTGGAATGCAAAGTTATTCATTAAAAGCTTGTTTAAGTACATGGTAAAAAGCAAGAGATGTTGAGAATCTGAACTATATGACTGTCATTCATTGAGGATTAACTAGGTTCTGAACTAAGAACTTAATGTACATTTTCTTGTTTAGCCTTATGAGATAGATGTTCTTATTATCCTCATTTTACAGATAACAGAACTGAGGCTTAGAGTAATCTGGCAACACCTCCAAGGTTATATCATTATAAGTAACAGTGGAATGGGAAAAGAAAACAGGAATTATATCTGGGAGATATTCCTCAAGAATAATTGATAGGACCTGTGACAAATTAGATGTAAAGGTCAAGAAAGAAGAAATCCTGGTGAGTCCCAAGTTTCTATCTTGGGAGACCAGGCAGATGATGATATTTCATTAACTGAGATAATGAATGGAAAATAAAGAATAGGTTAAGGTGAGTGAGAAAATAACTTTAGTTCTAAACATTTTAAGTTTGAGATATCTATTGGAAATCCACATAGATAACTCTTGTAAATTGCTGGAAAAGCTATACAGGAGTTTAGGAATGGGATCTGGAACAGAAATGTAAACCATCACCACTTAGATGGTTATAAAAGCCATTAGTCTGTTCCTTTGAGATTACCCAGGGAGATCATGAAGAAGAAAAAAATAATAAAATATAGAACCTAAGATTGGCAATATTTTAGGGATGGGCAGAAGAGGAGGAATCATTAAAGATATATCAGGAAGAGAGGACCAAAAAAAGAACTAGAAGAAAGTGTTATTATGTAAAGCCCAAGAAGGGAATGTATTTCAAAAAGTGGGGATTGATTAGAAGTGTTAAATACTAAAGCATGGTTAAGTATAAAGACTGAAAATAATTCATTGGACTTAAAAGTTAGAAAGTCTTTAGTGTCATTACCTAAAACAATTTCAACAGAGTAACATGGGAGGAAGCCAGGCTAGGATGAGTTACTGCTGTGGAAGTGAAGATAGCAAGCATGGCCCTTTCAAAATGTTGCAGGGGTTGGGGGTGAAAGGGAGAAGGGACATAAGTCAGAAACTCAAAGGGATGAGGGCTCCAAGAGAGCCAGTATGTTCTCAATATCCTTTTCATTATGTTTGTTTTAAATAAATGTGTGTGGGAGGGAGGTGATTAGGTTACACTGGCTTCTTTTTTGGCTTGATCGTGTGGATAGTAGTAGCAGCTACCAGAGTTAACCAGCAGACTCTGTCCTAGGCACACTACATGTATTAACTCATTTTAATCCTCACGTGTCATGGTTATCCCTGTTTTAAAGATAAGGAAAACTGAGATACCAAGAACATAAGTAACTATCCTAAGGTCGCACAGCTCGTAAGTAACAGAGACTGGATACAAGCTGAAGCATCCTGGTTCTGAGTCCACAGTTTTACCCACCCTGCTCTGTTTCCCTGCTCACCCAAAAAGTGACTCTGCTTTATTTAATCTTTTTTTTTTTTAAACAGAAGTTATCTGGAATGAACATTTCTCAAGCTATTATCTTTAGATTGTTTTTTAGGACCTGCTTCAAATTGCTTTACATTCTTCCAAAACTCATTTCCTGGGGTAGGAGTACCTGCTGACTGTAGTCCTATTCCTGAGTGCCATAAATAAGGAACAGATCCTAAAGAGATTTGACTCTTGTAAATGGAAGAATGAGTCTTCTAGAAACTCAGTAGACAAATGAGCCCTGCCTTGGGTTAATAAATATACTTGAGAAAAAAATAAGCATGTTTTTTGACTTATGTTTGGCACTAAAGTGATATCAGGTTTTGTCTGAAGTACATGTTTTTTTCCTCCGCTCTGTGTCGGAAATAGCATGCATGGCCTGAACCCTAAGAATAAGCCTGAAATTATCTTTTGTTCTGAGGAACAGAGGTGCTTCCAGGCTAGACTGTCCAGCCATAATGGAAGAATGTGAGGAAATACAACTCTGCTCCTGTTTGCACCAGACCTTTGTCTGTATTACACACACCCTTTCTTCGGTCAGTCCTGTGACTGACTTCTTTTAAGATGATTCATGAGTAAATATGCTTTAGTCTAAATCCAGTTAGAGCTCTTTTGCCCCCACTTCCCCTTCCCCTTTTCCTCTTGCTGCAGCTGTTTATATTTGCATTTGGACGAGCTGGTCTGTTAGCCTTAATGCACTTTTGTTTGTTTTTTAAATGTTTGCTCTTTGCCATAGTTAAAGAAAGGTCAGTTTTCTCTATAAGCCCAGATATATAATTATTTGTATTGATGGTCTCACAGAGACTGTTTCCTAGAGAGCATTCATTTGTCTGTCACAAGCCTAATTTGCATTGAAGAGGTGCACACACGGATCTGAGTCTTGAGTGGTTATTAAATTTCTTTAAAAAACTGCCTTCCAAAGCTTGTCTTATTTGTATACCCTGTTGGAATGTTTTTCCTCTTTGTGTATTTTCCTTCAACATTTTATTAGGAAAATTTTCGGATATACCCCAAAAAAGGACAATTTTACAGTAAACCCTCGTTTACTTGCCTTGATTATATCATTAATATTTTATTATTTTTATCACATATCTATCTGCCCATCTCTTTAACCACGCATCATTTTTTACAAATTTCAAAGTAAATTCCAGATGTCAGTATACTTTGGAATATTTTGAGAAGGATGGGATGGTGTTCCTGCTCTCTTGCCACCCTGGGACTGCCACTTCTTGGGTGCCAGGGGTAAGGAGACCACATCTGTTACTAAATGTATGGATTAGCTCATCTTTTTCCCTTGGCTCAGCTATAGTTGCAGTGGTCATTTCTCACTGGATTATTTCGGTGGTTTCTGCCTTAGAAAATCTCTTGGAAGCCAGTGGATATCCTAAACAAAGAAACATTTATTTAGGAATATGAACTCCACAGGGGGTATTCATTACCTCCATGTTTCACAGTGCAGGCCAAAGTGCCTTCTTGTTCGTATGCCCTAAATTTATTGTTGGTACATAGGAAGTATGGCTTTCTTTTATCATATTGATCTGACAAAAGCCTTAGATTCTGAGGTACAGAAATTGTTTCTAGGCTGTTCTTGGCGTCTACAGTTGTTTTACCATATGGTGCTGGGCTAATTTTGTCTGTTCTTCCCTTGAGGCTTTTGTAAATTGATTACATTTTTAGAAAAATTTTAAAATAACTTTTTAAAATGTCAAAGCTTTCTCAGTAGAATAAAATATGATGAGAGATTACATCAACATGAGAACAAGTTATCTTAATAAAGTTTTTCTCAAAAACTTCAGCATTTAAGTTGAATCTGTACTTATCCCATATTATAAATTGGCACCGGTCATATTCATGAAACCCCCTTTTGATGCAAAATGTTAAGTCATCTTGGACCTGAAGAGATAGGTCTGTTAGTTTAGAAAGCAACTGAGTGTCTCAGAAGCTCTTCCCTCTGTGGAAAGGTCAAGCATGCAGTTCCTAAAGGGGAACACAGGAGAGGTGAAGGAGAAAGAAGCTAGCCTAGCCAGTCAGCTAAGTCTACTCAATTCTGGTCATCAGTGGTATAACTCATGACCAGATTTCAGACTTAATAGTGACATCCTATAGAGCAGCAACATAAAATAATAGAAAAAAACCTGAATTTTGGAGTCAAAATTAGGTTTTGATTCTAGTTCTGCAACCAGCTGTGTGATCTTAGATCTCTCTGGGCCTAATTACACTTACCTCAAACCAACTGATCTATTTTCTCCTTCCTCGCTGTGAGTCCTGTGACTGCTCAACCAGAGCTCAGCATGTTTGTCTGAGTGTCTGCCCACGAAGGGCACTCAGATACCAGGGAACCCCCCTGCATGGTTAGCAGCCCCCTACTATCAAGTGACATTATGGAAAATGGAGTAAGGAGCTCCAAGAAGCAGTCCCTCCACTGAAGCAAGTCTGACAGAACTCTAGAGTTTTTCAGAACTCTAGAATTGCTAAGCAAAGCAAGAAAAGCAGATTATGAAACAGTATCTATAGTATGTATGATTTTTGTCTTAAAAATAAGTATATATAATACAGACAAAACTCGGGGAAAAAAATGAATTGTGCGGGGCTTCCATGGTGGCGCAGTAGTTAAGAATTCTCCTGCCAATTCAGGAGACACGGGTTTGAGCCCTGGTCCGGGAAGATCCTACATGCCACGGAGCAACTAAGCCTGTGCTTCACAACTACTGAGCCTGCGCTCTAGAGCCCACGAGCCACAACTACTGAGCCCACGTGCCACAACTGCTGAGCCCATGTGCCACGATTACTGAAGCCCACCAGAAAGACAAGCACGCATAGAGCTCGTGCTCCTAACAAGAGAAGCCACCACAATGAGAAGCCTGTGCACCACAACGAAGAGTAGCCCCCGCTCGCCACAACCAGAGAAAGGCCGCATGCAGCAACGAAGACCCACCGCAGCCAAAAATAAAATAAATAAAATAAAATTAATTAATTAAAATAATTTATTTTAATTAAATAAATTAATTTTTTTAAGTGAATTGTGTTTCTCTCTAGCCAGTGGGAGTAAAATTATTATTTTGTTTATCTGCTATTCCTAAATTTTCTGTAGTATGTATTACTTCCATGTAAAAAAAAATAGCAAAAGTAAAATAGAACAGTTTGGCGGTTTCTCAAAAAGCTGAAACATAGAGTTTCCATATGACCCAGCAATACCACTCCTAGACATATACCCAAGAGAACTGAAAACATTTGTACATAGGAGGACCTTCAAGATGGCAGAAGAGTAAGACATGGAGATCACCTTCCTCCCCACAGATACATCAAAAATACATCTACATGTGGAACAACTCTTACAGAACACCTGCTGAAAGCTGGCAGAAGACCTCAGACTTCCCAAAAGCCGTGTGGCTGAGCGGGTCTTGGTACTCCAGCTGGATGTTGGGCCTGAGCCTCTGAGGTTGGAAAGCCGAGTTCAGGACATTGGTCCACCAGAAGCCTCCTGGCCCCTCGTAATATCAATCGGCTAGAGCTCTCCCAGAGATCTCGATCTCAACGCTGAGACCCAGCTCCACACAACAACCAGCAAGCTACAGTACTGGACACCCTATACCAAACAACTAGCAAGACAGGAACACAACCCCACCTATTAGCAGAGAGGCTGCCTAAAATCATAAGTTCACAGATACCCCAAAACACACCACCAGACGTGGTCCTGCCCACCAGAAAGACAAGATCCAGCCTCATCCACCAAAACACAGGCACTAGTCCCCTCAAACAGGAAGCCTACACAACCCACTGAACCAACCTTACCCACTGGGGGCAGACCCCAAAAACAACGGGAACTACAAACCTGCAGCCTGTGAAAAGGAGACCCCAAACACACTAAATTAAGCAAAATGAGAAGGCAGAGAAATACGCAGCAGATGAAGGAGAAAGGTAAAAACCCACCAGATCAAACAAAGGAAATAGGCAGTCTACCTGAAAAAGAATTCAGATTAATGATAGTAAAGATGATCCAAATTCTTGGAAATAGAATGGAGAAAATACAAGAAACATTTAACAAGGACCTAGAAGAACTAAAGAGCAAACAAACAATGATGAACAACACAATAAATGAAATTAAAAATTCTCTAGAAGGAATCAATAGCAGAATAACTGAGGCAAAAGAACAGATAAGTGACCTGGAAGATAAAATAGTGGAAATAACTACTACAGAGCAAAATAAAGAAAAAAGAATGAAAAGAATTGAGGACAGTCTCAGAGACCTCTGGGACAACATTAAATGCACCAACATTCAAATTGTAGGGTCCCAGAGGGAATGAGAAAATATTTGAAGAGATTATAGTTGAAAACTTCCCTAATATGGGAAAGGAAGTAGACAATCAAGTCCAGAAGTGCAGAGAGTCCCATACAGGATAAATCCAAGGAGAAACATGCCAAGACACATACTAATCAAACTATCAAAAATTAAATACAAAGAAAAAAATATTAAAAGCAGCAAGGAGAAAGCAACAAATAACATACAAGGGAATCCCCGTAAGGTTAACAGCTGATTTTTCAGCAGAAACTCTGCAAGCCAGAAGGGAGTGGCAGGACATATTTAAAGTGATGAAAGGGAAAAACCTACAACCAAGATTACTCTACCAAACAAGGATCTCATTCAGATTCGATGGAGAAATTAAAACCTTTACAGACAAGCAAAAGCTAAGAGAATTCTGCACCACCAAACCAGCTTTACAACAAATGCTAAAGGAACTTCTCTAGGCAGGAAACACAGAGGAGGAAAAGACCTACAATAACAAACCAAAAACAATTAAAAAAATGGTAATAGGAACAAACATATCAATAATTACTTTAAATGTAAATGGATTAAATGCTTCAACCAAAAGACATAGACTGGCTGAATGGATACAAAAGCAAGACCCATATATATGTTGTCTACAGGAGACCCAATTCAGACCTAGGGACACATACAGACTGAAAGTGAGGGGATGGAAAAAGATATTCCATACAAATGGAAATCAAAAGAAAGCTTGAGTGGCAATTCTCATATCAGACAAAATAGGCTTTAAAATAAAGACTATTACAAGAGACAAAGAAGGACACTACATTATGATCAAGGGATCAATCCAAGAAGAAGATATAACAATTGTAAATATTTATGCACCCAACATAGGAGCACCTCAGTACACAAGCCAAATGCTAAAAGCCATAAAAGGGGAAATTGACAGTAACACAGTAATAGTAGGGGACTTTAACACCCCACTTTCACCAATGGACAGATCATCCAAAATGAAAATAAATAAGGAAACACAACCTTTAAATGACACATTCAACAAGATGGACTTAATTGATATTGAGAGGACATTCCATCCAAAAAAACAGAATACACTTTCAAGTGCTCATGGACCATTCTCCAGGATAGATCATATCTTGGGTCCCAAATCAAGCCTTGGTAAATTTAAGAAAATTGAAATTGTATCAAGTATCTTTTCTGACCACAACACTATAAGAGTGGATATCAATTACAGGAAAAAAACTGTAAAAAATACAAACACATGGAGGCTAAACAATACACTACTAAATAACCAAGAGATCACTGAAGAAATCAAAGAGGAAATCAAAAAATACCTAGAAAAAAATGACAACAAAAACATGACGATCCAAAACCTGTGGGATGCAGCAAAAGCAGTTCTAGGAAGGAAGTTTATAGCAATACAATCCTACCTCAAGAAATATCTCAAATAGACAACCTAACCTTACACCTAAAGCAATTAGAGAACGAAGAACAAAAAAAACCCCGAAGTTAGCAGGAGGAAAGAAATCATAAAGATCGAATCAGAAATAAATGAAAAAGAAATGAAGGAAATGATAGCCAAGATCAATAAACTAAAAGCTGGTTCTTTGAGAAGATAAACAAAATTGATAAACCATTAGCCAGACTCATCAAGAAAAAAAGGGAAAAGACTCAGATCAATAGAATTAGAACTGAAAAAGGAGAAGTAACAACTGAAACTGCAGAAATACAAAGGATCATGAGAAATTACTACAAGAAACTATATGCCAATAAAATGGACAACCTGGAAGACATGGACAAATTCTTAGAAAAGCACAACCTTCTGAGACTGAACCAGGAAGAAATAGAAAATATAAACAGACCAATCACAAGCAGTGAAATTGAAACTGTGATTAAAAATCTTCCAACAGGGCTTCCCTGGTGGCGCAGTGGTTGAGAGTCTGCCTGCCAATGCAGGGGACACGGGTTTGAGCCCTGGTCTGGGAGGATCCCACATGCCGCGGAGCGACTGGGCCCGTGAGCCACAACTACTGAGCCTGCGCGTCTGGAGCCTGTGCTCCGCAACAAGAGAGGCCGCGAAGGTGGGGGGCCCGCGCACCACGATGAGGAGTGGCCCCCGCTCTCCCTAAATGGAGAAAGCCCTCGCACGGAGACGAAGACCCAACACAGCCAAAAATAAATATAAATAAATAAATAAATTTATTAAAAAAAAAAAAAATCTTCCAGCAAACCAAAGCCCGGGACCAGATGGCTTCACAGGGGAATTCTATCAAACATTTAGAGAAGAGCTAACACCTATCCTTCTCAAACTCTCCCAAAATATAGCAGAGGGAGGAACACTCCCAAACTCATTTTACAAGGCCACCATCACCATGATACCAAAACCAGACAAAGATGTCACAAAAAAAGAAAACTACACTGCAGTATCACTGATGAACATAGATGCAAAAATCCTCAACAAAATACTAGCAAACAGAATCCAACAGCACATTAAAAGGATCATACACCATGATCAAATGGGGTTTATCCCAGTAATGCAAGGATTCTTCAATATACGCAAATCAATCAATGTGATACACCATATTAACAAATTGAAGGATGAAAACCATATGATCATCTGAATAGATGCGGAAAAAGCGTTCGACAAAATTCAACACCCATTTATGATAAAAACCCTCCAGAAAGTAGGCCTAGAGGGAACTTACCTCAACATAATAAAGGTCATGTACGACAGACCCACAGCCAACGTCGTCCTCAATGGTGAAAAACTGAAACCATTTCCACTAAGATCAGGAACAAGACAAGGTTGCCCACTCTCACCACTACTATTCACGATAGTTTTGGAAGTTTTAGCCACAGCAATCAGAGAAGAAAAGGAATCCAAATCGGAAAAGAAGAAGTAAAATTGTCACTGTTTGCAGATAACATGCTATACATAGGGAATCCTAAAGATGCTACCAGAAAACTACTAGAGCTAATATATGAATTTGGTAGAGTAGCAGGATACAAAATTAATGCACAGAAATCTCTTGCATTCCTATACACTAATGATGAAAAATCTGAAAGAGATATTAAGGAAACACTCCCATTTACTATTGCAACAACGATAATAAAATACCTAGGAATAATCCTACCTAAGGAGACAAAAGACCTGTATGCAGAAAACTATAAGACACTGATGAAAGAAATTAAAGACGATACAAACAGATGGAGAGATATACCACGTTCTTGGACTGGAAGAATCAACGCTGTGAAAATGACTGTACTACCCAAAGCAATCTACAGATTCAGTACAATCCCAATCAAACTACCAATGACATTTTTCACAGAACTACAACAAAAAAAATCACAATTTGTATGGAAACACAAAAGACCCCAAATAGCCAAAGCAATCTTGAGAAAGAAAAATGGATCTGGAGGAATCAGGCTCCCTGACTTCAGACTATACTACAAAGCTACAGTCAGCAAGACAGTTTGGTACTGGCACAAAAACAGAAATACAGATCAATGGAACAGGATAGAAAGCCCAGAGATAAACCCACACACATATGGTCACCTTATCTTTGATAAAGGAGGCAAGAATATACAATGGAGAAAAGACAGCCTCTTCAATAAGTGATGCTGGGAAAACTGGACAGCTCCATGTAAAAGAATGAAATTAGAACACTCCCTAACACTGTATACAACAGTAAACTCAGAATGGACTAAAGACCTAAATGTAAAGTCAGACACTATCAAACTCTTAGTGGAAAACATAGGCAGTACACTCTATGACATAAATCACAGCAAGATCCTTTTTGACCCACCTGCTAGAGAAATGGAAATAAAAACAAAAATAAACAAATGGGACCTAATGAAACTTAAAAGCTTTTGCACAGCAAAGGAAACCATAAACAAAACCAAAAGACAACCCTCAGAATGGGAGAAAGTGTTTGCAAATGAAGCAGCTGACAAAGGATTAAACTCCAAAATATACAAGCAGCTCATGCAGCTCAATATCCAAAAAACAAAGAACCCAATCCAAAAATGGGCAGAAGACCTAATTAGACATCTCTCCAAAGAAGATATACAAATTGCCAACAAACACATGAAAGGTTGCTCAGTATCGCTAAACATTAGAGAAATGCAAATCAAAACTACAATGAGGTATCACCTCACAGTTGTCAGAATAGCCATCATCAAAAAATCTACAAACAATAAATGCTGGAGAGGGTGTGGAGAAAAGGAAACCCTCTTGCACTGTTGGTGGGAATGTAAATTGATAACAGCTACTATGGAGAGCAGTATGGAGCTTCCTTATAAAACTAAAAATAGAACTACCATACAACCCAGCAATCCCACTATTGGGCATATACCCTGAGAAAACCATAATTCAAAAAGAGTCATGTACCACGATGCTCATTGCAGCACTATTTACAATAGCCAGGACATGGAAGCAACCTAAGTGTCCATCGACAGATGACTGGATAAAGAAGATGTGGCACATATATACAATGGAATATTACTCAGCCATAAAAAGAAACGAAATTGAGTTATTTGTAGTGAGGTGGAAGGACCTAGAGTCTGTCATACAGAGTGAAGTAAGTCAAAAAGAGAAAAACAAATACCGTATGCTAACACATATATATGGAATCTAAAAAAAAAAAATGGTTCTGAAGAACCTAGGGGCAGGACAGGAATAAAGACGCAGACGTAGAGAATGGACTTGAAGACGTGGGGAGGGGGAAGGGTAAGCTGGGACGAAGTGAGAGAGTGGCATGGACATATATACACTACCAAATGTAAAATAGATAGCTAGTGGGAAGCAGCCGCATAGCACAGGGAGATCAGCTCGGTGCTTTGTGACCACCTAGAGGGGTGGGATAAGGAGGGTGGGAGGGAGATGCAAGAGGGAGGGGATATGGGGATATATGTATGTGTATAGCTGATTCACTTTGTTATACAGCAGAAACTAACACACCATTGTAAAGCACTTATACTCCAGTAAAGATGTTTTTAAAAATTAGTAATTAATTTTAAAAAAGAAAAAGAAGAAATTTGTACATGAATGTTCATAGTAGCATGATTCATAATAGAAAGTGGAAACAACCCAAATTTTTGTCAGCTGATACATGGGATAAACAAAATGTGATATATCAGTATAATGGAATATTGTTCAGCAATAAAAAGGATGAAGTACTGATACATGCTACAACATGGATGAACCTCAAAAACATGCTAAGTGAAAGAAGCCAGACACAAAAGGCCACGTATCGTATGATAATATATATGTGAACTGTCTCAAATAGGCAAATCTGTAAAGACAGAAATTCTCTGGTTGCCAGGGGCTGGGAGAAACGGGGACTAGAGAGTGACAGCTAATGGGTATGTGGTTTTTTGGGGGGCAGTGATGAAAATGTTCAGGAATTAAATAGTGATGTTTGCAACTTTCTGAATATACTAAAAATCACCAAATTGTATGCTTTAAAAGGATGAATTTTATGGCATGTGAGTTATAGTTCAATAAAATAATGTTTAAGAAAAATAAAATAGAATCTATTTAGCTAAGACACTAGAATTAAGATTTTTAACAAGTTGAAGTCTAATTTTTCACTTAATTCTGTAATTATATATGTATTTTAAAAGAGTACGTTTTGATAAAAAGATGTGAATCAGGAAATTATAAGTAACCATGTAGGTGTATCTCCACAGCCTTTTTTTTTTTTTTTTTTTTTTTAGTGAAAATTTGGGACATTTTAAAACTTACATAGGAAACAATTTGCTTCTATTATTAGAGTTTGGCTTTATATTTTTAATTTTGGTGCTACTTTTGGAATTGTTACCTTTTTGAAAATGGTCAGCTATCATTCTAATGGCTTTCAGACAGTTTTAAATGAGTGTTTACATGAAGTGTGCTTGTGTGTGTTTTCTCAAGTAAGCTGTCGTCTCCAGATCCCAATTTATGATGTATAAGTGGTTTAAGTATGTTCCAGAGTAATATAAGCAGTATTAATAGATCTAATTCCCCCCTTTATGATTTCCCTTTCTCCTGTCCTTGTTCCCTTCCCACCCCTGGACTTTATTCTTCAAAATATAAAATGGGATGAGAGTGTAATACTTTGTTTTTAATTAATTCTTTCAGTAAGCATTATTTAGCATCTACTATGTGTCAAGGTCCTGTGCTAAGGTTAATGATACAGGAAAAAATGAACTTCTAAAAAATAAATAATAAAATGAAAAAAAAAAATGATACATCTAGAACTACTCTTGAAACAGTTAAGAAGGGAATTCCCTGGTGGTCCAGTGGTTAGGATTCCGGGCTTTCACTGCTGGGGGCCTGGGTTTGATCCCTGGTCAGGGAACTAAGATCCCACAGGCCCCACAGCGTGGCCAAAAAAAAAAAGAAAGAGTTAAGAAGGCATTTAACTCAGATAAGGGAGGTCAGGCAGGACTTGTTTTTACCATCAATGTAATTAGAAGGTTGATCATTGAAACCAGGTTATATCTGTTATACGTTTTTAGAGAGCAAGTAGAGCTCATGCTTGGTTGGCCCTTAGCACATCTCACAACTACATAAGCACAGAAAAACATCTCGAGAAAAGCAATAGGGATTTGTCCCCAAGACATGTGTGTGTAAACCAGAAATCTTTTTTTTTTTTCTTTCCAGTTGGCATGAATACAAGCTTTACAGGTGCAGAGACGTTAAATGAAAATTTGGTTTCTGCTTCCTTGACTGCTTAACATATTGAAAACCTTTTAAACCATCACAGCTTTTAGGGGTTTGCTTCCCTTAATATACTTACTAGATTTTTAAAAACTACCATTGTGAACTTAAAGGAATTACTGTTTTTATTGGTATTTTTAAAGAAACAAGTTCTCTTTACATTGCTTTCTACAGGACTGATGCTGTAAGCCATCCGGATTCTCTGCCTCACCCCGACCTCTCCCCCAGAAACTCCAACCCTACATCTCCCCACAATCCAACATTTTGAAGGTTATCCCCAGGCATAGAAGGAGGCCTTAAGGACCCTGCATTTTGTTACTTTTGCATCCATCCTGATGGCTGGTGCCTGGGCCATCTCCATTGCTTAATAATTTTGAATATCACCCTGACTTTCTGCCTATAACGTAAATTATTACTATTTTAACTATGTTTGTGTTCTGCCAGCTACAGTATCAAATAGCTCTAGCTCACGTGCCATTGCTTATCTGTGTAGAACCAAAATTCAGAGTTTTATTATTTTCTGAATAACTCAGAATACCATCATACTCTAACTCCCAGTGGTCTCCTAAACCATACTGGTTTTTTTGTTTATTTCTCTCAGTGTTGATGGTTTGGCCTAAGTTCTGTGTTCTCTTATTGTTCCTTCCAGTTCGCTTTGCACCTTATAGGCCTCCAGATATCTCCCTGAAGCCGCTGCTCTTTGAAGTGCCCAGCATCACTACAGAGTCAGTGTTTGTTGGCCGGGATTGGGTTTTCCACGAAATAGATGCTCAACTTCAAAGTTCAAATGCCAGCGTGAACCAAGGAGTAGTGATCGTGGGAAACATTGGGTTCGGCAAAACTGCCATCATCTCCAGACTGGTGGCCCTCAGCTGCCATGGAACACGGATGAGACAGATCGCCTCAGACAGCCCACACGCCTCCCCCAAACGTATGTATCCCTTTTTAAAGAACTCCATGCGGTGGGATAGGGAGGGTGGGAGGGAGACCCAAGAGGGAGGAGATATGGGGATATATGTAAATGTATAGCTGATTCACTGTGTTATAAAGCAGAAACTAACACACCATTGTAAAGCAATTATACTCCAATAAAGATATTTTTTTTAAAAAACCACTAAAAAATTTTTTTTAAAAATAAAGAACTCCATGCTTCATTGCTCTGAAATTTTTTCTGGCATCTTTGTATTAAGTCTTATATCCTTTCATTTTCTGATCTGCAGAACCTGACTGGCATGTGAGGACCATTAACTCAGAGTTGAGGGAAAGAATGTAATACTCTGTTGACATTTAACCCACATACCCAACAGTCACCTGAGTGTGACCGAAAAAACCTTTCTCTCAGAATAAATGTATGCCTCTTCCCTCCGGACTGCCTGGCTGGTCTGTCCTTTGGATAATGACTACAGCAATTGCCTATAAGAGCTTGTTTGCATCCATCACTGTCAGCTTTTGCTCAGCCTGTGTGCAGGCTTCCTGTTCACGCCGGCACAGTCTGTTTGCGGCCTTCATTTCCTTGCAGTCGATGTCAGTGTTGCACTGCTTGGGCTTGAACTTCTTTGTGTCCTTGAAGGGTTTCTTCTGCTTCCTTGTGAAAAGATGCTGAGATCTCATATATATTTATGCTTCTTTCATCACAGACAGGGTGCAGCTTAATGATCGACATCAGGATCCTGTTTATTTGTTTTTAAAATACTTATATGGTCCTTAGTACCAGGCACTCTCTAAGAGCTTAACAAATATTAATTCATCCAACCCTCTTATCTTATCTCTTTCAGTGAGGTAGTTCCTGTTATCTTCCTTTCACAGATAAGTGGTTTAAGGCTCAGAGAGGTTAGGTAAGCCTCCCAGGTTTCATAGCCAGTAAATAGTGAAACTAGAATTTGAGCCTAAGCAGTCTGGTTTCAGAGGCCAGTGTCATCCATTTTGCCGTGCTCCCTCTCCTTATTGATGGAACTCACTTGAGTAAAGGAGATAAAAAGAAATGTATAGGGGTTCTTCCTATACACACTATATGTATCGAACCAGTCTACCTGGCTTCTGCTAGTTATAAGAGAACAAAAAGAAACTATTGCCCTGCTAGTCCAAATCAATAATCTAGCTCACCACAGATTTCCAGACAACAACCACTAGAAATGGTTTGTTTGGGATCACAGTATTTTAGTTACAGAGTCTAGCACGGTGCTGTGGGAACTCAACAGGAACTCACTGAACACCCTCCAAACATCCTGGCTTCCTGTTGAAATTAATTCCTGTTTCATGTCATTAAGTAGGCAGATTGCCTCTGGTAAACTTATGGATATCTGACACGTAGAAGAACTAGTGTCTAGAAGGAAAACTGGTTGGATCAAGAGTCCCGTTTGCCAGGGTATGGTAAGAATTGGTATGGAAGAATTCATGTCTTAAGAGCAGTATCATGCTTAGTTTCTGGATGAAGTTTTTCTGAGGTAGGTTGGCATAATGTCATGGGAATCGAGAGCCCACAGTTTGGCCCCAGCGTTCAAACTGACTATACTTTGTAACCTTGAGAATTTTACTTTAATTCTTTAGACCTCGGTTTTTGTCATCTGTAAAATAAGTCAGTGGGATTAGGTGATCTTTAAGATTCATTCCTATGCTAAAATTCTGTGATTCTAAGATGTCTGCATGGTTGAAAGTAAGTTTCCATACCTATTCCAGTATTTTCGTTAGAGTGCTTAAGTATCACACCAGACTACTTCTTATCTGAGTAATCCAAGAGGTTAACTATTTGAGTGTGTCAGAAAGAAAACCAGCTAGGTAATAGTCTCTCTGACTCCTCTATATATCAGTCACTGTTGCAGATAACAGATGGTAGAATCATGGCTCAAGGGCAAGAAGAGCTGCTTTGTCTGAAAGCACAGGTGCCTGGAAGTGCCCCCTCTAAGCCTGGGAGAGCAGGAGTTAATAGAAAACAGCCCATGTGCTCCCCAAAGCAGAGGTCCTTTAAAGATAGTTCATTAAGTGATTCTCTAACATCCATTGCCTTTTACCTCCAGAGAAACTCTAAAAATACCCCATTCATGTGATAAATGTCCACAGGTCAAGACTATAGATTTGGCCTGATAGTTAACTTAGAAAACTTGAAAAGGTGTTAAAGGAGATCGAGTATGTGGCCAGGTATTTATCAGAATTACACAGAACCAGCATTGCCTTGTCGTAATTTGATGTAATAATTTTTGTTGTCAGCTTTGATGTCCAAACTACATTCCACCTCTGCCATCTTAACCAAACCACTTAAGAATGGTCAAGAATAAGTGGTTGATGTCATTTACTGGTATTTAAATATTAACTCTGAAAAACAAAATCAACTCTTGAAATTACCCCAATAGCTACACACATCTGTAAAATTTTCATTTTCTGTTATGCAAATGATTAATAATAAAATCTATCTTCAGTTTGTTTTAGAACTGGCTCTCATTAAATTTTCTAGTTTTGAGGACAAATGTTTTGTCTTTCTTGTATTATGCTCACGAGGTTTTGGTTAAAGCTTTTCAAGTATTAGGACTCAAAAATGTTACTTTTTAAAAAAAATCAATGATCTGTATGTTTTTATTTTATATTTCTATTATTTCTGTAAACAAACATGAACTGAATATATCTTAACCAATTTAAAGATATTTCTTTGAGAAAAAAAAAAAAAAGAATAAGTAGTTGATAAAGAACAAGCTGTTTTTCGGCATTGATCTGTTACTGTATGAGCCGGCCCTGGAAATGTTACTGGCAGTAGCAGAATTTTTTTCATTAGTGAATAAGAATGATGTCTATCGAGAGAGAGTTGGCTTAATTTTTTACAGTTTAATTTACATTCAGCTTTGATAGGTGTATTTGGGATCCCACTGGCCTTCCCAACCCTAAGTCAGTGATGCAGTTGTAGTAGTAATGAAAATAGGTGGAAGGTTATTGGAGCTCCCCACTTCCGTTTCTGCATCCTGTGTCATTCTTTCTTCTGTCCCTGACTCCTCCACGCTGAGCAGCGCTGCTGTGGAAGACGTGAGCAGTCTAGCCTGCAGCACTGCATTGCCTGGCTCTGTCCTTCCCCCACAGACACCCAGCCCCCAGCCGCCCCCTCCTTGTCATTTCCCTGGGAAGGCACAGAGAAGCTGTCAAGGCAGGCACTAGCCTGTCATCCTGCTGTCCACCTACACCCCTTCCCAAACCTGACTCCCCCATCAATCTCTACCACCACCGTCACCACCCACCCCCCAACACATACGTACAAAGAACAGAAACATTTTGTGAAAATGGACCTGTTGTGTAATCCAGGCATTATTACATTAACTACGAGTATACTCAGTACAGTAGTTAGGGAAGTTCGGTCTAATACAAGACTGTATTTTCCTATCACTGAAAGTCTCAGTGTAGTTGCTGTTTGGATTTGACATTTGCCAACAGCTGCCATGCCCCCAAATAGCTGTTCAGTGAGTAACCCCTACCCTCCCCGCTCTGCTCCTTCCAGAAGTCTGTGTTGCCAGTTTGCTGTGCATACTGACTGCTCCTCCCTATTAACTTTTATTTCTACTGTTCTCTGAATACCAAGCAGAAAGTAAAGACACCCAGACAAAAAGGAGGGCCTCTCCAAAAGGGAACAGCTAGAAGACAGAAGGTACTCAGACAGTAATTCGCCACAAAACCAGATAAGGGGGAGTGGTGTGGACAGAGGGAGTGAACAACGGGCATGATACAGTGACAGTCACTGAACTTTACTGCGCACATTTCTTCAGTCTTTTTCACTGCCGTCTCCCACACCTCCCCTCCTACAGTTTATTCAGAACTCTATGCAGTGGCCAGGGCATTTACTTTGCCAGTTGGATGGAAGAAGTCTCAATTAAGTCCTACTGGTAGGGAGTTAAATGAGAACTATTTTCCCCTATTTCTTCTCCTTTTCAGTAGCTATTGACCCTCAAATAACAGTCTACTTATTTTGTACCCATTTTTAAAATATGGTCTGTATTTATAAATAGAGTCTATAATTTCTAGTAGTAGTTAAGATGTTACCTAAATAACATGAATGAATGGAATTTTTAAGAAACAGCTTTATTAAGCTACAATTCACATACTGTATAATTCACCCATTTAAATGGTTCAATTCACTGCTTTTTAGTGTATTCACTGAGTTGTGCAGCAATCACCATAATCTTAGAACTTTTTCATTCCCCCCTAAAAGAAATCCCATGCCCATTAGCAGTCAGTCTTCATTTCCCCCCTAAGTCCCTATCTCTACCCCTAGGTAACCACTAATCTGCTTTTTGTCCCTATGGATTTCCATCTTCTGGGCATTTCAAATAAATAGAATCATATACTATATGGTCTTTTGTAACTGCTTCTTTGAGTGAGTGTAACATTTCAAGGGTTATCCATGTTGTAACATATATTGGTATTTCATTTCTTTTTATTGTTGAGTAATGTTCCATTGTGAGGCTGTACCACCTTTTATCCATTCATCAGTTGATGGACATTTGAGTTGTTTCCGCTTTGGGGCTATTATGAATCTTGCTTCTTTGAACATTTGTGTACAAGTTTTTACGTGGACATATGTTTTTAATTCTCTTGGGTACATACCCCTAGGAGTAGAATTGCTGGATCAAAGAACAAACGGGATTTAACCAGTCTTTCTTTAGTTCAGAGTTTTATGATTATCTGATGCAAACATCTCATCTTTTTAATACAGATGTGGATGCCAACAGAGAGCTGCCACTCACACAGCCACCTTCAGCCCACTCATCCATCGCCAGTGGAAGCTGCCCAGGAACTCCAGAAATGCGGAGGCGGCAGGAGGAGGCCATGCGGAGACTAGCCTCGCAGGTACAATAGGATTCTCAGGTTGCGGGCATGCTAGTTCCATTTTAACATCAAGGGGGCAATGGAAGGGAGACCCCTGGCGAAGTGAACAAAAGTATGTACAGGTGGACCATGAGAACATGGAGAAAAGTTTCTCTGTCTTTGCTGTTCCTAGAAAAATACTTCGTTATTATGGAATCAGAACCTTATTGTTGGAACGGCCCTTAGAAATAACCAAAGTCCCACAATGAATAGATAAGGAAATGGAGACTCAAAGAAGTTGTATGATTTACCCAAGATCACAGTAGAAGTAATCAATAGCTTTGTATTTTCATTCCTAGCTCAAAACTCTTCCTGCTCTACCGCACTATCCATAACTTCTTTATATGTTTGCATTTTAATTTTCTATTTTTATCAAAGTAACATATATACACAGTTTAGGAAATCAAATAATGTTCAAAGACTTATAATAAAAACCAGAAATTCTTTTCCCCTCCTGAGCCCACCCTCTCCCCAAAGGCAGCTACTTTCAACATTTGGAGATGTTTCTCTGATCTTTACCTCCATGTTTCATATACTGCTATAACTATTTTGATCAGTTTTGTACATTATCTATTGCTTCTTATTATGGATGATGAAAATGTTAGCTCTTTCACTTTCCTTCCTCCCTCTACCATCTCAGTACAGTTATATCATGAGTTTAGTCTGAATCCATGTTATAGTGTTTTCAGTATTAATACTACACAAATATGGTTCACTGTGGAACCAAGGATAACATTTTCTTCTTGAGCAGTTTTGTTTTTCCTGGGTTGTGAAATGCCTCATTGTAAAATTTGCTTATTTTTCTTCAAAACTGTAGCTGTCATTCCATAAGCCTTAATGCTTTGTAAAATGCCTCTCAATACAGTTTTCCACATCAGTTACATTTTTCCCCTCCTGGAAATCCTAGAGCTTTCCATCGAGCTAATCTGGACCTAGGATGCTCTGAAGTCTTACCACCTACTTGTTATCCTGGAAATTCCTGTTACTTCCCTTTTGTGTTTGATCCCATGTCATGGTCTTTCTTGATTGTATGCCTTATTTTGATGGAGCACGTCCTCTGGTAGCTTCCTAAGAAAGAATGCGTAGGAGGTAAGTTTTTTGAGACTTAATGTTCCTAAAAGCATCTTTATTCCATTCTCATACATTACTCTTTGTTTGACATAATATAATTCTAGGTTAAAAATTATTTTCCCTCAGAATTTTGAAGGCATCCATCTTGAACTTCCAGTATTACTATTAAATAATATGGTACTATTCTTTTTCCTAATTCTTTATATATACCTTTTTTCTCTCCAGAAGCTTTTAGAATCTTCTTTTTATCACCACTGTTCTTGGGTCTTTTTTTCATATTCTGTCAGTACCTAGTGAGCCCTGGAGATATTTTTTGATTCAGGGAAATGCTTTTGTAGTATTTATTGAAAATTTTCTCACCACCACTTCCTCTGTTCTCTCCTTCTACAACTCCTTTTAGTCAAAAATTAGATTTCCTATATTGTTACTCTTCTTAACTTTTCTGTTTCCTATATTTCTGTTTTCCTATTTGTTTTATCCACTTTTAAAAGCTTTCCTCAACATTACCTTTCAATTCTTTCACAAAAAAATTTTTTGGCTATCATAGTTTTAATTTCCAATAGGTCTTTTTTTCCCCCAGTTGTTACCTTCTTTTTTTTTTAATTGAGACTTTTTTTTTTCTTGGCTGCGTTGGGTCTTCATTGCTGTGCACGGGCTTTCTCTAGTTGCAGCGAATGGGAGCTACTCTTCGTTGTGGTTCACGGGCTCCTCATTGCGGTGGCTTCTCATTGCGGAGCATGGGCTCTAGGTGCGCGGGTTTCAGTAGTTGTGGCGTGCAGACTCAGTAGTTGTGGCTCAGGGGCTCTGGAGCACAGACTCAGTAGTTGTGGTGCGTGGGCTTAGTTGCTCCATGGCATGTGGGATCTTCCCAGACCAGGGATCGAACCCGTGTCCCCTGCATTGGCAGGTGGATTCTTAACCACTGTGCCACCAGGGAAGCTGAGATTTTTTTTTTTTTAATTTTAGTTTTTGGCAACACTGCATGGCATGTGGGATCTTAGTTCCCTGACCAGGGATTGAACCCAGGCCCCCTGCATTGGAAGCACAGAGTCTTAACCACTGGACCACCAGGGAAGTCCCTGTTCCCCTCTTTTTTATAGCATAGTGTTTTTGTTTTATAGATGCAGTATGTTCTCTTATCTCTTCCTTAATAGTTAGGCACCGAAAAACTGATGGAAGCTTGTATGTATGGAGAGCTTAACTATAGAGCATTAAGATGACCCACCAGCCTTTATGGGAAAACCCAAAAGTCAGTGTCCATAAGTTTTTTCCTTGCACTGTTCATCTTTTCTAGCAAAGAATCCACCAATTTCCTGGAGGGTGTATAACCTGGTCGCCAACATTCTGGAGCTGGTAGGAGAAGGTGGCGGAGCTTCATCGTTTAGGTTGCAGCCTTTTACCTAAGCCCCTTGTTTTCAGTCCTGCACCTGATCCTCACCTACTCTGTGTCTGGTGTTCCTAAGCCTAGATTCTCTGGTTTAGTTTCTCTAGTGATGTTAATTTCTCTTTCCTGTGGGTTTTGGGGAAGGTAGTCACCTGGCTGGGCAGGATAGGGATGGATATCTGGGAATCTAACTGCTCTTTATATAAACTTCAAATAATTTCTGTGTTTGCAACTTCCTTCCTCACCCCCATCTTCCATAGTACCTGGTGCTTCTAACACCTATGCTTTTCTGAGGTTTGACAGATGATTTGGCTCATTCCTGTTGTTAACCCCAGCAGGCATTTGTTTCACCTTCTTCTGTCTGTTAGGTTATTTAATCCTACATCCACTTTCCATCTTTATATATTATAATCTAAGATTAGAGATAGATATTCCTAATCAATGGAGTTTGCATTTCTCTTTCTTATTCTCCTTATTTTTGAGGATTTTAAGGAGAAGTATAGAGTGCAGAATGCCTGTCTCCAGTATCTAAAGAAATCTCTTGTCATGGTTAATTAGTAATGAGGAACAGGGAGCCATCTTCAGTGTCATAAGGTTCTAATTTCCTTATAGAAATCCTGTCCAGCTTACAGCCAGAAACAGCATGTTTCCCCCAAATACGTTTTCAATTGTCCCCACTTATTGGTACACATCCATTTATAAATGGGCTTCTGAAAACAGTCTGAGATTTCCCTTATACTCATTGCTAACTCAGTGCAACTTTAAAAGACATCTTTGGGGGACTTCCCTGGTGGCGCAGTGGTTAAGAATCCGCCTGCCAATGCAGGGGACACGGGTTCGATCCCTGGTCCAGGAAGATCCCACATGCCGCAGAGCAACTAAGCCCGTGCGCCACAACTACTGAGCCTCTGCTCTAGAGCCTGCGAGCCACAACTACTGAGCCTGCGCACCACAACTACTGAAGCCCACATGCCTTAGAGCCAGCGCACCACAACTACTGAGCCCACGCACCACAACTACTGAAACCTGCACGCTCTAGGGCCCGCGTGCCGCAACTACTGAAGCCCACACACCTAGAGCCCATGCTCTGCAACAAGAGAAGCCACCGCAGTGAGAAGCCCGCGCACCGCAACGAAGAGTAGCCCCCACTCGCTGCAACTAAAGAAAGCCCGTGCACAGCAACGAAGACCCAGTGGAGCCAAAAAAAAAGAAAAAAAGACATCTTTGTTTTACCTTTCCAAATATTCCATGTAAGCTGACTCCTGCCTCTTCTTTAGAACAATCAGAATAACTGTCATCTTAGAGATACACAAATGCTGAAGAGCTTTCATCATCACAGTCATTTATTTATTCATTTAGAATATATGCTTGGAATGCCTATAACACAAGATTGAAGTTAAAGCAGTGAACAAGACAGGCACAATCCCTGCTGTTATGTAGCCCACATTTTTGTGGTGGGAAAAGGCCAATTAACAAACAAATATGTAATATGTCAGATGGTGATGAGTGCTAAAAAGAAAGTCTCCCCATGTTGTCACTTCTTAGCCTCTCTCTCATCAAGAGAAAAAGTCCCAAGATGTTTATGTTCAATATTTGGAAAATGTTATTTATTTTTAGTAGGTAATTAGTGACTATACTTACTTGAAAAGTGATCACATTTTCAATTCCATGGTTATACCTTCCTTAAGCAAAATATAAATAAATGTCTTTTGTACCTAGAAATGGGATATTTTTAAATTTATATTAAATATTATATAAGAAATGGCCCTTTAGATTAAAATTGATGTTTAGTTCAATATTTGGAAAATGTTAAATATTATAAGTGAGAAATTAGTGATTATTTACACTTACTCAAGGAACATATTTAAAATTTCACACTTATTTCTAACTTAAGCAAAATATAAATACATCTGTTCACACCTAGAGATGGGATATTGTGAAGTTTACACTAAACAAAAAAAGTCTAAAACAAATGGCCCCTTAGATTAAAATTGAATATTATCCCAGTAATTGTGCCACAGGTCACAGTTCAAGTGCAAGTGTGTGCTGTAGAAGCATAGAGCAGAAGCCAACAATCTTACTTCTCATCTGTAACAAACTGGTAAGCAGAAATTATCTTTTCAAACCAGTTAGTATTTTGATAAAGTAAGCTAATGTATGAGAATTAAAAGTATCCTTGAAAAACTTCTTGATTTGCTAGCCAGAGTTCTTAGTGTTGGTTCTTGTATATCATTAATTATCATTGGTATTTCGTAGTATGCTTGCTGCTTCTTATGCTTCTTCATAATTGAGAACATTGAAGAGTTCTTGTCACAACTTTAGAGCAATTTTATTTATTGAAGAAACACTTCCCACTTGAAGTAACAGGTTTTGCTAGGTGTACATCTCTTAAATGTATTTCCAGTTAATCTTACATGTTCTGAAGTATAATCACAGTAGAGCAGTGCAAAGATCTCATTCGGGGCCTTTCCTGGGTGTGTGACTTTATAACAACCATAGATTTTCCAGGCTTTCGGTCTGTTGCCACCAAGTGATCATACATGCAGAATTCTCCAGACAAGGAGAGGCTGACTTCCATTTACTGAGGGCTTAATGTGTGTTGAGCTTAGTACTTTTTACATTATATTTGTTATTTCACTTCTTCATTCTTAAGCCTGTGAGGTGGTCATTATCATCCCCATTTTACAGATGAGGAAACTGTGCTTCAGTGATAGTTAATTTTCCCAAGGTCTTACTATTAGTAAATGGCAGAGCTAGGATACAGAGCCAGTATTCACCCCAATGAAGTGAATCTTCTTCTTCTCCCCATTTTACAGATAAACAGAGGCTCTGAGGTTACACAACTTGCTGAGATAACTAGTACGTGACTTGAAACCAGATTTAAACTGAGGCAGGCAGGCTCCAGAGTCCATGCTTTTAACCACTGTGCTGCCTCTGTAGTGTGACAGGAAGGATTTTTGTTTAATGTTCTTTTGGAAAATCTATCTATAATTGAATGCGGCTTTAAAGTAAGGAAGTCATAATGAAGGGGCACCTTTCAGAAATTTTGCTGACCTAAAATTCTTCTTCAAAAAGTTTTTATGCAGGACTTCCCTGGTGGTCCAGTGGTCAAGACTTCACCTTCCAATGCAGGGGGTACGGGTTTGCTTAGCTTAGCTTCCCTGGTTGAGGAGCTAAGATCCCACACACCTTGCGGCCAAAAAACCAAAATATGAAACAGAAGCAATATTGTAACAGATTCAATAAAGACTTTAAAAATAGTCCACATCCAAAAAAAGTCTTTAAAAAAAGTTTTTATGCAACTAGAAGCTCTTGTCACATTAGGTAAATTGTCCCTAGCTTAGTCCTTAGATTAAGAAGCTAATACATCTGAAATAAGCTAATTAGAGAAACCAGCTAATTTTAAGAAGTGTCACAGAGACACAAAAAGTAAAGGTTTTTTTCCCCCGAAGGAAATCTATGAAAGAAAAAAAACTGAAATGTCATCCTTGCCAAGAGACTAGTTCTGTACTAAATCAGGAGGATGTCAAGTGATATGGTTCCTGAGATTGTTGCTGCTACTGTTAAAGCTATCAGCCAAAGAAGTGATCGTTTCAGCAGTTCACACATGTGTGTTGAGCATAATACAGAGACTTAAGCCACACATATACACATGGAGAGAGAAAAACAAAAAATGACAACAGTGAAGTATAAGATTTGGTTTGTATTCCAGTTGGGTATTTTTTAAAAGATTTACATTTTAGGAGAAATGTGATCAGAACTAAACAAGTAACCTATAAATGATGTTTTATAAAATGTGTCTAGGGCTTTTTTCCTCTAAAAATTAACACTGAAATTTTATAGTGAGACCCAGATTGCATCTACATTCAGGATACTGAATATGGGAAACAACCTTATTTATTCCTTTGTCAATCTTGTGTTTTTTATCTGTCTCCTCCACCAGAATGGGTCAGTATTTAAATTATTGTTCACCACTCTATCCCCAGCTCCTAGCACAATGCCTTGCACAGAAATATGTGTTAAATGAGTGACTAAATTGTAGTCTGTTCTCTATACTGAAGCCTGAGTAATCTTTCTAAAACGTATTTTTGTTCTTGGTACATAAAACCTGTCAATGGCTCCTCCTTGCCCTTAAATGGAATCCACACTCCCTTCTTGAAACATCACATGTATTAGCATAAAGGGCTTTTACCTTTTATATCTAGCTCAGGTTTTCTCAGCCTCAGCACCATTGACATTTTGGGCCAGAGGATTCTTTGTTTGGGGCCATCCTGTTTATTGTAGTATGTGTAGGAGTGTCCTTGGCCTTTACCCACTATCCAGTAGCATCTTCCCACCCCCGGTTGTGATGACCAAAGCTGTCTCCAGACGTTGCCAAGTGTCCCGTGGGGAGCAGAGCCACCCCAGATGAAAACCTCTGCTCTGTCTTATCTCCTACTACTCCCAGCTCACTTCCACTGTAGCCACACTAAAACTGATTTCCTGAAAGTGTCAAGCTGTGTCTTGCCTGAGGGCCTTTGCACGTATTGCTTTCCTCTGCCTGGGACACTCCTGCGCCCGTTCACTCCACCTCATCCTTTAGATCTCAGCTTAAGTTTTACTTTCAAGAAGCCTTCTCTGGCTCTTCTAAGTTACTTAGATATGTTGTACCAATATCTTATATTTCCTCTCTCATAGTGCTTTTCCCCCAGTTTTATTGAGATAGAATTGACATATAGCATTGTATTAGTTAAAGATGTACAGCATAATGATTTGATATGTGTCTATATTGTGAAACGATTACCACACTAAGTTTAGTTAATACCCATCAGCTCCCGTAGTTACAGAATTTTTTCTTGTGATGAGAACTTTTAAGATCTACTCTCTTAGCCATTTTCAACTATACAGCATAGTATTGTTAACTATAGTCACCGTGTTGTACAACATCACAATAATAATAATGTTGCAGACAACATCCACTGATGGATACTAAAAGTAGTGGGCAAAAATTTGTGGAGAAATAGGATTTGCATTCTCTCAAAGTATCTCCCCCAAGATATTTATTAGCTACAAAGGGTAAGATAGTAACTTTACAGTAGAGAAACGTAGAAGAAACCTTTATCTTAGCCAAGCGATCAAGGTCAGCATCACCAGTAACAGGACATGTCAACATCATGAACCCCATGACATGATGCACTGAGAATGACACAACATTGTTTTTGCGGTATTCTTGCCAAAAAGTCTCAGTTGGAATATGAGGAAAATATTAGACAAACCCACGTTGACTGATGTTCAACAAAATAACAGATCAGGACTCTTCAAAAGTGTCAAGGTCATGAAAGACAAAGACTGAGGAGCTCTTACAGACTACAGGAGTCTAAGGAGAAATGACAACTAAATGCAACATGGGGTCCTGGATAGAATGCTGGAACAGAAAAAGGTTATTAGTGGAAAACTGACAAAATTCAAATACTGCCTTTAGTTAATAGTGTTGTGCCAGTGTTATTTCCTGGTTTTGATAATTATGCTACGGTTATATAAAATGTTAAGGGAAGCTGGGTAAGGGATATACAGAAACTCACATCTTTTTGCAACATTTAAGTCTAAAATTAGCTCAAAATAAAAAGTTTTTAAAAATAAATAACAGTCCTACTGACAAAAAAAAAGTTAGAGCTCCAAGCTGGAAAATTACTGAGGCCGAACCCAAGTCTGGAGCTATTCTTAGCTTCCAGCCCCAGGATGGGGATTAGAGTCAGAGTTGAGGGACAGGAGAAAAGGCAGAGAAAGTAGTTTTTGACACTGAGCCTCCAGGTCCCTAGAAACACGAAAAGCCAAAGTAACCGAAGTGTTGGAAGGGATGCGCTGAGTCAGAAATCAGTCAGGTGGTGGTGAGGGCGTTCAAGAAGTGATGAGAAGGAGACAGGGAATAAGAATATGAGAGCAGACCTGAAGGAAGGTCAGTGGTAACATTAGAATTTAAGTAATGCAAATGCCAGTCATGATGTAAATTAAATTTTTATGTCCAAATGAGTTCCAGATATTCAAAGCTGCCTTTTCTTTATGTGAGATTAGCTTAATCCTGTCACAGATTATTCATTTGAAGTAGAAAAGAATCTTTAAAGAGTGAAGGCCTGGGACTTTTAACACAAGCCTGACAGGTTTGCTGCCATTCAATCATTTGATTAAGGCCTTTGATGAGGATTTTGCTTAGTTGTATGATTTCTTGTGTATAGCTTTAAATCAAAACCTCTTTATACCCAAGGCGATACTGACCTCCAGTCTTCTTTTGTTTTTTTTGTTTTTTGTTTTTTTTTGGTCTGTATAGTCTACAAACCTGGCCTTTTTTTTCTTCCCTCACAGCAGTAATCTAAAAGTTACTTGCCGTCGTCTTCAAAGAATTACTACAGTTTTGGTCATATAAGATATATTTTGGATAGAATTGTTTTAATCAAAAGTATAAAGATTTAACATAAGGAAAATGTGAGATGGAAAAAAATAACATAAGAAAAACATAGCTGAAAATGAAATTTCAACAAGTCATTGTTAGAGACAAGAGTTCACCAAGGAGAAAGGTTTTACCTACTGATTTATTGAGGGTGGACTAATTCTGAACCATTTCCAAGAAGTTGGAATAGTAGTGACTGAGTATGGGTGGCTGTGATGACTTCCTCAGAGCTGTAGGGAGTGATCTATTATCCATCACTGAACACTAGTACAATGAGAGAATGCAGGAAAAAGCTGCATTCCCAGACTTGTTTCCTATTTGTATATGTAGGAAAAGTTGTAGATAGTGTCAGTAGACAATTTAGGGAAGTACAAAGTGTTTTTGACAGATTGTGTGTACATTTACATACTATGTAGCTGCTTTGAAATGTCTAATAGATGGTCAGTTCTGAGTCAAACTACAGATTTCATGAAGATGTTGCATGGTCTTTCTGCCTGAATTCTTCAGAGGACTCGAGATTTTATATTTCGAATGCCTAAAATTTTTTTAAATTAAAGAAAGGCAGCCACAGAAGGGGCAACTTTAGCAATGATCTTTGTTAGATAAAACCTCATACAGCCAAGAGCACAGATGATTTTTAATGAAATCAGTAAAAGAACCCTCTTCCTAAATTTCAGAATTTTTATCTTCAAACTCCTATCCCGTTACTTTAGGTAAAGGGTAAGTTACAGCTGATTTGCTCAGCTGTGCTTTGCCTCGAAATGTGAAATCAATTGAGGTAAAATATGATGAAAGTTCATATTGATTCAGAGGTTTGCTGTTTGCTTTTTATAAAGTGGAGATTTGTGTCCTTGTGGGCATAACCATTGACATTCACTGTTCATGGAGAGCACAGATGGATTGTTGCCAGGTTTTCTCTTTGGGTTCCTTACGTTGTGCTTAAGGTCGGTAATAAAGCTGTAATCAATCTGTCTACAGAAAGGAGTGGAGATTTCTAAGTACACCTCCTCATTGCCAGTTCCACACTGTGCTCAGACATCATTGCTTCACTCACAAGCAATTCCTATCCTCAGCTTTACATGTGTAGTAACATTTCTTGTATTGTTCAGTTTTCTTAATGCTTAATGAGAACAATTTCAGGCGTTTTTTAAAAAGTGACATTTCCAGCATTTGGGATTTTGTTTTGTTTTAATTTATTTATTTACTTATTTATTTATTTTTGGCTGCGTTGGGTCTTTGTTGCTGCGCGTAGGCTTTCTCTATTTGCGGCGAGCTGGGGCTACTCTTCGTTGCGGTGCGCGGGCTTCTCCCTGTGGTGGCTTCTCTTGTTGCGGAGCACGGGCTCTAGGCGCATGGGCTTCAGTAGTTGTGGCACACGGGCTCAGTAGTTGCAGCTCGTGGGCTCTAGAGCACAGGTTCAGTAGTTGTGGTGCACAAGCTTAGTTGCTCCGCAGCATGTGGGATCTTCGCAGACCAGGGCTGGAACCAGTGTCCCCTGCATTGGCAGGCGGACTCCTAACCACTGCACCACCAGAGAAACCCCAGCATTTGTTAAAGAGCTAGATTAAGAGTCATTTCAAAGCAGAATACTTTTGTGGATGACTGTTCTCTGAGAGATGATTGAGGAGCTGGGGTCCCAGTGGTATATCTATGCATGCTCCTAGGGAAAATTTCAAATGCCTGTAGGCACAAAGCCAGTAGCTGAGAAGGAGAGGGTATACAGAACCTTGATGATGACCGTGATTTTTTTTTTTCACACACACACACCGTATTTCATTTTTACAAGAGATAAATAGACTGACACCAAGCATTGTACATGGATGACCACAACAAAAGCAACAATGATTGCAATTACCAAACATGAAACACACTCATACTATGTCATAATATTGACATTCAGATGACCGTGATGTTGATGGAGATGATGTGATGGAAGAGGAAAAGAAGGAAGGCAATGATGATGGTGGTGGCGGCCTCGGCTAACATTACTGTGCACTTATATGTTCTGAGCACCATGTCAATGCTTTCCATACGTTCAGACTGACTCTCCCCTGCAGTTTCTGTTATCTACACAATCCCATCACTTTTGTAGGTAGTACTGAGCCAACATAGTGGTCTAGATTAAAATCACCCTCTGCACTTGCCCTTGAGGCAAAGGGAACAACCAGAAGGTATAGAGCGAACCCTGTGCAAATTCAAACAAACAAACAAAAAAAACCAGAGCTTAAAATTGCAGGTTCCAGCCTGACAGACCAGACTGTAGGAATGGTATTAAGATGCATACATTTTCTAGGGTCTTTGAATTTAACACCTGCATCTGACGAAAATCTCACTCCTTTTCTGCTTCCTGTTATCTAATTCTGATTCTATCTCTGGGTGCTCAGGAAATACTTAGTGATAATTCTTAAGTCTGAGTCATTTTATTTTTTATAAGACTGTTTATAATGAAATTATAATTTTTTAATAATTTTAAAAATACGCCTTAGGAGCATATGTTTGTTGAGTCTAACATATGGTATTTCTCTGGTTATTTTATCCCTAAATGCTTTGTTACAATATCAGACTCTTTCCTCTACTACTCTATGCTGAATAAATATTAGAGAGATTAATATAAATCTTTATTCTCAGGCCTGCTTCCTATTTCTTATAATCCAGAGGGAAAACTCAATTTGTAGTTATAAATTTTAATTACGAATTATGATACCATACATGTACAAGAGAAATATTGGGTCAAATTTCTGATCTTAGATAAATCAGGCAGTTTCGAAGTTAGCAGCTTTTATTCTTACTTGAAGAAGTTGAGGAGTGGGGAGACAGAAGACAGTGTTAGAGAATGACTGTACAATAACCATGACCGTTGCTCTTGCTACTGATAAACCTGTGTTCTCATCTTTCTGTTTTAGGTGGTTGCCTATCACTATTGCCAAGCAGATAATGCCTACACCTGCCTGGTGCCGGAATTCGTCCACAATGTTGCTGCCCTGCTCTGCCGCTCACCGCAGCTGGCGGCCTATCGGGAGCAGCTTCTCCGGGAGCCTCACCTACAGAGCATGCTGAGCCTTCGGTCCTGTGTTCAAGATCCCATGGCCTCCTTCCGGAGGGGAGTGCTGGAGCCCCTGGAGAATCTCCACAAAGGTACAGATGAGATGCAAAGCAGGTGGAAGGTGGAGGCTCTGGAGCCCAAGTTCACCTGGGGTCATGCTATGGAAATGATTATTTTTATCACACTGCGAGAACTAAATGTTCCTACAGGATGCAGTTAACAACTAAAAGGTTTTACCTGAAAAAATAAAAATTCCTCCAGGAATTGCTACTTCCTCCTTTCTTTGTAAAAATTCTCATTCTTATTTCCAAATATAATGCATTTCTCTAGAACTAAAGGTACTAGAGCTACCAGTCCTCCGTGGAGTTCAAATAAATCAGTAAAGCCATGACTCCAACCCAGTGCCATGGAGTTTCTATGGTTAGAAACAGCCTCAGTTTTTATATTTGCTATTTTTTTTTTATTACTCCACAGTCAGGTAAAATGAAATGGCATGCAGAGTTGCATAACTGTGTGTATGCTAAAAATTACTTAATTGTCCACTAAAAGGTATTAAGATACTTTTAAGAAGTGGGGGGAAATGAAATGGGATCCATCTCCCTCTCATGCCTCATGCCTTTCCTCCGTTTTAACTCTGCAACTCAAGTGTTGGCTGTGACCTAAATGTAACCATCTCCTCCTTCACCGGTCTCTCTGCCTCATCCCCTTCCTGATGGTCTGTCAGTGCTGGAAGCCGAAGAAAAGGACCTGAGTAAGCATGAGATTGCTGAGCAATCCTGTTTATTCCTGAGAGACTTATATACTTTTCTCAAGCATTTCGGAGATACTTATAAGAATTTACATTCTTCCGGCCTCTATCTTCAGTTATGTGAACTTCCATGCCAGTTACTTGGATATCAGAGTTTCTCTTCTCAATGCTGATGACCTCTGTCTGTACTTCTACTACCTACCTATTAGCTTTACCATACCCTAGACTTTTTTAAACATTGGAATTTCTCCTCAAGTATTTTGAGCAAAATTAAAGAGAAATCTCTGTACATTCAGTCGATCTTTAAATCCTGTTAATTCTGCCCTCCTGATGTTTCTCACATCCATTAATCTCAAAGTCGTTCCTACCACTGTTACCCTGAAGGCTGTTCAGCTGCCCATGATATCACATCTGTGTTGCTACCCTTCCTGGTCTTCTCTGGTTTTCTGGTCTAGTGCTTCTTTCACATCATAACATACTTGGAAAATTATTAAAATTTGTATAGCACATTGGGATAAAAAATCATGCCTCTTCATGGCTGGACATGGCCGGCCCTGAGGCTACAGCTGCACAAATCCCCCGAAGCCCTGAGGGCTGAAGGAATTCATTTTTAGGCTCACCTCTAACCCATTAATGGCATACCTGGTGGGTAGTCTCTGCCCAGTCTCTCCAGTCTTCTAGACTTATGTACTGCTTCCAGATAAAGCTTCGTAAAGCATTGCTCTGATCACTGAATTTCCCTGTTCAGAAACCTCCAGTGCTTCCCTATTACCTCACTGAATTAACTTCCAGCTCCTTAACCTATCATTTAAGGTCCTTAATGGCCTGGATCCAACCTACTTTCCAGCCTTATTATCTACTTTTACCCTTATGAACCCTGTGTTTACATGTAAACCAAAGTATCCACTAATCCTTAAATACTCCCCTCCATTTCCCTGCCTCCATACATTTGTTCATTGTTTCCTTTTCTTGATATACCTTCTCCTCACATCTCTGCCTGTCAGAATCCTACCCATCTTTCAAGGACCACCTTAAATCCCACCTCATTCATGAAATACCTGCTGATCCACCTGCCCTCTCCAGTAAGTTACAGTATCCTTCCAAATTGACAATAGGTTTTTCTTTTTTATATCTCACTTATGGTACTTCATACATTACTGTATGTATAATAAGAACTTAAATTTTTATTACTAACATTTATTGAACATCTATTATATGTCAGATATTATACTTTGTGCTTTATAAGAATTAGTTATTTCTGTACTTATTCCTTTGACTAAATTGTACGCTTTTGAAGTTAGGAATCTTTTCTTATTCAACTTTTATCCTTCATAGTGATTACCTTACCTTGGACATAGTAGGCATTTCAGGAAATAAATTTTGAACAAATAAGTGAACATAGAAATTGCTCACATGTAGGGGTACCTTGAAGGAAAGTCAGTGATACAAGGATCTACATCTTAAGGCTAATTCAAGGAGAATATCCAAATGCATGTAGACTCAGCTCTGGATTTGCAACCATAATTCATGTGTTTTTTAATTTTGCTACTAGATATATTTACTTCTCATTTAGGTCTCCATAACCAGCTTTAGATATCCCCATGGGTAAATGTTGTTCTGAGTGAATTTAATTATTCTATAAAATTCCCATGTTCTTACCCTTAAAACAAAATCACCATCATGAGCAATAACTGGAAACACAATTTATAAAATTAATGAAATACTAAAAATTATTTGATTAATCCAAAAGAAGCCTGGAAAGAAAGAACAGAATAATTTTTTTAGTATGTAACAACAAGATGAGAGATTAAAATCAACCATATCAATAATTACATTAAATTTAAATTGACCAAATACTTCTATCAAAAGGCAGAAACTGTCAGACTGGATAAAAAACAAGACCCAACCATATGCTGTCTGTAGGAGAGGTTATTTAAAGACACAGATTGAAAATGAAAGGATAGAAAAATAATATACTCTATAAACATGGAGCATAAGAAGGCTGGAGTGGGTCTATTAATGTGAGGCAGAGTAGACTTCAAGACTAGGAGTATTATCAGAGGGGCATTTGATAAACATAAGAAGACTAATTTATCAGAAGATAAAGTAATCCTAAATGTGTATGAACCTAATAATGGAGGTTCAAAATACATGAATCAAAAACTAATAGAACCTAAGAGCTAAATAGACAAATACTCAATCATAGTTGGAAATTTTAACACGTCTCTCTCAGTAACTGTTAGAACAAGTAGACAAAAATTAGTAAATATATAGAAGATTTTAACAACACTGTCAACCAATTTGATCCAACTGACATTTATAGAACACTACCCAATAACTGCACAATATACATTCTTTTCAAGTGCATATGGACCTTATTCTGGGCCATAAAATAAGTCTGAAATTTTCAAAAAATTAAAATCTTACAGAAAATGTTCTCTGACATAATGGAATTAAATTAGAAATCAATACACATAAAATCCCTAAATATGTAGGAATTTAGCAGTGCACTTCTAAACAACCCATAAGAGAAAGAAGAAATCACAAAGGGAATTATAGAATATTTCAAACTGAGTAATACGTTAAATCAGTGGTTAAGTTTATGACTTAATTGGGGCTTCCCTGGTAGCGCAGTGGTTGAGAATCTGCCTGCCAATGCAGGGGACACGGGTTCGAGCCCTGGTCTGGGAAGATCCCACATGCCATGGAGCAACTAGGCCCGTGAGCCACAATTGCTGAGCCTGCGCGTCTGGAGCCTGTGCTCCGCAACAGGAGAGGCCGCGATGGTAAGAGGCCCGCGCACCGCGATGAGGAGTGGCCCCCACTTGCCGCAACTAGAGGAAGCCCTCGTACAGAAACGAAGACCCAACACAGCCATAAATAAATAAATAAATAAATAGATAATTTAAAAAAAAAAAAAAAAGTTTATGACTTAATAAACTAGAAAAAAATGAGGAAAATAAACCCAGAGTAAGCAGAAAGAAGGAAATAATGAAAAGCAAGAGCAGCCGTCAGTGAAATAGAAAAAGATTAATAGTTAAAATGAATAAACAAACCCCTAGGAAGACTGATCAAGAAAATGAGAGGGAAACACATCAGGCATGAAAGAGGAGCTATCACTACAGTTCCTACAGACATAAAAAGAAAAATAAGGGATTATTATGAACAACTATATAACAATAAATTCAACAACTTAAATTGGGCAAATTCTATAAAAAACACAACTTAACCAAAAGTGACTCAAGAGGAAAGAGAAAATCTGACTAGCTCTTATCTATTTAATTTGTAAGTTAAAAGGAAAAAAAAAAACCTCCAAAAAAAAACTCCAGGCTCAGATGGTTTTTACTAATGAATTGTATCCAACATTTAAAGAAGAAATAATATGAATCTTACGCAAATGTTTTCAGAAAATAAAGGAAAAGAGAACATTTCTCAATTTGTTTTATTAGACAAGCATTAATGCTGAAAGCAAAATATGATAAGGACTTTATAAGAAAAGAAAATTACAGACATGTTTTCCTCATAACCATAATAGCAAAATCCTGAAACACACTAATAGCAAAATTAGTTTTACTTGACCAGGAATGCAATGTTAGTTTACATTTGGAAGTTAATCACTGTAGTTCATAATATTAACAGAATAAATGAGAAAATCTATATGTCTTTATATAAATATATATCTATAATCTCAACAAATGCAGAAAAACATTTAACAAAAAACATTACAATTAACAATAAAAACTTTCTGCACACTAAGAATAGAAGAAAACTTAGTCTCATAAAGGACAATTCCAAAACACATGCAGGTAACAATGAAATATTAAATACATTTCCCCTATTGTCAGGAGCAAGGCGACTTACATTCGACATTCCATGTGTGGTCCACGCTAGCACAATAAGAAAACAAACAAGCAAATAGTGTAAAGATTGGAAAGGAAGAAGTAAAACTGTCTTTATTTGCAGATGTGATTGTTTACCTAGAACACTCCAAGGAATCTACAAAAGAAAAAAAAAGCCTACGAGAATTAACATAGGTGGAGCTACAGTCTATATGGTTAATATGCAGTATCTGTTGTATTTCTATACTAGCAGCAAACAACTGAAAACTGAAATTTAAAAAGTAGTGTGGCAGGGGCTTCCCTGGTGGCACAGTGGTTGAGAGTCTGCCTGCCAATGCAGCGGACACGGGTTCGAGCCCTGGTCTGGGAAGATCCCACATGCCGCGGAGCAACTAAGCCCGTGAGCCACAATTACTGAGCCTGCGCATCTGGAGCCTGTGCTCCGCAACAAGAGAGGCCGCGATAGTGAGAGGCCCGCGCACCGCGATGAAGAGTGGCCCCCGCTTGCCACAACTAGAGAAAGCCTTCACACAGAAACAAAGACCCAACACAGCCATTTAAAAAAAAAAAAAAAGTAGTGTGGCAGTTTTAAAACGTGGCTGCAAAATCTTTGACATTCCTCCCATCCAGAGGTAGGGTCTGTGTCTCCTTCCCTTGCATCTTAGCAGACTTGTGGCTGCTTCAACCAATAAAATACTACAAAATGATGCTATGTGATATCTGCGGCTAGGTCATAAATGGTCATGCTGCTTCCATCTTGTTCACTGAAACACTTGCTTTTGGGGGTACGCATTGCCATGTCAAAAAACTGACTACTCTGAGTTTACCCTGCTTTGAGGAAGTACAAACCACATGGAGCAGCCGTATATTAAGTGTTCCAGTTGACTGTTCTAGTCATCAAGTCATTCTGGCCCTGACACCAAACATGTGAGTTTTTGTTGCAGATGATTCCGTTTCCCAGCCATTTGAGTAACTCTGTTTGATGCAGCAGTAGATAACTGGAGCAAATACCGTTTTCTATGGAATCAAAATGCTTAAGAATAAATTTAACAAAAGATGTGTAAGACTTCCACAGTGAGAACTACAAAACATGCAGAGTGAAATTAAAGAACTTAGTAAATGGAAGAGATACGCCATGTTTGTAGATTGGAGTTTTTCCCCAAACTGGTCTGTAGATTCAACATAACAATCAAAATCCCAGCAGGATTTTTTTTTTTTAATTGACAACTTTCAGAAATTCAAAGGACTGTGAATAGCCAAAACAATCTTAAAAAAGAAAAAAATTGGAAGACCAACAGTACTGGAAGACCAACAGTACCTGGTTTCAAGATTTAATATAAAGCTATAGAAATCATGACAGGCAGT
Source organism: Balaenoptera ricei (assembly GCF_028023285.1). Lineage (NCBI taxonomy): Eukaryota > Metazoa > Chordata > Mammalia > Artiodactyla > Balaenopteridae > Balaenoptera > Balaenoptera ricei. The sequence goes on along the minus strand of NC_082658.1, from coordinate 15,429,404 downwards.
AATATGTTAGTAAATGTTTAACAGTCAGTCCAGGGGTGGGGGCCTGATTTGACCATAAGAAATTTAGCAATCAGCTCCCATGAACCAGCTTGAGCTGGCTCTAGCACTCCACTGACAGGGTGGTATTCCCACAAGGATAGATAAATAGATCAGTGGAACAGAATGGAAAATCTAAAAGGAAATCCACACATATGGAGTCAGTTGACCTTCCTCAAAGATGCCAAGACAATTTGGAAAAGAGAATTTTTGTCATCAAATGATGCTACAACAACTGGATACATGTATGGAGAAAAAATGAATCTTAATCCTTACCTCACACCATAGGTGCGCAAAAATAAATTCAAGATAGATCATGGTCCAAAATATAAAAGCTAAATCTCTAAAGCTAAGAGAAAAAACTTAGAATATCTTCACAACCTTGGGGTAGGTAAAGATTTCTTAGGTCCTAAAAATCATTAACCATGTAGGAAAAAATTAATAAATTGGACTTCATCAAAATGTTAAATGTCTGCTCAACATAAGATACACTAAGAAAAAGGAAAAGCAAATCACAAAAGGAGAGAAAATAATTCACTCTGTGTACATGTGTGACAAAGCACTTGTATCCATAGTATCTAAAGAATTTCTATAAATCATTGATGAAAAGATAAATAATCCAATTCTTAAATGGACAAAAGATTTAGATGCTTCACAAAAGAAGGTATTCAAATAGGCTGCCAGCACATAGAAAGGTGTTTGCCATCATTAGTCATCAGGGAAATGCAAATTAAAATCACAATGAGACACCACTTTACTCCCACTACAGTGGTTAAAATTTTTAAAGTTGAACATCAGATGTTGGTGAGGATGGTAAGCAGCTGGAACCCTCACACTTTACCGGTGGGAGTTTAAAATGGTACAACTACTTTGGAAAACTATTTGGCAGTTCCTTATAAAGTTAAAGATAAATCTGCCTTATGACCAAGCAATTCTATTCCTATGTATTTACCCAAAAGAAATGAAAACATATGTCTACAAAAAGACTCATACAAAAATGTTTGTATTGACTTTATTCATAGTAGTTAAAAACTGGAAACAACCGAAGGTCCTTCAACAAAAGAATACATAAACAAATTGTATATTCATTCGATGGATATTAAATGAAATCTTAGTATTAAATTCTTAGTATTCTTCTTAGTAGTAGAAAGGAACAAACTAATAATACCCTCAACAACATAAATGAATCTCAGAAACATTATATCAAGCATAAGAAGCAAGTATAGTCTATGGTGATATGAATCAGAACAGTGGTTGCCTATTGAGAACTGGGAATGAACCTCTCTGGAATGATGGAGATGTTCTCTACTTTGATCAGGATGTTAGTTACATGAGTATACATGTTTGTCAAAACTCACCAAAGTGTACAGTTAAGATCTTCACAATTAATTGTATTAATCATATATAAATTTTATCACAGTAGTTTTTAAAATAGGGAATTTTTTAAAGGTAGCTGGAGTTTTCTTTCCAGGAAAGTTCAGTTGAAAACACTTTCAATTTAGATTCAGGAGCTAGATTTCAAATTATATATTTTTCTTTAAAAAATGAGAGTCAACGTTTTTCATGATACTTTAAGGTTCTACTCAGTGACAAAGGATAGCTCTAGTATATTGCCAAGCAGAATGCAATTAGAAAATTCCTCTATGGGAATTAAAGACACAAGTATGCTAAAGGGAGCCAAGGTCCTCAAAATCAAGAACTTAAGAGCCCCCATTTGTGTGGGTAAATCCCAGTTAGTTCCAAGCAACTCCTCTCTCTTCCGGAGTTCTTTGGACTCCCTAAAGGAGTAATGTGTTTTCTTAGCCCTATATCATCTAGAATGCCATTTCATTAATAATCATTGTTAACAGTTAGAGAGCTGAAATCCATAGTTCATTTCTCTTCCTAAAGTCACCAGATGAAAGTAATAGTTGAAACTCTTTATAATTTGAGAACTAATTTATAGTACCTAGGCTATTGAAATTAAACTCCTTTATGTAAAGCTTGTACTTTAGAGGGGAAATATAAAGTTTTATTAATCATGCAAAAAATCTGCGTATTTTCAAATGTGAAACAAAAATATGTAGAGTTTCAATTAGTCTTGACTCTTTCAAAAGCTAAAAGAGCCAGTGTGGTACAGAGTTGCTCAGAGTTTTCCTTCTGTCCCCAGCTTCACTTTCTTTTTCCTCTTCAGATATAACCTATTTCCTGTTTCAGGCATCCAGTGACTTCTTTCTCTCTTCCCCTGCTTTCCTTTCTTCAGACCCTGTAAGGTCCTACCAACTAGGAACTTTTACTTGTTATTTGCAATTCATTTATACTGAAATGTTCATTCAGCCAGGGGATTTTTTTAATCTCTAATTGTTCAGTATTGTTTAAGAATCAGTAAGCATTTAATGGGAGTGGAAACCTGAAATCTTACCAAGTCTTCTACAGCCTAGCCCTAACGATAAACTGATTTTGTCAATTTAGGGTAGTATAGACTCCAGGCAGGAAAGGGAAACAAAAGATATTTGTCTTTCCTACATGACTCCTGCCTGCTCCCCTGGGAAGATCATGTAAGGGTCTGGTCTCCTTGAAGCTGCTTTAGGTATAATCTTGGAAGCTGCTGATTCTGTAAGATCTTGGAATCCAGCCTGCCTAGTGTAGATCTGTCTGTTGGTTGGGATTCCTTTTCTCTGTTCCTCCATCCCTTCCTTCCTACTACGTATTCACATATAGTCTTATATACTGCTGTGGACTCCAAATAAAACCTTTTTTTTTTTTTTTTTTTTTGAAATTCCCAAAAGAACATGTGATACTGTTCTCTTTAATGCTGTCAGATTCAGGGGGGGGGGGGGCGGAGGGGGAGAAAAACATTCTTTCCAGCTTTTTCAGGTATGAGAGAAAAATAAATTTACATGTGAAAATTCTCATAAATGCAATGCTCAGGCTGTCTCACAACTGATAACACGGGGGAAATGATGATGATGATACATATGCTTTATATATTATTTATGTGACAAACACATTCATACCTGGTAAAAAACAAAATGAACTCACTAAATGAATTATTCCATGTCTTTATAATAAATTATGTGCCCTGCATTCACTAAACACAACACACAGCAGACCTTTTCTAATTTTTTCTTCCAAAGAGATATGTGATCAAAGACCCAGAAAGAACTCACTTATCCACTTGGTAATTATTAAGTAATTTGTTTCTTTCTATCTCAGAGAGAAAAATCCCAGATGAAGATTTCATCATCTTAATTGATGGATTAAATGAAGCAGAATTTCACAAACCGGATTATGGGGATACAATTGTATCATTTCTGAGTAAAATGATTGGAAAATTTCCTTCCTGGCTCAAACTAATTGTAACAGTTAGGACCAGTTTACAGGTATGTGTTTGTTTGCTTTTGGACCATAAATTATTTCCCTTGGAGAGTGCTTAAAGTGAAAAAGTTCTAGGTCCTTGTACCCTTAGTGATGAGCTTTTCTAAATCTCTACCATGTCCTAGAGCGCTAGCAAGAGTAATTCCCAACGAGCATATTTTGAGAGTAAGAGATACAATCTAGAGAGAGCATTCTCTGTATACTACTCTCTTAGCTCAAATTCCCATTTCCATTGCTCTGAGTAAGTTTTGATAAAGTGTCCCTCAAAAAAGCATGAAAAGAAAGTCCACTTTTCTAGACTTTGTCATGAGTATAGCAAAGCAAATAGATCCTGTAACACTCTAATTCACTGTTTGACTTTTATTTTATGTTTTTTATCATTTAATGCCAGGCAAAATCCAGTTCAGTGTACAGTGTAGAGTCAGATTTTCTAGTTCTTCCCTCTGTTTCTCAACTTTCTATAGCATGAAGATGGACTTTCTTCTATATATTTCTTTTTCTAAGAAATATTGGCAATATTAAGACTTTATATTAAATTTACTGCAACTGGGAGATAAGAGTTTTTTTTAATTACCTTCCCTGCTCACTCACTGATCACTCAGTTTATGGCCTAGAAGAATGACTAGGAATGTTGGAACTGTGCCTGTAAAGACATATGTGCTAAGGATAAATGACTCCCCCTTCTCTGCCATTCACAGTATAGCTGAGTTGGTATTTTCCATTCTTTACATATTCACACTTGGTTTGAAACAGGGTTTCTCAACTTTTTTTCCCCTAACCATAGCCTCTTTTAAAGAACATTAAAATTTTGCATATTATACACCCATCCCACTATTTTGATGCAACTCCCTTAAAACAGTTGTTAATATACAGAAAATAGTCTCGGTGCCCTCCTTTTCCCCTCTCCCAGGCATTTAGTATTTTTCCTGTAGATTGACCAATATAGGTCAATCTGCCTTCTTTGATCAGAGACTGTACTTCTGATCCTGACCACCAACTTGCAGATGTTTGTTATTAAAATCTCAAAGTAATTTGAATGAATCAACATAAATGCATCTTTACAACTAAAAATTATGTAATCCGCCATTATTGGTCAGTAGCTTGTTAAAGATGAAAGATGAATAAAAGAAACTTCCAGGAACACAATCTCTGACTAGTTTTACTAAGTACGTACTTAGGAGATATCTTCATTTATATAATTTTTGTTTGTTTTGGTTTTTTTCCTTCATTTATATTTTTATATAATGCCGTGCGCAATCTCAAAAGATGTTTTAAGTATGACTTGGTAGACCATGTGACTTTAATTTTTCAGCTGTGCCAAAGAACAGGAAAAGTATTATACACACAAAGTCCAAATGTCAATGTCTTCATAGATCAAGACCTGCAATAACTTCCCAGATACTTCATTCACTTCAACCAATAACTTTTTAAAATTATTTAGCTGACAATGAAACAATTCCTAGGTCTTTAAAAATGAACCCTCGTAATTGATCATTCATTATTTCCACAAACATTTTTTACGTACTTCAAGTATAAAAGGCTCTTTCTAAGAGCTGAGGATACAATGGTGAACAAGACAGACAATACCCCTGCCCTCATAAAGCTTGTATTCTAGTGAGGAACACAAATAATAAAGTAAAAAATGGACATATATTAAAAATTTAGGTAGTGTTAGTGCTATGAAGACAAATATAACAGAGTAAAGGGATAAATGAGGATGACAGATATTTTAGATAGGGCAGATAGGAAAGGCCTCTCCAAGGAGCCTTGTAAAGTGATAACATCTGATTTACCTTCTTTGGCTGCTGGCTGTGTAGATAATAATATGTAGGGGATCAAGAATGGAAGCAGAAGTACAGGTGAAAGGTGATGGTGGCTTAGACTAGAGTGGGAACAGTGGAGACCCTCTGAAGTGGTCATATTTGGAGTATATTTTGAAGAAGAATCAAAAGGACTTGATGATGGGCTGGATGTGGGAATGAGCAAGAGAGAAGATTCAAGGATGAATTGTGGGGTTTTGGTGAGCAACTAGGTAGATGCTGGTTTGAGGAAAAGAGAAGGATCATAGATAGTTCCTACGATTTGGTGGTAGGGTCAGTGGTAATACCATTTATTGACATGCGGAGGTTTTGTGGTGGGGGCAAATTTTAGTAGTTCTGATTTGATCACATTAAGTTTGTCTATGAAACATCCAAGTGTCGTTGTTGAGTAGATGGAGATATAAGATGAGAGCTCAGAAGAAATGACTAAGCTGGAAATATGAAATTAGACATCATCCACATATAGATGATATTTAGAACCATGGGACCCAACTATTCTAGGGAGTGAGGGTGGCCAGATAAGAGGAAAGAATGGAGACGTGAGCCCTGGCTGGACTGAGAAATGAGAGAGGAGCCAGCCAAAAAGGCTGGGTAGGAGTAACCAGTGTGCTAAGAGGAAAATGAGGGGAGCATGCTGTGGAAGCAAAAGCTGCAGGAGGGGACTCGAGAAGAAAGATGTGTTCACCTGTGTCAGATACTGCTGAGAGGTTGAGGAGGATGAGAAATGAAACTTGGTTATTGGATTTGGCAAGATGAAGATTGCTGATCATCTTGACAGGACCATTTCAGTGAAGTGACGGGATTGAAGCCCGATTGCAACAAATGGAGGAGAGAATGGGAAGGGAGGAATGAAATACAGTAAGTAGAGAAAACTTTTCTGTTAGGTTTTGCTAAACATGGGAACAGAGATATAGTAGTTGGAGGGAGGAATATGGAGTCACATGTCTCTGTGGAGACAAGACAGAAAGAGAAGAGAAGAGGAAATTAATGCAGGAGAGGGAATGGATACTTACAGGAGCAAAGTCTATAAGCAGATAAGTAAAGATGGATTCCAGAGCATGAGAGTCACCACAAAGCCCTGTCACCTTCCCCCAATGTAATTTCCAAGCAGATCACCAAGGTACCAAGCTTCCCACTATTAGAAGTGTTCCTTTGGGCTAAGGCATCTCCAAAGAACCTACATTAAAATAAAGTCATTTTATCAGGCAGGATAGAAGGTCACATTTTTATATGACATTCTTTAAGTCCTTTTACATTTATCTTAGTGAGTTGTACTTTGACATTATGCTATGGTTTACACTGAGAAAAATTACAACAAAAGTTATATGGCATTCTCTTTTCTATTTTAGGAGTGAGTGTTATTTAGGATATTGACCATTAAATCACTCCTAAAGTGCCCTTTATGAAGACCCATAAAAGTTATTTTAAGTCTCAATATTAGGAAAAGTGTCCCTCCTGTGCAACTAATATGTCTTAATCTATGGACACTAATACTCGATCGTATTTCCCTCTTTTCTTTGACCACTCAGAAGTTCAGAATAAATTTGTGGACCTCGTAGTTTATCACAAGAGTTAGGGGAAACTGAAGGTCTTTCTCTCTCTCTCTCTCTCTCTCTCTCTCTCTCTCTCTCTCCATCTGTTTTAGGAAATTACCAAGCTGCTGCCTTTCCATAGGATTTTTTTGGATCGACTAGAAGAGAATGAAGCCATAGACCAGGACCTGCAGGCTTACATCCTGCACCGGATACACAGCAGCTCAGAGATCCAGAATAACATTTCACTTAATGGCAAAATGGACAATACTACATTTGGCAAACTCAGTTCTCATCTCAAGACACTCAGTCAAGGGTCCTATCTATACCTGAAACTCACATTTGACCTCATAGAGAAAGGCTATCTAGTGTTAAAGAGCTCTAGCTACAAAGTAGTTCCTGTTTCGCTCTCTGAGGTTTACTTACTCCAGTGCAATATGAAGTTCCCAACCCAGTCTTCCTTTGACCGGGTGATGCCTCTCCTGAATGTGGCAGTGGCCTCTCTCCACCCACTGACTGATGAACACATCTTCCAAGCCATCAATGCTGGCAGCATTGAAGGCACGCTAGAATGGGAGGATTTTCAGCAGAGAATGGAGAACCTCTCCATGTTCCTAATCAAGCGCAGAGACATGACTCGTATGTTTGTGCATCCTTCTTTTCGAGAATGGCTTATCTGGAGAGAAGAAGGAGAGAAAACCAAATTTCTCTGTGATCCCAGGTAAGCCATAGACCTGTAATAAGCAATTTGTGAGCCTATTTTGTATTTATTGCATGGAGCATGGGTATTGAAAACAGTGAGAAGTGTTCTTCATTGAACATTTCACATAAAGGAAACATCATCTCTGTTTCTTCTGAAGACAAAGCTATAATGAAGTTTATTTTCTCACAATATTATTTCCTTAAGACTCAAAATCTGCATAGATGTTTAGAATGCTCCCTACATTCCTATATTTTTCTAAACAATTTTGTCTGATTCCACTAGGGTTCACAGGCTATAATTAATTTTTTTTAATTAATTTATTTATTTTTGGCTGCATTGGGTCTTCGTTGCTGCATGCGGGCTTTCTCTAGTTGCGGCGAGTAGGGGCTACTCTTCGTTGCGGTGCGCGGGCTTCTCATCGCGGTGGCTTCTCTTGTTGTGGAGCACAGGCTCAGTAGCTGTGGCTTGCAGGCTCTAGAGTACAGGCTCATTAGTTGTGGTGCACAGGCTTAGTTGGTCTGCAGCATGTGGGATCTTCCCGGACCAGGGCTTGAACCCGTGTCCCCTGCATTGGCAGGCGAATTCTTAACCACTGCGCCACCAGGGAAGTCCCCAGGCTGTAATTAATTTAACCATTTGACAGACTTCCTCAGTATTCTTCAGAAAGAATTGATAGATTGTTCACCTCTTTGACTTAGAGCAGAATTGTTTTAAAATTGTGAGTGCCCTTTTAAAAGCCATGCCGTTGTTAAAGTCACCAGTGACTGACCCCATTAGAGCCCAGCTGATGCTAAGCTTTACAGTGGAAAATGGAATCTTACACCTTATAGCTGAAAAAGACTTGAGGAGATCAGCTGATTTAGCCACTCTTACCTTTAGATAAATAAAGTGTCATTATCCCTATTTTACTATAAAGGCCTTAAAATGCTGAAGCACTTGTGAAAAGCCATAAGGTTAACAGGTGGGAGAAAGGAAGAGGAGTTAAAAGAGGAATGGCAAATGTGCTGTGTGTACCACCGCTCCCCTATCCTGCACCCGTGGCAGACGTCACTGATTTACCCCAGCACTCTTTCCTGATGAGCTTGATCCTGACTTAATCTTTCTCAGCTCAACAAACCAGACTCGATATGAAACTATGCTCAACAAACCAGACTCGATATGAAACTATTTCCCACTCTCTTGGATAGAACCTAGATATCTAGCATCCTAGTGAGGTGTGCTTTCTACTCTTCCACACTCCTTTTTGAAAGAATTATTCCTTTAATAAAGTTGATGTTTTCAAAAGCAGGTATAGTCCTGATTTCCTGGAAACAAAGAAGACACCAACAACATAGCTGACAAACGCAGAGCTTATTCTGGCTCAGAAAGAAGATAGGCCAGGTTTGCCTGGGCCTTCCGCTGTGAGTCATCAGAGAGGCTGACCGTCTCTGACCGTGCTGGGATTTTATTATTACTCGCGGGGCATGTTCTTCACCAGGTCCTGTTAGAGACACCTGTGCTTGTGGGCGTGCTGCTCGGCCTACTTCATGCCGACTCATTAGAAGATCAGTTCCAGATTCTGATGACGATATTAAGCCAGGCAGTAAATTTTGTGCTGTCTTCCCTAAGAGGGAAACTTTTTAAAGAAACATGCTGTAGTGGAAAGAACATAAACGTTAGAGTCAGATGACCTGCTTAATTAAATCCTACCTCTTCTAGGAACTGTGGCCTTTGGGAAATTACATAATGTTTCTGAGACAGTTTTCTCATCTACATAAAAGGAGTAATAATTCCTAGAGCTGTTGAGAATTGAGGTCATGTCGTGTAATGCCTAGACTAGCACAGAGTACAGAGAAAGTGGTCAGGGGATGTTCTTTGTCTTCCCCTCTCTTTACAGTAATAGACCTTTCAGGTGTTCCTTAACTAAGTCCTGTGGCTAATTGGATAGGCAGCAGGAGTCTTCTGCTGTCAGCATTTGGGGGCACAAGATTTTTTTTAAAAACCCTGGGTCTGAGTCTCTTCTATGAATTGTATGCCATTCCCAAGAGGATTTTATTGTAAATACCACTAGTACTGCTGTTGATGTTAGTACACAGAGTTGGCAACGACATAGTTAAGAAAAAGAGACCCATCTAGAATTGCCTAATAAACACTGAAATCAGTTTCCAGAGGAACTTTGCTGGCTGATCTGCTCTCTTATCCAGGAACGTCTCCGAGGATTGAGAACTGAGGTCCAAGGGAGCCAGACTAGCGCTGAATTAACAGTATCCTTACAACAGATAAAACCCTCAGGCTCTCAAAGGGGAAGAGATGGTATTTATGCAGCCATATCATGGCTTTACAGGCTTACCTTCTCAACATTGTTTATTAACTAGAATCATTTTGGCAAGAGGCTGATGCACTGGGACAAGGAGAGCAAACGCTTCTAAGTTCAAATGCTGTGTAGTCTGTTGCCTGGTGATTGAATAACACTCAGGGCTGCTGAGGGATCATCATATATCACTTAATGGCAGAGAGTAAACAGGACCAGGCATTATCAAAAAAGCTTTCTTACATGTTTCATCTCAGTTGGAATTCAGCCTTCTTCCCAACACTGTCTGGCACCAGCTTTGTTCCTAAGGTATTGATCTCAGAGCTTGAGGCCCCCTGGGTCAATGAGATGGAAATGCACTAAGGATTTAATGTCACTGGCAGAGCCCAGGCTGGCCTTTCAAAGAAACTGGCTGTAATTGCTTTCCATTGTAGGCGAGTCTGATTAGCAGGACTCTCTCCAGGCAGGGTTTGCCTTTGTGGCTTCAGCCTCTACTTCCTGTACATTGTTCCCCACTCTGTTCTCCACTTTATCTCCAGCTTCTCTCTAGAACATCTAATGTGGTTCAGTAGACCAGGGAAGACTAACTCAGTGCCTCTGAAGTCACATTATGTAGGCCAGTGCCTGACGTGCATAACTCTGTGTAAGGAGAACTTTCAGAAGCTACAGAACATCTCTTCTAGTCCGTCTTCCTGGGCTTTCAACACTCACGTCTTCACCCTGAACTTACTGACCTTATTAGGGAATTAGACACAGATGAGACTATTCTACTGAAGCCAAAAAGTAGTTGACCTTCATCAGAAATAGGCCACCCAGGGTGGTACTTCTGCTAAGTGAAGAGAGTCAGTAATCTGAGGATGGCGCTAGAAAGAGGAAAAAGCAGAGCTGGAGGTCAGTGCAGCAGCTAAGATAGAGTTTTCCTTATTTTAAATATCAGACTTCCTGTTGTCCCAGAATCAGGGCAGACAATTGACATCCCAGAAAGAGTGACCTAAGGTTGCATACACGTCTGTCACAGAAAGAAGTGAGTTATAGGTACCTTTTCTTGGCTTGGTAACAGGGTAGAGTATTTGTATATATATGCATGTTGGTGTTTATCAAACTGTAAGTAAAGTATCACTGCAAAATCTTTTATTACATCAAAACTTCTAAGATTTTAGATGAACATTCTAGATAAAAGTTTGCCCCTTGAAGCACTCATAAGCCTTAGACCTCACCACCTTATTCTGCCTTCTGTTTCCCACTATTCATCACTGTCATATTCTGTCATACTCTGAAATTAATCTGTCTTATATGTTATTCGCTCGGCCACTGAGCTATCAGATTAACTCACTAATCTAATAAACTAATCTCTGTTGTTATGGTCATAACAGGGAAGTAGAAAACATTAAATGCAACTTGCGTATTTTAAGTAAAGCATTTAAGAGAAGTCACCAGCCTTTATAATCCAACCTATTAATGACTTTGATAGTTGAAATGTGAGGCTGATAGAGTAGACAGTTGGGGCCACCAGCCTTGTGGTGCTGTCCAATTACTGCCTAATATTTCTACATAGCTTTAGGCTAGCCCTGAATGAATCCCCACTCTTTTTTTTCCTGTTTCTTTCCTGTTATCTCTGTTTTCATGGTATTAGCCTCCCCTTCCCTAAGAACAGCTCTCAGATCAACATTTTGATGTGTATATACATGTAAGATTTTAACATAGAGATTCAAAGACTCAGCTGCCTTATTTTTAACTGTTTGAATAAAACGCAGGAAGCCTGTTGTAAACTTTAACGAGTCTTAAGCTGTAGACCCTAATGAGGTTTGATTTGGAAGCCTAATTTGAGCTGGCCTGATTTCCTCAAACTAAGAGAAGCAAATTTATAGTGGGTGGAAAAGGGAAAAGGCTACACAAGTCCTGACTGTACCTGTGGGGACAGTTGAGTACTTACTCGATTCCTCGTGGCCAGAGTTGATATCTTACAATAAATGTTCTTTAAGATTTTTCTTAATTATTTTGGCCATGTTAGCAAATTACACAGTGGAGACTGGGTGCTCCAAAATCCATGTCACAAAGCAGTGTGTCAGAGAAGAAGCAGTTTGTCAAAGGGAGAAAAAAAAAAAAAAAAGAGGCCATTCTCCCTATAAAGGAAAACTAATTCTGTGTCAGGAACTTGTACAGCCTGGCTTCTTAAAGAATACATAAGTCTGAAATGACCACAAAATGGTGAGTTGCAGGGTTGTGGTGGTTTTATTTGTTTTTTTAATCCAAACAGGAGCCTCCAGGCAGGACGACACTTAACCTTACCCTCACGGAAGCACGAACTTGAGGTTACTGTTCCTCAGCCATTGCGGGCTCCCACCAACAACCCCTTGAACTGGCAGATGGATTCTGCTTTCTAAAAGCATTAGGAAAGAATTCAGCAAAGTGATAGATCATGCGAAGAAAAAAAAAAGGCTTGTGGAACTAAGTCAGCCTTTAGGAGGTTTGGAAGAGTTAATGCAGAGAGAAGAGAGGTGTACCAAACACCTTTTGCTAGTACATGTCCCTTAGTAGATGACCTTACCTGCCTAGAAATATTAGCTCTCTAATCTCTGTTCTGGGTCCAGATCTGCTTCACTTCTAATTCTTTTTCTACCACTAAGGGGAAGTCAGTCTTCTGGTGTCATGATTTTGGATATGTGATTTTCATGGAGAGATTTCATTAATCTATAATAATTGGGGGGATTTGTCTAATTTGCCATAAATATTTTGTCCTTATTATCTAAACCATTTTCTAACTCCCTGTTGGCATCAAGAATAAATTTGAGACTCAAAATAATAATGGAATATCTATTATTCTAGTGACCCAGGGTCATGGTTTTGTAATATAATGCAAGGGAGATATTACATGAAATCTAATATATATCTGGGAATATGTCCAGTTTCCCCAGGCATGATGTCCTTAAACTTCACAAATTTGTTCCTCTCAGCATAAATCATGGAACCCACATCTATCAGTCAAATAGGTAAATTGTCCCCATTGTTAAAACTCTCATGCCTTCAAAGATGGACAGCTATAACATATTTTTTTCCTTTTCCAAGTCCAAAATTAAGTTTGCAGAAAGCTGGTAATCAGAATTCTTCTCCACACCTATTTAAAACTGAGAACTACTTATTTTTACTGTCATAAAAACTCATGTGAAGTTTGCTAAGTTAATAAACATACAGAGAAGTAGTTCTGCTTATAAGATGGAGAGAGAGCATCATTTTATGACTTGGCAGGCATGCAGAAGAGTCAACTAACGAAAACACAGAAGGGCTCGTCCTCTCCTGTATTTGATTTTGCTACAAGCATAATATTGCTTTATTTCTTTAAATTATATATATATATTGCTTTTTTAAGGTGTAGCAAATACGGGTTAAAGCAACTTCCCATAAGAAGTAGAGCAGGGAAATTTTAAGGGAAATTTTTGGTACTGAGAGTAGCGTAGGAAATAGAGGCTAATTTGTCCTGTTAATGAGTCTCTGAAGCAACACTGGCTGAATGAAAAGATGGGAATCCCACAGGCTTTCCTAGATTGTCAGACCAAGATTCATGGCACAGCAATCAGAAGGAGTTACTGCCAGCTTAGTGGGATATGACAGCACATTTTCTTTTTTTGTGAGCGGAGCAACTTACTCAGCTGTCTCTAGACTTTCAAAAGCAGCTGAATCTCCACATTTGGTAAAATCAACACTAATAGCCTTCTATTCACTCAACCGTAAGAACCCACAGCTGTGAGACATGTGTTCACTATAGCCATCAGCATACCCACTTGGTTCTACCACCCAAATTTTACTTGTAAGTATCCACTTATTTCCACCTCTACTGACCACACCCTGTGTAACGTCCTCCTGAAAATCCTGCAATGGCTTCTTGTTGTGATTAGAATAAATCAAAGCCAGATCCTTCAAAGCCCTGTATTACAAAGATAGCTTCTGCCTACTCTCTCTAATTAAGTTCATTTGTTCTCCCTCTTATTCACAATTTTCTGGTCATAAATGGTCATCTACCAGTTCCTAGAACTTGCTAAGCTCTTTTCCACCCCTGGCTCTTTGCACTTAATAGTTCGCTCCATCTGGAGCTCACTTTCCCTCATCACATGGCAAGATCTCTCACTCCTTCAGGTCTCAGCCTAATGGCCACCTCCTAAGACTTCCACGTGTCACCTTATCTAAGAAAGTCCTTCCTGGCTTTAACATAGCAACCTTCTGACTTTCTAGTCTTTTATTAATTTATTGTCTGTGAATACTTGTTTATTGTCCACTTTCCCGTCTAGAATGTGAGTGAGCTCCATGAGGACAGGAACCTTCCTATCACGCTCACCTTGGTCTTCCTAATGATTAATAGAGTGGCTGGCACACAGTCAGCACTCAGCAAATATTTTGTTAGATAATGAATTAATGAGTGAACAAAGAAGTGGTCAGTGGTACTAACTTGAAGCTTGCAACTGGAAGTATTTGAGAAACTCTTCCCACAGTTAAGTAGTTTCGTTTGTTCTGCTCCTGCACGTCAGTGGAAAGTGAAGGCATGCATTTCAGCACGCACCCAGTGAACATTTGTTAGGTGACATATTCAAGGCTCTGTGTTAAGCACTGCAGCAGATACAAATACAAGTAAGATAGATCTGTCTACCATGACTTACAGGATAGCGGTTTTAACAGACATATTTATAACCAGCTATAATTTAAGGCCGAGTGCTGTGCTGGAGGTACAAAGAAAGAGCTGAGGAACGTGGAGGAGGAAGAAGTGATCCATCTTCCTGTGCCTGTTGTTGGCGTTTCAAACGGTGGCAGTTCAGTGGCGTCACAGCTCTGCTGCCTCGTGAAGCCCTGCAACTGCCTAAAGGCTTCACTGGCACAGCAGAGGCAGACAGCGTCCGTTCTCCTAGGGCCAGTGATGCATTAACAGAACAGAAGCGCAGGAGGAAACTGTGAGGCATAGCGGGAGAAAGCAGCAAATTTCTATCCAAGTTCTATGTTTAAAAAGAAATTATGCTGTTCCACCCATTTCTACAAAGGTACATCTTGGGCACACTTTACTTATAGTCTCCTCCTTATCGTTAACGCTTCCATCTCTGCGTTGAATATGAAACAGTAAGACAAGCTGACTAGAAATGTATTTTGTATTCCGGTTCCACGAGAAAGCCACGAAAAGAACATGCCAAAGCAGTTACTAACTGAAAAGCTGAAGATAGAGGCGAGCATTTTTGTAAAGATGTGGGTGTCATTTGCAACAAGCAGACTATAAGGCAGCAACCACCAAAGTTTAACTGCAGGCAGGGTTTTTAAGATGAGAGATGAAAAAGATCA
This sequence comes from Balaenoptera ricei, assembly GCF_028023285.1. Lineage (NCBI taxonomy): Eukaryota > Metazoa > Chordata > Mammalia > Artiodactyla > Balaenopteridae > Balaenoptera > Balaenoptera ricei. The sequence continues at coordinate 15,414,350 of NC_082658.1, read as the reverse complement.
GGATTGTCAGTGTATGGTCAGTATTTGAGTCGTGGTCACACTCATTTCACAGTTGATCCGTGGCAACAGAGATGCCTGCTAATTCAGGGTTGAATTGGGTAGTGCATTAGACAGTGGATCTGGAAGTCCTTGTGTTGCTCTTCCACGCACGCATCTGCGTGGCATTTATTCATGCATGAAACATTTATTGAACTTTTACTCTACGCCAAGGACTCTGCTAGGTACTAGAGAAACTTAGGTGACTAAGACACCCCCAACACTAGAGCCATGACCTTCTAGAGGAACGCCAGACACATAGCAACCAATGACAGTGCCATAGTACTGAGTAGCAGAGGGACCTAGACAAAGAGAAAATACTTTGCAGAGTAAGTGACAGTCGAGTTCAGCCTTGAAGGATGAGTTGATTCCGTTTAGCAGCATTGGCACAGGAGAGCGCTGGAAGCAGGCTAGAAAACATAATGGCAGGGACAAAAACTAGTTTGAAGACATGAAGTGCCCTTGGGGAATTGTGAGAAGCCATAATTAGAAAATAAGACTTAGGGTCAGAGAGAATGATAGGAAGTGTCACTAGGCAAAAAGTCTTGAATGCCAGGTGTAAGGCTTTACAGTTTATTCTGTAGGTAACAGGGAGTCTATAATTTTGTGAGAAGGCGGAGACAATGATCAGGTAACTCTGATAATGTGCAAAATAGCTCTGACAAGTAGCATGTGGAAGATGGGTTGAAGAAGAGGAGAGACTGCAGGTCAGGATACTAGTTATGAGGTTTAGAGCAGTAGTCTAGGTGAGAAGTACTAAGGCCTGTAATGTGAGAACAGAGAGCAAGGTAGACATTTTGGAGATACTCAGAAGCACTTGGTCTTTTTTTGTGTGTATGGGAGGTTAGGGTGGAGGGATCAAAAATGACTTCAGAACTTATCTTGAATGATGGAAAATAGTGAAGCTACTGACCAGCATAGAACATTCTGAAAGGAGGAAGGGTTCTAGCATGAACAAAGGCAGGAGGAAGAACAGGCTTATGGGGAGAGGTGAAATCCTATTTTTGGCATGTTTATAATGAATTGCCTCCAAGGGAAGATGAACAAATATATATAGAAATGTGACCTTGGAAAACAGGAAAAGAGAAAGTTGAAGGCATGAGGTTATGGACTGCAGAGTTATCAGCAAATAACTGACAGTAGAAGCCATAGAACTTAACAAGATCATCCAGGTTAAGAGTATAAAGCAGGAAGTTTGGAAGCATGAAAACAGAACAGGTGTATTTTTTTATTGACATATATTTGTTTTACAGTGATGTGTTAGTTTCTCCTGTACAGCAAAGTGATCTATATATATATATATATACACACACACACACACACACACACTCACACACACATTCTTTTTTTTTGTATTCTTTTCCATTATGGTTTATCATAGGACATTGAATATATTTCCCTGTGCTATAACAGTAATACCTTGTTGTTCATCCATTCTATACATAATAGTTTACATCTGCTAACCCCAGCCTCCCACTCCATCCCTCTCTCAACCCTTTCCCCCTTGGCAACCACAAGTCTGTTCTCTATGTCTGTGAGTCTATTTCTGTTTTGTAAATAGGTTCATATCAGAGTAGGTGTATTTAAATGCTAGAAGAAAATGGTGAGCCAAATAATAATTTACAAGAGTAATATTAGAGAAACAAGAGAAAGTAAGGTCATGGAAATCAAAGGAGAAGATTTTTCCTGGTTAGGTCTGAAGTAATGAATATAATTTCTGCCTGTATTCCATTAGCCAGAACTGTCAAGTGACCCCACTTGAATGTGAATGCAAGGTCCCTGGCAAAGTAACTGCTTCCCAACAACTCTCGACTGTGGATGGGAGCACAGACCTTTTGCAGACAGATACCCTTCTCTGCCCCATAATTCTAATCTCACTAGGTCTCCCTAAATAATTCCCCACAAGCACCTCTATAATATAAAGACATTCCACAGCAGCACATGTTATTTCAGCCCACATTATAAGATAGCTAGGATAGGCTTTAGGTTGTAAGCAGTTCCTCACCAGCTGGCTGTCCCTGTACCACTTTATCACATCTGAGCACCACATAGAAGAATATCAGAACACTTAAGTGTTATTTCTCTGAAACACTAAAGTGTTGTATATCAAGTTTGTCATCACCAGAGCTGATGAAATCTATGTGACTACACATTAGTGACTCTGGCTAGAACAATGGAGAAAACATCCATGCTGGAAATATTTGAGTCCACTTGTTAGCGTGTTTCAGTACTACAAATAGAAACTTTAAGATTAACTATCTCCCTTGGGTGCTAAGTGAAAATCTATTAGAAAAACATAGTACCATTGTATATTTTGTGTATAACAACTGTTATGCAACTTCCAAACAGGTAAATGGGCGGAGGGTAGGGATGCCCTAGAGGGTAGTCTTGCCTTAGAAAGAGATTTTGTCTGAAAGATTCCGTACTTCTGAACTCCTGAGGTACAGGGGCATCAGGTAAGGGCAGCTCCTCACTGTCTTATAACCTACAGTTGTCCAAGGGTGAGTATCGCTTGTCTCCAGTAATCCTTATCGAGGGGCTGCTGATGCCTACAGATGGAATGGAGGTTGGATCTACCCTCTGTTATTCTGGATACACCCTTCCCTGCCTTTTGTCAGGAGAGGGGAGAGAGGACAGTTCTGGGGAGAAGAATCTTTAACTCTGACATGTGATTGATTCTCTCCTAAAATATCGCAAAGCAAATATATCTTGAATGTAAGGTTTATATCCTCCTGAAAACCTCTGATCTACATGAAAGGTTCATATTCCTCCTGTTAGCTTAACTTTTACCTTATTTCTTAGGGACTGGTTAGCTCTGTCCTTATCCCCACTCTCTGCCTGAAGTTACACTACCAAGTTTTCCTGCAGTGACTAACAGTGAATGACATCCATCCCCAGTCATTTTTCCCTGATCCATGGATTTCCTTTCTGGCTGTAAAAGTAGTGAGGTTAGGTGTGGAGGGGCAAAGATTGGAGTTAAGGATAGGGTACTGCATTTCACCCTGCTGCATACGTTAAAGATTAAAGTTCTGTTTGAGCACACAGTCATCTTCTAATATGTTTAAAGTCTTTTATGGTTAACGTTCATTCCTTTAGTCCAGCAGTGTGCTAGTTACTATGGAGGATATAAAAGAAATATAAAATACATTTTACTTAATATCTGTCACTTAATTCTCACCACAGTCCTGAGAGATAGGTGTTACTATCCCTGTCTTACAGAGAAGTTCGAAAGCTTATTCAAGGCTATAAAGCTTGTAAGTGACAGAACTGGGATTTGACTTTCTTTCAGGGATGGAGTCCGCAGGGTGACTGAATCACAAGGTGACCTCATTATATAAGCTATGTGGAAATACTTCTTCTGCCCTCACCGCTGCCACCCCCCCCCATTGGTCATTATAACCACATATGAACCCACATTAATGTTGATTTTGATCACCATCATCCTTAATTATAGGGGAAAACATAGTTGTGTTCAGTCATGCGTAAAAAGTCACAGTGACTAGGGCTGTCTCTATTTCTTAACTACGCTCTCCCAAAATGCTAATCGAAAAATGTCAAAATTAACAGTTGCTGATTTTAATTGTAAGAATCCAGATTGTACACTGTAAAAATGAACATACTGTTCTTTACATTGGTCAACTTTTTCATACAAATTTGCCCAGAAATAAAAACCAGTTCCTAATCTTGTCAGTGTGGCAGTGGAACGAGGTTTCAGAAGACCTTGGGTTCTCATCTCATCTCTTTTACGTCTGAGCAGCGTGAGCTAGGATCTGTCCTTCAATCTTCCTGAGTTTCAGTCAATTTTCTACCGTATTAGGAGTAATATTCACTCCTGTGCCTGTAGTATAGGTGTACGGGAGAATATAAGTGTTGTAGTATTTCGAAAGCCATAAGGTAGTTTACAAATGTAAGGGGTTATTATTCATTCATTCTGCAGCTATTTACTCCTATTAGCAGGTTGTACATATGTGAAAAAACGTAGCTTCCGTCCTCAGTACAGTCTAGTGGGAAGACCGACGTGCAGACAGAGAGAGAGTGCTGCAGTTGGTGCAGTGATGGGGACGTGTACCAGGTAAGACAGAGCCTAAAGGAAAGAATCGCTGAGTCCATCTAGGGGCACCAGGGAAGGCTTCACAGAGGAGATGGTGTGGACTGAGACTTGAAGAATGAGAAGTAGTTTGCCTGATGAACTAAACGCAGAAGAGAATTCCAGGCAGAGGGAAAGCATGTTTGAAACTCTAGAATAAGTTACTCTGTCTGGAATTAGAAGTACCAGGTAAGGAGGTAAAGACACAGACAGATAGATAAGGGACAAATTATGGAGAGCCTTTGAATACCATGCTAAGGAGTTTAGATTATGTACAGGAGGAAATATAAAGCCACTGAAGAATTTTGAGGTGAATTTTGATCAGGTTTCTGTGTGGGCCAGGAAGGAGGCAGTGGAGAGAATGAGTGGATTGCAATTATCCAAGAGAGACGATGCAAAGGGGGGAGAAAAACAGCAGCTGATGTTATGCCTGAGTGACTGGAAGTATTTTTTAAAAATAAAGAACTCTTAAGGGGATTTGGTTTTAAGGGAAGACTTCAGCTTCAAACAGCATCGTTTGGCAGGTCATTTGGAGGAAGAGGGATCAGCGGGCAGCTAGAGAAGCAAAGGAAATCTCAGTGCTGGAGATGCTGTTGCAGTGAGAGCTGAAGCCAGGAGTCGAGGGGAGGGCTGCCTACGAAAGAAGAGTGAATGGGGAATAGAGCAAAGAAGTTAACGTAACCGAAGGAAAGGAAAAGTGCCAAGGTAGTGTCACAGATGTCAAGAAAAGAGACAGTTTCAAGGAAAATAGTCCATAAGACTTAAAGCTGGAGGGAGAAAATAAAAAGAAAGAAAAAGATCAAAGGCTAAAAGAAAACCAATTAAGAGGCTCCTGGTGATCTTAGAGAATGGTGATGCTAGGAGTCAAAAGGAATAAGGTTTGGCTTCAGTGCCTCCCTGTTGCCTGTGGTGTTGAATACTGACTCCTCAGCCCAGAATCTTAACTTTCCTGGGAAGCCAAAGCAGTTGACTTGTTTCTCCCCATACATTCTCTGGGATTGTAAAAATTTGCCTTTATATGTTCATTCATTCTGTTCCCTCCATCTTCTACGCCTTTCCCCACTTTCCTATTTTCCTACCTATCAGCATCACACTCAAACTTCCAGGACCCAGAGACAAAGGATTTCTCTTCCAGGAAGACTTTCAATTCCCTCTCTCTCCTCTGAATCACTGTTACATTTAATTTCAGGAACTCAGTAGCAGTCAAGAGGTTCAGAGCACAAGCTTGGTTTTCAGATAGACCTGGGATGGAATCTGGGTTCTGTCACTTACTGTGCTGTCTTGGTGGAGTCACTTCCCCTCTCTAATTTTTATATTTAATATCTGTAAAATGGGGATAATGATATTTACTTCTTTGTGTTGTTGTGGGGAGTAAATGAAATGATGTATATGAAACAGCATATTGCCTGGTCCATGTTTATTCTCAGAAATGGACTCATAGTAATGTATTTTATATTTGTTTCTTTGTAGCACATACCACAATCAGTGCCCACTCTCCTCCATCCACTACTCCAGCCGGAATGCTAGCTCCTTGCAAACTCATCTTTGTATCATTGTCTGGTAAATTGCATCATGGACTTTAATTATTTGTTCTTTCTTGTAGCCAAGCCCTTGGTCATGTGACTTTGCAGGGACTTGTTTTGGTTAACACTTGCCATCTTCAATGAGAGGGATGTAAACAAAAAATTCAAAGTGTTATATTTGAAATTTATAACCCTAAATAAGTATAAAAGAAAGTTAAATAAATGTTCAAATGTTTTATTCTTAAAAAAAAAAATAAGGTTTGGGAGTGAGCAAATAATAAGAAAAATAGAAATAAATGTAGACAACTCCACATATAGGCACATTCAGACTATGGATTAGCCAGTGACATCATATTTTGTCAGAACAGTAAGGTACAGGGGAGAGACCTTCAAGATGGCAGACAAGTAAGATATGGAGATCACCTTCCTCCCCACAAATACATCAAAAATACATCTACATGTGTAACAACTCCTAAAGAACACCTACTGAACGCTGGCAGAAGACCTCAGACTTCCCAAAAGACGCCCTCAGGTGACCTACACGCAGAGGTGGGGCCAAATCCAAAGCTGAACCCCAGGAGCTATGTGAACAAAGAAGAGAAAAGTAAATCTCTCCATGCAGCCTCAGGAGCAGCAGATTAAATCTCCACAATCAACTTGATGTACCCTGCATCTGTGGAATACCTGAATAGACAATGAATCATCCCAAAATTGAGGCAGTGGACTTTGGGAGCAACTGTAGACTTGGCGTTTGCTTTCTGCATCTAATTTGTTTTCTAGTTTTATATTTATCTTAGTTTAGTATTTACAGCTGATTATCATTGGCAGATTTGTTTATTGATTTGGTTGCTTTCTTCCTTTTTTTTATATATATTTTTTTTTTTCCTTTTTCTCTTTTTGTGAGTGTGTATGTGTATGCTTCTTTGCGTGATTTTTTCTGTATAGCTTTCTTTTACCATTTGTGCTAGGGTTCTGTCCGTGTTTTTTTGTTTGTTTGTTTTTGTAAGTATAGTTTTTAGCACTTGTTATCATTGGTGGATTTGTTTTTTGGTTTCGTTGCTATCTTCTTTTTTATTACTTTATTTTTAATATTTTTTTATTTTAATAACTTTATTTTATTTATTTTCCTTTTTTTTTCTTCTGAGCCAAGTGGCTGACAGGGTCTTGGTTCTCTGCCCAGGTGTCAGGCCTGAGCCTCTGAGGTGGGAGAGCTGAGTTCAGGACATTGGTCCACCAGAAGCCTCCTGGCCCCTCGTAATATCAATTGGCGAGAGCTCTCCCAGAGATCTCGATCTCAACGCTAAGACCCAGCTCCACACAACGACCAGCAAGCTACAGTACTGGACACCCTATGCCAAACAATTAGCAAGACAGGAACACAACCCCACCCATTAGCAGAGAGCCTGCCTAAAATCATAGTAAGTTCATAGATACCCCAAAACACACCACCAGACGTGGACCTGCCCACCAGAAAGACAAGATCCAGCCTCATCCCCCAGAACACAGGCGCTAGTCCACTCCACCAGAAAGCCTACACAACCCACTGAACCAACCTTACCCACAGGAGGCAGACACCAAAAACAACGGGAACTACGAACCTGCAGCCTGTGAAAAGGAGACCCCAAACACACTAAGTTAAGCAAAATGAGAAGACAGAGAAATATGCGGCAGATGAAGGAGCAAAGTAAAAACCCACCAGACCAAACAAATGAAGAGGAAATAGGCAGTCTACCTGAAAAAGAATTCAGAGTAATGATAGTGAAGATGATCCAAAATCTCGGAAATAGAATGGAGAAAATACAAGAAACATTTAACAAGGACCTAGAAGAACTAAAGAGCAAACAAACAGTGATGAACAACACAATAAATGAAATTAAAAATTCTCTAGAAGGAATCAATAGCAGAATAACTGAGGCAGAAGAATGGATAAGTGACCTGGAAGATAAAATAGTGGGAATAACTACGAAAGAGCAGAATAAAGAAAAAAGGATGAAAAGAATTGAGGACAGTCTCAGAGACCTCTGAGACAACATTAAATGAACCAATATTTGCATTATAGGGGTCCCAGAAGAAGAAGAGAAAAAGGGCCTGAGAAAATATTTGAAGAGATTATAGTTGAAAACTTCCCTAATATGGGAAAGGAAATAGTCAATCAAGTCCAGGAAGTGCAGAGAGTCCCATACAGGATAAATGCAAGGAGAAACACGCCAAGACACATAGTAATCAAACTATCAAAAATTAAATACAAAGAAAAAAATATTAAAAGCAGCAAGGGAAAAGCAACAAATAACATACAAGAGAATCCCCATATGATTAACAGCTGAACTTTCAGCAGAAACTCTGCAAGCCAGAAGGGAGTGGCAGGGCATAGTGATGAAAGTGAAAAACCTACAACCAAGATTACTCTACCCAGCAAGGATCTCATTCAGATTCGACAGAGAAATTAAAACCTTTACAGACAAGTAAAAGCTAAGAGAATTCAGCACCACCAAACCAGCTTTACAACAAATGCTAAAGGAACTTCTCTAGGCAGGAAACACAAGAGAAGGAAGAGACCTACAATAACAAACCCCAAACAATTAAGAAAATGGTAATAGGAACATACATATCAATAATTACCTTAAATGGAAATGGATTAAATGCTCCAACCAAAAGATATAGACTGGCTGAATGGATACAAAAACAAGACCCGTATATATGCTGTCTACAAGAGACCCGCTTCAGACCTGGGGGCACATACAGACTGAAAGTGAGGGGATGAAAAAAGATATTCCATGCAAATGGACATCAAAAGAAAGCTGGAGCAGCAGTTCTCATATCAGACAAAATAAACTTTAAAATAAAGACTATTACAAGAGACAAAGAAAGACACTACATAATGATCAAGGGATCAATCCAAGAAGAAGATATAACAATCGTAAATATTTATACACCCAACATAGGAGCACCTCAATACATAAGGCAAATGCTAACAGCCATAAAAGAGGAAATTGACAGTAGCACAGGCATAATAGGGGACTTTAACACCCCACTTTCACCACTGGACAGATCATCCAAAATGAAAATAAATAAGGAAACACAACCTTTAAATGACACATTCAACAAGATGGACGTAATTGATATTTAGAGGACATTCCATCCAAAAACAACAGAATACACTTCTCAAGTGCTCATGGACCATTCTCCAGGATCATATCTTGGGTCACAAATCAAGCCTTGGTAAATTTAAGAAATTTGAAATTGTATCAAGTATCTTTTCTGACCACAACACTATAGGACTAGATATCAATTACAGGGGAAAAAACCTGTAAAAAATACAAACACATGGAGGCTAAACAATGCGTTAGTAAATAACCAATAGGTCACTGAAGAAATCAAAGAGGAAATCAAAAAATACCTAGAGACAAATGACCACAAAAACATGACGACCCACAACCTATGGGATGCAGCAAAAGCAGTTTTAAGAGGGAAGTTTATAGCAATACAATCCTACCTCAAGAAACAAGAAACATCTCAAATAAACTAACCTTACACCTAAAGCAATTAGAGAAAGAAGAACAAAAACACCTCAAACTTAGCAGAAGGAAAGAAATCATAAAGATGAGATCAGAAATAAATGAAAAAGAAATGAAGGAAACGATAGCCAAGATCAGTAAAACTAAAAGCTGGCTCTTTGAGAAGATAAACAAAATTGATAAACCATTAGCCAGACTCATCAAGAAAAAAAGGGAAAAGACTCAAATAGAATTAGAACTGAAAAAGGAGAAGTAACAACTGCCACTGCAGAAATGCAAAGGATCATGAGAAATTACTACAAGCAACTGTATGCCAATAAAATGGACAACCTGGAAGACATGGACAAATTCTTAGAAAAGCACAACTTTCCGAGACTGAACCAGGAAGAAATAGAAAATATAAACAGACCAATCACAAGCACTGAAATTGAAACTGTGATTAAAAATCTTCCAACAAACCAAAGCCCAGGACCAGATGGCTTCCCAGGCGAATTCTATCAAACATTTAGGGAAGAGCTAACACCTATCCTTCTCAAACTCTTCCAAAATATAGCAGAGGAAGGAAGACTCCCAAAGTCATTCTGTGAGACCACCATCACCGTGATACCAAAACCAGACAGAGATGTCACAAAAAGAGAAAACTACAGGCCAATATCACTGATGAACATAGATGCAAAAATGCTCAACAAAATACTAGCAAACAGAATCCAACAGCACATTAAAAGGATCATACACCTTGATCAAGTGGGGTTTATCGCAGGAATGCAAGGATTCTTCAGTATACACAAATCAATCAATGTGATACACCATATTAACAAATTGAAGGAGAAGAACCATGTGATCATCTCAATAGATGCAGAAAAAGCTTTTGACAAAATTCAACACCCATTTATGATAAAAACCCTCCAGAAAGTAGGCATATAGGGAACTTACCTCAACATAATGAAGGCCATATATGACAAGCCCACAGCCAGCATCGTTCTCAATGGTGAAAAACTGAAACCATTTCCACTAAGATCAGGAACAAGACAAGGTTGCCTACTCTCACCACTGGTATTCAACATAGTTTTGGAAGTTTTAGCCACAGCAATCAGAGAAGAAAAAGAAATAAAAGGAATCCAAATCGGAAAAGAAGAAGTAAAACTGTCACTGTTTGCAGATAACATGATACTATACATAGGGAATCCTAAAGATGCTACCAGAAAACTACTAGAGCTAATCAATGAATTTGGTAGAGTACCAGGATACGAAATGAATGCACAGAAATCTCTTGCATTCCTATACACTAATGATGAAAAATCTGGAAGAGATATTAAAGAAGCACTCCCATTTACCATTGCAACAAAAAGAATAAAATACCTAGGAATAAACCTACCTAAGGAGACAAAAGACCTGTATGCAGAAAACTATAAGACACTGATGAAATAAATTAAAGATGATAGAAACAGATGGTGAGATATACCATGTTCTTGGATTGGAAGAATCAACACTGTGAAAATGACTCTACTACCCAAAGCAATCTACAGATTCAATGCAATCCCTATCAAACTACCAATGGCATTTTTCACAGAACTACAACAAAAAATTCACAATTTGTATGGAAACACAAAAGATCCTGAATAGCCAAAGCAATCTTGAGAAAGAAAAACCGAGCTGGAGGAATCAGGCTTCCTGACTTCAGACTATACTACAAAGTTACATTCATCAAGACAGTATGGTACTGGCACGGAAACAGAAATATAGATCAATGGAACAGGATAGAAAGCCCAGAGATAAACCCATTCACATATGGTCACCTTATCTTTGATAAAGGAGGCAGGAATATACAGTGGAGAAAAGACAGCCTTTTCAATAAGTGGTCCTGGGAAAACTGGACAGCTACATGCAGAAGAATGAAATTAGAACACTCCCTAACACCATACACAAAAATAAACTCAAAATGGATTAAAGACCTAGATGTAAGGCCAGACACTATAAAACTCTTAGAAAAAACATAGGCAGAACACTTCTGTGACATAAATCACAGCAAGATCCTTTTTGACCCACCTGCTAGAGAAATGGAAACAAAAATAAACAAATGGGACCTAATGAAACTTAAAAGCTTTTGCACAGCAAAGGAAACCATAAGATGAAAAGACAACCCTCAGAATGAGAGAAAATATTTGCAAATGAAGCAACTGACAAAGGATTAATCCCCAAAATATACAAGCAGCTCATGCAGCTCAATGTCAAAAAAACAAACAACCCAATCCAAAAATGGGCAGAAAACCTAAGACATTTCTCCAAAGAAGATATACAGATTGCCAACAAACACATGAAAGGTTGGTCAACATCACTAATCATTAGAGAAATGCAAATCAAAACTACAATGAGGTATCACCTCACACCTGTCAGAATGGCCATCATCAAAAAATCTACAAACAATAACTGCTGGAGAGGGTGTGGAGAAAAGGGAACCCTCTTGCACTGTTGGTGGGAGTGTAAATTGATACAGCCACTATGGAGAACAGTATGGAGGTTCCTTAAAAAACTAAAAATAGAACTACCATACGACCCAGCAATCCCACTACTGGGCATATACCCTGAGAAAACCATAATTCAGAAAGAGTCATGTACCACAATGTTCATTGCAGCACTATCTACAATAGCCAGGACATGGAAGCAACCTAAGTGTCCATCGACAGATGAATGGATAAAGAAGATGTGGCACATATATACAATGGAATATTACTCAGCCATGAAAAGAAACGAAATTGAGTTATTTGTAGTGAGGTGGATGGACCTAGAGACTGTCATACAGAGTGGAGTAAGTCAGAAAGAGAAAAACAAATACCATATGCTAACACATATATATGGAATCTTAAAAAAAAAAAAAAAAGGTTCTGCTGAGCCTAAGGGCAGGACAGGAATAAAGACACAGACATAGAGAATGGACTTGAGGACACAGGAAGCGAGAAGGGTAAGCTGAGACGAAGTGAGAGAGTGGCATGGACATATATACACTACCAAATGTAAAACAGATAGCTAGTGGAAAGCAGCCGCATAGCACAGGGAGATCAGCTCAGTGCTTTGTGACCACCTGGGTGGGGGGGAGGGAGACACAAGAGGTAGGAGAAATGGGGATATATGTATATGTATAGCTGATTCACTTTGTTATACAACAGAAACTGACACATCAGTGTAAGGCAATTATATTCCAATAAAGATGTTAAAAAAAAAAAAAAGAATAGTAAGGTACAAATGGAAATGCCAGCATGTAATGGAAATTGCTATTTTACCTTTTGTGTCCTCAACACCATAAGCTTTGAGTCCGGTGAACTGATCAGAATCATTCTTTTATGAATAACGTAATATGCTTGTATCCAAAAATAAATATACTATTGTTGTCACCTTCATCTTTTCCTTGACCCATATGGCTTGCTGTTTCTCCTCAGTGCCTGATCAACAATAACAAAAGCAAGCACTGTCCTCTGTAGCTGGCTGAAATGCATACTAGAGAGATGGAAGCATCTTCCCAGGGTATCCTAGTCACGGTAGTAAAGTAAATGCACTAGGGCAAGTCAGTTCTGTGTCTAACTGACAATTCATATCCTTGTCAGACATGAGCTTTATCCTTATTCCTCACCAGCATGGATTCTCATTAATGGCCTGAAGCATAAGTGGTGGATCGTATTCAGGAGTTCTAGTCACTATGAACAGCCATGGATGAGACACTTAATGTAATAATTCTTACACTAGGGAGGCTACAATAATTTCATTGTTAATAACTGGTTAGGATTTTGAGAACTTGAGATAGGGAGCTTTTATAAATGGTTCTCATTAACTTCTGTTAAAATAGCCTACCAACTACATTGGGCTTTCAAGGGATATATAAGAGTTCAGTAGCAATTTCTAGATTTTGTGAGTGTGAAACAACCCTGGGCTCATATCTTCAGATGACACTGATGATTCCATACAAGATACAGTTGTCTGAGACATTCTCTCAATTAAATAACTTTCTTTCCTTTATGGTTAGTCTTATCTGATCAAGTAAGATGACCTGGTATCCACTAGAATTCAGAAATTCTATGAAGCCGAAGGTTAGAACATGGTAGAATTTCTTTTTAAAGTTTTATAGGATGATTCCTACCTAAGATGGGAACTGTCCCATCCTCTGTTCTCCAAGTTCTTTACTGAAGCTTAAAAAAAAGGGAGGGAGGAAGGGAGGAAGGAAAGGAAGAAGGAAGGAAGGATATGTTTGTTTTTCAGACTTCAGTATTAGACATCTTCAAATATTAAACCTGGCAGAGTAACCAGTGTTAAATATGAGAGAAAATCATCCAGTAGACATTTGGGCCTCCTCTCAGCAAAGTGTCACCAACAAAAATTCACTTGCTGTTTTTCCTTCTGTTTGATTAATTCATTAGGCTTGAAACTGAGATAACAGTTTGATTTCCCTCCTCTATGACACTCCAAGTGAAAGGAGTAAAAGAGTTGTGTTGTCAGTAGCATAGAGAACTCTGCTGACACTATCCTGGTTGGGGAGTAGAGAGACGGTTCTAAGTGTCACAGTTCCTACAGACTACAGCAAATGTGGTAAGAAGGCACAGCCCAAAGGTGACCCAGTATCCTTTCTTTAATGTCCGATCTTGCTTCCAAAAAAAAAAATTTTTTTTAATAAATTTATTTATCTATTTATTTGTTTTATTTTTGGCTGTGTTGGGTCTTCGTTGCTGTGCACAGGCTTTCTCTAGTTGTGGCGAGCGGGGGCTACTCTTCATTGCGGTGCGCAGGCTTCTCACTGCGGTGGCTTCTCTTGTTGCGGAGCACAGGCTCTAGGCGTGCGGGCTTCAGTAGTTGTGGCATGTGAGCTCTAGAGCACATGCTCACTATTAGTAGTACACTGGCTTAGTTACTCTGTGGCATGTGGGATCTTCCCATACCAGGGCTCGAACCCGTGTCTCCTGCATTGGCAGGCAGATTCTTAACCACTGTGCCACCAGGGAAGCCCCCCAAAAAATTTTATTGAGAATTTTTATGTGCAATACACAATGTTTGGCACTGTGGAGAGTATAAACAATTCGGGATTTCTGTCCTAAATGTAAATAAAAATACACATACACAATCCTGCATGTATACACATACCTTACATGCATATATATACATATATACATTCACATGTAAAGGCATATATCATTAGTATGCTTTGAGCTGGAAGAAATAGAAAACATCAACTCAAATGGATTAAACAATAAAGAAATTTATCACTTCATATAACAAGTAGTCCAAAATTAGGACTGCTTCTGATGCTGTACAGTCAGGACTCAGGCTCTATTTTTCAGCAGTTCTCTTAGCTTAGCCTTTTTGTTGGCTTTGTCTTCAGGCCAGCTGACCACGTGATTACAGGAGGGCTGTGGCAGTACTGAGCATCCTGGGCAGATGAGACAACATGCAGAGGCAGAGAAAAGGGTTTTCTCTTTCATGAACAGATTGGGGATCTGTTGACAAGGAGATGGGGGGTGAGAATGATGCCATCAGGAAACCTACAGTCTAGTAGAGGAGAGAGCATGTAATAGTGTGGTAGACACTGTACTAAAGGCATATACAACCGATGAGATTGCACCAAAGAGAGTGCTGTGTTCTCAGCTGGGAGAAAATGTTAGAGAGAAAGGATAGAGGCTGATCAGAGAAGACTTCCCTTGGGGAAGAGGTTGTTAATCCAGTTTGGGACATGTTGAGTTTAAGGTACTATAGGACCTCCTGGTAGAGAAATCCAGTAGACAGTTGATGTATATTGATCTAAAGCTGAAACATCTAGATAGAGAAAAAGATAATAGGGTTTAGGTGATGGCGAAGGCTCTGAGGATGGATGAGCTAAATCCAGAGGACACACTAGGACCAGAAATGAGATCCTGAGGAAGCAACACTGACTTTTAAAGCATGGGTGAAATAAGAGGAGTTGACAGAGACAGAAAATAAAAATGGATCTTTTAATGCCATCTATGTGTGGGATGGGTGTAAGCCAACTAGAAATGACATTCTGTGATATTCACACATGTGATTTGGGTAAAGGACTGGTAAAAGCTAGGAACCTTTCACTACCCGTTATTTGCCCAATAGCAGGTACCCTTCCCTAAGAAACTGGTTGAATGAGACAGAGTTTCATTGGAGGTATGGCTAGACCTGAACAGTCATCCACCCAAAGGAGAATTGGAGCATTAAATTTTCTAAAATGGGTCTCTTTTTTTTTTTTGGCAGGAGTGGTCACACATTACTTGCCTTCTGGTTTTCCCGCCAAGAGGGAAAACTAAACCGACAGCAGACAATTGAACTGGGACATCACATCCTCAAAGCACACATTTTTAAGGTAATTAAAGAAGTTGGAGGTGTTTTTCTTTCCATTTCCATCAGGCTTTCCTTAACACTGTGTGTATGAAGCTACTGTTATGTCAGTGTGGCCCCTGCTTTCTGAAATCAGTTTGTTGCAAAATTGGTCCATCTCCTAAAATTTCTGACCTGTTCCTCCCTAGGACTTTGAAAGAAAGCCACATTTGTCATCTCCCAGTTTAGTGGATTGCTAGGCTTTCCAGGAAAGGTACATGTATAATCATTTAGGTAAGAAGCATATACACATACACATGTGTACTCCATATATGACCCACCATCTCCTGAGAAGAGTCACGTTGTAGCATTAGTTGCAGGTTTTCACAGTGTCTAAAAAAAATCGCTGAGAGCAGTTTACTCTCTCAGTGTTCTCTTAATTGTTTTAGTGAAGATTTTAATATTCCTGGTGCTGTGATTTTCAAACTCTTTGTCTAGAACCAACTATAACCTTCCTTTAAGCTACTTCCCCCATTCTCTCTTCAAATTATAATCCCAGTTTTTCGCAGTAGTTTCAAAACTTCTAAGGACTCCAAGCATCAAGCCTCCCTCTCCCAACATCCACACGGCTGGAGTGGAGGACCCAGAGGAGGGCACGTAATTCATCTGTTTGTGCTTGTATGCATTCATTTGTTTATTCAGTGCTTACTGAGGCATTGTACTAGGTACTAGGGATACACAAACCAAAAATATACAGCCCCTAATCTCAAGGAATTTATAGTCTAGATAGCAGTTGTGGGGCAAAGGACAGAAGTCAAGGAAGAAATTTGTTTTCCTGATTTTCCTAGCCCACAGCTTGCTATTTCATCTGCCACCTACAATCCCTACAATCTCTTCAGACCACTTTTGCTGCTCCCAGATTGAGAAATACAGAGATCTTAAATAGTCCTCTGGCTTGGACTTCCCCCAAGAGATACTGTTAAAGATAAAACAGTTCTGTTCTCTTCAGAGAGAAAAATGGCATTAAGGGCAACTTCAAGAGCCTAGCAAATTCTTCCCAGTATATAAGTACACAGCTAGAGAAGCCTTTTCATCAGATGGACAGAAGTAAAACCCACAGTGACAAGTCCTTTATTTGAATCATAATTGTCTTATTAATAAATCACTCTACCAAAAATGACCTTATCTAGTGACCTTACTTAATGGGAGCAGAGTGAGACTATTTTATTTTAACAGGCAAGGTGTCTCATTCCAATTTCAAGTGAACCAAAAACTATCTGCTACTTCTACAAACT
This sequence comes from Balaenoptera ricei, assembly GCF_028023285.1. Lineage (NCBI taxonomy): Eukaryota > Metazoa > Chordata > Mammalia > Artiodactyla > Balaenopteridae > Balaenoptera > Balaenoptera ricei. Next base: position 15,397,594 of record NC_082658.1, on the reverse strand, counting down.
CTGAGATGAGTATCCTTCAATTAGACGGGAAAGTAACTTACGTATTAAGCATCACTGCTTTAAACACTTGAACATTTGGCATCACCCTCTGCCTAGGATCAGATGCAATGAAGATGATGCCTGTCTTTATGCCCTGCACCATAAAATAAATACCACATGAAACAGATAAATGATATGAAGTTTCATTTGATCCCCTGTGACTTTATCCACTACAGGGAGACCTACATTTATTTATTTTTTTATATCCCCATGGCTTATTTATTTTATAACCAGACATTTGTACCTCTTGATCCCTTCACCTACTTCATCCTCCCCACAACCCCCTCTTCTCTGGCAACCACCAGCCTGTCATGGAGACCTACACTTAAACCATACACTCCTGTCACTGACACAGTTTTATCTTATGTTGCTGCAGACAACATGGTTGCCTGAGATAAGACTGGCTCCGTGTGTGATTCAGGCCATAAATACTCGGGTGTATAGCATGTGGCGATGACATGACTGCAAGCTGAAGAATGTGGACTCGGACCATGGTTTTCCTGATGCTGCACTTTTCAGGGTCCTTTAAATGCAGCGTGCTCCCTGTTGATAGACTTAAGCTTCTCTCAGACTGCCAGAATTCTCACTTCCTATCAGCTGAGGGTCATGAAAAGGCAAAGACAGACTCAATGCTTAGACTCAGCGCCACTTAGAACTGCCAATCAGCAGTGACATATAGTCCAATTCATATTTCTTTCCAATTAGTTTTAAATTTCCCTTATTTTATCTTTGTTCATGAAAAATTACATATGATGTCATTAATCACCTTAAAAATATGAGGTTGAGTATCTGTAATTCTGGATATTTGGTATATTTACAGAGTTGTGTAATTATTACCACTATTACTACATTTCCATCACCTTAAAAATAAACCTTGTGTCCATTTGAAGTCACTCCCCATGAGCTTCCCCCAACCCCTGGCAACCACTAATCTACTGTCTATAAGTTTGACTTTTCTGGACGTCTAGTATAAATGGAATCATACAATCCATGGTTGTCTATGTCTGGCTTCTTTCACTTAACATGATGTTTTTAGGGTTCATCCATGTTGTAGCATGTATCAGTACTTGATTCCTTCTTATTGCCAAATAATACACCTTTTTGTTTATCCATTCACTAGTTGCACATTTCGGTTGTTTCCACTTTTTGGCTGTTGTGAATAATGCTGCTATGAACATAGCATACAGGGTTTTTTTCCCTCTTTTTATTCTTTTAAAATAAAATTAGACATATTAAAGTGAATAACTCATTGGCATTTAGTACACTTACAATGTTAGTGTTCAGGTTTTTGTGTGGACATGTCTTCAGTTCTTCCAAAGGAGTGAGAGGTCTGAGTCCCTCCTCAGGCTCCCCAGCCTGGGTGTCCTGTACCAGGAAGATGAGTCCACAGAGCATTTGGCTTTGACGGCCAGTGGAGATTACTTTTGGGAGTCCCAAAGAGCTGCAGAAATAGAGTGGCTAAGTGGACTGGAAAAAAAAAAAAAAGACCTGTATATATGCTGCCTACAAGAGACTCACTTCAGATCAAAGATACACAGACTGAAAGTAAGGGGATAGAAAAAGGTATTCCATGCAAATGGAAACAAAAAGAAAGCTGGGCTGGCATTACTTATACAAAATAGACTTTAAAACAAGGACTAACAAAGAGGGGTAAAGGGATCAATGATGATAGAGGGATCAATGATACATAATGATAAAGGAGTAAAGGGATCAATCCAACAAGAAGATGTAACAATTGTAAATATGGATGCATAGTAGCACGTAAATACATAAAGCAAATTTTAACAAACATAAAGGGAGAAATTGACAGTAATATAATAATAGTAGGGGACTTAATACCCCACTCATATCAATGGACAGATCATCCAGACAGAAAATCAACAAAGAAACACTGGGCTTAAATGACAATTATGGAATTAATAGATATGTACAGAACGTTTCGTCCAAAAACAGCAGAACACACACTTTCTTCAAGTGCACATGGAACATCCTCTAGAATAGAGCACATGCTATTCCACAAACAATTCTCAATAAATTTAAGAAGATTGAATTATATCAAGCATCTTTTTTTGACCACAGTGGTATGAGACTACAAATCAACTATACGGAAAAAAACTACAAAAAACACAAACACGTGAACTCCAAACAACACACTACTAAACGACCAGTGAGTCACTGAGGAAATCAAAGAGGAAATCAAAAAATATCTAGAGATAAATGAAAATGGAAACACAATGATCCAAAGTCTATGGGATGCGGCAAAAGCTAGTCTAAGAGAGAAGTTTATACTGATAGAAGCCTACCTCAGGAAACAGGAAAAATCTCAAACAATCTAACCTTACAACGTAAAGGAACTGGAAAAAAAAAAGAACAAATAAAACCCAAAGTTAGTAGAAGAAAAGAAATCTTAAAGATCAGAGCAGAAATAAATGAATAGAAAAAATAGAAAACATCAGTGAAACCAAGAGCTGCTTCTTTGAAAAGACAAACAAAATTGATAAATGTTTAGCCAGACTCGTGAAGAAAAAGAGAGGGCCCAAATAAATAAAATCAAAAATGAAAGAGGAGAAGTTAAAACAAATACCACAGAAATACAAAGGAGCATAAGAGATTACTACAAACAATTGTACACCAATAAAACGGACAACCTGAAGAAACAGATAAGTTCCTAGGAACTTACAATCTCCCAAGACTAAATAAGGAAGAAATAGAAAATATGAACAAATTGATTACCAGTAATGAAATTGAAAATTGAATCAGTAATTTAAAAAAAAAACTCCCAACAAACAAAAGTCCAGGACCAGACAGCTTCACAGGTGAATTCTACCAAACATTTAAAGAGTTAATGCCTATCCTTCTCAAACTGTTCCAAAAACTTGAAGAGGAAGGAGCACTTCCAAACTCATTCTGTGTGGCCAGCATCACCCTGATACCAAAACCAGACAAAGACACCGCAAAGAAAGAAAATGACAGGCCCAGATCACTGATAAACATAGATACAAAAGTTCTCAGTGAAATATTAGTAACCCGAATTCAATAATACATAAAAAGGATCATACACCATGATCAAGTGGGATTTATCCTAGGGATGCAAGGATGGTTCAATATCTGCAAATCAATCAACATGTTACACCACATTAACAAAATGAAGGATAAAAATCATATGATTATCTCAGTAGATGCAGAAAAAGCTTTTGACAAAATTCAACATCGATTTATAATAAAAAGTCTCAACAGAGTATACAGAGGGAACATACTTCAACATAATAAAAGTTGTATATGACAAATCCATAGCCAACATCATCCTCAATGATGAAAAGCTGAAAGCATTTCCTCTGAGATCAGGAACAAGACAAGGATACCCACTCTCACCACTTTTATTCAACATAGATTGGAAGTCCTAGCCACAACAATCAGACAAGGAAAAGAAAAGGCATCCAAATTGGAAAGGAAGACGTAAAATTGTCACTGTTTGCAGGTGACATGATACTATATATAGAAAATCCCAAAGATGCTACCAAAAACCGTTGGAACTAATCAGTTAATTCAGTAAAGTTGCAGGACACAAAGTTAATAAACAGATACCTGTTGTGTTTCTATACACTAATAATAAACTATTGGAAAGAGAAATTAAGAAAACAATCCCATTTACAATTGCATCAAAAAAAATAAAATACTTAGGAATAAATCTAACTAAAGTAGTAAAACACTTGTACCCAGAAAACTATAAGACATTGATGAAAGAAATCGAAAACTACACAAATGGAAAGATATACCATACTCATGGATTGGAAGAATTAATATTGTTAAAATGACCATACTACCCAAGGCAATCTACAGATTCAGTGCAATCTCTGTCAAAACATGAAAGGCATTTTTCACAGAACTAGAACAAATAATTCTAAAATTTGTGTGGAAATGCAAAAGACCCTGAATAGCAAAAGCAATCTTGAGAAAGAAGAACAAAGCTGGAGGTATCATGCTCCCTGGTTTCAAACTATACTACAAAGCTACAGTAATCAAAACAGTATGGTACTGGCACAAAAACAGACACATAAATCAGTGGAACAGAATAGAGAACCCAAAAATGAACCCACACTTATATGGTCAATTAATCCATGACAAAAGAGGCAAGAATATACAATGGGGAAAAGACAGCCTCTTCAATAAATGGTATTGAGAAAACTGGACAGTTACACACAAAAGAATCAAACTGGACTACTTTCTCACAAAGCAAACAGAACAGATTAAGTTTTTAAAAAGAATACCTCCTCAGATCTACTTTGTGGTTCCCAAACTTCATTGTTAATATCTTGCGGCCCTCAGGATTTCCTGCTTTAACTCACTTGACCCAGATATTGGCAGAATAGTAAGAAGATTGCTGGGAATTCCCTGGTGGTCCAGTGGTTAGGACTCCACACTTCCACTGCAGGGGGCCCAGGTTCAATCCCTGGTTGGGGAGCAAAGATCCTGCAAGCCACACTGCACGGCCTTAAGAAAGAAGAAGAAGAAGATTGCCAGAGAATCTTGCCATCACAGCAGGAGATTTTAAAAAACAATTTATTCTAACTTCCTTTTGGAGAAATCCAAGTAAAAGGGGCAAACATTAGTACATACAGTGGGACTTAGGCCAGTCATACTAGAGAAAATTTGTTGCTGATGGCAATCAAACCTATGTTGTTTCCCTGAGGATGAACAGATGTGATTATTTTAGGCTATGTTAGGGTGAGCAATGCTAGCTACTATAACAAACGTGCAAAATCTCAGTGACTTAACAAAGGCTTATTTTTCACTTTCGTTGCAGTCCAGTACAGATCATTGGGCAGGCTTTTTCCACATAGTAGTTCCAAAATCTCCTAGGGCCTCAGGATCCTCCATTGGATCATCTGGCCTGCAATCAAGAGGAACAATAGAAAGTGTGGAGAAACACATGGGGAATTTGGGGCCAAGGCTGGACATGACATATTACTTCTGCCCACATTTTATTAGCCAGAAGTCAGTCCCATGGCCCACATAACTGTAAAGGAGGCTGGGAGATACAGTTTTCACAAATGCCCAGGAAATGAGATGGAGATCAGTGATCACACTGCATTATCTCTGTTACCGTGTATACTTTAATAACTTGAATTTAAGAGCTTGATTCAAGAAGGCTAATAGAAAAGATCTGGGGAGAGGGGGGATTATATCCAGATATAGCAGAAAAGAGAGGTATTAAGTAGATTTGTTGCCGCAGACTGCCAAGGTAGAGACAGTTTAAGTTAGCCTGTTCCTACAGGACTAGTCTTCGTCTGCATCAGTGGATTGGCTTTGTTATGCCTGGGTATTGTTTGAGCAAGACTCTATTCTCATTTGTTAGTACCACAAACCTAGAGGCTCCTAACTTACTACTGATGGTACTTTTTAGCTGGGCTAATGATTTAATTGTCTCTATATTTCTTTTTCAGGGTTTGAGTAAAAAAGTTGGAGTATCATCCTCCATCCTCCAAGGTCTCTGGATCTCCTATAGCACAGAGGGTCTTTCCATGGCATTGGCATCTTTACGAAATCTCTATACTCCAAATATAAAGGTAAGTGATAAATTACAGCCAGATTAAAGAATTAACTATGAAAACCTAAAACCTAAAGCTAGGAGGACATTTAAGTAGCTATTTAATCGATCTTTGACTTGCCTTAGACTGTCTCCTATTAATTAACCTTTTACTGATAATTTGATATATTTTACATTTTGTTCTGTGAGTTGAAGACCAAACCTATTGACCTTGCACCTTGTATAAGATGACTCTGATTGTAGAATAAGTCCTGCTGCTTCTAGGGAGTAAGTCATTCTTGGACCACCTTTGTTTTGATAGGGGTTTTTCTGACTGACAGCTCACTTAGTGGAGACTCTGACAGCACTACAGTATGGGTGGTGTTGACTTTAGTTACTGAGCAGTTTATATAAAGGAGACATTTCACATCCCTTTCCAAAGGCAAGGTATTGAAAAAGAAACAAATGAAGATTTTAAAATAAAGCCGTTACTAAATGCTTCTGGGCACTTATTGTGGGGTCCCAGAGGACTTAATAAAAGATGACTAATAGGATATAACTGATATTTATGTGAGTATTATTTCTGTTTATTCACTTATTTCTAGGTCAGCCGACTGCTGATTTTGGGAGGTGCCAACATTAATTACCGGACAGAGGTTTTAAATAATGCTCCAATTCTATGTGTCCAGTGTCATCTTGGTTACACAGAAATGGTGGCCCTGCTGTTGGAGTTTGGGGCCAACGTGGATGCCTCCTCGGAAAGCGGCCTGACTCCTCTGGGCTATGCTGCAGCCGCAGGCTTCCTAAGCATTGTCGTGCTGCTGTGCAAGAAACGGGCCAAGGTAGTGGCTGTCCAGCTCTGCTGCCTTTTCTTCTTCCCTTTTCTTTCTTCCTGCTATAGACTCTTCCTTATCTCCTGTGTTACCTCCTGAGTGTAGGTAGAATATATCAGATCCTATTAGGGAGCAGATCAAAGGGAGAACCAGCTCTGATTACGTCCTACTGTTGCCCACTTGCCATGGCCAGTTCCATGCTGCATCTGCACACAGTTCTAAAACTTTTGAGAGGCACTTAGGAAACTGCATTTATCAGCAGCCACAAAAAGTCCCTGCCTAACAACCAAGAAATTCTCTCCTGAGCTCAGAGTGAGGAAAGAGAAATGGGGGAGCAAGGAGATGGCACTGTGAAGTCTGAACTGAATGGTGCCTCTAGACTCTAAGCCTGTCATGTTAGAGTCTTGAAGACACCCCTGAAGAGGTATGGGGAGAAGATGATTCTCTCTGACCAGAGGAACTCAGAAGTGTTTCTGTTAGTGTATTTTAATTCTCTCAAAACATTTCTCAAAAATATATTTGCTTTATAGTATCTCAAAGGCCACTGATATAACTCAATTTCAAAATATTGGTGAAAAGAAAAATGCTGGTCTCAAAAATGTAGGCCTCTGGGGAACATTGTAACCCAATGGTATTTTGTTTCCATCCTGAAAACAAACTGAGGATTTTGGTGGTTTTGCAGTGAAATATAAGTAATATGTATGACCTCGTTCTGAGGTGTCCAGTGTCCTTACCAGGGAAGAACTGTGTCTCCTGAGACTCCTTTGGGAGCTGGGACCTGGGAACCTCAGTGAAATCTCAGAGCCGTAGATGTTAACTGTGACACAGGAATGGTCCACCTGTAATGTCCTAGTCATTTGAATGAACACCTCTAGAAACAGAGTGATAACTGGGCCTTATTACTACTGCTGTGAATTCATATTCTAATCTCAGCTGGATCTTTCCTGTTGCTCAGGTATCATTTTATTCATCTCTTATTTTCCCCAGAGCAGATAAATAAATCATTTGTGATCTTTTCAAGATGCTATCAAACCTCTTTTGCCCTCCTACGACTACCAAGATGGAGTTTATCTCACTGTGCCTCTATCTCAAAACTCTATTAATCCTTACCTACACTCACCTTTACTTCTGCCTCAGAGAAGGAAGTGTTTACCTTCCTTTCCAGAATGCTTGCCTCCACTATATATATTTTGTTTTTATTTTTTTTCTTTTTCGGCAATGCTGCATGGCTTGCGGGATCTTAATTCCCGACCAAGGATGGAACCCATGCCCCCTGCAGTGGAAGTGCGGAGTCCTAACCACTGGACTGCCAGGGAATTCCCCACCTATATTTTTTAATCTCAGTATGTTGCTCTTTCTCTCACATCATTTCATTCTTTTTCTAAATTCACACTACCTTTCTTCTCAGTTTCTACAACCTATGAATGTCTTATCTAACCCAAAAGAGAAACTCCCCTCTCTCTCCTAACCAGAAGCCACCATCCCATCTCTTCCCACCCATGTCTACCAAGCCTGTCCTAAGTGTCATCTCTACTTGCTACCACTGCTTCCTTACTACTCCTTAACCACTTGTGGTCTGGCTTCCGTGAGAGAAAGAGGAGGCAAGTCATTAAAATCATAAACTTTGGCTTCAAGCACGACCTGGTCAAAGCCTGCATTCACACTCGCTTTCTCTGAGGGCTTGGATGAGTCATTTGACCTCTCTCAGTCTCACTTGTTTAACCTAGAAACAGGATTAAGAGGGGCATTGTGACAATTAAAAGTGATCGAACCTTTTTAAAAAGAGATGAAGTCTCTTTTAGTCTCATGCAGTGCCTAATAAATAATATCCTTAAAAAAGAAAACAAAAAAAAAAAAACCCTAACCTCTTGGCATTCAACTGAAGCTGCTCTCAAAAGTCACTAACAACTGCCAATCACCAAATAAAGTAACTATTTCTCATTTCTCACCCCTCTAAACCACTTAAGTATTTAGCCAGTTATTTTGTTGCATAACTGAATTGAATGTTCTTCAATTATAGTTGGTCTGATATTTTCTCTTCATTAGATTGAGTCTGTATGTTTTTGGCAAGCACACCACAGACATGATGCTCTGCCCTTATTCATGCAGCACTGCAGGAGGTGCATGATGTTGAGATCTCATTACAGGGGATGTTAACCTCTATCACTTGGATAAGGTGGTATCTTCCAGGTTTCTCAACCTGAAGTTACTGTTTCTCCCATTTGGAATTAAGAAGTATCTTTTAGGGAGATGCTTTCAGACTAGGCAGATACCTTGTATCTTTTTTTTGTCCACTAATTTTTTTGTCCACTAGTTTAGGATCCATCCATTGATGGGTCCATTCTTGCTGCAGTAATTATTGCTATGATATTTGCATAATAGTGATTTTCTATTTCCCTCTTCCTTCTACATTTATTAATTGGAATTCTACTGTAAGGAAGAGCTCTCCCTTCTCCTCAATGTATTCATTTATTCATTTACTTATAGCACTATGGGTTCCTGGATATTTATTTTATTCTATGATCTATAACTCATTGCCAGTATTTTCTTTTTTTGCTCAAATTGCCCCAGATTTGGCCATTGGGAGCTTCTTCACGTTGGTTCCTGTGTCCTTTCAAGCCCCCACCCCCATTATTTCATGAGTGCTTCTGTACTTTCTGGCACCACAGATGTTCCAAACTCATCTTTTGCTATTACTGTCCCAGCCCTGGAATCAACCGTTTCCCCAAGAAGCCAAGGGTTCTTTTAATTCATTCCCTTAGTTTTTAAAAAATACAGTTCTGAACATGAAAATTCTCAATGACTCTCCATTACTTATTAAAATTCAGACCACTAGCCTGGCATTCAAAATATCCATGCTCTTGTCCCAAAAGACCCTCTCAACTTTGTAGTTTGAACTCCCCCTTAATGTATTTTACCCTTCAGAAACTAGAATTAATCATTTCCTATCCCAGCCAGTTGAGATAGCCCTTTTCTTAGTCCATTTGGGCTGCTGTAATAAAATACCATAGACTGAGTATCTTATAAACATTTCCTTCTTACAGTTCTGGAAGCTAAGTCCCCACAGCATGGTGCCAGCAGATTTGGTGTCTGGTGAGAGCTTCCTGGTTTACAGACAGTGCTTCTCGCTGTGTCGTCACACGGTGGAAGGGGGCAAGCAAGCTCTCTGGGGCCTCTGTATAAGGATACTAATCCCATTCATGAGGGCTCTGCCCTCATGACCCAATCACTTTCCAAAGGCACCACCTCCTAATTACCTCAGGGGTTATCATTCCAACGAATAATGGTGGGAGAACACAAACATTCAGACCATTGCACCTTTCCCTCTGAATCTGTTCCTGATTCTGGCTGGAAATTCTCTGAAATTTTATTGCACTTTTGCTTTCCTTCTTACATTTATTATATTACACCTTTGTTGGACAAGTTTTTGTTGTATTGGTCGCATTGCCCCTATCTTGTTCAAAACTTTGAGAGTAGAATCTATATTTTACTCTCTTATTTACCTTTTTATCCTATCGTGTACCTTGTACATGGTAGGCATTCAGTAAACATTTGTTATGTGGATGGCCAGGTGGAACTAAAGCTGGAGAGAACCAGATACAGAACTTAGGCTTCAAGTGCTCTAACTACCACTGGAAAATAACCTGCCCACCTGCCAGAAAAGGCTGTTCATCTATTGAGACTGTAGCTGGGGACCTTCTGGTAGACTGACCTTAATCAGCCTTCTCTTTCAGCCTAAACTTGTAACCAGCACTGCAACTGTAAAAACTGCTGTTGGAACATAGTCTAGCATTAAGTTCCAAGTACCTCTAGCCATTTTGGCCAGATGGTTGAGATTCTGCCCTCCCACTGGAAGAGAGCAGTGGCCTTTGCCAAAGCATAGTGGTCAAATGTGTGATTCATGATATGAGATGTTTTGCTTCTTTGGAAGACCAAAAAATTTGAGCTTCAAAACTTTTTTCTTCCCTTTCGTGATTTCAAAGACAGTTTTTTGTGCCAACGCAGCTTACAAGTCTTTCAAATTTGGGTCTAAAAAGAACTATTTGAGGACAAGGGAGAGTGTACCTCAGGAAAACAAAGCTGGAGCTGGGAGTTTTGGTGTTTTGTTTTTGGGTGTTTTTTTTTTTGGTTTCTTTTGATGTGAAAACAAAAGCCTGACGTTATGCAAAGAGGTTCTCCCCAGAGGGGCATCTACCAGAGTTGTAGCTCAGTGAAGATCTAACCTGAGTAGGAGAGTATCTTCTAAATTTTCTCAGGGATTGGTCCAAAGAATAGGAGAGGAGGAATCTTAGTAGTCCAGACCTGTGCAGTGGGCTGATGTGACTAGATTGGGAATACAGCCACAGTCTTTTTCACATAGGTTTCTCTGTCCCCTCCCGTAGGTGGATCACTTGGATAAGAATGGGCAGTGTGCCTTGGTCCATGCTGCACTCCGAGGTCATCTGGAGGTTGTCAAGTTTTTGATTCAGTGTGACTGGACAATGGCGGGCCAGCAGCAAGGGGTGTTTAAGAAGAGCCACGCCATCCAGCAGGCCCTCATCGCTGCAGCCAGCATGGGTTATACTGAGGTAAGAAAGCAGCGGATAAGGTTTGGGGGAGTTTTTCAAGCTGTGTATTGAAGGACCTAGGAAACCAGGAAAAAGGGGTTGCATTATTATAAAATTGCCAGCCTAGGGCTTCCCTGGTGGCACAGTGGTTAAGAATCCACCTGCCAATGCAGGGGACACGGGTTCAAGCCCTGGTCCAGGAAGATTCCACATGCCGCGGAGCAACTAAGCCCGTGTGCCACAGCTACTGAGCCTGTGCTCTAGAGCCCGCAAGCCACAACTACTGAGCCCGCATGCTGCAACTACTGAAGCCCACGCGCCTAGAGCCTGTGCTCTGCAACAAGAGAAGCCACCACAATGAGAAGCCCGCACACCGCAACAAAGAGAAGCCCCCGCTCGCTGCAACTAGAGAAAGCCCACACGCAGCAACAAAGACCCAACTCAGCCAAAAATAAATTAAAAAAAAAAAAATTTGTCAGCCTAATTAATGTGAATTAGGTTTTTGGTCATTGATCTGAGGAGTAGGGAGATTCCAGGGTACCTAGAATTATGTTGGAAAGGATCTCGGGAATTATCTAATCTGATTCCTCCCCATCTTTCCACCCCTATTTAACAGACAATGACACTAGGCTCAGGGGGATTATTTTTTGACCTGTGTTCACATGGGTAGGCAGAGTGGAATGGAAAGGGCACAACAGTTGGAATCTCAGAAGAACCAGGTTTGAGGCCCAGCTTTCCTACTCATCAGCTCTGGACCTTGGGCAATTTACCTAATCTCTTAGAACCTTAGTTTCCCACCAGTAAAGCGAGGCTAATAAATTCTTTTTTACAAGGTTGATATGAGATGTAAACTGTTAAACACTGTGCAGATGGTATTTTTGCTAATTTATTTATTAATGAAAGTAATAATACAGTGGCAAAATATGTGGAATTGGTAGTGTTCTAGGAAATGTGTAACAGCTAGCTCTGGGGAGTGGAGTGGAGCAGAAGTTTGTGTGTGTGTGTGTGTGTGTGTGTGTGTGTGTGTGTGTACATACAGACTTAAATTTATTATAAAATTTACTGATATTAAAAAAAATGTTGCACACAGTTTACAAATAATAATGAATTGTGTAATACTCTTAATTGAATGCTTTTGTTGATTTTTGCTAAATGTATATCCATACCCAACCTGTGATTACAACTCAACCATGATTTGATAAATGAAGTTGCACCCGTATTTGCTCTTTTCCCAATAATTTTGTCATTAAATCTGATGTGCGATCTACTGTTAAACTACTTCTCACCCTCATACAAATTATATTCATTAAACTGGAACCTCTTTTAGCTTTAGCACTAAATCAAATCTTCATTTACAAAGTTTGCCGATTTCCAGGGTATAAATACCCCCACCATGGCTGATTTCAAGCTGCCAACGTGACATCACCGAACACAAAGTTTCAAAGAGATGCACAGGAGCACACCATTATATAAAATTTCCACCATACACATACAGTAAATATAAATAACCTGAAGAGCATAGATAATAGCAAAATGTAATTAAATAATTAAGAAGTTATAACATTTGATATTTTAACCTTTTTTAATATAATTTTTTAATAAACATCTTTGTTTACTGACTGGCTTGCAAAATTCCGAAAATTTAACAGTCCGCTTTCATGGGCCAGTACAAGGTGGCTCACCACTGCTTGAGATGCTTCAGTGACACAGCTACCCCATCAGCTGACCTGACGTATCACCAAGGGAATATTAAGTGAAATTGGAATTTTTATTATCTATAGAAGGCTTTTTAGCTCTCTCTACAGTCAAATTCCTGGAAACAGAGCTGTCATTTTCCTTTGTTGTTAGCAGCCATTCTCCTTTTATTATCCCCAAACAGTCCTTGTAATTCCAAGAGGAAAAAAGAAGATAATAGCTCCGCTCTGAAAAACTACAGGCCCTCAGTTTTCTCCATATTTATTTTCTGGGTTTTGTTTATTGATTTTTTTCCTGTTTATTTCTTGGTAGCATTTTTATTAGGAGGATGAGGGTTCGCTTTTTTAACTCAAATGTGATAAATATGTGATTTTTAAAAGTCACATGCTGTGTAAGTTAATTGTGTTCAAGGGAAACATGTAAACTGTACCTGGTAGAACAAATGCTCATCATGGCAGCTTTGGGTTGTTATGCGAGGACAGTCAGTTCTGACTCCTTTTGTGTGCAAGAGAGAGCATGACCCTTGGGTATCCGGGTATCTTCCAAACCTCACAGGCTAGTATCAGTAGTATAGTTTTCCGCCTGACGTTTGAGCTGACACAACTTCTTGTTTCAGATTGTCTCCTACCTACTTGATCTTCCAGAAAAAGATGAGGAGGAGGTGGAGCGAGCACAGATCAACAGCTTTGACAGCCTCTGGGGAGAGACAGGTACCTCTTGTGGGCATCTCTCTCTTCTCTGTGCATGTGTCATGTCTGTGTGGAGATATTCTCTGCATCTCACACCCTGATTTTTTTCTCTGCCAGACCAAAGGTGGCAGGCTCTGTCTTATGGCTATTGTGTTGGAGACTGATTCTGCCAAAGTAAAAAGTCACGCAGTTTCCTTCTTTCAATCCTCTTTCCCTTTGGATGCTCCATGCCATTAGCCCCAGAGTCTTCTTTCAGACAAAACCTTCCCCCGCTCTTGTTTCCAAATATTTTAAAAGACTGAAAGTTTCCTTACAGTGTGCCAAACCATAGCAGAAAATAGTTGTGAACTTTTTTTTTCCTGTGATCCTTATAGCAGTTAGGAATAAATATTTCTCCTGTAGCTATAAACCAAGAAGTTAAATTTTTATCGACACCTCTGGCTTACTGAACCAAGTGTTATCATGGCAGAGTGGTCCTGACATGGTAAAACTGATACGTCATGAGTACAGTTGCTATCAGGATGCAAAATGAAGGTCCCCCCTGTAGGGCACAGCCCTGCGCAGTCTCTCACGATCTGTAGCAAAGCCATTTCTATATTGCTTGGTACTTACTCCACAAACGGAAGCCTCTTCCTTGTGGCCTTTGCAGGAAATGATTGTTGTCTTTCCCCCAAGTCTAAACTGGAACATCTGGAAAAACATTAGTAACCTTTTATGTGTTTTTATGAAACCAGGGCAGTAAAAACTGTAGAATCACCACAGATATGTGTCGTGTTTGCCAGGATAAGTAGACCAACATTGAGATGGCCGATTTTAGGGAGAACATTTTACTAAACAAGAGGGGGATATGCTTTGGTTAGGGTCAGAATGTTATTAAAAATGAGAAGATGCTTGAATTCACTTAAAATGTATAATTACCTATTGAACTGTGATGTTTCCACACATGGCAGTAATCTTATATAGGTTTCATGTCTTCTTTAACATCGTGTAGAATGGTCCAGAGCTCAGGAATTTGCTTCTCAAACAATCCCTCCCTCTGTCAGAGCCAAAGGGAGCAGATGCCGGGCAGCTGCAGCTTAAGAGCCCATGACAGATTAAAGGAAAATGTGCAGCTGGCAACAGCTGCTGTCTCTGGGGCCCCACCCTGAGGGAAGCCAGAGGACAGACTGAGGGGAAGGGGCTGGCCAGGGCGCCAGCAGTTGTGGAGTGTGCATCCTGAGACCTGGAGCTGCGGGAGAGACATGATGGTTTACATCCCATCAACACAGCCTCCCCGGCACAGCCCCGCCGTCCCTCCCAGAGTCTCCTGTTGCCAGGCCACACGCGTGCAACCCTAACCCTACCTGGGGAGGGCAACAAAAAGTAGCGGCCCGATGGCGATAATGGACAGAAATTACAAGACTAGCAATCATAGTGATGAATATCACACACATCCTAGTGCTGTCCTTGAAAGAATTCCTTAAAAATGTTCAAGAAGGGTGTGAACTAAGTGGAAGACTTATTTTTATTGATATGAATTTCTTATTAGAATAAAACTTTACAGCCTCAGGACTTTTAAAGGATTTCCTGCTTTAAAGTGTGCAATAAAGTTTGTTACATTAATTTCCTTACATACGTACCATATCTCAAGATTGTAAAAAAAAAATCAAAGTTTCATGTCAGTTTGCTTGTAGTCAGAATTGTGTTGTGTTTAATTTGATATTTATATGAACTAATTTCAGCATTATGAACATAAGACTAATTATTTAAATATGAGTTAGAATGAAATGCATTTGTAATATAATTTATAGAGCTATAAAAAGTTATTTGACTTCAGAAAAATTTCTGGGAAATGATGTCTTTGCTATGTTAAAAAATGTCCCTACAACTCACCACTAGTGTAGGGTAGACTCTGAGTTGCTTTTCTATCTATAGTGATGGATTTACCAAGTACACATGTTTCTTTTTAACTTACAGCACATAATCATTTAAAATTTATAATGACTCATTGACTTGTGATGTTTCCTCCAATGGCAAAATCTTATACATGTTTCCTTTGCATAGAGAATGAAGGTCTATGACCTGCAGCCAGCTGGTTAGGGTCTCATATCTGCAACCCTGGCCTAAACAACCCAATTTTTTACTTAGGAAAAATATGATGGTAATGATGTTTCCAACAATTTGCATCATTTACTGTATTAAATCTAAAACACCAGTAACTATAAGAAACTATATAACCATTATTTTATGTGCCATGCCAAAAAAAAAAAAAAACCAGAAAGAAAAACCCTCTGCCTATAAAACTGACACAGTTCTTTATTATCACATCGATTATAAGATGCAACCTGACTTTGAGATGTTAAAAATGCGGAGGGAAGAAAGTACATCTTAGAATCAATGAAATATATCTTAGCATATGGTGAAATATTTATTGAGATGTAATTTTTACATATCAGATTTTCTAAAAGCAGGTCACTAGAATATCCTGGTTGTCTTCGTCCTCCTTTTATGGCCTTTTGTCCTTCCAAAGAGCACCTTCCTACATCGAGCTTTCACCATCTGGCTGACTCCTCCCATCCTGCAGGGTTTTCACAGATTTCTTATAGAACACAGAAATCTGTGTTCCAATTACATGAAATTTCTAAAAATCTTAGAAAAAAAAAAAAAGAAATCTGTGTTCCCACACAGAAGAAAGGCAATTAAGGTGACAAGATTGTTCACCAATCCCTCCTCTCCTTTGTCTTACAGCTATAGAACAGAACCAGCATTAAAAGCTTCTAGCAACTCTGGAGAGCCTGAGCCACATGGCCCAAAAGTAGCGAAAATTCAGAAAATAAACAAGATACCATTAATTCATGCCTTCATCATCTTTTGCCTAGATTATTGCAACTACTTCCTAGCTGATCTTCTTGTCTCTGGCCTCACCCTTTTGTGATTTATCTCCCAGACTTCAGCCAAAGTGATCTCTCTAAGCCACAATCTGTCCATGTCACTTTCCTGCTTACCACCCTTCATTGACCACCTGTAACATTAATGTAGCATAAAAAGGGACTTCCCTGGTGGTCCAGTGGTTAAGACTCCACGCTCCCGATGCAGGGGGCACAGGTTCGATCCCTGGTCAGGGAACTAAGATCCCACATGCTGTGTGATGCGGCCAAAAAAAAAAAAAGGTAGCATAAAAAGACGTGTCATGATCTCTAGCATCATCTATTGCCTGTCTTCTCCAGTAGGAGTAAACGTGCCGTTCCCCACCTCAGTGCCTTTATACGTGCTGTCCCTGTGCCTAGAATGCCTCCCTGTTGTCGTTGCCTGTAAGTCTCCTATTTCTCTTTCAGCATCTGGTTTAGATTGTCATCTCTTCCTGGAGACCTTCTCAGACACTTCTTCCTCTGTGCCACCTCCAGACAACCCCCATGGACTTATCTCTGTTGTGCTTATCACACTGTATAGTAATGTATTTGTTTGTCTGTTATCCTTATTCAACCCTGAGTTCCTTGAGAGCCGACAGTATCTGACAGATAGCTCTATAAATGTTTAATTAATGTTGTTTTGGATAGCAGTGATCAGTATATGTCTTCCCCACCCACCTCCATCCCATCGGTCTTCCATGACCTGTCTGTGCTGTACACTTTCAAGGTTGAGAAGAGATAAAAGAACCATTTGCTTCTCTACGTTCTATTCGCATCAGCATGCCATCGAAGCCGACTTTGGCTGTTTCCTCAACTCTGAGCTGTATCCTGTCTGTCTCTTCAAACTCCTTAGCTGTTTCCCTTTGAAAAAGGGCCATTTATTTCAGATAATCTCATCAGATGCTGACACGCTAGGGAACGAATTCTGTTACTGGTCTCTTAGGAAAAGAGATTTGGCTCCAAACTGTTAACATTTGCTCTAAGAATCAGTTTGTTGTTTTACAGAGCTGGCTTTGCCTTAATCGTCTCTCTTTCAAAAAGTTTTAACGGTTTTTGATAAGACCTATATAAAATCCAGCCAAAGCAACTCCTTGCTCTTGGATTTTGAAAAGTACAGACCCAATTTTCCATAGTTGTGTTGTTCTGAGATGAAGTTGGCCAGCTGTGTTAATGACCATGTCCAGATATCAGCTGGAGAGTCCTGCCAAATTACATCATAACCTAAGTAACAGAGATGATACAACAAAGAAAAAGGCCGAATGGAACATTCCCTCTCATATAAACATGTTGTCCGGTGGGTTGAGATGGGCCAGCCCCCAGCAACATGACTCCAGGTTAGAGCAGACAGTATATAAGTTTAGCTTTCAGGATGGGCACTGCTTGTGAATTTTCATCTGTGTTCTGTGAACTAGCATCATTGACGAGAGGCTTGATTCTGAAATACTGTCTGTATTTTCTCCAGAGTGCTATAAATTCTTGCGTGAAAAAGAATGTATTTGCGCACACACACACACACACACCCCACGCCATACACAAGACATTGAAAGGGAGGTTTGCTGCAACCCTGCCCCCTGGTAGCTACTTTAAACTTGGGAGGGTTAGAAATTTTCCAAACCCTTTGTTTTATGTACCAACGAGATGATTCTTATGGTTCCTAACAAGTGTCTAACCCAGTCAAGTTCTTTCTTTTTCCCCAACTTGACTGAGATGTAATTGACATACAACATTGTGTAAGTTTAATGTATACAATGTGATGATTGCCAGTCAAATTCTTAAGCTACTCTTGTGTTCTGACCCAAGAACTAAAGTTGTGTTTTTTTTTTCCTGAACTATTAGAAATGTGAACTTGGAAAAGAGGGAAAATCACTTTGATTTAAAGAACAAGAGACAAAACTTCTCAGTCAAGTAAACAATCAAACCCATCAATACTTGTAACTTATCCATTCGGGACTTGGAAATGACCCTCACCTCAGATAGGATGAAGCCTCTGCCCTTCTGTGAGGAACAGGACGGAAATGCCTATGCTAAGAGTTCCAAAAAATAAAATGAAAAATACACATAAGACAAGGCCTAGATACATCTAGTTTAAGATCTTCTAAAACTGCCACATTTTCCTTCATAAGCCCTTTCTATCCTTGAGGAAGGAAAAGATTACTTTGAAGGTTTATCTCAGTGGAAATTACAGGTAGTTTTAGTTTTGCATATGAGTCAGTTGTGGATAAATTTGGCCAAGCTCAAAGACAAAATGCCGTAATTTGCACTTAAATGAAAAAAATCACAAGTGACCATTTGATTTGAATTTCAATTGCTTCCCTGATTAGATACCAACATTTGCAAACTGAAATATTATCTGCACCTGCCAAGTATTATCTTCCTCTGATTTGTCATTGGAGTAGGTGGCCACCTACTAAATAAAGGAAGGACCCGCTGACTACCACATCCGTTTTTCAAGTCTGTGTGGGGAAAAAGGTCTCCATACTCTTTCTTTAAAAGCATAACTCCTGCCATTTTCTAACAGTGTTTACCATCTTCCCTACCCTCATCCATTTAACACACTAAGTGTACACATTTGAGATCCCTGGTTAAGAGACAAATACGTATTTGTTCAAATATAGACTTAGTAAGAAGTATATCGACAAATTCCTCTTACTGCTATTGAAATAGTACTCAAAGGATGAAATAAGCACTCTTAGAATCTCCAGTGTATCAGAGATCATGAACAATGGACAGTAGCACAGAAGGGAGAATGTTTATGTTTCTTCCTGCTGTGTGTCCTTTATCCTCGCTATAGCTGTTCTTTATCTGTGACTCCATTATCCTGTATTCAGAAGAAAAGAGCCTTTGTCACACTTCTCTCATCCCTAAGACTATTACCTTGAACAGTTTTGACCCTCCTATGAAAATGGTCACGCATGTACTAGAAACTTCTGTCTCAACTGATGAAAAAAAAAAAAGAATGAAAACTGGCCCAAGGCTCTTAGACTGTAATTTCTTTTTTCTTTTTCTTTTTTTTTACATTTTTTTATATATTTTTATTGTAAATACGCACTTAAAAGCAACCCAGGAAACTGTCATTTAAGAAATCAACAAAATTAAGACGGCAATTTCCGACTGGTTCTCTGAGTTTAAGGGCCCAGGAGTAGAAATTGGCCAGAGGTGGTTCCTAGCTAACTCTCTAAAAGACCTTAGTCTGCAAAGACCCTTCTCTCTGCATTCTTACCCATGCACATACCAGTAAAAGGTTTATAGCTGGGACGAGGTACCAAAAAAGAGAGGGATTAAAAGCAGAGAAGACAGTCTGGGTAGGAAACATGAAACCAAGTAAGTTTGGTCAAAGGTGATTTTTTCAATAAAATTATTATAATTGTCTCCATATATGTAAGCCCTTTTATTTTTCTTTGAAAATTTCCTTCATGGCAAAAGTAGCCAAAATCATCATTCTTGGAGGTGAAGTAGCAATCGCATTCATCAAACACAGGTATGCTGCCCTGCTTACCCTAGAGGGCTGGAGAAGGCAAGACCCCCTGTCCTCACTCTGTGCTCTCTGCCCTTAGCCCTGACAGCTGCAGCCGGAAGGGGCAAACTGGAGGTGTGTCGTCTGCTCCTGGAACAGGGGGCAGCAGTGGCCCAGCCAAACCGCCGAGGGGCAGTGCCCTTATTCAGCACCGTTCGCCAAGGCCACTGGCAGGTAAGCAGGTAGCTACTTCCAGTGCCCCAGGCAGGGGTGAGTGCTGGGTGGGAACTTCTGAAGCAGAGAGCAAAAAAATCACAAAATTTGGGTTATCCAGCAGTCACTGGGTTTGAAGACTTGGGCCTCTGTTATTAATATTCTGGTTAATTGAGAATATGTCAGAAAATTAACATTCATACCTTCTATACCATACAGATCATTCCTGATGATCTGTATCGTATAGAAGGACTAGCTACTTTTGGCCTGGTCGTGCAGTGACCTCCTTCTCACACTTCACAACATCCCCAGGGTCTCTGGAAGGTTCAGACCTCAACAGATCCCTGCTAACCACTTACAACAGGTGTGTCTCAGACTTGCAAAAAGAAAATGTGGTATATGTAAATTCTAGTTATGCGATCTTTCCAGATGTTTGGATTCTGGATAAACGCTAATTTATATATTTAGGATGGAAAAAAAAGTATATTGGTTATAATCTTTTTTTTTTTTTTTTTTTGGTTATAATCTTTGAAAATGTTTAAGTAGGAAATAACTCCTAGGAGCCAAACAGTGCTAAAGAGTTATCAGAGGCTGTATTTTGTATTTACTGTATTCTGTTCAGTTGTAAATATTCACTGCAGGCAGGTTTGCAACCCCTGGAGGCCAGTAAAATGGCACTGACATAGGTGTTGGCGCTTCCATCATGGGGTTGTTTAGTCTACATCTTGGCCTTTGTTACCTTGAATTCTTTTTTACTGAGTGGCTGAGTCGGACATTTAGAGTTGAGTTCTTCTCATTTGGCTGTCCCTGAGAGAGTCAGAGATGGAACCCCATGGTACTAGACCACGCAGGGGGTTCTTGCAGTGGGAAGTTTCTTTAGAGGTGACTCGCGGGGAGTTCTCACAGTGTGGGGGAGGGCGTGCGTGTGTCTGCTCAGCAGCGCTTCCTGGCTGATTGGTCCCTGCTTCTCTGCACCTGCAGATTGTTGATCTTTTACTCACCCATGGAGCTGATGTCAACATGGCGGACAAGCAGGGCCGTACTCCCCTGATGATGGCGGCTTCCGAAGGCCACCTGGGGACTGTGGACTTTCTCCTTGCTCAAGGTCAGTCCTACAATGCCAGAGCTTGATGATCAGTGCCCATAACAACCCAAGGAACTCATGATTTCCAGGGATGGATTCCAAGAGGAGTTGAGAATGGATATTCTTAAGCCAGTTGGTTAGAAAATGAAAGTCCGTCTCCTCTCTTCTCATATACAGTGGGACCCTTCTAATTCTGACGTTCTCTGTTTCTTTATGGCTTGAGGGGTTTTTGGTATCCTAATCAAATTTACATAATCTAAGCTCTTTAATCTCCCAACTTTGATTTTTTTTAATGCACACTCAATAAATGTTCATCTTCCAGGGATCGTATTTTGACTTCATCAATTCTTTTGTAAGCCTGCACAACTAATATTTTTCTTGTATCCTAAGGAGGCAAATGGAAGTTGAAATGACTGTTGACCATGGGACCCTATTTGAGGAATCAGGGTATTACTACCCTCCTATTGTAATAAATTCCTTTTGACATTTACCAACATTCACATATTCCTGGTGAATGGGAAATAAATTAAAGGAGACTGTGGTCACACTATCCAAAGCATTCCCTTCCATGGCTCTGACCTCAGTCATCTATACAGAACAGTAGTGAGTGACAGGGGAACCTCTGTAGTAGAAAAGCTCCAGTCACTGGTGACTCTGCAGTACCATCTAGTGGAGCTTGAGCATTTGCATCAAGCAGGAGGTGGTGTGACTGTGGCCAGCTTTTACTCCATTCCAGCAAGCCTCCCCTATGAGTAAACGGGATCTTTTCATCTATAATTAATATCCACAAGTGCACACACTTCAAGAAAAACAAGCTCCTGCAAATCATGCCCAGGCTGGAGCAGCTGAAGGGTAGTTGATTTAGGAAGAAGACAAGGTTTCTTCTTCTAAGATTTCAAACTACAACTCAGTCAGAGACTTACTGGATCTTTAGCTCTCTCCTGCAAAGATTTGTTTCCACAACCTTAGACTCACAAAACTGGGTCAGAATCAGAGAACTGTTTTCCCCGTGTACAGAGTGGTTCTTGCTTCCCCAACACAAGCCACCAAACAAACCAGATTTCATGGTATCTATCCTTCTGCTAAGAGGGGGCTGGAGGAGCAAGGGAGATATGCCTAGCTTCTCAGGATAAAACATGGCAGGAGTAAATGTCCCAGAACAACCTGAGCCTACTGGAAAAGGCAGGACCCCTTTACCACAGATAAGCTGTAGATGACTGCACACAGTCTGCCGTGAGCCCGTAGAAGCTCATCAGACACAGATCCCAGAGATTTGTTCCCTTTACGCTGCAGGCATTCTGGTCTCCGGTCTTCGTACTGTTTCATTCTTTCACACTTAAATCAGAGACTTTCTCTTAATCAACAAATCCTACCCAAGTTTATTTAGCCTACGTTATCTGCAAAACACTATGCTAGGAACTGAGTGATTTTTTAAAATAAATACACTACAATCCATGTCTTCAAAGGGTCTGTAATCTGGCAAGGAGGGGATAAAACAAAGATAAGGAACTACCTTAAAAAGCAGAGAATCCTAAGTACTCTGATGATAAAGGTATTTGAGTTAGAACAGAACAGACTTTGAAATTTGAATGGGAAAAATGTTCTATATTCAGGGAGAGGACATAATGTAAATGAAAGGTCGGAGAGGAGAAACAGTACACAACAGGTTTGGGGAAATATGCAAGTTGTCCAGTGACATACATGAGGACTGCTGGGAAATAAAATTGGAAATGTATGTGGAAAGAAATTGAAAAGGAGCAGATTAAAAGAGTTTGGACTTATCTGAAGGCAGTAGGGAGCCTTTCAAAGATTTTAAAAAAGGGAATCAGTGCCAGAGTTGCGCTTTAAAAAAAAAAAATCACTTTGGCAGTGGTGTGAATAGTAGAGTTGATGAAGGGATTATAGTGGACCTGGGGGTCAATTAGGAAGCCATTGTCATCGAGTAGATGAGAGGTAATGCCGAATCCAGGTGCAGTAGCTGTTAGGATAGAACAGGAGGGCCACGTGCAAAAAAGATTTTGGATATAAGGGTTGATTACATGCAGGACGTAAGGATAGATGAGTTGACGATAACTCCAAAGTTCTAAAATGGATGTTTGGGAGAACTGTGATTCTGTTAACTGCCAGGAGAAGAAAAGAGAGAAGAGGAAGACTTGAAATTGAATTTTCGGAGGAAATTGAATACATGGGTTTTTTTCATATGCATCTCCTTTTAATTTCTTAAATTCCAGCTTCCCTTATCTTTGTAAAATCAATTTATCTGTAACATACATCCAGAACCTTCTTATCCTGCTTTTTCCATCCCTGAAGACTCTGTCCAGGAAATTTATAGATGTTGCATCTGAGAAAACTCCTTAGATTCTGTCCCATATTCAGACTCATTCCATGTTAGAGTCAGTGTTTTAGTTGCAAACTACACTGTTGTGAAAAGATAACCCAGTACATGGATGTCTCTCCTCAGGGTTAGAAGTATCGTACTTTCCAACCCTTCATCCTGTTACGGGAAGCCCCAAAGTCTGGTTGTCTGACCTCTAGGGATACAGAGGTGATAGGCCACATAACTGCTGAGTAGCCCCAGAGCCTGGCTGTGGCAGGTCCTGAGCTTGATCTGACATCTGAATCCTGTCCAGCTGAGGAGGCAGCCTGGAAAATGAACTGTGTGTGCAGTAAGTTGATCTCTGATTTAGTTAGTGAGCATGTCATGCCAACTGTGTGGAAAGAGTCATCTTAGGTACTCTTCAAAACTAGCAAGGGAACAACGGGCTCTTTGCCATCCAAGAGCTTACAGTCTAGGCTGAGAACCAAACGTGTATTGAATTTTAGACTAATTACAAAACTACGTCAAGTGTGCTTGCTCCTCACAGGTGAGAATAGAAATGTTGAAGGGAAGAAGATGCAGAATATAAAATAGGCTAAAAGAGTGGGGATGGGGTTGTTGAAGGCTGACGAGTTTAATTAAACTCCTGATTTCCTTCCTGGCCTGGGCTCAGTCTCTTCCGATGAGTCCGTTTCCCTCCCATTCTAAGGAAGGAGAAGGTGACCTGGTACTATCGTCAATGATAAACATGTTCTGAGCTCCTTATTTTATGAGAACCTCTCAAGGAGTTTATACTATTAGAAATCGAAGATTTTTGCCGAGTTCAGAAAACATGCACTGAGAATTTATTACATATAAGTGGGATACATAAAAAAAAAAAAGATTAATAACAGAATAAGGTGACATATGTCAAGCAGGTTCAAGATGAGGTAACAGTGAATGGGAGAAGCGTTTTGGAGACAGGGAGGTTTGAGATGGTTCCTAGAGAACAGGTAGAAGTGAGGTAAGTCATGGGGAGAAAAAAGGTTTCCACACATGGGAGCAACGTAACCAGAAGTGAGGATACAGGAGTACTTGTGGGAGATTCTAGGGGTGGTGAGCACATCCATTTTGGCCAAAGTTGAGGATTCTCACAGAGGAGTAATGAAACTTAAGGATAGACAGTAAGCTTGGGGAGAGATTATGCACAACCCAGGATAGGCTGCCCTGTCAAAGAACTGGACTCTTGTATTGACAGCTTGTGGGAGCAACTTTGTTAACAGTTTTATCAAAAGACAACTCACATGCCAGAAACATAAGCTGTGCTTTGGCCGAGTGTACACCTTGAATACCAGCTTTCCCTCCTGCTGTGAACTTTCACGTTTCTCATGTTTCCTCAGCCCTGTGTTATGCCTGCTCTTGTAGGTGCCTCCATCGCGCTAATGGACAAAGAAGGATTGACAGCCCTCAGCTGGGCTTGTTTGAAGGGTCATCTCTCGGTAGTACGTTCTCTGGTGGATAATGGAGCTGCCACAGACCATGCTGACAAGAATGGCCGCACCCCACTGGATCTGGCGGCTTTCTACGGTGATGCTGAGGTGGTGAGTGCCTTTAACCAAGCCTCAGGGTGGTAAGAATAGGGAAGGTCCTCAATCCACAGTGTCATCTGGGGTTGATGATTCCTGACATAAAGTTCTCAGATCTATACTTGCTGGAGGGCAGGAACATTCACAACACCATTAAAGACCAGGAACAGAGGTCTGGCCTGGAATACCATGGCGTCCAGCCTGGTTCAAACCAGCAGTTGAATAAAGGGCAGGCAGCAGCCAGAGCCCTGAGTGGAGCAGTGTGAGCCGTTACACCTGGGTTAACTGCGCTGCTTCATCTGTGTCCTAGGTCCAGTTCCTGGTGGATCACGGGGCCATGATCGAGCACGTTGACTACAGCGGAATGCGCCCTTTGGATAGGGCAGTGGGGTGCCGGAACACTTCTGTTGTTGTCACTCTTCTGAAGAAAGGAGCCAAGATAGGTAGGAGAAAGGAAGAGGGTGCTGGCCATCTGTGCCCAGGGGCCAGACTGGTCCGGTGGTCTGGCTGCCCCGGGTGTGTGGCGTGAGTGTGTATAGTTTCCCCTGTGCCCTGGCCCAGTTATTGTCCGAGTGAACAGAAAGACTCTTGGCCCAGAGAAAGCACCATCTGAGCCGTGGTCTACACTACCCTGTGTCCAAAATCACACGGCTATCTGCCGTGCCGCGAGTAGCCTCAGCCAGGAGGCTGCTCTGACCTTAAGCGCATCTCGGCGCTGATGCCTTGGTAGCAGCCCCGCCCTGTGAGCATCCTGGATCCCTGCACTGCCACAGCCTTCGCTTTCCCTTGCTCTGTATGTGCTTTGGCCTCTCAAGTCCCTGCGGCTGCTGTCCCATCCATCCCTCAGACCTGTAGACAAGGGTTGGCTGATATGCTGGCTTTTTTGCTGCCTGCCTCTCACTGCTGCTTTTTCCTTCTTTTTTTTTTTTTTTTTTTTTTTCACCTTCATCCATTTTTTTTTCCTCTCCTACAACTTTTTGTTTTCTCCTTTCTTTGAAGGTTGTCAGACGTTACCGAGTCGCCCACGAGGTATATTTCACCGCTGTCAGCATCAGGCGTGGTCTGATGGCTTGGTCAGCTTTGCCTTCTCCTCTTTGATTTAGCCTGCATGAGTTCCCTACACCTCTAATCTTTTAATTTACTTCACCTTAAAAGAAGATTTTTTTTAATGACTGTTGTAGAGAATAACTTGAACTTTTGATAACTAACCCTGAAAAGCTTAGTTGGTAAATAATTCAGGCATCCGTAAACTAATCGAGTTAACCTTTTCTTTCTCTTTGTGGGTAAAGTGGTCCTCAGTCATGTTGGCTTGTTTCACATTGGAACCGTGCTCCTGGTTCAGCATGAATCCCAGGAGTCCTATTCAGTACTTACAAATTAAGGGAGCCTTTAGAGTCTTTCATGGTTTCCCTTCTGCAAAGAACGTATTTAAAAATTGAGACTGAACAGCTGGGGGTTTTGAGTCCCAGATTCTGAAATAAATTACCCTTTATGGATTTTTAAAATCTTACGGTGACATTTAATGTAAACCCTTTCTCCCAATTTCCTTATTTAAAATAACCCCAAACTAAACCATCGCCTGCCCAGATACAACACGCAGGCTTTGCTGCCCTCCAATGGTGCAAACTCAGACAGTGCAAACATTCTTATTTTAAGGTGAATACAAATCCAACGCAGCTTCTTGGCAGGGGGAGTTAGTAAGACGCTCCCAGTTCTAAAAGATGAGGCCGTTGTTGTGGAGCAAGTTGTTCTCTCAGCAGAAATTCCCCAGGGGTGTTTTTTTCACCCAGCTTCCTACCACCCTTACATTGTATGAGTTTTTTACCCATCATGCATCCTGTACACTACAGGTCCAGCCACGTGGGCGATGGCCACCTCCAAACCAGACATCATGATCATCCTGCTGAGCAAGCTGATGGAAGAGGGGGACATGTTTTATAAGGTGAGGGGAGGAAGGAACCGTGTCCTCCAGAAAGCCGCTGACTGTTCTCTACTTGTAGAATCTCCCAAAGTCTCGGCAGGTCTCACCCTTGGTTCTAGAGGCAGTGCCGTCCCTCAGTGGTGGGCTCATAAGCTGAGGATCCCAGGTTTTTGCTTTCTCAACAAGAGAGCAAGAGTAGCCTGCACATGCCTGCAGCTGATGAACCTAAAGACCTAGTTTTACCTGGTCACTAATAGGCAGATACATAGATTCTACATGGCATCTGTTCATTGGAGCCTGGAAACCATGGGACAAGTAAAAGAAGAGTTACATAGTGCAGATATTTCTAGTCTGTGGGAAACAGGCATCAATCTTAGCTTTTATATTTAATATATATGTAGATTTAAAAATCTGTAGTAATAATAGCTTATCAGCATCCCTGAGGAAGAAAAGGAAACCAAGACAAATAGCAGTTACAAGATTTACTTGAAGTCATTCACTGAATGACAACAAAAAAGGTATGAAGTCTTCTTGTACTCACAGTTCAAGCTGAAGGCTCCATACCCTAACACACCAAACTCCCATGGGCTGCAGGAAGTCCCGTAAGAACGTTCCATGTCAGAGTTATCTCATTGTGTTAAGATTAGCTGAATCTTCTTCTCCTAAAGTAAATACAAATCCAGCCCAGCTTTTGGCAGCGGGTGTCACTGAGACATGCCCAGGCCCAAAGATGAGGAAATGATTATGATGCACGTTACTTCCGCCCTGTGTAAGGAGTATACAGAGCTCCTGGGAGTAGAGTTGTATTTCCCGAAGACCCTTTGAGTGAGAGTTATTGTAATCTAGGACTCTTAGGCTTCTAGGAAACTTGAGTTCTGACTCAACCATGATTCTACATGACTTCAAAGAAGGGCCTCTCTAGGTGTCATGTTTATGGACTTGAGAATGGCATTGCTGTCAAGAATCTCAGCCCTGTTTATAACGTAACTTCTGGCATCCTAAGACAAGGAGTCCTACCTCCTAAACAGGCAGAGCTACTCCTGCTCCTACCCAGAATTCTGCCTTGGAAGACTCCCAAGTCTGTCCTCAGTGAAAGCGTCTAAAGAGAAAATAAAAGATCAGGATCCCTGGTTGGAGTTGCAGCTATACAGAAGGAATGGAGTGGATAAAGTTCAGCTAACAGAGTGTGAGATGCCTCCTGCCTCATTCTGGGCTCAGCTTATAGATTTTCAGATGCAAAATGTAAGAAAAGTTCAAGGCCCCTGTGACCAGGTCCCTAGGTGGGTCATAGATTTACCTCATCTTGGAAAATCCCTCTGACATAGTCAGATGGAATCACAAATTCTGAATTTCACTTCTCTACCACCACCCTACCCCATGCCTTTTCGAAAAACAGGGGAAGACTCTTTGATATTCTTTTATGCCATGAGATTAGGGGAGCAACAGCTAGACTGCTTTAGCTCCCACATCCCTTGTGAGGAAGAGAATGGCCTCTTGTAGAGGATTGGCAAGGTGGAACAAAAAGAATTTCCAGATAAGACAAATGTAACGAAGTAGTAATAACTTTGGAGTGATTGGGACTGGGAAATGCTATGTGTCCTAGGGAGATCAGGTCGAGAAAAAGCTCCTTTGAAATGAACAAGGTCAGTTCCTTGGGAGTCCAGGTGGGAAGCTGGGGTCCCAGGCCTTTCATACGCCCAGACTTTGTTTCTCTGGCTTGTATCTTGGGAATCCCCTTCGTCACCCCTCGCCTGCCTGGTGAGCTTCCAGTAGAAAAGACTGGACTCTTCTGCTCTCACCGTCAGGGCTGGTGTCGGGAGGGCCAACCCTTCGTAGTAACTGCGGAGAGAGGAAGGGAATGGGAGCAACCTTCCTCAGCTGCTCAGCAGACCAACTGTGTGCTTTGCTGTCTTGTGCTCCCGCTAGAAAGGGAAAGTAAAGGAAGCTGCCCAGCGCTACCAGTACGCTCTGAAGAAATTCCCTAGAGAAGGGTTTGGTGAGGACTTGAAAACCTTCCGGGAGCTAAAAGTGTCTCTCCTCCTCAACCTCTCTCGATGTCGCAGGAAAATGAACGTAAGTCCCTCTCATCCCAGCTCCTTTCTGCAGTCCTGGAAGTTGACGGTCCATGTCATGCACTGGCTTTTACCAGGCCCCTGAAATCCTTGTCTGCCCCATTTGGAACTTGGTTGTCCTTCACAGAGCACTGACATTTGCAATTTGAAAGAAATCAAGTCTAAGTACAATCCGTACCTCAAACTATAAAAAAGTTAATCCTGTGGGCACTTTGTAGCTTTCTGAATTTTCCTAATTCCTGCTGAAAGTGACTGGAATACCATCATCATCCTGCCCTGCCCCCAAGTCAGTTTTCTGGTCTTTGGGAAAATGTGAGAGCAGTGGTCGCTGGAATTCCAGCTGCAGTGAGATACAAATTTTAGTCATTCCCTTCCTTACTGGTAGACCCCCTAGTCATTTAAGGAAGGGCTGGAAAGAGGGCCCAGGACCATGAACTTCAAGGTTTAATTTCTAAGGCTAATCTTCAGCTTTTCACTTCTTTCTTCGTTCTTTTATTCTAACATGACATGTCCCTTCTTGTCACAGAGGGAGTCTTAGAACTCCTCCTGGTCCTTTATTATCCCCTAAATAGTCCTTGGTCCTTCTTGCCTGCCTTGCAGATACAGCCTCTGATGCCCTCAGGCACTGCTCCCTTGACCTGCAGACACTCCTGGGCCAAGAACCCTCTCTCAGATCCTGGGAATAGCCAGGATCATGTCAGGAATCTCTGACATCCACTAGCCTGAGGTCTCATGGTTCCTCAGGAGATAAAAATAATCCAAGCCAAACAGGAATGTTTGAATAAAGGGATAGAGAACTCAGGTGTACAGAAGTGAGCTTTCAGCCTCAGTAGCAAGAGATCTGCTATCGGTTCTGGAAAAGTGACCTTTATATCATCCATCTTTAGATGGCAATGAAAAGAGCGCCCTGATAAATAGACTTGGGTATCTCAGAGGGCACAGTGATGCCCTAAGAGGCAGAGTTTTCCCAGGTGCTGAGGAGAGTGGGGATGTGGGAGGAGTTCTCGGGGAAAGGCAGTGAGGTTCTTATGTGAAACAGAAGAAACAGCACCAAGGGTCTCCTCCAGCTCCAGTTAGTGAGACTTAGACAAAGCTCCGAAGCTGCTGCCAAGCTGCTGGCTGCCTTTTTGCCTCACAAATAGTCTGCTTCTTAAAAATACTCTATAATCTTCCCAGAAATAATGATTGTCCCGAAAGAAAAAATTAAGGGGAAAGGTTGAAACAGTAGAGCTGGAAGCCGATGCTATAAAATAGAACACTTCCTCTCTAGCTCCACGTTGGATCAGAAACAGTTAATCACCTCCCAGGACCACCTGAAGTCTGTCGTCCTATGTAGAAAGTTGCCCATTAATTTTTTTTCTTTTTTTTTTTTTTCCAACTTTACCTCCACCCCAGGGCCTTTGTTCTGCCTTGGGACTCACAAGTTTAACCAGAGGCTACTGTGCTGTACTATGGCTTTGATAGTAAAAGAGGAGAAAACCTTCCCCTTTAGTTTAGTATGTAAGGGTGTCTTGAAGACTATGCCTTCGTTCCCCTGGTTCCTGTTCCCAGGGCTTCTCAGAATGAGGACAGATGGGACTGTGTTCCTCCAGGAAGCCTCAGTGATTAAGAGATGAGGTGACAGCACAGGTCCCAGTGACAGCCAGTCTTCTCTCTTGTTTTATTATTATTATTTAAATTTTAAATGTTTCCTAAGTAAGGAACAAGTTTAGAGAAGGAGCAGGCCAGAGAAGCCTCTATGAAACAGAATGGAAACTACCCTTCATTGAGCATCTCCTGTGTGCCAGGGACTGTGTATGGGGCTTTCAAATGCTTTATTGCTCTTAATCCTACCTGGGAAGTCCGTATGGATAAGCAAACATACAACACACCCTGAGGGCTTACAAAGCAGAGCAGAGAATTGAACGCAAGCCTGTCTGACATTCCTCCTCCATCGAGTCTCCATAGCCAGTCATTTCTTTTTTACACAAATCCCATCTTCCTGGACTTATTTCTCATCCCTTTATAAAGCCAAGGAATAGTGGGTGCGGCAGGAAGGTGGGGGGTAGGATAAGGGTACACATGAGGCGTCGACATGTGTGTTTGCCTCACACATGCGTGTGCAACAAGAGTTTGGGTTTCCAACTTCAGGAGCTTCAGTGGGTTGACATTTGGCTTCTGGACCAGAAAGAACTATGTTGCAAAAGGCAGAAAGAGGACAAATTAAAAATATTTTCATACTTTCGGGCAGATGAATTCCTGTGAGCCATTGCAGGGCCACACAGGGCAAAAGGCAGAAGGAACTTTCAGTCTGGGCCACGTGGCTAGAGCCATGCCAGGCATGTCAAGAATCCCAGGTGTTCCGTCCATAAATGTCAAAGAAATGTACATATAATCTGTTTTATTCCCAAGCTGTCTATTTTTCATATCTCTTCAATGACTCATTTGCACACCTATTGTAATGACAGGATTTTGGAATGGCGGAGGAATTTGCTACTAAGGCCCTGGAGCTGAAACCGAAATCTTATGAAGCTTACTATGCAAGAGCAAGGGCAAAACGCAGCAGCAGGTGAGGAGAGAGAGAGAGAGGGTGAGAAGCAAGAGCTCTCTTTTCTGAAAATCTGGCCGAGGCAACGTAGACCATCCTGGGGCGTATCGGACAGACCCATATGTCTGTCCCTGAGGACTCGCAGGACCAAGCTTTGGGGATGGCTCCCATCACACAGAACACATCATACAGCTGGCAACTCTTTGGGGCTGTGGAGATGTAGAGCATTTTACTTTGGGAGAAAACTGCCTTTTCATTGTTGGAGAATGGCACCTTCTTCCAAGAAGCCTCTGCCATATCTCAGTCGCTTTTTAACCCCCAAAGCAGATAGCGTAGAGACACTGGTGGCTTAAGAAGAGGTCACTTGAGCAAAATATCTTCCCAGCCCTTTTAGAGGGGAAAGTAGGATGGGTCATATATCACGGGCTCCTCTTTCTTTTCTTACAGGCGTTTGGGAGATTCCCTGGATCATTTAGTCTTCCTCCTGGGGCTCTCCTCCAGTCTGGTGGCATCAAGCCTCCTTCTCACATACCCACCCCTCCCAGCACCACACCACACACGCATGGAGACAGGAGGTCCTGCTGCCGGGACTGAGGGGGCCCAAGAGAAACCCCATCTCTTATGCCCCATCTGCTATGGTTTGGCCAGTGGGCAGGAAAGGCTCCAGAAAGATCTAGAAACTGCCATCAGTGATCTTTAGATAACTTGTCACTGTCCTTAATGCCTCCTGCCCGGCGCCCTGCCCTTCTCCCCAACTCTGCCTGTAAAAGAACTGCTTCAGGTTCACAGCTATGACCAGGGGGCATGTGGTCCTGAAAATCAAACCCAGCTTAAGTCTAGTGATGACGGTGGCAGTGATCTTAGTCTTAATTAGCTGGGGCAACAGAGTTCTTACAGAAGCTTGACTGTCAAATTCTCTTTCCCCTTGGATTATTCCTTCCCCACAAGGCCAATTGCCCCTTTTCTGGGCAAGGTTAATAGAGAGGATGGGAGTATCTCTGACTGTCTGTGTCCTTATTTGTAGATTAGAATCTGAGTTTTCTAGTCAGCAAGCCTAATACCTGCCCAGCTTTGATGTAGCAGAATGGAGGAGCCGCAGTGTTGTGGGGCGAGGGGTAGAAAGGGCAGAGGACGGCGTTCTTGCCTAGGATGGAACAGGCCTGAAAATTGGAGCTAAAATATAAAGAAAAAATTCTGCTGGATCAGCAAGATTTTAAATATTGTAGTTACTGTTTTGTTCCTAAGCTAATTGACAGTGACCCTGTAAATGACAACCCCACCCAACCCTCCTACTACCTGGTGTGCATTTGGACACTGAGAGAAACTTCCTGAAGGGCCTGTCTGGACTGACAAAATGGGGACATTTCTCCACTGATGCCAGAGAGGCCAGAGGGAAGATGGAGGCTGAACTGGCTAGGGAATCATTCTGGACTCTTCTGGAATGACAGCCTACCTATTTCCTTCCTTACAAATCAGACGAAACCAAAGCCCCCCAGATGCCCCCAGACGCTAACAGTTCTCTGAAACAGTGACCATGTTCTCAGCTCTTGGTGGTTCCTATTGATTCAGAATAACTCCAGTTCCTGTGTTTACATTTTGTCAAGCAGACAGTTTGCAGCAGCCTTAGAGGACCTGAACGAGGCCATCAAGCTGTGTCCAAACAACCGTGAGATCCAGAGACTCCTGCTGAGAGTGGAGGAAGAGTGCCGACAGATGCAGCAACAGCCGCCGGCGGCACAGCAGCAGCCTCAGCAGCAGTTACCGGAAGAAACAGAACCCGAACCCCAGCATGAAGATATCTACTCCGTGCAGGACATACTCGAGGAGGAGTTCTTGGAACAGGATGTTGAGAATGTGTCCATCGGCCTCCAGACGGAGGCTCGGCCCAGCCAGGGGCTCCCGATAATCCAGAGCCCGCCCTCCTCCCCGGCCCACCGCGACTCGGCCTGCATCTCCAGCTCGCCTCTCGGCTCCCACCAGGGTTTTGACTTCCGGCCCAGCAGCTCTGTGGGCTCTCCCACTAGGCAGGGTTACCAGTCCGCCTCACCTGCCCTTTCTCCAACTCACCAGAACTCGCATTACAGGCCCAGCCCCCCGCATACTTCCCCCGCTCATCAGGGAGGGTCTTACCGCTTCAGCCCCCCTCCTGTGGGAGGGCAGGGCAAGGAGTACCCGAGCCCGCCCCCGTCCCCTCTCCGCAGAGGCCCTCAGTATCGGGCCAGCCCTCCAGCGGAAAGCGTGAGCGTCTACAGAGCCCAGTCAGGCTCGCCCGTGCGCTATCAGCAAGAAACAAGTGTGAGTCAGCTTCCTGGCAGACCGAAATCTCCATTATCCAAGATGGCCCAGCGGCCCTACCAGATGCCCCAGCTTCCTGTGGCAGTGCCCCAGCAAGGGCTCAGGCTCCAGCCGGCCAAAGCCCAGATCGTGAGAAGCAACCAGCCCAGCTCAGCAGTTCATTCGAGCACCGTCATCTCCACAGGGGCCTATGGCCAAGTGGCCCATTCGATGGCTGCTAAATACCAGTCTTCACAAGGAGACATAGGAGTAAGTCAGAGCCGGTTGGTTTATCAGGGGTCCATCGGGGGGATTGTAGGGGACGGGAGACCCGTGCAGCATGTGCAGGCCAGCCTGAGTGCAGGCGCCATCTGTCAGCACGGAGGGTTGACCAAAGAAGAGCTTCCCCAGCGACCTTCCTCCGCCTATCGAGGTGGCGTGAGATACAGCCAGACACCACAGATTGGGCGTAGCCAGTCCGCATCCTATTACCCAGTCTGTCACTCAAAACTAGATCTGGAGCGTTCCTCCAGCCAACTAGGTTCCCCCGATGTGTCACATTTAATCAGAAGACCTATTAGTGTCAACCCTAATGAAATCAAACCCCACCCACCAACTCCCAGGCCATTGCTGCACTCCCAAAGCGTAGGCCTTCGTTTCTCTCCATCTAGCAATAGTATCTCATCCGCCTCCAACCTAACTCCTACCTTCCGGCCATCTTCCTCGATTCAACAAATGGAGATCCCACTGAAACCGGCATACGACAGGTCGTGTGACGAGCTATCGCCAGTGTCTCCCACTCAGGGAGGTTACCCCAGTGAGCCCACCCGATCCAGGACCACACCATTCATGGGGATCATAGATAAAACGGCCCGGACTCAACAGTACCCCCACCTTCACCAGCAGAATCGGACCTGGGCAGTGTCATCAGTGGATACCGTTCTCAGTCCTACGTCTCCAGGCAACCTGCCTCAGCCTGAGTCCTTCAGCCCACCGTCATCCATCAGCAACATTGCCTTTTATAACAAAACCAACAATGCACAGAACGGCCATTTGCTGGAGGACGATTACTACAGCCCCCATGGGATGCTGGCTAACGGGTCCCGCGGAGACCTGCTGGAGAGAGTTAGCCAGGCCTCCTCGTACCCCGACGTGAAGGTGGCTCGGACCCTCCCTGTGGCTCAGGCGTACCAGGACAACCTGCACAGGCAGCTGTCCCGGGACCCTCGACATGGGCAGACGTCCCCTATCAAACCAAAGAGACCATTTGTGGAGTCTAACGTTTAAAAGACGTGTGTTGGAGCGAGACCCCTATGTGTTCACTGCACATTTTCAGGCTTGGTTTCCACATTCGAGGTAGTTCTCTGGCTTAATTTCTCATGTAGTTTCCGCGTGGTGTTCAGAGGTGGCAGCCCACATGCCGAAATCCTTTGCATGCAGCCGACTGGGAAGCTGGCCTCCGGGGAGCCGGGACTTGGGTTTCTTTTGTCTGTACCCTAGCCACACGCTCTCTCCCTCTCTTCAGATGCCAACGAGGAGATTGTTGTGCCGTGTGCTTTAACCCAGGGAGATCAGACACACTGGTCAGCTTTTTCCAGGAGACAATCGCTTTCACTGATGTTCTTGTTGTGTAAAATGTCTTTCTCCTTTTTTACAAAAATAAGATGTTCTTGTTCGTTTTCTTCTAGGAACTTTAGAAAGAGTGTGATGCTCCTTTGCCTTTGCATTCTTATCCAGTGTTATCCAAATAGCAGCCCCAGTGCATTCTTGTGCCATGGTCTCCTCCCCTGGACCGCCAGCTCCCTGCAGCCACCAGGTCTAGAATGTTCATTTAGATTATTGCTGGTCTTCCTATGGGGGTAAAGGATCAAGGAGAAAGAGAAGAAATAAGAAAGCACCAATACAGTTATTTGAAATGTCACTACATGGATTTCCCAAGAGGCGTTTTAGGAACATTCAGAAAACAACCAGCCCTTTAAATATTTCAGTCAGCCGAGGAAACTGGATGAGAATCATGCATATTTTTAAATAATTCACTGAGTTATTCTTTACGTTTTTAGCCAAATTAACCATTAAAAGCTACCAATTTTCCATGGGTGGGGGAGAGAATAAATACATAGAGAGAGACTGTTCTGGATTCTCAGTGGAAGGCTGTAGAAAATCTGTCTTGGAGAAATCTACTTTCTGGGTTCTGATACGTCACTGAGCATCGTATTCCACAAAAAGCATACTCTTCCCGGAGGTTGACTGGTGTATAATCCTGTTAAGTTGGATCTTTGCCTAGAGCCAGATTTTGTTCTACTGGCCCTCTTTTTTTTTTTTTTTAAACCCAGATGGTATAGTGAAGAATTGGTTTTTGGGGAAGGAAGTTGAATTCTCTGGGGACGGTAAGACTTATTCCCAGAGCTTGCACCCAGGGCCATTGCATTCCATGGCAAATGTTGTCTAACTCCATTTCAAGATCTATTGTTTCATTATCTGTTATTACAGGAACTGTTTACTCTTTTCTTTTTCTAGGTAGGAGTGTTTGGGGATTGACATTTAAAAACCAGGCACAGCAAAGTGTTTCAGGGTGAAGAAAGACCCCTTTCAGCCCTGGGTAGGAGCACATAAGGTAGACAGCAAGTCTTCTGATCCAATCACCCTCCAGACATCTCCTGTGTCTGGTGGTCCTTTGCTAACCGGTCCTTTGAGTGACTGAGGCCAGCATGAGATGGACGGCAAGAACACTGAAATCAAAGCCTTAGCACAGGCCTGGTAGCGACTGCACATCAGCTCTTAAAATTAACAAACTAAACAACTAAAACTAAACAAAAGAGAATTCGGTCACTGTTACCAGGAATCATTCTGCTCTTGTTAGTAAAGGGCTACAGGAAGGGAGGCTTCCTGAATAAACATCCAGATGTGACCAGACCTGTTTGTAATCGTAAGTGTCCTCTGAAAGAATCGTTAAGACATGGGGAGCATGAAGCTGAAATCAGAAACACTTCTTTGCTAACTTAGATTCTGCCAAATAGATGAACCCCTCCACCCCCAAGCCTGGAACAGGCCAGGATGTGTGTCCTGTGCTAGAAGTAAACAGCAAGGCTAACTCAAGACCCAGCCTCTGTCCACTCTCTCTGATGCTGAAGGACTATCTCCCACTCAGCCAGCCCAGAGTGGACGTCAGTGTCTCTTCTCTCTCTGTCTCTCATCAAGAAGGTGAAATGTACAGCTATAGCGTCAGCCTACAGCCAGGAGCCCAGCAGCCTCTCAGCTTTTTTTGTCCAGGTCTCAGCCCTGTTGGGCTCTTTGCATCTTACCCTTTTTAACTACTACTCACTGAGGAGCTGCTGCCACATTTTGAAAACTTCTCAGTGTTTATTAGAAAAGTGCCCCCTGTTTATTTGGAACACCACACGTACCACCTGCACCCACCTGAGTGGGTGAGCAGGTTCTACGGTTTTACAAATAACACCACTGATGCCACTTCTCCCGAACGTGTATCTTAGAATTTTCTAGGACGGACAGATTTAGGGTCCATGCCTTACTGGACAAAACACCTAGACTGTCAACAGTCACG
Source organism: Balaenoptera ricei (assembly GCF_028023285.1). NCBI lineage: Eukaryota > Metazoa > Chordata > Mammalia > Artiodactyla > Balaenopteridae > Balaenoptera > Balaenoptera ricei. The sequence goes on along the minus strand of NC_082658.1, from coordinate 15,360,387 downwards.
ATGCAATTCTTTTTTAGCCATTGTAAGAGGGAGTGAATATCACTACTGGGCGCCGGTTGTTTTTGTCTAAAAATTGCCAACTGGACCTTATTGGAGCAGGAGACAAAGTCTTTCCTTGTAAGCAGACTGCCTGTGCCCTGTTTTGCTACTTCACTGCCACGGGATGATCTCAGTGCTGTACCTTAGAGATGCCTCCTCCCCGAGCAGCACTTGCTGAGTCAATGTCTGGCTTCAGATGGGGGGAAATTTTTCACATGAAACCGGTAAGTTCCACTCACCCGATTCACATCACCCTGAAATGGAGACAGTGGTGACAGACTTTAGCTTACAGGTTTCTCACCAAATCCTACCTTCCGTTCACCCAGAATTCTTGCACTAATGGGTTTCCATCACATCATGTCTTTAAGTGGGTGCACTTTATTGTTTGAATTTGTAACTCTGATAAATACTGGATATTTAAGTGTGAGTAATGTCTTCATTAGAAAATAGCAAAACCGCCCTTTTAGTGTATTTTTCAAGGGAAAAAAAAAGAAAGAAAGCAAGCAGTGGATCACAACATTTATAGCACAAGAAATAACTGTTGTATATAAGCATCAAAAAGATTAAGAGTTTTTAAATACAAAAAAATATTTGCAGTGATTTTAAAGTGCTTTTCCAGCAATTTTCTTAGGGACTCCTGAGACATGGTTACTTTATTTACTGGATCAGTAAGGCACACAATTAACAATTAAAAATTAATGTTTATTTACAAAGTAAAGGGAAAACCTGTGTAACATGAGAATTTGGCATGGACAAAATGGAGACCATTTTGTATCTGCTGTTGTATCTTGTCCGGGTTGCAGACGTGCGCTATTAAAAGTCCCAAGTTAATAGAGCACAAACCCTTCTTGTTCCTCTCCCATTTGCCCTTCTTTCTAGACGTGTTTAACTTAAACTTGAAGGCTCAGGAAAATTCCACTAATTAGAATCATGTACAGTACCCCAGGTCGTTGTCCAGAGATACAGGTTTGCTAATTGAGGTAAGCCTGGACTGTTGTAAACAGAACAGCTTAGAGAAAGGTATTCTCGGTCCTTATATTGTATAGTAGTTTATGAACCCCCTCTCTAAATATTGGTATTTTTATATTCCAGAGATGTACCCAACAGAAAAATTAATCAGTATCTAATTTAATATCCATAAGTATTTTCCTTAGATTTTAGTCATAGACAGTGGGTTTTTGTGGATGTCACCTTGCTTCACCGTACTTTACCACTAGGTGTCACTGTGGCTCTGCACCAGGCTTGTCTGGTAGCAAAGAATGGCAGCATCTCCGGAGGAGCGACATCCAGGCCAACAGACGGGCCCGTAGGCTCAAGAGGGTTCGAGAAGGAGGGAACAAAGGCCTGGAAAGGGGTCGTCACACACCTGTGCCAGATGTGGCGAGATAAGCTCTTTGAACACTACCTGCTTTGGACCTTCAGCCAGGCAGAGGCTGGGGGAAGGCTGACCAGAGCCCCCTTTCTCTGGTGGGTGAATGGGTGCGCAGAAGACCTGTCCTCTCAGTTCCTCTCGGCCTCCAGCTTTTATAACTCCAGGGGTGTCACGGTTGGGTGGTTTGATTCACAGATAGTTATTTTTCTCCTGCGGAATTGCCTTGGAAAAAACCAATTGCTGAATCTTTGCCACAGAATGGAACGGGCTCCCCCAGGAGGCAGGATGTACCCACCCCATCCCAGCCTCGCCCGCCCCGCCTGTCTACCCGGGGCTGCCCCCTTCTCAAGAAGCTACCCTGCAGAGGCAGGCTGCTGCTGCCCCGCGCCAGGCCCGTGCCGCCCGGTTGTGTGTGCACTGGGGGGGGTGGCTTTCTCTCCTCTCCTAGGAATTCCAGACTGACCGTCTACCATGACAACAGTGAACAAAGGGCTTAGGGGTAGGAGCTACCTACAAAGACGTGTCATGGAAACCTTCACCATGCAATGCCTTGAACTCAGCTCTGGCTGCTCCCAAGAAAAGGTGGCTGGCTGGGGGCCTGGACACAAGCACAATGGGGCTGGTGGAGCCACTGTGCAGAGCTACTTGAATAATCACTGGGTCTTCATCAACTTTTATAACACAGACCACTCAAGGGCTGAAGTGTTGGTAACCTGCATTTCGGTGTCCAATGCCTCACAGCAGCTGAACCACCCTGAGATGCTTGTGGCCAGCTGATGGCCACAGTCAGAGCTTTGAAAGTCAGTACCAAATGAACGCATAATTGGACACCAAAAATCAAGTGTTACTTTCATGTTTCCTCACCCGTATCCTCTCATTTCTTCCTGCTGACTCTGTGATATCTCCACTAAGCTGACCTGTCAGGTTTTAGCTGGATGCATATATAGGTGCAGGCCGGCATCGCGCTCGTTTTTTCCACCTAGTCTGTGGAAAGGAAGGAGCTTAGCGGGCTGTGTTGTAGCACTTGCTGGCTGGATTTTTCTCTTGCCTAATCACTAACCAGAACACCTGGTTAGGGGGACTCAACTCAATCCCTCTGGTCCCCAGGACCAGACAGAGAGTTAATTCTGGAAAATTCAGTACTTGAATGTACCTGCCTTATTGTGAACCAACTTACTGGAAAAAAAGTTAGAAATGCTGGCTCCAGATCTCTACTTCATTCACAGGTTATTTTGGAAGTTCTGTAAGTTACACTTCCTGTTCTGGTTTGGTGTTTTTGGTTTGTTTTTGTTTCTGTTTTTTTTTCCTCTTTGGCTGATTCCTGCTGAGTGGGGCCAGTTCCTCGTCAGGCTCAGGGCAGGTGCCATTCTCAGGCATGGCCTCCTTTCCATCCAGCATAGCATCTTTGTCTCTGTTCTGTCTCCTCCAAATCCAAGATGATTTTAATTAGTACAGACATGTACAGTCTATAATTAAAGAGTGATTTGTACTAATATGATTTTGATTCTTCCTCCTCTTTGCTGTCCTTTCAAGACACTTGCTGGAAAAAGCTTTAATGCACTTAGTTTTCCTTTAGGTTTTCTATAACTCAGATGTAAAGGACTTTCTCTGTACAGTATATTATCCAATGCATGTTTGTTCTCTATCCTGATATATTGAACACCACACAGTTGTGAACTCGTGCAGTGGGGATGTCCCACACCCAACAGAGGCATCTAGGCCCCTGTGTATAAGGAAAGACGTTTTCCTTTGCTGTACTTGCTTGAGCAGTTTTATTGTCTGTACATGTGAGCTGTGTGAGATAGATGTGAAAAGTTAAATGAATGCAGTTTCCTGCCCATGTATACAGATCGCCATCTGTACAATGAACTGTATGTATGAAAGCAAATGTACTTATTTATAAATGGGTAACACTTGGAAAAACACGGCGTTGTGGTGCACTCCTTTCATTACAGTACCTCTCAGGGGAGCTGACTTGCACTCAGCGTCACTGAGGCCTGCGGTGTGAGGAAGCCTCCCCCAGGAACAGCTGGCAGAGGCCAAATTCCTAACGATTTGGCTGGTCTCTTAAGGGATATTTAGAGTCACCCCTTCAGGCTCTGGTTCATCAGAGAAGTTACTGAGCACCTCTCTCGGGAGCTGGACACTGCGGTGGGCACGCAAGAACCATGCGCAAGACAGTCCTGAGGGCCCATCAGCCAAGGCCCACTGCATTCATTGACAAAGGGAGGCTTTTTCTTCCGTGGAAGAGTCTTTCTCCAGCCATGCCAAGGGAGCACTGAGTTCCTCTCCTTTGATTTTAATAGCTGAGGCTACACCCCAATCCAGCTACCGTACCAAAATCCAAGGCTGCCAGTTAGAACTGTTAGGTTTAGAGACTGCAGGTCCGAGGCGGGGGGACAGCACCAGCTATAGTTCCCAAGGCTAACTTGGTTAAAGTTGGAAGCCCACTGCTTCCAGTGACTTTATTTTTTCTTCAGAAATCTGGCCGGAATTTCCAGTCCTCGCCATGTAGAGAGCTAGGCAGCTGCCCCGTGAACGGAGAGGTTGCAGATTTTCTGAAACTGGCTGGAGCCTCCATACCCTTCGTTAAGGACGGAGTCCTGTGGTCTTTCCTGCCTGGCTTCGACCTGTCTACTTCAGGCACAAGCAAGGAAGGAGACCGCCTCCTCTAGACGCCAGACTTTGTTGAACAAACATCCCTGCTGTGTAAGTACATCCATTTCCCCCAAAGCACCAAAGCTGGGGAAGCAGGAAAACTCCAGGCATGCAGTCATCCCAGCCTGGACGCCACAACTGCCTTTAAAGAGGAGAGGACTCTGGAAGGAACTACCTGCTCAGTCTGAAAAGCATTCCTGGGCTGTTCCAGTTATTTCATTAAAAGTTAAAAATGGAGAAGTGGTTGAAAGAAAAACAGGTGTTTTTTTTTTTGGTTTGGTTTGGTTTTTAATAAATTTATTTTATTTTTGGCTGCATTGGGTCTTTGTTGCTGTGTGCGGGCTTTCTCTAGTTGTGGTGAGCTGGGGCTACTCTTCGTTGCAGTGCTTAGTCTTCTCATCGCAGTGGCTTCTCTTGTCGCGGAGCACAGGCTCTAGGCGTGCGGGCTTCAGTAGTTGTGGCACGCGGGCTCAGTAGTTGTGGCTCACAGGTTCTAGAGCACAGGTTCAGTAGTTGTGGCGCACAGGCTTAGTTGCTCCGTGGCATGTGGGATCTTCCCGGACCAGGGCTCGAACCCGTGTCCCCTGCATTGGCAGGCGGATTCTTAACCACTGTGCCACCAGGGAAGCCCAGGAAAACAGTTTTTTAAGAATTCCTGAGGCACTGAATGATTCCTAAAAAGCTAATTCTTTTTTTTTTTTTTTAATAAATTTATTTATTTTTGGCTGCGTTGGGTCTTCATTGCTGCGCAGGCTTTCTCTAGTTGTGGCGAGCAGAGGCTACTCGTCGTTGCGGTGTGCAGGCTTCTCATTGCGGTGCCTTCTCGTTGCGGAGCACGGGCTCTAGGCGTGCGGGCTTCAGTAGTTGTGGCTCACGGGCTCTAGAGCACAGGCTCAGTAGTTGTGGCGCACAGGCTTAGTTGCTCCGTGGCATGTGGGGTCTTCCCGGACCAGGACTCGAACCCGTGTCCCTTGCATTGGTAGGCAAATTCTTAAGCACTGCGCCACCAGGGAAGTCCCAGAAAGCTAATTCTTAAAAGCTGTTTGCCCTGAACCTAACTAAAGAGCCACTCAGAGCAGCAGGAAACAGTGCACTCAGCACATTCTGGTAGGTCTTCCCCTAGTCATTTTCATTCCCGGGTAGGTGCCCTTCAGTTGCTCTTTATAGCTCGACACACCGCTGTGCACACATGCACGTGGGCAGTCAGACTCCCCTTCCACAGGCCAAGGCTGAGGGGGGAACATAGCATCGTCTTCTTTCACCTTTAAAAATGGAAGCTGGAGGAGCTTGAAGAAACTTGGAGACTGAGTCTTCCCATTGCCAGGAATAAGGACATCATGTCTGGAAGGCCCTATGATAAAAAGGGCCTCATAGAAGAGACAGCACTGGGGCTTCCCTGGTGGTGCAGTGGTTGAGAATCTGCCTGCCAATGCAGGGGACACGGGTTCGAGCCCTGGTCTGGGAAGATCCCATATGCCGCGGAGCGGCTAGGCCCGTGAGCCACAACTGCTGAGCCTGTGCATCTGGAGCCTGTGCTCCGCAACAAGAGAGGCCACGATAGTGAGAGGCCCGCGCACCGCAATGAAGAGTGGCCCCCGCTTGCCACAACTAGAGAAAGCCCTAGCACAGAAACGAAGACCCAACATAGCAATCAATAAATCTTTAAAAAAAAAAAAAAAAAGAAGAGACAGCACTGAGTCCATTGTAAAGGGCCATTCTCCTGAGATACCCTTTATGTCCCAGACACTGTGATGGGGACTTCCCACGTGTTCTCTAATGCATTCCTCATCCAATTTCTGACAGACGTTGCCGTCTCCAAAACACAAATGAGGAAGCAGATCCTGAGAGTTTAGGTTGCTCAAGGTCATGGAGTCAAAGGTGGGACTCTGAATCAGATCTGCCCAGCAAGCATTTTCCCTGTACCATGCTGCCTGCCCCCTTCCTGAGAAGGGGTAATCCAAGACAAGCAAGCAATCTGGATGACCCCGGAAGCAGCACAGGCAGTGGTCCAGAAGGAAGCTTAGAGAATGCTACTTTGTGCTCCTTTAGAGAAACAACTCTGTGCCATGGGCAAGAGGCATAACTCTGGGACCTCTCAAGGTTCCAAACCCAGTGAGAAGGTGAGTTGGTTAAGGAGTAGCCCCCTGGAGGGAGAGGCAGCATCTGGGATCATTTGAATATTCAAACACAAAGAGACCCTTAAGATTCAGAGGCTAGCACAAAAGCTGCAAGAGAGATGGCACCCTCACAGGGTCAGGATGCCTCTGCCCCCGCGCGGAGAGCCAGCCCTGACCCTGACCGAGAGATCACCTTATGACATGTACCAGGCCGTGCTTTGCAGGCTTTTAAAGCAAATGAAGGTCCACATAGAAGGCTGGATTCAGGAGAAAGACTCTATAGATGCATCAAGCAAAGACCTCTCAAGCTCTGGCTGAGACACGCCAGAAACCAGATTCAATACAGAAAATAAAGTGCTAGGAAGTAAGAATCCATGGTCCCTTTCAATAGTGAGCCCTCTTAGTAAGTTTTTCAGCTGTCAAGTGACAGTGCTTTTGAGGAGCACACGGTAGATCCCGGTGGGATCTGAGTCACACCCAGGTTTACTGTAAACACATCTGCCTGAGCCTCAGGAATTGATCTAAAGTGGAATCTCAGCTTGTTCTCAAAGCTTTGCTCCTCTTCTTAAGGAATGAAGAGACATTTTTAAAAGGAAAAAGGTTAATTGAATACTGGGGAAAATTCTTGCCAAGGCCCTTGTCAGGCTCTTACGGCTCCACCCTCCAGGCCACTCTGGGTTGAGAAGAGAATTTCTCTAACCGTGTGGAAGAGCCTCCCTCACTGGGTCCAGAGTCAGGACAGCCACTGGGCTGTTTCAGAGCCTGTGTCATCATAAATATCATTAATCACTTTACCTTCTGTGCCCAGCCTGGGGATATGCAAATTCTTTCAACCCTAGTAGACTAACTTCACGCATCTTCTAAAAGCACTGGCTCCTTTTATTGCCACAGTAAGTGAAGATAACAGGCAAGAGACCTGCTGTAGACATTTATTGAATCATCTGTTGTACCAACACTACATTGTACTTCATAGAAGATTGGCCACAGGCAAAATAAAATAAACCACCACGGATCAGCTTGGGGGTGGGGAGGAGGCTTTTTGGCTCATGAGTCATCCAGCATACGCTTTGGCAAACAGGCCAGCTTGCAGACTTTTCTTGCAAATCCAAGGTTCCATTTCTCTCTGTGGCTTTCTGGCAACGGAGATATACAATTGTACTCTGGTAGTTTGTCTAAGGTGGAGTTTTCCCACGTGTAAACACTGACCATACCAGGTGATCAAAGAGTTGCCGGAGCCCGTGCCCTTGCAGAGCGTATGATATAAACAGGGTGCGGAGACACCCTGGTGCCGGGGCTGCAGCAGAGCCCGGAATGCCCACGGGAGGGAGCAGGGAGCCCTGCTGGTAAGGCGCCCAACACAGCCACCTGCTCTGAGAAGCAGCATCGCCTGAGGCAGGACCCACCGCAAAAGCTGTTTTAGAAATCTGAGCATTAGGGGAGACAAGCCCCCTTTCTCGAAGGCAGCATTTAGGTGTGAGAAAGGCAGCCGTTAAAAAACAAAAACCAGTAGTCAGATTTGGAAGTTTTATTAATGTCTTCATCTAAGTAAACTGTGTCTTGTCTCAAACAGTGCCATGCTCCTCAAAGCCCGGAAAACGAGGAAAACAAGGAGAGAGCATTCACCAGGTCCAAGAAGCACAAGATCGATGCTGTAATCACGTTATTTCTAGACAGAAGCCAAACAGTGACTCAGCTAACAGCACTACACACTCATGGGGTTGGGGGGATTAATCCGATTCTGACTTGGTCCCAACTTCCTGCAAAGATGGGCCCCAGGTAGGAGAGGATGAGGCTTTCCTCCTGATCAGGCAGCCCCTACCCTCCCTATGGGAAGGGAAAGGGGGCAACAGCGGCAGCTTTTTGTTTAAAGCAAAAAGGCTTGTGTCCTGGGCCTCTGTCAGAGCAGCGCCTGAGTGAGCTCCGAGGGTGGGCAGCTGGTGGGCAGCTGGCTCTCCGAGACCGGCCCCCCGCGGGGAGGGGAGCCCCTGCAGGCGGCACACGGCCCGCAGCGCCCGCCCAGGCCCACCTCCTGCCTCTTCTTCGGGCTGCTGGGCCCCAAAGGCAAAGAAAGCCGCCCTGGGGCTAAGGGGTTAAAGAAAGAGAAGCCTGCAGAGCGCAGCTGGGCCAAAGCCCCGCGTCCAGAGCTTCCCAAGGGCCAGTCCCTCCCCTCTCCTGGGGAACCCTGCCCTGACACCAGCATATTTTACACATAATATCACTTGCTCCGCTGCCAAAGGCTGGGCCCGCAAGACTCCTGGTTGGAGTTCGGTGTCACACAAAGCAAGTCTTGGCCTCGCCAGGCACGGCGCTGAGCCCCGCCTTCTCCGCAGACACAGCCCAGGCCCCGCTGCCCCGAGCGGGGAGCCACCCCCCACTCTCCGACCCCTTTAGGGATCTGTGCTTCTGCGACCAGGCCCAACCGCCCAGAACCCTACCCAAAGCTGCTCCATCTGAGGGGGTGACAGGGGCAACGGGGGCGCGGGTCTGCGCAGGACTAACACGGCGGCGGCAGCAGCAGCAGCAGCGAGGAGGGGAAAGCGGAGGGCGCCTGAACCCCGGAAATCAGCGCTCAGGGAGGAGGGCTGCCCCACCCCCGCTCCCCACCCCCGGAGCCTCGGCGGGTGCGGGACAGACACCTGTCGGGGCCCCGAAACGGCGGAGACCGCCTCGCGGGACGGGACGGGATGGCACGGGGCGCGCGTCACTGGGAGCTGGGGCTGTCGCCCTCCGTCAGCGTCTTGAAGTCCATGGAGAGCGCTTGCTCTTCCGCCTGGAGGGGCCGCTTCCAGTCGGCGCGGGTCAGGATGTAGAGCACGACCGCGCCGAAGGCGGCCAGCAGCAGGCCCAGCACGTTGGCCAGGACGCCCTCGGGCTCGAACTTGCTGTATTTGGTCCTGCGGGATTGGGGCGCAGGGCGAGGCCACCCGAGGCGTAGCCGTTAGGCCGAGTGCCATTCGCCCCCGGCCCGCAAGATGCGGTGCGATCCCAAGCCCAACCCCGCCCCCCGCCGCCCCCCGCCGCCCCCCGCCGCCCCCCTCCCCCGGGAGAAAAGCCGCTGTTCGGCGGCCCCACACAGAGCCGCCGGGAGGGGGCGCTCACCCGAGCTCGAACAGCAGCGCCTCCTTCAGGCCCAGCAGGGCGGTGCCCACCGAGAGGAGGAAGATGGCGCCGCCAAGGAAGACGTGTTGCGGCCGGTAGCGGCTCCGCAGAGAAAACGACGCGCCGGGGAACAGGAAGAAGCTAAAGCCCACGAGCCACTGGGAGGAAAGGCGAGGTGCTGCCGGAGGCTGAGCTGCGCTGGAGACTGGAGCCCGAGGACGCCCCAGGTGGGCCGCCTCCCGCGAGGACCGCAGGCCCCGCCACCCCGCCCCGCGCGGTGGCCTCCGGCCGGAGCGGCGGCGGGAGCGCTGAGCACGTGGGGAAGGTCGGCCGGCGCTCGAAGCCGGTCTCAGCCCCACACTGTGCGCCCCGAGGTGGGACCTGGGACCAAACCCACGTGCCTGTCGGCCAGAAGGGCGCCGGAAGGGCGCCGGGTCGGAGGCAGCGCCCGGCGGGCTGGAGCGCCTTTCGCCTGTGCGCACGCCTGGCCCCGGCCCTGTTTGGGCCCTGCTCCCCGCCCCTCCCCAGCGCCGTGGGGCGGCAAGGACTCACCTGCACAAAGAAGAGGACGAAGACCAGAATGCCACACCAGCTGTGCAGGCTGTACAGGTCGGCGTAGCCCTCCTTCCTGTGGTAGTCGAACACCGCCACCAGGCCTGGCCGGAGGCGGGGGTCGCGTGAGGACTGGCTGATGGCGACGGAGGGGGTGCGGTGACCCAAGGGAAACCCGACCCGCCGGGACTTCTGGGCTCCAGTACCGGCTCGGTGGCTGCCAGCACCCAGTGTCCCTGCCTGGAAGGGGGAGGAGGGGTGGGGAGGGGGGACTGGACAGTAAAGCACCTCCTTCCCCAAGTCAGCAGAGGTGGGGGAAGGAGGGCGGGCCCGTGCCAGGAACTCACCCACCAGGGCGATGACGAAGGCGAAGACGTGCAGCAGCCCGTGCAGGATTTTGGTGGTGCGTTTGGCCTCATTCCTGAAGACACGGTAAACCAGCAGGGCTGGTGGGCCGTGAGAAAGGGAATGTCAGGGCGCTAAGCCGAGCACGAGGCCTTCCTGTCAGGGCAGCGAGGAGACACCCCCGGCTGGAGAGGGGAGGGCTTGTCCAGGTACCCCAGCCACAGAAAGTGGGGGAGGAAACGAGGCTCCGTACGCCCCCGCACCGCCCGCCCCCTTCTTAGCTGTCCTGTGTATCCCAGGCTTTGTTTTAGGCTCGTCGTGCAGTCAACATCAAGGTGCCACCAAGCTTCTGAGTTCACCTCTTAGCTATGATGGTTCTCAGATTGTACAGCACTGAAGCCGGATCAGACATTCACTACTCTTGGCCAGCAGGCTCCCCGGTTGGGAAACCCCAGGTTCTCAAAGCAGAACCTTGCGACCCCAAGCTAATCCCCCCTCTTCGGGCTGAAGCAGTCAGGGCCAGGGCTCCTGCGGAATGTCCCTCAGGAGTCTGCTGCTGAAGGGGTGGCTGTCACCAGGACCACATCTAGGAAGAATGCATGGATCCAGCTTTCTTGTTACCAGAAGGAGAAGGCCAAGGCCCCCTGGCCTTGAGGCAGGGTGGGGGCCAGCCACGGCCTGGATCCTACCCCAGAGAGAGGCGCTCTAGCTCCACCAAGTCCAGCATCTACACACACACACACACACACACGTGTACACTCACACTCACACTCACTTTCTCTCCCTCAATTTCAAACCGCCTCTGCAGAAGATTGTCTTGCTCACAGCCCAGCCCCTGGGCCTCCGCTGTGTGAAGCACACACACCTTCGGATGTTCCTTGTTGAAGCACGAGGTGAAAGATCTGGGATAAGTCAGAAAGGAGTTGCCACCCACCAGCCTTGGGGCCCTTGATTTGGATTCCCAGTGTCCCCAAGGTCCAAGCCAGCTTCCTTCTCTAACTGGGCAGATTCAGGTGTGAAAGGGTCCCTGCAAATCTCCTCTCTCAGGCGGCATCGCCCAGGGACTCACCATCTCCCTGCAAGAAGACCAGGCCGATGATCATGCAGAGGGGATGCACATTGAACTGCAGGGCACTCTCCCAGGCGATGCCTCCTCGGTACACACCGAGCCAGGTGCCAGTCATGGCCACCACGGCCAGGCCCAGCAGCTGGGAGAAGGCCACATAGTAAAGCAGCGTCGCGGGGGCGGGTGCTGGGCGGGCAGGGCTCTCCATGCCGAGGTGGCTCTATGCCGAGGCGACTGCTGCAGGAAAGATGGTGGAGCTCAGAGGGACGGCCCACAGCCTCCAAAAATACATCCCAGGCCTCCCTTGCCCACCTCTGCCTCCTCCCTCTCGGCCCACAACCCCAGGCCTCCGTGAGAGCGCCCAGCGGGACGGGCCCGCCTTCCTGCAGAGACAGACCCACACCTGGCTGCACTTCCACCTGCAATGAGGGAGCAAGTCGGAGTCCTCCAAGTTCTGGCCGGAGCAGGAGGGCCCAGTGCCAGTGCTTTACTTTCTGTTTCAGGAGGCCCTGGGTTTTCTCAGGTGGGGTTCACAGGTGAAACAAACACAGAGAAGTGAGCAAATTCCTTGAAGGTGCCGGAATTTTTCCTCCAGATGAATCATAAAGGACATCTAGGGTGAGAAATGGGGAACCTGACTCCCGCGTGCCTGCTTTTTCAGCTCCCAGCTGGAGATGAAAGAAGTCCTGCCCACAGAGAGCTGCATGGCAGCTGCCGGTAGAAGGAATGTTCTCTGAGCCGCTTCAGTAGAAAGGACCAGGGGACAGGAGCCGCCGAGCTGCCCGTTTCCCTTCCTGCCTCGTCTTCCCCTCCACACCTGGGGCGTGGGCCTGCGCCCCTCCCTCAGGCCAGGCTTCCCAAACGGAGACCTACAAGGTGAGAACTCCTGGGGTCACTTAGCGCACAAGGATCCTGTGAGAGCAGGTGTCACTGCTCCCGTCTGCAGACAAGGAACCGGGGGCTCAACGGGGTTTGGGGAAGCGAGGCTCAGGGGCCAGTGGGAGGCATTTCCTGGCTCCTCTGCCCAGTCCCTGGCATCTCCACAGCCTCGCCCGGGCTCAGGGTGGCCTGTGTGCCGGCTCTTCCCCCTGAACCTGCTGGTTCTCCCCACACCCAGGCGGGAGAGGCAGCTGGAAGATGGGAGGAGAGGAGGCAGTTGATGAACAAGTACGGGCTCCGTTTGCTGGGCCTCGGTGCTGGCGGCCTGGGGCCACACAAAGGCGCTGCTGCAGCTCCCAGAGGGCCGAGCGCTCCATCCCCCCAGCTTGCCTCTCCCACTGCCCCAGCCTCTCCCAGCAGCGCTGGAGACACCCTCCTTCTCCTTCATTACCAGCAGAGAACAGCAGCTGAGCAGAGATGTTTGACTAACACATTTTGGGGTCCCCCCGCTAATACCGAGCACACACCCTGTACCCTGTGCTGCTCAAGAACTAGTTTCCAGTTGGCCTGGCCTTGTCCTCCTGGGGACCGGGCTCTCTTTACCCCCAGTTCTCTCTGCCACCTTTGACAACTGTTGGCAACTCCATCATTTTTTAAAAAGGGGGGCAGGCAGTGTTAACACACCTCCCTGCGGTAAAATACAGATAAGCAAAAAGAAAAATTACAAGTAATCAACATTTTGATTTATATCCTTTTCCTCTAGAAATATATGTACCTTCTTTCATAGAAACATGACCATACCAATTTCTAACCTGCTTTTTTCACTTCATTATAGATCATGCACATCTTTTCATGTCAGTACACGGCTATTTCATATTTTAACCAATCCCCTAATCTCCTGTTGTTAAATATTTAGCCAGCTTTCAGCTTTTCACTAAATAAACAACACTGTGATCATCTTTGCACACTCGTCTAATTCCTAAATGAAGAAATAGAATCCTGAGCAAGGGCTAGGTTCTTTTTTAAGTTGTGGATACATTCTGTCAAATCATCTTCCAGAAAACACTCCCAAGGCAGGTGGGAACACCTGTTTCCAGAAGCCCTGGGCAACAGTGAAGCCGTATTTCTGGAACTCTTGCCCTCGTGCTTATCTGTCACCTCGACACTGATGACTCCTAAATCTAGTGCCAGCTTGTCATCTCCCCCAAATTTAAACCCCATTTCTAACTGTCCACTAACATCTCTACCTGGACATCCCTCAAACACTTCAAACTCAGCACATCCAAAGTTACACCCCTCTCCTGACCTCCCAGGTCGCCCTTCTGCCCAGTGCCCAATCCTCCTGCTTCTCCCCCAGGTCTCGCCATCACTTCCCTCTTGGCCACCTTCATTTCCACCACCCAGCAGGGCCTGGAGCTTCTGCCCCCGTCTCCCTACCCTCCTCAACCTGCCTGACCGACAGGGACAAAGCCAGGTCCCAGTCATGTTGCCCCACCAGGCACAAAGGGCCACCAGCGTATGGTGGTCAAATGCCAACTCCATAACTGACCCTAACCCAGTGCCCACCTGCAGCCCCCACTGTTTTCCTACCAAGTCCACTCGGAAGAGATGCTCCCAGTTCCCCAGCTCTAGCAACACAACCTGCTGTTAGCCCCTCCACCTCACACTCCCCGCTCCTCCTCCTCCTCCGCCTCTATCGATTTGCTCCACGACCTGAAATGGGCATTTTGTTCACCACTTTGTCCCCCTCCTCTGTGTCCCCAAGGCTGGCCTGGCGCTCACTTACCCTCGGTGTCCTGCCTCGCGTTAAGCCCTGTGAGCTCCCAGAAGGCAGGAAATGCACCTACCTCTCCCTCGGGGATCTCATCCCTTGGCCGCCTCTGACAGGAAAAATGTACGGACCTGAGAAATGCTGTCCTCCTCTGCTTTATTAGATTCCTCCCCGAGAGCCTGGGGCGCAGTCAGAATCTGATTAGCTCTGAATTAGGAAGACTGGAAGGAACGTGCTCTGCCCCGGCAGACCTGCCACAGCGTCCCCACCGAGTAGCCACTGAGCACAGAGGGGAAGCTCAAGGCTGCAAAGACTGCCACTCCTGGGTCAAGAGCCGCTCTGTGGTGACGCAAGCCGGAGCCAGATTTCCACCCCCCGCAGCCAACCTCCTCAGGAGTCGGGCAGGAATCAGACTTCTCTTCACAGCCGTGATAGCGTGATTTATAATAAGAAATATATGGGACTGAGCCTGTAAAACCCTAGGAATTTTCCAGGTGACAAAGCAATCGTTTCTTTTGTTATGTTAATATTACATCATGTTACTGAAGCCCCTCGAAAACCTGAGGGTGGGGCTGGTTACCAGGGGAACCAACCATGTGACTGGAGGGTTGGAACGTTCAGTCCCACCCTTGACCTCCAGGGAGTGAGAGGGGCTGGAGACTGAGTGCAGCCACCAGTGGCCAATGATTTAATCAATCGGGCCTGTGTAATGAAGCCTCCATAAACCCCCTAAAGGACAGGGTTTGGAGAGCTCCCAGGTTGGTGAACACATCCACGAGCCGGGAAGGTGGTGCAGCCCAGTTCCCCGGGGACAGAAGCTCCTGTGCTCCAGACCCTTCCAGACCTTGCCCTACGTACCTCTTCATCTGGCTGTCCCTGAGTTATATCCTTTTATAACAAACCAGCAATCTAGCAGGTTTCTCTGGGTTCTGTGAGCTGCTCTAGCAAATTAATTGAACCTGAGGAAAAGGTCGTGGGACGCTCTGATCTATAGCCTGTTGTTCAGCAGCACAGGTGACAACCTGGACTTGCAATTAGCATCTGAAGGGGGTGGGGGCAGTGTTGTGGGACTGAGCCCTGCGGGATCTGATGCCGTCTCCAGTAGGTAGTGACAATGTGGAGTTAAATTGTAGGACACCCAGGAGCACCTGCTGAGAAATGGAGACTCGCTTGGTGGTGCTGAAAAGAAAACATGTGGGAACAGCACGGTGACTAAACACGTGGCTTTAACGTCCTCACTGAAAACTCACAACCTGAATTCCCTTCGGAGTCCAAACCCTAGTGCTGTTTGCACCCCAGGGTGGTGGACTGGGGTTGCGAGCCTCAGGGCTAGGGAGCCCCGCTCTGTACTCAGTTCAATCTTCACAATAACCTATGGTGATAACAGGAGTATTACCCCAATTTGACAGATGAGGAAATTGAGACTCAAAGAGGATAAACAACTTGCCCCAAATCATCCGCAGCAAAGAAGTGCTCAACTCAGTTGTTTATCAAGCGCCTACGATATGGGGGTCACACTGCTGGATACAGACGAGCCATGGCCTCCGCCTTCCAGGGCCTTGCAGACAAGGTGCAGAGCAGAGGCAGATTCTAGAGTAAAGGGCCGTAACAACTTAGGCTATGAGTTAAACTCCCAGAGCACTTTCCAGAGTCTATGCTGGCTTCACCACACTGGGGTGGCCACTCCCTTGGATTTCCTACAGGGGTTGCCTGCTCAGGGTGTGGCTCTGCACTTTCTCAGGCCAGTAACTAGGGAAGAAAGGAAAACTTCCTGAATACTGAATCCAGTATTCAGGGGATCTGAATCTGCTTGGAGGCAGGGCTCCAGGAAGGCCTCTCCCCTCACACGCCAGTCTTCCTGGGCCCTCCCCACCCCTTGGGGAACCATGCTTCTAAGGCAGTTTACACCCACCATAGCATCAAGCATTGGTGTCCCCCGTGGGCTCTCCTGGGAGAAAAGGCTGCAGGATGGAAACAGGTGGGTTAGAGAGAAGAGGTGATGGGGACAAACTAGCTGCAAGATCTTCATGCCAACTGCTCCAAAGGCATCTTTCCTGGTCCCTGTGCCCTGGTAACTAGGCATCCCAGAGGAAGCCAGAGATAAAGAATGACCTTTGGACTCATGGAGGCCTAAGCAGTCTCCCCTGTGGCCCCTTCCAATTTGAAGGTGATTCTAAATCCAGGGATGAGGGATGACAGGAAAACACACACAGAAAGACCAGTCCTCGGGCAGGCCTGTAGCTTCCCCATAGGTGACCTCAGCCAATAAGATCTAAGTGAAAAATCCAGATTTACAGAAAAGACAAAGCATCAAGTGGTTTCTGTGCTTCACAGAAGATGAACTGAGACCCCTTCAGCAATGCCGTTGCCCCATTGCTTATTCGGTTCAACCTAATTGACAACGTATCTTTGTACACGAAGGGGCTGCTTCCGATGATGGGGGAAACAGAGAGGACATTTCAAGGACTCTGGTTGGAATCTGACTCACCCACAAACAAATGTGCATTTGCAAACCTTGAAATCAGTTGAGATTCACTCCCTAGTAAGCAAATATCTTTTATCCTGCTCCCTCATTTCCCAGTCTAGACAGTGGGAACATTCTCTCACCCTTCCTTCCTTCCTTCCTTCCTTCCTTCCTTCCTTCCTTCCTCCTACCTTCCTCCTCCCTTCCTTCCTCCCTTCCTGTGGAACCCCAGAACACGGGCTGCTTTGGGATCTCCTGTGTTCCCAGTGCAGCAGTACAGGCAGCAATGTCAACAGTCTGGAAGCAGCCCATCTACACCCGCAAAGGCTTCCTCAGCCCAGTAGACCAGAGTCTCAGAACCAGGGCGAGCCCTTGTGGATCCTTACCCGGCCACCCTCCTTCCTGTCAGAGCACAGGATGGGGATGTCAGATCTCTGGCAGCTTTTGGAACCTTGGGCTGTGACAGTCACCCCTCCCCTCCCACACACACCTGCAGCCAGACTCCACTTAATGTGATCAACCAGGGCCAGGAGCTGCCGCAGGGCTTGAACGTGCTAACGAGCATCCCTCTCCCTCCCTGAGCCCAGGGGGTTTCATTGAAAGGCCACCAGGCCTAATCTCATTATGGGGACCAGACACCGCACAAGTCCCACAGCCTGGAAGCAGGGAGCCTGGCCTGGCCACAGCCTCCTTATCCGCAGCAGGGTTTTAATTGGGTTAGAAAAGATTGTGTTGGGGGCTAGATCTTTTCTTGATGGGTGAAGGGGAGAAACGACTCAATTGTCCTAGAATGTCCTGAAATGTGATAAAAGAAAAGGCAAAATGAGGGCTGAGCTGTTAGGTGGGGCACTTTCTTACTACCCACACCCAAGTAACCCCTGGGTAGAAAGTTTGAAGTCAGACACTGAGCCCTGTTCTCCACTGGGCCCAGGGGCTCAGTGTTGGGGCTCCCAGTACTTGTAGGGACTCACAAAAAATGTTTTGATTTCTGTTAAAATCATAAGAAAAAACAAACTTGTAGGGTTGAAGAAAATATTTTAATTTTTAATCCAGCCTGGATTATATTCATCTTTATACCAATGTGGTTGTAAAATATAATTCTCTTTATTTTTTTATGGAGGAAGGGGAAAGCCACAGTGCAGCCCTGGTCAGACGGATATGATTTCAAAGCCAGCCCCACTGTTCATGACTGTGTGCGCCCAGGCGAGCCAAGCACCCTCTCTGAGCCTGCTTCCTCTTCCATAAGGCAGGGGGATGTTGAGATCCACCTTACTGGCCTGTAGCAAAGATTAAACAGGATAAATATGTACCAATGCCTAGCACACTGCCTGCCACATAGTAGGTATTCAGTTAAATAGCAATCTAACAAAAACTAAACCTGTTCCTAATAGCACCTTAGGAAGAGTCATGCATCCGAAGCTGCTGACACATGAGGTTTGGGGCCACAGAGAGCCAGATGGCAGCAGACAGCACGACCCCCTCTAATAAATCCATACCCCGCCTTCTGTCTACCATGAATCCCCCCACTGGGCAGAAACCCCTGGATCTGGGGTGAATTCCTCCACCAAATTCTTCTAGTGCTGCTGAACCACTTTGCATTAGAAGCCGCCCAAGCTCTGCCTGCCAAGGGAAGGTGGCGCAGGCAGGGAAGAAGTGGGACAAGCAGGGCATCCACTCAGGTCCAGGAGGCGCCTCCTGCCCCGGGGGCGGGGTTGTAGCAACCGTTTCTCTGTATGGGGCTCCCCTTGGCATTTACAAGTTGCCTATATTTTCTGCCTCCATCCAGTTTCACAGGAGAAATCAAGATATGTATGAGAAGGTAGAACAGCTCTGTGGGGTGTTGTTGTTGTTCTTTGTTTTGTTTTCCATTTGCTATGAAAACGAAGGACCTGGGCTTCCCTGGTGGCGCAGTGGTTGAGAATCCGCCTGCCAATGCAGGGCACACAGGTTCGAGCCCTGGTCCTGGAAGATCCCACATTCTGTGGAGCAACTAAGCCCGTGAGCCACAGCTACTTAGCCCACGTGCCTAGAGCCCGTGCTCCACCACAAGAGAAGCCACTGCAATGAGAAGCCTGCGCACCGCCATGAAGAGTAGCCCCCGCTCGCTGCAACTAGAGAAAGACTGCGCACAGCAACCAAGACCCAACGCAGCCAAAAATTAAATAAATAAAATAAATGAATTTATATTAAAAACAGAAGAAAACGAAGGAACAGAATCCAGATAAGATAGAGCTTCATTTAATGAGTCTTAGAAAATCCTCAAAGCCAAGGTAGAGTGAGAGTGGAGAGGGGCAACCAGAAGGGAGAAAGACTTGGGAGGGGTGCCAGCTTCTAAAGACATGTCTGGGACTCCAGGGTCCACCTGGATCCTCCTCTCTGTGGTGCCCTGGGGGGAAGGGCAGGCAGAGAGGGGAGGTACCCCCCACCATTCCCAGGTGTCAAAGGCAGCAGCAGATCCCTTCCTCAGCTCAGTTCTGCATCCCCTGTACCCACAGTTCAGGGGCTACCAAGGCCAACCCAAGGAGTAAGGATTTCCCAAACGGGAAACTCCTTGCACACCAAGAGGCTGGAGATGTTGGAGAAGAACAAGGAAGGGCTCTACTAGCTAGACATCTCACCCCAAGAGGAAAGAGGCAGAGGGAGGGAGGCCCCGCCACTAGCGAAGCAGTTTGGCAGCTCGGTCTCAGGATTCAAAAGAACAGTCGTGGCAAATGTTGGTTGATCCACTTCTATGCCACCTAGTTTCTAGAGTAGGGCAAAACATTACGCCGTACGTAAACTTGGGATCACCTGCTGCTCCGTGCTAACTTCCGCAGAGACTGGGCACAGAGGCAGACCCGGGACCGACGGCTGACAGCTCCAGGCAGGAGTGGGATGAGCTCCTAACCTTGGGCCTTGCTCGGTGGCCCCGAGCCGGGGAAGCAGGTGAGGTGAGTCAGGTGTGGCGGCAGGAGAGGGAAAGAGAAAGAATGGCTGCGGCGCCGGGATCCCGGCCTGTCCCGGCGCGGGCACGGTCCCGCCCCAGGCCGGGCACACCTGAGCTCGCCGTCCCCCCCCCCCGCCCCGCACACACCCGGGGCCCCTCCCACCTCCGCGCCGGGGCTCGGCTCGCCCCCAACCGCCCCGGCCACCTACCTGGCCGGACGTCGAGCCCGGACCTCGTCCTCGCTGCGCAGCGTCACGCTGCCCACTGGCCCGCGAGCTGCCCGCGCCACGCCCGGGCTGTTCTGCCGGTTCGGCCAGCCGCGCGGACTTCGGAGCTACCGCGTCTCCATGGCGACCGGGGGGGGGCGGCGGGTTGGCAGCCCGGCGGGCGACGCGGCGGGCGGGGACCGGAAGTGCCCCCGGCGGGTCCACGCACCTGGGACCGGGCCCGGCCCCCCAAGGTCCCGGGTCTAGGGACAGGGTCCCGCCAGACTCCGGGCCCGAACCTTGACGCCCGCGTGCTAGGGCCTGCGGCGCGAGAACGGCGGCCACCGTGACCCGGCCTCCGGACCCGAGCTCGGGTAACCTTCGAATCCGGGCCTCACGACCTGGCTTCCCGGGTCCATCACGTTCGGGGACGTATGGGGTTCTGCGACCCACCCGTGGGTGTGGGAGGCGTCCAAGTCCAGGCCTGACTCGGAGGCCAAGGGCGAGGCTGAGGGGGTATGGGCTGCCGGGGCTGTTGGGGCGGGGCCCCGGGCAGAGGGAAGGGGGATGCCGGCCGGGAGAACGGGAGAACGGCCGCCCTGCTCGGGCCTGGTCTCCGCGCTTCCAGGTTCCCGCCCTCCACGCCCTCCCTTGCCTCCCCGCTTCTTCCCTCGCCCTGCCCCGGGCTCAGGTGGCCACTAGGTGTCAGGCGTGGCCCGGACCTTGGCCTACCTTGCCGCTCCTGCAGCCCTGAGGGACTCGCCCCTTCCTTGCAGCCGGATGGTGGACGTGTCACTCTGCAGGGAGGCTGGACTCACCCCTTCTCCAGGTCCGCAGCACCCCCCGACACACACACACACACACACACACACACACACACACACACACGGCGCGCGCGCACTAGGTGACGTTTCTTGCCCCCTTTCCCAAGCCAGGGGCCTTTGCCAGGCTATAGCGCCCACCCCACACACACCCCCTCCAGCAGCCTAAAGATAAATACCAGTTCTCACCAGCCTTTCGTGAAGACCTAGACCTTGCCATGGGCAGCCTCCCCGGCCCCAGCCGCTGAGAGGAAGGAACCAAGGCCAAGGCTGGGAGCCAGCCCCTAGTGCAGCCCCGTCCAGGCCCCCTATCCAGGAAATGCTGTGGGTAGATAACAAGTCCAGCTCAGACTTCCTACAAGCTCAGAACAAAAGGTTCTTTCCTGTCGGATGCCTGGCAAGACTCACCGAGGGCCTGGCGGTAGTAGGGAAATGGGGTTTCCTCCCCTGGAGACATAAAAGAGCCTCCGCAAAGGGACGTCACCCCCACCCCCTGCCCCAGCACTGTGGGCTTCCCAAGGGCCCTGGCCAAAGTGGGCCTTGGGGATCCAATACCTCCTGACAGAGAGAACATACTCTCAAGCCATGGCAAGACACCTAAGGGTGCCCACTGCCCTGGGCACACCTTCCGATGGGGCAAACCCAGCTGGGCCCATGCCCTCAGAGTGAGCAAGCTTAAACCCTCCACAAACAGAAGTTTTGTTGGGGTAGCTTTCCAGCTGGAGGGAGTTAATGGACATTTTTTTTTTTTTTTTTTAATAATGACTCAGGTGCTGCCTTTGGGTTAGGTTTTTTTTTTTTTTTTAAAGGAATCTTATTTTGTGTAGTCAAAGCTGGCTAAGATTGGACAGATTTATTTATAAGATTTCTTTCTTTCTTTCTTTTGGCTGTGTTGGGTCTTCATCTCTGTGCAAGGGCTTTCTCTAGCTGCGGCAAGCGGGGGCCACTCTTCATCGCGGTGCGCGGGCCTCTCATTATCGCGACCTCTCTTGCTGCAGAGCACAGGCTCCAGACGCGCAGGCTCAGTAGTTGTGGCTCACGGGCCTAGTTGCTCCGCGGCACGCGGGATCTTCCCAGACCAGGGCTCGAACCCATGTCCCCTGCATTAGCAGGCAGACTCTCAACCACTGCGCCACCAGGGAAGCCCATAATGGACATTTTAAATTAAGAAACAGCTTCCTTCACATGCCAACAGGCAAACAGCAGGCAACAAGTGTCTTGTGAGTTGAGTCCTTGGAAACGAGCCATTTCCCGTTTTTTGGCCTGCGTATTTGGGTTTGGAGGAGGAGGACTGGGGTGGGCAGGCCTGCACAAAGGAGCAGAGCCTCACTGGGGACCTGATTTGAGTTTCCCGGTGTAGGGCTTTCAACCCCTTCCAAAGCCAGGAGAGAGACTCCTGCTGAGGTGGGATGGAGCCCTTTGGGTCCTCCCCACGCCGTGGCCCTGTGACCCTGGGCTGCAGCACTTTCCCCTAGAAAGGAGAGCACACCTGACTCCCAGAAGTGCTCTCAGGAGGGGATGGAGGTGGCTCTCCACAGGGACCAGTCACATGGGGTCTTAGCTCTAAGCACTCATGGCTCCACACCATTTTTAAGAGCTGGAGATCCCACCAAACTGCAGTCAAGCACCAGGCCCCATGGCTTTGCCGCTGCTGCCAGAATCCCTGACCCCAGATGGCAGACACTCACTTCCTTCCTCCCCCATCTTTGCCGCTGAGACTCAGCCTTGGAGGCCAGAGAAGCATCCACCCTACAGCTGGGGGCGGTGACCAGCAAGGAGTGCAGCCTCAAGTCCCCTTCTTGGGGACCGAGGATGTGGCCCAAGGTCTTCCATGTAAACCCCTCCCTTCCTGCACTCACTACACTACACTAGCCTTTAAGTTCCTCAGACTCACCAAGTTCACAGCCACTCTCCTTTGGAACGATCTTCCCCCATCATCACTTGGCTCATTCCTTCAAATCTCAGCTCAAACATCCCCTCCTCAGAGAGGCCTTCCCTAACGATCCAGTCCAGTAGCCTGGGTCAGGGGTTGAGATGCAGGGAGATACCGTGGATTAAGCGTGCTAGTGACAGCCCTGGGAAACCACGCCTTGAGCTCACCCTGTTCTTTGCCCAAAAGCATTGAAAGAGCAGGAAGAACCCAGACAGTGAACAGAATGTACCTTGTGGAAGGACCTCAGATCCCCTAGCACCTGGCAGATCATGTCTGCCTTGCTAGGGTTCCCAGACTTAAAAAGAAGGAAAATACCCCAGGATGCCCCGTTAAATTTGAATTTAATATTTTTTTGGCGTAAGTATGTCCCACGTGTGACATGCAATATACTAAAAATGTATTTGCTGTTTATCCAAAATTCAAATCTAACTGGGCGCCCTGTATTGTATCTGGCAATCCTACCCTTGCTTCTGTGTGGGAAGGACAGAGGACCTCCCAGCAGTTCTGGCACCTCCCAGCAAAGCGTCCCTACCCCAGCAGGCGGAAACACCCAGTTAACTCCTGTTCAGCACACGCTTTAGCCAGAGGCCTTAACTTTGGGCTGCAGTGAATACCAAAGGCATTGGAGATGAGGTTCCCCAGTCCTAACACACTGTAAGATGCAAACACACACAATTCATTCACTCTTTATAATAGTTTTTATCTAGTCCCTTCAGTGTTCCAGGCGCTGGGCAACATTGGGTATAACAATGAACAGGACAGGCACAGCGCTGTTCTCTCCAGGTCCTAACAGTGCATAGAAAGGGCACTTAACCTAGATGTGAGGGTCAGGGAAGGCTTCTGGGGCATGGCATAGAATCGTAGAGCTGCAGGGCGAGCAGGGGTAACCTGGCGAAGGGACAGCAGGGAGAGAGCAGGAGTGTTGGCTGGAAGGCAGGCGAGGAGGCCCAACCAGTACTGCCGGCATAGGAATCAGGAATCCACGTGCCTGAACCAAACCCTGTGCCAGCTCTGGGAGGTGGGCGTGGCACTCGGGTGGCAAATAGTCGAAGGACACATCCGCTGACCTGTACTCTGAGGGTGAGAGCATCCTTCAGCAGGGGGCGGCATCGCCAGGCCCCCTTCCTGGGGAACTTGCCACAACTTGCTGGAAAAGAAAACTGGTTTGAATCTGAAAGCACATGGCTACTTTGATGAGTTTAAAATGGAACAATAATCACTCAGGGGGAAAATCCTATCTTCCAGCCTCAGGGGCAGCGAAGGAGGCCAGAAAATCAGCGGCCCGAGCAGAAACAGCCAGCGCGTCCAGCAGAGCAGCAGCGATGGTGGCGGGAGAAGCAGCACACAGGGGACTGACCACAAAGCTTCCAGTGAAGACAGTGAGTCACCTGGGACCTCCAGAATGCGAGGGGATGGGGCTGAGGAATGCCACAGGCTGTGGGTCCCCGGCTGACCCACAAAGTCGGTCCAAGTCTGGGAAAACAAGACTTAGATAAACAAGAGTAACCTGTCCACAAGCCAAGAGAACACTGCAGGTTGGATGGAGAAGCGATGAGAACGGAACAGTCCGGCCAGCTTTCACTTCTGCTGGCTCTGAGCAAACAGACGTGGGAGGCATAAGCGGCCGGGGTGGTGCAGGGGACTGGCCCAGTGGAAGAGGTGGCAAAACAGCACTGGGTGCCTGAAGTGGGTGGCAGTGGAAGGGGTGGGCTTTCCTGGCCTCTCAGTGTGCTCTGTGCAGCCCTCTGGGGGAGGGAAGGATCAGGAGGAAGTCCATTTCTCCTCCCTCCCTTCCTTCCTCCCTTCCTTTCTTTCTTTCAACAAAGATTTATTGGGCATCTACCTATGCCGGACATTGTTCCAGGCCCTGGAGAGACAGTAATCCATAAGACAGACAAGGTCCCTGCTTTCATGTAACTTACATGAAGTGGGGGAGACAGATAATTAAAAGGTAAACAAACAAACAACCCACACACACATACACAGAAACCTAATTGCATGTAGTAACAGATGATACAAAGAAAATTAAGCAGGGGAAGGGGATGGAGTGTCCCGGGAGGGAGGGCTGTTGTTGAGGGGTGCTAGTAAAGGCTCTCTGAGGAGAGAGAAGTGAGGGTGCAGCCACGTGAGGGTCCAGGGGAAGGTAATTCCAGCCGAGAAAAGAGGAGGGAAGAAGGACAAAGGTCCCAGGACAGGAATGTGCATGGCCGGCTCCATTCCACCCTGCCCTCCAACACTTCTCTTCCCCCAACACAGGAGAAATCAGCCACGTGTGCAGACAAGAAAGCAGGGATGTAAACAGGTCATTAGAGAGGGCAGAGGTTGAAGATGTGAGGTGTGCAGTGGGGACCCCACCAGAGGTTCCTGGGGCGTCTAAGAAGTGTCTGTAGGCACATAGTTGTGGTGGTGTCTGAGCACTGACCATGTCTATCACCAACTGGAGAATCCAGACATCAGTCCCGGTCAGTAGGGCACCACCAAGCTCCCCTGGTCCAGCCCAGGTTTACCTGTGGCTGGTGGTACACGGCCTGAGAAGGAGGCATTGGAGCCCAGCCCCAGCATGACATCCACCCAGGCCAGCGCTCCCCTCCAGACAAGAAACCATGAGGACGTGTGTTTCCCAGTCGTGTCCTCAATCCCACCTCCCCACTTTTCTCCGAGTCCATCAGTCATTGAGTCTCAGTCAACAAACATTGAAGACCCGCTATGTGAGTGCTAGGCGCGTTGTGGAGAGCAAGAAAGACCCAGGAGGGCAAGGGTGTGGGGCCAGGGGTGAGGACTGGCTAAAGCTTGGGGTGGTGTCAGCAGAGACGTGAAGGGGGAGGGCATGAGCTGCTGATGACAGCCATCTAATCGCCTCCACTAACCAGCCATAAACCCTGCAGGGCCAGGACTGCTGCACTTTGTTCAGAGCCTGGGACAGCTGAGTGCTCATCTTGGCTCCCAAAGCTACTCCAGCCCTGGCTCCACACCCCCTGTTTCTCAGCCACACTCCTCATGCTAGGAGTGTGCTGAGGACGTGGAGGCCACTCTGAGCCAAACGCGTGGGGTGACAAAGCCACGGCCCGGAGGATGCCCCTAGCGGGAGATGGGCAAAGGCACAGGCAGTGTTTCCCAGCTGCAGCTTTGTGATGACCCTCTTCCAGAGCAGGATGCAGCTGAACCCAGAGGAGCAGAACGAGGGGGAGGACAGGTCAGGCATTGTCCCTGATGAGTGCACTAAGGCTGCTGACTCTTCCAAGGTCCTAGCCAGTCAGCGGCCTGCTTGTCCTGAGTCAGAGGTCTCACTTCGCCCCGCTCTGCTCTGCCCCTCCCCTCATCCTTTATACTTCTCTTGACCTTGGCCATCACCTCCTGCCTGAGTGCTCCTATCAGGCCTTCTGCTCCTTGACTTGAGAGCAGCTTAGATTAGAAGGTACCCTGACCTTAGCTCAGAACTTCCCTCACGCAAGAAGCCACGCTCCTCTGACCCCTCCCAGCCAGTGGGAGACCCTAAGAGGGGGGCTGGTGCCAGGGAGAGCCACGCCCCTCAGCTGGTCCCCTGGTCTCTTGCCTCATGGCCTCCTGTGGGGCGGTCATGCCTCCTGCTCTTGAAGGGATCCAAGGGGCCAGAGCTAGGCCCTCCTGCTCCTACAGCAATGGGTAGCTCAGGTCTTCTGGGTAGCTCCCCGCGACGCTCCAGGGCCCATAAATGATGACCCTGAGTGCCGTCTCTTAGGTCGCACGGACTAAGGCTGCTGGGAGGCACGGACACTGCTTGGAGTCATCAGCCGTCCCGACATCCCATTGTCTGTGGTACCTTCACAGCTTGGAAGGCAATGTCAAGTCCAAACGGGTGTAACTTGGAGTGCTGTCATCCGTCTTGAGGAGTTTTTCTCCCCTTCCACAGGCCTCTCTTCATCTGATAAACCCAGGCACCTCCAAGAGCTTATTTTGGCCCAGGGCTCAGTCCTGGCTTCAGCTGGCCACAGAGTCAAGACCAATGGTGCCATGCCAGTGAGCCCAGCTTCTAAGCTCTTTAGAGACCCCGTGCTCTGTTTCCCGCCCCCCGTGGCCTCCCCGCAGTGCTCAGGTGGCCAGGTCAGCAGCCGTCATGTGCGGTGAACAGCACCAGCTACCCCGCAAGATGACTGAGTCCGACTGGGGCCTCCGCAGAGCCCGGCCCCATCCACGTTCCTCCGCGGAGAGGTTTCTGCCCAGCAGCCCCAGTGCCTCCCTTGCCAGCTGACCGTCAGAGAAGGTCAAAGGGTCTCAGCTCCGATTCTCGCTTCCTCTTATGCGCATTGGTCAACCCACCACCCCACTCTCAAGGGGGGGTGACCTGAGGTGGCCTCTGCCCAGCCACAGAAGGCCACTGCCTCCGTCTCCTCAACAGACTTTCTTCTTCTTTTTTTTTTTTTTTTATAAATTTATTTTATTTATTTATTTTTGGCTGTGTTGGGTCTTCGTTGCTGCGCAGGGGCTTTCTCTAGTTGCGGCGAGCAGAGGCTACTCTTCATTGCGGTGCACGGGCTTCTCATCGCGGTGGCTTCTCTTGTTGCGGAGCACGGGCTCCAGGTGTGCGGCTTTCAGTAGTTGTGGCACGTGGGCTCAGTAGTTGTGGCTCGTGGGCTCCGGAGCACAGGCTCAGTAGTTGTGGCGCACGGGCTTAGTTGCTCAGTGGCATGTGGGATCTTCCCGGCCCAGTGCTCGAACCCATGTCCCCTGCATTGGCAGGCGGATTCTTAACCACTGTGCCACTAGCGAAGTCCCCAGACTTTCTTCTTGATGTCTGCATAAAAGCCCCTCTCAGGACTTCCCTGGCGGCCCAGTGGTTAAGACTCCGCGCTTCCATTGCGGGGGGCGCAGGTTCGATCCCTGGATGGGGAACTAAGATCCTGCATGCCACGCGGCGTGGCCAAAAAAAAAAAAAAAAGGCCTTCTCAAGTGGTACCTGCTAAAGCAAAGCAAACTACTCCAAGTTAACTAAAAAACAAAATGTCATTTTCTCCCTTAGGGACCCCTCCTCTGACCCATCCTTGATGCCTTCCAGGGAGTTTGATTATTGAAGGGTCCCAGGGAAGGGATGTGGAGACCAGGATGCTGCTGGAGATGGCAGGGGGGCTGCAGGCCCTTCAGGGGCCCTGGGCATTCAGAAGGCCTTGCTGGGCCCTGGACATGTAGAGGTGGGGGCAGACCCCAAAGGTGCATTTGCCTCCTGCGTTCTGGGTCCCATGATGGAGACCGTATTAGAGGGCAGCGGGAGGATGCATCTCCCCAGCCCAGCAGGAGGCAGTCCAGACCCCCGGCTCCAGGCTTCCGCCGCCCACCGTTCCAATGACAGCTGTCCCTCCTGACCCCCTTCTCTGTGGGTCCCCCACGTTGCCCTCTCTGCTGCCACAACAGGCCTTGTTTTGTTTCCCCTGACTGTCTGTCTGTCTCTTTCTCAGTTTCTCTCTCGGTCTCTCCCCCTTCCCTCCACCTCTGTTTTCCTGTCTGACCTGACGTTTCCTGGGCTTCCAGGAGGGAGATGATGATCTCCAGCATTTCAGGGCAAGGGTGGTTTCACGACCCCCCTGGGAACAATGAGTGAGATACACACAGGTGCGCTTTAGGGCCTGTTAGGATTCCAAGCTCTGAGCTGGGCCCCACTGGGGTTGGGGAAGAGTCGCTGGCACCCAACTGGGCCTTCAGAGCAGGAGAGAGCTGGCCGTGCCCCGGCCTGACAGCTGAGGCCAGCGGAAGCCTGGACACCTCCACCCACTGCCCCTCACCACCACACACTCAACCTGCTGCAAAGAAGGCTGGAATTCATTCTAGTCAGGCTCTCAGCAAACCTCCAAGTACATGGGTGGCTGGGTCTGCACCAGGCTCTGGAAATGTGAATATGATGGTGCTGCAGACGTGCTTTTTGGGAAGGAAGGTCAGGCCTCAGGCACGGTGGGTGATGACCAGCACTGGGTCAGGGAGTGAGCATTGCAGACAGAAGGAATGAATGGCAGGAAAGACTCAGGAATCTAAGAGATCAGGGTCTGCTTGGCACGCCAGTGGGGCAAGCTTCCATCAACCCCTGAATTGTCAGAATAAAAAAAGAGTCTGACTAGAGTTGCAAACATTTTTTAGTTTGCCAAGTAAGGACATTTTTTTAAAAAATCCATCATTTTTCTCTCAGTACCATTTTATGAAAGAAGTATTTTAACTATAAAAAAAAGAAATAGAATACTTAGAATAAAAGATATTGTGACCAAGAAAGGACAGCTGGCAACTTGGCTGACGTATGCCGATCGATTTTATATATCTCATTATTCTTGTTTGTCTTGCTTTATTGCTGACTATCGAACACTTTATCAAGGGCCAGACCAGCCAGTGGACTGGCCTCTGGAAAGTGCTGACAGAGGGGCCTGTAGAGGCAGGGCAGGAACTGGCGACCTGGAGAAGGCAGGGGCCACACCAGGAAGGACTTTGGACTACGCACTCGGGAGTGTGGATTTTATCCCCCAGCTGATGTGGAGCCAGGAGGGGCTCTCAGGGAACAGATGCTGTGGTCAGATCCGTGCTTTGGGACAAGCATTCATTCTCACAGCTGTAAGGATGGACCAGAGGGAGAGAGACGGGGGAGCCCGGGGGAGGAAGCTGGCGGAAATGATGAGGGTCTGTCCCAAGGTGGGGACAGTGGCGGTGGGACTGGAGAAGGGGGAGGAGCTAGGAAGAGGAAGGTGTCATCCCGCTCTCACATTCACGTTCTCACAGGGACCGTGAACAGAGGTAACCTCACTAGGGGCAGAACCAGAGGAAGCGGGCTTAGGATTTGGGATTAAAGATAAGAACATCCTGACTGTAAAGAATATGACACATGACACGTCGGTGAGAGTGGACCAAGGCAGTGAGCATTCTGGAAGGCGGGGGAGGAGTGGGCAGTGGGGCAGCTCACAGTGTGGGGGGACTTGTCTGACTTTGCACTTGGGCTCCACCTCTTGTGCGACCTTAGTCAACGTACTAACCTCTCTGTGCCTTAGTTTCCTCATCCGTAAAATGGGAACCAAATACTACCTAACTCATAAGGTTGCTGGGAGGTTTACATTAATTAAGATGTGTAAAGCGCTTAGATGCCCAGCTCCATAGACATGGCCTGATATTATTATACATTGTCACATCCCCAGCACTCACACAGCCCCCAGAGAATAGGAGGGATTGTTAATGTTGGTGAAAGTACTAGGCCTGGCTTCGAGGAAGGCCCTGGGCTCGTAGCCTGCCTTCCGGGGTGTTGGGCGGGGTTTTGAACCCTCCTGGCCTCTCTTGGGGCAGCTCTTACCTGCCACTCCCACACACACCTAACGCTGATTGAGATGGAAACTTGGTGAGCCTGTGACTGAGCTGGGCCCAGGAGTGGGAAGGGACTCGACACCTCCTGGGAGGTTCTCTGGGGTGGAGGCCCGGTCCAGTGGCAGGAGGCAGGCAGAGAAAAGGGGACAGAGGGTCTGGTGGCCGCAGGAGGGAGAGCAGACTGGAGGATGCCCGTTGGTGGCAGGAGTGAGAAGACCTGGCTCCTCAGTCACCCACCTCCTCACAGCGAAGGACTAGTGCCCTCCCAAACCAAGTCCTCATCTCCTTGCCCCCCACCACCCAGGCCTGCTTCTAGGCTGTTTGCTGCCTAGGGACATGCCTTTCAAGGCACCATCACCCCTCAACCCCTCCCCACCCTGCCCCCCATCCATTCGGCCCCTGTCTCCCTCAGCAGACCCTGAATCTACTCAGTCTCTGGGGGACCCTGAGCCCTATCTTTTCCTGCCACCTCTGGGCCTCCAGAGTTTGCTAATCACTTATCTTCACTGAACACCCTGAAATACAGTTGTGGCATTGGCACTGCCCTATGCGAGCCCTTCCTTAGGAGGAAGTCTGACCACACACCTTGACTTGGCAGCCGCAGCCTGCTCTCCAGCCCCCACTCACATCCATGTGCTGACCGGGGGAAATTGCTTTCTCTTTCATCTGCTTCAAATGTGAGTCCTCCAACGACTGACCTGATCAAGTCCTACCCCTCCTTTCATGGCTCAGCCCAAGCAACACCCCCAGAGGGGGCACAGGGCCTGTCACCACTTTGGGAATTGCTGTTAAACATCCAGGGAGGGCTTCCCTGGTGGCGCACTGGTTAAGAATCCGCCTGCCAATGCAGGGGACATGGGTTCGAGCCCATGTGCCACAACTACTGAGCCTGCGCTCTAGAGCCCACGAGCCACAACTACTGAGCCCACGTGCCACAACTACTGAAGCCCGCGCGCCTAGAGCCCGTGCTCGCAACAAAGAGAAGCCACTGCAATGAGAAGCCCGCGCACTGCAACGAAGAGTAGCCCCCGCTCGCCGCAACTAGAGAAAGCCCGCACGCAGCAATGAAGACCCAACACGGCCAAAAAATAAATAAATTTGTAAAAAAAAAAAAATCCAGGGAGTCTCTGTGCTCCCAGTACAGGGGGTGCGGGTTCCACCCCTGGTCAGAGAACTAAGATCCCACATGCCGCGCCAAAGTCCCTAAAGAAAACATCCAGGGATTCTGTGTTGGTGAGACCATCTTCAGCACAAGCACAGTGCCTGCACCCCATGGTCTCAGGAGAAATGTGCAGAGGAACCAGTGAATGAAAGAAAAGGAGGGAGACATTTTTAATGAAGACCAGGCAAGATTAGGCAAGAGGAGACAGGACAGATGTGAGTCAAAGATTTCTCAGATGCTCCCGGCCTGGGAGACAGACCTGACCGTCACTGCCCACAGCTGTGGCAGAGCTGGGCCTCAGCCTGGGCCTGGAGTGATGCAGTGCACCTCCCCTTCCCCTGCTCCCTGCGGTCAGGGGCCTGACATCCCAAAGGCAGAGCACAACGCAGACAGGGTCCACGGATGCTTAGTTGCCATAGGGCACTGTCCTGGGGATGCCAACATTTTTAAAAAAACAATATCTTGCTGACTAAATCTGTGCTTGACATGGAGCTGAGGGGAAGAACAAAATGAGACATGAAAGTGAAGAAAATTGTCTCAAAAGATAGGATTGCTGAGTCAAAAGCAGTAAGATTGAATTTTACATATATTCTGCGTTTAGACAAGGGGGAAATCAGATGCACATAAACAAACTGGTAATTTTTAATACGAAAAAAAATCTAAGGGTTTTCATCAAATCCCAGGTTCAGTATGAGCCACAGGGCCGATGAGGCTGCCAGAACAGCCACGGCCCTCGGGCTGCACCAATAGACTCACATTAACTGGATCAGGACCCCTCTGCAGCAGCCCTGAGGTTAGACCAGCCCTGGGGTCTTCCTCAAATATGGGCGTGTGGTTTACCTGGAATATGGAAGCTCTGCAGTCCATTCACAAGAGGGTGAGCAAGTATGGAGGGATCTGGAAACCATCTCTTCCCGGGAATCGCTGGAGGCAATGGATTTCTCCTGGAGAAAAGGAGACGTGGAGAGACAGACCTCTCCTGTTGGAGGATGGTCGTGCCAAAGAGAGAAAAGACGAAGTGTTTCTCTAGAGAGCAGAGTGAAGAACAGTAAGTATAAATGGTGAGGCAGGAGACACAACAGAAGAAAGCAGTTCCTAACAGCTGGAGCAATCCAGCCCACCAAGGTGGTGAGCTTCCTGTCCCTGGAAATGTTCTAACGGAAGCAGGATGATGTCAGGGATATCATGGCCGTCACTGGCAAGAGACCAGCGTTTCCTAACCTTTCTTCCCCTTCCAAACATCCCATTGTTCACGAGTCCCATGTTTTATAATAATGTATCTATTTAATAAATTGCACTTATTCAAAGTAAAATTTATTCCATTGTCATAGTCAAAAACCTGTGTATTGTCAGTTATCTGATGCTTAGCCAGGCTTGGGGCCCACTGAACAAGGAAGGAAGAAATGCTTCTAAGAAGAGGAAGCTGTGCCTTTCCTCCCGAGCCACCATTTTCCAGTAAGTCACCAAAGTGACCAACACAAAAGCGGGGAGGAGAGGCACTTACTGTATGTTCTCCAGGCCTTTCAGAAAACAAGGAGCCATTCCTTTGGCCACATACACGTGAATCTACAAGAAAGGTGATGTCGTAGACATGAAGGGAAGGGGCACCATTTAAAAAGGAACGCCCACCAGTGTCCCCATGGCAAAACAGGAAGAGTCTACAGTGCACACACAGCACGTGGCTGGCATTGTTGTAAACAAACAAGATAAGGGCAAGATTCTTGGCAAGAGAATTAAGGTATGAACTGAGAACTGAGCGTAGGAATTACTCCACCAGCCGAGACAGCTTCCTGAAACGTGTGAAAGAAAATGATCAGAAAAAGAAGGAAGAAATGTACTTGGGTTCAACTGAAGCCCCAGCCTCCTCCAGCCAGAGAGTCCCGCTTTGTGAGAACCGGTGAGAGGGGCCTGCCCTGCTGGGACGCATTCCCTGTGAATTCATGGCTTGATAGCTGTAAAGAAGTAAAAGACCTCTGGACTGTGGGGAAAAAAAGAGAGAGAGAAGGAGAAGAGAGGGAGAGGGAGAGGGAGGGGAAGGGAGGAGGTTGTGCCAGAGCTGAGATTTGAGGAGTGATGGGGTTCTATGAGCAGATGAAGGGAAGTCTTTGCAGCCCGGACAGACTCAGGGGTGAAAACATGAGCTCCAGAGCAAACTACTGAGTGTAAAGTGGGACTGAGATGAGGCTGGAGGCAGGAGGCCGTCCATGCTCTGCTCAGAGCTTATCAGTTCAGTAGGGACCATGCAGAGGCTTTGACCAGGAAACAGGCATGATCTGCAAGGAGCAAAGAGGAGCTAGCCAAAAAAAGGAAAAATAGAGAAAAAAAAGTAAGACCTTCTCTTATTAAAAGACACCACAAGGAAATTCAAACGAGTTACACACTGGGAATGATTTCTGCAACACATTTAAATGACACGGGACTAATATTCAGAATATATAAAGAACTGTATGAGTTGATAAGAAAATGAAAGAAAAAAAAGGGCAAAGGAAACAAACAGGAATAGCACAGAAGAGGAAACACAGTTGCCCCGTAAACATATGAAAAGATGTTCAACCTGATTAGCAACAAAGGAATGAAAATATGTCATGCCCACAAAATTGGCACAAATTTAAAAATAGGAGAACACTAAGTGTTGATGAAGATGTGGAGCAGTGTGCAAACTCCCATCCACTGCTGACAGGAGTGCTAATCAGTACAACTATTTTAGAAAGCAGTTTGACATTGGGACCCCCTTGAACTTTTGCGTATCTCTGAACATCTGCATATCCTTGGCCCAGCAATTTTACTCCCTAGAGCAATATTTCTCAATGAGGACCAGTTTTGTTTTGATTTTTAATTTGTTGGGGGAAAAATACTTTTGTAAAATACAGTAAAAATGAATTCCTAAAAATGAAGTGAAAATAGACATACAGTATACAAGCCTGATATCTTATTATTAGATTCAACAGACATAAAGTTACTTATGTATACCAAGGAGACATGTGCGAGAATGTTGCTGGCAAATTGTTTTGTAGTAACTGAAAACAAGAAGTAACTCACATGTCCAGTGACAGGATTAGAGGCTGGAGGAAAAAAATGTGGCATAATCACATGATGGATTATTATGGACTATGAAAAAGTTATAAAAATAAATGAACTGTAAACATGCAACAGCAACGACAAAGTCTCAGAAACGTAATTGTAAGAGAAAAAACAAACCTTAGAAGACTCTAATATGATGCCTTTAAAAAAAAAAAAAGCTTTATCAAAGTGTAATTTACATTTCCACATTTTAGCATAATTCACCCATTTTAAGTGTACAATTCAATGATTAATAGATTATTTTGAGAATTGTGCAACTATCACACTATCTAATTTCAGTGCATTTCCATCACCTTCAAGATAACCCTCCTGCCAATTTTCAGTCACTCCTCATTCCCACACCCCGCCCCAGGCAACCCCTGATCTATATTCTGTCTCTATAGATTTGACTTTTCTGGACATTACATATAAATGGAATCATACAATATGTAGCCTCTTGTGTCTGGGTTCTTTCACTTAGCATAATGTTTTTGGAGTTCATCACGTTGTAGCATGTATCAGAACTTCATTCCCTTTTATTGCCAACTAATATTCTACTGTGTGGACCTACCACATTTTGTCTACCCATTCACCAGTTGATGGACGTCAGGGTTGCTTCCACTGTTCAGCTCCCTTGAGTAACACTGCTCTGCACGCAGGTCTCCACACAGACGTGTTTTCATTTCTCTTAGGTACATACCTAGGTGACGCCGTCTTTATAAAGCTCTAAAACAAGCAAAACTAAACAGTGTGATGTTTAGAGATACATACAAAGTACTGAAACTCTTCACAGGAGAATGATAAAGATAGCATTCAGGGGAGCTGGTGTGGGTGCATGTGGGTGTGGGGGAGGGAGATGGGAAAGGGAAGGACCGGACGCAGCTAGACAAGAGTAATGTTGGGCAGTGGATTTATGGGTCCTTGCTTTATTATGCTTCATAATTTACATATACATTAGATATCATATATACATACTACTTATATTCTACGTAACATATATTACATTATAAGAAGACACTTTAAAAAATGAAAGCCTGTCACCAATACCCAACAATTGCACTGGGTTCTCGTCTCAAGATAACCGGGTCCCTGCTCTGGCCACCTGTCCACACTCAGCCTATTCTTGTCTCCCCCTGCTCCAGCCGCCCTGGTCCCTTAGCTGTTCCTCAACTCAGGCAGCAACCCTTAGAGGGAGAATGGGTAAAAATGTCAATAGCTGTTTTTACACATGAGGAAACTGAGGCTCAAAGAGGTTATTTTGCTCAAGTCATATGGCTTGTAAGTGTGGCCCAGATTTTTCTGGCTCCTGATCCAGTGCTATTTCCCCTACCCCTGGCTTGTGGTGTCCATGTGAGTTAATGCTGAATAAATATCGAAAGGCGAGATTATCATTGGTTGAGAGCTAGAGCTGTTCATGTGAGAGGCAGGACTTGATCTGGTCTTTGAGAGATGGGTAGGTTTTGGCTAAACAAAGAGGAGCAGGTGGGTATCCAGTGAGAGAACCACGGCTCCTCTGAAAACCAATCAATGATCGTGAGATTCCTGATGAACATAGAATGACAAAAGTCAACATTCGGGCATATTTTTTAATAACAGCTTTATTGAGATATAATTCACGTGCTATAACATTCCCCCTTTTAAATTGTATGATTTGGTGGTTTTTAGTATATTTAGTATATTCAGAGTTGTGCAACTACTAATTTCAAAACATTTTCATCATCTCATAAAGAAACTCCATAGCATTGGCAGTCACTCCCATTCCCTCTCCCTCAAACCTCTGGCAACCACTCATCTACTTTCTGTCTCTATGGATTTGCCTATTCCAGACATTTCATGTAAATGGATTTATACAACATGTGGCCTTTCACTTAGCATCATGTTTTGAAGGCTCATCCATGCTGTAGCAAGTAATCAATTCTTCATTTCTTTTATGGCTGAATAATATTCTGTGGTATGAATATACCACATTTTGATTATCTATTCATCAGTTGGTGGACATTTAGGTTATTTCCCATTTTGGGCTATCATGCTTAGGAATGGAATTGCAGGGTCACATGGCATCTCTGTTTAAAGTTTTGAGGAACTGCGCTGTTTTTTCCAAAGTGGCTGTACCATTTTACAATCCCACCAGCAACGTATAAGGTCTCCAATTTCTCCGTATCCTCAACATTTGTTATCGTCTATCTTTTTGATTTTAGGCCTCTTGGTGGGTATGAAGTGGTATCTCATTGTGGTTTGATTTGCATTTCCACGATGACTGATGGAGTTGAGCATCTTTTCATGTGTTTATTGGTCAGGTCTCAGTTTTATTCCATTGTTGGGCATATTTTCTAAGGGATATTTTTCTCAAACTGTGGTGACTTGCGACCTGTCCTTCCCTGGAAGGGAGGTGGAGAGATGGGGCGCTCTCCCAGGCAGACTGCATTTCCTTGGTGGGTCAGCCCTCCGGGGGGTCATAATTACATCCTCCTGCAGGATTCAGAGCTGTCTCTATTGTTTTGATGGCAGCTGGGAGGTAGCTGACTGAACAAAGGACCTTATCTCTTTACTACCTCTCAAGGTTATTATAAATATCAAATAAGATCATTTACTCAAAAGAATTTAGAAAGGTCTAAAATGCTATCCAAATGTAAGTTGTATTTACTTTTAGATTATCTTCCAACCCCATTTAGCCTTTGCTTTTATGGATTTTCAATGAGGCCGAGGCTGTTCCATGCTGAACCCAGATGTTCTATAGACATCGTCACAAGGCCACGTTAGAGCTGAGGATGGGCCACGGAACAAAACCCCTGCCCTACCAGCCTCCCAGACATGGTGCTCAAGATCTCTTCAGAGACAAGGCCCTGCTCAGACCTACCCAAACCCTTCAGCTTTCCACGCTGTTTCTTTCCTGGTAGAAGAGAAGGGCTCCCTGGTCACGAGCTAAGCGTCAGGCTCTTTACCCCCTCTACCCATCCTTCCGCTCCAGGACCCCTTCTTTGGGACCTGAAGGGGTGCCACTCACAAAATCCCCCCCACCCAAGCCTTAGCTGGTGGAGAGACCGCTCTCTCCCAGAAGACAGCAGCTCACTGTGCACACACGGCCCATTGCCCTCAAAGCCTGGAGAACATGGTTGTTAGAGACACTCGAGAGCCGGCGAGTTCTGAGGAAGAGAGGCCAGGCCCACTGCGTCGCCCTCAGCCGGGCCCCTGCCCTCGATGGGGCTGCTCTGATCACAGGTGTCCGCTTCGCCAGCTCTGAAGTGTCCGCTGGAGTGAAGGAAAGCCAGGGGCCCAGGACTCCTCTTCCTCCCCTCCCGCCTTCCCCCCACACTGTTGAACAACAGCACTGACGATGCCCTGCTCCCCCTCCTAGGGCTGGGGCAGCCACCCTCCTCTTCTCCCCGCCTTCCTCCCTCACCCCCCCCCTCCTCCACACACCGCCCTGGCACCATGTCACCTGGCAGCTCGGCACGGTCTCGGGCCACACAGCCTCCTGCACACACTCCAGAGGGCACAGCGAGCCCACATGTCCCTCAGAGCCCCAGGCGCCATCCCGCATACAGATACCCAGGAGCCCAGGTGATTCCCAAGGGACCCAAGCTGCGGATGGGTTGGGTCTCCTGAGCAGCTGTCACTGGCCCCTTCCCTGCTCCCTCTGCCCAGCCTGCGCGTCCCCCGTCGCCCTGCCCTCACCCTTGTCGGCGTCTGCTGGGGGTAGGTCCTCCCGCCTCCGCCTCCGGGGACACACACCGTGATGCTGAGGGGTTAGGGGAGGGCCCTCAGCCCCCCAGCCGCTCTCCTTCCTCCCCCGTGCTTGTCACTTGGAGGAATGCGTGGTGAGACAGGGAAAGACTGATGGGGAGTGTGGAGACCTGGAGTGACTTGGAGCAAGCCATTCAACCTGAGTCTTAATGTCTTCCTCTGCTGAAGGAGAGGTTGCTGACATCTCTGCGCTCATCTTTGTAGCTAGCTCTCGAAGTCGGCCAGTCTGGGACCGTTTCTGCCTGAGCGAATGACAGCTCGTGTGAAGAAAGCAGGTGTGCCAGTGCTCCTGTGGCTCTATTACCCGCCCCCTCCTCCCAGAACAGCCCCTCCATTCTTTCCCCCCCTTCTGACAGCCCCCCCCCCTCCCCAGTCCGCAGGTGAGCCGGGGGCTCTGAGCACCGCCCCCAGGCGCCTGCGGAAGCTAGCCTCTCCCCGACCCGCGCAGGCCACACCCTCTCCCCCAAGGGCCTCGTGAAGAAGCTGGACCGGGCGACCATCCTTAA
Organism: Balaenoptera ricei; assembly: GCF_028023285.1. NCBI lineage: Eukaryota > Metazoa > Chordata > Mammalia > Artiodactyla > Balaenopteridae > Balaenoptera > Balaenoptera ricei. The sequence goes on along the minus strand of NC_082658.1, from coordinate 15,322,365 downwards.
CCCTATCCTGCAGCACTAGCGGCACTGCGGACAGCTCCCCCACCTTGTCACTCCCGAGTCCAGAGAGCCCGGGGGCGGCGAGGCCGGAAGATTGAGCGTCAGAGACCGCTGGGCCCCGGGTCCCTGCGCCGCGGTTGTGTGATGGAAGGGGAGGGCAGGCTGGCAGTCTGGGGTGTTCCAGCAAACTGCTGGGTCCCTCAGCTTCAGAGGTGTGTGTGCGCGTTGGGGGGCTTCTCCTTTCTAGCCTCCCTTGTGAGAACCTGACCTAAGGCCCATCCGCCACCCCCGGGCTGCATCTCGCAGGGGGCCGCCTCGGCCCCTCCTCGGGCCCGCGCCCCTGCCTGGGGCGGGCCAGGAAGCCTCGGTCCCCGCCCCGCTCCGTTAGGCCCGCGCAGCGGCCGGGGGACTTTGGAGCCGAGGAGGAAGCTCGGCGGGGCGGGGAGGTGAGGGTGTGTCGGAAGGCGGCGGCGGCGGCGGCCGGGTTTTATAACCCGCAGGGCGGGCGCGGCGCGGGAGAAGGGGCTGCACCGCGCACCGCGCCATGGGGGCCGCGTCGGGCCGCCGGTGGCTGCGGCCGCCGCTGCTGCCTTTGCTGCTGCTGCTGCTGCCGCCACCGCCGCCTGTGGTCCTGGCGCTCGACCCCGCGTTGCAGCCGGGGAACTTTTCCGCCGATGAGGCCGGGGCGCAGCTCTTCGCAGAGAGCTTCAATTCGAGCGCGGAGCAGGTGCTGTACCACAGCACGGCCGCCAGCTGGGCGCACGACACCGACATCAACGAGGAGAACGCGCGGCGCCAGGTGGGCGCGCGGGCCCGGGGCAGGGGCGGGGCCCGGGCACCCAATCACAGGCGGGCGGCCGGGCGCGGGGGGGCGGGGAGTCACCGCCCCGCGCGCGCCCCCGGCCCCTGAGCGGTGGGGACCGGGCTGGGCCAGCCGGCCTCCCCGCTAACCCCCCACCCCAGCGCCGTCCCAGCAGACAGGCCGTCGGTTCCCTAGCACGGTGCTGGGCACATGCTCCTGCCCAGTAAGGAACCGAATGGATGAGGCTGGCCCCTCTGACCCCGAGTCCCTCCAGGTGGCAGCGCCTGGGGATGACGACGGGCTGGGTCCGCGGCGGTCTTCGCTGAGGGTGCCCGCTCTGCTCTGGGTTCTCATCCTCTCCGGCCGCAACCTACCCCTCTCTCACTGTGCCTGTCACCACTCATCACTGTTCACACTCTCTTCCCCCGCCTCACTTCTGGCCCCAGTTTCTGCTCCACCGCCTCCCTGAGGCAGACTCCCCCAGTTCTTCCCCACCCCCCGCCCCGAGGGCCCAGGAGGAGGGAGCCGTGCTCCCACAAGCCCCAGTCTCCTGAAGCCCTTGGCCTTCCTCCCCTCCCCCGCACCACAGCTTCCCCTATTTACCCTCTCGTGCCCTGCTGGTACCCACAGGAAGAGGCAGCCCTGCTCAGCCAGGAGTTTTCAGAGGTCTGGGGCCAGAAGGCCAAGGCTCTGTTCGACCCAATCTGGCAGAACTTCACCGATCCCACGCTGCGACGCATCATCAGTGCCGTGCGCACCCTGGGCCCTGCCAACCTGCCCCTGGAGGAGCGGCAGCAGGTGGGCCTGGCAGAGGGGTGGAGGCCACACTTGACCCGGGTGCCCTCATTGCCCCGGGGGGGTGGGGCCTGGCAGGGAGGGACCCTGGGATCTCTACCGGCCCCGACTGTAGGGCAAGCCCCACAAGCACAGAACGGATTCCTGAAGCACTGATTTTCCTTGGAGTTGGAGTGAGAGAAGTTCATTTCTATCAAAGCAAGTATTATGGAGCAGAAAGCAAAATTCAAGTAAAGAGTAAAGGATGAAACAGGGGTTTTCAAACTTTCTCCATAGGTGGTTTGTTTTATGGGCTTCCTCAGAAAGATTGGGAAGGGCTGAGAAGGCATCAAGGTCAGAGAATGAGAGGGATTTGCCCTCGCTCAAGGTGGTGGCTGGGCTCAGAATTGAACCCTGGTCCCTAATTCTCAGGACACTAGTTTCCCAGGCTGCCTCCACTGGAAGGGGAATCTGTGCATTCATGCTCAGCTGTGCTCTGGGTGCCACAGCGTGGCCTTGCCCTAGCCACGTCCCCCTCTCCGGGCATCTCCCCTTTTCCTCCCAGCAGAAAGAGGAGAGGGGGCCAGATTACCTCCAAGGGCTGTTCATCGCTAACATTTTCTCAACTCTAACTCCCCAGTACAACTCTCTGCTAAGCAACATGTCCAGGATTTACTCCACCGCCAAGGTCTGCTTCCCCAACAAGACTGCCACCTGCTGGTCCCTGGACCCAGGTACGGCCCTGTGTCTACTCTCTCTGTCTTCGGGGGCTTCCTACCCTTCCCCATCGACCTGCTGCACTCAGGAGGATGGCGTGTTTTTGCAGAGAGAGTGGGTAAACCCAAAGGCATTAACCTCCAATTGGGACTGGACTGCCAGATGCCCCCAGACCCCTGCTCCTCCAGGCAAACTGATTTCTGGAATCTCCAGCCTCCAGCCCCTGCTCCACCCCCACCCTCATGTGTGCTTTTTCCTCTCCCATCACAACCGGCTTTCCTCCTGGCTGCCTGGTTTTCCCTTTCGTGGGTCCTCTCATTCCCCGCAAGAGCCCTCCACAGGCCTTAGACCCCTCATGGCTTCCCTTGCAAACCTCCTCCTCTCCCCCCACACCCCCCCCCCACCACGTACCAGGCAGCCTTGAGGTCAGCCACTCCAGCCAAGGAGCCATGAAGGGTCTGCCTGGGTTTCAACTTCTGGGTGTCCTCTTTGTGTCAATCACCTTAGATAATCATTTCCTGGGAACCAGGACCCTGCCTGGCTGCTTACTTTGTATAGCTCCCAGTCCCATCCTGTCCAGCTTGTAGGTTGCCCTTGGCTTTGAGAGTATCATGATGCTGAGGAAGTAGGTGGAGATGGTGAGGACCAGTGCGGGAGCTCTGGTGAAGGCTATTGCTGACTTCAACGCAGAAGCCTCCGAACTGACCCTGCTCACCTGTGTCTCAGAGCTCACCAACATCCTGGCTGCGTCGCGAAGCTACGCCCTGCTACTATATGCCTGGGAGGGCTGGCACAACGCTGTGGGCATCCCGCTGAAACCCCTGTACCAGAACTTCACTGCCCTCAGCAATGCGGCCTACAGGCAGGATGGTGAGCATGACCACCCTGTCTCTTCTGTGGGCGTTTCCCTCTCATCTTCTGTCTCCACTGAGCCCCGCCCCCTGAGGCAAGCAGAGCGGCTCTTACAATGACTCCATACACTGGTCCAAGGTCACACAGATAGTGGATGGCGGAATGGGCATTAGCCCCATCCGCCCTCATGCCGCCGCTCCTGGCACTCCTCCCAGCTCTAGGGCTCAACTTTGCCTCTCCTGCTCTCTAGGATCTGTTTAGCTGGAGTTGGAGCAACCCCTAGTTAGAAGATTGTAGAGCAGCAACCCCCAAGCTCTCCCTTCCAGCTAGCAGGCAGATACACTGGCCCTGAGCCGGGAGAATGGCCAGGTGGTAGCTGGGAGGCGGAGGTGCCAGAGCCTGGGGCCTGAGCTGCACCCCAATGCCACCCCCCGGCTAGGCTTCTCAGACACGGGGGCCTACTGGCGCTCCTGGTACGACTCCCCCACCTTCACGGAGGATCTGGAGCACCTCTACCATCAGTTAGAGCCCCTCTACCTGAACCTCCACGCCTACGTCCGCCGCGCACTGCACCGCCGATACGGGGACAGATTCATCAACCTCAGGGGACCCATCCCTGCTCACCTGCTGGGTAAGGACCTGGCCTTGCCGCCACACATGTCCAGGGTCATCCTCGTCGTGCGTCACATTTCAGAGCACCGCACTGCTCGATCCTCTGCACATGAGCCCATAAAGCAGGTGATCCTTCTCATGGTCACTATTGTTCCTACTTTTCAGACGGGGACCCTGAGGCTTAGGGTGCGCGAGTGACTTGGCAGAGGGCAGAAAACTATTAAAAGGCAGAGCCAGGAGTCACACTGAAGGCTTTAGCTCCAGGTCCAGTGGAAAAGGAAAAATAAGCCTAGTTTACACCCCAGGAAGCCAGCCCTGTGGCCCTGCGTCAGGGTTGGGAGGCAGGGACCCTGGCATGGTCAGAAAGGACCCAGCAGCATCACCTGGGCTCACACTTGGCCTCTGCCAGCCCCAGGGAACGCGGAGCACTCGGGAGTGTGGGTGGGACTGATGTGTGAGCCAGCTGAGAGGGCTGTGGCCCTGCAGCGCCCTGGGTCCAGACACCAGGCGCCCAGGGTGCTGTTCGGTGACACACATGGGGAAGCAGGCACTGGCTGGACTCGGAGGCAAGCTGTCTGGCTCCCCTCCTCTGTCTAGGGGACATGTGGGCCCAGAGCTGGGACAAAATCTACGACATGGTGGTGCCTTTCTCTGACAAGCCCAATCTTGATGTTACCAGTACCATGGTGCAGAAGGTAAGCTCGGAGTCAGGCCAGGTGGGGGCCACAGGAGGGAATCAGACATGAGGAGAGGGACGGGAAGGGACCTCAGTCCCTCCCTTTCTACAGAGCAGCAGCCTGGAGTGTGTGTCCAAGCCATGAGCTGGGGTCTGTGTCCTCGTCCTTGCTGAGGGGCCAGTCGTCCTTCCGGGGCCCCTCGGGGGCGGGGTTTGTGAGCAGCGGTCCATCCGGCTCTAGCCAGCAGGGGCCGGACGTCTGGGAAGGGAGGCCACAGAGCAGAGGTGCTCTTCATGAGCAGGGAGCTGAGCTGGGTGGGGGACCACAGACGTGCCCCCGGGGCAGCCATGGCGGGCTCCAGCGGCTGGCCCCTGACCCGTGCGAACACCCCTACCAGGGATGGAACGCTACACACATGTTCCGGGTGGCAGAGGAATTCTTCACCTCCCTAGGGCTCTTGCCCATGCCTCCTGAGTTCTGGGCAGAGTCCATGCTGGAGAAACCAAGCGACGGGCGCGAGGTGGTGTGCCACGCCTCCGCCTGGGACTTCTACAACAGGAAAGACTTCAGGTCTCGATTCGGGAGGAGGGTTCTGGGGCTCCCGAAGGGCTGACAGCCTGGGCACAGAGAAGCCAGTTCCCAGGCCCGCCTCTAACCCAGCACCAGCACTGGCTGGGGGCGGGGTCCCTTCCCTGGGCATCTTTGACAGGCAGTCAGCTCTGTACCTTGGAACGGAGGGAAAAGGCCAGAGTGTGGGCTGGGGCAGGGGAAAGGGTTTGCCTGTTTCCGCCAGCTCCTTCGAGCCCCAGGGCAGTGCCCGCCTGGCTCCTTTCCCTCAGGCGCCAGCCCCACCGTTCTCTGGTCCCTGGCCCGCCCCTCCTTCACCCTCACGCACGCCCTCTCCCCGCCCCAGGATCAAGCAGTGCACGCAGGTCACTATGGACCAGCTGTCCACGGTGCACCACGAGATGGGCCACGTGCAGTACTACCTGCAGTACAAGGACCAACACGTCTCCCTGCGCCAAGGCGCCAACCCCGGCTTCCATGAGGCCATCGGGGATGTGCTGGCGCTCTCCGTCTCCACTCCTGCACATCTGTACAAAATCGGCCTGCTGGACCATGTCACCAACGACAGGGGTATGGGGGTGGGTGGAGAGAGCCCAGCACAGCCCCACCCAGACCCCGCTCCATCCCACAGCAGGCCCACACTTGTCCCCACTCCCCTCTGCCCTTCTTGTTTCTGCCTCACTGCCCCACGTCAGGCAGGTTTGGGGGTCCACCCAGAGCCTCACAGCCCACCCTGAGTCCCAGCTCCACTGCCCAAGCGCCCTCTTCCAAGCGGGGGCCCAGGGTCCCAAAGGCTGGCGCTCCCTTCTCTGCGTCTGCCCAGCCTCACCTCCTGCTGGCTTCTCCCCAGGCCCACTCTGTCCCAGCTGGACTCCCGTCTCCCTCTGACCTCTCTCTTTTCATCTCATCTCCCGACAGAAAGCGACATCAATTACTTGTTAAAGATGGCACTGGAAAAAATTGCCTTCCTGCCCTTTGGCTACTTGGTGGACCAGTGGCGTTGGGGGGTCTTTAGTGGGCGTACACCCCCTTCCCTCTACAACTATGACTGGTGGTATCTTCGGTGAGCAAAGCGGGACCGGGAAGGGCCTAATCCCAAGTGGCCCTCCCCCTGCTCCTGGGCAACCTGCCTCCTGCCTCCCTCCTCTCTAATGATGCCTCCCTCCTCTCTAATGATGCCTCCCTCCTCTCTAATGATGCCTCCCTCCTCTCTAATGATGCCTCCCTCCTCTCCCGCAAGGCATTCTTTCCTGCCTAGAACTTCCTCCGTCAGGCAGCCTCTCCCGGTTCGCCAGGATGGGGACGGGATGGCCGGTGGGAATTTCTGCTTAGCAGACTTTTCTGCAAAGGTAAAATCAGCCTGTGTACAACCCTTGGGTCCTAAGACAATTTAACCACATCCTCTTCCAGAACCAAGTATCAGGGGATCTGTCCTCCAGTTGTCCGAAACGAAACCCACTTTGACGCTGGAGCCAAGTTTCATGTCCCAAATGTGACACCATACATCAGGTACTATTGCCCCCAGTTCCAGCACACCTTTAGTCCCCTTCCCCCTACTCTGGGACCCCCATTCCCAGGGCTTGTTCCCACACCCTTCTGGACCCCTCAGCGGCCTGGAATTTGAGGGGGCCTCTCTCCTGAGCTAAGCCCGGTTCTCCCTTCTCCCCCAGGCAGCCCCTGGTCTGGCCTCTGCCCGGCAGAAGCTGGCTGGGACCTGGGCAAGGGGCCTCCACCATCCCCCTCATGCCCACCCTGTGCCTGCAGGTACTTCGTGAGTTTTGTCCTGCAGTTCCAGTTCCATCAAGCCCTGTGCAAGGAGGCGGGCCACCAGGGCCCCCTGCACCAGTGTGACATCTACCAATCCACGCAGGCAGGGGCCAAGCTCCGGTGTGTGGGGCACAGGGAGGGCAGTGGGAGGTGAGGGGAGCGACCGGTGGAAGGCATGCTGGTGAGGGCACCACCACCAGACCAGTGGAGGGAGCCTTTCTCCCCTCCCCCTCCCTTTCTTTCTCTCATCGAATGTTTATTGAGTGGGCCTCTTGGCTGGCATGGGGCAAAACATATGTCCCCCCCTTCACAGAGCTCCTAGGCCCTGAGTCTTAATGCTGCCGTTCTTGCCATCCAGTGGGGGCAGAAGTGGCCGGAGATGGGGCAGGTGGGCTAGGGCAGCGGTAGTGGCCCCTGGCCCGAGAGCCCCGTGCCAACCGTGCCCGCTCTGCCTGACAGGGCAATGCTGCAGGCAGGCTCCTCACGGCCCTGGCAGGAGGTGCTGAAGGACATGGTCGGCTCAGATTCCCTGGACGCTCAGCCGCTGCTCAACTACTTCCAGCCGGTCACACAGTGGCTACAAGAGCAGAACCAGCAGAATGGCGAGGTCCTGGGCTGGCCGGAATATCAGTGGCGCCCACCGATGCCCGACAATTACCCAGAGGGCATTGGTAAAGCCCGAGGGAGCCTGGGGCGGGGCGCTACAGCAGGTTCTCAGTTCCAGGCTCGGGACCAGGCCCCCGGTTCATGGTTCCCGATCAGCTTCTCCCAGCCGGGCCCTGGCGCCCTGCCTGGAGGGCCAGGCAGCCCCCTGAGCTGGTTGGCAGGGCCCTGGGGTGGGGTGGGCACATCTTTCCCAACATCCTGGGGAGGGTATGCCCAGATCTGAGGCCCCGGCCAGGGGGCTGGCTGGCAGGCACACTGCTCTATGAGGTCACACTGCAGGCTCCGCTCTTATTGGCCAGGGGGCAGGGGCTGCAGGACTCTGCTCTCCTGCTGCCATGGGCCAAGGTTGGGCTGCTCCAGGACTGTCCCGCCTCCTCCTCCTCCTCCTTCTCTGCTGTGGGCACCCGCTGCTGGCCCCTGGCCAGGGCACCACCAGCCAGGGGACCACCGGCCAGGTGTCAGTCAACCAGGGAACAACCAGCCGGGCAACAACCATCAGCCAGACGACTACCCGCCACCCAACAACCAGCAGCCCGAAACCCCAGAGCCCAAGTGGGACCAGCTAGGGGCCGGGGCGGGGAGGCCGGGGCAGCAGTGGAAGGGCAAGGGGAGGCCTGTCTGTGTTTCTCTGCTCTGTCCCACAGACCTGGTGTCCGACGAGGCTGAGGCCAGCAAGTTTGTGGAGGAATGTGACCGGAGATCCCGGGTGGTGTGGAACGAGTATGCCGAGGCCAACTGGGACTACAGTACCAACATCACCAAGGAGGGCAGCAAGATACTGGTAGGGGCCCCTCCACGCCCCCTCCCCCCCCCCCCCCCCGGAGCTCGCTCACAGACTCAGCACCGTATGCTCCTCCCCCGGGGGCCCATCCTCTGAAACCCAAGGCACTGCAGGCCGCCCTTCCGCCCCCGACGTCACCTCAGTGGGAACAGGCTGTCAGAATTTGTGAAAAATCCCAATGGCATATTGAAAAGTGTCCAATTTCAGGCACACACCCAGTGCCTAAACAAGTTGTCTCATCGTTAACAATCAATCTGTTGTTGGTAACGGAATAATTTGTACAGAAATAAGTGATGCTAAAGTCAGTTTTTAAAAAGATTGAAAGCTCCTGTTTGCCACCATAGAGAGGGCTCTGCGTCCCCTCCAACCCCCCTCCCCGCCTGTGTGGCTGAGCGCTGATTATAACCAAGGTGAGTTGCAGAGGACTAACATTTCCTGAAGACCCACCGTGTGCTGGCCACTGTTCCTTGGCACTTGACGTCTGTTGCCTCATTTATTCCTCAACAGCCTTGCAACACCAGTGACCTTATTCCCATTTTACAGCTGGGACCCTGAGGCTCAGAGAGGCCACAGAGCAAATACCAGGCTGCATCTATCCTAACAGTTTTTAGGACATGGGGTGGGTTTTCCTTCTCTGCCGCTGCCATCAGATGTCTTGCTCGATATGACCATCTGTTGAGGGGCAGGTACTGCACACAGGATGTTATAGACAGTCCGGGTTGAAGAGGGTCTTTATAGGCAAAGGCAGCAACTTGGTAAAACTGCCCCCACCCTGACACCCCCAGTCCCTTTGGCTCCCCTCAATGCACCTCCTCCTAGGAGGCCTTTCTAGAGCTCCTGGGCTTCATGATATGGTTCCCCCGTGCTTTCAGCTGGAGAAGAATGTACAGATGGCAAACCACACTGTCAAGTACGGCACCTGGGCCAGGAAGTTTGATGTGACCAACTTCCAGAACGCCACCATGAAGCGGATGATAAAGAAGATTCAGGATCTAGAGCGGGCGGCACTGCCTGTCAAGGAGCTGGAGGAGGTGTGTACCTTGGGGGAGCAGGGGGTGGAGGATCCGAGGTCAGGAGAGGGTCCTAGCTCAGGGGACAGTGTCTGGCCTTCATGCTGCTTCCCCTTCCTCGATTTGTCACGTCGTGACATCTGGCACGTCAACACACACCTACAGACTTACTGAGAAGGCAGAGCTTTGGGAACACCCGCCCCAGCTGCAGAGCCCGGGTCCACGATGGTGCCTGGGGCGGAGCAGGAAGCCCAGGGCTAAAGCTCGCTGCCCCTCTTCTTCCCCCTGCAGTACAACCAGATCCTGCTGGACATGGAGACCACTTACAGCGTGGCCTCTGTGTGCCATAGCAATGGCACTTGTCTACGGCTCGAGCCTGGTGAGCACACGTGGGGAGTGAGAGGGAGGCCTGGGGAGGTTAGGGGTGCTGGCCGTGAAGGGGCGGAGTTCACTTCTGAGTCATGGGGTCCGCACGCCCAGGAGACTCACTTCCCTGTTTTCCACCGCTGGTGCTCCTCTGCCCCTGCTTAGAACCGACGCCTACTTCATCGCTGCCCTGGTCCCCTGCCCTGCCCTTGGCTCCGCCCGTCCGCTCCCTCTGGGTCCCCTCTGTTCCTCCCTCCATTCCGCCCTTCAGAGCAGGTGTATCTCAAATTTGTCTCTCAGGGGCTTGGACTCCCCAGTAGGGAGAGTAACTCTAGGCATCTCCCCTCTGCGCTCTTTCCTTGATCCTATCCACCTTCCCCATCTTCCCTGGCCCTTCCCTGGCCCCCTCCTCCACCCAGAAATTGAAGCCTCAGCCCGCAGAAGCCACGTCCGCGCCATTCTCACTTCACTCCCTCTGCCGCCACTTCCCACTGGAAGGAGTGGGCCAGCTCTGGCGTGTCCTCTTTCTCTCGCAGGAGACTGGGCTGGTCCTTCTTACCTTCTCCTCTTTGAAGGAGCTCAGCCCCGACACCCCAGTACCTGCGCACAGATACACCCCCTCCACTCTCTGATCCATGCTTCCCGGGGTCGAGGAGCCAGAGGCATAAACATTTTTCCTGAGGAATCTCCACCCAGAAACAGTCTCTTCCTGGCCCTCCGCCCAACTCCCACGTTAGAACAATGACAAATAGAAGGGGAAATGGAAAATAAACAGGAGAGAGAAACAGTTTTCCTGGGACAGGGTTTGGCCTGTGGGTTGTGTATGTGGGTAGGCACGCAAAGTGGGGGGAAGGGGATGCGCATTTGTGTGCATTTACGGAGAAGAGCGTTAAAGGGAGTATGGCCTTCACCCCCCCATCGGTCAGCCCCTTAATCCAGGGCTGGGCCGTCAGGTCGCTGCCAGTAGTAAGAATAAGAAGCACCCCCAAAAACAGAGCACTCACATCAGCAGAGGACAAAATTCTCAAGATACGTTTTTTCCCCAAATTAAATTAACTTGAATGTACTTTCTCTGTGAAAAGTAGATAGCACATAGCATGTTTCAGGACAGAGCACAAGTCCCCGAGGTGTGGGTGCCCGCAGGCCCCTGTCTCAGGCCAGGCCGGGCAGGAAGGGGAGCCACCTTCAGAGCCGACACGTGAGCTCACGCCAGCCTCATCCCAGCTCTGTGAGGTAGACGTGAGCTCCGTGTCATCCATAAGCCAGGAGGCCACTCATATAGTCATGGCTTTGACAGGACACAAACGCAAGATTTCTGGCTCCCTGAGGATGCTTGAATGGATCTCTGTACTTTGCCTTCACAGCAGTTCTTTTATTTAATCAGTTCAGTCAAAATGTGGGAAAGACGCCGTGGGCCCTGTGGGGACGTGGGGATGAAGGAGGCACCGTCCCTGCCCAGGGGCCTCCTGCCCCTGGGCCGGCATAGTCCCCATTTCATAGACAGGGAAGGAGGGTTCCCGTGACTCACCCAAGGTGATTTCGAGGTCAGGAGGAAACTGAACAAGAACTCGGGTCTTTTGACCTCCAAGCCATTTCTCCCAGGGAGGAGGTGGGCAGGGAACGAGTGGGGAGCAGCGGCTCTGGGGTCTGGGCCCTTGGTTTGTGCCCCAGCTCAGCCACTTGCTGGCTGGGGAACGCAGCCGTGTCACCAAACCGCTTGTGTGGAAAGAGGGTCAAGGGCATCCCTCACAGGGCTGTTGCAGCCCCGCAGTTGCCTGAGATTGTGTACGTGAAGCGCTGAGCCCCGGGCCTGGCGCCCTGTAAGCCCCATGGGAAGGGCACCAGCCTGTCTCCAATTTCCCTCGACTTGCTGCCTGTGCGGTCCCTTTCCAGTTTTATTCCACCTCTGAAGGAGGTGGGAAGTGAGCCAAGAGCTGGAGGCTGAAAGCCATCCAACCCCTCCCACCCAGATCTGACAAATCTGATGGCCACATCCCGGAACTATGAAGAACTGCTGTGGGCATGGAAGGGCTGGCGAGACAAGGTGGGGAGATCCATCCTCCCGTATTTCCCCAAATATGTGGAGCTCACCAACAAGGCTGCCAGGCTCAATGGTGAGTCCTCTCTGCCAGTGTCACTGGCTGTCGGGTCCCAGCCCCCCACGAGGCCCTCAGAAAGGTCCTCTGAGACCCAAGAGGTGAGGGGGGAGGAGGCAGGGTGCTCAGGGGATGGTCAGGTGTTCAAAGAGCCTGGCTGTGTCCCCTCTGCAGGCTACGAGGACGGAGGGGACTCCTGGAGATCTATGTACGAGATGCCATTCCTAGAGTACGACCTGGAGCAGCTCTTCCAGGAGCTGCAGCCGCTCTACCTGAACCTGCACGCCTACGTGCGCCGGGCCCTGTATCGCTTCTATGGGTCCAAGCTCATCAACCTGGAGGGCCCCATCCCAGCCCACCTGCTGGGTGAGGGCAAGTGAGACGGTCAACAGTATGAGGGAGGGGGTGCCCAGGGCTGGCCAGAGGGCAGACAGCAGACTGGGAAGGGTCTGCTGATGACACCTGAGGCTGGGGAAGTGAAACAACTGGAGCCTGGGGGAATGTTGCCAGGGCTGGAGTGGGGTCGGGGCTGGGGGTGGGGAGAAGAGCCCCCTCCCTGCATTTGGTGCCATGTTTGCTACAGATCCACGTTACACAGGTCACCAGGGATGGGGCAGTGGGTGGAGTTCATAGGCCCGTCATGGGGAGACCACATCACCCGTCACAGCTCCAGGCAGCATGAGGGAGAGGAGGGGGCTGTGAGTGGGAGCTGAGAAGGCCTCCCCAGGAGGTGGCACATGAGCAGAGCCTTGAAAGATGAGAGGTTCTGACAGATGGAGAAAGTAGTCGTGGGGAGAGAAGGGCAGACACGACATTCAGGCAAAGGGAGCTGTGAGAGTGTAGATCCCCCTCAACTTTTGGAGCCTCGTTCTCCAGGGGTTGTAAACTCAAATGCCCTGAACACATGAAGTAGGCAGTGGAAGACAATAAGGGATGGTAGGGACTGGGGCAAAGTAGAGGCTACTGGGTTCCTGTCTCTGTCGGGCCGTCAGGAACATGTTTCTGGGGGCTTCTTACTGTGAACAGAGAGGCCAGGCGGGGCCATGGACCATTTACAAATCGTGAGGGAGACCCCCGTCCAGCTTTGGGTCTAGCTCTGCTCAGCCTAGAGGGTCTTTGCAGCCCAAGAGAGCAGCCATTTTTGGTCCCTCTGTAGTGAGACCAGAGAATATCAGCTCCATGGCAGAGAAACACAGACCCCGGGAGGGAACACAGGTGCCCGGCTGGCCCTGGGAGCTGGGGCGTAGAGCTGAGCCCCCAGGACGAGCAGAGCAGCCAGGCCCAGGCTCGCTCCCCCCTCCCATTCTTGCTTCTCACTCACTCTGACTCTCACTGGTTTGCACTGTAGGCTCCACTTGACGTCAGCTCAAGCTTAGTCCCCTTTGGCTGTCAAAGCCTCTCCAAATGTATTTCTGCACCTGTCCACTCATTCTCAATAGCTTCCTTATCTCCACTCTTGTCTTGCCGTAAATGCAGAGGCATCAACCTCTCCAAAAGGAGGGTGGTTCTTGCCAGCTGACCGCATAAACTGACCTCAGGCGACATGGAGGGGACAGAGCAGTGGCTGGTCAGGTTATGATCAGTGTTCCCTCCCCCTGCGTGACGGTGCTGAGCCTAAGATCTAACACCTGTCTCTCCTCTCTCCGCCATCTCTTCCTCTACCTGCCTCCAGGGAACATGTGGGCACAGAGCTGGTCCAACATCTATGACTTGGTAGTACCCTTCCCTTCAGCCCCCAGGATGGATGCCACAGAGGCCATGATAAAGCAGGTCCGCACTGGCCCCCTCCTTGCACCCCTGCTCCTCCAGGGCACAGGGGAGGGGGACCCTGCCCAGGTGGGAGAGGGCCCTCTGATTCAGGACTCCCTTCCAGCTTGGCCCTCTCCCAGGGCCCTCCCACTGCGGCACACGGTCCATCCCCACAATCCCCAGCTTCGGCAGAGCTCCCTCTGCTTGCAGGGCTGGACACCCCAAAGGATGTTTAAGGAAGCGGACAATTTCTTCACCTCCCTGGGGCTGCTGCCCGTGCCCCCCGAGTTCTGGAACAAGTCTATGCTGGAGAAGCCGACCGACGGGCGGGAGGTGGTGTGCCACGCCTCCGCCTGGGACTTCTTCAACGGCAAGGATTTCAGGTATGTCCGGGCTACAGGACAGGGGGACCTGGTCCTGAGCCCAGAGGACAAGGAGACGAGCCAAGTAGAGGCTCCGCTGCCGTCTCCTTGGCCAGAACATGGGACGGAGGGTTAAGAGAGTTGGGCCTGGCCGCAGCCTGGCCACTGGCTTGTGGCAGGGTCTCCTCGAGCGCTGACCAGCTCTGTCAGCCCAGCGTTCAAGGTCCCAGTCCTGGGGGTAGCCCCATGTGAGCTGCCAGCCTTCCCTCCCTCTCAGGCGGCCCCTGTGTACAGCTGGCCCTCTCCCTGGGTGCCTGTGCCTTGACACGGAGGCACATGGGGACGTGGGGGCTTTGCACAGATCCAGTCTCACCACTGATGGGCTCAGAAGCTGTCTTCATTGGAGGACAGTGTTTCAGTTACCTACTGCTGCATAACAAACCAGCCCAAACCTAGTGGTGTAAAACAACCATTTGATTATGCTCATGATTTTATGGGCCAAGAATTCAGGCACGGTGGAAATGGCTTGTCCTGCTCTGCAATGGTGGAGACCTCCGCAGGGCTAGAGAGGGCTGGCATGGCTCAGTGGGGCCTTCTATCTGGGGCTGTGCTTCTGGCTGTCTGCTCGGTTCCTCCGTTTTTCTCTGTGTGGTACGTGCTGGGGCAGGGATGTTCACGTTGGCTCCTTCACTCACGTGCTGGGTGCCTGGGCTGGCATGGCTGGAGCAGCTGGGGTTTGGTGGGGCATCTCTCTCCAGGAAAGCTTGGACTTCCTCACAGTATGGCAGCCTTAGGCGGTCAGATTTTTTACCTGGAGGCTGGCATCCCCAGAGCAAAAGTAGAAGCAGCCAGATCTCTTAAAGACTAAGTCCAAAATTGGGACAGGTCACTTCTACCACATTTTATTGGCTAAAGCAAGTCACAAGGCCAACCCAGTTTCAAGAGAAGGTAAAGAAGATTCCACCTCTTGGGAGAAGTGGCAGACATGATCTGCCACAGCTGATGAAGTGTCTCTTATGAGAAGAGTGGGCACAGAGATCCTGGAACAAAGCAGTCAGTTTCACTGGCTCACCTGGCCTTGGGCCCTTCCTTCAAAGGCACAAGGACCAGAGCTGTAGGGCTGGGCGCAGACAGAATCAAGGGGGTGAGGGCTCTTTGGGGATCTTCCCTGTATGGGGAGGCATAGCAGAAGGTGGACAGATCCCAACCTCATTGTCACCAGGGTGCTGGGCAGCTCTTTCCCCTCCCCCTAGAATGACAGACAAAGGGGGTCAACTGAGCTGAGGAGCTCTGGTTAGATCCAAGGGAGAATTTCTTTGGCTCACAAAAGATGGAAAGTGAGGTGCAGCCTCTGGCTTGGACTGCTCTGCAGATGTCCCTCCAGTCCTGGCCCTGAGAAATCCTGGGATGAAGATGCTTGCTGGCATTGGGCACAAGGGATGCAGAAGAGCTCAGACACTGTTGTTTCCTTCAGGAAGCCTAAGTCTTGGGAGAGACAAAATGTGTAATGAGGAACCACATGACTCACATGACCCAAGCCCTACACTGACCATGACTGAGGGTCCCCATGCCTCTAGAGCACGTACTTCGTACAGTTAGAAAGCCACACGGCAGCGTGGGCTGGAGTTAGTTGTTCAGGGAAGTTGGGGGCAGAGGAATGGCCTGGAGGACCAGACGTTAGGGGCTTCTAACCCCCAGATTCCCTCTATTTCCCCTTTTGGCTTTCCTTCCCATAATGCTGTGTTCCTTGCATAAAGCAGTCCTGGGGGTATGCTCTGCATACAGTAAGGACAGCAGGTCCCTTTGCCCCAGGGATCCTCACTGCCCCCTTCCACACCCTCTCCCCACCCCCGTGTTCCCAGGATCAAGCAGTGCACCACTGTGAACATGGAGGACTTGGTGGTGGCCCACCACGAAATGGGCCACATACAGTATTTCATGCAGTACAAGGACTTGCCTGTGACCTTCCGGGAGGGTGCCAACCCTGGTTTTCACGAGGCCATTGGGGATGTGCTGGCCCTCTCAGTGTCTACCCCCAAGCACCTGCACAAGATCAACCTGCTGAGTAGTGGGGACGGCAGCTATGGTGAGAGAGGAACGGGGAGATCCTAGTGGGCAGAGGGGCCAAGAAGGGGCAGCAAGCCTGGGAGGTGGAGAGAGGAGACTTCATGGCCCACAGGCAGAGCTGGGACAGAACAGTGGGGAACAAGAGGGGCAGCCAGCAGGGAGAGTGGGAGGATGAAACCCATACCATCCCAAGAGGCAGGTCGCAGGACCCAGAGAGGTACAGCTCGCCCCGCCCGCTCCCCCCATCGCGCGCCCATCACAGCCCCACTGCTAGGAGGCAGGCCTGGATCTGATGCCAGGGCCCCCTTCCCTTGGCAGAGGAGGACATCAACTTTCTGATGAAGATGGCGCTCGACAAGATCGCCTTTGTTCCCTTCAGCTATCTTGTGGACCAGTGGCGCTGGAGGGTATTTGACGGAAGCATCACCAAGGAGAACTACAACCAGGAGTGGTGGAGCCTCAGGTTCTAGAATGCTGCTGTGGGCGGGGGGGCCTCCATGGGGGGGCGGAGGCGCCTGCATCTGTGTGCACGTGGTGTGTCTGCGTCTGTGGCGTCTAGGGGGGTGTGTGTGTGTAAGTGCCGTGACGCGCAGAGGCACAGCACGCAGGAGTCTGGAGCGCCCAGTGCAGGCGCCATACTTCAAATCAAAAACACCAACCCTCCTGGCTTGATTCTTCCCAAACCCTCCCTCTAATGTGTCTTCCTCCTCAACAGGCTGAAGTACCAGGGCCTCTGTCCCCCAGTGGCCAGGTCTCAAGGCGACTTTGACCCAGGGGCCAAGTTCCACATTCCTTCAAGCGTGCCATATATCAGGTAACAGGAAAGGGAGGAGGGCGCCATGAGGGGCAGCGCCTCTGCTCAGCGTTCAGACTGCCCTTGCTGCCCCCCCGGCAGCTACCGTCAGGGTGACCGGGGCACCCGGCTGCATGGCCCACTGTGTCTGGGCCACTCACCTGTGGCCAAGGCTGACCGTTGTTTCACTCTTGTGATGTGACGAGAGCCCGCACCCTCCTGACAGCTGAAAACAGAAACTTCACTATAACTGGCTAACGCTTATAAGACCTTGGTTAGTTAACATTAACCATGACCCACGGCCAGATCATGACCTGAGCACTGTTTCTTTATTTTTACAAGATTGTGATTCCTTTACTATATATTGAACGTATTTCCTCTGATATAACTTAAGTTGTACCTGGAATACCTTCTATCCACTAGAACTAGGATTAGAGACCCAGCTAGATTGGGAGTCTGTATTATTAGGGGCAAGGGGTCATAGGCTTGGGCCCAGACAGAACTGGGTTCAAATCTCATCTCCACAACTCTGTTTCCTTGAGTAAATTCCTCAGTCTCTGTAAGCATCAGTTTCCTCAGCTGTGGAATCCTATTTCACAGGATCATCGCGAGAGCTAACTTCTTATCACACTGTCTAATACATAGCATGCTTGGGAACTGGTGGCCATAACCCACCATTATTAAGTTACTGTCTTTTTTTCTTTTCTTTTCTTTTTTTAAAAAATTTATTTATTTATTTTTGGTTAGATTGGGTTTTTGTTGCTGCGCGCGGGCTTTCTCTAGTTGCGGTGCGCGGGCTTCTCATTGCGGTGGCTTCTCTTGCTGCAGAGCACGACCTCTAGGTGCACGGGCTTCAGTGGTTGTGGCTCGCGGGCTCAGTAGTTGTGGCGCACGGGCTTAGTTGCTCCACGGCATGTGGGATCTTCCCAGACCAGGGCTCGAACCCGTGTCCCCTGCGTTGGCAGGCGGATTCTTAACCACTGCGCCACCAGGGAAGTCCCTAAGCCACTGTCTTAAATGGAATACAGGAACACAGCCGCGTTGTGAGTCACGCAGCCATAGCGTGAATGCGCCCACTGCAGCCCCTTTCCCTCTGTGTGCTGCAGGGGAGCACTTGCTGAGGACCAGGAAGGGTAATTAGAGGATCTGGAGCCCTCCCCAGAGGTAGGGATCTGGGGACACCTCAGGGTAGAGGGCTGGGGGCCCCTGGGCTACAAGTAGCCCAGGCCACCCGTGAGGCAGGACGTAGAGGGCACCCCAGCCCTTGCCTCCTGTTCTCCCCGGAAGGCAGTGAGGGAGGGCTTATGCCCACTGTGCCCAGTCCTCCACCCCAGCACCTGGCACGATGTCAGCACATAGTCAAGACCTAATAAATAAGCATGGGGTGGGTGAATTCTGTCCCCGAGTCCAGGAAGAAAGAGAAAGCCTGCTCAGATGCTCCAGAGAGCACAGGTGGGCAGGGAGCCAAGGAGGCTCAAGGGCACCTCAGCGCAGGCCTGACCTGGCCACTGCTCCAGGATGACCCGCAGGGGGGGCCTCCGCCCGCCTTCCCGAAGGATTTCTGAGCTTCCAAGCTGGCACCCACTTTCACACAGAAGCCAGGCCCACGTGATGGTTAGCTTCCGGGCTTAGCACAGATAATTCTCTAGGCGGGGGTGGGCAAAGGGGATGCACTCCAAATTCTGACCAGCAGCCTTGGCGAAGCACTTTAGGAAATGCCAGGAAAGTCAGTGACACACGGCTTGTGCCCAGCTTTCAAAGCGGGAGGACTGCCCTGCTGGTTCAGGATATCCCCAGGCTCGGAGAGGCGACCCCCACCTTGACCGGCAGACTTCTGCAGGGAATTCCTGCTGCCAAATTTGGGATAAAGGAGGTCATGCGGGCTGGCCTCCCTGCCTCGTCAGAGACGTGACCCCTTGGGCAACACCCGGCCTCTCCATGCACGTAGCCCAGGGACGGAGACCTCGCCGCCACGTCTGTCCGTGAAGGGCTCTGCCCCTGGCCCTCCTCGCCCATGAGGGATGCCCAGAGCCGCTCAGAGCAGGCCCTCCTGAGAAGGGCGGGCAGCCTCGTGGGCGTGGGCGTGGGCGTGGGCGGGAGGTGCGGGGCGGAGGCAGGGGTGGTGGGGCTCGGTGACACCGCCCCTCCGCCCCGGCCTCAGGCCTCGCCTGCCCTCCCGCAGGTATTTCGTCAGCTTCGTCATCCAGTTCCAGTTCCACGAGGCGCTGTGTCAGGCGGCGGGCCACAAGGGCCCCCTGCACGAGTGCGACATCTACCAGTCCCAGGAGGCCGGGAAGCGCCTGGCGTGAGTCCTCTGGCCTCCCCCTGCCTGCTGCCACCCTCTGACCTACTTCCC
Source organism: Balaenoptera ricei (assembly GCF_028023285.1). Lineage (NCBI taxonomy): Eukaryota > Metazoa > Chordata > Mammalia > Artiodactyla > Balaenopteridae > Balaenoptera > Balaenoptera ricei. The sequence continues at coordinate 15,303,354 of NC_082658.1, read as the reverse complement.
TGGGCCTGAGCAGCCCCTCCGCCAGCGCGCCCCCGACCTGTCCTGCCCGGGCCTCTCAGTCAGGCCGAGGGAAGCTGGCGCTGGGAGGTGGGGTACAGAGAGCGCGGGCACGAGGCTGGGGCGGACGGGCAGGGGGCCTCGCGGCCTGTCCCTCTGACTCGGTTCCCTTCCCGGGGCTCCCCCAGGGACGCCATGAAGCTGGGCTTCAGTCGGCCGTGGCCCGAAGCCATGCGGCTCATCACGGGCCAGCCCAACATGTCGGCCGCTGCCATGATGACCTACTTCAAGCCGCTGCTGGACTGGCTCGTGACCGAGAACAGGCGGCACGGGGAGAAGCTGGGCTGGCCTCAGTACAACTGGACGCCAAACTCAGGTACCGCCACCCACCCCCCTCGGCCCCAGGCCGCCCCGGGGCTCGCTCAGGGCCAGGCCCCCCCAGGTTCAGGCAGGTGGGAGGCCGACCTCCGAGCGGGGGCGGGTGGGAAGCCAGCCCGCGCCCCGGGACCGGCCCAGCCCCCGCTCTCCTTCCTCCCTGCCCAGCTCGCTTGGAAGACTCCTTCCCGGGCTCCGGCCGCGTCAACTTCCTGGGCCTGAGCCTGGAGGAGGAGCAGGCCCGCGTGGGCCAGTGGGTGCTGCTCTTCCTGGGCGTCGCCCTGCTGGTGGCCACGCTGGGCCTCACCCAGCGGCTCTTCAGCATCCGCCACCGCAGCCTCCACCAGCCCCACCCCGAGCCCCAGTTTGGCTCCGAGGTGGAGCTCAGACACTCCTGAGATGAGGGCTGGGCGGGCCTGCCGGGGAATGCGCCACCGCCACCGGGAGACCCAGGGACCGGGAAGGGCCCGGGGGTGGGCTGAGGACCCGCCACTGCTCTCACGGCTCACCCCAGCTCTCCTCCCCCTCCCGCCCCGCCTCCCCTCCCCTCCCCCTCCCCTCCCGCCCCGCCTCCCCTCCCCTCCCCCTCCCCCTCCCGCCCCTCCTCCCCCTCCCCTCCCCCCCCTGGGGACCAGGCCACCTAACATGGAACCCCCTCCCGTTCTCTCTCTGAATTCAATTAAAGGTCCTGCTCTCCCCATCTGTGTCCGTGTCCCTCACAGGGAAGCCAGGGACGGGGGAAGCCCTCTCGCCTCCTGACAGTCAAGGGGTCACTTCTCGGGGGTCTTCATCCTCCTCCAAGAAGAGGCTGGAAAACACCCAGAGCTCTGGCCCCAGCACCCCCCAGCTCCCATACCAGTCCCCCCTTCAGCTGGGGCAGCTGGCCCCTGTCCTGCCGTGGCAGGCAGCCCCTGCCAGGCCTGGACACCAACCCAGGAGGGCTCTGGGCAGCAAAGGGGAAGCAGACATTCTGGGCTTCTGGAGCCCTGCCCCAGCTGTTCCCATAAATGGCCAAGTCCCCCAGATGGAAGGCTCCTGGCTGTCCTCTGGTTCCCTGGGGAGGGCGCCTTGCATGCTGAAGCTGTAAAACTGGCCCCGGCGTCACCTCAGGCGCCTGCCTGCCCCAGTTCCATTTCCACCCGAAAGAGTGGGCAGAGCCACCAGAGTATTGCCCACAGGACCCGGGGTCAGGACCCTTCACCCCAGCTAGGCAGTAGCTGGTGCCCACGCAGGGACTGACTGCTAGGGGACACCCCTGCCCGTCCCCCCAGCACATGCCCTCGCCCTGAGCCTTCCTTGGAAGGCCAGCATGGGTTTGAGGGAGTATCATTTTGAGAGACATTTTAAAATCTCTTATCTACATGTTTATTGTAGAAAATCTAGAAAACACAGAATAATATAAAGAAAATAAAAGCCCTTTATATCAACACAGAGATAACCACTGTTGACATTTGGTGTATATCTTTCCAGACTTTTTTTCTCAGCACATATTTTAAGTGGGGTCACACTGTATTTACAGTTGTGTAACCTTTTTTCCAGTTAACATGACTAGACCTGTTTTTTTAGATATTTAAATGCCAAACCTAGAAACTGGCCAAAGCCTGGCCGCCTCTGTGAGGACCCTCGGCCTTGAGCCTCTTCTCGGCTTTGCTGATGACTTGGCCCAGCCCCTAGTATCTGTCCCCCAACATCCTTTAGTCCTCAGCTTTTGCCCAGCCCCCCAGTCTCCAGCTGCCATTGTGTCAGTGTGTGTGTGTATGTGTGTGTGTCTGTGTTTGTGTGTCTGTGTGTGTATGTTGTACATAGACTTAATTGTACAGGCCTGTTCCATGGGGCAGGACGTGGGGTTGAGGTATTTTGGATTTGCAAGAGGGTGGAAGTTTATGATTACTTAGAACAATGGAATTTATAAACATAGCCTCTAAATAGTTCCAAGCCTTCTACCACCAAAGACTTCTTTAATTACCCGCTCCCCAGCCTGATGTTTCAAAAGCCCTTTGCTAGACGAAGGTCACTGTCAAATCACCCCCCTTTCCTATCTTTATGAACGACATAGGTTCCTGCTGCCTGTCAGAGCTTGCGGGCAGTGTGAGAGCAACAGCATTCAACACCCAAAGGTCTGAGGTGCAAAGAAGACTTAACAGCCTTATTCACTAGGCCTTTTGAGATATTAAAACTGTTCAGACTCCTGTTTCTGCCTCCTCGGATGAGTGAGGAGAGGCCATGTCTACCTGAGAGGTGGCCTAGGGAAAAGGAGGTGGTGACAGCAGGAAGAGGGGCCGTTCCAACATTTTCTCCCAGTGGCCTGAAGGCTGAGCGCTGCCCGTCAAGCAGTCATTTCTCTGTGACAGCTCTGACGCACACAGGCCAGGGGTGATGGTGGTTTCTCTGATCTCCGCCCCCCTGCCCCCAGCTGCTCACTCTGGCTCTCATGAGTGAGTCCAGTGGCTTTGGATTAGGCCCGAGTCAAATCCCACCTCTGCACTTACCAGCTATGTGACCTTGAGTGATTTACTTCCATTTTCTGAGCCTCCATTTTCACGTGTGAGTGAGATGGTTCTTATGACGCTGCTTATAATTGTAATGCTTATAATTATAATGGTTCTTATGACGCTGCCTCACGATTGCTGCAGTTGATCGAATGAGATAATACAAATTCCCGGTGCCTAGTTTCCTCTCTTTGTAATGACTGCATCATCTCCTGATAAAGATTGCTTCATATCTGCCTCCCACTTCAAATGTCCCCTCGAGTCGCAAACTGGAGAGCTGGAAAGGCAAGCCCCTCACTAGAGAGACAGAGAAAGTCATCCAGAGCAGCTCACTGCCAGCTGGATAGACATTTCTCATGATCCTCCGTGCACCATTGGACGTTCTCTCCCTGGGAGTGCAGTGAGCTTGTTCACCTCAGGGACTCGGCTTCCATCGGTTCTGGAGACGCTCAGCCATCATCTCCTCGTCCTTTTCAGTCTCCTCTTCGGGACTCCTGCCAGACCCAGCTTGGAGCTTCCTACTTTGTCCTCTGTGTCTCCTCATTCCCACTCGTATTTCTCATCTCTTTTTCTGTCCTGTGCTCCAAGCGATTTTCCCCAGCTGTGTTTTAGCCTGTGCATCGAGATTACTATTTTTCCAATTTAATAACTATATTTTTTATTTTTGCATCTCTATTACTTTCAAACCTACTGTGTTTCCACAAAAGTCTATCCTTGCTTCACAGATCCTGTTCCTTCTCTCATCCCTTTAAAGACCTTTTTTTAAACTGTTGTAACATATACATAACATTTACCATTTTAACCTTTTTTTTTTAAATTTATTTTTGGCTGCATTGGGTCTTCGTTGTTGTGCTGCGCAGGCTTTCTCTAGTTGTGGCGAGCGGGGGCTACTCTTTGTCGCGGAGCACGGGCTCTAGGCACGCGGGCTTCAGTAGTTGTGGTGCACAGGCTTAGTTGCTCCGCGGCATGTGGGATCTTCCCGGATCAGGGCTCGAACCCATGTCGCCGGCATTGGCAGGCGGACTCTTAACCACTGCGCCACCAGGGAAGTCTCATTAACCATATTTAAGTGTACAGTTAAAAATGGCATTGAGTATATTCAATTGTTGTGCAACCATCAGCATATCTGTTCAAGTCTCTGCTTTGACTTCTTTTGGGTATACATCCCAAATTGAAATTCCTGGATCATATGGTAATTCTATGCTGTTTTCCACAGTGCCTGAGCCATTTTATAGTCCCACCAGCAGTGCACAGGGTTCCAATTTCTGTACGTGCTGGCCATCACTTGATGTTTTCTGGGGTTTTTTGTTTGTTATTTTGTAATATCCATCCTAGTGGTATCTCGTGGTTTTGATTTGTATTTGCCTAATTATGAGTGATATTGAGCATCTTTTCAAGTGCTTATTATCCATTTATATATCATCTTTAGAGAGATGTCCATTCAAGTCCTTTGCCCATGTTTGAACTGGGTTGTTTCTTTGTTCACTGCTGAGTTTGGGGAGCTCTTCACATATTCTGGATATTAATCACTTATCAGATCCATGATTCGCAAATATTTTCTCCAGTTCTGTAGCTTGCCTTTTTACTCTGTTGTTAGTGTCCTTTGATGTGCAAAAACTCTTAACTTTAATGAGGTCCAACTTGTCTGTTTTTTTCTTTTGTTGCCTGAGCTTTTGGTATCATATCCAAGAAATCATTGCCAAATCCAATGTCATGAAGTTTTCCCCTGTGATTTCTTCAAAGAGTTTTATAGTCTGAGTTCTTATGTTTAGGTCTGTAATCCGTTTTGAGTTAATTTTTGTAGATGGTGTAAAACCCAGATTTTAAGTCCCTTTCAGATTGCTCTAACACCTGCCCTTCCTCAGGTGTGGTCTAAGCCATGCCTGTGTCTGTAGTTTAGCACAGACTCTGGAGTCAAACTATGTGGATTTGAGTCCCACCTCCACTATTTGCTAGCTATGTAACTATGAGCAAGTTTCTCAACCTCTTCGTGCCCATTTTCCTCATCTGTAAACTGGGGGAGTTGATCTCAGTACCTACCTCATGGGTTTGTTGTGAGGATTCATGTCCTGAAAGCCCTCAAAGGGTCCCTCGCCCCTGGAAAATGCTCAGTGGGGGCTGGCGATCATTATTAACACCGACTGCATTGGACTTCCTCTTTTACATGGAAATCTTGACCTATGAGCCATCTTCAGTGGGACAGCCTTCTGCAGGGGGACCCTTCCCATGCAACACCAGGTTGTGAAGATGTCCTCAGGGTCGGTTTCATGGTTGCTTCTTGCAGGGCTCCCTTAGAAAAGAAGCTGTCTGCTGGCTCCCTTGATGTAGGCAGTACTTCCACTACGACTGGCTATCCCCAGGCAGGCACCAATGCTGCAGCCCTTTGGGCATGGGTGAAATTTGATTTACCACATGGGCCCCCACTCACTGCTGCATGAGCCCTCCTTGTCTCCCAGGCATCTGAAGAGTCCCTTTTCTTGCTTTCCATCTCAGCTCTGTATTTTGCATTTTTAAAAATACTATGTTTTGACCCCAAATAGACAAAGCAATCTTGAGAAAGAAGAGCAAAGCTGGAGGCATCACACTTCCAGATTTCAAACTTTATTACAAAGCTATAGTAATCAGAACGTTATGGTATTGGCATAAAAACAGACACATAGATCAATAGAACAGAATAGAGAGCCCAGAAATAAACCCATGCATATATGGTCAATATATTTATGACAAAAGTCAAGAATATACAATGGGGAAAGGATAGTGTCTTCAATAAATGGTGTTGGGAAAGCTGGACAGCCACATGCAAAAGAATGAAACTGGACCCCTATCTTACACCATAGACAAAAATTAACTCAAAATGGATTAAAGACTTGAATGTGAAGCCTGAAACCATAAAACTCCTAGAAGAAAATATAGGAGGTAAGCTCCTAGATATCAGTCTTGGTAATGAATTTTTTTGGATTTGACACCAAAAGCAAAGGCAACAAAAGCAGAAATCAACAAGTGGGTCTACATCAAACTAAAAAGCTCATGCACAGCAAAAGAAGCCATCGACAAAATGAAAAGGCAACCCCCAGATTTTCAGAAAATATTTGCAAATCATATATCTGATAAGGGGTTAAATATTCAACATATATAAAGAACTAATACAGCTCAATAACAACAACAAAAACAATTTGATTAAAAAGTGGGCAAGGATCTGAATAGACTTTTTTTTCCAAAGAGGACACATGGATGGCCAAAAGTACATGAAAATGTGCACAACATCACTAACCATCACTACTCATGAAAATGCAAATCAAAACCACAATGAGATATCACCTCACACCTCTGAGAATGGCTATTATCAAAAAGACAAGAAATAACTGTGGGCAAGGATATGAAGAAAAAGAAACCCTTGTGCACTGTTGGTGGGAATGTAAATTGGTGCAGCCACTTGGAAAACAGTATGGAGGTTCCTCAAAAAATTAAAAACAGAATTACCATATGATACAGCAATTCCACTTCTGGGTAAAGGAAATGAAACCAGTAGCTTGACATCTGTACCCCCATGTTCATTGCAGCATTATTCACAATAGCCAAGATATGGAAACAACCTGAGTGTCCATTGATGGACACTGAAAAGGTAATGCACACACACACACAGGAATACTATTCAGCCATGTAAAAGAAGGCAATCTTGCCATTTACAACAACATGAATGGAACTTCAGAGCATTATGCTAAGTGAAAGAGGTCAGACAGAGAAAGACAAATACTGTATGATCTCACTTATATGTGGAATCTAAAAAACAAAAACACAAAGACAGCCCAAAACAAAACAAAACTGAACTGAACTTATAGATTGGTGATTGCCAGAGGCAAGGGTGGGAGGATGGGTGAAATGGGTGAAGGCAGTCAAAACGTGTAAACTTCTAGTTACAAGATAAATAAGTCCTGAGGATGTAATGTATAGCATGATGACAATAGTTAACAACAACCAAAAAGTACTGTTTTTATCATAGTAGACAGTCCTCTACCTTCCGAAAGCAAACTCATAGTATCAGGCTCTCCCTGGGGAAGCAGGTGTAAGAACAGGGAAAGGGAGGAAGGGTCCTGCACAGCCCTGGGATGATCATACATCCCACAAGAGAGAAAAAGGCCAAAAATATGAACACAGGAGGTCAAGTCAGAAGAACACGGAGAGACAACTGTGCTTCCAGAGTCCAGAGACCCAGAGATGTCATTTCCTTCCATCCATCCATCCTCCCACCCACCTGCTCAGAGGTGATCCCAGCCTGTGGAGGGAGGAGACTCATCAATCCCTGGTCATGGCCAAGGGTGGCTCCAATGCCAGGAAGAAGTGACTGAGTAGAATGAGACAAGCTCTGGTGTAGAAGTCAAGAGCCCTGGTTCTCCTCTTGGCTCTGCCACTGACTAGCTGTGTGAATCGGGTCGTATGGCTAGATCATTCTAGACCTCAGTCTCCTCACCTGTAAAATGGGGACAGTTGGACCAGAAGGTAGGTGGGGGCTTTCCAGTTCTGACATTGCATGGCTGACCCTTTGGCCCCTGATGTCACAATATGGAGCTTGATTGTGATTGGCCCATAGCCTCACCCAGCTCTGCTGTTCTCCTGGTCATGGGAACAAGATGGACTTGCCCTGGACCTTCCTTACTTGTGCTCTTCTGTTATGGGCAGCTCTTGCCATGGCTCAGGACCGAGGGTGATCAGAACTCAGGTAGGGCTGGGACCTGAAGGAGCATAGGATCAGACAAGGGCACCAGGCAGGGGCAGACCCCTCCCAGGACATCATTATACCTGTCTCCTTCTCCGCAGACAAGCTCTACAATGAGACCGTGGCAAAGGCCTTCCTGCAGTTTTATGAGCATACAGCCCAAGTTGTGTGGAACCAGTTCATGGAGGCCACCTGGAACTATGTCACCAACATCACCAAGAAAAATCGCGAGGAGATGGTGTGGTACCACTTCCACCCCAGCCCCTTCTCCCCTTGCTCTTCTCAGGGGTCTCGGTGGGGGGTTGGGGGGGAACCACACTTTTTGCCCCCTTTCCAGAGCTAGAGGAAAAAGGGAAGCCCCAAAGTACATGTCAAAACAGACTGTAAGCTCTGGGCCTTTTGGTAGCCCTAAAAGATCTCTAGGCAAGAGTCTCTTGTTTCTTTCCCCTTGTAGATATCACCTGCTTGCTTTTAAGGACCAGGCTCCCTCCCTTCTCCCTCTTAGCAAATTTTCAATGATTCCAAACCCTTAAAGTGGGCTTTGGGGGACTTCCCTGGCAGTCCAGTGGTTAGGACTTCACCTTCCAATGCAGGGGGTGCGGGTTCGATCCCTGGTCGGGGAGCTATGATCCCACATGCCTAGCGGCCAGAAAAACAAAACAGAGCAATATTGTAACAAATTCAATGAAGACTTTAAAAATGGTCCACATCAAAAAAAATCTTTAAAAAAAAAAAGTGGGCTTTGGGAGGAGCTTGGGGGGTTGTGGGACCCTGACCCTCTCCCTCAGCCTCACATGACAAACACAGTGACCCTCCTTCCAGCTGGACAAGGACGTGGAGAGGCCCCAGCACACGCTGTACTTTGGCATGCGGGCCCTCCTGTTTAAGATCGCCAGCTTCCAGGACCCAGCCGTGAAGCGCGTGCTGAGTGAGCTGCAGAACTTCGACAGGGCGGCCCTGCCCAAGGAGGAGCTCCGGGAGGTGAGGACGAGCCCCCAGGCCTCCAGGCACATGATCCCCACCCCAGGGTGGGTGGGCTGCCTGGCGGGGAGCCGCAGGGGGCAGGAGGGAGGTTGGCAGGCAGGGCCAGAGCTTCCTCTGGAAGAGGAGGGAAGCAGAGACTGGTGGGAAGATGCCTTGGCCAGGCCCGCCTCTCCAGGCTGGTGGGGCTAGCACCGGGGGTGGGCCCACAGGTACCGGCCTGCCCTGGGTGACACCTGTCCCCCCAGTGCAGCCAGATTGTGGCCCACATGGAGACCACGTACAGCGTGGCCCAGGTGTGCCTGAATGCGGGACCCTGCCTGCCCCTGGAGCCTGGGGAGCGCCCAAGCCCACCCCTGCCAACCCCCGAGCCTCAGCACCAGCCCCTTCCAGGAGCCTCCAGACTCCCACCCTCCTCCTGGCCCCAACTGCCCTTGTTGGTGGGGGCGGGGAGAGTGGGTGCCTGGGGCAGGTGAGGGCAGAAGTCCACCCGCCGGAGTGGGTGGCCTTGGCTCCTTTTCCGGGCACAGGCCTCCAAGAAGTCACGGCCACCTCCCGGGAGCAGAAGGAGCTGCTGTGGGCCTGGCAGGGCTGGCGGGATGCTCTGGGTCGCCAGCTCCGCAGCACCTTCGAGCGCTACGTGCAGCTCAGCAACAAGGCTGCGTAGCTCAACGGTGAGGCCCCTCCCCCCGCACCTGCCAGCCAGCCCAGCCAGGGGCAGACCGGGTACTGCGTGGGGCTCAGGGCAATGCTGGGAAGGGCGAAGCAGAGTCTGCAGAGGGGAAGGGTGGTGGTAGGACCTGGAGATGGGAACCCTGAGCCCTGCCGCTGGGGAGGGCAAGGTGGCTTACTCATTGTGTGGTTCCACAAACGGTGATTGGGCACCTACTGTGTGCTGGTGCTGGGGAGGTTCTGAGGATGCACAGGTGAAAAGACAGAGAACGTGCCCACCCTCCTAGGACTTACAGTTCGCTGGGGGACAGACGCACATCTCCAGTTGTTGCCACCCGGGATGAATGCTGAGCAGGAAGGGGCTGCAGAGAGAGAATAGGGGAGCCCTGCTTCAGCTAGGTGGTCAGGGAAGGCCTCGCTGACGTTTATCCAAGGCCTGAAAGATGGAACGAGCCAGGCAGCAAGAAGAAAAGAGCATCCTGAAGTCCTTGGGAGGATCTGAAGGAAGGCAGGCTGGGTGGGTAGGGCTTGAGGTGGGTGAGAGAGGAACAGGGCTTTACCCAGGTCCTATCCAGCCAGGCAAGGGGAGGAGCACACAGTATGTACTTTGCTAAGTGCCTTTCCACCCTGATCTCATCCAATACGGACAGTGGCCTTGGGAGGTGTTTTTCCTGTTTGGCAGGTGAAGACCCCCAAGGATCTGGGAGGTCAAGTGGCTTCCCTAGAGGGTGCTTGGGTCTCCTGCCAGCCCGGCGAGGCTGAAGGGTGGTGAGCGCCTCTGAGCCCCCTCCCCTGTCCTAGGTTACAAAGACATGGGGGCCTTATGGCGGTCCACGTACGAGTCCGACACACTGGAAGAAGACCTGGAGCAGCTCTTCCAGGAGCTGCAGCCGCTCTACCTGAACCTACACGCCTACGTGCGCCGGACCCTGTATCACTTCTACGGGCCCGAGCTCATCGATCCGAGGGGGCCATCCCTGTCCACGTTCTGGGTAAAACCCCAGCTGGCGGCAGAGGCAGGGCGGGCGGAGCGGGCCTCCAGGCAGGCAGGCGAGCAGACGCTCAGTCGGGGGAGAGCCGGTCTCCTGCCTCCTCTTAGCCCTCCCCCTCCCCTTCCAGGCAACGTGTGGGCTCAGTCCTGGGTCAACATCTTAGACCTGGTCCTGCCCTTCCCGGAGAAGCCCCCTGAGGACATCACGAAGATCATGCGAGGCCAGGTCAGCGCTCGGCCTCGGTCTGCGCCTGCCCCCTCCGCAGCCCTGAGGGGGGCCCCACGCACTTCCTCTTCCTCACAGCAGTGGAAGTCTGAGAAAATGTTCCAAGAGGCTGAAAAATTCGTCACCTCCCCAGGGCTGCTTTCCACCCCTCCTGGGTTCTGGAAAAATTCCAAGATGGAAAGGCCAACGGACGGGCGGGAGGTGGAGTGCCACGCATCCGCCTGGGACTTCTACAACAGGAAGGACTTCAGGAGCTCAGCCTGCGGCCAGCATCACCCCCCTGCCTCTGCTCCTTCCGCTCTCCACCTGTCTGCCTGGCTCAGGAGGGCGGCGGGGGTTGGGGGGTGAGCCAGCCACACGGGCCAGGTGGGTGAGAGCAAAGGGCTTGGCCGCTGCTTGGATGTGAGGCCTGGAGTAACAGCATAAGGCCCTGCTGGTCTCTGGCTTGACCACCCCCGTCCCTTAACAGAGCCTGAATGGAGAAATCTCTCCTTCTCCCAGGGCATCCCCATGCTCCTTGACCCTTGCCCTTTAACCCCAGGATAAAGAAGTGCACCGAAGTGACCATAGAAGACCTGCTCTCCATCTTTCACCAGATGGGCCGTATCCAGTACTTCCTGCAGTACAAGAACCCCTCTGTGATCTTCCGCGCAGGCGCCAACCCAGCCTTTGCAGAGGCCGTGGGGCCGGTGATCACTCTCTCGGCCTCCTCCCATAAGCACCTGCTCAGCAGAGGCCTGCTCAGCCACCAGCACCAGGACGAAGGTGATGGGGACCAAGGGGATCATAAGAGGCCAGCCTGGGCCTGGGGCTGCAGCTGGGGCTCTCCAGGCAAAGCTGAGGGGAGGGGGAACTGGGAGCAGCCTCCTAACGGCCCGGCTTTCCCCAGAGGAGGTCGGTTTCCTGATGAACGTTGCCCTGGAGAAGATGGCCTTCATCCCCTTCGCCTACCTGGTGGACCTGTTTCGCTGGAAGGTCTTTGACGGCACCATCGAGAAGGCCGTGTACAACCAGGAGTGGTGGAACCTCAGGTGGGGAGGACCGCTGATCGGGGCCCGCTGCCCAGGCCCAGCCCTGGTGTGGGCTTTCCCAGGGCTTTCGGGGCAGCCTCAAGGGTACCGCCTGCTACCAAAGAGCGCTGCTGCCTCTCCTGTGAGGGCAGAGCTAGGCGTGAGACGCTGCTGACCCGGGGCCGTGGGGAAGCCCTGGGGTGGCGTTGGCTGTTTGTTGTCACCGGACAAAAGCGCTCCTGCTGAAGTGGGTAGGGCCCGAGCGTGCAGTCATGGGGGGTCATGTCGAATCCAGCACCAGCACTGAGCAGGCCCCTTAGCCTCTCTGGGGATCCTGGGAGGCCGGGAAGCTCACGCAGTCGTTGCGCCTGGGCTCCTCCAAGAACAGGACACCGACTGCCGGGCAGGCCTTCCTGCTCCTCCCCTCCCTTTCTGTGCCCACCAGTGGGGCCAGCAGAAGGGGTGTTTGGGGGGCTGAGCTCTTTCCCTCCTGGGGAAAGAGTCCTCATGGGACAGGGGCAGGCCCAGTGCCCCCTTTCCTGCTACCCCGACACACACACACACCTGCCTCTGACTTAGCATCCGCAGACCTGTCTGCGGGCAGAGCTGGCAACGGAAGGAGCACCACCGGCAGTCGGGCAGCATCAGTCCTGAGTGAGGGGCACCTGTGTCCATCCCACCACCGACCCCTGGCTGTTTGCTTGGATGATAACTGCCCATGACTATGGCTTCTCCATCTCCACTAGGAGATGGTCAGACTGACCAGCTCAGGTCTGCTTGCTACAGACGACCCTGATGGGCCTGCTAGCTCTGCACCAGGCCCTTACGTTGGCCATTCACAGAAGAAGAAGGTGTGACCACCCTGCGGTCACACCACCATCCAGGGATGGCAGAGCTGGGCACCCCTCCCTTCGTCCTCTCACCCTCACACCCCCGCCCTGAATACAGGGCCAGGCCTCACTGGTGGGACAGGCAGGGTCTTGACTTCGTGCCCCCTCCAAGGGCACCCCCACCAGCCATGTGAGGTGCCTGCCCAGGACCTTTTCCTTCCTCTCTCGGCCATGCCCACCACCACCTGAGTGATGGAAACCTGGGGTTGAGGGAAAGGGAAGGCAACTCCCTGGTCCTTGAACAAAACCCTGTCAATGAGAGAGGAACTCCCCTGAGAGGATGGTTCAGGGCTCCAGTGGGCCAACAATGAAACTATGAGCTTGTTCATAGACTTTGTCTCATCCCAAAGATGGGTCATTTTATCCCCATTTCACAGACAACATTTTACAACAAGGCTCAGTGACAATCAGTAACTTTCCCATAGTCACACAACTCAGAGGGGCAAAACCAGACCTGAACATGAAAGTTATTAGGGTCTGCCCATGACTGTTCTGTGTCCTGCTACCAATTCCCTGATCCCTAAACCTCAGTTTTCTTCATCTGTAGAATGGGAATAGTAGTAGTACTATACCACAGGGATGTTACTCTGTTTTCTTCTTGGCACTTCTTTTTTTTTTTTTTTAATTTTTATTGGAGTATAGTTGACTTATATGTTGTGTTAGTTTCAGATGGACAGCAAAGTGAATCAGTTATACATATACATATATCCACTCTTTTTTTTTTTTAAGATTCCTTTTCCATATAGGCCATTACAGAGTACTGAGTAGAGTTCCCTGTGCTATACAGCAGGTTCTCAGAAGTTATTTTATATATAGTAGTGTGTATATGTCAGTCCCAATCTCCCAATTTATCCCACCCCCTCTTATCCTCTGGTATCCTCTTGGCACTTCTTATCAGATGAAACAACCTTGTTGGTTGGTCTACAACCGTCCTCCATCACTAGGATGAAAGCAGTGACCTTGCTTAGCTCATTCCCTCCTGTGCCCCTAGAACCAGGACAATGTTGAGTGAGTCTGTGTGAAGAGCTTGGCACGGTTCCTGCAGAGAGGAAGTGCTCAGTGTTAACTATTGTTATTATTTGATTCTGATTCCCAATCCCATGTGTTTTGAACTCATTTATTTAATCAGTAAAAATGCATTAAGTGTCCTCTGCACGCCAAGTCGCTTTGATAGCTGTGCAAATGTTTCAAAAGGAAAAGGCTCTGGGAACCCTACCGGATGGCACTATCAAGCCCCCAATTTACCCCCCGCCCCCAGGTTGAAGTACCAGGGCCTGTGCCCCCCTGTCCCTCGGACAGAGGATGACTTTGATCCGGGCACCAAGTTCCACATCTCTGCCAGCTTGCCCTACATTCGGTAAAGGTCTGGGCCCTGCCAGCAGAACCGGCTCTTCGAGTTGGGAGTCGGGGACACAGGACCCAAGCTGAGGATTTCCAGGAAGGCCCCAGATCCAAATGTCCCCCTGCACCCCTCCCCACCTCCTCCCATCAGACGGCACAACCTTCTGAGGGCCATGCCCTGAATCCACTGGGCTTTTACATCAGCTCCCGTGTGGAGGGCAGAGCTAATGGGAAAGCATGTCTGATGTCCCTGAGAGGAGGGAAGGAAAGAGGGAGGCCAGCATAGGTTTGATCCAGAAGGCTAGGAAGGAGAGCCCTTGCAGTGTTCCAGGGCCAGCCATCCCATTGTGACTGCTGACCCAGGCCCACCTCTGCCACCCCTCCCCAGCCAGCCTCGCCTTCTCTCCCCAGGTACTTCCTCAGCCTCGTGCTGCAGTTCCAGTTCCACGAAGCACTCTGCAAGGCCTCAGGCCACGTGGGGCTGCTGCACCGTAACATCTATAACTCCAAGCCGGCTGGGAAGCTCCTGGAGTGAGTGCCCTCCTCCCTCCCCTGTCCTTGGCTCCCCTTCCCCACCTTGCTGGACGCCTGCCCCAGGGCCCCTCTTCTCACCTGGCCACCCTAGGCCCCCTGAGCAGAGCTTGTGTTCTAGTGGAAGTTCTTCCTTCTGTCAGACTGCAGTCTCTCCTATGTTAATCAAAGCTCATTTCGTCTTGTGTAGCCCCTTGTGGTCAGAGAGACTGTTTAGCCCCTCCTGCTAACACACACACACACACACACACACACACACACACACACACACACGCTCACTCACTCACTCACTCACATAGCCAATAAACCAAACTGTCCCAGATCAGAACCCAGTGTTGGAGTCCTGCCTCTGCCTCCATCTTCCATCTGAATCCCCTTATTCTTCCCTGGCAAGGCGCTTGCCTAGCCTCTCAGCAGCATTTGATAAGGCGCACTCTGCTTTTTCCATCTTTTCTTGGAAGTGTCTGAACCCAGTTCCCAGGCCGATCCAGGTGGCTTTCACACCAGCCTCTTGGCACACTCAGATCAGCTGTGGTCTACTTTGACCCCCTACCCGCAGTCTTTTTCCCTGCACTTGGTATCTAGCCCATCCTTTCCATCCCTGCCTCTGTGGCACTGCTTTCTGGTCCTGAAACAAACCTGGAGTGGGGCGAGAGGCTGACCTGATGGTGGGAAGCATTTACTGCTACAGGCTGGGCTCTCTAACAAGCGCTCTTATAGTCTTTCATGTTAGCAGCTCATAACTTTGCAAAATGGATATTATTATCCACATTTCATAAATGATGAAACCAAAGCCAAGAGGGGTAACGTGATTGCACATGGCTCAACTAGGAAGTGGCAGAGTCATGCTTTGAGGCCCAAACTGACTCCAGAACACATTATCTTTCACCCTGTTGCTTCCATCAGTCAAACGACACTGGTCTGGTGAAGTTGACCTAGTCCACTGGTCCCAAGATCAGCGCTCCAACCACTGAGACATGAAGCCCACCCAGTGACATGGTCTTTTCCCCATTGAGTTTCAACCGATTTCAGTAGGTCCATTACCCTAACCTGTCAAGGTCATGTTGAGTTTTATTCCTGGTTTCCCAGAGGATGAACAAAGCCTCTTTTTAGTATCCTAATAATTATCCACAATAATTTAGTAACCTTTGCAAATTTAATGAGCACATTTGTGATTCCACCATGCCATTCATCAGTAACCACAAGGCCAGATGGAGTTGCAGGACTGATCCCTGCCTTTGCTTGCAGGAGGGCTACACCTTGCATGCCTTCTTGTCTCCCTAGTCTATTTGCTTTTCCATCTTTTCATACTACAGCAGTTTATTCTAGTCGACTGCCCAGGTTTGAGCTTCTCTGAATGTGTGAAACATAAGAGGCCTCTCTGCTCCCTGTATTCATGTCTCTGGCTGCCTATCATTTATTCATTCAGCAAACATTTACTTGTGCACGTGCCGACCAGCCTGCCCTGCGTCCAGCAGGGGGCAATGGGCCACAGGATAAATCAATAACCGTAATCCAAGAAAGGAGCTGGTGCAGTAGGAAAGGGCTTTGGTGAACATGCAAAGAGAGTGAGGAGGTCATGCCAGGGGATCAAGGAGGGATCTCTGACCCCCAACGCAGGAGTACAAAAAATAGCAGACATCCATTTCTTATACATCAACTCACTTTTGTTTTGTTTTCTTGTTTTGGCTGCACCACGTGGCACGTGGGATCTTAGTTCCCCGACCAGGAATCGAACCCGCACCCCCTGCAGTGGAAGCCTGGAGTCTTAACCATTGGACCCTCAGGGAATTCCCAACATCAACTCACTTTTGACTCTGAGCCTTCATCCCGCTTGATCGCTGGGACTTTTGAGCTCAGTCATTCTCATCGCTTCCCTCCCCCACTCCACGCAGGGCACACAAGGCTCCCAGGGTCTGACTTGACACCAAGCATGTAGAAGCCTTGCTGGTCATCACTAGGCATATTGTGGAGGCATGGGGCAGGCACATGCTTGCAGGGGAGAAGGGGAAGGGCAAGATTCTTGGCTGCTCTTTTGCCTAACACAGCTTAAAACTTGATTTTGCTATTTTTGACTCATCGTCCTAAATGTGATTGCCGTGGGACAGGCTCTGAGCTGGTTCTGCTGGGAAGAGAGGGTCGAAGTGGACTTGGTCCAAATTCCCAAAGTCCCCTGCCTCACCCAGCCAGCCACGAGGACCTGACCCTGTTCGTGGGGCCCGTTGCTGCCACATTGGAGCTGAGGGCTCCAGGCAGTGCCCAGTTGTCACCCTTGCAAGTCTCATGTGCTGCCCACATCAAACCTCTTGTCCCGCCCAGCCTGAAAGACTATTTCTGAGTAGGCGGACTCTCAGTGGTTGACACTTTTCCCCCACCAGGGCCTTCCTTTTTCCCAGGACCTGGCATCTGATAAAAATCCTCTAACCTAAAGTCAGTTTTGTTTGTTTTTTTCTTTCTATCTTGATGACTTTTCTCCTCCATTTCTCTAGGCTCATAACTACATTTTCCCCTAGTGGTTTCTTCCAAGGATCCACTGACCTTTAGTTTCCCCACCTCATTCTTTCCCAGCTGTTTATTAAGCGATGTGTATAAGTCTTTGCAAGCAACAAAGCCCTCTTTGCTGCCATTATGTGACTTAATCCTCACCACAGTGAAATGCAAGTGTTAATGGAACCCGGTTTTACTGGTGAAGAAACTGAGGCTAAGAGAGGTTAAGTTGGTTGTCTGTGGTTGTGCGGCCTATAACTAGCACTGCTGGGTCTGAACCTGGGTCCTGTTAGTCTAGATTCCACACTCTGACTTCTGGGCCTCTCAGCCCCACCTCTCTCCTGGTCGGATCAGGGGAAACAGGTTGAGAAGCATCAACATACGCCTCCTGCTGCCTCTGCGGATGGCCCTGGGGTGGAGGAGCCCAGAGCCCTGGCTGCAGCACACTCTGTAACGCCACCGTGAGTGCACGGGCCAAGTCTAAGGCTAGACCCCTGCCACCAAGCACAGGGTGTGCCTTGAGACAGAGCTGACATTTCTGCAGCTCTGCAGGCAGTGCACACGACGCATCCCATGCTTATTATCTCTCTAATCATCCCACACGCTCCCTGTGAGACCGGAAGGGACAAGAGTGACCTCTCTCTACTAACACTGAGCGCCTCATGGGAAACATGAGGTTTCCCTCTTGACTTTAGGCTTATTTGAGTCCAGGAGAACAGTAATCATCACAGTAGTAGTAATAACAATAATAATAATATTAGGCAAGCATTTATTGCCTACCTAGTATGCTCCCAGAATTGTGTTTATTTGGCCAACACAACAACCCTAGGAGATAGGTACTGTTATTTTCTCCATTTTACGGATATGGAAATTGTAGTTCAGAAAGGTTAAGTACTTGCCCAAGGTCCCACAGCTGAGCCACAGAGGACTCAAGCACAGGTTGGTGTTATTTCAAAGCTTGTGATTTAATCCACTGCGCTGAGCTCTGTTGGAAGAGTCTGGGTATCAAAGCCCTAAAGGCGGGGTTGGGCATACTGAGGGGTCCCAGCAGCATTAGCCGATTCCCCCACACAGCCTCACAGCTGTAGCCACTCTCCCAGGGATGTCCTAAAGCTGGGCTCGAGCAAGCCCTGGCCAGAGGTCCTGCAGAAGATAACCGGGGAGACCAAGGTGTCTACAAAGGCCCTCATGACCTACTTCAAGCCCCTGTTGAACTGTCTGGTCACCGAGAATGTGCGGCGTGGGGAGATCCTGGGCTGGCCACACTTCAGCTGTTCCTTTGAAGGTTTGGTGATCTGACCCTAATCCCGCCACTGTTCTAGCCCCAAGCCCTACCCTAGCCTGCCCTGGGCCAGCCCCTACCCCAACCCAGCCTTCACCCCTAGCCCATCTATGACCTGGCTTTCTGCTGTGGAACCCTGTCTGCACCTGATGCAGCCTCGGCCAAGACCACAGCCCACGGCCCAGCCACTAGCTCGCTCGGATGCTTCCTTGCCCACTCTCCAGCTAGACTGCCGGGCTGGCTTCTGAGCACGGGGTGGGCATCTTGCCTCCTGACCCTTGCACGGAGCCACTGCGGGCACCATGTGGTACACAGCCCTGTCTGTACCGTCCCTTCCTTCTCTTCCTTTTGCTCCTCTTTCTCACCCTGCTTCCCAGGCAAGGCCCTCAACTTTGGCATGGAAGGTAGGTGCCAGAGGCTGAGGGAGAAGGCCTGTGGCAGTCAGATCCTCTCTGATCACCATGAGGTACCCTCCCCAGTTCCACCTGCTCGGCAAGATTCCTATGTCTTCCACAGAGAAAGAAACAGACAGGGTGGCATTCCTGGGTCTGGAGCTGGACCCTGCCCAGGCCAAATCTGGGCAGTGGGTGTTGCTGGCCCTGAGCTTTGTCATGTTACTGGTGGTCCTGCTGCTGGCCCACAGGCTGTACATCCTGGAAAAAAGCTCACTGGCCCAAGACACCAGTGCGCGGGACACCAGTACACAGGACACCAGTGCACAGGACACCAGTGCACTCAAGTCACCACCCAAGGCCTACTTTCTAGGCATAGCCATGGAGCCCCACCAAGTTGTCAAAAAACAGTGGCTGCTGCTGGGCCTCTGCCTCATCCTGATGCTGTGCTCAATCGGCCTGACCATTCGGATTTTCACACAGCACAACAGGAGGCCTCCGTGGATGAGAGCTGAATGGTGGAGCTGGGACTAGACACCACTGTGACTGGTGAGGCTGGGGGGCAGGAGGAAGGTGGCCAAGCCAGAGAGGATGTTGGGGAGGTTGAGGAGGGGACCGCTCGCACGCATAGTGCCCAACTGTAATTGGGTGCAGCTGTGGCAGATCTGGGTACATGCGGAGTTGTAACTGTGTGTTTGTGCACTCATGTATGTGAGGCCATGTGCACAGGTGACTGTGTGATTCCATGTACGCCCTGGGTTCCAGGCCAGCCTCCTTCCCTGGGGGCTCAGGAACCATGGTTTTAGTGACTCAGGGGCTATGTCCCTCCAAGCCAGCCCTCAGCCCCAATTCATGCCCAGAACTTGTTCTTCATAGTCATGCTTTCTTCAGGAGCCCAACTGTGGGGCTGGAGAGGGGCTGCAGTACCCAAGGAGAATCTGCTCTGTTTAGAAACTGGACACTGCTTCAGTCCCCTTATACAATGTATTCAAGTAGAGCCAGACACTCCTGTACGAACCATCAGCGCCCAGTTCATGAGCACGATGCTCTGTACACTGGCCGGCCCCTCTTTCTGCTGATCCTCTGGCCTGCCCTGTGTTGGGCTGCATAATCCAGCCCCCAAAAGCTGCTTGTTAGCTGTCTGAGATGCAAGTAGCCTTACAAACTGCCCCATGGCCCTCCCTGCCCCAGTCCAGGCCCTCCCAAATGGAGACAGTGGATAACTGGGCACCAAGCGAAGCTTGATTAATGATTGACTTCTTTAATATTTAAACAAAGCTCATCTCCAGCCACTGCGCCCCAGAGATGGCCTTGTTCAACACACACACCTGCTGCCTGGGCTGTTGCCCTGGGGATTGAGCACAGGGCAAACAGCACCTTTCCAGGCTCAGTGGGGGAGGGGAGGATGGGGAGGGAGAGCTTTAGGAGGACACTGGGGAGGGAGAGCTTTAGGAGGACACTGGGGAATGAGTACTCTAGGAGGACATTGGGGAGGGAGAGCTTTAGGAGGACACTGGGGAGGGAGAGCTTTAGGAGGACACTGGGGAGGGAGAGCTTTAGGAGGACACTGGGGAATGAGCACTCTAGGGGGACACTGGGGAGGGAGAGCTTTAGGAGGACACTGGGGAATGAGCACTCTAGGGGCAAACCTAGGCAGAGCGAGGGAAGGCCTCTGCTCCTGCCTCTTCCCACCCTTTCTTTCTCGCGTTGTCTGTCGAACCCAAGGATGCCACACCCGGCATACGGGAACTCACCGAGTTTGGACTGAGGCCCCAGGGGCTGCTGGGGAGGCTGAGAGTCAATGCCCGTCGGAGATTAGAGAAACCTTGAGGAGAAGTAGCATCACAGCCAGTAACCACAGAGAGGAGGCACAAGAGCTCCAGTTGAGCTAGTGGGAAGGTGGCCAAAAGATGGAACTGGCTCTCTCTAGACTAAGGATCTGAGCCCAGAAGTCAGGGGATCAGGGTACAGAAGGACTGTACCCGTGGGCTGAGACCTCCATGGATCCTACCTCTGCCCAGGTCTCAAGAGGCCTTCTTGAGTTCTGGCTGAGCCCAAGCACTTCCTGTTCTGACCGCAGGCTGCTCGTTTGATGTCTCTGTCACTGCTGTTACTTTGCTGTGCTGCAGTGTCCTTATTTGTCCCCATTATTAGCTGTCAGCTCTGTAAGGGCAGGACACTGTGTAACATCTGTAGCCAGCACAAGCCATGGCACACAGTGGGGACTTGGAAAATGTTTGAGTAAGTGAATGAATGAGTGTCCCACTGCCCAAATCCCTCCTCAGAGCTCAGCACCCCACACACTGAGTCCATGAGAAACAGCCCCACCTTTCCTCCACAGATAGCTTATCCCCCCACACACAGGGTCAGCCAGGACAACTCTGCCCCCAGCAGGAGGCCACACTTGCAGCCCTCCCATCCCCCAGCCACAGTGGCCAACGAGGCCCCCATCAGGCACTGTGGCTCTGCGTGGCAAAGGCACATCCAACCCAGGACTCCGAGCCTCTCACCTGGACTCCAGCAAAAACCTCACTGAGCCTCCTTGTCCGTCTTCCCTCCCCCACCCGCCACTGTAAAATTTCTTTCACTGGAATACTTCCTTCATGTCTAACTGCTTAACAACTTGGTTGTCCATCAATTAAATCTAGATGTTCAAAATGGCATCTGAGGGTCCTTATCATTCCCTTCTTCTCCCACCTGACCTCTCCCACCCCCCAGCTCAGCCCCTTGCACTGATTCCACCATGAGCCTTTGCCTAAAGTGCACTCCCCATTTGAATGCTTGCCCCCCAAGGCCTGGCTTGAAACTGGCCATTGGACCCTCTGCAAAGCTCCAAGCCCACCAAGATGCTCAGCAAACAGTGGTCCCCTTCTCTCCCTCCTCTCCAAGAAGCCTCTTTCAATAAACCTCACCCCATCCCCATCTGCTTATTCTATTGTATTCATTTTCAACCAGTACTCAGACACTTTTATCAGTGGTCACTTGCTAATAGGTAGTTTTAAATCTGTTCTCTTCCCAAGCAGTGCCTGTATGCTAAGAGCTCAAGAAAGCACCTCATTGCATATTTCTTGTACATCACTCTGCCAGGATCAGGTGCTGGATGGGCTTGCCACTAGGAGTTCTACATGGACACCGAGGTTCAGCTGGAGGGCACTTGGTAAGGATGGGCAAGAGGTCTAACCGTACCATTGCCGGAGTCCAGCCCAACGGTCAGATCAGGAAAGAGACCTTCAGCAGAAAACCACCTGAGGCCTCTAACAACCCCTTCTGCACCACCACCCCCCGACCCCCCCATGGCCTGAGAGAGACCGCCTGGTAACGTCCGGACTGCCCTCTGGTACCGGGAACGGGTCTGAGAGGGGCCGAGGCCACAGGCCATTGGGACAGAGCAGAAGCTCCTCCAAGAAGTCCTGGAGAGGGACTCCCGCCCAGCTCCGCCCCCTAGGAGTCAGGGCCCCGCCCCTGCCCCGTTGAGTCCCGGAGAAGTTGCCCCCTCCCAGCTGCCGCCGCGCGGCTCCTTTCAGCACCGCGGCGCGGACAGCTCCCGGGCGGCAGCGGAGGGGAGGAGGCGCGGCGAGAGGCCGGCCGGGGAGGGCAGCAGAGGGTAGACGCAGGCGGGCGGGCGGGGCACGAAGCCCCGCGGCCCTCCCCGGGGGCGGCGCCCGCCCGGAGCCGGACGCTGCGGAGCCAGAGGACAGACGGAGACGCAGGGAGCCAGGGCGCTGGTGGCGCCAGGCAGAGGCCGCAGCCGAAAGATGCCGGTCCGCAGGGGCCACGTCGCGCCCCAAAACACTTACCTGGACACCATCATCCGCAAGTTCGAGGGCCAGAGTGAGTGTGTGCGTCGGGTGCGGGCATGATCTGGAGCGCTGGTTCGGTGGCCGGAGTGGCCGGAACCCTTTACTAACTTCATATAGAGCAGGGTGGGGGGTACCTGAGGCTGAACGCAAAACCCTTCCCTTTAATGTCCCCGAAACACCTTCTCCCCCAGGGAGCCCCCGCTTACCTCCAATGCCGCCCTCTCTCCTACAGCACGGTGGGCAGATCGCAGTGCTCCCCTCCACCCCTGAGCTGTTTTTTTCCCCTTCCAAGCCCTGACCTCCCCTTCTATCACTGTACCGCTTCCCTCTTGAACCGCCCCCCCCCCAAATTCCTTCAGAGGTTTCCTTTTTGCTCTCCTTTTCACCTCCTAACCCTAGCCACTCTGGTTTTTCTAGGAGCTCACCCAGGCCTGGCCCCCGTCTGGTCACACCCCTTTCCCTGCCTCCAGGAAGCCTTGGGCCTCCCTCCCTCTTCACGACCCCATTCATTCCTGCGCTGGTCTTCCCACAATCCCCAGCCCTGACTCCCCTTCCCTCACTTCTCTAGTCACTCTCCTGCTTCCCCCTCCTGAGCACTCCCTCATTACTCCCAGGAGTCCCCTGACCTTCCCCCATGACTCTGGCCTCCTTGGTCTTCCCGCCCTCCCCAGACCTGACCTCCCCCTCCCCCATTCTGATCACCGCTCTGCTCCCCCATCCAGATCCCCCCTGACTGCTCCCAAGAGTCCCTATGATCTTTCCCTCTCTGCTGCTTGATCCTGGTTGCCATGGGCTTCCCACCTCCCACCCCAGGTCGTAAGTTCCTGATCGCCAATGCTCAGATGGAGAACTGCGCCATCATTTACTGCAACGATGGCTTCTGTGAACTCTTCGGCTACTCCCGAGTGGAAGTGATGCAGAGACCGTGCACCTGCGACTTCCTCACAGGCCCCAACACCCCACGCAGTGCCATGTCCCGCCTGGCACAGGCCCTGCTGGGGGCCGAGGAGTGCAAGGTGGACATCCTCTACTACCGCAAGGATGGTGAGGCGCCCTCAGGCCACAGGTTCTGCAAGGCAGGCTTGGCCCCTCTCTTGTCCAGGCAGAGTGGCCATGGGAAGGGCACTGACCCAGGGGGCCAAAGGGCCTGGATAAATCTTGTCTCCTCTCTGGGCCTCTGTTTCCTCATCTGTAGGGTGAAGTGATGGACACTGGATGAAATGCCTTCTGAGGTCCCTTTCAGAGGCCAGGGACCAGGCTGAGCCACCAACTGGTCCTGGCCCCATGCAGGGCCTCCCGCACCACCATCCCTCCCCCATGTCCCTGGTCTCCTGGCTGTCCACTCTGTCACTGTCAGCCCCAGCTGTCAGGCAGCTGGGATGGAAATTAACCTTTACTCATCTCCGTCTGCTCTGGGGATTAGTGGAGGAGTCACCCCCTCAAGGCCTCTGTGGCCAGGCAAGGCATGGGGCAGCTGGCTTGAAAAGAGTGCTGGGTCTGGCTCACCAAGCCCCAGCTCCTGGGGAGATAGGGTCTGGAGTTTGCCATGACCTGGAGGCTCATCCTGTTTGGGATGTTATTGCCAGCCCAAGCTTACTGCAAACAGCACAAAAGCACAGGGCAGGGGCTGAGGATGAAAAATTATGGAGCCCTTTAAGACCCTCCCCCCAGTGCTTCACTGGATCCGTGAGGGGAGGGAAGAGAGGAGTGGGAATTAGGATCCTTTGAAATCACCTGGATCAATGGCCCCCCCAGCCTGGTTCTGCATCAGAACTACCTGGAGCTTGTTTTCCAAAACACACCTTCCCTAGAGAGAGGCTGACTCAGATGTGTGGCGTGAGGACAAAGCAGGTGTACTTGTAAAAATCTCTCTGGCAGTTTGGATGTTTTGCCAAGTTTAGGAGCCACTGGCTTAGTTAAATCCCTTCATTTCATGGATGAAGAAACCAAGGCCCAAGAAAAAGAAGGGACTTGACCAAGATTCTACTGCTTGGGTCCAAACTGGGACTGGACCCCAAATCTCTGGATTCTTCCCTCAGAGATATCTGGTCTGAATAATCCCAAGAGGGGAGAAAGGAACCCAACAGCCTCTGTGTTTGGAGGCAGGACTTTGGGGGAAGGAAGCCCCAGAAGAGGGCCCTCCCTGGGGAAGAAGGCATGAGGATCACTGGAGTGCAGGTAAAGGGCAGGCACTGGGGCTGAGGGGTGCTGACAGCCGGGTAGCAGGGGCCTCGTGTGTGTGTGTGTGGAGCATGAGTGTAAGTGTGAACCTGAGCATGTGTGTGTGTGTTTAAGGGCTTCCGGGTGCTTCTTGGGCAGGTCCTGGCTGTACCTCTGGCTGTCCCCTGCTGCTGCCACCCACGTGAATGGGGCAGTGATTAGGGCACTAGGAAGAACCTGGCTTAGCTTGGCAGCGCTCACAGGGTTCATGAAGTCAGAATATTTTTAAAAGCTGTGACCTCACCTCCTCACATCATTGCAGAGAGGAGGTGACAGTCAAAGGAGTGAGAAGGGTCCCAGGGGAACAGGATGGGACAGAAGGAAATGAGAGGGGACAACAAGTCCTTCTCTGTCCCCCTCCTTGACCCCAGAGCTCTACCTGGGCCCCAGAGGGGTGAGGACTGGCCACAGACTCCTGGTGATGTCAAATCAGGGCTCTTAGGGTCTCCTCAGCACCCTGCATGTGCCTGGGCAGGGGGTAGAGGTCAAGGCCAAGCCTTGACCCTCAGATCAGGACTCAGGTCTTCAGAACCCTGCTGGGGTCCTCTAGCAATTAGAAGGGGCCCTAGATACCTAGTCTTGGAGGTTGTCCCTGGGTGAAAATGAAAAATTACCCACATACCTGGTGCCCCATAAATCCCAGTCTATTCCCACCCCCACCCTAAGCCCTTCCCTGTCCTATAGTCCAAGACCTTGACCACCTGGATCTGCCCAAAATTGGCCTGAAACCCAGAAAGGGGAACCTCCTGGGCTTCATTCCCCTAAGGGAAGGATGTAATGCTCAGATAACTTATGTTCATCTTATGGTCCACTCTGACTGCATGATTGTTTTTTATCATATTCACATACATCTTACAGTCCTGCCGGAGGGCACCCTGATGGTGATTTCTTCCCTCCTCAGGATACCTCTTCTCCCCCCTCTTCCACTGTCTCCAGGGAGGTGAGAAGGGAAGGGGTCCTGGACAGAATTCTAGCTGATTTATACTCCTCTTTTCCTCTAAAGGGGTAATCCACTGGCAGTTCTCCAAGTCAAAGTAGAAGGTCTATGTCCATATATCTCCACATTGTGCAGCTGTGTAAAGTTGGGCTCAAAGAGGCCAGGGCATTTGACAAAAATTACCCCATGAGACAGGGCTCAGAGACCCCTGAGAAACTGGCTCTGCCGCCATCTGCCTTCACTAGGACGAGTAAGAACCTAACAGCTGGAAGGCATGGGCATGGCCATAAGACTAGAACGAATGAAAGTCTGCAGGGAGGGATGGAGAGCACTCAGATCACCGCCCCCCGACCCGCGCCCCTACTGGGGACCTGCCAGAGGGGCCCATCCCTGCCTGCCTTGGCCAGATCCTCTTCTCTGATGACCCCACACCAGAGAGTCCCTCAATCCCCAAGCCTGGGGCTCCTCTGGTCCTCAGCTCCAGATCCGGAGGATAGGGCAAGGGCTGAGGTCTGAGGTCCCAGTGTTTCCCTTACACCCACCCATGAACGTCAGAAAGACCAAGTCGGGAGGCGGTATGGAGCAGCCGCCCTCTTAGTGGCAGCTTTTCTGGCACCAGCTCCTCCCTGAGGGTGGGTGGGGGTGTGTAAAGAGATGGGGGCAATAGACAGCAGGGAGGCTCACAGGGGAGGGGCGGGGACTCTAAGAAATTGAAGGAAGGGACACATCCAAGACACAGAGAAGAGCGGACAGCAGTGAGGTGTCCCAGGGGGCAGATGTGCCTGCTGCCCTTGGTCAGAGAGGTGACCGGGAGGAGTCCCTGGAAGGGAGAACGAGCACAGCCCGTGGCCCCCCGTCCAGGGAGGGGGCAAGGGTACAGGAACACTGCCACTCCTGGGCACAACCTAGGGTGACCACACTCACCCACTTCCGGTCACCCGGACACAGTTGCTCATGAGCAAGGACAGCTTAGGGATCAGGAAAAGAATGCTCTGAGCTCATCCAAATCCTCATAGCCTTCTGTCTCCACCACCCCACAGGCAGCAAGCATGAAGGTCAGGCATAGGGTGTCACGCATGGCCCCCTTCCAGCCCTCACTGCTCTGATGGGCTGGTCTTTGGTCCATTCCCAGCCTCAGTTTTCCAAAGATAGCATCAGTGGGTACAGACTGGGCCTTGGCAACCCCTAGCAACATAGAGCCTGGAGGCCCTGCCCTCTGCCCAGCTCTGCCCTCTCCCCGCCTCCTCCCAGGCCAGATTTCTGCAGTGCCAGAGAGAGTGAGGAGATAGTCTGGCCTTGGGGGCGGTGTCTCAGGTCACTGGCCAAGGAGGCTTCCTGGGTGGGTCCCAGTACCCACGCCTCGCCATGCCCCGGGCTGACAAGAGCAGCCTGGGAGGCAGGCCTACAGCACTGTGAGCCCAGGAGTGGGTCACAGAGGCAAGCGGGTAGCCTCTCCTCGGGGTGGATGTCTCCCATGGGACCCAATGCAGCAGCTGGCAGATGGCTGCCTGGTGCCTGGTGCCTGGTGCCTGGGAGTCCGGGAATCTGATCCTGCAGATTCCTGCTCCCAGGGAGGAAAGTGGGAGGGAGGATGGGGTGCAGCCGAGCTGCACTAATGGTGTGAGGAGGCACACCAGAGGGGCAGCTGGGGGAAGCGTGATTCTAGTGGAACCCAAAGTAGTAATACTCCTGTGAGCTAGCCTCCCACCCACTCGCATTTACACACGTTCTTCCATTCACTCAGTTAACAACACCTGGAACAGGTGCTGGCAGCTGGCAAATGAGACAGACACAAACCTGCCTTCTGATAGTCATCTCACCTGAGGCCCCTGCCCTTAGCATCCTGACCCTTGGGCCTGACACCCACCAACACTTTGAACTGAGGGACAAGGGATGACCGGGTACCATGGAGGGGGGCTCACGGGGCATCCAGCCAGCCCACAGACTGGACTCTGGGGTACAGGGCAGTTTTAGCTTGTTTTGTTCCACTCACCTATGGGAGGGGGAGTGAGACCCTGGAGCAGAGAAAGAGGAAGAGTGGGGTCAATGGCTGGGTCTGGGCTTCCTGGGAGAGCGGGGAGAGAGGCTGGAGGACCCGTCCTGCCCCCACCCTGCTATCTGTCTCCCCCTCCCTCTCCAGACCCCAGGCCACTGCCCTGCCTGCCCCGCCCCCCAACCCCAGTCCCAGCACCAGCACCTCTGCCTCGAGACCATGGGCCCCTTCCAGGCCTGGAGCAGCAGCCTGGCCTTCATTCCAGTGTCCTCGCCCCAAACAAGTCCCCTCCCCTCTCCAAACTGTTATGTACTGAGAGCCCAGGGCGCCCCGCTCCAGGGCCCCAGCCAGCCCCAGCAAGTCAGTTTCTCAGAACCCCAGGCTCGGCAGAACAGGGGTCCGTGTGTGCCCTCCAGGGATCCGCTGGGTGCCACCACGGAGCTTGAGGCCTCATGTGCCAACTGGCTCAGTGCCCAGCACTTAGTATATTCTCAACAGTGAGTTCCTTCCAGCATCAGGGGAGCAGGACATCTTTGTGAGACGGGAATATGGGAGCTGAACCGAGGGCCAGCCAGAGCTACATGGGGGTAGAATGCCCGACCTCACCTCCCCACTTAATCCACCCCCATCTGCTCGGCTTTAATTACAGCAGAAGCGAACCTCAAGGTTAAGCCCTGAGCTGAGGGCCGAGTGTGGACTTGGGCCCGATGCTACATTATCTTCTAATGAGAAGCTTAGCTGCTCTCTCCACCTCTGCCCTGTGGGTGGGGCACCTGCTGGGCAGTGTCACCAACCCTCTGCCCAATAGCTCTGGTCACTCTGCAGGCCTCTTTACCCGCCACGGCTGCTCTTAACTTGACCTTAACCCAGCTTGCTCCCTAGCTTCCCCAGGCCAGGTTCCTGCTGGAGAGGACGCCTCCACTGACACCCCCTCCCCGCGGTGTTTGCAGCCTCCAGCTTCCGCTGCCTCGTGGACGTGGTGCCCGTGAAGAATGAGGATGGGGCCGTCATCATGTTCATCCTCAACTTTGAGGACCTGGCCCAGCTCCTGGCCAAGCGAGGGAACCGCAGCCTGTCCCAGCGCCTGGTGTCCCAGAGCTTCCTGGGCTCCGGTGAGGCGGGGAGCAGGTGGCAGGGGAGGGACGGGCAGCACCAGGTAGCGCAGTGGGTCCCCCAGCCCTGGCTGCTCTGACCCCAGCCCTGGTTTCAGAGGGCTCTCATGGCAGGCCGGGCGCGCAGGGACCTGGCACGGGCAGGGTCAAGTACAGGACCATCAGCCAGATCCCGCAGTTCACACTCAACTTCGTGGAATTCAACCTGGAGAAGCACCGCTCGGGCTCCACCACAGAGATTGAGATCATCGCACCCCACAAGGTGGTAGAGCGGACCCAGAACGTCACCGAGAAGGTCACCCAGGTGCGGCCTGCAGGGCAGGGTGGACGGGGCTCTGCTGGGCCTCGAGGGTCCCTTCTCAGGCCCTGGACTGGACTCCTCCGGGGCTGGGCTAGCAGAGGGAGCCGGCCTGCCCAGCCCCCTGCTGTCTGGTCTGAGCTCCAGGCCTCTTGTCCTGCTGGAGTCTGATTCTTTAGACCGAAAGACCTACCCCGAGGCCACCACCCTGATGCTCAGCTCCCAGAACCAGGGGAGGGTGGGGTCAGCAGAGCCCGTGACTAGTGCCACATCCTAGGCCTGGAGGAGCTGGGAGGGGGGAACCTGCAGTCACCATGGGGGCCCACCCAAGGCTCTGCCAGTCCCAGAGAAGGAGAAGCAGAGAGAAGAGGTGTCAGGGCCATACTGAGAAGTGGATGGGGAAGCCCCAGCCCTGCTTCTGCCCCTTGCCTTTGAGGCGACGGCCAGCCCCCATGGCAGGATCCTTCTGCAATCCAGGCAGAGGGGAGGTGGCCCTGGCATCTTCAGGTCCCGTTGCCCAGGTCCCTGGGGATCAGGCCCGAAATGCCTCCCTCCCCACTACCCCACCTTGGCCAGGCCAAGGCAAACCTCCCTGGGTCCTCTGTTCCAGCTGACCCCAGTGTCCCTCCTCCTGGGGCCTGATGCCCCAGTCCCCAGCTGACCATCCAGAGGGAAATGCAGAGGGCCGTGCCCAAGGTTCTGGTTCCCTGCCACTAGCCCGCTCTGTGACCTTGAGCAAGAGGCCTTATGCCCTTACTGGGCCCCAGGGCTCCCATCTGGAGGAATGAGTTGGACCGCACAGTCTCTGAGGACTCATATGAGTGTGCTGGCCCCACGAAGCACTGAGGGCTGCCTAGGCCAGAGATGGGCAAGGGGCTGCAGGGCGAGGTAGGCGCCTACTCCAGCTTCCCCTGGGACTTTGCTTCATAAGTGGATGGGAGCAGCTCTTTTTCCTCCCTGCCCCTTTCCACCTGAAGCACTGTCTGTGCCGGAGCAGATGAAGTAGAAACTCCTTGTGACCCAGCCCCTCACCAAGCACAGGAACCCTGGGAAAGGACCCCAGGTTGAGGGCTGGGCGCTTGGAGGTCAGGCAGGGTGGCCCAGTGGCCTGGGAGGCCCACCTAGCTGCACACCGCGGGGCCGTCAGGTTGGTGGTAGGGGCCATGGGGGCTGTTGGACTGGAGAGTTGCCCGTGAAGCCTGACAGAGCTGGCTGGGGCCTGTGGTCCCTGCCCGCACCCAACCTGTCCTGCCCCCTTCCCCCTGCCCCAGCCCCTCTTGGCTTTACTAACCCACTGCATGTGGGCCCTAAGGTGGGGAGGAGCCTGACAGAGCTCAGGCTGGCATGGCCCAGAGCACGGAAGTCACACCAACCTCAACCAGAACTCAAAGGGTCTAGAGGGCTGTGATCCCACACCTGAGTTCCTACATCCTGAGGGTCCACTGGGAAGGGCCTCGTGCTGGCCTCAGAGGCGATGGGAGACTATGGAGGTCTGTGGTGGGGGAGATGGCACCCCTGTCTGGAAGCCCTGAGGATGTACACTTCCTCGGACCCCACCCCCCCAAATTCTGACTGCCTCCCTCCCACTCCCCGTGCTCTGCTGTTTCATCCTGGCTGGTCTTGAGCAGCCAGGGGCGGAGGTGGCCATGACAGCCAGGCTTTCAGTGCTCGTTTGGCCCCTTTTAGTTGAGCCCCCGTGTGGACTAAGTGCGGGGCATATGAGACAGACGTGCGGGACAAGGGATCTGCAGCTCTAAGTCAGTAGCGGATAACTGTGTGGTCAGGGTGTTTACAAGGAGCAGGGAGAAAATTGAAAAAGATGGTTTGAGTCTGTGCAGGGTTAGAGGAAACTTCCTGGGGAGACAAAATAGGAGCCGAGGCCAAGGCTGAGCTGGAGGTCACCACAGGGTGGGGACACTGTGGCCCCTCCTAGGGCCTTGGATGGCAGATGGGGGACCATCTGGTTGGAACCAGCCCTTGGGTGGATCTTCCTTACTGTGATCCCATCTGCTAATGGACCTGGTTTGCAAGGTCAGAACCTTACGTGGTAGATTTTCTTAAACCAGGACCACCGGCAGGGCCCTATCTAGTAGTGCTAGGCAGGGGGTGGGGCGTGGTCCATGAGACACCCCTCAGGCCCCATCCTTGTCGGGGCAGTGTCTGATATGGGTTGAGTGGGGAGGAGGAATTATCGTGTAGAGCAGCATGTGCCATTGAGATGCACCAGTTCATTTACTCACGACAGCCCCGTGGAGTTTGTTGTCCTTTGTCATCCCCTTCTGCCAGTGAGGGAACAGAGGCTCACAGAGGTTAAAAAACTTGCCCCAAGACAGACACACAGCAATGTCCGACCTGGGATCAGCCTGGGAGGTCTGGCTTCAAAACGCATGCCTTCCCGCTGCCCCAGCTGTTTGTTGTGTTGGGCAGCTGGGCAGAGCCTGGGTATGTTGGGCTGGGCCCTGGTGATCCTGTGTTGGCCATAGGCTCAGAGGCGGGGGTCAGAGGGGCAGAGCAGAAGGGCGTTTGGCTGAATGTAATGATCAAAACCCCCTCGGACGCGTGAAGTAGTCAAGGCTTCCGGCACACAGGACCTGTCAAGGGCTCAGATTAGCTACTCACCCCCAAATTTGGTTCTTTCCACGGAGGCTCTGAGGGTTGGCCCCAGGGAGGGCCCTCACTGGTCCAGGCTCCACAGGGCCCTCAGGAATGAAGAGGCTATTTTGGGGGTGACTTGTTCCCATCAGGAACCTGACCACTGGAAACTTCCCAAACCCGCCAGAGAGGGCTGATGCCCCGCCCCCCGCCCAAGCACCCTCTCAATCTGCCTGAGCCTGGCCCTTCCCTCTCCCCTCCCCCAGCCCTGTCTCCACCCACTCCAGGCTGGCCTGTTTGGGGGGGAGTTTGTGAGCTTCAAACCTGGGGTCACTGTGGGACAGAGCTGCACCCCTCCTCTGGACCCCCCCTCCTCTCTGCACTTCCAGCACACCTGTCCCCTTAAGAACTTGCCCTGTCATACGTGCCACACCCCATCTTTGTCTCGTCCCCTCTCCCCGGCACAGCCCCGATCGCCCACCCTCTCCCACATCTCCCTTCCTAGGCCTCACCCCTGCATCTCCACCCCTCCCAGACCCATCTCACCAGCGGCGGCCGCCCTGCTGACCACCCCATGGTCCCCACCCCCAGGTGCTGTCCCTGGGTGCGGACGTGCTGCCGGAGTACAAGCTGCAGGCACCGCGCATCCACCGCGGGACCCTCCTGCACTACAGCCCCTTCAAGGCCGTGTGGGACTGGCTCATCCTGCTGCTGGTCATCTACACGGCCATCTTCACGCCCTACTCGGCCGCCTTCCTGCTCGGCGACCAGGACGAGCCTCAGCGTGCGGACTGTGCCTACGCCTGCAGCCCGCTCACCACGGTGGACCTCGTCGTGGACATCATGTTCGTCGTGGACATCGTCATCAACTTCCGCACCACCTACGTCAACACCAACGACGAGGTGGTCAGCCACCCACGCCGCATCGCCGTCCACTACTTCAAGGGCTGGTTCCTCATCGACGTGGTGGCCGCCATCCCCTTCGACCTGCTCATCTTCCGTACTGGCTCTGATGAGGTGAGCAAACCCCGTTCAGGCCAGCCGCGGTGGCCGTCCCCTGTGCCCCAGCCCTGGGTGCAGAGAGTACCTGGCATTGGGCACCTTTGCCAAAGCAAGTGGTGGTGGAAAGGGGTGGGGGGCTCAGACATCTGTCATCTCCCAGCCCTGGAGAAGGAGCAGCGGAGCACCCCAGGCCTGGGTGCCCTCCCTGTGCTCCAGAATCCTGCCCCTCCTGGGACGGGCACTCCTGTGCCCCAGCTCCTCGTGCTGACTTCTAAACCACACTTACCCTGGCGTTAGAAAAGGAATCCACAGGCTGTCCCTCAGTGCAGCCTGACCCCCTCCTAAGCCCCAGCCCCTCCACTATGCCCACTCTGCTTCTCATAGCTGATGCGAGGGCATTTTCACGCTCTTCTCGTAGCTTCCAGTCCCACTACGTCCTTTTGACTCACCTTCTTGGGATCAGCTTTCCACTCAAATCAGCTCTGCCTCTTGTGTTCCAGTCAAGCCCCAGTCACCCAGCCTGTCCAGCACGGGGTGTCCATCGTGACTACCTGCTCCCATGACCACCCACTCCCAGCAAATCTATCCCCAGGTCCTCTCTCCCACTTTCCGCCCACACTGCCCCTGCCTGCACACTAAGTGGCCTTCTTACCCACCTCTGCCCCAGCCCCACACCTGCCAGCCTCAGCCCCTGCACACAGAGGCCAGAGCGAGTTTCAAATCTCTTGCCTGACCCTGTCCCTTATCTGATCCAGTCTTCAGAACTTTCAGTGGCTCCCCAGTGGCTTGGAATAAAAACCGAGCTCTTTGTGGGCCCTGCGGCCACAGCGGCAGCCCCCGCCCACCTTCCCGGCTCACTCCTCACTCCTCCACCATCTTCTACTCTGTGCTTCCAGCTGCAGCATCACCCTTGGTTTTCCACGTGGACTGTGCCCTCTCACACCTCCACGCCTTTGCTCGTGCTGCCCCCTGTGCCTGGAGTGCCCTCTACCTCTCCCTCCTGTCTGCCTGGAGACCCAGCCTCCTCTCTCAAGGCTCAGCTCCTGTGTCACCTCCTCTAGGAAGCCTTCCCTGCCCTGCCGCTGCAGGCTTGACCTCCCCTTCCTCTGTGCTCCCCATAGACTTTTGTGCGAGCAAACATAAGGCTATTTTGAACTCTACACTGAGAGCTCCTAAGGCCCTGCACCGTGCCCCACTGCCAAGAGCCTGGCCCAAAGCAGGCTCTCCGTAAGCGTTTGTTGAATGACTATGTGACCATATTCGCAAGTGAATAAACGTGGTCTTAAGCACAGCCTTTCCAGGGCTGACCCCCAACTCCGTGGCCCCCTCCCTACCTCTCCAGACCACAACCCTGATCGGGCTGCTGAAGACGGCTCGGCTGCTGCGGCTGGTGCGCGTGGCTCGCAAGCTGGACCGCTACTCTGAGTACGGGGCGGCCGTGCTCTTCCTGCTCATGTGCACCTTTGCGCTCATCGCACACTGGCTGGCCTGCATCTGGTATGCCATCGGCAACGTGGAGCGGCCCTACCTGGAGCCCAAGATCGGCTGGCTGGACAGCCTGGGCGCGCAGCTCGGCAAGCGCTACAACGGCAGCGACCCGGCCTCGGGCCCCTCGGTGCAGGACAAGTATGTCACGGCCCTGTACTTCACCTTCAGCAGCCTCACCAGCGTGGGCTTCGGCAACGTCTCACCCAACACCAACTCTGAAAAGGTCTTCTCCATCTGCGTCATGCTCATCGGCTGTGAGTGTCCCGGGCCTTACCCATAGAATCCCAGTTTCAGTTTTGTAATGAGATATAACAGAGTGGGTATGATAGGCAAAGCCTAAGTTTGCAGCACAATGAACTTTTGCATATGTGTACACCAACTATACACAGAATTTAACACCCATGTAGCCCTCGCTGTATAGCAGGGATCAGGACAAGCTACATCATTTTCAGGGCCCGGCGCAGAATGAAAATGTGGAGCCCTTTGTTAAAAAAAAAATTATTAAGAATTTCAAGACGGTGACAGCAGAGCATTAAACCAGGCCCAGGGCCCTTCTTAGCACAGGTCCACGCCCGTGAAGTATTTAGAGATGTTAAAGCCCAGAAAAACAAAAACAAGGGGAAAATGGGTGAAAACAAGAGACCAAGAGTTTTCCCTTTATTATATTTTTACAACTTGAAAGAGAAAACAAATCTGAACTAAAAAAAATTCATTGCCCTAGTTTCTTCTTCTCAGGAGTTTGGCCTCTGGGCCCAGGAAGCTGCCAAGAGGGAGGGCAGAGGGAGGAGGACAGGAAGCCCAGGGGTCTTTGTCCCCCATATGCCCTGGCGCCGTCCTGGGCACTTGTGACTTTGCCCTGGACAGAGGGGTGCCTGGCTGGGGGACCCCAGGGAGAGGGAGGGAGCCCTGGAGC
This sequence comes from Balaenoptera ricei, assembly GCF_028023285.1. Taxonomy (NCBI): domain Eukaryota; kingdom Metazoa; phylum Chordata; class Mammalia; order Artiodactyla; family Balaenopteridae; genus Balaenoptera; species Balaenoptera ricei. Next base: position 15,268,621 of record NC_082658.1, on the reverse strand, counting down.
CGGCCCTGAGGTGTTGTGGCCTGGTGCGGATGCTCAGGAGCTCACCCCCCCCATCCCCCGGCCCCGTATCCCCCGCTCCCTGCCCCAGCCCTCATGTATGCCAGCATCTTCGGCAACGTGTCGGCCATCATCCAGCGCCTGTACTCGGGCACGGCGCGCTACCACACGCAGATGCTGCGAGTCAAGGAGTTCATCCGCTTCCACCAGATCCCCAACCCGCTGCGGCAGCGCCTCGAGGAGTACTTCCAGCACGCCTGGTCCTACACCAACGGCATCGACATGAACGCGGTGAGCCCCCGCCGCTCTGCCTGGGGCGGGGCGGGCGACCTAGCCCAAGTCCCAGCTCTGGCTAACTCCCCGAGCGAGGCCAAGGTCCCGCGGGCGCAGGGCGTCCCCAGAGCCCGCCCCACCCGTTCCCCCAGCCCCTCCCCCGCCCCGGCCGCGCCCCGCTGCACGCGCCCGCCCGTCTCGCAGGTGCTGAAGGGCTTCCCCGAGTGCCTGCAGGCCGACATTTGCCTGCACCTGCACCGCGCGCTGCTGCAGCACTGCCCGGCTTTCCACGGCGCCAGCGAGGGCTGCCTGCGCGCGCTCGCCGTCAAGTTCAAGACGACGCACGCGCCCCCCGGGGACACTCTGGTGCACCTCGGCGACGTGCTCTCCACGCTCTACTTCATCTCCCGCGGCTCCATCGAGATCCTGCGCGACGACGTAGTGGTGGCCATCCTCGGTGCGTCTGGCGGGGAGGGCTAGGCCGGCGTGTGGGGTGTCCTGCCTGGACCAGGCCATTCCCAATGATGACGGTGGCCCCTTCTGCTGACCTGCCATGTGCAGAGCGTGTGCCACGGGGGAGCTTTACACCCAGCTCACTCAAGCCTTAAAACTACCCTCTGCCACAGGCCCCATTTTCCTGACAGGGAAGTTGATGCTCAGAGACGTCTGGTGGGTGGACAAGCAGGGATTCCAGGGCTACGGGGCTGACTCGGAAGTCCAGGCAGCTCCTGACCTTCTCCCACCCTTGGGAAGCTCAGGGTGAGAGGGCGAGGGTTTGCCTCGGATGGAGGGGGGTCCCCAGTCTCGGTGCAGCTGCAGGGACAGCTGGACACTTTGGAGGAAGGATACGAGCATTGGACAGGGGACAGATTTGGGGCACACACAGCCCCTGCCACTTACGTTGGGCAGGTCACTGCAGCTGTCTCAGATGATTCTCATCTTCCTTGCCTTCCCGCTGACTTCAGCCCACCCCAAGTCCCTGCCCAGGCCGCCAGCCTCACCCTCCCCTGCTCGCCTTGGCCGGGCTCTACTCCAACCCCTCTACCCAGTCCTCTCCCTCTGGCCTGCCCTCGGCTGGTGTTCACCAGGTGTGGTGCCCACTCTCTTCTCCCATTACATCCTCACCTGGGCCAACTCCTTGCTCCCGTGATCTCAGCCTCACCTATGCCACAAGGACCCCCAGAACTGTGTCCCGGCCCCAATCTCTCCTTAGACTGGACTACTCCGTGTGTTCTTGGGCATGGCCACCCTTATATTCCATAGGCAGACCAAACAGCATATCTCCATCTGAAATCATCTGCCCTCAAAGGCAGCTCCGTCGGCATCCCCATCACTGTGAACCTTCCGTTGCCTGGGCCAGAGACCTGGGAGTCAACCAAGGAAGCACCCTCCTCCTTTCTGCCCCACCGCCACCATCCAGGCAGCCACCGAGCCCTGTCTGTTCCCCTCATTAATCTCTCTCTGTCCCATACCTGTCTACTTGTCCCTGCCTGGGTCCACCCCGCATTGTGTGCTTCCTGGGCAGGTGTCAGGAGCTCCTTTCCCGTGGCCCTGAATCTGGTCTACTGCCATACTCCATCTTCCACCTCCTGCCCGTGACCTGAAATTCACATCTGGCATACTCCTCTTTTGCTCAGAATCCTTCCATGGGTCCCATGACCCATGGGCCAAATGCAAACCCCTGTGCACGGCATGCATCAGCCCTCCCCGTTCTGGCCACCTTAAGCCCTGCCCGCCTCCCCCCTCGTAGTTCACGCTCCAGCCATACAAACGAGTTAGTTCTCTAAACCCGCCCATCTGTCACAGCTCTGTGCCTTTGCACGTGCTGCCACTCTGCTCAGAGCACCTATCTTGCACCCCTGCCTGGCAGACCCCAGCCATCCTTCAATGCTGAGCTCAAGCACGGGCTCCTCTATGAGCCCTTCCCTCAGTCTCAGCCAAGCTTAGAAGTGCCATCCATGTGGGAGAGACAATAATTATTATTAATAATTAAGAAGCCAGTCCAATTTAAGTTTTATTTAGAGACATGAACTCCTCTCATTTTGTCCTGAGTGGAAATGGACATTAGGTCATAATCCTTCATCTACTGGAAAACCATCACTTTATAATGTTGCCCAGATTTCCAGCTTCTTGGGTTTCATATGTGACCCTGGAGGGTCCCTTCCTTCTCCAAGTCTCAGTCCCCTCCTCTGTAAATGACCTTTTATCCGGTTCTCTTGGGGCACATGTCTTGGCCTTTGTCCATCATTGTGCAAGCAGTTAGCACCTCTTGTGTGGTATGGCCAGGCTGGGGGGCTGGACTTTCCTGTGGGGAGTGGCCATCCAAGTAATCATGGTCCCTGGCACCCTGGCCCTGGGCTTTCTGCCCCCAGCCCTGACTGTGCCGCACGGACCACATGCTGCTTCCTCCACCCCGTTGCCTTTTTCCAGTCCTCCTAGAGTCTCACTACACAGCCCCCACTTCACTTGCTCTGTAAGCCCCCCTCTTCCCTGCTCCCAACCACTCCTGGTGGAATGAGCCTCTCCCTCCCCTGTAGCCCCATTGCTCTTGGCTCTTCCCTGTTCTAAGGCTCTAGAGATCATTCTGTAATCTGCCTCTCTGGGATTTGGGGGGCTCCTTGTGCATGGGACAGCATCTTATTCATGTTTACATCCCGTGGCTAGCACAGTATCTGGCACCAGGAGGGCCCGATACCCTCACCACGTGCCCCTGTATCCAGCCCATGTCCACCCTGTGACATCCGTCCCTCCCAGTGCCTTGCATCCACCTGTCTGGTGCGTCTTGCTATTCGAGCCACTTCCTCAAGCATCACATCTGCTTCTCTGGACAGCCCAGGGGGGTAGACAAGGCAGATATGGTTATACCCATTTTAGAGATGAGGACACTGGGGTCCAGAGAGAGGAAGTGACTTCCCCAGGCTTCCTCTGCTGCGGCCATGCTGGTCACTTGGCCCCGCAAAGGGAGCGGGAACACGAAGAGAGAGAAGCCTCAGGCCCTTCCCTGGGGAGCTGGGTACTCCTGACCCTGGGTCCCGTCCTCTCTGCAGCACCGCGGCGGCCCGGAGAAGAAGAGATTGAGCAGGGAGACTCTAGGGTCCCTACTGCCCACTGTCCCCTGGGTGGGGGTGGTAGGGGCAGTTCCAAAGAAAGTGGGAAACAGGAGGGGGGAGGCTAATAGAGGAGGGTCCCGAGGGGCCTGGAGATAGCAAGGGGACCCACATGCTGGGGTGGGAGGGGTCTCTGCAGCACCCCTCAGCCAGCACATCCAACCTTGTTCCCAGGCCCCAGCCCAGAAGGATCCCTGAAGTGGGGTGAGGTCATGGTTAAGAGGTCCTCAGGGAGGCTCCTCAGAAGAGAGCCTGGAGCCAGGCCCTAGAAAGACCCCGCCCCTCTGGCTGGCAGGAAAGAATGACATCTTTGGGGAGCCCGTTAGCCTCCATGCCCGGCCGGGCAAGTCCAGTGCAGACGTACGGGCCCTGACCTACTGTGACCTGCACAAGATCCAGCGGGCAGACCTGCTGGAGGTGCTGGACATGTACCCCGCCTTCGCAGACAGCTTCTGGAGTAAGCTGGAAGTCACCTTCAACCTGCGGGATGTGAGTCCGGGCTGGATAGGCTGGGTGGGGGGTGGCCCTCGGCCAGCTGGTAATGAGCAATGGCCAGTCAGCCGGCTGAGAGCTTGGCCTGCCTGGCCTAAAGGGACCCATCTGGCCACTTCCCTTCCTTTCAACCCCTTCCTGCATCCTTTGCCGTAATTTCTTCTGTGCCTACCATGGCCAACATAATGCTAAGTATGAAGGTAGCTACCAATTATCGAGCACCAACTATGTGGTAAGCGCTGGGCTCCTCTTACATGATCTCATTTAGTCTTCTTGCAAGTGGTGTTATTATCCCCATTTTCCGGATGAGGAAACTGAGGGTCATAGCGGACAAACGACCAAAGCCACACAGCCATACAGTAAGGCATATAGTCAATGGCGCAGCCAAAATGGGACTCAAGTTTGTGCATCTCCATAGCCCGGGCTTTTCCCACCACATCCTACCAAGCTGCAAGGGGCGGGGGGGCGGCGGGGGCGGCAGTGTCTGCCATCCAAGAACTCACGGTGCCAGGTCCCAGGTGTATAAACAGTAATAGAGCAGTCTCTCAAGTTTATCACTCAGTGGAGGAGATTATAATAACTCAGGAAAAAGAAAGAGCTCCATAGTTAAATAACCAAGGAAGTCTCAAAGGTGTGCAGGGAGACCAAATATTTGTGGAGCTCAGGGTTGCCAAGGCGTGGGGCAGCCAGTACGGAGTGGAAGTGCCCGGAAGGGTCTGTATGGAGGAGCGGGTCTGGAACCAGCTAGTGGGAAGGCGGGGGCAGGCACACCTGGCAGGGGCAGCAGCAGCTGAGGCCCCGATGCTGAGCTCCCCACCCCCGGTGTCAGGAGGAGGGGTCCTGCTGGCCCAGCCCCACACCCAGCTTCTGGAGGTGGTGCTGAGGCAGGTTTACATGCTCTGGACAGTCCTCCCCACCCTGTGCCCTCTGCTGTCCTCCCCTTCCCCGGTCTGCCCCCTTCCCACCTGGTCTGTCTAGGGGACATCTTGTAAAGACCCTGCCTTGGGGGAGGGCCAGCAGCCAGGAGCCATCAGGTGGCCCAGGTGCTCAGTGGCTGGACTCCAGGGCAAGAGGGATGTGGTCCCCATGGCCTGGGACATCTGCATCCCCTGGGTACCCCCAAGTCTCATGGTGCCAGGAAGGTGGGCTGCCAGAGGCGCTGCTGAGGGCACCCACTGAACGGACTGGGACTTCCAGACCCCGTCTCCTCAGAGGAAATCGCCCCATTGGCCCACGCTGAAGGTGGGGACACCAGGGCGTTGGGGAGAAAGGGAGGAGAACAGTCCCCCTGTCTCCCTCGACCCCAACCTTGCTGCTCAAGGCGGCCTCTCGCGAGACTCTGTGGGGGTCTGCACGTCTCCAAGCCCCTGTTCGTCTCCTACCCACACACCCAGGAGAGGAGCTGCTGGGAGCACAGTCAGGGGGCCCAGCCACCCGTCACCACTTTCTCACCTAGTGGCCCCAGAGGGAGGGGGAGGGGAGGGCAAAGAGGCCCTGTCCTGGCTTTGGTCCCTGTTACTTGATGCTCTCGTTCTCCACAAGGCAGGCGGGGGTCTCCAGTCATCACCCCAACAGGCCCCAGGCAGCCAGGACCACCAAGGCTTCTTCCTCAGTGACAACCAGTCAGGTGGGCAAGGCCAGCCCCCACCAGTGTCTGCCCTCCCCAGCCCGAAGCCCCTGCCCAGCCTCCTGCCCCTTCTCAGGTCCTCCCCAACCTGCCTCCCCTGGGAGAGGCCTCCCCAGTCCCTCAGTGAGTGGAGAGGGGCTCCCTCCCTAGGCTCAGTGCCGGAGGCCCTTGTACCCTTCCTCCCCCTGTGTCCTCAGAGCCTGAGTGAGGGCTGCCCTCAGGGGTAGATACCCGCCAGCCCCCTGGGGCTCCACATCAAGGCACCAAGGGCCCTGCTGGGCGGCAGCTCCCTGGACAGTGAGGCCAGGGCTGGACGTTCCCACCCAGCCAGCCACCCACCCCCGCCAGGCTGGGGCCCCAGCCCCCCTCCCAGGGCTACAGCCTTCTGGGTCCCAGAAGCCAGACCTCTGTGGGGGCAGGACCTCGTACTTCAGGGCACCCAGGTAAGGAGATCCACTCCTCCCACCCTGTGTTCCCATGGCAGGTAGGGGGAGGGGCCCGGGCTGTGCTCAAGAAGGTCAGGCCTGTGGAACCGGCTGAACCGAAGCTCAAGTTTCCCTTTCCCGCCCCCCCCCCCACCCTCGTGCAGGTGCAGCCCCTTCCCTGAGCATCTCAGATGCGTCTGGCCTCTGGCCTGAGTTGCTGCAGCAAGTGCCCCCCAGGCCAAGTCAGAGCCCCCCAAACCCTCAGGGAGACCCAGACTGCTGGCCTCGGGAGCTAGGCTCCAGGCTAGAGCAGCTCCAGGCCCAGATGAACAGGTGAGTGACCTGTGGGCCACAGATGGGGGCAGCCACAGAGGGCAGGCCCAGTGGCAGGCTAGGCACGGGTGCCCCCTCCTGGTGCCTCAGGGACATCGCTGGGTGCCCCATGGGTTTGAGAATGGCCAGCCCCATTTAGCTGCAGACCTCCCCATCCCTGTCACTAAGTGCAATTCCTTGGATGGCTTGTCCCAGCAAACCCTGGAGCATGCCAAGGAGGACTTCTGGGGAGAGGGGCATAACCTCATGCAGAAACAAATTCCGTGGGCCCTTGGAAAGGGGGTGTGGCCTGTGGGTGGCAGGGCTGTGGTGGCAGAGTGAGGGCTTAGGGGCACTATAGTCCTGGGTTCAAATTCTGGCTCTGCAACTTACCAGCAATACTGTGGACAAGTTACTTAACCACTCTGAGCCTCAGTTTGCCCTTTTGTGAAATGGGGATAACCAGAATACCCACGTCAAGCTTCATTATGAGGCCAGAGTATCTCTTTTACAGGCACCCTCTGGGAAACAGTGTTAAGGAGAGCTAAGCCTTAGGCTGGCTTCTTGTAGCCACGGGGGTGACTTCCCTGGTCACCAAGGCAGTGCATGCATGTTTGGGTTACCTTCACCTTTCCTAAGGTGTACCAAAACATCTACTTAAGTTCTTTCCATAGTACCATTCCGTCAAATAAAGTAATTTGGTTACCCACCCGCCCCGCCCCCACCAAAATAAACTTCATTTTGAGGACTAAATGGTGTGTGCACCCTGCCTGATCACCGTTATTATCAGAGTCAGGGATGTGCTGAGGGGAATTTGGGCAGGGGCTGTGGATTATAGCAGGGAAATAGCAGGGACAGCATGCAGGCTACAAAATCGAGAGCTGCCCTCAGGACCTAAACTGCTTTTGCCAGCCCCAGCCCTGACCCTGACTCTGACCGTGGGGTTCTGCCTGGCAGGCTGGAATCACGCATGTCCTCAGACCTCAGCCGCATCCTGCAGCTCCTTCAGCAGCCCCCGCCCCAGGACCACACTGGCTACATTCTGGGAGCCCCTGCCTCCAATGACCTGGCCTTGTCTCCTGCAACCTCAGCGACTCAGAGTCCAGGAACTAGACTACCCCAGGGCGATCTGCCCCCTGCACAGGTAAGCAGCTGAGGGGATCCCCAGGGGCTTGCCTGGAGGCAGCTGCATGTCTTCCCCCACCCTTAACTTGGTCTCAATGGGCGTCCAGCCCAGGGCCTTTGTGGTCCGAGAGCAGCTATGACTTTTGCTGTCCTCCTTTATGGTCTGAGTCATGACAGGCAGCCTGGACAGGTGGTGACAGAGCCCAGATTGTGACCAGGGGCTCCACATCTGGGGCGAGGGCAGCAGGACACACCTCCTGCCAGTTCCCATCGCTGAAGTCAGGGTGGCCTGGGGAGGCTCCCCATACCACATGCCTCCCTCTTTCTTGCCCCTCCCAGGCCCCCAGTTACAGTGACCTGGACGAATGGAGGCCGAAGCTGGGGAACTCCTCCTCCAGGATGCTGGCCCCAGCCACAGAAATGGACAAAACTGCAACACTGTCCTCGGAACAGAAGCAGCCTGAGGGGCTCCTGTCACCCCTGGCCTCACCTCTGCATCCCCTGGAGGTACAGGGACTTGTCTGTGGTCCTCGCTTTCCCTCCCTCCCTGAACACCTCAGCTCTGTCCTCAAATAGCTGGAGTTCCAGAGACATGGCTCAGATCCTGGATTTGTGAGGAGCTAGAGCCACTGTACCCCAAAATAAGAGACACCAGGAAGGAACTGAAGGTGGGTGAGGTGACAGTTAAGGATTTGGGGGAGGCAGACAGCCTGTAAACTGAAAACCATTTACCTAGAGTAGCTACAAACTGCCAATCCAGGTGACCCAAGATGGCTTGGGCGAAGAGGCTCAGGACTTCTCCCAGCCTCCCCCAGGTCTCTATTTAGACAGCAGGCCTGGTGGAGGGTGGGTGAGCCTCAGGTGTAGAGGTAGCTTATGGGACAGAGGGCTCAGTGAAGAACAGAGACCTTTCTGATCTTCTGTGTGAGAGCCTTGCTCTGTGCCAAGTACGATCACCTCCCAGCTCAGAACTCTCCCCCACCACCCAGCCAGCCCCCGAGGTTGGTCAAGACCTCCCACTGAGAGCCTGTGAACCAGCTGGAGATGAAAGTATCCTCTGTAGTGGACACATCAGGGCACAGAACTCCAGCCCTCAGCCACTCTACCCCCGACGGTTCTGTGATGACCTTTGGGACCCTAGTGGACAGTGGAGTGTCTCAGAGCTAATAAAGTCTGCACACTTCATGTTGGGCTGGGTGTGTAACTTACCTAGGGTCATCAGGTCCTTGATTGTGCTGTAACTGACAGCTGTGATCTTCTCCAAGTCCCTCTCCCAAGGAGCTGTGTGTTGGGGACCTGAAGGTGGATCCACCAGGTTCAGGAGTCCCCGGAGCAGGGGGCTTTTAGCCAGGCTGGGGTGAAGGGAAGCAGAGAGGCGCTGGCTTGGTGGCCATAGGGAATCATGACAACAGCCAACACTTCCATAGCGCTCACCCTGTGTTGGGGGACACCATGCTGACTGCTCTGCAGATATTAGTTCATCAACTCTTTACAACAGCTATATGGGGTCAGTAGTATTATCCCGATTTTAAAGAAAGATGAGGGATCAGAAGCAGAGAGACACTAAGAAATTTACCCAAGCAAGAGGGGAACTTCTGGGGTGCTGGTACTCTTCTATTTCCTGATCTAAGTGCTGACTGCATGAATGTGTTTCAGGTTGTAAAAATATGTGCACTTCTATGTGTAAACTATACTTTGATTTAAAAAAAAAAGAATATTTCCCAAAAACATATCAAAAGGAGGACATAATTTCAACCCAGATGGTCTGGTTTGAGAACATGTGCAGTCAACTACTCCACTGAAATGGGCTGTTGTCCAAAAAAGTCACTGGTCCTGTCCTTTTGCAGTACTTCCTAAAAGAATTTTGAAAATGTATTTCCCCCTCACACATTTTTAGTTGACATCTGAAGTATTTCATGATAAGTTTAAATAGTCGAAGAGAACAGGACTTCCCTGGTGGCGCAGTGGTTAGGAATCGGCCTGCCAATGCAGGGGACACGGGTTCGAGCCCTGGTCCGGCAAAATCCCACATGCTGCGGAGCAACTAAGCGCGTGCGCCACAATTACTGAGCCTGTGCTCTAGAGCCTGCGAGCCACAACTACCGAGCCCGTGTGCCTAGAGTCCGTGCTCCGCAACAAGAGAAGCCACCGCAATGAGAAGCCCACACACCGCAACAAAGAGTAGCCCCCCGCTCGCTGCAACTAGAGACCCAACGCAGCCAAAAAAATGAATGAATAAATTTTTAAAATAAATAAATAAATAGTTGCAGAGGACATAATTTCCAGTGTGTTGTAAATATTGACACTTTATAAACTGTTGCATTCATATCAATCTATTTCAATCCAAATAGCAGTGATTCAGAAGCTGATATCATTCATTTTAAAAACAGGAGAGCAAGCTCTTCTTTAACATAGTTCCTTTTTCTCTGCTCATAATTCCACTCTATTCCATCCACAGTTTATCTGACATGTAATTTATTTCCATGCTTGAAAGTCTATTATTAATAACCTCATCATATCTGTTTGCAAAACACGCTCAGTGCAAATAGAGAAAGCCCGCACGCAGCAATGAAGACCCAATGCAGCCAAAAATAAATAAATAAATTTATAAAAAATAATAAAAAAAGAAATTTTTAAAGTAATTGTAACCTTACTAAGGCTTTAAGGGTTACACTTATTAGTACTAGGTTTTTCAAAACAACATAAATATCTCTTTAAATTTTTATAGAAACTAAAATTTTATTGGATATACATCTTTTACAAGAGGGAATTTTCCTCTCAATTAGTTCATGTGTGTGGATGAATATTAATTTTTTATTAGAGTAAAACAGAAGCACAGAGAAAACTTGTTCACATAAGGAAGTAGATAGTACTATAAGGGGTTTGTTATATATAACAGTGTCACTCAATTCTTTGAATTCTTTCTGAGCTGTGTTAACAATCACATTTATCATTAAAAACTGTATTTATATATATATCTAACAATTCAATCCTCCTTTAGTTTTGTTGAAAGCAAATTATTGGAAACCATTTAAATTATAAAGAGATGTTACCTAGGTTCGGACTCTTCTCCATTTCAAACTCAAGACACAGATATAGTATTTAGGGCTAGATTAGCATTTGCCTTGGGACCCTCGGTGGGGAAAGGATGGAATGGGAACTAATAAAAAGTGAGAGCCACACTGGTCGGGCTGCTGCCTGCTGAAGACCAACCCTAGAATTCAGAGCATTTCTACAATGGCCAGGATAGCGCAGGAAAGCCTGACTGAAGCTGGCCTGGCCCTGAGTACATCGGCGTGTCCAACGGTGTGTTCGCCTTGGGGCGCTGGGAGAACAACATTCCGGCGTAACGGGGGCGTTGGCATGACGGGGAATTACGGTGGTTCCCGTTTGGCGCAGGCCAGGCAGCCAGGCCGCGGAGCTCAGTGCCGCGGAATGCAGCAGGCTCTCCGGTAAGGCAGAATTTTCTTTTTCACTCGACAGAGTGGAGAAGCCGTTGGAAATAGTAGCTGCAGTGGGGAAGTCAGAGCAGGTCACACAAGACCTTTCACGCTCAGAGGTTTGACCTAGAACTTGGAGGCCTGCAAACCAGCGCGCTAGATTCTATGCACCCACGCCCCCATTCACCATCACTGCCCTGTTATCTCTCTGACTGACATCTTTGTCAGCCAATGACCTTTGGGGCTGTGAAAGCGCCTGCCCCCTGGAGTTGGGCGGGGCGAGTAATTGGAATGACAAACATTTCCACCAATAGCAAGGAGGTTTCAGAAGCCCTGGGTACAACAGCCAATGAGAAGAAGGAACCGTTCGAAAGGACGTGTCAGGCAGCCAACGGCCGGCGCCGCTGCTAGGGTGGCGTAGCTTCCGTTCCGAGTGGGCGGGGCGGTGTCTCAAGCGGAAGGTGGTTGTCGTCCGGGCCGAAGCAGGTTTGAAACTGGGGGTTGGGCCCGGCCCTTGTTGTCTGTCGCTGCGGGCCCTCTTCCGGGCTAGGCCGTCCCTGCCCGCCCCCGCCCCGCCTCCCTTCGGACCCCTGGGTTCCAGGCCAGGCTCCCTGACTGATTCGCGCCCCCGCCCTCCGCAGCCCGCTGCCGTCCCGATCCGCACTGCGGCCCCGCCGCCGCCACCATGTCCCTGCACGGCAAACGGAAGGAGATCTACAAGTATGAAGCGCCCTGGACCGTCTACGCCATGAACTGGAGCGTGCGGCCCGACAAGCGCTTTCGCCTGGCGCTGGGCAGCTTCGTGGAGGAGTACAACAACAAGGTGGGCCGGGCAGGGGCTCGGAACCCGGCTGGCGGGGAGCGGGCCCCGGGGGCGCCCTTTCCGGGCCGGAGCCCAGACCCCAGGATTCTCCCGCGGACTTGCCCTAGCGCCACGGAGCGGTTCCTCTGTGTCTGGCCTTGTGCAGACAGTTTCGCTGTCGTTATCGCATTTAATCCTTGCAGCATTCCTGGGTAGTCAGGAGTGTAGTTACCCTTATTTTACTGATGGGAAACCTGAGGCACCGTGTTGTGACTTGTCCGAGTCACACAGCTATTTCGTGACGGAAACAGGTCTCAAACCCAAGTTTACACCCCAAAGCTATGCCATTTATCACTCCTATCCCCTCCGCTCCTGCCGCATTGCTTCAATTAGGGGGCGGAAGAAGGATGAGGGAATGATGGCTGTAAAATGCTGGCGCCTCGGTGGTCGCTCCTGGCCACGCTAGATCTCTATTAGGACTGTTTACTGCGCAGGCTTCCCAGCCCCCTACACCCACCCCCAGGTACTCTTCCTGGATTCCCCCAGCCCTTTGCCGGGATTGCCATTGCTATTGCTGCCTCATATTCGTCCTCTTCAAAGAGACCTCTTTTTGGAAATCTTGGCCAATGGCTGTAATCCGCCATTGTTTTCCGAACAGAGAAGGATGATACTTGCCGTATTTTTTTCTTGGCATCTTTCGTGCTAATACAGATATGTAATCTTGAGTAGTAAGTCTTTCTGGACATCCACAATTTGAGAATCCTTCATAGAAGCACGGGTAGTAGGAGGAAGCTTTAAGCTGGAAGTGCAGCATAAATTTATTTCTGAAAGTTGTTGAATAAGCTAGTGGGAAGAATTTTCTTTCCTTTACTCCTTAATCTCTTCCATTTATTGTATTAGAGTAAACGTGATTGATAGTGATCAGAGCAACGGAGAGCTATGCCTAGCGGTGTTGAAAGCCTGTACACCTGCTTAACACCATGAACACCGTGACTTAGGAAGAATAAAGTGTGTGGATGGTGACAGGCATGGTGCAGGGAAGAAAGCCAGGTGCTCTAGGGTTGGGTCCTGTCTGGTCCACTGACCAGCTGGGGGGCACTGCACAGGTCAGTTTTATTATTTCTGACCCACAGTTTGTTGTAGGAAAGTTCTTTTTTACACATAAAGGTCCTGTAAAAAACATTTGAACATTGTAATTTTGTTTACAGTTTTTCAGGAGCACATCTGTTTCTCTAGAGTTAGGTCTTAACTATTTTGGAATCCCCTTTGAGAAAGTGATGAAAACGATGGACTTTCATTACCCAGACGTCACACATACACAATTTACAAACAAATCTCGGGGAGTATGCACTGATCTTGGAGTCCACCCATTGCCCACAGAAAGCAGAGAGTCCTGACAAGACATAGCTTTATTTTCTTTTCTCTGGTGCCTCTTTCTTCTTTATGGCCCATAGTGGATGGCAGAGCTGGGAATGGAATTCAAGGCCCTGATGTGTAAACTGAACTAGTAAAATTGAGAACATTAGAACTGTTGTTTAAGGATACATGTTTAAAAGGGGAAAAAAAGTAAAATATATCTTTCAAAGGGCTTAAATCTTTTCACACAGATAGATTTTTTTTTCCTTGCAAGTTCTTCCAGGGTCGATTTGGGTAAGCAGTAGTAGTCGCATTTATAAGAGAGGAGAAACTGAGCCACAGTTAGGCTGCTGGTGGAATCAGTGGAGTAACTGGTGTCAAACCTCTGTTGCAGGGACTCTACCCCAAAGTTTGCCCTTTCATTTAGTAACCATATGGAGCTCCTTCTTTGTGCCAGGCACACAGGCAGTGTGGTCTGATGATCCCAGTAGTAATAGATTAAGCAGTTACCTCTGTCTTAGTTCACTTGCATGATGTAGGCAGTGCTGTGTCTTGCCTACTGTTTTTGTGCCCCCACCTATCTAGGTCAGAGTTCTTAACGTGTGTGTGTGTGTGTCATGGACACCTTTGGCAGTTTGAAGCCAGTAGATCTCTGTTCATAATTCTGTTTTCAAATGCATAAAATACGTAGGATTACAAAGGAAACCAATCATACTGAGCTATAGTTATTAAAGACATTTTTTAAAAAGTGGTAATCTGTACTTTTAAATTAACTCATTAAATTACATCATCCATTATAATCATTAATCTTGAAGTAGGGATGAGGGTAAACAGCATTTCAAGATGTTCACTGTGATGTGATATGAAAAAAATCAGTGATTTTTATTGGTAACAAATCACAGATCCTGATGCCATGGTGAGTAGCTGCCTCCATTTGTAATGGAAGGAAATGATCAATTTTGGCTAGAGTTTGTGAAAATGTAAATGTGATTTTCCAACTCAAGTTCATGGACCTCAAGGTAAGAAACCCTGCTGTAGAGGATCTGTGCCTAGGGGCTGGCGGGCAGTAAATCTCACTTGAACACAGTGATTATCAGGCTCAGTTTCTGAGAAACCTGGACATGAAGGTGCCAGACTTCATATTTTAGAGGAATTTTAAAATTATTGGTTGAAATTCTCAGACCTTTGGTTCCTGTTTGCTGTCAATAGTAATTGCCAGTAGAGGACAAAATAAATTGACACAGCAAATTAACATTGATGAAAAAGCCTAGAAACGGTCATCTTTTTTTACTGTGAGACATTAAGAAAACATGATTATAATTTAAGAAAAATTTTGTGTTCATGTCATCACGTTTTCCTGTAGTAAAATTATTTGTAGTTCGGTGGAATTAAATCTCTTAGCATTTCAAGAACAACTTGACTTCCAGGTGTTCCATCATCTGAATAAATTCGGGAGTTGTAGTGGAGTAAACTAGATTCTATCAACTACACCTGGAATAAAGAGTCCTACTATTGGTAATTGTGTTTGATGTTCTTTTTTTGTGGTCTCTGCTGGGGGATAGAGCAGCACTGGTGTTGGAGAATGGTTTTCTAAATTTTAGCTTGTGTCAAAGAATCCTTGGAGGGACTTATACATTCTCAGGCTTCACTAGTTAACAGACAGCCAAGTGATTCAGACACAGGTGGTCCAGGTGGCGCTCTAAGACCATTACCCTGGAGTTACCTTGGCATCTCCTGACCAGAGACAGGAATCCTTCTTTTGGCGTCTGCATGTGCCTAAACATTGATTCCATCCCATGAAAAAAGCTCAGTTACCAGATAGCCTCTTTGAGGGAGTCTGGGTTGAGATCTCAGCCCTGCCACTTCCCAGTTTTGTGTGGCCTTAGGCAAGTTAAACTCTGTGCCTCAGTTTCCTCATCTGTAAAATGGGAGTAATAAGAAAGATTAAATGAGTTAATAATGTAATGGAGTTAGGAACTCTGCCTGGCACATAGTAAGCAATTTAGAAATGTTAGCTATTATTACTTAAACATCATCACTACTCTATCTGTAATTGAAATATAATCAAGGAGAATTTATATGGGTATTAGGTAAATTTGACTTCTGTATTTTCCAGAGAAAAATCAGGACCTTAGGTCAGAAAGGTACCTCAAAAGGTCATTATGTTCATTCCTTTGCCTTTTAAAGACCCAGGGGAAAAAATTCTCTTGGTTCCTTTCAACCAAACCCATTTTGTGGTGTAGAAGCTTCTTGTTGTTGGACTCCAAGTACTGTAATATGCTAGTTTAAGCCCATTTTCTCTTGTTCTACCTGGCTTAGACACAGTAACTCTGATATAAGAACTCTGGTATTTCTCCTGAGTTTTGACAATATCTGTCATCTTTAGACAAGTGGTATTTCCCTTGTTTTATGGGGAAAGATGGGTAGCAGTTCCTGGGCTTCTGTTCTTAGCTGCATGTTTCAGGGTTGGTTTTGAATAGAATTGACAGCGTGATTGGGATTTATTTTGCCCTAATATTTAACTAGCTGACCATTTGTGCTTTAAGATTTGGCATCTAGAAGACATTTTTTGAGGTTCTGAGGAAAGAAACCATAGGTATACCTGATGCTTTTTGAAGAATACTGGTAGTGAATCTGAGTAAGACTACCTTGTACTTGAAATGCACATGGGATGAATGCTTGCCTTGTCAGCCTGTGTTGATTCCTATGAGATCTTTAATGCAGAATTACTTTATCTATTTGGCACATAATGATTTTGACCCTGGCATATAAGTTTTCATTTCTCAGTATTTCTGTCAGCCTTTCAGGATTCTCATTCATTTGTTCATTAATTCAACAAATATTTATTTGTTGTGTTTTAGGCACAGTGATAATACTTGGTAACCTTTTGTATCCTTTCTTAGCAGATTTGAGATTGGTAGCAATAAAGAGAAAGTGTTTTAGTACACATAAGTGTTTTTGATAGATATTTAAAATTTTGCAGTGCTCCATCAGTCCTTGCCAAGACTGTCAGCAGGGGAATTTAAAGTATAAAACTCTTCTGGTTTTAACTTCCTCCTTTCTTTTTTCTAGACAGTGAGGGGACTAATTCTTCCATGAGACCACTGAATAAAACTTCTGCTGCTATATTGTTTTTTGCCCTAACCTGGTTCACACAGACTTGCTGGAGATGCTGTGATTTGAACAAGGAGTGAGTCTGTGTTCTGTAGGTCGTCTGGCCTGCCTGGGGCTGTGATGCCAGAGCTGATTGATTAGCCTCTGAGCCAGGAGCCGAAGGGGTGCCGTGCCAGAGTGCATCTCAAAGTTTGACAAGGCAGGACCTCTCTGCAGATGCTGATCAACGATAATCAGTCAGGAACAGGCTTGAAAGGAGGACAAATGGAAAAGACCAAGAAAAGCTGGTTTATTCTGTCAGAATTTTGCCTTAGCTGATTTTGGTTATATTAACAATTGTGGGGAAATGTTCCACTGTCAAGAGTGGTATTACTGGTTTAGATAACTTGGGGTTTTTTTTTATTAATTACATATATGTACACACATATTCACATGCATTCACCTTCATGTTCTGGTACTAGCACTGCACGTAGTTAAAGAGGGATACACAGTTCCCTCCTTCAAGGAGCATAGTAACAAGATAAACACAGCAGCTTTTAAATTTTTAAAAAATGTAAGGTATGAGTAATGTGAATAGTAATTTATGTTGTTCATGAAAGTAATTGAAAGTGAAGCTGTGGTCATGCCTCCAAGGAATAAATATTTTATGTTTTATATCTGCTCCTTAGGAGATATCTGACATAGTAATATCCACAGTTTAAAAATAAGTCAAAATGATCTTGTTTCACAGTCTTTTCTTTTTAGGGGGCATTTGTTTCATATGTTGGGGTAAAGCATTGTGAAGCAATAGTTGCAGAAAGGCAGTGGAGGTGGGAGATAGAAGAAGTTTAGCAGGAGGACAGGGAAGACTATGGAGGAAAGAAAAGGCAGGGGGTAACCTAAGTGTTGACAAGATGATTGAAGTCATACTTTTTCCTTACGCTCCCACAATAAGTGAGGAAGGACGGCAGTATAATGAAGATCAAATGGGTATAGGAAGATGCTGAGAAAGGATGTCTGTGGCTGCAGGTTCAAACTCAGAAGAGCACAGTTCTCCAGGATAGGATGTTGATGGGCAAAATCAACAGTCCTTTGTTTGGGACAGTGAGAAGAGGGTGCGCAGCTGGCAGCAGGAGCTTCTCTAGACCCCACTCGACACCTTGGATGAGAGGGAAGCTAAGTTGTACAAGGAGACACAGAGACATGCCATCATCTCTAGAAGCACTAGATGAGGCAGGTTGGAAGAGATTGAATTGTGAGCAGCTTGACAGCTCCTCATCTCTGTTGGCTGAGAAGATGCAGAAGCCTCATGTGTTTATGCTAACTTGGAACATGGCCCTGACCTCTCTCCCATGGGAACTTCCTTCAGATCATCTAGAAAGAACTTGCCTCATTCAGGAACCAGCATAGTAGCAATAGAGAGATACTATAAGAAAGGAGGGGGGAAAAATGGGAAACAAATGGAAGGTAAAGTGTCTACACTAGAAAAATGTTTTCACCTTAGTTGAAAATTAATGGCCAGTCCTGCCACCATGAATTCAAAGAACTTAAGAAAATAAAGAACTCCAGGCAGAGATACAGGAGATCAGGTAAAATAAGGCATAGTGACAAGAGAAAATGGGACCACCAGCAGGTACAGCCCAGCAAAAGAGTGGAAGAGAAAACAAAAATTATCACAGACCTAAAAGCCACATTAGAAAGAGAATTAAAATGAATACAGACTGCTGAAAACAGTGAAAGATAGGGAAGACAGATTGAGAAAATGAAGTGGAAATGAACAATTAGAAAGACTATAATAGATGCAGAAAATAAAGAATGTCTAACTTAGGTATAATTGGTGTCTCTGAAGAAGACCAAAGAAATGAAACACAAAAACTCAAATATGTCGTTAAAGAAGACTTTATAGAATAAAGGTTTGAAGTAATGAGTTCAAACTGTACCTCAAGAGAAATGGACACAAAACAATTGGCACTGAAAACTTCCCTAGGAAAGTGTCTACATTTTAAGGGTGAAGAAAGAACCTTTGGACATCCAGGCAAAATGATCACATCCTCTTGAAGAGGGGAAGGAGAAGTCAGGCTAGCCACAGTTGATGATAGAAGGCATGGAGCAATGTCTACAAATCTGCAACTATTACAGATTGTGCTACTATGAATACCTGAAAATATACTTGAGTATATAAGATTTATATGGGGAATAGAATGCACTTTTTAAAAAGATAATTTATAAAAATTGACCATGTATTAAGAAAAAAAATTTTCTTAAGGGAAATCAGCTGATTGGTAAAAATAATACATATCAAAACTTATGGGAAGATGAGGAAGCTGAGGCCCAGATGTGCTAAGTAACTCCCCAAAGTGACATAGAAGGTAAATGTGAGGCCAGAACTGGAATACTATTTGTCTCCAGAGTCTTAAAAATAAATGTATACTGATGTCCAAAAAAATAAAAGGGAAAAAATGTTTTGAAAACAGGGGAACACTTGCCTACCAGATCAGAGTAAACATACTGGAATTGGTATAGTTACAGCCAATACCACATATAGTTGGTGCAATCACACAGAACGTTCCAAAGCAGATCTAAGTATATATAGAAATGTAGTTAGTGATAAGATAGAACTTTAACTCACTGGGGAAAAAAATAAATTGTATGGCAGAAAAATTGAGAGCCCCCTAATTCACGTCATATATGAAAATCAATTCCAGATCAAATAAAGAACAGTCCCACAAACATAGTAAAAGAAAATTGACTATGAAATTTGTGCTGGGGCAGTGGAGGGTGCCCAGAGAAGGTGATCTTTAAGCCAGTCATTAAATCCAGAGTCAACTAAGGAAAAGATTGACAGGCTATAGTGCAGTTGACCCTTGAACAGTACAGGTTTAAACTGCACAGGTCCACTTATAAGTGGATATTTTTCAATTAAGTACTACACAGCGTCCATGGTTGGTTGAATCCAAAGATGCAGAGAACTCAGATACTAAATTATACGTGCAGTAAACCCCCACCTTGTGCAAGGGTCAGCTGTACATACAAATAAAACATTTCTATGTGAAAAGATATCCTGTGGACAAAAAAGACAGATGATAGGACAAGGAAAAATATTTTCAAAACATGACAGCCAGTAGGAGCTAATTTACTTAGTGTGATAGAAAAATGAACAAAGAGTATAAATAGCCAGTTTGTAGAAGAGAAAATGCAAGTGATCAATAAATAGGAAAAGATATTCAACCTCAGGTAGTTAAGGGAAATGAGAGTTGGCCCTGTGATGTTACTTTTCCCTTTCAAATTTATAAAAATTAAGTTACTGCTTCTAGTGTTGCTGATAGTATGGGGAAGTCATAACCTTTGTGATCCTGGGCAAGATACTTAACATCTCTTTTACTCCATCTCTTAGGAAGGTGGGAAGAATAATAGTACCTACCTCATGGAGATGTTGAGAGGATTAAATGAGGTATTGCATGTAAAGCAGTAAGTGTAATGCTTATACTTGGTCCATTATAAGCACTCATATTAAAAATTATTATTCAGAAGTAAAAATAATAAACAAATATGCTCACCTTCAGTAGTAAAATGACATTTTTCATCTCTCAGATTAACAAAAATGTTAAAGATTATTTTCAGTGTTTTCAAAGGTATGGGGAAATTGGCACTCATATACTATTAATGAAAGTGTAAATAGAAGCAACCTTTTCAAAGGCTGCTGGACGGAATCTGTGATTTTTTTTTTTTTTTAGCTTAAAACAACACACATTTATTATCTCATAGTTCCTGTGTTATTAACATCTAAAATGTGATGCAGCAGTTACACTTTTAGCAATCTGACCGATAAAAGCCTTTACACATATATGTACAGAGTATTGTTTATAATAGCAAAACAATGGGCTATAACCACAGTAACTATGAATAGTTAAATTATGGTGTGCTTACCACAGTCTGCTGTGGAAGAATGAGGTAGAGCCATTCGTACGGACGTGAGATCTTCCAAGATGTTGTTAAAAGCAAGTTACAGAATACATTTTATGGTCCAAACCTGTCTGGGTTTTTTTTGTTGTTTTGTTTGGAAAAACCATTTGGAAAGTAGTTCATATCAAACTGGTTTGAGAGTCACTAAGTAGAATTGAGGGTGAAGTTAATGGGAGACTTTACCACTTCATTCTGTATTATGTGAATATTCAAGAGAACTTACATGCTCTTTCATTAAATTTTTAACATCTGCGTATATGAACAACAGTTGAACAACAGTGAAAGCAAAGTATTGTTCCTTTCAGTACTTGGTTGGCAATTTGGAGCAGAAGAGCTAAAGCGAGTTAGGCCAAGGATGAAACACGAGTCTGTGCAAACACATGAATTCTTTGGGAAGATCAGGAAAGATCCCAGCCATTTCCTGGCTTCTTCCCTAGGTTAGGTACTGTTGTGCAGAGGTTGTCAAACCTTGCTGAATCAGATCACCAGGGAGGGTCTTAAGAATATAGACTCCTGGGCCCCACTTGACACTTGTTGAATCAGAATCTTGGGCTAGCGGTGGGGAGCCCAGGAATGTGTAAAGCACTCTTGGTAAATCTGGTTGCCAGATTTGAAAACCATTGCTGTTGGCAGTACAAGCAGGAGTGAGATACAGGCCCTGTTTTTAAGGCATTTACTAAGAGAAATAGCATAAGACAGTCATGCAAGTGCTTTCATGAGGCAGTGTGGGATTAGTCACCAAATGGATGGAATAGATAAGTACTGAGAGACCACTGTGCTAGGAAGACTGCAGATGGTTTATGAAGGAGGTGAGGTGTGAGAATATTAAAAGCTCATACACTGAGGAAGGCATCATACTGAACAGTTCACAAACAAAAGGTGTTACATACAACTCTGTGAGGTGTAGGTACTGTGAATATCCTCACTTTACAGATTGGAAACAGGTTTAGCAAAGTTAAGTAACACGTCCAAGGTCCTACAACTAGCAAGTGGTAAGTAAGGAGGCCTGGGAGGCTGATGCCGCTGTTCTTTATTAATACTGGGCAGGATTTGGATCGACGGAAGGAGGTATGAGGATTTATAAATGAGGGCAGCGTAAGGAGAGGGATGGGCCGCAATGCCTAGATGAATGCAAGCGGAAGGTAAGGTAGGCTAGGGAGAGCCTTGAATGCCTGCTTAAGCGCATCCTAAGTGGCACGTGCTCGCGGGAGCTGATATTTTGAGGTTTGCAGAGAAGCCTCCAGTGGCTGGAAAGCAACTTTTAGCAGTAGCAGCATTTTCCCCTTCTAGTTTAGCCTTACCTGCATGGTTAGAAAGAGGGATTTTGTGCTTGCTGCCACATCCCCAGCACTTAGAACAGGGCTTGGCACCTAATAGCCACTCGGTAAATATTTGAATAAATAGATGAGTGCAATATCTGGCTCAGAATCTATATGAGAGGTTTATGCTTTATTCTGCCCAGTGAGCCACAAAATTTACCTTCTCATCTATTTTCTCCTCCCTCCCCCACCAAGCCTGATGCCAATTTTCCCTGTTCCATCTAGAATCTTCCTTTACGTTTTGTTTTCTGCCAAGGTCAGAATGTCAACTTTTTAATTCCATAAGAACTGTTCATTCTGTCAGAATCCCTCTTGTGGCCATCTCAGGTTATCCCTTGCCATTCGCACTACCGGTCACCACAGGCCCTTAACCTTTCCCACCTGTTCCCCTGTGGGTCTCCAGGCTGAGCTCCCCGCCTCCAGCCTCTTCCTGGATCCAGTCAGTCCTGCCCAGCATTTCCAGGCCCCATACTCATGCCTCCAGGGCCTCATAGTCCTACCGCTGCCTCTCAGACGCCTTCACGGGGGAAAGCCCACCTCTGTCCTCAGTTTGCTGTCAGGGCTCTCGAGCCTGCCCTAGGCACGTTTCCCCAGCCTCCTCTGCGGGGCTCTCCCAGATGGTTCCTCTTGCTGCCCGCCAAGTGGCTCATCTAGTTAGTAACTCAGCCCCACCTGCTGGGGACGCCTTCCGTTTCTGCGCCTCCTAAGAACCTTTCCATACACCTTTTTAAATTTTATTTGTTTATTTATTTTTATTTGGCTGCGCCAGGTCTTAGTTGCAGCATGCAGGATCTTCGTTGCCATGTGCGGGATCTTTCAGTTGTGGCATGCAGGCTCTTAGTTGCGGCATGTGGGATCTAGTTCCCTGACCAGGGATCGAACCCAGGCCCCCTGCATTGGGAGCACGGCATCTTAACCACTGGACCACCAGGGAAGTCCCTCCATACACCTTTGAAGACTGCTCAGATCCCAGCTCCTTTTCCTCACTTGCCTACTTTGAATTATTGCTCTTTCCTCTAAGCTGTTTGTTTATATCTGTGTTATAAATAAGCAACTAATCGTGTATTACCTTGTGACATCACTTTTATTGCTGTCTTAGGGCAGTGTTGTGTTTTAGGGCAGTGGGTTTTTTTCTCCTTTTATGTTTTCATACATTATCTCCCTCAGTCTGTAGGTGCTCCATAAAAATGAATATTTAGGTTTAGTCATCATATGGATTTTTAAGTCAGATATGGATGGAAAGATCTGCAAATATACATAGAAAAATTCTTAGGAATCTACAAAAAAGCTACTAAAACTAATAAAGTTACAGGATCCAAGATTAATAGGCAAAAATCGTGTTTTTATATAGTAGCAATAAACAATTGGAAATAGAATTTTAAAAACCATTCCACTTATAATAGCATAAAAATACTTAGGAATAAAGTTAGTAAAAGAAAAGGAGGACTTGTACATTGGAAACGTCAAGATACTGCTGAGAGAAATTAAAGGAAACCTAAATAAGTGGAGAAATAGGTTCTGTTTGTGAGTTAGAAGACCCAATACCGTTAAGACAGTAGTTTTTCCAGACTGATTTATAGATTCAACACAATCCCAATCAGAATCTCAACAGGTTTTTTGTAGAATTTGACAAGCTGTTTCTAAAATTTACACAGAAAAGCAAACATATAGAGTAGGTTTCAAAACCATCTTGAAAAAGAACTGCAAAGTTGGAGAACTGACACTGTCTGATTTCAGGACTTCACTTGGAAGCTGCTGTGGCAGCAGGTGTGGTCCTGATCTATGGACAGGCATATGCATCAATGGGACAGAATAGAGTCCAGAAATAGATGCACAAATACATGGTCAATTGATTCTCAACAAGGAGAAAGGAAGAAGAAAACATAGGAGAAAATATTTGTGGGCTGGAGTTGGACAAAAATTTCTTAGCTAGGACACAACAAGCATGAGCTGTTAAAGAAAAGAAATAGTAAACTGACCTCAAAATTTTAGATTTCTGTTCTTCAATAAACACTGAAAGAAAATGACAGAACAACCATAGACTGTGAGAA
This sequence comes from Balaenoptera ricei, assembly GCF_028023285.1. NCBI lineage: Eukaryota > Metazoa > Chordata > Mammalia > Artiodactyla > Balaenopteridae > Balaenoptera > Balaenoptera ricei. Next base: position 15,245,239 of record NC_082658.1, on the reverse strand, counting down.
GATACTTGCAAAACACATAACCAGGGACTTGTATCCAGACCATGTAAAGAACTCCCCAAACTCAATAAATAAAACAACCCAGTAAAAAATGAAGTGAAACTGTTTTATAAGATACTGTAACGGTGGATACATGTCATTATACATTTGTCAAAACCTATAGGTTGTACAACACAAAGAGTGAACTTTAATGTATTAGAGAACTCTCTCTACTTTCTGCCCAGTTTTTCTGTGACTCTAACAAAGTTTTTTTTTAAATTAATTAATTTTATTTATTTTTGGCTGTTTGGTCTTCGTTGCTGTGTGCGAGCTTTCTCTAGTTGCGGGGAGCAGGGGCTACTCTTCGTTGTGGTGTGCGGGCTTCTCTTGTTGCGGAGCATGGGCTTTAGGCGCGTGGGCTTCAGTAGTTGCAGCACGCGGGCTCTAGAGCGCAGGCTCAATAGTTGTGGTGCACCGGCTTAGTTGCTCTGCAGCATGTGGAATCTTCCCGGACCAGGGATCGAACCCGTGTCCCCTGCATTGGCAGGTGGATTCCCAGCCACTGCACCACCAGGGAAGCCCCTACGATTGCCTTTTTTAGGTGAGACATTCCTTTGTTGGATGTCACTAAATGTCCACAGCACTTCTAGTCGTGGGGTCATTAAAACCACGGCTGCACGTTGTCAAGTGCCTCGGCTTGTGGGGGAAGGTAACCAGCTGGGCAGATAACGCAGCTCTAGGGTGTTGGATCAAGAGGGCAGGAGTTGGAGTCAGAAAACCTGTATTCAGATTTTGTCTCTGCCTCTGACTAGCTCTGCAGTCTTCAGTGTAACTCAGCCCCTCCGAGGCTGGGTTTCCTCGTCTGAGCAGCGGGCCCGTTGGACTAGATGCCCTGTCTCCCTCAGTTCTTGCCTCTGCAGTGAAGGGTAGTACAGCGTCAGGACGGCTGTCACTGACAGGGGTCTGGTGTATTTGGTGCTGCTCCCGAGAAGCAGATGTTTACGTGGCTGGATTCTGCTGTGTTACAGGTCCAGCTTGTTGGTTTAGATGAAGAGAGTTCGGAGTTTATTTGCCGGAACACCTTCGACCATCCGTACCCCACCACAAAGCTCATGTGGATCCCTGACACAAAAGGCGTCTATCCAGACCTGCTGGCGACGAGCGGCGACTATCTCCGCGTGTGGAGGGTAAGCGGGTGCTGGACGGGCCTCCTCAGAGTCAGCTGCTCGTAGCAGCGTGGACTCTCGGAGAACAGGCCGGGGCTGGAGGCCAGATCACTGCAGCCGGGAGGACAAGTGGGAGCGGGTCTGGACCGAGCTTGTTTGGCTCAGCAGATTTCCTAGTGAGTCCAGCCAAGATTCCTTCAAGTCCTGCTGCCGGCTGCAGTCGGCCTGGAAGCTCAAGGCTCAGTGACCGTGATGTAAGCACGAGGGCCCGCCTTCTGCAGGGGTGGGGACACCGGCGGCCTCTTATTCTATGTACAGCCAGGATATTTTTGAGTAAATGAAACAAAATCCAGGCCGCTGCTTCTAGTGCAGCGTGGGAGTGGATCCTGGAGCCTCCCCTCCCCTCTGCCGAGCCGTCACCATGGCCTCTCCTGGAGCTGGAGGTGTGGCGTCCAGCCAGGCAGGGTACAGATGCTCCGGTTTGGGCAGAGTGAGAAGACCCCTCGTCTAGAAGGATTTGGGGGTGAAAGTTTGGGGAACAAAGCAGGGCAGAGGAGAAAGCTTGGAAAGAGGTAGCATTCAAGTAGTTCCCCTGGTTTTTATTACTCTATGATAAAAATGTCCCCCATTAAGACATTTAAATGTCTTAAATTTACTAAGATATCGAATAAAAGAGGCTTTACAGATTTTTTGTGAAGATAAGACTGGCTGAGTTTTTAAAAATTATTGCTCCTTCAGGTTGGTGAAACAGAGACCAGACTGGAATGTTTGCTCAACAATAACAAGAACTCGGATTTCTGTGCTCCTCTGACCTCCTTTGACTGGAACGAGGTGGACCCTTATCTTTTAGGTAAGGGAGTGAGGGAGGGTGTATTCCGGTGTGAAGAAGCAAAGATAACGTTTTCTCAGATACAACACTGGGCCAGTTTTTAACCAGGGCCCTGAGGTCCGTGCAACATCCTGAAATGGGGCCGAGTGGGGAAGAGGCTAAATATGGAATGTGGTTATTAATTCCTCCCATGGAGTTGAGCTTCCCATGTGTGCATGTCTTGTCTCTCCAGGCAGAGTCCAAGGCCCTGGGGTGAGGATGGAGTACGTGACTCTTTTGGGCTCTCCCTCCCTGTACTCAAGAAGTGTTTGCAGTGCGTTGTCTCCTGGGCTGAACAGATGAATAGGCACAAGGAGAGAAGCTGGCGTGGGAACTTCACCCCCGTCAGCCGCTGACTTGCACTGGTTGTTTCCAGGTACCTCCAGCATTGACACGACGTGTACCATATGGGGGCTGGAGACCGGGCAGGTGTTGGGGCGAGTGAATCTTGTGTCCGGCCATGTGAAGACCCAGCTGATTGCCCATGACAAAGAGGTACTGATGCTGGTGCGCAGCTGCTTTCTGTGCCTTTGGTGTGAAGTCAGGCTGTTCTCTCCTTGTTTTGCAAATGACGTGGAAAATCGTAATGCTGACGTCGTCTTGTCTAAATTGAAAATAGTAATGTGTCAGAACAGTGGAAAACAGCACTGTTATAAATGAGTGTATTTTTTTTTTTGGCTGGTGTAAACATTCTGTAGTCTGTTGTTTTTCTTTTTGTGCCAGAGATTGCTGGGTTTTAATAATGAGATCTCTTATAGACAAACTTGGACTTGATGTGATTAAAAAATAATCTTAGAGTAACACTTATCTTGAAATATATTTACTTTTTTGGGAGCAGGGAGGCAAGAAGAGGGAAAATTTCCTGGCAGACAAAACGAAATCATTAATTTTTCTCTAAACTTGTTTTATGAAATTCTAGTATGTTCACTTAATGCTTATACTTTTAATACTATTTGGAATTGAATATGGTTTATTTTGATGGTGATGTTTCTCCTGTGTTTATTGGAAGAGCCAAAGGAAGCTATCTGTAATTGTGTTAACAAAGCGTTCTTCTGAGTGACTTTGTAAAATGGTCATAAATCTTTAACTGCCAGAGCTGCTGCATGCTGGTCCTCTACCAGAAAAATTACAGGACGTTTCCTGTGGGTAGTGTTTTCTTTTCTATTGTACCCTGCACAGTGAGGATTGTTAATATCTGTACCGATAAAAAGGATGCCTTGACATTAGGTGAGAAACTTGAGGTTGTCCACAGAATGGAAAGCTGGTGACCAGATTATCATTCTTAGTGAGAGGTTGTTCTTTGGCTTTCTGTGCTCCCAACGTAAGATCTGTTACAAATCTGCCGGACTTGGCTGCCATAAGCCAAGGGGCGAAGGAAGAGTTCGTCCTGCCGAGAAGATCAGTATAAGGCGGTTCTGGGAGCCCTCTTGGCATCAAGTGGAACAGGTTGTTGCATTTTGGTTCTGTGACAGCTTAGCCTGCTGTTCTCTGTCAGGGTCCAACCCAGAAACCTAGAGCTACTTTAAATATTTAAACTGAGGGGATTTAATGAGGAGATTGCTTACACAGACGATGGTAAAGCTGAGAAGCCACACCGGAGCTGCAGTGAGGTAATGTAGACAATGGGAGCAGCGATCTCAACAGCAAACGGGCCCTGGACCAGCACCCCGGCCTCGAAGAAATGAATCTCAGGGTGGTTGTTCTGAGAGAAACATGACGCCTCCTGGCACCTTAGATTTTTCTCAGCCCACCTCTCTCTGTTGAAGTAAAGACTTGCCAGGAGGTTCTCGTTGCTACTGGGCGGATTGGTGCAGAGGAGGGTAGCATATATCTGGGAGTTGTTTCCCTCCCTTGGCTTATGATGATATACACTGGTGGAGCACAGAAGAAGAGGCAGTCAGAGCTGAGCTTTACACACTCGGCCATATTGCCTGTGGGAACCTTATTGCTTAGTGGTCCTGCCATGGTGTCCCTGTCCCTGCGAGTTACTGGGAGCCAACCTTGGGTGCACATATGGATAAACACACCCCAGGCCTAAGGTAGCTGGTCGGTGTTGGACAGAGCCTTGATCTGTCAGGCCTCCTGTGATGACCAGCCCAGTTCCCTGTTGAACCACTCCTAATTCCTACTACAGAAAGAGAAGTGTAATTTCTTCATAGTCAGCCAGAGGAAAAGGAAGTTATGAGGTTGAATAGAAACGGATGCTTGTTTGTCAGTGTCGCTTAGCAGGTAGAACCTCCAGAAGGCTGGAGTCACGGTACTGAGTGAGGGATTCCACTCATGTCTCCCCAGAAGTCAGCTGTTATTGTCCTTGGCCCCAGAAGATGGGTTTTGTTTGGCATTTTGTTTTCCTTTTTCAGATTCTCTCTCTCCGCTTGTCTGGCTCTGGCTTTGTCTATCTCTCTTTGTCCCTTTCTTTCTCTGAAGCTCTCTGTTGCTCTGTGCCTCTGTTTTCTCATAGACGTTAGCAGAGTGCAATGTTTGCAGCAAGTAATAAGTGCAGAAAACAATGATTCAAAACCTAAATTGATTCACTTATGAACACAAATCAACTAGGAGAAGAGATAGCGTGTCCTAAGACAAGAGAGCGGTATTAAGCCTCTTCGTAAGTATAGGAACACCCTGAGCCTCCCGAGATTCAAAACTGCTGTTACCTCTTTCTCGCAAATGAGTCTCAGGTCCAGGTTTCTCAGCAGAACCGTGGCTGCTTCCACCTAGCAAATCGATGATCTTGGCCTTAATGTGCTCATGGATTTGCCTCTGATCACACACAAATGAAAGCCACGAAGGCCCAGGAAATAAATGTCTCCATCTTGTAACAGGGTGGCAGGAGACAGCCACTGGCTCTGGCTTCACTGAGCGTGTCCAAGCCTACAGAATACTTGCTCAGAGCTACTTGTGCTCTGTCGGTCAGCAGGGTATGTGCTCTTTGTTTTATCACGGGAGGTGGAGGAAGAGTCCTTGGAAAGCAGGAAGTGAGAAGAAGCCCGCCAGTTTCCAGAGCAGAATGACCTTCACTCTTTGGAAAGTCACTGATATTAGCACTCTCAGGTCCCAGTCCTCACAGGCGCTGTTTGGCTTTGTTTACGTCCTTCTGGGTCATGAGCAAGGGTTTAGATGAACTAGGGATAGCAGATTTCTCTGTTACAGGAAAGGGCGGTGACGGACCTGAATCCGACTGACGCTTCTTATTCACCAACAGGTCTATGATATTGCATTTAGCCGGGCCGGGGGTGGCAGGGACATGTTTGCCTCTGTGGGTGCTGATGGCTCGGTGCGGATGTTTGACCTCCGTCATCTAGAACACAGCACCATCATTTACGAAGACCCACAGCATCACCCACTGCTTCGCCTCTGCTGGAACAAGCAGGACCCCAACTACCTAGCCACCATGGCCATGGACGGAATGGAGGTGAGAGCCCCGCTTGAGGCTAACATAGGCCCTGCCACTCAGCTCCGGCTCCGCTTACTTACTGTATCTAGAAGAGTGGTTCTCAACTGGTCGCCATTGTCTCCTCAGAGGATTTTTGGAACTATCTGGAGACATTTTTGGTTGTCCCACCTTCGGGGGTGGGAGGGGAAGGGGCGGTGCTCCTGGTGTCTGGTGGGCGGAGGTCAGGGTTGCTGCTGCACGGCCTGTGGCGCACAGGACCGCTCCGCACAGCGCAGAGTTACCGACCCGAAGTGTCAGGAGTGCTGAAACTGAGAGAACCTGATCTAGGACAAGGACCGTGTGTTAAGCACTTTTACTACTTGGAGAGTTGGAGTCGGAGCCAAGAAAAGCAGTATCTAAAGAGTAAACCAAATCATACGTGCTTATGGTGCCGAGTAAAGACACAGGCAGATTTCCCCTCTGTAGTCTGGACAGATTCTGCCAGCCTTAGTGAACAGACGTGGAAGTGGCAACTCTGTAGCCTGTTATTTGATAAAAGCAGTAAATTGTGGGTGGAGATGATGCAGTGATTAATTTTATTTTGATGAAACCAGTACCTTGGGCTGCTTACCTTTCACCTTTTGCTTCGGGGGCTGGGGGAGAGGGCTTCCACGCTGCCCAGCTGAGAGCACGCACAGAATCCTTAGCACAGGCACCTAATAGGACTTGGTGGATTATTCAAATTCGTGTTACTTACTCCGACTTCTCCCCTGCAGCCTAAAGGCCCTGAGCTGCTTATGACACAGACTAGAAACTAGCTGTGCCTTTTTGTTCTTTTTCCTCAATCCTGTAGCTACTTTGGGGACCGAGACCCTCTGTCTCTAAGAGTCTTTAAATCTACAAATGAACAAGTTAAACATTTTTTTTTTCTCTCTTGTGTAGTGCCTTGTTTTTTCTGTCACACCCTGAAGTTTCTGGGCCTCTTTCTTGTTATTTCTGCAGGTAGTGATTCTGGACGTTCGAGTTCCCTGCACGCCTGTCGCCAGGTTAAACAACCACCGAGCATGTGTCAATGGCATTGCTTGGGCCCCACATTCATCCTGCCACATCTGTACTGCAGGTAATTACTGGCAGGGGGCGATGGGGAGGGAGCGGTAAGGAGATCTTCCTCTTGTCTCCTTAGAATTGTAATCCTTACTGTATTCCAAGGATAGTTTGAGAGGTTTACACAGAGTAACTCCATTGAGAGCCTCCCTATGCTTGTGAAATTGAAGCAGTCCAGATTTCCAGATGCTATTGTACCCTCAGTGATGTCAGAGCATCTGTATGGTACTTACATCGTGTACCCGTTATAGGTTTGTGCCAACTACTGTGCGCCTCTGAAATCTAGGTCGGCACAGAGCGCTCGTCCAGGAACTTGAAGGAGGGGGCAGTCTCTCTTGGATGTAACTGACTCTTTGGGCCTGTCGCCTGGGAGATGCCGAAAGCACGTGCCCCCTGCACTGAGCTCTGGGTGCATGGAAGGGCCTGCCCAGCCTGCCCGGGTCAGTGGTGTGTGACGTGTAGTTCCCGTTTCTCCATTTGCCAGACCCAAAAGAGTACCCCTTAAAAATACGCTGGCCGTCGGTGTGCTTGTATTCTAGAAACAATACCTGCTATTAAAAATTCAACAACAACAACAAAAAAAAAATTCAACAATACAGAGATGTAAAAAAAACAGAAGGTGAACGTCGTCTTCTCTCCTTCCTTTCCCGTTTCCACTTCAGCCCCACTTTGTATAGGTGACACCTCTCACAACGGTCGGTGTGTCTCCTTCCAGACCTTTTTAGGTGGATCCATGCGTGCACATCCCTCCCATGTGAATACCTGTCCCTTTATTTTACAGACGGGATTCCACTCTAGCCCCATAATGGTCTGCTCCTTATTTTTCAGAGCCTTGGGTTTCCTTCTAGCATCCTTTCCCCTCCTCACAAAGCAGTAGCTTATCCTCCTGTCCTCGTTCATCATGGAGCCAGAGGAGCAATGTAGTTTGGTGGTTTTCTGCCATTTTAGCATGAATGCGAACGGCATGAAGCTCTTCCTGTTTGGGGCCCTCTGCTCGTGCCTGTCGGTCTCATTGTGGAGCAGTTGAGGCCCAACGCCGTCCCGCGTGCCTCATGTTGTGGCCTGACTTCTTCACCGTTGCCCGCTTTTTCCCAGGAGTGTGGCTAGGGAAGGGCAGGAGGAGAAAAAAGAAAGAAAGGAGAACAGTACCAGCCCACCCAGCAGAAGCCCACCTTTGGCTCCCAGTGGCTGCCTTTGCAGACCTGCTGCTGCCCTGGGTGCCGCACCCGCCCTGTGTCCTTCCAGCGGCAGGAGCTGGTGCTGAAGAGCGTGCTCAGTTGAGCGTCGAGGAAAAGGCACTTAGTGCTTTAGAGGTGCCGAGTGTTTAAAACAACCTCCCAGATCTCTTGATGCGGGTAGTCCTGGGAAGGGCGTCTCTCACCCGTGCCCAGGTTATGCGGCCTCTGAGGGTCTGGTTGATTCAGGAGAGAGACAGGCTTTCACGTCGGGATGGGTGATGGGACTAGGGGACACTGTGGTGTGGAAGGTCATTGCCCTTTTTTCCCCTCTCTTAAATTAAGAACTAATTATTTTGATTGTAAAAGTAACATGACCACCACGTTGCACATCACTTAGGAACTAGAGAAAAGTAAACATAACTCATAACCTTGTGGTCCTAATGGTACCACTGGTCTCATTTTGATATGTTTCTTTCCAGTCACTTTTCATGTGCTTATCTGTCTTTTTAAGGTGCTTTCCTTCTTTCTGGTATTTCCCAGGGCCCTTTTCTTGGCACATGTCGCCACAGCACTTTATCTCATTATCTGTATAACACCTCATTGATGTATAAATGTCCATAAGATGGAGGGAAACGAATCCCATTAAATAATTGAATCGTCAGAGAGGGATCTTTAATCACTCAAGTACTTTAAGTGGCTGAAAATGACATGTTTGGGGATCGTTTTTATCCCATCCCTTCTTCCTTTCCTGATGCCCGCCCCAGATGAGATGAGGTGCCCATCCAAGTCCCTTCCGCCATCCTAGCTCTGCTGTGGTGAATGGGTCAGAGACAGCGGCCTTGCTTTGTGTCCGGGCTGTGCCGCTCACTGCTGCATAGCTCTGTGGTTTGGGGCATGTGCCTTAACATTTCCTCATTTATAAAATGGGGGCTTGCAGTAAAACCTCCCTCACTGGGGTTTTGGTGAGTGAATGCTTTGTAAACTGTGATCCCCGCTCAGATGCAGGGGTCATGATCCTCACTGCCTGAGTTGTGACCTTGCCTGCTGGCTCTCTGTGTCCCTAGCGGATGACCATCAGGCTCTCATCTGGGACATCCAGCAAATGCCCCGGGCCATCGAGGACCCTATCCTGGCCTACACAGCCGAGGGAGAGATCAACAACGTGCAGTGGGCGTCGACTCAGCCCGACTGGATTGCCATCTGCTACAACAACTGCCTGGAGATACTCAGAGTGTAGTGTCGGTGGCGCCGTGCCCACGAGGCAGGGGCTTGTGTGTTTCCCGCCTCTGTCCCACCCCCAAAGTAAGAAGAAACATGTTTCCGGTGGCCAGTACGTCTTTCATTGCTTTGCACCCACTGTTGCCAGAAGCTGCTCTAGGAGTTCCCGGCCAGTCACCCCACCGCTCTCTGGGCCGGACTCAGTGCTGTGTGGCGCCTCCTCAGCCCAGGGCTGAGTTTTAAGATTTTCTCTCTTCTCCTCATCTCCGTTGGTTCCTCAATTAAAAATTTCTGTATATTTGTTTGTCAGCCGTTGTGTTAATGAGCATTGTGGGCACCGGCTCTGTTTGTATTCATCTGTCCCAGACGTCTCTGTCTGCTGCTGCCCGGGGCAGCTATCTGTCCGTGTCCATGTGAGCACTTAGGTGGGAACAAACGCCAGTTCAAAGTTATCTTTCTCTCTGTTATCAGTGTCTTTAACAAACTTCAACTTTGTATATTTTTTATCTATCAGGCTAATTTTTTTACGAAAAGAATTTTACTCCCTGGTCTCTTCCTTTGTTTCATAGCCCTCCCTGTTAGCACCTTCCTCTCTTCCCTCCCTGCCTGGATCTGGCCCCAGGCCCTTGACCCCATGAGCAGTTTGCCTTCTTGAATCACTGCCTGAGCGGAACATACCTGACCTGGAGTCCCAAACCGCCTCGGTGCTCGGAAGTCAGCCAGCTCTCACCTTGCTCAGCCTGGCTCTTCTCAAGGGCATTCTGGGCTCCGAAACAGACATGTGACTCCTTCTGTTACTCCCTGAAGTACCCCTGTCCAGCCCCCCGGGACCTCCTGGGCACATGTAGTACCCCTGTCCAGCCCCCCGGGACCTCCTGGGCACATGTAGTACCCCTGTCCAGCCCCCCGGGACCTCCTGGGCACGTGTTAGCGCTGAGCTAGCCAGGCTGATTGGGGCGCCTGACTGAGGGGAAGAGTGGCAGGAAAGCTGAGCTTAGAGCATGTTCCCAGTACCTAGTTTAAGAGTCTGTTTTTCCCTCCAGATATAAGCCCCCAGCCATTCTCTTTCATGTCTTGAATGATAGGCAAGAATGAAGTATAAGCTGAACTTCAGTATCTCTGTTTGTTTAGTTTACTGTGACTGGCAGTATATTGGCCAGTCTTTGGATAGAGTGCTCTGAGGTGAGAGAGCCCTGCTTGACAGGTGCACAATCTGAGCACCTAGCCTGAACAGGATCTCCTTTAGAGTGTGGGAGACTGTCAGCTCTTGCAAAGGATGGACCAATAGGTTGTGGTGATCCCAGGCCATCAATTATATAGAGAGCAAGAAAAGCTTCAGAGACCCAGGGTCAGCCAGTTCAGAACTCCACGAACCCCTGTCAGCCACCCTGACCCCAGTTTAGGTTCTGAGCAGTACAGGATTGTAGGCTGTGGGTGTCTGTTTCCGTTATATGAACGAGTTCCGTGGAGGGGGCTTGTGTGTGATTCCGGTGGTAGGTGAATCCTTGGGCAGGCAGAGTTGGGGACATGCTCAGAGTCAGGGCGGGGGGTGGCGGGGGGAGTTTGCCGCGCTCTGCCAAGTGCCGGAAGGTTTCTGAGACCCTCTGAGTTGAGCGTCCGAGAGTAGGAGAGAAGCAGACCTCGAGGCCAATGGTTTTGTCCAGTTCTCATCTGCTTTTGAGAAACAAAGCAGTTAGCTTTGTGCTTCTGGGCACTTAAACTCTCTTGGTTGAGTCTTCCTTTTCAGAAGCAGATGTATTTGTATCCCCAAAGTCGTAGCTCTTTGCTTTAATACACGGGGGCTTGTCCCAAAGAAAAAGCCTCTTTTTTTTAGTCAGGGTATTTCCCCTTCTCCCTTTATACTTTGTTCTGAGGCTCTCTGGCTGGCCGTCTGCTTGAGGTCATCATCTCTCCTGCACTTAAGACCAGATTTGCACTGCATCATTCGGAGATGTAAAGCGAAGAGTTCTTGGTCAGAACCCTCCTCTGCTTATTATTGTGTTTGATGGTTCCAGGGTCCTTCCCTCAAGGGTAGCAAGTCTAAATTGAATGTCACTTGCTCTAGGAGGCCATCAGTTCCTTCCTGTGGAAAAGGGTCTGAAATGGAGGTCTAGTGGTAGAGGGGGCTGGTCCTGCTGGGGCAGGGCTTAACTACACTGAGTTCTGAGTTAAGATTCCTTTCCTGATCTGCACTTCCGTGGTCTGAGTGGTGAGAAGATTTTTCCACTCTAACTTGAAAATAATCTGGAGAAAAAAAATTAGTTAATAAGAATAGGGATATATTTGGATAAAGTTGCTATTTACTGTGGAAACCAACAACTTTGAATGTTTTTTTCCCTTGCCCTGCAGACTCCCAGCCTTGTCACCCTCCTTAGGCCCTGCAGTGTGGTCTGGTCCTCTTCCTTTCAACATCCCACCTGGGCCCAGGTGAGACTACCCAGTCCCCCCAAGCAGACACAGACACACAGTAGCTGGCATGCTGGGATTGTGAAGTCCCGGCTCCCTCACCCTCCCTTTATGCCATGGGCCAGATGGCCTTATGGCTGAGGAGGGGATTTCTGTAGTCTCAGGATTTAGAAAGCCTCTTAGTCAGCCACGCTACAGGAAGCAGAGATCTGTTGTAGTTTCAAAAGCAAGTGTTTGTTTAGTTTGTTTAGGTTCTCAGATGGCCAGCCAGCGAGAATAGGTTGGGAGGCTCTGCCTCTGCTCTCCTTGAACATGAGAAGAGCCACTGCCGGGACGGCACTGGAAAGGGTGCCGCAGCACCTCTGGGCTCTGGCTCTCTGGGCGGTGGCCCATTGACATGCTCCTGGCCCCCTGAACCGCAGCCGCCTTTGTTTTCCTTGTCTGCTCTGAGGGGAGGGGGGTGCTGAATAAATGAGGCCTCAGGTTCCCCATCAGAGAGCTGGTGAATGGATCCAAGTCCTTCAAGAGCTTGAGTTGTTTACACCCAGGGGAGTCAGAAGCCTCTCTTTCCAGGGAGGAACCAGGCTGAAAGATGAGGACTTGAAGAGGGAAGATATTTGATAACCAGGTGAGAATTTCTTATCAGAACCAGGATCGGCTCTCAGAGAACTGGTTAAGAAACAGAAAACATGAAGACTCCAACAAGTTTTTGATGACAGGTGTGGCTGAAATTTTAGGAGGAGATTTAGGATGTGGGAGAAAAGCAGTGGTAACAAAGGAGAAAATATTAGAGGGCAGTAAAGGTCTGAGCTGGGGAAGCATTCAGACTGTCTGTCATGTGGCCGTGGAGTGAGACCTTGCTCTCGGCCTGTGCCAGCCTTCCTGGACTGTTCATCAGGTGCCTGTGATGCGGGGTAACTGGGGACAGGGTGACAGGGGGACCCCTTCCTGCTGCAGTTCAGCCCTAGTGTCATTTGGTGGTAGAAACTTGCAGGAGTGGGAGTCCCTCGATCATTCCAGACCATGGTTCTTCTTGGTTGTAGGTTTGTAGAGAGCAGAAGCAGAGGTTGTAAACAGTCATGCTGACTTTCCCCCCTCCCTTTTCTCTTTTCTCTTTTCTCTTCCTCTTTACCTTCCCACTCCCTTTCCACTGTAGAACTTTGTCCCTGCTGCAACCTGGGCCTTGAATTCCTAGGCTATAAGGTGTGCAGGAGCTGCAGGGTCTACCAACCATGGGAGGCCAGCCTAGTAACTTCCCTCCACCGTCCCCAGCTCCTTTGACTGCCTGACTTGGGAGAAGGGAGACCATTAAAGTAGAAGCCCCAAAGCAGCCTCTCCCCTTTCCTGTCTGTGCTCCAGGATGAGGAGGGAGGGTCATGCTTGGCACTGAAGTTGGGTTTTCCCTGGGAGGAAAGCTGAGCTGAGCAGTCACTGTGAACCCTGGGCCAGGCTCTCCAAGAATTGCCATCCCTGCACTGGCTCGGCCAGCTACTCAGTGTTGCAGAGCCTCGGCCTCTCTTCCCACCGTTGTCATTGCTGCTGGTGGTCAAAGTCAAATGTGTGGCCACATGGGGTGGGCCAGCTCCTCTCAGCCTACTTCCTGGATGTGATTTTTTAAGTATAGAAACATGCAGGTGCCTTCCCAAGAGGCTTGGACTGGTGTATCAAGCCAGAAACAGATCAGCTAATCAAAGTATAAACTCAAGAGGAAGGAGGATGCTGGCAGTCTGTGTAAGAGCTGGAAAACTTACAAGTACTGGCCTTTGGGAAAACCCAGTGAATAAGAACGTGTGATACCTGCTATTTAAAAGAATGTTCTCACCTTGGGTTGATTGTGGTAATACAGTGTGTTATGAAACTTGTGGAGCTAAAGCTTTGACTTGCTTGAGTCGAATATGGATCATTTGATGTGGTTCCTGTGTATTTGATGACCCCTCTGTCAGTGACTTTCCATCCTTCCTCCCCCGAGCGTGAATTTGTAGCATGATTGTACAAATCTCTATGTAGAGAAAATGGAGATTCCTTGTTCTCTGAAATGTTAAGCGCTAGCCAATCCATTTCTGTCCCCTTTAGCCTAGTGTGTCTGAACTTAATTTCCTGTTATATATTTAAAGTTTTCCTCTACATTATAGGTTTTGTGGCATCCCATGGTCAGGTGGAGAGGAAGCTGCCCCTTGCAGAACTGTACTGTAACCATTTTTTTAAAAAAAACATTATTTTCACAGGATTGATTATACACAGGGCTTGTAAAAAAATTTTTAACACTGTGCTGTGAAACCATGATGGTAAATCTCCATTGAAGGCTACTTCAAAGGTACCTGAAAGTGGAGTGTTATATCTATGATTTTATTTTTGCTTCCTGAGTATATTAAACCTAATTTTCACCCTTTCATTCTGTTTCAGCCTCCTGTATAAGAAGTACCGTATTTTCTGCCCATCATACTTTGTAATAAAACTTGAACATGTATAGATTGACTGAATTTCTTCTTGTGATGAGTTCAGTTCTTCCCATTCTGCCACTGTGGTCATGTTCCAGAGACACTGGCTGGGTGATTAGAACTCCACCCCAGCCCATCACACTATCTGATGGCCTAATTCATCACCTTTAACAAAATACAGACCACCTACTCTCTGCTGGGGGCCATGACCCTCAGGTTGCTCACAGTCAACCAGAAGAGACATCTACATAAAGAAGTACCGGCACTGTTGTGCAGCAATGGGTGTGTTCAGGTTTCCTGGTGGCCCTGAGGAGGAGGTGATCACCTGTGTCCGGGTGGGAGCCAGAGGGGGTCAGGGAAAACTTCACAAGACGAAGGATGCTTGAACGGGGTTTTTTTTGTTGTTTTTTTAACATTTTTATTGGAGTATAATTGCTTTACAATGGTGTGTTAGTTTCTGCTGTATAACAAAGTGAATCAGCTATACACATACATATATCCCCATATCCCCTCCCTCTTGCGTCTCCCTCCCACCCTCCCTATCCCACCCCTCTAGGTGGTCACAAAGCACCGAGCTGATCTCCCTGTGCTATGCGGCTGCTTCCCACTAGCTATCTATTTTACATTTGGTAGTATATACATGTCCATGCCACTCTCTCACTTCGTCCCAGCTTACCCTTCCCCCTCCTGTGTCCTCAAGTCCATTCTCTACGTCTGCGTCTTTATTCCTGTCCTGCCCCTAGGTTCTTCAGAACCTTTTTTTTTTTTTTCTTTTTTAGATTCCATATATATGTGTTAGCATACGGTATTTGCTTTTCTCTTTCTGACTTACTTCACTCTGTATGACAGACTCTAGGTCCATCCACCTCACTACAAATAACTCAGTTTCGTTTCTTTTTATGGCTGAGTAATAAATATTCCATTGTATATATGTGCCACATCTTCTTTATCCATTCACCTGTCGGTGGACACTTAGGTTGCTTCCATGTCCTGGCTATTGTAAATAGAGCTGCAATGAACATTGTGGTACATGACTCTTTTTGAATTATGGTTTTCTCAGGGTATATGCCCAGTAGTGGGATTGCTGGGTTGTATGGTAGTTCTATTTTTAGTTTTTTAAGGAACCTCCATACTGTTCTCCATAGTGGCTGTATCAATTTACATTCCCACCAACAGAGCAAGAGGGTTCCCTTTTCTCCACACCCTCTCCGGCATTTGTTGTTTGTACATTTTCTGATGATGCCCATTCTAACTGGTGTGAGGCGATACCTCATTGTAGTTTTGATTTGCATTTCTCTAATGATTAGTGATGTTGAGCAGCTTTTCATGTGCTTCTTGGCCATCTTTGTGTCGTCTTTGGAGAAATGTCTATTTAGGTCTTCTGCCCATTTTTTGATTGGGTTGTTTGTTTTTTTAATGTTGAGCTGCATGAGCTGTTTATATATTTTGGAGATTAATCCTTTGTCCGTTGATTCGTTTGCAAATATTTTCTCCCATTCTGAGCATTGTCTTTTCGTCTTGTTTGTAGTTTCCTTTGCTGTGCAAAAGCCTTTAAGTTTCATTAGGTCCCATTTGTTTATTTTTGTTTTTATTTCGCTTTCTCTAGGAGGTGGGTCAAAAAGGATCTTGCTGTGACTTATGTCATAGAGTGTTCTGCCTATGTTTTCCTCTAAAGAGTTCTATAGCGTCTGGCCTTACATTTAGGTCTTTAATCCATTTTGAGTTTATTTTTGTATATGGTGTTAGGGAGTGTTCTAATTTCATTCTTTTACATGTAGCTGTCCAGTTTTCCCAGCACCACTTATTGAAGAGGCTGTCTTTTCTCCATTGTATATTCTTGCCTCCTTTATCAAAAATAAGGTGACCATATGTGCGTGGGTTTTATCTCTGGGCTTTCTATCGTGTTCCATTGATCTATATTTCTGTTTTTGTGCCAGTACCATACTGTCTTGATGACTGTAGCTTTATAGTGTATGAACTGGGTTTTGAAGGCTGAGTTGGAGTTTTCTAGGAGTAAAGAAAGACATTTAAGGCAGAGAGAACATCTATGTATAAATCTATAGAGGCAAGAAGAATATGGTTCTATTCAGAGAATGATAAGGTGATGTGGGGTTTTGTATGGGGAGTGGTGGGAAGTGGGTCTAGAGAGGAGAGCAGGAGCAGGTGGTCTTGTGCTTTGTAGAAAGTTTAGACCTTACTCCTGTACGAGACTTTGGAAAATTTACACAGAGGGAAGTCATGCTCAGTTCTGCATTTTAGGAGGCAGTGAAGAAAATGCCTCTGAGTGGGGGTGAGACAAGGAGTCACCTCACCTATTAAAATAGTCAACATAAGAAAAAGCAAAAGCCTGAACTAAGGCAGGAGCAGCAGGGAAGGAGAGGGCAGGGCACAACTGAAGAGATTTAAGGGACAGACTAATCAGGATTCAGTAATCTATTGGCTGTGAAGGCTGACCAAGAAATGATAACTCCCACGTCCCCTGGGTGAGGACATCTGGCTCTGATGGCTGACTAGAATTTCCAAGTCCAAGCTGGTTTCCCGAGCCTGTACCCCAATGTGATAGGATGGAGGAGTTCTATCCCACTGCTATTCAAATGCTGTTAGTCCTTGATGAATTCTCCCTCTGTTTATTTTTATTTTCATTCTGTGCTCTTGTTGAGCCATTTCAAGGGAAAAGAAGAAAGAAATTTTGATTGGTTCAGTGAGCCAGTATTTAGTAAGTGCTTTCCACTTTAGTCACGTCATTCAACCTAACTGCAAGGAATGTATTTTTCCTGTGTGCCTAGGAAGAGGAAATAAAGTAATGTCTCCACCACACCATGAAATTAGCAAGAGTATCTGGAATAGTAACGAGTG
This sequence comes from Balaenoptera ricei, assembly GCF_028023285.1. Classification (NCBI taxonomy): domain Eukaryota; kingdom Metazoa; phylum Chordata; class Mammalia; order Artiodactyla; family Balaenopteridae; genus Balaenoptera; species Balaenoptera ricei. The sequence continues at coordinate 15,228,656 of NC_082658.1, read as the reverse complement.
TGGTTCTATTCATTGAGAGCCGTTAGTACTAGACGACACCTGTTCAAACCTAGTAGAATGATGCCTTCAGCCAGTCTTTAGAATCCAAGGTTCATTGTAAGTTAAAAATTTCAGGGACTTCCCTTGTGGTGCAGTGGTTGAGAATCCGCCTGCCAATGCAGGGGGCACGGGTTCGAGCCCTGGTCCTGGTAGATCCCTCATGCCGTGGAGCAACTAAGCCCCTGTGCCTAAACTACTGAGCCTGTGCTCTAGAACCCGTGCTCTGCAACAAGAGAAGCCACTGCAATGAGAAGCCCGCGCACTGCAATGAAGAGTAGCCCCTGCTCACAGCAACTAGAGAAAACCCGTGCGCAGCAGCGAGACCCAAAGCAGCCAAAAAAAACAACAACAAAAAATTTCAATGATCTTGACAGCCAGGTCTCTAGAGACGGTTCAGTCACCTATGAATTCATTTTGAGACATGAATATTAGCTCAGACTGAGAAAGTAAAAATCTGCCCTGCCATTCATCACAGATAAACGGACACAGATAAAACCAGCTGCAAAGTTAACAGGAAACAATATTTCTCCCAAGCACACACTGCAACTTATCAGATAATAATTCCCTTCTCTGGGTGACTTTTAAAAATTCACTAAGAAACTGTTCTCTAAAATCAGACTGGGAATTCCCTGGTGGTCCAGCGATGAGTCAATGCTTCCACTGCAGGGTTCAATCCCTGGTCGAGGAACTAAGATCCCGCGTGCCACGTGGTGTGGCCAAAAATAAATAAATAAATAAAATAAAATCACAGACTGTTGGAAAGTTTCCTGTTTGAAATTATGTCAGTGAGAATGAAGTCTTACAGTCTTGCTTGGAGAATCTAAGTTGCTTTGACAGAAAAGCAGCCTTGATGTCCAACCCAGGTGTAGAACTTCAGAGCAGGGCTTTCTGAACACAACATTCCACATTTAACATTGTAGTTTTCAAGGAAATTGAACCTTGGGCCCACTTTGCAGTCCAGAGCTGATGTTGACCCTCTTTTCATACAGCTCTGTATTCCTCTGAGTATATCAAACTCTGTTTCATTGAAATTTCACCTAACCTCCACTCATTCCCGTAATTCTATAATAGCGATCTTTTCCTTTAGTGAGACACTCCACCATCCCTCTGGTGTGCAGTTTGCCTTGTTGCAGTGAGTTGATAGCCTGACATTGTTGGACTACAGGTTTGCCCAGGTAGGTTTAGGCTGATTGGACCAGGACTATCTCAAACTTTGTTTTGGCCTCTACTCTTATTCATAATTATAAATTTCCTTCATTTGCTTTTTGCTACTTGAAGTAACATTTATGTTAAGCTATATTCTTATTTATTATTGTTATTTTTAATTTGTTTTTTTTTTTTTTTTAATTTTTGGCTGTGTTGGGTCTTCATTGCTGCGCGCGGGCTTTCTCTAGCTGCGGCGAGTCGGGGCTACTCTTCGTTGCGGTGCGCGGGCTTCTCATCGCGGTGGCTTCTCTTGTTATGGAGCACGGGCTCTAGGCACGTGGGCTTCAGTAGTTGTGGCACGTGGGCTCAGTAGTTGTGGCTCGCCGGCTTAGTTGCTCCGCAGCATGTGGGATTTTCCCTGACCAGGGCTCGAACCCCTCTCCCCTGCATTGGCAGGCAGATTCTTAACCACTGCGCCACCAGGGAAGCCCCTAAGCTATATTTTTAAATTACAAAAAGTAATACTCTATATGAACAGCTAGCAAGCACATGAAAAGATGATCAACATCATTAGTCATTTGGGAAATAGAAATCAAAACCACAATGAGAAAAAACAAACAAACAAAACCACAATGAAATACCACTTCATACACACTAGGATGACAACAGCTAGAGTCAAAAAGAGATGATAACAAGTTTTGGCAAGGATGTGGAGAAATTGGAACCCTCACACATTACTGGTAGGGGTGTAAACAATGCAACCATTTTGGAAAACACTGGCAGTTCCTCAAAAGATCAAATAGAGTTACTGTATGACTCACCAATTCCACTCCTAGGCATATACCCAAGAGAAATGAAACTATATGTCTACGCAAAAACCTGTATGTGAACGTTCATGACAGCATTATTCAGAATGGTCAAAAGGTGGAAAAAACCCAAATGTCCATCGACTGATGAATGGATAAATAAAAAGTGGTATATTCATGCAATGGAACATTAGTTAACAACATGGATGAACCCTGAAAACATTATGCTAAATGAAAGAAGCCAGTTGAAAGAACCACATACTGTATGATTCCATTCATATGAAATGTCCAGAATAGGTAAACCCATAGAGACAGAAGTAAATTGGTGGTTGCCTAGGACTGGGGGAACTGGGGAAAATGGGGAGTAACTGCTAATGGGTACTTCCTTTTGCGAGTGATGAAAATGTAAAATTTTGGTGATGGCTGCACAAATCTGAATATACTAAAAAACACTGTACACTTTAAACTAGTGATTTGTATGATATTTAAATTACATGTCAGTAAAGTTTTTGTTAAAAAAAAAAAAAAAAGCTGTACTGGGCACAGGAGTACAGTCCTGCTCTCAAAGAATTTAATATCATGGCAGAGACAAACATTTTGATATTAAAAAAGTAAGTGTTAAGGTACAGACATGTATGAAGGGTTATGTGAACACACAGAATAGGGCATCTGAACCCAAACGGAGAATTTGGAGATGTTTTCCTCTGGTGGGAAATGATGCCTGAGCTGAATATTGAAGGAAGAACAAAAATTAGCCAGAAGTGAGGTAGAACAGCAAAGACACAGGTTTGTGCTTAATACAAGAATTGGGAGAAGCAGTAGGAGCAATCTGTTGTTTCTACATAATCTGCAAAGTACAAGGAGGAGAGTGCCCAGCCCAAGTAGTTTCGATAATAAAAAATAATAAATTAACAATTCATAAGTGCACTATTAGTTACAGCTAAAAACTCAAAGAAGGACTCTTAGGACGGCTTTAACCAAGGAGGGGACAGCTGAACTGGGTCTTGAAGCATGATGAAGATTTTATCACCGAGACAGTGAAGTTCACTCCAAGCAGATAGGGGCAAAGAGGTGATAAAGAACTTGTATTCAGAGTACAGTGAGTATAATTCCCTCCAACTGGACTGTAGTGTCAGGACATGAGACCAGAAAAATGAGTACATCTGAGATTAGGAAGGTTCTTACATAATAATAACTAAAAAATAACATAAAACCTATGCCTGTGTATTTTATCCGTTATCCCATTTAATCATAGCAAGGCCATTCTACAGGTAAGAAAACTGAAATATAGGAAAGTAAAGGAACTTGCCCAAGGTTACACTAGTAAGTGTAACAACCGGGGTTTGAACCCACCAGTTCAGACCAGAGGCCACAAACTTAACCTGCTCTCTATCTAACACACCAAGTTTTTGGATTTAATCTCACCAACATGGGGAGCCACTGGAAAGTTGTTCACAGTTGCTTTGTTTCTTCTATACCTTCTCCTCCTAATGCCATCGGTTTTCTCTTCTGGGAGAGCAGAGGGAAAATGCAGAGGGGAATTAGGCTCCAGGAAATTCTTCTGATCATTCTCCCCCTCCAGGATGGCAAGCGTCTCTTGCATTTAGGGACTTCATCACTATGATCGCTGCTGCTATTTACATAAGATTTTATTACTTTAAAGCTCCAAGAGCTTTTTTCAACCCTCTTTTTTTTTTTTTTTTTTTTTTTTTTAAGTTTTTTGTTTTTTTTTTTTGTTTGTTTTTAAATGCACTTTTTTTTTTTTTTTTAAAGAAATTCACGTTCTTTTATTTATTTATTTATTTATGACTGTGTTGAGTCTTCGTTTGTGTGCGAGGGCTTTCTCTAGTTGCAGCAAGTGGGGACCACTCTTCATCGCGGTGCGCGGGCCTCTCACCATCGCGGCCTCTCTTGTTACGGAGCACAGGCTCCAGACGCGCAGGCTCAGTAATTGTGGCTCACGGGCCCAGTTGCTCCGTGGCATGTGGGATCTCCCCAGACCAGGGCTCGAACCCGTGTCCCCTGCATTGGCAGGCAGATTCTCAACCACTGTGCCACCAGGGAAGCCCCTCAACCCTCTTATGTTGGTAAAGCAAGTAGGAGCATCCTTATTCACAGATATCGAAGAGGAAGTTCAGAGAGACTAAATGATTGGATAAATCACGTCTCTGGGCGGCGATTTCCCTACCTTAAAGTGAAGTGATTGAACTACCTATTTCTTTGCAACAACAAAACATTTATCATTCTAGGCCTGCTTAGAATTGCGAAGTCATTCTGAAGCAAAATCAGTTTCATAACTCAGATATATCTCTACTAGATCATTGTGGGAAGTAAAAGTCCGGCGCTCCCCAGGCAACCAGGACGGATTGAGCACAGGGTTGCCCCACCTCCGCCCAGGCTCTGCGCAGCTGCAACGGAAAAGCAAGTACCACGCGACGGAACGGCTTTTGTGGGCGGTGGGGACGCGTTTTTGGAACGGACCGGGAAAAGGAAGTGTGCTACACCACTGAATGTAGCCACTCCCGGCTGCCGCGGGGAAGGTGCGGCGTACTTCGTGTTCCGGCTGCCCGGGGTGGGCCTGAGCCTTTGGCTCTCCAGTGACGGGTGGAGGAGGCTGCAGGCTCTGGACCTGCTTGTTTCGGTGGCGGACTCGGCGGACTGACCTCGGCCGCTGCTCTTGCTGACCTTGGCCCAGGGTCGGAGCCGATGGCGGCTTGGGCCGCTGTCACCTTGAGCAGGGCCGTTGCCCAGTGCTTGTGGGCGCGAGGCCCCGGCGTCCGGGTGGCTCTTCCGAGCTTCCCCCCGGCCTTCCAGCCTGAGCCCCCAGGCTGTAGCCCCTGTGGGGGCCGGACGCTGCACCTCACGGCAGAAGTCCTCGCCGGGCACAACAAGTGGTCCAAAGTCCGGCACATCAAGGGTCCCAAGGACACCGAAAGGAGTCGCATCTTCTCCAAGCTCAGTTTGAGCATTCGCCTAGCGGTTAAAGGTGAGAACTTGACGGTCACCCACCGGTGGTAGCCACTTGCCCTCACTATGCCCACGGCTTTGCTTGCCTCCTAGAGTTGGGCCAGGCCCACCCCGATCCTCGGCCTTTCATTCAGAGCGAATTGAAACCTTCTTTTCCAAAATACTTACCCAGATCTCATTCAAACACTGGATAAAGTGTCCTAAACGAACCGAGATCTAAGTGCTGACTTGTCGCTCTTTTGGCTGATGGGGGTAGGAGGCGGAAATCACTTTTTTCTCTCATGTCATAATGAGATATCTCTGCTTACTCTTTTCTATCTCAGAAGGAGGCCCCAACCCCGAGTTCAATAGCAACCTGGCCAGCATCTTAGAGGTGTGTCGCAGCAAGCACATGCCCAAGGCGACAATTGAGGCAGCACTGAAAATGGAGGTGTGTCCTCAGTTTAACTTTCTTGTTTTTTATTTATTTTTATATTTTTTATTTTTGGCTGTGTTGAGTCTTAGTTTCTGTGCGAGGGCTTTCTCTAGTTGCGGCGAGCGGGGGCCACTCTTCATCGTGGTGCGCGGGCCTCTCACTATCGCGGCCTCTCTTGTTGCGGAGCACGGGCTCCAGACGCCCAGGCTCAGTAGTTGTGGCTCACGGGCCTAGTTGCTCTGCGGCACGTGGGATTTTCCCAGACCAGGGCTCGAACCCGTGTCCCCTGCATTGGCAGGCAGATTCTCAACCACTGCGCCACCAGGGAAGCCCAACTTTCTTGTTTTTGATCACAGCCCCTACAGGGCACATGTCTGGAAGGCCACCACACACTCTTTAAATTATCAGAGAAGGGTAGTGATGTTGTTGACACCCTCAACCCAGAGCCTTCTGGTGACTCTTCTCTCGGCCATTGGTTATGGGAGCACAGTCAGGAATAGGATATATAGACAGTGTATAGAACTATATAGCCTAGGACTGCTGAGCTGAGTTTTGAGGAGATGGGGTAAAAAGAAGGGGCACAGTATAGGGAAAGCCCTGGTGTTAGTTTGAGGAAGGGTTTGTTTTTCTGATATTTATGCCTTAAAGGAGAAAAGCCAGTAGAAAGAGAGAGGGTGCAGATGATAGTGATAGTGGGAGGGGCTGGGATGTAGAGGCTAGGTGTGGGAATTGTCTTCAAGCCCAGCTGAGTGGACATCTCTTCTCTAGGACAAGCGGGAAGGATCTGAGGAAGTAGTAGTCATCTTAATTGCTAACAGTTATTGAGTGCTTATTCCAGGCCAAGTTCTTTGATAAGAACTTCGTATGCATTACCTCACTGAATCCTCAGAACAACCTTAAATGGAAACTGAGGCACTGAAAGATTAGGCGACTTGACCACGTCACACAGAAAATGACAGACTGGGAACCAGACAGACTCCAGAGCCTATGCCTAACCATCATACATACTGCCCTCCTGTCAGGTGTGGTACAGATAAGGCGGTGGAGGCAGAGGATTTTCCCCCACCTGGTGTCCTTAATTTCCTTTGTGAAAGAGGAAGGGAGAAGTCATCAGTTGAGAGTTCCTGGGAAGACGGCAGGGCAGGGTGATGGAGAGAGTGGTGAAGATCGGATGCATGGGCAAAGAATGAGCAGAGGCAGTGTGGGAGATCCAGATGAGATTGGTCATTAGAGTTTTTGATTGATTGTTTGAATTTTGAGGCTATGCTATTTGATAAGGCCCAGATGTGTCATTTCACGTGGCAGTACTCAGCAGCCCTGGGGTAGGAACACAGCTGGGTTTCACACGGGATAAGGTGTACGAGAATGAGTTTTAGTAGCAGCTATGGCGGGGTGGATGTGGGATTCAGCTGGGGAGGGACGGAAACAAAGCTGGGATACGGCAGATTGATTGTTCAGGGACAAGAGAAACAGACTGCCTTCCAAATAAGGGATAATACTTCCAATTATCTCAAAAGTTGGTCCCAAGGGCCTTCTCTCAGAGGGGAGGACAAAATTGAAGCCTTAACAGCCTAGGCTCCAGCCCAGGGAGCCCATCCCATGGAGTCAACTTTGTGGTGCCTGTGGTGCCTGGGCTGGCGTGTAGGAGGGAACTAGGAAACCGGAAAATGTGCTTATGTTGTTTATTGCAGAAAACCAAGGACATTTATTTGTTGTATGAGGGCCGAGGCCCTGGTGGCTCTTCTCTTCTCATTGAGGCGTTATCTAACAGTAGCTCCAAGTGCCACTCGGACATCAAACATATCCTGAACAAGAATGGGTAGGTGTGTGTCTGGGGAGAGTAGAAGGGTACAGAGTCTTTAGGTTCCGATTCTGTGCAGGGGAAGTCCTGTTGTTCCTGGTGGCGTTTCAAGTTTTACACACACTTCATCCTTAGCAGAATCCAAATGGGATCATTTATTCTCCCTTAATGTGTTCTGTACTGGGCAGGATCCAAAAGACTTGTTCATCAGGTGTAGAATGAGCTCTCTGTCCCATTATCCCATCTGTCTGTATAATGTCCAGGTCTTAAAATGTACAACCAGGAATGGAATCTTAATTGCACAGGAATTGATGAGCAAAGTCTTTGCATCCTCCAAACTCCAGACAGGGCAGAAAATAGAGGGTTGGGGATATGTTTGGATTATTCCCTTGCCCAGTGGTAGCTGCATCTGCCTCAGGAAGAGAGCTGCTCCATGTCTGTTTATACTCCAGGGGCTGGGTGGGAATGAGTGTCTGAAGGCATTCATTCTGGCCCATTTCCTTTCCTATTAGGGGAATGATGGCTGAAGGAGCTCGCCACTCCTTTGACAAAAAGGGGGTGATCGTGGTTGGAGTGGAGGACAAAGAGAAGAAAGCTGTGAATCTAGAGCGTGCCCTGGAGCTGGCAATAGAAGCAGGAGCTGAGGATGTCAAGGAAGCTGAAGATGAAGAGGAAACGAACATTTTTAAAGTGAGTATGAAGCCTTAGTGTTTGGTGGACTTCTGAGAGGCCCCTGATTGACACGTTGAGGCATGCTTCTGTCAGTCTCTTCTTTCCTGTGCCCGGGGTACAGGTGAGATAAAGAGCTCACATATTGCACAGACATTTACTAAGAGAATACCGGATAGGGCTTACTCTCTTGAGGACGATGAGAAGGATTCAGAACATTGAAAACTCTGTTTCTGCAGTGAAGACTTAAACCCAGTGATACATTAGAATAATTCCATTCAGATTTTGCAAACTTCTGTCCAGCTTTGTCCTGTTATCTCCTGGCTACTTACCTCCTGACTTTCCTTTGTTCCTAGTTTATTTGTGATGTCTCTTCACTGCATCAAGTGAGGAAGAAGCTGGACTCCCTGGGCCTGTGTTCTGTGTCCTGTATGCTAGAGTTCATCCCCAACACAAAGGTGCGGCTGGCTGACCCTGACCTGGAGCAGGCTGCCCATCTCATCCAGGCTCTTGGCAACCACGGTGACGTGATCCACGTCTATGACAACATTGAGTAGCCAGGCTGTACGTGCCCCCCGGCAGCCTATTCTGGAGCACAAGCTTCTGCAGCGTCCTCTGAGACTCAAGTAGGTCAGGGCGGTGGGTGTTCTAGCAGGTTAGGAAGCATAAGACCTGTAGTTTGTGGTCAGTGGAATCCCTGCACTTTTGTGAAGCCTCTTTGGCAGCTCTGCTGGTGTCTCAGTGCCCTCCCAGGTGAGTCCCTCCACATCCTTCTGGATGTAGAGTGAGGCCAGTCAGCTGGTCAGATTCTGATCTCAGGAAGTTGGCCCTTGTGGGGATGGTAGGTGCCCTGAGGGCCCATGTACTAGAAACTGCTCCTAAATAATAACAGTGATTGACTTGGGTTGCTGCACTGCTGTTGTATGACTCTTGAGTTTTCTGGGGTTTGTGTCCAGTTGCTGGGACCCTCTTGACTTCCTTTCAAGTCTATAGGCTTAGTTCCACTACTCCAATCCCAAGACTTTATTTTTTTGATTGACCATAGAAATGTAGCTCCCTCCAGGTACTTTGTGCTCTAGTGCTCATCTCATGGCTGAAACCTGCCATTCTTTCACGTAACCAATATTGATCAAACACCTACTGTGTACCAGGAACTGCACTTACAAGCTGTTCAATTGATGCCCTGCGTTAGATCCACTCTTAAGACATAGGACCTCAGGGGGAAGACATAGGATTGCTCTCTACTGGAGCTGTCCCAGGGCAATGTGAGGTGCTGTGCATGCATCCTTGTTCTCTTTATGTGGCCTCTGTACCCTTCTTCTGTCAGAGAGCTTAAGGCTCTAGCCCCGGAGGAGATCAAGTGCCAATGATAAGGGACTCCAGGCCCTGCTTTGCCTGGGTCCTCTGTGTTCTGAGATTGCTCGGAGTGGACCTGTCAGTGAGCTGCACTCAGGAAGGGCTATACCAAGCTGGTTTTGAAAGCTGCTTGATCCCCAGAATGCCCAACCCTGGCTCCTTTTCATCCCTGATGCCAGATGATGGGGCACTGGGAACTGGAAAGGAAATAAGAACAGAAAGAAGGCTGAGTCAGAAGCCTGGCCAGGTGGGAAATAGGGGCCTTGGTGCCTTTTGTTCCTGAGTCACTTCTGGGTTTAGAGAGACCAGGAGTGCCAGCCACCTGTGCTGGAGCCCATCAAGCGTGTCGGGCCTGGAGAGGCTTTTTGATCCTTATTATTCACCTTCTTGTAAGTTGTTTAAGCCAGTTCTGAGCTCAGAGTAATTTTCCTGAAGGACTCTTAGGTAAATGAGGATGGAAAAGAACTAAAACCAAATTGGCTATAAATGATAACTTCACCTTCTAGGAAAAACAGATTACTAATTCCATGATGACTTCAACAGCTGGAGAGTGAAGGCTAGAGGGAGGAAAACCAATGAAATAATCTGTTATCGTGCCAGAGCATACGCTGTTATACCTCATTTCATAATTTTGGTGCTACCTGGCATTCTTTAGTTTTTATAGGAGATAACTCATCTAAATATCTGAATAGCACATCATTAAAATAGGGCAATGTAAAGTTTAAATGCCACTTCCTAATTTATAAGATACTTTCATATTTTATTTATTTGATTTTCAAAACAAACCTATAAAATAGTCAGGCCAAGTATTTTATGCACAGATGATCTCTTACCAAGCAGGTGAGAACTACATCTCTATAAAATAAACCAAGGTCTATTGTAAATGTTGAATATAAATTAATTTGGAGGAATGTGGTCATTCTGATCTGAGAAATCTGTACTAAGGAAGCCTGCTCTAGAAGGGAACTTGGTTACTCATGTGAATAGTCCTCTAATCTAATAGATAGGGTTTGTTAATGTGAATTCTTTTTTTTTTTTTTTTTTTTTATTTATTTATTTATTTATGGCTGTGTTGGGTCTTCGTTTCTGTGCGAGGGCTTCCTCTAGTTGCGGCAAGTGGGGGCCACTCCTCATCGCGGCCTCTCTTGTTGCGGAGCAGCACAGGCTCCAAAATGTGAATTCTTGTGTAACCAGTTTTCTCGCATCAAGACATACTGAACAGCTCTGCACTGACCCCTGGCGGTGCCCTGCAGTCTTTCCTGCAGTTAGTATGGGAAAGGCAGAAATGAAAGCTTACTTGGACCTGCTCTGCCTCTAGATCTGGTAAAGAGACCCTTAGATATATAGGTTAAATAGTTAACTATTTAACTGAATAGTTAAGTAAAGAGGGTATGAGTTATTCTGCCACTAGAAATTATTTTTCAAAGAATATTTTGTGTCAGAGAAAATGTTTACAATATAATGTTAAGTGAAAAACAAAGATGCAAAACTATATGTATAGTATGATCCAAATTTTAAAATATATATCATACTTTATATATGAATTTTTAAAAAACGACTAGAAGGAAGTATACCAAAATATCAAAACTGGTTATCTCTGGGTGGTGATGTTATAATTGCGTTTTATTTTCAATAATCATGTCTTACTTTTATCAGGGAAGCATTTTTTTAAAAAGAAAACTAGTCACATTATTGTCCTGTTAGGGAGACAGCATGTGAGAGGGTGGGATTCAGGTGTACCTTAAAGTCAGAAGAATAGGATCTGGTCCTGGCTTGCCTTTGCCTTATCTTTGGTCACTGTCTTAGCAACACAAAACCATTTAAAGCCTTGAGCTGGCTCGGGCTCATTTTGAAGTTTCCTTTCAGTGGGATGGAAGTATCAGTGACAGGCTCTGTCCATAGCCTTGACTCTTACAAGAAGCGCTCGTGTGGTATGTAGCTGCCCCAGCTCTGCCAGGGGCCCCCGCTGAATCAGACAGGAACAATGAAAACTCTGCCTCTAGCCAACTACAGAAACTCAGTCGTGTGGTTGAGTTACTTTTTTTTTCTCTCGGAAATATATAGCACAGCTGTCAATAAAGCTTCACGCTCTAAGAGTCCTCAACTTTTGAATCCCTGGGGACTCCTCTGAAGACATTCTATGAAGAGAAAATAAACGAGCCATTGGGTCTCACAAAAGAGAGTGTCATGATAGATACTACACTCGTCTTGACTGAAATCACTTTCTCTCTTTATTCTATCCCCAGACAGTGATGGGATAGAAGTTTTTACTTTTTCCTCTTTTTATCTTTCTTTGGTTTGTGCCAAAAAGGTAACCTTTATTGTTTTTTAAAAAGTCAAACCTTATAGAAATATACAGCAAAAAAATAAAAGTCCCATCTAATCCTAACCTCCTAAAATAACAACCACCATTAACAGTCGGCTCTACTCCTTGGTATCAATCTGCTGGGGAACAAATTCTGACTCTGTCAGTTGCTAGCAACCTTGGGGAAGAACTTAACCTCTTTGTAATTATTTCTTCATCTATAAAATGAGGATAATAGCATCTATATCATAGAGTTGTTTTGAGAATTAAATAATATATGCTAAGCACTTAAAACAGTGCCTGGCAACAGTAAGTGTTCAGTGTATGTTGGCCTTTTTTCCCACTAAGTGTGAAAGAACATTTTTAAAAACTGAAATGTGATCACCCTGTGTATATCTGCTTTATAACCTGTCTCCTGCGCCCCCTCCCCCCAAATATATCCTGGATTCCTTTTGGCATTAGAATGGAGACGTCTGCTTCATTCTTTTTAGTAGCTACATAGTATTTTATTGTATTAATTAATGTGCCATAATTTATTTAACTAGTCTCTGTCAATGGACATTTGGGTTGTCTATCTTACAGAAGATGCTACGATGAACATTCTTTACCTTTGCTCTCTTGCAAAGTATTCTTTAGGATAAATTTATAGAAGTGGAATTTCAAAACGAAAAGCAATTTTTCTTTAGAAGTAAATGTCATATATAAAAATGTAAAGAAGATGTAAAAATCTTCTGTGTACATCACTCCTTAACAATGCGGATAAACTGGTTGAACTGGTAATCTGAATATATTCCACTTTACCTCTGAATTAAAAGAATTTTCATCAAATTAGGTGATAGGTTTTTTGGTTTGTTTTCTTTTTTACACCAAATTCATTGAGCTATCCCTTAAGGAAACTTATTCATTTGTATTTATTGTTCCCTGTCATGTGTCCTATGCTCTTGGAAGAAAAAAGGAAAATGTGCAGCTGGTGTGTGATTGGCTGCCTAATGAGTCTTGGGGTCAGGAGTGGCTCACGTGCTTAACCAGGAGCATCTACTCAGTGTAAAACTAGGGGAATAGACTTGAGAAGGCCTGGCCCAGTTGGGAGGCTTCACATGGGGAAAATGAAGAGTGAGGAGAGAGACAACATAGAGTAGATAAAATACATAGCTAAAAGGGCACACTTGTGGAAATTACATTCAATTACTAACACCCCCATTTGAAGTTCACTTATTTATTCAACAAATAATTGGTTTTTTTTTAAGAATTATATGTTGAACACTTTGACTGTTTTTAATAGCCAGTAGAGTGAAGCTTAATTAATTATATCTTGTGAATTCTGAGTTTTAAAAAAAATATATTTATTTAATTTATTTATTTGGTTGCGCTGGGTCTTAGTTGCGGCTCGCCGGCTCCTTCAGTTGAGGCATGTGAACTCTTAGTTGTGGCATGCATGTGGGATCTAGTTCCCTGACCAGGGATCAGACCCGGGCCCCTTGCATTGGGAGTACGGAGTCTTAACCACTGTGGCACCAGGCAAGTCCCAAATATTTGTTTTTTTGAATGTGCTATGAGAGATGCTAGGCCATCTTTTTTGAATGACACAGCCTCTGTCTTTATGCTTACTTTCTTAAAGGCAATTACAATAGTGTAAGATAAGTGCTTTGATGAAGAAAGTGCTAGGTGCTCTGGTACCCAGATTTAGGGGTTTCTGCCTGGAAAGGCTTCCTGAAGGGAGCAATGTTTAGGCTTAGTTCTTCCCTGAAAGAATGGGGGTGGGGCAAGAATGGAGGAGAGGAGTGTTCGAGACAGAGAAAATAGCACATGCAGGGGTTAGAGGCAAAAGAGAGTCATATTTGAGGAACTTCCGGTGGTTCTGTGTGGCCAGAACACAGAATTTGAATGATGGGGTTGTTGGAGCTGGGAAATGGAAAAACTTGTGGCTGGAAAAGGAACGGCCTGGGTCCTGAAGAGCCTTCTTAGCTATATTCAGGTATTCGACTTGTCCTAAGGGTGATGGGTAACTCTGAAGTTTTTAAGCAGAGCATGACAGGATCAGGTATCCATTTTAAAGGATCACCCTGTGATGGGAGTGATCTTGAGAGGCTGTTACACTAAGTAATCCAAGTGAGAGATTTTGGGGGTTGGAACTAGGATGGTGGAGCTGGGGCTGGGAGAGGAGTGGACAGATTGGAGACATGGTCAAGATTAGCTGTGGGGGAAGGGAAATGGAGAGGAAGAGCTCTCCAAGTTAGATAACTCAAAAGCATCCAACTCGGGGAACTGAAGATGGAGAGAGGATATAGAGAGCTATGGAGGAAAATGATCAGGTCAGTTTGGACCTGTAGAATTTGAGGTGCCTGTGGGATGCTCAGTGGGTGATGCCTGTGAAGTTCAGAAGAAAGCCCAGTACGGTAAATGCAGCATGGGAATGCTTGAGATGGCTGGTTAAGCAGCAGGCGACAGAAATGAAGCCCTCAAAGAAAGCAGTTGGTAGGAAAGTAGAAGAAAAATCAGAAGGCTCTTTTCAGCTAAAGACTTAATGTAGTTGTATTGCATGTGCTACTATGTACGAGGCACTGTTCTAAGTGCTGGTGATAGCGCAGTGAGCAGGACAAAATCCCTCTTCCTACATGGCTTATGTTCATTGTAGTTGGAGGAAAGACAATAAGTATATAATTTCAGGCACTATGAAGAAAAATAAGGCAGAATATGGAAATACAGAATGATGGAGGGGAGAGGGGCTATTTTGGATGGTGTGTTTAGGCGCTCTGAATAGTTGATATCTGAGCAGAGACCTGAATGAAATGCAAGAATTAGCTGTGGGAACATCTTAGGGAAGAGCATTCTAGGCAGAACAAATGGCAAATGCAAAGGTCCTGAGCTTGGTTCAAAGTGTGGTGAGGCCAGTGTGGCTGGAGCGATTGAGGGAGGAGGAGAGTTGAGGTAGGAGAGGATGGCTGGAGCCAGCTCCTGTTGGGCCTGGAAGATTCTATTCTAAGTGTGATGGGAAGCCATTGGAGGGTTGAGAGCAGGGGAGTGACATGATCTGAATTACATTTTACAAGGATCACTCTGGCTGCTGTGTGGAGAATCATTTGCTGGGTGGCCACAGAGGAAACAGGGAAACCAGTTAGGAGGCTAGGGCAGTTATACAGTAGAGAGGGTGGTGGCTTGCACTGGGGTGGAAGTGGTGAGAAGTAGTTGGATTCAGATACATTTTGAAAGGAGAGCTGAAAAGACTTGCTGGATGACTGGATATAGGGACGTTAGGGAAAGAGTAAAATCAAGGAAGACGCCTCCTAGGTTTGTATTTTAACAATTGGGAAAACAGAGGAGCAAGTTTTGTGGGGGAAGGGGGAAAGAATCAAGAGTTCAGTGTTAAAACACATTAAGTTGGAGTTGTGTTTTAGACATTCCAAGAGAAGCTGCTGAATGGACCTTTGAATACAGGCAAGTATTCCTAAATCTAGGAGTGGGTGCTACATTTCCACTGGCATAAATGTTTTTTTTTTTTAATATTTATTTCACAGCTCAATAAAATTAAGGGTCAGATCTGAGCCTCAGATTGGCAGATTGTGACCTCCAGCACTGGCCTATTACACACATTCTTAACAGGGTGATATCCCCAACAGGACGAAAAATGATTCTTACGAGGTGAAAAAAATCTTCAATAATATGATGGTATATGGGCTTCAAAGCTCAGCCCTACCTGACAAAATCTTATCCCTTAATATTTAATTTCTCACATTAAGGAGAATTTAAATTTAATTAAGTAATTAAAAATTTTCTCCTTGGGGGGTGATAATGAAAAAAACAGTTGAGAAATGTGCAAGAACATGGCCTTTGGGTGTCAGAAAGCCCTGATGTGGATCCTGGCTTTACCACTTGGACATGATACTTACCTTCTCTGAGCTTCACCTTCACCATTCAAACACCAGTACTACTACTTACCTCAAAGTTACTGAAAAGAATACAATGATGTGTATAAAATTGATGACTGAATAAAAAAAAAAAAGTTACTGAAAAGATTGAGAGGATGTGCCTGGCATATAGAAAATGACTGATAAATATTAGTTCTCTCCACTTTACCTCCCGTTCCCAGAAAAGAGAAGTTATTATAGTTAAGGAACTACCATAAACTGGGTAGGGATCAACTCAAGTGGGAAAATGACAGACTTAAAAGCTTGTTGGAGGAAAAAAATAACAGGACAAGGGGCCTGATTGAATGGTGGGGGTGGGGGGGAGGGGTGAGGGTAAACAAAGAGAGAAGAGAGAAATCTAAGGTAATTCTTAAGAGGTTTGATACCAAGGCAAAGCCACCACTAAAGGTTCTTAGTTTACAGTTGAAAGCGACAAGAGGAAGATGATTCTGGCGTCTGATTTATATTACAGAGAACAGAGGCCAGAGGAAGGGAACCCGGATTGTGGAGGACTTGGAATCTGAAGATCTGGGTGTATAACATGTTGAACAATGGGGGTTGGGAAAATTAATTATGGTCATCTCTATTTTGAAATATGCAGCCAGTACAATTGTTTTGGAACAATATTCAGTGGCCCCGGAAAACACTTATGATAAAATGTAAGCACACTACAAAACAATGTGAAGCCGTTTTTATCAAACGTTGTATATTTAGGTAGGAAAGATAAAATTATCTCTGGGGTGGAAGTTTTATTTTTATTTTTTTCAATTTTAATACAAAGAGCTTGTATTGCTTTTATGACCAGGAAAAAAAAAAAAAGTTTTCTTCCCGAAAGAACCTCTCTGGCTTTGCACTTAATGGTTTCGGCCCTGGCCAGCAGATTCCTAGGACCCACTTTCCGGCACTATCTCAGCCCGTTGGAGAGTGTGGCCCTGGAGGTGTGAGACCCAGGAAAAGGCGGGCAGTGGTAAGCCGCTCCTGCCTCCCGGCAAGCGCAGCGTCTGGACCGGAGGACTTGCCTGGGGATCCGGCGGCAGAGGTGGCCACATGCCGGCAAGCGCTCAGAGCCAGAACCTTCCCCGCTTATTACGCGCCCGGTGTGGGCACAGGGAGGGGCAGGACCTCAGCCTCAGAGACCGCCGAGAGCCGGGAGGGCAGGAGGCCAAGGGGCCCCTCCAGCCGCCTTCCCAAACTCCAGCCCCAAAGTAGCCGGCGGGGAACCGCGCCAGCCCGCGCGCCCGCCGAGCCTTGGGTGACTGACGGGAGGTGGGAATGTGGGCGGAGCCTCAAGCGCGAGCTGTGATTGGAGCGACCCACACCTCCCAGGGAGAGAGGGAGGGCAAGCCTGCGAGGGATGCGCAGAGGAGGGTGCTCAGAGCCCTCTATGTGATTGGCTAGCAGCGGAGTGAACCGGGCGCTGTTTCAATGATTGGCAGGCGGTAGACAGCCCTCGGAAACTGCCTTGCCTTCGCCTATTGGCATCCTGCGAGAGTAGGCGGGATTGGTTCATCAAGTGGTGCTGATGATTAGCTGGCGGCTGAGAGTTAGGATGTTGGAGAGAGAGCAGGGGGGAAGGAGGGGTGGCAGGGGCAGCGACTTCCTCCTTGTTATTGGCTGGTGAAGTGAGTGGGGGGGTGGTACCAAGGTCCAGCGGTTGCCTAGGATTGGCGGGCGCTGGGGTGAGTGACAGACAAGGGGGCGAGCTGCGCGACCAGCGGTTTGTTTTTCGGAGCGTTCCTGAGGTGGAGAACGGCGGCCGGACCGAGCGACTGCGGGACTGAGGGACTGGCGGTCGGGCGGGCCGAGCGGCGCCGCCGAGGCCGGGCTGGGCCGAGCCGAGGAGCGCCGGGGATGTAGCGGGCCACCCTGCCCATGCCACAGCGCCCGGCTGCGGGCGGAGCCGGAGCCGGAGCCTGGGGAGGCGGCGGGGGCCCTGAGCGCAGCCCGCGCCCCCTGCGCGGAGCCAGGCCCGCTGCCGTCCCCGCCGCCCGGGCCCCCGGCATGCAGCCCCGGCTGCGGAGGTGACACTCGGGCCCAAGACGCCGCCGCCGCCATCGCCACCATGGGTGAGTGTCGCCACCGCCCCGGCCTGTGCCCGCGCTGCTTCGCGTTGCCCCGCCCCGGACTGAGGGGAGGAGGACCCTGGGCCGCCGCCTGACAGGCATGGACAGCCAGCCGGGCCGGGGCTGCGGACCGCCGGCGCCCGCCCGCCCTGCTCGCGGCTTAGCGGCTCCGCGGCCCAGGCGGGGGTTCTGGCTTCTCGGCCCGCTGGGGCGGCCCCGGCCGACGGAGCCCACTCGGCGGCCCCCTTCCGGGCAGCGCGGCCGGCGCATCCCAAGGAAGCGGCGGCGGGTCGAGGGCCATTGCTCGGCGGGGCAGCCCGCTCCGGGCCGAGCGAGCCGGACCGCGAGCCCGAGGGCGGGGGAGCGCGAGCGCAGTGTGGGGCCCGGGCTGGAGGCTGGTGCAGGCCCAGCTGCTGTTGTGTCTTTTCCTTGATTTGCTTTTTTTTCCTGCCTGTGTCATTTCCTTCCCTTTGCTCACACAGGCTGGCCTGTGAGAGTTCCCGGGGCTTGCTCTCGAGCCCTGTGCGCGCCCCAGCGCAGGGGGGAGGGCGTGCAGAGAGATAGGTTGGGAGGTGATTAAAACGGCAATCACTGTTATCAACCGCGCGGTTGAGAAATGCGAGCTGCACGCAGATTGCTGGAGGTTAGGAATTGGTCGCGGGCTGCCAGATATAATACACATCCTACCTTTCGAAAAATCTTGTTGCAGTGTTTTACATCCATTATTTTAATCTAGCTGTATCCTTGAAATTATGTAACTTTTGAAAGAGAGAAACATTCACTACAGAAAAGAATCTCTATGAAATCATTTCCTTTTTAATCGATATTTGCAATTTCTGTTGTGAAGATGTAATCTAAGAAAAGCTTTTAATGTCTTCCACACGCAGCATTTGAACTGAATTATATTTCAGGTCCTTTTTGGTAATTTACCAAATGACTATTGGACTAGATTAAGTAGCAAATAACATTTTAGATGTACTTTGCTTCTCTTGTTGGATCAGTTATTTTGATAGTGTTTGCAGTGGCAAGTTTTGCAGAGTATTTGGTATTGTCATAAATAATCAAGGGGTAAACGTCAGTAAAAAGATCATTTGCACAGCCATTGATTGCATCTGTGAAGAGGGAACATTAATGTTTGCTTTGCCCTATAGCAAGGTCAAGTCGTTTTTGTAGGAGGTTAAATGTTTGCTGTGTCACATGGGGCAGATATTCTTTTGCGGCCCATCTTTACACTCTGGCTTTGAATGAATTACCTTGTTCTGTTCCATGCTGCCCCTCATACAGTAAGAGATGGGTTTGTTCATTTGTTGGGCTTACTGTTTCCTTCCCATGTTTTACTTCAGAAGTGCTTGCTTTTCTGGGAAACGTCTGTGACAGTAAGCAGAAAAGGAACCCAGTGAGGCCTGGTATTTAAATACAGAATTCACCAAATACTCATTGAACATTTACTATAAATGGGGCACATAATTCTTCTTGTCCTCCCCAGGTTTCACACATTAATTTTGTGTTCTGGAATTTGATGATTGAACTAAATCTTTGAATTGATTTGTGAGCCTACACTTGCGATAATCTTTCTAAGTCTTTCCTTTTTGTCCTGCGGGGACAGTCTTAAGTCCCAAAGGGGAGTGTGAAATACTTGAGGGTGTGCAGACCTCCTACTCCCCACTTTCTCAACTGCTAAATCAGTTAGAGTGTCCTGATGCGTTGACTACGTTTCATGCCTAACAATAAAATAGATGTCAGCCTGTTTTCACATTTCAAGATATTTTCAAAAAGTTTAAGTGTGTGAGTATACGGAGAGACAATGATGAGGAGGAAAGGAGCTATATAGGTAGGGTCCAGAGCCCCAAAGGAAAAAGGACCAAAAACTCAGTGTCTTCCCATTTGTCCCCATGTCAGTTTTTACATGAAGAAAGTGAGACAGTGAGGGGAGAATTAACTTGCCTGGTGGTTGCAGTATATTAGGCAAGCTGACTTAAGAACCACTGCCTGGCTTTCTTCAGCACTCTCCCCTCATACCATTCTCGGTTTCCTTTTAGTAGATGACCTTGACATGCAATTAGAGCTGATACTGAATTCTCTTAGAACCTGGCCTTTAGTTTGCTTTGTATAGGGCTCAGCAAGCATATATGTACAAACACAGACACACAGTCTCTCTTAAATACTAGTTTCCATTTTGGTGATATAAATGATGAAAAATCAAATTCCCAGGTTAGTATGCTTTAGTTGCTGCATGCAGTCCTAAATAAATTCAAGTGGTAATAAGAGAGAAGCATAGACTTATTAATATTTTTTTATACTTGTTAAACTCCAGCCCAGTGAGGAAAGGACTAAAACTAATTTGAGTCCCTGCCCTGCAGGTTCCTTGGTTAATAGTCATATTTTCCTGAGCTGTTCTAAGCCCCAGACTCAAGCTTGTTTGACAACTTGGGTTGGTAATGAAAACAGGTCAGATTTTGTATTGGCTGTTAGCCCCAGTAAATTTCTAGTGGAAATTACACTTATCCTTGTAAATAATAGGAAATAGTCTTTTTTTTTTTTTTTTGGCTTTGATACTATGTGGTTATAAAAAAAAATTTGGGCTTGACTGGTCATTTTTTCTTGGTCACACCAAAATTCTCTCCTAGTTTTAGTAATTACAGTGGCAAATGCTGTTAATAACACCTAAGATTAATTTACTAGTGTTTATTTGGACTCTATAAATGCAATCTAAAATTTAGTGGGAAGTATTACTGAAAAATATGCAACAACTTGGAAATGTTACTGGAAACGATCATGAACTGAGTATAGAATTTAGGATATTGTGGTTCTAGTTTGATAACTTGGTTTGAAGTCAGAATCATTGTGATTTACAGATGCCTTGTGTCTCTAGGGTTTCAAGGCTGTTGGGAGCTCCCAATTAGACCAATCTCAATTCAGTTTGACTAGAATCTGACCACCTGTGTATACTCTAAATAGTTAGCAACTGTTTTGATTGAAATTGGGATCACAGTTTAACGAATCAATATGGCTATGTCATGACTAGATTTCTGATACTTTACAAAATGATGGTTGGTTTCTAAAACTGAATTTTAGGCATTTGTAAAAAGTAAGTATCAGTCCAACTTAGCGTTACTTAGGGGAATACATAGAGGAAGAAGCAGTTTTCTTGGTTCTGACTATGTAAGCTATCCATTTTTTCTTTGCCCATTTATTGAGCATCTCTTATGTGTCAGATATAGTGTTAGGCCCTGTACATACGTTTATCCTGTGTTTAAGAAGTTACAGTTAGGTGAGGTGAACCAAAAACATGTAAACAAATAAGTGCAATGAGGTGTTATAGGTACTACGTCAAAACTGTAAAGGTACATAGGAGGGAGAGATCAATTCTGTAGTTTTGGGATTGACATACATTATCCTATAGTCCTCAGACCTCTAAGGTTAATTTCATTAACCATTAAAATAAAATATGATGGTGATATATTGACTTTTATGAGGAAGCAATAGCTTACTTTATAATATGTATGTTTAAATTTTAAGTCATCAGTTAATATTGAAGGGCAGTTATATCCCAGAAACAGAAAAATAAACACCAAAATTTGACTTTGAGATCTAGCAAAGATTCAACCAGGGCCTTGAAGGAAAAAGGAAAAATGTTTCTTGTAAATTGAGGATCAGACCTTTTTGCTTATACTTACTATGAAATGATGTTTGCCCAGGTATGGAGAGGGTGGAGGCAGTGCGGGTATGTAACATGTCATGAACAGTAAGAGAGTAAAATCTGACTCACAGACACTCTGCAGCACAGGGTCTCCTGAGTGAGCAGTGTGATCAGATGATCTGGCAGAGCTGGGTAGAGCAAGGTGAAGAAGTAGTTTGTTAAATGAAAACAAAGATTAAATTTGGGGGTTGTATATGTGGAAAAGAGTGAGTGTCTGGCATCATGCAGGACAACAATGTTTATCGAAGGACGTGTTGCTTCTGGAAACTTTTCTGGGTTTTTAGCCAAGGGAATTTGTAAATGGGAGTGCCTTCAGACCCTGCTTTTAGATAGAAGTAATAGCTCAGTCTGGAAGAGTGACTTCCTGCTGGGACTAATGAGAGACGAGTGTGTTGCCTGGCAGCCCCCATGCCTTAGGTCAGGGTATGGGGAGAAGGAAAAGTACACGCCGCCGCTGGATAATTACGGATAGCTGTCTGCTTGAGACTGCTGAAGAGCTTCCACTTTTTAAGCCTGAACTGTAAACCTTGTTTCATAGATCCCTTCTTTTCTTTTTCTGTGAATATTCCTCACCTCTAGATCCTTAACCTCCTAATCTCTAGAGTTAACTTCTTTCTCTGTGCTTCTTTCTGGTAGCTTTTAAGTGTGTCAGACCACCCCCATCCTTCGGAAATCTTTTCAAGGTTATAGCATACTATTACCTCTGCCTCAACTTGTTCACGTGTAAAGTTCATAAATGAATTGTTGATTTCCACTACTTCCAATTTTCTTTTAATCTCCAGCTTCTCTATTCCCTGTAAAATTGTTTCTGCCTCTGCTACCCTATTGGACCTGCCTGGCCTCTGCCTGCCCCTGCTATTCTTTGGTCTGAGCTTCTGTGGTGTCACTCTTGTTTTTTCCCAATCCTCTTAAAGGCTTCTGTACCAGCACACCTTCTTCCTACTCTACTTGACAGCATTACTGTTCACTGAGGATCAGTCCCTGACCTTCTTTTCTTTTCCTCCACCGCTCACTTGCTTTCATGTCCTTCTCCTTTATTTGTAAAGCTCTCTTGCATAGATGGAACAGCTTGCTTCTCTGGAAAACTCTTTATTCTGTAAAATCATCTATATAATCTCTTGCTACTCACACTGTAAAAAAATTTTTTTACACGTGTGTTTATGTATTCTGGTTTGTATCTTGTCTAATTCAGTCTCTTTATTTGTGTAACCTTGTATTTGTGTGTTTTGTCTTTTTACCCCTAGAGTTTGAATACCTTAAAGTATCTTTCAAAACTGTCTAATGTATAATACATGATAGGTATTCAGTAAATGGTTGTTGTTAATGATTAATAATAAAAATTCAGAAATACAATTAAATATTAGGATAGATTGTGGCCTCCAGTCTTTTCCCATTAACCTTTTCTCCATTGCTAATAATAGCCAGCATTTTTTTCAACATTAACCTTTTCTCCATTGCTAATAATAATAGCCAGCATTTTTTTCAGCATTACTAAGTGTTAGGTACCATGAGGAATAATTTGTAAGGTTTTTTGTTTATTTGTTTGTTTTTTCCCTTAAGTTTCACAGCAACTCTGTGTAATGATACTTTTATTATCTCCATTTTACAGATGAGGAAATTGAGGTTTAGGGAGAATAAGTAATTTGTTTAAGGCCTCTTAAAGCCAGGTCTTTCTGACTCCAAAGTCCATATAACTGACTACTGCACTCTAAGAAAGCTGCTATTTGTTTTTAAAAGGTTTGTTTGTTTGTTTTTATTTTTTAAGGAATGCGTACGGTAGCACAGATAATTCAGTTAAAATCCCAATCCAGGAAGAAATGCCTAAAAGAACCACTCGATTTGCTTCCTGTCTTTATCCATGTTCTCAGTTTGAAGTATCAGTTTAAGAACCAGGGCTTCCCTGGTAGTACAGTGGTTAGGAATCCGCCTGCCAATGCAGGGGACACGGGTTTGAGCCCTGTTCTGGGAAGATCCCACACGCTAAACCCGTGCACCACAACTCCTGAGTCCGCGCGCCTAGAGCCCGTGCTCCGCAACAAGAGAAGCCACTGCAATGAGAAGCCCGCACACCACAACGAAGAGTAGACCCCGCTCGCCGCAACTAGAGAAAGCCCGCGCACAGCAACGAAGACCCAACGCAGCCAAAAATAAATAAATAAAATAAATAAATTTA
This sequence comes from Balaenoptera ricei, assembly GCF_028023285.1. Lineage (NCBI taxonomy): Eukaryota > Metazoa > Chordata > Mammalia > Artiodactyla > Balaenopteridae > Balaenoptera > Balaenoptera ricei. The sequence goes on along the minus strand of NC_082658.1, from coordinate 15,205,311 downwards.
TTAAAAAAAAAAAAGAACCCGTTTGCCTCTAGAAGTATATGCAACTTTGACACAAAATCAGATTCTATTACTTTGTTTCACTTGTGTCAGTTGTCCCAGATTTCAAGAGATAGAACCAAACCATTCCTCTAGTGTGTTCTCAGCACTGGAACTACCAAACAAGTTTTTATCCATTAAGTAATGCCAGGCATTGGTTAGCTTCCTGGAAACAGAATTTGTCAACCTGATAAACCAGCTCTTATAATAGCATCATCTTATACAGAATTAGAAACAATTTCTTTAGTCATACTTGTCATGGATTTGACTTGAAAAGCATGTGTGTGTGTCTGTGTGTGTATATTCACATCCATCTTGTTTCAATATCTGAGTTGAGACAACTGAAATTCTCAATTCTAAGGCTGATTACCTTGATACTGAAAACTACATGCATTCTGCTGTTAGGACTATCACTGAATGCTCCTCAGAAAACACCCACCTAGTCATAATCATGATGACCCCAATTTACTGTTACAGTTGGCCCAATAAATTTATACATATGTAATATTTAATGATATATAAGCCAATTTAGTATATAAGCCTATATATATGTGTTATACATATATATAAGCTAGTCATCCTAGCTTAGATGTTATGCTCTAGTTTTAAAATCTTGGTTGGGAGGTTAAAAAACAAAACAAAAACCAAGCAAGTTCCCTTTAAGGAGCCTATAGGTAAATTGTGAGAAAGTATAAAATAATTGATGGGATGTATGTGTTTTAATTTTGACAGATGTCTTTCTGTAGACACCCACTTCCTCATTCGTTATCTCATTTACCTCATTCTTTTCATACTACAACGATATCACTCTCATACTTTTGTATGTATTTTGAAGTGGAATTAGTTGGGAAGCTACTTTACTGGTGTTTTTCCTGCAAGTCTTAAATCTAATTCTACTTTTCTGAGCAGACAAAAATCTCTTCAGGGGCACCCTTCTCCTTCCTTTCCTGCACCTCCTCAGAGGGCATGTAGGGCACCCGAGCAGATTTGGTCTAGGAAGAGGGGAGAGGCAAATAACGCCGCTTTACTTCCTATACTCCATGCTGCTCTTTCCTTTCCACAGGGTGTTAGAATATTTTCAAGGGACAGTGATAAAGCGCAGAAGATAGGCAAACTCTGTGGGTGGAGTCTTGTACTTCTTTTAAGGTGTGCCGCAAGTCCCTAAGTGACTCATTTGTCACTAAAGCAAGTGTAACAGCTCATTCCTCATGTTTCTTTGCAGATCAGCAGATTTATTTCCAACTCCCCAGTGCTATTTGAGTAGATAAGGATCTCTTGAAGGACCTAGGAGGATTTTGCAAAACATGGAATTGGGCTGGTTTAGGTTCTGGGTTTTGGCCAGTTGTCTTCAATGCATGAGAACTCTAGTGCTCTATGCTATGTCAAGAAAGGGGGATTAAAAGTAATACCAGTAAGGCAGAGACAATGCATTGCTTGGTCAGTTAGGGAAGAAAAACAATAGAACTGCCTTTTGACTTCCCTGTGGGAAGCAGAAGGCCTATAAACTTGTAAAGAGTTGGGAGGGGGCATTCAGAGGCTAGGCTTGTAAAGCAACTTTTGTTCAAAGCAGCGACCTGAGGTCCTTGTTTGGTACCTTTTAAGTATGCTCTCCTGTGTACGATAGTTTAGGAATAAGTCTGACTGACTCTGTCCCATAATCAGCTCTCCCATGAATTCATCTTTTCACTCAGTACCCTGCTACACTGTGCTGTGTTGTTCTTCACTCCAACTTTTCATCTATTTTTCCTGGTTGAGTTTCTCTGGCACTGGAAGAATTGGTCTTTTTGAACACCTCCCTTGCCCCCAGTGAATTGGTAGGTATTGCTGCCAGAAATCTGATTGGAGAGCTGTTAAGAATCCATTAAAATTCAAATCGCCATAGTCTGACCTCAGTTATCTACTTTTCACAGATAGCAAATTCATGTGATTATAGTTACAGGGTCTCTCATTTCACCTGGGCAGAACTCCCTGAGTATTAGTCATATAATTTGTGAAAGTACTTCTGTGGTCTGTATTAAAGTACCTTAGCCCACGTGCTCTCTTTCTTTGCAGACGAACAGGAGGCATTGAACTCAATCATGAAGGATCTGGTGGCCCTCCAGATGAGCCGACGTCCCCGGGTGCCTGGATATGAGACCATGAAGAACAAAGAAACGGGTCACCCAAATAGGCAGGTGTGTGCAGCCATGGCTGTTAACTAAATTTGTTGGGGAGGGGTTTTCAGGTGGGAAATATGTGAGAAGCCAATGATACTCTGATACAGGCTTGAATGCTGTTGGTCCCTTCCCTTAACAGTGTGTTAAATGGTAAGTGATATGTACTAACCAGGTGTGGGTCGTGATCTGGAGTCCCAATGCCTTGTGCATCTCACCTTGTAAATAGTGTTTCATCTGTGGAGAGTAAGAATAATTTCTTCGCTAATTATGGGGACAGTATTCGTATACTTTTTCCTTTACTGATCATTTGGCAAATATTTTATCCAGATTCACGATCCCTAACTCAGAAACTTTTTAGCTATCTTACAGTATATACTCAGGAAAAATTAATTAATTTTAGTATTGGTTTATTTAAAATGTAATTAGGAAGGGAAATTTATTTAATAAAACAACATATACTGAAAGTAACAATGAGTGATTTTGTTATTGTTGTTTACAGTTGTTTCCCCCCATTAACTCAGGTAGTTGAGAGTGCCTGTTTTATTGAGAGTTGTGTGCTTCTTTAGGAAAACAGCTTCTATTTTGTTAACATTTAAACTTGTGCGCTGTTGAGAACCTTCTTCTCGCTTCCAGTGTCACTGACCTCCCTGTTGCCTAGGCCGTTTGGCCCACAGAGAGGAGTGAGTGACGGGGAGCTTTCCTTCCTAGTGGGTATCAGATGGCTGAGTTTGGTGTGTTTGATGATATCCTTCCTTGTGGTTCTCTTCGTTATCAGCTAACCTTCTCTCTCCTCATTTGCACCTTGTCTACGAATTCTTCAGAAGTACTCTTGGTTCCTGGAGAAAGTATAAGGGACTAGAACTTTTTCTGTCTGAGGTTGGCTAGATATAGCCTCCCAGAGTATTTCCTGCCTTTAGGAAAACTAGGGACCCCAAGTCCTTTTGTTTCAGTTACAACATAAGGAATAGTTTAGAAAGCTGCTTTTATTTTTTGTGTTTACCTTACAGAACTAAGGGAACAACAGAATAGGGCCCATTCTTGTACTGTTTTCATACATTATTCTAATTGTGTGGGTTCTCACTTGCTGTAACTCACTTCTATTCAAAGCTGCTTTTGGAAGGAGCATTTTACCAGAAGTGAATCCCCTCCCCCAGGCTTGAGCCTAATGACCTCACTTTCCTTCCTGTCTTCCTATGTGGAGTGTGCTTGTTAACGCTGCTCCAGTCAGCTGATCTTTCTCCAAATGGGACTATTAGCGTGGATGTCAGTTAGTAGGTGAAAAGGGGAAACTTTCTTGAGTTGGAAGGCCCAAAGGGACTCTGCCGAGAAGAGGAGGGGTGGAGTGGTCTCTGATCATTCCTTGAAGGGAGATTACCTTTTAGGATTCCTGTTTAGGCCTAAAAGCTATTATAAGAAAAATCCTGATCTTTTACCATGCCTGCTGCTGTGTTATTGGGGTGAAGGCAGTGGTTATGAAGGTAGAAGCCTGTGAAAAGGATTGACTAGTATAGAGGAAATAATCTTAACAAGCGGTACTAGCTCTTTGGACCCACAGTTTACTTGAATATCGTCAAACATTATCTGTTGCATGAAGGATACAAATTATTAACCTCAGTTTTTTTGTTTTTAAAGAAAAAACACAACAGCAGCAGCTCAGCCCTTCTGAACAGCCCCACAGTAACAACAAGCTCATGTGCAGGGGCCAGTGAGAAAAAGAAATTTTTGGTAAGGAACAAAATTACCCGTTAAAGCTAAAATGTGCTTTTAAATCTACTAGTGCTGGAAGAGTGTGGAATTCATTTCCTGGACAAATAGTTTTAGTGGATTTGCAGGGAGCACTGGTTACTCATTACCTGTGTGCTGTCACCATTTCTCACAACAGTATTATTCATAAGCAACCTCGGTCAGTGCTGTCCAGTAAACTTCTGTGATGATAGAAATGTTCTATATTTGTACTGCCGAGTGTAGTTGAGGAACTGAATTTAACATTTTATTTAATTTTAATTAATTTAAATAGCTACATATGGCTAATGGCTATTGTCTTGGATAGCACAACTTTATATACTGTATAAGAGACTGTTGATTTGTTGGGCAAGAAATTAAGTACATGCTTGGAGATGTGTACTTCTCCTTGGTACATTCGTTCCACCACACAGGTCATGAGTTTCTATGCATTGTGATAAGCTCATCAGTGGGAATCCCAGCTAAGAGTCTATTCCAGGGGGCATGGGGATCTGGGGGGAATATGAAGCTTGGAACTAGCATGGCTGTTTAGAAATTGAAGCTCAAAGTTTTATGCTAATATTGGGTAAAAGGGCAATGAAAATGTCAAAATAGCTTCTCCCCTTAATAAAGTCAAGGTTGTAGAATGGTCTCTCCTGGGAAGTATAGCAGATGTTCAGCTTCTGACCAGGAGGAATAGTCTTCAGCAAAATCGTGAAAGCAGAAGGAGAGAGAGAGTCTCAGTGATTGCATTTCCAAGGAAGGATGGGGTGAGATGGGGATGGTGGGAACATTTAGGGGGAGAAGTGTTTACAGCTCAATGTAATGAAAAGAGCCCAGCCTGAGTCTTGAGATGTTAATAATCTGTTAACGTAGGACTTTACAGTTTACACAGTGAATTCCCTTTTGAAAAATTCTTGTTTTTGTTTGCTTGGGCCTAGGATAGGATTAAACGGTTTTCTCCAGTAGCAATTCTTCTGTCAGAAGGTCCATGCTTAGGAGGAGAGAGGACTGAAAGATAAAAACCTAATGTAAATGGCTAAGAGATGCCAAATTGGTCTAAGAAATGTCAAATTGGGCTAAAGATTCAAATTGCAGAGTCCCAGTTGAAAGTACCCAAGTGTTTTGGCCACCGGGAAAGGTGGTTTGTTCAGGGATGGAATGATGTTGGCAGAGGCAAGCAGCGCTTCAGAGTGAGAATGGCAGCGCTGAGATTGTCATAGCCTCATGGGGCTCAAGCTTGGCACAGCAAGGAATGCCACAGGAGCTGGGGGTTCACTGACAGAATCGTGTGGGGGCTGAGGCCTGGAAGAACGGGAAATCGTAATTTAATACCTCTGCTTGGCAAGACTTCAGATATCCTCTTCCCTGAGTAAACAAGCTAGGCAATTAATTGAAAAAGAGAATACATTTGAGAAAAACTAAGCATTCTGAGCAGCTACGGAAGTACAGGGGTATGAGGCGCTTGGTTATTCAACTATTTGCTAAGAGTTAGGATCTGCGCTCTCTGTATTCTCCCACCTGGACATTAGGTCCCTGGAAGCCTGCAGCCGGTTAGAGCTGGCTGCATGTTCTTAGATATGTGTGGCACATCCTCAGCTGGGGCCTGTGGATGGTTTTATAGGCCATGAAGGGCAGACCCTTTAGCAGTCATCAACTAACAGTCCTTTATCAACAGGTGCTATTTCTCTGTGAGGGCGACAGCTTAATGTAGTGAAAGGAGCACTGGCCCAGAAGTCATTGAGTTGTTAATAATCCATTAACATGGGATTTTACAGTTTAAGAGAGTGCTTCCAACAACAACAGTTAACAGCAATAACAACAACTATAAGCTAAACTATAAGCATGTGTATAATACTTTAAAGTTTACAAAGTGCTTATGCAAAGATATTAAGTAGAGCCAGGAAGCAAACCCAGATCGTCTGTCCCGGTCACAGTAATTTTACCATGTGTAAGTCTGATAACCTTTTTAAACCTCAGTTTTTCCATCTGAAAATACAGGCATAGTGTCTACCTCTGAAAGTTGTTGTAAGATCATAGAGTATAAAAGATTTTATACATTGTAAAACAAGGTACGGGTGTAAAGTGGTAGTGACTACATCACTTCTGTTATGTTCGGGCATTGTGGGTATGAGCGCTAGTGAAAGCTTCTAACCAGAAGTATGCAGATTGTCATGGAACTGAAAGGGTTACGGTTTTCTACCTTTATTGGATTTGACATTACTATCTATCAGATGGTCCTTTGCAGACTTATGAAGCTAACCTGATATATGAAAGTCCCAGTAGAAGAAAAAATAGAATCCTTATTACCATGGATTCCTGTTTCCCTTGAATCTTATCACGGTGGTAGGTAGAGGCTTGAACAGAGCCCAGGGTCTGGGTCTGACCCTCCAGATGATCACTAGTGGGTGCTTAAGAATGGAAGAGTTGCTTTCTTCATAGCAAGCACTAGAAGGGCAGGCTCTTGGCTATCAGTTATAGAGGAGGAGAATTCTAGGAGCTGTTCCTCCACAGGGTCAGTGATTGAGCAGACTGCCTTTTGCTTTTACTGTGATAGACCTGACTCTTCAGGACTTCCTTTCTCTTTCAAGGGTTGTTGATAAGATAGGCTGGCTAGTTTGAAAATAAAACATAATACAGCATACAAGCCTCATATTCTATTTTGTAAGAAACTTCCTTTTTGTGTGTGGTAGTTTATTAACTAGCAGTAAATAACTAATACACTATTTCATCATTGATTTATTCAGATACTCACTGAGCCCCTGCTGCATGCCAGGCACAATGCTGGGACTGGGGATATAGAAAGAATTAGGGTAGGGAAGAGGGTTGCTTTATAATCACCTCTTCCACTGATCTCTTAGGACTTTCCTGAGTCACACAAATAAAATTATTTTTGTTGCTCTTTGCTTCTCATTTATTTACTTTCTTTGGCAAAATAAGGACTCCAGTGCCAGAGATGTGGGAGCCAAAGGTATATAGCAACTACAGGGAGGGGGAGCACTGCAGAATCAGAGAGCGGGCACCAGAGACAATGGCTAGCTGGGGCCTTTGCCAGGTCAAAGGTTCACAAACCTTTGTTTAATAAAGGTTTTTTTTGAATTCTTGGGAGTCTTCTTGGGTTACATGTTCAGTTGTTGAGTTCAAACTTTGAGAAGGTCATGTCTACTTAAGTTTGGTATCGTTGGTTACTCCTGTTGCCCCCTGAGTTCCCAAATCTGTAGCTCAGCCTGGAGGCCTGCACTGTCCTTCTCCTGGGCATGGCTCTCACTCTTCCTTTCACCAAATTAGCTCTGGTGGGCAGGGGACTTGAACCTGCCTAGATCGGAATTTTTGTACTAGAACTTTTTTCTCAGCAGCTGTGGCACCTCTCCATTCAGTTCAACATGGGCCTATACTCAACCTTCTTAGACAAAGAAATATAAGTTATATTCCCTGTACCCTAGGAATCATGCAGTCTTATGAGAAATGAGAAATATGTTAAAAAAAAAAAAAAAAAAAAAAAAGAAACTAAGCTAGGATGTGACTATATGCCTAAATATATGGTACAGATACTGAGAGCCACAGGAGGCCAGGAAAGTGAAAGATGAACTTGGGCCGAAGGAGTTATGGAGTCACTTCTGGAAGAGGTGGCACTGGAACCAGGCAGTGAAGGATGTATAAGAGTTTAGTTAGGTGGAAAGGAGGAAGTATGGCACTCCAGGTTGGGAAGCTGAATTATTAAAGGCCTAGGGGAAGGAATGAATATGGCATCTTTCAGGAAATAGGGTGGGCATTGATCTGGCTGGAGAAAGGGTTCCCTTTGAGAACAAACAGTGTGAGATGATTAGGTAAACTGAGTGAGCTTAAATTCCAGAGGGCTTTGAATGATAGTAAAGAACTTAGACTTTATTCCATAGGTCATGGGTATCACTGATTACTTTTTGAACAAAGAAGGGATGTGGTGAAAGCGGTGGTTAAGATGACTGAAACTGTGGAGGAATGTAGAATGTGCTGGAAGGGGGGAGCTGAGAAGTACAGAGGCTGCTTCAGGAATTCAGGAGGGGAAAGGGGCTCCAAGAGTGACAACTGAGAGAATGGGACGCAGAGTCTCATACTGGAGTCCCTGGAGGGGAGAATTGGAACTTGCTGTCTGGCTGTGAGAAAGGGAAAAGAAAGAAAGAATCAAGCAGAAGTCAGAGGTTTGAGCCTGTAGTCAGTATTAGAAATGGCAACACTGAGAAGGGGGACTAGTTCGGGAGGGTAGTTGATGCAGACACACATGGCTAGGTTGAGTTTGTGATTACAGTGAAATACTCTGAGAGTGTATGCAGGTATGTGTGTATATTGCTTTTGCAGGTACACAATCCCTTATCTGCAACTCTAAAATCCAGAGAGTACTGTAAACTAAAAGGTGTTTTTTAAATTTTATTTATTTATTTTAAAATTTGCAGCAAATTCATTTGGCATCAAAACTTGGCCTGAATGGACACAGGGCTATTTACAGTCTTTATTTATTTGACTAATTGTGAATATTCATACTTTTCAATACAAAAACTAGCTTTTGCTCCTAACAGGTAAACCCTAAATCTTAGTGACTGTACAGATATGGCCAGCACAGGGAAGGGGAGGACAGCGTTCCCCACAGTCACTGAAGGACCCTGACTGACAGTGGCTCCACTGACCTGGCACACCAGGGAAGAGAGTGTAGAACGCAACTTTGTTCCCAGCTGCCGGTCAGAAGTAGTTACAGAACCCCAGACTAACTTCAGGAGAGGCTAAGCAGCGCAGAGGGGTGCACGGAATGCCTCTGAGCGGTCTGCTCTGCCGTGGCGTGCTGCCCAGACACCTCCCCCGGAGGGGCATCGCTTAACGCACAGAGCACGTACCGCTACCTCTCTAAATCCAAAAGTGCTTTCTGAGACACTTTCGGCCCCAAGGGTTTTGGCTAAAGGATAAAGGACCTGTATTACCATTTTTTGAGCACTTATTATATGTCAGGAACTTTTCTCATATCTTTATCCAATTATTTCATTTAATTATTTTGATAACTCGATGAGATAGATACTGTCACTATTTTCACTTTTCAGATGAGGAAACTGAGTCACAGAGAGATTAGTTCAAGGTTACAACAAGGAGGTTATAGAGCCAGGATTTGAAGCCAGACAGTTTGACTCTAGTGCTGCATTCCTAACAATGACTTGTCTGCCTTGTATCCGTGGCAGACAGCTGAGGTTTCGCTTGAGAAATCGGGGCTGGACATAGAGATTTGGGAATCTTCTATTTAGAGGTTGCCTGATTTTTTAATTCCTGCCGAGGAGAAGATGTGAGAAGAGGGAGAGAAATCCAGAGGCCAGAAGTCCAAACATTGAGGCACAGTTACATGTTGGGGGAGGGGTGTGAGACGGCATGAGGAAGAGGAACCAGCGAAGAAGCAGAAGTGGTTAGAGTGGTGGCAGGTTCCCTGGCTTGGGATAGAGTCACAGAGGGCAAGAGGAGAGAACCTCACGACAGAGGACGCGGCTACCAGTGCGAAATGCCTCGGAGGGGCAAGGAGGATGGTGGGCAGGAAGGAATTGAATCTGGTTAGCTTTATCTGAACTTTCTTATCTATGGCTATTCTAGTCAGCCTGACAGGGGTCACTCAGATTTAGGAACTTGGCAGATTTGGGCACACCATGTGGTACATGGAAGCCAGTCATGGGCCTGCATCCTGCTCTGGAAAGGCTGTAGCCACATCAGACAAGGGATTCAGAAGGCTAGGCGTCTTTGTTTACACTGCTTACTAATCACAGGCTAGGTTAGTCTTGAGTAGGAGTGATTTGTGGTTTGAGGCAAAAGTTTAATTCCCTTTCTCACTAAATTCAAGTAGAATAGTATTTGGATTGTGGCCCACGATGAAATAAATTTAGTTCCTTCAGTCCCACAAAGGGACAGAGGGGATTCCTTCATAGGTGCATCTAAATATAATGCCCCAGTTTAGAATGAGAGCTATTGTTATGTGTTTTTATGTTATGTGTTTTTATGTTATGTGTTTTTTATTACTATAAAAAATTAGATAAAAATCAACAGAGGAATAAATTTTTTTTTTTAATCAACAGGAAAAAAGGGAAATCTGAATAAACTATGGGCTTTATTTAACACATCAGTATTGGTTAATTAGTTGTAACAAAAAGAAATGCACCATACTAATGTTACTGATAGGAGAAACTGGGGGGTGGAGGGGGGAGAAGGGTATATGGACACTCTCTGCTCTATCTGCTCAATTTTTCTGTAACTCTAAAGCTGTTCTAAAAATAGAATCGATTAATAAAATATAATAATAATGAGTGCTACACCAAGGTGTGCTGGGCTGTGAGCAGGAGGAGGTGAAAGGAGTGGTAACCCAGCTGTAGGGACAGACAGGACTGCAAACTGCGGTGAGCACTTGGGGTACTCCAGAGCTAGTTGTGGAACCGGACAGCATGGGAAGCTGGAGACAGCATGTCCGATGCGGCAGCGTGTTGCAGGCACTGTGCTTCGGAGGGCCTTGCCACGGGAACTGCTTAGTAGTTCAGGGGAAGGAGAAAAAGAAGACAGTGAAAACACTGCTGTCACTCGTGCAAACCTTGAAGCCCCATGATAACTTCCTCTGCAGCAGTGCCTCATCTTTCTGCTTGTGCGCTCATATTCACGCGCGCATGTGCACACATACACACACAGTCTCTCTCACCTGGAACGCACACCAGAGGGGGCACACTGCCTTCCCATGCCACCTCCTCCATCTCCACCTACGCACAGCCTCAGCCAGAGCCTCCCCTACTGGTTCCCCAGGCCCCATAGCTTCCTGCATGATTGCTCCCCTGGTCTCCCGATGCTGGCTCCATTATTACTCCATCTCCTCCATGAGTTCTGAAAAGTAAGGTCTCAAAAGATCCTTTGATAGTTTCCTTCTTTCAGTGCTCCCATTGAAGCCCTGCATCTGTGAGTAAAATAAATCTCCCTTGCCTGTGTGACACTTAAGTTGTAGCATATCTGGGCTTCTTTTAAAGCATTATAATCTTGAGAGAACTTGTTTAACTTCATTGTAAATTAGGTTCTCCTGTAAAATAGACACAATAATAGTACCTGTTGTGAGGGTTAGTTTAATTGATATATGTAACATGCTTAGAACAAGACTTAGTATATAGTAAATCCTCAGTAAATGTTAACTATTGTCATATTATTAGTAATGGGATCCAGTGGCCCATATGTTATATCAAAGGATGAAAGGGCTGTCTCAGGGCTGTAGGTTGAAAAGTTGTCACATCGCAGGCCTGCTCCTCAGGGGAGCTTTGCTGTCCACTGTTTAGTATGTGAGCTTTTCAGGGTCATGAAGCTCTTTGAGCCTCCATTTCCCTGTCTTTAAAATAGTGAGTTAGAGGCTGTATTCTTATATTTTAATTCATTGACTCTCAAGGTGTGTTCTAGGACCCCTAGGAAGTTCTCAAGAACCTTTTGAGGGTCCCTCAGGTCAAAACTATTTTCATAATAGTATTAAGATGTTCCTTGCCCTTTATACCCTCATACTCTTAAGAATGTACAGTAGAGTTTTCCAGAGGCTACACAATACGTATTATCACAACAGTTTGAAAGCAAAAACTGATATGAGAATCCAGCTGTCTCCTATTAAGCCATGCATTAAAGAGACTGGCATTCTCTCACTTCACTTTTTTAAAGTTTTTTTAATTAAAATGTATTTATGTTAACACATAACGGTTTTTAATTATTTTTAAATAAAATTTAAATTTTTTCAGTTTTAATTTCTAACGTGGCAAATATCAGTAGATATAATCTACATAAACAAAAGCTTTTTGGGGTCCTCAATAATTTTTAGAGTGTAAATTAGAAACACCAGTCTAGTTCATTTGACTGGAAGGGAATTCTAGCCTCCCAATCTCTTGGGAAAAGGATGTCCTGTGTGCACCCACCCTACCTTTCAACTTTCTCCCTTTTCTGTCATCTTTTCTGTCTGCTGTATGTTCTTCATCTTCAGATACTCTGAAGCCCTCTTCTTTCTTCCAAGCCACAGTTTTTTAATTTGTCAATCTCAGTATAATTTTCATTCACTGACCATGAACTTTCTTACCTCCCCCTCTATTACTTGTTGGTTTCCCGACTATCTTAGTTTTCTTTTTCCCATGTACCTGTTCTTTTCTTCTATATCTCTTCCCATTTCCTGTCATTTTTAACTCCCTCAGGTTGTTTGCTTGCCCTTTACAGTATCTCTCGTCCTCCCTGATTTGTTCCTTAACATTCTAACACTCCTACCTCGTCTTAATTTCTGACACTTACACCCAACTCTATTCTTCAATCAATTAATCCGTTTAATAAATATTGTAAGCACAGATATATACTATTACCTTTGCTGTCACTGAAGCTACAGAAACAAGAGAGACATGATCCCTGTCCTCCTGGAGCTTATAGGGTACACATGATGGTCATTTAGGCTAGAGCTGGGGACAATTATAAGGTATTTGTCCAGAGTGCCACTTTACTCCCACTGAGGGCAGCCTTGAAAGGATCGTGGAAATCATTAGTAGCAGCAGCAACCATTTATTGCATGTCTACTATGTATTAGGTATTTTACTTATATTTTCTCGTTTAGTTCTCATAGCAACTCTGTGAATTAGGTATGTTTAGCCCTACTCTGCAGATGGAAAAACTAAGACTTATAGAGGATAAGTAACTTGGTTGTGGTCGTAGAGCTAGGAAGTATCAGTATTAAGACTTCTTTTTCCGTCTAGTTACATCAGCCCAGAAGGAACGGTGTCCTGGCCAGGAGGTGGTGGTATAGTGGGAGAAACTCCAGAGCCAGTTGTGGAAATAGAGAGTGTTTGAACTTAGAAATGATATGTCAGAGCAGAGCACCTGAGCTGGGGCAGCCACCAAAGGATCTTGTCCCAAGAGCTTTGTTGCCGCTGAGGTTAGAACTCATTGAAAGGAATGCCTGTCGGGGTAGAGAAGCTCTAACAGGAGCCATCAGGGATGTCTGCCTAAGGTTGCTAAAGGACTGCCTGAGGCTTACCTGGGAAGGGCAGGAGTGACACACGCCAGAGAACCCGCTGACCTGTCTATCATTTCTTTGGCAGAGTGACGTCAGAATCAAGTTCGAGCACAACGGGGAGAGGCGGTAAGTCTGCCTTCTGATGAGTGGCTGTGTTCATGTGTGCTGCATTTCTTAGAAAGCGTTCAGCTTGTGGAAGCCGTTGCCCTGGAGTGATTCCTGTGGGGTCACTGGCTGGGGAATGGGGTTGGTAGGGCATAAAGGGGAAAGTTTCACCCTTGGTTTGGCCTACTGATTGAACCTTGTCTCTGGTCTTAAAATTGGAAGCCATTTCAACTGCTGATGTTTTACTCTTCTGCTCTTATTTTGCTACTGTGAGATCCACCATTGTGCTAGGGGAGGAAGTCAGGACCCCAGCTCTACTGAGTCATGGCTTCCAGACACACTGACACTGTGCCAGCCATGGGCATCAGAGGGAGATGAGGATTCTCCTGTTACGTGGTGCCATTCCCATCCCTGGTAGAGTGTCCCTGGTTTTGTCCACATCAGGGGTCAGGTTGGTGAATTGGAAGTTTTTCTTTTAAATGTCTTGGGACTTCCCTGGTGGCGCAGTGGTTAAGAATCCGCCTGCCAGTGCAGCGGATACGGGTTCGAGCCCTGGTCTGGGAAGATCCCACATGCTGCAGAGCAACTAAGCCCTTGTGCCACAACTGCTGAGCCTGTGCTCTAGAGCCTGCGAGCTGCAACTACTGAAGCCTGCGCACCTACAGCCCGTGCTCTGCAACAAGAGAAGCCACCGCAACGAGAAGCCCGCGCACCACAACGAAGAGTAGCCCCTGCTCGCTACAACGAGAGGAAGCCTGTGCTCAGCAATGAAGACCCAACTCAGCGGAAAAAGAAAAAGTTTAAAATGTCTCTAGGTCATGGGAAGCTGCATCAAGTACCTCAGTTGTGAAAGATTTCAGTTCATTTGAGGACATAGAAAGAGGGGGTTTTCAGTCTGCATTCTGTATTTTACCTTGTTAGGGAAGTGAAAGTAATGTTACAAAACCCTTGTATCCTTTTCTCCATTGTCAGTATTTAGTTTTTTGTAGGAAGTCAAGGTAGAAGTTCTCAGTGGAGAAAAATGACTCCACTGAATTTCTCAAGTTATTTTAAGGAAAACCTTTAAGAAAGCATACAGAACTCTGGTCAGGGGATATTTGAGACCCTGTGTGTGCATGTATGTGGCACAAGCATGCGCACAAGCATGCTTTTCAATATCAGTTTTCCCCCTCTTTGCCTTTCTCTCCCATTGATAACTGCCCCGCCCTTTTTCCTTTGCTTTGAGCATTTGGAGGGGCAAAGAGCATACCCATCAGGATAAGATCCACCTACTTTAGGAGTCCCACCAGCGGACCTTAGTGCCTTCAAATGCTCTTGTACTGGTAGTTCTCTACTGTTGGCATCTTTCAGCCCACTTTGAAACTAGCTCCAGAGGAGATCTTTGGCTGCTGTTCTCCCTTGAAAAAATACATTCAGAAGCCTGCAAGGTTGTCAGAGGTTGCCGGATGGAAACATTGTACAAAGAGTGGTCTGCAGAGCCAGGGTTCTGCTGCCGCCATGTGAATTCTAGGGCTGTTCCAGGGCTGGAGGGAAGAAGGTCTTCTGAGCTCTGTCCCCAGCTGTTTGTCCTATGACCTGCCAGTAGCATGGAACTTAAATTGTCACTTCACTGTTGCTCCTTTTCACACTTCTGACCTGACTGGGTTTTGGAGGGATTGCCAAACTTGGAGCAGCAGAGAGTTTTCAGAAGTATGAAGATATGAAATCAAAAGCTCAGTTGTGTTGGAGCCTAATTACACAGTTACGCTCTCCTGAATTCCTGTTCCCTAAGTGGTATGCAGTTAACAGTGAGCGGACTTACACTGAGAAAGTGTATGTGTTTAGTTTCAGAGATGCTGCCAGATCGAAACCACAAATATTTAAGGTGGTCAGGCTTTTGAAGCCCTGAGCGGCAGTGTTGGTATCAAGGTTTTGAAAACTGCATTCTCTTTTTATGGAGCTGTTTTCGGGAGCCATGGCGTTTCACTGTTTGTGTACTGTGTGTGGAATTGAGGACTTTATAAAGTCGGTGCGGGAAAGCCAAGTTCAAGCTGCTCTGTGCCAGACAGCTCTGGTTTCGTGTATTTCATGTCTTAGGATTTTGTAGAAACTGTTATTGTGGGCTTTCTTTACTTTTTACAGGGAATATGGACAGTATCTACCTAAATGTTGTAGGCCCTTATAGAGTAAGAATTTACAGAAAAGAGGAAAGAGGTACTGACTTTTCCCATTCATCATTGCCAGGTATCCATTCTGGTGGGCTGATTTTCCCTTTGCTTTGGAAGGGTGGGCATCAGACTTCTACCCTTCCTGCCTCTTAGCCTCAGGAGGGCAGAAGAGGACTGTAGATTAGGATCTCCTTCCCTTCGTGTCTGAACACTGGTGAGGATGGTTGTCCTGGGTGTTAGACCCCTCTTTGAAGTACTGGCCTAAAAATGTCTGTTATTCAAGGTGGTAGCAGCAGCTTAGATCTTACCAAACCTGGGAGTGCTGGTTTCTGATCTTGACCAGACTTCTGGGCTGCTTTTGGGGGTTTTGAATGGCTCATCACCAGACCAAATGCAGGAAAACTTATCTCGGAGCCTGATGTTTTTCTAACTGTGCTAGAGACATCTGAGTGATCTCCTGGTATTTTATTCAGAAAGGCTGGCCCTGGGGACTTCCCTGGTGGTGCAGTGGTTAAGAATCTGCCTGCCAAGGCACGGGACATGGGTTCGATCCCTGGTCCAGGAAGATCCCACATGCTGCAGAGCAACTAAGCCTGTGTGCCACAACTACTGAGCCTGCACTCTAGAGCCTGTGAGCCACAGCTGCTGAGCCTGCAAGCCACAACTGCTGAGCCTGCGTGCTGCAACTACTGAAGCCCGTAGGTCTGGAGCCCATGCTCCACAGCAAGAGAAGCCACCGCAATGAGAAGCCTGTGCACCACAAGGAAGAGTAGCCCCTGCTTGCCACAGCTACAGAAAGCCCACGCGCAGCAACAAAGACCCAATGCAGCCAAAAAAATAAATAAATTTAAGAAAAGAAAGAAAGGCTGGCCCCTTTTGAATTAATAGAAAGGTATTCTCTCAAAAGAATCCAGAAAACACTTGTATCTAGATAACCCATATCTAGATCGCACCTAATTATTGCTTGGGACAGTTGATTTGAAGGAAAAAAAATATAAGGATTACAATATGGATGGATTTCTTGGTGGATATAAATTAATACATTCAGCAGTATAATTTCCAAAAATGAAAGGTAGTGATGGATGAAGGAAAAGTTATAGAGAAATTATCTTCCTGAGATGTTAGGCTTTGTGTGAAGGATAGATTATGGTTTATAGTAATATCCTATCAATGTTGTTCAGTAGAACTTTCTGCTGTAATGGAAAGGTTCTACAGTAATCCCTTGGTAGCCGAGGAAATTGGTTCCAGGACCCCCTGTGGATACCAAACTCCTTGGATGGTCAAGTCTCTTATATAAAATGGTGCAGTCTTTGCATATAACTTATGTACATCTTCGTGTATACTTTAAATCATCTCTAGATTACTTATAATACCTAATACAATGTAAATGCCATGTAAATAGTTGCCAGCATGCGGCAAATTCAAGTTTTGCTTTTTGGAACTTTCTGGAATTTTTTTCAGATATTTTTGATCTGCAGATATGGACCTGTGGATATGGAGGGCCGACTTATAGCTGTGTTCTCCAGTATACTAGGCACTTGCCACATGTATCTAGTGAGCACTTGCAATGTGGCTAGTGGGACTGAAAGAGCCAATTCTAAAATTTAATTTGAATTTAAATAGCCACATGTGACTAGTGGCTACCATATTGAACAGCGCAGTTCTAGATGATAACAGCTTTTATGGTGCCTACTGATTTCAGCCAGCCAGATTTCATTAAAATCCAATGGCTTACCTATCAAATTACCCATGACATTTTTCACAGAACTAGAACAAGTAATCCTAAAATTTATGTGGAATCATAAAAGGCTAAGAATTGCCAAAGCAATCCTGTGGAAAAAGAACAAAGCAAGAGGCATACCCTTCCCAGACTTCAGGCAATACTACAAAGTTACAGTAATCAAAACAGTGTGGTATTGGCACAAAAACAGACATTTGGATCAATGGAACACACAATAGAGAGCCCAGCAGTAAACCCACATTACCTGCCATCAATTAATCTTTGACAAAGGAGGCAAGAATATACAATGGAGAAAAGACAGTCTCTTCAGCAAGTGGTGTTGGGAAAGCTGGACAGCCACGTGTAAATCAATGAAGTTAGAACACACCCTTACACCATAAACAAAAATAAACTCAGAATGGCTTGAAGACTTAAATATAAGACATGACACCATAAAACTCCTAGAAGAGAACATAAGCAAAACATTCTCTGACATAAATCATACTGTTTTCTTAGGTCAGTCTGCCAAGGCAAGAGAAATAAAAGCAAAAATAAACAAATGAGACCTAATCAAACTTACAAGCTTTTGCACAGCAAAGGAAACCATAAACAAAACGAAAAGACATCCTATGGACTGGGAGAAAATATTTGCAAATTGATGCAACTGACAAGGGCTTAATTTCCAAAATATACAAACAGCTCATACAACTCAATAACAAAGAAACAAACAGCCCAATCGAAAAATGGGCAGAAGACCTAGATAGACATTTCTCCATAGAAGACATACAGGTTGCCAACAGGCACATGAAAAGATGCTCAACATCGCTAACTGTTAGAGAAGTGCAAATCAAAACTACAATGAGGTATCACCTCACACTGGTCAGAATGGCCATCATTACAAAGTCTACAAATAACTAATGCTGGAAAGGGTGTGGAGAAAAGGCAACCCTCCTACACTGTCGATGGGAATGTAAATTGGTGCAGCCACTATGGAGAACAGTATGGAGATTCCTCAAAAAAGTAAAAGTAAAGTTGCCATATGATCCAGCAATCCCACTCCTGGGCATATATCCAGACAAAACTATAATTCAAAAGATACATGCACCCCTATGTTCATAGCAGCACTATTTACAATAGCCAAGACATGGAAACAACCTAAATGTCCATCGACAGATGAATGGATAAAGAAGATGTGATATGGGGCTTCTCTGGTGGCGCAGTGGTTGAGAATCTGCCTGCCAATGCAGGGGACCACGGGTTCAAGCCCTGGTCTGGGAAGATCCCACATGCCGCGGAGCAACTGGGCCCGTGAGCCACAATTACTGAGCCTGCGCATCTGGAGCCTGTGCTCCGCAACGAGAGAGGCCGCAATAGTGAGAGGCCCGCGCACCGCGATGAAGAGTGGCCCCTGCTTGCCACAACTAGAGAAAGCCCTCGCACAGAAACGAAGACCCAACACAGCCATAAATAAATAAATAAATTAATAAAAAAAAAAAGAAGAAGATGTGATACGTATATACAATGGAATACTACTCAGCCATAAAAAAGAACGAAATAATGCCGTTTGCAGCAACATGGATGGAACTAAAGATTATCATACTAAGTGAAGTAAGTCAGAAGGAGAAAGACAGGACTTCCCTGGTGGCACAGTGGTTAAGAATCCGCCTGCCAGTGCAGGGGACACGGGTTTGAGCCCTGGTCTGGGAAGATCCCACATGCTGTGGAGCAACTAAGCCCATGCACCACAACTACTGAGCCTGCACTCTAGAGCCCGTGAGCCACAACTGCTGAGCCCATGTGCCACAACTGCTGGAGCCCGTGCTCTGCAACAAGAGAAGCCACCGTAATGAGAAGCCTGTGCACCACAAGGAAGAGTAGCCCCTGATCACCGCAACTAGAGGAAGCCCACAGCCAGCAATGAAGAACCAACACAGCCAAAAATAAATAAATAAATAAATTTATTTTTTAAAAAAGAGAAAGACAAATACCATATGATATCACTTATATGTGGAATCTAAAATATGACACAAATGAACTTGTCTATGAAACAGAAACAGACTCGCAGACATAGAGAACAGACTTGTGGTTGCCAGCGGGGAGGGGGGTGGGGGCGGGATGGATTTGGAGTTTGGGATTAGCAGATGCAAACTATTGTATATAGAATGGATAAACAAGATCCTACCATATAGCACAGGGAACTATATCCAATATCCTATGATAAACCATAATGGAAAAGAATATGAAAAAGAATGCATGTATATGTATAACTAAATCACTTTGCTATACAGGATAAATGAATACAACATTGTAAAATCAACTATACTTCAATAAAATAAATTTTTTTAAAAATGGCTTAGATCCCTCTTTCCTGTGGCTTATTGCTTCTTCCTCTGGTTATACCACTTCCCACTCTGGGGGAGCAGGGAGTATATGGAAGAACCACACACTTCTTCCTGTCAGTATGGAGGAGGGCAAGAACTATAGAGGCTGATGGCTGAGTGCTGCTAGTCTGCCACACACTAGTCAGATTTCATCTAAGTCTAGACATGCTAACAGATTAAGGTGGTTTTAATATACATTTTCCCCTATCACATTAAGCATCTTTTCATGTGTTCATTAGCCATTCATCATATCCTTTGCTTGTGTTTCTATTGGATTGTCTTTTTCTTATTGATTTTTGCAAGTATTTTCTCCAAGTTTGGTATTTCTTTTTAACTTTGTTGATGGTTTATTTTCCCATCAAAGTTTAAATTTTTGTTGTCAAACTTGTCTTCTTCCTTTTTGTCTTCTCTATTTTATGTAATGCTTAGGAAGACCTTCCCTACTCTAATATTTTTTTCAATCCTATATTTTCTTTATATATATATGTATGTATATATATAATATATATGGGTTTCTGATATTCTATTCTGTTTATCTCTTTGCTTTTTTTTTTAATATTTGGTTGCGTGGGGTCTTAGTTGCGGCAGGCGGGCTTCTTAGTTGTGGCTCATGGGCTCCTTAGTTGCAGCACGTGGACTCCTTAGTTGTGGCATGTGAACTCTTAGTTGCGGAAGGCATGTGAGATCTAGTTCCCTGACAAGGGATGGAACCCGGGCCCCCTGCATTGGGAGTGTGGAGTCTTATCCACTGCGCCACCAGGGAAGTCCCTCTTTGCTTATTTTTGTTTTAATTATTTAAGTTTTAGAGTGTTGGGTTGGTCCCATATAAAATTGCCACTTTTATATGCAAAAGTGGTTGACTACGTCCAGTATCATATAGTTAAACCTGATGCATTAATTAAAGCTTTTTATTAAAAAAATTTGAAGCACACACAAAAATAGAATATGATACTCAACACCCAAGGACCTGTCACCCAGCTTCAACATTATCAACATTTTGCCAACCTTGTTTCATCTATCCCCACTTGTAAATTTTGCTGTGACATTTAATGACAAATCATTTTAAGACCTCTTTGAGCATGTTCTTACTCTACCATCTATTTATAGAAATTGTTCTTTGAACTGACCTGGAGAGTCTCTCTAGAAAAGCATCAATATCAACACTACTTACATGCACACATGTGTCACTGGTTAAGAAAACTGATCAGGCATATAACCAACTCAAGGGGAATTCCTGTGACTATGGCAGGAAATGTCAGTTCTGAGGATAATCAGCATTGAGATTACTGTGGCATCTCAAAAATGAACAATGGAAGAGACCTTTCAAGTCCTGGAGTTGAGTCGTTTAGGAGTTAAGACCATGTTTTCAGGACTGCTGCTCCAATCCCCAGGTTTTCTTCCTAACAGGAATATTTGAAGCATAGTTTTTAAATCCAGGTATCCTCCTATGATACTGCACTGTCAATGACCAAAAGAGCTGAGCTGAAGTGGAAGAACAATGGTTGAGATTGAGTACTGCTCATAGGTACTATTGACAAACCTGAGAGATGCTCAGAAGAAGGGTGAAAAGATAAAGGTAGATGTAAGAGAAGAAAAAAATACAGAGAAAGGCAAGCTGCATGAAAAATAAAGAGAATTCTATGTTGAAAAGAAAAGGAAGATAACACTCAGGAGCCATAGCTTCTAAACCCTGCATTTAAAATATACAGTTAACCATGATTTCTGTTCCTTTTCAGAATTATAGCATTCAGCCGGCCTGTGAGATATGAAGATGTGGAGCACAAGGTGACGACAGTGTTTGGGCAGCCTCTTGATCTACATTACATGAACAATGAGGTACGAAAGGTGGATGGTGTGCGGGCAAGGGAGGCACAGCTGCCTACCTTTTTTCTCTCTGTTTAACTGAGAATTTCCTAGTTTGTTCCTTTAATGTCATCTGCAGGTTTTCATTTTCTGGAGCCTCTTTTCTTAATTCCAGTAATTCTGCGATTTCTCTTTTTTACTACATGGGAGGTTACGTAGCTATGTCCATTCCCTCTGCTCATTCAATGCTGGTAGCTCTAATACTCCATGGTGGAATCAGGTACGGGATTAGGTTCAGGGCTTATATTGTCTCCTTTACATTTTGTAGGTTATCTTTTTCCTTCCAGCACAGCCTTAGTAGCAGAGGGTTCAGTAGGGCTGGGGAGGTGTGGAAAACTGGTGGGTAGATCCTCTATTGACAGGCATAAATGCTGGATTCTTCTCTCAGAGTTTAACTTCTGATTGTAGCTGGTTCCAAACGTTAGCACCTACTCTAATGATTTCTTTAACTCTTAGTCCTCCTGACCCCTCCCAACAGCCATTTTATTTATTCATACTTTGAACATCACCCAGGAAGGAATTCTTTTGAATGTCAGTTACTTGGCTGCTTTCCCAGCTCCAAGGAACGTGCTAGAGGCTGCAGTCTGCTTAGGCTGGTGCTTTGCATTAGTCTGAAAGGCACTGTGTTTGTGCCCAGTAAGGAGCCTGCACCTTGAGGGAACTGAGTTGGGGGGCAAGACAGGAAAGCTGGGCAACCTCATGGTTCTTTGAGAGTCAGGTCCTTACTTTGTAGTTTTTCTTGTCTTTTTTTAAAAATTTATTTATTTATATTTATGTAATTTTGGCTGCGTTGGGTCTTAGTAGCTGTGCGGTCTTTCTCTAATTTCGGTGAGCAGGGGCTACTCTTCGTTGAGGTGCACGCTCTTCTCATTGCAGTGGCTTTCTTGTTGCAGAGCGTGTGCTCTAGGCACGCAGGCTTCAGTAGTTGTGGCACATGGGCTCAGTAGTTGTGGCTTGCGGGCTCCAGAGCACAGGCTCAGTAGTTGTGGCACACGGGCTTAGTTGCTCCGCGGCATGTGGGATCTTCCCGGACCAGGGCTTGAACCCATGTCCCCTGCATTGGCAGGCAGATTCTTAACCACTGCGCCACCCGGGAAGCCCCCTTACTTTGTAGTTTTATGTTATTGGTTGAAAAGTTAAGAATTTCCTCTACTTTGGGGCTTAAATCTGTAGGAGATGAGATTTGTTGGCAAAAACTCTGTGGTCCTCTTCATATAAAATGTACAACCACAACTGGATATATGCACTGCCAAATAGTTAACAAAAATAACACCATCTGATTTTTGCTTTTTGGATAAATTTTAGAGATACAGCAAATTTGAAAAATAAACCACTAACTCTATAGTTAATAAATAACACAGATGTAAGTATTTTAAAATATGTAAAGTAACACATTTTAAATACAGGATATGAGAACCCTCCCAAATACAAATGTCAAATCCATAGAAGTTTAAAAAATTTCAGCTCAAGCATCAATGACTATATAAGAAAGTGAGGCTAAAGTCAGCTAGCCAATCAGCATTAAAGAAGGTGTTCTTTAGTTAGTAAAGACTTTTCTGGATGATTTAGTACTACTCGTTTCTCTTTCCATTAATATTTCCATTAAGAATTTCAGATGTCCCAAAATCCGTTTTCAAACTCTTTTGCCAGGGGAGTGACTGCCCAGAATGTTGGGCACTCCTTTATTCAGATGTTTATACAGATACTGGTTTTAGAGCCAAATGTAAGTAATTGTCGTTCTTTTTTGAGTCAGTGAAGACTAATTTATTTGAGCATTTATTTTTCATCACTTTGTTTTTTGTTGTTTTTTGTTTTTGTTTTTTGGCCACGCTGCACGGCTTGCAGGATCTCAGTTCCCCGACCAGGGATTGAACCTGGGCCATGGCAGTGAAAGCCTGGAATCCTAACCACTAGGCCACCAGGGAGCTCCCATAATTGTTACTATTTTAAATCATTCATGTCTTTCTGTAGTCTGCTAATGTCAGTGACCAAGAATTGACTAATTTACATCTTATTAATTTCAAATGTCTCAACTATTTTTCTTTTCTTTGCCCTCTAAACCCTGCCTTGTCAGGATTTGTGAACCACAAATGAAAAAATCTGTTGAGATTTTATTTTATTTATGTTTATATTTTTGTAATAATAGCTTTATTGAGATATAATTCACCTACCATAGAATTTACCCTTTTATTTTTAAATTTACATTTTAAACTGTATAATTCAGTGGTTTTAGTGTATTCACAGAGTTGTGTAACTAACATCACTACCTGATTCCAGAACTTTTTCATCACCCCAAAGAGAAATCCTTTACTTCTTAGGAGTCACTTCCCATTCTCCCCACTCCCCAGTCCCTGGCAACCACTTATTTACTTTCTGTCTCTCTGGATTTGCCTGTTATGAACATTTCATATATATGGAATCACACAATATGTGGCCTTTTGTGTTTGGCTTCTTTCACTAAGCATCTTTTCAAGGCTCATCTATGTTGTAGCATGTCTCATACTTCATTCCTTTTTATGGCTGAATAATATTCCATTATATGGATATACCACATTTTGTGTATCCATTCATCTGTTGATGGACACTTGAGTTGTTTTCACTTTTGGCTGTTATAAATAATGCTGCTGTGAACATTTGTGTACAAACTTTTATATGTACAAATGTTTTCAATTCTCTAAAATATACCTAAGAGTGGAATGGTGGTTCTTGTAGAAACTCTGTATTTAACTTTTGGAGGAACTGCCCAACTTTCGCATATCAACTGGTACCACTTTACATTCCTACCAGCAATGTACGAGGGTTGCAATTTCTCTACATCCTCACCAATACTTGTGATTCTATTTTTTTTTTCTTTTTTAAAAAAATTATAGCCATCCTAGTAGGCGTGAAGTGGTATCTCATTGTGGTTTTTAATTTTCATTTCCTTAATGACTAATGATGTTGAGTATCTTTTCATGTGCTTATTAGCCATTTGTTTGTTTTCTTTGGACAAATATCTATTCAAATCCTTTGCCCTTTTAAAAAATTGGATTGTTTGTCCTTTTATTGTTGAATTGTAAGAGTTCTTTATATATTCTGGATACTAGACCCTTATCATACATTTGCAAAATTGTAGTTTTTTTTTTTTTAAGTTAAAACCTACTCCAGTAATTTCTTTATCTTCCCCTATCTCCACCCGCCCCTTCCCCACCTCCCCCAACACCAGTCCTTATTTATCCCTACTTTGAATGTTACCCAGGAAGGAATTCTTTTACAATATGATATGATTTGTAAAATTTTCTCCCATTCCATGGGTTGTCTCGAGGTTTTATTTTAAATACTGATTTTACTATTTGTTTTTTCCTGGCCAGGGGTTTAGAGTTCTCATTTCCTTGTATTCTGAATCGGGAACTGAAGAAATTAATTGGATTTTTGCTTTATGTTTGCCCCAAATACATAAGATCTGACATTTTTTACGTCTTAGGCAAAGCATACTTTTGCATGTTTTAATACTAAGTACTCATAATATCTTCTGCTTTTAACAGTGAGTCAGGCTTATCTGTACCCTCAAGAACCATCTCTTTTAATACTTCAGTGGAATGAAAACAGAGGAAGTAGTTTTTGGTTCTAGTCACTGATTTTTTTTAACCTTTATACAGTAAGATACTAAACCCTTCTATGCAGTCTAAGTTTGTCTTCTTATTTGACTAACGTTTTCATCCTCTGCCTGCCCCCTCCTCCTCCTGTGCCTTTTCTGCTTATTCTGTTAATGTCAGCACAGGGTAGAATGGGACATGATTCTACTGCTTAATTTGGGAAGAAATATGGGGCCTATAACCGTTTCGGATTTGATGCTTTGGAGTAAAGGGTATTTTTAGAGATGAAGCTTTTCTTAGAAAATATCTTGGGGGGGGGTGGGATGAATTGGGAGATTGGGATTGACATATATACACTATTGATACTATGTATAAAATAGATAACTAATGAGAACCTACTGTATAGCTCAGGGAACTCTACTCAGTGCTCTGTGGTGACCTAAATGGGAAGGAAATCCAAAAATGAGGGGATATATGTATACGTATAGCTGTTTTACTTTGCGGTACAGTAGAAACTAACACAATATTGTAAAGCAACTATACTCCAATAAAAATTTTTTTTAAAAAGTGAAAAATTTTTTTAAAGTATTTTTATACCATCAAAAAAAAAATACCTTGAAATAAAGTACTGATATGTGCTACAGCATGGATGAACTCAAAAACGTTAAGCAAAGTGAAGGAAGCTAGATGCAAAAGACTATGAATTGAATTGAATTGAATATGAATTGTGTGATTTCATTTATATGAAATGTCCAGAAAATGCAAATCTCTAGAGACAGAAAGTAGATTAGTGGTGGCCTGGGGTAAGATGTAGAAAAGGGGAGTGACTATGAATGGGCACAGGAGATCTTTTTGGAGCAATGGAAATGTTTTGAAATTGAATTGTGGTGATGGTTGCACAACTCTGTAAATTTACCAAAAATTATTGAATTGTAAACTTAATAAAAAGGAAAAGAAAATATCTCTATGGTTTCAGTTAGATCTTTTAAGACCCCATAGTATCCACTGAGATTGTTTTCCTCCAAATTTATTTTTTTGTTGTTTTTTTTGCTTATTTTTGCAAACTAAAGACTTATGTTTTATGTGATTTCCTTTTTCTGTGTCCTGTGTCACAGCTCTCCATCCTGCTGAAGAACCAAGATGATCTTGATAAAGCAATTGATATTTTGGATAGAAGCTCAAGCATGAAAAGCCTTAGGATATTGCTGCTGTCCCACGACAGAAACCATGTAAGTAGCCCCTGTCATGGCCTGACAGCTGAAGACAAAGCTTGCTGTCCTTCAGGATTCCACCTTGCTTCCTCGACAGAATTTTGTGTTCCTTAGTCACTGCTAAAGCGAGAACGTAGGTGTGGCCCAGCCCACCGGGGCAGTAGCCATTTAGCCTTCTGCATTTGATCTTACTGCGAAGCCAGATCATTGGTGTTAAAATGGCAACTGAAGGTGACTTGGCTTGTGGTGTGGGAGGAAGGGAAACATTTTATGATAAAGGAGGAAATTCTTTTTCTCTGTATTTATGTTCTTTCGACTAGATTTGGACCCCAGCAAGAGAGATTTGCTCAGCGTGGGGGAGCTAATTAGCAGAGGCTGTCAAGGATTTGAGACTATCATGCTTTGTAAACCCAACTCCCGCAACTCCTCGGCAACCGTGACTTTCCCTTGGGACACATGTAGGAAACAAACTTTCCCTTCTGTTCAGTGGAAAAAAGGCCATGGGCTAAAGGGCCTCTTGTAATTTACCAGCTGATACCTTACCAAATGGCAGCAATCTATGGGGGCCTTCAGAAGCCAGGGATCATCCCTTATGTAGTTTCCTCTCCTAAAGGGTCCCTGGGGGCCTACATTTCACAAGAATGCTTGTAATCTGGGTCTGTCTTCTAATCACTGATGGCTCTACCAGTTTTCTTCAGATGCATGCTCCTGCAGGTTTCTTGGCACTCTTTCCTTTCCTTATGCTTGAAGACAGCCAACTGTGGACGGCTGACATTACTGCCTGAGAACTATGGACACCCCATACCAGGACAGAGTTTAGATGGAATGGTGCTTTATGCTGACCATTTATATTTAAAGAGACCTTGGACTGTCTATTGATTAGCGAAAGACACAGGAGAATGCGGTTAGGAAGGCTTAGAATAAAGAAGACATTTTCTAATATTATCGAAGTGTCCTTGAGCATGAGGACTGGTCTTCTCTCTCACAATGTCTTTTTTTCTGGATGTGTTTTGGGAAGTATTCTGAAGTAAAATATGTACTTTATTATTTCATTTCTCTGTTCAAGTTACTCACCTGCTCCTTGTAGTCCTTCCTCGTGGCCTATCATGTACGATCTCAATGTAGCCTAGCACCCAAGGTTTATCACTAACTACCCTTCCTTTCAACTCCCCAGTCTCATCTTTCCAAGTTCTTCAGCATGCTTCCACTATTCTGCAGGTCTTCCTTCTTCCTCTTTGCCAGACCATGGTTGTCAACCTTTTTTAAGGCTCTAGCTTGATTTACCTGCTGCAGTTTGGTCAGTATTTTTGACTGAGACCATTTTCATTATTCCCTGTTCCTTTAGTCATTGGATATAATTTGCACACTAGTTTATAGGTTCCTGAGTAATTGCCCTCTAGTTGTTGCATATTTGTAAGTTCTACCCCAAAAGATTATAAGCTCCTTGAGAACAGGAGCTGTGTCTTGTTTTGGAACCTATCCGCTTAAGAGAACACAGTGAATACTTCTTGAATTGTTAGCAGGAGTCAAGCAGAAATCATATTCTGCAAACCCCTTCTTTACAGAAGAAGCTGGAATTGGGGTTTAGTTTAATGATGTGATTGTTTAACTGGGAACTAGCACCCCTGATGGTGATCCCTCCACTCCCCTGATGAGAAGCTGTAGACGACTGGTTCTTTGCATTCTCTTTCCCATCCATTAAGGGGTGCACTCAGCTGCAGATACTGCTGCAACACCAGAGCTGTTTGAGAGATGACCACCTGAGCTCTGACACTCATGGCGTGGCATTAGATATCGCATAAAATAAGTGCCACATTGATGCCTCTCTTTCTAAGGATGTTTATTTTTTAAAATTATTATAAAGTCAGTATAACTTATTGTAAACTTAAAAAAAAAAAAAAGAGGACCGTCTTACATAATCCTAGCACCGTAACACAATTGATTGATTTTTGCATACGCCCCTCTTTGGCCATATGTATACACACTGTAAGTGTTGTCATGGTATTTATACAATTTTCTACTTTAATTTTTCACTTAACATTGTCATGTACATTTTTCTGTTAATATACAGTCTTCATGATTATAATTTATAAGGATGCATAAGTCCATTGAGTGGATATACCATAATTTAATTAAATAACCATTTTTGCTACTGTTGGAACACTTAAGCTACTCCTATTTTTTGCATTTATAAAGATTTACATTTAAGACTAATAGTGGCATTGGTGGTGATGAGATCTTTTCTTGGGGACTTCCTCAGCTAGACCTCAGGCTTCTCAATAAACAGAGGTATCATGATTCAAAATTGCTATGTGCTTAGGAGTCCTACTTCTAGAAGTGCTTCTCTGTTTGTGATGAAATATCAGTTTTATTCTTCTAGTTTCTAATCTGTTATGGACCAATTCTTTTTTAAAAACGTGAAAGGTGAAATGGAAAAATTAACTAGAGACGTATAAAATACAAGCCCACAACTTTTATTGTTAAGTTCAATAGACATGAGTCACTGCCAAATTGTTGTAAAAGTGCTTAAAGAGTTGCTCTTCCATTTTGGTATTTACCTTGTTGAGGACTGGTATACACCACAGGTTGTACCCTGGCACCAGCCCACAGATCACACTTTACATACACTTCTCCAGGATACCATATTGACCTGGTCTTCATCTCCTCTTGATGGTAACTGTCAGCCACTTTGTTCTCTATTTAGTTTCCTCCATTTTTAGCAATCTGTCAACTCATCCACCTTTTGTTACCACCTATACCTTTACTTCCCTTCTTATTCCTGTTTTTAAATGTACTATCTCTTTCTACTCTCTGGATTCCTTTTGTATTGATCTTTCTATGACAGCTTCTGATCTTTCCTCTGTCTTCATCCCTCACCAAGGTGGAAAGTCATACTCCTCCCATCTCACCTGGCCAAGGCCGGGTCTTAGGCTTCAATATTGTTTTTACCTGAGAACTCCTGGATTTGGGCAATCACAGAACCTCCTCTTAGTCTGAAGAGTCTTTCTCTAGCCTTGGTTTTACTGCCATTTTAAGATACTTCACCGTCTCCTTCAGTAGTTCTTGCTGCCCTAGCCCTCTGCCTTGGGCCATCAACTCTTAGCTATTTTCCTATTACAGACTTCTTTTCTAAACATTTGTGCATCTAACTCTTAATTTATCTTTCTGCTCTTGACTTTCTTATAACTTTCTCGACCTTTCCACTGTCATAACATAATCTCAAGCTTAACATTCTGTTGTCACTTGTATCTGCATATGATGAAAACTAAATACCCAACCACCTTAAACTGTGAATGGCATTTTGTTTTGTTACCTCAGATTCTCTCTGACAAAAGTAAACTTACAATCTTCTCATCTAAATGTTGCCCACTTCCCAAATTTCCCATCAATGAATTTGACACTATTTAAGTTCAAAATATCAAGGATAATCTAAATGGTAATTATTTTCAGTTTTCCAAGAAACTAATGGGGCAAGTGCAGGAAGTTAAAATGAAACTTGTTGGGCAGAATAGCTTCAGTCTGGCCCCTGTTTAAAAATCATTACACTTTACATGTATAAGGTACTTTCATCTCTCATTCGGTTTTTGCAACTTTGAGCGGTCGGTTAGGCATCTGTTATCGCCAGTCTACCCCTGGGGAAACTGAGGCTTAGAGTGATTTGCCCTAGGTGAAACAGTAAATAGTGACAGAGCTGGTCTTGAATGCAGATGTTCAGACTGTAGTCCAGTATGTATTAGATACCATCCAGGAAAGGGATCTTAGAATTATTGTAGTCCTTGGAAAACCTCACCCAGGTTCTTTCACAGTTCATTAGAAACAGAACAGAAAGTATAATGTTGCCCGTGAGGAAAACTTGTGAGATGTGTCATTCTCTTCCCCACAGCTCAGAAGGTTAACTGAGCTAGGAAAGGTCCAAGGGAAGACAAACTTTATAAGGGGTTGGGGTCAGTTTTATATGCGTATGGCCTAAAAAGCCTGGAACTCTTTAGTCGGGAAAGGAAGCCGAAGCATACATATGTATAAACAAAGTCTGTGATGCATTGAAGAGTAGGGATAATAAAAACACAGATTTATTCACCTAATCTCAATTTGAATGAACCCCTTGAATATTGAGGATTATCATAGAACAAAACGGAAATAAGAATTTGTATAAGGGGTATAAACATGGCATCCTTTATTCAAGTTGTATAGCTTCAAAGCAGATTTTTTTAAGGCTTTTAATAAATTCATGGATGTTAAAGCTGTAAATCTATTAAATAACCTGGATTCTTCCACAGCTATCATAACTGTCATGGTCTTCCATGCAAATGTCTCTTGTTGCCACCATTGAAGCAGAGAACTAGTGACATCCAAGGTGCCATTTCTCAGCTCATGTGTCCGTGAACCAAACTAAAGCAAACACACACACACCTCTTCTTTTCCCCCTGCATCGTTGAATCCACCTGTTCCCTTTGTCTGATACCACCAAATCTTTTATTGAGATGATTTGTGGGTCAACTTTTATAATCTCTTTTTCTGCTAATCTCCTAGCTTCCAGTGACTGCAGTCTTTGTGCATGTGGTTCCCTGGTGATTTTTCATGTTGTTTGTGTCGGCCACAGCACACTGCTACCCCCAGAGCCTTTCAGTGAGGTTTTCATTGAATGGTCAAATGAAATGACCATTCTATTTGCTGTCTTTAGAATGTTCTGCCAGCTACACACTTTATACCTGTTAGCTCTCCTTACACTCTCTTACAGGTCTCTTTTATTTTTCCTAGTCCCACCTTCCTCCTTCCTCTCTTTCCCACTTCTAGGTCTTGTTCAAGGTTCACTGAATCCTTGCATCAACCTCATTTTTGTTTACCATGCCATTCTTTTTATCTCCTTAAATCAGGGTTTTCTGAACTTGACTATTACAAACACTTGGGGGAGATTTAAAAAACACCAATCCTTTGGCCTTACCCCCAGAGATTCTGTTGTAGTTGGCCTGAGGTGTTAAAAACCCCACAGGCAGTTGTGCTGGGCGGCTCGGGCTGAGAACCATCGCCTTAAACCCAAGTGTGACTCACCTCCTAAGACCTTCGCCCTAAGTGTGGTCCATGTACCAGCAGCGTCAGCATCACCTGAAAGCTGTTAGAAATGCAGATTCTCAGCCCCAGCCCAGACCTACTGAATCAGAATCTGCATTTCATCAAGGTCCCAGGTGATTTGTGTGCACATGAAAATGTGGGAAGCCCTGCTTTGAAACCTTCCCTGATTCCCTTCATCTGTTTTCCAACTGTTGCCACAGTCAGCCTTTCCTTTTAGAAACCTGTGCTCATGCTGGCTGTTGAACCTCCTGGCTCAGCTTCTAGATTTAAAATTGAGAGTTCAGAATGTATGTTCTTTGGTACGTTTCAGACTCGTGCTGCCAAGATGTATTGAAGTCCCACCTTCCGTAAGGCCCCGTGTCTAAGCAGGTGTCCTTGGGGTGCTCAGCGTGCAGCTCTTCTCTTTCTGACTGTAAGGCTGTGGCCTTTTCCTTGCCCTTCACTGGCCTGCTTCCCCAGCGTGTGGCTTTGATTGTTTTTTCCTTTCTGACCCTCGGCAGAGAGCTATTGCACATTGGAGGCTTTAGCAAGAACACTCACTTCCCCTTGGTCTGACTTCCCGTTAGAGCAAGACAGTTTGTCAAGACAGCCCTGCATGTGATAAAGTCTGGCGTGGGGGGACTAGAGGAGGCTGCTTGGCCGCTGAACTTAGCCCTGAGAGCGGGAAGCCTTTTTCCTGGAGGACAGGATATAGTTTGTTTAGGTTGGACCTTTTTTTTTTCTTACAGGAGGTAAGAGAGAGAGAGAAACAAGTAGAAACTTTGACCCAAATTATTTATAAATTCTGAGCTCCCACTCTCCATAGTGCTCTCCTTATTTATGAGCACATCCTGACATCACTTGCTCACCTCCAAGCTTCAGTTTTAAGCTTTCTCAGTGCAAGGGCCCCTTTCTGTTGCTTTGTTTTCTCTCAAGGGCTCACCTTGAGGCCCAACTGGGTCAGTGCAAAGTGGGGTAGGTGTGGCAAGGCTGCTGACCCTGTTCTGAAGTCCTTGACCTCTGGCAGAATGGTACCGTGATAGCCTTTCTGAGATGAACGCAATCCTGAGATGGTTCACATGTAAACCCCAGTAATATGAAGCAGCTGAGATCTTCTTACCTTAATTTTCCAGGAGTGATTATGGTTGGGGAAGAAGCAGCATATCAAGCTATTTTTTAAAAGTTTATCAACCAGAATTTTTGGTGCAGAAGTTGCCACCATTCTCCATTCTGACCCCCCACGTGGCAGGTGATCTTGCCACTGAAATAATTTCCTGCTTTTCCTGCTATTCTTCCCAAGCTCTCTGGAGAGTTTTATGAGAGGGTATTTACAACGCTTTTCTGTTTGGCACATTATTACAGGAATGCCTGTTATTCTTCTGTGTCTGGGTCATCACCTAATAAATTGGAGCACCGAGTCTCAGTGCTCTATATCAGTGAAGCTGGATAACTGCATTGAGTAAATAGTGATTTGCCAAGATGAATTGAGGAGTGAGATTTGAGGGAAAGCTGGGTAGCTCATGTATTGAAAGCGTGATGGCGGCTGAGAGCATGGGGAGTCCGAGGGAGGGGCGGGGGGCCTTTCTAAGCCTGCCTGCTTAGCGAGCTCAGCCTTTTTCCTCTTATCTTGCAGACCAGTTCCCCTCCCCACTCCGGGGTGTCCAGGCAGGTGCGGATCAAAGCTTCCCAGTCTGCGGGAGACATAAACACCATCTACCAGCCTCCTGAGCCCAGGAGCAGGCACCTCTCTGTCAGTGAGTATCTCACCCCTTTTTTCCTCTCATCTGATTTATCTGCCCATGTTTTTTTTTTAATATTCTTTAAAAAAATTAATTATTATGAAACAGTCATCAAACGTTATTGACTGCTACGCTGTTCGGAATAGTCTTCCATGCTTTTCTTTGGGGAGAAGAAATAGACAAGCGACTGGGATGGAGTCCTGACCCTCCGGGAGCTCACACTCTCATGACGTGGTGGCGGAATCAGATTCCTTTTCAGCAGCCCTGAAAAAGCTACCTCCTCAAACATCTGCGTGAAGACCTCCAGCAGCACTATGCCCTCATTTTTGACCATTCTTTCCCCAAAGGACTGGGGACTTGTGAAGTTACGAATCAGGTCCAAGATTGAGTTTTGACATCAAACCTCTTGCTTGTGATTCCTGAGGAGTCCTAATGCTTCAAGGAAGGTGGAACGAAGTTTCTCCAACGAAACTCCTGGAGTGTCAAACTAAATTGTCTGGGAAGGACAGGAGACTGTTGACGTAGTAAATACAGTTGGCTCATTAGGAAGAAAGCTATGTAGCTGCTGCCAGGCCTCCCCAGGAAAGGAATCTAAATCAGGTCTGTGCATTATACCAGGCGATTCAGTTTTGCTCTGGATTCCATTTCCCACAGTCTGAGGAGAAAGCTCATTTCTTGAATTGTGCAGTTTGTTTCAAGAGGGAAGTCTGGCCTTAACAATAGTTCTGTTGAGGTTGCTGCCCTAACGTTGCTGAGACCCCTGCTGCTGTCCATACAGGGTCTGTCCATACAGGGTCTGTCCATACAGGGTCTGTCCATACAGGGTCTGTCCATACAGGGTCTGTCCATACAGGGTCTGTCCATACAGGTTCTGTCCACACAGGGTCTGTCCACAGAGGGTCTGTCCACACAGGGTCTGTCCATACAGGTAGAATTGCATCAAACTGAGCTGCTCTCTGGAGATCTAGAGCTGAGCTTGGGGAGGTCTGAGCATCAGTCCTGTCACTGAGCTTGTCTGGGAGTGATAAGCCTCCTCATGGGGCAGCCGGAAGAATGTGTTGCTGAGGCACTGACTTTGCCTCACTGAGTAATTTCTGGAACCCTAGCAAGCACTGGTAGTAAGTGTTGCCAAGCTGAAAGTCTGTATATGTGTTTCATATTTCCCTAACATTGTGGATAATTGGTGGCTGCGTTTTCAATAAGCTGGTTGAGGAGAGAGCCAGCACCCCAACAAGGAAACCTTATCCAGAGTATCTCTGGCCCTAGAATCCAGGCGCCCTGGAACCTGGGAATCTCTGCTAGTTTGGCCTCTGTTCCAGAGCCCTTGCAGAGAGCAAGGGGCTGGAGGAGGGCAGCATTGCTCCTTTGCGGAGTAAGCCGTGAGGATGGACACAGGGCAGTGACTGGGCCTCCGGCTCCTAAGCAAGTGCCTGTGACTTGTGTGTGGAGGCTAAATGCTGGGTCCTCACTGTAGGGGCCGTATATGGAATTTCCTTGTCTGAGAGGGCTGAAATCTCACTGGGAGTAAGATTTCTATGAACGACTTCCTATCTATCTAGAGAATGGGCAACACAGCCTCCCAGCACACACAGATCCTGGGTTCCCTCAGTCAGCAAGCATTAGGTACCAGCCTTTGGGCTGGCATGAGTGCCACGGTGGAGGCACCTGGGAGGCACCTGGGAGGCTGAGGGTGGTGCGGGAGCACAGAGCAGGCAGTAACCAACGGCGCCCAGGACTTTGGGGAAAGGTTTCACTAAAGAGAGGGAACATCAGAGCTGACAAACGAAGGAAGATTTACTGAGCACAGGGACAGATACTCCGGGCACAGAAAAGGGCATCTGCCAGGCACGATCACAGAAGAAGGTGGTGGCTTCTGAGAACCCCAGGTGGTTTGGAATGGTGGGTTTGACGAGAGAAGTGGGCAGAGCCTGCCAGCCTTTCTAAAAGCTGGAAAATGGCAGAGATTATTTCTAACTGGAATGACCTGGGAAATGCATTCTGGGATTTTTAGAGATTATGGAGGATTTCCATAAGCAAGGATGAGGAGAGAGGGCATTTCAGTGATTTGCTGGTGGAGATCCCACTTATCCTTCAGACTGGCTCGTGTATTGATATTTGGAGAAGTAGAGAAGGCTGGGAAAGAATGCCTGCCTTGGCTGGGGACCCTTGACTGCACGTGGGCTTGTTCGGTGGGCGGTGGGAAGCCACTGGGAACGGTGACCCCTTGTACCCATCTCTATTCTAATGCTTATCACATTGTCTTGTTATTGTATCCCTCTCCCTGTCAAACTGCATTTTTACTCATTTGTTCATTTATTCATTCAAGAAATAATTGCCAGAGTATCTGCTGTGTGCCAGAATCATGGGAAGCAAAACACACAGTTCTGTCCCTATGGCCCTTACACACCTGCGGGAGGTCAGACCTTATGTGTCATGATGTGACCCATCTATAATTACAGGCTGCAACCAGAAGGTGTGTGGTGCTGTGAGCACGTGTAACAGAAGGATGTGACCTGATTTCGGGGCCAGAGAAGCCTTAGGCTATGACCCAGAGCATGAAGGGGAGTTACTCAAAGGGGATATAGGGAGGAGAGCTCCAGGCGGGAGAGCTACGCATGCAGAGGCCTCATGGCAGAGGGAGTGTGGTGTGTTTGAGAAACAGAAGGAAGCCCTGAGGGCTGGAGAGCTGAGAACAAGGGAAAGGAGGATGGGCTGAGGCTGGGGAGGGAGGCCGAGCCTTGGGGACCGTGATGAAGATTTTGATCCTTACGTTGAAAGCAGTGAAAATCCACCTTAGGATTTTTAAGTGAAGAGGAATGGGTGGCATATTCAGATCTGTATTTTGAAAAGATTGCTCCAGCTGCATATAGTGTGGAGAGCCGATCAAAGGGGGGCACCATGGATCCAAGGGAGAACCGTATTAGCTAATGCAGTGGTCCAGGTGAAAGAAGACAGAAGCGTGGATTAGGCTAGTGAGGGTAGTGGAGAGAGGAAGGAACAGGTGGATTTGAGGCATTTAGAAGGTAAAGCCAACAGAACATGGCATCGTGGTCTGGGGACATGGCGGGGGTGGGGGCGGTCCCTGAGATCCTTTTAGGATCTGCAAGGTCAAAGCTATTTTCATAATAATACTAAGACATGATTTGGCTCTCACATATATATAGTGGAATTTTCCAGAGGTTACCTGCCTGAGGTAATGTCATTGCTCTATGGCTAATGGAATGTGTACTTGTGTATTATTGTGTTTTAAAATTTTTTGACCCTTATTTCTAATACAATAAATATCAATTGATATAACCCCTATAAATAAAAGCTCTTCGGTGTCCCAAATTTTAGAAGTGGAAAAGAGTTATAAGTTCAAAAGGTTTACGAACCACTGTGGTATTGGATTGGATTTTCAGGTGTTGAGACAGCAGGACGTAGGTTACTGGTTTGTGGATTTGGATAATTGGCAGTGCCTTCCACCAAGACAGAGACTAGAAGAGAGCCTGGTTTCAGGCACTGAGAAGGGCAGACCTAAAGTTTTAGACAGGTTGAATTGGTATAATTATGAATATTTTGGTATGATTATCGATTCACCAATAAACATATTAGTGTTTTAAAAAAAAAAAAGAGACAGCCAAGAGGTGATAGCAGATGGGCAGCTAACTATACAGATCTCTAGCTGAGAGGGGAGAAAACCAGAGGTAGAAGAAACAATTGGAAATTGTCCAGTCGAAGCCACGGGCCCAGATGAGAGTTTCTAAACAGACTACAAAAAGTGAGATGAGAAGAGGGCCTGGGACTGAGCCTTAGAAATCCGGACAGTGGCCAATTAGAGGAGGATGAGCCTGCAAAGGACGCAGGAAAGGAGTGACCAGAGGAGTAGGAGGGAAAGTAAGAGAAGGTGGGAAGAAGGCGTTACATGGTACCAGCCAGGTTGGAAAGGACAGACCAAGAGTAAGAGACACAAACTTGTCATTTTCATCCACAAATGTCTGAGTGCTTGCTGTGCTGGTACAGGGTAAGGCCTTCTGGAATAGAAGGAAACAGAAAGAGAGGAGTCAAGGTTTAAGCATGAGGGACTAGGAGAAGTCCTAGCTCTACAAATGGGGTTAAGCCAGAAGCCTTAGTGATTCAACCCCCCACCAGCAGGAGGGGGCTCTCTGCCCTCCTCCTCCACCAGCATTACTGTACCTGCACTCCCAGTGCGTGTGAGTGACAGACCAAGCGCGCAGGTCCTTCAGCTCCCACTGCAACAGTTTCAGTGATGAGGAAGTGCAACGAAGCCCACCCCAATTTTAGACAGCTCTCTCTATTCGAGGTTCATCCTTATTTTGAATTGAAATTCTGCCTTCTCTCACTTTACGCATTGACTCTAGTACTGCTCTCTTGAGCAACACAGATAACATCTTTCATATGACAGTTTTTCAGATATTTGAAACCAGCTATCCTGTTCACCTTTTGTTTTTTCCATCATAATATACATACCTTGAATTCCAGTTTTTTTTCAAGCCCGTTAGTCTGCTAAAAATAAAATAAAAATATAAATAAATAAATAAATAAATAAAACCTACTAGGGAATGTGTTAACCCAAAAGAGAGACCCCTGTGGGAAGATCTCCAGACAAGGCAAATGGAATTTCCCTACGCGAATTTACCCTTCCTTGTGTCTTTGCCTGTAGAAATTCTATCACCTTTGAAGCTGAGCTCAATCACTATTTCTTCCATAATGCAGTGGGTGGTG
This sequence comes from Balaenoptera ricei, assembly GCF_028023285.1. NCBI lineage: Eukaryota > Metazoa > Chordata > Mammalia > Artiodactyla > Balaenopteridae > Balaenoptera > Balaenoptera ricei. The sequence goes on along the minus strand of NC_082658.1, from coordinate 15,167,881 downwards.
CCCTTAAGCCATCAACTAAAGGACTTGTCCCTGCCACGTCTGACTCCCATTTGGTCTAGTGCATCTTAAGTCCTTCGCCTCGGTTCTTATTCCATCTTGCTCCTCGTCCTGCCACTGCGTCCCACAGTGGGGCAAGCCAGATTGCCCCACTAAGAAATGGGTAGCTGATGAGTAGAGGCAATCAGTTCTTTCAAGGGGTTTGGCCATAAAAGAAAAAAAGAGGTGGGCAGAAATAATGTCAGGATATTTTTTAGGCTAGCGATCTGAGCATGTTTATCAAGGGAGGCACAAAGACAGCTGAAAAGGAGATTGAAGGTGGTGAAGAGGGGACCATAGGGGAGCTGACTCCTGCTGGGGGTGAACTGGGGAGTCCAGGCAGAGGACTTATAGTGCCTTGGTAAGGAGGAGGGCAGCCCTCTTCCTCTGAGAGCAGAGGAGGAAAAACTCAGGCAGAGGAAAAAAAGGAATGTTGAAAGGATGAGATGACTTACAGTGACACCCAGGCAGTAACAAGTTAGAGAGCTACACACAGCGCAAACCTCCAGTCCTGGTACAGATACGCAAGAGTGGAAACCAGGACTGCAGAGGTAGTGACCACATACATGGAAACAAAAAGGTCAGCTTCCTTCACTGCACAGGTTTTTTTCTCCTTCTTGCTAAAAATTCTTCTGTGATACTAGATGAGACCAGAAACTGTTTAGTGGTGGTCACAACTTCAAAATAAAATGGGAGTTTTGAAAGTTGAAACACAGGATGTTCTCAAGGTCTTACGAGATGAAAATATTGAGAAGCTCTGTTCTGCACAACCTGGTCCAGTGCGAGGATATTGAAGAAGAAAAAAAGATTTGATTCTTCCCCTCATCAGCTCCCTAAGAGAGAACAAGGTTTAGAGAAAATAGTCGATGGCCGAAAAAAGCTCTCTCTTTGTACTTGCAATGACCTGCACATTAACACTGACCCAAAGCCCTAGAACTAGCTCCCTGTGGAGGCAACTTCCCGACTGCATCAGCTTCCTGACAGGAGTCTCCTATGAGAAGGGCTAGAGTCTGAGAACCTAGCTTTCAGCTTTGAGTCAGAAGACAGAGCAAAAGAATCAACCGTATCCTAGGGTAAGGGTTTTGCTGCCCCAGATCAAGGAGGCAAGCAGAGAGCCAGCAAGCCCTAGAGGAATGCAGACAGCTGGCAGCTGAAATCCTTGTTCAGAAGAGAGCCTTCTGAGCACAGGATTACTACTCTGTTCTTTTACTTCCGCTGGTGCTGAGAGGGGGCCCCTGGGTATAAGTGGCCTGATGAGACTAGAGCAAGATCAGGCTGGAATGCCAGGGAAGGGTGGCCCAGAGAAGCTGCCTGCCTTCTGAGACCTAGCATGAGCAGCGTCTTGCATAGCACTGTGTGCGTGCCGTCTGGCTCACTGTTGTCCCTGCTGGTAAATATGTGAGGATCAGTAGTCTTACAGTTCAGTGTCCTGTCCTATTCAGGTCCCTGTCTCACTCGTTCTCAGATGCTGTTGTGTGTCTCATTAGCCCCTAATTTCTGAAATGAAGATTAAAAACAAAACTGAAAATGCTCTGGAGCAGTTCTGCCAACTCCTGGTTTTTCCATTCGCTTCCTCTGATAGCCATTGGTTTGGGGAGACTTCCCTTTCCTGCCCCAAGCTGTGGGCCTGTGCACAATAGCCCCTGGCCCATTGCCCATCAGATAACAAGGCTGGCTCTCGGCAGGCAGCAATGTGTATTGGAAAAAGTGAAAGTCTCTGGCTGGAAATAAAAGCTCAGAAAACCTTTGCTGTTTTCCCCCAGCCCCTCCTGGGTCTGTAGTGCTGGCCTCATGTGAGCTAGTCCCATCCCACCTGCAAAACCAGGGGAGAGTTCAGTGGCAGCCGGTGAAGGAGAGAATGGGTGTTGAGGGGCCAGGGATCTTTTATGCCGGGGAGGTCTCACCCTAGATGCTCCGTGTAACAGATCGCGGGTAGTTCAGCCTACCTGGGGGTAGTTTGGACCAGTGTGTCGGATATCGTCAATACGTAAGAGTTTTTCTTCCTCTCTCATCAGTTCCTCACAAGAGACATTTTTTGTTTGTTGTAGGTCAAATATGTAATACCTTTTCTCTCCAGAATGTATTGGTCAGGGTTCAGTTGCACAGAACAGAATCCACTCGGACTAGTTTCAGGAAGAGGCATTTGGTGCACATTCTGGCTGTAAAATCATGAAGAGTGAGAAACAGACTCTAAGTCTAAAGACACACTGCAGAGCTCCTCTTCCTTCTGTAATGAGGAAGCCACCAGATCCAGAAGCACAGGGCGCCTCTGCTCTGTCCACACACCACTTACACAGGGATACCTGCACCTGTGTCTTGACATCAGGAAAACTAGAGATCAGGTGTGGGGCCTCTGCTAGTGCTGCAGCAGAAAAACCAAGGCTTCCAGGACTGTGCCCAGGAACAGCAGGAAGCCGTCCAGATCTCACACAAGTGTGTCTGACTGGCTGAACCGAAAGGAGGTCTTAGAATAGCTTTTAGCTGATTAACTTCTGAAGTGCTGGAAGGCACACTAGAAGGGTAGAATGGCTCTTGAGTCTATCTAACCCATTATATCTGCTACACAGAGTGAAGGGAACGAATGGAATTCTACTGAGTTCCTACCACGTGTATGTGTACCTGTGCTACCACATTTCATTTATAATTTCCAAAAACGGTTATGAGGTAGATAGTTGTTCCCATTTTTGAAATGAGGAAATTTAGATGAGAGTTTAAATCATTCAGCTAATAAGTGAAAGCCTGATTTGAACCTCTGTTTATCTAATTTTCAAGCCTAGGCTTTTCTTACTATACCTTGCTCACCTTTTTAGGTCGCTTCTGCTGCTGACAAATGTTGCCAGCATAGGGATTGGATTTCCATAGAACCTGTGGGCTACTAGAATGTTTTCCAAAGCCGGAAGTGGGAAGTAGGCACTGGGCTAATGTTTGTAAGCCATGTGTTAAAAAAGTGCTCTGTGCTTTGGGGCATGCTAGGGCTTAAGAAAACTATCTTTTTTTTCATGGTTACACTGGCATTTTGTGCTACAGTGGCAAGGGAAATGGCCAGCTGCATGGATCTTTGACATCTGGCCCTCTGAAAAATGGAGTAGCTTTCTTGTTCGATTTCCCCTTACCTCCATCTTGTCATTGCCTTCGAGCCCTCTGTCGGCCAGATGGCATCTTGCATCCAACTCACAAGTGGTCACTGACAGAACAACTCTGAATTTGAGCTGCATGAGACATGGCACTGTGTTGCCCTTGTGCTGTCAAGAAACCCCCATATTTGCCTCCCTCCTGCTCCTTGCAGAAAGGCTGTCACATTTCCCCATGGGTGGGATCCCGGTGGGATCGCCCCCCCCACCGTTTGGATTGCTTATGGGGAACGTATGAGTAGCATGGCTGCCCCTTTTGGAAATAAACTGTGGTCTCGAACTTGCCATGGCTGAAATATGCTGGGAGTCACAAGGCCTGTTTTCTAGATGCAGCACCACCCTTAAGACACTACATGACTTTGGGCCTTGGCTTCCCCTTCTGCACGCTGTGGATGATAATAATGCACCTCCGCTGTAGGAGTGTTGTGAGAATTAAAGACAAGGTAACAGAGTATAAAAGAGAAAAGAAGGACTTCCCTGGCGGTCTAATGGTTAAGACCGTGCTTCCACTGCAGGGACGAGGGTTCGATCCCTGGTCGGGGAACTAAGACCCCGCATGCTGTGCAGGTGGCCAGGGGGTTGTGGGGGGGGCGGAGAAAGAAAAAAATTTCCTTGGCTGATTTCATTGCTCTGTTAGTTCATGGCATAACATCCCTAAATTTATACTCTGAGCAGCATCAGTTTCTGCCAGGGCTTAGAAAACGTGGACAAACAGACTCTTTCCTCCATGGGCTGTTTGAGATCATTTGAAAGGCATGGTTCAGGTACCTCCTTATTCTCAGAATTGGTAGCCTCTACCCTGTGAGTGAGGTGTTGCAAGTGGAAATCCAGCATAATTCTATGCCTGTTTTTAGAGCAGTTTGGTTTCTGGCCTCTGCCCTCGAGTCAAGTGGGGAAGCCAGACTACCAAGAGCCTCAGGTTAGCCTTCCCACCCGAGATCGTGTCAGTGGTTCTTGGAGAGAGTATGGGTTGATGCCTCCAACAAGAGATTGGAGCACCAAGTGCTCTTGGTGGTGAATTCATTAACGTAGCATCCCTACAAACCGCGTGATCCTTGTATTCTGAACGACGGACTTCGTGTAGAAGAATGAAGGAGTCAGTTTCTTGAAGGACATTGAAAATAATAGTTTAAAACATCTTAAAGCCTATCTTTCAAAGAGCAACCCTACCCACCATTCTTTAACTTTTCTCTTAAGTATTTTTCTTCCTTCTTGGGGTCCTTGGATTAGGGGGGGGAGCTGCCTGGCTCAGGAAATTTCCTTGAACCTCAGCACTTTGTTAGGCCCTCCCTCTCCTCCAGGATGTTCAAAGAGCCAAACCAGCTCTCCACCACCAAGCAGATGCTTGGTCTGAGCTGGCCCCAGGTCTGCTCCTCTCAGGCTGCAGGTCCTGGCTCTGCAGTCAAAGGTCATGTTTCTGTGCTCTAGGCTCCCAGAACCCTGGCCGAAGCTCGCCTCCCCCTGGCTACGTGCCTGAGCGGCAGCAGCGGATTGCCCGACAGGGGTCCTACACCAGCATCAACAGCGAGGGGGAGTTCATCCCAGAGACCAGCGAGCAGTGCGTGAGTATAGTCTGGGGATGGGGGTTTGGGGGCTGGGGTGTGTCTTGGGACGTGTCGGACCAAGCTTAGCAGGGGGAGTTCTCAGTGGGCATGGTGTGGAGGTGAGGGACTTGAGTCCTATCCAGTAGCTTTTTTGTAAACCAGGCCTGCCCAAATATGAATTTTTCCTTTCTAGGGGCCAAATATCAATTCCTACCAAAGACAGAATCTAAGCTACCTAGCCTCCTTGGTGCTGGATGTGCATTTGGCAGATTTTTCCTCTTCCGTGGTCCTCTCACTGGTCTCCCTGCAGAACACCACTCCGCTGTTTGTATACTTCCTTACAACGACCTGTCATTTCAGCAGAGTTTTAACATGTGACCAGTCCTAAACAGACAGATTTTGTTTTTCATTTCAACCAGATTTTAGTTTTGATTTTTCTTAATGAAAGGTAACGAGTATACCAGTCCAAAGTAGGACTGGCTCCTTTGGGTGGACTTTTAATGATAGTAGACAGCTGTATTAGTTATCTATTGCTAAATAAAACAACAACAAACTTAGCAGCTTAAAACAGCAGACATTTATTATTTTACAGTTTCCTTGGGTCCAGAATCCAGGCATGACTTAGCTGGGTTCTCCACTCAGGGTCACACAAGGCTGCACTCAGGTGTCAGCCAGGCTGCATTTCTTTCTGAACCTTGGGGTTCCCTTCCAGGTTCACATGGTTGTTGGCAGAATTCAGTTTCTTGTGGTTGTAGCACTGTGGTCCCTGTTTTCTTGCTGGCTGTCGGCCAGGGGCCACTCTGAGCTCTTAGAAGCCACTTGCAGTTCCTTGCCATGTGGCCCTCTCAAAATATGGTAGCTTCTTCAAGGCCAGCAGAAGAATCTCTTGCTCTAGTCTGCAAAGATGAAGTCTCGGGCTTCCCTGGTGGCGCAGTGGTTAAGAATCCGCCTGCCAATGCAGGGGACTCGGGTTTGAGCGCTGGTCCGGGAAGATCCCACATGCCGCGGAGCACCTAAGCCCGTGAGCCACAGCTACTGAGTCTGCGCTCTAAAGCCCGGGAGCCACAACTACTGAGCCCGTGTGCCACAACTACTGAAGCCCACACGCCTAGGGCCCATGCTCCGCAACAAGAGAAGCCACCGCAGTGAGAAGCCCACACACTGCAACAAAAGGGTAGCCCCTGCTCACTGCAACTAGAGAAAGCCCGCACGCAGCAACGAAAAATCCAATGCAGCCAAAAATAAATAAATAAAATAAATAAATTTAAAAAAAAAAAAAAAAAGATGAAGTCTCATATAATGTAACACAATTATGGGAATGAATATCCCATCCTCTTTGCCATAGTCTATTGACTAGAAGCAAATTACAAGTTCTACCTATACTCAAGGGTCGGGGGCTATGCAAGGCTTTGACTTACTGGGATGGGGTGGAGTGGGGACATCCTAGGGTGCGTCTACCACAATGGCTTACCCATTTTAATGGCTAGCTTTTTTAACTTGTGGCCCACTTGATGAAAATGGCACTTTGGCTTAGTGAATTCAGCAAGAATGAGATCTCTGGCTTCATTCTGAAGTTTTTTCAATGAGCTTTGATTGCAAGAAAAAGATCTGTCTTACAAACTTTTGGGATTTGATCTTGAAAGGGGAAATTTCTTAAGGGTAAAAGCATCCAGTAGAAGGCCAGCACCATCACATGGGGGATTTTACCAAAAAAACCTGATTCTCATAACTTCTTTTTCCTAAAACTGATTCTTACAACTTTTCTTTCCCCTCAGTAGCTAATCTCTGTATAGCATTGTTCAAACTATATAGGCTATGAGAAGCATTTTTACACTGCCTCTTCTCTCTTCTACAGTCCTGCCTTCCAGATAAATTTAGGTTTAGAACAGTGACCTAGAGTGCTTTTAGCTGCAGAGTCCCTTCTTGGATATCTTACTGACCATCCTTTCCATTTTCTCTAACCAGAGTGCTTCCGGACATCAGCTGTACTAGGGGTGACTTTGCTAATGAGTTTGATTGCCTTTGCCCTCTATCCCTCTCCATGGTCCTATATCCTGGTCCTTTTACTTCTTTACCTGCCTGGCCCTGGAAGGCATGGGAGTCTTAGACTTGTAGTGAGGATAGACTTTTAGAAAGAGGCCAAGGAAGGTGGCAGCAGGAGAATGCATAGGTCCTTCCCCAGTGCCCGCCTCTTTAGCTGAAGAGAATTGCTGCTGCTAATGGACCATTCAAGATAAATCCACTTAACAGAGACCAAAACAGCATAGTATATAGTGAAAGAATATCCAACTGGGACTTTCTTGAAAAATGAAACTAAGATAACTTTATTTTGTTTTTTCTTTAATCAGATTTGAGTAATAGTTGCATCTATTTGCTGATTTTTAGAATGAACAAAGCATGATTCAGGCTAATTTTTTTTGGCTTAATTTTTCTAACAAAAATTTTACTAGCACAACATAACTTCCTTCACTTCCTCTTTGACTTCGGCAGCACTGTCCTAAAGAGGCTCCTTTTTTTTTTTTACAGAAGCCTTCACGGGGTTCAGTGTATTTTCCAAAGGCCTCTCTTGAACCTTTGGTATTCTTCCTCCTTCATCACACCTGTCATGTTGTTATACTTGCTCATTCTCTCTTCTTCTGTTTTCTGATCTAACTTTGCCAAATATGCACTTTATGGTTTGGGAGCAATTCTTTCCCGTGTTGGTTTTATCCTCTTGGGGAAATCCTATATCCTTAGCAAGATTTTGGGGATTTTACTTTGCAATTAATTTGCCTTGATTGGCAGTTAAAAAAAAAATCATATATGACAATATATGAGTGACAATATAGGTGAGATGGACTCCAGCATTAAATGGGAAGAGATAACCTATTTTATGAAAGTTGTTCATGAATTTTCATAGTTCTGATCCTCTGCTTCCCTATGTAATGTTTAACTTTGGATCTCAGATAATAAATTCTCTGATAGTGAATACCCCCCATAGGCAAAATAAAGGGGAGATTAGTTGGAGAAAAAGCTAATCTGAAGGCTTTTTGTTACTGCATTTGACCAAGGGCCAGAGAAACATTTTAACTTACATAGATACTTACTGGCTCTGCATGAGAACCAGGAACTGGGAAATTTTTGTTCTGTGTCAGCTGTGTACTAACTAGTTTCATGACTTCAGACAATTCTCCTAACCTTTCTAGACCTGCAGTGGCTTGTCTGTGAAATGAGGGCAATACAATTATAAATTGTAAATTATAAATTGTGGAGTGTAAACAGAAGCATTATGGTCCCACCCAAATGCAATGGAAGCCTCTGCAGGGTAGGACCATCTCCAGCACCAGCTCCAGCGCTCACAAGCCAAGAAAATGCCAACAAGAGCAGCAGCGTCTCTGCTCTGCTCTCCTGGCAGAGCTCCTTGGGATGCCAGCCAGGCATTTTTCTCACTCCTGGAAACTTGCCTTTCAGACTGCGGGGGAGGATGGTACCTTCCTAACCATTCTTCCCACTGCCCTGGCGGAGAAAGGGCACTTTCATATTTTGGAAAAGAAAAAGGACCATTTGCTGGCCTTGGCAGGGATTGGGGCTGGGGTTCTATTGTATGACTTGCCTTGCAGATGCTGGATCCCCTGAGCAGTGCTGAAAATTCCTTGTCAGGAAGCTGCCAGTCCTTGGACAGGTCCGCAGACAGGTATGAGACTGCGGCTGGTTCGGGGGTTAGTGCATAGGCACTTTTGGAACTGATGAGCTGAGGAAATAGAGTCAGCTAGTTTGTGTGTCCCTGAACTACACACTGGTCTGCAGGCCCATGGTTAAAACGTCACGCTTCTGGGAAAGAAACCTCTCGCTAGCATTCCTAGCCCTCTCCTTAATTTTTCAAACAGGGAGAATGTTATGTTTGTATAATTAGATGAATGTAATAGGTTATAATAGAAGCTCACATGTATTAAATGCTTGCTCTGTTGTTCCAAGCACTTTACATGTTTTGACTTCCCACATAACACATGCTGCCCTTGTACCCTTAGCCTCATTGCTGAGATCTGGACGACCTTCAGTGCTTGGGGGACAAAACTGAATTATCACCTTTGGGTTTACTTTCTTTTTTTGTTCTCCAAGTCTTTCTGGTGGAATAAGAAACTGGGATATAAAAACCAGAAAACAAGATACTCAGACTGCCTAGCTTACCACACTGCATGCTTGGTGTGTAATCTCGTTCTTACACTTTGGGAGGGAACAAGCGTCATCCTTTACACACCACATGGTTCTGTGGAGCTGGTTTGCCCGTCAGCGGGGGTGTTTGGAGGTGGCTTTGGCATTGATGTAGGCAGTCTCTCTCCTTGACCTTACTATGCCCAAGAGCACATTTTGACCACGTCCGGCTGGGCTTAGGACTGTGGTCAGAGGCTAAGGAACAGTTCTGGGGATTTTCTTTTCTTTGTGTAACTGATTAATTGCTCACATGGGTCATCACCCTGTGACCGTGGCCAGATCTGTACCGTGTCTCTCCTAACAGACCTGTGAGCTGGTGAGCGTGGTCTCCCCTCTCGGTATCATAGAACAGTCACAGTTGCTTGTTGGCATCCAATCTGCGGCCTTATTTTAGGCTTGCTTTCCAACCAAAAGAGTAAGAAGGCACAGGTGAAAGTGCCAGAGTTGCTGCTGCAAACTGAGGGCTCTGCCAGGACAGGAACTGACTCTGGCTTTGAATTCTCTTCTAAGCTTTGTGGCCACGCTGGCGGGGGAGGGGAGCTGTGGGACAGGACCACAGAAGGTCTAGCAGTTGGGAAGTAGGGGACAGCCCCTGCATCACTGCCTTGAGAGTTTCTGACCTATGACCTTTTCAAAAGGCACTCTCACATGAGGGAAAGAACCGTTCAGGTGGATGCTGGGAAAGATAATTCACTTGATTCTTGAATTTTTCCTCTGTCCCTCCAATGCTTTGTTTTCTTCTCCTTGGGGGTCAGACTCAGTGACCTGGACTTTACTTCCTTGAGGGCCAGCATAACCTAAGGTCAGAGCTTTCATCTTCCCTTCATGGGATCTGGAGCCATATAGACCCAGCTCCACCAAATACTAGTTGAATAGTTTTGGACAAGCCCTTTAACCTTTCTATTCCTCAGTTTTCCACGTCTCTAAAATGGGACGGTGGTGATTAGTCTGAAAGGAAGATGCTGTTGCTGTCTTTATTACTGCGCTGGGCAAGGGACTTTGTGCAGCTCTTTCCCTGTCACCAAGGTGGGAGGAAAGGGTAAGATAAAGCACTGTGCAGCCAGGGTGGAGGTCGGTAGCACTGGAGGGCTTCGTTATTCAGGGTCCCGTCAGATGTGGGCCTCAGACTAGTGAAGAGAGAGTAGTAGGCTGAGAAAAGGGCTGTTTCTCTCCAACTCTGCTTCCTACCATGTAATGACGTGTGTGGGAAGGAGCTAGGAGAAGCAGTCTGTCTGAGTATCCTGCCTTCTGCCCTGCTGAGCTGCTTTGGAGGTACCCTGAAGTCTACTTTGTGATTCATTTTGTTTTTCTAGCCCATCCTTCCGGAAATCACGAATGTCCCGAGCCCAGAGCTTCCCAGACAACAGACAGGAATTCTCGGGTGAGTTCTCCAGAGCCTGGGTGAGCACTGCGGGGTGTCCGGGTGGGGCTGCAGGCAGTCTGCTTTTGACGGCTGAGTTGGGAAGAGAAGCCAGGGCTGTATTTTAATTCTCGGGCTTGCTGCTCTGAGGTCTCGGGTGACCTAGAGGCTTAAATGGATCACTAACATTGGCCTGTCGAGAAGCCAGTGATTCCTCTCTCCTACTCAGATCGGGAAACTCAGCTCTATGACAAAGGGGTCAAAGGTGGAACCTACCCCCGGCGCTACCACGTGTCCGTGCACCACAAGGACTACAATGACGGTGAGTGCGCCTCCACCCTGCCCCCTGCTGGCCACCTCAGAAGGGACGTGGTTAAAGCTCCTCCAGGAAAAGCCACTGGAGCGGGTGGCCCAGGCACTCCAGGCCCCATGTTTCCTTTATTCCTGAGGAACTGTGCCCAGGCTTGAGGCAGTAGAGTCAGGGTTTAAAAAAAAAAAAAAAAAAAAGAAAAAGAGGGAGGCTGGTATTTGTAGACTGCTGCTGCCTCTGGGAACTCTGTCCTTTGTCTGAGTGCACAGCGTGCTCCAGGGCGCCAGCTCGCCAGCGCCCTCTTCTGCCTCACGCAGCAAACGGAGTGGAGCTTCCTCAGAGGTCTAGGATTAGGATGCCAAGGAAAACAGATCAGCCGTGGATTGGCCCTGCGAGTGATGTAGGACATAGGGGCCAGCCCTATGCTTTCGCTTTGGCTAGGTTTCCCTAAACCATCTGGCTGCTTGCTAATTCCTGCTTTTGTCCTGATTCTCAGGATGCTTGAGACATTAGCCATTCTGGCACGAGTCAAGTGGGAGGGCAGATAGGTTCTGGAGAGCTCACCCGACTGGAGCTGCTGTTATGGCCCGGTTTGCACATTCAGCCTGTGGCCAGGGGTCTGACTTGCTCTATTCTGGCCCCTGCAACCCTTCAGGCAGAAGAACATTTCCCCGAATACGGCGTCATCAAGGCAACCTGTTCACCCTGGTGCCCTCCAGCCGCTCCCTGAGCACAAATGGCGAGAACATGGGCCTGGCGGTGCAGTACCTGGACCCCCGAGGGCGCCTGCGGAGTGCGGACAGTGAGAACGCCCTCTCTGTGCAGGAGAGGAACGTGCCAACCAAGTGTGAGGAGTGGGCCCTGGCCAAGTGGAGGCTGCCCAGGGGATGCTCAGACCAGCTGCAGGGCGGGAGGCCAGCGGGTCCACCGGGGCTGTTGGCAGTGGCAGCTCTGGCCCATCCGCACCCAGTGGAAGAGCCCGAGGGTGGGCAGCAGATCCCCTGGACCTTAGTCCTCACTCCACTGTTGTGTGACAAGCCACTTCTCTCTGGCCTTTAGTTTTTCCATGTTTAAACTGAAGAGCAGTCTCCTTAATCCCTGACATAATGAGATATTTGGGGGCCTTGGAAGTATGAAGGTATTTAATCAATTCAGATGAACATTTAACCACTATTTTAGCCAATCCTCTGCTTCTCAGGCCTTGGGCCTTAAGGTCTGATTGACCAGGGCACTGAGCCTGTTCCAGATGGGCGTGGAGATGCTATGCTGAGAGATGTGATGATGCCGGGTGAGGGGGCAGCTCGGGCCTCTGTAGGATGAGGCAGGATATCGGTAACTAAGTGCACGAACTCTGATGCTCTTTCCTTCTGTTCTCCTGTAGCTCCCAGTGCCCCCATCAATTGGCGCCGGGGGAAGCTCCTGGGCCAGGGTGCCTTTGGCAGGGTCTATTTGTGCTATGATGTGGACACAGGACGAGAACTTGCTTCCAAGCAGGTCCAGTTTGACCCAGACAGTCCAGAGACAAGCAAGGTACTGCCTTCCCCATGGTCTGACTTCCAATTCCTCCCTCTCAAGAAAATACCTGTCTTGTTGCACAAATTGCTCAAGATGCTACAGGTTGCTTCTTCCATCATTCTTCCTCCCAAGCTCCCTTGCTGTTGACCCTGGCCCAGGGGAGAGATTGGGTATGAGGAACTGAGTTGGTGCCAAAGTACCAAGCAGCCCAAACTGGGAGGTGATGGCCAGTGCTACAAAGAGCAGTACCTGCCCCACCCTCACCAGACATGCCTCTCTCTCCTAGCTCTCAGACCAGGAAGGAGCCTGTCTTTGGAGCTTAGCTTTGGATGTGACCTTCATTCCAGTTGGAGTGGACAAATACAGCGGTTATCTAAACTGCTTAGTTGCACCCACAAACCCGTCTCCCACCCCACTGTCTGCTGTCTTCCAGCATGGGAGTGCCACCATCCCAAGGCTTAGCCAGCATTGTGGACAAGGGCCAAACAGTTGAGAGAGTCCCCCCTTTTCTCCAGCTGAAGTTCCCAAGGCAGGCAGACTCCTCTGAGGCCACTGACTAGGGCAAGCTGAGCTGATCCTAGGCAGGTAGAACCAGGGCCCTGAAAGCCTAGGTGACCACTGGGCCTCTCCTCTAGGAGGTGAGTGCACTGGAGTGTGAGATCCAGTTGCTGAAGAACTTGCAGCACGAGCGCATAGTGCAGTACTATGGCTGCCTGCGGGACCGTGCCGAGAAGACGCTGACCATCTTCATGGAGTACATGCCGGGGGTATGTGCCCCTGATGCATGTGGGACACACAAGAGAGGACCTCTCCTGGGGCTGGGGGCTGTGGAGAAGGGGTCCCTTTGACATGGGTCTGATTACCTGAGACTCCAGAGGCTCAGGGGGGAAGGTGAGGCAGTGGCAGGACTTGGAGTCAGCAGGCCCTGCGTCTGGCTGCAGTGATGGTGTGGGATGAGAAATGTCCCAGGCTACCCTAACCTGAGGCTTACAGGGCAGCTGCACTGTCTAGTAAGTACCGCCTTTACCTGGAGCAGACAGACCTCCCTTCTGGATTTGGGTCATCCGTTGCTTGAGGAAAGGACTGTCTCAGACTTTTCTCAAGCTGCCTGACAGCCCCTAGCAAAGTGCCTGGCACATCACAAATGGGAATTGGAAGAATCACTCCTTTGCCGAATGCTGGGGGCTGGAAGTAGCCTTGTCCCTTCCCACCGCCTTCCTGCAGTGACTCCCTCTGACTCCTGTGGCTTTAGGGCTCAGTGAAAGACCAGTTGAAGGCCTACGGAGCTCTGACAGAGAGTGTGACCCGAAAATACACCCGGCAGATCCTGGAGGGCATGTCCTACCTGCACAGTAACATGATTGTTCACCGGGACATCAAGGGTGAGCAGGGGCAGGCTGTGTGGTCCCCGTGACCTAGTTACTTGGGAACTTTCGGCCTGGTCATTTTGAACTTTCTGAAAAGTGGAACCCTAATTGCCTCCTTGGGGGATTGGCATGAAGATCAGTTAAGCAATTTGGGAAAATACTGCGAAGTGCTCTGCAGATGTTGGCCATGGTGATGATTTGGTGCTGTAGGGCTGAGGCTTCCCGTCACTAGCCTGTTTGCTCTGTGCAGTTCATGTCTAATTCATGGTAGCCTCCCATTCTCCCCAGCAGCCCTTTGACCTGGGAGGGAGAGACAGAGGGAGGATGGTGGAAAGTGCCCAGGGGTCCAGGGTTGCAGCCTATGACCTTTCATGCCTTAGGAGCCAACATCCTCCGAGACTCTGCTGGGAATGTGAAGCTGGGGGACTTTGGGGCCAGCAAGCGCCTGCAGACCATCTGCATGTCAGGCACGGGCATGCGCTCGGTCACTGGCACACCCTACTGGATGAGCCCTGAGGTGATCAGCGGTGAGGGCTACGGAAGGAAGGCAGACGTGTGGTGAGCACTGGGGACGTGCTGGGACCCCATCTCCCTGTCTGGGCTGTAGTGGCTCCAACTTAGAAATGAGGCTTGGGGGCTTTGCAGTGTGGCAGGAGGGAGTGAGAACTCACCTCTGGCCAGCGAGGCCAGGTTTCAGGCTCCATGTGGGCAGAGGTGGTGGTGCCTGCAGCAGTACATACAGCAGATGCGTTGTGTTTTAACTCTGAAGAGCAGCTGTTTTGTTATCACTGAGAACTTAGGCCATGGAAAACATCCCTGATGTTTGCTGAATCCCTGAAAGAACTAGGATCCAATGTGAAGGCCTGGATCTGTCTCTCAACAGTAGCAGGCTTCCGCTCCCTCCTAGTGCTCAGGTGGCTTGCATCTGCTCTACCTAACTTCATGTCCATCCTCTGAAAGGGCCTGAAAGTTGTGAGAGCATCACTTCCTCTTAGAATGTTACTGTGGTGGGATGCATAATGGTCCCTGAAGATGTCCACGTACTAATGCCAAAGGGATTAGTAAATGTTACCTTATATGACAGTAAGGCCTTTGCAGATTAATTTAAGAACTTTGAGATGGGGAGATGATCCTGGATTTTCCAGATGGGCTCAGTATAAGCACAAAGGTCCTTATACAAGGAAGGCAGGATATCAGAGTGGGCAGTAAGAGATGTGACAAAGGAAACAAGAGGTTGGAGTGACGCAAGGCAGGGGCCATGAACCAAGGAATGCAGGCAGCCTCTAGGAGTTGGAAAAGGCAGTGTAATGGATTCTCCCCTCAGAGCCTCCAGAAGGAACCATCCCACTGACACGTTGACTTTAGCCCAGTGAGGCTCATTTTAGACTTCCGACCTCCAAAATGATAATAAATTTATGCCACTAGGTTCGTGGTAATTTGTTACAGCAGCAACAGGAACTAATACCATTATCTCAGAGCTCTTTCTGAACATGCTAAAGTGGTTCTCTTCCCCAGTGTCAAGAAGCATCTGGGTGGGTGTAGGTTGATGAAGCCCACGTGGACGAAGCTGACGGGGCTTTGAAGCCTCTCCTGGCCTTGGGGACCCTCTACAGGGGTGTCAACCCTCAGCTTGGCCCATCCTGCCTCAGTGTGTTCTGGGAAGGGCACCTCCTTTCACCACAGTGGGCAGGGCAGCTGGGAGCCTGGGGCAGGTTGAGGGGGTGACACTGGGGTTCTCTCACCAGGAGCCTGGGCTGCACTGTGGTGGAGATGCTGACAGAGAAACCACCTTGGGCAGAGTATGAAGCCATGGCCGCCATTTTCAAGATTGCCACCCAGCCCACCAATCCTCAGCTGCCCTCCCACATCTCTGAGCACGGCCGGGACTTCCTGAGGCGCATTTTTGTGGAGGCCCGCCAGAGACCTTCGGCCGAGGAGCTGCTCACACACCACTTTGCACAGCTCGTGTACTGAGCTCTCAAGGCCACGCTGTTGCTGGCCGCCCCCTGCTGCATAGGCGAGGGGCTGCTGTGGGGCTCAGCGAAGTTGCTGCTTCTCCCAGGCGAGGCTGTGGGCCACGGAGCTGCAGTCCGGCCCGCGTTGTCTGTGCCCTTCTGCTGCCGGGGCCCAGAGCCAGGTAGGGTGGCTGCAGCCTCACGGACTGGGAGCCCCCAGCCTGCCAGACCTGAAGCTCCAGCGTCCTAAGCTCAGCCTGGAGGGGAAGGGGCTAGCAACAGTGTGCGAGGCGCCGTGGGCCCCACCCTCGGGACTGTGTCCTGACACCGCAGTCAGCACCAGACCCCAGAGAGTCTGGGGGCACAGGATGGACACGAGGGTCTGAATAGTGTTACTTTCATTCAGAGTGTTATTTTGTTTCTCCTCCCCATGTCTGGAGACCGCCAGGGCATCTCTGGGCTGGATGAGCCCAGCCAAGCCTGAGGTAAAGCCCAGCATCCCACAGCCAATGGAAAGCGGAGGCCTGGGCTGCACTCTCCCTGGA
Source organism: Balaenoptera ricei (assembly GCF_028023285.1). Taxonomy (NCBI): domain Eukaryota; kingdom Metazoa; phylum Chordata; class Mammalia; order Artiodactyla; family Balaenopteridae; genus Balaenoptera; species Balaenoptera ricei. Next base: position 15,151,927 of record NC_082658.1, on the reverse strand, counting down.
GCCCCAGGCCAGCTTTGCCAGTCCCTGTCCTTTACCAAAGATGAATGAAGCAAATGTTATGCTGCCTTATTCAGGGAAGGAGGAGCCTGTCCTGCCTGCCCCCATGACCCTGACCCTGACCCCCTCCCACCCTCAAGCAGGGGCCTGAGATGTGGAACTGCCCCCACTGAGCGGGAGACCCAGTTTTGTCAATGCAATTGTCTCTGTTTTACAAGTTGGAGTCACTCTTATGCTGTACCCAGTTTCTAAACTGGAGACTTCGTGTGCCCTCTGGGCTCTGAGTACCCCTGCTGTGGGCTTGGGCCTTGGGCCAGATTGGAAAGAGCTGAAGGTCATGGCCTTTGTGCTCCTGGCCTGGCACCTGTTCCCCTCCTGGGGCAGAAGGAAGATGGACAACACAGTGAAGGCACCTGAGCCGGCCGTTCAGGGCAGCCGGGGGAGTCGTAGCAGGCTGTCTGCGGGTCACGACCCGCTAGGCCAGAGCTCTCTCTGATGCCACCGTGTCCAAAACTGCAAAGCTCTGTTCCTCCTTGGCCAGCCTTGCTCATCCCCATGAGGTCTCAGCCTCTTTCCCTTGTTGCTCCTATGGGGGAGGAATGGCAGCAGGGGTCAGGGAGCCAGTATCTCCAAGCAGCTTAGAGTTGGCCTTATTTACCTCAGCCTGGGCGCTGGTCCTTTCTTCCGGCCCCTCCCCTCCAAAAATGTGCCTATTGCTAGAGCTCCTCCCTCTCAACACCCAGTTTCCTTGGGAGTTGTCATTAAAGGAAAAAAAAAAAAAAAAAGCCAGTGCCCAGGGATGGGTGTCTCCAAGGAGCTGGGGATTAGCGCCAGGCAGCTCATTGCCAGCCTTGCCCACTTCCCCACGGGCACCAGAACAAGCCAAAGCCTTCGTTGTATGTTGACGATGCACTTTTATGAATGTAGTTTCTATCGCTGTTTTTAGCCTTTTCACATCATGTAATGTGAGGCCTTGTACTTGTTAATTTATATCTCAGATCATATTTGATGGTTTTTATATATATCAATTCTAGACTGTTACAGGTGATGGACGCCTCAAGAGAGAGAAGAGAAAATGAAAGCAGCTGGTTTTGCAGGAATGTGTGTTGCACGGTGCCAGTTGGGCCTGGGCCCCTCTGTTTCCATCCTTCTTGCCCCAGGGGCCTCTGTCAGGCACCCCCAGCCGGGCGCTCTGAAGACAGTGAGCATGTGCTCCTGCCTGCCTCCACCTTGGCTCTTGCCCAGGGTGGGGACTGGCCCCTTGCCTCGACCAAAGCTGCCGAGCGGCAGCTCGGCCTCTCCACGACCCCGTCCTGATGGCTGTAGCACTCTTCTTGGGCCCACACCCCCACCCCCAGTCCCTGACCCCCAACAGGAAACGGCGTGGTGCCGGTGCCGACAAGATGAGACGACTCTGTGTCCCAGGTTCAGGCTCTCACAGAGCCCCACCCCCCCGGGGTCTTGCCGCACAGGGAATGTTTTTAAAAATGAATTTGCGAACAAGCCAACAAATCCTACACTCCAAAAAACCAAGACCCTGATTTTTGGTGTGCCAAAAACTGTGGACATGCTGGCTCAGCATCCTCAGGACCAAGCTGTTGCTTAATTTTAATTTATTGTTTTTTTATTAAATAATCCAGATGAAAAGTTGTGGGGCCTAGGGTGGCCCGGCCCAAAGGATCTGAAGGGCCGTCTCCTAGCAGCCCCAGGCTGGCTGTGGGAAGGGCCTGCCACCACTTGCTCATCATTCCGTGGGGTATGTCAGCCTTGGCCAGCCCGACGCGGAGAGGCCAGGGCTGGGGACAGTCCACACTCCACCACGCTCCTGCCCCTCCTGCCCACCCCAGCTCTGTGTCTGTGTCTGAATTGTGGATCGTGCAGAAGAACCTGCAGCCATAGTTACTTTGACTATACCTTGACCGAGGGCTTGCAGTGCAAAGCCAGGCCAGTGTCGTGCATTACTTATAATAAAAGGGATCATTTATACCCAAGGGGTCCTGTGGCAGTGCTTTTGGCTGGGGGGTGGAGGGAATAGGTGTTTACCTGGGAGAAGCTGGGTACGGCGCCTGGCAACAAGCTTGCCTCCCTTAGCAGATGAGAACTTGAAATGACTCCAAGAGGGGTCCCGGGATGGTGTGACTTGGCTGGTACCACTGCTAGCTCAGAAGTGGCTCCCTCTCTTCCCCCCATTCCTCGGAGCTCTGCCGAGGGTGGCTCTACCACAGCTGACTTACTGAGGTGGCACTGTCAGCTCACCTGACCCAAGTATCAATGCGGCTCAGTTTCCAGGACCCTTGTGGCATCCACTGGTCTTCCCAGCCCAGGGAAGGACTCACCTGAGTCGTATCCTTGCAGGGCAGGGATCGGGCACCTCCAGGAGCCACCTCTCTGATAGCTCCCCCAGGGCTATCTGCTGCTGTTGCCTAGCTCGGAGCAGAGAAAGACCATCCTTGTCCCCGTCTGAGGCCTCTGGTACAGACGTTGGACCTGCCCCGAGTGAGGCTCTCAGCAGCCCTCCTCACGCTCTGAGGACCCAGGCTCAGGGTGCCAACTCTGCTTGCTGTTAGCTCTGCCATTTCCAGGGGCAACATAGCACAGTGGCCTGCCCACCTGCCATCGGAGTTTGAGGCCCAGCTCCCTGCCCTGTTCTATGGGCATGAGGTCACTTAGGAACTTAAGGACGTGTATGGGGTGGAGGTAGCAAATCCCCCAGGAGTCTGCCTTCTTGTTCCACCAATCCACAAAGTCCACAGGCAGTTGGGGGGAATCAGGATGGTTGGGTCTGGGGCAGGACAAGCCAGACATCCTGCCTGTATTCTGCTGGGGTGGGGGCGGGGGGGCAGAAATCTTAGGTCCTCCAAGCTTGCCTTGTTTGCTCTGTTGTAAACTGTTGTCCCCTCAGAAGAGCAGACGAGCTGTTTCTCCTTAGACTGCTTGGGATGATGACCACGGCTGCCCCATTCCCTGGAGCTTGAAAAAGCAGGAGGAAGAGGACAGATGGGGAAAGGGCACAGAGACTAGGAGACCTTTGATACAAATCGCTGGATCTGCTGGTTCCCACCAGGCCTTCCTGAATTCCAGGGCAAAGGGGGTTCAGACAAGGACTTAGCAAAAGGATTGTCTTGTACCCCAACATACTGAAGTGCAGCGAGGCACAGCACCATTACCCACTGACGGCCTGACCTTAAGCAACACAGACTGAGGTGCAAAGTGGAGTTCAGTCATCAGACACTCTGGGTTTGACAGCATGAAGACCTGGCTGGGAAGCACACCCCCTTTTCTCAGGCTGCCCAGTATTCATTCCCCTGACACCCATCACCACCAGCCCCCCACCACCAACAAGGCCAGGAGTGCTTTGGGCTGACCCTGTCCCCCTTCACTTCTGTGTGGTGACTCTGTGTCCCTCCTGCCACAAAACCCCCCATCAGGCCACATAATACAGAGTCAGGATCTGTTGAAACATGTTTAAAATAGGGTTGATTACAACAGTCAAAACCTGCAGAAATGGGAGAAGAAGGAAACGTGACCCTGCCAGCTCCCCACCAGTCTCTGTGGCTCTCAGCCTGGCAGGTGCTGTAGCTTCTGCTGCTTCCGTGGTGTGAGATGGTCCCAAGCCCTAATGGGCATGCCCTGCCTCGCCTTGGGGGGTGGGGGTGGGGGTGGGGGTGGGAGGGCAGGGCTCTTCCACTTTCCCTCCCCTCCCCCACTGGGTCCTGGTGGGCATTTGGAGAGACCCAGCAGGGGGCACCCTGGCTCACCTTCCTGCAGTCTCCATGGCTCAGGACCAGGCTAAGGGCAGAGGTAGATGGGGAGACGTGGGGGCCACACAGGGCCCTGGGTGGCAGTGAGGGAGCTTGGGACCCTGAGGGGGGCATGCTGACTCCTTGCTGGAGAAAAGGCACCTAGATAGGGAAGGTGGGTTGGGGGGCCTTCCCAGGGGGCCGTGGGGTGAGGTGGGGTAGGCTGGAAGCAGCAGGAAGCGGGCTGGTGAGCAAAGCCCAGTCCTGGTTCCCTAACCCCCCCACCCACGGAGAGAGAAGGAAGAAATCCCGGAGCAGAGCCCTGCCCCCAAGACCCTCTGCCGGAGCAAGACGGCCTCATCCCTTTCCCACCCTGCCCCCACCAGGGCCCGGTCCAACCTCTCTCCCACCCTGCCCCCTGCCTGCTCCAGGCCCTCGACAGAGGGAGGAGAGAGTGGACGGTGAGAGGGGCCTCAGGCTGTCTCGGTGCCGGGGTCCACCTCCTTGTGGGCCCAGAGCTCCTTGTGCTGCTTCCGGCCGAAGCCTTCGTCGTAGTTGCCTTTGCTCTTAAACAGCTGCTGAAAGTGGGGTTTGCAGTAAAATTCCCCGTGCAGCGCCGCGTAGCTGCCCAGGCTGTAGAAGCAGAACAGCTGCCGTCAAGTCGGGTCGGGTCAGGTCAGGAAGGCCAGGGCGGGGGTAGGGCAAGGGCGCACCTGAGCTTGGTGTGGCAGTGCTTGCAGCAGAAGCAAGAGTTGTGGAAAATGAGCTTGTCGGCCACCAGCCGCTCCATGGGGTACACGGTCTTCTGGCAGGCAGAGCAGGTCTCCTTCACCTGGGCGCGAAGGCTGAAGGACTGATCCGGGAGAGACCCCATCAGGGGCCTGACCAGCGACCGGCCCGCCCTCCCGCACACCCCAGCCTCAGGGCCCTACCTTGGAGCGCTGAACCGCGCTGCTGCCACTGCCACCTTTGGCTTCCTGAGGGAGAGGGCAGGCGGGGCAGGGTCAGCTGAGGAGTGCCCCAGACCATCACCAGCCCAGATCCCAGGGAAACTCAGGAGGAGGGGAAGGGAGACAGGCAAACACGCCGCTCGGCACGCCTTCACCCTCAGGCCAGACACCTGCGGGGATGGAGTGCCCTCCCACCCGGCTGATCACCTACGTGGGAGGGGGTGGCCTGGGTGGCTCCTGCAGCCTGGAACATGGCTCGTTGGCGGCGATGGAGGCCCCGTGTGGAGCCGCGGCACCCGCTGGGTTCTGCAAGGGGAAGTCGGTTGAGAGGGCCCCACAAGCCCTTCCCCAGCCCGCAGGGTGGGGGTGGGGTGTTTACAGGCAAGGGGCTGGGGGGCCGTGGTTGGGACTTTCCCTAAGTCATTTCCTGTTGCTCTGGGTCTTGCCACTTCCGCCCCTCACCCACCTCCCCCTTGGCCCGCTCGTCCCCCACGCGGCCCCGCAGGGGGCAGGGGTCCCTGAGTGGAACCACGTGTCGGGGAAAGAACAGTTAGCTGGCAGCGGCTGGGGGAGGGGCTCCGCGCAGCAGCCGGAGCACTTCGCGGACCGGGACCCCGCCTGGCGCGAGGGGAGGTCAGGAGAGGGCGGGCCCGAGGGGGGCGGGGGGGCGCGGCCAGAATCCGCTGCCCCGGCCTGACCCCGGCCCGACCCTACCCAGCGCGGGGCCGAGGCGCGGGGGCCCGGGCGCTCCCCGCTCGGCCGACCCAGCCCCTGGACAGCGCTCGCGGGCTGAGCCGCCCGCCCCGCCCGGCCGAGCCGCCGCCCGCGCGCCCCGCTCCTCAGTCCCGATCCCGCGTACCGGACCCCAGACCCGGGACTCCCGCGGGTCCAGCCGAGGGGACCTCGACCCCGCCTCTGTCTGGAGGCCGGACCCGGAGGGCGGACGCTGGCCTCGGGGCCACGGGCGAGCGCGACGGGTTGAGGCGCTCGGCGTCGGGACCCCGTGGGCGGCGGCCCTCGCGCCCACAGCCCCCACCTGGGCCGCCCGGATTGCGAGCGTGATGCCGGCCCCTCCCCTGGCCTGCCCGCGGGTCTCACCGGGCCCCGGCCTGGGCCGCGGGGCGGGGGTCGGCCTCCGGGGAACGCCTCGGGTGCGAGGAGTGCGCGGGCGCGAGCTGCCGCCGCTGCCTGTGGTCCCCGAGCGGCCCCGGCGGCCGCCGCCGCCGCCTTATTGCGGCGCCGCCCCCGCCGGCCCCCGCCCCGCGCCCGCCCATTGGCTCCGCCGCGCCCGGAGCCGCCTCCGGGGCCCCGGCGCCGCCACCGACCCCTTTTCTGCGCTTTGTCTTCCCCTCGCTCGGCATCCCCCGCCTTTGTCTGCCCTCCGCGCCCACCCCGCTCTCCCAGCGCTCCGCACCGCCCCTCGGGCTTCGCGCTCACCGTCCTCGCGAAACCGGCCGCCCCGTCGGCCCGCTCCGGACAGAGGCAGGGACCGGAGCTGGAGGACCCGCGCCGCAGGCCTCGGGGCAGGGGCGAGTCCAGGTGGAGATGACTGGGGTCGCGGGACAAATGGCGCTCCCGACGAGGCCCTCGCGGCGGAAAAGATAACCCGGCGCGCCTGGGCCTTTCGCTGCCTCCATTTCCCCGCTCCGTGGGCCCTGCGGCACGAAGGACCCGCGGGGGCCGCCCCGGAGGCCCGCCCAGCGTCCCCGTGCGGCTCCCACGCCCCCTCGGGCGCCGAGTCCTCCCGCCGCCAGGGGCGCCTCGCGCGCCCGCACGGCCGCAGAGGAAGATGGCAGGGGCGGCCGGGCACGCGGTCCGGCCACGCGAGGCTGCGAGGCCCGGCCCGCGCCGCAGGAGGGCCCTGGGGTCTCCGTGTTCGGTCAGCTTCGGCCACCAGCCCTTGGCGCCCCGGAGAGAGGGAAACAGGGAGCCTGCGGCTGTGGTGCCCAGAGGCTGCCGTCCTAAAGCGCTTCTGTGGAGGGGTTTTGAGGGCTTCGTCACCCCCCCGCTCCCAGCCCCTGCCGGCACCCCGTTCAGGGAAAGAGATCTCCATCCTTCGAACAAGCAAACCTGGGTTCATCCAAACCTCATTTGACACAGGGAGCGAGGCCTGATGATTCAAAGTGACTCGTTCAAGTAACAAAGCTGGAGCGGCAGGGCTGGCGTGAGAGGCCAGGCCTCCTGACTCCCCCCCCCCCCGCCCCCCGCCCCCCAGGCCGAGCCGGCTGCCTGGGCTCCGGCACTAAGGGTCCCAAGGAGCATCACTCACTTGTGGGGTAGAGCCTCAGCTCTGCGGGGAGCACAGGGAAGCCACCTCCCTGTCGCAGCTGGAAGCTGTTTCACGAAGCACAGCCCTAAGCATAGCTTGTTCCCATGCGATGGCAGGAACAGAACTAGTGGCTCAAGAGCGAGGCCCACACGCTTGTCAGGAACAGAACAGCTCATGGCACTCACCTGGCAGGAGAGCGAGCGAGCGAGCGAGCGAGCGAGCGGGGCCGCGGGCATCCCCAGCCCCCAGCTGTTCCCTTGGCTGGCTCAGGGCACCCAGGCTGTGCTTCACTCTTCTCCTCAGCCTCCCTCCCTCTCTGGAGGAAGATTTACGTTTGGGTTGAGCTGCAGCCCCCCGAACTCCCTGGATGGGGTGTGTGAGAACTTCTAAAACTGTTAATGGGCATCTTTACCAGCCAAGCTTCCACACCTGTCGTCAGATGCTCACAGGGGGCCGTGGTGATGCAAGAGACGTGAAGCCCTCGGAGGTGCAAGGAGCAGCGCTTGGCTGGCGCCTCAGGCCCCCTTGCCCTGCCCAGGATTCTGCCTCACAGAATCAGCCCTTGGGGCGCCAACAGCAAGGTGGAGCAAGGTGGAGCAAGCAGATGAGAGGGAAAAAACAAGCTGCCGAGGGTGTTAAGAAAAGGGAACTTGCGGTTTAAAAAAAAAAACGAGCTGGCAAGAGGGTTGGAAATAAATGTGACCTGGCCTGCTCACTCCCTCCGCTTCAGGTCTCCCCACGCCCTCCGGGCTGGTACGAGTCCCTTCCCCTCAACCCCTGTAACTGCCCACGGGAAGAGGTTTTCTATTTTTCTTTTTAAAACTGATGTTACAATTTCTGAGGAAAGGGAAAGTGAGGGCATTTGACGGGTTAAAGCAGCTACAGGGAAGAGGGAGGGGCACTTCCTTGATCTGACATTTGAAGTACCCAGGCTAGAGAGGGGCACCCCTCCCGAGAGACCGGTGGGGGAAGGGGCCCGGCTGCGGGGCGCGTGCAGGAGCCCGAGGTGAGGCTCATCGCCTGGCCCGGACTCCCTGGCTGCCAGCCAGGACGACAGGAAGGGCCGGGCCGGGTCTTAGGTTACCTGCTCTTTGAGTATGAGTCCCAACGGTGAGGAGACACGGAGTCCTGTTCCAGAACAACCCCGTCCACCTCCTTTCCTGACAAAAGTGAGCCTCTTCTGCCTGGGCTCCAGTGGCCCAGAAGTGGTCCTGCAGAGCGGCCGGTCTCCAGCACTCAGACCTTTCCAGCCCCAAAGCAGTTTGATGGCCACAGGCTAAAATTAATAGTCTCAACGTTAGATAGTTAAGAGACAAATCCATTACGGGTTTTAAAAGAAATGTGTGCTGTGAGGCTGTCTAGCTAACGAAGGAAGTCACCGCTGTGCTTCCACAAGCACTTGTGGGACCACTCTCAGATGGCAGAACCCGGGGTGGAATGACTCATGTCCAAGCCTGCGTGGCCAACACACAACAATGTCACTCTCCAGTGGATTCTCTGGAACTTTTAATTTGTTCTGGCAATGAAACTAACATGGCATAAGGACTCAGGCCCTCAGGCTAGGCAAAACATTATGGCCCTTGGAGGAAGCACCAAGGCGGCCGGCAGGAGTCGGTAAGACGGACTCTTCGTGGGAAAGGAATGAGCTACAAAGATGAACCAAGGGATGGTTTCAGGTGTCAGGGCCCAAGCAAAAAGGGGGAGAAGGATGGATTGCCCTAGCCTTAACCTAGTGCTTATAAAGAGACAATACCCTTGCCTTCAGTTATTAGGGAGAGGTCTGAGGGGAGGGGAGTCTTATTGCTTGCCCCTCTGGACCTATAGGATCTGAGAGCAGGGGAGAAGGACGCAACTAGGCTGGTAGGAGAGCCAGAGTGGGAAGAAGTCGCACAGTTCCCTGGGCGGGTGAGTCAAACCCTGGCCTTGGACTTCAGCCGCCACAACCAGAACAGCATCTATTCCTTCTGAAGAGGTCAGGTCACCTGAGCTCACAGGACTGGGAATGTCAGCTTTCAGGCCCCTACCGATCCCTGGTTGTTGGGATTCCCTCGTGTCTCAAAAGCCTTTGGAGCAGTAAAAAAAAAAAAAAGTTTCCTTCCAGGAATTTCTTTCCCAGTCAGTAAGCAGCCAACTCTCCTGGCAGAAATGTCCCTTCTGCTCAGTCTGCCCCCAGGAGGGTGGGAATGCAGCCAGCCCTCAGGAAGGGTCCCGGAGGCTCACACAGCCCGGGATGGAGAATGTGCACCTTCTTCAGAGGCTCAGAACTCCCAGTCGTCCACCTCCAGCTCTTCCAGGTTTGTTACCAGGCCAAAGATTCCACTGTGATCCTGAGACTGGCTGCCTTCAAAATTGGTGATGGGGGTGACAGGACGAAGTAACTCAGGCAAAGCCTCTGAGGCACGTCGCTTGATCTGGGGGAGGAGAGAGAGTTGGGGGTGGATCCTGTTGCTTTGAGTCTCAGGACATCATGGGGCAAGGGACCACGGCCCAGGGACAGATGGGCTGTTGGAGCCAAGAGTCTCTATGGGAGGAAGGAGCAGCGCCTTTAAGGGGCTTTGGAAACACGGTCATTTCTCTGATTTGAAGGGAGGAGGAGAGACTATCTAAAGACCCCAAAGCTAAGGGGACTGAGGGTGGTTGGAACCACAGGCAAGAAAAACCACCAGGGAGCCTTGGGAAAGTGCTACTGTACCTGCTTGAAGAAAGAATGGTTCAGGAGGGTGCTGGCACTTGGTCTGTAGAGGAAGGGGAGGAGAGACCAGCATCAGCCCTGTGCCCCGGGTTTCCCAAATCCTGCTGCTTCTACCTTACCCTCAAGTGCCCCCTCTCCTTCCCTCCGCTCACCAAGAAACAACAGCCAGAGCTACCCAGGCTGGCTTCCTAGCAAACCCTGGGCTGATCCCTCCTGCCGAGGGGGCTCTGGACTCCTCCCAGGAACCCAGACTTTTACAGGACAGATGCATCCTCTCGAGCCCGGCCTTGCACTCCAGAGCCCCCTGGGCTCCCCACAAAGCCCACTCCCAGCCCAGCAGATATACCTTACATCCGGGTTACGCTGAAGGCACTGCTCCACAAAGTGGTGGAAGTGGGGTGAGAAGGTGCGGTGATAGGGGTGGGATGGCGTGTCGCCATTGGAGGTCCTGGGGCTGCTGGGGGCCAGGCTCTCACTCAGGCCAGAGTTGGCCGCTGAGCGCGAGGTGCTCATGGTCAGCTCCTCGGCAGGGATGGTGCTGGTGTCCAGCAGGCAGGGTACCGTGCCATTCAGCTTCTCCAGCAGCATCTGGGGAGGACAGAGCCAGGGGCTAGGCTGGAGGGGGCCCCTGGAAGGCCTATAGCGTTTCTTCACAAGTATACTTTTCCCAACACACGAGTGATTCGGGGGGAGTAAAGAAAGAAGTGGAAAAAGTCTGACTTTTCCAAAGGAGTGCCAGCCACTGACTCGGCAGCCACACCCCAGCGAGGCCGAACTGACGAGGAGGAGGGCTGCAAAAGAGTACCCGCCTCCACCGTGGTTGGAAGGAAGGGGCTTGCAGTCTCTCCCCCTTTATAAGGCATCAGATCTTTCTAACTGTAGAGCCCTCACCCTAGGGTCAAGGTGGCAGCCAGGTCCTTTCTTTAAAGCCCAGCCCCAGTGTGCCACGCCCGGGTGGGTCCGAGGGGGTTCATTCTGGCCGATTGTCACTGCAGCGGGCTGCACAGGAGCAGTGCACCCAGGGGCGGGCTAGGCCTGGACAGCTGTTCCAAAGCCCTCAGACTCCACACATGTAAAAGCAGCCCACCTTGGGGACTGCTGTCCTCATGGACCTCATGAGCTGTTCAAGGCAGAAACCTGGAAATCCTTCTAGAGCTGTGCTGTCCAGTGTGGGAGCCACCAGCCACATGTAGCCATATATAGAGAGAGAGAGAGAGAGAGAGAGAGAAAGAGATTTTTTTTGGTTGTTTCTGGCCATGCCGCTTGGCTTGCAGGATCTCAGTTCCCTGACCAGGGATTGAACCTGGGCCCCAGCAGTGAAAGCACTGAGTCCTAACCACTGCACTGCCAGGGAATTCCCATAGCTATTTATATTTATTTAAATTCAGCTTAAAATTCAGTCCTCAATCTCACTGGCCACATTTTAAGTGCTCAATAGCCACAGGTGACTAGTGGCTACCATGTTGGACAGCCCAGGTACAGAACATTTCCATAACCTCAGGAAGTGCTCCTGGACACTGCTGTTTCTGCATCCGTATCTTGTTTACCTAAAAATGGCCTTTTAAGTCTTTCCTGAGCATCTGTTTCTGTCTTATTTAGATTTTCTAGACTCCTTACCTAGATAGATTTCCATACCGTCCGAACTAGTCTGCCAGAACTAATCCATCTGCGAGAGTCATCTTTCTAAAATATGTATCTGATACTATCACTCCTATGCTTAAAAGCCTTCAGCAATTCTCCACATGCTTTGGGACAGAAACCAAACACCCTGGCGTGGCACACAAGCAAAGTCCTTCGTGATCTGCCCTTGCTTCCTTCTCCAACCACGTCACCTAGCAGCCCCCCAGAAGCACCCGTACTTCAGCCATTTACAACTACCTGCTCTTCCCAGATCCTGTTCTTTCTTGACTCTGGGTCTTTGCACATGCTGCTCCCTCTGCCGAAAAGAGTTTCCTTCCAGTTCCCATTCTTCACACAGTTAATTCCTATTTGCCGTCAAGTCTCAAGGGTCACCTCCTCCCAGAAGCCTTCCCAGATCCCCTCCTCTAGAGCTGCCCTTTGGCCGTTCTCTAGCTGCTCCTCTCCCCACAGGGCAAGCAGTCTGTGGGCTCAGGGAGAGGCTGACTCAGAGCCTACACGCCCGCCCCCACCCCCTCTCAGGTCTAGATCATGCTCCAGGTACTTGGGACCCAGGTAATCCTTGCCCAAATGACCCAAGTCCACTTCCTGGACTTGATAAGACCTGGATAACCCTCTTCCCTGGGTCTGTCTCCAAGGCTGGACGATGCCACTAGCTGCGTGTATGCCTAGAAGCCAAGGGCGGTGGTTAAAAGGGGCACGAACAGAAGTAGAACTTGCAGGCTGGAGGCTGCAAAGGTATTGACTGGAACGTGGTGGCACAGAACCTGAGAAGCCTAAGAATTCTAAATTAGAAACTGGCCTTCCAGGCATATGGATCAAGGTAAGAAGACAGAACATATTTTATAAATTTATAAAACTCTGTTAGCTTAATTTATATGTTTTAAATAGACACCTGGTGTGTGGGCTCCAGGCCTGAAATTGTGAGCCCACCCCCCGAGGCTCCAGTACCACCACAGATACCACTGACAGAAGTAAACAGTTACACAACTATCTCCCCACTGGTGGGGCTCTTGAAGGAAAGAACTGAGTCTTTCATCTTAGTATCCCAGGCTGGTGTCCTGAGTGTGGCCGCTCCTCAGCAAGTGTTTGTGGAAGGCAGACAGGCAGGCAGGCAGAAGGAAACCCTGGGCTGCAGGCTCACCTGGGTGGCAGGCATGTCCTTAAAGGGGACGTGGCCATTGGCTAGTTCACAGGCCGTGATTCCCACACTGTAGATGTCAGACTTGGCATCGTAACCCTGAAGATTCTAAATCAGGAGAAAAGAGCCACAGGTCACTCCACACTGTAGCCTTGGCCATTGTTCTTAGAGAAAGAAGCGGGTGGAGCAAAAACTGGGGAGAGGAAAAGAAGGCCTGTCCCCAAATCGGGACCAGCTGCTGAGACTTTCCTCGCCTGCACTACTGAGGGGTCACTGCTGTTTCAGAAGGAACGAACGTCTTGCTGATGCTATGTGGGAGGAGGAGGAAGTGCTCCTGCTTACAACAGGGATGCGGGGAGCACCAAACGCTTCCCAAATGCTCGTTCTTCCCAGGAAATGGCAGCACCTTTGAAGGGAGCCTCACGCGCAGTTTGGGACCCTCCCCGGGGGCGGGGGGGGGGGGGAACGACATCACCTGCCAAGGGCGTGGAACACCCGTGCGAGAGGCGTCCCAGTTCTACCTGCCACCAGGGAAGCCCTCCCTCTAGGAACCCCCACCCCCAGAAATTCCTGAAGGCCTCCTTGGGGAATCACGAGTTGGTGGGGGAATGGGGGCTCCTTGAGACCCAGTTCACAGACCTGCTGGAGGACCTCTGGGCTGAGCCACGGCAGAACCTTGATACTGTACTTGGGAAAGTCGTGGACCACACGCTGCCGCTGCCCGTGGCTGATCATGCTGAGGTTGCTGCGTAAACCAGAGAGGTAGACCTTCCCATCCGCTGAGATCAGAACGTGGCTGGCTTTGACACTCCTGGGGGGCGGGGAGGGGGTCACGGGGCAGCAGGAGCCCCTCACACCACAAACCTTTGTCTTCACACACTAGACCCAGTCAGCTCTCTCCCCGGCAGGTGTGTGTGTGTACTATATGCATATACATACATATATATATATACACGAACACGCATTTTTATGAAAATTTTCAAACATACACACACAAAAAAATAGCATGACCCCATTTACATATCACCAGACTTTAAAACTTATTTATGTTTTGTTAAAGTTCTCTTTTATGCTTACAGACCACTGCTTCCTCTACCATCTACTGCCTTTAATCTGTACTTTCTGTTTGTAGGTATTCTCGGAAGTGTATTGTTTTTTCTCACGCGTTTTCTATTGACCTAATGGTACTGTGTTATGCAGCCCATTCTTCAGTGTTATGTTTCCAAGATCCATCTGTGTTGCCAACTGTGTACACCTAATTGTTGCTTCTAAATGCCACCTGCACTCTGGGGTGGGGTCCAACACTTACTAATCCATTCTTCCAGGAAGGACACTCGTGCTGCCTCTCATCACCACAAATATGAACAAAGATGTCCACATACCTGTCCCCTGATGGGCCTGTGGGAGGGTTTCTTTGGGGTATGCACCCAGAGGCAGCACTGATGGTCCTGGTTCCGAGTGACCCTGACTGGCTGTGTTGGGCCACCTTCCACTATCCGGACGGGAGACCCACCTCTTCACCGCACTGGTCCTCACCCAGCCTCTGAATTACAGCCAGTCCCACGGGTATAAGGTGACATCCTCCTGTTTTAATTTGATTTTCTGATTCTTGCTAGATTTGAGTGTCTGTTCATACGACCATTAGTCTTTCGGGTTTTCTTTTATAAACTCCATATCCTTTGCTCATCTTTCTATTGCTTTGCTATCCTTTTCTTATTGATTCACAAAATTTCCTTGTTACTAATCTCCTGTGTGTTTTAGACAAAACTAACATCTTCCACGCTGTAACTCCTTTCTTAACTTTGTTCCTGGTGTCCTGTATTGGAGAGAAAGTTTTAATCTTGATATTATCAATTCCATCCATTTTTTGCCTTATGTTTTGTGCATGTAAAACATTTAGAAGTTATGGTATGCCTCAGGTCACGAAAATATTTCCTCGCATTTCCTTCTATCTAAGTCTATAGTTTCCATGTAGGCCTTTAATCAATCTGAAGTGCTCCTTTGTATGTGGAGTTAGGTAGGGGTCCTAGTTTTATTATCTTCCCTACCACAAGCTGCTTTTCTGGATACCATCTACAGAGCAATCTGTCTTCTCCCGAGCCTCCCAGCATAGGGCTGACTCCAGGGCACACCCCAGTATGGGTCCTCCAAGGAAGAAGAGGGTGGGGTGCAGAGGCCCACATCAGGTGTTCCCCTCATACAATACTCAGGACCAAGCTGCTTGGTAAAGAGAAAGTCAGTAGCTTTAGCACTGACAGGGTAAATGTTCTGCCCTCCCAGCAGAGGCGAGGGCAGGATTCGACCCTTGATTTAAACTCTGGCTTCACTAACTTCAGTCAACCTTTACTTGAGGGCTCATGGGCCCAGATACCACTCTTATAAAGGGTTAATAGGCCCAAGAAAGCACCTGTGCACGTATCCCATGTGGTGGATGTAGTCCAGGGCCTTGAGCACCCCCTGCAGTATGTAAGCAATTGCCAGCTCATTCATGCCGTCCATGAAGTGTGTGCAGATGAGGTCCTTTGCAGAGCCTGAGGAAGAGGATCGTGGGGACAGAGAAAAGGGTGACAGCACATGAGCAAGCTGACAGCAGAGTTCTTAGAACCCATCTCTGCCAGGACCCCGTTCCCACTCACCGTATGCCATGAACGAGGTGACAACCCACAGCTCATTGTCTGCAATAAAGGTGGCTCGATATGGCAGGATATTGGGATGGCTGAAGAGCTTAGAGACATGGAGCTCCCCCTGAAAGCAATGGTGGCTGCAGTCAGAACCAAGGGGCACCGAGGAGGATGCTCAACATGAAGGTGGCAGCATGAATAATACGGGGACCTAGGCCTCCCTGGGTGCCCTGCTCAGAGTCCTGGGAGCAGCCCGAGCAGGTGCCCCTAGAATGAGAGGAACCAGGGAAGCCAGCCCTGCTTCGCCAGCTTCTGCCTAACTTGGGCTCTGCCAGCCGATCCTAAACCACCTCGAGAAACCATTCCCTGCCAACAGGGAAACTGCTAACAACACAGCAGAGGGCCACAGTGCACCACCTCGGAGGCCATGAAAACAAACCGCCTACTGCAGACTTAGGAAGTTAGAAGCTTAGCTCAACCTCAAGGGCCAAGGCACAGAACTCCTCTTTAAGGTAAGAAAACAAGGACTTCCCTGGTGGCACAGTGGTTAAGAATCCGCCTGCCAATGCAGGGGACACTGATTCAATCCCTGGTCCAGGAAGATCCCACATGCCGCGGAGCAACTAAGCCCGCGCGCCACAACTACTGAGCCTGTGCTCTAGAGCCCGCGAACCACAACTACTGAAGCCTGCGCGCCTAGAGCCCGTGCTCCGCAACAAGACAAGAAACCACAATGAGAAGCCCGCGCACCGCAACGAAGAATAGACCCCGCTTGCCGCAACTAGAGAAAGCCCGTGCGCAGCAATGAAGACCCAGTAAAATTTTTAAAATTAAAAAAAAAGATAAAACAAAAAAGTGTTTTCCTATTATAAAGGAAAATGTTGTTAGCAATAGAAACACGGAAAGAAAGCATTAAAGAACAAACAACAACTACTAAACATTAGAATAGATTTCTCCAGCGACCTCAGGTTGAGAGCTCCCTTCCTCAGAAGCAGCTATGGAAAGTGTAAGACCGATGGAATTTTAAAATAAATTTGGACAAAAGATGTGAACAAAAATCTGGACAAAAGAACTGCAGCAACTCCAGCGTCCTGGCCTCTGGGAAATGAGCCAAGGTCAAATAGGCAGCACCTTCTACCTTTCCACGGCTCTACAGGATAAAGAAAAGAATCACAAAGCTCAATATGCTCTAGAACAAACTCAGATATGTTTTTTCCCAAATAACTGAGCTGGGACTGACATTCTGTTCCATCCTCAGACCCAAAAACTACTCTGAACACATGAACACTGAGGCACTGTCAGATAAGCGTGAATTCAGAAAAACATTGTAATTGAAGAAGGGGGATGGGCTGCAGCCAACTGTACTGAAAATACACTGAGCCAGGCCCTAAATCTAGGGAGTTCCCAGGGCAAGCCTTCATCCCCAGGCACTTACTAGACCTACAGCGTCTCCCAGTTTAAAAACAGGGCAGCTACTTGCTTCTCCAGAAGAAAGGAACCTCAGGCAAGCAGGACACTAAGAGTCGGAAGACGGCCGCCGCTTCCCCGCACCTGGAAAGAGACTGTCTGGGTGTGAAGCCTGCCTCTGCCACTTACTAGTGTGTGCGACCAGGGGCGAGTTACTTAGCCTCCCTGAATAATAAATACATGAATAAATGAGTCACAGGAGGATTTGGTGAAGAAGAGGGGAATATAAATTGGGCTGAGCAGTGTTATAGAACCCTTAATGCCAAATGCCCAAGATTCTCCACCAAGAGCTTCCGTAACTTCTTGGCTTGGTCTACCTTCGTTTCCTGCCAGCTATTTCAGATGACAGATGTAAAGATGCCTTGTGATTACTACTGGAACTAAGAGCCCTCCCTCCAAGTGTCACATTCACGTTTGATTACCTGCAAGAATGTCACCATCTCATTGGAACAAGCTTCTAGGTTAATCCTTCGTACTGTCACATACTCTCCCGCTGGTTTGTACCTTGCTAGGTTCACTGTCATCAGGTCCTCAAATCCTTTGCCTAAAAGAAAAGAGAAATGCCATAAACAGGGAGAAGAGCAACACAGGTTTTCAACTTCCTTAAAGAGACTTGATTTTAAAAGAAAATTCAAGTTAAAACTTTCATTTCTCTTATTTCTTGATATTTCTTCCATCAGTTCCTTCTCAGCCAACTATTCTAACTGACTATGGCCCAGGGCACCAGAAGTGTACAGCCCAAAAGAAAAAATTGAAAAGAGCGTCTCTCCTGGAAACATGGTCTCTTCCCCCACACTTGGAAGAAGAAAACCATAGAAGAACCGCAAAAGCCAGTTTTGTCTCCACGAATCCTGCTACCTGGCTGACAGCTTCTGGCACACATTCATCTGAGGATGCTGAAGAGGTTGCCATGGTCCCTGGAGCATGACAGTCGTGACATTACCTATAACGGTGAGCAGCTCATAACACCCTCCCTCCGGCAGAAAGCTACTCATGATCTCCTGTTTAGAGAAGGATGCTATCGACTCTGCGCTCGCCTCATTGGTCTAAAGAAAAAGAAAAACAGGTTAGTAAGGGAAACTTGGGGACGGGATGAGAGTGGGGAGATGGTAATTCAGACCCACAAGGAGACTGGCATGTAAACAAACATACAAATTCTGACCCTGGAGCAAAGAAACAGTTCCAGCACTATTTGATGAGAAATATAAAGTAAAACATCAGCTGTTCAATGCAGTAACTGGCACTAATATCAGAGTAAGTGTGAGCGCTCTCTACAAATGGGGGTGGGGACGAGGGCCAGTTCTAGTCAACAGTTGATTTGCTTCTCCTTCCCAACAGCTGGCTCATTTGCTAAAAACTATGAAATTCTTACTTGGGAAAGGATGTCTGGAGAAAGGCACATTTAGAAAAGAGAAGGGGAATGGAGAGGTGGGATTTCTCTTGAATTTCCTGCTGCATTAGGGTCCTTTTTTTTTTTTTGGCTGCGTTGGGTATTTTTTTTTTTTTTTTTTTTGCGTTGGGTATTTGTTGCTGCGTGTGGGCTTTCTCTAGTTGTGTTGGGCTGGGGCTACTCTTCCATGCCGTGCGCAGGCTTCTCATTGCGGCGGCTTCTCTTTTTGCAGAGCATGGGCTCTAGGCTCATGGGCTTCAGTAGTTGTGGCACGCAGGCTCAGTAGTTGTGGCGCATGGGCTTAGTTGCTCCACAGCATGTGGGATCTTCCCGGACCAGGGCTCGAACCCGTGTCCCCTGCATTGGCAGGCGGATTCTTAACCACTGCGCCACCAGGGAAGTCCCTAGGGTCCTATTTTTAAGGTCCTGACTAAAAAATCCCAAAGATCAAACGCTGAATCTTGCTATAGGCAAAATGTGGCCATAAGAGGCCCCCTTGTTAGCAAACCAAGAGGCCAGACCAATCATTCCCTGACATTTCCAAGTGAAGCCAGAAAACAGCTAACACACTGGGCTGCAGGCAGGGAACAGAGCTGTCAGGTCTCAGCCATCACCCCAGGCAGCAGAAGTGACCTGCTCCCTCGACCCTGTGCACTCAGGCTGCAAACGAAGCTGGATCCCAGCCATTTAGGATGTGGGTGTCACATGTGAGGTCCTGATGGAAAAGTGCCCAGCAAAATACATGGCAGGCCAACGGCTCTTCCTTCAGTTTAATAGGTTCAGTTTCCTTCTTCCAAACCTAAATTTATTTGTATGATTTAGGGACTGTGAGTATTTTTCTTTCTTTTGGATCCTCTTTCTTGAGATGTATGTCTAACTGAAACAAAGAGCCTTAGGCCAGCTCACATTTCATATGCTGCGTTCATAAACCTGCCCTCTGATCAGGAAAAGGTCTTTGAATACACGAAGGCTGTTGGCTCAGCACGAGACAGAAAAGTGTTGGAGTCGAGAATATTCTGACGTGGTGGTATCACCTTGGGGTCGGGGGGGTGCCTGATGTTTGAAACACACGTGGTTTCAAAACAACTGATGCTGCCAATGACGAAAGAAACCAAATGGGGTTTTACTTCCAGCACCACTTAACATTAAGAGGAACCCAGTCAAGCAGAATTGAGCCCTGTTAGCAAATCACAGTTCTAATTTAATCAACTTTATATTTCTAAGATTCACCTATATTGTTGTATTTAGCCATATTGTATAATACTCATCTTGTGAACATACCTCAATTTATCCTTCCAATGCTGATGGGCTTTTGCGGTTACTTTTCATTCTGCTATTATGAACTGTGCTACTAAAAACACACTTGAATGTGTTTCTTGACACATATATGCAGGAGTTACGCTAAAGCTTATACCTAGGAGTGGAACTGGAGGTCACAGAGTATATGAACATTCGACTTTAGAAGAAAATGCCAAACTGTTTTCCAAAATGGTTGTATCAATTTACATTCCCGCCAGCAATACATGTATGTTCTTGTTGATCCATCTTTTCCCCAACACTTGGTATATTCAGCCTTCATTTTTGCCAGTCTCATTGTGGGTTTGATTTACATTTCCGAGTGCGAATGAAGTTGAGCATCTCTTCATTTATTTATTGGCTATGTGGGTTTTCTCCAGAGTGAAAATGCCTTTTCTGTCTCTTGTCCATTTTTCTACCTAGTTGTTTTAATGCAGGATTTCCCCAAAGTAGGCCCCATGGAACATTGACCTGCCAGTTAATGCATGAAAAAAGTTTACACGTCCAGTTAAGTTACAAAATGCAGCGCACTCTTTTCTCATGGACAATCACAAGGGGTACTCCCATATTAAGGGCTTTGAGAAGTTCTGTAATTTGACAAAGTTTAACTTTGTTTAACCTAACATTTCCCAAAGATACCTGTCCAGAGAAGTCTTTTGTGCCTAACATCTGTTAAATTTGGGGGAAGATAATTTGGGAAAGGCTATTTTAAGTAAAACATATGGTATAATGTGAAGACTCTAGGCTTAGGGGCCAGGGATAGGCAGAACTTGAACTCAGTCTATCACTTGCTCTGTGACCCTGGGCAGGTCCCTCTAAGCCCTGAGATCTTCATCATCTCATCAGTGGAACAATTCCCACTTCATAGGGTTGTTGTGACAATGAAATGAGATAAAATATGTAAAGAGCTTAGCGCTACTTGGTGTATCACAGGTATTCAGTAAATATGAATTCTATTCTTCCCCTCTCTCCTTTGCTGTCTACTTTTTGGTCACTCTCCTGTTCAGCAAAGAAGATGGAACAGAGAAAGTGGAGAAAACAGAGACTCCTAAATAGAGCTTGATCGATAGTTAAAGTTGGTTTGATTTTGTTTTTTACAGGCTTCTGTGTTTCCAAATGCTCTGAAAACAGATTCTAAGATGACTTAATAGCCACTGTAGCTTCTTGAAACTATCTTGTCTTCAAAACAAGATACTGGTGCCACACCAGTGCCTCACACAGGTGAGAGGGATACAGACAATCAAGGAACAAAACGGAGCAGAGATTTTGTAACAGGGAAGAGCCAAATCTGACTACATGTTGGATCTGTTTCTTTTACTTTAACCTTTGCTTCCATTGCTTTTGTTCACTAAAGGATACTGTCTATACACAATGGCCCGCCTCAGGGAACCCTGCCCCTCTGCCTGAATGTTAAACCAAAGTGCCTTTGTTCAGGGAAGCATCCTGACCCTGTGCACCTGTGGATGGCTGCAAGAAAGAAGAAATGAACACATCCCCTCCCCGAGGCTGGCCATCCCAGGGCATATTTGCAAAAGTTATGGCCTTTTTACTTTACTTCCTCATCGCCTCCCCGCTGCTCTGTTCTATAAAAGAAACTGGCATCCAAACTCCGATAAGATGGTTTTTCTGGAGACGCTAGTCTGCCATCTTTTCGGTCTGCCGGCTTTCCGAATAAAGTCATATCCCTTGTCTCAACACCTCGTCTCCCGATTTATTGACCTGTTGTGCGGCGAGCAGAGCAAGCTTGGACTCGGTAACAATTTGAGCAAAAAGCCTAAACCAAGAGCTCCGAAATGGCGACTCCCCAGCTGTTGAGAATTTCGCCGCAGGCTAAGCTAACTTTGGAGAGTCCTATCTTAACCTTATACCTCTAACCCGCTGCACATACTCTTGCTCTGCTTTGCTGTTTTCTCAAGTATCAACCTGCCCTCAATAAAATCAGTGTCACCAGTTAACACAAAACTCAGGGGGTTGCTTTCAGACCCAACACCCGCTACTCTGGCCTGTGAGGATCCACACGATCCGGCCGCTGCCCTCTTCCACGACTTCACCCCACACAGGGCTGCCCTGACTCACTGCACCTGACCCACGCGAACCAGCAGTCTTAGCAAACTCGCACCAGCTGTCCCTTTGTTTGGAACACTCCTGCCCCACCACTTTCTCATCGCTGCTCCGCCTCGTCATTGAGGTCTCAACTTAAATGTCACCTATTCATTGAAGACTCTGTCCTGCCAAGTAAAGTAGCTCCCAGTCACTTTATTATGTCATGTTGCTTTATTTTCTTCGCTGTGATCACTGTGATTTTCTTCATAGTGATCACTGCGTGTTATTTTGTCTATTGCCTGTCTTCTCTACTAGAATGCAAGCTCTGTCAGGGCAGGGCCTGTCTGTCTTCTTCACTGATGTATTCCCCAATGCCTACAACAGTGCTGGCATCTACTTAAAAAGTAATCATTTAAGCAACGTTTGAACTCAGGAGGTTTTCTGCCCATGACCTTGTTATTCCCATGGGCTGAAGAGGAGAGCAAACGTACCAGTCGGTTCCACTGGAGACAGTTCAATATGCTGACTTATACTGCAAATGCCAGCCCTCCTACAACACATTCCCTAGCTTCCCTGTTACCAGGGGAACTTCACAGATCGGAATCTGACACCTGCATGTGAGAAAGTACTGCGTTTTTTAGCAGGTAACAATATGGCCCCAATGAGAACAAACCTAGAACGACTTTGTATTTGAAGGTCTCTCCTCTGATCTCTAGGCAAACTCCTTATGTTTCTCTAATTTGAAAAAAAAAAGGACTATGAGGGACAGCTGAGACCTGAGATTTTAAAAAATTCTTTTATATGCACTTTAAATAACTCCCTTTGGATAAACTACATACAGGATACTTTTTTCTTAAAATTACCTATCTCCCTTTTCCTTGCCAGGAGCGCACGTAAGACATACTACCTACCAGGCTACACACTAAAGCCACACTTTTGTTGAGCCTAGGTGAGAAATGATTCATTAAACTACTGATATGATTAGTTCGTAACCTGACAATATTTCTACTGTCTTTGTTGACTATGGAAAACTACTTCAAAGTGTTAGTTTTAGAAAATGAAATTCTTTAGGTAATTGGGAATATGAGTTCATTGGGCAATCCAGAATCGCATGAAATGAACTAGTCTGGTTGTTGCTGTGACCCCCTCTACCGTTCTGTCCCCAACTCCCTGGAAATGACCCTAAAATGGATGCTTTCTACTTTGTGGATGTTCTATAGTCTGAACTCAGACAGAAGGCGACCTTTATTTAGGAAAACAAACAAACAAAGGCAGTATTTTGAAAGGAAGAGATTTGGTCTGGTTTTACCAGAAGAAAGGCAGGTTAGTCCATTATACTGCTTCAGATTTGGAAAAGGTCAAAATTCAGATGAAAAGGAGATATTTAGCCCATTCTCTTTAAACATAGCATGGCATCGTTTTATTAGTATAATGTATAACCTCAAATTGCCTAGAGAAAGAAACTAGTTCTATCAAAGTCTTTTCTTAGTTCCCCCACCATGAAAAGCACTTTGTTCATTTTGAAGCATTTGAAAAATACATAAGCTACTGCTATCCGGAAATGACCATAAAATGATAACTTTGTTTAAAGAGCGTAAAACAAAATACAATAAAGCACACAAACACAATATTTATGAAATGTCCAACAAATAAGTACATTCAACCTCCCAAAGGTTTCACACAGGATAACTTTTGGTATAACATCAGCAGCTGTGAAAATATAAGAACTATATGTAATTGGCACTGTACTCTGGAAAAATACCCAACTGATCCTATAGGGCACGTTTTTGGTCTCCTGACTGGAAAATATTGGGATGTGATAGTGAAGTGCTCTTGGCCAGTAAAGCGCAGCCAAGCTTTACTCAGAAAGAAATTCCTAGTCAGTAGCATTACCCTTCACTCACCTTGGAGCTGCCTGCAAAAGGCACAAAGGTCTGTTATCTGCAAAGAGGAAGAAGTGTATGGAGAAAAGGGCTCTTATCCTCTCTGTATAGGACACTGATTCACAGTATCAAAAGCAGCTTGGGGACTTCCCTGGTGGGGCATAGTGGTTAAGAATCCGCCTGCCAATGCAGGGGACCCGGGTTCAAGCCCTGGTCCGGGAAGAGCCCACATGCCGCAGAGCAACTAAGCCCCAGCGCCGCAACTACTGAGCATGCGCTCTAGAGCCTGCAAGCCAGAACTACTGAGCCCGCATGCCACAACTACCGAAGCCCCCGCGCCCTAGAGCCCGGGCTCTGCAACAAGAGAAGCCACCACTTGCCCCAACTAGAGAAAGCCCGCGAGCAGCAATGAAGACCCAAGGCAGCCAAAAATTAAAAAATAAATAAACAAATTAAAAAAAATAAAAGCAGCTTGGTACGCTGCTGTTATTTCCACTGGTAAAATAAACTAGAAGAGTAAGAAGCAGGGCAAGAGTCTTGAAACTTCTGCCAAAAAAAAATACATTTTCTGTTTTGTACTTTAAAACCTGGGGTTTTGTTTTTAAACTAGATTTGACGTCCTGCCTTATAATCTAGACAGAGATCTATATTATCTCTGTGGACTGAAATCTAGACTAAGGATGGGAAATCTAGTACTACTAGCCACTGAAAGATAACCACATGTCAGTGTTGAAACTGTCCCTTTTAGTTTTTGGAGGGGGTGGCAGGTGAATGGTAGGGCTACAAAGGGGAGGAGAGAGAAAAAGTGCCTGAGAGTTTTTCAGTTTTCAAAGTACACATCAGAATCTCTCTAGGGTGAAACCTAAGTCCCCACAAGTAGAAGAATTATACCACGTATAAAACTCAATGACAGATGAGCAGAAACATAAAATGATAAGCCAACCAAAAAAACATACAACATTCCACAAGTCACCTCCATGCAACAAGCCACAGTACTAGAGCCTGGAAAATCACTTACTTTTCTCCGAGTGTCACCCGGAAGCTGCTCTGGAGTGGAGAGATTGAGTGTCAGCATTTTGGGTTTTGGAAGAAGACACATCCACATTCAGAACAGCAATTACTGCACTTAGGACTGCATTTATTCATGGAAACCACTTAAGAATCATTACAGCAAAAAGTGCCTGCAGTGCTACATATAAACACACACACACACACACACACACACCCAGAGATCCACAGTAAAAATGCTGCAGATAGATGGAGTTTTAAACATGAATCTATGGCTCTTCAAAACTTGGCAAGGCTCTTATTCTACGGGTATTCTTTACTGAGTACAACTCAACTGCTATAGTTCTGGTCATACAATTACTTTCCATCAGCACACAATGTTACTTTCAATAGGCTAGTTTCAGAGTCTTATACTGTGAACAAAAAATTCGTTATAAAATTATATACATGGTTGGCTATTTCCCAGGGAGTTCAGGGACTAGATAACAGGTTTGCCATAAAAAAGACAAAAAAGTTTTAATACAGTAACATGTGTTTGTGGGACCATTACCCAATTTGATTCTCCAGTCAGATACGTTCTATTCTAAATGAAAATAAAGCAAGGGCTTTTTGGCCCTCTGCTACTCCTGATGAATATGAATAAAGCAAAGGACAACTTAAATGACTTTCTGCTCCAAAATAAGACAAATTCTGTATCTGTGCTTTTTATTTTCTCTGTTCTGAAAAGTGATCAAAGTAAAGATTTTAACTGTAGAGTATTGGAATGATTACACATCTCCAAATATCTTAAATTATATTGCTAGATATTGGGTGCAGAGTAAATTAGCCTCAATTTATCAAAATAAGATTTGTGTGTGTGTGCCATGGACATCAGTTTTCTGGTATACAAATGGCAGGAGCGGTTGCTTAAGAGGGGCTTCTTACAAGTCAAAGATAAGAAGCCAGGTGAATAGGTAAAAGGAAATCAAACCAAGGCTCCTTAGAGCAGAAGGCAAATTCCAAGCTGTATCACCTTGGTAACATACGCTTCATTAAGTTGTAAACAATATACAGAACAATCTCTTCATCCTCCTCAGATCAGAGACAAGGGAATTATCAAAAGACATCCAGAGATCCTACACTCAAGACACTGAAACCAAAATCCATTCATCTAATTCACATAACTGGAATATTTTTAGCTAATTAATGTAAACTGGACTTTCAACTCAATTTTCCATCAATGCCAATGTTTACTTTTAAACCACTGTATTCCCATTAATGATGGGGAAAAAAATGAGAACAGCACCAGAACATAGTATTTTTGTTCCATTAGCCTTTCCTTTACTGTGCAGATTATTTTTATTCTTTATAACCAAAACAAAAATAACTCATCATTTTTCTAAACTCTCATTTGTCTTCTATAAAACCCTTTGACAAAGTTCATGAATAATTCAACTCCCGAAGTTCTTTGAGTGGCAGTAGGGAAAATAAATTAATAGGTGCCACCTAGTAACTAACAAGTTTGAGTTTTCAATTACTCAAGGCTCTCGAGGTAGTTTGGATCAGTGAACCAACATACTCTATCTGATAACCCATTTCTTTAGCTATAGGAGCTGAAGAGAGTATCATGGTGTATAGATAAAAAGAAAGGGGCTTTACTACTATTATTTTTATAGAAAAAGAATTTTCCTTGCCTTAAGATCACAGTTCCCAAAACAGCTCAACTGGAAAATAGCCAAAGGGGAGTGCCTGGATTTGTTAAACCTCAAAATTGCAAACCTACTTTACTTCTGAATCAACATCTAGATTTTACAACAGGAAGTTAGTATTTTTGTCCTGACAGATTTTTTTTTCTCTAGTCTCTAAGTCTCATGAAAAGATGAGTCAACTAGATTGATCAGAAAACCATGACTTTTATATCACTGCTACCTTTGTCCTGACTATAATTTTATTTTTTAAATCTTCAAGGCTAGAGACTTTTAAATACCTACTTCTTTTCCTTTAAGAATATGTATTTCATAGACAAATACTTAGAAGAAACACGTGTGCTTTTAAGTAAATACTGGCTTTCTAACAATCAAGACAGGCCAAGGACAACTGCCAGATTAGTCCTCAAATTTTGGAGAAAGCATGGATTCAAAAAGGAGCCAAGTAAATATAACAGCTGTAGCCAAACAAATATAACAACTTGCCCTTAAATTGCTAATTTCTAGAAAATTGATTTAATCAACAAAAAAGGCAGCGATATTTATCCTGAAGTGATGGCTAAATGCCATACTGTACTTACCTCCAAATAGTTCCAAATCTCTTAAGCCCTCAACAATGAACTTTTCCGAGACCCACCGCTAAAGAGGAAAACCCCAAAGAGAATTAGTATTTCTTCCAAGCCACAAAAAATTAGCTATCAGCCATTAGATAGACAGACAAAAAGACAACTACAAAAAGCGAATCATGCAGTACAGTTAAGCTACATTTCTATGGAAAAGTTTTGAAAAGAATCTTGGATTTAAATCAACTGCAAACAATAGATTAATTCCTTTCTGTATTCTTCTTTGCCTAATTTGATGACAAATTCTTAAATCTGACAGATGAGAAACAAGTAGTACTGGCCCTAATAATGAAGAATGCTTTTGTCCTTCCTATATATAAAACTGCCTTTTGGTTCCATCTTACTCATTCCATGACTGTCTATTACAGATGCTTTGGATCATTAATGCCAATTTGAAAAATACTGGAATTCACACACAGAAAATAGGGATGAAACAGTTTTTCACAAACCTCTATTAGTTTGTAAAAGGAAATAGCAAACTGCATATTCTTTCATCCACTAGGATTTCTAAAGACATCACCAACATTTACATTTTCTACCAAGTTTACAGGACCAAACTAGCATGACTAATCTATGGTTCACTTTACTGGACTATTTCAAACAAGTATTGGATTTCCATCATACTGATCAGCGGTCTGGTTTCACCTGAATCAGGTTAGGTTGAAATAGAAAAGAAGCTCATACATAAAAGCAATGGGATCAAGGTTATATTTCACTCAAGGGCTGGTATTAAACCTTGGCTTAGGGGTATTCTTTCCACTGGGTAGAATTCAGGCTAAGGAGGGATTCTGTTTTGCTTCTCTTAATTAATAGCGAGGTTTACTCTTTCCAATATAAATTATTCTTACCGCATAAACATAAGAAAAAGGAAGATTAAGGAACATTCAGAAATAAGTTGTATAATATGGACTATGAATTGAAACTGTAACATCATTCTCTATATCAATTTTTTCCAAATTAAAAAAAGAACACTGTAAATTAAAAAAAATTGATATAAAAAATTTATATTCACTGGAACACAAAGTATAATTTACACCTTAATATTTAAAGAAAGTGGTATATTAAGGGAGTTCCCTGGTGGCCTAGTGGTTAGGATTCCAGGCTTTCACTGCTGTGGCCCGGGTTCAGTCCCTGGTTGGGGGAACTGAGATCCCACAAGCTGTGTGGCCAAAAGAGAAAAAAAAGAAAAAAAAAAGAAAGTGGTATATTCCCAATGTCTCATAGTACACATACAGTGTTACAGAATTTTAAAATAATTACTACAGCAGTTAGAAATTAAGTACTTGATAATAAACAAGACAGTCTTTTAGGAAATCATTTAGGAAGCTTGTAAAGAAGCTAAACCCAGTATTTGTTCTTGAGGTCATTTTAGCTAGTGAGGTTCTCAGGTGTAATAAAATTTTTCAAAAAGCCTTCAATTAAAACCTATGATGGGAGTTCCCTGGTGGTCCAGTGGTTAGGACTCTGTGCCTTCACTGCCAAGGGCCCGGGTTCAAAAAAGTTTTCCAATGATTACAATCTGATGCTGATTTTTTTTTAATTAATTAATTAATTTATTTTCGGCTGCGTTGGGTCTTTGTTGCTGCACACAGGCTTTCTCTAGTTGCAGTGAACAGGGGCTACTCTTCGTTGTGGTGCGTGGGCTTCTCATTGCAGTGGCTTCTCTTTTTGCGGAGCACAGGCTCTAGGCACACGGGCTTCAGTAGTTGTGGCACACAGGCTCAATAGTTGTGGCTCGCGGGCTCTAGAGTGCAGGCTCAGTAGTTGTGGCATGTGGGCTCAGTAGTTGTGGCTCATGGGCTCAGTAGTTGTGGCTCACGGGCTCTAGAGTGCAGGCTCAGTAGTTGTGGCATGCGGGCTCCGTAGTTGTGGCTCACGGGCTCCAGAGCACAGGCTCAGTAGTTGTGGCGCACAGGCTTAGTTGCTCTGCGGCATGTGGGATCTTCCTGGACCAGGACTCGAACCCGTGTCCCCTGCACTGGCAGGCGGACTCCCCACCACTAAGCCACCAGGGAAGTCCGATGTTGATTTTTAAAACACACAAACTCACTGAAAACACGTAGGAAACAGGCAGATCATTAGTGGGTACACATCTACGCTGAAAAGGGCCAGCAACTCATTTAATGTTGAATGACTGATAATCATAAAATAAGCCACCTTGCTTCTTCTCTATCAGACAAGCTGGTGGGTATATTCTATGTCTCTGGTCAGCCTCTGCAAATTCGTTTCTTTTTTTTTTTTTTTTTTTTTATTATTTATTTTTGGCTGCGTTGGGTCTTCACTGCTGCACGCAGGCTTCTTCTAGTTGTGGCGAGTGGGGGCTACTCTTCGTTGCCGTGCACGGGCTTCTCACTGTGGTGGCTTCTCATGTTGCGGAGCACGGGCTCGAGGCGCACGGGCTTCAGTAGTTGTGGCACACAGGCTCTGTAGTTGCGGCGCATGGGCTTAGTTGCTCCGCGGCACATGGGATCTTCCTGCCAGGGCTCAAACCCGTGTCCCCTACATTCGCAGGCAGATTCTTAACCAATGCGTCACCAGGGAAGTCCCTGCAAGTTCTTTTCTTAGGAGTGGAGGCTGCAATAGCTGCTTTACTTTCTACATTCCTCACTTCTGTATGATTCTGAACACCACATTAAAAAAAAACCCAAAACCTCCTACAATATCTGCCAAACACACTGCTTTTCAGAAAATAAAAAATAGTAAAGCCAGAAGAAGAGAAGCACTCACCCTAATTCGCTCTGGTTTACTTACAAGAAAAGACATGAGTTCCTAACGTGTAGACCTACTTCAATTTCAAAAATTTAAACCTAAAAGGAAAATAGACACAGGCTGTTAGTCAAATCTGCTTTTATAGAAATATTTGTTGATTAACAAAAACTTACTATGAGTCTACCATTCAAAGCACTGTGCTAGACCTACAAATTTCTAGATTCCAAAGATTTGTTTAGAGAAACTTTCAGTGACAATAAACCTGGATGTACTTTGGCCAAATACATTCTGAAATACTGTAATATCTGTAAGAGAAGTTTTTTATAGGGATTTTTTGTTTAAATTAATTTTTAAATTTCTTGTGACCCAACCCTCCACTGACCCCTCTGCAGAAGCAATTACCTTCAATTCTTTTGTCTGTTTATCCTCCTTTTTATCATCATTCTTAAATGCTGTTTATATGTCATGACTTATCCACTTTAGACATTTATCTACTAACTTCCTACCACGGTAGGTGAAGACTAAGCTCTCCTACATCGACTTCCGGCACCCTACATTCCTGCCTTCATTCTCCCAACATAGTTCTGACATAAATTTTGGTTAATAGTCCAAATTTACATTACTAGGACTATGCAAACATGGTTCTTCGCTGAGGCAAATAGAGATGACCACGTCTTCTTTCCCATACACTCATTTCTTCCCCCTAGAGTTAATAATTGCCTCATTTTTTCACTTGCTTGTTTTTCCATGTAGCTATTAACTTTTCCAAATACTTCAACATTTCTGCTATTAGTCTCATCAGTGTGTTTTTCCATACACTCAAACTCATCCATTCCAATTTTCCCCTGGAGACGTACTTCCAGAGGCCCTCCAGCCTGCTGCAATCTGGGTGAGCTGCTTAGTCAGTTGCACTTGGTCAGCCTTTATAGTGTGGAGATTTGGGGCTTCCAATTCTGGGGAATATTATTTCTTTGACAAGAAATAGGAACAGAAACTCTAATAGTTAAAGGTGTACTTCTAGAATTAGCCCTCAATTTTGTATTTATTTCACTCATACTTTACAACTCTCTGCTTTCTAGGAGACTTCTTCAAACTTTATTTTCCAACCTTTCTACTAAGTTTTACATTTTTGTTACCCATTTCCAAGAGCTTTTGCCATTTCTCAAATGTATCTTTTTTCATATCATCCTGATCTTATTTTATGTTTGCTATTTATAGTTAAGAATTTATATCTAGAATGGCTAAAAGCGTAATACATCATGACCGAGTGGGGTTTACTTCAGGAATAAAAGATTGTTTTAACATTTAAAAATGAATTAATGTACACAAAACTGTCTTTGTTTGAAGTTGTTTGCAAATAAAGAACAACCAATTTTAAGGAATTTTAAAAAATGAATTGATGTCATTTTACCTTATTAACTGAGTAAGCAAGTAAAAATAAAATTATTTCAATAGATGGAGAAAAAGCATCTAACGAAATTCAACACTAACCCACAAGTTTAAAAAAAAAGAAACTCTTAGTCAATTAGGAATAGTCAACTAGGAATAGAATAGAAATAGAATTTACCAAGTCAACTTGCTAAAAGATATGTATAAAAAGTTTTGGGGGGTGGGGATGGTGGTGTGCTGAATTGGGCGATTGGGATTGACATGTATACACTGATGTGTATAAAATTGATGACTAATAAGAACCTGCTGTATAAAAAAATAAATAAAATTAAATTCAAAAATTATAGCTAACATCTATTAACAGTAAAAAGAATGAATGAGTTTCTTCTAAGGACAGAAGGAAAGCAAGAATGTTCTTACCACTGCTATTCATCATTGTACTAGTGGTCTTGGCCAATGCAAAAAGGCAAGAAGAAATAAAAGGCATATAGATTGGAAAAGATGTAAAATTCTTTATGATTTTCTATGTAGACATGATTGTATACATAGAAAACTGTAAGTATTCTATAAAAAAATCATTATACTTAAAATGAATTTAGAAAGAAGGTCAATTATAAAATGCAATTGTATTTCTATATACTAGCAATGACAAAGTAGAAAATGAAATTTAAAAAACAATACCATCAATAATACCTACAAAACCATAAAATAATTAGGAATATTTTAATAAATTATGGATAAGACCTGTACGTTTAAAATTATAAAACACTGATAAGAGGGATTAAAGATGATCTAGATAAGAGGTGTGCACCATGTTCATAGATTGGAAGACTCTTTATCATTAAGATGTTAATTCTCTCCAAACTGATCTACGGATTCAGTGCAATGCTAATCAAAATTCCAGCAAACTCTTAAAAGAAATTGATAAGCTGAGTCTAAGGTTTACATGGAAATACAAGAGACCTAAAATAGCCAAAACAGTTTTGAAAAGGAAAGTTATGACTTACATTACCTGACTTCCAGACTTACTTTATTGCTATAGTAATCAAGACAGTGTACTTCGGTCTAAGGATAGACAAATGGATCAGTGGAATAGAACAGAGAATCCAGAAATAGACCCATGCATATATGGTCAATTAATTTTCAAAAGAATGGCCAAAGTAATTTCATGGGGAAAGATAGTCTGGATACAACTTGATATCTATTTAGAAAAAATGAACATTGACCCTTACCTTACATCGTACACAAAAATTAACTTGAAATGGATCATAGAACTAAAGAGAAAGTTAAAACTACTAAAGAAAACAGAGGAGAAAATCTTCATGATCTTGGGGTAAGTAGAGATTCAAAAAAAGAACATCAAGAGCATGAAATATAAAACAAAAATATGATAAATTGATCTTTATCAAAGTTAAAAATGTCTGCCTTTGAAAGACACCACTAAGAAAATGAAAAGATTAGGAGAAAACATATTGTGTGTGCATGTATATGTGTGTGAGTGTGTGTGTCTACAAAGGACTTTATATACAGAATATATAAAGAATTTCTATACTCAATAATAAGACAACTCAGCTTAAACAATGGGCAACAGATCTGAACAGAAGATATATGAGTGGCCACTAAGCACATGAAATGATGTTCAACATCACTTGTCATCAGGGAAATGTACATAAACCAACAATGAGATACCACTAAACACCCACCAAAATGGCTAAACATAAAGACTGACAATACCAAGTGTTGATATCAACCAACTGGAACTCCCATACGTTGCTGGTGGGAATGCAAACACATATGGCCACGCTGGAAAATGGTTTAGCAGCTTCTTATGACCCAATAATTCTGCTCCTAGGTAATCTACTCAAGAGAAATGAAAACATATTTTCTCATAAACTCGTACATGAATGCTCGTAAAAGCATTATTCACAAGAGCCCCAAACTGGAAACAATCAAAACATCTACCAACTGGTAAATGGATTTTAAAAATGTGGTACATACACCAATGTAATACTACTCAGCAATAAAAAGGAACAAACTACCGATATAGGCAACAATTTCATGTTAAGTGAAAGAAGTCAGACACAGATCTACATACTGTTTCCATTTACATGAAATTCTAGAAAAAGTAAAAATACAACAGAAAGCAGATCTTTTTTTTTTATAAAGTTATTTATTTTATTTATTATTTTTGGCTGCGTTGGGTCTTCGTTGCTGCACACAGGCTTTCTCTAGCTGTGGCGAGCGGGGCTACTCTTCGTTGCGGTGCACGGGCTTCTCATTGCGGTGGCTTCTCTTGTTGCAGAGCACGGGCTCTAGGCACGCAGCCTTCAGTAGTTGTGGCACATGGGCTCAGTAGTTTTGGCTCGCGGGTTCTAGAGCACAGGCTCAGTAGTTGTGGCACACAGGCTTAGTTGCTCCATGGCATGTGGGATCTTCCTAGACCAGGGATTGAACCCATGTCCCCTGCACTGGCAGGTGGATTCTTAAACTCTGAGCCACCAGGGAAGTCCCAGAAAGCAGATCTTGCTTGCCTGGGACCAACAGTGAGATGAGGGACCAACTTCAAAGAGACACATGAGAACTTTTCAGGGTGATGGAAAAGTTCTGTATCTTTATTGCATGGTGGTTATGTGAGTGTATCTGTCAAAACTCAACAAACTGTACACTTAATACAGGCGTATCTGAGACTTCCTTGGTGGTCCAGTGGTTAAGACTCTGCGCTCCCAATGCAGGGGGCCCGTCGATCCCTGGTCAGGGAACTAGGATCCCACATACCGCAATTAAGCCCGCACACTGCAACTACTGAGCCCGCATGCTCTAGAGCCTGTGGGCCGCAACTAGAGAAGCCTGCACGCCACAACAAAGACCCAGCGCAGCCAAAAAAACCAAAAAAAACAAAAAAAGTGTATTTTGTTATAGGTGAATTACATCTGAATAAAGTTGATTTTAAAAGTAAAATGACTAAAATAAATACTCAGAAATGCTTTTGAAGAATCTAGAAAAAACCCTGCCACATTTCCCTTCTTTTTTTTAAGGGGGGGCTAGGGTTGTGAGGGGTTGTGGCAGTGGTACAGCAATGGGGGTGGGGACTTAGTGTGGTACACAGAATCTAAAAATCCTTAGAACTGCTTCAGAGAAATCAAAGCAATGGTTTTCAATCCAGGGGAGTGAGGAGACCTTTCAAAATCATCTATAGATTTTTACCAAATTGCATTTATTCTCACCCCAACCCTGATCTTATAGAAGCCCCCACCCCACCATGTTGAGAATCATTTATCCTGCCATGAAATAGTAAAAATATAGATTGAATTTGGAAAAAAAAGATTATTAGAATGCACATTGTCTAATAACATTAAACACAAAGCATCATGCCAAAGAAATTTAAGAGAAAATAACATCCATATCCATCTGTAGTCTACAACAGAAAGAAAAGAGAGTATTAATGTAGATAAAGAGATGATTTTTATCCTCAGAAGGAATTATCTATGCTCTGGAAAAAACACTGGAAACAGAAATAAAGTCAATTCCAAAACACTGTATAAACAAATATAACTGCCCAACTGGAGAGACCCAAGAACTGGTTCTAGGCTGCCACTTCAACAGCTTCGCGAATGATCTGAACCACTGGTTCCCAAACCAGGATGTGTTTCAAATTAATTTGTGTTGTTAGAAAAATCTACGGATGCCCGCCCAAACTCCCACCTCCAAAAATTTTAATTCAGCAGGTCTGGGGAATGCAGAAGTAGAAATGGGCAACACTTTATGAAGTTCAGCAAAGGGAAAGATTACAGTTAGCTAGGTGGACCTGGATAGTTTCATTGAAGAGGTGGGGCTTGAATGTCAAACAGGACTTAAAGAAAATGGGAATTCCAAGCATACAATAGTATTAGCTGCTGATTATTTAGTGCTTACATATCCACAGGTGTATCTCCTGGTTTCTAGAATAGCGCCTAGCACAGAGTAGGCACTCAGTAATACTGAAGGACTGACCAAATGTGCCGAGCAGTATTTCAGCACTTTGCATATACTCTCCAATTAATGTGAGGGCGGTTACAGAAGCAGAACTCCACACATATGAGAACAATTAACAGGCCTTAAGTGCATGCCAGAGCACGGATTTTATTCAGCGGGCAGTAGGAAGCCACTGTAGGTTTTGAACAGAAAGGTGACAAACACAAAACAGTGGTCTACGGTAGTGTCTCTCAAACTTTACTGTGCATGTACATCACTTGAGGATCTTGTTAAAATGCAGATTTTGATTCAGAAGGTCTGAAGCGGGGCCTGGTAGTTCTAACAAGCTCCCATATGATGGTAATGCTGCTGATCTGTGGACCATCATATTGACATTTGAGAAGCCTTGTTCTAAGGAACATTCTAAGGAATATTAATCTGCAAAGGGATGGGAGAGGGGGAGGTGAAAATAACCCAGAAAAGGAGTGCCAGTTAGAATACAATTATACTGGACCACATCTGTGGTGATAAGACCCTGTGGCAGAGGGAATATTAAGAAATAGATGGATAGGGAGAAGGAAAAATAAAAAAATTTAGTTAGTAAGGACACCATAAGTCATCGAGCCTATCCTCCACCCTTTGGAAGAACCGCTTTTAAAAACTCCTGAATATAAGGTTATCTAGTCTCTGCTTGAAAACTTCTCATGCCAGAGACTCACTACCTAATCAGGGAACCCATTCTAACTGTGAACAACTCTGATGACTCCGACTTTTTTTTTTTTTGTGCCCAAGTAACTGGGAAAAGAGTAGCGTGTCAAAGACAAAATGGGAAAGCTCAGAGATGGAAGTTTTGGTGGAAAGATGAGTTTGAGTTTTTAGGTCATACTGAGGTTGAGAAAACAGTTATATATCCCAAGTAGAAATAGCATTCAGTTAGAGAAGTACTGAAAAGACTGATGCTTAAAAGAGGGGTTAGAAATGGCTATGTGGACTTGAAAGTTAGCAGCTAAAGCTATATGAGCGACAAAAATTCACTAAAGAAGAAAATGGTGAGAGAAAAGCAGAAAGCTGGGAAGTAAGCCTTGGGATAGGTCCATATTTAGGACATGGAGCTTGAAAGGCAGGTAGGAAATGGAACCCAAAGGGAAAACTTTAACGATCCTGCTTCCCCTTGTGGACCACTAACACTCTCCCAATCTGTTAACTTTTACCTGTCCTTCACTACTCATCTCAGGTGTCCTGTGCTACAGGAAGTCCTCCCTGACCGCCCCACCCACGTTAGATGTCTGGCCTCTGTATTCAACGCTTATACCTACCACTCTCTTAACTGCCTATTTATCAGTTTCCTCCACTAGAATAGAGACTCTGTGAAGGCAGGGAACGCATTTCATTCACTGTTGCAGTCCCAGGGGCTACTGTGACCAACACTTAATATTGGCACTCCCGTATCTGTTAAATTAATAATGGTAAAAATAATAAAAGCAGCAGACACTTATGTGAACTTAGTATGTGCCAGGATCTGTGCCAAACGCTTCACGGAGATCAGCTCACAAGAAGTATTATAGATCCTCGTTTTACAGATCAGGAAATTAAGACTCAGAGAGGTTAAATGCCCAAAGTTACACAGGCATGGGACTTCCGTGGTGGTCCAGTGGTTAAGATTCCACACTTCCACTGCAGGTTCGATCCCTGGCTGGGGAACTAAGATACCACACGCTGTGTGGTATGGCCAAAAAATAAAAAACACACAAACAAAAAAACAAAGTTACACAGGCAAGTGGTGGAGGACTGATTAGGTCTGTTCCAAAGCCTGTGCTCTAGAAACCATGAGTGATAACAGAGAAGCTTAGGGAGAAGTGTCAAGACTGTGTGTGCAAAGATATAATGACTGAAAAAGCATCACCTGATTTGACAATGAGGTTGACCAGATGCCAAGTGGTATTGAAAGGAGATTCATTTACTTTGATTTAATTTTTCCTTTTTTTCCTATTTTTGTCACTGGTTTTCTAAACTTCCTCCATGTCTGCGATACAACTATAAACACTGCGTTTGAGCCACAATACCTCTAAGAAACCTAGTTAAAGGGTTGGGGGGAGGGCAACAGATTTAACCCGTTCAGCACTAACTTATGGCTGAATAGGCTCCTGGCCTGAGGAGATTTGAAAATCAGAAAAGATTTGGTTTTTTCAACTCTCAGGGACAAGAAACAGTCTTGGGGGGGGGGGTCTCTAAAGAAAAGTATCCATCAATCAATGAAAAACTGTTTTAATGCCACAAATACATATTGGAATACGGTTCTACCCCAACAGATACTACAATAAGAAAAGAATCAATTCGAACGGCTTTTGCTCTTTTGGGAGAAGTCAGGTTAGAATATACTAGGATATCTTAGCAGAAGGCTGGGCAGAGAAGTTAGTTCCCCATTTCCTGAAAACTTGAACAATTTTATTTAACCACACCCCTTCCCTCTCGCTCACTTCCCTACCCCCGCCCCTCATCTCCACCCCAATCTACTGTGGGCACTTAAACATTTTGGAAAACAAGACAATCAGAAGCTCTGTTTAGGCTGATTCAGGGAGTACCTGATCTCTGTCCTTACGAGGGCTTGACCCACTGCCTATCCAGCCTGGGATGAGATGGGGATGAGGTGGGGGATGCGGGGAGAGGGCAGCCTAGGATATGCCTCCTCTTTGCCAGATCAGAACAAACTGCCACCTGGGCCCCAGGTTTCCCACCTGAAAATGAGAGGGGAAGAGGAGAGGCAGCAGGCGCTCGCCTCTTCCGCCCGGCAACTCTGCTCCGGTGTCTCCGGGCCAGGCCCAAGCCTATTCTGCTCTCGGGCTGCAGCCCCTCGTTGCGGGAATCGACAAGAATTCGGGTGAAAAGGGGCCCGTAGAGGGCGAGGTGGGGCTCAGGATGGCCGCTCTGCCGCAGGCCCGCCCCCGAGGAGATGGTATCGGCGTCAGGGCAAGGAGGGACCGATTCCTGGAGCGCACCAGGCGGCCCCGCCAGCCCGGTACCTGGTCCTGGAGTTAGCAAGCAATCCCGACCCAATCTCAGCTCCGCCTCCTTGGTTTAAGGCCGCGTTGCCGCCAGGCCAGTTGCTGGGAGGGAGGTACGCAACGTGCCATGCGCAGTAGAGGGACCCAGGGAGGGCTGGTAGAGAACCGCCCCGCCCCGCCCCCGCCCCGCCCCGCCCCGCCCCCGCCCCGCCCCGTGGCGGAGAGGAAGGCCCGCCCCGGCCCGCCCCGGCCCGCCCCGGCCCGCTCGGCCCGGCAGGTGGGGAAGCTCTGCCGGGTTCCTGCGTCTCGTCTGGTGCGGCGGGCCTTCAGCAGCGGCCTCTCACAGAGCGGTTCTCCAGTGCTGAGTTACCTCATTACGCGCTGCGCATACCTGAGGGCATTCGGTCTCCAACGGAGGGGACCTGTTTCCCCCCGCGTGTGGAAGCCAAAGACCTAGCTTGTCGTTGGTGTGGTCTTCGGGGTCCGAAAAGGGCTCTCCAGAGCCTCCATCCCCGAAGCGGGAAGGCAGTGGGATGATTTCAGTAATGAAGAGTCAAGGGGACTAGAATAAGACAAACCAACACTGGCTGCTGACTTGGCTACTTTGAGTACTTATTTAAAGTTCTTTTTCCTTTCGTGTGGTGGGACTTCAGTGGGAAAATCAGTCTCGCAGTTTCCTTGAAGATATCTCAAATGCCCCTCACTTTGGCCTCTCGGGCACAAGACGGACAAGCTACAAAGGGGAATCCCACCCTTTCTCTGTGCCACCTTAGGTAAAAGGAGGAAAGTATCTCAGCTATCTTTTTTTTCCCCCTCTCTTTTTGGTCCTGGATCCTTCCCTACCCACAACTCTGAGAGACATGTTCTGTTTGCAGAAACCTGTCAGGTTTGCCTTGCTGGGGAAGCTAGCCTAAGCCAAGGCATGCAGGGCTTGAGAAAGGATGAAGCAGTAAGGGATGGAGCAAGTCTTCCTTCTGCGAGACTTTTTTTTTTTTCAGTGACTTACTCCGCCCACAGGGGTGCGGTGGGCTAGATCCAAAACTGGATATACGCCATCAAGTAATGAACACTCGCCCTTCCCAGCTATGACCCTTGACACGGATTTATACTGGTCTCACTTCCAAGACGGGGAAGAAGTTCGCTCCATTCAAACAGAGACCGATGGAAATTTGATGCCAAAACTGAATGTGAACTCTGCCGGTGCATCTCAGGATCTCACTGAATTTTGCACACATCACTTTGCTCTTATCTAGTGCTTTAACATTCCAAAACAGTATCCTCACTATTCTGTCATCAAATAAGATACTTCTCTCAGCAGCAAACTCGGTAAATTGACAAAGCAAGATAGTAGCAGAAATTGAAGTAAAATCCCTGCAATGTTTTTTTTTTAAATTACTGAATGTGGTTTTTTTTCATAACTTTATTTTTATTTATTTATTTTTGGCTGCGTTGGGTCTTCGTTCCTGTGCGCAGCGAGGGGGGGCAATTCTTCATTGCAGTGCCTGGGCTTCTCATTGCGGTGGCTTCTCTTTGTTGTGGAGCACGGGCTCTAGGCAGGTGGGCTTCAGCAGTTGTGGCTCGCGGGCTCAGTAGTTGTGGCTCGCGGGCTCTAGAGAGCAGGCTCAGTAGTTGTGGTGCAGGAGCTTAGTTGCTCCGCAGCATATGGGATCCTCCAGGACTAGGGATTGGACCCGCGTCCCCTGCATTGGCAGGTGGATTCTTAACCACTGTGCCACCAAGGAAGTCCCCCGTGATGTTCTCTTGAAAAGACCTTCTTCACGTGTGGTCTTTGGAATCAAGGGTACTAGAGGAGTCAGTGCCTGAAAGATGCCAGGCTTGATGCAGCCACCACAATGGGGAATTTAAACACGGAAGTACTTCTCATCTGTTCTAATGTCCAGCCCAGTAGCTATGTCATTTTCTAACTGGATGTCAGTTGGTCAAGGGGGCTAAAAGATCTCACCATCTTCATGACTGCCCACAAAAGATATTTTGAGAAACTTTTGGCCTAGACTCTGTTTCAAGGAGCAAATTTCCTTGCAAAAGGGCCTCCTAAATCCAGATTAATTAGAAAACTGGTGTAATGAAAGGTCAATTTTGAGAGTTTACAAACTCAGTTTCTCCTTGCTTTGCTTTTTGACTTGAGTCATGGGATGCACAAACTCCCTATTGCTTTTCACTTATGTATCATAAGGGCTGGGACTCTCCAAGATTTCTGGAGCCTTCTGAAACTTGCTTGAAGCCTAGAGGAATGGAGATGGACTGAAGATCCTGGCTATTTTGTTTTTAACCCTGAGCACCCGGAGTGCACTGCCCTCTTCAAGATACCACATAAATTAACTGTGAGAAAGGTAAAACTAATTGCCTACAATACTCAAGTGAGAGCTAGAAATGCTTACAATGTGTAGTTTAACAAGTTGAGCAGGACTATTTTATAGAGCATTTTATATGTCAAAGCACTTTATACATGTTATCTAATATCCTCTGAAAAGGCATTTTAGAAAGGGCAGAGTAGATGATGCCCACCTATAGCTAAGGAAAGAGACTTGTTACAGCACTAGGACAGCACCTGGGTCCCTACCCACAAACCCAGGGCTCTTTCCTGAAGCAGAAAACTAGCTTCAATTCTAGCTTTGCTACAACCTTGCTAAGTGATGCAGTTAACATGCAAGAAAAAGAGGCAAAAGAAAGCTATTTAAGCATTTAAGTTGGAAATGTGATAGGAACGCAAAGTTGTTACAACAAATAACCTAGGCGTATATGATATTATCTGATCTCCAAATAACTCCCATGGAACTAAATACTTTAAAAGGCCTGGGTGTCTTTTACATAAATAAAAGTTACACTATTTGGAAAGGCAAAATAGGTGAAATTAAAGAGGACAATTAATTTTAAAAGATGAAAATATAACCTAATAATATCCATTAAGAGCAGTAAGTAATAGACACAAAGTTCTCCCTTTCAGGGAAAAAAACAACAACAAAAAACCTTCTTCTGAAATTGGTATTACTTCTCAGTTCACAGAGCTGAGAAGATGGCATTCAACTTGTGCAAAGATAAAAACATTACACTTTTTTCCAAATGCAAATAAATCTTTAGCCTATCACCAAACTCCAGAAACTGAGAAAATACTTTTCACTATTGTTTTAGTAGTGTGTAATAGAAGCCACTCTTATGGGTATAACTGTCTTCTCCCTCTTACACGCTTTCAAATAATTCAAAGCATGAATTTGAATTCATGGAGCCAGGAACAGTAAGGAAAGAGAATCTGGGGTGATTAAGTACAGTATTTCATCCCTCACACCAAAACGACTAGATCCTTGTACAACACTGCTCTAAGTAATTTTCACGTTTCCAATTCCTATTGGATGGGTGGAATGAGAGTGCCAATTAATGTTTTTCTTTGGTCTAAGTTCCATCTAAAGAAAAGTTTCACATCTGGTACCTGACAAGGAAAGTTTCTATTATTAAGGAAACAGAATTGTAAACTATCCCCCCCCACCCCAATAATACCCTGTCAAGTTCTGCAGATAAAGTTAGAGAACTCTGAAAGGATCTGCTTGGTTTCCACTGAGAGAAAGAAAAGCAAAACAGAATAAAGCAAAAATACACCACTTGGAGAATAGGCCTAGATGATACATTTTTTAAAGTGCTACCATTTACAGGAGAATTTTACATATATTACCTCTTGGTGTTGACCTACATTTGAGGTAGGTAGAGAAAATAATTACTTCCCTTACTTTGTAGAAGGAAGATCAGAACAGAGACTCAAAGAGGTTACCTGCCCAAAGTCAAAGGATTAGTAACTGGTTTTGCCGGCACTAAAGGCCAAGTCTCTATCTTCCAGTCCAGCACTTGCTGTGGTATTGCTAAGTGCCCAGGCAATGCAGACAAGACTGGAGGACAAGACAGGTTTTCCAACGTGTGCCAGTCAACAACATTCTCCTCTCTTTGTCCTCTCAGTCACAGGAGAGACAAGGGTGTCTCAACTCTAGTGGGGGACTCTGGGGAGAAGCCCATCAATGACATAATGGGGCTCTAAAAATATAAAACATTAATTAAAATAACTAGTGGAAATTCCCTGGTGGTCCAGTGGTTAGGACTGCACGCTTTCACTGCCGAGGGCGCAGGTTTGATCCCTCGTTGGGGAACCAAGATCCCGCAAGCCGTGCAGCACAGCCGAAAAACAAAACAAAACACCAAAAACTGGTAACAACTAAAGGATTACTGTCAATGCTAACTCTTTTGAGGGAAAAGCACTTCAGTGCTGACTTTTATTGAACAAGAAGAACATTCCTATGGGCTTATACTCTTGTAGGGCAACCCCAGAAAAGTAAAGGCGGCACTCTGAGACTTTTGTCAATTAGTTTAATATATGTCCATAGGTAGTTCATATGAATGCTTAAATTACAAAATTAGCTGCCATGGTCCAAATGTGTGGGACTTTAAGAAAGCTTTTATCAATCAAAAGATAGCTAAGCATACCAACTTTGATTTCTAAAATGCAGATTAAAGGTTTGTAAAACAAGGCTAATTCTACAATTATATAGCATTAAGGTAATTAAATTTTGTTATTTTAATAACTTAATTTCATGAACTGTTAAAAAAATTACATTTGCATCTCCCAGTTTATACATTTCTGCATTAACCTAGAGAAAAACCCATGTGAAAAGCTTCCATGCAGTTACAAAGGCAGCAGCACATGCTGTTTTCACAGCAACTTGTTATTGCCTCAGAACACACCTGCACATAAAGCATCAACAAAAAATACCCACCCACCCCTCTCCCACAAAAAACCCAACCCTTTCCCATCCCCAGCAAAAATTACCTGGTACAAGCAGTGACTTAAAAAATGCTTTCTTAGTAGGAAGCATTTATAAAATGCAGAGATCTGAACAAGCTAAATGCTCGTGCAGATAGATGGGCCTCTCCCCCAAGAGTTCCTTCCTCAAGAGGCAGAAGGAACTCTCAATAGTCTAGGAAAGCTCATTTTTAAAAGTAGTTTATGCATATTCATGGCTATTTCTTTGAAAGAATATACCCAGTCTCAACTGTGGAAGAGATAAAAGCAGAAGGAGAAGCAAAGGGACATGGCCATAACACAGAGAACAGAGCCTCTCCGTGAACATCCCATAGGTTGCAGGGACCAAGAAGGAAAACTTTTGTGACTTCGCATAGACCACTGATCTCATCTAGGTGAAGCAGTTAATTTTTCATGCATTTGTTACTCAAGAAAACATACAACCACTTAAAATACAGCATTCACATTGTCATTAGCTCATGGTATCAGGTAAGGAGGAAACCGTGCTCCTGTACTACCTATCCCTAGAATTTTCCACATACATGTAAGTATCCTAAAGCCTAAAGATATCCTATCATACTGTCATCAGCACCTCCCACCTATAATACATATACTGAACCAGACTGTTGAGTCCCTGAAATCTCAGTATCACATATAGTGTTCTAAATTTTATTTTTTTCACAAGTTTCATGTAGACACAGAAGAGAACACCAAGCAATGTTTATTGTGCAATTCCAATAGTTATCTGTGGAATCTTGGTTTAGAGTCAGTCTTCATAGCCATTTCAACTGTCTAGTTTAAACAAAAAGTAACAATCTAATTATATATCTATAAATTTCATGATATTTCTTCAAATATCAAGCACTAAAAGTACTGATTCATGTTATAATTTTTAAAATGTTTTGAAACTACACAGATTTCATATATTATTCCTTTTATAAAATAATCAAAATAATCTGATTATCTGGAAGAAAATTACTGTAACAGAGTCCTTCCAATGTATCTATAACCTTTGTAAAACTCCAAACCAAAAACAGAACACATGATGAAATAAGGATTTCTCAGTCACTGGGA
The DNA here is from genome assembly GCF_028023285.1 of Balaenoptera ricei. Taxonomy (NCBI): domain Eukaryota; kingdom Metazoa; phylum Chordata; class Mammalia; order Artiodactyla; family Balaenopteridae; genus Balaenoptera; species Balaenoptera ricei. The sequence continues at coordinate 15,108,558 of NC_082658.1, read as the reverse complement.
AACTTTACAATGAGAAATGAACTGGTATTTTTTGTTTCCTGTGAATTCAGAGCTTACAGGTGGCATAAGGACTCAGATCTCTTGGATGACTTTACATGGCTTTCACTTTGATTTGTTTCATTTTCATTTGCTTCTTCTCCAATTTCTTTTGCTCACGCCTCAAGGCAGCTTCCTAGAGAGAAAGAGGGAATGCAAACTAAGATTTCAGTACTTGTTTAAAAAAAAGTCAAAACTAGAATACTGCCTATACTATTTAGGCTAGCACCACAAATAACATTCCAGAAGATAGTTATAAGAATTGCTAATATGTATGTTGGTTAATGAAAATTAACTTGAAATGAAGTAAAGATAACTAAAATCTCAAGTTAGAGAGAAATTAAACACTATACACTTAAGCAGACTTTGTTATTCTGGTCTGATTTTTCCTAAACACAGGAAACACTAGCCCAACTTTCATCATAACATATGTATCTGCCAAGGATTTGTATTTCAGTTCAGAAAACCTTAAGATCTTGTTTGATCAGATTATTAATTATAAATCTCTTCTTATTAGCATAGACTTTATGCCCAAGCACAACACTTTTCAATTCATAATGTTCAACTGGGAATTTTTATCATATTTTTATTTAGGAATTAGGAGGTTGTGTAAAAGGATAAAGAGCTTCAAACACATTATTTTGGTAGCAAAAGTCACTGGTTTTTATCACCTGTACTGAGGGAAGCCTTACAGGCCAAGTCAAGGTATGACCTCACGGTTAGTTAACAGTGGCCACGTCTGATTAAAGCTTATTTCAGCTGCAATCTCAAGCCTAATTTTTTTAGGGGTTTAAGGCAGAAATGTTCTGATAAACATACTCCTCCACTGGTACAGGACTGAGAAAATAGGGAAGAGGAAAAACAGAAGAACATAGTATATATATAGTCCTCGACAGTATAACAAATTATGTTTCAAAGGGTGATTTGTAAATTGTTGGTTTGGGAACTACTGACTCTGTCAGGTTCTCACACTTGCTAACAAAAAACTATCCACTAACCATCAATACAGCAGGGTAAGCCTGAATGAGTATCTATCCAAAGCTGTGCTACTGTGTAACTATCTTGAAGAATTGAGCCATCACTGTTAACACCACTTCAATGGAAAAATGCACTCTGAGTTTGGGTTCACAGAGGCAGGAATGAAGCCACCTCCTTCGGCAGCTGCTGCCTCTTGTGAGGGCTCAGTAGCAAGCAAACAGCAATAGCATATTTGTCAGGAGCTATACTCTTCTGGGACAGCTATATAAAATGGTCAAAAGACTGTCCCAAGGTCCCTTTCCCACTGTCCAAACTCTTACCTCCACCATACTCATTCTTTCCCCAACAGTATCCATCCCTTACCATATAACATACTATACACATGTGTAAAACTACCAATGCACAGAATACAGTATAGTGATTAAGAGAAGAAATCTGTTTACATCAACATATTTAAGAAACATGTTTATGCTAATGTCCATAAATATGTGAAAAATGTTCAATGATTCAAAAACTGCCAAAACAAATGAGATACCATTTCCCCCTAACAGTCATACATTCAAAAACTTGTTAAATAGTTTTCATAAAGACGTGAGTAAAGAGGAGCTCTCATATCATGTACTGGTAAAAGTATAAACTGGTACAACTTCTTACTGGCAGCCAATCTCTCTTTTTCTCTCCTAGGATTGTTTTCTTCAGGAAATAAAAAAGAACAAATATGGAAAGACACTTTCTTGAAAGATTGCTATATTTTTAATATAAAAAGTTTATAAGATGATCTACATTAAGAAATGGAATATGTACACTGAATATACACAGTTGAGGAACTAAATAAACTAGTGTTAACAGTGGTTACTTTTAGGGATGGGACCTGTCTGAAGTATTATGTTACATTGTTCTTACATGGTAGAATTAAGGTTAATTTTAATGTCTGTGTATATGTTTCTCTATACTTTTCAAATTAAATATGTAACAAAACAAAACAAAGCTCTACCAGTAGTGGCAGGAAGGTCCAGATCATTGGTATAAATGAGCCATTCAAGCCGGAAATTCACTATAGGGTTTTTTGTGTTTTGTTTGGCTCCTTTCCCATTTAATTCACTAGATCTTTTTACAAGGTACCTAGGCCTAGATACTATAAAGTGGTGGTTCTAAAAAATACATGGTTTACACCCACAAGCAACTTACAATCTGACTTAAGTTCTGGGCCCCTCTTTTACTTAAACCTACTATAGTTTCAAACTCTAGAAATAACTGGAGAACTTTTTTTTTCATAGAAAAACGAAAGGCATTATCTATTAATGAGTCCATGTAGACTCTTCCTGTGTCTCTGTTAAAAAGCCATTTATATTTATAAAGAAGACTACATGAACACAGAGCTCTATTTTCAGGGGAAAAATATCCATCAACTAAACGAAACCAAATCAAACAAAGATTGATGAGAAAGGATGAGAGGAGGGCTGTGGTACTCTGGGCACTACACTCAACAGCATTAATGACTCTACCAGCAACTAAAGTGCCGCACAGGGGCTCACTTTTTTTTTTCTTTTTTTAGAAATTAATTTATTTTTGGCTGTGTTGGGTCTTCGTTGCTGCACGCGGACTTTCTCTAGTTGCGGGGAGTGGGGGCTACTCTTTGTTGAGGTGCGCGGGCTTCTCACTGTGGTGGCTTCTCTTGTTGCAGAGCACGGGCTCTAGGCACACAGGCTTCAGTAGTTGTGGCTCGTGGGCTCTAGGGCGCGCAGGCTTCTAGTAGTTGTGGCGCACAGGCTTGGTTGCTCCGGGGCATGTGGGATCTTCCCGGACCAGGGCTCGAACCCGTGTCCCCTGCACTGGCAGGCAGATTCTTAACCACTGTGCCACCAGGGAAGTCCAGAGGCTCACTTTTTCTTGGCAGCCTGCCTCCTCCACTTACAAGAATTTTCTTCAATCCTTGAGGTTATTCACATTAAAATTCACATTTCCCAGAACTTTGTTCTCCTCTTTTTTGACCAGCATTTGCAAGGTTTAAAATTTTAGAGCTGGACTACAGCATCTTACTTCACAAAACATGAGAACATGCTGATGTTTGAAACATAACAGACTACAGCCTTAAAAAGCTCTTGAGTTTGAGATTCTAGTTATGTACAAAATAGAAAACAAAATACAAACAAAAAATATTAGAATTCTCTAATTCTATAATCAAAATAAAATTTTTACAAAACAAGTTTATTTGGACCATAGGGCACATGTCCTGGCCTCTATTAAAATTCCAAATTTCTTTCTACCTTAGTAAGTGTTTGGATTGAAAGACGATAGTGGAACTTTCCAAAAGGGCCTGTGCTGGGGGAACAGGATAATTCATATCATTCTCCAGGATTGAGACTCAATCTAACATGGTTTGAACAGGAAGGATTATTCTTTTTTTACAGTGCTATCAACTAACTGTCCCAAGTGCTGAGAAAATGCTAAGCTTTTAGCCTGTGTACATTCCTACACAGAATTACCTTAACAGCCAACGTGGCGCAAATAGGCATCCTTATAAATCTGAGTTTTACCACGGTGATAAGAAAAGTCTGTCTTACCTCCAGCCTGCGCTGTTTCTCAGGATCTTCCTCATTCATGATTCGCTCCTTCTCTGCTCTTTTCTTCTCCTCACGCCGAGACTGGGCAGCTTCCTGTCTCTGCACATGCGTCAGCTTCAAGAAGTTCTCCTCCACTCGAGCTCGGTTCTTGTCTGCTTTTTGTTTGCCCTTTCCCCAGGAAACAAAGCAATTTATAAGAAATCCATTTCAATCCAACAGAAACAAAATCCCATTTAATATTCTTTCATAAAACCACTCCCATGTAGCACTTTTAAGTCAACTAGCAAAGATAAAAATCACTGAAATAATCGAAAGCTGACCCCCCTCCCCGCCGCCCCTTGGGGGGAAAAACACAATAAAAGGCTCCAACTTATAATAAAGGCTGCAGGTCTTACTTCTCTGTTGAGTCGAAACTTTTTGGCTTTATCAATAGAATAAATCACCATGTTCATCAGGGGTAGTAAAGCCTCCATATCCTTTGGGTAAGTGTTACCTGAGCCAGGCACTGGAAAACAAAACCATTTTCCTATTGAGTTAATGGCAGCATTCATACTTCTTGTATTAACTTTTTTTTTCTTTTTGTATTAATAGGCTCCTTTCTCCAAGTTTCTTAGGCAGCTAAAATGCAGCAGAAAATAGAAATTAAAATATATAAAAGGATCTCTTATTGAAGAAACCAAAAAACCAATAAGCTGGCATGAGGTTGTTTTTTTTAAAGATTTTTTTTTTGATGTGGACCATTTTTTTTTAAGTCTTTATTGAATTTGTTACAATATTGAGTCTGTTATATGTTTTGGGTTTTTTGGCCGCAAGGCATGTGGGATCTTAGCTCCCTGAACAGGGATCGAACCGGTACCCCCTGCATTGGAAAGCCAAGTCTTAACCACTGGACCGCCAGGGAAGTCCCTGGGGTTAGTTTTAATGTAGTTTTTTATAGCTATCATTTAGAAAGAAACAATACTCTCCTTAAGATCATCTCACAGAAAACAAAGAACTCAGACAGGACACAGAACACTTACCATTAAATGTAAACAATAGTGTCCTCTTAGTGTCAGGTAGCTTTAAAGGCTGACCTTCCCTGTCATAAAAGAAAGAGTTATTTAGAAAGAACACAAGAGAGAGATACTTTCCATGCACATAAGTCACCCAATTCACTTAGATGAACAGATACCTGTGCAAATAATCAGCACAGTATTTGGCTTGGCATCCCCAAGTCAAATACAATCTCAGAGCCCGAAGGAGCTTTACAGGTCATCTGGTCCACTCTTCTACCTGATGGATGCATTCCCAAGTGATCTTTATCCTATCCTTCAACACCTCCAGTGATGTCCCCTCCAGGCAGGATAATTCCATCTCACCTGGGGAGCCAGAAATGAGCCTGTATTTAAGTATGAGGCCCATATTTTAAATAACCTTTTTGTTTATTTTGATGGATTTTTATGTTTTATTTCCAACTCTTAATCTATCTTCCTATGATGAAGGATCTTATTTTTGAGTCGGGCTCAGAATAAGTTGAGAAATAATCTACTATAGCATATATAATTTAGTTCTGACCCCCCAAAGAATCCTCTTGCAATCTTTGACTTTCAACCCTCCACACCTCCCCCCATATACAAAATGCTCCATGAACGCCGCAATGAGATACTTTGTCCACAGTGTTATTATTGAGTTGAGCAAGGCAAGGATGATCCAACACCATCTAGAGGCATAAGTAATTTTGATTACCTTAGTGATTTTGACAGAAATTAAAATTCAAATTGGCTTTTAACTGTATTCAACTCCACAGTCCTTAGCCAAAAATTTAGGTCAGAACCAATTCTACACCAAGGGTAAACTTAAATATGCTCTCCTGCGACAGGATATGAAATCAAACAGCAAATTCAAGCCCTGAATATTTACATTCGAACAATATTACTATAAAGCCAGAAACTTTATGGGCATTAAGGGTGTCTGATAATACACTAGAAAGAATATAATCACTCAACCATTCAAAGAAGAAAGCCGGAAAAGGCCATGAATTACAAAATGCATACACCTGCAATCAAACACAAGTCAAACATCACAGACAGATTCACATCATAAATTAAAAAGGAAAAAGAAAACCAAAAAACAACAACCCTAGACTACAAAGGACAGAGATTACCAATTGCATTTTCTTAGTATTAGCCATTCTGTTAGATTCTCATTTACCTCACTGAGTGGGTGATGCATACATATGGTGACACGTGCAAACTGGGGAGGCTTATCTGATTGTCCCCCATAGGTTTTCAATTACCTTCACGATGCATGCAGTCAAAGCAAAGGAAAACTTGGATGCTGTCACCAACTTCCCTCACTCATTTGGGAAGGGAAATTGCAGAAGCACCTTGCAGGTGTTTCAACACAGAAAGCTAGTGAAGAAAACTGATTTCAATATTTTTATTTTATACGTACTCTTGCATAATTTTTGGACCAGAGAACTGGTCTGAAAAATGAACAGATTCAATCTTGTCAGCATAGTGTGTAAGAAAGTGAACCATCTGAAATAAGAAAAGAAAATTATTTTTTTTGAAGTAGGTTTGATGCACTTCTCTTTTTTCATAAAGATATTCACTCTTTAATCCTCCTTACTTTTGCACAATGTCATGAAGGCTAAAGCTTAAAAAAATTAAATTTAAATAAGGACTCTCCCTATGATGAAACTACTGCCTTTCTTTAGTCACACCAATGATCAAAATTGAGCAGCTGAAAATATATCTCAAAATAGTGTTCAAAATACGAGTGAAAGCATGAACATAAAATCTAAAATAATTTTAGGAATTCTTCACAACCACATCACCCAGAACTTACATTTAGAACTGTCTTTGAGCTTTCCTATATTTTTATGATACTAAGATGTGCTGTTACCATACACAACCAATAGGAAAAAAATAGCTCTTTACATACCTGTCTTCTATACTAACTGAAACTTTAAAAAACGTACTAAATGACATGGTGATAAGGATTAAAGTAGTAGTGCTTTTTCAAAAAACCTGAAAGCCATTAGCAATCCTAGGGACAATCTGTTCTTGATTTAGAGAGAATTTCTTGACTAATAAAACTGTCTTTTCGACACGTGACTCTATTGTTTAAAGAAAGTATTTTAATGGTTGTGTGGGAAAGGAAGATAAAAATGAAGAATTTGTACAGTGTAACTTTCAGGGAGACTGCCCTGTAAATGGTCTACAAATGTATGTCTTCTATTGTATTTACCTTTGTATCCATCATTCCCTCTGTGACTTCTCCCATCTCTGACAGGATGGCCAAGGAGTCAGGCAGTCCATACTTCGCTCCAGACTTAGGTTTGTCACTACAAAACTCACTCTAGAGGAAGATGCAGTTGAAAGTAAGACATGATATTTTATTATGCACAAGGACTTTTTTTTCTCAAGAGAATATGTACTGACCTATTTCAAAGTGATACAACTGTTCAAGTGATATAATTATCTTATGCTCTGAAGTCAAATATTTATGTAATAAAGAGACACAGTTTCTACATATTTGAAAAAGAACCTGACATACCAGATCCTGCATCTCTTTCTGTAGTCGTACCAAGGCTTTCCGAGTACCAACAGCAAACACATAGGTATCCATGTCTTCATCATTCATGGTTACTTTTATTTGCTTTAAAAAAAACCAACAAAACTCACCTGTTAGGTTCTGTGATTGGCAGATTTCTAAGACAGCCCCCAATATTCCTGCCTGCTGGTGTATACATCCTCCCCTTGAATGTGAGCAGGACTTGTGAATGTGATGGTATTATCATTACCATGATTACGCTGTGTTACATGGCAGATGGTCCTTGATCAGTTGACTTTGAGTTAATCAAAAGGGACACTATCCTGGGTGGACTGACCTAATCAAGTGAGTCCTCAAAAGGGACTGGACCCTACTTGAAGAAAGAGTGAAAGTGTGAAAGGGCTATGGGGCGGAGGGGAACCACGTGGCAAGGACCTGAGAATAGCCTCTAGGAGCTAAGAGCGGTTCCCGGCGACAACTAGCAGGAAAATAGGAACTTGCAACCACAGGGAGCTGAATTCTGCCAACAGCCTAAATGACCCTATGAAAAAGGGTCCAAGCTCCAGAGGCATGGAAGCTCTGTGCACCGCCCCACCCCCACGCCTCTCTTCCATTTGGCTGTTCCTGAATTGTAGCCTTTACAATGAACTGGTAAATATAAGTAAAGTGTTTTCCTGAGTTCTGTGAGCTATTCTAGAAAATTATTGAATCGGAGGGGAGGGCTGTGGGAACTCTAGATTTATAGCTGGGCAGTCAGAAGTATGGCGGCCTGGGGCCTGCAACTGGCATCTGAAGTGTGGGCAATCTTGTGGGAATGAGACCTTTAACTTGTGGGATCTGGCACTAACTCCAAGTAGATGATATGAGAATCGGATTGAATTGTTGGACACCCAACTGGTATCTGGAGAATCAGAGAACTGGTTGTTGGTGTTGGAAACACCCCAGAGGCAGGTTAAACAGTTTTTAATACTCTACATTGGGCCAGAGAGAGAAAGTTATAAGCCTAAAGAGTCTGGTATGATAAAACATGGCCCTATTTGTCTTATTAACTATATCTTTAAAAGTTTGGGTCAAAAATTACCAGTATATATGTGGAAGAAGGGAAATGTTAATGTAGGGAAATATAGCAAAGATCTGGCAAGATGGCAGTTGCTAAAGAAAAGGTTTTCTGTTCTTTTATCATTGAGGGGAAACTACACAAAGTAACACCTTAAGCAGAACCCACATAAAAAGGCTTAAAAATATACAAAACCCATATGTTTGTTGAGGCTGCTTTTCACTGCAGGGAAAAAAACCCCAAAAAACAGCAAAAAAAGTAAAAGGCTGGCTGGCTCAGAGGAAAAGAGATTAAATCGACCTCAGGAAAGAACTGAAAATGATTAACACAACACTCTAAAGAATAATTTCTACAAAAAGATGGCTGAAGATGCAGCAAAACTTCCTCCTTTGAGTTTTAACTGAGGAGGCTCTAAAAACTAGTGGGTAAAATCATCAGTGGCCACATTAGAAAAATTAAAATAAATAAAAGAAACAGGTTTCCAACTAACAATAAGACCTTTAAAATAACAATTGCGTTTCAATCCAATAAAAAGTACCTAAGTATATTACCAATATAGCACTTATTAACCAAATACTACTTTGTATTTTGATATATATGCATACATTTCTTGTTCTACTAGCTTATATAAAAGACTGTCTCATGTATTTTTGTTTCTTGCAGCAGTGGGAGTCAGCACAATTATTTATTGGAAGAATGAAGGGAGGGGGAATGTGGCATTTCTAACGAAGGACACAATTTTCAGATTAACATGTTAATTTAGTAAAAGAAAGAAAGTATACCAAACAATAAGGGCTCCATATTGTGTTATGAACTCATTCAGCCCAAGATGTATTACTTGAGGCAAAAAATATTTGCAAAGAAACCCAGCCTACTGCCAAAGATAAAAGCAGACACCAAAAGCAGAATCAGATGTGAGGGCAAATGGTCTGTGACAACTGTTTTTTCCCTCCATCATCCAGGTTGATTCTGTTGATCTACCTGGTGACAGAGTATTACCTCTTTCCCTACAAAAAGCACATACGTCTCCTCACACCCCCCTGCACCTCCACCCCCAGTTTCACACTGAGTGGAAGATGATCCATCTAGATAGAAAAGGTTCCATTTTTTGGGCAAGGGACACAAGTTGTTAGAAAGTCCAAATATAATCCTGGCAAGAAATGGAACAAGCTCTAAGAAGTTAAGAATTCAATCTGTACAGAGAAAACCAGCAGAAAGAATACATACCACTTGATCACTCACTGGCCTCATCATCCGGGCCAGGACATTCAATAAGTCCTGTCTCTTGAGGAACTAAAAAACAAAAAAAACCCAAGAGAACAATTGCAACTTCTGTTTGCTATAAGGAGAAGACATTGGAGGGGGACTCAAATGCTTCATCAAATATACTCTACATTTGCCAGTCAGTAAAAAAGATGATTTTTATTTACTTATTTATTTGGCTGTGCCACGTGGCTTGCAGGATCTTAGTTCCCTGACCAGGGATCGAACCAGGGCCTCCTGCAGTGGAAGCGCAGAGTCTTAACCACTGGACCACCAGGGAATTCCCAAAAGATAATTTTTAGATCTCATTTTAAGTCAAACATGAAAAAAATTAGACACTGATCTTACAGGACTTGGGATCACGCTGGAAAAAATGAAAGGAAGATATACACTGTACCAGAAATTCCCTACTTACCCTCAGCTGGATAAGCATCCCCTCACAGCACACTCGACCAGAACACCACAGGTTGTAAATGTGCTCATTCTCCTGGTTCAGCTTTCCTGTGCTGGTGGCTTCTTTGTTAGTTCCATCATCCCCTAGGGGTAAAACCATTAACATGATTCACTGGAAATGTTGGGGCCTAATCACCACACACTCTTCTACTCTGACCCCCAAATGACGGTACCTTTAGGTTAACAATACTTAGCTATCTTATAGAACTCTCCTTTAGACATAGATTACAACAGATGAGCATTATTCCTTTTACTTCTAAAATGCTTTATTGTTGCCATTAAAAAATTATGGACTCTAGCATTACTTATGTGTCCTTGTTAGTTAATGACATTCAGCTTGAAATACAAGTATCTCGAGAGTAGGTACAAAATGGAGCAAAGTCAGTTTAAATGTCTCTGCCAAAAGTTAAAAAAAAAAAAAACTTATGTAGTGAATAAAAAATACCATTAAAAAAAAAATACCATTAATACTAACTATTCAACGCTCCCTCACGGTGTTTCCTTTCATTTAACTTTATCCAAGTTTGTTTTTCCTGCAGCAAAATGATAACAGTGGTATTAAGAGCTACAAAAAGCTCAAATTCCAATAATTTCCTCTCTTCATTTAATTCATTAATGTACAAAAAAATGTGTCCAACTTTACAAGGTAAAGCAGACTGACACACCAAATGAAAACACACCAAGCGAAGTAGAAGGCATTAAAGGCTGCTTATTTTTTTCCTAACTTCCAGGTCAAAAAGTACTGAAATAGTATGGTACAGTGGACAGCATGGACTTTGGAAGCAGGTAGACTAGGTTCTAATATCATGGTTGCAGTTGAACAGCTTAGACAAGTTTTAACACTTCTCTGGACTTCAGATCCCTCCTTAGGAAAACAGAAACTATATCCAACTGACAGTATTGTTCTAAAGATTAAATAAGAAACAATGTATGCAAAGTACCTAGCACAACATAGTACACAGTCCTGCTAAAGAGCAGAAGAGATGGATACTTGCTTGCTATCGAAGGGAAACAAAGTGTTCAAAGCCAAACTGAAGTGAAGGTGGGTGAGTCTACCTTACCCCCTACACTACACCATTACAAGGCTTCCTCTAAGGTATCAGTGTACACCTCTGCGGTGGATCTGACACTGAAGTGCCTAAAACCTGAAGGAATTTTGAAGGACTTCTAATTTCTAAAAGATGAATTGAAAGCATTTATTAAGCTACGTAAAATGTCAAAATTCTTTGCTTTTGGCTAGATTTTTATCAACTTGTTTTTATAACACTGATTGTCTCATTCTATCTGAAGCTGTATAGCAAATGATTGATGAAAGATGAGAAAATTATTTCATGAATGCAATTTATTCATTATGCAAAACCTAACAAAAAAGAGATCCTTGAGAGAAGGAAAAAAAGCATCCTCTTCAGCAGTCCATGAAAGTAGTTAGATGCTTACACTGAGCGAATAAGCAGTTCTTACCAGAAAGTTTTCAAACAGGTGGCTAGACTTGTATTAGCCTAACTTACCTACTAAGGTAAAGTTGCTCTCCAAAAGCTCCCTATGAGTGTTAAACCAGGCCTGAGCAAGGCGACTGTTTTTATTCTTCCCGATGATATAATTCATGATGTAGGCAAGCAGACCAGTCACCATTAAAATCTCTAGATAATAACTCTCCCAACTGTTCTGGAGGTGTGCAGGAACCTAAAGAAGAACAATCGTTCCATTTAATGTTGGTTGAGGCTGAAGGACGAAGTCTAACTCAAGGTATGAAGGAGAATGATAAAACCCATAAACGGAAGTGGATACGTTAGGTAACTGCCACTGAATATGGTTATACTTTGAAATATATGCCCATTTCGGTTTTCCAGGTCATCTTTTTTTTTCAGTGTTGCTTTTTTTTTTTTTAATGAAGGTTTTATTTATTATTTATTATTTATTTATTTATTTATCTGGCTGTGTTGGGTCTTCATTGCTGCGTGCGGGCTTTCTCTAGTTGCAGCGAGCAGGGGCTACTCTTTGTTGCAGCATGCAGGCTTCTCATTGCGGTGGCTTCTCTTGTCGCAGAGCATGGGCTCTAGGCACGCGGGTTTCAGTAGTTGTGGCACGTGGGCTCAGTAGTTGTGGCTCGCGGGCTCTAGAGCACAGGCTCAGTAGTTGAGGCGCACGGACATAGTTGCTCCGCGGCATGTGGTATCCTCTTGGACCAGGGATTGAACCCGTGTCCCCTGTGTTGGCAGGCAGATTCTTAACCACTGCGCCACCAGGAAAGTCCTTCCAGGTCATCTTTGTAAAAGATTCTTTAAGGAAATATGAGGATAATCAAATGGGATGAAAAGCTGGAAAGCCCTCTGTATTCATCTTGATTCTGAGTCCCACCCCCCAAATAAACCCAATGTCTATCCTCTTCATTCCTTGGTAAATAAAACTAGGAAGGCTAAAATAAAAACATACGGGTTGCGGGACTTCCCTGGTGGCACAGTGGTTAAGAATCCGCCTGCCAATGCAGGGGACATGGGTTCAAGCCCTGGTTCGGGAAGATCCCACATGCCGAGGAGCAACTAAGCCCGTGTGCTGCGCGAGCCACAACTACTGAGCCCATGTGCTGCAACTACTGAAGCCTGCGTGCCTAGAGCCTGTGCTCCACAACAAGAGAGGCCACCGCAATGAGAAGCCCGTGCACTGCAATGAAGAGTAGCCCCCGCTCGCTGCAACTAGAGAAAGCCTGAGCGCAGCAACAAAGACCCAACGCAGCCAAAAATAAATAAATAAATAAATAAATTTATATAAAAAGAACCCAACAAAAGATACAGGTTGTTTTTCCGTGTGTCCACTGCATCAGAAGAACTGATGTCAAACTCTTTCATGGCTCCCATGTTACATCAACACCAGCTACGTGTCACTAATTATATTTCTGAGATTAATGACAGCAAGACATTTTGTTGGTTAGTTTGGGATTCAAAACCTGTATACCTACATCGACAATTGTTATTGGGTCTTTATTTTTGCTAGAAGAAGTATCTGGTTTGTCTTCATAACCTTCAAATTCTTCATCATCATATGGTTCACTCTCGGTATCTCCCTCCTACGAAAATGAGGCACAATCTGTTTTCCCCCACTAACATCACAGGCAATTTTATCTCATTTTTATAGGCAACATTTGTAGAGGAAAACAGAACATGAAAGCAGCAAGCACAGAACACAGAGATATTACATATTTGAAACAAATGATGATTCCCCATGCATTTGAACCCTGAGCTCTAAATGATACAATTCCCACCCACCCACACACCAGTACATATCCACCCCCACTCCATCATCCTCCATCCAGGCTTTCCATAGAGGAGAAAAATACAATTCATTTTTTGTTGAATGTAAAAGGCGAGAACATACCACAAACATTTAGAAGAGCTCCATCTACTGAATAAAAATGAGCATACCAGAGGGTAAAGGTCTCTTTAGACCTGGGCATTACTTTCAATGTCTGGGAAAAGTGCTAGTTACACATTGTCCCATCCTTCCACTTTCCCAAGAAATCAATAAAAAAGAACTTTTACCTGGGTATCTGCATCTTCAAAATCTCCTTCTTGGTTTTCATCCTGCCCTTCCAACTCCACAGTAGTCTCGTCTTCATCATCTTCAGTGGTTATCACTCGTTGAGGAGATTCAGTAACAGAGTCTTCTGTGACGTCCTCAAATTCAGCAAAGTCATTATCATCATACTCTACGATGTCTTCCTCATCCTCGAAATCATCAAACTTGGCTTCAGAGACACTCCCAAATATTAAAAGGACAACACAGAAAGCATGGAAGGCTTTCATTGCCCCTTAAAAATAAGTCAAACAAGACAAAAACAAAAACCCTAAGTGGACTGCCATTCTACACATAACGATCACATTTTGTAAACAGTTAAAAAATAAATCTAAGACTCTCCCACTTTTCTCTTATTTAATACTGTTCATTTCAGATAGCATTATATACAGAATAATAAGGTGAGGTTCAAGAGGCCTGGGTTCTAGTCTGGACTCTCTCACTAGTTATCTGTAAAATCTTGTACTAGTCATTTAATTTCTTTAGGTTGATTTCCATTTACACTGTGTGTTCAGTATGCAGTTTTTGAACACCTATAAAAAGCTTTATATAGAAACTGGGAAGAGGGATAATGAAAGAAGAATGAGATGCAACTATCTGTTGGTTGTAATAAAAATAATACATGAATGAAAAGCTATTCATTCTTAGGTCAACTTTATGTGTGCACATCATCATCATCATCAAAGCAAATGTTTAAGACACAAAGTGCTAGGCACTGTCCTAAAGGCTTTACAAAAAGCAACCAATTTAATCCTCATGACAACCCTCTGAAGAAAGTGGTTTTATTAACATTCCCATTTCATAGATAAGGAAAACGAGGCACAGAAATGCTAAGTAATACAACCACCAAGTGACAGAGAACTATGTTCTGATGCCAGTTTTGCCTCCAGAATCCCTGCTATCAACCACTTCTCAGGCAGCACCTCCAAAGTCAGCCAGTAGCAGTGATTTTGTTACTTATTTAAAGTAGCAATTTTTGCTAACACCACCTACTCAAGAACCACAGTATTATCCTAAATGGTCTCCCCTGCTCAACTCTCTCCCTACTCCATACTTCTCCCTAAAAACTACCTTTATCCTTCTAAAACATGACTTTTGTTACATAAGGATTCAATCACCAATGAAGGCTAACCAATTACCTAAAGAATAATAATAAAACTCCTCTGGCTTTCACTGCTTTTCATAAAATGATCCTACCATATCAAATAAAATGTTCCCTCACTGAGCATATCACCATGTCAGATACTATGCCAAGAGAACCTAGCTTCAAGGACATGAGTTACAGTATGACAGGGAAAATCTGAAACCGGTTAAACCATACATACATACAAAAAACAAACTTACTTTTTGTTTATTAAAAATTGTTACGACTGAAGTTAGAACCCAAGTTGTTTTAGAAGCAAATACACAAACAAAAAGGTTTAGAAGGTCATACATACATCTACATATAAATAGTAGTTATTATGTATGATAGGATTATGGGCATTTTGCCTTTATTTTTCTTTATATTGAATACTTTTCTAATTTTTCTATGATGTTCTTATAATAAAATGTTCTTCAAAAAATAAAATAAAAGGATAGTTCCTGCACTCAGGAAGAGGCACTGCAGACTGAGGAACAGCTATAGCATAGAGGGCTGAAACAGCAAATTTTAGGAGTTTGGTATGATAGAACATTGGGTTTGTAGACCCAAATGGGGGAAATGAGGCTAAAGAGGCCAGCACAGGCCAGATCATGATGATCCTTATTTATTTATTTATTTGATGATCCTTATTTAAATACCACACTAAGAAGTTTGGATGATTAGAATCAACTAAAGGATTTAAGTAAGAGAGTGACACAATCAGATTTGCAATTTAACCCTGACAGCTCATACAGAGGGTGAATTAGAGAAGGGCACCTGAGGTGGGAAAAACAGCAAGTGGCTGAGATAATTAGGAGATAAAACACGACCGAACTGGCAGTGGTATTGCGAATGAACAGGAAAACAGATTTGACAGGTATTAAGGATTATATTTGTCAGCATAAAGTGACTGAATATAAGGAATGTGGGAAAGGAAGATCTGGGGTGATTCCAAGTTTTGGCTTGATTAACAGCTGGACAAAGTCATCCTTGAGATAAAAAACAATAAAGGAGCGAAAAAATTGGGGGAAGGCAATAAATTAAATTTAATACTTGTTGAAAAGTCTGAAGTGTTTTCAAGCAGTATGTCAGATGGTTAACATTTATCTCTTAATTTTCACAATATCCTAAAAGGTATTATAACCTATTTTACAAAGGGGGAAAAGGAAGCATTTGAAGTATAAGCCTGGAGTTCAGGATACGCGCCTAAGCTGGAAATAGAGATTGTGTGAGAATGAAAGAGATCCCCAGGGAGTATTAAGAGTTAGGTTTAAAAAAAAAAAAAAGCACCAAAAAGTCTTGAAACAAATCATAACAGCTAAGAGTTGTGCATAATAGGGAGAACTGGAATGGGAAACTAAGGAATGGTTAAAGAAAAAGAGACTCTGGTCAAAGTGGTAGCACAGAAGTCAAAGGAGAAGCATATTTCTAAGAAGGAAACAGAGCTCGGTTTCAATTGCTGCAGAAAGTTCAAGTAAAATATGGACCAAAAATTTCCCAATGTTAGTAAGGAAATCATTATTGGCAACTGCAAGGAAGTGGTACGTATGAAAGCCAGAATGCAGGGAGCTGAGTACTAACAGAGTGAGTGGGTGGCAAAAGGGAGTATGGATTGGGTTGGCCAAAAAGTTCGTTCGGTCTTAAGTTCAAAAAAGACACATTTTTCACTTTCATGAAGAACTTTATTGAACAACATATTCACTAACTGAAAGAACTTTTTGGCCAACCCAATACTGATCTCTCAAGGTGCTCTGGTATAGTGAATATTCTATATCTCATATTTACAACACCATAAATTCATAAAGGAAATTGGCTCAATATCAAAGGCTATTGCCCAATGCCTTGTAACTCACGGCTGCTCAAGAAATGTTCTTAAAATTGGACAAAGTTCATAAATTTTGAAAGGCACAAATGATTTGAGAAATGCCACCAAGGATAGGCCAATATTATATCCTTTCCAATATCTGATCTTTGAGGTTAGCAGCAGGGGACATTTATGGGAAAACATAGCTGCCCTCTTGACAACAACCTCAAAGAGGCTCGTGATGTGTCTCCAAACACCCTTAGATTCATAGTCAAAAGTGGAAGAAATACGAAAAGGAGCACATATGTTGGTGGAGTTAGGTTTGGTTTAAAACATCAGCTCTACCATTTGCCAGCCATATGATATTGGGCTAATTACTTAAACCCCTGTTCCCCACATACAAAAAAAGGGATAGTCATTCACTACTTGCCTCACAGGGCTGTAGTGGATATTACAAGAGATACGTGCTTGGCACACAGAAGATACTCAATAAATAGCAGTTCGCATTACTTCCTTCCACTGTGCCTTATGAACGCCCTTTAAGGTGTAAAAATACCTCATTTTTAGTCTTTCTCTTTCAGATCTCAGTTTTAAACTTTTTCAAATAGAAGCAAATAAAGGTTAACACTGGCACAGTCAACTTGATTAACTCCCTGACAAAAGGTCTGGTCATTTCAAAGTGAATTTCCACTTAGAACGTTCACACCACAGAAGCACTCCTAAGTTAACTCAGCCCTGTAACAGAGCTCCTTTAAGGGTATTTAGGTTAAAATTATCCAAGCCATCTGTGCCTTGGCCTTCCTTCCCAGAAGTCTGTCTGGTGCACCTGTCAACTCATTTCTCAAACGCACAACTCCCTGCCTGAGAGGCAGTCCTGAGACTCCTGGGGCAGGGCACCCCAGCACTAACAAGTCTGGTCTGATTTCTTCTGCTAGCTCACCTGGCAGTCGCAGCGATTGGGTCTGGACTTAAAAAGGGAAGGGGACTAAGTGCAGGAATCATTCCTTGTTGGCATTTTAGAGTAGGCCTTTCTGACAATGGCCAGACCCTGAGGCTTCTGGAGATCATGGAGACACTCTCCTGTCTCCTTACACAGGGTGGATAAAAACATGTCATGTTAGAAACCTTCAGAGAAGACGGACCACAGAGGTTGCTGCTTCTGTTAAGCCTGCGGGGTCTAGTCTTTCCCCAGCAAGGAGAATCAATTCTACGCTGCATTCTTCCTGCTGGCACGCTGTGGGCTTGCTCTAACTTTGCTCTGCGGGTTGGCATTTGCTCACAGTTCTGGAAGTTCCCAAAAACCGTTAAAAGTCACTCCAACCCCGAACAGAACTCCCAACAGAAAATGGGCCCTGGGGTGGACAAAGTCTGGTTTGTTTTTAAGAAAGTCGGGAAAGGCGAGAAGGCGCGGGGACCGAGGCATGTCACCATAGGCTGGACTTAGGGGATGGGGTGGGAAAAGGGACCTGGTTAGGCCACGCAACTCAGCGTCACCGCTCGGCCCAGCCCGACGCCACCGACTAGCGCGTCACGGCCCGCTCCCTACCTGTACGGAGGGCTAGAACCCGGACCAGCGCTCCTGCGGCTGCCGCCTTACCCTGCCTGCCTCTCGGGCCGGCCACCGCCTGCCGGTCACTGCGGTTTCACTGCCCTCGACGCCTCTAGGACACAGCCGGACCAGGTAGCTCAGTCACGCCGCACCACTCTTCACGTAACCTCCGCCAGCCGTTACGTAGAATGCGTGCGGCTCATCCGCGCCTGCGCACGGCGCGGGGGCGGGACACAGCTCAGGGGGCCGAGCGAGACCTCCTCCTCCCCCGCCCAGCTGAGGCGAGGTGTGGTAGCTGGGAGGGTTACATAAGCCCGGCCCCTGGGCCGGAACTGCCCACGCCTATCCCTGTGCTCTCCACTAGGGTTCAGTCAAGTTGTCATCACGCTGAACCCGTGCTCCGGAAGCTAAAATTCGCCATGCTCTACGGACCACGTGGCCAGAGGCACGCGGGGAAATCTTGCCCTGGTCGCATTTGCAAAGGAGCGGACTTTAGAGGATCGACAATTTTATGTACATGTGGTTTCCACCCGAGCCCCTTTCTTGGGATTTTTTTGGCGGCTCCCCGTCACTGCTACTTTCTTCACTTCCAGGCCCACTTCCTAAACGGGCTATGAACAGTCCTCATCCAGCAGTAGTGCCTGTTAGGTGTCTGAGGTGTCTGTGAGGCATTCCGGAGCTTTAGGGCCCGGAGCCCGCGGCGCCTTCCGGGAGCCGTAGATCAGGCTCCGCCCTTCGGCCCGCGCTCTGCTCTGCGCATGTCCGGTTTTGTTCCCCTTCCCCCCGTCAGCTACGGGCCGAGAGGCGGCGGAGGCGGCGGCGGCGAAGAAGGGGGCGGAGAGGGAGGAGCGCGGCGGGAC
The DNA here is from genome assembly GCF_028023285.1 of Balaenoptera ricei. NCBI lineage: Eukaryota > Metazoa > Chordata > Mammalia > Artiodactyla > Balaenopteridae > Balaenoptera > Balaenoptera ricei. The sequence continues at coordinate 15,089,764 of NC_082658.1, read as the reverse complement.
GGGGTTTGGACCGGTCGTACTTCGGGCCGTGGGATTTTCTCCGTGTCGGCGGTAGTAGTAGCTGCCTCTGCAGCCGCAGCAGCAGGTTTGTGCGAGGTGGGTCTGGACGCGGGGCCGTAACCCCTTGGGGGCACCGCAAGGCAACTGCGGGGCCTAGCGAGGGCCAGGGAACCGCGGCCTCTCTTAACAAAGAGTCGGCGGAGCCTCGGGGAAGCCGAGGCGCAGGGGGCTGGGGAGGAGTAGGAGTGCGTGACTGAAGCCTCGAGGGGCCCTTCCGAACCTCGTCGCCCTCCCACGGCTCCCGCTTCTCCCGCAGCTCTTAACGAGGCCCAGTTGGCGGCGTTCCGGAGGCGGCGCTCTCCCGGCCGCCCGCCCTGCAAGGGAAGGGATTTGCAGGGTGCTGGGCTCCGGGTGAGGGATACCCGCGGGGAGGATTCTGACCCAAGCCAGAAGCAGTTAGCAGATGCTAGTCTCCAAGTCGGGGGACCTGATAGGGAAAAGTTGCCAAATCTGAAGACAGTAAAAGACATAGTCGGTGATCTTGGTGTAGCTTTGAGTACATCCGTGATTAGCATCACCATCGTCACACAAACTTTTTTGCGGCCTACTTAGGAGCCTATCTGATGTGGGTAAATAATTTATATGGAGTTGCAAGCATACGCACCAATAATATAAGGAAGAACAGTCGTACTAGTCGAGAGTTTGGGGGAATCATAGCTTCTTTATCACCTTAGTGGAAGCTTTGCCCCTCACTCCCTTGGGCAGTCATTCACATTCCTCTGGCTTCCCATACATATTGTTTTTTGTAAATGATCTTTGTATATCTATTGTCCCCTGTATACACACCCCCGAACTCCTAAAGAGCAGAGATTCTGCTTTAATTCACTTTAACTTTCCAGAGCCAGGCCCAGTGGAAGGTGGGCAGTAAGTCTTTCATACCAAAATTAATTTTTAGACTTTAAGCGGTGGAGGAAAAAAATGTATGTTGTATTTTCCTGTACCTAGAAGGGGCATTATATGGCCTAATCTGCAATTCATTCACTCAGGAAGTATTTTTGTTGATACCTTCTGTGTGCCTGTTCCCTACCACCGTTCTAGGTGTGTGACCCCGGCCTTCATGAAACTTACTTTCTAGTGAGGGAAAGAGAGACAGAAAACACGTATATAAATTATACTGTATGTTAGAAGATAATTAATGCCTTAGGTAAAAAAATAAAGCTGCAAAGAGGGAAGGGGAGGTGTTGCATTTTGGAATAGCTTGGTCAGCGAAGTATTTACATACAAGCTGATACTTAAGCAACTAGAAGGAGGTGAGGGAGTGACCCCAGCTAGTTTCTGGAGGAATGATCATTCCAGGCAGAGGGAACAGCAAGTAAAAAGACCTTGTAGAGGACAATGCTGGCCTGTTAGAGGAACAGTTAGAAGACCAACATGCTTGGAGCTCTGTGAGCAAAGGAGGGAGTGGTAGGAGATAAGGTCAGGGAAGAACTGCAGGGATTGGGGGTGCGGGTGGGGGGAAGCACAGAACAACCAGGACCTTTTAGGCTGTTGTGAAGATTTCATTTTTCTTCTGCCTGAGGTGGGAACTGTCTGAGGGTTTTGAGCAGAGAAATGGTAAGAACTGACTTACATTGTAATAATTTAGTGTAATTTGTGGAACAGTACAGTTCTTTATATTTTAGTTTTATCAAATCTTTACGTAATCAGCTCTTAGCTTCTTTAAGCCAGCAGAGAGAAGAGACATGCTTTTAAAATAAATGTAATCCAGCATTTACTTGTATTTGGCTTTAGAAGAATGTGTTGAAATTCTTGGGTTTTGAACAGATTCTTGTTAAAAGAACCGACAGATTTATAGTGTGTGAGTTATTCTCAGGGCAGATTATTAGAGTGGATGGTGGTCAGCTGTCACTAGAAATCTTTCCTCTCCCAAGACACAAGTGATAAAGTAGTTTTATAATCAGTTGTTTTTAGTCCGTTATTTTTAAAGTCATTTAGATCATATCTTATTTGATTGTCCAAAACTCTCGCCAAATTATCTTCCTTATGTTCCAACTTATTCTGACTTCCTAGACTGCTATTTCTAGCTTTCCTCCCTAGAATGTCTTCTGCCTTCACACTTCTCTACTCAGCTTACATCTTTCTGTATAGAAAACCCCATTTTCTGGGTTCTAGCTCTCTTATGAAGCCTGTCCCCATTTGTCAACTCGTAGTGATCTCTGGCATCTTCAGTGTCATGTGACATTGATGTATGGAATCCCTGAGTTGAAAGAAACCTGAGAAGTCTAGCTTGATATTCTCCATTTACCAATGGAGAGATTGATTTTTGGAGAAAAAATAATGATGATAAACATGACAGCTAATACATATTGTGCACTATTTGGCAAGCTTTGTTCTAAGTGTATTTCTGGGTATGAATTCAGTTTTTCACACCAACCTTGTGAAGTAGGTGATAGTCTCACCATGTTACAGATGAAGAGACTAAGGCCAAACAATCTGAGTAACTTCCATGCGGTTCACATCAAGTTAGTGGCAAAGCCAGTGTTTAAACACAGTCAGCTTGGCTCCGGAGTCTGTACTACTTTACGACGCTGTTACGATTTTCTGCTAAATCACGACATTTTAGCGCCTAAAACAGTACCAAGCAGGTACTTCAGCTATCTTTAATTTTTCTCTTTGGCCAAGTTGTAAGTCGCCCTGGGTACCCTTATATATTGAATAAACATGAATAATGAGTGTATTCTCTGGAAAACAAAAGAGAAGAAAGTGAATAAGCCTGCTATTTTAGCCATAGAACTTGTAACATGGAGTTGGAGAGATAAAACAAGAACACAAATAGTTATGAATAGATGTTGGGTGTTTTAAGACTAGAAAGGGAGTTTGAGGAAGGAGATACCACTTCTCTTGGGGAATCATCTTCATGTCATAGTTCCACGAGTTGGTATTTGAGATAGGCTTTGAAGGATAGGACTATGGTAGGTACAGTGAGAGATCTGGTGGAGAGGGAATACAGGTAGAGGGAAGAGCATTCACCAAAGTGCACGTAAAGTAGTTCTTGCCACAATGGAGAGCCTCATTGCAGCCTGATTGAGTACCTGTGGAGAGCTGTTGAAGGGAACGACAGGGTCAGAAATGTATGGCCGGGAGGTTTGGGGCCAGGGCCTGGAGGTACCTGGGAGAAGGTTTCGCGGAGCCTCTGAGTGTTCGGCTCCCTTGAGTGTGACTTTCCCTAGTTCCACTGCATTAACAAACACCTGGCGAAAAAAAGATGGAAATTCATTTTCTCTTTTCACTATTTATTTCTGACCCACTATACTTCATTTAATACTTTACCACATAGAGTCGCCTTTTATAGATTATGGGAAAGGAGAGGTGTTATCCCTCAGTACTGGGCACATGGCAAAAAGTGGTTATTGCTCTATATAAAACAATGTTTGTTATTTCTAAGACCCAACTCAGGTTGTTCTCTTTAAAGCAAATGCTTATACATTTTGTTTATGGTTCTATTATACAGCTAATTCTTTTCAGATTGGATGTTTTATTTTAAAAAGCACTATTTTTAAAGAAAAAATGTAACAAATTTCACAAGTATGTTTGCATTTCAGAGTAGAAACTGAGGTCTAGACAGCATCATTCTCCCTCATAAACTGGATAAAATAATAATCTAAAAATACATGTGCAAGTGGAATTCTGATTCTTTGATTTTCAAGGTTTTTTTAAACTGGTAAAATACACGTAAAAAAACTTAACCATTTTTAAGTGGGCAGTTCAGGGGCATTAAGTACATCCACATTGTTTTGCTACCATCACCACCATAGTGTCCGCAGAACACTTTTCATCTTGTAAAACTGAAACCGTCTCCCCATTAAGCAGTAACTCCCCATCCCCCCATCCCCCAGTCCCCGGCAACCACCCTTCTACTTTCTGTCTCTGAATTTGCTACTCTAGGTACCTCATATAAGTGGAATCATACAGTATTTGTCCTTTTGTGACTGGCTTATTTCCTTAACATGATGTCCTCAAGGCTCATCCATGTTGTAGCATGTGTCAGAATTGTCCCCCTTTTCAAGGCTGAACACTATTGGTGTATATTTATCTCACCACATTTAGTTTACCCGTCCATCTGTGGACACTTGGATTGCTTCCACCTTTTGGCTATGGTGAATAATGCTACTATGAACATGGGTGTACAAAGGTCTGTCTCTGCTTTCAGTTCTTTTGGGTCTATACTTATAAGAGGAAATGCTGTATCATATGGTAGTTCTATGGTTAATTTTTTGAGGAGCCACCGTACTGTCTTCCACAGCAGCTGAACCATTTTATATTCCTACCAGCAGTGTGCAAGGGTTCTGGTTTCTCCACATCCTTGCCAAGACTTGTTATTTTGTGTTGTGTAGGTTTCTTTCTTTCTTTCTTACTTTCTTTATTTATTTACGGCTGCGTTGGGTCTTCGTTGCTGCACGCGGGCTTTCTCTAGTTGCGGCGAGCGGGGGCTACTCTTCCTTGTGGTGCGCGGGCTTCTCATTGTGGTGGCTTCTTTTTGTTGCAGAGCACAGGCTCTAGGCGGCACGCGGGCTTCAGTTGTTGTGGTGCACGGGCTCTAGAGCGCAGGCTCAGTAGTTGTGGCGCATGGGCTTGGTTGCTCCGAGGCATGCAGGATCTTCCCGGACCAGGGCTTGAGCCCGTGTCCCCTGCATTGGCAGGTGGATTCTTAACCACTGCACCACCAGGGAAACCCTTTTTTTTTTTTCTTTTTTAATAATAGCTATCCTAATGAGTATGAGATGATACAGTTTTGATTTGCATTTCCCAAATGATTAGTGATGTTGAGCATTTTTTCATATACTTATTGGCCATTTGTATATCTTTGGAGAAATGTCAAGTCCTTTGCCCATTTTTAAAATTGGATTGTTTTTGTTGCTGGTTGTTGTTTTTAATGAAGTCTGTGAGCTTTACCTGGGTGTTGGAAGCCATGTGGTGATTTTTCACCTTTTCTGTCATCAATTTGAGAAGTGTTTATGGAGGCAGAGGTGAAGTTTCAGAGCTATTTGATATGAGTTTGCCAGCTTGTGGGAAGGATGTACCAGGCATATTATAACCTGAGAAAAGGCTCAGGGTGGGGGTGTGTGGGGGTGTGTGTGTGTGTGTGTGTCAAGACTAAATAAAGGGAGCTTTGAGGAGACCCATGAATAGAAGGACTACAGTTCATTTTTTAATATCCTCACTATGTTTTGACTGTCTTATTAACTGTTTAATGGATGTCTCTTCTCCAAACAATGTTTGCTTAGAGATTGAAAATTAATTTTAATAGCCTCAATAGCTTAAGCAGAGGAGGGTTCATTTTTTCTTTTTCTTTGAACATCATAAAACCAAATAGAGATTAGGTTGGCCATCTTGTGCTTCTTATATCAGCTACAGCCCCTCAAACCTCTGATTGTCAAGGATCTGTAGCCATATACCTGGACTAATAGTAGGAAAAACTGTTGTCAAGAAAGTAAGAATTAGTGGTGCACTGAGGATGATCTGGCTTAGATTTAATCAGGACGACTGGTTGGCTAGATAGCAAGGTTTGTAATAACGGGAGATGATGGTTTTCACAAATACTGGGATGAATTTTGAAGAGCCTGAACGCATGATACTTATTCATTCAACATAAAATTTTTTGAGTACTATATACACTAGGCACTAAGGATTCTATGTTGGACAAAACAGGCAAAGTCCCTGCCCTCGTGGAGCTGACATTCTAGTCAGTGGGGTATAGATAGCACAGTTATTTGGCCTTGCTAGAGGCAATTAATTAGGGAACATGGGCAGTGTGACCTAGATCACACTAGTGTAAGGCTTGGGGGCACTTAAGTGTTCTCAGTCTTTTGGCTGACCCAAATCTCCGAAGAGTTAAAGAAAACAGTATTGCATATTTTGCGTCTTATGTCTCTAAACCATTAAGCAATTCTCACCCACCTAAAGTCACACTGCTTGCCTGTTTGTGGCAGAAGTTGAATTTTTAAAAAGAATTATTTGATTTATTTCTTTTGTAATTTGAACCCTTTATTATTTAGTAGGATTAATTTATGCCCATCCTTTTCTTCTATCCTCAGTCTAGGGGGAAGAGTTACTTACTCCTTATTAAAGGTTTCGATCTTGTCTCTTCACGTCTCTGCAACACCTTGTTCCTATGATTTTTCCTGTCATCCTAAATCTTTAGTTTTTCTCTTTGTTGGCTTTTCCTTTTTAGCATATAAACATGCTTACATTTCTTCCTTAAACGAAATTCCTCTAGTTAACACCTCATGCTCTCCTTTCTGTCATTGGTAAACAGCCTAGGAAGTAATCTGCACTCCTCGTGGCCTAGTCTTCATCCTCTACCACTTACCAATCATTCCTTAACCCTGCCCCCACTGCTTCAGCGGAGGCTTTTTAGTTCTTATCTCACCTGTCTTCTTTTTAGTTTTTAACATTGGACATTTCTTTCTGCCTGTAAAACTTGTCTCACCATCTGTGTCACTATATTCTCTGCTATCCTCCCTTCCTCTTTGTTCGTCCTCAAGTTTCCACGTGAGTTTCTCTTCCCTTGCCCATTCCTAAATATTGACCTACACTATGATTGTCTCACCCCTTTTCTCACTCTCTGGCCCTCTCTCTGCTAGCTTATCTACATCAGTAACCTCAGATGCAAATGTCTCATATCAAATCTATAGCCCCATCACAGATCTCTCTCTACAGTTACAGACCTTACTTGCCAGCTGTCCTTAGCTCTCCCATAGGTACTGAACTGATCTCACTTTCTACCTGCTTCTCCATGCCTGGCTTTTCTAGGTTTCCATCTTAATGGCACCACCATTCACCCAATCTGTAAAAGCCAGAAACTTCCAGAGTTATTCTAGACTCTTCATTCCTCCTTAGCTCCCACGTCTAATTTGGTTACCCCAGTTGATTCTTCCTCATAGATACCTAAGTTAACAACTCAGATCTACAACCCCCCTTCTCCTTCCTTATAGCCACTTCCTTAGTTGTTCAGTACCTTGTCACTTTACATTTGTATTTTTATAATGTCCTAACCACTTGACTTGTGTCCAACTTTTCCTGCTATCTCTCATCGAATCATTCTAAAATACTGATCTGAAACATGTCCTTTTTTTGCTTAAAATTAATTCCTTATAACTGGCAGACTATAGTTTTGTATGGTGTGTTCTTAACGTAGTATACTAAACTGTTCATCTGGGCCCTGCTTGTCTTTCTGAACATGTGCCCTGCAACTTTTCCAAATGTCCTACAGAACTCTAGCTGCACGGAAATATTTCCAGTTCTCTGTGGTAGCACTTACAGTGCCTTCTATCTAAAATTCCCTCTCCTGACACTTCTTCCCTGATCTAATGCCTCTTCAGATTTAAAAAGTTAACGCCAATGTCATCTCCAGAAAAACTGCCTTGTCCCCAATTCATCATAGGTTGGGTATCCTTCTCCTGGGCCATCGATAAATGCACTTTGTGTAGTACCTCTATTAGAATACATTTTTTTTTTTTTTTAAAAGCTGGCTAAAACTACACTGTGAACTCCTTGAGAATGGGACTGTATCTTTTATCTATAAATGCCCAGCACCCAATGCATTGCCTGACCTTCCTTGGCAAGCTTTCGATAAACCATTGAAAGTCTTCCTGCTAGGAGGTTGTTAATGTAATTCTTTTTTTTTTTTAAATAAATTTATTTATTTTTGGCTGCGTTGGGTCTTCGTTGCTGCACACAGGCTTTCTCTAGTTGCAGCGAGCGGAGGCTACTCTTCGCTGCGGTGTGCGGGCTTCTCATTGCGGTGGCTTCTCTTTGTTGCAGAGCACGGGCTCTAGGCACATGGGCTTCAGTAGTTGTGGCGCGTGGGCTTCAGTAGTTGTGGCTCGCGGGCTCTAGAGCGCAGGCTCTGTAGTTGTGGCTCACAGGCTTAGTTGCTCCGTGGCATGTGGGATCATCCCGGACCAGGGCTCGAACCCGTGTCCCCTGCGTTGGCAGGTGGATTCTTAACCACTGCGCCACCAGGGAAGTCCCTGTTAATGTAATTCTTAAAATCTACCAAGGGTGGTTTTTTTCCTTCCTTCCTTTGCCTACCTTCTGACTTCAATGGCTTATTTATTACTAGCCTCTTATTATGCATTATATACACTAGGAAAAAGGTTAAAATTCAGAATCCGTCGTTTTTGTTGCTTAGGAACAGCTCTTGGAAAGCCAGGCTCACAGATTGGTTAAACAATACTATCAGATGCTAAAATTTTCTGGCTTGTAAATACTCCTATTAAATCTCATCTCACTAGAATTATGTTGATTCCCCTTAAGGGATTCCTGAAGAAGGCAGGAGATGGTCTAAATTAAGTGTAAGTAAACTATTACTTATAAAGTGCTTATTCTAGCTACGAATAACTTTTATGCAAAGTCCAAAATGGGTAAAGACAGTCCCTACCTGGAACTAAGGGCAGAGGGTGACATGGCATAAATCAAATTTAATACTAAACAGACTGAACTAAGTGCTACATAATAGCAGTTAAAACAAAACCTATAGGTTATATATGGGGGAGGGGCATAGAACCAGAAAAGTAGAGTGTGTTGTTCTTGTTCCTGGTCCCTTCAACGATGCCATTGTAAAAAGCAGTTTTTGGAACTCTGTTCACGTTGGCTTCAGAGTCTATTATAAACATTTAAACTTTTCTTATTAATGGTAAACTTTAAAACAAAGAAAAAAGTAAAAATCAAATAGCTGCTATTAAGATTTTCATAAGCAGCCCTCCAGCTATTTCTGTACATGTAAAACATGCTTTTACATTGAATTACATTGAATCATACCACCCACCTTGTTTTATGCCCTTGTCATGTTACTCAGTGTATAATGGACACTTTTCTGTAAATGCAAAACTTACTTAGAATGCACATTCCCATTTGCTAAGCAATTGCATTTAAAAAAATTGATCCTAAGGAAATAATTAAGAGTATGCACAAAGATACATGATATGTTTTACAACTTTAAAAAAACAGAAGTGGAGAAATATATTTATTGACATTTAAAGATGTTCATGTATATCATAATGTGAAGAAGTCAGTAGCTAGGGCTTCCCTGGTGGTGCAGTGGTTAGGAATCCACCTGCCAATGCAGGGGACACAGGTTCAAGCCCTGGTCTGGGAGGATCCCATGTGCCGCGGAGCAACTGAGCCCGTGCGCCACAACTACGGAGCCTGCGCTCTAGAGCCCGCGAGCCACAACTGCTGAGCCCGTGTGCCACAATTGCTGAGCCTGTGTGCCTAGAGCCCATGTTCTGCAACAAGAGAGCCCACTGCCATGAGAGGCCCGCGCCCCGCAACAAAGAGTAACCCCCGCTGTCTGCAACTAGAGAAGGCCCACACGCAGCAATGAAGACCCAACGCAGCCAAAAATAAATAAACAAAAAATAAATAAATAAATTTATTTAAAAAAAAATCAGTAACTAAAACAATTTGTACAGTATGGTTTCAGTTTTGATTTTAAATGGGGTGTGTGTGTGTATACACATATGCGTAGAAAAAAAAGCAAAAGATATCAACGAAATTGCATATCTGAGAGAGGAATTTCAGGTAGTTTTATTTTGTTCCTTTTCGCATTCTGAGTTTTCTGCTCTTCTATAAAACGTTAGGTAACTTGTGTCATTAAAAAAAGGTTTTTTGGAACCAAGACTTATAAGAGATAAGGTGTTTTTAAACCTATTTGATCGGTGCTTAGGAAATTTCTTTGTAATTCTTAACAATAGGCAAACTGAATAAGATGTTAAACGAGCAATCAAATCCTTTTGAAGGGTATGGTATTAAATACCGCATTTCTGTTCAGATTGAGATCTCAACAAAAGAAATAACAATTTCTTCAGTGTTTCAGAAAATGTGACCGTTTCATTGAGGTTAGCGTATTGCATATCTGAAGTACAGAGTTAAATTTTTTTAATTGAAATATAGTTGATTTATAGTGTTGTGCCAGTCTTTGCTGTACCGAAGTTAAAATTTTAATTGAGAGGCAAAGGTTGGAACTGACATAAAAATCAGTGGGCTGTTTATAAAGTTAAATTTATGTGAGTGTCTCTTGTTCCTAACAGATCAGTTATTGACACCATGAACTGGAATAAAGGTGGCCCTGGCACTAAGAGGGGATTTGGCTTTGGAGGTTTCGCCATTAGTGCGGGAAAGAAGGAGGAACCAAAACTCCCACAGCAGTCCCATAGTGCCTTTGGGGCAACCAGCTCTTCTGGATTTGGAAAGTCGGCTCCACCACAGCTCCCTTCCTTCTACAAAATTGGTTCTAAACGGGCCAACTTTGATGAAGAAAACGCGTAAGTGGTAATACCTGGTAATTTAGCAAAGGTTAGGCTTTGAGGTATTCATTCCATCAACAGAAATTGAAGCAAAGAAACCATTTGTTTCTCAAATAATAATATGACTTCTTAAATTAGTTATCTCACTGGATTGCATTGTTCCTAACAAGTTAAATTCTTAAGTTTACTCATTCATAAGGAGTATACTTTTGTGGTCCTTCACTTTTGCTTGTTCCAAAAAGGATTTGAGGCCATTTAAACCTAAATGTGGCTGAAGAGTTTTAAATAATTCACATGGCTTTTGATGGTCTTTACTGAAGTTTTTTGTTTACACCATATAAGTTGTTTTGGAAACACAGGCAATTGTCAGAACTGGCAGAGGCATAGTTTGGCTCAACACCCAAGTCCTTAAAACTGTTATGTTGTAATATCTTATAGTGGTAGGAAAATCTGCTCAGATTTTTGCCCACAGTTCTCAGGAAACATATTTACCGGTTACCTTTTTTAACTTGATATCTAAGAAGGTGATTGTTAAAAAGCTGGGGCTTGAAAGTTTGAGCTCTAATTCCTTATAGATTATAACTTCTCTCTTTGCCCAGTCTGAAGAAATCTTGTATTGCTATTACTTCCAACCTGGTTGTGACACTGCTTGAGGTTTTTTTTTTAGTTAAAAAAACCCTCAAGATCAGAGTTTTTAAAGTACACAGCAGCATTTTAAAAAGTTGGTATGTTGTTTAGCAATTAAATACAGAAGTAAGTGTTTAAGATTCAGCGAAGTCAAGGATCATTATTCTAGAGAACAGTTTACCAGCTCAGACATACTTTTAAATGATACATTAAATGAAACTACCATATAAATGAATATGCATTTATGTGTGTGTGTAGCACATAACAGTGGTTAGAGCTTTTAAAATGAAGACTTGAAAGGCTATAAAAGTTTAAGCTGTAGTTGTGATTTCTTTAAATTAATATTTGGTTGTATTACTATTTCATTTAATTCTGAGGTAAGATCTAAACAATGTTTTTGTTTTGTTTTAGTTGATAGCGATATAGATATTCTTTTCTGGGATATTTGTTAGAGGGAAAGTGATAGTTTTTCCAGATGTTGAAATTCTTTTCTGAATACTTACATAGTATGGTGAGGATTTTGGATTGAACTTTTTTTTTTTTTTAACTTTTTTTTTTTTTTGAGTATAGTTGATGTACAATGTTATATAAGTTTCAAGTGTACGACATAGTGATTCACAAATTTTAAAGGTTACACTCTATTTATAGTTATTATAAAATATTGGCTATATTCCTGAACATTTATTTTTAATTTTAGAAGTTTTCTGTTGGTTCTCAGAAAACAGCCCAGAACTTCTGAAGAAAGTCTCTAGCCTTATGAATATATCTCAAAATTTCTTTAAGGATTATGAAGAATAAACTAGCTTTATAATATTTCATACAAAGTAATTTTTTCCATGGCATACACTTTAATATTTGCTATATCTATTCAACAATGATACACTAAATTTGTACTGAAAACTCATCCCTTTTGAGAGAACTGGAAATGTGATTTTTAACAGACACTATTGAAATGGAGACTCTGCTGTGATTTTTTTTTTTGCAGTATTAGAATTTGGCATGTATTAAGTGATAATTTAATAATTAGGTCCTAAGCCAAAGGACTAAAATCTCTTAATAGTAACATATACTTAAATAAAAATTTGTGTTAAATGAAAGATTCACCTGACCCCAAATTAAACATTCACTCTATCAATCATGCATCTTAATTTTCAGATATTTTGAAGATGAGGAAGAAGATTCTAGCAATGTTGATTTACCTTACATTCCTGCTGAAAACTCACCTACCCGCCAGCAGTTCCATTCCAAGCCAGTAGATTCTGACAGCGATGATGATCCCTTAGAGGCATTCATGGCTGAAGTGGAGGCAAGTATCAACTCTGTTATGTTAACATTTTCAGTGATAGAAATAGATCAGATTAACCTAGTGCTTTAGTCCTCAGTCAGAGTTTGTTTCTTGGCCCTTTATTGGGAGAATTTTGCTTTTGTATTCTATAGTTTCTTAAATATGCTTCCACTGGCCCTGCAGCATTTTCAGAGATGATTCGTGCCTAGGAATTTGAACTGTAACCCTTGAACATAGTAGCTCAAGGTGTCTGTGTTTGTTGTGTGTGTTTTGTTTTAATAATTCTTGGTACATTCTTGAATGAATACTATCTCATTCAGTCTAGCATTTATTAAATAAATATGTAAGGTAATTAAACTTAAGGAACTTGCTAAAATTACAAATTCTGTATTCTGTACCTTTAATGTTTATTTCTTATTATCAACATTATCATCAACATTCAAGACCTTGCTGTAGAAATTTGAAACTTGTGACCTCTTCCTTCCTAAAACTCTTCTCACTAGGCTTTTGTGATTTCGTATTTTGTTCTTTTCTCCCATCTCCCTGACTTTCTGTTTATTTGCTATTTATTAGCTGCTTGTATATTTTGGAGATTAAACCTTTGTCAGTTGCTTCGTTTGCAAATATTTTCTCCCATTCTGAGGGTTGTCTTTTCATCTTGTTTATGGTTTCCTTTGCTGTGCAAAAGCTTTGAAGTTTCATTAGGTCCCATTTGTTTATTTTTGTTTTTATTTCCCTTTCTCTAGGAGGTGGGTAAAAAGGATCTTGCTGTGACTTATGTCACAGAGTGTTCTCCCTATGTTTTCCTCTAAGAGTTTTATAGCGTCTGGCATTACATTTAGGTCTTTAATCCATTTTGAGTTTATTTTTGTGTATGGTGTTAGGGAGTGTTCTAATTTCATTCTTTTACATGAAGCTGTCCAGTTTTCCCAGCACCACTTTTTGAAGAGGCTGTCTTTTCTCCATTGTATATTCTTGCCTCCTTTATCAAAGATAAGGTGACAGTATGTGTGTAGGTTTATCTCTGCACTTTCTATCCTGTTCCATTGATCAATATTTCTGTTTTTGTGTCAGTACCATACTGTCTTGATTACTGTAGCTTTGTAGTATAGTCTGAAGTCAGGGAGCCTGATTCCTCCAGCTCCATTTTTCTTTCTTAAGATTGCTTTGGCTATTCGGGGTCTTTTGTGTTCCCATACAAATTGTGCAATTTTTTGTTCTAATTCTGTGAAAATTGCCATTGGTAGTTTGATAGGGATTGCATTGAATCTGTAGATTGCTTTGGGTAGTATAGTCGTTTTCACAGTGTTGATTCTTCCAATCCAAGAACATGGTATATCTCTCCATCTCTTTGTATCCTCTTTAATTTCTTTCATCAGTGCCTTATAGTTTTCTGCATACAGGTCTTTTGTCTATTTAGGTAGGTTTATTCCTTGGTATTTTATTCTTTTTGTCGCAAAGGTAAATGGGAGTGTTTCCTTAATTTCTCTTCCAGATTTTTCATCGTTAGTGTATAGGAATGGAAGAGATTTCTGTGCATTAATTTTGTATCCTGCTACTTTTCCAAATTCATTGATTAGCTGTAGTAGTTTTTGGGTAGCATTTTTAGGATTCTCTATGTGTAGTGTCATGTTATCTGTAAACAGTGACAGTTTTACTTCTTTTCCAATTTGGATTCCTTTTATTTCTTTTTCTTCTCTGATTGCTGTGGCTAAAACTTCTAAAACTATGTTGAATAATAGTGGTGAGAGTGGGCAACCTTGTCTAGTTCCTGATCTTAGTGGAAATGATTTCAGTTTTTCACCATTGAGAACGATGTTGTCTGTGGGTTTGTCATATATGGCCTTTATTATGTTGAGGTATGTTCTTTCTATGCTTACTTTCTGGAGGGGTTTTATCGTAAATCAGTGTTGATAAAAGCTTTTTCTGCATCTATTGAGATGATCATATGGTTTTTCTCCTTCAATTTGTTAATATGGTTTATCACATTGATTGATTTGCATATATTGAAGAATCCTTTCATTCCTGGGATAAACCCCATTTGATCATGGTGTGTGATCCTTTTAATGTGCTGTTGGATTCTCTTTGCTAGTATTTTGTTGAGGATTTTTACATCTGTGTTCATCAGTGATATTGGCCTGTAGTTTTCTTTTTTTGTGACATCTTTGTGTGGTTTTGGTATCAGGGTGATGGTGACCTCGTAGAATGAGTTTGGGAGTGTTCCTCCCTCTGCTGTATTGTGGAAGAATTTGAGAAGGATAGGTGTTAGCTCTTCTCTAAATGTTCCATAGAATTCACCTGGGAAGCCATCTGGTCCTGGGCTTTTGTTTGTTGGAAGATTTTTAATCACAGTTTCAATTTCAGTGCTTGTGATTGGTCTGTTTATATTTTCTGTTTCTTCGTGGTTCAGTCTCAGAAGGTTGTGCTTTTCTAAGAATTTGTCCATTTCTTCCAGGTTGTCCATTTTATTGGCATATAGTTGCTTGTAGTAATCTCGCATGATCCTCTGTATTTCTGCAGTGTCAGTTGTTACTTATGCTTTCTCATTTCTAATTCTATTGATTTGAGTCTTCTCCCTTTTTTTCTTTTTTTTTTTAAATTTTATTTATTTATTTATTTATTTAATTTATGGCTGTGTTGGGTCTTCGTTTCTGTGTGAGAGCTTTCTCTAGTTGCGGCAAGTGGGGACCACTCTTCATTGCGGTGTGCGGGCCTCTCACTATCGTGGCCTCTCCCGTTGCGGAGCACAGGCTCCAGACGCGCAGGCTCAGCAATTGTGGCTCACGGGCTTAGTCGCTCTGCGGCATGTGGGATCTTCCCAGATCAGGGCTCGAACCCGTGTCCCCTGCATTGGCAGGCAGATTCTCAACCACTGCGCCACCAGGGAAGCCCTCTCCCTTTTTTTCTTGATGAGTCTGGCTAATGGTTTATCAATTTTGTTTTTCTTCTCAAAGAACCAGCTTTTAGTTTTATTGATCTTTGCTACTGTTTCCTTCATTTCTTCTTCATTTATATCTGCTCTGATCTTTATGATTTCTTTCCTTCTGCTAACTTTGGGATTTTTTTGTTCTTTTTTCTCTAATTGCTTTAGGTGTAACATTAGGTTGTTTATTTGAGATTTTTCTTGTTTCTTGAGGTAGGATTGTATTGCTCTAAACTTCCCTCTTACAACTGCTTTTGCTGCATCCCATAGGTTTTGGGTTGTCATGTTTTCACAGTCATTTGTTTCTAGGTATTTTTTGATTTCCTCTTTGATTTCTTCAGTGATCTCTTGGTTATTTAGTAGTGTATTGTTTAGCCTCTGTGTGTTTGTATTTTTTACAGTTTTTTTCCTGTAATTGATATCTAGTCTCATAGCGTTGTGGTCGGAAAAGATACTTGATACGATTTCAGTTTTCTTAAATTTACCAAGGCTTGATATGTGACCCAAGATATGATCTATCCTGGAGAATATTCCATGAGCACTTGAGAAGAAAGTGTATTCTGTTGTTTTTGGATGGAATGTCCTATAAAAGGTCAATTAAGTCCATCTTGTTTAATGTGTCATTTAAAGCTTGTGTTTCCTTATTTATTTTCATTTAGGATGATCTGTCCATTGGTGAAAGTGGGGTGTTAAAGTCCCCTACTATTATTGTGTTACTGACAATTTCCTCTTTTATGGCTGTTTGCATTTGCCTTATTTATTGAGGTGCTCCTATGTTGGGTGCATAAATATTTACAATTGTTATATCTTCTTTTTGGATTGATCCCTTGATCGTTATGTAGTGTCCTTCTTTGTCTGTTGTAATAGTCTTTATTTTAAAGTCTATTTTTTCTGATATGAGAATTGCTACTCCAGCTGTCTTTTGATTTCCATTTGCATGGAATATCTTTTTCCATCCCCTCACTTTCAGTCTGTATGTGCCCCTAGGTCTGAAGTAGGTCTCTTGTAGACAGCATATATACGGGTCTTGTTTCTGTATCCATTCAGCCAGTCTATGTCTTTTGTTTGGAGCATTTAATCCATTTACATTTAAGGTAGTTATCGACATGTATGTTCCTATTACCATTTTCTTAGTTGTTCTGGGTATGTTGTTGTAGGTCCTTTCCGTCTCTTGTGTTTCCTGCCTAGAGAAGTTCATTTAGCATTTGTTGTAAAGCTGGTTTGGTGGTTGTGAATTCTCTTAGCTTTTGCTTGTTTGTAAAGGTTTTAATTTCTCTGTCGAATCTGAATGAGGTCCTTGCCGGGTAGAGTAATCTTGGTTGTAGGTTTTTCCCTTTCATCACTTTAAATAAATTTATTTATTTTTATTTTTGGCTGTGTTGGGTCTTCATTGCTGCACACGGGCTTTCTCTAGTTGCAGCGAGCAGGCATTACTCTTCATTGTGGTGTGTGGGCTTCTCATTGCGGTGGCTTCTCTTGCTGTGGAGCATGGGCTCTAGAGTGCAGGCTCAGTAATTGTCGCTCACGGGCTTAGTTGCTCCACGGCATGTGGGATCTTCCCGGACCAGGGCTTGAACCTGGGTTCCCTGCATTGGCGGGCGGATTCTTAACCACTGTGCCACCAGGGAAGCCCCTTTTCATCACTTTAAATATGTCCTGCCACTCCCTTCTGGCTTGCAGAGTTTCTGCTGAAAGATCAGCTGTTAACCTTATGGGGATTCCCTTGTATGTTATTTGTTGCTTTTCTCTTGTTGCTTTTAATGTTTTTTTCTTTGTATTTAATTTTTGATAGTTTGATTAATATGTGTCTTGGCATGTTTCTCCTTGGATTTATCCTGTATGGGACTCTGCGCTTCCTGGACTTGACTATTTCCTTTCCCGTATTACGGAAATTTTCACTATAATCTCTTCAAATATTTTCTCAGTCCTTTTCTTTTTCTCTTCTTCTTCTGGGACCCCTGTAATTCAAATGTTGGTGAGTTTAATGTTGTCCCAGAGATCTCTGAGACGTAGACTGTCCTCAATTCTTTTGGTTCTTTTTTCTTTATTCTGCTCTGTGATACTTATTTCCACTATTTTATTCTCCAGGTCACTTATCCATTCTTCTGCCTCAGTTATTCTGCTATTGATTCTTTCTAGAGAATTTTTAATTTTATTTATTGTGTTGTTCATCATTGTTTGTTTGCTCTTTAGTTCTTCTGGGTCCTTGTTAAACGTTTCTTGTATTTTCTCCATTCTATTTCCAAGATTTTGGATCATCTTTACTGTCATTACTCTGAATTCTTTTTCAGGTAGCCTGCCTATTTATTTCCTCTTCATTTGGTCTGGTGGGTTTTTACCTTGCTCCTTCATCTGCTGCGTGTTTCTCTGTCTTCTCATTTTGCTTAACTTACTGTGTTTGGGGTCTCCTTTTCTCAGGCTGCAGGTTCGTAGTTCCCGTTGTTTTTGGTGTCTGCCTCCAGTGGGTAAGGTTGGTTCAGTGGGTTGTGTAGGCTTCCTGGTGGAGGGGACTGGTGCCTGTGTTCTGGTGGATGAGGCCGGATCTTGTCTTTCTGGTGGGCAGGTCCACGTCTGGTGGTGTGTTTTGGGGTGTCTGTGAACTTACTATGATTTTAGGCAGCCTCTCTGCTAATGGGTGGGGTTGTGTTCCTGTCTTGCTAGTTGTTTGGCATAGGTTGTCCAGCACTGGAGCTTGCTGGTTGTTGAGTGGAGCTGGGTCTTAGCATTGAGACAGAGATCTCTGGGAGAGCTCTCGCTGATTGATATTATGTGGGGCTGGGAGGTCTCTGGTGGTCCAATGTCCTGAACTCGGCTCTCCCACCTCAGAGGCTCAGGCCTGACACCCGGCCGGAGCACCAAGACCCTGTCAGCCACACAGCTCAGAAGAAAAGGGAGATAAAAAAGAAAGAAAAATAAATGAATAAAATAATACAAAATTATTAAAATAAAAAATATTATTAAAATTAAAAAATTTTTTAAAGTAATAAAAAAAAAGAGAGCAACCAAACCAATAAAGAAGTCCACCAATGATAGCAATCGCTAAAAACTATACTAAGATAAATATAAAAATCAGAAAGTGGTCAGTGCATACAGCAAACCCCAAGTCTACAGTTGCTCCCAAAGTCCACTGCCTCAATTTTGGGATGATTCGTTGTCTGTTCAGGTATTCCACAGATGCAGGGTATCTCAAGTTGATTGTGGGGATTTAATCTGCTGCTCCTGAGGCTGCACAGAGAAATTTCCCTTTCTCTCCTTTGTTCTCACAGCTCCTGGGGTTCAGCTTTGGATTTGGCCCTACTTCTGCATGTAGGGCGCTCTCTGGCATCTGTTCTTTGCCCAGACAGGAGGGGGTTAAAGGAGCGGCTGATGAGGGGGCTCTGGCTCACTCAGGCCAGGGAGAGGGAGGAGTAGGGAATGCAGGGCGAGCCTGCAGTGGCCGAGGCGTGCCGTGTGTTCTCCCGGGGAAGTTGTCCCTGGATCACGGGACCCTGGCAGTGGCGGGCTGCACAGGCCCCTGGGAGGGGAGGTGTGGAGAGTGACCTGGGCTCGCACACAGGATTCTTGGTGGCTGCAGTAGCAGCCTTAGCGTTTCATGCCCATCTCTGGTGTCCACGCTGATAGCCGCGGCTCATGCCCGTCTCTGGAGCTCATTTAGGTGGTGCTCTGAATCCCCTCTTCTCGTACACCCAGAAACAATGGTCTCTTGACTCTTAGGCAGGTCCAGACTTTTTCTCGGACTCCTTCCCGGTTAGCTGTGGCACACTAGCCCCCTTCAGGCTGTGTTCACACAGCCAACCCCAGTCCTCTCCCTGGGATCTGATGCCCCCACCTGCCCTGGCAGGTGAGCAGAGAAGCCTCTCAGGCTTGTGAGTGCTGGTCGGCAGCGATCCTCTGTGCGGGAATCTCTCCACTTTGCCCTCTGCACCCCTGTTGCTGTGCTCTCCTCTGTGGCTCCGAAGCTTCACCGCCCGTCTCCACCAGTGAAGGGGCTTCCTAGTGTGTGGAAACTTTTCCTCCTTCACAGCTCCCTCCCGGAGGTGCAGGTCCCGTCCCTATTCTTTTGTCTCTGTTTTTTCTTTTTTCTTTTGCCCTACCCAAGTACGTGGGGAGTTTCTTGCTTTTGGGGAAGTCTGAGGTCTTCTGCCATCGTTCAGTAGGTGTTCTGTAGGAGTTGTTCCACATGTAGATGTATTTTTGATGTATTTGTGGGAAGGAAGGTGATCTCCATGTTTTACTTCTCTGCCATCTTGAAGGTCCTCCTCTTTCCTACAGATTCTTACTTCTCTATTAGGGAAGACCTTTCAATATTTCCTTTAGTATAGGTTTAGTATTGCTGTATTCTTTTAGTTTTTGCTTGTCTGAGAAATTCTTTATCTCTCCTTCTATTCTAAATGATAACTTTGCTGGGTGGAGTGTTCTAGGTTGCAGATTTTTCCCTGTCAGGATTTTGAATGTATCTTGCCTCTCCCTTCTGGCCTGCAACATTTCTGTAGAGAAATCAGCTGATAGCCTAATGGGGGTTCCCTTGTAATTAACCTTTTGTTTTTCTCTTGTTGCCTTTAGAATCCTCTCTTTATCTTTAACTTTTGCCATTTTTATTATAACACATCTTGGTGTAGGTCTGTTTGGGTTTATCTTGTTTGCCACCCTCTGTGCTTCCTGTATCTGGATATGTTTCCTTCTTAAGGTTTGGGAATTTTTCAGCCATAATTTCTTCAAATAAATTTTCAATCCCCTTTTCTCTTTCTTCTCTTTCTAGGATCCCTGTTATGCATAGATTGGCATGCTTTATATTATCCCATAGGTCTCTTATATTTCCTTCATTTTTTTTTCGTTTGGGTTTCTGTCTGCTCTTCTTACTGGGTGATTTCCATTATTCTATCTTCCAGATCACTTATTTGTTCTTCTGCATTATTCATTCTGCTATTCATAGCCTTTAGTTCAGCTTTCATCTCTTCTAATGAATTCTCTAATTTTTCTTGTCTTCTCCTTATAGTTTTTAGTTCCTTTTTATAGTAATCTGCATTTCTGTCAATAGCCTTTCTTAGTTCCTTCAGTATTTTCATTATCTCTTTTTTGAACTTGGTGTCTATTAGACTGAAGAGGTCTGTTGCATTGTTTGTTCTTTCAGGGGAATTCTCTCGATCTTTTAATTGGAAGTAGTTCTTCTGCTTCTTCACTTTAGTCATATTTCTTTTGCTGTATGAGTTTAGGAGAAACAATTATTTACTGTTGTCTTGGAGGGCTATTTTTATGTGGTATCGTCCCTGTGTAGCCTGTGTGGGTTTAATAATTTGGGGTGCGAGGGCTGTTTTTATGGATGGATGCCTGCCACCTCTTTCCTCAGTGTATGCCAGCCATTATCCCCTTGATAGGAGGTGTGATTGGTGGTGTGACCAGAGCCTGCACTGGATATTGAGCGGGGCCTCCTCTTTGCTCTCTGGTTGTCACTGTCCTGTCAGGGGCAGGGTCTGCTCCCTAGCTGTTGGAGTGGAAGCCCCCAGATCTGTTTCTGAGCTGCATTTCTGATCTGCAGTGTGAGGTAGGTGTGATTGGAGGGCTCCCACTGGGAGCGGAGCCACCGAGTATTCCTCCGCTGGAGCTGTTCATCTGTGAGTACCCTCTGCTGTGTCACCTTTCACCCATTGTGCGAGCTCACAGAGTACAGTGTTTTTGGCGTAGCCCCCGGCCCCACCTCAACCGTGGGTACACCAGCCGCAGGCCCTGGTATCTGTCTGGCGTTGTTTTCGCATGGCCAGCAGCACAGATCCGCTGAAGTCAGGTCCCAGGACTGCAGTAGGTGTGCACCTGGACCTGCTGTGGGAGCTGTGGAGGCAGCTCAGACCCTGGCTGAGCCCAGCCCCCACGTATACTGGCCCACAACGCCCACAGCTGCTAAAGCCAGACCCATCCCAGCCGCGGGAGCACCTGTGGTCCGTTTGGTTCTTCCACAGGCACTGAATTTACAAAGTTGGCAGCAGAGGTCTAAATCCGTGGTTCACACAGCTGCTGGGAGAGATTTCAGCTCTGCTCGTGAGTCGCACAGCCCCTGGGGCTCAGCTGTGGTTTCAGCCACACCTCTGCATGTGGGCCACCCACTGGCGTTGCTCCTGGGGATGCCGAGGTGGCCGGGCCACACAAGCCTGTCCAGGCGGGAGGGGGCTAGGGTGGCAGCTGTGGCTCGCAAGCCTGCCCAGGCAGTGGCCAGTGCCTGGGGAAGGAGGCCGCAGTGGCAGCCCCACCCCTCCCTTCGCACACCACTTAACATTGGTGCTTTGGTTCTGTGAAGGCCCAGGCTTCTTCTGAGAACGCTACTACTTGGGGCGCTCCCCGCTCCAGCCCCTTCAGGCTGTCTCCATGCAGCCAGCAGCAGTCCTCTCCCCGGGTCTGTTCTCTAAACCCCGCATTCCAGCACCCTCCCCCCACCCCCATACCAGCAGAGGAGCTTCTCATGCTGAGCCTCCCAGGGTGGTGGCACAGACCTTCCCTGTAGGTCTCTCTCTGTCCTGCCTGCCACAAACTGGTTGTTGCGCTCTCTGAGCCTCTGAAGCTCCTTTTCTGTCCCAGCTAATCTCCCTGCTGGTGATGGGACTTTCCAGGGTATGGGAACTTCTCTCCTTCAGTTCCTTCCCAAGGGTGTGGGTTCCATACCACTTCCTCTTTTTTTTATTTTTTATTTTTTTATTTTTCTTAACTTTTCATTTATTTACTTATAAAATTAATTTTATTTATTTATTTTGGCTGCATTGGGTCTTCGTTGCTGCGCGCGGGCTTTCTCTAGTTGCGGTGAGCAGGGGCTACTCTTTGTTGCGTTGTGCAGGCTTCTCATTGTGGTGGCTTCTCTTCATACAGAGCACAGGCTCTAGGGCACATGGGCTTCAGTAGTTGTGGCACATGGGCTCAGTAGTTGTGGCTCACAGGCTCTAGAGCGCAGGCTCAGTAGTTGTGGCTCACAGGCTTAGTTGCTCCATGGCATGTGGCATCTTCCCGGACTAGGGATCAAACCCGTGTCCCCTGCATTGGCAGGCAGATTCTTAACCACTGCACCACCAAGGAAGTCCCTGTAGATGTGTTCTTGGTATATTTGTGGGAAGAGGTGAGTTCCATGTCCTGCTACTCCACCACCTTGATTCTTCCCTCTCTTATTTTCTTTTTTTTTTTTAACATCTTTATTGGAGTATAATTGCTTTACAATGGTGTGTTAGTTTCTGCTGTATAACAAAGTGAATCAGCCATACATATACATATATCCCCATATCTCCTCCCTCTTGCATCTCCCTCCCTCCCACCCTCCCTATCCCACCCCTCTAGGTGGTCACAAAGCACCGAGCTGATCTCCCTGTGCTATGTGGCTGCTTCCCACTAGCTATCTGTTTTTCATTTGGTAGTGTATATATGTCCATGCCACTCTCTCACTTTGTCCCAGTTTACCCTTCCCCCTCCCCATGTCCTCAAGTCAGTTCTCTACATCTGCGTCTTTATTCCTGTCCTGCCCCTAGGTTCTTCATAACCTTTTTTTTTTCTTAAGGTTCCATATATATGTGTTAGCATACAGTGTTTGTTTTTCTCTTTCTGACGTACTTCACTCTGTATGACAGACTCTAGGTCCATCCACCTCACTACAAATAACTCAGTTTAGTTTCTTTTTATGGCTGAGTAATATTGCATTGTATATATGTGCCACATCTTCTCCCTCTCTTATTTTCTTTCTAGCAGATGATCAAGCATGTTCATGACTTGCTTCATTTAATCCTCAGAATAACAAAGAAGAATAGGCAGAAAAACTATATATAAATATAATTTTTTAACTAATAAGAAAACTGAACCCTAACATAATTCAGATTCCTTCTCCAAATCACATTGATACTGTGTGGCAGAGCTGGGACTCAAATCTAATTTTTCTTGCTTAGTAGTCCTGAGAGCTAGCTCTTGTCCAGTACATAGTGCTGCCTTCCTCTTGTCATTTGCCAGGTTCTGTCAGTCTTTACAGTATCTCTTGCATCTGTTTCTTTCTATGTCGCCTATGGTCATCTTACCTTATACCTGCGTTAACTCTTGCCTGATCTAAATTCTCTCCCTGTTTTCGGCTCCCTGCTCTCCCATTTATGTGGTATGTAGCTACAGAGTAATTTTCCTGTCATGCGACTCCTCTTGCTCAAAAACTGTCACTTCATTGCTTAGAGTGAAGTCCTTCTAGATTCCTCAGTTACTTGTTACCTGAAGTCTTCAGCCAGAATTCATCTCTCCTCTAAGGAAGTAGGGGAAAAAAAGAATCCAATATAGATGTGTTTTTTGTTTGGCCTAAACATTGCTTTTTTAAAATATGAGCCACCATTTTTAAGATCAGGAGATTTTGTTGAAAAGATCAGACTCCTGAAAAGTGGAAAATCTGGCAAGACTAGGCCTGCATTCTTGTGTGGCAAAAAATAGGCTGTTGTTGAGGAAATAGCTGCCTGCTTTAGACAAGGCAGCCTTTTTCTACTTCACCCATCAGTCCCTATTGTCTTCTTGACACTGAGGCCATCGTTTAGAACCATTCACCATCACACTTGTGCTGTAATTTTCTTATAGTGGAGAAATATTTTTCTCGAGCTTGGGTCTCTTATCAAATATTAGAAAATAAGACTCAGAGCTATGTGTTACAAGAAAAATGAGGGCATGCTTCTTTAGAATATTCCTACTTACTAAAGTGCAAGCAAAGCATGTCTGTGTCAAAAGAATAGAACTTTTCTTATCCTGGCTTACTTCATTCATTGCCACATTGGTACCTATTGAGTATTGAATTTCCCACCTTTGATTTAGAACATCTTGAATTACTTTCCGAAGAATATATACATAAAAGGTAGCAGAGCCAGGATTCAACTCCAAAGCCCATATTCTTTTTGCTATGTCGTTCAGTATCTGAGTTCTTGTAGCTTTGTGTATTTCTGCCATAATGCTTAACCAAAACTACTCAGAACATACATGTGTTTTGCAACATGGTAGCAATTTAGTAAATAGAGTATGTTAAATGATTCTCTCTAGAACTAAAGGCAATAAATAAATGGTTTGTCGTGTTTGAGATGTCTTATACATGTCTTTTTTTTTCCCCTCCATCTTTTTGAGATACGGACATTTCCCAAAGGGCTATGTTTCTCATTTCTTCAGATCTCTAGTGATGAATTAGAGTAAAAATCAACTTTTGATTTTCTACGTTTAAATTTAGATTTAATGTTTGGTAGTGCAAGCTGGCATAGCCCTTTTTGAGTAGGAGTATCCAAGAATGGCCCAAATTCTCTTGCTTGGAATTTCAAGTAGTTGAAGCTGTTTGGAGGTTAAATCTTTTTGATATAGTATCATTCTTCTGGGTATTTTTTGGGTATAGTATCCAAAGGGGTTTTGCTGATTTTAGGACAGAGAGATTGGATATTATCTGATATTGGGGGGAGTGTGTTGCCAGGGTATTGTATTAATCCCTGATCTCAGGTGTAAACTTTTCTAGTGTTTGAACTAGATGAAGATTGATTTTTAGCTAGTGTTTCAAAAAAGATTTATGTAGGCTAAAAAATATGTTCTGTAAGTGTTTGTGGCCCTTTTCTTATGTTATGTTGCATAGTCATCTTCGCTTCAGCTGTAGCCTTTACTGTATCTTACGTGTGGCTCAGTCCC
The DNA here is from genome assembly GCF_028023285.1 of Balaenoptera ricei. Classification (NCBI taxonomy): domain Eukaryota; kingdom Metazoa; phylum Chordata; class Mammalia; order Artiodactyla; family Balaenopteridae; genus Balaenoptera; species Balaenoptera ricei. The sequence continues at coordinate 15,064,971 of NC_082658.1, read as the reverse complement.
TTGAAAAATAGAGTGTTGATGTGTAATATTTCTTTTTAAAATAATTCTTCTTTATCAGGAACTTTTGATTAGATAGAACATCTGACTATGCCAGGTTATATATAGTGGCATTTTATTACATCAAAGGAGTCAGAAAAACTCATGTTGCTTTGTAACAAGAAACAGTTATGCAGGATGTGTTTTAACCTTGGGGAAAATTACTTAATTCTTCTGACCTTGATTTTCACATGTATAAAACAAAGAATTAATTTAGATCAGTAATTATCAATTTGCTATGTCTAAGAATTGCCTATGGAAAATGGAAAAACTACATGAATTTAAGTCCACCCCAAAGGGTTCTGATGTAGTAGGTTTATTTAGATTAAGGTTTTTCAACCTTAGGATTATTGACATTTAGGGCTGGATAATTCTATGTTTTGTGGGCTGTCCTGTGCATTGTAGGATGTTTAGCAGCATCTATGGCCTTTACTCACTACGTGTTAGTAACAATCCCCCACCCCAAGTTATGACAACCAGAAATGTCTCCTGACATTGCCAGATGTCCATGGGGGACAAAATCACCCCAGGCTGAGAACCACCTTCCCAGAGCAAGATCTAGAAATCTGCACTTTTTACTAGCCCCATTGGTAATTATATCATTAACTCTTAAAAGTGATCAATCAAGAATTTTTGCTAATTTTTCCATGCATGGTATATTTGCAGATAAAAATTAAACAATCCATGTACAGTCAAGTTTTTAGAACATTTGGGTATTTCTCTTTAAAAAATAATTGTCAAACAATTTGATTGCATCAGAATGCAATTGTTAAAATGCATAGCTAAAACTGTGGTGGTGCTTGTTTGAATCTAAAAATTCTTTATGAAGAAATTTCCCTTTCAGTGTTTTTAGTTGGTGATTCCTTGCGGTCTTTTGTTTCATTAGGATCAAGCGGCTAGAGACATGAAGAGGCTTGAAGAAAAGGACAAGGAAAGAAAAAACGTAAAGTAAGTTGTTTTCTTCTCCCTCAAAAAAGTTACATAAAAATTGCTACAGTATTGCAAAGCCTATACCCCCAAAGTTTATAGAGAAAGATTAAAATGCACAAATGACTTAAAGTTATTCCTGTATCTTGAATAATATTTCTTGTAGTAATTAAAAAGCATTCTTTTTAGTATTCAACTATAAATAGTTTTTAGTAAACACAAGAATGAGTGACAGAGAGAATCAAGAGAGCATCAATACTAAAGTTTGGGTTCATTTTTCAGTCTTGTCCCATAACTGATATAAAATAGGCTTATGCCTATGTGACTGATTTTAAGAAGTAATGGTGATTGTATACAAAAAACTATGTATATTTTTAATAAATAATAAAACCTAATTTATTTAAGGGATGACATGCTTTAGCCACTAGTCAGAACTTGAAATACTTTATTTTCTAGGAAGGAGAATTCTCCTTGTCCCCTTGCTGAATATGCTCTTCTTAAGGCTTTTTTACCAAGCACAGGGAAGCATGGTTGGACTTTTACCTCTACTTGGCAGTCAGTGCTCAGGCCCTCCCCCAGGTTCCTGTGCCGTATGGAGGTTCAGCCCTCTCTTTGGCGCTTACTGTGTGCTGCATCCTCTTCCGGCTGCCCTTCACTGGCGGTGCTGCTTGCCTTAGGGATAGCAAGTGCTCTAGGTTAGGCAGAAAGTCTGATTAAAAAGAGATGCTTGTGGGAACTAAGCAACCATACTGTCCACAGCTCCTGAGAGATGCAAGTGGCGATGGTCCACTTCTCCATGTGAACTGTTTGGGAGTTTTAGTCCCAAATTTTAAAAAGAGTTGATGTAGTTTTTCTCTCTGTCCCCAAGGATTTTGGCTGAATGCAGTTACTCCAGGGCTAGAAACTCTGGGGCACATTAAGAAAGTTGTGACAATCTTTTTAGTATATACCAAATGCAGGGGTTTTTTTTTAATGTAAAATGCTTTATATTAAACACTGTACTGTGTTTGTTGTATGGGGTTGACAAGGCTAGGGTCCTTGGGTATCTCTCTTCAAAAGTTTTTACTCCCTATGTTCTTGTTAGTATTTGATGTTTCTAGGGGTACCATATCATCCCATTCAAAAGAAAAGCAAACTGTGGCTTATAGAGTGAAACCAGACGTATATGATGGATGGATAGTTTACAGTGTGCTTATTGCTGCTTTGTTATTGTTAGTGTTGAGAGTTCCTGTGCTGTATGGAATTCAACACTAATGTGCTATAAGTATGGAGCTGGGTATGTGGAACATTTGCAGGGAAGTTTGTTTCTCCGCTTGTTTTTCCAGGGGTATTCGAGATGACATTGAAGAGGAAGATGACCAAGTGAGTTCCTATGCAGTATTTCTTTTACTTTTACCCCACAAAGTCTGTACTGGGGACAAGCTAGAGCTTGCCTTCACTGAAATGGCCATTCCTGACGTTCAGCAGGAAATGTCATTTGACTTGCTGCTTTTCTGCGTGTGTGACCAGTTGGTAATATAAAGATTCATGTGACTTTCCCCCATGTTGAAGATGGAACTTTTGATCAACTATGATATCAAAAGCAAATATGAGCTTTATTCAGCTTGATTTTTTTTAATCCAAAATTAATGTTTGTTCTGATAAATCAAGGAGTAGAGTAGAGTGGGATCTATGGATGGACTCTAGCAACATCTAACCTCTACCTGTTTCTAAGAGTTCTGTTTGTGATTCTTGTGTTTCAAGATGGAACATTAATTAAATGACTGTCCTTTAGTATTTTTTTTGTTAGTATTTTTTTTTTCCCATTCAGTTGTGGGATGGTGAGAAGGGAACCAGAGTGAGCCTTTCCCAGGTTTGTGACCCTTCTAATCAGTGTCACCTTCCAAACTTGGATTGGTAAAGCCACAGCATGTGTTCCACAGCTCTGGGCAGGGTAGGTAGACACCCCACCCGAGGAAGGCTGTGGAACAGACAGATATATAAGTCTTCTTTTAAGCAAGCTAAATCATTTTATGGTAGTAACCGTCTCATTCATTTCCTCTGATTGTCCCTCTGAATACTGCTATTGTTAAAGGAATCATTGTTAGTAAGAGTCTTGGTAGGTATTTAAACTGTGCAGTTATCTGTACACTGTGTGCGCTAATTACAGGAGCAGAAATGTTCTCATTTATACTTGGGGATGATTATGTTCTTGTGCTTTCCTGCAGGAAGCTTATTTTCGGTACATGGCAGAGAATCCAACTGCTGGTGTGGTTCAAGAGGAGGAGGAGGATAATTTGGAGTACGATAGTGATGGAAATCCAATTGCACCTTCCAAAAAAATCATTGATCCTCTTCCTCCCATTGATCATTCAGAGGTATGGTGTTTCTTGCTGAATTTGACTCTTCTTTCAAGCTGATACCGTTTTCTTTAGCTTTAATATTTAGGTTTTCCCAATATCCTGATTCGTACTCCTTATTATATCATGAGACTGTTTCTTTGGGCTCTTGTCATCTTTACCAAATGGTTGAGTCAGAAGGTGACTGAGTGGTTGAGACTTTGTAGCCTGTACTATTGAAGGTACAGCTGAGTCACTTGCTCACGTTCAGTTTTTTTCAAGCAATTGTACTTGTTTTCTACACCATCACTTACCATCTTCATTTCACAGTGGGTCTGTGGGCCTGCATTTGCTTTCTTGCTTGCTTGCTTGCTTTATTTATTTATTTATTCATTATTTTTTAATAAATTTATTTATTTTATTTATTTTTGGCTGTGTTGGGTCTTCGTTGCTGCGTGCGGGCTTTCTCTAGTTGTGGAGAGCGGGGGCTACTCTTCGTTGTGGTGCATGGGCTTCTCATTACTGTAGCTTCTCTTGTTGTGGAGCATGGGCTCTAGGCGTGCGGGCTTCAGTAGTTGTGGCACACGGGCTCAGTAGTTGTGGCTCACGAGCTCTAGAGCACAGGCTCAATAGTTGTGGCGCACGGGCTTAGTTACTCATCGGCATGTGGGATCTTCCCAGACCAGGGCTCGAACCCATGTCCCCTGCATTGGCAGGCGGATTCTCAACCACTGCGCCACCAGGGAAGCCCCTGCATTTGCTTTTTAATTGCTGTAAATCTTTACTATTTCTCCCAGATCTGGGGCAGATGAGAGGCTGTTCCTTCAAAGTGGAACCAGGAATTACATGGTCCTTAAATCAGGAAAAGGAAATGAGGATATCAGTGTACTCACTTGGTGGGGGTGGGGATCAGTATTTCATCCAGGTTAAATATCAGACTAGACCTTGCATACAGTGATTCTAGATCTAGAGCAGTGGTTCTCAAAGTGTGGTCCAAGGAGTCCTAGAAGGATCTTTTCACAGAGTCTACAAAGTCAAAAGAATTTTCATAGTAATGCTGAGATCATTTACCTTTTTCACTGTGTCAGCATTTGCACCAATGCCTAAAAGCAGTGCTGACGCATTAACATGAATCAGGACAGTAGCACCAGCTGCTTCTCCCTGCCAGACCATCACAGTCACACACCGCTTCCCCCCCAGAAAACCAAAACAAATACAAACCAGTTTCACTTAAGACTATCCTTGATGAAACAGTAAAAATTATTTATTAGATCTTGACCTTTATGTTAACGTGTCTTTTTATTCCGTGTGACAAAATGGGAAGGGCAAATCATTTCTATTGCATGCCAAAATGCGACAGTTGTCTCAAGGAAAGGCACTTAGGTGTTCGAGTTGTGAGCTAAGCTAGCTGCTTTTTTTCATGGAACACCATTCTCACTTGAGAAAATGAATGACACTTCAAGGAAAGCAAAAGTGTCTATTGCCAGTGATAGAAAATCAAGCTTTCAAGCAAAAATTAGAATTTGGGAAACTTATATTCACCACGGTGAGCTTGATAGCTTTCTAATACTTAAAGTCTGTTGATAATCAACCATGATATATGTAGTTTTTTAATTATATAATGAAATGTTTTGGATGATCTGCAGACCATCTCAGTGAACCATTGTTTTCAAATGGCCAATACACGATATTACAAGATCATGCATGAGTAAAGGCTCCATTCAAAGTGCGTGATAGACTGATGAATTATAATGTAACAGAATGTAAAAGTTCGTTGATACAGTTTCAGATTACACAATGAAAATAACCTTTAAGAAACGTCCACTTGTCAAGGTTTAGTGTAGTATTGAAGAGTTAAAGTCCACAAGCATCTGAAAAGATTAATAAATACTTCTTTCCCTTTTCCAACTACGTATCTTTGTGGGGCCAGATTTTCTTCCTTGGCTTTAATCAAAACAACATTGCAACAATTTGAATGCAGTAGGAAATATTTTCTTAGACATTAGAAAGATTTGCAAAAATGTAAAGGAATGTTATAAGAAAAGTTATTTTTATTAAAGCATTTATGTTAAAGTGTGATGGGTTTGTTGTGGGGTTTTTTTAACATCTTAATTGGAGTATAATTGCTTTACAGTGTTGTGTTAGTTTCTGCTGTATAACAAGGTGAATCAGCTATATGCATACGTATATCCCCATATCCCCTCCCTCTTGCGTCTCCCTCCCGCCCTCCTTATCCCACCCCTCTAGGTGGTCGCAGAGCACCGAGCTGATCTCCCTGTGCTATGCGGCTGCTTCCCCTAGCTATCAATTTTACATTTGGTAGTGTATATATGTCAGTGATACTCTCTCACTTCGTCCCAGCTTTCCCTTCCCCCTCGCCTTGTCCTCAAGTCCATTCTCTATGTCTGTGTCTTTATTCCTGTCCTGCCCCTAGGTTCATTAGAACCATTTCGTTTTTTAGATTCCATATGTGTTAGCATATGGTATTTATTTTTCTCTTTCTGACTTACTTCACTCTGTATGACAGACTCTAGGTCCATGCACCTCACTACAAATAACTCAGTTTCTTTTCTTTTTATGGCTGAGTAATATTCCATTGTATACATGTGCCACATCTTCTTTATCCATTCATCTGTCGATGGACACTTAGGTTGCTTCCACGTCCTGGCTATTGTAAATAGAGCTGCAGTGAACATTGTGGTACATGACTCTTTTTGAATTATGGTTTTCTCAGGGTATACTGGGATTGCTGGGTTGTATGGTAGTTCTATTTTTAGTTTTTTAAGGAACCTCCATACTGTTCTCCATAGTGGCTGTATCAATTTACATTCCCACCAACAGTGCAAGAGGGTTCCCTTTATCTCGACACCCTCTCCAGCATTTATTGTTTGTAGATTTTTTGATGGTGGCCATTCTGACCAGTGTGAGGAGATACCTCATTGTAGTTTTTCTTTTTTTTTTTTAAATAGTGTCTTTTTAAAATTAATTAATTAATTAATTTATTTATGGCTGTGTTGGGTCTTCATTTCTGTGTGAGGGCTTTCTCTAGTTGCGGCAAGCGGGAGCCACTCTTCATCGCGGTGCGCAGGCCTGTCACTATCGCGGCCTCTCTTTTTGCGGAGCACAGGCTCCAGACGCACAGGCTCCGTAATTGTGGCTCATGGGCCTAGTTGCTTCGCGGCCTGTGGGATCTTCCCAGACCAGGGCTCGAACCTGTGTCCCCTGCATTGGCAGGCAGATTCTCAACCACTGCACCACCAGGGAAGCCCCTCATTGTAGTTTTGATTTGCATTTCTCTAATGATTAGTGATACTGAGCATCTTTTCATGTGTTTGTTAGCAATCTGTATATCTTCTTTGGAGAAATGTCTGTTTAGGTCTTCTGCCCATTTTTGGATTGGGTTGTTTGTTTTTTTGATATTGAGCTGCTTGTATATTTTGGAGATTAATCCTTTGTTAGTTGCTTCGTTTGCAAATATTTTCTCCCATTCTGCGAGTTGTCTTTTCATCTTTTTTTAATAACTTTATTTATTTATTATTTTTGGCTGTGTTGGGTCTTCTTTGCTGCGCGCAGGCTTTCTCTAGTTGCGGCCAGCGGGGGTTACTCTTCATTGCTGTGTGCGGGCTTCTCATTGCAGTGGCTTCTCTTGTTGCGGAGCACGGGCTCTAGGCGCGCGGGCTTCAGTAGTTGTGGCTCATGGGCTTCAGTAGTTGTGGCTTGCAGGCTCTAGAGCACAGGCTCAGTAGTTGTGGCGCATGGTCTTAGTTGCTCTGCGGTATGTGGGAATCTTCCCTGACCAAGGCTCGAACCCGTGTCCCCTGCATTGGCAGGCGGATTCTTAGCCACTGTGCCACCAGGGAAGTCCCTTTTCATCTTTATGGTTTCCTTTGCTGTGCAAAAGCCTTTAAGTTTCATTAGGTCCCTTTTGTTTTTATTTCCCTTTCTCTAAGAGGTGGGTCAAAAAAGGATCTTGCTGTGATTTATGTCATAGAGTGTTCTCCCTGTGTTTTCCTTTAAAAGTTTTATAGTGTCTGCCCGTACATTTAAGTCTTTAATCCATTTTGAGTTAATTTTTGTGTATGGTGTTAAGAAGTGTTCTGATTTCATTCTTTTACATGTAGCTGTCCAGTTTTCCCTGCACCAGTTATTGAAGAGGCTGTCTTTTCTACATTGTATCCTCTTTCCTCCTTTATCAAAGATAAGGTGACCATATGTGCGTGGGTTTATCTCTGGGCTTTCTGTCCTGTTCCATTGATTGATATTTCTGTTTTTGTGCCAGTACCATACTGTCTTGATTACTGTAGGTTTGTAGTGTAGTCTGAAGTCAGCCTGATTCCTCCAGCTCCGTTTTTCTTTCTCCAGATTGTTTTGGCTACTCGGGGTCTTTTGTGTTCCCATACAAATTGTGCAATTTTTTGTTCTAATTCTGTGAAAAATGCCATTGGTAGTTTGATAGGGATTGCATTGAATCTGTAGATTGCTTTGGGTAGTATAGTCGTTTTCACAATGTTGATTCTTCCAATCCAGGAACATAGTATATCTCTCCATCTGTTTGTGTCATCTTTAATTTCTTTCATCAGTGTTTTAATAGTTTTCTGCCTACAGGTGTTTTGTCTCCTTAGGTAGGTTTATTCCTTGGTATTTTATTCTTTTTGTTGCAGTGGTAAATGGGAGTGTTTCCTTAATTTCTCTTTCAGAGTTTTCATCGTTAGTGTATAGGAATGCAAGAGATTTTTGTGCATTAATTTTGTATCCTGCTACTCTACCAAATTCATTGATTAGCTGTAGTAGTTTTCTGGTAGCATTTTTAGGATTCTCTATGTATAGTATCATGTCATCTGCAAACAGTGGCAGTTTTACTTCTTTTCCAATTTGGATTCCTTTTATTTCTTTTTCTTCTCTGATTGCTGTGACTAAAACTTCCAAAACTATGTTGAATAATAGTGGTGAGTGTGGGCAACCTTGTCTTGTTCCTGATCTTAGAGGAAATGGTTTCTGTTTTTCACCTTTGAGAACGATGTTGCCTGTGGGTTTGTCATATATGGCCTTTATTATGTTGAGGTAGGTTCCCGGGTTTGTTGTTACTTTATCATGAGTTATAAATTTAAAATTTGTCTGTTTTAAGTTTAATACAGTAAATATCAGTAGATTTAACCTACATAAACAAAAGCTCATTGTGTTTCTGTTAAGTGTAAAGGGTACCTGAGACTAAAAAGTTTGAGAACTACTGGTCTAGACTGGAGTATGGGTTATATTCAGCTTTTTAAATGTTTCCTTTTGCACAGCTGTTACCGCATAAGGAGTTGGCATTTTACATGTGGCAAGTTGAACTAAATATCTGAAACTGATCTAGGAGGATGCATACATGATAAAGAGTGAAAATCTAATAAGGAAAAAAGCTCAAGTCTTTGAAATATTCATTTAATAAAATATTTGAGATATTTGACAAAGTGCTCAAACTTCATTACCCTGCCTGGGGTATCCCACAGTTGTCCTAATATAATGGGAAGTCTGCCGGGAGAGACCAGATATGAAAAAAGGATACCCCTTTCTTCACATTCTTCTTCTTTTTTTTTTCCCCTCTTCTGGGTTAAAAAAAAAAATTGTGTGTAAAAAATTTACATATTTGTAAATTTTTGTGAACAAAGACAAAAATTCTTGCCCTCATGGACCTTCTGTTCTGGTAAGAGAAGAGAACTGAAGAAAAGGGCTTAGTGCAGCATTGTGGGAAGCATAACAAAAGGTCCTGTTAATAATGCTAAAGGAAAACTTAATTCTTTCTTTTTGTTGATAGTACCATAGAAAGATAATTAACTTTAGGCTGTATCTAGAGTTATGAAATTTTTGACCACCTGTGAAAGGCTTAAGTTCTCCTTAAAAAATAAGTTTATTGTAGACATATGTCAGAAAGAGAATCATTTAGCCAGATTCATATGTGGTAATATGCTAGTGTTTTGTACTCTTAGTACAGTAAGCTATGAAAGATTAGCAGAAATGACTTCTTTCCTCTTTGGAATTGGAAATACTTGGCCATACATTTCTTAAAAGTTATGTAAACAGTTCCATGTTTTTAAAAAGAATGGAACTCCCTCTAAAGGTAGAGCTCTCCCCAAAGGAGATATTAGAAATGTTTTTAAATGCCTAGATCTAGGTGAACAGCTTACTGCAAAACATATTTAAATGTTATATGGTGGAATATCTGAGTCCTTTCGGCATTAGAGATTCCCTAGTCTGCATCAAGGCTGTTCAAACCTGAGGTGTTCTAAGAGTCTCTTTAGGAAGTAGGTTGGTGTTTATATTGAAAACAGGAATAAGAAAAAGTACTGGCTGTACTTTCGGGATTTGTGTCATGAATAAGTGAATTCCTTTGTTCTCTCTAGCTGGTTATGGCTTTACTTGTATAATATTTGTGAAAGGTTATTTTGCATTAAAATCAAACTTACAGGATTGACTCTTGAATTCTAGACTAACTTTGAATAATTGGACCTGCAGATTGACTATCCACCATTTGAAAAAAATTTTTACAATGAACATGAAGAGATAACCAACCTCACCCCACAGCAGCTAATAGATCTCCGGCATAAGCTCAATCTTCGGGTAAGTCAGCCATTAAGGCAAATATTCATATTAATGTTAATTAGTGCAGGGTTAGTATTACTGCTTATCCAAACTGAAATAATCTTGAATTTCTTTTCTAATAGTCCCTGAACTATCTTTGATAAAGTAATAATTAGATCCCTTGGGCTCTTGTGTCTTGATTTTGTTGTTTTAGTCTTATAACTGTTTTAGGATAGGATTATTCTTTCTTTCATGTGATACACATGAATGCTGTGTGTATGTGTTCAGTCAACTTTGTGTGTTGTGTTGGAACAATAGGTCATGTGACCTTAAAACTAATCAAGTATTTCTGCAGTGAGAACAGTATGCTAAGAATTGCATTGGGTGGGCTAGAGATGAAGGCAAGGGGTCCCCATCTTCAGGAAGAGGAGACAAGATTAATAGATGTGGACAATATTGGAAGTTTTAGACTATTTCAAAATTAAGATACACTTGCTTCTCAAACTATATACAGCATGCATTTTTAATTAGAAGAAGAAATTAACAACTTTAAAAATATGCATGTAGTAATATCAGAATAATAGTTTAAATTGTCCACTAAAAAGCTTTGGGTTGCACACTGACCACATTGTTTAGGGTGCTGCTAGATGTTAAGTGAAACACACAGATAATACAGTGATATATGCTCTTGTGTGGACAGCTTTCTGGCCTTACCAGTTGCTACGTGATGTTTGAACTTGTGTTTTCTGAGGGGTAGGTGGGTGGGTGTGTGTGTGTGTACGTACTTGTCTGTTTTCCAAGAAGTACCCCTTCAAAAAAACTTTTAAGTGAAATCTTGATTGGAAATATCAGCATCACCTGAGAAGCCTTGATGGCGGTGGAGCCCAGTTCTTCACCTGGGTGCAGTTCAGACAACGTTTGGCAGCGTCTGGATCATCACTAAGCGGGATGTTAGCTCTTCAGGCATCACTGAAATTGGAGACAGTAGACAATATCTTTGTAACTAGTGGGTATAGATGTGTCTGAATTTGGAGCTCATTTGCACTCTTTATTTCAAGAGTGAATTTTATTTTTTCTACCACCTGGTTAATAGTTATGCAAATGGAAAAAATATATTAATGGCTTTTTCCAATTTACTGAACATCTTTTTATTTCTTATGAGAAAATTAATTTTGATTTAAGAGATTTCTAGGCCCTTAATCATTTAAAACGATATGACCATTATCTCAGGAATATTTATCTTGGAGTTTTTTATATGAGGCTTTAGACCTGTTATTATTTGAATTTTACCTTTTCAAACAGTATAGGCTATTAGCTACAGCCTTATATTTTCACTTCTTCATACTCCAACTAAATGCTAGGTAGATACAGGCAAATATTGTTGAACTTCTAATGCTGTTTATTTTGAAGTACAAGTCATTCCTGCAAGTTGTCTTTATCTCTAGGTTTCTGGTGCTGCACCTCCTAGACCAGGAAGTAGTTTTGCTCATTTTGGGTTTGATGAACAACTTATGCACCAGATTCGGAAATCTGAGTACACACAGCCCACTCCAATACAGTGCCAGGTAAGTAAAACATAATGAAAGAAAAATGAAGTAGAATGACATTGTGACTTTTTTTTTTTTTTTTAACAAACAAGTCAAAGCAATGAAAGTGTTTAGTATAGAACTGTATTGACATGGATAGAATTTTTGAAACGTTTAAAAATTAAAGAGCAAAAGTGAATTTTTTTTACCACTCTTAAGAAGTTGCTGGTTGTTCTCAGTCTTCTGAGGTGGACTGCATTCTGTCTGTGGAATGTGTGTCTTTCTAAATAAACTGCTTTCACTTTACTGTGGCTGGCTCTTGAATTCTTTCCTGTGCAAAGCCAAGGACCCTCACTTGGCAGCCTGTCCTAGGAACTTGCCTGAGACCTAGGACATGAGTTGGTGTTCTCCCCCTCCGCACTTTTCCTTTGATTATAAAAATGTAGTCTGCTTAGTTCTTGGGGCAGAGCCCTCTTGCCTGCCCACTTGTGTTTTTCACAAGCATCCTATATTAATAAATCTACTTACCTGTTTTTAAAAAAAGTTGCTAAGGGGCTGGGAAATGTTCTTTTGTGTCTGATAAATGTCTTGAAAATATGATCTGAAGAAAACAGTTCATTAGGCCTAGACTGAACAAAATAAAATTTGTGCATGGAGAAGTTTAGCGCTGTCAATTACAAGGATTCCTTTGTCCATGGCCTGAAAATTCTCATTTATAACTGAAAGTAATAGCTTATGTTTCTCATTTATATATGGATTTTATTCATTTCTACGCAGTTCAGTATGTGGATGAGACAGTCTCTACCTTCACAAGGGGGACAAATTTTTAAAAATTTTAACAATGGTAATATTTCCTACAGATCAAGAAGTTTATGGGAATTCCAGGTATTTCTTGTTATTCCATAGCCAGTATGCATAGCCCAGGACATTTTTGTTTCATTGGAAATAAATGTCATTAATAGTCATTTACCCTTCCACAGAATTTCTTTCAGCACATCTTTAAAATTGAAAGTTTAGAGTGGATATTTTTTTTTTCTTTTTCTCTAGGGTGTACCTGTGGCATTAAGTGGTAGAGACATGATTGGTATTGCCAAAACAGGCAGTGGGAAAACTGCGGCCTTTATCTGGCCCATGTTGATTCATATAATGGACCAGAAAGAATTGGAACCAGGTGATGGACCAATTGCAGTGATTGTGTGTCCTACTAGGGAGCTTTGTCAGCAGGTATGTGCTTTGTGTAGAATGCCCCCCTCTATATGTGAACTGATAAGGGACTAGCCAGTCAAGTGAGTAGAATTACCAGGAAACTTTTTTTTTTTTAATTGTAGTGAAATACACAAAATTTACTATTTTAACCATTTTTAAGTGTACCATTAAGTGGCATTAAGTACATTCACATCGTTGTGCTATCAGGAAACTTCTGGAAAATATTATGTGTTATAGATTTTCTATATAACCAAACTATATGGGAACTGTATTGTAAGTTTTCCTCCTGGGTTAAATTCATTCTGTTTGGTAGAAAGGCAGTAACAGGGTCGTGAAGAGAAGTGAAAAAGAATAATCACAACAAGATTTCAGATAGCCTGTTAAGACACAATAATGGTACTCTGTTCATTTACTTTATAAGTAAAATTGTGTTTTTAAAGCATTTTCTAGCTTTTGATTTTCTATTGACATCGCATTCTGCGTGTTTTTCATAGCTCCCTTTTGGGTTATGACAGAGGTATCTGTTAGTGTCACAGTTCGTTAATATGTCATTATGTCAACTTTGTAGATCCACGCAGAATGCAAGCGGTTTGGGAAAGCATATAATCTCCGATCGGTGGCCGTGTATGGAGGAGGGAGCATGTGGGAGCAGGCCAAGGCCCTTCAGGAAGGGGCAGAGATTGTTGTCTGTACACCAGTAAGTATGTCTTGGGTTTAAATAGCTTATCAGCCTCTCTTGGTACGAAAAAAATGGTTAGTTGTTGGAGGGCATTTCCCCTAAAATGTGGTAAATCAGGGTTGAGAATACTCTGATGCAATGACAGCTGGTGGCCTTGGTTTAATTTTGATTGCCAGCCTAAAATAGCAGTCCAATAAGATTCTCTCTGCTACGAATTTCCCCTCTATAGCAAACAGTTTTTCTTATGCTCTCCTAGAAAATGGATCCATGCATACTGAGAGCATCAAGAATCAGAAAGGTGTTCAGAGTATGGTCAGAACTGCCTAGAAGATTGTAGTTTAAACATTAAAACCCATTAATAAGGCTGTAACTTAGGTAATTTCAGAATGCCTCACAAAAAATAGTTCTGACCATCTTTCCGCAATTTAAATCAAAATTAATGTAAAGGGAGAATCCCATTGAGTTTTCAGATTTTCTGTTCTTTTGGGCTCTGTAGTGCGTAGAGTCTGAGGCTGTCAGACCAGTGTCTATTACGGTCTAAGACTGGAGTATTAGCACTTTTGCCAGGAGCGGAACTCTAGAAAATTCTTGTAAATGCCTTTAATTATACAGTCGGCCCTCCACATCGGCAGGTTTCCCTGTGAGTTTCACCAACCAAGGATTGAAAATATTCAGGGGGAAAAAATTCCAAAAAGCAAAACTTGAATTTGCTGTGTGCTGGCAACTATTTACATAGCATTTACGTTGTATTAGTTATTATAAGTAGAGATGATTTAAAGTATACAGGAGGGTGTGTGTAGGTTGTATATGCAAATACTCCCTCATTTTGTTTAAGGGACTTGAGCGTCCTCGTGGGGGGTGAGTGTGGGTGATCCTGGAACCAGTGTCCAGCAGATGCTGGGATGACTGTGCTTACTGTTCATTTTCTGGATCTCATAGGGTCGACTTATTGATCATGTGAAGAAGAAAGCTACCAACCTTCAAAGAGTCTCTTACCTTGTATTTGATGAAGCAGATCGAATGTTTGACATGGGATTTGGTATGCCTTGAATACCAGTTTCTTCTGTCCCCATCCTCATGATAATTAGTTTTTTCCGTGTCTTTCTAGACTTAATTTTTTCTCTGCACGAGAGAAGCTAAAAATACTCCTGGATAGGGTTAGACCATAGAGATATAGCTAAGACATTAACTATTTTTAGGAGTTTTTTCAGGAAAAGTATGTTAGGCTTAACTGGGTTGAGGACAGTTGAAAGTACCTGTGAATATAAGGCGAATATCGTCTCTAGGCTTTATTTTTATTCATATGCCTTTGTGGAGGTCAAGGTCTGTGTTCTTAGGTAGGTGGATGTCATATCATTCAAGGCCTTTTGCTTTCCTGTCCTCCTTGACTTAACCAGCTGTGTGAAAATTCTAAATAGCTATCTTTATGGATTGGAACGAACATCACTGGGCCCAGCCAGTGGTGCTGGGGTAAGTGTTTCTGAGTTTCATACTGAGTGATGGGTCTAGGAGTTCCAGAATTTCCTTAATTCTTATAATGTCTCATGTGAAGATTTTTACTAAAATGACTTTTTCCAGGCATCCCAAACTGTCATACAGAGGTATGATACTAATTTCACTGTTCTACTTCTTCCAGAGTACCAGGTGCGATCCATAGCAAGTCATGTCCGTCCTGACAGACAGAGTACGTATGAAGCAGTTTCATTAAGCCACGTTTGTACTCAGAATAAACACCTATTTATTTTATAAGCACTCACAGCTGTGGCAGCAAAAATGATCATGTGTGTACTAGTGAGGAACCATAAAGGGGAAGATAATGACGGTGACAGGACCTTAGAGATCATTAGATAGAACTTGCTCATTTTTATAGATGATGAAACCAAGGCTGAGGATTAAATGACTTGCCCCAGTTCATCAAGTTTTATCACTGGCTAGAGGCAATACACAGTGCGGATACGCTGATTTGAAGTCAAGAGCCTTTTTCTGAACCATGCTGACAACCCCTGTCTTAACTGAAAATGCATAAAGTTAGAATAAGGGCGGGCTTCCCTGGTGGCGCAGTGGTTGAGAATCCGCCTGCTAATGCAGGGGACACGGGTTCGAGCCCTGGTCTGGGAAGATCCCACATGCCGCGGAGCACCTGGGCCCGTGAGCCACAACTGCTGAGCCTGCGCGTCTGGAGCCGGTGCCCCGCAACGGGAGGGGCCGCGATAGTGAGAGGCCCGCGCACCACAATGAAGAGTGGCCCCCGCTTGCCGCAACTAGAGAAAGCCCTCGCACAAAACGAAGACCCAAGACAGCCAAAAAATAAATAAATAAATAAATAGAGTAGCTGTTAATTTAAAAAAAAAAAAGAATAAGGGCAAGTTTTTTTTTTTCTTAGTGAATTAATTTTTAAACAATTTAAAGTTCAGGTGGGTTTATTTTTTTAAAAACTGAGCAGTGTCAGTGGGAAGCTTAGTGGGTATTCAAAAAAGAAGTCATACTGTTTCTTTAACAGAATTTACTTTACCTTTTAGCTCTCTTATTCAGTGCAACTTTTCGGAAAAAGATTGAAAAACTGGCCAGAGACATCCTGATTGACCCTATTCGTGTGGTGCAGGGGGATATTGGAGAGGTAACCCTAAGCAGGGCTGGATGGGATCCCAGTGGGTTATTTCTCTTACTATGGTGACATGGAATTAATTTCTCACTATTGAGGGAAAAAAATGTTACGCATTTACAGATGAGGCAACATGTTTCAAATTTGCTTTTAAAAACACCAGGGTTGGGGGAATAGGTGAAACATGATTGGCAAAATGTTAATAATTGTTGAAGCTTGGTGATGGATACATGGGAGTTGATTTTGTTCCTTTTACTCTTTTTGAATGTTAAAGTTTTTTCCAGAATAAAAGGTTTTTTTAAAAAAAGTATTTTTGGGGGGGAAAAAGAGCAAGTTTTGCCTGAAAGACTACTGGTCAGTTAGGATGGAACTGACATCTTAAGTGATTGTGGGAGTAGGCCTGCACAGTGTGGAGCGGGGAGGTGGAAAGGCCTGGTGAAAATGAGTTAAGGGTTTTTTTTCCTTACCTATAAATTATACCCTATGTGGAAAATTTCTCTGAATTGTGATTTGGAAATCAATTAAGGCTGCTTTGAGAATTCCTTAGTTTGCTTGGTATATTTATTAAAGTTCTGTGCAGTTAGCTTTTTGACATTGTCTGCTTTTCATTGCTGAGTGCCTTCTATGTGCATGTATGAATTGTACTAGGAACAGTAAGTGGGAAGGACAGAAAAGGAGCTTACTCTATTGGGAATAATCTGAATAGGCATATAGAAAAGTATTGAGCAAAGCATTGGGGCTTACAGATTATTTAGGTATATGTACATGTCAGGGGAGGTGGAGAGCACTGTGATTTGCTAAGGGATATAAAATTTGAGCTGCACTTGACTTGCTGAAAGAAGGCCCAAGGAGAAGAGGGATTATTCAAGGTTCTTCCAGATGCAGGTAGAAAACGTGATGGCTGGTCCTAATTCAGGTGCCCTGTGGCACAAATGTCACAATTACCTTTTTCATTTATTTCTTTTCAGGCAAATGAAGATGTGACTCAGATTGTGGAGATTCTGCATTCTGGGCCTAGTAAATGGAACTGGCTCACCCGGCGTCTAGTGGAGTTTACCTCTTCAGGAAGTGTCCTCCTGTTTGTTACTAAAAAAGCCAATGCTGAAGAGCTAGCCAATAACCTTAAACAGGAGGGTCATAATCTTGGCCTGCTCCATGGTGACATGGATCAGAGTGAAAGAAATAAGGTTATTTCAGACTTTAAGAAAAAGGACATCCCAGTCCTAGTGGCCACAGATGTTGCAGGTAGGGTATGAATTTCCCCAGTAACCATGCTATAAGGGTGCTCTGTCTTGCTATATGAGACGTGTTTAATATCTGAGGCGGCTGATTGAAGGCACTCTGCTGGCCTCGCTGGCCACGCCCCGTGTGCAGCAGTTCAGAGCACAGTGATTTCAGTCTGGAGCTCTGGGTACCACTTTCCATTTAGTGTTCCTCTCTGAAAAAAAGAATCCCGGCGGTTGGAAGACACTTGGGGAAGAAATTGTTTACACAGTCACATCGTGACTGTTGTGTGTCTGAATATAGTACATAACTTACATTGATTATTTAGTTTGGCATACTTCACTCAAGATCAGAAAAAGTTTTGAAGTGTGATTTTTGAGTTTGTTCTGCTGAGTTTTAATAGCTACCCTTAAAAACTGGTATTTTCTCCCAGAAAGGAGATCACTTCTCAGCTTCAGGACACATTTGATGTTGGTTTTACTTTTTTTTTTTTTTATTTTACATATTTCTGGTGCAGGAGTGAGGCCACGGCAGGTTATTGATAGTAGAA
The DNA here is from genome assembly GCF_028023285.1 of Balaenoptera ricei. Taxonomy (NCBI): domain Eukaryota; kingdom Metazoa; phylum Chordata; class Mammalia; order Artiodactyla; family Balaenopteridae; genus Balaenoptera; species Balaenoptera ricei. Next base: position 15,047,345 of record NC_082658.1, on the reverse strand, counting down.
GATGTCCCTCACACACTAAGTTGACCCAGCATCATAGAATCTGCAATAGTGGCATTTGTTCTAGAAGGGCAGCTTACATGCCTCTATCTCAGCACACCAAATCATGCACTTTGCTTAGATAAGAGGAATGTGGGTTCTTAGGTTAGCATTTGGGGTTACTTTGGTGTTTTGGCTCCTGATAAAGAATAAAAGAATTTTGTTTTTTATTTCAGCCCGTGGTCTGGACATTCCTTCAATTAAGACTGTCATTAACTATGATGTGGCACGAGATATTGATACCCATACTCATAGGATTGGCCGAACAGGACGAGCGGGTGAGAAAGGCGTGGCCTATACCTTGCTGACACCCAAGGATAGCAATTTTGCTGGTGACCTTGTCCGGAACCTGGAAGGAGCCAATCAGCATGTTACCAAGGAACTCCTAGATCTGGCCATGCAGGTGAGGGGCTGGACACACTTCAGGTTGCTCCAGGTTGTAAAACGAAGCGAAAAAATTTCAATATGCCAGAGGCAGATAACAGAGAAACATGACAGTAAAGTTGGGCAGGCAGCACTTAACGAAGTATAGATTGGTATTGTAGGACATTAAAACTCATCTGGTCTGTCTTCTCATCCTCTCCTTTCAGCAACATTTATGTTGAAAAGCTATTCCTTTCTTTGTGCTAAAATCTGTCCCTGTGACATTTCTTTCTGCTTGCCCCATGTCACACTTGTGAGCAAATTTAATATCAAAGAAAGCTACTAGTCTCCTCACTGCCCTTTTCCCCAAACAGTTTTTTCTTTGGGGGGCTAAAAATGTATGGTGTCTTTAAAAAAAAAATGTATTTCACTATTTCTCAGTCCTAGATCTCAGACCTTTGACTACACTGCTTACCAATTTAAAACTGAGTGAGGCATTCTACTGAATTAAATCTTGAGTTGTCTTAATACACACAGTCCCCAAATTACAAATGGATTTGGGATATACATTCTGATAGTAGAGACTTATGTGTTTTTCAAATTCATAGGCCAGCCTACAGAACCGTTCACCCATAATGCAGTTGTACTGTGGTACTGCCCGTGCTTCCAGACCTGGGAGTAAAGGACCTGCATTGCAGGGGAGAGTAGAATAATGTTTCCTTTCCTTTCCCGGAGAGCAAATCCTGAACTAAATACAAGATGTATTTTGTCTGTGGCATTTTCCTACATCTCATTGTGCCTCAGGCTTTCTCTGCTCTCAGACTGATCAGCTTCTCTGATTAGCACCTTGCCCAAGCCTGCCCTACCTTTCAAGTACTTTTTTTTTTTAAATAAATTTATTTATTTTATTTTTGGCTGCATTGGGTCTTCGTTGCTGTGCGCGGGCTTTCTCTAGTTGCAGTGAGCGGGGGCTACCCCTCGTTGCGGTGCACGGGCTTCTCATTGCGGGGGCTTCTCTGTTGCGGAGCGCGGGCTCTAGGCGCGTGGGCCTCAGTAGTTGCGGCTCGCGGGCTCTAGAGCGCAGGCTCAGTAGTTGTGGTGCATGGTCTTAGTTGCTCCGCGGCATGTGGGATCTTCCCGGACCAGGGCTCAAACCCGTGTCCCCTGCATTGGCAGGCGGATTCTTAACCACTGCGCCACCAGGGAAGCCCTCAGGTACTTTTGAGTGTAACGTGATTGTCAGATAAAGCTCTAACCTCCCCAGAGATGTATTGTCTGAGAAATAGAGAATAAATTCATTTTCCTCAAGGAAGTTAGAAATGGCCAGAGTAACTGCTCTGCATTTGAGGTGTATCTTAATCACTTCCCTTCCTGGAGCCCCTGAAGGAAGGAAGGAGCAGTAAAAGGAAGCCTTAGATAAGGCTCCTGGCAAATTGGATGGATGAAGCTACCAAAAAGAAGCTAATCTGTGGTACCTGTGAACAGTTCCTCCTTTGCTATAGATACATTCGCAAAAGATGAAACAAAAAGTTCTTCCCATTTAGTTTCCTCTTTGATCTTGTCCCGTTCCTCTGGGCGTCTCTTCCTCCCATGTCTTAACCTTGAATTGTGTTCATCGCAGAATGCCTGGTTTCGGAAATCCCGCTTCAAAGGAGGGAAAGGGAAAAAGCTGAACATTGGTGGAGGAGGCCTAGGCTACAGGGAGCGGCCCGGCCTCGGCTCTGAGAACACGGTGAGTCCTGGGGGTTAGGACTGTTCTCGTCTGAGAGCCTCTTCATGTGACTTTCTATTGAAGAAGCACCTATGTGTCCTTGACTGACTAGGCGTGCTCAGGATACCAGTTTAGATTAGGAGTGGTTCTTAAACTGTGGTCCCTGGACCAGTAGCAAAGGCAAACTTGAGCCCCACCCGAGACCTGGTGAATCAAGACTCCGGAGGGGGGGGCCCAGCAGTCTGTTCACCAGCCCTCCAGCACTGGCCTAGAGCCAGAGGGCCATTCTGTAAACTCTAGCTACAGCTTGTAACTAAACTCAGGAATGATTCCTACACTCTGGGAAATCGAACCAGAGATATGAGAGCTAGCTTTTCTCACAAAACAGGTAACAGAAGCTCCCCCCTGACTGGCTTTCTTAACTTTGTTTCCTGTCACTTTGATTCTTAAGCCAAGGAAGAAAGCTGCCAGTCTCCATTTCTGCATCATCATAGTTAAACTTGGTGTCTTTGTTACGTAAATAATCTGTCCCCATGTCACAGTGATGATGATGTGGATCATGCAGATGACAGTGGTAACTAACACTGAGAACTTAGTATGTGCCAGGGCCAGCCCAAGCAACCACACATGTTAACTCAGTCTCCACAGCCACTCAGAGTAAGTACAGATGATCAGACTGAGGCACCCAAGGTTACACTGTGGTGAATACTGAAGCTGAGATTTCAGACTCTTTAGGGTCTGGATTTAGAGCCTGAGCAGTCATGTTATGTGCTGTACTGCCTTGTGGCCTTTTCGGCTTTAACATAATTTTTACATAATTACATAAACATGATGTTTGTATTTGTGTCTGTAAATAATACCAGGTGATCAGCTTTGGGCATAATCTGACCTCATTTCTGACTATTAGGGTTAGTTCCCAGAAATAGAATTATTGGGTTGAAAGGCATAAGCATTTTTAAATGACTCATTACCGTGCCTTTTCTCACAAAACATAACTTTCTATAAATTTCCCATTCCCATTTCAGCTCCCTCTTCAGTTTGCAGTATATGGAGGCCCAGTCTGTGGCAGTGGGCTTTCCTACTTAACTCTTCCATCCTCATGAGTGTGTTTATTTTTTAGGACCGAGGAAGTAACAACAATGTAATGAGCAATTATGAGGCCTACAAGCCCTCCACAGGAGCCATGGGAGATCGGCTGACGGCAATGAAAGCAGCTTTCCAGGTCTGAAATTAAGCATTTAGCTAAAAGAGCTTTCACTGGTAACTCATGGGCAGTGATGAGGGGCCCTAGTCTTCCTGAGATGGTAGCTGGCCTTGTAGACTTGATGCTTGCTGGATTTAGGTAGGGCCTTCTCCTGTTTTCAGTTTCGAGTATCACCGTAACCGCAGCTTACCTAGAGCTGCAGGTGTAGCGGCTAGAGAAACTCCTCTTGCTGGTCATCTACTTCAGTCATGCTCAGGGCTCTCGTCCTACAGTAGGATTGGTGTTCCCTCCCTGCCTTAACAGCCTTCAAGGTTCCAAGGCTCTTGTAATCTGGTTGAGAGTAATTGCCATTTTTTAGCTAAGACAAGTTTGATTATGTGTCTCTTGTGAACTCTGAACCCATCATCCTTCTGTACCTCCAGTTAGCTAGCTGGCATCCAGTTAACTAGCTGGGCCATCAAGTTTCTTTAACTTACTGTCTTACCCACTGTTGTTGTCTCTCTTTTAGTCACAGTACAAGAGTCACTTTGTTGCTGCCAGTTTAACCAACCAGAAGGCTGGAAGCTCTGCTGCTGGGGCGAGTGGATGGACTAGTGCAGGGAGCTTGAATTCAGTTCCCAGCAGTTCAGCCCAACAGGGCCGTAGCAGTCCTGACAGCCCCACTTCCAGTGCCGCAAAGGGCATCCCAGGCTTTGGCAGTGCTGGGAACCTCAGCAGTGCCCCAGTGACCTACCCTCCTGCCGGAGCCCAGGGAGTCAACAACACAGCTTCAGGGAATAACAGCCGAGAAGGGATTGGGGGTGGCAATGGGAAAAGAGAGAGATATACTGAGAACCGGGGTGGAAGCCGTCACAGTCACGGAGAGAGTGGGAATCGGCATGGCGATAGCCCGCGTCATGGAGATGGTGCTCGCCATGGAGAGGGATACCGCTACCCAGAAAGCAGCAGCCGTCATGCTGATGGCCGCCGTCATGCTGATGGCCATCCTCATGGAGAGAACAGGCATGGAGGAGGTGGAGGCAGACATGGGGAGAGCCGAGGTGCGAACGATGGTCGGAATGGTGAAAGCAGGAAAGAAAGTTGTACTCGTGAAAGCAAGATGGACCCCAAGGTGGACAGCACCAAGACGGACAAGATGGACAGCAAGACAGACAAGACTACTGATGGCTTCGCTGTCCCCGAGCCGCCCAAGCGCAAGAAGAGCCGATGGGACAGCTAGAGGGTACGTGCTGAAGCGTGAAATCAATTGTCTTTTAATTTTATTTTTGGAAAGACTTTTGGTAACTAGGCGTCTCAGGGCTGGGTTGGGGCCCAAGGTGTAGGGACCCCCTGCCCTTAGTGGATAGCTGGAGCTTGGAGACATTACCCCTTCATCTGGATAATTTTCCAGATGTTTTCTTGGGAGGCTGCTTTGGTCCTTAGAAGCAGTCAGAGTCGGGCAGCTTCTTTTGGCTCTGGGTGAGTGTCACGAAGGTCAGTTGAGGAGACCTTGGAAGAAAGGGCCTTATAGGGCACAAAACTCACTCTAGGTTTATATGTAGTACATATTTTTTACTAAAATGTCACCTTAAAAACACCTACAAATAAAATTCTTTTTCTGTGGCCAGGCAGGCCCCACGTGAGACTGGCTTCTGCAGCCCGGTCCGTGGAGGTGTTACGGATGCACACCAAAGTGCTTCCCCAACATCTGCAGGTTAGGGGAGGGTCTGATTCTAAGTGAGAGCTGATGCTCAGGTTTCCCAGCCAGGTTTGTGTCCAGTCCTGAGACATGAAGCAGCAGCCTGCCAGATCCAGAGTCCCTACAACTGAGGGGGGAGAGAGGATCCTGGAAACAGGACTGCTCTGGGTCTGAAGTGTTGCTAAATTTAAAATTAAAAAACAAAAACCTGACAGCAGCTTTTAAATTGTCTTCTCCTATTTCATTGTATTTTTTTTAACTTGCCATAATGGTAGAAAAATCTTTTGCTGAAATGATTTTGATGATTTTTGTTCTATCTTGTTTATAAAAGGAAAAGAAATATACATACTTCAAATTTTGTGACTTTGTGAAGGTTTCTTTAAGATGTGCATTCCTTTCTGCTTGCTCTAGTAAATGTTTTACTACTGGGACCTGTGGCTTGCTTGTCATTTCTACTTCACCATGAGGAGTCGGGACATATTAAATATGATTTAGAACAGTGCACATGGTGTGAACACCCAGATGTTTTTTGAGTTATCAAGTTACCAGGAACTAAACTGTCTGTCAGACATCTATCAATCAATCAATCAATCAATCATCCTGGTTTTATTCACATGATAAAGGGGGAAGACTTGAGAGGCCCACTTGCCCAAGAATAGACTAGACTACAATGAATGCCACGGCACCACTGAACTTCCCCTCTTAGGATCTAAAAATGGTGTGACTTCTCGCCCAGCACCCCACATTCTTCACAGAAGGGTTGTGGGCTCTGACAGCACCGACAAGACATTTCAGAGGGGCTTTAACGGGACCCTTTCTTCCAGCCAGGAAGATGTCCCCCTCACTGCCCAGGGCCACCATGAGTTCCGGTACCTCAGATCTGTCTCTTCAGACGACTGCAGTGCAGGCAAGGGTAGGGCTGGTACGAAGGCGGCCAGAAGCTGCACCGAATCGCTCCTCTCCTCGTCCTGACACAGCCCCGCAGAGGTTCTGGTGGCTCCGCTCACTTCCGCTTGTGCTTTTTCTTCTGCTCTTTCCGTTGCTGTGCTCTTTGGTCCTTCTTCATTCTCGAGTCCACCACCTTGAAGTGACCTCTGACCCCAGCTGGCCGGCCCACTTTGCGGCCCACACCTTTTTTGGCTACAACATAGGTGACTTGGCGTTTCTCCTTTCCAAGCCCAGCTTTCTTATAGAGACTGTAAGTGGAAGACACAGGTTAGAGACTTTCTGCCACTCCTTCACCCCCGTGTACCTTTGTGGGTGACCCCCACCCCCCCGCCCCTCACCTTCGAAGCTGTGCCACTTTCTCCCGTTCTGAGATGTCCACTGTGTTGACCACAGCTTCTGCCTTCTTCTTGGTTTGCTCCAGCTTCTTCAGCATCTGTGGGGGGACCGCGGTCAGGCTGACCTCTTTTCCTACCCCTGCCTCACCCACCCAGAGTCTCAGGCAGCCCCACTGCTTACCCTCCGTTTCTTCCTGGCCTTGGCCTCAGCCACTTTCTTGATGGGACGTGCATTGATTTCCCGCCAGCGTTTCCGGTAACGCTCCACCTCCTTCTTATCAATAGGCAACTGTCGTATCCTGTGCTGCTTTTCCTCCTGCACAAACCAGTCTGGAAGCTCCCCCTCATCCTCATTAAATGTGTACCTTGGTGGAGAGGACACCAGTCTAGGCTTTCAAAGAAATCCTTCCTCACCCCCACCCCTTCTCGTGACTTTCTGGCCCCTTACCGGCTGAAGGAGTCATCAATGAGGTCCCTCCTGGCTTTTTTGGAAGAAGCAATAATAGCACCTAGAGCAAGGCCTTCAGGGTCCAGTATCCGATGTTTCACTAGAGAGGGAAGAAGGAAGTCAAAGCTCAGTCCCCAGCACTGACCCCTCCATGTTGCCTCCCATTCTACTAGGTGCAGCGCTCTCACCTGGGTCCTTGATAGGCACGATCTCAAACCCATCATCATCATCATCTGACTTAGGCCCACGGCTTTGCTTCTGCCTGCGGCGCGGTTTCCAGCTGTGGGAGGAGGAGGACCGTGCACGCATGTCCCACCGTTACCCACGCCACTCAGGCCCACTCCTGCTCACCTCACCCCTGGTTCTTAGTTAAAAATGCTTGGGGGACTTCCAGAAATCTTGCCACCCAGGCTGTACTGCAGACCACTCAAATTGGAATCATCAGTATTTAAAGTTCTCCATCTGCAGCCAGAGCTGCAAACCCCCAATTACAGAGCGCTGGTTACAACCACCGCTTCCTCTTCAGCTCTTCTCCCGTCAGCTGCAACCACTCACCTCTCTTCACCCTCACTGCTACTGCTGTCACTGTCAGAACTGCCATCTCTCTCTGCCCCGCCGGGGCCAGTGGCAGCCTCTGTCCCTGAAGGAGCCTCTGCCCTCTCAGGGGCCTCATCCTGGCACGGGGGAGGTTTGTTCTCCGTCTTCACACCGGAAGGCAGTGGTGGCAGCTGCTGCCCCTTGCGACGGCTCTCGTACAACAGCTGGGCCTGACCGATCTCCAGGGCCTCGTCGGCATCATCCCCAATCCCACTGAAGCCATCCTGTGATGGGGGAATCGTCAGGCACCCTCTGCCCAGGGAATGCCAGTCCCTGTCTGCCTCGGCCACCAGCCTCTGCTTACCTTTGAGAACCACAGGCTGGCCTGTTCTTCCTGCAGTAGTGCCTTTTCCTCCAATGGTACCAGCAATGGATTCTCTTCTTCTTCCTCCTCTTTACCATCTTGCACTTCAGCAAACCGTACACTGTAGACCCAAGGAAAGTGGGTGGAGGGTCAGTGCCCTGGAGGGCTTGCTGCCCACACTCCCACTGGCAAGCCCTGCCACCAGCTCTGCTTCGGACTTGAGCTGAGGGTGCCCTGCAGACACCTCCCCACACCCCCCGCTTACCACTTTTGGTCCTTTAGACTCTGAGGTGCTCTGACTCCCACCAGCTCCTCTGGGTCCAGGTCACTATCCAGAGACGTATCATCCTCCTCCTCAACATCTGATACGTAGATGTCGTCTCTTGGCAGATCAGACAAAAACGTGTCTGCAGCACTCATGTCCCCCTGTGTTACCTCCTCTAACAACTGAGGTTTGACAGAGAAACAGAGGTCAAGGGCACTAACAAGGTACATACTGCTTTTTTCCTCCATGTTCATCACCTTAGTTTATCCTCAGCAACACTAGAAAACACACTGTGTCAAGCACATGATACCTTCTTTTACAGACAGGGAAGTGATAGGATTAACCATTTAAAACATCCCACTCTAGGCCAGATCATTCAGCTGTCTCTTCCTCAGTGGTAGCAGAAATAGGTTTATGGAAAAGTACCCCATGGTCTAATTAGTGTCCGATTTTAAAATGTTCTAAAACACTGCTTTTTAAAAAATTACTTTCAGAAGGCACCTTATCACCGGAGAATAATATCTACAACTCTTGTTTCCACTGAATAAAGGAGCCCATGCCATATACATCTAACAGGAAGCACTGTTTCACTAATAAACCAGCTGTCAACTCCAAAATCTGTTTTCCTCACGGCAAGGATAGCTGCTATTTCTTGAATCACATACCAGGAATTACGCCATCTTTTTTTTTATTCCTTCCAAAAACGCGAGTAGGTAGGTTCTATCATTTTCTTTTACAGATGAGGAAACTGAGGCAAAGAGCGCCTTAAGTGGTAGTCGGCTCTGGGACCACTGTGCTCTACTGTCCCCTAAACAACACGACCTGGTTACTACCTTCCCACACAAGAGCCACGAAGGCTCATTTTGTTTGTGATGCTGCTTTTACCAGGAAAAGCAGGCTCTCCAGTATTCAGCAGAAAGCACCATCCAGCAGCCTAGTGCAACAAGGTGCCAGCTTGGTCTCAGTGAACTGAAGAACGCTGTTCCCCTCTGAGGGAAACCCTCCATCACACGTGCTCGTAACCCACGCACCCTGGCTGCATCGCCTATGACCTGAGCTTCCTGCAACGAGGGCCTTTTGGTTCTGATGTTCCAGTTCTACAAGGATAAATCTACACCACACTCACAAATCTTCCTGCTTTCATTATTTTAGGGGTATGTTCTTTCCTGGCCTTTTGAGACACAAGGCTCTTGTTTTTTTCCCAGTCTCCCCTCATCGAGCCATTTGCGGGTGAAGGCAGCAACCACGAGCCATGATCTTTCAGCACACTCACCAAAAAGACATCCAACGCCCCACCTCCAAACACCCAAACAGGTCCTCCTGTCCCCAGTGGGCCCCGAAGCCCGCCTCACCTGGTGACCCCGGATGGTGCGCAGGGAGAACATGCCAGTCTCCCCCTCGTCTGCAATGGAAACCCCGGGAAGATCCATCTTCAGCTCCACACGTTCCCGCTGCTTCCTCTGCTCACGCAGCAGCTTCTTTTTCTTCCTGAGGGGATGGTCTGAGGAATTAAAGCTGCCCGGCTCTGAAGATTCCCTATCCGTGCCTTCCCCCCCTCTCCCCATCTTCACCCACCGAGGGACTCTGCCTTGGGGCTCCCCACGCTCCTCCCCAGCTCCCCTCACCTCTTTAACTCCGCCACCTCCTGGGCCTTCATCTCCGCCAGGGTCCGGTTCAGCTGCTCCTCCTCCTCCTCCTCCTCCGAGGGCTGCGGCCCCATCCCAGCTGCTGACTCTTCCTCTTCACCTTCCTCTTCCTCCCCCGAGCTGAGGCTGACAAAACAGTCGCAGGAGTTGGTTATTTTCCCAGATGCTTCCCCTCAACACCCAGTCAACAACTGCCCTGGTTTAGCTCCCTCCTCACCTGATGTCCAGTGCCTTTGCTTGTTCTTTCAGTTTCTTGGCCACATACCGCCGAAGCTTCGTTCTCCAGTTCAGTAGGGACCTGCCCCAGAAATACCATTCCTGACCTTGCTGTCTTCCCTTTTGTCCCCACCGCCTCGTTTTGGGCCCATACCCCAAATTTCATGTTTGCGCCACAGAAGTCCTAAGGTTCAGGCCCCCACCCCAAACCTCTAACACAGCAGCATCCTATTCCCAGAGATCCAGCGTCATGTCCTTCAAAGGCTTTCCCCTGCCTTTGGGGCTCCCGGCACCCATGCCCACCCCCAGTGCAAACCTGAGCTCCTTACGCCCCAGCACTCTGATATCCTGACAGCACGCCCGGATGTCCTCAGTGGTAGCTGGATGCCGTGCCAACTCTTCATCGTCTAGCGAGATCTGTTTGGGAGGAGGGAAAGGAGTCAGGGGAGATGTTCAGGCCATGTTTCTGGGGCTCCCTTGTACCGCTCGAGTCTGGGGACTCACTTCACTGGCTTTGGAGAGGAAGTCAACAGGGTTGGCAGCTCGGAGGAACTCAGTGACTGAGGTTCGGTGATAGAGTGTGAGGTCACCCTCAGCATAGCCTTCAGCCTTAGGAAGGGAAATAACGAAGGTTGAGCAGTCCCTTCTGGGGTGTCTGTGAGACTGACCAGGCCCGACCTCCCGAGTCCCAGGACCTGAAGGTGACCCCCACTCGCCAAACACACCTTTGGCTTCTTCTTAGTCACCAATTCAGTAACAGTCTTGACCTGAACTTCAACCTCCTTGAAGGCAAATTTCGGGTCAAAGAATTTACTGTCAACCTTGTCAGGAGCCAGGAATCCTAAGGTAATAGGATATATAAGAAAGTGTGCTTTGGTAGGTGGGAGACTGAATCAAGAGAACAAAAGAAGTGATGCCCACCCTGGCAGACTACAAAGATCTCTGCAGATTCATGACGAGAGGCTTGGGGCTTGGTGGCCTGGACACGGCGGAAGAGCTGCTGGAAGATCCACAGTAAGGGCTGATAGTCACGGGAACGGAAAACCTTTGTGATGAAGCAGCCACCACGGCCCAGAAAATCACAAGCCAAACGCAGAGCCATCAGTGTCAAATGGGCTGTGGGGGGGAGACAGTTAGCTGAGGACCTCTGCAGCCTGAGAGGGCATGCCCACCTCCACCCTCAGCTCCATGCCCCCCAATCCCGGCACCTTGTGAGTAAGCATCATGGACCCAGCTAGCCCCGACGTTGGGGGCCCCGTCATTGAGCACAACATCAACTTTCCAGGTTTTCAGCTCCTTCCTCAGGGCCTACAGAGAAGGAAAGAAACCAGAGCAACAGAAATACAGAAATGGCTACGAATGGAGCCCTTAGTTCAGCCATCTGTTGAGTGCCCACCACAGCCAAATCCTGTGCCATGGACAGGGGATACAACAATAAGCAAAAATAACACGTCTGTTTTCATGGAGCTTACAGTCTACTAGTGAATTCGCTGGAAAGGATTTCACTGAAATCTCTGCACTTCCTCCAACTCCAAAGACCTCTTTCCTGAATAAATAAAGGCAGGGCACACACGCAATATTACGGGCCTTGTTATATAAACAATGTGCAGGCACTGCTCAAGGCATGGTTAACAGGAAAAACGTGCCTTCAGGGGATCAGGGTGGGAAGAGGGATGAATGTGGATGTCTACATATAAAGGGAACAGGAAAAGAGAGATTCCTATTACCTGCCTACAGCGTTCTGTTGTGATGTCCTCTTGGAGTGTCACCACATTGGGAAGAGGCTTGATTGGAACCAGATCCACTCCTAGAAGAAATTAGGGCAGAGTATTCCAAAAGGTTGTCTCAAGCAGGGAGAAAGGAAATGCAGAACACAGGGTCTCACACTCCCACCCCCTGGAACATCCAGGAGCACCACCTGTCACTCACCCACAATAAGGCTGGATACAGGCATAAACTTGGTGGCCACTTGCAGCCTATAAAAGAGAAGCAAAGATTAAAATACCCTGGACTGTCCCTTCCCCTCCCTTGGCAATGTGATCTCTCATCCCCGGTGTTAGGGGCCCCTGCTAAGTGCAGTGGAAGTGAGACAGGCTGGGACCTGGGACCCTTTGCTGCAATGCTTGCACCTGGACAAAACTCCTTGAGCAACAGAATACAAAGAAACTATGAGGGACTAAACACTGCATGCATACCCAGTTGGGGTGAATTATGGACAAAAAGCCAAAAATTATAGACAAAAAAATCTCCAACACACCACCCCACTGTCACCTCTGAAGAGCTGGGAGCAAAAACAGGGTGTAGGAAGCAGGAGCAGAAGCAGGGCACTGCACATGCCCCCCAGCACTCAACACCACCAAAGGGGCAGGCAGACCACCTCAGCCGCCCCTCAGGCCGGACCCCGGGACACAGCCCCACCTTCACGCTATATAAGGAACCAGCCAGCCCCCTCCTTGGGGAGCTGGCTAGCAAGGGAACCCGCTACCTGTTTTCGCTGCCCCCTGCTGCAGCAGGGGCCCCAAGAAAACCTTGCCTGAATTTCTTGTCTGGCCTCTAGTCAATTTCTATTGATTGGGGAAAACCAAGAACCCTGGTCTGTATCAGCCAATCATGTCATAAGTACACGGTCCAAATCTTTCCCCCTGCAGCTTACTTCTGGGGAGTAGAGAAATGTGAGGTTGGTATTACTGTTTCCCTCCCACCCCCAAATGCAACTCTCAGTCATCCAAGGCTGTAATCCAGAATTCTTCCATAAGGAGCGTCAGGCGCCGGGTGTTACACACCATCCACCCGGTGCAGCGCACAGGTCCAGCAAGGCTCGGGCTTTCTGCAGAAATTGAAAGCGGCGATTCAGCTGGATCAGCTTGAAAGCAGACCGGGAACGGTAACCTGGAGGCGGCGACAAAGTACTGTAGTAAGTTCCGCGAAGCGCTTTCCCAGCGGGATTTCTGCGGCCTCACGACCCACCACCCTTTCTGCGGAAGAAAAACTCAATATTCGGAAAGGGGGCGAACCGGCCAAGGTTGGTGGCGCACCCGCTCGCAGACGGCGCGAACCCTGACTCACCCGTCTCCTTTGCCAAGTGATAGAACTTGTCTCGCCGGCTCTTCCCGACTTTGCCCTTTTTGCCCATGGTGGGACGTGGGAGCGCCACTCAATCTGGAGAGGAAGCAGAAATTGGGACGTCTCTTCCCGGAGCACTAGATTCCGCTCTTCGTTCCCCACTCGCCGTCGCAGACACACTGAGCCTCAGTCTACACTACTCACCGCCACCCAGCACCATTTCCACCACCCCTGAAGCGGCACGTGTGGGCAGCAAACGTATTTCCGCTTCCGCTTGCGTCGCTCGCGTCCTCGGCTCCAAGTTGTCCGCCATTTTGAGCGTGGCCACAAAAATTTTCTCTATTTTCTGTCCCCAGGTTTTATAAGTTGGAAGCTGGCACCAGGAGAAATGGTTACTTTAACCAAAACCGAATTTCTAGAGAGTAATGTTTAGGAGTTCTGCTAACCCTTTTCAAAGCTCCTGACCTCGCGTACCCCCGCCCCTCCCCTCATGGCCCCTGTTACTTATTACCGTCTGTCCTCACACCCCGCCCATTGACCCGGAACTGTTCTCTGCCTTGGTTTTTCGGTCCCTAAACCCCTGCTTCTGCGCCTGCGCGCCAAGGCGGCTCTGATGCCGGCCGCGGAAGAGGGAAGATGGCGCTTGACGGACCAGAGCAGGTATGGCGGCGGTGGTCGGGCGGGGACTGGGGCTGGATGCGAAACAGGTGTGATCCGAGGTGGGCAGCCGGCCGGGGCAAGAGGGTGGGGGGAGTCGGGGGTGGGTGGGCCAGTCTAGACTGGGCCCTACCTGGGACAGGATCTGCTGTGTCAGCGCCGCCCCCGGCGGGTCAAGGCAGGGCCGGGAGTGGAAGACCCGGTGGAAGCCGAGTAAGTGAGAGGAGCGGTGGGAGCGGGAACCCACCCTTCCACGAGTCGGGGGAGTCGGGGGACACGTCCTTCCTGCTGACTCCTCCTGTAGTATAATAACACCTCGGGTTTGTATAGCGTTCCCGGGTGTGTCGTCTCTTGATCCTCCTGAAAGTCTTAAGAGGTAGGCACCGTTCTCATTCTGTTTTAGTTTAGTCACGGGGAAATGGTTCCGAAGAGATGGAGTGAGGGATTAGAACCCAAATCTTAAATCTCCGAAATCCAAGCTGGAAGTAGCTTTATCCCTTGGATGTTTAACCTGTTGGTTACTAATTACACTGTGTCTTCAGATGGAGCTGGAAGAGGGGAAGGCAGGCAGTGGACTCCGCCAGTATTACCTGTCCAAGATTGAAGAACTCCAGGTGAGAAGGGACTCCAAAGGTCCAGAGGAAGCTAGAAGGGGGATGAGGGATTGATGGAACGGATTTCTACAAATCCATATAATTCCACTGGGGGCGCAGTGGAAGAAGCAACAAGCCAACGGTATAAAGTATATGAAGTTAACAGCCTCTTGTTCCTCTCAAGTCCCATCATTTTGAAGGTAGTATTCACAGTTCATTAAACATCTTTAAAAGTCAAATTTTAACGTAAGAGGTACCCCCAGCCAAAAGTCATTCTTCTTAGAAGAAGCCTGAATGAGAGGGTTTCTTATAAAAGAGAAGACATAGGATCAGAAGATGAGATTTATCAGAGGGAGGGTTGGGGCAGAGTGAGGGAAGACAGAATTGAGGAGTCTGGACAATGCTGATTCCGTAGGACTGAATGAAAAGGAACTGGACAACCCAGTGCTCTAGCCTAAACAGGGAGCAGGGACCATAGAAATAAGGAAAATAATGTCAATTGGATGGAGGAGAGCCACAAGGAAAAATTCTGAACTCCAGGTACATTTGTAGGTATCATATTTGGTTTGTCACTTTTTTTTTTTAGAAGAGACTGTGATATATATATGTTTTATTTATTTATTTTTATTTTTGGCTGTGTTGGGTCTTCGTCACTGCGTGCAGGCTCTCTCTAGTTGCGGCGAGTGGGGCTACTCTTCGTTATGGTGCGCGGGCTTCTCATTGCGGTGGCTTCTCTTGTTGCGGAGCACGGGCTCTAGGCGGGCTTCAGTAGTTGTGGCTCGCAGGCCCTAGAGCGCAGGCTCAGTAGTTGTGGCACACAGGCTTAGCTGCTCCGCGGCATGTGAGATCCTACCGGAGCAGGGCTCGAACCTGTGTCCCCTGCTTTGGCAGGCGGATTCTTAACCACTGCGCCACCAAGGAAGTCCGGTTTGTCATTTTTGAAATGCGTTACGTGTGCTTTCATTTGTTCCTCACGTTAGTCCTGAAAAGAGGCAGGATAGGTGATGCTTGCAGTTTGGTAACAGATCTAGACCTTTTACATAGCTTTCATTGGCTTTACCCAACTGTTAATTGCCAGCAATGGGACTAGAACTTAGGCTTCTGACTCAGAGGTCTTCCCACTCTACCGTTACCAGTCTGCAAGAAACTATGTGAGCCAGCTGTTAACTCCTGTCCACTACGGTTATTCCTGGACCAGTATTAGACAAGCAGCCTTTTTTTCCTGTGGTTGTCCTACACTCCAGAGGGGCTCTTGGAGGACAGGATAGGGTCGTTAGAATCATATTGGAGAATCTGAATGGAGAATGCAGGTGCCTTGTGCTCCTTCCTCGCTTAGCTCATATCAGCCTATGAGGGTTTCGGCCAAGATCGTAACCGCCTACCGTTTTCCACCCTTTGCTTCTTGTCCTCCACAGCTGATCGTGAATGATAAGAGCCAAAATCTCCGGAGGCTGCAGGCACAGAGGAATGAGCTTAATGCAAAAGGTGAGGGGGAAAGATGGGAAGGCTGTGTGTGGGCAGTTTGAAGTGAGTCTTCACGTTGGTGCCTGTTGCTTTTCCCAGTCCAAGGCCATGCCCTCTTTACATGCACATCTCTCTCCTGAGCCCCATCGTAATCTCCTTAAAGACATGAACTTTGACTTTTTTTTTGAGGCCTTCCCTTCAAAACTTTATAGCGGTGCTTAGTTCATGCATGTTGAATCAAGTCGTGGGTGGGGGACACCAAAGAATCTGGGTGGCCATTGTGTCTGTTTCGCATCTAGTTCGCCTGTTGCGGGAAGAGCTACAGCTGCTGCAGGAACAGGGCTCCTACGTGGGGGAAGTAGTCCGGGCCATGGATAAGAAGAAAGTGTTGGTTAAGGTAAAGGCGACGTGACCCCAGGGACCAGCCTGTTGCCCACTGCGTTCCCGTAGCTTTGTGTGTAGCGAGGACACTGTTGTCGCGTTACTGTAAGACCCATGTGTCTTCCTGGGTGAGGCTGGTGATTTGGTGGCTGTCGGGGAAGGTCATGAGCTGTTGTTTCTCTAGGTACATCCTGAGGGCAAGTTTGTCGTAGACGTAGATAAGAACATCGACATCAATGATGTGAGTGCAGCTGGGGAGGTGGGAGGTGGGGGGTCAGCTCTCACCACACCACTTCCTGAACCTCTCTCTCCTCACCCAGGTGACACCCAATTGCCGGGTGGCTCTCAGAAATGACAGCTACACTCTGCACAAGATCCTGCCCAACAAGGTAGACCCATTGGTGTCACTGATGATGGTGGAGAAGGTGCCAGATTCAACTTACGAGATGATTGGTGGACTGGACAAGCAGATCAAGGAGATCAAAGAAGTGATTGAGCTGCCCGTTAAGCATCCTGAGCTCTTTGAAGCGCTGGGCATCGCGCAGCCCAAGGTGAGCAGGGCTTCTGTGGGAGGACCGTGCTGCTACTGTGCATCTCGTGCCCCAGGCTGGATAGACCGGAGCCTGCTTACGCTGGCCCTCCCCATGCAGAGGGCCTGGGGGAGAGGTGCTGCCAGGCCACCGAAGTGGTTTGGTTATAAGCTCCAGAAGGGACCTTGACGTTCATTTTTTTATCTCTAGCATCTAATACGGGATCTAGCACAGTGCACGCACTTGATAATTCATTGAATGAAACGTGGAGGCCGGCTTTTTGCCCTGAGTCCTGTTGTTCTCTAGGGAGTGCTGCTGTACGGACCCCCAGGCACTGGGAAGACACTGTTGGCCCGGGCTGTGGCTCATCATACAGACTGTACTTTCATTCGTGTCTCTGGCTCTGAATTGGTGCAGAAATTCATCGGGGAAGGTAACTTTGGCCAGAAACAAGAAAACTATAAGGCGGCAGGGGCTGGGGGGCCCATCAGCTTAACGCCAGCTTGGCCTCTGTGCAGGGGCAAGAATGGTGAGGGAACTGTTTGTCATGGCCCGAGAACACGCCCCATCTATCATCTTCATGGATGAAATCGACTCCATCGGCTCCTCACGGCTGGAGGGAGGCTCCGGAGGGGACAGTGAAGTCCAGCGCACGATGCTGGAGCTGCTCAACCAGCTGGATGGCTTCGAGGCCACCAAGAACATCAAGGTGCAGTGGGGTCGGCTGTGGGAGGAGCCAAGGGAAGGCCCCGGGTGAGGCTGCAGCCTCAGGAAGGGCTTAGCTGACGCCACCTGCTCTGTCTACTCAGGTCATCATGGCGACTAACAGGATTGACATCCTGGACTCAGCGCTGCTCCGCCCAGGGCGCATTGACAGAAAAATTGAATTCCCACCCCCCAATGAGGAGGTTTGTGATGGGCAGCGCTGGCAGTGGCTCTGGCTGTGAGGGCAGGCCGTGGGCTCAGGCTTTTCCTCTCCCATCGCTAGGCCCGGCTGGACATTTTGAAGATCCATTCTCGGAAAATGAACCTGACCCGGGGGATCAACCTGAGAAAAATTGCTGAGCTCATGCCAGGAGCATCAGGGGCTGAAGTGAAGGTAACTGGAGGGCCCAAGGAAATGGGGGCAGCGGCAGGAAGCTCCAGGTTCCAGGGCACAGCCTCAGCGCCTGTCTTCCTTTCCCTGCTCAGGGCGTGTGCACTGAAGCCGGCATGTACGCGCTGCGGGAGCGGCGAGTCCACGTCACCCAGGAGGACTTTGAGATGGCAGTAGCCAAGGTACAGGCCTCCATCTTTCCGCCTTTGCTGATGGTGGCTCTGGAGCAGTGGGGATGGGGCACGTGTTCACCCAGTCTCTAACTTAAATGCTCTCTCTCTCTCCAGGTCATGCAAAAGGACAGTGAGAAAAACATGTCCATCAAGAAGCTATGGAAGTGAGGCGGATGTCCTTTGTGTGGGTCCCTCAAATAAAGCTCTGCAGGACGAGACCTTGAGGACTTGAGTCTGTTAATGAGTGGCCGCACTGTTCAGTCACCAGGTCTGGGTACCACCAATAAACAAAGATTTATTTGGAAATTTCCAAACCTGCCAGAAGTGGCACTTGCCAAGCCCTAGGCCCACCCTCCTTACCAAGCTCCAAAGGGCAACAATAGTCCCCGCCATCTCTCCCCTGCACCTACCCCTGCCCACACACACCCCTGCCTCAGGCCCCGCCAGAGAACTAGTGTGCCCTCCCTCTAGGAGGCGTTACCCCCAGGCCCAAGAGCTGGGGTGGCAGCCCTCTGGCCTCTCAGGAGATGATGGCGGCCAGAGCCGCTTGCATAGATTGAGAAAAGAAAATAAGGAAGGAGACACCACGTAGGGCTCCCTGAAAAACCCCAGCTTACCCCTGTACAAAAAAAAGTGGCTCCCGCATAGAAAAACCTGCTCCACGAATAGTGCAAATACCCAAGAAAGGAAAAAAAACCAGCAGCAAGGCTGGGCTGGTAGGAATGGCAAAGAACTTTGGTTTGGAAAGGCTAGGAAGAGTGTGAGCTGTGCCCCTCTTCCTCGCCCAGCTCCTCAGAGCCAGCGCTGACACTCGCCCCAAGGGGGTCTGTAAACAAGCAAAGCCAGGGGCCTTTGGTTCTGAAAGGTCTCGGTTACCATGTCAAAGCACAGCCTCCAGGTCCTACTTGGGCCTGCCTGCAGGGGGCAGAGGAGGCCTCTGCTGTGAATCCGATTAAAGCCAACGTGTAAGTAATAAGGCTTTGGGACCAAGCAACAAGGAATCCTATCACTACACTTATGAAACTAAAGCTGGGGAGCAGAGGGTGACAGGAGACACCCCTCACCCCCTCCTTATCCTACGTGTCTGTGCCCCAGAGGGCGGTCCCCTTCCAGGCTGAGGAGGGGGTGGCTCCAGGGCTGGGAAGAAAGGAAGGGATCCCTGAGCAGTTAGGTCAGGCGGATTCCCAGCACCTGTTCCAGTTCCTGCCTTCGCTGCTGCACCTGGAGGAGGGAGAGACGGGCAGCTCAGGCCTGTGTGCCCGCCTGCGCTTGTGAGCAGCTCACCCTCCCCTCTGGTGTGCAGTCCAGCTCAACCACAGGCGGGCAGACGGGGCGGAGCCGCCTCACCTTGGCAAAGATGTGCCTCCCCACTGCTTCCTGGGCCCAGGGCTGGTGGTAGAAAGCAGCTCGTCTCTCCTCCTCAGGATTCCCAATCACATCAGTGATGATCTGCAAAGAGCCAGGAGGAAAGCTGAACATGATTCCTACCCCTGACCTATCAGCCCCCGGAACCGGAAGAATAGTGATGGGGGCACAACCACCCAGAGCTTAACATGGGATCAACCTCAGGAAAAAGGAGCACACCTTGAGGTCCCGGCGCTGGGAACGGAGCCATTCCTGGATGAAGTCCTGGGGGTCAGTGCTAAAACTGAGCATGAAATCCCTCTGGGTCTTCAGCTGGTTGATGGACTCAATGGTCTCATGGATCTGGGAAAAGGGGTACATGTGTCAGACTGGCTGTTTCCAGCCCTAATCCCAAAGGACTCGGATCCCATCCCAAGGTGCCACAAGTATGGAAATGCCCGAGAGCCTGCCTGGCCTCACTGTGGGCCCCAGAGGAGGTTGTGAGGGTAGGGGCCCACCTTGACATCAAGAGAGGCGATCTCCTGCTGATTGGTGGTGGAGGCCAGAAAATTGCTCATCTGGGCCTTGAGCGGGTCATCCACCTCCACGTCAATGTCGTAACAGGCTGTCTTCTTCTGGTCGTTAGGGTCCACGCTACACACAGCACAGGGGAGGGAAAGCGTGAGCACACAGCTCCACCCCATCCACCTGGGCCAAACTGCACACGCTCGGGGAGCAGGAAACCAAACCTGCTGCTTCTCTCTGGCTTTAATTCAAGCCAGAGGTAAACTGCTCTTAGAGAAGCCTTCCTCCCCCTCTTCCCATTTACCTAATGACATGGTTGATGACAATGGGGTCTGGATGCTGCAGCAACCCGGCTAGCTTCATGGGAATCTCAGAGAAACGGAGTCGGCCACAACTGAAGATCTAGAGAGAGCACCAGAGGGTTGGTGATGCCTCTGTGGGCACACGGGGAAGTGGACCATCCCAGGGGCGGTGTGAAGAACGTGGCTGAGAACTAGCCCAGTGGAGCTCTGGAGGCGCAGGCAAGACGGGGGCTGCGAGACTAGAGGGGGGACGGTGTCCCAGCTAACCTGGCGGAAGTACCGGTTGCAGTTGATGTACTCCCGCTCATGGCCGTCCTGCAGCTGGTTGTGTTTGATGTAGAGCCACAGGGCCTGCATGATGGCAGCCCTCGTCTGTGTGTGCACCCCCAGCAGCCTCGCCAGTCGGGGGTCCAACTTGTACTGGGGAGGCTGGGATGGACAGAGGGGAGTCAGAGGAGGGGTTCTTGTGAAAAAAAAAAGCAGAATAGGACAGGGACAGGGACAGGCTTTACAACAGGGACCTGCCCCGATGCCCCAGAGGAGAGTCCCTGTGACCCCAAACGTGGCCCCAGGGCACTTGTCACCTGATGATCCAGCATGAGCAGGAGGGTGCACTTGACGTTGAGGTCTCCGGGCCGTTTCACCTGGAAGCCATCTGTCTCCTGGGTGGTGGGCATCCGGTGCCACTGGCAGGGGGGAGGGGAGCAGAGCTCATCACCAAGGGGGTGGGCATGAACATACACCCCTGGCCCTGCAAGGGGACTAAGGCCATTTCTCTGGCCACCTGGCACGTCACCCTGTGTTCCTGAACCCCAGGCCCACTCTCACCTCCACCAGGTGGTTGTCAGGCCCGTACAGTTCCTTGTCCAGCTCAATGACGAGGCTCTTAAAGAATGAAGAAAACTTCCTCTTCTGTTTACTAGGCTGGGGATGCAAAGGGGTGTGAGATAGGCGTGCTGCTGAGTGCTCAAGCCTAAGCTACACTAAGCCCCAAACAGAGGAATATTGTTTCAGCCCTGAAGCTCAGGGTACTGAGGATTCTTGGGCCCTGAAGGAAGCCGGGAAAAGTGAGAGACTTGAGACAGGGAAGGGGCTCTACGCAGCCCCACTGTCAGCCAATTAGAAAGGGGCACCCCTTCCTCGGGACACTTTACTGCCATCTGCAGGAAGAGTGTTGTAATAACCGTACAAATCTCCCACCTGGTGCTGGCTCAGAGCTGTGCAAAGCGTGAACTGTGAGCAGTGCCCTCTCCCTCATGCAGGATGTCCCCGGAAGCGCCCGAGTGTCTGGCCCGCACAGGCCACCTCCCTTCCAGACACCTCCTTCCCCAACTCACGTCATCCAGCAGTTTTCCCTCGACTCGGAGTTCCCAGGAAGCCACCTTGTCCCCTGCGGTTCCTGCACTATCACCTTCTGCCTTGCTGGGGCTGAACGTATTAGAAATATAGATCCGCAGCTTTCGTTTTTGCTAAAGAGAGAAAGACGACCGGTTAGCTAGAGGGGGACCAGTGTGTTGGAAAACACTGCTACCCAATCTTCCCGTCTGAACTCATTCAACGTCAATACAGAGCAGTGACTGTGGGCCAGGCCCCTGGTTAGGCACTGGGAATCAGGAGAGGAAATTTCAGTCCTGGCCTTCAGAGGACTCACAATTTCATAGGGGAGACAGATGCACTACCAACAGTTCCAACACAGGGGGATCAGTGGTGTGACAGAGGTACAGAGGGGGTGCTATCAGGCAAACCAGAAGCCTCTGGCTCATATTTTAAATGAAACTCAAACACCCATGATGGTCCCAGAATATCATCTCCTGGAAAGGCTTCACCATTCAAGAGGCTGTTCTAGATAAAGCTTCTCCAGGGATGGGGAAGAAGACAGGAACTATCCTCATCTACCCTGTAGTTCTGCCTTTCAAACTTCTGACCACGATCTACAATATTTACATTTTAAATCATGATCCAGGATCTGCACACATAAATACATGAAATAAAAATGTCGTTAAGTCCTTTACTACTGTGAAGAATTAGTATAATTTCTACTATGTTCTATTTCATTAAGAACGTGCTGGCCCCACCACACTAAATTGAGTTCATGCTCAATGGGCTGTGTCCTACAATGTGAAAACTCCTGCTCTAGCCCATCACAGACCCTCACGTGGCCCCTGGAAAACAAGGCCAGGGAGAGGCAGAGAAGCCTGGCAAGGCCCAGAAGTAGCCGGGACTGCACACACCGTCAGAGGCTTTTTGATGGCCTCCTGGATCTCCATCCGCTTTCGAGCAATGGTCTGGTCCAGCTTCCGCTCAAAAGCCAAGAGATCCATGTACGCCTGAGACTCTGGGACAAGCTCCCGAATCTGGAGGAAGGGAGAAGGGGTTCATCACCTTGTTTCAGCTGCAGCTCTGGCTCCTTCCTCCATTCCTCCCTCACCCCAGGGTTAGGGGAGACTGACCCCAACCCCAGCCAACCAGCCCTTGGGTGAGCCTCCTAGGCCCCCTCCCAACATACTCACTCGCTGAGGTAGAACTTTATCTGCCATCTTCCTCCTCTTTAACCTGGGAGGACAGAAACCCACTTAAGAGGTCACTGGTCCAACGTACCTCCCCCACCCACCATCTACCTCTCCAGTCCCCAGGACCTTCCCCCAGGAGACCTGGGAGTCTTCCTCAATCATCGAAGCTCTTAGGACAGAAGGAAACCATCTGTTACCACTAGAGCTGCACTAGATGGGGTGGGAGAAACAGGACAGTCTTACCCCCGGCGCTGGGCAGGCATCGGGGGCTGGGCCTGGGGCACAAGCAGGCGTTTTCGGAATGGGTCCATCATGGTGGGTGGCATGCCAGGTCGAAGTGGAGCAGCTGAGCCAAATGGGGAGCCGGCAGGGGGTCCCACCTGCAAGCCAGCCATGGGCATCCGGCTCCCTGGTGACATGCCAGGCCTCTGGGGGGAGTGAGCCAACGGAGATGCACAGGTCAGCGGTGGGGCCCTTTGGGGCCCATAACCCATTCCCTCCATCCCTCTGCTCAGCCAGGTCCAGCCCTGAGCAGCACATGGCAGAGCCCGCGGAGCCCGGGCAGGAGTGCCAAGAACAAAGGGGAGCAGGCGCCTGAGAGCAGAAGTGTAAACCACACCTGCCCCGCCCCCTTCAACCGCCCTGGCAGCCGTGCCAGCGAATGAGGCCTGCAGAGCCCAGGGGTGGGAGGAGAATCCTGCCTGCAGAGAGAAGAAGGGCCTGGGGGAGTTTTTCAGGGCCCATCGCCACTCCAACCACCTTCCGGCCCTAGCACACTGTGCCCCTGCTCCCTGGGACCAGCCAGCTTCAAGGCACTCCTGAGGCTCTCAGACGGTCCCACCAAGCACTCCCATCCTCTCCTTCCCCCAGCTTGAGGGAGAAGCCTGGGGGCAGTATCGTAGCCAGGAGCTGGGTGTAGTGTGATAGGAGCAGGCTGACGGGTCACAGCCGCAACACCCATCCCCTGTCGCCAGCCTGGTGGTGTGACTAAGAGGAGAAAGGCAGTCCAACAGGCTGGCAAGCCCATCAGGCAGTGGAGCCCCAGGTGAGCAAGCTGCAACAGGATGGTGTGGAGCCTGTCCCGACCGGTGGCGGGGGGGCCTCAGGCGGAGTACAGAGACCATCTGGTCGCCATATGGCCCCTACTCACAACCACAACTGGACCCTTCTCTCACCTCCCCACTGCCCAGCCCCCAACTCCTATGCCAGAAGACCCCGAAGGGGAAGCTGTGGCTCCTGCGGGAGAGAGAGCAACTGGCACCTGGCCTCTGCGCGTGGTCCACGCACCACCTGGTGGCTAGGGCTGGCTTGGCAATGCCAAGCTGGAGAAGGGAGGTAAGATTATCCTGGGATGCAAGGATCGAAGTCTTAGGATCAGCAGAGGAATCTGAATGAGAGGCGGCTTCTTTAGAAGCCTGCGGAAGGATTTCCCACCGAGGTCAGGCTGCCCAGCATCTCTGTGGAGCCCCTCGGGGAGGAACCCCCGCCCCTTCCCCGAGGCTGCTGCCTGCAAGGCCTGTTTGGCAGCTCTGCCTCGTACACACTGTCCCTGGCAGCTTCACAGGCCTGGCCCCAGGGCCCAGATTATGCAACCGCCAGGACCAGCCAACCAAGCCAGGCTGGGTGGGGACTCCGCACCAAATCAAAGGACCCCCGCCCCCCCCCAACCCCGCCAGCATCAGGAGACTCCTGCTCCACCTCTTCAACCAGCACTCAACCCATGTTCTCACCAAGGAGGGTCAGATTCTTGACCAGATGCAGAGATGGACAGAAACGTGACCCAGAGTTGGGGGGAAGGGGAAAGGAGTGGGGCGGGGAGGAAGCGTTTGGGAGGATGGAGTTCAACGTGGGGGGCTCTGTCTGGGACCTCTGGAGTCCTGCCACAAGTCTCTCCTCATCAGGAGGAGGGGCATCTGAGCTGTTGAGAGGCAGACAGCCTGCTTCTCTGCCTTAATGAGCCACAGCTAGAGATGATAGAAACAACTCAGGGTGGCCACAGCTGAGAGCCCAGCCCCACGCACCCTAGATTCGAGTTTTTCCCACCAGCGCCCGAGCCGAAGGGGAGGAACAACTGAGGCGGGGGACCTGCAGAGTGGGAGCCGGGGCCTCTTCACTAGGGCGCCCGCAGAACCTCCTCGGCAACACGCACCCCGCTGAGGCAGGTGCTCCCGGAACAGGAAGTCCCCGGAGCAGGCGGCACAGGCAGGGCCTGGAAGAGGCCCCTCCCAGACGCTGCTCCAGACTCTTCCCGGGCGAGGGCCCCCAGCTCGCCCAGGGCCCCAGGCCTCTCCCGAGGGGGAAGGGGCCCAGGGAAAGGCTGCGTGCAGTTCATTTAGTCCCAGCTCGGCCTGGCCAAGCTCCACACCTGGGCTCTGAAGCACCAGTAACTCCTCCTCTTCTAAAAAAACAGCCCAAGAGTTAAAGAAAAGAACAGAGCCCTGAACTCTTGGGCTCCCTGACCCCCTTCCTGCAGTAGGGCTAGCCAGGGAGGCCTGGCTCGGTGCCCTGAGCCTCGGGAGCGGGCAGTAACCTGCTCTCCCTCAGCCCGGCAGCAGCCCACGTCCTCAGCTGGACTCTGGCTCCACCACCGGGGACAGCAGGGGCGGGAGGCCAGGCCTGATGCTGCCACCTCCAGAGAGCACGCTCGCCCGGCTCAGCGCCTGGGGCCCTGGCGCTCCTGGTGGCTGGGCCTAAGGACCGAGGAGAAGAGCACATACCCCTGCATACATAGAAAACATCTTGAACTCTCTGGCGTGAACCCAGCAATCTGTGTTTTTGGGGTTTTTTTTTTTTCATTTTTTGTTTTCTTTAAGCTCCTTAGTAGACTGTGACACTGTAAGAAGGTGGGTCATCGCTTCCCTTCTATCAGTAGGCTCCCCTATTTGCCCCCCTTGGGCCTGAGAGCCTTGCTCCTCCAGCTCACCTCATGCACCCTAATAGAGAAGCACCCCCGCTCCTCAGATCTAAAATCCCTTCTCCGGAAGTCACATAACTGGACTTGGAAAGAGGCCAAGCAGGATCCTCCTCAAACTCAGCCAAAGTGAACTGCCCCCGACCCCGGCATCTACCTCTACTGCCGGCCCCCCCAACCCCATCCCCGGGAAGAGGAGGAGGAGACCCTGAGAAGCTGGATGGCAAGCAGAGGCTCAGTGCCTTCCCCAAGGTCCCCACTCCTAGAAGCCTGGGGCTACCCAGACAGCCAGCTCAGCCTTGCCACCGGCCCAAGGCCACTCCCTACAAATCACTGTGGAATCCATCCTCTCAGGGGCTTTCCCCAGGCCACATTTCCCATGGGCTGCAAGCTGAGGAAACTAGAGAGGCTCCTATCGGGTCCTTAGATCCTTCCCAGGCCAATGGCCCACAGGGAGGCTACTCAGCTAACTCGCCCAAGAGCCAGAATGACAGATGCAGGGATCCCTCAGTGACACCCTGGGCCCATGAATCTCCCCAAGGGGGAGAGCAAGATGGGAAAGATGAATCCCAGCTGGAGTCTTTGGGACCAGATCTGTCCCTGTCAATACTCAGACCTTGGTTTTCTTCACAGGGAGGAGGGAGAATGAGGGGTAAGAGGGAAAAATCACTGCCCCCAAATGAAGCATCTCTTTACAAAGTGAGGGCCCAGGGCTCCTGGGGGGATATGTGTCCCCTACTCTATGAGGATCCATTTGGGGGACCTCTACCTGGGCACGTGAGGTAGAGGAGACATGAGAATCTCCAAGCTGCCTTGAGAGATTAGCAAGAAGCCAGTGTCAAATGCTGGGGCACACGGATTGGGATATGGCATTGTTAGAACCTAAAGACTAATTAAAAATGGGGGGGGGGGACTTCCCTGGTGGCGCAGTGGTTGGGAATCCGCCTGCCAATGCAAGGGACACGGGTTCGAGCCCTGGTCCGGGAGGATCCCACATGCCGCGGAGCAACTAAGCCCGTGCGCCACAACTACTGAGCCCGCGTGCCACAACTACTGAAGCCTGCACTAGAGCCCACGCTCCGCAACAAGAGAAGCCAATGCAGTGAGAAGCCCGCGCACTGCAACGAAGAGTAGACCCCGCTCGCCACAACTAGAGAAAGCCTGCAAGCAGCAATGAAGACGCAACGCAGCCAAAAAAAAAAAAAAGTGGAGAGGGTGGTGGGAAAAAGGATGGGCGCAATTCCCAAGCATTCTGGGGGCGACCAGAAACAATGAACTTGGGGACTGATAAGCCCCAGCCCCCCAGTGTCAGGCTGAGTTCCTCACACACTGACCCCAAGGACGGAGTCTCTGCCTCTCAATGGCTTTTGAAGCTGCAACCCGAGAAGCCCCTCTGCAAAGCCAAAAAAGACAGAACCCTTTGAAGCAACTCTCTGCAGGCTCCTCCAGCCGCAGACCAGCGGTGCTCAGTGGAGCCTCTCTGCTCCTCCAGACTGATCAACTCCTGGACACTATGACACCAGGCAGAAAGCCATAAAGAAAGTCTGTCCAGAATGGGCTGGGCTTTCCTCCTTCCTCAGGCTTGTCCACCACCCTCTCTGGTCTAACCCAGAGTCATCCCTGTGTGAAGGCCCCTGGGCCTGACCCAGGAGTAGACTACCCCTGCACAGGCTGGAATCTCTTATCTTCTGCCTCCGGTGGCCGTGGGAAGCCAGGCCCTTCTTCCTCCTCCTTAGCAGCTGGGAGCCATCTCAGACACGCTAGAACTCTGCCAGTTCCCAAGTAGAAAAAAAAACAGAGCAGACTTGGAGTAGGACCAAGACCAATGCAGGGTAACCTGCTTTCTCAGTGAGGGTCCTTTTCCAAAACTTTCTCATCACTTCCCAGGACCCCTTACCCGATAATCTACACTAGACTTCTCATCCCACCCGCCCACAACTCACTAGGTCCAACAACGCCTCCATCTCTCAGTTGCTCAGAATCCCTGTTCTAAGGAAGAACCCCGACCCTCCCAACTGCTTCAAACCCTACACCCCAGAGGCGCTCTTACCTTCTCCCCCAACTCCTCCACCACCACCTAGCCGAGCCCGAGGGTCCCTGGCCTTGCCCCCCACCGTGCCCCGTGAAATCCGCATGCAGAGCCCCTATGCCGTCTGTACAGGAGGCTGCCCCAGGGCCCTCACTCGAGGCCCCCTTCGCCCCCTGCCCCGGGCGTGCTCGCGGCGCCGCCCGCCCATCCGCCCTCCTCACCTGGAACTGCGCCGCAGGGCCCGCGGGGCCCATGGGGCGGAAGGCGGCGGCCCCGGGGCCCCCCACGCCTCCAGCCGGCCCGGGCCCCCTGAGCGCCGGTCCGGGCAGCATGCCGGGTCCTGCTGGCGGAGGCGGAGCTCCCAGGGCCGCGGCAACGGCGCCGCCGCCAGGGCTCAGCGGGGGCAGCGGGAACCCGCCCGCGCCACGGCCCGACATCGCTCCGTCCCGTCCGGCGGTGTCTCGATCCGGACTCCGGGCTTCGCGCTGAGTTCGCTCCGCGCTCCGTGCTCCGGGACTTTCCGCTCTAAATTCCGGGTTCTAGGGTTTGTTGATCCGGATTCCGGGATTTCCTAATCCAAGTTCGCGAGTTCCTCACAAACCCAGTTTGGGGCAGGGCCGATCCTGATTCCGGTCCTGCCCGGGAAACTCCGGATCCGGGATGTGCTACGGGCCCGCTTGCCTCCCCCGGCCTCCGGAGGTTTGGCCGCCAGTGTCCAGTTACGCAGAGGCGGCAACTAACCCCCTGCCCCGCCTAATCCAGCCCAGCACTAAGCCCCGCCTATACCCAGCCGCCCAGTGCGAGGATGCCTCCTCAAATCCCGCCCCTCGCGAGACCCGCCCCCAACAGGCACCACCCCTAACCGCCGGCCCTCCCGGAGCCCCGCCCACACCCCTTGTGCCGGCCCTCCATCGGAGGGGCGGGGGCGGAAGCTGCGCACGGAAAAGCGGGGCGGGGTCAGAGGTCAAAGGTCAGAAGGGCCTCTACAGTGAAAGAGAAGTTGATGCTTTCTCCCTCGTGCAGCCGAGTCACCGGGGTACACGGCCACGCTCCCTGAAAATACTTCTATCAGACATACTTTCTACGTTTTCAGCATTAAAGACAACTTACAGCTGCTCTCTCCAGCAGAACAGCTGCCAACTTGACTTTCTTTAAAAGCCCATCCTGGGAACTTCCCTGGGGGCGCAGTGGTTAAGAATCTGACCGCCAAGGCAGGGGACGCGGGTTCGAGCCCTGGTCCGGGAAGATCCCACATGCCGCGGAGCAACTAAGCCCGTGCGCCACAACTCCTGTGCTCTAGAGCCCTCGCGCCACAACTGCTGAGCCCGTGTGCCACAACTACTGAAGCCTATGCACCTAGAGCCCGTGCTCCGCAACAAGAGAAGCCACCACAATGAGAAGCCCGTGCACCGCAACAAAGAATAGCCCCTGCTCGCTGCAATTAGAGAAAGCCTGCGCGCAGCAACGAAGACCCAACACAGCCAAAAAAAAAAAAAAAAAAAAAGCCCATCCTGGTGGCTCAGAGCTGCCAAGGGACTTGGCTGCCCCAGACCTGATCCAGCTGTGTGAAGGGCTGAATTGGCCAAGCGCCGAGTTCTTATCGCATATTTTGAATGTGCCTCTGCCTCACTTTAAGGAAGCCTAGTACATTACTCCACAGGAAATGTTTCTAGGCAAAGGAATTTTGCATTATGAGAAGCCTCCCTCAGTTAAATAAGATCCTTCTCCAGGATTTATAGCACTTTTCAAAAATTCAGTACCTTTTCAGAAATCAGCCCTGTGTCAGAGGTACTCAGAATAAAGTGCTTCAGCTGTGCCAGATGTTCTGTGATTTTTCTCCCCATGATACAGACCAGTGCTTCTTCAACTCTTAAGGAGCATAAGAAACACCTGGGGCTTTTGTTTAAAATGCAGATTATGATCCAGTAGGCCTGGGTTCTGTGGTAGAGATCAAGATTCTGCATTCCTAACGAGCTCCCAAGCAATGCTGTTGTTACTCAGACTACACTTTTGACTATCCAAGATCGACTTCTTCATTATACAAATTCTCTGCTTTATGTTTTCATCCCCAACCAAGTGTTGCACCATAGCACCTCAGATCCTGTTTAGAGTGCAACCCTTTTTAGTTAGTTCTGTTCATCTGTACTTCCTGGTATCTTTATCCTCCAGTGATAAACCCTGCTATTGCTGCTGCTGCTGCTTTCCTGCCTCTTGGTCTTCTCAGAGATCCCTCTTCTCTTTCTCCCTAAAAGTGGGTTACCTGCCAGTCTGAAAACAGACCACTGGAATTGTTCTAGTCATTGAATCAAGGCCCCTCCCCACCACTGCAAAGTGGGTAAAGAATTCTTGACAATGCAGTTAATGTCCATTTCAGGACTTTCAAGCTGCTAGGGCAACAGTAATTCCAGAGGAAGTAGTAAGTGTGAATCTCCTGGGGAGCTATTCCAAAATATCCCTGCCAAGCCACCCCCCTACGTACACACACACACACACACACACACACACACACAAACCATTGGCTCCCAGTGTTGTATTTAAAAAAAGACCTCCCAGGTAATTCTGACACAACCCTCCTTACATGTGTAAACAAGTGAATGATCTTTAAGTATAGTGAGATAAAATGATAAACAATGTCAGCAATGAGCTAATTGCAATGAAAAAATATCCTCAAGGTGTTAGGGGGAAAACAGATACCTAAGACATGGTAGAGGTTAAAGATTTCCTAGACAGCAGGCAGAGAAGAGCTAACATTTATTAAGCATTTACTACACATATTATCTCATTTCATCCTCACAATGCATATAAGGTACATACTACTTTTACCTCTATTTTAGAAATCAAGGCAGAGAGATTCAGTTCCTTGCCTGCTCTTACTGTGATGGTGCTGGGATTCAAACCTGGTTCTGATCTGGCTTGAGAATCCACAATCCAGGCACTTACCCACTATATATGACTTCTTGTTGGTAACTGTTATTCCTCTATTACCTCTGGTCTGTTATTACTTGCAAAGAAACAGTGTTCAAACTGAAAAGCAAGTGCCACAGGGACTCAGAGGGAGGTTGATTGGTAGGGCCCGATTAATCGGAAAATGTTTCCTGGAGCACTTTGATTTGAAGAAGGAGATACGATTGGTGGTCACCCAGTAGATGAATGGATCTGATATCTCACTTTGAGACAATTCAGAACCTTGTGAAAAGAGAGCACTAGGTTAACACTGAAGAAAAGATAGAGATGTGGGGAGGGGAGGCCATTTCCACTGCCACCCTCGTAGGACCTAATGGTACAGCCTATTACATGACTTGCAGTCATGGAGGCAGCATTCCCATGCCTTTGTTCTTTCAACTTGGAATGCCTTTTTCTCTTCCTCCCTTCTTCCCTTGATACTTATTCTGCTCAGTGACCACTTTTCAGAATTTCATTCTGAGATCTTCTATGGTCTCAAAAGAAGGACTTTCCAATAACCTCTGGACCCTGTTGTATCTACAGATGCCCAGAGACTGAATGGAACTGAAGTATTTAATGTAATAAAGTGTTTAATAGTAAAGTATTTAATACAACCAGAGCCAAAGGGATAATCCCCAGCATGGGCTCTATGGTTCCTTGCTCAGCTGTCTGGTGGGCAAAATAGCCCCATAAGGGTTCACAAGAGAAAGGCCCTTGGAGCAAGATGGCCCTAGAGCAAGCAGGCAAAGGATCACTCCTCAGTGTGGTGGCCCTCAGGAGGTTGGAATTACAGGAGAAACAATGTGGTAGTCAGGTCATGGTGGGAAAAATTTATCACGATGGCAGCATTCTGGGGCTGTATGAGGGGTCTGTCCCCCCTGGAGCGTCCAGGCAGCTGACGCATCCATCTCCCATGTGGATGTGGTGGGGAGGCAGGCCTGGGGCACTGCCCAGTCAGAGCAGCAGAAGGGCTGGATAGTAAAGCAGCAGATGCTGTAGTTGCCATTTGAGAAGCCTTTATTGAACACCTTCCATGTGCCAGTCCCTGACATGTTCTAGCAAAGAAGATAAATGCATAAATAGATCATTTCTCCATGTGACAACTGCTAAGATAAAGGTATTCACAAGGTACCCTGGGAAAACAGAGGAGGCCTTTAGTGGGGGAAAGGGATTAGTAAAGACTTCTTGAAGGAGGTTATGCAAAAGAGGTTATGAATGAGTTAGGTAAAGAAAACAGTGTAAGACTCAAGGGCATGAAGCAGTACAGGGTGAAGAGAATCAGAATCAATTTTGCTGGATTATCAAGTGTAAGTCAGAAAGCTCCTCTTCTGTGTGCCCAATTGAGGTCATGGTTCTCAACACACATATTTTCACAGTCAACACAGTCTAGCAGGTAAAACTCCTGAAGCACAGACTTCCAATAGTGGGAGCAGATACCAGGATTCAAGATGTGGGCTTTAGGCCTAGAGCCCAGGTGACACTCCTGGACTCTCTGGAGCCAAGGTCTGGGGCTTGATTCTACCATTTGTTCTCCCCCCATGCAAGGAAGAGGGTTACGATGCATTCAGAGACCTACGTGTGGCACTGTGGTCTCAGAGTCCTCTTCCTGGTCACTTCTCAGACCCTCCCAGAGGTGACCTCCTAGCTCTGGAATTTGGCCCCAGAGCTGCTGGTAGAATGGAAAAACAGAGGAAAGATAAGGGTCTCCCCTGGGATCTCTGACTTATCCTCACTCTTCTTCTGGTCCCTAAATGTGCTTGTCCTCTGACATTCTATCTTTAGCTCTTTTCTGTATACATGACCTACCCAGACATACTCATCTACTCCCATCCTTTCAATTACTGTCTATTTTCTGATGACCCTAAATCTCTAACTCCAACTCCCACCTCTCTCCTGACCTTCAGATCCATATCTCCAACTCCCTGCTAGATGCTCCCTAGGTCATTTAAACACATCTGTCCAAAATCAGTATCTCATTGTCCTCCCTCTCAGTCTCCTCCCCTGTGTCTATCTTGATTAAGGGCATGAAAACATGGCGAAGGGCCAACGCTGCCTTGCTGAGACGTTCAAACTGGTCTTGTAGGCAGCTGAGAGCCAAAGAAGGTGGAGTGACCCAAACAGATGCCCAAGGCGCCTGCAACCAAAAGCAAAGAGAATAGAGGAAGCCTTAAGGACCTTCATTCTTGAAATCATCTTTTACTCTTCCCTCTCTTACTCCTGCTCAGTCTTAGTCACCAAGTTCTATTGGTTTTACCTCCTAAATCTCTCTTGGATCCATCCTACCCATCTTAGGTCAGGAACTCAGCACCTCTTCCATAACCTCCCTCTGCCACGGTTTCTCTGCTAATAGGCCATTCTACCCCATTCCCCCTCCCAATTTTATCTCAAGATAGCAAATCTGATCACATCTCTCCATTTTCTCATATTCGTGTGCCCTCCATCACCTTCACTAGTGGGCTTTAAACCCACTGTGGTCCTTCGGGTTTCTCAGAGCTCTTGTGGAGAGCTGAGAATGAGGTGAGAGGGCAGAGCTAGGAGTTCCTCCCTTGCTTGACCTCCCCGCACCCCACCTTCCATATCCCTGCTTCAGACAAGGAGCTCTACTTTTTTTTGCTTTTTATGTTGAGTGACCTTGCATGATTCCTTTCGCAGAAAGGGTTCCTAAAGGGTTTCTAAAATGTTAAAAGCCAATGGCTTCCAGAAGAGTCTATATCTAAACATGGCATAGTTGGCTCTTTATTCTCTGTCCTCCTCCTACCTCTCTAGCTTTATTTTCCACCAACGTCCCATGTATTCTACCATCAAGCCACACTGAACTTGCCCTTCCCTGAACATACCTTTCATGCTGTGGTTCTTCTGCCTATGATGTCACTAGAATGTCAGCTCCTTGAAGGCTGGGACTTTGTTCGCTGCTGTGTCCCCACTGCCTGGAACTATACCTGGCACAAAGTTAAGTACTCAATACATATTTATTAAATGAGTAAGTGTTCTTCCCCAGTTCTCTGCTATGCAAGAGTCTGTTTATTCTTCAAGGCCAACTCAAATGTCACTGCCTCTGGAATTTTCCGTGATTTCCTATCCCCACCCTCCAACTGCCATTGTCAATTTGTTGTTCTCTTTTCTGTTTTCCATAGCACTCAGTCTAAATCTGTGTAAGAGTACTCATCATAATTGTGCTGTGGCTTTTGTTTGGGGCTCTCCAACCACGCACCCCTGCAGTGTGAACTCCAGGACAGTGCACAAAAAAGTGCCTGCTCAGGAAATAACTCTGAAAAACGTTACCTCTGCTTCCTCACCCTAGAACTCTGTTCCAAGTTGGTCCCAATCAGGAGTTAACCCATCAGGGCAGAAGGTTAAAACCAGCTTAATCATAGTAGTTAACTTTGACTCCCAAATCTTTCTTGAGCTTTACACTCTCACTCTCTTGAACATATTGACTTGTGACCTTCCACCTGGATTCCTGGATTTTTCTTTGTTTACTCCCTAGCTCAGATCTTATCCTCACCTTGACTCTGATGGGCTGCCAAGGTTGATTCACTTAGTACTAACTCCTGATGTTCAACCCTTAATCTATACGCTCTCCTGATTCTGGTTAAGACTATACTGATCCTAACTAGCCATTTAGCCTCTATGAACAAGTTGCCCTGAGTTAGGCATTGCCAGCCCCACGAATAAAGAGCAGGTAAGGGAGAAAGAGAGTCTTGAGGGATCAGGGAGGCAGCAGATTTGGGGAGCCAAGAAACCAAGTAAAAAAAGCAGTCAAATGAGAGATGCACCTTCAGAAGAGGATAGCTCTCCAGCTGGGGTTTCTCCGGCTTTTGTCAGGTTCAAACCTGCTGCCTCTATAAGCCAGTCCCACAGTCATGAACCACCTGGGCCAAAGCAATTATCCATCTGAAGGAATGCCTTCTCCACTTCTCTAGGAAAGCACCATTCACATAAAGAAATGGGACAGCTGGAGCAAGCTTATTTGCTAAAATTCCATTCACTAAGTGACCATTTTATAAAATTACCAGAACTTTTAAAAAACTATTTTACATGATATAGCTATTTTTATTACATGGGATTATACTAACAGCCTTAAAGATTTTGAAGGTTAAAATTTTAATTGAAGAAATGAAATTTAAGGCTGATATGCCATTGAGGAACTGGAAAAAGAATAAAAATGTAAGCATATGACAAAATAGAAAATGACATTCAACAGTACCTGAAAAAAAAAAATAAGCAGCTGAAAAAATCCTGCCAAGTGCAGAAATTTTGATTTCTAACAAGGAGTGATTAGGATGTTGATTTGGTAGCACTTTACAGAAAGAGTTAACATAAATGAGCAAAACCATTGAAAGCCACAAAAGAGAAATGAGGGCAGCTTAAAGGGGTTACTATGATAGAGCTTATGAACTAGCCTCAGATTTGATATGCATTAACCAGGAAAATGAATTTGTAAAGGACCAAAAAAACAAACAAAGAACAGTGAACATGCTAAAACTCAGGTAAAGCAACAGAAGCAACCACATCACAGATACATTTTGCTAGAAATAACATACTAAAGTGATATGCAAATTTAGAAATTGGTAAAAAAATTCCTGAAAATGGTAACATTCTAGCATGAAACTGAAATTTGGTTACTGATACTGAAAAAATTTTATGAATATTAAATATTTCTATAAAGACTTAAAAAACAGCTTTACTGAAATATGATTGACAATCAACTACATGTTTAAATTGCACAGTTTGATAAATTTTGATATATACACTATTTTCATAAAGTCTTTAAATTACTCTATGACTTCAGACAAATTAAATATTCCTTAAAATATTACCATGAAAATAAAATAAAAACCTGTCAATTAAAACTTCCCAGAAATCTCTGAAACCTTTTAAAACTAGCCCATAAAATAGTAATTGCTGGGAACTTTATGAAGAGGTAAAAGAAACACTTTTTTGGAAAAATGGTATTAGGGGTCATCTCCATTTTGGCCTTTTGAGTTGTCTGGGGCTGGGATAAGTTGAGGGCATGTCTCTGACAAGCATAGCTCCTCCACTCTCTCCCACTGATAGAGGATGCCAGGGGTGGGGATGATGCACCCAGCTTGTTGCCTGGAAGAGGGTGGTGATAATGTCTTCTCTGGACAGATCCAAATTCTCATCCTCACCACTACCTTTGGGGACAAGCGATGGAGAAGCAGAAGGAAAATGAAAAGCAGTCAAAGGAGGTTGGTGTCACAAAGCTAAGAGTCCTCTGGGAGTTATGCCATGCCTCCCCTAAAGAAAATTAAGGTGTGAAATCACCACTCTTCACAGACTCTCAGCTCACTCAATTACTAAATATTTATTGAGTGCATACTATGTGAGCCACTGTTCTAGGTGTTAAGGTGACAGCAATAAATAAGACACATGAAACTCATGCCCTCATGACACTTAGTTTCTAGAGAGAAAACAATAAACAGATAAACAAAAAGAAATATACAGTGGTGTACCGGTAAATATTTACCAACCAGTTCTCAGAAGAACAAAATCAAACCCTGATTTGTAACCTCTGACAATTTCAGTGATATAAATACTTCCACCATTGTAGTAAACAATAATGGAAAAGAACATGAAAAAGAATATACATATATATATGACTGAATCACTTTGCTGTACACCAGCAAACTAACACAACATTGTAAATCAACTACACTTCAATTAAAATTTTTTTTTAAACTTCTACCATGGTCTTCAGGTAACCAACCTACATCACTAAATGCAGAGCTGGGAAGAGAACGGCTCGCCCATTCGAGTTGTTCCAGAACACCACTGGATATTTTTATCTATAGCACTGGATAAGTGCTATAAAGAAAAATAAAGTCTGGCAGTTTTAGAGATTAGTCAGGAAAGGCCCTTCTGAGATCGGAAGAGGAAAATACAGATGCCCATTTACTGCATACCTATTTTTAGTGTCAGAAAACAATGGTAGGCACTTTCATATAAATAAACTAAATGCCATTCCTGTTGACAGATGAGGAAACTGTAAATTTCCCATAGTCTTAAAGCTAGTAGGACATTTTTGAGGGATTCATTGGCTTGTTTAGCCCCCAAGCTTCTGTTTTATCCAACATTCTCCCTCAAACTGTCAGTATGGAAGGAGAGGAGGCAGTGGTACTAGGGTACAAGACAGGCAGCTGAAAAAAAAAAAAAAAAAAGGTTCTTAAGACTTATACTGGTCAGGACTTCCCTGGCGGCACAGTGGTTAGGAAGCCGCCTGCCAATGCAGGGGACATGGGTTTGAGCCCTGATCCGGGAAGATCCCACATGCCGCACAGCAACTAAGCCCCTGCGCCATAACTGCTGAGACCACGTGCCTAGAGCCCGTGCTCCGCAAGAGAAGCCACCGCGATGAGAAGCCCGCGCACCGAAACGAAGAGTAGCCCCCGCTCGCCGCAACTAGAGGAAGTCCACAGGCAGCAACTAAGACCAAACGCAGCCAAAAATAAATTAAAAAAAAAAAAAAACTTATACTGGTCACCAAAACTGCCAACATTAATAATTTCCCGGCCTGCCTCCCCCATACAAAGATTAGTGAGGCCTCTCCAAGTCTTGTTTCCTCATTCACGAAATCGGGTTAAAACTACTGCCTCCTCGCTGGAAGGGAATTCTATTAAACGAGATAGTGGATGCACCTAATAACAGCCCTCCTAAAAAAACCCTCCCAAATCCTCAAGTTTCACTTCACCAAGAAACTCAGCCCATGCCTCACGGTCAGACCAACGATTACGGGAGAGCCAAAGCTGCAAAAAGATGCCAATGTGAACGGCCCTATCTGGGCTCAGGGAAAGGTTTCTGAGACACGACCCTTGGGAGACGTTAGACGTGGAAGCTAAGGAAAAGGGACCTGGGGTGAAAAGAGGCAACAAAGGAGGATTTACAAGCTCACCTTAATTTTTATAGCTTATTGATAAGCCCTGGGCGGGAGCAAGGGCGCAGACACCTTTGGTAGGAAGTGAGGCCCGAACCGCTAGTTCCCTCAAGCGTGTTACTTCTATGTGGAGAGCGGGGTATACAAACGGGGGTCGCAGCGCCGAAAAGACTTTTCAGACAGTGTCAGGGCGTGCCTCCGAACCCCTTTCCCAGCCCACCCAGGAAGAGCCTGGTGGAGTCCCAGCAGGATTTTATGCGAGTCACCAGCCGAGGTCCACGGCGGAGCCCGCTCGGAGGACCAAGGCGAGAAAGAGGCTGCGCGGGCAGTCCACTCCCGCGCGGGCAGTCCACTCCCGCGCGGGCAGTCCACTCCCGCGCGGGCAGTCCACTCCCGCGCGGGCAGTCCACTCCCGCGCGGGAGCCTCACGTGTTCAGGACGCACCACCAGACGAAGAGGCACAGGGGTGCCGACAACCCCTTGTTTTCCTTACAGAGGCATTATTTGATACAACCACCATTTCCCTTTTGTTTTCACGTTTTTTTTAATGTAGTAGCCATTACCTTGAGTCAAATGTGCGCTCTCTGCCAAGCAGGATACAGGCTTCCCTACTCTCATCTTCCCCGTTACCCCCTCCTGTCGTCCTAGCTTCCGGCCCGCCCCGCTTGTCTCAGCCAACCCTCGCTAAGCTTCTGCGTAGACGTCATGAGTTTCTAGGCAGATCAGGCAAATCCTCCGGCCAGGAGCGTCTTCGTGCGCCCCCGCCAGGCTGTGCCTACAAACGGTCTGAGCGCGTGGCGGGCGCCTGAGAGCGAAGCGGGCGAGGCGAGGAGCGGCTGGAGCTGCGAGGAGCGGCCCTCAGTGAGAACTTAGGTCTTGTTTTCTTTGCTTGGATTCATGCTGGGGTCTTCTCCCGGCTTTCCTGTCAAATCTGTGGGGGTCTGGCCTCCTGGTGGGCTTTACCTCCTCACACTCCGGAATTTTTGAGGAGCACTCATTGAAGTATTTCCCCCACATAGTTAAAAAATTTAAAATACCATCCACCTTTAAAAGGCTTCATGGCCTGTTGGGCTGAGAGCCACGTTGTATACACGCTGCACGGGAAACTCCTTCCGAGCCACAACTGACTGAGCTCTGTATCCGAGCAGTGGGCACAGCCCCTCACTCAAGTATTTGTAAATATTTTATCTAGTTCATTCATTCATTCGTTTATAGTCGTTGAACACCTACAGCCATTCTGGGTGCTTGGGATCCATCAGTGAAAAAGGCCCTGCCCTCATGGGGCTTACAGTCCAGGCCGGAAGTAGACCAGACTCCCAGGCCTAAGGGGTCAGGGGGAGTGTGGTAGAAGGTGGCGCTGCTGGGGGAAAAGAAAGCAGCAGCGTCGACCGAGGGTGTGCTGGGACGCGGCCTGGGCACCCGGGGTTGAAAAGTGGTGGTCCCAGTGGGCTTCGTTGAAAAGATACATTGAACTGGGTAAAGGAGTGTTCAGGAAGGAGGAAGCGAATTCCAGGCATAGCAAAGAGACAGTGTTCAAAGGGTGGGATGTGACTCAGGTCTGTATAAGAAACTGCAAGAACCCCTGGGATGTAAATGGATGGTGAGCATCCGAAACTCTGACAGGAAGTCCAGTTCAGCTACACAGCCAAAGCCATCCAACAGCACATGCGTGTTTGCCACCCTCCCCTCATTGCCCACCACTCTCCCTGCAACCCTTTAGTGGCTGGAGTACAGGCCTAGAATAGCCGACAGTTTAAACCTTAAATTTAGGGTATAGTCTACAGAGTGAGCAAAAGGGATTTCAAGATTTAAAACTTGTTTCCCATTAGGGATGCCGCTTTCTTTTTCATTAAGAAAATGAATATAAAATTTCATGTTTCAGTACCTGATCATAACATACCACAGGGAAAACGAGGATGAACTTCTCTAATTTTCTCAGATAAGCCTGGCCTGACCTCTTCTCCATATCACTTCATGCTTTAACAGACTTCTGCACATAATAGAAAATGCAGCTCAAAGGGGACCTTTCTGAGAGACCTTCTCAACTCCTTCAGAGAGAAGTAATGATTCCCTCCTCAATGCTCCCTGACCAATTTGCTTATCATTATCAGCAGCATCAACAAGAGCAGCACAATCACCATCATCACATTTATTGAAGACTTAGGTGCCAATAGTTGGACTAAACACTTGAATTAACTCATTTAATTCTCATTTTACTCCCTCCCAATATTTATGATAACATCGGCACAGTATATTGTTATTTGTATTTACATTTGTCTTTCCCTCCAACTACCAGGAATTCCTATGTCATAGGATAAATCTTGGTAACTTCAACACCTTACTACAAGCCTGGCTCGATAATTGTTTGCTGAAAGAATGTATGAATATAAGCGGTCCCAATTGGGGCTTTTGTACTCTTTTCAGCAGAGCTGTTGTTACTCAAAACACTTGTTTTGAAATGCCCTTCAGAGTCTGAGGTTACTTTATTTAGAATCTCTTCACTGATAGGAGATCTTCCTTTGAAAGAGATGTAAGTTACTCAGAGCTAAGTTTGGGGAATAAGGTGACTGAGTAATATCACTTTTGTCCAAAGAATAATATTGGGTTGGCCAAAAGGTTCGTTGGTTTTTTTACCATAAGATGGCTCTAGTAGCACTTAGTTGTCTTTAACTTCATTGGAAACAGTTTTGTTAGATTGTATATGACAGCTGTCATATCAGCGTGCATTTAAAAAAAGACTTATCAAAGTTGGTGAATTTTTGTGTAGCCTTTTAATATTGAAGATGGAAGAAAAAAGCAACATTTTTGGCATGTTATGCTTTATTATTTCAAGAAAAGTAAAAACGCAACCGAAACGCAAGAAAAGATTTGTGCAGTGTACGGAGAACGTACTGAGACTGATTGAACACATCAAAAGTGGTTTGCAAAGTTTCGTGCTGGAGATTTCTCGCTGGATGCTGCTCCATGGTCAGGTAGACCAGGTGAAGTTGATAGCGATCAAATCGAGACATGAATTGAGAACAATCAATGTTAAACCATGCAGGAGATAGCCCACATACTCAAAATATCCAAATCAGGGTTGAAAATCATTTGCACCAGCTTGGTTATGTGAATCGCTTTGATGTTTGGGTTCCACATAAGTGAAAAAAACCTTCTTGACCATATTTACGCATGCAATTCTCTACTTAAACGTAATGAAAATGTTCTGTTTTTAAAACAAGTTGTGACAGGCAATGAAAAGTGGATACTGTACGATAATGTGGAACGGAAGAGATCGTGGGGCAGGCGAAATGAACCACCACCAACCACACCAAAGTCCGGTCTTCATCCAAAGAAGGTGATGTTGTGTATATGGTGGGACTGGAAGGGAGTCCTCTATTATGAGCTCCTTCTGGAAAACCAAACGATTAATTCCATCCCAGTTACACCAACTGAAAGCCGCACTCGATGAAAAGTGTCCAGAATTAGTCAACAGAAAATGCATAATCTTCCATCAGGATAATGCAAGACTGCATGTTTCTTTGATGACCAGGCAAAAACTGTTACAGCTTGGCTGGGAAGTTCTGATTCATCTGCCATATTCACCAGACGTTGCACCTTCGGATTTCTATTTATTTTGGTCTTTACAGAATTCTCTTAATGGAAGAAAATTCAATTCCCTAGAAGACTGTAAAAGGCACCTGGAACAGTTCTTTGCTCAAAAAGATAAAAAGTTTTGGGGAGATGGAATTATGAAGTTGCCTGAAAAATGGCAGAAGGTAGTGGAACAAAAGGGTGAATACATTGTTCAACAAAGTTCTTGGTAAAAATGAAAAATGTGTCTTTTATTTTTACTTAAA
The DNA here is from genome assembly GCF_028023285.1 of Balaenoptera ricei. Lineage (NCBI taxonomy): Eukaryota > Metazoa > Chordata > Mammalia > Artiodactyla > Balaenopteridae > Balaenoptera > Balaenoptera ricei. The sequence goes on along the minus strand of NC_082658.1, from coordinate 15,006,339 downwards.
AACCAAAGGTACTTTTGGCCAACCCAACAGAATAGCTTAATAAAGAGACTGATATTTCTTATGTAGCTTAAAAGCCAGTTCTAAATCACTTCCCAAAAAAGTTTTGAATAATAGTGTCATCACTGGATTAAATTTATAGCCTCCCAAAGTGATTGTTTTGAATGGTAGCATTTACTTGGGAGTGTAAATTTTGATATGCCTATTGTTTTATGCGTGTATAAAAAAAGACCAAAAAAAACCAAAAAACAAAACCCTCTTTCAGACCAGCATACAAGTAAAGGTAGACTTGCACACAACCCAGTGTATGAAAATTAAAATGGAGAATTAGAGGATAGTCACTCATTTATGGAATATCCATAACATGCTAGGCACTGTGCTAGGTGCTGCAGATGCAAGATGATGAAAGGATTATCTCTTGTTCTTAAGGAATTCCTAGTACAGTAATGATTACATCATTAAAATAATGCACTGAGGTGAATTACATTTTAATATACATAGCTTCAGAAATTATGTTTGGCATAAAGTGAGGTACAGGTAATGTGTAATAAGTGAGGGATTATGAAGTGGGATAGGATTAGTCAAGGAAGTCCTTTCTTAGAAGAAATTTGCTTGAATGGGGTTTTGAAAGAAAAACTTGGTATGGATTGGCAGAGAAAAGAAGTGGGCACTTAAGATTTAACTAAGCCAAAGTAGTAATCCAAATGTTGCTTGGTGAACCTGGAGGCAGATCAAAAAGAGATGGATTGTCTTGAGGGATATTTCATAGAGGTCGTGAAGAGAGAGTCCTTGAAGAAGCATTTCTCCCATAAGAGAACAGGACTCGAGTGAACATGTTTTCTAGATTCAGGGTCACTTTCCACTGGACAGTGCCAGATAAACACTGCCAAATTTCATCTCTCTAAACCTCACTTTTCATATGTCTATGCTAACAGCCATCTTCTATTGACTCAAATAGAGGCAAACGTGTAAACAGGTAAGTGCAATACAAGCTTATACAGGAATCTCACTTAATTTAATATCCCCTTCATTATTTCTCATATTTTCCTATGTCTTTTTGTTATGCACATAAACCAAACTGAAATAGATGCAAGAATTTCTTTTAGTACATCCATACCACTGATACTCTTGCTGCAATTTCTCCAGACCATGCAAGTTTTTAGGGAAGGAGCTAACCTTGAAGAGCATCAAAGAAAGAATTTCCTATATCCTTTTTCTCTTTTTTTGTCACTTTCTCCAGCATTGCTGTCTCCTTTCTTCCTCTCCAGCTTTTGGCCCTTCTCATAAGGATGGAAATGCTACTGTTTGGTGTCTGGGCCCTGCTGGCCCTGATTCCTTGCCCAGGTGAGGCTATTTGGGAAAGTTTCTTTAGCTAGTATGTGCCAGGGCACAGGTCAATGAGAAAGAGGATAGGAAATCCTGAGAGGGGTGACACTAGTATTCACTCATCTGGACCCTTGGGAGAGAGTCCTTTTTCTTGGATCTAGGACACAGAATCCTAGGTGTTTCTGGCTCGTAACTGGGAAAACCCACATTAAGGGACAGGATAATAGACCATCAGAAAAAACCCTCTCTAAGAAATATACCTTCTCTGCTTGGCTCCCTGCTGCCCCTGGACTGTCCTATTCTGCTCTCGGGAATATTTTTACTTCTGTGTTGCCATCTTTTGTGTCATGATGAGCTACAATAGGATCTCGATAGGACAGGGCCCATAGTGCAGTTGTGAATAGTGAGTTCTCCAGATGGCAAGAAAGGAACTGGAGCCTTAGTGGGTAACATTGCTGCAAGAGTTGTGTATTCCCAGAAGGGACTAGTATTTGGGAGATGAAGTAGATGGTGGACCTGGAATAGCTAAAGGGGACCGGTAAGGGAAGTTTTGGGGACACTGTGCCCCTCACCGATATCAGACATTTAAAACTTACCTGATGTCTCTCCCACTGCTCCTGAGAAGAGTTCCCTAACAGACTAAACTCTTAAGCATCCAAAAACATCTATTGCCTTAGCACCAAAGCAAAATGGAATAGTCTTATTTTGAGAAGAAGAGGTGAAAAGTTCCATGGAAATAAGTGACCCTGGGAGTCACCTTTATACCAGTGGTTCCCATAATTTGGTGTGCACAAAGGTCACCAGGAGTGCTTGTTTTGTTCCCTTGAGTATTTCCAGGTCCTGCCTTCACAAATTCTTAATCATTCAGTCTGAGGTGGAGCTGGAATCTACAGTCTACAAGCATTCCAGCATAATTCTGGTGAAGGCAATTCTTAGACCATAATTTGAAAAACACTGCTTTGAGGTATAAGTAACAAAGCTCATTTTTTTTCAGGGGTCTACTTACCCCATGAGGGCCCTCAGCAGCCAATTCTGGAAGTTTCCAAGATTTCTGGAAGTTTAGGAAGAGAATGGTTTCCTGGGCATGATTTTTAGCAACGCCATAGTTTCCATGGTGACACTATTAGAGAAATCGAGATCCCAAGAAAGATGATGAGAGGAGGGAATGGTGGTAGAGTCGGGATTCTAACTTGTTGCTTAAGGGTCTTTTTCTTGTTTGTCCCCTGTGCCTTTTTATTCAGGGTATTTTTATTCCTATTCTCTAACCTGTAACTAGATAGAATAGGCTCTGTATTTTCTTTCTTGGGTCTTGTGGTCCTCACCAGTGTCTTTGGCATATGTGGTTGACCTTTTCAGGGGCTGCAGAAGACCTATTTGAGGTTTCTGTTTGGCCACATCAGGCCCTTGTAAAGTATGGGCAGTCCCTAAGGGTCAACTGCAGCACCACATGTCCAGACCCGGGACTCAGTGGAATTGAGACCTTATTAAAGAAAACCCAGGTGGGCAAAGGGCCTCAGTGGAAGGAGTTTCTCCTGGAAGATGTCGCACAGAATTCCATCCTGCAGTGCTTCTTCTCTTGTGCAGGGATCCAAAAGGACATAAGCCTTGGCATCACTGTGTACTGTGAGTGGGGCTGAGGGCTGGGGAGGAAGGGAAGAGTGGGGGAACATGACTGTGCCTTCTTTAGGGAATAATTAGAAAGAGACTTCTTTTAGGGGAGAGAATTGTGGCCCTTAATAAAGATTTCTGTCCTACTGTAGGGATTCTAGAGCCAATTATTTCTGTTTCCCTTTGGTGTAGGCCTTTAAATTAGGAGCAGACCATAGAGCGCCTCCAGACATCTGTGCTTTGAGAATATGTTCAAATACAGGAGGCATTTGCTAATGATGGTAATTTATAAATTATCAAAACAGTATAAAATTAGTGTTGAATTATTTGTCACAAATTTTTAGAATAAACAGGGATTAGGGAGAGCGGGGTCTTTGTAGGCTGGGGTAGTTGGAGAAGTCTCTACAGAAAAGGAGGCTCTTGAGTTTCACTCCTGCAAATGGTTAGGTTTTGAAGTGATGGGAATGGGTGAGGAGCCTCTTTCAGGTAGGCAAATAGCATTGGCAAAGATGTAGCCATAAGAATAAGTGTGATCTCTGGGGTGTCAGAGCTTGGTTAGCTAGGGTGTAGTTTTCATGTGACGGTAAGAAGCTCCTCAGAAGTTGCTCATGCCTCTGAAGCACCTCTGGTAAGAGAGAAAGGCTCTCCAGAATGGCAGCAACTATCAAAGCAGGGGGCCCCTCAACAGTTACATTTCTTGGCTTTAGCCACCTTTGTGGGAAGAAGAAGGCTAAGTCATCTCATCTAGGGCAGAAAGCTGACACTGTTCATCAGATGGTTTAAGAGTAGTGGTCACCTTCTGTCACAGGCTTCCTGTCCTATACCATTTCTTTCTGGAGAGTTGAGTATCTTTCTCTCATCAAGCCCACCTTTTTTGTCTTAAAGAGCCACCAGAGCAAGTGATCATGGAGCTGCAGCCTGAATGGGTGGCTGTGGATGAAGCCTTTACAGTGACATGCCACGTGCCCAGTGTCACACCCCTGGAAAACCTCACCCTTACCCTTCTCCAGGGTAACCAAGAACTACATAGAAAGAATTTTAGGAGCTTGGCTGTGGCCTCCCAAAGAGCTAAGGTCACCATCAGTGTCAAAGCCCAAAGGGAGGATGACAGGTGCAATTTCTCCTGCCATGCAGAACTGAACCTGAGTTCACATGGTGGAGGGCTCTTTTGCAGCAGCTCAGCCATCAAGGTGCTCCGAATCTTTGGTGAGTCAGAGCCCAGGTGTGGAAGGAATCCTGGGGCTCATTTTCCTCAGCTTACCTTGGCCTTTGGCACTCATTTCCCATAGTGTTTAGGATGAGGGTGTAAGGGTAATTGAGCTCCACCTTTACTTGAGCTTTAAACTCACCGTGGGAGGCAGAGAGCTACTAGCCCCACTCCCTACATTGTGGGGTCCTATATGACATGTGATTTATCATGGCTTTTCTCCTTTCTTTCCTTTTCCTCATTTCTTGGCAGAATTCCCTCAGAACCCCCAAATCTGGGTCTCTTCACTTCTGGAAGTTGGGATGGCAGAGACCATGAGCTGTGAGGTGGCTAGAGTGTTCCCAGCTGAAGAGGTAATGATCCACATGTTCCTGGGAGACCAGGAGCTTAGGCCCTTCCTCTCCTGGGAGGGAGACACAGTATGGGCCAATGCCACTGCTCGGGCCATGGAGACTGGTGATCAGGAGCTGTCTTGCCTTGTATCTCTGGGTCCAGTGGAACACAAAACAAGAGAGCCAGTGCATGTCTATAGTAAGTGACCTGCCTCTTCCCTTCCCTTGATAGTTCTCTACCATTGAAAACGTCCATAGTAAAGGCTTGGTGATTCAACTGCAAATATCCCTACTAATCTTTGCTAGGTATACTCCAAAGTGAACATTAGTTTTCAGCTTTCTCTAAGTGCAGGGGTGCGCTGAGGCAGTAGTTCTATCTAGCCTTCACCCTGTTTCCTTAGGCCATCCTACTTACAGAGTGATTGTGAATACTTTAACTTATTCCTAGGAACAATGATTTGGAGTGAGGAGGAAATCTGTAAGATGAAAAGACATCTCGCTATCCTTGCAGCACAGGCGTAGCCAAATATGCGCATGTGGCATTTGTTACAGGAGAAGCTCTCAAATTCCCAAACCATCTCGTTGCTCTGGCCAGTCAGCACAGAAGCAGGAATGGTATCCAAAGTCTTTCCCCTGTTGTCTGCCTACCCGAGGGGTACCACCAGCAGCAAGACTACAGAAGTGGCTGCCAGTTTTGAGAAATATGTTTGATTCTCTTTTTCCTTTCTTTATAGGCTTCCCTCCGCCAATCCTGGAGATAGAAGAATTATACCCATTGGCAGGGACAGAAATTAATGTGACCTGCTCAGGGCATGTATTAACATCACCCAGCCCTACTCTTCGGCTTCAGGGAGCCCCAGATCTCCCTGCCCCTGGGGAGCCTGCCTGGCTTTTACTTACCACCAGGGAGGAAGATGATGGCCGAAATTTCTCCTGTGAGGCCTCTTCGGAGGTTCAGGGTCAGCGGTTGAGCAAAACCACTGTGAACCAACTCCACGTCTTATGTGAGTAGAAGCCTGATCTTTCTTGTCAAAACAAGGATTATTAGTCTTCCATTTCCAGAGATCTTGGCCAGCAGCTTCATTATTAGAGTTGCCACATTTTTCTCATTTAAAAAAAAAAATCAAAGGAGAAAATAAAATTAAAGCTCTCCAAGCTTACCTTACCCCTAGGAAAGTGAGTAGGGGGAAACCGGGAAGAGAAAAGAAAAAGTGGTTAAAGTGATCAAGCAGTATTAGTTGAGGGCCAAAGGCTGAGAACATAGGAAGTGATAGTTGGAGCCTATGCTGAGGAGGGAAATTTCCTCATAAAAACTTGTATTTTGAAAAGTAGAAAAATCGTTGTCTCTGGGCTCACCCCTACCCATGTTCTCACTCACTGAGAAGCAAAGATGGGAAGCAGGGACCCCAGGGCCATCATTGACCAAGCAGTTCAGATCATTTAGTCTTAATCCATTAAAATGCCCTGTGCTGCATCTCAGTCTCATCCAGGGAGGAAAAAGAGTAGCTCAAAGCAGGGAACTGATGGTCCTCCCCTCGGGAAAGAAAGCTATTGGGTGGAGGAGACACAGCGTCTGGATTAGGGGAGGGACAGGGAGCCGAGCATGATGGAGACGAGGGAATGTGGCGCACTGAGCTGGCCCCTCTGGGCTCTTGTTTTTCCAGACAAGCCACGGTTAGAGGAATCTGGTTGCCCTGGCAATCAGACCTGGTTGGAAGGGATGGAGCAGATGCTTGCCTGTGTCCCAAGGGGAAACACGACACCAATCTTGTTGTGTACCTGGAATGGAATGATCTTTGACCTTGAAGTGCCACAGAAGGCAACCCAGGACCACTCTAGAACCTACTGCTCCACAGCCACTAACCAGCTGGGCTCTGTCAGCAAAGACATTGCTGTCATTGTTCAAGGTGACTGCAGCTCCCCTGCTGCCAGGCCCAGGATGGAAATCCCCCAGGGGTTGGGATTCTTAACCAAACGTGGAAAGAAGAAAGATTTCGGTGGGCTGGGGAGGGTGAGACTGACAAATGGGCCTTGTGGGCTGGGCTGGGGCGATTCTCCCGCCCTCGAACACTCCCACTTCTCTGTCTTCTGTGCTTGGGCAGGACTGGATGAAGGAGTCAGTTCCACCATCTTCGTCATTATTATTGTCACCCTTGGAGTGGGCGTAATCATCATAGCAATGTATTTGAACTATCGGCCCTGCAAGATAGAGAGGAGGAACTTGCCCTGTAGGCAGAAGGAGAAGAACAAAGAGGAGGAAAGCCAGTTTGCTGTTCAACAAGCAGAAAAGCACAATGCACAGAACTGTTAGTTAGAAACAGCTATTTGGTTGAAGCCACCCTCTACTACCGGGGTTTCCTGAGGGAGGGAAGAGGGAGTAGAAGAGAAAGGAAGAGACATTATCCTTTGTGTTCTGTGGTCTCATAAAACAGTGTTTCAGGCCCTCATATCCTGTGGATCCAATCCACCCACAAGCTCAACTCCTCTGAGTAGGAATTCAGTCTCAGTGTTCACCTGGTGAGAGGGTCTTTTGCTCCTTGCTGTGTGCTTAATCAGTCCACTCTCAGATTCAGAAAAGAAGATCCTGCCTGTGCCTTGTCACCCCCATTCCCACTGCCCTTTGCTCCCAAACATCAGACTGAAGAGATAGTCAGAAATATCTCTGAAATACAACTCATTTCTCAGGGTTTCCTCATGACTAAGTGGGAACCAATTTCTTAGTCTGGGGACTGGGGTTTGAAGGGAGTCAATACCAAACAAAGGGCTAGGAATCAGAACCCGATTCCCGCCTACACATTCCTGTGCTCCCCTAGCCTGGGGTTCTGGAATGCTGGCTCCCAGAGCTGAGCTTGATGACATCATTAAGGCTCAGTGTCTGGTTAGGCTTCAACTCACCAACCATCTATTGTGTGCCATAGAGGAGTATACAAATCATAAGAAATTCCACACTGAGTCAGACAAGCAGCTTTTCTAGCCCAGTGTTCTGTCCCTGAAATGGAAGGTAGAGTTCTTCCATGAAATTGAGCTCCAAACATCTCTGAATTCCTTTTCATAATCCATTATAGAGTAAATCATCTGTGAGTTCACATTAAACATATTAATTTTTTTTTACCTGTACAAGCTCTTAGGGTAGAGTTCCAATGTTTATTCTCCTTTTACATAAAGAAGTATATATTTTTATACGTCTGAAAACTTCCCTTTAAGCTTCAGGAGGACTCCTCTTGTGACAATGTTCACTATATGATTGAGCTTCCTTCTCTGTTCTTTGGAAAGATTATATTCATCCCCTAGAGAAGACATGAAGAATTGTAAAACCAGATCTTTTCTCCCAAATCAGTCATGTATGGGTCACTGAAATGTTGGAAATGATAAAAAGTAAAAGTGATTTTACGACCTCTGAAAGTATTTCTCTTCTGTGTCACTGCTGAAAGTTTTTATTAAGTCACATAGTTGCACTTTGAGAACAATTTCTTTGAAAAGAATATCAAGTTGGTAGCATAACCAAACAGCCCAGGGCAGGTGGTGCATTAGTTCAGGAAGCAACCTTTTTGACTTGCCTTCAAAACTAAAGTTCAGACTTCCAGATGGAGGTCCACAGCCTTCCAAATTGAAGATGCCAGATAGAAAGAACACAGCATCAGGCATCAAAGTGAAAAAACTCTCATTCTTCCCAGACCTTTCCTGAGTCTGGGTTATGGATTAGCGATAAAATAATCCTTTGGTTTCAACACATACAAAGCAGCAGAGATACAATGGTGAACAAAATACTGTCCCTGCTGCTACAAGCTAGAGCACGTCAACAGGAAAGCACAATTGCACCTTAAATGCTATGAATGGGGAAGCACAGGTCCTTAGGAGAACACCTAACTCAGGATCAAGGAAGGCTTCCTGGGGGGAGCTTGGAAGTACCCCATTTGATTTTACAAAACAGCAGCCCTCCAAAATGACCTTCTCTGCTTCAATTATTCTACTAAATATACTAGTCACTGCTCTCTCATCATGTGAGTAGTAGAAATTATCCACTTTTCTGAATTGAGCACTTGGGGAAATAAGTTAGAAAGAAGAGTATGGAGTTGCCTCATCCGGGAATCTTCAGTCATTTCAGTGTCTGGGGATCAGCTGCATCAGGTCTGTAGCTGTCTCGTATCTGCAAACCCCACCTCATGGCCCCAGTGCTCTGTGGCACAGTGAATCCTAAACAGGAGGGAGGAAGGGGGTCATTCTGACTTCTTGGTCCACCTTGGAGAGCCTGGAGGCTTAGCCTGCTCCTGCCTTTGCTTCTCACTGCCACATGGTGTCACTGTTGACAGTGTCCTACACAGTCCATCAAACCTTGTGGTACTACAAATCCAGGTTCCCAGGTGGGCTGCCGAAGATCTTCCAGGGAGGACGATCGGCTTCCCAGGGCTTGGTCCAGCTTTGGTGATGCCTTGCATGGATTTCCAGGGTTACAGTTCTTAGAGCCGGATACTTTGGATTAGCTGTCCTCCAGGGCTTCTCAGATTTGGGTAGGCTCTTTCCCTTGTAGATTTGGAACCTCTGCTTCCTTTCTCTCCCCAGGGGTCCACACAACCAGGGGTCAAGTGGCCCCTCCTAGTCAATTCTTAAAGCACAAAGGATCTCGTTACATCTTTTTTCCAGAATAATACAACTGGCCGCTGCTCACCCTTCTAAGGGTAGCTGCCTTTCGTGTCTCCCGGGGGCCTCACCCCCTAAAAGGTTTTGATCACACTCCTTTTCTGAAAATAGAGCAACCAGCTCACACTTAGCTGCAGCTACCCTGATTATCTCCAGGTGAAGAGAGCTACCTTTAATACTCCAAAATTTATCCTCTTAGGAAAGTCAAGGTGACTTTCTTTTAGACCTGAGAAAACAAAAATCTTCAGTGAAGCTTCTTACTATAGGGATGATAATAACAGCATTTATCTATTACATAATTATATTTGGAAAGAAATGACATAGTACTGGTAAAAACACTAGCATAGTGTCATATACATGTATTTACAAGTATTAGTTTTTACTATATAATGCTGGTGGTAATCACACCCATAATAAACTGAAAGCAAGAGACAGAAATCCGAGCTCTACCCACCACCAGTCCCTCCCATCATGAAACTTACACAAGCCTCTTAGATAGCCTCATCCACCAGAGGGCAGTCAGCAGAAGCAAGAAGAACTACAATCCTGCAAGCCTGTGGAACAAAAACCACATTCACAGAAAGATAGACAAGATGAAAAGGCAGAGGGCTATGTACCAGATGAAGGAACAAGATAAAACCCCAGAAAAACAACTAAATGAAGTGGAGATAGGCAACCTTCCAGAAAAAGAATTCAGAATAATGATAGTGAAGATGACCCAGGACCTCGGAAAAAGAATGGAGGCAAAGATCGAGAAGATGCAAGAAATGTTTAACAAAGACCTAGAAAGAAACAGAGATGAACAATTCAATAACTGAAATGAAAACTACATTAGAAGGAATCAATAGCAGAATAACTGAGGCAGAAGAACGGATAAGTGACCTGGAAGACAGAATGGTGGAATTCACTGCTGCATAACAGACTAAAGAAAAAAGAATGAAAAGAAATGAAAACAGCCTAAGAGACCTCTGGGACAACATTAAATGCAACAACATTCGCATTACAGGGGTCCCAGAAGGAGAAGAGAGAGAGAAAGGACCAGAGAAAGTATTTGAAGAGATTATAGTCGAAAACTTCCCTAACATGGGAAAGGAAATAGCCACCCAAGTCCAGGAAGCACAGCGAGTCCCATACAGGATAAACCCAAGGAGAAACATGCCGAGACACACAGTAATCAAATTGGCAAAAATTAAAGACAAAGAAAAATTATTGAAAGCAGCAAGGGAAAAATGACAAATAACATACAAGGGAACTCCCATAAGGTTAACAGCTGATTTCTCAGCAGAAACTCTACAAGCCAGAAGGGAGTGGCATGATATACTTAAAGTGATGAAAGGGAAGAACCTACAACCAAGATTACTCTACCCGGCAAGGATCTCATTCAGATTCGATAGAGAAATCAAAAGCTTTACAGACAAGCAAAAGCTAAGAGAATTCAGCACCACCAAACCAGCTCTACAACAAATGCTAAAGGAACTTCTCTAAGTGGGAAACACAAGAGAAGAAAAGGACCTACAAAAACAAACCCAAAACAATTAAGAAAATGGTCATAGGAACATACATATCGATAATTACCTTAAACGTGAATGGATTAAATGCCCCAACCAAAAGACATAGACTGGCTGAATGGATACAAAAACAAGACCCATATATATGCTGTCTACAAGAGACCCACTTTAGACCTAGGGACACATACAGACTGAAAGTGAGGGGATGGAAAAAGATATTCCATGCAAATGGAAATCAAAAGAAAGCTGGAGTAGCTATACTCATATCAGATAAAATAGACTTTAAAATAAAGAATGTTACAAGAGACAAGGGAGGACACTACATAATGATCAAGGGATCAATCCAAGAAGAAGATATAACAATTATAAATATATATGCACCCAACATAGGAGCACCTCAATACATAAGGCAACTGCTAACAGCTATAAAAGAGGAAATCGACAGTAACACAATAATAGTGGGGGACTTTAACACCTCACTTACACCAATGGACAGATCATCCAAAATGAAAATAAATAAGGAAACAGAAGCTTTAAATGACACAATAGACCAGATAGATTTAATTGATATATATAGGACATTCCATCCAAAAACAGCAGATTACACGTTCTTCTCAAGTGCGCACGGAACATTCTCCAGGATAGATCACATCTTGGGTCACAAATCAAGCCTCAGTAAATTTAAGAAAATTGAAATCATATCAAGCATCTTTTCTGACCACAACGCTATGAGATTAGAAATGAATTACAGGGAAAAAAACGTAAAAAAGACAAACACATGGAGGCTAAACAATACGTTACTAAATAACCAAGAGATCACTGAAGAAATCAAAGAGGAAATAAAAAAATACCTAGAGACAAATGACAATAAAAACACGATGATCCAAAACCTATGGCATGCAGCAAAAGCAGTTCTAAGAGGGAAGTTTATAGCTATATAAGCCTACCTCAAGAAACAAGAAAAATCTCAAATAAACAATCTAACCTTACACCTAAAGGAACTAGAGAAAGAAGACCAAACAAAACCCAAAGTTAGCAGAAGGAAAGAAATCATAAAGATCAGAGCAGAAATAAATGAAATAGAAACAAAGAAAACAATAGCAAAGATCAATAAAACTAAAAACTGGTTCTTTGAGAAGATAAACAAAATTGATAAACCATTAGCCAGACTCATCAAGAAAAAGAGGGAGAGGACTCAGATCAATAAAATTAGAAATGAAAAAGGAGAAGTTACAACAGACACTGCAGAAATACAAAGCATCCTAACAGACTACTACAAGCAACTCTATGCCAACAAAATGGACAACCTGGAAGAAATGGACAAATTCTTAGAAAGGTATAACCTTCCAAGACTGAACCAGGAAGAAATAGAAAATATGAACAGACCAATCACAAGTAATGAAACTGAAACTGTGATTAAAAATCTTCCAACAAACAAAAGTCCAGGACCAGATGGCTTCACAGGTGAATTCTATCAAACATTTAGAGAAGAGCTAACACCCATCCTTCTCAAACTCTTCCAAAAAATTGTGGAGGAAGGAACACTCCCAAACTCATTCTATGAGGCCACCATCACCCTGATACCAAAACCAGACAAAGATACTACAAAAAAAGAAAATTACAGACCAATATCACTGATGAATATAGATGCAAAAATCCTCAACAAAATACTAGCAAACAGAATCCAACAACACATTATAAGGATCATACACCATGATCAAGTGGGATTTATCCCAGGGATGCAAGGATTCTTCAATATATGCAAATCAATCAATGTGATACACCATATTAACAAATTGAAGAATAAAAACCATATGATCATCTCAATAGATGCAGAAAAAGCTTTTGACAAAATTCAACACCCATTTATGATAAAAACTCTCCAGAAAGTGCGCATAGAGGGAACCTACCTCAACATAATAGAGGCCATATACGACAAACCCACAGCAAACATCATTCTCAATTGTGAAAAACTGAAAGCATTTCCTCTAAGATCAGGAACGAGACAAGGATGTCCACTCTCACCACTATTATTCAACATAGTTTTGGAAGTCCTAGCCACGGCAATCAGAGAAGAAAAAGAAATAAAAGGAATACAAATTGGGAAAGAAGAAGTAAAACTGTCACTGTTTGCAGATGACATGATACTATACATAGAGAATCTTAAAGATGCCACCAGAAAACTACTAGAGCTAATCAATGAATTTGGTAAAGTTGCAGGATACAAAATTAATGCACAGAAATCTCTTGCATTCCTATACACTAATGATGAAAAATCTGAAAGAGAAATTAAGGAAACACTCCCATTTACCACTGCAACAAAAAGAATAAAATACCTAGGAATAAACCTACCTAGGGAGACAAAAGACCTGTATGCAGAAAACTATAAGATACTGATGAAAGAATTTAAAGATGATACCAACAGATGGAGAGATATACCATGTTCATGGATTGGAAGAATCAATATTGTGAAAATGACTATACTACCCAAAGCAATCTACAGATTCAATGCAATCCCTATCAAATTACCAATGGCATTTTTTACGGAACTAGAACAAAAAATCTTAAAATTTGTGTGGAGACACAAAAGACCCTGAATAGCCAAAGCAGTCTTGAGGGAAAAAAACGGAGCTGGAGGAATCAGACTCCCTGACTTCAGACTATACTAAAAAGCTACAGGAATCAAGACAATATGGTACTGGCACAAAAACAGAAACATAGATCAATGGAACAAGATAGAAAGCCCAGAGATAAACCCACGCACCTATGGTCAACTAATCTATGACAAAGGAGGCAAGGATATACAATGGAGAAAAGACAGTCTCTTCAATAAGTGGTGCTGGGGAAACTGGACAGCTACATGTGAAAGAATGAAATTAGAACACTCCCTAACACCATACACAAAAATAAACTCAAAATGGATTCGAGACCTAAATGTAAGACCAGACACTATAAAACTCTTAGAGGAAAACATAGGAAGAACACTCTTTGACATAAATCACAGCAAGATCTTTTTTGATCCACCTCCTAGAGTAATGGAAATAAAAACAAAAATAAACAAATGGGACCTAATGAGACTTCAAAGCTTTTGCACAACAAAGGAAACCATAAACAAGACGAAAAGACAACCCTCAGAATGGGAGAAAATATTTGCAAATGAGTCAGCAGACAAAGGATTAATCTCCAAAATATATAAACAGCTCATGCAGCTCAATATTAAAGAAACAAACAACCCAATCCAAAAATGGGCAGAAGACCTAAACAGACATTTCTCCAAAGAAGACATACAGATGGCCAAGAAGCACATGAAAAGCTGCTCAACATCACTAATTATTAGAGAAATGCAAATCACAACTACAATGAGGTATCACCTCACTCCTGTTAGAATGGGCACCATCAGAAAATCTACAAACAACAAATGCTGGAGAGGGTGTGGAGAAAAGGGAACCCTCTTGCACTGTTGGTGAGAATGTAAATTGATACAGCCACTATGGAGAACAGTATGGAGGTTCCTTAAACAACTAAAAATAGAATTATCATATGATCCAGCAATCCCACTACTGGGCATATACCCAGAGAAAACCGTAATTCAGAAAGACACATGCACCCCAATGTTCATTGCAGCACTATTTACAATAGCCAGGTCATGGAAGCAACCTAAATGCCCATCGACAGACGAATGGATAAAGAAGATGTGGTACATATATACAATGGAATATTACTCAGCCATAAAAAGGAACGAAATTGAGTCATTTGTTGAGACGTGGATGGATCTAGAGACTGTCATACAGAGTGAAGTAAATCAGAAAGAGAAAAACGAATATCGTATATTAACGCATGTATGTGGAACCTAGAAAAATGGTACAGATGAACCGGTTTGCAGGGCAGAAGTTGAGACACAGATGTAGAGAACAAATGTATGGACACCAAGGGGGGAAAGCCGCGGGGGGGCGGGGGGGGGAGGATGGTGGTGTGCTGAATTGGGCGATTGGGATTGACATGTATACACTGATGTGTATAAAATTGATGACTAATAAGAACCTGCTGTATAAAAAAATAAATAAAATTAAATTAAAAAAAAAAAGTCAGAAATCCATGGCAACGACTGAGGGCCATCAAAAGTCATATACACCACTGATACTTCCTTTCTCTTTTTCCATTGTGTTCTCACTTCCTCTTTTTCTATTCCATTTCCTTTTCCTTCCTCTACTTTCCCGTTTTTTTTTTTGTTGTTGTTGTTGTTGTTCCCTAAGATTTGGGACTACTAGTAGGAGGGCCAATTGTCCCAGTTTGCATTGAGCGGAGAGGTTCCTAAAACATGGGACTTTTGGCACTAAAATTGAGAAAGTCTCATGCAAACTGGCACGAACTGGTCACCCTAATACTGGTATCACTCAAAGTGTTTCTCAGCTTTGCCAAGGCCTGATTTAAAGAAGTCACAAAGCAGTATCATTTTTGCTTATCCCAGAAGCCCAGGTCCTGTAATTCTGAGGACTTGTGAAGCAAGGGCAAAGTGTAAGTCCTCTCAAATGTGTATAAAAGGACAAAACTCACTATATGTGTTTCAGCAATAATGATGGGAGAAATTCAGAATGATCATTTCAGGTTAAATTTAAAAGATTACATGGCATCAGAAAAACATTATTCCAAGGGGTCTAGGATTACTGGAGCTCTGCCTATTGAACTCTTTCTTCTGCAAATCTCACTAATCTTAACCTTGGGGAAGACTTCTTCACTAGAAAATAATTTTTAAACATTTAAAATCATGCATTCAGATGTAATGTACAACATGGTGACTATAGTTAACACTGTACTGCATATTTGAAAGTTGCTAAGAGAATCGATCTTAAAAGTTCTGGGCTTCCCTGGTGGTGCAGTGGTTAAGAATCTGCCTGCCAATGCAGGGGACACAGGTTCGAGCCCTGGTCTGGGAAGATCCCACATGCCACGGAGCAACTAAGTCCGTGCGCCACAACTACTGAGCCTGTGCTCTGGAGCCCACGGGCCACAATTACTGAGCCCGCGTGCTGCAACTACTGAAATCCGCATGCCTAGAGCCAGTGCTCCGCAAAAAGAGAAGCCACCGCGATGAGAAGCCCGCGCACCACAACGAAGAGTAGCCCCCGCTCGCCACAACTAGACAAAACCCGCATGCAGCAACGAAGACCCAACACGGCCAAAAATAAATAAATTAAAAAATAAATAAATTTTAAAAAATGTTTTTAAAAAAAAGTTCTCATTACAAGAAAAAATTTTTTGTGACTATGTATGCTGACGGATATTAACTAGACTTATTGTGGTGCTCATTTTGCAATATATACAAATATCAAATCATTATGTTGTATACCTGAAACTAATGTTTTATGCCAATTATACCTCAATTAAAAAATTTAAATTGCAGCAAAATATTCATAACATAAAATTTACCACTTTAAACGCACAGTTCAATAATAACTACATTCACATTGTTGTGAATTACACAATTGTGTAATTCACAACAGAAACTCATTTTCATTTTGCAAAACTAAGTCTACCCATTAAACAACTCCCCATTCCCTTTCCCCCCAGCCCCTGGTAACCAGCATTCTACTTTCTGTCTCTATGAATTTGACTACTCAAAGTACTTCACATGGGAGGAATCATCCAGTATTTGTCCTTTTGCTACTGACTTATTAGAATTTTTTAAATTGACTGGTTAGAACTGGAAACAGAAAGTGTAGAAACTGGCCCAGGTCTCTCATCTCCTTTTGCCCCCTTTTACCAATACAATACCTGTGGACACGTGCATTTCATCTTTGTGGTCCCAACTCAGTGATTCTCAGCCTTCTCACCTGGGGAGTTTTTAAAATTCTCTTGTCCAGATCCCATCCCAGATCCATTAAAGTCAGAATCTCAGGGAGTGAAGGCTACAGAAAACACCCCCGGCATTTCTAATTTACAGCCGAGTTTGCCATCCAACGCCTAACTGGAGAGCTGAAAGGGAGATTAACAGTAGGCAAATCAAAGAGTTTAGGGTAGATGGTCTTTAAGGTCTTTTTAAATTCAAAAATTTTGCAAAATCCACTAGCGTCTTCGTAATTCTCAACCAGCAGTGGTTGAGTTGATTCAGCTACGCCCGCCCAGAAGGAGCTGAGTGGAAGCTCTCTGGAGTGTGGCTCCCTCTGCAGTCAACTGCTGTCATGACAGCCCCACTTTAGAACCCTCTTACTAGTGGCTACAACACCCCTCTCTGCAGGCACCCCTCTCCTGCCACATTCATCCAACACATACTTCTTAAGATGGCTCACTTTCCTTTTTTTTTGACACACCACACGCATGCGGAATCTTAGTTCCCCGAACAGGGATTGAACCCTTGCCCCCTGCAGTGGAAGCATGGAGTCTTAACCGCTGGACCGCCAGGGAAGTCCCCTCACTTTCCTTTTAAAACACTTATTCAAGCCAATAGATAATAATATTTGTGCTTAATACATCAACTTCTAAAAGACCATGAGATATGCAAATAATTCTAAGGTCAAATGAGGGATATTACAGGGACATTGATTTCAGCTGAATGTAAGAAATACTTTGCTGAAACCAGAGGGGTTTAATAGAATAAATTACCTTGGAAAATAGTAATTCCCTTGACACCAGTGCTACACAAGTGAGTACCATCTGTGAGGGAGGCTATAGGGTAAGAATCCTAAATTAGAAGGAATTAGGATGACCTGTGAGGCCCTTCTAACTCCAAAACTCCATGATTTAAAAGTCAGACAAAAATGACCTAAGGCAGAGGAATGGTTTCTGAGTTAAGAAATGGAGCTCCAGGGTTCTGATTATTCCAACTTTCAACTACTCCCCAAGTTTACATTTACATTAGTTACCTGATGTAAAATATCCAAAATGAATACACGTGAGTCCCATTTTGAAGAAAATTCATTATGGCATGTAAAACTTTGAGCTTTTCTGGAAGATTTATTGATTATTTGCATTGTGAAAGAATTATTGACTTTGTAAAATCATGTTTGGATGATAGAGTTACTTTGAGCATCTAACTATTAATTTACAGATCACTAGTTACTTAGCCAAGGTGCTTGGGTGACTAAAAACTTAACACTAAAGCTGCCCTTTTAAGTTCATTTGGAAATAAAAAAGAAAGAAACATCTGAGGTGCCATTAGGAAAACAGAATGTGATTCAATAACAAGTACTTAAACATTCCCTTGGAAAACACAGAGCACCCCACAATTCGATGCAAAACCAGCTGCAACTTCTTGAGTGCTGTACTGTGTCAATCACTTCAGAAACCTCATTTCATTTAATCCTCACATAAGCCTTGTAAGGCAATACACTATTATCTCCATTTTATCGGTGAGGAAATTGGGTCTCAGGGAGGTTAAGTAATTTCTTCCCGAACATAAGTTCAAGTCCAAGTCTTTCTGATTCTTTCCCTTATACCAAGTTATCCCAATCCACTCCTCTAAGAACAAATTGTCCACTGACAGCTTGAAGACCACATGTGTTTGGGTTAACTTTTGCCCTTAAAGTGTTTTCAATAAGAATTAGTTGCCAATGTTTAAACATTAGATTTTACATGAAAGTCTGGATGTCCTGTCTGTCTCGAAGAATCAGGTCTGGCAGCCCTGCTCCTGCAGTCTTGACAAGGCCGATGGGCCCCATCCTTAGCTGGGGCCTGAGTTCTTTGGGTTGCTCTGGTCCTCACCCCTCTGTGCTGTATCCCTCACAAGCAGGCTGAGAGCTAGTTGCTATTTCTCCCTTTACATGCAGCCCTTATCACTTATGTATGTACCTACCTGGCACCTGTTGGCACTGAATTTGCAACCCTCAATTTAGAATCTCTCTTCCACATCCCTTGCCCCAGTTCAGATCCCAAACGTTCTGGTTCTGTTTGTCCCAAAGCCATTTTTGCATTGTTCCCATTTCCCAAGGGTAGTTGGGCTGAACGTGTATTCACCTTAAAATTTCTGCACAAAGGTAGTTCTATGATTTCCTCACATGTTGGAGGCATTTTCTGTACTTCCGTACTTAATAGCCCGTCTTGCTTTCATTTCTTCCCACCCTTGGGGGCTAGGTTTGGTCTTGTGGTTCTGGTAGGGGAGAGAGAAATGCCTCCAAGTACTTTGGGGGTGGGGTGAGGGGAGTGGTCCTGACCTATGAGTCCCCAGCAAACTGGGACTACGGACCTGGGGAATGGACTGGGTGTGTCACAGAGAGAATGGGATGTGTCTGCTTCTTTCTAGCCCAGGAAGAACCGGGTCAATTATCGTTCAGCATCTGGGTTCCCATAGAGCCCAGAGGACCCCTGCAGGTTGTCTTCCCAACCCTCCCCTTGCTGTACTGCCCGCCTGCACCCCATAATAGAATGACACCTACTCAGACAATGTGATGCAACCTCGTTTTATTGGGAAAGGACGGTGGGCACTGGAGTGGCACTTTGCAGGGTCCGGGGAGGCACTGGGGAGGGGTAACAGAGATGCCCGGCAACTAGAAGGCACAGCTGCTCTCCACGAAGCGGCGACACTTCATGACCCGCAGGTACGTCTCAGCCTTGTGCAGGTCCTTCTTGAAGCAGGAGAGCAGCCCGTAGTTCTTGAGCAGCGCGTCATCACTGCGCATGTTTGTGTCAAATTTGTCGTAGGTCTGCTTGAGGATCTGCCCAGCCCGGGGGCTGCCATCTTCCAGCTCCTGCAAAAGGGAGGGAGAGACAGACAGGGAGCCCTTGGGAGCGGCTGCCTCCCGTCCCCTCCATTTGCCACCCTCCCCTCCAGGCTTGGAGAAGGGTGTGGAGGGAGGACTCACAAGGGGAAACGGGGAAAAGATTTCTCCTGGGTCAAGGCTGGACCGCCACGGAGAGAGCAGGCACCTCTCTTCCCCAGCCCACGTAAGCCCCCCATCCCTCGGCTAAGCCAGGAGAGGGCGGCCGCGGGCCCAGGCTGGGAGCCCCACTACGCCATCCCCACCCGCATCAGGGCCTGGATGCCCTCCTCCAGGTCCTTCAGCTTCTCATAGACGCGGTCCGAGGTGCCAAACACCAGGCTGTTGGTGAAGACCCTGCTGAGGAACTGCACGGGCCCGAGCCACGACTGGATGAGCAGCAGCGAGAAGCGGAGCAGCTCCACGTCCTGCGGGCAGATGGGTGGGTGGTGGGCGCCGCGAGGGCGGGGGCGGGGGGCAGCCGCGTTAAGGCCGGCCTCTGCCCGTGGGCCTCCCGCCGCCATCCGTCACCTTCCGCCACCAGCCACCACCCTGCGCCTCCTCGGGGAGAAGACAGCCCAAGGCCTGCTGCGGAGAGATGGGGCAGCCTTCTGAGGATGAGGGAGGTCCCTGCCCCTCGGTCCGCGGTGGCCACTCACCGATCTCTGCTGGGCCTCGTCCTTGCCTGTGGGGGCCGGGATGGTCTCCGAGAAGCAGAAGGCAGCCTGGGCGTTCTGGATGGAGTATCTCTGTCCCTCTGGGATGTAGGCGCGCTCCTGGGAGAAGGAACACGCGCCCGGGTCTAGGCTGGTGCGCGGTTCTCCTCACTGCTTTATTAGGAACCCCCCTCAGTTTATGACAGCATCTTCACTTGGATAAAATACCTCTGAACGCCTTAGTTTCCTCCCACTACGTGGAGGGGGCACGGATTCACCCCTTCCTGCCACCCGCCACTAGTACGCATCCCTGAGGAGCTTACAAACTCTTTGTAGGTGTCAGCCGCCAGTTGGTGCAGGTGCTGGGCCCGGAGCACAGCATTGGCAAACAGGCTGGACAGGGGCATGGCTGGGAAGGCGCCCACCTCCTGAGTCCAGGGCAGGCAGAGCAGGGCGAAAGCCAGGAGCATGGAGGTCCGAGGGCCTAGAGAGAGACAAGGAGGGCCGGAGAGTGAGGGGTCCAGAGAGCAAGAGGCCTGGTTCTCCTGCCAGCCCTCTACCGCCCCTCCGCCTCGGGGAATGAGAACATTTAAAACCTGATCCCGTGTCTGGGGGTCGATATCCGTGCTCACATCCAGAAGCCCCACCGCCCGAGGTTAGTGCCCCCATATATCTGCAGGGCCCGCCCATCGCCCTTCAGTACACACCAAGCCCGAGGGGATTTTAGGGGTGCTTACCTGCCGCCATCACAGCTGGTGAGCTGTCCACAGGACCCTGAGCTGTCTGGGGAGCTGGGTCCTGGGGTCCTGGAATTGGTCCCTTGTGGGCCCTTTTTATACCCTGGCCTCTTCTCGCTCTCCCTCTGCCCCCACCCGTTTTCTCTATACATTTATGCATGGGCCACCGGCGGGCCTGTGCTAATGGATAATTTAGAACCCCCTCCCACTCATCCTGTTCCCGCTTCTCCTCTGGGGTCATGTCCCCCAGGCTCGTCCTCTTCCCCTCTCCACTGTCACCTGTCCTGAGGGCTGTATGCACAGAGTCTCAGCTTGAGAGACCACCCAATCCGTCCTCTTTTTAAGGGGGAGGTAGCAGAAGGGAGTAGCCCGAGTCCAGGCACACTGTGGCAGGGTGTCATTGCGGGGTTGGCCCCCAGGGTGAGGAGGGCCCAAGCTGGTCCCCTAAAGGGGGGCTATGTCAGGATGGATGTACCCTGAGAACTATGTGGATGCTTCCTCACTCTCTACCTCTTTCCTCCTCCCTGCACAGCTCCCCTCCATCCACCAGAGAGAATGTGTGTTTGGGGGAAGGGGGGCCAAGGATAGCAATAGATTCTGGGGTTTCTGGGCACAGATTCCACCTTTGCCCCATCACCATCCTCCTGCCACCTGATCCAGCCTGAGGCAGTTGGATGCAGGGCTAACACTGACCGCTAGAGGGCTCCAGCCCCACACATTGCCCTCCCCTTGGCCGGAGCATAGGGACTCCCCCAGGTGGGTAGGGCAAAGGACCAAAACTTGAGGCATTGTCCCTGCTCCTTGGATGTGCCACAGAGATCCCGGGAACAGACACTGCTTACAACTGCTTCCTCCCATAGCCCTGTCACCGTCAGTGAACCTCAAATTTGGAAGAACCCTTGAGGACTTGAGTCCCACCCCCAGCACTGGAGCTCTGGGCACAGCACACTGAAAGATGCCCTCTCCAGTCATTGCAGTCTCCTCCCCGTCTTTCTTCTCCTCCTTTTAATATTTGTATAGAGCTTATCAGGTTGTGAAGAGCATGCCCATGCAATCTCACATTAGACCCTCAGGACCATCTTGTGAAGGAAGTATTATCACCCCATTTTACAGAGGAGGAGACCAAGGCTCAGAGAGGCTTACTTACATGAGCGCCCTCAGCCAAGGCAGCAGATCTCCAAATCCTTGCTCTTCCCACATTGCAGCATCCCAAGCCCTTTCTTCAAAGCAGACTGGGTGGGTGCCACTCTGTTTTTTTTAACTTTTAAATCCCTCTGATCACAAGGATCCTGCCCCTAATCACAAGGATCCTGCCCCTAATCACAAGAGTCCCTTTGCCTCATTTTGTCCTCCCTTAAGAGTCAGCTTGTTGTCCATCATTTTCCAGGTGAGACTGGCCCAGAGACATGGGGTGCATGGCGGAGACCACATAGCAGGGCAAGGCCAGGGTCAGGAAGACTAGGGCCGCAGTCTTGCCACCTCCTGGTGCCCAGGGTTGGGGCTATTTCAGCATCTGGAGGTCACCAGCGTTAAATCGTCCCCAAGGATAAGAGCAGGAAAGAACATATTGCCCTCCGTTTCAACCTTCCATCCCTTGAGTCTAAGAACATTTAGCACTTGACCCTGTGGGGAAACAAACGAACGAACGAGAAAACCTTTCTAGAGGTGGTTGGTCATAGTGTTGCCAACCAATGCTGAAAAGTCACACCCCCATGGTCCAGAACCTGAGTGCTTGTGCCTTGCCATCTCCCCCTTTTAAGACCAGAAGGCAGAGCTCTCTTTTCTCCCATCACTCCTGAACCATCGCCCGACCGTGCCCCTGATTCTTCATCTGCTACGGAGGGCACTGGGACCTGTGGGAATTGTCCCCAGGCATGACCATAGGAGGACCAGAGGGGAGTGTCATTAAAGAAACAGGCTCTGAGGAAGGTGGGGCCACAGGAAAGGTGAGGACACCCCTTTCCTCTCCTTCCAGAGCCACCAAAGGGGAGGAGCCAGGCAGAAAGTGGAGGAGGGTCTCTAAGCCCCACACAGCCTCCTGTGTCCTCCGCCACTTCTTCCTTCTAGGTCACCTGGGGGAAGGGACACTGAAGTGGAACCTCTCGTGACAGGCTTCTAGCTAATGCTGGGGGGACTAGTATGTGAACTGTGGACCACAGGAGAAGCTCAGGCCTCTCCTAGGACTGAGGGTACAGGAGCCCGACTTGGGGACCACTTGAGAGCCACACAAGGTGGGCACAGGTGAGGTGTGGCTGAGGCTCCCTGCCAGGCAGGTTACTGCCAAGAACAGGTGGGACCAGCCAGAGCAGGGGAGCGTCTCCTCTCACCAACCCACTTCCGGTTGGCCCACAGGATTCTGGGGACCCCCGGGATACACCTTTATAAAAGGTGACCACAGTGGCAGCCATCAGACCCAAAGAGGGAAGAACTGGAGGATGGGCAGTGGATACTGGTGACCCTTCTCTCTAGTCTAGAAAAGGTCTTTTTCAGGGTCTTTAGTGATGGAGACACATACATAATTCATTGCTAGTAGAAGATAAACTTTGAATTAGACTTGGGAATTTTGTGCTCTTGCTAGAGAGGCACTCACCCCTTCTTGGGGGCACGACCTGGGGCCAGACCCCTGGCTTCTCCAGATTCAGAGGCTGCCGCACAATGGCCTCTGCACGGTGGCCAGTGAGGAGAGGCTGTGATCAGCATCTCCGGGGTCATCCTCAAAGGGTTCGGGATGAATCCCCCATCATCTTGGAATCCATGAATTTCAGTGTATTTGGAAGCCCTTCGTATTTTCAGATTTGACCATCTCTGGGGTTCTCTGTACCTATTGTGGAAATTCAAAGATCTACTCTTGATCTGAAAGCGGCCTCTTTCAGGCTTCAGGAGCACTTCTGAGGTTCAAGTCCACGTGGCTTGGGGCCATCTCATTGTTTAGAGTCATGCTTGCCCTGGTCTTAGGGAGAGCCGCAGAGGGACTGGGGGCAGCTCTTTCCATTCTCCCCTGGTCACTTGAGGTCCATGCTTCCCACCTCTAGCTCTGTCCTGCTTTCCTTGAGGCCAGAGGTTGGGATTGCCCCCAGGATATGCTCCACTTTGTCTTTGATTCAAGCATGAGTCTGATGACCGCGTTGATCACAGCTCATTGGGTCAATGTTTTTAGAGAATATTATGTGGGGATTCCCAAGGGCTTCTCCAGGGAGAGGTGGAAAAGGAGACCAACATTTCTGAGCGCCTTCCATGTGCCAGGCACTGTATTGAGTGATGCGGAGAGGGTGAGGTGCATTCATACAAGGACACTCAGCCTCAAAGAGATAAGTAGTTTGCCAGGAGTCTCTCAGCTCCTAAAAGATGGCAGCCCAAGGCCCCAGTCTTCCCACCACAACGAGCTCTTTAGAAGCCTCATCTAGGAAAGACAGTGGCGCCGCTGGGCGTGAAAGCACTATCCTTAGTGCAAAGCTAGCAGGGCGGGATCAAGTCCCCACTCAGAAGATGTTCAATGAAGCTTGGGGGGAATTGAATGCAAGGAGCTTCAGCCCAGAGTGAGGTACACAGGCACCAAGAAAAGAGGCAGTGAAAAAACAACTCGATGGAGCCCGATTTAATGAACCAAGTCGCATCATCCTTCACATTTATGTTGCACATTTCAGTGTACATCACGTTTTCACTTCCTTTATCTCATCGGACCCTTGAGTTTGCCAGAGGGCTCAAGCATGGAGGAAGGGCCTTGGAGGGCTCTGGGGTTGGGGGGGAGGATGAGGGCAGGCACTCCTGTGGGTTGATGGGGATGTTGTTTACAGTAGGTAAGGATCTCTGAACAATCTAGAAGTGCAAAACAATCTACATCACAGGACCTACTAAGTAATTTCCACTTGGGGGCTTATTCCCCAGGGAGACAAGCCCATCGAAAAAGAAATATAATAATACTGGGGTGTGTCCAGCAGCTGTGGGAAGTCTGAGGTGCTTTCCTGATTGGTGCTGTCAGCTGGAAATAACCTCTGCCTCCTTCTACCTTATTCTGTGGTTGTTTGTAAACATCTTGTTCCCCTTAAGGGAATGTAAGCTCTTTGAGGCTGGGTTCACACCTTTCGTCTCTTCATTCATTCACTCATTCTCTTTTTCCTGCATTAACTGATTCAATAAGCAGTTGTACCTTCCATGTGCCAGGTATTGTACCAGTTCATTATACCTACACGAATAAAGGACACAATCTTTTCTGTGCTGGAGTTTACAGTCTACGGGAGAGACAATAGCAAACAAATAAATACAGAATGATGAAATTTATACAGAAATTTCACATTGTGAAAACTACCATGAAAGAAATAGCTAAGATATAGAGGTGAGAGCATAGCTCTGGAGAGTGAGGGGACCTGGCAGCTGACACCATCCCAGGCCTAGCAACTCACCAAGCATCTGCTGAGTGGATTGAATGAATGAAAAGACAGTGCCAGGGAAAGAACTCAAATATCCCCCCCGACCCTGGCCAGAAATGGCAAGGCAGGCCATGACGTGTCTTGATGTTCTCCTCATAGTAGAATGAATTTAACATAACAAGTACAGAAAAAATGATAATATGAGATCTTGCCATGCACAGCAATACATACCTGAACACATTTAAATGTAAAAAGGAGACAGGGCAGCATGCATATGCTGAGGGTGAGCACACACAGATGTTCACGCAGACCCACAACTTGCAGAACCTGAGCCCCAAACAGGACCTCACGAGGCATCTGGCCCGCCCACTCCTGCCATGTGAGAAAGTGGTCTTAGGGCCGAGAGAACGATGTCTTTTTTTTTTTTTTTTTTTTTAATTTGATCTGTGCATTAGGATCTGTCTAAATGTGTTTAAACAAACTACACTCTGAATTCAGGGTTTCAGTTTTGTTAATTTTTGTTTTCTGTGGAGTCACCTAAGTTTCCAAGTAAAGGCTTTGGGGTGGGAGATGGCCACTGAGGTGTCCCCAAGTGGCAGGTTTGTTGGTTTTGGTTTTTGTTTGTACCTGAGTCAATAGCAGTTCCCGAGGGTGCCATAACTAGGTGCAGCCTGGAGAGCAGAGACAAATCCAGAAATTTCACAGATGTGGGCTCTGAATCCAGCTGCTGAGGTTGCCTACATAGAGCAGAGCACGCGCGGACCAGAGTCCCTGGTCCCCCGGCTGGATGGCCTTTGAGGCCCTTTGTGGAAGATCCGGCCAGGCTGCACAACTGCTGGGGGTCCAGTGACACCCAAACAGCAGCAGCTTTCCGAGTTTTGTTTTGTTTTTCTCTAATCTCCAATTCTGCTGGAAAAACACCCAAACCCTTGGGTCAGAGCACCCCCGGCCTAGCAACACCTGCAGCCAGGGGGCCGGAAGTCAAGCTAGAACGGAGGAGGAACAAGCCTGTGCTTACCCCAGGCCCCGGGGGACAGGGCTGGATTCCCCCAGTGGGCAGCAGGGCATGTGCCCACCAAGGGCCCTCGGGGCTGCATTCTAAAGGAAGAGGGGCCCAGAGGGGCCCAGAGCTGGACTCCTGGAAGGATGGCCCAGTGACTCAACATCCTGGCCTATTAGGAAGGAGTGGGGTGTTTGGGGCTTTGGGACTTGTGAACAAGGGAGATGGCAAAGCTGTCCCAGGATTCTCTTCCTATGGCTCTCCTCCTCCTCTGGCTCAGGGTCCTTTGAGGGAGGCAGCTGTGATGTAGTAGAAAGAATGCTGAGTTTGGAGTCAGAAGATCTGTGTGTGACTTTTGGCCAATTGTGGTAATCATCTCCCTGGGCTTCGATTTTCTCATTTTTAAAGTTGGGATGCAGCCGTCCCCCTTCCAGGGTAACAGTGGGGCAAGATCATGTAAATGAATATGGAGGTGTTCAATAAAATCTTATTGGCAGTTAAGAGATTCTCAATATATAAATATTTGGGGGACCCAGAAAAAGAGTCTGATTCACGTTCTGTATCTTGGTTGCGGTGGTGGTTATACAAACCTGTAAATCTAAAATTCATGAAAAGAAAACGAAGTCAATTTTACTGTAGGATAATTTTCTAAAAACCAACATCTGGTTCAACTCCTTTGGACAAGATTTATGATTCCCGTTTTGTAGATAAAGCAACTGAGACCTGAGACGTTCATCACCCCCCACCAGCGTCACCCAGCTTTGTTTCCACTGCCTGTCAGTTCCGGGGGCCAGGGACTCATAAGACAGACATGGGGACACCTGTAGTGTAAGCCTCTGAGACCAGAAGAACGGACCAGGGAGTGCTTCTACGTCGTAACCATGAAGGCAGTGCCCTTGCAGGGTGGGTGTCTGGTGGTCGAGGCAGGCCTCCCTGCTCAGATGATTCTCTGCCAACAGTACTTCAAA
Organism: Balaenoptera ricei; assembly: GCF_028023285.1. Classification (NCBI taxonomy): domain Eukaryota; kingdom Metazoa; phylum Chordata; class Mammalia; order Artiodactyla; family Balaenopteridae; genus Balaenoptera; species Balaenoptera ricei. The sequence goes on along the minus strand of NC_082658.1, from coordinate 14,979,305 downwards.
GCATTAGGGAAACTCGGTTATTCAAAGATATTAAGTTGTCTTTCAAAAAAGCCAAGGCCTCCCCAGATTCAGGGCAGCCCCAAGCAGGGGGAAGACCCTGCTGTAGGGGGAGAAGTGAAGGCTCCGTCCCACCCCCAGCCGGCTGCCCAGGGTCCCTGGTGGAGGTCGAGGCCAGAATTAGCGCCACTATGCAAAGCAGCAGGAGAGGAAGGGCTGCAGCTCAGTGGAGACAGATGCCAAAACAAGCCAGTTTCCTCTGGCAGCCCGGACACCAGGGAGGGAGGAGGCCCGCCCCGGCTTGGCCCAGTCTGGCTCTGAGTGGGCACCGCTGAGCGACGCAGAGATGGACCTGAAACCCCAGGCTTGGGGGCCTTGGCCACCTGCCCCACCTGGAATCCCAGGGGGAGCTGCTCGCACGGGTCCCCCCATGCTGGCCTTGGTTCTCCAGTTAAACTGGAAGCTCCCTGAGGGCAGGGATTTCTCCCACCTGAATCCAGAGCATGAATGGCAAAGAGGTGTTCTGGGGTCCCCACAGGGTCAACAGGAAGTGGAGCTCAGCCTGGCTCTGCACACAGAGGTTAATTTCACTTCAGCTCCCAGCCCTGAGCTGCTAGCAGTCGCTCCTGCAGCTGGCAGGTTGGGGACCATTTTGCCTCTGATTTTGTGCTGGAAAGCCTGAAGGGGTTACCTGAGGACGCCCAGACTTCACCACCACAGAGCCTCCCACTTTAGGAATCTCTCTTGCATAGCTCTGGGTCAAATTTTAAAAAATATCCAGGCTTGGTAGGGGACAAGGCGGTGTGTGATGGAGTCAGGGGAAACCCTGCCCTCAGGGAGCTTCTAATTTAACTGGAGAACAAGGCCAGTATGGGCAGCACAAGGTAGTAGCTACGCCAGAGCTGGAGAGGCCGGGGTCCAAACAGGGATTAGGCAGGGACTGGGCACTCTGGGAGGGCTTCCTGTAGGTGGAGGGCCTTAAAGGACAAGAGGATTGGGGGGGATGGGGGAGGGCAAACTCTTCTAGGGCTAAGACCTCTGCCCTACAGAGCAGGACTCAAGTGCTGCTTGTCGGCTGAAGGGAATGCAGGGTGAGGGTATCCCCTCCGAGAAGAAGGGTCAGTCCATTCAGCCCTTCTCCACTGCTCGGGACCTCACTAGGGTCAGAGAGCAGGGGAAGAACGGGAGACATGACCACAGGTCCCAACTGGGCCTTCAGAGAGAAGCAGTGAGTGAGCCCCGGAGAGGGCTCTGAGCCCCATGGCAGCCATCCCTCCTCACGCCCCATGGCAACCGTCCCTCCTCATACCCCACGGGTCCACGGATGTGCCCAAACAGGAACTCTCATCCACCCCATAACCATAGATGTCACAAGCCTGTGTGTCATTTCTCAAGACACATTGTTTATTCCGTGGGAGAAAGGGCTCAAGGCCAGCAGCCCCCTGGGGTGGGGGAGGGCGGGAGAGAGCAGGAGAGGATGGGAGAGGGATGAAGCTCTCGGTGGCCCATCTGCAGCCACATGGGGGTGGGCCAGGGCCCCTCCCGGGCTCTACAGGAAGCCGGGCCGTTCTGAGTCCGTTTGCAGGTTCCAGACAAGTCTCTGCCTTCCCTGTCCTGAATAGGGGATGGATCCCCGCATAGCACCCCAAGAAGGCTGGGTCCAGTCTAGCCCCGGAGAACTCCCTGCTCCAAATCACTGCCCTGTGGCCCTTCCGCTCCAGTCCCTTTGGCAAGAGATGGGGACCAAGGGCTGGAGGGGCAGGCGGACCTGGTGGGCCAGCTTTGGAGGCGGACAGGGGGTCCAGGGTAAAGGGGGTGGGCTGGGAGCCGGGCGGCTCTGAAGCAGTCAGTGAGGGCCCAGCGGGCTATGCCCAGGGGCGTGGGGAGGGCCGGCCTCTCACTCCTGGCCTGGGTGTTCGCCCACCGACCACTTCACCTCTCCTGTCCGCAGCGTCACTATGTCCTCGTAAGTGGCTGTCTGGTCAATGTCCAGGCCCTGGAGACACGGAGCGGAGCTCAGGCCTTGGCCACGCACTGACCGTACACAGATGGTGCCTCTGACCGCGCCCCCTGCCCCCCACGGCCCCGGGAGCTGCGGGGTCCACCCCGCTCCTTACCTCATAGGTGTGATCTTCCTCCATCCCGGCCTTGCTGTCATCCTGGCGGGTGAGGGACGGAGAGCAGAGTGTTAGCTTCCCCCACCCCCATCCACTGCCGGCCCAGGCTGGGGAGGGCCGGGGAGATTGGCCCGGGGTGAAGGGTCAGGGGCCAGGGGTCAGGGGTCGGGGGGAGAGGCGCACTCTGCGAGAACAGCTGATGAATAAAGGAGTGACTGAATCGGTAAATCGATGGGCAGGCTCTGGGGCTGGGGAAGTGGAGACCCTGCCCGTGTCCGGCCTGCCCCGTGGCTGCTTCCCCGGCCCCCAGGGTCACCTTGTCCAGCAGCAGGAAGATGGGCACGATGATGAAGAGGATGATGAGGAGGGTCTGGATCATGATGATGCCGTCTTTCAGCGTGTTCCGCCGCTTCAGCTGCGCCAAGGTGCTGAACCCTGGGGGGAGGTGGGGCGGGGGCGGTGAGGCTGGGGCTCCCCCTTTGGGCCTGCGCCCCTCAGGACCTGCTTCTCAGCGGCTCTCCCAGGTGCTCGAGGGCCACAGTCACCGCCACACTGTGGTCCCCCTACTGGTCCGGGCTGGGGTGGGGTGGGTGTGGACGGATCCACGAGCACGCCCGCTCTCCTCCCTGGCTGGGGGGGCGGGCCCCGCACGCACCCATGACCCGAAGCTCAGTGCCACAGCTGCGCTCTGTCCTCGGGGACCGCTGGAAGCACTCCTGCTCGCAGAAATAGATGCCGTTGTCCTGAAACTGGATGTCTTGGATGATGAGTGTGGCCTCGGAGGTGTTCTGGGTCTGGAGGATGCGGCCCTTTTCGGGGAGAAATATCTTGGCCTCCGAGTCCGTCTCCTGCTTCCGGAGCCAGCTCACGTTGCCCAGGGCCTCCAGGTGGCACTTGATTTCCACCATGGAGCCCCGTTTCTTGGCCACGAAACGTGGGTGCTGCCAGATCCGGGAACAAATGCTTCCTGCGGGCGCCAAGGCTGGGATTAAAATCTTGCCCCTTGTCTTCTTGACCGTCAGCCCGAACTCAGGCCCTCAGCCGTGGGCCCCTGTCCTGGGCAGCACTGACCCCTGGCTCCGCCCCCTTGTCTGTCCTTGCTTCTCGGGGTGCGGGGCAGACATGAGGCAGAGGTGTGGGAGAGCCAGAGCCACGTGAGAAGCTACAGGCCGAGCCGCCGGACCCCGCCCCTTCCTGATGGCCCACCCTTCCCGCCTGATTTTCCTTTAGAAGGGCCTGGAACCTTCTGATTCCTTTCCATGCCCATTACAGCAGCCCGATGCCGGCCTCACCCCGTGAGGCCAGGAGGCCCATAGCACAGCCTCCGGCCTGGCCTGGTGCTTTCACCTCTCCCTGCCCTGGGCTACCCACACCAGCCCGAAATCCTCAGGGACACCCCACAAATCCTTAGCCTGGCAGTCAAGGCCTCCCACGTCCATCCCCTGGCCGTCACCTCCCTCCCCACTTCTGTGTGGAGCTGCTCCTCTTTTTATTCCTAAGGCTTCTTTCTCAGTTTGCCATGATGTCCCCGCCCACCTGCTCCAAGAAGCCTCCCTCCTGGCTGGTTCCCAGTCAGTGGTCCCCTAGGAACCCCTGCGACCTGTCGGGGCCCCTGAGGTTATGGTCTCCTGCCGGGGCTAAGCCCAACTCCCCAGCCAGGGAGACCGGGTCTGAGTCCTCAGTGGGGTTCCCTCTGGCCCCCACTCCAACCCTGGGTTTGGCGCTGCCCCGGATCGCTGGGACTGGAGCACTTATGTTTAATGACGATGACGGCTGGAGGAGTGGGGATTGGAGGGACTTCAGAGCCAGGTCTTACAGAGGGAGACAGACCCTAAGGAGGCCTGGGGATGGGAGTCCTGGGTGGGGAGACCCAGGGGGCACAAGGGCACAAGGGTGACCATGGGACAGCCCACAGGACAGTGACCGACTTTGGACACAGACATACTTGTCCCCAGAAGGGACGGGGGAAGTTGCTGACCTTTGGGATCCCGGTAGAGCTCCTCTGTTTTGGTCACCAGCACCGGCTCACCTGCTGGGTGGGAGGGAGTGGGCGGGGCCGGTCACTCGGACTTGGCTGCCCCACCCCTGCATTCCCAGACCCACTTCCTCCCCGCCCAGGACATCAGCATCAAGACCCCTCAGCTCTCCCCCAGCCCTGCTCTGGAGAGACTAGAGTGGGGTGGGGTCACCAGAAGATCCGACTCCCAGCCCCCCTTCTGCCCTTGACCTTGAGCCGCGCCTGGATGAGACAGGAGGGAAGTTACAGCCGGAGGGCTCCACCGCCTTCCAGACCAGGACACCACTTCTGGAACATGCCTGTCCCAGGTCTGCTTGGGGGCAGCTCTCCACTGCCCCCACCACCCCCCCCCCACGCAGTGCCCTCCACGGCCTGGGGGTGAACCACACTCTTCGTTCTCTCTCCTGGGCCCAGCTCTTCTGCCGTCAGAGCCACCAACCCCTCAGGCCCAGCTCAGCCTGACACCCTCCGGGCGGGAGAGGGGCTGGGGCCGCGGAGCCCTGAGCCATCATCATGGCCGATACCCATAGACCCGGTCCCCAGGGCTGTCAGAGGGAGACAGGAGGCAGAAAAGTGTGAGAGGCAAGCAGGAGGAGGAGAGAGCAGGAGACAGAACCAGTGGAGAGAGCGGAACCAGCAGGCCTCTCGGCTCGGGCCGTACCTGAAAGGAGCAACAGCAGAAGCACCAACCAGTTGCTGAGCCCGGGACACAGCGCCGGCCCCGCCATGCTCACCCCGCCGTCTCCTGCCCCAAGCCCGCGACAGCGGAGGCTCCTGGGGGGGAAAACGTGTAACTGCCCAGGCTGCAGCCTGTCTCCTCCCCGCCTCTTCCCCACCAGGCCCCTTCCTGCCATGCAAATTGGGACCCAGGGGAGGCACCGGCTCTCCGGGGACCCTGGGGGAGGGCAGGCTCTTTTGTCAGCTGTGCTGCTAAGGCTCAAGCGTCACCCCAGCTCGGGCACTACAGCGGGGTCCGCGGTGGATGCCCCGGGTGGCGGCAGCCTCTGAGTCCCCACCCCATCCCTGTGCCCTGGGGCCCCCTAGCCTCCCACCGCACACTTGGCTGAATACACATGGGTCCTGTGGATGAATGCGAGCGCGACCTCTCCACCCTGGACCAGCGTACACCCTGTGGGAAGAGGGGCACCCAGGAAGGATGGGGCAGGGGTGCTGGTGGGCAGCTATGGGCCCAGAGCACGGCCTCTTGGCTGGAGTGCAGGTGACCATGTTGGGGGTTGATGGAGATTTGACCCTGGGGAGGAAAGGAACCACAGCGGTTCTTGAGCAAGAACAGGCCAAGAGTGGCAGCCGCTTGGGAGATTTGGTCCAGGACCTGGCGAGAGGGCCCCTCCCTCACTTGGTGGGAGAGTTTGCTGGGAGCTGCCAAAGAAGGTGGACTTAGGTGTTGACAGCTTAGAGAAAACCCACCACTCAGCAATCAGGGGACTCTCAGGGCACTGAAGTGTTATCCACAGCTCCAGGGGTCTTGGGCAGAGGACCGGAGGCTAGTATGGGGGAGTCTTCAGGTTCTGAAACAAAAAGGATCTCTGGCTTTATCTCGCCAGTCAGCAGAGTGGTGGATGGAACCATAAGTCTAGGAGCTTGTCTAAGCTCAACTTTGTGCCCCTGCCCCTGGATCAGACACAACCCTCATCCCTTGGGGGCTCGGGGTGGGGGAGGTGCCCTTGTGCAGTGCACAACCTGCACAGCTGCACATGGCAGGCTTGCATCCCTCAGCCCCACAGCTGAGCCCACTCTTGAGTTTTATGTTTTATGGAAGCTTCTTTACTCTCTCTTGGGCCCTCACTCTCTCTCTTCTTCCAACCGCCAGGAGGGGAAGGAAGTTGCAAATCCTGTGTCCTCTGCCTACATATTCTCCTTACCACTCGCCAGTTTTCAAACAGCCTGTGCTGCTGGCAGGTCTGTTTGGGTTCAGGGAGACAGGGACCCGCCTCCTAGGCCAGGGTTGGTGGTGAGGAAGGCAGAGGTCTGGGTGCTGCCCCCTCAGTCCCGAGCATAAGTCTCACCTGGGATGGTTGGGTCCCCCCCCCCCACCACCAAGGAGTACGGGCCAGGACTGGAGCTGTGGAAAGCAGGGACAGGAGGGGTTAAGGTTCCATCCAAGGAACAGCTCGTTCCTGGCAGTCCCAGATGTTCTTGTTGTTTCCAGATGTTCCAAATGAAAAAAAAAACCACATTTCTCTGAAAAGGTGTCAGATGTTCAGTTCACAGAACAAACAGCCCAGGAATATAAACATCACCTGAGGTCAGCTTGGGGACCATGGGCCCCTGGTGGGGGAGGTTGGAGACTCCCCCAGAGGAATGGGGGAAAATCCAGGGGTCTCTTCCTTTAGCAGAGTACCTCCTGGTGATGGAAGCCTTGGTAAGCTTTGGGGCTAGCGTCCCCCAAAGTTGGGAGGAAGACGGAGAAGGCTTGGGATACACACGTGTGTGTGTGTGCATGTAGCTGCTCACACGGGTGTGCTGCCGGGCTGTGTGGTGTGGGGCTGCTCAGGGGCTGGTCCTGCGGCCCAGGGTGACTCTAGGGGGCACGGAGGTTGGGGGCGCAGTAGGTGTCCTCCAAACACACATACATCTGCGTCTCCCGTGGGCAGGGATGCAGATGTGTCCTTTGGACTTCATTCCCATTCATGCCAGGAGGGGGTGGGGGCAATGGGGGCCCCGCCGTCTGCAGGGTTATTTGTCACAGTTGGGGCCGTGCTGTTCCCTCCCCAGTGACAACAGTACTGAGCAATGTCCGGGGCTTGTGACGCCTTTTCCTTCCTGGAACAGGAGGCCTCGTAAGCCCACTCCTGCCTCTGCCCCCGGCTGCCCTGGGCTGTGCACCCCGACATCAGGCAGCCCTCACCCCACCTTTCCAGGAAGGCAGCATCAAAATAAGAGATGGGGGTGTAGGGAGAAGGGACACGGAGCTTGGGGGTTTGGGGAACAAGAGGGCAGGGACCCCCAGTAACCCTGGGAGGGTGGTGGGAGAGGGCAGAACCTCAGTTTGGAAAGAAGGGCTCTGACCTCTGCCCTTCCCCCCAGCCCCCGCCTACTGACTCTACTTGGTTTGTTGTTACCAGGGGAGACCTGCAGGCTCAGAAGGATTCGGGTGTGAATCCTGACCCTGCAGGAAACCAGAAAGCCGCCTCAAGTCACCTGGGGCTTCTCAACGAAGGGTGGTCCTGCCTCAGGCCGAGAGCATTGGGAAATGCTCCAGGGCCAGTGCCAAGGTCAAATGACCAACGGACACCTCTGGCATTCATGGGCCGGGGGCAGTGAAGACCCTGCAGTGGGAGGGGCGGCCTCTCACAAAGCAGAATTTCCTTGTCTCACATGTCAACTGCACCCCTGTTAAGCAACACCCGTTCTTAACCTCTCAGAGACCGAGTTTCCTCATTTGGGTAAAACAGAAATAATTGTAATAATATCTTCTTCGTAGGGCGGTTGTGAGCCTTGAAGGGACTCAGGTTCACCCTCAGGCAGGTGGTGCGTAGGACTGATAACTGGGGGAGGGTCTTGCTTCTGAAATAGGAACTTCGGTTATCTATGTTCTTCACCCAGGATTTTGCCTTTTTTCTTTGACCACTCAAGGCTCAGGGGAAGGGTGGGTCAGGGCACCCCCAAGCTCTCCAGTCCTTGGGGCCAGACAGGGACCCGGGCAAGGTTTGGAGAACTTTCATGTGAGAAGGAGCCCCTCCTCCACCTCTGGGAGGGAGGTCAGCACCCCGGTGGGGGGCTCAGGGAGCCCTGCGGGGATGTCAGACCCCTCTCCTGCAGGCAAAAACCACACTGTGGGAAGGGGCTCAAGGACATGGCTGAGGGATGTCGGGGTGGCCTGGGGGTTCCCCTCCCCAGCCCCCAAGGGTGCCATGTAACCTCGGGACCCAGGAAAAGGGGATACAGAAATCCTGAAAGGGACTAATACTCACTAGTTTGGAGGAATACAGTCTTGGCTGTCAGAAAACAAAATTAAATCTAAAATTATATTTCACCCACTGGGATTGTGGCCTGAGCTCACTACATAACATTACTCTTTGTCATAGATCCATGGGACCCTGGGGTTCCTGGGGTCAGGGGTCAGAGGCAGTATCCTGGGGGAACTGTACCTCTGGGGAGAGGGAGAGCCACACCGTGTACCCATAGGCACCTTAGGGCCTCTGAGGGGCAGAGAAGTTATGGGGGCTTCTGGAGAGGAGGGGCTGGGGACACGGGTCCCAACACCCATTTCCTGGGTGCTGTCGTGGGCAGGGAGACGCAGTGTGGTGCTGCCTGTTAGGGGCGTGAAGGGAGCGGGGCACGACTCTTGACCTCATCTGGCCTCTTGGACTCCAGCTGTGAGGCTGGAGTCCCAGTCTCCTTCTGGAGGGGGCAAGAGACGGCCAGACGGAGCCAGAGGAGCGAGCTGGGGCCCTCCTTATCCTGCCTTCCCCAATTCCTGGCAGCTCCCCAAGTCTTCCCCACTTGGCTCAATCCCCACCAGCCCTTCTTGCTGCCCTCAGCTCCCGTCGATGTCCGCACGCAGAAGCACAGAAGGAGAAAGCCCACATGTCAGAGGCACTGGGGAGGTTTATTATAAGAACTGTACAAAGGAGCCTGTCTACTGGCCTGGCTTGGGCCTGTTCCCACCCGGACAAGGTGCAATGGGTGTGGGTCTGCAGGGGAGGAGGCTGCGGGCAGGGGGAGGCCTGGACCCCGCTCAGCCACGCTGGCTCTGCAATCTGCACACGGTCCGGTGGAGAGTCCAGTCCAGCAGGGGCTGAGGCTCTTGGGGCCTCACTAGTCAGAGCCCCAACGAGGAGGGAAAGGCTGTGGGGGGAGTGCTGGTCAGAGAGGAGGCTGACCCCTACAGGGTGAACTTCTGAAGAAAGAGCCAGAACTGCTGCAGGAAGAGATGGAAGGAGCGGGGGCCTCATTCCAGAGAGGACCCAGCCGGGGCCGGGAAGCAGGGCTGGGCAGCGGGTGTGAGGAAGAGAAGTGGAGGAAGGCAGAAGAGGGATCTCACGGGGGTGAGAGAGAGGGCTGCCCAGGCAGGGTGGTGAGGAGGCCGGCGAGCGCGGCAGACAGAAAGGAAGGCTCCGGCCTCGGGGTGAGCACACACGCAAACACACGCACACACACACAGGTTGTTTTGGAGGTTTTGCTGCTTCCTGAGTTTTAATCAAACTGTTCACGAGAAACAAGAAGAAAAAGAAGAGGAACTAAGGGCAACGAGGGACTCGATGTGCAAACCTTACCACCTGTGTTCACACTCACATACACACAGCACAGGGACACTCACACAGACAGGCCTACAGAGAAGACACACATACACACACACACACACACACACACCAGCCAGACACTGCGGGGCACACTGACACACATGTACACAAATATACCCATACACACATGCATATGCAGGCTCTGACGGACACGGTGGTTCACACACACACACACACACAAACAGAGCTATACACATAGGGATAACGCTGGCACACAGGCACACACACACAGATGAGTAAATCCAGTGACCCCTAAGCCGGCGTCTCACCCTCTCCTCCGAGCTCAGCCTCTGTCTGTTCTCGGGAGCCGGCGGAGGACCGGCACCGCCATGCCCAAGTCAGCGGTGCCAGCAGACCAGGCGGCAGGAAGTTGGAAGGTTGGGTCTGAGCCAGGTGAGCAGTGCCTGCCCCAGTGTGGAAATCTCGAACATGGGCTCAGCTAGAACATTCTTAGGATCACTTTGAGGAGGGGAAAAGGACGAGGAGGGAGGAAGAGATGGGTGTGGTGGAGGATGAGGAGGAGACCTCTGGGGTTGGTGAGGCTGCCAGGAGCCCCAGTGGTGCTGATGCAGGAGGGAGGGAAGGAGGGAGGGAGGGGAATCTTCTTCCTGAGCACCAGGGTCCCCGACACCACCCGAGATCAGGGTGCTCCGGCCAAGAAAGCCCCCAGTGCAGCGATATGCTGGTGGGGTCCAACCTGTGCTACCCATCCGTGCTTTCTAGAAAAAGACGATTCCCAAGTGGAATCCTCCCTTCTGCTCTTCTCCCAGGGGCCAGCCAGGGAGCCAGGGGCCTGGGCAATGGACAAATCCGGAAAGGGTGTCAGGGGTCACACCAGCCCAATAAGTCAGGATCCAGTGGCCCATCAGGTTTGTGGAGCCATTTCTGGACCAGTGATGCTTCCCTTTTCCAGAGAATTCCTAAGCTGGCAGGGTGATGCTGCACCCAGAGTCAGGGGAGGGCTGGCAGGCCCTGGGGTCAGGTGTCTGCTCTCACTGAAGTTAAGACTTCCTTGTCCTGGAGGGAGCTGGGGGGGCCTGAGCTACTTCCTGGGGAGAGGTCAGTGGCCCTTAAGACTCTGGTGGCAGGAGGGCAGCCAATCCTTCCATCACAGGCCGGCTCCTCCCCAAGTGGGGAGCAGAGCTTCTGATGTTCCCACCTCCCCCGGGGCCATGAGGAGGGCAGCAGGGCCCCCGAGGAGGTGAGAGCAACTTGAAGGTAAAATCATGGAGGCAGCAGCCTCGGGCTCAGAGTGGAGACTTCAGGTACAATTCCCGTTTTCCACGGCCTGGGTGACAACCCAGCACGGCCAAATCCTGTCCCCGACAGGGAGCTGGATCAGTCCCAGACGCAAAGCCCTAGCTCCCTCAGTGGCAGGCACCACGGGGGAGCTTTGGGGCTGTGCCACCTCGCTGCCGCCTGCTAGACAAGAGACTCTTTGACCCCTGGGCGCACCGTCTGCCCTGGGGGTGGGGCGGGAGGGAGGGCTGTGTCTGCGGGTCTGACGGACAGGAGCCCCATGGCAGGTCTGGGGTCCCAGGTCGAGCCCCTCCCCTCCCCCTTGCTCTGCACACCACTGTTCCCGTTCTCAGGGTCATACATCTTGCTCATGGTGTCAGCAATCAGCCCCTCCTTCTCAGGGGCTGCGTCCCCGCTGCTGTCCTGACTGTGGCGGTACATGTAGGAAGCCTGCTTCACGGAGCGCTGCAGCAGGTGCCGGCGGTAGGCCCTCTGGATCTTGATGGCGCACACTTCCTCGTGCTTCCTCTTGAGGGTGGTTGTGATGGGCTCGTAGGAGACCTTGGATGGGTTGGCAGCCATGAACTTCTCCTCCATGGTCTCCTTGAGGGAGTCCATCTCCCCAGAGTCTCCCAGGACCTCTTTGGTCAGGGCAAAGAGGATGTCCAGGCAGTGGATCTTGTCCCCTGGCACCATGGGCAGGTCCATTGTGATGAGCTTGATCTTGTTGGGCTTGGCGATCCTCAGCGGCTCCTGCAGGGTGTCCACGAAGTCGGAGAGGCGGCTGTAGTCGATGAACTGCGTGGCGTCGGGGTCAAACTTCTCCCACGACTCGTAGAACATCTCGAAGTCATCCTCCCCGAGAGGCTCACTGCTCTCCTCCGTGGCCACGTTGAAGTTCTCCAGGATGATGGCGATGTACATGTTGACCACGATGAGGAAGGAGATGATGATGTAGCTGCAGAAGAAGCAGATGCCGATGGAGGGGTTGCCGCAGTCACCCCTGATGCTGGTGCCCGGGTTCTCCAGCGTGGGGTCACAGTCGGGGGGCCCGCTGTTGAGGATGGGGTTGAGGAGCCCGTCCCAGCCGGCCGACGTGGTGATCTCAAAGAGGCAGATGATGCTGTTGCCGAAGGTCTCAAAGTTAAACATGTCGTCGATGCCCGACTCCTTCTTGACGTAAGCGAAGTTGGACATGCCGAAGATGGAGTAAATGAACATGACCAAGAAGAGGAGGAGGCCGATGTTGAAGAGGGCGGGCAGTGACATCATGAGAGCAAACAGCAGCGTCCTGATGCCCTTGGCCCCTCGGATCAGCCGTAGGACGCGCCCGATCCGCGCCAGGCGGATGACACGGAACAGCGTGGGTGACACGAAGTATTTCTGGATCAGGTCAGAGAGTGCGAGGCCTGCAGGGAGGAAGCGGTGAGGACTGCTGCCCTCAGGGTGGGCGGCTGGGTCGGGGAGCAGGGGGCACGCGCGGCTCAAGGGGGCCCAGCCCGCTGGGCTCTTCCCCAGGAAGGAGCAGGAGAAGCTCACCGCTCAGAGCACAGCCCGAATGGCCTGACCCATTAGGCTCTCCCAGGGGTCTTGGGGCCTGGGCCCCGTCTTTGCCCTGACACAGCTGCATGGAGGTGGGATGTGTCAAAGCGAATGGTGGTAGGCCTATCGCTAAGGCTGTTTGCAGATGCCATGGATGAGAGGGCGGGGGAGGACAGCTCTGGGTGTGCGACTTCAGGCGTGTCACCTAATTGGTTTGTGACTCAGTTTCCTCGTCTGTAAAATGGAGGTGACAACAGTACCAGCCTCAGGACGTTTGTTAGGAACAATCAGTGAGCTAATGCCTGTGAAGTGCAGAGCACAGTGTCAGGCAAATAGTATATGACTGATAAATGATAGCTAGTTACTATCACAATTACACACAGCTCTCCTGTGTGTAAGGATACTGGAACCATCTTCTTATGTTTTTCCCGAAGCACATGGGCACCTGAGTGTGCATCCACTGGACAAGTAAATGTTTCTCAGGCGTAGTCACGCGTGTGAAGGTGACAGGTTGCCTGGGAGCCCGCCGTACGTGCTTTCGCGCATTAAGTGTAGACACCAGGTGCACACGCATGTGTGTATGTGTGTGAGTGTGAGCACGGCAGGTGCATGAGCAGGTGTGTGTGTGGACACGAGGATGGGAGCACCGGGCCTTCCTGAATGACTCAGCCCAGCCTGGCCCTGCTCACCCACAATGGAGAGGATGACAACCACGAAGTCGAAGATGTTCCAGCCGATGGTGAAGTAGTACTGGCGCAGGGCCAGCATCTTGAGCATGCACTCGCCCGTGAAGATGATGATGAAGATCATGTTGACGTTGTAGAGGATGTCCACCTTGAGCTGGCTCTGGTCATCCGTCTCCACCATCATGGTGACCATGTTGAGGCAGATGAGCATCATGATCGTGATGTCGAACGCCTGCTTCGTCACCAAGTCGTACACCATGCCCTGGATCTTGTTCTGTAGCAGGGATGGGAGTGCGGGGATGCACGCGGAGGGGTGTGGGGGGCAGTGGTCAGGGCAGGATGCAGACCGGCAGAAGATGCAGGTGACACGGCAGAAGACACGACAGCATGACAGGGAGGGAGGGAGAGAGAGAGAGAGAGGAGGTGTCAGGTCTTGTGGTGGAGTCGGCCAGGGCAGGGGCGGCGAGACCCATGAGAACAGGCCAATCTGTGGGGTCCGTGGGCATCCTTCCTCACTCTGGGACCCTTCCTCCCGTCAAGGTCCCCCAGCAACCCCTCATCCTTCTCCTGAAGCCATTGCTCACTGGGGGGCTGTCTGGACATCCTCTTCCTCCCCGCTCCAGGGGCCCTTGCCCCAGAGGCCACCAGCTGAAGAGCTGACTGGACCCTGGAGAGCCATGCAGGGCCAGGCGAAGGGTAAACCAATGACCGGAGTTTATCAGGCAGCTGCTGCTTGTGTGTAAAGTGTCTGTACGGTTACAGAGAGGCGCCCCTCTCGGCAGGTGGACCCAGCCTCACGCCACGGACACAGCCTGGTGGGCAGAGCGCAGGCTGCATTTTGCCCCCTGCCCCCGTGGCCCCCTTAGGCAGGAGCCTCATACAGGCTGCAGGGGGAGGGGCCCGGACGGCTGGTACCTGGGGCCGGGGAATTGGCTTCTGAGGCTTCTTGGAGCCAAGCTTCTTCATGGCGTTATAGTATTTCTTCTGTTCCTCCGTCATGAAGAGGTCTTTCCTTCCAAAGTATAGTGGGATGGGGCCCATAAGGTTGCGGTGGGGAGTGTCCCCCTTCTCACCTTCTCAGGCACCACCCTTAAAGCCACCCACACGCCAGCAGGGGGGCCGGTGGGACCTGCCTGGAGCGGCCAGAGATGGAGGTCGAGGGAGGCAGGGGAAGGGGGACTCAGGGGTCCAGAGAAGGGAGGGGAGGGGACTGGGTGACCGACAGAGGCAAGGGGCCAGCGCAGCCTCACTGCCCGCTTTGGGCCACCTTCCATCAATGTCTCGTTGGGTCCTCAGAATGAGCCGGCATGGCAGGTGGCACGAACCTCATTCTGTACATAAGGAAACCAAGGTTCGAGGTGGCCACATCTCACTTGTCCAAGGTCGTCTGGTGGGATGTGAACCCAGCCTTGCTGAATCATGCCGCCAGCCAGCGAGAGCACAGCAGGTGCAGAGGCAGTGTTTGTGAATGGATGAAGGAAGGAGTGGACGAAGGGAGGGAGGAGGGAGACTGGGGAGGGGAGGGCCCGGGGAAGGTCAGGCTGGATACTTATCTTCTTCTTCTGCTGGTTGAAGTTGTCGATGATGACGCCAATGAAGAGGTTGAGGGTGAAGAAGGAGCCGAAGATGATGAAGATGACGAAATAGAGGTACATGTAGATGTTCACCTCGTACTGGGGCTGTTCCTCCTTCTGCAGGGGCCACAGGATGGGATGGGGTGGGCTGGGGGTACATGCTGCCTGCTCCCTGCTCTCCATCTCACTGTGGGCCCATCCACCCCCAGGCTGTGGGGTCTCGGGGGCTCCTGAGGAGGCAGCATGGGGTGGGGATGGATCTGAGTCCTCTCCCCTGGCTCACTCACCAGCCACATCTCGGGGACCCCCACTCACCTCCCGGGAGTCCACGGCTGCATACATGATGTTCATCCAGCCCTTGAAGGTGGCCTGAGAGAGTGTGGTTGGATGTGAGGGGAGGGGGCCGCCCCCCGCTTCCATCATCCTTGAGTTTCCCTCCCTGCCCCCGCCTGGTCCTCCCCAGTGGCTGCCTGCCCTGAGCTCCCCTGGGGAGGCATCAAATAGAGACCGGAGAGGTATAGACACTACCTCTGGGTCCCACAGCCCTGGAAGCAGGGTGGGCGGCCCCCTAACAAGGAGCGGCAGGGCGCTCAGGTACAATGAGAATGCGGGGGCACCTCCATCCCAGCCTTGGGCAGGGGCAGCGGGTCACACTCACCACCTGCAGGAGGGAGAGGTAGCCCAGACCCACGTTGTCGTAGTTGACCTTGACGTTGAGCCAGCGGACCTGGCCCGTGTGCATCAGGCTCTCGCACTCGGACTTGTTGTTGACCTCGGAGATGTCGAACCTCTCGGAGGTGGTGGTGTTCACGCAGTAGTAGAACTTGCCGGCAAACAGGTTGACGCCCATGATGCTGAAGATGAGCCAGAAGATGAGGCAGACGAGCAGCACATTCATGATGGAGGGGATGGCTCCCAGGAGGGCATTCACCACCACCTGGGGGCCAGGGAGGGGGTCACTTCCAGATCCTCTCCCAGGCAGGTGGGGACACCCAGTCTCCTCTGGGACAGGGTTCCCACCCACAGTAACCAGGGGGCCAGGCAGGGTTGGGCCTTGTTGCTCAGGGAAGGCTTCCTGGAGGAGGGCCCATCTGAGCCAGGCCTGGGGGAGAAGTCTGCTGAGCTTTACTTGGGGGTGGGGGGATGGTAAGCAAGGAGTAGGGGTAGTGGGTTGCCGGCCTGGTGGCTGAAGAGGGCTCTCCGCTTGGCTGGAGCCATCAGCCCAGAGTGCAGGCTGGGCTTCTCTGGAAGCAGCCCGGCCACGGGTCACCGGGCAGGAGACAAACACTCTTTCCTTGGCCCCCATAGGAAACTCAGTCCCCGTGACCTGTTCCCCTGCTCATCTGCTCGCAGGATTAGAGACACAGACCCAGAAAAGAAGCCGAGTCTTTGAAGCAGCAGGACCCTTGGGACTGGACTCTGTGCCCTGCCAGCGGTGGCCACCCAGGCCAACCTCATTATTTCAGGCTGAACTGAATCTGAGAATTATCTGTTTTCAAGGAGAAGCCGTTCCATGACCTCCAGACAAAGTGGGTGGCACAAGCCCAGTGATGCCCAGGGGAGCTCTACTCCTGGCTGGGGCACCAACCAGCTGCCAGGTCACTTCCCCCTGGTGGGGAGGGGTCCCGGCTCCAGGGGTGGGAGGGCCCAGTGCTGGCTGGCTTCTTGCATGACCAGGAGGGAGCCCCCAGGCTGAGTGCACTGCTGACCTGCAACCTGCTGCTTCATGGCAGTTCGTCCCTCCAGCGTGGGTCCTAACAGACACCCCCCCTACCCCCGCCCCCTTGCCTGGGGAAGTCCCATTGGTCTTGCCCGAACCCTGTATTTACCTGTCACTTCCGCCCTCAAGGGCCTGAGGGAAGGGTGGGCAGGCTTGGAGTCCTGGGGGGCCCCAGTCTGAGGCTGGGGAGGGACACCTATAAACCCACAGACCTGCCTTCCTTCCTCTCCTCCTGCCTCGGTGCCCTCAGGCCCCTCCTGGGAGCTGCTTCAGCCTCTGCTGCCCCCAGTGGCGGAAGAGATGAGCGAAGGAGGGGGCTGACGGCGGGAATGGGCACTTGGGCTGGTGTGGGAGGATGCCTGGGGACCTCCAAACCTGGACCCCTGGTGGTGGCCGGAGTACAGACACCCCCAGCCCCTTTCCAAGCTGTGGCTGCTCCCCGAGTCCTTAGCCCTACTCAGGGTCCCCCTCGGCACCCACCCTCATGCCCTGGAATCTAGACAGTGCCCTCAGGGGACGCAGAGCCCTGAGCGTCCGCAGGGATTTGATGGGTCCCAGCTCCGAGTAGCCCAGCCAGTTGGCCACCAGGCTGATGATGGAGACCTGTAATGGGAGGGGAGGGTGGTCAGGGAGTGCAGGGCCTCAGCCGCAAGGACCGCCTGGGATCTGGCGGCGGGGCCGGGGGTGGGGCAGACTCACATCCACGATGAGGAAGTCGAGCCAGCACCAGGCGCTGGTAAAGTACACCTTGAAGCCATAGGCCACCCACTTGAGCAGCATCTCCATGATGAAGATGTAGGTGAAGACCCTGTCGGCGTATTCCAGGATGGTCCGGATGACTCGCCGCTGCTCGATGTGGATGTCCTCGAAGGCCTGGGGGCACCAGCAGGGCGGGGTGGTCAGGGCCCGGAGGAGGCCGGGGCGGCAGCCACGCCCCTACCTGCCTGAAGCTGCTGGTTCCCAGGGGTCTGGCACCTGGGGCCAGGCGGGGGCAGACTCCCCGTGCCCAGCACGCGGGTGAGCCAGTGGGTTCCCGGTGGGGAGAAGCTCCTCAGCTCCCCTTTCCCAGGCCTCATAACAGTAACCCTCACTGGTCTGTCGGGGGGTTCACCTTGACACATCCTGCCCTCCCAACCCCCAGTTCCCAAGGCCTTCCCCACCTGATCCCCGGTTGGGACCTGTCAGCTAAGGATGCACACGGATTCAGAGCCCATCTGTCTCTTTAAGAAAATTAACACAGTCTACAACACATCCTGGAAGCACTGGTAAGTTCTTTAGGATTCTCTGGGCTCGGGGCTGCCCAGGCCTGGCCCCTGCCTCTGCCCAGTGCCCGGTCCCCAGGGCAGCGCCTACCAAGGCTCCACTGCTGAGTAGGATCATGAAGACAATGAAGGTCTCAAACCAGTTGTGCTCAACGATCTTGAAGCAGGCCCTGCGGAGGGTCCACCACGTCTTCCCTCGGCCCCAGGAGACGTCCACGTAGAGGCAGGGAAAGCGCTGCACACAGGCTGGGGAGGGAGGGCGGCGGGGGCACCGGTCACGGGCCTGGGGGCCACCTTAGGAGGCACAGTCCCGCCACCTTCCCGGGATCCGCCCCCCCCCCACACACACAACCGCATGCAGAGGCCTTCCAGAGCACAGGGGTGCAGGCAGCCGGCACAGGTTCTAGAGCCGTCGGCTGTCGCCATCCTCCCCCACCTCGCCCAGGCAGCCTTCACTCTGCCACAGCCCAGGCCCTCCGGGCAAAAATGTTCCTGAAGGGCAAGGCAGGCCTCTCTCTGGCAGACGAAGCCGAGGAGGAGGACAGTCTTAGAGCGGCCGCTGCTGAGCGCCTGCCTCGTGCAGTGCCGGCCACACTCAGGGCTCTGCGGGGATTCTGCACGGCAGCCCTCGGGCTGATGCTTCTGTCGCCCGCCGCCCACGCTGCAGGGATCAGAGGCTCGGGGGCTGGGGGCATCCGCAGCTCTGACACCCCTTCCCGGCATTCTATTCTCCGGGTGCCGCAGGGCAGGGCAGGAGAGCATCAGAGGAAGAAGGCCCTGCCTGCTTTTGGTGATGCGTGTGTCCCCGAGATGTCCCCGAGGGGGCAACGGGCTGGGGCTGGGGCTGTTGCCGGCCTCGGGCCCCTTACGGGGTCTGCCGGGCTCGGGGAAGCACCCAGGCGAGGTGGGGTCACACACGCGGGCTGGGCCTCACCCTCGGTGAAGCACTCCTCAGGCTGCTCCCCCTCAGGGCTCTCCTCGGCCTGGTCGTCGGGGTCCTCCTCGGGGGGCTTGTAGTCGGCAGTGCTGCAGACGGAGGAGTTCCCGTCGAGGGGCTGCAGCGGCTTCTGCAGAGGCCACAGGGTCACGTGACCCCGGGCCCTCCCACAAGGTGGGGCGGGGGAGGTCAAGATGGGAGGCCAGAAGGGAGAAGGGAAAGAGAGGGTGGAGCAGACTCATTCATTCATTCATTCAGCCCTGGATTATGCAGCCAGCACTGGGGCCGATGCAGAAGAGCCACAGGCCTTGGTCCTGCCCTTGGAGTGGGACAGGGATGAGGCCTGGGGAAGGAAGGGGGTCAGGATGGAGCAAAGTCCGAGCCTTCCTATCCTCAGGGTCCGTTTGGCTGAGGAATCCAGAAAGGATGGAAACTTTTCTGCAGCCAAAGCTCCAGCCTGGGGCCAAGGGAACCTAACGGGAGTGGGTCGGGTGGGGCGGCTGGTGCTCCAGCCTGGCCAGGCCTCTCCCACCTCCTCCCGGTGCTGCATCTAGGCCGGCCTCCTGCCCCCAGCCTGCACTCCTCATGGGGCCCCCTTCACGGCTGGGGGTGAGGCCCCTGAAGAGGAAGATGGAGAGGGTAGCCTGGAGGGGCAGGGGGCGGCTGTCAGAACAGTGGCCAGAAAACCAGGGAGGGCCTTGTGCCCAGTCGACAGAAAGGGAAACCGAGGCACTGGGCGTTAGGTTGGGCACGGCACCCATTGAGCCACTTGCCCTGCCCATGCACCCCAACTCCCACAGCCCCCCGGGAGCCGTACTTGTTTCCCCGTGAGAGTCCCCAGAGCCTTGGCCCCGGCTGCTGTCCAGCCCTCCTCCACCCGCACTCCTCATACCGAAGTTAGTGCCACATTTCCCTGGGTATTTATAGCTTGGCAGGCGCTCGGCTCCCTGGTAAGTCAGTGTGCCACGTATTTGGGGGGAACAAGGAGTCAAGAGCTTTCAGGGCAAAGTTTATTCAGGTTCTGGTGCCAGCGGGGCCCTCGCCGATAGGGTGGGGACGGACAGGGGGCCCCGCCCTAGCTTATGTGCTACTCCTTCCCCTGCCGGAGCTGGAGGGTGGGCACGGGGGCTCAGCCTGAGCTTCTGGGGGTGACCACCAGGGCCTCCCCCACCCTCGCAGGGGAGGGGAACCTCAACCCAGCAGCAGGCCCCCTGCATGGAGGAGAGGGCGGGTAGCGGCTCCAGCTCCCAGCTCTCTGTTCCCCTTGAACCCAACCCTACTGGGCCCCTGACCCCTCTCCTCAGAGTCCCCAGCCCAGACCTGGCACTTTGGCCCACACTCGGAGGTTGGGACCAGCCCTCCAGGTGGGGTCTAAACAGAAACAGATAATAATGGCAAGGACTTGGCAGGAGCTTCAAACCCAGAGGGGGGTTAAGAGAGGCTTCTTGGATTCCAGCCCTGGAGCTAGGGTGCCTCAGGTGAGAACATGCTGTCTCAGAGCGCCACCTGCTGGGGAGAGGGCACCCAGGTGGAGTTGTGGGGCAGGGGTGAAGGGAGAGGCCTAGAGTATTAGGACAGGCAGGGCATGCCAAAATAATTGTATTAATAGTAGTAACAGTCACCGTTCACAGAGAGCTGACTGTGCTTTGCACACAGCATCTCATCTAATGCTCACAGTAATACCACAGGGTGGGTACCATTACCCCATTTTATAGATGGAGAAACTGAGGCTTGGAGAGGATTTGTGCCATGTTCAAGGTCACACAAAAATGTAGAGTCATGTCTGTCTGACTCCCGACCCCTTGATCCAGGCTCTGCGACAGGCTCACCTTGCCATCCTCAGGCTCCGAGAAGGTGTCTGTTTCCTCCTCTGTGGGCATCTCCAGGTCAGACTCCTCGGAGGCGATGGGCACGTGGATGGTCAGGTAGGGGTTGTTGATGAAGTTGAGGTGGTCCAGCTCAATGCTGCGGGGAGGGCCGTCAGCCAGGCCCATGTGGTTCAGGATATGATTGTCCTTCTTGAGGTCCTTGTTTTCATCCTCCTCGGGCGGTAGCTCCTTCTTCTCGTCTTCGGAGACACTTTCCCCAGCCTCGCCGGCCTCGCCGGCCTCGCCAGCCTCCCCAATCTCCCCGAGGCTGAGCATGATAACCTTGGGGCTCAGGATCTTGCCATGCAGCAGCCCCACGAGGAAGGCTTTGGCGAAGCCGACGCCCCACTTGATGCGCGCGACGGCGATCTGCAGGTTGTTCATCTCGCCATCCTCGTCCGAGGCCGCCAGGCTGTCGGCGCTGAAGGAGCTGAGCAGCAGGGCCAAGAAGAGGTTCAGGACCTGGGAAACAGGGGGCGGGGGGGAGCCTGAGCTCAGCCTCTAGGCCCCTGAGGGTGCCACCTTCAGCCAGCACGAGGAGCCTCAGGTCTCCAGATCAGACCCACCTCATGGTGGGCTGTTAAGAGGACGTCACCTAACGGAACCCTCACAACTGCTTGTGAAGGTGAGGAGTGCTACTGTCACGCCCACTTTACAGATAGGGAAACTGAGTCTTACGCACATGATAGGACTCTGCTGACCAAGGCAGAGGCAGGGTTAGGGGAGGCCCACTGGGTGACAGGGACTCTTTCTATGACTCTGTCCTCCACCTCCACTGCCAGGGGATGTGGAACAAAAAACAGGACTCATATCTCCAAGCTTCCAGGACTTATTGGGAGCCTGAATCTTTTGAGCCTTCTTCTCTTGTCTGGTAAATGGGACTTTTAATAGACCCTGTGCTCCCGATACCCAGATGCATGTCCCCTGTTGCTGTAGAAGGGGCATCTCACCTACCACTGTTCACTCCCTTTTCTTCCTTTGGGGTTCCCTGCTCCACCAGGTTCTCTTCTCTTAGCCCCACTGAAAGGGACTTAAGAGGCTACTGGTCTACCCCCATCAACTTTATTTTCCAGTGGACAGACATTTACTGAGCCCCTCCCACTGTGTGTAGAAGCAAGTGGCCTCAGTTTGCCCTCAGCCTGGAGACAGACATTTGATCAGAAAAATACAATGCAGTGGGTATGCACAAAGCAGACTGGGGTGCACAGGTTTTGAAACCACGCTGCTTGGCTTTGAACCCCAGTTTACTAGGCGAGTGTCCTGAGGCAAGTCCTATCACTGCTCCGTGCCTCAGTTTCCTCATCTGTACAATGGCGATGATTCCAATACCTACCTCCTCACGTTGTTGTGAGGATTAAAAGGTCAGTACAAGTAGAGCACACAGTAGGCACTCAAAACTTGTTGGCTGTTGTGTGTGTGAGAATAGAAGACTCTACAAGGTACAGGGAGGAGTGTGATTAACTCTGAGGCCAGCTCAGCATTTTATGACTGAGGAAACTGAGTCCCAGAGAGGTGGAGTGACTTGCCTGAGGACAAACAGCACAGTCAGAACTAGAACCCAGGTTTCCAATCATTGTACAACTTCAGAGGGCATCATTTACTTAGACTACAATGTGAATGGCTACCCCGGAGGCTACACAGTGCAGTGGCCCTGACTTCCACCAGCTTATTCCCACCCCAGGGCAGTGAGCAGGAAGGTACAGCCTGGCTGGGGTGGGGGTTCTGGCTCCTGTCAACCAGAGGCAGGTATTACTCTGGGGGTCTCAGGGTGGGGCTGTATGAGTGGATATGAGGAAGTAGGGCCAACTGTACTACGCCATTTTCTACAGGACCTGAGTATCCTCAGATTTTGGAATCTGCAGGGTGTCCTGGAACCGATCCCCTGAGATACCAAGGGAGGACCGGAATGTGAATCTCCCACCCTTGGCCATCTTCTCCATGCATCTCACTGTCTGGCCTTCACCAGTGTCCTCCAAGGTCTTTTTGTTATTGTCTTAACTATCATGTTGACATAATATCTTTAAAATATATGTATATAGGGACTTCCCTGGTGGCGCAGTGGTTAAGAATCCGCCTGCCAATGCAGGGGACACGGTTTCGAGCCCTGGTCTGGGAAGATCCCACATGCCGTGGAGCAACTAAGCCCATGCGCCACAACTACTGAGCCTGCGCTCTAGAACCCGCGAGCCACAACTACTGAGCCTGCGCTCCAGAGCCTGCAAGCCACAACTACCGAAGCCCACGCGCCTAGAGCCCGTGCTCCACAAGAGAAGCCACTGCAATGAGAAGCCCACGCACCGCAATGAAGAGTAGCTCCCGCTTGCCGCAACCAGAGAAAGCCTGCACACAGCAACCAAGACCCAACGCAGCCAAAAATAAAAATTAAAAAAAGATTAAAATTAAAAGAAAAAAAATGTGGTCTTAAAATATATATATAGTATATTGTATATCTTCTCTCTCTGGGAGAATGTGCTGGGGGTATTCGTCCCCACTGCCATGTCTTCTAGCTACTTTTCTGCCTTTGCCCCCCACCAAAATTTACTGGTTTTTCTTTCCCTCTCTGGCGGGAGGTGTCCAGTTGCCAGAAACACATCTGAGATGGGAATTAGCTGCTCTCTGGGTCAGCAGGGTTTGCACACGGCTCTTGCCTGGGACAGAAATAGCTACCTCAGGCAAGGCATGGGGGGTGGGTTGGAGGGAAGGGGGACTGACAGCAAGTTCCCCTGGGGGGCTCTGAGGGGTGGGTTCCCTATGCCCTGGTCATTTCCTCTTCTTCACAGTAACCCCGAGGATGTGCCTGAGTGCCATGGACGCAGGGGACCTGGGTCCCCACACACCCTGGCGGGGTGCCCCGGTGCCCTCTGGCAGACACTTGCTTCCATGAGGCCTGGGAGGGTGGTGGGCGGGGACAGTGCCCAAGGAGCTGGCAGTGCCGCCCCCCCTTGGTCACTCTGCTTCCTTTGAGCAAAGTGGGAGAGCCACAGAGCTGGGCCGGAGAAGGGCATCAGGGTGGGTAGGTGTGTGCATCTGTGTGTGTGTGCACGCGTGTGCATGTGTGTGTGATGGGAGGGTGCGGGTGGCACACACACAGAGGCAGTGCAGTGCAGTGGTTCCAGACTCTGGGGCAAGACTGCTTGGGTTCAAATCCTGCACAGGTTCCTAATCAACCTCCCTGAGACTTTGCTTGATAAAACAGCACGGCCCTCATAGGGGGTGGTGAGCATTAAGAGATCAATACCAGGAAAGTGCTCAGAATGCTGAATAAACATGAATAGAGGTCAGCTGTCATCGCTGGTACTGCTGATGCTAACCTCATCATTGGTACCATTGCTGCTGGTATTGACGCTGTTGCTATTGGAGTTACACAGACCCAGGTCCTAGTCCAGGCTCCGTTTCACACTGGCTGTGTGGTTCTGGGCTGTGCCTCCTGGAAGCACGGAGCCAACGTTACCTGCCGCACAGGGTCGTCAAGAGCATTAGGGATAATACACGTAAAGCCCCTGGCACAGGAACCGGCACGTGGCAGAGCCCAACACCAGGAGTGTGATGCTGGTTGGTGATGGGTACTGAATCCGCCACTGCTCCCCCAATGCCTGTAACATTTGGACCCCCCTGGCCTCTTGGGCCAAGTGCTTTGTTAAGCACTTGGACGTGTGTCATGTAATCCTTACGACCACCCAGTGGAGTAGGTCACCACCCCCATCATCCCCATTTTCCAGATGAGAAAAACTGAGGCCAGAGAGAAATAACTTGCTCAAGGTTTCCCAGTCATCAAGTGGCAAAGTAGGGGCCTGAAATGTTTTTGAGTTTACACACACACACACAGAAAACCCCTGCAGATCCTTTTAGTCACCTCCAGGCCCTTAAACTTGCCCTCACAAACTTCTACTCAGAGCCTGCTCCCACACACCCATCCCGAATCCTGCCCCAAAGTTCTGCTGGGACATCTGCCCTCACTCTCCATCTTCCCTCACTCTCCCCACTCCCTAAGACCCCCCCCTCCCAGGAGCAACCAGGCTGGGTTCTGCTGTCTGGCTGTCCCTGGGGGCTTGGGACCCCCTCCCACGGTCCCCTCCTCAATTAAGGTGACACCCCCCCGCCGCCAGTCTGCCCCTGCCCCCAGCCGGAGCTCAGCCATAGCTGAGAAGCGCTGACCCAGCAGCTCAAGGATTCCACAGGCCTTTGCAGAACATGGGGACGTGTGTCTTCCCACTCCCTGTTGCCCGGGGCAGCGTCAGCCACCACAGGGGGCAGCTGGGCACAGCTCTCCTGGCAGGAGTGACCCCACCCCGAGAAGGGGAGAAGCAGAGTCGGCAGGGTGCGGAGAGATGCCTCCCCCGGCCCCAGCCACAGAAATTCTGGTTAGCTGGACCATGGCCTCACAACCCCGTTTCTCATGGGCCCCTGCACCTCCCTCCCTGCACCAGCCCCGCATACAGAAAGTGGCAGGATGGATGCAGCCCATGCCATCTCCAGATCCTGCCAACGCCCATGGCCTAATTCCTGGGAACAGAGGGTGAGAGGGTAGGAGGACAAAAGGGCCAGGAGTTCCTGCTACCAACCCCACACTGTGCCTTCTTCAGTCACAGTCAATCCTCCCGGCCACCCCCTGAGGGGCCTACCATTTTTCTTCCACGTGAAGTTAGAGAACTCAGCCAACCAGAGAGCAGTGATTCATTCAAGGTCACATAGACAGCGGAGGAGCCGGGAATGTAACATGGGTCAGTCTGACTCCAGTTATCATGTTACTTTACCCAAAACACTAGGTCTCAACAGTACTACCCGCAGTGTGGTCCCTGTACCAGCGGCAGTGACATCACCCAGAGCTCATTAGAAATGCCGGTTCCTGGGCCACGGCCCAGAGCCGCTGCATCTGACTCTGGGGCATGGGGCCAGGAATCTAGGTTCTGAGAAACTCCCAAGTGATTCTTAAGCAGGTTAAAATTTGAGAGCCACTGAGTTAAACCATACAAAACTGCCATTTGGGGTTGGGGTTAGGTAGAAAACAAGCATCGGCGGTTTCACACAGTGTAACCTCATGGGAAAAGGGCCCTTCAACGACAGCCTGATTTAAAGGAAATAAAGGCATGGACACATGGTGGACACTTGGGTGTCCTGGGCGAGGGTGGGGGAGCCACCCAGCCGACCTCACTCACCACCAGGTTGCCGATGACCATGACCATGAGGAAGACGGTGAGGCACATGGCCTGGCCGGCCACCTCCATGCAGTCCCACATGGTCTCGATCCACTCCCCGCACAGGATGCGGAAGATGATGAGGAAGGAGTGGAAGAAGTCGTGCATGTGCCAGCGGGGCAGGTTGCAGTCTGCGGCGATCTTGCACACGCACTCCTTGTAGCTCTTGCCGAACAGCTGCATGCCCACCACGGCGAAGATGAACACGATGATGGCCAGCACCAGCGTCAGGTTGCCCAGTGCCCCCACCGAGTTGCCGATGATCTTGATGAGCATGTTCAACGTTGGCCACGACTTGGCCAGCTTGAAGACCCGCAGCTGCCGGGCAGGGCGAGGGCAGGGGCTGGTGAGGCCCGGGGACCCCTGGCCCAGCCCCAAGAGAGCCCCATCCTTATAGGAGAAAGAGTAGTTCCCTGACCAGGGATTGAACCCAGGCCCTCGGCAGCGAGAGTGTAGAGTCCTAACCACTGGACCACCAGGGAATTCCCAGAAAGAACTCTTTTGAACAGCTCAACTCTCACCCACTGAGGGATGCAAGGCCTCAGTTTACCTCTCTATTAAATGGGAATGCTCACATCCTACCCACTAATCCTCTTCGAGTGATCAAAAGAAAGAGTCCTTATCTCTTAAATATACAGGCTAAAGTATTTGCAAGTGAAATGAAATCTCAGGATTTGCTTTAAGATACTCCCCACAGAAAAATTGGGGGGACAGATAAAACAAGAACTATAGAATGTTGACAGCTGTTGGAGCTGGGTGAAAGGTACACAGAGGTGTATCTTACCTTCTCTATACTTTTGTGGATGCATGAGAGGTCCCTATGGGGTAGTGGAAAGGATGCTAATTCGGAGTCCCAATTCCACTACTGATGAGTTTCCTGAGCCTCAGCTTTCAGCTCTGCAATATGGGTTGAAGTCCCCACCCCACTGCCACCCAAGGTCACTTAGGAGTCAAGCCCAAATGTCAGCTCCTGGGCTGTCATTTTGGTCCTCCAGCAGCTCTGTGTGATAAGGGGGAGGGCACCTTTCTCCTTTTTTCCAGTAAGAAAGGTTCTAAGAGGCAGAGTGGTGACCAAAGGGCAGAGGGGGCCTTACTTCCAGCCCTCTGGCTTCTTGGCAGTTTCTCCTCCCTTCCTCCGGGCATCCTCACCACACCCTTCCCCAGCCCGGGTGCCAGGGCCTCACGCACCAGACGGAAGGAGCGGAGCACCGACAGCCCCTGCACGTTGGCCAGGCCCAGTTCCACCAGGCTGAGGGTGACGATGATACTGTCGAAGATGTTCCAGCCCTGCTGGAAGTACTCATAGGGGTCCATGGCGATGAGCTTCAGCACCATCTCTGCTGTGAAGATGCCCGTGAAGACCTGCAGGGTGGGGTGCAGCCCCCGTCACAGAGCCTCAGAGGCACAGGACCTCGGGGGCCTCCCACCCCACTCCCGCCTCCAGGGCTCGAGGGGAGGGTGACAGAGCCCTGGGGGCGCAGGCAGTGGTACCCACGGCCCACAGGTGTGTGTATGTGAGTGAGTGAGGAGCGGAACGACCATGCCACAGGGCAGAGTGGGAACCACTCAGAGACCGGGGCCCGTCCATTCCTGGCCTTGGGACTGTTGGCCTGTGTCACGTGACTTCCTGGGGCCTCAGCCCAATCATAATAATATTCAACACTCATAGAGCATGCTGTGGTTCACATTATGACCTTATCGGTATCCCGACCTCTGTGAAGTTGGGAGGGATGATCACGCTCATCCCAGAGTTGAGAAACTGAGGCTCGGAGAGGTCAGCAGCAAGCTGTCGGTCACACTGCCCACATAGAAGCCTGTCTCAAACCAGGTCTTGGGGTGCTTAGTTCAGTCTCCTGTCCCTACACCCTACAGCCTCTCTACCGTGGTTGGCTGGGGTCCCAGGACCCAGAAAACCTTGGTGGTTTCGGAAGTCTAAGGCAGGGCCCAAAAGAGGATGAAGCGGAGGATCAGTGAGAAGCCAGAGCTGAGCCCCCAGAGCCCTGGACTCATCTGAGGGCTGCAGAACCTCTAAAAGCTCCCTGGGCACGGCCCCCCTCCTGCCAGGCACCAGCTGCCCCGGGTCCACAGCCTGCCCGGGCACATGCTGAGCCCCGCCCAGGAGCTGTCCCTGGCCGTAGCAGGTGCCCAGACAGCAGCAGAGTGTGGTCAGGGGGTGGGCAGGCGGCGGGCCGGGCCCATCACACACCCCAGCAGCTGCACCGCGGGTCCAGAGCACACCCTTGCTCCTCCAGCCCGGCCTGGCCACGGCCGCCTCGGGCATCTCCGTGGGGTGGACGTGCCTGCCTCGCGGGCTGGGGAGTCCAGGGCCTGATTCCTGTGCTGCCCACCCAGTCCTCGTCCTGCCCCAGGCCCCAAATCTGACTCTTCCTGGGCTCCCCGCGCCCTCAGCGGAGGGGGAGCATCTTGCCCATTCGCCATCCTGGAAAGATTGCAAAGGCAATTGGGAAGGGTGGGGCTGGGCTGGAGGAGGAGGAGGCGGCTTTTTCCCTTTGTCAGGCTCCACAGGGGCTGGCAACGAGGTGATAATGCTCCTAATGGGCAGGGATAAGCAGGCGGATCAGTGTGTGTCAACAATAGCAGAGCAGAAAGGGCTGGAGAGGGGAGCTGGCCTGGCCATGCCGGAGAAATGGCAGCGGGCAGGGGGGCTCAGGGCTGGGGGACTATGCCCTGGGGCCTCCAGGGTGAGCTGGGGCCTCTTGAGCCTGGGTGCCCATGGCTCTACGCCCCCACGTCCAGGTCCCTTGGTCCCTCTTAGCCCCACAACAACCCCTGAAAGTGGAGAGACTTGCCATCCAGCCCCCCCATACCTCTGTGCTCTCACTCCCCCATCTCTGCCTCCAGGGCATGGCCTGGACCCCAAAGCCCCTGAAATCCTGATAATAAGAGGTCAAGCGCCTCATCCCCATTCTGTCTGCCCCCAAGTACCCTGAAACCCAAATTCCACATCCCATGGATCACCCCATGTACATCCCTGGTACATCAACTCATGCCCCCATATACCCATATGCTGGGAAAATAACCCCAGCCTGTCCCCTTATGCCCCCTAATTGTGCCCCATATTTCCACACAGCCTGTCGGGCCCTGTGGCCCCTCTCCTGTCCTGCACAGGAAGGACAGCCTCTCCCTCGCCCGCTCCCTACCAGGTTGCCCACGTTGAGCACTCTGTCAAATTGCTCCGTCATGGGGTAATGCTCCATGGCCATGAAGAGGGTGTTGAGCACGATGCAGATGGTGATGCCCAGGTCCACGAAGGGGTCCATGACGATCAAGTGGATGATATTCTTGAACTTCATCCACGGGGTGCAGCAGTTCCATATGAGCACTTTCTGGGAACACTTGTACCACCACGGTGGGCACTTCTGGTGGGCCTCTGCCAGCCCTGGGAGTAGGGTGGAAACAGATACCTGATGAGGATCCCCCCTCACGTGCTCCTTCCTCCACCTAGATCTTTGGTCCCACCTTCCAAGCCCCGCCCCCTCGAGCATCACACCTCAAGCCCCGCCCCCTCAGGGAGGCCTACTCCAAGCCCTGCCTCTCAGTGGGTCACCCTCAAGACCCATCCCTCTAGACACCGCCCACATGGCCCCACCCCACAACCCGCTGTCCCTTAGCTGACCCTCAAAAAGCCACACCCTCAGCAGCCTTACCCCAAGCTCCTCTCCCAGTGTTCTACTTCAGCTTCGCCTTCCTGGAGCTCCCCACCCCCTAACGCGATGGGGTGACTCCCATCCTCTGCCTATGGCCCAGGGCTGCGATCTCGGCTGGGGAGGGGCCCGAGGGCCCCCAGGGAGAGGCGGGAGGCCACTGCACGGGGCTGGGTCCCAGTTCCACCTGCTGCTGGCCAGCGCCACTCAGGAGCAAACCGTGGTTCCCCCCGAGGGCTCTCCCTCCCACTGCCAGTATGCCGGCCCCTCCAGACTGTCCCCAGCCAGTCCTTCCTTTCCCACCAGGGTAGCTTTCTGGAAACATCCCCTGTTCTTGCCACTCCAGCTCTAAACCCCTGGGGCTCCGTAAGGCCCATGGGTGACGCTGCTTCCCCTCCTGGTCTTCCAGGCCTCTGCTGCCCATGGGGGTTCTCAGCCTGGGCGTGCTCTCATTTAATTACCACCGGAAATGGATGAGGAAAGGGGACTGGAGCCGGGGGCAGCCCCATAGACACCTGGGTTTGAGTGCATGATTGGGACACCCCAGAGTTTGGGGGCGGTTGAGCCGCACCCCCATCCAAGAATTAGTAAACTGGACCTCGCAAAGGCTGCAGATTCTGCTCTGGCAGCAACACCCCTAGCCCCAACCCGGGTGCTACTGCAGGTGCCCTAAACTGTGTCTGAGGCCCCAGACTTCCCACCACAGTCCCAGTAAGGACAACGTTGAGTGACCTCCTCGGCCAGCCCTGTCCAGCATTCCCTGGGGCGTTCTCTGGCAGGGCACACAGACACCTGGATGCCCGTCACACCAGGTCAGCTGGGATGGGGCCCTCTAGAGGTTTGCAAAGTCCTCCAAGTCCTTCCTGGCACAAGGCGAGACACCTGGGGAGAGGACCCGATCCCTTCTATGTCAGATTTCCTTGCATCTTCCCTCCCTTGCTTCCCCCTTTCCTCCTCCTCCCTCTGTCTTTCCTTACTGCCTCCCTCCCTCCCTCTCATCCATCCACACACCCATGTCTCTTCCCATTCATTAATCTTTCAGCCCAGCCACCCATCCATCCATCCATCCATCCGTCTGTACGTCTATCCACCCTCTCCTCGTTACCTTATCCTAGTCTCCCACTGAGGCCTGGGGGGCAGTGCAGGGATTTGGGGGAGTCTGTGACTCTATCTGGGCAGAGAGACCTTTGATGTTTAACTTTTACCCAGAAGATATTTGAGGAACAGGATCTCCAGTTTCCGGAACATTGGGCCTTCCTGGTTAGTATTCTTATCCTGTCCTTCCCCATTGCCTTGGCAGCCCCCAAGGCCTCCCGGAAGCCCCCAGTTCCCGCCACAGCCTGGCCTTGCAGCCAGAATTGGGCCAGGGTAAGCCAGGACTATATTTATCACGGCCATTTCTTCGATGCCAATATTAAGTTACTGTCCTGAAGCTGGGCCCAGCCAGGCCCTCCCGGCGCCCACCCCGGGAGCCCAAGTGGCCTGATGGGCAGGACAGGCAGGGAAGGGTGGGTATGGGGATGCCAGACACTCACCTTCCATAGCATCGGAGACGCCGCTGTCTGCGCTGCAGCTGGGTCTCGGGGGCCCCTTCTCCCCCGTTGATGTGTCCAGGCTGCCGTTGCAGTCTTTGCCGTGGGCTGGGTCCTCGTCTGCCTCCCTACCTTCCAGAGCCTGAGCGGCCTTGGCCTGTGGACCAGCAAGGGTGATGGACATAAAGTCCATCGCTGAGCCATGGGGATGGACTAATGGATTCTCAGAGCTTCTTCCTGAGCCTTTCAGGCTGGGGGCCCCTCTTTTTGGCCCGCACCCAGCTTACTGTGGGCAGGGGCGGCAACCTCGGTGGTGGTGGGGTGACAGGGTAGGGACCAAAGTGACTGAGGACACACTTCCTGAAGACCCTTCACTCTCTGAAGCCTTGACTGACCCTGCACTTCATGACATGATGGGTAAATGTACAGCTGCTCCCTGGGGCCTCATCAGGACCCGCCTCTCCCTCAGCCTGGACCCGTACGCTGCCCATAAAGAATCATAAAACCATAGGAATTTGAGCTGGAAGGCTACGTCAGGTTTAACTACTCCGGATTCCTTGTTATATATGGGGAAACTGAGGCACTGAGCTGAGAAATACTCTTTCCACTGCTTGGATGCCTCCCACCCCACCAAAGCTCCAGCCTGGGTCTTCTGCCCCCCCGTCCTCTGCCTCGCAGGCCCTACCCCATGCCTCCCCCGACCCCCCTCAGCCTGCCCAGGAGCACCCAGGCCGAGGGGCAGGGAGATCCCTGGATCCCCGGCCTCCTCCCCCTGAGTCCAGACCTTCCCCAGCTCTTCCTGCTGCTTTCTGAATTTCTCCAGCATCTGCTGAAACTCTTCTTCTTTCTCCTGATTCTCGGCCAAGGTGGCCTCGTTCTGCTCAGCGTATGCCATGGCCACCACCGCCAGGATCAGGTTGATGAGGTAGAAGGAGCCCAGGAAAATGATGACCACGAAGAAGATCATGTAGGTCTTGCCGGCTGCTCGAAGGGTCTGGGAGTCGGGGAGGGAGAGAAAGCGTCACATGGCACCCGCCTGCTTTCACCCACACCCATCTCCATACATCCATTGCCCAGATAGGTAAATGCAGGAGAGGGTCCTTCACAGAGCCAGGCAGTCTGAGGGCTTTTGAGGCAAGGTATGGCCGCCCTTGGCAGGCTAAGCCACATTCTGGGGCGCTTCAAAATATATACTCAGGACCCAGACCTTCCTGGTCTCCTGGCTCAGAAAGCCCTGAGGACCTCAGCCAGACATCTTGAGATCAGAGAACCAGGATAAAAATTGGTGAACACAGGCTTTGGGATCAGCTTGAATCCTAGCTTTCCCGTAGCGCCTGGCATCTAGTAAGAGCTCAGCAAATAGCAGCTATTATTATATTACTAAATATTATTATTAACATCATCATGCTAGAAACATCACCAGGAACCAGAAGGCACTGTTGCTCCAGACCCAACCTGCCCACCTGCAAACAGTGGAAGGTAAATAATTGTGTATGGGCAGAGTTGGAGTCTAAGCTGCCCTACCGGTTACTGTGAGGCTTGGGAGTCTGTACCCGGCTCAGATCTCAGCTCTTAAGGCAAATGAGGAAAAGGAAGAAAGGGCTGGGGCTCAGATCTGGGCAGGTACCTAGCGTCAGAGGGCTCTGAGAACCTATATGTAGGGGCATTTAGGGGGTACCATGGAGGGGACAGCCTTGTTAGGGGCCCCACCAAGCCCGGAGGAGGCAGTGGAGATGGAGGGAGGTAGCCGTGGGGCTGAGGGGCAGGGCGGGGGGCTGCTGTACCTGCTGGAAGAGGTTTTCCCAATAGTCCTGTGTCATGAGGCGGAAGAGAGCCAGGAAGGCCCAGCTGAAGGTGTCATAGCTGGTGTAGCCATAGTTGGGGTTCCGCCCGGCCTTGATGCACTCGTAACCCTCAGGGCAGCGCCTGGGGATAGGATGGGGGCTGGTTTTAGGGAGAAAGGAGAGCTCCAGCCTGGAGATAGATGGGGGGACCCCAAGAGAAAAATATCCTTCCGTCTTGTCTGCATCCCGAAAAATGGAAAGTGTTCCCCTCATGCCCATGAATTTTCTTTACGTTTCCATCCACCCCAGGTCCTCATCCCTAATCATCCCCCATCTTCTGACAACCCTGGGACACCTGCCCTCCACCGCCCCCACCCCACCCCCGCCAGTGTCACTCACCCAGCGTCGCTGCTGTTCCCACAGAGCAGGGCGTCATTGGAGCCTTCCAGGAAATAGAAGTTCCCTTTGGGAGTCAGAGGCCACAAAGGAAACATGTCACCACATGGACACTGTGGGCACAGTACCCACTGTGCACCTGTGGACACATCTGTGTGGACCACACGCCCCAAATGGATGCTCTCTGGGTGCCCCTTCCCTCTCCTTTAAGGGCAGCTCCAAGTTCCAAGGTCTCTGGGTAGATACATTTTGCTGTCAGCTCAGTGCCTAGTGTGGGGTGCAGCAGGGGCACAGAGGGATGCGGGGTGGGGAGCATGCATGTGTGTGGATGGGGCTACCATGTGCCTGTGCAGGACCCTCAACTGAAGGGGGGATGCGGCTAGAATCCAGGATGCCAGGTTGAAGAAGGGGTACCATTTTCTCAGCTGCCAGAAGGCACAGTGTGAAGTAAGAGTGGCTCTATGAGAATGTTGTCTTGTGCGTGTGAGCCTATGAAGTCTGGGTATGTGAATAGGATGCGGGGGCCTGGTGGTGGCCCTGCCAGTGTGCGAGCATGCGGTGTGATGGAGAACAAGGAGTACGTAGGTTAGGGACTATGGACTGCTGCTTTTTATAGCAGAAGCTTTAGGATTTTCAAAGCAATTTGGCATTTGTTGTCACACAAACCCTTTGAGAAAGGTATTGTTGTCTCCATCTTATAGGTAAAGATTCTGAGGGAGGGGGAGATGAAGTGACTTGTCAGAGGTTGCCCCAGCTGGTAAGTGATGGATTTACACTCAGGTCTTCTCCATGCTCTTTGTCGCACAAGGGGCTGCCATCGGGGCTGGGAAAGACCCCACTGGCCTTCCGACCCTCCGTTCTTACCTTCGTCATTGATGTAGGCATCCCAGTCAAAGGTAGAGTTGCTGGCCCAGCTCTCCTGGCTGTTCCAGGTGTCATTGCCATACCAGGTGTCATTGCCGTACCAGGTGTCATTGCCGTACCACGTGGTGTTGGTATCATTGAAGGGCGGGGGCCAGCGCACACACTTCTGCCGCAGGTTTCCCATGAAGAGCTGCAGCCCCACCAGGGCAAAGACACTCAGGCAGAAGACGGTGAGGATCATCACATCTGACAGCTTTTTCACCGACTGGATCAGGGCTCCCACAATGGTCTTCAGCCCTGATCACAGAGAGGGTGAGAGCTTGGGGCTGGGCAGGGCAGGGGGTAACTCACTGACTTAGCCCCTCCGAGCCTCTGCCTACTCCATCTCCTTCAAGCCTTGACTTACTTGGGGCACTGCTTGCCCGAAGCCTTCCCAAATTAGCCCCATCCTTCTCTGGTTACAACCTCCATCTGGAGCCTTGAATGGCCACCGAATCTCAGCCACTAGAAGAAGGGACTATGAAGACTTCACAGTGTGTTGCCCGACTCAGAGAGCAACACCCAGTCACACAGTGGAGCTTAATAAATGTCGCTAAGTCAGCACTCCCGAAGTGTGTTCCTTAGAACGCTCATCTAGTAAGCTGTGCCCTTAAAAAAAGGGGTTCAATCATGTTTGGGGAAGGCTGAGCTCTGTAGCGCCCTCTTGGAGGGTCCTTGTGTAGATTAGCCTATCAAAGGCTCGGAAAAGTCCTACAGAAACAAAAACTTTAATGCCACGTTTCACCTTATTTGACACAGAACACTTTCTCTCTCTTTTTTTTTCCTTAGTAAATTTATTTATTTGTTTATTTTTGGCTGCGTTGGGTCTTCGTTGCTGCGGGCGGGCTTGTGGGCTTCTCACTGTGGTGGTTTCTCTTGTTGCAGAGCACAGGCTCTAGGCGTGCGGGCTTCAGTAGTTGTGGCTCGCGGGCTCTAGAGCGCAGGCTCAGTAGTTGTGGCGAACGGGCTTAGTTGCTCTGCGGCATGTGGGATCTTCCCGGACCAGGGCTCGAACCCGTGTTCCCTGCATTGGCAGGTGGATTCTCCACCACTGCGCCACCAGGGAAGCCCCCTTTCTCTTTTAGTGCCTGTTAACACCCAAGGAACAGCAGGGTTCACTCTGAGAACCTCTAGGCTGACTTTGCAATATTGCATTCCACTCCTCTGGACGGGCAAAGGCATAGCCAAATCGTATGGAATTCCAGGCTCAGATTCCATCGTTTATGGAAGAACCATAACTTCTTCCTCGGGCCTAATCAGTGTGTCTCTTGCTTCAGTATTAGTTTATTTCTTTTTCTTATCTTGGTATGAAAACAGATGCTCAGCAGCCTCCTTATAAAAACCCTCTGAGCGCTGAGGATGCTGGAAGCATGGCACCGAGGGAAGGTATTGTGGCCTTGACTCAGGGGCCAACGTGCCGTGTGGCCTTCAGTAAGCTCTTCCTTCCCGGGGTCCCTCCTTCTTCAACTGCAATTCACGAGGGCTTTGGACTAGAGGAGAACTAAGGTATTTTCTAGCACTAAGGCTTCACAATTTCCCCTCCTCCCAGAGTCTGTTCTCCATGCCTTTTCAGATCATCTTTCTCTCCTTTAATGAACCTTCTCCAGTTTCTCCACATGCTTTTTTGAGGGTCCGGATGATCCAGATTCTAGTTATTTCATGCTTCTTGATGCATTACTTTGGAATTGCCCTGGCCTGATTGCTCAGTGGGTATGTGGCGTGTTCATTATTGAGCCCACAGGGCTGGGACTTTCCATCACTGATTCTCTGTGTCTCTCTCAGGTGGAGGTCTCTGCTCTGCCCAGTCTGCTTATTTTATTGAATACACATACCCTGGGCCAGGCATTGTTCTAAGCACCTTATTGCTATCAAGGCTTTGAATTCTCATAACAACCGGATGAGTGGTACTGTTATTATGCACATTTCACAGATACGGAAATTGAGGCAGACAGGGAAGCCACTTACCCAAGGTCAAAGTTAGGAAGTGGTGGAGGTGGGAATTGAACCCAGGCAGTCTGGCTCCAGAATCTGTGCTCTAACCACCTTGCTAGGCTGCCTCTCAAAACCCATCCTCCCACCTGGGGCCCCTTCTCCTCTCTGGCCACAGGGGCCCCTCTGTGTCCAGGCTTTGGTGTGGGTCCTACACCACCTGGGACGGTTGTGACCCTGGGTCATAGAACTTGAGTGCCTGGTTCCAGGCCTGGGGGAGGGGGGAGGCCTGATGGCCTGGGCAGAGGGTCCCTGCTCCTCCCCAGTACCTGGGATGACTGTGATGGTTTTCAGGGCCCGCAGCACCCGGAAGGTTCTCAGGGCTGAGATGTTGCCCAAGTCCACAAACTCCGTCAGGTACCTGGGTGGGGAGGTTGGGGCGAGGGCTGTGTCAGAGCCGGGGGTGGGCGGTAGGGCAGAAGTCACAGGTTCTCCAGGCCCAGAATGAGGATTCCCAAGGAATCCTTGTAGTTGGGGTTACCGTGGAGATGCGGGGGGACAGGTCAGGCACCGCAAGTTTCCTATCGGGGCCTGAGAGGTGGGGAAGACAATGCAGGAGCTTTGCTGAGGAGTGGGGTTAGCAAGGGTAGCCCAGCTCTCCCGGTGGGGGCCCGTGGGACTAGGGCTCAGGGCCGCTGTGTGTGGTCATATGTGCTATGTGTAGGGGCACCGGGACAGCCTGCCAGCCAGACCCTGGGAATGGCAGCTCCTAGAATTGTGCAGCCCACTCTCTGCAAGCTGGACCCACGGCCCCGCCGTCCACCCTCTGAGGGCTGGCCCCCTCCCCTCACCCTCATCAGCCTCAGGACGCCCTCGGGGCCCTGCTCACGCCATCATGATGACGCTGAAGTCCAGCCAGTTCCAGGGGTCCCGGAGGAATGTGAAGTCTTCGATGCAAAAGCCTCGGGCCAGGATCTTGATGAGGGACTCAAAGGTGTAGATCCCTGTGAAGGTGTACCTGGCAGGGAGAGGGCCGGCCAGGGCCAGCCATGTCACGCCTGGGTGTGGGTGGCAGTGATGGACCTCCTGGGAAGGAGGGCACAGAAATGACATATGCCACCCAGGGGCTGAGGACATTGGTGAGAGTGACAGTGTGTGCCATTCCAGGGTCTTAAGGTATGTGTGGATGGGGGTGGCAGTGACAGTGTTTGTCTCCCTGGAAGACAAGAGCAGTTTCACTCTGGGCATCCTCAGAGTGCACACCCGGGACGGGCAGACACCTGGGACCGGGGCAACGGGGGAGGGGGAGACTTACTCCACATGCTTGGACCAGGAGGGCGGGTCGCTCATGGTCATGAACACGCAGTTGGTCAAGATGGTGATCATGATGAACATGCTGAACAGCGTCGGGGGGAGAGTCAAGGAAAGTGAGGGAGCAGGTGGGGAGGGGAGGTGCGAAGAGGGCCTCCCGCCCATCCCCGCCCCCTCCCTGCCTTTCCCCGCCCCTGCGCTCGCCCCACTCGGGCAGGATATGAGTGGATGAGCACCTTGATGGCGCAGCGTCTGAGGGTGTTAAAGGGGCTCAGCATGTACAGCGCAGGTGTGGCAGAGAAGCGGAAGATGGCCTTGCCCTTGTTGAGCACGATGAAGGTCTGCGGCAGGGAGAGAGCTGTGAGGCCTGGGACAGGCGGACAGATTGACAATGGACAGACAGGTGGAGGGAAGCCTCCCAGGCCCGGACCTTCTTGTCACCGTAGTAGGGATCCAGGTCCTCCAGGGGGATGCCAATGACCTCCGGTGGGGGGTCCCCATAGATACGGGGCAGGTTCTTGCCAGCCTCCAGGTCACTGCACGGCTTCTGTTCGGGCCCCTCAGTCCCCATCTGCTTGTTCCGCTGCTTCCGGGCCTCCTCCTCCGTCACCCGCCGCTCTATGGCTGCCAGGGACTCCCGGGTGAAGGGGCGCAGGCCCTCAGGGCCCAGAGGCACCACCGTGGGCTGAGATGAGTTGGCCATCCTCGCATCCTGGGCTCAGGGGCCAGCAGGGCGGCAGGCAGCCGGGACAGCTGCAGCGTGCAGCCGCCGGGGTGCTGGGCGGCCACCCCGCCCTGGGCCTGCTGTCCGCTACTCAGCTCCTGCCTGACCAGGGGCCAGGGCGGGGAGGTCGGCGTGCAGGCCCTTTTGGGGCTGGGAGATGTGCCTGCGGGGCCCAGGTGCTGCTGCACAGGTGCTGGACACAAGGGCATCACCCCCAAGCCCCGCACCACGCTCTCCCCAGCAAGGGCTTGGCTGCCCTCTGGACTGACAGAAAACCAACCAGATCCTCTTCCGTCTTCGAGACTTGGGGCCAACGCCCCAGTGCCTTCAACCGCCTCCTGGGCCCAAGTTCTGGGGACTGTGTGGCTTCAGCCTATGGGGACAGAGAAAACCACAGCTGGCTATGCCCATGTGACCTCTAGCCAGCAGTGAGGCAGAAAGGAATCAGATGTGAAATGTGAGGGTGGATTGAGGATGGGCCGAGGTGAGGGGCCTGATGGGGTCAGCCTAAAGCAGGAATGGCAAACGGATTACATCTTGAGGGCTGACTTGGATCCGCTGCTATTGGCTGCTTGGAGATGTGGGCAAAGACTATCAAGATTGCAGCCTGAAAAAAAAAAAAAAAAGGTTGCAGCCAGACTCAGTGCAAAAAGACTGCTGTGATTGATTACTGATGTCTGCCAGGGGCATGAGAAAGGAGAATGTGGTACACCTGCCTGTACTCACCATATCTGGCCTGGAGGGAGGAGAAAAGGAAGATGTGGGAATGTGGAGTGCCCTGTCCTGAGCTTTGGGGAGGTGTGATGTTGGGCGGGGAGAGGGAAGAAGGAAGGTTCCCGGGCACTGCCAAGGATGCCACCAGCTCCCTCCCCCAGGACCCATGGGACCTAACCCATGGGCAGGCAGGGGGAGCTGGAGTGGGAAAATGCAGGGTGTGTGTGGGGGGGGGTCATGTCAGGAGAGCCTGAAGACGCTAACGTGGAAGAGAAGGACACACAGGAAAGGTCCTGGAGACAAGGAGATGGACAGTTTCAATGGTGGGGGCAGGGCTAGAGCTCCCAGGGACTGCTTTTGGCTGGTGGTCCCTGTATGAACTGGGCTGATAGAGGGGTGCCCACCAGGAGCTGTAGAGGCGTGTGAGAGCTGTGCAGCCCTCCTGAGCCTGTTGCCTGTGGAAGCAAGGTGGTAGGTCACCTATCGCAAAGGCCCTGGGGAATGACCCACATCAGCAGGCGGGCACAGGGACACCACAGCAGCCTGATCACACACTAGCCATCACTAGGCCCGCACGGACAGACGCCCCGGAACCACCCCTCCACCAAAGGGCCTCAGACAGACCCCCCAGAGACACCCAGGGCTACACCGGAGGGTAGCCCTGTCACAGCGGGCCCAGAAGCCTGAGCAGTGCCCCTGCCCTGGCCAGTGCAGGCAGGCACTTCCTCAGACTTGGTCAACAGGTGGGGGGGCGGCCCAGGGAGTGGCCGGAGCCATTGGGCAGCGCTGGCCACGCCCCCTGCCTGGCTTCCCAGCTGCTCCCTACCATCACCCGGGGAGTCGTGTTTCCACGGGCCTGACTCCGCTCCTTCCTGCCGAGCCCGGCCCTCAGCTGCTCATTGGCCCCATCGTGTGCGTGGGACCGTGTGTGCACGGACACACACGTGTACACGCGAGCGCAGACACACGAGAGCGCACGCCCAGCCCGAAACCACCCCTCACGCTGACCTCACAGTGGCACCTACCACTTGCCACAGACCTTTGCTCCTTCTTCCCCATCACTGGCCTCACGTACATGCCCAAACAGAAGACGCTGACGTGCCACGTGGCCCTGGCGGGACCACGGCCACTGGGCACCCTCCCAGTTCACTTGCCCCGCTTGGCAACAATCCTCTGGCCTGACGCTGCCCCCTCTCTCCCTCGCAGCCGCCCAAGTGGAACCACAGATAACCAGAGATGAACAGTCTGGCTCGGGCCCCAGCACCCATGGAAACTGCGCTCACCAGAGGCACCAGAGGCCCCGATCAGTCAGACCCAGTGGTTTCTGTGCAGCTGACCCTCCCTCGAGCATCTCACGGCCACGGCCTCTCTTCTCAGGAGAAGAGCGTGGCCTACCCCTCCGGCCACTCTCTCTACATCTGCTCTGTGAGCTCCTCCTTCCTGCCCCTGGAAGATGCTGCTTCTCCAGGGCCCGGTCTGCAGCCCTGTTTGCTTTTCACAGCAGGCACCTCTCCCCGTGCCCGTCTCCTCTGCCACGGGAATAACCGCCATCCACCTCCTTTCCGTGGTTTCTGTGCCCACTTCCCTGACGGCCCCAGACCGGTCAAGTCACAGCTCCCCTTCACGAGCAGCCACAACGTTTGCAGCTCTTAGGTCGATGGTGATTCGTGCCCTCCTTGTGCGATTATCTGTGGTCTGTCTCCCCCCACCAGACTCCTCACAGGCCTGGGCTTGGGGTCACCCCTGAACCAGTGCCTGGCACATTGGCATGGGACCGACAGATGGCACAGCCAGCCTGGCACCTCCTCCTGCTGGCCCCCAGCGGGCCTCCAATGGACTCCTCATCTCTCCCTTTGAAATTTGCACCTCACTGTAAATTCCTCTCCTCCTACCCTCTTCACCAGCCCTGAAGCCACTTCACATCTGGATGTCTTGTTATGTGAGTGGGTAAATGCCCTCCTTGGCTAGGCCAGTTGAGGTAATGGTTTTGGCTGCTGGTGGCTGAAAGCATCCTGGTGGCACATCTGGTCAGTTCCCAAGCCATGCTAAGGCTCCTTCCCAGCACCCACATGTCTCTCCATCCTCCAGGCTACTGCTGCTTCATCACCCCTCACCTGCTCTGTTCAAATAGCCTCCCGCCTGCCTCCCTACCTCCTGCTCGGCTCCCCTCCAATCCACCATCCCCATTTCTAAAATCACAAATCTGATCATGTCACCTTCTGCTTAATCCTTCGGTGGCTTCCCACTGCTTAATAATGTGTCCACACTCCTCCACGTGGGTCCCAAGGCCCTGCATGATCCGATCCCTGCCTCGTGGCCCATCACTTCGCCACACACACCCACCCTCTGGCCATGCTACCTCCATTTTCACAAAAGGGCCAAACTGTTTCCCACCGAAGCCCATGCCTTTGCTTATGGTCTGCTTGCCTCCTGGAGCACTCCTTCTTTTTGGCATCCCGGAGAGCCTTAATTCGTCCTTCCAGACTCAACCTACACAAGAACCACCACCTCCAGGAAGCCCTCCCTGGGCACCCTGGCTGAGCGGATTGCTCCTTTGTACCACCAGTGTGCCTAACACTGGATAAAAGGTTATCAAATGAATGAATGGATGAGAGGACCCTTCCACCTTAGCCCGCTTCTCCTTTGAGCCCACCTTGAGCTTAAGTCATAACCAGAAACTGGATCTTCTCTGATATGGCCACTTCACACATTCCCCTCCCCCACCTCCTACTGCTCAGCTCAAGGGCCCTGTTGTGTAATCCTTGGGCTTCTTCTTACATTCAGTCCTTGACCCTGAGATTTCTCCCTCTCCATCAGCCCCTCAGACTTCACCTCCCTCCTCTTCCAGCCTCCGTTACAAGCTCCATCATCATAATCCCTCCCTTGAAAATACGCTTAACTGCAGTCTTCTCTCTCCTTCCACCCCCCTCACCTGGGGAAACGTCAGCCTGCCTGGCCTGGCTGTGCTCTTCCTGAGGCAGCCCCTGAGCTGCTGGATGCTGCTGCAGCCAAGGCAGGACTTCGCTGGGTTCACACTGTCTCTGTGGTTGTAAACTCCGGGTTTGCCCTCAGTGCCGCCCTCTAAGTGTAGGTTTCTCTGTGAGTCTCGCTTTTCCACTTTTTGAGAACAACTATTTCATGCCTTCTCTTCTTTCCTCAACCCCCCCCCCCCATAGTATTCCCCATGATGCTCCCAGCTGGTGACTCTGTCTCTGTCTTCACTGAGAAAACAGGATCCGTCGCACACAAACCAACAGAACTATCCTCACTGCCCGCCCCTTCCTCCTCTGTCCTGATAACAACAGAAGACTCAAGACCAGGAGTTCCACTTGGTCTCAGGCCCCTGACCCCGCTTGCCTTCCCGAGGACCTCCTTCTCTACTTATCTTCTCTCTCTCCCACCACCAGCCCCTCCCCTTCTATGACCGGCTGCTCCCATCTTCAGAATAATGGCAGTGGTGACAAAAACCACCCTCCCGGCCCCATGCCTCCCTTCACGCTTGCTCTATTTTTCTGTTCCTCTTCACGGACAAACTTCTTGGAAAGTGTCTACACCAGCTGTTTTTCCTTACCTTTTGCTCCCTCTCCAACCCATTCCAACCTGGCGTACATTACCCCCACTCCGCGGAAGCGGCTTTTGTCAAGTCACTAGCACCCTCCCTGCTGCCAAGTCTGCTGAACACGTTTCTGTCTTCACTTCCCTCAACCTCATAGAAACATTCAATCCAGTTGGCTGCATTCCCCTTCTGGACAGGCTCTATCCTCTCAGCCTCCATGACAGCTCACCCATAGTTTACCTCCTGCCTCTCTGGCTGTTCCTTCTCAATGTCCTTTGCTTGTCCCTCTTTCTCTCCCCAATCTCAGGGCTCTGTCTGGGTCTGGGTGGCATCATTCCTATGACTGTAAATAGTGTTATAGGAGCACGTTAAACCCCTCCTCTGAACTCCAGACCGATATATTTAACTGGCTACTGGACCCCACCATGTGGATAGCTAACAGGCATCCAATCGACAGCATCTGGAATGAAACATTTGCCAAGGACCTACCACACAGCACAGGAAACTGTGCTCAATATTATGTAACAACCTAAATGGGAAAAGAATTTGAAAAAGAATAGATTCATGTATATGTATAACTGAATCACTTTGCTGTACACCTGAAACTAACACAACATTGTTAATCAACTATACTCCAATATAAAATAAAAAGTTAAAAAAAATATATATTCTCAAAAAACAAACAACCCAATCAAAAAAAATGGGCAGAAGATCTAAATAGACATTTCTCCAAAGAAGACACACAGATGGCCAACAGGCACATGAAAAAGTGCGCCACATCGTTAGTTATTAGAGAAATGCAAATCAAAACGACAAAGAAGTATCACCTCACTCTGGTCAGAATGGCCATCATCAAAAAGTCTACAGATAATAAATGCTGGAGAGAGTGTGAAGAAAAAGGAACCCTCCTACACTGCTGGTGGGAATGTAAATTGGTACAACTATTACGGAGAACAGGCTCTGCTCCCATAAAGGGTTACAGCCAACTACGAAGCTTGAGGGCACAGTCCACCCAAGACCGCTCTCATTTCTGATATCAGTTGCAAGGTCAGGGGTCCTCAATACCTTTGTCTTACCCACCGTCTTCCTCAACCCAGGAAATGGTACCACCATCCAGCCAAGTCCAAATTTGCTCAAGTCAAAAACGGAGGTGTTGGGCTTCCGTGGTGGCCCAGTGGTTAAGAATCTGTCTGCCAGTGCAGGGGACACAGGTTTGAGCCCTGATCCAGGAAGATCCCACAGGCCGTGGAGCAACTAAGCCAGTGCGCCACAACTACTGAGCCTGCGCTCTA
The DNA here is from genome assembly GCF_028023285.1 of Balaenoptera ricei. Classification (NCBI taxonomy): domain Eukaryota; kingdom Metazoa; phylum Chordata; class Mammalia; order Artiodactyla; family Balaenopteridae; genus Balaenoptera; species Balaenoptera ricei. The sequence goes on along the minus strand of NC_082658.1, from coordinate 14,936,078 downwards.
GAGGCCGCGAGCCACAACTACTGAGCCCACGTGCCACAACTACTGAAGCCCGCACGCCTAGAGCCCGTGCTCCGCAACAAGAGAAGCCACCATAATGAGAAGCCCGTGCACCGCAACGAAGAGTAGCCCCTGCTCGCCACAACTAGAGAAAGCCCGCTCGCAGCAATGAAGACCCAACGCAGCCAAAAATAAAATAAATGTATTTAAAAAAAGGAGGTGTCTTTGTGAATTCTCCTTTTCCCTCACCTCTACATTCAGCCTGTCCAAAGTTCTGTTAATACCATCTCCAAAACATACCTAACCTCTCCTTTTTCCCCTGGTCCATTTCACAACAATTTCTTACAATAGCTACCTGCTTTTGCCCCTGGCCTCTCCAAACCAGTCCCAGGAAGCAGCAGGTGCTGTTTTAAAAACAAGAAACTAGGGACTTCCCTGGTGGCGCAGTGGTTAAGAATCCACCTGCCAATGCAGGAGACATGGGTTCCAGCCCTCATCAGGGAAGATCCCACATGCCGTGGAGCAACTAAGCCCGTGTGCCACAACTACTGAAGCCCGTGCGCTTAGAGCCTGTGCTCCGCAGCAAGAAAAGCCCCCGTTCGACATAACTAAAGAAAACCTGTGTGCAGCAACGAAGACCCAATGCAGCCATAAATAAATAAATAAATAAAATAAAATAAAAATAAAAACAAGAAACTAATCATGTTGTTTCTCCTGCTTAAATTTCCCTAGTCACATCCTGTTGCACTTAGAATAAAACCTAAGGCCCTGGTGATCCAGCCCCGATCTACCTCTTTGCCTTTGTCTGCTGATTTGTCCTCCTGGCCTCCTTCCAGCTCCTTGACCACCAGACTCATGCCTGCCTTTGGGCCTTTGCTCTCCCCGGAGCTCTCGTCTCCCTGCTCTTCACATGGTCTAGGCTCTAATGTCCCTTCTCCAAGAGGATTTCTCCTCCTCAACTCTGTATTACAGTCCCTTGTATTTTCCTTGACATCATTTATCATAATTTGTAATCACTTGTCTATTGGCCTAATTCATTCTTCTGTCTCCTCCACCAGACGGAAATGCCAAGAGAGCAGGAACCATGTCTTGTCTAGGTCATCATGGCCAATCCCAGTGCTGGGCACACAGCAGACACTCAGTGAGTGGATGAGGCCTTGGATACAGATCTTTCTGGGAATACAATGGATTCTGACACATTTCACCCATCCATCCATCCATCCATCCATCCACCCATCCATCCATCCATCCATCCATCCATCCATCCATCCATCCATCCACCCACCCATGCCTTCATTCTGTTCATCAGTCAGAACCTGAGTAGGTAACAAAGATGCATCTGCTGAGCATCCTGCCTTCCAAGAGCTGATAGCTGGGGAGAAGGTGGACGTGGGCACACGAAGCTATGGTACCAGGAAAAAGAAATGCCCTCCCTAAAGAAGGGAGTTGATTGTGCTATGGGAGTTCAGGTGGATGAGTGGTGACTTCCAGGCTGGGGGCAGGAAAGATGTGTCTTTTCAGTTGGCTCTCAAAGGATGAGTAAGTTGTGAGCACAGGGAAATGGAGAGGAAGGACACTCCAGGGAAAGGGAACAGCCAGAGCAAAGGCAGATTCAGGACATAGGGAACTACACTGTGTCAGTCTTTGGGGGGCATGGAATCTGTTTAGGGTTTTGGGGGAGGTGGGTTGGGCAGCTAGGCCAGAGCCTTGAAGACCATGCCTGGGGGTCTGGATTTCATCCTGCAGCTTTGGAGAGCCCCTCCCAGGGGTGGGGGGCCTGGGTGGGGCCACATGGGCCAGCATGTATATGCCTCCTGTTCACCCTTACAATGTGTCTAGAATAGAGGGACACACTGTGTTGTTTGCAGTGGCACCAGTGGAAAATGAAAGGACATCTCGGGTGTATGCATGGTGACTTTCTGGTAGAGACAAGCACTGATAATGCCCCATGTCACTGGCTGGGTGTCTTGCTGGCAGATCTCCACATGGCCCCTCAAGTTACAACCCAGAGTAAAGAGAGCCACATGACAGCTTGACCCCTCCTTCCACCAGCCACAGATCAGTCTCTGGCCTCCACCCCAGCCTGTTCCTGAGATGTGGTGGCTGAGGGCCTGAGGGAACCTCTTCCCACTGAATTTAAGATGTTAGATACAAATAACAAATGCTGGAGAGGGTGTGGAGAAAAGGGAACCCTCCTACACTGTTGGTGGGAATGTAAGTTGGTGTAGTCACTGTGGAAAACAGTATGGAGGTTCCTCAGAAAACTAAAAATAGAACTACGATATGATCCAGCAATCCCACTCCTGGGCATATACCCAGACAAAACTATAATTCAAAAAGATATTGATACATGCACCCTTACGTTCACTGAAGCACTATTCACAATAGCCAAGACATGGAAACAACCTAAATGTCCATCGACAGATGAATGGATAAAGAAGATGTGGTATATATATATACAATGGAATACTACTCAGCCATAAAAAAAGAATGAAATGATGCCATTTGCAGCAACATGGATGCAACTAGAGATTATCACACTAATTGAAGTAAATCAGAAAGAGAAAGACAAATATGATATGATATCACTTATATGTGGACTCTAAAATATGGCACAAATGAACCTATCTACAAAATAAAAAAAGACTCACAGTCATAGAGAACAGACTTGCAGTTGCCAAGAGGGAGGGGAGGAGGGAGAGGGATGGACTGGGAGTCTGGGGTTAGTAGATGCAAACTATTACATTTATTTTTATTTTATTTAATTTATTTATTTATTTTTTAAACACTGGACTGAAATTTTTTTTTATAGTAATCTTTTTTTTTTAATTTATTTTTTTTATATTAAAAAAATTTTTTTTTGGCTGTGTTGGGTCTTCGTTTCTGTGCGAGGGCTTCCTCTAGTTGCGGCAAGCGGGGGCCACTCTTCATCGCGGTGCGCAGGCCTCTTCACTATCGCGGCCTCCCTTGTTGCGGAGCACAGGCTCCAGACGCGCAGGCTCAGTAGTTGTGGCTCACGGGCCCAGCTGCTCCGCGGCATGTGGGATCTTCCCAGACCAGGGTTCGAACCCGTGTCCCCTGCATTAGCAGGCAGATTCTCAACCACTGCGCCACCAGGGAAGCCCTATTTTTATTTTATTTTATTTTATTTTATTTATTTAGGCTGCACCGGGTCTTCGTTGCTGCATGCGGGATCTTTAGTTGTGGCATGCAGTCTTCTTAGTTGCGGCATGTGGGCTTCTTAGTTGCAACATGCTTGCGGGATCTAGTTCCCTGACCAGGGATCGAACCTGGGCCTCCTGCATTGGGAGCGTGGAGTCTTACCCACTGGACCACCAGGGAAGTCCCCAAACTATTACATTTAGAATGGATAAACAACAAGGTCCTACTGTATAGCACAGGGAACTATGTCCAATCTCCTGGGATAAACCATAATGGAAAAGAACATAAAAAAAGAATGTCTATATGTGTATAACTGAGTCACTTTGCTGTACAGCAGAGATTGCCACAACATTGTAAATCAACTACACTTCAATAAAAAAACAGAGAGTAAAAGAATGTTAGCGTTGCAAGGACCCGAGAAATCGAGTCCAACTGCCTCACTTTACAGATGGGGAAACTGAGGCCCAGAGAAGAGTAGTGACTCCCCCAGATCACACATTTATTCATTCAACAAACATCTCCTGAGCATCTGTTCTATGCCGGGCTCTGTTTTGGGAGCCAGGGATACAGGAGTGGCAAAGTCCCTGTCCTCACTGAGCTTGCATTCCCGAGAGAGGAGGCAGATAATAAATAGGGAAGCAAATAAGATAATTTTAGAGAATGATAAATGAAAGGTTGAGCCAGGACTAAAATCCTGCTCCCTGGGCGCCAGGGCCCATTTAGTAAGTGAGAAGCTCCATCGGAAACTGCGTCAAAAAGGAAGTTTGGGCGGAAGTGGTGGGTAAAGTCTTGGGGGCCTAGAGGCAAGGGGTGGGAAAGGAAGGGTCTGGAGTCAGGGAGTCAGGCTGGGGCCAGCTGTCCACAGGCAGGGAGCCGAGGGGGAGGACACTGGAGGGTGAGGCGGCTCTTCTCTGGAGCAGGTCCAGCCCTGCATTGTCTCCCTCTGTGAGGCTGCCAGATCGGAACACCCAATTCCAGATACAGTCTGACCACAGAGAGAGGCCTTTTTTCCTTGGCCTAGACACCCATTGAATTCATTGATCCCAAGATGGCATTTACTTTTTCAGCAGCCCACTTACAGGGTGACTCTACAGTCACCCCTGGAGCTTTTCGTCATGAGCTATGGCCATATTAGATCTTCCCTGTCCTATAATTGTGCAATTGATTTTTCTCTTTTAAATCCAGGTGGACCTCAACAAAATATTAGCAAATCAAACCCAACAGTGTATCAAAAGAACTATACAACCAAATGGGATTTATCCCAGGTATGCAAGGCAGGTTCAAGATTAGAAAATCAATTAATGTTAATCTGTCACATCAACAGGCTGAAGAAAAATCGTATGATCATACCAATGAATGCAGAAAAAGGATTTGACAAAATCCAACCCATTCATGATAAAAACTCTCAGCAAACTGGGAATAGAGGGGAACTTCCTCAACCTGATAGAGAACATTTAAAAAGATCCTATAGCTAACATAGTACTTGATGGTGAGAAACTAGAAGCTTTCCCACTAAGTTCAGAAAAAAGGCAAGGATGTCGCCTCTCTCCACTCCTTTTCAATATCATACTGGAAGTCCTAGCTAATGCAATAAGACAAGAAAAGAAAAGAAAACATATACAGATTGGGAAGGAAAAAATAAAATTGTCTCTGTTCACAGATGACATGATTGTCTTTGTACAAAGTCCAAAAGAATCAACCAAAAAACCCCCTCCTGGAACTAATAGTGATTATAGCTAGGATGCAAGGTTAATATAAATCCAGGTGTAGGATTTTCCATCTACTTCTACTTAAATTCCCCTCATTCATTGCACTTCTTCACCTGCAGTCTTTTGTGAAGCTTTGTTGAATCTTGATTCTGCCTCTCCGTTCAAGGCCAGTCCCTCACAGCTGAGTGTCTGTGATCCAGATTGTCCCAAATTATTGGCCAAACAAGGCTCAGGACAGACACCCACCCCCCACCTCTTGCCACTATATGCTTCTAGAACTTTCTCTTCCTGGGACACCAAGCTTTCAGGGAGGGTCCTTCAACCCACCTAGCTGCACTGCATTGGCTTGAAACCCTCCCCTGCCCTCCCCTCCCACTCGCCCCCACCCCCAGGAGCCTCAGCCATGCCCCGCCAGCCTGAGATGTAAAAGCTGCTGTGAGAAACTCCCAGAAGATTGAGAATGGATGTGACCTGCCCCTCACAGCCTTCCCGTTCACTCTAGGGCACATCCCCCAGGATGCAGAGATGGTGGATAGCTAGCTGGCCTTGCTCAGGCTCCAGTCACCATCCCTCTTGCCAACCAAGCATACCCTTCCTCTCCGGTAAAGCTGCAGTCCAGGCTCAGGCTGTTTTGTTTCTCTGTGGATTAGGAGCAAAATTACCCAGAGCTGCAGCCAGCCAGTGGAGGCCCCTCCTCAAGCTTCACCTGCAGTGAGGGCTCAGACTCAGAACTTTCTGAGAGACCGAAACAGATCAAACTTTTTCTGTCCTGGCCAAGGACAGCACCGTACATCCTGGTGGCGTACTTCCCAACTTCCTGCATTTCCACTGTGGCCCAGCTCCAAGAATGCAAAATGGAGCCCTATGTCTCCCTAGTTGTAAATCTCAAGTCACAGCTTTTTCTAAGCTGGGGCAGGCTGAAGGGTAGGCATGGGAAGGGGGCAGCTGTGTTGTTTCTCTGCCAGCACTTAGGACCCCGGCCTTGGCAGGCCAGAAGCCTGGAGGAAGTCACCCCAGGTGGCCCTCCCCTCCTGGTCTAACACTCTCTGCAGAGGAAATCTGCTCCAAGAGGTCTTGGAGGGCAGCCTGGAGCCCAGTGCAGAAACCTCCGGACACTCAGGAACTCTGAGAGTTCCGGAGACCATCAGGGTCACACGGCGGGGGAGGGGGTGGGGTACCCTGGGCAAGGGCCGGGCTGGTGCTGACTGCATTTTCCAGGTGGGGCTCATTGGGTCAAAACAAGCCTCCCTTTTTCAGGCACCTGATTCAACCAGCCTGATGATTTGTCCTCCCTATGGGGAAAGAATGATCGTAGAGGCCACATTTATTTTGCCCTTACTGTATGGCAAGTTTGGCTTCCTGTTCAGGGTATTTTGTCCGCCCCTCTCCCCTCAGTCATCTCTGGCTCTGCCAATCCCCAAAGGCTCTCGAAGAACATCCTCTAGTTTTTCCCCAGCCTGCCTCCTCCTCCCAAAGCTGACTCTTTTCCTCCACCCAGAGTGCTTCTGGTCAGCTAGGGGCCTGATGAAATAAAAACCCACAAATGGGCTGTGTTGGGTTTTGTGAACCGTGCCCCTTCCCGCTAAACCCTCCCAGCTCATCAGTCGGCCCTGGAAGCCTTTTCTCCCCAGAAGCAAAGGCCAGAGAGTGGGTTTCCCCTCCCAAGACTGAGCCTTAAATCAAAGGAGTTTATCTCATCTCAAGATGTAGAATTCCAGGCCTCGGTCAGCGTCAGCTCAGGAAAGAGTCTATTTGGAGCGGGAGGGGGTTGACTCCTCTGGCCCCCAAACCTCAGTGCATTCACCTGTCATCCCGATGTGTGTGGGCCCGAGAAGTGGAGGCGTAAGAATTATTTCTTGATGCAGAGCAGTCATCTGTACGTTCATTTGGTGTTTACCGCGTGCCAGGCACCGTTCCAAGTGCTTCGCATTCATCATCCCAGCTAACAAGTGGCAGAGCCAGGATTCGAATGCAGCTCTCTGACGCCAAATCCACGTGCCTCTTACTACAAACACGGCCTCCCTCTCGCCCGCCCAGTGGGGAACTGGGCTGGGCATGGCTGCCCTCCCCCAGCATGGGGCACGCCCAGGTTGAGGTCCCATCCAGTTGCCCCCTGGGCTGGCCTGATCCTCACCTGTCTGTCCTCTTCAAAGGACAGACCAGAGTCCTTGGGCCAAGTCCCTGAAAGGCATGGGCTGGGGTGGGCATCTGGCAGGCCTTGGCAGGCCCAGGGCTCAGGCTTCCTGGGGCCTCGTGTTGGGAGTTGTGAATGGTGGGGACTAGAGGTCCCCACCTGTAGTTTGGTAAAGAGCCTTTTTCGAGGTTTGGTTTTTCACTTGCACCGATCGACCCTCATATACCCCCCAACCCCTCTGCAGCCCACTCCTACACACACACACACACACACACACACTCTCACTCATTGCTTCTATGAGTCATTTCCCAGCTGCTCCGAGGGGTGTGGAGGCTGATTAGTTCCACCCAGGCCTGGGGCTTCCTGCCCTCCGCTGGCTCGGCTCTCTCGAAGGTACCTCACACATGGTGACCCGGGCTCCATGGATGCCCCCCTCCAACTTGTGTGTGCACCCCCTCGTACACACACATTTCTAGGCCCACCTCACCCACCCTCAGGCAGACCCACCCCCTGCCCGCAGGGCTGCTTCCCCTCACCCCTGCCTGCTTCTACGTGCGATCTCTCCCTGGAGCTGCCGGCTTCTGTTGGCTTCTCTCCGCCACGCACTCTCTCCACTCCCAGACCATGGCTGACAGGCCTTTTTCCTGCCTGAGGTCCACCCAGAGGGCAAGAAGAGGACTGTTCAAAACTGATCCTGAGCCTGGAGAATTCCAAGGCCGACCTCGCTCCCCATTCCCTCCATCAATCCCTAACCATTTGGGTAGGGTGAGTTTTGAGCCCTTCCCACTCGGACCTCAGGCCCCTGTCAGGCCCTGGGAGGTGCACAAGGCAGTAGGATGAGTGGGCTGCAGGACCCAAGCCTATAACCTGAAACCCCCAAGAAAGACTGATGGACTCTCCCGACCCGCAGCCAGCTTGGCTTTGCCACTCACTCCGAGAACTTTGTTCAACCGCAGAAACTGCTCCAGGGATGTTTTCTCACCAACTACCCTGGTGGAAGATCCTTCTCCAAAATTAGGCCAATCAAGAACTTAAAAAGCCTCAAAAAAGACGAGTCACCTGCAGCTCTTACTAAAATGTGAGCCCGGGGTGGGGGGCTCTGCTTAGCGCTTTCACAGCCCTTAAGGCAACATTTGCAAACCACAGACCCTCATAAAATGGGCTCTGCTGTCCATATGATGAAAGGATCTCCCGATAGGAAAAAACCCACCCCCTCCCAGCTATTCAGGGTACCCAGAGCTGGATAGGGTTGTCCTACCTTCGGTCCTGCTTCCCCACCTTATAGCTCCTTCTCCCCTTCTGTCACCACCCCCCCACAAGGAGACATTTATTTCAGAGTCACAGCCTGCTAACAAGCATAATAATGAATTACTAGTTAACACTTATGTACTTGCCAAGCACTGTCCTGGGCACCTCACATGTCAAGAGCTCATGTAATCCTGACCGTGACCCTATTGTTATCACTCCATTTGACAGATGAGGAAACGGAGGCACAGAGAAGGTAAGGAAGTTGCCAAGTGTTATTTATGTAGTAAACTGAGGCTGGAAGCCCTGCTCTCGAAAGAGACCTTGGCTCCTAACCACTAAGGTATATCATCACCCCAGTCTAAACTGGATGGTGACCGTCTAGCACCTGTGGGGCAGGGGAGGGATAGACAGGCACCTGGTTTCACAAACCAGTTCAAAAGCAGTGGGGTCTGGTGACTCTTGTGGTTTTGCCCTGTCCATTTATGCTAGGGCTTCTGGCAGAGGACAGGGAGGCCCTGCGGGGGGGGGGGGGGGCAGCCCGCCCTTTGAGGGGCACAGCGGCTCCCCTGCCACCCCCGCTTCCTGTGGGTTCCTCAAGCCCCTCCCACTCCCCCTGCTGCCCCATTCCCCGCCCCCCACCCCCAACACACACACAAGGGCTGTTGACTGAAAACTGCCGGGAATAAAAATAGCTGTTGCTGATGAGGCAGAATGGGGGCCAGAGCACATGAAAGGCCTGGGCAGGGGTGGTGGAGGTGGAGGGACCCTGGGATTCCGCAGCCCCACGAGCACCTTCTGATGGAGCCCTGGGGAGCCCAGGCCTGTTCCTGCCACTGCAGAGCTGGAGACCCCTAGGGCTGCCCGCAGGAACCCACTGCTCCCTGTGTCCCAGGGGCGAACTCTGCCCCATGACCCAGCCCTGCACCAGCGTGAGTTCCTTCCCAGCGAGCGGGGGCCTTGTCCGCTGTGGACAGAGCCCTGGCCCCTCATCAGCCGTGTGCCCTGGGTGACAGGACCTGCTGAGTCTGAGCCTTCCCTGTAAAAGGAGTCGAGGGACAGAAGGTTTGTGTAACCTGGACTGGGGTTGTTGATGTCCTTCCCCTTCCTTCTCTCTGCCTGCTCTCTGAGGCCCCTGGGCTCAGATATTTTATTTCTTTTCAATGCATCTCTCTCCTGTCACCTGGAGAGAGAGAGCCTTCCCACTCCTCTCTGTAAGGTCCAATCCCTTCTCTCTTCTCTGGCTCTGCCTCTCCCAGGAGCCTTCTCTAAACCCCACCCGTCCCTGCCATTACACTTTTCTCTGTTCTGGTGGCCAGAGTTGCCCCAAAGGCAGGGACTTTGTCAGGACTACCCCCAACATCTGGCCAGGAGTTCAATGCCTTTGGCATCAACCTCCGGGCTTCCCCTTGGTCTGGGCCTGGGGTCGGGGCAGGGAAGCCGGCTGGGCAGACCTTGACACTCAGGCCAGCTTAGAGCTGGAGGTGACCTTGAGTCCCGAGCTCCCACCCTGTGCAGGTGCCCAACCAGAAACATCAAGGAAGGCCAGGATGGGATGGGACCATCTAGGAAGGACCCCTAAGTACCTTTCCCAAACCCTGCTAAAATCCCAGCCAATCCCTTGAGAGATGCCTGGGATGGAGATGCGGGTGGACCCTTGGGTTATGTCTGGGCCCCTGCATCGTCCTGTACAGGTGACAAGCCTCCAAATACTAGTGCAATGGCCACAGCTGTCCACACCGCTGGCCACGGGCAGGGCACTGGGGATGACCCCAGAAGAATCTGGAGGGTCCTGAGAGAACCAGCCCTCTGTGCCCCGAACCCCAGCCCTGCACACCTGGGTTCAGTCAGTGCCACCCGTGGGGGTCACAGATGAGTGACAACAGTGCTCACCTGTGGCTCCGCCCCACCTCTCTGTCAGCCCCCTCCCCTCTCCAGACTAGCCAGATGCCCGAAACTTGTCTCTAGCTGCTCTCCCCCAGCTGGCTCATGCTTAGGGGCTGAATTAAATGGCCTTCAAGGATCCCTTGGGCTCTAACCTTTGGGGCTCTGAGGTGACTGATTTCTGGGCAGGCCCCCACGGCAGGCGGTATGGATGGGAGGGGGACCTGTCTAGTCTCTACCTGGAGGGCTGCCTCCCCACAGTGGGGTGCCGCGAGCTCTCATCATGACCTGGCCCCCTGCCCTGACCCCGTGCACTGAGCAGGGTGAGGGGCAGCGGGACACAGTACTTAACTGGGTGGAGTGGGAAGGGGCTCAGGCCCTCCCTCCCCCATCAGTGCATTCTTGGAAAGCCTCAAGCAGCACCCCCCCGCCCCCGTCGGAGCCTTCTAGATGGGGCATCCCAAATCTTTTGAACAAATTCCCCCGACACACACACACACACACACACACACACACAGAGCAGCCCTGAAAGCACACCTCCCTCCAGCCCCACGCGCCTCCAAAATACCTTCTCCGTCTCTGCTCAGCCCATTTGGCCTTCTCCGCTAGCCACTGCCCGCCCTCCCTCCCAGTGTCCTGGGCACCCTGCTCTGCCAGCAGGGAGCGGGCAGGGGGCTGTGCTCTGCCCTGGCACCGCACCCCTGCCCCCTCACCCCGGCCCTGAGGCTCCTTCTGAGTCCCCCAGAGCCCCCTCGGCACAGTGGCCCCCCTCACGCCGGACTTTCTGGCTCCCTGTGCCCACACCCCCTCCACCACGCGGGGCTTCTCCAGGAAAGGAGCCCGAGGGCTCCCCGGGCGGGGAGAGGCCGGGGCGGAGGGCAGAGCCCGGCTGGCCTCGCAGCCTGAGATGTGTCCTCCGCTGGCATCTCGCAGATTCCTGTCTCAGCAGAGCAAAGGAGCCGCCCGCCCCCCCTGCACCCCCACCCCCGCCCCCCCCTCTGCCGCCCCGGCCTCCTGCTCCCCTCCCCCCGCACCCCTGCCTTCTAGGCCACTGCACACAGGCCCAGCGAGTCGCTGTTTCGGCTCCTCCACCCCCCCCTCCTGAAGACACCAGCCCAGTCTCTGTCCCTTGCGTCACTCCAAGGAGCCGAGCCTTAACCCCTGGGCCACTGGTGACCAGGGCGAGGACCCCTGCTGAGGGCAGGGAGCAGGTGACGGGGCAGAGAGAGGCAAGCGTGGGGACTGAGGGTCACGGCCCGAGGAGCTTGGGCAGGGACAGCCTCGGAGCAGGGCCCGGTGTGGGCAGGAGGACAGCGGTGCCCGGAGCAAAGTGGTGACTTCCTCGGAGCCAGGCCGGGCTGGGGGCCAGGGTGCCCGGCCCCTCCGGGTGGCCTGCCCTCGGGGCGCCCGGCCCGGGCGGGGCGCGGAGGGGCGCGGTACTCACTGTTGGACGGGAGCGGCGAGCGCGGAGCGGCGTGCCCACCTCGGGCGGCTGGGACTCTGGGGGACTTGGCCGGGGGGCCGGGCCGGCGGGGACAGCTGCTGCCGCTGATGTCACAGGGTCATGAGTGAAACCTGAGGACTGGGCCAATCTTCAGGTGGGAGCCTGGGCCGCGCTTCCCTCACGGGGGTGTGCTGGGCCCGGCTGGGACCGTCTGGGCCGGGGGCCCCGCTGGCCCGGAGTGGGCCACACGCGACACGCTCGCCCACCCACACGCACACGCACACGCACACGCACGCTCACTGGGGCACGCGTCTGAGCCCACACACGCGGTTCTCTCCCTCCCTTGACGAACTAACGCAGGCTCATTCTCACACGTGAATCTCCTTTCACGCTCGTTCCCAGAAGCACTCCTGGGGGACAGGCTGGCTAGCACACTCACACACTCTGTGCACACTCATGGCTGCGCTCCCCCGTCACACTCACACACTCTGTGCACACTCATGGCTGCGCTCCCCCGTCACACTCACACACTCTGTGCACACTCATGGCTGCGCTCCCCCGTCACACTCACACACGCTCAGCCACGCACGGAAACCACCACCCTTCACACAGCCACACAAACGCTTCCACTGCGTGTCACCCCCATTCACACACAGGCCTGCGGCTCACACGTACAGACTCACTCCCACGCTCACGTCAGGCTCGTGCACATATGTGTATTATTACACGCATATAGCCATACGCGCTCTCCTGCCCAGATGAGCACAGATGCCGCGTATCACAGACATTATACTTGTATCAAGTGTGTACACACACCAGTCACGCCCATGCGTTCTTGCATTTCATGCATGTTACTTACACCCATGCGGTTGTCTGTGCCCATGTAACATGCCCCCATTCACATGTACACGGGGGCCACCTATATGTACCTATGGTCACTAGATTTTTATCAAGTAGATGCCTACCTATATACCCACACCCACATCTCACACACACACACCCATCCCCCACACACACACAGCTGTTCAGCTGTACCACACAGCAGTCTTGAGGGTCATTTCTCCACCACCACTCCCCCACCCCTCTGGCTAGACATCTGTCCCTCAGAGGCTGGGGAAGGGGGTGTGGTAGGGGGAGGGATGAGGTTATTTAGCCCCCCTCCCCCACCTTCCACTCTGGGACTGGGGTGACCCCTAGTGGAGGTGTTGAGAAATGACCCATCTCTGCTCGCTCACCAGCGCCTGTCCCAACAGACGAGAGAATCCCTGGGTGAATCCAGAGTAACTGTCCCCCAAAGATTCCCCCAGTCTCCCATACCCATCACTGCCACCGTCTTTTCTGGCAGCCAGAGCCCTGTCTGAGCTGAGCCCAGCCCGGAGTGACCTCTGAGAGGGGCACAGGGAAGCCCCGGGGAGCGGTCACCCTCCATCCTGGGAGCGGGCTCAGTGGCGCCTCTCCTCCCAGTAGCTCTCTGTGGATCTAGCCTCAGCACTGTTGAGCCCTTCCTTGCGGGCCAGGCCTGGCTGTGGTCTGAGAAGTTCCTGCTGTGCCCGGACTTCGCACATCTCCACCCAGTGAATCACTCACACCCTCAGAGGCATGTCTTCTAGACCAAAGTGGGAGCCTTGGTGTTTTCTCTGCAAGGTTCTTTATCCTGCTTTGCTCACTGACCTGACAGACATTTTCCACGTAGTTGTATTGCTAATGTAATCCAGTGTCTGCTGGCCCCTGCCTCTTCTTTGCTTCTTCTGGCATTCAGAGAAAAGCAAACCTTTTATCTCATATTCTTCCCAAGTTGTCTCCCTAAAGCTGCTCCCCAGGGTCCCTCTCATCACTCCCAGCCCTGCTGCAGCTCCAATTTGCTTTGCTGCTGGCCACTGTCTGGAATTCCTGGTCAGTGTCCCCTGGATAGCACACGGCTCCCTGTCTGTGGGCACTGGAGGGGAGACGGTGGGAAGCAGCTGTCATTCCCAATTATGGCTCTGCCCTTTCAGTCACTGCCTTGCCCCTGCCCAAAGCTCTATGGAGTAAGACTTTCTTTAATGAGGAATTGAAGTTATTGAAGGGAATTATAGTATACGAGGGGGCAGGGCTGCTGCATTTGGTTGTATGGGTTGTGCACTGCACAATTCTGGGCACCAATCCCACTTGTAGGCATTGTAGATTAGTATATTTAAGATGATAATTTTCTAGCAGATGGTAGCAAAATATCTAGAGGAAGGGGCTAATTTTTCTAATTTGCACAAGGTGCCATTTGGATTAAGGATGGGGATGATGGGAAAACAAAAGCTGTGTGTTAAATACGACTTTTATCCACAGCCCGAGTGGAATGAATACCTCTCTCTTGATAACAATATTCCTCCTTGCTTTGGGGAACTGCTTCCCTACCCCAAATATGTGATTCTCGTGGGGCTCCTGATTACAGGACAGCCACCTTGCCCCAGCCACGGAGATGGACATTGTCACCTAGGTCTGGCCAATCCTCTTGGCCACAGTGGTTGGTCCAAAAGCTGGATATGTGACTCAAGTGGGGCCAATTATAGTCCTTCCTGGGGATTTGTATGTATTGATTCAAAAGAAAGATCATCTCTCTCTCTGTGGGATTCTCTAAGTTTGTCTAGAGTAACTGAAGTACATCTGAAGGTGCCTGCGGTGTGTCTCCCACGAGTGGAAAAGTCTGTCTGTAGGAAGAGGGAAAAACATGCAGAGAGGGGGAGATGAAGGAGAGGGAGAGAAGGATGGAAAGAGAGAGACCTGAAGACACCTGAGTCAGTTAAACTATAAACCAACTCCATCACTGTCCTTCCCTATCACATGAGCCCCCAAAAGTGCCTTTTCTTTAAGCTGGTTTAGGTTGAATTTCGGTCACCCACAAGCCAAAGAATCCTGCAAAACAGAATCACCTTTCAGAAAATCTCATCCTGATCCACAGGAATTGGCTTCGTCACACCCTGTCCCAGCCCCACCCCCTGGCCTGAGCAAGTCAGTTTCTTCCCTGAGTCATTCAGACCAGGGTGACTTTCTGGGAGCTTCAGCAAGTACTCCCCCATGGTTGGTGGCACCCCAATTTCCAGGGAGTCCAGGAGGGGAGGGTTCTGGACTCCATCCCATAGCTCCATTCTGATGGGGTGGGACCTTGAAACTGGGTCCCCACCACACGGCATCCCATTGGTGTGATCTATGTGTTTATAAGTCCCCAAAGTACCACCAGGGGCCTTTTGGATAAAACCCCACACACACATCTCACAAGGATAACCATGATTTGCAGAAATAGTATAGTCAGAGCCTCCAAGCAGAAAAATGGAATTTCTTTGTTGTTATAATTTCAAGGCTTCTCCCCACAAATCCAGTTAGACATGAAATTCTGCAAAGCAGTATTTAGCGCCTCTCTTTCAACCCTCATATTCTAACTCCTTCCAATTTGTGCCTTTTTAGGAAATGGGTCAAAAAAAAGAGACTGCTACTGGGTCAGTCTCTCTCTGCTCAGCACTTCCTCATCTGTACCACACAGACATTCATTTCCCCTTGAATTCTTTTTTTTTTTTTTTTTTTTTACTACTTATTTATTTGGCTGTCCCGGCTCTTAGTTGCAGCACGCAGGATCTTCGTTGTGGCATGTGGGATCTTTTAGTTGAATCTTTAGTTGCAGCATGCAGGCTCTAGTTCCCTGACCAGGGATCGAACCCAGGCTCCCTGTACTGGGAGCGCGGAGTCTTAACTGCTGGACCACCAGGGAAGTCCCTCCCCTTGAATTCTTAAAAAGACCCTTTTCTCTACATTTCCATCTAAGGAGGAGAGGAGGGAGCCCTTTTTCCCCTTCCATGGTTTTTAATGACTGCAAACTCTTCCTTGGAGTGAGTTACTTCCATTTGCATAACCATTTCCCTATTATGGGACATTGGGTAACGTTCAACTTTCAACTCTTAAAAATAACACTGCAACGAACACATACGAGTAGAAATCTTTTTCCACGTCTAGCTTATTTCCAGGAATAGATTTACCAAGGCAACAGGGAGGATTTTCGGTACATATTGTTTTGGGACACTAAAACAAACAAACAAACAAACAAAAAACCCAAAACAAAAAAGTGAAGATGCAAATAAGAGTCCCCACTGAGAAGAATGGAAAGGGATTAGGTGGAGTGTTCAACACCCCAAAGAAAATAATAGTAGGCAGGGCAAGTAGCCAGAAAGGCACCTCCTCCACTGTTGGACTGAAGTTAGATCTGTAAGCAAAATAACGTTGCCAGATAAGTGTGTGGTTTTCCCATTATTCAAAGGGCAAATGCTTCAGTTTCCTTTGACACCTCTAATTGGATACCAGAAGCCAGGTAGTTTTTATCTCAACCCTGTCTTCCAAAATACAAGTAAGTCTCATGTAGGGTTAACGTGCGATCTTATATCTGAGGTATTGAAATGATCTCCTCTTCCTGCCTCTTTCCTACAGCCACCTCCAGCCTGCTCTGAGCTTCCTTTACAGGGAAGGAAGGTGGCCTCCTTGCTGGCCTCCCTGCCTCCAGCTTTGCCTCAGTTCAATCCATGGACCATTATACTCCCAGACGAATGTTCTTCAATGTCGACTTCGGTATTTCACGTCATTGAACACAAATTTATCAGAGAGCTGCTAGAACAGCTGTTCCCAGGAGTTAGCAGCAGCCTGGGCAGCAGAAATGGTGAAAGTGGGAGACCGGTGTCTTAGTTTGGATTCCCCCAAAAGTAGAGCCTGAGACAAGGATTTGGCAGCAAGAAGTTTATTTGGAAGGAGATCCCAGGAAGCACTGTGAGGGTGTGGAGAAGTGGGGAGGCTGGCGGGTATGGGCAGCCCTGACAGCTTCTCTATAATTGCCCCTCTCTCTCCCTCCCTCCCTCTTTCCCTCTCTTTCTCCGCCCCCCCCCCCACAGATGCACATATATACATATAATTTTTAAAACAAAAATAAGATCTTACTATGCTTTCTGATTGTTTTGCTTGACTCTCTTGGACATCATTCCACATCAGTAGATATATTCTATACCAAAATTGTCAATGGCGGAATAATATTCCATTGGGAGGACACATCCCATCAGACATTTGTTCTTTCTAATTCTGGTTGACATAAACAAAGATATGACAAACAAGATACATCTTTCTAAAATGTGGCTGTGCACACGTCGTCCCCTTATTTCTCTCCTGCTCAAAACCCACCAAGAGCTTCCCATTACCCACATGGCAAAGCCTCACTTCTATAACTTGGCCTTTGAGTCTGTCCTGTGTCTGCCTAGAACTTCCCTCTGCCCAGATCCCCTACCCTTGCCAGGCAGTTTGGGCCACTGGATCTTTACAGGCCCTGTCCATTCCCGCATCTGCACCTTTGCTCTGGCTGTGTTCCCAGCCTGGGCTGCCCTCTCCCTCTCACACTGCTTGGCCCCATCCCAAGGGTCTCTACCTCCTTCAGAACTCCACCCTTCAGTGACTGAGTCTTCTCTTTTTCATGATCTCTTCTTGTATGGTTCACTCAGAAGGCACTTTGCACAGTCTTGTATCTTTGCTCTCCTTTCAGGGGAATTTTTCACTTCCCAAGAACGCTGGAACCAGCGAGGATACACTATTGTGTCTACAGTGCTTAGAAGGGCACCTCGCACACACAGGCACCTCCTGGGTCAAAGTTTGCTGATGGTGAGCGCAAGGATTGGTTTCATCTTTCTCCCTGGAATGAGGGTGGAGATGGAAAGACGCGCCTCTGTGGCCTTCCCACTCACTGCGGGCCTGTGACCACAGTGCCCGATCTCAGCTTGATGATGGCTGTCAACGCCATAAGACCCACGGGGACAGCTAATGCACCACCCACAGTCCCCATCTCCTGGAGACAGGGACGAAGGTACAAAGGAGGAGGTGGGAATGGTCTTTCTGGCTCTAGACACTAGGACTTCTGGGAAGGGGAGCTGAACAGGAGTGGAGGGTGGGGGAAGGCCACTCTGGGGTGCTAATCCCAGCTTCCTGTCTGGATTTTCTTCGACTGCTGCTCAGGGCCTATCTTAGGATGGTCACAGCTGCCGAAATAGATCTCTCCCTTCACCTGTTCTTAAGCAAAGAAGACCTCGATAACTTCCTGTTGAAAGAATGCAAGCTTTGGTAATTTTTCCGGGATGAAGGGCAATAATGGGGTCACTGATGTTAAACTCCCCAGACTTTGCCACCTCTTTGGAGCAGTGGCTCCCCTTGACCAGGAACCGGGGAGCAAACAGGGGCCAGCCTTTTCCGTGAACTTGGTTGGTGTTTCCTTCCTTGGTGGCCTCCAGAAACCACTCTTGGCCCGCAGGACGGCCCTCTGATTCAGAGTGACAGGGAGCAAATCCTTTGCCCTCCTCATTCACCTGCCCCTTGCCCCCAAGCCTGCTCCAACAGAATTCTCTACTCCTAACTCATCATCCTAGTCAGCTGGGCACTGGGCCCCAAAAACCAAGTGTCCGAGTTGGGGCGGGCCTCCCCAGCCACTCACGCATTCACTCAACAAACTCGGCCCCCCAGGCTCCGTGCCGGGGATGCCCCAGGCTGCGAGGTACAGCGAGGGATGCGCCGTGATACCCAGGCAGCCACGGCGCGGGGGGTTGGATGTGGACATCTGGGAGAGAGTTGGGCCTCCGGGGGTGGGGCTGAGGGTCCTCGGGACCCCTCGTCCCTAGAGGTGGAGAGAGAAGAGCAGGAGGCGGCGACGAAGGGCGAACGTCCCAGGCACCGGACCGCTGGCGGGACCTGCGCATGCGTAGGAGGAGACTTTGGCGTCGCCCAGCGTCGTCAAGGTAACCCTGATCCGCTGCAGCTGGCCATGGCCTCAGGGACTGGAGGGAGCTGGGGTCGTCCCCCCGCACAGACTGTAGCCCCGACGGTGAAGGCTGAGTCGGGGACCAGAGCCTGCCTTTACCTGGAAGGCCTTGGGGGCGGGGTGGAGGGGTGGGCTGACTTGGGGAGCTGTCCCTGGAGGGTCCGAACCCTGGAGGAGCGGGGGTGGGTGAGGAGAGCGACCCCAGCCAGAGAGGAAGAGACTTGACAGGGAGGCCATGGGCGCGCGGACGGGAGAAGCTCCTGCGAGGTTAGGGAAGCGACTCACGGCGTGGGGAGCGAGGGGGGGTCCCCATCCCTTCCCCACCTAGCCTGAGTCTCCCCCTCCCCCCCCCCCCAGCCCTGGGTGACCATTCTGCAGCCCCTCCTGTGGGCCATCCCACCTCCGTCCCCACAGCCGAGCCGCGTGAAGGAAGGTGAGACTCCGGGATCTCCCCACTTTGTACCCCACTCTGCCCGGCACATTCTCTGGGTGTCCTTGCTGCACCCTTCCTTCCCCCGCCCTCCCCCCGGAGCTGGAGTTGGGGGAAAGGCCCTGGGGTCGGGGCAAGGGCAGGGGGAGTTCTGGCGCGGGCCTGCTGAACTCCCGTCCCCTAGACCTGCTGGAACTGATGATGCTGCAGAACGCGCAGACGCACCAGCTGCTTCTGAGTGGCCAGGTGGCAGCGGCGCTCAACCAGGGGCCTGCCTGGTCCGGCCCGCAGGTGCGTGGGCTGGAGGGGGGGGGGAGTGGGGGTGGGCTACCAGGGCTGCCGGCCTGCAGGGCCAGAGGTGGGCATCCATTTAGGGTTCCCCCCACCTTGAGAAAAAGGATCAGGCAACAGAGGAGCCAGAAGCCAGCCCCCATCTATCTGGCTAGGTCTGTTTGGCATCTGTTATGTGCCAGGCCCCCGTGTCAGCTTCCATGGAGTGGAGGTAGCGGGTCCCCAAATCCAGACCACTCAGGTCTTGTTTTCAAGGCTTCCTTTGCAGTGCATCCCCCATCGGACTGCAGACCCAGGAGGGCAGGCACCATTGTCCCCTGGGCCTGCAGTGTGCCTGATACTTATTAGGGGTTCAATTGCTATTTGTTGAACAAGTGAATGAATAAATGAATGACTATGAATACAAGGCAACTTTGGCTGTGACTGGCACAAAGTGTGAGGGCCACCTGGTTGGGGCATGAGGAACATCTCCTTGGAGGAGCAAGTGGCCTTAGAACCAGCCCTTGAAAGCCAGGTAGGATTCTGATGCTTGCAGGAGGTGAGGGGTGTGTCCACCATCTAGGTGGGCCGGGGCAGAACCAGGAGACGGAATGGAGGAAACCCTGTGTATATGTGGGGGGGGGGGGGTGGAGGGGGGAGGTGATGGGTGCATGGGAGGGGGAGGAGCTCTAAGGCCGAGCCTTATTCAGCCAGCAATGGGCAGCCTGAGACGTCCGGAGGGGTGACAGCTGGGTGGTGAGAGGATGCCTATCAGCTTGGAGGGAGCGGAGAGAGATTCACGGAGGGGCCGATCAGAGGAGTCGAGGCAGAGGGAGACCCTGAGGAGCTGCTGCCACCCCTTCACCCCCAGGCCCTCAGGGGGCCCTTGGGAGGAGCGCCCTACCTCAACAAGTGGGGCATAAGCGGGTCCAGGGACTGGGGGTTGAGACAGGCTGGGACCTGGGACCCTTTGCTGCGGTGCTGCAGTGCTTGCACCTGGACAAACGTCTCTTCGAGCCGCAGAATACAAAGGAAATGAGACTAAAAATAACGGCACGCATGCGCAGTTGGGGCAATTATGAACAATAAGATACAAAAAGGCCACAAATCAGCTGCCATTTCTGAGGTGCAAAAGTAGGGTACTGCGCGTGATTCCTGCACCCAGCACCACCAAGAGGGTGGGCGGACCACCTAAGCCGCCCCTCCAGCCCAACCCACCAATCAGTCCCTCCCCTCTCCCCATGTAAGGAACCAGCCCACGCTCCTTGGGGAGCAAGCAAGGGCACCTGTTTCTTGTTCTCGCTCCCTCGAGCAGCATGAGTCCCAGTGAATTCCCAGCCTGAATTCCTTGGCTGGCTTCTTATCAATTTCTATTGATTAAAGAGTCCAAGAACCCTGTATCCGTAACGGGGTGAGGCCAGGGGCAGCTTGCTGGACTCCTGGCCCCAGCTCTGGAGTCATACCTGGATTTCTCCAGTCCCTGCTTGGCCTTATTAGCGGGGTGACCTTAGAAAAGTTACTTAACCTCTGAGCCTCGGTTTTTCCCATCCGCAAAATAAGGAATGAATGTCTCCAAAGAGCCTTGCTTGTGTGTAGTAAATGCCCAATAAACAGTAGCTATTTTGTGCTGGGTATCTGGAGAAATAATTTAGAGGAATGGAGGAGTGGCGGCAGGGAGAGCCTGATCCTGTATCCTCTCCCCTCCCCTCTTGCACAATCCCCAGGTCTACCTGGAGGGTCAACAGGAGGCGGCGGCGTATGAAGAGGAGGAGGAGACGGAAGCCCAGGAGGAGGGGCCTTTGGTGTTCCACCACCACTACCTGCCCTGCCTGATGCCTGCTCTGGGCCCCCTGCTCCCCTGGCCGGCCCCTCTCCTTTCCCCTCCCCTACCGCAGCCCCACTTGCAGCCCTTGGCCAGGGTTCAGCACCACCCTCCTACCTCTGGGAAAAGGGGGGCGTAAGTGAGGCCGGGGGTCTGGGTGCTGCTCGGGCCCTGCTCTGGGGCTGGGCTGGAAGAGCTGGCTAGGGGCCAGGCTGGGGTGGGGAAACTTGTGGGTGAAATTCCAGAGGCTACTGGGGCCTCTGACGGGGCTCTTTCTTTTCTCCTCCCCATCCCAGGAGAGCAGTGCCCCCGCCCCCACCCCCCAGCGCCGCAGGGACTGTGGGTGTGGATGTACCCCCAGCTTCAGGTAGGGACCAGGTGGGTGGGCAGTGGGGCCCAGGCCTGGCGGTCGATCAGAGACCAGGAAGGCCATGCGCCCTGGGGGGCTGAGGGCCCCCTACTGTCATGGCCGCGGACACCTGGCCTGTCCCCTTCCGGTTTCCTCCCTGGGCTCCACTGAGGCAGGAGGGAGTCATGATGAGGGTGCTGTCTCCCCCCAGACTACTATGATGCCGAGAGCCTCCCGTGAGGACAGACATCAGCCCCAGGACCCACGCCAGCTTCATCGCAGGGCTGGAAATAGCCCCGGAGCCCCTGTGTGCCCCGCTACTGCTTTTCCAACCCTGCACCTATGCCTGGCAGCCCTTCTTACCCCCTCAGCCCCAAGTAGGCCCTCTCCCCGAGGTCAGTCAGTCCCCTCTCTACCCCACGGAGACCTTGAAGCAGTCTGATCTCTGCTTCAGGGTGAGAGCCCCTTAGAGCAGTGCCCAGGCCCTGGCGGTCACACGAAAGCCCAAGCCTGTCCCGGTGATTGCTGCCTGGGCTGGCAGAGGCCTGGGAACCAGAGCCCTCCCTCGACCTCCACTCCCCCACCCACCACCCCGGGGATGGCCAGCGCTGCGGCGTCTCGGGTTGGCCCAATAACGGAGCAGGAGGTAAGAGGCGAGGACTGCTTTTGTTGTCCGTGGCTCTCTGAAGGCCCAGAGTGATGGGGGAGGCCTGGCTGAGGAGATCCTGAAGCTGAGCCCTTGGGGCCCCCATGCTTAGCCCTGGAAGCTGGCTCTGCTGACAGAAAGGAAAGGTCAGAGCCATGCCCTGCTCTGACACGGAGGGCCTGCGGTCCCAGAGGGCCACGTGGGAACAGAGTGTCTCTCTGCCCCTCTGGGCCAGGGTGCATCTCCCCACCCTCCCTCAGTAGGAATGAGTCACTCAGTGTCCGATGAGGGTGGGCGTCTGGTGCCTGGGCTGGTCAGCATGGGGGCGCCCCAGGGCCTGGGCTCCCCGGGGCTCTGGAAGGCCCCCGTGAAGGAGAGGGTGGAGGGAGGCTGAGGGGACATTTGGAGACCGAAGTCCAGCCAGGCCTGGTGGCTCCCCTTCCTGACCATTCCCAGGAGGAGACACTGAGGCACAGGGTTAAGTCCAGGTGTTTGTATTCAGACTAGAAAAGGCAGGGTCCCTGAAGTCCTCTGCTGCTTGGCACGGGCCTTCAGCCAGGGCTGAACCACAACCCTAAGGAGCCGTGCTGAGTTCCAGTGGCCGCCATGCTGGTGGCCACGCCGCTCACATAGGCTATGCCCGGTAGGCCCACCTCAGCCTCCTCCAAGCAGCTTGCACCCCGTAGGTACCTGTCCGCCTCTGGTGCCACTGCTGGCCAAAGACAAAGCACAGCAGGACAGATGTCACAAACAAGAAGAGCAGCACTGACACGACCGTGATGATGATGACCGTCTGGTTGTCCTGTGCAGGCTCTGGGGAGGGAGAGGGCGGCGGTCTTAGAAGTCCTCTGGTCCCAGGTGCCAGGGCCAAAGGGGGAGTAGAGGTCCGCCCATCACCCGCCCACCCCTCGTCGTTCTGCAGTCACCCTGTGTTGCAGAGGTGAGTGGCAACTGGTATATCAACTAGAGGAAAGGTGGGCCGGGGTCCAGGCCACCAGCTGGGCCTCTGTGAGACCGTGAGGGCAGACGTCCCCCTGCCACCAGCTCCTGGCACCAGCACGTGGTTGCTGGACACCACAGCCTGGACAGTGGCGTGGTCCAGGCCGAGCCCCTCCTTGGGCAGAGCTGAGGGAGCTTCTACCAAACTCTCAGAAGACAGAGAACATCTAGGTCATCTAGAGTCACAGAACAGCAGGGGTCCAGGGGATCTTAAGGGTCAGTCAGGCTACACTTGTCATTGCAGAGAGAGGCCAAGGCCAGAGAGAGGAACTTGACTTGGTTAAGGTCACCCAGCTTGTTCATGGCCAAGCAGCTAGCTGGGGTCCAAGCTGGCAACTTGGAGAGAGCTCCAGGGAACTCTTGGGATCAAGTTCCTGGGTGCCTCCCCCTGAGCTGGCAGAGAGTGGGGCAAAGGCGTTTTCCTCCCATGAGGGGCTGAAAGTGAACGCCCTCTCCTTCCCTCCTCCTCCGGGGGCTCCCCCTCACCATAGACGTCGAGCGCCTGGGGATCTGAGACGCTGTGAACGAGGTCCCCGCCGCGAGAGCGCAGGTCCATCTCGGCCCTGCAGGAGAAGTTGTGGCGGTCGTCTTCCCTGTGAGCCGTGGTGTTGTGGGTGACCATGGCCTCTTGGGGGGAAAGTGTTGTCCCCACAAAGGTCTGGTTGTATATGATCTCACTGCCACGGAGCAGGGTGACAGTGAGACCTTCGAGGGGTGCCACAGAGGGCACTCTGCACTGGATGGTGAATGATCTCCCTACAGCCACTAAAGTGGGCCATAACTTCAGCAGCACTTGCTTTGGAGGGTCTGAAGGAAAGAAGGAAGCGAGGTCTGGTCAGGATGGGGATGCAGTTCCAGCAGGCTCCACCCAGCCGGGACCATCCCCGTCACCACAGTGTTCTCAGGAAGTGGGCTGGGGCCTGGCTGCTCTAAAATGTAAAAAGAGGAAGGAGGAAGCAGTTCAGGGTGAAGGATGTACTGGGTGGTTGTTTTATGGACATGATTTCTGGAATGGACAAGAATGGAGGTAGCCTGGTGTCTACAAAGAAAAGGTCCAGAATCTGTACAGTCAACTAGAAAGATATAAAAGTTTTGGATCTGTCTCCTTCCTCTCCAAAAATTAAATACAAATTTCAAAAATTAAATGGTTGGATAATTATGTTGAGAGAGACTTCGAAGGGAGTACTCATTGGAACTGGACCATGAGTTGTGAGATTCTTCACTTCAGAGGTGGAGGCCGGAGTCAGACCTGCCTTGGTTCTTCAGGATCGGGTTCTGAGCTACCTCTAGCCCTTAGCTATTAAACCCGGTGGTACCCTGGGTTCCTTTTTGAACTAGAATGCCTTGCCCCCATTACCCCAGGGTAATATGTTAGATTTAGGACATCTTTCTATTCATTTGATCCACTGATGACAGTTTCGAGCGATACCCTTGGTGCCGAGCTGTTGAGAGAATCCCAGTCTATCCAAGGTCTCCGTGGCCTCTGGGCAGGTATGTGTGTGATGGTCACACATTTGCCAAGGGCCCTCAGGGGGAGATAAAACCACGCCTCAGCCTTCTCTCCGGGAGGCCAGTGGGCTACTGCAGAGGGTACCAGCCCTCCTGATGGGGCCCCCACTGCTTGTCATGGGATGCAGGGTGTTCTGGTGATGGGGCGCCACCAAGCCAGGAGGAGACTGTAGCACGGCATGGGAAACAACTTTTAGATTTGTCTAAACCTTGCTTGGATTGTCCTCCTCTGAGCAAACCTCAAAACCAGGGTTGCCAACAGGCTCAAGGAGGCCAGGGGAGGGTGTGAGAAGATTCTGAGCCCATGGCCTGGGTCCAGGAGCCCAGGGAAGTGGGGGCCATAACAAGAGCGCCCAGCAGTAGTAACAGAGCAGCTCTGCGTGCGTTCGGTAGATGCAGGCTCTGGCCTAGGGGAGCAGGGCCCCGCGGCGCCGCACTCACAGAACACACTGATGTTCAGACTCCTGGACTCCTGCTTCCCGGAGCAGGTGAAATGGCAAATGACATCTGTGTCCTGGGAGACGTTGAAGACCTCATACAGCTTCCACTGAGCCTGTTCCTCCAGGAGAGTCTTGTGTAGGGTGGTCTCCAGACCACCGGCGCTGGGCTGCGTACAGGTGGTACTACAGTTAATCACCTGAGACTCCCCGGACTCCACCATCAGCTGCTCTGGCCACATGCGTACCTCGAACGCCTCCTCGCCAGACCCTGGAAGACCAGAAACACTAAGCAGCAGACGTCCCCGCTGCCCTGCCCAGTGGAGCTGCCCATGGTGGGCAGTCTGATAAGGGGTAGAGGTCCCCTCTGCTCCTCTCCCCTTGTTCAGGCCTTATCGCCTTGGGTCTAGACCAAAGAGACTGCGACCCCCCTGCAGCTGTCTCCCTGCCTCTGGTTGCTGTTCCTCCAGCTTGTCGCCTCCAGATTAGTCTTTCTCATGCACGTCTTCTATCTCCATGGAGAGGGATCTTATTTGACCTACGAGGCCCAGCCCAAATGTCCCCTCCTCCACGAAGGCCTCTCTGAAATGGAGGTGGACTGTGTCCTCTGAGCCCCCATGGCCATGGGTTCGACTCTTCCCTCCTTCCTTTCCTTTCTTCTGCAAATCCTTTATGAACACCGGCTGTGTGCCAGGCACTGTTCTAGGCTCTGGGGATCCAGCAGGGACCAAAGCAGACCAAACCCTGCCCTTGCGGCGCTCACATTGCAGCGAAGGAGACAGACAATAATAAACAAGTGAACTAGCCAGCTTGTCAGTTGGTGGTAAATGCCTAGGAAAGGAAATAAGGAGTGGGGTGGGGTTGCCGTGTTAAATAGTGTAGTCAGCACAGGCCTCACGGAAACACCGACATTTGAGCAAAGAACGAAGGAGGTGGGGGTGGGGGGGAGCCCGGCAGGCAGGTATCTGCGGGGGGAGGGAACCGCCAGCGCAGAGACCCTGGGTGGGGAGGAGACCAGATGGCTGGAGCTCAGCGAGGAGGAAGGTGGGGGAGGCGAGGTCAGGAAGGTAATGGGACCACCTTGCAAATGACTCATACTCATGCTGACTCTCCCTTGGACGTTTTGGAGCTTCTAGAAGGCAAGGCCCAGATTTCGCATATTTCCCTTTGTGCTCAGCACAATACGCTGTGTGTGGCGCAGAGCCAAGAAGTGTTTCAGGCACGAAGTATTTCAGGCCTTTGGCGCTCACCTCCCACTCGGTGATGACCAGAAGGTCCTTGATCCCAGCCAGCTGGGCCGGTCCTGTGTCCTGTGCTCCTGCCACACCCATGGACCCCCACTTAGCCCTCAGCTAGTGGCATATAATGAAGGGGCAAAAGAGGGGCTTTGCAGGGAGAGAGAGCTGGATTTGAAACCTGAGTTTGCCAGGTACCAGCTGTGTGGCCTTGGGCAAAGTGCTTTCTCTCTCTGAGCCCCAGTTTCTCCATCTATCAAATGGGCTAGTAATCCCTTTCCTGCAGGGTTGTCGTGAAAGCACCTGGCAGGTTGTCCAAAACAGAGTGCTCAGCACACGGAGGCATTTTCCTTCACGGTCCCCTGGACTTCCTGGAAGGGGCTTCGTTTTCGCTTTCATGGTCGCCACAAGGCGATGCCCTCTGCTGCCCTCTGCTGACCCCTGGGCCACCTCTGAAGACTAGCTGGGGCGTGCCCTCACCTGCCCTTGAACCCCAGCCTCCCTTCACCTCCCCATTTAGTCTCCACAGCCTGCCACAGCCACACACCATGAAGTTATGGGGTCTGGTTCCCAAAAGGCCAGGACCCCTACCCGCTGCCAGGGGTCATGGGGAAGCTAGGCTGGCACAGCATCCTGTACCCATGGCAGACGGCCTCTGTGTTCAAAGCCTCAGCGACTTCAGGACCAGGACCCCCTTCCCTGCCTGAAGGGGAGGGGGTCCTGGCTGGCAAGCGCCCAGTCAGGATCCCCAGGCTCACCTGTGCAGCAGAGCAGGGCGAGAAAGGCCGAGAGCAGTCCCCAGCCACCAAACGGGGACATCTCGAGTGGCGTCCACGGGCTCGCAGGGAACAGCCGAGAACCGCCTGGAGAGAGATGGAGGGCGCAGGTCAGGGAGTGGTGGCCTGGAGCCTCAGCCGGAACCCCCAGCCTTCTGTGAGCTGATGACCACATTTCCTCTCGTTATCTGAGTGGTCTTGGGGAGGCCACGTGGAAGGCTGGCTCCCAGGGTCCCAGGTCTATAAGAAGCCAGGCAGAGGAAGCTGGGAAGCAGCTGATAAGCCGGGCAGATGGGGGGAGCGCCGGGGGCACACGTGTGTGTGAGTGATGTGTGTGCACACGGGATTCCCGTGCGCTGTGTGTACACAGAGGACAGCGCTGCCTACAAGCCTCAGATCTGGGGAGCCCCAAATCCCACAGGACACACTGTGGGAGTCCCCTCTGGGTAGGGATTTTCCAAGCTGGAAAGAGGGTTTGGGAGGCAATAGCTGGATGTTTACCTCCTTCCTCTGCCCCCTACCCTCCCCTACTCAGATTTCTGGTGATACACACTGTCCCTGGGCACTTTCTTCTCTTTTTTTCTCAGCTAAACGTGATTTCAGATTACTAAGAGAAGGAGGAAGGAAAAGGAAACTAGCATTTAATTGACACCTATTCTTTGCTAGGGACTAAGTTAAGGTTTTAATACATTATCTCATTTAATTATCACACCAAATCTACAAATTTCGATTGTGCATCTGAGGAAATTGGGGCTCAGGTGAATTAGGTGATAGAACTGAGGTGAGAATTTAGGAATGATGAGTAGTTGGTTGGATGATCAGTGGTTGCCAGGGATTAAAGGGAGGGAGGGATGAATAGGCAGAGCACAGACGATTTTTAGGACAGGGAAACTACTCTGTATGATACTACAGTGGTGCATGTGTGTCATTATACATTTGTCCAAACCCATAGAATGTACAACACCAAGAGTGAACCCTAATGTAAACTATGGACTGTGGGCGATAATGATGTGTCCATGCAGGTTCATCAGTCATAACAAATGTCCCACTCGGTGGGGGGTGTTGGTAATGGGGGAGGCTGTGCGTGCACGAGGACAGGAGGTTTGTGGGAAATCTCTACCTTCCCCTAAGTTTTGCTGTGAACCTAAAACTGCTCTTAGAAAAAAAAAGTCTACCAAAAAAAAAAAAAAAAAAAGCTCAAACACACTACCTTGAAGGCAACCTTCTGGGTTAGAGTTCTTACCAACTATGGATTGTTGTTGAAAACGCAGGTTTTAAACTCAGTTCTTAGCAGGGTTTAGTGGAAGTCATGTACTCAGTCATTCCTAAATTCCAATCTCAGATTCAATTTTAAAAATATTTAAACAGAAAACGCAGTTCCGCATTGTTTACAAGACACATGTAATGATTAAGAGTATGGAATGGTTGAAAGTCAAAGAATGGAAAAAGATATACCAGGCAAAAGCTAACCAAAAGAAAGCCAGGAAAGGTCTATTCATATCAGACAAAGGGGACTTTTAAGACAAAAATATTGATATTTATTAGGGATAGAGTGAGTACCTAGATTAAAGGGTCAATTCATCAGGAAATTATAATAGTTCTAAACTTGTAAGCACTTAGTTTGAAGGAACTACAAAGAGATAAAACCATCATCATAGCAAGAAATTTTAATACAACATCTCTCAATTATGAATAATGAAGCAGACAGAAAAATCAGTAAATGAATGGAAGAGCTGAAACATACAATGTAAAAGCTTGATCTGCACCTATAGAGAATACAAATTCATCAAAAAGATAAGTTTTAAGACCCCTATATATTTGGTAATTTAAAAACATACTCATCCATGGGTCAAAGAAAAAATCATAAATGACACATTTTAAAATTCTTAGATTTGAGTGATAATGAAAATATCATAGATTACAATTTGTTGGATGCATCAAAAGTGGTACTTAAAGGGAAATTTATAGTCTTGAATGCTTGTATTAGAAAAGTGTATGAAATAAGTATCCAATTTAAGTAAGAAGTCAAGAAGTTATAAAAAGAACAACAAAGTAAACCCAAAAGTAAACTCAGAAGAGAATAATAAAAAACAGAAATCAATAAAATAGAAAACAAAGATATGGTACACAAGATCAATAAAACCAAAAGTTAGTTCCTTGAAAAAAACCAGTAGAACAGGCAAATCTCTGCTGAAATTTACTTATAAACAAAGGAAAGCACAAATAAACATTATTAGGAATAAAAATAACTACATAATTACAAGATTAAAAAGAAGACTATACAAATAAACAATCTAACCTTACACCTAAAGGAACTAGAAAAAGAAGAACAAAACCCAAAGTTAGTAGAAGGTAAGAAATAATAAAGATCAGAGTAGAAATCAGTGAAATAGAGACTAAAAGCAAACAAACAAACAAAAAACAATAGGAAAGATCAGTGAAACTAAGAGCTGGTTCTTCAAAAAGATAAACAAAATTGATAAACCTTTAGCCAAACTCATCAGAACCAAAAGAGAAGTTACAAAAACACCACAGTCATAAAAAGGGTCATAAAAGATTACTATGAACAATTATAAACCAATACAATGGACAACCTAGAAGAAATGGATAAATTCCTAGAAATGTTCAATCTCCCAAGACTGAATCAGGAAGAAATAGAAAATATGAACAGACTTATTACCAGTAATGTAATTGAACCAGTAATAATAATTTTTAAAATCCCAATAAACAAAACCATAAAATTCCTAGAAGAAAACAAGGCGGCATGCTCTTTGGCATCGGTCTTAGCAATAATTTTTGGATATGTCTCCTCAGGCAAGGGAAGCAAAAATAAACAAATACATCAAACTAAAAAGCTTTTGCACAATGAAGGAAACTATCAACAAAACAAAAAGGCAGCCTGCCAAATGGGAGAAGATATTTGCAGATGTTATATCCAATTAGGGGTTAATAGTCAAAATATACAAAGAATCATACAACTCAACATAAAAAAAAAAAACCCTGGGGCTTCCCTGGTGGCGCAGTGGTTGAGAATCTGCCTGCCAATGCAGGGGACACGATTTTGAGCCCTGGTCTGGGAAGATCCCACATGCCGCGGAGCAACTAAGCCCATGAGCCACAACTACTGAGCCTGCACTCTAGAACCCGTGAGCCACAACTACTGAGCCCACGTGCCACAACTACTGAAGCCCGCATGCAGCAACGAAGACCCAACGCAGCCAAAAATAAATAAATAAATAAATTTATTTTAAAAAAAAAGCCCTATTAAAAAATGGGCAGAGGGGACTTTCCTGGTGGTCCAGTGGTTGAGATTCCACGCTCCCAATGCAGGGGGCCCAGGTTCAATCCCTGATCAGGGAACTAGATCCCACATGCCGCAACTAAAGATCCCGCATGCTGCAACTATGACCTGGCGCAGCCAAATAAATAAATAAATTTAAAAAAAAAATGGGCAGAGAACCTGAAGAGACATTTTTCCAAAGAAGATATACAGATGGTCAACAGACATATGAAAAGATGCTCAACATCACTAATCATCTGGGAAATGCAAATCAAAAACACAATGAGATATCGCCTCACACCTGTCAGAATGGCTGTCATCAAAAAGACAACAAATAAAAAGCGCTGGCAAGGATATGGAGAAAAGGGAACTCTTGTGTACTGTTGGTGGTGTTCACTGATAGATGCATGGATAAAGATGTGGTTGGTATATCTACACAATGGAGTATTATTCAGCCATAAAAAATGAAATCTTGCCATTAGCGACAACATAGATGGATCTAGAGGGTGTTATGCTAAATGAAGTGAGTCAGACAGAGAAAGACAAATACTGTATGATCTCACTTATATGTGGAATCTAAAAAAAAAAACAAATGGGAATTCCCTGGCAGTCCTGTGGTTAGGGTTCTGAGCTTTCACTGCTGAGGGTGTGGGTTCGGTCCCTGGTCAGGGAACTAAGATCCTGCAAGCTGCGTGGCATGGCAAATAAAAAACAAAAATTACATCAACATAATAAAGGCCATATATGACAAACCCACAACAAGCATCATACTCAATGGTGAAAAATTGAAAGAATTTCCACTAGGATCAGGAACAAGACAAGGATGTTCACTCTTGCAACTCTTATTCAACATAGTTTTGGAAGTCCTAGCCACAGCAATCAGAGAAGAAAAGAAATAAAAGGAACACAAATTGGAAAAGAAGAAGTAAAACAGTCACTCTTTGCAGATGACATGATACTATACATAGAAAATCCTAAAGATGCCACCAGAAAACTACTAGAACTAATCAATGAGTTTGGTAAGATTGCAGGATACAAAATTAATGCACAGAAATCTCTGGCATTCCTATACACCAACAACAAAATATCAGAAAGAGAAATTAAGGAAACACTCCCCTTTACCATTGCAACAAAAAGAATAAAATACCTAGGAATAAACCTGCCTAAGGAGGCAAAAGACTTGTACTCAGAAAACTATAAAACACTGATGAAAGAAATCAAAGATGACATAAACAGATGGAGAAATATACCATGTTCTTGGATTGGAAGAATCAATACTGTGAAAATGACTGTACTACCCAAAGCAATCTACAGATTCAGTGTATCAAACTACCAATGGCATTCTTCACAGAATTAGAACAAAAAATCTTAAAATTTGTATGGAAACACAAAAGACCCCGAATAGCCAAAACAATCTTGAGAAAGAAAAACGGAGTTGGAGGAATCAGGCTCCCTGACTTCAAACTATACCACAAAGCTACAGTAATCAAGACAGTATGGTACTGGCACAAAAACAGAAATATAGATCAATGGTACAGGATAGAATGCCCAGAGATAAGCCCACGCACATATGGGCATCTAATTTATGACAAAGGAGGCAAGAACATACAATGGAGAAAAGACAGCCTCTTCAATAAGTGGTGCTGGGAAAACTGGACAGCTACATGTAAAAGAATGAAATTAGAACACTACTTAACACCCTACACAAAAATAAACTCCAAATGGATTAAAGACTTAAATGTAAGACCAGACACTATAAAACTTTCAGAGGAAAACATAGGAAAAACACTCTTTGACATAAACCACAACAAGAATTTTTTTGACCCACCTCCTAGAGGAACAGAAATAAAAACAAAAATACACAAATGGGACTTAATTAAACTTAAAAACTTTTGCTTTTAAGCAAAAAGCAAAGGAAACCATAAACAAGACAAAAAGACAACTCTCAGAATGGGAGAAAATATTTGCAAATGAAACAACAGACAAAGGATTAATCTCCAAAATATACAAACAGCTCATGCAGCTCAATATCAAAAAAACAAACAATCCAGTTAAAAAATGGGCGGAAGACCTAAATAGACATTTCACCAAGGAAGACATACAGACGGCCAAGAGGCACATGAAAAGATACTCAACATCACTAATTAGAGAAATGCAAATCAAAACTACAACGAGATATCACCTCACGCTGGTCAGAATGGCCATTATCAAAAAAGCTAGAAACAATAAATACTGGAAAGGGTGGGGTGAAAAGGGAACCCTCCTACACTGTTGGTGGGAATGTAAATTGATACAACTACTATGGAAAACAGTATGGAGGTTCCTTAAAAAACTTAAAATAGAACTATCATATGACCCAGCAATCCCACTGCTGGGTATATACCCTGAGAAAACCATAATTCAGAAAGAGTCATGTACCACAGTGTTCACTGCAGCACTATTTACAATAGCCAGAACATGGAACCAACCTACATGTCCATCAACAGATGAATGGATGAAGAAGATGTGGCACATATATACAATGAAATATTACTCAGCCATAAAAAGAAACAAAATTGAGTTATTTGTAGTGAGGTGGATGGACCTAGAGTCTGTCATACAGAGTGAAGTAAGTCAGGAGAAAAACAAATACCGTATGGTAACGCATATACATGGAATCTAAAAAAATGGTACTGATGAACCTAGTTGTAGGGCAGGAATAAAGAGGTAGACATAGAGAATGGACTTGATGACATGGGGTGGGAGGGTGAAGCTGGGGCGAAGTGAGAGTAGCATCGACGTATATACACTACCGAATATAAAGTAGTTGGCTGGTGGGAAGCAGCCGCATAGCACAGGGAGATCGGCTCGGTGCTCTGCGACCACCTGGAGGGGTAGGATAGGGAGGATGGGAGGGAGGCTCAAGAGGGAGGGGATATGGGGACACGTGTATGCATATGGCTGATTCGCTTCGTTATGCAACAGAAACTAACATGGTATTGTGAAGCAATTATACTCCAATAAAGATCTATTAAAAAAATTAAAAAATAAAAAAATTTAAAAATAAATTAAAATAAAAAACAAATAAAACCAAACAAAAAACAGGCTCATAGATACAGAGAACAAATGGGTGGTCACCAGAGAGAAAGGGGTGGAGAGGGGTACAAAATAGGTGAATGGGATTAAGAGGTACAAAACTCCAGTTATAAAACGAGCCACAGGGATATAACACACAGCATAAGGAATATGGCCAATAATATTGTAATAACTCCATATGGGGACAGATGATTAATAGACTTATCGTGGTGATTATTTCATAATGTATGCAAATGCCAAACCACTACGTAGAACACCTGAAGCTTACATAATATTGTACATTATAGTTCAATTTAAAAAATTAAAATAATGTATCTTATAATTCAAAAAAGAAGACTATACAAATTCACAGAAACAGAAAGTAGAACAGTGGTTGCCAGGGCCTGGGGGCAGGGGGAAATGGTGAGTTGTTTGTTTAATGGGTATAGAGTTTCAGTTTTGCAAGATAAAAAGTTTTCGAGATTTGTTGCAAAACAGCGTAAATGTAACACAACCAACTTTAAAACATTTAAAACCGGTTAAATGGTGAATTTTATGTTATGTGTATTTTACCATAATTGAAAATTTTATTAATACAACATTATAAATCAACTATACTTCAATAAAGTTAAAAATTAAAAAATTGAAAAGACTATAAATCATTTATGTCAAGAAATATGAAACAAAGTAGACCAAATCTTAGAAAAATAGAAATTACCTAACTTGATTTAAGAAGAAATAAAAAGCCTGAATGGTTCTACAACTATTAAAGAAATTAAATCCATGCCACAGCTAGAGAGAAGCCCGCACACCACAAAGAAGAGCCCACAAGCCGCAACGAAAGATCCCACGTGCCGCAACGCGTGCCGCAACTAAGACCCAATGCAGCCAAATAAATAAATAAATATTTTTTTTTAAAAAAAGATGAAATCTTGCCATTTGTGACAACATGGATGGACCTTGAGGGTATTATGCTAAGTGAAATAAGTCAGATGGAAAAAGACAAATACCATATGATTTCATTCATATGTAGAATATTAAAAACAAACTAAAAAAAAATTAAATCCATAATTTGAAATCTTCCCACAAAGGAAATATCAAGTCTAGATAGTGTTCCAGAAGTTTAAGTAGAGATAATTCTAATTTTATAAAAACTCTTTCTGAGAATGGAAATCACAGGAATACACTCTAACTCTTTCTATGAGGCCAGTGTAACCTTAACACCAAAATGAGACAAGAATAGGATGAAAAAGGAAAATGAGAAGCCAGTCTCACTCATGAATATAAATGCAACAGTAAGAAAAACACAAACAAACCAAATCTAGCAGTATATTAAAAATACTAGACATATCCAAGTTGGGCTCATCTCAGCTGTGCAAAGGTGGTCTAACAACAAAAGAGAAACCTACAAATGTCATTTATTATTGTTGGTAATAGTAAACGTTGGTGCTCTATGTCACATTACTTCTGCCCTCCTCTGACATCCACTGTATTTACAGCGCCTAATTTCCTGCAAGCTTAGACTCACCTTATGCTCCAGTGTCTCACCCCTCAAGCTTACATCATGTTGCTTTTTGCTTTTTGCCTCAGGGTCTTCTTCAATGGCTTTAGGAGTCACTTATCTCCCTGCTAGTGTTTCCCAGAAGCATAGGAGAGTTAAGTTCTCTAAGATGAAACCCTTTCATCCCTAAGATGAAACAGGAGCTGGTGGCTACATGCCCCAGTCTCCTTCTTTTGGGGAAGGCAATTCTGGGCAGCATCCTGTAGACTTATCAGAGGTCCCCACAGACTTGAACTTCCTTTGCCTACAGCTGCAACAGCAATTGTGCATCGTTAATTGGCTTTTTCTCCTTCCCTGTTTCAGACTCTTTGCTCCTTCACTCCCTGCTTCCTGGCATCACCTCTCAAATAATCTACCCGAACTGAAGTCCTTGTTCCAGGCTCTGTTTTTGAAGGAGCCCAAACTAAAAACTTACATTAAAAGATTTAAGAAGAAAAAAAACTATGATCATCTTAACAGATCTAGAAAAAAAAAATGATGATATTCAACATCTTTCATGATAAAAAGCTCTTAGCAAACTAGAAGGAAACTTCCTGGATGGCCTGGGCCCACGTGCCCCATGCAGGGAGGCAGCCCCATACCTCTAAGTTGGTTGTGTGGTTGACAGAGCAGGGGAGGGAAGAGAAAGGACAAAAACAGGAAACAACCGCGAAAACAATAGGCCGGTGGACCCAGAGAGACGAAGACGTGAGCTCCGCAGAGCAGGGACCGTCTGGCCGCAGGGAACTCTGTGCATCTCCAGCCCCTGGGCTTGAGGGAGGCCGGGGAGGGGTGGGGAGGCCCAGGGAGGGGAAAGGACAAGAACTCAAGTCTTGATTGACAGTCCATCCCAAGCCCTTTCCACTCTGCCACGAGGGAAGCGAGGAGGAGCAAGGAACGTGAACTTACCTGTCATCTGCTAAAGGGCGTGGCTGCGATGGGGAAGGAGGGTGGCCAGGGGTCCAGCTTCCAGATGCCGCTTGTGGCAGGGCTGCCACCCGTTCAGCAAGTATAATCAGGCTTTGGCCCAAACTCCCCTCTCAGGAGTCACGTGCTTCCTGTCCCAGCTGCGACTTCAGACTAACCTCACTTTCAGTCCATTACCTCTTGTTTTAAACTCTGTTAAAATATACACCCTGTAAAATTGACCGTTTTAACCATCTTTAGTGTCCAGCTCTGTGGCATTAAGTCCATTCACACTGCTGTGCAACTATCACCACCACCACCCCTCTCCAGAACCGCCATCCCTCACCATCATCCCAAACTGAAACCCCTCTCTTTTCAACACTGACTCCCCCTCCCCCCAGCCCCTGGCAGCCACTGTTCTACTTTCTGTTTCTCAGCTGGACTGCTCTAGGGACCTCACATGAGTGGAATCACACAGTATTTGTCTTTTTGTGACTGGCTTATTTCACTGGGCATGACGTCCTCAAGGCTCATCCATGTCATAGCATGTGTTAGAATTTCCTTCCTGGGGGCTTCCCTGGTGGCGCAGTGGTTAAGAATCTGCCTGCCAGTGCACGGGACACGGGTTCGAGCCCTGGTCCGGGAGGATCCCACATGCCGTGGAGCAACTAAGCCCGTGCGCCACAACTACTGAGCCTGCGCTCTAGAGCCTGCGAGCCACAACTACTGAAGCCTGTGTGCCTAGAGCCCGTGCTCCTCAACAAGAGAAGCCACCACGATGAGAAGCCCACGCACCGCAACGAAGAGTAGGCCCCTGCCCTGCTCTCTGCAACTAGAGAAAGCCCGCGCGCAGCAACGAAGACCCAATGCAGCCAAAAATAAATAAATTAATTTATGAAAAAAAATTTCCTTCCTTTTTAAGGCTGAATAACACCACCTTGTATGAATACACCCCATTTTGTTTATCTGCTTATCAGTCAATAGACACGTGGGATGCTTCCTCCTTTTGGCTCTTGTGAATAATTCTGCTGTGATCATGGGTGTACAAACATGTCTTTGAGTCCCTGCTTTGAGGCAACTCAAACTCTTTGAGGCAAATACCCAGAATTGGAATTGCTGGATCATATGGTTGTTCTACGTTTAATTTTTTTGTTTTTTTCTTTTGGCTTGCTGGATCTTAGTTCCCTGACCAGGGATTGAACTGGGCCACAGCAGTGAAAGTGCTGAGTCCTAATCACTGAACCACCAGGGAAGTCCCTCTCCAGTCTCTCTTCTGATGTGCAGTTTCTGCACTCCTGGGAGCCTTTGATGAGACAGTTCCAGGATGAGTTGCCCTCTGAACCTCTGCAGGAGGCTTGTCAACATCACAGAGCTGGGTCTTCCTTGTATTTGACGTGACCTGCCACCAAAAACACCTTCTTAACAACTAAGAACTATCGTATTCTCAGATCTTTTCACATCGGCCGCCTCGCCTAGCAATTTAAAAAACCTACCCTGGCAGAGTAGCTTTGTACCAATAGGCAAAAAGTATCAAAGCTGGGAGCAGAGGTGGGTGCTGGGCTCACCCACAAGCAGAGGTTTTGCTCCCACAGCTCCGCCCCTCATAACTACCACTGAAACTCCCGGCTCAGCGAAAACACAAATTAGATCATGTCAGGGACCAACAGGACAGTCAAGGCCACGAACGCTGAAGGTCTGCTGGCTTTGAAGCGATCCCTCTTGGTACGTTTGTGCCTTGATTTCTTCATAGAAGTTCTTTTGAAATATTCCTGTCATACTGCTGGTCAAACAAAGCCAACATAGAACGTTGGGTGGGGACGTCACAGCAAGACTTTGAGGGGCCCTTGTGACTTTACAGTTTTGATAGCATCTGTCGTAGACACAAATTAGGGTGCGTGTCTCATTCATCTTTTCCCCAGGAGTTATGTCTGGACTTATCTTTTTTTAAGGGGAAGCTCTCCTTTCTCTTTTTTTGACAGGTTTTCTCGGGCACTTCTGTCTTCCTACTTCATCCCACCTTCCTGGTCAAATGATTTCCAAGGTTGGCATCATGGTACCCAACCTTCAGGTCTTCCCTTGATTTTGTTTTGTTTTGTTTTAAACAAGTTGGGGAAAGAGAGCCTTTTCCTCCTGGTTGCAGAGGTTGGAGGACAGACACTGCCTAAGGCTGTGCCTTACATTCACGGGGGGAGGTGGGTTTGCAGGAGGTGAGGAGGTCAAAATGCACAGAGTAGAGATGAAAATTTTCTGATGGTGTCCCAGTTACTGGTTCCAGCCATTCCTGAGGTCCATTCCTGCAGGTTGGTTTCCACAGGCCAATCCTTTCGCCTTTTTTTGCTTATGCCAATTTTAGCTGGTTTCTGCAGAGTCCAGAGTAAGAGACCATGAGTCATGACAATGAACCCCATCAGTCAACAAAGGAATGTTCCAGAACAAAACCGCACATTGCCTGGACTGGCCCTGGCACCAGTGGCTTAATTTGGTGCTGGTTCTTCACAACAAGAGGGTGAGTGATAAGACACCGGTTAGAGAAACATCTCCACCATATTGTGGTTTAAGTTCTAGGAAGTTAATATGGCATTTTGACAACAGCTTTTCTAATTCTTAGTTGTTGAAAGCCAAACTGCAGAGCAATGAGGAAAATATGAATACAAGTGTGTACGTAGTTCACCGCAGATTGCTGTGCCTGACTCACTGCTCCTTCACAATTCAGACTTTGGTTTTTTTAATAAAGAAATGAATACATTTTATTAGAACTTGTTATAAATATTTTTTATTCTCAGAGCTGAAATGCTAAGCCATTATTTAAATTTTATCTCCATTTTTTTATTAGTTATCTATTCTATACATATTAGTGTATATATGTCAATCCCAATCTCAGACTTTGTTTTGTCAGAGATAGCATCTCGCTGCACTTGGGCACTCCTCGGTCCAGGGGAGTAAAGAGGGAACCGCCTGGAAAGAGACTGTGGGTGCTTGAGGCCACGTGGCAGGAGCCCCGACAGAGCCCCCCAGCAGCTCACTTGGCATCAGGTCCCATAACCACTAATCAGAGCTGGGTCTGTAATAACCTGGAGCAGGGGGTGGGGAGGAGGCCCGTGAGACCTCCCTGCTGGCTAAGCACATCCTGCCTTTGGAGATGGGGGCACAAAGAGGGAAAGGGCCCAGGAAGTGGGCTTGAGCCTGGACTCCCAGTGGATCTCACTGACCAGTCCCCTGTCCAAGGGCTCTAGACCCCGTCACCATCACTATTTCTGACTCTCCTAAAATACAGGGCACCCAGTTAAATTAAAAATTTCAGATAAATAATTTTTAGTATGTCTCAAATATTGTACATTGCAAGAGTTACACATTGCGTGTGTATAGATGTACATATGTATACGTATGTATGTGTATATGTTGGTTTTTTAAGCTCTCCAGGTGATTCCAATGTGCACAGCGCTGAGAACCAGCACTCAGGGTGGAAGAGCAGATAGCTGGGTGAGAACTCACACAGGAGCCCAGGGGCCGGCACGGAGGTGTGGGCCGGTCTGGTATTGGGGATGACAGGGGTTAGAGGGCAGAGGGCACAGAGGGCGCACGAGGGGCAGCAGACACCCGCAAACCCCCGACAGTCAGCGTGTGGGAGGGAAACACTAAGGGGGGGGGGCGGTCCATCTTCAGAAGGGAGGGCATTGTCTTTCATGTTACAAAGTGTTATGCTCCCCCTGGATGCCGAAGCCTGATTGAAGCCCCCAAAGCTCTTCCCACTAGGGCAGGGTTCCCATTCTTGACAGCAGAGCAGAACCACCTATGCAGCTTTTCACAGTGCAGCTGCTGGGTCCACCCCAGAACCGTCCAACTATAACCCCGTGTGCCCGCTTTAAAAGCTATACAGGGACTTCCCTGGTGGTCCAGTGGTTAAGACTCTGCGCTTCCAATGCAGGGGGTGCGGGTTCGATCCCTGGTCGGGGAACTGAGATCCCACATGCTGCGTGGTGTAGCAAAAAAAAAAGCTACACAGACAGTTCTGATGCATCATTTGGGCCAGTACCCCCTCCTCAACTCCCCTCTCCTCCTCTACCCATTTTGTGGCTTCTGAGCAAATCACTTTTCACGTCTGTTTATATCCTTCCCTTCTCTGCTAAGTTTCTGGTGCCTTCCCCTTTGAACCACCAAGAACAGGTACAATAAATGCTAGTTAGACTTAAGCTAGTGGCTTGGTTTTATGAGAGGCATGTTTCACAGCAAATGTTCTCAAACTTTAGCTTATATCAGCATCACTGGAGGGCCCCAGCCCCAGAGCTTTTCATCGGGGTGAGGCTTGAGAATTTGCATCCCTAACAAGTT
Organism: Balaenoptera ricei; assembly: GCF_028023285.1. NCBI lineage: Eukaryota > Metazoa > Chordata > Mammalia > Artiodactyla > Balaenopteridae > Balaenoptera > Balaenoptera ricei. Next base: position 14,896,119 of record NC_082658.1, on the reverse strand, counting down.
CCCAGGTGATGCTGATGGTTCTGGCCCTGGGACCACACTGTGTTTGTAAGAATGAAAAGGTGTTCTCAATTTAAATAAAGTCAAGGTAATCACAACTACAAGTAGAAACCAGAGATTTGGAGTAGAAATGCTGGCCAGGGCCATGGAAGGCTAGTGCTTCCTAGAGCAGGCTGTAGGCTCACTGGCCTGTAGACTGAATGACGGAGATTGCGGGGTCAGTCTAGCAGAGTGGAGTTGCAAGGAACTGTGCATGAATCTCTGCTCAGCCCATTGCTGGCTGTGTGACCTTGGGCAAGTTGCTTAACTTAGCTGAGCTTCAGTTTGCTCATCTGTAAAATGGGGTCGTGCTTATTATGTACGCATACTATGCATGGTAATTGAGTAGGCATGCAGCAGCAAGAGATTCAAGTCCAGGCCATTGGGATCTCACAACCAAGCTCTAAGGCCCTCTCGCCCACCTCACAGCCCCCTTCAAAGGCTTTTATAATGATTTACAAAACATTGAGTCAGAGCCTGGCACATGGTGAGCACTCAACCAAGATTGTGGTGGTTGTTACAGCTGGTGCCTGGACATGTACTTTTCTCTGTCCTTATAGGCTATGCTCAAGGACAGCCTAGTACGTGGCTTGACTACTGCATGGGTCTACAGAGTGTCAGACCCCAAGACCACCCCCATACAGGGAGGGGCCCGACATATGATGTTATGTTATACAGGTTATGTTTAGTCCTCGAGTGAGAAAAGTTTGTGAATATGTATTACTTAGAAACCTACTGGCTCATGAAGGACTTGAGTTGTTTATAAAGCCAGGCCCTCTGGTCTTCTTTTTGGACCCCAGCCCCCTCTCATGGGGAGCTACCCTGCAGAGTGGGGAGGAGGAACCAGTAGCCGTGGAAGGTGACCTGCTGAACTAAGATGCTGGGGTCCCAGGAGGAACAGTGACTGCGCATGACGCCATCTAGTGCCCACAGTGAGCAAGTGTCCTGCCACCCAGTCTAAAATGTCTGACCATTAGGTCAGCTGTAGGTGATATTCGTCTACAATCACAAGGAGGTCTGAAATGAGCTGGGATCCTGAGAGAATATTTTTAAAGGGGGTGATCTATATAGATGCAGCAAGTTTACCCATAAACACCAAACAGCCAAAGAGCTGAGAGAGGGCAAGCCTGAGAGGGTCTCTCATAGAAGGGAGAGAACCTTCTCTCTGGAAAGCAGGGATGTCAGGGTAGCCAGCTGCCCTTTTCTTCCTTTAACCTTAACTACAAGGGTGAGAATAAACTGAGATGCTTTACTAGGAACTCAGATGGGAAACTGAACCCTTTCCTTAGGAAATACGCCAAAGACAGCTCCTTGGCTTGTTAGAGAGCAAAGGTAAAAATCCAAGAGACATACTCTTGTTTTTTTTACCGTGAGGCTGTTTTCTTTTGGGGACTGAGGATTAGCTTAAGAAATATTTGAGGGCTTCCCTGGTGGCGCAGTGGTTGAGAATCTGCCTGCCAATGCAGGGGACACGGGTTCGAGCCCTGGTCTGGGAAGATCCCACATGCCACGGAGCAACTGGGCCCGTGAGCCACAATTACTGAGCCTGCGCGTCTGGTGCCTGTGCTCCGCAACAAGAGAGGCCGCGATGGTGAGAGGCCCGCGCACCGCGATGAAGAGTGGTCCCCACTTGCCGCAACTAGAGAAAGCCCTCGCACAGAAACGAAGACTCAACACAGTCATAAATAAATAAATTCTTTAAAAAAAAAAAAAAAAAGAAATATTTGAGTATAGTCAAAGATCACTTTTTAAAAATCAATTAGAGCACAGGGAACTATAGTCAATATTTTGTAATAACCTATTAGGGAAAAGAATCTGAAAAAGAATATATATATGTATATATATACATAAATATGTATTACAAATATATACATATATATATAAAACTGAATCACTGTGATGTACACCTGAAACAAAAAAGATATTGTAAATCAACTATACTTCAATAAAAAAATTTTTAGTTAAAAAAATCAATTAGATATTACCAGGTGTTTATGTTTTTTAACCATTAGAGTATATGTCCAGGGTCAGAGGTGACAGCCACAGGGTCTGGGCCCAGTGGCAGCAATGGGACCTTGTTGGGCTAGTTCAGGGGCTTAAACCTGGCCTCCCTTTCCCCCAGCTCTGGGCAAGCTCTGCAGCTGTAATGAGGCCACCCAGCCACAATCAGGTTCTGTCACAACAACAGAGAACCTCCTCAGTTCCTCTTGTAAATAAAAGGGCTTCAGTCATTGATGAAGTAAAGGGCCCAGCAACCTCCTGGCGCTTCTGAGCCACTTCCCATAATGATCCAATCAGAACCGGAGGGCGAGTTAATCCACCCACCTGCAGAGTCCTGGGCCTCCTCAGCCTGTGGTATAAGCTGCTGGGTTCCCACCAGCTCCTGAGCTTTCACCCATTTCCAGATCAGTGCTCCCCTTCCCTCAAAGTCTCCCCGTTTGCCCCCTGAAATGTGTTTTGCTGGAGAGAAATTTGCCCACATCCCTCACCCCTGCACAGACCCTCCCTTTGTTTTCTTGCCCTGACTGGAGCCGGGCCCCCCTGTGAGGATGTCTCTTCCCCCATTCCTCGTATCTCGGGGCTGGGCGGGCATTGGTTACTGGCTGACCCCTCATGGCTTCAGCGTTCTGGAAGCGAGCCCTCCCTCATGTGCCAGCTCTGCATCTCAAGGCCATTTCCCCTACCTGGAGTTCATAGCCGTTCCTCCTCCTACCTGGGGTTCATGGAGGACTTTGGCTCTTCCTGTTTCCCCCCACCTCCTCCACCCCTGACTCCTGCTGTCACCCTGGGCAACCACTGTGTCTACCAGAAGGCCCACCTGAGCACCAACATCTGCTCCATTCCTCAACTACAAGTCTTTACCTCCATCCTACCACCCACCCCTTCAGTCACATCTTACTTTGTCACCATGCAATACTGCTTGCCTCCATATTCTTCATCTCCAGAATCTTCTCTGACCGCATCCCTGTCTCCCTCCATCAGTCTGGACCCCAAGGCCAACCACTCTCCCATCCACGCCCCCAGTGTCCCCTCTTTGCACCTGCTGTGCCCACACGGTATCCCCCATCCCCAAACAGACAAGGTTTCCTCTGCAGGCTGCAGCTCTAGCCAAGGTTGCCTCCACCTACAGTTATGCATGAGTGAGATGTAGCTAAGGAGGGCAGATTTACCCAGCGGAACCAGAGAGAAGCTTCAACTTGGAGACTCAGGGAAGGAGGGTGGAGGTTGGGAGTGACATGTGGGAACTGGATTTAACTAGAAGTTGGTTCATAGAACATTTGACCCTTCCTCCCTACGCCTGATGTAGAGGGGCAGACAGCAGTAGCCAATCCCAAGGCCAACGATCAGAAGATTCTTCTCCAAAGACACTTAAGAACCCCAGAGCAAAGACCTCTGCAAGCTGGCATTTAAGGGTTCCCATATGGTTACCTAAAAACAGAGCTCATCAGTTGACAAGCTCTACCCACCAACATGGGGCCTCAATCACCTTTTCATGGCCTCATTTTTAAGTGTGTGTAACCTATCAAGGATCACCAGACATTTAAGAAAATCTGCAACTTGGGAAAGATCAAGATAAACAAAAATGATCTCAAAGGATACAGAGATAATACAGGGAACTGAAAAACACTTTCTAAAAAAGTCTATTTGTTTTCCTCACATACTAATTTCCCCGTAAGAAAGGGACAGGGATCAAGAACCCTTGGAGATTAAAAATGATTGCTGAGGGACTTCCCTGGTGGCGCAGTGGTTAAGAATCCGCCTGCCAATGCAGGGGACACGGGTTCGAGCCCTGGTCGGGGAAGATCCCACATGCCGCAGAGCACCTAAGCCCGCACGCCACAACTACTGAGCCCGCACACCACAACTACTGAGCCCGCGCTCTAGAGCCCACGAGCCACAACTACTGAGCCTGCGTACCACAACTACTGAAGCCCATGTGCCTAGACCCCATGCTCTGCAACAAGAGAAGCCACCGCAATGAGAAGCCCTCGCACTGCAACGAAGAGTAGCCCCCGCTCGCCGCAACTAGAGAAAGCCCGCACGCAGCAACAAAGACCCAACGCAGCCAAAAATAAATAAATAAATAAATAGATAAAAAATCTTATTAAAAAAAAAAAGATGGCTGAGGGATTTCCCTGGCGGTCCAGTGGTTAGGACTCGGTGCTTTCACTGCTGTGGCCCTGGGTTCAATCCCTGGTCAGGGAACGAAGATCCCGCAATCTGCGGGGCCATTAAAAAAAAAAAAAAAAAAAGGATTGTTGAAACTAACAAAAGTGTCACAGAAAACTTGGAAAATAAGGTAAGGAAAATTTCCAAGAGGAACAAAAATCAACAAATGGAAAACGGCACTGGGCTTTGTCAATCTGGTTACAGCAAATCCAACATAAGAGGGCTTCGTTTTCAACCAACACTTTCTCCACTCTCTGCCTGCCCTCCCAGCCCCCGTGACAGCCACCAGCCACCTGGAGTGACAAACCACAGCTCACAGGCTGCAAGGGGAAGAGCAGCTTTGCTAAGCAACAGCTGTGGTTTTATTGTGTTTTTCAGCATTGCGGTTTTATTGTGTTTTTCCTGTTTCTTCCCTCTGCAGCACGAGAGAAAGAAGGTGGGCTTCTGAGCCTCCCAGAATGGAGGTCAGACCTCAACTCCACACTTCGGGGGGCCGAGTGTAAGTTACCCACCTTCTGACCCTTTGTCCCCCCTTCGCTCCCCCTAAAATTGTTCTGGGTGTTGAGGAGAAGGCATCTCCTCTCCATCTTCACCCTCCACCCCCTCCCTTCCAACCTGGCCATCCCAGCCCCTGGGAAAAGACCACCACAAACCCTGCAGCTTGTGCCAAGGGAGGGCAGTGGGGGATGTGCTATTCCCTGCCCCACGCACCTTCCCTAGTTGCGTTCAGCCTACATCGCATCAGGTGTCGCCCCAGCACGGTAACCATCCAGGTAAGCCATTCCAGGTAACCATCAAGGCCAAACACGGTAGTTGTTGGTGGGGAAAGTCAGAGCAGCAGGTAGAGAATCCCTCTTCTCCGCGCCCTTGCGTCGTCTGAGAGCACCAGCTTCCGATCCTGCTAAAGGCAGACAGTCCAGCATGGGCCTCACATTTCCCGGGCGTATGTAGTGGCCTTTTCCCTGGACCTGTACCTACTGTCTGAGTCAGGAGGGCTCAGCTCAGCCGCGGTGATGAACCCAGACATTTCCATGGCCGAGCGCGAGGGTTTCTTGTTTCGCTGATGAGAAGTCTGTTCTGAGTCAGGTGACTCTGTGATTCACATGGCTTCCGTTTTGTGCCTCCACGATGGCCCATCACTGAGTCGAACGGACAGCACAGGAGTGTCGTGCCGGCTCTTAAATGGACCAGTGGCCGGAATTAGTCACATGCTCTAACCTAACTTCAAGGGAGGCTGGGACTGCTGTCTTCCTGGGTATCCGGAAAGAGGAAAATAAGATCTGATGAAAATATAGCATTATTTCTGCCACTCCAAACACCCCTCCTTCTTTTCTTTGCTTCTTTAATTAAAAGCAAAAATTGGAGATAAGGGTATATCCCCTCTAGGAGAATATCCCGTTAGCATGTGAAAGGCCTCTGAATGGTATTACAGTGAATAGGGAATCTTTATTTAATTCAGCATTTCCTGAACTTATTTGGTCATTGAGCCCTTTTTTTCTAAGTTTAATCTCCCTTGGAACTAGTCTTCTTAAGTTACAAACTTAGGGAAATTGTCCTCAACGCGTCAGCTGTGGCCCTTGGGTCTCTCACCTGGTACCAGCCACCTCTCAGTGCACCTCGTCTGGAGCAGGGGACGCCCCTGGAGAATCCTGGAGCATGGCCACCCCACCCCACCCCATCGTGAACAGTTCTTGCTGGGCGCCGCCCCTCCCCACTTCCTGTGATTCACATCCACTGGGCAGCCCTTTTCCAGGAACTCATAACAGGGAGGGGTGGGCCTCAGGCACAAATGCTTATTTGGAAGGGACCCGAGTTCAACCTCTGACCCAAAGAAGAATTCCCCTCGTCTGTTCAGGGTGAGGCCCTTCCCCTCTCTTGGATTCCTCCACTCGCTCACTTGCAATCCTCCTTTGGCCCTGCTGGGCGGCTCTAGCTGTTAGGCAGCCCTCCCTCCTGGAGCCGGGATCTGCTGTCGGGGACCCTCCTCCCCCTCTTCCAGCTCAGACCCTCTGGAGCAAGACGGCAAAGCCTGCTTCTCATCACACAACAGACATCCGAGCGCCCACCAGCTGCCCCCACGTCTCTCTAGGCCAAACTCCTGTGTCTTCAAATGTCTGTGACGGGGACTTCCCTGTCGGTCCAGAGGTTAAGACTTCGCCTTCCAATGCAGGGGGTGCGGGTTCGATCTCTGGTAGGGGAACTAAGATCCCACGTGCCTTGGGGCCAAAAAACGAAAACATTAAAAAAAAAAACAAAAAAAAAAACCCAGAAGCAATACTCTAACAAATTCAATAAAGACTTTAAAAATGGTCCACATCAAAAAAAAATCTTTAAAAAAAAAAAAAATGTCCCCAACAGTTTCCAGGCCCCTCACGGCCCTGCCCTCCACCTCCAGCCCCATCATCAATGTCAAGGTCTGATGGATTTCCCATCACCTTTGTTTGGGCTCAGCATTCCGGTTTCCCGATATCTTCTGGACCCCTAATTGGGTCATGTATCGTCTTGGTGATTAGTTACTCTTTCTAGCTTTGCGTTGCCTGCTAGCAAACTTGCTGAGCGTATTTCTGTGGCTTAATCCAAATCACTGAGGCAGGCTGGGCAGGGGAAGTTAGATTTGGAGAGGCTCAGGGAGGAGGGGGCAGGGAAGGGTACTTATTGGGCTCACCTGCCAGCCCTCTCAGAGGCCAAGTTTATTTACACAGTTGTTCTCTTGCCTGCCCTGCCCCTCCTGTTTCAGGAAACTTTCCCTGGGAACCCCAGGGGCTGCCATGGTCTCACCAGCCCTGCTCCTCTGCCCACAGTTCATTGGCCCAGACACGGGCTCATGACCTGATTTTTGGCCTTGGCAAAGGGTCTAGGCAGTCTCTCACCAAAGTGAAGGATGTTAAATGTTCTTTGTTTTGATGATATTAAGCCGCATGAGCCGATTGTAAATTTTGGAGACTAATCCCTTGTCGGTCGCATCATTTGTGAATATTTTCTCCCATTCTGTGGGTTGTCTTTTCGTTTTGTTTATGGTTTCCCTTGCTGTGCAAAAGCTTTTCGGTTTCATTAGGTCCCATTTGTTTATTTTTGTTTTTATTTCCATTACTCTGGGAGATGGACTGAAAAAGATACTGCTGCGATTTATGTCAGAGAGTGTTCTGCCTATGTTTTCCTCTATGAGTTTTACAGTATCTAGCCTTACATTTAGGTCTTTAATCCATTTTGAGCTTGCTTTTGTGTATGGTGTTAAAGAATGTTCTAATTTCATTTAAATGTTCTTGATCTTGGGGAAATACTGGTTTGCAGGGAGAGAGGAATGAGGCCCACCAGCCACTGGGGCACAGACGCCCCAGTGCAGTGCCCAGCCCCGCGGGAAGGGCAAGCAGGCTGGGCTGTGATGTTGGCTGTTACGGTCTCGTGAAGCTAAGGCATGGGTCTAGCACACATCGTGAGAGAGATGGGACAAACATAGAAAGATAGTACAAATAGGTGCATTCACTGATGGAATACAGTTGGGTATATCTGCACATATATTTAATAACAAAAACACTCAGAAAAAAAAATCCTCTTCCCAGCCCTGCACTGACTCAGCATGAAAGCGACACACCCTACCTCAGTGCCCTGAGACTGTGGCCCTGGCCTGACCACCTGCTGGCCTCCCTCCTGAGGGCCCGCACCTCTCCCTGTTCTCAGGGGCAGCTGAGGGTGCTACTAGCCAGTCCAGGACACGATCCCAGCCCTGGCTTAATAGCTCTGCGGGGAACCCAAGAGCTGTCTCTGCTGCCATCAAGCAACAGGAAGCAGCCAGCAGGTGCCAACAGGGTCCTGAAGCCCCGCGTACGCCCTTGGATTTGGCTGCATCCAAGGACCAGCGCTTCGGACAGAGGGTGTGTCCATGGCTCTCAGGTGCACTCCTGGTGCCCACTGGGCGGGGGTGGGGGTGGGGGTGGGGGGATGGGATGCTGGTTGGCAGAGCACAGGGAGCCAGCCTCCACGCAGAGCCCCTGCTACGCCGTCCTGCGGCCGGTGGGCCCTCGGGGTCCTCCTGTGAGCAGCCCCTTCCTGGTGGTGCAAGAGAAAGCAGAGCCTCCTCTGATTTCACCAGAGCGGATGGGGTAAGAGAAGGTGAAAGCATGTTGGCAGGACCCTAAAATCCAACAGACTGGCTGCTGAGCTCATTCCTTGGCGTCTGGGCGGATGTCTTATGTGCTTCCGACACGCACAGGTCGTGGCTTTCCCGTAGCTGTGTTGGCTGAGTTACCTCCCTGGTGTTTTTCCTCTTGCGGATTTCCTGGTCCTATAACCTATTTACACCTGCCCCAAACCCTGCCTCATCAGGAGGCATGTCTGTCCCAACATGGCCACCTTCCTGGAATTCAGCACAAATCAATACTTCGGGGGACTTCCTACAGTGTTTCAAGGAAGCTTTGCCCACAGAAACGAAGGAGGACTCTCCAGCCCCCGGACCCTGCCATGAACACCAGCAAGTAAACAAATACACCCCTCCCATCCATCCTCCCACCCGCTAAGCCCATTGCTCCTGCTTCACCAGCCAGACTCCTACCCAGGAAGACAGCCAAGAACGACCCCCTGGTCTGAGAGTGGTGGTCAAGTCTTTAAGAAGATGGAGCTGGCTTCCAAATCTAAAACTACTTTTATTTGAGGTTGGCTCAACATAAGGTGCCATTATCAATCAGCAGAATTATAAAACTGTACAGGAGGTACAAAAATAGGCCGTTTAACTTAGATACCCTCACATCATCAAGCTTTAAAAATACACATAAAAATTGTACAATCTGGCAGTTTATAAAATATTAAGCTAAAAAGAGGATTTTAGGTTCCACAGAGGATTGTATCACACAATTAACGCAGACCCATCAAACAATTAACTGTCCACAGAGAAGACACAATGGCACAGAATTCAAAAAAAAAAAAAAAAATCACTTAAAAATTAACATTTTTACCCCAACCAAATTATTTATCCTTTAATGACAAAACTACTATAAGGCGTCCATCCTGTGGAAGGATACAGTATAACTTTTCCTTTTCCAGTTTTAAAATGGTCAGGGGTGTTGTCCAAAGCAAATCTGATGTGCTTTAAGCAAGTGCAATTGTCACTGGATACACTTCAGAGTAAAAATTAAATAAATATAAATAGGTTAAATAAATAGGCCATTGCAAAAAAGAACACTACATAAGGTTTGCATCTGCGAATGCTGCAGAGTTGACTGGTAATGCTTTCTAGGTAAAGCGGGGACTCCCCCGTCACAGCTTCTGGGACACTGAAAAGGAATACTGTACCCGCCAGACACTCAAGAGCACAGGGTGAGGCGAGTGGGGTGGGGACTTTGGCTGGAAGTGTTGGTTAAGGCTGCTCTAGGGGGGAGGCTCGTCGCAGATGCTGTCTTTGTGGTTTTCCAATGAATACAGAGAGGATTTAAGTGCCGATAAAAAAAATCGGGACCTGTTACTCGTGGAAATCACTGTTTCATAAAGGAAAACCAAGTACAGGAAGAGAAGACACTTTGGTTTAAAGGATAACGGGTCCAACACTGGAAGGCGGAATTCTGGCTCATCTGTACAGGACACCTGGCAACTTTCTTCCTGGCAAGGCCAACGCGCCAGACCACAGTCGACTGAAACAACTACTCCAGGATGGTGAAGGGTGGCCAAGGAAAAGGAACACTGGAAAATACGAGGAAGAGGGGTTTCAGAAGCTAAGTGAGCAGAGAGAAAGCTAAAGAGAATTTAAAGAGGCTCCTTACGGGTGTGCTGTGCTCTGTCTTCCCGCACAGAAGGCTGTGAAAACGGAACCAGCCCACCTTCCTGGAGGACTTCAAGGCTGAGGATCCGATGAACAGAGATGCACAGTGAGAACAGCCCTGGGAAATCCAAGCCTGGCCACAGTCCAACTTCAGAGAAGAAAGTGGCCAAGAGGACAAAGCCCTGCAACCCAAAGGCCCCCCACACCTTTGAGGTCAGATCAACCACCAGTTCATCTCTTTCACTGCGGTGATAAATGAATCGCGTTCACACAAAACCTCCCCCAAAGGATCAGGGCGAGCTCTGATAAGGACCTTTCTTCTCCAGTTGGTGGGAAGGAAACACTTTGCTGGACCCGCTAACCTGTGGCTCTTCCACTGAAATACATGTAATGGGTCGGAATAATGTCTCCCTGGGAAGAGCCTATGACGGCTCTTGCACTGAGTGAGGGGGAGATGGGAGGGGACCTTTGCATCTGGGATTTTATACATCAGCCACCAGGTGGTTTAGCGACTTATCATGTAACACCAATGATTCCCAAGAGTGCAGACGCTCTGGTGCCCAGTGACAGGTGGAGCTCTCTAAAAATTGAAGTTAAAAGGACTCAGTAAGCAACATGAGAATTCTGGCAGGTGTGCCAAAGACAGATTCAATACCAGGGTCAACACAAGATTTAAATAGATTATGGTGTCCTTGGGATCCCTAACAGACGCGAATAAATTCTGTCTTAAAGATGAAGATGGTGTACTTGTAAAAAGTCAAACAGCCTTCCAAGAATCGTACTAAAGATCAAACAGCTCAGCAGTGACAGGACACGTGGCAGGCTGCAGAACCCTCTTTTCGAGAAAGAAAGACACCTTCCCGCTGCGCTGAGCACAACAGGAAACCAGAATTCTAGAGACCAGGATGGGATAAACCAGATGGTGCCCACAAGAGACCTTTTCAAGCCACTTGGAGGACTGACGGGTGACTGGGTTCCCAAAGGTGACGGAGAGAAGGTGGACAGAAGGCAATCTGACCCTGGATCTGATGGGTGAAAACCCCAAATGCACACCCTTCCCCACGCCCGCATCTTCTTCGCAGCACTGATATCTACTCACTGCCGTCTCTCTATCACTGGCTCGTATGAAAGCCAAGGTTTTGCCTATTTTGTTCACCTGTGTCCCTAGCATGCGATATCCTGTCCAGCTCATATAGTAAGTGCTCAAATAAAATACATTGAATAAATGAGTTTGAGAAAGTTGGGTGGTTAAAAACTAGTATTGCAAGCAGAAGAGGAATTTTTTAAAAAGCTGTCCTGGAGGCAAGCTGGGCCAAAACAGAGAGATGACATAAACCCTGCGCTGCTGAGAATGACCTGGCTACTCCCCAGAGAGAACATTCAGCAGCGACCACGAGGCAAGGCAGCTGCCCCGCCCACCACTGCCCCCAACACAGGAAGCTGACGGTCCTTTAAATCGCTCGTGGCACCTTCTCCACCTCGTACTGTCTCACCATCAGGCCCGGCGGCAAAGCGACCTGCAGAGCCGCCACAGAACAGCGCGGGAGGGGGCTGGCCCAGGAGCATCAGGGGGGGGAGAAGAAAACCGTCCGGCTGTGAAAAACGGGCAGCGTGGTACAAGACACCACGATGCTGACCAAGGATGCCGGGGCTCCCAGGTCTAAATGAGGTAACTGATGAGGTTTAAAGATGTAGGATAATATTAAAGGAGAAAAGGAAAAAAAGTGACGTTAGGCATTAGGAAAGGAAGGGAACTGAACTCTCTGAAGGCAGAATGAGTGCTTTTGATGAGTGGCCCTCATTCAAATCCACCACCAGAAAACGTCTTACAAGGAGAGGAAACAGCGATTTCTCTGTCAGTTAGTAAAACTAGACAGTAACATTCTTCCTCCTGAGTGGAGTCTCTGGGTTCACTAGGACCGAACTGCAATGATCCACTCCCCTGGCTGGAGAAAGTACACGTAAAACGCTTCCTTACATGGTACCCTGATTGCATTTAACCTCTAAGGCTCTCGGTAGAGAAAAGACAGAGGAATTTTTGACTAAAACTAAAGTTAAAAATTATATTAATTTTAGGGGGAAAAAACCCCACGGTATTGACATAATTTAGAGAATATTATTTTCATACATGTATACAGTGTTGCTATAACGTTTTACTCGTCAGCATTAGAGAATGTTCTACATATGAACACTGTTTCTGGAGGGGATGGGACTTTGCGTACCTTACAAAATAGAAGATGTATTCTATATCTTGCATTACTTCCTCACAAGCTTCAAGTTAAGTTTAGCTCACGCTAACGTAGCATTCTACAGTATGATCAAAATATAAAGTTATTAAAATCTGCCAAGAGAAACATAAAAGCCTGCCCACAAAGTGTGTGGTGACCCTGGCCTTGGCCCTCTAACCCCTGGCCCGTCCTTCCGGCCCCAGGGACAGAGCAGCCTCATTGCCTACCTGCTGGCCAGGGCTCTCCCCGGGGGGCCGTGAGTGTCCCACCTGGCCTGCTCCCCTCTGGTCCCAAAGGCCTGTCCCTGCCTGGGTCGGAGCTGCTTTCCTTCAAGGCCAGGGGACTTATCACCTCTTGCCCACAAATGCTCCTAAACATCTCCAAGCGCCCCAGGGCACGACTCCACCAAAGGCCACCATTCGGGCCACCCGTGCCCTGGGCCACAGCTGTCTGAGAACGCAGCAGCCTCTTTGTTTCTGAGAGACCCGCAGACACAGACTCACCTTCCAGAGTTCCAGGCTGGCCTCTCCCCACACCGCGTCCCCACCCTCAAGGCTCTCGCCACCCCCGAGGAAACACTGGTTACAGTGACCTGGGAACCTGTGGGCGCGTCTGTGATCAGTGAGGCATCTCCGATCCCTGGGGGTGACGCCCTCTGAAGGTCCTCCTCCTCCTGGGCACCCTCTCCTCCGGAGCCCTGCTTCTAGCAGAGGCTGCACTTAGTGCACCTCGGCCCGGCTGGTCCAAGAGAGAGATGCTCCCGGGCCCAGCACGTAGGCACCACTGAGGGTTCCCTCAGCTCTCTTCCTTAAAGGCCCACAGACTGGCATCTCACAGGAAGTTTTAAAAGAAACGCGAGTGTGAAGCGAGTTCATCCAGGAGAAGGCAGAGGGTGTTCCTCTCTGCCTCTGGGAATGGCCCTCCTTCGCAGCCGTCCCCCGATGGTCAAGCTTTCACGGCCAATGTCTTCCCAGCTCCCTCGTGGGTCGGGAGGGGGGCGGGGTCACGTCTCCCACTTCCCGGGGTCAGCATCCTCCCCTGCTGGCTGCAGAGCAGGCAGCTCGAGGCACTTGGCTTTGGAGCCTGGTCTCCCTGCTCGGCAGGAGACGCCAGGCTGTGGCTTGTAGAGATCCGGCCCTCGGTCCCAGCGGGGCCACCGGCACGGAGGCCGCCTGGCTCAGGGGGCGTCTGGAGTCACTGGGGGCCGGGGCTCGGGGGGCTCGTGGTAGTAGGGCTGGAAGGGCCTCTCGTGGCGGCACAGCTCCATGGCCCGGTAGGTGTGGGAGAGGAGGTGGGGGAAGCGCGAGGTGAAGTAGCGCACGAAGCCGTCGGGGAGGGGGCCCAGCGTCTCCCGCACCTCCTCGGGCAGTTCCCGGTAGTGGTGCTTCTGTAGACGGGACCGGGGGGGACACAGACCCACGGTCAGCAGAGAGGAGCCCGCGGGACCCGGGCAAGACCCTCGCTCAAGGAAGACCGACCGTTAGGCGGGGTAAAGGAACCACCCTCCCGCTCCTGGTGCCGCTTCCCCGCCCTCGGGGGAGGCCTCGGAGCCCAGCGAGGCCGGCGCGGGGAGGACGGGGCCAGCCCCGGGTGGGAAGGGCCCCGTCAGAAGGAGTTTATCGGTGCAGATCCAGGCACCAAACAAGTCAGCAAAGGATGTAGCACCCGGGAGCCCGCTTCTAGCAGAGGCTGCACTGTGACCTGTGTCCCCGCCTCATCCTCCCTGGAGAGAAAGTTCACGCAGGGGAAGAAGCAGCCTCTAGTGTTTCCTGTGTAGCCAAGGCCTCCCAGCCTCTGTGAGGTCCTCATCCAGGGGGGCTGGAGGACCCCCAGAGAAGGGATATGAGCAGGGGGGGCTGCGCCGCGGCCCCGCCCGGCCCCCCGTGTGCTCATAGCCCTCACCTTATTTCTCATGGCCCGGAGGAGATCTCGGACAGAGCCGCCTTTATAGGTTCTGAATTTACGCAGATCTAGGCAAAAAACAAGGAAGGCAATGTAACAGACAAACAGATTTCGAAAGAAAACAATTCCTGGGGCTACTGGGGATCAAGCAATCAGACCAAATCATGACCTAACTCCATTCTTGTCGCTGACAGGAGCGTTTCCCCAGACTGAACCCCAGGGCGGCAGTGTTAGTCTGAATTCCACCTCCCTTTCTCACCTGCGATCAGAAATGACCGCCGAGAGCATGACACCTGTCACTAACCTGTCACTCTGAGAGACAACTGGGACACACGTCAGAGCAACGGTACGACCTGTATCCAAACCACGGGAAGCCTCAATCCCAGAAGCGGTGTTTGGAGCCCCAAACGGCCTGGAGTTGCCGTTTCCAAGTCCGCTTCTCAGAAACAGCTGCTGCTTCTGAACCACTTCCACCAACACTGACCCCAGGGGCGCCGCGAGGTCACCTGTCTGCAGGGGGACTGTGATATTCTCCCTCCAGTCCATCTTCACCACAGCCCGCCCGCCGCGCTCCAGCTGCTTCACGATCGGGCCGTCTAGGGACTCCTTCTCTATCCGGTCACTCACGTCCTGGGAGGGAGACAGGGCAACAGGGAAAAGTCAGTGCGCAGAGGCTCTGAGAGCCAGAGGACGGACACTCTGAGTGCCGGGACGGCCACCCCTGCCGAGCCCCAGCCCAGAGCCGGGCAGCAAGCGTCCTGCCTTCTCCTCTGTCCATCACCTCTTCCCCGGGAGCAGCCCCGTCTGCCACTCGCTGAGGAGAGGCCCACACGGACTATCTCCACCTCAGACCCGCGGTGCCTCGCCCGTGTTTCACACATACATGCCACACAGGGCTACGTGTGCAATCCGAATTCATCAATGAACCAAAAAAAAAAAAGGTCCATTTTGATTCGCATCCTGTGACTTTTGTGTACCCACTGGAACAGGACATGCTCAGAGCCATGACTGATGCAGGGTTGTCACTCCTCATTCAAACAATTAGGAAAGACAGATGACGCCAAGACTTCTTTCAGAGGAGAAAAGCTGGTGACAAGAGTGTGGGCTCTGGAGGCCCCGGCCCTGGATCTAAATCCTGCGCGGGGTCCGAGGTATGCACCTGAGCACGGGCCTCTCTGAGCCCCCGCCAGTGAGACAGACAGGTCCACCAAGCAGCCTCATGGGGCCCATAGTCTTTTCTTTCTTTGACGAAGATGAAGTCAGTCAGTCAGAAGATGACCGTCTAGCTTGCAGTTGCGGGAAGAAAGCCTTGTGGGGGGGATTGACGGTCAACTCGGGTACACGGGGGGGCACACGGTGCTGAGCTGCAAAGTCGGTAGAGCTAGTGACGCGGACGGAAGCCGGGGGTGTTCGCAAGACACGTGGCTTGGAGATGCTGAGAGTTTACATCCTAACCCTGGGGGGGTGAAGGTCCCTTTGTGTGAGCTTCATTCCTGCTCTACATCTTGTCATCATCAAAGTGACCTGGCTAGGGACTTCCCTGGTGGTCCAGTGGCTAAGGCTCTGTGCTCCCAATGCAGGAGGCCCGGCTTCGATCCCTGGTCGGGGAACTAGATCCCACATGCATGCCGCAACTAAGAGTTCACATGCCGCAACTAAAGAACCCACATGCTGAGACTAGGGAACCCGCGTGCCACAACTAAGACCTGGCGCAGCCAAATAAATAAATAAATAAATAAAAAGGACATTAATCAAAAAATGTTAATAATGTTTAAAAAAAAACACACACAACAAAGTGACCTGGCTAGTCTGAAGGTCCCTGGAAGACACCTGACCTCAGACGTAATGTTATCGCACACTTAGAGTACAGTATAGTGTAAACATGAACTCTTATATGTACCGGGAACCCAAAAAGTTCATGTGACTCACTTTATTGCGATATTTGCTTTATCAGGGTGGTCTGGAGCCAAACCCGGTCTGCCCGTATGAAGAAAATATATTAAAATGTCAACTGTGGTTATCTCTCGGTTATGGAATTATGGGGTCATTTGTTTTATTCTTTGGCCTTTGCTGTAGTTTCTGGGAAAAAAACTGGAAAGGTTACATGAAGATTTTTGATAAAGAAAACAAATGTCTCCACCTGGAAGAACTGGAGCTGCTTTTCTAGGCTCCAGAAGAACGGGTGTTTCAGCACGTGCTTCGCTGACGGGCGCTTCTGAGGATCCATCGCAATCATCTTCTCTATTAACTCCCGGGCAATAACGTCTTCTACAAAGGAGGAAAATAAACATGCGACTCATTATTACCAGCCTAAAGCCACAAGCAAATACCCAAAACCCTGACAGTCTGCATGCCCTGTGACTCAAGGTTCTACGGACAGGAACTCAATCCAATAACATAAGCGCTTGCATGAGACTTCAGCTAAGGAGAGCCCTCCCCGCGCGGTGAGTGAAAAAGAGTGATTGGAAATACTCGATATCAGAGGCTCGGGTGACACCATTGTGCCTCCACGCGCTGGACTGTGGGCCACCAGGATGACGTGCTGGCTGAACGCGGACGGACGCAGAGAGAGTCAAGATGAAGTTCAAAAACGAGCATGCTGCAAGATACTATGCACTATTTAACCCCATTTTTATAAAAATATGCATACACGTCTAGATGGATGATCAGAATAATATATACAAAGGTATGAGCAGCCGTCATTCATCACTGTATAATGGGATTCTGGGCCTGTATGCTCATCTGTTTTGTCTCCAGGGAATAAGGAAAATTAATCCATGAGCAAAACAGTAAGACAGTTTAAATTTTTTCAAAAGGCAACAGTGGGGTGTCACGGGCCAATTATAATGTGGGAAACCCTGAAGTCAGGCAGAAAGACTTGTCACCTGCGTGCCTGGAGAGCGAGGACCCGGCCCATCTGTCCTCAGCCCAGGCCGCACACGCTGACCACTGGCCCACACGTGAGAGCCCAGTGTATGCAGCATGGCCTTTCCGTCTCCCCAGACGTCAGGGCAGGAAGGGACCTCAGATTATTTAACCCTCACGAGCCACAAGCTGGAAAACAGAGGTCCCCCAAGGGGGGCCTTACCCAGCTCACACAGGTCATCGTGTGACCTGAAGGAACCTGGGCGCTGCTTGGCTTCAGAAGGTGGCGCTTCGAGGACACCCTACCCAGCCCTCCACCGGCTCTGGACCCAGTCGTCAGTTCACTGAGGCCCACAGGGCGAGCAGCTGGAAAGAAGGGCCTCTGGGGAGTCAGAGCCGGTTCCACCGCCGCCCGCCCGCAGGGGCCGCTCCCGAGGCCCCCCAGCCCTGCGGCCCGCTCACCGTGCTTCTCAGGGTGCAGGCAGTCCAGGCTGCAGGCGCCCAGGAGGATGTTGGCCTGCCGCTGCAGGGACTTGCCAAAAGGGTGGCTGCCCTCAGAGATCACGTAGTAAAAGACGCAGCCCGCAGAGAAGATGTCCACCGTGCAGGTCTGGAAAGAAACGCGGGCCATCACAGGCCTTCAGGGGAGAATTCTCATCCTAACTCAGCAGCAGAGGAAGGGGGTGCTGCTGCTGATTCTTCCACCTAGAAGGTGCCTTGGGAGAACCGGCTGACGGTTCTGATGGCCTCAGAGCAGAGCTGGGCGCCCTGCAGGTGCCACACGAGCGCTGGAGGTCCCAGTGGGGAACTGCGCTCTGGAGCCAGTGCCTGGGATGCCCGCTGGCTCTGCCACTGGCCCTGGGAAGCCCCCTGGTCACCCTGCGCCTCAGCATCCGTGACCATGAAATGAGGATGACCCCGTGGGGCTGTTGTGAAGATTAGATGCACACATTAAGCGTGAAAACGGTGGCTCAAACCAGTGTTCGGCCCACAGGACGCTCCCTCCTTGCTGCTAGCTATTCTTCACCCAGCCGGCACGGAACTCCTCGTGGGCAGGGATTTCTGTGCGTTCGCTTCCCTGTTGTACCCCCAGGGACTTGCAAGGCGCCCACATATGACAGGTCTTAACACTGGGTTAATAAACGAAATAAAAATAGTTTTTGGTAGGAATACCCTGGTGGTCCAGTGGTTAGGACTCCACACTTTCACTGCCGAGGGCGCGGGTTTGATCCCTGGTCAGGGAACTAAGATCCCGCAAGCCCCGTGGCATGGCCAAAAAAAAAAAAAAAAAAAAAGAGTTTTTGGTTCCCAGAAAAAGATTATTTAACAAGTTTCCAGTGAGCTCACTTTGATGTTATCTAATAACACGTCTCACTTATCCCGTGAAACCACTGCATTCCTACAGATGAAATGTGCGTGTAGGATGTCTAGCTTGTCTGCATGGGGTGTAACACAGCGGTGGTTCCCGAGCACGGCTTGGGTCCCTCACGTCGGGCCCCGCCACTCGGATTCTCCACCAGACAGCGTGAGGCTCCGGCGAGAGAAAGCCAGGAGCTCGTCACCTTCCACGCTGGAGAAAACCCACCCTTCACAAGAGCCCTGTGAGGTGAGCAGAGCAAATGTCACCATCCCCAGATGAAGACACGGACAGAAAGGCTCAATGACAAGCCCAGGGTCACTGCTGGATAGCGACAAACCAGGACAAGATGCAGGTCTTATTCCCGAGCCCAGTCATCTTTGTTCTACTTCACCAGAATGTTCCTTAGGTGGGTGACGGATTCAGGACAGGAGGAACAAGTCCACCACCACTGACGCGCTCACCTGGTGGCCACTTCTCACCTACTGACTGCGTCGTTAATGCTCCGCATTTTCCGTTTTCCGCAGCCCATGCTGCCTGATTCCCCATCACCCTCACCGCTCATGCTGCCCCCTGGGGGCTTGCGTCCCACGTGCTGGGCCCCTCTGCCCCCACCTCTATGGGCTCATCTCTAGGCTCAGTTATGTTCTTTCCCAAACTCATCTCTGCCACTTGTCCTTGCAGTTTAAATACTCTGTAAGCTGATAAAATACACGGGCCGCCAAGTTTGAGGTAAGCTGAGTCTTTGGAAAGACTCAATGCGAGGGAG
Source organism: Balaenoptera ricei (assembly GCF_028023285.1). Taxonomy (NCBI): domain Eukaryota; kingdom Metazoa; phylum Chordata; class Mammalia; order Artiodactyla; family Balaenopteridae; genus Balaenoptera; species Balaenoptera ricei. The sequence goes on along the minus strand of NC_082658.1, from coordinate 14,877,043 downwards.
TTGCTACAAAAACTGCTGTGGAATTAGATGTGGGAGACTCAACTGTAAGCGACGGGACACAAATAGCTGAAAGCTAGGATTCTGCTTTCAAATCGCTTAGGAGGTGTCTGAAATGTCTGAGTCTCGATCTAGAAGTCACAGAAGGCATGTGAGTGTGCTTCATGCAAGACAGGAAACGAACAACTCCATTCAGTTGGACCCAAGTCAAAAAAAGATCTTGTCTTACATCAAAGACTTCCTTAAAGAGTCACATTACTTACTTAAAGTTAAAATAAGATGTTTAAGGTGTATATGTATTTCCTTATGATTAACTGACCAGCTGCGGTCCCCAGTGAGTAGGATAAGAGGCTCCACTGAATCTAATCTATTTTAGGATGGCTGATCCCATCCAGGTCTGATCGGGGAGCGCCAGATAATCCTCCAGTGTCTTGCTGGGCTAGAAAGCAAGGTGCTCAAACACGACTGGGTTCTCAGCAAAAGGATGCAGAAGCCAGCGTGAAGGGGCTCCTGTTGGCCAAACTGGAACAATTTGAGTATCAAAAGGAATAGGAACAAAACCAAAAACAAACAAAAATAAATAAGGACTATAATGGATTATACTGCTCTTTTTTTTAAATCCATGAGTCCAGAGAGAGAGGGAAAAGGAATATAAATAAAGTTCTTCCTTACAGAAAAATGTCAGCTAATAAATGTAGAATTTCTACTGAATGAAGTGATTCAGGCAAGGATTGCCAATGGATGCTGAACCATCAGGTGAGTGACTGTTGATAATGGGATATTCACACTCTGCCAGAGTAGCGCCCCCACACAGTCCTAACAAAGGGGAGATGCCAGTGTCACCACCTGCACCAGCTGCTTCAACTCGGCATCACCATTAGGGATGCAGTGATGGTACAACCCGACTGGGACTGTTCTTACCACAAACAGTTAACTTGAATCTAGTCAAGCCCTTAGACCTATGTCAAGTTCACAGGAATACAAGGAACAGACAAGTTAAATACCACCAAGAGGAAATGAGTGAGTGAATCCCGAGTGAGGCATTCTACAGAGAAGTGCCCCGACTCTGCAAAGAGCCACCGTCGTGGGACAAGAAAGCTGGGAGAACTGTGTTGATGAAAGGAGACAGAATCAAGTGCAATGTAACAAACACACCTAATTGGGTCCTGGTTTACAGAAACCAGCTCTATAAGAGACATTTGGTGAACAACTGGGGAAACTTGAATATGGATTGAATACTAGGTATCAGTGGAAACAGTATTAATGGCTGAGGTGTGAGCACAGGGAGGTGGTTAGGAGGTAGAATGGACCTGTCCTTGGGAGACATGTGCTGAAGTATTTAAGGTAAAGGGCTGGGAGGCCTGCCACTCATATTCGAATGGTTGCAGGAACAGACAGAAAGCGAAAAATACGGACGAATGTTGAATCTAGGTAGAGGAACAGAGGTATTCACTGCTCTCGATTTTCTGTATGCCTAAAAATTCTCAAAACAGAAAGCTGGAAAAACAAAAACAAATTAAAAAAAGAATGAAAACTGGAAGTTTGCTCACCTTACGCAAGTCCTGATTTTCCAGTTGCCCAAAATAGGGGTGGAAAGGATTGGAAGAGTAGGGGGGGGAAGAAAACAGACAACTGCCTACATTCACCCCTTTCATTCCTCTGGACAGGAGACAGTGTTAGAGTGCCAGCAGAGTGCTGCCGGGGGAGAAGCTCTTCGCTACAGAAACGTCCCCCTGCGGCAGTGAGCGCTCCAGCCCGCCCCCCTGGGCCTGGAGGCTCTTCTGCCTCCCCAGGGAACAAGAGGCTGCTTCCGCAGTTTTCACAGGGCCACGCCTACACTCACGGGGTTCTCCTTGCAGTCTTCGCTCAGCATCTCCGGGGCGATCCAGCCTTCTGTGCCGGGCACCCCTGAGCGGCGGCTGAAGCTGTGCCTGCCCACTGCCAGCTTCTTACAGAGGCCGAAGTCGGAGATCATGGCCTTGATCCTGCCGTGTGCGTTGGGCATGGAGAGCAGGATGTTGTGTGGCTTCAGGTCTCTGTGAACTAACACAGAACTCCAGGTTAGTCCCCGAGCTTGGGCTCCTTCCGCGACGGGGACGCGCCCTCCTCAGAGTCTCAGCAGACCCGCTGCTGCCTGTAAAGGTTCTGGCTCTCACGTGTGTTACGTCCTCTCTTTCTTCAACAACAGGGACCCCGTGAGGCAGCAAAGAGCTTCGACAGAGGCAAGGCCCACCTGAGCAAGCTGTCACCCCGCCTGGTAAGGGGAGGCTTCTCACCGATGTTGAGGGAGTGCAGGTGGGCCAGGCCTGAGGTGGTCTGCTGCAGCAGGGTGATGGGCTCCAGGCCGAGGTGGGCAAAGTCCTTCTGTTCAACGTACTGCAAGAGACGTGGAGGCCGGGTCACGGCACAGGGCCCGCGGGACCTGGCTCCTCGGCATACTTTCTCTCCCTCTGTTTTCAAGGGATTCAATTTTGTTTAGAAAAATTCGGCCCGAAGGTTTTTGCTTCAATTAACATTCGGTATTGGGTCAGCTCGTTTTCTTTGATCACATCTTAACAAAGAAATGGGAAGTTTCACTGACAATATTCTCCGTTCAAATCCGTATTTTCCAGCACTTTCTTTTCCCCTGAAAGACTGACTTAAACAAGCAAACAAACAAAGCTCCAGCTTACTAGTTCATAACGAGATGATGAGAGGGTAAGAAACCCAAGTTCATTGCCTCATACAGGTAAGCCTGCAGTGAAGTCAAATGATACTGAAATAGTCGCACAGCCTGGAAACTGAGCAAAAGGGGTTCCATGGATGATCTTAATGACACAAGTCATCAACTAGCATCCTCCTAGCCCACACCAGCCCTGACCGGCGATGGGAGGAAGGACCGACCAGGTTTCCTGGAGGCCAAGAGGGAGAGAGGTACCAAGTGCAACCACAGACTGCCCCAGGCAGCCGAGGGGACCACACAACTAAATCTGGGGAGAGGAAAGTGCTCTACATTTCCACTGTTGGTGGTTAAAATGGGTACATACCCTTGTCAGCATGCAACAAACCGTACATTTAAAACGAATACGTTGTATTGTAACCTCAATAAAGTTACTAAAAAGAAATTTAAAAAATAAATAAACTGGCAGTCCCTAAAACTGCGCCCGAGCTGCCGGGAGAAAGGGAGCCGTCGGTGACCTGGGGCCACCCACCTCCTGCAGGGTGGCCGCGCACAGCTCAATGGCGATGTACTGGAACTGCCGGTCCCTCTCGGTGCAGAAGTAACGGATCACGTTTGGGTGCTCGTCCGACTCTCGCAGCAGCTGGACCTCACGGTCTGCGAAACTAAAACACTCGGGGAGGATCCTCTTGACGGCCACGTCGCGGTTGTCAAACATGCCACTGCGGGACGAGGAGCGAGCGGGGTTGGCTGTGGAAACGCCAGGAGAACCCTGGGCCTGCGGGACTCCTTCCGCCTGACGCAGCGGCTGCCTCAAAGGCCTCACAGCCCGGGGGGCCCTGACCAACCACCCAGCGGCCCCGCGGCCATCACTTCCCTCTGTGGGGAACTCTTCCATCTGGTCACTGCGATGACCCCACTGTGCCCCTGGAGCCGACGGGAGCTTGCACGTGAGGTGGTGAAGGCTCAGGGCTCTCCAGGCCACTCACCGGTACACAATTGTGCCCTCGGCTCCGTGGCCCAGGACGTCCTTCGGACAGAATGAGATTTTCCCAACCATCACCATGCTGGTTTCCTCATCTGGGACAGAACAGAAAAAAGGACAAACATAACCTAAACAGCCTTGAGGCTAGAGTGGCTACAAGCTTCCTGAGCTCAGACTGAGGGATGAGGATTCAGAGGTTTTACGCCCCTGGGGCCCTGGCGAGCAGGAGCTGTTGGGCCCACTCCCCAGTCACGCCCAGGGCCACCTCCTCGCCCGCCCCTGCCCTCTGTTCCGGCTTTTACTTTCATTACTGTGAGGACAGAAGCCTGAAGACAGGGCTTCTCTACAGATCCACCCAAAGGTCTGCACCGGAAACATGCAGGTAGTGCCGGGGGATGCGTGCAATGGAGAGACCAGTAGCAGAGTGTCCAGCCTGAGACTCAGGACTCTGGGGTCTCCTGCACTGGCTCTGCATCAATCCCCTCGGAATACCAGCCCTGACCGCCGGCCTGAGCCCACCTCCCGGATGAAAGCAGATCAACAGCTGCACCTTTACACGTGGCCACTGGCCGGCCTCAGGGATGCTCTCGAACCAGAGGGCCAGTGCACCTCTGGTCAGCAGCGACTCTCAGCCCTTTGTGCAGCAAGATGGAGGGAGGGCCACGGTGGCTCCCTCTGCGGGGGAGAGGCCTCGGGATGGGGCAGAAGCCCAGCTCCCGGAGTGGGGGGGGCGGGTGAGACCTCGGTGAACCCTTGGGGACAGCACTTCATAATCCCCTGGAGACCCCCAGGAAGGGCATGGGGCTTTACGGTCCTTGGGTCGTGCTCCAACGAAAGAGAAGGCGGCACCAAAACAGCAACTCGCTTTACCCTCGTCATCCTGCTCCGGGAAGGGGCTGGTGGCGGCCTTGGAGGTGGAGCCGCTGGAGTGGAGGGAGTGGTTGGAGACTCTGGGGGACGTGCTGGGGCTGCTGGTGGCCGAGCTCTCCGAGTACTGGCCGCACGAGTCCAGGAGCTCGGCGTCCTGAGCCGCGACGTCTCCAGGTGGGTGGAAGGGCAGCTGCTGCTGCTGCAGGAGCTGGATCTTCTCCAGTTCCTTCTGAAACTGCTGGTGCTGGAGCTGCCGCTGCTGACGTCTGCTCTGGGAAGAGAAACCCACACCCGGGCCAGTGCAGCCGCGCGCCCAGCGCACAAGCGGGCGGGACGGGGCAGGCTCCTGCGGCGGAGGAAGAGGGGACACTTGAGGTGACCCCACGGGGCAGGACGAGACCAGTGAGGAGGCCGCGGGGGGCGGAACGCGGTCAGCGATTGGAGCCTTTCCTGCCAGTTAGACGTCCCAGTACAGCCCATCCCCCAACTGGAGAGGCCCTGCAGGGGCAGCAGAGGAGGGATTCCACTGGAGGTGGAGGGCTGGGCCAGATGGAGGGGGTTCCAGTCAATTCTATAATTCCGGGACTTTTATGAAAGTCTGGGGGAATTCCCTGGCGGTCCAGTGGTTAGGACTCCATGCTCTCACTGCTGAGGGTGCAGGTTCAACCCCTGGTTGGGGAACTAAGACCCCGCATGCCCCATGGTGTGGCCAAAAAAAAAAAAAAAAATCCACAAAAGTCCGGGAATTGTTGCAAGAGTGAAACCAAACAGGAAGAATGGGTACCAGGTGGCTGAAAGCGCGGTGGACACAGGGAAGACCCGGGCTTGCTGTCTACCATGGCCGTGCACGTGACAGAGGCTGGTGCACAGATCACCAGCAGTGCAGAGGCGGGGACGCCACTGGGGCTCGGGGCCACCCGGCCATCTGCCCACAGCTGCACAGCCAGGATGTGGCAGAGCGGGGCTGAAACACAGGGAGCCTGGCCGAGGTCCCACTCCCGTTTCATCATGCTGCCTTCCCCACACCCCACACTCTTCTCATTTAGTCTGTACAATTCATTCCATCATAGTTTGAAGTGGCAGCGACCTGTGATTATTAATTACTACCCCATGCGTGGGAAGGTGACTGCAGGGATGGGTGTGTAGCCAACACCCCCCTGGGAGTTTTCTAGAGCTCTCGCTCTCTTTCTTTCAACTTGGGTTGCAATCCTGGAAATTCCATCTACTAGCTGAGTTACCTTGGGAAAGTTATTTAACTTCCCAGAGTCAAGTTTCTTTATCTGTGGGTAGGGGATAGATAAGAACTGGGTGAGGTTAAAAAAAAAAAAAAACAATGCAGGTGGATACATTTTGACAAATGGAAAGTGCCATAAAGGGCCTGTCATCTCATTCCTCCACCGGGATGTGAGCTTTTGGAGCACTTGTGTTCTAAGGTGGTAAGGTTTCAATGCTCCAAGCATCTTGATGAAAGAATATTTCTCCAGGGAATTCCCTGGTGGTGCAGTGGTTAGGACTCTGTGCTCTCACTGCCGAGGGCCCAGGTTCAATCCCTGGTCGGGGAACTAAGATACTGTTAGCTGTGTGGTGAGACCAAAAAAAAAAAAGAAAGATATTCCTCCAGAATATTTTATCCAACCCACAACCTACTCAACTATGTAATTTTAGTCACTTATTTCCAACTAGAAAGTCAAAGGTACATGAAATTTCTAAAAATCTTATATTTGTATTTGTATGGAAATATGTATGGAAATATGTTAATATAAATGTTTCAGACATTACATGAAATTTCTAAAAATCATATTTGTATTTGTATGGAAATATGTATGGAAATATGTTAATATAAATGTTTCAGACATTACATGAAATTTCTAAAAATCTTATATTTGTACTTGTATGGAAATATGTATGGAAATATGTTAATATAAATGTTTCAGACATTACATGAAATTTCTAAAAATCATATTTGTATTTGTATGGAAATATGTATGGAAATATGTTAATATAAATGTTTCAGACATTACATGAAATTTCTAAAAATCTTATATTTGTACTTGTATGGAAATATGTATGGAAATATGTTAATATAAATGTTTCAGACATTAAAAAAAAAAAAAAAAAAAGAAAGTCAAAGGAATAACTGTGCAGCCTTTCTCACTCTATCTGATATCTCTAACAGGCAGGTTTCTTTTTTTTTTAAGATTTTTTTTTTTTTTTTAATGTGGACCATTTTAAAAGTCTTTATTGAATTTGTTACTATATTGCTTTTGTTTTATGTTTTGGTTTTTTGGCTGTGAGGCATGTGGGATCTTAGCTCCCTGACCAGGGATCAAACCCTCACCCCCTGCATTGGAAGGCAAAGTCTTAACCACTAGACCGCCAGGGAAGTCCCTAAACAGACAGTTTTTAAGGGAGGAAAGTTTACCAGATTTTCATGTATTATGTGTAGTCTTAAAAAAAGAAAATACAGTTTTTAAAATGATTTGCAAGCAAGGTTTCCAAATCAGTTTTTACAGTCAAACTATAAGATGTAGGTACAAAATTGTCCTTTCCTGAGAAGTGAGTGTCTCTTTAATTACAATGTTTTTGAAGATAAGCCAATATTGACTTCTAAGTGGGAAAAGAAATGTATTTGCTTGTTTGCCGCCTTTGTCTGGACCTCACTAACATCGGGTGATGGGCAAAGGTTCAGAAGCACGTGGGAGGGGAAAGGGAAGGGGTGGAGCTTTACCAGGGGGTAGGTGATGATGAAGGCCACCCAGCCAATGAGCAGGAAGGTGCTCAGGATGATGGTGGCCATGTCCTTGAGCATGGAGTCCACGGGGGCCTCGGGCCTGGCGGGGGCATGAGCGAACTTCTCTTCCACGTCTGGAGAAACTGTGGTAGGTGCGTTTTCTGAAGTCTGGTCAACCAGGTCGATGACCTTGCATGGGAGAGAGTGGCGACATCACTGCAAAATTTCTAGTCAGATATAAATGAGCCAGACAACAAAGAGAGGCAATGACTATTTACGAGGAATGACTATGCTGTGAAACGTGTTGGATTTTTTTAAAGCCCACCCAAAGACCACAAAACCAGATAGTTGTTGCCTTTTTCAAAGCAACTGCCTTGAGAGGCTATGCACTCTTTTTTTTTTTTTTTTAAATTAATTAATTAATTTATTTATTTTTGGCTGTGTTGGGTCTTTGTTTCTGTGCGAGGGCTTTCTCCAGTTGCGGCAAGTGGGGGCCACTCTTCATCGCGGTGTGCGGGTCTCTCACCATCGCGGCCTCTCCCGTTGCGGAGCACAGGCTCCAGACGCGCAGGCTCAGTAGTCGTGGCTCACGGGCCTAGTTGCTCCGCAGCATGTGGGATCTTCCCAGACCAGGGCTCGAACCTGTATCCCCTGCACTGGCAGGCAGATTCTCAACCACTGCGCCACCAGGGAAGCCCAGGCTATGCACTCTTGCAGTGACAGTATCATTAATCAACAACAGTTTTTAGAGAAACACTTTTGAAAGTGCCTTCAGATCCTATATTCTTTTGAAAATCCTTATTAAAGGCAAAACATCCTTTCACGGTAGATTTGATGTTTGGGGGGACTCTGAAATCATAGGTAACAAGTCTGGCGGAAGGTTGGTAGTCAATTTGGTAACAGCATTTCACATTAAAAAGGAAAACCTCACACACACACACACACACACACACACACACATGTGCGCACACACAGCTATAAAGTAATAAAGCCGCTTTCTTATGCTGCTTGTAAACTTTCAGTGCAACTCCAAACACAAAATCACGTATTCAAACAGTCCACTATTTTTCAAAGTTTTTAAAAAGCATCAGAACCCTCTGTTAGAGCCCAAAATTAACTCAGATAAAGTGGAGCTTCTGCCGAAGCGCCTCAGAATCTCTAGGATGTCAAGAAAAATGCATTGATTTGTTCTCAAACATCTACTGTCCCAGGTGTGCCATTATCATTTGCCTGGTGAAATGCACACACAGCCTCCTTGGCATCCCACAGGCCCACAGTTCTCACCCCCCAGACTAACGCGGTGCCCTGCCTCCCCCTCCCGCAGACCCTCCCACGGTGCGCGGGGGCCTGTGGCTGGTGGCAGCTGAGGAAGTTTGCTGAGCACGTAACCAGAGACGACACTCATTTAGTTATATTTGCTCACATGTGTTTGTTTTAAAAAGTTAGTCTTATTACCAGATAAACGCACCTCAGAGTATTTTCATGGACTTTTCAAGGACTCTGTTCAAAATTAAACGATTAAACAGGAAAATCTCAACTACAGCCATCTCTGGGTGTTAGGTTAAGGGTATTGTTTAATTTTCTTCTTCAAACTTTTATTTTCTAAGTGTTCAATAACAAATACGCTTGGCTTTAATCAGATCAAAATCAGATCAAGATTTTAGGGCGCCAACCTGGCTCCCTCCAGAGACGAGGGACAACTCAGAGCACTGGAATCTTAAACATCCATGTGGTTTTCTTCTCCTTTCTCTCTGGATAAAATCTAAATCTCTAACGTGAGTCTGACGCCATCACAGCCCTCACATCAGCCAGCCGCTCCCCTCCTCCTCTGACCCTGCCCACGGCCCCTTCTCAGGCGCGGGCCCCCCACGGCAGGGCTGCAGGAGCCGCCAAGCCCGAATGGTCGGACCCCCGGCCCGGCTCCCACTCCACCCCCCTGCACAGCCACCCTGCAGCCTCCCCACCTGCTCCGGGCCCCAGAAGGCTGCCCACCTGGGCGAAGCGATGGGCTCCCTGCCCCTGGTTTCCGGCAAGGACGCCAGCAGATGAGACAGAGCTGGAGTTCTGGGGCGCTGCCGAGCGTCTCATCTGAAGCTCCAGGCTCCCGGCCTGGGGCCCGATCCACTCCCTCCCCACCCGCTTCAGGCCCAAGTACGCTCAGAGAACCCCAGACCTGCCCACAGTGTGAACGAAAACTCCCCTCGAATCATGCTAGCCTGGCTGGCCGTCTGCCTCCAGCTGAGACCCTGACAGCAGGCTGTCTCCCCGGGCTCAGGAGGGCAGCCTGGGCCAGGGCCTCCCCGCTACTCCACACCCATTCTGTGGGTGCCCTGGGTCCCCGCCAGACCGAGCGGCCACAGCAGGCCGCTTTCAACAGGCCGTGCCTGGCTTCAGAGAACCTCAGTCTCCCCACCTGCTCTCTTTGTCAGCTCCTCGCTTGCTGCCCGGCTTGGAATACGGTTCCTCTGTAGCCGTGTGATCCCATCCCCTGCCCCCCGTTCCCCACTGGGCATCCTTGGATGCGGTCAGGCTGTCTCCTCAGCCCCAGAGCTGGACGTGCAGGGTTAGCCCCCCGCCAGGCCTTTACCTCTGCACGCTCCCCTCCAGCGCCCCCTGCCTCTCCCACAGCCTCCCGGAAGCCCCCTTCCTCCCCATCGGTCCTCAGCACTTTGTTTGCCGTGGATTCCCGTGTACCACTCTCCCCTCCTGAGTGGACTGCAGGCTCTAAAGGCAGGACAGGGCTTCCCTGGTGGCGCAGTGGTTAAGAATCCGCCTGCCAATGCAGGGGACACAGGTTCGAGCCCTGGTCCGGGAAGATCCCACATGCCATGGAGCAACGAAGCCCGTGCGCCACAACTACTGAGCCTGTGAGCCACAACTACTGAAGCCTGCGTGCCTAGAGCCCGTACTCCACAACAAGAGAAGCCACCGCAATGAGAAGCCTGCACACCGCAATGAAGAGTAGCCCCAGCTCGCCGCAGCTAGAGAAAGGCTGTGCACAGCAACGAAGACCCAAGGCAGCCAAAGATAAATAAATAAATAAATAAATTTATAAAGGCAGGACAAATGCCTTAACCCCCAGCACCTGACACGAGGGTCCACCAACTGACTGTCCACTTCCCCACTCACCTCCTCAAAGCTCTTTTTCTCTGAGTCAGCAGGAATCACATTTTCCCGGTGTTTGGGCAGATTGTTGGGGAATCGCTCCAGCATCTTGGTAGATGCAGACAGTGGGGTCTCGTGGTGTCCTGTGAGAGGAAGCACAACCTCCAATGAGAACAGTTTCTCCACACAGTGGTCGCACTCGACCCACTAAGCTTAAGCAACCGTCACTACCCAGGGAGGGGCCCACGATGCAGACGCTCACATTTGTAAAGTGAGAGAAAGCGGGAGGCAGTGACAAGAGAAATTCCATCAAGACAGAACTTTCATTCCTCGATGGCATTAGTGCAGTATTCTGAATCTCACAACAAGGAGCAAAGAAGTGTCCTTGTCACGAGAGGGATCGGGATGTCCAGGACACGTTCCGAGCAAGGCTCGTGTGGATAATCCCTAATCAAGGCCGTACACTGTGAGGCAATATGAAGCTTCATTAAAAGCTCAAGGAGGACTTCCCTGGTGGCACAGTGGTTAAGAATCCGCCTGCCAATGCAGGGGACACGGGTTCGAGCCCTGGTCCGGGAAGATCCCACATGCCGTGGGGAAGCTAAGCCTGTGCGCCACAACTACTGAGCCTGCACTCTAGAGCCCGTGAGCCACAACTACTGAGCCCGCATGCCACAACTACTGAAGTCCATGCGCCTAGAGCCCGTGCTCCACAAGAGAAGCCACCGCAGTGAGAAACCCATGCACCGCAATGAAGAGTAGCCCCCGCTCGCTGCAACTAGAGAAAGCCCATGTGCAGCAACAAAGACCCAACGCAGCCAAAAATAAATAAATAAAATAAATAAATAAATAAATTTATTTATTTATTTAAAAAGATATTGTCCAAAAAAAAAAAAAAAAAGTTCAAGGAGTTCTCCCTTCAACGCTGACCCCTGTCACATCACTCTACTAAGGGTACCAAGTCCCCATCTTGGCGTTTAAATTGTGCAGGTGGAGTTCTATTCCCACTACCTAAACACGAGCTTCCCTCCTGGGAAGTGGTGAATTATTCAGAAGGCAGCACGTTTGCCGGATGGATTGGGGATCCCGGGTCCCTGTTTGTTCCTTCACTGTTCCCCACACAACTATTTCAAGGCTGCCTAGCAGTCATTCATTACACGTTTATTGAGCATCTACTGTGTGCGAGGGACAGCGCTGAATAAAATAAAAGGAACGACATTTGATATGGCTGGACGATCTCTTCAGTTCTGAAGTTAAACGACTCCACACACCGCCCGGAAGAGCCAGTCACTCTCTCAAGCTGGGCTCTCAGCACCCTGACTGCTTTCTTCTCTGTTCTCTCACAGCAATCAGATCTCACCCCAATTCTAGTCTCACCCTCTGATCTGTCCTCTGTTCTCCCAAACCTATCAAAGATCGTATGGTATGTATTTCCAAGACAAAAACAAACAAGAACTAGTCCGAGCTACGTACATTTCTCATCTGGAGAAAGCCCCTTGAACTCTCTCTCTTTGGGTCAGTTCTCTACCTGTACCGTAAAGCTGTTCGTTAAGGGAAACCTAAGTTTGTTTTGAGCCACCACCAAGTTCCCCTTGTCTTCCAAGGAACGCTGAGATGGCGGGATATCCTGAACTGGTTGCCCGCTTCAGACCTCTGATTCGCACTTGCCGATGGGGCCCAGGGATCTGACCAGGAGTCTCTCCAGGTACCTCTGAGGCTCACTAACAGAGACCGTGTCGCTAAGAGCAATGAGGTGTCCCCTCCACACACCACCTTGCACTGCAGCGCCCGCTGCTCTAAGAGCTCCAAGTCCCGCCCCTCGGCAGGGCACCTCCCAACACATGGTGCCAGAGGGGTTAGCCTGAATCCCCTCTTTATCCTGCAGTCTTTGTAAACAGGCCTCCCCCATAGTGGGGCCGTTAGCAATATCTTGGAGCGCACCCTGAACCGGCTGTGCTACAAATGTAATCATGAGCTCCTGAAACACTTCTGTACAAACAGAACCCGGTCTTAGTGATGTATCTATCACCATCCAATTATGTCCAGGCTCCAGAGCTGAAAGCACAGGCCCTGCCCTGAACCTCCTGGATCAGGAGCTCCAGGGGTCATGCGTGTCTATCTGACGTAGGTCCCAGGTGAAGCTGAGAGCACCCCAGGTTAGGGCCACTGCTCTGGGGCAACCCACAGACCACACCACTCAAGCCCGGAGAACTTGTCCTTGTCTTATTTTCAAGATTAAGGTGAATGTGAGGATATCCTTAATGTCGTCCACAATCACCAAATCAAAGAACATATTTGGACATAAATGAGCATATCCTTTTACCCGTGGCCCTCAATCTACACAAAATTATCACTCAGTCCCACTACCTTATTTAGAAATGACCAGCTTTGAAGTTTCTCAAAAGGGCTTTCTGAACTGTGGGGTGCATCCTTAATTACTTCTTTATACTTTGCTGGGTTTCTCAGTTTTCTTACTTGGAAAACCTTTCCATTTTAAAAGGATATCATTTCGGGACTTCCCTGGTGAACCAGTGGTTAAGACTCTGTGCTTCCACTGCAGGAGGCACAGGTTCAATTCCTGGCTGGGGAACGAAAGATCCTGCATTCCACAAGGTGTGGCCAAAAGAAATAAATAAGTAAAAATAAAAGGATATCATTTTGCAACTGAGCCATGAAGACTTTTTCTGGATTTTTTTTTGGTCTCACACATTTCCTTAGTTTCCAAAATTTTTTCACTTCTTAACCACTGGTAGACAATGTATCCCTTAACTGCTTCGTAAAACTAAGTGGCCCTGTGATTTTAATGGCCTCCGCACATCAGTTCTTTTTTTCCTCCACTTTGGGCCCATTGACCCACGCTTTCCGAACTAATTCTGTTCAAAAAAGGGTAGAATTATTTTGTTACCTCCTCTGCCCATTATTTGGTAAAAATAATAACCAGAAGAAAAACGGCTGTAAGGAGTCAGGATGAACAAAGGACAACAAGGCCTGGACGACTACAAAGCAACCGATCGGGGCTCCAGGACATCCAGTTTCCTTCCTCCATGTGATGCCCAGTTACACACCCCCAAGCAGATGCCACCGCCTGGCTGCCTCCTGGCCCTGCAGTCTCCCAGGCAGCTCCACACCCCTATTCCGGCGCCCCCAGGCCTGACCTCTCTCTGCCCCGGTCGACACGAGCGCTGCGCCGAGCAACCACCGAGCACCACCACACCGGGAGAGAATGGGGAAGACAAAGCTCATTAGCGCCTGCGTGCTCCAGCACCTCCTCGGGGCTGCATCCCCACCTCTCCCCTCCTCTGGCGCTGGGAGGCAGCAGAATTGGGAAGGGGGCTGCCGCACTGGAAGGGCAAATCCGGTCAAGAAAACTCCGTCCTGCTCTAATTACTTGGGACACTTGCCAGACACACAGCTCCTGTCACCTCTGCCTGCATCGGTCACACTCGCTGCCTTCCGGTGTCATCTCAACTTCTTATCACTGATGGCGGCAGAAATGGAAGAGAAGGAAAAAGGGACCACCCCAGGGGACTTCCCTGGTGGTCCAGTGGCTAAGACTCCACACACCCAATGCAGGGGGCACAGGATCAATCCCTGGTCAGGGAACTAGATCCCACATGCATGCCGCAACTAAGAGTTCACATGCCACAACTAAGATCCCACGTGCCGAAACTAAGACCCAGCACAGCCAAATGAATAAATAAATATTAAAAAAAAAAAAAGGGGACCACCCCACACACCCGGGACTTCTGCACCCAAATCCAGCCTCCGACTCTTCACCACCCTCAATCCCTCCTGGGTCTTCAACCCTTTCCTTCCCCAACCCCTCCTGCCCACGCCCACACCAACTCCCAAGTGACTTCCTCCACAGAAATTGCCTGTTTTCTTAACTCTGCGTGGATATAACAAGGGTGCTGACCTTGCACGGGGTCACTGTGAGAAATAAGGAAATATTCTAGAATGCTGACTGCCAGTGCCTGGCACGTCCTAGACATTCAACATGTGTCAGGTCACTGCACAAAGTTTACACTATTTAGTACTGGAGTTTTGGAACATTAGACAAATGATTTTTGAGAACTGACTTGGTAACACAGCTAGCCTGTTTATTTTCCTTGGGGGTGAAATATTCCAAGGTCTGAAAGACCAACTTGGACATGAACTGAGCACAGAGCTGAGGACTGTTAACTAGCAATGTCGGCTCCTGGCCACCAGGTGGCAGCACGGCGTCACCACGGCCACGAGGAACCAGCCCTTACCGATGAGCAGCCAGTAGTTGTGCAGGTAGTTGAGCTTGCTCTTCCCTTTGAGCCCAGGGTCGAACTTCAGGTCCGTGCTGGGCGTGATCACACACTCCCCTTTGTCCCCGATGGTGACACCGTCGGTCTGGGGTCCTTCCAGCAAAGGAAGGGTGCTGCCTCGGGGCTGGGAAGACAGACTGGAGTGAGGCTGGGGGTGCCCATGTGGAAGCAGTGTGCCTGCAACTGTCCTCAGCACGTGGTCCTATTGTGGGGCTGGTCAGGAAGGCAGAGCGGGACTCCAAGGCCCCAAGATTGGGCAGGAGCAGCCCCTCCCTCAGGACGTGACAACGCTGCACTGAAAATTTGGGGGACGTCCCTGGTAGTCCAGTGGTTAAGACTCCGAGCTCCCAATGCAGGGGGCTTAGGTTCGATCCCCGGTCAGGGAAGTAGATCCTGCATGCTGCAAATAAGACCCGGCACAGCCAAATAAATAAATATTTTAAAAAATAAATACATAAATAAAATAAAATTCCGATGTCTTTTATTTATGTATTTATTTTGGCCACACCGCGCAGCACGCAGGATCTTAGTTCCCCGACCAGGGATTGAACCCGTGCCCCTTGCAGTGGAACTGCGGAGTCCTAACCACTGGACCGCCAGGGAAGTCCCTCGGACGTCTTTTGAAACGTGGACATCTCTTTAAATGTGGGAACTGGGAAACAGGAAGGGTGTGTGTGGAATTCCAAGAGGCTACTGTGAGAAGCAGATATCAGTGAAGGAGTTACACATGATACAAGTGACCAGGGTGGGAAAGCTCCAGCCACGAGCCCGGTGCTGGCTCGGGCACCACTGGACCCGGGCAGGCGCTGCCCTGACACGGGAGCAGAGGACTGGCTCACTGTGAAGACAGGAGATGCCAACCAAACGGTTCAAACGTCATAAGGACCAAAACGGTGGCCGGGACGGTGATGCCTCAGACACTCAGAGACTGAGCGCCTGCGGCGACCTGGCGAGGTCCGAGGAGGCTGGACCGCTCACGAAAGGATGCACAGGATTCGAGGAGGACAAAAGGAACACGGGAGAGCATCTGAGGTGTGAGGCGCAGCCTGAACAAGGGAACTCTGGGAACTCAGGGAGAAGATGGACAGCGCAGCCCCGCAGAGACACTAGCCGTGTGGCAGTGGACGGGTGTCGCGGGGCTGGCCTGAGGGGAGCGTGAACCCCAGCTGGGGAGTCTACACTTGAACCCGAAAGCCAAGAGGAGTAACCGGGGCTTCCTAGGCTTAGGAGGCTGCTTTAGTTCCATGCATCTCTTCTCATGAGGTACCGACAGAACGCGGTACACGTAGAAATCGTTTCTGAGGATGTTAAGATCTGTGTCCTGCATCCTTAACTAACAGGATGTTCATATATAATTCAGTCGTTTGTTGCTAAAATGGCACAGGAGTGTTTCGGAGGCTGCATCTATGAGGCCCCCCCGCCCCGCACAGTGGACTCACCACAACGGCGACCCCCTCGTGTACCATTGAGGGGGAAGCGTAGAGGCTGGTAGAGTATTTCCCCACATACAGGGTGGGCCTAGGAGACAAACAGATACATGCATTCCACTGTCATTTAATTTCTGGACCCCACAAAAGGGGGATCTTTGGAGAGGAGAATCACAGCCCTGAATCCCACGCCTAGGAGGAAGCACATTAACCCCCGAGGCTCTCTGGGCCATGGGGGTGTGAAGGCAGGGTGCGGCCCTGGGAACCAGGAACGCGGGACTGCAGGCCCCGCTGTCACTGATGCCTTCGAAGCGGGCACAGGCCACCTGCCTGCCAGCCGGGGTTTCCTCATCTGCAAATGGCGGGGCTGCGCTCTCTCACCCCCGCGACAGCCTGAGGAAAGGACCACGAAGCAACGATCACCCGTGACAGACTGGAGGCTTGTAACCATGGCACAGCCTCCACGACGGCCCGACCAGGGTGCTTTGACAACTGAGCTGCCACCAGAATCCCCACTGTAGTGTCTTGTGGTGCCTAAAGATTCTAGAGGTTTTACAGAAGCCCTGAGAGAGTCAACTGCTCTTATCCAGGGGATGCACAGGGAATCCCAAACCCGGCGAGACTTCCAGTGGGTCCCTGTTAGGGGCATGGAGGAGGGGAGGGGCTCTGGCTTTGTCCGTGGTTGTCATCAGCGTGACAACGCGAGGCTGCACATCCAGACCCTGCTGGTTACTATCAATAGCCAGTCTGGGGTGTGTCACCTGCTCAATTCTCTAAACCTCTCTCAACAAACCACCTGACATTTGAACGGTGCCGTAAATTCAGAGAACATTTCGCACTCACCCAATCTCCTCCACGGCTCGGCAAAATGGGAAACTGAGGCTCAGCAAGGCTAAGGGACCGAGTTGTAGGCTATTCACAGGTGGGGATGGAGGACACAAGCCTGCTGAGTCTTAGACACTCACACCCTAACACTTTTGTCTTGATTTTTAAAGCAAATACAACTTACAATAAAATTTTAGAAAATAACAGAAAGTTAAAAAATAAATACATCTCTCGTCTTCCCACCACCTGAGATAGATCCAGATTGTACTATAGTTACACAAGGCAGTCTCTTCCCTATTCCCACCCGTAATTTTAATTTATTTAATATCTGAGAATCTGAAGCATCCTGGGGTGTCCAGTTCTTAGATTCTGAGGTTTCAGAACAAGCCGCTCTTGGCTCTTTATGTTCCTCACGGCTTCAGGGACGCCTGCCCCGAGCCCTGGTCCTCGGTTCACGGTGCGGCACACGGCTGCTGCAGCACCGCAACACCAGGGCCACAGTCGCCCCCTTCTGCCCCGAGTCCCCGACTCACATCAGCTTGCTCTTGGCCTCCGTCTCCTTGGGGAACGGGTACTTCCACTTGGTGATGCGCCCCACCTCCCCCGACATGAAGGTCAGGTAGCGCAGGGTCTCCACAGCGACGTTGATGTGCATCACCTTCCGCAGACCCTCCCGCTGCCAGATGTAAAAAGCCACCACGGGCGAGGCATAGTTTTGGATCCACAGGACGTCCCCAGATTCACTGTCCACGGTCACCACCAGCCCATCGCCATTGGACACAAAGTGGGACATTTCTGTACAGATTAGATAAACATAGCGCGTCGAGTCTCACCCAGCTTGCGACCACATCCTCTACTCCCCTGGCAAGCTGCAGCCACTCAGCTAGAGGAAACAAGCCTTCTGGAGTGTCCTCAGATCGCCTCCAAACAGCTCCACTGGCCCTACGATAGCAAGACACTGAGAGCTGCCGGGTTTATAAATATGAGACAGGGTCACCCTCTCACTTGGTAATGTTCTTTCTTCACTTGGTAATAGCATTCGATTCAATTAGTGGGATTCAGTTACTGAGAAGAAAAGAAGCAATGGAGAGCCTATGAATCTGGCATTTGACAGCAATCATTTCAAACTACCGAGCAAGCTGAAAGTCAGGGCTGACCACTGCCACTGCCCACATGTGACCGCAGAGGAGGTCTGTCAGACTTTCGGGTACCAGTGTTAAGATGGGAAAACGGGCTTTTATGTCACAAGCTGATGTTTAATTCTGCTTCTGCTTCCCAAGGGCTTGTAGTTACTTCCTTCTGTGACACAGAGGGACTCAACAAAGTGTGTCCTCCCTCTTCTTGGGCTAAACTTGCCACCATTTTACCTGGGTTCCCTCCACACTTCTCGCCCAGGCCCCTGCCTTCAACACTGACTATTGAAGTATTTACTACGAGTCCATGGGAAGTCCAGAACCTGGTGACCAAGAGTGTCTTAAAAGGAAATGCAGCTTCCTGGAGCCCTCGTTTCCCCACAGGTCACAAGTACCCGTCCGACCTCACCAAGCCACCGAGGAGTGGGGGGAACTTACTATATTCCCCGTCGTCCTCGGGCAGCGCAGCCGCGTAGTCGAAGTAGGTGGCGTTCCAGCGGAGCTCGCGGGTTTTGGTGTCGTACATGGTGATGGTGTACTCTGGGGAACACACACCAGCCTGTCACCTGGAGGGGCCACGGCACCTGCGGAGGTGCTGACCTCATCTAAATTATAACAGACGAATCCTCCCTAAATGGTACGTAAGAAAGCCCAGGCCATCCACGTGGAGAGAGGCCACGTGGAGGAAGACTGGAGTCCCAGACGCAGGAGAGAACCTGGCCGACAGCATGTGGAGCACAGACAGGCCACCCACGCTGTGCCCTTGAACTCGAGACTCACAGGATCATGAGCGATGTCTCGGTGTTGTTTTAAGCCACTTAAGTTTTCGGGTGGTTTATTATACAGCATAGCAATAGATAGCTGAGATTAGAAATTGCTACCCAGATGTGGGATGGTGCCATAACAAAAACCTATAACGTGTGGCATTGACTTTGGGACCGGGTGGCAGATGGAGGCTAGAAGAGCAGTAAGGAAACTGCTGCTGGAAGCTGAAAACGATGACCCAGGTTAGGTAGTGGTGACACAATGAGTAGGACTGCTTCTTGCAGTAACTTGGAAAACAGAAAGAAAGTACCTAATAAACTTGTGGATCTGTCTAAGGAGATTTCCAGGCGGAATGCACAACATGCCAAATGGTTTCTCTTAACTGCGTATGGTATGACGCAAGGCAGATAAGCTAAAGAAGAAACCATTCAGTTTTCAAGCTGAATCTAGAGGAACTATAGAGGGTCCAGGACTGATGCCCTAGCTGGAAAAGGTTCTCAATGTAAAAAATGGCCTTAGGGCAAAGATCAGGTTCAGGTGCTACCAGTAAAAAACGGCTTCCGGGTCAAGATCAAATCAAAGATGAGGCTGTAAGACCCTCCTTTGAGGCCTCAGAAAGATTTAAAGTGGTCCTACATAGACCCTCTGCTAGGTAAGAGGGTTCTAAGAACCGTAAGAGTGCTGTCCCATACCTCAAAGTAGAGAGGTTTGTGGGTATGGCTTTATATCTAATGGAGTAGACTATAATTTGACACATGGGAAGCCCACGAAGATTTTTAAGGGAGTAATTCCAGCATGGACCACAAAAAACCGAGACAGTCAAAAATGGGGGGGAAAATAAGTCCTCTTTATCCCCAACTTTCAATGGACAAGGAACAGATTGAGAAAGCTACAAAACCCTGTTTCTTAAGGAAAAGAAAGGACTTCTCAGAGGGAAGGACCAGGTTGCTGAGAACAATATATTGGGGAACCAATTCCAGAGGGCAAGACTGGGCCCTAATCAAGGAATCTTCCCTGCCTTCAGAGTAGGGGAACCTGAAGACATGTGTCTGGCTGGATTCCAGAATCACTAAGGACCCGTGACTGCTGTGTCTATCTTTCCCTCCCTTTTTGAATGCAAGCGTCCAGTGCACCTCTCCTATCTGTGTCACC
Source organism: Balaenoptera ricei (assembly GCF_028023285.1). NCBI lineage: Eukaryota > Metazoa > Chordata > Mammalia > Artiodactyla > Balaenopteridae > Balaenoptera > Balaenoptera ricei. The sequence goes on along the minus strand of NC_082658.1, from coordinate 14,857,099 downwards.
ATTGTATGTTGGAGGGGAGATAATGTGTCTCCGTTAATTCACAGGTCTCCAGATCAGGAGGAGCCTCGCCCACTTCCAAGCCAGATACAGATCACAAGCTGCTGGATTTTGAGTCCCATGCTATGGCTGGACTTGGGGAGTCCTGGGAAGGGGTGAGTATATTCTGCATATAGGAGGGTTGTGAACTACTGCAGCCAGAGGGAAGACTGTGGTGGAAGGTCTGAAAAGATCACCACCATCAATGCTCCCCATCCCTGTACCTTACGTGACGGTCTTCCCACTATGAGGCTGGGTCTATTTCCCCACCCCTTGATTCCGGGCTGGCCCCGTGACTTGCTTTGACCAACAGACTGCAGTGGAAGTGAAATTCCAGGACTTCTGAGCCCAGACCTTAGAGGCATTGTAATGTCCACTTTTTTTTTTTTTTTCTTTTTTTGGCCGTGCCTCACCGCTTATGGGATCTTAGTTCCCAGACCAGGGATTGAACCCAGGCCCTCAGCAGTGAAAGCGTGGAGTCCTAACCACTGGACCGCCAGGGAATTCCCGCAATGTCCACTTTTACTCAAGAGGAGAACCCAGCCGCCACGTAAAGAAGTCCAGGCTATCTGCGTGGGGCTGAACCAAGGTCCCAGACATCTGAGTGAGCCCAGCCAATAGCCTGTGGAGTGGAGGCCATCCATCCCTGCTGAGCCCATGGAATTGTGAGCAGTAAAATGTTGGTGTTGGAAGCCGCTAAGTTAGGGTGGTCTGTTATGCAGAGACAGATACGGAAACAACAGATAGCGTTATACGCCCACACGCACACTCCACCGGACGCCAGAGCATAGCCCGATTCCCTCAGACACCGCAATTCTACCTGAGAACCAAACAATGTTTATTCCTGGGTGACGGTGGAACCACTGCAAGGCTTTACTTGATGGAAACAGTAAACAAACAAACAAACCCTAAGCGGTCACTACAGTTGGAATACTTGATATTTATGGGGGTTGGGGGTGGTGGAGAGTCCTGCAGTTTCACAGAGACCCTCCCCTGTGATTACAGGGGAGCTCAGCCAGCCTCTAGGGCCCAAGATTATTAGTCTCACTCATTTTTAGAAAAGCACTGTTTTCCACAGCACCTGAAGGAAGGTTCTGTCTCTCTTTTTTTTAAAGCCTTGGCTACCTGAATGCTTAGACCTAAATTTAGTGCTCAGTTGTAATGACTGCATCTTAGGTTTTGGGTATAATCTTTCCATTCTAAATGTTTTCTTGCTCGCTTCCCCTTTTAGCTCTATTTTAGCCGTCCATTCCACAGTTTTTATGGAGTAGCGGTATAGGTCAGGGGCTGCACACGTGAAACGAGTGAGGCAGATCCCTGGAGGAAAGGGCCCCCACCCATTCCCTCGCTGCAGCCTCTGAACACCTGCTACGTGTCAGGAGTGTGCCAGGTGTGGAGACCTGGCAGGCGAACAGAACCAAGTCCTAGGAAGCCGACAGTCTAGCAGGGGAGGCAGAAAATACGCACATATGATTTAGAAACACGTAGTGACGAGTGTTGAGAAGGAAGGGGCTCTAGAGGGAGGAGGCGGGAAACGGTGTGCCGAGGAGGGTGCTGCTGACGCCTGGAAGGGCCACCGATGGGCGGTGTGGACGGCTGTGCGTGCCCAGCACGGAGAGCTGTGGTCCCCGGGCAGCGGGGGAGCCGCGAGGCGGGGGAAGGCTTCCCGGAGAGGGAGCCCCCTGAGCAGCGCTGGGAAGGAAGAACGGATGCCGGCCACACAGGCAAGAACGTGTGTACCCGGTAGAGACGGACCCACTACTCCAAGTTCAAAAAAATAGCACTGCTTATTCTGGGACCTGATTGGAAATGTTTAAGTGAGGGAAATGCAGCGGGGGAAGAGGCAAAAGAGGTAGCGGAGGCATCAAGGGGGCTTTGCGGGCTACGGTGCAGTTTAGACTGGAATCCTCAGGCACTGGAGAGCCACTGGGCTGGGGCGCGGCTCTTATAAAGGGGAACGACATGGTGAATCTGTGTGTGGACTAGACAGCTCTGGCCAGCTTCTAGAGAATGAAGTCCGGAGGCAGAGACCCACGGGGAGGCTACTTCAGGTCCTTTTTTGCAGACAGGCAGGTGGTACATGATAAAAGGTTCCTTCTTACCTGTTCGCCCAAGATACAGAAGAGAGGTTGATGGGCAGAGACTATCCGCAAAGGCCGATGACAAAGTCTGCTGTTTCTCCCCGGTCAGGAGGTCAATGACGTACCAGATGTCCTGCTTTTTACCTGCAAGGTCACAAGGACACGCTGTGGTTTACACTCGCCCAATATGGAAAAAAAACATCCCTGCCAAACTAGCAGCCCAAGATGTTCTCTGCACTGACAGACAGGCCTGAAATTCTTACGATGTCAAACACATTTCTCTGTTGCTCCAAGGGTGACAAGGTTAATGGTAATGTGGAGATAATAAAAGTTCTTGGACCACTGGGTCTTATAACAACTTAATAACCTAGTCATGGTATAAAAATTTCTCCAAGCCTAATAATGTTAATAACTCACAGATTTTATTGCTCTGATGAGTGGCTTTAAATATGAAAACTCTGGCCTGTAAAGGCAATCCTTTTCCCATAGACTAGGATCTATATAAATCCAGAAATGTACCCAGGGGTTTGTCTGCCTGGTAACCATCATTCATATATCTCAACGTCCCTACTAATGAGCCCTCATGTAAAGAGGATCTACAGTTACTGTTTATAACTCTTAATTAGCTGGTACCTGTGACCGGGCAGTAGAGTTGGTGGCAACCTGGTGCTAATGAGGCCAAAGTTACCTCGACCGTGACCCCAGCCAGTAAGTGACTGCCCAGCCACACGCTATACCCCTCCCCTCATTCAGCTGATTAAAAGGTATAAACAGGTGGAGAGCATAGCCAAACAACACGATTAGGAAAGCTCAAAGCATATGTATCAGTACCTATGGTTATATACACCAGAGCATCCTAGTAACGGCGAGTTCCTAAGAAAGCTGCTTTCTAAATACAGGATATTATTACCACTGCGATTTCAAGATAAATACAGCTCCCACCTGAAGGTCAAGGCCTTCACCGTGACGCACATGTTTCTGTTTTGTAAGGCTTGCTTTGTAAGACAAGCCTTGTCTCTTGTCACTTGGCTCTTCCTACCTTATTGGCCAAGTTTCCTATTTCAAGGGACTCTTGGAAGCACAGTACCAAGATGCCAGGAAGATCACAGGGCATTAGAATTTGCTAAAGCTACACTTAGTTCTAACAGAGGTAGCACACATCTGAAACTTGTCCGTGGATCCTGACTTTCCGTTCTCAAAGACAAATCTTAATATGAAAAAGATCTGAAGATAGAGAGAAAACATCACCAAACAGCTGTGACCAGGATCCCTTTCCATCTGGCTTGGCACCCTTCTAGTTACTTCAAGGACCATCACAATCTGCATAACTCAGCTACCACTTTAATGGATGGATTGGCCAACTGCCACAACTTTAAATGCACCCTAAGTGATGAACTGCTGGTCAGAGCTGGAAGACCAGACAGAAAACAGTGACACAGATGGTGAGATGTTCACCGGGGCCCGGGGCATGGCCCAGAAGACAGAGTAAGCCTGTGTTGATCACTTCCGCTTAATCCCCAGGCTGGTGGCTTCCTCATTCTGAAGGTGTGCAAGGAAGCCCCAGTCTCCTTAGACAAAAACTTAAAATCCAGATTGGGCCTGCGCTTGAGGCCCAGAAACGCACATAAAGCTCCCGAGGCATGAATAGGCAATAAGCACTTTCAGTTCCTCAGAAAGAAAGCTGCTTTATAAATACAGGATATTATTACTACTACGCTTTCAAGACAAATACAGCTCTCATTTGTGTTACAAATGCATTTTTATTGACATTTTGGCAGCAACATGGTAAAAGAAAAGCAGCTGATCTGATGCTTTGAAGATGTGACCCCTGTAGGTATGAAGGCAGCTTATCTAAGCAAGCTGTTAAGTGCTGTTTTTATCCAATATTCTGATAGCAGGAAATACTAAGAAAGCCCTATAATTAATAGGCAGAGCCTGGCTTCCCTTTCTTGGCTCAGACGATGGTATTCACTTTAAATTTCATCCAGTTGCTTCTGGGTACGTTGCAAGTTGCAATCTGTAAATCGCAAGGGTAGGTCAACACAGCAGTTAAAAGCTTGTTAAATGAGTAACCTAATGGTGTCAAGTCTGCTCCCAAGTGGAGGGAACCCTTTCTTAATAGGTCAGCTGATCCTGGCGTGAACCAGCACAACCAAGGCAAGAAAGACCTTTCCCAGAAGGGCCAGTGGGGGAGTGACTCTACACCTCTCTCTCAGACACGCCACTTTCCCAGATTCTGGGGTTCATTTCCAAAAGGGATCAAAGTTTCAGGAACCCTTACCCATGTAGAGAATTCCATCCGAACTTCGGCACGGGGATGCCTGCACCAACTCTGGGATCGTAAAGGGAAGTTTCTTAAAAAAAAAAAAAAAAAGGAAAAGAGAAAAAAAAGTTAACCAAGCCTTCTGCAATTATTACATTTTCACTGCACAGTTTCTGTTACCCAATTCTGCTAAAAGGGGAGGAGCACTGTTGATGGTAGATGGGAGTTTTCCTAACTGGAAACCAGGGAGAAGGGGCACCCCAGGCTCCCCTATCCACTTTGGACAAGCCCTCAGCTCCCAGGTTCTGGGCATTATAAACAAGAATTCTTTTACTTGACAAGCCCCTCAAAGTCTCTTGTCCAGAGCGCTCCTGGGGATGACACAAACCTTCTCCGAAAAGACATAAAAATATGGAGAGTTACACAATCTTTGAAATTCTAAGGGGGGCGGGCAGGAAGAATTGTCCTGTCTTGGAAAACTGTCCCAGAGCCGGCTTGACTGAATAGAAAATGCTCCTCAGACTGGGAGTGAGCCATGAGACTATTCTGAAGAGAAGCAGCCTCGGTGCCCAGCTGAAGCCTCGAGGGAAAGGAGAAGTCATCACCCATGGGCAACACAGGAGTTTGAGGCAGGAAAAGAAGTTTTGGTGTCTTCTCTAGCAAATAATTCTCTACTGAAAAACAGAAGAAAATTGGGTCTTCTGGTATTAAAAGGAAGTTATGGTAGGTGCCAGGAAAAGAAACTCAGAGCAATCCACATGTTTCAACTGCATTTCATCATAAAACCGATTCTTCTGAGTCTACAGCTGACATCTGACAAGCTCTTTTGGTTAATGTTTGTTTCAGAATACTTTATTTTTGGAACATTCTGTGTTCTTGAAACCGTTCCACAGATACCTGCTTCTACGACGCTGTCACCTTTCTCTCCAAGAAAGCAAAGATTTCTCTTGAGCTTTAGTAAACAGAACTTTAAATAACCAATAATGTGGATTCCCCCATCATCCTGATGTTTAAACTAAGCCTTAGCAAAGGAAAAATGCCACGGAGAGGCGGTAACGACTGGGTTTCCCCCAGATGTTTCTGAGGATCAGAAAGTCGTTGCAAGGTTTCCAGTGTGGAGCCTGGCGGTGTCTGCTGAGCGCCTCCTGTGTGCTGGCTGAGCCATGAGAACCTGCTGGCCCAGATCCACGTTTCTGAACTCTGAGCTGTACATTTAAAAGCTCACTGAGGAAGCTGTGAAAAGATACTGATGCCCAGGCCCCAATCCAGACCATCTGATTCAGAATCCCCAGAAATTTTCTTTTAAGCTCTCAGGTGATCTCAACGCGCAGCTAAATTGAAGGTCAGTGGTCTAGAGCCTCCGGAGTACAAAGCAGCTAAATACACTCACCGTCAGGCCTTCATTATTCTTGCCCCCAAGCGTATACAGGCTGCCATCATTGGGATCTGGGAGGAACGCAGGCCTAGAGGTTAAGCAATAAGTATCAGTGGTAGATTATAGCCCAGGGCACAGAGTAAAATACCAAAGCCATGCAAAGCCATGATTGGTGGGGTGGGGGGGAGTGGGGTGTGTGTATGTGTGTGTGTAAAACAATTCCATCCACTGCTCTTTCATTTTAGCCACAGATAATAAAATATCCTTCTGGTGCTCTATACTAGAGTGAAAAAAAAGCAACCTACAAAGGAAAACCAGTACAAAATCACAGAAGACTAAATCATCATTCCGTCAAAGCATCCTGGATGAAGGTAAAATAAGTGAAAAGGACCCAGCAAGTCTGCTTTTCAGTTTCCCAGTCAATTGCATATAGAACTTCAACAATTAATATTTAATAGCATGGCATGGTATGTAAACAGGGAGAACAAATCTGCCTTTGGTGTTCCACAAACATTCATTTTTAGGAGGCAGTAAAAGCAGACTCTGAAAGCTTGACATGAGAAAGAACCTGCCAAGGGGACGGGTCAAGGTCTCTTCAGTAGCTTCCCAGGAAGCAGGTTCGAGGTGCTCTTTTGTAAAGTTAACCTGCTAACGACTGAACTATGACACGTCACTCAGAAACCCCTTGTTGAATCTTTCCTCTAATGAGTTTATAGCATCATTTGAGGTGCTATCATCTTGGAGGTGCTATCCAACTTTTACTCCAAAACACACACTCTAGTAGCAGGTCACGTTCCTGTCTCCTCTCCACGGTTAAGCACAGTGAAGAGGGAGAGATCTAAAGACCCCTGGGCCCTCCTGAGGACTTGGGAAGCTTAAGTTCAAAACTCGACTTAAGTTACATCTCAAATAAGCCTTTTTAATACCATTGCCTTCCCACCCCGCCCCCCAGGGAACTGACCACCCTCTCCCCAACACAGGCTTCTTTCTTTCAAAGCACCTGTAAGACTTCCTATGTCTCAGTCACTCTCATTCTACCTTAAATTTATGCATACGTGTACTCCCACCAATTAGCTTCGTAAACACTGATTGAATAAAATAGAAAATGAATTAAAGGGAAGTGCTGCAGCAAATCAGAAAACTTACTCTTCCACGTGTGTTGGAACCTGCAGGACCGGATCTGTGCAAAAGAACGACAAGAAAGGCATCGTCAGACAGACTCTAAAATATCAAGATTCCTAGAGTTCCCAGGACTAGCTCACAAGATGGACCGATAAATTTACCTACATGAGATAACGTATGTGAAGGCACTTTAGAAAACTCACACACAGAAACACAAATGTAAGCTCTTACAACTGTCGCCGAGATTGGAGAGAGGCCTGAGAGCAGAAGGGCACTGCTGTCAGGAAACGTGCCTCTAACTTGGGGGACGGGCATAGAAGGAAACACTGGTGACAACCCGCAGTGGACAATGGGTCACAATGTCACTATCTGACACATCAAGGACTTCTAAAACCTAAATCATCCCTTGGTCAGATGCCTGTCCTGCTGCTAGATACTCCCATTGGGAAAAGCAAAACTGTGACTTAAGAAGCAATTTGGGGCTTCCCTGGTGGCGCAGTGGTTGAGAATCTGCCTGCTAATGCAGGGGACACGGGTTCGAGCCCTGGTCTGGGAAGATCCCACATGCCGCGGAGCAACGAGGCCCGTGAGCCACAACTACTGAGCCTGCGCGTCTGGAGCCTGTGCTCCGCAACAAGAGAGGCCGCGATAGTGAGAGGCCCGCGCACCGCGATGAAGAGTGGCCCCCGCTTGCCGCAGCTAGAGGAAGCCCTCGCACAGAAACGAAGACCCAACACAGCCAAATAAATAAATAAATAATAATTAAAGGTGCTAATACTTTAAAAAAAAAAAAAAAAGAAGCAATTTGGCTGTTGATGAGAATTTGACTGGATGGTAAGTGGTAAATACACGCCTTTGGGGCAGCAATATGACAATTTTAGAGCCCTGAGTGTTCATTCTTCTTGATTCCCTTCGATCCATTAATTCCATTTCTAGAAAATCTAGTTTAAAAACAACACAAAATGTGGAAAATGCTTTCAGTACAAAGATCCTTACAGCAGCATCACAAATGACCTAACTATTCAGTGATATGGTTAAATTATGGACTGTCCACTTGGTAGAAAATTAAGGCTTCTGAAAGGGCTTATAAAGTTTAAAAAAATGTATAAATCTTTATACTGTTATGTTCAGGAGAAAAGATAACATTGTACCTAGAGTCTTCATGCAGCTGAGGAGAAAAACCTTCAATATGCATTAAAAAAAAACTAGATGGAAAGGCCAAAAAAAAAAAAGTGGGAACTGTAAGTTATCTTTGTTGGAAATAGAAATGACTCCCCCACCTTTTCTATATTGCCCAAAATTTCTACAAAAGTAGGCATTACTTTTGAAATCAGAAAAAAAGTTTTTTCTCCAAGTCAGTTTTAATATCTGCAATAGTCTGAGTGGCAGAATTCCTCCCTAGGTTCTCCTGGGCACAAATCAAGAGGACGCGCCTGATTCCATGGGGTGGATGGAGGTGGGAGAGGCCACTGACACTGCTGTAACAGAGCTAAATCCCCAGGCACAAGGCCACACAGCGATGAGGCATTTCCAGCCGTCAAGACCCCACAGGCTATAGGCCACGCTGCCCACAAAAGTTCAAAGCTGGGGGCGAGGACGGCAAATACTCTGATATGATTTTGGATACAGGCTCTGCTTATGGTGATAGACAGCTGTCTAATTCCCTGGGTCAGCCTGGATTCTCAGATGAAGGAAACTCTTTCAAGCCTTATCATCTGTTGACTTTGCTTTACACGCCCCGGCTCCGACAAGAAGGCATATGGGTGTTCACAACAACACCCCACATGTGGTCTGTGGGCAGCAAACAAACAATTCATTAAAACCAAAAGCATTTCAGGAAACAGGAGGAACTTTCAGTCAGAAAGCACATGTTTATTGTTCCCATTAATCACCTCTCGGTACACTCTCACAAACAGACTGATGCAAGAGACAGGAAACGAGGGCACACAGCACTCACCCTACTGAAACAGTCAGGGAGCAATTATAACCCAGTTCCTCCAACGCAGCCCAGAAGCCGTGCACGCCAGGGACAGCAAGAAGGCATATTCCAAAGAAAACACAGCAGTCAAGAGGGCGTCGGTTTTGTTCATTTCAGCCACTTAAAGGTATGGCAGATCAACACAGATGAAGAGGACATTACCAAATCCCAGCCATTCACCAGAAACAAGACGTGGAGACCAATGGGATTTCGATTCCTGTTCCTGAGCTTATCTTTGCTGGACAGTGTTTGCTCACTCTCAGGGTCTCGTCCTCTGGAGCAGACTTTCCTGGTTTTCTAGAGCTTATTCACTGCTCACCTGACACAGAGGCCTCAGGTCCCAAAGTGTGCCCTGCACCAGAAAGGTTCCAGTTAAGACACAGGCCACCGGCAGAAGCCAGAGAAGGATGGGTAGACGCCTACATGGGTGTTGAAGAGCCATGCTTTCTCCGAGGCTTCAGGGGACATGAACTCCAGCAGGGGTACCTTCTCATCCACGCATAATACAGGGCCCTTGGAGTAAACATCTGCAGAGCCGCAGGCCATGTAACAGCACGACTGTTAACACAGCTCCGATACAGGCAAGCAAATGTGTGACTGTGACCTATTCCACACATTTTTTTCCCTGAAAGAATCATTTGAACCTGAGCTTTGCTTTAAAATACAACAGGAAAAAAAAAAAAAAATCATATGGGAAGGGGGCAGATAAGACAAAAAATGGCAGCCTGTTGACAAATGTTTAAAGATAGAATTGACAACACTGGCCTGTCATTTTACTGTTCTCTCTACATATGCTTGAAATTTTCCATAACAGAAAAGGTTAAAAGATAAAAATATTTGAAAAGCCAGCAAAAGGCACCATCTGAAAACGTGCACTGAAAGCCTAACACGAAAAAGGAGTTGTTTTGGATTTAATAATGAGAACTGGTATCAGGCAAGATTCTCGCTCTTAAAAAAAAAAAAAAAATCACCCATGTGAAAAGAAACAGTGGCCTAACCCTAAGGCTATAAACAAACACTGGTACAAAATAAGCCTCTCTATCTATAGGGGACCGATAAGGATAAAAGCCATCTCACAAAGCTGCTTTACTTTCAGAAGGAGAAAAAAAAAAAAAAAAAAAGGGTTACTTTACAAGTATAAAAATGGGTGTTACTCAAGGTAAAGGTAAAGGTATCAGAAGACGAAAAAAAAAAAGCTGAAATCAGTGTTTGGTCTCCAAGATTAAGACAGAAACAGATCTGCCCACTGCTTCCCTGGGAGCAGCCACTGTACTCGGTTCCCCTCCAGGGTCCATCCAGCTCAGACCTGAAAGGGCACAACCTTTACCCTTGGAGAAACCTGGGTGAGGTCAGGTGACACTCATGGCTCCTGTTTTGTGCTGATCGAATCCTCCTTTTCAATCTGAGGCAGAAACGACTCAAAATAAATGTAAACATCTTGTATCTACAAAAGAAGTGAGTTTTCGTCTCTCCAAGAATACCTTTCTCGCCTTCATCCTCGATCCCATCCTTTCTCAAACCTCACACCTTCTCCCTCTGCGCTGGACCCCAACCACACACTTCACTCTGCTCCCTTCCTGAGCTCTCAGTCCATCAGCACCAACAGCTCTACCCTTCACCCTGCGGGCTATCCCACGTGCCTGCTGCCCCAGCCCACGGGCTTCATCCCTCCCCTCCTTGAGTCTCTCCACCTCCTGGCCTCTGTGGCCCTTGCACTGCACTGATTTCTCACTCACCTCTCCCTCTCTCTCTCCCACCCACTCCTCTCCCCTCTCCTCCCCACTCCCTACTCCAACAGGGAGGAACTTTTCCAGGTTCTCCCCTCAGTTCTCTCCGAGAGCACATCCACCTCTGTAGCTTCAACCATAACCACAGTGGGAAAATTCTAGGTCCCCATCTCTCGAGCTCTTCTTTCCGGACCGACTGGACATTTCCACTATCTCCTGCCAGCACCTCGACCGCCACTTGCCCAAATCACACCCTCCATCTTTCTCTCCAGACTTGTCTGACTACCCTATTTTGTTAACGCCATTCTCCTAGAAGACGGGCAAGCCTCAAACCGTTCTGTTGACGCTCATTTCTCCGCCAGCACCTACCATCAGAAGCCAAACTCCGTGGTCTATTCCATCATTCTGTTTCCTACTCCCAGCATCCATTCAACATCATTGGAACCCCTTGTCTTTCAAGCGTTCCCTTCTCTCCTAGTCTGTGTGCCCTCTGGGATCAGAAAGACCTACGCTTAAATCCTACTCTGCCAAATCTCTCTGAGCCTCAACTTCCTCATCAGTGAAGAGAAAGAAAGAAATCGAGATAATAACACCAAACTCATGCAGCATCTCCATGTGGATTAAAGAAGGTTAAATATTTCTTAAGACTGTAACCAAGTGCCTTGATAGAGAAGAGTGATCCTTCTAAAGACGTAAATCAGGTTATGCTTCCCTGCCACTCACAATCCTTTGATGGGTCCCATCTCACTCAGCAGAGGCCAATGTTCACACAGTGGCCTACAAATCCCACGCAATCCCACCCTCCCACACCCACCCTGGCACTCTCCGATTATCTCCTCCTCGCTCTATTCTGGTGAGGAGGAATGCTGGAATGCTGGAATGCCATGCTGGAATACAGGGTATTCCTCGAATACTGCCAAGCCTGCCCCTGCCTCGGGGCCTCTGCATTTACTGTTCCCTGTGCCGAGGTCTTTGATCAAATGTCACCATCTCAGAGAGGTCTTCCACGACCATCTCCTACCCCCCCAGGATTCCCTACCCCTCTTCCCTGCTTAATTTTTCTCCATGACACTTACCACCTCCAAAGTACTGTGTATTTTGCTTATTTTTTTAATGTCTGACTCTGGCCGCTGTAAGATCCAAGGGGGCTGGGATTTATCTTTTGCTGCCTGCTATACCCCCAACATCTAAAACAGTGCCTGGCACACAGGAGCTGCTCAATATATTTACTGAATGGGGCAATAGATAAATGTTAGTTTCCTTCCCCCTTCCACTCCTGCCCTGCGATATCCATCGCTGATCACTTCTACAATCCAGCAGTTATGCTCCATCAACCCTCAACCCAGAATCCACCTAGCAATCCCCTTTCCTCTGCCCAGGCTTCTGAGCACTGCCGAAGAAAACACTATAATCACTTGTGGAGATACCAAAATATATGTATGGCCAGCTGGACCCCATGTCATAGGAGATATGTTTATCTACTTCCTGGTTGGCCTCTGTTCCCCGTTCCTCACAGTTGGTGTTTCAGACCTTCACTCCTTGCCTCAAGGCTCCTTCCTCTCCGCACATGACTCCCCTCTGTGGCACAGGGGAAGTGAGGGGGGCAGAGCGAGTTCTCAGAAACTTCCTACCCCTCACCCTCCAGGTTTGCCCAACCCCACCCTTCCCTTTACATCTCTATAAAAGGACGTTTTCACCTTCATGTTCACAGATATTTCACACTCACACATCTAAAGCCCCCAGACGGTATCCTGTCTCCAAGGATCTTCAAATCCTTCTGGCTAACTCCTTCCCCTCTGCCTACAAACACGTCAAACCTCTGGGGTCCCCTTGCCTCCTTTGTACATGCTCCCCGTTCTCTCCTAAATGTAACCACTTTAAGTGTACAGTTTGATGAGTCTTTTTTTTTTTTTTTTTTTTTTTGGGCCATGCTGCACGGCTTGTGGGATTTTAGTTCCCCGACCAGGAATCGAACCTGGGCCCTCGGCAGTGAGGGCACAGAGTCCTAACTACTGGATCACCAGGGAATTCCCTCGATGAGTCTTGAAAAACACGCACATCCACGTAGCTACCCTCACGATCAAGATACAGAATATTTCCATCACCCTGAAACATTTTCTCATATCCCCTTAGATTCAATACCCTAACCCCCACCCCAGACACCACTGACAGATCTGTTATGTTTGTTCTAAAATTTCACAAATGGAATTCATACAGGAGGTTCTCTTTTGTGTCTGCCTTCTTTCTCTCTGCATCATGTTTCTGAAATTCACCCATAATGTTGAGTGTATCAGTTTGTTCTTTTTTGTTGCTGAATAGTACTCCACTGTATGGGCATACCACCAATTGTTTATTTATCTGTTGATGGATGTTTGGGTTATTTCCAATTTTTGACTGGTAAAACGTGAATAAAGCTGCTAGGAACATCTGTGTCCACGTCTTTGGACCTATATTTTCATCTCTCTTGGGAAAATACCTGGGAGTAGAATGACTGAGCCATACTGTTTACATCTGACTTGACAAGAAACTGCCAAACAGTCCTCCAAAGGGGCTGTACAATTTTGCATTCCCACCAGCAATGTGTAAGTTGCCTAGAGTTTATCTTTTAAAAATTTTTTTTAACACACAAAAATCAACTGATAAACATGTTGACATCAAAATTAAAAACACAGTATCATGTACAGTTCTTAAAAAAATACTTAGGTGTAAATCAAACAAAAGAGGGACAAGACTTACATGTTGAAAACTTCAAAATGCTGATGAGAGAAATAAAAGATCTAAAATGCAGAGACATACCATGTTCATAGTATAGAAGATTCAACATAGAAAAGATACCAATTCTTCCCAAATTGATATACAAGTATAATGCAATTCCTATCAAAATTCCAGAAAGATTTTTTTTTTAAACATCTTTATTGGAGTATGATTGCTTTACAATGGTGTGTTAGTTTCTGCTGTATAACAAAGTGAATCAGCTATACATATACATATATCCCCATATCTCCTCCCTCTTGGGTCTCCCTCCCACCCTCCCTAACCCACCCTTCTAGGTGGTCACAAAGCACCGAGCTGATCTCCTTGTGCTATGCGGCTGCTTCCCACTAGCTGTTTTACATTTGGTAGTGTATATATGTCCATGCCACTCTCTTCGTCCCAGCTTACCCTTCCCAGTCCCCGTATCCTCAAGTCCATTCTCTACGTCTGCGTCTTTATTTCCGTCCTGCCCCTAGGTTCTTCAGAACCCTTTTTTTTTTTTTTTTTGCCTATAGTTTTTTAAATGTTGATTCCTAGGTCTTTCCCCCAGGAAGTTGATTCTGTAGGTAGAGCCAGGAAATTTGAATTTTTAACACGTGAGGTAATTCTGACGCTGAGCCATAGTGGGAAACCAATATGCTCCGGATCCTCTGTTTCACCCTCTCACCTTCCATACCTTTCTCAAGGCACTGCTCTCTGGTCCCTACCCTCAGGATAAGGTCAAAACTGCCAGTGTCAAGCTCCAGTGGCCGAGTCTAATAAACACTGACAAATCCTTCTCGTTAGGTCTCCACGTGACATCTGACAACATTCTCCAGTGGAGCCCCTGACCCAGTCCCACTTCCAACTGCTGATGGAGCCTCTCAGCCCCCGAACCTGTCATCCATCCTGAACCTGCTCCGCCTTTTGCATCCCCCAGATCGGTTCGCTGACCCCACTTCCACCCGGGCACACAATCTGGAAGCTCAGAGTTCTCCTGATTCCCCTCCCCTTCTCTTAATTCTAACCCTCTCCCATTCAGTTAGATCCTGAGTTTTATAAGATTCGACCTACTAAACGTTTCTCAAAAATCTATGTCCTCCTTTTCCTCTCCTTCACCAAAATGTGGCACTCACCACTTCCCACTGGCTCTACGGCCGTCTCCTAACCAAGCTCCCTGTCTCGGATCTCTGCCCTTCAGACAAGCACTCCACCCACCGCCCGAGGGCTGACAAAGGCAAATCTGCTCTTGTCTTTCCTCCACGTAAAATCCTACAGCGGCTCCCCTCTGCCGACTGAATACCTTCCATCTCTGTGGCTCAGGTCAGAGGTTCCCAAACTTTCTTGGTTCACAGCACCCTTAGGGTCTCGGTAATTTCTTCACAAGGCCCAAGGCCAAAAGAAATACCTAATGGTTCCATTTATTAAGTGGTTAGGTCCAAACGATTTAAGTATTTAGGGCCTCGCAACTTAGAGGCCATGTGGAAAAAAATACTACTACACGTAAACTGAAAGAGAAATGTTTATTTCATTCTTAACCGTAATTACTCACTAGCGGGATGTGTGTACCTGTTGGGCGCTGCACATATTCCAAATCTTACACTCTTGTTAGACACAGCCACTCTCATTACCGTTCCATGTTGATTTTCATGTGGTATTTGAATTGTATCACAGCGACGGCCCAAAACTCAGCTGTGCAAAGACACATCCTTGAAAGGAAAGTAGCACAATCTAATGTTGAAAGTACCAACTACCTCAGGCCCACGTGGTGTTTGACACTTGTGGAGTACTGCTGAATTTCTCTTAAAAGTTTAAGACTAGCTGCAGTGCCTCGAGAGCTTGCTGTGGCTCCCAGGGCCCCCTCAGCACACAAAGGAACCACAGGCCTCAAGCATTCAAGGCTCTGTAAAACCTGGGCCCAATTCTTCTTCATCACATCTCTTCCCCAAACTCAGCCCATGCTTTCATGTCAGCCTCTGTGCTACCATTACCTGCCCCAACTCCATCTATCTACCTCCGCTTGTCCTTCAAATGCCCCTTTCTCCAGGAAATCAGAAACTGAACGCCTACTGCACTTGGTATGCTCTTTTTTTCTTTCGGCTGCCACGCAGCTTGTGGGATCTTAGTTCCCTGACCAGGGATCAAACCTGGGCCTCCTGCAGTGCAAGTGTGGAGTCCTAACTACTGGACCGCCAGGGAATTAATTCCCTTGGTAAGTTCTTATGATGCACTTACCACATTTCTCAGGGGACAGGCACTTAATTGCATGTGGCCTCTCTGGTTCTCAAAGATCTGGGGGCTGGATTGAATTTTAAGCACTTTGTAGGGCAGGGACTATCTATTTTGTTTCTTGTGAAATACACACAGGAAAGTGCCTGGGGCTTATGACAGTTCAATGAATACTCAGAGCGTGAACTCCTGTGTAACTGCTGCCCGGGTCTTTGCTCCCCTCATACTTAGCAGGTAATGCTGTCTGCAGAATGAAAGGAAGTCGATAATTTAAGATATCCAATACTGCATGTGGGATATAATCATTCTGATAAGTTTATCCTAACAAGAAGGACTTTTCCACACGAAAACCTACATGATAAAAGCTAAAAAGAACTGCCCAGGTGTAGCTCCGTTTGTTGACTCACATTTAAAAATTACTTAAATTTATGGGAAAAAATGATATGGCATTTGCTTCAAAACGATGGAGGAGGGGGGAGGGGGACGTCACGTGTGGATCTTCACCGAAGCTGGGTGGCTGGGTGCATGTGGCTTTCTTACTATTCTCTTTACTTTTGTGTGTGTTGAAGTTTTTCTAAAATGAAAAAAAAATTTAAGAAGAGGAGCTAAAAAAAAAAAAAAAAAAAAAAAAAGCTATTTAAGGAATACCTTTCCAGGGGGTTAAAAAGAAAGGCCTGTTCTTCCTGCCTGCCCTCAGCTGTCGTATAAATCTTGAGAGCCTGATCCTACAATGTCACAGGGCTGGAAGAGAGAAGAGAAACCCAGGGGACGAGCAAGAAGGACCCTGTCAGCACTATTTCAGGCTTCCCCAAACACAGAAAAATGCCTCTGATGAAGTCAACCACAATTTAAATAATTGTCTCAAACCGCTGTTTGGGACCGACAGCCCCTCTTTGGAGGAGACTCTGGGCAGACTTACTTTCACGGAGGAAGGAATAAGATTGCTTTGATTACAGAAGCCGCCAGAACAGGCTGCCCATTTGACTGGAGCTCAGGGAGCCCTATGAGATCATTCTCTTCCCTTCCCTAGATGAGCATCGATATTTCTGGAACACACTGCTTCTCCGGAGGCATCTAGATGGGCACTGGCTTTACTGCCCTGCTCCTCCTCACCCCTTCTTTCTAAAGCACAACCGCCCAGCTGGCCCCGACACACCTGGCATTTAAAACCAGCTGCCTCTCTGACTGGGAGACCTCTCCAGGTACAGGTTAGATGTCGTGACACAGCTAGAAATTCTGCAAACCAGACCCTTCTAAGTGCACCTCCAGCAGCGACCAGAAATGTTTTGGGTTGGCCCTCCTGAAAGGTATTTAAGGACCAAAAGACCACAAATGAAGTCCCAACTGCTTTTGTGCTCCCTGTAAGCATGCCCGTACGCCAAATATTTGAGAGCCTCGTTCCTTCTGCGAGCAAAACAAGAAAGGTGGTTGCACGGTAGGCGGTGAGACCTTGGAGAAGAAAGGGGTGGAGACTCTGGGAGGTGGTGTGGTGGGCACTAAGGAGGGAGCAGCTGGAGGCTTCCGAGAAGAAGAGAAACGTGGTACAAGCCTCTGAAGGAAGGTGAGACAGGCAGGCACCAGGGGACACAGTGGATGAGACAGAGGAGAAGAAGGAATCACAAAGGGTGGTGAGGAAGGCAATGCCATAACCCCAGTAAGAAGGTCTGAGCCAGTGGGGGCAGGGGAGGGTGGTGGTCAGGAACCAAACAGGAGGGGGAGAAAAATATCAACAGGACTTTGTCCTGATCAGAAAAATGAAGTGCAGGAAAGGAATGAGTTAAAGAGGACATGGAGATTTTAATCCTAGCCGATGGTGAAACTAGATCGGTTAGTCTGAAGGCAAAAACTGCTATTTCCTCAAGAAAATGCTTAAGGGTCGAATACTGTTTTCTTATAAAACTTATTGGTAGAAACAAGTCATTCACACACACACACACACCCTTAACTCAAAACTTAAGTCTCCCCAATATGGTTCATGCACTCAAGTGAACCAATCAGGGAATCCTCATTTCCTCCCTCCAGAGGGAAGGAACTTTGATTATCTGTGCCTTAAACTCCCCTTGAAGTTGTTAGGTCCAAGTTGTAAGGTGGCAAGTCTCAAATGTTCCTCGAAGTTCAGCTTTCTTGAGGACAGCATTTTAAAATAGACATCTAGCTCTCTGGGCTCGGACCTAGGTTATGGCGACATGGCTAAATGCACCAAGACGGTCGGAATCGTGGGTAAATATGGGACCCCATATTATGGTGCATCCCTCAGGAAAATGGTGAAGAAAACTGAAATCAGCCAGCACGCCAAGTACACTTGTTCCTTCCGTGGCAAAACCAAGATGAAGAGACAAGCTGTGGGCATTTGGCACTGTGGTTCCTGCATGAAAACGGTAGCTGGTGGTGCCTGGACCTACAATACCACCTGCCATCACAGTAAGGTCTGTCATCAGAAGACTGAAGGAATTGAAGGACCAGTAGAAGTGCCACCCTTTGAAATGTTGCTAGCCTATGATTCATGGGTTAATTTATGTAACAAAAATAAATAAAATAAAATACAATGGACATCTAATCAGAAGCTCCTAAAATCCACAGTGAAATTCCAAATCTCATCAGAACTGGGGGAGGATGCCATGAGTTTTCTTGCAGGGGAATCTCTGTAAGTCACCAAATGTCATGTGTGACAAAGACGATCCTGTAGAAATACCAACGTAATCTGAAAAACCACCCATACCAAAGGCTGTCGCACTCTATGGTCTTACTCATCCTCACCTCAGCAGAAGTAACTCAGACCCAAAAAAGCACACTGCATGCTATAACCAGCTGTGAAGGAGGATAAGACAATTTAATGCATGGAACTACACCCCAGTGCCTCTCAGGATGTCACTAACTTCACAGAATTCATTCTTGAGCCATGGGAGTGTTCATCCAAAGATGAGCAAGAAGACAGTAACAAAGTCACAGCCAAAACTGGCCTTTCATCGTGTGCTTCAACATTCACAACTGTATTCCGATACATTCCAAGCAATGCCGCAGAGAACACCCGCTGGAGATGAAACCTATGCTACTGTGTGTGATGACTGCTATTTATAAGCCCCTCCGTACGGTGAGACGTATTATTCTGAAGCAAATCCCAGGTGTGTGGGAGGGACGTGAATGGGGGTACAGAGAAATGAGACTGGGTACCAGCTGGTGCTTACTGAAGCTGAGTAATGGGTACAAGAGGCTTCATTATATAATTATGTTTGTATATGTTTAGAATCTTTCATGATAAAATATAAAACACAAAAAAGAGAAAATACTTTTTCAAGAGACTCAAAAGCAGAAACAGGCCTCTCACACAGCCCCTCTCAAAAACTTAATTTTCAGTCCTCCAAAACAATGGAGAACAAATAAACACCTTTTTCGTGCTTAAGCAATGAGGGAGAAAGGTAGTGATGCATACCTTAAGTCTAGAAAATTCCTTAAGAGGAAACAGATTAGAACTACTAACGAAAAGTCATCCCTTTCACAACCTCCCCTTCTCATGTTTCCCTCACACCTCTGAGGGCAAAGCTCTGACTCTTCAGGGGAACGTGCGCACTGCCTGAAGGACAGGACAGAAAACCAACTGCAGAAAGTCACAAAAAGCCATGTGCAACTCAAGATCAGAAACTGGAACTGGAAACTTCCATGACGGTACATCCTGAGGAGGCAAAGCCCAGCTTCACCTGTTTCTCCGGGTTCCCTGGGACCTGAGTCAGTGTTGGGTGTCTCAGAAGTTTACTAGAGCATCCCTCCCTGTCCAGAGACCCCACCCTCAAGGAGTTAGAAGTCCAGTAGGAAGACAAATGTAAAAAAAATTCACAGCAAGCAGGAAGCGTCATAAGAGAGGCTGCAACGAAGTGCCCCCGGAGCTTGATGAGGGAGGCTGTCACCCTGCAGGAGGAGTCCGGGAGGTGAGATGTGAAGGGGGCCTTAATGGATAAACAGGGGCCTGCCCAACATCGCAGGCTGCTGGCAGGGAACGGACATAAGCGAAGGTCCGATGTCTCCGAGACCTGGAGAGGATATCGTGGCGGCAGCAAGCAGCCGAGGCTGGAGAGGTGGGTGACAGCCCGACTGGGAAGGGCCTTGCACGTGTGCTAAGGAGCTTAGACTCCACCCCGGGGTCCGGTGCTTCGCAAACTAACTGTGGTGAAGGGCCGGCTGTTGAAAATTCCAACCCACCATGGATGAGGCTAACACTACCTTTCTGTACTTCTCGCGGACAAGGAACAGGGGTGGGCAGACCGCACTTGGAGTAGCACTGCCACAGGCAACACCAAGCGCATTTCAGCAGGGAGTGCAGCACGGTCCAAGTCATCCTTCTAGAGGGTTATGTCCAGGGGCTGCGTGCTGGGTGAATGGGAGCGTGAGGCAGGCAGCAGGGATGGCGGTCGGGAAACTGATATGTGAATCCAGGAGGTGGACGTCGAGAGCGGGGCTAGGACACTGGCGAGGGGTACAGGGAGAAGTAGTCAGATCTGGGAGACGCTTCACGGGTCCAGGGGACAGGACGTGGTGACCAAGGAGCAGAGCATCACTCTTTTCTAGCCTGGGTGCAGCGTGACTGTCGGCACAGGCAGGAATTATGAAAAGAGGCACATGGTCTTAGAAAGTCACGTGGGAAGATTTTCTTCAAGCTTCAAATAACTAATTTTGTTTCAATCCTTCCCTCATAAGAAATCTCCAATATTAAGCATTCAGGGGACATCTCAGGAGTCTAGACCTGTCTGGCTGGGAGAGCAGCATATTTTTATAGTTAGTAAAGAATGGTTCTAAATTAGACCCAGTCCGGGACTTCCCTGGCCGTCCAGTGGTTAAGACTCCGCGCTTCCAATGCAGGGGTCGTGGGTTAGATCCCTGGTCGGGGAACTAAGATCCCACACGCCACGGGACGCAGCCAAAAAAATAAGTAAGTAAATAACTAACTAAATAAATTAGGCCCAGTCCTCCATACCTACTATTACTGGAAAGGAGATTGAAGGGAATGGGAGTGGGGTTGCTACAGAACAAGCTGCAATTTGATGAAGATTTGAGAGTCAAACTTAGCATTAACTAGTATTCCAAGGGGAGTGTAAGAAGCCCTAAACCGGCCGTTGCAATACCGAAGGAAGTCCTTTAACTCCACCAAGCCAAGGCAAGCTTTGTAAAATGAATCTAACACAAAACATGACAGCAACATTCTCCGTTTGTATTTGGGCTGGGAGTGCAGCAATGAAACACACTCAACCACGTTCACTGGTGACATTTCAGAGACAGCCAGTGGTGCTGCTACAGTTACAAAATCACAGCTTACAAAGATCACACCTAAGGTAAAATGCCAGGACTCAAATTAGTTTCTGAAAACAAATAAAACTCGTTTTCTGTACTAAGTGTAGTTTGCTGCTGTGGTGTGAGAAATCTCCATTTCTGGGAACAGCGACACGTGTTTGGTTGAGGAACAAAAGCACCTGCCGAAACCACTCTGTAGAAAGAAAAAAAAAAACACTCCCAGTCTGTTGGCCCCTGAAAAAAGTAAACAGTTAGGAAACCATGAAGTGGAATAACAGGTATATACTCTACAGAACCCCAGTTTGATGACTTAAAGGGGTCTGTTTGCATCGGCAAGTTTCTTCCATTTGAGTTTGACTCCCCACTGCCACTCAGGGCCAAGCCCACGTCCGCCCTTGCCTGGACCAGTGCAGTAGCCTCCACCTGGCCCCGTCAGTTCAGCCTCAACACAGCACCTGCTGATCCTGTAAAGGAGAGGCCAGGTGTCTTAGCCCAGGCTGCCATAACAAAATACCATGGCCTGGGTGGCTTCAACAACAGACATTTATTTCTCACAGTTCTGGAGGCTACAAGTCCAAGATCAGGGTGTTGGCATGGCTGAGTTATGGTGAGAGCCCTCTTCCTGGCTTGCAGACAGCTGTCTTCTCACTGTGTACTCATGTGGTGGAGGGATAGTGAGCTCTGCTCTCTTCTTCTTCTTATAAGGGCACTGATCTCATTCTGGGGGCACCACCCTCATGACCTCATCTAAACTCAATCACCTCCCAAAGGCCCCACCTCCAAGTACCATCATTTTGAGGGGGGGTTATTCAACATATGAATTTGGGGAGGACACACACATTCAGTCCATAACACCGGGGTATATCACTCTTCTGCTCAGATTCCTCCAATGGCTTTGAAAAAAACAACATCCTTAACACCAGCCACCAGGCCCTACACCTGTGGTCTCCTTGGGGAGGGCACTGCTCGACAGGCAGTGCTCAGGAAATCTGTGAAGGCATTTCTTGGTGGTCCCAGAGACGGGGCCCTCCTGGTGGGGGGCCAGGAATGCTAGGTAACCCTGCAGAGCTGAAAACTGCCCTGTATCTGCAGGCTGTTCTTATGTCCTGCCAGACACTCACGTGGGCCAAAAACCTTTAATAATTATCTGGGTGTACAACCTACACTGCTTTATATAGGAGCACAAAAGCACTTTTTGCACAAGTTTACACAATGAATCTTCTCAAAATGTGACTACTGTATAAATCAAGTAAGGATGTACTTCTTTTGTTTGGAATATTATGAGAATTGTTTATTTACCATCTTGGAAATCCGGCCACCATCCTAGTCTGCATTTTTATTAGTCGGTGTTAATAGGCACAGCATTCAATCACAGGTGGAGTGTCGGTATGTATTAGTATGTGTCTGAGCCTTTACATGTTAAATTACATACATGTAACTAAAAACTACTTTCTTATTATTTCAGATTACCAGTTGGGTAATATATTTCTTTTTAAAACTGTGTGCATATGTAGGTTACTGTCTATAAATTGTGTTCCAGGCAGTGGTGGGGACAATAAATATTCTGAGGGGACAGGAAGGCCGGGGGAGGGACAAATTAGGAGTATGGGATTAACAGATACAAACTACTATACATAAAATAGATAAGCAACAAGGATATACTGTATAGCACAGGGAATTATGCCCAGTATCTTATAATAACCTATAATGGAATATAATCTGCAAAAAAAACTGAATCACTATGTTGTACACCTGAAACTAACACAACACTGTAAGTCAACTGTACTTCATACACACACACACACACACACACACACACACACACACACGCAGTAAGGGAGCACTGCATCCCTAACATGACTGGCCTCCCAGTTCCTCTCTTACTTCTCTCCTTCCTCCCCACACTGTACTCCAGCCACTCCTACTTCTCTGCCCTTCTTCTCCCTGCCAAGCACACCCACCTTTGCCCCCCGCAACCCATGCCTTCTGCCTAAAGACTCCTCTGCCCCCTAGGGTTCTTGCTCAATGGCACCTTCTCAGTGGGGGTCCCAGTTTTAAATTGCAGCCCCGCCCACCCGACCTCAGCCCAGCTACCTGGCACTCCCTGTTCCACTTCCCTGCTTTCCTTTCCTCCACAGCTCTTATCACCACTATGTACTTTTGTTTTTAAACATCTTTATTGGAGTATAATTGCTTTACAATGGTGTGTTAGCTTCTGCTGTGTAACAAAGTGACTCAGCTATACATATACATATATCCCCATATCTCCTCCCTCTTGCGTCTCCCTCCCACCCTCCCTATCCCATGCCTCTAGGTGGTCACAAAGCACTGAGCTGATCTCCCTGTGCTATGCGGCTGCTTCCCACTAGCTATCTATTTTCATTTGGTAGTGTATATATGTCCATGCCACTCTCTCACTTTGTCCCAGCTTACCCTTCCCCCTCCTCTTGTCCTCAAGTCCATCCTCTACGTCTGCGTCTTTATTCCTGTCCTGCCCCTAGGTTCTTCAGAACCATTTTTTTTTAATAAAGATTCCATATATATGTGTTAGTGTACAGTATTTTTCTCTTTCTGACTTACTTCGCTCTGTATGACAGACTCTAGGTCCATCCACCTCACTACAAATAACTCAATTTCGTTTCTTTTTACAGCTGAGTAATATTCCATTGTTTATATGTGCCACATCTTCTTTATCCATTCATCTGTCCATGGACACTTAGGTTGCTTCCATGTCCTGGCTATTGTAAATAGTGCTGCAATGAACATTGTGGTACATGACTTTTTGAATTATGTTTTCTCAGGGTATATGCCCAGTAGTGGGATTGCTGGGTCATATGGTAGTTCTATTTTTAGTTTTTTAAGGAAACTCCATAATGTTCTCCATAGTGGCTGTATCAATTTACATTCCCACCAACAGTGCAAGAGGGTTTCCTTTTCTCCACACCCTCTCCAGCATTTATTGTTTGTAGATTTCTTGATGATGGCCATTCTGACTGGTGTGATACCTCATTGTAGTTTTGATTTGCATTTCTCTAATGATTAGTGATGTTCAGCATCCTTTCATGTGTTTGTTGGCAATCTGTATATCTTCTTTGGAGAAATGTCTATTTAGGTCTTCTGCCCATTTTTGGATTGGGTCGTTTGTTTTTTTGATATTGAGCTGCATGAGCTGTTGTATATTTTGGAGATTAATCCTTTGTCAGTTACCACTATGTACATTATCTCTGTATCTGTTCCCCCCATAGAATGAAGGCTCTATGAGGGCAAGTATTTTGCTGTATCCTCAGGGTCTAGAACAGTATCTGGATACCTTTATAATCTACTTACGTATTAATGGTTTAGAAATACCAATTTTGAAATCTTCAGTTATAATTGCAAGATTAAAATTAAATTGAAAACTCAGGGTCTCTATATGTTACCATCTTTAATCTTTGTATAGAAATAGAGACAGAGAGGCTACCCAGGGCTGAATTTAGCTAAAATAAGCCAATTTATTCTCAGAAAAACAATGAGACTTAGAACATACTGAAATTTCATTGAATTGAATTTCATTACTTGAAATTACTAGGCCTTAATCGGCTTTCTCTAATTCTGCCTTTAAGTGTCTTTTATCTCCTCCTTGCTCTGCCTACCTAACCAGTTGCTGGATTCTCCTGATTCTATTTCTGGCACGCCTCTCATCCTTCCCACCTCTTCTCTTCCCGCTGCCCCTCTTTCTCAGGTCTGTCTCACGTCTCTAGTCGTCCCATGCACTGCTGCTGGATTAATCTGGAAGCAGAGCACCTGTTGAGTCACTCACCTGCTCAGCCGAGTCAATGGCTCCCAACTTCCTGTTCACTCAAGTACAAATGGCTCAGAGCTACCACAGGGCTCAATATCCCCCCTGCCTCCCTCCCTCCACCTCCATCCCTAAGCTCCTTCCAAACCAGACCAGTCCCCACACCCCAGACCTGGTGCCTCCTTTGCTCCTTTCCAGGCCTCACTCCCGACTGAAAGTCAGTGTATCCACCAAGGCTCAGCTCCAACGCGTGGAGCCTTTCCTGCCCCCGCAGCTGGACACGGGCTCACAGCAGTTCCTAGCACTCTCTTTGGCGGTTACAAGGCTGCTCCCGGTTGAAGTTCTATGTACTTGTCATTCCTCCCTCCCAACTGTGGGCTCCTTGAGGGCAGGGGCTGTCTTTTTCTTCTTTGTGCCCCATACAGTATCTTTCACAGACTAAGTTCTCTAAACGTGTTAAACTTAAAAAGAGGCAAATTCTTTAAGCTCTAAGTTACAGGACAGAACAGATTGATTTTTTAAAAAATTTTTAAAATTTATTTGGTTGCATTGGGTCTTAGCTGCGGCAGGAGGGCTCCTTAGTTGCGGCAGGCAAACTCTTAGTTGCAGCATGCATGTGGGATCTAGTTCCCAGACCAGGGATCGAACCTGGGCTCCCTGCATTGGGAGCGAGGAGTCTTAACCACTGCGCCACCAGGGAAGCCCCCAGATTGATTCTTATGTTTGGCTAAGTAACAAACGAGGCAGGACACAGTTTTGTTGGATACAGCCGAGGCTACTTGCAGAAATTAAGACTTGGAGATCAATTTAAAACAATACATGTAGGGAAAAGCAAAGCAGAAGAATGAAGTGGCTTGGGGGCAAAAATGCCCTGCCTGGGAATACTGAAACTGAGGGACCAGCCCTAACACTTAACAGTGAAAATGTTTATCTCAATCCTTTTGTGACTTGTTGATTTTCATCTCTGGACAAAATCAGAAATTCTGAAATATAAAGAACTCTGCATAAACATGAGGAGGAAGAGCACAGATAATATTCTGGGAGACTGTAAGGCACTGCCAAAACCGGGCTCTCCCATCTTCCTGTGGCCCCTCACTCCTGAGAGACCTGGTCCTTTCTGTCACTTAAAGTCCTTGCTGATCCAAGCAGGCCCAGCAGGTGAGGCAGGGCAGTCTGTGGTACCCCAGCTGCCAGCATCTACGGATGGTAACTAGGTTTGCTGCTGAACTGACAAGATGATGTGTGACCTTCTGATATACGCCAATATTTTTCCATGTAAAATACTGTTTTGGAACATTTTATTAATGAAGGGAAAACACTCGTTGTGCTCAGGAGAATAATGAGTCACAGATTGGTGACGAAAGAGAACATACCGGTCAGACCCGAATTTAGGGACAAAGGAGAATTATGACAGGACTGCATAATAGAGATGACTCTGAAGTCCCCAATCCTGGGATTTGCCTGGCTTTTATCCGGGAAGATTACTTTGGGAATTGAATACAATTTCCCAGCTGTTGGGACTCCACGCTGCCAACCATCACCAGGAAGACAAGATCATAAAATGGAAGCATGGTAGATTAAATGAGAGACAAGCTTAGTCTTCTACTTCCCTTGATGTAAAGAGCCAATAAAGTGACTAACTTGGATGAATGTCAAATCTTACAGCCCTCAGTTATTTCAGCCTCTATAAAAAGAAATCAGTAATTTGAGATTAGAGGAGATACCTTCCTGTAATTATGATTACAAGATTCTAATCATTAGAACTCAAAAAAAATTTAAAGCAGCATGTCTTCCTAAAGACCAACCAGCCAGAACTATTAATAGAAAAGCCTAGAGCCATTTAGACATGAAATCCAGACAGAAGCAAAAATAATAATAATAATAATAAAGATATAGCTTGTCTCAACTGATGCACTTAGCGGATAATCACAACTCAAGCTGTAAACATACCCTTTGAGTGCAACCCCTCTCTTATCCTTGACTCTATTATCCTTTTTAATTTTATTAAATAATGTATAACAGTTTTTCTCTTTTTCTGGAATGTTTCCTTGGAAGCAGTTGAGCAAATGGCCATGTTACCCAAGGACTAAATCCAAATTACCTTCTTTCAAAGTCCATTTGATTGAGCCTGTCCTCTTGCTGACGGCATGCAAACTTCCATCCAGGGTTGACACAAACAACAAGGTTTCAGGAAGTGTCACAGTGCTGGGACTTCCAAAAATCTGCAATGAGAGGTAGAAGAATCTACGTGGTCAATATGAGTCTTCACCTTGGGCATGTACAACCACAGACAGGCCCCTCCCTTACCCCAAAAGTTATCCTTCTAAAATCCACCACCTTACAGATGAAGAAAAACCGAGGCTGACAAACCTAAGTTCCCATCAAGGTTTGCTGCTGAACTGACAAGATGGACAACATCTTGGACAACAGCTGGGTCAGGACTAGAACCAGGTTGCCTTATTCTATCTGAGCAGCAATCCTTCCTGCACACAGGCTTATGACCGAACATGTCAGGGACGGGGATTCCGAAATAATCCAAGGCCAGCCTTCACTGAAACAGAGAAAGTATGCTCAGCTTTCTAACCGACTTCCTTCTCTTGGTTATATTTTATCTTCTAAAACCTGGTTATCTTGCAAGACTCCACGATAAAGAAGAATGCCAACACACCTACACACACCCACACGCACTTACGAAATTTTAAAAGGCAGGGAATTTGGGGGAAGTATTTAAAGCAAAATAGGAAAAACAGTTCTCATAAACTCATAAAGAGTTTATATAATAATAAAACACCAAGATTTTGAGAGAGACATGTTATAAAAGAAAACGTATAAAAAACATAATCCAAATTATTCTTTACTTATAATCAAAATATAAGTTAAATCAAAATGTACTTCTTATGCTTAATGAATTTAAAAAAATATTTTACAGAAAATAGCCAAAGGTAGTGAAATTCACTTTCTCACCCATTGTTGATTGGCAATGAAAATTATAAGTTAGCGCAATCTTTCTGGAAAGCATAAAAGTACTCATATTTCTGATCCTGTAGTTCCACTTCTACATTCTAAAGAAATAACTCTGGATATGGAAAAAGCTCTTTGCACAATGATACTCATTACAGCCTATTTACAAACACAAAAAACAGGAAAGACCTCAATTTTTTTTTTTTAAGACCTGAACTTCTAAATGGCTGAAACAAATTATGACAAAGTCAATGGAATATTATGTAATTATTAAAATAGCACTTGAAAGAATCTACAATATAGAAAAATGCTTGTATATGTTATCATGTGAAAAATATAGAATCCAAAATTTAATGTGCACTGTGGTTATAATTATATTGGACAGATTCTTTTTTTTTTTTTTGGCCTGCCCGTCCTCTAGCTTTGCTAGGAACTGTACACTCATCCACATGGTTTCCATGGGAGCAGCTGTGTGTGTGTGTGTGTGTGTGTGTGTGTGTGTGCGTGTACACACACATGAGCAGGTGATAGCTGGTACGGTTTCCTAGGACAACACCCTTTTGAGGTCTGGGCCCACTCAGCAATGCCACCTTGTAATGAGATTTTCTCTTTCTTTGTCACTATACTGTCCCACCAGTCAGCTGGTTCCTGTAGGTCTTGAATTAAAAATAGGCCAATGCAACTTGCTTACACTGCGACAGTTTGAATTTTGGTACAAACGCTATTTTTAAAATATAGGAGTATGGCTGGCTTTTAGCACGAAACATAGAGACTGGAGGGTTACTTGTGCATGGAAGCCTGATCCCAAAGTACCTGGTCACTCTTAGTAAAAGCCAGGATGACACTAATTAATCCTTCAAAAGGGCAAGTTCAATTAATGGCTCTCTCCAGGGCAGCCTGAGGTGGCAGGACACACACTCCAGTCCTTGCACTCCTTTTCCAAGGTGGAAACTCCCTGACAAAGGGGCGAAGCAGCTGAGAACTTCCTCTCACCTCTTGCATGTGTCTGGCCTAGAGGGGAAGAAGGTCCGCCCTCCACTTTGCCCAGGGCCAGGGCTCCTCACCTGGAATGAGGGAAACAACGGCAAGCCTTACCCCTGCCCGCTGAGTCTACACTCCATGCAAAGTCTCAAGGATGAAGAAGAAGAGTCTGCTTTTAACGCTACCTTTGCAACTAGGAAATCAGTCTCAGTACAACCTGGCTGGGAAAACGGAAGCCCCAAGGGTAGCATCTGCCCTAGGCAGAATCCAAAGGTCTTGTACACCAACTACTTCGGGGGTTTTAAAATTATTTTAGTTCACAGGGTATTGATGGTGACAAGCCTCGTCTGGACCTGCTCACACCTGAACCAGAGGAACACACATCACCCGGAGCACCTGGCCTGGAGAACAGTGACCCTATCACTGAGGACTGGAGCCGAATGGGACTTGGAGGGGTGGGCGGGCTGCTTCTCACTGAAAGGGGAATTGGGTCTGCAGCGTGATGTGGGGTGGCTGGATTAAGTTAGGTGGGGGCAGTGGAAGACTGAATAAATGAAAAGGGAAGATGTATGCATATCTGGGGGCCAACAGGTGGAAATCCCCTCCACCTGTCAAATAGTTACCCTAGGAACAACCATTTTTAAGGTCTTGGGAATCACACCAGAATTGGGTTGAACAATCTGGGTGGCTGAAGTACTAAGCAATTAAACTTGGGAGATTTCTGTGGATATGTTTTCCGCCATGTGGAAAAAGCTGGATGAGAGGGAGGAAGGAAGGAAGGAAGGGAAAGAAAGAAAAAAAGAAAGAATGAAAGAAAGGGGGGTAGGGAGGGAAGAAAGAGAGAGAAAGAAAGAAAGAAAGGAAGGAAGGAAGGAAGAAAGAGAGAGAGAGAGAGAGAAGGAGGGAGGGAGGAAGGAAGGAAGAGGCCTGAGAAGAAACATGGCTGAAAGGCTGGGAGAGGGGCCCTGGCCTCCACTGCTCCTCAGGCCTGGCCAAGCTCCTGTCCTTGGGCCCATGCACACCTAATCCTTGCAATCAATTCCCCTCTTAAACTCATTGGAACTAGGTTTCTGTCCCTGGAGACTGAAACAGTCCTAAACACACACACACACACACACACACACACACACACACACACAGCTATTTTTTTAATATATCTATAGAAAAAAAAAGATGAAGAAATTATTGTAAAATTAAAGCCATAGTTTTTCTCCTCTATTTTCTAAATTTTCTATAATATGATCATGGACTATGCAATGAAGTTTTCATAAAATATAAAGGAGATGGACAAGTTAGCAGGTAGAAGACAAGCTGGGATTTAAAGGCGCTTCAGCGAGCCCCTAAGTTCCAGAAGCACTTTCCACCTCAGGATATTAGGCAACCTGATCACCTTTGATCACTGATATGCACCAAACAAGGGACAAACGTTTAGAAACACAGAGGTCTCCCAGTCAGAGAGTGTGTGTCCAGAATAGTAAAGTTTTGCTGTTATTAAAGTCTACAGTACAACTATAATTAACTAAATGCCTCCAATACATCTTATCACAGTACTGGTATTAATATTAATATTAAAAGGGGCCAATAGTAACTAAAGTATATCATTGCTGCTCCACTACTAGTGTGGAAACAAAAGCCACCTGCCTTGTTTGAGCATCTTGGAAACCACAGGAAGAGCAATTGTCTATGGTTGGTTGGTGACTCGAAATAAAACACTAATCACATAACTAATACAGTCTTCTAAAAATCTCAAAAAGACCAGGTTTGGCTAGGAGTTGAATTTAGCAACTGAAAGCGCTGAATTAATCACAATGTCCACAGTCACGTCACAAACCCTATCACACCTGACAGATTTTTCTCTTCTTTGAAGCTCTTGACATTTTCAAATTAGAACGAACCACTCTGAACAGCATTATTCTCTCACAAGGCAAATTAATATTACAAAATTTCTGCCTTTTTCCCCCAGCGTTTTTTAAAGTATGAAAATGTTTGCTTTCAGATATAGTTGCTATAACTCACGTGACTTCAATAAGCTTCTAGATGCCATGTGCGATATTGAGCACAGCTGAGAACTATTTGTACCTAAACATCTAAAGACACTGCTTCACAATAATGACCTTGCATATCCCCTTCACCCTGTCGGTGCTCCCTCTTCCCTGCAATGGATGAATTAGCAGCAGGCCCTAGAGTTATGCAAACTAGTTTCCAGAGAGCCTGAAAGCAGAAAGAAAAGGCTGATCTTGCAGATCTGTTTCAAGTTGATTACCTGGAATCTGACTCATTTTTCAAACAAGTGGGTTATACACTCCTGGCTTCGACAGTGACTTCTAAAAAAGTAATTGCAGTGACATTGTAGAGGTAGTGGCAGGGAATCTAGTCCAGCCTAAAACGAGACATCCATTAGCTAATTGGTCCTCATGGAAGTCTGGCCACATACGTCCTCTCACACGAGGTGACCCTGACATAACAATTCTGGAAATGCCCCGTCTGAGGACCATGGAGCCTGGCAATTCGGACCAGATGATGCTAGGGAAGTGGGCATCTGTAAAACCAGCTTATTTCACTTATGTTGATTCCGTGGTAAAAACAGTCCTCACTGCTGCCCTGCTCAGCCAGAACTCCCTCCCGTGAAAACGTAATTCCGGGGCTGGACCCTCATGTTCAATGTTCTGATTATGAAGCAAGATCTCCCAAAGTCCGGCAGCTACACCACTGCATAAAATGCACCACTTGCTTTGCATTTCCCTCAAAGACATGAAAGCAGCTACCAGCTGCTCATACAGAGATGATTAAAAGGTAGTAGTCGCCGACGATTTCATTCTCTTAATATTCTAAACTCAGCGTCAGTTGCTCCTGCATTCATTACCTCAACTGCTTGTATTTCAGGTAAGAAAAAAAGTCTTCTAAAACAAGTTCGGAGACAACTTTGTTTAGAAAAAGTCTTCAGTAAAGAGCACTATGGACACAAGGGACAGATATGTGTTTAGGTAGCACAGGAACAAGTGAAACAAGCCTCTAACACAAACCCACCTATTTCTTGGGATGGGTCAGGCCAGAGGTAGCTCACCACCAGCAGCTGGAGGAGAAGAGTCAGCAAGGCCGGGGTCCGGCTCCAGCCGCCAGGCTATCGCTGCAGTGGCCGCTCCCTCGCGCCCGCCCTCTGGCGCCTGAGGAGGAACAGCAGGAAGCACGCTGCATGCTGCTCTAAGATTCACAGCGCAGGGCAGCTAGCTCTGTGCTCCCCATCACGGTTTTCCAAAAGGCTGCATTTCCCAAAGAAACACAGTTCTTAAATTTCAGATACGTATTTCAAGAACCAGCCCACAGGTTAACGGACTACCTAATAACAAGGGTCAGAAGTAAGATTAATGAACTTGGCACAGACCTTTCATCTCAGAGTCAGGGGGAAGAAGTGGGCCACGCACACACGTGTCTCGTATCCAGCTTTCCAAAGTGATCTACGCTTGATGAGTACCGCAGGATCGTTTCTATTTCCCAAACTAGAGTGTTCTACCCCCACAAAAAAAGTTGTGCACACACAGAGAAGACCCACAATGTGAACGAGAGAGCCATGCACTTCTCAGGTGGTGTGCAAAGTGATCGGGTCTAACCCAAGTGTCCGTCTCCAAAAGCTCAATTTATATGGCAGCACTGGCATAGTAGAAGTAAAAACAGTAGAAATGATTAGAATAAAAATCTTTCCCGGGAAACTTCTCCCCTTCTTACCTCCGCTCCAACAGACCAAAACATTTATAATAATATTAGAATACAATAATCTGGCTAATAACAAAATGACATATGTATTTTTTCTTTTAGGAGTACCACACTGATTTCCAGGATTAGCTGAGAGGCTGGGGTTTTTTGGGTTGTTGGTGTTTTGTTTTATTTTTTTTAACTAATCTTTCCTCAGTGTTCATTGGATTATGCAATGTTATATTGCATAAGCCTCATTTTAGTTTTATTTACTGAAGGTTAAGAAAACCATTCCTCCAAACTATAAATACCATACTTGTGTAAGTCTAGCATGGATATTAGCATGTTTTCAATAGAATATCCTTACACAACGTAGCGTGCACCTAAATCCCTGGAACCTACAACCTGCCACCGACAACCAGTCTGCCTTGTGCAGTGCGGGGCTCCCTGCCACAGCTCAAAGCCACTGGACAGCGGGTCACAGAGGTAAAGCGAAAGTAAAGGGACTTTTGGTTGGTTGATGAATACACATGATGGTATCATAGGTAAGACTTAAAACAGGTACGCAAGTGAAGGAAGGATTACATAAGAAAGATTTCCAAGCTATTTTGTTTTGCTACTTAGGACACGCAAAATCTTGAAAACGATTAAAATTGCATGTCACCAAATGTAGAGTAATAAATTGCAAATGGATTAGAATGTACTAGGGAATCAGAGCTTGTAATTATTAACCTTAGCAATAATGCTCAGAGGTGAGAAGGGCATTCTCTGCCGGGGGACGTACCAATGGCAAAGGACCTTAAAGGGGAGAGAAAGTAAGCCTGCACGTGTGTGTGTGTGTGTGCACGTGGTGAGGGAGGTGGTTTCTGATGGACAAGAAAGCAGAGGTAAGGGCTGATGGCAAATAGACTGGATCCTTCTGCTGGCTATAATCAGCTGAAAGCCACAGGATGGGTGAGCTGATTTTGAGAGGTATGGGTAAGACACTTCCTGGCGTGCCATAACGGATACCAGTCCTGAAGGGCTTCTCTCCAAAAATAAAAAAAAGGAAACCTGTGCAATTCGGCACGAAGTTCCTCAAAATAGTATTATGTAACACAGTCCCTTGGTAGGCACTAAACGACATTCAGACAAAGGACATCTGTGTCTACAATTCTATTTGCAGCCATATTATCTATTTCAGGCTATAAACTCCAGCAGAGCCTGGCTACTGGCAATTCTGGTCGCTTCACAAAACTACCAAGCATTCTAATGCCATTTGAACACATGGTAGAAGACTGTGCTCAATGATGGCCAAAAAACTACCAAGAATTCACCAAAACAGCATAAGACTGAAATCCGTACCCAGTAAATGCCAGCACACACCCATGACATAATGGTCCCTTGTTGAAAAATAAAGCCTACATGAGTATACGCCTCATAATGACCAGGACAGCAGGCTAAACTAGCAGCTCCCAAAGGCCTTCCTTTGAAGGTATCTTAGGTAAAGGCCTGATTAGACAGATACGACAAAGATTTTTATTCTAATCAAACCCTGCTCCCCACTCCCCATCTCACTTACACACCTGATCCAAGAGTAAAGCGCCCCGCTCCAAACGTGCAGACTTCTGTGTAGTCATCTGCACAGAGTGACACAGAAACCTCATTGGGTTTATCCCAATTCAGTAGACTAAAGATTAAGAACAGAATTAAAACACTGGTGATATTAAGAGACTTAATTGTGTCTATGTCTTAACGATTTCAATCTATTACAAAATCATTCCAAATCCTGTTACGCTTTGTTTACCTGTGTGTAGGTCAGCAATAATCTATCAACCATAGAGTTCCTTCTAACCAGCCCATCGGCTTGCTGTGTTTCCTGATACTAGGTCAATAAAGGTAACCATGACATTTGCTTTGGATGGGAGTCAGGTATCTGGTTGGGATGCAGTAAAGGTCAGGGCCTAACTGAACACCACTGTGTGGTTTCCAAACTAAGCAACTGAGAGAGTTAAACTCGTATTTGTGGCAATTCTTGCATGTGGCGTAATCCACCACCACCCAAGACAGTTAACAATTTTTCAGTGGTTCAGGCTACTCCTTGAATGGGTCTGATAAAAGGTTCCTCATACAGTCCACTTTATTCCTGAGAGCAAAGGTATGCTAATTTCACAACAGGTGAAGATACTTTCCCCAACTGGTTCTGGGGCCCCAGGCTAAGAGTCTAAGTTCAAGCAGCTGGCAGTTCCATTTGTCTTCACGGTCTCTCTGCCATCAACTTATACCGACACCAAGGGAGGAGGAAATACACTTGGGCATGAAAGGCGCTACAGGAGACCCTTCACCACAAGGAACCAAGCCCTTCTTCTTAGGGTGGCATCACATCCCTAAGGTCCTCAAGCATTTTATAATATTAAAACTAAAACCCACGGACTTCCCTGGTGGCACAGTGGATAAGAATCCGCCTGCCAATGCAGGGGACACGGGTTCGAGCCCTGGTCCAGGAAGATCCCACATGCTGCGGAGCAGCTAAGCCCGTGAGCCACAACTACTGAGCCTGCGCTCTAGAACCCATGAGCCACAACTACTGAGCCTGTATGCCACAACTACCGAAGCCCACAGGTCTAGAGCCCGTGCTCCACAACAAGAGAAGCCACTGCAATGAGAAGCCCATGCACCGCAACGAGGAGTAGCCCCCACTCGCCACAACTAGAGAGAGCCTGTGTGCAGCAACGAAGATCCAACACAGCCAAAAATAAAATAAATAAATAAATTAATTAATTAATTAATAATAATTAAAAAACCCTAAAACCCAAGGTTTCACCATCATTTAGTGGTTGAGATTTTTTTTTTTTTTTTTTGGCTATACCATGCAGCAAGTGGGATCTTAGTTCCCTGACCAGGGATCGAACCTGTGACCCTTGCAGTGGAGGCATGGAGTCTTAACCACTGGACCACCAGGGAAGTCCCGAGGTTGCGATTTAGAATGCACGTCTTGCCACTATTATTTTGTTGTCTTCATTGTAGGGAAACAGCAGCAATTCAGGCCTTGTAAAAATTGAGAAACCTATTAGGCTCACTTACCTTAATGGAGAAGCATCGTGAACAAACTAAACTAATAAAGGTCTGACTTAGACCGTAAATTCATAAAGGGACTACCTGCCTTACAAAAAGCCAGATTTGATCCATTTGAGTATGTATATTCAACTGCAGTTAAACCTATTATTAGGAAGTCTTCATACAAAAACCCCAAGGGGAAAAAAAAAAGACTCAATTAGATACCAAATTTTTCAGTCCTGATAACAGCAACTAATCTGAAACTGTCAATTTTGCTCCTTACACTTGGCCAGAGATTTCTTTTGGGGGGAGGGGAATGGAAGGGGTTGAGTAGAAAGTGGATAAATGCTCTAGTTAAATAAAAATTATCTACAAACAACTGTATTTATGACATAATTGCCACCTATGCTTGCCAGATGTTGCCGAGCTTTATAATGGAAGTCAAACACTATGAAATATGACTGAAGTTGAGCTACCTGGCCAGACTGACTTGCCCTAGCCAGAATCCCCATTGTCTGAAGTACATCTGAAGATTACCCACTGCCCTGCTGGCCCAGCCCACCACGCCACCTGCCCCTCTCCAATTAGCTGATGGTCACTGAAGTCCACATGTCTCCACACAACACAGATCAAACAGGAAGGGCTGTTTACAGCTTCCGGGATATGTAACTTCAGAGATGAGACTAACTGAAGATCACCTTACCCAAACCTCTCAGTTCACAGAGGAGGAAGTCAAGGTCCAGAGAGGTGAAGTGACTATCCCAAGGCACCACAGACAGCTAAACTGTAGACACAGGACTGGAGCCAAGGTCTCCGCTTCCCCTTCTGGACCTCTGCCCACTACACCACACTATAATTTCACTGCTTTAAATCATGGTTCTCTGAGAAACATAAGCTTCAATTACTTGAGGCCTGGAGCTCAACCCTGCTGAGCTGTCCCGCTGGGGCAGATGGAGATCAGCACTTTCCTCTGACATGGGGGTAGGATCTTTTGCATGAGACACCAAATTGGTAATTTGTAGATTCTACATAGACACCCAATATGCCAAAAGGCACTGCGAATTATACAGGGTGGGGTCTTTAAAAAATGTTCTGGATAAAAATTCCTGAGATCTCACTGTAGATCTAAGTGGGTGAGGATAACATCACAGAAAGTCAAAGGTCACAGACTTAGCCACCATAAAAAAAAAATTCCTGCAATACATTTATCCAGCCCAGTTCTAAAGGTTTAAAAAAAGTGTTCTTTGATGATAATGATGATACAGTGGCCACTGCCCATTCCTTTGATGAAGTGAGTCATTCTTTTCATGCCAGTGCCAAGGAAACGCACATTACTGATTAGCATGGGACAACTCCTTTGAACAGCAAGGACCATTTTAATGACATACATACACCAATGAGCCTCACGCAGTGAGCCGTGACTGCTTCACTTAGCAGGAATAAGATGCTCGAAAAAAAAGAAGGAAATATGGGTCTGAATATTGACTTTTTCATGGGAAAGAAAATCTTATAAACAACAAGATCCTACTGTATAGCACAGGGAACTATATTCAATATCCTGTGATAAACCATAACGGAAAAGAATATGAAAAATATATATATATAACTGAATCACTCTGCTGTACAGTAGAAACTAACAGAACATCATAAATCAACTATACTTCAATAAAATAAATTTTGAATAAATAAATAATAAAAAATAAAATCTCATACCACGGGATTTCCATAATCTCAGCATAGGTTTCCTTATTTTTTAAAATAAATTTATTTATTTTATTTATTTATTTTTGGCAGCATTGGGTCTTCATTGCTGCACGTGGGCTTTCTCTAGTTGCAGCGAGCGGGAGCTACTCTTTGCTGCGGTGCGCGGTCTTCTCATTGCGGTGGCTTCTCTCGTTGCGGAGCACGGGCTCTAGGCACGTGGGCTTCAGCAGTTGTGACGCACGTGCTTAGCTGCTCCGCGACATGTGGGATCTTCCCGGACCAGGGCTCAAACCCGTGTCCCCCGCATTGGCAGGCGGATTCTTAACCACTGCACCACCAGGGAAGTCCCTCAGCATAGGTTTCTATTTTCTAGGCTCCTCTGAGAGGCAAATGTAAGCATCTCATTGCAACTTTCACACATTTGGACAGAGACAGGAAAGCGTCAGAAGCTGCTTGGAAGACTGTTGGCACAACCAAACCTATGGAGTTGTGGTGTGAAAACTGAGGACTGAGAAACTGGCTGAGATGGAAGGATGCTGCCTCCTCCAGCTCATCAAGGGTAGGCGGGAAACAGGAGCAGGAAAGAATTACCAGCAAGGAGATACCACGCCTTTGGGTTCAAGGAAGAATCCCTTCCAGACACCGAGGAGGACAGAACTCCCTCCGGAGAAAGGAAAAACGGCTGTCCAGGGCCAGGAGAGGGGAGGAGACAGGCTTCAACAGGACATGCCCTACCGCCAACAGGCTCCATTCTCTCAGGGACCTTTCTTCGTAAAGTCACCGTCCCTGTCAGTCTTCTGCCTCATCTGGAGGTCACCCAATCTCAATGCCAACTTCTCCAGGTCAGAAGACTGGCTTCCGTGGGTATCTGAACTGTGGGGCAAGGTGGCTAAGCTTCCAAATCTTTGGTTTTTTTTGAAAATTAAGGAACAGCAATATCCCTTTGAATGCTTGGAAAGAAAAATAAATATTAAGAATGTCAAAGACAAGAGTTATGTAAATATTAGGGAAGATCATTTTATTAAAAAAATTGGTGTTGGCCAAAGATACCATCAGAAAGTAAACAAAACTCAAAACCTGATTATCCACTCTGCCCCAGACCTCAATTGTTCCCCATCTCTTACTCTGGTGGGCAGACAGAGATAGTGTAAGAGCTGGTGCTGACAATCTAGAATAATTAAGACAAGGTTAAAATAGGTTTGGCTTGTGGTGTTTAAGAAGGAAGAAGAGTATAACTGCTGAAAAGGTTTTCACCAAACGGTACTACGTTACAAGTTCTAGGACTGTATTTGAATTACCTGGAAACTCACTTATGTAGTAGCCCTCATTTTCTGAAGATGCTGAACAATTCAACATATATTTGTTAAGCTTCATTTTTAGTGCCTGGGCAATATAATGTGGCTGCTAGAAGGGCAGTCACTTACCTCCCTGTGCCTTGGTTTTCTCACCTGTAAAATGGGGGACAACAATAATACCGACTTCAAAGGAGTGTTGAGTTAATATGCGTAATGAGTTAATATATGTAAAGCTCTTAGTGTACAGTGAGCATCACATAAGTGTCAGTTCTTGTGATGCTGATTAATCAAGAGCTGTGTAAGACCCTAGGATCTAATCACAACAGTGATCTGATTCTTGCCTTCATGGAGCTTATAGTCTAATAAGGGACCACAGCAGTAAAAATATCACACAAACAGAATAGCAAATTGCAGTAAGTGCTATGAAAGAGACCATAAGAGAATAAAAGGAGACGCCAATCTGGTCTCATGTGAGGGGGTGTGGATCACAGTGTCAACGGTTTTTCTGAAGGAGTAATAACATCTGAGTTAAGATCTACAGGAACGAGGGAAGGAAGGGAAGAATTTCCTGGGCAGAGGAAACAGCCTATATGAAAGCCCTGAGACTGAAAATAATTTGCTGTGTTCGAGGACCTATCGGGCCAGTGCTGCTGGAGAGAGAAAGCAGAGCGGGGAATGGGACAAGGAGGGGCTGGGGAAGCAGACAGAAGGCCAAGTGTGTGTGGAATTCCCTGGCAGTCCAGTGGTTAGGACTTCGCGCTTCCACTACAGAGGACACGGGTTCGATCCCCGGTCAGGGAACTAAGATACTGAAAGCCGCACGGTGTGGCAAAAAAAAAAGAAGAAGGCTGAGTGTGTACTTGTATGGAGTGGGCCACAAAATCCATGTTTTATTTGTTTCCTATGCAGCTCACAGAAAGAGCAGGAGGGCATGCTGTTCATACAGGTGTAAAAGCAGATCCGGAGGGAAAAGCGCTCCTGGAAGCTGAAGCGTTAGGTATACCAGTCTGTGCTCACACCCCAGGTGAGTCTCTTCTGGTGTTTTCATTGATACTAACGTCAGACTAGTGTTGCTTAGCCGGTTTACAGCTGAACAGAAGCATAACACGCCGAAACTTCATGGGGGAGTTTAACAATGCTGGCTTTGTGGCGAAATGTGGCCTACAGAACAACCTCCAACGCGAGGTCTCTTGCTTTCGAGACCCCTCCTCTGAGGGACTTCTCTGTCCAGACCCCACGCACGGGATCACAAAGCCCCCTCGGAAGGAGTGAAGCAGGCCCCCTCCTCTCTTTTTCCTCTCTGGGGGACTCCCTCTCTGCAGTACCCGCAGTCGCTTCCAGGGCTAGTTTCGCTGCAGGCAGCAGAAATCCAGTGGGCACTATCCTCAGGGATCGACGTTTAGTCCCGGATCACCGGCTCACGTTCCTCAGGCAGGTTGGCAAGGACATGCAGTATTTATCAGTCTCTTCCAGGCACTCCCTGGTTCACGCTTCTTCCTGTTGACCGACTCTTCTACGTCCAACTAACTTGCTGGTTCACCTATTTCAACCCCACCCCACACTGGACTCTTTTCTCCTACAGATACACAGAAAGAAGGGTCCTGTTTTGCATGAGGCGCTGGAGCCTCAAGGCCTATAAGACTCCTGCCTTCAAGGAGTTTACCATCTAGCAGAGAAACAGTGCAATACCGGGAAAAGACGGCAGGTTCCATGACTGCGCCTTCCAGAAGCTGACCTGGCAGCATGCCCGGGCCGTGCCCAGAGCAGTTCCTTAAGATTCTGAGCCCACACTTCCCTGCTCAGGCCTCCTGCTCACTCCTTGGCCTGTCCTGTGTTCATGCGACCCCAAAACCTGCTAATCATCCTTTAAACTCCAAGTTAAGGGAATTCCCTGGAGGTCCAGTGGTTAGGACTCCGCACTTTCACCGTTGAGGGTGCGGGTTTGTTCCTTGGTTGGGGAACTAAGATCCCACATGCTGCATGGCACAGCCAAAAAAAAAAAAGAGAAAAACCGAAAAAAAAAAAAAAATTAAACTCCAAGTAAAATACCCCAAGGTATCCCCACGAGCCTGGCACATGCTCAACAGATGTTTTTTGGACCAAGGAAGCTGAAAGACAATGAGACAGGGCACAGGAATATGTGTCCTGGTTTGGGCTCTGAGCAAGTCATTAAACTTCTCTGGGCATCAGTTTCTGATTCTATAAAGTAAGAAGACTGGGTTAGGGACCTCCCTGGTGGCGAAGTGGTTAAGAATCTGCCTGCCAACGCAGGGGACACAGGTTCGAGCCCTGGTCCGGGAAGATCCCATATGCCGCAGAGCAACTAAGCCCATGTGCCACAACTACTGAGCCTGTGCTCTAGAGCCCGTGAGCCACAACTACTGAGCCCACGTGCCACAACTACTGAAGCCCACGCGCCTAGAAGCCCGTGCTCCACAACAAGAGAAGCCACCGCAATGAGAAGCCCACGCACTGCAACAAAGAGTAGCCCCCGCTCACCACAACTAGAGAACGCCGGCGCACAGCAACGAAGACCCAATGCAGCCAAAAATAAATAAATAAATAAATTTATTAAAAAAAAAAAAAAAAAAGAAGAAGACTGGGTTGGATGTGCCCTGTAGCTCAGAAGCATGACGACCCATGGCTTAGCAGGCCCTCACCTCTCCTCACGCTTTACTGTAGATTCTTCCGGCCCCCAACCAATCAAAACATGCTCAAAACCCACACGAGAATGAGGGTTTAGGAGTCTTGATGCCTTTGAACACAGTCATGCCCGATCCTGGTCTTTCAACATCCCAGTGTCCCCACTTATCTTTAACTATTGCAACACTGGAAATTAGTAATAATCTGATTCACTTTAAGGTTCAGGGTGGGGGAAAAGAAACACCATAGAAATCGACTGATGTTATGCAGGAGGAGGTGGGTGACTCTCAAGTACACGTACTTGCCATAGACTCTAAAACCAACCACCTCCTAAACCGAAAGGGAGATCTCTGTGCTTCTCCAAACCACAAATCAGATAAGTGACTGAACTCCCCCCACCCCGCCCCCCTCACCAAAAGCCCCAGAGACTTCCAAGTACTGAACCATCAGATAAGGATGACATAGGGTTGGTTTTAGAAGCGGCTGTGGTTTGGTCCCCAGTTCGAGTACCAAAACTACAGATAAACTTGTTCTTAATCTCTCTGTGTAAAGAAAACCATTTTCTTCTTTGCAAAACCAGACCAGAGCAAGTGGAAAACGAACTCTAACAGAGTGACTGGATGAGGTCACTGGATTGTTCAGAGGGAGGCGGTGCCTTCGAGGTCAGATTCCCTAAACCTGGCTTTATGCCTTTCTTGCAGTATTTGAATTTATCTGGAGATCTTATAAATACTTCTACAATAGAAAAAAACTATTTAATTTTGTTTATAAAAATTATATATATATATATATATATATATATATATATATGTACTTCCCTGGTGGTCCAGTGGTTAAGAATCTGCCTTCCAATACAGGGGACGCGGGTTTGATCCCTGGTCGGGGAACTAAGGTCTCACATGCCGCGGGGCAACTAAGCCCGTGCGCCACAACTACTGAGCATCCACGCGCTCTGCGCCACAACTAGAGAGCCCGCGTGCCGCAACGAAAGATCCCACGTGCCGCAGCTAAGACCCAACGCAGCCATAAATAAATAAATAAATAAATAAATATTAAAAAAAATACACACACACACACACACACACACATCACATGTGTATTTGGGAGCAGAACCATCAAAAAATCAAAGAATTGCTGGCTCTGTCCCGAGTCACAAGGCCTTCTGAGGTTTCCTTGACAGATTTTTAAACTTTCTCTTGTTATGTTACTGTTAAAAATTGACAACAGTTATACTCAATACCTCATTTTTGCTCAGGATTTGCAAACATACATGAGCAGTCAACACCAGGCCGCCTGAAGATTAGATGAGAAACCAACTGGAGGACAAATGAGTATCGTGACCCCAACACTAATGATGGGATGGCACTCAGAGTGTGGGGAGGGCCCAGTGGTCAGGGAAGGCCCCACGCTTCTGCTGGGCCCTGCAGGACCAGTGAGCCATGCCTGGAGAAACCACAGCCCACCGCGGGGGCAACTTCCAGGCCCCCATCTCCCTTGCTCTGCCCTACGTTTTCTTTCTTTCCACAGGATGTTATCACCTTCCCACATTCTATATATTTAGTATTTATCATGCTATTGTTTCTTGTCTGTCTTCGCCAAGGAGATGGAAGTTTCACGAGGGCAGGAGTCTTTGTTTTGTTCGTTAATGTGTCCCAAGCCCCTCAAGCAGTGCTTGGCATATAATATGTACTCAATAAAACTGGGGGATGAACCAATGGATGAACAGCTGGGCCCCATTACATTCTGGAGCTGGGGAGCTGGGCGGCTCAAAGCAGAGCAGCCTCCCACCTTCCCCCACCCACTGAGGAGGGAGTGTGAAACGGTACAGCTGAGGGACTCGTCCCTTTAACCTAAATGGTTCCTAATTCGAAGACATTTAGAAATAGGCCCACTGAAGAGATTTTCTAGTTCCATGGCCCTGTTCTACAGATGAGGAAACAGAGGGGAAATAACGCGTTTGTCCAAAGTCTCCCAGCACCCAACCCCTCACCTCCCAACTCCCACTCACTGGAAGAATACATTTTTATCGCGTGGGTCAAAACACGTACAAAAACAGAAGACTGTGCCTATAAACGACATTTCGAAACAGCTAAAATGACAAACGATGCCAATCTACCTACTTAATGAGCACAGAACTGGAGCTGCCGCTTGGGATTTCCTTTAGAATGGAGTTCGGTTGAGAAACACAGACCTCGGCCCGGAGTTCACCCAGGTGTTCGGTCAAATGCCGAGCTCCGTTCAGAGGCTGACCTCAGGCACTTCCCTGAAGGTCCAGTAGTTAAGACTCCGTGCTTCCACTGAGCGG
Source organism: Balaenoptera ricei (assembly GCF_028023285.1). Taxonomy (NCBI): domain Eukaryota; kingdom Metazoa; phylum Chordata; class Mammalia; order Artiodactyla; family Balaenopteridae; genus Balaenoptera; species Balaenoptera ricei. The sequence continues at coordinate 14,813,882 of NC_082658.1, read as the reverse complement.
GGGACCTGGGTTCGATCCCTGGTCGGGGAACTAAGATCCCACAAGCCGTGTGGGTCGGCCAAAAAAAGAGGCTGACTTCAAAGGGGGACCTTCCAATTCTACTGACCTTTGTCCACATGGTTCCAGCAGAGTTTAGATTTGGTCCAGCCCAGTCCATGTGAGTTTTAGAAGTGAGTTTCCTCTTGTTCCTAAACCAGCTCTTAGGATTCTTTGAGTCATAACCGAGGTGCAGCGGCTGAGACGGGGACCGGCCATCTCCTGCAGGGCCTTCTGCGGTGCGGTCTTCCAACGGTGCACCTGCAGTAAAAACCCTTCAGGCTGCGAGGCCGGTGACCGTCCAGATACCCAGGTCTCACACAGAGAGCGGAAGGAGAGCATCACAAACTGGGCCCTCCGGCGATTTGCTTCCAACGTACATGTTCTCATCCTGATAAGAAATCCCCTTTTTGTTGATATGCTTCGTTCTTGTACTTTAACTGTCCAATTTACTCCTTCTGCAAATTTCTCCCATACCCACTCCGCTTAGCTACTTCACTCTGGCTAGAGAAGGCTCTTTTCAAACTTGAAGGATGATTTTACCCACCAGGGTATGTGAAGGAACCTGGAAAACAGTATTGTTTGGATTCCTTAGGCCTCCTAATGTACGGAGAAGGCAAAAATAATAAATAAGCGTAAGTGGAACTTTAAATAATTCCAAACATCTTATAATTCAGTAACTAAGTGTATTTGAATTTAAGGTCAGTTAGCAGTTAAAGCTGATTCTTTAAAAAGCAAATTCAGTAGTTAGTACTCAAAAAAAAAATATCCATCTGTCTGGAATTACTTGTTCTTCAAAAGTTGGGCAACATAGTATACTAGAAAACACATAATGCTAGGTTCTCTATTTCTAGTTCTGCCACTAACTAGAAGAATGTATCAGTCCTAACTTCTCCGTAAAAAAAGCCAAAGGCTGGCTCTGGTTTGGTCCAGGGCTCTGTGACACCACAGGGCACAGGTGGACACAATGGCTGTGTCCAGGACAAAGGAACAGGACTTACTTGATGGCCTCAACCTGGCTGCACGTTAGAATCACCTGGGGTTTAAAAAAACTTTTTTCTTTTTTAAAGAAAGGATGCCGACCTCCACCCCTGGAGATTCTGATTTCATTCATCTGAGGTGGGACCTTGGCATAGGGTATTTTAAAAGGTCCCCAGGTGACTCAGTCAGCGGGGTAGAGAAGCACTGCCTCAAGTAACACTTTCCCGGTTGCAGCTGTGGCCTCCCAGACAGGTGTTTCTCTCACTCCCGGAGGCCCCTCAGGAATCACGGGTCATTTGCTTTAAGAGGAAGGAGATCTGAGTTAGTTTGGTCAACAAAGTCCTCTGACCCAACTGGAGATCAATGACAATGCCAGGTTCCAGGGATCTGACGGCACTATTTGTTCAGATAATGCATGAAAAAAAAATCCGGTTTCCATGACAAACATTCCCGCAGCCTGGACAAACAATGATTCCCTCATCTGAAATAGAGAGGGAAAATAATCCACTGAGGGAAGGGGTGGTTTTGAATGATAATTATAAATTAGTCTACTAACTAGGGAAATCATGTTTAATACAGAAGAGGACAACCCTGGATCAAGGTTCATTTTTTAATAGTGAAACATCATGCTGAGTAAAAAATGAAACTGACTTGGAATAATCACAGACCATTTATCTCCTGGGGTTTGGCAGTGGGAAAATTAACCTCATGACTGATATGAGGGGCCTATCAAGAGAGCACCACACACTGGGGGTCACGTCCACCCAAGCAAGTATCCTGGAACCCCTCTCATTGTGTAGAAAGAAACGCTATTGATAAGATCTCACTAAAGAATACAGATTACAACTAAAGCAACATTTTCCTTATCCCCCCCAGCAAATCCACAGCCCACGTCGCCTGATGATAAAAGAGCTCCTTGTCTTATTCGTCTTCAAGAGCCTCAAAGAGAAATTCAGTCAATACTTGCTGAGTGCCCACTACAGGGGGTACGACCGACGCACCGTGCTAAATGCCAGAGAGGATGCAAAGATAAGCAAAACACAGTCCCTGCCCTCTAGGACAAACCAGCAAGAGAAGTGCACCACCCCTATGCAGGGCACTTTCCTGGCCTCCTCCTCTCTCCCTCACTACCCTCTCCCGAGACCCACCTGAGCTAACTGAGGTCCCTCTATTGTGGCCCAAGGGCCAAGGCTACTCTCTCTCCTGTCATCATATACCCATTTCCTGGTGCCAGCAGTTGGTGGGAGGTGGGGCCTCTGCAAAGGTGAACAGCCCAGACCCAGCCTAATCGTTAAAGAGTTCTACCTTTTCAGGATCCCTTGCCGAAGGCTGTGACTGCAGGATGGAAAAGAAACTTTGGTTAAAGGCTTCGAAGACATGAACTTTCGGTTTTACTATTCCAGAAACATTTTGGGTCAAGATCTTACTGAAAAACATGCACCTGCTTGGATATTATTAGACCTCAAGCAAAGAAAAGAGCTTAAACTGAGAACTTGGTGTAAGGGCCTCTTAACCTGCATTTCTCCCCGTGATTGCAGGATTCGGTTGATATCCCTGATGGAGATGCTCAGGGTAAAGCAGTGTTTCCATCCTAAATCTGCATCTTTCTCTGACTGAAACGAAGGGTAAGAGGCTGCGACTCTCCTGGAAGGAACAAGAGCATCGTCTGAGCATTTCCCCAAGCTTACAGGAAAGCCTACTTTCTTCTCTTCTGGTCCTTCTCTAGATCCCATCTCTCACTGCAACATGGCTTGGCCACCTCCTCAGGTGTGACTGGGGTATCTGGACTTATTTCTTCTAACAGATGTACCAGGACATAAGCACTGCAGGGGCTGCTCTTCAAAGGGAAGCAGGAGGAACAGACTCAGGGTTCAGTTCTGCCACTGGCGCCTGACCACGGACAGGTCACCGGCCCCGTCTGGCCTCAGCTTCCTCATCTGTGTGCTCTGGGAACACAGCAGAGCAGTGACTGTTCAACTTGAGAGGGCAGGGCGATGCCTGAGTGAGGGTGGTACGTGCCCCAAAATACCACCCTTGAAGGTTCTAACCTGCTCGCACTGTGGTCATGCATCCCGTTCCTTACGTGGGGGTGGGGCGGGGAAAATATTAAGACTTATTGGTCTAAACCAGCAAGATCCCTTCTAGGAGTCTAACATACTCGGACGGGAAGCTAAACATTTATCCATACGTGCTACCTCTGCTCACAATACATCTGGAATTTTTTGGAAATTACCTTCAAAGAATATACTTTTGAATCCTCTAAGTGGTAGAAAGTCTCTCACTGGTTTTTAGAAACAACCAAGAATCCAAGTGTCCTCGATAAATTGTGCAATCAAGCTGGGTAATAACAGTATTGATCAAAACTTCAGTGTGGACCACGTCAAAGTTATATTCAAGCAGAGACTAGAAGGAATTGTGTAAGGATAATAGGCTTAATAATAAATATTTGCTTTTTTAGGGTTTTTTTTCATTTTAAAGTTGAATTATTAAATGAAGTTTTAAAAAAAAGTTAAAAAAATAAAAAATAAAGACTAATTTGTTTGACATGAACATTGACCCTGAAGGAGTTATTACTTTGAAAGAGACAACACTCTTTTGGATGAGTAAGTCCAGGTATGTTTGTGGGAAAAACAAAACAAGACGCCAACAAATATTTCACTTTATTGTCAAGTGGTATGTTCATTTTGCTAGGAAAAACAGCTGTATGGACAAGCTATATGTTTTAAGAACTATGGCCTCCAAAAGAGACAAACAATGCATCAACTTCTGATTTACGACCAGTCTTGAGTCAAAATTTTAAATGGCCTCATAACCAACTACCAAAAGAATCTTGGGAATTCCCTGGCAGTCCAGTGGTTAGGACTCAGTGCTTTCACTGCCGTGGTCCAGGTTCAGCCCCTGGTCAGGGAACTAAGATCCTGCAACCTGCGTGGCACGGCCAAAAAAAAATAATCATCATCATCTTTTCTGCAGGAGGTGGGCTACCCTTAAAACCAAACTCACAGAATTATCCCGAGGTATTTCAGAGTGCTCCTGGGAGCCACATCGGCTGGAAAGCTGATCTGAAACCACTGCAGACCAAAGGACCCTGCAAACAAGCTATTAACAAATCAGAATAAAACATTTTCTCAATAGCTTTTAGGTACATAGGGTGTCATAAAGAAACTGTTGTGGTTATTCAGGTCTTCAAAATATAAGCAAAATAAAACCTAAACATTCCATTTTCAGACTTAAAATCCACCCTGCTAAAAGAAAACAGCTTACTTTAAAATGGCTATCATGAAACCAATTTAAGGTTAGTTCTGTGCTGTTTAAAACATCTAATATCGCTTGGGGGCTGGAGGAGGGGACTGTAAAAGAGTACATATGACAAGCAAATTCCAGTTCTAGGAATTTATCCCAAGAAAATAATTAAGCAGTTAAGATGGGCTCAAGAGTTTAGCAGTAAGGTTTATCACAATTGTTTATAGTAATGAAAATTAAAAACAGCCTCAATATCTAAATGGTTGAATGGTCAAATTACGGTATACTCTTTCACAGAAGTATCACACAGCCAGTGAGAATAATGTGGTAGAATTAAATTTACTGACACAGAAAGATCCATGTTATATTCCAGTTTGGGGAAGAAAAACATTATCTCTGCAAATATGTGCACATAAAAATGTCTAGAAGGACATATATCAAGATATGAGGGCTTCCCTGGTGGGTCAGTGGTTAAGAATCCACCCGCCAATCCAGGGGACACGGGATTGAGCCCTGGTCAGGGAAGATCCCACATGCCGCGGAGCAAATAAGCCCTTGTGCCACAACTACTGAGCCTGTGCTCTAGAGCCCGTGCTCCGCAACAAGAGAAGCCACCGCAATGAGAAGCCCGCGCACCGCAATGAAGAGTAGCCCCCGCTCGCCGCAACTAGAGAAAGCCCGCGCACAGCAACGAAGACCCAACGCAGCCAAGAATTAAAAAAAAAAAAAAAAAAGATATGAGTAGACTAGTCATCAGAGAAATGCAAACCAAAACTAAGGAGTTACAACTTCACCACCACTAGGATAACTATAATAAAAAAGACAGATAATATCAAGTGTTGGGCATCTTTATGTCAGAGCTAAGACTTACATGTTAGACTGTTACAAGACAATAAAACTAACTTGACTTTAAAAAAATATATATCAAGTGTTGGGGAGGATGTAGAGAAATTGGAACCCTCCTACACTGCAGGTGGGAATGTAAAATAGTGCAGCTGCTTTGGAAAACAGTTTGCTAGTTCCTCAAAAGGTTAGACAGAGGGTTACCGCATGACCCAGAAATCCCACTCTTGGGTAGATACCCAAGAAAAATGAAAATCCATGGCCATTCAAAAATCTGTACCCAAATGTTCACAGCAGCATTATTCATAACAGCCAAAAAGGGGAAACCCAAATGTCCATCAAATGAAGAACAGATGAACAAAATGTGGTATATCCACATAATGGAATATTTATTCATCAATAAAAAGGAACAAAGCACTGATACAGGCTACAACATGGATGAACCTTGAAAACATTACACTCAGTGAAAGAAGCCAGACACGGAAGACCACATGTAGCATGATTCCATTTATATGTAAGGTCCAGAACAGGCAAATCTACAGAGACAAATGTAGATCAGTGGTTACCAGGCGCTGGGAGGTTTGTGGGAAATGGGGAGTGACAGCTAATGGGTATGGAGCTTCTTTTGGGGATGACGAAAATATCATAAAATTGGTAGTGGTGGTGGCTGCACAATTCTGTGAATATATTAAAAGTCATTGAACTGTATATTTTAAATGGGTGAATTGTATGCTATGTGAATTATAGCTCAATAAAGCTGTTAAAATGTTAATAGAGGTAATGTTTGGGTAATAGAATTATAGATATGTTGTGCTTTTTTTAAAATTTAGACTATCTATGCTTTCTTTTTTCTTTATTACCACAAATATGATAATACTTTGAGAGATTTTTTTTCAAATCTTCCCATGTTATCATACAGAAAGCACCAAACACACAAAAGATTTGAAGAAAAGGAAATCCACCTTTCTTATAATAGTGGAAAAACTGGAAAGAACCCATATGACCCCAGTAGGGTGATCACCAGGCAAAGCATGGCTTATTACCACACCAACCCTGCTCAGCTATGACCCCAGTCCCTAACCTGAGGCTGGGCACAGAAGGCTCAAATGCTTTTTGAGTGGATGACGGTTTACTAAGGTGCTACCGAAAGTGACAAATACAATGGTGCACTCAGAACATTTCCAAACAGGTCACAGGAGACATTCTGTGAAAAAAAAAAAAACTGAACAAAAATACAGAACACAGGGACTTCCCTTGTGGCGCAGTGGTTAAGCATCCGCCTGCCAATTCAGGGGACACGGGTTCGAGCCCTGGTCCGGGAAGATCCCACGTGCCGCGGAGCAACTAAGCCCCCATGCGCCACAACTACTGGGCCTGTGCTCTAGACCCCGCGAGCCACAGTTACTGAGCCCGCGTGCCACAACTACTGAAGCCTGCGCACCTAGAGCCCGTGCTCCGCAACAAGAGAAGCGACCGCAATGAGAAGCCCGCGTGCAGCAACGAAGAGTAGCCCCCGCTCCCCGCAACTAGAGAAAGCCCACGTGCAGCAACAAAGACCCAACACAGACAAAAAATTTTTTAAATAAATAATTAATTAATTAAATAAAAATACAGAACACATTTTTACACTGTTCGACTTGCTGTGTCTTTGTACATGAACAAAGATCATAAGATAATCAGAAGTGATGCAGAGACTGTGTAAAAGGAACTTAAAATTTTAAAAAGTCATGTAAGCAAGGACCTTGGGATTTTTTGTTTGTTTTTGTATGGTATCTGGGGGGGGGGCGCATTTTAAGTTCTACTTTTCCCAGTCCGTATGTGGTCTGGTGCACTCACTCATTTACTCTGAGCATGTGTTGCTCTGAGGCAGCAAAGTCTGAAACCAAACATGGGGTATAGGTAAAGATAAAGATAGGAAAAAAAAAAAATCCCCAGCCCCTGGGAAATACAGCCAACCAGCATGTTTATTATTCACAGACTACGATTCACTGTCCCTATTTTTTAAGCCAGCCTCATACTCTAATCATATTGCTAGGTTACAGGCCCCGAGTTATGCGTGCATAATAAAAACAGAATCCATCAAAATGATACATTAGGCTTTTCTCCCCTATATCATCTCTTTAGGGAGAACATTTGATCATTATAAAGCACACACAATATTAAGCCTAAGGATTACTGTGGATTCCCCAAACCAAAGAGGTTTCCAATGAAAATGAAATAGTTATCCAATGATTCTTCAACCTGAAGAATGGAGAGGCCATCGGAGGCATGCAAATAACTATAACCCCCAGGCCCATGCACATGGCACTGTTCTGTTCAGACATGAAGAAACCTTTACATAGCTCACTGGCTTTATATTCGGGAATATGGTCTACTGTCGAACTTTCTCAAGAATCACTCTCATACACATTTTTTCTTGTGCTCTTAGAAGCCATATGACTGCGGAGAGCCTCCTGGGCAGGCGAGTTAATGAAACAAAACAAACGCACGTGCACAACTACAGTCTAATTTCAGGGTCAGCAGTCCTGAGAACACGAGCTGCATGAAACACCCTCTTCACTCTCCTCGTGGCAGCAGTATTAATACGCGATACCTCCTATGAGGATAATTCATGCGGGTGATGACTATCAGGATAAATGATAAGCAAGGCCATTTCTAGTTAAGACTCGTGTCTCCGTGTGTTTTTGTACACACGTGATCTGCAGTTCTCCGTGAAGTTGTTTATCCCCCTCTAAAACCAAAACATCAGCTGAATAAAAGAAATTGCATATCCTCTAGCTGAAGAAAGTACCCTGCCTCACGTGCCACAGATCTCTTTGGTACTTGAGAGAAATGACACCCAAACACTGTACAATGAGGACCACAGGGCAGCAATGATGCAACACAAACCAACATTAGGCACAAGATCCAGGTCTAGGAAGGAGGCGAAAAACTCACTGACTGAATAAGCACCTTCTGGATTAACAACAGACAGCCCTGAGTGCTTAGTAACACCGATATAACTGCATTTTGGATCCGGTAGCCTGGAGTCTCAGCTTGCAGGTGAGTCAATGTCTGGCTCAGACACACACTGAAGGAAAATCACAATACTGCCTCCTCTGCACTAGTTACTTCATCAATCAAAAAGAAACAGCATCAAAAAATATTCCTTGCTCAGGCATAGTATAACACTGAAAAATGATGACTTAGAGTAAAAACACCTTTGGGGGGTGGCAAGGAGAATTTACATTATCTGTGATGTGCCAGGTCCCTTCACACCTGTTAGTGTGTTAGCTGTTCCCATTTCATAGATCAGGAAACAGAGTCTCTAAGACTCTGAGGACACAGCTACCAAGGGACCAGAAAGAACTCAGGTTTGTCTGATTTTACAGCCAGTACATTCTGCACAACATCACTGCTGCCTGGTTTAACTGCAAACTCTGCAATGCGTTTCATTTAGAATTTTGAAATAATATGTCCCACTATGTTTGGGGATCGAAATTTTTACTGGTAGGTAATTCTGGGAGTGAAATTCTGACCTTTGCCCTAAAAAGCAGTTACACTAAAACATAACCTTTTGATAAGGGTTGGACTCTTTTACCATGAACTCTGAAAAGTTTGGATTTCTAAATACAATTTGGAAATATTTACATGAACCGAAACTATAGTCCCAACTAAGGCTAAATAGTTATTTTTGGTTCTTTAGCCGAAGTTGTTCAATAACTAAAACACTAGACTCCAGTGACAGAATAGCACACGAAAAGATGTGGCAAAGAAAACAACATACAGAAGGCTCTGATGATATGAAATGATTGATTTCCATGTCATACATTTTGGTCACTCTCTTTACACTCTTATTTGTGGACAGATGCCAGGCAGCAGTTAACCAATCCAAGATGAAATGTTCAAGTTCAAAACCTGACCCCAGTTTTGAAAGTGGATTTTTAAAAAATTCAATCAGAAGGAAAACTTAACTGACACGAGTTTTACTGTGAAGTGTGTACAAATTTTCCTTTAAAAAAAACCCTGGGATTTCCCTGGTGGCACAGTGGTTAGGAATCTGCCTGCCAATGGAGGGGACACGGGTTCGAGCCCTGGTCCAGGAAAATCCCATGCCGTGGAGTAACTAAGCCCACGCGCCACAACTACTGAGCCTGCACTCTAGAGCCCACGAGCCAAAACTACTGAGCCCACGTGCCACAACTACTGAAGCCCGGGCGCCTAGAGTCCATGATCTGCAATAAAGAGAAGCCACCTCAATGAGAAGCCTGTGCACTGCAACGAGGAGTAGCCCCCACTCGCTGCAACTAGAGAGAGCCCGGGCGCAGGAGCGAAGACCCAACGCAGCCAAAAATAAATTAATAAATTAATTTAAATAAATAAATAAATAACCCTGAATTTGAAAAAGGTGGCCTCGTATTACTTCAGCTGTTTCCAAGTTCTTGTTACCCCAAGAGCACGGACTATTATTTACCTAAAATGCATAACCTCCAAAGAGTTCATGCTGTGGCACTCAGGTATACACATGTCAATTCTCCACCTGGACACCTGGTACCTGATACACCATATTAAAAAGTACACAGTGTAGGTCATTAAACAGAACCTGCTCCAATGCACCATACCCACATCCTGAACAATACGTTTTGTTTCTTTTTTTTTTTTTAAACCACTCACTAATTTAGGTTCTTCCAACCAGAAGGGGAAAAAAAGCCAAGTCTGTCCACAAAATGTCCTCCCAGCCACGGTGCCCGAATCCACAGCCTGAGTGAAGGCCTGAAAGTTAAATAAATGTAAACCAGGCTCTTCTCTCCAGAAAAAGATGAAAAGACTTTTTGGACAGCCCCACGGTGCTCTCCCGTGAGGAGACAGTCTTTCGTTTAAAGTTTCGAAGCGGCTTCACTGCTGTCCCATATGGGGTCTTGAAAAAAAGAGTACCATTCCCACCGCTTAACCTGCTTAACGATGTCTTGCTGCCTGAAAGGAAGCCCGCTGCCTCCAATGCCAAGAAACCTGCAAGGCAGGTGAGCAGAATCAAGCTCTAGGGTAAGAACGCTTACCCACTTCCAGTGGCATTCGTTTCCCAAAGTTCTCGCATTTTGAAAAGTTCAAGCGAAGATTACAAACGCAAGACATTCCCTTTCCCTTGGTTACAGGGCCCTTTCTGCCCTTCCTCCGCGGCCACCGCCAGGCCGAGTTGGCGCCCACCGGCGGGAAGGGTCCGGCAGGTGGGGCGGCCTCCCAAGGGCCCGGGGCCTTCTGGAGACCCCGAGGTGCCGCTAGGATGACACAAAGTTGCGCCGGAGAGCACACGGCCCGGGAGGCGCTGCTCGTGACAGCCGCGCTGGCCCGCGAGGCCCCTGGGTGGCGGACGCCTCGGCGGGGCCGGCGTGGCCGCCACTCCGGCCGGTCAGGAGGCCGCCACTCCCCGCCCGGCGCCGTCTCCGCCCGGGCGCACGGAGCCTGGGGCCGCCGCCGCCGCCGCGCTCCCGGCTCGGACCCCGGCCCGCCCTGCGCCGTTCCCCACCCCAACCTTCCCGGTCACTCACCCCGGGGCTGGGCAGCAGCAACGCCAGCAGCAGCAGCTGCAGTCGGGCAGGCATGGCGAGGACTCGGCCCTGGCTCCTGGCCGGTCCGGCCGGCTCCATTGGGGCGGTGCGGGCGGGCAGAGGACGGGGCGGGGGCGCCGCGACGACAGCGCGGCGGTGGCCGGGACTCGGCAGACGCAGAGCTAACTAGGCGGTGGTGGCACCCCCATTCCCGGCCCTATAAGTGCCGGGCGCCGGCGCTTCTTCCGGTCGGGGCGGGGCAGGAGGCGGGGCCGGCCTAGGGGCGGGCCGGGGATTGGGCGGGGCCCAGGCTTGGGGGCGGGCTGGGGCTGGCCTGGGCGGGGCTGTCGCTGGAGGGGCGGGGTTATAGGCGGTGCCAAAGGCGGCTTGGGCCTCCGGCTGGCCTTGACTGCCCCGGCCGCGGCGGCAGGAGAAGAGCACCAGGCTTCTGCGTCGGGCATCTAGGGACGCTGAGTGATCGAGGCAAAGAGCTTGCCTGAGGGCAAGGGGAGACCGGCAACCCCGCCACGCGGGCGCATTCCCTGCCCCAGGCGGTCCCAGTGATCCCGCTGAGAGATCCGCTGCGTCAGACTTGATCAGGAAAGGCCAGGAGACAGCCCGTGCCGAGTGTCCAGAGTCCCCGCTCCGTCTTCCCGCCGTGGTGGGATCGTCAGCGACCTCCGGAGTGAGGGTCGGCAGCTGGCAGGGGATTCCTGCAACCCGGCGCTTCTGCCCTGCGCGCGGCTATCGCCGAGTTCGCAGCCCTGGGGTCCTCCAGCTGCGCCTCAGTTAGTCCAAAGGACCCTTTCTTTGTCCTCAGGAATTCCCCTCAAATCATGTCCAACAGCCACCAGTTCCCTTTGGAATAACCACGGCCAAATCAAAAATTACAAGCAAAGAAGGAAACCATTTCAGCTGCTGGTGTCATGTGTGTTTATGTGGCATTTGTAGATGTGACCTCGTGAAGCTCACTGGAGGGAGTGGGTTTGTTGTGGGTTTGTCATACAAGGTCCGTTTGAAGGTTGTGGGCTATTAACCTGATGTAAAGAGCCCTGCTGTTTGGTCACTCTGTCCCGTGCTGCCCTCCACTTTGATGGAAGCCTCTCTCCAGGGGACATTTGTAACAAGACAGAATAAACTAAGGTTCAGAGCACAACATTTCCATATTCTAGGAGAAAAGGAAAAAAAAGATGGCAGCTTCTCTAATTTTTCTTTTTTGTTTTTTTAATTAATTTATTTTATTTTTGGCTGCCTTGGGTCTTTGTCGCTGCCTGCAGGCTTTCTCTAGTTGTGGCGAGCAGGGGCTACTCTTCGTTGCAGTGCGCGGGCTTCTCATTGCAGTGGCTTCTCTTGCTGCGGGAGCACGGACTCTAGGCGCGTGGGCTTCCGTAGTTGTGGCATGCAGGCTCAGTAGTTGTGGCTCGCAGGCTCTAGAGCACAGGCTCAGTGGTTGTGGCCCACGGGCTTAGTTGGTCCGCGGCATGTGGGATCTTCCCGGCCCAGGGCTCCAACCCGGGTGCCCTGCATTGACAGGCGGATTCTTAACCACTGCACCACCAGGGAAGCCCTCTAATTTTTCTTGACTTGCTCGTATGACAGCCTAAGATTTTTCAGGGTTTGGGGGAAAGGAGTAAGCAATGCTAGAGAAATAAAGAAGTAGGGACTGTATTCAATATCTTGTAATCACCTATAATGGAAAAGAATCTGAAAAAGAATATATATATATATGAATCACTTTCTGTACACCTGAAACTAACACAACATTGTAAAATCAACGATACTTCAATAAAAAATAATATAATTTAAAAAAAAAAGAAGTAGTGGGGGACTGACCAGATATCTGACCTGGGTGCATGTGAATCAATCCTATCCCACTAGAGCAGACAGAAATGCTCATGGTAAACCAAAATCCCATCAACAAAGTTCCCCATTCCCAACTTCATATGCCTGAATCACAGTCAAGGGACTAAACCCTTGCTGGAGAATCCAACACACCAGTTTAAGAGCAGGACAAATCTTGGCAACTGTGAAAGCAGTAGACACATTTTGAAAAGTGTTATCTGCATGTCTAAATGCAAACGGAGAGGTTTGAGATTGGCAAGGGGTGTGCAGAAACACAAGCTCCATCACTCCTGACCAGTGTGGCCAGGTGTCCAGGGAGGAGCCCACAGAAAGTGGGAGGAGCTCTTTAATGATTATCTATCCGGCATGCAAGCTGACAACAGGATCTGTAAGACCACAGGGTTGAGTTAAAAGAGAAGCCTGATCACAAAATGCTGCTTTCACATGCCTTCTCTGGTGCTTTTTCTCCGACCGAGTGACTCTAGGAGGGGAACTTTCTGTGCTGGAACTCTGGCAGCCCTTTTACAATTCAAAATGTCACTGTGACCCTGTAAGCACAGCAGATAAAACACAGAGGGGAATGCTTACCTCAATCTGACTCATAAATCAGTTTTAAAGATCCAGTAAAGAAAAAAAAATCCGTTCCAAGGAGACTGGACCAGGTAGGTATATTTATCGTGTACTCATCTGGACCAAATCTCCAGGCCATAACTGCACTGTTATAGGTTCTCAGAATTTCTTATGCACCAGTTAGGTTACTCTTATGCTTAATCATACAGGCACATGTCTTGTGCCTGTCTCCATTTGATTGGCAACTCACACTGATAAGTTCTGGTTTTATTTACGGCAGCCTTGCCCACAATCTTGTTCCATAGTCAAGTATTGTTTTAGACAGCTTTTTGCTTTTGATAAAGCAAAAGCTGGCATTGCTGATAAATACAGACAGAAATGGAAATATTTTTGCAGGGTGCCTTTGAAGTGGACCTGCCCATAGAAAAGGCCTGAAAATGACCTTTCTGGAAGTTGTTTTAAATAACATCCACTAAACAAGGCAAAGGTCATGGTTTTAGTGTAAAGATAAGCCCTCTTTTTCCACCAAGGTTAAAATATATGTTCAGCAAAGACTGGAGCAGGCAGGACCTGACTATGTCAGCAGAGGTGAGGGAGTGGTGGGAGAAAGTGAGCTAAAATCTTATTTTCACTTCTCTCTAAATCAGTGGCTCCCAAACTTGGAGAGTTTTTTAAAAAAGATTCCCAACACCTTTTTCTGCCCTCTTCCCCCTACTGATTCCGAATCTCCTGGGGTGGAGCCCTGTGGGGTGGAGACTGTGTGTTTTCCAGTTCCCACAGGTGATAGGGGCAGCCAAGGTCCTGGAATCCGGCTCACTCAGAATGTCCAGTGTTAATCCCTGTGGCCATTAATCCCTTTTCTTTATTTTAGCAAATGTCGCCCTCTAGTGGAAGTTATGATCCAGCCTTCAAATGTTTGTGCCTGTCTCAATTCTGTTTGAAACCCTTCAAAATTTCACTTAAAAATGATTACGAGGTTGGTTTGCAGATAGCTATTTAGTGAGAGAGTAGTTCCCTTTGAAGGAGACTTGAAAGGAAAAGCTAGTAAAACCAGAAAGGGAGGTCATGGTTGAAAGCTTCAGTACCATCTCAAAGGAACAGTGTCTTTACCAGGCTAAATCCACTTTGACTATTTTGAGTGATCTCCACGCTGCCGCTGCTCCCAAACAGACTTGAACTTACAGCACATGTTGAGGGGTGGTTAAGGGATAAATAAAATGATGAAGCAAGAGTTTCTGGTAGCAAGCTAAATGTTTATCTCCTTCATGTCCTAATTTTTTAAGGGAAATTCTTTAAAAGCTGCTGTCACTGTGAGCAGTTTGGTTCTTAGGTAAATAGAACCTTGGTTCTTCCTGTTCCAGGATGACTGGATGTGAAGAGATTGTGCCACTCACTCCGGAGAACTTCTCTTTACCACAGAATCCAATCTGCTGTACACTTTTTTGCTACTGCAAAGATGATTCTTATCACAGTTAACATTGGTTGGCTGTGGGCTATTGTTTGGAAATGTGCAAACACATGTTTTATAGGACCAGCTCATGCTATCTGCATAACAGTTCTATGAGGTAGTGTTCTTAGCCCCATTTTACAGATGATACATTGGAATCTTAAAAGATTAACGGCCAGGTGGGTAACACATAGCTAGTAAGTGGCACAACATGGATTTTTTTTTTTTTTTTTTTGGCTGTACCGCACATCGTGTGGGATCTTAGTTTCCCGACCAGGGATTGAACCTGGGTCCATGGCAGTGAAAGTGCTGAGTCCTAACCACTGGACCACCAGGGAATTCCCAGCACAACCTGGATTAGAACTCAGCTGTCAAAAAAAAAAAAAAAAAGAACTCAGCTGTCTACATAACTTCGGAGTTCATTGAGGCAACCACAGATGCTGCAGCCTGTTCCACCATCGCTGGCTGTTATCCTTGCCCCTCCCCCAGCGTAGTGACAAGGTACCATTCTGTGGCCCGCAAATGTGGT
The DNA here is from genome assembly GCF_028023285.1 of Balaenoptera ricei. NCBI lineage: Eukaryota > Metazoa > Chordata > Mammalia > Artiodactyla > Balaenopteridae > Balaenoptera > Balaenoptera ricei. The sequence continues at coordinate 14,798,866 of NC_082658.1, read as the reverse complement.
TAGGCAGGAGCCCAGACTGCCTTGTCCCTGAAATACTATTAACAAACAGAAGTTTGTTCAAATATGTGGTGATAAGGGGCATTGCCTCAAATAACATGTAAGTCTCCTGATCTCACCTGGGGGTTGATTGTGCAAAAGCACAACTCACAAAAGGCACAGACCAGCCACCTGGGAGAGAAGAGTGAGCTTTCCCCTGGGGTTTCTGCCCTGGGAGGGAGCTCAGTCTAATCCTGATTATTTGTTCACTTCCCTCTGAGCTGTTGTATTTTACACCCATTTGTGCTGAGTCTATATGCCACCATGGTGAAGTGTCCATAGTGGTACCAGTGTATCGTGTATTAAGATTCTCAAAGGGCCAGCTCAGTGCCAACGTGTAAACGGCCATCCTCTCAGAGTGCCTCTTCTTCCTCACTGGTCAGTCCCTCCTAATCCCCTGGGATCCAGCTTATTTCAACAGAACTCTCTGGAAACTTCTCTCAAGCAGCTCATATTCTTCCTCCTGCAAAATCCCAGTGGGCTTGCTTTATCTTTTTTACCCTGGGCCTCTCTTCAGTTCACGTATGTTTTTGTTTGGTTGGTTTTTGGGTTTTTTTGGCCGTGCCGCCTGACTTGTGGGATCTTAGTTCCCGGACCAGGAACTGAACCCGAGGCCTCGGCAGTGAGAGTGCAGAGTCCTAACCACTGGACTGCCAGGGAATTCCCTCAGGTATGTTAACAGTTCTTTTTTCTTGAACTTTTCCTCCTTGGATAGTACCATTTTCCGGTTTTCCTCCTGTCTCTCTGCTCTTTTTCCTCCTTGTAGACTGTGTTTCTTAAGGCTCAAGATATGTACCTTACCTCTTCTCTCTCTCTCCTTTCTCTCCAAGAGAGCTCATTCACAGACATAACCAAATTTTATTTTTTTAAATTTTTTAAAAAATATTTTTGAGTATTTTTTCTTTTTTTAAAAATTTTATTTATTTATTTTTTGGCTGTGTTGGGTCTTCGTTGCTGAGCGCCAGTTGCGGTGAGCAGGGGCTACTCTTCGTTGCGGTGAGCAGGGGCTACTCTTCGTTGTGGTGAGCAGGGGCTACTCTTCGTTGCGGTGCGTGGGCTTCTCATTGCGGTGGCTTCTCTTGTTGTGGAGCACAGGCTCTAGGCGTGCGCACTTCAGTAGTTGGGGCTCGCAGGCTCAGTATTTGTGGCGCACGGGCTTAGTTGCTCCACAGCATGTGGGATCTTCGCAGGGATCGAACCCGTGTCCCCTGCATTGCCAGGCAGATTCTTAACCACTGCGCCACCAGGGAAGTCCATAACCAAATTTTAGAGTAGAAAGAAACTTTAGCTATAATTTCGTCACCTTCATTTTTCAGATGACCTCATCTTTGACCTCGGATGGTTTCCACTAATTCATTAATTTATTCATTCATTCTTTTAACAAATACCATCAAGGGCTTCTGAGTTCAAAGGATTGGTACCATGAAGGAATATCACAGTTCGCAAGCTGGTAAAGGTGATAGGACGTGCAGAGAGAGAACCAATGTACAAGGCCAACTGTGAAAAGTGCAAGGAGGTGAGAATAAACTCAGAAACAGAACTATGGTGTTCAAGAGAGAGATGGGTCTGGTGAAAGGAAGGAGGTGGGATGGATAGAGCAGGGAGGGCTTCATGGAAGAAGTGGTATCTGGGCTAGGCCTTCTGTTAGATTTGATAGGGGAAAGGAATAGTCTAGGGGGAAAGGAGGACCAGAACAAAAGCCTGGAGAAGGGAAAGGACTGTGTGGCTTCATGGAAGCCCCAGCTGCCTCATTAGTGAGCTCGTGTGCTTACTTCGGCAGCACGTATACTAAAAACAAGTGAGCTCATGCTCGACTTCTACCCAGAGGAGCAGCAGGAAATGAGGCAGGGCAGGCAGGATGGGCCAGTGGGTGGGGGCGTTAATGTCAGGCTGGGCTTTCTTAGCAGGCAGCAGAGTGAGACGGGACTGAAGGTATGCTTTGGGGGGAGAGTTTGGGCAAAAGACAGGCATTTGAGAGACATCAGGAGCTGGTTAACAAGGGTTATTTGGGCCTTAATCTAGAGCAAGAAAAAGGAAGGGGGGACCAGGGCTGATACAAGAGACCTTACCAAAGCAGGATGGAAAATATTTGACTGGTGCAGTTCAACAAACAAGAAGATTCAGAAGAAGGAATTCAACAACAGTTATCAAGTGTTTACCATGTTCAAGGGACCGTATTACCGAACTGAACTTGGGTCCACTTGCCCGCCTCAAAGCAAAGCCAATTCACTGACACCAGGTTGTGATGAAGGAAAGCATAGTGTTTATTTGCAGCTCACCAAACAAGGAGTATGGGAGGGGCTCATGCTCAAAACTCCCTGTTATTGGCTTTCAGGGATGGGTTTTTAAAGGCAACACTTGGGGTGAGGGCTGCAGGGTGCATGACTTTCTTGATTGGTTGGTGGTGAGGTAATAGGGTGATGTTTCAGGAATCTTAATCATCAACCTTCTGGTTTCAAGCAGTTTGGAGTCTACCTGCTTTTGCTCAGCTTATAGTCACCATCCTCCACTTGGGTGGGTGGTCTAATTTCCTGCAGAACTCAAAGATATGTTTGTCAGATCATTACGTACCTCCCCTGAGGAGGAACTAGGACTCTGTTTTATTGCTGAACTGTTGTCATTACTTTTCTTGTTTAACTGATTTTCCTTTGTTTCTGCATTCCTTCACTTCCCTAATTCCCAGGTCCTGCTCAGCTTCAGCTGTTCTCACCATGGAAGGAGCAAGTGAACAGGAATTAGGGTCCGCCTTGGAAAAAGGGCAGATATGCTAGGTGGTACTGGCTCTGCCCTAGTGGGCACCTACCCTGGTGAGGCCAATCATTCTACTCTACTGTGGTAGCTAAGTTTCCAAAGATGGCCCCAAACAATACTTTCCCTCCTTATAAGCCATGCTGCTCTTTCCATCAAAAGTAAGAGCTATTTCCCTTCCCTTTGAATCTGGACTGTCCCCGTGACTGGTGTCCAGAAGTGACATTCTGAGACTTCCCAGCCCAAGTTTAAAGGGCATGGCAACTTCCATTTCCTTCCTCTTGGAATACCTGCTCTTGGATGCTCCCTCTTGGAATCTAGCTGCCATCTTGGGAGAAGCCCAAGCCACACTCAGGCCACATGGAGGAGAATGGAGTTGCTTTAATCAACAGCTCCCAGCTGCCAGCCATCTAGGTGAGTCATTTTGGATGTTTCAGCCCAATCAAGCCCCACGGTGACCACATGGAACAGAAGTCCCTCTCAGCTGAGACGGTAAGCAGAGAGGGTAGGGGGTCTCCAGAGAAAGAGAACCAGGCATGGCTTTCTTGACATGAGAGAAGCCATTATTGGCCTAAGCTATTTTGTGATCTAAGCCTGGCCACAATGCTTGCCCTTGAACAGGTCTCAGTAATTAAAGATCTTAAGGCAAGTGAGGGAATGCAGGAACAAAGGAAACACAGTCAAGAAAAAATAGCTCAGTGATAAAACAGAGTCCTAGTTCCTCCTCAATGGATATACATAATAATCTGGTAAGGTCTTTTGAGTTGTTCTACAGGAATTTAGGCCCCCACCCAGGTGAAGGATGGCTAAGACCCCAGACTGGTCTGAACCTAAGGAATGATGTTAACTTATTCTGACCTTTGTGCCTTCAGTCAACTAAAGCTTGGACTCTGTCAAACTTTGCCCCAATTCTGTGCTGAATTCTCCTCTACTCAAGGCCCTTCATGAATATGCACACACTGCCCCAGCCTCTTCATGAATATGCATATACTTCCACTGTCTCTTCATGAATATGCATATACTGCACCAGCCTCTTCATGAATATGCATATACCCTTAGCTTAAAACTTCCCCAGTTTTGCTGCTTGGGGAGACACTGCTTTGCGAAATATCCCTGGCGTTCTCCTTACTTGCTGCAAGTAATAAATCCTTCCTTCTCCCAGCCTTTGGCTTGGTTGTGTCTTTTGGCTTGACACCTACCAAGAGGCAAACCCTGTTTTCAGTTAACAAGACTAGTTAACTCACAGATCTGTGAGAGATAATAAAATGGCTGTTGTTTTAAACCACTAAGTTATGTAGTGGTTTGTTGTGCAGTAATAGTTAACCAAAACAGCTACCCATCTGACCAACTTTACTCGACCCATGGGTAGGCTTGTATCCAACCTGGCCCCAACTAGAGCCACGAAAAGAGACTCGTTTCCTCTTTACCGGCAAGGCCGGGAGGTGTGAGGCCCAGGAGCTGCCTCCATCGTGTAAAGAAAGCCAACACAAAAGAAAAAAGTTGACAAGTAAAGAGAAGCACAGATGCAGTCAAGGAGCCCTGCACAAGCTTAAGTTCTGATTCTAGTTGGCTTGACATCAGCCTGCACAGCTCTTCTTCCCCTATTTAAACAAACCTTCCCCTTTTTATCCCAGCTAGTTTGAGTTGGGTTTCCATCACTTACAACCAATAATCCCTGATTAAAAGGCTAGCTCAACATTTCTAAGAGGACTAAATCAACAATATACGTGACTACACCTGGCCCATGACCTACACTAAAGACATCATTTTACACTCACCATACTGGCAAACATATAAAAAGTGTGATGATATCAAGAGTTGGTGAGGGTGGAGGCCAATGTGGGAGTGCAGATTAGAGCCTCCACTTTGGAAAATAATTTGCTATTATCTGGAAAGTTGGAAATGTGCTTACCTAGCAATTGTGCTTCTGTGTGCATACCCCAAAGGATCTTTTGCACACACACAAGAATATTCAGAGCAGCTTTGTTTGTCATACTAAAAACTGGAAGATATTTTAAACATCTAACCTAAAGAGGAGAGATGTATAAACTGCAGTATAATTGTGTACTGGGATGCTACACAGTAGTGAAACTGGTCGCATTACTACAAGTCCTGGTTGCATTACATACAACGTGAATGTCGCCAATATTAAGCAATAAAAAGAGCAAGTCCAGAAGAATATATACAGTATATTCTATTTCTATAAAGCTCAAAGTCAGGCAAAACTAAATAATATACAAATATATGAAACGAAAATCTAAAAAAAAGCAAAAACCAGACAAACTCAAAATTCAGGACAGTGGTTTTCTCTGAGAGTAAGGGAGGGAGAAGTAGTCAGAAGGGGCCGAAAGTAAGCTTCAAAGTTACTGATGATGTCATTTCTCTTAAACTAAGTGGTATCTGAATGTTCAATTTATTAATATCTCCAAATCACACATATACTTTTATGTACTCTCTGTATTCAGAGATACTTCAAAATCAAAATTTTAAATGAATTTTTAAAAATTGAAGTATAGTTGATTGATGATGTTGTGTTGGCTTCAGGTATACAGCATAATGATTTGGGATTTTTTTTGCAGATTATATTCCATTATGGGTTATTACAAGATACTGGGTATAATTCTTTGTGATAGGCAGTAAATTCTTTATTTTTTTTTAAGCACCCTTCTTTACATTCATGTATTCTTTTTTTTTTTAAATTTTGGATATAATTTTATAGCAGTAAACTCAGTAAAGACATTTTCATAGGTCAGTGAAAAAAGGTAAAATCTTTCATATATGAGGCATAAAATCACATGTTAATGTAAATTGACAGAATGTGTGGTACTGGAACAAGAATAGAGAGGACTGTGAAATAGAATAAAATTAAAAGTAGAGCCCGAATAATGTGGAACCCTAGTACATGATAAAAGTGACATCTCAAACCACTGCTTCAAAAATGGGCTTTTTAAAAAATTAATTAATTAAAAATTAATTAATTAATTTTTGGATGCGTTGGGTCTTCGTTGCTGCACCCGGGCTTTCTTTAGTTGAGGCGAGCGGGTGCTGCTCTTCATTGCAGTGTGCTGGCTTCTCATTGCGGTGGCTTCTCTAGTTGCAGAGCACGGGCTGTAGGCGCGCAGGCTCAGTAGTTGTGGCTCACTGCCTCTAGAGCACAGGCTCAATAGTTGTGGCGTGCAGGTTTAGTTGCTCCGCGGCATGTGGGATCTTCCCAGACCAGGGCTTGAACTCGTGTCCCCTGCATTGGCAGGCAGATTCTTAGCCACTCCAAACTCCGGAACTCCACACTCCGGAGGCCCTCCTTGCCACATGCTGCCTCTTCCCTTCCCTCATTCATTTATTTTTATTTATTTATTTATTTTATTTTTTGGTTGTGTTGGATCTTCATTGCTGCACACGGGCTCTTCTCTACTTGTGGTGAGCAGGGGCTACTCTGTTGTGGTTTGCGGGCTTCTCATTGTGGTGGCTTCTCTTGTCCCCGAGCATGGGTTCTAGGTGCACGGCCTTCAGTAGTTGCAGCATGCGGGCTCAGTAGTTGTGGCACAGGGGCTTGGTTGCTCCACAGTGTGTGGGATCTTCCCGGATCAGGGATCAAACCCGTGTCCCCTGCATTGGCAGGCGGATTCTTAACCACTGCGCCACCAGGGAAGTCCCTAGGCAGTAAATTCTTGTTGCTTTTCTATTTTATGTATACTAAGTTTGTATCTGTTAATCCCATACTCCTAATTTGTCTCTCTCCCCTTTGGTAACCATAAATTTATCTTCTGTGTCTGTGAGTCTGTTTCCATTTGTATTATTTTTTAGAGTCCACATATAAGTGATATCATATAGTCTTTGTCTTTCTCTGACTTATTTCACTAAGCATAATATTCTTTAGGTCCATCCACACTGCCACAAATGGCAATATTTCATTCTTTTTTATGGCTGAGTAATATTCCACTGTGTGTGTGTGTGTGTGTGTGTGTGTGTGTGTGTGTGTGTGTATATATATGAATGACACAGCTTCCTAAACCATTTGTCTGTTGATGGGCACTTGGGTTGTTTCCATGTCTTGGCTATTGTAAATTGTGCTGCTATGAACAATGGGGTGCATGTATCTTTAAATAAATTTTTTAAAGGCAAATACTGTCACATTGGGATAAACACTATAATCCAACCATATGCCTCATACAACGGACACAGTAAGAATAAAATAACATGGAAAGGTTAGAAATAAACGGATGGGCAAACTTGTATCAGACAAACACAAACAAAAAAAAGACATGAGTAATAATGCTAATGTGAGATAAATTAGAACTCAAGGCAAAAGACATAAATAACTTAGAGAGTTATTTTATACACAGATATGTGTAATCCACAATGGAAATATTATCAGCCACAAACCATAATGAGAATAAATAGCATAGCCTCAAAATATACAAACAAATAACAATAGAAGTAATCATGGAAAATGACAGAAGCATATTTTTTAATTTTTTGTTTAAAATTTTTATACAATAAAATTAAATCTTTTGGGTGAACAGTTCTGAGTTTTGACAAATGCATAAAGTCCTGTAACCACCCACACAATCAAGATACACAAAAAATCTATCACCCTCAAAAATGCCTTTGTGCTGCCTTTGTAGCCAAATGCTCCTCACATCCCCAATCTCTTGGGAGTTCTTTGATCTGTTCTCCATCCTTATAGTTTTGTCTTTTCTATAATGTCATATAAATGGAATTATACCATCTTTTGAGTCTGGCTCCTTTCCCACCGCATAACACCTCTGAGATTCTTCCAAGTGTGACATGTGTTGATAGTTCATTCTATTTTTGGCAATATTTTATGGCCAAGTAGCATTTAGTTGTAAGGATGTACCTCAATTGCTTACCACTTACCCACTAAAGTGCTTTTGAGTGATTGCAGTTTTAGGGGATTATGAAAATGGTTGTACTATTTTGCATTCCCACACAGTAATGAAGAAAAGTTCTTGCTGTTTTGCATCCTTGCCTGCATTTGGTATTTGAAGCATGATCTTAACACTTCACTATTAATCAATGAGAGTACATACACTCCCAATCAAGTATAAAATAGAGAGAGAGAGTACATACATTCCCAATCAAGTATAAAATACAGAGAGAGATTTGGACAACATAATTACAGCTAAGATTGAATTAATAAATTTTTTTAATTAATTAATTAATTAATTAATTAATTTTTGGCTGCGTTGGGTCTTTGTTGCTGTGCTTGGGCTTTCTTTTTTCTAGTTGCGGCAAGCAGGGGCTGCTCTTCCTTGCAGTGCGCAGGCCTCTCATTGTGGTGGCTTCTCTTGTTGCGGAGCACAGGCTCTAGGCGCACGGGCTTCATTAGTTGTGGCACGTGGGCTCAGTAGTTGTGGCTCACGGACTCTAGAGTGCAGGTTCAGTAGTTGTGGCGCACGGGCTTAGCTGCTCTGCGGCATGCGGGATCTTCCTGGACCAGGACTCGAACCCATGTCCCCTACATTGGCAGGCGGATTCTTAACCACTGCGCCACCAGGGACGCCCCAAGTTAATCAATATTTCATGTCAATATCTGTACATGATAGTGAAAACATCTCCACTTCAAGAATCTGTGGAACATTTATAAAAGTAGATCATATTCTAGGCTACAAAGAAAACTTTAATTCATTTCCCAATGTAGAAACTGTATGACAGTGTAATAAATGTTGACTTAAAAACAAATGTTTGGGACTTCCCTGGTGGTCCAGTGGTTAAGAATCCACCTTCCAATGCAGGGGACACGGGTTCGATCCCTAGTCGGGGAAGTAAGATCTCATATGCCGTGGGGCAACTGAGCCCGCGTGCGCCACGACTAGAGAGAAGCCCTCGTGCTGCAACGAAGATCCGGCGTGCCGCAACTAAGACCCAACACAGCCAAATAAATAAATAAATACTTTAAGAAAATGTTTCAGCAGCAATAGAAATAATCATTGTAGGGACTTCACTGGTGGTCCAGTGGTTAAGACTCTGTGCTCCCAATGCAGGGGGCCCGGGTTCAATCCCTGGCCAGGGAACTAGATCCCACGTGCCACAACTAAAAGACCCCACATGCTACACCTGAAAGATCCCACGTGCTGCAACTAAGACACGGCGCAGCCAAATAAATAAATAAATATTTTTTAAAAAATCGTGAAGAAAAAAAATGTTGTCTGCCACTCCAGTTCTACAAGGAAATCAAGCCATTAGTCACTGAAGTCACCCACTGAGAGTGGGCCTGTGGGGATTTCAGGATGGAGAAAAACAGGAAGCATTCTGCACTTTGGATACTGCCCCTAGATAGTTAAGATACATATCTAAGGAAAAATTTCCACACCTCCTAGATTCTTGCATCTTCTCATACGTAGAAAAGCACTAAAATCATTAACTTGAGATGTCTGTTCTTTGTGATTAGCAGTAATCTTTGATGTTCGACTACATGTTTTTTCCTCAGCAAAAAAATTCATATGTAGCTTGGCTCCTCCCTTACCTCTTGAGAACACTTTCTCATAGCTCTCTGACTGTCTCCTGGGCTACAGTCCTCAGTAAGACACTGAATAAACTCAACTCACAGCTCTTACAATGTGTGTTTTGGTTTTTCTTAAAGTCAACATCATATAGATGTTACAAAACACTTGCCAAAATAACTACTGTTTTGGATCAAAGAGGAATTTTAAAATTTAACTAAAGACTATGTAGAAAATAATGAAAATAAGAGTCCTATTCAACTACAAACTCAGGCTGAAATGCTTTCATTATTACAAAAAAACAATAAACTTTCCTTATTAAGTTAGGAGGAAAAAAGGAAAAGAATTCCCAAGGAAAACATAAATGAAGTAAAGATAACCAGATATTGTGCCCGTGTGTCTTCTGTTCCCTCTCCCAGTAAATCAAACCCAGAGGGCAGGGACATATTATTGACCACTTGTGAATAATATGCCTGGCTCACAGTATGAGCTCAATACTTATAAGTACTTTCAGCTTTCCCAATGTTAGATCTTCTCTCCTTTGGGCTTCCAGAGTAGGCTGTTTATAGCTCTATTTTAGCATTTATTAAAGTATTGCAATCCATAAGTCTTCCACATCACACCAGTCCTTTAAAAACATATTTGTTTACCACTAAGAATGTGCCAGCTGACTGACATTAACTTATTTAAGCCTCGTACACTTTTTTTTTTTTTCCTATTTTTCAGATATTGAGGCTCAGAAAAGCTAAGTGATCAAGGTCACAGGGCGAATTCATCACAAAGTCCGGATTTGGTTGCACATCAGTCTACTTTCAAACACAAGGTCTTTCTGCCGGAACAGGTTACTTTAAATTCAGGGACAAGACTAGTTTGTCACCTCAGCTCCTAGTCTAGCTCCTGGCACAGAATATTAAACAGGTTAGGCATTACTTGCGCCCTGCCGTTTGTAACGTATCGTTTTGTGTAGTATGGAGAAACGCACTACTCACAGGCCGACGACCTACGTCGCGAAAAAAATCAGAAGAATTTAGGACATCGCGCGACTCTTAGTCTTTCCTTGACGCCCATCTTTACGGTTGGCGTGTAACCGCTCTATATTCTGGAGGACTCAGCGAGCAGGGCCAATCATTAGGCCACTTTACAGGCACGTGGCTGGAAGTTTGACTTGCTATTGGTTAATGGTGGTAAAGCCCGCCCAACCACCTCCGGTCTGCTTCTTTAAGTAGAAGCCCGGCGAGTTCCCCTTCCTTTCAGCGACTGTGAAGTGGCGAAGGTGAGGTGGAGTGTGTTCTGGGCCGGGGCAGGTCTGTCCCCTGTTTCGGGGCCTGGGAACCGGATGGAGGGTGGGCGGCTGGCGGTGATGACATCCGAATTAAAGCACGTGTTAGACTGCTGACGCGGGTGATGCGAACTGGAATCTGAGCCGGGCCGCCGAGGCGGTGGGTGGGAAACGGTCTTGCGGGTATACCACCTCCTCCTCACCCACCGCTCTCGTTCTTGCAGGTCCCAGCCGGGAGAAGGACGTCGGATCTCGTCCTCCCAGCTTGTCGACCCTTCCCCGAAGCCCCTCAATAAAATGGCTTGATCCCAGCGGTGGTGTCTCTGTTGTTTGTGGCGACGCGCTGCCTTTGAGCCCCCGCCGCGCCTGCGCGTGGCGCCGGGGGTCAGGCTGCAGCGCCAGAGCAGCACGCGCTTGCGCATAACTGGGGCCGTCTTGCCCCCGCGGCGGCGGCCCTTTTAACCGCGAGCTACATGGCGGCATTGGGCTGCCGGGGTAGGGGGCTGGGGAAGACGTCGGGGGTCCTGCAGTCTCTGCTTATTCCTGTGCCTGTCCTGTGAGTCCGAGTGTTCTCTGCGGGGAAATCAGTGAGACGGTCAGGTTCATTTAACCGCGGCGGGGAGGGCGTCTGCAGGGAGGGGAGATGAGAATCCGGCTGTGTCCTAGAACAGCTTGAGTGAAGGCCGTAGTGCACTTGACACGAACTGGCTCCCGGTCTTGAGCTGCATGGGCTGAACTCGTCTGGCTGCGGTGTATTCGCGGACTACTTGGGAAAAACCGCCATTTAGGGTCAACTGCTTATTTGGATATGCCCCAGATAGCTTGAACAGCTCACAATGACAGGGTTTTGTGCATTGCTGGGCACAACATAGGCACGTAAATAAATGCACAATCACTCCTGCATAATCCACATTCTAGGTGATGACGATCCCTCCTGGATTTAGGTGAAACGTGCATCATTTCTGAGTACAAGGCAGCACGTGTTGAAGGGCAGGTAGGCACAAGTGCCATGTCTAGCCGCTTTGGTACTTAATAATGGACGGGGCCCCAAGTTAGCAGGGTTAGTAGGCAGTTGGTGTAAACTCTAGCTCAGGAGCAGGACTTTTAAAAATACGAATCGAGGATAATAGCGCCTTCCTTATATCAGGGTTTGGTCTACTTTGGATCCTCAACAGAACCGGTCCAGTGACCACCCAAGAAGCTGAAGCTGCTACTGGCAGCTGAGGGCCCAGGTTTATTCTGTACCACAGTTTATTCTGGTCCTATTATCTAAGCAGGATCAAGTAGAAATAACTTAGATGCGTATCTAGTATTTGACATGAGATATTTATTTTGTGAAACAATGCAAGCGATTGTAAATCCCCACATACTATTTGATTAAGTGCAATAGGGTACAGTCATGTGTAATCTCTTTACACAACAGTGCATCTAGTCCTTTGCCTTTAATTATTGCACAAAAATTATAAGACCAGCGAACAAGACATGCGCACTGACAGGCAAATTGGCCTACACGATGAGAAATCAGAACAGTACACTGACTGGAATGGTCCAATAATTTACGTCAAATGTTTTAATGGTGCAATTAAAGTAATCAAATAAGGGTTCAAATATGTTTTTTTCAATATATTAATTTCTTTAAAGTCCCGTTCAGGCAAGGTGCTGTTGCTGTTTAAAAAACCACTATTAGCTTTGTCCACAGATGTAAGTTGTCAAAAGTTAACCCAAGGTAAGTTTGATGTTGAATGCAGCTTTAAACAATTAAAAAATTGTATTGAGTGTACTTCTCAAAGCAAATTACACAGTTTGAGAGAGCCCCGAAACCTGTAAACTAAATGTTCTGACACAAATGCACAAAATAAAGTTGGCAACGTTAAATGTCACGTTAATTTTGAGATCTGTAGTGTTTGATGCTGAACAAACAGCAAGTGTTTGATGCTGAGCAAACATCAGCATCGTCTTGACTCAAGATGATAGAGAGCAGTCTCCCGGGTTTTGGCCATCAGAAAAGGAAACTGCCCACGAAACATCCCAAACCAATTAGGTTAACAAAGCATTTAAGATGCCTATTTAAAGCTTCCCAGAGCTCACAGCAAGTGCCAGGTGGAAGGACGGTGCCTCTGGCTTTCTGGCCCCACCCCAGTCCAGTCATTACGTTTGTTTGATATTTCCACATATGCTCACGTCTCAGGAAAACACTTGGGATTAGTCAGAAACCAGGTGATTGTACCTCCTTGGTAAAAGGTGTGGGATGGTTTGATCTCATGGCTTTGCCTAATGGTCACATAAATCCCACGGTTCCCGCCCCAGCTGATAGTGTGTTAGAGTGTATGTTCTATGGCTACTTGCTTCCAAAACGCACAATTAATAAGAAGAGTAAGTTGCTATGCATATCTTTTTATCACCAAAGAAATAGTTCACAAAATTCCACTCCCCACCCTCCACATGTGTAACCACACTGACGTTCTCTTGGTGTGGAGGGCTGCATCACACGAACTGTAAAAGTGAGAAAACATTCCACTGCACTGGCTGCCTGAGAAAAAGCTTTGGAGGCATCGAGGAGGCAAGGGGAAGCCTTCCAGTTGTGCAGCTTCGCTCTCAATGTGCTCTTTTGCTGCCACAGAAACTGGTAGACTTAGAAAAGCCATGGTGGGAGTCACCTGTAATCTCTGGATCCACCGTGATGATCCTTCCAGTTTTCCTTTGCTGAGTCAAAGCTTTGCAGGAGGCAAGCTGGACCCCATTCACTGGACACCTCCCAGTGGGATGGGCGCCGGCAGGCAGAGGGCAGAAGCTGTGGCACGAGGAAAGGCCAGTGCTACAGCCCAGATGGCAGCCGAGAACCCCACACCTTGAGCTTCATCTCAATACTGGGAACACCAGGTCTGCACCCATCACAGCTGGTCAGCAGCCTCCAGCGGTGGGTCCTTCAGGAGGCTGGAAGTGGAGCGGGGATCCATGGCCGAGTGCATGATGGGGATATAAACGTCGTCCATGTTTGGCATGACAAAAACTTTCTGTAGAAAGAAGGAACAGGCATGTGGAAGAATGCTCTTTTCTCAGAGTTGCCCTAGTGAGTTCTGATAATAATTTTAGGCTTTAGACTAGTTTTTAAAATACATATGAAACAACTTTTCCTACACATTCCAAACTAATTCCTCTATGATATCTAGAAAGCGTTGAGGTATCACACCAGTGCACGAACACGAGAACCCAATAAGCTCTGAGGAAGAAGCAGCCTTTGATTTCATGTACATATAATAAAATTACTCATGAATTGATAAATAACATTAAGAGAATTAAGAGCGTAAGCTGCTCACAGTATTTCCAAATTACTATATCCAGAACACATATTCCAACACACATAAGCCAACTTACCCATTTAAATCCTAGCAACAAAAATGTAAGCTAATTTTTTTTTTTTTCCAAACCACAACCAGTTAAAGCTACGTATGAAAGAAATCCTACTATAGTGAACACCCAAAGGATAATGAGTGATTGACAGTAATGGTGCTTTGCCTATCTGTTTATAAACTAATTTTATGTAAGTGAATTTTGGCAATGTATTCAACTTCAGCGATGCTTTCTTCCAAAGCAAAAACAAAAACAGGTGGCCATGGGAGAATGCAAGCAGTTACCCTTCAACTTCCCAACTTGCCTCAAAAATACCATGCACCAAAGTTTGCCCCCTAAAAGAGATGACCCTTATATCCCAATACCCCTAAAAGAGATGACCCACCCAAATTCCTAATGCAGGATCTAGGGAGATAAGAAAAAGGAAACGAACTGAAGGCATGAGATTGTCTTTCCCCTTATTAGGTTCAAAGTACTTTTCCTTTTGGAGATAAGATTAAGCTTTCCATAGACTGGTTTTTAGTTATATTTAACCTATAGCTTTTAAATAATAAAAAATATATAATTTTAAAGGCAATAACTCAAAATATACTAATGCAAAAATAATACCGGTCTTCTTCAAAAGCTGAAATTTACTACAAAGTAAATTGTTAATCCGTAAAACCTTAAAAGACAACTATGCCTCAAAAACCTGATAAAAATTTGATAGAAACAGCTCATTCCAGGGCCTCAGCTACACTGCTATTTCCCTTGGTGGCAGAATGCAGAAGACAGGCTTAGAGAATGAGCTCTGGCTTAGTCAACTCCAGAAGATCTCTAGACTACCCTAGAAGATCCACAGGGGAGGGACAGGCCTGATTCATCTTTGGACTTCCAGGGTAGGTGGTAGCTACACGCGGAATGTTTGTTGCAACAAACAATTTGTTTGTTGAAAACAAACCAAGCAAGGTGGGTACCACACAAGGGCAGGAACCACCACAGCCCGGGTGCTACTAGCTGGTCAATTCCAGGCCCCACCCGGGGAAAAAGTCCAAAGATAGCCCCAGCAGATGGACGGCTTAACCCTCGCCGGGCCTACTGGTACAAGACAGTCATTTTGCTCTTTGACCCCTACCTTTTGAGTTTCCTCTAAAGACTACTTCACGGGGTTCTGTGGATGAGTTTCAGAGTTTTTAAAACTTTATGCCTATTTGATCATATGTGTACTTTCCTGAGGTCCATAGCTTTCACCAGATTTTCCAAGGAGGATCCTGACCCACATGAAGTTCAGAACCTCTGTTCTACCCAGAGCTTTTAGAGCCTCAGCATGAAACACTAGATGACACTGCAGGTGTACCTGAAACTCTTGCTCCAGTTTCTTCTCTATCCAGTCTGTCACATGAACTAAAGTCACTTCTCTCTCTCCAAGTTTTGGCCGAGCTTTCAGCTCGATATGTGGTGGCTTCCGGAAACCATACCTTTTTAAAGAAGACAAGTAATAACCACATTTAGAAGCAAAGAAAAGAAGTGGACAATACCAAGAGCAAACATTCCTCATTTACACAAGGCTTTATCACTACTTAAATGTTCTCTTCTTCCGAAAATCCCTTCTAAAAAACACTTCAGTGCAGCAAGTATGAATTGTGAACTCCCTGTGTCCCTGGACCCAGGGCCGTGATGATCTGAGAACAGTTGTGACAAACTAAGAAAGCCAGGAAATGCCACTGGAAAAGTCCATGACCTGGGCATTGTTTCTGGTTTTTGTTTTTCCTAAAATGGCAAGGATCTTTTTTGTTTCTATTTTTATGAAAGTAGGATATGTCTGTTACAAAATCCAAAATATACAAGTGTATAAAGCAGAAAATAAAAGACACTCTCTCTCTGAGTCTCATAACCAAGATAGGACCACTGAGGGAAGTGGGATCAATTTTCCCCACACTCCTAATATGCATACGTAAATAGAAACGTTCTATAACCTGCTTTTTCATTCCACACTCCACACCATAATTATGGCTTCTCGATGGAGCAGACTGGCACTCAGAATTGTTGGTAAGGTATCCAGTGAAGAGACTGCATGCTATCAAACTAAAAACTTCAACCCATCATGGACCAATGTTTTAAAAAATCCAGGCACACCTCGGAGATACCGTGGGCTCAGTTCCAGATTACCACAATAAAGCTAATTACTGCAATAAAGTGAGTCACGTGAATTTTTGGTTTCCCAGTGCATATAAAAGTTATATTTACACTATTCTGTAGTCAATTAAGTGTGCAAAACAATGTACGTATCTCAACTGAAAAACACTTTATTGCTAAAAACATGCTAACCATCATCTGACAATGCAGGGTTGCCATGAACCTCCAATTTGTAAAAAACGCAATATCGGCAAGTACAAGAAAGCAAAGCATAGTAAGATGAGGTCTGCCTGTACAATAAAAATGGCAAATTGCTATAAATGTTTCTAAACACTCTCAGTATCTACACTTATCTTTGTGGATTAATAACAAACAGTTCGGCACCCGAGCATGCCCTGGGTGGCACTAGCCTAGAGGTCTCTAATTTGAACTCCCATTGAGCAGTGGCATTTGTAACTCCTAAGTCAAAGCTTGGAAGAGGGAGAAACGTATCAACTCTTACTATTTAAAAAAAAATTGTTATTAGGCTTGGAAAAATGCACAGTAAGTTACTTATTAACTGGTTATTTTTGGATGGTAAGGTTACAGGCTTTTTTTTTTCTGTTTTCTTCATGTTCTTCCAGTGAAAACATTACTTGTTAAAAATAAAATCTAAAATGGTATTTTAAAGTTTTTACTGGGAAACACCAATATCATCATTAAATGATCAGCCAATTAAAAAATCCTTTTGTGATCATTCCTACAAGCCCTTCTGAACACTAAGGTTGTGTACCAGCATGCTGGTTTCACTCTATAACAGAACAGAGCTATCTTTTTCACACAACTGTAGCTTACGGTACAAAGAGGTCTTTTATGCAATCCCTGTATACCCTTATGCACATTTGAATGTCAATTTTTAAAAAAAAATATTAATTAATTAATTTATTTATTTTGGCTGTGTTGGGTCTTCGTTTCTGTGTGAGGGCTTTCTCTAGTTGCGGCAAGTGGGGGCCACTCTTCATCGCGGTGCGCGGGCCTCTCACTATCGCGGCCTCTCCTGTTGAGGAGCACAGGCTCCAGACGCGCAAGCTCAGTAATTGTGGCTCACGGGCCCAGCCGCTCCGCGGCATGTGGGATCTTCCCAGACCAGGGCTCGAACCCGTGTCCCCTGCATTAGCAGGCAGATTCTCAACCACTGCGCCACCAGGGAAGCCCTGAATGTCAATTTAAAATTGAGATTTACAGATAGTGATTTTCTTCTGCTGGGCTCATGAGAAATTTATTTCAGTGATTCTCAATCCTGGCTTAGTCCCCCAACCGCTGAATCCTGGGGGCTGGGCTGGGCATAGCTTTAACAAGTCACCCAGGTGACTGTGATATGCAGGTGGAGTTAAGACCCACTGCTTCAGTCAAATGACAAGACTTTCTACCACAGTTACCAAGCACACATGCTCCTGCCTCAACATCCAGGTCTGACCTGGGGAAGTCTTCCCTAACCGCCCAGGACTCTGCTGGATGTGTGATCCCCATCTGCAAGGTGGGCATAATGATGGCCCTATCTCCGCAGGATGCTGTGAGGACTGGCCAGCTGAAGCAGTTACACCCCAGGCTGGCAGAGAATACGAGGTCTACAAAGGACAGCTGTCCTCACTGGTGGAAAGGGTTGGCTTGAGAGAGGAGGAAGACCAAGAAGAGAAACAGCCCATCCCATAAACTTCACCAATAACCTCAACTCTCCCTAACGTGTGAAGATGAGTCTCTACATGTGAATTAACCACTCACAGTAGAAGGCAGAATCAGATTTACAACTAATGTTAAGGTTCCATGAAAAACGTTTGAAAGTGCTTCTTCCCAGGAGAAAGTACTTTCCATAATGTCAAGGATCAGCAAGCTGGGATTTTTATGGTCACGCAAGAAGGGGAATCACTGGCTGGCCCCAGGGGGCCCTCTACACACCATATTCGGTCAGTCGGGGGAGGTGGAATGTTGACCGCCAAGGTTCCTCTGCATTCTTGTACTTCGACAGTTAGCAGCAGTGGCGTATTGGAGACTTCTTCAATCTTCTTTTTAATGAACTCTGTCTCCGTTGCTTTTTGGAAATATTTTGACTTGGTAATTTTATCAACAAACCTCATAATCTTACTTGTTCGGTGACCTCCAACATACCTTTAAATGAGGGACACAGACAGGTGTTATTATAGACTTTGTTCCTTCACAAACAACTTGGTGGCTCTGTGTTCACCTGACTTTAGACCCGAGTTTCTCAACCGCAGCACCACTGACACGGTGGACTGGGCGATTCTTTGTTGTGGATGCTGCCAGATGTTTAACAGCATCCCTGGCCTCAGCCTACTGGATGTCAATAGCACATTCCCCCACAGATATGACAATAAAAAATGTCTCTGGACATGGCTAAATGTCCCGGGGAGGGGGGGACAAAATAACCCCCAGGTGAGAACTACTACTTTATTCATTTTTTAATTTAATTTAATTTATTTATTTCTGGCTGCGCTGCACGGCGTGCAGGATCTTAGTTCCCCGACCAGGGACCGAACCTGGGCCCCTGCGGTGGAAGCGCGGAGTCTTAACCACTGCACCACCAGGGAAGTCCCGAGAACTACAACTTTAGACAAGGTGCAGACATCAGATAGAGCCTGAGTCTTGACAAAGGAGAGTCAGACCAAGTTCTCACAGTGCAAGCAGGGAAGGCATCTCACCTGCTCTCCTTTATAACCTTCAAATACTGAATATAAATCCAGTGTCCTCTGAGCGAAATCTCACCATCTCTACATACCAAATAAGAAATCGGGCTGCATTAACAGGGCCACAAAACACAGTAAAACACCTGCCTTTTAGATGGTGTCACACCAACTCTGAGCAGCAACTACTTGTCAAAGGGCTTAGGAGCATCTAAAGAAAAAAGCTACATCAAGCTGATATGCTAGCAGCCCAGGAAAGCAAGCTTTCCTGTATCAGGTCATATCTACCTAAGACTGCCCTAAGAAGAGAGGATATTTGCTCTTAAAATCCTCCACAGTTCCAGAGTGTCAGGAATAGTATGTGTATGTGTGTAGGCAAAAGCAATTAAGAAGGTCAGGTGGGGAGAGTTTAAATAATGCACACAAACTTTAGTCCCAATTCCTCAAACATCTAGATTCTCTTTTCATCTTCTGTAGGATTTCAAAAGTGAATAGGTTGATATTTTCTTACAAATACTTCTGAATCACCTGGTTTCTTTATCATTTTAGTTTCTTCACTCACTTTAAATAATTAAAAGATCCTTACAGAGAGGCAGCCTAAGCACTTTGATCATTCAGCAGTCCAAGTAACAGGCAAAGGGAGCCACCAAAATGTAGTTCATGATCCAAAAGATCAGCTAAGTGATCCACGTTTTCAAAATTCACCGAAGAAATCACCTGAATGTTTCAACACTGTAGGAACTAAAAGCTCAACAGAAACAAGTGTGACCCGTCAGAAGGGAAGTAATGCTCCCTATCGGCACCAGGGGGAGCTGTTGTGTAATCTGTGCTCCTTGTGATAAACACGCCCTTCAATTCTCTGTTATTTATTCCAACGGCCCAAGAAAACCATTTTGGTCTGGACCCTCTTAATTAGGGAAAGCTATTCGGGTCTTTTGCTTTGGGGCATGAAATTTTATCCCACTGGCTTTTAGTTATTAATGCAAAAACCATTCACTCAAAGTGAAGGAGGAAGGAAGATCAGAGAGGAAAAGACCATAAAAGCTCACTCCCAACTTGCAGCCCTGACCCCTGAAGACCCCAGAAGCTGGATCCACTCACCCTTCAGCCCCTGGGAGAAGCGGTTTGTCTCCTGTGCCGGGCTCTGGTGCGTCGTCTTCGTCAGAGGAGCCAGCACTGGAGGACTCCTCGTCGCTGTCGGCCAGACAGAAGGCCCTGGGCCTGCAACTGATCAGGGCAGAGTCACCACGGCAGCTGGCCCAGCGCCAGGCTCCACCGCCACCACTGCTACCGCGTTATCACTCTCCCCCACCCAGCCCAGACAGAAGAGGCCCAATCCAAGCGTCCTCGGATTGGCCTGGTCCCCCGGGAGACCCTTCAGTGCCAAGTCCCCAGCAGGACCGCAGAGGACTTGGGCCTGACGGGCTGGATTCTGCACATGCGTCAGGAAGACAGGTGGTGGGAGTGTGATGCAGTCCACACAAAATGCAGTGATCTCGTCAACAGTGCAGCGTAGCCAATGGGAAGGTGAGTGGAAAGAACGATGGTTGCACGGGGGAGGGGACAGCTCATGTTGGCGCCATGACCACCTCACAGATGACGGGGATGCTCAGGCAAGTCCCCTGACTCTGGCTGAGTTCAACAACTATGCTTTTTGGCTTAGTTTCCTCCCGTTAGTTTTGGCTCAAGACTCCTTCCTAGTGAAATTACGTATCCTAGCCCACACCTGCCCCAGCTCCTGAAGGTCACAGAAAAAGCCAACAACCAACAAATCTCAAGGGACTCTAGGAAGCAACTGACATGAGAACCCAGGAACTTTTCAAGAAAAGTACTAATTTAAAACCGTTTTTTAGGGCTTCCCTGGTGACGCAGTGGTTAAGAATCCGCCTGCCAATGCAGGGGACACAGGTTCGAGCCCTGGTCCGGGAAGAGCCCACATGCCGTGGAGCAGCTAAGCCCGTGCGACACAACTACTGAAGCCCGCGCTCTAGAGTCCTCGCGTCACAACTACTGAAGCCCGTGCGCCTAGAGCCCGTGCTCTGCAACAAGAGAAGCCACCGCAATGAGAAGCCCGCACCCCGCAAAGAAGAGTAGCCCCTGCTCACCACAACTAGAGAAAGCCCATGCACAGCAACAAAGACCCAATGCAGCCATAAATAAATAAATAAATAAATTTATAAAAAAACCCCACACACAACGTTTTTTAAATGAAGTAAGAAAAAACTTCACCAGAGAGCAATGTCCCTCGTTAATCTTTCCAGGGTAGAGCCTCAGTTTCCACTGGATCACTGGCAGCAGCCAGTGATCAAGGTTCCCCTGTGAGGGCCGGCCCTGGGGGTTCCTGGCCAAGCTTGGGCCCCACAGAAGGCAGCTCCCTCCCTGGATGGTGGCTTTGCTTCAGAGAGGCAGAAAGCAGGGCCCATCTCTGAGGCTCAGAGACTTAATGGGGACAGAATGAACACAATTAAGCTACCAAATGGTCACTAAGCAGAGGGTGGGCCTTGTATTTTTTTTTTTTTTTTTGGTTGCATTGGGTCTTAGTTGCAGCTCACAGGCTTCTTAGTTGTGGCACGTGGGGGCCTTGTATTTTTGATAAGGACAAAAATCACCAGGACAGGGGAAGGCAGCGCAGCTTAGGTCCCATCTTCCTGCGGGCGTAACCCTTTGGGGTTTTCCTTGGGCCACCAGAAGCCCACGGGGGCAGTCATCTCCTGGCCAACAAGGGCCAAGGGCACCCAAGGGCAGAGCACACCTGCCAGTGTGGACTTGAAGGCCCAGCAGAGGCCCCAGCACTGGGAAGAGGGCACTGAAATCTCCGCCCTGAAACAGGAGCCCGGCTGTAAGAGGACCGAGCACAAATGTCCTCCCTGGCAGGACACCCGGATCCTCCTTGATCCTGGCCCTGAAACATTAGAGCCAGCGCTCTAGCCAACAGGCTTGAGTACAGTGTTAAAGGGAAACTCCCTCTGCAGACACAAAGGCCTCTTGTCCCTGGCCACGGGGACAGCACCTGACTCCTCCTCCTTCCATCAGAAGCCGGGCAAGTCCAGGAAATGCTCACGTGTGTCTGCTGGTCACAAAACCATCTCCGCACTTTCCAGGGTTAGGCAGCCCTCACAGAGCTCTTCTTTTATATAAAAAGTAAAATATGATTCCCAAGAAAGCCTACACTGGGTCTTGGGATGAAGAAAGTCAGGGAGGTAAGTCCCCAAAGATAACACAACCATCTCAGAAACCTCTCTTACTTCTCCATCAGTAAAACGACTGTGCCCCCTGGCTCAGACCTCATGCTGCCAGGTAAGGAAGGTACAGAGCACAAAAGGCTGCCTCAGTATCCTGGACCACAGTGAAACCTGCAGAACCACTGTTCCCTTCTGTCCCCACTGGTATTTGTCATCTGGCAGCCTCCAGACCTGGGGCAGAAGATGCCAAAGGCTGAGCACTGCAGTGAGCTCTCGGGTTCCTGAATTAATCCTCCACAGGACAGAGAACAGGACAAATTTTGTGGCTTGAAGTTAATCATTTAGACAATGTTCTGTCAGTTAAAACAGATCAGATGACATGAAATTCTGACTGTGACCAAATGGTACCTCTCCTCTCAGCATAGGGAGCTGTATTATGCGGCACCCAATACTTACTAATTAAAAGTGTAATTAAATATTTGGCTGATATTCAAGTTTTATAACTGAACATGCATTTTGTGATCTCAACTTTATGATGAATTTCAGAGAAAGACACCCTGCACATTCTTATATAAGATGTGCTAGAACGCAATAAGCCTACTTTTTTAAACACACCTTAGAATCTGAGATAAGTGTAATATCCTTTCAAGAGTCACCTTAAAGGGCTAATTCCAGTTTTGCTGCCTCTGCTAAAAATCTTTTTGGAAATGCGCTTGCAGTCGGATACATAAGAAAAAGTGCGTTATTTTATCACTGATACTCTCTGTCTTGAACCAAACATTTAATTTCTTAGTCTCATAATCACCATCACCTCTGAATGACGTCTGGCAATTTCTCAAAGATCCAATCCATCTAGAAAGTAGGAAGATTTGCTGTCACTCAGAATACTTAAAGGAATGTCACAGACTCCGGAGGCAACTCTAAAAAGCAGCTCCAAAAAATGCTTTAAGTCAGGGCTGCATAATTAGATTAAACAGCCCAGTGAGGACTGCTTGGAGGGGGACCATGCTCACGAGAGTGCGTTCGTTTCCTTTAACAGAAGTCGGGCCCATACATCTGCCACACACACGTGCACGTACACCCACAGAGCTAGACTGAGTCACGGCGTGGGCGACAAGCACTGGGCTCCCAGAATATCAGGGCCTCGGGGCGGGGTGGTGGACCCAGGTACACCGGGGACTAGCGGCCCAATACAGAGGTCGGGGGGGGGGGGGATGGGGTGGTGGTGGCCCATACAGGGACGTGCACACCAGCCCAGGCTGCCGTGGTAGAGCACGGACAGGCCAAGGGCCTTCCAGGAAATGCTCGCCCCGATGTGCATTTAAATAGCAGCCAACGGGCTTCCCTGGTGGCGCAGTGGTTGGGAGTCTGCCTGCCAATGCAGGGGACACGGGTTCGAGCCCTGGTCTGGGAGGATCCCGCATGCCGCGGAGCAACTAGGCCCGTGAGCCACAGCTACTGAGCCTGCGCGTCTGGAGCCTGTGCTCCACAACAAGAGAGGCCGCGACAGTGAGAGGCCCGCGCACCGCGATGAAGAGTGGCCCCCACTTGCCGCAACTGGAGAAAGCCCTCGCACAGAAACGAAGACCCAACATAGCCATAAATAAATAAATAAATAAATAGCAGCCAACGAGCAGCACATTCCCCTTCCCGACTCGCTTGGGTCCCCTTCAGGCCAATTCCTAAAGTTCAGACTGCCCAGCTCACCACCTGAATTCCATTCTGAGTGCCTTATCACCCCAAAGTCACTGTAGCTACAATGTGTAACAAGAAGACTGTTCGGGAAATACAAAGACTCAAGGAAAAATGTCTGAAATATAAAGGGTACCCACATTTCAAAGGGAAAGGCCTTCACTAGAGTGAAGCGACACAGACTTCAATTTCTTACCACCAGCCTCAGGGTCCTCATGAACTTTCTACAGTAAGCAGGACTTCCCACAGGCTGAGCAGCACCTCCTCAGGTACTCCCCAGGGGCACAGTCATTTGCACACTTGAAGGGGGACAGACAAAAGCAGCGAGACAAAGCAGAGGCCCTGCCAGAGCGGGACGGCAGGGGACAAGCCCTTGCCCAGAAGTGAGGCCCTGGACAGGCGGCCACGGGCTGAAGGGAGGGCCTGGAGGAAAGGGCTGCTGCGGACCCACCATTCACACGTGCTGCTCTAGGAGAGGCTTCCTCAAGGAAACCAAAGATCACACGCTCAGCAACAGCCACAGGTGCAGGGACTCTGCCTGTCCTCCGGCATTCAGCCTCAGGGCGATTCCATAGCTCCTGACTGAGGAGGAGGAGTGAGGCTAGAATCACTTCTGGGGTCAGGCTCTTAGCTATGGATGGGCTTTTGAGAGGCTCTCGAAGCTCCCAGAGATTGTCAGCCAAATGGTGCATGTGTCGGCATTCTCTGGGGGAAGGATCCAGAGCTCTCAGATTCCCAAGGGGGTCCTTTATGCAAAAATGGGTTAAGGGTTCATTTATCCAGGCGTTTTCCTCCCAAGTGCTTTTAAAATTAAATGACAGCCAATTACACCTCAACATAAAATTTAACACCCTCACAGGAAGAAGCAAAACATTTTATACCAGACTCTACTGGAAAAAAAATGGTACTTTAGATATATATTATAAATTAAATATAATACCATTATATTCCTAACGCAGAGGACTTTTTTCATGCAGTCTAGAGAAGCACTGCTTACTCAGAAACGTGTCTGTCCTCCGATCAGCTGAGTTTATGAACTTGAAATTGTGCCAAGAGAGCTGCATGAATAACAGTGAACATGGAACGCCTCAGTGGCAAGGATCTCAGGGACCTGGCTGTGGTGGGGCCCCACCTGCTCCCAAGACCCCTCTTTCCAATGGAGTCCCAGCAGCCCTGGGCCAGCACAGGGCTGTTTCCAGAAAGGGCTCCCTGCACAAATGCTCCTGACCAAAGTCTGCTCTGTCCCGCTCCCGGTTAGTTAGAGCTCATTTTCAAGACTGCTTCTGCCTAAGGTGCTTGGTTTTACTGGCAGCTGGTTCTGCAACTTTGCTGTCCCAAGGCTGGCCTGATGGCGCTCAGCTGGGCATGGGGCCGGAGTCGGGGCAGCTGGGGACAGAAGCTGAGTCTGCCTAGAGGGCTAGATCAGGACCCCGGCAATACGAATCACGGAAGTCTGTACAACTCTCCCCCCAGGAAAGCCTCTTAAATGCTCCTGATCTCAATCCTCTCAGGTCTACAAACGGTGCCTTTATGTCGGGGAACATGATGAAAGGACAAGCTTCCTCGCGGTGTCACATGGGTCAGAACGAGACTCAGCACTGATGGGGTATGAAATGCTACATGGAGGGCTGATCAATACCACTCACCGGAAAACACAATCCACAGATTGCCGAATCCAAACACATTTTAACAAAACAGTAGAAAAGTGAAAGGAAAATAGCACAGATACAGGTTAGACTGCATACAGCAGGTGAAATTCTCCAAAAATCAAAATACGAACATTTTCATTAGGTCACCTGTATAACTCAGAATCACCTTAGTGAGAGAATGTTCTCAAATGTATGATCCAACTCCCTCATCTACTGTGCTTTCACCACAAGTATGAATACAAGCATCAGGTCAGCATCATAATAAAGCAAACATCTAAGAGCCTGTGTCTTATATTTATATTTAGATGCTGAGAAGGTGGCTCCTTGTGGCATTTTCCTATCATCGTACTGCCAATTCCATGCAAAGGGGCTAAAGATGTGAGAAGCAGGCTCCAATCAGCATTTTTAGTTTGGTAGAAACAATAATATAATTTAAATATGTAGTCTGAAGCAGTCATTTTTAAGGTGTGTGGGAATGTGAAAGTTCCGGCTGATCCCTTCCAGGCATCCAAGAAAAAAAATCAGCTTCATTAACTATCTCACAAATTGGGAATATTTACTAAATTAGACAAACTCAGCAACAGATGCAGTATCTTCTACAAAGAGAGGAATTTACTAAGAAAATAGATATTGTATTATTTAGGGGAAAGGCGTCTCAAAACACTTTAGGAGCACCCTCTTGGCTACAAAATCAGTCGTCTAATTGTAAATAATTCTGACTCTGTGATTAAAGCAGGCAGCCCCCTGAAGCACCTCAGCCTGGCCCACATAGTGCTGTTTGTGGCTGCAACCTGAAGGAAGAAGCTTCTGGATGATGCTTCTCTTCACAAAGCATTTTATTGTGCAGCCTGCCCGGCTGGTCTGAGTCAGGGATGCTTTCCAGGTAATCGACACTGTATGCTCCACTGGCATCACTGAGGCCTACGCACTGAGCAGAGGCGGGGACTCACGGTCTGCAGCGGGTGAAACCAGGAAACCATTCCCTGAAATCCTCCGGGGCCAGGAAGCACTTACATGAAGCTCGTGCTCAACATTGGGGCTATACACATCAAAGCTGCTTCTCAAGGGCTAGAGGAAGAAGGTGGTTCCCCAGGGTTGGGTTAGTAAATTCATATAGCCCCTTACCCTTCTTTGCCAATCTCTCCAACCTTCAGGGCTTCAACAAGAGGCTCTTTACCTAGTTTGGTCAAATTCATTTTGGTCTCAAGAGTCATCAGAAAGGACCCGTTGTAGGACATTTCCAAATTGATCCAGAGTCCTGGAGAAATGGAGAAAAAACAGAAGGTTTTTTCCCCCCCCAGAAAAACATGACTATAAGTGACAGATTAAAATTTATATTTTAAAGTATCTAAGTAGGTATCACATTGAAAGTCTATATATATTGCCTGTACTACCAATGCATGCAAGAAGAGACTGTGAAAAGAAAAGTTTCTGGAAACAGTTCAAGCGTCTGGCAAATTGCCAGTATTTCAGCATCTGTTAAAATGGTCACAGTGAGCTCAGGGTCCTGTCCTCTGGGTTCTTCTCACTTTTGGTAAGACACACACTCCCAGCAGGAGGAGATGGTTTGCGCCAGGGCAAAGCCAGGAGGAAGTCTGCGTTGTCCCAGCTGGTTAGAGGCAGAAGAGAGGTGCAGAGACTTCACAGCAAGCTGGGCTCTTTAAAGACACAAGTGAGAACCACTGTCTTTCTTAAAATTATCTATTGTTTGGGGGTGGGGGAGGGGAGGGGCACAGAAAATGGTTCAGGTTTAGCTTGGTATGATAAGCATGGTGACAAAACCTTTTAGAAACCTCTTCTTTCTGGAAATTGTGTAGGAATGGAATCAAAAGAATTCGTGTTCAAGCCCCAGGATTATCTAGATAAAGTTGGGTAACCACTTTGTACCTTAGTTGAAAAACCTGTTCCTTAATGACGCAGATGTAGAGAATGGACTTGAGGACATGGGGAGGAGGAAGGGTAAGCTGGGACGAAGTGAGAGAGTGGCATGGACATATATACACTACCAAATGTAAAACAGATAGCTAGTGGGAAGCAGCCGCATAGCACAGGGAGATCAGCTCGGTGCTCTGCGACCACCTAGAGGGGTGGGTTAGGGAGGGTGGGAGGGAGACGAAAGAGGGAGGAGATATGGGGATATATGTATATGTATAGCTGATTCACTTGGTTATAAAGCAGAAACTAACACACCATTGTAAAGCAATTATACTCCAATAAAGATGTTAAAAAACAAACAAAAAAAACCACCTGTACCTTAGAAAAGACACTCATGTCAACGAGAGCATATCTTAGAGGCTTTTGGCTTTGCGGAATTTCACTGGGAAGGCCCACCAGCAGAAGTGGCCACTGCCCAGAAGTCTAAAATGCAAATGGGGTCAGTCATCTCACGACCTTTTCTACCCCAGGGTCCTATGATTCAGCAGGTGGGACAGACTATGCTGTGACTTTACAGAGTCCAAGCTCCGTAACACCTCAAGGACTTCCCATCAAAACACGGTCCTCACATGCACCCCAATGTTCACTGCAGCACTATTTACAACAGCCAGGTCATGGAAGCAACCTAAACGCCCATCAACAGACGAATAGATAAAGAAGATGTGGTACATATACACAATGGAATATTACTCAGCCATAAAAAATAACAAAATTGGGTCATTTGTTGAGACGTGGATGGATCTAGAGACTGTCATAGAGTGAAGTAAGTCAGAAAGAGAAAAACAAATATCGTATATTAACGCATGTATGTGGAACCTAGAAAAATGGTACAGATGAACCGGATTGCAGGGCAGAAGTTGAGACACAGATGCAGAGAACAAACGTGTGGACACCAAGGGGGAAAGTGCGGGGGGGTGGGGGGGTGATGAATTGGGAGATTGGGATTGACATGTATACACTGATGTGTATAAAACTGATGACTAGTAAGAACCTGCTGTATTAAAAAAAAATAAAATAAAATTCAAAAATTAAAAAAAAAAATCCAAAACAGATCCGCTAGCTGGCTTGTGGGTACTAACAGTATATTCAACAAGTGTAACTTTTGTAAAATGCAAAAAGAATAAATCAATAATACAGTGAAAAAAAAAAAAAAACATGGTCCTTCAAGTGGGTGTTTAAATGTTAATAAAGTTTTATAGATCCTCATAAGACAAATGACAATATCTAAAAGGAAGCAGGAAATTAATCTAAAACCACTGTTCACACACAGCCGCATTTTCAAGCAATTACAGTAAATAACTTATCCCCTGTTTGGCCACCACCTCAGATAATAGCTTTCTTAACTTCAATAAGCACTAATGGTGTAACTCCTCACTAAAGGCAGAATAATTTCCATTTTGCTTTCACCAAATTCTTTTTATCATAATTGAAGATAATTATTTTCTGTGAATGACCTGGTTTAATTAAGTGATATGTAGATCAGTTGTGAATGTCTTCTTTGCAGCAACACACAAAACTGCTTTGTTTCTTGCTTAAACATTTAAAAATCATTAATTAGCTTGCTCTTCAGAGGCAGTGTTACTGGAAATAAAGGGCACATCTGCTTTAATAAAGACATTTAGTCATTAATCACTTCCAGTAGAAAGGGAATTAGGGCAAAAAGCTTGATATTAGTAGATTTTAAAGTCAATATAAATGGAACATCAATAAAGAAGATATTTCTTCTTGTATATCTCCAGCTTTATTTAACTTGAGAATCAATAGCCTCAAACTACCTGGTAGCGGTATGTATTCAGACATAATCATTTCCTTTGAAAGTCCCAGTCAGGTTTCCAATAAATATTACTAGTATGTATTGCCTTCGAAGGTTGTCATATTAAAGGCACCAGAATTTTACTTGTTATAATAAAGTGGAAGGTTCTGTTTGTCTGTTTTTTAAATGAGGGGATATGGACACAGGTTTGGTAAACAGCTGGCCCACACCCCACTCATCGGGACATTCTACTCAGTGACGTGTGGTCCGGCCCCGCTGCTGGGAGCTGAGGCTGGGAAGAGGGAAAAGCACATGCAGCCCAGTCACGTGGACCGGGGCTTGAGTTCCCCTGGAAGTTTCTCGATGTCTGGGCACTGGCCTCCTCGTCTGTACAGGGGAGGCTGCACGGCTTGTCCAGCCTGGCGCTTGGTGCATCCTGGCAGGGCTCTCCCCTTTCTCATCCATCACCAGCCACTTCCTTCTTCTTACCACTCTGGGCTACAGCCTAGCTTGCTGCTGTTGCCATAGCCGACGGGGACCAGACCAGAGGAGGACACAGGGCCAGAGGGAAGAGGCGGCACTGGGCAGCCAGAGAGCCCTGTCCAGGCTGGGGAGCAGGCAAGGCGAGGACATCTGACCAAGCTTCTGCATAGGGGATGAAGCCTGTTTTTTATATCATTGTAGATGCTCCATGAGGCCCACCCACGGGGCCTTGCTCAGCCCCCATTCTCAGTGAAGATATGAAGGAGTCAAGAATGGTTTGAGAATCTTTAAATACAGATATAAACTGCAAACATTCAAACAAGTTATCTTAATATGACGTGCTTGCATTCAGATGAGGGTAAGGTGACAATTTTAACATTAGGTGCAA
Organism: Balaenoptera ricei; assembly: GCF_028023285.1. Lineage (NCBI taxonomy): Eukaryota > Metazoa > Chordata > Mammalia > Artiodactyla > Balaenopteridae > Balaenoptera > Balaenoptera ricei. The sequence goes on along the minus strand of NC_082658.1, from coordinate 14,769,113 downwards.
AGAAAAACACGCTTCTCTGACAACGATTCAGTGGGAAAAAGCTCCCTGAAAACCTTGGAGTGCATGTAACTGGAGCCGAAACCACATGGTTACATAAAGGGTGAGTCAGGAGCTCCCACCTTGCAGGACTGAAAGACGAAATCAGCAGTTACTAGAAAGGTGGTCTTCTCACTGAGGACAAATGTAGCAACACTGTGAAGAGGGGACAGACACTGTGCTCTGAGTGGCACCCTAACCCTAACGAGCTGCATGCGCCTCACCTGGGTGAGTGCGGGAACAGAGCTTTTTCTTCTGGGCTCTTGACAAAGGTTAAGACTTGCTTGTGAGGCGTTTCATTTAAAATGTTGCTTCCTGTAACCATCTGGTCTTGGTAGTGCTCAAGGACAAAAACCAGAAGTTAAGGAGCAAGGCAATTTTTTAAATCTTTAAATAGGCGTAAGGCAGCCAGTCCTGAGAGGTTCTCTGGAAAGGGCATGAATACAAAGGGTCTTGTCTTAGTCTTCTTAGGCTGCTGTAACAAAATACCACAAACTGTGTGGCTGAAACAACATTTATTTGGCACAGTTCTGGAGGTTGGAAGTCCAAGATCAAGGTGCTGGCCGATTCATTCTTGGTGAGGGCTCTGTTCCTGGCCTGCAGACAACCACCTTCCCCGTGTCCTCATGTGGCACAGTGAGCAAGCTATCTCTCTGGTCTCTCTTCTCATGAGGGCACTAATCCCACCATGACCTCATCTAAACTTAATCACCCCAAAGACCGCCTTCCCCGTGTCCTCATGTGGCACAGCGAGCAAGCTATCTCTCTGGTCTCTCTTCTCATGAGGGCACTAATCCCACCATGACCTCATCTAAACTTAATCACCCCAAAGGCCCCATCTCTAAATACCATCACATTGCAGGTTAGCGCCTCAACATATGAGTTTAGAGGGAACACAGACATGCGGTCCGTAACAATCTCCATCACATGAGGGGTCTTCACGTTGTGAGGCTGTCCAGTGGCGAAGGGTGGCACCTGATTACCAACAAGTCCCTATAAAACCGGCCCGTCACTGGCAACAAGGGAAACACAACTGACAATGAACATGACAAACTTCAGTCAGTCTTCACACAAGGACTTGAGGAGCTCGGAGGGCTGTTTTTCTGTTTCTCTTCAGCCTTGTGAGGGAAGGATCAGTTACCACCACTGCTACTCAGACTGTGGCAAAAGCTACTGCTCACTCCACCTCAAAATGTTTATTTAGTTCTTAACGCAAGCTATCAGAGCTCAAGACGCTGAAGTGAATCCCTGTCCTCTGGAAGTTTATGCCTGAAGAAGAGTAACGATGGCCTGGGCCACCTGGTGCAGAGCAGACCTCGATGCCAGCAGAGACAGTACACATGCCCTGGTACGTGTCACCAGAGACGAGTAGAACAGAGGTTCTTCCGCCTTCTCCCTGGTAGTTGATTTAATAGACCCCATGGCCTCAGAAGCAGTCCTACCATGCTCGAATAAATCTAGTACTTTCACTCAGCAGTTCACTGTCGTATTTACTATTAAAATAACTAAAAGGCCTCAGTCTCACTGGAACAGGTTTAATGGGGCAGGGGTTGCTCAGGAGGAGGTAAGAGGCCCTAAAGCCTTGCTCACAGGGCCTGGCTCATGTTACCTGCTCCTCCACTTCCCTGTACCCGTAACTGATGGCTGATTTTCACTCTGAAAGCCAACATTTGGCATCCAAAAAACAAAAGCTCTTAAAATGGAAGATTTAATAATATACAGATTTTACCAAGAACAGATGTTTGAGTTATTCAGCTCTTAGACAACCACATTAGTGACCGTTTCGTTCCTGGCAAACAGACTGGTGCCATATTGCTCACTCAGATACTGCAGAAAACTAGTATTATTCCTTGTAATTGGATGTGTCCTTTAGGACAGATGTCATTTTTGGTTTTGTCTACCTGTAACTGTTCTCGGAAACAGCTCCACCTTTCAAGGTCAACACAGTCCCAAATCAGAGTCTCTCCTCCCCACCCCACCCAAGTTCCACAAATGAGTATTTTTTTCCCCTTCCCACAAAAGGTATTTTTTCCTTGTGCAACACAGATCTGGTCAGAGAGTATATGTGCCATTCTTCTCAGTGCTGAGCCCCACAGTCTGGCCCTGTCACCGTGACCGACCTCAGGCAGCTGCTCTCTTGATGAGGGTGTAGCCAGAGGAACAGGCAGTTCACAGACTGCCCCTGGTTCCACTTTTCTGCAATACTCCGCTGGCAGAGTAGCTTCAGCCCCAGCACTGAACAAAGGCACCAGGCGCCACAGATCAAGGTCTGGAAGGCAAATGTAGATGGTGGACGTGCCAGACACAACTACAGGCATCTCTGAAGACAGACCAGCTTCCTCTTCCCGGGGGACATGGTCATCTTTCCACAGAATCCAAGCCCTTTGGTGGAAACTCGGGTTGTTAATCGGGTATCTTGAAACAGGGCAAAAATGGTGCCACACGGCACTCTGTCCACGTGGACGCTCAAAGACCATCTGCAGACAAACTCCGTGTAGCAAAAGCCCTGAAGACTAAATTAATTAAACTGAACCTGAGGGGTCACGGTCCCCAGCCTTGGCTCATTCTGACACTGCTGACACCCCTGCAGGCACTGCTCTGAGGTCACTGGTCCCAGGCATGGAAGAGAAAAACCTGGCTGACAGACGAGGGTCCCCACCAAACCCCTTCAGGAAGATTTTACTAATCAAGCTTTGCAGCAGCAGCAGCAGCAACGAAAACCGATGGCTTCCTGTGTGTCACGTGTGCTCTCTGAGTGCTGACATGAAGCGTTTAATCTCCACAACCAACAGGCAAGAGGCTACTGCCGTCATCACGCTATGGATGAGGAGCCCAAGGTGTTGAGTGCCTAGTAACCTCCCCAAGGCCTCGCTGCTGGATAAGGAAGGAGCGGGGCCCAAACGCGGGTGGCCGGGCCCAGAGCTGGTGCGCACAGCAAGCCTCTGGCTCTGGCCTAGAAGCTGTGGAGCGGCATGGAAAAGCGAGGCTGCTGAGTGATCTCTGGCACATCACGCCCTGTCTGGGCTTTGGCTTATGCATCTAAACACAGCAGGGTCCTGCTAGGGAACCCTCTGATTGCCTTCTCAAGTCTAAACAGTCAATCTGCCCAACTCTTTAAGGGTTTGAAAAAGGAGCTATATATTTTTAATTAATTTTTATCCATAAGAAAAAAGATTAGGAGAGAATGTACCGAGAATGTACCAAATGTAGCAGAATGGTCATCCTGGCTATCTCTGAATGGTGGAACGATGGGTAATGTTTCCCTTTTCTAAATATTCCAGTTTTCCCCACAATGAGTATTTGTTGAAGGAACGAAGGAGCAAACATTACCCTAACAGAGTTAATAAAACAACTGGAAAGAGCTTGGCCTGGTGGCCCCCCGAGGACAGGCCCTGGGGACAGCAGCGTGGGGTGGGGATGAGGAGTGGTGGGGGGAGGCCTTGCTCTGTGGCCTGTAGGGAAGGAAGGACACCACCCCCCACCCCATGGTGAGGTGTGTGTGGAGCGGGCAGGGCTCAAAGACAGGAGGTGCACGGCCAGTTTCCAAGGTTCAGATCCTCTCCACCTTCTGGCCACGGTTCCAGCCCCGTGAACGGTGGTCCTTTCCCCTTATCCGCTGCACTAGAACCTGGCTGTGTGTCTGGAACCAGGAATGGCCCTTTCCCTTCCATCTGTTCTGGGAGGACCTGCCGGCCTCAAGCTGTAGGATGGGTCAACCAAACACCTCAGCTGCTCACATTCTAAACCCTCCAAGAGCAGCAGCAGTGAAGGCAGCGATAATGTCGGTAAAAATAACAATAGTTAACACTTAGAGCTTGTTTGGCACCTGATGTTTTCCGAGTGCCTTTCATGTATTAACTCATTTAAGCCACCAAGTAGGTGCCATCAGTCTCCCCACCTGAGAGAGGAGTTAGTTAGTGAGGAGGTTAAGGACTTGCCCAAGGACAAGGAGCTCAGAACCACCGCTCTGTGTTGCTTCAAGAAGAGCATCCTGGGGCTTCCCTGGTGGCGCAGTGGTTGAGAATCTGCCTGCCAATGCAGGGGACACGGGTTCGAGCCGTGGTCTAGGAGGATCCCACATGCCGCGGAGCAACTAAGCCCGTGAGCCACAGCTACTGAGCCTGCGCGTCTGGAGCCCGTGCTCCGCAACGGGAGAAGCCGCGACAGTGAGAGGTCCGCGCACCGCGATGAAGAGTGGCCCCCGCTTGCCGCAACTGGAGAAAGCCCTCGCACAGAAATGAAGACCCAACACAGCCAAAAATGAAAGAAAGAAAAGAAATAAAGAAAAGAAAGAAGAAAGAAAGAAAGGAAAGGAAAGAAAGAGAGAGAGAGAGAGAGGGAGGGAGGGAGGGAGGAAGGAAGGATGGAAGGAAGGAAGGAAGGAAGGAAGGAAGGAAAGAAGGAAGGAAGGAAGAAAGAAGAGCATCCTGAGGATGGAGCGATCCAGCAGCTCTGGCCTCAATATCCCTCCCAAGCCATGTGCCTTCAACAAACAAGCACAAGCTAGGAAATATTACCGAAAATAAGGGTGTGGGGTGTGTAGGGGGGATTCCCTGGGAGGCGCCCCCTCCTGAGAGTGGTCGAAGCCCCCTTCACCCTGGGGGGCAGTTCCCTGAAAGCTGAACTCTGCTTTTCAGAGTCAGTTTTAACAAGTCACTCCTGATTTTCATTCCCCCCAAAGGAAAGGTTTCTCTTAGAGCAATGGAATCCAAGATGCATTGTCCCTTCATGTTCATTTCTGCTATACCATCACATGTAGCCTTTGCAGACTTGGAAAAACCTAATTTGATCAAACTTTTAAAACCCACAGGCTTCATGTCTTTATCATTCCTTTCTTTAGTAACATTTCTTCCCTTGTTACATGAAGCAGGCAGATCTCTAAAACTTGCCCTGAAAGGAGCTAAGTAAGCCTCAAATGGATTAAAAACTGGCAAAAGCTTTGATCTATATAATAAAATGTCTTGATGCAGCTCTGGCCCCAGAGGAATGGGAAAGAGACTTGAGACTTAGGCATTTAGTGAATTTCACTCAAAGCCTTACAAAGCTGCCGTGGGAGGCTGCAGAATTCACAGCCACAGGGACACTTCTTAGATGCTGCTAAGCCCAGCTATGGCCCTGCTCCCCTCTCACTGGAAATTTCTGCTAGTTCAACAAAGGACAGTTCTGAGATAAGAGACTTCTAATGCATTAGAAAATAAAGCATGCACACGTATTATTTACCTTCGTTAAGCCTGACTCTCAGGAGGCTTATGTTACCTGATCGTTCACCAGCTCGTTACAAGTCAGTTCCTAAAGAGGCAAAGAGCAAAGGGCAACCTAGAGCCCCCCAGAGCCAGCGGGAGCCAGGCAGCCCAGGAATGCCGTCGGGGCGAAGACCCTAGCTCTGCACCTGACACATGGATAATGCAGCTGTTTAAATTTCACATGTGGTTGAAAGAACTCTAGCTAGACCATTTGCAAAGCATCTTTTCTAGTTTTACTCTTAGTGAACCAGAAATTCACTAAACATAGGAGCACTCAGATTCATCAAAGTGTAGACACAATTAAGTGGTCACAGGTGATTTCAACGTGCTATTAGGTGGACTTCTGGATTTGCAAATAATTCTCTGCTATCTTTCTCTGAAATCGATGGGATGCTAAAGACCTGGAAATATGGACTAAACTGTTAGCTGAAATAATGCTAGAGAGATTTGTTAGAGCTGCTAGCTGTAGTGCTAAAAAAGAACTCTCTGTATTTACATCAAATGTATACAACACAGAACTTGATTTCACTAAATATGTTCAAGAGCCATACAGAGACAAAAGTAGATGCTATAGTCTATCCATCTTACAAAATATTTACTTCAAAACAAATATCAGTCTCTTGAAAAGTTGTAATTATTTTCTCCCTTACTTTGTTCCTGAGCCTTTTGAGGAAGAATGTAAATCCAGTTTAAGTGGAAAGAGGCTTACTTGGAGAGGGATATTCTAGAAAAAAAGTTGAATGCTTCCATGACAGGGAGATTTTTCCCTTTCTGCTCATGGACTATTCTTGCCTACCTAATTCATTCTTCTTTTCACCAGACTCCTGGGTACTAAACTTTCTGTCACGGTGTCACAAAATACACACATATCTTTACATCATAATTTTATTTAAACTCTCCACACATTTCAATCACCTTCTCACAGGCACACATACACAAGTAGGCACAAATAATGTGTCTGTAACATGTCTTAAAAACCAAATCAGAGAACTTCCCTCCAGCAGAGAGCCTTACGCTCAAAATACTGCCCAACAATATAAGTCTTCATTTTTCAAACACTTACTGAGTGCCTACTTGGAGTGGAAAGGAACAGAAAGAATAAAATATGAAGCTCAAAGAATCTGCATCCTGGAGGTTAAGGCAAGGCAAAGATGTCACTACTTATGAGGAGGGGCAGCTCCCGGTAAGAATCCAGGGCCGGGCACATGCAGACGAGAAGCCACGAGGGGTGAGTGGGCCTGAAATGCAGCCACTGCCTCTCACCCTGGCAAGGGCTGTGACCATGCGGGGCCGGGCCCCCATTAACTGGCATGTGGGCATCTTTGGGCTGGAGGAGGACCTGTAAGGATCCAGAAGACCAGAAGGGCTAGGAGCGGGAGTCCTGATCTACTCCCCACCGGTTTCAGGCTATGACCGTTAAGAACAGAAGGCACGCAACATGAAATATGGTTAAAAACGCCCCCAACTCCCTCCAAACACAAAGCCTTGGTATTCAATCTGCAGCGACGGCAACATTCTAATGCTCATATAAATGCTCCACTCCTCTCTGGAGTCAGTTAAGAGTTACCTTGGTGATCAACGTAAGGCTTGAAGGCCTGAAGGATTTTTGGCACAGCTACTCCCATGTCGAGCTCCGTCAGAGTTAGCTCATTCATGAAGTAGGGGAGCTGGAGGACAGAAGGAAACAACCAAGGAGACTCGTTAGGAAACTGGTAAATGCTAGAAGTCAACATACTCTCAGAGGGAACAATGGTCAAGGTTTTGGGGACACATTTATTCAACCAAAATTTATTGAGCGCACACCAAGTACTAGGCAGCGTACTACAGACAGAGCCGCGGACGAGAGAGGCAAGGTCCTTGCTCTCGTGGGGCTTATGATGAAGAGGCAGGAACAGACAGATAAGCAGACAAATACCCTATAACTGCAGAGCATGACCGGTGCTATAGAGCAGATAAGGTGGGTAACGGGGCAGAGGGAGGCTGGGCCGTCTTGGATAAGGAGGTCAGCGAAGGCTTCCCTGAGGGTGGCCTGTGGCCGGAGACCAGACTGTGGAGAAGGAATGAGCCATGCTGGTCAGGTTAATAATGCCCAGAGTTGGCTGAAGGCTGGGAAAATGGACCTCTCTTAGACTACTAGTGGGGAGTTAGGAAATCACTACAACATTTTCTGTAGGCCAACTCACAACATGTATTAAAATCCTTGGGAAAAAAAAAAAAAATCACATCCCTTGACCCTGTGCTGGATATTTTCCCTTTGCCCCCCTGGGATCGAGTTCCTCACTACATCCCGAGAGGCTGGTCTGCGGGAACCGCATCGATGGACTCTTGCCCTCTGGCTTCTGGTCGGGCTTGGCCAGTGGGACACAGCCGTGGGCAGGGGGCGGGGAGGTACACGGAGAGGAGAACTGTCAGGCATCTGTCCCCTCCCTCTACTGAAGGCCACAGCTCCTATCGGACGGGCAGCCCCCTCCACCTAGCCACTCTGCCCGAGGCTGGGTTAACCGCTCCCCACCGCTCCAGCCCTGGGGGGCTGCACGATGCGTTTCGGTTTCTCTGCATCGGCCCACACCTTCATAAATCCTTCCCCAGCTTGCTGCACTGAATGTGCCATCTGTTTTCCGCTGGGACCCCAACTAACACAGCTGTCAGTAGGAATTTACTCTAAATGAACTAACTTAAGAGTGCTGGTATCATGCTTAGAAATTCCTACTTCACCTCAAGAGCAGAGAATTATTTGACCTATGTTTCCTTGACCCGGATTTATGTATATGTATGTACATTAAAAAAAATCTTTAGTTCAGTCCAAATTTTAATGTAAGATGTAAACTAGGAATCCACCTTAATTTTTTTTCCCAGTGGCTAGTCAGGTGTCTTAACCTATTTTTTTTGAACAACCAAATCTTTCCCTACCGACCTGCAAAGCCACCTTTCATTATGGGATTCCCATTGCACTGGAGTCTGTACTGAGCACTGTTTCCTACTGGTAGCAAAGTGGTTTTGTTACTGTAGCTTTAAAATACATTTTTAAATCTGGCAAGTCCCTCTCTTTTCTTTTCCCCCAGAATTTTCTTATTCTCATAAGGACTGCTCCAGTTGAACATTAGAATAATTTTGTAAAATTTAGAATATAAGTAAGAGTTAAAAAAAATTGAACATACGCTGAACATTTCCCATAAAATGAGGAGCATCTAGCCAGACATGAATTTAGTGCCTATTTTGGCTGGACCTCTTCAGCTGTCTCTCTGCAGAGAAACTTAAGACACTTATAGGATTCACCAGTCAGGGAATTTCATCTCTGATTTTCTGTGGGGATGGAGGTGTTAGTTTAAAGAGGTCATGATGTCTGAGATGGACAAAATGTGACTAGAGACAGTATTCAAATGTGCCTTTTGAATTGGTGGTTGCTTTATTTGGAAAACCTTTTTCCAAAGCATTAATGTTATGTGGTGGCTGGCCTCCCAATCAGCCTACAGAATGATACTTGGCCAAAAATGTAGCCAAAATCTTGCACCCTTGCCCCAGTCCTTTTTGTCTATTATTGTCATCCTAATGCCCAGTGTTTCTGAGGCACGCCAGGTTTCTATGGGGACAGGAGTGGACACTGAGCCAGGGAAGTGCACGCAGAGAACATGGTGCCCCTCCTTGCGCCCCGTCCAGCCTCCCTCCCCACGCCATCCTGCTCCCTGGAGTCCCCGAGAGGGCAGAGGAAGGGCCTGAGGCAGGGCCTAAGATGGAAGAGGGAACTGAAGGAAGCGGGGACTGCGAAAGACTTGGCAGGGGTGGGATGGGCACTAATCACCAGTAAGCAGGATGGGGAGGGGAGGTCAGCAGGGCGTTTCCTACTTATTCACCTGAGCACCCAACTCCAAGATTCTGCAACATTTCTAACCAACCCCCTCACTCCCTCTTTGCTCAGATCTCTGATCTGAATCAAAACTCAGGACCAGGCCCTAGAGCTGCTTCCTTCCTGCCCCGTCGGCGGCGGGGGTGGGGGGAGGCAAGGAAAGGTCACTCCCCCTCCTGCTCTTTTCAACCAGAGACTCTCTTCTTTCCACCCTAAGGGCACCACAGTGAGACGGGAACCCACTGTGTGTTCTTTACCCTCCTGGGTAAAGCCAGCTGGGGACCGGGCGTTCTCCAGGGTGGTGGGGGGTGAGTTAGAAGCCGTTGCAATAAGAGCAGCATTTGCTGACATGGGCACAGAGGCCATAACTACTGAGGGCTCCAAGGTGGTGCCAGAGAAGCCGGCCAAGGCCCAGGGCGTACTTGCCGTGGAGGCAGAAACTCAGCTTATTTTAAACCCATCACCGGGCACCAGATACACACACGGGGCTGCTCTTCCACAACGTGAGTTATTTATCACGAGTGAGGGTGACAATCACTGCAGCCAGCAAAGCGCCCTCCATATGTCAGGCCCTCAAGGAGACCAGGAGACAGGGGGGATCTTTGTCACAGGGGGCAGCTCAGGCTTCTCCAGCCACTCTGGTTCTTGACTGCCCATTAACCAATACTCACTACTGTATTTAAGGAACAGCCCTTCCCAGGGATACCTGGATATCTGGTGATAGTAAGAGTTCTCTTGGCAGGGGTGATGGCAGGTTCAGAATGGGAGTAATCTCCCGCTGCCTTCCCGTTTATTCCATCACCAGGGTCCCCTCTGGTCTGCAGGGCACTTCCCGGGACAGCAGCTCAGGTCGGGGTGGAGGGTGGGAGGCGCTGAGGCTGCCAGTGGGGGGAGTACAGCCCCCGCCTCTGAACTGCCGGCGCTGCTGGATCGGGACCACTTTCTCCACCCTAACCCCCTAGCACTTCTGACCTCAACACACAGACGAGAGTTTATCTCTGTACCCTGCAGAAGCCCACAGGGTCAGCAAAGGGAGAAGATGAAAATGAAAGCCCTTCGTCAACCTCCTCTGGCTTGAGGGAGCCCACGGTTCTCAATCTGGGGTGGAGGTTGGCCCCGAGGACTCCCAGCGCCAGAGAGAAGCCCTCCGACACCCGCTCCAAGTCTGTACTGGAACGTGTGTAGCGGCGAGAGCGGAGTCCCTCTACAGCTCAGGGGTGCCCTGTTTTGTCGCCAGGACCCAGAGCCCTCCTGCTCAGGGAAGCACCCGTGACAGTCTCTGGGAAACGAGCAGCACCAGCCCCGCCCGTGCGCCTCAACCCGGGAACTCAATCAAGCCCACCGTCATTTCCCAAAAAGAGGAGGAGGCTGAGTGAGCTCCGGGGCGGCTGCTGGCCTCTCCTCTCCAAACTGCTTCCCGCTCCCCCTACGGACCTGGCTAGCGGAGCGCTCGACCCTCACTCGCCCGAAGAACATAAACGGGCTGAGCCTTGTCAACAGAGCCCTCCCAAACACCTGCCCCGAATGCTGCCTTGAAATCCGCTCTTCCAGCTGAGGAGGCCCCTCCGCTTCATCAGGGCCTGGGGAAGGGGTGACAGCGGCCGGAGTGGCAGAGAGCCTGACTGTGCCAGGAAAGGCTCTGTTCCTGACCCAAAGGCACGGCAGGAATCAAATCGAAGCTCCTCCGTGCCCCCATTTTCTTCCAACATAATTTTACCGTGACTCACAGTCTCCTAACCTGGAGTCCTTGAACTCTTGGAAATCATGGGCAAAATGTCACAGGGCATTTTTCTGGGGAAAGGTTCCATATGTTTCTGCTTCTCAAAGGTATCTATGACCCAAAGGATCCACTGACTTAAGCTGCTGACTGTGTAAGCTCTCCGTGAAGATCTGGGTACCGAAGTGACTCTTCCTTGGTTGGGTCTTCAATGGATCAAAAACTTACTTCTAAGTAACCTAAATAAGGTCTCTCAGTTGGCAAAGGTGGTACTAAATGAGTCATTTAGTGGCAATTGTGAAGAATACTTATGCAAGTTTAAACTCACTTCCAAGTGGGCCTACATCAGCACTGGGACTGTTTCTTCAGCAAAGAGAGAGCCCAAAATAAAATACCATCTGGCCAGAAGTAAAGGTCAAATGCAGACACATTTAGAGTGCAATGGTAGCTTTCCCAGCTTTGAGAGGGAGTTGGGAAAGAGGTCTTAAGTAGTCTGGCATTTTCCTCAGAGCACATGCTGTGTGGCCAAGATTGTGAGGCTGGGTGGGCTGTCCAGCCATATGATTTCAGTTCATTACTAACTTAAAGATAACACAATTCTATATAACAAACCAGCTGCAACAGCTCCCATTTTCCCAAACCAAATTCTGGATTCTCACCCAGAATGAATAACAATGAGGGCAATAGATGGGGAAAAAATAAACAGGAACATTCACTACATCCCCAGAGGCAGTTAGTCGTATGGTCAAGTTCACAGCCCAGATGTGTTATTTGATAAGAACTTACTACTCCCATTTGTTATACGTTTAAAACCAAATGATTTTTCACTTAGGATATAATGTACAAAACTTCTAGAAATTAAGACGTGATGAATCGGAAGCCTCTTGGGTGGAAAACAATACCTTTATTTTGCTGAGTTTCATTTGGATTTTCTTAGACACCAGATCAGACCAGTACTTCTCTCCTAAGAAGTCCCAAAACATTCTTCCTAGCAAGGCATTCACCCAGGCTTCCTGTTCTTCCTCCTCAGAGAGTGGAGCCTCTGGCAACTGGTAAAAGAAAAAAAGGACCAGAATTAACTAGAAAGCAAATGGAGAGCAAGCCAGGGGCTTATTTTTATAAAGTCACCGAAGGTCCCTCCCTCTAGAGAAGGGGGACTGGCCACGTGAGTCGTATTTCTTCCCTATAAATTACAAGTCCCACGTTGTATCAGTGAATAGAAAAAGAGAAACAAAAGCCACCATCACAGATAAAAACTCCTCTTTGTCTATTTTCTTCTTCTACCAGTCTTCTTGTGAACCAGCTAATATTTCATACAATTAGCTCAGCCATATTACCCTACCCTTCCCCTCCCCCCAAATTAGCTTGGTACCAACATTCTGAGTCAATGACACATCGGATCAAACGTCTGCCTCTCTTTCTTCCAGCTAAGGCTCCCAGGACATGTAACTGTCGAGCTGGTCTCACCAGGCAGCCCCAGAGTTTCTCAATGCCCAGGACTCTCACATTCAGCCTGACTCTTGGGAGGTCATGATTCTCCTGGGAGAGGGGCAGAGAGTGCTTAGAAATACTGGTGTCTGGGTCTTGTATCCAGCGATACTGATTTAAGTGGGTGCGAGGATTTTTAGAAACTCTCTCACTGATGTAATGAACAGGTGAGGTTGAGACCCACAGCCCTGGATTAGAGAGAGGAGTTCTGTGACACTCCTACAGCTGTTCTCACCCATCTCAGCCCTGTGAAACACCCTGGGCTTCAGCTCCACTTGATACAATCCATCTGAAACATCTGTTGCGGCCAATGTGCAAGGTGGGAAAAGAGCAAACCCTGTTAGCCTCCAATTTCCAAGGCTAAGAATTAGACCATGGATTCTTGCCTGGAGACAGCCAGGGTCGGGGTGAAGCAGAAGGGAGAAGCGGCCGTGACACCCACGGACGGTGTGGTAGTGCAGGCAATGCTTGGTGGTGTCCAATGACCCCACGCCAGGCCCTATGATAAGATTCCTGCTCAGGTTCCCTCGGTTACATCTCACAATACCCCGGAAAGACAGCACTTTTACTTCTATTTTAGGCAGGAGCAAACAGACTCGGAAGTGTTCAGCACCCTGCCCGAGGCCCTGAGTCATCAGCACAGCCTGACTCACGGCTTCCCCCCGTCCTCCACCTGCTGTGTCCGGTGGGAGGAAGGGGGTGTGACCGGCCCGGGTGTGACAGACAGACATGTCCTTGTGCCCAGGTCTCTAATTAGGTGATAGCCTTATAGAAACAATTCGCCTGGGAAAGCTAAGACTAAAAGAACTAGAAATGCAGGAATCTGTGGATTGCGCACCCTTTCTCTTCCCTCTACAGGTTTATACAAATGCATCTGCCCAGCCCTCGCGGCTGCCTGCAGCCATCACCTACACCAGACGCCTCACGGTCTCTGTGCTCCACGCGTGTGGGCTCACACCGGTGACGTCTGTCCTGCGCAGCTGTGACCACGCGCCCGCACAGCTGTGTCCTAAGCCCCCGGGTGGCCTGGCGCTTGTGGATTTGACGCTTAGAGATCTGATGACCTGTGAGTGTCCTAAAGGTCTATGGCAGGGACCTATGTGTGATTTTTCTGAAGCCTGGAGTCCTTAGGGTCCGACCCAGTTGAACTGGTCACTGAGCTTGTGCAGGGCCTGGCGGACTGCCCAGGACCCACCTGTCCTCCACTCTCATCAGGGCTTGTGCCGTCTCTCGCTTTGGGGGCCTGGGGGTTCACCTGCATTTCTCAGTCTAATGTTACTGCATATAAGCAGGGATAGCCTATGTTCTAAGAGTCCTTCAAACTGGGGTATTTTCAAAGTTCTCCCTTATAAATGTCGGCGAGTCTCATTAAAAAAAAAAAAATTAAACTCTGGTTTAAAAAATAATACATGTTGGTCACTGCATTTCAGAAGACATGGCTTTAGCCGCCTCGTGTGAATGGCTGTAGGGTACTCTCTCTGTGCTCTTCTGGAAAGGCTTCTTATATTAACCGAGGCATCTCTACCACCAGGTTCTGGATGGTCGAGTGGAAGCCTGTGCCCAGCGAGCACTTAGTCATGCCTCAAGCTGTACGTGGTGTTTGGAATCGCTTTTCTCTCTGCCGGAACATCTGCACCCCACCCCAAGGGGATCTGGTTTAGCTTTTCTGAGGTTACTGTCTTTGACTCACATCAGATTATCTATGCAGACTTCTGAGTAAACACTCACCCAGGGACAATACCCTCTTCCCCCCAGGGATCCGGGCAGTGCCAAGAGGCTGCCCACGCAGGGCAGTGCACGTCTCACTCAGATTTGTAGGCTGCACAAGAGAAGAGGTTACTTTTTCCCTTCTCATGTGGGAGAGCTGACTCTTTACTAACCTTTCCTTACAACCCTAGTTATTCACAGGAAACAGGTTTAACACAAAATAGCATGAAACAAAGGCTATTTCACAACTTTTGTCCAAGCCAAAGGCATATGATGTGGAAACAAATTTCTGAAATAACTGACAAGGAGGTTGTTTTTTCTTTTCAACTGTTCCTTTTTCTAATGCAGGCTTCTCTCCACAGACTCATTGGGAACAAAGAAATATCCATGAGCGGCAGAACACTGACAATGCATCAAAGCAGCTTTATGAACAAAATCTGGATTCAACAGGCTGCTAGGAAGAACTCACTTCCAATGCAAGTCATACAAATTTAAGACCAAAAACAATAAATGTGCACACATTTCCTAATGCTGCTGTTTGGCTACAGGAAGGAATGTGAGAAGCAGATTCACTTTACCATTTCAACTAAAGATGTACATTTAGAAAGGGTAAAGGGTACGTTTCTAAAATGGCTTCCAAAATAAAGTTTAGAGAGTTCAATGGCCCGAAGCTAAAGCAAGACTATTGTAACTGTCTGAGTAGCTCTTGGGAGATATTTTATTAAAAACCAACCTGTAAAGAGAAAATAGTACAGATTTACTTTTTGTGGTGTAACTTTTCCTATTACAAATAGCCAGGCGATCAGCCCAGCTTTTCAGGGGCAAAGACAGCTTGGTGGCTTTGCTGCTAAGGTCTGGTCGCACACCATCTGATGTCATGAGGGCTTCACAAAGGGCTGCCTGGCCCAGGAGAAGGCACAGCGGAAGACCCTCCCCGTTAGCTGTTTCCCCAATTACAAAAACAAGTATATTTACTAGAGAAAACACCCATAATCCCATTATCCAGATATACTTATTTAAAACATTTTAACTATATTTCCTTTCAGTCTGTTTTCAATGTGTGTGTGTATATATATATATATATATTTTAAGAATACATAACTTTAAAAAATAAGCATAACTAACATGGTTTTGTATCCTTTTTAAAAAACAGATTTATTGAGATATAATTCACATACCATACAATTCACCCATTTAAAAAGCATAATCAGTGGTATTGGTATATTCAGAGTGTGAAGGCATAACCACAATCAATTTTAGAATATGTTCATCACCCCCAAAGAAACCCTGTATCCACTAGTGGTCACTCCCCATTCCTCCCAGCTCCATCTCCACCAGCCCAAGGCAACTAACCACATATCTGTCGCAGTGAATCTGCCTATTCTGGACATTTCATATAAATGGAATCACACAATATGTGTTCCTTTGTGGCTGACTTCTTGCACAAAGCATAATGTTTTCAAGGTCATCCATGCTGTAGCATGTAACAGTACATCATTCCTTTTTACTATGGAATAATATTCTATTATGTGCATATACCACACTTTGTCCATTCTTCAACTGAGGGATATTTGAGTTGTTTTCCACTTCTTGCTATTGTGAATAACACTGCTATGAACAGTTGTGTCCAAGTTTTTGTGTGGACCTAGATTTTCATTCATTTCTCTTGGATATACACATAGGAGTGGAACTGCTGGATCATAGACCTCTATGTTTAACGTTCTGAGGAACCACCAACTGCTTTCCACAGTTGCTGCGTCATTTTACATTCCCACTGTACAAGGGTTCCAGTTTCTCCACATCCTCGTGAATCATTGTTATTATCTGTCTTTTTTATTCTAGCCATCCTAGTGGTTTGGATGTAGCATTGCATTATGGTTTTGATTTGCATTTCCCTGATGGCTAATGACTCTGAATATCTTTTCATACACTTACTGGCCAGTTGTATATCTTCTTTGCAGAAATATCTATCCAGATCCTTTGCCCATTTCTTAATTGGGTTATTTACCTTTTATTATTGAGTTATAGGAGTCCTTTATATATTCTGGGTAAAAAACCCTTAGACATAAGATTTGCAAACTCTGTGGGTTGTCTTTTCACGTTCTTGATAGTACCGTTTGCACACAAAAGTTTGTAATTTTGATGAAGTCCAATTTACCTATTTTTTCTTTGGTTGCATGTACTTTTGGTATCTTATCTAAGAAGTCTTTACACCTAGCCCCAATTCACAGAGATTTACTCCTATATTTTATTTGAAGAGTTTCATAGTTTCAGCTCTTGCCTTAAGGTCCATGATCTACTTTGAGTTAATTTTTGTACACGGTGTGAGGGAGGGGTCTGACCTCATTCTTTTTCATGTGGATGTCCAGTTGCTCCAGCACTATTTGTTGAAAAGACTATTCTTTCCCCCACTGAACTGTCTTGGCACTCTTGTCTGTATCCTTCCTAAAATTTATTTTTAAATTGGATATATGGCTTTATATTTTTTACTTATTGTATGATAAACACTTTGCAATTCCACTTTTAAATGTTTAAAAATCTGACTCTGAGCAGGGAAGGGGGAAGCCTTGGGAAACCATTCTGCCAATTAAGATTTCCTGGTTTCTGTTTGATTCCTATTTGCTTTGTAGAGTTCTTATCTCCTGATAACACCAAACAGGATGTAGTATCTTATGATCCAGTTTGTAGGTAACAAGATAATTAGTGGAACTAGCAATAATGAAGACAGGACTCTCCAAACCTGGGGCAGCCTACATGACCTCTAAGTATTTCTGAAAACCTTGCATTGAAAAGGAGCGTGGCAGTGCCTGATGTGATCTGAACACCAGAGCCTCACACTTGGTGAACAAGCACAGCACTGCCTCACCAATGGTCCTCCCTCCCAGACAGGCTGCTTCAGGGCATGAAGAACTAGTAGCCTCCCTGGCCTCACACCTTTGAGCAAATCCACACGCTGCCCGTGAGGTCTCCCTTCCTGAGGTACCAACACTAGGGGTAATACTATCCCACCTTTAGACATTTCTTAAAAGAGTTTCCTCATTTTCTTAATTGCTGTTTATATCTTCTCCTCAAACCAAGCAGACTACCTCAACAAGATGATCAAGCTCCGGGTCTCCTCAGCCAGCCTCACGGTCTCCCTATTCTAGAGGTTAAGCTGCCTGAGAAGAGAGAAAATGGCGCCAAGATCACAGGGGTTTGGAGACTTCAGAGGCTGGTACAGTCTGTGTTTGTGAGATAAAGCGGAGTCACAAGGGCAAGTCAGGGCTCAGCGATCACTAACCGCTAAACATCTGGAGAACCAGGCCCTTCCTCCAAAACAGCAGTATTTTATAATTCAAATTTTGAGCTCCAAAGTGATTTCAGAATCCCCCGAACTTGTTTTTAATTATTATGGGTAAGAATAACTACCAAAAGTGTTCTAGCGTTGTTTAATACAAATCTAGTCTATATTTACTAATTATCACTGGCTGTTTTTAACATTGGTTTGGCTTCTGAGCACCCGTGGCCCTACTCACCTCCTGACCCAGTTTAGCACTGGGCCATGTGTGAGAAAGGAGGCTGAGTGTGTGGAAGGTGCCGTTAGACCTGGAGCCCTCAGGGTGAGAGATGCTTTGAACATGGCCTGTAAGAAGCAGCAGCAGGGTGGGGCAAAGGCCAGTGCTGTGTCCCAAGCTCCTTGTATAGAAGAGGAGGGGGCATGCTACCCGGGGTAAGCGTCTGGGTGGTGCCGACACTGATGAAGTGACAGTGTAACTTGAAGAGGTGTCAAAGGTTCCTTTGTGTCTCTGAGCCCTTTCAGTTCCTCTTGGACTCATGACAGCAGAGGCAATATGAACCCAAAGAAATAACCTGGCCGTCTTTGGCAGGAAGGATGAGCACTAATGACCATGTCCAAAAGGTCCACATTTGGCAAAATTGTGGGGAAACAGGCATTCTTATTACCAGTGGGAATGAACATTGGTACAACCCTTATGGAGAGGCATCTGGCAATATCTAACAAAACTACGTGTGAGTTTACATTCTGACATTCTCGTAAGATATCACCTTGAAGATATACTCCCCAACAACACAAAAATACACATATACAAGGTTGTTCATTGCAGCATTGTTTGTAGTTGCAAAATATTACAAACCACCCATACTCCCATATAAAAGAATGAATATACTATGGAACATTCACACAATGGAGTCAGTCTTTGCAGTTGTTGAAAAACAAGAGGAAGGGGAGATATCTAAGAACCGATGTGGAATGATTTCTAGAATGTACTGGTAAGCAAAAAAAGCCTGCAAAAGAGTGTCCATGGCATGCCACCCTTTGAGTAAGACAGGAGGGGAAATGAACCCAGAGAGGATGAGCCAGAGACTAATGAGACTGGTTCACTCCTGGGGTGGGGGTGGGGGGATGGCATGGATGAATAGAAGGAATAGGGCAGGGGAGACAGCACTTTTCTGAATATGTCTTTGTACAGTTTTGGTTTTTGGAACCATGTTAATGCTTCACAGGCACAGAAAAGAAAATTAAAGAGGAGGTGGGGGAAGATCCTCATTTGCTCAAATTACAGAATTAAAGAGAAATAAAACTAGTAAAGAACTATCTCCACTGAAAAGGAAAGCATGAAAAGTAATAAAAAGAGTATAGGAATAAATACTGTAGCAGACCTTATTTCTCAAAAATGGTGCAATGATACTTCCCATTCCAGATGCTCTTCTAAGAATTTGCTACTCCCTCAGCAAGAGGTGGAATCTATGCCCCTCTCCTTGAAGCTGGGAGGGCTTTTTGACTACTTTGACTAATGGAGCAGGAAGGAAATGACATTATTTTACTTCTGAGATTAGGTCATAAAAAGCCCACCTGGCTCTTTCTCTAGGGACGCTTGTGCTTGAAACCCAGTCACCACACTGAAGGAAGCCCAGGCCACATGGGGAAGAACCGAGGCCCGCAGCCCCCAGCCCTAGCTGAGCTCCCAGCCACCACCCAGCAACTACTTGCCAGCCATGCAAGTGCCATCTTGGAAGCAGGTCATCCAGCCCCCCCTACCTGACACTGTGTGGAGCAGAGAGAAGGTTTCACTGCTAGGCCCAGTCCAATTACAAATTTGTGAGCAAAATAAATCATTGTTATTGTTTTAAGCCACCCCATTTGGGGCTATTTGTTACACAGCAATAGATAACTAAAACATACACCTATACCTTATTCATGACTGTCTCTACTACCAGACCACTCCTGAGAGCCAGGACGTGGTCCACACATGCTTCAGGCAGGCCAAGTGGACGTGGGAGCCCAGCACTAAAGCTCACACACTTGCTTCAAAAGCCCCTCTTTCAAAGACAGTTATCTGTGTTCACACAATTCTGGCTCTCTGGTTGCCAAGCCCATGCAGGTTAGAACCATTAAATTAGGGGTAGGGGTGGGAGATGAGGATAAGCACTCAAGAAAAGGTAACTAGAAGGACACACACTAACACCAGCCAACTGACAACTGACAGAAAATGCTGCAGAGTCTGTGGTCTGGGATGGTTCAGACGGGGGTGAAAGGCCTGACCTCGGTAGCCCTGCAGGACAACAGGCCTGAATTTCCATGTGTTGTATTGAGTCTTTAAATCACCAGGAAAAGATTAAATCATCCCTGCCTGCTCTGCCTAAGGGGGGCAGGAAGTGCAATGTGGTTTTTAAAGACTTTCATCAGACTTAACTTAGAAGATGAAAAGAAGGTTCTAGTGTTTAAAGGGGTTAAGTGCTAAGTACCTGGAAAAAAGGTTTGTACCAGAGACACCCCCACCCCACCCCAGCAACAGCAGCGCAAGGTTGAGGGGCCAGGCTGTGTGCCAGCAGGACCTCCCAGGCCCTCCTGGGGCTTCCACAGACCCCAGTGATTACACGATACAACAGGCACATGTGACACATACTGAGGAAGCGATGTTCTAAAACTTTTGTTTTTTTAATTTACAGAACTCTTTTTTAAAAAGCAAGCATTTATTTATTAGATCCTTTTCTTACATCACACAATTCTCCTGATTTTCCTGAGTCTAATGAGAATCCAGACAGCTGACAGCCCAGGCAGAAAGGGAATTAGGGGGAGTAGGACTCACTGGTGGTAAACAGGACATTTCCAGAGCAGTTTTCTATTACCCCGCTCTAGCTTAGAGGGAAGTCTACTGCCCACTCTAGCTGGTAACTTAGGTCAGAGGGGGAGGCGGTGGGTCAGAGGCCAGCA
Source organism: Balaenoptera ricei (assembly GCF_028023285.1). NCBI lineage: Eukaryota > Metazoa > Chordata > Mammalia > Artiodactyla > Balaenopteridae > Balaenoptera > Balaenoptera ricei. The sequence continues at coordinate 14,748,864 of NC_082658.1, read as the reverse complement.
AAGGCATATGGTCTTTTTTGGCCCTGACAAAGTAGGCTGGGTGAAGGTTCTGGGGCCTCTTCCACACTGAAGAGGGTCAACAGAATGACTAAAGCCTGAAAGCACAAAGAGGAAGGCACCCAATGCTTCCCGTTAACAGAAATACAGTCACTATAAGAGGTCAAACACTTTAGTAACTGAACATGGAAGAAACAGGCTTCGTGCTCCACGGGCGGGAGGCTGTGCCTCAGAACCTGAGGGGGCGTAGCGGCTGGAGGCCTCAGGTCAAGCACAGTCTGAGAATGACCCGCCAAGACGGCAGTCCTGGCAGCCAAAGGGCCTCGGAGTCTCAGATCAGGTTTTGTGCACTCCATCACTTAGCAACTGTGACATTAAGCTACTTAACTTCTGCGAACTTTGGTTTTTCCATCTATAAAATGGAGAGAATACCACCTGGTTTGCAAGACTGTTCAAGGGATCAGAGTAATTCTATTACAGTGTCTAACAGAGTCTGACATATGGCAGCTTATATTAGTTATCTTCTCACAAATGACCTTGAGTCAATGTCCAGCTTGTTACATTTTGCAAATAATGCATATGGTAAAGCTTCAAAAGTCCTGGACACAGCTGAGGAGTCTGAGAATTTGAGAATACAATGGTTATTGAGGAATTAGACCTCTATTGCTAATGATTCTGTGAATTTCCCTACTGATGGCCCAGTTGCTCAGGTCAAAAGCTAGGGGTAATCTCTGACTCCTTTGGTTCTCCCCATCCCACATGGAATTCATCTGCAAATCCAGCCAGCTCCCCTCCAACAGTATCCCCAAGGCCGCCACTTCTCACCACCTGCTATGACCACCTCAGTCTCAGCCCCATGCTCTGCTGCCACGATCACCTCCCACCGCCCCTTCCTCCTACTGCCCCTTCTCCAGTCGCCATGGAGAGCCACATGACTTTTTAAACTCAAGTCAGATCAACATTAGCCCCTGCTCAAAACCCTCCCAGGGCCTCCCATGATCTGATCGGATGAGGAATTGATCTGACGAGGCCCTGCCTCTGTCCCTTGCTCACTGTCACCCACGCTGACCTCACCACAGCTCCTTGAATACTCCAACCACAGGCCTGCTTCAGGGCCTTTGTACTTTCTGGTCCCCGCACCTGGAATGCTCCTCTCACACAGATCGCCAGGGCTCACTTCCTCACTTTGGTCAGGTCTCTGCCCAAATGTCACGTCCTCAAAGAGGCTGTCCTCGACCACAGTCTAAAACAGCAGTTCTGGTCACTTTCCATCCTCCCTTATCTGTCTTTATTTTAGTGCTTATTGGCACTTGATGTTTGCTGCTTGCTGTCTCCCTGACTAGAGTCCAAGCTCCCTAAGGGCACAGCCCTCATCTGTCTGGTTCAGCACTGTGTCCCCAGTGCCTAGAACAGGGCCTGGTACAAAAGAGGCACTCAAAGGGCTTATGTATGAGGAAATGAACCTAAGAGCAAAAAAGCTACCCCCAGGCAGCCAGCTTTACCTTCTTCCCAGCTGTGGGGCTGCTCTCCGCACTCTGCGCTGGGCTCCTTTGGGGGCTTCGGTTCTCTTGGGGGACACACCTGGCCATGTACACACTGTAGTCCAGAAGCATCTTCTGCCGTACACTGCCCGCTAGCTCCTTCTGCTTCGGCTGGGGCATGATCTCCTCCACGCTGCCTTTGCTGCTGCTGCGGCTGTGGGTCAGGTGCCCCGAGGGACTGTTGTGTCTGCTGTGTGAGGGCAAAACCCCTGGAGCAAAGAAGTGATGGCTGTTAACACAGATGAAGAAAACGAGGGCAAAGGAAATGGAACACAGAGCAAACTCCACTGGGTTCAGTTGAAAAGTAGCTAAAATGCTATAAATGACTATTTAAAAAATACATATTTATAAGGTTATTTCCCACCCTGAAAGACACTTTCCATTGTAATGATAGATAACTTTTTAGAACAGTTTTTATTTTTCTTCAAGACAATTCAGAGGAATGGGAGCCATGATACATATCTGGTAGGTACCTTTTTCTTTTTTTCTGGCGCTCTCTTGGGGTCAGATGAAGGACTGACACACCCCAAGGGGCACACAGAAAGTGGGCAGAAGGCTAACTGGAACTGCCGTAAGCTGTGGAGGGACAAACACCTTTCATTCACCTTTCATTCATTCATTCAACACATTGTTCATCGAGCACTTTCTCTGGGCCAACTCCACATTAAAAAGAATAATAAGACATACATAGTCCCTGCCCCTGAACTCGGGCACCTAGGCAAATAAATCACAATTTTCTGTAATAAGCACTGTAACTGAAGCACGACTACAGGACTTTCAGGGCAGAAAGAACAGGGTGAGTCCCTCTGCCCAAGAGCCGAGAGGTGCTTCCTCCAGCAGTGACTTTCACAGGTAGTGACCTCTGGACTGCCCCTTGAAGAAATAGTTGGCACTTTCCCGGCCTAGGTGGGGGAAGAGCATTCCAGGTAGAGGGAACAGCATATGCAAAAAGCAATGACAGGGCACAGTGTGTCTGGAGGACGGTGAGAGATTCAGTGCTGTTCCAAGCAAAGTACATGGGACAGAGGGATAGGAAATGAGCAGAGGCGCGGGGTAATCGATGCAAATGCAGTGAGTCAGGAGGCCAAGGATTCTGTGCTTCGATGGCGATCTCGGGCGTGGAGGCCATGTTGAAGGCCAGGAGCTTGAGAGCATAGGCTGCCTTCTCACTGGCCTTCTTACTATAACTAGGGTTCTCCTGCTGCTGCTTCTCTCAGAGGAGCCACAGTACATAAACATATTGATATAATCCTTAAGGAACCAGCAAAGGCAAAAAAACATACATCTGCAAATGGTTCCATCACTGGTTAAATGATTCAGTACAAAGCATTGCAGTGAGCAGCCTAGAAGGCAAATAACCCATGAATACGCCTTAGGTGGCAGACAGTCATCAATTCAGGGTGGTCTTCCTCTCTTCCTACCTGGGACTCTCTCTTGATTCTCCCACAGGCCCTTTAAAAATACATAAGCATTTAGCACACATGTCATTACCTGGTTTACTTCCAGAGACACCAGGTGGCTTCTTGGTTTCCGACTTCAGCTTAGATGCCAGAATAAATCTCCTAAACCACTCCTCTTTTTCTCGGCCAGTTCTCCCAAAGAGATAGAGTATCTGATCTCGCTGGCCAGATCGTGTTCCCTCCTGAGGGTGGGGTGGCTTCTTAGGGTCCTCGCCTCCCAACTCCCTCTCAGCTGGTGGCTTTTCTTCAGAAGTCTCTTTATCAGTCTGGGCCTTAGACATAAAGTCATCTTGTCGACCAAGCTCGATACAAATGGGGTACTTTTTATTCCAGATTCGTTTTCGAGCCAAACTTTTAGGCACAAGATAAATCTACAGAGAAAGGGAAAGGATTTATACACTAAATTAAGAATTGGCTACGTTGTGCATTACTACTGTGCAGAGCACAAATGTAAACTTCATAGTATTTTTGACTAAAATGATGAACGTGAATTACCACCTGTCCATAACATGACTATAGAAACTAGAATTTTTAGAAATGACTTATTCTTCAAAATAATTCCAGAAAGTAGATATTCAAGAATTTTGCAAGAGTTACAAATATCTACGATTTTCAGGTAACAGTAGCAGAATAATTATTTAATGGATTATCATCAACTAAGTTTGGATATCAACTGAGTTTAATGACCCTGGGCCAAACCTAAGCTGGGGGGAAAAAAAAGAATTTATCAAATTAGATCTTGATGGGAAGCTCAAGTTCATCAACCACAAGTTAAGAATGAATTTGTCAAAAAACTATTGTAAGTACTTCTGCCATTTTGGAGAAACTCAAAGATCACTCACAAGATTTATAAGAAAAGAGAACCTATAGCTTTTTGGAATAACAAATAATTTACATTTCTCAAAAGCAGAAGTATACTTTTATCAAAATGTGGTTATTTTGCATAATTTTCCATAATTTTCATATTTACAGAGCTTGCATTAGTTATTAGCCTAGCACCACCACACGCGGCTTTTGTTTGACCAAAAAAATTAACTCTCAAAGTCAGAAGAGTGTATGATGCCTTTGCTTCTCAGAGTGTGGTCTGTGGACCAGCAGCATGGATATCACCTAGGAGCTCATAAAAATGCAGACTCTCAGGCCCTACTCATGGTTGCTGAATCAGATTCTGTACTTTCAAAGATGCTCAGGTGATTCATATGCACATTAACGTTTGAGAGGCACTGCTCTAAATTACACTGATACTTTAAACACGCAACCTTTTAAGGGGAAAAAATACAGTAAAGCGTACAAGATTCCAAATGCTTTTCATTCATCTAAGCTTCCAAATTAGTTGAGCTCACCTTGCTGTCGGACAGGTCGTAGATTTTCTGGCTGATGTAGGTCACCTCTGGCTTTGTTTCATTGTAGCTTGCCCTCCTGGATATATTTTTATTGGGCTTTGAAAGCCTTAAGGTCCCACCCTCAAGTCGAACAAAGACTGAATGTGTCAAAGTCGCATGGTAAGTTTCTGGATCATAGTTGTAAATCTCATTCATCCATCCCTGATGGAGAAAAACTTCCTTTAGTAAAATCAGAATAAACAGACATCTGATTAATATACGAAAATGATGACCACTCTGGTATTCAGGGCACTGAAACCAAACTTGACTACGATGCAAGTATTAACTTACTGATGACAAGAGGTTGCTGAGACAAGTCGCTTAGCCTGAAGGATAATTGGTGCTGAGGAGTGATTTGGTATGTTTTTGATAACTAAAAACCTGGATTTACGGGGAGAATGATGATGTCTATTTTCCTAAATAATTAAAGGTTCTTTTCTTTCTTTTCTTTAAAGCTGACAAGCAAATCAGGAAACTCAAAAGTTTAGTTCATGTAAACAGAAGAAGTCTCTCCGCCTGACCTCCTCTGGGGACAAGTAATCCCACCCAGTCTGGCCTTCTTAATTAAGCAGACACAGCCTCTTCTCAGCCCATCTGCAAACAATTTTTGAAATTTCACAGACCATATTAACTCATGTTACCATACTCCTCATTTCTATCTCAGTGAAATCACATAGTAAAGCAGATGATCGAGACTTAGGCATTAAATAAATCACAGATATGATCAATGGTATGTCAAATTCAAAGATATATAGTAACTTAAATGAATAAAGTCGTGTTCCAGGTTCCCCCCCACCCATTAATATAAGTTTAAAAATCAACATATGAGTACAGAGAGCAAACACGTTGCAGGTATGAACAACACACAAAACCCTTACACACAACAAAATTGTGCTAAAGCTAGTCTCATAGCTGTAATCAGTATTCATCATTTAACACTCTGCCAGCCCCACAGTACTTTTTCAGATGATACGGGTGGCCCAGATCTCTTTAAAAGAAGTTCTCTAGGGAATTTTAATTACTATGTTCCCACTCCCTTCATTTTATGTCTTTGAAATGAGCAGAGAAGTGCTGAAGATCACTACAGTAGAGTTGGGATTGTCATTCTTTTCAAGGAATAGCCATTTCCATGGTGCGTATTTGAGTCTCACACTAAAATCTTGAATTGAGAACCTCGGCAAATGAGGGATTCTCAAAATTCTCTTTTATTCATTCATCCAAACATGCAGCGAATCTCTCTATGTGCCAAGTAGTGTGTCAGGAGTTGATACAAAGATTTAAAAAAGAACAGCATTTTCTCCACACCCTCTCCAGCATTTATTGTTTGTAGATTTTTTGATGATGGCCATTCTGACTGGTGTGAGGTGATACCTCATTGTAGTTTTGATTTGCATTTCTCTAATGATTACTGATGTTGAGCATGGAGGTTCCTTAAAAAACTAAAAATAGAACTACCATATGACCCAGCAATCCCACTACTGGGCATATACCCTGAGAAAACCATAATTCAAAAAGAGACACGTACCACAATGTTCACTGCAGCACTATTAACAATAGCCAGGACATGGAAGCAGCCTAAGAGTCCATCGACAGATGAATGGATAAAGATGTGGCACATATATACAATGGAATATTACTCAGCCATAAAAAGAAACGAAATTGAGTTATTTGTAGTGAGGTGGATGGGCCTAGAGTCTGTCATACAGAGTGAAGTAAGTCAGAAAGAGAAAAACAAATACCGTATGCTAACACATATATATGGAATCTAAAAAAAAAAAAGGTTCTGATGAACCTAGGGGCAGGACAGGAATAAAGACGCAGACGTAGAGGATGGACTTGAGGACACTGGGAGGGGGAAGGGTAAGCTGGGACGAAGTGAGAGAGTAGCATTGACATATAATACACTACCAAATGTAAAATAGATAGCTAGTGGGAAGCAGCTGCATAGAAAAGGGAGATCAGCTCGGTGCTCTGCGACCACCTAGAGGGGTAGGATAGGGAGGGTGGGAGGAAGACGCAAGAGGGAGGGGATATGTATACATATAGCTGATGCACTTTGTTATGTAGCAGAAACTAACACAACATTGTAAAGCAATTATACTCCAATAAAGATGTTTAAAAACAACAACAACAACAACATTCTTGACCCAAGGGTACTCCCAAAACAGTAAAGAACTGGTCTTCATTTCACCATCCTATGACCCCACTAGAGTAAATTAAAAAAAAAGTCCTCACAAAGAATATCCTGAGAGTGTTATTGGAAATAAAAATGGACAAACATACTTCTTTATCACTGGGGGTATGTGTGGGTGTGTGAAATTTATGAGCCAATGATATGGATTTATACACCTCAGTAGATCTTTTGCATGAGCTAGGAATATCTCGCCCTCCTCCCAATGAGTCATTGCATCTATTAAAAAATGTTGGATGAGTAAGCAGTGGCCATGGGAAGAGAGTGTAATCTAGGTGTTTGTAAAGAAACAGCAATGATCAAAGCAATGAAGCAAAAAAGGGGACAAGCGATACAGAGCACAGTGAGGCCTGCAGTGGACTGAACTGTCGGAGCATCAGTTTGGGTGGGCTTCTTTTGCTAAGTATAGAACTAAGCACGATTTTTGGTTCACAGTTTTTTGCCTTTTTCTTTAGTCTGTTATTGTGGTGAAGTACATTCACTGAGTTTTGAATGTTGAACAGTTCGCATTCTTGGGAAGATTATGCATGGGTCATGATGTGCTGAAGCTGGACTATACCAGCTCATAAGAGCTGATTCTACACATCTTTTCCCAACTCCACATTCAGTGACCTTGTGTTAGTAACTTGCAACTGGCGATGGTGGGAGATTTACACCATGGAAATCAGTACAAAGAGGGCTCCCCCCACCAACCGGAGAGCCAGTTTACCAGCACAACACTATTATTATCCTTTTTATACATTGCTGAATTTGGTTTGCTAGTGCTTTGTGCATTTGTCCAAGTGCATGAGGGAAGTTGGTCTATAGTCTTTTTGCAATATCTTTTGGTATTATCTAGCCTCATAAAATGAGTTGGGAAGCGTTCCTTCTATTTTCTGGAGGAGTTTGTGTAGAATTAATATTTCTTCCTTAAAGGTTTGGTAAATTTGCCATCGAAGCCATGTGGGTCTGGAGTTTTCTTTGTAGAAAGGTTTTAGACTATGAATTCAATTTCTTTAGTTACTATTGGACTATTCAGGTTATCTATTTCTTCTTGAGTGGGCTTTTGATAGTTTATCTTATAAGGAAATTTGTCTGTTTCATCTAAGTTATCCAGCTTCTGGGTATAATGTTGTTTGTAATATTTCCCTATTATTCTTTGAATGTCTGTAGAGTCTGTAGTGATGTCCTCTCTCTCAGTCCTGATATTGGTAACGTTTCTTTTTTTCTAATATAATCATTTATTGCTATTAATTTCTCTCTAAGCACTGCACCAGCTGCAATTTTTGATTTGCTGTATTTTCAATTTCATTCAGTTGAAAATATTTTCTACTTTCCCTTGTGACTATCTTTGGACCCATGGCTAATCAGAAGTGTGTTTAATTTCCAAATATTTGCGAATTTTCCAGACATCTTTGGTTATTGTTTCCTAGTTTACTTCCATTATAGTCAGAGAACTTGCTTTGTATAATTTCAGTTCTTTTCAACTTGTTAAGGTTTGTTTTATGGCCCAGAATATCGTCTATCTGGGGAATGTTCCACGTACACTAAAAAAAATATGCATTCTGCTGTTGTTGGGTAGAGCTTTCTATAAATGTATTTATTTGTCTTTTTAAACACAAACATTTTTCGCTAAAGATCTCCTGACATATAATCCACAGTTCTCTTTTTATCCAATTTTGTTGCAGATAATACTTTCCTACACATAACAGGTTTACTAGGCTTAAAGTTCTGAAGGCAACTAGATTAATAGAGAACTTGAAGCAGATCTGATTTTTCTGGGCTGCTTCAGAGCCATGCGCAAGGCCAGGTTGAGTTTACATGCAGTGCTACTAAAACCAAGAAGAATCCATGGAGGGAGGGAAGGAGGGACTGGTGCTTAAGAAGTTCTAACGGTCAAGGAACAACTATGAAATTAAAATAGCAACTTTCTATCAGTGTCCTTTATAAGCCATTTGGCCATATGGTCCCCACCTGGGATTGCTCTTTTGAGTCATTTCACTCTGAATGTATACCTCCTGGCTAAAGTAGAGGCTACTTGAGGATACAGAATATGTGTGATACATTTGTGGGTCCATCACAACATTAGCTGAGATGCTCAACCTTTATTTAATGACTTTTGAATTATGATAATTATAATTTTATATGACAAACATTTCTGCAATAATATCTCCATATAAAATATTTTTCATTAGTTCCCAGCTATGTGAGATTATAGTAGACATATAAAAAAGGCAATAGAACTAACATGGTTCTGGAATTTTGGACAAAATTCCCAGCATTACAGTTATCTCCAGTCACCACCAGACTAGAAAGGCTGAAGGGAAAAAAAGATAAGCATTATACTATGAAGTTACTCTTAAATAATAAGACAGCCTCTGAGAAACAGAGTAATTTTTAGAGAATTTCCATTTTTCGAAACTCCTGAGACTGGACAGATTAATTATTTGATTTATGAATAAGAGAAATTTAGGAATAAAATATTGTTTCTCTCCAATTGCTTTCATTTTTTCTTTCCTAAGTCAGAAAATGCAGAATTATTCAGGGAAGCACTCACTATCCAGTGGAAATACAACATGAGCCATAAATGTGCATCATGAAAATATGTAATTTTAAATTGTCTAGTAGCCACACTAAAAAAGAAAAAAGCAGGTGAAATTAATTTTAACAATGTATTTTATTTAACCCAATATATCCAAATTATCATTTCAACATGTAATAAATATTAAAAATTATTAATAAGATTTTATATTCTTTGTTTTGTACTGTCTTCAAAATCCAGTATGTATTTTACACTTAGAGCACATCTCAGTTCAAACTAGCTATACTTCACTGTTCAATGGCCAAATGTAGCTGGTGTCTACTCTACTAGACAGCCCACGCCCAATTCTTGGGTTCCAGCTTTTCAGACCTAGACACTGGGCTCAACCAGAACAGTCAAAACCCTCCTCTTTCCTCTTACTGACACTTCCATACATGCAGGTTTATGCAGTGTTAGTAGGTGCTTTACCTAATTAAATGAGAAGATAATCTAAACCTGTCTCCAGGTGAAACATTCTATTTTAGAAATTCAAAACCCCTTTAAAAAGCTAACATCAAACATTAAAAACTCAGGAATAAGAACAAAAGTAATCTAGGTAAAAGGCTAAAGTTTTTAAAACTTATAGTTCTCTAAGACCATTAAAAGACACTCAACTTGTGAACAAACTTACATAACACTTTTAGCTTATTGCTCTGGTTTTTAGTAGAAAAGAGACAAGACACAGGCACGCGTGTTGGGACACAAGCCCTACATCAGTTCGTCCGTTTACAGGCTCGCTCAGGTCAACAGCCATCACTCCGCACTAGTCTAACAAACAGCTGCTCAGTTTTTGTTCCTCATCAAATTCTTACATCTGGTTAACAAGAGCAACTGTTTCCAAGTGCTTCAGGGACTGGTTTTGAGCCACAAAGCCAGGCTCTTGACCCAGCAGCCTGAGCTACCACCTGAGCCCTCTACGGAGTTCTCAGTGGGCCACAGCCTGTGTCCGCCTGCGTGGCCACAGTTCCGAGATGAGATGGGGCTGTCCTTTGCTGACGGCTCTGACAAGGACAGGTCACCCTCCACCATGGGCCAAGCTGCAAGAACACTGGAACAGCCTGATTCCCAGGAATACAAAGGAGAGTTTCAAGTCCTCCACAGCTCAAAACCACAGGACCCTGCCTGCCCCACTAGAGGAGACAGTGGTGAGAGGCAGGGGTAGGCCTAGGAAGAGAATCCAGGAGCTGCTTTTCCTTGGGAGAGCCTGAGGGGCGGCAAACTCCCTTCTTCCAGTTGGGATTGGAGCTGGCTTGACCCTCCTCCTCCCAACCCCCATCCTTTCACAATCACCTGTGGCAGAGCTCCAAACACAAAGGCACCTGTGGGTTCTCCTTCCCTTTTATCTTCACATTTCCTCCTTCCTGCGGTACCATTTTCTTCGTGTTAAAAATCTATCAGAGGCTAAAGTCCACAGCTGCCAAAACCAAGTAAATACAACTCACAAATCAGGATTTGAACTTCACATCTATTGTGAACAATCATTTGTTAGCTTCAGTGAGTCTGGATCCTTGATCTTACTTGATTACATGAAAGGCTGCTGGTCCAAACACAGGTACTGAAACCAACCCACATCCATTAGCAGAACTGCAAAGAGTCTGACACAATTGGGTTCCAATCCTGGCTTGACCACTCACCGCCTAGTTGGATGATGCTTAGCCTCAGACCCTTGGTTTTCTCACCTGTAAAAGCGACCTGCACACCTTACTTCCCAGCTTCATGCCTCCCTGGTCCCCACCTCCCACTCTGCTCAAGCCATAATGACTTTCTCCACACTAACAGTACTTTATTGAGGTACAGTCTGCATATAGAAAAGGAACAAATCTTATGCATATGATTTTTAAGATACTGACACTAATATTCATTATAATAGCTGGCATTTAAGCTCACATTATGATCCTGGCCCTCACATGCACTATCTCCTTCACTTCTGCCAATTCCTTAAGGATTTGCAGGTGAGGAAAGCGGTGAGCGAGGTTAAGAGATTTGCTTAGACAAGGGTTAAAAAAAAAAAAAAAAAGTGGCCTGTGGAGCGGCAAATCTGGGACTTAAACCAAGTCTGCCTGACTACGAGGTCCAGTCTCCTACCCCACTTCCACAGCACAGCCCCACCTTTAGTCTGACTAACTCCTGGTCATCCCTCAGGTCACGGCAAAGATGACGCTTCTCCTAGGAAGCTTCCCTGATTACCTAGGCTCAGTTCTCTGTTACCTTCCTCCTATCATTGTATTCATTAACTGCCTGGTTTACTTAACTACAAACTCCACAAGACAATCACAGTTGTAACAAATGTTTGTCAACTGAATACATAAATGTAGCCTAATTCAGAGGGTGGTTGTGAGGATTAAATAAAATCTGTAAAGCACAAGTATGTAGGACAGACTGGTGTGCTCATCACAGCCTGTAGGTATAGTTGTGGCTGCACAGGTGGAGAGAAGCAAAGGAATGAGCTGAGATCCTACTAAGCGCAGGGAGCTGTACGGCTTATTTGAAATAGAAGACTTGGTCCCTGTTTCCGAAGAGAAAAACCAAATTATTATTGCACCAAAGAGCACAGAACAGGGACTGCCCTGGTGGTGCAGTGGTTAAGAATCTGCCTGCCAACGCAGGGGACACGGGTTCGAGCCCTGGTCCTGGAAGATCCCACATGCTGCGGAGCAACTAAGCCCACGTGCCACAACTACTGAGTCTGCGCTTTAGAGCCCCCAAGCCACAACTACTGAGCCTGCATGCTACAACTACTGAGCCCACGCACCACAACTACTGAAGCCCGCACGCCTAGAGCCTGTGCTCTGCAACAAAGAGAAGCCACAGCAATGAGAAGCCCGCGCACCGCAATGAAGAGTAGCCCCCGCTCGCCGCAACTAGAGAAAGCCCCAACGCAGCCAAAAATAAATAAAAATTAAAAAAAAAAAAAAAAGCACAGAACAAGAAAAGAAGTAACCTCAGAAAGACAATGAAGAGTAAAAATTGTTAAAGCTTTTCAGGACAGAAACTGAATTAGCCACTTCTTATCTACAGAGGAGAGGGCAGTGTTGTGACTAGAGCCCAGGTGTCCTGACTCCCACGTAGGGTTCTTTCTGGAACATTACAAGCTTTGATAGGAAACCCGGAGAGAATCACAAGAGCTGCTACTTAACCCACATTGTCAGGCATCCAGGATGCAGACTGGCCACTGGGAGACTCAGGCCAACAGGTGGCCAGGCACGACTGCTCTCCGAGTTCCCTGTTCTGCCCCCTAATGCACCCCTACTGACCCAAATCCAGGTTGCCCGTGCAGGAAGCAATTACCCAGTGCAAACCCTGACTGCTTTTTTTTTTGTGGCCGCGCCATGCAGCATGTGGGATCTTAGTCCCCCGACCAGGGATACAACCTGCAGCCCCTGCAGTGGAAGCGCGGCGTCTTAACCACTGGACCCCCAGGGAAGTCCCCTGACTGCCTCTGGTACTACCAATCAGCTAAATTTTACCTGGGGCTTGACCTACTCCCTGGGTTAAGCTGCACATGGAATTTCCACACCTAAGCAGCCAAATATCCAATCTTATGAGCAGTGCAGCAACTCCAAGGCCTTCATCGTGTTCCCCAAATAGTGACCAACTGTCCACTGCGCAGCTGTTCTGAAAGTCTTCACCCTGAATTCCTTACCAAGTAAGATCTTTCTCCAACTTTGCTTTGTTATGTGGGTGGGTCTAAAGAGGTACAGATACAGTTAGCAACTCATTCCATTTCAACAACTCAACTAAAGAACTCAGAGATGCTCTCAACCCACACTAGAGCATCTCAGACAAGCCCTGTTTCTTTCTGACGCTGGAACTGTCAAAACAGAGACAGTGCCCGCCTCTGGGGGACAGTGACCTCAGTCAGCTGGGCTGCAGCTGTCTGGCCCACAGACTGGCCCTGTGATCCCAGCTGTAAAAGGTCAGGGGTTTCTCTTCAATTCTCTGCTGGATTTAGAAGCCATGTTTGGTTGAAAGTACAAACCACAATCTATAAAGGGACTCGTTTAATACTTGGAAAGATTAAAAGCTACAATTAACCTTTTGCAAAATAATAAAGTCTGGAAGAACTATTACTGTGCTCACTTTCAGTTACAGTGCCAATCAGGAGGTCAAGGCCAATGCTCTCTTCGTCAGCTTGATGCTGAGCTGACCAGAGAAACGCGCCAGCCCTCTGGCCTGAGGACGCAATGGGGATTTCTCTATCTTCAGTGCGTGGGGTGCCTGGGCTGACACCCTCCTGTCACGTGGCTGTGCTGGCCTCAAGGCCCCTGCCACTCAGATCCCCTGCATCATTCCTTCATCTAGTCTATCAGGGAAGGAGCAAATCCTAAACGTAAGAACAGAGCCAGGACCCAAGGTCCCTTGCTGCTGAAAAACATCTCTGAAAAATCACACAAAAATGTGATTATTTTTCTTTTGTCCCCCAAACTAAAACATAAGCAGGGCTTTCTCTTTGCCAGGCTCAAACCCTTTTTGATGTGTTAATGGTTTAGAACCGGAGTCATCAGTCAAAACATAATATCAGAGATCATGGACTTAGAGAATATGGCAGGAACAGTCTACTAAACTTTACAGAACTTTAGGTGCTAATTTGATTTTACCCATGAAAGACAGACAGACCTACAGACAGAACTCACACTATGAATGACAGCCTCAAGCAAAGAGTCAACATTCAAAATAAATGCTGCTTGAAGACAGTATCTTAAAAAAAAAAAAGTCCATTAAAGGAGGGAAGCGCCAGCATCAATACTATCCACATCCTCCAACTGCCTGCTTCAAGGTCAACCCTTCACAGTAGTGTCACCAGACACACTGGAGTCAGGGCTTAAGCCATAGTCTCTGCCTGGGAAAATGGCCTTTATCCTAGTTTTTCCTATCCTTCAGGACAGCACCTTGTAAATTCAGGTATGTGCCTTGGCAGACAGTGGTAGAGGTAGGAGATAACAAGCATGTAATTAGAAAAATCATCATCATATCAGATGAACCAATAAAATAATCGAGGTCTGAGTTATGTGAATACACGATAAACATTAAATCACATTAACAAGTGTTGAAATTATAAAATAGATTAGCAAGCAAATAAATTAGTAGATCAGCTTTAGATCACATATCCTGTCAGTTAAATTTTTTTGAGTACTCAAAAAAATTCTACTCAGAATGTAGACATTTACTTATAAATTATATACATGTTCTAATATAATACAGCTTTTATAAAAATTAAAAAGTAGAAATAAAGAGCAAAAAATGAAATAATTAGCCTTTTCACTAACTTTTAGTTATGGCTTTCTGACAGCTTTGTACTATCTTCAGCTGACACATCAAGGCTCAATATATATACTTAGGGCGAGGCTCGCTGTTAATGATAATGGATGTAAAACCATATTTCAAATAGTCTTCTTGATAATTTCCAAGGATTTTGACCAAAGGTCAACATATGGTCATCTGTATGTTAAATATTAGCAAGGCTTATTTACGTTCTTATAAAAAGAGTAAAAATATATACAAAAAGAAACTTTAATATTTTCTTCTTGGATCGTGCCTTCAGCAACCCATTTTGGAGACCACTGAAAGGAGAAACAGAATGAATCAGAGAGTTCACAAGAGCCGCTGGGGCATCAACACGACAACATGCTCATGTCCTGGGGCCATCTTGCTTACAATCTCCTTGTCTTTGGGGGGATGGCAAACTAAAGGCTAATTATTGCACAATAAGAAAATCTTCGATGGATTTTGTATCCTCTTTATACGTTACATATAAAATTTAGAAGTGAAAAGGTATATAGCATTGGTATTTTTTCATGATCAATACCTTACTTTTCAAAAAAAACATGATTTGAGAAATCTCAGACCCACAATGCTCACAGCCTCTCTCTTCACTCCATAGATGACACCTGGAACAAAACCAGAAAGGATGGTCCTCCAATAGCTAGCTGGAATTCAGGGTGCATTTTCTCAAGGAAATGATGCTACAAACTGTAGTTACCTATAGGTGGACCAGAATTACGGTTCAGCCATGCCATGAGTTAATAGGTTAAGAGGAAAACTGGCAAAATGTTGATAATTGTTGAAGCTGGGTATTGGATACATGGGGATTCATTATACTTTTCTCTCTACTTTTGTGTATACTTGAAATCTCCTACAATAAAACATTAAAAAATAAAAGATGAAAAAAACCATGCTGGGGCCGCCTGACATCCTTACCATTGTTCCTGTGTTAATTCAGGAAGCATTTTCCCCACAGTTGCTTCTCCGACCAACTCAAAACACGGGGTACCTGCTTGCAAGTGAGAGTGTCTGCCCTGAAACACCTCACCCGACAAACTCCCCTAAGCAACAAGGGGCACTGGGAAATAGCCATGATTATAAACGCCAAACATAGAAACTTAAGTGACCCATTAGAGGGGCAGGATATTTTCAGTTAAGCACAACGTGGAAAGAAATATTTTTTTTTATTTCTTGTACTCATTGTATTAAGGATTATAAGAGACCAAAACAGAGCAACCTTTTTTGGCTGTATGCAGTGAGTCTCTCTTGGCTGTATGTAATGAGGCTGTTTTTGCCTTAAAGTTTGCTCACTCTAATTTCTGAAAAGAAAGAATTGCATGAAATTGAGATTAAATTTACAAGTTAGAATTTCTTCTCAAAATTGATAATGTTCTCCCTAAAAAGTATTCTTTTATATGTCAAAACCACAGTCTGTATTTAGGGAATGCAATTATTATAAAAACCTATCCCTCTTATTAAATATCTAAATATGACATGACCTAAGGAAAAAAGGTTCTCCAATATTAATTTGTTAGTTTTGCAATGGTGTAAATGTAATATTAGTCAACCTTCTAGGCCATATCTTTCAAAAAGAGACACATCATCACTTCGGAAACCAACACCCTACTGCTGTGTTCTGCAGGTGGTTTATAAGTCTGAGATAAAGAATTTACTCATGAATATAATTCACAATCACATGTCATACACTCAGACATAAACCCAAGAACCTTTTGAAATCTTCAGGAAGCTTCTCATTATAGACATGTGTAAACTTAGTGTGCAAGAATGGCACTGAATTAAATACAATCGTGCCTCAGCATCCAAGGGGGCCTGGTTCCAAGACCCCCGCAGATACCAAAATCCACGGATGCTCAAGTCCCTCATATAAAATAGTGTAGTATTTGCATATAACCTATGCACACCCCTCCCCCATATACCTTATTATTTTTAAAATATTTATTTATTTATTTATTTATTTATTTTGGCTGCGCTGGGCCTTAGTTGTGGCATGCGGGATCTTCGTTGCAGCATGCGGGCTCTTAGTTGCAGCATGCACGCGGGATCTAGTTCCCCAACCAGGGAGCAAACCCGGGCCCCCTGCACTGACAGCATGCAGTCTACCCACTGGACCAGCGAAGTGCCCCCACCCCATATACTTTAAATCATCTCTAGATTACTTATAACACCTAAGACAGTGTAAATGCTATGTAAATGGTTGTAAATACAATGTAAACGCTATGCAAATAGTTGCCAGCATGAAGCAAATTCAAGTTTTGCTTTTTGAAACTTTCTGGAATTTTTTTCCAAATATTTTTGATCCGCAGTTCGTTGAGTACAGGGACGGGGAACCTGAGGCTATGCAGACTGACTGTATACTCCTCGTCATGTGACAAGTACATTCTTGGAAAAGAAAGAGCATCCAACTTGCTTAAGAACACTCAGCAAGGCAAACATCCCAAGTGCAATATGCTGACTCTAAATGCCTCATTCTCCCATTCTTTCCCAGGGCCCCTAGTTCAGGGTATCTAGCTAGTCACCCAAAGTAAAACCCCCGGAAGGTTACCACCTAGGGGTGTTGCTCACAATGCCACCCTTGGACTCAGTGGCACACACAAGGCCCTGCCAGGAGCTCACTTACCCAGACCCCCATGCTGTAAGTCCAATTAGCTTCTCCTAACATTTTGGTCTTCCCCCAGCTTTCATGCGTTCACATGTCACTTTATTATGAATGCAGGTGGCAACATCTTTCTCCTAATTGCTGCTTCGTATTAGCTATGAATTCCCATCATTAAGAACAAGCAGGCTTTGGAGAAGGTTCTGAGAGTTATTCTGTGGACTTTGGGACAGCTCTTTGGCCTCACAGAGGCTTCGACAGCTTCTCTTCCAGACAGTAGAGCTGCTGATTGGTGGGGTTAGGGGGGAGGTGGTAGGGTACCATGAGGCCTAACCAACCCCACAGCAGTCTTTGACAAGAGTTCCTACTTGGCTGCAAAGTAGTCTTTTTGGCTCACCAGCCCACACACTCATCACTGCTGCAGTGTCATTTGTAAACACAAATGTCTGCAATATGGATGGAATAATAAAATCACCTGGATAAAGTACAGAAAAGCTTTACTTTTCTCCCCCCTTTCCTTGTCATGTGAAGGCACATCAAAAAAAAAACAACTGCAACACTCCTTGAATTGTTTATGAAGCCAATAAAGGAACCAGACTCTCAGTCCAGGCTGCAAGGACTGCTTGGGCCCATCGATGAGAACTTCTATGGTTCAGAGGTTTAAAACCACATGGTCTCCTAAAACAGTCCCGAGCACCAAGCTCCCCGCCTGACTGGTTCATGGGCTTCCAGATGTAGTCTACTTAGGGTAGGAAGTGTGCAGGATCAAGGGGCTAGGCCTCTGTACTAGAGAGTTTTATCACAGAGTGAGGTTTTATAGCCTCCTGTATCAGTGAATGTGTAAAATTTTTTTCCATACCTGCCCTCAAGAATTGCATCATATCCTTTATAAAAAACCAACTAAACCGCATCAGATGCACAGAAAATAACTCAAACCAGCTGACGAATCCCCAGAATCAAGCCATATTCAAAAAGTGACTCTTTCAACTCCCCCCAGAAACAGGTTCACAGAACCGTTTTATAAAGAAACCAAGGCCCGGGACTTCCCTGGTGGTGCAGTGGTTAAGAATCCGCCTGCCAATGCAGGAGACATGGGTTCGAGCCCTGGTCCGGGAAGATCCCACATGCCGTGGAGCAACTAAGCCCGTGCGCCACAACTACTGAACCTGCGCTCTAGAGCCCGTGAGCCACAACTACTGAGCCTGCATGCCACAACTACTGAAGCCCATGCGCCTAGACCCCATGCTCCACAACAAGAGAAGCCACCGCAATGAGAAGCCTGCGTACCATAATGAAGAGCAGCCCCCCACTCGCCGCGACTAGAGAAAAGCCCACGTGCAGCAACGAAGACCCAATGCAACCAAAAATAAATAAATTTATTAAAAAAAGAAACAAACAAAAAAAATTTATCCCAGGCATCAAGGGCGAAACACTTTCCTTTAAAAAAAAAAAGAAAGGAAAAAGAGTCAGTCCTGCATGGCTCCCCTACTCACTAGCTACGTGACCTTGGGCAAGTAACTTACCCTCTCTGTGCCATCGTGTCCTCATGAGCACACAACTTAACTGAAAAGGGTTGTGATGAGGATTAAATGAGATAATATACCCAACACTCAGCCCTCTGTCGGTGCTCAGCATCGTAGTGCTGCCTTTACTGTTTCAATGATCAGATCAAAACAACCACACTGTGCTATATTATAACTTTGGCATCCTCTGTGTAGGCAGTAAGTTCCTGATTAATCAGTAGACTACTTAGTAAATTGGACTCAGCATTAAAGATTGACTGGATTAAAAGTAAAATCTTCCCAAGACAATTAAGAGCTCAAACCAGTTTAAACTGAATACTGCAGTCAGTCATTGGGCACTGGAGTTAACGTAAGTACCATTTTTCTTTGCTAAAGTTAGCACTAACTTCCTTAGAGGGCATGTAATTCAGATAGTCACGGCACCACCCTATCAAAAAAGCTTAGCAACCATGCATAATGAGTCACTTTTGCTCCACTTCTTATATTAATGCTAAGCTTAAGTGTGTCATAGCCTCAAGATTCAGCACCAGCTTATCTTAAAAAAGAAACAGTCTCATAACATATTGCCATGTGAAAGGGGGAAAAAAAAAAAAGACTGAACTGCAAAACACAGGCATACCTCATTTTATTGTGTTTCACTTTACTAGGCTTCACTGATGTTGTATTTCTTGCAAATTGAAGGTTTGTGGCAACCCGGCATTGTCAGGTGATGGTTAACATTTTTTAGCAATAACTTTTTTAAAAAATTTATTTTACTGAAGTATAGTTTACTTACAATATTGTGTAGCAATGAAGTATTTTTAAATTAAGATATATACATTGTTTTTTTAGACAGAATGCTATTGCACACTTAACAGAGGACAGTATAGTGTAAACAAAACTTTCATATGCACTGGGAAACCAAAAATTCGTGTGACTCCCTTACTGCAATATCTTGCTTTCTTGTGGTGCTCTGGAACCAAACCTGCAATATCTCTGAGATACGCCTATATATGATCCCATTAAATCAAAACAAAAAGAGTGCATGAGTGTGAATGTGTGTGATATATGTACTCATACATGCAGAAATGTAGGAAAAAACAAGGATATATACCAAATATATATGTACATATATGTATATATTATATATTAACTATAATTCCTTCCCACTAGTGTAATAAAGAATATCTTTTTCCTTTGGGTTTTCTGTGGTTTTTTAAACATTGATCGTGCATTTTTTTTAAATAAGGAAAAAAGGTTATGAAATTAAAAAACAAAACAAGACAAATAGTATTTTGGACCCTGAGAGTTCTTCCCCTTGTTTTGTTGTGGGGTTTTTGTTTTCGTTTTTGTGTTGTAATAAATAGAGATCATGGTGCCATTTTTTGAGCACTCATTTAAACAGAGAGGAGGACAAACCTATTAACAGAGAAACCAAACAAGCTTTGAATTATAAAAAAATTATCAGGGCTTCCCTGGTGGTGCAGTGGTTGAGAATCTGCCTGCCAATGCAGGGGACACAGGTTCGAGCCCTGGTCTGGGAAGATCCCACATGCCGCGGAGCAGCTGGGCCCGTGAGCCACAACTACTGAGCCTGCGCGTCTGGAGCCTTGCTCCGCAACAAGAGAGGCCGCGATAATGAGAGGCCTGCGCACCGCGATGAAGAGTGGCCCCCACTTGCCACAATTAGAGAAAGCCCTCGCACAGAAACGAAGACCCAACACAGCCATAAATAAATAAATAAATAAAAATTAAACTTTAAAAAGAATATCACCAAACATTCCGAGAAGCAACAACAACAACAAAATTATCAAAAAAACAGAAAATAACAAGTGTTGGCAAGGATGTGGGGAAACTGGAATCCTTGTGCACTATTGGTGGGAATGTAAAATGGTACAGCCACTGTGGAAAACAGTATGGCAGTTCCTCAAAATATCAAAACTAGAATTACCATATGATCCAGCAATTTCACTTCTGGGTACATACCCCAAAGAATTGAAAGCAGGGTCCTGAAGACCTGTTTATACACCCACGTTCATAGCAGCATTGCTCACAATAGCAAAAATGTGGAAACAACCCAGTGTCCACCAACAGATGAATGGATAAGCAAAATGTAGTAAGTATAGACATACAATGGAATATTATTCAGCCTTAAAAAGGAACAAAATTCTGCAATATGCTACAACAGGTAAGAACCTTGTGGACATTATTCCAAGTGAAACAAGCCAGTCAAAAAAAGACAAATACTGTGTGATTCCACTAATATGACATACTTATAGTATTCAAAATAAAAAAAACCAGAAAGTAAAACGGTGGTTACCAGGAGCTAAGCAGAGCGGAAAATAGGGAGTTATTGTTTAATGGGTTTAGAGTTTCAGTTTTACAAGCTGGATGGTAGTGATGGTTGTACAACAATGTGAATGAATATTAAATATAATACCGCTGAACTGTACACTTAAAAAAGGTTAAGATGGTAAATTCTGTTATGGGTATTTTACCAAAATTTAAAAATATATATACAAAAAAGTGTGTATGTGCCTATGACTTATGACCTATACAAGCTACAGCTGTACTTCTATATTGTGTATACTGTGAAACATACAACAAACAAAAACTTTTTAAATATGCAGAAATAAACACAAATGGAAGTTCTAGCAGTTTCTTTCTGCACCCTAGTGGTTTGCCTTGGGCACCCCTCAGGAGGCCCAAATCCTGAGATCTGACACGCATGGGAAGGTGATGCCTCCTTCTCGAGCCCAGACCCCACTGTGCACAGAGCAAAGAGTACTGCCAGCAGTGGCCCACCCCTGATGTTAGTCTGCCTTCTCTTCCTCCGTCCCTTCTCTTGCATTCCAGGAGTATTTAACCCTGCTCCAAGGTCTCAAGAATATTTAATCCTAACAGACTCAGCTATAACGAATCCTCAGCAAGTAGCAAATCCCTGGCAAATTTAGAGAGAGACCGGAATGGAAACTGGATGGAAATGCTACTCTCCAGAGCCATGGAGAGCCTTGAAAAACCACATGGTGAACTGGCAAAACTTGAACTAGAATGAGGTTTACCAAACAAGTCTCTTGGGTGCCTGGAGAATGAACAGATCCCAAAGTCTTAAAAACACTGCTTGGGCAAAAACCTGTGACAATGAACTAAAAGAATAAAGTCAGATCTAAAATGAGGCTGGATGCCAGCCAGCTACTGCGGAGAGGCTTACCTTCAGTATCTCAGGTTCTTTGATATCCAGAGACCTTGGGTTCCAGTGTTGTAGATTTTTATGTAATCTGTGATATTTATGAGCACTTGGTGGTGTAAAAAACCAAATCATGCAAACTGCAGTCATGAATCCAAGGCCAATGCCCAGAAAGAGTCCACTCACGTAATGGGGGAGGGGGAGGATGAGGTACGCATAGACACACACGACAAAGAAGCCCAGTGTCTTCACGGGCAATTCGGGGTGCTGCACGGCCGAGTCCGCCTCATCACTGTCCAGAGCCGTGCCATCGTCCGCCAGCACCTCTGGCTTGAGAGGGACTTCTGGGAGCTTCTCAACTTTACTCTCTCCCTCCATTTCCAAATCAAAGTCCTCAGTGTACAGCTCGCAAAACTCTTCATCCTCTTTGCTCACCAAGGCAGACAGAGAGCATCTCTCAAGAACCAGAGAGCCGGTCTTCAGGCCTGCCTCCTTCAGACTGCTCCCCTGAGAACCCTTCGGTTCTGCCTCCCTCGCAGGGTCCTCGGAGGACTGTGGGGGGTCCCTCCCGGGGACGCCAGGGTCGCTCCCCAAGCCCTCCCCCTCGGAGTCACACTCCTCCTCCTTGATGCTGTAGTTGTTATTGCTTTCCAAGTGACCGTTCAGGCTGGACAGATTGGAGAGCTCTGAAGCACTTGAAGATAAGGCTTTGGGCCTATGGCTGCCACTTTCTTCCCCTATAATTTTACTAAAAAGCTGAAAAGGGTCATATATGACTTCGGAAAGGCGTCGCTTAGTGTCTTCGATTTTCGCCTCCATTTCGGGCACTTTAAAAAAGGAGCGTGTATCGGAAGGCGACGTCAGAGGGGAAGAGGGTGCAGTTTTGGAATCTCCACCTGTGTTTCGTGGCTGCGTGAACTGCTTGAACAGGTGTAAATTCAGCTTGGAGTCAGGTGGCTTGTGCGACACGTTATCTGACTCCTGCCTGGAGGTGTCGGTGGACAGAGACTTGACTAACGTCTTCATCAAGTGCCGGTGCCGTGGGGCGTGGGGGGATTCTTTTGGCTCCACCTCGGTCGACAGGGACTTCACGAGGCTCATGAAGGGCTTTGCGCTGGAAAGGGTGGAGGACGAGGCACTGGATGGGAGGATGGGAGACCTGGAAGGCGAGGACAGCGGGGAGGAAGAACTGGTTTTCTGCTCAGAAAGGGACGACACGCTGGGAGAGCTAGCTAAGGGCCCCGACGAAGACGAGCCCGGGGACAGAGCCAATGGCACCGTACTTAATACTTGTGCTACGGGAGGAGGGGGCTCCAGCAGCTTTGCAGTGTTCTCGGAGACGGGCAAGATGGCCGGGGACACGGACAGTCCATCTGCCAGGATGAGCTGGGCGCCAGGGCCAGCGGGGTCATGGCCACCCTGGGGTTCAAGATAGAGGTCTTCCTTGGCTTCGAGCCCCGTTACAATGCTTTGGTCGTCCAGCCCCTCCTCCAGGTACTCCCTGAACTCCTCCTCCTCTTCCTCCTCCTCCTCCCCGGACGCCGAGAAGTGGATGGCGATAGTGTCTCGGGACACGGACCTCTGCACGTGCACTCTGGGGGCTGACGGTTTTGGCATGTCAATGGTTTTTCCGGCATGGCGACCATTCAGACTTGTCATCGCCGGCTTCACAAGGGCTCAGGCTCTGTGAAAACAGCGAGAAAACCAGAAGTCAGAAAGCGGTTTCTCCACGGGAGACGCTGTCGTGCGTGGACAGGAATGCAGGTGAAGCTCCCTTCTCAGTGGTGATTATGCTTTTACTTGGCAGATGGCCACTGTTTCTACTTGAGCAGGTTTAATGGCTTACTTTTCATCAGATAAATTCCAGTTAGGCATTCTCTTTTATGAGCAAACTACAAACCAGTGTTATAAACGCCATACAATCTGTTTTCCTTCACAACATCTAACTCATCGTTTCCTCCCTCTTAACTGGCTCATTTCTATCAGTAATTCTACATTGCAAGGCCTGAAAGACCGGCACAACAGTTGCTACCAGTATTACTTCAGAAGCCCAACAGGATAAAATGCAGCATCCTGGCGATTTTGAGGATCTTGGAATAAAAATTTCACCAGTGGTTTTCCAGCTATAAAAAGCTAATCCTGGAGGGTTACTGCTTTCATTGCAATTTTCACAGCAATCCTAACAATTCTTTTGTGTCTCCCACCAACGCTCATATATCTTGCCACTGCATATAAGGAGCAAAGTATCCAAGGGTGGTAAGGGAAATCTGTGAACTAACTGCTGTGATCTGTCAGCTTCTTTATTCCCCAAGTGGTAGGTACCCTCAGGCCAGAGTATTTAGGCAGCCATGAAGACATGGCCATTTTCTGAGGCTTCAAGATAAAGCAAACTTGTATTTTAAACTGAATCCAAGAAACAAAGGGCAGGAAAATGAAGTCTCAATGCTGCAACCCACCATCAACTGAGAACTCTGCTAAGAGCTAGGGCGAGAGACATGGAGGCTATGCTTTCTGCCCTTCAGGAGCTTAGTTGCTGGAGAGAAAACAGACACCTGAAAAGCTGGGCAGAAAAACAAAAGAAGCCAAGCGCACCCTGTGACACCCAGTGCATTACATCTCCCCCTATTCACTTACGGCCCATTTATTGGGAACAAGGCTTCATGACAGGTCCTACAAGAGGGAAATGAACACAATCTGGAAAGAAACCCTGTCAAAGGAGCTAAA
This sequence comes from Balaenoptera ricei, assembly GCF_028023285.1. Lineage (NCBI taxonomy): Eukaryota > Metazoa > Chordata > Mammalia > Artiodactyla > Balaenopteridae > Balaenoptera > Balaenoptera ricei. Next base: position 14,724,444 of record NC_082658.1, on the reverse strand, counting down.
ACGCACTTGAGGACTGACCTTCAGGCGTTCTGAGGAGGGTGAGAGCAGCGTGGACGGTAGGACACCCGCTCGCTCTTTTAAACTGAGGGGTAGGTTGTGGCTAAATGGGTGTGATTAGAAAGAAGGGACAAAGGCACGAAGATGAGCACAGGCATGGTGTGTCCTGACACATGGGTCTATGCTCCATGTCCAGGATGGAGGGTGGGTGTTGGGGAGCCGGGGGAGACCACCAGTACGAGAGAAGCATCATGCGAGAGAGGAAAGAGCAGCCTTGGGACCAGGAAAGAGGGCTTCTGATACTTGCTCCTTTTCCAGCTGATTCTGTGGGACCTTGAACAAGCCAAGACCTCTATGGGTCTCAGAATCTTCATCTGTTAAATGAGGCACCAAGAGTCCTTTCCAAATCTAAAACCCTACGTTTATGTTTACAGGTGATAGTACACAACCCAATCTGATATACTCACACAAGTAATCTGCCATAGACAATCAACATGATGTTGCTTGCTTGTTTCTTTTTTTTTCTTTTTAAAAATACTTATTTGTGGGCTTCCCTGGTGGCGCAGTGGTTAAGAATCCGCCTGCCAATGCAGGGGACACGGGTTCGAGCCCTGGTCCGGGAAGATCCCACATGCCGCAGAGCAACTAAGCTCGTGCGCCACAGCTACTGAGCCTGCGCTCTAGAGCCCGTGAGCCACAACTACTGAGCCCAAGTGCCACAACTACTGAAGCCCATGCGCCTAGAGCCCGTGCTCCACAACAAGAGAAGCCACCACAATGAGAAGCCTGCGCACCGCAATGAAGAGTAGCCCCCGCTCGCCGCAACTAGAGAAAGCCCGCACACAGCAACGAAGACCCAACACAGCCAAAAATAAATAAATAAAATAAATAAATTTATTAAAAAAAAAAAATACTTATTTGTTTATTTATTTATTTGGCTGTGCCGGGTCTTAGTTGCGGCACACAGGATCTTCGTAGCAGCATGCGGGATCTTTAGCTGAAGCATGTGGGACCTAGTTCCCTGACCAGGGCTCAAACTACCAGGCCCCCTGCACTGGGAGTGAAGAGTCTTAGCCACTGGACCACCAGGGAAGTCCCTTGGTTATTTCTTTAATTTGAAAAACTCCTATAGTTAAGTCTTCCACCAAATACTCATGTTCAAAATGCTAGGAACTGATACTACCAACAAGAGAAAAGGTAAACCTGTGTGTGTGTTGAGGGGATTGGGGGGGGAACCTGGGGCGGGTGGGCAAGAAAAACTATTTCCTAGAAACAGGAAATAACCCAGCGATGACAAGAATTACAGTTCAAGGGCCCAGTCACAACAAGGACACATCTGAAACAACACATTTTCAGTATCAACACTTGAGAGAAATTACTTTCATAAAAATTTTTCAACAGAGTTTTGCCCAAGCTCATTCATGACCCTCAGGCTCTCCTATCCCCATTGGATCCAAGAAAAGGGAATGATCTCTATCAATCAGACAAAGCAATTTAAATCCAGGAGCTGGCAGCAAGCTAGAAAGACACAGCCTCGGGTCCAGGACAATCCTTCCCTGTTATCTAAAAGCCAACAGGTTTGTTGGCTTAGTGAGAAGAAAAATACCAAGCGCAACACACATTTTTCATTTAACTGTCACCTCCTTTTATAAGGGTAATTTTAAAAGAAAATTACAGAGCTAATTTAAAAAGTTTGGTACTTGATAATTCTCAATAGGCTGAAAAATCAGCTTTATTTAAATTGCTTTAATAACATAAAGGATGATCTGAAAGGCTCTGCTGCTCTGAGGCTGCTTCACTGGTAGTAAAAGTGACTGTGGGCACAGGTGCACATACAGAGAGCATGACTCGGGGGCTGAACAGTGTCAGTCGGTCCTCTGAGGAGCAAGGCAAGAGTGGAGAGGCTCTTTTGCAGTTGAGGGTGGGATGGCCTGGGAATCCACAGGCAAAGTCAGGCCCAGTCCAGGGTCACAGGGCCAAACAGCAGTGTGTCCAGGAGCCTGCAGTCTCAGCAGCCAGGGTCCTGGAGAACAGTGAGCTGGCACCTGCCCAGGAAGGGCCATCAGGGGCTGATCTGCCCAAACCTCCAACACATAGTCGGGCCCCCTGACTTGCCGGTTAAAGGGACCTCTGCTGATCTCTGACTAGACTGTCTTAAGGTCTTGTTGGGCTGCACCCTACAGGCCTACAGCCCTGTGCTCGCCCAGCTTCAAGACAGAAGAAAGACCCTGGAGGCAGCTACGGAGACATCAACGGTTTAACGGATGGGGAAGCTTAAACATCTGAAGCAAGGTTCTGGAGCGACACCCCACCTGGGTGGTGGACGGTGGGCAGGACACGGCAGCAGTCTTCACTCGCAGGGGGGAACGGGAGACGGCCAGTTATAGGGGGAACTTACGTCAGGTTTGCTCATTGGTTACCAGGGAAACTAGCAGTGGGGCGTGCCCCTCACCGCCCTTTTCGTAAGAACAGACACTAACTGGGGCCTGGGGCAAGCATGCAGGAAGGTCAGTCATGTGAGTAGAGTGTGGGCGAAGCAGGCGCAGGTCGGGCTGGGGATGTACAGAGAGCAAGAGAACAGCCATCTTGAGTGGCCTGACCGCAGAGGTCTGTGTCAGCCAACTGGGCCTGAGCTGGGCCCCAGAGAGAGCTAGGTGCCAGGCAGCCAGCGGAGTAGGTAGTCTGGCTCACCATGGCTAATGTCTTTCACCAGGGCTCAGGCAGTGGCTTCAGAGGTTTAGAGTAACCTCCCCCAAATCCACGCTGACCAAAGTCTAGCTCCACCTCACTAGTTTTGTACTAAAACATGCCACGTGAGGCTAGAGCAGCACTACTACTTTTTAAATATACGAAAATCTTAGGGCCCTGTTTGCTTATCCGCAAATGAGGGGGTTAGACCAGATAAACAAAGACTGCTTCTAGGACCCAAACTGCTGGATAACTGTGTGTCCTGGAACTCGGGTCCCTGGTTTGGGTTCTAGACAAACCATCGAGTGGCCACTCCTTCCTCCTCCTGGGGAGTCCTCCAAGCCTGCTCCTCTCCATCCTTCAATGGCTGGCGGCTGGGGCCAGTAAAACTGACCCTCCCACAGTCACAGCACTGCAGGACAGCCAAGGTCAAGAGGAAGAGCACCTACCTGACTGTCGTCCAGGAACTTTACGTGGTTGGTCCAAGGACACAGCACTGAATGAGGAGGGGACGGGGAGACGGTTAGACACGGGCTTTTGACACTCATGTCCTGATGCCTTTGCCACCACAGCAATCTGCCTCCTCAAGCATGTCATGGACACTCATTATGATTGCTTGTCCTGGCCTTGGTACCCGCCCTCCGTGCTCTGGCATGAACAGCTCTACCAGGAACTAAGAGCTCAGTTCTCAACAGCTAGCATGTGATTAGCAGGATTGGGAAATAAGAATTCGTTATCCATCTGTCAAGCTAGCATCATAAAAAAGTAGACTCCTGTCCTCTACTATCTCAATTCAATTATAACCAGTCTCAAAAAAAAAAAAAAAGGGACAACGTTATCTCAAGCCCTCAGGAACTGAAATGTCAAAAAAGGTCATTTCTCACCCAACAGGTCTCCTTCTTCCAAAGCCACCAGCACAAGACCGTGGGTTTTAACACTGATTTTGAGTCTTGTGAGGGGAGGGCCTATAGCTCACATTGTCATATAGGATGATTTTCTGTCAGAGATATGTTTAAACAAAAGTCTGATTTGGTCATGAGCAAAGTGGTGCTAAAGATTAACCCTGTCCAGCCCCAGAATGGATGGGGGTGGCAGAGGCAACGTTGACAAACTGAAGCCAGAGGTCTGGTGTCTGGGAAAACAGTCTCCATCATCAGGTCCACCACTCTGCTGAAAACAACTAACAATGAAATCCATATTTTTTTAAAAATCTGAAAAGCACTGAAGCTTCAACAACTGAGTAAGGAACCACCAGGCCAAAAGGAAGTAAGAACCCCAGAGGGATGAGCCCTACAGAAGCCGCTCTTGCCCTCAAAACATTGGATGATTCTGGCACATTGGAACCTTCATTTTATTGATCTCCTGAGCAGAAATCAAAGCTCAGGGCTGGCTGAGGGGGAGCCATAACTGGAGACTGTTCCACAATGAGCTGGAATGCCAAAGGGCTACATCTATCTACCTGGTAGTAGATGAACCAGAAGCAAAACAGCCCTCACTTAGTTCTGAGAGCTTTGAGGACATTAAGCTTAGTGAAGTAAGCCAGTCACAAAAAAAAATGAATACTGTATGATTCCACTTATGTGAGCTAGCTAAAGTAGTCAAATTCAAATAAACAGAAAGTAGGATGGCAGTTACCAGGGGCTGGGGGTAGTAGGAAATAGGGAGTTGTTTTTTAACAGAGATAGAGTTTTGTATGATGAAAAAGGTCAGTAGATCGGTTGCAGAACAATGTGAATATACTTAACACCACTGAATTGCACACTTAAAAACAGGATAGTAAATTTTATGTTATGTACACTTTACCTTAATTAAAAATAAAATTTTTAAAAAATTTCACCATTCAGAACTTTAGAATGAAATAATGTAATATTTTGAACTACTTATCATGCCGACTAAAACAATTCTATTCAAAAAGCTCACACTGTTCTTTAGTGTTTATAGCACCATGTGGTTATGTTCTAAGGCAATACTGTAAATGCAAATGTACTCATTTATGCTCCCATACTTTTGGGGGGTGTGGGGAAGCTATTTAGAGCCAAACGCTCTCCAAACCTTAGCTTTAGTCAGGTATGTTTCAAGGAAGCAGCATATCTCAAACAGTTCTGGAGATGAGTCTTGATGAAAGTCTTCACTATAACTCTCCATTAAAGTTACTATGCCTTATAAAGATGTTCATAGCTCTCATTAAGTTTGAGAAAGCCTCTAATAAGGAAGAGGAAATCAAAAAATAGCTAGAAACAAATGACAATGAAAACACAACAACCCAAAACCTATGGGATGCAGCAAAAGCAGCTCTAAGAGGGAAGTTTATAGCAATTCAATCTCACCTCAAGAAACAAGAAAAATCTCAAATAAACAATCTAACCTTACACCTAAAGCAACCAGAGAAAGAAGAACAAAGAAAACCCAAAGTCAGTAGAAGGGAAAAAAATCATAAAGATCAGAGCAGAAATAAATCAAATAGAAATGAAGAAAACAGTAGCAAAGATTGATAAAATTAAAAGTTGGTTCTTTGAGAAGATAAACAAAATTGATAAACTTTTAGCCAGACTCATCAAGAAAAAAAGGGAGAGGATGCAAATCAATAAAATTAGAAATGAAAAAGGAGGAATCACAACTGACACCGCAGAAATACAAAGGATTATAAGAGATTACTACAAATAACAATATGCCAATAAAATGGACAACCACGAAGAAATGGACAAATTCTTGGAAAGGTACAATTTTCCAAGACTCAACCAGGAAGAATTAGAAAATACAAACAGACCTATCACAAGTAATGAAATTGAAACTGTAATTAAAAATCTTCCAGCAAACAAAAGTCCAAGACCAGATGGCTTCACAGGTGAATTCTATCAAACATTTAGAAAAGAGCTAACACCTATCCTTCTCAAACTCTTCCAAAAAAACTGCAGAGGGAGGAACACTCCCAAATTCATTCTACGAGGCCACCACCATCACTCTGATACCAAAACCAGACAAAGATATCACAAAAAAAGAAAATTACAGACCAACATCACTGATGAACATAGATGCAAAAATCCTCAACAAAATACTAGCAAACAGAATCCAACAACACATTAAAAACATCATACACAATGATCAAGTGGGATTTTTCTTCAATATACACAAATCAATCAATGTGATACACCATATTAACAAATTGAGGAATGAAAACCATATGATCATCTCAGTAGACGCAGAAAAAGCTTTTGACAAAACTCAACACCCATTTATGATAAAAACTCTCCAGTAAATGGGTATAGAGTGAACCTACCTCAACATAATAAAGGCCATATATGACAAACCCACAGCAAACATCACTCTCAATGGTGAAAAACTGAAAGCACTTCCACTAAGATCAGGAACAAGACACGGATGTCCACTCTCACCACTATTGTTCAACATAGTTTTGGAAGTCCTAGCCATGGCAGTCAGAGAAGAAAAAGAAACAAAAGGAATACAAATTGGAAAAGAAGAAGTAAAACTGTCACTGTTTGCAGAAAATCCTAAAGATGCCACCAGAAAACTACTAGAACTAATCAGTGAATTTGGTAAGGTTGCAGGATACAAAATTAATGCACAGAAATCTCTGGCATTTCTATACACTAACAACGAAAAATCAGAAAGAGAAATTAAGGAAACAATCAGATTTACCATCACAACAAAAAGAATAAAATATCTAGGAATTAAGGAGGCAAAACACTTGTACTTGGAAAACTATAAAACACCAATGAAAGAAATCAAAGATGACATAAACAGATGGAGAAATATACCATGTTCTTGGATTGGAAGAATCAATATTGTGAAGATGACTATACTACCCAAAGCAATCTACAGATTCAATGCAATCCCTATCAAACTACCAATGGCGTTCTTCACAGAATTAGAACAAAAAATTTTACAATTTGTATGGAAACACAAAAGACCCCGAATAGCCAAAGAAATCTTGAGAAAGAAAAATGGAGCTGGAGGAATCAGGTTCCCCAACCTCAAACTATACTACAAAGCTACAGTAATCAAGACAGTATGATACTGGCACAAAAACAGAAATATAGATCAATGGTACAGGATAGAAAGCCCAGAGATAAACCCACGCACATATGGTCACCTAATTTATGACAAAGGAGGCAAGGATATACAATGGAGAAAGACAGCCTCTTCAATAAGTTGCCTGCTGGGAAAACTGGACAGCTACACATAAAAGAATGAAATTAGAACACTTCCTAATACCATACACAAAAATAAACTCCAAATGGATTAAAGACCTAAATGTAAGACCAGACACTATAAAACTCTTAGAGGAAAACATAGGAAAAACACTCTTTGACATAAACCACAGCAAGATCTTTTTTGACCCACCTCCTAGAGTAATGAAAATAAAAACAAAAATAAACAACTGGGACCTAATTAAAATTAAAAGCTTTTGCACAGCAAAGGAGACCATAAAGACGAAAAGACAACCCTCAGAATGGGAGAAAATACTTGTAAACAAAGCAAGAGACAAAGGATTAATCTCCAAAATATACGAACAGCTCATGGAGCGCAACATCAAAAAAACAAACAACCCAATGAAAAAATAGGCAGAAGGCCTAAACAGACATTTCACCAACGAAGACATACAGATGGCCAAGAGGCACATGAAAAGATGCTCAACATCACTAACTATTAGAGAAATGCAAATCAAAACTACAGTGAGGTATCACCTCACACCAGTCAGAATGGCCATCATCAATAATAATAAATGCGGGCTTCCCTGGTGGCGCAGTGGTTGAGAATCTGCCTGCTAGTGCAGGGGACACGGGTTCGAGCCCTGGTCTGGGAAGATCCCACATGCCGCGGAGCAACTGGGCCCGTGAGCCACAACTACTGAGCCTGCGCGTCTGGAGCCTGTGCTCCGCAACAAGAGAGGCCGCGATAGTGAGAGGCCCGCGCACCGCGATGAAGAGTGGCCCCCACCTGCCGCAGCTAGAGGAAGCCCTCGCACAGAAATGAAGACCCAACACAGCCAAAAAATATATATAAATAAATAAATAATAATTAAAGGTGCTAATAATTTTTTTAAAAATAATAATAATAATAAATGCTGGAGAGGGTGTGGAGAAAAGGGAACCCTCTTGCACTGTTGGTAGGAATATAAACTGATACAGCCACTATGGAGAACAGTATGGAGGTTCCTTAAAAAACTAAAAATAGAGCTACCATACAACCCAGCAATCCCACTACTGGGCATATATCCTGAGAAAACCATAATTCAAAAAGAGTCATGTACCACAATGTTCATTGCAGCACTACTTACAACAGCCAGGACATGGACTAAGTATCCATCGACAGATGAATGGATAAAGAAGATGTGGCACATATATACAATGGAATATTACTCAGCCATAAAAAGAAATGAAACTGAGTTATTTGTAGTGAGGTGGATGGACCTAGAGTCTGTCATACAGAGTGAAGTAAGTCTGAAGGAGAAAACCAAATATTGTATATTAACGCATATATGTGTAATCTAGAGAAATGGTACAGAAGAACCTATTTGCAGTGCAGGAATAGAGACACAGACATAGAGAACGGACATGTGGACACAGGAGGGGAAGGTGGGACGAACTGGGAGATTAGGCTTGAGATAAATACACTACCATGTGTAAAACAGATAGCTAGTGGGAACCTGCTGTATAGCACAGGGAGCTCAGCTTGGTGCTCTGTGATGACCTAGATGGGTGGGATGGGGGGGGGGGGGGGTCCAAGAGGGAGGGGAAATATGTATACATATAGCTGATTCACTTCATTGTACAGCAGAAACTAACACAACGTTAAAGCAATGCAATTATACTGTATTAAAGTAAAGCAATTATACTCCAATTAAAAAAAATTTTTTTAAGTAAGAAAATAAATAAACAAAACTCAGTCACAGAATATTCCAATGGAAAGGGAAGCTCAGATATCGCCTAGTCCTAAGTGAATAAATCAAATAATTTGAAAGTGGAAAAAAAAAAAGAGAGAGAAAGCCTCTAATAAGGGTTTCTCTCCCCAGCATTGATGCAGGATTCTATTCTATCCAGTCTAAAAATAAGGAACAAATCAATGGCTCCCATCTAATCTGAACTCATAAAAAACAAAAGGCCTCAACAGGAAGCCAGTAGCCAACTGCCCTCCCTATCATGAACTCCACGAACCTATCAACCTCAGTGGAGTCAGGGTTAGAATACCAAACATCCATGAAATTTATTTTATTTCTAGTCACTCAAAAAGGTTATCATCATTAATTAGTCCATGAAAAACCAAACAACAATAAATCAGACTGTACAGTGAAAAATGAAGAGCTATCCATACTCGTGCTTCTCTTCATAATCGAATGAATATTTTGCCTTTTACTAAAGATTCATGTGGGGAGGGAAAAAAAATTAAGAGCTATTTCAAGACTCAATGTTGGCATTTATTAGCTCAGATATAATAACCTCTCTGAATCTGATAGGTTTGTTTTTTGTGAGTTTTTTGGACTAATTTTCTAATAATAACTGCCCTTCCTACCTCTAGCTGTATCTGAAACAATTCAATCTCGGGGTCCTACAGAGACATAAAAAGAGAAAAGAGCTCCTTTCAGGCCACTCACTTATCAGCAACTCCTCCTCTTGGTCCTTCCACATTAGAACAAATAGTAATGTGGCCATTATCATTATCATTATCAACATTATTATTATTAATTTCTAACTCATATACTAGATTAGAGGAAGTGCTGAAGGAAGGAAAAAGAGGAGGGAAGCAAACAACTTTGACTGAAAATTAAACGTGTCTCCAGATGTAGAAAGCACAGTAATACTGCGTCTTAAGAGGCAAGCCTGGTTTGGAACATGCCTCATTTCTCAGCAGCATCCCTACTCCTTCAAAATCACTGTTAAAATTCTTCATCTTTGTAAAATTTGGCCCGTTAGATATTTGCTGTCTCTGAACAAGCTTGCACTTGGACATATGATGTATGGGCACCATCTGCTAGCATGGGCTGTGTCGGTCAATAGTCTTAATTCAAAAACATCTCTTGGCAGCGGAAAAGAGTCAAGCTGCATTGTATTGCAGAGGATGTCTTAACATCTCTTATCTGTGCAGTTTTTAACAGCATTTGGTTTTACGAAAAGTAGAGAAGAGCCTCAAGGCTCATTTTTTTCCACTTTGATGCTGCAGAGGAAACGGTGAATCTGGTCGAAAACAACCATAGTAGGAAGTTCTGATTTAGCCTAAAACTCTCAAGTGTGTCTTAATAGCCACCCCTTGATTCATCTAAAGTCAATGAAGCATATGAGAATTGCCAGCAGCCATTCTAATCTGTTAATACTCCACCTCACAAACAAAAATCAATATTGACATTGTAGATAATGAGCTACTGCTAGGCTTAGTTTCATTTAAAAAGAGAAAAGAAAAAGAAAAGAAAGTACTCTACTACCAGCACAGGCAAGCCTCCCAAGGCACTTAGACCTTGACTGGTAGAAACTCGGAACTCCTTTCCCATTAGTTATTAGGTTCCCAGACCCCCAACTCAAAGTCTCTTCCAGCCCAGCAAAACAACACAAGGTCTATACTACTAGTACACAACAGCTTCACCCTCTGCAGCCACTGCATGGACTTTTACCTGCCATGAGGAAGGCCCACCTGGGAAGAGGGCCACACCCCTGAAGGAAAAAGGTGTTCAAAAGCATCAACATGATTAGAATTTTGCTTTATAGATTGCTATAATAATAGATGGTTCCAGTAATGAATCCAAATACAGTTCACAGTAACTCATTCAAAACCAGGTCATACCTTCAGCACAACCACACGAGGCCTATGGAGGTTTATAAAAGATAACGCCGATACCATTCACGGGGGGCCAGGGTGGGGGGTCTCAAGGAGACAACAGATGGATGTCGTATGATGACATCTATATGAAAGTTCAAAACAAAACAAAACAACCTTAAAGTAATGAAAACTCAGGATAGGTATGCCCAAATCAGATGGTGCTAATGAGTAAAGAAGTCTGGGAAATTGTTTTTTTAAGCAGAACAGTCATGTATGTGACTTAGGAGGAAGAAACGTGAACAAAATAATATGGCAGACATGAAATACCAGCGCGAGGAAAGGCACCGAGATGGGAACAAGTCAATCAAGACAGAACAAGAGTCGCTAAAGATTAGGTTAGCTACAGCTGAAGGGCTGTACTGGGGGGGCACGGGAGGAAGATTAATATTGGAGTTTAGAGGCAGGGAATCAATTGTTCAAAGACTCTGAAGGCTAAGTGTCTGGATTTATATTTAAATCTTAGGAAACAGAACCACTGTAGGTTCTTGAGAAGTTTGAAACCTGGGTGTAAAACAGTTTTGTTCAGGTGAGTGAGTACCTGGAACCTGGGAGACTGTCGTGCTGAAAATCCGGAAGGAGGATGAGCAGAGGGTAGTGGCTGGGGTCACAAAATAGCACATTTCAAAAGCTCGTGGGGTCAAAGGTTAACAAGGGGTGAATCTGAGAAAGAGTAAATGGTGTTCCTTATTCAGTTTTCATTTTTGCAACCATTGATTGATTGATTGATTGATTGATTGATTGATGGCCATGCTGCTCGGCTTGCGGGATTTTACTTCCCTAACCAGGCACTGAACTGAAGCCCTTGCTAGTGAAAGCGTGGAGTCCTAACCACTGGACTGCCAGGGAATTCCCACAACCATTTTAAAGTTTGAGATTATTTCCAAATTAAAAACAACATCAACAACAAAGCAGTTTCCTAACCACTGTTTGGCTTTGGGTCTGTTGTCATATATTGCCCTCTCCCACCTCCCACCGGCCCCTCCAATCAGAGCTGTCAAACTCAGTTACAGGAGGAAGCCACAGTTTTACTACTCCTTGAATTTTTTAAACTTTAGTTTGAAATAATTATAGACTCTCAGGAAGTTGCATAAGAGAGGTCCTGTGTACATTTCACCAATCACTCCTTAAATTTTAAAGTCAAACTGCCTTTTTTTTTTTTTTTCATGTTTTTTTGGCCATGCCGTGAGGCATTCAGGATGTTAGCTCCCCGACTAGGGATCAAACCCAAGCCCCCTGCAGTGGAAGTGCGGAGTCTTAACCACTGGACTGCCAGGAAAGTCCCTTAAAGTCAAACTTTAAAGTCAAATTCCAAATGGTTAGGAAGTCAAGTTTTAAACACAGACCACCAATTCATCCCTGTAAGAAAAACATATTCCAATAGGCAGAGTGAAACTTCCACTTATAAGGGCTTTCTAATAGTCTTGCTTAAGGTCTTCAATGGTCAACTTTAGGAAGACATCTTCCATAGATACTTCCCAAGTACATGAACAGGCAATTCACCCAAAAGTTCAAATGGCCAATAACAAACGAAAGAGCTCAACTGACTAAATACAACAAAGAATTAGGAAACAAATCAATGAGACAATATTGGTCATCAAATTCCATCTTTAAAATATAACATGTGATGCTGTCAAGGGCATATGGAGACAAACCCTCTATTGCAGACAAACCCTCTATTATGTTGGCACATAATTAGCAAAAACTTTTCTGAAACCCATTCTGCAGTAACTATTAAGCACCTCAATAATGTTCATACCTATACACACACCAGGCAAAAAGGGCTGGGGGGCATTAATGCTAGTTTTCTCCATATAACAGGCTTATCAGTCATTTTTATTTTCTACTTTTTAGGTATTTCCAAATTCTACTAATTAGGTATTTCCAAATACTTCTGTAATCTGGGGGAAATAATTACATGTAAATGTATGTCAATTTAAAAAATAAAATAATTATCTTCAGAATATCAAATTGTACCCACACCTTACCCATGAGAAAACTAAGACGAAGAAAGATTCGTTTTTATAAAATGAGTCACACTGTATGTATGTATGTAATCTGTTTTTACACTCAAGATAACACAGTGAAGTAATCCAGCATCTGAGTATCAGCAAGGCCTTTGGCTTCAGTTCTACCAACTTGGTAGAAGTCTGACCCTCAGGCAAATTATTTACCCTAACCAAGCCTCCCTTTCTCCATCTGTCAAATGGGAATGGCAAAAGACGGTTCAGAAGATTAAATAAAACAATTTAGGTAAAGCACTGAGCATGGTCCCTGGTACAGAGCAAGCATTTCCTAAATGTTAACTGTACTTTTAAGTATTTCCTCAAGCCAGTAAAGATTCTTTCACACATGACTTTAAATAGCTTTATAAAATGAATATTCTATAATGTAACCATTTCAACACAGGATACTAGGAATTTTTTGCTATTACAAACAATGCTGCAATATATTATGATGCTATACATAACTTTTGACTGCCTCTCTGATTATTTCCTTAGTAATTATTTTTAGAAGTGGAATTACAGGGTTGAATAAGCATATATAAATTTTCACTTCAATTAAAAAAACACACACAATTTCAAGCTCATTGTAAAAAACTTCAAAAACAGATGTATGGAGAGGAAAAGTGAAAATTTCTCCTGCTCTGCCCAAAATCAACTGTTTAGGATGCATCCTCTGTCCTTCTGTATGCATTTATAAATCCACACAAACACGCAAAACTGTTTTTGTTTTTAGTCTTAAATGTAATCATACTATGCATATTGCTTTGCTGTTTGTTTTTCACTTATTATTTCCTGGACCCCTTCCTATGTCAATACATACAAATCTACAGGCATACACACTTTTCCTACCTAGTACAGATATACCATCACCCACTTAATCATTCTTTTATTGATAGAAATTTGAGTTTTTTCCAGTTTTCACACTAGAAAAACTGCTGCCTTGAAAAGCTTTCTATATAGATCTTGTGTACAGAGCAAGTCTTTCATAAAGTGCCCACCTTGAACCCTTGTCAAGAATGAACATTATTTTTAATTATTGTCCATCTGATGGATGGGGAAAAGGCATCTCAATGCTTTGATATCATTTCATGTTTTTTCCCCCATCTGTTTCTCTTCTATTAACTGGCCATTCATGTTTCTTGCCCAAGGGTTTTTCTTATTCACTTTATGTATCATGGATAATGAACACTCTGTCTACCGTATGTGCTGAAAATATTTTTCCCCATCTCTGACTTTTTACCATTATGGGTTTTTTTTTTTAAACATACAAAGTTTTATATTTTTAGGTATTGAATCTCTCAATCTTTTTCTTTATAGTTGCTGGGTTTTTATTTCCTGAGGAAGCCTTCCTCATTCTATCAGCCTAAAAGCATTACTCTCTGGAATCATTTTAGAAAACACTGACAATAACATATGTAACACACATAATGTTCTCTGTCCCCTATACAAGAATCAAACTTTTAACTTTGGAAAAACTGACTTGATATGGACAATCATATTTTCTAGCTATAATAAACAGTAAAGTATTTGAACTTTTCCCCCTCCAAATCATACTAGTAAACTAGAAAACCTAGTTTACATTATCTGAATCCATTCGTATCTATTAACCATTCAGCTTCTCCATGTGCAAAAAGTATTTTGGATTAATTCTTCATAAATTGAAAAAAGTCTCTGAGAACTTAAAGAAAAAATTAGCCTTTCTTTTTCAGTGAGAAACAATACTTTTCATACATGCATCAGTAGACTTAACCTTGATATAGGGCAGTAAGATCTGATTAAATGTATACTTAATGTCAGAATTGTATTTACAGGTAAGGAATCTGAGGCCCGAAGAAGACAATTTTTAAAAAATCAAGTTTGAGAAGTCTATGTGTGTAAGTGTGTGTAGGGCAGAACAGTGGGAGTGAGAGAAAGGAAGTGACGGGGAGGAGGTGAGAGAAGGGGCATGAAGGAGGGCTTCCCAGAGGCGGTGTGTGCGCTGGCCCTTGAGATTTGACAAGCTGACTGCAGAGACCCAGGGTGGAGAGTACATTCCAAGTGAAGGACAGAGCATGAGTAAAGGGAAGGAGGCAAGAAACCCAAGGCCACGTTCAACACCTGCAAGAAGGCCTAGAGAATACCAGGTTCCTGGCAGAGGTCCCAGATGGCCATCTGTCCACACTGTGGTTCCCTCTGAAGAGAACCACTTGCCCACAGGTCCCATGGGTGAGATTTCCCCCATCCCACTCTACCACCACTGAGGATTGTGACAGGGGAGGACCTGGAGAGCAGCCCCGTGATATGACCCGGCCCCAAAGTCCCACCCAAGTGTAAGATTTTGACAACTGTTCAGTTGGTAGTGGAATCAGTCACTGAAGACACAAACCGAGGGAAGCCATGAGGCAGCAGGGGCAGGAGCTCCGAGGAGGACCAAGACCCTCAAATGACAGTGACAGGGCTCACCCCCTTCACCTCTCCAAACCTTGGGTTCTTTCATTGTAAAGGGGGAGGGGGTCCTCCATTGTCTTCAAGGAATTTTCCAGAAAGCTCTAAATTCTATAATTCTGTGAGTCCTACTTAGAGTCCTACTTTTCCATTCTGCACCAGAGATATTCTTGGCAAGTGCTCAAGTCAAGCAAAGGAAACAGAGTACACTTGAACTAATGTGCCTAAGGCAATTAAGTCAAAATATTTTTCTAATAATATTGTAACAGTTCATCCCACATTAACAAACACTTCTAGACCTTCCGGACTTGTCTTGCTTAGCCCAGCTGTAGAAACATCCTTTACCTCTGGTTAAAGGTGGAGAGTGGGCTGAGTCAGCTAAGAATGAGATGCAAATTATCAGCACTTGCAGGTGCCATGGCAACAGATGACATTCGTCCATCTTCCGCCAGACTCTACAAGGGGGCTGCCTCTGCCCTGGCTGTGATAAGGACAGGCTCTCTACCCCAACGCTTCCTTCGTTCTTATTCTGCACAAACATCCCTCCAAGCACAACCTCTTGGCTTCACCCTCTAGTGGATTCACACCACACCAGCTCCACATTCCCACCGCCCTCACTTCTACAGCGCCCTGCAGAGCCCCCCAGGGACACAACTCCCTGCCCTCTCACAAAAAACCATCTGCCTCCTACTCTGCCTGGCTTTTTTTTTTTTTTTTTTTTTTTTTTAATGGAGAGGAGATCATGGTAAGAGAAGGGCTGGCCTCGTTTTCAAGACCAAACCATCATCTGTACCACTCTCTCTAAGTCATTAGCACTGCTATCTACTGCCTGCGAGACATGTACGCGGGCCTGAGCCACTCCCACTGCCAGGGATCTTCATCCCAGCCAGGGAGGGTATGGGGGGAGAGGGTTGGGTGCAGGTTGCTGCAGACCCCAGCCAGGAGGTGGCTGTAGCATGCGGACCTGGTCCATGTCCTTGCTGTTTCCAGGAAGTTCCTGAATTAGCATACTGACTTCCTAGTCAGATCCCCCACTGGTGTGATTCTAGGCCTTGTCTCTCATCTAGGCCTCCAATTTTGTCTCCCTCCTTTCTCCCTCTAAGCACATGGCCTTGCCTCTATTCACCAGGAAGGTGGTAAGAGTTGCTATCTTGCCTCCCATATCCATCTATATACACCAATCACTATTCCCATTCTTTGGCTAGAAATTCTTCTACCCATTCCTCTCTATTCTCCACCCACACACAGACTCTATCCAGGTCCGAAGAGGTCTACTTCTAAACCCAATAGACCCATCTCATTCCTGTCCACCCCATCCTGACCCCACTCACTCCCTCTCATTCATCAAGGGACCTCTGCTCTTCCAACCACCAAGGCCCCAACCAAAAGAATCTTCTGACACTCTCTTCTTGATCCTCCAAACCTCTTTAGCTCTCCAAGCCCTGTTGACTCACACCTCACACCTCAGCATTTCTTTCTGACTTTACCCCTTGCCCTCGTCTCCAGCCCACATGGCATTCTGCTGCCAGACTAGCCTTCTTTAAATACTACTCTCATCATGTCACCATTTTGCTCAAAAACCTATTATGTTCTTGTGTCTCATCTAATCTCCTTGGCCTTCAGGGCCCAATACAACCCAGCCCCTCTATCTACTCACCCTCATTTTCAGTTACGTTAAAGTGTTCCCAATATTCTGGCTGGGTGTGATGAGCTCCTGGCTCATGTGAAAACCATCCTCCTTCCCACCTCCCTGTACTGAAAATGCTTTCCCCGCTCTCCTCTGTCTTGTCAAATCCTAGCGTCCTCCATGAAGGCAGTGACGCTTGAACTGAACCCCAGGCCTTCCTTCTAGACAACTCCAGCCCCTCGGGTGACCTACAATATTTACACCACACAAATAACCAAAGGAAGTAAATCCTCAACCAGGAGTAGACTGAGTTCCCAAAGTTCATCAGTAAGTCAACTGTCTGAAATTCAAACTCCATTTATCCTGAAGGAAAATAAATGGGAAATAGGTTCCTAGGCTCACAAAACTTATGCAATTCACAATGTAACAGCTATGGTACAAGTGTACTTTTCCAACTACACAGAACCACTCTTTATAACACACTCAAAAGAAAAACACACTCTGATTTCAGATAATGTCAGGACCCTAGAATGACGGCCACACTCCAGAAAAAGACAATTCTAGAGACTAGGAAGCCAAAGGCCCAGGGGGTAAATCCAGACACTTTTCACCCATCTGCCCCAACCAGACTTCTAGAGTCTGAACTCCAGTTTCCAATCCAGCCCACGGACGTGAGTCTGCTTTAATTCACGTGTAAAATTTTCTCATTCAACAGAAGCAAGCCCCTGGAAAAGGGCAGAGGAATTGGGTCTGCCTGCTCCCAGACACACAGGAGCCCAGGCAGCAGTCACAGGAAACACCCCTTCCCGGGACGGTTCCAGGCTGCAGAGAGACTGCTGCAATGACCTCCAAGCATTGCCACAGAGAAAGGCATCAGGGAGAACATGGGAAATTCTTTATTGTGTCCAGAGAATGGAGCAGGGCACACGGGTCTAATTTTAGCACACATAGGAATTTGGTGCCCACTCTCCCGTGGGGACTAGGCTCTAGGGTCAGGGAAAAAAGCTATCTATAGCCAAAATCACCCTTGAGAATCTCCTGAGTCTCCCACAAAGTACTGTACACGTGCTTCAGGCGACCTCATGTAGTCATTATTGTACCCATTCAAGTTTCAGAAACTTCAAGGCTGATTAAACGACGGAACTAAAGGAAAGGCTGAACGTGGGCTGGCCTTTGACATCACTCTGCCCCTAGGAAGACTAGCAAATCCCTAATGTGGATGGGAGCTTCTCCGGGGCTCCTGCCTGCTTGCAGCATTTGCTTTATCTTGTTTTAATATTAAGCCTCTGTGACTCTAGTACACATTAACAAATGTATTTGTTGTGAGGATTAAGGTGGAAGGTGGTTAGTTTTCTGAAGTGAGCTGAGAACTGGACGGGCCCCATGGTGCACAGAAAAACCTGGTTGAGAACTCTGGCACTGAAGAGATCCAGCTTCAGATCACAGGTCCACTGCTTACCAGCGTGTGACTGTGGACAAGTCACTGCAAAAAGCCTCTTTTTTCCTCATATATAAGTAAAATGGAGATAATAGTGCCTACACCTCACAGGGGCTGCTGGGAAAATTAAGAAAGTACATTCGGCATATGTAAGCTATTATTCTCAGCATCCACAGCAGGCATGAGCACATCTTTTGTACCCACGCAAACTTGGCCAGAGTTGACCCCACCAGCCATGTTACCAAGGATGAAACAGATAGCTTGTCTCTACCTTCTCGAATCGCTTGAACTAGACTGTCCCATTTGATCTCAGGTTTAGTTCAGGCAGCTGTGACCATTAAGAATGACAAACATAGGGGCAAAGTAGAAAAATGGGAAGGTCTATACGTTATAATACAAAATGAAAAAGCAGACTTTGGGATTATGTGCATACATCAAACACAACTACGCAAAAAGTACATACAATCAACAGGATCCCAGGAGGCTACAGAGACTAATAGTTGGTGCTTCACTGTAAATTATCTTCACTTTTAGTGCAAAGCTTTTAAAAGGATCATTTTTAAAATGAGGGCACTGAATGAGATCTGCAGTTTTACTAACCTTTTTTTCTTTCTCTTCCCCAGGCTGGCAAGAGTCTAACAAACGATGTTTAACAGTAACTGATTGATTCTGTGTACTATTTTTCCATTTCAATGCTAATCCAAATTTTAGCCAACAATCCACATTTACAAAGGGTTCATAATAACATTATGAAAACAAATCACTGCCACAGGTGTGATAATGATAAGCACAGCTAAGTAAACAAGAAACAATTAGTTGCTCTATCAAAAATATGAGGCACTCATATTCAAGGTCAATCTCATTCTAAAGGAATTAGCATGCTCAGCTTGGGGAGTGAGACCTGACACCAGCTCTAGTAACAATGTCTAGAGTTAGACCAATCCTGTCTCAGAAAGTCCTATTATGTCATCCACAGCCAATCAGAACTTGGAATCCGCACAAAACCATACAGACTTGCAATTCCCAACAAAAGCAAGGAAACTTGATGTTTTGGGTAGCTTTGGTGTCCTTATCCTGGGTTAAGGTATAATTTCTGTTAAGCCTTTTGAAACGCCGGAAACAGTCCCCTGGCTCCCGTGGGTTCCTTTGCAGATGCGGTTGGAACCATCAGGCTCAGTCAGCTCCACGCAGCAGACTGTGGTGGGACAACTGATCGGCCGCCCTAAGCGCCTGCTTAATCCTAGCTCTCTCAAAGGGCAGATGCACCTTGGGATTGGGCAGAGGGGAGCTGTGCCAGAAAACCCTAAGAAACATCTGCACACGGATGACTCAGCCACCCCTTCCCATCTCATGACTGAGGAGGAGGGACTGGAAGACATATACTGATAATTTGAAAACACTGCCCTATGTATGTGCACGCACGCCCCCCACCCCCCCAATGCCTACCACAGAATTGAGACTCACGGGTCTAAATCAACTTGCAATATCAGGAATGCATTACACTTACTTAAATACACACACACACTCACACACACACACACACACACACACACACACACACACACACACACAGAAAAAGGTGATGGATTCACCAGGAGCTCAGTTGGAGACACAGTACCAGCTATTCCCGGGCACCAGTAACTAGTTAATCCAGCCTACACAGAAGGCATCACCTGAGAGGCAAATTGCTTTGTAAGAGGCTACTGCTCTGTACCTACAGGAAAAAAAAGGCCTATCTCCATCAAAGCTAATCAATCAACGACTTCAGATATTTTAAATGAGGAATCAGAGGTGGGCCACTGCTTCCACAGGCACAGGACACAGTCGGACTGAGTCCTGCTCCTGATCTTTGATACGCCTGCCTCACTGTTTGCCCCTCGAGTTGTGGCCTCACCTCCTGCGGCTGGTCCCAACCACCCCACTCCCACCGCTCTGCCAGCCCAGATCCTGCAGCCGGGGCCTCCAGAGCTGCCCATTCCCGAAAGTCTGTTTCATTGCTGTCTCAAGGCCCAAAACAGAACAGAAGGCAGAAATGAAAGGCAAATAGAATAAAAAAGAAACTTGGATGCACAAAGTAACAAGAGAAAAGGCTGTTTCTCGGACAATCAAGGAAAATAAGCACAAGTAGCATTTCATAACCGGAAATACGTACAACTGCACAGCATGAAACCAAACTGTCTAATCTAATTCTGGAGGCACTATAAACTTGATGGCCGTACGGGGGCTCCATTTGACGTTTCAAAGAATCAAAAGTTGTAAAGTTGTGATCTTGATATTTTTCTATTCACAGGTCCAATAATTGCCTAACAGCAGTGTCCTGCCCTTTCGCAGATGATTAGTGCTGAGTTTGTTGTTGGCTTTTCTTCTTCCAGCTTATGTGGGTCCTCAGAGAGTACTCTCTGCTAAAGCAAAATGCCAAAACAGGAGCAGAACTTTCTGGCCATCCGTGTGCAATTAGGATCCCATAAAAATCCCACTCAGATAACTCAGCACCTAAAAGTGCACTGCCTGGGCCAGCTGAGGCTCACTGGAAAGAGCGCCAGTTCAGGAGAAGCCTCGCTGGGTCTGGATTTTCTGATCTGTCAAATGAGGGTCATGATGGTGAAACCCCAGCCCTCAGATTGTTAGGAGAAAGAATAAATAGCATAGCACTTCATAAACTGTAAAGTTTGGGCACCTGACAGCATAGCAGTGTTGTTATAATTAACCACATTGCTCTCTCCCCCTGGATACAGTGGAGTAAAGTATAACAAGGTACTATCACTACTTGTTCTCAAAAGAACCTATCTGTTTGGCCGATATTCTATGTAAATAAAGATGTATCATGGTTATTCTTTTCTTGAGAAAATATACGGTTTTTTTTTTCCTCCAAAAACTTTATGACAGCCATTTAAATTTCCATGGCAAAGAACACCATTTATGTACTGAACAGTATGTGTGCCCCAGTCAACTAAAAAGCAGCAGTAGTTATTTCTGGGAGGGAGGAGGGCCAAGGGTCATGGAGATCCAGGAGATACACGGACCTGAATCAATAACAACAGTTAAATTTTACGTGGCTTTAAGTGCTGTACCAACAATATCTCATTTAAGCCTGACAACCCTCTGAGATAGGTACTACTATTATTTCCACATTTTACAGGTGAAGAAAAAGACCGAAAGTGGTTTAGGCAACTTACCAAGGTAACAAAGCTACTCACTAGCAGAGCTAGGACTCCAAGGCCATGCTCTTCACCACTGCACTACACTGCCTCGTTCAGCTATTTCCACAGACAAATCAATCTCGAGTCAACAGAAGCTTTCTACAGGTGCTCTGTGCTTCAAGAAAGAGTTCCATCCTTTCGACATTTACTGAGCACTAGCTACAGGCCAAGCCAAAGACCTTCACCCTATCTGTCCAGGGGTGCATCAATTCCAGGGTGGACCTTGTGTCTAAAGACAACTCAGGAAAGCACTGAAAAGTGCTTAAAAAAAACACTGTAGTAATGCACAGAATGGGCTATAAAATACTTTATTCTATTGTTATAGGTTCCTCAAAACCTGCTTGGGATAACAATCAATTCATTAAGGACATATGCTCCATGGTGGGAAGACTTTCCTATGGTATAATAAACTACAGTTTACAGCAGAAAGCAATCCTGAAGGCCTACATCAGCCCCCAGCCCTACCTATCCTATCCCACCCCTCTAATTCATTGCTCTGTATAAGTAAATGTTCTATTACATACATGCAATAGATCATAAAACCCCCAAATACTGCATACCCATTTTTGTGTGCTATGGGAACATATTTCCACCTTTAGGGAAGTTGGTTACAATTAGCTGGGACTTCACTGAGACACTAGGAGAGGCTACAGCAGGTGAGGCGCCCTACGAGGCTCCAGCTGCAGCAAATGTTCAATCCACACCACTGAGCATCTGGTGACTTTACTGATGTCTCTGTCTTCCCTTTTATACTGGCTGTCTCAGGCAGTTGCTAACCACAGATTTTCCCAATGTAAACTACTCCACGAAATGTTCATCTTAAGTGTCTCAAGGTACTACCATACAGAAATTAACTTCAAAAATAACACCTAGTTAAAAAAAACCTCTTATTTTCCTCTCAATTTATTAGGTATATAAAGCAAGCATTTGGAGTTGATTGTAGATCTCTTAATTTCACAATTTATGTACTGTTACAGCTCTGTTTGCACAAACATTTTAATTTAAGCCAAACTTTTCTAGTTGGACACATGGAATTTAAGCCCTGAGAGCAGAGACCATGATTGAGCATTCAGCACTCGTCCTTTGTAACCTGCCTTACAATTCACAAAGCAGCACAGTACTTGAGCAGACCTCAGGGAGCTTACAGAGGTGGCAGGGAGAGACAATCAAATAATCAATGCAAGAATGAAAGAGCTATGAAGGAACAGATCACAGCCAGCAGGGAGATCTGATCAGTCTGAGCATCAGTCATGGAAGGGTCCCTAGAGCAAGTGGGATCAGGCTGACATCTCAAGGATGAGTCACAGTTGGCTAAGGGGTGGTAGTGTGGGGCAATCCAGAGGAGAGAATGGCATGAGCATGAACCTGAGGCAGAAGCATGGCCTAATGGAGGAGCCCTAGGAAGCCCCTTGGATGTGGGTATAGTGTGCATAGCATGAGACTGCAGAGGTGGGCAGGGACCAGGTTATGCAGGGCTTTGAAGGCCACATTGAGGAACTGGCCTTTATCCCAAGAGTGGTGAGGAACAACTGAACGGTTATTGTATGTGGTCTGGAGGCGGGTATGGAGGTCATCAGATGTATATTCTGAAAAGCTCACTCTGGCTAAAGTGTGAAAGCAGACTTAAAAGAGGCAAGAAGGGGTTCAGGGAGGTCATTTAGACTCTTACAACATTTTAGGTGAGAGACAACGTTAGCCCAGACAAGAGAGGTGGCTTTGAAGATGCAAGGAGGGACTTGAGAGAGTTAGAAGATGAAATGCATGGGACGCAGTGGGTGGGAAACAGAGTGAGGAAGAAGATGCTCTTAAGGACGAGCCTTAGGCTTTGGGCTCACAAGACTTTAGGCTCACAAGAAGGATAGTGGTCAGTGGTCCCATTCACCAAGTATGGGAATAAGAGGAGGACTGGGTTTAGGAGGAATGTAGTAGGCTCAATTTGGGACATCTTAAAGTCACACACTTGTTGACCTCCAAGGGTTGATGTCAGAAAGGTGTTGAAAGTTCTGGTTCAGTAACTGATACTATTACGTATCTACCCAGATGGGAGACTAACGGTTCCTTATAAATAACCTAAAACCAGCAGAAAGAGAGCTTGGATAATGAAGTATTTTCTTAAAGTCATGAGCTTCTAACAATACTGTGCAAGCAACATATGAAACAAAACCACCTCAGAAATGTCGGCATAAGTTCCGCTTTTGGGAATATGCCTTTCAAGAGAAATTTAATTCCATTTACTATGCTACACAAAAAATTCTTCAAATTTTGGCATCCTAATTTAAACTAGGCAGCAAACAAGAGACTTCAAAATGGAGAAGGAAAAGTAACTATTCCCTAAAATGAACCATGAGGGGTCTTTGCGTTACCCAAACAGCTCATTTAGTGTGCACTAATTCACTCAAAGTTTTGAGTTAAGAGTAAGAGAAGAGAATTAACTTTTACTGAAGATTTATATCTCAGACACATCAAGACACTCTTCATTTAATCTTCATGGCCCTATGAGGCAGGAATTGTGTTCCCATTTTCCAAATGAGTAAACTGAGATGGAGAAGTTGAGAAACTTACCTAAGGCATTGTAACTAGTAAGGGCAGAAATGCCAATCAAGGGCTTCCCTGGTGGCGCAGTGGTTGAGAATCTGCCTGCCAATGCAGGGGACACGGGTTCGAGCCCTGGTCTGGGAAGATCCCACATGCCGCGGAGCAACTAGGCCCGTGAGCCACAACTACTGAGCCTGCGCGTCTGGAGCCTGTGCTCCACAACAAGAGAGGCCGCGACAGTGACGGGTCCACGCACCGCGATGAAGAGTGGCCCCCGCCCGCCACAACTAGAGAAAGCCCTCACACAGAAACGAAGACCCAACACAGCCAAAAATAAATAAATTAAAAAAAAAAAAAAGAAACGCCAATCAAACAAGTCTAGGCAAGTCCCTTTACCAAGGTCCAAGACCAGGAAAGGGAAGAAGCAGCTATTTCCTTGGTGTCAATCCTCTGCTGCGGAGGTCAAATGTTGGGATGTTTAGTTTGAAAAGTTATTGTTTTTTTTAAATCATCACCTGCAATTCAGTAACTATATTCTTAGCCTTAAGATAACTTTAATTTTTTTTTAAATAAATTTATTTATTTATTTTTGGCTGCGTTGGGTCTTCATTGAGCTCTGGTTGCGGCGAGCAGAGGTTACTCTTCGTTGCGCTGCGCGGGCTTCTCATTGCGGTGGCTTCTCTTGTTGGGGAGCACGGGCTCTAGGCGCGAGGGCTTCAGTAGTTGTGGCCCACGGGCTCAGTAGTTGTGGCTCACAGGCTTAGTTGCTCCACAGCATGTGGGATCTCCTCAGACCAGGGCTCGAACCCGTGTCCCCTGCACTGGCAGGCGGATTCTTAACCACTGCGCCACCAGGGAAGCCCGATAACCTTAATTTTTAAAGAGTTGTCTTTGTCAATTCAATCCTCTCTGCTTCAGCTTCTTAAAAAGAGTTTTACTTGGTAAGACATATAAATCACACCCAAAAAGGCTTTATAAGGTTTAGTTATAACTGCTTATAAAATTCGGATCAAAATGTAAACTCAAATCTCAAAAAACCAAATGTTTGTTTTCCATCAAATGTCTACTTCATGTTTCCAGCCAAAATCCATTGAAACTATGGTGAATAAGCTACCCCTAACTTATAAAACAATTTTGCAAAAACCACTTATTCTTAAGCCAAACTCAGAACTTATCTTCCTAAAGAAATAATGCTATGAGGTAAGTTCCTTGCCAGGCCACCAGAGCTTAACAACTCAAATGGTCAACCAAGGATTCTACGTGTGCTAACAGGAAATATTACATAGTCCTTACAAATAGCAAGTAGGTACACTATATAGAAATGGGCAATATGCAAATAGAATCATGATAAATGAGGGGAAAAATAAAAACTAGTAAGTACACTGATTACACAATGTTTAAAAATGTAAATGTATGTTTGATATGCTAGAGTGGGATAGAGTTTAATTTTCTTTTATGAAGATGTAGATACAGACACACATACACACACATATACACACACACATTATGTATGTATGTGTGCATATGGAAGTATAGGTATGTACGTGTATGTGTGTATGTATCTGTGTGTATAAAGCTCTTCGTCACCAAATGTTTTAAAGTCTATTAACCCTCCAGGCACCTGAGACAGCAGCTCTTCTCAACTTGGCACTGCCCGCCGACAGCCCGGCTCACAACTCCCTGCCTGGCACAGACTCAGGTGGGCCACTGGCTCAGGTGCTGGGCAAAGTGACTGAGGCAACACTGAGGGCGGAGCTGGAGTTACAAAAGGAAGAAGGGAGCAAGGGGCAGGTGGCCTCAGGCAGGTGAGGCAGGCATCGGGTAGGGCGGAAAGAGCATGAGTTTCTGACTCAGAAAGACCGGGTGCAAACCCTAGCTCGGCCCCTCACCAACTGTGTGACCTCAAGCAAGTTACATGATCTTTCTGAGCTTCAGTTTTTCTTCTACAAAATGGGAAAAATAAAGTCTACCTCATCGCATCTGTGTGAGGGACAAAGGAATTCTACACTAGCTCCTGTACAGGCTTTTCCTCACATGGCTAGAACCCTTCCTTTCTTGACCAGTTTAGAGTCAGTTTCCTCATCTGCCAAGTGGCGACAGTAACAATAGGATATCTGAGGACTAAAGGAAGGCGTATGGCAATGGATCTGTCAATTGCAGCCCTATACAAACACCGGTTATCAATGTATCCTGGGACTATGGGGTAACGGGAATAACCGTAGGGTTCATTGACATGTCACGTGTGAAAAAATGTTTTGAATGGAGGCAGCAGCACTGGCGGAAATATACTGCTTCCTAAAAGATTGTTTTATAATTTTGTGATTCAATGCTTAAAAATGATATTCAGAAAAAAATAGCCTTAGGCCAACAGCTGCAATACTCCACCCTGTACCCAGGCCCCCTGTGTCTGAGACTCAGGGCCACGCTCTGGTCAGATGACCTCTGGATGTGGTGAGCACCGCAAGGAAAGCATTCAGGTTGTTAGACCCCGTGGAGTGACCGGTGAAGGGTTGGTTCATGCATTTTACTCTTACTTTTTATTTACTTTGAAAATTTCCTAATTTTTCTTTTTTTTTAAATTTAGTATGGTCAACATACAAATATTATGTTAGTTTCAGGTGTACAACAGTGACTTGACATTTAAACACATTATGAGATGATCACCATGATAAGTCCAGTAACCTGTCACCATAAAAAATTATTCCAGTATTATTGACTATATTCCTTATGTTGTATATTACATTCCCATGACTTATTTATTTTATAACTGAAGTTTGTACCACTTAATCCTCTTCACCTATTTTGCCCAACCCACAACCCTCTTCCCCTCTGGCAACCACTAGTTTGTTCTCTGTATCTATTTCTGTTTTGTTTTGATTTTTTTAGATTCCACATAAAAGTGAGATCATACGGTATTTGTCTTTCTCTGACTTATTTCACCCAGCATAATACCCTCTAGGTACGTCTGTGTTGTTGCAAATGGCAAGATTTCATTCTCTTTTATGGCTGAGTAATATTCCATTGTATAATATAACACATCTTTATCCATTCATCTATCTACGGACACTTAGGTTGTTTCCATACCTTGGCTATTGTAATAATGCTGCAGTGAACATAGGGATGCACGTTATCTTTTTGAATTATGGTTTTTGGTTTTCTTAAGGTAAATACCCAGAAGTGAAATTGCTGTATCATATGTAGTTCTATTTGTAATTTTTTGAGGAACCTCCCATACTGTTTTCCACAGTGGCTGCACCAATTTACATTCCCAACAACAGGGCACAAGGGTTTCCTTTTCTCCACATCCTTGCCAACACTTGTTATTTGTTGTCTTTATGATGATAAGTCATTCTGACAGGTGTGAGGTGATACTTCATTGTGGTTTTGATTTGCATTTCCCTGATTAGTTTTATTGAGCATCTTTTCATGTGTCTGTTGGCCATTTGTATGTCTTCATGGGAGAAATGTCTATTTACGTCCTCTGCCCATTTTTTAATCAGATTGTTTTTTAATATTAAGTTAATTATAATTTGGATATTAACCCCTTATCAGATATATCACTCACAAATATCTTCTCCCATTCAGTAGGCTGCCTCTTCACTTTGTTGATGGTTTCCCTCACTGTGCAAAATCTATAGATTCCATGCAACCACTCTCAAAATACCAATGGCATTTTTCACTGAACTAGAACAAAAAGTCCTACAATTTGTATGGAACCACAAAAGACCCCGAATAGCCAAAGCAATCTTGAGAAAGAAGAACAAAGCTGGAGGTATCACATTCCCTGATGTCAAACTATACTACAAAACTATAATAATCAATACAGTATGGTACTGGCACAAAAACGGACATATAGATCAATGGAACAGAATAGAAAGCTCAGAAATAAACTCACACTTATATGGTCAATTAATCTACGACAGAGAAGGCAAGAGTATACAATTGGGAAAAGATAGCTTCTTCGATAAATGGCGTTGCGAAATCTGGACAACTACATGCAGAAGACTGAAACTGGACCATTTTCTTACACCATCTACAAAAATAAGCTCAAAATGGATTAAAGACTTAAATGTAAGACCTGAAACCATAAAACTCCTAGAAGAAAACATAGGCAACACACTCTTTGACATCAATCTTTTAGATCTGTCTCCCTAGGTGAGGGCAACAAAAACAAAAATAAACAAATGGGCTCATGCATTTTAAAGACCACTGGGCATGCATAACATCAGAAAGCTAGATTCAGTGGCAGAGCTTGAAGCCAACTGGAGAGCAAGCAGGGAGATGCTCAGTCTGCTTTGAACCTCGGCCAAGAGGCAACTTCATCTCTCCTCCTGTTCTTGCCACAGGAAAACTGACAGTAAGAAAAAGAGGGCACTAAACCAGATAAGGCCAGATCATTCTCTCCAAAGGTCACTGACACCGAAGTCCTGACTCTTCAAAAGGTCCTTCAAATTAATCAGTCAAAATCTCTGCAAAGAAGTCTCACTGAATTCCATGGCCTCAAAGACAACTGTTATTCCCCAAAATTTGTTGCAGTAAAAATAATGGCAGGACTCAGCTCAAACGCTTCCTCCTCAGAAAGACCTTCTTGGCCACCTTCTCCTAAAAGAACAGTCTCCCCATCCCCTTATTCTCTTTATTTTTCAGAACGTTGTGTTATATGGCTACTTACTTGTTTGCCCCACAGAATATATCTCTAGGTGGGCAGAAACATAGTTTATTCGCTGCTGTGTCCCCAGTTTTGTACAGAGTCGGCATTTAAAATATTTACTGGTTGAATGAATGAGTAAACACTGCATATAACACCTAAGTAGCCTGTTTATGTCCTTTTCAGAAAATTCCATACAGTACAGAAGATAAATCAATTATATCATTTACAATTGAGTATCTTTTTAGAAATGGGGCATCAGGTTTTAGCTCCTGAACGTAACATATTACAACACTGTTGCCATGAGCAAGTGAGATCTAACTTAAAACCCAGATCATCTCTACTCAGTAATACCCTTCCCAGGAATACAGGCCTTCCTAGCTGAGGACTGCAGGCATGGTCCCTCTCCTGTCACAGGACCACTCTGTACAATGTTGTTTCTGCTCGGAAAACGCATTTCTTTTAGGAAACTGAAATTCTAATCTGGATGCTGTGTCAAAGATAAGGATCCTTCAGGAAAAGGGGGAATACTGAGTGGTGGTGAGTTCTTAGACCTTGATGGCATAAATAAAGGCTCCTCTCCAAGTCACCATCCACCAGGGGTTCAGAAGTGGAAATCAAAGAGCTGTTGCCACCAGCAGGACTGTAGACCTGTGGCTTCAGGGCCTGCCCTTGTGTCAGAATCACCCCACTCCCAGCTTGTCTCATACGGGAGGGCTGTTGGGAAGTGCAGCAGAGGATTTGAAAGCAGGACACAAATCCAATATAGGCAGTTTTCTCAAGGTACTTTCTTAAAAACATATTCTCAAATGGGAGAATTCTGAAATCATGTTATACCATAATAAATCAGGCAATGCCTCCTTTAAAACTAATCTAACAAGTGATTTACTTAACAGATTAACTTCAGGTTCTACAAACCCACTGGGTCAAAGGCTGTTTCAGTCTTTTCACTCTAAGGGAAAACACATATAAATAACCAGGGAGGGGCTTCCCTGGTGGCGCAGCGGTTGAGACTCTGCCTGCCAATGCAGGGGACACGGGTTCGAGCCCTGGTCTGGGAAGATCCCACATGCCGCAGAGCAAACTGGGCCCGTGAGCCACAATTACTGAGCCTGCGCGTCTGGAGCCTGTGCTCCGCAACAAGAGAGGCCGTGATAGTGAGAGGCCCGCGCATCGCGATGAAGAGTGGCCCCCGCCTGCCACAGCTAGAGAAAGCCCTCGCACAGAAACGAAGACCCAACACAGCCAAAAATAAATAAATAAATAAATAAATTTTAAAAAAAATAAATAAATAACCAGGGAAATAAATGCAGATTTGGCTGCTTTTCCACATAACAAAACTGCCCTTAGACAAAAAGAACCTTCTCCCCAAAGCCCCTAATGGAAAATACTGGGCCCCAGCTCTGGAGGGGAGTAGGGAGCTGCACCTTCCAGAAGCACTACTCTCAGATCGTACGACTTTCTCAGAATGAGGCCTGGCTGCAGGTTCCAGCCCTGCTCAAACTTACTGCCCAACAACCCACAAGGTACATTTTCAAGCAAGAGCCTGAACCCTCCAATGAAAAACTGTGTAACAGCAGCAAACTCCCTTCTAATATTCTCTCCAAAAACTTGCATCTTATTATAAATCAAGGGTTCTTATGTCTACATGCAATATTGATCTGTGTGTACATGTGTGGTTTTCTAGAGAGACCTCAGAGTGTTCAGAGGCTCCAAAGGGGTGTATGTCAAAAGAAGTTAAAACACCACTCTTTTAAAGGGTGGCGAAACTTTTTCCTTTGGATTATTTTGGGAAACCGAAGTTTCTCAGACCCGCCTCTGGTTTCTATCAAGCTGGGAACTGTCTGGGGTCAAACACTTTTTCCCAGAAAGAATACTAGGAATCCGGAGGACCAGCTGCCACACTCCTTTTGTGGGTGCAGATCCCTCACATTCCCGGGATACCCAACGGCAGCCTGCCGGACCTCACTGTTCATGCAGCCTCTGAGATCAAGACAGCAAGTCAGCGAGGTCTCCACTTAGGATGCTGATTCTTGAATTTGCGTTGGACTCTTGGATGTTGGCATATTTCACTGCAAGGCTGTGACACTTCATAATAACTGTTTTTTTCTCAGAAATACATTATTTTATCCAGCTTCCTAAGAAAGATCAAAATTAATGTTGAGTCTTCAACGCTTCAGGACATCACTCAAGATGCAGGGCACATCTCCATAGAAACTTTCCTCCTGGGCAAGTTTTTTCTTCAACTGAGCGTTTCTACATCAAAAAGTAACCCTGAAGTCACTGTTCCCACTGATCTCTGGCTCCCTCAACACACTGTGTCCTAGACATTTAAAATTTTTCAACATCCTGTAAGAATTAATACTTGTACATTCCCCCTTCTATTTATAAAAATTATTTTTTATTTTTGTTTTAACAAACTTGCTATGAGCTTTTTCTAACATGGAAATTTAAATATCATATAAATTTAAATATCCTACAGATTACATGAACTCTCCACTCCCACCAACCCTGGCTGCTGGACCTGCTGTGATCACACATTCTTTGTTCCTATAAGCCAGGGAAGAAAGTGACCTTGTTACTCTCAAATATCACTCTCATTTCAAGTCCACCCGGTTACCACTGTTCTTTCACATATATGGCAATTTTTGGTCTTTCTTCCAAGATGTGGCCAAAGGTACAATAAAAGGCTGCAAATGACTATTTTCTGCTTGTTCTCCTGGACTACAATCTCCCTCTACCATTTTTTCTAAACCAAAAGGTACCATTGTATTTGGAAAATAATAAATTTTAGAAAAAGGTACCTTTACGCTCTTATTTCCAGAATGACTACATGCACAGAATGAGAAATTAGAATCTGCTGAGAAAACTGCAAAATAATTTCTAATTCTGTTTGCTATAATTTGACAATTCTATCTTAAGAGTCTAGAAAAGATACCATTGTGAGATGTCTCGAAGACATTATCCTAATTGAAATCTATATAAATGGAATACTCAGTTCCTTTTCAAGTCACATAAAAGCACATGCAGACCAGAGATCCTTCCTTTTAAATCAAGGCGGGGTGGGATGCCTGTAAAGTACATGTCACCAAAGTAGTAAATATTTTAGCCTCAAAATACCTCAGCCATCTATCATGGTATATGTAAGCGCTGGTCTAGAGACCTTCACATGCTGACACACAAACGAAATACCGAACAGTGCTCCTTTTTAAAAAATCGAAGTCAGGAAAAGCAGACGTGTTCTATTCCTCTAGCTGGTTTTCACTCCCAAGTTTTTGTTTTCCACACGTTTTATTGTTTTCTTTAAATACACTAGACCTTTCACTTCTCTGTGTTCATGGAAAAGAAAAGTGGAATGGATAATCCCAAACAACTGATTTGGGAATGCACTGCATTTTTTGGTAGCTCTCCATTAACATGGGTCTGTGTCAGAGGAGGAGGGATGTAAACCGACTAGAGTCACAGGCACAATGGGGAGAAGGAAAGCCAGCTGAAGGCTTAGAGACTGGCAAGAAATAATCCACCCTCGGGAAACTGAAAGCCAAGGCCATAATTTCCTCTGTATTTAAAATCCACAGTGCTGACTCTTCATTAATTTTAGATGAATTTCACAGTAGGTTTTTTGTAATTCCCAACAGCTTGCATTGCTAGCTCATGAGATGGCTCTATCAATTAAGAGATCTGGTTTCCTGGGCAGAGCCCCCGTATCACATGCCCACCTTCACGTGAAGGTGTTGTGCTACCAAGGGGCTCACGAATCCTCAGAAGTAGCAGAAGCCCCTCCTCCAAAACCCCGTTCAGGGCCAGATCCCTGAGCCCCCAGGACACTGTGAGAGAAATTCCGAGAGGGGAAGAAACAAACTACCAAAGGTAGAAGATGACCATCTTTGACTGTAATTTAAATTTGACAGGGTTCTGTTATAATAATGCACATCTGTCACCAGTGTTGTCTTATATATTGGCCAGCCCCTGGAAGAATGGTCTTTCTGAAAGCAACACCTTCTGTCTTTTCTGCCTCTGGCAAAATTGGAATAAGGAATATAAAACAGAATCTTACTTTCATGAGCAGAGCTCACATCATAGGATACACATGAGGTCCACAAGGAAAGAAGCGAGCCAGTGACGGTGATGCCAGATGTGGGTTCCTGACCAGTCAGAGGCTGCAAGAGCAGATCGCTGGACTTCCAGGCTGGAAACGGTGAGCTGAGACCCCAAGGCATTCCAGGGGGGGGCAGCGTCGCCCCAGGGCGGGGGGGGGGGGCGGTGTGCGGGGGTGGGGACTGGGTCATTGATCAAAAGAAACTGACTAAGGAAACCAAGGAGAAAATATCATGGTGCAAGATACCTGGCTCAGAGGACAAGTTTATCCAGTGCTCTCCCACAGGGATATCTTAAGGATTTGAGGAGGGGCAAGAGGCCAGTAGTGAGGAAAGAGAATCTCAGGGGTCCAGGGACAGAGAGCCTGGCATGATGACTGGTGAGGAGAAGCCAAGCTTGCACGCATGGACTCCCACCAGCTAGGACCCTGCAGCCCTTGTTCTAGGTTCTCCCCCTACTGTGAATCGGTCCCTCCATTCTAAAAAGCTGGCTTCAGAGCTTTTTAGACGAGATATAAAGAAACTCTAGAGCTGGAGTTCTTCCGTAACTTAGCCTGATGAACATCAAAGACCCCACCCCACTGCCACCACTGTCACTGCCACTGCAGCCAAATGCACATACACAAATACCCACAAGATTTCGCATTCAACTTGCGGGAAGACAAAGACTTCTCCCTTCCCCTGCCCAAAGTTAAAAACCCTGACTGAAAGAACTCATTGCATTGTTTTGAGTAAGAGGGTGGTGTTTTGATCCACACCCTTTGGATGGTGGGTGTGTGGGCTGTAGGCAGTCGGGGCAGGGCAGGAGACACAGAGCAGGGTCAGGTCCTGCTCTAGGAAGACGACAGTTATCTACGGCCTCCCAAAGCTTCGCCAGGATTTTTACTCCTGGAACCAAGACGTTAATGAGAAGATAGCTGGTTACTTTCTAGACACTCCACAAAATAACCAAAAAATTGAAAAACAAACAAAAATTCCAAAACATAAAAGTGCTTACCTAAGTTAAAAAAGAAAGAAAAACTGGCATGTTGACTTATAAACTATTAACCCGGGAGAAAAGAATCTAACTAACCACTTTATAATTAAGAATGTATCATGTTTAATGTTATTCAAATACCTGCTTTAAGATTCTTCAAAGGCCTTCCTCAAAGGGAATGGCAAAGTGGGTAAGGACTTCCTTTAAGAGATTCACAGAAGACTGACTCTCACTGCAAGAGTCTGACCTGCTCACTGACCGTCCCCAAGCACAGCCACTGTCTTCTGAGCAGTGTCATCTGCTGAATGCTCAAGGGATCACTGGAGAGCCAGCCCATATTAACTCACTATGGGGATAAACTACTTGACAAGCCCTTTCTCAAGCCTCAAAGAATCTGGTTGGAAATCATCACGGTGGTTGGATGAGGGGTTCCAAAGCCAGTTTCCAGGCTTCCCGCTTGTCTGGCAGGGCCACTCAGTCCCTTAGCAACAGCATCACACCACTGAGAGAGACTGATGTAAGCCCTACAACCACAGGCAGGAAAGGAACCGACAGGGCTGAACCACGTACCTGCCCCTGACTCATCGCTGCAAAAACAAGAAACCAAAACCTCTCATTCCCATTTTAAATACCAATTTGGTCACTTGTATAAAAGAACTCCTAAGGGAAAAATGTGGCCAAAAAATACTCCTTTCTTCCTTAGCTTGAGCACCCATCTCACTCAACACTAACCAATCAACAGTGCCCCCCTGCTCTGTGCTTACTCAGCACGGAGGTGGGTAAGAGGCCAGGGGACCCCGCTGCAGTGCGTGGGAGGAGCCCGGGAGGAGCAGGACAGCATTTCCAGGAAGGGAAATGGAAGTTACCAGGTCAACTCTGACAGATAACACAAAACGTCAACAATTCTTATCAGGCCCATTAGAGCAAGGTTTCAGAAGACAGTTAAGTCTGCAATTTCTGGAAGATTTCTTCTAAGCTGCGGGTCAAAATGTATATACTTTAAACATGTATTACATTTTAATTTCTGAGATTAACACTCTGGCATTACAAATTCAAATAGCTGGGAGGACCTCTCTTGACCATCTGCCCCGGAAAACCCTGGGCCCTGTACTTGTTACCTGTGCTGTCAAAACAACTCACCACCCAATCCAGAAACTCAAATTGTGTTTTTTCCTTCCATGAGATTTTCGTACCACAGATCAGACCTCATGAAATAAAATTCACCGCAGGCCATTAAGCCTCTGCCTACACCCCTGTTGGTCACAGTCAAGCCTGAAGACAAAAGCTCAGCTGACCAAATGAGTTTGGTCTCTGGCTCGGAGCATGATCAATAGTCATTTCTATTGGGAGTTTTAGCCTTAAAAAAAAAAAAATTAATGCTCCTGTTTTACTATCAGGATCGAATATCACTCATCACCTCCCCACAGACATTAGCCTACCTTGGGAAATTAAAACAAAAGCAACTCCTTTCCCCTGGGTTTTCTACTACTCTTGACTTATTTTCCGCTTCTATCTTGCCTGTGAGCTTAGCCAGAGCTGGCAGCTCCGCCTTCCCCAAGGACAGCTCCCTTCAGCCTTCCTAGCACAGGTACTGGAGTTTCTGCTCCTAACTCTGTGGGGTGGGGCTGGACCGTAGGATGGGAAACCAAGCAGGGGCCACATCAAAGTAGTCACTGCCGTGGGCTAATGTTCCAGGGGTCATTTCTAACAGGCATCTGGATATTAAGGACACAACAATGGCTCCAGTTCCAGCTCAGGTGAGAAGCATTTTTATCAAAGGAAGCAACAAAATAAGGTAGGAGATGCTCACCCCAGTGACCGCAGGGGGAAGAGCAGCCGCTGTGGAGCCCACCTCCCCGGAACCCGGCCCTCTGCCTGTTGCTGGCTGCAGCCCCAGGCCCCTCGTCCTCTGCATGGCTTTACCCCATCCTCAACGTCAACCGGCATTTCCTTATTTGTCATCGTTAGGTCCAAGCAGGACCAGCCCCCAAACACACACACACACACACACACACACACACACACACACACACACTTCCTTCTACCTGCTCTCAGAGGTAAAATTATCAGCAAGGTAGGGTTAGAATCTACCACATGGTCCACTTTGCATGGAATTCACCTTAACAAACATCTGCTTGGTCTACTACACCTGCCAGGGGCGGGGGGCTCCTGTTTTAAAATCTGTCTATGAAGAAAAATCATTGCCCCTCAATCTGGCAGGCAGAGTCCTAAGGTGAAATAACCTGCCCTCTGCTCCTTCCATCATAACTGAGACACTTCCCGTCAGCCTTCCATGATCAGGGCACACACACTGAATCTCTCATAGCGTTTTCTTTTGGAGCCAGGTATACCCACACTACTTTGCTCTATTCTCACCCTCCCTCCGCCAGGTCATATTTACCTGGCTGTGCTGTTAAGGTTTCCAGGGCACGGAGCCATCACCTGCACACCCTCCGACAGGGGCATTCTCAACCGGCTCTGACGCTAGCTCCCATTTGGAGCTCCTAGGCGCCACTTCAGTGTCGACACTGCTGCTAAGTCACACAGGTCTCTGAGGTCTCTGGTTCTGCAATTTTCCTGGATGCTTTTCTGTCCCCTTAATATTCAGCTTAAAGCCTTCTTAACCAGGCTTGCAAGTCTCCCAGAAAACATCACTCTGGCCTTCATGAAATACTTCCTCTCTGGTTATCAGAGGCTCTGGTCTAGGGAACCAGCCCCTTCCTTCCAAAAATAAAAACAAAAACAAAAAGACGCATTACCTAGGAAACCAGCTAGAGACATCCCATATCAGTTTTCTCTTTCAGAATCACAAGTTGTAGAAGAAATTTAACCACCGTCTCTGCCAAGTCCTTCCATTTCCTATTCAGAAATTCAGAGTTTCTGGTGAAGACCCAGCTTTCTCCTACGAGTCCCTCCCACATGACAGGAGGATCTGATGAGCACCAGCAGGGTCCTCGCCTCAGCCAGAAGTCGGCTCAGGAAGAGGGCAAGTGTCCTCACCTGCTGCAGGGTCAGGTCTAAACACAGCTGCCTCCATTCTTCCCAGTAGCTGGAAGTCTCTCCCCCGACAAGGCACAACTAGAATTCCCTCCCACTGCAAATACGAACAGGGCAGAATCCTGACTCTCCAGAAAGAGAGGAAGACTACTACATCCCTGAGACTTCCCTGGTGGCGCAGTGGGTAAGAATCCGCCTGCCAATGCAGGGGACATGGGTTCGATCCCTGGTCCGGGAAGATCCCACATGCCGCGGAGCAACTAAGCCCGTGCACCACAACTACTGAGCCTGCACGCCACAACTACTGGGCCCATGTGCTGCAACTACTGAGCCCACACGCTCTAGGGCCCGTGCTCCGCAACAAGAGAAGCCACCACAAGAGAAGCCCGCGCACCGCAATGAAGAGTAGCCCCTGCTCGCCACAACTAGAGAAAGCCCACGCGGAGTAGCGAAGACCCAACACTGCCAAAAATAAATAAAATTAAAAAAAAAAAAGACTACTACATTGCTGACTGTGGGCTGCATATGGAAGACTCCAACCCTAAGGTCTCAAATTGGAGACCCGTGCTACTAAGGACACACACTCAGTGAGAGTGATGCCTCCTGAGGGCTGGGATAGGAAGCCAGACAGGAGGGCCACCCTTGCAACTCCACAGGCAAATGCCTTTCAAGTCTGTGACAAGGGCACAGACATACTTCTCTTGTAAGACAGTGCTAAACCCACTGGACAGCTCCAACAATAGATTCCCAAGGACTCTCCCCCGACCCCCACCCTGGCCATTTCCCTTCCCAGGTTATTCTACTCTAAAAATTATTCAATCCTTCCAATAAATCCAAGTTTTAAAGAGCATTCTTCAAGTTCCTCCTTGCTCCCAATGTGCTTGCATTCATTCATTCATTCATTCACCCAGAAAACATTTAAGAAGCTTGTGCAATGGGTCAGATACTGAGCTAGGCACTGGGTATATAAAAATGAGCAAAATCGACAAGGTCCCTGCCCTCACGGAGGAAGGGGAAAAGAAGATGTCTCCTAAAGAATATGTCACAACAACAGTGAGAAGTGCTGTAAAGGACAAGAGAGAAAAGGGGAGCGAGGTGAGGGGGCGGAGCTGTTTCCTGAAGAGGGAGCAGCAAGGTGGTTCAGTTCCTGAAAGACAGAGCTCCCTTCCAGCTGGGAATGGAAGGGTGCCTGCACTATAATAACCCAGGAGGAGAGAGGCACGGGCCCAGGCTGAAGCAGGAGGCAGGAGTGGCTGGATCAAGCAGCACTTTTCAGACCAGGTTCAGAATGTGGCTCTTATCCTGGGAGCAACTGGAAGCCTTCCTAAGGTTTTGAGCAAGGACATGGCATGATTATATTGGGAATTTTTAAGACACCACTCTGGCTGCAGAGGGGTGAAGAGATTAGAAAGGAGAGGAAGCAGCTGTGGGGAGAGGAGGGCGGCAGCTGCTGCAGTCTTCGAAGCCAAAAGATGGTAGTTTGGACTAGAGTGGTGGCAGTGAAGTTGGCGAGAAAGAGAACCATTCAAGAGACGTTTAAAAGATGAAAATAACAGCACTTGGTAACGGATGAGATAAAAGCCAGCTTGCATTTGCAGTGAAGAGAAATGTCAATTACCTCCGGGAGAAAATACTGGCTGTATATACTCTGCTGCTCACTGGTATTACACATACTTCCCTTGGCAACTATTTTTCAGAATTTCTAGACAAATTTAAAGCTCTTCTTATTTGCTCTTAAACCTATTCTTTAAAACTGTCATCCATTTTTGAAACACATTTATTGAGCATCTACTATGTGCTGGGGATAGAAAGGTGATCAAGATAGCCAGGCCCTTGGCATGTCTCCTCTGAGCCTCTAAACTCCCCTGGCAATGAATGCAACTCCCAAGGCTAAGGTCACCCTACCTCCAGAAACCTTCACATGAGTCACTCAACAGCCTCCCGTCTACCTCTCAGAGACCTTCCACAATGCAACAGCAGCACAAGCAGGGAGATTCACTCCTTATTTCATAAGATCTGAGCCCTGGGAGACATCCCGCATCAAATCTAACTTCTCCAGGTGTATGAGCTGCCAAAACCTGCTCTTACAGGAAGACAATGAACCCCAAGAAGCAGTTCTTCCTTCTACATAATCAAACTCCTTTTCTCTAAAATGTACTGAGTTTGGGACCTACATGTGAACTGTGCTGTTGCATTTGTTGCCCAAATTAGTTTGTGCTGGATTTTATCCTACCATAGAGATTGAACAGTGTACCTCCAGGGTTTACAAAACCATCAATGTGGCCACATAGAGCTATTTAACTGAAAATTAACTAAAATGAAAACTTCAGTTTCTCAGTTGCACTAGCCACCTTTCAAGTATTTGATAGTCACATGCGGCTAGTGGCCACCATATTGACGGCACAGATGTAGAGGTGTTGCTACAGGGTTCTTTGCTGTTTGATTTGAATTTCCCCTTCAAAAAAAAATACACAAAAGTTTAACATATGGAGACTTTCAACATATTAACTGTGTTCCCCTCAATTTTATAAGTGAATGCTATAATCTGAATTTAAATTAGCATGCACCACAAAAATAGTGCTTTTTAGTTAGTTTCATAGTTTGGGCTTTGTGTATATTTTATTTGCCAGGAATGTTGAAGATAACCTTGTGATTCCTTGTGAGGAAGAAAGGGACCATGATTTTACAAGCCAATGTGGCCAGAGCCTGTCTTACTCTTTTTACATACACCCTACACATTGCCCAATATAGTTGATATTCTCAGTAAATACACAGATTAATTGGTAATCTAATTTTGTGCCTACTTTTCATAATCAAGTCTATAAGGGGCTTGCAAGAAATGTTCATTTCAGATTTGGAATTTCAACTACTAACACCAGTCCTGTAATGATGCAGCATGCAGGAATTTTTTCTCTCGGACCATATCTACCATGTGATTTTATATCCCAAAGATACATTTATATTGTGACAGAAAATCCACCAACAATGCTTCATATGTGAAACTATCTTGGAACAAGATTAGCAAAATGTTGGTAATTACTGAGTGACAGAAACACGAGGCTCATTATGTTATTTTTTACTTTCGTGTATTCAAAATTTTTTTCCAGAATAATAGATCTTTTTTTAAAAAAGGGCTAATGCAATTATATACAAATTCAATCGGTTCTAACAAATATTCTGTAGGGTAATTATAAACTTTGATATGGCTGGGTTCATAGTATTTTACCAAACCTCCCAAGCCAGGTCAAGAACTAACAAAGCCGGTGACTTGTTTTATGAAATTCTCCTCCTGTGTGATCTCGAGGTGGGGTGGTTGTGAGAAAGCACCACACCGTGTCTCTTCAGGTGGGTTCTTCTTTCAGCAACTCGGAGCCGTCATGCTTGATCACCTGATAATAAGGCCACTGGCCTCTGCCTCCTCTTATCAGAAAAAAAGGCTAAAAATCCACTTCCCACAGCCCGACACTAAAGCGGACACCTGCAGACAGAGGAACAATGCTTCCGGTCCAGGTGAGCCCTGCACCCACTGCAGAGGCTCCAGCGCAAGCACTGCCCAGGCGCCGGCTGATGGTTAGCACGTTACGGGCTGTCCCACGCCGAGCCACGGCAGGATGCCTCCAGTGGACTCCAGTGGACGTGCACAGGAGCCATTTCAGTCCTACCTACCACCCTGTGGTTACTTTGCACACAGAATGATGGGAAATGTGGACCCAGAACAGAAGCTCATCCCCTCCAGGCCAAGTTCCCCACTGCCTGTGAGTCAGCAAACCCTTGTAAGAAATTCCCAAGGTGCCTCAAGCAGTGTCCGGCTCTGAGCCCCAGCCCCTCCCCTCTGCTCTGTGATGCACCTGCCTCTCCCATCTTCAGCCCCTCCTCTCAGGCCCTCCTCGCCGCCCCCTCCTTCCCTGAAGCCACACTTGCCACACGCTGCTCCCTCCCTTGAGGTGCTCTTCCCAACACTCCCAGTTGCTGGCTCCCTCCCTTTATTCTTTCTCAGGGCCTGTTCTTTTTCCTCAGAGGAAGGAGACTTCGCACTTATCACAATTTAATATATACAATGCACACGTCTGTTGACTTGTTAATTGTCTAGACTACGAAATGTGCTATGTGCCGGCAGGGAACACATCTGTTTTGCTCCCCATTGGATTTCCAATGCCAAGCACAACGCTTGGCTCCAGCAGACGCTCAGATACTTGTTTAATGAGTGATAATCACTGTTTAGTCAGTCCTTTCAGCAGAAAGACTTTTAAATTTTATATTTCAAGCCCCAAATGATAAACAGAACCATCTTGAGGAACACTGCCTAAAAGACAACATTAGGTGTAAGAAAGGACTTAAAATTGAGTAAGAGAACAGGCCAGCTTATGTCAGCTTTAAGTAACAAACGTGAAATGGAACCCTTATGAAATGCATACTGTGATTCTGAAAGGTTATTTGCGGGAGCAATCCAAGGGGTGGGTTTAAGTCTCAAATCCTAAATAAGGTGGTGACTGAAGAGGGCTCCTCTTGCCCAGTTCCATTCTCAACTGTTAGGATAAGCCGGGGAGGGGCTCAGTGGGTTAGTTCCAATCATCTTCTTGGGGTAAAGCCCTTAGAACCAATCTTCCAAGCAAACCCAACAGACAAAGGTTACCTGGTTGTTTCAAAGCCCACCCTGTTCCCCACCCCACCAGCTTCCTCACAGAAAGGTCAGATTCTTCTCTCAACAGTCCCACCTATGCTCACAGTGACCTGGCCTGTGGTTTTGTTCACCAAAGAAAAACCAAAGAGGACTTAAGTCTTCTGCAACTCCCATAGAGTTCGTCCTTAGCTTTAACAAAGTTCTCCCAATACGCAGCAGATGTTCTGAATGAGAACTCAGAATTTAAACAGGGGTCAGTACACAATAAAAGACTAGGAATGCATGACCCCAAAGCAGAGGGAAATCTCACTTTTTAAACTGGGAAAACTTCCAGGGCACATGGCTTGAGAAGATTCCAAAATGAGGCAGGGTGCATCTGAAACAACCACAGAACTCATATTGGGGAGCAACATAAGCTTGAGTTCTAGTCCCAGCTATAAGCCCTTGTCCTTACTGTGTGATCTTGGACAAGTTACTTAACTTCTCTGAACCTCAGTTACCTCATCTTAAAATAAGATTGAGACTAGTCTCTACTACTCATAGGATGATGTGAGGTTTAAAAGTAGGAACAGTGCACACAGTAATTCTCCATAAATGATGGTTACTCATATTGTTATCAACTACCCATTCTTTTCTCTTTACAAAAGCACGAGCACAAACATCCACCTGAGGCTTCAGGAGTCATTTCCTTTCAACCATTTAATTTCTCAGATCCTTAGATTCATAAGCTCACATAATCTATGACACTGTATTGGAGGGAGTTGGGGGAGGAGACTAAGAAATCAAGTCCTCATTTTGGAAGAGACCCTCAAGATCCAGAGTGGGGAAATGATGTGCCCAAGACACACATAATAACAGGATAAACCCCCAGGACTGGAAACAGGTCTCTTAATACCAACTGCAGTGCTCTCTCTACCTCACTCAGAAACCCAGGGTTTCTGTGCTTTCATGACCTCCTAGCATCCCTCTGATGAATGGTACCTCACAGACACTTCACACAATGCAATTAAGCATTACAAGGAGTTTGGCAAGAGGCAACACGGAATCTTGCATAGAACCTTGAGGTGCTTTAAAATTCACGTATAAGAGTATTCACATCAGCCTACGTTTCCAAACTTCTTATAACGATAGTTATTTTTAACTTGGGATTTAAAGTTGACAAAGAACTTAATGAACAGGCAGGACAAAGGGAGCTGTCTGTCCATGGCTGGTTAGCTCCTGAAGTTAATGCTTCACATGCAGACAAGAGTCAGCCAAAGGACAGAGCTTCACGCAAACTGAAAAACATTCCTCCAGCCCACAGATCATGGATTACTGCTTGGGCTCCAAGTGGCAAATCTTACGAGATGCTCCCTAGCTTTTCCCCAGAGCCACCTACCAGTTAACCATACGTTCTGTCATCCGACAGGAGCAACTGTTACTGGGTGCTCACGCTGTGCCAGGCACACGAGTGACTTCATGTAATCCTCACAACTACCGATAAAGAATGTACTTCGGTGGTTCACATGACCTAGAACCCCACTATGACACCACTATTTTACGTACAAAAAAGGAAGTTGCTGCCAACTACAACTTAAGACCTCATAGATTATAAGATACTTTTCAGAAATGTTAAGATGAGACAAACTGTACTGTCTTAGCGTTGTTGAAATGTGAATATTGTCCCATTTACAGATAAAGAAACTGAGGTACACAGAGAGAGAAAATAATTGCCCAAGGTCACGGAGCTGATAAGTGGAAGGTTTGGGATACAGACCTGGTAAGTCTGGTCAACTTTTCATGGCAGTAAACTCAAATTTCCTGAGAGCCACATGAATTACCCAAAAACACACCTGGCAGAGAGGAAGGACACAATGGTGCTAACTCTTGTTCCACCACGAGCACATTAACTGCGGCAATTCTCTGAACATCTCTGAACCTGACCTTTCATGTGTCCAAGAAGGCACTGTGCTAGCCTATAATAAACCGCCGTCCTTCTTCTGGGAAAAGCAATGTGGTACGATGGGAAAAGCACATTTGGAATCAGAAAGTCCTAGACTGAA
The DNA here is from genome assembly GCF_028023285.1 of Balaenoptera ricei. Taxonomy (NCBI): domain Eukaryota; kingdom Metazoa; phylum Chordata; class Mammalia; order Artiodactyla; family Balaenopteridae; genus Balaenoptera; species Balaenoptera ricei. The sequence goes on along the minus strand of NC_082658.1, from coordinate 14,681,321 downwards.
ATTCTTGTCCCAGAGAATTCCCTGGCGGTCCAGTGGTTAGGACTCTGTGCTTTCACTGCTGAGGGCCTGGGTTTAATCCCTGGTGGGGGAACTAAGATCCCACAAGCCGTGTGGTGTGGCCAAAAAAAAAAAAAAATCTTGTTCCACTATCTAACCAGCTTATTGCCCTGGGCAAGTTACTGAACTGCTCTGAGCCTCTGTTTCCTCTCCTGTAAATTGAGGCTACCAGCATCTATCTCACTTAGAAGGCTGCTCACGGACGGGAAAGGATATATACATACAAATAGAGAAAGCAGCACATGGCAGAGCTGGAATTCAACACATGCTCTTTCCTACACTAGCCACCTTCTGCTTTGGGACAGAATCAAGGAACAAACAATTCCCTGTGACCTCAGCAATTCCCAAGTGGGACACTCAGGAGAGAATAAGGACCGGACAGGAGAAAGCAGACCCTGAGGGACACTCAGGCAAAGAAAATGAACTGGAAGCACCTGGAGGTCAGGGACAGTTGATGAACTTCCGAACTTCTCAATAAACTGACTGACAGCGGAAAGGGAAAAAAAGAGAGAACTGAACACTATCAAAAGACACTGGTCAACAGATATGAGGATGAAGAGATACCAAACCGGACACAGAAAACCAGTCTTGGAAGATTCAGTTTGATACCCAAAGTGATCTACAGCAGGAAGAATTTCCCCATTGTTCTGTTTTGTTCTTACTTAAGTAATATTCTGTGCATTTCTTCCCCTTCTTTCTTCAAGAGCTTCAGAAAATCCTCAGAAGAGCTTTGACTTGGAGGGAAGGTGAATCATATGGATGTAGAAACAAATTCTTGACCTGTTTTTTTCTCCATCATACCCATAATGCCTCAAAGTGTCTGGCACACAGCCAACTCTCAACAAAAATTAGTTGAGTGAATATTTTTTGACTACATGCTTTTTCACTTTGACCAAAACTGCAAAACATCCTATATATTTATTCTACCTAAAAGCCTAATAATCTTTCCTACTTCTTTTCCAGAAGCATTCTAAAACCATAATCTCTAATACACAAACGATACACTGGGCGAAAGCTATTTCTCCAGTCCTCTCACACGAAGACATTCTACCCTCTCTTCAAACCTCCAACAAGGTCCAGCCCCCTCAGCCCCACCAAACCCCTGCGCTTTCTCTTTCCCCTCCTCTGTCCAGCCCTCGGGTGCCTTGGCAGTTGTCTCAATTACCACCATCATCTGAACTGAATCAGTTTGTTAATCTCCTTCCTCTCAGGCACAGCACCTTTCCTGGAGATAAATGTGCAGGCAGTTCACCCACAGTCCTCCATACACCCCCTACCCATCCCCATCCCAGCCTTCCCTGACACTCCCAGAGAGGCCCAGTGGAAAAAAAAAACAAAACAACATATGGCAAAAATCCCGCCCTACCCCCATTACCTCAGGAGGCTGCTTGTTTTCCATAAGTTTAGACCAATCACCAACTTTTAGAAGAATCTGAAAGAATCCCGAAATGATTTAAGGGTTGGGTAAGAGCTGATAGAAATGGCACTTTTGCTCTTTCAATACCTCCTAGAAGGTAAGCTTCACTGTGTCACTGAGCTCTAAACCCACAAACCTAGACTCCTGGGAAGTCCCTGGCAGTCCAGTGGTTAGGACTCTGTGCATTCACTGCCCACGGCCCCGGTTCCAACCCTGGTCTGGGAACTAAGATCTCACAAGCTGTGCATCGAAAAAGAAAAACCCACAAAAACCTAGATTTTGCAAACACTCCCTATCCCAGAGTTCAAGGATCATTTGCCCCTCCGTTTTTCCTTGTTGGTTTCCATATAAAAGTCACTCATTGTTTCCCTTCCAGCTTACATCAGGCTCCTGAAAGGACTCCTTTAAATCCTTTGATGAAAACCATCAAAACATGCGAAAGGCTGGTTCTTTTCAATTCCTGTGCAGAGCAGCCCTGGTGTCAAGACCTAGAACTTCAAACATGAATATGGCACCACCCCTGTCTTCATGGAGCCCACGCTTTTCCTCCAACTCTGAAAAAGTATGCCCTCCCTGAGAAGCGTCTATTAAGACGTAGTGACAAAGTACTTCATAGCTTTGGAGGAAGAGCGAGGGTGGAAACAGACTTTGCCCTTACATTGGCTGCCCTGTAACCATAACAACCGATGGTTTAAGTAACCATCAACCCACCTAGGGGCTAAGTTTTCCAAAAACCATGTTCAAAAGGGGAAAACTCCCCTGCACCGACTCCCGCGTCAGCCGTGCATCCTGGGCAGCGTGCGAGGCGCAGCTGAAGCCGACGGTTCAGTCCATCCCCGGTCCCACCGTTTCATTCGTGTGCTCGCCGGCAGCACAGCCTCCGCCGTCACACCCGAGCTCTGGGGCAGGGCACCTGGCATTAGGCCTCAGCCCAATGTCACTTGTTAACCTTCCAAACCCCCGGCTTTCGGGACGCCGCCGCCTCAGGTCTAAGGGACGCAAACCACCCACTACCACCCACGATTTCCAGGAGCTAGAGAAAAACAACCCGAGGCGCAGAGAGCCTCTAAAAGATCCGCGTAAAAGTAACTGCGATTCTCGACTTCCAGGCATTTCGCAACGTGAGCGCTGGGGGCGGCAGGAACCTGGGGCCCCATTCACAAAATTACAAGCTGTTTTCCCTTAGTTTGCTTGTGGACGGTTCTCCCCGGACGGGGCCGAGCCCGGAGCCCGTGGACCGCAGGCTGCGGGGACCAGCCGGAGGGCACCTCCAGCGGGGTCAAGCCCAGACTGCCCCACACCGCCCCAAAGGAAAGAAGGGTGCGCCCGGGGGCGTCGCGGGTAGGCGTCCCTGTCAACTTAACCTAGACCATGGTGACAGCGGGGCGGGGCCCTGGGTGGGCCGGACCCCCGCGCCCCGCCGCGCCAACGGCCGCCGGCCCCCGACCGTACCCCGGACCCTGAGGAGCCGGAGCCTTCTCGGCGGGCGCTCCCTACACCGCCCCACCCGGCCCCGGGAGCGCTCACCCCGGATCCACTGGCTGCCTCATTGTACTGCGCCGGCGCCCGTGCTCCACGGCCGCCGCAGCTCCCGCTACAGCTCGGGATCCGGCCACCTTCCTGCCGCCAGCCCGCCCCCGGGCCACCGGCCGCCCCGCCCCGCCGGCGGACCCGCCCCGCACCCGCGGCCGCCGCCGCCAACCAGAGGGCGGCGGGGGCGGAGCAGGCCGCGCGCCAGGCCCGGCCAATCCAGCCCTCTTCAAGTGCGCCGAGGAGCGGCCGCGGAAATGGCCGGGCGATTGGTCAGGTCTGTTAAAGGGGCCGCCGCCCATGGGGCTGTGGAGAGGGGCGGCTGCGGGGTTACCAGGGAGAGCCTGGTGTGGGAGAGGTAAGAGCTTCTCTTCTCTCCCAGCCTGGCAGCAGCGCTCTCCCCAGCACTTTGCATTTATTAATTTCCTCTTCCTGCAGCCTAGCAACAAGTGGAGACAGAACCTGCCTCTGTCAGAAGGAGAAACTGAGTCTCCTAGAACCAAGGGTCTCCCCGCTCGACAAATTAACTCAGATTTGGGTTTAGCGGGCAGTCAGGCAAATCTGTTCCCGTCCAGTCCCAGAAATTGGCTTACAAAGACACATTCTCATCCTCACCCTGGAGGATCTTTTTAAACATTTTTAATAGACATTCCGTGTGTCTGGTATGGGACTGGGGAAAGTATGCATTTTTCAACGCCCCTCCCCTGAGGCGATTCTGCTGTAGGTGGTACAAGAGCCACACTCAGGCACGTATTTCAAGTCGATCATTGTAATGAAATCCAAATTCAACTGCCAAAAATAAAGAGAAACTTTTTTTTTTTTAATTCTCAAAATCAGTAATACGGTTGGGAGACTTGCTAGTTGGGCTGGACGTCGCCTACTGAGAAACTCAGAACATTTCCCTGAGTGGGTCATGCTGAGATCTGAGTTTGAAGGGCCCTGGGCTAGGATGAAGCAACAAGCCAGTCTTGTTTTCTGACTGGTGAGACAATGCTTAAATACTTCAATGGCAAACACACCCTTCCTCGTTGCCATCACCAGGCCCAGTCATAACCCCAGGAGGGTGCCTTGCCCTTCTGGAGCTTGGTTCCAAAGACATCAAGCCCTGCCCACCCTCCCAGACACATTCCTGTCCCCATCCCTGTGTCCCAGACACACATCTGACCCAGAAGTCACTGCCTCGGCTTGAAAGTCAGCCCCTTCCACCTAGACCCCTCCTATGAGGAACAAACTGACTCCAAAGAACAACCGTTTTTGTCGTTGTTGTTGTTTTGCTGTGATATCTGATAGGTGCTGTGTTTGCCAGGAGCAGCTCGACACACACATTCATCAGCCTCGTCAGGATTAAGCCTCTGGGTTGCAGATATCACTGCCTGGGATCACCATTTGCTTCACTTGGCCTTCCCAAAGGAAAAAGAATTCTTGTCTTAAATGGAGAGGGTTCCTTCCGGTCGTGGATATCTGGAAATGTGCAACAAAGGCAGTTAGCACTAGAGAAACAGCCCAAAGCTTGTCTCAGCCACCTCTTTTATTTTTTTTTTATTTTTATTTTCATTTATTTTTATTTTTTTTATTTTTTTAAATCAGTCATCAATTTTATACACATCACTTTATACATGTCAATCCCAATCGCCCAATTCAGCACACCACCATCCCCACCCCACCGCAGTTTTCCCCCCTTGGTGTCCATACGTTTGTTCTCTACATCTGTGTCTCAACTTCTGCTCTGCAACCCGGTTCATCTGTACCATTTTTCTAGGTTCCACATATATTCAGCCACCTCTTAAAACCTCCACCTGGGCTGGGGGTGGGATGGGGAGTGAAGGGGGGTGCCTGGAGCTGCACCACCGCAAGGGTCCCCGGAAGCTGGCAGTGTGCATCTCAGAGTGCCCCCCAACCCTCCTTGCCCAGGCCAAGCCCTACATAAATATTAGATTAATTAATACAGTGTCAATCTTACCTGGAGGCCAATAAGATCTAGCACGAACTCTTAGAAGACTTTCTTTCTGAAAAGTGAGGAATTTGGATGCTTTGAAAAATAAATATACAATAACATAATAATATTAACACGTCCTACCTTTAAGAGGTTACTCTGGGCGAGACACTTTGTCAAGATCTTTGCACGTATTAATTCATTGAAACCTTACAAGAACCCTGTGTGGTAGGTATGGTTGTTATTTTCTCCATTTTACGGATGCAGAAGCTGCAGCTCACGGAGGATTGGTAATGTGTCCAAGATCACAAGACTAGCTCAAGAGAGAGCCAGCATTCATGACCTCCTAACTGCCTGCTCCAGTGCCTGCCAAAATGCCCTTCCTTGCTGCCAGAAACAGGATGGCTAACTTCAAAAGGCAAAAGAAGCAAATACCACTGATCTTCACCAAAAGACAGTGCAATATAGCAGCACTGCCTTGGAGTTTAAGTTCCATTGCTCTAACCTACCACCTGCTTGATCTTGAACAAGACATATCATTAAATCCCTTTGAGCCTCTGAGTGCTTGTCTATAAAATGGGATAATAACAAATTCTGCCTCCTTGGGCTGGCATGAAAACCAAATCAAATAAAGAATATCCATAAATACATATGTACTTTGAACTTACAAATGACAAGAGTGATTTTAGAGCTTGGCATCTGTGACTCAGTATAGTGACCAATGACAAAGGCCTGGGATTGTGATGCTAAATTTAGATATCAGACAAGATTCCTTACTTTGTCCCCCAAATAGCTGATCTCTAGGTACAATATGTACAAAGTGAACTAAATCTTTTCTACCTACAGAAGAGATAGAAGTCATAGAAATTCAAACCCGAGTTATTACTCTGGCATCTGCCTCCCTCCCCGCCAACCATCACCCAAGTCTTTCTATCAACCCAGGCTCCAGCTTAAGCCTACAGGTTCCAGTATACTTGAATTATTCCCAATTATGGCGTTTCAAGATAATTCTTATTTTCTCATGAAACTTAAACTGAAAAAAAAAAAAAAAAGGCTGTACGATTTTTTACTTCAATTTTTTCTTTTTTTTGGCCGCACCACCCAGCATGTGGGATCTTAGTTCCCCAACCAGGGATCAAACTTGCCCCCACTGCGCTGGGAACATGGAGTCTTTACCACTGGACCACCAGGGAAGTCCCTACTTCAATTTTTTGACATTGCATTTCACTCTTGGCAGGAGAAATGGTTATGAAGTACACAAAAACAAAAAGTTGATCCACTTATACATCTGAAAAAAAGGGTTAGGTGTCCATTGCGCCACAAGCTGCACCTTTTTTTTTTTTTTTTTTCAAGCTGCACCTTTAATGAGCAATCACTGAGAGCTCAGTAAGTACCAGGTGTTGTGCTGAGTACTGGGGATGAAAATGAAGACAGTGTTTGTAAAAAAAAAAAAAATTGCATAAAGATGGCCTTTTAGCATTAGATCTAGCAGAGAAAGACTGACAAATTGATAGACCATTATAGGCTTCCACAAAGTTAAGCACCGGAGCTATGGCACACAGAATAGGCATTTATAATTGCTGGGGAACCCCATGGTGTTTTAGGGGTGACAAGATGAAGGCTATTAAGAAGAGAAACCAGGGCTTCCCTTGTGGCGCAGTGGTTAAGAATCTGCCTGCCAATGCAGGGGACACAGGTTCGAGCCCTGGTCCCGGAAGATCCCACATGCTGTGGAGCAACTAAGCCCGTGTGCCACAACTACTGAGCCTGTGCTCTAGAGCTCGTGTGCCACAACTACTGGGCCCGTGAGCCACAACTACTGAGCCCGTGTGCTACAACGACTGAAACCACGTGCCTGGAGCCTGTGCTTTGCAACAAGAGAAGCCACCGCAATGAGAAGCCCACGCACTGCAACGAAGACCCAACACAGCCAATAAGTAAATAAATAAATAAAATAAAATATATCTATTTAAAAAAAACAGAAAAGAGGAGAAACCAGAGAGGTGATTTTAAAAAAAACAAAAACAAACAAACAAAAAATAACAAGTATGTTGTCACCAAAGGAGAAGAGATTGGAGAAGGAGGGAGCAAGATATGCCTCAGAAAGGTCAAGTTGGAAGAGATCTGAACAGTGCACCTTGGGATTCGGAAATTAGAAGGTTACTGAGGCCATTGACAAAAGCAGTGTAGGTGGGGCTGGAAATGCAGAGTCTCCCTAGAGCTGGGCTGAGGAGAAGAGCTAAGAAACCAGAATGAAGAGGCCGAGCAGGAGAGGACAGGTTCGCCAGGAAGCACACGGGGACAGGGGAGCTGCCCCTGCGGAGGAAGAGGGTTTGCTCTTCCACTTAAGCTGGTTGCAGACAAGAATGGGTGTGGGTGCAGATCCATTCATAGATGGAGGGCAGGAAGTTAAGGAAATTCCTGCTTGCTGGCTTCTATTATTTTAGCTCTAAAGTGAGAGGCGAAGTCATCTCTTGAGAGTGGGTGGGAGGTAGTAACAGGGGCTTTGAGGGAAACAGTGAAGAACTGGAAAAGCCACCGAGAGGAATGAAGGAGGGAGCTGCCAGATGGAGAGGGAGAATTCTGGGCAGCCCTGAGGGCCCCTGCATTTGAGGCATTCCCAGGATCGGAGTTGGATAGATGGTTATGTGGGGCTCGGCAGCCAGGCCCAGGTGTGGAGAATCCAGAGTCAAGAATTTACAGGGTCAGGAACAGGAGAAATACAAAACAGTGCAGGTTACTGACAACGGGGCGGGGGGCGGGGCGGGTCGAAGTGATGGATCATGTGTTCTAAGTTGGATAGAGATAGAAGGAAACCCAAGGGGGTGGGGAGCTGCATCAGAGGAAATCTGTGGGGCAGGAGAGATGGGAAGAACCAGACTTTGTGTCGATTTGGAGTGGGATGGGTTAGGCGAGGTTTTCACAGACGAGCTATTCTGAGTGATGACAAGGTCAGGTGCGGCCAGACAGTTGGAGTTTCTAAAGACACTCAACTCCTGGATTTTCCCTCCTCTGGTTCCTTATGGAGAATGATCTGAGGCTGTGTGGCCTCCAGTGCTTTCTGTTCACTCTGCACCACCACTGGGCTGACTCTCTGAGATGATGGGGCTGGGAAGAATATCCTTCTCTCTTGTTTGGTTTTCCTTCTAAAATAAAAACCTGGGAATTCCCTGGCGGTCCAGTGGTTAGGACTCCGTGCTTTCACTGCCGGGGCCTGGGTTTAATCCCTGGTCAAGGAACTAAGATCCCACAAGCCGCACAGCATGGCCAAAAAAAAAAAAAAAAAAAAACCTGTTAATGAACAGAGGGACTCCCACCATCGTCATGGAGACATGAGCATTTGCGGGAAGGGATACTGGAGGGAAGTCTTCCGGGGCTTTAGAAATGCCTCACCCAGTGGGTTGATACACCTGTGAATGATTCCCGGCCATCAAGGAGCAACAAACAGCCAGCTGATGTCGATTATTTACTTTGCTAATTAGCATGTGAGACCCGAGGTTATTCAATATAAATGTCTCAAAGCTCTGTCATTCCGAGGGAGGGCCACTGGCGGAATGGTGGCTTCTAACCGATTTGGAGCAGAGCCAGAGTGAAGTTCTAGGAAGAAAGACTGACATTTCCCTCCCTTTCCCTGCTGACTCTCTGCCTTGCCTCTCAGGGCCCTCCCAGTGCTCCACGCAGAGAATGAATCCATTGTACAGCGGTCACTCCCTCACTTTCCCTCTAACCTTGACATCACCCGCCATCTTTGCTGCCTTCCAACCCCCGGGCCCTCTACTCCACTTCGGCACAGGAGATTCAATCTCTGGCTTGCCCAGAATCACCCTGGAGCACAATTTTAACTCCAGGGATAGAGGGTCAGCAGTGCAGCCAACAGGTTCTGGCCCCAGCCCTGCACCATCTCTCCTGTCCCCTTAAGTAGCAGAAGTGGGAGGGCTCAGCTGGCCATTTTTTTTTTTTTTTTGCCCACTCCGCTTGTGGAATCTCAGCTCCCCAACCAGGGATTGAACCCAGGCCACAGCAGCGAAAGCCTGGAATCCTAACCAGTAGACCACCAGGGAACTCCCTCAGCTGGCCTTTTAATGACGTATACATCCACCTAAACATATGGGAAGGTTATTTGTTTGTTTTAATCTTGAAAACATGATTTACATACCCTGATATAGAGTAGCTAGACGTCAGTGGGAAATGTCCACTCCCAGTCTGGTGGTTAAACAGAATTAGAAATGGAAAGCGTGAAATTGCTCGCCTTTGCCATGTCCACGTGGTTACTGTACTCAGCACCTACGCGATTCAGAAGACAAAGATGGTCTATATTTGGGTGAGAGCTTAGGCAAAGAAAATGTTTGAATCTGTTTTGGCCAGGGTTCCCCCAAACGCAGAACTTGAGACAAAGCTCACATGTGAATACATTGCTGGGGAATGTGAGCGCAGGGAGCATACCTGAGGCTCAGGAACCAAAGCAAGGATAGAGGCAGAGGCGTTTGATAATGTGTTATTGGGGTGGCCACGTTCCAGGCTGCTCGATTTGGAGAGACTGAGAAGCCCTAAGAAAAACATCTCAGGACCCACCTTCTAGGATGGGGGAGAGAGGGGGAGACATTTACCCAATGGTTTCTGCCCCCATTGGTGAAAAGCTCTGCACAGGGGCCTGCACCCTGCTTCCAGGATGCACTGGCCTGGCACTGAGTGGGCATCAACCGAGATGCCCTGGGTGGGGTCTGAGGTACCGGCTGTGAGCCAGAGGCAAGACACTGTCAGACTGTACCTGCTGGAAGCTGGTAGGAGCAGTCACAGAACTGACCACTCCGGCAGTGGCTGAAGATCTCCAGTGGGACACAGAGGTTTCTGATACAAAGTCCATTTTCAAAAAGAGGAATGTTGCACTGTCCAAAAAAACCTGCCATCTTAAGTTAGGCTTTAGGGATATAAGATTTCAAATGTCTTTTAATGTTGTTATAATGTTCTCTTTAGGGAAGCAGCATTAGTCTAGTGACTTTGGGGTCATTTGGACATGGGTTCAGGTTTTGCCTGTGTCATTTCTGAGCCATGTGACTTTGGATAAGATACTGAACTTCCTTGAACTCCTGTTTCCTCATCTGTAAATTGGAGATATCTACATCATATGCTGTTGTAAAGATTAAGTGTATGCATAAATGTTTAGTGTAGCATCTTTACATAATAGGTGCCCAATTAATGGAAGCTGTTGTTTTTGTTTTTGTTTTAAAGATAGTAATCATCTTTTCTTTCTTTTTTTTTTAAAATTAATTAATTTATTTATTTATTCTTGGCTGCGCTGGGTCCCCGTTTCTGCGCGAGGGCCTTCTCCAGTTGCGGCGAGCAGGGGCCATTCCTCATCGCGGTGTGCGGGCCTCTCACTATCGCGGCCTCTCTTGTTGCGGAGCACAGGCTCCAGACGCGCAGGCTCAGTAGTTGTGGCTCACGGGCCCAGCCGCTCCGTGGCATGTGGGATCCTCCCAGACCAGGGCTCGAACCCGTGTCCCCTGCATTGGCAGGCGGACTCTCAACCACTGCACCACCAGGGAAGCCCTAAGCTGTTGTTTTTTTATTCTAGGGAAAATTCCTGGCCATGGAGTGTAATGCATACAGGAAGACAATCGGGTGATATGCTTAAGCCTCAAAAATAGAAGTGAAAGAAGCTATCACATGGTTGCAGGCAACCAAAAATGTCTAATACTTTAAAACAACTGAACAGCTTTTATCTACAGTGACTACATATCTTGGAGTTTCCAGGAAAGCATCAATTTCAAATGTTCTCTCATGTTGTCCCAGTACAAAAACTCCTATTTGAGAGGCAGTCACCTTGAGCTTGGACCAGAAAACAGCATTATAGGTATATCCCATCAGGAAGGGGGAACATCAGCCCTCTAGTTTCCTTTGCTCCCCACTCTCCTGGAATGCAAGCAACACAGCTTTTTTTTTCCAAGAAGGTTCTTCTTCCCACACCTCAGCTGAGGGGCCACAGCTCTGTTTGCACAGGTGAGCTAATTAACAGCCACTGCCTTTCAGAAGAACCGGAAGCACAATGACTGCCACACAGCAGAGGAGGAACCAAAATCCACAGGTGGAGGGCTCCTTCCCCACCCGCCAACCCCCCAGCACCCCTCTCTCCCACTGTGCCTGTGTGATCCACCACAGCAGGAAATGGTTTGGGTTTTTCCATTATGAAAGTGATAGAAGCTCGGTGTAGGGTATGAAAAAAACACAGAAACCTAGGAGAAGGAAGAAAAAAAACACCACATATTTTCTTATCACCTATTAACAATTGTCAACACTTTGTTTGTATTTCCTCCTGTTCTTTTTTAAAGCATAGTTTGTTTTACATAGCTGTTATTTTACACTAGATACAATTTTGTATCCTTTATTTAAAAGTTAACATGGTAACATAACGAGTAGCAGTACAGGATAAGGGAAAGAAGGCTTTGGCTTGGGGTCAGAAGAGTCTGAGTATTAATCTCAGCTCTGCCACTTATTCACTATATGACTTTGGGCGTATGATTGGTCTTTTCTGAGCCCCAGGTTTGTCATCTGTATAAGGAAGATGACAGACACATCCAGTCTCTGCCACTAGTTTTCTGTGTGGTCCTAGACTATAGGACCTAAACCATGGTCTAGATTGTAAGTTCTATGAGCACAAAGCCCTTCTGACTAAACCCCTAGAGCCTGGATTTGGTGGACTAAAGATGGCCACAAACTCTTCTTGGTCATTCCCGCCATCCAGAGGTAGAGTTTATTCCTCCACTTCTTGGAATCTTGGGCTGGCCTCGTATGGTAGCCAGCCTCCAAGATGGTCCCAGTGATCCTCACTTCCTGGTCGTTCATGCCCTTTCATAGTCTCCTCCCACTGTGAACCAGGGCTTGTCTGTGTGATAAAAAGAGTGTGGCAGAAGTGATGAAGTCTGACATCTGAGGATACTCAGATCCTCATCAGTATAATAAGGATACTCAAGCAGCCTGTGGAGAGGCCTGTGTACAGAAGAAGTGAGTCCTCCTGCCAACAGCAAGCCCCAGTTTGCCAACCATATGACTGAGCTACCTTGGAGCTGAGCCCTCCGGTCCCAATCAAGCCTTCAGATGAGTACAGCTCTGGATGACATTTTGACTGCAATCTCATGTGATGACCCAAGCCAGAACCTCCCAGCAAAGCTTCTGCATGATTCCTGACTAATCCAGAAGCTGTGAGAGAGGAATATTTATCATCATTTTAAACCACTAAGTTTTGGGATTATTTGTTAGGCAGCATAGATAACTAATACACTCTAGGACTGACTTTGACCCACAGAATGCAGCAGAAATGGGATTCCGAGACTTCTGAGCTCAGGCCTTAAGAAGACTGAGAGGACTGACAGCTTCCACTTCCTGGCTCTTGGAAATCAGTCACCTGCTTTGAGAAGACCAAGCCACTTGGAGAAGCCAGAAAGAAGAGAACGGAAAAAAAGAAGAAGAAGAAGAAGGAGGTGGGGGGAGGGGGAGGGGGAGGAGAAGGAGAAGAAAAGAACTGAGGGACGCCGGATGAAAGGCCCAGCTACTCTCCAAGCACCAACTGCTATCACTGTGAATAAGCCTCTCAGAGGGTCCAGCTGAGTCTCACCCCAGATGACCACAGCCTCAGCCATCATCATACGGGGCAAAGAACCACACAGCTGAGCCCAGTCAACCCACAGAAATGGGAGAATAAAATGGCTGTTGTTCTAAGCCTCTGAGTTTTGGGGTGATGTCCTGTGCGGCAATATGTAACCAAAACACTGGCCCAGCCCCTGGCACGTAACTGGCTCTTGAGAAATGTCTGGGGAAGAAACGGACAACCCTTGTTGGGCTTCCATTGCCTCTTCTATAAAATCACAGAGGTCAGGCCGTTCCACACCTTACCCATTGCGAGTCGCTACCTCTCTATTGTGTTGTGCCTGCTCACCTGGCTGCCTGCCCCACGGCCTCACTTTACTCTCGTGGGAAGACTCCAGTGTCTGTGGCATCGCCGGCCCTCACCCCCACGCTGGCTCCTCCTTCTTTCTTTCTGTGGCACACATACCCCGGGCCCTCACGATGCTCTCCTGGTGATTTCAATCATGGGGCTGTATAACTTGCCAGGAAGAGATTAGCACAGGCCCTTCACCTTACAGGCAGCACCGGCTCAATTCAGCCAGAGGAAACTGGAAACTCTCCTATCAGATCCCTGGGGCACACTGGCAAAGAAGGGAGCAAACACACGGACATCACTTTCCATTGACCCTTCCTCAAGGCCAAGTCCTACCGTTGTCTTTGGGCTAGAAAATGATTGACCTCTTTCACGGTATCCAGGGCCCCACTAAGCCTCCTCAAATAGACACCAAGTCTCTGCTTCTGAGAACTAGCGCTCAACTTCTGGTTTACTAGGTTCCCTGGTTTGCCATAGAGGCTCCGTGATTTTATTAGCAGTGCCTACAGCTATTTGGGGTGGTAGATCTCTGTCACTGCCATAAAAAAAATAAAAAATTAAAAGGGCTGGAGAAATCAAGAAGTTAGCCTGAGGTCCAAAACAAACCCTGCTTACTGGTGGAATTGGCATTGCCTCCTTCCCATTTTCCAATCACCTATCCCACCCTCCTACTCCTACCTTGACTCTCATGGCCCTCTGAGCAATCACAGTGTGACCCATTTAAATGATTATTCAGAAGAGCAATTGCCCCTTCCTGACTATAAGTCATCCCTCAATCATCGGCATCATCGTTATAATTAGTAAGGCCTCTCTCATTAAGCTGTGAAGGCATCTGTCCCGGGCTTTAGAAAGTCACCCAGTTTCTGGAGACTGAGAGGGACCATAATGTTATTCATCCATCCAGATGGAAAATACTGATTGAACATCTACTGTCTCCTGGTGCTTGGCAAGGTGCTAGAGACACAGCGGTGAACAAAACCCAGGAGCTTGCTGTCCAGTGCCGAAAGCGTTCCTCTGCTTTGTGCAAGTTATGGTGAATGTCACATCCCCAGGCCCAGCTCATGCTATATAGGTTTCATACATTTCAGAGAAGAGGAGAAAACACAGGGCTCCCGCTATTCTCCAGCCTTACCCAACTGCCTGCTTGGTCTCTCGTGGATGCCTGAAAATCATCCCATGTTAAAAGTCCTCAAAAGGAGCTCTTGTTCTCTGCCCACCCCCATCATAGTCAATGGCACCATGGCCCACCCACTCACTTGCTGGAGTCAAGAACATCCAGAACAATGAGTTGGGACAGGGGGAGGGATAAACTGGGAGATTGGGATTAACATATACACACTACTACATATAAAATAGATAGCTAATAAGGACCTACTGTATAGTACAGGGAAATCAATAATCTGTACTGACCTATATAGAAAAAGAATCTAAAAAAGAGTGGAGGGGGCTTCCCTGGTGGCGCAGTGGTTAAGAATCGCCTGCCAATGCAGGGGACATGGGTTCGAGCCCTGGTCGGGGAAGATCCCACATGCCGTGGAGCAACTAAGCCTGTGCGCCACAACTACTGAGCCTGCGCTCTAGAGCCCGTGCTCCGCAACAAGAGAAGCCACCGCAATGAGAAGCCCACGCACCACAACGAAGAGTAGTCCCCGCTCGCCGCAACTAGAGAAAGCCCGCTCGCAGTAACGAAGACCCACCACAGCCAAAAATAAAATAGATAAATTAATTATTAAAAAAGAGTGGATATATGTATATGTATAACTGATTCACTTTGTGAATAACACTGTGTTAGTTTCTGCATGTTATAAGTCAACTATACTCCAATAAAAATAATAATAAAAGAAAAAGAACAATGAGTTATCTGGGATTTCATCCTTTCCAGCTCACATCCAATCCATCAACATACAAACATGCTCTAGCATCTCTTTTCTGAAAAACCCCCTCCCTCTTGCCCAGACTCCCTGCTGCTGTCCTATTCTCTGCTATCCTTTACAGCACAACTTCTCAAGAGTTCTCCTCTTCCTCTCCCACCATCCTCTTTAAGCTGCTCCCCCAGCATCTTCCACCTCCACTGCTCCCCTGAAACTGCTCTTGTCAAATCATTGATGACCTCCACTCTGCCAAGCCCAGGAGTCATTCCTCTGACCTACTTGACCCTTACTTAACCCTTTTCAAAGCATCCATTGACCACCTCCCTACTCATCCAATCCTCGTTCCCGTAGTCTGGTCTCTCATATTCCCTCCAAGCCGTGGTGGGATGGAGACAGCAAGCTTTGACAACCAGGTCACATGTTTCTTTTTTTTTAATTAATTAATTAATTTATTTATTTATTTTTGGCTGCATTGGGTCTTTATTGTTGGGTCTTCGTTGCTGCGTCCGGGCTTTCTCTAGTTGCGGTGTGCGGGGGCTACTCTTCATTGTGGTGCGTGGGCTTCTCGTTGCGGTGGCTTCTCTTGTTGCAGAGCTTGAGCTCTAGGCGCGTGGGCTTCAGTAGTTGTGGCACGCGGGCTCAGTAGTTGTGTCGTGGGCTTAGCTGCTCCATGGCATGTGGGATCTTCCCAGACCAGGGCTCGAACCCATGTCCCCTGCATTTGCAGGCAGATTCTCAACCACTGCGCCACCAGGGAAGTCCCAGTTCACATGTTTCTGATGGCCTGTTTCTTGTCCAACAGATCAGACTTCAGGCAGGACCTTGATGTGTCCGTGGGTGCCGGGAAATGTCATAGTGGGGAGCTGGCCAGGGCAGGCCGTGGGATGTCACCAATGTCTCCACAAGTCTGTTCTCTTCGTCTTTTACATGGAGCTGGAAATGGAAAACCTAACATGTTTTTTTTCTTTTTTAATTAATTTATTTATTTTTGGTTGTGTTGGGTCTTCATTGCTGTGCACAGGCTTTCTCTAGTTGCGGCGAGCGGGGGTTACTCTTCATTGCGGTGCACGGGCTTCTCATTGTGGTGGCTTCTCTTGTTGCAGAGCTTGAGCTCTAGGCACGTGGGCTTCAGTAGTTGCGGCACGCGGGCTCAGTAGTTGTGGCGCATGGGCTTAGTTGCTCCGTGGCATGTGGGATCTTCCTGGACCAGGGCTTGAACCCAGGTCCCCTGCACTGGCAGGCAGATTCTTAACCACTGTGCCACGAGGGATATCCCAAACTTAATGTTGATATGGGAGAGTGATAGGATTGCTGTGTTCCCCCCCTCCCAACCCCCGTCTCAATTTCCATTACTGCTGTTACAATGTTGTTTGGGCAACAGAGGAAAGTTGAGTAACCCAAAATAAAATGCCTGATGAGAAGATTTGGCCCTCACGTGTGGATGGAGAGTTCCGGGGGGTGGTGCCAACTGTGGGCAGCAATCTGTGGATGTGACAGCCGGGGGTCTGGCTGGTATCACTCAAGGCTCCCCTGCAGCTGTGATGGTATCTCAGTGACCTTTTCAAGAGCTTGGCTATAGCATTCATGTATCTGCTATGATTCTGGTTAATGTTTATGCTGACAGAGCGCCCAGGGAACAACATGGAACCTCCTTGCCTTTTCTCCCTTTCTGGAGAACAATCCATCTTGAATCCCAACCTTTTTCATCAACATCCACCTCCTTCTTCTCAAACCTCTTCACTTTTACCAGATTCTTCCTTTTCTTTCTTTCTTTTTTTTTTTTAAATTTGGCTGCACCACACAGGCTTGCAAGATCTTAGTTCTCTGACCAGGGATCGAACCCTCACCCTCGGCAGTGAAAGCTCGAAGTCCTAACCACTGGACTGCCAGTCTGGAATTCCCCAGACTCTTCCTTCTCTAAAGATGAAATCGAGTCCTGTCACCTTGGAAACCCATTTCCTTTGGCCTTGGGTTGTAAATCAGAGTGGCCTAGATCCCTCTGGTCCTGAGTATCTCCTTTGCAACACTTATCCAAAGGGGGATTCAAGTAATTATTAGCACCTCTGCCCCTGGACGGTGAGCTCCAGGAGGGCTGGGTTGGGATCTTGTCTCTCCCTCCTTCTGCAAGACCAGGCCCATCATAGGCCCTCGGTAAACGCTCGTTGCTGAAGGAGTGACGTCCAGTAAGAGACAGTGAAGGGTCCTCCCTGGACCTGTTGGACCCGGGGAAACACCTCTCAGCTCTTCTCTGCACTTGGCTCTTACAGACACGTGCTCTGTTCAGCAGAATTCAGAAAGAATTCTGCCTCCAGCCTTGTCTACCAGAAGGAAAGAAGGAAGAAAGTTCCTGCCTGCCAAGTTGGGATATTTTTAGACTAGAAGCCACCGGGATGAGCTGGAGTTCCTGTCTCGCTCCATGGTGGTGTGGCGACCTCATTTCCTTCTCTGTCTCAGAAGTTTCTAAGTGACAAGTCCCATCGCAAGAACAGAGCAGCACCAGGAAAAAAAAAAAAAAAAAAAAGGCAGAAACCCTCTAGTCTGGATCCTCTAGTCTGGATGGAGTTTCCAAAGCCTGGAGAAAAGTACAAAAATCCTTCCTATATATAGTGGCGGGCAGGGTGGTGGCTTCAACGACTACATCTAACATCCACTGAACTTAATGAAACCCTGCAGTCATGCTATTTGTTTAACGGTGTGCACTCTCTCTGCCTTAAAAGATTTTATTTCCTAAATCACGTGCAGTATATAAGGATAGCCAGAAGTTCCTGTTTCTATGGCCAAGTCAGTGGGGAAAAAAGGGGAGAGGGTGTGCTAAATTTTGCTTTTTCTTAAAGACTTAAAAAAAAAGAATATCCAGGGTTTTTAATAAAATTTATATTTCTAATTACTCATATAGTAAAAGCCGAAGACATCTGACATTTACTAAACACCTACTTCATTCTTTTTTTTCTTGCCTTTTTTTTCTTTTGTCTGTGCCTTGCAGCTTGTGGGATCTTAGTTTCCCAAGCAGGGATTGAACCTGGGCCCTCAGCAGTGGAGTGCAGAGTCCTAACCACTGGACTACCAGGGAATTCCCATCTTGCTTTATTTAAAATCTAGATATAGGGGCTTCCCTGGTGGTACAGTGGTTGAGAATCTGCCTGCCAATGCAGGGGACACGGGTTCGAGCCCTGGTCTGGGAGGATCCCACATGCCGCGGAGCGACTGGGCTCGTGAGCCACAACTACTGAGCCTGCGCGTCTGGAGCCTGTGCTCCGCAACAAGAGAGGCCGCGATAGTGAGAGGCCCGCGCACCACGATGAAGAGTGGTCCCCACTCGCCACAACTGGAGAAAGCCCTCGCACAGAAACGAAGACCCAACACAGCCAAAAATAAATAATAAATAAATAAATTAATTTAAAAAAAATTTTTTAAATAAATAAATAAATAAAATAAAACCTAGATATAATTGACATATAACATATTAGTTTCAGGTGTACAACATAACGATTCTGTATTTGTATATATCGCAAAACGATCACCACAATAAGTCTAGTTAACATCCATCACCACACATTATTAGAAAATTTTTTCTTCTTGTGATGAGAACTTTTAAGATCTATTCTCTCAGTAACTTTCAAATGTACAATACAGTATCATGAACTACAGTCACCGTGTTGTACATTACATCCCTGGGACTTAGGTATTTTACAACTGGAAGTTTGTGCCTTCTGACCCCTTCACCCATTTCACCCACCCCTACCTTTACCTCTGGCAACCACCAATCTGTTCTCTGTATCTCTGAGTTTGGCTTTTGTTTTTTGATTTTTTTGATTCCATATATTAAGGACTCTTGAAGACTGAAAAACCAAGACCTATGGCTGGGGCACCATGCTGTTCCCAGTCTTTCCTCAACCTCCTCGTTTGAGTTTACCTGCATGGGGACCAGCTGCCCAAAGCGAGTGCCGTGTGACAAGCCCAAACCTGGCTGCTGGGAGCATTGGCCGGGTGAGTCCTGTCTGTCCTGGAGAAAGAACACAGGAGGGTGGATAGAAGGTGCCACCCCACAGGAGGGAGAGCAGGGAGGGCAGGAGGGCGGAGCATCCATCAGTCTGAAGGAGGACTGGTGTTCCTTGGCACACCGTCTGGGAACCACTGGCCTTCCAGCTCAGGTCCCACAAGCTCCTGGGCTGGGCCCGCCTGCCTCTCCAGTTTCTCCTCTTCGCCTTGTGTCAACTTTCTGCTCCAGCCACACCTCGATGCTCACATTTCCTCAAACGAGCAAAGGTGTTCATGCCTCTGTGCCTTTGCACAAGCTGTCCCCTCCCTGAGCCTGCAATGCTGTTTCCCTCCTTCCCTCCCTCCATGTGCCTCAAGGACTGGCCGAAATGTCTCCTGTTCTGGAAGTGGTTTCCTAAGGCTTCTAACCAGAGCTAATTACTCCCTGGGTTGCACCAGCCCTAGCACTTACCTCTACTACAACACGTCTCTCCAGGTAATATTTGTCTTCCCATGGCTCTCTCCTGCGGAGGGCTGTGACCTTCTCGAAGGGCAGACTGCACTTGCTTTATTTCAGAATTAACACCATGCACAAGGCCTGGTACACAATAGGTGTTTGTCAGTTGAACTTCCTTAGCTGTCCTCTAGTCTGTTTTCTTAATATATTTTTCTGATTATAAAAGTAATTCACGCCCACTGTGAGATTTGAAAAAAGACACATGTATATATGATATATATTTAAAGAAGAAATACCCATAATCCTAGAGGGATCAGGGTGAATGAGTCTCAAATTTGCATTAGCATAAGAATGTCCTGTGTGAGCTAGTTAAAAACAGAGGCACTCAAACCACAGCTGGGCCACCCAGCTTCTGCCCCAGTGTGTGTGTGCACATGCGTGTGTGCATGCACACGCGTTTAATAAACTTCCAGTTGATTCTAAAACGCATCTCTCGGACATTCCCTGGTGGTTCAGTGGTTAGGACTACATGCTTTCACTGCCGAGAACCTGGGTTCAATCCCTGGTCGGGGAACTATGATCCCTCAAGCCGTGCGGCGTGGCCAAACAAAAAAATTAATTAATTAAAAAAAATAAAACGCATCCCTCATTAAGGGTCCCTGCT
Source organism: Balaenoptera ricei (assembly GCF_028023285.1). NCBI lineage: Eukaryota > Metazoa > Chordata > Mammalia > Artiodactyla > Balaenopteridae > Balaenoptera > Balaenoptera ricei. The sequence goes on along the minus strand of NC_082658.1, from coordinate 14,661,478 downwards.
TAGGTGAAGTCCAATATTTTGTACTATGAACAAGGCTGCGATGAACATCTTTGTATGTAAATCTTTGTCTATGGGTCTACTGATTGCCTTAGGAGAAATTCCTAGAAACAGAATGATTGAGCCAAAGGGAAGGAAGGTGTTTCAGGCTCTCAGAGGAGTTATTCTTCAGAAAGATTTTGCTGCTCCCTTCTCCCACCAGCAGCTTGTGAGGGTGTTGTCTCACCACGCCTCCATTATTATGGCCACTTTGGACAAGAAAGAATACAAGAATAGTTGCTATTAAATGTGAAAGAAAAATCGCCTAGCTTGGTGTTTTTTTAAGAGGGACATTTAACGAGCTTTTGAAGTATAATTACTGTTTAATCAAGCCTGGGAATGCACAGTCATTATTTTCTTTTTGTGCACACTTGGTAATTTTGCCAACGAATGCTGTGAACACCCATCACTTCATCTGTTTTCATGGGCTTATGCGGCTTGTTTTCCTAGAAGAGGTTCGATCTCTCGTTCTGTGCGTGTCTCTACCTCTGTCTCTTTCTTTTGCTGAGGCATGTAGACTTTGAGTTTAGTTTTTTCCTCCCCAGAGTCTCAGCTAATGAGCAGGTCCCCTCACCTGAGATGCTCATACCCACCGTGCGGGTAGCCGTGCCCGTGGCTAGCTGCCCACCACCTAGAATGGCGCTCGCATTTTCTCCCTATCTGCCTCCATCCAACTCTGACAAGTGAGGGCCGAGTTTCTCAGTGTCTGGACCCACCTGCACCAGAGGAAGAAGCCTGCTGGGCCAGCTCCTTCCTGCCTGAGAATGGAAAAGGCCACAGCTCCTTTGGCTATGCTCAAGGAGGGTCTCTGCCATCTACAGTGTAGTAGGCAACGAGAAGCTTCCAGGAGGAGGGAACTGCCCATGACCAAGGCCAAAGGAGGACAATAGCCATTCAAACATTAAATATCCTCTAATCTGCAGTTCTCAGGCTAGAAATCTTACTTAGAGAATGCTCCCACATGTGCGTGATGCTATTTGCAAGGGCTTTCCCAGCTGTTTACAATGGAGAAAAAAAAGCCCACTAAAGGGCAACTGATTAAATAAGTGAAGAACCCTGCATATCATGGGATACCAGGCTGGTGCACCAGGCAACATTTAACAGTTAAAAATAATGAGGCAAAAAAGACAAACCTGTATAGACGGCGGGAAAATATCTACTGTTAAATGAGAATAGCAGGCAGAAGAAAAATATGTTCAGAATGATCCCGTTTCTGTGAAAGGCAACAATTTATTCAACCAACATTTAGTAAAGACCTATTATATGCCAGGCACCATGGATAAATAGGCAAAACCACACAAACCTTGTCCCCCATGGAACGTGCATAAACAGGGATTATCACTAAACAGAAAGGAGCCTGGAAGGAACTGTTCACCCTGGTTATTGCTAGGCAGGGTGCATGGAAGCAGGGAAATGGTTTTAAGAAGAGTTTTCAGGGACTTACCTGGTGGCGCAGTGCTTAAGAATCCGCCTGCCAGTGCAGGGGACAGGGGTTCGATCCCTGGTCCAGGAAGATCCCACATGCCGTGGAGCAACTAAGCCCGTGCACCACAACTGCTGAGCCTGCACTCTAGAGCCTGTGAGCCACAACTGCTGAGCCCGTGTGCCACAACTACTGAAGCCCACGTGCCTAGAGCCTGTGCTCCCCAACAAGAGAATCCACTGCAATGAGAAGCCCGCGCACCGCAACGAAGAGTAGCCCCTGCTTGCCGAAACCCCACGTGCTGCAACAAAGACCCGAAGCAGACAAAAATAAATAAATAAATAAATTTATAAAAAAAAAAAAGAAGAGTTTTCATATTTCACTCTCTATCCTTCTATATTGTTTGGATTTTTTCCACAATGAATATGCACCATTTTTGTAATTTAAAATAACATGGAATGAAAGAATGAAATAGTGGGGAAATGGAGCCCATGATACAGCCAGGCCTGGAGACCCAGGCCTGAGATGATTTCCCGCCTTTGCTCCTTGGGACCCCATCACTTCAACTTTCCATCTGCTCAAAGGTTTGGTCTTTAATCTCTCTAGGGAAATCAGCCAGAGAAACAGAGATAACCACCGTGGCGGGGAAGGTTCAAGGTTACCCCAGCTGTTACCACTTGGTCCACTGGTTCCAGGTCACCTCGAGTAGCTCCTTGCGCCTTAAAATGTATTCATAGATGATTGCGCTGCCCTCTTTTTTTTAGTTCTGAAAAATTTCAAACCTTCAGAAAAGTTACAAGAAGTAGTACGATGAACACTTGTATATTCTTCACCTCGATTCACTAGTTGTTAACATTTTGCACATTTGTTCTCTCTTTCTCTCTCTTTCTATGTATTAATTTTAATTTTTGCTGAATTGTTTGAAATTTAGGTACAGACATCATGACACTTTATTCCTTACTAAGAAAACATCCTGCGTAACCATGGTGTATTATCACACTTGGGAAACTGAACATTAACACTATCCTAGTATCTTACATACATTCCACATTCAAATGTTCCCAGTTGGCCCAGCATTGTCCTTGAATAGCTCTTTTTTTTTTTTTTTTTTTTCAGTTTTCCACTTTATTTATTTATTTATTTGGCTGTGTTGGGTCTTCGTTTCTGTGCGAGGGCTTTCTCTAGTTGTGGCAAGCGGGGGGGCCACTCTTCATCGCGGTGCGCGGGCCTCTCACTATCGCGGCCTCTCTTGTTGCGGAGCACAGGCTCCAGACGCGCAGGCTCAGTAGCTGTGGCTCATGGGCCCAGTTGCTCCGCGGCATGTGGGATCGTCCCAGACCAGGGCTCGAACCCGTGTCTCCTGCATTGGCAGGCAGATTCTCAACCACTGCGCCACTAGGGAAGCCCCTTGAATAGCTCTTTTTCAAAGGGTCTGGTATCCAATCCAGGATCACGTGTTGCATTTAGTTGTCCAGGCGCTCTAGTATCCTTTAATCTAGAGCAGTTCCTCAGCCTGTTTTACTTTTTTCTGACATGGGGATACATGAAAAGTCCAACTAATTGTGTTAAAACTACACAATCTCTAGGAATTCCCTGACGGTCCAGTGGTTAGGATTCTGTGCTTCCACTGCCGGGGGCGCAGGTTCAATCCCTGGTCAGGGAACTAAGATCCCACAAATCTCGGGGTGCGGCCAAGAAAACCAAAAAACTACACAATCTCCGCGTGATCCTTCTCTTAGAGATGTCAATTTTCTTATGCCACCACTAGGTGGCACTCTCGGTAGCTCTTGTCCTTCAACAGTCCTTGTGAAAGGGCAATTTAAGGATTGTCTCAGTCAAAGAAGGCTCTCATTTGGTAAAGCATATGATGTTTAAAACGCCTGTATACTGGGGAGAGGGATAAATTAGGAGTTTGGGATTAAAATATACACACTATTATATATATAATATATAACCAACAAGGACCTATTGTAGAGCACAGGGAACTGTACTCAATATCTTGTAATAACCTATAATGGAAAAGAATCTAAAAAAGTATATGTATGTGTATATATATACATATATATGTACATATATATGTATGTATGTATAACTGAATCACTTTGCTGTACACCTGAAACTAATACAACATTGTAAATCAATTATATTTCAATAAAAAATAAAATAAAATGCCTGTATATTTATAAAGGTGGTATCCTTTCAAGCGTGTCTTCCCGTATATGATTCATAATCACCCGGGGATATTGTTCATCAGGATTCTGATTCGGTAGGACTGGGGTAGGTCCTAAGATTCTGCTTTTCTAACAAGCTGAGGGTTGACTGTGATGCTGCTGGTCTGGAGAGCACACTTGGAGGAGCAGGATTAGAACAAGCATATGAAGAAACATATCTATTTACAATTAGGCAACTTTTCTTTTTCTGTCAGAACCAGCAATGAAGCTGGTCTCATCTCCTGTTAATCCCCTCTCCCCACCCAGCCCTTTGGCCTCCGTGCTTCTGTACCACAGGGCCTTTGCACTAGCTGTTCTCCCTGCCTGCACTCTCTTCCCCCAGATATCCTCTACTTGGTTAACTCCCTCTGCTCCCTTAAGTCTTTCCCCAAACCTCACTTCTTAATGAGGTTTGCCCAGACTACCCTATTGAATACTGTCCCCTGTCCCCACCTTGATTTCCTTTCCCCTTCAACCTACTCGATTCTTTCTCTATAGCCCTCACCACCTTCTCACATACCATATAATATACTTACTATATTAATTGCTTATTTATGTCTCTCCCTGCTAGAATCCAAGTTCCACGAGGGTGGGTATCTTAGTCTATTTTCTTCACCGATATACCCCAAGCACCTAGAACTGTGTCTGGCACATAGTAGGTTCACAAGAAAATATTTGTGCACCTTAATGGGACCTTCAAGATGACAGCGCCCAATCCCCTCATTTGGTTGATGAAGAAATGAGCTCCAGGTCTTTGGGCAAGATAAAGAAGTGCCCAAGGTCATGCACTCCCTATGTGTACTCCCTACAAGACTGTAGGGAGATTGTCCTGTTCGTCTAAATGAATATAATTTAAAAGCAGGACTTGTTTGTATCAGTTAAATTTTTTTCCTTTTTTTTAAAATTTGTTTTTGTTGTTTTCTATCAGTTAAATTTTAAGCTACCGTTTTAATTCTTATTATTTGTGTTAGGCCTTTTCCAAAAAGGATCTGGAGAGCTAACAAGATGATATAAAATCATATAAAATGGAACAGTTAGGAATCAAGATGGAAGCGATATCATCTAAAGGAAGAGGGAGTTGATTTTAACAGGCCCTTGACAGTAGTTAATTACCCTAATGGGGTACAGAATTTGGCTCTGAATTCTTTGGCAGCCGAGTTAAACGGGAAGCACATGGGGCTGCACAGTGTTCGTTGTCTGTGCTAAGAAAGTCTGAGCACTCAGCAGGAACGCACTTCCGGGAGGCATTGAGTATAAGCACAGGGGAACTCTGTGTGACATCCAGTGGGCCCCCAACTGGCTAATGTTCACAAAAAAACCCCCAAAGTTCTCACTGAAGAATGCGCTCCTTTTATCAGGGAAGACTAAGAGTGTAACATAAAATCACGTGATAGCTCTTATGGTTCAAGTGAGTTCTTTTCTGATGGCTCTACCAGAAAATAAGGATGAAAACCAGAGAATCTAGAAGAAAACATAGAAAACATAGATAAACATGTCTAGGAATATCTTTTACAGATATCTGCTGTCTCAGGTCTTAGATAAACATTGAACCACAGGCAATTCATGGATTAGACTTTCATATGTTCAATGGGGGAGGGGGGGTGATATTTATTGAGTTTCTACTGTAAATGGAATCCTCTTTCCTTTTTCCCCAGAGGGCACCCGCAAGGCCCAGCTAGCTCGAGGGCAGAGAGGACAGGAGGGGAAGCCACTTCTGTTTCTTTAAGTTGCATGAAGTATTTGCTAGGGTGTATTCTGTATCCAAAAAAGGCATCAGCAAATTCACCTCTCTGGCCACCAGGAAGCTGTCCTCCACCATCAAGTAGGGACAATCGCTCTCTTTTCTGCTGATGCTTTTTCAAAACACAGTTCTTTTACAAAACCTCTGAATATCCTGTGAGTGAATACTAGCCAATGTATTTTAACAAATGATATTACATTTTTTCTTATAGACCCCTTTAAAAATTATTTAAAGATTTCCCCTTTAAAATAATTCACAGTCTAATGACAGAGATAAGCACCTAAACAAACAACTACAAGAAATGTGATGAGTGTCATACTGTACGTGGATAAGAGTGGCTGGAACCTTTCCTTTTCCAGCAATGTACTTCCACTTTTGATATTTGTACATCATTGCATTATATACCGTGGATTGTTCCACTGAGATCGGATTGATCAAATGAGCATGTCTTGGTCTTTGTGCAAATACTTTTTCAAAGTTCATTGTGTATTTATATGTTCCTTGATGACTGTGAAGTAAGGATGTAGTAATTTTCCTATCAAAATGACATGTATATGTTCAACTGTCTCCAACTATGAGAGTTTAAAGACAAAAAAACTGAGGTACTGTCCTATTCATTGCTAGTGTGATATCTGTATAAAAAGTGATGAATTTCTCAAGAGGTATTTATTGGGAGAGTTTTATGTTACACAACCAATTTATAAATATTTCATTAGGAAAAAAAAAAAGATTTCCCAAGGCATTTTTTTTTCTGACTGGTGCAATTAAAAAAAAAATTTGGTGGGGGGGACTTCCCTGGTGGTCCAGTGGTTAAGAATCCGCCTTCCAATGCAGGGGATGCGGGTTTGATCCCTGGTCGGGGAACTAAGATCCCACATACCTTGGGGCAACTAAGCCTGCGCGCTCTAAAGCCCTCAAGCCACAACTAGAGAGAAGCCGGCGCCGCAACGAAAGGTCCCGCATGCCGCAAATAAGACCCGACACAGCCAAATAAATAAACATTAAAAAAAATTATTTTCCCCATGGTAAAATACACATAACATAAAATTTACCATCTTAAGCATTTTAAGTGTATAGTTCAGTGGTATTAAATACATTCAGAATGTTGTGCCATCAGTCATCACCACCATCCATCTCCATAACTCTTTTTAGCCTGCAAAACTGAAACTCTATATTTGTTAAACAGTAACCCCCAATCCTTCCCATCCAGTGCTCGGCAACCACCCTTCTACTTTCTGTCTCTATGGTTTTGACTACTATAAGTACCTCATATAAGTAGGATTCTATCATATTTGCCCTTTTGTGACTGGCTTATTTCACTTGGCATAATGTCCTCAAGGACCATCCATAAGGTAGCAGGTGTCAGAATTTCCTTCCTTTTTAAGGTTGAAAAATATTCCACTGTATGGCTATTCTACCTTTTGTTATCCATTCGTCTGTCGTTGCTTCCACGTTTTAGTGATTGTGAACAATGCTGCTATGAATAAAGGTGTACAAATATCTCTTTGAATTCTGCTTTCAATTCTTTTGGGTCTCTACCCAGAGGTGAAATTGCTGGGTTGTACGGTAATTCTAATTTCAATTTTTTGAGAAACCACAATACTGTTTTCCACAGCAGCTGCACCATTTTACATTCCCACCAACAGTGCACAACAGTTCCAGTTTCTCCACGTCCTCACCAACTTTTGTTCTTTTCTGTTTTTTGAAGAGTAGTCATCCTAATGGGTGTGAAGTGGTATCTCATTGTGATTTTGATTCGAATTTCCCCAATGATTAGTGATGTTGAGTACCATTTCATGTGCTTCTCGGCCATTTGTATATCCTTTTTGGAAATATCTATTCACATCCTTTGCCCATTTTAGTATTGGGTTGTCTGTTTTTTTGTTGTTGAGTTTTGGAGTTCTCTATATATTCTGGATATTAATCTCTTATCAAATACTTTAAGATATTTCTCAAGGCATTTTTTTCTGTCTGGAAAACTTTTAAATAGAAATCATATTGTGACCATGTCTTCAGCGGAGTCCCACCACCTCTGCCTCTGCCCATCAAAGATGTGTCACACACATGGAATGTTCTTTCTCCACCTGGCAGTGGTTCTGCCACACTGACAACCTTGGGCCATAAGAGGGCCCAGGGCTTGAACCTGAAATGTGTCAACTGGTGTTAGCCTCTGGGGGCTGTATTTTACTCCAATCACACCCTGGACTTATGCCTGAATGGCCTGGATTCCTCTGTTTCAACTACATGGATCAGTTGCTTCCAGCTTGAAAGAAGAGATCGGATTGGGTTTGCCGACGAGCCAGCTGTGTGCAAACCATTGTGGGGAGGGCCACCATCTTTGAGGGCGGGGTCGGCTTATAACTGGCTTGTAGTCTCTGTGTTATTTATGGGGTCCTGCTTCTTTGAGGTATCTGCTTATCTTGGCTACTTCCACGCAGCCATGGAACGTGCAGAGCCTTGCACAAACCAGGCACTCATTGTTTGTTGAATAAACTCTGATAAGCAAAGGTGATATGTTTGGAGTCACGCTGCCTTGATTTTCACTTTTTGGTTTAAATATCACATCCCCATATGCCAACACCTCCCATGAAACAAAGAGAAGCACCTGTGTTGGTTTTGGCACAGGATCTGTTCAAGGGCAGGGCTGGGCCATCCTTGTTCTCTATGCACTGTGCACGTGTATGTGTGCATATGGGTGATCACAGGCATGCGTGTGTGTTCATGCACTTGTCTACTTATGTGTGCTCGTGGACCCAGGGCTGGACAGTCACATAACCTCAAGACACCAGTTGGAACTCTGACAAATGCAGAGATGAATTTGTCAGTAAAGCAATGGGTATCAACCTGTTCAAGTATAAAGACTCTTCTCTAACATAAAAAAATTGCAAAGACTCCCACATGAACAAGAAAGACGTTACTTGTCTCTCCTGCATTTGCAGGTTGATAAAAATATGTCCCCATGCATTTGAAGACCTTTTGCAACGATTCCCAAGCTCTCCAGATCTGGGGATCCACTTCCTGAATAGACCTTTAACACTGGAAAGAGTGTCAAATGCTCACTCCTGTGAACATCTGACATGCTAGCAACTTTCCCTCTAAACAAGCATGACCAAAAACATGAGCAAAGTATCACAAGCCCCAGAGACCACATTTGTGTGGATCTCTGATGCATCCTCTGAACCTAGCACAGGATCTGCACCTTAGGTACTGAAAAAGTACTTCTTGCAAAAATATCCCATAAGATGAGGCCACAGAGTGGCTGGCTAGGCTCACTCACCAGCTATGCTCTCAAGTCCTGCACACCAGCCTCAAAGAGCACAGTGCAAAGCACTGCGTAGAAGGCCTGACTGATCAACGTCAAACTTGGTTGTGAAACAAACATCCCATTACTTTATTATCATTAAATGAAATAGAATCTGTTCCTGGGCCGCCATTTTGCCAGCCTGTTGGGAAATTTAATGTTGGCCTCAGTCGGCAAATCCCTTCTCTCCCTAGGGTTGCATAAGAATCTAGAAGGATCATGTGGTTCCTGGAAAACAGGGGAAGGGAAGAGAGTCTGGTTGTGGTCACTGCTCAAGCTCCTTGTGATTCAGGCTCCCAGGGTCCCGAGAGGACAGGTAGCTCCCCAGGCTCTGTGTCACATGAGGTGCAAGGTGATCTCGGCAGAGGCTGCAAGTCCCCAGCCTAGTGCCTGGGCTCCCTGGATGTCCGGGAGGCATTTCCCTGAGGGAGTTGCCGCTATCACAGGGGCAGCTCACTCGCCCCAGTTCTGGGGACTCCCCTTTGCCTGCTGTTCCAGCTCTGCTCCTCCCAACTACAACCTTCCTTGGGGTAGGGGTCACACAGGGCCTCGGCTGGACCTCCTAGAGTTGTGCCTGGTGGCAGGGGCCGAAGGACCCCAGAGGGAACTAATAACAAACTGCGCCTCAGTGACTGGCTCTGCCACAGGAGCCCACTGGAATGACCACCTGCCTGCCGTGTGTCTAACGCTTCCATGTTGTTTCTAAATAATCAAGACCTCAAAGAGCTTCTTCTGCCATCTTGTTCTTCTGAAACTGACCTGCCGGAGAAGCAACCTGGAATCCGAACTCGTCTTGGCTCAGAGATACGTACTTTTATTGAATGGCTGGTGGTGTGACAGAGCTTCTCGAGACGGTGTCAGATCCTAGCTTGAGGTTTGCCCTCGTTTTGGAAGGCACCGAAATCCACTCTTTTTCCTTTTCTAGGAGCCAGTCCTGGGCTCCTTCAAAGTCCCAACAGCAGGAGGTTTCTTTGCTTGGCAAATTCTGGCCCAAACAACCCAAGCCCTGAGGAGGGGAGCGTTGGTTGTACCAGAAGCTAATGGAATAATTTCTGGCACAAAACCAGACCCTCCTGTGCCAAGAGGTTCCAGGAAAACCAGCACATCCCAGGACTGGGAGGAAGTAAGGCAGCGACTGGGGACTTTTCCTAGTGAATCCAATAAATCCTTGGAAAAATAATCCACCAAAGGTCAGATATAGACAGAAAACAACTTTGCAGGCTTTTGGAGGTGTTTTGTTTTTTTCCTAAAGAGAGAGAAAAGTAGAAAAGATTCCATGCATTGGCTCTCAAAATAAATAACTGGGAATGGAAAACTCATCTATCCATATAAGAGATATATGAACTTCAGTTCTGTATTATGGCCAGTTGATTGGGGGTGAGGGAGAAAAGGAAAAGATGAATTGGAGGAGAAAAAGAAGTAGAGAGAGGAAGCAGAGAAAGGATGAGAGGCATGGAGAACTTGGAAGAAGGTTAGAGAAAGAAATTAAATATTTTCAGAGGCAGAGACACGAAATACAAGAGAACAGAGCATAGTGAAAGAACACCAGATTGAGAAAGCTCAAAAGATATGCTGTAGATACAAAGAACAGAGTAGTGGTTCCCAGAGGGGAAGGGGTGTGGGGGGAGGGTGAAATAGGTAAAGGGGGTCAACTGTATGGTGATGGCTGGAAACTAAATTTTTGGTTGTGGGGACTTCCCTGGTGCTGCAGTGGTTAAGAATCCGCCTGCCAATGCAGGGGACATGGGTTCGAGCCCTGGTCCGGGAAGATCCCACATGCCGCGGAGCAACTAAGCCTGTGAGCCACAACTACTGAGCCCACGTGCCACAACTACTGAGCCCGTGTGCCTAGAGCCCATGCTCTGCAACAAGAGAAGCCACTGCAATGAGAAGCCCGTGCACCTCAAGGAAGAGTAGCCCCCGTTCACTGCAACTAGAGAAAGCCCGTGCGCAGCAATGAAGACCCAATGCAGACAAAAATAAATAAGTAAATAAATAAATACATTTATAATAAATAAATAAATTTTTGGTAGTGAGCACGTTGTAGTATATACAGAAGTTGAAATATAATGTATGTGCAAGAAATATATAATACTATAAAACAATGTTACCTTAATTTTAAAAATGGTTATTTAAAGGTAAATCATTGTTGTTATACTTTTTAAAAAATATTTATTTATTTATTTTTGGTTCGTTGGGCCTTCGTCGCTGCACAGGGACTTTTGCTAGCTGTGGCGAGCAGGGGCTACTCTTCGTTGTGGTGCGTGGGCTTTTCATTGCGGTGGCTTCTCTTGCTGCGGAGCATGGGCTCTAGGCACGCGGGCTTCAGTAGTTGTGGCGCACGGGCTTAGTTGCTCTGAAGCATGTGGGATCTTCCCAGTCCAGGGCTCAAACCCGTGTCCCCTGCATTGGCAGGCGGATTCTTAACCACTGCGCCACCAGGGAAGCCCTGTCATACTTTTTTTACAGGAACGTCTTATACACATGTCAAGTAGAGCTGCGAGAACATGAGGTCATCTTGTCCAATTCCTTCTGGAGTGCATTGGTGTCCCCTCACCCCCACCAAAATTCATGTCTACCTGGAAGGTCAGAGCGTGAGCTTCTTTGGAAACAGGGTCTTTGCAGATGTGATTAGTTAAGATGAGGTTATACTGGATTAGGGTGGGCCCTACATCCAATGACTGGTCTCTTTATGAGAAGGCCACGTGAAGACACAGATACACACATATCTGGAAGAAGCCCACGTGATGACAGAGGCAGGGGTGAGAGTGGTGCAGCGCAAGCCACGAGACACCAAGGATCGCCAGCGACCACCAGAAGCTAGAAGAAGCAAGGAAGGAATCTTCCCTTGAGACTCTGGAGGGATCCTGGCGTGGCCGACACTTTGATTTCGGACTTCTGGCCTCCAGAACTGTGGGAGGATAAATTTCTGTTGTTTTGAGTCACAGTTTGTGGTGCTCTGCTATGGCAACCCTAGGACACTAATACGCCTTCTTTTGTAAGAGAAGAGCTCCAGGATGTGTGACATATCCAAGATCACGCAGTCAACTGGTAGCCAATCACCCATTCCAACTTGCCTTTTACTTTTCCTTAAGAATTTTATTTATTCCCAGCATCTTTCATCCTCTCTAAACATGGAAATAGTTTTTCTATCGTCAAAGTTTATGTTGAAATAAAGATTCATTTCCCATTGAATTAGGAAATGCGTATGAAGGGACAATTCAGGCTTTAGAAATACTTTGGACTCTGAAGCTTTTCAAAATATTTACCGCCTATCCCTTTGGCATTCCAAAACAGTCTAATAGTTTATTACTTTTGAGAGATGACGGCTGTCTCTTTTGAACACTGAAATCACCATTTATTTCTTTATTCTGAGCAATTTTTTCAAGGCAAGCCAAGTCCCTCTTGGGACATCGGACTTAAAACTGTCCATGAAGTAGATCCTTTGATTAGAAATGGGTTGACCTCTACCTGGGTTTTCAACTGACATCAAATCATATGGAGAACACATGAGTTTTTAATTATTTCATGGTTCTTAACCCTCTTTTGGATTATGTCTCTGAGAAGTTGATAAAAGCTATGGACTCTCCCCTAGCATGTCATGTGCGCTCACAACTTTTTGCACCCACTCTCAGGGTGTTCACAGACACCATGCCCCGCCCCCACCCTCCCGTGGACCCCAGTTGTGGAGACTGTCCTGCTGGGCACCCACCTCCCTCCGGTTCGCCTTCTTCCTTGAGCCTCAGAGTGCTAAGTGAGCAAGGGCAGAATCTGACCTGTGGCAGAGGTTTTCTCTCCAACATGCTAATGACACCGGTGGAGAGTCTTAAAAACAACCGTGCTCAGGAGTTGAGTTCTGGCCGAGCAACTTTTGGGAACCTTCTTCTTAAGACTCTCAAAGATTGGGTCGGGCCAATGGGATTCCCGGCAGAAATTCCCAGGGGACAGTGCTGGCTTTTTGAAGAGGACTGATTGGGTCATAGGGCTGACAGGCAGTCTTCCTTATATTCATTGGGGACACCATCCTCTCCCTTGCCTCAGGGTCTTAGCACACGTCCCCCCATTGTTGGTCACGCTCCTTACCCCACCTTTTTGACCTGCTACCCTCTACCTGCCCTCAGATCTTTGGTTACACCCACCTTCCTCTTGGACACTCTCTCTGATCCCCCAAAGTCTGTGTTAGGAGCCCTTTCCCTATGCCCCCATTGGCTTTGAATTTTTCCATCACCACCTTTGTCCCACTGTTGTAACTGGCTCTCTACTCACCTGTATCTCTACTGAACTGTATAGGAAATCAGAGGCCATGTGATTCTTATAATCTTCCTACTCCCAAGTGTCGGGAAAACAGAGCATGGTGGATGGATGCAAGCTTGTTGAGTAAATACATGAATAAACTGGCTGGTTCAATGCAGGGCTTCTCAGCCTTGGCACTATTGGCATTTTGGACTTGATACTTCTTTGTCATAGGGGTTTGTCCTGTGCATTGTAGGATGTTTAATGGTCTCCCTGGCTTCTACCCACCATGTGCCAGTAGCATCCCCACCCAACTGTGACAAAGAAAAATGTCTCCAGACGCTGCCCCGTGACCCCGGGAGTTAAAATCGCCCTGGTAGAAAACCACTGCGTGAATGAATTAATGTTGACCTTGGGGTCACTTTGCCCATCTTGAGTCTATGTCACGGAGTGAGAGTTCAGTCAGTCAGTTTCCGCGGGTGGAGCGCTCGGTATGTGCTCATGAAATGGGTGGCTGACCTCGTGTGGCTCCTCAGAAAAGGGGAAAACTTCCACTCTGCCTTTTCTAAGTGGTCTCTTCTCTAATAAGCTATTACAACATGAGGACACAAGAGGGAGCTCTAACTAACAAGTTCCACAGCTGAGAAAATGTCCTTCCTCTCCTGGAAATGGTGACTGGACCCTCCTGTTACGTGATGAGCTCAGGCTTAGACGTTTGGTTATGGCATCAGGTTAGGACAGCGGAACCAGGATCCTGAGTTGGGAGATTTTAGCCATTAAATATAGTGAAAGAGGGACTTCCCTTGTGGCACAGTGGTTAAGAATCTGCCTGCCAATGCAGGGGACACGGGTTCGAGCCCTGGTCCGGGAAGATCCCACATGCTGCGGAGCAACTAAGCCCGTGTGCCACGACTACTGAGCCTGTGCTCTAGAGCCCGCACACCACAACTACTGAAGCCCATGTGCCTAGAGCCCGTGCTCTGCAACAAGAGAAGCCACCGCAATGAGAAGCCCGCGCACAGCAACGAAGACCCAACGCAGCCAAAAATAAATAAATAAATAAGTATTTTAAATTTTTAAAAATTAAAAAATATATATACTGAAAGAAAGACCCCTGCGTGTGTGGCCTGCTTCTCAGACATACAGACTGAGGGGAAAAATAAAGACCCAATTATCCTCCATAAATAAGTTATAAGCAGTATGAACAGGGTCTTCCCAGCTTCCACAGAAATGCTCTGCTCTGGTGGCAGCAAGGGACTGAGGAGTTGACACGGGGGCTCGGGGTGCACCCCAAATCACCGACACAACAACTATCAGGCTTGAATGCTGTTAGCGATTATCTAATGCTTTGTCCTGCGCTGAGTCAATGGCTCTGAAAACTGGGAAATTGTATAGCATCTTTGTGATACAACATTGTGTGTGTGTGTCTATAGCTGTCATCCCATTCTGAAAGGAATCTAAACCCTCCAAATGTTAAGAACCGTTAGTCTAACCTCCTCATCTTAGAGATGAAGAGACAAAGAGGCTCCTTCAGGTTTCTGCCGCCGCAGACCCAGGACACACACAGATCTCCTCTGCCTTCGGGTCCAGCGGGCGGTGCTGGCCTGTGGGGCAGGGAGGTCTGGTCTGAGGCCACGGGGGAGGGTGGACCCTGAGGCCTAGAGGGGTGGGAGGAGGCTTTGCCAGTAGGATTACCAGATAAAACATAAGATGCCTAGTTAAATTTGAATTTCAGATAAATGAATACTCTTATAGTATAAGTATGTCCCAAATGTTACATGGGACATACTTATACTCAAAAATTATTTGTTGTTTATCTGGAATTCAAATTTAACCAGGCATCCTGGTTTGGGGGGGTTGTTATTGTTCACTCAATCTGACAACAGCCTAGCAGGTTTCAGCTAGGAAGCAAACAGTGAAGCACCAGCTGATGGATATTAATAACTCAGGGTTTGAGACTCAGACTACCTGTGACTTCAGTGAAGGCCACCGAGGCCCTGGCCTGCTGATAGGACCTGCTTGGTTCTCTCTGTGGTCTTGGGTGCTCTGAGGAGTCCCCAGGCACAACAGATATTCTGTACGCGTGTGGCCTCTCAGAAGATGACATCTCACAGGTCTGTGAAGAGTAAAGATCAAATTTATTTAATACAACACCCCTCAGGGTCCCTGTGGCTGTGTCAATGAGGAGGACAAGGGAGGTGGTTCCGCTTGGGTGTGCTCACTCGTGCAATCCCACCGCAGAATGGCCGCAGCCCCTCATCCACCCACTCAGGGCACCATCAGAAACATCTGAAGACCTCGGGAGACCATTCCTTTAGCAAGGAATAAATAACAAAAAATTAGTAAGAAAAATAGGCATTTCATTCTTCTATTAAAAAAAAATATTTGCTGGAGGCAACCATCTTCCTGTCCTTCGGCCTTCAGCACGGTAGAGGAAAAGAAAGAAAGGGAATAGAAAACCAGCTCAAGAACATCTGTGCTTTGTCCAACTTCATTTTCTATTTGGTGCCTTGCACAGAATGAACCTCATCTTCAAGTTGGCATCTCAAAGGGGTCGCTCCCAAGCAGCTCTGTTTTCCCATCTGTGGCAGGTGAGGTGGTAGAGGGGACAGGGTGCAGCTGTCTGGTCCATGCTGTGCACTTCCAAGGAACAAGGACTGCCCAGAACCACAGACCCCTGAAGGACCAAAGGCAAAGAGAAAAACTAGCCCCCAAGTCAGGCCATTCGCTAGGAGGGATTGACTACAAAACAGAAACCGGTTTCCGTGTATGAGGGGACTTGGAAAAGTTCTTGATCTCTGTACAAAACAAAATATTCAAGTTTCAAAATATCTCAGTGGCCAGTTTACTCTGAACCTCCTGCTGCTTCCCTCCACTCCCGAGGGTGCTCCGGCTTGGTGGGAGGCGGGCCGTGTGGGAAATTAACCAGCCCCTCTGTTGGCCCTTTATACCCAACATAAATGTAGTTAAGATGGATTTAAGAACTGGTGACTTGGCCTGAGGAATTGCCACGTTCGGTGGGAGCAGGGCAGGTTCATAAATAAGTGCACAAAACTCTTGGAATACAGGAATCATCTGCTCTTCTCAGCATGTGGGTGTCCTCCCAGGGAGGGGCGTGTGCTCTCGGAGTCCTAAGTTCCATCAAGGGAGCCTTCCGTTCTCTGCAGTGACAAGAGACAAGACACGCTATGGTCACACCCTTCAGGATTGGAGACTGGCCTGGCGGAAAGATACGAAAAACTGCACATAGCACTTCTCAAAGGAACTGCAAAGCAGCGCTGTCATCCGAGGACACCCCCCGCGGGGCAGCTCCTGCCCGCACTCGTTTTTCCCTTCTCTCCACACCTGCTCTGTAGGGCCTGCAGCCTCTACTCCCCCCGCAGACACGTTGCACATCAGGCTAGCAGCCAATTTCATCAAGCACCCACTGTGAACCCAGCACTAGGTCCCATGGGTGCTACATGGGGAAGACTAGAAAAGAGGAAGACTAGGAAAGTTAAGGGACACCTGGTGTCTTGCTCCAGCTCTGCCTCTAACATGAGGTGAACCTTCCCTAGGTCTGTTTTTATATTTCAAAATGAAAGACTGAACTCAAATGATCAAACCTAAATGTTTTTAAATTATATGATTCTGCCTTAAAAAGGAATGAAATTCTGATTCCTTTCAACATGGATAAACCCTGAAAACATTATGCTAACTGAAATAAGCTAGACACAAAAGGAACAAGTGATTCCACTTAAATGGGGTCCCCAGAAAAGCCAAGTTCATAGAGACAGGAAGTAGAATGGTGGCTGCCATTCTGGGTGGAAGGGGAAATAGGAAGTTAGGGCTTAATGGGTACAGAGTTTGGGTTTGGCATAATGAAAAGTTCTGTGGATGGATTTGGCAATTGTTGCACAACAATGAGAATGCACTTAATGCCACTGAATTGTACACTGAAAAGTTGTTTAGATGGTAAACTTCATGTTGTGTATATTTTGCCACAATAAAAGTGAAAAAAAAATTTTCTTAAATTCCAGATGCCGCCTTGCAGTGTTCTCTAACTGCTCCACAGGGTATGTGTGTCACCTACACACCCATCAGTGACTGGACCCCCGTCTGACCCAGGCACTGTTCTTTCTGCTGAGGATGCAAGAACCTGCCCCCGAGAATTTTATATCCTATCCATTATTGACAAACAATGTTAGCATGAAGTAGAAGGTGGAAGAGGTCCTAACAAACTGCAGAAGGAGTTGAGAGGTGGTGAGCGGACCCTAGCTGGGCAGCGAGGTGAGGTGGATTTTGATGAATGGACGGAGCAAGGGGGCAAGAGTGGAGCATGCTGGGAGATACTGGGCCCTGGGCGGCAGTGAGTCTGCAAGAGCAGGCAGCACCTGCCTGAGTGCCTGACTCTGGGCCCTCTGTGAGCACAGGGCCCCCTGCTGCAGGTGGATCTCAGGGGGAGGCAGGAGTAGAAGTTGTGGGGATTGGCCAAGGCCTTGGGAACGCCATGGCTGGGCTGTCCGTCTCCCTGAGGGTTGGCTGAGATGGAGTCCCTGCTTTATTCTGATCCTGCCAGGGCTGAGGAGCCTCTCGGAAGAGGATGCACGTCTGTGGGGCCCCAGCCGGAAGGCCGAGGCTCTGCCTCCTCCTTTGCCAGGAGAGACCCAGGCAAGCAGGCCAAGAGAGCTGTGTTGGCCCCTGGGGGCTGGAGGCCCGCCAGCCCTGGCAGCTACCCTCGCTCCACTTCCTCCGCTCGGCTGGGGGTGGCGGGGTGTGTGTGTGTGTGTGACCCTGGTGTCCAGCCTTCTGCAGGCCCCAGACCAAGTCCTTCCCCAGACATCTCCGCTCCCCTCTCCAGGGGAAGTGAGTGCTCGGGGAGCTGCTGCAGGACCAGCTCCAGAGATGGGAAAGGCTGGGCCACAGTCATCCAGGCCTTGGGGATTTGGAAGTTAAGGTTAACGTGCTCACATCCAAGGCTGTGCTTGCCTGTGTGTAAATCAGAGGCCAGCTGTCAGGCACCAAGTACAGCCAAGAAATTGCCCCACTTCTGGCCAGAACATGGTGTGGACACTCTCAAAGGTCATTTTGCTTCTAACACTCCTGGGATCTCCACTTCCTGCTTCTAGAATGTTCCCCCCCCCAAGCACTTCCAATGAACCAGATCTGTACTAGGTGCTGGCTTAATCCTTGCAACAACTAAGTGAGAGGGTTCTATTTCCTCCAATTTACAAATGAGGAAGCTAAGGCCCCAAGAGGTTAGGAAATCTGCCTGAAGTGACATGTCTAATAAATAGGTATAAGGGAAAAGTCAAGTTTGAATGTGGGTCTCTGCTTCCTGTCAAAGCTTGGCTTGGGTTGAATCCTGTGCTTTGGGTAAGCAACTGCTACCTTCCTCTCAGGTGACAGGGACATTTCAGGGCCAAGTGAAGTAAATTCTCCATCCATGCCTTATGCTGCCAGAGTGTTTGATGAAAAGAACTTTAAAATAGATAATCAATTAGCTTTTATATGATAGTTTGCAATCTGCAAAGTACTCTGCACACATGTTTCTCACTTAACCCTTAAGATGGTCCTTAAATAGGTAGACATTACTGCTTTTGTTGTTGCCATCACCATCTCCATTTTACAGACGGGGAAGCTTAGGCTTGGCTGGAGAGCTGGAACTCATGCCCCAGTCTCTTGATCCCAACTCCAGGGCTGTTCCCATTGCAGTCCAGCTGCCTGCTGCTTCCCGGGAGGGAAGGAGATGAGTTGTAACTAGAAATTGCCTTTTGTCAGTAAGAAGGCAAGTCCCTTCCAAGATCCTGAGACCCACGCAGGTCCAGATTCATCCCTTTAAGTACAGGGTGTTCTCTTTCACGTTATCTGTCTGCCTGGGCCACAACACGATTTATAAACAAGGCAAAAATGGCAGAGGAAAAATGAAGTCAGAATGTGCCATTGAAGCAAGTCGAACAATACTAAATTAGTATTTGGCTAAGTGGCTATCTCATTGTTAAGATATTTCCTCCAATATGTTTTCAGAAGCAACGGCCATTAAACAACTGGGAATGATCGCCAGGTTTGATTTCAGGAAGGAAATCCCCTCCCATTTCCCTGCTGAGCAATTCAATTAATTTTCTCCTGACCCTCACCAGCTGATTATTAGGGAAACTATACCTGCTTCTTTTATAAACAAGACGCATTCCCGCATTCCCTTAAAGATTCAAAATGCCTTTCCCAACGGCTGGGAATCCCTGTGCTCCCGCCAAAAGGCCTTATTATTTTGCGGCACAGGACCAGCCATGGGTGAACTCTCAGGAGCGTTCTGGAAGCAGACCCCTGGGGCCATGGGCCGGCTTCTGGGGAAAGGGAAAGTTCTGTCTGTCCTAGAGCTCAGAGCCTTTGTCCAGAGAGACCATTTGGATTGAAGAAAAAGTAAATAAGTCAGTCCTGCAGGTCCAGCAGACCTGCCTCGGGTGGACACAGACATGATTATTGCAGCGGGCGAACATCTCTTTATCTGAGTCCCACAAGGCCCATGGGGCAAAGTTCTCACTTTCTACTCTCGCAACGCCATGATGGCTGGGGCAGTGACATCACTTCTTGGAGGGAGTCTTGTGTTGTGGACTGGCCGTGGAGTCTGGGGACCTAGGGTTCTAGGCCTGGCTCTGCTATTAACAAGTTGGGTGACCCTGGTCAAGCTGTCCTGCCAATTCAGGACTCGGTTTTCTCATCTATAAATTGGGCCCCCTTTCCTTCCAATGCAACAGTCTCTGATTTCAGGAGTCTGGGTGGCTTAGGCTAGAAAAAGACATTCATTTCATTCCTCTTTTCCTTAAATTGATAGCCTTCCTCCATAAAAAGAATGTCAGCGGCTTCCTGTCTGTCAAAGGCATAATGAGTTCTCTGTTTTACAAGAATTCAGACTCAGGCAAAACAAAGGAAGCTGGGGGCCCATTGGAAGGGCTACCAGCAATCCTGCTGAAAGTTCTTCCCAGACCTTAAAGAAGCAGTTTGAGAGACAAACCCCTCATTTCTTAAGATGTTAGCTGCCTAGTTAGTTAACTCCTGTGCTGCTGGGTAGCTCATAAAAAGGTTGGGAGTAGGAAGATAGGGGAAAATGGGTCTTTGCAAAACTTGAACTTGGGCCTCTGCACTTCTTTTAAACATTCCCATCTGCCAAGTGGCAGCTTCCTAAATCCTCTATTTCCTACAGAATGAAACCTCATAATGAGGGGTTCGAGTCTTTCCCAAGCAAGCCCTAACTGACCTTTCCCCTATCACTTGTCACCGGCACCCTCGTCTGCTCCCACTCCGAGCTGCTGGAGGCTGCTCCATCCCTCACGCCTCTGCCCCTGCTCATCTTTCTACCTGGACGCTGCTGTAACCAGCTCATTCCTCATGGCCCATCCAAATGACCCCTCCTTGGTGAAGAGACCACTAACCAGGCAGAACAAAGCACCTCTGTTCTCTGTTTCCATGGCTTCTGGAGTAGCTGTTATCCCTTTGCTTTCTCAGCCAAGAAAACTCATCTGATTCCCTCACTGGATCAAAGACCTTGTGTGTCCCCTGCAGCAGAGGGCCTGGTGTGTGAGGGTGACTGTTGGATGCCTCTCTTCTCCAAGTACACCCCCCGAATCTGCCTCACCTCCAAGGACCTAGACTCAGAGGAAATGTGGACTTTGCTGATCTGGAGCTGCGAGCCCCAGATTCCCAACCCTGCGGGAGACTTCCAGGCTCTCCCTTCACAAGTGGGCTGAGTGGTAATGATGGAAACAGTAGGAGAGAATTTCAAAACCACAACTGGCCTAGAAAACCTGGCTAGCCTGATGACCAGGCTAGTCACAGGAGCCCAGGCTCCTGGTCTAAAACAGATGAGGCTAGTCCAGGGGTGTAATTGCTGGGGCTGCAGAACCTGGGTGAGTCTGGAAATACTTCACTGTTCAATGGACTGTTTTCAAAAAATAGTGCATACGAAATGTGTACTTACAGAATATCTGTTTTCCACGAAATCTGCAAAACAAAGGAGAACACGGAGGTGAGCAACACAAAGAGCACGAGTTAGGCTCCGCCCCCACACCCCCACCCCACCCCGCGCGCCCAACATCTCAGGAGCCAAGCAAGTGAAGGAAAGAGGGCGGAGGCGGCGGCGCGGTGTGGGAGACGCCAGACCCTCAAGCTTACTGGGTGCCCAGGTTTACGGCTCCTTTGCCCACAGAGAGCTTCCCCTGGGCCCTGTAGCTCCATGTGACAAGCATATAACGTCCCGGGCAGCTAGTTTAACATTTTAAACAGTTGTTTAAAAATTAATAGCACCTGTTAGTTTAGGGAAAAAACCCTGAAAACTACAGAAAAGTAGAAAGCAGGTAAAAATTATCTCTGGTTCCACTGTTGACTTAAATGTCAACATTTAAGTTGAGCTTCTTTCCAAGTTTCGGCTATTTTAAATAATGCTGCCAATGTCCTCTTTGGGAATAAAGCAATTTCCATATTTCATACTAGCTTGTCTGTTCCCAGGAGTGGGATCAATGGAGCAGAAAGTACCAACAAGGCCAACGCCCTTGGCATATGTGGGTTCAAGTGCTGTCTGAAGGGCAGGGCCTGGGGAGCCTCATCTCAGTCATCCGGAGACCACACAGTCTTCCTGCCAGGGTGCACGCCGGCACTGGCTGGACATTCTGAAAATGTCCAGAAGAGAACAGGAGACATTGCATCGAAGGTGAGTGACCCCCGCCTGCATTAGTTAGAGATGGTTTTCACGGCAAGAGGCAAGAGAGGGCTATGATTTGCCTCTTGGACAGGACCAGGCCCCACTAACAGCAGAGTTTCTGAATGGGGAGTGGCCTACATGTTGGGGCTGATTCCCCAAATAGCCCACTATGGACATGGCTCCGAAGACACAGAAGCCTGGGGAAGGCCCAAGAGGAGATGAGGGTTTGGGGGTTGGTTGCTATTCTTAAAGGTGGTGGAGAGTCATACCCTGTCCCCACTCCCAAATCCTCAGTCTTACTTGAGAGGCAATTCAAGGGGCCTTGGTGCCGCCCAAGCTCAAGCCCAGTCCCTTTGAATCCTGGGCTGTCTCAGGACCCACTGTCATGACGGGAGTCACAATCTTCTGTTTCTTTCTCTAATTTAAAAATATCCTGTTTCCACCAGTCCACTTCCCCCTCAAACCCTGTCTTATCACAGCTCCATTGTGCGTCTCCTCTAGAGGGAACTGGGCCAGGAGTTCCTAAGGGGCCCCCTTCTGTCCTGGCTGGGTCAGAGGTAGGCGTCAAAGGCCAAATGGATGAATCAGCCCGACCAAGAAGTTGAGCCATTGTGTAAACTTCCACACATTGAGTGAGGCTGTGGGCAGCACCCCACCCCCAGCCCAAACCTGACCTGGGAGGACCCAAAGGATCCCATGCTTCCCGTTCCTCCAAAGCCCCAAGGGCTCTGGAATCAGACACAAGAGGGCAAGAGCCTCAGGCTGTGTTTCCTAAAGCAACAGGGACACAGAATACTAAAATTCAAGTATGCTGATAATGCTGATGGAGCACCAAGTTATGCGCACTTGTTTTGTTTCTTTTTGGTACCAGAATCTGGTGGGTAGTATCCATATTTTTTTTTTTAATGGAGCAAGTTTTACTGCCTTGCACTCTGAGGTAGGAGATGCCACCCTGGGGGCAGGCTGGCAGTGCCCACTAGGCTAGTTAGCTCTGGGCCTCGCAGGATAGGTGGGGATGGGTCCTCAAGTGCTCTTCTCTCCCTCCCAGAGGGGACATGGCATAGGGCCCCTCTGTTCTTTGGTCCCGTCTCCATGACCAGCCACTCTTGGTATACTGGATTTCTGCTCCCTTAAGAAGTATCCCAGGAGTCTGAATTCCAGGCAAAGAGAAAGCAGAAGAAAGAGGCTGAGTGAGGGAGGTGGGCCCTGCCTGATCCAAAAGACATAGGTTAGTGTCTGGAGCAGGACTTGGCATCTCTCCCCAGAACCACCAGTTTTCAGGTGGGATGTGCCCAGGATACCTCCAAGGTGGGCACAGGGCATCTAGGGAGGAAAACCAGCTCTTGTCTTGGAGGAGTCACAGGAAACGAATTCCTCCAAACCAGAGTTTCTTGACACGGGCACTACTGACATCCTGGGCTGGGTAATTCTCTGTTGTGGGGCTTGTCCTGTGCGTTCTAAGGTGTTCAGCAGCAGCCCTGGCCTCCAGCCATTAGATGCAGTAGCACCCCTCCTCCCGCCCCAAATTATGACAACCAAAAATGTCTCCAGACATCGCCAAATGTCTCTTGCATTGAGAACCTCTGCTCTAAACTGTGGAAATCTTATCCTAGACCTTAGTTCTTTCATAGGGAAGAACTTGACTGCATTGCTAATTAATTATAATAAACCGCTTTACTCTCCTGTCTTAAAAACTGGGGTAAATAGATGTCAATCAGTTATACTTTGGATGAACTGCAAACCATTTTATAAAGTACTTTCAGGATAAGCTGGAGCACTGTAAAACCATCAGTCGCCGAATCAGAGTGAAGACACAAACTTCCCCGGCTAGCCAGGAATTCCAGTTCACACAAGGCTCAAGCAGGCTGAGTGAAGCTGACGAGTACGCCACGGACAACCGTGAGTTCACTTACGGAGAGGCTCTCTACCCAGCTACAGTTTAGCTCCTTTAGCTCATGTCACTAGGAGAGGACTAGAGAACAAGGGGGAGGAAAAGAATCAAACCTTTCCTTGAATTAGCTGGCACCAGTCAGAGGAGGAAGAGGTTGGGTGGGGGGCGCTTTTGACCCCAGGTCAGCTCACAACCCGGAGCACCAAGCTATGAGCAAACCCTGGGAAGACGCCTCCTCCATCTCGACCAAGAGAACTCAGCTGAGTAACAGATTATCCTGCGTGAAGTCCAAAAGCAAGCGGGTGGGAGTAAATGGGTTCTAGTTAAGGGCTGGGAGAGAAAGGTTCCACACTGGAACCTGGATCACTTTCCTGCAACGCTCACTTCTTAGGATCATCCACGTGCCTGCGTACTGAGGAGCATAAAAACAGACTAATCTTCCCATTTCTGGCAAGCCGTATCATTAACCATAACTAGAGCTACTACTGCTGACAAATCCTAACCTCAGGCAAATAAGTGAAAATGAAATAAGAACTTTAAAAAAACCCCATGTGCTAAGCTTGCAGATCTAAATTATGAGGAAATTATCAGCATTCTCTCCATTCCCCTGAGAAAGCTGAAGCTTTAGTGAGGGGCAAAATCTCTTTCTCCACCCGTTCTGGCAGTGTCCCCGGGGCTTGCTCTGTCTTCTCCTGAGGCTGACTTCAATTTGGTCTCTTTCTGATAAAGTCTTCCGAGTTCTGAGAATCCCTCTCCTTCCCTCCCTAACAGGCAGGGAACATGTAGCAAAGAATCATCTAATGGCTGGAAAGTGAAAAACCTCAAAGACAGAGAGGTTTCCTCGCCTCAGACTGAGTTAATTGCTGGGACAGGAAGATGTTAGCTCAGCTGTATGTCAACAAAATAGAACAGCAGCACAGGGAACTCTGCTCAATATTATGTAACAACCTAAATGGGAAAAGAATTTGAAAACGAATAGATACATGTATATGTCAAAAAAAAAAAAAAAAAGCCAAAGTAACTCCAATGGGAAAATAAGCTTTAATATCAACATTTTCTAGTATACTACTATATTAGTACTTATATTTTCCTAAAAACGAATATTTCAGGTGTTGGAATAGTTAAGAGTAGAAAACATAACACCATTTGTGCTTGAGTCACTGTAACAACATATTAATAATGAATTTAAATTTTCCAATAGGAGTTTCCCTGGTGGCACAGTGGTTAAGAATCCGCCTGCCAATGCAGGGTACATGGGTTCGAGCCCTGGTCCGGGAAGATCCCACATGCTGCAGAGCAACTAAGCCCATGCGCCACAACTACTGAGCCTGCGTACCACAACTGCTGAGCCCACATGCCACAACTTCTGAAGCCCACACGCCTAGAGCCCATGCTCCGCAACCAGAGAAGCCACTGCAATGAGAAGCCCGCGTACCATAACGAAGACTAGCCCCCACTCGCTGCAACTAGAGAAAGCCCGGGCACAGCAATGAAGACCCAGCACAGCCAAAAAAAATAAAATAAATTTATAAAAAAAAAGAATCTTCCCGCCAATGCAGGGGACACAGGTTCGAGCCCTGGTCCGGGAAGATCCCACATGCCGCGGAGCAACTAAGCCCGTGTGCCACAACTACTGAGCCTGCGCTCTAGAGCCTGCGAGCCACAACTACTGAAGCCCGCACACCTAGAGCCCGTGCTCTGCAACAAGAGAAGCCACCGCAATGAAAAGCCCGTGTGCTGCAACAAGTGGCCCCTGTTCGCCCCAACTAGAGAAAGCCCGCGCGCAGCAATGAAGACCCAACGCAGCCAAAAATAAACAAATAAAATAAATAAATTTATAGAAAAAAATTTTTTTCCAATATATTTTCAACTATGAAAAAATACAGAAGAGCAGATGTGCGTGACTGTGGTCAAGACCCAGTGGGAGGTAATGAGTTGGAAGAGATGCCTCCCTCCCTCCTCATTTTACAGAACCCACCTTCCACAACAGCCCTTACCCACTCAAGGGCCACGTACATTCCTGAGGAACACTGACATGTCCACCCCGCAGCAGCTCCACTGAGGCCAAGGGAATTTACTGGGGACTTGTGAGGAAACTGACGTCTGATGGGAGAGCAGTGGGGGTGGGGCCAAGTCTTATAACCTGATGAGGGCGGAGCCAAGACCAACCCCCAGGTCTCCTATTGAGGATGTTTTCCATGAGGTTTGCAGTACAGAAAACCGCCCAGGCTGGCCTCTGGCTGACACGAATGCAGCAGAAACACGGTAAAATGGCCCCTGAGATCCAGGACTTAAATTTGAAGGGCAAACGTGGAGTCAAAGGTGGGCAGAGGATTAGGATTGGCGCCAAGTGACCTGGGGAGTGACTCTTAGAAGGGACCGAGTCCCCACCCACCACAGACATGTTCCAGAGCCTGGGTCTGGAGACACCAAGGCATACACAAATGACCATCCCTTCCAAACGCCAGGACGCTGAGACTCTGAATGTTATGACTGGAAAGCAACTTAAGATCATTCATTCAGCCACCTGATCTGACAGATTAAAACAGCTGAACGTAGTCAAGTTCACAGGGACACAAAGTAGAATGGTCGTCGTTGCCAGGGGCTGGGTCTGGGGAATTATCATTTAATGGGTAAGGAGTATCAGTGTGGAAAGACGAAAAAGTTCTGGAGATGGATGGTGGTGATGATCGTACAACAATGTGACTGTACTTAGTGTTACTGAAATGTACACGTAAAAATGGTTAAAATGGCAAGTGTTATGTGCTGGGTTGGCCAAGAAGTTCGTTTGGGTTTTTCCATAAGATGTTACGAAAACCCGGATGAACTTTTTGGCCAACCACAGGTTTAAAAAAAGAAAAAAAGTGCTGAGCTCAGAGCCTAAAGCCAAGATTGCAAAGACCTGGTGCCTCCCATGGCCTACAAGATCACCTGACACCCTCTCCAGGGCCCCGCCTGGGGCTACCCAGAGCCCCGCCTGGGGCTGCTCCTTGGAGGCAGGCCTGCCTGTTGCCCTTTTGCTTATCTAGAGGAGCAGTTTTCCTTTGCATCACTCAGGGGAAAAAGGGGGTCTAAGAGCCAGAACTACGCCCTGTGAGCCATTTCCCAAAATAGCCAGCCCTGAAGTGCTGCTTGTTGGAAGATGATGGGGAACTGAGAAACTAAGGTGGGGAAGAACGAAAACCTAAGAAGGAAAAGTCAGAGAAGACTCAGCCCTGCGCTCAGCCTGCTCACGGACCAGCCCAGAGACCCTCACCGGGGCCTTTTTTTATTGTGGGTCACAGCCTCCCCTCACACACACACACACACACACACGTGTTTCTGGGTTATCTCTGCCGGCCAATCTGGAGCAATCCCTCCAGGATTGCCTGGGAGTAAGAAAGACTCTACCCCTTCAAACGAGAAGCACAGCAGAACTCAGAGTGGTACGGTCAGAAGGGAACTCAGAGCATCTAGAAAATGGTTCTAAAAGTGTGTCCCCAGACCAGCAGCAGCAGTATGTGGGCATTTGTTAGAAATGCAAATTCTCAGCTCACTTAGACCTACTGAATCAGAGGTGGTGCCAGTCTACCTGTATTGTAACCAACCTGGAGAACCCCTGATCCAGATTCGAGCCCATGCCCCTCATTCCACAGAGAAGGTGACCGAGGTCCCGAGAGGCTCCATGGCTCACCCAGGGTCACCCAGACCACACCAGGCTGTTACTCTTAACTTCTGAAGCAGACAGAGTTGAATCCTCTACTTAGGCTGATGAAAGTGGAAGCCGGTGGGTTTGGCGACACAGAGGGGACGTGAGGCCTGTGAAGCGCGCCACTCCGCGGCCAGGCTCCCCGCACTCCGCCCCTGCTCCGCCACCACTGGCCTGGGACCAGGACAAGCTATTTGACCTCTGCCCATTTCCCCATCTGTAGAGCAGGAATAATAATAGAGCCTCCATCAACCCTACGATGGTTTTGAGTGGCTGACAGAGGAAAAAAAAGAAAAGAGAAGAGGAATCAACCAAGGCCTGCAGCCTCCTCCCCTTGGGCAGCAGCTGAGTGGGAAACGCTCAAAAACAGGAACTCCCTTGGCTTCCAGGACACTGGCTTTTGCAGCAGCGACGTCGTTTTGGCTATAAGACCCAGGGCTCCCTCTACCTACCTGGCAGGAGCTGGCTGCCAGATGAAAGACCAGATTATAGAGAGACCCAAGCCCCAACTGACACCTGATGGCCCAGACAGCACAGTGGGAATGCCCTGGCCTGGGAGACCGGAGCTGCCTCTAGTCTTGCCCTGGGCCAGGCACTAGGGCTCAAGTTCCTCATGCAATTTTTAGCTAAAATGGATTGAATGCTCACTGTATGGTAGGGGTGATACACTGACTGCGTGCTTGGAGTAAATGGCACCATCTCCCCTGGCGCCATCTCATCCCCTTTTCTCATTTAATCCCATCTCCATTTAACAGTTGAAGAAACTGAGTCACAGAGAGGTCAGGCCTCTTGGTCAAAGTTGCACAGTTGTCAAGTGGCAGCACCAGGACAGGGGCTCAGATATCTCCCAGCAAAACAGGGCTCTTTACCACCTCAAATCCCTGCCGGGTTGGGTTCTATGGTGCCTATGGTCTGTTCCAGCCTGAGGCCAGCGGGAGCAGTCAGGTTCCAATAGCCGGGGGACTGAGGACTCAGGCATCTAGAACCAGCCTGGGGACACTGAGAGAACCCACTTGAACAGCTACCCTAAAGCAGAGTAGAAAACCAGAATACGCCACCCCAAAACATGCCACTTTGGCATAAGGGTTATTTTGAGCTAGAGGCAAATGAGAATCAACGGATGCAGAAGGAAGCCTTCCGGGAGCTTCCCTCACCCCACTCTACCGAGTTACTCTCACTGCTTTTTTCTTGTTAATCTGTCTCTTTTCAGGCTAATTTGCAGGGTCCCTAACACAAGCCCTTTGGAATCCACACTGGGCATGGCCTTCACCAACTGTATGGGACCTCCAGGGGTGGCCTCAGGTGGCCACAGACCCCAGGCCTCCTGTAGCTGGGGTTCCCTGTGGCCTCCACACTTCACCAGCTTCCCCTCCCCCAAACCAAAGGCAGCTCAATGATCAGGAGCATGGAATCCAGCTCTGGGGTGGGCCAGTCCTGGTGTACTAACCCTAACCGTGGGGAACTGTTTTAAGCCCTCTATGCCTCAGTATCCTCATCTGAAAAATGGGATTTATTGTGGAGGATTGAAAGAGATAATGTAATATAGACCACTTAGCACAAACAGTAAGTGCTTAATAAACATGAGTTTTTGCATAACCAAAGCAACTGAAAGCAAACCATCTCAGGGACCATCCACGAGGAAAGCAAAGGGGGCATTTTTACACAATTACCCATCAGGACCAACCTTGAACCTGATCTGAGCTTCAGCTTTCTGTTACACTGGAAGAACAGAGGAAGCCTGTTTCTAAATTTGTGTTTTGCTAGCTCTGAATAGACTGAGACTGCAAAATGAGATACTGAAGCCAAAAATTCCCCAGGAAATGGTTTTCAAATATCATTCAGTCAGTGTCAAGTTCTCCATGGGGCTGAGTTTCTGCTCTACCCATGAAAATACCACTTTTAAAAAGATTAATTAAGGGGTGATTCCTAGTTCAGATAACAAGTAGGCTCTTCAGGTAAGACAGTGCTTCTCAAATATTGGTAGCATCAGAAATACATGGGACCAGGACTTCCCTGGTGGCTCAGTGGATAAGACTCTGTGCTCCCAATGCAGGGGGCCCGGGTTCGATCCCTGGTCAGGGAACGAGATCCCACATGCCTGCCGCAACTAAGAGTTCGGATGCCACAACTAAGGAGCCCGTGTGCTGCAACTAAGGAGCCCACAGGCCGCAACTAAGACCTGGCACAACCAAAATAAATAAATAAATATTTAAAAAAGAAAAGAAAAGAAAAGAAATACATGGGACCTTGTTGGAGTTCAGATTCTGGAGATTCTGACCCTGTGAGTCTGGTTTGGGCCTGAGATCGTTGCTACCTGTCTGTGGACCACCCTTGGGGTAGCCAGGCTTTATCAAAGTTTTCCAGCCTGTTTTAATAATTCCCTTTCAAAGAATCCACTTAAGTAGAGGTTTGTTGTACAAAGCAAGATGTCTGCATAGTGACTATTTTCCCCCTGGAATGTTTATGCCCTTTGGGTTGTGACTTATTTTCAGAATTTGAAAGTAGTCTTTGTGTGAAAACAGACTCAGATACAGGGAACAAACTGTTGGTGCCAGAAGGGAGGAGGACGGGGGATGGGCGAAATAGGTGTAGGGAATTAGGAGGTAGCAAACCTACAGTTGTATAAAACAATAAGTCATGGGGATATAATATATCACATAAGGTATATGGCTAATAATATTGTAATAACTCTGTATGGGGACAGATGGTTACTAGACTTATCGTGGTGATCATTTCACAATGTATGCAAACGCCAAACCACTACGTAGAACACTTGAAGCTTACATAATATTGTACATCGACTTGATTTCAATTAAAAAAAAAAGATAAAAAAATAAAAGTGGTCTTTGTGGATTTCATTTCATGAGACTGGAAGAGAATAATTACACAGAAAATGAGATTGCTGGGAGCATCCCCAGTTCCGTGTCTGTTCAGTCCCAGGGAATCTCTCCATGAGGAAGCAGTGGAAATGGGAAATGAAGTGGGGTCTGGGCTGAAATCAAAGGAAGCGGAAGCAGATCCATACACCCTTCCCCAAAGTCAGCGTGCTCACAGAAAGGCCGAAGCTACTGAACATCTTCAAAGCAAAGCACTGACTTTGCCTAAGACCTTCGGGAGCCCCAGTGCACCAGGGCCCGGCTGAGGAGCAGGTGAGGCCCCTGGCTGGCACCTGAGAACAGGCAGGGCCACGCTGCTTCTCCTGGGGTCAGGAGTGCGCGGAACGCTGCTGGGCATCTCATGAGCACACAGGGGCGCCAGGACACGCTTTGGTCCACCTGGCCGTTAGTTGGGTGTGAAGGTATAAGGTTCTGTTTGCCTGGCATGCAGCCGGCACTCAATAAGTGTTCATCGACTAAATAAATAGGACACGTCACCTGTGGCCACTTTTTAAGGGTGGTGGGGAAGAGAGGGTTAACAACTCTGGTACAACTCTGGCACCCTTTCTGGCCGCCTTGGCTCCTTCTTTCCCCTGCCCACTCCCAAGACCCCATGCATGAGATTGCGGGAAGTGCCCTCCCCCCAACCCCCGGCTCGGGGAGCTAGGGGGCCCTCACTCACCGGGGTCAGCTTTCCGGATTTCACTGTACACCGTCTCCGTGCCCTTTGTTCCCAGACCTGGAAAGGGACCAAGCACAGGTCAACAACTGCCTCTGGGCACCAGGTCAGCTCACTGCTGAAGCAGGAAAATGTCGGAGGCTCCCAGGCAAGGCTATACCCCACTACCCACCCCACGAGTGCCCATCTCCAGGAGCCGCTGGAATCCCTGTCACTACTGAGCCCGGGCCATTTCCCGGCTTTAGAAGATCATGGTCTCTCCAGCATCACTCTCAGCCTGGAAGTTTGAGGCCAACAGGCCACTGTGGGACCCCTGAACCTAGAGGGTGCACGTAGAGGTACCCCCAGCACAGACCTGTAGCCTCCAGCTCAGTGGCCCCATCCCTCTTCCTCTGCCACTGTGTCCCTCTGTCCAGCTGCTCTGACAGCCCCTCCCAGGAGGCTGGGTTAGGGTCTCCCAATCACCCAAGGTCTGGGTTAGAGCCTGGGTATCATCTGTGACTCTAAGGATAAGCTGGGACCCACTTACAACTCTAGACAACTGGGCTGGTTGATTTCAAATGTTAACAAGCCCGGCCTCATTGCAGATTGATTGAATTGGTCCAGGGTGGGCCCTGGTGTTGGTGTTTTTAAGAGCTTCCCAGGGGGTTCTAATATGCAGACAGGGTTCAGATCCTCTGGTCTGGACCCTTTCTGAACAGCAGACAAGATGACCCACTTAGGGTGTGGATTACACCCAGAGGAGACTCAGTGGTTTGGGAGACAAAGAGCCCCCGTACAGCCATCTGTTTAAGCTGACGTACACATACAGGTTGTGTATACACACACGGACACACACTCATGGTGCGTCTACATGCACTTACACACACAGACCCTCAGGATGGAGCCCGCCACTTCCCTCTCACCTGCACAAAGGACCAGGAAGCCTTATTGTAGAAAGGTGTCTGATGCCGTGTGGCCAGCATTCTCCCTCTATCAATTGGGAAACGGAACCCCAGACTGGGTGATGCTTCCTGCCGCCATGGTCAGTGCCACGTGGATGTCGTTTTCCTCAGTGGCAGATGGCCAGGGCACGTACACAGATTCTAACTACACCAAGATATCCTCGACTCACCAGGCTCCCCTCTCTCACGCCCTGATCCTGCACACACTCCTCCGCTGTCTGCACGGCCCTTTTGCTTTGCCCCGTTCCTCCTCATCCTCCAAGCCCCAGGACAAGCTTTGCTCCTGCACTTGGTGGCACATACCCTCACACACCTACATACTCCCTTACACACTCCCCCCTTCCCTGTGCCCTGGGCAGTTACGTGGGCTCCCACAGCACTTTGGGGACACTTGCCCACGACACACTGACACGACTTGTCCCCAGGACCGTCTCCCCTGGTGGACCCCACGCTCCTCTAGGGCAGTGCCTTGGGTCTTGTGCTCCTCCCGATCCCAGACTTTGCACAGCTACCTGGAGGCACCTATAAAGGTTTGATGGGACAGTGAAGACAACAGTCAACGTCCCTGCGGGTGTCTCTGTCTCAGACTCCCAACCTTCAGGAAGGTCTTGGCATGATCAGCCTGATCTCTGAGGTTTTAGGTCTTAGGATTAAAATCACGGTCATTCATCACACACGAGATGGTCGTGGTTCCTATGTCATGACCTAAATGGCAGGAGAAAGCTTGGGTGGCAGTTCAGATAGACAGCTGCACTGGGGCACTTGGGGTGCCAGGACCTTGCAGAAGGCATCGTAGTGACTCCCCCCAGGGCACCAAATAGCAGTTGGTACTCAGCAGAGTGGCTGAGATACCAGGCACCCCCTGCTGGGACACCTGCCTTTCTCTAAGAGGACAGCAGAGATGCCCTCACCACTCTCCACTCTCCACTCTCCACGGCACCAGATCTGAGGGTGTAGAGGGAAGCTCCAGCAACTCCCCTATCTACTGGGGGTTCTACCGCATCACTAAGGGACTCTTTGCTCAATGTCAGGCATGGGCAAGTCACTCGTTCAACATGGTCCTAACACCTACTGTGTGCTGGGCACTGTGGAAGAGGAAAAGGTGAGCAGGGACCTGGTTCCAGCTTTCGGAAGCTCCGGGCTCTGGGGCGGATGGTACGCAAACAATGCTGTGATAAACGCTCTAGGACACTGCACACCAGGAGCAGTGGGGGCCCTGCCAGCTCATCCTCCTTCACAGTGGGAGCCGGGGGCGTTGGGGAGGGAATGGAGGGGAGGGAATGGGCGGCCAAGCCTGGGGCCCTGGACACCCTTGGGAACTCCACCGCCCCCAGGCACATAAGGGGTGGCCAGCAGACCTCTGGTCACCTTGGGGACGCTCTGACACCCTCTGGACCCAAGGAGCTGCACTCAACTCCCTTTCACCTCATAACTCTGTGTATCAGCCAGGGCAGCAGGATGGTTTCACTTCTTGGTTGAGTTGCCAGATCTGCAGCTGGCCCGGCAGTTTCCCCCACTGCCCTCCTGGCTCCGCCCGGCCAGGGGGACGGGGTTTGCAGCTCACTGAGAGTGCCCCTCCTCCCGCTGCTCCGAGGCAGCAGCTGCCTGCTAATGACTAAACCAGGCCAGCAGGCTGTTTGTCTCTGCTGTCAGGGATGTTTCCGGATGGGCTTTGTTTTGGCTTCTGTTTTTCTCTGTTAACAGAGAAAGAGATGGCTTCAACGTCATGGGGTTTTCCCAGCAATTAGTCTCAGAGCAAACATGCAGCAAACCGGGATTTAACGAGTTCCTTCCCACCCCTCCTCCACCTCCAAGTGACCACTTGGTCAGCTGCCAGCCATGGTTAGAGCTGGACATGGTCCCCATTCCTTCCTCCATCCCATCTGTAGAGGACGGAGGCCTTGAGGACAGGGAACTGGGTTGGCCAAGATCAGGTCAAGTTGACTCACCACTGGCCTTGAACCCACAAAGTCTTGCCCTCACCTAGTAATGCCCCACTCCCCACCCATGAGAAAACAGGGGGACAGCATCCTGGGCCAGGCTGCTCTCCCCAACTGTCCCTTAGCTGCCAAAGAGGCTGGGTCCAGAAAACAACTTGAATCCTCTAGAAACTCTCCATTTCCATCCAAGTGACTTTCATTCCAGCTCTGCCGAGGCCCCTGCCGCCCACTCAGCACCTTTGTGCAAACTGGGGAAAGGTGACCCGGCTGGTTACAACCCTGCAGGTACAGAGCTTGGCAAGGAAAGCACCCCTGCTTTGCCCGGTCCCAGGGGTTCTCTTTTCCCTTCAACCGCTCCCCACCTTCAAGCAAGAAAAAGAAAACCAGACACTGCTAACGTGGAAACATCCCCACAGGAATGGAAAACGGATGCTTTTCCAAGGACAAAACCTTGCTTCCTTCTTCCTGTTTCAGTTTCCTTCAATCCAAAGCCTTCCAGGCCTCACGTACAGCCCTCATAACTCCACCTCGCCCGGGCCCAGCCGGCAGCAGGGTAAGGGTGGGGCCTGGCCCTCTGGGACAGGTATCAGAACCGTGAGGCCAGAACCCAGGGCAATCGCTCTCTGCTTGAGCACAGTGGGGCATGGAGGACAGCGGGGTTTCCCACACACATTCAGCCCTGCCCTCCTGTTGTGGTTCCCCTTTCCTTCCAAGTCTGAAGCCCCCTTAGGAGGAAGTAAGCTGTTACCTGTGGGACGGCACCCACGGTGCATGGTGATGGAGGGGCTCAGGCTGGACCAGGGAAGGCCGGCGAGGAGCGCCCTAAAGTCCCATCGGCCAGAGCCCACCCACGCTTGGTTCTGAGCACCAGACCCCTGCGCTGTCCCCTCCTGGGCTCTCAAATTTAACCCAACCGAACCAGGCTCCCCGTGAGCCTGTGCCTCCCAATCGCAGGCATCACGACCATCCATGCGGTTGTTTGGTCAAGAAACATGTAGTCAGTCATTCTGTCTCCCACAACCTGGCCACGAATTTTCATCCAGTACTGCGGTCTGTCTGTAACATATATCCAGAATCTATCCACTGCCAGCACTTTGGCTCCATCCTCATCCCCTCTTGCCTGGTTTCCATTTCTGTTCCCTTTAACCCGTCCTCCACACCAGCCACAAGGATCGTTTTTAAAAGAAGGAGGTTGGAACTTGTCACTTTGCTGCTTAAAGGCTTCCAAAGGCCCCCAGTCCACTGAGACTAGAACAAAAAGAGAACCCCAGCAGCCCTGCAGTCCGTGGCCCCGGCCTGGTCCTCCCAGCTTCATCTGCCTTCACTCCCTGTCGCCCTCTCTGCAGACATTTAAGGACCAGAAAGAGTCATTTAAGGATTCTTTAAGGTCTCCTTTCAGGTCTTTAAATGAGCCAAGCTCTAGGCCACCACCCACTGTCCTGCCACCCCTCACACAGGCCTTCTGGGACCACCCAGCCAGAAAAGGCATCACCTTTCAGGCCTTCCATCACACCCCACTCTTCCTGCAAGCTCTGACTCTAACCTGATACTATCTGCTCATCGGTCCCTTGTTTTCCTGACTCCCTCAGGGGCTACACCTCCATGAGAAGGGGACCACATATGTACCTTTGCTGCTTGCACTGGGGCTGGTCCATCATGGGCCCCTAATTTGCTAACCCAACAAGCAAATCACTTTACTGTGAAGTAAAGAGGAAGAGAACTTCAGGCCGGCCGTGGCCCCCACCCCTGCCCCGACCAGTCTAGACTTGGAACTGCGACGCCCTGTGTAGTGGTGCAGATCAGGCAGTACCAACTGCAGGGGCCATGCTGACTGCAGACTATGGGCATGGTGGCTCTGTTGTGCAGCACCCAGCCCCAGGGGCTACAGGGGACGGCCCTGCCTGGAAGGTTCCATGGACATATCTGTGGGCATGGTACCTGGAACTGTGCTAAGCAAGGGAAGAAGGAAGGAACCCCAAACTCCTTCCAGATCGTGGAGCAAGAGGTGACAAGAGAACGCCATCACCACGTGGCTCTGGCTGAGGCTACACAGGCACGGTCTGCAAAGCAGCCCCGGGCCTGCAAGGCTGAGTGGACGCAGCTTGGCCTCAGCCTCAGCAGGAAGGGGGATGCACAGCAACAGCCCTAAGGAGCTTCCCAGCAGGGCAGGAAGGCTCGGGTGGCTGCTTCCTTTGTGTGGCAGCCTCTGGGGGAGAGCTTCCCAGCAGGGCAGGAAGGCTCGGGTGGCTGCTTCCTTTGTGTGGCAGCCTCTGGGGGAGCTAAGGAGGTTTGGGAGGATGTGCCTCTTTTTTTTTGTGGTGCCCGAAGCAGCTGAGGTTGACGTTCTAGTGCTTGCTGTGGACTGACCCACCCTGAGTCAGTCTCCCCATTGCAGGACCAGAGCTAGGGGCCTTCTCCAGGCCAGTGTGCCCAAGAGAACCACACACAGAAAAACAAAGCCTGAAGCATAATGATGGTGCCACTGTTTACATGCAGAGGGAGTCTGTGCTTTCAAAAGCCTTTACCCAATTGTCCCTTTAAATAGCCAAGCCCTTTCATCCCCTTGCACATTTCATTTATACAAGCTCGGTCTGCAAGCAACTTTTTAAGGAAGGTGCTGGATTGGGGCAAGGGGGCTACCTCTGGAAGGATTCCCAAACACCCAGGAGTGAGGCTGCCTGCTAAGAGTCTCTCAACAGACCCATTTCTTAGCACTTAGTAATTGCTCAATAAAACGCAGCCATCATTAGTAGTATGATAAATAATAATTAATGAAATTTTACACCTCCAAACCTGGGTGGGTGTCACTGCTCCTGCCTTGGGCATGTCCAGCCCGTCTGTCTGCTGACCACCTCCCTTCTGAGTGATGAGGGTGACTAGATTCTTGTCCGGGGGCCACAGCACAGCCCACCCTGGCATCTACACCCAATCAGACAGTAAAACGTGGGGAATCCCTTGAGTGATGGTGTTACCTCTGTGAGGCTCAGGGGCGGTCACTTCCACTTCAGTGTACTCCACGTCCAAGGTCAGAGGCTCTGCTCGAAAGAACCACAGCAGCCTGCGGTTAGACAGAGTCTCCCTGGGGGGTCTCAGACCACAGTAGAGATTTCTATTCAAGTGATCGAAGAAGTCTGTATTTTAACAGGGAAGCTGGATGCAGGCTTAACTCCATTCTAAGTGGGCGAGAAAACTCAGGCTGGGAGAGGTAGTGAGGAGGCCTGCACTCCCGGGATGTGGAAGGACCCTCTGGCTCAGGTCCCGTTGTTACCACAGTGTGAGGACTTGTAAAGCTCATTAGATACAGAAAACAGACGGCATCGGCCACAGCAGTTAACTATAGAAGCCTTCTCCATGGCCACAGGCACAGAATGCTTTCTCCAAGATGGAAAGGATCTCAGGAAATGGGGAATGGGGGTCCCCAGCCTCAAACTGCTTTGAGAGTATGAGGCATATGCATAGGAGATCAAGTTACACCCAAAATGGAACTTCCTGATTCAGAATGGGCTACTAAATAAGTCAGGAGGATCTCCCTTCTCTTGGATAGTAGAGGCACAGGTGTTTTTTAATGTAGCATTACTGCAAATCATCATGTTGTACACTTTAAACTTACACAATGTTATATGTCAAGTATATCTCAATAAAGCTGGCAAAGAAAAGTGTTAAGAGGCTGGGGTGGGAAGAAGTACGCAGGGTACTTTAAAGGTAGTGGAAATGTTCTTTTTTTTTTTTTAAAGGATGATGGGTATGCAGTTATTTATTGAATTGCTATTGTTTATATTTTATACATAACTTATAAATATTATTTTGTATCTACTAAATGTTTAATAAAAATGAAAAATACATGAGAAAAAACAAAAAAATGAAAAATACACGATAAAAAATAAAATAAAATAGCACTGATGCTTACTTTTAAGACAAGTAACAAGAGACACGAGACAGCATCTTTGGAGAAAGCAATAGCCATCTCCATTTAAAAGAGATGAGGAAATATCCACAGGTCTTAACAGCTTTTGTTCTTTTCCTAGGGGTCTTTTATATAAAAGCAAAGGTTTCTAATTTTTAAAAAGTTAGATAGATAATTACCTTTATTTTCATTTAATGGCTTCATTGCATGGTTTCCAACATCTTCATTGTAACCTAGTTGAAAAATAACAGGATGAGTGACAATGGAATTCCTAGTTTTCTACATAAATTTTAGAAAACTCGGTGCCACTAACAAAAGGAGTCAAGCCCAAATTCTTCAGTGTAGTTGGCAACCAGCAGTGTATCTGGGGTCCAAATACCCTCCTGGTGGCCCTGGGTCCCATCCAACCCACTGCCTGGTCTCTTTCTAAAACCGGTATGATGCCCACCATCGCATGGGAGGGACACGCTATTTATGAGTTGTTCAAAATTCAGAATTGTTCACTAGAAGCAAGCTCAGAAGAAATTAAGCTTAATTCTAGAAGAGGCGAGCCAGTGACCACAAACATGAAGGATACTAGTGGACCAGTATCCTTCAGCTGGAGAATTGGATCCATGAGAACATGGTTTAAAGATATTGCAATACCTCCAGACTGCCACCTGGGCAGGAGCAAAAATTTCTTGATCTTTTTTATCAAGTTGTTCTTTATTAAAAAGAATTCTTACAAGTGTTACAAATACTACTCCTGAAGAACACATGGTTTTCCATTCCATTCCATTATGTATTTACAAATTACTATTGTGATTACTAACATACATTTATAAACTGAAATAATCCATGCAGAGAAAATATTATAAGAATTGGAGTATTTCTTGAATTTTGGAAATTTGGGAGGAAATTCTATTCTAATATAAGTCTTTATCAGCATTTAATTTAGAATATCATATCTTTGTTCTTATGTATAAATACAAATTACCAACAGAACCCACTTTATACCACAAAGAGGTATTTTCTCTATAGCACTGGATTACTTTTTGCTAAATATTCACCAAACTTTTCTGAATGTAGTTTCTTCAATGACATATTTGCTCTTTTCTCTTTATTGGCACATTACTCTTATTACGACAAATGTTTTATTTTACTTTTTAAAAAGTTTATGATTCAATACTATAGGAATTGCTCATTTCTCAAAAGATTTCTCAGGAATGCCCTGTAAAAGGTGTATTCTAAAAAGTTTTTATTTTGTGCGACGCTGTTACAGAATTAGAAAAGAACATCAGTGTTTAATTCCCAAAACTGTCTGGGACAGAACTTTTTGTGTGATGTAATCATGGCCCCCTCTGGGAAACAGACAACACCCCTGCTAAAAGGCCTGAACGATTTTCTCACAGACCTAATGGGATTAAGAACAGCTGGGGTTGGCTCCCCACCCTATTGAGCTGACTCTCAAGCTTGTGATAAACCTCATAACCAGTTATTCCTTTATTGTACCAGTCTTTTTTTTTTTTAATGCCTCTACCAACAGTGAGGTCTTTAAATTGGTTTCCCGCTGGGGCAAGTTTGAAATGAGACTGCCTTGTGTTTGCAATAAATAATTCCACCTGAGAAGATGTTTTACCAATGCCTTCATTTGATAGCTGGTCTCTCTCTTACAAATGAAGAATGGTTTCACTTGCACAGCGTCCAGTGTGTGAAGGGAACCCACGTGGGTGTCCACAGCATTATAATTATTCTCCACCTTTCATTCCTTGGGATATTTAGAAGGTGGTGAAATTAGAGCACAATGTTCTGCCTTTCTTCTTAAGCTTCTGTTTTGCTTGTTAGCTCACCACCCAATGCCTGATTAGATTAAGGGTCCCAGCTTGAAGCCAGAGTTTCCCTTCCAACCTCACCCCACCGCCCATAGATTCTGCTTCTCAGAGGGACAGGAGAGTGTAGAGCAAGTTGGGAAAAACTCTTAACAACTGCACAAAACCATGACGGTACCATAATGTCTGTTGGCTTCAGTGTTGGGATCTGACAACGTCTTCTCATTGTTGGAGTTCAGAAGTGGTGCTGCTGGCCTTAAATTGAAATTTAAAAAGGAAAAAGAAATAACGTTTTTTTGGCTCTAACTCCAAACCAACAAAATAATCAAGGAAAGAGCATGAGAAAACCAGGAAGAGTTTTCTGAAGTGAAGAAAGTTTTACTCTCTCACTTGGAACTAATGCTTTCTTCAGCTCTAGGATTATTTGACAAAAACCTTTTTGCTGTTGAAATAAGCGTCCGGGCCAAAGGGCGTACAAACATGAGGAGTCCTTTATGAAGTGAATCCCATGTCAGGAGGGGATTCCTCATCCTGTGCTATTGTTTCTTTCAGGAACAGAACGATAGTTTCCATGCTTTGGGATTTTAGATCTCAAGAACAGTAAAAATAGTACAACCATTTTTAAGGCAACTCTATTTTGCCAAGTAAGTAAAAAATTTTTTAATTCCATCTATCATTATAATTTCATAAGGAAAAGTGTAGACAGGACATGACCTCAGAATAAAGCCATTCCCTCCCGTGAAGGACAGTTGGCAACCTTCCACTGAGACACAGACACACACACACACACACACACACACCCCTACACCGCTCACACCCAAGGTCCTAATTTTTCTGAGTTTGCCAAGAACCACTGAAAACTTCCTAATGACAGGAATCCCTCCAGACAAGTCTATCCACACCCACAGGACAGCCACCCCTCTTCCAAGTACACTGACCTGGACATCTCCACCGGCATCTGCTTGGCTTTGAAAGACAAAGACAAGAACCAAAGTCAGTATAAAGAGCCCACAACCATATCAGACAGGAACACTCATTTCAACCATATTTGACTTGTTTGAAGATTGAATACCCATAAAAAGATGGAACAGAAAACCAAATATATTCACACTTTTTAAAAAAGGAAAACAAACAAATAAACGAAGCAGGTCTTCTCTTGGTCTTATACCAAGAGATTTCACATCATGTTCTCTGAAATTTGACATTTCGACTGTTTTAGCCAGAAGCAACTTCCCTTCATGGAATGTGACGGAGAGGAAGACAACAGCACAGGAACCAGAGGAGCCAGATGAATGGGCAACTGTCTCTTTGCTTCAAGACCATCCCCAAAAGTAAAGGCTTAATCAATCCCCATGCTTTTAATTCCAAACTGGCCTGAGGCCAAGGCCAGAGCCTTAGGACTGTTTTCCCAGGGGGGCTGCCCCTTTCCTGCTTTAGGAAAAAACCCTCCTCATCCCATCTGTCTCCTCCCATCCCAGGCAGCAGCACCAACAGGGATAAGCAACCCGCCTTATCCCCAAAAAATTTTTGCAGACTTTACCGGTGCTGTGCCCTTCTGCTTGCACCTTGCTTAACTGACTCTGATTCCTGAGTGCCCATGAGTAATTCTGGCTTCCCTCCACACGTGGCTAACCCCAAGCACAGGGTAGAAATCATGGCACAACCAAAAGATTAACTGGGAGGCATTCAGCGTGTGTGGGTGTCTCCACTCATGCCCAACTCTACCAACTGTAGGACTCAATGTCGCCAAATCCACACGAAGGGCTGCTTCTGACCACATGTAGATGCAACTTCCCCCCAAATTCATCTTTTCTGGGGAGCCCAACTGAGAAAGCAATTGCTTTCACTTTTGCCTACCTAAATCCAGGGGCAGTAAAATCTCCACACCCACCAAAGCCAAAATCTTTGGTTATCAAGGTGACACCCCAGGAGGAAAACAGCTGTCGTCAGGCACATGTCCTCGACCCTCACTGGAGCAGAGCACGAGCCTCCCGTGAGGCTGAAACCCCTCACATCCGTGGCGGGTTCCCTGGCAGGGCAGCCTGTCAGAATGGAATGAAAGGACTGTGCTCACCCTTGGCTTTCTTCAGAAAATAGCATCTGGCCCCAAGTATCAAGGTGGTAATGATCACTCCGATGACAACCACTGCAATAAGTCCTTTCTTCCAGGGGGCAAGATAGACTGGAAGTGCAAAAACATTTTAAATATATCAGTTTTTCCTCTGCCAGCAAGAAATAATATCAGCCCTAAACAGCAAATAAGACTGATTTTTATATCCTTGTAACTGATGTCTTTCACTGAGCATCTACCTCTGAGGGACTCTGTGTTCATAGGAGGGGCAGAAATAGTTGTTTCTGCTATAAAACGAGTCAGTGATGGTCTGAAAGGACCATAGGACTGAAGGAGACTCTTCTTAGGGTGTCTGTTCACCCTTCCTCGTTCTCCATAAATCACCCTCTGCCTATATAGGTGGGCTCCTCTAACCATGTCTGTTCTGCATGACCCACTCCTCTTGACCACAGGTGGCCCATGGGCTCACATTTGACCCAAGCTGGTGTCTCTCCACCATGAATTTGTAATTAGGACTGTGTGAAATACTTCTAATTCCTTATAATAATCAATTCCTCTTTTATACTTGAGTGGATTGTTATTATCTGAAACCAAAGAGCCTGGCGAATGTGTTGGTCCCTTAACCCCCAGTAAAATGCATTAAACTTCCACCCATTTCCTCTTACAAGTGCTTTCTAGCCTTGCCCTTGGAGCTCACACGACATTTTGCCGTTGAGACCTCGACTCACCTCTGACTGTCAGGGTGTTGCTTTGGAGGACATTTTTGGAGAGATTGGCTCTGTTGGAGGCCGTGCAGTAATACTGTCCCTCCTGCTCCTTGCTAGCCTTCGGCTTGTGCCAAATGGCCTGGGTGTCATTCAAGGTGACTTGGTAGAAGGGTTTGCCCTCCTTTTCTCTGTAAAACTTGTATGTGATGGGACTAGATCCTTCATTCACGGAGCATCGAAGCACAATGGGCTTCCCAGACTCCACCTCCTCACTCAACAGGATAGAGAGCTTGACTTCATCCACCGGGGCTGGAAAGCAGGAAAGGGATTAGCACTGAGAAGTGGGGAAGAGGAAGAACATGACACGGCCACTGGTCAAGACCAGCTATCTGTGACTGTGACTCAGACTTGGACTTTGCCTTTTATTCAAGTCACTTGTGTTATCCCACATTCTTCACAGTTCTTCCCCCGACTAGCCCAGAAGGGCAGCAATGGACACCTCCTGCCCTCACATATTGATTAGACACAGGATGCTAGGGACACCTCCCTTCACTGACCACCTCAAGTGTTACTGACCACTTAGCTTAACTATACGATTAACTTCTGTGTTCTACTAGGGTCTGTTCTGGGTGAGTTTGTGTGTGAGACTGTGTGTAAGTGTGTGAGTGACAGTGCGTGTTTGTGTCTGCATCTGTATGTGATTTCTCTCCCCCTGCTTACAAAGATGCATGGCACTTCCAGATCTTACGAGCAAATAACCTTGACGCACTGCCTTCTTGAGCTCTTGTCCTGTTTCTCTCCTCCTTTGAATGATCTAAACCAATTGCCTTCATGTCCTCATTTCCCACTTTCTTGTTAGCCTGGAAACCTGACTTCTATCTCTCTGCTTCTGAAACTGCCCTATATCTCTGGTTTTGAAGAAACTCAAAGATGACCTGACCCCTGACGAACTCATCCCTGAGTTCCCTGCAGGTCCAGTCCATGGCAGATGTTCTTCCCATCTTCCCATCCTTGGCCTCCCTACAGCTCTCGCCTGTCACCCAGCCCTTCCTTTGGAACTCAGCTTTCCCTGGGCTTCTGTGAAGCCTCACACTCTGATTCTCTTACCTCCTCGCCTGCCACTCCCTCTTTATCAATTTTTCTTCCGTTTGCCCCTTAAATGTGGACTTTCTGCAAAATTCAATCCTCAGTTTGCCGTCTCCATTCTCGTCTTTGGTGATTTCATCTACATTGTAGCTTCTATTTGCAAATTTAACACATAAACTTATGGCATTTAATGCCTAGATATATAGCTCTAGTCCAGGTTACTCCCCTG
Organism: Balaenoptera ricei; assembly: GCF_028023285.1. Taxonomy (NCBI): domain Eukaryota; kingdom Metazoa; phylum Chordata; class Mammalia; order Artiodactyla; family Balaenopteridae; genus Balaenoptera; species Balaenoptera ricei. Next base: position 14,618,037 of record NC_082658.1, on the reverse strand, counting down.
AATTCCAAGTCTTGACTTTTACCTGCACATTTCCACTGAGAAGCCCTGCCAGCCTCTCATTCCCAGCAGATCCAAGAAGAACTCATCTACCTCCTATAGACAGACCCTTTCACTCCATGTTCAACCATTAAAATTCTGACCCTAAACTGTCTTCCCAAGTATGTTCCTGCTAGTGTCAGAATGAACCGATCGGCAGACCGGCATCTGATTTATGAATCACCCTCTTGTGAGCACAGGGCGTGGCCAGACCATGGAGCTGCTGATCCAGCGAAAGGGAGCACCAGGCCTGGGATGGGATGGTGGGGGTCAAGCACAAGGGCAGACTCCTGGAGGGTGCAGCTGACCTGACAGCCTGTCCTCTTGTGAAGCACAAGGGGGTGGTGGCAGGCCAGGCTCAGGAGCCAGACTGCCTGGCCTCAGTTCCCGACCCTACTGCCCACCAGCTGTTTATCTTAAGCCCTAGTTGTCTCATTGTAAAATAAGGATGATATTAACATGGGGCTTACATGGCTATTGTAAGTATGAATGGGAATAATTTACTAACAAACTTCACACGGGGTTGGACATGTGGTCAGAGCTCAGTAAATATTAGCCACTAATACTGACTCACTTTAAACCAAGAGTTTCACACGGGCTTCTACGTTAGCTTCTTAAGGTATTGTAAGGTCTGAAGTCTCCACTCCTGCTAACTGATAGGACCAGCAGGTTAATCTTCCCAAGACCCCATTCTCAGCATGCCCTCCTTCTCTCTTCTGGCTCTTCACTGCACACAGGACAAAGCCCCAACTCCTAAGGCTGGCAGCTGATGCCCTTTACAGTTAGGCCCAGCCTCTCTACCAGTTTATATCCAATGACTCTCCATTCCCAGTCCTTCTTTCCAGGCATCTGACTTACACACAGCCTTTAGAGCTGCTCCATGGACCCTTTTGATCACCTATTTGACTAGGCTGGGGACCATCTCTAGCCCTCTCTGCCCACCCACTGTTGAACCCTGGCTCCTGACCCAGCTATTCCCACTCAAGCTAGATATCTTTCATGCCTTAAATTCCTATCACCATCATTGTAAGGAGAGTTCGCGTGACAATTAAACATGTGGTGCCTGGTAACATTTTTTTCTATATTTGTTTGCACTGTTATTCAAATATATTAAAATGTTTCTTCACTATTTAATCAGGAGATCCTGTGTTTCTCATTATATCATTGAAAACAAAGAATATGTCTTCTTTTTTTGTATGCCCTATGGCATGAGAGGCTTAATATATATTGATGTTAATTTGAAAAGTATTGTTTCTCTTAGGCTATACATTAATAGTAGGAGGAACCAGGGAGTTCCCTGGTTGCCTAGTGGTTAGGGTTCCGGGCTTTCACTGCAGAGGGCATGGGTTCAATCCCTGGTCGGGGAACTGAGATCCCGCAAGCCGCACGGCGTGCCCCCCCCAACCCAAAAAATAGTAGGAGAAACTCCTGTCCAACTCAAGATGTCCACATGGCACGTGTAGATAAGCAGTTATTAAACAAAAAGGAGGAGGACAAAGAGGAAGCCTTTTTAAGCTTTTTACAACAAGATGCAGAACGTCTCAGAGATGCAAGTAATGGGCACTCCTAAGGTCTCCGGAAAGGTACAAGGCAGAGGCTTGAGGAAAACTATCCATCTCAGGACAATGGTATATTGCTCTCGAGTATGAGAGTCCTAGTGACTGTTAGCCTGAAGCTCTGACTGCTGTGGGTTCCACACATAACAGAATTTGCCCCACCGAGGGTCCATGGTAGAGAAGAGCTCTGGTCTACAATTCTCAGAGAAGACTGTCAGTTCATCTAAACATGAGCAAATGCTAAGGGAGCCCCAAAGCACAACTTTTGTGCTTCCTCAACTTGGAACACTTTATGCTTATAATTTCAGCAGTTCACTTGAAAGGTTCTGAAAAAGGATGACACTGGCCACACTGATAACCCCCAGATATTTTCCGGCTCCATTTACTTGGGCCTTGGTCTGCTTTGCCACATGTCATGTTCATGGACTTTGCACAAGTACCACCCACTTCTCTTGTCTACCCCAAAACTTTGAAAATGTGAACTAAAGCCCCAGTCCCACATGGATTCTTCTTCCCACATGACTTACCTATCACCTTGACCTGCAGAAGTTCGCTGACCAGTTTGGTGTGGGAATGGCAATTATCCGCGATGCAATGGTATTCTACATCTTTCGTTGGGTTATCTTTGAATATTGCGGGCTCATTGGAGCCCATGCTCTGACTCGCCAAAGTCTTACTTGCTTTTGAAAGCTGATAAAAAATGGGTGAGGTTCCATTTATGGATTGACAACTGACTTCTATGGTCTGTCCTTTTATCACCTCAGACCTGGAGTCATGAAAAATACTGGGCTTGGAAAGCATTTCTAGAACGACAGAGAGAGAGAGAAACAATCTGAAGCAAAACATCCAGCCCAAGGGATTCCTTCTCCAAACTCTGGGCTTGGCTTTCTCTGTCATTACTAGAATTTAAAATGCCTGCCTGCTTTATCTACATTTGGAGGACTCCTTTAAGATCTTGAGGAGGGAGAGGGAAAGAGAATAATATAAACAAAAAAGGATGACACAAATTCAGGAAGAACATTACATCCCCCTAAATATATGCTTATATTTTCACATATCTTACGTGCACATACACACACATTCACATCTTTTTTTTGTATTGAGAAAAGACACAAGAAAAATATTAAAAAATACAAGTACCCGAACAGAATATATTTTAAAACAACTTCTCAGTGCCTCAGCCTCCTGATAGTAAATTTCATGCCTCAGAAACAAGAATTATACTAGGTTATTATTTAGAAATTAGCTTATTTATAAAGCTAATAAAGTGAAATGACCTCCTCCCAAGAACTACAACAACAAAAAGAATTACAGTGGAATGACCCACATTTGTCTCTTACATTATTTCCTTGTGAGGTAGATGACTGCTAAAATCCTGCTTTGGTTGAGACTAAAATCTTGTCTGGATTTAAACTGAAGGCTAAACTGAAGGATCATGACTGAATAAGAACAGTGACAGTGACAGCTTGCCTGGTGTTCCACATCCATTTAGAACCCCGCTACTCAAAGTGTGGTCCAGGGCCCAGCAGCACCAGCATCCCCAAGGCACTGGTGAGAGATGCAAAACCTGGCCCCATCCTGACCTGCGCTGTCACCCGGTTTCGCATGCACATTCAAGTCTAAGAAGCCCGGCTCTGGGTGGTCCAAGTACCTACTTCTGCCCGCTGGGAGTCCTAGCCCTTCGGGTGAGCCAGGATAGGGATCAAAAACTGGAACTTAGATCTTAAAGTTTAGTGTCGACTAAGCAGTGTTTCCTCCCTGACCCTTTGGGTGGGTGCCTGTTCAAGCAGCAGAATCTTGCCGATTCAGAGGCCACACCATCAGCATAAAGCCACAACAAAGCCATGAACGTGACTTTTGCCAACGACATTCTCCTTGATGCCTCTCTCCTGTACTCTGAGCAGAAATACCCACTTGCTGCTGTTTGGTCTCTCGTTTCCACTCCTCTCTCTTTCCCCCGAGTTCTTACCCTGACTCAGTCTGAACCGCCTTCAGAACAGAGAGGGTGGCGCCTGGCAAAAAATTCCCTTTCTCCCATTCAGTCCCAAGACCCTCAGAGCCAGCGAGGACGTACTCACCACACACAGCTATCTGGACCGCGTTGCTGCTCTTGACCACCTTGCCGATGCCCGCGACACAGGTGTATGTCCCACTGTCCCACTCTGAGGCTATCTTAGTGAAATTTTGAGCCTGCGACACAACCGTGCCTCCCTTCTGGATGGTGAAGTTGGCTGGAGGTGCTCCTGGGATGGAGCACCACAGGTTCAGGCCTTCCCCCTGATCCAGACGTGTGGCGGAAGATTCCAGCTTTGGCTTGGAAAACAGCTCTGAAAAAAAAAAACAGTGAGTGGGAATGGGGTGAGATGTTTCTGGGTACCGGCCCCAAAGTCTGTTTATGGAGAGGGCTTCGGCCCAGCTGCTTTTGACAGAACCATTTCCCAACTTCCTGCACAAAGTTTTCCTTTGCTTCTCATGTACCTGACGATCACACAATTGAAGAGCCAGGGTTCATTCTTCACCTGGGATTCCAATGCCAGGTTTGCCTCCCTCATTAATCCAATTTATTTCACAGACATGGATTAGAAAAATTTTGCAACTTGTAATGCAGCAAGTAATGACTCAGACATTCACTCATTTATTCATCCACTCACTCATTTCATTCCCCAAGTATTTATTTCAGGCCGTCTCTGTGCTTGGCATAGGAGAGACAGCAATGAAAAAGAAACAGTCCTTGACTCCAAAGTTCTTAAGTCTAGCGGGTGATTCAGATATTGTTTGCAGTAGAGCCCATAGAGGGGACACCGAACCTAGGCTTGAAGCATCAGGAAAGAGCTCCTGGAGGAAGTTATCCAGGCAAAGATGGAAAGTATCACAAGCAGAGAGAATAGCATATGGAAGGCCTGGCGGGAGGTTCAAGCACCTGAAAGTTCAGGCAGCCTGGGACATAGTGGGAGTAGAAGAAGAAGGCTTGTAGATCTTCAAGGAACTTGGGAACCACATAAAAAATTGTGGGTTATGTCCTCAGGGCAACGGGAACCATGGAGAGTCTGGGTCAGGGGAATGGCATTGGATGTGTGTTGTAGGAAGATCTTTGGGAGGAGAATGGATGGGGTTGGAGGGGCCCAGACTGGAAGCAGGAGGCGATGTAGTCCAAGCTTGAAGCAGAGTGATGGCATGGGGTTGGGGACAAGTGGCAGCTTGGCCACCATCCCTCCAGCACTCCCCATGGAGAAGAATGAAGATGCCACCTGAAGCCTCCAAGGTCAAACACTTTGTAAACTATAACATGCTATGCTACTGTAAGGAGTTATTAGTACCATAATGTAGGTTGGATGTCAACAGTAGTAAAGACTGAGGTTGTATTTCAAGAAGTCTTGCCATCTCCTAATTTAAGTATCCCCTGAACTATATCAATATTTTATAATTATGGTGAATGTCTTTATTTTCAGCAGCAGGGAAATTACTAATTAACTACCTAACCATTGTGGAGACTTGGATCCTTTGTGTAAGCAAATGCACACTGACTTCATGGTTATGACCCTTGATGCAGAAGGAAGAAGGAGCTTGACACTATCTTCATATTAAGAAAGAGACTGAGACTCAAAGTTTCTCTCAGGAAACCTTAAAGGTTTGAGAATGCAACTAGGAGTCAGGGACCAAATTCTACCTTTGGCTCTAAATTTATCTGCCGTAGAGGTTTGGAAGTAAAAACCAACACTGTCATTGTCTTCACTGATATTCCACAGATGGAAACGGAACTCATTTCCATCATAATCAGTCCACGGTGTCTTCCTAGTTTCCTCAACAGGGAATAAAATAAAACTGCAAGTAAGGTGATATCCCAATAATTAATTCATTAAGGCACGTTCCATCTCTCTGTCCTTCCATATAATAAACATCGACTTACCTCTTTTCAGATCACCATCAAAAGCTCTAGGTTAGGAGTGGGGAAAAGGAACCAAAGAAATTGACCCCCTTAAGTGCCTTACAATCTCATTGGACAAACACCAAAACATGTGAAAAAAATGACTTAGGAAGAATCCCACAACAATGACTCTACATTTAAAAACACGTAAACAGGGACTTCCCTGGTGGTGCAGTGGTTAAGAATCCGCCTGCCAGTGTAGGGGACATGGCTTCAAGCCCTGGTCCGGGAAGATCCCACATGCCGTGGAGCAACGAAGCCCGTGCGCCACAACTACTGAGCCCGTGCGCCACAACTACTGAAGCCCGCGTGCCTAGAGCCCTGCTCTGCAACAAGAGAAGCCACCGCAATGAGAAGCCCGTGCACCGCAACGAAGAGTAGCCCCTGCTCTCCGCAACTAGAGAAAAGCCTGCACACAGCAACGAAGACCCAATGCAGCCAAAACTAAATAATAAATAAATTTATTTTAAAATAAATAAATAAATAAAAATAAAAACATGTAAAAAAAATGTAAAAAGTATAAAACAGCTTGCTAGGGTGGGTGCACGGTGGTTTAGAATTAGGAATACGATGTTGTCAGGGAATGTCTGTTTGTAAAGGAGGTAACGTAAACAGCTGGACCATCACGGGGGTTAACAAGGATGGGTCTTTTGTTCACTCACTGAAAAAATATTTACTGAGTTCCTACAATGTGCCAGGCTCTGTGCTAAGTATCAATGTTGTCAGATGAATTAAGCCACAGACCTGGTCCTTCAAGAGCTCACCCAGGGTGGTGGAGAAGGATGCTAAATCTTTATAGCGACGGTTGACATGAAGACAGGAGAAGAGTGTGATGGGGACTGAGGTGTGACCATGGGACTCTGCCTGGGGGAGCCTAGAGGGAGATTTGCGGCTTGGTCTTTAAGGACAACAGAGGTTTTCCAGTGGCCAAGGGGAAAGGATGTTCCAGGCAGAGTGGGATGGGATGTTTGGAAGGGGGTGGAGTCAAGGTGAAGGCAGCTAAGCCCATGAATAATGATGTCGAATAGGTGCTTCTCCTACAGGTTGGCTGAAGGATGAATTGGAGCAGAGATGCTTGGGGAACCCCTGCAACCATCCTGGTGTGAGGGCCAGAGTTAGGGTGTGATTGTAGAGACAAGATGACAGGGCAGAGTTGAGAGTCCTGGCAACACTTGGTGACAGATTGGGTCTGAAAAGGTGGACAGTGAGGGGTAAAGGAAACCCACTTTCAATCCAAAGACAAATTACTAATTCAATGGTTTTTATGTTCACAAAATTATAGTGATTCTCCAACACCACTATATAGAGCCACTTACAGTGAGGCTTGATAGCAATAGAGGAGTGGAAAACCAGATGCATAAGTGGGCCTGGAGCCATGTCCAAGGGCTTGCAGCACTTGAACGTGGGGGTGTTGCCTGCCAGCCCTGGCATGGCTCCGGTAGCTCTACGTGGAACAGGACCACAGAGCACCAGGCTGAGGGGATGGGAGGGGCAGGCCGAGTCTAACACTGTGCTTTCTCGGGCCAGGGAGACTCATCTCCTGGTTGACTTGTATACTCCGCATGACTTGGACTTCTGGATGTGGGGGATCAGCTACAACAATAGTATCTTATGGTCCAAGATGCTTTATGTTTCCCTCAAGTAGGCTGGCCTGAGGGGTCGGGGTGCTGCTCTAACTAGTGAAATGGCCCATGTGTTTGTCACGTGGTCCCTGCAGCTCCCACAGCAATACACCCATCCCTTTAATGTAGTTGTTCATTGCATTGCATTCTCATGATCTAGTTATGTCTGTGAATTCTTCAAAGGCAAAGCTTGGCCTTAGGCAGCCCCCTATCCCCCAAAAGTTGCCCAGCATGCAGAAGGTGCTCAATATATGTTGAATTGAATACTGTTTTCTAATGAGATAATTATATTTTATCAGTGAAAAATATGTGCCATCAAAACATTTGTCATTCTCAATAATAAACTAAATTGCTAGCAGGGTCCAACACATGCCAATCACCTAGTTGGGTAGTTGGCAGCCTACCTATGATACTGGGGACTGTCACTGTTACTATACACTCTATGCTTGACACAGAGGAGGCTTTCAGTAAATGACTGAACAAATGATGAATGAATGAACACTTTCACTTGGGAACCAAGGAGTGCTGACTCTCTCTGCCTCTGAAACACTGTTATCCAATGTTCATCTGTTCATCCAACAAATAGGTATTGAATGCCTACTATGTGCCAGGCACTGTTCTAGGTGTTAAGGATATAGCACTGGATAAAACAGATAATGTTCCTGCCCTCATCAGCTTACATTTTAGTGCCTGAATACATACAATACACGGGAAGAGGCAGAGTACTTTTTTTTTTTTTTTGGCCGCACGGCTTACGTGATCTTTGTTCCCCAACCAGGGATCAAACCTGGGCCCCAGCAGTGAAAGGGCCAAGTCCTAACCACTGGACTGTCAGGGAATTCCCAAGGTAGAGTACTTTTTGAAAAGTAAAGCCAGGAAAAGGAGGAAGGAGTCCAACGGAACTTTTAGGTACATGGGTTTGGAACTCTAACAGGCCTGGGGGTGACCCTTGCTCTGCCACTTGGCAACCCTCTAATTGTTGGATGAGTGACCTAACCTCTCAGCTTCAGCTTCCACCTCCATAAAGCCAGAATCATAATTCTTACCTTATACTACAATTGTGAGCTTGAAATGAAAATGTATGTAAACCAGGCATACAGTATTCAACAAAGAGGAATTGGGACTATTATTTTTGAGTTTAGTAATGCTTTCTCATTCCTGACCCTGTCATAGGACCTGCACATGGATACAGGGATCTAGCACAGTATTTGGCACAGAGGAAAGAAAAATGTGATGTAATAATAGAAACACCAGCTGACATTTCACTGAGTGCTTACTCTATATGCGGCCCTTTATGGCAGGGTGATGTCATTTGGTCCTTGTAAGAGTCCTAGAGGGCTGTCATTATCCCCATCTCAGAGTTGTGGCAAGGAGAAGGTCAATAACGCACCCAAGGTCACAGAGGTACTGAGTGGCCAGGTTGGGATCTGATGCGACAACCTGCACCCTCAACCACCACAGTGAACGGCTTACTTGCTCTGTACTGACTTTTCCCCACCAGCACCACGGCCCTGCCTGAGCACATTCATTCAGACCAGCAGGAGCGAAGGATCAGCTCTCACTGTCCATCCTGGATTTCAGCACAGCAGCTTCTTGGGCCCGCCATATGCCGACACCCTCCAGCAGCAGCCCTACCTGTTATGTTGACCACGATGCTGCTGACCTTGGATATGCGGCTGGCTTCCACTTTGCACGTGTAGTTGCCGTTGTGCTCCACCGTGGCCATCACTGAGTACACGGCCTCGTTGCCGTGCCTGCTGTGTGCTACAATCGCCTTGTCCTTCTGGATTATGATTTCCGGAAATGACTGGGCCAGGTGCGTCACTTGAATGGTGCACTTGATGTGGAGATCATCCCCTTCTATGATCGTTCCCTTGGGGCTGATGTGGAACTTGGGATTAGAGAAGGATTCTACAAGAAGAGGACAAGCTGGTTGGATTCAGGTTCAAACCTGGGAGAGGGGGAAAGGCACTTCCTCCTCTTTTCTGTTCTTTTTCATACCAACCACAGTTTTTCCTTATTAATTAAAAAAATTCAACCTTTCCTCTTGAAAACCTTAGTCTAGGCTGCTTTGATGCTTCCTCCCTTTTTGCTCATTCTTGCATCTTCAGCCTTCTTCTTAACTTCAGTTCTCTAACTTTCTTGAGCCTCCCAAAGGCCAAACCATCTTCCCTAGATCTCATCTACAGAACTTTGTTCAAATGACCTCAGAAATAATCACAGCAGTGAGAAACAGACTCTCCCCCTGCCCACCAAGGATTTCCTAGGTAATTATCGCACCATTTCATGGACCTCTGGCGTTGCAGCCTAGATATTCCATCGCTTTCCAAAGTGCAGCTTCGTGGAAATGCATATTTAAATAACCGTATGCCCCCCAAAAGTGATTTCTAATCTGTTCTACCTCTTTTTAAAAAATGCTGGTTGTGACAGACTAAATTGATTTCATGACTCATGCAGTTTGAAAAACACTGCTTTAATAAAATATGGGTCAGATATCAGGGTGTCAGATCTTCAGGAGATGGTGAGAGAAATAGGGCCAGGCCTTTGCTCCCACCAAAAAAACAGCAGTGCGTAAGGGAGTAGGTACACAGATTACAACTATGTAAAATGCAGATAAGAACATTAAAAAATGTCAAAAGTGAATTCAGGGTATTATAATACTTTAATATTCTTTTTTTTTTTTACTGTAAAGTCATTTAAATTCACAATAAAAAGGTATAATTTAAAAAAAGTCATTTCCTGAGTAAAAGTCAAAAAGAGAGAGCATCTAACTAACTCCAGATGCACCAGAGATCTAAATGCAGAAGAAAAAAAAAATTAACGCACAGAAACAGTAAAAGAAAACATAGGTGCATTTTTTCTTTAATAATCTTGGAGTGTGGAGGACCTTTAGGTGTGAATCACAGAACTGGATACCGTAAGGAAAAAAAGATGCATAGATTTTTTTTTTTTTTTTTGGCTGTGCCGTGCAGCTTGTAGGATCTTAATTCCCAGACAAGGGATTGAACCTGGGCCTATGGCAGTGAAAGTGCTGAGTCCTAACCACTGGACAGCCAGGGAATTCCCCAAAGATGCATAAATTTGATTAACTAAAGATTAAAAGCTTCTTCATGGAAATAAGAAATAGGACACATGACAAACTGAGTAAAATATTTGCATAGTACCTGACAAAGAGCACATTCCTTTAATTTATAAAGGGCTCAAACAAATCAACCAGAAGTGGTAAATATGGGCAAAGTGTGTATGAACAGGCAGTTTATGGGGGCGGAAATGTAACAGACCAATAAACATAAAAAGCATACTCAACCTCACGGAAGACCAAAGAAATACAAATCACAGCAATGATATATCACTGCACCTCAATCAGATTGTCAAAAATAACAAAACATTGATAATATTCTGTGTTGGTGAGGATGTGGAAAATGGAACACTTTTGATGGAAATGTGCATCCATTTGGAGGAGTACTTTGGCGATATCTTTCAATACTGAAAATGCACAAAACATTTGAATCAACAATTTGACCCATAAATAATAATAAAATACTCATGAAAGTACAGAAGTTATACGTATAAGTATGTATAAGTTATAAGTATAAGCAAGATTGTCTTAATAGCAAAAAAGTGGAGGGCTTCCATGGTGGCGCAGTGGTTGAGAATCTGCCTGCTAATGCAGGGGACACGGGTTCGAGCCCTCGTCTGGGAATATCCCACATGCCACGGAGCGGCTGGGCCCATGAGCCACAACTACTGAGCCTGCGCGTCTGGAGCCTGTGCCCCGCAACGGGAGGGGCCGCGATAGTGAAAGGCCCGCGCACCGCGATGAAGAGCGGTCCCCGCACCGCGATGAAGAGTGGCCCCCACTTGCCGCAACTAGAGAAAGCCCTCGCACGAACCGAAGACCCAGCACAGCCAAAAATAAATAAAAAAAAAAAAAAAAAAAAAAAAAAAGTGGAAAAATACCTAAATGCCATCAATAGAAAACGAGGCAAATATATTAGGGCACAGGATTCCGAGTTGCCACTAAAATGATAAAGATTTGTATTTCTTGATATGGACAAAAGTCCATATATGTTATGGTTGTTAAAAAGAAGTTATAAGATAGAATGTTTGACTGGTCCTATTTTTTTGTAAAAACAAAGAAAAACAAGCAAAAATTGTGTGTGTACATGATGAATGAGCAGAGCAAGTCTAGAAGACCACACAAGGGTTTTCTCTGAGTAGTGGTACTTACTATGAAGACTGTCACTTTATACTTTATATAGTACCATATTTTCTGAAAATTTAACCCACACCACGTATTATAATAAGAAACATATCATATATACAAAATACTATATATTATATATACATAATACTATATAGTAAATATATACACATAAATAAAGTATTATGCATACACAATGGGCAGAGGTGAAGTAAGGTACCAAAAGCAGAGGGTCGTTTATGATAAGCTTTAGGGCTCCTATCCCGAATACATTTGCAGCTCTCTGCAGTAGACTGTGCCTTCTCCTGATTCCTCCCTGCTTCACAACTACTTCCCTCTCAGGTCACCGGGAGCTGCTGGTTGCCTAACCTGGAGCTCTGAGCTCTCTCTGTCCTGGACACTCACACCCAGGCTCCCCTCTGCTGTTGCCTTTCTCTCCTGAGAGCATTTCTCAGGTCACCTCATTTGTTTCCTATTTGTCCAATGTCTTGGGGATGGAAGGGTGGGTAGAAGAGTGGAGTCCCTCATCAAATCTGGGAGGCAGAGGGACTTCCCTGGGGGTCCAGTGGGTGAGACTCCGCGCTCCCAATGCAGGGGGCCCGGGTCCGATCCCTGGTCAGGGAACTAGATCCCGTATGCATGCCGCAACTAAAAGTCTGCATGCCGCAACTAAGAAGTCCGCATGCCGCAACTAAAAAAGATCCCGCGTGCCGCAACTAAGACCCAGCGCAGCCAAAATAAATAAATAAATAAATATTAAAAAAAAAAAACAACCTGGGCGGCAAAGGCTGAGGACCTGGTCCCCCTTCCCTCTGGATCCCCTCCAGACCCTACTTCCTGGTGTCTGATCCTCACTGGCTTAAAGCCATGGTTTCCAAACTGCAGGTCATACAAGGCATCGTTTCAGGGAGTCGAGGCCAGTGCTATAAAAAACTGAAAGAGAATAGAAAGAAAAATAGCAAAATGCATCATGTATTAAGGTTAAGTGTTGTTGGGAAATATATACGTATATATATTTTTTTAACTGTGTCACAGTCAAAAAGTTTGAAAAATGTAAGTGATTAAGAACAGTCTTGAGACAGCAGTCCAGCCAGAAGGCCCCAGCCCCTTTCCAATTCTGGGCTCTTTCTCCCCAGACCAAACCAGCAAACCAGAAAGAATGATAAAAAGGAGAGTAGGACTCTGACCCCTCACGGTGACCAGTTCACTCCTGATGGACCTAGAGGGCTCCACGTGGGTCCCGGAAACGATCCTAGCTTGACACTGGAACCATATAGCATGGTCTTGCTCTTCAACTGTGAATTTCAGCATCACAAAATTCTGGTTCTGGGAAGTTTTTTCTCTTTTTTGCTTGACGCCTTTTACATTTAGTTCGAATTTTTCAATTGTGAAATGTATTGGAGCCTTTTCCTCCGGGACAGAGCAGTTGACCATCACGACCCCGCCTTCTATGACCTCCTTCTTGTCCAGCGTCACCCTGGGATCGGACACTCCTTTGGGGGAAGAGAAAGTCTGTTAGTATGTTTGCTCCAGTGGCACAAGCGTCCCTCAGCTGAGTCACTGTGGCTGACCCATCTGAGGGTTCTTCTGTTTTGTTCCCAGAACCTCAGTGCTACCTACCAGGTAATTATTGAGTGAGTATGTTTCCAGCACCGTACCAGGTACTTAGAAAAATATAAAATATGTTTAAGATGTGGTTGGTGCTTTCAATGTTTATAACTCCATTGGGAAGGCAATCATCCCAACTGATACAGTTAAAAACAAAACAAAACAGCCTGTATTTGTGGATATTATTGTGATTGTTGTTATAATTTATTGAATGCCTACCACAAGCTAGGATTGACTTTATATCCATGACCCGATTTTCTAATTCTCATAATAAAACTCTTGGGTGGGCAGGAAAGAGAAAATTATGCCCATTTTACAGATGAAGTAGGTGATACTCAGAGAGGTTCAAGACTCATCCAAAAGCTCACAGCTGTCAAGCCCCAGAGCTGAGACTCGACTCCAGGTCTGTGTGACTCCAGAGCCAGAGGTTGGGGGGTGGGGGGAGAGGAGGGAGGCGTGGCCTCTCAGTTCAAAAAGCAAAGCTGAAAATAACCAAGCATCAGAGTGTGTCACAGAGACAGTGAGTGATGGAGCAGTCGGAAAAGGAGGAGGCCCTCTTTGCCTGGGGGGATCAGAGAAGATCCTAGAAAGGAATAGGGCCTGAGAGGAATCTTGGAGGGAGGGGGTTATTTGGACGCATGAGATGGGATGAGGGCTAAGGACAGGCATTTCAGAGCGCACACGTGCATGGGGATCTGCTTGTGCTAAGGGATAGGAGTGGCTTTTCAGGAGGGCCGTCCGGAGCCGAGGAAGGGCTGGAGGGGAAAATACAATGGGTGGTGAGCCAAGGTCAGATTAGGGGGAGCCAGGAGAGCCTGGCTGAGACTAGATGTCCCATCCAGGCCCCGTGGTCTGGGGATCATGAACTCCACCTTGGAGTCAGACAGACTTGCTTGTATCCTAAAACTGCCTCTTCCTGGATGTGCCACCTCCCCCAGTCACCTAAGACTCATGAACCTTTTTTCTTGACCCACCCAGGTCAGAGATGGAGGGCTGTCCTCTTGGGAAGGAGATCTGTACTATGTTCTCACCACTGCTGTTACTTCTGGTGGCAGCTGTTTGAAAAGGTGTTCCCCTGCCCCACACGAGCTCCGCAATGGACGGGGTCATGTCTTATTCATTGTTGGGTCCTCAGCCTGGCTCAGAGTGGGCACTCGATACATGGGTGATGAATGAATGAATTGCCTTTTGTCTACTTCAAAAACCTATCATAATAATCAAGAGTTGGACAGGCCAACTGTGGAGTCAGATAGATCTTGGTTCTCACTCTGGCTCTGCCTTCTATGGGACCAGTCTACCCAACCTCTCCGAGCACCAGCATCCACACCTGTACGTGGGAGGAACCAGGCTTATCTGCCAGTGCAACTGCAGGAGGAAAACGCAACACGTGTAAAGCACTTAGAATCGTTTACCTCATGAGGGCCTGATAAGTGGTATTTCTTATTACTGGAGGTAACAATAGTATGAATGACTATTCTGATCACAGAAGTGAGCTCAAAAGTGCAGAAATGACAGTTATGTCAGCAGCTGTCAAGGAGGCACAGGGCTGAATTCACAAACTGTATCCATTAAATCATCCAAGTTTGTCAGCGCATTTCTTTTCAACGTACATTTCCCAAACTCTTGGCCTGCCAATCTTTCCTCATCACTAATGTGAATACCTGGACCTGTTGGCTCCTCCCCTGTCCGCGGTGGAGATGGAGGAGGGCTGGTCTGCATCCCTGTGGCTGTTGCCCCTGGTGACACAAAGGGATGTCTGGCCAGCTGTGCCCCAACAGACCAGAAGACACCCAGGGAGGAACTGGCCTGGGGGGTGATGCAGTCACGTTCTCCCGTGTGAGCCTCAAAGCCTGACGGGAAGGTAGCCAGAGGTTGTATACTTTTGAAAGGAAAACGCCCCCAAACACTTGCCCACTGGTTCTTCCTGCTTCTTGTTTGATGAAAGGGTTATTTCTTTCTAAGGATGGTCAGGGCAAGCACCTCGCACACGACGGGCCATTCATTCATCCAACACTCAATCACTAAGAAGGCTTCATCTGCTACCCATTTAATCCTCAAAACAAAACAACCTGGACTTCCCTGGTGGCTCAGTGGTTAAGAATCCGCCTGCCAAGGCAGGGGACATGGGTTCGAGCCCTGGTCCCAGAAGATCCCACATGCTGCGGAGCAACTAAGCCCGTGCGCCACAACTACTGAGCCTGCGCTTTAGAGCCCGTGAGCCACAACTACTGAGCCCACGTGCCACAACTACTGAGCCCATGAGCCACAACTACTGAAGCCCGTGTGCCTAGAGCCCATGCTCCGCAATAAGAGAAGCCACCGCACAGCAACGAAGAGTAGCCCCCGCTCGCCGCAACTTGAGAAAGCCTGCGCGCAGCAACGAAGACTCAACGCAGCCAAAAATAAATAAATAAATAAATAAATTTATAAAAAAACCAAAACAACCTTCAAGGGTACACACAGATTCCCAGTGATCTCTATTTTAGAGACAGGACATGAAGACCTGTCTTTAGGAGGTCGGAGAATTTGACCGAGGGGCACTCTGCTGGGTTGGCAACCTCTTTCTCAGCCTCTGCGCTTTCACTCTTACGCTACATCCCTTTTCTCTGTCCTTTGCCCCACTTCACCATCAAGCAAATTCCCACACCATCTTCTATATCTGGACCCAGTGTCCCCTCTTCCAGGAAGCCGTCCCTAACTTCACTAGGCAGAACTGTTTCCTCCCACCGCTGTGCTCCCAAGGCGCTCAGATCATATGACTGTTGGACTGCAATGATTTGTTTACATGTCCCTCTTCCCCACAGGACTGTAAGTGCGTCCACAGCTAGGATCTGTCTGATGTATTTTCATGTCTGGCACCTATTTTTTTTCCTGACTTGCAGCCTTGGGACATGCTTCTTGAAGGAGTAAATCAATGAATGAATGGACGGATGGAACTCTATGACCCAAATTTCCCACAATGATATTTCTCTTGTTTTTCCATCTCTATTTCTACTTGCTGTTTTCAACTGTTTAATTTATTCCACAGTCATTTATTGAGTGCCTACTATGAGCCAGATTTTTGTTTGTTTGTTTGAGATACAAAAATAGACCAAACACCACCTCTTAGCTCAGGATCTCATAATCCAGAAGAGCAGACAGATATGTGAGAAAGTTGCAATGATCGAGTGAAATAGTAATTGCCGCTTACTGGAAACTCATTATGTGCTGGAAATTGCACTAAGCTCTTTACCAACAGGATATCTTTTAATCCTCTCAATAACTTCCTGAGCTCGGTAGTATTATTATCTCTATTTTACTGATGAGAATTTTAAAGTGTAGAGAGGTTAAGGGACTTGTCCAGATTGGAATCTAGGCAGAGTGACTGCAGAATCCAGAGTCAACACTCAGCCCCATGACCTTGATATAAATACCATTGAACGCAGAGAAAGCATAAGAGCTGTAAGGACCGGGACCATGGGGGAGATCAGTTTTGTTTGGGAAAGTGTCAGAGAAGAGATCATTGAGTTGAGTGTTGAAGGAGAAATAGTTCACGAGGAGATGAGATGAACAGGGTATTCCAGGGAGAGAAAATAGCATGTGCAAAGGCATGGAGGTGAGGAAAAGCTTGGTGTACTGGGAGCATGTCTAATGCCTGCATTTCCAGGTTAGGAAAATGTCAGGCAGATGAGTGAGAAGGATGATGGACGGGCAGGTAGGTCCGGTGTTACGACTCATTGAATCACCATTCTGGCTCCTGCATGGGTTCACGCTTCACCTGCCTGAGCTGTGTTCCACTCCAGGCACTCACCTCTCACCAACACCGTGTACTCCACAGTCGTTTTCTCCTTGTTGTTCAGGATCACGGTGCATTTATAGGTCCCTGCGTCATAGACCCGGGCTTGGGGAATAAAATAACTCTCTGTGTTCTCCATGGAGGAGACGTTGTGAAACAGCACGTCATCCTTATAGAACAGCACCTGGTGTTGAGGCTTGACACTAGACGTGGTGCTGACATCCACGACGCACTGCAGGGTCAGGTTCTCCCCATTTTGCACCTCCTGCTTCGGCAGGAACTGCATGTGGATGCTGTTGATGGTGAAAGCTAAAGGCCAAGGGAAGGAGAGCAGACACACCAGTTATCTCAGAAACAACGTCACCACATCAGATTGGTATCATCACATCCATGCAGTATAGTGTCCAGGGGTCCCAGGTGAGTAGTGACTGTGTGTGGCGGGTCAAGCACGAGGCAGCTGATACTAAGCTGCTCATATTCCCACCATGACAAGGTGGCAGCCTTTGGAGTGTGACAAATAAAACATGTCCCTAAGATGTATGCAGCCTGTGAGCTGCCACATGGTGGCCCCTGGAGGGAGCATAGGATTCAAGCAGACAAACGTTCAAGTCCTGGCTCATCACTTACTGTGTGACCTTGGGTGATTAACCTCTCTGAGCTCAACTTTCTCATCTATAAAATGGGGTTATAATACCTACATAGTAAGTTGCTGTAAGACTTACAGAAAAGGAGCAGGAAATCACCTAGTGATTTCCTGGGTATACCAGTGCCTGGTACACGGTAATTGCTTGATAAATGATGGCTACCACCATTCCGAAATCACATGGTCACATCCAGAAACCGCTTCCCCAACCCCACCCCACCCACCCACCCCCCGCCTGCCCAAATTAGCACAGTCTCAACTGGTGTTTTCTAGCTGATGAAGTCAGAAGCCTCACCAGATGGGTGAGAACTTGAAACCACTTTTTCTCATGCACCTTGCTTCCCGTTTTGCTTTGGCTGCTAAGAAGTATAAGCCCCAAATTTTACCTCTAGCAACCTTTGGGATGCAGTTTTCTGTGCTAAAAGAGTCACAGTTTTATTTGACTGCCATATTTTCCTCTCATTCTGATTTCCTTATTTATTTTATCCTATTGAACAATAATACATAATTTTTATAAGTGGTCCCAAATCATTTTACAAACCAAAAAAGGTATAGCAAGGTAGCTGGCCAGAGATACTGGCAAAAAATCATCTTTCTTTCTCTCTCTTTTAATAACAGTCAAACTGTTCTTGAACACCTTAGAATTTAACTTGTCTATAACATGTCTCAGGTTTTAAGCTGAATACAACAGTCCATCCTTGTGCCTTTTTTTCTGAGCAATTAATTTAACAAAAAATGGCATCTGATTAGTCATGAGATGAAACAAGATGACTGTTTAAATTTATTTCTTACAGCAGGAATCTTTAGAATTCCCTTTTCTGTCTTTCTGTATTCCTTATTAGCTCCTGGTCTGAGGAGCTTGCTGGGTGAGCTATCGGAACAAAAGTTTCTTTGAACCATGTTTAGTTTCCCATAGATTAATACGTTCCCTTCCCAGGTAGGGACAGGCAACTCTCCCTACTCCTTCAGTACCTCCTTCTTCATTTTAAGCCATGCTGTTTAGTACAGTGATTCTATCAGGAGATGGTAAAGAGCAGAAGATGAGTGCAGAGTTAGACTTCCTGGGCCAAATCCCATCTCTGCTCACAAACTGTGTGGCTTTTAGTAAGTTACTGAGCTTCTCTGAGCCTCAGTTTGTTTATCCATAGAGTGGACATAAAAACAGTAAGTGTAAATGAGAACCTGAATTTAAGTTCTTGGAGCAGTTCCTGGTACAGATGAATTGCTTGCAAAATGTTAGCTAGATTCTGTCAGTCACAGGTATAATACCAACACTTGAGTCTTGAGGTCTCTAAAGCTCTTTCTTGAAATCATATTTCTAGTCAATTTTTTCAGAAAAAAAAAAAAAAACAACAATTTTTTAATTTCCCAGGTGAATTACAGCAACTTCTCCAGACTCCCGGTGTTAGTCATCGCACTGTGTTGGGCTACTTTAGTGTCATCAACCTGAATGAAATGCATACCCATGGCTGGTACACCCCAGACTGGGACACAGAACTGGGTACAGGAAGAAAGCAAGTCAGGCACACCCGGTCCAAACCCCTGATCCCACAGTCATTAGCTGGGTGTCACTGGGAGTTACTTAACCTCTCCAGGCTACCACCTCTCCTCCTATAAAGTAGGAACACTAATACTTGCCTTCCCTGGTATTTTAGTCTTGAACAATGACGGAACCAAGGTGGCTGAGAGCACTGAAGGGGCAGGTTTGTATTGCCCGATGCGTGGCCCCTGATTGATACCTCCTTCCTGCTTCCTCAGCACCATTCATTCAGCAGACATTGAAGGGGGCGTCTCTGTGCCAGGCACTGCACCCAGTACTGGGGATTCAGAGAAGGGTAAGACTGGCACAGTTTCTGCCCACCTAGAGCTCACAGTCTGCATTTCACAGTCCTTCCCTACTCCAGGCCTTCCAGCCTCAGAGCCAGCCCTGCCTGGGTCTCCTACCGACCATCCCTAGGGAGCTCTACCACTGTTTAACAATTTTAAAGCAAACTTGGCTAAAGCATCGGGTAGCGGTTTTTTAGAGAGGATGATGTGCACTAACACAAGACGCTTCCGCCTACCTTGCTTTTCTAAGCAAATCTAATATACATCTGCTTAATAAATTAACGCAGCTGATTCACTGGTAGGAACCACACACTTCCATGGCCAGCAGGAGCAGACAAGGAAGAAGAAAGGAAGGCAGGACATGGGATTTCCCTGATGGTCCAGTGGTTAGGACTCCGCACTCCCACTGCAGGGGGTACGGGTTCGATCCCTGGTCGGGGAACTAAGATCCCACATGCTGCGCGGCGCGGCCAAAAGAATTAAAAAAAAAAAAAAAAAAGAAGGCAGGACAGGAGAAGGAAAAGCATTTTTTAAAATTATTCAAGATATAGGGCTTCCTTGGCGGCTCAGTGGTTAAGAATCCTCCTGCCAATGCAGGGGACACGGGTTCGAGCCCTGGTCCGGGAAGATCCCACATGCCACAGAGCAACTAAGCCCATGCGCCACAACTACTGAGCCTGCGCCCTAGAGCCCGCAAGCCTAGAGCCCGTGCTCCACAACAAGAGAAGCCACTGCAATGAGAAGCCCGCACGCCACAACCAAGGGTAGCCCTCGCCGCAACTAGAGAAAGCCCGCACGCAGCAACGAAGACCCAACGCAGCCAAAAATAAATAAATAAATAAATATAAATTTATTTTTAAAAAAGCAGATTCCCCAGCGTCAGACAAGCCCTCAGATAACTGTAACCCTGACCAACATTTTATCTGCAATCTCCTGACAAACCCTGAGTCAGAACCATCCAACTAGGCCATTCCCAGATTCCTGACCCTCAGAAACTGTGAGATAATAAATTGTTATCTTAAGCCACTAAGTTTTGGGATAATTTGTTAAGGAGCAATAGATAACAAACACACCATCCAACCTTCAAAAATCTCTACCTGATTGATGTAGAGAACAAACATATGGACACCAAGGGGGGAAAGTGGCGGGGGGCTGGTGATGGTGGTGGTGGGATGAATTGGGAGATTGGGATTGACATGTATACACTAATATGTATAAAATGGATAACTAATAAGAACCTACTGTATAAAAAAAAAATTCAAAAATTCAAAAAGAAAATCTCTACCTGATTATTAAGATAATATGGAAAATATTATCCTCTTTGTGAATAAACTTTCCAGGAACAGCCAGTAGAGAGACCTGTGTGTAGGTCTCACTATTTACACGATAGAGTGATTGCTACAACCGGGGCCTCCCGGAGGTTCACAGATGGGTGTCAGGGGGCCCATGAACCACCTCTGATTATATGCAAGTATGCGTTTCTCTGGAGAAAGGACCCAAAACGTTCAGAACTGTAATGGAAGGACGGGGTTGTAGAATAGCCTAAAGAGGCCAGATCTTTTCAACCTGGAGAGATGAGGGGCTGATGGAGACGACCCAAGTAACAAAGTCACCACAGCACAGATAAGGCACCTAGGGACCACAGCCCCAAATCCCCAAATCCTAAAACAAAGGGTTTTAGGATCCCCTCTGCCTCAGGCTACCGGTCAGCGGATGCTGATGCTCCAGGGAAGATGAGGCATCCTGACTCACCCACTCGGCCCTCAGCCTGGAAATGACTCAGAAAGAAAGGGGGGAGCGGGTAGAGGAGGAGGGGCCCCCCACCATCGTCAGGAAAATCCAGGGAGCCATGAAGCAGGGAGGCCCTGATGAACTGCGGTGCTCAGCATGGAGCGTGCTGGCCCAGCTCATCTGACTCTCAAGCACCTCCAAGTTCAGTTCGAGTCCCTTTCAGTGAGACATTTCTTGAGCACCTGTGTCAGGTGCTGGGATTACAAGGTGAATAAGAAAGCATCCCTGCTGTCCTAGACTGTGCAGGCTGGTGGGGACCCACATAGCTGGAGTACAATCATGTAAGCACCAGGAGGAAGGGTTGCCCAGGAGGGGCCAAGGGAAGCCTGAAGGAAGTGACCCCTGAACTGAGCCTTGGACCAGGACAGGAAAGGGTGGTGGGGTGCTCGGGGCAGGAGAACAGCAAGTACCAGGGCACAGAGGCATGAGAAATCAATGCATTCTGGGCGCCGGTGGTTACAGGAGCCAGAGTGTGAGGCTGGAGGGTCCAGGGGGCCAGGTAGGAGGGGGGCAGAACAGAGAGCCTTGCCCACTGTGCTGACAAGCTGGGCCCTGTCCTGAGGGTCTTGCGGGGGAGGCAGTAACAGGATGACACTGGAGCTTTAGAAAGATCACTGTGGGCTGGAGGAGAGACTGGAGGCCTGTAACAACCTGGACGATGGTTCAGGTGAAAGCTGATGCAGCCTCTGCTCAGGCAGATGCAGTGGTGCTGAGGGGAAGGGGTGGACTTGAGAAATATTTAGTGTATGCAAAAGGGCTTGTTTTTTGGGGTGAAGAAAATGTTCTGGAACTAGACAGAGGTGATGTTTGCCCAACATTATGAACGTACTAAATGTCATTAATAATAACATTTGTAATATGTATTTTACTTGTTTGATTGGCTATGGGGATTGAGGCAGAGAGTGGAAGATAAGGTTCCTGGATTAGGTACCCAGGGGGATATGGATGCAGTGGACCGACGGAGACAAAGCCAGAGAAAGATAAGGGCGGAGACAAAGTCGCGGTGCTGCAGCTGCTTTGAGGGGCCCGGGGGACCACCAGGAGGAGATGTCAACCACTGGCCCCGTGGGAAGCTTGATGGTCGGGGGAGTGGCCAGAGCTGGAGTGGACTTGAGGGTGGGCATGTGGAGGTGTACAGAGTGGGGGGTTGAGCTTCAGAGAGGATGAGACCCTGGGAAAGTCCAAGTCTCCCGGGGAAAAAAAGGAGGGTTTGTCAGAAAGGTGGGAGAACACCAGGGAAGAAGGTCTACGAGGCCAAAGAAAGAGGCTCTGTGCTAACACCGGGGTCCCGAAGGCTAAGGGCTGGACATGTTCATGGCATCTATGAGAGGGTTCTAGTGACAGGGAGGCGTGGGGGCCAAGGCCAGACCTGCTAGGTAGGGGCGCCTGAGAGGTGAGGAAGCGGAGACGGTGATTAGAAACCGGGCTTCGGAGAAGTCTGACTGAGGAAGGGAGTGGATAGATAGTGGGGCACAAGATAAAAGGGGGATGGGGGGTGGGGGGGGCAGGGGGATTGTCTGTGATTTTTCTTTTTCCTAAAAAACCAAGAGCTACCAATCATGTTTGCAGACTGAAAGGAAAGAATAGATACTAAAAGTGGGGTGGAGGCTGACTAAAGACAGCGTGAGATCCTGGGGGAGGAGGGTGATGCCAGAGATGGGCGCGGAGCCCAGGTGGACAGGCTGGCCGTGCCCCACCACGGGACAGACACGGCCTCTGAGGCCAGGAGGGAAGTCAGGAGGACGGGTGGGGAGGAAGATAAGCCTGAAGCCGGGGCAGGGCGGGAAGTGGAGGGAGTTCCCTCCAGACAGCACTGTGTTCTAGGTGAAGAGGGAGCTGAGGTCATCTCCTGAGACTGGCCGGCTGGGCTTGGGCGGGGGCCCGAAGTAAAAGGAGAGGAAGGGCCAGGGCGGACCAAGCACCTCAACCGTGGAGTAGGCCACGTGGAGCAGGCTGGCGGGTCATGCACGTGCAACGTGGTCCTGGGTGGCCTGAAGAATGGGAGACCTGGGTCCCAGCCCCCACTCTGCCAGCACCCAGTGGTGACCTTGCACAGGCACCTTGTGTAAAACAGGGCAGAAGCCTGAGGAGGGAGTAGGAGAGCCTCCCGGCTCTGGGTCCTGCAGCTCTGAGGTCTCCCCCGAAGGTACAAGACCTTTCTCTAGGAAACCTGGGCAGGGAGCGATTTACTTCCCCCTGAGGTGGGGATGAAGACGGGAGATTGGAGCAAGAGAAGCAGAAGCCCAGAGGCACACGTGTCGGCGGGGTGTGGTCTGGGCTAGAGCAAGGGCACGAGGGCTGGAGTGGACAGACAGGGAGGTGCAGGAGCCGTGGTGGTGGGTGAGCTAGGACCATAGTAAACCATTATTTACTGATCACTGCCTGCTGGGCTGGCACGTCACCTCTTCTTATCTAATCTCATCTCATACTGATGCATCACCCTCATTTTACAGATTGGGAAAAAGGCTCAGAAAGACAGAGTAACAGTGGCTTTAAAGATTTGAGTCAGGCCTATGGCTCCAGGCTCCGGACAATCGGGTTTTGGGAAGGGGAGGTTCTGGTGCTGATGTCCTGCTATCCGGCTCTTTTTGGACAAGTCGGTTGTTTCTCTGAGGTGCAGAGATATCATCAGTCAATTAGGTTGATTATGAAGATAATGGACATCCTGCCTCCATGGGTTGCCATGGGGATCAAACACCCATAGAAGCACATGGACACACGCACAGGAGACCCGCCAGACCGGCTTTGCTAAGTAGCCAGCACGAGCCCTCTCCATGCAGAGCTACTGCTCCAAGCCTTGGCTCAACAAACCAGCGTCACCCACACACGTCATCTCCAAATAGCTGTACAACTGTCTGCAACCCAGTCACCCCGATTCTGCGTGGAATGAAGTGACCTCTGACAAGGGGATCCTGTTCTGTGGGCTCTCCCTCTATTCAGCCCCCAGACCCAGCCCAGTCCCCTCCTTCACACGGTCCAGATGAAGCAAAACAAAACCTGCTTATCTATTTGTGTGTGTGTGTGCATGTGTATGTGTGTGTGTGTGTGTGCACGTGTATGTGTGTGTGTGTGCTGCCCTGCCGTGCAGCACGCGGGATCTTAGTTCCCCGACCAGGCATCGAACCTGTGCCCGCTACAGGGGAAGCACGGAGTCCTAACCACTGGACCACCAGGCAATTCTCCAAACCTCCTCATCTTAATGATTCAAAATTAGCTCTAAAGTGGATGACAGACCAGATTTCAAAGACAGGCAGAAGCCCCACTTCCCATGCCCAAGCACAAAATATTGCAGATATCATCGTAGCCTCATGGGTAGATGGGAAATGATATCTAATCTGTTTTATAAATTTATTTATTTTTATTTATTTATTTTTGCGTTTCTGTGCGAGGGCTTTCTCTAGTTGCGGCAAGCGGGGGCCACTCTTCATCGCGGTGCGCGGGCCTCTCACTATCGCGGCCTCTCTTGTTGCGGAGCACAGGCTCCAGGCGCGCAGGCTCAGTAGTTGTGGCTCACGGGCCCAGTTGCCCCGCGGCATGTGGGATCTTCCCAGACCAGGGCTCGAACCCGTGTCCCCTGCATTGGCAGGCGGATTCTTAACTGCTGCGCCACCAGGGAAGCCCTCTAATCTGTTTTAGATCATTTAGGAGAAAAAAAAATTCACAACAACAATTTAAACTATGTTCTGACTTCAGGACTTCCCTGGTGGTCCAATGGTTAAGAATCCGCTTTCCAGGGCAAGGGACACGGGTTTGATCCCTGGTTGGGGAACTAAGATCCTCAACTAAGCCCGCGTGCCACAACTAGAGAGAAGCCCCGGCACCGCAAGGAAAGATCCTGCATGCCGCAACTAAGACCCGACGCAGCCAAAAATAAATGAATAAATAAAATATTTTTTAAAAATAACTAAATAAACTATGCTCTGACTTCATGAATTTAACAAACTGATTATATCTAATTTGTGAATAAACAATCAGGGATAGGGTAGAATATGAAAAAAAGAAATTTATGGTAGAACAACAAAAAACAAATTATGGAATCACTTTCTTATCACCCCCCCCAATCCTAACAAACAGCATTCACCAGGATCTAGAAATGTATGCTCCTTCTAGAACATGCTGATTAAAACTTGGCTTAGAATAAGTGTTTTGTTCCAAAACCTTCTTAAAATGCAGAAAGGAATCAACTTTAGCTGACAATTCGAATATGTTTCTGAATTGTTATAAACATTAAACCCGAGCAATTTGACGTGAGTTTTAAGAGTCACAGGTAGGAATTTTACAACTTACAGTTTTCTTGACCCTCAAGGCTTGAACCTGGAAAAGACAGGAGAAATATGTTGATTTCACGAGCTTCACTTCTCATGGAGTTTAAGTGTCGTGGGAAGAGAGTGCAAACTCACAGAGCAGAAATGTCAGCAGGCCGCAGAGCCACATCGTGCCCCCCTGGGTCCACCCCAGCGGCATCCTGAGAGGGAGCGGAGGCTTCGGGCAGTTAGTGCTGCTTTTGCGCCATGCCCCGGAGGCAGAAGACACTTCCCACGCGACGGAGGTGAGAAACCTGCCCCGTGAAAAGCAGAGACCCCTGTGGGAGCTTCTCCAGGCGCCGCGGACAGACCGGCCGTGGCGCTGGTCAGGTAATGGCGGCCATGCTGGAAACCAGGAACAATGCCTGGGCGGCCTCATATCTCCTCAGGAAATGACTGGCCTTCCTGAGGGGCCACCGGGCGCAGCTGCTTTGTTTAGTTTGTTTAGAGGGAGGAAAAAAAGCCACAAGTGACATTTGCCTCAGCGCTCCTGGCCCTCCTTGCGTCTGGCCTGGATTTGGGGGCCCCTTCTCGCGGCAGCCTGAGAGGGTTCCTCCCTCTCTCCGACCTCCCCGCAAAGGGCTTCTCTCCCGGGACACTCACCAAATCTCTGTTTTTCCTCTGGCCCCTCCCAGGGGGCTCTTTCCACACAGCCTAAATCTGGACCTCCTGCCTTTCCTGACAAAGGCATGGAGAGGACTGACTTTTTCAGAAAATTGCAGGTTTGTCAGGGAGACCCTGTAATGGCTCCCCCCCCCCCCACTGCCCTCCGGAGAAAGTCAGTTTCCAATCCTGCACTATCCAGCCCTTGCTTACCTCTCCAGCCTGGTCTCTCACCTCTTCCCTCCTTGCCCCTACATTCTGGTTGCTAGAATTTATAGTTCCCAGAACACATCACATGTCTGTGACTTTGCCAATGCTCTTCCCCTGCCTGGAGTACGCTTTCCCCTCTCCTTTTCTGGAGAATTCCTACCCATTCATCATAACTCAGTTTAGGCATCAGTCCTCTAGCATTGTCGCCTGTCTTCCCCACACTGAGCTGCCCTTCCTCTGGGCCCCTCACCTCCCTAGTCTTCCTTTGTCAGACACTTTCTACCATGTGCCATAATGGCTGCTCCTCCCCCAAGTGGACTGCTGGCTCCGTGATGGCGGGACAGTGCCTGGTACCTAGCAGATGACCAAAAACATTAGCAAAATGGATGACTGACTGAAAGAGGACAAGTTAACTGTATTGTCTGAATTAGATGATCATTGCCTTGGGGTCACGGTGCTGCTTTTTGAAATGTTACCCTTGAATACCGTCACATGGTAAAGCTAAGTCATATTAGAACTGGGACCAGAGAAACCAAAGACTTCTCTGCCTCAGGGCAAGTACCTAGAAGTGGTGGCTTCCAGCTAGAGAACAATTCCTCTCTGTGATCTACGGTTCAATGGAAGTTTTGATAAGAGCTGTTAGAGAGCAATGCATGCATAAAGGAATTTTTTTCTATTGTGTTTTTTTAGTTTTGTTGTTCTGTATTTTCCATTCCCCACTGTAAACTATCTCCTTTGGCAACCTACTGGAAATTACCCCCACCAGCTACCAAATTTTGTTTTGGCAGGGAAAAAAAGGAAATGCCATGAGTAATAAAATAGATGTTGGTTTCAAAGGTAACTTTTACAAACTGTAGAGTAAGCAACTTTTGCTTCTCAAAGTGACATTCAAGCCATAGTGATAAATGTCCCACCGCATGGCCCTAAGTTCCAAAGTAAACTTCTAAAAATTAGCTATTGTTTCGTCCACAATGCTAGTACTTTTAGAACACCAGGAGAAAATAAAGCTTTATTTCAAAAATGTGTTAATGTTTCAAAAGAAAAGTGGAAAAATTATATCCCACAACTTACACTGTGCACCAGAATAAATTCCAAATGGACCAACCATCTGAAGGTACAAATGAAACATAAAAGTTCTAGAAGAAAACATAAAAGAATTCCTCATGATCTTGGGCAAAGGCTGGTTTAACTATGACTTAAAATCCAGAAGTCATAATATGAAAGACTGATAAATTATACTCCATGAATAAATGTTCTGCTTTGCCCCCACCCCCAAAAAAAGTTCAGTCAAGAGAAAAACTATAAACTGGAAAAAATATTTGCAACTCACATCACAGACAAAGAGCTAATCTCTCTGATCTGTAAAAAGCTCTCAGAAATCAAGAAGAAAAAGATCAACAATACAAAAGGAAAATGGACAAAGGAAATGAACACATAGATAACATAAGAAAAGTTACCTGAAATTTAATTTTAATTTTTTTTGGCCATACTGTGCAGCTTGTGGGACCTTAGTTCCTTGGCCAGGGATTGAACCTGCGCCCTCGGCAGTGACCGCTCAGAGTCCTAACCACTGGACCACCAGGGAATTCTCAGAAAAGGTATCTGAAATTTAGAAATAGGCAAAAAGGATTACAGTGTATTCTTTCAATACAGTACTGGGCATTGACCAGCAGGCTCCCCTAGGTATTACCTGACTCTCTAAGGGTACATAAATCTTTGTTTGAATTGCTACTTACTATTGACTATTGTCAGTAAAGGTAAACATTCACTTAACGTAAAGTTGATAGCAATGCAAAAGATTCTTGTTATCTGTAGTGGGTGGTGGAAACTGGGCAACTAGGAATTTTTCATAGTAAACCTTTCTGTACTTTTTAGTTCTTAAGTTATGTGACTTTTTATCTCTTTTATTTTTGTATTACCTTTTAAATTTTTAAGAAATTGAAAAATTTAACAGCTTTATAGAGGTATAATTGACATACAATAACTGCACCTATTTAAAATTTACAATTTGGGAATTCCCTGGCGGTGTAGTGGTTAGAACTCTGCACTTTCACAGCCGAGGACAGGGTTCAATCCCTGGTTGGGGAACTAAGATCCCTCAGGCCGCTGGGTGTGGCCTAAATAAATAAATAAATAAAAGTTACAATTAGAAAAGTTTTGACATGTGTGTACCCCATGACATGAACACCACAATTAAGAAAGTGAATATATACATCACCCCCAAAAGTTTCCTTGTGCCCCGTTGAAACAGGAGGGAAGCGGGCAGGGTACAACCTTTAAAAGAATGACATAGCCTGAGGACACAACATAAACTGATTAGAACCAAATAGGTCCAAGACAGCAGACAAGTTGACTTCCACTAGACCTTGAGCCTCAGTATACCTCACTGTAACACATCAGCAAGCTAAATGACACACCCACAGGCGCCATGACAGCTCCAAGGCTGACCATAAGGGTCAAAAAGTGGGTGGTAGCCCAATTCCTGGAAATCCCCACTCCTTCCCCAAAATAGCTGGAATACTTCTCCCACTTATTAGCCTATGCAATTACCCACCCCTATAAAAACTGACAAACCCCATACCCTGGTGCCTTTCTCACCTTTTGTGTTTCTCTCTGAATAAATCCACTTCTTACTTATCATTTTGTCTCTTGCTGAATTCTTTCTGCAATGAGACATCAAGAACCTGAGCTTCATTAAGTCCTGAGACCAGGTGTGTAATCTCAGTTAACAGACCATGGGTTCAAGTCCCAATCTGAGTTACATGGTTTCACCTTTGCAATCCTTTCTTCCCTGAATCTCTCTCCCCACACCCACCACCCCCTATACAAACACTGATCTGCTTTCTGTCACTATGGGTTAGTTTGCATTTCTAGAATTCTATTTAAATGGACTCATACGGTATGCACTTTTTGTTGGTTTTTCTGGCCTATCTTCTTTCAATCAGCATAATAAGTACTTCATCCTTTTTATTGCTGAGTAACATTTCATTGCATGAAAATACGGGTTTGCTTATTCACCTATTAATGGACGTTTGGGTTATTTCCAATTTTGAACTAATACAGATAGAGCTGCTATGAACAAGTCTTTGTCTGGACACATACTTTCATTTCTCTTGCATAAATACCTAGGAGTGGAATGCATGGGCTATAAGGTAGGTATATGTTTAGCATTTTAAGAATCTACCAAACTGTTTACCAAACTGATTACACCATTTTACATTCCCACCAGCAATGTATGAAAGTTCTAGTTGCTCCACATCCTCATCAACACACTTGGCAGGTCAATCTTCTCAATTTTAGTCATTCTAGTGGGGAGCATAGTGCTTTCTTTTTTTTTTTTTTTCAATTTTTTTAATTTTTATTTTTACTTATTTTTTTAATTTTTTGGCTGAGTTGGGTCTTCGTTGCTGCACGTGGGCTTTCTCTAGTTGCAGTGAGTGAGGGCTACTCTTCGTTGCGGTGCGCGGGCTTCTCATTGCGGTGGCTTCTCTTGCTGCAGAGCACGGGCTCTAGGCGCGCGGGCTCAGTAGTGGTGGCGCGCAGGCTTAGTTGCTCCGCGGCATGTGGGATCTTCCCGGACCAGGGCTCGAACCCGTGTCCCCTTCATTGGCAGGTGGATTCTTAACCACTGCGCCACCAGGGAAGCCCAGTGCTTTCTTATTATGGTTTTAATTTGCATTTACCTAATGACTAATGACATTGAGCATATTTTTATGTGCTTATTTGCCATTTAATGGGTCTATTAAAATCTTTTGCTCAATTATTAGCTAGGTTGCTTGTTTTCTTAGTGTTGTGCTTTTAGAATTCTTTATATATTCTGAATATAAGTCCTTTATCAATTACGTAATTTGCAAATATTTCTCCTAGTTTGTGGCATGTCTTTTTATCTCCTTAATGGTGTCTTTTTTTTTTTTTTTTTTTTTTAATAGCTACTTTATTATTTATTTATTTATTTTTGTTTGTGTTTGGGTCTTCGGTTCGTGCGAGGGCTTTCTCCAGTTGCGGCAAGCGGGGGCCACTCTTCATCGCGGTGCGGGGACCGCTCTTCATTGCGGTGCGCGGGCCTTTTCACTATCGCGGCCCCTCCCGTTGCGGGGCACAGGCTCCAGACGCGCAGGCTCAGTAGTTGTGGCTCACGGGTCCAGCTGCTCCGTGGCATGTGGGATCTTCCCAGACCAGGGCTCGAACCCGTGTCCCCTGCATTAGCAGGCAGATTCCCAACCACTGCGCCACCAGGGAAGCCCTAATGGTGTCTTTTGATAAGCAGAAGCTTTAAATTTTACAGAATCAAATCCAATTTATCAATTTATCCTTTTATGCATCATTCTTTCGGTGTCACATCTAAAAAATCTTTGCCTACCAAAGCCTCAGAAACTTTCCCCAATGTTTTGACATTTCGATCTATTAACTACTTTTTTAATTTTAAAAAATTTTTATTTATTTATTTAATCTATTTATTTTTGGCTGTGTTGGGTCTTCGTTGCTGCACATGGGCTTTCTCTAGTTGTGGCGAGTGGGGGCTACTCTTCATTGAGGTGCACGGGCTTCTCATTGCAGTGGCTTCTCGTTGTGGAGCACGGGCTCTAGGCACGTGGGCTTCAGTAGTTGTGGCACACGGGTTCAGTAGTTGTGGTTTGCAGGCTCTAGAGCACAGGCTCAGTAGTTGTGGCGCACGGGCTTAGTTGTTCCATGGCATGTGGGAATCTTCCCCCACCAGGGCTCAAACCCATGTCCCCTGCATTGGCAGGCGGATTCTTAACCACTGAGCCACCAGGGAAGCCCCAATGTTTTATAGTGTTCAGTATATTTTTCATTATAAACCTTTGTGTCCTTTTCAGTTTTTAAATCATGTGAATGTATCAGGGTGTTGGAAATCACTTAAAATGGCTGCTGTATCCACCCCAGCCCAGCCCAGCCAGTACCGCAGGGTGACCTGTGCTGAGGCCCCAGAGTCACGTCAGCATGGGGCTGGTCCTTCACAGAACTTGTGGATCCTCATGGGAGAGCCTCCCTTGCCATTCTCCTCAGGTTTGTCTGCCTGTCTGTCTCTCTCTCTGTCTGTCTGTCTCTCACTCTCTTTCCAGGGGAACCACTCCTTCTAGCTCTCATGGAAATCTCTTCCTTCTCTCTTATGACTTGGCTGTGAGATAAGAACTGAAGCATATATTCGCCATCATTTATTTTATTCCTTGAAAAGATCATCATGCTCCTTATTCTTTATTTGTAAAGTAAGAATGTCTTATGAAAAGTTAAAAAAGTATAAAAGGATTTTTTTTTCCTATTTCACCTTTTTAAAAATAGGAAATCAAGTGGCTTTTTATATGTGTGTGGCCCCCACATATCTTCCCCTTCCTTCCTCTGGTTCTTAGTGGATTCCTTGATTGGGGGAAAAAAAAAAAAGAAAAAAAGGTTCCGCGTAACTATTAACTATTTTAGCTTCTTGGTAACTAAGCAAGGAACTGACTCCTACATTGCCAGGGATGAAGACCCCAGGAGTGCCCACCAGGCAGAACAAGCTTACCCAGGGCCCTATTTCTACCACAGTACTGCTCTCTTCTCCCTCTTCTCAGCCGAAGGGAAGGAGGACAGAGTGGTTTCTACATGCGGTGCTTCTGCCTTCAAAAACCAGGGATGTCACCTTTCATTGAACACATGACATATCTGAGCTTCAGCATCCCGGCTTTTTGGTGGAGAGTGTTATATTCTGTTTTTAATATGGTTATGGAACTAACTCTGGCATGATCCATATTCCGCCTTTGCTCCTCATGATATATAGATATACTGTTCTCTTATATCCCACCATTCTCCCCCTTTTATAAAAGGCAACATAAATAAATATACTTGCATTAGAAAAAACAACACAAAACAGGAATGTCACAAATCTAGATCACAGCAATCCATTAACCACCTGAAAAAGCTGCCTGGTGGAATAAACCTCAGGAAGTGGTTTTTCTGAGAAGCTGGGGTGGGTGGGGGAGGAAGGGCGAGGGAGGCAGGCGGCAATCATGGCAGAGGGCTACAGGCACCGGGCAGAACTGACCTCCCATCTACTTCATGACTACACTGATAGGAAACAAGATATCGGCCATTTCCCCCAGCCGTGACCTGTGAGCAGCCCGGGATGGGAGGTCTGATTAATTAACCTTGGCAAGTTTACGAGTGGGACTAATCCCCCACTGCCAGATTCAGAAGTCACCTAACGGGAGAATGTACTAACACACAGATCAGAAGCCTGGGTTTCCAGTCCCTTCTCTGCAGCTTAACGGTGTCAGTGTTTTGAGGTTCACTTTCCACACCTATAAAATGGGAATAATATGCCCACTCTACCCATTTCACAGGCTTGTCATGAAGAGAAAATGACAGCTAGTATTTGAAAGCACATTTAACCAGCGGGGCACAATAAGAACAGGACGTGGTAACAATAAAAACAAGAGTAGTAATAACAATAGTTGTAGGTCTGCTTTGGGCCCCAGGTTGCCCCATCAGAATTGCTGGTCTGGCAAATCAGCTGTTTTAATGAGCTCAAGGGGAGGGACTCAGAGACCCTAATTCAGTGCCCACCCAGGTGTTGTCCTCAGAGCCCCAGTCTGGCCCCTTGCAAAGGTGGGCAGCTGGGCAAAAGGGAAGCAGGTTGGGACATTGTGGAGGGGTCAGTGCTGTTCCATCCCCAGCTGGAGGACCCCCTCCATTCCACAGACAGGACACAGGGTTATATCATGATTCATGGCTGTGGGCATTTTTTTGAGCCCCTTCGTCCATTAAAAAAAAAATTATTTGGGGGGAATTCCCTGGCGGTCCAGTGGTTAGGACTCTACACTTTCAATGCCGTGGGTGTGGGTTCAATCCCTGGTCAGGGAATCAAGATCCTGAAAAAAAAAATTATTTATTTTGGCCATGGCACGGCCAAAAAAAAAATTATTTTTTACAACTGCCTTGGTATAAACAAGAATATATTAAACATATATATATTTATATTTATATATATATATTTACGTTTCCTTGACCTAAAATTTCCTTTTAATTCTTTTGATTAAAACAATTTTTTTTTTCATGGGCCCCTAAAAGTATTGTTGTAGGCCCTGGCACTGTGCCTCCTGAGCCTAATGGCTGAGTTGGCCCGGACAGCAGATCAACTGCACAACGGCCCAAAGGACCAAGGGGTCTGCTCTCTTCTGCCCTGAGTAGCCCAGGCACTGGCCTGGGAAGAGGGGCAAGAGCTTCACCATGGGACTTCCCTGGTGGCACAGTGGTTAAGAACCCGCCTACCAATGCAGGGGACATGAGTTCGAGCCCTGGTCTGGGAAGATCCCACATGCCCGTCTGCCTGCCAATGGAGCAACTAAGCCCATGAGCCACAACTACTGAGCCCGCAGGCTGCAACTACTGAAGCCCGTACGCCTAGAGCCCGTGCTCCACAACAAGAAAAGCCACCGCATTGAGAAGCCTGCGCACTGCAACGAAGAGTAGCCCCCACTCGCCACGACTAGAGAAAGTCCGCAAGCAGCAACGAAGAGCCAGTGCAGCCAAAAATAAATAATTAATTAAAAAAAAAATACTCGATAGGTATTTGTGCTTTCTGTTCTCAGAAACATAAGCAACAAAAGAAAAAATAGATAAATTGGACTTCACTGAAGTTAAAAACTTTTGTGTTGCAAAGGACACTATCAAGAAACTGAAAGGCAATCCACAGAATGGGAGGAAATATTTGGAAATCATATATCTGATAAGGATCCAGAATATTTAAAGAACTCTTATGACTCAGTAACAAAAAAAGACAACCATTTGTTAAAATGGGCAAAGGACTTGAATAAACATTTCTCCAAAGAAGATATACAAAGGCCAATAAGCACATGAAGAGATGCATAACATTATTAGTCATTAGGGAATTGCAAATCAAAACCATAATGAAATATCACTTCACACCTACTAGGATAGCTAAAATTGAAAAGACAGACAATAATAAATGTTGACGAGGATGCAGAAAAGCTAGAACCTTCTTCACACAACTGGTAGGATTATAAAATGATGCAGCCACTTTGGAAAATAGTCTGGCAGTTCCTCAAAAGTTTAAAAAATATAGTTATAATATGACCCAGCAGTGATTCCACTCTTAGGTATTTATCCAAAAGAAATGAAAATGTGTCTACACAAACACAAATGTTTATAGCAGCATTATGAATAATATCCAAAAAGTAGAAACAACTCAAACGTCCACCAACTGATAAACAAAATGTGGTATATTCATACAATAGATTGTTATTTGGCAACAGAAAGAATGAAGTCCTGATACATGCTTACAATATGGATGAAGCTTGAAAACGTCATGCTAAGCGAAAGAAGCCAAACATGAAAGGCCAAATATTATATGATTCTATTTATATGAAATGTTCAGAATAGCGAAATCCATAGAGACAGAAAGTAGATTAGTAGATTCAGGCTTACAACATATAGACTTATTTTTTCACAGTTCTGGAGGGCAGAATTACAAAATCAGTATCACTGGACTGAAATCAAGGTGCCAGCAGAGCCACAGACCCTCCAGGGGCTCTAGGAGATCACTTGTTCTTGTCTTCTCCAGCTTCTGGCAGCTGCAGGCATTCCTTGGCTTGTGGCTGTATCACTCTAACATTAGGCCACCATCTTCTGTTCTGTCTTCTCATTGTCTTCTCCTCTGTGTGTCAAATCTCCCTGTGCCTTTCTCTTTTATTTTTATTTTTTTGGGGGGGCCGCGCCATGAGGCTTGTGGGATCTTAGTTCCTTGACCAGGGATTGAACCTGGGCCCTCGGCAGTGAAAGCACAGAGTCCTAACCACTGGACCGCCAGGGACTTCCCTGCCTTTCTCTTTTAAGGACACTTGTGATTGCATTTAGGGCCCACTCAGATGTCCTGTATGGTCTCCCCATCTCATCCCTAACTTAATCACATCTCTAAAGACCCTTTTTCCATATAATGTAAAGAGTTACAGGTTCTAGGGATTAGTACCTGATATCTTTGGGGGCCACTCTCAGCCCTTTACAGAGGGTATCATGATCCCTGTTACAGTTGGAGAAGCAGGGCCAGAAGGTGAAGTATCAACCAGTTCTCAGAGTCATGTCTGCCTGCCAATGCCTGTCTGGCTGCTCCAGGGCCTCCAGTAACTGACCTTGTATAGCACCTTCATGAGCAGAAGACTCAGATCCAGCTCCTGACCTGACACACACACGAGTCATGAGACCAGGACCCATTTCCCAGGCATGTGACCTGGGCAGTTGCACAGGGCCCTGAGCTCAGAAAGGTCCATATTTGGTTTAATACCTTGTGGAGGCATCTTGAAATTCTTAATAATATTTTTAAAGGGGCCCTGCGTTTTCATTTTGCAATGGATCCATACATTATGTAATGGGTCCTGCATGTGACTTTGAATGAGAAAAGGAACAGATGAGATGAGGTGGGTGGAAATGTTCCTGCACATGGCCTCCCATCAGCCCTGGAAAGTACCAGACGCCCTGCCCCTGCCCCATCAACCTGCATCCAGGCTCCTCTTCTGCTGGGAAAGCTCTCCCTGACCCCCTATCCCCATCTAGGTAACTCTTCCCCTCCAGGCCCAGCTCAAAGGAGACTCCTGGACCAGAGCAGGCCTCTGGTTGCATGTTCTCAAAGCTCCCCATATGCTCCTTCATAGCTCCTATCACTGTTGGTAACCCCATATTTATCTACATGATCCCCAAGAAGCATCTCCCCTGGAATGGGTCTGTTGGGCATACCCCAGTGCCCATCCAGTCAACACAATGTCTGATATAGTGGGCCCTGTATAAATTTCTGCTAAATGAGTGAATGAGCTGGAAGCACAGCCGGATGTAAACAGTCATCATGTGTGGTGG
Source organism: Balaenoptera ricei (assembly GCF_028023285.1). Lineage (NCBI taxonomy): Eukaryota > Metazoa > Chordata > Mammalia > Artiodactyla > Balaenopteridae > Balaenoptera > Balaenoptera ricei. The sequence goes on along the minus strand of NC_082658.1, from coordinate 14,582,072 downwards.
CCATGCACAGGCCGTGGCGTCAAATTAGCTCCAGATGGCTGGCCTTAGTGCTGAGCTAGGCCCCTTAGGGCCAGATAGGGCCAGTGTTGGTCCCTAGCACCGGGAGGCAAGATTCAGCCCTGAAGGGAGGGCAGGCCGGAGACCAGCGCAGACGGAGACCAGCGCAGACGACTAGGGCTTGAGGAGCCCACAGGAGTGAAGAAGGAAGTGTGTGTGGTGGTTTGGGAGGCCTGATCCCCCAAGGGGCCTGAGTGGGCAGTAGCCTCAGCCCACACATATGTTCTCCCCTTAGGTGAGAGATGGTTTGGACTGGAAGTGGGTCAGGCCAGGCCTCCCAAGAGGCCCCTGGTAATCACTTCTGACAGGCTTGGGTGAGCTCAGGGTAGGGCCACCAGAGACAGGAAATAATAATGAAACCGTGCAACTCAGATTGGGAATTGAACCCATGCGGCCAGGACTTGAACCTGGCCAAAACCCACAGTCTTCCAGCTGAGATCACACCTGGTTTCAGGACTTAATGAAGCTCAGGTTCTTATGTCTCATCACAGAAAGAATTCAGTGAGAGACAAAGTGATAGGTAAGAAGTGGATTTATTTAGAGAGAAGCACACTCCACAGACAGAGTGTGGGCCACCTCAGAAGGCGAGAGCGACACCAGAGTATGGGGTTGTCAGTTTTTATAGGGGTGGGTAATTTCATAGGCTAATGAGTGGGAGGAGTATTCCAGCTATTTGGGGAAGGGGTGGGGATTTCCAGTAACTGGGTCACAGCCCACTTTTTGATCCTGACGGCAGTCTTGGAACTGTCATGGTCCCTGTGGGTGTGTCATTTAGCTTGCTGCTGTGTTACAATGAGTGAGGCTCAAGGTCTAGTGGAAGTCGACTTGTCCGCCATCTTGGAGGCATTTGGTTCGAATCAGTTTATGTCATGTCCTCGGGCTATGTCATTCTTTCAAGGGTTGTGCCCTGCCCCCTTCCCTCCTGTTTCAATAATACCTGATATCCAGTTACATTTTCACAGAAGCAACAAGTCATTTTCTGGTATGTCTCACATCTTACATGGGACATACCAAAAAAATTATTTGTTGTTTATCAGAAACTCAAATGTAACTGGGCATCCTGTATTTTAACTGACAACCCTTATTCAGGACTCCTTCTGGGAAGTAGCCTGTGCCAGGAATGCTTCAGCTAAACTGGAGTCATGTGTAGAAAAGCCAGAACTTTCAGGGGCTGAAGCCGTCCCTTTCCTGATTTTTGCTTTTTCAGGTTATCCAAGGGACACGAGGAGAAACAAGGCACTAAGCCGGGCTGCAGATGGGAGGGAGTGTCAGGAACCTTCTGCTCCAGGCCAGGCCCCATAGGGATGAAACAGTGAGGATGCCCTGGCAGCGGGGATGGCGTCTCTCAATCCTTGCAGGAAGCAGGCTAAGCACCAGGTCTGGCCCTGCCCTCCAGGGGTTTGGAGGGGAGGCTGCCCTATCAACTGACCATTCAACAGTCAATCTGGCTGCTGAGAGAAGCTCCTCCTGGGAGATAAGCACCTCCTGGGAGTGAGAGGTGGCCTGCCCTGGGTGTTGTTCTTTAGTTTACTTCATCAGTTTAAGGTGGGTAATGATATCTACCACCAGGGCAGTGCCTTTATCCATCTTTTTGACAATTGATTCTATCCTCTGACTTCTCCCTCCCAGTTTTGTGTCATCCACAGATTTTATCAGAAGGTCACCAGAGTCCTAATCCAATTCATTAATAAAAATATTCAATAGGAGAAGAATGAAGATAGAGCCCTGTGGCACTCTACCAGAGACTTGCCCCAGGCTGATCTTAATCAAAATTCTTTTGATATAAATGTTCTGCAAGCTGTAAATTCCCTTATTCTACTACCATTTACTCCAGCCTTCTCCATGAGGATATGAGGATTCCTCATGAGGATGTCTAAGATGTCTTGATAAATTCCAAAAGTAATGATACATCCATTAGATGGTGGCTGCTCTTGATACTACCTTAGCAGCAGTAATGATAATAATAATAATAAACAATGGAGTATTTTTTGTCCTTATCCTCCCCTTTCTGTCCCTTCCATCCAAGACTGAAGTAAACTTTGCTAAAATAAGAGGAAATCCAAATTGATTTATCCTAAGTTCATGGAGAAATTACCCTGCCAGGAACAACTCTTGGAGGAGGACGTGGGAAATGGTCATGGTTTATCTGAGATCAGCAAAATGAATTTTAGACACAAAAAGTGACTTAGGTTTAAAGAACAGGCAGTTTCAGCTTATCATCAGGTTTTGATTCAGAAGTTTGTTTTTAAGTTGGCTGTTGAGCAAATGTGAAATGTACTCAAAAACAATCTGACAAACACTGATTAGGTTCTCTGGAAGCTCCCGGAAGCCCTCTTCAAAACCATTTGTCTGCAATGAGTTGAAACTACACTGTGAGCAGCCTGAGCCCCTTGTCTTTTCTTTTCTTTCTTTTTTTTTTTTTAAATAAATTATTTTTTTTTTTGGCTGCTTTGGGTCTTTGTTGCTGCACATGGGCTTTCTCTAGTTGCGGCGAGTGGGGGCTACTCTTTGTTGTGGCGCGTGGGCTTCTCATTTCGGTGGTTTCTCTTGTTGCGGAGCACGGGCTCTAGGGCACGCAGGCTTCAGTAGTTGTGGCTCATGGGCTCTAGAGTGCAGGCTCAGTAGTTGTGGCGCACGGGCTTAGTTGCTCCGCATGTGAAGCATGTGGGATCTTCCCGGACCAGCGCTCAAACCTGTGTCCCCTGCATTGGCAGGTGGATTCTTTTTTTTTTTTAATTAGGTAGATTCTTAACCACTCTGCCACCAGGGAAGTCCACCTCTCTATGACTTGCCCACTTCTGCACATAGACTCTAGGAATTTAAGAAAGAAAATTGCTTTAAAGTATTTAAAACATTACCTACTGACGTGATTCTCAGTCCAGTGTGTGTGTGTAGCTTTGTCCGTGCCCAACTGGCTTTCATGAGGTCAGCAGAAGTGCGTGTCCATTTCTTAATGTGATCATCTATTCGTCATCTCGGTTTTAACAGGAAATCTGGCTGGGGCAGCCACAGAGGAAGCAGAGGCCAGGGCTTGTGAGGGCCCTCTCTTCTCGGTTCTCAGTGGATCTCTCCATCCCCTGCTTTGAAACAAAACAATGGTTCCTGCTGAAGAGGCTTCACCTCCCCAGCCTTTTGGGCTAAGCAGGTTGGTGTTATTCCTGAGCTGGACGTCCAGGTGATGAAGTTGTGGGGGGCAGACTTGTCCCCTTCTCATATCTAGCCTGAACCCCAGGAAATGTACTGAGTTTTAAAGAAGGGGGTGGGGGTGGGGATAGGGACTCCTAAAACCATAGATCACAGGGGCCTTGATATCCATCCTCTACAAAACTCTAGCAGATTACTTATTAGGTATGTAAAAACTCTATGCTATGTCTAAGCATGCCCTAAAATCTTTTCCTAGTGAGTTATGGCTCTCATTGTGTACGGAACTTCAATAAAGTCTTCATCAAAAAAAAAAATACACACACACACACACACGCATATATATATACAGAAGGGGGCCCAGACCTCTGTGGTTGGAATTCAGGGAAGGGTGGAGAATGGCGAGTCTAGGTCAGACCTGACAGGGCTGCCAGTGAGGGTCACACCCAGGAAGAGTTAGGCCATGTATTAAGGGCTAGATGAGGCCTGGGTCATGAAGGAAGGGGGACGGGAGGAAGGGTGCTCAGTGAAGGGACTAAAATGGGATCCTAGCACCCAAAAGTCAGTACAGAGCAGAGCAGAACTCTTACAGGTGTTGGCAGGGGGCACTTGTAGCTACCAGGCAGGAAGTAGAAATGACCAGAAACCAGCAAAGATCTTCCAAAAGTAAATCAGACAAGTTAACCTGGTTTTTTTTGTTGTCAGAGTTACTAGATTGTTGAATGAGTAAAAAACTGCAGGTACAGGGCTTCTGATTTCAGCAAGACGTCTGACCAGGTGTGTCCTGGGGTCCTCATGGAGAAGTGTGTGGCATCTGTCATTTGTGGGACAATTAGATCCAAAGAGTTTTATTCAAGGTCAATTCAAAAGACATCTGTAGGGTCTTCCCTCGTGGTCTGGTGGGTAAGACTCTGCTCCCAATGCAGGGGTCCTGGGTTCAATCCCTAGTCAGGGAACTAGATCCCACATGCATGCCGCAGCTAAGAGTTCGCACGCTGCAACTAAGAAGCCCACATGCCGCAACTAAAAAAAAAAAAAAAGATCCTGCATGTCGCAACGAAGATCCCGCGTGCTGCAACTAAGACCCAGCACAGCCAAATAAATAAATAAATAAATAAATATTTTAAAAATATTAAAAAACAAACAAACAAACAAAAAACCCAAAAACAAAAGACATCTGTAGTGGAATGCCATTTGGTTGTCTTCTTCCCTCTCCTGGCTCACAGGAGGGATGGAAAGTGTGCTGACTCAATCCCTGAATGACACAACACTGGGAGGGATAGATAGGTAAGAGGCCAAAGGATAGGATTAGTAGTCAAAAGGATGTCACTAGGAGGGTGCAATGGGCCAAATGATGACACACAATAGAAAGTTAAAGTTCCTGATCTTAGTTCCTCAAAGCTGACCTTGCAAATACAGGATGACAGATGACAGACATGTTGCTTAACAGGAGGATGCGTGGGGAAAGACTGATGAGTTTGAAAGGGGCATGGCTATCGTCCCCATTGGCAGCATTAATGAAAGAGTTCAGAAGTGGGGAGAAGACTGCCCCACTGTATTTTGTCACACATGCTCAGTTCAGGGGGTGACACCCAAAAGCGTATGGAGGGGTGATGAAAATACCAAGGCAAGGGGCCTTCGAACCACATCATAAGAGGAACATTTGAAGGGAGTGGAAATGTTAAGACTAAGAAGGAAGATTTGGGAGAGTATCTGAAAATTATCTTTAAATAATTGCATTGCTTTTATTTATTTTTAAAATGTATTTATTTATTTTATAGTAGGTCCTTATAACCTACTATAAGGTTAAAATAGATAACCTTAGAGTAGGTTATCTATTTTAAATATAGCAGTGTGTACATGTCAATCCCAACCTCCCAATCTATCCCTCCCCCTCACTTTCCCCCACCCCGGGTAACCGTAAGTTCATTCTCTAAGTCTGTGAGTCTGTTTCTGTTTTGTAAATAAGTTCATTTGTATCATTTTTTTTTAGATTCTGCATATGAGTCATATCATATGATATTTGTCTTTCTCTGACTTCATTTAGTATGATAATCTCCAGTTTCATCCATGTTGCTACAAATGGCATTATTTCATTCTTTTTAATGGCTGAGTAATATTCCACTGAGATATGTACCGCATCTTCTTTATCCATTCATCTGTCAGTGGACATTTAGGTTGCTTCCGTCTCCTGGCTATTGTAAACAGCACTGCAGTGAACACTGGGGTGCATGTATCTTTTTGAACCATGTTTTTCTCTGGATATGTGCCCAGGAGTGGGATTGCTGGATCCTATGGTAGTTCTATTTTTAGCTTCTTAAGGAACCTCCATACTGTTCTCCGTAGTGGTTGTACCAATTTACATTCCCACCAACAGTGCAGGAGGGTTCCCTTTTCTCCACACCTTCTCTAGCAGTTACTGTTTGTAGATTTTTTGATGGTGGCCATTCTGACCGGAGTGAGGTGATACCTCATTGTAGTTTTGATTTGCATTTCTCAATTGCACTGTTTTTATGTGAAAAAGGAATGGGACTTTTTTTTTTTAACCTTTGGGTAGAACCTATAGGGAGGTCTATTTTAGTTAGATCTTTGTAACACAGTGGATGAGGGAAAGTTTTGCGAAGGTTTTTAAAGACAGTTGAGAGAGGGGGAGATGTTTCCAGAGGGTTGCGGAGTCTCCTCTGGGCCGAACCCCGGCAGCCACGGAGGCCACTCCTGCTCTGTCCAGTGGAAGACTGGCTACTGCACATCTCTGCCTCTTACTGATAAAGCTTCTAGGAGGCAAATATTTGTCAAAGCCAATGCCATGGGGCTTCCCTGGTGGCACAGTGGTTAAGAATCCGCCTGCCAGTGCAGGGGACACAGGTTCAAGCCCTGGTCCAGGAAGATCCCACATGCCACGGGGCAACTAAGCCTGCAAGCCACAACTACTGAGCCTGCGCTCTAGAGCCCGCGAGCCACAACTACTGAAGCCCGTGTGCCTAGAGCCTGTGCTCCGCAACAAGAGAAGCAACTGCAATGAGAAGCCCTCGCACCGCAACGAAGAGTAGCCCCTGCTCCCCACAACTAGAGAAAGCCCGCACACAGCAATGAAGACCCAATGCAGCCAATAAATAAATAAATAAATAAATAAATAAATAAATAAATAAATAAAATCTATATTAAAAAAAAAAAGCCAATGCCATGAGTCTGAGCAGTGTTCCTGCTGATTGCTGGGGTTGAAGACAAAGGAAATGGAAACAAGACAGTTGTCCTCATTACGAAGGTCATTAAGTGGCCTCTGTGGCTTGTGGGCTGGGCTGGGATCACCATTCCAACTCGATGCTAAGAAGAGCCATGAAGTTGCTCATGGAGCTCGTGCATCACCCATCAGACGGCGTGAAAAGGCATCTGTGTCCCTGTTTTGGAAACCTGAGTGGATCTGTCTGAGCAACTGAACAAGAACCGAGAAAGCAAGAAGGAAAGCAAAACACAGCCCAAGTGCTCAGTCTTCATTTCGGGGGGATGGGGTGCCAGCTGGGGGTGGCAGAATGACCAGAGTCCCCGGTGAAACACAGAGAATTCTAAACAGCTACCTCAGGAAGAAAGGGGCCCATCTGGGAGCAAGGGCCACAGTGGGAGGCTGACTGGCTGATTCGGGAGGGGTGGTGGGGACTTGACTTTGAGGGAGAAACTGGGTACAGAAGACTTGCAGCGAGTTTTTCTCTGGGCAATGAGATAATTCTCCCTCACAACCCCCTTGAAACAACCTTCAGTGAAGGGTTTTGAAGCATTGTTTTCAAGAGATTTGGAGAGGGGTTTCTCCTAAAATTTACTGAGGACTTACGACTTCTCATGGATGGTCTCATTTAATCCTGTGGATTAGATGCTAGAACTATCCTCATTGTACAGGAGAGAAAAGAGAATCTCGGAGAGGTTAGTACAATTGCTCACAATCTCACAGCTGATTTAAGTCCGTTGTAACGCTGGCTGCCTGACTCCAGGCCTGAGCCCTGAATTCTTTGCACGGTGCCTCTGGAAGAAAAACATTTCAGGGCTTCTTGAAATGCCCCACAACAGGAAAATCTTTGGCTTAGAACAAAGACTGAAGGGGTCAAACTCTAAAAACGTTGAAACACACTGAATATGAAATATTTATTCACCCAGGTTATTTTAGGATGTAATCCTTCAATTTGTTCTATACAACTGTCTTAATGTTTCCTGTTTCTTTACAGCTTCATTACCTGATTAAACAAAATTAAAATAGATACATCCAAATAAAAAAGGCAGCCAAGTTGGAGTGGGAGAATATGCACAGGAAACGGTACTTCTGGACAGACATGAGATTCATGTGATTTAGGACCAAGCCAGGAGCCTGTATAAACATTTCTAACTCTTGAGAATGTGAGAACACATGTGGGTCTCAAATGGATCCCTCACAGACCTCAAGGATCTTCTTTTTTAAAAAATTTATTTAGTTATTTGGTTGCGCTGGGTCTCAGTTATGGCTCTCGGGCTCCTTAGTTGTGGCATGCGAACTCTTAGTTGCAGCACGCATGTGGGATCTAGTTCCCTGACCAGGGACTGAACCCGGGCCCTCCGCATTGGGAGCGCAGAGTCAACCACTGTGCCACCAGGGAAGTCACTCAAGGATCTTCTTTAATTAGAGCTGTCTAAAAAATGGAACAGTTGCCCAGAGAAATTTTAAAAGTATGTTCACACAAAAAATCTGTACGTGAATGTTCACAGCAGCTTTGTCATTTCAGCTTTCCTGAAAAATTGGAATCAGTCCAGATGTCCTTCAATGAATGGTTAAATAAACGGTGGTACATGTACACCATGGAATATTCCTCAGCAATGAAAAGGAGCAAACTATTGATACATGCAGCAACTTGGATGAATCCCCAGGGCAATAGGCTGAGCGAACAAACCCAATCCCCCAAATGTGATCCTATTTACATAACATTTTTGAAATAACAAAAGTTTAGAAATGAAGGACAGATTAGCAGTTTCCAGAGGTTGGGGATGGGGACAGGGAAGGAAGTGGGCGTGGCTATAAAAGGGATGGGATCCTTGTGTCTTGGGAACTGTGTGCTGACTGTGGTGAGGGATACATAACTCTACAGAGGTGATAAAGCTGTTTAGAACTTTACACACACAGAGACACAAGTGAGTACCAGTAAAACTGGGGAGATTAAATACGATGGGTGGGTTGTATCAATGTCAATGTACTGTGACATTATAATGTAACACTAAAATGTTACTACTGCGGAAACCTGGGTAACATACAAGGGCTTTCTCTATTATTTATTACAAATGCATGCCAATCTACTATTATCTCAATAAAAATTGTTATTTAGGGACTTCCCTGGTGGTCCAGTGGTTAAGGCTCTGTGCTTCCACTGCAGGGGGAACAGGTTTGACCCCTGGTCGGGGGAACTAAGATCCTGCATGCCATGTGGTATGGCCAAAAAAAAAAAAATTGGACTGGTTCCCTGTTCCTGGAGGATGCAAGCGCCGGTCAGATGCTCCCTGACTCAGGTGTTGTTGGGGGGATTACTGGAGGGCAGCCCCTCCACTTCTCCTGAGGTCTTATGGGGAGTGAGACCTTCAGGGCAGTGAGGAGGAAGCTGAACATTGCACAAAAGTCCTCCATTTCTGCTGGTCCCAGGAGTGCGCACAGAGAATCAGAGAGAACTAGAATGTCCTCCTCACAGAGGCTCATTCTCTTGTACCAAGAGGAAGCTGAGCATTGCACAAAAGTCCTCCATTTCTGCTGGTCCCAGGAGTGCGCACAGAGAATCAGAGAGAACTAGAATGTCCTCCTCACAGAGGCTCATTCTCTTGTACCAAGAGGAAGCTGAGCATTGCACAAAAGTCCTCCATTTCTGCTGGTCCCAGGAGTGCGCACAGAGAATCAGAGAGAACTAGAATGTCCTCCTCACAGAGGCTCATTCTCTTGTACCAAGAGGAAGAGGTGAGCCGAGCTGCTCTGAAGGTATTTTTCAGGGCTACCTCTGTCACCTTTTCCCTAAAGGCCAGGGCTCCCCTTGGGGTCCAGGGGTTCAGGACGCTCTGCTGACAAAAATAAAACATGAATTTTCACACTGCTGCTTAGAATCTGAATCTGGTAGAACCTTGGAAATCCTCTCCCAAATAAAAGAACCTTCTAGATGCAAAGAGAATAGGAATATTTTGAGACCTAAGAAAGATCTGGATGTTCGAGGAGGTAAAGGGGTTTGTGAACATTATCCTAGAGATGCACTGAAATGCACCAGCTCCTCCTAAATGAAGTGTTTCCCTCCCAGATAATTTCAAGACCAGTTTCATGTAGATGGTTATTCTTATTTATTTATTTACTTACTTACTTACTTTGGCTGCGCTGGGTCTTAGTTGCAGCATGCAGGATCTAGTTCCCTGACCAGGGATTGAAGCAGGGTCCCCTGCACTGGGAGTGCGGAGTCTTACCCACTGGACCACCAGGGAAGTCCCTAGACAGTTATTCTTGATGGCCCTCTTGAACAGTGAAATGGATAAATGTGAGGTGCCCTTAGTCCCCTCCTCCTCTCATAGGACGAGGTTGGGAGAGATATTCCTTAGGTCAACTTACAGAGAAGGTCCCTGAGGTTGGCCATGACCTGCCCGTGCAGCCAAAGTGGATCTGGTGCTGTCTCAGGACTTCCTGGCCAGGAAGCTTCCTTCATTGTCTCTGGGATCCCTGCTCACCACATGCTCTGTGTCCTTGTACCCAGGACCTAGCCCAGTACATGTGATGTTAGGCCTAGGGTGCTCCAGCCAAGGCACCAGCCTTTTTTTGGGCCGTGCCCACGGCAGCATGCGGGATCTTAGTTCCCTGACCAGGGATTGAACCCGTGCCCCCTGCAGTGAAGTGCGGAGTCTTAACCACTGGACAGCCAGGTAAGACCCCCAGGCACCAGCCTTTAAGGAATGGCCTGAGTGCTGGACCAATCGCAGCAGAGCCAGCTCTCAACCAGGCCTCCAGCTGACAGCACCTGAAACCTCATGTGAATGTGCAAGTGACTGATGATGACACAGGTATGCAGTCTCCTCTGAATACCCCTCTCCCCTGCATCTGCATCTCCCTTCCCCTGTATCCACATCTGCCCTCCATCTGCAAGTCTTACCCTCCAAGAACAGATTTCTCTTGGGGTCTCCACAAGTGGGTGGGCACAGGCCTGCCTGTAGTCACATCTGCCCTGCCCTCAAAGAAGGTTCTGCCCACACAAAGGCACTTTGAGTTTACTGCAACCTAACACAATACAGACTACCTGCGTCTGCCTGTAAATCCATTTTTAAAATGCAGCTAGGAAAGCTGAAGGAAGGGGAAAAGCAGGGCCCCAGTTCAGCCCTGGAGGCTGCATTGTTCTCACACTGGCATTGTTTTCAGGCCCCCACCGATTACCCAGAAGGCCCCCAGGACCCCTGGGGAATCAAATGAGATTGTTTTTCCCAAGATTGAGCTCTTCAGGTGTGAGCTGCAGTTCTTGGACAACGGTGGTGACTGTGGCATTTCTGCAACAGGAAAGAGGAAGGAACTTCTGATCTGTGCAGCAAGGGCACCAACAATGTGCGCCCCCAGCCAGCCGGCAGCAAAGAGGAAAAGAGCTCCGTTTCCATAGTGATAAATCACCGGGAAGCCAGAGAGGGAGTCAGCAAGAGGATTTTTCCTTTCCTCTGGCTCCCTGCAAAAAAATCCCAGCTCCAGAGTCAGTTAGATGCCTGGCGCCTCTCCAGGCTGAGCCTCCAGAACCACAGGTAGAGGAAGAAAGAGGAGGTCCCTGCTAGCTGGACATCAACACTGAAAACCCTCTGCTGCTGAGAGTGGAAGGGAAGGGCTTTAGGCTCCTCTTAAAGGGGTGCATCGGGCACAGGTGCCTGGGCGACCTGGCGGGCCCAGCACTACATCACACCTGTGTGGCCACAGGCCGACTATAAAACACCTCCATGTATGTCACCCACATTATTCCATTTCATTATCTTACATTAAGCTCTACAGGATTCTGGGTTCTGGTATGTGAGCCACACACATATGGGTATTATTAGCCTTTTCACAACAGAAAAACAGGCCTGGTGAGGGAGAGAGATGGGCCGGAGACAGCTCACCAATTTAAGGTACTTGCTGCAAGTTGCTCCCGAAGGTCTTCAGGGCTCTCACCTGAGACTCTTTCCCTTGCTGAAATTAGACTTTTTTATTTCTCCCAAGGAAAATTCCAATTTTGGGGGAAATGCTCTGAAATATTTGTCCCAAGCCTCACTGGTTACTCTTCATCGTGCCTCGTTCTCTTGCCTCTTACCTTTGCATATGCCATTCCCTCTGCTTGGAATGCTGTTCCCCGGTTCTTTGGCCAGCTAACCCCTCAGGGGAGATGCGTGGGAAGGCTTCCCTGTGGTTCAAACACCTCGCTTTCTGGGCTCGCACAGAATTTACCACGTCATTACGTGAGGCAGCACAGAGTAGTAGTAAGAAAAGGCTCTTCTAGGGCCAGATGAGCTGTGTGACCTTGGGGGACTTAACCTCTCTGAGCCTCCACTTCCTCACAGGCAGGATAGGGAGAATGACAGTATCTGCCTTGGAGCACTTGTGAGGATTAGATGTTAACACACACGGAGCACTTAGAAAATGCTGGCACACAGCTAGTGCTCAGTAAACACAGGCTGCTAAAGGATTACCTGTCTTAAAGCAGGGGCCATCTTTCGTGCTGACTCTCAGTTGGAGATGCCTTAGCCCTCAGTGGGTGTTCAGCAGTGTGTGTCAGATGAACTCTGAATTCACGGAAGGCTGTTTTCAGCTGCACACACCAGGCACAGTGTAAGGCTCCTTGACACGTAATATTTCATTTAGTTAAGTCATGCCCCCATAGCAATATTTGGGATATTTAGTTTAGACTGGGCCCAGGTAGCCAAGGACCAGCATTCAACCAGTGTAGCGTGCAGTGTCCTTGAATGGCCCCTCAGATCGCCTGAACTTATAGGATGTTCAGTTAAATTTGAATTTCAAATAAGCAACAAATAATCTTTTTAGTATAAGTGTATCCCAAATAATGCATGGGGCCATACTTACACTAAAAAAATGTTTGTTGTCTACCTGAAATTCAAATTTAACTGGGCATCCTCCTGCCCTGCCCTGGCTGGGCCTGGAAAGGCCTCCCTCTCAGGGCCAGGCGGCTCTCAGCCTTCACCACAGGCGGGTTACCCAAGTGGTCTGTAAACACGGAGAGATTAAAATAATCCACATAACTGCACCCCAGAGGCCTGCTTTCTGGGTCTCACAGAAGTTACCACAGCATACTGTGAGGTGTGTGGCAAAAGACAAACCAAAGCCCATATGGGGTGGCCAGTCTTCTCTGTGGTTTCACATTCAGGAAGAATGAAACCAAACTCTTCATGCAAATACGTAAAGAGTTTAAACTAAATTGTGTAACAGCTGAAGCCTCTCTCTGAAGCTATTAGGCAGTTTTTTAATCACCCTGGAGCCCTCTTCCAAGCCCTGGACGAAATAGAAACAACAAAGCTTTTTGCAGCAAAACAAAACAGCAACAAAAGCAAACAAACAAAAAACCAAACAACCCCCCACCCCCACCCCAGTCTTCCTCAAATCTATAAAATCAAAATGCAAACCAGTAGTTGCCTGGGACTTGGGGAGGGATTAGGGATTGACGGCAAATGGACAAGAGGGAACTTCCGGGTGATGGAAATGTTCTAGAACCAGATTGTGGTGATGGTTGCACAACTCTATATATTTACGAAGAGTTCTGAAATTTAGCAAATAAAAATATAGGCTGTTCAGTTAAATTTGAATTTCAAAAAATCAACAAATAATCTTTTTAGTATAAGTGTATCCCAAATATTGCTCTGGGGGCATACTTACACTAAAAAAATGTTTGTTGTCTACCTGAAATTCACATTTAACTGGGCATCCTAGCAGTTAGGATCGCCAGATCCTAACTAAAAGTCTTTGAAGTATACAGTTACAATGCATGAATTTTATGGCATGTAAATTATGCTTAGCTACTAAATTTAACACAGTGCCTAGAATAATGTTGGCACTTAAAGAAAAGTACACTTTTTCCTTCTGGACACCCTCTCCATTCCCTCCCCACTCTCACCCCTGGCAAACACACACACACACACACACAAAACCCCCAAAAACCCACCAGCCCAGGAACCCATAGAAATCACCAGTATAGGAAATCTAAACAGTCACTACAGCTTTGTTTTCCTGGGGCTTGGGGCCTGAAAGAGGGCAAGACCTCAGGGCGAGAAACACTGTAGGGCAAACCAGGGAGTTTGCAGTTTGGAGCAAGCCTCCACTTGCTGGGAGCTCCAAACACTAAAGTCATTCCTTGCTAATTGCTACTCAGCAATTCAACTCTCATCAGCTGGGTGGGCACTGAATGCCCTGCACAGGCTGGGTGGGTGAGGTGGGGGGCAATGAGTACGACACATCCCTGCTCTTAAGGAGGTCACCGTCTAAAGAACGTAAGCCTAGTATGCACCTACCTGCCAACACACACACACAACACACACTAATACCATTAAAAGCAAAGAGAACAATTCCTCTTCTCTCCCTCTTACGGGAGAGAATTTTTTTCACCTCCTCCAATAAAATTAACTTTCCTATATCTATGGGATTTGTCTACAGAATTGCATTTTGCGATCCGGTAAGAGCCTGTTCCCTTTTTAGAACTGGCACATTTGTACCCATCTCTAGTACAGATGAAGCCACCTGCTGGTAGGTCTGGCTGTAAGCAATCCCGGTACCAAATTCTGACCAACTGTCAAAATTACCATAATTTGTTCTTCAGATTCACCCCATCTGAGATGTGCAAACTGACTCTTTTCTGAATTAAGAGGACTCATCAACATTCCACTCTGTGCTCTTTACTTCTGTGGTACCATTTCAGTGCCGAGGATTTCACGAAAACTGGCCCCCAAAAGTGGATGCTTCCGTAACGGTTTGTAAACCTGTAAAACTAAAAATCCCCTTACTTAGCTCACCAACAATATGAACAAGGTGATTTGGGGCATTTCAAGCAGGGAAGAGAAGCACTTGTGAGCATCGTAACTGTCAACCCAGAGGTAAACCCAAGCCAACAGTGCTCAACTTGTCAGTTCTGGGGTAAGCGATGGGTAGGTCAGTGAAAGAGAATCCAAGTGGCTGTCTGAAGATACGGTGGCACATGCTGAATAAAATGCTGATGATGGTAACTGGTGTTTGTTGTAGTGCAACATGTGATTTACACGCACTGTGGCTCAGTCCCATGAGTTCGGTACAGCTACAGTCACTTGCCCACAGTGCCAGCCTGGTCAGGGGCCGGCCCCAGGGCCCTTGCTTCTACCACCCAGTTCCAAGTTCCTCCAGCTTTTGGCTGGAATTATATCAACCCAGAAAGGCTGTCCCTTTGTCTATTAAGAACTTCAATTGATCAAATACATACATACATAAATACAAAACAGAAAAACCTTTAACTACTTAGTAAATGCTATTACTATATGGGTAAAATCTTCCCAGTAATGAGATTTAGGAAAGAGAGGTAATGGAGGAGTTGTTGTTGGAGAAAAGGTAGGAATCCCAGCCTGCTCAGTAATATGGAAAATTCCACAGTAGCAGACAACATTTTGCACTTCTGGTAATCAGAGTATCAGTGGTGAATTTTTACAGGACTGAGAGAAAATAACTTGTCCCCAAGTGCCCGTTTTACATGCATTTGACAGTATTTTTCATCTAATGATTAAATTCCTTTAGTAAGTACCTCATTTCATTTACTCCCATTGGCTTGAACTAATAGGGTATTACTGAAGGGGGCTTTAACTTTTTTCTTTTTCAAGTGACTTAAAAGAAAAGCAGGGCTTCCCTGGTGGCGCAGTGGTTGAGAATCTGCCTGCTAATGCAGGGGACACGGGTTCGAGCCCTGGTCTGGGAAGATCCCACATGCCACGGAGTGGCTGGGCCCGTGAGCCACAACTACTGAGCCTGCGCGTCTGGAGCCTGTGCCCCGCAACGGGAGGGGCCGCGATAGTGAAAGGCCCGCGCACCGCGATGAAGAGCGGTCCCCGCACCGCGATGAAGAGTGGCCCCCGCTTGCCGCAACTGGAGAAAGCCCTCGCACGAACCGAAGACCCAACACAGCCAAAACTAAATAAATAAATAAATAAATAAATAAAGTAGCTATAAAAAAACGCAGCTTTAAAAAAAAAAAAAAAAAAAAAAAAAAAAAAAAGAAAAGCAAACAACAACAATAATAAGTCTTTACGGGCAGAAACAGTTAATGGGTGTGCCCAGTCCTTCCATGGCCCATTTGAAATTACAGAAATTTTACAATGGCACCATCTAATGGAATATCAGGTTAGACACACAAAAAAATCATTTTTTTTTACCTTTAAATTTGTACCAACCACTTCTAACACTTCTTTATCAGCTTTGGACACCCTCATTGCTTATTTCACCCTTGGTTATTATTTCTAGTAGAAACACAGCATTGATGTAAAAATATTGTATAAAATATATAGCATAAAAATGCTATATAGGGCTTCCCTGGTGGTGCAGTGGTTGAGAGTCTGCCTGCCAGTGCAGGGGACACGGGTTCGAGCCCTGGTCTGGGAAGATCCCACATGCCGCGGAGCAACTAGGCCCGTGAGCCACAACTGCTGAGCCTGCGCGTCTGGAGCTTGTGCTCCGCAACGAGAGAGGCCGCGACAGTGGGAGGCCCGCGCACGCGATGAAGAGTGGCCCCCGCTCGCCGCAACTAGAGAAAGCCCTCGCACAGAAACGAAGACCCAACACAGCCAAAAATAAATAAATAAATAAATTTAAAATGCATTAAAAAAAAAAAGCTATATAAAAGGTATTTAAGATAAAACTTCCTCATTCCTTTCTCCAGACAGAGTGCTCTATGCATATACAAATAAGTGAATGAATGAATGAATGAACAAACATATAAACATGTTTAGGACTTCCCCGGTGGCTCAGTGGTTAAGAATCCGCCTGCCAATGTAGGGGACACAGGTTCAAGCCCTGGTCCGGGAAGATCCCACATGCTGCGGAGCAACTAAGCCTGTGCGCCACAACTACTGAGCCTGTGCTCTAGAGCCCGCGAGCCACAGCTACTGAGCCCACACGCCACAACTACTGAAGTCCGTGCACCTAGAGCCCGTGCTCCACAACAAGAGAAGCCACCACAATGAGAAGCCAGCGCACCACAAGGAATAGTAGCCCCCGCTTGCTGCAACTAGAGAAAGCCCGCGCACAGCAACGAAGACCCAATGCAGCCCCCAAAAATAAATAAATAAATAAATATTTTTTAAAAAAACATGTTTAGATATATATTATAAATAGATGGGATATCTTATATATTTTCTGCAACGTGCTTTTTTTTTTAACCTTTTGCGCATCATGCATATATTTTCATTTAAATACAGAGAGAACTACCTCGTTTTTTTAAAAAAATGGCTCCAAAATATCTTGTATGGGATTTCTTTACAGGGTAATAAAAATGTTCTAAAATTAGATTGTGGCTATGGTTGCACCTCTTCGTGAATATACTAAAAACCACTGAACTCTATACTTTAAATTTTATGGTATGTGAATTACATCACACAAAAAAGCTGTTTCACAAAAGAACAGAATGTTAAAAACATCCTACAATTTAAACAACCTGTTCCCAATTGATAGGCATTTAGGTGTTTGCAATTTTTCATGATTACAGGAAAAACCGCATGGATGCCCCTGGGCGCCTACCTTTTGCACAGTTGTAGCTCTAGAGGGAAGATTCTAGGTCTACACATCACAGCTCTGGATGCGAATGCAGGAATTCTGATGTTAGCTGGTGTTGTAAAAGCCACTGCAAATTTCTTTCAAGAATATAAGGGGTCAAACACACGCTAAAGTGAATTTTCTGTTGAGGGTGTGCCTCTGATCCCCTCAGTGATCATGTAGGGGAGGAGGGCGACGTGTTTAGTCTTCTAACGACAATCTGCCATAGCTCGGTGTGGCTAGGCATCTTGGTTAATATTCCAGATCTGCCTCTACGCTGGAGACCTAGCTCTGTTCCTGAACGGTTTTTCCGTGAAACAGAACAACTCATAGGGTTATTATGAAGATGGAGTGAGTTGGCCCATCTGATGGGCTGACCCCTGGCCAGGAGATGTTCAGCAAGTGCTAGATCCTTCCCGTTGGTCCTTGAAACACTCTAGATGAGAGCACAGCAAGCTCCAAGAGGTAGAAAAGACCCTGGTGAATCCATTCATACGGTGTTGTTCCTGAGTGGCGACCCCCACAATTGGGAGGTCACCAGCCCAGTCCAGGAATGGACACCAAAGCTCACTATTCACAGCTGTGGGCAGGTAGAGCAAGTCCCAAGAAGAATCAGGACAAGGAGGGTGAGGCTGGCAACTGGCCTGTGAACTGACTGGATCTTCCCAGAATCCTCAGCACCCCCTTTCCCTGAGAGGGGGTAGGGGGTCACTTGACATCCCTCCAGAGCCCAGGGATGGAGACCCCTCCTCAGCAGCAGCCCAGCCATCTTGATGCAGGAGAACCGGAGAACAAGAGGAAATTATCAGAGTCCCTGCCAGCCCTAACCCCTACGATGAATCACAAAGCTGCCTTCTTATAAGGATACCAGCATGACTTCATCTTAACTAATTACGTCTGTAAAGACCTCATTTTCAAATAAGCTCACATTCTAAGGTTCTGGGTGGGAATGAAGTCTAGGCGTCACTATTCAACCAAGTACAGAATCTGTGGGAACAAATCAGAAATGAAATGAATAGTGAACTGCAGCCCAGAACATCTTCTGCTCAAATCAGAACAGCCCAGAATGTCTTTTTACACTGTACAAGAAGCAGTACAAAATAAAGCAAATGATTTCTATTTCTGGAATGAAAACCAATTTAATTATTCTAACAAAAAATATGAACAGGACTCAGAAGTTGTGCTGTGGGGGCTTCCCTGGTGGCGCAGTGGTTAAGAATGCACCTGCGAATGCAGGGGACTCGGGTTCGAGCCCTGGTCCGGGAAGATCCCACATGCTGCGGAGCAACTAAGCCCGTGCGCCACAACTACTGAGGCTGCGTGCCACAGCTACTGAAGCCCGCGTGCCTAGAGCCCGTGCTCCACAGCAAGAGAAGCCACCACAGTGAGAAGCCCGCGCACCGCAACGAAGAGTAGCCCCTGCTCGCCGCAACTAGAGAAAGCCCGCGTGCAGCAACGAAGACCCAACGCAGCCAAAAATAAATAAATAAAATAAATTAAAAAAAAAATTGTGCTGTGAACAAATGGGGCTCAGAAGTTATGATGTAAAAAATTGAAAATACTAAATATATTTCATCAGAATGGTAATCTTGTTCTGGCAAAGCTCATTGCTCTGATAAATTCTACAAACCCAGTGAGCAAAATAATGAAAAGAATACCTTAAATCTGTTTCACGTAGGTATTTGAAATAATAAAAATTCTGGAAATGTAAAAAATCAAAATTATATCTATAAAGCAAGTGAGAATATTCAGAAACTTCTATCAGAATTTTTAACACAATTTAGTGTACAGTTTTAAACAGTTAAGTATTTTTAGACATGAAATTAATGAATTTCAAAAAAGAATGAAAAAGCATGGGTGTATCACTGTGACCTAAATTAATGGTCCTGCTTGTTGTAAAATGTAACTATTGAAATAAGAAAACAAATTTTGAAACTATTTCCCTAACATGTATTTTTAAATTAAAATGTAAAATTCAAGCCTTCAAAAATAGTTACTTGTTTTTGTTCATCTCTTAAAGGGGAAGGAACATATGAAATACTATATCCAAATGTTACTGTCCGTGCTTGAGAAACATGGTTTCCATGATGTTTCATGAAAACCTTACCGGGTTTTGTACAGAGCAGGAATACTAGAGCAGGGTAGAAAGGAAGTCTGGGAAATCTGGAGTTTCAGCCAAGATTTTAGAAACTGTTTCTAGACAAGCGCTGTTGGGCAGGCCCCATTCCCCTCCTCTGGACTGGGTAGAGTGGCTCATCCTCTCTGGAGGACAGCTTGTCCAGAGATGCCTGAGTGGTTCTAGGCACATTTCCCCCCAGGCCCATGATCATGACTGAACAATGGAGGGGAGGTGTAAAAACCCAGCTCCCTTGCCACAAGATGGACCAAACCCCATGGCACAACTCACACCCCACATCACCCCATGGGAGCAGACAGTGCGTCAAGTTCAGCTGAACCCTCATCTTTGCTTAGTTGCTTCCCGTGTCCTGTTCTACATGCCAGTGCCCTTCCCTTCTCCTTCAGTCACTCCCTCGGTAAATCACATGCTCTAGAATTCCATCTCAGGCTCTGTTGCTCAGGAACCCGTCCTCAGACAGGTGGTGTCAAACCCTCTATAGTCACCTCTGAGTGATGTAATTAAAGATGTGAATCATGTCAATCTTAAAGTATTTTCCTGACAAACTTAAAAATTTTTTTTTTAATTACTCAAAAAAGCTTCTTTTTTGGTAATTTTATTTTTGGCTGCTTTGGGTCTTCGTTGCTGTGCGCAGGCTTTCTCTAGTTGCGGCCAGCGGGGACCACTCTTCGTTGCGGTGCGCGGGCTTCTCATTGCGGTGGCTTCTCTTGTTGTGGAGCATGAGGTTCTAGGCGCGTGGGCTCAGTAGTTGTGGCACGTGGGCTCAGTAGTTGTGGCTCACGGGCTCTAAAGCGCAGGCTCAGTAGTTGTGGCACACGGGCTTAGTTGCTCCGCAGCATGTGGGATCTTCCCGGACCAGGGATCGAACCCATGTCCCCTGCATTGGCAGGTGGATTCTTAACCACTGAGCCACCAGGGAAGTCCCAAAGCTTCATTTTTAAAATTTAGCTTTCTGACTCCATGCTTGTGCTTTCAACACTTTCACAATGATTTTCTGCTCCTCAATGAGGAAAGCGTGCTTGATCCTGTCATGGACACATTTAGCGCACATGGAACCACCATAGGCCTGGCTGACATGTTTTTTTGTTTTAGACAACCTCATAAGAACTTTAGGTCTCACGGCACTAACTCCTCGAAGTCGGCCTGGGCACATGCCACATGCGAATTTTGGTGCTTTCCCAACCTTCTTGGTATAAAGGTAAACAATTCTGTTACCAGGGGTTCGGGAAAGCCTGGTTTTGTTAGAGGCTGTATCATGGAACAGCCTATGACGGCATGTCAAATGCTGGACCATCCTGAATGCCTCTAGATACCATCCCTGGAAGAGGAAGAAGCCTGACAAACTTTTAATTTACCTTCTTTCATCAAATAACCATCAGAGAGAATTAAGTAATATATCTCAAGACTTGGGAACTGAGACAATGAAAACTGGAAGGCCATTGGACCTTATGGAGAACTTGCGGTGCTACAGCTGCACAGTTTGGAAACTATGAAGTCTTGACTGTTCATTTGAACGGAAATGGTAAAATCTTTGGAAAAGGAAACATTTTAGGGAGTTTTATGCTTAATTAGGGATATTCTAGCAGAAATTTTAATACTTTTATTAATTTATATTTTTAAATTGAAGTACAATTGGCTTGTAATATTATATTCTATAAGTGAGATCATATGGTATTTGTCTTTCTCTGTCTGACTTATTTCACTTAGCATAATACCCTCTAGGTCCATCCAGTTTGTCGCAAACAGCAAGATTTCATTCTTTTTTATGGCCGAGTAATATTCCATTGTGTATATACATCACATCTTCTTTACCCATTCATCTGTCTATGGACAGGTTAGGTTGCTTCTGTAGCTTGGTTGTTGTAATAATGCTGCAATGAATATAAGGGTGCCTGTATCTTTTTGAATTATTGTTTTGTTTTCTTCGGAAAAATACCCAGAAGTGGAATTGCTGAATTGAATGACAGTTCTATTTTTAGTTTTTTGAGGACCCTCCATACTGTTTCCCATAGTGGCTGCAGCAATTTACATTCCCACCAACAGCACATGAGGGTTCCCTTTTCTCCACATCCTTGCCAACACTTGTTATTTGTTGTCCTTTTGATGATGGCCATTCTGACAGGTGTGAGGAGATATCTTATTGTGGTTTTGATTTGCATTTCCCTGGTGATTAGTGATGTGGAACATCTTTTCGTGTGGAATTTTTTTTATTATAAATCTATAGTTTTATTATCATGTGGAGATTTTAATATTTCAGATTTACAAAGTTAATTTGATAAATGAAAGAGAAGTGGAAGATGCTATAACAATGAAGAAATATGGCATGACTTCTTGTAACAAAACAAAATAAAGTATCAATTCCAAGAGAAAATATAATACTTTAAAATAAATTATTATATAAAAATACATTTGTTATTTGAGGGCAAAAGTGAAAATAAATGAATTCTAAAGTCATTTAAATTTATAGAATCCTGACACTACTAAATGGTATTTGTAAAGTTCTGTGAAGGATAAATGAAATTAAACCAATGGATTAAATGATTTTTTGTGATTTAGAAATATAAGATAACAGAAATTTTGGATATAGAAAAATTTCAAACAACATTATAAGGGATGGAATATTTAAAAATTTTATCATTGTTTTTGTTCATCAGGAGTTGAGGATTTAAAACCAGGAACAACTGGTGCGAAGAGAAATTCTCAATTTATCGAGATTACACATTATCCAATGGCCACCAGTTTCAAGGAATTCACTGGAAAAATTCAAGGCAGTTCCCCATGTCCAATCATCCTGGAACGTGAGCCCTGTTTCAAAAGACCATACCAACTATTTCTAAACATCAACAAAATTTTGGAAATTATGAGAATAATTTTATTAAAGATTTGCTCAAAAATTTATATCACTTGTTGAGTAGTTTTATAACATAACTTAGTTTATTTAGAGATAAACTAGGGGTAGTGGAATATATTTTTAAATATCTGATCCATGCATTGACTTATATATTACTCTGCTGGTTGTGACATATTTAATAATACCTCTGCACACTTCATAGAGGTTTCATAAGGATTAAATGAGATTATCAGTGTAAAGCTCTTAGACAACAGAAAGCCTAACTTTACTGTTTGTTTGACTATGTTTATTGTCATCAAGCTTATCAATATGGTGAATTATTGTGGGCCATAACAATGTGGATTTGCCATGGTTTGGGCCCTAAGGAATGTGCCAGGTCCATGGATGAACTTTTTCTTTCTCCACTTGAGACTTCATAGCTGATTTGTCGTGTAACCTTTGACAGACTACGATCCTTTTCCGGGGCCTTGCTAAGGTAGTCCTAGCAACGTTTACTAACAGCTCTAAGTAGCACTTCTGGTTTCCTTTGCTGTCTTTGTATCCAAGCTGTGGTCTGCAGGCTTCCTGCCCCAGCTGAAAGTTCCACACACAGAAATGCCCCAGACACGTCAGCTTTTCTAAAGACGCCCCATCTTCTGGGCATGACAGTTCTCGGGAACCCAGCTCCACCCTCTGCTCAGGCCAGGATGGATGAGATACTCCTGGGAAATGTCAAAAACGAAACCTCTGATTCCCTCTAGCAGAAATTCTGGCGTTAAGGGTCATCCCACCCGAGGTTAAACTTGTGGGGTTCTTTAGTGAAAGAAATTGCCACCAATATCACCGTATGAAGTCACCGTCAAGCACTGAGTGCCATCTTTGTTAGAAGAGTGGGTGCCTGAGAAGTAACTTTTACTGTCAGAAGGAAATAAAGGCCTTTTATGAACTGAAGGCTAAATAAGATGATTTGCTTCCAGACAGTGGCAGCCAGACAGGGAGGAAGTGGGGGTGACGGCAGCAGGTCCTGGCTCTGCTCAGACCCCCAGTGGTGGCCAGGTGTGAGGTTGGGAATGACTGACCACCACGGGCTGGACCTGGGGAGCCCGAGAAAGGAGCACTGAGAGTGAGTTAATACTGGAGGTTGGATGATCTGAAAGAACCTGCACCTCTGTGTCCCCCACAGAGAGGACACCTGTCCACAGGAATGCAAGAGACCTACAGGGCCAACCCTCAGTGGCAACAAGAACCAGTAACCCAGGATTCCCTGGTGGTCCAGTGGTTAGGACTCCTCACTTTCACTGCGGAGGCCTGGGTTCAATCCCTGGTTGGGGGAACAAAGATCCCACAAGCCGCGCAGAGTGGTCAAAACATTTAAAAATAATAATTGAAAAAAAAAAAAAAAGAACCAGTAACCCAAGTGGCCCAGCCTGATCACAGCTCCCACCACTCGGGAACCCCTCACCCCTCCCCACTCTCCACTTCAGGCTGGCGACCGCAAAATACGCGTCCACTTCTGCATCCATTTCGCAGAGTCAGGAGGATTCTGGATCGGGTAGAAGTGAATCACTAGCCACTTCAGGGTTGTAATTTAGAGACTCTGAGACCACTTGGGCCCTTGTGAAAATTCAGAGTCCCTGATTTCATCCCCAGTAAGCCTGGAGTGGGGCCCAGAAGCCAGCATTTAACACAATCAGGCATTTCTGCTGCCATGTTTCTCTGTGTCTCTCTACACAGTCAATATTGCTTCCCAAGACTAAACCAAACTTCCACTAAACTCCTTTGGACACAGGTCATATCTAGAAAGAGACGATTGGGTGGGTTTGCATAAAGACAATACTTTTTCTTTTTCCCACTGTCCAGCTTCCCTGCCAGCCTGAATTAAAGGCAACCTGTCACATCTCTCTCTGCCTACAAGAGCTCACAGAGGAGCACAGGGTCACATCAACCAGTCATCTTATGTCAGGCTTGTCCATGCAACTCTCATTTCTCTAATTTGGTTAAAAAGGAGGAAGTTCTCTATGTGACTCACCAACCATGGGGGCCACCAAGCCTCCTATGCCCTCCTCCCCGATTTCATTTAGGAGAACGTGGGGGCCATTTGAACAGACTGTTCTTTGGGGGCATTTTTCCTGCTGTCAAGTATAAGGCTCACTTACCATTTTGAAGCTTGAATCTCCAAACCAAAACAACATGTGGAAAAAGAGTTTTCTCATGTTCCTTTTCTCTCTTTCAGTTCAAAAGGCTGCACTGGATTGTGAAAGAATGAGAAAAACAAATGGTAAGTTTCATTTACTTCTCTCTTGTACTAAAGCTGTTTTCACCGAAACGGTGAGACTGTCAGCTTTAAATCATGTGCATTCATGAACAGGTTTTTCGGTGCTTTCTGATGAACAACCAAAGGGGAGAGTCGTTTCCATGACCTACTGTTTAAAATGAAGTGATTTTAGCAAGGGAGTTGGAGAATCTTTCCTGAGACTCAGAGACAAAATATTGAGATTTTTTTTTTTTTTTTTTTTTACAATGAAATGGTTCCTTCTTTCTCTGTTGTTGTTTTTTAATTAGAAAAATCAACGCATAATTGTTGTAAAATAAGTCAAGCAACACTAAAAATATATCCTGGGAGGCAGTTTATCACCGAAGAGCTAGGCTGTTGTGGTCCTAACCCTGGTTCTACCGTTTTCCAGCTGGCAGCCTGCGCGCACAAGGAAACCACTTAAAGCTTAATTTCTATCCTCTGTGAAGTGGGGAAAATAAAAGCACTTCCCTGGGAGGGTTGTTGTGAGGACTGAGACAAGTCATGTCCCTCAGCACAGAGCCGAGTGTATGAGGAACCATCAATAAATGCTAGCTCAGGTCGTTGTTGTTACTATACTATAAAATGTGAAAGTTCTGTTATATCCCCTCAATCCCTCTCCCCTCTCCACTTCCAGAAGCAACCACTATTAACAGTCCTTTTTGTTTCAATATCATAGTAAACAAACTCTTCTGTGACCTGTCCTTTTTAAAATTAACAATATATCCCAGACATCTTTCTAAGAGGAAGATGTAGATTTAGTTCCTTTCTTTTCAACAGCTGCATGGCAATTCATAATAGGACTCAGCCATAATTCATTTTTTAAAAATAATTTTTAATATCTTTTAAAGTAATTAATTAATTAGGTTGCACCGGGTCTTAGTTGCAGTTTGTGGGTTCCTCAGTTGTGGCATGCGAACTCTTAGTTGCGGCATGCATGTGATCTAGTTCCCTGAGCAGGGATCGAACCTGGGCCCCCTGCACTGGGAGTGCGGAGTCTTAGCCACTGCGCCACCAGGGAAGTCCCACGGCCATAATTCATTGAACCATCATCCCCTTACTGGTTGTTCCATTTTTTTTTTCTTCGTAATAGAAACAATACTGCAGTAAACATCATTGTACACAACATGCTTTGTGGACACATGAGTGTGTGAGAGCTCATGTAGGATAAAATCCTAGAAGTGAAATGGCTGGGTCCAAGGGCATGTCCATTTGAATTGGTACAGATACTGCTAAGTTGCCCTCCCCACACGCTGAACTGGTGCATGGTCACCAACACTGACCACGCACATGCGTAAGTGTGAATTTCCCACCCTCTCAAACAGTGGATACAATCAGTTTTTTAATCTGTGTCACTGTGATGAGTACAAAATAATATCTCCATGTTGTTTTTTAAAAAATTAATTAATTAATTTATTTTTGGCTGTGTTGGGTCTTCGTTGCTGTGTGCGAGCTTTCTCTAGTTGCGGTGAGCGGGGGCTACTCTTCCTTGAGGTGTGTGGGCTTCTCATTGTCGTGGCTTCTCGTTGTGGAGCACGGGCTCTAGGCGTGTGGGTTTCAGTAGTTGTGGCACGTGGGTTCAGTAGTTGCGGCTTGCGGGCTCTAGAGTGCAGGCTCAGTAGTTGTGGTGCACGGGCTTAGTTGCTCCACAGCATGTGGGATATTCCCGGGCCAAGGCTTGAACCCGTGTCCCTTGCACTGGCAGGCAGATTCTTAACCACTGTGCTACCAGGGAAGCCCTCCATGTTGTTTTAATTCGTGGTTGCCTCATCACTCATAAACTTGAGATTCTTTTTCATGTTTGTTGACTGTGAAAGCTCTAGTACATCCATATAAAGGACATTTAGGGATGGCTATCTGGTTGGAAAGAAAGGCAAGGTCTCATCTTGAAGCTGAGCTTACATAAGGCTGAGAAAATATTAATTGTCCTGATCAAGGAGAAGGAGGGAGGTTTTGGCATTTTTGAGGGGTCTAAACCCCTCCTCCACCCAAGCCATCCCTCAGCCCCAGCACTATTTCTTCTTTTGGGAATTACCTATTCAGATTATTTGCCCATTTATTTGATTGTCTTTTTCTTATTAATTTGCTGTCGGTTTATGTATATAAAAAGAATACTATGCTTTCATTTATGTTTTAAGTATCTTCTTCTAGCCTTTTACTTCTCTTAATTTTGCCATAAAGGAGTTTAAAGTTTTAGGATAGTTATTTTTTTCAGTCTTTTCTTTATGGCTCCTATTTCGTGTGTCTTACTTGGAAGACTTTTTCCAAGCAGGTGATATAAAAACATTTCCCTATATTCCTCTTTGTTTTATTGTTTTTTTTTTTTTTTACTCACAAGTGAGTAAAAGTCACTTCTTAGCAGGTCCAGGGTTCTCAGGATGTCTTGGGAACATTAAGAAGAGAGGCATTCACCTAAATTCATGGGTACTGAAGGTACAGTCTGGTGACAAGTTGCTGACTTGGCTTCTTAGCCTCAAGAGGCTATTAAAAGTCTAATCTGGAATTCCTTATAAAAGTTCCAGCAAAGCAGCCTTAAAAGATCTACATGTTCAATCTACTCTTGCTGCACTGATATCAATAATCAGGCCAAGTTTAATGAGACCAGACTGATTTTGCAAACAAATTAATCTTCAATTATCTCTATTAAGAACAGCGTGATTGTAGGGGGAGAACTCTGTTTCAGTAAAAGTACAGCACACCCTGTGGGGTGTCGAACGGCCACGTCTCCTTGTCAGCAGTTAACGTTTCCAATTTCTCTCCTACCCTTCTGACTTGGAATCACGAAAAATGAAAACTTCCCTACAAGCTGAAGCTTGACGACTTAGTATAAACTTCAGAGAAATCACACAGATTACATGTGGACAACCTCGGTGATGCCGGGGTGGGGGCTGCTCAGAGTTCACCCGATGCCACGGCCACATTCCAATTGTGGCCCAGACAGAGCAGCAGAACTGCCACCACCTGCCCTTGCCCCTCCCCCAACCAGGGAGGCACGGAGACCACCCTCCTGGAAGTACCCCCAGCTGACCACCCTCTGGACTCAGACCAGGCTGGACAGTTGGCTTTTTCTTTGTTTCTACAGAAGTACCTCCCATTAAACGCTGATGGTTTTGCCCGTACAAAGGCCTCACTTTGGCGGGACACCACCCCCAACACCACCTCCTAAAATAAGACACAGCTGCTTAACAAAACTGACCTATTCTCAGGGCTGAGAAATTGGTTCAGTGAGGCATGGAGCAGTTCACAGCTGTGACTCTTCCTGGTGGGGGGTGTTGGGGGGAATGGAAGGCGGTGGGACACACCCTGAAAGATGCACTCTGGCCACGATCACCTCCAGCCAACAACCCTCACGAAGCAGCAGGGCAAGAGGGCACCTGCCCTCCCCTTTCTCTCTGCAACCAGGGAATCACCCCACATGGATGATCTTATCCTCAGGATGGGAAGTCCAGCCCGAGAGAATTCTGCACAAGCAGACCTTATTAAAGCATTTTTTCTCCTCCTTCAGCCTCCCACGGACTCTAGTTACCTTTCCACATTGCCGCTTCGTCCGACCCAGCACAAAAAGCATTCAGGTTTTGCCTCTTCTCTGGGTCTTCATTTCCTTACAAGGGCTCCGGCGTCACCCCAAACTTACATTAAACAATGTGTATGCTTTTTAATGTGAACTTACATTAAATGTGTATGCTTTTCTCCTGTTAAAAAAAATAAATAAAATTAAAATTAATTAATCAATTAATTTATTTTGGGCAGAGTTGGGTCTTTATTGCTGCGCGCGGGCTTTCTCTAGTTGCGGCAAGCGGGGGCTACTCTTCGTTGCGGTGCGCGGGCTTCTCATTGCAGAGGTTTCTACTGTTGTGGAGCACAGGCTCTAGGCGCGCAGGCTCACGGGCTCTAGAGCGCAGGCTAAGTAGTTGTGGCGCACGGCCTTAGTTGCTCCGCGGCATGTGGGATCTTCCCGGACCAGGGCTCGAACCCGTGTCCCCTGCATTCGCAGGCGGATTCTTAACCACTGTGCCACCAGGGAAGTCCCTTATATTCCTCTTAATTCTTTTACAATCTTTTATTTTTTTAACATCAGATTTTCTGATGAGGGTTATTTCTTCCCTTGGCATTTTTAAATAATAAAATTCAAACACACAAGAAATCAGAGACTACTGGGATTGTGGCAAAAAGATCCAGAAGGCAGTTTGGAGATGCTCCCTATAGCCAAAAGAAAAAAGAGACAATAAGAATAAAATAATTGTAATGGGTTGTGGGTTGAGACACATCAAATACATTTAAATCTATGAGTTCATAATGATTCTTAAGCAAAAAATAATAACAATAAAGGGAAATATCTCACTGTTACAAGATGCTAGGAAACCAACTCATTATTTTCAAAATTGGTCAGTAACAGAAGAGAACCAAGCATTTATCCTCCCTTTTCTTTTTTCTTCTTTTTGGCCGTGGGATGTGGGAGCTTAGTTCCCTGACCAGGGATCGAACCCATACCCCCTGCATTGGAAGCACAGAGTCTTAACCACTGGACCACCAGGGTCCCCTATCCTCCCTTTTCTATGCAAACTGTACCCCAGTGTAACCAAAGAGTTGACAAGGGTGTTTCTCTTCAGATAATTACGGATGATAAATGAAGAAGGAAAAACAGAATTGGTATATCACCATTTTGCAACCTCTAATGAAATAATGCTTTCTGGGTAATTATTGTCAAAGTCTGCTAACAAACAAAAAGAGAGATAGCCAGACATTCTGTGTCTCCTAATGGAAGTACACCCTACCCCCTATGCTGCATTCTTGCTAAATAAAAGCTAATCTGATTTTCATCAAGCCTCTGACAGGAGACAGAAGAATATGGAAAGGACAGCATGGGAATGTAATTAATGAAATCCAGACCATGGAAAACACTTCAGAGCAAACAACTTGCTATCTTCAACAAATAAAGGGCTTCCCTGGTGGTGCAGTGGTTAAGAATCTGCCTGCCAATGCAGGGGACAGGGGTTCGAGCCCTGGTCCGGGAAGATCCCACATGCCACGGAGCAGCTAGGCCCGTGCACAACTACTGAGCCTGCGCTCTAGAGCCCGTGAGCCACAACTACTGAGCCCACGCACAACTACTGAAGCCCGTGCGCCTAGAGCCCATGCTCCACAACAAGAGAAGCCACCACAATGAGAAGCCCGTGCACCACAACGAAGAGTAGCCCTGCTCGCCGCAACTAGAGAAAGCCCGCACGCAGCAACAAAGATCCAATGCAGCCAAAAATAAAATAAAATAAATAAGTTTATTTTAAAAAAACAAAAACAAAGTGCAGGGGGAAAGAAAAGAGAAAGGTCTACAGATGAAAATAGTCATAAGAAACATAGCAACTAACTACAATAGACCATTATGGATCCTAAAAGAAAAATCAGACAATTGGGGGAATTAGAACACTAACTAGATATCTGATGATATTTTTAAAATATTGTTAATTTTTAGGTGTGATAATGGTATTGTTATTTTTACCAGAGTCCTTATCTTTTAGAGATACAAACTATTAATGTCCTCCAGCCAAAGATCACCAGGGACACACGTGTAGTTGGACCAAGTTGAGTTTTAAGAGAAAATGCATACCATGGAGTAAGCAAGAGGGCATCTTACGGTAAGATTTGCGTTAGGTAACTTGGAGGAAGATTCAAGGCAGCAGGCTTTACTATGAATTGGATTCTTTTAGGAAGTGGAAATAATGATATGGTTGGGAATCTTAATAATTCTCATCTAAAACATAAGAAGAGGGGCTTCCCTGGTGGTGCAGTGGTTGAGAATCTGTCTGCCAATGCAGGGGACACGGGTTCGAGCCCTGGTCTGGGAAGATCCCACATGCCGCGGAGCAACTGGGCCCGTGAGCCACAACTACTGAGCCTGAGAGTCTGGAGCCTCTGCTCCGCAACAAGAGAGGCCGCGATAGTGAGAGGCCCGCGCACCGCGATGAAGAGTGGCCCCCACTCGCCGCAACTGGAGAAAGCCCTCGCACAGAAACGAAGACCCAACACAGCCAAAAATAAAAATAATAAATAAATAATAAATTAAAAAATTAAAAAAAAAAAAAAAAAAGAAGAGCAGTGCAAGGCAAAAGCTCTGACTGATAAAGAAGCAGCAGTCAATCATATTGTTAAGTTTAGAGGGATACTTGGCCATTTTTGTGTTTTGGACCATGTTCGTGTCTTCATCTGTGTTCAGACATGATTATGGAGTCATCTTGTCTTTGTCTTGCTCTAATATGGTCACAGAGTGGCCTTGTCTGGTACTGGTGACCAGTCAGTTCCTAGCCAGCACAGAAGAGCTTGGTAAGGCTACCCGTCTCTCACTGGGACAGGCCTCTGTAGGCACTGAGGCTTCCTCACACACTGTCCAGCTTGGCTGTGCAGGCAAGAAATGTCCCCTACCTTTGGAAAGTTCACCAGGAACTGAGGGTCTCCACCACCTTGACCCATGAAATGTGGGTAGACAACCACTGAGTTTTTATTGATGGATGTTAACAAGGACTTTCTCTTGTGTTATTTTGCTTTCCAGAATTCCCTTCTCCAAATGTTAACTCACAAACGGATGCAGTCATGAGGGGTCAGAATGTATCTCTATCTTGTTTCAACCAGTACAAATCACTGCGGATCACCTATTTTTTGTTTCGGGGTGAGAAATGCTTGAGCATCCAGAATGGACCCATGACTTTTAACCTAACAATCTCAGAAGCCTGTGACTTGGGCCCCTACAAATGCAAAGCCCAAGTTTCTAACTGTTCAAAATACAGTCGTGAGTTCAACTTCACATTTGTCGGTAAGTAGAGTGCTTGTTACTCGGAGGCCCTGTGATTTGGAGGGATTCTTTCCTGTTCTAGGATGGGCTCTCTGTTCTGCTTGTTAACACTCCCTCAAGAGCCTGGCAAGTATGTCACTGAGATCTTTTTTCTTAATAATTCCATTTCACTTTCTCTCCAAATACTTTTGGCTGTTTCAGATAATATGCTGATGGCCCAAGACAAAAAGTCTTACATCAACAATTTGAAAAGTTGTTGAGATCTTTTCTAGATGCTTTACTCTAGGATTCTCACTGTGTAGGTAAAAAAAAGACTTTTTCTCTTAAGATTCAAATAAGAAGTCTTAGAATTAATGTTGGACCCTGTGGCAAGGGTCTCCAGAGCCCCAGGCTTTTCCCACCTTCTTCCCTTTGCAATGGCCATCAGCCTCCACTCTTCCTGCCCAACCACATTTTTTTGGCCACGACACGCAGCTTGCAGGATCTCAGTTCCCCGACCGGGGATTGAACCTGGGCCACGGCAGTGAAAGCCCGGGATCCTAACCACTAGGCCACCAGGGAACTCCCCAGACACATTTTATTACTTTTATATTTTTCTCTCCCATCTTCCCACCCCAAGCCTTTCACAACCTAGCATTAATGGCCTCATCCATGAAGGTGACCTTGATAGTGGACTCCTGGGAGAGGGAGAGAGTGTTTCCAGGTAATACATGTACCTGGAGTCTTCCAAACAGAGGAGCCCTGACTTACTGATTGAATCTTTGAGTGATTCTCTGGGTCTGTGCTCTCCAGTATGGTAGCCACTAGCCACACATTTTATTTAAGTTTAAATTCAAGTTAATTAAAATTACCTGAAATTAAAAAATTCATTTCCTCAGTCTCATTAGTCACATTACAAGTGCTCAAGAGCCACAGATGTGGGGTGGCTGCTGTATTAGACAGCACAGACACAGAACATTTCCATCATCACAGAAAGTTCCATTGGATGCCTCTGCTCTAGGTCAACGGTTCTTTGTAGGTTATAACCATTTTAACAATCTAATGATAGTGGTGGATACTTTCCCTGAGACATGTTACGGATGCAAATTTCTGCGTAAGACTTGAAGGGATGCCGTGGGCTCTGGATTAGAGCCAACCATCTTAGGACAAATTTGAACACAAACTCAATGGAAGCCATAACTGTAAATGAAATGTAAAAAGAAGAAGACCATGCAAACGTGGTCTGGGATGTAGTGGATAATGTGAGGGCAGTACCCTGGCTGATAATATTCTCTGGTGGTCAGATTCCTGCTGGACTGGGCAGCCTGGTTTTGCAGAAAGAGCAACAGAATAGGCATCAGGGAACCTGTGTACCACTAGCTTCCTCTGCAAGGCTGAAGCCTGAAATCAATTGATTTAAAAAACCCCAAGTCTTCATTTCCTGAGCTTCCATCCCACAGATATGTATACAATCTTCCCACATCCTGCCTTCAGAGCAAATGCACAAGTTTCTTGCAATGTGTTACAGTAATTACACCACCCTGTAGAACTTTTTAAATAGATTATAAAAACCTGTATCATCTTCATTTAGGTCAGATTAATAAATACCAACTGAATGCCGACCCCATGTAAGTAATTATGTTGGATGCTGCCAGGGTTTCGATGATGCCTAAGACATGATCTTGTCCCCAACCCAGTAAGGGATGTGAGCCGTGAACACAAATTCATGAATCACTGATTCACTCATCAAATATTTAATGATATCCCCGATGTGCCGAGCCCTGGATATATATTAGTTCTTGCCTTGGTGGAGCTTACAGTCTATTTGGGGAGGCATAAAACCCAAGTACCCCAACAAATAAATTCATAATCACAAACTGTGTGGATTTTTATAAAGAAAAAGAAACTGGCACAGTGATGGAGAAAGGTCAGGGATGGGGGAGTGACCTCCTTAGATAGGGTAGTTAGGGAAGGCCTTTCTACAGGGACGGCATTTAAGAAGAGCCCTGAAGGATGAGAAGGGGTTAGCTATGTGAAGAGACAGGGAAAAAAGGCTCTAGTCAAGGGACAATAACCTGTGCCGGGGGCTCCAACTTAGCAAAGAACTTGGCTGTTGGGAAGGACCTAATAGGACACTGGTATGGCTGGAGGTCTGATGAGGGGAGTGTGACCCCAGGTGAGACTGGAAAGGGAGGGGGAGCCAAGTCAGGCCTATTTATCACCTTCAATGTTAATTCATCCTGGGTGGGGCAGGGCAAGGGTAGAGGTTGGGGATCAGTTGGGAGGCTTTTGCCGTCATCCAGGAGACAAACAATGGTGGAGATGGAGAGAAGTGGATGGATTCAAAATATATTTTGGAGAAATAAACAACAGGACTTGCTGATTGATTAGATCTGGAATCACAGGTAGTAAAGGTGAGGAAGGAATCAAGAATGACTTCCAGGACTTCCCTGGTGGTGCCATGGTTAAGAATCCGCCTGCCAATGCAGGGGGCATGGGTTCGATCCCTGGTCCGGGAAGATCCCACATGCCACGGAGCAACTAAGCCCGTGCGCCACAACTACTGAGCCTGCGCTCTAGAGCCCGCGAGCCACAACTACTGAGCCCGTGAGCCACAACTCCTGAGCCCACATGCCACAACTACTAAGCCCGCATGCCTAGAGCCCATGCTCCACAACAAGAGAAGCCACCGCAATGAGAAGCCCGCGCACCGCAACGAAGAGTAGCCCCCACTCACCGCAACTAGAGAAAGCCCGTGCTCAGCAACAAAGACCCAACACAGCCAAAAATTTAAAAATTAAAAAAAAAAAAGAATGACTTCCAGATGTCAAGTGTGATCAGCTGACGAGGAGTGGTGTCATCCACGGAGATGGGCAAAAATGGAAGTCGTTGTTGAATGGGTATAAAGTTTTGGTTATGCAAGATGAGTGCGTTCTAGAGACCCTGCTGTACAACACTGTGACTATAGTTAACAGTGCTGTTCTGTGCACTTAAACATTTGTTAAGAAGGTAGATCTCATGTTAACTGTTCTTAGCACAATGAAAACAAATGAATGATTGAATGAATAAAAACATTTTAAAAAAGAACAGGATTTTAACATATGTTTATCTACCTACCAATTGATTCATTAACTAGCAGATTAACTAGAGTTCAGTTTCAAACAGGTTATGTTTGAGGTGACCAGGAGACATCCAAGTGGATCATGTAATAAGAGGTAGAAAAGTATTAAGAGGATGGGACCAAGTGCTACAGGAGGCAGAGGAGGAGGGAGAAGTTCTGCCTGGAGGACTAAGGAAATGTTTTCTGGGGAAGGTGGCAACTGAATGAGCCTTAAAGGACCCCTTGATTGATTGATTGATTGATTGATTGATTTTCGGCTGCACTGGGTCTTTGTTGCAGCGTGCAGGCTTCTCATTGCTGTGGCTTCTCTTGTTGCAGAGCACAGGCTCTAGGCATGTGGGCTTCAGTAGTTGCAGCACGCTGGCCCTAGAGCGCACAGGCTTCAGTAGTTGTGGCGTGCGGGCTTCAGTAGTTGTGGCACGCAGGGTCAGTAGTCGTGGCTTGTGGGCTGTAGAGCACAGGCTCAGTAGTTGTGGCGCACGGGCTTAGTTGCTCCACGGCATGTGGGATCTTCCTGGACCAGGGCTCGAACCCTTGTCCCCTGCATTGGCAGGCGGATTCTTAACCAATGCGCCACCAGGGAAGTCCCATTAAAGGACTCCTTTAATTTAAAAAATATGACTAATTTATTGAAGAGTCACCACTCCCTTCCCTTGATCACTGTGATGCTGTGATACACTTTACCAGTCCATTTACAAACTCTCAGGGAAGTGTACTTCTAGTTTGAATCATCTTATCTCAGACAGAAGTCCATGCTCTCTGCTTCATGAATGTTTCAATTCCTCCTTCCTGAAAATTACAGGAGGTAGATTTCAGTTCCATAGGATAAACATCCTATTGATGCTATTCCCAAACAAAGTTGCTCTTTGAGGCCACCATCACTGGGTGCCATTCTGTCAAGGATGCTGCCACAGGGATTCCTGCTCAGGGGAGGGACGGAGCAAGAAGACTCTAAATTATTTTCTTTGATTTGACTTAAACAATGAAACATATTTCATTGTTTCTGTGCCAAATTGTTAAATTGGCACAATGTTATTAAAAACAAAGGCACATGCTTGGGAGTTGGCCCTGGCTCTGCCATTTACTAGCTCTGTGGCCCCTGAATCACAGCTGCCTCAACTGTGCAATGGGCATGATGCTGTCCACCTTGTAGTACTGTTGTGAAGTGAAACAAGATAATGTGGGTAGTGACCCCGACACATGATGGATACACAACAATTATCTTTCTTTCCCTATAATACTGTTTTATTAATGAATTATATAATAAATTATATAGCTGGATTCTCCCACTATCCAGATATATAATTTATTATATAGGGTATGATCTTACAGAGCCTACCAGACCCACTCATTTCTGGTCAAGAATTTCCCTTGACTCTATTTATCAGGGTTACTTCCTTCTTTCGGGAGGAAGTGAAAGATAATTGTACAGCTGAATTCTATAAATGACAATACAGTTAGAAAAGATGATATTTTTAGATTTCTTTGATTTAAAAAAACCCACTGCAATCTTACAAGGATTGGGAATAAAAGCACCTCTCAACTACATACTTGGAGCTGGATCTTTGACAAAATTATACTATCTGCCACAAACAAATTGTGAATGCTGATGAAAGGCAAGTTTGCGCTCTGATTCCTCAAAGCAGAGAGACGTCCTCCACCCTCTGGCTTTCTCGGAACCTGGTTCATGCCACGAGGCATGGGGTTAACCACATACCCACTGATCTTTCCTGATGGAGCTTCTTGTGAGCAACTTGACTTCTCAAGAGGGGTGTCATTCATCTTTGGGTTAACAGCTGGGAATAGAGTAGGGCTCCCATCCATGTTTGTGGACTGAGTGAGTGAACCCAATCTGCTTATCTGTTTAACGTGCACTTTTATTTTTCTAGATCCAGTGACTGCACCAGTGCTGAACATCAGTGTTGTTCAAACAAAAACAGACAGATACATAATGCTACGCTGCATCTCATTCAACGGCTCTCTGCCCATCAATTATACTTTCTTTGAAAAAAACATGGCCATATCACCAGCTATCTCCAAGAATGTAAGGGAGCCTGCTGAATTTAACTTAACCAAGAATAACACTGGAGAAGGGAAAGAGTATAGGTGTAAAGCTAAAAACAGATTGCCTGACCATGCAAAATACAGTCAACTCATCACCATACCCTCAACAGGTAAAGGCGACCTGAACTCTTTCAACAGGATCTGGATTTACTTCCAGAAACCAGCTACTCCTCTGCCCGCCCATTTCCCACTTTGCCCACCTGCTTCCAAATGCTTTTCCTTCTGTAGGGTCCACACGTTCTGATGGGGTTGCTTTCTGCCATAAAGGAACCAAAGAAAAACCTGGAAACTGGGGCAGGAAGGGACCTTGTATCCATAGTAAGACTTCCTAACTTGACCCTGCTTCCTGTCTTGACTTTTCACTGCTCAGGTTCTAAGCAGTCGCATTAGAATTTGCATCTTTCTTGAAGCTGCTGGGTCTCTTGATTTTCTTTTGCTTTTTTAAAATCATTTTTAAAATTCACTTCCAACACCTGTACCCACCTGCTTGGCTGTTTAATGCTTGGTGAATCTAGACTTCCAGTGCCACCCTTTCCTTGAGGCAAGAATGGCTCCTGTCCCAACCTTGTGTTTTGGAAGGCACTGCTCTGGTGCTTCTTAGCCATGTGCCTTCCCATAAGCTTCCCATAAACCATGGGGATTTGTCCGCCTGGACCCTATATCCCCACTTTTCTATACCTTACTCTAGGTTCCTAGACCTGAATTCCCTACCTAATCAGATCAGAACCCACCTTCCAGGGCCTGCACAAGTCTCCTTCCCAGCTCATTCTCCCAAGGGTGGACCACGGTAAGGATGTGAACATTCCTGGACCCACACCAAGGGAGCTGTTTGTGGGGAGTGAGGGGATGGCATTTGGCCATGCAGGCTGGGGGTGTCCATGTGCATGTCAGGCTCCTTAGGGTGCAGGTCAGAGCCTGGGTGGAAAGGGGGCCAGGCTAGGGCTGGGGCTGGCTCTCCCCGTACTGTCATGTTCCAGTGCAGAACTCTGAGGAGTCTGAGAATTTTAGATTTAAATCTGGCCTTATGAAGGGACATTGGTTGAGGTTGGAGGACAGAACAAAAATTAGGTTAGCAAAGGTAGCAGGCACAATTGGGCATTGAACACCTCATGTGGCCTCATCCTCAGAAGATCAGAGCCCACACCTGGGTGTTCAGTAAGTTCTAACAAGTGAGGCAACCTGTTGGAGTCAGGCTCCAGAGTCAGGCTTTTGCCTACAAATCCAGCCTTCAATTCACTAGCTGTGTGACTTTAGGAAAGTCACTTAACCTCTCTGAGTCTTACTCTACTTAATTGTAAAATGGGAGTAATACCAATGAGAAAAATAAGGTAATGAATGTAAAGTGCTTAACACGATGACTGCATGTAATTAACACTCAATAAGTGGTAGGTATTTGGGTGACATAAATCATGCAGACATGACTAAAGCCTTTGCCCAATAAATGGCCAGGCTGTTCTCAGGCTTATGACCCTAACAACGTAGCCAACGTCTGTCTGTTAAATGCTGTGCTGCTTTTTCTTCCTTGTATATGACCCCTTGTGGAAGATGGACTTGGTATGAACCTTAAGAACTTCACTAACAAGTTAACTCTCAAGTTGCAGGGCAGGGACTCAGGGTGCCGGGTACATTGGTTAACCTGGGAGACAGTCGTGATCACCCTTTTCAGAACATTTCACAATTCAATATCATTGGAAAAGAAGGCTGTGCAGTGACCAGTGAATGCTGTCTTCTTCCAGGAGGAGAGAGCTGTCCTTCCTGCCTGCAGCTACTGCTTCTGGGGTTTCTGCTTCTGGTGCTAATAGTAATAATCCTAATTCTGGCATTTTGGATGCTACCAAAGTACAAAGCAAGTAAGTTCCTTAGGAGCTTTGCCATTGTTTTCCCTGGGTTTTGGATACAGACAGCAGGGTGAGGGCAAGGAGGAAGGGAAAGGGGAATCAGAAATGGGATGTGAAGAAAATGAGAAGAGAAGGAAAAGATGCAAAAGGAGAAGGTAATGAAGGACTTCCTGAACGGTTCACATGTAGCACAGTTCTCTTTTCTCTAGTAAAGACTTCCCTATTTAGACTGCTTGTGGGTGTGTGACCTGTGCAGTCACACAGGGCCCCGTGCTAAGGAGACAGTTTAATGCTCCGTTGTCACTGTCTTGAAAATTGTAATACATTAAAAATTTTTTTAATATTATTTTTAAATTGTGGTAAAATATGCATAACAATAAAATTTACCCTGTTGGCCATTGTTAAGTATACACTCAGTGGCATTAAGTACATTCACAGTCCTGTGCAACCAACACCAGCCATCCACTTTTTCATCTTGCAAAACTGAAACTCTGTACCCATTAAACAGTAACTCCCCATTCACTTCTCTCTCCTCCCAGCCCCTGGCAAACACCATTCTACTTTCTGTCTATGAATTTGACTACTTTAGAAATCGCATATAAATGGAATCATACAGTATTTGTCCTTTTGTAACTGGCTTATTTCATTTAGCACAATGTCCTCAAGGTTCATCCCTGTTGTATACGTGTCAGAATTTCCTTCATTTCAGGACTTCCCTGGAGGTTCAGGGGTTAAAACTCCAGGCTTCCACTGCAGGGAGCACGGGTTTGATCTGTGGTCAGGGAACTAAGATCCCACAAGCCATGCGGTGCGGCCAAAAAAATTTTTTTTCCTTCATTTTAAAAGCTAA
This sequence comes from Balaenoptera ricei, assembly GCF_028023285.1. Classification (NCBI taxonomy): domain Eukaryota; kingdom Metazoa; phylum Chordata; class Mammalia; order Artiodactyla; family Balaenopteridae; genus Balaenoptera; species Balaenoptera ricei. The sequence goes on along the minus strand of NC_082658.1, from coordinate 14,543,225 downwards.
TAATATTCCATTTTATATATATATATATATATATATATATATATACACACACATATACATATATACACATATATATACACACACACGCACATATGTGTACATACACACACACACACACACACACAAACACTTTGTTTATCCATTCACCCATCAATGAACTCTTGTATCGCTTCCACCTTTTGGCTATTGTGAGTAGTGCTGCTTTGAACGTGGGTGTACAAATCTCAATAATTTTTAAACAAGAGGCCCCACATTTTCATTTTGCACAAAGCCTGCAAATGATGTAGTGGGTTCAGACTGCCAGAGCTTTGCTTTGTAGTTGTCAGTGTCCTCACTGGGTCTGCCACTCGGAGGAAGCTCAGTACATGAAGACAAAAAAGAGCCTCATTCTCTCTGCCCCACCTTAAGCACTGCATTAAACCCCATTTACTACTTTTCATAATTCACGTCTTATGACCTCTAGTTAAGATTTCAAAGTGGCCTTTTCATTTGGCACACGACTACGGAGGAATATTGAGATTTACACAAAAGACAGTTTGTGTCTCAGGACCGACACCTGCCAGTGAGCTTCGGGGCATGGGCTCCTTCACCTGCCTGAGCCTCAGCGTTCTGACCTGTAAAATGGGGCCATGGGAGATACTGTCAGACCTGGGGAGAGAACTAAGTGATACATGTTAGGCTCTTGGCCTTCTTCCATCTCTAAAGTCCTAATGCACGGAAATCCAGGACTCAGTTGACAGGAAACTTGAAAACAGATGTCAAAATGTATACATCTCATACATTAAAAAATTTTTGTTTTTTGTAATGTAAAGCATTTTTAAGATTGAAGTATAATTAACCTACAACACTATGTTAGTTTCAGGTGCACAACAGAGTGCTTCGAATTTCTATACATTACAAAATGACCACCATGATAAGTCTCGTTACAAAGCTATTACAATATTATTGACTATATTTCCCATGCTGTACATTTCATCCCTGTGACTCATTTATTTTGTATATATTTATTTATTTTGGTTGCACTGGGTCTTAGTTGCAGCAGGCGGACTCCTTAGTTGTGGTACCTGGGCTCCTTAGTTGCGGCACATGGGCTCCTTAGTTGTGGCATGCAAACTCGTAGTTGTGGCATGCATGTGGGATCTAGTTCCCTGACCAGGGATCAAACCCGGGCCCCCTGAATTGGGAGCACAGAGTCTTAACCACTGCACCACCAGGGAAGTCCCTGACATTTATTTTGTAACTTGAAGTTTGTACTTCTTAATCTCTCTCACTTATTTCATTCACCCCCCCACCTCTGTGGCAACCACCTGTTTGTTCTCTGTATCTATGTGTCTGTTTTTTGTTATGTTTGTTCACTTGTTTTGTTTTCCAGATTCCACAAATAAGTGAAATCATACGGTATTTGTCTTTCTCTGACTCATTTCACTTAGCATAATACCCTCTAGGCGCGTCTATGTTGTCACAAGTGGCAAGATTTCATTCTTCATTATGGCTGAGTAATATTCCATTGTGTGTGTGTGAGTGTGTGCATGTGTGTGTACCACATACCACATCTTCTTTATCCATTCATCTATCAACAGACACTTAGATTGCTTCCATAGCTTGGCTGTTTGTTGTAAATAATGCTGTAATGAATACAGGGGTGCATATATCTTTTAAAATTAGTGTTTTGTTTTCTTCAGAAAAATATCCAGAAGTGGAATTGCTGGATCATATTTTTAATTTTTTGAGAAACCTCCATACTGTTTTCCATATTGGCTGCAGCAATTTACATTCCCACCAACAGTGCATGAGGGTTTCCTTTACTCCGCATCCTTGCCAACACTTGTTAGTTATCTTTTTGATGGTAGCCATTCTGACCGGTGTGAGGTGATATCTCATTGTGGTTTTCATTTGCATTTCCCTGATGATTTAGTGATGTTGAGCATCTTTTCATGTGCCTGTTGGCCATCTGTATGTCCTCTTTGGAAAATGTCTATACAGTTCCACTGCCTGTTTTTACTTTTTATTTTTTTTAATGGGGTAATTTTTTAAAAAATATTTATTTATTTATTTGTTTGTTTTTGGCCACAGCAGGTCTTAGTTGCGGCATGCAGGATCTTTTAGTTGCAGCATGCGGACTCTTAGTGGTGGCATGCGAACTCTTAGTTGCGGCATGCATGCAGGATCTAGTTCCCCATCAGGGATCGAACCCAGGCCCCCTGCATTGGGAGCACAGTCTTACCCACTGGGCCACCAGGGAAGTCCCTGCCTGTTTTTAAATTGGGTTTGGTTTTCTGATGTTGAGTTGTATGAGTTCTTTGTACATTTTGGATATTAACCCCTTATCAGATATATCATTTGCAAATATCTTCTCCCATTCAGTAGGCTGCCTTTCTGTTTTGTTGATAATCTCCTTCACTGTGCAAGTCTGATGTAGTCCCATTTGTTTATTTTTGCTTTTGCTTCCCTTGCCTGAGGAGACAGAGCCAAAAAAAATATTGCTAAGAGCAATGTCAAAGAGCATACTACCTATGTTTTCTTCTGGGTGTTTTATGGTTTCAGATCTTACATTTAGGCCTTTAATCCATTTTGAGTTTATTTTTGTAGATGGTGTGAGAAAGTAGGCCAGTTGATTCTTTTGCATGTGGCTGTCCAGTTTTCCCGATGCCATTTACTGTGTTGTTGTTCCCAATTGTATATTCTTACCTCCTTTGTTGTAAATTAATTGACCATATAAGCATGGGTTCATTTCTGGGCACTCTAGTCTGTTTCATTGATCTATGTGTCTGTTTTTTTTTTTTTTTTTTTTTAAAGTATTTTTTTAAATATTTTATTTATTTATTTATTTATTTATGGCTGTGTTGGGTCTTCGTTTCTGTGTGAGGGCTTTCTCCAGTTGCGGCAAGTGGGGGCCATTCTTCATCGCGGTGCACGGGCCTCTCACTATCGCGGCCTCTCTTGTTGCGGAGCACAGGCTCCAGACGCGCAGGCTCAGTAGTTGTGGCTCACGGGCTTAGTTGCTCCGCGGCATGTGGGATCTTCCCAGACCAGGGCTCGAACCCGTGTCCCCTGCATTGGCAGGCAGATTCTCAACCACTGCGCCACGAGGGAAGCCCTATGTGTCTGTTTTTTGTGCCAGTCCCATACTGCTTTGATTATTGTACCTCTGTAGTACAGTTTGAAATTAGAGAGCATGATACCTCCAGCTTTGTTCTTTCTCAGGGTTGTTTTGGCTATTTGAGGTCTTTTGTGTTTCCATGCAAATGTTAGAATTATTTGTCCTAATTCTGTGAAAAATCCCATTGCTAATTTGACAGGGATTGCACTGAACCTGTAGATTGCCTTGGGGAGTACAGTCATTTACAATATTAATTCTTCCAATCTGTGAGCATGGTATATCTTTCCATTTGTTTGTGTTGTCTTCAATTTCTTTCATCAGTGTCTTATAGTTTTCCAAGTACAGGTCTTTTACCTCCTTGGTTAGATTTATTCCTAGGTATTTTATTCTTTTTGGTGCAATTATAAATAGGATTGTTTTCTTAATTTCTCTTTCAGATAGTTCATTTTTGGTGTATAGAAATGCAACTGATTTCTGTATATTAATTTTGTATCCTGAAACTTTACTGAATTCATTTATTCGTTCTAATAGTTCTAATTCTTTGGTGGCATCTTTAGGATTTTCTATATATAGTATCATGTCATCTGCAAACAGTGAGTTTTACTTTTTTCTTTCCAATTTGGATTCCTTTTTTTCTTCTTCTTGTCTGATTGCTATGGCTAGGACTACCAATACTATTTTCAATAAAAGTGGCAAGAGTGAGCATCCTTGTCTTGTTCCTGATCTTAGAGGAAATGCTTTCAGCTTTTCATTACTGAGTATAATGTTAGCCGTGGGCTTGTTATATATGGTCTTTATTATGTTGAGGTATGTTCCCTCTATACCTACTTTGTTGACAGTTTTTACCATAAATTGATGTTGAATTTTGTCAAAACCTTTTTGTGCATCTATTGAGATGATCATATAATTGTTATGCAATTTGTTAATGTGGTGTATCACGTTCATTTGCGGATATTGAAACATCCTTGTATCTCTGGGATAAATCTCACTTGATCATGGTGTATGATCCTTTAAATATATTGTTGAATTTGGTTTGCTAATATTTTGTTGAGAATTTTTGCATCTATGTTCATCAGTTATATTGGCCTGTAATTTTCTTTTTCTCTGGTGTCTTTGTCTGGTTTTGATATCAGGGTGATGCTGGCCTCATAGAATGAGTTTGAAAGTGTTCCTTCCTCTTCAACATTTTGTAGAATTCACCTGTGAAGCCATCTGGTCTGGGACTTTTGTTTGTTGGGAGTTTTTTGATTACTGATTCAATTTCATATTGAATGGTAATTGGTCTCTTCATATTTTCTATTTCTTCCTGATTGAGTCTTAGGAGATTGTACATTTTAGGAATTTATCCATTTCTTCTAGGCTTTCTACTTTATTGGTGTATAATTGTTTGTAGTAATCTCTTATAGCCCTTTGTATTTCTGTGGTGTCAGTTTTAACTTCTTTCATTTCTGATTTTATTTATTTGAGCTCTCTATTTTCTTGATGAACCTAGCTAAAGGTGTATCAATTTTGTTTGGCTTTTCATAGAACCAGTTCTTAGTTTCATCAATCTTTTCTATTGTTTTCTTTTAGTCTCTATTTCACTTATTCCTGCTCTGATCTTTATTATTTCTTTCCTTCTACTAACTTTTCTTCTTTTTCTATTTCCTTTAGGTGTAAAGTTAGGTTGTTTATTTATGATTTTTCTTGTTTCCTGAGCTAGGATTGTATTGCAATAAACTTCTCTCTTAGAACTGCTTTTGCTGGGTCCCTTAGATTTTGGATGGTTGTGCTTCCATTTTCATTTGTCTCCAGGTATATTTTTTATTTCCTCATTAATTCAGTGACTCATTGGTTGTTTAGTAGCATATTGTTTATCCTCCATGTGTTTGTGTTTTTTGCAGTTTTTTTCTTGTAGGTGATTTCTAGTCTCATACTGTTGTGATCAGAAAGGATGCTTGATATGATTTCAATCCTCTTAAATTTATTGCATCTCATACTTTTAAAAAACATGTCTCCTCTTCCTACAAAAAGCGTAGAGTCTTACAAAAGTGGAATTAATATTCTTGAGTACTGGCCAGGACTAAATGGAACTCAGCTGGGTAATTTACTATCTCTTGCAGATATTACAAAGCTTTTTACAGCCTATTCTTTTCAGCGAAGGAAAGAAAAGGTGTCTCTGGCCATCTCAAGCATAATCTGATAGGCAAAGGACGTTATTTGCAGAGCCAAGAAAATAAATCAGCAGGGTTCCTGCCTTAGAGAAGCAGATGCTATGGACTCCTTGCTGAGTCTATGGTTTTCCTTTAATAGACAACAGTTTAGGCCACTGGAGCAGGTCATTCTTTCAGAACTCTGGGGAATTCCTCTCCTGTGGCTGAAGTAGTTTAATTTAATGATTCTGCACCAATTTATATAGGAAAAGCTATGAAAGATAATGCACCCAGAGTCTATGGAAATACACCCATGGAAGATGGAACATATGCAAATATCTGTAAAAATCAAGCAGGTAAGAGAACTTTGTTGGCGATTTTGGTTGGTTTGGGGTTTTTGTCTTTAAAAAATTTTTAAGGTCGTACAGACACATGTGTAAAAAATTGCAGAAGCAGAGTATAGTGTCTCCCTCCCATCCCGACACCCTATCCCACTTTCCAGGGGCAATAACCAGTTTTTAAAATCCTTCCACAGATATTTTATGTGTATGTTAGCATCTAAATAAATGGTAGCAATGGTAGCATGTCATAGATATGTCATTCTACACCTTGATTTTTTCACTTAACGACGTATCTTGGAGATTTTTTTCTATCAGTTCAGAATGATCTACACTGTGTTCCAATCTCTTTGATGATCACCTCTTAAAGCTGGCATCATTTGCTGCTTTATAGTAAATAGACCCAGGACCTTGGCCAACAATGAGAACAATCCCAGCCAACATTGACTGAGGGCCAGCCATGTGCCAGGCACAGCGCTAAGCAATTTACCCGCCCTGTCTGGTACAAACACCACTAACTCCCAATTTATATCATTCCCATTGTACAGATGAGAAATTTGTGCCAGGCTTAGAACCAAGGCAATGTGTTTCCAAAGCCCGAGATGGTAAGTACTCTCTGCAAAGTCCAGAGGTGACATGACATTGTGAGGGTAGCTGGCAAGCCACTGCCCTCAAGTGATCAGAGATTAGGATTATAGGCCCAATAACTCTGTTTCTTGTCTTTTACCCAGGGACTGAATACTCTCAGGAGATACATTATGCCACCCCCATGTTCCAGGAGGTGGCACCGAGAGATCAGGGTGAGCCACAGTTTGGGATGAGGGATGTTATCGAAATGGGACAGTAGTCTCTGTGAGGTCACCATACTCCCAGGCTTTAGGAACCCAAGGATGGGATGAATGGGGGCAACATGCATACCCTAGGAAACCAATAGCAATCAGTACCACGGCTCCTAACAAATTTCATCAGGAGATGGGTAGATGGGGAGGAGAGAAGGATGTGGTGGGGAGAATATCATATAAAAAATCCAGAGAGAAGGATGCAGGTGCACTTCTAAAAAATTTTCAAGAATAAATCATTTAATATAGTCCAGGAAAAAAAAAACAGTTAATACTTGGTTCTGTCAGGCCACCCAGCTATTAAAATAGAATTTTTTAAGAGCTTCTATGGATATATATTCTAAGTTTACTGAATTATTTTCTCTTTTATATTATAGAAACCTGTAATGATTGTAAAACTGGATATGTCTATTCTGAACTCATCTTCTGAGATTTAAAGATAGAAACTACATCTCAGGGTAAGATGCTTTTTATAAAGCTGATTTACATAAAGAAAAAGCAAACTTGACTGACACTTAAAAAGGTTTCACCTGGTTACCTAAAGTGACTCACTGTTTTTCATGTTTAAACACTATTCCTTTGGCCCTTTCAGGTACATCCAATCCTGTCATCAGACAACAGGTTTGTCAGATAGGATCCTGACTAGTGACAGTTTTTAAATGCTTTTGCTATTTTTAGGCATGGATCATTTCCCCCATGACCACACCACTTAATAAAGAATAATTGTTCAACCACCGTGCTCTTCATAAGTGCATCCTGGAAGCATTACAACGATCATCTACCCATCCCCATGCCCATTAAAGGTTCAGAAGCAGACACACAAAGCAAAAGCCATGTCTAAATTCTAAAACAAAAACTGGTGACCTTGGAAAGGTGTCTGAAGAAAATGGCACCTGAAGTCACCATTGGAGGAAGGCAAGATTACTCAACAAGTACACATTTATTATCCATTGCCATTAAAATTTGCTCTCAGCTTTTGGAAGCCTGCAAAATTATTTATATTGATTTCCATGGACTTTCTCAGTCATCAAGATTTAGGTCATGTCAAAGGCATGCCTTTATGTGCTGCATTTCCCATCAGCTCTCTGTCAAGAGAACAGCGCAGAGTTGACTTGGGGGAGAAGAGAGAAGTAGATTAGTTTCCCAGGACTGCTGTAACAAATTACCACAAACTGGTGGCTTAAAACAATAGAAATGTATTTTCTTACAGTTCCAGAGGTCAGAAATCCAAAGTCAAGGTGTCAGCAGGGCTGCGCTCCCTCCAAAAGCTCTGGGGGAGAAGTCTCACTTGCCGCTTCCAGTTTCTGGTGGCTCCTGGTGTTTCTTGGCTTGTGGCAGCACCTCTCCAATCTCTGCCTCATCTTCACGTGGCCTTCTCTCCCTCTGCCTTTCTCTTTTAAAGACACTGGTCAGCAGATTTAGGTCAATCCAGGTTGACCTCATCTTGAGATCCTTAACTTATTAATTACATCTGCAAAGACCCTTTTTCCAAATAAGGTGATATTCACGGGTTCCAGGAGTTAGGACTTATCTTTTTGGGGAGCCACCATTCAGCCCACTTCAGGGGACAAAATTATTTCTGGTTTGAATCTCTTATCCTAGGAGTTATAAGTCAAGTCCAATAAAGCCAAGAGGCATTTCTTGGGTTCCAGACAAACAAAATAACTTGACCAAAATTCTTCTGCTCTGTTCTTTTTCTCTGTTCCCAACAATGGACCTCTGACTAGAAAAATCATAGCTATTAGCTATTAGACACTAAATCTGTGGAACACCTACAAGGCCAGTATTATTAACTTGCTTTTACAGGTAAGGAAATTTAGGCTTAAATGGGGTAATTTCACAGGGTCATCCCTAGCTTGGTAAGTGGTTGAACTGGGACTTAAATCCCAGCAAAGAACAGCAGCAGCACTGGCTGTGGGAATGCATCTTCAGGGTGGGAAGGGATACTGTGCACACAGGTCCAGATGAATTTGAGGATTTTGTTGCCTAAAGCAGCATTCATGAACATAATTTCCCCCCTTTCTCTGTTGATATTGTTATTTGGAAGAAATCGGTATATCACAGAGGCTAAGAGTGTGGGGGCTGTGGAGTCAGACTGAGCTGAATCCAGGTTCAGTCCTGTGCTAATTGTGTGACTCTGGGTAAGTTACATAAACTCTCTGGGCTTCAGTTTCCTCATTTGAGAGGGTGGGGGAGAGGAGGGGGAGAGAGAGAAATAATACCTACATCATGGAGCTGCTGTGAGAATTAACTCAGGTAATGGATGTAAAAGGTTTGGAACAGGGCTGGGCACAAAGTAAGAACTAAAAAAATGACTAGCTATTCATAGTATGATCATGCTTAGCTTGAGTCATACTAATTGGCTGCTCCCCTTAGAAATCATTAAGTCTTTGAGGTTATAAACTTAGTGACTTGGCCACCGTTAGCTTCTTCGTGTCTTAATCATGAAGCAGAGCCTGAGGCAAGGACTTGGTGCAGGTTGTTTATATGAGGGCCCAGGGAGAGTGAAATAGAGAAGGAAAGGGGTGGGGAGGGGCTAGCAAATTAATAAGCATACCAGTAACTGGATTTGATCCTATTAAGACCTTATTTTTTAATGTATGTATGTATGTATGTATGTATGCAGGCTGCACTGGGTCTTAGTTGCTTCTTCGTTGTGGCATGCATGCAGGATCTAGTTCCCCAACCAGGGATCGAGCCCAGGCCCCCTGCATTGGGAGTGTGGAGTCTTACCCACTGGACCACCAGGGAAGTCCCCTATTAAGACCTTCTGAGGTCTCAAAGTCCAGAATGCCCCTGGGTTTCACAGCATGCCCTGAATTGACAGCCTCTCATTTTCTCTTGCAAAGCTTCTAAAGCAGTTAGTAGAAGCCAACCAACTCCACAATCCATATAATTACTATTGCCTCATGCCTTTCAAATGCTAGAACTATTGCATAACCTAGTGCTTCATTATCTACCTCTGCTCCCTTCCCCGCTGCAGGGGAAAGTCTTAGTAATTGTGAAGCTATGGCATGTAAGGATTATCTCCACTCCCCTTACCACCGGCAACAGAGTCCTTATTGCCATTCATCCTGGGAGGAATTCCGTTTCCCAGGGCTGCTTTCTAGGGCCTTCTGATAGTCTTATCCTGAGCTAGCCTGGAAAGCAGAGCCTGAGAAAAGGCCTTGTGTGCAACAGAAGGGACACTAGGGAACAGGCGTGAGGGACTGGAGGAAAAGCCAGAATGAGGTATAAGGTTGAGCTGGGCATTGCTGTGGGCAACTGGCGCTTGACCCCACTGGAACCGTCTGCGGAGTGAAAAAATGTCTCTCAGAATTGTCCACTTGAGGACTGACAGTGAGAAGCATTTTACCCATCAGCTTCCATCCCCCACTAAGGGCTGCCCCAGGAGGTGATGCATCTCCCACTTCTAGGCTGTGCATGTGGGCATTCCAAGTGCACTTCCATTGGCGTCTCACCCAGGGCACTGGAAAGCCCCAGGGCAGAAAAGGAGTGATATGTATTGTATAGTTAAAGCAAGAAAGCTGTCAGCACAAAGTGGGTGAGGCCTCAGATGCAGCTGGAATCAGAGGTGAAGCCCAGAGGATGTGACTGGTGGTTGCTCTGCCATCTCTCAACATTTCCTTTGTAACAACTATAATAACGACAATAATAATAACTGCCATGGGCAGTTAAGTGTCAAGTGTACTTATCCTCACAACTCCCTCCTCACCCAACTCTTTCTGTGGCTTCCGCCCGTACCTACCCAATGAGCAGATGTTGAGCCCCACCCCCATGGCTTTTGCATGAATTGTTTAAGAGGGGAAGAAGAAGAAAAGGAAGAGGAAGAGGATCTATTGAGTTTTCATTTCAATAGTTAAATTTTTTCATGTCTAGAAGTTTCCCTTTGGTTCTTTTTCTTTTTTAAAATTTATTTATTTATATATTTATTTTTGGCTGCTTTGGGTCTTTGTTGCTGGGCACGGGCTTTCTCTAGTTGTGGTGAGTGGGGGCTACTCTTTGTTGTGGTGCGTGGGCTTCTCATTGCAGTGGCTTCTCTTGTTGCAGAGCACGGGCTCTAGGCCCCCGGGCTTCAGTAGTTGTGGTACTTGGGCTCAGTAGTTGTGGCTCGCAGGCTCTAGAGCGCAGGCTCAGTAGTTGTGGTGCACGGGCTTAGTTGCTCCGTGGCATGTAGGATCTTCCTGGACCAGGGCTCGAACCCGTGTCCCCTGCATTGGCAGGCGGATTCTTAACCACTGCGCCACCAGGGAAGTCCTGCCATGTCCTTTATGGTTAGTGTTTTTTTTGTGGATGTGTGCCCAGATGAATATTTTTTCAACTTGAGGTCATACAAGCATTACCGTATACTACTATCTACTAAAGGCTTTTTTAGTTTACTTTCATTATTTCAGTTTATATCCGCCTGGAATTGTTTCTGTGATGTGAAATTAGCATCATACTTGTTTCCACTCCCCCGCATGGATATACTCTGTTGTTCCAGCACTGTCTACTGAAAAGACTGTCCTTTCCCCACTAAACTGCACTGTCACCTTTGTCACAAATCAAATGCCCATATACATGTGGGTTTCTTTCTGGGCTCTGGATTCTGTTTCATTGCTCTACTTATCTCTCCTATGTCAATGTCATACTCAGCTTTCAAATGCATCTTGATAACTGGAAGAACAATTTTCCCACCTTGTTCTTTTTAAGAATGTCTTAGCTATTCTTGACCTTTTGCATTTGTGTATAAATTTTAGACTCAGCTTACTATTTTCTTAAAGAAAAAATGAACATAATAGGGATTTTGATTGATACTGCATTGAATTTGTAGATTTGGGGAGAATTAACATTTTTACAGTATTGAGTTTTCCAAACTACAAATATCTCACCATTTGTTTATGTCTTCTTCAATTCTCTCAATAGCATTTTATCATTTTCTGCATAAACAGCTTGCACATCTTTTGTTAGATTTAGTCCTAAGTACTTGATATTCTGATGCTATGGTAAATTGGTTTTATTTGGTTGTTGTTTGTTTTTGTTTTTTTGGGTGAAGTAGAAAAGAATAGCTTTATTGCTTTGCCAGGCAAAGGGGGCCACAGCAGGCTCATGCCCTCAAAACTGTGTGTCCCAACCTGGAGGGGGAAGTGAGGAGTTTTACAGTAATGGTTCAAAGAGAAGGGCGTGATCAGCTGGTGGACATTCTTCTGATTGGTTGATGGGGAGGCAGGTGGGAGTTAGCATCATCAGCCTTCTGGTTCAACCGGTCTGGGGTCTACGTGCTTGTGGGCAGCATAGAGTTAACTTCTCCCACCTGGTGGGGGTTTCAGTACGATTTTAGATGCTATCCGTTCCAAGGTAGTCTCCCAACCCGGTGTTAGTGCCCAAAAAGTTCTCGCAAAGAAATGGCACAGAAGACATCCCAGCGGTGCTGACGATGAGCGGGAGTTGGACTAGCTATAAGTTGGGAATAAAGGGTCAGCACCTGGTTTCAGGACTTAATGAAGCTCAGGTTCTTGATGTCTCATCGCAGAAAGAATTCAGTGAGAGACAAAGTGACAGGTAAGAAGTGGACTTATTTATAGAGAAACACACTCCACAGACAGAGTGTGGGCCATCTCAGAAGGCAAGAAAGGCCGGTAAATTGTATTTTTATTTCATGTTGTGGACATAGAGAAACACAATCGCTTTTCTTGGTTGACTTTATATCCAGCAACCTTGCTAAATTCTCTTTTTGATTTTAATAATTTATCTGTAGGTTTTTCTTACAATCTGGAGATCAGAAAACTACTGCTGCTACTGTTAACCGCTGGTGCCTCTGCCACAACTGCCTCACCCAGAAACTGGAGCCCAATGGAGTGTGGAGTTATGCCACTGGAGACATTTGCTTTTCAGTGGAAACCATCACCTCCCTTCTACTTTCCAGGTCCCATGTACATGCATCTAATTGGTAGAAGATATTCACAGCCATGCCCTGGCAGCAAAGGAACTGTAATTTTTCAGGTTTCAGACCCCACCAAACAGAAGAAGGGTTATGATGTGGCTTAAGAGAGCCAATCAAAATAGCTACCACACTAGCCAAAATATTAATCAAGACTGAGGGGGAAATAAAGACATTTTAAGACAAAGACTGAGAAGGAGGTTTCCCAATCACATTCACACTGAAAGAAATACACAGTGTACTTGATGAAGAAGGAAACTGAATACAGAGGAAGGGTGTAGGATTCAAGAAGCATATGAGTAAATATAAGTGTGTGTGTGTGTCAGGGGGAGGCACAGAGAGAGAGAGATCTATGAGGTCTGAAAACATAAAGTTACCATGATTTTGAAAGTGTGGTATGGGTATATGGCTGGAGAAGTAGAAAAATGTAAATGTAACAGGACAGGAAGTCCAGATATAGATCTAAATACATATGGGAGTTTAGTATATGAAAAATATGGCATTTTAAGTCAATGGGGAAAAGATGCAATATTCACTACACTTTAAAAACCTGAGAACCATATTTAATAAGTTAGAACTCCATTCTTTGCAACAAAATTAATTCAGCTAGCTCAAATATTAAAATACCTAAAAATGAAGCCACAGACGTGCTAGAAGAAAACAGGAGGAATTTTATAATAATCTTTAAGAGGGAAAGGCTTTTCTAGGTATGACTCACAATCCAGAAGACATAAATGATTGTTAAATTTAGTTAGATGAAACATTTAAAAATTACATTTAAAAATCTTAAACTAAGTCAAAAGAATGGGGGGCGTATTTTGAATCCATGTCTCTGATAAAGTATGAAGTTCTACAATATATAATGAGCTCTCACAAATAAAGAAAAAAGCCAAAAATCCAATAGGAAACCAGGAAAAGGCAGTATCTGCAAGGTGACACCAAGGCAGCACAAAAACCTTGCTGGGATGAAGAGCTGCAAATAGGTGTGCTCTGACCAGCTGCCCTCAAGCATTTGTCCCTTCTGCCCCTTCCGCTCCCAGACCTGGGGGATTACAACCTAAGGAGACTGCCTTCTCTCAGTGCTGCTTCTCCTGAAGGATGTAAAGGGGAGACTTAACCAGAGGAATGATCAACAGTGGTTCAGTGATGTCTGAAGCTCCTTCTTTCTCCTTTACTGCCCTGGAGGGACATGGGCTAGTGCCTTGTCTTTGACCTTTATTACACACAACCAGAGACAGTAACTGAGATTTCGGGTAGTACATAAACTTATAGGTTAGGACAATTAGACACCTAAGGATTACAATGACCTCCAAGCACATCTCCTTGGCCCCTCAGACATAATGTGGGGGAAGGCACAGCTGGAGAAGGGCCAGAGCAGGACCCTCTAAAGGGCAGGGGCTCCTCTTGCCAGATCCAGGAAGGGCATTGTTACCTCTCTTGTCCTGGCCACCATCACCTGGGCATTGTCAGAGCTCCTAACAGGTCTCCCTGCTTCCTTTCTACTCCTCTAACATTCCACTCTCCACAGTCATCTTTTCAAAATAACAGTATGTCCCTTCTCTGCTCAAACTGTGCCCCCTCCTGCCCTAGTGGCTTCCAGAGTCCTTACTGTGGCCCCCATGGCTCTAAGCAACATGGGCCCTGACCACCTCTCTGACCTCCCCTTCTCCCTTTCTCCCCTCTGTTCTGGCCTGCTTTATGTTCCTTGCTCACTCCACACCATTTTCCTCCTAAGGGCCTTAGCACTTGCTACTCCCTTCTGCCCAGAATGTGCTGCCCCAGATGTTCACACAGCTGGCTCCTTCACATCATTTAGTCTCAGTTGGAAGGCCAGTCCTCAGAGGCTCCCCTGATCACCTATGTAAAGCACACTACCCTAGGCATGATCTAGCACGCCATCCTGTCCTATTTTACACTATCGCTACCCAAAATTACCTGAAATTGCCCATGCACCTACTTGCTTAATGTCTGTCCCCACCTGCCCACCCCTAGAAGGGCCTTGTCTGTTTTGTTCACCACTACATCCCCAGCACCTAGAGTTCCTGGTACTTGGGTGCTCAAAAAGCCTTTGTGAATAAACAAAATGAACAGATATATAACACATATAATGACAGGCCAGTCTTTAGGAGAAGCACAACTACCCCTGGCACTTAAATCTGAGAAATTTCTCCCATGCTTCCTCACAGGAAGACGTGGTGTACATAGCAAACAAATGCCCTCAAGAACATTCTTATGGCTAAATGAAGAATGAGTTTCATAGAACTATTTCTAATAACATCTTTCAGTACATATTGGTGTGATGTAATACCTAAGAAGAGTATTTGATAAAAAAAAATTTATTAAATGCAATTGGGCTGCAGGGAAGTTTTGTCAAAACAATACCATCCAGGTATACAGCTCTCTGATAAAATTTAACAGTGGTTACTACAGGGGTGAACATCAGAAACCACCTGTATTTTAAAATATACTTACGAGGGCCCCACTGTGAAGAGAAATAGTAGGTCTGTCTGGGATAGGGCTCAAATATATTTATTTTTAAAAGCTCCACAGGAGATTCTGATGTGTAACTCCAGTCGGACACCTCTGATCTGGATAATCCTCCATAAATATTACTTACCTCAACTGCAGTATAGACATTCCATGTTGCCAGTTAGTGCAGTCAGCTGATCTGAGACCAGGAATACAATCTTCCTGTGAAGGCTGAGGCCCCTAAGAAGACAAAGTACCTAAATAAAGGTACCTGTGGGCAGGACTGAGATTTTCTTCAGAAAAATAATTTTTAAAAACATTTTAGTCTCACAGTTATATTAAAACTAAATATTGGACCCCCAAACTACAAAAATGAAATTTAAACTTTTAAGTAGACATATGGTGGGAATACTGGCGTTGCAGTTCTGAGAGTTCTGTGGTTCAGGTGAGATAAAGCAAATGAGCAGTTGTGTGTCATGGCATTCTAATTTTATCACCCTCAGTATTCCTGAGAATTGGGATTCTTGATGTGGGAGGAGATACAGATGTGTGATAGAAGAGGTTAAAGTAAAAACCCTTAAGTCCTAAAGGGGCATGAGGGGACTTTTGGGGGGTGATGGAAATGTTCTATATTATCATTGTGGTAGTGGTTACACATTTGTCAGAACTCATAATCTGTACATTTAAAATAGGTAAATTTACTGTATGTAAATCATATCTCAATAAAGCTAACACACACACACACACACACACACACACACACACACACACACACACCAGTACTGAATCTGAATTGCAATTATTGGTGAGTTCGTGATGGCACCCAGAGTATAGTCTCCAAACAATGACTTTTTAAAAAGAAAAATAAAGCCATAATATCATTATCACACCCAAGGAAATTCTCAATAATTCCTATTATCATCTACTGTTAATTTTTTCAGGCGGGAGAATGGTTAACTTAACAAAAGATCCGGAACTAAAATATTTACAAATGAACTGATAGCTGCGATCTGCTTCAAAATAACATAGAAGGGTGATGTGGGGTGGATGAGGCAAGACTGGTCACGGGTTGATGGTTGTTGGTGCTGGGTGATAGGCACATGGGGTTAATTATACTATTCTGTGTATGTTTGAAATTCTCCCCAAGAGCAAAAAATAATAACCAAAAAATAAAGACCTACTAAGTAAAGTCAACTCAGACAAGCCAGCCAAGCTTTTAAGACATTTTACACAAAGTATCAGAATTTTTGTCAGGCTGGTAATGACAACATAGTTAACACAAACATAATCAGCACACAAAAGTTTAAAGATTTCTTATACACATATCTGTTAGACATGAAATATACTAATATTAGATTATGCCATTTAACATTTATTTTAGCTTGCTCTGCAAAAGTCAATATTCTCATTTTAAAAATTTTAGTTTTAGGTTAATCTTTGATATTTGACAGTGTATATAAAGACCCTTCTTTCCTGATAACAAAACCCATTTCAGAGAAGACAGTACTGCCCCAAGGGATAAATTGTGTTTGACCCAAATTAATCATGATATTCTCATTCCCTTGGACAATGACTGGCCTAGCAATGACCATGTGATTCAGTTCTCATAAATACAAGAAAATGTAAATAAGTCTTCTGACTGGGATGTTTGGGAAAGCTTTTACTTTCCTAATTAAAAACAGAAGAGCCTTGGCTGGCTAGCTCTTATCTCTTTGACTTTCTTCCTAACTCGAATGTGGCTGAGAAGGCTAGAAATACATCCGCCATCTTGTGACCAAGAAGAAATAAGTATAAACATAAAAGCCAATATACTAAAGATGGTGGAAAGACAGCAAGAGCCTTGCTCCCTAACTACTATAGAGGAAACAATTACACCAGCTCTGGACAGTCTACCCCCTCGATTTCTTGTTATGAAAGAAACAAACTCCAATTTGCTTAAGCCAGTATAGCAGTACTTTTGTTTCTTATAGCTGAACATATTCCTGATACCATGAAATACATCAAGAAATATAAGTAATAAAAACTGAATCAAAAAAAGCACCAAAAAAATCCACTTCTGAGTGCAAAGAGGCTAAACAAAAAATACTAATAATAATCTCAGTTAAATAAGACAACCAAATTAGGAAAGGAGAATATTTATTACACAAATATTAGAATCTATACATTCTTAGCTGATGATATATATTTAGTTAAAAAGTCTTTTACTTTGGATATATGCATCATTTCCTTCATTGTGGTGTCTCTACTTCTCAGATGTATTAATCCGTTCTCCAAAGTAGCTTCAGTAATCAACACTGTGAAGAGGATACTCATTTCATCATATCTAAGAAAAAAAGGTAGTTAACCAAAACACATGAGCACAAATATAGATTGTAAATTCACCACATTACCAGCTTTAATTACTCAGGAGTCAATGCCACCTTCAAGAGTCACAAAACTCAGGGACTTCCCTGGTAGTCCAGTGGCTAAGGCTCCAAGCTCCCAATGCAGGGGGCCCGGGTTCGACCCCTGGTCAGGGAGCTAGATCCCACATGCTGCAACTAAGGTTCCCGCATACCACAACTAAAGTTCTATAAAAAAATAAAGGAAGAAAGAAAGGAAAAAAAGAGTCACAAAACTCAAAGACAGGGCTTGAGAACTGAACCCAAAAATACTTTTTTCAAGTTTCTGAATCATTTTCAAAGTAAAATTTTCAGAAAGTTTCTGACTTATTGTAATAGCTGAGAAGTCATAAAAGAAAAGAAAATATAAGAAATAAACACTGGTACCTCAACACACCATTTGGTGTGATCTGGATGAACCTCAGAATAACCTCAGCCTTTTGGTATTTGGATACAATCCAAGAAAATAATTTTAGACGAAACTCTCTTATACTACTACTATAATATTAAGATCTAGTGTACAACAAATTACACCAAAAACCATGCTAAATATATACCTTAGTACACTAACTTAGTTTCTAGTTTGGCAATAACTGAATATGTTCCACACTGGCCTTCTTTCTGTTTACCCAGTCATACTATCTCATTGTTTCTTTTCTTTTAGGACTCCACCAGAAATTATCTTATTTATCTATTTGTCTGATGTCTATTCTTTCCCACTAGAATGTAAGTGTCATTAAGAACAGGAAACTTTTCTGTGTTGTTTACTGCTGTATCAAAGTACAAAAAATATAGTGGGTGCTTAATAAATATCTGGAGAAAAGTATCCTGGGACAAAGGAAAAAAACTATCCTGGGACATAAAGCCTTTACCATGTAAAGAACAACTGTAACTTGATATTGTCCACATGACTCAAAGGATAAGATTTTAGAAACTGAGAACACTGGAAAGTTCAAGTACCACCCCTTCATTTTATATATGATAAAGCCATCAGTTGCTTTATCTATAGAAACTTATTTTTCTTCTGACATCATCTGAAAAGTATATTTTAACAAGTTACTACAGAACTGAGGAGCGAAACACTAAGCTTCACAACTTTTCACCTAAAAGATATGTATTCAACACAAAAAGCTAAAAAAATAACAAAATAAACCCAAAGTAGGGGAAAATGAATTATTTTATTAAAAAACAGAAGTTAATGAAAATAGCAGGGGGTAAGACTAGAGACAGGAGATCAATTAGGAGATTATTTCAATAATCCAGTCAAGAGATACTGGTGATCTTTTTTTTAAAATTATTTGCTTTATTTTTTTTTTTAATTTTTTCCCTTAAATTTTATTAATTAATTAATTAATTAATTTATTTATGGTTGTGTTGGGTCTTCGTTTCTGTGCGAGGGCTTTCTCTAGTTGCGGCAAGCGGGGGTCACTCTTCATCGCGGTGCGCGGTCCTTCTCACTATCGCAGCCTCTCCCATTGCAGAGCACAGGCAGGCTCAGCAACTGTGGCTCACGGGCCTAGTCGCTCCGCGGCATGTGGGATCCTCCCAGACCAGGGCTCGAACCCGTGTCCCCTGCATTGGCAGGCAGACTCTTAACCACTGCGCCACCAGGGAAGCCCGATACTGGTGATCTTAATGGGGAGATGTGGGTGTGAGTTACATTTGGGAGGAAGACGAGACTTAGTGATGGACTGGACTCTGACAGTAAGGAAGAGGGAGGAGTGAAGGACAATATCCAGGTTTCAGTCTTGAGCAATCAGGTAGACAGAGGTGTAGATCACCGAGAAAACTAGTTCTCTGTTCTCTGGAATAGAACTACCTTCCACTCAGCCTGAGAATGAACAACGCCAGCAAGGAAGAGGCACTCCACTCATGTTCCCTCAGTCCTGATTCAACAAATGTGTCTAATATAAATAATTCCATCCCTGATAAACTGATAAACTCAGGTACACATACTTCATGGTGTTAAGTCTTGAAGTTTCACATAGTATGTGCTTATATATACCTGATGAGTATTGTTTCCTGCTGTACCAATTAACTAAGGGTATGTGGTTCTGTAAACAGGAAAGTTAGGAATAATTTTGAATTATAGTATATATAGATATTTAGAAGAAATCTGTTACTCATAAAGAAACATTGTATAATCAAAAACTGAATAAATACATTTTTTAAGCAACAAAAAACACAATTCTTACTTTGAATAAAGTTGTTCCAATGAGGATGGCACAGTTTCCAAATAACCAGGCCACACAGATATTCCATTTTCTAATAATTCATTAAATAGCCCTTGACAAACCTGGGGAAAAATACAAAAACTCTGAATATGAAAGAAAGAAAAGTAGCTAGTTATTACCCTATTTTTATGAAACCACCAATCTTTTACGCTCTTTAAAATGGGCATAAATCCCTTTAATTACATGATAATATTGTTGATAATTTTATATATTGTATACTTATAAATTGTATACTTCTTCTGAAGAACTTAAACACTTCAAAGCTGAATACTAAATGCAAGTCTGAAATTTTTATACCAAATATAAGAATTTTTATTATTATCATCATTCATAACACAAATAAACAAAAGCAAAACAGAGTCTATCAGAAAAAAACAGTCCAAAGGGCTATGTTAACTCTAAACTTATCTGAGACTTGAGAACTGAGCCTAAGGGTTATAATACGATGTCAGGAAGAGAAGGAAGAGCCATTAAAGGAAACTAAGGAGAAGGAGCCAGAAAAGTATGAAGAAAACCCAGAGAGTGGTGTTCCTGAAGCCAACTAAAGAAAATGTTTCAAGAAGAAAAGAATGATTGATTAGTTTCAGTGCGATGCTAGAGACAAAAGCCTGACTGGAAATACAGAAGTAATGATGAGTAAATGACATAGTACACTTTACTGTTTTCTTAAAAATGGTGAAGCAAGAAAAAGAAAAATTTTAAACTCCCTTAACAATCTAGAACTAAAATTCTAAAGAAGGATTTCTCTCACTGGCACTGCTGATATAGGATGTTTAGCAGCATCCCTGGTCTCCATTAGATGTCCGGGGCACCCTTCCCCACCTTCTGACAACCAAAAATGTCCCCCAAAATGTCCCCAGATATTACCAAATGTCCCCATGGGGAGGGAGACGGGGAGGATGGTGGGATGGGGTAGGGGTGAGTGCCTGAGCTAGAGCACTGTTTCTCAAACTTAAGCACCAGAATCACCTGGAGGGCTTGCAAAACACAGATGGCTCAGCCTCGCCCCCAGAGTTTCTGATTCAGCAGGTCTGGCAAGAATTTGCATTTCTAACAAGCTCCCAGGGAAAGACCACAGCGAAGTAAATGCGTGTTAAGGTACAGGATATTTTGGGGATAGATGAGAATATAGATATTAATAAATCTAAGAAATTATCAGGGAAAAATAAATATGAGTTTTAGTAAGTTTAGTTTTGGTTGCCAGCAGAAAAGGAGAGAAAAAGTTCTAAGCATGATAAAACGCAGGTGAAAACATGGGGAAATAACCCACAAAACCTTTTTCATAGCCCAGAAAGTTACATACATAAGGATTCTCTTTGTCATACTGCTGAGGGGAAAAGTGTTAAAAACAGAATAAGATGCTACTCTTGATAAAGCACCCAAGGCACAAAATATTACTAATATTCTTACAAACAAAAACAAAACAAAACAAAAGGCCTGCAATGGTAATGATGAAAATCTAGGAAGCAGAGTTCTTCTTCGTCCTTCAAGCAAAAAAAAAACCCCTAGGAACTTGGTACCTACCAGGGTGTTGTGGAGCCTCCTGCAATCCTGGGGGAAATGAGGAAATTAAGCCATTCTCTTCCCTTTCCCTGAGCTCATTATCCCCACCTTCCCAGACCCCTGCACAGGAGCCTGGGAAAGCCAGGTCAATCTTTCTAGTATCCTCACTCAGGTCCTGGATGGGTCTGAGTTACCCAAACAGAAATGACTGCTGAAGGGTTCCTGGTTTTTCTTAACAGTATTTAATTTGACCAGATAGATTAGAAAAATAAAATAAGATTACAGATCTGGAACTTGTGCTTATACCAACAAGTATCAAAAGTGTTAAGTTATAAAGGGAAGAGCGTAAGAAATAATTCACTAGACGTCTGTACAAATATTTTGATTACCAAAATTATGCATACTCATTTAAAAAAAATGCAACTATGACTGGGCATGACATTAACAGCAAAACCCACTGAACTGTATTCAGCTTCTTTAATATAATATACTTCAAATTATCTGTAATTAACTGTAGTATTTATTATTAAATTAAAATTCATTATTAATGAATGATTTAATTAAAAATTTAAAAATTCATTTAAAAATGATTTTTTCATTTAATTAAAATTTCATTATTTAATTAAAATAATGTTCACAGTTCATTATTCAATTAGAATTTTTTAAAAAATGAATCAAAATAAAACTTTAGATGGCAAACTACTCATTTACTTGGAATAACGGTTATAACTGAAATCATGACATTAAAACTTATTTAACCCACCTGTCTTAGTTCCACTGTTGGGCCTCTTCCCACATCCAAAGCAACCTTAATAGGGGCTAAACAAGGGTGAAGTTTAAGCACCTAAAACAATTTAAAGAGAAGGGGTAAAAAGGACAAGCACCAACAAACATGAAGCTGTTTAAGCAGTTAAAATTTTGTGTGAAAATGGAAGCTAGCTGAGGTCATAAAAAATATCACACAATGATGTTATCAACCATCTTTATTCAGCTGCTCATAGACTTCTCCATTCAGGCATTCTACAGAAATAAGTTCACTTGATACTCTCCCATTTCCTGACAAATCCATTTTCTCTCAGTTGAAATGCCCCTTTCTGGCATCACTGTCTTCCTTACCCGGCCTGAGCCATGTGGCTTATCACTTGGACTTTCTCCTGCCAAAACCCATCACTCTATGCATTCATTCAGCCATTCAACAAACATGTGAATGACTACTTGGTATGAGAAACAATCCTAGGTGGTGGGGACAAAAGTCCCTGTCCCTCATAATGTGCAGAAGCAGATAACAAAATAGATAAGTAAGTAATATATTTGAAGGTGGTTAAGTGTTGAAAAAAAAAAAGAAGATAGGAAGTGCTGGCAAGGGGCGGGCTGGTGGAGAGTTGTTTGCTATTTTAAATAAGGTGGTAAGAGGGAATTCCCTGGCGGTCCAGCGGTTAGGACTCCACACTTCCACTGCAGGGGGCGAGGTCTCTGGTGAGGGAACTGAGATCCCACATGCCGCACGGTGCGGCCAAAGATGGTAAGAGAAAGTCTCCTCTCTGAGGTGACATTTGAGCAGACTTGAAAGGGGATTGAGGGACAAGACGTGGACTTGGAGGAAGAGCACTCAGACAAAGGGGAGAACTAATGACCAGGCTCTTGAGCTGGGAGCACACTGGGCATGTTCTAGAAACAACAATGAGGTCTGTGCTGCTGGAGCAGACTGAGTAAGGTGGAGAGGAGTTGAAGGTCAAAAGGGATAATGCTTTGTAAAACATGTTAGGGGCTTTGGCTTTTCCTCTGAGTGAGATGAGGAGCTTACTGGAGTGTTTAGAGCAGACGAACAAAGTAACGCGTACCTTTTAAAAGGGCCACTCAGTGCAGGAAGGTGGGGATGATGGTGGCTTAGATCAGACTGCGAGCAGGGGAGGTGCTAAGAAACGGTCAGATTCAGGATATATTTTGAAGATAGAATCAAAGAGGTTTTGCTGATCGTTTGGATGTGCAGTATGTAAGAGAACGAAAGAAAGGATCCCCCTTGTTTGTTTGCTACACACACCCTATAAATCCCAAACAATTCTATAAATGGCCACATCAGGCTAAACGAGCACTGCATAATAAATCACTAACTAGGCAGAGTGGTGCTACAAACTCATGGTGTCTAATCTCATTTGAGCACTCAACATGTGAAAACTTTTGATTTGGGGAAGCTCCCTTTCCCATTCAAGGGAAATATGACTATTCTAAACTCTTGCCACTTAAACCCCTACTCCTCCACATTTTAAGCTAATAATCTTGCTTCCTAATTCCCCAAGAAAATAGAGGATATGAGTAAAACTTCCTTCAAGGGCTAACCAGCTCCAGTAGCCTATTTATATCTATACCATTGGTTTTTCCACCCTGCTGTTTCAAAAAGTAACTCCCTTTTCAAGACAAAACCCCCCACTTGTGTTCCTGATTCTGTCTTGGTCCTTCCTATTTCTTCCAAAATCTTGCTCCATTAGGTACTTCATTTCTCTCCTATAGCTTCAACCCCTCCTCTCTCTTGATTTTGAGCCCATAAAAATGCTCAAACTGCACATCCTAAAATAAGCCTTTCCCTTGACCCAGACCCATGTCTAGCTCCTGTGATCCAGTGATCAGCCACTTGGGGTCAGACCAGAAGCAGAGGTCAATACCACAAGTCTTGCTGGCCTGTTTTACTTACTCCTATTTAACACTCAGCTTCTGATACAAGCAGAAGCCATAAGTGAAAAGGCTCAGGGGCTAAGAATCAGAGACAGCTGTCCAGCTGCCAAAGATCAAACAGAAACGCCTTTGGGATTACCCAAGAGGGATTCCTTCTTCTATTCTGTGAGAACCTGCTTATTATTCCTGTGGCCAGATTCTAAAAAAACATGAAAAATAAATTACTTGCACTAAAAAAATTATTATTCAGAGTTTATATTAGAAACCAAGTACACTAACATAAAAAAAGGGGGGAAAATTTATATTTTTAATTTCCCAAGTCTATCTCTGAAATATCAAAGCACCTTTCTATGAAGATCTTTCCTTCTTGTAAAGGAGTTCTCTGTTAGCTGGAAAGAATCGTAGAGATATGCCAGCATGCCTCGGTCTAGATCTCCATTTATGGATAAAACAGAAGGAACCACATTTTTCCGTCCATCTCTGCCCTTCACAGAAAAGTAGAACAAAAAGAAAGCATCATTTAGCAGAACTACCTCTTAAAATTACATTTTGCACTTACAGAATCAGAATACAAATTGATCAGTAAATCTAGATAGACTGATGAAATTTAAAAAATTACCATTTGGCAACCCTCACAGTAATAATTGATTTGGGCAAGAATCATCAATGGATGTTGCAACCAGTAGGTCAGAATCTAGTGAGAAACAGGTTATTTACATAGTCAAAGTATCTGCCCACAAAAGACTTATTAATTACTCATCAATTAATAACTACAAAATACTTATCAACTTTACACTGGAGAAACCTGGAAGCATCATCTTAACCAAGCGATAAAAGTTAACATCACCAGTAACAAACCGATATGATGCACTCAGAAGAGGGTAGCACCATTTCTGTGGCATTCTTAGCAAAAATACATAAATCATGAGGAAACATGAAAGAAACTCAAACCAAGGGACATTCTACAAAGTAACCGGTCTGTACTCTTCAAAAATGTCAAGGTCATGAAAGACAAGGAAAAAATAAAAGGAATTATTTGAAGGAGACTAAGGACACATGACAACTACATGAAATACAGGAAACTAGATTGGATCCTGGACCTATAAAGGGCAGATTAGAATAATTGGTTACATCTGAAGGGTTCTGTGGATTTGAGAATAATAGCAGATTACTGTTACTTTCCTGATCATAATGATTGCATTGTGGTTATACAGGTGAGTCCCTGTACTTGAGAAATGCATACTGAAGTATTAAGACATCATGGGGCACCATGTCTACAGCTTATTCTCAAATGGTTCAGAAATGATCACAATTAGAGAATCTGGGTAAAGGATACATAGGAGCACAAAGTAAAACATACGTGTAATTGAGCTACATTTTCAGGATACATGTGTAAAAGTTCATGATCTCCTAGATTCCACAGGGTTTCTATTGGCTCCTTTCCCCACGGAAAATTGTAGTAAAGTTTGTTTCCTTTTTGGCCCGCTTCATCCTGACAATCACTGCTGCTGAAGTTAGATGGACTCACAGCAAACTGGAAAAGAAAGTTTGTCTTATTAACTTATTAAAATAAACATTAAAAAGTAAAGTTGCCCGCAGCAACTGAATGAAACTGGTCAAGTCCCAAATAAAAAATTGTTAAGTTTAATTAAATATGAGTGAATATACTGTTACAAATAGTGTTTTTTAATCTGAAAGAATTACACAGAAAAACTGTTGATGCTACCTAGCATTTCTGTGGTCAATCAATAGGAGGGGAAGGAACCATGAACTAAGTGGGATAAAGAAGAAAGTATCACATACTCACCATTCTCATCCTTCCTTATTTGTGATCATTCCATTTAGTTTAGATGGGTGTTTGGAGATTTTGAGAGTTAGAGAAATAAGACAATGGCATGACAAAAATGCTTACTTCAACTCTTTTTCTCTTAGGCTTACACTGAAACTTGACTGTAAATTACAGGACCATTTGACTAATATGGAGAGTTCATGGAGGCTGGAAGCAAAACTAACACAGTATTGTGAAGCAATTATACTCCAATAAACATCTTTAAAAAAAAAAAAAGCTAAAGCTGTAAGAGTGGGCAAGGGTCAAACTCTACACCAGTCAGGAATGCCAGGTGAGGGATTTGAACTTTACCTAGAATGTAAAGTCTTACCAACAAAAGTTTCTGAGCAAGACATCAACAGACGTCTTTACTAAAGTAACTTTGTTTTATGGAACAATGAAAATCTTTACAAAGAGTTTTTTATATGTAGTTGTTAATTTATTATAGCTGTCTCTTATAAATATAACATAGCTACATCAAAATAAATTTCATTTATTGTAGAGAAGTATTACCTCTGACACACTAAGACAATTTACCTAATCATTTTTAAATTAAGGGTAATTATTGTAGTACCTTTCTCCACCACAGGAGTCGATGACGTAACCAGAAATCAAGCCACTGGCTCGCAGTTCTTGCTGAAGTAAACCATACCAGTGAAGCTTCAGTCTTTTCACCAATTCTTTGGATATCAGAAATATCAGATAATCATTTATTTGCAAATCATATAATCTATCCCAAAGTGAAAGTGACTGTTTAAATACAAGGCCAAGTTATTTCCATTTTTTGTGTACCTTTTAACACCATCAGGTGTCTGCTTAGTATCAGAAACAGGATGAAAACACACTCCAATCTGAGCAAGGCCAAAAGGTAGCCTCTTGTTTATCAGATCCAGGTAATTAACATAGTGCTGCAAGGCACCTGCCAAAAGATAAATCAATCACTATATAAATCTATTTTATAAGCCCAAATCATTTTGGTCAATTTATAGACAAATTGATAATATAATGGTAACACAGCAGTAAGTACAGTAGCATGGAGCTACTAAGGCAGATCTTAATTGATTATCACTTAATTTTAGGTAGTTTCCCCAACTTTTTAGTATGAAGATTTTCAAATATACAAGAAAGTTGAAAGAACAGTACAATAAACATCTGTAAACCCTTAACCTAGATTCACCAATTGTCAACATTTTGCCACATTTATTTTCTATTTCTTGTTCACCCAAAAACATTTTAGCATGTACCTCCTAAAATTAAAAACATTCACTGTATACCACTATTACACCATTAAATTAATCATAGTATCATAATTTCATCTAACTTATGGTCAATATTCTATTTTCTCCAATTGTCACCCCAAAAGCCATTTACTGCTGCTCTTTCTCCCTAATTAAGGTTAACTCATTGCATTTTATTAGGTCTCTTAAATCACTCTGAATCTAGAATATTTCCCCTGACTTCTCCCTAACTTTGCTTTTAATGATATCAATTTTTCATTTGAGAACAGGCCAGTCATAGATTATCTCACATTAGATTTGTCTGAATTTTTCCTTATGATTTAATTTGGGTTAATCATTTTTAGCAGGAATAAATACTACATAGTTGATGTATATGTCCTATTGCATCCTAACAGGAGTAACACAGTATCAAATAATCCCACTTTTAATGAAACCAGATTTGATTACCTAGTAAAGGTAGTGAATATCCATTCCCCAACATTATCCTGCTCCCCAACAATCTTCCACCCAATATTTTATTTTACTTATTTATTTATTTTTTAACGAAGGGGCAATCGTTTTCTTTTCATTAATTAATTAATTAATTAATTTTCGGCTGCATTGGGTCTTCGTTGCTGCACACGGGCTTTCTCTAGTTGTGGCGAGCGGGGGCTGCTCTTGTTGCGGTGCGTGGGCTTTTCATTGCAGTGGCTTCTCTTGTTGCAGAGCACGGGCTCTAGGCGCGCGGGCTTCAGTAGCTGTGGCTTGTGGGCTTAGCTGCTCTGTGGCATGTGGGATCTTCCCGGACCAGGGCTTGAACCCGTGTCCCCAGCATTGGCAGGCGGATTCTTAACCACTGCACCACCTGGGAAGTCCCACACCCGATATTTTAGAATCCGTTGATGAACCCTTGCTTGAATTAATTATTATACCAAGGATTACAAAATCATAAAAAGGTGATTTTTCTATCCTATCTTTCCTTCTACATTTATTGCATAGCTCCTATAAAAACAAACTCTTTTCAACTCCTCTTTCTACCAGCAGCCTCAATTACTTAATTTTTTGTTTAACACTGTGGATTCGATTTTTAATTTTATTTAATGTGTTCTGATCCCGTTACCATCAATATTTATTTTAATGTTCAATTTGTCCCAAACTTAGCCAGTGGGAGTCTCCTTCAAGCCAGCATCTACGTCCTTTTAACATAAACCCACTAGTCTTCTACTAATTCTTTGCTTTCTAGCACCATAAACTGTGCCAAAGTCACTTTGTACTGTCCCTGCCCCATACCTGGAATGAGCCATTTCTCCAAGCACTGGTTCCTTTAGAAACCAAACTCTGGGTACTAGGTGTGCTCATTGCTATTGTCATCGCTTCTGGGCCCCTTCAATGAAGAAAGTTAGGAAATTTGTATTTTTTAAAAATCATGAATTCATACTAATAGTCAATTCAAATTTAACATTACAAAGTTTATCCTTGCCTTTTTTTACATCTTTTCTCTTTCAGTGAAAATCTTGGTTCCTAATAAATCTATCCATTGGTCTATTTGCTTTATCCTACATGTGAAACAGCTTCAGAATTATAATTCCAACATTTCTACTTACAATAAATCAATAAAATAAAGTTCAAGATTTCTTTGTAGTTCTTTATGCACTTAGATTATATCCCACTAAATGATAACACTGTGTTCAAAAGTTACTTGATTTGAGATTTCCACTTCTGGTAATAGTAGACAAGCTTGCTGATAACAAGAAAAACTGGTCAAGAAACTGAAAAAAAGAATCTGTTTAAAGACACAGGAGAGCCGTCAGGGCAGTAAGGACTTGAGGGTCCAAGATTTGGAGAGAAAGTAAGAACAGAGGTGAACCCAACATTTAGTGCTGCTTTTCCAATCTGAAGTAGGAGAACTAAGAAGCTGAAATGCTGAGCAGAGCTTCCTGACATCGTATGGGGCTAGGAAGCACAAAAATTGTAGTTCGAGGCTCTTACGGAGGAGGGGCCCTGGAAAACACCCCAGCCTTTCACTAGGCACACTCAAAGGGCTACACTCTAGGAGTAGAGGTGAAGCAAAAAGACTGAAACCCAGCCTCAATACACTTAATCCCGGATTGTATTAAGAAGATATGCCCTAGCTGCCTGCCAAAAGCAAAAGTAAACCCTCCCAGGTAAAAGAAAACAACGCCACCCAGAGCCTCAATTTATCTCTACAATTACCACACAAATTACCTAGAAAATCGAAAGTCCAAATGACCAAAAGCCCGGAGGTAAGACTAATAGAAACCGACATATCTGAGTTATCAGATATAGACTTTTAAATGCGATTAATGTGTTCAAGAAAGTTGACAACAAGATGCTGGGGGATGAGTCTAACATATGTGTAATTAATCACAGAAGGACAGAGGAAAGAATGGGGCAGTAACAATATTTGGAGACATAATGGCTGAGAAATTTTAAAAACCGTTCGTAAGTAGAGCCTACCACAATAGCTCAAACATGAAATAAAGAGGGTAAGGGCATTGGGCATAGAAAGAAATGGCAAACTGGTACTCAGAAGCTAAAAACACTAGACAACCAAAACTTTGGCAAGTAAGTGGATTTAAGTTTCTTAAAGGCAAGAAAATGTCCGGCACATCAATAAATGCTTTGATGAATCTAAGAGAGCTATGTTTCATTTTCTAATAGGGAAGAAAAGATTGATTTGTTTTGGGACATGGTAATGAGCAGTGATTTAACTTCCCCAAAGTAAAATCATCATGGAATAATTAAAGTAGTACAAATCAAAATTGTCACGTTTACTCACCAGTTTGTTTGCTTTATTTTATTAAGGAAATCTTTAAAAGTTTACAATATAGGTACCAATTTTCAGAGAACCATGGACACTAGTTATTTTAAATTACTTCCTAGTACCACTTAATAAAAAATGGCAAGGATAGCATTTTGCAAAGATGAGATGCTGTGGCAGCAAGTCTGTCCTGTAAAAATTCTGAATTTTTTTTTCCAGAATCTCTGCTATCATGATCTATTTGACTTTGAAGGCATATTGTGCCCTACAAATTTCTATGTATTCACTCAAGAATCGCTTATAAAACTTGATTAGTCCTATTATTCTGCCAATTCAAAAGTTACCTTAAGGGCTCTTCAAACAACAGACTGTGTAGATCAGTTTTCGGTAAGAAAAACTGAGGGAGGGCATTTTCTTGTTGCTCTAGAAAAACGAGCTCTCGATTAGCCTATAGTGTGTAAAAAAAAGAAAACTATAGAAGTATTTATAAATATTTTAGTAACAATAAACTAATGATTCAAACACACGATTTAATTTAGGTCCTAATTCTAGGGCCGCTCAATAAACTCCAAAATTCTAGGGTTGCCTTGTGAAACTGAGAGCTTTACTAGAGCCTTGGGCCGGATTCTTTAAGGAACAATAACGATCCCATGAACCAGTTTTCTCCAAGGCAGCAACACTGTCAACAAACCCAACTACTTCAAGAAGACTGAGAACCAGATAATTTCCTTTTCACGTGAACACAGGGCCAGCTGCAATTTGGGAAATCGAGCGAGTCTGCCTTTCCACCCCGACACCTATTTTGAAGCATGAAATCGTGAAGCATACCGTGAAGAAGGTTCTCCCGTAGTTTCCCAGAAGTTTTCAGTAAGTTCTCAAGAAATGCTCCTAGCTGTTCCTTACTCAGCTCTTTGTCTTGCAAGATTTCGCGTAGCGTTTCTGCAGAAACTAACCTGAAGGCACTGTCCCCGGGCAGCGAAGGGCCTGGTTCACGGTGGAGGGCGTCTACCGGGAAGACCTGCTCCCTGAACACCACCACCGAGGACCACCATTCCGCCGCCAGGTTCTTCCGCAACTCTATGCCCAAGGGGCCAAGGCCGGGGTGGCACCCGCTCAGAAGAGAATCTCGACTAAGCTGTCGCTTGGTGCCACTGAGGAAACGCCTTTTCTGACAGATCTCTACCAGCGCCTCGCTCTCCTCGCCGCCAGACTCGGGGCCTTCTCTCGGCTCGCTCACCGGGGGCAGCTCCGCGTGCGACCTCAAGGGCCCTACGAAGGAGCCGCTCCCTCCCGTCAACTGCTCCGGCTGCCCCCCATCTACTCGACTATACCCAGACAACAGGCACCTGCAGACTTTCCGGCCGGCCCTGACGGCTGCACCGGAGCGCATCGCCCTCGGGAGTGAAAAGTGCAGTCTCCTATGAGAGGCTGATCCCGAAACACCGCCACAACCGGGAGTAGGGGGGCCACCTGCGCAGGCGCGACGGAAGTGAGCGTGCGCGCTCCCGGCCCCACCAACGGAAGTACGTCACTGCGTTCCGGCTGCTGCCGCCACCGCCGCGTGCCTATCCCACTCAAGGCGAACTTAGGCCTCTTCTTATTTCCGTCACGTCCGGCTCCCTCTACTTGTTCTTTTTGCCTTCAACACCGATAAAGATCATTCCCATCTACTTTTCGCTATCCCGCTGTTGCCACTATTGAGTCAGCTTTACCTTCCTTTTTTTTCGCGAATGAGACATCAGAATACTTCGGTGTCTACAAACTACCATTTAAATACACCTTCTCAGACTTAAGTGTTCACGAAGACAAACCTTGGTTCCAAGTTGTACTCCTTAATGGTAGTTTAGAGACCCACGCCTCGCGTGCATCGCTAGTAAAATGCTGCCGCTGTCCTGCCTGCCCTCTCCTGGGAGTGCGCGTGGGGCTGTGATGGGAAAGGAGTATAGTCCCTTTACATATTGGTGCTAAAAGAGATGCCCTGGGCCAGCAGCACCTGCATCACCTGGAAACGTTGCTTAAAAAACAAACTGCTGAAAAGGGCCCAGCAATATTTAAACTCTCCAGGTTAATGTGGAGGCACACTGACAACCAACCACTCACGTACATAAAGTTGTTCTACCAGAGTACCCTTCAAAAATAACTTGTGAAAACCTGCTTAAAACGGAGATCCAGGATTACAGAGCGGACTTGTGGCTTTACAGCTCCATTTTAACACTTATAGCCCTTAAGAAAACTGCCCCAATAGTGGAAAGTGTAACAGCCCAGATGGAGGAAAATGGTTGATTCCAAAAGCCATGATTTCCACTTCCAGCTTTCCTTAAAGTGGCTAGGGAAACCTTGAAAGATCAACCCAGGTGCAAAGAACAAACTATTCCCACCGGACTACCAGGAAGAAACAGTTTACATAGAGGGTAGCAGCTTAGCAATGAACAGAATATGCTAAGTTAAAATTCATCACATTTAAGGTGGTGTAGGACAGGTTCAGAAAATCATTCCATACAAGAACATGTGAAAATTTGTTTAAAAAAAAAGATGCTAGTAAAAAAAACAGTATTGCTGGAAAGCAATTATATTAACTGCAAAGCTAGGTAACATTTATGTGCGTTTTCCACACCCCAGAAACACACGAGAGGCCTAAACGCAAATAAATAAAAGAGAGAACGGGGAGAAAAATCACATTTATTAGTTAAGACAACCACAGGCTGGACACAACACACATGCTAAAAAGTGGACTGTCTTTTAAAACTTACTTCAAAAGGTAAATAGTTAAATATTTTCCACAGCCCCACAATCATTTAAGTGTTTACAAATTAAAAGGCCCACGTTAGACACTGAACAGTAAAAGATGTAATAAATACTCCAACCTACCCCAAAAGCTTCTTGTAAAAGTCATAATTTGACTAATCATGCTATTGAAAACTGTTCAATTACTAGTCTGAACCAGTTTTCAATGTATTAGTCCTAAAAATACCACTCATTATCCTGCCCCAGGAAAATTCTAGTTGTGTTACATTTTAGACATAAGGCATTAACACCAATTAAAGCCTCACTTTAATAATCAGTATTTAAATGAAGTCTCATAAAGACCTTTTCTCTTCTTGCAAAAAAACACCTATGCCAGGGCTGCTGGGAAGACATTCAGGTCTTACTTCTAGCCATTACTGAAAGGAAGTATTAAGGTTGGTGAGCCAAAGTTAAACCTAAAGCTACCCACTGGATCTTTTTAGCAATAAACCCACATTGACCCTAACAGAAGGACCTACATCATAGTCTCCGTGCTTTGGTAACATGGCTTTCCTCTAGGTTAACCATTAATTTTGAGGATTTTTTTCCTAATGTTCATTTGAACATAAATACACCTTACATTTTGAGTTCCCTGAATTACTGGACATTCATGACTCCCAGTGTGACTACAGTTAAGAGTCCCGGGAAGCCTGTGAAAACGAGCATCTCTCTACACTACCTACACTAAGAACACTGAAAACAAATTCAAACTTAGCTCTTGGCCAACCATCTTCAAGAGTGTAGTCTTTTCAGCTTTGTTCCATATTTCAGTTAATTCGTAACACTGCCAGGAGCACAAATATAACCTCTTCAAAAATAAGTTATTTGGAGATTTTTCAAATTATAAATTTTGCAAAAGGAACAAAAGTCATCCATGTTCTCACACTAAGCAGTCTGAGGGTGGGGCTATACAGTTATTTCCTGTATGTTTTAGTCTCTCATTTCACCACTCTGCCAACAGACTATTAAATGACTCACCTGATGTTGAGAAGTACAGAGCTTTTATGCAATCTAGCCTAGAGTTGTTAATCAACCTAAATCAATCGCATTTTAATCCTTGAAATAGGAATAGATCACAGTAAGAAGGGCCTTCTGATCTTCCCACTTCCCAAAACGAAACTATAGAAAGGAGCACTCAATTTATTTTTATGATTAAAAAAACAGACCATCTAAGCCAAGTTTTACATGACATTATATATGTAAAATAAAGTACCATTTCCACTTAATTCAGTCTTCAAATATTTTTTATTGGAAGGCCATGCATTGCCTTCATTTATTGTATTTCAAATCACTGTACATTTACTTTTGTGAAAACACTGCCTGCATTTTCTAGTACAAAAAAAACCTAAAAATTGTTTCAGGAATGTAGAGAAATATCCAACTTAAATAGCGAAAAAGTGCACCATAATTACTGCTGCACTGCAGTCATTTCTGCATTTCCCATGTTTCTTAAATAACTATCTTGTCTGATAACACACGATATAAAGAGCAATTATGAAAAACAGACATTTACATATACTTCTAAAGTCTTATTGAGAATATCCTGTTGGCATTGGATAACCAATCATAGGCGCAGCTGCAGTAGCAGGATATGCATATGCCTGTTGGTTCATACCATTGTGCATATTTGGAACATTACTTCCATATTGCTGAGTGCTGTCATAACCATTCTGGTAAGTCCCTGTTGGATTACCAGTCCTAAAACTGGTCTGTATACCAGCAGACACAAAATTACTTCCAAAGCTCCCATTGGTGTAATTTGCAGCACTGTAAACACCATTTTGAGTTTTTGCCCCAAAATCTCTCTTAAGCAGACTAGAGTAACCTCGGTCATAATTTTCCCTGTCTCTAAATGTATTAAATCCACCCCTTTTGCCCGCAGAGTATCTGTCCCGACGGTCATCCTTCATGCCTCCTCTACCCCTGGAACGACCTGTCAAGAAAAAAATTGCAGACCTGATTATTTCCATGGCATAAATCATTACTAAGAATTAGGTCTATCTGTGAAATATTTTCTCAACTCCGTTCTGCACGCAAGATTTTACTCACCCGCCAATACCATTTAAATTGATTTGTAGGCAATTAGGTGACCCCAAACCACCGACATTTCTTATCAAAGGTTGGTCTTACCTGAACCTCTGTCTTCGACCAACTGAAGCAATTTGGGATTAATTGCTTGATTAGCTTCACGAAGCACAGAGATAAGGTCGCTCACTTGCTTTATGTTATTAGGTGTAAAGAAAGTGTATGCTGTGCCTGTTTTGGTACTGCGAGCAGTTCTTCCAATTCGATGAATATAATCCTCTGAGGAGTTAGGGTAGTCATAATTGATGACAAATTTCACATCTTCCACATCTGTAAGGTGTTGCAGTGTGGCAAAATAGCAATGTACGGAGTTTTGCACACCACAACAGCCAGACCAAAAATAAAAAGTTAGACAATTGTATTCCCAAGAAGGTATGGGCTGCAAAAAATACAGTTAAAATGGTTATCCATTCCCTGTAGGAATACCATTGAGGTTGGGCGGGGTGGGGGGGGGGGGAGAAAAAAAGAAAAAGCACACGTCATCCTTATGCCTCATTACCCACCCAATGATGGAGCCTGTCAAAAGGACGTGTGTATTCCCTAACACATTCCCAAATTAACAATCCCCTTACAGATCATCAAGTGACATCTGAATGCTTCTGCGCAGTAGGGCCACTATTAAAGGTTCACAGCAACCTCCTCATGTGCTCTCGTTTTGAGGACCTTTCAACAAAAATATACATGGTCCTTTGCATTACACACATATCAGAAGTTCAAAATTCTGGCCACACTGCTTGTCTTGCCAAGACCTTACAACCGCAGCTGCAAGAAAAACATACCTGTCCCCCAAAAGTTGTTTTTATGCACTGTGTCTCGTCTAGGCAAGCGCTTCCAAGAAGCCAGGATTCACTTGAGAATGTGTCTCTCTCTGGCAGGTCTCGACATGACGACTACTGTGCAGGTGAGGGAGGAACTTTCAAAGCACTGCTTTCTTTTCCCACTAAGTGTGAGAAGTTGCTCCTGCTCTAGAGCTTATGTGCCAGTACTCACCAATTTGTAAAAGGCTTAGTACCTTTTAAAGCTGCTCTCTCCATTTCAAACTTGAACAAAAATTTCATTGAACATTGAAGTTTGGAAATATTTCTTCGACATTTCAGCAAACTCACTGAAACTCAAAGACCCACAGATCACAGTAAACAGTTTGAAACAATGCTGTACCATGGCAGTCATGCAAAGCATGGGACAGAAGAAATACCACGGCAGTGAACTGTGAGGATAACTTCCATTTTTTTCCCCCGGAGAGAACAGTTTACGGGGCAGAGGTGGTATGTTCTGCCTTTTGAAGATTACTGGCACACTTTCAGCTTTTCACCTCTCTAATCGACTGGAAGCAGCCAGCCGATCACTAGTCCTCCATCCCCCTCGAGTCCTCCGATTGTCATGCCTAGGCCTTGCCACAAAGACTGCACCTTTATATGAAAAAAACTTAGAAAAAATGCAGAGGTTAAAGAAAGCAATAAACTTTCTTTAAAAAAGTTATGTGGAGATCTTCTGAGAAACCAAGCCATGAATTCGAGTTTGTACTAACCTAGCCCTCTGGAGGCCACATCTGTAGCAATCAGAATAGGAGCCTTTCCATGTTTGAATTCTGCAAAAAAACAAAAGGCACACATATAATTACTGACGTGAATGGGATTCTAGGTTTGGGGGGGGGGAACTTCACTTGAAATACTTACCATTTAGAACCCAGTCACGCTCCTGCTGACTCTTGTCACCATGGATACCCATGGCAGGCCACCTAAATTAAAGGAAAGTTACGTTAGTAGTCACATTTAAAACCTCATAGATTTTAATCAAGTGCTAAACTATTTTTGGTTATAGACCCTTTTAATTTCACTTGAAATACTGTATATACAGTCTTACCTATACTACCAGATTATTCCTTTGAAACTCAAATCTACCACTGATTAAAGTTTGCCCTTCCCCTACACTCAGCTCTAATAAATATCTGCTTCAATGGAAGAGGCCCACATACCCATCTCTCCTCATTTTTCTAGTGAGTTCATCACATCTTCTTTTGGTTTCAACGAAAACAATGGTTTTATTCTCCTTCTCACTCATGATCTCTTCCATTAAACGAATAAGCCTTAAAGGAAACAAAAAACTGTGAATTCTAAAAGAAGTCCACGGTTATGATGAGCAAAACACTAACTTTAACCTACATGGCTACAAGTTAAAAAGAAAACACCTGCTTAACCTTTCAAATAGTTCTACCTTTGGTCCTTAAATAAACCACAAGAATCTTTTTTCTATAAGAGTGCTATATTAAAACGGTGATAGCCAACAAGTACCTGAATGAAGGAAGCAAGACAATTTTCAGAGTGACTGACAGACTAATTTCAAGTTAACAGATTCCACCCAACTGAAAGTCACTTTTAAGATAACATTTGGGGGCTTCCTTGGTGGTGCAGTGGTTGAGAATCTGCCTGCCAATGCAGCGGACACGGGTTCAAGCCCTGGTCTGGGAAGATCCCACATGCCACAGAGCAACTAGGCCGGTGAGCCGCAACTACTGAGCCTGTGCTCCCAACAAGAGAGGCCGCGATAGTGAGAGGCCCGCGCACCGCGCTGAAGAGTGGTCCCCGCTCGCTGCAACTGGAGAAAGCCCTCGCACAGAAACGAAGACCCAACACAGCCAAAAATAAATAAATTAAAAAAAAATAACATTTTAAACAATTTGTGAAGCTTTTATAGTCAAACTTACTTTTCATCCTTTTCTACGTCATGACACACATCCACAATCTGAAGAATGTTGTGATTTGCACTCAGTTCTAGTGCACCAATGTTTATATGAATATAGTCTTTCAAGAAATCTTCAGCAAGCTGTCTTACTTCTTTTGGCCAAGTAGCACTCCACATTAGGGTTTGCCTATCAGGCTAAAGATTTTTGGATTAAAAAATGCACTGTATTCTAAGAATGGATTTAGAGCTAAATTTGAAGAGAACACATTTGAAGGGCACTTACTCTTATCTGATCCACAATCTTCCTTATTTGGGGTTCGAATCCCATATCAAGCATTCTATCTGCTTCATCAAGGACAAGGTAGGTGGTTCTTCTTAGATTGGTTTTCCCACATTCTAAGAAGTCAATCAGTCTTCCAGGTGTTGCAATACAGATCTCCACACCTTCAATTAAACACACAAATGCAACCATGACATCTAAAACTTTCAGCATCACCAGTGACAAATAAAACCTTGTTACATACCTCTCTCCAAATCACGTATCTGTGGTCCCTTGGGAGCACCACCATAAATACAAGTGGACTTCAAGCGACATGCTCTACAGTATTCAGCAGCTACTTGCTGTACCTGTTGGGCCAGTTCCCGAGTTGGTGCCAGCACCAAGCACTATGGAAAGAGAAAGTGGAACACCTTTAGCAGAATCCTGGATTCTAGTTTTAGAGTGACAATTTATTAGTGTTACACACTGGCAGATGATTTACTTTGTCAATACCCAAAGCAACTTTGTCTCTAGGTAAACCGGGTAAGGTCACTAATATCTCTATATAAAACCACCACAAATTGACTTTTGCTATATATTCTACAAATTTCTACACTTCTAACCAAAAACTGATAGAATATATATGTAAACTTACAATAGGCCCATCACCTCTCTCTAGAAATGGCTGATGATTGATGTGGACAATGGCAGGCAGCAAATACTATTCAGGGAGAAAGCAAACAACAAAAGTTATATTCAAATACTTCTGGTTTCTTTTAATTCCCAACCCATTTTCTCTAGCACATGTCACATAACTTGAAAGTTCTCCCAAACTTACAGACAATGTCTTCCCAGATCCAGTTTGTGCTACCCCAACCATATCCAATCCACTTAGAGCAACTGGCCATCCCTGAGCTTGAATAGCTGTAGGTTCAGTAAAGTTCTGCCTTGCAATCACATCCATGACGTTTGCTGTAATTATTGACAGCAATTAAAAATAAGTAATGCCAAGAAAAAAAAATTAAAAAGAAGAAAAAAGTGGGGAAAACTAGCACTTACCAGGGAAGTTCGCTTCATAAAAATTCAGTACTGGCTTTGGACAGTTGTGACCTCTGACTGTAATTTCCTTGCTTCTTCTGTATGTCTCTACCTCTTGCTACAAAACAAATCATAAAAATCCAGTGAAATCTCCTGACAACTCCCGCTAACTAAAAATAAATCCCTGAATTTATAATTATCTACTTTAAGATGACCTTCAAAAATTTGGATCCACATACAGAAAACTGCATGTAGTACAAGAACCACCTATTATATTACACTCAACTCTTCCACGTAAAAGTCAACATCCCATGTCTCCAAAAGTGAGAAACACCTCTTCCCCAACTACTTACTTGGAAAACATGAGTTTCCCAAAATTTGCAAGAAATTTCTAGTCAGATTTTGATTCACTGAAAAGTCAATGAGTTATAACCTGATGAAGCCACATGAAATTACTCACTGCTGTACGCCTAGCCAAATCAGGGTGTTCCTGATAAAAATTCTTCTCAAATTTGGGCAGCTCATCAAGATTCCACTTCTTTTTAACCAGTTTCTCCCCAGGGTTTCCAAACTTCTTTCCAGATAAGGGCCCTGCCCTACTTCCTCCAAATCGAGGGGCACCAAACCTAAAATTTAAAAAAAAAAAAAAAAGTTGTATTTTCAACATGTACAGACTTACCTACCATCCCTGAGCACATGCTAAAGATCAATGAAAGATTGGAGATGGAAGACCCAGCTGTCCTTAGCGATAGTCATTCTTTCAAAAGCCACAATAAGCACCGCATCTCCCTCATTTCACGTTGTGCGAAGTCCACACCACTGAAGCCAAATCAAGAGCCCGGGATTTACCAGGTTGGAAACTGGCTGCCCGAGCACTAGTTCCGATTACAAGGATAGACAACAGCTGGTTGCTACTAATCTTTTCCACAAGACTAAAAATTGTCTAAGAACGACAATAAAGAAAGAAGAAAACAGCTTAATAGTGACGCTATTTACCAGCCGTCCTCAAGCATAAGAGCTTTGGTTTTAATGGATATCGGAACAACACAGGCAGAGAAAGCAGAACAAGGAAGGTGGTCTCGGAGACAATCATGCAAGCCAATCGAGTTGGGGGGATCCCGCAGTAAGACTCCCGACCGAGAAACCGAAATTATATAACGCAAAGAAAAAGAGGAGGAGGAGCTGGAGACTACCGGGGGAGGAGTCCCGACCCGGGCGGAGTCGGCCGGGCGGCGTTCCCGCTGGGGCGGCGCTTCCCCCTTTGTCTCGCATTTCTCTCTGCGCCACATTTTCTCGACGCTGCCATTTTGAGCTCCTCCGCCGGGCGGGGTAACAAAGGCGCCGCCGCCATGTCCGCCGCCGGCATTTTCTACCCACGGCTCAGCCACATGGCCGACTCCCGAGGTGCCTCCTGCCCCCGCCGCATTAACGGCTTCGGAGGCGGCCCCCTCGGCACCCACAGAATCCCTGAGGCCCCTAAAACTCCTCCCGAAACGCTGCACCTAAGAGCGGCGACTTTGCCTCGAAGCACTGTGCTTTCCTTCCCTAAAAATGCGCTCCTCGAAATTCTCCCAACAGCCGCTAAATCATCGAGGCCGCGATGCCCCCCTCCCACACAAAAGGCGATCTTAAGAGTCGTTAACAGAAAACTCCCAGTTCTGGACAAATATCAAAATGGCGCAAACCTTCTTCAATGAAGAAGGCCCAAGAATAAGCTGAATAAGGCGAGTTTCCACCGCCACCCCGCCCCCCGCAACCCTCATCGGCCTCCCATCCCCCACCCGCCGGGCCTGACAGGTCGGTTCCCACACTCACCCTCGATCCCGGCCGCGGTCTCGGTCACTCGAATAACCCGACATGGCGTCAATGGTTGCGGTTGGCGGGGAGCGAAGCGAAGAGAATCGAGTGCGGCGAGTCGCTGGAAGTGGCTCCGGCGACGGCGAAGCCTTGCGGGGGCGGCAGCAACGGACGGACGGCGATGACAAGAACCGATGCTGCCGACAAAAGACCGGTGGAAATGAATGAGGTGCCGGCGGCGTCCCGGCAGCCGGTTTTATAGCCTGGACCGCCTCCTCCGCCGCAGAGAATGCTGGGAGCCGCTCTATGACCTAATCACTCCGCCCCTGCGCAGAGGCCGCAACGCCAGCCGGCGTTCCGGCATCCGCCATGTTCTCGCCCCTCCCCCCGCGGCCCCTCCCTCAGCGTCGCCCGTTTTTCGCCCCTTACAAGGGTGGGCCCACCCGGCCACCCGGCCACCCGGCCACCCACCACTGGGGTGCCTCAGTTTGCACTCTTTTGACTTCACCTTTTTCTCGTCTTTCACACTTCAAGGAAGCCACTGCGCCCTTTTCCAGGTACAGCCCAGACAATAAAATGGCCAGGCGAACCCGCTCTGTCCACTTGGAGATGTTTACGTCTCC
This sequence comes from Balaenoptera ricei, assembly GCF_028023285.1. Taxonomy (NCBI): domain Eukaryota; kingdom Metazoa; phylum Chordata; class Mammalia; order Artiodactyla; family Balaenopteridae; genus Balaenoptera; species Balaenoptera ricei. The sequence goes on along the minus strand of NC_082658.1, from coordinate 14,502,544 downwards.
AGAGAGCTTTCAAGCCCATAACCAACCAAAGCGAGAAGGCGGAGCCTGACATTGTCACGTGGCTGCCCCCTCCCCCCGGGTGAGCGGGCCGCACTACTTCCCCAGTTGGCTTCGGCGGAGGAGTACAAGACAGAATAGCTCACCGGAAGTGCTGTGCTAATGCCCTCGGGAGATCGGCCTGGGCTGCTGGGTGACCCGGTCTGTCAAACCCACCCACCCGAGATCCCCTTAGCGGGATCTGGCCGGTGGAGAATAGTATCTAGATCCCGCAAACGGCCGCCTCGGCACGTGCTGCGAAAGGAAGTGCTCCCTTGGTGACCAATCAGCAGCGAGAAGCCGTTTTAACGTCCCTCCCTCTTCCACCCCTCCTTCACGGCCCTTTCGTTAGGTTCTTCCTTCTGTCACCGCTGGGTTTGCGCCGTGAGGCCCGCCCAGGACACCGTCCCGCGCGCGCCCGGCTGGGAGTCCGGCGAGGACCTGCCTCCGCGACATGGCCTGCTCAGAGGCTGGTGAGTCTCGGCCTTGAGCCCCGGTTGTGTGTGGACTGAAGCCGTACAGTCCAAGTCCTCGAACGCTCCTGCCCATCTTATCTTGAGGCCTCGGGCGGGTCTGGGCTGCCGGTGGGGCTCGTGACAGACACCCCGTTGTAGTCGGCGGGTTTTCTGAATCGGGTCTATCAGCCCCGCTCCCTGGCCCCTTCGAAGCGGTCGAGCCTGGTTTGGGGGCGGGGGGAGAGAAGGGCCCTGCGGCGAGGCCCGCAGCACGCCCGCCTCTTGGCTGCAAAAACGGACGGTCAGAAAGTGTCCTTCCCCGGACAGCTGTTTCTCTGGGGAATGTGCCCTCTGCTCTTGCATTGTGGGGATTGAGGCCGTACGTGCATCTGTTTTGAACTTCTGAGGACTGGCATTGTAAATATCTGTTGATGCCTCTTCCAAAGTAGAATAGTGGTGGACTTTTCTCTTCAGTGCTTTCTAGAGTTAACCGGCTTTGTCCAGCGCCGCTTTTGAAAAACGAATTGATTTGGTTGTCTAGGACGCTTTCATTCTTTTCTCCAAGACAGCGTTCAAACCAGTTGTCATGGTTTGGTCAGCTGTGAGTAATGGGCATGGGGAGAGGGAGATAATGTGCCTTGAAGACACACTTACACATACACACATTTATTTCTAGACATACTGAAGATAACGCATACAGAATAAAAGAATTTCCCCCTTACTCGCCAGTTATTTGAGGGAATAAGTTTCAAACTTGCTAAATTACCTTTGGTCGAGAAACCCTTGAAATAATTTTGCTAATCCCAACGATAAAGGGGTGATACACAGGAAACTTCGACAGTATTGGTAATGTGTTAGCTCTGAATTTAGACGTTTTTATGTATTTCTCAAATTTCCTTTCATATACATCAAATATAATTAAAAATGGAACAGATGCAGTAATGTTGGTGTCATTACTGCAGTTCTTATGGTGTCATTACTCCAGTTCTTAACAGCCTAAGTTAATCACCACCTGTTTGGGCATCAGAGAAATTCCACCTTGAACAAGATAATTAGGTAAAAACATGACTAATGCTATGGGGAATTTGAAGCACCATCCATTAATTGGTTTCTAGTAACCTCAAATTATTATTCACAATCTGTCTTATATAAAACATAATATTCCTGTTTACTTGTAAATGTGTTTTAAATAAAAAGACCTATGTATGGCTTGTAAAATGAGGACTACGGTAAGTAACGTAAGATTTTAGGTTGCAACAGTGAAAATTGGATCTGCATCATAGTTTTGACTACATTGAAATTATTGGAAGTCATCTCAAGAAATTAAATACATCTTTTCAAAAATCATGACTAGGAGGGTCTTTGAAGTTCTCTAACAATCAAATTCCTTATCTTCTATAGAATTCAATATCTGTTTTTGTGGGGGTGGTTTTTTTAAATGAACGTATATGATGTTTTCTAGTACGAGTTAAGGCTGATCTTTTCCCTTCCTTTCCCAACAGAGTGGGTAACCATTGCCAATAATCTTCTTTTGCAATGTCACATACACCTGAGGATTCGAGAACTAGAAGACTGTGATGCTAATGTTTTTATTGCTCTTTATCAGTCTGTTTTGGGAGAAAAGGTACCAGGTAAGGGTACTTAAAAGTGGGAGTAATAGTGTCTGTATCTTAGGCCATAAGTTTCTAGGGTTTTCTAGTTAGATCCTATAGTACATATAAAATCTTGAGTTTTCTCTTTGCGTACATCTTATTTCTATCTAAATAATAGCATTCATTGCCTTAATGAATACCTTAGGAGACCCACCTGTAATAACTGCCTTGGTCATCAACTGTTTAATCATTCGTAATGCCCTGTGAAAGTCACACCTTTTCTGTAAATGTACCTTCATAGTTCTAAAATTGAGTGGAATTTGGAAACTTGTTGAATCCTGGTATTTAACCAATGTTACGGATAAGAATTGTTGTTTGCACTTTGTTCCCAGTTAAATATCTCAGAGTTCTTATCCATAGATTGCTTTGCTGCCTCTCTATCTTTATATAGTTTATAACCATTAAGCACTAAAGTTCTGTGTAGTCTCTCTTCCCTCCATTACCATGAGTCAGTGCCCTCATCGCTTCCTGGAATAATGGGATGGCCTCCAGCTGGTATCTTTGATACTCGTCTCAACTCTCTTTAGGGTTCAGAGGCAGGTAGTTATTAGACCAGTCTTTTAGAATACTTTTTTCATCCTTCCCCAAGACATTCATCTTCCTCAATACCAGAGGAGAAACTCCAAATTAAAGTTGTTGTTAAAATCTTTCGACACTATGCTGATCTTTTAAACCTTTATACCAATAATTCCCAATAGGCTGCTTTAACAAGACATACACGAATCCCTCCTTGCACACCTGCCTATGGTTATAGGTTAAAGTCTCCCTTGGATTTTCTCCCTTATTAGAGTATTAGTATCTCCTTGAATTCAGGGACCTTTTTAGCTTTCTTTAACACGGTGCTTATTATAGAACATGTTCATATATATGTTGATTGAATAAATATTCAACCATATTCAATCAGTAAACATTCAGCCACTAAAGATTCTACTTTGTGGAATTCAGGCTCTGTTTATCTGTACGTTATAGCTTGCTCTATTTGGGCAGAGCTCAGAGGCCTGGTCAGAGACAGATAGATGAAAACTTGGACTCTCATAGATGCAAAATTATGTAGTTTTTTTCCCACAGACCTCATAGCTATTCCCAGGAGTCAAGAGGATGAAGCTCACAATGTACAAGCAGTAATTGATTCATTGGCTTTGGATTATCTGCAGGTCAGCTTGTCTCACATAACAGGTTGGTATATACTTAACCATCAGATGATTTTGCGTTTTACTAAAATAATTTGTTTTGTAGCACTCTAGATATTGTTTAACCAAATGAGTAAGCTTGTGAAATAGACCAAACAGCAAGACTGAGCCAAGACAATTCACTGGTATAGTTAAGACAACCATCCTTATGAGCTTTTCCAGGAGTCATACATTGAGTTTGGGATAGGTCTAAGATATAAGAATCCTAGCTGGTAGTTTGAGGTGTGTTTTGTTGTTGTTACTTTAAAGCTATCAGTCTGCTTGTTTGTAGTTGCTAAAAATTAGAAACACCTAAATGTCCATTAATAGGAACAGGTTAAATAAATTATAGCTTCATATAGGGAACTACTCTGCAGCTGTGAAAGATAATTGATGGTGCTCTGTATACAGCGTTCCATATTAGCAGAATGATCTCTAATATATATTGTATGAGAAAAACGTGGTGCGGTTATAATGCTAATGTGCAGAGTATGCTACTATTTGTAAAAACTAAGGTGGGGAGAAACTATATGCAGTTGATTGAATGCCAAAGGACTCTCTAGAAGCATATGCAAAAAACCTGTAATACTGATTACCTCCAATGAGAGGAACTACAGGGCTGCAGGACAAGGGTGGGATGAGACTTTTCATTTTATATCTTTTGCACTTTTGGAATTTTGAACCATGTGAATGTATTACCTGTTCAAAATAAATAAAACCGTAAATTGTTTTTCAGCCTTTTTCCAAAAAAGTGTACATGCTTGTATTTAAAAGCCAAACGTACCAAATACATTTGTAAATCCCTATTTTTGGTAAATAGAAAATGAGGATTAGTTCAGTAAATTATTACAAGCTAATGAACAGAGGGAATCTTGGGGACTTGAAACTATACTTAAGTCACTAAGCGAAGGTTTATACTGTTTTATTCTTTGACGGTCGTTAAGAGAGGTATATGTTAATCAGGGTAGGTCATTTACATCTCTTATTTTGATATATCAATAAGGTCTTAAGTTTTTTAGTGCAGTTCTAGGTGAATGAATGTGGTAAACTAGTTTGGAGAAAATTCATTTTGAGGGATAACCCTGGGATTTCCCTGTTCTTTTGAAATTTGGAATGGCTTTATCACCCAAGTAGGGTAATTTCTGGTATTTGTATTTACTAAATAAACATACTGTACACCAAGGTTGTGTCTGCTTATAGAACTTTTTGATGCAGAGCTGCCCCTGACAACTCATACCCACCCCATCCCCATGGAAAGTTGCAAAACTGCTTACCTCCTCCAGTAGACTGCAAAGCAGCAGTGTTCCCTCCTGCAATTTTTTTTCGCCAGCCTAATAAAGTTCAGCTTAGTTGCTTTATTTATACTTCAGTATAAAACTTAGAGGATGAAGTCCACTTATTTTGCTTCTTGATAAATGAAGGACTATGCCAATGAATTATCAACCATACTATTCAAGACTACCCCTTTTTCTTCAGATATAATCAAGCATCAAGAAATTAATGTTTTTAATATTTATAATATTTTTTTTCTCCTGGATTAATTTATAATCTTTGTATCGTGAACAATATTTTCACAGTGGTATATCCATTTCAAAATTATGAGGCTTTCAATTTCTTGGTTAATTTTTTTTAATAGCTCTGTATTCTGTGTTCAGGAGAAAATATAGTGAAAGGAGATAAAGAATCTATTAAGAATCTCCTAGAAATATTTGATGGGTTACTGGAGTATCTTACAGAACACATCAGTGAAACATCTCACGAGAAAAGTAAGTTTAAGAAAAAAATTTGGTTTGATTTATATTCTGTGTTATGTCTCTTTTTGTCTTTTATCTTTTTGCCTATTTTTCTCCATAGTAATTAGAATCACTAATACACTGTATCTGATAAATTTAATTATAAATTAAATTTCAATTCTCGTTGTTCCAAGTGGTTGAAACCTCTATCCTAGACTACCATCATGTCTTTTGTTAACTTGGATATTGCTTATAAGGTACTTTAAAGCTAATCTATAATAGAAAGCTAAATCTGGCTAAAATTGCTTATTGTCCTATTACATGAAATTCCTTACTCCAAAATTTCCTATGTCAGAACTGCCATTTTTGTTATAAATTTGGATACTGGGGAGGCATCAGCAGGAAGGGTTGGTACATTTCTGTCTCCAACCTACACTTCAGTTTGTGACAGCGTGAATATTTTTTATTTCATTCTTCAAGTGACTCAGTTCTCCAAATCGTAACGGTTTATTGTATGAAATTTTGATATTATGTTTTTTTAATGATAAAGATCATTATTGCTGTATTATTTTCCAAAGGTTTCGTGGTTATTTAAACTGGATCATTAGTGTATAAGTGCTATTCATAATCTTTGGCTCTATAAATCCCATTTCTAGGGATTTGTCCTAAGAAAATAATACAGAAGAAAGGTGCTTGAAGGTCTTCACACAATGTTATCACTGGGGGAAAAAAACAAAGAACCTTATGTCTTAACAGTTTGAGACTGGTCAATAAATAATACTGTATGTATTAATACACAGTGAATAATATATGACCCATATTAGAATGGGTTTACTATTGTAAAGTTATCCAAAACAAGTTTTTAGCAGCAATAGCAATTAGTATAAATTCTAATACAAACGAAGACAAAAAATTTGGGCAGGCTCATCATTCCTAATTCTCACACTGTTGATGGTGAGACCTATGCTGTGAATATAACATGTGAAATTAATCTTAAATTCTTTAGTTAGAGGTAGTTTTCTACCTTTTATCCTTGTTGCTGAAAAAGACTTAAAAGCATATAGAGATAAGGCCTAGAAGGAAAGATCGAAAGGCACGCCACACTGTACATTTTTTTTTTTTTCAAAAAACTTCTGAGTTTTGAGTGTTTAATGTATGTTAAATATCAACCTAGGTACTCTGGGAAGATTCACAGCTGCATGCCATGTTTATTGCTCTCAAAACTATACTCAAGTCAGGGAGACTGCCATAAATACATACAGTAAAAACATTGTAGGAGAATTGGGAAGGAGTGAATGACATGCAAAAACTCACCTAATTCAAGGCTACCAGTAGGTATTTCGATGCTCTGTGGCTTTTTAGTCATTTTAGCAGCAAGAGTAAGGGGAAGAAAACTACCTAAAAGAGTGATTAATTTGAAATGTTCTAACGACAGGAATTTTTATGATGTAGTACTTGATCGCATGTAAGGGAGAGATGATAGGCAGTGGGGATGGAGAGGAGGACAGAACTGAGAGATACTTACGTGTGAGGCTGGTAATAAAGAAATGCTGAGCGGGGGATTTTCCCAGGGGAGGTCAGTAGGATATGATAAGCTTAGTGCTGCTAGAAGGGAGTTGCTCAGATGGGGCCTCCCTATGTGATAGTACTGTAGTTGGAGAATGTTTTCTGAAGTCTGATTCTCACCTTCGCAGGTCCAAGTTTACATAGCAGTATTACCTAGAGCTGATCAGAATCTTCAAAATGCCAATTAATAATGGGAAATAAATCTGTATTATCACTAGTCATGTCAGGTACAGAGCAGTTTCTTCTGAGCTAGCATTATCATTTACCACTGAAGATCAAGGGATTTGAAGGCAGACTATGGGCTTAATGCTGCCACTCACTGTATGACTCACTAAGTTTCATCCTTCACTGTAGGACTGAAGCTCTCTAAGCCTCAGTTTTCTCATCTGAAATTCTTTCATGATTGTAGTGAAGGTTAATAGATATGCATAAATAATTTAGTATTGAACCTAGCCCAGAGTAAATACACAATGAATATTGACTAATGTTGTTAAAATGTTGCTTGGCGAATATAGAAACAGAAAAAAGTGAAGGTGGTTGTTTAAACAGGAAATCTCTAGAAGTGGGATGGGAATATCCAGACGGGTATATCTGAGGTAGGAGGTTTCACCCACATACCTCCTGAAATCACTTCCCTAGTGAGTTACTGCCACTGTGAAAGTGTATTTCTTAAGTATGTTGGGGTAGAAAAAAGGTTGAGAGTCTTATTTTTTTTTTTGGGGTATGCCGTGTGGCATGAGGGATCCTAGCTCCCTGACCAGAGATCGAACCCATGCCCCTGCAGTGGAAGCGCAGAGTCTTAACCACTGGACCGCCAGGGAAGTCCCAAGGTTGATAGTCTTAAGGAAAATTTCATCCACACCTTGATGTGGTCTCACTCTTATCTTAGGCTAGGGCATGATTGTCTTGCAGCTTGAGGTAGGCTGACATAGTCATGTTTTTCTGAAGCCACATCCTAGTCATCTTGCCTCAGATATCTCACAGATATCTCTATCTCACAGATAGAGAAGTGTAAAGAATACTAAATGAACCTACCACCTGGCTTAAAAAATAGAACATTGCTAATACAACTGTAGACCCTGCTTTTAAAGCAACACTTGCGTGCTCATTGCAAGTAATGATTTGGTTCTTACTTCACTTTCACTAGAGCCCAGTTTACCAGGAAGGGGTTGAGGGTATTTTACTGTCCTTACCTCTACCCATCCCCTGTAGAGAAATAGTTGCATTAACTTGGGTTTTTTGGTATTGTTTTTATCTGTTCTAAACAGGTGAAACTGGACAGGGTTCTAAAGAATCCCATCGAGGAGACCCTTTGGAAGAGCGAGAAAGTACTAAAGAATCCAGATCATCATGGAAAAGAGTTTCTTTTGAGAGGTAGCACTCAATATCTGTGAATTTAAGCAAAACAAGTTATGCTTTTCTTTCTACTAAGAATTAAAATTGCACACAATATACCAGAATGACAGCAAAAAAACAAAACAAAAAACAAAGCTGATGTGAAAATTTACTAACTTCTCATGTTTTAAACCTCCCTGAGGGAGTTTTAAGAACCTCGAGCTATATATAGTACTTAATTCTCAGCATTAGCCACCTACTTAATTTAAAACATTTCCCTTAATCATCAAAGTAGTTTATGTTCCTTGTTGAAAACTTGGAAAGTACAGAGGAATAAAAAAGAAAAAAGATGAACTGTATCATTCAGAACTAAGTAACTGCTTGTTAACATTTTGTTGTAATTTAGCCTTTTTTACTGTGTTTTTCTTTTGGGGATTTAGTCATATTGTCTGTATAATTTTGTTCCCTGCATTTTAAAGTTTAACACATCAAGTCTTTTCCTAACTTAATAAAGTCTTTATAAAAATCATTTTTAATCACTGTATAACATATCATGCATATGGGTGCATCATAATTTATTAAACCACGCCTCTGAAGTGGAGGTAGTTGTTCCTTTGTTTTTCATATTATTATTATTTTTTTAATGTGATACAGACTTCTGTTTCTTTCTCTACCCTCCTCCCACTCATATATTTAAGCTACATTGAGAGTCGAAGACTATGAATGATATAAGGCTATTAAAAGTTGCCAAATTACTTTCCAAAAAGGCTGTGACTATTTAAATACCCACCAGCAGTATAAAAGTACTGGGTTACTGCACCCTCATCAACCAGTATCACCAACCAATACCAGAGTTTTAAAATTTATGCTGTTTTCATAGGCAAAATGTAATGTTGTTGCAGGTTTGATTGTACTGCTGCCAAGAAGAGGTTGAACATGCTGCTATGATTTTCCTTTAAGTATCCGATTATCAGTTTTTTTATGGAGTTTGTCATGGTTTGAAAAGCACAGGCAAAGCCTTCTTGTTTAAATATAGTATGTTGTAGAAAATGTGTATTAAAGGAGACCATCAGAAAATAAATTTTTTGACTTTATTTTTCATTATTAGATTAAAAAAATAACAGAAGTGCAGAAGTGAAACAATAAAAGGATGTTTAATACAAAATTAATATCCTACCTAAATTCCCTTCACTTCCACACCTCTAAAGTAACCAGTATTTATTGTTCTCTGTGTATATTCGCCTGTACATTTAATCTTTGACACTTTATACACAGCTTTTCCCGCCATACATGTATCAGTTAAAACAGATAAGCAGCAGAAGGAAAAGTCTCCTGTTTTCTGCACATAACAATGACGAATCTGAACATCCATAGGCAGGCTGCTTGAAGCAGCTCTCGGGATCCTCACAGAAAGGGCCCTTTGTGGTCAGGCCAGGCCATCAGTAAGTGAGGAAACTCTTTCAGGTGCTCCTCGTCATCTGATGCATTGGGCCCCTCTTGGGGTGGAGATGAAGCAGAATCCACTGGTGAAATAATTAGACTTGGAGACACAGCACACACGTTTTCTCTAAGAAGTAATGGTGAGTAGTTAAACTTCAAATATCAGTTATTGTTATTCAACATAAAACTGTGAAAATGTAAATAGTTATACTTAGAAGTGTTTAAAAGTTGAGAAGAATAGAGAGAGCCCTAACTGGACATCACAATTGAAATTCCAGAATACTACAGTTACCCACTATATATGAACAGTTGTCCAGAATGAGTCAAGTGGGAGTCCTAGGCACATGGGCAAATAGGTGGATGCAAGTTTGTCATGTAATATGTGGGACTTGATACCCTAGGAAGAAAATTCTGGATGCAGCTTAACAGTCTGGTCACACTCAGAATACCCCTTAAGTATAGTTTCCTGAGCTGGGTGACTCACTTTTTTCATGGTTTCAACCAAGTGTGTACATCCAGTGGCAGTTTTTCTCCCAGGCTTCAGGCTATATTTCCAACAGTCTCCTGCTTATACACAGTAAACCTGAATATCTCTCAGGCCTGTTTTGAGACTCTCACCTTGCCCTCCTCCAACCATCCCACTTCTTGTTCTGCCCATCTTGGTTGTCTTGCTTTTCTCTTGGCATCATATAGTTTCTTTTTTCTTTTCTTTTCTTTTTTTTTTTGGCTGTGCCATGCAGCTTGCAGGATCTCAGTTTCCTGACCAGGGATTGAACCTGGGCCACGGAAGTGAAAGCCCAGAATCCTAACCACTAGGCCACCAGGAAACTTCCAACATCATATAGTTTCTTTTGTTGGAATGCTCTTCCTTCCTGTTTCTGGCAAACTCACTCTATACAAAGCCCAGCCTCTGAGGCTCTGTATTCCTACATTGTGGTCTTCTCACCTTGAGTATTATGTAAACTTTGAGTTCCAGGGACAGTAGCGACCTCATATTCATTCAGCAAATATTTATTTAATGCCTTCCCTTTGCCAGGCAGTGGTGATACAGTAGTAAACAGAATAGACACAGGCACAAATCCCTTCCCTTGTAGAACATATATTCTACTTGTGGAGGCAGTCAATAAATAAGACAAATAAGTGAAATGTCTGATAAAATTATTCACATTCGTCTTAGTATTCCAAAAATTAGCAAAACAGTAGGCCCACAATAAGTATGTTTTTAAATGGAAGAACAGGAATGCTAGAGTAGAATTAAGTACATTAAATTATGGGAATCAAGTGGCCTACATTCTCTTCCAGACTCTGCTGCTGGCAGTGTGACTTTGGACAAGCCCCTTATCTTTTCTGAGCCTCTGTTTCTTCAAGTGTGAAATTAGAGAATTAAACTAAACCATCTTTGAAATCCCTTTCAGCATTAATACTCTAATTCCAAGGAATAGACACTCCATTCCAAGGAACTGTGTTCGAAGAACCTATGTTTGGGAGGTCAGACAGTAAGCCAGAGACATGTACTTACCACTGGGATGGGCAAAGTAGCAGAATGACCAGAGTCAAGTGTAGGTAATGCAAGAATGTTTCTTCAAGGTAGAGAGTCAGATGAAAGGGATGGTGATTTTAGAAATGGTGTTCTGTGATAGCAAGTGCCATGTAGAAAGGTTATATCTATAAAAAGTGAATTATTATTTTCAGATTTTAACTATTCAGATTATAATGCAATTAAAAGAAAAAAAGAAATGGTTGAGAGAAAAGCCAGGCTAAGGTGTTTGGGTTTGATGTCATATGGTAGCTTCCTTTTATATTTGGATTTTAATTCATCAGATAAATGTCATCATACACATTCTTAGACATCTAATTTAGGCTTTAATTCCAGGACTACAAATCTTTCTTTTTTATTGCAATATAATTGACATATAACATTATATTACTTATACAGATGTACAATATGATTCTTCAGTAGTATGTATTGCAAAATGATTACCACAGTATGTCTAGTTAATATTCGTTACCAAAAAGTTACAAATTTTTTTCTTGTGATGAGAACTTTTAAGATCTACTCTATTAGCAACTTTCAAATATACAACACAGTATTTTCTTCTTAAACCTTTTTTAAAATTGAGATATAGCTGATGTACAATATTATATGTTACAGGTGTACAACATAGTGATTCACAATTTTTAAATTTTTATATTCCATTTATAGTTATTATAAAGTATTGGCTATATTCCCTGTGTTGTACAATATATCCTTGTAGCTTATTTTATACATGATAGTTTGTACCTCTTAACCCCATCCCTGTCTTGCCCCCTCCCCACTGGTAACCACTAGTTTGTTCTCTATATCTATGAGTTTGTTTCCGTTTTGTTATATTCACTAGTTTGTTTTATTTTTTAGATTCCACATATAAGTGATATCATACAGTATTTGTTCTTCTCTCTGACTTATATCACTTAGCATAATACCCTCCAAGTCCATCCATGTTGTTGCAAATGGCAAAATTTTCATTCCATTTTTATGGGTGAGTAGTATTCCATTGTGTGTGTGTGTGTATATATATATATATATATATATATATATATATATATACATACATATATATACCACATTTTCTCCATCCATCTGTTGATGGACAAAGGTTGCTTCTGTATCTTGGCAATTATAAATAATGCTGCTATGAATGTTGGGGGTGCATGTATCTTTTCAAATTAGTGTTCCCATTTATTTTGGATATATAGCCAGAAGTGGAGTTGCTGGGTCATATGGTAGTTCTGTTTTTAGCTTTTTGAAAAACTGCTGTACTGTTCTCCACAGTGGCAGCACCAATTTGCATTCCCACTAATAGTGTACAAGGGTTCCCTTTTCTCCACATCCTCACCAACATTTGTTATCTGTGGTCTTTTTTTTTTTTTTGGAGGGGGTCAACATACACTTTTTTTAAATGTATTATTTTTTTATTAATTTTTATTGGAGTATAGTTGCTTTACAATGCTGTGTTAATTTCTGCTGTACAGCAAAGTGAATCAGTTATATGTATACATATATTCCCTCTTTTTTAGATTTCCTTCCCATTTAGGTCACCACAGAGCATTGAGTAGAGTTCCCTGTGCTATACAGTAGGTTCTCATTAGTTATCTGTTTTATACATAGTAGTGTATATATGTCAATCCTAATCTCCCAATTCATCCCATCCGCCCCCTCCCCCCCTTGGTATCCGTAAGTTTGTTCTCTATATCTGTGTCTATATTTCTGCTTTGCAAATAAGTTCATCTGTACCATTTTTCTAGATTCCACATGTAAGTGATATTATACAATATTTTTCTGACTTCACTCTGTATGACACTCTCTAGGTCTATCCACATCTCTGCAAATGGCATTATTTCATTCTTTTTTTATGGCTGAGTCGTACTGCATTGTATATATGTACCACATCTTCTTTATCCATCCCTCTCTTGATAGACATTTAGGTTGCTTCCACGTCCTGGCTATTGTAAATAGTGCTGCAATGAACATTGGAGTGCATGTATCTTTTTGAATTACGGTTTTCCCTGGTATCTGTGGTCTTTTTGATGATAGACATTCTGACAAGTGTGAGGTGATATCTCATTGTGGTTTTAATTTGCATTTCTCTGATGATTAGCGATATTGAGCATCTCTTCATGTGCCTGTTGGCCATCTGTATGTCTTTTTTAGAAAAATGTCTATTCAGGTCTTCTGCCCATTTTTTAATTGGGTTTGTTTTTTTGATGTTGAGTTGTATGAGCCTTTTATATATTTTGGATATTAATCCCTTTGTCAGTCATCTCATTAGCAAATATTTTCTAATTTTAAAGATTATCTTTTTTTGTTTGTTTTTTTGGCCACACTGCGTGGCATATGGGATTTTAGTTCCCTGTCCAGGGATCGAACCCACACCCCCTGCATTGGAAGCACAGAGTCTCAACTGCTGGACCATCAGGGAAGTCCCTAAAGGTTGTCTTTTTGTTGATGGTTTCCTTTGCTATGCAAAAACTTATAAGTCTAACTAGGTCCCATTTGTTTATTTTTGCTTTTATTTCCTTTGCTTTAGGAGACAGAGCCAAAAAGATACTGCTACAATTTATGTCAAAGAGTGTTCTTCTAGGAGTTTTATGGTTTTTGGTCTTACATTTAGACCTATAATCCATTTTGAGTTTATTTTTGTATATGGTGTGAGAAAATGTTGTAATTTCATTCTTTTACATGTAGCTGTCCAGTTTTCCTAGCACCACTTATTGAAGGACTTTTTCTCTATTGTATATTCTTGCCTCCTTGTCATAGATTAATTGACCTTCAGTGTGTGGGTTTATTTCTAGGCTCTCTATTCTGTTCCACTGATTTATGTATCTGGCTTTGTGCCAGTTCCATACTGTTTCGATTACTGTAGCTTTGTAGTATAGTCTGAAGTCAGGGAGCATGAATCCTCCAGCTCCTTTTTTGCTCAAGATTGTTTTGGCTATTCAGGGTCTTTTGTGTTTCCATACAAATTTTAACATTATTTGTTCTAGTTCTGTGAAAAATGTCATTGGTAATTTGGTAGGGATTGCATTGAATATGTGAATTGCCTTGGCTAGTATAGTCAATTTAACAATATTCTTCCAATTCTTGAACATGGTATATCTTTACGTGTGTGTCGTCTTCAGTTTCTTTCATCAGTGTCTTATAGTTTTCTGGGTACTGGTCTTTTACCTCCTTAGGTAGGTTTATTCCTGGGTGTTTTATTCTTTTTGGTGCAATGACAAATGGGATTGTTTCCTTAATTTCTCTTTTTGATAGTTTGTTGTTAGTGTATAAAATTGCGACAGATTTCTTCATATTAATTTTGTATTGTGCAACTTTACTGAATTCACTGGTGAGCTCTGGTAGTTTTCTGGCGGCTTCTTTAGGATTTTCTATATGTAGTATCATGTCATCTGCAAATAGTGACAGTTTTACTTCTTCCTTTCCAATTTAGATTCCTTTTATTTTTTTTTCTTGTCTGATTGCTGTGGCTAGGACTTTCAATTCTATGTTGCATAAACGTGGTGAGAGAAGGCATCCTTGTCTTGTTCCTGATCTTAGAGGAAATGCTTTTGGCTTTTCACCATTGAGTATGATGTTAACTGTGGGTTTCTTGCATATGGCCTTTATTATGTTGAGGTATGTTCCCTCTATGCCCACTTTCTGGAGAGTTTTTATCATAAATGGGTGTTGAATTTTGTCAAAAGCTTTTTCTGCATCTATTAAGATGATCCTTTGATTTTTATTCTTTCAGTGTGTTAATGTGGTGTATCACATTAACAAATTTGCAGATTCTGAAAATCTTAGCATCCCGGGGATAAATCCCACTTGATCATGGTGTAGGATCCTTTTAATGCATTGTTGGATTCGGTTTGCTAATATTTCATTGAGAATTTTTGCATCTATGTTCACCAGTGATTTGGGCCTGTAATTTTCTTTTTTTGTGATATCTTTGTCTGGTTTTGGTATCAGGGTGATGCTGGCCTCATTGAGTGAGTTCGGAAGTGTTCCTTCCTCTGCAATTTTTTGGAATAGTTTGAGAAGATTAGGTGTTAACTCTTCTCTACATGTTGGGTAGAATTCAGCTGTGAAGCCATCTGGTTCTGGACTTTTCTTTGTTGAGAGTTTTTAAATTAGTGATTCAGTTTCGTTACTGGTAATTGGTCTGTTCGTATTTTCTGTTTCTTCCTGGTTCAGTCTTGGGAGATTGTACATTTCTAAGAATTTGTCCTTTTCTTCTAGGTTGTCCATTTTATTGGCATCTAGTTGTTTGTAGTAGTCTCTTATGATCTTTTGTATTTCTTTGGTGCTGGTTGTAACTTCTCTTTTTTCCTTTCTGATTTTATTGATTTGGACCTTCTCTCTTTTTTTCTTGATGAGTCTGGCTAAAGGTTTATCAATTTTGTTTGTTTTTTCAAAGAACCAATTCTTAGTTTCATTGATCTTTTCTATTGTTTTTTTAGTCTCTATCTGTTTCTGCTTTGACCTTTCTTTCCTTCTGCTAACTTTGGGTTTTGTTTGTGCTTTTTTTAGTTTTTTTAGCTATAAGGTTAGGTTGTTTATTTGAGTTTTTTTTTGTTTCCTGAGGTAAGCTTGTATCACTAACTTCCCTCTTAGAACTGCATTTGCTGTATCGCATAGATTTTGGATTATTATGTTTTTGTTTTCATTTGTCTCCAGGTATTTTTTTAATTCCTCTTTGATTTCTTCAGTGATCCATTGATTGTTTAGCAGCATATTGCTTAACCTCTGTGTGTTTGTGTTTTTTGCAGTTTTTCTTGTAGTTGATTTCTAGCTTCCTAGTGTTGTGGTCAGAAAAGATGCTTGATGTGATTTCAGTTTTCTTAAATTTACTGAGGTTTGTTTTGTGGCCTAGCCTGTGATCTATCCTGGAGAATGTTCCATGTGCACTTGAAAAGAATGTGCATGCTGCTTCTTTTGGATTGAATGTTCTGTATATCTACTAAGCCCATCTGGTCTAATGTGTCATTTAAGGCTAGTGTTTCCCTATTGATTTTCTGTCTGGATGATCTGCCCATTGATGTAAGTGGGGTGTTAAAGTCCCTTATTATTAGTGTGTTACTGTCAGTTTCTTCCTTTATGTCTGTTAATGTTTGCTTTATGTATTGAGGTGCTTGTATATTGAGTGCATATATATTTACAGTTGTTTTGTCTTCTTCTTGGATTGATCCCTTGATCATAACATAATGTTCTCCTTTGTCTTTTGTAACAGTCTTTAATGTCTATTTTGTCTAACATGAGTATTGCTACCACAGTTTTCTTTTGTTTTCCATTTGCAGTGTCTCTCTCTTTCCATATATACATGTGATTGTCTTAAGTTGCTGATCTCTCACTTTTAAATGCATTTTAACAACCCCTTGCATTTGTACTCTCCTTCCTTCATGATTACTGTTTTTGATATTATAGCTTACATCTAATTGTTTTGTGTATCCTTAACTGCTTATCGTGGATATAAATGATTTTGCTCCTTTTCTCTTTTAACCTTACTAACTTTGTGTGTGGATGATTTCCTACCTTTACTGTATGGTTGCCTTCAGCAATGAACTTTTTCATTTTGTAACTTTCACCTTTCTAGTTATGGCCTTTTCTTTTTCACTTAGAGAAGTTCCTTTGACATTTGTTGTAAAGTAGTTTGGTGATGCTGAACTCTTTTAGCTTTTGCTTGTCTGTAAACTTTTTGATCTCTCCATCAAATCTGAACGAGAGCCTTGCTGGGTAGAGTATTCTTGGTTGAAGGTTTTCCCCTTTCATCACTTTAAATATAGCCTGCTACTCCCTTCTGGCCTGCAGAGTTTCTGCTGAAAAGTCAGCTGATAGCCTTGTAGGAGTTCTCTTGTATGTTATTTGTTGCTTTTCAAGGTATTTTTAAAAATTTATTTATTTAATTTATTTATTTTTGGCTTCTTTGGGTCTTTGTTGCTGCACGTGGGCTTTCTCTAGTTGCGGTGAGCAGGGGCTACTCTTCGTTTCAGTGTGGTGGCTTTTCTTGTTGCAGAGCATGGGTTCTAGGCACCCAGGCTTCAGGAGTTGTGGCTCGTGGGCTCTGGAGTGCAGGCTCAGTAGTTGTGGCGTATGGGCTTAGTTGCTCCGCGGCATGTGGGATCTTCCCAGACCATAGCTCAAACCCGTGTCCCCTGCCTTGGCAGATGGTTTCTTAACCACTGCGCCACCAGGGAAGCCCCCCTTGTTGCTTTTAATATTCTCTCTTTATCTTTAGTATTAGCCCTTAGAACTAGAGTGTGTCTTGTAGCATGGGACTTCTCTGTGCTTCCTGGACTTGACTGTCTGTTTCCCTTCCCAGGTTAGGGAAGCTTTCAGCTATTATGTCTTCATATGTTATCAGCTCCTTTCTCTCTCTCTTATCCTTCTGTAACGCTTATAATGCGAGTATTAGTGCACCTGATGTTGTCCTAGAGATCTCTTAAAGTGTCCTCATTTCTTTTGATTTCTCTTTAATTCGTTCAGCATCAGTGATTTCCACTACCCTGTCTTCTAGCTCACTGATCCATTCCTCTGTATCATTTAGTCTACTTTTAATTCCTTCTAGTGTATTTTTCATTTGTTATTGTATTCTTTATTTCCATCTTCTTGGTCTTTATATTTTCTAACTCTTCATTAAAAACTTCTAACTTCTCATTCTGTGAATCCATTCTTCTCCCGAGTTCTTTGATCATCTTTATGATCACTACCCTGAACTCCTTCTCCAGTAGATTGCCTATCTCCACTTCACTTAGTTGTTCTTCTGGGGTTTTATCTTGTACCTTTATCTGGAACATGTTCCTCTGTTGCCTCATTTTGCCTAAGTTGCTATTTTTATTTTTATGTATCTGGTATGTTGATTGTATTTCCCAACTTTGGAGAAGTGGCCTTTTGTTGGAAACGCCCTATGTGTCCCAGCAGTATGTCCTACCTGAGCTATATGCTCTAGGGGTTCCCCCTATGAGGACTGCATGGGTCTTTCTGTTGTGGTGGGCTCTCTATGTGGGCAGTCTGGTATGCTTGGTTGGCCCCTGGGCCAGTTGGTTGCCTTGTTCAGAGGCTGCCAGCTGCTGGTTGACTGGTCACGAGGTGGCTAACTGCATAACCACAGGGACCCCTGGGGCTTATACTGGCTCAGTGGTGGGGAGAGTCAGGGTCTAGAAGACTCCAGGGCTGTTGCCTGCCCACTGGTGGGTGAAGCCAGGTCCTGGGTTAGTGCTGGTCTACTGGCAGACAGAGCCAGGTCCTGGTTGCAGAGCCCAGGGTCCCAGAGCTTGTGTTGGATTGCTGGAGGGGGGGGGGGGTTGGGGGGGTTGGGGGGGCAGTTCCTGATACAGTTGAGTATGGGGTCTGAGGTGTCCTGAAGCTTGTGTTGGCCTGCTAGTGGGGAGGGCTGTGGCCCAGCTGGTCCCAGCACAGGGTCTGGCCTGCTAATGAGCAGGCTGGGTCCATAAGTTGCAGGACTAGTTTTCTTTCTTTTTTTTTTTAAATAATTTTTTTAAAATTAATTAATTAATTAATTTGGTTGTGCCAGGTCTTAGTTGAGGCTCACAGGCTCCTTCGTTGAGGCTCACCAGCTTGTTAGTTGCGGCAGGCGGGCTTCCTTAGTTGCGGCTTGCCAGCTCCTTAGTTGCAGCAGGAAGGCTTCCTTAGTTGTGGCATGCGAATTCTTAATTGCAGCATGCATGTGGGATCTAGTTCCCTGACCAGGGATCGAACCCGGGCCCCCTGCATTGGAAGCGCAGAGTCTTAACCACTGCGCCACCAGGGAAGTCCCAGGACTAGTTTTCTTGAGTCTCATGTCTGTCTCCTGGTGGGAGAAGCTGGTCCAGAGGCTAGAGCAGGCTCCCTGAAGGGCAGGGCCAGGGTGGGGCTGTGTCCCTGCCCAGTTAGTTGCTTGGCCTGATGTGTCCCAGCACTGGCACCTACAAGCTGTTGGGTTGGGGCCATGTCTTGGTGCTAACGAGCTAGAGGTAGGATTCCACAATGGTGCTTGCCAGCACCAGGATCCACATGGTAGAAGGAGCTCCTAAAAATGGCTGCTGCCAGTGTCTGTGTTCCCAGGTGAACTCCAGTTGCCTCTTGCCTCTCCGGGAAGCTCTCTAAGATCAGCAAGTAGGTCTGGCCTAGGCTCCTCTCAAATTACAGCTTCTGTCCTGGGTCTCGGTAGATTTTGTGTGTGCCCTTTAAGAATGAAATCTCTATTTCCTGCAGCCCTCTGGGATTCCCAAAAGTAATCTCCAGTGGTCTTCAAAGCCAAATGTTCTGGGAGCTCATCTTCCCAGTGCAGGCCCCCCAGGCTGGGGAGCCTATGTGGGACTCAAGACTTCTCACGCCTTGGGCAGAACCTTTGCAAAGTAATTGTTCTCGTTTGTGGGTCACCCACTGGGGGATATGGGACTTGACTATATTGCAAGTCTGCCCCTCCTAGCCATCTTGTTGTGGTTCATTCTTTATGTCTTTAGTTGTAGAAGATCTTTTTTGGTAGGGTCCTATCTTTTTCATCGATGGCTGTTCTGCAGATGGTTGTGATTTTGGTGTGCCCATGAGAGGAGGTGAGCTCAGAGTCTTTCTACTCTGCCATCTGGGCCATCTCCCTTCCTTAAACCTTTTATATAAGTAAGGAGAAACCCCTTCCTATAAACCTCGTAACAGGATACACAGCAGGGTCTCACCATTTTGCAAATCTGGCCTGCCCCTGGGGCCAAGGCACTGCTGCTCTGTGACTCTGAGTGGGGGAGGGGGTAATGAGGCCTCTACAAGAACTGGGGTTTGCTTTATAGGTGGCGTGAGCCAGATTCCTTATGGAGGAGCCTGGGATGAGAGGCCTTTGGCGCCCAGGGCACCCCCCCCAATACAGTATTAATGTAGTCACCATACAGTACATTACATCCCTGTGACTTACTTATTTTATAACTGGAAGTTTGTACCTTCTGACCATCTTCACTCATTTGTTCTACTGAAGACCGTTGTTTTTTTGGTAAATGAGATGTATTTACTATACAGATACTTAAATAATTGATTTTCTTTTTTTTTTTTTTTTTTGGCCACACCGTGCAGCTTCCGGGATCTCAGTTGCCTGACCAGGGGACTGAACCCTGGCCATGGCATTGAAAGCTCGGAATCCCAGCCATTAGGCCACCGGGGAACTCCCTAATTGAAATATTATTAATGCTTACAGTAGAGAAGTTCACAATCTCTGCAATAATAAAACAGTATCTTCTAAAACAGTCTGAAGATCATTGAGAGAAATTTGTGTAACTTTCATTCTGACAAATTAAAATTTCCAGATGATAACTAAGCATGAGATTTTAGGAGAAATTCCATCAAAAAAGAAAGAGCATGTGAAATGGTTATTCAAGGAGCCGAAGGAAAAAAGGGACCTAGATAAAAATGAATTAGTCTGTGGTCAAACTGATGACAAATTCAGTATCATGAAATCGAGGACCAAGTTGTGAATTTTGAACATTATGTCTTAGAGGATATACATGTGAAATACGAAGTTATGGAGGGAAATTTACATACTTAAAACATTTTGATATGAAAATGGTCATATTGCACTGGATTGTGGGAAAGGAGAGCACAAAAAGATGTATTTGCAGATTTTTAAAAGACATCAGTTGAGTGTCAAAAATTTGAAAATACAGTATTCGGGAATAAATTGTGTGGATTTGGGGATCTGTACAAGGTGAATTTTTCTGTATTTAGTGATTTTATCAGTTGACCGTATTGGTAAACAATGAGTTTTCAGGGTGCATTCTCATACCTTTGAAGTGAGGAATAAGTTTATGGTGAAGTCTTTCATTAAACTGAAGAAGGGATAGATAAGTAGAAAGTTATTTAGAGAGGGGAAGTCATTAATCCATTTTGTTTGTGGGAAGTTTGTGTATTGTAGATTTCCAAGGGAGCAAAGTGGATATCCCTTCAATTTCAGAACTATTTTTAATGTAGCTCTCTGTGTACTAACATTATAGATCTGATTCAAAATAGTAAGCGTTTGAAAATTAGACAAAACAATTTGTTTGACCTACAAATCTTTGATTATGGTACCAGCCAAGATCTCTAGTTTAGAGATATACCTGTGCAACAGTCAGCATTTCTGTTACAAGTCTGGCACCTATTTTTCTAAAGCAAAGGAATGAAACACTGTGTAAAACTTTGTTTTTAAGTTATATAAATGATTCTGGGCTACAGAACTATGTATTGCTCTCTGATAGTTATTAAAAGTAATTGGTATTTCAAGCAATCAGACCAACATAGTTCTATGATTATGTCACTTCTGATATTTTTATCCTCAGGGTATTAAACTTGTAGCTTTTAGTCTTAACATTCAGCAATAAAAAAGTTTTACTTTAATATTTTCTAGGTGCCCAAGGTCCTAATGAAATGCAGTCTAAAAAAGCCTCAACCCTACCATGTTCTGACTCACATGAAGAAGTGCTGAACACTCCCTCATCTAGTTTTTTGTCCAAGAGTGGGACATCCTTTGTTGAAGACAGTGAGTAGTAATACATTGAGTTCTTGAGACTCTTGCTGTGAGTTGGAGACAGTAGTTCTTGCAGCAGTTGCTATTAGCCTTTTTACTTTTGTTGCTCTACAATTAATGCGATTCATTTTGGTTTTACGTGACCTCATTTGTAAATGTTTGCTATTAATTATGAACTCGGATTTCTTCATAAGATGGTCTTTGGTCACATGTTTTGCATCCACTATTTTATTTAAATCGTCTCCTCTCAAACAGAGACTTTAGGACAATAAGAGTCTGTTATGTTAGACTGATTAGATATCAGTTGGTGGTCTTCAAATTATAATAACTTGAAAAATATTCTCATTTTGTACTGTCTCTGAGGTTTTCATGTGGTTAGTATTATATAAAGTCATTGTTAATGGCTAACTATTTTTATAACATGTGGATGAACCATAATTTATACAGCTATTCTTCAAGCCATTTAGGTTTTTAGTAATTTTTCATTATTTTTAAATAACTTTTTAGGAAGCATTTTTATGATAATAACATTAAAATTACATTCTTCCTGATTTAATTAGGTCCCTACTTGTTTACTGAGGATGAGTCCCTATTTTCATTGTTTTTTTGGTGTGTTTTTTTTTTTTTTAATCAAGTTTAAAATAGATTTCTAAGTATTGTGTGTGAACATGTTTGTATAGGGTATGTGTATATATAAAATGATACAGGATATATATATATATATATATATATAAAATGGTTTATTTCTTAGAGTTCATCTTAATGTCCACTTTGATTTGTCCAACTAGCGGAAATTCCTTCTGTGGATATGATTCCAAATGCTAGGAAGTTAGGGGAGCCTATCCGATCAGCTATTCCTTTACATCCACCTTACCATCCTTCAGAGCCTCGAGCTCCCTGCCCCATAGGAAAAGAATACTTGCGTTCAAGTCACTGCTCCCATACCATGAATTCTACTGGAGAAGGCACAGCATTTTCTGTGGTAAGTGGAAAAGCTTGCTTTCAACTGGTCAAAAGTCTATAGATTTAAAAAGGTCTCTGCTAGAATTGTAGTCAAGGATACTGCACTAATCAGAGCACTGTACTTCTTAAAATTTACCTCTGCATATACCTGTATATTCTTACCCTAGGAAGATAGGGACAGGATGACTATGTAGAAGGGGAAATAGTAAGAGCCAACACATACTGAATGTTTATTTTGTGCCAGGCACAGTTCTCCCTAATTTGCAGGTATCGAATAAATTTCTTCTTACAGCACAGCTCTGGAGTAGGTACTATTTATATTTCCCATGGGGAAGCTGAAATAGAGAGTTTAAGAATCTTGTCTGAGGTCACACAGCAATTGTAGAATTAGGATTAGAATTCAAGCATTCTAGTTTCAGAACCCATATTGTATGTCTCTAATTAAGTAATTGAAATGTTTTAACATATAGGAAAGTGTCAGAAATAATCTTTCATCCATATTCCTATTATCCAGCATGAACTACTGTTAACTTTTGGCCTATTAGCTTCTGCTCTTTTCTTCTTTGAAAATAAAATCCTTTTTTATACAGTCATCCTGTTCCTATCTTTCTAGCAACAAGAACACTCAGGTATATGCCAAGGGTAAATTTATAAATGATACACTCTCATTATTAAAAATTCACATGGTGCCGAAAAAGTAATTAGCATTAGGTGACCATAATTCTAAACATTCTGTGCATCTATTTAGATAGGAGGGTAGATGGATAAAAAGAGAAAAAAGGGATCATAGGATAATGGTTACCTTTGGGGAAGGCTTGCAGGGATGGTGGAAGGCCTTCTGAGTTGCTGGTAATATTCTTTTTCTCTACCTGGGATGCAGTTAAGTGGGAATATTCTTTTTCAAATAATTCTTGAGCAGGACACTAACTTCAGTTTTAAACGTTTTTTAAAAATGTGATTATATTATAGTTGTTATTTACTAAAAAGTATTACATTTAATTTTACTTTAATAGAAGAAGAAAAAGATACTGAAGTGAAATTAAAGAGTTGTTAAACATCATATGTTTCTTTACCACAAGAAATATTTTCCATAAGATTCCCTCCAAAGTTAAGAAATAAATTCTTTAAAACGTTGAGTTTATATTCATATTTTGGAGCTTTTGTCTTTTGTTTCAGTTTTGGACAGTTTCTGTTGACTTCTTGATATGAAAGATAATGACTTTAATACTTTCCACTTGTGGTTTGATCATTTTTTCATTGTCCACATGTAGCCATAACCCCTAAATTTTTATATTTGAGAACACCTCCCTTGCATTTATATTTGTTTTTGTTTTTTGGTTTTCTTTTTATTTAATTAATTAATTTATTTTTGGCTGTGTTGGGTCTTCGTTTCTGTGCGAGGGCTTTCTCTAGTTGCGGCAAGCAGGGGCCACTCTTCATCGCAGTGCGCAGGCCTCTCACTGTCGTGGCCTTTCTTGTTGCGGAGCACAGGCTCCAGACGCGCAGGCTCAGTAGTTGTGGCTCACGGGCCTAGTTGCTCCACAGCATGTGGGATCTTCCCAGACCAGGGCTCGAACCCGTGTCCCCTGCATTAGCAGGCAGATTCTCAACCGCTGCGCCACCAGGGAAGCCCTGCATTTATATTTGAATGCAATCCTGAGCCATACTTTTTCTTTGAGTACAAGTTTATAGACATTGCTCCATCCTTTGGCATTGGGGATCAATAGAGTGTTTTGACAAATGTGTTTTTAAAAAAAGCAAAACATGGAGAATGAAGGGACCTAGCTTTGTGTCACAGGTCCTCCCTTCCCATCACACCCAAAATGTTCTTCTTTTTGTTTCTTCCTTATATCTCTTTCAAATCAACTCTCCTCTGTTTTTAATAGGAACCCGATAATAGAGTTTTCTTAACTTCCAAGTTGTCTAAAGACGGCAAACAGGAAATGTATCCAGTTCAGGTCCAAGGCCCCAGGACAAGGAAGCTTCGCAAAGGAAAAAGGTAACATTACTGTAGGCTTCAATGTTTACAGTCTGTCTGCAAAGGGATTTGAAGAGTTAAGGGTATACTCTCCAAATTTTGCTGTGAAGACCAGTATGAAATATTGGGTAAAACGTATTACAGTAGTTTTGAACTAAGTAATCTACATACACTTGTCTACTTAAATGTGTCACAAGGTCACTTTTATTACAGATATGAAAACAGAGCTGCAGTCTCATCCTGGGATTCACCTTTCTCCCAGAGGGCAGGAAAGAGGTTAACAGAACAAGAATTACATGCAGTATCAGAGAAACTATCTCAGCGCCTCTCTGAACTAGATTGGGCAAGTCTTGTTTTTTAATCTGTATTGAGATTGCCATAGTTGGTGAGCATTTAAGTGATTTTCCAATTGAAGGTGAGAGCTAAGCTAAGGTACTAGGAAGTAAATTGTGTCTTACTTACTGTGAAAATCTTCCATAAGTTAAGCAGGTAGGACATAGGATGAGAAATTATATCCTAGCCTTTTATTATGTAACCAAATTTGGTATAGATCTATCCAAATTTTTATCGAATTCTATCCATCTATTTATTTGGCTGCATCAGGTCTTAGTTGCAGCATGCGGGATCTTTTATTGAGGTGCACGGGCTCTTCATTGCGGCGCGCGGTCTTCTCTAGTTGTGGTGTGTGGGCTCAGTAGTCGCAGCCTGTGGGCTCTCTAGTTGTGGCATGCAGGCTCCAAAGTGCACAGGCCTCAGTAGTTGCGGCGCGTGGGCTGCAGAGCGCACAGGCTCAGTATTTGTGGTACGCAGGCTCTAGAGTGCGCGGGCTCAGTAGTTGCTGTGTGCAGGCTTAGTTGTCCTGTGGCATGTGGGATCTTAGTTCCCCAGCCAGGGATTGAACCCACGTCCCCTGTATTGGAAGGCGGATTCTTAACCACTGGACCACCAGGGAAGTCCCAGATTTTTATTGAATTCTGATGAAAACTAAATAATTTAATGTAAATGATTATATTAAGCCGTATATCTTTAGATACATCTGTATTGTTTCCCTTTGTCACTAAAGACACATTTGGTATAAAATTAGATGGATCTCTGATTTTCACAAAATAAAATACTGTAGTTTGGGGGTATCATTGAATAAATATATTAAATCCCTATGTGACTTACTCTTAAGTTTATTGAAACTGAATAGTCCATGGCATTGATATATATATATATCCTTTAGAAACTATGCATAAGCATCTGAAAATTTGTGTCTAAACTTGGGCTTAATTATCTGAGAAAACTTTTAAAAGGTTATATCTGTCTAATCCTTCCAACTTGCATTCTGCTGAAGTCAATGAAAGATGTTAAAAAGAATTTTCTTGATAGATGTTAAAAAGTGCCCTGGGTGATCGAATTAAAGAAAAGACCGGCTTTGAAGAGGAGGATATTGGAAATGAAGAGGTGGAAAGTGGAAATGATGAGACACTGTCTCAGCATAGTGACAGCATCGTGGAGTATGGGCCGAAGAAGCAAAGGCCAGGTACCTATCTTAGGCCAGGTTAAGGACGTCCCCAGAAACCACTTAGCCACTCTGATCTAATGACTGGCTTTCTTTTTTAAATATTTCAGAAATATGTGAAAGCATCAAAAATAATATCAAATACCTGTATCTCCATCTAGAAGTAGCAGATACTAAGTTATATTTGCTTTACACCTTTTGTGTTTAAGAAATAGTTAAAATCTCTTCTCTCCTCCCCACATTCTTTTTCTTTCCCTCAAAGGAATTACTTTCTCAAAGTTGGTATCTTTTCTTCATATCTGTTTTTATTCATTTTTAATTTTTATTTTTTCCAGTTTTATTGAGATATAATTAACATACAAAATTGTATCATTTAAGGTGTACAACATAATGATTTGATATATGTGTATATTGCAGAATGATTACCACAGTAAGTTTAGTTAACATCTATTCACATACTTTCAGTTTTTTTATGTGATGATAACTTTTAAGATCTAATCTCTGAGCAACTTTCAAATACACAATACAGTATTGTAGTCACCATACTGTACATTATATTCTGAGAACTTATAACTGTAAGTTCTACCTTTTGAACAACTTAACACATTTCACCCATCCTTCATATCCCCTACCTCTGGCAACCACCAGTCTGTTCTTCTCTGTATTTTATGCATTTGATTTTTTTAAATTCCACATATAAGTAATATCATAGAGTATTTGTCTTTGTCTGACTCATTTCGCTTAGCATAATGCCCTCAAGGACCATTCATGTTGTGCAAATGGCAGAAATTCCTTCTTTTTTATGGCAGAATAATATTCCATTGTGTACATATCACATTTTCTTTATCCACTGACTGAACACTTCGTTGTTCGCATGTCTTTGCTCTTGTAAATAATGGTTCAGTGAACATGGAGATGCAGCTATCTTTTTGAGGTAGTGATTTCATTTCTTTTCTGGATATATACCCAGAAGTAGAATTGCTGGATCATATGGTAGTTTTATTTTTAATTCTTTCAGGAACCTCCATATTGTTTTCCATAATGGCTGCACCATTTACATTCCCACCAAGGATTTGCAAGGGTTACCTTTTCTCTACATCCTTTCCAACACTTGTTACTTCTTGCTTTTTTTGAGGATAGCCATTCCCATAGGTATGAGTTGATATCTAATTGTGGTTTTGATTTGCATTTCCCTAATCATTAGTGATGTTGAGCACCTTTTCACGTACCTGTTGGCCTTTGTATGTCATCTTTGGAAAAATGTTCAGTTCCTCTGCCTATTTTTTTTTTTTTTTTTTTTTAGAAATTCACGTTCTTTTATTTATTTATTTATTTTTTTATTTATGACTGTGTTGAGTCTTCGTTTCTGTGTGAGGGCTTTCTCTAGTTGCAGCAAGTGGGGACCACTCTTCATCGCGGTGCGTGGGCCTCTCACCATCGCGGCCTCTCTTGTTGCGGAGCACAGGCTCCAGACGCGCAGGCTCAGTAATTGTGGCTCACGGGCCCAGTTGCTCCGTGGCATGTGGGATCTTCCCAGACCAGGGCTCGAACCCGTGTCCCCTGCATTGGCAGGCAGATTCTCAACCACTGCGCCACCAGGGAAGCCCCCTCTGCCTATTTTTTAATTGGATTTTTTTTTTTTTTTTGCTGTTGAGTTAATACTTTGAATATTAACCCCTTATCAGATACCTGATTTGCAACTATATTCTCCTATTTGGTAGATTGCCTTTTCATTTTGTTGGTGGTTTTCTTTGCTTTGCGGAAGTTTATTAGTTTTAATAGCCCCACCTCTTTATTTTTGCTTTTGTTGCCTTTACTTTTGGTGTCAGATGCAAAAAATCATTGCCAAGGCCAATGTCAACCAGGTTAGTGCCTTTTTACTTACTTTTATTTCTTCTAGGAGTTTATGGCTTCAGGTCTTATGCTCAAGTCTCTTAATTCATTTTGAGTTGATCTTTGTGTTTGGTGTGAGATAGGAGTCCAGCTTCATTATTTTGCATGTGGCTGTCCAGTTTTCCCAACACCATTTATTAAATAAGAGGCTGTCCTTTCCCCACTGTATATTCTTGGCTCCTGTATCATAAATTAATTGACCATATATTCATGGGTTTGTTTTTAGGCTCTCTGTTATGTTACATTAAGCTTTATGTCTGTTTTTTGCCAGTATATTGTTTTGATTACTGTAGCTTTGTAATATAGTTTGAAATCAGGAAGTGTGATGGCCTCCAGCTTTGTTCTTTTTTCTCAGGATTGTTTTGGCTATTTGGGGTGTTTTGTGGTTCCAAACAAATTATATGATTGTTTGTTCTATTTCTGTGAAAAATACCATTGGAATTTTCATAGGGTTTGCATGGAGTTTGTAGATCTCATTGAGGAGTATGCACATTTTAACAGTTTTAATTCCAATCCATGAACACAGATCATCTTTCCATTTATTTGTGTCTTCTTTAATTTCTTTCATCAGTGTCTTATAGTTTTCGGTGTACAGGTCTTTCACCTCCTTGGTTAAATTTATTCCTAGGTATATTATTCTCTTTGAAGCAATTGTAAATGGGAGTTTTCCTTAATTTCTCTCTTTTTATTTTTTTAAAGAGGAGAAAACAAAAGTTTAGTAACACATATATATAGGAGAGACCTAGGAAAACTGAGTAACCCCTATTTCTCTGATAGTTTGTTATTAATGTATAGAATTACAACTATTTTTGTACAGTTGACCCTTGAACAATGTGGATTTGAACTGTGCAGGTCCACTTATACATAGATTTTTTTCAATAAATACGTACTATACTACTACATCATCAGTGCCGGTTGAATCCATGGATGCAGAACTGTGGATATGGAGCACTATCTGTAAAGTTATACTCGGATTTTTGGCTGCATGGAGTCAGTGCCATAAGGAACAACTGTATATTGATTTTGTAACCTGCAGTTTTACTAAATTCGTTTATTAGTTCTAACAGTTTTGGTGGCTTCTTTAGGGTTTTTTATATATAATATGATGTCATCTGTAAAGAGTTGTATTTCTTCATTTCTGATCTGGATGTCTTTTATTTCTTTTTCTTGCCTAATTGCTCTGTCTAGGACTTGTAGTACTATGTTGAATAAAAGCAGGCATCCTTGTCTTGTTCCTGATCTTAGAGGAACTACTTTCAGCTTTTCACTGTTGAATATGTTAGCTATGGACTTGTCATATATGGCGTTTATTATGTTGAAGTACACTCCTTCTATACCCAGTTTGTTGAAAGTTTTTAAAATGGATGTTGAATTTTGTTAAATGCTTTTTATTTATTGAGATGATAATATGATTTTTATCTTTTGTTAATGTGGTGTACACAGTGACGGATTTGTGAATGCTGAACCATCCTTGCATTTCTGGAATAAATCCCACTTGATCATGGTGCATGATACTTGTAGTGTACTGTTGAATTCATTTGCTAATATTTTGTTGAGGATTTTTGCATCTATGTTCATCAGGAATATTGGTCTGTAATTTTTTGTGGCGTCTTGTCTGGTTTTGGTTTTAGGGTAATGTTGGCCTTGTAAAATGAGTTTGGAAGTGTTCCTTCTTCTGTGTTTTGGAAAGGTTTGAGAAGGATTGGTATTAATTCTTTAAATATTTGGTAGAATTCACCAGTGAAGCCATCTGGTCCTTGACTTTTTAAAATTATTTTTATTTAATGTTGGAGTATAGTTGATTAACAATGTTTCATTAGTTTCAGGTGTACAGCAAAGTGATTCAGTTATACGTATATCCATTCTTTTTCAGATTCTTTTCCCATATAGGTTATTACAGAATATTGAGTAGAGTTCCCTGTGCTGTACAGTAGGTCCCTGTTGGTTATGTATTTTAAATAAAGCAGTGTGTACATGTCAATCCCAAACTCCCAATCTATCCCTCCCCTCAACCCTTCCCCCTGGTAACCATAAATTTGTTCTGTGAGTCTGTGACTCTGTGTTTCTGTTTTGTAAATAAGTTCATTTGTATCTTTTTTTTTTTTTTTTTTTTAGATTTCACATATAAGCGACATCATATGCTATTTGTCTTTCTCTGTCTGACTGACTTCACTTAGCATGATAATCTCCAGGTCCGTCCATGTTGCTGCAAATGGCATTATTTCATTCTTTCTAATGGCTGAGTAATATTCCATTGTATATATGTACCACATCTTTATCCATTCATCTGTTGATGGACATTTAGGTTGCTTCCATGTCTTGACTATTGTAAATAGCACTGCAGTGAACATTGCAGTGCATATATCCTTTCAAACCCTTGTTTTTCTCCAGATATATTCCCAGGAGTGGGATTGCTGGATCATATGGGTTTTAGTTTCTTAAGGAACCTCCATACTGTTCTCCATAGTGTCTGTACCAATTTACTTCCCCACCAACAGTGTAGGAGAGTTCCCTTTTCTCCACACCCTCTCCAGCATTTATTGTTTGTAGACTTTGATGATGGCCTGGTGTGTGGTGATATTTCATTGTAGTTTTGATTTGCATTTCTCTCATAATTAGCGATGTTGAGCATCTTTTCATGTGTCTCTTGGCCATCTGTATGTCTTCTTTGGAGAAATGTCTGTTTAGGTCTTTTGCCCATTTTTTGATTGGGTTGTTCTGTTTTTGTTTTTGTTTTTTTGATACTGAGCCGCATGAGCTGCTTGTGAATTTTGGAGATTAATCCCTTATCGGTCACATTGTTTGCAAATATTTTCTTGCATTCTGTGGGTTGTGCTTTCGTTTTGTGTATGGTTTCCTTTGCTGTGCAAAGCTTTTGAGTTTAATTAGGTCCCATTCATTTATATTTTTTATTTCCATTACTCTAGGAGATGGATTGAAAAAGATATTGCTGTGATTTATGTCAGAGTGTTCTGCCTATGTTTTCTTATAAGAGTTCTATATCTGGTCCATCTGGTTAATCTATTTTGAGTTTATTTTTGTGTATGGTGTTAGAGAATGTTCTAATTTCATTTTTTTATCTTTTTTTTTTTTTAAAGGACCAGGTTTGGGTTTAGGGTTTGGGTTTTTTTAATTAATTAATTAATTTATTTATTTATTTATGGCTGTGTTGGGTCCTCGTTTCTGTGCGAGGGCTTTCTCTAGTTGCGGCAAGTGGAGGCCACTCTTCATCGCGGTGCGCGGGCCTCTCACTATCACGGCCTCTCTTGTTGTGGAGCACAGGCTCCAGACGCGCAGGCTCGTTAGTTGCGGCTCATGGGCTTAGTTGCTCCACGGCATGTGGGATCTTCCCAGACCAGGGCTCAAACCTGTGTACCCTGCATTAGCAGGCAGATTCTCAACCACTGTGCCACCAGGGAAGCCCCTAATTTCATTTTTTTTTACATGTAGCTGTCCAGTTTTCCCAGCACCATTTATTGAAGAGACTGTCTTTCCTCCATTGTATAGTATTGCCTCCTTTGTTGTAGATTAATTAACCATAGGTGCATGGGTTTATTTCTGGGCTTTCTATCGTGTTCCATTGAGCTATATGTCTGTTTTTGTGCCAGTACCATACTGTTGTGATGACTGTAGCTTTGTATCAGTAGTATAGTCTGAAGTCAGGGAGCCTGATTCCTCCAGCTCCATTGTTCTTTCTCAGGATTGCTTTGGCTATCCAGGGTCTTTTGTGTCTCCATACAGATTTTAAGATTTTTTTGGTTCTAGTTCTGTGAAAAATGCCATTGTCAATTTGGTAGGGATTGCATTGAATCTAGATTGCCTTGGCTAGTACAGTCATTTTGACAATATTGGTTCTTCCAATCCAAGAACATGGTATATCTTTCCATCTGTTTGTATCATCTTTGGTTTCCTTCATCAGCATCTTATGGTTTTCCGAGTTACAGGTCTTTTGCCTCCTTAGGTAGATTTATTCCTAGGTATTTTATTCTTTTTGATGCAATGGTAAATGGAGATTGTTTCCTTAATTTCTCTTTCTGATCTTGTTAGTGTACAGAAATGCAACAGATTTCTGTGTATTAATTTTGTATCCTGCAACTTTACCGAATTCATTGATGAGCTCTAGTAGTTTTCTGGTGACACCGTTAGGATTTCTGTGTACAGTATCATGTCATCTGCAAACAGTGACAGTTTTACTTCTTCTTTTCCAATTTGGATTCCTTTTATTTCTTCTCTGATTGCTGTGGCTAGGACTTCCCAAAACTATGTTGAGTAAAAGTGGCGAGAGTGGACATCCTTTTCTTGTTCCTGATCTTAGAGGAAATGCTTTCAGCTTTTCATTGTTGAGTATGATGTTAGCTGTAGATTTCTCATATATGGCCTTTATTATGTTGAGGTATGTTCCCTCTCTGCCCACTTTCTGGAGAGTTTTTTATCATAAATAGCTGTTGAATTTTGTCAGAAGCTTTTTCTGCATCTATTGAGATGATCATAGGGTTTTTATTCTTCAATTTGTTGATGTGGTGTATCACACTGACTGATTTGCAGTTATTGAAAAATCCTTGCATTCCTGAGATAAAATTCCACTTGATCATGGTGTATGATCCTTTTAATGTATTGTTGGATTCAGTTTGCTAGTATTTTGTTGAGGAGTTTTGCATCTGTGTTCATTGGTGATATTGGCCTGTAATTTTTTTTTTTGTGGTATCTTTGTCTGGTTTTGGTATCAGGGTGATCGTGGCCTCATAGAATGAGTTTGGGACTGTTCTTTCCTCTGCAATTTTTTTGGAATAGTTTCAGAAGGATAGGTGTTAACTCTTCTCTAAATGTTTGATAGAATTCACCTGTGAAGCCATCTGATCCTCGACTTTTGTTTGTTGGGAGTTTTTAAATCACAGTTTCAATTTCAGTACTTGTGATTGGTCTGTTCATATTTTCTATTTCTTCCTGGTTCAGTCTTGGGAGATTTTACCTTTCTAAGAATTTGTCCATTTCTTCCAGGTTGTCCATTTTATTGGCATCTAGTTTGTAGCAGTCTCTTATAAGATCCGTTGTATTTCTGTGGTGTCTGTTGTAAGTTCTCCTTTTTCATTTCTAATTTTACTTATTTGAGCCCCCTTCCTGTTTTTCTTGATGAGTCTGGCTAAAGGTTTTTATCATTTTTGTTTATCTTTTCAAAGAACCAGATTTTAGTTTCATTGATCTTCTCTATTGTTTTCTTTGTTTCTATTTCATTTATTTCTTCTCTGATCTTTATGATTTCTTTCCTTCTACTGAATTTCGGTTTTGTTTGTTCTTCTTTCTCTAGTTGCTTTAGGTGTAAGGTTAGGTGTTTATTTCTGATTTTTCTTGTTTCCTAAGGTAAGATTGTATCACTATAAACTTCCCTCTTAGAACTGTTTTGCTGCATCCCATAGATTTTGGATCATCATGCTTTCATTTTCATTTGTCTCTAGGTATTTTTTGAGTTCCTCTTTGATTTCTTCAGTGATCCATTGGTTGTTTAGTAGCATATTGTTTAGCCTCCACGTGTTTGTGTTTTTTACAGTTTTTTTCTTGTAGTTGATTTCTAATCTCAGCATTGTGGTTGGAAAAGATGCTTGATATGGTTTCAGTTTTCTTAAATTTACCAAGGTTTGCATTGTGATCCAGCATGTGATCAATCCTGGAGAATATTCTATGTGCACTTGAGAAGAATGTATATTCTGTTGATTTTGAATGGAATGCTCTATAAGTATCAAGTCTATTTGGTTTAATGTGTCCTTTAAGGCCTGTGTTTCCTTATTTATTTTCTATCTGGATAATCCATCCATTGATGAAAGTGGGGTGTTAAAGTCCCCTACTATTATCGTGTTACTGTTGATTTCTCTTTTTATGGCTCTATTTATTTACCTTATATGTTAAGGTGCTGCTATGTTGGGTGCATATATACAGTTGTTATATCTTTTTCTTGGATTGATCCCTTGACCATTATGTAGTGTCCTTCTTTGTCTCTTACAGCAGTCTTTATTAAAGTCTATTTTGTCTGATATGGGTATTGCTACTCCAGCTTTCTTTTGATTTCCATTTGCATGGAAAACCTTTTTCCATCCACTCACTTTCATTCAGTATGTGTCAGTAGATCTGAAGTGGGTCTCTTGTAGACAGCATATATATGGGTCTTGTTTTTGTATCCATTCAGCCAGTCTGTGTCTTTTGGTTGGAGCACTTAATCCATTTATGTTTAAGGTAATTATTGATATGTATGTTCCTATTGCCCTTTTGTTAATTATTTTGGATTTCCTTTTGTAGGTCTGTTTTCTTCCCTTCCTCTTTTGTTCTCTTCTTTTGTGATTTGATGCCTAACTTTAGTGTTGTCTTTGGATTCCTTTTTCTTTTTTGTGTGTGTATTTTTGTAGATTTTCAGTTTGTGGTTAACCGTGAGGTTTTGATATAGCAGTCTATATATAAACAAGATTGTTTAAAGTTGCTGGTTTTTTAATTTCAAATGCAATTCCAATATCCTGCATTTTTGCTCTCTTCTCACAGTTGCTGGATTTGATATTTGCATGCAGATGATTTCCTGCCTTTACTGTATGTTTGCCTAATGGTGAGCTTTTCCATTTGTATTCTTCTTGTTTCTAGTTGTGGCCTTTTCTTTTGTGCCTAGAGAAGTTCTTTAGCATTTGTTGCAAAGTTGGTTTGGTGGTCCTGAATTTTCTTACCTTTTGCTTGTCTGTAAAGCTTTGATTTCTCCATTGAATCTGAATGAGAGCCTTACTGGATAAAGTATTCTTGGTTGTAGGTTCTTCCCTTTGATCACTTTATTAATTAATTTATTTTAATACATCTTTATTGGAGTATAATCGCTTTACAATACCATGTTAGTTTCTGTTGCACAACAAAGCGAATCAGCCATATGCATACACGTGTCCCCATATCCCCTCCCTCTTGAGCCTCCCCTCCCATCCTCCCTATGCCACCCCTCTAGGTCATTGCAAAGCACTGAGCCGATCTCCCTGTGCTATGCTGCTGCTTCCCACCAGCCAACTATTTTACATTCGCTAGTGTATATACGTCGATGCTACTATCACTTCTCCCCAGCTTCACCCTCCCACCCCATGTCATCAGGTCCATTCTCTGTCTACCTCTTTATTCCTGCCCTGCAACTAGGTTCATCAGTACCTTTTTTTAAGATTCCATATATATGCGTTAGCATACGGTATTTGTTTTTCTCTTTCCGACTTACTTCACTCTGTATGACACCTCACTACAAATAACTCAATTTTGTTTCTTTTTATGGCTGAGTAATATTCCATTGTATATATGTGCCACATCTTCTTTCTCCATTCATCTGTTGATGGACATTTAGGTTGGTTCCGTGCTCTGGCTATTGTAAATAGTGCTGCAGTGAACATTGTGGTGAATGTCTCTTTGAATTATG
Organism: Balaenoptera ricei; assembly: GCF_028023285.1. Taxonomy (NCBI): domain Eukaryota; kingdom Metazoa; phylum Chordata; class Mammalia; order Artiodactyla; family Balaenopteridae; genus Balaenoptera; species Balaenoptera ricei. The sequence goes on along the minus strand of NC_082658.1, from coordinate 14,467,398 downwards.
GTTTTCTCAGGGTATATGCCCAGTAGTGGGATTGCTGGATCATATGGTAGTTCTGTGTTTAGTTTTTTAAGGAACCTCCATACTGTTTTCCATAGTGGTTGTATCAATTTACATTCCCACCAACAGTGTAGGAGGGTTCCCTTTTCACCACACCCTTTCCAGCATTTGTTGTTTCTAGCTTTTTTGATAATGGCCATTCTGACCAGCATGAGGTGATATCTCATTGTAGTTTTGATTTGCATTTCTCTAATAGTAATGTTGAGCATCTTTTCATGTGCTTCTTGGCCATCTGTATGTTTTCCTTGGTGAAATGTCTATTTAGGTCTAACGCCCATTTTTTAACTCGATTGTTTGTGTTTTTGATATTGAGTTCCATGAGCTGTTTATATATTTTGGAGATTAATCCTTTGTCTGTTGTTTCATTTGCAAATATTTTCTCCCATTCTGAGGGTTGTCTTTTTGTCTTGTTTATGGTTTCCTTGATGTTAAAAAGCTTTTAAGTTTAATTAAGTCCCATTTTTTATGTTTTTTTTTTATTTCCATTATTCTAGGAGGTGGGTCAAAAAAGATTTTGCTGTGGTTTATGTCAAAGCATGTTTTTCCTATGTTTTCCTCTAAAAGTTTTATAGTGTCTGGTCTTACATTTAAGTCCTTAATCCATTTGGAGTTTATTTTTGTGTATGGTGTTAGGTAGTTTTCTAATTCCATTCTTTTACATGTAGCTGTCCAGTTTTCCCAGCACCACTTATTGAAGAGGCTGTCTTTTCTCCATTGTCCGTTCTTGCCTCCTTTGTCGTAATTTAGGTGCCCATATGTGTGTGAGTTTATCTCTGGGCATTCTGTCCTGTACCATTGATCTGTATTTCTGTTTTTGTGCATTACCATACTGTCTTGATTACTGTAGCTTTGTGGTATAGTTTGAAGTCGGGGAGCCTAATTCCTCCGTCTCCGTTTTTCTTTCTCAAGATTGCTTGGTCTTTTGTGTTTCCATATGAATTGTAAGATTTTTTTGTTCTAATTCTGTGAAGAATGTCATTGATAGTTTAATAGGGATTGCATTGAATCTGTAGATTGCTTTGGGCAGTATAGTCGTTTTCACAGTATTGATTCTTCCAATCCAAGAACATGATATATTTCTCCATCTGTTTATGTCATCTTTGGTTTGTTTCATCAGTGTTTTATAGTTTTCTGAGTACAAGTCTTTCACGTCCTTAGGCAGGTTTATTCTTGGGTATTTTATTCTTTTTGTTGCAATGGTGAATGGGATTGTTTCCTTAATTTCTCTTTCTGGCTTTTCACTGTTGGTGTATAGGAATGCCAGAGATTTCTGTGCATTAATTTTGTATCCTGCAACCTTACCAAATTCATTGATTAGTTCTAGTAGTTTTCTGGTGGCATCTTTAGGATTTTCTATGTATAGTATTATGTCATCTGCAAAGAGTGACAGTTTTACTTCTTCTTTTCCAATTTGTATTCCTTTTATTTCTTTTTCTTCTCTTATTGCTGTGGCTAGGACTTCCAAAACTATGTTGAATAAGAGTTGCAAGAGTGGACATCCTTGTCTTGTTCCTGATCCTAGTGGAAATGCTTTCAGTTTTTCACCATTGAGTATGATGCTTGCTGTGGGTTTGTCATATATGGCTTTTATTATGTAGGTTCCCTCTATGCCCATTTTCTGGAGAGTTTTTATTGTAAATCGGTGTTGAATTTTGTCAAAAGCTTTTTCTGCATCTACTGAGATGATCATATGGTTTTTGTTTTGTTTTTTAATTTATTTATTTATTTATGGCTGTGTTGGGTCTTCACCTCTGTGCGAGGGCTTTCTCCAGTTGCAGCGAGCGGGGGCCGCTCTTCATCGCGGTGCGCGGGCCTCTCACTATCGCGGCCTCTCTTGTTGCGGAGCACAGGCTCCAGACGCGCAGGCTCAGTAGTTGTGGCTCACGGGCCCAGTTGCTCCACGGCATGTGGGATTTTCCCAGACCAGGGCTCGAACCCGTGTCCCCTGCATTGGCAGGCAGATTCTCAACCACTGCGCCACCAGGGAAGCCCCAATCATATGGTTTTTATTCATTAATTTGTTAATGTGATGTATCACATTGATTGATTTGCATATATTGAAGAATCCTTGCATCCCTGGGATAAATCCCACTTAATCATGTTGTATGATCTTTTTAATGTGCTGTTGGATTCTGTTTGCTAGTATTTTGTTCAGGATTTTTGTGCCTATGTTCATCAGTGATATTGGTCTGTAATTTTCTTTTTTTTGTGGTATCTTTTTCTGATTTTGGTATCACGGTGATGGAGACTTCGTAGAATGAACTTGGGAGTGTTCCTCCCTCTGCAATTTTTGGGAAGAGTTTGAGAAGGATTGGTATAGGCTCTTTTCTAAATGTTTGATAGAATTCGCCTGTGAAGCCATCTGGTCCTGGACTTCTGTTTGTTGGAAGATTTTTAATTAAGGTTTCAATTTCATTACTTGTGATAGGTCTGTTTATATTTTCTAATTCTTCCTGGTTCAGTCCTGAAAAATTGTACCTTTCCAAGAATTTGTCCATTTTCTCATGGTTGTCCATTTTATTGGCATATAGTTGTTTGTAGTAGTCTCTTACAATCTTTTGTATTTCTGCAGTGTCAGTTGTGATTTCTCCTTTTTCGTTTCTAATTTTATGATTTGCATCCTCTCCCTTTTTTTCTTGATTAGTCTGGCTAAGGCTTTATCAATTTTGTTTATCTTCTCAAAGAACCAGCTTATAGTTTTATTGATCTTTGCTATTGTTTTCTTTGTTTCTATTTCATTTATTTCTGTTCTCATCTTTATGATTTCTTGCCTTCTACTGACTTTGGGTTTTCTTTGTTCTTCTTTCTCTAGTTGTTTTAAGTGTAGGGTTAGATTGTTTGAGATTTTTCTTGTTTCTTGAGGTGAGATTGAATTGCTATAAACTTCCCTCTTAGAACTGCTTTTGCTGCATCCCATAGGTTTTGGGTCATCGTGTTTTCGTTGTCATTTGTTTCTATGTATTTTTTTAATTTCTTCTTTGAGTTCCTCAGTGATCTCTTGGTTATTTAGTAGTGCACTGTTTAGCCTCCATGTATTTGGGGTTTTTTACAATTTTTTTTCCTGTAATTGATTTCCAGTCTCATAGTGTTGTGGTCAGAAAAAATGCTTGATACAATTTCAATTTTCTTAAATTTTCCGAGGCTTGATTTGTGACCCAAGATGTGATATATCCTGGAGAATGTTCCATATGCACTTGAGAAGAAAGTATATTCTGCCACTTTTGGGTGGAATGTTCTATAAATATCAATTAGATCTGTCTGGTCTATTGTGTCATTTAAAGCTTGTGTTTACTTATTTTCTGTTTGGATGATCTGTCCATTGGTGTAAGTGGGGTGTGAAAGTCCCGTACTATTATTGTGTTACTGTCGATTTCTCCTTTCATGGTTGTTAGCCTTTGCCTTATGTATTGAGGTGCTCCTGTGTTGGGTGCCTAAACATTTATAATTGTTGTATCTTCTTGGATTGATCATTTGATCATTATGTAGTGTCCCTCCTTATCTCTTGTAAGAGTCTTTATTTTAAAGTCTATTTTATCTGATACAAGTATTGCTACTCCAGCTTTCTTTTGATTTCCATTTGCATGGAGTATCTTTTTCCATCCCTTCACTTTCAGTCTGTATGTGTCCCTAGGTCTGAAGTGGCTCTCTTGTAGACAGCATATATATGGGTCATGTTTTTGTATCCATTTAGCCAGTCTATGTCTTTTGGTTGGGGCATTTAATCCATTTACATTTAAGGTTATTATCAATATGTATATTCGTATTACCATTTTCTTAATTGTTTTTGGTTTGTTTTTGTGGGTCTTCTTCTATTGTGTTTCCTGCTTTGAGAACTTTCTTTAGCATTTGTTCTAAAGCTGGTTTGCTGGTGCTGAATTCTCTTAGCTTTTGTTTGTCTGAAAAGCCTTTGACTTCTCCATCGAATCTGAATGAGATCCTTGCTGGGTAGAGTAATCTTGGTTGTAGACTTTTCTCTTTCATAACTTTAAGTATATTCTGCCACTCCCTTTTGGCCTGCAGAGTTTCCACTGAAGGATCAGCTGATAACCTTATGGGGATTCCTTTGTATGTTATTTTTGTTTTTCCCTTGCTGCTTTTAATATTTTTTCTTTGAATTTAATTTTTGTTAGTTTGATTAATATGTGTCTTGGTGTGTTTTTCCTAGGGTTTATCCTGTATGGGACTCTCTTTGCTTCCTGGACTTGGGTGACTATTTCCTTTCCCATGTTAGGGAAGTTTTCCACTATAATCTCTTCAAATATTTTCTCAGACCCTTTCTTTTTCTCTTCTTCTTCTGGGACCCCTATAATTCGAATGTTGGTGTGTTTTATGTTGTCCCAGAGGTCTCTGAGATTGTCAGTTTTTTTCTTTCTTTTTTTCTTTTTTTTTTTAATACATTTATTTATTTATTTACTTTTGGCCGTGTTGGGTCTTCGTTGCTGTGCGCAGGCTTTCTCTGGTTGCGGTGAGCGGGGGCTACTCTTCGTTGTGGTGCGAGGGCTTCTCATTGTCGTGGCTTCTCTTGTTGCGGAGCACAGGCTCTAGGCGCACAGGCTTCAGTAGTTGTGGCACGTGGGCTCAGTAGTTGTGGCTTGCGGGCTCTAGAGCTCAGGCTCAGTAGTTGTGGCACACAGGCTTAGTTGCTCCACGGCATGTGGGGTCTTCCCGGACCAGGGCTCGAACCCTTGTCCCTTGCATTGGCAGGCAGATTCTTAACCACTGTGCCACCAGGGAAGCCCTCATTCTTTTTTCTTTATTCTGCTCCTCGGCAGTTATTTCCACCATTTTGTCTTCCAGCTCACTTATTCATTCTTTTTCCTCCATTATTCTGTTATTGATTCCTTCTAGTGTATTTTTCATTTCAGTTATTGTATTGTTCACCTCTGTTTGTTTGTTTGTTCTTTAGTTCTAGATCTTTGTTAAACATTTCTTATATTTTCTCAATCCGTGCTTGCATTTCTGTTTCTGAGATTCTGGATCATCTTCACTATCATTGCTCTGAATTCTTTTTCAGGTAGATTGCCTATTTCCTCTACATTTATTTGGTTTTGTAGGTTTTTACCTTGTTCCTTCATCTGTGACATATCTTTTTGCTGTTTCTCTTTTTGTTTTTTTAATGAGTGGGGTTGTGTTCCTGTTTTACTGGTTGTTTGGCCTGAGGCTTCCAACACTGGAGTTTGTAGGCTATTGGGCAGAGCTGGGTCTTGGTGCTGAGATGAGGAACTCTGTGAGACCTCACTCCAATAAATATTCCCTGAGGTCTGAGGTTCTATGTTAGTCCAGTGGTTCGGTCTTGGAGCTCTGACTGCAGAGCTCATGAATCAAGATCCCGCAAGCCGCGTGGAGCAGCAAAAAATAAATAAAAAATAGAACAATAACAATGTAAAAAATAAAATTAGACTAGGAAACTAACAGATACGTTAGAAAGAGTGTAAAAATAAAAATATAGATGAATCAACAACTGGAAGGTACATCAGTACCACAATCGTAAAAAAGAGGAGAAGGGAAAAGAAAAAAAAAAAGGGCGGGGTGGTGGAGCCCTTGGCTGTGGAGAGGGGGGCCTAAGCAAGGGTGAGATTTGTGCAGTGGGCGGGGCCAATGCTCAGGACCCACAGGGCTGGAAAAGGCCCTGGGGGCTGTGGGGGGTGGGGCTTAGGCTCAAGGAACAGAAGGGGCCCAGGCGTGCCTCCCACCCCTGGTCTCAGAGGGCAGGAGACCTCACCTGGGAGCCCAGCAGGCTTCCTGGGCTCAAGTGGGCAGGGCACACACCCTTCTCTCCTCTTCTGCTCCTGTGTTCTGGGGCCTGGGAGGGCCCCTCCCGCCTTCCTCTCCTGATCTCCTGGGCCTCCTTCTTATGCCCCCAGGACCAATGCGGCTGGGGGTGGGGTAAGGGGGGGCCTTGGAGGGCAGGGGACTGGCCTGGGAGTTCAATAGGCTCCCTCTGCCCTAGTGGGTGGGTCAGTTGCCCTCTGCTCCTCTCCTGCTCCTCCCGGAGGCCCCCTCCAACCTGCCTCTCCTGATCTCCCCGGCCTCCTTCCTATGCCCCCAAGGACCCACATGGCCTGGAGGAGGGAGGGGGCTTTGGATCGCAGGGGACCAGCCTGGGAGCTTAGCAGGCTCCCCGGGCCCCAGTTGGCAGGGCAATCGCCCTCCGCTCCTCTCCCACTCCTCCTGGATGGCCCCTTCCGCCTGCCACCCCTGATCTTCCCAGCCTCCCTCCTATGCCCCCAGGACCCAGGCAGCCTGGATGGGGCTTTGGAGCAGGGGGAACCAGCTTGGCAGCTCAGCAAGCTCCCCGGCCCGAGTGGGCCAGGCGATCACCCTCCGCTCCTCTCCCACTCTTCCCAGAGAGTCCCTCCCGCCTGCCTCTCCTGATCTCCCTGGCCTCAGGGGCGCCAATCTTGGCCTCCAGTTCTCCTACCCCCTCAGTTCCCCTACATCCTACTGGTTCACTCTGGGGTTCCTCCCGTCTCCTTGGGGGTCAGAGTCTCTCACCAGTGGCCGGCAGGCGCCCTAGTTGTGGGGAGATGCTAATTCCACGTCTTCCCACACCACCATCTTGACTCCTTCCCCATCACTTTAAATATATCATGCCACTCCCTTGTGGCCTGCAGAGTTTCTGCTGAGAGATCAGCTGATAACCTTATGGGAGTTCCCTTGTATGTTATTTGTTGCTTTTAGTATTTTTTCTTTGTCTTTAATTTTTGTCAGTTTGATGACTGTGTGTCTCATCGTGTTCCTCCTGGGGTTTATCCTGCCTGGGACTCTCTGCACTTCCTGGACTTGGGTGACTGTTTCCTTTCCCGTGTTAGGGAAGTTTTCATCTGTTATCTCTCCCAGTATTTTCTCAGGCCCTTTCCCTCTCTCTTCTCCTTCTGGGACCCCTATAATGTGAATGTTGGTGCATTTAATGACCAGATGTCTCTTAGACTGTCCTCATCTCTTTTCATTCTTTTTTCTTTATTCTGTTCCTTGGCAGTGATTTCCACCATTCTGTCTTCCAGCTCACTTATTTGTTCTTCTGCCTCAGTTATTCTGCAATTGATTCTTTCTAGTGTATTTTTCATTTCAGTTATTGTAGTGTATTCATCTCTATTCTTTAGTTGTTCTAGGTCTTTGTTAAACACTCTTTGTATCTTCTCGATCTGTGTTTCCATTCTTTTTCTGAGATCTTAGATCATCTTTACTATCATTACTCTGAATTCTTTTTTGCATAGATTGCCTATCTCCACTTCACATAGTTGTTCTCCTTGGGTTTTATCTTGTTCCTTCATCTGGGACATATTCCTCTGCTGTCTCATTTTTTTTTTTTAACATCTTTATTGAAGTATAATTGCTTTACAATGGTGTGTTAGTTTCTGCTTTAAAACAAAGTGAACCAGTTATATATATACATATGTTCCCATATCTCTTCCCTCTTGCATCTCCCTCCCTCCCACCCTCCCTATCCCACCCCTCTAGGTGGTCACAAAGCACCGAGCTGATCTCCCTGTGCTATGCGGCTGCTTCCCACTAGCTATCTATTTTACATTTGGTAGTGTATATATGTCCATGACACTCTCTCACCCTGTCACATCTCACTCCTCCCCCTCCCCATATCCTCAAGTCCATTCTTTAGTAGGTCTGTGTCTTTATTCCCATCTTGCCACTAGGTTCTTCATGTCCTTTTTTTTTTTTTTTCCTTAGATTCCATATATATGTGTTAGCATACTGTATTTGTTTTTCTCTTTCTGACTTACTTCACTCTGTATGACAGACTCTAACTCCATCCACCTCATTACAAATACCTCCATTTCATTTCTTTTTATGGCTGAGTAATATTCCATTGTATATATGTGCCACATCTTCTTTATCCATTCATCCGATGATGGACACTTTGGTTGCTTCCATGTCCTGGCTATTGTAAATAGAGCTGCAATGAACATTTTGGTACATGACTCTTTTTGAATTATGGTTTTCTCAGGGTATATGCCCAGTAGTGGGATTGCTGGGTCGTATGGTAGTTCTATTTTTAGTTTTTTAAGGAACCTCCATACTGTTCTCCATAGTGGCTGTATCAATTTACATTCCCACCAACAGTGCAAGAGTGTTCCCTTTTCTCCACACCCTCTCCAGCATTTATTGTTTCTAGATTTTTTGATGATGGCCATTCTGACCAGTGTGAGATGATACCTCATTGTAGTTTTGAATTGCATTTCTCTAATGATTAAGGATGTTGAGCATTCTTTCATGTGTCTGTTGGCCATCTGTATATCTTCTTTGGAGAAATGTCTGTTTAGGTCTTCTGCCCATTTTTGGATTGGGTTGTTTGTTTTTTTGTTATTGAGCTGCATGAGCTGCTTGTAAATCTTGGAGATTAATCCTTTGTCAGTTGCTTCATTTGCAAATATTTTCTCCCATTCTGAGGGTTGTCTTTTGGTCTTGTTTATGGTTTCCTTTGCTGTGCAAAAGCTTTTAAGTTTCATTAGGTCCTATTTGTTTATTTGTGTTTTTTATTTCCATTTCTCTAGGAGCTGGGTCAAAAAGGATCTTGCTGCGATTTATGTCATAGAGTGTTCTGCCTATGTTTTCCTCTAAGAGTTTGATAGTGTCTGGCTTAACATTTAGGTCTTTAATCCATTTTGAGTTTATTTTTGTGTATGGTGTCAGGGAGTGTTCTAGTTTCATACTTTTACATGTACCTGTCCAATTTTCCCAGCACCACTTATTGAAGAGACTGTCTTTTCTCCACTGTATATGCTTGCCTCCTTTATCAAAGATAAGGTGACCATATGTGCATGGGTTTATCTCTGGGCTTTCTATCCTGTTCCATTGATCTATATTTCTGTTTTTGTGCCAGTACCAAACTGTCTTGATTACTCTAGCTTTGTAATATAGTCTGAAGTCAGGGAGCCTGATTCCTCCAGCTCCATTTTTCGTTCTCAAGATTGCTTTGGCTATTCGGGGTCTTTTGTGTCTCCATACAAATTGTGAAATTTTTTGTTCTAGTTCTGTGAAAAATGCCTGTGGTAGTTTGATAGGGATTGCATTGAATCTGTAGATTGCTTTGGGTAGTAGAGTCATTTTTACAATGTTGATTCTTCCAATCCAAGAACATGGTATATCTCTCCATCTATTTGTATCATCTTTAATTTCTTTCATCAGTGTCCTATAATTTTCTGCATACAGGTCTTTTGTCTCCTTAGGTAGGTTTATTCCTAGATATTTTATTCTTTTTGTTGCAGTGGTAAACGGGAGTGTTTTCTTAATTTCACTTTCAGATTTTTCATCATTAGTATATAGGAATACAAGAGATTTCTGTGCATTAATTTTGTATCCTGCTACTTTACCAAATTCATTGATTAGCTCTAGTAGTTTTCTAGTGGCAGTTTTAGGATTCTCTATGTATAGTATCATGTCATCTGCAAACAGTGACAGCTTTACTTCTTCTTTTCCGATTTGGATTCCTTTGATTTCTTTTTCTTCTCTGATTGCTGTGGCTAACACTTCCAAAACTTTGTTGAATAATAGTGGTGAGAGTGGGCAACCTTGTCTTGTTCCTGACCTTAGTGGAAATGGTTTCAGTTTTTCACCATTGAGGACAATGTTGGCTGTGGGTTTGTCATATATGGCCTTTATTATGTTGAGGAAAGTTCCCTCTATGCCTACTTTCTGCAGGGCTTTTATCATAAATGGGTGTTGTATTTTGTCAAAAGCTTTCTCTGCATCTATTGAGATGATCATATGGTTTTTCTCCTTCAGTTTGTTAATATGATGTATCACGTTGATTGATTTGCGTATACTGAAGAATCCTTGCATTCCTGGAATAAACCCCACTTAATCATGGTGTATAATCCTTTTAATGTGCTGTTGGATTCTGTTTGCTAGTATTTTGTTGAGGATTTTTGCATCTATGTTCATCAGTGATATTGGCCTGTAGTTTTCTTTCTTTGTGACATCTTTGTCTGGTTTTGGTATCAGGGTGATGGTGGCCTCGTAGAATGAGTTTGGGAGTGTTCCTCCCTCTGCAATATTTTGGAAGAGTTTGAGAAGGATAGGTGTTAGCTCTTCTCTAAATGATAGAATTCGCCTATGAAGCCATCTGGTCCTGGGCTTTTGTGTGTTGGAAGATTCTTAATCACAGTTTCAATTTCAGTGCTTGTGATTGGTCTGTTCATATTTTCTATTTCTTCCTGGTTCAGTCTCAGCAGGTTGTGCATTTCTAAGAATCTGTCCATTTCTTCCAGGTTGTCCATTTTATTGGCATAGAGTTGCGTGTAGTAATCTCTCATGATCGTTTGTATTTCTGCAGTGTCAGTGGTTACTTCTCCTTTTTCATTTCTAATTCTATTGATTTGAGTCTTCTCCCTTTTTCTCTTGATGAGTCTGGCTAATGGTTTATCAATTTTGTCTATCTTCTCAAAGAACCAGCTTTTATTTTCATTGATTTTTGCTATTGTTTCCTTCATTTCTTTTTCATTTATTTCTGATCTGATCTTTATGATTTCTTTCCTTCTGCTAGCTTTGGGGTTTTTTTGCTCTTCTTTCTCTAATTGCCTTAGCTGCAAGGTTAGGTTGTTTATTCGAGATGTTTCCTGTTTCTTGATGTAGGCTTGTATTGCTATAAACTTCCCTCTTAGAACTGCTTTTGCTGCATCCCATAGGTTTTGGGTCGTCGTGTCTCCATTGTCATTTGTTTCTAGGTATTTTTTGATTTCCCCTTTGATTTCTTCAATGATCACTTCGTTATTAAGTAGTGTATTGTGTAGCCTCCATGTGTTTGTATTTTTTACAGATCTTTTCCTGTAATTGATATCTAGTCTCATAGCGTTGTGGTCGGAAAAGATACTTGATATGATTTCAATTTTCTTAAATTTACCAAGGCTTGATTTGTGACCCAATATATGATCTATCCTGGAGAATGTTCCATGAGCACTTGAGAAAAATGTGTATTCTGTTGTTTTTGGGTGGAATGTCCTATAAATATCAATTAAGTCCATCTTGTTTAATGTATCATTTAAAGCTTGTGTTTCCTTATTTATTTTCATTTTGGATGATCTGTCCATTGGTGAAAGTGGGGTGTTAAAGTCCCCTACTATGATTGTGTTACTGTCGATTTCCCCTTTTATGGCTGTTAGTATTTGCCTTATTTATTGAGGTGCTCCTATGTTGGGTGCATAAATATTTACAATTGTTATATCTTCCTCTTGGATCGATCCCTTGATCATTATATAGTGTCCTTCTTTGTCTCTTGTAACAGTCTTTATTTTAAAGTCTGTTTTGTCTGATATGAGAATTGCTACTCCAGCTTTCTTTTGATTTCCATTTGCATGGAATATCTTTTTCCATCCCCTCACTTTCAGTCTGTATGTGTCTCTAGGTCTGAAGTGGGTCTCTTGTAGACAGCATATATATGGGTCTTGTTTTTGTATCCATTCAGCCAGTCTGTGTCTTTTGGTGGGAGCATTTAATCCATTTACATTTAAGGTAATTATTGATATGTATGTTCCTATTCCCATTTTCTTAAATGTTTTGGGTTTGTTGTTGTAGGTGTTTTCCTTCTCTTGTGTTTCTTGCCTAGAGAAGTTCCTTTAGCATTTGTTGTAAAGTTGGTTTGGTGGTGCTGAACTCTCTCAGCTTTTGCTTGTCTGTAAAGGTTTTAATTTCTCCATCACATCTGAATGAGATCCTGCTGGGTAGAGTAACCTTGGTTGTAGGTTTTTCTCCTTCATCACTTTAAGTATATCCTGCCACTCCCTTCTGGCTTGCAGAGTTTCTGCTGAAAGATCAGCTGTTATCCTTATGGGGATTCCCTTGTGTGTTATTTGTTGTTTTTCCCTTGCTGCTTTTAATATGTTTTCTTTATATTTAATTTTTGATAGTTTGATTAATATGTGTCTTGGCGTGTTTCTCCTTGGATTTATCCTGTATGGGACTCTGTGCTTCCAGGACTTGATTAACTATTTCCTTTCCCATATTAGGGAAGTTTTCAACTATAATCTCTTCAATATTTTCTCAGTCCCTTTCTTTTTCTCTTCTTCTTCTGGGACCCCTATAATTCGAATGTTGGTGCGTTTAATGTTGTCCCAGAGGTCTCTGAGACTGTCCTCAGTTCTTTTCATTCTTTTTTCTTTATTCTGCTCTGCAGTAGTTATTTCCACTATTTTATCTTCCAGGTCAGTTATCCGTTCTTCTGCCTCAGTTATTCTGCTATTGATCCCGTCTAGAGTATTTTTAATTTCATTTATTGTGTTTTTCATCGTTGCTTGGTTCCTCTTTAGTTTTTCTACATCCTTGTTAAATGTTTCTTGCATTTTGTCTATTCTGTTTCCAAGATTTTGGATCATCTTTACTATCATTATTCTGAATTCTTTTTCAGGTAGATTGCCTATTTCCTCTTCATTTGTTAGGTCTGGTGTGTTTTGACCCTGCTCCTTCACCTGCTGTGTGTTTTTTTGTCTTCTCATTTTGCTTATCTTACTGTGTTTGGGGTATCCTTTTCACAGGCTGCAGGTTCGTAGTTCCCGTTGTTTTTGGTATCTGTCCCCAGTGGCTAAGGTTGGTTCAGCGGGTTGTGTAGGCTTCCTGGTGGAGGGGAGTAGTGCCTGTGTTCTGTTGGATGAGGTTGGATCTTGTCTTTCTGGTGGGCACGTCCACGTCTGGTGGTGTGTTTTGGGGTGTCTGTGGCCTTATTATGATTTTAGGCAGCCTCTCTGCTAATGGATGGGGCTATGTTCCTGTCTTGCTAGTTGTTTGGCATAGGGTGTCCAGCACTGTAGCTTGCTGGTCGTTGAGTGAAGCTGGGTCTTGATGTTGAGATGGAGATCTCTGAGAGATTTTCACTGTTTGGTATTACGTGGAGCTGGGAGGTCTCTTGTGGACCAGTGTCCTGAAGTTGGCTCTCCCACCTCAGAGGCACAGCCCTGATGCCTGGCTGGAGCACCAAGAGCCTTTCATCCACACAGCTCAGAGTATAAGGGAGGAAAAAATAGAAAGAAAGAAAGAAAGAAAGAAAGAAAGAAAGAGGATAAAATAAAATAAAGCTATTATAATAGAAAAGAAGAAAAAAATTATTAAGAGTAAATGTATTCAGAAAAAAGTTTTTTTTAAATTTTTAAAGATAGATTTATTAATTTTTTATAATAAAAAATAAAAAAATTATTAAAAAATTTATTAAGAAAAAAATTTTTAAATTTTTTTTAAAATAAAAAATATGAAAAAACTTATTTAAAAAATATTTTTAATTTCTAAAAATAGAAAATAAGGAAAAAATTATTAAGAAAACATTTATTAGGAAAAAAAAAAAAAAAAATGGACGGACCTAACCCCTAGGACTAATGGTGAAAGCAAAGCTATACAGACAAAATCTCACCGAGAAGCATACACATATCCACTCACAAAAAAAGGAAAAGGGGAAAAATTAATATATCCTGCTCCCAAAGTCCACCTCTTGAATTTGGGATGATTCGTTGTCTATTCAGGTATTCAACAGATGCAGGCACATCAGGTTGTTTGTGGAGCTTTAATCCGCTGCTTCTGAGGCTGCTGGGAGAGATGTCCCTTTCTCTTCTTTGTTCGTACAGCTCCCGGGGTTCAGCTTTGGATTTGGATCCGCCTCTGCATGTAGGTCGCCTGAGGGCGTCTGTTCCCCGCCCAGACAGAACGGGGTTAAAGGAGCAGCTGCTTCGGGGGCTCTGGCTCACTCAGGCCGGGGGGAGGGAGGGGTACGGAGGAGGTGGGGCGAGCCTGCGGCGGCAGAGGCCAGCATGACGTTGCAGCAGCCTGAGGCGCGCCGTGCGTTCTCCCGGGGAAGTTGTCCCCAGACCACAGGAGCCCGGCAGCGGCGAGCTGCACCGGCTCCCGGGAGGGGCGGTGTGGAGAGTGACCTGTGCTTGCACACAGGTTTCTTGGTGGCGGCAGCAGCAGCCTAAGCGTCTCATGCCCGTCTCTGGGGTCCGCGCTGATAGCCGCTGCTCGCGCCAGTCTCTGGAGTTCATTTAGGCGGCGCTCTGAATCCCCTCTCCTTGCGTGCCGCGAAACAAAGAGGCAAGAAAAAGTCTCTTGCCTCTTCGGCGGCTGCAGACTTTTTCTCGGGCTCCCTCCCGGCTAGCTGTGGCGCACTAGCCCCCCTCAGGCTGTGCCACGCCGCCAGCCCCAGTCCTCTCCCTGCGATCTGACCGAAGCCCGAGCCTCGGCTCCCAGCCCCCGCCCGCCCCGGCGGGTGAGCAGACAAGCCTCTCAGGCTGGTGAGCGCTGCTCGGCGCCAAGCCTCCGTGCGGGAATCTCTCCGCTTTTCCCTCTGCGCCCCTGTTGCTGTGGGATCCGCACTGATAGCCGCGGCTCGCGCCCGTCTCTGGAGTTCGTTAAGGCGGCGCTCTGAATCCCCTCTCCTTGCGCACCGTGAAACAAAGAGGCAAGAAAAAGTCTCTTGCCTCTTCAGCAGCTGCAGGCTTTTTCCCAGACTCTCTCCCGGCTAGCACCGAAGCCCGAGCCTCAGCTCCCAGCCCCGCCCACCCCGGCGGCTGAGCAGACAAGCCTCTCGGGCTGGTGAGTGCTACTCAGCACCGATCCTCCATGCGGGAATCTCTCCGCTTTGCCCTCTGCACCCCTGTGGCTGCGCTCTCCTCCGTGGCTCCGAAGCTTCCCGCCTCTGCCACCCGCAGTCTCTGCCCACGAAGGGGCTTCCTAGTGCGTGGAAACCTTTTCTCCTTCACGGCTCCCTCTCACTGGCGCAGGTCCTGTCCCTATTCTTTTGTCTCTGTTATTTCTTTTTTCTTTTGCCCTACCTTAGTACGTGGGGATTTTCTTGCCTTTTGGGAGGTCTGACGTCTTCTGCCAGCGTTCAGTAGGTGTTCTGTAGGAGCAGTTCCACGTGTAGATGTGTTTCTACTGTATCTGTGGGAAGGAAGGTGATCTCCGCGTCTTACTCTTCCGCCATCTTGCCCTTCCTCCCTGCTGTCTCATTTTGTTTAACTTTCTGTGATTGAGGTTTCCATTCCGCAGGCTGCAGGGTAGAGGCTCTTCTTGCTTCTGCTGTCTGCCCCCTGGTGGATGAGGCTGTCCAAGAGGCTTGTGCAGGCTTCCTGGTGGGAGGGACTGGCTCCTGCCCACTGGTGGGTGGAGCTGGGTCTTGTCCCTCTGGTGGGCTGGGCCATATCAAGGGGTGTGTTAAGCGGGCAGCTGTGTGCTCAGGAAGACTCTAAGCAGCCTGCCTGCTGGTGTGTGGGGCTGTGTTCCTGCCCCGTGGGCCGTTTGGCCTGAGACATCCCAGCACAGTCAGCTCACAGGCTGTTGGGTAGGGCCAGGTCCTGGTAAGAAAATGGCAGCCTCCAGGAGGGCTCATGCTGATGAGTACTTCCCAGAAGTACCGCCACCTGTGTCTTTCTCCCTGAAGTGAACCACAGCCACCCCCTGCCTCCACAGGAGGCACTCCAATACTAGCAGGTAGGTCTGGCCCAGTCTCTTATGAGATCACTGCTTTTTTCCTTGGGTCCTGGTGCACGCAAGACCTTGTGTGCACCCTCTAAGGGTGGAGTTTCTGTTTTCCCCAGGCCTGTGGGATTCCTGTGATCAAACCCCACTGGCCTTCAAAGCCAGATTCCCTGAGAGCTCCTCCTCCCGTTGCCAGACCCCCAGGCTTGGGAGCCTGTCATGGGGTTCAGAACTTTCACTCCTGTGGGAGAACATCCGTTATCTCATGTAGATACAAAAGAAAAAATATTTCACTTGTGATGAGAACTTTTAGTATCTACTCTCTTAACTTTCAAAGACACCATCACAGCAGGGTTAACTATAGTCATCATGCTGTGCATTACATCCCTAGTACTTATTTTACAACTGGAAGTTTGTACCTTTTGACCAGTTCCCCCACCCTTTACCCCCTGCCTCTATAACCACAAATCTGATCTCTTTTTATATGAGTTTGGCTTTTTTTTTTTTTTTTTTTAAGATTTCCACATTTAAGTGAGTTTGGTTGTTTTTTTTTTTTCCAGTTACACATACAGGTGATTTCATACAGTATTTGTCTTTCTGTCTGACTTATTTTACTTAGCAAAATGGAATCAAGGTCCATCCATGTTGTCACAAATGGTGGAATTTCCTTCTTTCTTATGACTGAATAACATTTCATTGTATGTATATACCACATCATCTTTATCCATTCATCTGTCAGTGGACACTTAACTATTGTTCCATATCTTGGTTATTGTAAATAATGCTGCTTTGAATATGGGGAAACAGATATCTCTTTGACATAGTGTTTTTGTTTCCCTTGTATATATTCCCAGAGATTAAATTGATGGATCATATGGTAATTCTATTTTCAATTATTTGAGGACCTTCCATATTGTTTTCCATAGTGGCTGTACCAATTTATAATCCCACCAGCAGTGCACAGTGGTTTCCTTTCCTCCACATCCTTGCCAACACTTGTTACTTCTTTTTGATGATAGCCATTCTAACAGGTGTGAGATGACATCTCATTGTAGTTTTAATTTACATTTCCCTAATGATTAGTGCTGGTGAGCACCTTGTCATGTACCTGTTGGCCATTTGTATATCTTCTTTGGAAAAATGTCTCTTCAGGTCTTTTATCCATTTTTAAATTGAATTATTTGGTTTTTTGCTGTTGAGTTGTAAGCATTCTTTATATATTTTATATAGTAACCCCTTATCAGATATCTGATTTGCAAATTTTTTCTCCATTCTGTAGGTGGTTTTTTTCATTTCTTTGATCGTTTCTTTTGTGGTGCAGAAGAATTTTACTCTGATATAGTTCCACCTGTTTATTTTGGTGCTTGACTTTAGGTGTCATATCTTTCTTTTTTACTGTAGGCATTTATTGCTATGAACTTCCTCTTACAACTGTTTTTGCTGCATCCCATAAGTTTTGGTATATTGTATTTCCATTTTCATTTTTCTTAAGATTTTAAAAATTTCTCTTTTGATTTCTTTGACCCACTGGTTGGCTAGTATGATATTGCTTAATCTCCATGTATTTGTGAATTTCCCATTTTCTTCTTGTAATTGATCTCTAGTTTCATACTATCATGGTCAGAAAAGATGCTTGATATGATTTCAGTTATTTAGAATTTTCAAAGACTTGTTTTGTGGCCTAACATATGATCTATCCCAGAGAATGTTTCATGTGCGTTGGAGAAGAATGTGTATTTTGCTGCTTTGGCATAAGAGTTTTCTGTAAATGTCTGTTAAGTTATCTGGACTAACATGTAATTTAAGTCCAGTTTCCGTATTGATCTCTCTGGGTGATCTATCCACTGCTGAAAGTGGGGAATCAAAGTCCCCTACTATTTTTGTACTATTATTTCTCCCTTAAGGTCTGTTAATATTTGCTTTATATATTTAGATACTCCTATGTTAGGTGCAAAAAACTTACATAAAATTATATTCTTCTTATGAATTGACCCTTTTATTATTGTATAATGATCTTATTTGTCTCTCATTATAGTTTTTGTCTTAAAAGTCTATTTTGTCTGTTAGAAGTATAGCTACTACCCCAGCTTTCTTTAGGTTTCCATTTGTATGGAATATCTTTTCCCACCCCTTCACTGTTAAGTCTGTGTGTGTCCTTAAAGATGGAGTCTCTTGTAGGCAGCATAGTTGGGTCTTTTTTTATTTTTAATCCATTCAGCTACTCAGTGTGTTTTGATTGGAGAATTTAGTCCATTTACATTTCAAGTAATTATTTACTGATTGATAGGGTCTAAATGTTGTCATTTTGTTAATTGTTTTCTGGCTGCTTTGTAATTGCTTTGTTTCTTTCTTCTTTTCTTGCTGTCTTCCTTTGTGACTTGAGGATTTTCCCTAATAGTAGCTTAGATTTCTTTCTCTTTATGTTTTGTGTATCTGTTATAAGTTTCTGCTTTGTGGTTACCATAAGGCTTATATAAAACATATTTATAACAGCATATTTTAAGGTGATAAGTTGAAACACATATTAAAGTTCTACATTTTAACTTTCCCTTCATTTTACGTTTTTGATGTCACATTTTACATTTTTTTCCCTTGTGTATACATTAACAAATTATTGTAGTTATAGTTATTTTTACTTTTTGTTTGTCAATCTTCATACTAGATTTGGTATATGACTTACCACCATTATAACATTAGAGTATTCTGAATTTAAATAACTATTTATCTTTACCAATGAGATTTATACTTTTCTATATGTTTTCCTGTTACTAATTATTTAGCACCCTTTTATTGCAGCTTGAAAAAGTCCCTTTAACGGAGTGGCCTAGTGTTTAGGATTCCAGACTTTCACTGCCATGGCCTGGGTTCAATCCCTGCCTGGGGAACTGAGAACCCACAAGCTGCATGGTACAGTGCAGCCAAAAAAAAAAAAGTCCCTGTAAAATTTTTTGTAAGGCTGTACTAATGTTGATGAACTCCTCATTCATTCAGCTTTTGCTTGTCCGGAAAGCTCTTTATCTCTCCTTCAATTCTGAAGGACAGCTTTGCTGGGTAGAGTATTTTTGGTTGCAATTTTTCTTTCAGCAGTTTGAATATATTTTGCTGTTCTCTTCTGGCCTGCAAAGTTTCTGATGAAAAATCTATTGATAGTCTTATAGGGGTTTCCTTGTACGTAACAAGTTGCTTTTCTTGTACTGCTTTTAAGAGTCTCTCAAATTAAATTTGACAGTTTAATTATAATATTTCTCAGTGTGGGTCTCTTTGGATTTACCTTAAAGTTTCTGGGCTTCTTGGATCTGAATGTCTTGTTTCTTTCCCCAGATTAGGGGAGTTTTCAGCCATTATTTCTTTGTATAAGCTTTCTGCCACTTTCTCCCTTCTCCTTCTGGGATCCCTATAATGTGAATATTGGCCCACTTGATGGAGTCCTTTAAGTCATCTTCACTTTTTCTCATTGTTTTTTTCTTTTTGCTCTTCTGTTTGGATGAATTCCATTGCCCTAAGTTGGCTGATGCTTTCTCTTGCGTCACCTAGTCTGCTGTTGAACTCCATTATTGTATTCTTTTTTTTTTTTAATTTATTTATTTATTTTTG
The DNA here is from genome assembly GCF_028023285.1 of Balaenoptera ricei. Taxonomy (NCBI): domain Eukaryota; kingdom Metazoa; phylum Chordata; class Mammalia; order Artiodactyla; family Balaenopteridae; genus Balaenoptera; species Balaenoptera ricei. The sequence goes on along the minus strand of NC_082658.1, from coordinate 14,448,336 downwards.
GCTGCATTGGGTCTTTGTTGCTGCGCGCAGGTTTTCTCTAGTTGCGGTGAGCAAGGGCTACGCTTCATTGTGGTGTGTGGGCTTCTCACTGCGGTGGCTTCTCCCGCTGCAGAGCACAGGCTCCAGGCACGCGGGCTTCAGTAGGTTGTGGCATGCGGGCTCCAGAGCGCAGGCTCAGCAGCTGTGGTGCACAGGCCTAGCTGCTCCGTGGCATGTGGGATCCTCCGGGACCAGGTCTCGAACCCGTGTCCCCTGCATTGGCAGGCAGACTCTCAACCTCCTTTATTGTATTCTTTAGCTCTGTGATTTGTTTGGTACTTAAAATTTTTTTTTATTATTTTTTAAAAATATTTTTTTATGTTTGGTACTTTATGTTTTCTCTTCGTTAAAATTCTCACTTTGTTGAAATTCTCATTGTTCTCCTGACCTCAGTGAGCATCTTTATGACCATTATTTTGAACTCTTTATCAAGTAAATCCTTTATCCATTTCATCAAGATCTGTTTCTTGAGTTTTATCTTGTTCTTTTGTTTGGACATATTCTTCTGTTTCTTCGTTTTCCTGACTTTGTGTTGGTTTCTGTGCATTAGGTAAAACAGCCACTCTCCCAGTCTCGAAGGAGTAGTCTTGCATAGGAGATGACTCTTATCACTCAGCTCATCCCTAGCTCTTGGTTGGCTCTCAAATCTTTGTTTGTCCAAACCATTTTCTTCATTCTTAATGGCTACTAGTAGATTAAGGTGTGCCACAACCCTTTTTGATGTGGGTTTTTTCTCATGTGTCACTCAGCTAGTGTCTGGATTCCTTTCAGAGGGAATTATTCCATATTTAGTGTAGGTTTCAGTGTCTGTGGGAGGAGGTGAGTTCAGGAGCCTCTATTTTGCCATCTTGAACTGGACCGTCTCATCCCTGTCTTTATACTTTAATAGCATTGTGTTACTTGTCTAAATATACTATTGTTTTATGTTTTTTTAATATACATAGATATATATTATTCTGCAACTTTCTTCTTTTTTCTGTTAACATTGTTTTAAAAATCTGTGTTGATACGTCCAGTTCTTCATTTTAACTACTGCATAGCTGAGTTCATACAGTGTACCCCATTTGTATGAGTATGTATTTTTACTTATGTATATATATGTGTCCCCCCCCATTGCAGGACATATAGATTGTTTCCAGATTTCATAACTGCAAACAGTTCTGCAATGAACAACCTGTAATATGTGCAGAAGTTTCTCTAGGATCTATACTAGAATTGCTAGACTGAGGAGTTTACACTTTTTCACCATTGCCAAATTCCCCTCCAAAGTGATTGCACCAGTTTGTACTCATATCAGCAATGCATGACAGTTTCTGGTTTGCCACATCCTATGTTTCCTACTGCTTGTTCAAATAATTATCCTGTCTTCCACCAACTAAAATTGTGCATGTTTTCCATTCACTTTTATCGACTTTGGTCATCCCTTGTTTCTCTAGAAGCAGTCCATTTCTCATCCAAAATTTCCTTAACTTTTCAGTTTTGTTTTGTTTACTCCAAGAGTACTTTTTCCTTCTCTTGATTATTTCATCTCTCTTCCCTTAAATTTGGCTCAGGTAATCTCTAGGAACCCTCATCCAGTAACCTACATGTTTCCCTGACATGTACATTGTATCCCATCTTAAAAACACATTATAAGTTAAAATGTTATTTTTATTGGCTCTTCAGTTTCTAAAGAAGAATACATTGTGGACATAGTAAAAGTGTTATTAAAACATCATTTAAAATAGATCATGCAAGTCAGTTTTACTTAACATCTTTTAGTTTTAAATTAATTTGAAAGATTTGAATTAAAAGAGTGAAGAGAAAAATAAAAGCTCAGGGACATTTTAATTTTCTGGGAAAATTTATTTAGAAGGGTATCAAACAAATGTCCTTGACCTTAGAGCTATATTGAATTATTTGCTTTTCCAAAAAGCCATGGAGTCCCCCTCCTCTTCACAATTAGCAGATTCCTGAGCATATTTATAAATGATGGAACATAAAAAGGTTTGTGGAGGGAAGTAATTCATTAGATCTCTTAGGCAGTATGGAATTAGGAGGGCTAGATTGCTAAGTAGGGAAGAACAGGACTGCTTAAAAATGCTAAACTACAGTAACCTTTGCGTATAAGCATTCTGCTTTATAAGGATGTGTATATGTACTTACAGCCCCCTCCTCAGGACCTAGATAGGTAAAAGGATAGCAGACATACAGTTCAGATGGCTTTTTCTCCTCCACCACCACGAGTACTAAGTATAGGGCTTTGTGTGCAGCAGGCATTCCACATGTTGCTCCATTTTCAACCCAAAATTGAATATAGAACCTTAGTACTTTGAGACATTTTGAGTACACATTACGTGCATTTGTCCGTTTGCTTGGTGTGATTAAACATATAAACAAACAAATTAGTTATAGGAGAGAGTACATTTAGCACATCCATAGTCTCTTTGGATTTGGTAACAGTCAACTATTTGGTGCCCACTTAACATTTCTGAGTGTCAGAAACTGATGGTACATTTCTCTCTTGTATTGTAGGACTTGCCATGCATAGAAAGCCACCCTCCAGATCTCATTCACTTTCTCCATCTCCAATTAACAAAAACAAACAGTTCCATATGGAGAGAAAAAGGCAGCGAAAGCCAAAAGAAACAGATATCCACCGATTTCAAGCAAAGGTATATCCCATCTCTTGACCGCCATTGGGCAGCAGGCATTACCATTTACCCTTAGCCAAATGCTACAGTGAACATGCTGTTGACTAAAGGCTTAAAACGCATTTAATATTCTTGAGCTGAGTGGATGACAAAATTATGTGACATAGCTTTTACGTCCCCCATTAGGGAACATAAAACTTGTACTCATGAAACTCTTAAGAAAACTAACCTTATTAGATATAGCTTAGTCAGTACTCTAGTGGGTTAAGAAAGTATATCAGTGTAGACAGGCATTTTCAGAGAGAGCTTTAGAAATGAAGAGAATTTGAGGTGGATTAAATGTGACTAGCCATTTGAATTACAGATAGGATGAAAATGCCCAAACAGGAATGAGACCCCTCCTGTTAGGGTTCAACAGGAGAATGTATGATTACTAAGGAAGACTTTCTCCTGTGGAATAGGGATTTTGAAATGTAGCATAAATTTAGAACACTTAAGTTGTTTGCTACAGTATGTTTTATAATGGTGAAAACTAATTTAGATGTCTTACAATAACATGTAACTTCAACTCACACATGTAACTTCCACTCAAGTGTGTATCAAAATAATTACAGAAACTGTGAGAACAAAAAGAATACATTATGTAAAGTTGTGTTTTATGTCCCAATTACATATCTGTTAAATAATGTATATTTAATGATATATATAGCCTGAAAGGAACTTTAAAAAAGTGAATGGAATGGCAGAATCTTAGATTGATTTTTTTCCTTCATTTTCATTTGTATGTTTTTAATAACTATAATATCATATGGCCTTTTCCCCTGTAGGCAATAACTGAAGGATTTGAAAAGGAACTAAGAAGAAATAAAGTTCAAGAGAATATTGGACCTCTAGGAATAAATGACAAGGAGGAAACAGTGGGTAAAAGTCTCTACTGTAATAAATGCCATTTGATCAGATCAGTGGGAAGTACAGAGATGATGTTTTTAAAAGGAAAAAAATCAACAGGGCCTTAATCGTTATTAACCCCTTAGAAAAAAGCAGAATTTCATTTCATGATATGGGATTTTCTTTTATTCATAGGTAGGCAAGTTGCTAAAATGTGGCAAGACATGGTACCAAAAACTAGTATTTTTCCCTCCTGCCTAAAACTTCCATCAGTTTTTAAGGGCTTCTATTGCTTATCAGTTCACCAAGGCTTTAAAAGATAGTCTAGGCTGACAAGTTAAAGAGGGAGAGTAAAAGAAGACAGGAAATCCCAGTTGCTCCATGCCTGGTTGGAAGACACCCAAAGCATAAGTTTTCGTTGCCTTTCAAAAGAATAGTTACAGAAGCTAAATGAAAGCATGGAGACAATGCTTATGCTAAAATGTTCATAAACAAAACATAATAAAGCATACAGTGTGGTTATAACTAAACATCGTTTAAGAACTTTTTTAATCTACGTGGAAAAGGTTGTCAAAAGAAGCAAGCACATCAGAACATCATTAGTAGTTGTATTTAGGGTGTGGGGCTATGGCAACTATGAAACTTGAAAAAGATTCAATGCTTTTTCAAATTCCAAAGGATGCCGGAAACTAAAGAGGCATTTAACTTAGAGTAGGTAAATAACCAGACTGTAGAAATTTTTTTTTAATTAATTAATTTATTTATTTTTGGCTGTGTTGGGTCTTCGTTGTGGTGTGGGACTTCTCTTGTTGTGGAGCATGGGCTGTAGGTGCATGGGCTTCAGTAGTTGTGGCACATGGGCTCAGTAGTTGGTGGCTCGCAGCTCTAGAGCACAGGCTCAGTAGTTGTGGCACATGGGCTTAGTTGCTCTGTGGCATGTGGTATCTTCCTGGACCGGGACTCGAACCCGTGTCCCCTGCATTGGCAGGCAGATTCTTAACCACTGTGCCACCAGGGAAGTCCCCAGACTGTAGAAATTTGAAGTCAGGTGGTTTGGCTGGGGATTATGTTAGCTATTTTTGTCCCTATGTAATATTTAAGATGATGTATGAAAGAGTTATTAGACTTCTCATTTCTATTCTGTTTTATATCTGCTCCTAAGGAAAAAATATACAGAGAAACTGTTCATAAAGGAACTCCAAAACGTAGTCAGCCCTGGAAGATTTACTCTAGAAAAACCACAACTCCAGGTCCAAGAGGTGGCTTGCCAAAGCCAAATAAAGCAGTTCCAAGTAAGAACCACAAAATTGTACTTTATGGAAAACTGGCATCCTTTGAAAGTGTGTGGTATATGCCAAGGACACAGCACTGAGAACCAGCATCTACCAGTTAGCTGGAGAAAGTTCACTCTTCTCTCACTGCCATATGCTAGATTTCTGTAAAGAGAGATCAAACTCTTAAATGAGGCATTTCTCTAAAACTCTTAAATATATACCAGTATATTGGCACCAAAGGAATGTGATGGCTGTGACCAGCTGTTTCAGCTTTAGCTTCACTCTGCTCACTCATGCTGGTTGTCTTTTGTTTCTGGGAAGTTGGTAGAACCAAAGGGATGCTCCAAAGCAAGCAGAGGGCCTGTCCAGCTCCTGTTATATTGACAGTTGGTGCCAGGGTACAGTTTCAAAGACCACTGGCCTTCCAACTACATCCCATCAGACAGAGACTTAGACTCCTCAGCCCTCCTGGGAGGCAGTTTGACCACACACACAGCATCCACCCCAGGCGCTGAATCAGCTGAGCAGTTAGGATGGACGTCACAAAACCAGCATGTCATCAGTCAGAAATGTTGAGGTTATTTTCATCCTTACTAGTAATTGGCTATCCCAATCAGAGAAGGAATGCAAAAGTAATAACACACTTTTAGAATTGTTCTTTTCAGGCTCAGAACCACATCACTTAGATAAGCTTTGATCTCCCAGGAAGGTGGGATGAGATTTCTTCTTAAAAGCTGTCAGCGAGTTTCTCAGATTAAGAGCATCTTTTTTTTTTTTTTTTTTTTTTTTTTAAACCTTGCAGTGAAAGTGAATGAACACAGTCTCCTGCCCCTGATGCTGGAGCAGTTTCCATTTCTCTATGTTTCTGGTCAAACACTAAGCAAAATGTGGAAACAGCAAATTGCACAGGTTGAACAGCTCAGAAAAGATGCATATAGAGAAAATCGATCAAAGAAGAAACTCCAGGATGAAGTAAGATAACTGTCAATTAAGCATAAGAATAGAAATCAAAAAGGGGCAGAGCTTATCCTTGATAATCTAGTGAATAGAATTATTAACCTCGTTTCCTTGTATCCCACTTAAAGATAGAAGAAGCCTTGAGAAGGCACGACCTCCTTACTGTGCTTATCAAGAAAGAATATGAACATAACAAGAGACTGGTAAGTTATATTAATTACTTTTATTTGTACCAGCTGGGCAATATCCCCACTGACTCATACCTCTTACACTTACCTGTGGAAGCATTTAGGTCTCTAACCAAAATTGATGAGAGGGTAAGGTGCTAGGTACTTCATATACACAGTTTCATTTAGTCTTTACAGTAACATAATAGAAATGTTTTCTATGAAATGGAAAACCTGAAGCTTTGAGATGTTAACTTGCCCTGGGTCCCACCATAATCAGCAAGGGCAAGGTTGAGATTTTAATCCAGGTCTGTCTCTACCTCCAAGCCTCTTCGAGGTACCAGGTGGTTATAACTTAGTGTTTTTTGTCCTCTCCCTTCTTTCTCAGGTCCCAAATAGAAAGCTGAGGTTGTCTGTGCCTCCATTATAATTTGGACTGAGAATCGTACATAGTACAACATTATCCTCTGAGTATCATGAAGGGGGAGGACAAAGATCAAAGACAATAAGCCAGAGGAGGAAACTTGAATATAGAGATAAGCAATGAGAACTGTAATTCTAAGCAGTCCCAGAGAAAGAAGGGGAAGCCATCAGGAACTGCATGTGGGACTCTGGTGTGGGGGAAAAGAAAAAAAGTATCTGGACACCTAGTTGAAGGCTTTGTGTACATGACTTCATTTCACCCTCACTACTTTGCTAAGATATCACCTAATTTCCTTAGTTTCGATGTAGATACTTTTGTTAACTCAAGCTCTGCTTGAACATCTTTGAGGGTGCCAGTTTTCTACTTAAGTAGGCATCTGGGTATGGCTTAGATGACTCCCTGGTGAAATGGGGAGATGAGATTCTCAGTCCATGAGGGTTGTTGCTGCTCTCTACAGCCTTGGGGGCTTATTGGGACAGCTCTTCTTTTTTTTTGGCTGCGCAGCATATAGGATCTTAGTTCCCTGACCAGGGATTGAACCCGCACCCCCTGCAGTGGGAGTGTGGAGTCCTAACCACGGGACTGTGGGGCAGCTCTTCTGACTGAGGTGATGAACCTGCTAAAGACTAAAGGATTTCTGGGAACGGACAGGCTTTCACACTCTCTGCCCAGCCAGCAGGCTGCTGGCCCTCCATACCCGGCTTACTGCCTGAAGACATGGTGTTGGGGAGTGGGACAGATGAGAGCACCAGAGTCTGTCTTCCTCTTGTCCTTACCTCTTTTTCCCCTTCCCTTTCTTAGCAAGACTTCAAGGACCGCATTCATAGGCAGAAGTTGACCCAATCAAAGATGAAAGAAAATCGGCAGCAGATTGTTCGTGCCCGAAAATATTATGATGATTATAGAGTTCAGTTGCGCTCAAAAATGATGAGAATGAGGACCCGGGAAGAAATGGTAAATATTGCTTTTCTGTCCAATCCAGTTAAGAAGGTAAATTTTGTCTGTTACCTTTTAGGACCACCTTCTTTGTGACTCTTGTCCCAATGTGAATCCAAAATCCAAACGCAAGTCCAAAATGCTGGCTAGAGTTCAGACTTGCCCACACCTCATTTTATTACCCCCATAGTGCATCCCAGTCTACTCTGTCTCTACTGCCCTTGTCTTTTTTTTTTTTAATTGTAGTTGGTTTACAGTGTTGTGTTAATTACTGCTATACAGTGAAGTGATTCATATATATATGAATATAATATATATATTATACATATATATACATGTATATATATTATACATATATATACACATTTTTTATATATTCTTTTCCATTATGGTTTATCGTAGCATACTGAATATAGTTCTCTGTGCTATACAGTAGGACCTTGTTGTTTATCCATCCTATATATAGAAGCTTGCATCTGCTAACCCCAATGTCCCACTCCATCCTTCCCCCAACCCCCTCCCTCAACCCTCTCTCCCTTGGCAGCCACCAGTCTGTTCTCTATGTCTGTGAGTCTGTTTCTGTTTGGTAGATAGGTTCATTTGTGTCATATTTTAGATTCCACAGATAAGTGGTATCTTATGGTATTTGTCCTTCTGACTTCACTTAGTATGATAATCACTAATTGCATCCATGTTGCTGCAAATGGCATTATTTTGTTCTTTTTTATGGCTAATATTCCATTGTATATAAATACCACATCTTTATCCATTCATCTGTTGATGGACATTTAGGTTGTTTCCATGTCTTGTTTATTGTGAATAGTGCTGCAGTCAACACAGGTGTTCATGTATCTTTTCAAATTAGTTTTGTCTGGATATATGCCTGGGAGTGCAATTGCTGGATCATATGGTAATTCTGATTTTAGTTTTTCTGAGGAACCGCCATACTGTTTTCCATAGTGGGTGCACCAACTTACATTCCCACCAGCAGTGTAGGAGGGTTCCCGTTTCACCACACCCTCTCCAGCATTTATTTGTAGACTTTTTAATGATGGCCATTCTGACTGGTGTGAGGTGATACCTCATTGTAGTTTTGATTTGCATTTCTCTAATAATTAGCGAAGTTGAGCATCTTTTCATGTGCCTCTTCATCTGTATTTCTCTACTGCCCTTATCTTAATGTGAGGTCTTAATTCCCTCTGACCTCCCAAGTGTCGGTACTTCTCCAGGACACCTGCTTTAGGGGTTTGGGAGCATGTTGTAAGAGACAGGAATTTAAGGTGTGATTAGATGACCTCGGATTCCACTCAAAACCAGGAAGATAATGTAGGACAGATATGCTGTGAGATCTTTCCACAAGGTAGCTTGGGATTCCAAACTAGCAATAAATTTCATCTCTAGAGTAAAACATTAAGGTAATTATACTTAACGGGACTAAATACTCTGAAGTGGGTCATACTATTATCCTCATTTCTAGAGGATACTACTAAGGCTTTGAGAGGTTAAGTAACTTGACACTAAGGCAATACTGCCGGCTGATGAATGCATGACTGTACTTTAGTAAGAATTATTGATCAATCAGTGGAGGACAAGTGAGCATATCTGAATCCTTTGAACAATTTGTGTACCTGTGGCCTAGTTAGATGATAACCACATGGCCCTCAGTTATGCACGAGTGTACATGCAGCGTTTGTTTCTACTCTAGGGTTCTTTTTCCATATACATGGCTGCTTGAGAGTTCTTTTCTGAAAGTAGTAAAGAATCTTTGGGATACAGGAAAAGATGCTGAATACCATTAGTCATTTAAGAAATACAAATCAGACCCACAATGAGATAAACTCTCACCCACTAAGATGGCTAAAATAAAAAAGTGCTGGCAAGGATGTAGAGAAGTTAGAACACACATGCAGGGCTGGTGGGGTTATAAAATGGTGCAACCACTTTGAAATACAGTCTGGCAGTTCTTCAAAAGGTTAAACATATGATTCAGCACTTCTACTCCTAGGTAACTATACACAGATGTTCACAGCAGCACTATTTATAACAGCCAAGAAGAGAAAACAACGTCTACCAGTTGGTGAATTGATAAAGTGTGATATATCCATACAGTAGAGTATTATGTGGCTATGAAAAAAAATTTCATAGTGATTCATGCTATAATATAGATGAACCTTGAAAAATTACGCTCAGTGAAAGAAGCCAGATACAAAAGGCCACATACTATATGATATCATTTATATGAAATATCCAGAATAGGTAAATCTGTAGGCATAGAAAGTGGAGTAGTGATTGCGAGGGGGAGGGGGAGTGGCTGCTAATGGTTATGGGGTTTCTTTTTGGAGTGAAGAAAATGTTCTGCAGTTAGCAGTGATGGTTGCACAACTCTGAATATAGTAAAATCTACTGATTTATACATCTTACAAGGGTGAAGTTTATAGTATGTGAATTATATCTCAATAAAGCTGTTACTTTATACTGACTGTATTTCACAAAGATTTTTTACATATCTCTAAGTTGGGCAGAATTTTATTCCTCCATGAAAATTCACCATAACTTTATTTTTCTGACTAAATAACTGGCAGATATTTAAGAAACTGTTTGAAGAAGGTTTACAAATTCAAAAGCAAAGATTACGAGACCTAAGAAACTATGCCAAAGAAAAGCGAGATGAACAAAAGAGACAGCACCAAAATGAACTGGACTCAATGGAGAACTACTATAAAGACCAGGTGGGTTCACTGCTGCTAGTTTACATTCTGACGTGCTTAATCCTGACCGCCCGATGTCAGACATCAGCTTAGTCTGCTGAACAAGTAAGCCTCCACATATTAATTCGGAACTTGTCACTATACAGGTTGGACTGACTGAAATTTAAGGTAAAATAAGCTAGTGCTTGACCACAGTACAGAATATTGCCCTGTTTCCATTAAAAGAAAGATTTTAAGCCTATGAACATAAGAACTGTTACATTTAGACTACAGACAAATATAAGGTTTTTTTTCTTCCCTGTAAACAGTTTTCATTGCTGGCAGAAGCCATATCACAGGAACGTCAAGAGCTCAAAGCCAGAGAGAAATCCCAGGCCCAGGTAATTAACAAGATAGAAATCATTTATGTACATTTTTAAGAAATAGAAAACAACTGTATACACTTTTTAAGGGGAATGGAGAGGATACTAATAAGATCGATCTACAATTCAAAACATGTATTCTAATTTTAACTTTACCTGTTCATGTCTCTGTAAGAGCTGCTGTGAAATTATTAAAATTACTGCAGAAGCTTGATGAGCAGGAAGGTGGAGAGGGAATAAAAATACATGAGGGCCCTGGATCAATGTTGTGAATAGCAGGATGACATGAATTCTCTTTCAGATGTTGTATAAGGTGAAGAGGGAACTGAGATCTAAGATGGAGAAGGAAATTCAACAGCTGCAGTACATGATAACACAGAACGACGATGATGCTTTCTTCCGGGAACTGGAAGCTGAGCGCTTTGAATCTCGGCTTCATCTGGCTTCCTTTCAGTATAGTAAAAATCCCTTCCTATGAGGCCAGACTTCCTAAGTGTGGACTTTACTGGCTCAATTCTAGCTCTGCCCTGGTAAACAATCTAACCCAGAAGAATCATTTCTAAATAACTTATCTATATACTGACTAATACTTTTTATGAAATAACTTTGAAAATAAAAATTGTTTTCTTAGTTTATTGCTTTGAATTTATGACCTAAAACTTTAAAAGAGGTGCACGAAAGCAATTGAGCAGCCAGCTCCTGAAGCCTATTGCTGTAGGTGAACAAAAACAGTAAAAAAAATAGCACTTGAGGACCCCAAAAAAAGATCTCTAAATCAGAAAAGAGCTAAAGTGTGGGCTTGTCATTAGAGGTGGGACTGACTTAGGGTTAAACCTTAAAGAAAGATACGATGGTTAAGTGTGTGTAGCTTTTTCACATGGAGGCTAGAAGATGAGAATTTATGCATTATGGCTTCTGTCAATCAGTTGGGAGGGGCAACAGGTGTAAGGCCCTTGGTGCTCAAAAGAGCACTAGTGATTGCAGGTGGGAAGGAGGCATAATGGACTTGAAGTGGGCAAGAGTACACCAACCTTATTTCTAGTATGGGGGCAGATGAGGAAGAAGAAAAACCCGCTCAAGGGTGGTGTCCTTCCTGGAGAGGAGGGCTTCAGTGAAGGCCAGGAGCTGGAGGGAGGCTTCAGAGCAACTGAGTATATGGGGAGTTAGTTAGTTAGTTACTGATCAAAGCCAGAGAATGGCAGAGGGCACCAGAAAAGGATTGGAAGGGAGAAGGGAGGTTCCCATTAGGGCATATAGGGAATAACAAATATGAACAATAATAGAGGCCAGGAGGCATGATGGGGTGGGATCTAATTATCCTGCAGAAAAGAGTAGGCAGCTGTATCCAGTGCTGTGGTCCCAAGTGCTGCCCTTTCGGAATGGCAGCTGACGACAGTGTAGGGCCTGTAGGCAGGCAGGGGTTTCCTGGGTTAAAGACTTGGAAGATGGCCAAATTTGGAGCATCATAAAGGAGAGACATGCAGATAGCTGCAATATATATATAGTGACAAGTCAATCAATCAGTGCAGGTGAATGGACAGGATGGGGGAAATGCACAAGAGCTAGAACATAAGTTCTAAAAATGTTTGTTAGAGAAAAATGATAATTCTAGATAGAAAGATATACACACTAGGGACTTCTTCCCTGGTGGCACAGTGGTTAAGAATCTGCCTGCCAGTGCAGGGTACATGGGTTTGATCCCTGGTCCAGGAAGATCCCACATGCCGCAGAGCAACTAAGCCCGTATGCCGCAACTACTGAGCCTGCATTCTAGAGCCCACGAACCACAACTACTGAAGCCCGTGCACCTAGAGCCCATGCTCCACAAGAGAAGCCACTGCAATGAGAAGCCCGCGCACTGCAACAAAGAGTAGCCCCCGCTCGCCACAACTAGAGAAAGCCCACGCGCAGCAATGAAGACCTAACGCAGCCAAAAATAAAATATATATCCTTGGGTAAAATGAGCAAATCTTTAAAAAGCTATGGTATGAATGGGTATCATATATATAATGCAGTATAATCAATACAATATAGGAAAGCTCTGGAAGAACAGTCCCCAGGTGTGACTTTGGTAGATTATATAAACTTTCACTCTGCTTAATATACTATTTGAATTTGTTATACAGGCATCATTACACTTGTTTTATTGTTTTAATGTTTTAGGAGGACTCTTCTGCTAGCTCTTTACCAAACTAATTAACTGGGAATAACCAAAAACAAGAATAAGTGAGGGAATTTACCAGGAAAGGGATGGGACTGCCAAGCAAAGGTCAAAGAATAGGAGAGGAAACAAAAATAAAAGATGCCAATGCATTTTTGAAAAATAGAAAACAAATGAAGTGGTAACTAACTCAGCAGGTGGAGGGGCGTTGCTATCCAAGTACCAGTGGAGAGAGGATCGTATGTGAAGCCAGTTTGCCCAGAAGAACCCGGGAAAAGCACATCATAGTCATGCATTTGAAAAGTTATTTAGAACTATAACTTAACTATAACTGTATAGGGTGGGGGTGGAGGTGTCACAGAATGAGGTGGTGGGTGTGAGAACTAAATCTTCAAATATCCCCCTACCCCACCCCCCAAAAAAACCAGACTCTAAAATTAATGAAGTGCACTATTAACCATATCATTTAGAAATGCGGAAATACCAGAAGAGCTGACAGTTTAGGAATAGTAGCTTCTGGAAAGCAAGACTAGGGATGAGGGGAAAGGGTGATGAAGAGTCAACCCTCCCCCAGTTTTAATGATATAATTGATATATACCTTAAACTTACAGTTTTATATATCAATGATTTGATAAATGTACATGAAATGATTCAAGTTTAGTTAACATCTCTTACCTCACACAGATTTTTTTTTAACTTGTAATGAGAACTACGGTTTTTTTTTTTAAACTATGTATGTCTAGCTGTGTATATGCATTACTATATCACGTGGGGCACTGGAGAAATTACCTGCCTTTCCTATAAAATGTAAGCAGGAAAAGAGAGAACCTGTGTTAAGGTAAGGCAGGAGAATAGAGCCTTTAGTAAGGGAACTAAGGGTGTAGGGGAAATTTATTCACAATGGAAAGAGGTGTCACACTGAAAAACGGTTAGGGGGAGTGCAATGGGAGAAAGAGACAGGCAGGGCAGACAGAAGATGATGTCATTAAGAGAAATGATATAAAGAAAGAATCCAAAATTGGGGTTTAAGCTGCAGCTTATAATCTATTAGATCCCAAATCCAGACATGCTGAAAACATGTTTTATCTGGCATTTCAAGCCATTTGAACCATTACCCAGAATTTGATTGATGTGACCAGTTTCTTCTTATCTTAAAAAAAAAAAAACATTAAATTTGAACTGCGTTTAAAACTTTGTCCCCTGAAGAACAAAGCTGGAGGCATGAGGCTCCCTGGTTTCAAACTATATTACAAAGCTATAGTACTCAAAACAGCATGGTATTGGCAAAAAGACACATAAATTAATGGGACAGAACAGAGAGCCCAAAATAAACCCACGAATATATAAGCAATGACAAGTGAGCCAAGAATATACAACAGGGAAAGGACAGTCTCTTTAATAAATACACTTGGGAAAACTGAACAGCCACATGCAAAAGAATGATGCTGGACCACTGTCTTAACCATACACAAATAATTAACTCGGCATGGATTAAGACTTTTAAGACCTGGAACCATAAAACTCCTAGAAGAAAAAAGCGGTAAGCTCACTGACATCAGTCCTGGCAATGATTCTTTTTGGATTTGACACCAAAAGCAAAAATCAACAAGTGGGACTACATCAAACCAAAAAGCTCTGCACAGCAAAGCAAACCATCAACAAAATGAAAAGACAACCACTGAATGGGGGAAAATATTTGCAAATCAGACATCTGATAAGGGATTAATATCTAAAATACATAAACCACACATATAACAGCAAACAATCTAATCATAAAATGGGCAGAGGAACTGAATAGATGCTTTTCCAAAGAAGATATACTGAGGGTCAAGAGGTACATGAAAAGGTGCTCAACAACACTAATCAGCAGGGAAATGCAAAACAAAACCACATATCAAAATCACAATGAGAGATCATCTCATAACCGTTTGTCTGGCTGTTACCAAAAAGTTAAGAAGTGTTGACAAATATGTAGAGAAAAGGGAACCCTGGTGCACTGTTGGTGGGAATATAAATTGGTGCAGCCACTGTGGAGGTTCCTCAAGAAATTAAAAACAGACCTAACATATGACTCAGCAATTTCACTTCTGGGTATTTATCTGAAGAAAATGAAAACACTTGACTGGAAAAGCTATCTGCACCCCCATGTTCACTGAAGCATTATATACAATAGCCAAGATACAGAAACAACCTAAAAGTCCACCAATGAATGAATGGATAAAGAAAATGTGGTGTATGTACACACAATGAAATATTATTCAGCTATTTTTTTTAAAAAAGGAAATCTTGTCACTTGCAACACGATTGACCTTGAGGGCATTATGCTAAGTAAAATAAGACAAACACCATATGATCTCACTTATATGTGGAATTTAAAACAACAAAAACAAACCCTCCCACCCCCCAAAACCCGAGCTCACAGATACAGAGAACAGACTGGTGGTTGCTAGAGATGGGGAATGGGCAAAATGGGTGAAGGGAGGCCAAAAGTTATAAACTTTCAATTATAAAATAGGTCATAAGGATGTAATGTACAGCATGGTGAGTATAGCTAACAATGTATTGCATATTTGAAAGTTGCTAAGACATCTTAAAAGTTCTCATCACAAGGAAAAGAAAATTTTATGACTGTGTGTGGTGATGGATGTTAGACTAATTGTGATCATTTCACAAATATCAAATCATTATGGTGTATACTTGAAACTAATGTGGTATGTCAGTTGTACCTCAGTTAAAAAGCAAAACTTTGTCCTTCTGGTGTCGATGGTTCTCCTCCTCCTTGCCACGCCAGCCAGCATCATCTTTGGGAGGAGTGAGTGGTCTCAAAGGTTGAGTGTGATGTGCTCTCCATCTTTACTTTCCTGGGCTGAAAATCGAAAGACTTCATAAACACTTAAGTCAGCAGGAGGAAAATCTTGGATGGATCGCTTACCCACCCCACAGGCTGCTACAGTTGCCTCTCCACCTCCTTTGCTTATAAAACACTGTTAAGAGAGAAGTGGGGTTTACAGCTCAGACTATTTTGATAACCTAGATAAAACCAGCCCAAATATCCACAAAAGGTATGCTAGGATCTGAGATGTCATGGGGAAAGGGGGATGGGGGAACAAAACCAACTGTTTTAAAAACCAAGTCTGGGATTTGAAGCCTTGCTTAGGTGAGGTATTTAATCCTGTGCTCCTGTCATGACCAACTTCTTTGCTGTACACATACTGAGTTCTGAGTACCTCAGTTTGCACTTCAGCGTCTACCGAGACATACACTAGAAGCACTAGTTTGGAAGTTCAGTTTTTTAACAACCATCCAAAGCTAATCCCTAAAGCTAGTACAGAGCCGGACACATAGTAGGAGCACAGCAGATATTTGCTGAGTGGACAAAGAACAAGTCACATTTAGGGCATATACCTTTTAATGAAATATAACTTTAAAAAATCTGATTTGTCTAGTTTTCTAAGAATATTAACATAGGGATTTAACCCTTTTTCTGTATAATTACCTCTACTCAGTTCTGCTGTACCTATACTACCATAAGCATTTGGGATATAAAGTACAAATAAATGCAGTGGGTGTGAAGGTTAACCTTCATTATAATGAAAGGACAAATCTTTCAGGTCACCACAGAGCAGAAAAATGTCACATATTGCTCAAACTTTTGGGTAATTTATAGATGATAATACTAAAATCCTTAATGTACTAAAAATTTATAAATTTTAGATCACAACCAATTGTAAACTGGCAATGGGAGGCAAAGCAAAAAAATATATTGCAAAAGGATGTAAAAAATGGACCCTATGCCTACCTTCGGAACTTTAATACACCACTGCTTCCACTGCGTCTCCCAGACATTCCTTTCTGTATGGCCTATGCTGTGGAGAGACTTACACGGACTATTCTTGATGAAAAAACATCGTATCCAGTTCTTTTTCCACCCACATATTTAGCTGGACTTTAATCCACTATATTTACAGAATTGTGAATCATGACCCTTAAAGTCACGGCTTCTTGGAAAAATATAACTGATTTCTGCATTTCATTTTGAGGATTTTACTGCTCAACACCAAGGTAGCAAATGAGGCCCCGGTCATAGCTCTGCCCTCCAGAGCCTGTGACAGTTGTTACAGGCCATTGCCCACCAAGAGCCACTGCCAACCTAAGGATGTGCCATAGCAGGACAAAACAAGCACCTTCCCTGCTCAACCTGGAGACAGAAAGGGGGTCCTGAGCCCTCTGAGGCTCTACCATGTGACAAAGGCATCAACTAAGGAAGGCCCATGAATCTTAAACTTCACATTTTATGGCTCATATGCTGTCACTCTTCATAGACCCAATCAAATTTCTTCAAAACAATTCATTATAAACTCAATATTCTTTAAAAACTTTGATGCTGTGACAGTGCAAACAGCATTCATTTTATTGCTCAACTTCGGCATGGGCACATACATAGTTAATTTTTAAAAACCATTTATACAGATGTTATTGATAAAGCTCATGTAACAACTGAGTGAAAATACAAAGAATATCAAAGCTAAAACACTCTGTAATAAATACAAATACAATGAAAATGATAAAACTTTGTTTTAAAGTCAGTTTGAGAGAAGGAAGAATATTACATTAAGTGAACTAATTACATCTAGAAACAAAACAACTCAGCATTTGGTACAATCATCATCCTAATGTAAGTACATTAAATACTACAAATGGCACCCATTGACTGTGCTGCAGCCTAAAGACAGAAGCAGAAGGAGCTGCTCTATCAAACTGTAAAGATGTCTGGAACAATCTCTAACTCCCATCAATGCAATCAGCTCGATGCACCAGAAGTTCAAGCAGACTTAGTGTTGTAAAATAAAGCAAATTACACTGTATTTAAAAGAAAGGAAACTTGTGCTCTGGAGTGTAATTACAAGGAAAAAATAAAAGACTTGGTAAAAACAAAACCCGTTCAGGGCAACAAACTATGTGCAAAACAAAATGTACACTATACACAGCACTATTTAAAAACTCTTTACACCAAAGAAGTAAGACCCTCGGAAACAAAACTCACCTCTGTATTGCATATGAGCTCTACAAAGTAACCATTGTTCATAATTAAGTATTCATGATGCAAAGGCAATGTATGGAAACATGATATCACAAATCTGAAATAAAACTAGAGGAAGGATTAGAAAAAACCCAGCTAAGAGGGACATGTGGAAATAAATATTCACATTACACATGAGGTGCAAGTCCAAGGTTCAATGATACATTGGCACGTTTTGTTTGCTTAGCACCTATTTGGAAGTGATCAGGTAACATAACTTTGAAAATGAAATCTAAATCATCCTGTTCTTATAAATTATGTTGGTGATACCACAGACTGTAAGGGAGGGTAATTTATTTCTGTTAAAGCTCTATTAAGTCATTATTATAAAATTAAGAAGGCACTCAAAAAGCGATGGTATTTGCCTGCTCTATATTGTACATTAGTGTGAGAGTAGCATTTCATTATTACTGCATCCGTCAGTTATGATTTCTCTGAAGTGTTCATCATGTACTTACTATTACTGAAAGATTATAATAGGCACAGTTACACTGCGCTAGTGCTTTCATATAAGAGAGAGATGGACCTGCAACCAATAAGGTACTATCGTGAAAGCTGAAAACTACTGATAATCAAACAGTATGTTTTAAGATGTTCTTCGGTACTACTAAGAATGCAGTAGGAAAACAAAGTGTTTGGGAAGAAAAAGGTCAGCATAAGCACATCGCCACTACACAGTTATGACTGTAACCAGCTTGTGTGGCTGTCAAATTTGGCTGAATGAAATAAATTTAAATACTTAGAAACGACAGGAGTAGTTCTCAACTTTTTTTTAAGCAGCAAATTTTCCACCTCTTTTATTCTACCCATCCCCCCACCCCTCCTAGCCCCCATGAAAGCTTACGTGGAATTCCAATGCATATACAAGAGGAAAATCGAAGCTGCTCTGGGTAAAGAGGGGTGGGGAGTTCGAGGCCCCTGCTCAAGTACCAGCTACGTTTCTTCTCCCTCTCTCTGTCCCTCCTCTCTTAACCATTACTTCTGAGGCACCTCTGAGGAGGCCCTTGGCTCCAAGAACACAGACTGAAAACCAATCCATCAAACGAAAGAACACAAGGGGCTTATTCACTTGATAATTAAGCTGTAAAATTTAAACAAAGCTATCTCATCAAAATTGCTATTCTTGATTTCACAACAATGTAAAAAAAACAAAATAGTGCAGATTTCTGATACTTGAATTTAAAAATCCACCCATGATTTCAGATTTTTCCAATCTCTCACTCCAGAATTGTGGTTGCCTTCTGGATCATGCAACATGCCACACACCTTGAAAGCTAAATCTGGATGTTTCAAAATCAAATGCTGATCTTCAACATCAAGCGAACTGGGATTCCCTTACCTCCAAAATTACTCTTCAGACGAAAAGTATTGTCTGCGATAGAGTCAGAATCGCTTGTTTCTTAGTAATCACATCCCTGCCCGACCACCCCACTTCATTTTGTTAGGTAAAAGCAGGGTTTTCTAAGCTTGCTAAATAATCTTTAGAGCAAAATTTTTCCTTTTCATAATTTTATCTGATTAAAATATGAGCAGCTAAACACAGAGATTCAGGATGGTTTACTTGATAGAAACTTACCATAATTAAAACGTAATATAAGTTAGGTGCACTTGTCACAGGAGACTTTGGTTTAAAGAAATAGTATATATATCAAAGATAAGCTGACCCAATAAAAGAATGAAAATCCCATCCCATCCACATGATCTGAGTAGCTATAAAAATGCAGTATTTCCATTTAAGATGCAAAGTAAATCCAAAATACCCGATCATATTCATTCAAGATAAAAAATTAAGATTTTTTTTAAAGTCTCTTAAAAACAGGGAGCCCCTGAATGCATCTTATTGTAGCAAATAAGCTACTAAGTTCAGACTAAATGGTTGCATTAAGAATTTGACAACCAAAATTATATAGCTGTATTCCACGGAATTCATGCTTGAAAAATATAAAAAAAGACTCACTTAGGCTAGGTTGAAACATATAATGCTTTTAAAATATAATGCTTTGCTATAGAAAAATGTAATTAAACATGTAAATGGCTTAATTTTTTAAAGATTCTTTTATAGCCAATTGTTTACAAAGGTAGAATAATTCAAAATAATTTTATTTTTTTTTACAAAGAGCAAGTACAGGAGCTGTTCAAAATCATGTATTCAACCAAAATGAAATGTGACTTGTACCGACTGCTGATGTTGTCTTGATGTTTGATAAGAGTTGAAATCTGTGAAGCGATTTGAATAGATTACCTTTTATAAAAATAGTAGTAGTCTTTAAGTGTAGAATACTGCCTAACTCTGGAAATGTAGGAAAAGTCAGCATTCTTTAGGTTCAAGATATTAATTTTAAATAGCAGCTGAATGTGGCCTCATGGCAAAGCATAAAGACCTTTTTTTCCTTGAAAAGGAATTTCAGAATTGTCCTTTCCCCTCACAGTATCCTAAAATTTTTTTAAAAAGGGGGGTGCACTTTCCTGTATGTCAGCGTTCCTTGAAACTCTGCTGAAAGGAGGCTGTCAGTCAGGGGTATAAATAGAGTCCTGGGTAAATCCTTGAAGTTGTCATTCCACAGCAAATCCACATGTTTCTTCAATGGCTGTTAGCAGCTTTTCATATAACTTTTCATAGCTTTCATAGGGCGGAATGTCTATTCGATTGAAGCTGTAAATAAGCAAATCAGATTTTACACAGTTCATTCAAAACAGGTCAACTGGCCTAGCAAGTGTATACTAATTAGTTTACCCTAATACAGCCACATTACTCTTTGTGTCACATAGAAAACGACAAGAAAAAGTTTATATTTCTCTCAAGTAGAGATTATTGCTTTGGGGTTTTCCTACCAATTTCTGGATAATCTTAATTCACTTAAAAGGAATGATAAGCAACTCTTTTAAGGGTCCATTTAGTAATAAGAACAACAAACGAAATGTCAAATCTGTTTGGAACTAACAGCTACGTACATGGAATGAGGGAAAAAAGCTACAGAAATAACTTACCAAGTGTGGGCTTTTGGCAGGTTGTTAGTGCAGGCATCAATCTGGTGTATGGTAAAGAGTCGTGGGCCTGCAGCACCTGCAAAGGAAGCAAATGTGGATCAGACCACTGTGGGTGCACGTATTAGTCTCCAGAATCTCAGGATAAAACTGGTACATAAATCACAGGGTCGAGGGATAGGAGGGTACTGGTGACTCCATATAAGCTGCCAAAGGGCAGCAGGAAAACAGTCTGGGTTTTAAAAGCTGGAATTGACCTTGGATAAGGCTGGATTCCTTAATCTGCTAGCATTTCAATTTGAGAAAAAGTTCAGGACTGAAATCCTTTGCCAACTTCTATCTTCTACAGAAAATCAGTGTCCCAAAAAAGAAGTAAATGGGCAAATACAAGATCCAATACATATATATACACATTCAAAAAGATGACAACCTAATGCAAATTTAAGTTTCACAACTCAAACTTCACTGAGAGCAAAAGATTAGCAGTCTATAGAATAAATTTCAGGTAACATAAGGCACCCCATACAGACGTTTGTAGAAATACAACCTCACTTTATTCATCTGGGTAGTCTGATAAGGATGCGTTCTCCAAATGGGGAACGCAAGCGTGACTAAAGTGTGCTTTCCCAGTGGATTTCTGATATGTGGACTGTGGGCAACACTGTTGAATTACGTACCAGTCTTGCTTCGTATACCCTCAGTCATCACCAGCAGCAGCAGTTTTGAAAATAAAGAGCTTCAGAGGTAAAGGAAGCAACTGCCACCCAGTGAGGCACCACGATCATTAGCAATATACCAACTCATCCCCAAATTAAACAGCTATTCCATGGACAACAATTCTTAAAAATGGAATATGGCTGTAAAATGGTCTGATGCCATGCATTAATTAAAGTGCTCTGACCAAACAAATGACTTCCACGACTCATGCTGCCTCTTTCTATTAAAAGAATAAAAGTAGAGGGGAGAGGCATCCCAAGTGGGTAAATGTTTGCCAGGTTGAGATGTGAACATGGAAGCAGACAGACTCCCCCTACAGGAATGTGCAACAGAATTTAAAAGCAAGGTGACCGGAAAAGAAAAGGCAGAGCATCAACACATACGGTCTCTAACATGCGGCACTCACTACAATCACAGAGAACCCAGCAGAAAAGGCTCTTGGGAGGGAACAAAGGAAAGGAAGGAGAAGGTATCAAGACATGAGAGTTACAGATAAGAACTAGAGTGAAAAGAGAATCTGTATGTAAGCACGTTTGTACACCACCTATGTACACCAAATACTGACCCTCTGCCCCCAATTATCAGATGCCCCATCGTCTGTCCCTCTGGCTCTCTTACCTTGTAAAGCTTTGAAGCCCTGCAGAGGCACTCGGGACGAGCCAGTCACAAACTGAAGTAACCGCGCTCGTCGTTCTTCATCAAAAAACTCCACGGCCTTCCAAAACCACTTGACAACGTTGCTGTCTGGTGTACAGTGTTTTAACCGGGTGTTTACCTTCCAGTCATTAACATCTATCTTTCCAAGTCCACAAATAATGAGCTGTTAAAATATTGCACAAATAATGAGCCAATGGAAACCCAACCTAAGCCAAAAATTCCTTAAAACAGAACTTTAGATTTGCAGTGTTGGCTTTCATATGGTGTTCTTAATCGAGGGTAGACATCAGAACCATCTGGAAAGTTTTTCAAAATATACACACTAGGTCCTATGCTCAGAGATTTTAATTCTGTGACTCTGGGGTGAATTAGGATCCGTATTTTTTTAAAAGTTCCATGAGTACCTACTCACTGCAGGTTCCCTACCCAGGATCTGAGAACCACCACTGTGATGGACGTAAGATGAAAAGTTCCATAACTTCACAGAATTGAAACTAGACTCAGAGTAAATACAGTTTATATGTGCCTGCCTTATGACCTGCATCTATTATTCGG
This sequence comes from Balaenoptera ricei, assembly GCF_028023285.1. Lineage (NCBI taxonomy): Eukaryota > Metazoa > Chordata > Mammalia > Artiodactyla > Balaenopteridae > Balaenoptera > Balaenoptera ricei. Next base: position 14,425,792 of record NC_082658.1, on the reverse strand, counting down.
GTTTCAACACTTATTAGCTTTGGGATTCTGGGCAGTTCAGTCACTTCCCTTGGCCACAGTCTTCTCTGCTGTAATATGGCAGTAACATCTGTTTCGTTACATCCTGCGAAAGCAACCAACAGTGCACAGGAACTCAAGAAGTTGTGTTGAATAAGTGATACAATCTGCTTAAAGCTGGACCAAAGTATGAAATACATGAATGCACTGATAACAGAGCTCTGCTTGGCATCCTGATGCAGGCTCAGGATAGATGAGGTGTATCAAAATCACTTTGATATGATTACTACTCACACCTCCCTAGGGTCCAAGACTGACTCATCCTACTGATGTGTTTATAACACTGAATTATGATCGTGTTTAGTGTAAAACATAATGTAACCTGCAAATCCTATATTTCATAATTATATTAACCTAGTCTAACACTAAAATAAATTACATACATATATTTTTGTAAAAAGCCTAACTTCATTAGCAGTACAAAGTATATAATAAACCCTAACGTTACTGAATAAAACCTGCAACAAAGCTTCTGTAGCGTCTGAAAAAATGACTGGCCACTGCCACACTAACAGGTAGTAGGTGTCCAAGCAGGGTTACAGAAGTACCCATGACCACAGACGATACCTCCCTAAATTCTTTTCTTTAGAGGAGTGGTAATTTTAAAGCCAAATTCCTTATTCATTGTATGAACAGATAAAAATGCATCGCATTTCAACTTTACTGCCATTCCTGCTATGTTTTCTTCCTCCTTCTGACTACTTCTTTCTGGTCATTTCACTACAGAATAGTCCAATCAAAAAAGGAATGGGGATGGTAGTGAGTCAAACCAATCTTTTTAGACTTGTTTGCTAACAGGTCTGTTAACAGATTTAGTTAGAAAGGATGCTGAAGTTAATGAATAAAATCATGTTTTAAATTATGTATCAACTTCAAATATTTATGCTATCCCTAGCCACTAATTAAATTTGGAACCTCAGGTAGAATAAAACCTCATTTAAAAAAATAAAAAATAAAAAAAAATAAAACCTCATTGTTTTTTCAAAGTAGTTCAGTAGAAATTGAGATGTATTTGTTAAAGGTCTTAATTATAACACCAACCTTATGGTGCTTTAAAGACTAGTTTTAGAATAAAAAATGGTTAACTGTTTATTATAGTTACTATTAGTAACAAATGTTTCCAAGGAGACTGAGGATGTTGAGACAGAGTTTAACATAAGTGTTTTAATTATTTCCTCTACGTTTTTGTCTATCAACTGCTTTCTTACAAAGCTTAATGTAAATCCAATTAAGCCTAGGCTTTTATTCCAAATAAATGTCAATATGGTGGAGACCAATTAATAAAGTTTTATTTAACTAAATCAATACCCACTTAACTAGGGAATAGAAAACAACACTGGAAGAATGTACACAGAAGACACGAAATCTATTAAATGCATGAACGGAAAATATGGAAAAATAAATTAAGAATAGTCACAATATAAGAGAGACTAGTTACTTGTAGAATTTCCAAAACATGAAAGGCTTTTCCAAAAGCAGGAAAGACTTTTCCTGTGAATTAGAATTCTCACAGCATCACATCATAAAACTTCAAAAGCACCAGAAATACAACCTTCCTCTAAAACTAAGTAACAGAAAATTCCCAAACTTTCTTTGTTATACTAGATGATGTCATGACATCAATACACTGACCTCTAACTCCTTCTCATCAAACGTCTTCAGCAGATGCTGTGGAATTACTTCATTAAATCCTTTCTGCAGGGCCAGGAATTGTGCCTCAATTCCTCGTAAAAATCTCCAGTTCACATAGAGTCTGGAAACATCGGACAGGGGTTTCATATGATCAAATATATTCAGGTTTGGTAATTATTATGAATCTCTAGTACTTTAGCAACATTGCACTTTACAAGCATCTAGCATTAAGAATTTAGTCTAAAATCTAAAAGAATCTCAGATTACTGAAGGTAGATGGATCCTGAGCTGTGAGGCAGTTCACCATAAATTAAAAAGCGGTAACCTTCCACTAACAAAAGCAGCATCAATACAGCAACTCTTCACATCAGAAAAAGTCCTATTAAACTGGAAGTTGGCTAGAGAGTAGATGGGTCTGAAGTTAAAATCAGAATGAAATGTCTTTCTCAACTTCTAGCATGCATGCCAATAACCAGAAAAAAAAGCCCATTCAACCAAAAATGACTATTTTTCTGGTTTCACTTGAAAATATAATCTGAATGTGTTGGGTGTTTTCTTTATATTTTGTGGGTTGTATATGGGGGAAGAAGAGGTAAAGAGAATCCCCATATCCAAAATGAGAAGAAACAATAAAAGCCAATAGCAAGCACTTTTTGACTAAATACTCATTTTTCCCTATAAGCTTTAAAAGCCCTGGAAGATGTAATTTTAGCAACAAAAAGTACACTAAACTACATCTCTTGTGTAGCTCTACTTACGCCTTTGATTTGGACTTATAATTTATACATGAATTTTTTTTTTTTAATCTATCTTCCCAGGAAAACCTCTCCACCTCACAAATCTCAGAATTACTCATACTCCCAATTTGCCAGTATTTCCTTTTCCAAACTTGGAGAAATAGTTCTCTACCTTAAGAAATAAGTTACTTAATATTAATGATATCCTTTGGGGGACCTCATTTTTTGTTTGTTTGTTTAAGGGGACAGCAAAACTGCACACCTGTAAAAAGTTTTTCTTTGTCATTTTTAAAATTTCAAAACTATTTTTTTTAACTCTTTATTTATTTATTCATTTTTGGCTGTGTTGGGTCTTCGTTGCTGTGCGTGGGCTTTCTCTAGCTGTGGCGAGCAGAGGCTACTCTTCATTGCAGTGCGCAGGCTTCTCATTGCAGTGGCTTCTCTTGTTGCACAGCACGGGCTCTAGGCACGCGGGCTTCAGTAGTTGCAGCACACGGGTTCAGTAGTTGTGGCTCATGGGCTCTAGAGCGCAGGCTCAGTAGTTGTGGCGTGTGGGCTTAGTTGCTCTGTTGGCATGTGGGATCTTCCTGGACCAGAGCTCGAACCCATGTCCCCTGCATTGGCAGGCAGATTCTTAACCACTGCGCCACCAGGAAAGTCCCTCAAAACTGTATTTGGTAAGGGAAAATTACTGTGTGCTATAAACATGACTGAATCCTAGAAAGTGAGCAGCCCACACTAGGTCCTGGAAGTGAGACACTACTGAAATTCAGGAAATTCCCATTCATTCTTCTTTATTTTTTTATTTTTATTTTTTTTGGCTGTGTCGCACAACATGGGGGATCTTAGTTCCCCGACCAGGGATCGAACCCCAAACCTGCGCCCCTGCAGTGGAACTGCAGAGTCCCAACCACTGGACCACCAGGGAAGTCCCTCATTCTTCTTTTTTTAATTAGAAATGTAATACATGTTTGTTATTAAAAGAAAAATTATATTTAAAAAAATCAAATATTAACGGGGCTTCCCTGGTGGTCCAGTGGTTAAGACTCCACGCTCCCACTGCAGGGGACACGGGTTCAATCCCTGGTCAGGGAACTAAGATCCCGCATGCCGCACAGTGCGGCCTTAAAAAAAAAAACAAAAAACATTAAATGTGGAGACAGAGTAAAACCTGTAAGTCCACTCTTTTATCCTCTTTTCCCTCTCTACTTCCAGGCCCATCACCTCTACTCCTTCACCCTGGGCAAACATTTTATTTGGTTAAGTGGCCTTCCTGAACATCTTCTGAGTATAAAACAATGCAGACTTTGTTCCTTCTAAGACTTGCCTTTTAAATGACAGCTTATGCAGAGTCTATCTTTCTTTAAATATCCACATAATATTCTGTTTAATGTATTTAATCATTCTCTTTCTAAAAACATTTTAGCAGTTTTCAATTTTTTTACAAGTAGTATTTAAACATCCTTATTCATATTTCTTTAATCACATATGTGTTTCCAAAGAATAGATTCCTAAAAATGGAGCTGCATATGTGTTTTCATTTTGGTAGCTGTTATCAAATTGTTTTCCAAAAAAGCTACACCAATATTCACAATCTATGAGACTGATGGGCCTCATCTATAAACTAGAAAATTTTAGCCAATAAGACCTGGGGACATATCTGTACAAAAAAGTATAGCATGAATGTTTCTGTGTATATATGGTGAAGTTCAAACTCCTAAATTTGATTATCATAGTTTAATGTTTAGAAGAACTTTAGATACCATGAACCAAATGCTCTAACTCAACACTTCTAAATTCCTCAATCAACAGGTGATTTCATAAAACTTAAAGAATATTTTCTTGTATTTCTTTTATAAGAAATATATATATATATTTTATATAAATCCACAATGTACTTATTTATAAATAGGATAAGTCCTAGTAATACAGCACAAAAGTGCTTCTGTACAGCTAGCTGTGGTAGCTACGCTACACATGACCCCACGAACCGTGTGTCCTGGTATGTGTGCCTTTGGACAGCCCCTCCTCCACACCAAACCTGGGCTGGCATGTGACTCCCTTTAACCAAAAGAATACAGCAGAGGTGATGTTGGCCAGTTCCAGGCTTAGGCCTTAAAAGGATCCAACAACTGCTTTTGTGCTCTGGGAAACCAGCCACGCCATAAGAAGTCTGGCTATTGTGCTAGAGAGAGAGGCCATGGTGAGAGTGAGGGGCCTCTGATACCACATGGGGATAACCAAAGAGCTCAGCCAACAGTGAGAACTAAGCCCCAGATGGTGACCCAGTGTCCATCCCAGCCAGCCCCCAGCCACTCGAGCCACCCTCAGTGAGGCACCAGATATGTGAGTGAAGAGGCCTTCTTAACATTTCCATCCCAGCTGACACCACATGGAGGAGAAGTGTGCTGTCCCTGTTGTCCTCGATCTAAATTACTGACCCACGGGATTGTGAGAAATAATAAAATGGTGGTTGTTTTTAAGCCACTAAATTCTGCAGAAGCCTATTTTGTAGCAATAAGTAACACGACCTAAACACATAAATGTTTTTCTGTACCGCCATTCTAGAACATTAAAACAAGGCTCCGGCTTAAGAACACAGAAGTGTTTACCTGACATATTCTTTTTTATTTTCTTCAGTAACAGGGATACTCTTGCCATTTGGTTTAAGTTCATGCTGAATAATTTCACCATAGGCATTATGTTCGACGCAGAAGGTATGGTCCAAAACACCTGTGATATCATTCTCACTAGGAAGGGAAGACAGGGAAAGACACTTCATTGGAAAATCTAAAATACAGATATTGTCGATGTATTAATTGGTGAGACAAATAAAACTGAGGTAGTTTTATGACATGCAAACATAGGGTTAGATTCCTTTTACTAGTTCTTATGCCATCATACCTCCTAGATTTGGGGCAGAAAAGTCAAAGAGCTTTAACCTTCATAAACACCAGGTACATTTTCCTTCCTGAGTAATGAGAAAGCCCTGGAAAGCTGGGGTTTACACAGGGAAAACTCAGTTATGTTTGGCTTTCAGGTAAGAAGCCCTACTTGAGTCTGGGTAACCCAAGTGACTAAACACCTGAGTAGCCCCACTGAGAAAGCTACTCGTGTACTTGGCAAAAATAACAATGGCCAGTGTATCTTCACAAACAAATGACCCCCCCAAAAACAGAACTGATTCTTACAAATACCCTTTTTAAAGTATGTTTTCAACAACCACCACTTAAGCAGGAATATCTTATTCTAACACATGCAAGATGGAAACAACTTGCATCGTGTTGAGGAAATCATTATGTATAAGTACTTTTAAAAATCATTTTTTATATTTCAAAAAAAGTACATCCATTTTGAAACACGTATCTTTTTTAAAAGCTCAGATTCTAACTATAACGAACAAGACTCAATACATACAGTATCCACACTAAACTGTTATGAAGATCTGGATCAACTAACTCCATGTCATCCAAGGTAATGGACTTCCCAAGCAACTGTTTATAAAAAGGCAATGTGAAACCACCATCAATATAATGTCCATGAAACACAGCCATTCCCATTATTCGTCCAACAAAGTGGAAGTATGATAAATGTTCCTGAAATTGAAAAGAGTTTACATAAATACTCAAGGTAGATACTATCCAGGGAATTTTTTAATAAAAATTAAATAGTTAAGCAATGGTAATTTTTTAAATAAACAGTAAGTATCAACTTATACTCCAATTTATAACTATTTAAATGGAATAGGTTATCCTATCAAAGCCCAACAATCATTAGGGAGAGTCTCTATAGGGCATGCTTAAGATACTATACTTTGCTATAAAATATTACAGCAGAGCCAATGCCCCTCTCAAAGGGTAGTCACTCTGTAAAGTTTATCCTCAGAAATTAAGTCCAAACTACAGTCCCTCTGCAGCTTCATTGAATCACCTGCAGATCCTGTTCTCTTCCTCTCCTCCCGTCTCCTGCTAAGCCCCTTATAATCCTGGCTCTGTCATGGGAAAAAAGCTTTCAATTCTATACCTCCTTCTTCCTTTGACCTAACCAGAAACTGAACTTCAAAACATCATAGATTTAAGAGGACAGATTTCATGTCTAACTTGGACGAGAGTCTTGATTCTGCCACTTACTAACTATGTATACTTGGGCAAATTACTTAGCCCCTGTGGAACTAATTTTCCATACCTGGAAAAATGACGGTAATAATAGTATCTAAAAAGGGTCTCTGTGAGTAGTAAAATGAGGTGATGAAGCCCAAGGCACTGGACCTGGCATATGGTAAATGCTCAACAAACGTGAGCTATCATTACTACAGTGGCAGTAATGAGCTCTCCAAGCAGAACCTTCACCTAAAAATCTTCCCTTTATAAAGAATACCCTGCAAAAGGGCTTCCCTGGTGGCGCAGTGGTTGAGAATCTGCCTGCCAATGCAGGGGACACGGATTCGAGCCCTGGTCTGGGAAGATCCCACATGCCATGGAGCAACTAGGCCCGTGAGCCACAATTACTGAGCCTGCGCGTCTGGAGCCTGTGCTCTGCAACAAGAAAGGCTGTGATAATGAGAGGCCCGCGCACCGCGATGAACAGTGGCCCCCACTTGCCACAACTAGAGAAAGCCCTCGCACAGAAACGAAGACCCAACACAGCCAAAAATAAATAAATAAATAAATAAACCCAAAGTTTAAAAAAAAAAAAAAAAAGAATACCCTGCAATGAATCTAACATGCCTACCATGTTTAGACAGATTTGGTATTTCAGGATATACTGTTTTATTTGTTGGATGTTTGTATTTTCAACTTCTTTTACTTCTCTATTTAATAATCTTTAAGCTCATCTTTAAGCCTCCCTTTTATCTTAAAAATAGTTTTTTTCTTTTTAAAAAGCAATACCTGTTCACTACAAAGTATTTACAAAATACAGACAAGAAAAAAAAATGCCTATAGTCTAACACCCAGAGCCACTACCAGTATTGTAGAGCCTTTCAGTGTTTACACATATACATGTTTACCAAAATTTGCTTCATACTATTATTCTGTAATCTTCTTTTCACTTAATATATTACAAATACCATCTTTACATGTTATTAACTATTATCCCACAACATCATTTTAGTGGCTGTATAATATAACCTTGTATGGAAAGGTAACAGAAATAATATAAAAACAACAAATTAATAACAGCTGCTAACTCTTGTTGAGTGCTTAATTATATGTAATAGGGTTAATAATGTATAGCACTGTGCTAAATACTTAATGTGCAGGGTCTCATTTAACTGTCACAACCCTTCTCTCAGGTCCAAACTATATTTATTATTATTAGCAATGATAAAATTGAGGCTTAAGTCAATGAAGGTCACAAAGCTAGTTAGTAATGGGACCAGGATATGAACTCATGTCTTTCTAATTCCAGAGTCTATGCTCTTAACCATGTCATTCTGCTTCATGTCATAATTTAATCAACCCCCTCTTAATGGACAGCAATGTTGTTTCCACTTGGGGCTACTATAAACAGTGATGCAGTAAACCTCCCTGTGCCCAAACTGTTGCACATATCCATGATCATTTACTTGAGAACATTTTCTAGAAGAGGACTTGCCAAGTCCAAGGATGTGACTTGGACAAAGACAGTAATCCTATGTCATAAACTACACTGACATTTAAAGACAAAAAACATTGTAGGTCATAAGTTAATTTGTATCATTATAACCACCAATCATACCGGATTAACTGCAGAATCAGGATTGATCTGCAATGTATAGATATCATCTCTTGAATACTGGAAGAGGCCATAATAAGGATTCAACATTTCATGTGACAAGAGATATAACCACTCCCTAAAAAACAAGATATACCAAAGGAATTTTTTGTTAATGAATACATCTTTACTAAGACATGCTATTAATCATGTTAGCAATAAGTTTTTAATAAAACAAAATAAAGGACTAACTAGTTATATAAAATCACATTAGAAAAGTCTACCATGCCCCAAAAGTACATGAAAACTCTTGATTTATTGAAGTCACTTCTCACTCAATTTTGGGTAATTTTATGACATTTTAACATCAGAGAATCTAAGGATAATATCCAGAAGTACCAACTACTCGTTAGATGCTGCAGCCCAGTGGTCTGTTACTTTTAACTGCTAAACAAATTTGTAATTCATAATAAGTATAAAATAAAGGGAAGAACATGGTATTATTTCAAAACATCCATGTGGTCCATCTATACCACCCTGGTCCTCTCCAATCATGGCAGATTTATACTAGTTTATACAGATATATAACATTAATTTACTCTTACTTTTAGACAGGGTATGTTTTATTGTTGATATTGTTTTAGTAAGAAAATTTCATTATCCATCTCCATTATCTTTTTTGTGTAAACCCTAAAATACACCATGATAAAAATGTAAGTGGTGAGAAACTGCAAGGCATTTGGTATAGGTGGGAACCAAGGGCAAGCCTGCATTTTCTGGGTATGTTCCATACCACTTCTTGGTTTCAAGCATACAACAGTGTTTTTAAAACCTCATAATAAACAGTACTATCAACTTAAGCTTATTAAATCATTTATATTTTCCAAAGTATGAAAGACAACTTGTTATTCATCTTGGTGAAACTGAAATAAAATGACTAGTCTAGGCTTTAAGGAGATGTTATTCTAGTCTCAACTCCTGTCATTCCTCAGCTAGGAAAGGCACATAAATGATATATTCTGATATTATGGATCAAACAGATGGAATAATATATTTTTAGGAAATACAGTGAAACACTATTAAAGTAGTTAAAGGAAAATATTTCAAAGTCCTATCATTTGACGGAGTCTAAATCAAATCACTACATTTAATATTGGGTTGGCCAAAAAGTTCGTTCGAATGAACTTTTTGGCCAACACAGTACTTGAAAACTCTAGAGATTAAAAAGAAAAAGTGAGGTCTCCACATAAGCAACCTTCCCACCTAATACATCTTGTATGTTTTTTATGCATGTATGTGTTTTTTAAAAGAAAGTCCAACTTTTGTTTTGTTTTACTAAGTATTTAGAACATGCATAAAAGCAAAACTCTACTTTTGGGTTCTACTATGGGATAAAGATCAGAAAAAGCAGTTCACTGCCACATGCCATTTAGTCCGCCCAAACCCCGAAAGTAGTGAGGTTAAGAAATAAACAACAAAAAACTAACTACTTATTTGGCCTATACATATAATTATAGCATTTAGATTCCATCAGCAGATAATTAACAAGTTTTCCCAACAAGCATTCAAAATCTACTTATGAGTAAATCATAAGCATTCCACAGAAACTATCAAGCCTTAAGTATGATGTACAAGTGATAAATGCTACAAATCCAAACTAAAGAAACTATCCATTTGCAGGTAAAAAGGTCACAGAATGAAAGTATGTCTACAGGTGAAAACAAGTAATGCCAAATAATGATTATGGGACTTGGTGGAAACACAAATTTAATTTAGGCTGGATTTAGATTAGGGGAAGCAGAATTATCATGACGGTCCTTAAAATGTTTTAATACAGAAGCTATAATGTTTCTGCTACATTTACATAAAGTGAATTCTCACACCTGGAAAAAAAAATACTTGATGTTTGAATGTAGCAGAAACATTACAGCTTCTGTATTGAAACATTCTAAGGACCACTTATGACATACATACATACTTACAGACACAAACATTCCTTTAACAAGGTTAAAAAGCATGGCAGTGTAAGCAAAGGGAAACAGTATTCAGTTTAGAATACGTCATTAAAATCTCAAGATTGTTACTGACAATGTAAAGCAGAGGGAATAACATGTACTGAAGGAGAGAAATGGAGAAAATATTGGGCCTGCAGACCCTACCAACAGTCCATATAGGGTTGCAGCTAGTTTACAGAGAAAGTCTCATTGGACTACATGATCCATTCGGGAGTTCACAAACACTCTTCTGGTAGCAGTACTATCCTAACCTAATTATGAATGTATCTACTAGGGTACCCTCTGTATTGCAAACATGAGGGAATATTATGCTAGAAAATAAATATCAATGAGAAAGTCACACCACAGGGAGTATCTTAAATTTGTAAATATAACGATCCATATGGCATTTACTGATGAGCAAGGCTTTACCTGGCAACCCCTCCATAGTCAAGCCCTTCTTCTCCACGAAATTTTATCATTAATCGCTTCCAGAGATCTTTCGGTCTCATTTTCATGACTTGTCGATATGATTCCTGAAAAAAATGTTTAATATACTATTATTACTAGGTGCTTTTAACCTGTTATTTAAACTCTCCCTCCATTCCACCTACAAAACATGTTTATTTAAATAAGGTAGAATTTGTTCAACAATCAAATCAATGGATAAACTCCAAGTGTTTGAAACCTCATGGAACTTCTAAAAACAAAATGGATATAGCTTAATACTGTACTACTGAAACCAATTCTTTTGATAAATATTATATTAAAAGCCTACTAAATGCAAAGCTCCATATTTAAGTCCTATGAACCACAGCAATGATTCCACTCACATTAAAAAACAGAATCTGATAGAAGTACCACTTTTTTTTTAAGTTAGCTGATCTAATTCTAGGTCACAGACACCAGTAGAAAGTAAAGGTAAGAAAAAGAAAGTTTCAAAGAACATAGAAAAATCATTAATGTGATCTTCACTAAACAGACAACTTTCTATTGTTTTAAAAATACAAATGACTGACTACAAACAAGGTCAGAATGGTCCTGAGAGAAAAAAGTTCATCCTTTGGGAGAAGGATTATAAAGTTCCCAAACATCTTTTGTCCCAGAACACTCTAATAAGAGGGAAACCCCTGCCTTGGACCTCTGCCATTTATTATGTAAGAACTTTGAAGTTGCTATTAAAGCTATAAATCCAAAGATAAAAGGATATACTAGAAAGGAAGATTTTCAGTAAATTAAGGAAGTAGTCCAACAGTAATGATTTTTTGATTTAAGAGTCCCTAACCTCTTGGAAGAATTAGAAAATAAGGGATGGATAATATCTGTGGTCTTTTAAAATTCATTAACAAATAAGTATCTGCAACTGCAAGGACCAAGCTGCCCCAATCAGAACATCTCACACTTCATCCTATTTAAATGTTTATCTTATGTATTAAATCTCTCCAATATTATTGCCTTTATTCCCACAAGTAAAAAAGACATTAACGAAAATTCTCCCATTCTGAAGAGATATGAGTGCCCCAAAATATACTTGGAAAACAGAGTACATCACTGAATTAATTTTTCTCTACTTTAAAACAAGACTTGCAAGTTTACCTCAAAAATCTCTTCCCTGGAAACCTCAATGCGGCAATGGCCAGCCTGAGGCTGTTGCTGGGAAAGTTCTTGCCGCAAAATTTTTAGTTTCTGAACCAGGTCTCGTTTGTACCGTGGGACTGTCAGACACTCTGTGTCATCAGGGCACAACGATACCACCTGCTGTTGCTGGTCTTTCAATTGGTTCTGCCGACTAAAAGTAAACAAATATTACTGAAATATTTTAAACAAGAGAGATTGCAATTACATATTTAAAATAGCATCCTACGCTAAACCAAGTATACCTATAGCATTTCTAGACCTTATTATATTCTTAGCTTGACATTTTTGACAACAATAAACTAGCTCCAAAGTTTATTTCTTGGAACTTACAGAAGTGGATAACAGAGTTTTATTCAAAAAACTTTTATACAGCTGCTGAGAACAACTTTCTCAAATACCGTTTCCATTTCTTCTGCGTAGTTTACCATCTCTCCCTTTAAAATTCAGGCATAGGCCAAACGCTGTGCCTGTTATCTAGAGTCTGTCTCTCTGGAAGAGACAGTTTGAACTGGCGGCTTGGCAGGGACCCCTTCTCCTATGCACGCTACAGTCTAGACCACAGGAATGTGGGAGGTCACAGCAAGTTACTGGCACAGAGAAATGAGCACTTTACAAACAAGTCTAAACGTTTTATAAAGTGCCTACTTTTCTTTCTTTTTTTTCAGCCTCGCTGCATGGCATGCAGGATCTTAGTTCCCCGACCAGGGATCGAAGCCGTGCCCCGTGCAATGGAAGTGTGGAGTCTTAACCACTGGACCACCAGGGAAGTCCCTACTTTTCTTTTTATTGTGGTAAAATATACGTAACATAAAATTTACCATTTTAACCATTTTAAAGTATTATAGTCAGTGGCATTCAGTACAATCACATTGTCTGTTGTGCTAAAGCAACTTCTAACTGCACATATATGGTTTACCACAAATACACTAAAATAATCTCCCAAGTACAGCAGAAATATAATAATAATTTTTAAAGGCACATTGCCTAGAGATATTTTTATTCTCCTGGCAAAAATAATATAAGTTGCATCTAAGAATTTTTTAAAAGAATCTTATGATATAATGAATTAGTTAATTCCAATAAACCGTCAGGAAATAAAAAGTCAGATAATTCACTATTGATATCTATGCAAACATTGAGTGATTCAGTTGGAATTTAATTTTTTTTGGGGGGGGGGGGGTGCTGCGTTGGGTCTCCGTTGCTGCACGCAGGCTTTCTCTAGTTGTGGCGAGCGGGGACTGCTCTTCGCTGCCGCACACAGTCTTCTCATTGCAGTGGCTTCTCTTGTTGTGGAGCACAGGCTATAGGCGCGCAGGCTTCAGTAGTTGTGGCATGTGGGCTCCAGAGTGCAGGCTCAGTAGTTGTGGCGCACGGGCTTAGTTACTTCATGGCATGTGGGGTCCTCCTGGACCAGGGATCGAACCCGTGTCCCCTGCATTGGCAGGTGGACCCTCAACCACTGTGCCACCAGGGAAGTCCCTGGAATTTAATTTTACACACAACAGACAAGAGTACAATCTCCTAACCTAAAGGTAAAGGGCAATGGTAGCTATGAGAAAATAAACAAAAGTAACTTTCAGTTCTCTAACAAATCACCCAGACTTACTTTACATACAGTGATTCTTATGTACCAGGCCAAATTTTATACCTAGAATGTGTAACTATCCAAAGAAAATGCAGCTTTGATGAAAATTACAAATCGCCATTTACTACTCTCATAAAACATTGTAATAAAGGTGTTTTTTTTTTTAAACCTAGATTTTTTTAAAAATTAATTAATTTATTTATTTATGGCTGTGTTGGGTCTTCGTTTCTGTGTGAGGGCTTTCTCTAGTTGTGGCAAGCGGGGGCCACTCTTCATCGCAGTGCGCGGGCCTCTCACTATCGCGGCCTCTCTTGTTGCGGAGCACAGGCTCCAGACGCGCAGGCTCAGTAATTGTGGCGCACGGGCCCAGCTGCTCTGCGGCATGTGGGATCTTCCCAGACCAAGGCTCGAACCCGTGTCCCCTGCATTGGCAGGCAGATTCTCAACCACTGCGCCACCAGGGAAGCCAAAAAGGTGTTTTTTTAATACACACACACACATATATAAGTCAAAACAGAATATATTAAAAATACTCTCTAAACAACTGTATTAATCCTATCCAAAAACAAAAAACAAACAAAAAAAACTTGTGTATACCAACTTAAAGATACAAAACTTTAATTCAAAGTGGATCAGAGACCTCAATGTAAAACCTAAAGCCATAAAACTTCTGAAACACTAGAAAATTTTTATTACTCGTGTTATGCAAAAATTTCTTAAATATGATCCCCAAAGCACAATTCATAAAAGAACAAATGGATAAAATGAACTTCATTGAAATGTCAAAGAAACCTTATGCTCTTCAAAAGACACTGTTAAGAAAATGAAAAGACAAGTCATGGTCTAGGAGAAAATCTTTCTAAAGCATACAGCTGGCATAAAACTTGTATTTCAAATATCTAAAGAATTCTCAAAACTCAAAAGTCAAAAAGAACCAAACAACTCAGTTTTTTTTAAAAAAGGAGGCAAAAAATTTCACCAAAGAAGATATACAGATGGAAATAAGCACATGAAAAGATGCTCAACATCACTAGTCATTAGAGAAATGCAAATTAAAACAATAATGAGGGACTTCCTTGGTGGCGCAGTGGTTAAGAATCCACCTGCCAATGCAGGGGACACGGGTTCGATCCCTGGTCTGGGAAGATCCCACATGCCGCGGAGCAACTAAGCCCGTGTGCCACAACTACTGAGCCTGCGCTCTAGAGCCCGTGAGCCACAACTACTGAGCCCGCGTGCATCAACTACTGAAGCCCACACGCCCTAGGGCCCACGTGCCGCAACTACTGAAGCCTGCCTGCCTAGAGCCCATGCTCCGCAACAAGAGAAGCCACCGCAATGAAGCCCACGCACCACAACGAAGAGTAGCCCCTGCTCGCCGCAACCAGAGAAAGCCTGTCAACGAAGACCCAACACAGACCCCCCCCACCCCAAAAAACAATAATGAGGTAACACTACACATCTATTAGAATGTCCAAAATTAAGATTAACCATACCAAGTGTTAGCAAGAGCAACTACAACTCTCATACACTGCTAGTGGGAAAGTCAAATGGTACAATCACTTCGGAAAGAAATCTGGCAGTTTAAAAAGTTAAACATAAATCTATGATATTATGCAGCCTGGGTATTTATTTATCAAAGAGAGGTGAGAGCATATGTCCACACAAAGACTTAAACATAAATGTTCAGGGACTTCCCTGGCGATCCAGTGGTTAAGACTCCACACTTCCAATGTAGGGGGCACGGGTTCGATCCCTGGTCGGGGAACTAAGATCCCACATGCCACACAGCGTGGCCAAAAATTTAAAAACCCACGAATGTTCGTAACAGTTTAGTCGTGGCCCAAACTGAAAAATTCCAAATGTTCATCAACAGGTAAACAAATAAACTGAGGTCTATCCATACAATGGAATACCACCCGGCAATGAAAAGAAATGAACTATACATACAACAACAGAGATGAATCTGAAATAATTAGGCTGGGTAAAAGAAAACAAGCAAAGAGTACATACTGTATGAATCCACTCATCTAAAACTCTAAAAATTGCAAATGTATAGTGACAGAAAAAGCAAATCAATGGTTGGCTGAAGATGGGGTGTGGATTGAACTGTGTCCAAAAAAATGTTTAAGTCCTAAGCCTCGGCACCTGTGAATGTGACCTTATTTGGAAATAGGGTCTTTGCAGATGTAATCAAGTTAAATGAGGTCACACTGGATTAGGGTGGCCCTAAATCCAATAAATTGGTATCCTTATAAGAAGAGGTAAATTTCGACCCAGACATACAGGAAAGAAAGTGTGGCATAATAAGAAATATACCTTGGTCTTTGTCCCCAGTTCTTGACACAGAACTCCTAAAATGCTTGAAATTTCCTGAGTGACACAGGTGACAGGAGTGTATTCTGTTCTAATATTTGGTCTTTGTCCCCAGTACAAGACACAGAAGCTCCTAAATCCCTTTGAATTTCCTGGGTATCAGAGCATTTTTCGTTTCAATGAGGTGACTTGCTAGGCCCCTATATAATTTCAGGATGGAGGCTGGACGCCAGAAAGACCAAGGCTTGATTAGAAGCCTAGAACTTTCAGGCACATCCCCCAACCTCTGGGGAAGGGGAGAGGAACTGGAGATTGAGTTAATAATCGATCACTCCTGTGTGATAACAACTCCTAAACGACAGTGTTCAGAAAGCTTCTGGATGGTGAGCACGCTGAGGGCGCTCGGAGGACGAAGCGCCTGGAGAGGGCGTGGACGCTCTGCGCAGCCCCTGCCCCATACCTTGCCCTGTGCCTCTCTTCCATGTGGCTGTTTCTGAGTTGCATCCTTTATAATAAACTGGTAATAGTAAAGAAATAATTTCCCTGAGTTCTGTGAGCCATTCTAGAAAATTACTGAACCCAAGGAGAGAGTCATGAGAACTCGATTTATAGCCAGTTGGCAAGAAATACGGGAGGCTTGGGACTTATAAATGGCATCAGAAGTGAGAACAGTCTTGTGAGACTGAGCCCTTAGCCTGTGAGGCCTGATACTAACTGCAGGTGGTATTAGACTGAATTCAGGTGCTGTACACCTCGCTGGTGTCCGCAGACGTGGAGAATTGGAATATTTGAGGAAAAAGCCCACACACTTGGTGGCAGAAGTTTGTGGATAAAATAGATCATAGAAGGCCACATGAAGACAAAGGTAAAGACTGGGATAATGTGTCCACAAGTCAAGGAACAGTAAAGTATCTGGCAACCACCAGAAGCTAGGAGAGAGGCATGGAACAGATTTTCCTTTGGAGCCACGGGAAGGAACCAACACTTCTGACAACCTGATTCTGAATTCTAGCCTCCAGAACTTTAAGAGAATAAATTTCTATTGTTATAAACCACCCAGTGTGTGCTATTTTGTTACGGCAGCCTTAGGAAACTAGGGAAGGGATGGGAGGAGGGACTACCAACAGGCTACAAAGAGGCAGGAGGAGACTTTCAGGGGTGATGGATATGTTCACTATCCCCATTATGGTGATGGTTTCACAGGTATATAATATGTCAAAACTTAAATATGTACAATTTATTGTGTGTCAATTAAATTTTAATAAAGCTGAATTTTTTTTTTAAACCCACAGTTCATCAAAAAGTCTACATTAATAAATACTGGAGAGAGTGTGAAGAAAAGGGAACCCTCCTATACTGTTCGTGGGAATGTAAATTGGTGTAGCCACTATGGAAAACAGTATGGAGGGTCCTGAAAAAAAACTAAAAATGGAGCTATCATATGATCTAGCAATCCCACTCCTGGGCATATATCTGGAAAATATGAAAACTCCAATTTAAAAAGATACATGCACCCCAATGTTCATAGCAGCACTATTTATAACAGCCAAGACATGGAAGCAACCCAAGTATACACACACACACACACACTCTAAAATATCACTCAGCCATAAAAAAAGAATGAAATATTGCCATTTACAGCAACATGGATGGACCTAGAGATTATCATACTAAGTGTAGTAAGCCAGAGAGAGAAAGACAAATATTATATGATATCACTTATATGTGGAATCTAAAAAATAATACAAATGGATCTATGTACAAAACAGAAACAGACTCACAGACATAGGAAACAAACTTACGGTTACCAAAGGGGAAAGGGAGGGTGGGGAGGGATAAATTAGTAGTATGGGATTAACAGATACAAACTACTATACATAAAATAGATAAGTAACAAGGATTTACTATAGAACACAGGGAACTATATTCAATATCTTGTAATAAACTATAATGTAAAATAATCTGAAATATATATATATTACATATGTATATAGCAAACTGAATCACTTTGCTATATACCTGAAACTGACACAGTATTGTAAATCAACTGTATTTTAATAATTTAAAAAAACCCCAGGGTACATCAAGCCCATTCACAAAGACTTGTAAGAATGACTGTCTAAGTCCTGCAAATGGGAAAGATGCGTTAAAGCTGAAGCACAAAACTGACACATCAGAAAATCTTCTGGGATAGATTCAGCTGTCCTAGAGCTATTTCTGATGCACTCAAGGGAAAAAATCCATCCACCCCATAAGGTAGCCTGTCTCTGCAGGTGCGCTACGGTGCACTTCTGATACATACCCTTTTCCTAACATTTCAGGACAGGTTCCTACTTAAGCACAGCAGGATTAAAATACCCAAACATGAGAGTAAAATTTGTCATATTCTTATATAAAATTATGTTCAACAAAAGTGATTTATAATTGAAGAGAGCAGACATTCTATCACATTTATTACAAAAAGCATCTATCAGTCTTCTCTTGTTCAGACTCGTATTTGAACATGTATTGTTTCAAAAACTTACTTTAAAACTAAATGCAAGTTAGCAGAGAGCCGAGGATCTGTAAACTGTGTTGTTCTGTTGTTATGGTCAACGAAATAAACTCTGCCTGTTGCTGTATTCCTGATCTCCCATCCAGGAGGCAATGGACCAAGCTCTTCACAATTGATGTTGCTAAGATCCCTGCAAAAACAAATATAAAATAAAAAATACCTCACTGCTGGGCCTGCTGAGCCAAGCAAGTGTAAATGACACAGAACAATTCCATGAAGTCTGAGAAAATGTATTGTTTCAGAAACTTGAGACGTTCAGCTGGAATCTTTAATTCCCAATGGTTTAACAAACTTGCATATTCAAAGCCCAATCCATAGATGGCTCAGAAACTTATCACACGGCCTACATTTTTAGTGAGTTCATTCCTGGGCTTTAATGTAATTCAGGCTTTAAATTAATATAAAAGCAATCACAACATTTGCCAACATAAACTGTACTTCAATACTTGTCTGACAAAATATTGTTTTCCAAATGTCAGTGATATAAGGAATTAAATGTTTTCTAAAATTTCCCTTCAATTATTTATTTCTTTACTACACCATAAAATTTGTGTAAATGTTCATTCCATGATTAATTTTAAGCTCTTCAACAAAGCAGAACTGGAAATGTTATTGAAATTGTGATCCTGAAAATAACCACAGTATATATTTTAAAGGATAACTACTCCATTTTGAATTCTGAAAGATATAAAGCTAGTGAATGAAGAACCTGTTTAAGACACCTTAGGAAGAATGTTCTAAGGTTTACTGCTACAATAAAAAAAGCAAAAAGACTTTTTGCTTTTTGGAGCAAAGACCACTGTTATTATATCATGCATTCTTAAAATACTATTATATATGACAAAGATTTATAGAACTTTAAAGAATGAAATAAAAGCAGCATGTCTAATATAAATTTAAACTGTAACCAATAATTACAATGACAAATCTCATAAAAATTATGTTTTCAAAGTTAAACTAGAAAAAAAGTTTTCCTGAAATAACCTCTTCTTGGTCATAGTGAAAACGTAATGATGGGCACCCAGAGATTTGTTGGAACAATGATTTTTAACTTGTGCTTATAGGTGCCCCAGAGATTCTTCTGCTACAGAACTAAAGATTGGAAAGAACACACTATTCTGAGACACTGCTAGTCTCAAAAGAGGCAAAGGAAAAAGTTCCAAGAATCCTCCTCAAATTTTTTTTAAGTGAATTAAACTGGAGCTGGTACCTGAGTGGCAGACAGGCAGAGTGGGGGGCTGCCAGAGGGTAGTGGTTAATTGGGAAACTCAGCCTCAGGCCAGCAGCAAGGTTGGAAAAGGAAATCTGGAACTTCCCCACTGAGAACTCAAAGGAAAGATGAAGTGATTCCAGGAAAAATTCCTAAATTCTCACTTTAGGTCCACAGAACTCCAACCAATTAAAATCAAACTCACAATCAAAGATCACCAAACACTTCAGAAAGGAATTCATGATGACTGAGTCAGTAGAAACAAAACCACGGAATTAGATCCCCAAGTACTGTCAGAGATCAAAAAGAATAGCTATGATATGCAATGTTTAAAACAAATAATAAAAGGGAACAATTACAAAGACAAACTATCACTGAGAGATTATTAAGAATGAACAGATAGATTTTTTTAAATGGAACTTTTAGAAATGAAAAACAATTATCATTCTTTGTAATCAAAGAATGAATAATGCTTTTGATGTAATGCAGAATTTCATTTTATATCATTTTATTTAGAATTTTATAAATTTATAGTCATACATGGGAGGGCTCTAAAGAATTGATGAGAAGCAGAAAACTGGGAACACTCTTTATGTGGAACTGGGAAATGATTAAAGGAAAATGGTATGTTATACAGCCATAAAAAGTAATACAGATCTGTATTTTAAGACTACATAGTCAGTATGCAATATAGTGAATAACAAAGCATTAATCATTATTTTAAAGAGAAATACAGAACATTCTAAAATGGTACTTCTCAGATAAATCTAAGTTTACTGGATATCTTTACATAAAGTTAGTTTTAAAGTGTCTGAGTGACACTATTTTATAAATGTCTTTGATTGAATAGTGATGATATTTTAATAGAATCTAAATATTTATAGTCTGCTTTGATAAAAGATCCTCCATACAAAAGACATATTCACTAAAGGATCCCCCAAAACAAAAGATATATATTTTAAGATAACTATTTGGAGCATAGAGACTAAAGAAAAGAAATATAATCCAAAGCGTTATTTCATAAAGTCATTATTCAATACTCAATAAGAAATATTCTTAAATCTTTATAGAAACCCCTTATTCATTAATGAAAAACCAACATTGTTTCCTTAGGAATAAGAACACTGCCCACTGTGGTGCCAAAATCTCTCTGTTTCAACTTCCGACGCCAGCTTACACACCACTCTTTCAAAAGGCAGCTCAAGATCAGCTTTCACACTGTTGTAAATCATTCAGTTTTTTTAAAAAATCATTTTTCTTCTAAACATTTCCTTCCAATGATTTTAAATTATGTTATAGAAAAGTTCATTACTGACTTTCAACCTGATAAACAGAACCCAAAACACTTCTTTTCATAATTTACATATCAAAACTCTTATTTCTAAAAGTTAGGCACTTAGATTTTTTTCAGTGAGCTTAATAAAACAAAAATTTCCTCCCCACTATTTTTTTTAAATCAACAGCTTATATTATGAAGACACAGAAATGGCAACCTTGATACAATAATTAATGATAACACATTTCCTTAGCTGCCACCCTCAAAAGATTCTGATTAAGCTCTATCACAAAGTAAAACATTTTGGGAATTCCCTGGCGGTTCAGTGGTTAGGACTCGGTGCTTTCACTGCCGGGG
This sequence comes from Balaenoptera ricei, assembly GCF_028023285.1. NCBI lineage: Eukaryota > Metazoa > Chordata > Mammalia > Artiodactyla > Balaenopteridae > Balaenoptera > Balaenoptera ricei. Next base: position 14,404,742 of record NC_082658.1, on the reverse strand, counting down.
CCCAGGTTCAATCCCTGGTCAGGGAACTAAGATCCCACAAGCCGCAAAGCGCGACCAAAAAAAAAAAAAAAAGAAAACATTTTCATTATAATAGCTTTGTTTATAAATAGAGTATCAAAGCAATCCAAAATCAGCTAGTCACATCTGTTTTTAATTCAAAAACATGATTCTAGACAAGTAGAGCTCTGAGTACAAACTTTAGTCAGAAAAAGATCTCTTGACCCTCCATAGGACTTTTTTTTTTTGAAGAGAGGAATATTGCACTTAATATATAAAATATCCTCATCCAACAAAGGCATATGTATAGCTTACAAAGCTGATTTAGAATTTCACTTAGAACTCAACCTTTTTTTGCAGCTTCAACTGGACTACTTGGCACTCTCCATCTGTTCAGTAGAAAATAATTCAAAATAGCTAGTGGTTTAAAATGTATTATTTGATACTAAAATGTACCAGAAACTGTGTTAAACTACTAAATTGATTTTGTGTCATTCCATCTTCTTAAAGTTAAAAGATAGTTGACATTTTGGTTAGTAAATGCATTCAACAAGGCCTGCAATTCAAACATACAAGTTTTGGCATTTAAAATTAATTTATGTTAATTGGGTTATTCCTTTTCTACATTAAAATGAAACTTGAAGATTGAATACACTTATATAAAGTTAAAATAAGCAAACCATTTTTAAAAAAGCCTAACCAGAAATAAAAATATCAATTTACTACCCTTAAAAAAAAAGGGTATGTATGTTTTTGTAAGGGTATGTATGTTTTCCCCAGGTCAATTTTCAAATTCCTAAAAGACCCACATTTTTGCCTCGATTTTTTTAAGGGGCAGGGGGAGAGGAACTGGAGACTGGTTGGGGGGTACGGCACTGGGGTAGGGTTGCAGAGAAGTAAGTAGGACTTTCTACTAAATGTCAAACTGAAAATATGATGAGAAAGAGCCAAACTTTTACATCATCTATTTTAAGAAGTTAAAGATTAAATAATCAAATAAATCCTAGGTGAAATGGATATTCAATGGTATGAAGGGTATTTAGAATATGTTCTTACCTAGGCACTCTTGGATCATGCCATGTGCTCACACCAGTCTGAGTATGTAAGAAATACACCTGACCTTGTTGTGTTGTCCTCTGTTCTGTAAAATTAAGAAACACTAATAATAAAAACATATTCAGAATGTCCAAATCAAAAACAGCTATAAACACTAGGATGATATTATATTAATAGGTAAACTCTCCAAATTACCAATCTATTTTATTACAAAAGAACTGCTTTACAAATCACTTGTTCTGAACTCAGAACACATTTTCTCCTGGAAACAGTCTTATAAATGGTGGTGAGGGTCACAGCCCAGCTATTTAAAAGCCAACTACACTTATAATGTGGCTCAAATATTAAACATGTTGCAATGGAAAATAGAAAACAATACTGTCACAGTACCAATAATTAAACAAACATGAAAAAATTATCTTTTATTTGTCTTAAATGTGGAGCCTAAGGGAAACAGAAGGGCTCAGAGGAAGAGGCTAACCAACTCTGCGGAGATTCTCAGGGATTTGCAAAAACTTTCAAAGAGTTTGCAGGCTGGTAATGCTTTTTAAATTATGCCTAATTTTATATCAAAACTTATGTTTTTTCTTTCCTTGAGAGAGGTGTATTCTCAAGACTACATTTGGACTTAGAAGCAAAAAAGATGGAATATAGAAGAGACACCCTATAGTCTAAAAGAAGCAATGATGGAAAAATAATCAAGTTAGGAGGAGGAAGACTAAAGAGCACATATGCCTAATGGGGAAAAAAAAGCCGCAGGTAAAATTAAGTCAAAGCCCTTGGGAAGAGAGTGAGGAGGCCAGGGCAAAGAGAAGGAATCTGTGAAAGGGTTTCTTCAATGGTGGTTTTTAGTCTTTATTTATGTTTTCAAGCAACAGAACTACCTTTTTTTTTTTAAAACAAAATCTAATGAAAAATTCCAATATACGAAACAATAAAACTATTGCTAATATTTATTAGTATAAATTTGTTTATAAACCTGTAATAAAAATCAATTTAAACTTTTAAAATTATAAATGTAAAAATGTTTAAACCTGGTTCTAGATGACAGCTGCAATAATTTCAGCCTTGGTACCCACTTTACTCCTATGTTTTGGTTGTACAAAAAAAAATTTTTTTAATCCAAATCACACAAATATTGTAAAAGTGTAACTACCCCCACTCCAAACCACTTGCCTTATCATCTCAATTAAAAAGAATGCCAGGAGATACTTGATTCTAAGGTCTGGACATTAATAATAACAGCTAAATTTTAACTTCTCATGAAATTTCATTTATTTCTTGCAACAAATCTACATGGTTGGTAATAATATTTTCCCCACTTTATAATATAGAAGATAAAGCTGAGGCTCAAACAGGTTAAATAATGTGCCCAGCATCACACAACTAATATATAGCAAAGCCAGGATATGAACCCAGCTCTGTTTCCCAAGCCCATGCTCTAACCACTGTGCTTTAAGTTAACCTGTGTGGCCTAGCTCAATTAATGGAAAAATTGGGGTTTTTTTTAATTAAATAGTTAAAATACTTAAAAAATAAAGTAAGAATGATGCATTTGTGTAAGTTCAAAAAACATTCTGGAGTAAAAATAAAATACAAGTTAGATCAGGCAATTCCCAATGTTGGTCACTAGGTGTCATCATCAGCCCAGAACTGTTTATCTAGAGGCTGTGGAAAGGGCAAGGATGTTAAGTAACTTGGTTAAGCTTTTAGCAAGAGAGGAGAGAACAGCTGAGGTCATACTACAAGAGTTCACAAGTTGCAATTAATTTAGGAAGTTCTGTATTCAACTATGAGAAGATTCATGTCATCTTTCACATGGAATTCTAAAATTTAGGAAATATATAAGATTATAGTACTTTTACACAAACACAGAAGTGACTAAATCATTTACAATAACCCAATCACTCAGATAACACAAAATTATAGACAATACAAATACAATATATAAATACCATCAGAAATATGCTTTTTAAATTATTTCTAAATATGCACGTCTAGAAAATTACAAGTCTGACTTCAGATTGCCATTATCAAGAAAAACACCATCTCACTTTTTACAGTGCCTGTTTACAAAGCAGTCTCACATTGTTTCATATGCCTCTCACAATACCTTTGTGAAAAGGAGAGGTATCATTCATCTCATTTCATTGTAACTGGGCAAAAAGGTTAAGGTTAAATGACTAGTCCAAAGTCAAAGTGTTGTTAGTCTTCTACCACTTCAAAGACTTTTCAAAGTTGGGGAGTTTTACATTTACTTTGATTTTCATGCAGAATTCCTAAACCCAGATTAATAACTTCTTTAAAAGTTGATTTTCTGGCTTCTTAGCAAGCTGAAATCAGTAAAACACACTTTATTTTTCCTCTGCTAGTTGTCATACCATAGCCTTCTGGTAGGTCTGGAGGAGTATGTAAATGTGTCCTGCTCATGTAATTTCTATGTCGTTGTGACCTGACTCTCCTCTCTGCCAGTCTGGGATCTGAAGACTGTCCAGATGTTGCACCGTTTGTTCCACTAATTGGAGTGTTCTCATCAACAAAACAGCTAAGAGGTCTGCCAGGACTAGAATATTCAGATGCTGGTCTATCAAAAAGTAACAAGGAAAAAAAGTTACTCAACTCAGATGCCAAAAGCAGAATTTTATAGACAATGTATGTACAGCAGTAACAATCACTTTTAAGAAAATGGAATGATTAATACAAATATAATGACTCAAGAACTCTCAATAAAAGCAAACCCAAAGCCTCAAAGCACCAAAGAAACCCAGGTGATAAGCAGATTATCAATTACATATTCAAATCACTTTATATTGATTTTAATTACATTTCATATGAAATCCGCATATATTTATAGATGTGAGTATGCGCTCACAAAGCCTTAGTTGGCTTAGCCACAGGCGACCTCAGACCTGCGTCCCCACCATTCTCCCACTCTGCCTCTGCCACACTGACATTCTTCCTCCTCCTTAAGCTTGCCATGGTCATTCTACCTTCAGTGCTGGAGAGCAGCCCTTCCTTCTACCTAGAGTGATTTTTTCTCCTATTTTCCCTAGGCCAGACTCCTTTTTGTCATTCAAATCTTAGCTTAAGCTTAAATGTTGCCTCTAAGAGGTCGTTCCTGACCTTCAGATCTAAAGTAGTCACCCAGGCATTTGACAGTACCTCACCTTACTTCCTCAGCATGGCAGTTACTTCTGGTATTTTTCTCATTTGCATCCTTGTTTTCGTCTGTCTTCCCCCACTAGAATATTTATTGAGAGAAGAAAGTCTGCCTAGTTTTTTCCCCACCATATATATTCCCTGCACCTAGAGTAGTGCTTAGCATATATTTAAGAGTAGCAGTTCAATAAATATTGAGTGAATAAAGGAAAGATAGTCTGTCTCTTCAAAGAGCTTCCAGTCTCTTGTAGGTCATCCAAACTAAGAGGATAATCAAGAGTTAATTTTTAAACTAACATTTACAACACAATTGACTTTACACATGTGGAAATTAAAGTCAATTTTATCAGTTAAATGAGAAGGAAATAAGACTTCACTAAAGCACTGACACAAGTACACATTTATTTACACTCAGATATGATAAAAATAGGTTCTTTGACTTCCATATAATCCTTGGCAGTTTAATACTAGAAATCAACTCTCAAATAAGCACTTTTTAAAATGGCAACATAAGATAAGCTTTCATCTGAGAATCACAGTATAATAGAGAAAACTTTGCGGTTCAATGAGTTAAGCAATTAATCCCCAATAAATAAAAGTATAGCTAATGAGAAGCATTTGATGTTCTATGTCTGGTGCCAGTCCTGCTCAGGGAAAAAAAAAAAAAAGGAGAAGGAGCAAAACAAACACTGAGTAGAGGTGGCAAATAAACTTTTTTCTTATTCTGAAAAAAAAGGATATCCAGCCACTTATCCTATTCATTTTCAGTTACTTTAAGAGCTTTCCTTGAAGCTTTCAAAACTTATCTTGCGTCCCCATGTCTCTACACATTAAGCTCCAGGAAGGCCTTTCTGCCTTATTCATGGTTATAGCCCAAATGCTGAGCACAGTGCCTGGCATATAACAATTTGGTGAACTGAATGATAGCTGTTACCACTGCCCTGAACACTTTTTATCACCTTCCCCTTACCTGGCTAAATCCTCATATTCTTCAGGGTTTAGTTCAGAGACTCTCCTCCTTCAGAGTTTTCCTTAGCAAGTTCTACCATCTTGCCCCCAACTCTAAGTCAGGTGCCCCTCCATATTGTCTCAGAGCATCTGGTTCTTATCTTGGTCAAAGACCTTACTGGACACAATATATTCATCCCCCAACATTATTGAATAAATGGAGATCCTGTATATATATTTTGTTACAGCCGTTCAATAATGGACTCAAAAAAATTTTTAAGAGTCCTAGAAATAAGATGACTTCTCAATGTATTCATTTAACTCATCTAATAAATAGTTATTGAACACCATCACAGGCCATGGAGCTACAATAACAGGATGACCTGCTAAGCAATCTTTATTAAAAATAATAATGGCATTTGCTATAAGATCTACTGATCTAGAGCAGTTTAAACCAAGAAAGGAAATCTGGTAAAGCTGACAGATAAACAGATAGGGGACTTCAGGAGGGCAAACAGCATAGACCTTGGGAAGATACTTGTATGTTCTTACCGTGTTGGGCGTTCCCATTGCGTAGTTCTTGTTATGTGGTTTAGGTACTGGATTCTTCCAGAGGCAGTTCGCCTTTCTTCCCAGCTTAAATAAAAATATTGAGAGATAAAGCAGTAATAGGAAGCCGGACATGGAATGTTTTTGGAACAAGCCAGGAAGACATTTGCTGTTATGAATCAGGAATGACAAATTGAAAAAGCAATACACAGAATATAGGAATTGTTTCAACTTATTTTAGAACTGTACAATATGTCTTCTAGAATTCTGAAGCTTTTGAAATATTTATACTGAGGTGTGACTAATATTTTCCATCAGCCAAACTGAGAATTTTTCAATGATGTCAACAATGCTCAATTAAATTATACTAATTTCTCCAGAATTTAGTGGGGGGAAAAAAGGCCATACTAAAAATAAAAATTATACATAATTTTAAAAAATTAAATTTAACTAGAAAAGTATATAAAAGCTTCTTAAAGCATTTAGCCTATCCAAACTAATTTTTTTAATCTTCATATTTTTATTTTCTCTTACACATTTTCTACTAAAAGTTATGAATTTTTTTAAGTATAGTTGACATACAATATTATATTAGTTTCAGGTATACAACATAGTAGTTTGACATCTATACACTACAAAATGATCACCAAGATAAGTCTAGTAACCATCTGTCACCATACAAAGTTATTACAATATGGACTATATTCCCTATGCTGTACATCACAGCCCCGTGACTTACTTATTTTATGACTGAAAGTTTGTACCTCTTAATCCCCTTCACCTATTTCATCAATTTCCCCTCCTCTCCCTCCCCTCTGGCAAACCAATACAGAGTTTGTTCTTTGTATCTATGAGTCTGTTTCTGTTTTGTTTGTTTGTTTGCTTTGTTTTTTAGATTCCACATATAAGTGAAATCATATGGTATCTGTTTGACTTATTTCATTTAGCATTATACTCTCTAGATCCATCCATGTTGTTGCAAATGACAAGATCTCATTCTTTTTTTTATGGCTGACCAATATTCCAGTGTGTGTGTGTGTGTGTATGTGTGTGTGTGTAATACATCTTCTTTATCCATTCATCTATTAATGGACCCTTAGGCTGCTTCCATATCTTATCTATCTTCCATATCTTATCTATTGTAAATAATCCTGCAATGAACAAAGGGGTGCATATACCTCTTTGAATTCATGTTTTCATTTTCTTAGGATACATACCCAGAAGTGGGATAGCTGGATCATATGGTAATTCCGTTTTTAACTTTCTGAAGAACCTCCCTACCATTTTCCACAGTGGCTGTACTGATTATATTCCCACCTACACTGTACAAGCGCTCCTTTTTCTCCACAACCTCACCAACATGGGCTATTTCTCAAACTAATTTTTTAAAAAGCAATAATGCCACTTCTTCCTCAATATCTTATTAATTCATATAACAAAAAAATTAGGCGAGTGACTATAGTTATGTTAATATTCCACCAAACCACTGGCAGTGGTTTGGAAGCCTTAAACAATGGAAAATAAAAAGATGCTAAACAGGTTTTTTCCCCTGTGATTACAATTATAGTACTATAATGTAGAACAAATTTAGAATAAGCCGTACAACTGCTGTAATCTCTCAATACTGACTAGTTATTTCATCCTAAACTTCCCCTTCAAAAGTACCATAATCCACCTCAAATCCATAAAAATTAACAGATATATCAAGAAGCTAAAATGATCTATAAACAGACTTAAATTATAGCAATTTTTAACAGCTTACACAAAATGAGCAAATACCATAGCTTGGATTTGAAATTTCGTGTCAAAAATAACTTAAAACTCAACCAATTATACACTTAAAATGGATATAGTTTATTGTATGTAAACTATACCTCATTGAAGTTAATTAAAAATACTTTGAAAATTAAAAATAAAATCGGTAAGGTTTCAGAACTAGTATAAAACAAAGATAGAGAGCAATGATAAAAAGCATAAGCTTTGGAATCAAGGCTTAAATCTGTGTTCCAGTTCTGCCATTTCTATGTGGCCTTTGGCAAAATACTTAACCTCTCTGAGTCTCAGTTTCGTAAGTCTGTAAAACGCATGAGGGTAATAATAGTAGTAACAGTAGTAATAATAATAGCTAATTATTTATTAAGCATTTACTCTATGCAAGACATTGTGCTACGTGCTTTACATGAATGACTTCATTTAATCCTCACAAGTACTGATGGCGTACATACTATTATCATTATCCTCTTTGATAAATAAACATAAACCAAAGCTTACAAAAGTCAAATAAATTGATTAAACTCATAAAGCTAGTAAACAGAAGAGTAAGGATTGGAACCCAAATGGTCTAATTCCAGAATCACATTATGAGAATTAAATGATCTAATGTATATCATGTAATGATATATATGTAATGATAAATGATATAAAGTGCTTATAACACTATTTGACACTTGCAGGCTCAATAAATGTTACTATGTTATTGTAATTACTGTTACACAAATTCTGTATCCCATCCCTCTAAATAGAGCAATGCCTCAGATTCAGCACCTACATGCCTTGTTTTGAATAATTTAATCAATCAAAAAAGTTTTCCTTTTGAATATATAGTATTTACAAGAGATTTAAATTTGTCAAGAAATTTGATTTGTCTCCTAGTCAAAACTCTTAAAAAACAAATGTAACATATCTAATTCATGGCTTATTTTACGAATTTGTTGTGATAAGATCCCTCACTAATTTTCTAAGTACAAGGAAAACCTAGATTTTGGAATTGATCAGCAAATTTCTAAACTTAAATATAAACACCAACTTATTTCTCATTATTTTAGGGATATTATCTAATGATTTTTGCTTACCCATCTGGTAAATCATTATCAAACAAACGACTGCAGTCCACAACTTGTCCTCCTGTGCCTATTCGGTCTCTGGACTGAAGACTTACTATTAAACAACAAAAACATTACTAAGAGTCACAGAACTAGAAAGAATTACTGCAATTTAAAATATTTCTCTTTGAAAGACACCTGGCTTAGCTCATTTTAAGACTTAAGAATGAACTCTTTAGTTTCTACTAAATTCTGCAATTTTTTTTTTAATTTATTTTTTTTGGCTGTGTTGGGTCTTTGTTGCTGCACGTGAGCTTTCTCTAGTTGCAGCGAGCAGTGGCTACTCTTCATTGCAGTGACTGGGCTTCTCACTGCGGCGGCTTCTCCTGTTGCGCAGCACAGGCTCTAGGCGCACAGGCTTCAGTAGTTGTGGCTCGCGGGCTCTACAGCACAGGCTCAGTAGCTGTGGCGCACGGGCACAGCTGCTCTACAGCATGTGCAATCTTCCCGGACCAGGGCTCGAACCCGTGTCCCCCGCACTGGCAGGCGGATTCTTAACCACTGCGCCACCAGGGAAGCCCCTGCAATTTCTTTGTCCATGAGATTTTTCTCTTTAAGGTTTTCTACACTTTGTCATGTTCATGGAGGCGAGTCTAACTCCTTTTTTCCCATCCTAATGGGGCAACGCAAGGCCACGAGTGCACTTAAAAAGAGGCGTAACACATGAAAGGTATATTTGTGTATTCCACATTTTTGAGTTTTTAACTTCCCTCTCAATCTAAGAATGACAGGAATTATGAATAACGCTGTAGTGTAGATATTTCCCTGCAATGACCAGAATAGGGCTCTTGTTATGATGCTACTTTGGCAACTCTCTATGAACCTAATTCACTGCCTTGTAAAATTAAGTCCTTCAAGTCCTTTCTGTAACTAAAACCTCTCTTGATAGGTTCATATAATGCAATCATGTTATTCTAAATTCTGCTCTATAATGCAATGGTAAGATTCCAATTGCCTGTTACTTCTTTAAGAAGCTTCAAAGGAGCCCACCTCAGTGCCCTACCATTCTAGGTATCTTGATCAAATCTCAATCTATCAATTCTTAAGATAAGTCTCAGGAAATTTTATATAAAGGGGCCAATTCAAGATAACCCCACTAGCCCACTAAATGCCTTATGAGTAAGGTAACAATTTTTCCCTTTCTCCAATTAGTGCTATACTACCATTCTATTTTTTTCAATTAGTAAAGATTAAAACTGCAAAGCATTAAACTGGTTTTTCTTACTCAAAAACCAGTTTGAGAATTACTTTCAGAAAACCTTAGTATCATCTATAAAGTCTATCTCAGTGTTCTACTGTATTTGTATGCTTTTAAAGAATTCCTTCCTAAAGGATCAATAGTTCTTCACATTAGGAGCCTATTTTTTACATTATTTGTATTTTTTTGCTTTTTTAAAAAATTAAGTTGTCCTAGATTCTGCATCCACTATTTGAATAATTTTACATGACTCATTTAATTCATGCCAATACAATGAAGCTACAGTTACTGTACTTTGATTTTAAAGGTATTTAGAGTTTAGGTCAGCTTAAATAAAGCCAAAATTCACATAACTTTCAATTCCACACTTACCTACTATCTGTCCTCTAACTGTATCATTGTCATTTGGCCCAAGTTTGCATAGATCCAGCCTCTGATCTATTTCAAATCAACAACAGCAAAAGGCAAAAAATAAGTTGGTATCAGAGATTCTCACATCTACAGAGTGATAGTAAATTTCTACAATCCACTGGAAATCAGACCAATCATTTAAAGAATTAATCAAGTTTTAATGATGAGACAAATGTTTAAAATTCTCTAACTGCGTACATAATATTAGTATAAATGTCTCGACAAAAGTTTTGACAAATTCAGATTTCAAAAACCATAAGACACTGGTGCCAACATGCAGTATTTTCTCTCCAAAGATTTCAGAACACTTCAGTCTAAGTTTTCGCTTGCCACTTAATAGTTTTGTTCTTAAGCAATTTATCCCCAAGTCTTGATTTTCTCGTGTATAATTGTAGTACTTACCTCCTATTAAGGATTAAATCAGATGGTTATGTAAAACTCTTAGCACAGTACCCGGCACATAAGTGTCCAATAAATGTTAGTTGTTGTCATTGTTATTTTTTATCTAACCATTTCACATAACTCCCCCACACACAAAGTAAGTATTAATAAGAAGCCAAGTATAAACTAACATAAGGGTTTGAGTTCTGGTACTAACTCATTTAGAAGCAGCTCACTTCTTCTCTCATGCCTCATCTATAAAACAGATATAACACTGGCCTGGCTAGTTACAGTAAGGAACAATGTCACCCACTGCATGTTGGTTTTACTTTGATTACAGCACTTATAACTGAATTCTCTTTATAGCTGTATGCCATCTGTCTACTTAAGTAAATCACGAATTGATAAAAGGAGGAGACCATATCTTAAGTTTTTATATTCTCCACTCCAACCTGATAGAATGGAACTACATCAGGTGCTTAATAAATTAAATATTGCTACACATCAAAAAGATCATATAAATTACTGCAATGAAACATTCACAAGCAGCAGAAAGAAAATCTGTGCCCCACCTGGCTTACTTTTCCCTTTGCAAAATAAATGGACACTAATAAGACAGCTATACAGTGGACTTGTGCAGAGCAATGCCGCTTCTGTTCAGTCCTTCTAACGTGTCCTGCTCCCTCTGCCAGCAGGCCTTTGCCCTTGCTTCTCAGAGGACAGGATTCATGCTGTTTTTCACCTTTCTATCACTGGGGTTTCAAACAGTACCTGACACTTTAAAGGTTCAATAAATGTTGGCTAAATTGAACCAGAAATAAGGTCATACATGTGACCTATAAGTCTTCAGTTTGCCTGCTGCATTGGGTTAGAATAACATGGTTCATTTTGTTTGTTTGTTTTTTGGGTTTTTTTGGCTGCACTGTACAGCATGTGGGATCTTAGTTCCCCGACCAGGGATTAAAACCATGCCCCCTGCATTGGAAGGCAGAGTCTTAACCACTAGACCACTGGGGAAGTCCCAAAAATGGTTCGTTTTTTATATGCTAGACCTTTTCCAATCCCAACATCTTCTACCTCCTGTTGGTCACCCTGTCAACCCAGAAATATAAGAAATTCTCAGGTGCCTTTAAATTGCCCTCAGAACTTTTAGCTCAATTTTCTCCTTTTTAATTTTTAACAGTAATATTTTTATAACTGGGTTGTGGTATCATACTACATTAAAAGGGATCATCTCTTAATATTATATATCTAACATTCAAAGCTAAATTCAAACTATTTTTATTTATTAATTTCCGTAGCTGGAGTCTATGTGAATTTTTGCTTAGAATAGGCATCTGGACTACAATCCCATGACAACACCTAGCAATATTTTTTATATTATATAAAAAAGAATTCTGTAGAAAAAGAAAAAAATTTTCTGTTGAAAAAGATATTTCCATCTATGTCCCAATGGAAATACCCCCAAAAAGATGCTCTGTCATCTGGTTACATGAATTACACATACACTAACAAGTCAACTTGTCAATCCAATATATAAATGCTTCTAATGTCTTGATCTTGGTCTAATCCTGTAAATGACCAGTTTGGTGAAAAATTAAGCTACAGTTAAGCAGTTAATACAGCTGTCTTACACTCAAAATAATGTCTTACCTTTATAACTTTTAATTTTTCAGAGCAGTTTTATATGTCATTTTTATTCACTAATAATTCCCCTTTAACTGTTATATTAAACACTCCAATGACCTAAATAAAACTCCCTTTATCTCACAAATCCACCTAAACCAGAGATGAGTGCTAAGAAATAAAAAAGACATTTAATACTTTGACACCTTTTTACTTTTTTTTTTTTGGCCGTGTCACACTGCATGGCTTGTGGAATCTTAGTTCCCTGACCAGGAATTGAACCCGCACCCGAGGCAGTGAGACCACAGACTCCTAAACCACTGGACCGCCAGGGAATTCCCTCTTTTTATTCTTCTGGATATCAGTCATTTCTTAGCACTTATAAATTCACTGGATACTAAGTATCAGCTCTGATTCATTTCTAGGTTTCACATATTTAAAATGTTTCATTCTTTTTAAAAAGTCAACAAAGTAAATTTAGACCAGGAATTTTTATCAATGTTTCAAACACACACAGGAAATTAAGTTTTTGGACCCCTGCCTCCCCCATCAAAAAATACACATACATATATATATTTAAATATGTATATTTAAATTTTTAAAAGCACTAGTATCTACTCACAACCCGTGTCTTTGAGGCGGTTGATGGCATTGGAAAGAAGACGAACACAACCAAGAAATCCAGCACCTTGTTTTTTATGGATCTTCTTGTGATTCCATACACTGATCGTAACTGAATCAGACTTTCCAATATACCTACATAAAACAAAATGATTGCATGAGTAACTTGGCAATCATGAGTAGCTAGTATAAAATTTTTCTTTTGTTTTTGTAATCTAAAGTCACAAATGTTTGAGTATGGCTAGATAATGCAAAATATGTTTGAATTCAGTCTATTCACAGGACTGAATTTAAATTTTTTTTTTTTAATTCTAAAGTAAAATCTAAAAAGAATTTTTAATATATTCTTTATCACACCTGCCACTCTCAGGCGGAGTAACAATTTTTGTTAGTAAAAAAAAAAAAAAACTATTTTAGTAGCTAGTGTCAAATAACCCTATGGAAGTTTATGATTATTTCTTTCCAAAAACAAAAATCTTAGAAAAACTTTTATCACAGTCACATTTTACATACACTTCAATGACATGACCTAGTACCTCAGCGAATACTCAGTTCATTTTCAAGAGGCATTGTCAAGGCTGACAGACCAAAAATCTGACATACCTGTTATGTTTTAAAATGCTGTAGAACAAAAGCTGATTGTAACGCTTTTCCCCTGCTTCTCTCCTGTATGCAGGCCTTGAGCGAGCAGGACTCTTGCAGATTTCACTTCACTGCCTGCAGACAAGCAGAGCAGGGAAAAGCGTTACTATACTTGTCTGTGCATATACCTGTAAGTATGGAGAAGCTCTACCACAGCCAATTGTTAACATGGTGTCATCCCATGCGAAAATATAATAAAATAACATAATTATATCAGTAGAACCCTAAATTTCAATGACTCTAAGAGGTCAAATTTTTGGTCCAGCAACCTTGACCTTAAAGTGTCATTCAATAAAGCAGTAATATCAGAAAAATTCACCTGGTATATAAAAAAGCCTAGACCACTTAAGTAAGGACTAAAACTTTTAAATGAGTAACGTGAAAGGCACACTTGAGGCCCTGGATCCAGCTGTGTTAAAGCATGCCTACCCTTCTAGACGTTTAATTATGCAAGCTAATACTTTTTTTTTTAATTTAATTTTTATTTTATATTGTAGTTGATTTACAATGTTGTGTTAGTTTCAGGTGTACAGCAAAGTGATTCAGTTATATCTATACATATATCTATTCTTTTTCAGATTCTTTTCCCATATAGGTTATTACAGAATATTGAGTAGAGTTCCCTATGCTACACAGTAGGTCCTTGTTATTTTATATATAGTAGTGTGTATATGTTTAATTATACAAGCTAATACTTTTCAAAAATTATGCCAATTTGAATTTCATTTCTGTTGCTTGCAAATGAAAAAATCTGGACTAAAATAACATTCAGTATGCATGTATCAATTTTCAAATAGACCTAAACAGACTTAACTTGGCAAGTATGTACCTGCATGATATGTAAAAATTCTAGAATCAGAATCAAGTATTAACCAGCTAAATTGCCCCAAACCAAACATTAAAAAAAAAAAAACAACACACTAAATCAGTTTCTCAACTGATAAGCCTGATATACAGGTATGCTAAAATATTGGTTCCCTGAGGCCTTAGAGCAGCCCACCCACCACTGGCTTAAGCGTCCTTTTGGGAGGCTGGATGTCAAAGCCCAGAGAGACCTTGGGAACATACATTGAAGACAAGGGAGCTTCTGTCAGCCTGTATCCTTGAATGACTGTGTGACAGTGTCTTGCTTCCCTGCCAACTGGACCTTATATACAAAATATACTTCTACTGTATTAAACCACTGAAAATGTGGGGTTGTCTATTATATCAGTCTATTATATCTAACCAACACACGGGACAAATCATAAAGGGCCTTGTCAGCCATAGTATGAACTCTGGCTTTTACTCTAAGTAAGACAGGAAGCCAATGGGGGATGTGGAACAGGAGAGTAACCAGATTTGATATACGTTTTGACAGGATCATTCTAGCTGCTGTGTTGAGAAAGACTATAGCAGCAGCAAAGCTAGAAAAGCAAGGACTCTAAGGAGGGGGTCCACAGGAAAACCACAGCCTGTGAGCCAAATCCAGAAAAGCACAGGGTTTAGTACAATTTCACTTTTTTTCCCCAAGGAAAAAAATTTTTTTAAGTTTGAAGGCCATATTAAAAATACTTACAATGTCTTTATCTCTCCATTCACATTATCACTTTTCTAACATAAAGTTATTTTCTATTTGACGGCTTCCTTCATAATCTTGGAACTAGTTTCTTTGCCATTCTTGGCTCCCTCTAAGCCATTCTTCACATTACAGCCAAAGTGTCCACTCTTGGATATAAATCTGATAATAGCATTTCCCCACTTAAGACACTTTCATTGCTCCCTATTGCTTTTAAGAGAGTATTCAAACTTATTAATAGGCTTTCAAGGACCTTCATGAGCTGGCTCCTGCTTGCCTCTCACTGCTTGTCTTTTACCACACTCCCCTTACCTTACATGTGAACTTACCAATACTGCCTCTCTGAACTGTTTTCAGAATCACATTGTCTTTCACCTCTGGGTCTTCACACAGACAGCTTTTGCTTAGAGCCTTCTCACCTTCTCCGTCCTCAAGTTAACTCGTATTTAAGGTCTAAGCCTAAATGCCACTTTTTCTAGGAAGCTCTCCCCAGCTCCTAAATCTGTGTCAAGAAGTTCTATATATTTCCACAGCACCCTATACATATTCTCAACACACTGTTTATACTTTCCTATTTCTTGTCTTTATATACCACGTGGCTGTAAGCTTGGAGGACTATGCCTTGTTCACTGTTGTAGCTGGGTCCCTGGCTGAATTTAGATCTGATTGAAGCTAAAAGAAATGGCTTTAAAGAATCTGATCAAGGGAATTCCCTGGTGGTCCAGTGGTTAGGACTCTGTGCTACCACTGCAGGGGGCACGGGTTCGATCCCTGGTAAGGGAACTAACATCCCGCAAGCTGCGCAGCACGGCCAAAAAAAGAAAAGAAAGAATCTGATTAAGAACTCAAAAGCTTAGCTACACAGATAGTAGGTAAAGACAAGTGGAACATTTGGAAGAAAAGCTGATGTTGATGAAGCATGAAATAGAATGACTGTGAAGCTTAAAAGGCTAAAAACTTGGAAAGTCAGGATATCAGGACATTTAACATGTTTATAACCTGGGAGATGTTCACAAAATGGGAGAAGTTTAGAGAGCATATGATAACTGAATTAGCAACCTGTAGAAAACTGAAACCTAAGCCTGCAAGGAGCAAGACTCCCTGAAACAAGATTATTGCTGCCACAAAGCCCCGAAATATCCCCAAACTGTAAGCCCAATATACTCCAATGGTGATAATGAGGCTGAAACAGAATGATAAGTCAAAGTATTTAAAAGGAATGGAAAGTGTAAATCAACTACACCTCAATTTAAAAAATAAAAAAATAAAATAAATAAAAGGAATGGAAAGACCTCCTGAATCCTTTCCCCAACCTAATTCATCCTCAAAACCTGGCAGCACTCAGGGACACTAGGCACAGCTGAGGGAGGAGGTGAAATTCTATAATAAAAACAGGGTATTAAGAAGAGGTTAATCTAGTGAATGGAGAGACCTCCTAGCATCCCTATGCCGTTCAGATCCATGAACACAAGCATCCAAGAATACAGCCCCCAGGAAGGAGAGGGAGAATTCTGTGCAGAAAGTGTCGCAGTTACTCCTGATTACCCTACGAAGCTGATCAGCTCTACCCATGGGTAGAGAGTTTCCAATCAACATTTAAGTGCCTCCCCTTAAATATAAAAAGACAGAAATCCAAACCAAACTAACAGAAAAAAAAGGAAAGCTGAGAAAAGAGAGGCAATACAACAGAAAAAAACTACAATTATGCTACTCCTCTCATCAGAGAAGATATTGCGTCTAGGAATAAGAGTAAGTTATGAAAAAGGAACAGTCAGAAAGCAAAATGATATTGGAAATTTAAAATTTGAGAGCAGAAATTACAATAAATAGGAATGCTGGAAAACAAAGTTGGGAAAACAGCCCAAATATTTCATGGTAGTTTTTAATTTTTTACTAGAACAAAAATTTTTTATTATAACTTTTTTTTTTTAACTAAGATAAAATATGAGAGAAAAAAGACAGGACAACTAAATGATCAATTCAGGAGGGATAACATCCAAATAACAGGAGTTCTCGAAAAAGAAAAAGAGAGAAAGAAATACAATGGAGAAGAGGAAATCATCGATAGATGATTAAATAAATAGAAAAGTTTCTCATAACTAAGGAGTTTAAGTATCCAGATTAAAGTCACAGTAAGTATCTAGTACTGTATTTCAGATATACCTAGTCCATAGTTAAAAAATTTAAAATCAGGCATAAACAGCATACCCTGAAATCTTCCAGTGGAAAACAACAATCACGAAGGACCAAAATCAGGATGCCAATCAGCAATACTCTAAACTTGCGCTGTCCAAAATGGTAGCCACAAGGCACATGTGGCTACTGAGTACCTGAAATATAGCTAGCCCAAATTGAGGCACTCTGTTAATGCAAAACAAACTCCTGATTTCAAAGACTTCGTTGTTTTTTGTTTTTGTTTTTAAAGGCCACACCACGCAGCATGCGAGATAGTTCCCCGACAAGGGATTGAACCCGTGCCCCTGAAGTGGAAGCGCAGAGCCTTAACCACTGGACCTCCAGGGAAGTCCCTCAAAGACTTTGTATAAAATAAACAAAAAAACAAACAACTCGATTATTTTATTTTGATACCGTGTTGAAATAAAGATATTTTAGATAAATAAAACATATAATTAAGTTTAATTTCATCTGTTTCTTTTTACTTTTTTTAATGTGGCTACTAGAAAATTTAAAATTACAGATAAGCTCCCATTTGTGGCTCACATTGTATTTCTATTCAGCAGTGCTGATCTAGACCTAGAAGACAGTGGAGTAATGTATTCAAAATTTGAAGGGAAAGTGATGTCTCACCTAGAAGTCTATACTCAGACAAATTATCAACCAAGTAAGAAGACAAAATATATCTTCAGACAAAATCTCAAAGAAATTTTCCCCATCTTTATACTCTTCCTCAAGATAACAATGGAAGATATACTTCACCAAAACAGGGAAGTAAACAGAAAAATAGGAAGTCATTGGACTTAGAAGAGAGAAAGGAAATTCCCAACATAATGATAAAGGCAAGTTCCAGGACAACTGTGCAGAAGGTCTTAGAGAACTACCAGTCCAGACAAGTAAAGGATAGAAGCTCTAGGAGGGCTATCTCCAAGAAGAAAACAAAGCCAATAGACTATCTCATGTGGTGAACATAAATAAGCAGAGGAGACGTTCAGTACTGTAAGAGAGTTTGTGAATTTCTTAATGAGATGGAAAACTAAACAAATGGCAAAGTTAGACAGTTATTAACTTCATAAAAACAGAAGTTGTCAAGAAAGAAAATGTAATCACTGCACACCACGTGACTCAGTTATGAATATTTACATGATCATAATAGCATAAACAACAGAACAATGATGTAACTGAAAAGGTTCAAATAACTATACAGGAGGACTGGGAGAAGGAAAGGGTCATGTGGATGTTGTAGGAATGGGATGAGAGGTATCAGCTATAAAAGCTAAATCATTTTCTATGGTAGAAAATGTAAAAATAATACCTAACACGAAATAAATATATATTTATATTAAATGCTATAAATAAGCATGATATCTAGAAGCAGAAGAAAATTCTAGAACAAACAGCCAAAGTTATTGAAAACAGTTACCCTGAGAATTGGAATCAGGAATAAGAATGGGACAGTGAACTGCATTTTCCCTTTAAAAGACCTACAGTATCATCTGCTTTTTTAAAAACAGTACATATGCTACCATGATTAAAATAAAATTTAGAAGAAAGAAACCATCCATATAAGAAACAAAAAGAATGCCTATGAGTGTACTCCAATTATGATTTCTGATTTATACTTATAACTGACCTAAAGTGAATTAATACCTTTATTTGATTGAAAAAAAGGTGGGGGGGGGTTGCTCTATACTGTGTATCCATTTTGTTCTTCATGGGCTTATTAAGCATAGCTCACCTTCCAAAACCAGCTATCAATAAGCCAAAGTACTTTCACACTAGGTTTTGCATCCCTCTGTGAGGACCAAATTACACCACAGATCAAACTCAGATCATATTCAGTGATTCTTTTCAAAGACTATATTAAATTACAGTGATTCCATGTTTCATTTCAAATAAATCGTTTAAACCTACAGGTCATAATGCTGATTCCATTTTGGATCAAGTGTATTCTTCACAGTATCTGTAGAATGGCACTGCCCAGATCCATCAACCACCACCTTAGCAAATGGATCAGGAAGCCCTGTGGGGAAAAAAGGGAGGGTTCTTTTTTAATTAAAGAATATTTTGACATGGAGATTAATTATATAAAGATTAATATTTGCTACAAAACAAAAGATTAGTCCATCCTTCATAAAAAGTTTAACGATAAGCTATAAATGAAAAGTGGTCCATTTTAAAACTAAGATTAAAGTTAATTCTACATTAAATATCAAAAACTACATTTTTTCTTGCTATCTCAAAACATGCTCAGCTTAAACTACCAAAGTCTAGAGATTACTTTATAATGTACAAGTTATCATAGATCTTTCCCAGCCCTTTAACCCCAGAAAGGTGAATGCTTAAAACATCCCTGGCTCTCTTAGAGCTTTCCCACGGTCTCCCTTAGTAGCTCATTTAAAGAAAGAGCATATTAAAGTTTTCACACAGTAACACAGGCTACAGAGATATCAAATTAGCCAAAAAGTTTTAATGATTAACTATCATGAGTGATGAGAAACCAAAACAAAAAATTTAATACCCTGCCTTAAAAGACCGTACTATTTAATTGGGAAAATTAAAACACCATACATTAAAAACAAAAAACCAAAAAAAACTCCTGAGAATAAACAAGTTTTTGACCGTACTGATTATAAAGAAAGCACTTATAATACTATGTCAGGCTCTATTCTAAATGCTTTACATATGTTAAATCTCTTAATCTTCAAAATTACCCCATGGGGTAAATACTACTATTCTATTTTAGTGATGAGGAAACTGAGGCACAAAGGGGTTAATTAACTAGCCTGAGGTCACCCAGTAGTAAGTGGCAGAGGCAGGGTCTAAAGTTTAGATTCTAAACCCATGCACACACAGTCTGGTTCTTGATTTCATGCACTTAACCACTATGCTGTATCACACCTCTCATTTACTATGTAGTTCAACAGTGAGTACAAGAGCTCAGAAAAGCAGAAGAAGTTGAGTGTGAACAATAGAAAAAGGCTTTCTCCCCCCCCCCACCCCGCCCCTTTTTGAGGGGATGGGACTCATATGGGCTTTAAAGGACAAACAGGAGGCGTTCCAAGGAGGGTATAACAATATCTGAAGGACTTTGAGGGGTTTAATCAAAGCATTTGTGCTAAGGTGTAAAAGTAAATACTGTTGGAGAGATAAGACGGATCCAGTAAGAGAGGCTTAAAAGTCAGAAAATAAAGGTTTGGAATGACTGAGGTAGAGAACAGGGAGCCACTTTAGATTCTTGAGCATGGCTGTAAATACATTGTCATATTTGTCTACTAGTGGTATTCAGAGAAGGAAAGATTAAAGGTACAGAGAAGCTGATGTAAGCTTCATACAGTAGGATGAAGAACAGTAGAATGAGTAGAATTTTAAAAGCCAGGGGACGAAGGTGGAACTAAATAAAATGTTAGAGACCACAACAACAGTTTAGATGTGAGACATACTGAGATACTGTAAATTTCCTAGGGACAGCTGAAGACACTAAAACGAAATGTTGGTAAGTGTTGATAATTGCAGAAATTTTGTACCTTGATATATCTATGCTAATTTTTTTTAAGTCAAGATACTAATCTGCCAAGATTTAAGGCCAGACAGAAATCACCTAGCCAGTTTTCCAATTCTACGATTCCGTGATCTGTCAACTTCAAATACGTAAGAAAAGACTAATATTTAAGAGTATTAAGTATTCAAGAAAAAACTTGGCAAGTTAGGGTAGCAATCTATTTAACTATATTGTTTAATTAAGTTTAGCACTATTCATATTAGTATTTCAATAATACCTAACCATTTGTAGATGTGTCTAATGGAAGAATACTTTCCCCTCTACCTTCAATAACATTAAGTATTTTTTTCCTGGGAGGAATCCGTTTTATCTTGTTCTTTTGATTCTACCATCTAAACAAATAAACAGATAAATGTATGTCTGCAAGCAAAAACAAACAAAAATCACATTTCTAGCTTTCCCTTTAGATGGTGCTTAACTAGTTAAAGAATTAGGACTGAGAAAAACAACATTTTCCACACAGAAGTCACTAGGTGTGGCTTCCAGATCCTTATTTAAGTATGAAAGTCTAAGTCCCATCCTCCTATGTTTCCCTTCTGTTAAATAATACAAAATACAAGCTCTATTCCCTAACAAAATAAATACCTAGGTTTCAACTTACCTGATTATATTATTCTACAAGAATTTAACTTGAGAGCCAAGTTCTTCCAGTGTAGTCAAAAATATCAAGTTTTCAGAAGTTAGTGAGACCTCTAGCGGTAAATATGAAGTAGCTAAAGTATTTTCTGTATTTTAAAAAATTTCTCAATTCTCCCCATCATTTCTGAGTCATATAAAATAGCTAAAGCTCAGGAACTTCCTCACTACGCTAACGCACTTAATGAGCTGCAAATGATGAAACAAAAATTTCAACTTAAAGAGTTACTTACCAGAGAAAATAAAGCTTTATTTTTGATTGGGGAAGAAAAAATATATTCAACCAACCATGTTGCAGCTCACTGACTTCAATTTGGCCCCTACACAAACCTTAACAAAGCACCCTACACACAAAGCTTTTACTTAAACGTGGCATAAAAGACAGAAAGAATTTGATACCAATAAAAACATTCTTTTAAAAACACAGATAACGGATAAATGGATAGATATGTGATAAAGTTAATGGCAGAATCTAGATGATGGGTATTCACTGTAAAATTCCTTATATGTCCTATGTGTCCGAAATTCTTCCTGCCAAAATTTTGGGGGAAGGGGGATGTACTGTACTTTTATTTTTAAAAGCCAGTAAGTTTGAAAATAGTTCCAAAAAATGAGTTAGCAAAACTTTTCTCAGCAAAGGTAGATACCCTGGAATAAATAGTATTATCTCAAATTATACAAATTCCAAAAGACAACACATGGCACTGCATTTTTTTCTAGAGTTAAATATATTTATATATACACATATATATATAGTCAGCCTATAGTCATGTTTCATATTAAAATTTACATTTCCCATTCAACACGATTTAAACTGATTTACAAGCAAAAACAACTATATTACAGTATCAATAACTGCATTCTGATCAATAAACGCACACTCTCACTCAAATTTAATTAAGAGATTTAGGAACTATTATTTAACTCTTTCTTTAAAATTAATGTGGGCAACCCTCAACTTATAAACAGATCAAAAAAATATATAAATCTATCACAGCAGGAGGACCTCCGCCACTGTGAACCTGCGGGATGTTCCATCCTTGGCTGAGTCCCTTCTGAAGGCCTCAGGATTGACTTTCCTGTTTTCCTTTCCAGGGTCATCAAGTGTTTTTTCCATTCTGGGTTTTAAAGATAATCACACAGTTTCCCCTAGTTTTCTTATCCCTGAAGCAAGCTCACAACTCAAGAATTTTTATCAATTTTTACTGCTTACAACAATAAAAAAGGGGAAGATTTCCTTCTTTCCTTCTTTTTTTCACATACAACTTAAGAACAGATAAAGATCATATAATTGATAATAATCGGCTCTCAGGGGCTTACAGAGAATTAGAGTAAGATTCCTCTAGATTTCCTAGGAAAACTGAGACAAGGATAGCTGATATTTTATCGGAGAAGGTGTGTCTTGGGACTCCAGGGGAAGGAAAAGAATTTGGGAAGGAAGGCTAGGAGACAAAACTGAAGAGTTTGTCTTTAAAACCAGACCAGTTGTCCTGGGGGGTATAGAAGAAGCTCTAAGAGTGTGCACTACTCACTTCCCTCCCTCTTCTCCTTGTCACCTGCCTATCCAATCCCATTGGCCACTTTGCAGTCCCACTAGGATAAACCCTACCTTGGATCAACCTTAAGGAGGGTAAAGGAGTACACATTGGTTATTAGGTTATTAGCAACAGAGATGAGGTGGGTAGTTCAGCAGCAGCCTGTGAAGATAACATTAATTGGTGGCAGCAAGGAGAGAGGTCACTGGCCTCTCCTCCTGCGACATGCTATAGGGTAGAAGGCACATGGTACATAAACTGGAAACTGCTTAATTAGGTCCCAGATTATCCTATTTAATTGCTTTCCCATATAAGCATAATTTTTCAATTACATAGTCTATGCTATTTTATAAATTTTAATTTAGGTTCTACTCTAGGAAGACTGGAAGTAATAAAATTTCAAGTGGAATGAATTAAGTATGATTTAAAAATATATCAAGAGCTTATCACTTCTTTTAATCAAACACTTGAAAATTAACTAAGTCATATATTAAATTAGACAGCATACATAGCCAGTTTTTGCTGGCTGATAGGACCTGAATTTAAAAATCTAATGAACTTCTCTATATCTAACTTCAAACATTTTTATTTATCAAATTTTGCTGGCTTAAAACGTATGGACACCAAGGGGGGAAACTGGCGGGGCGGGGTGGTGGTGGTGTGATGAACTAGGAGATTGGGATTGACATATATACACTAATATGTATAAAATAGATAACTAGTAAGAACCTGCTGTATAAAAAAATAAATAAAATTCAAAAATTCAAAAAAAATTTTGCTGGCTTGGACTCTTTTTTTTTTTACTGAAAATCATATCTTTTTTTAATATTTTTATTTATTTATTTATGGCTGCGTTAGGTCTTCATTGTTGCACGCGGGCTTTCTCTAGTTGCGGCGAGCAGGGTCTACTCTTTGTTGTGGTGCACCAGCTTCTCATTGCGGTGGCTTCTCTTGTTGCAGAGCACAGACTCTAGGCGCATGGGCTTCAGTAGTTGTGGCACGCCGGCTCAGTAGTTGTGGCTCGCAGGGGCTCTAGAGCACAGGCTCAGTAGTTGTGGCACATGGGCTTAGTTGCTCCACTGCATGTGGGATCTTCCCAGGCCAGGGATCAAACCCGTGACCCCCACATTGGCAGGCGGATTCTTAACCACTGAGCCACCAGGGAAGTCCAAAAATTATATCATTTTTACAAAGTAATTTAAAGTGAATGTGAAGTATAATATTATAGGGTAAACACACACACACACTTCCCAATCTTCCCTCGCAAAACTTAATCCTAAATAAAGCCACAAAAATTTTCACAACAGATTGGCAAAGAGACTGCAAAGATGAGAACTAAATGTCTGTTTTGGAGTCTGAGACATAAGAGGTTCTACGATCAAATGTGGCAGAGATTTCTTTCCTATACTCTGGAAATTCCAAGCAGGCTAAATAACTTCTCTACCTTCCAATGACTCCTGAATGCATGGGTAAGATTTCCTATAAAATGTTAGGGGAAAAAGTATTTACGAAATAATCTCAAACCTTTTCTAGAAATCTAGTAGTATGCACACCTTCAACATACATTACATTCGTCTGCATATACACACCTACACACACGTTTCACACAAATATGGGGGGGGGGCAGTGGATAAAGGGAAAGGGGCTAAGGAACACAAAATCCTCTTTAAAACATGTGATGTCAAAAGCCTCTGAATCAAAGAATTCATAAAACAACACTGAGTATATTTCTGAATAGAGAAATCCCTAAACCAGACAATTCTGAAAATGCTTTCCACAGAATCTACACACAACATACAAGATTTAAAGTTAATTTACTTACGGAAAAAATCCTTTTTCACCAAGTTTTTTGCACAGAGTACTGTAAAGGAAACAAAAAAATACATGGGAAGAATTAAAATGGTGAGGCTGCATTGTCAAAGTTTCATTTTGAAACATTGAAAATACCAGTGAATAATAATTAAACACTAACTATAGCAAGGTATGAAATATGATCACAATCTTTGATTAAAGAGTAGCAAAAGACAGCTGAACCAGTGGTGGCAACTTCAGCAATGATCACCAGTAACAGCTGAGGGCAAGAAAGTTTATAAATCTGGTATTCTAATAAAGAACCACTTCCTGTCTTCCATCAAGATCTAGTCTCAGAGTAGCTTGGTGGCAAGGGAAAAACATAGTTCTAAGGAGGAAATATGTAAATTGAGGGTTATATATATATATATATTTTTTAAAGGGTAAAATAATTTTATACTGAAGAGGATCATAAGAAAACAAAGCTTAATTGATACTGGTGACATTATTTTTAAAAATGACGTTCTGTTATTTATTCTCCATCTAAACTCCACAGAAACATCGGCTCCATGACAAGAGAGATCTACTATACCTTCAAAAATTAAGTTAATATATTGAGATAGCTATCCCAAATCCACATTCTCTGGATTACCTTGCATTAAATTATCACTTACACAGTGATGGCTGCACAACCTTGTGAATATATTAAAACCATTGAATTGCATGCTTTAGAGGGATGAATTTTACAGTATGTGAATTGCATGTCAATTTAAAAATCACTGTTTATACAGTCATTAACTTCTTTAATCCAAACTTGTTACAAGTGAAGGGAAACCACCAATTTCCATATATTCATATTTTAATTTATAAAATATCTATGAAAGTAATGTTGGGTTAACTTCTACCCACTTCTACTCACAGTTTAAATGGTCTGTTCAATTAGTTACACTTATTGGAAGTTTAGTGTATAAAAATTCATTTAATATAAACCTTGGGAACAAGTCTAAATATAATTAATCACTTTAAAAGTTCAAATAAAAATAATTTTGAGCACAGATGCCATCAGTAAATGAATAAAATTATTAAGTAAGCACAAGATACTAATTTACTAGTCAGAGTCTCTTAGGCCCTGTCATAGTTTAAAAACATAAAAACTCAATCATGAAAGCTAAAGCCATAACTCGGAGTACCAAATCAGAAACTTGATTTAGAAGAACTCCTCCCTAGGGACTTCCCTGGCGGTCCAGTAGTTAAGACTTTGTGCTTCCACTGCAGGGGACACAGGTTCAATCCCTGGTTGGGGAACTAAGATCCCGCATGCTGCACGGTGTGGCCAAAAAAAGAAAGAAAGAGAGAAAACCAAGAGGGTGGGTGCTGTTGTCATATAGAACCTGGAATTGGATCTGATTAAACGTTCTTTTAAAAAAAAAGAAGAAGAACTCCTCTCTAAACTTTTATTATCATCATATAAACTGAACAGAATACTCATGATCAATACATAAACAACACATACATAAATCCAAATTATAATCTCCAGTATTGACGAGGCATTCATAATATTTTACCACCATCCTAAGATTCAAGATGTAAAATAAATGCACACCCTACTTAAGAGAAACAGAAAATACATGGGAAGTCCTCCAACTTCTTGTCACTAAACCTACAGACGTACTGTTTGAACACTCATTCTTTTTTTCTTCCTTCCACTTACAATGTCTACTCTCCTAACACCATCCTTCTGCCTGTACTCTGGATCTCATACCCAACCCACCACTTTCTCAAGAACTTGTCCCTCCACTTCCTCTACCGATTGCCTCGTCAGTATTTAAACATACTCAAGTCTTGCCCATGCCTCCCCACTCCAGCCACCATCCTACCTCTTTTCCTTCATAATGAAACTACTTTAAAACACTGTCTACACTTTGTGACTTCACTTCTTTATATCCACTAATGCCTCAATCCACTGCAATTTGGCTTCTACTCTCACCATTGCCCCTATACTGCTTCTCCAAAGCTCTGGGGACCTAATTAATAAATCCATCCAATGGATACTTTTCATTCTTTATCACACTTGACCCCTGAGGGGTATTTGCCACTACTGACTACTCCCTCTTCTAAAACTCCTCTCTTCTTTTGGTTTCTGTTTAACACCACATTCACCTGGTTTTACACCAAGCATAAAATTCATTTAAAGTCTTTTCTGCCAGATCTTTTTCCTTTGCTCCACCCATGAAACTTGAGGTTCTTCAGGGCTTTACTTTAGGTCCTCTTTTACTCTATAAACCGAGGAGCACAGATATCCATCCTGTAAACCTCAGAATTATATGTAAACTGTTAATATGCTCAACAAAATATTAGCAAACTGAAACCACATGATCAAGTTGGATTCATCCCAGGATCACAAGGATGGTTCAACATATGAAAATCAATGTGATACACTACATCATCAAAAGACAAAAAAACCACATGATCATCTCAATAGGTGCAGAAAAAACATTTGATAAAATTCAACATCCATTCATGATAAAAACTACAGAGGGAACATATCTCAACATCATAAAAGCTATTTATGACAAAACCACAGCCAACATAATACTCAATGGTGAAAAGCTGAAAGACTTCCTGCTAAAATCTGGAACAAGACAAGGATGCCCACTCTCACCACTTCTATTCAACAGAGCATTGGTGCAGATGACATGATACTAGATATAGAAAACTCTAAAGACTCACACAAAAACCACTAGAACTGATAAACGAACTCAGCAAGGTAGCAGGATGCAAGATTAACATACAGAAATCTGTTGCATTTCTTTATACTAACAAAGAAATATCAGAAAGGGCAAGTAAAAAAAAAATTCCCTTTAAAATTGCATCAAAAAAAAAAAAAAACCTTAGTAATAAACCTGACCAAGGAGGTGAAAGACTTATATGCTGAGAACTATAAAACACTGATAAAGGAAACTGAAGATGATTCAAAGAAATGGAAAGATATCCCATAGTCTTGGATTGGAAGAACTAACACTGTTAAAATGGCCATACTACTCAAGGCAATCTACGATTTAATGTGATCCCTATCAAATTACCCATAACATTTTTCACAGAACTAGAACAAATAATCCTAAAATTTATATAGAACCGTGAAAGACCCAGAATTGCCAAAGCAATCCTAAGGCATAACCCTCCCAGACTTCAGACAATACTACAAAGCTATAGTAATCAAAACAGTGCAGTATTGGCCCAAAAACAGACATATGGATCAATGGAACAGAATAGAGAGCCCAGAAATAAACCCACAAACCTGTGTTCAATTACTCATCAACAAAGAAGGCAAGAATATACAATGGAGAAAACATCAGCAAGCGGTGTTGGGAAAACTGGACAGCCAAATGTAAATCAATGAAGTTAGAACACTCCCTCACACCATACACAAAAATAAACTTAAAATGGCTTAAAGATTTAAATATAAGACACAACACCATAAAACTGCTAGAGGAGAACACAGGCAAAGCATTCTCTGACATAAATCATACCAATGTTTTCTTAGGTCCATCTCCAAGACAACAGAAATAAAAGCAAAAATAAACAAATGGGACCTAATCAAATTTATAAACTTTTACACAGCAAAGGAAATCATAAACAAAACAAAAAGACAATCTACGGAATAGGAGAAAATATTTGCTAACAATGCAACTGACAAGGGCTTAATTTCCAAAATATACAAACAGCTCATACAACTCAATAACAAAAAATCAAACAACCCAATCAAAAAATGGGCAGAAATCTAAATAGACATTTCTCCAAAGAAGACATACAGATGGCCAACAGGTATATGGAAAGATGCTCAACATCATTAATTATTAGAGAAATGAAAATCAAAACTACAATGAGGTATCACATCACACTGGTCAAAATGGCCATCATTAAAAAGTCTACAAATAACAAATGCTGGAGAGGGTGTGGAGAAAAGGGAACCCTCCTACACTATTGGTGGGAATGTAAGTTGGTGCAGGTACTATGGGAAACAGTACGGAGGTTCCTCAAAAAACTTATTATCTGCCGTATGGTTCAGCAATCCCACTCCTGGGCATATATCTGGAGAAAACTCTAATGAGAAAAGATACATGTACCCCAATGTTCATAGCACTATTTACAACAGCCAAGACATGGAAGCAACCTAAATGTCCATCAACAGATAAATGGATAAAAAAGAAGTGATAGAGCACAAGCAAGAAGAACTACAATCCTGCAGCCTGTGGAATGAAAACCACATTCACAGAAAGATATACAAAATGAAAAGGCAGAGGACTATGTACCAGATGAAGGAACAAGATAAAATCCCAGAAAAACAACTAAACAAAGTGGAGATAGGCAATCTTCCAGAAAAAGAATTCAGAATAATGACAGTGAAGATGATCCAGGACCTCGGAAAAAGAATGGAGGCAAAGATCGAGAAGACGCAAGAAATGTTTAACAAAGACCTTAGAAGAACTAAAGAACAAACACCTAGAAGAATTAACGAACAAACAGAGATGAACAATACAATAACTGAAATGAAAAATACACTAGAAGGAATCAATAGCAGAATAACGGATAATTGACCTGGAAGACAGAATGATGGAATTCACTGCTGCAGAACAGAATAAAGAAAAAAGAATGAAAAGAAAAGAAGACAGACTAAGAGACCTCTGGGACAACATTAAACGCAACAACATTCGCATTATAGGGGTCCCAGAAGGAGAAGAGAGAGAGGAAGGACCTGAGAAAATATCTGAAGAGATTATAGTCGAAAACTTCCCTAACATGGGAAAGGAAATAGCCCCCCAAGTCCAGGAAGTGCAGAGAGTCCCAGGCAGGATAAACCCAAGGAGGAACACGCCGAGACACACAGTAATCAAATTGACAATATTTAAAGACAAAGAAAAATTATTGAAAGCAACAAGGGAAAAATGACAAATAACATACAAGGGAACTCCTATAAGGTTAACAGCTGATTTCTCAGCAGAAACTCTACAAGCCAGAAGGGAGTGGCATGATATATTTAAAGTGATGAAAGGGAAGAACCTACAACCAAGATTACTCTACCCAGCAAGGATCTCATTCATATTCGACGGAAAAATCAAAAGCTTTACAGACAAGCAAAAGCTAAGAATTCAGCACCACCAAACCAGCTCTACAACAAATGCTAAAGGAACTTCTCTAAGTGGGAAACACAAGAGAAGAAAAGGACCTACAAAAACAAACCCATAACAATTAAGAAAATGATAATAGGAACATACATATCAATAATTACCTTAAATGTGAATGGATTAAATGCTCCAACCAAAAGACACAGGCTCGCTGAATGGATACAAAAACAAGACCCATATATATGCTGTCTACAAGAGACCCACTTCAGACCTAGGGACACATACAGACTGAAAGTGAGGGGATGGAAAAAGATATTCCATGCAAATGGAAATCAAAAGAAAGCTGGAGTAGCAATACCCATATCAGATAAAATAGACTTTAAAATAAAGAATGTTACAAGAGACAAGGAAGGACACTACATAATGATCAAGGATCAATCCAAGAAGAAGATATAACAATTATAAATATATATGCACCCAACATAGGAGCACCTCAACACATAAGGCAACTGCTAACAGCTCTAAAAGAGGAAATCGACAGTAACACAATAATAGTGGGGGACTTTAACACCTCACTTACACCAATGCACAGATTATCCAGACTGAAAATTAATAAGGAAACACAAGCTTTAAATGACACAACAGACTAGATAGATTTAATTGATATTTATAGGACATTCCATCCAAAAACAGCAGATTACACTTTCTTCTCAAGTGCACATGGAACATTCTCCAGGATAGATCACATCTTGGGTCACAAATCAAGCCTCAGTAAATTTAAGAAAATTGAAATCACATCAAGCATCTTTTCTGACCACAACACTATGAGATTAGAAATCAATCACAGGGAAAACAACGTACAAAACACAAACACATGGAGGCTAAACAATACATTACTAAATAACCAAGAGATCACTGAAGAAATCAAAGAGGAAATCAAAAAATAGAGACAAATTACAACGAAAACACGACGATCCAAAACCTATGGTATGCAGCAAAAGCAGTTCTAAGAGGGAAGTTTATAGCAATACAAGGCTACCTCAAGAAACAAGAAAAATCTCAAATAAACAATCTAATCTTATACCTAAAGGAACTAAAGAAAACAAACAAAACCCAAAGTTAGTAGAAGGAAAGAAATCATAAAGATCAGAGCAGAAATAAATGAAATAGAAACAAAGAAAACAATAGCAAAGATCAATAAAGCTAAAAGCTGGTTCTTTGAGAAGATAAACAAAATTGATAAACCATTAGCCAGACTCATCAAGAAAAAGAGGGAGAGGACACATATCAATAAAATTAGAAATGAAAACAAGAGAAGTTACAAGAGACACCGCAGAAATACACAGCATCCTAAGAGACTACTACAAGCAACTTTATGCCAATAAAATGGACAACCTGGAAGAAATGGACAAATTCTTAGAAAGGTATAAACTTCCAAGACTGAACCAGGAAGAAACAGAAAATATGAACAGACCAATCACAAGTAAGGAAATTGAAACTGTGATTTAAAATCTTCCAACAAACAAAAGTCCAGGACCAGATGGTTTCACAGGTGAATTCTATCAAACATTTAGAGAAGAGCTAACACCCATCCTTCTCAAACTCTTCCAAAAAATTGCAGAGGAAGGAACACTCCCAAACTCATTCTATGAGCCCACCATCACCCTGATACCAAAACCAAAGATACTACAAAAAAAAGAAAATTACAGACCAATATTACTGATGAATATAGATGCAAAAATCCTCAACAAAATACTAGCAATCAGAATCCAACAACACGGGCCTCCCTGGTGGCACAGTGGTTAAGAACTCGCCTGCCAATGCAGGGGATACGGGTTCGAGCCCTGGTCCAGGAAGATCCCACATGCCGCGGAGCAACTAAGCCCAGGCACCACTACTGAGCCTGCGCTCTACAGCCTGTGAACCACAACTACTGAGCCTGCGTGGCACACCTACCGAAGCCCGTGCGCCTAGAGCCCGTGCTCCACAATGAGAAGCCACCACAATGAGAAGCCCGCACACTGCAATGAAGAGTAGCCCCCACCCGCCGCAACTAGAGAAAGCCCGCGCACAGCAATGAAGACCCAACGAAGCCAAAGATAAATAAAATTTAAAAAAAAAGAATCCAACAACACATTAAAAGGATCATACACCATGATCAAGTGGGATTTATCCCAGGGATGCAAGGATTCTTCAATGTACGCATATCAATCAACGTGATACACCATATTAACAAACTGAAGAATAAAAACCATATGATCATCTCAGTAGATGTAGAAAAAGCTTTTGACAAAATTCAACACCCATTTATGATAAAAACTCTCCAGAAAGTGGGCATAGAGGGAACCTACCTCAACATAATAAAGGCTATATATGACAAACCCACAGCAAACATCATTCTCAATGGTGAAAAACTGAAAGCATTTCCTCAAACATCAGGAACAAGACAAGGATGTCCACTCTCGCCACTATTATTCAACATAGTTTTGGAAGTCCTAGCCACGGCAATCAGAGAAGAAAAAGAAATAAAAGGAATCCAAATCGGAAAAGAAGTAAAACTGTCACTGTTTGCAGATGACATGATACTATACATAGAGAATCCTAAAGATGCCACCAGAAAACTACTAGAGCTAATCAATGAATTTGACAAAGTTGCAGGATACAAAATCAATGCACAGAAATCTCTTGCATTCCTATACACTAATGGTGAAAAATCTGAAAGAGAAATTAAGGAAACACTCCCATTTACCATTGCAACAAAAAGAATAAAATACCTAGGAATAAACCTACCTAGGGAGACAAAAGACCTGTATGCAGAAAACTATATGATACTGATGAAAGAAATTAAAGATGATACAAACAGATGGAGAGATAATACCATGTTCTTGGATTGGAAGAATCAATATTGTGAAAATGACTGTACTACCCAAAGCAATCTACAGATTCAATGCAATCCCTATCAAATTACCAATGGCATTGTTTACAGAACTAGAACAAAAAAATCTTAAAATCTGTATGGAGACACAAAAGACCCCAAATAGCCAAGCAGTCTTGAAGGAAAAAAACAGAGCTGGAGGAATCAGACTCCCTGACTTCAGCTACGCTACAAGGCTACAGTAATCAAGACAATATGGTACTGGCACAGAAACAGAAATACAGATCAATGGAACAGGATAGAAAGCCCAGAGATAAACCCACGCACCTATGGTCAACTAATCTATGACAAAGGAGGCAAGGATATACAATGGAGAAAAGACAGTCCCTTCAACAACTGGTGCTGGGAAAACTGAACAGCTACACGTAAAAGAATGAAATTAGAACACTCCCTAACACCATACACAAAAATAAACTCAAAATGGATTCAAGACCTAAATGTAAGACTGGACACTATAAAACTCTTAGAGGAAAACATAGGAAGAACACTCTTTGACATCAATCACAGCAAGATCTTTTTTGATCCATCTCCTAGAGTAATAGAAATAAAAACAAAAATAAACAAATGGGACCTAATGAAACTTCAAAGCTTTTGCACAGCAAAGGAAACTATAAACAAGACGAAAAGACAACCCTCATAATAGGAGAAAATATTTGCAAACGAATCAACGGACAAAGGATTAATCTCCAAAATATATAAACAGCTCATGCAGCTCAATATTAAAAAAAAAAACAACCCGATCCAAAAATGGGCAGAAGACCTAAACAGACATTTCTCCAAAGAAGACATACAGATGGCCAAGAAGCACATGAAAAGCTGCTCAACATCACTAATTATTAGAGAAATGCAAATCAAAACTACAATGAGGTATCACCTCACGCCAGTTAGAATGGGCATCATCAGAAAATCTACAAACAACAAATGCTGGAGAGGGTGTGGAGAAAAGGGAATCCTCTTGCACCGTTGGTGGGAATGTAAATTGATACAGCCACTATGGAGAACAGTATGGAGGTTCCTTAAAAAACTAAAAATAGAATTACCTTTTGATCCAGCAATCCCACTACTGGGTATATACCCAGAGAAAACCATAATTCAAAAAGACACATGCACCCCAATGTTCATTGCTGCGCTATTTACAATAGCCAGGTCATGGAAGCAACCTAAATGCCCATCGACAGATGAATGGATAAAGAAGATGTGGTACATATATACAATGGAGTATTACTCAGCCATAAAAAGGAACGAAATTGGGTCATTTATTGAGACGTGGATGGATCTAGAGACTGTCATACAGAGTGACGTTAAGTCAGAAAGAGAAAAACAAATATCGTATATTAACGCATATATGTGGAACCTAGAAAAATGGTACAGATGAACCGGTTTGCAGGGCAGAAATTGAGACAGATGTAGAGAACAAACATACGGACACCAAGGGGGGAAAGTGGTGGGCGGGGGTGGGTAGGGTGGTGATGGGATGAATTGGGAGATTGGGATTGACATATATACACTAATATGTACAAAATGGATAACTAATAAGAACCTTCTGTATAAAAATAAATAAGAAATTTTAAAAATAAAAATATAAAAATAAAAAATTCTTTTAATAAAAAATAAATTTAATTAATTAATTTAAAAAAGAAAGAAAAAAGATGTGATACACACACACACACACACACACACACACACACACACACACACACACACACACTCTGGAATACTACTCGGCCATAAAAAAGAATGAAATAAGGCCATTTGCAACTACATGGATGGACCTAGAGATTATCATACTAAGTGAAGTAAATCAGAAAGACAAATACCATATGCTATCACTTACATGTGGAATCTAAAATATGATACAGGGACCTCCTTGGTGGCGCAGTGGTTAAGACTCTGCACTCCCAACACAGGAGACCTGGGTTCGATCCCTGGTCAAGGAACTAGATCCCACATGCATGCCGCAATTAAGAGTTCGCAAGCCACAACTAAGGAGCTGGAGAGCCGCAACTAAGGAGCCTGCTGCAACTAAGACCCAGCACAACCAAATAAAGAAATAAATATTTTTTAAAAAATAAAATATAATACAAATGAACTTATTTATAAAACAGAAACAGACTCACAGACATAGAAAACAAACTTATGGTTACCAAAAGGGAAAGGTGGTGGGGAGGGATAAATTAGGAGTTTGGGATTAGCAGATACAAACTACTATATATAAAACAGATAAACAACAAGGTCCTACTGTATAGCACAGGGGACTATATTCAGTATCCTGTAATAAACCATAGTGGGAAAGAAAAACAAAATAAAAACAAAAACTGTTATATGCACGTGTACTTTTCTGGGGAGAAAGTTCATAGTTTAACAGTTTGACAAAGCTCCTCCTCCCGTCTTGAAAGATAAATTTGAAGAGCCACTTTCCCATACATTCTCCCTGGTCTTTACCATTTTGATGAAACCTCAATCTATAAACCCAACCCTTAGCTCTTTGTTGAACTCCAGGTCCACACAGGCACACTAAATATGCCCTCAAATTAAAATCACCATCCCCCTGCTTCCCTC
The DNA here is from genome assembly GCF_028023285.1 of Balaenoptera ricei. Classification (NCBI taxonomy): domain Eukaryota; kingdom Metazoa; phylum Chordata; class Mammalia; order Artiodactyla; family Balaenopteridae; genus Balaenoptera; species Balaenoptera ricei. Next base: position 14,369,395 of record NC_082658.1, on the reverse strand, counting down.
AAACTCCTTCTCCAGTTTACTTTCTTTCAATAAATATCCTTGCTTTCCACTCCATTGCCCTAGTCAGAAACTTCCATAGCAACCTTCACTACTCCTCCCCCTCCCCACCTCCTGGCAATTACCAATTCTAATCAACTCTGCCTCTGAAATATCCTTCGTCTGTCCACTTCTCCCTATTACCAGTGCCATCACCCTAGTCCAGGCCACCATCAACTACTGTTTAGGTCATTACAACAGCCTCCCCATCAGTCCCCTGCCTTAAGCCTCAACTGCCTCCAATCAGCTCTCCACACTGGACCTAAAGTGATCTTTCTAAAAATATAATTTAATTCCTTCCATTTCCCCTCCTAATAACATTCCAAAACATGCTTAAAACATTCCTCAAAACAATCTTTCCACCTGTGCTCTGGATCGCATATCCAACCTACCACTTTCTCAGGAAACTTGTCTCTCGTCTCCTCTACTGACCTCCATCCTCAGAACATTGCCAAGGTCTTGCCCAAAACCTATTTGGTTTACAAACCCATCAGGCCCTGGCTCCTGCTTACCTTTCTGACCTCATCTTCCACCACCACCCCTCCCCTCCAAGATTCCAAGTCCAAGATCCAGCCACAGTAAACCTTCACTTTCTCAAATACATTCCATCTCTCACCCACAGCCTTCATGTGCCATTCCCTCCTCCTGAAACATTTTTCCCAGGCTTCTTCACCTACTCATCTTTTAGGTCTCAAAAGGGAAGAAAGCTTTTTAGAACGTGTTTCTCTCAACCTTCTGTCCACTTGTATTTTCACAGAAGCCCATGCTTATCACCGGCACTCGTTACACTTTATTATAAGTTTTTAAGTTTAGAATGTTGCTTATAACTACAAAGGTGGTAAACTCTACCCAGCATAAATCATGTCTGCATCATTTCTTTATATCTCCCGCACCAAACAAACACTGCTCCAGGAGTTTAATGGGCACTCAGTAAAATGCTAAATGAATAAAACAAACTCTAAAATAATCTAAAATAATTTCACTGAAAGGGCGACTTTTTATACTATGTGACAGACAGATTACCAATCTGCAAGTAATCATAATTTTGACTTAATGAAATCTCATTGTTATCATTTCCCTCTATTTAAAACATACTCATCAGGTCATGTTTGACAAATTTTCTTTTAATCACAAATAAGATGTTGCTAATATATGACTAAGTTGGTTTTTTTTTCCCCTTTTCTTTTTTTTTATACATCTTTATTGAAGCATAATTGCCTTACAATGGTGTGTTAGCTTCTGCTGTATAACAAAGTGAATCAGTTATACATATACAATATGTTCCCATATCTCTTCCCTCTTGCATCTCCCTCCCTATGACTAAGTTTTAAAGGGGTAATTGAAAAGATCGAGAGCAGAATGAACTTTAAAGTCGGGTTCAAAGTTTATAAAGAGAAATTTTAGCAACCCTGAGACTAAGGAAGATAACACAGAGAAACAAGACTAATTTAAAACAAAGAAATATCAAGATTGGTCAGACTGCTAACTTTAACACTAGATCTCAAAAGCTCCAGACAGTCTTTTAATTATTTATACCCTAGAAACAGAAACTCGTACTTGTAAATTTTAAAAGGAAATTGTCAAGCACCATTTGAGATTTTGGTAATTTGTTTACATAAATAAATTTTTACCCCTTGGAGTCTTTACTGTTCTTTTTCTTGGGAATGTACTCTGGGTACTAGAACCACACCCCACTGCTCTTTCTGTCCTCAGTACCAATTATAAGAGCTCAGTAAATGCTCAATGAATTGATGAATTTCACTAGAACAAACTCCTATTTGTCACCATAACAAATTCTCAGCTAAGGAGGTATATATCAGAATCTCCTGAGGAATGTATGTATAATATTATAATGTGATTTTTATATTTGTAGTATAATTTTACATTTATATTTGCATAAATTTATATTTGTAAATCTATCATTTTTTGTAACAGAAACTATAGAAAGTTGAGCCAAGATTGGGAATCGTGGCGCTTGGGAAGGGTAGCGGTGCAGAAGAACTTTCATTTTTGTTTTCTAAATGATTATTACAGGAGAGAGGTAAAAAATAATGTTGAGAAACACTAAACTAAATTACTGGAAGGGACTAGCAGGAGAGAAACCCTGTAAGCGGGGTGGGGCCAGAACAAAGGCTAAGGAGTGTACACTTTCACTTAGACAGCTATCAATATTTCAAATTTTTTAATGTTTAGTAAGTTTTCTATTGAAATAATTTATAAAGAAAGGTGCAGAATTCTTAAGAATATAATTCAATGAACTTCCACTAATTTCTGTACTAAAACAAAACATTATACTGGACTCCAGATATTATCATCACTGATAACTACAAATGTGGCATTATACCAGCACAGTACCATTACTTCAAATTCCATTAGGGACCATGTCTCACACAGCCTGTAGATCTGCACTAGATTAATTTTACTAGACTAATTTGATCATGTTACTACCCCTCTCAAATTCCTTCAAAGCATTTCTCATTCTTATGTCTACACTCCCAAAACCTAAAACCTGTTCTAGCTATTCTACTCTTCAGCAGATAGATGGGTTTGAAATAGATAGAGGAGATAATCAAAATAAGGCAAGATCAGCCTTGCTGGTATACTGGTAACTTCCTCTCTATTTCACACACAAGGAGATGTGACCATCTTTTTTTTTTTTTTTAATAATTTATGTACTTATTTATTTATGTGACCATCTTTTTTTAAATAAATTTATTTATTTATTCATTCATTCATTCATTCACGCATTCTTGGCTGTGCTGGGTCTTCAATCCTGCGCAGAGGCTTCCTCTAGTTGCAGCGAGCAGGGACCACTCTTCATTGCAGTGCGTGGGCTTCTCATTGCGGTGGCTTCTCTTGTTGTGAGGCACAGGCTCTAGGTGCACGGGCTTCAGTAGTTGTGGCTCGCAGGCTTCAGCAGTTGTGGCTCTGGGCTCTAAAGCGTAGGCTCAGTAGTTGTGGCACACGGGCTTAGTTGCTCCGCTGCATGTGGGATCCTCCCACACCAGGGCTCAAACCTGTGTCCCCTGCATTGGCAGGCAGATTCTTAACCACTGCACCCACCAGGGAAGTCCCCAGACGTGACCACCTTGAGATGCTTAACGAGAAGGGAGCACTCCTTCATTCACTCTTTCATTAACATTTCCTGAACACCCACTTTGTGCCAAGTGCAATGATAGATTCTGCAGATACAAAGATAAATAAGACACAGTCCTTTGCCCTCAGAGCTTGCAGGTCAGGTATAATATCATGCCGTAAGTGCTTTTTGTTGTTTTCTCAAGAAATATTTTTAAATTTCATAAAAATGTCCTTTAGTATATTTTATTTGAGGCAGTGATTGGAAGAAACTACTTGCAGAAGTGCAGATGCAATAAATATTATCATTTCATTTAAGCTGATAATTTCTTTTTCTGGTTGGAAAAGAGCTATCTATATGCAACACACCATCTAATAATATCAGAGTATAAATCCCAGCTGCAGAAATAGAAAGCTATTGCTGCTCTTACTGAGTTGTACTCATAATGAATGGCTGCCTATGCTAAATCTGAATAAAACTCCCAACTGCTCAATATCTTCTTGCCAAAAATTCCCTTTCCTCCTCCAGACTGGAGTTGCATTCCAATTACACTGCTGATCGGAATGAGGCTGCTTGAAAGAAAAAAACCACTCAGACATCCCATTTTCCTTCACCCCACAAAAACAGATTTTATAATATAGTACCGTTCCTGAAAGTTGTACAGACTATTTTTCAACAGAGTAGATTACTCTGTATTTTCTCTGAACTTATATTAACATTGTAAAATAAAACTGAAGTTGAGGACAGCATTCCTAAACAAATTCCAACAGGATGGCCTAGTGCTTTAAAAATGTCTACAATATACACCCTTCCTGATCACGGGCACATGACAACAATTTAGATCTTTCTGTTCCAAGAAACAACCTCTACCTCAACTCCTAAACACAAAATTTAAGTTCTACTGAAAACGTGTACACAATATAATTATTACATATGTTTCAGTTATTGTTGCTTGAAACAGGAGCACTACACAAAGATTCATATTCAAGAGCGTTATTACCCCAAAAAAGCATTACTACAAAATGCTGTACTTAGCAGAAATATCAGATACAACCTTATTTACACAATAATGAAATAGTTAAGGATGACAAATAGCATGCGCAAATATTACACAGCCATTAAAATTATGTAAATATTTATTGATAAGAAAATATTTCTTAATATGCTGTTAAGAGTAAAAGTTCATTTATTAAATAGTACATTAAATAAAAAGGAATTTTAGTAAGGAATATAAAAAGACTGGATAACATTTATTGAATATTTACTATGTGCAAGTGTATACCAACCACTCTATGAAGTTAAGTAGTAGCATTACCTATATTTTACTTTTTTTTTTTTTTTGGCCACGCAGTATGTGGGATCTTAGTTCCCAAACCAGGGATTGAACCCGTGCCCCCTGCAGTGGAAGTGAGGAGTCTTAACCACTGAACCACCAGGGAAGTCCCTACCTACATTTTAGAGATAAAGAAATTGAGGTTCAGGCATAAAAGACTTGCCAAAGATTACACTGTAAGTGCTAAAGTGGAGACACCAATTCAAATAGTCTAATCACAGAATCCAAACTCTTCACCACCATATATAGAATTGAACATAGACTGTCAGGTTAGCTCCTCCTTTTTAAAGGAACTTAACACGCTAAAGCAACTACTGGTGAAACAGGTTCACAGAAACAGCTAATAGAAACCCAGGTTGCACAAGGACCTCCTCCAAAAGATGAGCAATTTCTCTCTTTCAATAGATTATAGTTTACCTCTACAATCATATTAAACCTGCTTTTAACTAAATATCTTGTTACAGTGCCATTTAATCAAGAAATTTTAGGCAATCCGTTTCATGCATGTTACAAAACAAACTGGCCTCTAAGTTTAGCTTCATGTATTTAGTATCTGGCAGGTAGTTAATTTATTAATAATTAGTATATAGATGATGTATTAAAAGATACAGGTTCGGGGCTTCCCTGGTGGCGCAGTGGTTGAGAATTTGCCTGCCAATGCAGGCGACACGGGTTCGAGCCCTGGTCTGGGAAGATCCCACATGCCGCGGAGCGACTAGGCCCGTGAGCCACAATTACTGAGCCTGCGCGTCTGGAGCCTGTGCTCCGCAACAAGAGAGGCCGCGATAGTGAGAGGCCCGCGCACCGCGATGAAGAGTGGCCCCCGCTTGCCACAACTAGAGAAAGCCCTTGCACAGAAACGAAGACACAACACAGCCATTAATAAATAAATAAATAAATTTAAAAAAAAAAAAAAAAAAAAAAAGATACAGGTTCTACCAAAATGAGGTAAATACTCTTACCAAAAAAAAAAAGTCACCATTTAAATATTTCATCAAAGGCAAAACTGTTTCTCAAGTTAACCAACTGAAAATGACCCTTCCAGTTCACTCATATCAAACAACTTTTAAGTAACTACTTTTTTTTTCACCTTGCAAGTTCTTATTTACTATGGCAGGTGAGCATGCAGCCAACTCATACGATATCCATAAAATATATATATATATATATATATACACATATTCATAGATATATATATATCTACTTTCAAAACAAGGGCAAACACAGACAAACTTTGATTCTAACCAAATACTTCATGAAAATTTACATTTCATAAAATGTAACTACTTTTTTTAACATCTTTATTGGAGTATAATTGTTTTACAATGTTGTGTTAGTTTCTGCTGTATAACAAAGTGAATCAGCTATATGTGTATATATATCCCCATATCCCCTCCCTCCCACCCTCCCTATCCCACCTCTCTAGGTGGTCACAAAGCACCGAGCTGATCTCCCTATGCGATGCAGCTGCTTCCCACTAGCTATTTTACATTTGGTAGTGTATACATGTCCATGCCACTCTCTTACTTCGTCCCAGCTTACCCTTCCCCCTCCCCATGTCCTCAGGTCCATTCTCTACGTCTGCGTCTTTATTCCTGTCCTGCCCCTAGGTCCATCAGAACCATTTTTTTTTTTAGATTCCATATATATGCGTGTAACTACTTTTTTTAAAAATTTTCAAACATATGAAGATTTTACTCGAAAAAATTTCCCTAACAAGTATACTTTTTAACTGAATAAAACTGAAACAAGATTAGGGTGTACAAATAAGTTTTAAAAAAATTAAGTGCAAACTTTTTCAACACAAAAACAATGATCTACTTTGACATAATAAGGGCAGATATTATTTCTTCCACAACTGTAAATATTTACCTTATAGTGATCAGAGGTAATTTTAAAATAAAGTTTCTCTTATAAACATAATAATCAAGTTCTGGCATAAGTTCACATGTTTTTTTAAAAAAAAAAGGTTCCGCTAAAGCCAAGCAACATATTCAGCATGAAATAAATGTAAAGCATGTAGTCTAGGTACTTGGCATGTAGCAGGCAAACTATAGAAGCTGTTATTGTAAGAAACTATCTAAAAGCATTTCTGCTGTCTTAAATCAAAATTTCCTTGAATTCATTTCTCCAATTTGAGGATGAAAATACATAAGAGTACTACCCTTCATTCATAAGGATGGTAAATTCACTATGACTTAAGGACCTCCAATGCAGTTTGCAGACTGAACGTTATCAGGCTAGTGCTACTGGAGACAGCCACTGCCCCTTCCTCACTGGACACCTTCATTCAAACACTCATTTCCTAACTGGTGGCTGCTCAAGAGATTGATTTAGTATATCTAAACCATACAATAATTTACTTTCTTCATCAAAACACCAAGAGAAGGAAATCTTAGTATAGAATTCAAGAATATAGTTGCAATGAAGCCTTAACACTATTCTACACCTAGGGGAAAAGTTACATCACTTTCTGGCCACTCCCAGGTTTCTCTCCTTTACCCTCTTTTTCTAGAGACATTCACAGAGACAGCATACTATAGTGTTAAGCTATAAGCACTATATAAAGTTAAACACTTAGAGTCAGAATGCCTGTCTTTGAACCAGGTGCTGTCACTTATTAACTTGTGACCCTGAACAACTACTTAAGGCCTCTTTACCTCAGATATCTCATCTGTTACGATGAGGAATACTAGGAGCCACCTCATAGTGTTGTTTTAAAGATTAAATAAATTGAAACACATAAAACACCTGGAACAGTACCTGGTATACAGCAAGTGCTCAATAAATATTAGCTATTATTATTCTTTTTACTCTAAAATTTCAAATAAAATTAATCCATCAGGTTGCAAGCACCTTAAACAGCAAGAAAGGGATCTTCTCACAACCTGGTGAGAAGTCTGTCTTAGTTCAGGCTGCTGTAATAAATACCATAGACTGGGTGGCTTAAACAACATTCATTTTTCACAGTTCTGAGGCTGGCAAGTCCAAGATGAAGGTACAGGCAAATTCAATGTCTGGTGAGGATCCCCTTCCTGTTTTGCAGCCACCTTCTTGCTGTATCCTCACATTGCCAAAAGAAGTATCATCTCTCCTGAAGGGCACTAATCCCAATCATGAGGGCTCCACCTTCATGACACAATTACCTCCCAAAGGCCCCACCTTCTTATACCATCACACTGGGGATTAGGGTTTCTTTTTTTTTTTTTTTTTTTTTTTTGGTTTGCAGGATCTTAGTTCCCCAACCAGGGATCAAACCCATGCCCCCAGCAGTGGAAGTGCAGAGTCCTAACCACTGCACCACCAGGGAATTCCCAGATTAGGGTTTCAACATATGAAATACGGGGGGACACAGACACAAATATTCAGTCAATAAGAAAGTTTATGTACCTAGTAAGCTTTTGGTAAATATTGATGAGTCTCAATCTGTATGTCTAGCCTCACTCCTCTCTCAAAATCCAAGCCCACATTTCAACTGCCTACCACACATACCCACTTGGATACCTTACCAGCACTTGAAATTATCTTTATTCAAAATTGGATTAATCAGCTTCCCTACTGAACCAGCTCTTTTTCCTTTTGACCTCCCTAGTTCTGTGAACTGCAACACATACTTGCAATCATCCAGAAAGCAAATGTCTTTCTTATCTCTCCATCTCCCTGAACACCTAAAGTAGTTGCCAGATTATATCAGGTATCATATATCTCTCTGCCTATTTCCATTTACAATATTCACATTTAAATAATATAGCTACAGCATTTTATAATGTGCCCCCAAAATTTGTGCACAGAGTCTTTGGCTCAGCCCTTACAAGTTTGGAAGTTATGTTCTAAAATCCACAGAAAGGGAAACTACAACTCAAAAGTTGTGGCCGGTTCCAACCTGTCACCTAGTAAATGAGCTTAGGTTATTTTGAATCCAGATTCCATCTTCATTTTCTATAGTTTCCTCACTCAGAGGCTGTCATGATCCCTTCTTTCTCTCTCATTAACCCCTACATTGAAAATATCATCCTCTTTGTCCCCTCAAATAAGCCCAGGACTTTTCTGCCTTTGCCTTTATTCCAAATGCTCTCCCCACCCCAAGTGCTATTATTCTAACTACTGGGAATTTTTTTTTTTTTTTTGGCTGCACCATGTGACATGTAGGATCTTAGTTCCCCAACCAGGGATCGAACCCGCGCCCCTTGCATTGGAAGCACAGAGTCTTAACCACTGGAATGCCAGGGAAGTCCCTATTCTAACTACTGACCCTCAAAATCTTATCCATTCATCAAATTTCAACTCCATGTGAAAACTTTTCTGATTTCTCCTTCTTTCTCACAATCTGATTTTGATCTCTCCCTTCCTGTGCACTTCCAATACTGGGTCTACTTGTTTTGTATGTTCCTTCTCATTTTGCTTGTATTAAACATACTCACACGATGTCTAACCCTTCCCTTTATGTCCCATTAAGCTGTAAATTTCTTGAAGACAAAGTTTGGCTTATTTTTCTCTCTCCTACAGTTTATTATATTATATGCACTCAAATACTTGCTGAATCAATGAAAATCTTCCAAAAACCACTGACAAGGTATAAGGATGAGCAAACTAAAAGGTAAATAATAAAACAAAACTCACTCCTTGATTCCTTTAGCCTAATTTTTGTTCAAAAAATCTTTTTAAGTCAGGATGGCTTCCTCAACTAATTGTAAGCACTCTGTTTTACCAGAGGGCCCAACTACCTACTGGAGCCCTTTCCTAATAACAGATCTCATTGAGCTTTCTCTCTCATACACAATAAAAAGGTATACTGTCACATGATATTATCCAAATTTATTAACCTATTTTTAGAACAGTGCAAATAAGGATAAGCTCCCAGGTCTTCTGCATTCTTCCAGGCTCTAAAAACTGTAGTCACTCAAGTACCTGATGACCTACTCTAACAGAGTAAAGTGCCAAAAATATTTAGTTTCCCAAATAGGCTCCGTTTGTAAACACAGGCCACCAGCATAAATAAGAAAGAAGACTGCAACTATAAAAAGCACTGTAATTATAAGAAAATAATTCCTTATAACTTCATGTTTTTGAAATATTTCCAAGGTTGACTGGGAATTACTAAATTTAATAAACTTTTATTTTAGAATAAACTGATTTACAGAAAAGTTATAAAGATAGTCCAGTATTCTTATACATTCCACACCCATTTATCCTATTCTTAACATTTTACATTAGTATATTTCTCACAATTTAATGAACCAATATTGATACATTATTAAATAAGTTCACATTTTATTCAGATTTCCTTAGTTTTCACATAATGTCTTTTATCTGTTCCAAGATCCTACCGAGGGTACCATATTTCATTTAGTCATCATGTCTCCTTAGGCTCCTCTTGGATGTGATAGCTTCTCAGACTTTGTTATTGTTATTCATGACCTTGACAGTTTTGAGGAATACTGGTCAGGTATTTTGTAGAATGCCACTCTACTGAATTTGTCTGATTTCTCATGATTATTCTGGGTTTAAGGGTTGTTGGGAGGAAGACCACAAAAATAAAGGTCTCATTCTCATAACACCATATCAAGGGTATATATTATCAGCATGAGTTATCACTGTTGATATTAACCTTGACCTGGCTGAAGTAATGTTTGTAAGGTTTCTCCACTGTAAAGGTACTCTTTTATCCTCCTTTCCATACTGTACTCTTTGGAGGAAATCACTATGTGCAACCCACACTTAAGGACCAGGGAGTTATTCTCCCCCTCCTTAAAACTGGAATATCTACATAAATTATTTATAATTCTGCATAGGAAATGTATCTATCCTCCTCCATTTATTTATGTATCATATATGAGTATGGACTCATAAAAATATTTATTTTATATGCTGGGTTATAATCCAATACTACTTTATTTTCTTGTTCAAACTGTGCCAGCTTTAGCCATTAGGAGCTCTTTCAGTTGGTTCCTGTGATCCTTTGACATACCCACATGACTGACGTGAGAAGGGGCACACTTCTGTACTTTCTGACACTAGAAAATGCTCTAGGCTCGTCTTGCATGTTCCCTGCCCCAGCCCTAGAATTGGTCATTTCTCCAAGGAACCCTGGGATTATCACATTTAAACATCAATAAAGACCCACATTTTTCAAATATAAAAAATTAGTTAAGCTAACTAACCCTTCAGTTCCTAAGGTCTTCCCCTACCGTAACATTAAACTCCAAGAGGCTAAGAACTTGTTTTTTGATCTCCATTGCATCCCCAGAGCTTAGAAAACCATGCACAGAGTACACATTCAATAACTACTAAAAATATTGAAATCTTAGAAATTCTGAAGCTCCACAAGAGGGCTCAGGATTGAGCCACAATATAACTCGCCATTCCAATGGAATCTGCGTAGATTTGTCATGTTTAGACTCCTGTTCTAACATCACTCTCTCTAATTCACTGCATTGTCTTACAGTAAACAAAAGGCTTCCTTTTTCCACTGCTCCTCCCTCTTATTCCACAGCAAGCCCAAAGATTGTTAAGTATTCCCCAGTAAAATTTCCAATAGGACTAATGCATTTCCTAGATTCTTTCTGTAATGGCATACTGCCATTTACATCATCCCGTCCAAGTTCTATTCAAATGATCATTTTAACTTTCTATGTAGAGTTTAAATGAAAGGCATAATGCCAAATCCTTATCAACACTGGCAGCAGAAGAAAAATTGACAATGAAAGTGCCAAAAATCTACTGATACCTGTTTACACAAAATGCCCCCTCAAACACCAAGTAGGTATGTATGTAAAATAAAGCATCTGAAACCTACCAATATCTTTTTATAAATCTGCAATACGTAAAAGGAAAAAGCATAAGCTAAACATATACTGTCTTATGTGTACACTGTTTGATTATAATTTGAAGGCATGTTTCCACAGCCTATCCAAACACATGCAAAAATAAGTCAAGATTATAATGGAATGGTCCTACTAAACAACTTTATATCTACAATATAATTACAATATTCACTAAATAGTTTTTGATGGCTTATTTTTTAGAAAAAGTTACTGGAGAGAAAAAGAAAACTACTCACTACTAACCAAAATGCAAGTCATGTAGTTCTACTTTAACCTTAACAGGATATCAAAATGCTATTAAATTATATTACCTCAATAAAATGTAATCTATAGCTACAGCATGAGCCATAGAAGAAAAGTGTGATCCTGATCACAGCTGACTGGATGATGAGCAGCCACCGTGTCCGCAATGATCCATCCAGTCGGATCCTCTCTCCTGTGAAACTAGCATTGGGAGTCAGAGCCACTACAAAGAAGGAAGCATACCACTTAGAAACAGAAGAGTTCTAAATGGCCTGAGGGGGCCACTGGGAACAGCTGTCTAAGTTCCTGAGGCTTTCCATTTCCTGGATCCTGTCTCACTTAAAGCCAGGCTGCACATTCCCCTCTGGTGCGAAAACTGTATCCTCCCAATAATGTCTCTTTTGGGTTAAGTTAGTCTGAGTGGGTTGTTTTCCTGTTACTTGCAACCAAAACTGGCTTCATTAGAATAAAGGTAATCTACAACGCTAACCAAAACACTCTCAAAGCAAAAGGCACTTAACCAAAAGTAAAAATATGTTAAACCCAAAAGTCATTAACATTTTATAAATCAAAATGTTTTCAAATATTAGTTCCAATCTTAAATATCAACAAAACAGTATTTGTGTTAAATAAAACTGCCATGCAGACAAGAACATATGAATATGCTTACAGAATTTTGTATTCAACAGATATCTCTGTTCTAAAATCCTGTCAGCAAATTAACATCAGTGTAGATCATGTAGGTTACTATAGATTAGGGCCAACATACATAGACTCTCCTCTCTGGGAGTGGGGGTCCCAGGACTAAATTCCCAGGTGACGCTGCTGCTGCTGGTCTCTGTACCACACTTTGAAAACCACAGCCGTAGAGTAGTGTTCTTAACTTTTAGGGGGATGCGATGGTGGTGGTAAAGGGCCACTTCGAAAATCTGATGAAAACGTGTACTTACAGACACACACACACACACAGACATACATTAAAGGGTTTATGGAAACTCAGAAGCTCATCCACATCCTCTTCCAAAGGATTCTAAGTTAAGAAACACATTAAAATAGTAACATAGGGTCCTTACATATCCATGTTTTTCAAGTACACTTTGGAACTTTTACCTAAAGTTTATTTCACACATTCACCTTGATTTTTTAAAGAGCACAGGCTTTTTCATTCAAATTACTAATTAACATAAAGAAGAATCTGTTTTAGAAACCTACCTGAAAACAATTTCATCTTGTCATGAAAAAAAAAAAAAAAATCATATCTACAGGGACTTCCCTGGCATCCAGTAGTTAAGACTCCTCCTTCCAATGCAGGGGGTACGGTTCGATCCCTGGTTGGGGAGCTAAGATCCCACATGTCTCGCAGCCAAAAAACCAAAATAGAAAATAGAAGCAATACTGTAACAGATTCAATAAAGACTTTAAAAATGGTCCACATCAAAAAAAAAAAAAAAAACTTAAAAAAAATTATACCTACAAAATAAGACAAAATCTGTATCTAGATTTAATTAAACACAAAAGAAAAACATTTAGGAATAACTAAATTATACATGAAAGACATACCTGTATTCCCTTCAAAAACAAACAACCTCTAGATTACAGCTAAGGTACAAATTCTTTTCTATGAAAAGTCATTCCAAAAAGCACGTTCTCCACTGAAACCTACACATATAATCCACCATACCTAGACAAAGCTGGAGAAACTCATTCTCTGAAAGCTCTCTGGGCCACTGGAAAAATCCAGGTGCATAAGCACTTTTACATATAGTGTAATATTCAGATCATTTATCCTGCAAGGTCAGAATATTTAGGATTTTTGTTTCAAAGGGTTACTAGGTCTATTATCCTCAAGAGTATCTATTACAGTGACTAAAATGTGACAGGCACCGTAATAAAATCTGTAAAAAATGAAAAGCCATACTGTTTCATTATTTATAGTTCATAAACCTTTACTTCCACATTTGGAAAATCCTAGATAACGATGTTTTATTTTTAGTAAGGTGTTCTTTTATGGAAATTAAGATGTTATTTTAGGTATGAAACTTTGGTATAGTTGAAAAATGGGTATGTTATAGACTAAATGCTTGTGTCCCTCCAAAATTTGTATGTTGAAACCTAATCTCCAATGCGATAGTATTTGGAGGTGGGGCCTTGGGAGGTGATCTGGCTCTCTCTGGGTACTCACCTTGGAACTGACCCAGGCCACGTAGAGAGGCCACTGCTGGGAATTTCAGTTGAGAGTCCCAGCTAAGATCCCAGCTGACAGACAGCTGAACTGCCAGAAATATCAGTGAATAAACCTTCAGATAATGTAGGCCCCAGCCCTTGAAACACCCCAGCTGATGCTGAGTGGAACAGACAAGCTGACCCTGCCAAGTCCTGAACAAATTACAAATTCTCGAGCAAACTAAATGTTGTTGCTTCAAGCCACTAAGTTTTGGGGTGGTTTATTGAACATCAACAGATAATTAGAACACCATTAGATGAGTTAAGAACAGATTAAGACCCATGAAAGCAGGCATTTTTCTCTACTAGACCACCTTTCAAAGTCTATACCATACCCAGACCTCTCTCCTAACACCCACACCCTCATATCCAGACAACTACTAAATCTGGTAAACCTTAACCTGGCCACCTCCCCTACTGATGCCAATGTAGCAGCTGAGTGACATAATCTTAACTTGGACATACTACATAGAAAATAGAGGCAGTTAGACATCATAATTCCATACCACATGTATGCTACAGACTACCTCCAGCCAGTCCAATGCTTACCAACCAACAAATCCAGATATCACCAGCCAATCAACAACACTCAAAGATCTGGCTCTTCTACTTCGAAACAAAGATAATTCATGGTTTTTGGCTTTAAAGGACCTACCCCATTTCTCCTGCCCTGAAGCCATCCCTCAGGACCTACTTATAGACTCCCGGGCTGGATCAGGTTCCATGCTTAGCAATAAAGCTATTTCACTTAGTGCACAACCTTTGGTCTCTTATAGTTGTTGTGCTTTCTTTAACAGTTTGGGGGTCCCACAGAGATCATATGATTGAAATACCCAGTGAAGCTGACAGACCACTGACACTTAAGAACCTACAGAGCCCAGAATTTAGCACGTTTTTGGCACCTTCTGATGGTGACTCAGCTGATTTCAGCTCTGAGTTTGTTCGGTCCTGTCTCAAAGGTTCTGTTTATTCTGGCTCAGAGCTACCTGGTTTCTCATGAGTAGAAGAAGTTTGGTCTCTTTCTTGAGTGACACAGAGGGGATCTAGTCTATATATATTCTGTTGTTAGTCCACCTATGTCTTGTCAAAGTGATTCCTCAGAAAACTCATGGTTTAGACCAGATTCAAGGACTGCACATACTAGACTACTGGGTCTCTCTCAACTGCCTAGTTACTCTGTATACATTTGTCTACCAAATGGTAAAACAATCTCCTTCTTGGTATTTGTTGTAGGACTGTCAATTCAAAGAATCAAGTATATGTACATTCATTAAAGTCCAAGTTCATATACACGCCTAATAATACGGCATAATTACACCAAGGATAGTTTATAACTGCAGCAGCCACTTTGGGGAACTTATGATTTCAGCAAGGGCTTGCCCCCAAGGCAACAGTTTGCCTTCTTAAACTGATACACCAAGACATCTAAATGCCTCAGAAACTCAAAATTAACTTCCTTGAAGGAGTCCCTGGCAAACACTAAAGAAAAGGCAGCTTCTTCTCTGTTCCTGACTTCCTGCCTCCGAAGTTTGGCCTTTA
The DNA here is from genome assembly GCF_028023285.1 of Balaenoptera ricei. Lineage (NCBI taxonomy): Eukaryota > Metazoa > Chordata > Mammalia > Artiodactyla > Balaenopteridae > Balaenoptera > Balaenoptera ricei. The sequence continues at coordinate 14,354,121 of NC_082658.1, read as the reverse complement.
TCCCATCTTCCAGAATCCTAATGTACTGACTCTTCAGATGAAGACCTCATGCTTCTCTCACAACTTCTTTATTATCATGGGTTTCCCCTAATATCTTCCTCCCTTAGGTGTCATGGTCCTATCTCCTCCCCTCTTGCTGAGCACCCACACAGTAAGGGACAGACAATCACAATTTCCATCATGGAGTTACCCACCCCACTCTTCAAAAGAAGGTCATACTGTTGCTTTCAAACTTTGGTCAGACAGAATCCCCATGCCCACTGAAAACCAAAGGTTTTCTGAGGAGTTTACTTTTAGATACCTATACCGCTCTGACTTTCCAGAACTTCACAAGCTTATACAGACTATTAGTTTACTCAACAGAAGGTCAAAGGTGGTTCGAAAAAACTGGTTGGGGTCCTTAATGCAGATCAGAGTACCACAAATCAGAACAAACTTTAAAGAAAGCTAAAGACACAGGAAAGTGTTTGCTTCTGGCCAGCGCAGAAGCCTTTTTTACCAAAGTAGATTGGACCAAAATCCAAAATTACAAGCAAAATTATTCATAATCATAAATTTTAGAAACTTTTAGGAAATACTTTAACATAGACCAAGAGGCAGACCACTACAGGATCTCCTGAGCCTTTTAACGGATTTAAACCAGAAATAACCAGATTAGTGAGAAGAATGTCAGTGGATTAGCAAAGAGATTATTTATCTGGATTACAACAGAAAATTGTCAAACAACTCTAAAAGAATGAAAGGAAAAAAAAATAAAACCACAAGTCCCCTTCAAATTAAACAACTTACTCGAAGTCTAACATTCCCTCCTATGACAGATAAGGGAAAGAACTGTCCGAGGGGGTTTGTTGAATCCATAAAGAGTTCAGGTGCTAGAAAAGTGACTATCCCTTAAAAACTGAGAAAGGAGTTCAACAAGCCAAGTTAGAGATGCATGGTAATGACATATCTCTGAGCATCTCAACAATACCCTATTATACTCTCTGCTGCTACTAGACAAAATGAATTTTCTGTTGAGGAACAGGCCTGCAAATTCCTGGGTACAGGGCTTTCTGTTTCTACCTTAAATTCCTTTCTACTCTTCCTCATAGTACTAAGAGAATAACAGTGGTGGGTATCACCAATAACCCTATTATCTTCCCAGTCTCCCAACGTTTACCAATTTCAATTAGTCTATTAGAAAAGGAAGATACCTTCCTACAGTGTAATCTTTGCTCTGGATAACTTACTAGGTTGAGGATTATTACGTAGGTAGCATCATCAAATTAAATGCTCTACAGAAGGCAGATATATTTTAGAGATCCCAAATGAAAAGTGTACACAAACCCAAATTGTAGCAGCCCTAGACACCCTCGTTTTCTTGCACATATTGGCCTCTCCTAAACCAGCCTGTACCCTTTGAGCTAAAGATTTTACTGGCACAGGCAGAATACATGGTGCTGACTCTTAAAGAGTTCAAATTGATCCTTACAAAACCATGCTTCAGGTTACTCCAATATCCATTTAAATCTGAAGTGATTATCAGGAATAAATCTCATATTGAGTATTAACTAGAACAAAGACTTAGTGTCTTTTGTCATACTCCCCTATTGCTCCTTCAGAAATCTAATGGAAAAGACTACAGATTTATTCAAGATCTCAGGGCAATCAATAGAACTGTGATCCTCAGACTCCCAGTGGCTCTTAAGCAAACATTTCCCTATGCTCCATTCCTTCCATAAGTAATTTTTTAAATTTTTACTGAAATATAGTTGATTTACAATGTTGTGTTAGTTTCAGATGTACAGCAAAGTGATTCAGTTATACATAATATACATATATATATATATATATATATATATATTCTTTTTCAGATTCTTTTCCAATACAGGTTATTACAAGATACTGAGTACAGTTCCCTGTGCTATACAGTAGGTTCTTGTTGGTTATCTATTTTATATATAGTAGCGTGGATATGTTAATCTCAAATTCCTAATTTACCCCCCTCCCACGCTTTGGTAACCATAAGTTTGTTTTCTATGTCTGTGAGTCTATTTCTGTTTTGTAAATAAGTTCATTTGTATTTTTTTAGATTCCATGTATAAGGGATATCATACAATATTTGTCTTTCTCTGTCTGACTTACTTCACTTAGTATGATAATCTCTAGGTCCATCCATAAGTAATTTAACAGCACTGTCCACACCAGAAGCCTATTGCTTATTGAGATATACCCCCTCTGCATTTGGTGGCACCCTCTCCACTCACTTGATGGGTCCGACATGTTACGCAATTCTTGTTACTTCTAAGCAACGTCCAGCACTCTGTCAACCATCTTACCTCTCATGAAGTTGATTTTTTTTAAATTTGTGTATCACTCTTCAACTTTGTTCAAAACCTAATAATGCAACCCTACCGCCTCTTCAGAAGATGGGGAACTACATGACTGTTTAACAATAATTCAAAAATAAATTATGCCCAGCTCCGATCCTACAGATAACCCCTTTTGTCAAATCTGATTTCATATTGTTTGTGGAAGGACTTATCTTAAAAATGACAAAGGTATTCCCTGTGCAGGGTACGGTGTTACCATCGAACATGAAGGCACTGAAGCAAGTTCACTGCTTAATGAAACATGGGGCCCTACCTTCCTATCAAATAATCAAGGAATTCATTTCACTGGAGTAGTTAAACAGAAACTTTGTAATATCCTTCTCTAAACACAGAAACTCCACTGTTAAATTATCCCCAAAGTTTCAGAAAACTTTCATTTTTCCTAACCTAAAGTTTTGCCACTATCAATAATGGCCATGCAATTGTTCCCTCATAGCTGACAAAGACTTTCTCTCTTTATGAAATCATAACAATATGCCCAACAAAACCGGGATACAACTCCACTAAAAGCTTATGCAAATCTCTCTTACATGCAAATCTCACTAAATACCTGATTTACCCAGTCTTTCACCCAACAAGTATTAAGTTACCTTTCCTCTCTGGAAAGGACCTTACCTAAAGGGACCATTTCAGGACCTCCTGTCAAGCTACAACAGTCAGCTTCGAGGTGCTGATGCATGGGTTTGTGTGTCACAGTGAAAACAAGCTACTAATCCAGACCAGTGGATTTCCATGCCCCTGAGTGACCTTAAACCGAGACTAATTAAACCGAGTCTAATTAAAAGGACTCCAGAAGCAGATGACTCCAAGAAACTTACAATTTGCCCCAGCATCACAGATCAAACTATTAACTACATATATAGACAGTTTCTGCACAAGATACTGGAACAAAACACAGAATAATATGTTCTTTTTAAAAAATAATTGTTACAGTATTCTTCTGGTGGTTTAATTCAAATACCAAGTGATTGTTGTTTTCTCTTAGTACAGTGAAACTGACCTTAACTATGTTTAGTTCCTGGTACAGTTAAAACACACGTTTACAGGTTAGCCTGTGCACTGGCAGCTAGCTACATGCCATAATCTGAAGACAGGCACATACATATATACTCAAGACACATACACAGACTACTTCTGGCCAGTCCACTGCTTATCTGACCAACAAATACCTATTATCACCAGCCTATCAACAACACTCAGAGACTTTGCTTTCCTAATACAGAACAGGATATCTCGTGGTCTTTTGGCCTTGAAAGACCAACTCCATTTCTCCTTCCCCTAACAATGTCCTCCAGAGCCTACCTAGGCTCTGTGCTAGATCAGGTTCCCTGCTTGGCAGTAAAATTTCTTCATTCAGTGCTCACTTTTTTGGTCTCGAATAGTCTTCACTGTTCTCTTTAGTAACTGTTTCTAGGGTTCTCCCCACTATTAAATTCTGATTCAGCTGTTTCCCCCTCAATTTTAACAGCATTACCAAACCACACAGTTTAGAGACAGTTGAGAAATTAATCTTTATCCATCATCCATACACCTTCTATAGTAAACTTTCTAAAACAGAACTCAGACTATATCACTTACTTGCTTAAAATTCTTCAGTGGCTTGCCAAAACACCCCAGTACACATGGTACTTTATAATTTGGGGCCTGAACACCATCTTCTCCAGCTTAATCTCATACACTCAAACGTACCCTTCAGCCACTATACTCCTTCAATACAGAATGCCTCCTTCTCTACCCCAACTTACACATCTGGCTAAATCCTACTAATCCTTTTATTTTTTTTTTTAAGTCTTTATTTAATTTGGTACAATATTGCTTCTGTTTTATGTTTTGGTTTTTTGGCCACGAGGCATGTGGGATCTTAGCTCCCCAACCAGGGACTGAACTGGCACGCCCTGCATTGGAAGGCGAAGTCTTAACCATTGGACCGCCAGGGAAGTCCGAAATCCTACAAATCCTTAAAAACTGAACACAATCATCATGTCCCAGCAGAAAGTGATCCTTAGCACCTAACTCAGGCCTCTACTGACCTGGCCAAGTTTGGTTTTCCTTTCTTAGTCTTCTTACAGTACTGTGTTTATTTCTACCACTGCACTTACCAAAATATTTTGAAATACCACACTGTAGCTACCTTAGAAATAAAGATAATGTCTTCTTAACACCTATTCTCCTACTACAGTGCCTGACATATACCAAATACTCAATAAATATTTCTGTACTGAATGAATGATGCTCTCAGTATGTTGGACTATCACTATTTTAACGGTCTGAGAGATCTGGGTTTTCTTCCAGCTTTATTGAAATACTGAATATAACTGACATATAACATTGTGTGAGTTTAAGATGTCCAATGCGATGATTTGAAACTCATATATATTGCAAAATAATTACCCCAGTAAGGTTAGTTAACTGGGGCCCAGTTCTTAAAGGGGAAAAAAAAACCTTCGCTATGTATGTAGATGCTCACTATCTTCTAGATATTATCTTTTACATAAACTGTCCGTTTCGTCCCACAACAATTGCATGAGGTGGATATAATTTTACTGATGAGGAAATTGAGACTCAGGGCCTCAAAACTACAAAGTGGAAAAGGAAGATTTAAAATTCAATTTTTTCTCACAACAAAAACTATACTCTTTCCACTACATTTTGTTGTTTACTTATGGGTAAAATCTAGAGAGAAAATAGCTCCTCATCTACCGTGGCAACTTCATCCCTCCCAAAAACATGATTATAAATTGTAAAGAGTATTTCAGGCAAGTTAGAGCAATTACCATCGCACTGGAATTAAAGGGGCAACCAGACCAGGGTAAGCCAAGTTCCTAAAGAGATGAAATTTCAAGAGATGTCCTGGGAAATAATCTTGGAGACTGGGACTGATGTTCTGGGTCAGTATCTTGAAGAAGACTTTTCAGTAACACTGCAGTAGAAAGAAAGGCTGGAAAGAATGACAGATAAGTTAGTTTTAAGAAAAGAGGTTGAGGGAATTCCCTGGCGGTCCAGTGGTTAAGACTCAGCACTTTCACTGGCCCAGGCTCGATCCCTGGTCAGGGAACTAACATCCCGCAAGCCACGTGGCGCGGCCAAAAAAAAAGAGGCTGAGATGAACAGCAGGTTACTAAAATTTTAAGAGCAAGATAGGAAAAAGAGACAGAAAGCAAACAAAAAAAGAACTTAGAGAACAGAAGCCAGGAAAAACAATCACAATAATAAATAGGTAAACTAACCAAAGAAAGCCTATTCAGAAACCTACAAGGAAGAGCCTAGAAGAACACCCACCACAGAAGGCTGTCTTGAGATAAGAGTTTTGACCTAATGTCTAAAGGAAATGAATTTGGTGACCTGACTGCAAGAAAAATACGTACCCAGAAACCTAGGCTACTAGTAGAGAAAGTAAAGGCTTAGGCCTAAGAGAAGATGTAAAGAAAACTTAAAGACATTAACCCCCGGGGCTTCCCTGGTGGCGCAGTGGTTAAGAATCCGCCTGCCAATGCAGGGGACACGGCTTCAAGCCCTGGTCTGGGAAGATCCTACATGCCACGAAGCAACTAAGCCCGTGTGCCACAACTACTGAGCCTGCGCTCTAGAGCCTGCGAGCCACAACTACTGAGCCCATGTGCCACAACTACTGAAGCCCGTGCGCCTAGAGCCTGTGCTCCGCAACAAGAGAAGCCACGGCAGTGAGAAGCCCACGCACTGCAAGGAAGAGGAGCCCCCGCTCCCCGCAACTAGAGAAAGCCCGCATGCAGCAACGAAGACCCAACACAGCCATTAATTAATTAATTAATTAAAATATTCAACTCAAGGGCTACTTTAAAAAAAAAAAAAAGACATTAACCCTAAGTGTTAGTTAGGTTTAGAAGAATGACCTGAGAAATCACAAAAGAAACTTGGAAGGAGCTATTTTATACTTTAAACGTGTCAAGCTGAGAGACGTGAAACTACTTGTCTTTCAACTCTATACAGTTTGAACCCAGAAATGCTCTCAAAATATGAAGATTAGCTGTAAATCTGACCTCAGTGAACAAGGTGGTTTTAAAAAAGGAGACAATTAATGACAGGAAAGACTAGTCACCTGTGGTGACTGGAGGGAATAATCACCCGCTTTTGCCCCTAGGTGGTGAATATAAAGTTAATACAGATTAAGTGATTAGCAAAGATCCTAAAAGAGTTTTTTGTTTTGTTTTGTTTTAGGAGAGTCTTCATGTCTGCATCAAGTAGAACACCACTTCATTTGAGAGATTATCAGTCAACTGGGAATTTCTAAAAATACACAATATCACTCAAATTAAATGCCACAAAAGAAAGGAAGCCTGTTACTCTGCAAACGTGCAGAAAACTAATCTACCAAAACACAAGAAATTAGTTCTTGTCACCACACGCAAACAGGTGTAACAGGTTGGTGTAAGCAGTAAGGCAGGAGAAGTGCCTGTTAATACTGTCAGAGCTAAAAATTTCTATTTAAAGGCTCTAGGACAGGGCTGCCTTCGTGGCGCAGTGGTTAAGAATCCGCCTGCCACTGCAGGGGAGACGGGTTCGAGCCCTGGTCCGGGAAGATACCACATGCCATGGAGCAACTAAGCCCGTGCGCCACAACTGAGCCTGTGCTCTAGAGCCTGTGAGCCACAGCTGCTGAGCCTGCAAGCCACAAGTACTGAAGCCTGCGCGCCTAGAGCCTGTGCTCCACAACAAGAGAAGCCACTGCAATGAGAAGCCCGCGCACCACAATGAAGGCCCAATGCAGCCAAAAATAACTAAATTTATTTTTTTAAATAAATAAAATTTATTTTAAAAAAAAAAGGCTCTAGGACAACCATCAGAGGAAAGAAAACAGGTGATAGTCCATCCAGAGTTGAAATAAATTTAGTACAAATCAGTTTTTTAAACTGTCCTTAGAAAACTATAAGAATTACCCGGAGTTTGCCTCTCATCAGCTAAACTGACAAAGAACAAGTTTCTTTTGGGGAGAACTTAAAACACCCCCTGAGGCCAGCACTCAACTAACTACAGTGTCTTTTTTTTTTTTTTTAACATTTTTTTCTTTTTTTCTTTTTTTAATTTATTTATTTATTACTTATGGCTGTGTTGGGTCTTCGTTTCTGTGCGAGGGCTTTCTCTAGTTGTGGCAAGTGGGGGCCACTCTTCATCGCGGTGCATGGGCCTCTCATTATCGCGGCCTCTCTTGTTGCGGAGCACAGGCTCCAGACGCGCAGGCTCAGTAATTGTGGCTACGGGCCTAGTTGCTCCGCGGCTTATGGGATCTTCCCAAGCGAGGGCTCAAATCCGTGTCCCCTGCATTGGCAGGCAGATTCTCAACCACTGCGCCACCAGGGAGCCCCACTACAGTGTCTTTAAAAAGCAACTAGTAGTTAAATAAAGTAGTGAAGTCAAGAAAAGTAAAACAGAAAAGTCTCCATTCATTTTATCAATTAGGGCACCATTATCTTCACCAAAAACAGCTTTGGAAGAGCACTGGGCGAAAACTGGATTAGCACATAAATGAAAGGTGAGAAACATGGATAAAAATGAGAGTGGATGACTCTTAAAGTCGGACCTGAAAAGAAGAAATACAGGAGGTAAAAGAGATGGGCTGAAGAAGGACTTTTTAGTATGAGAGGTACAGTGGATATTTAAATTTTGAAAGAAGTGGAAAAGGGTACTTGAGAGGGCAGAATTCCACATCCCAAAAGGAAAATTAACTGGCCTTGACTGATGAGGAGCCCAAGCCCCTATGATCTACTCTTTCACAAAAAGCATTTAACCAATACGCTCCAAAAACAAACAAAAAAACCACCAAAGAAATGTGACAAGATCCTAAATTCTACTTTTGAACTCATTTCTCATTTTTTTTTTAAAATTAATTTATTTATTTATTTTTGGCTGTGCTGGGTCTTCGTTTCTGTGCGAGGGCTTTCTCCAGTTGTGGCGAGCGGGGGCCATTCTTCATTGCGGTGCGCGGGCCTCTCACTGTCGCGGCCTCTCCCGTTGCGGAGCACAGGCTCCAGACGCGCAGGCTCAGTAGTTGTGGCTCACGGGCCCAGCCGCTCCGCGGCATGTGGGATCTTCCCGGACCGGGGCTCGAACCTGTGTCCCCTGCATGGGCAGGCGGATTCTTAACCACTGCGCCACCAGGGAAGCCCTCATTTCTCATTTTTACACCATGTTTATTGGGTGTAAAAAAGTACTCACACAATAATAATATTCATTGAGTGCTTACTATTTCTCAGGCACTTACTATTTATAAGCACTTTATATGGATTAGTTCATTAAATTCTCTGGATTAATAATATTATTCTCATTCTACAGAAGACAGTTAAGGTTTAGAGAAGATCACCAGTGAAGCTGTACTTTACTATCATATGCCTCTCATCATCTATTAACCACCCTAAGCCTCTCTGTTTAAAAAGGGAAAAAAGGCAACACTTTCAATTTCCCTAAATTTTGACTTGATTAAGTTTTGGCACATTAATCACCGATTTCTCCATTAGCTCAGACGTCTGAAGGCAGAATGGCCAAAGTATGCTGTGTAATCCACAGCACATGGTTAATAATCCACCAGGCCCCCACACTCTCCTAACATCAACCCTCCCAGGGAACGTCTGCCAAATAAATGAAATGTATCTCCAGTTGACTTACACTCAGTCAGCTGTTGAAAAGAGAGATGGGCAGGAAAAAACCAAACTTCTCTTAATTCAAAACACTCAGCCTATTTGACCGAAAACTTGGTTCTCAAGGAAGTTACAAATGCTTCTGTCTCCCTTTTTTTTTTTTTTTAAAGCTGAAGGGAAAAGTGGGACAAAAAGGAACTGCTTAGGGGAAAAACAAACAAACAAACAAACAAAAGCCTGTTCAAAGGCCTCCAGAGCTCTCTGTCAAGAGATCTGAACAATTTAAGAAGACAGTATAACACAGAGCGGAGAGTAAAACACCTCTGTGTTCGAATTCAGGTTCCCCCATACTTACTAGCTTTGTACCCTTGGACAAATTAATTAACCTCTCTGAGGTCAGTGTTTTCTGATGATATGACAGCAATATTTGTACCCACCTACTTCACAGAATTACTTTGAAAATTAAATGAGATGATTTAGGTAAAGAATTTTTTAATTCTTGATGTATATTAGGAGCGCCCCCACCAAAAAAAAAAAATCAGAAAGTTCCATAAAGTAAAAATAGTACAAACACTCTCTGGTCACAATTAAGTGTAATCAATGAAATACAATTAAATCCCTTGCTCTTGATTAGAACATTTTACTCAATATCATCAAAGTATCATCTCTGTTAACTTATGAATTTAATGAAAATCCAATAAAAATACTAACAATCATTTTCTGGGAAAATTGGTAGCTAAGTATACATGAAAATATCACGAAAGAAGGGCTTCCCTGGTGGCGCAGTGGTTGAGAATCTGCCTGCCAATGCAGGGGACACGGGTTCGAGCCCTGGTCTGGGAAGATCCCACATGCCGCGGTGCAGCTGGGCCCTTGAGCCACAACTACTGAGCCTGCGCGTCTGGAGCCTGTGCTCCGCAACAAGAGAGGCCGCGATAGTGAGAGGCCCGCGCACTGCGATGAAGAGTGGTCCCCACTTGCCACAACTAGAGAAAGCCCTTGCACAGAAACGAAGACCCAACACAGCCATAAATAAATAAATTTTTTTTTTTTTTAAATATATCACGAAAGAATATTGAGAGGAAAAGCTACGGGGGAAAGGAGAGACCTAGACCTACCAGATACTGAAACAAACTACAAAACCCCTATAATTAAAACCACTAACACATAAATAGACATAGGTATTGGTGCATTAACAGACTGATGGAAAAGATTAGAAAATCCAAAAATAGCCCCAATTACTTCACTATTTTCCCCATAATATATTTGACACACAGCCCTTTACAGAACATACACGAATGAAACATTTGTTTTACGTAATTTTTATCACTGCAGCTATCAACTGATCTCCCCATAAGAGGAGAGACTGTCTCATTCATCCTTCTATCCATCCATATAGCCACAATACCAAATTCAGAACCTTATTTTTTTTTTTTTTTTAATTAATTTATTTATTTATGGCTGTGTTGGGTCTTCGTTTCTCTGCGAGGGCTTTCTCTAGTTGCGGCAAGTGGGGGCCACTCTTCATCGCGGTGCGCGGGCCTCTCACTATCATGGCCTCTCTTGTTGCGGAGCACAGGCTCCAGACGCACAGGCTCAGTAGTTGTGGCTCACGGGCCTAGTTGCTCCGCGGCATATGGGATCTTCCCAGACCGGGGCTCGAACCCGTGTCTCCTGCATTGGCAGGTAGATTCTCAACCACTGCGCCACCAGGGAAGCCCGAGGCCAACAACTTCGATGGTTTATTAAAAGTAAAAGAAAAACTTCAAACTGTCAAATACAGTTAGCAGAAATACGTTTACCACTTTTACATTAAAAATTAGATTAGCGCTAATCTAGAGATTAGATTAACTCTTATTGGCTCCTTTAGGTCTACCCTCAAATGTGATCATTAATCCCAGGGTAGTATCCTTAACCCTAGGTTTTTATGTCATATGTGATTTTATGTCTTCCTTCCTAATTCTTATATTTGTTCTTGTCTTATAAAGTACTGCCTGTGACTTCCAGTTCAATGATGAATAAAAAACGGTAATACTGGACTTTCTGCTCTGATTCCTTATCTTAAAGCAAATAATTCTATCATTCAATCATTCAATGTGATTTTTCCTTTAAGAGTTTAGTAGATAATCCATTACCAAGTTAAGGAAGTTTCTTCTAAATTTGCTAACAAGCAATTTTCAACATAAATGGGTACTAAAATTTGTTCCTACATCAGTTAAGATGAACATATGCTTTTTCTATTCTGTTAATGTGGTGATCACTTAACATGTTTTCTATAGTTAAATCACCCTTACAATCTTGGGAAAAATCTACTTGGTCAAGATGAATTTTTTGTTATTTTTTTACTTTCAATTATTTCATATTTTGAGAGGGGTTAAACATGACTAGAATTAGTTACTAATCATTTAAGGACAGAATCTCCCCCAAGAGTACCTTCACAGAAAATATGCTCAAAATTGTTGAAGAGTCACAAGTTCTATTTGTGTATGTGTAGAATCTCTTGTTCAAGTACATAATGATATGCATATTAAAACAGAAAAGATGTACACCAGAAACAATGTAAATTAACTATACTTCAATAAAAAAATAAAAGAGAAAGAGCTTTCGGTGCAAAGTGATATGAGATTTCACTTTCTTTTTCCTGTTTTTTCACAAAAAACAAAAGTTTTCTAGGCTTTCTTTTCTCAGAAAAAGGCATAAGTTCTCAATGAAATCAACTCTGTGGAAAAAACTTTAAAAAAAAAAGCTATACAGATAGAAATTACTGCCCCCTAAGAGTTGAATCATTTCAATATCGTCTGACATAATCCAACTATTTAAATTACTGTCCTTATAATTTAAAATTAGGAACAAAAGGAGGCCTGTATGCAACTTTATACTTAGAAGGATGATTTTTAAAAGTCCATGTCAGGGAATTCCCTGGTGGTCCAGTGGTTAGGACTCCTCGCTTCCACTGCAGGGGACCCGCGTTCAGTCCCTGGTGGGGGAACTAATATCCCATAAGCCGCGCAGCGTGGCAATCAATCAATAAATGTCCGTGTTATAGTAACAGCAAGAAAATGAAATGAAACTATGGTCAGTTAAATTTATCAAACTTTTCTTAAAAAGTTAAAACCTAGTATAATAATTATGTCAGTTCCATATAATGCCAGATCTGATCTTTATGCAATATTAAATTTGAATCTCATAACAAAAATTAACCATTTAAAAACTTCTGTACGGCCAAAGTTACCATAAAACAAAGTTAAAAGAGAAATGACAAAAAAAAATAAATATAGAATTTAACAGAGGACTAATATCCAGAACATATAAAGAGCTTCTACAAATCACTTAGAAAATTGTCAGACAAAATAGAAAACTGGTTAAAACAGTATAAACATGGAATTCACAGAAGTAGAAATGGCAAATAAGAATATGAAAATATGATTACCACACTAAGAACCAAAGAGATTAAACTTGAAACAAACATTATGGTAACATTTTTACCCCACTGAATTGGCAAAAATTTTAAAGATTTGTTAAAACTCAGTATTTTCAGGATTATAAAGAAACAGGCTTTTTTTTTTTTTTTTTTTTTTTTTACTGTGCATGGCTATGAATGTAAATTAATTCCTCCTTTTTGTAAAGCAATTTTGCAGTATCTGACAACAATCAAAATACAATTATCCTGGGACTTCCCTGGTGGTCCAGTGGCTAAGACTCCACGCTTCCAATGCAGGGACCCAGGTTCGATCCCTGGTCAGGGAACTCTATATCCCACATGCCGCAACTAAGAGCTTGCATGCCACAACTAAAAAAAGATCCCGCATATTGCAACTAAAGATCCCACATGCCGCAACTAAAGAACCAGCATGCCACAACGAAGATCCTGAGCACCGCAACTAAGACCTGGAGCAGCCAAATAAATAAATAAATATTTTTTTAAAATACAATTATCCTAACTCAGCAATTCTAGGAATATATTCTGTTGACATACTAAAATATGAACCAAAAGATACACACACAAGGGAATTCCCTGACGGTCCAGTGGTTAGGACTCCAGGCTTTCACTGCCGAGGGCTTGGGTTCGATCCCTGGTGGGGGAATTGAGATCCCACAAGCTGTGCAATGCCCACAAAAAAAAAAAAAAAAAAGATGCACACACAAGAATGTTCACTGGGTAACTATGTAACAGCTAAAAAGAAACAACCTAAATATTCAGCAATAGAAGACAAGTGCCCTCTACTTTTAATTACTGCCAATATTTTTGCCTACTATTTTATATTATCTATTCTATGGTTAAAAAAGAATAACTTCAAGATAAATTAAGAGAAAAAAGAAAGTGATAGAACACTTGGTACAGTATGATTCTATATCCATGTTTTATTAAGGAAAAAAATACTATGTGAGTGTGTATAAGCCAAATGCATAGGGCAAATCTAGAAAACTTATACATACACTAAACTATGAACAGCAGTTACTTCTGAGAAGAGAGTAAGACAAGGTACGAGGAGGAACCTACACTTCTTACTCTATATACTTCTATACTGTTTGAAATTTTTTAAGTGAGCATGTAAGACTTACAACACTTGTGTAACTGAAAAACAATGAAAATTAAAATGTTTAACATACACTATTGTACTTCCTGGATTTTTAAATAATTTACATTTCAAAAATTTGCATTATAAAGTAGAGAATATATCTGCAGTTTTTAAAAACAATAAAAGAGCCAAGAGTTACTTATTTTTAATCTAAATTATTATAAGTAACAAATTGTTTCTCCTTTTGTTCTTTGCCTTGTTTGAAAGCCTCTGAATTGAACACAAACTGCCAAATTCCACTTCAAAAGCAGACAATACTTGCAATTTGATTCCATATTAACATTTGTTATAAAACCGGACAGGCACACAAGCATATTTTTGCCACAGGTCCTTATGTGTTTATGTTTTCATTTATTTTATTTATGTATTTAACGTTCAAATACTCCAAGATGATTAGCATAATATTGAAAAATGGAAGGTACTGATTTTTCTGTGATTTTCTGTGATTTTAAGGAAAAAATTACTAGGCAAAACAAAGACAAGAATACGCAATATTATTAAACTCAATTGCCATTAGTATATAAACATAATTCTCAAAATAATACACACTTCCCCTCAAAAAAAAAAAATCAACTACACTAGGTGGCAACTACAAAGGACACATTATGACAAACTGTAAACACACAGTTGTCATAAAACCAACTATCCCATCAAATTCAGATTTCAAACACAGAAAAAGGCACTCATCTCAGAATAATTTCTATAAAACTATTTCAAGTAGATAAGCTTTTGATTATTTGAATAGAGGAAAATTTAAATTATAGAAAAGGGTATCATATTGTGTTTGCACCCCAAAAACGGAGGGACTACTTGAACCTCTGTTTCCTTAAAATATAACCTAAATCTAAAGCTATAGAAATTCCATATTTGTGTTTATTTCTTTTTCATACAAATGTATGTGTTTTTAGGGTTCTGAGAAACATGTTTTAAGTTTTTTTCAGTTACTAAAAAAGCTCTAAGTCCAATAATCAGTTGTCCAGTATTTCATGCCAGACAGGAGCATCTCAGCACTATTTTGAAAAATGAAAAACATTACATATACAGTATGGAAGAATTCTGGAAGTACAGATTAGACATATTTCCTGCCCTTAAGAATTTTATAGTCTAGTTGAGAAGCCATGACTAAGAAACATAAAACAACTACTATCAAATTAGTGCTAAACAATTAGTGCTAAAATGAACTACCAAAACATTTATAGCCAGCACAAAAGACAGTCCAAAATAGGAAAGTGCAATTAACAGAATATTTGTCAAGCACACAAGTATATGAAGGTACTGTGTGTAGAAAATAAACACCATAACTAAGTTACATCATCTAGCAAGGCAGTTAAGACAAACAAGCATAGCAGAAAGCATTAAGTGCCTTAAGTACAAGGAGTTCTGAGATTTCAGAGGAAAGAACTCAAACTAGCTTCTAAATAATTTGAAGAAGCTGTACAAGGGAGGTATAACTTTAACTGAACTCTAAGGATGGGTATGGTTTTTAACCAGTGACTAGAGAAAGGATAACCCAGGAGGAAGAAATAAAGACAAAATTTTAAAATGAAAGGGGCAAGATATATGAGAGGATAAAAAGGAACATTCCAAGTTCTCTAGGACCAAGGGAAAGAATAAGGCTTAAAAGGTAGACTGGGTTAATTATTGGAATGGCTTGAATGACAGGCTAAGAAGTCTGGATCTTACCCTGTCAACAATAAGGAGACATTAAAGGTTTATGAGCAGGAGAAAGACCTGATCAAAGTGAAGCTCTAAGTAACATTAATCTGATAGTGATGTCCAGA
The DNA here is from genome assembly GCF_028023285.1 of Balaenoptera ricei. Taxonomy (NCBI): domain Eukaryota; kingdom Metazoa; phylum Chordata; class Mammalia; order Artiodactyla; family Balaenopteridae; genus Balaenoptera; species Balaenoptera ricei. Next base: position 14,338,780 of record NC_082658.1, on the reverse strand, counting down.
ATGGGCTGCAGGACGAAGGACTCAAAGCAGAGAAACCATTTGTTTGTCAACTATGGCAACCATCTCAGTCTGATGTAATAAGGACTGGATTATGGTAGTGGAATGAGTAAGAATGGGAAAGGAAGGATAGGTCGAGAGACTTCAAAGAAGAAAAAGTAAAGTTTGAGAATTAGGGTTGGAAGGAATAGGGAATTAATAATAAATCTAAAATTCCTCCCTTGTTTGGAAATGTTTATTAACTCCTGACTACCTATTGGATAAAATCCAGACTTAGTCTATCATTTAAGTCACTGTACAATCTGACCTCAGGTGTTCCTTTCTTCTCCTCCCTACCCTACTGTACACCTGACATTTTATATCTTTTGCTTTTTCTCCTTTTTTTTTTTTTTTTTTTGGCCGTACCGCGCAGCACGTGGGATCTTAGTTCCTGGACCAGGGATTGAACCCGCGCCCCCTGCAGTGGAAGCATGGAGTCTTAACCACTGGACCCCCAGGGAAGTCCCTATATCTTTTGCTTTTGCTCATGCTTCTCTCCACCTGGAGATTAGAACAGTTTGGACCACTGGAATTACTTGGACTGAGAGTGGGACAAAGGAGGTTCCCAAAGAGAATGGGGCAAAACTGTAAGAATCCTCTACTTCAGCAGTTGGCAATTTACAAAGTAGGTGAAACTGGCAACTAATTGTATCTGGGGGAGCCACATTAAGAAACTGTTTAGAGACCAGTATGGAGGTTCCTTAAAAAACTAAAAATAGAGTTACCATATGACCCAGCAATCCCACTCCTGGGCATATATCCAGAAAAGAAGAAAACTAATACGAAAAGATACATGTACCCCAATGTTCATAGCAGCACTATTTACAATAGCCAAGACACAGAAGCACCTAAATGTCCACTGATAGATGAATGGATAAAGAAGATGTGGTATATATATACAGTGGGATACTTCTCAGCCATAAAAAAGAATGAAATAGTGCCATTTGCAGCAACATGGATGGACCTAGAGACGATCATACTAAATGAAGTAAGTCAGAGAAAGACAAATATCATATGATATCACTTACACGTGGAATCTTAAAAAATGATACAAATGAACTTATTTACAAAACAGAAACAGGCAATTCCCTGGCGGTCCAGTGGTTAGGACTCAGCGCTTTCATTGCCAGGCTTGGGTTTGATCCCTGGTCGGGGAACTAAGATTCCCACAAGCCGCGTGACACAGCCAAAAACAAAACAGAAACAGACTCACAGACATAGAAAACAAACTTACGGTTAACAAAGGGGAAGGGGGGAGGGATAAATCAGGAGTTTGGGATTATCAGATACACACTACTACATATAAAATAGATAACCAACAAGAACCTACTGTAGAGCACAGGGAACTATACTCAATATCTTATAATAACCTGTATTGGAAAAGAATCTGAAAAAGAATAATACATAAATAATGTATAACAATCAGTTTGCTGTACACCTGAAACTAACACAACATTGTAAATCAACTACAGCTCAATTTAAAAGAGAAACTGTTTAGGGAGCAGATAGAAATTAATCATTTCACTGTACAATCTTCTGTACAATTTGCCACACATATACATTTAGCTTATTCAATGTTTTTAACTTTTTAAAATCATGCATAAAAGATATAAAAACTGGGTAACAACCTGTTTCAATTCACCTCAAAATCAATCACAATATCAGAACAAGTCCTAACTCTTTTTTTTTTTAAATTTTGGCCGCGACTACACGGCTTGCGGGATCTCAGCTACCTGACCAAGGATTGAACCCAGGCCTGGCAGTGAAAGCGCCGAGTCCTAACCACTAGACGACCAGGGAACTCCCAAGTCCTAAGTCTTGTTCTTCATGGTTCAAGCCAAATAACTACCCCAAGGCAACTCTGATCTTTCTCCCCATCACTGTGTAGCGAAGTTTAAAACTACAAGTTTTAATAGAGAAAAAAGGCAAAGAAAGTCCTTGACTGCATATCAATATAAATTTACTTTTACACTTAGAAAAAGAAAGTAATATCCCTATTAAAACACATTTCTGGGCCATATACTATTAACAAAAGAAAACATTTCAATGTAATTCCAAAATGTAAGGTAACTCTGAGTAATGACTTACTTTTCTAAATAATTAGTAATTTTTTTAAATTTAGTAATTTTCTAAATTTCTAAAATGTATCTATTATTTTGTAATCAGTTTTGCTTAAACAATGTTACAAACTGACAATAATTTCAACCTTTACAATACACCCTAATGGACTTAAACTGAGGACTGATTATTTAATAAATTTAATAAATTTAAAAATTAATTTATTTTATTTAATAAATAAGCTTTGATTTCTCCTTATATGCTTGATACAAATTACACAAAATAAGTCCCTGCCCTGCCCCCAAGGAGGTTTCAGCCTAGTAAGAGGCAAGAGATAGCATTAAGCTCAGCAGCTGCTCAAGAGACAAGTCACAGAAAGGTACACTAGTCCTTAAGCTTTATTTCCAAAATTAACTAAAAGCTTAGGAATGTGTGTTCTATCCAATTTCCTACATTACTTAAGGCTTCAATGTTAAGATGCATTCAAACTGACTTCCAAACTACAAGAGTACAAGACCCCGAAACAGCCATTAAGATCTTACTAACCAGGGCAGAAAAGGAGATTTACATTCTAGAAAAAATTTCAACACAGCAGATCAAACAACCCAACTTGTCTCCCTAAATACTCATTCTTCAACAATTCCTCCCCCCAAAAAACTATAACATGTGTGTGTGAGATGCACACTTTAACACTTTAAGAATGTTTCTAGAATTTTTATTTTTTTCAGTTTTTTCCTTCACAAACAGAAAAGTACAAAAATTTTATTCTTCATAATGATGACTATATGAAATGTCTCATTATTTTAGGTTAGTCACATTTTTTTATTGATGTACAGTTGCTGTATAATATATAAGTTACAGGTGTACAATACAGTGATTCACAATTTTTAAAGGTTAAACTCCATTTATAGCTATTATAAAATATGGGCTGTACTCCCCTTCAATATATCCTTGAATCCTATTTTATACATAATAGTTTGTACCTCTTAATCCCCTATCCCTATGTTGCCTGTCCCCCCGAGGTTAGTCATATCTTAAAACTTTGTGTTTTGGGGAGTTCCCTGGCGGTCTAATGGTTAGGATTCAGTGCTTTCACTGCCATGGCCCAGGTTCAATCCCTGTTGGGGAACTGAGATCCTGTAAGCCACGCGGCACGGCCAAAATAAAAAATAAATTAAATAAATAAAACTCGGTGTTTTAACATAATTTATCACTCAAGAGAAATTCGTATCAGTTCCTGGATTCATCTTAATCATTACACACAGTGTTCAAGAAATTTAAAAGTTGATCATGTGACAAAAATGAAACTAATTCAGGACTTTGAAGACAGCATGATTTAACAGGAGAATGCACACCAAAATAGGAATCAGAAGACCACTGTTGAGTAAGTCACTTAACCTCTCTGAGCTTCTTTTTCTGTGATACGAAATTGGACCCTAGGCCGGGTGGGGGCGGCGGGGGGGGATTGTCCACATATACAACCCAGGGGATTCACAGTACCCACCTGGAGCCAATGCACAGACTTCTTAAAGGTCTACATATCCCAGGTTAAGGTAATTTTAGAGCTTGGTTCTCAGCCAGCTCTAAAACTTGAGTTTAAGTATTTTAGCAATAAAGCCATAAGTAATTGACAAAGCAAAGAAAAAGAAAAAATTCTGACAATAAAAGTGATCAATAGGACTAATAAAAGACTACCAAGCTCAGTGAGGTGATTGGACCCAGAGTCTGTCATACAGAGTGAAGTAAGTCAGAAAGAGAAAAACAAATACCATATGCTAACACATATATATGGAATCTAAAAAAAAGAAAAAATGGTTCTGATGAACCTAGGGGCAGGACAGGAATAAAGACGCAGACGTGGAGAATGGACTTGAGGACACGGGAAGGGTAAGCTGGGACAAAGTGAGAGTGGCATTGACATATATATACTACTAAATGTAAAATAGCTAGCTAGTGGGAAGCAGCTGCATAGCACAGGGAGATCAGCGCCGTGCTTCTGACAACCTAGAGGGGTGGGATAGGGAGGTTGGGAGGGAAACGTAAGAGGGAGGGGATATGGGGATATATGTATATGTACCGCTGATTCACTTTGTTATACAGCAGAAACTAACACAACATTGTAAAGCAATTATACTCCAATAAAGATATTTTTTTTTAAAAAAAGACTATCAAGCTCAAACTTCTTTATTTTTTAAAAATCTATTTATATTTTATTTATTTATTTTTGGCTGAGTTGGGTCTTCGTTGCTGCACGCGGGTTTTCTCTAGTTGTGGCGAGCAGGGGCTACTCTTTGTTGCAGTGCGCAGGCTTCTCATGGCCGTGGCTTCTCTTGTTGCGGAGCAGGGGCTCCAGGCGCACGGGCTCTAGAGCACAGGCTCAGTAGTTGTGTCGCACGGGCTTAGTTGCTCCACGGCACGTGGGATCTTCCCGGACCAGGGCTCGAACCCGTCTCCCCTGCATTGGCAGGCAGATTCTTAACCACTGTGCCACCAGGGAAGTCCCTCAAAATTCTTTAAACATGCCATTTCTTCTCTTACCTACAAAACTGTCAAACACTAAAAAAACTGACAATGTTCATGATTGGCAATGTTTTTTTTGTTTTGTTTTGTTTTGTGTTACAAGCTTGGCTTTTGTTCGTTTATAAACAAGAATCTCAAAACAGACTCTCTCCCAAGAAAAAATACACAAGACGTTGCATAGACTTTGAGAGTATTTTTCCCCAGGCTTTAGGTTTACTGACTTCCCTTTGACTCTGCCTTTCCCTTTGTGTACAAGGATACAATCACCCATGTACTACTTTTTTATAGTATGTTCCCTAATTGTGATGGATATATCCTTCAGTAGCTTCCTAAAAAGGGATAAGTAGAAATAATTTTTTCAGATCTGGCATGCCCCAAAATGCCTTTATTCTGCCTTCATACTTGGTGAGCAAATGGTTAGATTCTAGGCTAAAAGTCATGTTCCCTCAGAATTCCAAAGGCATTGCTCAACTGTCTTCTCAGTTCTGATACTGCTGTAGAGAGGTCAGTGTCATTTCTAATTCTTCATGTGCAAGTGAAAGTTTAAGGAGTGGTGAGGCCTTCTCTCTCCCACCTAGCAACTGATAACTTTCACTGTAGGGTGTCTAGCAGGGTGACCTAGCTGTTTCATTAGGACGCTCTAAATATCAGTATTTATTAGTGCTTTCTCTGAGCTGTCCAATATTTTCCAGAGAAGACTTTTTCATAAAGGAGAAAAGATTTAATTGGGTGCTAGTGTTCATGCAGCTGAACAGCACAGGCGGGCTGGGAGTTTCACTATTTAAAATGTTGCCAGTCCCCTCATTTTCAGGTGAGCATTTCTCCCCTACCTTCCACAGTGCCAGGTATCCCTGCCCCTGGAGCCAATCTGGTTAACTTTCTTCACAAAATGTCTTTAACTTTCTATGAGGGTTGAGGAAGAACATTCACCAGGCTGCCTGGGATAATGTATATATACATATAGAACCTTCCACAGACTTTAAAACATTTCTCATTTTCAGCCTCACATCTCATCTGTACCCCCAGAGATACTTGGTGCCTCCAATTCCTGAGTCTTTTCTAGAGATCTATGATATGAACTAGCTGGAATACAGCAAGGATTTGGTACGCCCTCTGCAAATACTTTATATTCTACTTTCTCAGCTAAATTATGTGCTCCAACTACCTTCCATCTTCCTGAAACTTTCTGACATCATTTATTTGCTGTCCCCTCCTCTGTTCTTTTTGCTCTTGTAGGTGTATGCTGTTTTTATCCCTTTACTATCATTGAATGGGGTTTGGGAGAGAACAGAAATAAACATTTGTTCGATCCCTCATGCTTAAAAAGACGGCACAGCTCTTGAATCATTTTTATCTGATGCTAATATATATCTCAGGGTGCATCCAGATTTTGTAGAGCCTGGAGTTTATACAGTTTGGGGGCCCCACTTTAGAATAATACAAAATTAGGTATGAAAGCAAATATTCAATTTAGAATGAGAAATCATAAATTTTAACAAGCTGACAAATATCACAAACATTATAAAAACCAGAAAATAATACTTTCGTTAATTGACACACCCCCTATAAAACCTTTTTTCCTAGTTTCTTGGCTGCATACTCTTTGAGTACCTCTTCCCCTGTGATGGGTTTTTTGCAATTTGTTTTATTGAGATAGAAGTCACATAACATAAAACTCACCATTTTAAACTGTGCAATTCAATGGTTTTTAGTATGTTCCCAATGCTGTACAACCATCACCACTATCTAATTCCAGAACATTTCCATCATCCAGAAAGAAACCCCATACCTGGGAAGTCACTCTCAACTCTCCCCTTCCCGTGTCCCCTGGCAACCATCAATCTACTTTATGTCTTTATAGATTTTCCAACTAGAATCATACAATATGTGACCCTTTGTGTCTAGCTTCTTTCACTCAGCATAATGTTTCTGAGGTTCATCCATGTTGTAGCATGTATCAATATTAATACTTCATTCTTTTATAGCTGGGTAATATTGATCCCTGATCCCTTTTATAGCTGAGTAATATTCCATTGTATAGATATACCACATTTTATTTACCTATTCATCAGTTAATGAACATTTGGGTTGTTTCCACCCAACTATTTTGGCTATTATGAATAATGCTACTAAGAACATTTGTGTACAAGTTTTTGTGTGAACATATGTTTTCAATTCTCTTAGCTATATAGCTAGGAACAGAACTGCTGAGTCATATGGTAATTCCCATGTTTAACTTTTTGAGGAACTGCCAAACTTTTGCCACAGTGGCTGAACCATTTTACATTCCCACCAACAATGTATGAAAATCCTTGCCAACACTTGTCATTTTCCCATTTTTTATTATAGCCCTCCTAGTGGGTATGAAATGGTATCTCATTGTGATGTGCATTTCCCTAATGACTTATGATATTGAGCATCTCTTCATTATGCTTACTGGCCAATGGTCTATCTTCTTTGGAGAAAAGTCTACTCAAATCCTTTGCCCGTTTTTTGTTTTTTTGTGTGTTTTTCTTAACTGAAGTACAGTTGATTTACATTGTTGTGCCAATCTCTGCCTTACAGCAAAGTGACTCAGTTTTACACATATATACATTCTTTTTAAATATTCTTTTCCATTATGGCTTATCCCAGGAGACTGGATACAGTTCCCTGTGCTACACAGTAGGACCTTGCCATTCATCCATTCTAAACGTAATAGTTTACATCTACCAACCCCAAACTCCCAGTCCATCACTCTCCCTCCCTGCCTCCCCCTTGGCAACCACAAGTCTGATCTCTATGTCTGTGAGTCTGTTTCTGTTTAGTAGATAGGTTCATTTGTGCCACATTTTAAATTCCATGGAAGTAATGTCATATGGTATTTCTTTCTTTCTGACTTAATTCACTTAGTATGATAATCTCTAGATCCATCCATGTTGCTGCAAATGGCATTATGTTGCTCTTTTTCATGGCTGAGTAGTATTCCTTTGTATATATGTACATCTTTATTATTTTTAATATTTTATTTTTTAATTTATTTGCTTATTTATTTGGCTGTGTCGGGTCTTAGTTGCCACATGCACAGGATCTTTAGTTGCGGCATGGGAACTCTTAGTTGCAACATGTGGGATCTAGCTCCCTGACCAGGGATCGAACCCGGGCCCCCTGTATTGGAAGCATGGAGTCTTAGCCACTGGACCACCAGGGAAGTCCCCCACATCTTCTTTATTCATTCATCTGTCGATGGACATTCAGGCTGCTCCCATGTTTTGGCTATTGTGAACAATGCTATGAACACAGGGGTGCATGTATCTTTCTGAATTATAGTTTTGTCCAGGTATACGCCCAGCAGTGGGATTGTTGGATCATTTGGTAATTCTATTTTTAGTTTTCTGAGGAACTTCCATACTGTTTTTCATAGTTTTTGCCCATTTTTTAAATGGGTTGTCCTTTTGTCATTAAGTTGTAAGAGTTCTTTATATATTCTGGATACTAGACCCTTATCAGATATTATGATTTACAAATATTTTCTCCCATTCTATGAGTTATCTTTTTACCTTTTTTTTTTTTTTTGGCTGCACCACACAGCATGTGGTATCTAAGTTCTCCAAACAGGGATCAAACCCATGCCCCCTGCATTGGGAGCACAGAGGCTTAACCACTGGACCGCCAGGGAATTCCCTCTTTTTACTTTCTTGATACTGTCCTTTGGGGTACAGGTTTTTAATCGTGATGAAGTCCAATTTGGTTTTTTCTTTGGTTGCTTGTGCTTTGGTGTCATATTTAAGAAATCACTGCCACTCCAAGGCCTTGTGTTTCCATCTAAAGTTTTTATGGTTTTCGCTGTTATATTTAGGTCTTTAATCCATTTTGAGTTAATTTTTGTATATGGTGTGAGATGGCAGTACAACTTCATTCTTTAGCATGTGGATATCCAATTGTTCCAACATCATTTGCTGAAAAGACTAACCTTTCCCCATTGAGTGGCCTTGGCACCCTTGTGGAAAAAATCAATTGACCACAGATGTATGAGTTTATTTCTGCACTCGCGATTCTACTCCACTGACCCATATGTCAACCCTTATGCCAGTATCATACTTTCCCATGAGTTTTATAATATCATTTTCTATAGAGATAACAGAAAAATAATTCAGTCTTTTCTCTAGCATAGTTGAACATATTTTTGTTGTTGCTGTAAAACTTAGAAAAGTTTCTTTTAGCACAGGGCCATTATTGGTAATGTTATGTAAACTTTTAGGATTGTGGCCAAACTTGGGAAAACTACTAACAAGTCTCTTTCATATGAAGCTTTAAGATTCGGAAGAATTTTTCACAAACTGGCCTTTTGGCATTAAACCTTGGTTTTTGCTCCACTAACTACATACTTCAGGTGCCAGATGCCATGGGACATATTCATATCACTATACCATCTCTAGGACTGCATGTTTATGTCACAACGCCAAATGAGTTAACACAATGTGCAGTATTCCTAGACACTATCCTCGTACTCAGACGGCTAGCAATACCTTGACTATACACGAAGAGACTGTGAACCACATCAACATATCCTGCTAAAACCCAACTAAATGTATCCCCAAGTCAGTTTCCCCATAGCCAGATGCCCAAAATGCCTACAGCTATTCCAATGCCACCAATATGAGAAGTATGAGAGAAGGGAAATCAGTGTAAAAAGAGACAGCAATCTTAACTGATTGTGGTTAAGATATAGCACATTTGCAAATCCTTCATAACTATGTGACAACGTACAGGAAATATTGTTTCTTGATCTGGGCACTGGTTATTATATAGGCGTGTTAAGTTTGTGAAAAGTCTTAAGCTGCACACTTATAAGCTTCGCACTTTTTCTGTATATAAATATAATATATACTAATAAAACAATTCTTTAACATCTTTATTCGAGTATAACTGCTTTACAGTGTTATGTTAGTTTCTGCTGTATAACAAAGCATGAATCAGCTATATGCATACGTATATCCCCATACCCCCTCCCTCTTGCATCTCCCTCCCACCCTCCTTATTCCACCCCTCTTAAAGTGACCATGAACTCATTGCCAGGGTCCCTCCCAGGCCCTCAGATAGGATCCTGAAAGTTAAGCTTCTTTAGTTTCACAGTAAACTCACCTCTAAATACAACAAATTGGATTATCACAAGATGTGGTTTCTAGTACCACCCTGGAGACTTGGGTCTTGCCAACTAGCCATGGACTTAAAGAAGACACACATGACCTCCCTCAGCATGTTATTCACATAAAGTGCGGAAGAGGTTAGACTATAAACTCTAAGACATCTTTCTAGTAGTTGTTTTTCTAAGAAATATTTACAGAGTACCTCCTAAGTGTTTAGTATTACTCTAGGTAAATGAAACACACAGTCTCTGCCCTGCACAATTTCTCTGTAAATCTAAAATTTAAAGTTTTTTAAAAGACAAACAGGTAAAGAAGTGAATATAAAAATAAATTATAAGTCCTCTGAAGTTAACAAGATACTATGATGAGAATAATGAAAGTAGAAGCTACTTTAGACAGAGTATTTAGGAACTCTTTGAAATTATAAACTGACACAGAAAAAATAATAAGTAGAGAAAGAAGACCCTGGCAACAAAAGAGGGGGGGGCCTTCAGGTGGGAAAAAGATTGACCTTTTTTCAAGAAATCAAAACACAATTAAAGTTACTAAAGCAAAATGAGCCAAGGAAAGACAGGGCCAGATTGTACAGGATCTTGTACAAATAATGTCTATTTCATTCAAGTATAATGGAAAGCCACTGGAGGGTTTGAAGCAGGCGAGTAAAATTATCCAATTTACATTTTCATTTTCAATTTATGAAACTGCTCCATGGGGAACAGATTATAAAAGGGTTAAAGAAAAACAATGCAGACCTGATGGGGGAGCACTAAAACCCTGATTATTAGCCCTGAATTATAATATTTTTTCAATATAAAATTCATTCCAGAGAATTAAAGAATTTAATTCACATACTTGCATAAATTATTTTATTCAAATAGTATTTTTCTGCCTTCTTTCTTTTTACCAGTCTGCTTCTGTTTCCATTGAGTATCTTTTTTATCCTTTACCAAAATAACTTACGGATTTTAATAACATATTATCATAACTCTTCTAGAAACTGTTGAAAATTTCTTTTGTTAAGTTCTCTGTAATAAAATTCCTGGAAACTTCAAAGGCAGAACATAAAATAACTCAATTACAAAAGCTGGAAAATAGTATGCATTAGATTAGGATACCAAAGAGCATGGAGTCCAACCAAAAAAACAAAAGAAGTAGCAGTGGTAGCTGCCACCACTGTCACCTATGACAGTTTTTTAAATGGCTGCAAATTCTTTGCCACTTTTTTCATCAAGAGATGCAATCTATGTTCTTTCCCCTTGAATCTAGAAGAACTTTTAAGTAACTTGCCTGTAACCAATAAAATGCAACAAGGACTTTCTAGGCTGAGTCAGAAAAGGAGATGCAGCTTTCGCCTTGTTTCCTGACAATTCCTGCTGGTACCCTGAGCCAGTCATATTAGCAGTGTAACTGCCCTGGGGCTGCCATAAACTAGCTCGTGCAGTGAAATCACATGGAGAGGCTCGCAGATGACCTGAAGAGAGATAAATGCCCGGCCAGCCCCCAGCTATTCCAACTCCAGCCATCATCTGAATAAAATACATGACAGATCCTGAGCCAAAACCAGCCAGCAGGGACTTTCCTGGTGGCCCAGTCGTTAAGAATCCACCTTCCAATGCAGGGGACACGGGTTTGATCCCTGGTCCGGGAACTAAGATCCCACATGTCGTGGGGCAACTAAGCCCACGCACCGCAACTACTGAGCCCGCGTGCTGCAACTACAAAGCCCACACACTCTGGAGCCTGGGTGCCACAACTAGAGAGAAGCCCGTGTACCACAATGAAGAACCCACGTGCCGCAACGATGATCCCGTGTGCCGCAACTAAGACCCGATGCAGACAAAAATAAATTAATTAACTTAAAAAATTTTTTTTAAAAAACTAGCAGAGCCCTTTCCAAACTCCTAACCCACAGAAATCACAAGAGATAATAAAATTATTGTTTGTGTTTTAGGCCTTTAAGTTTTGGAGTAATTTTTTATACAGCAATTCTAACAAGCTTTTATAGCAAATATATGATCATTAGTTCAACTTATTGGGGGGAGGGGAAGAATTTGGCTAGCAATAAGGGTGCATTTTTCCATATAGAGACCAGCTTTCATTTATTTTTTTTATTTTTTAGTATTTACTTATGTATTTATTTATTTGGCTGCGCTGGGTCTTTGCAGCACGCAGGATCTTCATTGTGGCATGCAGTGTCTTTAGTTGTGGCATGCGAACTCTTAGTTGCGACATGTGGGGACTAGTTTCCTGACCAGGGATTGAACCCAGCCCCTGCATTGGGAGTGTGGAGTTCTAGCCACTGGACCACCAGGGAAGTCCCAAGACCAGCTTTCATTTATTTAAGAGATTTGAAAAAGCTATGTAATAACCCAGAGAAAGTCTAATAATAGTAAGTAAGGCACACTCTTCCTGAAATCAATCTAATTTTATGGCCTTATAGCCTCTACAGATTCTTTCCCTGCATCATGATTCATCCATAGCAAAAGGAAGTGCATAAATATATTTACCATGCCACTGAGCTCAGCCAAATCAGTCTTGCATTATAATCCTTCTAAATACAGAAGTTATCTATTATGGCCTAAATTAATCCCTGGCCTTTCTTCAACCAAAAGAGTGAGTCAATTATTGCAAAAGCATCAAAACTGCCAAACAAAGCAAAAATTATTAGATTTACTCTTTTGAACTAAGAATCACCACACATTACCACTAAGTAGAACAGCCCTTTTAAATTATGTATCTCATTCATCTCTTTTTTAAACTTTTATTCATTTAATTAAGTATCTAATGAGCACTGTGGGTAGGCAAATATGAGTAAGAGCTAGTTCATAGCTACAGAGGAGTTCACAGTGCTATGGGGAAAACATCAATACAACCAATGAATTTTAAGTCAGTATAATAAATGATACAACGAAGTATTCTAACGTATTGCAGGAATATAAATGAGGGTGTTTTGGATATTTCTATTTGCTCCTTCAGATCATTCTCCATCCTTTAACCAGCACTTGGTGTCCTAGGAGGCTGACGTAATGGACTACAGGAACTGGGCTCCCTTACCCTCCAGCCTCAAATTGGGTTCAGTAAATGAGAAGCAACAGCAAGGGTCTCTCTGCGTTCCCATGACTACTCGCTCCCTTTCCCTTTCTTGCCCAAAGATGATGCAACTTCCTAACATTGCTAGTCCCTAGGTGCTACACCATTCCTAATTGGATTCCCTTAACCCTGCCCATTCATTCTAAGTAGTCCCCTAACGACATTCTCTTTCACCTTTTGTGAGAATGTTATCTGTTTCTATCAGGACCCTAACTGTTAAGACAGGGGCACTTAACTCAGCCTGGGGAAGTCTGGGAAGACTTCTCAGAGGAGAAAATGCTTCAGCTGTCTTAATAGCCCGAGTAGATTGGGCAGGGTGGCTAGGTAAGGAAGAAAGTATTGTAACAGAGTCTAAGTAAACAGCACCATCAAAAACTTGGGAGATAAAAGAAAATGTGAAAAGAATAGTAAAGAGTGAGGAATTCAGAGTGGTGTAACAGGCATATGATGGGACACACGCATGATGGGAAACAATGCTAGAACCAAATCATAAAGAGTTTTTAGATTAAGGTATTTAACAGATCCGGTTTCTGTAATAAGTAAATTCAAAGAAAATTCAAAGAACAAAGGTGGGCGGGGGGGCAATGGGCCTATACTTTAAAAAAAACTTCAGACATACCAACAAAATACAATGTGTAGGGGCTTCCCTGGTGGCGCAGTGGTTGAGAATCTGCCTGCAAATGCAGGGGACACGGGTTCGAGCCCTGGTCTGGGAAGATCCCACATGCCGCGGAGCAACTAGGCCCGTGAGCCACAACTACTGAGCCTGCGCGTCTGGAGCCTGTGCTCCGCAACAAGAGAGGCCACGACAGTGAGAGGCCCGCGCACCGCGATGAAGAGTGGCCCCCGCTCGCCGCAACTAGAGGAAGCCCTCGCACAGAAACAAAGACCCAACACAGCCAAAAATAAATAAATAAATAAATAAATAAAATAAAAATAAAATAAAATAAAGCAAATGCCCCTAGGAGAGAGAAGACCGCTAAGAGCTCAAGGTCTAAAAAAAAAAAAAAAAAATACAATGTGTAGACCTTTCCTGCATCCTGATTAGAGCAAACCAATTATTCAAAAAGGGGGAACAGGATGAGGAAAAGAAGAATTGGAAATGTATCTCTTCATGACATGGATGAGGTTATCTTATTTTCAATTCGTTCATGTGTCTATCAATGAATGTTTATTGAAAATATTTTATTCCTATTTCTCATTTTTATAAATGTAAGTGCTAAGAAAACTTATTTTTATGAAAATTATTTTTAATGATCAACTAACAACTTGATCGGGTCCCTAATTTTGTTGAAATTGAAGGGTTGAAACCACATGACTTGTGAAAAGATGTTAGTCATTGGAGTCACTGCCTTCTCGATAACCTCATCAATATTCTAAATTGTCTCTTAGGTGCCCTGGAAGACCTCTTACCCCAGGACAATGTACTATTTGGGACGGCCTAGAGATGTGCCTTTCTTCTGTAAAGTGAAAGGAAGAAAATATGAAAAACTGATCAATTTTAGAATCTGAAAATTGAGCTCCCTTAAAAATACCCATGGGCTTTCATTCTTTTATTTCACCCTCATTGTATGTATCACTAACTCTAGCACTGACTGTTCAATTATTTCATCCATCAAGTCTTGTCTCTACTTGTTCACACTGTAGGTTCCCTGAAAGCAAGATCGGGATCCAAATCTCTTCTTGAAATCCCAGAACCTACACCTCAGGCTAAGGTGCATGTTAAGACTCTCAACAAATGATCACTGAATATGTAAATATTTCACCACCATTCCAAGTCCTCTTTCTAGTTAGAGAAAAAAGACTTGAGATAACCAAACTGGAAATCAGAAGAAACTTGAAATATCATCACCAACCCTATTTTAAAGTAAGAAAAAGGCTGGTTTACCACCTAAGTTTTCCTACCTATGTAAAATAAGAAAAACTCAAAACAACTAGGAAATAGAAAACTAAAATGTACAAGGATTCATATTTTATTACAAAAGATTTCTGGTACAACTAGCCTAATTTCTATGGAATTTGAATAATTGTACCAATTGTTCCCTCAAAAAAATCAGTTGCTATTCTCTTCATAAGATTCAAGAAAAAAATTTCATCAGATAAAAGATTATATTTCGCCTTCACTGGTTTCGAATACTTGTAAAGTCAGGATCTCAACAGTAATTAAATTAGATAACAAATGAGAACAAGTTAAAACTATAGAGCTCTGAAAAAATATTAATTTTCTTCCTAACACTGACAGACAAGTTATATATGTGAATTTCTTAGGTGACACTGCAAAAGTAGATCTTTTTGCAGTGACTATCAGACTGATCTTCACTTTGTTGAAAAGTAAATTTTGCAGAGTATGGTAAAAGAGTTCTAGCCATCAAGTCAAATATTAACTTTAATGAATACTTTGGTTCTCTATCTTTATAACTTAACATTGTCAAAACTACTAAGGTACAAACATCAGTTAATTCAGTAATAATGTCACAAAGAGAGATTCTATTATCTGTTTCAAATGAGGTCCTCTTAAACCATGTAAGCTTTTTTCAATTTCATGAATCATTCTTTAATTCACAAATATTTACTGAAGATATACTATGTACCAAGTACTGTGTTAGACATGGTATTTTGAATGTGTCAAATACTATTTTACTTTAAAAAGATAGAAGAATCTTTAAAAATATTTTTTCTTCATTCTTCTTCCTTTACAAAATTCAATTTTTTTAAGAAAGCTCTTTCAACCTTATTTATAGTATTAAATTTATATGATTCTGAATAATCTGACCAAGCAATTAAGTGTTCTACTTCACTAGAGAAAGTTGTATTTAAAGCCTGACGACATAAGATCACACACAAAAAAAAGTTGAATAAACTACCAATGTTTGCAATTCTTTTTTTTTTTTTAAATGACCTAACCGCCTCTTTTTTTTTTTTTTTTTTAATTAAATTTATTTATTTTTGGTTGTGTTGGGTCTTAGTTTCTGTGCAAGGGCTTTCTCTAGTTGCGGCAAGTGGGGGCCACTCCTCATCGCGGTGCGCGGGCCTCTCACTATTGCGGCCTCTCTTGTTGCGGAGCATAGGCTCCAGACGCGCAGGCTCAGCAATTGTGGCTCACGGGCCTAGTTGCTCCGCGGCATGTGGGATCTTCCCAGACCAGGGCTCGAACCCGTGTCCCCTGCATTGGCAGGCAGACTCTCAACCACTGCACCACCAGGGAAGCCCCTGCAATTCTAATATAACAAAAATAATTTTTGTATTGCTCCTGTACATGTAACATAGAGTTTATATAAGAAAGTTTATCCTAAAGTATGGATGTGCATTAGAAGCCAGCATCACCTTTGATAGTTTCTAATTCTCCAGCTCTATTTCAAGAACTCTTATTTACACTCTGGGTTTCTGTTTTACAGGTCTTTACTCACTGTTCACATCTACCTGTGCAGAAATATCTCCATCTACTGGCAACAGATGAAACTACAGGCTATTTTTGAAAGTACCAGCAAAAAGTCATTGAAGACTTGGATCCAAACAGTTCTCCCATCTCCAAAATCCTGAGCCATTCAAATTACTCTCCAAAGCTCTTCCACTTCTTACCAAAACTGGATAGAGGGGTTGAGGGAGAATACAATTAACTGTCTAAATGTTTGCTATATCATTTAAAGATAAAAATTATTACAATAGCTAATTTAGGGACTTCTCTGGTGGTCTAGTGAGTAAGACTCCACGTTCCCAATGCAGGGGACCCGGGCTCAATCCCTGGTCAGGGAACTAGATCTCACGTGCACACCACAACTAAGAGTTTATGTGCCACAACTAAAGAGCCCACATGCCGCAACTAAAGATCCCGCATGCCGCAACTAAGACCCGGCAAAGCCAAATAAATAAATTAAATATTTTTTTAAAATTATAACAATAGCTAATTTAACTATATGAATTCCTTCAACACACTGGTACCCCAAGGTGTACAAAACATTTATGCCTATTTTATAAGACATGATTTCATTTAAATCAATACCTATATTAATCATTATTAATGTTGCACTTGCTCCTATAAAACAGCATATAATCGGTTATGACTACTTTATTTAAAACACAATCTTTAACAAAATTGAGTTATTTGTAGTGAGGTGGATGGACCTAGAGTCTGTCATACAGAGTGAAGTCAGAAAAAGAAAAATATATACCATATGCTAACACATATATACGGAATCTAAAAAAAAAAAATGGTTCTGATGAACCTAGGGCCAGGACAGGAATAAAGACGCAGACGTAGAGAATGGACTTGAGGACACGGGGAGGGGGAAGGGTAAGCTGGGACAAAGTGAGAGAGTAACACTGACATATATACACTACTAAATGCAAGATAGCTAGTGGGAAGCAGCCTCATAGCACAGGGAGATCAGCTCAGTGCTTTGTGACCACCTAGAAGGGTGGGATAGGGAGGGTGGGAGGGAGACGCAAGAGGGAGGGGATATGGGGGTATACGTATATGTATAGCTGATTCACTTTGTTATACAGCAGAAACTAACACACTATTGTAAAGCATTTATACTCCAATAAAGATGTTTTTAAAAAAACCACAATCTTTGTACACCACTACATATAAAACAGATAACTTATAAGAACCTACTGTATAGCTCAGGGAACTCTATTCAATACTCTGTAATGACCTATATATGGGGAAAGAATCTAAAAAAGAATGGATATATGTATAACTGATTCACTTTGCTGTACAGCAGAAACTAACACAACATTGTAAATCAACTATACTCCAATAAAAATTAATTAAAAAATAAAACACAATCTTAGATCAAAAATTTCAAAATACATTAACATAATACTTTACAGCTTGAACAGTATTTTTCACACACATTATTTCTTATCTAGCAGGATCCTAAAATAAATTACACTGTCATTTTAAACATGCATTTATAACTGAAAGCATAGGCACCAAGAAAATAAGTGACTCGCTTAAAGGCACAAAGCTTATCAGTGGCATAACTAGGATATGAACCCAAATTTTCTGCCTCCAAGTTCTATACTCTTTCTACAACATCCCAACTGCCTCCAACAATAACAGTAAATAGGTCTATATTACATATGTCTGCTTTGTGACAGTTCCCAGGAATGCACTGTGGTCAAATAAAAAAGTCGTCTTAGATTTTAATAAAATTAAGCTTTTTCCACATACAGATGGCCAACAGGCACATGAAAAGATGCTCAACATCGCTAATTATTAGAGAAATGCAAATCAAAACTACAATGAGGTACCACCTCACATCAGTCAGAATGGTCATCGTTAAAAACTCTACAAATAACAAATGCTGGAAAGGATGTGGAGGAAAAGAGAACCCTCCTACGCTGTTAGTGGAAATGTAAATTGGTGCAGCCACTATGGAAAACAGTATGGAGGTTCCTCAAAAAACTAAAAATAGAGTTGCCATATGATCTAGCAATTCCACTCCTGGGCATATACCCAGACAAAACTCTAATCCAAAAAAGATACATGCACCCCAGGGTTCATAGCAGCACTATTCACAATAGCCAAGACATGGAGACAACCTAAATATCCATCAACAGATGAATGGACAAAGATGTGGTACATGTATACCATGGAATACTACTCAGCCATTAAAAAATAATGAAATAATGCCATTTGCAGCAACATGGATGGACCTAGAGATTATCAGTAAGTCAGAAAGAGAAAGACAAATACCATATAATGTCACTTATATATAGAATCTAAAATGTGACACAGGACTTCCCTGGTGGCCCAGTGGTTAAGAATCCGCCTGCCAAGGCAGGAGACATGGGTTTGAGCCCTGGTCCAGGAAGATCCCACGTGCCGCAGAGCAACTAAGCCCGTGTGCCACAACTACTGATCCTGCGCTCTAGAGCCCGAAAGCCACAACTGCTGAGCCCAAGTGCCAGAACTACTGAAGCCCGTGCGCCTAGAGCCCGTGCTCCACAACAAGAGAAGCCACCGCTATGAGAAGCCCATGCACTGCAACAAAGAGCAGCCTCACTCGCTGCAACTAGAGAAAGCCCACGCACAGCAACGAAAACCCAACACAGACAAAAATAAATTAATTAATTTTTTTTAAATGTGACACAAATGAACGTATCTACCAAACAGAAACAGACTCAGGGACATAGAGAACAGACTTGTGGTTGCCAAGGGGGAGGGGGTTGAGGGAGGGGTGGAGTGGGAGGTTGGAGTTAGCAGATGTAAGCTATTATATATGGAATGAATAAACAACAAGGTCCTACTGTACAGCACAGAGAACTATATTCTGTATCCTATGACAAACCATAAAGGAAAAGAATATTTAAAAAAAGAATGTATATATATGTATAACTGAATCACTTTGCTGTACAGCAGAAATTAACACAACATTGTAATCAACTATACCTCAATTAAAAATTAAGTTTCTTCCTTTCTTTTGTCTTACAGGAAAAAATGCTCATAATATAAAATATAAGTTTAAGAAAACCATCGGGACTTCGCTGGTGGCACAGTGGGTAAGCCTCTGCCATCCCAATGCAGGGGGCCTGGGTCTGATACCTGGTCAGGGAATTAGATCCCACATGTATGCTGCAACTAAGAGTTCATGCATGCCACAACTAAGGCGCCCACATGCTGCAACTAAGGAGCCAGCGAGCCACAACTAAGGAGCCCACCTGCCGCAACCAAGACCCGGCACAACCAAATTAAGTGATTAATTAATTTTTTAAAAAGTTAAATTAAAAAAATAAAAAATAAAATAAAAAAACCATAATCCAACCCACATTTGACAAAACAATTATATCCTTTCTTTTCTATTGCCACATTTTAGATATGTTTATTTTTTTTAATCCCATCTTTTTCCAAAAACGAGTTGAGGGGGCTGATAGCTGGTAAACAGCAAACTTTGTTAAGTCATGCTTATTGTAATCTACTTTCATCAGTAAGAGACAAAAATAATAATAAACTTTTTAAAGATTCATAATAAAAATGCTGAAAAGAAAAATATTGAGCCCAACCTAGGTTTATTCTGATTTCTTATATCTCCATTCGTGGTACTATAGAATTAAAAAAAATCAATGTCTGACATATGGCAAGAAATTGATAAATATTTGTTGACTAAACAAATGAAATAGGCTCTAAAGCAGGGGTTCCCAACCCCCAGGCCACGGACTGCTAATGGTCTGTTGCCTGTTAGGAACTGGGCGGCACAGCAGGAGGTGAGCGGCAGGCTAGCGAGCAAAGCTTCATCTGCCACTCCCCATCGCTCAC
Organism: Balaenoptera ricei; assembly: GCF_028023285.1. NCBI lineage: Eukaryota > Metazoa > Chordata > Mammalia > Artiodactyla > Balaenopteridae > Balaenoptera > Balaenoptera ricei. Next base: position 14,318,686 of record NC_082658.1, on the reverse strand, counting down.
ATTACAGCCTGAACCATCCCCTGCCCATCCATGGAAAAACTGTCTTCCACGAAACCAGTCCCTGGTGGCAAAAAGGTTGGGGACCGCTGCTCTAAAGCATTACAAGATCCTAAAGTATTATGGGGTCCTAAATTAAAGACTCAATTATGCTTATTAAACTATCAAAATGTTTATGAAAAGTTCAAACAATGTTTGAAATCAGAAGACTTAAGTTAAAACTACAGTAATAGGAAAGTGTGAATTATAAATAATAAACTTACAAAGAAAAGAATTATAGATGAAAGGAACAGAATAGAGTCCAGAAATAGAACATGTATGTTGTCAACTGATTTTTAGCCAAGGTGCCAAGACAACTCAACGGAGGAAACAAAAGCATTTTAACAAATGGTGCTAGGAAAATCAGATATCCGTATGAAAAAAAAAAGAACCTGACCCTTATTTCTCACAGCAAATTTTTAAAAAGTTAAATTTAGGAGGATCCTACACCAAAATGTAAGTGCTAATATTATAAATATTGCAGAAGAAAACATAGAAAATTTTTAGAACTGTGGATTAGGAAAAGATTTCTTATATAGGACATAAAAAGCATGAACCATAAAGAAAAAAATTGATAAACAGGGCTTAATCAAAATTCAAAACTTCTGCTCTTTGAGACACTATTGAGGGGGGGAAAATGCCACAGATTAGGAGAAAATATTTGCAAAACACATATCTGATAAAGGACTTGTATCCAGAATACAAAAAGAATTCTCAAAGCTCAATAATAAGAAAACAACCCAATTTTAAAACTATGAGCAAAAGATTTGAACAGATATTCACCAAAGAGACACAGATGATAAATAAGTCCATTAAAAGATGCTTAACACTGTAGGTCAAAGGGAATTAAAATTAAAGCTACACTGAAGTAATCTCTACACACCAATTAGAATGGCTAAAATCAAAGACTGACAACAGCAAGTGCTGAAGTGTTGGCTAGGATTCGGAGCAACTGCAACTCTCAGACACCACTGGTAGAAATACAAAATGGTACAACTTTGAAAAACAGTTTAGCAGTTGTTTTTTTTTTTAAGTTAAACACATACTTACCATATGATCCAACAATCCTAAACATTTACCCAAAAGAAATAAAAACTTGTTCACAAAGAGAGGTGTACCCAAATGTTCATAGCAGCTTTATAAATAATGGCAAAAAACTGGAAACTAATGTCTGTGGATATTTGTGAATGGATAAACAAAATGGGGTACGTGTGTACAATGCAATATTCCTCAGGAATAAAAGGAACAAACAACTGATACACAACATGGATGGACCTCAAAAGCACTATTCTAAGTGAAAAGAAGCCTGACTCAGAAGACTACATACTGCATGATCCCATTTACATAAAATTCTAGAAAAGGTAAAACTATTGCAACAGAAAGTAAATCAGTGGTTGTCAAGGACTGGGGATATGAGGAGACTGGCTGTGAAGAGGCAGGAGGAAACTTTTGGGAAAGAAAGAAATGCCATTTGTGCAATCATCTATGTAGGAATTCCTACCTAAAATCAGGATTTATTTTAAACTAAGTTTTATGTCTGCTGTCAATTTTTAGTAAGAAACCAAATGCCAAACTTAAGACACATGTTGATATTTCTTAATTCATATCAAATGCGGTTTTTAAAAAGTCAAAGCCTTTAGATACGATTCTAAAACAAACATAAAATTCTTCACTTTGTTCAATTAATTATGTATTAGTGGAAAAATACAAAAGAAAAAAAATTTTTAATGTTAGCATTCAACTGTAAAAAATGCCAAATACTGATACCTGGAAAACTAGCATTAGTGAAATATTAGTAGGCTTAGTGTTCAGCAAAGTTGCTCTAATCAAGCAAAAATAGATATGACTGCAATCTTAAATACAAGCCAATAACTAAGGTTAGAAAATACAATGGATATGCCACAAATATAAATTAGCTGGAATTACATTAAAACATAGGAAGAAAACTATTAAACTATCCTAAACAATATGAACAAAAGCTTAAATAAACGTAAAAACATAACATGTTCCTAGGTGGGAAAACTAAATACACTTAAATGCCTCCTTTTCCCAAATTAATGCATTCTAATTACAATCCCAATGAAATTTCTTTTTAAATTTAACAATTTTAATATTCACATGTAAGAGCAAATAAGTAAAAACAGCAAAAAAATATTTCTAACACAATGAGAATATTAAACTAAATTATAAAGCTACAATAATGAAGAGTATGGCACTGAACAAGAGATAATTTGACTGTTATAACTAATTTGTTAACATAACTAAAAAGATATCACACCACTATGGAAAGGAAAAATTGATCAATAAATAATGATGTGATGACTGAGTAGCAATTTGGGGGGAAACATCTTCCTAAACCATTTTTAAAAACACTAAAATAAAATGTACTTAAATATTTACTAAGCCTCTTGAAGAAAAGGGTTTTCCTAAGTATAGAAATGATAGGAAAAACAAAGGAAAAGTTGGACAAATTTGACTCCTAAAGTAACAAATTTATTCAAAATCATTTTTCTTTCAAAAATGATCAAAATTAAAAGTCAAATAACAGACTGGGGAAAACGTCTGTAACAAATATGACAAAAGATTAGTATCTTTTTTAATTCTCAGGCAGATCACTAAGAAAAACACAAATGGCCTAAGTGGTAACTAGGACAAGACCAAACAAGGCAACAAAGAGAAATATAATTAGTAAACAGACAGGAAAATATTCAACTTCACAAGAAAATGTTAAATACTATATGCCATGAAGTTCGCGAACATTTTAAAAAACAAGAGCCAATTCTTGTAATAGAATATTAAGAGGGACACATTTATTCAATGCTGCTCTAAACAGGCACAATTCTTTTAGGAAACAGTCTGACGAAAAATTAATCAAGAACCTAAAAAGATCCACACCCTTTAATGCAACAGCACTCTCTCTATGGAAATTTCCTAAGAAAACAATCCCTTAAAAAAAAAAAAATTATCCATACCAAGGTGTTTACAAATTATCTATAATAACAGAATTTGGAAATAAAAGTTAAAACAAGAAAAAAATATGAACAATGGTTGTTGTATAGCATTCTCTTAACTGGTTATCCTAAAATCAGTCTTCGTGGTTCCCATTCCAGTCCATCCTTCCTATTGCCCAAAGATTAACCTTTCTAAACATCAAATATATCGAAGCTTAAAATCCTTCAATGGTTCCCACTACCTTAAAAAAAAAAAAAAAAAAAAAAAATCAAACTTCTTGACAAAATATAACAAGGTCCTAAAATGGGTTGGTCCCTGTCTACGAGCCTCACCTCTTGCCACTCACACCCAGTGCATCAGCCATAAAAAACACGTATAAAACTACACAGAATTACTTCTATGTCTCCAGCATTCGTTCAAAATAAAATTCCAAAAGGCTCTTAATGCATGCTGAAACAGGATTCTGCCTTCATGGAGCTTACAGCATAGACAACAAATGCCCTTCATTGAGTTAGGTCTTATGCTAGAGGAAGAGCCTCTTAGTCACAGAGGAAAGGTCAACACAGGTCAAGGAAAGATCTGTGGATAAGGGTACCTTGAGCTGAGCCTTAAGAGATAAGTATCTCAGGGGACAAGGGTAATTCCAAATAAGTGAAATTATTTTATTTTCCACACAAAATCCTGTAAGTTTGTAACAGGCTTTCTAGACAGACAACTTGAGTTCTGACATGTACTTAACCTCTCCGAGTTTCTCCTACCTCTTGAAGTTATTATGAGAATTAAAAGTAATAACAGATGTAAACTTAATACAGTGTCTGGCACTTAATAAGCATTCAGTACATGTCCCTCATACAGAAACACCTAACAATGTTGATTACAACAGTATATTTCAAGGGTTCAGCTTTCTTAGAGCAAAGAAAGTAACAGTAAACAAAAAGAAAGGCAAAGAGAGAAAAAGCAGTAAGAACAGGGTTAAACATGTCACCATACAGCCAGAGTCAAACGGTTCTCTCTACATACCATGATGATATCCTTGTACTACACATTACAACAGCACAATAACTTATATTCATAATGATACTGAATCATAAATAAAACATTAAGTTCTGTTAAGTATGGTCTATTTGAAAGGAGTAGGGCATATTACATCTTTAAAAGCCTTCAAAATCTTTAAAAGACATCAAAAATAGCTAAAATTAAAACCTTGCATGGCTAAAGCATGGATCTTCATTTACCTTGAAACCTTGAGTTATATACTAAATATGCTAAATTACATGCTAAATAAATGACATGTTAGTATGTTGTGATAGTTACAGTTCAACCAACAGGAAAAAAGTAAAATCCATGATTAAGCACACACACACACACACACACACACACACACACACACACACACACTCTCTCTTTACTCACCAATGAAAACCAAACTACATGAAGCACCTAGGCAGGTTCAGCCCCCTGCCTGAAGGTTAGACTAGAAGAGAGAAACTTAAGAGAAAAGGAAGGAGCTAAGCCACATTGGCTTCCTCCTCAGAAACCAAGAAAAAAAAAATGAGCTGGGGACATTCAAATCACTAACACCCCTAGAACAAGTCATTATGGTGTACAGGCACATTCCCACTTAGAAAACTGCGAGGTATAATCAAGTTGTAATTTTTAAAGGCTTGCATCAATAAAATATGCAGTAAAACAATACTAAGATACCAGCATATCTAAAGTGAGACTTTTAAAGGTAATTTTCCTTTAGCTATAGACAAGGTTAACCTCATTACTGCTTAGGGTTTTATAAATTAATAACATGAGAAGCACTGTACGAAAACATTTAAATTACAAAAAGTTCTGCAATAAATGTTCTGGAGAAGTAATCTGTTATTTCTCCATATCTAAGAATTTTAAATATTAGAAATTATACTGCTTTTTCCAGTCTTTGGTTTTCAAAAACAGTAATATAAAAAATTACCCCCAATTTTTTTTACCATCAAAGAATATCTTCTATCCAAACCATCATAAGAAAAGCCTATTCATAAGTATAATGTATACAAACTTTACATTTTATAATCAATTTGCTCTACAAATACTAGTTGAAATTGATAGCTTTACCATACAGCCCATTTTAATGATCAAGTGTTAATGTGTCATAAAAAATAGAAGTAGTTTAACGGACCAAATCAGATTTTAACCACCAATGACCTGAGGAATCTCAAATTGGGGATTAAATTAGCCCTTCCTTATTTGCATCAACAAATACTAAACAGTTTGCTAGTTGACTGTGGTCTCAGGAATAACATGTGGAAAAGTTTAATATCTGTTGTGGGCAGAGATCTCATGGTTCAAATACTTCTCCTTCAGTTTGTATGTATGTGTGAGGGTGTGTGTATGAGAGTGTGTGTGTGTATGTATGTGTGTGACAGACAGACACCATGCAAGAGTTGTTTACGTCTTTCAGTAAAGGGGCAACTCTACATTAAGGATATAATTGAGTAACTACAATTCATAAGGTACCTGGGAATCAAAGACCATCTATAAATTTAAAATACTAGTATGGTATTAACTTAAAGCAAAGAACAATTACTTTAAATCATCTTACAGCCCAAGTGTATTGTAAACCAAATAAAAAAATCACTACGGGATCTGGTTTTTTTTTTCTTTAATTTTCCTCTCTTATGGAACCCGAATCTAAATGAACTGTTAAACACTTAGTCTAAAGGTATGCCAAACATTTCTTAAGGTCTTAACAAAGAATCAACTTTTTTTTTTTAAACAAAACGAGGCCTAGGTTAAATATTTTATTTGGCTTCTCAAGATGGACTGAAAAGTTGGGCACCAGCTCCAGACCAATTCCTGGACGCACATCAAACACAGCCCTGTCATTTATCCAGTCAGTCAAAACAATCTTTTCCATCTAACTCTTTAATGTTTATGTCCTAAAAAGCTGCTAATTGAATCCAGTTCTTGAAATCTATGTGTTAAAATCTATACCATCTAATCTGTAAATGAACAAAAATGAAAAAATACATGTTAACTTTCCTGGCAAAACAGAAGAGAATCCACCATACGTAACCAAAATGGAGAGGGCGATGTTTTTAATATTTGAATAGTTTTCTCTTAAAATATGACAGACACAAATTCCCAATGGTTTTAAGAAATTGAGAGTATCTCAAACTGTTTTTACAATTAAGGGGACACAGTGTATTTAAAATTCCTCAGAAAAATCTAAAAATACAAAATCACTCTACAAATTTAGTCCAGTATTTTTTTGGAGGGATAGGGAATAAGTGTAATCTTTTCTCCTAACTTTACTCGTGAATTTTTATAGTGTATCATATTCAGTAAGGAAACCACAGATAAACACTTTAAGATCTGTTGAGTCACACTAAAAACCTCAAACTCATTTTATCTGCAGAAAATCAAAATCCCTGTTTTCTCCCTCATGTTCTTATTGTGTATACAGCCTAGAAGGAATTAAGTGGCCACCAGCCTATTTCTGATACTTTTTGCACACCTGGAATCACAGGTTCTTTCCACCATCACTGACACAGGACTGACTCCAGAGAGGACCAGATAGAGTAGATAAACTCTAAAGCAACAAAGATCCCTTATAAAGGTTTCCATTGCTTGGTAAGAAAATAAGGAAACTGAATGGGGGGAAGTAGGGGAGACAGGCATCTCCCAATCCAGGTTTTCCATTAAGAACCACTCAGTTAATGATTCTTTGCAATCTTCCCTAAGGAAAGTAAAACTGTCATTAAAGTAATATATTTTAAAAACTGTAGCCAACATACAGTCAGGCTAAATTCTCAAATACCTAATTCACTGCAAGTTTTTATCTCGCAAGTTCAGCCAGTGGACTGGGATGTGACACACAAGCATTCAATTACAAAATTAGTCCATATAAATCTCAAAGTCTAGTGGAGGCAAACATAATTACAGTTTATTCTTACACGCGCACCCACACACGCATACACACACAGATTCTCTAAGGAAAGCCACCTTTCTCACCACACATCTGAATATCAACGTGGATAATTAAGAATGAATACTGAAACTAGGATAAGTACACTGGTTTCCATTACACTTTTCAAACCCCAAATAATTTTTCCTTATAATGAGGTAACACGACCATGTAAGAATATCAAAAATGGCACACTGTAAGCAAAACGTACCTGTAACGTTAAAGATTTCATGCACTTGGAATCTTAAACACTTTGTAAGAAAAGCCTGCTATCTAGCAACCCCTCCAGACATTCTTTTCCATTTAGAAAAGGGAAGTGGAGGAGAGTGGGGAGAGAGAGAAAACTTCGCTTAAAGTCTGTCTGAGTACATACTTAGAAATGGACCCCAAAAAATGTGTTTTTAAAGCAGGTCTAGAGTTAGCAGTGAGACACATGTTCTGCGGCCTACAAGGAACAACCCCAAACACGCTACCCTACAATCAAACACTTCCAAAACACAGAGGGTACAATGAGCCCGAGTCGTCGGATCAGGCAGACACACCGGAAAAGTCAACCTCAGTCTCCTTCCCTCTCAAAGCCGTGCGTTTCAGGTGTGTGGCACCGGCTGCTGTGGCTGGCAGCAGAGAGGGAAGGTTCTGCACGCGGGCACAAGTGGGCGAACAAGTTAACAACCAGGGAACACACACACACACACACACACCCTCCCGTTAAGCGCTCCATCTTTAAGGAGTGTTTACTGCGCGCAGTCAGCAGCCGGATTCAATAATCCCCGCCACAGGAGCTCCTCATCCCCTCCACGACCCCACCTGGGCAGTAGCCCAAGGGCTGCTTCCCGACACCCCGGGAGAGAACCGTGCTTCTCGGTCCAGGCTTTTCGACCTCAAATCCGCCAGGAATTCCAACCGGGGGACCACCCCCCCCAACAAAAGACCCCCGAGTCACCCTTGGCTTTTGTAAGAATTTCCAAACAAGGCAGAGTGGTTTGCAATTACTCTCCCTGAACTAGGCCTTCCCACGTTCCCGACTCTCCACTCACCACTGATCGCGACCCTGGCCCTTCTCAAGGCCACAGGCACCCCCCCGCCGGCTCGGCCACCCCGCGGCCGCCCCGGCCCGGCTCCCGCCGCCCGCCCAACCCCCTCACCTGTCAGGCGCAGCTTGACGGGCCCGTTCCTCCGGCCCCCGGGGTTAGACATGTCCCTGGCGGCGGGGGCGGCGGCGGGGCTGCGGCCGCGGCGCGGGGCCCGGGGCCGGCGGGCGGCGGGCGGGGCGGGGGCGACGGCGAGGCGCGGCGCAGTCACCACAGCGGCCGGGGCTGGGGCCCGAGCAGCCGGCACCGCGGCCGCCACGGCCGGAGGGTCCCGGATGTGCCGAGCGTCGTCGCCATGAGCCGCGGAGGGAGCGGGACGCCGAGCTCCCCCCTCCTCCCACTTCTCCTTCCTCGGCCCGGGACGCACAACAAAGCGGCAGCCGCGGCCGGCCGCGCCGCCTCCGCCCGCTCCCGCGCCCCCGCTGCCTCCACGCAGCCGCCTCCGCCTTTCCCTCCTCTCGGCACGGCAAGGCCCAGGAGCCGACGGGGCCGGTCGGTTGAGGCGGGCGGTGCTCGGCGGCGCCGGAGCAGGACTCGGGGCTCGGCCGCTTCCTCCTCCACCCGCCCTCTTGTCTGAGGGAACCGGGTCTTGGGGCCGCCGCCGCCGCCACTCGTCGGCTCCGGGGGCGGGGAGGAGACGGGGGGGGGGGGGGGGGGCGGGACCGCCGGGGGCGGGGCCGGAGGGCGGGGCGGGGCCGGAGGGCGGGGCCTGGGCAGGCGCGCGCAGGGTGCCCCGGGCGCTGGGGCGCCAGGCCCGTGTTCGGCCTGGGCGCGGCGGTCTGGGCTGGTGTGTCCTGCTGTCCCATGCAGGAACTTGAGGAAGGAGCGGGCAAAGCAGCAGAGTGGCGGCGCCGAGGTCTGTGGTGCCAGGAGGGCCTAGTGTTCAGCCCGCTTAAGGGAGAGGTTTTGTCAGTGCAATGCAGACCGCTTTTATTAGACGCCCACAGCGTGCAGGGTTGAGAGGCTGGGGCGAGCAAAGTTATAACCGAATCCGCTGCGCTCCGGATTGAGCGTCGCTGGGGTGAAGGAAGAGACACTATTCCCTTACCGAGGGTTCCAGCAAATCCCCCGGGGTGTTTTGGTCCTGGTATCGTAGTTGCCACCACCATCCAGGACTCACCTGGTGAACGAGATCAGGTTACCGGCCTGCTTGGGCTCTTTTTTCAGCTGTAGCTCAAGGATAGGAGGATAATAATGCCTGCAAGGATAATTAACAAGATAAGCCTTCGAGAGCAATGTATGAAAAGCTTTTCGTACAGTACTGTATTTCGTTATCTCAGGAGGGAAAAAATAGAAAATGAAATAAAAATAAGTGTACCTTACCCTTTGACCCTGTAATCGCACTCTTAGGAATTTATTCTTGATATGATAGTACAGATGTTCTTTGCAAACTTCGGTTAATAACAAAAGGAGGATGAGCTAACAGCCTAATGGCGAATTACATGAACAGCATGGGTTTTAATGCCGCCATTTAAATGGCAATTATGAAGACCATATAATATGGAAGAGTTAACAAATAATCAAGTTTAAAAGCAGAATAAAAAGTTGTATGTATGCATGCAAACGTATGCATGGGGGATTTTTTGTGTGCTTTGTTAGTTTTGCTTAAGACTACTACTATTGCAATTTTAAATGTTTAATAAAGTCTGATATATTTTAATCCTAAGTCAGTGTCAGTCATTTCTTTTAATTCATCAGTGATGTCATTTTATTCTCCAGATCAAGTTACCTCCAAGAACATCTCATCAGTCTGGATACAGCCCTACAATTAAAGTGATCCAAAAATTATATAAAGTTCTGGAAGTTAGACTAGAAATTCAGGGGACGGTGCTAGAAATTCATTCAACAAATACTGAGTGCCCACTATGTGCAAAGCAGTGAACAAGTTCCTTTAAAAATGCTTCTTTGTGCTACAGAAGCTCTGAAGATACACTAATCAATTTCAACAATAGTTGTGATCACAATTTAAAAGACTAGATGTATAATGGCAATAAAACTTAGCAAACTGATGTATACATACGCATTTGCCTCATTCTAATGGCACCCACTGTTCCCAGCCACCCACTAACACAATTTGTAGCTTTGTATTAGGTAACAGAAGTTAGGATTTCAGAACACAATGGAGGAGCTGTGGAGATTGCCTGTTGCGAAGTTTAAAGCAGTACATTCAAATATGTAAGTGACAGTTCAGAAAAATGTATACATGCTTAATATGCAGAGGAGGATTTGTTTACGCTTGCCTGCATGTAAGTTTAAATCTCATTGTTTAAAAAAAAGATTCAGATAAGAATACTTTAGGGACTCCCTGGTGGCCCAGCAGTGGTTAAGAATCCGCCTGCCAATGCAGGGGAGACGGGTTCGAGCCCTGGTCAGGGAAGATCCCACATGCCATGGAGCAACTAAGCCCGTGCGCCACAAATACTGAGACTGCGCTCTAGAGCCTGCGAGCCACAACTGCTGAGCACGTGTGCCACAACTACTGAAGCCCACATGCCTAGAGCCTGTGCTCGGCAACAAGAGAAGCCACCACAATGAGAAGCCCCTGCTCGCCACAGCTAGAGAAAGCCCACGCGCAGCAACGAAGACCCAACGCAGCCAAAAATAACCAACAAATAAATAAGTAAATAAAATTTTTAAAAAAGAATAAAACCATTTATACTATTCAGGAGAGCTAAACTTTCATTGGATTACATTTCAGCGTTAGAAGCACAGCATTGCTTCATCATGGCAACACTTTTAGACATATTTTTGAGAAAAAAAAGGAGGAATAACAATTCTTAAGAATTCACTCTTTTCTTTCTTCCTAAAATAGAAATCTACTTCTAATGTAAATTGTACTTGCACATGTCTCTAATGGGTATGGGAATTGCAGAAAATCTTTTCAAAGCCTTTTTATGCCCTTATGACTTCTAATTTGCTCTCAGTGGAATTGTGCACCTTTTATCGAATCATTGTTTTAGGCATCTTTCTCAAGTATACTAACTCCACCTATTTTATACCAATAAAATATGTCTTTTTCCATAAATGCCATTTAATAGAACCTGCCAATGAAAATGCTATAACAACTCGTTAAATAGCATTTTTGAGCAGAAGTGGTAAACTTTTTCATTAACTTATTTTAATCACTTGAAGTTGCACTCTTTATGATGGTATCCTAGACCAGAGGTGAAAATCTACACAGAGTTCTAAGAATATCTAAAATCTTTTGTTTAAATATGTTTCTGTTTTCCAAGGCTAATGTTAAATTTGATGTGACTTTGCAAGAAAATTCTTACCATCTGTAGTTGGTATTTTTCTTCTGCTCCAGCCGTTAATATATTTTGTACATAGAAGAGTTGTCTCCAGTAATAAAAAATCTGTCAGAGGTAAGGTTATGTTAATAATGGTACTCCTGTGAATCTATTTTTGTAGTGTAAATTTCAAATTTATTACAGTTTATGTGCCATGGAAAAAGCAAACATTAGGCACTCAGCAGTTTCTACCACTGCTTAAAAATTCAACTTTCTTTAATGTTTAACTGTTATTAATTGAATTTAATATTTAGTTCTAGCTTCCTCCAAATCAGCTTGTAACTGATGAAGCAGCCAAGCACAGCCCCCATATACTTGCTGTTATCAACCTGACTCTCCCTCCCCGACCTCCACTCACTTCCTCTCTGCCTCTGCCTGTCCCAGGTCCTCAAAGTTAGGTTCACTAAAAACCCTCACATGTAGTCCTGTTCTGACCTGATTTAGGATTAGGTCACATTCTGAGCTGTTCTCTGTGACCCCTTCCCTCACACCCTCCCAGCACACCTGGTCCCCAGTGATGGAAGTTGCAGTCACATCCGGGACCTCTCTCTCCAGGTGTGGGCTCCCCCATGCTACTCACCTCAGCTCTGGCCTTCTCGGCCTCTACCTTGGTGTACTAAGATGGTAGTCCTTACCCACATCCTCTTCTGAGGGAATCTGCCCTCACCCATGGCTCTAACATGGTATCCTAGGCTCCACCCCCAGAGACACTGATTCAATAGGTTGGGGTGAGGGCCCTGAATTTATGTTTCTAATGCTGCTGGTGGAGAGAACCCACTTTGAGAACCACTGCCTTAGACTAGGGATGAGCCTGGATGGCTCCGTTTATACTAGGTGAGCTTGGCCTCAGCTAACTGAGCCAAAGGTGGATGAGTGACCAAGTGGCAGATCAGATTTTCTCTCCTTGGAACATGAAATGGGACACTAAGCCACTGAGTTAGTGGTGGGGAGCTGAGCGGAGATGTCCTAGACTTAGCAGCTGAGGAAGCCATTTTAAGGTTCAATTAGGTAAATAAAAGAGGAAATGAGTGTGTAGAAGGAGACTAACAAAACAGACAAGCAGAGAGAAATGGAGACAAGAGGCTTCATAACTCTAAAGAGGGAAACAAAGAGAGTGATTGTCTGACCAATTTCCTGCCAGTACTCCCAGCCCAGGTGTGGCTTCTTACAGTTCACTTCCAAGGGATCTCACAGTGCAGAATAATCACCCCATCCCTTACTTAAGCAAGTTTAAGTGGATCCCTCCCCCCTTTCATTCACTTTGTCTCTCCTTGGAACACATTTTGCTCTTCAGGCTATCCTAAACTCTTCCCTAAACACCCTTAGATTCTGCCTTGCTCCTGCCTGTGTTCTCCCCAGAACTGAGTCTCACCTACAACCCAGCCTGTGGCTTGGATCCTACCGCCCAGGGGCAGCACTTCTAGGATCTAGTGCAGTCTAATACATATGCCTATCATGCTCTTGAAATACGATTTATGATGCCCTGCAAGTATAAAATGCACGTTGGATTTTAAAGACAGTACGGGGCAAAAAAAAAAAAAAAGAAGGCAAAATATGTTAATCTTTTTTATATTAATGACATATTGAAATGATAATATTTTGGATACCTTGGATTAAATAAAGTCTTAATTTCCCCATTTCTTTTTACTTTTTCTAGTATGGTTACTGGAAAATTTGAAACTACAAGTGTGACTCACTTTATATTCCTATTGAACAGTGGTGATCTAGAGGATAATGACCATCCCACCCATCTAAACATCTAACCAGAATGTTTGCCACCAGCCAGCTGGACTCCCCACCAGTGGGCTCTGTGCTCTGCCCAGCACCGGACTTTCCCTGCATCACTCTTTAGACCTTATCCTACCCACCCAGCTCTGCAACCAATTTCTATAACTAGGTCAGTACAACAGCAACTGTCTCACCCTAGTGAGTGTGGGACGATCTTGTGCCAGGACCCTCTTTCTGCCCCTACTCCACCTACCTGGGTTTGACCTAAATTGACTATCATACTTTGTTGCCTAAGTCTTACGACTGGACAGATCTTATACGGCAGATTCATACGTCCTGTAGAGAGATGGGCTAGATGACCTCAGTTACAGGTTGGATCTTTGTCCCCCCAAAAGATATGTTGCAGTCCTAAACTCCACCCCCTGAACCTGTGAATGTAATCTTATTTGGAAATACGGTCTTTAATTAAGATTAGGCCATTAGGGTGGGTCCTAATTCAATACCACTGGTATCTTTAAAGAAGAGGAAAATGCTGTTTGAAGTCAGAGACACACAGGAAGAATGTCATGTGATGACAGAGGCAGAGATTGGACAGTGAAGCTGCAAGCCAAGGAAAGCCAGCGATTGTTGGCCTCCACCAGAAGCTGGGCGGAGGCAAGGAAGGGTTCTACCCGGGCTGTCAGAGAGAGCATGGCCTTGCCAACACCTTAATTCTGGACTTCTAGCCTTCAGAACGGGGGAAAAATAAATTTCTGTTGTTTTCCTCCACCCAGTTTGTGATACTTTCTCACGAGAGCCCTAGGAAACTAAAACAGCCTCTCAATCCCTTCCATACCCAATTATATTATATACAATACAGGTAAAAAGGCACATTGTATAACTGATTTTCATCGTTTGTTGCATTTACAATAGTGTGCTTTTTAAAAATATTAAAAATCCTGTAAATCTAGGCAGCTTTTATGCACCCATTTTCAAATGTCTTAAGTATATACACTGCCCCATGATATTGTGAATTCTGAGTTAAAAGAGAATGTAATTTGAAGGGATTGCATATTTTCCAAAGCCAATTTGGTGATTTAAGCGTGGAAGTATTACAATGAAATGTTTGAAAAGTTATCTGTGCATGGTTTGCTGTAAGCTGATATCATGAAGCAACACATCTTTTCGGGATGAGGTAGCAGCCCCAGCCCCGGGGGAAAGGGAGCGGGCGCATCGCTCAACTGCAACTACTTTGGACAACTGAGCAACACGAGCAGGCTCTAAAAAACAGTCATATCCAATCATCTTCAAAATAAAAACTGTAGTAGCTACAACATAATTCTCTAAGGGTGGGATGGGAGGAGATGTGGAAATATTTGTATGATGCAGTCTTTATGGGTAATGCAGAGAATATGGGCCAGAATGAGATCAACATGGCTCATAAGACAATGGGTCAATGTCAACCATTGCTTAAAAACCTTCAGTGGCTGCTTGTTGCCTTTGGAATGCAATCCAAACGGCTTTAGTGGCATAAAAGGAATGCTCATGATATAAATATATAAATTTTTTAAAAGCAGAAAACAAAAATATACGTGAGGAACGATCCCAATTCCAATTTTTAAATAAATATACATATACGTTCATTCATTCAAAATGATATTTACTAAGCATATGGTAGCTGTTGAGCACTGTTCTTAAAGCTTGTAATCTAGTGGAGGAAGACAACCAATGAGGAAACAATACATAAAATACAAAGGGTAAGAAGAGAATTATCTGTTGCTCTCTAGAATGCACTTTCAATGTTTAGGTCAAATCAATCACAGTGATTCTCCAAAGTTTTACCAAACATGTTGGGAAAGATTTTACCTCTTTCCCACTAAACATAAACTAGGAAGGACAGGCACTGCAGGGCCATACTGTGGCCCTCAATGGAAGACACTGTCTGAGATTAGAATCAACACAGATGAAGAGGGGCCAAGGGATGAAGAGAGTGGAATATGATCTTGATTATCCCATTAAGCCCCTGGATCCAGCCATTCCTAAAGCCATCACATAGTTTGGGTCAGGTCTTCTGTCACTTGCCCACAAGAGTCCTAGCGGATACGTTCAGGGAAGCAGAATCTCTGGGGTGGAAGCTGTAATCTGCCTGGTTAATAAGGTCTCCGAGTGAATAATCATTGAGGAGGTAAAGAATTGGTTCCAAAACACAGGCCAGCAAACTTTTTCCGTAAGAGGCCAGAGAGTAAATATTTCAGGCTTTGCCAACCATAGAGCCCCCTCTGTAACTACTCAACTCTGGTGTTGTAATGCAAGAGCAGCGATGGGTGAATGGGTGTAACTTTGTCCTAATAAATCTTTATTTACAAAAGCAAGCAGTGGGCTAGATCTGGCCTACCGTCCATAGCGCTAATCCCTGCTCTAGATCTAAGGCCATAGGTAAAGAGCACAGTGTCATAACTGGGAGGGTCAGTAGAATTCAGTAAAGTGTTTTTCCAAGATCTGTGAAATCTGAAACTATTTAATGGTTGAGGGAAAGCCTCCAATACAATTCTAACAACAGCTAATGGTTATTGGGAATTCCCTGGCGGTCCAGTGGTTAGGACTCTGCGCTTCCACTGCAGGGGGCATGGGTTCCATCCCTTGTGGGGGAACTAATATCCTGCATGCCAGGTGGGGCGGTCAAAAAAAAAAAAAAGAGCTAATGCTTATTGAGGGCTCACTATGTGCCAGATGCTGTCCTAAAGGATATATCACTCAGGATGCTTGGATTAGCAAGAAACAGAAAACCTGACCCAGACAAACTTAAATAATAGAGATTTATTATTTCACATAACAAGTAGCTCTGAGATAGGGTTGATTCCATAACTGGAGTTTCAGTGGTTTAGTGATACATTCAAGGACCCAGGTTCTTTCCGTCTCATGCCTCTGCCTTCCTCAGGGCTTTGGTTTTGCCTTCAAGTAACCATGACCACAAGATGGCTACGACAGTCCCAGGCCTTGTGTCCAGACCAAACAATCTTCAGAAGAGACAGATCATCCCTTCCTCATCTGCTTCTTAGGAGTGAGGAAATCCTTCCCAGAAGCCCCTTCACACTAGCATCTTTCCCTCTCAGCTCTCATCGGTCAGAATTTGATCCTAGCCCACTCTTAAACTAATCATTGGCGAGCAGAATGGAATTTCCAAGATTTAGTTGAGACTAATCAGGAATCACCCCTGATCTAGGCTATGTAGAGAATTCAGAGAACAATGCAGAGGATGTATGAATACCTGAACGGAATCAGAGTTCTGTTAGAAAGGAAATAGGGGGGCCAGGAATAGATATTGGATAAGCAACCACAAGTGATATTATTAAGTGATATTCTTTTCCATGTTTTACAGATAAGAAAATAAGGTTCAGGGACTTCCCTGGTGGCACAGTGGTTAAGAGATCACCTGCCAATGCACGCCCCTCCTAAGAGGGATTCAGATCCAGGTCTGCAACTACAGTGCCCACGACCTCCATCACCACACTAATGTGCTATGGTAGAGCTGAGGATGTTAGGGAAGAGTAGGATAGCTCCAAAGATTATCTCAAAATCAAGTAAAATTGAGCCAGTTTATTAAACCTATGATATAACCAGATCTCCCTAGCAGGGTGAACCACTTAACTTTTGCTGTGTAACAAACCACCTCATAATTCAGTGTGTAAAACCACAATCATTTATTTAGCTCACAATTATATGGGTCAGCAATTTGGACTGGGCTTCTGTGCTCAGCTGGATTCACTCATGCATCTTTGGTCAGCTGCTGGTTAGTGAGCAGATCAACTGGGGACTGGCTGATCTAAGGTGGCCTCAGGTGGGATGGCTTGCCTTTGTTCCACGTGGTCTCTCATCCTCCAGCAAGCTAGCTTGGGCTTGTTCACAGGGAGTCTGGGCAGAGTGCCAAGAGGGAGAGTGGAACTATGTAAGGCCTATGCAGTCCTAACTCGGCTCTAGGAAAAGTTACTACTTTATTAGGGACTGAGCTGAAAAAGGATTTTCTTTTCTCATTCCACAGAAAGATTAATGCTATAAACACTTTTGTGCAACATTATGCCCCATTCCCATAGTTGTAGCTTAGGGAGTGATCAATAGGTTGGCCTATTTCATGGCCAACATCACCTAGGCTTCCAGAGGACAAGGACTCTTAACCAGAGCTGGCAGATGATGCCAAGAAGTGGAACATGGATTTAGTACAGAGAATTAGAAAAGTAGCACCGTGGTCAATAGACTGAGGCTAGAATAAGACAACATGAGGAGAGCATCTGAAAACCAAATGTTAAAACCCAAAGACAAAATGACATCCAGTCTTGTGCTCCCACCAAAAGATATTCCATATGGCAATCAAGAGACTAGAGGGACTTCCCTGGCAGTCCAGTGGTTAAGACTCCATCCACGGTCCCAATGCAGGGGGCATGGGTTCAATACCTGGTCAAGGAACTAAGATCCCACATGCCTCGAGGCACCACCAAAAAAAAAAAAAACAACAAGAGAGAGAGACTAGAGCCATATTTTTTACTATCCTGGTGGAATAAATATAAACTATACATTCATTCATCAAATATTTATTGTACCAAACCCCATCAAACTTGAAATGAATGGAATTCTTAATTTTCAAGTTGCTGTCTTTAAAAATATTCTTCAGAATACTTATATTATCTTTATAGGAACTAAGAGGGTTTCCCTTCAACATCAGAATTTCCCTATTTGCAAAATTATTAAAACATGTGGTGTAATCCATCTGAAAATATTGATATGCTTTGTTTCTGAATTCATTCACTACTATCATTAGCAGTTTAAATCTATGACTGTATGTAGGCATTTAAAACATTCTGGAATTAATTTCTAAGGAAAGGCAGTGAGCACAAGTAAGTTGTTTTTCATCTTATGAACCCATTCAGAAATTTGCCGTCTTTAGGTATGAACTTACACAGCATGAAGCTTGGCCCACAGCATTTCTGAAAGTGGAATTTGGCTCATGTGAATTCTCATAACAAAAGAGGGATTGCCAAAACTAGCAACTTTCTTCAACTACAGGTGAAATAATATTCTTACAGAGTAAATCTCACACTGTGAAACCATTCAGAGTCAGTTCACTAAATGTTCTCTAGAATAGTTTTCCACAGAACCGAAACCATGAAAAGTGATTCAGCCAGTCAAGACCACGGAGGGAATTCCTCTCCTGCATCATCATGCAGGAGTCACAAGAAAGAACTCTGAGTAAATCAAAGTGAAACCTGCCTACCCTCATGGTAGAGTAGCCTGAAAGGAGAGGTTCTGTTGACTTAGCTTTTACAGCCTGGAGTAGAGGCATGGATATAGAAAATGTTAGAAAATGTTCATGAATATGAATATAAAGATACATGGAAAATAAAAACAAAAGCTATCTACTGTATTGTTCAAAGTTCATTGTGAATTTTCTTGTTGGAAATAGCAATTTCAAATTGCCATTTGTGATTACCTTATAGCTAAGTAATCTATAATATACGTAACTAATAGAATGCCATATTGGCCATTAAAAATGCTAAGTAGGTAAACTATATTAACACACTGAAATGTATAATTGCAATAAAGTTAAGTTTAAAAAAATATTTAAGAGGGGACTTCCCTGGTGGTCCAGTGGCTAAAACTCCGCCCTCCCAGTGCAGGGGGGCCTGGGTTCAATCCCCGGTCAGGGAACTAGATCCCACATGCCACAACTAAGAGTTCGCATGCCACAACTAAAAAGATCCTGCCTGCTGCAACTAAGGAGCCCACACATCGCAACAAAGATCCCGCATGCCGCAACTAAGACCCAGTGCAGCCAGATAAATACATAAATATTAAAAATAAATAAATAAAAACTATTTAAGAACATTGAGTTAAGCATCACCGAGTAGCACATATTAAGAAAGAAGTTGAGGGGCTTCCCTGGTGGCGCAGTGGTTGAGAATCTGCCTGCCAATGCAGGGGACACGGGTTCGAGCCCTGGTCTGGGAAGATCCCACATGCCGCGGAGCAACTGGGCCCATGAGCCACAACTACTGAGCCTGCGCATCTGGAGCCTGTGCTCCGCAACAAGAGAGGCCGCGACAGTGAGAGGCCCGCGCACCGCGATGAAGAGTGGCCCCCGCTCGCCACAACTAGAGAAAGCCCTCGCACAGAAACGAAGACCCAACACAGCCAAAAATAAATAAATAAAAACTTTTTTTTTAAAAAAGAAAGAAGTTGAGAACACATGACCTAGCGAGTGATTCTGTTTCGAATAAAAACTTTATATCCCAGCAAGAAATAACAAACTGTCTTAATATTGAACCATAGAGGGACAGTTAAATAAATTATGGTACATTGATATTATGGAATACATTCAGCCATTAAAATAATATTGTAGAAATATATTTTTAAAATATTAGATACATAGCATACCTATAATGCATAAATATTAAACATTATTTTTTACATAAAAATTTTTTAAAATTTATTTTTGGCTGTGTTGGGTCTTTGTTGCTGCGCACAGGCTTTCTCAAGTTGTTGCGAGTGGGGGCTACTCTTTGTTGCGGTGAGCGGGCTTCTCATTGCGGTGGCTTCTCTTGTTGCGGAGCACGGGCTCTAGGGACGAGGGCTTCAGTGGTTGTGGCACACAGGCTCAGTAGTTGTGGCTCACGGGCTCTAGAGCGCAGGCTCAGTAGTTGTGGCTCACGGGCTTAGCTGCTCCGCAGCATGTGGGATCCTCCCAGACCAGGGCTCAAACCTGTGTCCCCTACATTGGCAGGCAGATTCTTAACCACTGCGCCACTGGGGAAGTCCCTAAATATTATTAATATATGTATTTCTTTATGTGGGAAAATGCTTCCAATATGCTGTCAAGTGAAAAAAAACTTTATAATATAGTATTACTGTATAAATATATTAACAAAAATAAAATATATATGCAGATTTAAACATCTTAAAAGAAACACACCCAAATGTAACAAGAAGTCATTTCTAGATAATAGGATTTCTATTTCTTCTTCTTTTGCATATTTATATTTTCTACTTTTTTCTATAATGAACATCTGTTACTCATGTAATAAAAGTTTAAAATATTGGCTTTTTAGTAAGATTAAAAACATGCAGGGACTTCCCTGGCGGTCCAGTGGTTAGGACTCCATGCTCCTGATACAGGTGCACAGGTTCATTCCCTGCTTGGGGAACTAAGATCCCACATGCTGTGTGGCGCAGCCAAAAAAAAAAAAAGCAAATAAAAAAGAATGAAAGGATGACATACACCAACCAATGACATACACCAACAAGGGTGTATCAACTACATGACATCATCAACTAGATGATGGCATCATATGGGATTTTTATTTTCCTCTTTAACTTTGATATTTTCTGAATTTTCCACGAAGAGTATAAAATCATATTTCATATGTTAGTAATATTACATATTACTAATACAAATTATTTCACCCCATACTGGTTAAATGGGCAGGGGAAAGGAAATGGTTAGTTAGGAGAAAGATTACTTCAATAAACTAAAAATAAAAACTTCTGCATTACCATCAATTGCTATAGATTCCTTCTTCAGAAATGTGATTGTCAATGGCAAGATTCCTAAATGAAGCCAATAAAGGTTTACAGTAATTTGCAAATACCGGCAACACCTTTGTATTGGTCCAAATGGTGGTGGGATCCCTGAGTCAACATCGCCCCCTTCCTGTGGTCATAGCATTTTTCTCTGAGACAAGGACAGCCCTATGCCAAATTCAAGTGAGAAAACTGGAGCTTAACAGGGATCCCTTGGGTCACTTAGATTCAGATTCAATTGCTCAAGTAGAAGCTGAGGGAGATGGGAACCAACAACACCCCCTGTGGAAATGACTTCAGGCTCTTAGCTGACAGTGGGCTCATCATGAGTCATTCCAGTGTCATGGGCTCTTAGCTGAATTCACAGCAGGATTCTATTGGGGATGAGGGTCATGATGGTCGCCCTCTACCCGCAGCCCATCAGCCTACGCCATAAGCAATACTTTCAGGTCTGGGTGCTATACTGTAAAAAGGACAAAGGAGAAAGAAATCAAGATGCTGAGGCACTTCAAGCCGTGCCCCATGCAGAATGAAAAGCTGAGAAAGAAAACTCAGAGGAACACATCAGCTGCCTTAAAATAACTGGTAAGAGATCGCTTTCAGGTGAATTAAAATTCTTCCACATGGTTTTGCAGGGAGGAGCCATGACCAGTGTGGTGGAGTTGGGATTAGAATTCTATTGAGACAGACCTTGAGACAGGAAGAAGGCTTTCTGAGTCATTTGAATTGGCAGAAGATACACTGGCTTTGAACCTGCTCCTCAGAGTGTGGTCTGCAGAACCACAGCATGGACCTCAGGGGAAGCCCACTACAAAAAAGTGCTGGGGGACTTCCCTGGTGGCGCAGTGGTTGAGAGTCCACCTGCCAATGTAGGGGACACAGGTTCGGGCCCTGGTCCGGGAAGATCCCACATGCTGTGGAGCAACTAAGCCCATGCGTCACAACTACTGACCCTGCGCTCTAGAGCCCATGAGCCACAACTACTGAGCCCGTGTGCCACAACTACTGAAGCCCGCGCGCCTAGGGGCTGTGCTCGGCAACAAGAGAAGCCACCACAGTGAGAAGCCTGCGCACTGCAACGAAGAGTGGTCCCCGCTCACTGCAACTGGAGAGAGCCTGTGCACAGCAGTGAAGACCCAGTGCAGACAAAAAAATAAATAGTATAAATTAAAAAATAAATTTATTAAAAAAAAAAAGAAAAGAAAAAAGTGCTGGGTCTCACCCAAGACATACTGAATCAGAACCTGTAGTTCAAAAAAAGATGCCCAGGTGACTCAAATGCACATTCAAGTTGGGGGGGCACTGATCTGGACTGCCCACCTGGGGAGGGGATAAGTGTCCTGTTGCTCTGGAGAGAAATCAGAGGCTGGGCTACCCTCATTCAGGAGACTGAGGAGAACTTAAACTGGAGGACTATCCGAGAAAGATTTATGAATAAGAATGTTCATTGAAGCAGAGTTTGAATTAGAAAATCAAAGTCTGGTAAAAGCTATAATGAGAAAATACAAAGCCATTAAAAATTACATCTTAGATGAATATTTAAAAGCATTAAAATGTTCATTAAAAATGGTCATAATACATTAAGGGAAAATAAATTACAAAATAATATGTACAATGTGATATTTACCATGTGTATTTAACATTCTCTTAAAAGTAATTATGAGAACCTTAAAAATATACTTAAAAGGTTATCTAGACTATGGAGACTGATTGTTTTTTTTAATTTTATTATAAAAAAAGGAAAAATTGCTCATTATAAAATTTGGAAAATGGTAAACACTATAAAGGAGAAATTTAAAATGACTTATTATCTATCACTCAAAGATAACCATTGTATATTTCCTTTTACTGCTGATTCTGTGCAAATTTATGTATTTTAAATAATATTTTTCTGATTATAAAAGTAATACATGTTCAATGTAGAAGATTTGGAAAATCAGAGAAGTACAAAGGAGAAAATTTTTAATATTTAGATAAAATCACTATTAATATTTTGATCCAGCTTGTGTTTTTATGCATAAACATAAAAAAATTTAAACCAAGTTGTTATCATACTGTAAAAACAATTTTACATCCAGATTTTTCACCTATCATGAGACTGTTTCCATATCATTAAATATTATTATTATAAGTGACTATATAGTATTTTATCCTGTAAATATACTTGATTTATTGCCCATTCCAATAGTGATGAATATTTAGGTTGTTTCCAATTTTTCACTAGTTTACATCTATAAAGAACACGCTTGCTGGGCTTCCCTGGTGGCACAGTGGTTAAGAATCTGCCTGCCAATGCAGGGGACATGGGTTCGAGCCCTGGTCCAGGAAGATCCCACATGCCGCAGAGCAACTGGGCCTGCATGCCACAACTACTGAGCCTGCGTGCCATAACTACTGAAGCTCGCACGCCTAGAGCCCATGCTCCTCAACAAGAAAAGCCACTGCAATGAGAAGCCCGTGCACCACAACGAAGAGTAACCCCCGCTCGCCGCAACTACAGAAAGGCTGCGCGCAGCAAAGAGGACCCAATGCAGCCAAAAATAAATAAATAAATAATTTTATATATTAAAAAAAAATACACTTGCTCATGACTCCCCGGTCATTTTATTAGACTGAGTCCTAGAACTGGGATTACCTTGAGGTCAAAGGGCATGAACTCTTTCTAGGTACAGCCTTTTTTCAGAAAAATGAGACTCAGTCTCACTGCATGCCCACCAGCCTTTCTTTTCCTAAAAGCTGACAGTATGGACTGGCAAATTCTCTGAACTCAGAGACTTTCTTGGAATTTATTTTTTTTCTTTAATGACATACATATTCAGTTTCTTCCGTACCTGTTTGCTTATTCTGATACACTACTTTTTCATGGATCAATTATGGTCATTTATAGTTCTCTTGAAAAATTTTCCACTTCATCAAGAATTGCAGATTTACTAGAATTGAGTTGAACATCATATGTTTTAATTTTTAAGGGGTTTCTTCCCATCTGATATTATATTCTCTTCCTCATTTCTAATTGTAGCTATTGTGAGGGTTCCCCCTTTTTTTTGTCTACTTAGATCATCAGATGGTTTTAATATTTCAAAGAATCAGCCCTTCAATTTGTTTATCAATTCAAACTTATTTCTGATTCATTTACTTTTCTTTATTATTTCCTTCAGAGAATAACTTCCCAAGCCTAAAAACAATATAAGTGACTACAAAGGAAAAAATTATGAATTTAACTCTATAAAATTATTTTTAAAACTTATGCAGACCCAAGAAAAATTAACACAAAAGTAAAAGAAACAGACTGCACTCTGTTCCCAAATGTGATTAGGAAAGTTTTAATATTTTTATTATGTAGACAAATTCACAAGAAAAAAACCCCAAGAACCCAAACAATTAATGGACAAAGTACTTGCACATATAGTTCAAAGAAAAATTTTTAATATTCAAAAATATTTAATGGGGATATAGGTACATGTATAGCTCCACTTTGTTGTAAAGCAGAAACTGACACCACTGTGGAGCAATTATACTCTAATAAAGATGTTAAAAAAATAAAAATTTAAAAAAATTTAAAAAAATAAAGGTTTCCCTATAAAAAATTTTTTTAATTATTCAAGTGTTAAAATATGTATAATTAATTGAATCAGGAAAATACAACAATAAAGAATAACTTCATGTTAGAGTTTCATAGAACTCACTGCTTTTTTTTTATGATAGTCTTATTGAGGTATAATTCACTTGCCATGCAATTCATCCTTTTAAAGTGTACAATCCAGTGGTTTTTAGTGTATTCACAGAGTTGTACAACCATATCACTATCTAATTTTAGAACATTTTCATCATTCCAGAAAGAAACACTGAACCCACTAAAAGTCACTTCCCACCCCTCTCTCCTTCAGCAGTAGACAACCACCACAAATCTACTTTCTGCCTTTTTAGATTTGCTTATTGTGGACATTTCAAATAAATGGATTTACAGTAAGTGGTCTTTTGTGACTGGCTTCTTTTACTCACTATAATGTTTTCAAAGTTCATCCATGTCATAGCATGTGTCAGTATTACAATCATTAATGAATAATATTCTATTGTATGAATAGACCTCATTTTTGTCTATCTATTCATCATGGGCATTTGGGATGTTTCCACTCTTTGGTGATTATGAACTTTCGTGCACAAGTCTTCATGTGGAAGAACTCTGTCTTTTACACAGCTGGAAATATATAAATTGGATGTAACTCTTTGACAATGTCATATATAAAATGTCCATAGCTTTACCATAATCTCACTTCTCAGAATCTGATTCAAAAAAACCAATAATATAGGATGTGGGAAAGCACTAAGTAGAAAGCTGCTCATCATGATATTATTAAAGCATGTGCCCTGTTTCTCCAGCAAAGGGACAAAAATAAGGACCCATCTTCTTTATAATTTACATGACTGGAGACAAGTTGCTGTCTTTCTTTTATCCCAACAAGCTTTCCCAAAAAGCTTCTGTGCTTCTTTTTGACTGAGAAAATGGGTCAGTCACCAAAGGGGCCCATCTCTGCCACAGTTGCTGGGTGGCTCTCCCACAGGGTTGGAAGGAGGCTGCTGGGCACTTGGGCACAGGTTGGCTACCCCTGCTCATTTCCCCAGGAGGGCAGGCTTCCGGCCCCAGCCCCTCCCTGGCCCACCCTGGTGAGTTCCTCCTCCAGCCCCTCCCCACCACCCCCACCCCCACCCCCACCCCCACCCCCACCCTCCAGTGTCTTTTGGACGACAATGAGGATCATCTCAGCCCATTAGTGAGACTAATACCATGAAGCCTCATTAAGGGAAGATTTTCCCACCACTTCCCAACAACTTTTGAGCTCTGCCCTCCAAAGAGTTTGGATGGAATGGTCTCACACTCTGAACTCTTGGAAGCCCCCAGAGTCTGGGGTGCTCTTTGCCTTACATGTACCTGACCACAAGGAGCCACGCAAGGGGGTCTTCCTGAAGATCAGTCCTATGCTCCCCTGGTGGCGCAGTGGTTAAGAATCTACCTGCCAATGCAGGGGACACTGGTTCGATCCCTGATCCAGGAAGATCCCACATGCCGCGGAGCAACTAAGCCCGTGTGCCACAACTATTGAGCCTGCACGCCTAGAGACCGCGAGCCACAACTACTGAACCCACGTGCCACAACTACTGAAGCCCGCGCACCTAGAGCCCGTGCTCTGCAACAGGAGAAGCCACTGCAATGAGAAGTGTGCGCACCGCAAAGAAGAGTAGCACCCACCACAACTAGAGAAAGCCCACGCACAGCAACGAAGACCCAACGTAGCCAAAAATAATAAATTTTTTAAAAAGATCAGTCCTACTGCTGGCAGCTTCTATTTTTAATTTTTAAAACGGAAACGTTAGTTTTCTGTGAATGGGCAATAAATTTCACTCAAAAATCAAAAAATACAAAGGGATACACAGTGAAAAGGCACCCTCCAATCTTGTCCCAGGGACAATATTAGGGACTAGCCAATATTACAGTTTGGAAACTGATAATACATAATCTTTTTCACACCTTGTTTTCTTTAATTATCATCCCATCTCAGTGCATAACCTGGTTATATCTTAACTTATTTAACCCATCCTTTATTAGCTTGTTTCCAATCTTTTGCTAATCAGTCAACAGTACAACAAATACCCTTATAAAGTCAAAAGGGTTCTGCACCCAAATTCCAATGTGTAGATAGGGGTTTTCCCCCCACACCACCAAGCAATGCTCTGACACTAGCTGGGTATCCTACAGTTCAATTCAGTTCTACACTATCTATCTGATAGCATCAGATTGCACAGGTTAAGGGCTCAGTCCTACAAGACTGCCCACACCCCCCTTCAAAGGCTGATCACAAGCCTAGGTTATTGCCTGTACTTCTGACTGACTGGCTACAGATCAGAGGCTCCAGCAACCCCCTCCTTAGTTTCAATTAATTTACTAGAGCAGCTCACAGAACACAGAGAAACATTTTACTTACTAGATTACCGGTTTATTACAAGAGGATTTAATTCAGGAACAGACAGATGGAAGAGATGCATGGAACAAGGTACATGGAAAGGGTAAGGAGTTTCCATGCTCTCTCCCAGAGCGCTACCCTCACCAATCTCCGTGTGTTCACCAACCCCGAAGCTCTCAGAACCCTCTCCTTTTGGGTTTTTATGGAGGCTTCAGCACACAGGCATGATTGATTAAATCATTGGCCATTGGTGATTGAACTCAATCTCCAGCCCCTCCCCCTCCCAGGAGGTCGGGGAGGTGGGACTGAAAGTTCTAACTCTCTAATTACATGGTTGGGTCTCCTGGCAACCAGCCCCTAACCATAGGTCATATTAACATAACAAAAGACACCTTTACCACTCTCCTCACTTCGGAAATTCCAAGGGTTTTAGGAGCTCTGTGCCAGCCACAGGACCAAGACCAAATGTATAAATCACAATATCACAAAAGGGCATCATTGCTCATGATAAATCAATGAGTTAAATGGTAAACGTACCCACCTAACTCATAGATGGTGGGATGGGGATTCAAACCAAGGTTCTCTAAGCTAGGGTTTAGGATCTTGACCATGAAGCTAAACTGCATTTTTGGTCCCTCTCAATCTGAAGAAACAGAGTGTTACTGTCCAGGTAATTTTCCAGTGAATTGCTCTTAAAGTGAACATTTTTAACATGTTTAACATGTTTAACATTTTAACATTTAACATGTTAACATTTAACATAAACATAACATTTAACATTTAACATTTAACATAACATAACATTTAACATAAACATTTAACATGTTTAACATTTTAACATGTTTAAGAATATTTTGTTTCCTTTTCTGTGAAATAGCTCTATATAGTCTTTGACCATTTTCCACTAGGTTACTGGCTTGTTCCCTTACCCATTGTAGAAACTCTTAATATATTAGAGAAATTAGCCCTTTCTGTATTCAAAATCGAAAATGTATTTCACTGTCATTTTTCTTTTGACAGCTTGTGTAGAGGTTCCTGCCATGAAGAAATTAGATTTTATATGATCATATTTATTCATTTTTAAATTTTATGGATGCTGGACTTCGTTTCATACTTGGACAAGATTTTCATTTATGAAATAATAAAAAAATTCTCCAGTGGATTTTTCAAGTATTTTTATAGTTTCTTAGGGTTTTTTTTTTGGACATCTAAATATTTGGTGATCTTGAAATATGTCCTAGTTCAAGATATGGATTTGAGGGTTTTTTTCTTCCAGTTGGCTACTCAGTTGTCCCCAACACTGTTTTTTTTTTTTTAGTTATCTATATTCCCCATTAATTTATATACCCTTATAATATATCAAATTTCACTGAAAACATTCAAGTGATACCTTCTTCTAGTTTATAAAAAAAAACTGAGTATTGACACCCCTTATGAACACCAGGGACACCTTAAATATTTGGTAACAGAGACCAACAATAGGATTCTGGTTAAAGCGTATTCTTGTAAATCTCCCTGACGAAATCCCTTTAAAGCGATGATTAAAAAGAGTATGTCAAAATGTAGGGGAAATGCTTCTGATGCAAATGTCAAGTGAAAAAGGAAGGATATAAACTTTATGCAAACCAAGAATATGACCACATTCTGAAAACATGCATAGCAAAGAATCATATGAGCAAAACACCAGAGGATAATAGTGGTTTTGTTGGGAGGAGAGACAAGAGATTCCCCCTACCTTTTTTTCCCTGAATTTTTTGAAAG
This sequence comes from Balaenoptera ricei, assembly GCF_028023285.1. Lineage (NCBI taxonomy): Eukaryota > Metazoa > Chordata > Mammalia > Artiodactyla > Balaenopteridae > Balaenoptera > Balaenoptera ricei. The sequence continues at coordinate 14,290,368 of NC_082658.1, read as the reverse complement.
CGGTGGTATAATTTTCAAATTTAATTTTTAATAATGGCAGACTGTCCATATGGGTTTTTCTCCTCTGTCTCAGGAGACCTCATTACAATGATAGTAAAGAAATAAAAAGATTACAAACCTATGAGGAAAGAAGAAAAACAAAGGAAGCAAAATATCTCATGGCTGAAAAATTCCAACACATTTTTGGGAGAGGGCAAGCTGGTGGAGGAGTGGTAACAGACACCACAGAGCTGTGAAGGAAGCGACAAGAAGGCGCTGGGTGGGGTGGTGATTAAAGTAAAACATGTCACTTGTGGACAGGACTCCAGACTCCCCTCCTGGGAGATGTCGCTGACTCACTGTCCGTGCCCTCCAGCCAAGACACTTAGAAGTGCTCCTGCCTCTTTTCTCCCAGCTGAACAAGGAACACTGTGTTTAAAGTCTCTAGCTTCCACTTGGGGCTGTGGGGAGGTTAATTACTATTTGAGAAGGTATGTGAGCTGGTGGGATAAAAGACCCAACAGGCAGGAGGAGGGTTATTACCAGTCATGTAACCCTTTAAATCCCATGATCCTCTCATGCACCCAGGAGGCCAGCACTCTGGGTTTAGAGTTGGGCAGTGCAGGTGCAGCCTAATGCACGCTGTGGCCAAATGGTCACATCACTATCAGAACAGGGCGGAGGTGGCCAACTTAAAGATATGAATGGACGTGAGACTCCCAGCCGGGATACCAGCCCAGGCACATCCTTGAACTAGTGACCTGTCCTCCTTGGTCCCCTACCCAATGCCCCTGTTCCTCCCCAAATCTGGAGCCCTGTCTTTTTAAAATTTATTTTATTGAATTATAGTTGATTTATAATGCTGTATTAATTTTTGCTGTATAGCAAAGTGATTCAGCTATACATATATATATATTCTTTTTCATATTCTTTTCCATTATGGTTTATCACAGGATATTGAATTTAGTTCCCTGTGCTACACAGTAGGACCTTGTTGTTCATCCATTCTACATATAATAGTTTGCATCTGCTAATCCCAAACTCCCAATCCATCCCTCCTCCACTCCCCCTTCCCCTTGGCAACCACAAGTTCATTCTCTATATCTGTGAGTCTGTTTTGTAAATAAGTTCTTTTGTGTCATATTTTATTTTATTTATTTATTTATTTGGTTGCGCTGGGTCTTAGTTGCAGTTCGCGTGCTCCTTATTTGCAGCAGGCAGGCTCCTTACTTGTGGCATGAGAACTCTTAGTTGCAGCATGCAAGTGGGATCTAGTTCCCTGACCAGGGATCGAACCCGGACCCCCTGTACTGGGAGTGCAGAGTCTTATCCACTGCGCCACCAGGGAAGTCCCTGTGTCATATTTTAGATTGCACATATAAGTGATGTCATATACTATTTGTCTTTTTCTTTCTGACTTACTTCACTTAGTAAGATAATCTCTAGGTCCATCCATGTTGCTACAAATGGCATTATTTCATTTTTTTTTTAGTTTTTTTTTTAATTGAAGTATAATTGTTTTACAATGTTGTATTAGTTTCTGCTGCACAACGAAGTGAACCAGCTATATGTATACATATATACCCTCCCTCTTGGACCTCCCTCCCACCCCCTATTTCAATCTTTTTTATGGCTGAGTAGTGTTCCATTGTACATAAGTACCACATCTTCTTTATCCATTCATCTGTCGATGGACATTTAGGTTGTTTCCATGTCTTGGCTATTGCGAATAATGCTGCTATGAACATAGGGGTGCATGTGTCTTTTTGAATTAGAGTTTTTGTCCAGATATATGCCCAGGAGTGGGATTGCTGGATCATATGGCAACTCTATTTTTAGTTTTTTAAGGAACCTCCATACTGTTTTCCATACTGGCTGCACCAGTTTACATTCCCACCAACAGTGTTAGGAGGGTTCCCTTTCTGGAGCCCTGTCTTAAGTTCTTACTTAGAGCTCCTTGCTGCCCTGCCTTAATCCTACTTATCAAGACAAGTCCAGTCTCCGCACGCTGGGAGCCCCGATACCCTAGAATTGCTACTCAGAATGCAGTGCTCTTGTCAAGATGTCCAAATGTGGTACAATTTGGTGATCTCCAATAAATTGATGGTGTTAGCACACCACACACACACACACAAACTTGATTTCAAGAACTTGCCAGTGGGCTAGGATCCAGTCTCCTTTCTATGGCTTGGAAACCAGATGGGACTAAAAATATTCATGTATTTATTCAGTCAATTGTCTTCATTCTTTCTTTGAGGGAATGAATTTCTAAGCCCAGAAATGTAGCTTTGAAGACCACAATAATCATTCATTGAAAATCCGCTCTATAGGTCAGTCCCTGTCCTAGACCCTATGAAAATGCAAAGAAATACAACTCCTACCTCAGAGCTAGCTAGACTATTTACACTCCTTTTAAAGATCTAAGCGTTCTTTTCTCAATGAGGGCGGGAACCATGTCTGGCTTATTTGTGCTGTATATTGCAGTAATTCATCCAGTAAATATTTACTGAACACCTACTATGTGCCAGGCCCCGATTCAGGCACTGGAAATACAACAGTGAATGAAAACAAAGTATCTATTCTCAATCTAGATTCTAGTAAGAGAGATAGACAATAAATTAACGAAGAAAGAAACCCGTAATATGTAAAGCAGTGATAAATGCTTAGGAAAGATTAAGAAGGGTAAGGAGACAAAAGTGTTGGAGGATGCTATTTCACAGAGGTTTGTCAGGGGAGAGTTCTCTGATGAGGAGAAGTTCAAGCAGAGACTCGATTAGGCGAGGAAGCAGGCTGTGTAGAGATCTGGAAGCAGAGGGAGCTGGAAGTACAAAATCCTCAAGGGAGGAACAACCAACAGTGTATGTTGGAGAACAACATATTGAGTGGAGTGAGCAAAGTTCGGGTGCAGTCGGAAATGGGGGTTGGGGAGAGGGAGTGGCATTGCCATGTAGGGCCTTCTAGATAAGGACTTTGTGTAAGCTTTGTATAGAAATACAACACAGGTAGAGAAAAGTACACAAATTGTAAATGTACAACTCAATGAATTTTCACCAACTGGACCCACCCATTTAAACCACCTTCCCAACTGAACTTCAGAACACTGCCAGCAACCCTGAAGCCTCTCTCATGCCTCCTTTGTCATTATCACCCCAAGGATAACCACGACTTCAACTTCTATTACTGTAGATTAATTTTGCCTGTTTTTGAACTACATGCAAATGGAATCATACGGTATTACCCTTTGGTGTCTGACTTTGTTCACTTAATGTAATGTTCGTGAGATTTGTCCATGTTGTTGTGTATAGTCATGGTTTGTTTTTTTCATTACTGTGTGGTATTGCACTGTGTGAATAAACTACCATTTCTCTCTGTATTCTACCACTGATCAGCATTTGGATTGTTTCCATTTTGAGGACTATTTCGAATAATACTGCTATGAGCATTCTCGTTTGTGTCTTTTGGAACACGTGAGTATGCATTTCAGTTGAGTAACTATCAGGGATGGGATCTGGGGGCATGGGTTTTTCTTTGGTAGACACTACCAAACTGTCTTCAGATTTTGCTTTTTAATCTGAGTGAAAAGGGAAATCATTTGAAGGTTCAAAGTAGAGAAATCGCATAATCTGACCTACATCTTTAAAGGATCACTTACTAGAAGTCTTTAAAGATTACATTTTTCAAAAGTTCAGCACATGAAATAAAACCCAAGCTAGCTGGAGCCAGCACTAAAAGCATAACTCCAAAGTTATATCTCTAGCCAGGACCTCTACTCTGAACCACAGACCCATGTCTGCATAGCCTACTCGACAACTCTACGTGGATGTCTAATAGGCATCTCAAACTTTCTATGGCCAAAACCAAATTCTTGATATTCTGCCCCGGACCAGCTCCTCCTACAGGGGTCCCCATCTTAATTAATAGCGGCTCCATTCTTCAATTTACTTGGGCTAAAAACATTGGTGTTATCTTTGTCTCCTTGTATTTTTTCACACCCCGTATCCTATCAGCAGATCCTATGAGCTCCATCTTCAGAATATTCTGGAACCACTGGTCACCATACCCCCTGCCCTACCTCTCTAGACCATCATTATCTCTCCCCTAGACTATTGCAGTGCCCATCTAAGTGGTCTCCTAGCTCCCTGTCACTCTTCTATTAAAAGTCTCCTGTGGTATCCCATATCACAGAGTGACAACCAAAGTCCTTACTACTACTCACAGGTTACAGCGTGGTATGGCTCCTTTACCTCTCTGGCTTTGACTCCTGTGCCTTTCCCCTCCTCACTCCATTGTAGCCACACTGGCCTTTCCCCTGTTCACCAAACAGCCCAGGCACACTTCCACCTCAGGGCCTTTGCACATGCTACTGCCTCTGCCTAGAATGCTCTTGCCCCCCACTGCTCACTCCCTTGCCTCCTTCCAGTCTTTACTCAAAACTTCTTCTTCCAACAAAGACTTCTCGAGCCACCTTGTTGAACATTTCATGCTTCTCTCTGTGCCCAACATTTCACATTTGCTTTCCCAGCTTTGTTTTCTCCACTTAGCATTTATCACTATCTTACATGCCATAATTTTTATATGCTTTATCTTGTTTATCAGCTGTCCCTGCCAGTGGATCATACCTAATTGCCATGAGGACATTGATTTTTATGTTTTGTTTACCTCCGTAGCCCAGCATCTAGAATAGGCTTGGCACATAGTAGGTACTAAATAAATATTTATTGTCTGAGTGAATGAATGGATGGAAAGGATCCTTGCCCCAGATCCTTTCTTGATTACCTGTGCCTGAGAAGCTGATGACAAATCAGAGGTGGTTTCTAAGCATCTCCAGTAAGTTGGAGTTGCCGATAGAAACATTTTCCTTCTATCCTCTCCCTTCCTGGCATGCAGGGACCTGGGAAAAGCGTAGATGCTGATCGATATCTCTGACTGGGAAGGAAGATGGGATTAGGTACTAGAAATTAGAGGAAGGATGTCTCCGCCCGTCTGCTCCCAGCAACAGAGGCTGCGATCTGCCTGGCAAGTCGCCTGCTCTCAGAAACAGGATGTGTCCAGAGAGGAAGTGACTGCAGACATGGTTGGGGGGGAAATGCCCTGTGCCTGAGACAGAACACTTGAGGCTAGTCATTCTGGAGCCTTCCAAGGGTCCATTCCTGGGGGATGAGTAAATTCTGCTCCATGGTCTCGTGGTGACTCACTGTATCTTGGGGAATGTGCAGCCCATCCCTAAGACCGGGCGAACAGGTGTTTCCTTCTTTGGGGTTCCCAGCTTGGGTGACTGATTGCTGAAGGGGAGAGAATGCTGATTCCAAGCCCACAGCCAGCTCTGGTGGGCTGCGAGATTAACCTGCTTCTGTGCCAGCGTCTTCCTGGGGATGATATGAGCGAGGAAGTGAACACTTGGCAAGGCAGCAGGTCTTGGTGCCGTGTCTGCCATCTGGGGGAGGAATAACTCAGTGACAGAGAGAGGATTGAGAGCGGCTGTGTGAAGGCTCTGTAGGAAATGTCAAAGGGAGTAGCTTTCTAGCAAGTCGTTTTACTAATCTTGATTTGAGGTCAGAGGTTAGACGGTCTAAAAGCCCATTGCCCAGGGATCTCTAGGAAACCTGCTTTCTGTGCCTTTCCCCAGAGTGGGCAAGGAAGCAAGCTTGGCCTGAACGAGCCTGGGGCCCATGCTCAGGGGCCCCAGCAGAGGAATCTCCCAACATTGCTGAGGTGGTCCAGCCTCAAGACCATGGAGGCTGTGGCCTGAAGTCTTATTTGGCAGCCAGGAGAGAGAAAAACAGTTCCTGCAGACTCTCCACAGCAGCTCTGCCCTGGTGGGCTCAAAAATTTGGACTCTGTATTTTGGCCAAAGGGCATTAATGTCATAAAACCCGTACCAGGAAACTTTTGATGAAAAATAGCTTGGCTGTTTAAGAAAAGAACCACAGGGCTTCCCTGGTGGCGCAGTGGTTGAGAATCTGCCTGCCAATGCAGGGGACACGGGTTCGAGCCCTGGTCCGGGAAGATCCCACATGCCGCGGAGCAACTAAGCCCGTGAGCCACAACTACTGAGCCTGCGTGTCTGGAGCTTGTGCTCCGCAACAAGAGAGGCCACGACAGTGAGAGGCCCGCGCACCGGGATGAAGTGTGGCCCCCGCTCGCCACAACTAGAGAAAGCCCTCGCACAGAAACGAAGACCCAACACAGCCAAAAATAAATAAATAAATAAATAATAAGTAAATTTTAAAAAAAGAAAAGAACCACAAACACAGTGCTCAGCATAGAAATGGGCAGATGCATCAATTCAAGTTCCCAGAAGAACAGAAAAAGCAAGAAAATTCTCTCAACACTTGGCATGACCACAGCAATCTCCAGACAAGCTCTGGGCCTTGTGTTTATGGTGAAATGCAGTGAGCAGCTCAAAGCTTGGAATGTTATTATGAACATTATGATTATTATAATAAAAGAGGAGGTATTTTTTTTCTTTCTCTCTGAAAACCAAAGCAAGCATCTTTAAGCTTGTCTTTGATAAGACGTTAAAGGTAGCAGGAGGTCTCATCCTGGCAGGCTTCTTCTAATACATTTATTTACAGAAAAGAGCTCATATGGTACAAAGCATCTGCAACCTACTTTTTTTGCTTAAGCAATTTGTCATGAGCATCTTTTTACGTCAATATGTGAAAATCTACATTCTTCTATGTGCTTCCTGTAGACTGAGAAACAAAGGGATCTTTCTTGATGGAAGACATGGAATCATCTTGGGAATGGCCTGGAGGTGGGCCCCAAAGCAGGCATCCATTCTGCTAAATTCTCTTTTAAATATTCCCACAGGAGGAGCTCACCACCCCAGCCCTTGGTCACGTTTAGCAGAAACTGGTCCATCTTTTTTCTGAGCCCCCTCTTCTGTGTGACAGCCAGAAAGGTGGGAACACCTCTAGGCCGTCTTGAGTTCTCCCCTCCTGTAATTTCCCCTCACCTTACTCCCATCTCACTTTTTCCTTTCTAGAAACTGGAGATGGAAGGCTAAGCAACCGAGCTTTCCGGTAGCGTGAAGAACCCTTCCAGTTTGCCTGAGAATGAGGGTTTTTCCCGGAACATGGGACTTTGAGTTTTAAAATCAGGAGAGTCCCAGGGAAACCAGGAAGGTTAATCACCCTATTCCCAGAATCATGGGGGGTGAGGGGAGACATGGTCAAATTTGACTAAGTTGCTAGAGATCCCCTTTTCACAGTTCTACCCAGGTCAGGTTGGAAGTTTCTGAAAGGCACGCTCTCTGAGATTCGACTTGGCCTGCTTAGGTCCCAAGTCCACCCTGGAAACAGTCGCCAGGACAGGGGATGGATGCTTGGGCGCCAGAGGAGAACTAGCCACCAGGAAGGGGACCCACTGAGGACGATGACCCCTTCCACTCAGCAGAGGCTTCACGGGGCTGAAACCAGCCACAACCTCTCCCCAGACTCTCCCATTTGGCCTCACGTGAAATGGCTTAATCTCACTGAGCCTCTGTTTCCTCATCTGAAAGTGAGAAGAGGATTAGGATGCAGTGACATATGTCTGGCCCTTAGCAATATCGAGAAACCTCTAGTGACATGTGGAGGGATCTCCAAGGTGCTGGAGTGGAGGTCAGGGGACGGTTCAGTAGAAGGTCATGCTGTCACCGCCCACGGAGCCGGGCAGTTCCCCTTGTCCTCCCAGAGCCAGCCAGCCATTCACTCATCTCCACTAAAGGCAGCAAGGTCAAGGGCCATTCAGACCCTCTGGGTCAGTTTGGTTAGGGGGCGGTTTGCACAAAGCTTTGCTTGTTAACTTTATTGGGCCCAGAAGGTGCGCATTATAGAACACAATGTTCATGCCAGTGTCTCCGACCACAGACCCCAAGAGTCCAAATGTTGAGACACTCAGGAAGTCTAAAGGGTCCTCTCATCTTCAGAGGCCCAACCCAGCTCACAGGAATGGCATGCATCAAAAGGCAGGAAGTCCCTACAAGTCTGTCCCATCAAGCCACCAGACACTGGTCACCTTTCTGTGGCTGCACAAGAAGTCAAGTTCTCAGGGAGGGGTGAGGTGATCTGGGACTTTCGAGGCCAGGGTGGAACCCATGCCTGAGAAACGAGGCCACCACAGGAAGCGGGCTCCCCTCTGCCAATAGAGGGACTCAGAACTGGGCCTCAGCTCCCTCATGGGATAAGTGACATTTTGGTTCCTGTTTCCTTCCCTCTCTGTTTTTCTTCCTTTTTTTTCCTGCATACATTCTCCAAGGAAGTATCAAACATGTACTGCAACTCCCAGGAACAAGCCCCCAGAGAAACACGGAGAAGAGTGGGTGGCCTTCCTTCAAGATCTGATGTATCAAAGGCCCAGGACAATCCTGGCCCATCACTCTCCACTGCCAGCTGTGCCTCACCACTGACTTGGTGGCCCAGGGCGCCAGCTCCCTATCCTGGGCTTCCTCAGGGGTAAGAGGGAAGGTAAAGGAAGAGAAAGGGAATGGCTTGCACCAACGGGATGGCCTGGCGGGTCACAAAGTCGGGCTTGGTCACGATGGCGCCGGGGGGATTTCTCTGCAGCCCATGGTCCGGTCCCGTGAAGAGAGAAAGAAAGAGAGAGAATCTCTTAGTGAGCTGAAGCAGCATCTTTGCAGAAGAAGGGAGAATAAATAACAGGTCGGCCAGGAAGACCTCCTGGCCTCCTGAAGGCATCTAAAGGTAAAACACACCAACTGGTCATAGGAGTCCTGCTTAAGGCAGAAGCAACCCAGAAAGTGAAAGTAAAGAAGACACAGGAGATCAAGAACATGATGGGAGGAAAAGAGAGGCAGAGAGGGAGACAAATCCCTAGGGAGAGAGGGCAGTGGTGTGCAGCTCCTATTGGCTAAAGCCCTGTCTAGGCCACTGAATGCTGCTAGAAGATTTAGTTATCACAGCATCTTACACATAAGAAAACCGAACGAATTCCCTGGCTGTCCACTGTTTAGGACTCAGCGTTTTCACTGCCAGGACCCGGGTTCAATCCCTTGTGGGGTAACTGAGATACCACAAGCCATGCAGCACAGCCAAAAAAAAAAGAAAAAAGAAAAACAACAACAACAACCAAGACCCATGAAGTTAAATTCTTCACCCTAGGACCACAGGCAGGTATTAGCTGAATCAGAATTTGAACCCAGGGCTGTCTGACTCCAAGGTGCAGGCTTTTTTTTTTTTTTTTTTTTTAATTTATGGCTGTGTTGGGTCCTCGTTTCTGTGTGACGGTTTTCTCTAGTTACGGCAAGCGGGGGCCACTCTTCATCACGGTGCGCGGGCCTCTCACTATCACGGCCTCTCCTGCTGCGGAGCACAGGCTCCAGACGCGCAGGCTCAGTAATTGTGGCTCACGGGCCTAGTTGCTCCGCAGCATGTGGGATCCTCCCAGACCAGGGCTCGAACCCATGTCCCCTGCATTGGCAGGCGGATTCTCAACCACTGCGCCACCAGGGAAGCCCGGGTGCAGGCTTTTAATACAACTCTACACTTTATCAGTAATTGCCTCAGAGCTGCCTGCTTTGGGTCCACACTTGATCCATGGCTGCTTCTCATTGCTTATAATTTTTAAAATAATCACCATGTAAAAGAAAATTTTAAATCATAAGGTTAAGTCAATATATACTGAATGGTATATTAAATAGGAAATGGATTTGGCTGCTGCGACAGAGAATCAAAATAACAGTGGTTTAAAGAAGCTAGGTTTCACTACCTAACAGCATACACAAAAGTAAACTCCAAATGGCTTAAAGACTTAAATGTAAGACCAGACACTATAAAACTTTTAGAGGAAAACATAGGAAAAACCCTCTTTGACATAAACCACAGCAAGATCTTTTTTGACCCACCTCCTAGAGTAACAGAAATAAAAACAAAAATAAACAAATGGGACTTAATTAAACTTAAAAAGCTTTTGCACAGCAAAGGAAACCATAAACAAGACAAAAAGACAACCCTCAGAATGGGAGAAAATATTTGCAAATGAAACAACAGACAAAGGATTAATCTCCAAAATATACAAACAGTTCATGGAGCTCAATATCAAAAAAACAAACAATCCAGTTAAAAAATGGGCGGAAGACCTAAATAGACATTTCACCAAGGAAGACATACAGACGGCCAAGAGGCACATGAAAAGATACTCAACATCACTAATTAGAGAAATGCAAATCAAAACTACAACGAGATACCACCTCACGCCGGTCAGAATGGCCATTATCAAAAAAGCTAGAAACAGTAAATGCTGGAAGGGGTGTGGTGAAAAGGGAACCCTCCTACACTGTTGGTGGGAATGTAAATTGATACAACCACTATGGAAAACAGTATGGAGGTTCCTTAAAAAACTAAAAATAGAACTACCATATGACCCAGCAATTCCACTACTGGGCATATACCCAGAGAAAACTATAATTCAAAAAGAGACATGTACCCACAATGTTCATTGCAGCACTATTTACAATAGTCAGGACATGGAACCAGCCTAAATGTCCATCGACAGATGAATGGATAAAGAAGATGTGGCACATATATACAATGGAATATTACTCAGCCATAAAAAGAAATGAAATTGAGTTATTTGTAGTGAGGTGGATGGACCCAGAGTCTGTCATACAGAGTAAATTAAGTCAGAAAGAGAAAAACAAATACCGTATGCTAATGCATATACATGGAATCTAAAAAAAAAAAAAAAAGTGGTACTGATGAACCTAGTTGCAGGGCAGGAATAAAGAGGTAGACGTAGAGAATGGACTTGATGACACGGGGTAGGAGGGGGAAGCTGGGGTGAAGTGAGAGTAGCATCGATATATACACACTACCGGATGTAAAATAGTTGGCTAATGGGAAGCAGCAGCATAGCACAGGGAGATCGGCTCGGTGCTTTGCAATGACCTAGAGGGGTGGGATAGGGAGGATGGGAGGGAGGCTCAAGAGTGAGGGGATATGGGGACACGTGTATGCATATGACTGATTCGCTTTGTTGTGCAACAGAAACTAACACGGTATTGTGAAACAATTATACTCCAATAAAGATCTATTAAAAAAAAAAAAAAGAAGTTAAGTTTCTCTCTCTGTTAGCAGTCCTTAGCTGTCGGGGCCAGCCTCTTTCTGTCTTGTTGCTCCTCCATCCCAAGAGCATGGTTCAAGATGGCTCAACCCATGACATTCACACTCTAGCCAGAAGAAGGGGGCAAAAGGAAGGGGAAGGCACAACTTTCCTTTAAGGGCACAGCCTGGAAGTTGAACACATTATTTCTCCTTACATTTTACAGACTAGAACATGGTCATAATAACCACATCTAGGGGCAAATGGAGTAGAGGTGAGACTGAGAGGGTGGTTCCCTCGGCCCTTCAGGCAATTAGGGGAGGCCGGCATGGTGGGTATCTCCAGCCACAAGCAGCCTGGTGGATTACCCCAGCACACCATGCAAAAGTCCAACTTTCTGTGTGTATCATGATGTGCAAATGTTGGGTTCCATTGACTTGTAAGGCTATAACTAGGTGGCATAGAGATCTGGAAAAGAACAGGAAAACATTAAAAAAAAAAAAAAGAATAGGAAAATATTCTCCTGGTATTGTATGGTGGGGGATGGATATTAAGGACAAGAACATTAGGACAAACCCCCTTGACTCTCACAAAAAGAAGAATCACCAGTACAAGGACATTTCCCTCAAAACTAATTGCACCTGGGGAAACGATCCTTTAGTTGGCTAGAAAATAAAAACAGAGAATTAAAAATCCCAAACAATATATTTGCCGAGTGGAGTCATTAGGGAATAGAAAATAAATTAAAATAATCAAGTAAGATTGATCTCAGGAATTCAAGAATTGCTAAACATCAAAATTACACATATGATAATAATAACAGTCTTGCTGGACATTTTGACCCTTCAAATCCACTCTTCACCCTTCCCCATCCTGTTTTATGTCCCTGGTATCTAAGGGCCACATCAATGGGCTTCCTCACCCTGGTTTCTTTCTTTTTTTTAAATTTATTTATTTATTTATTTATTTATTTATTTATTTATTTATTTATTTATTTATTTATTTATTTATTTTTGGCTGTGTTGGGTCTTCGTTTCTGTGCGCAGGCTTTCTCTAGTTGCGGCGAGCGGGGGCTACTCTTCATCGCGGTGCGCGGGCTTCTCATTGTCGTGGCTTCTCTTGTTGTGGAGCACAGGCTCGACACGTGCAGGCTCAGTAGTTGTGGCTCACGGGCTTAGTTGCTCCGCGGCATGTGGGATCTTCCCAGACCAGGGCTCGAACCCGTGTCCCCTGCATTGGCAGGCAGATTCTTAACCACTGCGCCACCAGGGAAGCCCCCCTCACCCTGGTTTCTGATAGGCTCAGCCAATGGGGGCACCAAGAGAACACCAGAGGAAGGGACCATGGTCGGGGTGCTCATTTCTCTAGCTGCCTGTCTGAGAGCCTGCCACCGGGCTGCTACATCCCTCGACCGAAGGTCACAGCTCCTGTCAGGCAGCCCTCTCCAGCTCTGGATTTCAGTCACCACTCCTGCCCTTGCCCTTTCAGGACCAGGCACAGCAAAGCATTCCACTCTTCCTTGTTGTTTTCCTCACCTTCCTTTCATTAAACTCTCCTCATATTACCCAATTTGAATGGGCTACCTGTTTCCTGCTAGTAATTGGTACCAGGGGTGGCCCAGTACCAAGGGCAGCCCCTCAAAATAGAATCCCATGATGGGTTGCTTACATAATTGAGGAAAGCGGCAATAACCTCCTTGTAGGAGTGGTGGGCATAGATGGGTCATGTGTAATCAATGGCATTCGGTGGCATTATCATCACTCAACTTATTGGGGGTGGCATGGGATGAAGGGCAGGTAGAGGATAAGGCACTAGGATCTGGAGTGACTTGGGCACTTTTATACTATGGCAATAATGGTCATTATAAAGATTGTGGAGTCACTTGGCTTCTACTGACATCACCAGAGAAAATACGTGGGGAAAAGGAAAAACTGAAAGCTGTGAACGTCGAACTGAGAATCCAATGGACAGTGAGAAAGGCTTGGTGGCAGCTTTGAAGGAGCCCTCATTTCCTGTCCTTGCAGACTGTATATGGCTGAAGACTGAACCCAGGACCTCACTCTACATAAAGCAGAAATGCAGCTCCAATTAAATGTTCAGGGAAGGGCACAGTGGGGAAGTGGTGGGACCCTGAGGCTTAGGATGGGGACATCTGAGTAGCTACAGATAAGGGTGAGAAGTCTGAACTCTCAAGTCCCCTTGAACTTCCCTTATCATCTCAGGCCTTCTCCTGTCTGGGGAACCAACTCATCCCTGCCTTCAGCGATTGCGTTTAGGATGGTTGCTTCACAAAACGGATGTCCAATCTCCTCATTCCTCCAGGACCAAAAGGAGTGTTAGATTCCCAACTTAGCCCAGCTGGCCTGCTCCAGAAGGAGATGGCCTACACACGGAAAGAGTTGCAGGACCTTGCCAATTCAAAGGAAGAGTCCTGGGAGCATATATGCCTGGGAATGGATTCTAAGCACGATAACCTAAGGAGGGTAAATAAAGGTTTGATTGGGTTGAATTCACTGACATGGATGTAGCCAGGTTCGGGCATTGGAGTTTGGCATGAATAATCTCCTACAATGGCTAATTCAGACTGAATTTAATTGTGACCTAAAGTTAATGAGGTTGAGATGCCGAAAATTCTCCGGCATGCTGAGTGTAGAAGAAGGAGTCTGAAAGCTCAAAGAAATAGGGATGTTTAAATGAGTCAATTATATGTGACCTCTCAGCCAACCATATCTCCCTTCCTCTGCCTCAAGGCCTGGAGGATACTCCCTTTACCAAGACATTTACAGAAATGTGACGGGGTCACCAGTCTCCTTCAGGAGCTCTGTGGTGACTGTCACTGTGGACTGGAGATTAGGTCAAGGGTGTCACAGAGGAATAGGAGTCTTTGATCTCAATGAGAATAGCCAAATGCCAGAAGGGTAGAGGCCAGGTGGGTGTCTGTCAGACACCACATGGCACAATTACTACTTAATAAACAACAGAGAGGAATAGTAATCAGACTACACTGATTTGTGGGGATCTATATTGATGGCCAATTGATCACAGGGTTCCTGGGAATTAAGTAGGTGAGCGGCCTCGTAAGATGCTACTTGACACGTAAGGAGGAAAAATTCCAGGTCTGTTGGGTAGAAATCTAACTCAAGTTTCCCTGATAGTTACCATGGCCTCCTGTGCAGTTCCCAGAGCTACCATTTTACAGGTCCAGGTCCCACTGACTGAGAGAGAGGCCAAGACCTTTTGAGACAAGGTCTGTAATGCAGTCACAGGTATATACTGTGAATATTTCCCCAAACCCTCCATAGAGGGCCCCAGGGCCAGTTACCATGGTGGCTGTGCTCTAGGGGAAAAGATACACCCAGACTTTCTCGGGGTTCTTAGATATTGGCTCTGAACAGATGTCTCTGGAGACCCCAAAGACCACCGCAGTCTACTGGTCAGAATAAGAATTTATGGAGACCAGATGTAAATGGAATCCTGGCCCAAGTCCAGGGCCCTGTGGTTCTTCTCCTAGTCCCTGAATTTATACAATGAAGACACACACTTCGTGTGGTAGGCAGAATAATGGTCCTGCCCCGCAAAGATGTGTACATCCTTATCTCCAGAACCTGTGAATATGTTACTTTACAGGGCAAAGGAGAATTAAGGTAGCAGATGGAATTAAGTTCGCTAATCAGATTTCCTTGAAATAGGGAGATTATCCTGGAGAGTGTGGTCCCAATGTAATCACAAGTGTCCTTAAATGTGGAGGAGAGAGGCAGAAGAGTCAGTGTCAGAGTGATGCAGAAAGATTTGACCAGCCATCTCCGGCTTTAAAAATGAAGAGGCCACAAGCCAAGGAATGCACACAGCCTCCAGGAGGTAAAAAAGGCAAGAAAATGGATCCTCCCCTAGACCCTTCAGAAAGGAATGGAGCCCTGTGGACACCTTGATTTTACTCATTGAGACGCATTTCAGACTTCTGACCTCCCAAACTGTGAGATAATCACTATGCGTTGTTTAAAGCCACAAAATTTGTGGCAATCTGTTACAGTGCCATACACTCAGTAAAGGGCAGAATTCCCACATTGGTGCTCTGACCCGTGCAGTGAGGATATTATGGTAGGAATGGCCAGATAGAAGCTATGGAACTTCCCTCTTACCCAATGCCCCACCAGGATGGCAAATCAAAAACAGGACCACACCCCAATGTTCACTGCAGCACTATTTAAAATAGCCAAGCCATGGAAGCAACCTAAATGTCCATAGACGGATGAATGGATAAAGATGTGGTGTATATATACAATGGAATATTACTCAGCCATAAAAAAAGAATGAATTTATGCCATTTGCAGCAACATGGGTGGACCTAGAGATTATCATACTTAGTGAAGTAAGTCAGACAGAGAAAGACAAATATCATATGATATCAATTATATGTGGAATCTTTAAAAAAAAAAAAAAGATACAAATGAACTTATTTCCAAAGCGAAAGAGACTCACAGACATAGGAAACAAACTTATGGTTACCAAAGGGGAAAGGGAGGTGGGGGGAGGGCTAAATTAGGAGGTCAGGATTAACACATACATACTACTATATAGAAAAACGATAACCTACTGTATAGCACAGGGAGCTATACCTGAATACATATATGTATGTATGTACAACTGAACCGCTGTGCTATACACCTGAAACTAACATGATATTGTAAATCAACTATACTTCAATTAAAAACAAAACAGGACTTGGGCTTCCCTGGTGGCGCAGTGGTTGAGAATCTGCCTGCCAATGCAGGGGACACGGGTTCGAGCCCTGGTCTGGGAAGATCCCACATGCCGCGGAGCAGCGGGGCCCGTGAGCCACAATTACTGAGCCTGTGCGTCTGGAGCTGGTGCTCCGCAACAAGAGAGGCCGCGATAGTGAGAGGCCCGCGCACCGCGATGAAGAGTGGCCCCCGCTTGCCACAACTAGAGAAAGCCCTCGCACAGAAACGAAGACCCAACACAGCCATAAATAAATAAATAAAAACAAATACTTTAAAAAAAAAAAACAAAAAAAACAAAACAGGACTTCCCTGGTGGCACAGTGGTTAAGAATCCGCCTGCCAATACAGGGGACACGGGTTCGAGCCCTGGTCCAGGAAGATCCCACGTGCCACGAAGCAACTAAGCCCGTGTGCCACAACTACTGAGCCTGCGCTCTAGAGCCCGTGAGCCTCAACTACTGAGCCCATGTGCCACAACTACTGAAGCCTGCGTGCCTAGAGCCCGTGCTCCACATCAAGAGAAGCCACCGCAATGAGAAGCCTGCGCACCGCAATGAAGAGTAGCCCCCGCTCAACACAACTAGAGAAAGCCCACGCGCATCAATGAAGACCCAATGCAGTCAAAAATAAATAAATAAATAAACAGAAAAAAACAAAACAGGGAGTTTCTGGCGGGCCAGTGGTTAGGACTCGGCGCTTTCACTGCCATGGGCCCAGGTTCAATCCCTGGTCAGGGAACTAAGATCCCGCAAGCTGTGTGGTACGGCCAAACAAACAAAAAACAAACAAAAAAAACAAAAACCAAACCAGGACCAAACCCCTAGGGAAACTGCAGTAATTAGTGTCACCATCAAAGACCTGAAATATGCAAGGACAGGCCCTATAACACCCCTGTCTGAATAGTGTAAGTCCCAAGTGGTTACGGAGAATGTCAGGAGATTTACCCAGATGTAATCAGGTGCCAGCTGTGCCAATTATAGCTACAATTCTAGGCACTTAATACATAGCTACTCACCAGAAAAACACTGTTTCCCTATGCCCATCAGGAGAGAAAAATCACAAGGAGGGACCAATACAGACGATCTTTACTGTTTTGCCTTAGGGCTCCCTTAGCTCTCCTTTCTCCCCCATATTCTAGTCCGGAAAGCGTTGATAATCTTGATAGCCCACAGAACATCACGTTGGTTCATTACAATGATGAGCTGCAAGTAGTAATCACCTTAGATATCTTAGTAAACCAACACATTCCAGAGGGTAGAAGATAAACCCCATAGCCTTTCAAAGCCTACCATATTGTGAAGCTTTTAGGGTCCAGCAGTCTGGGGCATGTGAGAACATCCCTTCTAAAATAAAAGATAAGTTTTTGCACTTTGCATTGTTCACCATGAGGAAAAAGGTGCAACCCTGGTAGACCTCTGAATTTCAGAGATGGCATATATCACATTTGGACATGCCACTCTGGGTGACCTGAAGTCTGCCAGTGTTGGTGGGGCGTTGAGTGAGAAAGAGCTCTCTAGCAGTCCAGGCTACAGCACAGACTGCCCTGCCTTTGGGCCTTATGACTCAGCGCACCTAGTGAAACTGGAAGAGCGTCTGGCCAACAGAGATACTCTCTGGAGCACTGACAAGCCCCAACAGGAGAGTGACAGATTGGAGAAAGGTCATGTCTTCTTCTACCAGTAACTATTCTCCATTTGAAAAGCAGCTCCTGGTTTGCTTCTGGGCCCAGGTAGAGTGTCAACACATGACCACAGGCCACCAAGTCACGTGCACGGCAGCGCTCCAGCGTTCCACTATCAAATGCAGTTGGTATACCTGGATCTAGGCCTGAGAGGATCCAGGAGGCACAAGTGTTCGTATGAGCGGGTGACAAGGAGTTCCTGCTGCTTCGTCATCTTTCCCTCAATCCTATACCTATGGACTCGGGGCAGTTTCCTTATGACCAGTTAAAAGAAGAGGAAGAAGAACCAGAAGGCCTGGTTTCTGGCTGAGTTCGTACTGTATGCTGGCATCAGCTGAAGTAGATGACAACTACATCCCACTCAGGCATAGCCCTGAACAACAGTGGTGAAGGAAAATCTTCCCAGTGGGCAGAACTTCAGACCAAACAACTGGTTTGTCCCCTTTGTGTGGAATGAAAGGGGGCCTGTGAAATGGCTCCACACTGACACATTGCCGGTGGCTGATGGGCTGGCTGACTGGTCAGGGGCTTAGAAAGTACAAGACTGGAAAGTTGGTGGCAAGAAGTTTCTAGAGAATAAACCCACATACCTGCAGTCAATTAATCTTTGACAAAGAAGGCAAGAATATACAATGGAGAGAAGACAGTCTCTTCAGCAAGTGGTGTTGGGAAAGTTGGACAGCCACATGTAAATCAGTGAAGTTAGAATACTCCCTCACAGCATACCCAAAAATATGCTCAAAATGGCTTAAAGACAAATATAAGACATGACACCATAAAACTCCTAGAAGAGAACATAGGCAAAACATTCTCTGACGTAAATCGTACCAATGTTTTTCTAAGTCTCCCAAGGCAATATAAATAAAAGCAAAAGTAAACAAATTGGACCTAATCAAACGTATAAGCTTTTGCACAGCAAAGGAAACCATAAACAAAATGAAAAGACAACCTATAGAATGGGAGAAAATATTTGCAAACGATGCAACTGACCAGGGCTTAATTTCTAAAATATACAAACAGCTCATACAACTCAATAACAAAACAAGAGAACTATATCCAATCTCCTGGGATAAACCATAATGGAAAAGAAAGAATGTCTCTATGTGTATAACTGAGTCACTTTACTGTACAGCAGAGATTGGCACAGCATTGTAAATCAACTCTACTTCAATAAAAAAAAAAAGTTAAAAGACAAAAAAAAGCAAAAAAAACCCCCCAAAAACAAAAAAACAAACAACCCAATCAAAAAAATGGGCAGAAGACCAAAATAGACATTTCTCCAAAGAAGACATACAGATGGCCAATAAGCACATGAAAAGATGCTCAACATCACTAATTATTAGAGAAATGCAAATCAAAACCACAATGAGATATCACCTCACACCAGTCAGAATGGCCATCATTAAAAAAGCCTACAAATAACAAATGCTGAAGAGGGTGTGGAGAAAAGGGAACCCTCCTAGGGACTTCCCTGGTGGTCCAGTGGTTAAGGATTTGCCTTACAATGCAGGGGATGCAGGTTTGATACCAGGTCGGGGAACTAAGATCTCAAGTGCCGCGGTGCAACTAAGCCCATGCGCCACAACTAGAGAGAAGTCCGCGTGCCGTGATGAAGATCCCATGTGCTGCAACTAAGACCCAATGCAGACGAATAAATAAATAAATACATAAATTTTTTTAAAAAAAGGGAGCCCTCCTACACTGTTGGTGGGAATGTAAATTGGTGCAGCCACTATGGAAAACAGTATGGAGGTTCCTTAAAAAGTAAAAATAGGGACTTCCCCGGAGGTCCAGTGGTTAAGACTCCGTGCTTCCACGACAGGGGCCATGGGTTCGATCCCCAGTTGGGGAGCTAAGATCCCACATGGCTCGAGGCCAAAAAACCAAAACATAAAACAGAAGAAATATTGTAACAAATTCAATAAAGACTTTAAAAATTGTCCACATCAAAAGATAAAAATGTTTTTAAAGTTTCTGGGGGAGACCTATGTGGATGGACCCTTTGGAATGGGCCCAGGATGTGAAAATATTTATGCCCCACATATATGCTTAATAAGAGCCACATATATGCCCATAAATGAGGTGGATAGGATGATCCACCCTGTGGATGTCATTTGGGCTCTTCTTCCATTCACCCCAGTGCTTCCTCAACGCCCATGGCCAAAGTGGCCACAGCAGCCAGGATGGAATCTACGTCTGGACTCAGCAACAAAGACTTCCCCTTACCCAAGCCAATCGGACTACTGCTACTGCTAAGGGCCCTTTCTGCGAACAGAGGTCAACACTCATCTCTCAATATGGCATCCTTCCCAGGGTGGAGAGACCAGCCAGCCACCTCGTAACATGTGGACTCCTTCCATCACGGGCAGGGCTGTGCCTTATCCTCACAGGAACAGATGTATATTCCAGGTTCAGATTATCTTCCCTGCTTGCAGTGCTTCTGCCAATACCATAATTTGTGGATTTACAGAATAGCTTATCCATCACTGTATACTCCACAAGATGTCATCTCCAAACACTTTTTTTTATTATTAATTAATTAATTAATTAATTTATGACTGCGTTGGGTCTTCGTTTCTGTGCGAGGGCCTTCTCCAGTTGTGGCAAGCGGGGGCCACTCTTCATCGCGGTGCACGCGCCGCGCCTCTCACTATCGCGGCCTCTCTCGTTGCGGAGCACAGGCTCCAGACGCGCAGGCTCAGTAATTGTGGCTCACGGGCCCAGTTGCTCCGCGGCATGTGGGATCTTCCCAGACCAGGGCTCGAACCCGTGCCCCCTGCATTGGCAGGCGGATTCTCAACCACTGCACCACCAGGGAAGCCCCAAACACTTTTAATGCAAAAGAAGTACAGCAATGGGCTCACATCCACAGAATTCACTGGTCTTAACACATGTCCCACCACCCAGAAGCAGCTGGTTTGGAAAAGAGAAGAATGGACTACTGAAGACTCAGTTATAGGATCAGCTAGGAGATGACGCCCAGTGGGGTGGGTGTGTTGGCCTACTAGGTGTGACTTTATGTTTTAAAAAGCTGCCAATACTTGGAGTTGTCTCCTTCAAAACTAGAAAGCATAGGTCTAGGAAACAGGAGTCACACGGGAATGGCCACTCTCACTCTTATACCTAATAATGCACTTGAAGAAGTCTTGCTTTACCTCCCTTTGGCCTTGGATTTGGGGGTTTGAAGGTTCTAGTGCCTGAGGTGGGGATTGTTTCCACTAGGTAATTGTTCCACCACACTCATGGTTCTAAGGAATTGGAAGCTTAAACTTCTCCCTGGCCATTTGGGGATCTTCATGTTACTAAACCAGCAGGCAGAGAAGGAGATCCCTGTACTGGCTGGGGTGATTGATTCTGATTTCAAGGGAAAATTTGATTTCTGCTGCAGAATGGAGGGGAAGAAGGACCATGTCTGGAACCCAGGAGATTCACTGAGGTGTCTCCTAGTTCTTCCTTTCTCAGGGATACTGATCAATGAAAAACTGTGGTGCCCAATAAAGACCAAACCACCAAGGTCTCATCAAGCAAAGACCCTGTCCAATGGAGCTGGTAGAAGGTAAGGGGACAATGGAGTTAGTGGTAGAAGCTGGTGGCTCTGGGAGCAACTTGGGCCTCATGATCTGTTATAGAGGCTGGGGCTGTCACCTCTTTTTTCTATCCTTTAGCTTATATGAAGAAAAGCTGAAGTTTCAGCTGAGAGTGGTAATAGGACCAAATTGACATCACTATGCAATGACACAATATTAATGAGACTCAATGGGCCCCCTTTACCAAAGCCACTCATTTCTCAATGGATGAAGGAAGAGTGTCTGCTGACAGGCAAAATTGCAGACTGGGATGGTATCTTCTGTTTGCCCTCTCCTCCAGATTCAGTTTCCATCCTCCTCTGTGCCCTGCTCTGTGCCATAGGAGGATGCCCTGTGTGAACTACAACGATGGGGCCCCTCACCTCTGGTGACCACTCATGTTTGACCAAAGGGAGTGCTCACAAGAGATAGAAGAGTGGGTTCCCTTTTCTCCCTCCCTGAAGGGTCACTGTAGATTGGCTGCATCCCTTGACCAAATGCCCTGCCAAATGAGCAGTCAAGGGGCCCAATCTACACAGCCTTCTCTACATCTATATCCCAGTAACTGCCCCTCTTCTTACCCCTCTGGGTCTAAAGGTGGTAAAGGCTGCCCAATGTTCCTAATCCTGGTGACCTCTACAACTGCCCCACACCATAATGGTTAATTTTATGCATCAACTTGACTGGACTTAGGGATGCCCAGACAGCTGCTAAAACATTATTTCTGGGTGCACCTGTGAGGGTGTTTCTGGAAGAGATTAGCATTTGAATCAGTAAACTGAGTAAAGAAGGTTGTCTTCACCAATGTGGATGACCACCATCCAATCCACTGAAAGCCCGAATGGAACAAAAAGGCAGAGGAAAGGCCAATTTGCTCTCTCTGTTGAGCTGGGACATCCATCTTCTCCCACCCTCAGACACTGGCATTCCTGGTTCTCAGGCCTTTGGACTTGGACTGGGACTTACACCATTGGCTCCCCTGGTTCTCAGGCTTTGGGGTCTCAACTGGAACTTATACCACTAGCTTTTCTGGGCTTCCAGCTTGCAGACGGCAGATTGTGGGAATTCTCAGTCTCCATAATGCATGAGCCAATCCCTCATAATAAATCCTTTTCTATATATCTATATCTATATCTATATCTATATCTATATATCCTATTGGTTCTGTTTCTCTGGAGAACCCTGACTGATACACACACCTATGTAAATAATCCCTTTATTAAACTCGCCTCTAATTTCAAGCGGGATCCTAACCAATATAATAGCTTAT
Source organism: Balaenoptera ricei (assembly GCF_028023285.1). Classification (NCBI taxonomy): domain Eukaryota; kingdom Metazoa; phylum Chordata; class Mammalia; order Artiodactyla; family Balaenopteridae; genus Balaenoptera; species Balaenoptera ricei. Next base: position 14,268,087 of record NC_082658.1, on the reverse strand, counting down.
ATAGCTTAAATAGCATTTTATATGCCAGGTATTGGTAATAAGATCTTTACATACATCAATTCATTTAATCCTCCCTAGAACCCCATGAAGTAGCTACTGTTGTTATCCATAATTTACAGATGGGAAACTAAAGTACAGAAAAGTGAAGTAACTTATTCAAGATCACACAGCTACTGACCTAATGCAAGTTGGCTCCAGAATCTATGCTCGTAACCACTGCACTAATCTGTGTCCCTTAATGACCAAGCTAGCTAGTGGGGACTTGAGTGTTTATAATTGTAGTGGGCATTTCTCATTCTTTTTGTCCACCCAGCATCTGAACCCTCTTCCCACGTATCTAGGGTACAAGCATATGACCTAGGCTCAGCCATTCAAAAACATCCAGCCCAGAGTTGCATGGTCCATGAGTAACTCCATCTCTAGTGACACAGGATAGAGTTCTTGGCTTAACGGTGGCAGTCCTGCTGGTGGATTCACCACCATTTAGTGCTTGAGGTGTCAGCAATGTATCTAGAACTCAAAGGAGTGGTCCTAAAATTCTGAGAGAGGCCATTCTCCTCCTCAAGAATTGCTTTTCTGCCTAAATCAGCTAGAGTTGATTCTTGCATCCTGCAACCACAAACTCTGATTGGTGCTCTTGTTTGTTCTCTATTTCTCTATGTTTGATGTATTTCATAATAAAGAACATGAATGTAATCTACTATATTAATAGATTAAGGAAGAAAATGACCATCTCAATAAAAGCAGAAAAAGAATTCAATAGCATTCAACATTTGTAAATAATAATAAACTCATAGGAAACCAGACTAGCTGCCAACTCCCTTAACCTGATGAAGTTTTCTATCAATGTGTTTAGGAAAAATAATGAAAATGCGGAAAGCCTTCTCTCTGAGACCAGAAAAAGAAAATGAAAGCCCATTGTCAGTAATTCTCTTTAACATTGTATTGGAAGGCCTAGGCAATGCAATAAAGATAAGAAAAAGAAATTAAGAGGTATTACAATTAAGAAGGAAGATACAAACAGCATTTATTTGCAGAAGATATAATAACTACATAGGAAACTCCAAGAGAATCTTTGGACAAAATACTAGACTTAAAAGAGTTGAGAATGGTGTCTGGATATAATATCAGAATACAAAAACCTGACAGCGTTCTTAGACAATGGAATAATCAATTAGAAAAAAAATCCCTTGTATAATAACAACGTAAGCTCTAGGATGCTTAAGAATAGATCTATCAAAATATGTTCAAAACCTCTATGGAGAAATCACCTACCATTATTGAAGGGCATAAGAATAAGACCTATATCCACAAACAGAGAAATATAACCTGTTCAGAGATGGCTCAATATTGTAAAGATGTCATTTTCCCCCAAAATTAATCTATACTTTATAATCTATAATGAAACTTCAATAAAAATCTAAATAGTTTTTTCTTATTGAATTGATAAAAATTTTAAAAAGGCTAAGAAATAGCTGAAGAAGAACAATGTAGTGAGACCTGCCCTTCCAAATGCTGTAATAATAGTATAATAAAGACAGAGTGGTATTCATGGAGGGAAAAACAAAGAGACCAATGGAACAGAATAGAGAGGCCAGAAACTGACCCATATCATATAAAAACAATATATGGCAGAGGGGACATTACAAATCAGTGGAAATAAGATGACTATATCATTTAAAAGTGGTGCTGGAAGAATTAGTTATACAAATGGGAGAAAATAGTTAGATCCTTACTTCACAGAATACACAAAAATAAATTCTGGATGGATTGGAGAACTAAATGCTGAAGCAAAACTTTAAAACTTTCAGAAAAAAATATAGAGAATAGTCTTTATAGCATTGGGTAGAAGAAGATTTCTTAAATAAGACACAAACAGGATAAACTATAAAATTGGGAAAAATAAACACTTCTGTACCAAAAGAAAGAAAATAAGAAAGAAAGGAAAATAAAAGACCATAATCACAGCAAAAATAAAGTCACAGACTTTAGGATTCATTTTCAGAAGAAATAAAGAACTCCTATCAAAGCAAGAAGAAAATGACAAAAAACCCAAGTGGAAAAATGGACAAAGGATTTTAAAAGGAAACTCAGAAATGGTCAAGAGTGTGAGGGAAGAGTTCCTAAACTCATTAACAGGAAAATGCAAATTAAAATCACCCTGAGAGACCCCTTTACATCCTTCAAGTTGGCAAGAATTTAAAAGACTGACAATGTCAAGCGTTGGCAAAGATGTGCACAAATAGGAACTCACATGCACTGCTGGCAAGAGTGTAAATTGGTACAACCACTTTGAATAAAAAGTTGGCCACAGCTAGTGAAAATCAATGGTGAACAAATCCTTCAATCCAGCAATTTTCTTCTGGGTTTACACCATAAGCAAGCTCTCACTCACTTACCCAAAGAGGGAGAAACAAGAATGTCCACTGCAACTCTGTAATAGAAAAAACACTGCAAACAACTCAATTATCCATCAAAAAAATACTGGATAAGTAAATTGCAGTAGAATTGTACATGCACAAATACCATGCAGAAGCTTTAAAAAAACTAGAGCTACATATATCATCATGGATAAATTTCAGAAACATAAATTTGAAAGCATGCTGAAATAGGGACCTCCCTGGTGGCACAGTGGTTAGGAATCCACCTGCCAATGCAGGGGACACAGGTTCGAACCCTGGTCCAGGAAGATCCCACATGCCGCGGAGCAGCTAAGCCCGTGCGCCACAACTACTGAGCCTGCGTTCTAGAGCCCATGAGCCACAACTACTGAGCCCACATGCCACAACTACTGAAGCCCACCCGCCTAGAGCTCATGCTCCGCAACAAGAGAAGCCACCGCAATGAGAAGCCTGTGCACCGCAACGAAGAGTAGCCCCCGCTCGTCACAACTAGAGAAAGCCTGCGCGTAGCAGCGAAGACCCAACGCAGCCAAAATATAAATAAATAAATAAGTAAATTGAAACATGCTGAAGTATAATATATACATGATGTAATTTAAATAGAGTTAATAAACAGCCCAAACAACAATTCTATATATTATTTGTGGATGCTATATATGTTGTAGAATTATGAAGACATCATAGAAATTCAGGAGAGCAGTTACCTCTGGAGAAGGGAGGAAAGGAAACAAGATTGGTGAGAGTTACACTTCAGGACTAATGGTAGCAAACTCTATCTGTAATGCTTCATTTCCTTAAAAATAAAATAAAAAATTGGAAGCAAATATAGCAAAATGTTAAAAGTTACTCAAATAGATAGTAGGTGCAGAGGATACTATATTAAACTCTGAACTTTTGCTTAAAGTGTTTAACAGTTTTTTTACATGGAGCCCTTTTTTGCAGAAATTGACAAGCTGACCCTAAGATTCATACAGAAATTGAAGGGACACAGAATAACCAAAATAATCTCAAAAAAAAAGAACAAAGTTGGAGGACTCACACCTCCCAATTCCAAAACTTACTACAAATCTACAGTAATCAAGGCAGTGCCCTACTGGCATAAAGATAGACATATAGATCAAAGGAACAGAACTGAGAGTCCAGAAATAAACCCCTACATCTATGGTCCATTGACTTTCAACAAGGGTCCCCAGACAATTCAGTGGGGAAAGATTAATCTTTTCTATAAATGGTGTTGGGACAACTGGATATCCACACGCAAAAGAATGAAGTTGGACCCCCTACCTCACACCACATATAAAATTTAACTCAAAATGGATCAAAGACCTAACTGTAAGAGCTAAGGCAGTAGAACTCTTAGGAGAAAACATAGACGCAAATCTTTGTGACTTTGGATTAGATAATGATTTCTGAGATATGACACCAAAAGCACAGCAATAAAATTAAAAATAGATAAATTGGACTTCATTATAATTTCAAACTTTTGTGCTTCAAAGGACACTGTCAAGAAAGTGAAAAGATAACCTACAGAATGAGAGAAAATATTTGCAAATCATATATCTGATAAAGGCCTAGTGTGCAAAATATACTAAGAACTCTTACAACTCAACAATAAAATGACAAATAATCCAATTAGAAAGTGGGTGAAGGATCTGAATAGACATTTCTCCAAAGAAGATATACCAGTGGCCAATAAGCACATGAAAAATACACACAACATCAATAGTCATTAGGGAACTGCAAATCAAAACCACAATGACATACCATTTCACACCCACTAGATTGCTATAGTCAAATAGATGGATAATAAGAAGTGTTGGGGAGGATGTGGAAAAACTGGAACCCTCATACATTGCTAGTGAGAATGGAAAACATTTGACAGTTGCTCAAAATATTAAATGTAGAGTTGCCCTATAACCCAGCAATTCCACTTCTAGCCATATACCCAAGAGAACTGAAAACATATGTCTGCATAAAAACTTGTACACAATGTTCACAGCAGCATTATTCATAATAGCCCCAAAATGGAAATAACCCAAATGTCCATCGACTGATGAATGGATAAACAAAATGTGATATGTCCATATAACAGGAATATTATTTGGCAATAAAAATAAATGAGGAACTTATATCTCAACAAAGCTGTTAAAAATTTTTTTAAATGTTAAAGCTCAAAAAATAAATAAATAAATGAGGAACCGATACACGCTACAACATGGATGAACCTGGAAAGCATTATGCTCGGTGAAAGAAGCCAGACATAAAAGTCCACATATTGTATGATCCCATTTGTATGAAATGTGCAGAAGAGGCAAATCCAGAGACACAGAAAGCAGATGAGTGGTTGCTTATAGCTGGGGAGGAGGGGTAAACGGGGAGTGACTGCTAATAGGTACGGGGTTTCTTTGGGGAGTGAAGAAATGTTCTGAAATTAGATAGTGGTGATGGTTGTATAACTCTGTGAATCGACTAGAAGTACTGAATCATACACTTCAAAAGGGTCAATTTTATGGTAAATGAATTATACTTTGATTAAAAAAAAATGCATTGCAGATCCTACGTTGGAGTTTGTAAACCGCTCTTTCCCTCCCCCACTTCTCCCCCGGAGAAGGCTCAGGACAGCATACAGGTGTATGACTTAGAGGTTGCTCAGACGCCTGTCCTCCCTGGGAGACCATGAGGAAATGAAGCTGGAGCCCTGTGTCAGAAGTCCAGTCTTACAGGCTGCTCTGTGGCATCAAGAGTGTTTGCCACTTTATCCCATAGCCAGGCAAAACACACACTCGATTGCCGGAAACAGATGAGCTCTGGAGTGCATGCGATGGCTTAAAACGTTGCTCCATATTTAAGACGGCATCATTGCCTTGAATGTACATGTGAGACTGCTCTAGTCACGTCATGATAATCGGTGGTGGTCTCTCGATGCGCAATCACTTTCACTCATTTCATGAGCAGATCTGAATACAGTTGCATTTCAAATATCTAAACTATTTGTAAATAAAAATATGCGTATTTCATATGTGTGTGTATTCATTCACTTATCCATCCATCTAACAAATAGACGTACCTAACAAAAGAGCACCTATTACTTGCCAGGCACTGTTCTAGGCACTGGGGAGACGAGATGAACAGAGGAGAAAATGCTCCGACTCTAATGGAGATTACGTTCTAGCCGGGGAGACCGAAAATGAACATAGATCATATAAAGCAGGTGGTGATAAATGCTATACTGTCAGCGAGAGCAGTTTGAGGGGATCAAGTATCTGGATAGCGGACAGGACATTCATGATTGGCTTCTCTGACAGGGTGACGCTGAGCAGAGATCTGGATGAGAGGCATGGGGAGCAATGACAAACTTTGCACACACCAAAAAGCACACACGTCCCGAGGTGGAAGCAAGCTTGGTGAGTCTGAATCACAGAAAGGAGGCTAGCATAGCTGGAACGGAGTGAACAAGGGAGAGAGGTAGTAGAAAGTGCAGCTGGGGAAGATGCTAGGTGCCACCCATGCCTAGATGTCACCATCCGGACTTGGCATAAATACAAGGTGACATGGGAGGTCCAGGGAGGGTTGCAGGCAGGGAAGCCATATGTTCTGCTTTGTATTAAGAGGCCGGCCCACTGTGACTCTTTGCAGAGGATGGAGTGTAGGGGGGCAGGAATGGAGGCAGAGAGACACAGCTTTCCATGTACAAGCAGAGATAAAGGTCAGACGGATACATAGCCAACTCTCAGCGCAGTTAACCTCCAAGTCACATTTAACTTTCTATTCTTTGATATAGTTTGGATTTGTTATAATGGGTATGCATTAATTTGGATGTTAGAATACAGATGTTTTAAAAGGTAACCTCTCATCTGGAACCCTTGTGCATTGCTGGTGGGGATATTAAATGATGCAGCCACTGTAGAAAACAGTATGGTGGTTCTGCAAAATGTTAAGCATAGGGACTTCCCCGGCGGTCCAGTGGTCAAGACTCTGTGCTTCCAAAGCATGGGGCACAGGTTCGATCCCTAGTCAGGGAACTAAGACCGCACATGCCGCGTGGGCAAAAAAAAAAAAAAAAAAAGTTAAGCATAGAATTACCATATGATCTAGCAATTCCGTTGCTAGGTATATACCCCAGAGAACTGAAAGCAGGGACTCAGATACTTGTAGGTTAATGATCACAGGAGCATTATTCACAATAGTCCAAAAGTAGAAACAACCCAAATGTTTATCAACAGATGAATGGATAAACAAAATGTGGTGTATATATGCAATAGAATATTACAGCTTTAAAAAGAAATGAAGTTCTGATACATGCTGCAACATGGATGAAACTAGAAAGCATTATGCTAAGTGAAATAAGCCAGATACAAAAGGACAAATATATGATTCCACTTATATGAGGTACTAAGAATAGGCAAATTCATAGAGACAGAAAATATAACAGAGATTAATAGGGGCTGGGGGCAGGGAATGGGGAGTTCTGTTTAATAGGTACAGAGTTTCTCTTTGGGATGATAAAAAAGTTCTGGAAATGGGTAGTGGTGATGGTTGTACAATGTTGTGAACACACTTAAAGCCAGTGAATTGCACACTTTAAAATGGTTAAGATGGTCAATTTTATGTTATGCATATTCTACTGCAATTTTAAAAATCTGAACAAAAAGAAAGACGATAACCATTCAGGAACAGTTAGGAGACAAACCCCCTTTCCCCACATTTATCAAAGAAGGGTGACATTTAAAGACGGTGGGGAGAAATCTGCATAAATGCTGTCTAGAGAGCAGACACTTGGGATGAATACACTTCTACAAGATAATGACATCATACGTCTAAAACTCTCCTCTATTAAGAAAAAATGCCTGTGATGTGGTCTACAGCAGCACTGTCCAGTAGAAATACAATGTGAGATGTGCGTAATTTTACATTTCTAGTAGTCACATTAGAAAAAAAAAAAACCAACTGGGAGGAGGATTTATTTTTACAAAATACTTGTTTAACCCAGCATACACAAGATATCATCTCAGCTTTAAATAATATAAAAAATCAGTAAGGAGATATAGTACATTCATTACTTTTTTCATACTAAGTCAAGAGCCGATGTGTATTTTGCTCTTGCCATCCATCTCAGTTCGAACCAGCCACATTTCAACACTCAAGGGCCATATGTGGCCCCTGGCTTCCATCCTGGAAAACTCCAGGCTAGTTTGAGGGGCAAGATTCTGAACGAGCACTCAGTCCCCTGGCCTCCTGCTCAGCTCCATCACTAACAACCACGGGGCCTATGGAAAGTGCCTTAATAGCTGTGAATCTCAGTCCTAGTCCTGAGAAATTCCTAATAAAATGGAGTTAAGAGTTCACCTGCCTAGACCATAGGGTTATTGGAAGACTCCAGCGAGACAATATACAACTATAAAGGTTCATACAGTTGTGATGTTTGATTGAATCTATGTATCAATACCAAAATGCAATATATTAAAATTATAGTCGGAACTTCCCTGGGGTTAAGAATCCACCTGCCAATGCAGGGGACATGGGTTTGATCCCTGGTCTGGGAAGATCCCACATGCCGTGGAGCAACTAAGCCCGTGTGCCACAACTATTGAGCTCACGTGCCACAACTACTGAGCCCGCATGCTGCAACTACTGAAGTCCAAGCACCTAGAGCCCGTGCTCCGCAACAAGAGAAGCCACCACAACGAAGAGTAGCCCCCGCTCGCCGCAACTAGAGAAAGCCTGCGCGCAAGACCCAACGCAGCCAAAAAAAATTATAGTCTTAATCATAACCATAGGCAAGATAAATACTTCTGGACAGGAATTCCCTGGTGGTCCAGTGGTTAGGTCTCCACGCTTCCACTGCAGGGGCACGGGTTCAATCCCTGGTCAGGGAACTAGGATCCCATGTGCTACGTGGCGTAGCCAAAAAAATAAAAATTAAATTAAAAAAAAATACTTCTGGACAAGTGAACTTGGGGGGAGGCGTGCAGGGAGGGTGAAAGGAGAAGGTCATGGCAGTAAGCATCCGTAGACAACTCCAGACTAGTCTTCTCCAGGAAGAGAAGCCCCAAAGCCACAGTCACTGACTTGTGAGTGTGTGGAGCCTGAGAAGCACATGGTCATAATTGCTCTGCAAGTGGATTTTCTTCCAGCCTCTAAGATGCTATTTCTCAAAGGAAGGAGCTCAGAGCTTTCTTGTTTATGGATTTATTTTTCAGGGGTGGGGTGATTTAAAGAGCCGGAGCTGCTTCCTGACAGTGTACGCTGAGCCGGCCTGGAAGCCTCAGGCCCCAGCCAGGCTGACCACGAGCCAGACCCAGAGTAAGCTTCGTCCCACACTTCCTGTCGGGTCCAGCAGCCTGAGTTTCCTGGTGACCCTTTCCTGCACCCAGCTGATTCAAAGGCCTGGCAAGACCTGGTGCCAGCCAAGAAAATCTGAGGCAGCCAGGTTTGTTATTTCAAATCTCTAACCCTGCAGACCTCTGTGCTTGGCTGGTAAATAGAAAGTTAAAACAAGGATGCACGTGAGAGCTGTGACTTATAATACAAGTGGGCAAAAATCCCTGCATGACCAGCCTTCATTAAATATGAAAAGTGTCAGCCCATTTCAAATTTAATGAATTTAACTAGTATAGTAAAATAATAAAAATGATGAACAGTGGGAATGTAAAGATGATACAGCCATTCTAGAAAACAGTTTGTCAGTTTCTTATAAAGTTAAATATACACTTACCATAAGATGCAGCAGTGGCACTCCTGGGAATTTATCCCAGAGAAATGAAAACATGTGTTTTCCGGTATACCAATGTTTATAGCAGCTTTGTTTGTAATAGTCCTGTATTAGTCAGGGTTCTTCAGAGAAACAGAACAAATAGGGAGAGAGTTTGAGAGAGAGAGAGATTTATCATAAGGAATTGGCTTACATGATCACAGAGGCTGACAAGTTCCAAGTTTCGCAGTTGGTGAGCTGGAAACGGAAGAGAGACAATGGTGTAGTTCCAGTCTGAGTCCAAAGGCCTGAAACCCAGAAAGAGCTGATGTTTCAGTTTGAGTCTAAAGGCAAGAAAAATCGACATCCCAGCTCAAGGCACATCAGGCAGGAGGATTCCCCCTTATTTGGGGGAAAATCAGCACATAAAGTTTCATAGAATTACACACTCCCCCAAAAAAGAATGCATGGGTTTTTTTTTTTAAATGATGATGAATGTCTGTAGTGAGTATCATGTTCCCAGCACTACTCTTGCAACTTTACATACATAACACATGAAATTGAAAGTAACCATGTGAGTAAACACTACTGACCCATTTTATTTTTTTTTAACTTTTAAAAAAAATTTATTTTATTTATTTATTTTTGGCTGCGTTGGGTCTTCCTTGCTGCGCACGGGCTTTCTCTAGTTGCGGCGAGCAGGGGCTGCTCTTCATTATGGTGCACAGGCTTCTCCTTGTGGTGTCTTGTTGCGGAGCACGGGCTCTAGGCGCGCAGGCCTCAGTAGTTGTGGCACGCAGGCTCAGTAGTTGTGGCTCGTGGCTCTAGAGTGCAGGCTCAGTAGTTGTGGCACATGGGCTTAGTTGCTCTGAGGCATGTGGGACCTTCCCGGACCAGGGCTCAAACCCGTGTCCCCTGCACTGGCAGGCGGATTCTTAACCACTGCGCCACCAGGGAAGCCTACTGACCCATTGTAAAGAGGAAGAAACATGCTCAGAGAGTGCAAGTACCCACATACAATCACACAGCAGGGAAGTGGCAAAACCAGGACTTAAACCGAATCTGTGTGACTCCAAGCCTTTTGCTCTTTCCCCTGCCTGCCTCAAGTAACCTCCTAGTCCATAAATAAACTCCAAAGAATGGAGCCTCCATCGCTCACACAGTAGATCATTCCAGCCCTGATGTCATCTCAAGCCACAGCTGAGCATCCTACACTTGTCCTTCTCACACGCCCTGAACCCCTCACAGCTGAAGCTGGGTCTTGAGATAAATGCAGAAAATCCTACTCTATGAAGAGGTGGTAAGAATGAGCAGAAAGTTGAGGCCACTGAAGAGTAAACTACACAACGAGTCCAGATAGGCAGATGGCTCAGCCCAGGGTCAGGGGTCCCGAAGTAAAGGGAGCAGCTTTCCTCCATAAACCTTACTTAGATGGTGACTGGCTTTTTAAGGGTGTGTGTGTCTCCTTCAGGATGCCTCCCCTGACCCCCTCCAGGCTGAGCTAGGAGCCTCCGCTTCAATGCTCTCATCAACAGGATTTATCAGGGACTTACCATATGGTTCTAGAATCACTAGTGTGTATGCTGATGATCTAGGAGCCTAGCACAGAACTTGGCCTGAGTAGGGGCTCAGTGAGTGCTTGTTGAGTGAATAAATAAACTATAAGAATCTAACACAGGGGTTGTGGACGAAAATCCCTTCAGAAGCCAGGCAGGATGGACCAAGACATCATCATACTGAGTGAAGTCAGACAGACAAAGACAAGTATCTTATGATATCACTTATATGTGGAATCTAAAAAAATGGTACAAATGAACCTATTTACAAAACAGAAATAGAGTCACAGATGTAGAAGACAAACTTATGGCTGCAGAGGGGAAAAGTGGGGGGGGGAATAAATTGGGAGATTGGGATTGACATATACACACTACTATATATAAAATACATAACTAATAAGAACGTACTGTATAGCACAGGGAACTCTACTCAATACTCTGTAAGGACCTGTATGGGAATAGAATCTAAAAAAAAAGTGTATATATGTATATGTATAACTGATTCACTTTGCTGTACAGCAGAAATTAACACAACATTGTAAATCAACTATACTCCAATAAAAATCAATTAAAAGAAAAAGAAGCCAGGCAGACAATACAAGTGATTGAGGCTGAGGGTGGTGAGTAGTAGGGAGTGGTAAGGCCTAGAGTGAAACGGAGCACACGCACCATGTCTAAAGAGGCAGCCACTACTCAGCTCCAGCCACTTGCTGCCATGGGAGAATGTGGACCATCTATTGCCTCATCTGATTTTTCAAGAGAAGCCAAAATCCAGGCTTTTATGATGAGCTCCTGATTTTTTTCATGTTGTGAACTAATTTTACACTTTTCAAATTAAGTGAGGGCCAAACAAAACACATATGCTGGTTGACCACTGCCCAGAAGACATGTTTAGAACTTCTACTCTGAAACTTAGGATGTTCTGCAGTTTCTGATGCAGTGATAGTGATTTTGCTGATAACTGATAGGCAAAGAGGTCAAGAGCAGGCAGAGGAAAGCCATTGTCACCATCATCCATAAGCCAGTTCCATTTGGATGGCCTCCTCTGTAGGTATCCCACTGGGAGAGGTCCAGAGAGCAGGCAGAAACTCTGAAGGCCGGGAAGGAGGGTGGGGGGAACAGATGGCCTTGTGACTGCTAGCGGGTTTGGTTATAGGATTCTTATATAACTCATAGAAAATGCATCTTTTTTGAATTATCAGATTATTTTCATCCTGGCACTAGAGGCACAAAGACCAGACAATCTCATCTAATGGACAAAAGATGGGCTTGCCAGCTCTGTTTAAAGAGGAGCCCTCATTGCCTCTTGCACCAGACACAGGGAATTTAAGACAAGACTGGACGGGGCTCTGGGGAAGAGACCATGGGTGGTGAATCACCCTGGCTGACAGAACTAATATGGATGTAAAGTCTCCCCACATCCCACCCTTCACTTCAATACCAGGGACCTTTCTCATCTCCCACACTGGCCAGTTCTTCTTCTCAAACAAGGCAAGTGGCACAAAGCTCAGAATGGTGCAGTTTCAAATCCTCCCTCCACCATTTCCTGGCTGTGAGTTTAGGCAGGTGAAAGCTTTGGAATCTCAGTTTTCTCCAGCTTTAAAGTGTAACTAACACGTGTGATATGACACACCCCTTGATAAGCTATAATAAGAAGGGCACTTCATCTCTTCGGTATCTGTTCCCAGAATCTACATCCCCAGTCTTACCATGAGAAAACATCTGACGAGCCCAAATTGAGGAACGTTATACAAAATGTGAGTGGACTCTTTGATAGTGTCAAGATAAAGAAAAACAAGGATCGACAGAAACCATCATAAATTGGAGGAGACTAAGAAGACGGGACAACTCAGTGCAAGGTGGTACCTGCGATTGGATGCTGGGATCGGAAAAGGTCGTGAGTGGAACTGGTGAGACCTGAATAAAGTCTGTAGTTTAGTTTTTAAATCATGGGACTGGTAGCTCTTCCTCTTCAAATCCCTTTCCCCTTTCTCTTCTTTTCTCAAACAATTCAGTCCTCAAACTTAGTTGGGACAGAGCAAGGTGGGCGTCCACCGTCAAAGGAGGTGGGGAGCTGTGGTGACCCAGAGTGGGTGCCCACGGAGGGGGGAACCTGACATAAGGAGTCAGAGCCCGAGCAGGGTGGAAAGAGTGTCCATCCAGGAGCGGCCTGGAATGAGGGGTCAGAGGCCAACAGTGAGAGGAAAGCATGGCTGTTTGAGAAGAGAGTGACAAGTAAGGAAGGGAGAAGGCTGGAACGAACCCTGTGGTGCTGGATGGGAATCAGACACATCAGTGTGAACTCATGGCTCGCAGGATGTACAGAGAGATACATGAATCATTACAGAGGTGAGTGTTTAATAGGTCGAGTTTCAGTTTTGCAAGATGTGGATGGATGGTGGTGATGGTTGTACAACAATGTGAATGTACTTAAGGCCGCTAAGCTGTACACTTAAAAATGGTTAAGATGGGGGACTTCCCTGGTGGTCCAGTGGTAAAGAATCCACCTTACAATGCAAGGGGCTCAGGTTCGATCCCTGGTCAGGGAACTAAGATCCCACATGCCGCGGGGCAAATAAGCCCGTGCACCACGACTACTGAGCTTGTGCGCCTCAATTAGAGAGGCCGCGTGCCGCAAACTACAGAGCCCACGTGCTCTGGAGCCCGCATGCCACGACTAGAGAGAAGCCCGCGCACCACAACGAAAGATCCCGCACACCTCATCGAAGATCCCGCGTGCCGCAACTAAGACCCGACGCAGCCAAAAATAAATTAAAAAAATAAAAAGGTTAAGATGGCAAATTTTACATTATGTTTATCTTACCACAGTTTTTTAAAATGATAAATAAATGTAGATGTAAATGACTGTATGTGTGTCACGTTGTATGTGTGTGTCATATTGTGTGTGTGTGTGTGCGTACACACCTACATTCCCTCCCTCTGTCCACGGAAAAGGACTGGGAGGCCTTGCCCTGGTAGCAACGAGCACAGTCAGTATTCAGATCTTGACTTCTAAATACCATTTTCACTAAAACCAACCATGTTCCTTGGAGAAATGGCTGATCCCAGGGTTGAGACAGGAAAATACAAGATGAGCCTAGAACATCTAGTGCTAGAAAGCTCAAAGAATGACAGGTCATGGCCAAAGGACACAGCAACTAGCTTGAATGGGCTCCCACCAGCCACACCGGGAATAATTTAATTATCAAAATAAGTAATGAGAGTAACGGACTGTAAGCCACTGAATCCACGAGCCCCTGCAGACATAAATAAAGTACGTGCCCGAGATCATGAGGGGGAAGGTGGACACTCACTCTCTTTTTCCTGTTTCATTTTTTCCTATTAAAAAAAAAAAAAATGCTTTGAGTGGAAAAGATATGACACATAGAGCAAACTAGAGGCCCATAAAATTCCTAGAGAGACAGTCCAGGACATATGGACTTTTGAGATCTGCCCAGTGTCATTTCCTGTTGGTGGGGAGGGAAGGTGCAGGAGGTGCCAGTGAGGCACGGGACGTGGGAGGGGAGCAGGAAGGCGGGGAAGGGGCTGGGCTACCAGCTGCTGCTTCTGACGGCCCCCTGCAGTGGTCTCTGCCCTGCAGAGTGAGGTGCTCCACCTCTGGTTCACAACGAAGGGTAAAAGCAAACGGGTTTCTGAGCTGGAAGAAGCCCGGAAGACTTGGCCAAGCCTGCTGCTTAGACACGAGGACACAGCATCACCTCTTCCGTGGGTCACCGGGCCTGGCCAGCTCCCCAGGGCCTGCAAAGGGGCCGTGGTTGGAATGAGGCCATCTGCTTAGAACCCCATTATCTGGGCCCAGTTCTGCCTAATGTACAAAACAGCATCATCATGTGTACAGAGGGGCAGGTTCTATGCCTTGCTGATGACTCATTTCAGGACCGGAATGAGGCTGGAGCTGCGCACACACCAAATGCAATCGCCTCCACCTACAGGGCTTGTCTGTGCCTCCCGTGGTACCTCCCTTGGCTGGGAAGGCACAACTGCTTGCTGTGGAATCTTGAGAAATTTCTTAACTTCTCTGAGCCCCAGTTTTTCCATCTGGAAAATGGGAACAAAAATTCCTTCCTCACGGGCCACAGTAAGCCTATTAGAGTCACGGGACAAAAGGCCCATTCAAACCCAGAAAGCTCTCCATCCGTGTCTACCATTCCTATTGGTCATTTGTATACCAGTATTCTCTCTTCTATTGGGTAGTAAAAATCTTAGGGGGGAAGAAAAGGACTTTTTCTTCCAGGCTTTGTACCCCAGCAATTAGTACCATCTCTGACAGTATGAGGCAGGAGACAGACAGATGACATTTCAGTTTCTGGTTTTACTATTTGGTGGCTGTGTGACTCCAAAAGGAAGATTCCTTAACCTCTCTGAGCCTCAGTTTCTTTCTCTGTAAAGGTGGAATCCTTGCCCCCGTGACCCACATGTTTGTGAGAATTGAGAGAGGCAATGCATGTCAGGGTATATGTGCTATTTTCCTTCCCAGGCTCATATTAAAGGCTCAAAGAATAGCTGTTGAGTTGAAGGAACGCACATCAGGAAAACATCTCTTAAAACCATCCAGCTTTGGCCCTTTCTCTGCCTGGCATTAGTTCTTTCCTCTTCAAAAATTGGCAGCTGCCAGAAAAGAGCTGATTCATTCTGAGGAGAGCTCTGAGTCTCACATCCCAGCCAGTGGAGGTCTCAGCTTCCTATCTTGGTCTCGTCTGTTGCTGTCCTCAAATATATAGAAAGGACATCGCCTCTTTGCCAGATGCAACCAGCTTCTCTTCTCCGGTGCCCTCCTGGGTGTTCCCTGGGAGCCACGCGGCTTCAGTGGGACTCTCATCTGTGGCTAAGAGCCCCGGCCGGAAACCAGGTCTGCAGAGCAAAAGGGTCTGGGTTCTGGGGTACCACCTTCCTTGGTCCTTTGGACCAAGAAGAAGGTGAAACCAGAGAGGCTGGTTACACCTTAGCAAACCATTTGGCCTCCTTGTGCCTCAGTTTTCTTATCTGTTAAAAAGGCTTATAGATACTACCCACCTTACAGAGTGCAATGAGGCTTCCTTAGAGGTTCGAGTATGTAAGGGGCATACTTAGTACAGTACCTGGCACATAATAAGTGCTCACTCAGTGATCACTATTATGAATGTTAGCTCTCATTTGGAATCTCTCCAGCCCTAAATAATTCCTCCTGAGTAGCTTAGAAGTTGCCAGGGTTCAAGCTCAACTCTGCTTTACCAGGGGAACTGCGGGAGAGAGTTAGTCTCTCACTTGGTTTCTCTCTCTTCCTTTCACAAGTGAGGAATCCAGGGACTTCCCTGGTGGTCCAGTGGTTAGGACTCTCAGCTTCCACTGCAGGGGACACGGGTTCGATCCCTGGCTGGGGAACTAAGATCCCACGAGCTACACCGTGCAGCCAAAAAAAAAAAAAAAGTGAATCATCTGATCACCCAGATCCCAATACACCCAATGAACCCCTCTCCTCCTCCAAAAATTATATAAATCCCTCAAACAATCACCCACTCAACTACCAGCCACAATCTAACTACCCCCCTGAAACTTGGACACTGCTCAGTGTAATCAACGCACAAAATTGAAAGCTTTTGCTTTAAGCTCTTATTTGAAACCTTGAAACAAGAAAAACAGCAGAAGAAGCAGCCTTCCCCATCTCTGTGAAATCCTAAGTTAAAAAAACCTCAAAATAAAAAACCAAAGATAAATTTTATATATAATTTTAAAATATAATTGCATACTCTATTCCATAATACAATTATTATATATTAACAAAATAATTCTAGAATACACATCATTTCCATGTGTGTGTATACACTCAACCAAAGGCTAAGAGAAAGCCTGTCGCACTCAAAAGCGAAATGGAACAAATTACACAGCCTTTGCATGACAAGAAAGAGCTAGAGGAATAACTTTGTGGAGGGCCGCCAAGTTTTCTCTGAAGCAGCTGTTGAAATTTGCTTCATGATTACAGTGGGATGTGATTGTAGGTGAGGATTGGGGACAGGTTCTTTGAGTAACTGTTTAGATCATTTTGCACAGCCTTAAATATATTGTGCTCTCAAAAAAATCTATTCACTTATCTATCTGTCTGAAATTTGTCTCCCTCCATCCTTAAACTCCTGCTTTTTTAAATTAACACTAATTGAGAGCTTACTTGTTTAGCTGTTTATCTATTCACCCTTAAAACATCCCTAGGAGTTTGATACTAGTTTCATCCCCAATTGGCTGACTTGGAAGGTGAGGCACAGAGCAGTTAAGTAACTTTCTGGAGGTCACACAGCTATGCAGTGCCAGAGTCAGAATTCAAACTCAAATCTGTCTGATTCCAGAGCCCACACTCTTAACCACTAGGCTCTACTGCCTCCCTGTGGTGGGTTTTACAGTCAAGAGGAAGCCACCAGCTTTCACAAATCCCTCCCTACCCGATAACACACAGAACTCAGTGCCCCCCTGTTGCTTCTCATAACAAGCCCCACACCTTGTGTTTACATTTTCAACACGCATAAAATATTAATCCACCAGGAGAAAAAAATACATTGGTTTGAGTTTTTTTAAACCAATAACTTCCACTTTCTCTGACTCTAGGCCATCGTAAGGAGAGCATTTTTTTCTCACCCTCCTATGTGAAACCAAAAGAATTCACTCACTGTCAACTCTGGATCTGGGGTAGGTTACATCTCCGAAGTTTTAGAAACATCTTGTTCTTCACATCAGTGTTTCAGATACCTCCAGATGGCAGGGAGGCAGGTTTATTTTCCTCCTGCTAAAACTTTTAACGTTTAAAGCAAAAGTTTTTGGCCTCAGAGGCTGGTTTCGCGCTACGGTGGGTGAGGCTTGGGGTGGCGGGGGAGGAGGGTCCTGGTGGGTGGGGCTGGTTTGATGTATCTGGTGGGATTAGGAGCAAACGTGTAGAAGATTAGAACAGAGCCGACGGGGTCTGTGTGAGATGGATTGAATTAAGGCTTGATTAGCTATTTGGTTCTTTACTATTTACCAAGTAATGTGGAGGGTGACAGAAAAGCAGCCCAAGAAAAGGGCAAAGAAAAGAGTGGGGGAGGTGATGCCACCTGGGACGTATCATTCCCCTTCTCTGCGCCTCGGCTTACCCATTTGAGAAAGAGGAGGTGGAATTAGTCTCTTCTCTCCCTTGCGGATCTAATTCCATGACTGATATGTGCCTTCTCTTCATTTCTCCCAAATTGTTGTCCCAGTTTTCTGAGTTTTCACTGGTACCATCATGAAGGCACTCTGTGCCCATCTATTGGGAAAGTAAGTGTGTGCGTGTGTGTGTTTGTGTGTGCATTCAGTGTGAATGACTGTTTTATGCATATCATATGCCTGCCACTGTTCTGGGTACTGTGATTAGTGCAGCAGACAAGGTAAAACCCTGTACACACAAATATCCAAGTCCTCCTCTTCCTGGACACACCACTGAACTACACTTCCTGGCCTCCTGGGAAGTTAGGCAGAATCACAGAACAGTTCTGGCTGGTGAAATGTGGGCAGAAGTGATGTATGTGATTTCCAGGCCTGGGCCCTAAGAACACAGCTGTGGTTGTCCATGCTCTGTCTATC
Organism: Balaenoptera ricei; assembly: GCF_028023285.1. Lineage (NCBI taxonomy): Eukaryota > Metazoa > Chordata > Mammalia > Artiodactyla > Balaenopteridae > Balaenoptera > Balaenoptera ricei. Next base: position 14,249,854 of record NC_082658.1, on the reverse strand, counting down.
TTCCCTGTTTGGTTGGTCAGATACTAAACCCCTAGAAAATGACAGAGCCATTTGTGGATGGAAGAAACCTGAGTCCCTGAATGAGCATGTGGAGCAGAGCCCCCCCACCCCCGCCCCACACACAGACACACGAACCTGCATCAGAATGTGATGTGAGCAAGAACTAACCTCTTTGTGTTAAGCCACTGAGATTTTAGGGTTCTTGGGCCTATAAGCAATGCTTTTTTGGGAAATAAAAGCACTGCAAACTAAGTAAAGGGATAGTGATTAGGGAAAGGGGTGATGTCATGAAGGTTTTAGGAAGAGGTAACATTTGAGGCAAGACCTAAGGATGAGAAGAATGAGTCACATGGAGATGTGTGGGGAGACTACCTCAGCAAGAGGGAACAGCACAAGCAAAGGCCCTGTGGCAGCAGCAAGGTTACAGTTTGAGGAATAGAGGCAAGGCCAGTGTAGCTGGAGCACAGTGAGCTTGGGAAAGTGTGAGAGATGAGTCAGAGGGGTGGGTGCCCGATGGCAGCTAGTTCACAGAAGGCCTTGTAGGCTGCAGTGGGTTTTATTCTAAGTGTGAGGTGAAGCCATTGGAAAGTATGAAATGGAGGCATGATAGGATTTGATTTGTGTTTTTAAAAGACCCCTCTGTGGCTGAAGTCAGATTGGTGGTTACTTCTGGCAGCTGGGGAGTGGGGACTAGGGGCTAAGGTTATGGAGGGGAGGGTTGAGGGAAAGATTAGTAGGTGATTGACTGGAGAGGGGCCTGAAGGAACCTTCTGGGGTCCCAGAAATGTCCCATATCTTGATCCAGATGGTGGTTACCTGGGTGTGTCCATAGGTAAAAATGCATTGAGCTATACGCTTAAGATTAGAGCATTTAACACACATTACTGTGTGTATATTTACCTCAATAAAATCAAATAAAGACAAACGAAGCAACCTAATGTCCATCGACAGATGAATGGATAAAGAAGATGTGGTACAGGGACTTCCCTGGCAGTCCAGTGGTTAAGATTCCACGCTTCCACTGAAGGGGGGGTGGGTTTGATCCCTGGTCCGGGAACTAAGATCCCACAGGCTGCACAGTGCAGCCAAAAAAAAAAAAAAAAAAGAAGAAGATGTGGTACATATATACAATGGAATATTACTCAGTCTTAAAAAACTGAAAAAATGCCATTTGCAGCAACATGGATGGACCTAGAGATTATCATACTAAGTGAAGTAAGTCAGACAGAGACAGACAAATATCATATGACATCACCTATATGTGGAATCTAAAAAAAAAAATGATACAAATGAATTTATCTACGAAACAGAAACAGACTCACAGACTTCAAAAACAAACTTATGGTTACCAAAGGGGAAAGGTGGGGGGGCGGATAAATTAGAAGGTTGGGATTAACATATACACACTATTATATATAAAATAGATAGGACTTCCCTGGTGGCGCAGTGCTTAAGAATCCGCCTGCCAATGCAGGGGACACGGGTTCGAGCCCTGGTCCGGGAAGATTCCACATGCCGCGGAGCAACTAAGTCAGTGCGCCACAACTACTGAGCCTGCGCTCTAGAGCCCGCGAGCCACAACTACTGAAGCCCGCACACCTAGAGCCCATGCTCCGCAACAAGAGAAGCCACCGCAATGAGAAGCCCGTGCACCACAATGAAGTGTAGACCCCGCTCGCCGCAACTAGAGAAAGCCCACGCGCAGCAACGAAGACCCAACGCAGCCAAAAATAAATAAATTAATTAATTAAATAAAATAGATAACCAATGAGGACCTACTGTATAGCACAGGGAACTCTCCCCAATACTCTGTAATAACCTATATGGGAAAAGAATCTGAAAAAGAATGGATATATGTATATGTATAACTGAATCACTTTGCTGTACACCTGAAACTAACACAACATTGTAAATCAACTGTACTCCAGTATAAAATAAAAAGTAAATTTTAAAAAAGTCATGGGAATTCCCAGGTTAGTCCAGTGGTTAGGACTCCGAGCTCTCACTGCTGAGGGCCCGGGTTCAATCCCTGCTTGGGGAATTAAGATCCCTCAAGCCGTGTGTCACAGCACCCCCCCTCCCCCCCCCAAAAAAAAGTAAATTAAAAAAAGACAAATGAAAAGGAGAAATCCAGGGGAAGTTGTTGTAAGAGTGAGCAAGTTTCGCCAAAAAACAAGTCCCGGGGACTCCCTGGTGGTCCAGTGATTAGGTTGCAGGCTTTCACTGCCAAGGGCCCTGGTTCGATCCCTGGTCGGGGAACTAAGATCCCACAAGCCAGGCGTCTCAGCCAAAAAACAAACAGAAAACAAGTCCCTCTGGCTGCTGCATGAACTGGAGGGGTACGTGCTGTTCCAGTTTTACTCTCTGTTAGGGAGACAGGGAGAAGAAAGGGAGCATGTCCTTCTCATTGCCACCGGCTTGAGTTTTACCTTTTAAAGGCAAACTGGTTTCATGTTCTTCTTTTTCCCCGTTCTACCTCGAGAGACAGAGTCTCTGCCTCTACTGTCCGCATCCCGGCCCATCTCTGCCCTCCGCGGCCACGCGCTGCCCTGCCTCTGTGCTGTTTCCATCCTGCAGGGCAGCGTCATCCGTCCGGGAGGCCATACTCAAACGCTGCCAATGGCCTCAATAATCAATGTAATGTAATTTTTCCCCCAGTCAAGGATCCAGTCCCAGATCAGGGACTGCATTTAGTTGTTGTTATGGATTGAATAGTTTCCCCTCAAAAAAAAAAAAAAAAAAAAAAAAAAGATATGTTGAAGTTCTAACCCCCAGGACCTCAGAATGTGACTTTATTTGGAAATACGGTCTTTACAGAGGTAATCAGGTTAAACTGAGGTTGTTAGAGTGAGCACTAATCCAATATGAATGGAGTTCTTTTATTTTATTTTTTTTTTAATTTTATTTACTTTTTTTTTTTTGGCCACTCTGCACAGCTTGTGGGATCCTAGTTCCCCAAGCAGGGATTGAACCCAGGCCCTTGGCAGTGAAAGCACCGAGTCCTAACCACTGGACCACCAGGGAATTCCCGAATGGAGTCCTTTTAAAAAGGGAAATCTGGACACAGGGACAGGCACGCATCGAGGGACAAGGGCGCGAAGGAAGGCAGGGAGAAGACGCCATCCACCTACAAGCCAAGGACAGAGGTTTGTTACAGACCCTTCCCTCACATTCCTCAGAAGGAACCAACCCTGCTGACACCTTGACCTCAGACTCGTGGCCTCCAGAACTTGAGACAATAAATTTCTGTTCTTTAAGCCCCCCAGTTTGTGGTATTCTGTTACTGCAGCTCTAGGAGACTAAGACAGTTGCCCGGTCACTTTAATAGCCCTTCTGACTCGATTGAAAAAGAGCAGATGATCCACCATGGGCCCTGAAGCCGTAGGCTGCCTGGCTTTCGGAGCAAGTTTTCGGGCATCCGTAGCACCCATCTGGTGAGATCTGACTGGACTTTCTGCCTTTAAATGTCCACCTGGGGTGTTGGGTGGGCCAGTGCCCAGGGCTGGGCCCTGGGGGAACCCACGGGACACCAAGACTTGGACGCTGCCCTCAGGCTGCCCGTGGGCAGCAGGATGGAGGGGACACCCTTCCCCCAAGGAACAAGGTAGACACAGCTTGGTGAGGGCGGCAGGAGGAGGCCAAAGGGGGCAGCAGAGAGAAGGGAGGGACCACGTGGGCACGTCCAGGGGGCTCCCTGGGTGAGGGGAAGGTTTCTCAGGTTTTCTCCATGAAGGACAGTTTTTAAGGGTTTTTTGTTTGTTTGCTTTGGGGTTTTGGGGGTTTTTTTGGCTGTGCTGTGCAGCTGGTGGGATCTTAGTTCCCTGACCAGGGATCAAACCCGCGCCCTCGGCAGTGAAAACGCAGAGTCCTAACCACTGGACCACCAGGGAATTCCCCAGTTTTTAAGTTTGCCAAAAAGAAAGATTGAAGTAAAATTCCTGGTCTCTGTCTATTGGCTGAATTTCCCTGTGGCTGTCTCTTGCTGAAGGTGGGACAAACGGTGACAGCCTGGGGTCTCCCTGGCAGCTGGGCCTTGAGGAAGGAGAAAAGAAATAGCTGCTTGCTGAATAGGCCCTGTCGGAGAAACAGAGCAGCTCATTCACTGAAGGAAAAACAGGACCTCAAAGCTCTGGGGCCCGACCGGGAACCGTGCAAAAAGTGGTTCCTTTTCCACAAAGATCGCTCACAGGATGCACAATGCACTTGATTCCCAGGGCACCTAGGTGCGGTGAGAGGTGCGTCTTCAACACCCCATGGTTTGGGAGATTGTCATCACCCGCAGGGCTGAGCCCAGGAACCCAGGGTGCTTCCAGGAGCTTAGACCTAGACCTGAATGGGCTGAAAGATCACCAATGTAAGATATATGGCTAAGAGGGAGGACACAAGCCAACACTGAGTCACTTTGAACCTTTACCCCAGGATGCGACAACCCTGAACGTCTCCAGATTGTCAAACATCCCCTTGGGGGTTGCAAAATCACCTTTGATTGAGAAACACTGCTTTAGATAAAAATTCACCTTAGACTTGTTAAATTTTTTTGCAATTACCTGAAATCTACCTCAAAAGTCTAAATGACCCAATTTCAACACCAGTATTTGAACCCCACTGAATGCAACAGAAAGCAAATCAAGGAGGCAATTAATTACATACTGCCTAACTTGCTGCTTCCTTGTAGCTCCAGTTGCATTTGGCAGTTGGCTTTCCTTGCTCTCCACTGTTTGAATTGTTGCTGTGCAGGGCAAAAACAGCGTCGGCTCCACCTCAGAGCTGGCCGCATGTCAACAACGGCTGGGAGGACTCTCATGGGGCTTTCCAAGCTTAATTAGTTCATATTTGTCAAGTTCCTTAGGAAGCTCAGGCCAGGATGCTATGGGAAGTCCAAGTTACTGGGATTCTCGCCACACTCTTTAAAAGAACATTCCCACATAAAAAGGCCGGGGTAAGCCAGAAAAGAGCTCATAGGAGCGTGTGTGTGAATAGTGAAGGCGTCCTTGGGAAGTGCATTTGAGACCATAAAGAAAGAGAGTAATACTTTCCAACTTTCTGGCCCTCCTCCTATTCTCTAGAGCAGGAAATTATTTAAAGTATTTCCTGAACAGCTGAAGTATGTTAGAAACCTGCTAGCATTCTCTACATTATCTCCAGGAAATAGACCCCGAAGAATTTCTTTGCAACAAGAAACTATTTGGGCTCTGTTGCTCATTTCCACCTGAATGGGATGGATACTCTCATTCTGGGAACTGGAGATAGCAATCTTGTTAGATCATTTTGATGTCATACTCAGTGTATGTCTCTTAGCATGTGTGTGTGTGTGTGTGTGTGTGTGTGTGTGTGTGTGTGGAGACAGAGAGAAACTTTCTTTGCCGGGTAATTTAGCTTCATCAGTAATAGCTCACTAGTTATCTAGTTACCCCCACTTAATCTCCAGGGTGGGGTAAGAATGAGGTCAACCTCTTCTGTTTTAGGCAGAATTCTAGAATGTGCAACAAAAGGAAACTGATTAGTCCCATCCCACCTCTAGAGATTTGCTCTCTCCAAGGCTTGAGCCCATAAATCTCTCAGGGTGGGGGTCCACAGGCATGCTGCCCCCCAAGCCAAGTTTAAGCCTCCCAAGCAAATCGATGTTGGGATGTTGGTGAGGTCACGGGACGGAGAGCCATCTGGGAGCCAGCTGTGACTTTGGCTAGCAAATTCCCCCAGCCTCCTAGGAGAAGGGCAAGCATGATTACCACAGCAGAAATACCAGGGGGAAATGGCAGTCGTTACATCCAGAGCAAAGCACAAGGCCTAGAAAGAAAGCCAATTTCCGAAGAGAATGACAGATCTGATTATGCTGGTGAAGGCCAGGCAAGTTCCCTGCTTCCTTAAGAACAGTTAGGAACCATTTCCCCTGCGGCAGCCGTGCTCAGCATCCAACCCTGGGAAGTGTGTGATTTGCCTCTCGGAGACCTGGCTGTCAGCAGGAGGATGGGGAGCCAAACAGTATTTTTGTTACCGCCCACCCTCTGGGGCCTCCAGGGAAGCCAAACTTGAGGCCAAAGAGAGAAATACAAACCCCTGCCATCTTCTCTTTCCGGGGACAAAGGCACCACATTCTTCATGTGCTTCATCATGCTTTTGGAATGAATGTCCACCAAATGCCATCTTTTAGGGACAGCCGTTAAAACTCCCGTTCAACCTGAGTTCTTTAGTCAAATTACAGCTAAATTCTTGGCCTGAGGTCTTAAAGGACTGCGTGAAGCGGGCTCAGATGGTGATGTTAAAGAACATAAAGCATGCCTCAAATGTGTAGAAAATAAATTGGAAAGATCTACACCTGAAGTTTCTAATACTTTGAAGGTGGCTACACCTTTAAGAACCTAATTTTCATCAGCGCATGAGCCCCTTTCTCAGAAAAGCTCATACTCACGTATCTAACGGTAAACTTTGCATACGATTTCAGGGGTTCATGGGCCCCTTAAGGTGTATCCTGGATCTCAGGTTATTCACATTAAAAATTTCTATCTCTACAATCTACTATGTATAAAACAAATAAGCTACAAGGATATATTGTAGAGCACAGGGAATATAGCCAATATTTTATAATAACTATAAATGGAGTATAATCTATAAAAATTTTGAATCACTATTGTACAATTAGTTGTACACCTGAAACTAATATTGTAAATCAACTGTACCTCAATAAAAAAAAATCCAATACTGTTCATGTGTTTAAGTAAATGCCTTGTGGTTAAATTTTTTCCTTGTATTCTTTTTTAATAAAATTTAAAATAACTTGAAAAAAAAGAATTCCTATCTATGAAAAAATATACAATCCAATGGTTGGGCTTTAGGCTATTTTAATCTTTGTGGTGTTGTATTTTTTAAATTTTCCAAAATTAGGATTAGTTCTGTAACTAGGGAAAGTTATTTTACAAAGTTACCAAAAAGAAAGAAAAGAAAGAAGTTTCATATTCACTAAGTTAATGTTTCCTTGGAATGACAGAGACATTGGCTGAAAAGATGGGCAAAAACGTAGTGCGGGGATAGTCACTGGTCACCTAAAAGTTTGGTCCAAGCCAAAGAGTTTGAAAAGGTCTTCTCATTATTACGTGTTTTTCCACATTTCTCCTGTTGTCCAACAGTTTTGCTAAAAAATCATATGTGTCTTTCGTAGCTACAATCAGAACAGCCTTCTGATACTTAGATATTTATATTATCCTTCAACTTTTCATTCATTTAGAATGAATTCAAAGTTTTCTGATTCATCCAATCCTTCCTCAACTTCCCTTGTGTTTGTGGCTAAGCTTCCAATATCTCTACCTGAACCTGTTCAAGTTCTAAACATTCAACCTTTTTCAGAGGAGAAAATACAGCTTTGTTTGGCTGTCTCACTGTGAAATGTTTGCTCACTTAAGGAACTTTATATCACTCTTAAGTAAAGGCCGATTTGTTGTCTATACTGACAAGTTTCTAAGCAAACCATCACCAAGTTGGCTTGGGTGGCTCAGATGGGGCTGTTCTCATGGCTGGTGAGACAACAGATGAGGAGGTGCCCCAAATAAACTGCTCAACAGAATTCAGAGAAAGGGGAATGGGGGCGGGGCCCAGGAAGAGAACGCAGAGCTCTTGCAGGGTTTAGCTGCAAAGGGCATCCCGGAAAAAGCTGGTGAGCCTTGGGCCAGTTCCAGTTTGGAAAGCTCTGGCAAGCCTGTAACAAACCTAAAGGCTGACAGAACATCCAACGTTGGGATAGACTCCTACCATTGAGTATAGAAACAAGCCATGTAATGTCTCATGTTGATGTATATCTGTGACTGATAAGAGGGGGGAAAAAAAGGGAGAGTAATAACAAACTTAGTCTAGGAGATAAAATGTGCCAAAATAGAGGTCTGTGGAAGAACTGAAAGAAAACTTTGCTGTTAAAAGGTTGGGAATAGCTGTTCTATGACTACAATACTTAGCTAGGATATTAATACTATATAGTAATTAGTACCTGTACTTATATTGTACATCAGAGATTGTGCTACTTTAACAGCCCAAAGGTCACTCACTCACTAAAATATAGTAGAGACAGATTTTGAACTCAGGCTGATCTGGCTCCTAATTACTAGTCCATTCCATAGCACTACCTCTCCACACTAGGACAGGGAAAGACATTTTTGATTGTGAAAAGCGTGGGAGGAATGAACAAACTGATCAATTTAAGAGGGTTTGGTGAGTACAACTCCTACACAGTGTTATGAAACTGTCCCAAATATTTAGGAGGAACTGGGCATTTGTGGACACCAGAATTATGCTTTCAAACTATGCCCAAAACATGCCATATAACATACAAGTGCTCAAAATTAAATTGCTCTTCTGCCCTCAAAAAGCCCTACTTGATAGCTTGAGTGTTTTTTATCATCTTTATTAGCTGGGGTTACGAAAGTTAAACCAGCGATGTTACTAAAACACTTTTCACGAACACTTTCCCTTGGGGGAGGGGAGCACCGCATGATTTGGCCAGGTTTTGTTAATCACAAATTAGGTCAACAGCCCAACCTCAAAAGAAAGCACCATTAATGACATATTTCAAGGGCTTTGCAAAATCAGCCAGCTGGGTCTTGGCAAGCTTCAGCAAGGGTGGAGGGAGGGAAGGAGCGGCCAGCTACACTTTCCTTAATGGCCTTCTGAACTTGGGGTCCTGTAGCTCACAAGGTTTCCAACTGCCCATACAAACAAAACGGAAGACTTTGCTTCCACTGCTATTTAGAATGGAAAGGAACCTGCCACTTTGGTGACCACAATTTTGGTTTTAATTCTTGGTTCTGGGAAGCTCAAAAAAAAAAATAAATGAATAAACAAGAGCAATTTTAGAGGCCTAATGCTGAAGCAAAAATCCTATTTAACAATGAGGATTTACTGTAACAAGAAATTATCCAGAATTTCTTTTCAGTGATGCAGCCACAGAAAGGCTGAAGAGAGGGAGGGAAAAAAATCAAACATGGGTAAGAAAAGGAATGTTTATTTCCTACCTTAATTCTAAAAATAGTTAAGTTGCTTGATAGGATTTAAAGCCAAGATACAATGTAGCAATTTAAAGAATCAGGGACTTCCCTGGTGGCACAGTGGTTAAGAATTCGCCTGCCAGTGAAGGGCACATGGGTTCGAGCCCTGGTCCGGGAAGATCCCACATGCCGCGGAGCAACTAAGCCCGTGAGCCACAACTACTGAGCCTGCTTTCTAGAGCCCGCGAGCCACAACTACTGAGCCTGCGTGCCACGATTACTGAAGCCCGCGCACCTAGAGCCCCTGCTCCACAACAAGAGAAGCCACCGCAATGAGAAGCCCGTGCACCGCAACGAAGAGTAGTCCCCGTTTGCCACAACTAGAGAAAGACCGCGCACAGCAAAGAAGACCCAACACAGCCAAGAAAAAAAAAAAAAAAAAAGAATCAATACTCCGGGAAATATTTAGCACTGACGTTCAATCTTTTAATGATAATGTTAACTTTTTTTTTTCGGCTGCGTGGGCTGTGGGATCTTAACTCCCCAACCAGGGGTCGAACCCACAGCCCCCTGCATTGGAAGCACATAGTGTTAACCACTGGACCACCAGGGAAGTCCCGATAATGTTAACTTTTTAAAGATTTTTGCAACAAGCAAAATAAGTGTCTGCAGTTTTTACTTTTATATTTCACTAAAATTTTGTGTTACCTTCCCACCCTTACTTACAACTAATACAAAAATCAGTTATAGGCAAAGATAATTTATTAAAACCTTACATGAGATTTAAAACTGCTAGCTTGAAAATGTAGCGCGTTAATAAAAGTAATTTAGACATTATCATTTTACGAAAGAGGGAAAAGTTGGTGGCTATAGAGTGTTTTATCACTTTTTAAAATCAAGCTGAATATAAAACCTCAAAAAATACCTAAGATTTTATCCAGTTAAGTTCAATAAAAACATACAAATGCCTCTCTGGATTTTAACTCCAAGGAAACTAGTTATGTTAAGAATTTTATCTAAAATATGAAAATGTATTTTTAGAAATCAGCTGCCTCCTGTCCATTACTTCAGAGTCACGCCTTTACGCTAACAAATCCAGGCCTTGTACTCTTTATCAAAGTGTGTATTACACTAGTCCCTTTAAAGCCATAAAGCTCCACCTACCTTAAAGCAAAAGCCTAGGATGTCCAGGTTTACTTCCACATTTTCTCAAGTGAAAGACTTCTGGATGCAGCAACCAAGAAGGGACTTATGCTGGGGAAAGGGGAGGGAAGAAGGGGAGTGGAGCATGAGGCAGGCAGGGAAGGGAGGACAGGCTGCAGAGCCGCAGTCTGGTTGCTTCTCTCCTCCCCCCCAACCCCCACCCCGCCCCGCTTTTTAAAAAAATTTATTTTATTTATTTATTTTTGGCTGCGTTGGGTCTTCATTGCTGCACGCAGGCTTTCTGTAGTTGCAGAGACCAGGGGCTACTCTTCGTTGCGGTGCGTGGGCTTCTCACTGCAGTGGCTTCTCTTGTTGCAGAGCACTCTAGGCACGTGGGCTTCAGTAGTTGTGGGTCGCGGGCTCTAGAGTGCAGGCTCAGTAGTTGTGGCACACGGGCTTCGTTGCTCCGCGGTATGTGGGATCTTCCCTGACCAGGGCTCGAACCCGTGTTCCCTGCATTGGCAGGCAGATTCTTAACCACTGCGCCACCAGGGAAGTCCCAGTTTTTATCTTCTGTGGTGGGAAAAGGCAGTGGAGGCTTTGCTCATCACTTTTCCACCAGTCAAAAAAGCAGCCAAAAATAAATTTAAAAAAAAAAGGCAGAAACTAACAGTTGTACTTTAAAGATGCATTTCGTTTTCCTGAGACTTCTGGGATACTGTAGCTAACACTCCACCCCCCCAACCCCTTCCTTTTCTGCTAACAGCATAGCAACTCCTTCAAGTAGTGGCTTTCACAACCCAGGCTGCACAGATGGAACACCTGGGGATTAAATTAAAAACTTAAGTACACTATTTCAACCCCACCCCTTACCAATTAAACTTTCCCAGTTGTTGATGCCAAGGTGCAGCCTTGAAACCACTTTCAGCCTTGAAGTTTCGGAGGAATGAATTCCACTTGTAGCTCCAGGAGAAATTTATGATTAAATTTAAGATTTTTATCCCATCTCCCTGGCCAGTAAGCCTTGAAAAGACATTGGCTGAGGGCTTCTGCGAAATTTTATTTGTTCTTTGGTGAAAACTTGTGAAAAAAATTTTTCTGACTGGTGTGAAATGGATGTGAAGACTGGAAGTGCCAATGGCCATTTTCACCAACCAAGAGGGGAAGCAGCCTGGAGCAAAGCCAGAATTCAGAAGTGGGCAGGGAGTTATCAATCTTGTATCCTTGATGACATAACAAACCTTACATTAAATGATGTCTGCAACCAAAACTACACCCCTGGTTAGAGTCACATCCGTTCAATTCAGCTCCCCTTCGTTTGCAGCCTTTAAGAGCTCTAAATTAGAAAGTAACACATCGGCATGGTGACGTAAAGAAAAGGGTGGAATCTAATCTTTATTTACAGGACACTGCAAGGTATGAAATTCCACATAGAAATAAGAAACCCATTGAGAGGAGAGGCTTCATACAGTATGTACAGTTTGGAACTGTTCAAGTATAGTTTCTTTGTAAAAAGTGCTACAATAACAAACCACGTGTAAAGAGTTCTTAGTAGAGAAACAGTAAGACAAACTTCTACCAAACATAGTACACAACAAACAACTTTATGCCTCAGATGTACGATCTAAAAGTTGAAGGTCCCAGCAGTGCCATCCTGAACTTGGAATGTATACCCTTCAGAGGTAGTTTCTGGCACAACATTTTGATCTTCCTCTTCCTGGAAGTATTTAAAAACAAACAATATAATCCCATAAATATGGCACATTTCTAAGAGGTAGCTGCCTAGAAGTCTGTATTTACTCTTTTTTCTTCTTTTATCTCAATTTATTTAGGCTAAAAACAAAAACAAAAAAAAGTTTACTCATTTCTCCCGCCTCTGGCAACCACCAATCTGTTCTCTGTATCTATGAGCTTGTGTGTGTGTGTTTTTTAACATTCCACATATAAGAGAGATCTTATGGTATTTGTCTTCCTCTGTCTGACTCATTTCACTTAACATAATGCCTATAAGGTATTCACTCTTAAAGTCTTCATTTGCGTATTTCACCTTTAATCCTGAAACACACTTCAATATCTCAAATAGTGGAGGGAGGGCTACTGAAACTTGCCTGAGAGGGGAAGGTTCTGAATGGGTTAAGAAATGCTACTACAACATGGATACAACTAGAGATTATCATACTAAGTGAAGTAAGTCAGAAAGACAAATACCGTATGACATTACTTACATGTGGAATCTAAACTACGACACAAATGAACCTATCTGTGAAACAGAATCACAGACATCAAGAACAGACTGGTGGTTGCCAAGGGGGAGGGGAAGGGGGAAGGATGGAGTGAGAGGTTGGCGTTAAGTGTAAGCTATTATACATAGAATGGATAAACAACAAGTTCCTACTGTACAGCACAGAGAACTATAGTCAATATCCTATGATAAACCATAGTGGAAAAGAATATATACAAAAAAGTATATATATATGTATAACTGAATCACTTTGCTGTACAGCAGTAATTAACACAACATTGTAAATCAACAATATTTCAATAAAAAATTATAATATTAAAAGAAAAAAATTTTTAAAGAAAGCTTCTACAATTAACAGAAAAATAGAGATTTTTTTAACCTATCACTTTTCAGTAGGCAAGAGCAAAACCGAATAGGCCAGAGGATGGCTGTGGGGTCGGCCTACTTCTCCAACTCCTACACAAACTCAGTCTCAAGATATTCCAAGATTCATGGGACTTCCCTGGTGGCGCAGTGGTTAAGACTCTGCGCTCCCAATGCAGGGTGCCCAGGTTCGATCCCTGGTCAGGGAACTAGAGCCCACAAGCATGCCGCAACTAAGACCCGGCACAACCAAATAAATAAATTCAACAACAACAAAAAAAAGATATTCTAAGATTCGTGAGGCTCTTCATTCGAAAGTAAATTGGTGACTTTTCAATATCTCAAGTTACAAAGATGGTATTATCATCAAGCCAAACATTAGAGGAGCAAATATGTATGTTATCTCCTACTTACACTGATATTTTACTGTATTTTTCAGGGCTCGTTAAAAAAGTATGAGGAAAAAAAAATCTTACGGGCTTAATCCTAAGTGTGTATTTTCCCAGTTCTTATTAACATTACCAGGTTACTCACCTCCACAGAGAAATACTTCTCAATCAAGTTTAATGAAGCTTTGTACACAGACTCATTTTCATGGTTTTGTAGAGCTTCAATTTTGTCCAAACCTCCACATTCTTCAATCATTATACTAAGTTTCTCAGTTTCACCTAGTTTTTCAGCAGCCTAAAAAAAATTTCCAAGTTTAGTAGCTTAAACTTTGTTCTGTTTTAATGAAGAAAACAATGTCTACGTTTGACTATCAACATGTATCAGACAGAAATAAACACAACAGTTCCTTCCATAATCCTATGAGATAAAACTATCTCCATTTTTATCTACATTTTACATTTTTTAAAAATTCAAGGGACTCAGACCTGTACTTGCTCTTAGCAACTACTTCTGCAGCCTTCAGCCACAAAGATCTTAGTATAGTTCTCAACCTTTTCGGCAACTTTAAAAATGACGCTATATCCAGGTTCAATTGGTCTGTGATGGGAATAGGAAATTACTAGTGTAAAAGCACCCCAGATAATCCCAAGATGTATGTAGTCAAGGAAGAGAACCATTGTCCGAGAGTAAAGATGGCCTATGGTATGTAAAAACAAATTCCCTGGACTAGATTATTTGATGATATCAAGAACCTATTAGGTGTAAGAATGATATTCTGGCTAAATATGTTTTAAAGTTCTCAACTTTTAGGAGAAACATAAATTTTTAAAAATGAAATAACTCACTTGCTTCAAAATAAAATTGTAGGGCTTCCCTGGTGACGCAGCGGTTAAGAATCCGCCTGCCAATGCAGGGGACACGGGTTTAAGCCCTGGTCTGGGAAGATCCCACATGCCGTGGAGCAACTAAGCCCGTGCGCCACAACTACTGAGCCTACGCTCTAGAGCCCGTGAGCCACAATTACTGAGCCCACATGCCACAACTACTGAAGCCCACGTGCCTAGAGCCCGTGCTCCACAACAAGAGAAGCCACCGCAATGAGAAGACTGCGCACTGCAACGAAGAATAGCCCCCGCTCGTCGCAACTAGAGAAAGCCCGCGCGCAGCAACAAAGACCCAATGCAGCCAAAAATAAATAAATTAATTAATTAATTTAAAAAAAATAAAATTTTAGGTAAGGTGAGTAGAAAAAGAGGCCAAGGGCTTCCCTGGTGGTGCAGTAGTTGAGAATCCGCCTGCCAATGCAGGGGACATGGGTTCGAGCCCTGGTCTGGGAAGATCCCACATGCCGCGGAGTAACTGGGCCCGTGAGCCACAACTACTGAGCCTGTGCGTCTGGAGCCTGTGCTCCGCAACAAGAGAGGCCGCGATAGTGAGAGGCCCGCGCACCGCGATGAAGAGTGGCCCCCGCTTGCCGCAACTAGAGAAAGCCCTCGCACAGAAACGAAGACCCAACACAGCCAAAAATAAATAAATAAAATTAAAAAAAAAAAAAAAAAGAAAAAGAGGCCAAATGTTGACAATTATTTATGCTAGGTGATGGATACACTAGGTATCATTACTCTAAACTCAACTTTGATATGTACAAATTTCCATAATCTGAAGTTTAAAGTTGTTGAGTAAGACCTACCTACCACCAAACACTATGACAAGTGCCATGTGCTAGCATGCTTGGATCAGTTAGGAACGGAACCAAAAGAAAAATATAATTAACTAGGTCATTCAAATTTAATCTCACCAAAATTCAGTATGAAACTGGGGAATTAAAAATTCTTGACAAAATAAATAGGTATGAATAGTGTCCACATATGTACCTGACCTCAATTCAGGTGACATCATGCACCTGTCATCTCCTTTATATCTCTTACAATCCCTTGTCACACCTTTTATCAAGAGTGTGGCCCCCATAAATGTCTCTCTGATTCTGTGGCCCCCTGAGTAAGCTCAGCTGCCCCCACCCCGATCACCTACATAGCAAACCAATTATCAAGTCCAAATTCAAACACATGCCACCTTCTTAAGATTTACCTGAAAGATATTTGAGATGGCATCCAGAATAACCAGAATAATTTTAGTGTCTTTCGCAGTTAGGAGGTTCATCAACGGTTCTATTATGCCACAATGAACAAGGTATACGATCTGCTCAACTGTTCCGCCGCTTGTGTAGTTGGTCACAGCCCATACAGCTTCCTTTTGTGTCTTAAAGTCGGCCTAATTAACATAAGAAAACAGGTTTATTTCAGAAGAGTCATAAAAATAAGATTCCAAAAGTACTGTTTCAGAAAAACGGTGACTAAAACTACCAACTGGTCCTATCCAAGCTTAAGTAAAAGAAATGACTATAATTCAGCAAAGGCAGTTAAGTAGAACTTAACATTAGCACATTAAGAATCTACCAAGTGCCTGTCCATAAACACTAACAATCCCTTATTAAGTCCTAAGACTTCATTACCTTAGAGAGAACGCCAACAAGGAATGGGACTAATCCATGATTTACAACTTGCTGTATCTGGTCCTGGCGGCCAGCCGTGATGTTTGACATTGTCCACGTAGCTTCCTTTTGAATATTAGTTTTGGAGTTTGTTAGCAGGCTGGGAAAGATGGCAAGTGCTCCTGCATCTATTACAACCTGAGTCTGTTCATCTGTCCCAGTGACAATATTCCCTATGGCTCTTAGCGCGGGAGTCTGAAAAGGAAAAAAATGTTGACGCTGGCGGTTATCTTTTATCTTTTCCAGCACTGCTCAAAATCTCTATACCCTAAAAGTTTTGACAAGTAAGAGGCTCATTATATGGCCTAAAATAGACAATATGTCAATATTAGTACCAATTGATTATGCTCCTTACACTTTATATTCTCACCTGAAAGTTCACTTACCACAATTGGCAATTCAGTAGCTCCTAAAAGCTTCACAAGTTGGGGTACAACCCCAGTTTTCACAACCATTTCAATCCGTTCATTTGGACCATCGGTAAGATAGGAAATAGCCCAGCAGGTATCAGCTAAAACTTCTGGATCATCGTGATGCAGGAGACGAACTAAAGTAGGAAGAATTTGTTCAACAGCATCTAAGGGGGGTGCAGGATTCTTGTTGCGACAAAGATTTGAAAGTGTCCAGGTAAGATTACGTAAGTAACCACACTGGGGGAAAAGAAAAATGCAATGAAGTGCTCTGTTTTTTGAGAAGGTGGGAAAATTATAATCAATGAATAACTTGATGTATGTTAAGTAACTTACTGCTAAAGATGACAAATCAGGAACCGCCAAAAGTGCCAACAGCGGGTCAACTGCACCATACTTGATAACCAAGTCTCGGAAAACCGAGCCATCACCTTTAAAAAAAAAAAAAAAAAGGCAAAGTTAACCATAACTACTTGTCTAGCACCATCAATTTCAGTGACTGAGTGCACCAGTGTCTTGACGCAAAGAAAACACTCTCAGAAATTCCTTAAATTAGATGCCACTTCCACCCCTTATACGCACTGGAAGCAAGTAAGTTCAAAACCCAACACAGACGTCACTATTACTTATGACAAGGCTCTTCTACCAACCTCAGTATGACTGGAGACACTCAGTCAAAAGAATTTTAAATCCAAGTACCTGCAATGTTTCCTAGAGCCCATACAGCTTGTTCACTGATGTGAGTGTGGGGAGATGCCAACAGAGAAATGAATGCTGGGATAGCACCTCCATCTACCACAGCCTTGGTCTGTTCTGATGTCCCGGAAGCAATGTTAGTGAGGGCCCAAGCAGATTCAAACTGAATGGGACTACAATCAGTTCTGCCCAAGAAGGACACAAATTTTGGAATCAAACCAGCCCGGATTATGCTGTCTATAGGGGGCTGTTTTTCCCTGGAAAGCAGTTTCCTAAGGGAAAGCAAAAAGAGAAACAAAAGTTGAAGGTGATTAACAAAACAGGTTCATATAAAAAAACAATTTAAAATGCAACTCAAGAGTTTAGAACTTTAAACAACCTTTTACAGTAAAGCACTAAATGCTGAGACATCCTGGATTTAAGAGGAGCTGAGCAGACTGGTTGCATGGCGCTACCGTAAGTTGCGTCGTAAACTACTTTTTTTCCAAAGCTGAGATATTACCAATAACATAGAACCTTCTCTCTGCATCTCTGCAGAAATCTACTTTAGATCTTATCACTTTTTAAAAACTTTGACAATCTGATAGCATCACACTCTGTTAATTTAATTTGCATTTCTCTGACCACTAGTGAAGCTAAACATCTTTTCCATGATCATTTGTCAACTGGACTTGCTTTTCCCCACACTGTCAAGCTACAGAAATTATTAATCCTTTCTATTATGGATATCACAAATATTTGTGTATGGTGGGAGATAAGAGTCTACATATATTTATTTCCTAAATGGATGGACCATTCTAAATAAATGTGCTAATCCCACTTCCTGAATAATTCCTCCTTTCCCTGACACTGACTTGAAATGGCACTGTGACAAAAACTTTGTAATTTTGTTAAAAAGTACACCGAAAGGTTAACAGTGATTATCACTGGAGGTAGACGGAATTACAGAAAATTTTACATCCTCCTAAGGGAAGATTCTAATGAAAATAGGCCTAGGCCTGGCTTAACCTTTACTTGACCCACACCACCTGCTCATCACTTTCCCACCAAAAAATGTAAAAAGGCTGATTTCTTAGGTTACCCATGCTATAGCAGACAAGACTTACCTAGCAGCTTGAGTAGCTTGGAGCTGGCTTTCCAAATTGTTGCTATTTATGCCCTTGACAATGTCATCAACAGACCAATTTACAGTGCCCTACAAGAAGAGTGGAATTAATTTTGCAAATTATCATTTTTAAGATTAAATACAGGGCTTCCCTGGTGGCGTAGTAGTTAAGAATCCGCCTGCCAATGCAGGGGACATGGATTCAAGCCCTGGTCCGGGAAGATCCCACATGCCGCGGAGCAACTAAGCCTGTGCGCCACAACTACTGAGCCTGTGCTCTAAAGCCCGTGCGCCACAACTACTGAGCCCGTGTGCCACAACTACTGAAGCCCACGCGCCTAGAGCCCGTGCTCCACAACAAGAGAAGCCACTGCAGTGAAAAGCCTGAGCACCACTAATGAAGAGTAGCCCCTGTTCGCTGCAACCACAGAAAAGCCCGTGTGCAGCAATGAAGACCCAATGCAGCCAAAAATAAAATAAAATAAATAAATTTATTTTAAAAAAAGAATTAAATACAAACAATAAAATCCCAACATGAAGACATTCCTAAGTTTATAATCAGTTACTACGAGTTTAGCCCTACATTAAAATTTGCCTGTTAATGAAATATTCATTTTTAATGTGTAGAACAATTCTCAAACTTGGTGTCATGATTAAACAAAGTCTCGGGCTTCCCTGGTGGCGCAGTGGTTGGGAGTCTGCCTGCCAATGCAGGGGACACGGGTTCGAGCTCTGGTCTGGGAAGATCCCATATGCCGCGGAGCAACTAGGCCCGTGTGCCACAGCTGCTGAGCCTGCGCATCTGGAGCCTGTGCTCCGCAACAAGAGAGGCCCCCACAGTGAGAGGCCCGCGCACCGCGATGAAGAGTGGCCCCCGCTTGCCGCAACTAGAGAAAGCCCTCGCACAGAAACGAAGACCCAGCACAACCATAAATAAAATAAATAAATAAATTTAAACAAAGTCTCAAGTAATGGAGTATCCCAGCATTTAGTCACTAAAGTAGCTGTGAACAACTTTAAAAAAATGAATTTGAGCACTGTGAAGGTTATTCCTATCTTAGTCTAAATCACTTGTATTTAGGTATGCTGGGAATTTTCATATCTAAGTTTGTTATCTATTCATTTCCACAGTAGTGTTGCAAATATAAATGTATAGGTTGTGATCATAGGTTTGAGTTAACTGTAGCGTTGGTTTGAGAACCAATGCTACAGTTAGCTCAAAAAGACAGTGTCCCTTTCTCCCTATAAGCTTACAACTTAACAAGGAAAATGTGACAAGTAAACAACCATATAATAAATGGCTGTATGTATAACACTATATATATAGTGTTATATGTATATAGTGTTATACAGAATTTACTCTTCTTTTTTGGTGCAGAATGGGGTGCTACAGGAATTCTGAGAAGGGAGCATTTTTCCTGTTAGGCTAACCAAAGAGTGCTATAAAGGAGAAGATGGGATTTGAGTATAAAACTCGAGAAATAGCACATAGGTGGAATTCAATAAAAAAAAAAAAACACTGATAAAATACGGAGCGCTAAAGTAAAGCATAACGTGAAAAAAACTAGGAAAGTGCCCAATATCTTTGAAAGATGAAAGACATAAATTTGAAAATCTAAGATGGGTCTAATTTACAAAAAACATTAAAAAAATAAGGATTTAAAACCATAAAGTTTCTAAGATGTTTAAAGCAGTATTTTAGGAAAATTTTTAGGTAAGTGGCATGTGGCACAGAATGAAGGGCAAGATAAAATTAGGAAACTACTGAAAGTATTTCAGTACTGAGGAAAAAGACCTGAATAAAGCTGGTGACAAGTACAAAAAATAGAGAAGAAAGAAAGGGAGGAAGAAAAAGAGAAAGAGAAAGAAAGAGGTAGAAATAAGATGGTTCTGGACACGATTAACTTTCAATTAACAGTTGAACGGCCAGGTCAAGGTATGAGCTGGCAACTGGAAATGCAGAAAAACTTGAAGGGAGATCAGAGCTAAAGACAACCTTAGAATAAGCTTCAGTAGATTACGTAGGGTGGGCAGGAAAAAGACAACGCATCAGAATTACTGACTGGGAGCACACAAAAACAGATCTTCACATTTGATAGTTAAAACCACAAAGCTAGGCATGTTATTTAAATTTCTAAGAAAAGCCCCATATTGATTTTTCTGGGTTTACCGTAATTCACAAGCTAAAATATCCTTACCTGGTTGTTGCGGTTTTCCTGCAGTGGAGAAGCAGCATCGTCTGGAAAAGAGCTGACATTTCTCCTTTTCAGCATCTGGTCATCCTTCTTAGCTTTCCTGAGCTCCACATTAACTTCTATTCGGCGCCGCCTCATTTCCTTGAGAAAAGACAACATATCATCTCACCTATTACATCAGTTTTTGTTGTCAAGTGAGGGCACTTTTTCAAATTCGCTCAAAATTTTGACCCCCTTTCCAAATATATTCCCGTTTAAGAAATATCATAGGAAAGCAACAGAAGGTACTCACTGTACTGTCTTTCCCCTTGTTCTTGAATCTGTTAAGGCGGGCAGCTGGTGAATTAGCATTCTCATTGGTGGACATGGTTATCAGACAAAGGGAGAAAGCTGTAAGATGAGGGAGAGAAAAAAATTTCCCTTTTATCATTTTGATTTGCAATAAGATGAGCATTAATGGAATTACCAAACACATACTGAGTCTACATTTCTATATTAGAGGAGGAACTTCCTTTTTCAGCACTATTAAACAGCTTTGGCCAAATGATCTTTGGCCCCTCCCCTCTGAAGGGCTGAGACTTCCTGGAGCAGTACTGTCCACCAGAAATATAATGCAGGCTGCATAAATTTAAGTTTCCTAGTAGCCACATTTTTAAGAAAGCAAAAAGGAACAAATGGAATTAACTTCAATAATATATTCTATTTAACCCAACACGTATTTTCTCATTTCAACACGTTACATCAAAAAATTACTGAGATATTTTACATTCTTTTTTCATACTAATTCTTCGAGATCTTGCGGGGACTTTAAGCTTACAGCATAACTCAATTCAGACTAGCCACATGCGTTTGGGGACTACCACACCGGACAGTGTGCCTCTAAACTCTATATTAGACCCATAAATAGTTAATTGAAGACAAAGTAGGGGAAATGAGGTTACAGTTTAAATCTATGTCCTAGGGGCCATAAATTCAGATCCTCTGGAGCCTCTACTGTCTTTAAAAGGCCAAAACAGGTACATTCTCCACGTCTGAAAATTTTTAAAAATCGGATTTATCATTACATTGTGGAGTCTTTCATAAAATTTCCTGCCCACCCACCCTGAACACCTGCGACGCAGTTCTGCATCTTCAGCATCTCGCATATATTTTCATTTCCAGAAATTCTGAGCGAATCCACTAAATTAGGCTGATATCAGCTGTGCTTCACTCAAACTCAGCTACTTAAGAGCAATCTCCAAAAGAGCACAAAAGTAAACGTCCTCCTTACAAGTGGCTATCTTTAATTCCATTCTGTTCTTTTACGAAATTGTGACACAGCCAAACCAGGGCCTACGTATTAAGAGACGTTCAGAACTTCCAACTGCCACCTCCATCTCCAGTCCCTTCCCCTGCCCCACCCCCCCACCCCCGACCCCATTTCGGGGAAGCAGCAGCGGGAACGGGCGGAGGAGGAGCCAGAGGCGCTGGGCCCCCTACCGAGGCTTTCCTCCTCGGGCCTCACTCTGATTCTCTCTCAAAGACAATCGCGGCTGTTCGCAGGGCCTCGAGCCCTAAAGCCAAGCACTCGCATGGTGCAACGCCCGTCTCGTCAACGAACTACGCCCCCGAGGCCTCCTCAACCAGAGAGGCCAAAGCCAGGCTGGGCATCTACCCCGGGCCTCCCCTCCCGCCGCCTGCAATCCGAGCGCGGCCTTGCGGGCCAGCCGTTGCCGCTCGGGCCGCGCTGCGGCCTCAGTTCGTACCTACAGAGCCGGCTCAAGCTTCCACAGGAGGCGGTGCGGGGCGCACAGGCTGCGGATCGACTGCGCTCTAAACGTCTACCACGGTCAGCCAGAGGACGGTGTGGCTCGAGCAGCCGGCCGGCGCGATTTAAATTTCCCGGTGGCCCCGCATTCCGATTGGCTGGTTCGAGCTTACGCTATGCGCCCATTGGTGGATTTGAAAAACACGTTGGGGAGGGAGTCAGAGGGCCCCGAAGAAGAGAGGATAGCATCGCGAGATAAGGGAGAGGCCGGGCTATCCCAGAGCGCCTTGCAGTTCGGAGGGGAAAGACTCCAGATCCCGGCACGCAGCGCGAAGAGCCAGTTCCCAGTCCGCCATGGCTGGAGCGTTGCCTCTTAGCAGTGCGTTTATGCTTGTACGGTGGATGGTAGTGTCCCTGGATGTTTGCCTTAAACAAGTACCACAGATGATTCCCAAAATAATTCTCTTTCAAAATCTTGATATAGAAATATATTGCTATGCATTTTTCCCCTGATAGGACTCAGAAGGAACTTGGTCGGGGTTTCTGGCCATCAAGGAGGGGAGGGGTAAGGCAGATATGTGCTGCATTTTTTTAGGTGGTGTTGACGTTGTTGTTTAACTTGCGTCATAAAAGACTGCATAGAAGGCACAAATATGGTAACAAAAGGTTTATTATGCCTGTTTCTCCAGTCTTATTTCTAATAATTTCAAATACAGTACAGCTGCAAATCTTTATCCATATTTGCCAAATGTTAACATCTGCCACATTTACTATTTCTCTATGTAAATATATATATACACGGCTTTTACATATTACTTTTTGAACCATTTGAGAGCAAGTCTGAGAAATCATGTCCCTTTACCCCTAAATATTTCGGCTCGTATCTTGTAAGAATTCTGTTATATAACCACACCACAATCATCAAATTCAAGACAACTGAACTTTGATGTGATTACTTATTTATAGTCTGTGTTCAAATTTTGTCAATTGTTATAGTAATGATCTATGCTATATTTTATACATTTCTGAATAAAATGTTTGTATTTTCTCGTACTTTTTAAAAAAGCATCAATGATGGTTATCAGAACCTCAGGATTATGGGCCACTTTGTTGTCTTTTTGCAACTTTTCTGTATTCTGAAAAGGGTATTTTTAAGAAAAGCTGTATTAGCTTATTTTTTACTATAAATTCAAACAATGAACTTCATCCCTTCTCGCAGGCATTTTTGCCAGCCTCACTCATTGTGTAGCAGCTATGAGAGTCATAGGAGGTTGATTTCTACTCCCACCGAACCAGTCAGCACAATCCTATCCCCCTAAATGCAAAAATGTGGAAGGATTTCACCTCCAAACCTGTCACTGCAAGGCATTCTCTTGGCTACTGTGAATGGTTCTGGGGCAGTCATGTGACCTAAATTCATCCAGTTGGGAAGCCTGTGCCTTTTGTTTAATGATTAGAGGTTGGAAAGCAGGCTCTGTTCTTCTGAACGGAGAGATGTGAGTAACAGAAATTTCAATTAGACAGTCCAGAAATCTGAATTAGACAGTCGTAGAGAAACCAGGATCAACAGCCTGCCTTACCTCAGAAAGCTGCAATTATATAACTTTGAAATTACATCATCCAATACATTTCCTTTGTTGTTTAAGCCCGTTAAATTGGGTTTTCTTTTTTTTTTTTTTTTATTTTTTGGCTGCGTTGGGCCTTTGTTGCTGCGAGTGGGGTTTCTCTAGTTACGGCTAGGGGGGCTACTCTTTGTTGCGGTGCGCAGGCTTCTCTTGTTGCAGAGCACGGGCTCTAGGCGCGCGGGCTCAGTAGTTGTGGTGCACGGGCTTAGTTGTTCCACAGCATGTGGGATCTTCCCAGAGTAGGGCTCGAACCCATGTCCCCTGCGTTGGCAGGTGGATTCTTAGCGGTTGGATTCTTAACCACTGCGCCACCAGGGAAGCCCCAAATTGGGTTTTCTTTTGCTTGCAAATATTGGGTACTATGTGCCCAGAATTGTTCTAAGTGTTTTACCTTTATGAATACATTTAATCTTCACAACTCTGTGAGGTAGTATTATTTGTTCCATTTCACAGAAGAGTGGGTGGTTAAGTAACTTGTACAGGTTTGCACAGGAGTAAATGGCAGACAGGATTCAAACCCAGGCCATTTCATTCCAGGATCCGTGCTCTCTGACCACTATTCTGTATTTTCACCTGAAAATAACCTGAAACACAAGTAAAATGTCAAAAGTGAAAGTTGCCTTTGAAAGATACAACCTTGTCCTGGGAAAGCATACACCCCCAACTCTTCCTATTGTAGTTTGGATGGAGATTCAGGAGAGGGTCTGTCTGGCCTAAGCCAATCATTACATTCCATCCCCCAGACACAGGAATTTGGTGATGAAGATGTAACACAATGCAGTAAAATATATACTGAGGCTTTTGTGAGATATCCCCTCTCTTCCAGTGGACTGCGTGCCGTGATGACGTGAGCCTGAGTATGAAGCTGCTCCAGAGAAGCAAACCCAAGTGTGCCCAAGTCTGAATAATTATAGTTTACCTGTCAGTCATTCTTTCAAGAACTATGTTCCACTGAAAAAGCAGCCAGTTTAGCCTGCAACTCAAACATTGAACAAATGTTTTCCTCAGTTCTGTGGTAAAAGTGATTTATGCATAATTCCCATTTTGTCACACAAAACATTAAAAAGATGTGTACGCAAGGGTCGAGATTTAAATTAATAATTCTTATAGTGTCATCAAGGATGTTCTTAAGTGAAGCTGGCCCAAATTCCCTCCCCTCCCTCCACTGCACAAAGGTGAAGAATAACGATTATTGCTAACAGTGTCACTGCCTTGATTCATTAAGGTGTCAGTTTTACCCACCATCGCTTCTGCACCATCGTTGCTATATGATTATTTATTATTCACTAATAATGTCCTAGTTTTTGTGAAAAGCATTTCCTGGATGACTCAGGATCCACAGGTAATAAAACTGACACATAACACACAGACACATAAGATTTGAAAGATGCACACCAAAATGTTAATAGTGGTTAACTCTGAACGGTAAAATTATTATCAATTTCAATTGTTGTTTGGCTTACCCCCATTTTATACAATTTAAAAATGAACAGGTATTATGTGTCTAAGAAGAAAACGAAATCGTGTATTTTTAAAAATAACAAATGCAGCACCTTTATATGCAACAAGCATACAGATACTATGCATGGAACCAGAAAATCTCTAAATCTTTATCGAAGACCTAGCTTTAAGATAAAAACAAAATTCGTATTATTTTGTATTTAGGGACCTCGTTATATTTATTCTCCCTTCAATTCGGAAAGAAGAGATGGGGAGAGAAATGGATGTAGGTGAGCGGGAGAGAAGGGCAGATTTGAAGAAAAGTCTCTTCACCCTGGAAACTCCCAACAGCTCCCAGCACATAATGCTATCCAATTAACGTAATTTGAAAAAATGCAGGGAAAAAAAGGGAAGGAGGCAGCTGTTAGGGATGGGAAGGTTGGGGGGATGCGGTAGGACCTCACCCCAGAGGAAGGTCGCAGGAACTCTGCAAAATGCAGAGGCCCGGGACCGCCCTGGTAAATAGAATTAGAACGGGGAGAGGCCAGGCACTGAAATTTTGTTTAGAGTTCCTCCGCCCCACACCAAGTGCGCCTAGTATGCTGCCAGGACTGAGACCCTTCCGAAAACCCAAGAGGAAACAGCTCCCCCAGAAACACCCAGAGCCACCCGCGTGCGGGCCACGCAGTACCAGGGAAAGGCGGTGGGGCAGACCCTGCGCATGCGCGCGGAGGCTCTGGCGGCGGGACGGGTCGAGGGCGCAGGAGTGCGCAGGCGCGTGCTGCAGGCACTGGGGGCGGCTCCCAAATCACACACCGCCGGAAGGGAGGCCGCAGAGCGCGAGGGCGGTGCGCGATGATGGCATTCCGTAAGGGGACGGTGTGAGAACCCGGATCCCGTGGTGACCCAGTGGCCTAATGGATAAGGCATCAGCCTCCGGAGCTGGGGATTGTGGGTTCGAGTCCCATCTGGGTCGCAGGAAGATTAGTTTTGGTGGAGAGAAACGCGGGGATGAGCACGAAAGTAGATTTTGAAATGTCGTAATTTCGCTTTCTCTACAGCGATCTCGAGGGCTATCCGATTTACAAATTAGGAAATGCATCTCCGGGTTCTAACAGCACTGTAAGTGAGACCTTGCAAGTAAAAGCTAAAATCTGACCCAAAAGAGGAGCATTTACTCTTGCTTAGTTTATACTGATCTTTAAAAGAGAAAAGCCTTAGGAAACAGCAACTGCCAACTGGACAGATGGCATCATCTCTTTTTCTATCTTTTAAAAATGGGTTTCATCATGGGCAGCCACACATGCAAAACTTCCTCCCCATTCTTATCCCAAGGGGTGTGTGAGCAGATTCAACTGTGCTGGGTCCAAACATTTATTTCCAGTACTAAGGAGAATATATAAGCAACTGTGTTTTTACTTGTGTTAAAACATACAAATATAATAAATACAATTTATGGTTTCTGTCCCTAAAGTATAATGAACAACAAATTGTAGTTGGAACGTAAGGTTTGTGTGTGTGTGTGTG
This sequence comes from Balaenoptera ricei, assembly GCF_028023285.1. Classification (NCBI taxonomy): domain Eukaryota; kingdom Metazoa; phylum Chordata; class Mammalia; order Artiodactyla; family Balaenopteridae; genus Balaenoptera; species Balaenoptera ricei. The sequence continues at coordinate 14,223,451 of NC_082658.1, read as the reverse complement.
TGTGTGTGTATTTAATTTGCAAATTAGTGTAATAAAAGAAATACAATCAGAGTTTAAGTTTGTCAGACTGGTTCAGTTGACTAGCTTGAAAAGTTTAAACTCTTCTTCTAAAACTTGTACAAGAGGAATATCGAGGAGTGAAGTCCTACTTGGGAAAAACAACTTAAATACTAAGTGCGATGTGGTATCCTGGATTTGAGCCTGAAAAAGATAAAGGGCGTTAGTGGAAAAACCAGTGGAATCTGAATACATTCTGGAGTTTAGTTACCAACAGTATGCCAACGTTGATTTCTTAGTTGTGACAAGTGTACATGGTAATGTAAGATGTTAGCATCAGGGGAAACTGAGTGAAGGGTATATGGGAGCCCTCTGTTCTATCTTTGCAACTGTCATGTAAATCTGAAATTATTCCAAAATTAAAGTTTATTAAAGGAAAAAAAAACCTAAACAATCAATGGGGAAATTTAGCTGATACCTTTACCCCCCACCCTTTTTTTTTCTTTTTTGGCCACACCGAGCGCACCCGGACCACCCATCAAACCCATGCCCCCTGCATTGGGAGCGCAGAGTCTTAACTACTGGATCGCCAGGGAAGCGCCCCCCACCTTTTTTAAGATTAGGAATGTAGTGCTGAATTTAAAAACCGGAACACATTAACAAATAAATAAGACCAGGACACAATTTCCAGCTGCATTCTTGGTACCTCAGCGCTGACCGCCACATTAGGTCCTTGCTACAGTTAGGTGCTCAAAAAATCGGAGCTGCATTGTCTCCTGACTCCTACCTGTAGGCAGCATCTGGGGACAACGGACAGTGACAATGTCTCCGTGGTCCAAAGGCAAGATTGCTCTCATACACAATACTCAGCCTGAGGACTGGGCAGGACAAACTCCTCACAGGTCCTCCCGTCTCTGGGCTTCTGACTGCCCTCTGGGCCTCCAGCAAGCTCACCTGACCCTCCCACCTCATTTCTCTCCTTCAGCCTCTCCTCTCAGCCCAGCTCCTTCTCTCTGGCAGATGTTTTGTGACTCATTCACCATAGTTCATTTGGCTGAAGTCAATGCCTACTGAACACCCCACATTCAAGTCATTCCATGCAAATTCCACATTTTCCTCTTCCCTCACCTCCATCATCTCCCCCGTGTTTTCCCTCTTCTGTCTCACATGAAGAGATGTCTCTTCTCCAGTCCCAGGCCAGTCCCAGGCCAGTCCCTCCCTCTGATTTTGCTTTGAACCCCTTTCTCCTCAGGAAACTTGTCTGACACTTAGTAGACACTCAGAAGGTGGAAGCCTGTTAATTCCCCCCCTTGACTATGTCTTTCGTTTGCCTCTACTGGCTCTTTCCTTTGAGCCCCAAACATTCTACAGATTCTCCAGTCCTTAAAAGCTCACCCTTGGTCCTGGGCACCTGGCATGAGTCCTGGGTACCTCCCTCCATGCACTCAGGTTGCCTCAAGGGCGGCTCCTGAGTACCCAGGGTCTCCTTCCCTCCACCTGCCATGTTCTCTTCATTCCTCTGTCGCTGGCCACACTCCTCCTGGAGAGGGACCTCTTAATTGGCAAATTTAAGAAGTACCTTTCAGTCCTTTTCTTGCTTGACTTTGACCTGAAGTTTGAAATTCTTTTTATTTTTTATTTATTTATTTATTTTTGGCTGCATTGGGTCTTCGTTGCTGCGCACGGGCTTCCTCTAGTTGCGGTGAGCGGGGGCTACTCTTCGTTGTGGTGCGCGGGCTTCTCATTGCGGTGGCTTCTCTTGTTGTGGAACACGGGCTCTAGGCCTGCGGGCTTCAGTAGTTGTGGCACGTGGGCTCAGTAGTTGTGGCTCGCAGGCTCTAGGTTGCAGGCTCAGTAGTTGTGGCGCACGGGCTTAGTTGCTCCACGGCATGTGGGATCTTCCCGGACCAGGGCTTGAACCCATATGCCCTGCATTGGCAGGCGGATTCTTAACCACTGTGCCACCAGGGAAGCCTCCGGTTCTTTCTTCTTGAAACACACCCTTTTCCCAGGCTTCCAGAAAAATGTCTTTTTTCTCGGTTCTCCAGTCAATTTCTCCATCTCCTTTGCTAGTTCCATCTTGTTTCCAACAATGGAAACAAACCAGCCCAACCTGAGCAAAGCAAATGAGAATTCATTGGAAAGACATGGGGAAGGGAGGTGCTTACTAAATAGGAGGGCAAAACTGGAGGACCAGTCGTGGGAACCAGCAAGAATAAGGACACACCAATGGCCCCCCAAAAGCAAGAAGCTGGAAGCACAGTGACTCTCAGAGCCAGGGACACTTGTCAGGGACACTGCTGCCAGCATTGCCACTTTTCATGCAGCTAGACCTGCAATAAGTGCCTCTGATAGTTTTCTTCATCCTAGGGTCACTTGCTCCAGAATCAAGTTTCCCAGGAAAAGCTTACAATTGGCCCAACTTTCTCCTGTTGATTCATGGGGCCACAAAGGGATCACCCTCCCACCAATTCTTCCCATAAAGGGGAAGAGGTAATTCCTTAAAAAGAAAAAGAGGCATGAATGCTAACTAGCCATGCAAAACATTGGCACCTATCCTCAACACAAATGTTGTACATTTTATTTTGAGTATTCCATATTAATTGTTCCACCATGACTGTTGATTTTAGGTGATGTAGACTGGGTTGTTTTTTTTTTTTTTTTCTCATTCAACTTTGTTTTAATGAGGCTCAAAATCCTCTGACAGATTTTTGGTCCAGTTGCTTCCATTAAAAAGTTCTGATTTTAAGAACTAATACCTTAAAACTGCCACAGACACACACACACACACACACACACACACACACACACACACATACGCAGACCCGGTAACCTTGCCATCTTACAATGCACAGGTTAGCCCCATAACAAAGAATCATCTGGCCCCTTGTCTAGGAACTGCCTTAGAAGCTTGACAAACAGGGATGGTATGACTATATCATTGATGGACCTCATGAAAAACATTTTAGGGCCTTACTAATTGTCCCCTTTTTTATCATTTTTCCTTTGACCCCAAGCAATCTCAGGGGCAACGTGAGGAGTGGGTCAAAGGGTACAATATTAGTATTGTATTAGTCCAAATTTTCAAAACTCATTTAAGAATGTCAGAAAGTACACCAGAATTAATATTAAAATACAAGCCAATGATATTAACATTCAGAATGATCATACGTTTAAATTTTACCGGATTTCAGTATTAAAAACTACAGTAAAGTTGCCATTTTTCTCCACTCCTCTCGAAAAATCCTACAAAAGCACAAGGGGAATGAGAAGCAGAACCACAAACAACACCATCAATGAAACTAGGAGATATCTGCAACTCCTCAAATAGAAGGAGAAGAAAGGGCTACCAAAAGCAATGAGGAACCAACACGGATAGATGCCAATTAGAAGAGGATGCTCGTGGACGCAGATCTTAGGAAATGCCAGCAGAGGGCGCTTCTCCAAGGGGAGGGTCGCACCCTGAGAGGCAAAACAATAATCCCTTGTTTGCAGTAAGACTGGGATGTGCGGACAGCGTCCTGTCCTCACAGGGACAGACACGTGTTCTGGGTATGGATTTGTCTTCTTTGCCTGCAGGGCTTCTGCTAGCACGACCATTCCTGGACTTAGACACTGCCAGAATGCGCAGGTCCAGTAACCAAGGAGAGGAGGTAGGGGTGGCTTCTCCCACTATGACCCCTAATAATTCCCTGGAAGAATCTTTTTGCTTTCCTTGACAGTGATCTGAGACTCAGTGGGTCTAGAGGTTCTAGTGCCCGGTGGAGAGATCTTTAGGCCAGGAAATACTATCATGGCTCCATTCAATTGGATCTGAGGCTGCCCCTTGGCCATCTGGGACTCCTCAGGCTGCTGAATCAATAGGCAGAGAAGGGGGGCGGTCACTGTTATGAGCTGAATGTTTATGTTACCCCCAAATCGATGGGTAGAAGCCACAGTGTTATGGTATCAGGAGGTGAGGCTTTTAGATGAGGTCATGAGGGTGGAGCCCCAGGATGGGATTAGTGTCCTTATAAAATGAAGAAGGGTCCAGAGCCCTTTCTCTGTCTCTGTCTCTCTCTGTCTCTCTGTTGCACTCTGTCTGTCTGTCTCTCTCTCTCTGACATGTGAGGAGACAGCAAGAAGGCAGCCATCTGGGAGCCTTCGAAGAGAGCTCTCGCCAGAGCCCAACCATACTGATACCCTGATCTCAGACTTCCAGCCCCAGAACTATGAGAAATGAATGTTTGTGGTTTAAGCCGTGCAGGCTGTGGTACTTTGTTATAGCAGCCCCAGGTATGACAGTCCCTGAACTAAGCCTTGGTGAAGGATGTGATTACCAACGGGGAAACGGTTTGCTACTTAGTGGAGGAAAGAGGAAATGTCTGGAATCCAAGGATTCACTGGGGGGCACATCTTAGTGTGCCCTTGTCCCAAAGACCCAGTTAATGGCAAAGCACAGCAATCCAATAAAGACAGGACCACCAAGATCTCAGGTCCTACAGGAAAAAAGTTTTGAGTCTCCTTACCAGGCATAGACCCCTGCCCAGCTGAGGGTAGGAGGAACAGGGAATAAATGATGGAGGAAGGTAGTTAAGATGATCAACTTAGACCTCATGGCCATTTGCAGAGGAACCTTCTAACAGCTACATTTATGTTAATTGGATCTTTTCCCTTCTCTTTAATTTCTACCTTATATAAAGAGCACTGCTAATAGTTTTGGAATCCATTAATTACTAGCTGTATAACCTTGGGCAAGTTACTTAACCTTTCTCTTATCCCTAAACTGGGATAATAAAAGTATAAGCTCATATGTTTATACAAAGATTTAATACTTGGAATGGTGCTCAGTAGATGGCAGCTATTATTATTGTTATTAACAATAGATTTTCCTTTACATTTCATTGTAATATTAGACAAGGCAGTTCCCAAATTAAGAAGGGAAAGATTTCCCAATTTTATTATTCATTTCAGAGATGATTTATTGAACTACAATTGCATATTTATATGGAATGTTCCAAAATTTGTAATTATAATTTTTAAACCCCTCAAAATTAATTTATAAGATATCTTTTTACTATAGTTGACAAAATCATAATAGGAAAAACATCCAGGAGAATGGTAGAGACCCCAAGTTCAGCATAATGATTACCTCTGGGAAGGAAAAGAAATTGGATGAGGGAGGAGCCTAAGGGGCCTTCAACTGTGTATTAGTTATTTATTGCCACAAAACGAATTACCCCAAAATTTAGCAGCTTAAAACAATGAACATTATTACTCACACTTTCTCTGGGCCAGGAATCTGGGAGTGGTTTACTGGGTGGTTCAGGTCTCTCAGGGGGAGGTTTCAGTCAAGCTCTGCACTGGGGCTGCAGTCTTATCTGGAGGCTCAACTGGGAAAGGATCTGCCTTCAGGCTAACTTACTAGCTGTTGGCAGACCTCAGCTTCTCACTGACTGTTGGCTGAAGACTTCAGTTGCTTCCTTGCGGTGGGCCTCTCACAGACTGCCTGAGTGTCCTCCCAACACAGCAGCTGGCTTCCCCAGAGGAAACGATCTAAAAGAAAGAGGTGAGAGTTCAGTCTTTTTGTAACCTAGTCTTGGAAGTGTATATTATCACTTTTTCCATATGCTATTGGTCACTCTGACCAGTCCTGCTACAACTACAGGGGACTTGTAGTGGGAAGGGACTACACAAGGTGTGAATACCAGGAAGTAGGGATCACTGGGGACCAGTCATCCTGGAGACTGGCTACCACTAACTATATCTGTACTATTTTAACATTAAAAAAACATGAAGCAAATATGGAAAAAATTATTAAGATTTGATAAAACTGGGAAACTGGGTCACACTTATGCAGGTATTCATTATATTATTTTCAATAGCTTTCTTTTTTTTCTTTTTTCTTTTTTGGCCACCCTTCGCGGCTTGTGGGATCTTAGTTCCTTGACCAGGGATTGAACCCTTGCTCTTTGCAGTGGAAGCGGGGACCCCTAACCACTGGACCACCAGGGAAGTCCCAACGGTAACATTTCTTATTTAAGATATCAAAAATTAATAGATCACGGACTTCCCTGTTGGCACAGTGGTTAAAAATCCGCCTGCCAATGCAGCGGACACCGGTTTGATCCCTGGTCTGGGGAGATTCCACAGGCCTCAGAGCAACTAAGCCCATAAGCCACAACTACTGAGCCTGCATGCCACAGCTACTGAAGCCTGAGAGCCTAGAGCCCGTGCTCCGCAATGAGAAGTCCGTGCACCACAAGGAAGAGGAGCCCCCACTGGAGGCAACTAGAGAAACCCATGAGCAGCAATGAAGACCCAATGCAGCCAAAAATAAATTTTAAAAAAATTTAGTAGATCAAACTATACAACACTTCAACACCACAGAACACCTCCCCCTCTGTATTCTTTCCAGTCACTACCCATCCCCAGGATAACCATAACCTGACTTTTAACTCCATAGATTAATTTTGTCTATTTGTGAATTTATAGAAATGAAATTACATAGTATATAGTCTTTTGTGTCGGACTTCTTTTACTTGATATCATGTTTATGAGATTCATCTATACTTTGCTTTTGTAATTGTAGCTCATTTAATTTCATTGCTGTCTAGCAATGATTATGGTTCACGATTTTGTCCCCAGGAGACATCGCAATGTCTGGAGACAGTTTAGATCGTCACAACTGGAGGTGGGGGGCGCTACTGGTATCCAGTAGATAAAGCCAGAGATACCGGTTAACAATGTATGACAAAGAATTATCTTGCCCAAAATGTCAATAGTGCTGAGGTGGAGAAACCCTGCTCTAGAGTATTTCAGTATGTCTCAATGCATTCATTCCTTTGTTAACGGGGACACGGAACGTTTTACAACAGCAAAAATTGAAAACAGCCTAAAATGTTCACAAATGATGGTTTGTCTAAATGAGAATATATTATGGACTTATGAGATTTCGTATCTACAAAGAGTTTGTAATAATATTTTAATTTTCATTGAATAAAAGCTGAATACAAAATTGTATACATGACAGGTGAAATGGGGAAGTGCCCTTGTCATGGTGTCATGTGAACAACACAGGATCCAAAATAGTGTTGGTCCTCTGATGGCATCTGTGTGAAATGGTATCTAAGAAAGAGCCTGGAAGGAAAAACATGGGACTATTGCAGTGATTGTTGGGTTTTTTTTTCCTTTAATTAATTAATTAAGGCTGCGTTGGGTCTTGGTTGCTGCACGCAGGCTTTCTCTAGTTGCGGTGAGTGGAGGCTACTCTTCATTGCAATGCGCAGGCTTCAGTAGTTGTGGCATGTGGGCTCAGTAGTCGTGGCTCGCGGGCTCTAGAGTGCAGGCTCAGTAGTTGTGGCGCATGGGCTTAGTTGCTCCGTGGCACGTGGGATCTTCCCAGACCTGGGCTCGAACCCGTGTCCCCTGCATTGGCAGGCGGATTCTTAACCACTGCGCCACCATGGAAGTGATTGATGGTGGTAGTTCTTGTGTCTACTCTATTTTTATTTTCCAAATTTTTCATTACAGTAACGTAGAGTGATAGGAAAACAAAATCAAGAATTAAAAAGCAGCTACTTAGGGAATTCCCTCGAGGTCCGGTGGTTAGGACTCGGTGCTTTCATCACTGCTGAGGGCCTGGGTTCGATCCCTGGTCGGGGAGCTAAGATCCCACAAGACAAGTGGAATGGCCAATAAATTTTAAAAATTAAATAAATAAAATTTAAAAATTAAAAGCAGCTACTTACCATTGTCTGTGGAGAGTCCATCTATAGGGCATCGAGGCTCTCAGCATCTTCCCCCGTTGGGGCTCCTTCCCTAGTGTGCCGCCATGCTTCCTGGGCCTGGGTAGATTCACATGCTCTCTTGTACCCCAGTGCCATTGCATGTGCTGTTGTCTCAGCCTGCAATGCCTGCCCTCCTTGGTCTATCTGGTGAGTCCCAGTCATTCTTCAAACCAGAGTTTACGTGATGTCTCCTGTAGCCTTTTAATATTGCACTTAACACTATAACGGAACGTTATTCCCCACAGCAGTCTGTGAGCCACTTGAGGGGAGGATTTATGTCCCAGTATTCCAGGACCTAGCCTGGTGCCTGTAGGAGTAAACCTAGCAGCTATCTGTGAAAGCCTGAAGAATCTGGGGAGACCTCGGCCCCAATCAGGATGGTCCTGAACTCGAACGAGAACATGACCCTAATTTACCTAATGGGAACCAGAGCAACAGTACTGTACTCTTTTTGAAGAAAGATGATGACGACGGGTATTTCCAGCTTCTAAAACGCCTGGCACATGGTGTTTCTTTGTTTTTGCTTTTGTTTTTCCTTGGCTGTGCTGCGCAGCTTGTGGGATCTTAGTTCTCCAACTAGGGATTGAACCTGGGCCCTGGCAGTGAAAGCGCCAAGTCCTAACCACTGGACCACCAGGGAATTCCCGGGGCACATAGTGTTTTGATACCAAGTGGTGGGCTGCAATTCAATTCTGACAGTAACCACCCAGAGTTAGCGCAGACCTCACTAGTTAAAGGGCAGATGACCCAGAACAAGACTGCCCTCATTTCAGACAGCTGGGTATAAATCTAGGGGGTTCTCATGATTCCTCTCAGGCCTGATAATTCTCTACAACAACTCACAAAACTCAGGAAAGTGCTCTACTTACGATCAAAGTTTTATTATAAAGGATACAGATCAGACCCAGCCAAATGAAGAGACACATAGGGCAAGATCTGGGAGGGTCCCAGATGCTTCAGGGTTTTCTCTCCACGGATCACAGTGCATCACCCTTCTAGCACATCAATGTGGTCACCGACCAGGAAGCTCCACTGAGTTGTCAATGGGTTTCATTAAGCAGGCATGATGGATTAAATCATTGACCATCTGATTGAACCCAATCTCCAGCCTCTCTCCGCCCCCTGGAGGTCAGACAGGCTCAAAGTCCCAACGCTCTAATTACATGGTTGGTCTTTCTGATGACCAGCTCCCAGCCCTAAGCTATCAAGGGGCCCTCCAAGAGTCACTGCATTAGCATAAACTCAGGTGGGATCCAGGAAGCTCGTGAATCATTAAGATGCTTCCATCACTTGGGAAATTCCAAGAGTTAGAAGCTCCATGCCAGGAACCTGGCACAAATCCTTTACTATACAACACACAGTAGATGCTCAACAATTATTTGCAAGGCAGAAAGATACACTCAAAATGCCAGAAATTGGCAGGGGAGAGGAAGGCAATTAGGCTCTTAGGTTCTTCCACCTGACACGTGGAAGATAGGCATGTAAAGGTGGACATATTAGGTTATGAGAAACCAATACCTTTAAACATTCCAATTATAGGACGAACTCCCCATGCTCTGGCTTATATTACCAAGCACTCTGATGATAATTTGGCTTCCCAGGTGACTTGTTTTTAGAAAGAGAACTCTAGCCAGGCTGACACGAGCCTGCAGGTCTGCCTGAGTCAATTTCTTGTTGGAAATTAATAAAGTGGCATTCTGACTTACATAGTTCAGTCTCTTCGAGCTCTCTGTGCTTTCCACCATGAATATGGCTTCTGCTCCTGCAAGCCATGCATGTGCTGCCCAAGACGCAGCCTTGGACCCTGGCAAGTTCTTCCAGGCTGGTGCCACCCTGGGAGCCTCTAGGAGCCTTCCAGTCAGCTCTCTGCCTCTACATTTCAGGGTGTGGGCTTCAGGGCATTCACAACATTCCTGCAACAGAAGAGTTTCGGGAACACCCCAAACTGGATCTGAGTGACTTGAATATTATCTCAGGCAGCTATGTCTAAGATGTGGTTGTAACTGAGAAAGCTTAAGCCTAGTTAATTTTATTCCACTTGACTTAAAGAGTACGTGAAAGAAAGGGATCTAAGGACATCTATAAATTATAAACCCCAAAGCATGAATTTCACAGTGTTTTTTGGTCTGGGCCAGAATCTGGACACACTGACTCTGGTGTACCTAAGCCTTGCAGTGACTGAAGAGATATACTCTTTTGGAGGAAACAGAGAATTTGCTCCTCTAAAACTCAAATGAGGGAAGATTAGCCCACCCTCAACTGCAATTTGATTTAGTGCTCAACAGGCAATCTCCTGATTAATCATTAGACCTCTGAATCACCTTTGCTATATCCTCTCTATTACAAATTAATAAGCGACATTCTGGGGCTTCCCTGGTGGCGCAGTGGTTGAGAATCTGCCTGCCAATGCAGGGGACACGGGTTCGAGCCCTGGTCTGGGAAGATCCCACATGCCACGGAGCAACTGGGCCCGTGAGCCACAATTGCTGAGCCTGCGCGTCTGGAGCCTGTGCTCCGCAACAGGAGAGGCCGCGATGGTGAGAGGCCCGCGCACCGCGATGAAGAGTGGTCCCCACTTGCCGCAACTAGAGAAAGCCCTCACACAGAAACGAAGACTCAACACAGTCATAAATAAATAAATAAAAGAACGTGAATTTCTTAAAAAAAAAAAAAAAAAAAAAAAGCGACATTCTGGTTTATACATCTGCTTTTTATGAGTTTGGTTAACGTGAGTTGGTCCCACAAATCTAATCCACTGACAAAACTGAGTTTCAAGCTGAGGAAAGTTGAGAACTAGACTACAGACATAGTGACCCCCTCCAACATATTGTCAGCCTGTGACTAGACAGCCAACTCCTCCCTAGAACACATTTATCTCACCACATCCCTCAAACCAACACACACCGAATTCAGGAACCTGTTCTACAGTATCCCTGAGTCACGTTCTCTTTGGATACCCCCAATGGCCAGGACCTCATTGTCACAACACCTCAAAGCAGCCTGCTTTCTTGGAGATCTCAGTTGTTAGAATATTGTTTCTTAAACTGAAATTAAACCTGTCACTTCATAACTTCTACTTACTGGTTCTTTCCCAAAATATAACAAATATTTTTCTGTGCCTAGGCTGCCTATTCTCAGTTCCTCCAAAAGAACTTGACCATGATGGACTCCAGCCCTCTCACCACCCAGTTGTTTTCCTTCTAGCTTTCCAGTGTCTTTCTTGAAAACATGATCCCCCCTGCCCCAAATCTGATCGGTCCACTAGCACTATTATTTTTGAGACATAAGATATTAGTGCAGCAAAAGTTTGTTATTTCTTTCAGCAGTTGCATCTCACTGTTGGCTCACGTGCTTCAGATAAAAATGCCTTCATCTCAATGCATTTCCCCTTCCTTTTGGATTTGAAGCTGTTGAAATGAGATACATGTCGGTAAGGCTGTGGGTTTACTATGGTGAGCTTACTTCCCCCTTTGGTGAATGCTGTTTCTGTTCAGTCTGAGGGACAGGGTCCTTAGCTCAGGACAAATATACAGAGCCATTTCAAGAATTCAGACCTAAGTAGTGAATGAGTTTTTCTTAGAAAGAAAAAAGAAAAATCCACCTTTCTTGAGGAAATGAGCCATCATTAGAGAGCTGGGAATGATTTTTACTTTTTTATTCTCTAGCTCCTGGTGGGTAAAAGGCACTCGCATGGGCTTGATGAATCTAGCCAACCAGCTACCAATTTCAACTGGGGACAGGGGGAGGGAAAAGAAAAGCTATTTTACTGAGGCTTTTTTCCTTTCTGATTCTAGAATATAAATATTGTATATATAGTAAAACAGTGTAACCAGACCTAGGATGTAGTGACTTGGTTCCTTTCAGAATCCCTGAGACAATCTGGGATGAATTTTCTGTCATCTGGAATCTCCTCCTTTCCACAAGCCCAAACTGTCTTAAGCTCTAATTTGCCTATTTGTTGTTGACTTAATCTAGACAAATCTCCCTATCACTCACACTCCCCCACCCTGTCCCTCAGCCCCTCAACATCCTTGTCCTCTCCACTGGCCACCCCACGCTCTCCTCCACCCAACCCCGGCCCGCAAACCCACACGGGTTTAAAGTGTAGGTTTTGATGCTCTCATTGCCCACGGATCGCAGGACAGACGTTCCCAGGGACAACTTTGAGAGGCCACGTGCTCGTCCCCCTAAGGAGGTGGGAGAAATCCCTGCAGCTCGGTTTTGTTCCAATGGTCTGCTCAGTGAGTGATTCCCGTTTCCCCAAAGGCTGCCCCTCATTAGCATGAACGGGGGTGGGGGGGGGGTGGAGAAGGGGTGGGGGGAGAGAAAGAGCAAAAGCCCAGGCTCAGTTTTAGAGCCTGGGAACCGTGTCTACAAACATGACAGCTAGAGCTTTCTGGCTCCTCTGTTTGATCGTTGGATCATCTCCCGAAGCCCCAGTGGCGGAGAGAAAAGGTAAGATCGATGAAACGCTGAGCCCTGGGAGAGGGGCTGGGATCCGGGGGCGAGCTGGGGAGAGGGCGCGATGAAGGGCGGGACGAGAAAGGGGTCAGGGCTTGCCAGAGAGGAGATTCCAGGTCCGTGTTCGTGTTCGAAAGGAGCAAAATGTGTCCCCAAGATTGTGTGTCTTGGCAGCCTTTATAGGAATGAAGCCAGTTGTTCAGCTACTGAAATGATCTCGAGCGAGCCGGGCAGGCTGGAGAAACTTTGCATGTTAAGTAGTTGCTCCATCACAGAGGAGGGAAAGTGTCAAAAGGGGTCGTGGCGCGCCTTTCGGGAGCCGTGCGGGCCGGGCTCGCGGGACGCGGCGGGCGGCGGGCGCCCGGAGGAGCGCGGGGTCCGCCCAGCGCCCGGGTCCCCGTCCCGCCGGCGATCAGAGGCGCTGGGTGCGCCCCTCAGGGGCTGGGAGCGGAGGGAGCCGAAATCGGACCTTTCTCCCCTCTCCCTGCAGCCGCCAACCAATGGCCTTGGGACACCTGAGTCTTTAAAACACACACACACACACACACACACACACAATTTCATGCCTGAGATGAAAATTACTGAGGGAATGAAGAAATAAGAGGTTCTCTGCGGGGAGGTGTTTTTGTTTGGCTTTTACTTGGATGTTCTGTTTGATTCACTATCTCTGGGAAAAATAGCTTCCGCACCTCACAGGGTAATTTACTTTGGGTTATTTTTCCACATGGAAATTGAATGACTTCAGTGGCATTTAACCCAAATATCAGACAATCTTTCCCATGACAACAGATGGTGATATCAATGGGGAAGCAGTTGTGAGGTCAACAGTTGACAGTCAGGAATTGGATATCCACCAGAACTTTATTCAGCTGTGTATGGGCAACGTTTAACATAATGAGCCAGAATCAACCTCTCTGCAAAAACATGAACTATAATCAGCTATTATTGCTGGGTGAAAGCTGATTTTAAAGGAGACTGTCAATTTGGCAAGATAAATCACTTTAAATGAAGTGTTGCAAGAACTGCAAATGGGCAGACCAAGCTCTTCGATGCCAGAGAGAAATGCTGAAAACCAGCCGTTAAAATAATAGAAAAAATAAAGATGGGCTCTTGTGCCCGTCTGGAGGGCACTGGGACCCAGGCAAACGGGGAGGTGATATTGTGTAACTGGGCATGGAAATTGGCCCAGCTTCTAAGCTTGTTGAAGTTTGCTCAACAACCTGCCTGCAGAACTGGGGAAAAGCACTAATAATTAAAAAAATTTGTTTTCATGCCGTTTGCCATTTAGGAGCTTTTCCTCCACCATGGGAAGGGGTGGGGGTCGGGCAGTGTAAGCGATGAGGGTGCTTTTACACTTAACCAGGGGTCTCTGCGCCCAGCCACGCTTTAAACCTCCTTCTAAGCTGCGGTTTACTACTAAGTGGTGTCCAAGAAGCCAGATAAAAATCCACTCACAGATGCTCGACTCTGCACAGACCAAGATGACAGTGTAAACACGGATGGGAAAACCAAACAGTTCTGTTGTCAGGGGCGCTTAAACAATTAGGAGAACCTGTAATATGAGACCTTTCCCCCTGGGGTTTGCTCTAGGTACTTTCTCAACAAACTGTACACAGCAAAAAGGCGGATGTTTACATATATATTAAAGAAAGGGCAAAAGACTTTGTTATTTAACCAAAGTTGTCAGTTATCTTTAGTCCTAGAACAAATAGGTGGTTGTAATTTGAAAAGCTATTGATTTGCAAAGCCTCCTTAACAAAATGAAATGTTCCCATGTGGTGAGAAAAATGTTCTTAGTTGCCCTCATTCTTAGAGGGCAAGACCCTCATCTCCGTCTCCTTGGGGCCTAGGAAACCTGGGCTCACCACCAGCCGGGGCGCCTTCCTCTTCCCCCTCCCGTTCTCTTTCCTTCACTTCCATGTCTGCTGCCCTCTCCACGTCGCCTCTCGCAGGTGTACGCTACGTTTACATTGTCCCCCATCTCCTCTCCCCTCCCAGAGCCATTTCTTCTTCCCCCCTGTCGGCCTCTCCTCCCCTCCACAGCCTCATCTCTGCCCGCCTTCCCTCCTCTCTCAGCCTCCCCGGCCTCCCCTCCCCTCCTCTCGGCCTCCCTCCCCTCTCTTCTCTGCCTCTCCCCTTCCCCCCCACCCCCGTCCCCTTCCCTCCCCTCTCAGTCTCCCCTTTCCCCACCCCTCCCCTCTCCTCTCAGCCTCCCCGGCCTCTCCTACCCTGACGGCCTCCCCGGCCTCTCCTCTTCTCTCCCTACAGCCTCGCCGCCCCACAACCGGAAGCCCGACCCCGGCGGCGGCCCGAGTGCGGAGACTCCTGGGCCCCGGCCGCAGTCGGTCCCCGAGACCCCGCGGCGGCCGCGCGCAGCAGAGGCCGCTCCCCGCGCCTGGTCCGACCTGCGGCGCCGGAAGCCCCAGCCGGCCGCCGAGAACCGGGCCGGCTTCCGGGAGGCAGCGCGCGCGCCCGCTGGCCCGCCGAGCCCGCGCCTCTCGCAGGCCGAGAACCGTGCGTCGCCGCGCCGCGTGCCCGCGCTGGAGGACTCCCCGCGGCGCGCGCGCGCCCGGGCCCTGCGCCTCCCGGCCGCGCGGCCTCCTACGCGCGCCGCCGAGGCCCCCGCCGGCCCCGCCCACCCCAACCGGCCGCGCGCGGCCGCACCGCCCCCGGAACCCGCGCCCGCGCCGCCGCCGCGCCTCAGCCCACAGCGGAGGGAGGATGCGGAGCCCGGCGCCGAGCCTTGCGCGCGCGCCTGCAGGGCGGACTTGGACGAGCGCGAGTCCTACTGCGCCAGCGAGTTCGGTGAGCCCCGCCCGCAGCTCCTCCCGGGCCCGGGCGGCCGAGCCCAGGCCGCGGGGCGAGCCTTTCCGAGCCGAGAGCGCCGGGCTGTGCACCGGGACCCCTGAACCAAACCCTAGAGAAACCCACCCACTCGGTCCTGCAGGCCCCAGAGCCGTGTCGACTATTTCGTGATTTGTTAGAAACGCACTGGGGAGAGAAAGAGGATGTGAGCGCTATGCATTTCTCCAAACTCTTTGTTTTTTTGAAAGCAGCAGTCAACGGAATCGTGCATGATGTGGACGTCCTCGGCACAGGGATCCGGCTGGTGACTCTGCTGGTGGACCGGGACGGGCTGTACAAGATGAACCGCCTGTACATCACTCCGGACGGGTTTTTCTTCCGAGTCCACATATTAGCCCTAGACTCCTCTAGTTGCAATAAGCCATGCCCCGAATTTAAACCTGGTATTGAAACTGATCTAAGTGATCATTTTATATATGTTCTTTATGTCACCATTGTAACTTTGACATATCACAGCCCGGTCTCTATCGGTTACCCCAGTACCTTTTTTTTTGGGGGGGGAGGGCTATTCTAAAATGAATAGAATTTAGAAGACAGGTATTATTTCGGCCACTCTGATTTAAATTCCATCAGCGCCTCCGGTTAAAGATGGGAACTGAGCGGATTGGCACAAAGCAAACACTCAATATTTGTTGACAAGTGGAGTGAATGACGAAACACTGTTGCCAGACGGGATGCCTAAGGGGCTTTTTAAACTGAGTTTAGAGACGTCTTTTGCTGGGCGCGTGTGTTTGGGGGGGGGGCGGGTAATGCCCACTCCCACGTCTTTCTAGAGATGTGCTCTGTAAAATCCTGCTGGCACTGTTGTGATTAAGACCTTTGTTTCTAGTGCTGGCTGTTTACAGGCTGAGTAATCTGATTATCTTATAAAGGTCACTAGGCTATTTCCACCTGCTGTCTGAGGTTTAAATGTCTGAGATTCAGCATGTGCAGCAAGATAAGAGATTCAAGCTTAGGCATTTCTTAAAAGCCTTACATTTTCTTATTGTTACGTGGTATTTGAAAGATAACTACGAATTTATATTTTGGTGTTTTTTTTTTTTTTTTTTTCAGGCAGCAGGTATATTGTGATGGGCCACATCTACCATAAGAGAAGGCAGCTACCTACAGCTCTGCTTCAGGTCCTGAGAGGGCGCCTCCGACCAGGAGATGGACTTCTCAGGAGCAGCAGCAGCTATGTGAAAAGATTTAACCGGAAAAGGGATGGGCAAGTGCAAGGGGCAATTCACACCCAGTGCATTTGAAACATACCAGCCTGGCATTTCTGGATCATAAGAGACTTGGAATTCAGCAGCAAGACAGGAAAGGCCTATCATTAAGTAATCGGATTTTCCTTTAGAACAGGGCACACAGCTCCTTTAGGAACTAGTTGCAAAGTGCCAACTCTCATCTTCAGGTTGTCACTTTTGTACAAAATACTTCATAAATGGTTATGCTTCTGAGCTCTGTGGTGAAGTTATTCAACTGGTGTGCCAGTTACTCACACAAGCTCAGATAACTGACCTGTCCAGTTAACAGATCACTGCTTCATGTTGTTTATTTTTAATTATTTTAATTTAAATACATTCTTCAGTAGAAATAGTTCACAAAAACATTTCCTTGATTTTAAATATACAATTTTGAATAGTTTATATCATGTATCAAACCAAATTTTATACTAAAACCATCACATTTTAAATTCTGTACATAACAGTAAGTGCACTAGTCAGACGTATGAAATGTCATTTAGATCACATTTAGATCAAACACTAAAGTCAGAGCCCGAGACAAGTATTAAAGTTTTACATTTAGAGTACTGAAGGGCTTATTCAAGCAAACAAATGTTTGTTCAAACAAGTGTTCCTGATGTACCAAAATATAAGATACAGTTTATTTTCATGCCTCCCTGCTTCTAAAATCCTATGTTTTGTGCCATACTGGCAGCTATCCCAATACCAAACATATTCTGGGTGTATCTGATGTCATTTTTCTATTAAGACCAAGTATCATGTTTGTGTTTGTAAAGCAGTAAATCTTTCTGTGAAATCAGATCTTGGATGCACCTGGTTTTTTCAGCCTCACTGAGCCCCAAAAGGTTTGGGAAAAAGCATTTCTCAAACTTACTCCAAAAACCCTGGAACCAATATTTAATGACGGCTTGCAAGCACGTGAATTTTAAACGCTTTCCAGTTGGCTTGAAAAAGATTTAATCACGAACTGAATTTATTATTGATTTTATACCTCAGCCCACAAAGACATTAACAATTTTTTTTCAGAAGACCAAGCTGTGCTTTAATTTGAAACGCTGTGAATAGAGACACTGATAATCCATGGTTGAAGATTACTGCCTAAAGAAAGATAGAAAAAAGAACTCCACTGAGGAGACAAAAACAGTCCATTTGGTATCAGATGAGATGCACTCTGGAGCTCAGGATGTGTCATTAGTCTGTAATGGCACAGAGTCTTTAAAGGCCTCGAAGAAGCACTATATACACACAGGATGTCAGGACAGCACAGAGAGACTGTAAGACATAACAACTGATTGTGACGGGAGATACTGTTACCTTATTTGTCCCAAACAGGGGGCAAAGAGGTAAAATAAAAGTTGAGAGGTTCTGACTATGCCGTGGTAAAGCATTAACTGAGGGATTTTTTTAGCGAATTTGCCAAGAATGAGTTGTGCCCAAGCTTATTAAAAATTATCTTAGAATTGCTTTTTGGGAATCCACTGCATTATTACACAAACCATTGGCAGTAGATTAGAGTATGCAGTGAATGAAGAGCTTCTGGGTTAGTTTTCTTAAGGATAAAAATTAACTAAGACAGAAGTAGCACCGGTCACAAAAACCAAAGCCGAATTTTTGAATGTCAAATGGCTAAGTGGTGATCCTGAGTAACATGGTGGAGAAAATTACAAAATGGCCAAATAGATAAATTATTAGTTGGATGGCCAGATGTTAGAGCATAAAGAGAAGTGTTATAAATAGCTCTGGTTTAAAAGATAGAAAAAAAGTCACTTTGATATAAGCCTGAGGGTTAGGGTTTGATTAGATTGCTTTGATAATAGTTTCTGAGAAGTTTTGGAATCACACCAAAAGTGCCAGAACTGTGATCTGTGTGATACTTGGAGGTCACATGGTTAGTATGTACACCTTGGCAAACACAAGCAGGCCAGTTTCTTAGAAACGTTGTTAAACTTAAGGCCATCATTCAAGACCAGGTTTGCAATGAGAGATGAGCGAGGCTCGGGACTTCCCTGGCGGTCCAGTGGTTAAGACTCCGTGCACTCCCACTGCAGGGGGTTCGGGTTCAATTCCTGGTCAGGGAACTAAGATCCTGCATGCCAAGAGGCACCGCCAAAAAAAAAAAAAAAAAAAAAAGAAAGTGATTGAGGCTCAAATGAGGTAGAACAGTGGTGCATATGGGGATATATGCACGGGAGGCGGTGCACAACAGGCTGGGAATTCCAGGTTAGGCAAAAAAGTTTAAGGAGAGTCTTCTCAATATTCAGTCAGTACCTTCAGTACAATCTTTTAATTTTATGGAAAATTTTAATTCCCAAATTCACTGTAGTTCCAAATCCTTTTCTCCTGTTGATAGATTTTCCTTAGCACGTGGGTTTGTGCTCCAAAGACTAAAGGATCACGGGCACAATAAAATACCTTGTTGCCTTCAAGAGGAGCTCAACACATCCCTCCTTCCATTCAGCTGTTGGAACTCAAGCCGAAAAAAGTGTTTTTCTTTTGGTAGGGAAAGGTCCATAAAACATACTTTTTTTTTTTTTTGTACTAGCTTTTAACTGTCTTTGAAAGGTATCACTTAGCACTGTTTATATTTCTCTTAAAATCATTTTTAAGGTTGATCAAACACAGGTATATGCAAACACCTAAAAACTGACCCACTACCTACAATGAGTAACTTCAGTTTCGGGTACAGGACTTTATCATTTAAAAAATATAGCACTTATTTCTTTAGTTGAATTTGGTCCAAATTGGATCAAGCGGGGTGTGATCTCCTAGGAAATGTCTTTTTTGGTATCTTGTTCCAAGTATCCAGAAGTACTTCAGAATATTTCAATTTATTAAAAATCCTTCCCCCAAGTACTTATAAGACATTACTTTGCTCATGAGAGATCACCATTCTCATTTTAAGGACAAGAAATCTGACACTTATGGGTAATGGCCTCAGTCATGAGGCTAAGTGTGTAGATTTAAAAGGTCACCGCACTGGCTCTTTAGTATCAGAAACACACAAAGATGCAGGGAGTTTGCCTAACAAATGAACAGAAATAGGGAAAGAACTTTTATTTGCAGATTCCAGGAAGGTAGATTACAAACAGCAGCAAATCTCAGAGTCTCTTAATAACACTCCAGGCCACTTGAAATATAAAAAGGTAATTGTTTTACTTTAGAAAATATCTCTGAAAGTTCACAATTTTTTAAAACTACTGCAGGACATTAACTAAAGTGCAAATCCTGCAGAATTTGGGTAGGAGAAAAAAGCCTTACCAATATTATGAAAATACTTTTTATGAAATGGTTTCAAGGATTGTGAACCTGGCAGATGAAATATAACAAGCATTGAAAATACTTTTAGCAAAGGAAATCTGTTGATGCAAATTAAACATATATACAAGCCCAAAGACTGTGTAGAAAAAGCCTAACAGTATAACAAATGTGCACTCTACTACTTGGATTATTGAAAGCAAAATAGCTGTAATACGTATATTTTATTGAGTAGCAGAAGCTTGTCAAATACTCGTAGAAAAGCAGCTTTTGAAACTCAGTATGTTATAAGAATGCACGTTTTTCCAAAAATTACTTTTGAAGCACTAAAGCTCTGTAGTTGATAAAACTATAAAATGTCTATGTATTTATATGGTGATAGAAACTGCAAAAGGCTTTATACTATTAAATACATATATGAAATTAACATATTCCTGGCCTGAGGATTCCCACAAAATTTACTTTTGTACAATTAGGCAATGCCAACATCTACAGAAAATATGTTAACCAACCAACCACTGTTTCATTAGAAACCGCACCAAATCCAATGTCAAAAACATTACTTTATTTTTCTAGGGTGAAATGTCCTATTACGTACAAAAAGAACTGCTGTTTAAATTTGCCACAATCTCTTAAAAACATAGCAATCTATTGCCTACAGGTAGGAAAGTTCTTGCTGCAACAAGTTTTAAATGATTAAGCCCATCTATATCTATATATATATGAATAAATAGTACAGAAATACTGTGACATGATGAGATGCAGAATAATTTTATAATTCATTAAAATGTAGGATTCTTGCATCAGCACAGTGCATACAATATGTAACATTTTTTAAAAGTAAAAGGACAAAATAACCTATATTTGACTACTTCCATGTTAGTATTTTAAGCAAAAACTTTGTTTCCATGTTTTCAATATTGAGCAATTAGTCTCTTTAGTTTGTAAGCATAAGTTTAAGTGATATTTTTATGTACAAAAAGGAATGGGCTTCATTAGATAAAATTAACCCAGAATAACTTGTACACCTGAGCCTGTAAGAAGAAAGAACTGGGAACTGTAGCAACGTCTTTCTTTTAAGAAACTAAGGTCCGGGAAAGGTTTTGCATAGCAGGGTGATATTAAACAGAAAGAAACTTTTAAAAAACAATAAATGGATAAATTCCAGAACTTGGTAGGACAAAGCTAATACGAATTAGTGCAAAATCTAGTAAAATTTTTGCAAAGCTGCATAAACCAACTATGGCAGATCTCACAGAAGCTATTATTACAATGAAGAAATACAACATGTAAGATTAGAACACTGAAAGGAAAAACATGCAAAATACGCCTTCCTCTGCTGCTGCCATTTTTTTCCCCTACTGTTTACACTACTTCTTCTTATGTGGGAAAAAACTCAACCAACAAACAAATACAAAAAGGATGAAGTCATTTTAAAAAATGCCCTTCATAAAAAATAAGTAGTGGTCTGTAACTGATAATTTGCCTGGTATCATATAACGTACAGATGAAGGCAATGTGTATTTTGTCACATTACCTTTTTTATTAGTCTGATCAATTGATGCAACAGGATTAGCACCCCTGAATATTTTTCTTCGATGTGATGACAGTGGGCTGGGAATTATAAAATGAAGGACCACTACTACCCTGGAGAAATCCAGGTACAATCAGATCCTTCTGCCTTTTATTTACCTTGCAGCCCTCCCTTTCCCCTCAATGGCTTACAGAGAATCATTAGCGCACATTCAAAGACACCGTCTGTGGGAGAAAAATTATCTCCATTTATTTTGTTTCATATACATCCATAGTTGAATTTTAATACAAAAAGAAAAAAAATTAGAATCTGACAAATGTTTACAAACAAGATACCTTCAAATAGATTTTACTCATGTTAACCTGGTGCAGAGTAAATGACAAATTGTACTGTTATATTCAAGGCAACAGAGTCTGTAGTCCAGGACCACTTAGCCCAACCTTTATGCAAGCTTAATTTTTATCTACTATGAACAATAAACTCATTGTTGATTCCCAGTTGTGTGTGTGTGCACATGTGTACATAGCAGCTCCTTTCATAGAAAGAAAAGACATCTAGAGGTCGTCTTGTACTTTTACCTACAGGAATCATGATAAGATACAGAATGGATTACATGTAACCGGGGCTGGATTTTATAAGAAAAAATAATTAGCTGACAAATGAGGGCAGCAATAAAAAAGCGTCTTTTTTGCAACAATAAATAAATACAGTCGAAAGTTTTCTGTGAGACTCTAAACCAGCTTCTTCACTGAAGAGCAGACGTGGCATTTCCATGGAGTTACACTTGACCCCATATTATCATTTTTTCTCTCTTTCTTTCTTTTTTTTTTTTCTTCAA
The DNA here is from genome assembly GCF_028023285.1 of Balaenoptera ricei. Lineage (NCBI taxonomy): Eukaryota > Metazoa > Chordata > Mammalia > Artiodactyla > Balaenopteridae > Balaenoptera > Balaenoptera ricei. The sequence continues at coordinate 14,201,503 of NC_082658.1, read as the reverse complement.
TAAACAAAGTTTTCCCGCTTCTGCCACAATAGTAAAACCATTTGATCTTGACAAGATAATGGTGTCGTTGACTTTGCTTTTCCCTTGTCCGTTGGACAAAATTGGCCAAGAATATAATTGGACTGTTATGACCAATAAAAACGAAGTTTAGGTCAAGTCTTGTCAGGATAACCTGACTAAAAACATCTGGCTCCTTAATTTAAAACAGTTCAGACAACCAGATTCTTGCTGTGTTTTATGTTAGGTTAACACGCTGAACTTTAAGAAGCTGTAGACTGCAGTTTGTTGTTATGAGACCTACAGAATACAGAAAAAAGGGAACAATTAAGCACCCTTCATTTTTGAAAACAGTGATGCTTTATGTGGATGCCAAGGTCAGTCTGTCTGGGGAAAGCAGCCATGTTCTTTCATTCACCCTTGGCAAGCAAATATATGAGAACAAGTAAGAAATTTTTACCCTATAAAATTAAAAATTTTCATTGTACACTAAACATGATAATTCACTGGAAAAAGCCAATATTAAAAAAAGGAAATATAAATATATATACATATATATATGTCCAATACATTTTTAGCCAAAGGGACAAATAGAGACATTTACAGAAGCATTACCATTGTGGTAAAAGTGTGTGTGTGTGTGTGTGTGTGTGTGTGTGTACACGCACGTTTATTTACATTGAGTTGGGGAATGTGAAGGAAAAAAAATAAAATATTAAAAGGAGAGAAATAACAGTATTAAAATCACATTTTTCTATTAAATTTCAGAAAGTGTCCTTTCTAGTTTCACAGTTTTATTAACAACTTTTGTTAGTAAACCAAGTAACTGTACAACTGTACAAGTATGTTCTATTGCAATAGTGTATATAAATACAGTCTTCTCGGAGTTTACAATTCTTAAATACATTGTTCAACATGGCTGCTAGAATAAATTGTTTACTACTATACATCTTTTTTTAAACATTAAAAAATTATATTAACTCATCTGAACTCTGGGGGGCAATTTTGAATTAGGTAATCAAGTGGTACAATAAAAGAGTGACCCCAACATCCAGTTCTGATTCCAGTTAAAAATTCAGACTAAAGATATCACAATCTGTAAGAAAAGAAAGAACATGGATGATATAAATGATGAATTATAACAAAGAACAGTTATGAAAATAATGCTGGAGATCACAAATTAAAAATGGGGAAAATACAGCAAAGGAAACCCTGGAAATCCATAAAAAATAATAGTTCAGTGACTGGCTACATATATGTTTCATTCTGCCCTAAATCTGGAAATCAACAAAAATCCCCTAACATCTCTTCACAGATCATTTTATTTACATAAGCAGACTTGAGCAAACTTCTCAGTTGGCTCCCATGTTCTTTAAGAAAAATTACATAAACCACAATATAATAAAAAGCTACATGAAACCACCAAATGGCAAGCTCTCCCGAGTGGCCCCTTCACCGTGCAGACCCAGCCTCTGGGCCTCCTCTCCTTCCCCCAGTCCCTGGGTTTTGCAGCAGGCCCACCTCAGCAGTTGCCGCCACCACCCACCCTCTGCGTCCTGCCTGCCAGCCTGGCAGCAGGGTGGGATTCAAATCCTCCAGCTTCTACTTCCACCAAAGGCTAAATAAAGCCTTTTCAGCTGAAAAAAGCTGTTTTAGAAATTTAATTGGAGTAATAACTACAAGAGGTACAAAGCAAGAAGCAAAAAAGCACGGAAGGCTTATAGTAAGTTGTGGTCCTCTGCCCTATCTTTACTCAACCTGAAAACCAGGCTCTCTAGGATGAATGACTTGGAACTTTCAGTTCTTAGGTAGTTAGATTTCTTACACTACTATTTCTTATTTTATCAACTTTATATTGTTTAAATCCTGCTATGGCAAACAAGAACTGAGCTCATGTAACCATTTTCCCTCCTCCCTTCTTGAGTACAAGTTTTATTTTTCTGTAATTTAAAATTAAATCTTTCCATGCTTTGTCTGTAGACATTCCAAAAGTTGAAAATCAATGTACTGTTTACATGACTATGTAAATATTTTTCTCTGTAGCACCTACTCTTTTGCTAGGAGGGCATTCTTAGTAACCTATACAACTTTTTGCCTTTCATGGAGTTTCTAATTGACTTTCATTTGCCCCCTTACATTCTTAAGTTATCTAATGTATGAATCAATTTTTTTCCCTCCAGACGCATCCCTCTTGGGAGTGCTCCATTCTCCTGCTCCAATTTGAACTGCCTGCTGCATGGGCCTGCTGTACAAATGTCACTCTGGGTCAGAGTCGTTCTCTTTGCTTTCTTGAAATCCAAGGTCTTTTGTTTTCTTGATTTGCTTCTTTATTTTGCTAGTGCACATCTTAAAATACCTTGCTAAGAAAGTATGCAAGGAAAAGAAGCCCTTTCTGAATCCTTATATGACTTGAAAATGTACTTATTCTGCCTCTACGCTTGACTGGCTAGACACAGACTTCATTTTTCCTCAGACTTTTGGATTTATTCTTCCATAATCCTCTAGCATTCCACGTTGCTAGAGAAAAGTCTGATAACCAGTCTAATTCCTGTTAATCTATAAGTTGTTTTATCCTCTTTACAAGCTTTCAGAAGAGCTTCTTCCATCCTTAGCCTCTGGAGATTTTACAGTGATGTGTATGTGCGGCGGACCTTGTCGCACTTGTCCAGCTGGCTTACACGTTTGTTTATCCACTCCACCCCATCTCCCTATCCCACAGGAACATGAGCTCCGTGGAGAGCAGGAACTTGGTTTGTTCTGCTGCTATAGTCAATTCTGACACACAGCCGGGGCTCAATAACCATTTTCTGAATGAACAGTTTTGCTTGGATTTGAAGTTGTGTGCCTCTCACTGGTTTGGAAATTTTTCTTATATTAGAGTAGTCTTTTGATAATTTCCTCTCCTCTGTCTTCTCTGTTCTTTCTCGTGGGAATTTCCATGAAATGAATATAGATACTTTGTAACATTTTCTTCTTTCCTGTTTTTCATCCCCTTGTCGTTTTGCTCTTTACACTGAGAGGTCCTTGATTTTAACTTTCAATGTGTGCAGTAAGTTTAAAAAAATTTCCAGTTACTCTCTTTTTCTCAGATTGTTCTTTATTTCTAATGTCCTGTTCACTGTTTTGCAGATGCAGTATCTTCTAAAATTTCTCTCGGGACATGACTTAGAGGCTTGTTTTGTTTTTTTAAAGCTCTCTCTTGTTCTCTCTGGAATCTATTTTTCGGTTACACCTTGACCTTTTTCTCCTTTACACTGCAGGCTTTCCTTACCTATCCGTCCGTCCCTGTCTGTTCCCACTTATGAAGAGCAAGTTAACAGCCTAGATGGGTGCCTGGAGAACCCTGTGCATGTGTGTGTGGCTTACTGACTGGCAGGCTTTGCTTTAGATCAGAGTTTTCAGTCTCAACACAACTGACATTTTGGAGCTGGACAATTCTTTGCTGTGAGGGCTATCCTACGCACTGTGGGATGTTTAGCAGCATCTCTGGCCTCTACTGATTAGATGCCAGTACCACTAACCACCTCCAAGTGTGACAAATGGCAATGTCTCTAGGCATCGCTAAATATCCCTTACGGGGTCGGGGTGAGTAAATTATCCTGTTGAGAGCCCCAGAGTTAGAATGAGGGAGCCGATCCTTCAGAGATCAGGGGAATTTTCCTCTGGGTCCCATTCTCTTCTGTCTAGTTCTCTGCAGACGGTTTATTCTCCTTCTTTGGAGAAGAACCCTGTGTTCTTCCAGTTCTTTGGGCTGCCTACGCAGGCTGCACACTGGGGTTAAAGGAGGCTGTGACTAGCCCAGATACCGATCTTCAGTTAACCCCTCTCTCCTCCCACTCTCTAGAGCCTTCGAGTCTATTTCAGAGTCTCCGTGTTGGAGGCCGTCTGGGGTCCTACTGGTCGGCAGGCTGTCACGTCCACTGAGGAGCCCAGCCCGCGAGGAGGAGTCTGGCTGCGCTGGCCCGCCTTCGTCGGCCGGTCGCCTTCCATCTGCTGAAATCTCATCAGCTAACTAACTTCTACCATATTCCTTTCACCACTCTGAGCTTATCCCTTTCTATTCCTTTATTATTATTTTCCTGGGGACTCTGTCATATTAAAGTTAAGTCCTCTTCCCTTTTAAGTTTTACAGCCGACGGGTTAACAGATAGGCAACGATAGAAATGGGACAGTTGCAGAGATTCTGTGGAGTCTCTTGGTTGGTGGGCTATACAGCTGGCCCGCCCACCTGCTTTCCTTCCCTCCTTGCCTATAGTTTTTGACTCCTTCGCTGAGAAGGTGATTGGATACTTCAGTTGTGCTTGTCCTTCACTTTTAGTTTATGCAAACTGACTCTGAAGTACAGTTCTTGATCTACCTTGTTACAGGAGAAGGAGAGAAACAAAATACCCTGAAGATTTGCCTCAGAGAAAAATGACTAGGTAGAGCACTGATTCTTATGCTTTGGTATGCAGAGTCCCTTGGGAGTTCATTAGGGAATACAGATGCCCAGACCCCGGCCCAGCCAAGATCTACCCAGTCTGACTAGGGAGGATCAAGCTTGCGGGCTGGTGGATGGGGGATGGTGAACAATGAATCTCAGGGCTACAGAGCGGTGGCAGCTCTCAAAGAAAAGGGAAACAGGCTTCCGTTGAAAGGAAGAAAGTCATGGGCTTGGGAAGGAGCAGGTGCGGAAGGTCAGAAACAGAAGGCACGAAGGTCACAGCACCTGACTAGCATGCAAAGCTGCTCAATGTTTTTATGTTACTAGAGGTTCAAAGAAAAGGTCTGCGGACTTGGATTAAAGTCTAGTTTTGCCCACAGAAAAAATCCAGAAGAACAAAACAATTCATGATTTCAAAGACACAGCAAACACAAATGAAAGAGAAAGCGCTTAAATCCCCACTTCGTGGTCTTCCCCTTACTCTACCCTACAGAACAGTCTTTTTTTAAAAACATTATTTTGTTGAATTCTACCAGTCTTTGAGCATTTCACCTACTATATATATGCTATGTTGAGTATTAGTTTCATAGTTTAAAAATAAAAAAAATTTTTTTTGGCCGCGCGGCTTGCGGGATCTTAGTTGCCCGACCAGGGATAGAACCCCGGCCCCCTGCAGTGAAAGCACCAAGTCCTAACCACTGGACCGCCAGGGAAGACCCAGAACAGTCATTTTTATACTTCCGTAAACTCAGTGAGAGCAAGAACTCTTACTACTACTATCTTTGTATGTGCCCCATGGCATTTAAGACAGCATCTTACATTCTGTAAGCATCTGATAAATGCTTTTTGAATTTTAAAAAGTGACTATAATTTTAAGCAGATCATAAACAAACCCAGCAATTTCTCGCTAGGAACTGAATTAGTTCAGAGCGCTGAACACATCTGCTTACCTGCTAGCCTTGAATCCTTTCAATTTCTGTACAAAGAATGATTCAAGAACTTCTGCACACTGGTAAAAAGGGGAGTCACTTGGATTGTAGTAACGACAATTATCAAAAATTTTGGTCATATCTGCTACAAATTCCGTCAGCTTTTCATAATATCTTCTTTGTACTCTTTCTTCCATGGTGGCAAGGTCTTAAAAACACAAAATGTAAAAGATTTTCAAAGCTTTAAGGTTGTTCCAATGTGAATACTGCCTGCAGTTCTGACAAATAAGAATACATAACATCTTGCCCAAGCAGTCCTGGAACCAGGCTGGTTTACCAGTGAAGACTACGTAGCAATTCTTGAAGAAAATAGAAGCACTTTTCCAATTTTGTTTTTGATTCAGGGTCTACAAGATAAATCCTGGCTACTGTTAAGAAGGGTCTTTTACTTTCAATTAACTACAGAGAATAGCTCTTTATTCAATTGGTTTGAAACAAAGGAAACACTACACCAACATGAACAATACATATCTAAGTATATAACACACTTTCACATGCAAACAATTGATTAAATACCTTACATGTACAAAGAGAAGGAGGAGTCCAGAATTAAGAATAAAATCTCTGTGGTTTTGTGAGCCTTGTATTAGACTTTAATAATATAATTTTGTTTCCTTTTAAATTTTTATTGTTACCTTTTATTGGTGACAAGTGATACTGACTTACCGATTATGTTGGTAATGATATAAAGTGTCTACTTAAAATAAACTTAAGGGGAAAATATTAGCTGATATGAATAAAAATAGCAGTATGTAATAGTAGAGATAGTATGCAGAAATGAAAAAAATTACTAGGGTGGTACACAGGTAACTGCTTTGGAATACTGAGCTAAATCCACCCAAAATAACAGTGGGTCGCAGGAGACAGTTGTGCTTGAAGGAAAATTCCATATACAATATGACATAAAAACCTGGGAGAGTAAAAGGTCAGTGATCTCAAATCAATCTAGGATTGATAGATAACACAATTCCTAACTAAATCTCAATAATTATTTTAGAATTTGAGAAAATAATTTTAAAGTACATTCAAAAAATAAAAGTGTAAGAATATCTAAAAAACATTTGAAAAATAAAAGTAAAGGGAGAAAATTTAATCTATGAGACATTAAAAAAAATTATAGGGACTTCCCTGGTGGCGCAGTGGTTAAGAATCCACCTGCCAATGCAGGGGACATGGGTTCGAGCCCTGGTCCGGGAAGATCCCACAGGCTGCGGAGCAACGAAGCCCATGTGCCACAACTACTGAGCCTGCATGCCTAGAGTCCACGCTCCGCAACGAGAGAAGCCACCGCAATAAGAAGCCCGCGCACCGCAATGAAGACCCAATGCAACCAAAAATAAATAAATAAATTTATATAAAAAAATTTATAAAGCTGTGATAACAAAAAGTGTGGCATTGCACAACATGATACAAACATTAATGGAACTGAATTCAAAACAGGAACAGACCTAACTGTATTCAACGTAAGAATTTCACCTATGTTGAGGATGTCATTTCAAATAAGCAGACAGGAAGAATTCATTAATAAATTGGGTTGAGGCAACTGCCTACCTATATTTGAAGAAAAATTCTATCTCACACTATATGCCAAAGTAATCCGAGGTGGATTAAAATTTAAGGACAAAAATGAATGTAGTTAATCACTGAATTATGCATATAAAAGTAGTTAAAATGGCAATTTTATGTTATACATATAATATTTTAACATACAAACACATCTTTGATAGTTCCAGTTTACGCAGGTAGGGGAAAAACGTGTAAACAAGAACAACTGCAAAAATGCACCCAGCCTGATTAAATTCCAAACAAGACTTGGGCTCATCCATTCTGTGTAGGTCACATAAGCTGTACAGGTAGGCAGAAAGCTTAACACAGCCCGCCAGAATATCACCATATTCAGACTTAAGTTCTGGGCACTTCCGGACCGACTAATTGTAATAAAGTATGTGAGTAGTGTTTGGACATTTTATGATTTCAACTTAATTAGTATCCCTTAAAAAAAAAAAAAAGTACTAGGAGAACATACAGGTAAGTATTTATGTATCTGGGGTAGGGAAAAAGGCTAAAAATACAACTCTAAAGGTAGAATTCATAATGATTAATAGATTTGAATTAAAAAAATGTTAAAAACTATCACATGACCAAAAAATTGCCATAAAACATTAAAATATCCTTAGTTTATAAATAACCCTTAAGTAACACTGACAACAGTATGAATATCTCAAGAGCAAAATGGCAAAATACATAAATAGGGAACTCATGCAGAAGTACAAACAGTAATAAGCACATCACTAGTTACTGAAGACAGGCAAAGCCAAACAGTCACTTCCTTTGCCCAAATTAGCAGAAATTAAAAATTATATAACATCAGCCTATTAACAGAGGCTACCTCTAAAGGTGGATGAAAGTGGTGGTAGATTTTACATTTTACTCCCTATATCTCTGTAACATCTGCATTTGTACATCAAACATATTCTTTCGAAATAAATATTTTCAAAGAAAAATTTTTCTCCTCGAAAGAGTGATAATGCTCAGGGTTTTCAAGTGTGCAGAGAAAAGGGTACAGATACACGCTATCAGTGGAAACTGGTTCAATCTGCTGAAGTGCAATTTGAAAATACTTACCAAAAGCCTAAAAAGTATACATACCCTTTGGTACAGAAATTCTATAACGTCATACAATTAAAAACGATGTAGGGGGACATCCCTGGTGGTGCAGTGGTTAAGAATCTGCCTGCCAGTGCAGGGGACACGGGTTCGAGCCCTGGTCAGGAAGACCCCACATGCCACTGAGCAACTACGTCCGTGTGCCACAACTACTGAGCCTGTGCTCTAGAGCCCATGAGCCACAACTACTGAGCCCCCATGCCACAACTACTGAAGCCCATGCGCCTAAAGCCCGTGCTCCGCAATGAGACGCCACCGCAATGAGAAGCCTGCACACCACAACAAAGAGTAGCCCTGTTCACCGCAACTAGAGAAAGCCCACACACAGCAATGAAGACCCAATGCAGCCAAAAGTAAAATAAATAAATAAATAAATTTATAATCAATCAATCAATCAATCACGTTAGTCTGTCTCTTTCCAGACATTTGCTATGCATCTCTAAACACAGGTACGTACCCTTAGAAAACATACAACTGTTTACTGCTTAAAACCTAGGGATTGCTCTGTAACTTTCCTATTTCTTTCAACAATATGCTTGGGAGACCTGTATTATCTGTATGTACATACCCACATAAAATGCTGTTTATCTTGGTGGTATTAAAAAAAGAAAAGAAAAAGACAGGAAAACATTCTAGCTCTTCAAGAAAAGAATTTTGGCTAAATAAGTTAAGGCATATTCAATTTACAGACTATACAAAGCCATTAATATCATGTTATTGAAGATTAATGACACAGGAAAATGACTGCCAGACACAAACATTTACTATATGATCTCAATATTTTTCTTTTTAAAAAAAAAAATATATGTTTTCAATTTTTACACATACACACACACACGAACACACCAAAATGTGGTAGCATTCAGTGAGAAAAAGATCAAAAGTGCATTGATCTTTTCTTACTTTTTTTATTTCCTAAATTTTCTATAATCACGTTATTTTTAGAAGCAAAAGACATCTATTTATTTAAATAAACACCCCAGGTACTTTCTCAAAGGAGATTATTCAAATCTGAAATGTGTATAATGATTAATTTCTTCTATCTTAGACATGAGGATAGAGGTAACGGCTACTTACTTATGGTTTTTCTTCCCAAAGATAAGCCCTCATTTATCTCTTCTTCATGTTTCCACATCTTTGAAGTTGCCTTCAATACAACCCCTGTCTTTTCTTTTCTTTTATTTCTTAAAAACCTGGTTGAACTTTAATTCCTTTAATTTTTTCCTTTCCTTTTATTTTATTTTATTTATTTATTTTTTTATAGCTACTTTATTTATTTATTTATTTTTGGCTGTGTTGGGTCTTCGGTTCGTGCGAGGGCCTTCTCTAGTTGCGGCAAGCGGGGGCCACTCTTCATCGCGGTGCGGGGACCGCTCTTCATTGCGGTGCGCGGGCCTTTCACTATCGCGGCCCCTCCCGTTGCGGGGCACAGGCTCCAGACGTGCAGGCTCAGTAGTTGTGGCTCACGGGCCCAGCTGCTCTGTGGCATGTGGGATCTTCCCAGACCAGGGCTCGAACCCGTGTGCCCTGCATTAGCAGGCAGATTCTCAACCACTGTGCCACCAGGGAAGCCCTCCTTTTATTTTTAAACTGAGGTATAATTGACATAGAATACTGTGGTACCTTTATGTATACAATGCGATGATTTTTTGTTTTAATTTATATATTTTTGGCTGCGTTGGGTCTTCGTTTTTGCGCAGGCTTTCTCTAGTTGTAGTGAGTGGGGGCTACTCTTTGTTGCGGTGCGGTGGCTTCTCATTGCGGTGGCTTCTCTTGTTGCAGAGCACGGGCTCTAGGCACACGGGTTTCAGTAGTTGCAGCACGCGGGCTCAATAGTTGTGGCACATGGGCTTAGCTGCTCCGTGGCATGTGGGATCTTCCCGGACCAGGGATCGAACCCGTGTCCCCTGCATTGGCAGGCGGATTCTTAACCACTGCGCCACCAGGGAAGTCCCAATGCGATGATTTGATGTTTGTATATATTGAGAAATGATCACCACAATACTTTTATTTAACATCCATCACCGCATATAGTTACAAACTTTTTTTTTTTTGGTGATGAGAACTTTTAAGATCCGCTCTCCTAGCAACTTTCAAATACACAATAAAACCATACCCATTTAAAAAATGCTTAGCTGGCCGTCTGGAATATTTTCATCAGCTAGAGCTAATTTTTTGGCAGTTTTGGAAGCTTTTAGCTATGTTTTAATTTCTATAACTTCTTTCATAGATAAAGTATTTTTAATATAATCACCGGTAGCTGTTCATCTTTTTTTTTTTTATTTTATTTTATTTATTTATTTATTTATTTATGGCTGTGTTGGGTCTTTGTTTCTGTGCGAGGGCTTTCTCTAGTTGCGGCAAGTGGGGGCCACTCTTCATCGCGGTGCGTGGGCCTTCTCACTATCGCGGCCCCTCTTGTTGCGGAGCACAAGCTCCAGACGCGCAGGCTCAGCAATTGTGGCTCACGGGCCCAGCTGCTCCGCGGCATGTGGGATCTTCCCAGACCAGGGCTCGAACCCATGTCCCCTGCATTGGCAGGCAGATTCTCAACCACTGCGCCGCCAGGGAAGCCCTGCTGTTCATCCTAATACAGTAAATCCCCTACATATGAATGAGTTCTGTTCCGAGAGCACGTTCGTAAGTCTGACAAAGTTAGCCTAGGTACCCAACTAACACAATCAGCTATATAGTACTATATTATAATAGGTTTGTAATACTTTTCACACAAATAATACATAGAAAACATTTTTAATCTTACAGTACAGTATAGTACTGTATACTTGAAAAGTATACAGTAGTACCAGCTACATCACCGATGCTTTTACGCTTGCTTCCAGACATCCTGGGCTTGAAATAAAGATGCTGTACTACTGTACTCTATACAGTACTGCACAGTAAAGTACACAAAAGCACAACCACTTGTAGAGGATGCACACATGTGACAATGTACACCAGACACGTGAACTAACTTACAGGACTGGACATGTGAATGCACGTTTGCATCTTTGAAAGTTCGCAACTTGAAGGTTTGTTATGTAGGGGACTTACTGTACAGTTACTTGTAGCTGTTATTTAGTACCATTTTTATTTTCTGGGCAATGAGGCTATATTCTCTTGGATTTCTACCTTTGCTCTCCTTTAGGAAAAGATGAAGAAGAGGTGACAGGAAAGATGAGAGGCTCATAAGGATCCCAATCCGTTCACTGATTTCATTCATTATACAGTAGAGAATACTCTGCTCATCCTTTGATTTAGCTACTCCTCTACTGATAGCTATTTATTTCATTTTCAGTATTTCTGCAATTATGAACACTGCTGTGATGAACAACATACCTGTGCACATGTAAATCCTAAGAGGTGAAACTGCTGGGTCCAAAGGTACACATACTTGAACTTTAATACGTACTCCCAGTTTATCCTACAAATGACCATATACCAGTTTGGACTCCCAGCAGTCTTGCTCAGCATATCTTCATGATATATCAATTTTTTGGATGATAAATGAAGTAGCTGCTGAGACTTCTGAAAAAACTCCATGTTCAACTCAAGCACTTACCCATAGGTTCCTTAATAACACCGTAATAATCTGGTGCATCATTAGGATCCACTGGTTCAAGGAAAGGCCAGGCCATCTTATGGGCCTATAATGAAAAAAAAAAAAAAAAAAAAAGACATCATTATTGTCAGGTGGAAATGATAATTTCACTTAAGTTCCCCATTTGAGTTCTTGCATCCATCGACCTTTAAACTGGAAAAGTCAGTTTTAAACTCGAGAGATGAAATTATTTATACTTAGATGATTTTGGCTGTGGTCACAAATTATCTCAGACGAGCATGCTCTGTGATAATGGTTCTCAAAGAGAGGTGTGGGACCTTAGCCTGCAGCGGGGATGGTGGCGCACTAGCTTAGGGGTCAAGGAATCTGTACTCTGGTCCCTTCACGATGACCTGCCAGCTGAGCGATGTTGGCACTGCAATCACACCTATTAAACTGGAGTGGGATGGGTTCCAAGTGTGGAATGGTTACCTCTGCAGGCTAATGACGTGGCAGAGGTGTGATGGTGATGTTAAATAACATTCAACCACATATCGAGACTATTGTTCTCGTTTCAGTTCTTTCAACGCTTCTCATTATGATTACAACAGGAGGAAGTGTCAATCTAGCACTCCTATGTCTGGAATACATCTCTAATACTTGCTAATCTTAGAAGCCACCCCCATCTTCCTTCTTATTTTTAATAAGGGAGGGAAGGCTTTGGCTCAGAGCCTTAGATAAGCATTTGTATCTTACTAGAATTTAATCAAATTGCTTTTCAATCAATGGTGGTAAGATAGTTTTCTTTAAAAATAAAATTTAGGTTAAAAATAATGAGTCACTTTAAACATGAGCATTAGCTAAACAACAGCTGAGCTAGTGTGTGGCTCTGGTTAACCTCACGGCGTCGGCACGGGAAGGACTGAAGTCTGTGGAGCACTTCAGCTGGGAGTCACTAGATAGTCAGGTGCTCTAAGATTGTAAAGGTCAAACCCCAGGCGTGTTTCCAAGGTCACGCTGGTTGATTTCATCTTTAAATGCTGCGCAGAGAGTGGTTTCTCACCTGTAAAGAACGCAGCACCCTCTTCAAACCCTCATAATCTTTCTCTGTTAGCGGCGTGAGCACTGTCATGGCATCCTCTGTTGACTGGCACTGTGGACAGACATACTCGTCAATGAGTTCTGCCTCACTTTGCAAGATGCCAACGCAGCGCCCGTGGTACCAATTCTGACACCGATCACAGCCAATATAAAATCTGCAAGATCCGAAATGGAAATGTGAGTTCAAAACAGATGGGATCACATTACTTATAATTTACTTTAAAAAGTAATAAAACATGCATCGAAAATATTCTAACCCTGGGATATAAAATAGTTTTAGTATTATAATTGTTTTAATACTTTTGAAGATTGACATTCCAATGAGTTACTTTAGTATTTCTGATGTTAAGAATAAGCATTAAAGGTTTAAGAACACTGTCAAAATTGGAGAACCAATATGAAGAAAAATGTAAAACATTTAATTGACTTTAAAGCTCAAAACAAAATAAAGACAAAAATCTTTCAACTAATACCATATCAAATGGGAAGCTGATATTGGCCACCCAACTGGGAGTTCAAAATCCTAAAAGCTGTTTAACAGAGTCTCGGAGCTTGTACCCAAATTAGTGTTTTTCTAACCTGCAATAAAGCACCATTTCAAAACACTGATAAAGTCCAAACAAGTCAGGCTATTTTAATCTCATTAATTTCTATGTTACATATTGAAGAATCAAGTCTACCATTAAACCACATTTTCCCCAATGCATCTCAAACATTCACTATGAAGCAACATAAATTTTGAAGGGGAGGTAAAGAGGGAAGAAGAGAAAAAAAATTGGAAAAGAATTTGTAATGTAAGTGTATAATATATGCAGAAAAATACCTTGCTTTTTATTTTAAAACAAATAAGTAACCAGTCAGAGCAATTTGGCTTCCTAAATTATTAAATATGATGCTCTTATCAGAACTCACTGTGACTCATCATAAGGTGTTCTGCAGATACAGTACAATTCCTCACTGTTGCCCTCTTGTGCCCGTTTACAATCATTACAGATGTACACATCCATTTTCTTAGCCTCCTTTTCTGTGATGCCAACACATTCTCCATGATACCAGTTAGTACAAAGATCACAGCCAATATAGAACCTAAAAGCATTCACAATGAAAATGACAATGTAATTGTCATTTTGAGCTGCATGGTACGTAAGTCTGTCTTCCCTGTCCTGATTCACGTTCTTACAGGATAACTTTCTGCAATGAGTCAGCTAAACATCCTGAATCCAACCATTCTAACCCTGACAAACTACAGCATCTGATGCTATATCAAGTGTGGGGACATAGAGTCGCTCGCATCAATTTCAACAAATACACTGTTTAGTGAAATGTGGGTCTTTAAAAACACACTGGAATTTGAAAAAATAAACAACACACTGATGGTAATGTCTCCCTCTTAATGAATGTGTGTAAAACTGTAACAGGCACAAAAACCAAAGCCAAAGAATCAAAGACTTACATCTGTCAAACCTATGCCACAGAAGCCATTTCAAAATCAGGGCTATTTCTTAGATAGGTTTGAAAATGTATCTCACGATTTAAATTTGAAAACAAAGCAAAGCGCAAACACCAAGTAGAAGTTATGCTACAAGGAACATGCAGGAGGTCAGCCAGGTGTAGAAGATAAATGGTCAAAACATGGTATGAAGAAGAAAACTAAAAAAGGTACATGTAGTAATTCAGTTTCTACCAAGTTTTCTAAGTAAATATTGGAACTTAATCTAATTTTAACAGACTATGACATGGGCCAGTTTTTCAGTTAATAGAATGTGTGTGACGATGTGGAGTGGCCAGGTTAATTAGCTGGTGAGGAACTACTTCAATTCAAAAACAGGGACACACGGTGTGGAGAGTGATGTAAGGACAGTTAATCTAAAACCGCAAGAGGGTCTACAAGATGGGGCCGTATGAGTGTGTAACTGTGGGTAGTAATCAGTTAATTAATCCTCAAGTCTTTTGTCATGTAAAATCCCAAATGGTAAAGTGAAAAGCATCTCTATGACAAACACACAGTGTATCAAAGTGTTGATGAATGCCCTGGAGGAACGCCTTGTCAAAGTCATGGCAAGAATAAGCGTGAATTGCAGGGCACGAGACTGGCCTTGCTGATACCATTGGTTCTACCAAGGTGTTTCTTGGCAGACTCGCCTACAGGAATCAAAGTAGTCCTTCCACCTAACCTGCTTTTGAACGCAAAGGAATAATGGTTGTGTGGTGTATCCTATTGCCACTAACTTTTTTCTTTTGAATTATGACTCCCGCATGATTTTCACTGCCGCACGTGGAGGCCTTCAGGGCGTTTTGGTATGCTGCCTTCACCAGGTGGTGGGCTGTGTGTTCTGGAAGTGAGCTCAGGACCTGAATTTCAGGTTTTAGTCACTCTCACTAGATTCCCAAAGCAGCCTACTTTGGAACAAGAGATCACAAAATACTCCTTAAAAACCACTAACTCTTCCCAACTAGAATAGGGAATGAATGAAGCCGGTATACTGAAATGTGAATAATGAAAAACTAAAAAATATGAAATATCCCCAAAATAATGAGGTAATCTCAATAGAATGAGCATACGTACACGTGTGCCGCATTTTATGCAATTTAGGTGTTAAAAAAAAGTTGTGTGTGAAATGAATTTCTATGATCTGAATATTTTAAATAGGCCAAAATGACTTGTTATTTAAGGAAATTCCATAAGCAGATCTTTTTGTAAAGAAAGAAAATCTTTTGTAAAGAAAGTAAATTTACAAAAATTGTATTGGACTTGTACTGGACTAAGGGGAAAATCAATCAATAGGGTTCTACTTTTTATATCATGTCTAATTTCTCATAAAGTAAGACAATGAAAAGTGAAGATGCCTACACTGATCTGTGTTTGATTCAACACACAGCTAAATCTACCAACAAAAAGTTTTGATTTAGCACTTGCAAACAGACTGTAATTTAAATAGCACCACTAAAGCAGCTTCAATGTTACAACTTAAACATCATTAAACAGACAATTTTATTTTATAAATTGATTAGGCATCCACTTACAGTAGACATTAAGCATTCCTAATTCTAAATGATCATACTTTTTTAGCACAATCAAATAAACTTTTGGGTACTATAAAATTAACACTGTGGTTAATTTTGGCTTTAAAAAGTTGGCCTGCATTTGAATGTTGAAAATGGAAGCTAAATACCTAGTTGAGTGATAATAATGATAGGAAAAAAAAAAGTGTAACCATGCTTATGGATTACTGTCTCTAAAATCGTGTATATATCACCAAATACAAGTTACAACTGTCAAAAGCAGCTTTCAGCTGCCATGCTTATCAAATTTTTGAGTGTAGTACTTGAGGAATGAGTGAAAGAATCACTTTTTGTATTTTTCTGACTTTTGTCCCCAATAAGAAAGTGGGAACTTTGACAAAAATAATATTAGGTTACAGTATTCTAATACAAAAAACATAGAATTACTTAAAATTAAATGCTAAAAATCCAAAACCACTCAAACTCAAAAGCCCCTTGCACCATTTGTATGTAGGTCATCTTTAGGATTGGATGTAATCGTGGGGTTGGGAAGATTCCAGAACAGATGATCTCAACTTTGGGCGGTGACAGTAATACACCTTTCTCCAGACGGCATTACTAATTGATCTGGAGTTGATCCAGAGAGAAGAGGAGACAGCAAAGGAGCAACAGAAAGCTTATCTGACAGAAAAGAATATGATGAAGGACAAACACGAATCATGAACACGTGGAAAAAGAACCAAACTTTTATTCTAGTGTCAAGGTTAAAAATATCAGCTGCAAAACCACAGATGAAATATTATTATCCTTATTTTTAACTATTATTTACATTGCTACTGATATACTCATTTTCTTCAAAACTGGAAACTGAGCTAAACTTTTAAGAAAATAAACTAGAGCTCAAAAAGATCTACTCACTTAGATTCATCGTAAGGCGTTTTACAAATACAGTAAAGCTTTGTGTCCTTCTTCGTTTCCTTTGAGGTAGTAGAGATCATTTTCTTCTTCTTCGACTTGGAGCTTGAGTCTCTTTCCTCTTCTCGCTTCCTCTTCTGGGAAGCCACAGGCAGCGTGGCCGTGGCCGTGGCCGTGGCTAGGGGGCCCGAGTGCTGCGGCGGGGGCGGAGGTGGCGGGGAAGGCGGAGGGGCTGGAGGTGCCGGTGGTGCGGCGGGGGAGGTTGCAGCAATAGCTGTGGCCTGCACCATGTCTTTTTCCTTCTTAATTTTCAGGTCCCTCTTGAGCTCTTCCTGTTGTCAATCAAAGAATATAAGACCATCAACTGACTTATGTAACGTTCTGGCCAGAGGACGTTACATCACCTCCCTTGTCTGAGTAGCTCCACAGTTCACTCTAAAGTGAGGGAGTCTTGCTAACTCCAAACAAGAGGGTTCTTACTACACCTTAAACCCAATTAAAACAACTAGAAACAGAAGATGAAGATTACACAACAACTAGAAAACTGCTAGTTCTCTTCAAAGGAGGTCTGACAGAAAGATGAGCAAGTGTGTAGAAAGAACGGCCCCTCCCGCATGCCAGGGTCCTGCCCTGGTCATTGCAGTCATCACTCAGGACATGATTTCAAGTGTCCTCGCCCGCTGGCTGCTTTCTTCCGGCCAATCTCCTTGTGTCTCCTTAGAGTGAGTCTCGACATGAACTGGACATGATACTCCAGATGTGGCCTGACCAGCCCAGAGCAGAGTAAGACAGATGTGCCTCATTTACTGTGCTCCTGTGGCTAGAATTTAAGACTGCAAGGAGAGCTATTTTCTCAGTACAAATTTTGCATAAATTAAAATACTTTTTCCCATGTGAGGTATTTTACAGACACACCTCTGCTACCTAGTGCTACAACTTATTCTTAGAAATGATGATGAAAGAACTTTTATTTCCCTTGGACTTCCCTGGTGGCGCAGTGGTTAAGAATCCGCCTGCCAATGCAGGGCACATGGGTTCGAGCCCTGACCCAGGAAGATCCCATGTGCCGCGGAGCAACTAAGCCCGTGTGCCACAACTACTGAGCCTGCGCTCTAGAGCCCGCGAGCCACAACTACGGAAGCCCATGCGCTTAGAGCCCGTGCTCCGCAACAAGAGAAGTCACCGCAATGAGAAGCCTGCACACCGCAACAAAGAGTAGCCCCTGCTCGCTGCAACCAGAGAAAGCCCGCGCGCAGCAACGATGACCCAATGCAGCCAAAAATAAATAATAAATAAATCAAAAAAAAAAAAGAACTTTTATTTCCCTAGAGAAAAATCACTGTGATTGGCATTCATGAACAAGCTTGGTGTAATTAAATCAGAGCTATGACCAAGTTTTTAAACATCAAAAAAATTCTAACAAATAAACCAGAATGATCCTGGTTTAATGAACCTCTTTCCTCTATCTAGAGTCTAAATAGTCTTATAACTGAGAAGATATGCTGTGTGACAATTCTACAGTCCTTCTCTATTTAAAAACGAAGTCTGAACTTTTTCCTAGGGAAGAAAGTAAATCTTGAGTTTCATCTTCCTAATAATATGATGTGTTTATAACATAAAGAGATGGATTTTAGGAAAATCAAGATCGTCAAGACAGGTACATACTTTGACATACCTCTTCAAGAACATTCCCATGGTAGTAAGATATAAAAAAGAGAAAACTGAAAAGACAGCCATGCTTGAATAAGATATAAATGTCTCTATGGAACGGAAACACAAAACCATGACCAGGGCTAAAACTGCAGGCCTCCTGGGCTCCAGATTCAGAACTGGGAAGTGCAGGCTCCTGGCTGGATGTTAAAGGCTGGCTGTGCTACACTAGGCTTCTCGAGGGAGGAAACAAAAACAAAACTCCTCTCACCTAAAATTCCAAATGCAAAATCAAATGAAAAACAATAAAAACATGTAATGTAAAAAAAAGAAAAGAAAAGAAAAAGCAACCAACAAAAATCAATAACCAAATATGAATTTACTCCAAGTGAATTTTTATGTTTTATAGAACAATCTGACAAAAAACTTTATAATATGTATGAGATATTCAAAGAGTTAAATGAAGGCATAAGTTCTATTAAAAATGAGTAAGAAATACTGAAAAGACAAGCAGAGGGGGATGGAGGAGGGAGGAAAAGGTAGAAGACAACACATTTTTAGGACAGTGAAACTATTCTGTATGATACTGTAATATGATTCTGTATTGTTATGTAACGTGATTATATGACATCACGCATTTGTCAAATGCACAGAACTATACAACACAAAGAGTGAAACTTAATGTAAACTATGGACTTTAGTTAGTTAATAATAATGTATCAATACTGGCTTATGAATTGTACAAATATGCCACCCTAATGCAAGATGTTAATAATAGGAGAAACTGGGGTTGGGGGTAGTATGTGAGAACTCTCTGCTTTCTGCATAATTTTTATGTAAATTTAAAACTGCTCTTAAAAATGAAGTCTATTTTTTAAAAAGGCAAGCATAAATGATATAAGAACAGGTAGATATAAAGGACCAATCACATATGTTGAAAATAAAAAATAAAATCTTTATAATTAAAAATAATTTTTAAAATATGCTAGTACATATACGTTTGAATGTTGTTGCTCAAACTAAATCATCTTAGCAATAAATTCTATAGTTAAAATAGTGCTGAACGTTTTCTTTAAGTATAATTTTTCTTCCTCATTAGATAAGCAATACACTGTCAGAGACAACACCACGACTGTATACTAGAATATTTATTTGCGGTAGTTGTTAACATTTTTAAATGGCTGCATAGTACGTACAGTGCAGAAAAAGGAAAATGTTCAGTGTATGTTGTCTCCAGCGTGATTCTGATTTTGTTTAAAATGTGTTTATATATGAATACATTTATTAAAAATAATATGGGGCTTCCCTGGTGGCACAGTGGTTGAGAATCTGCCTGCCAATGCAGGGGACACGGGTTCGAGCCCTGGTCTGGGAAGATCCCACATGCCGCGGAGCAACTGGGCCCGTGAGCCACAACTACTGAACCTGCGCGTCTGGAGCCTGTGCTCCGCAACAAGAGAGGCCGCGACAGTGAGAGGCCCGCGCACCGCGATGAAGAGTGGCCCCCGCTCGCCGCAACTGGAGAAAGCCCTCGCACAGAAACAAAGACCCAACACAGCCAAAAATAAATAAATAAATAAATAAATAAAGGAGTTCCTAAAAAAAAAAAAAAAAAAAAATGTATAAGCTATATCCTAAAATTATTTTAAAATGGTCATCTTTGGAGGGAGGATGATCAAAGATTACCGGCTCTTATTTTTGTTTACTGGGACAATGGTTGTGGTCTCAGTATTTATCTAGCAGTGACTACCTTACTGAACTCCCTCTTAGGTCTTAATAATTTTTCTTTAGGGTTTTGATATAATAATCATATCATACATAATAACAAATTTTATCTCCTTTCTTTCTTTGGCTTAACCTTAGCTAGAATTTCTAGAGATGCTAAGCAATAATGTTGATTCTGGGCACTACCGTCTGGTTTCTGACTTCAGTGGGAAGATCTCTAATGTCTCAGAGTTATGTGCAGTGTTCGTTAGTAGGATGATCAGTGTTTTCTTAACATCTCTCACCTTCTTAAAAAGTACAAGGCACTTCTAGGGATGCTTTATATAGCCCACTTCTCTTTTAAAAAACTGTTTAATTATGTATGAATAGATGTCTTCTTTCAATTTTCAACAAATTCCCTAAGTAAGCAGAGGATTAGCCGTGCCTGCAGGATCATTTACAACTCAAGGAAGAAATCTGGTCTTATTTAATGAGCACACTTTATTTTTCTTTCAACATTATTTTGCAGTTTCTCTGTCTACCTTTCTCATGAAACATGGCTCCTGATAACTTTTGGCAAGACTGCGTCACAGACAATAAGGGCTATTGCCAAGAGGGTCCTCGAATGTTTTAATCAAAAGACTAACCTCTCCGAGTGGCTAGTTTAGAGATTACAATATACATGTAGATACAAAAATCTCTGTCGTGTTTTAAAAGACATTATGTCCCACTGCTTCTCACTCTAGGGACAAAAATGTAAAATCTAGAAAACAAGCTCAAATTTTAAGCTTAATCGAAATTTCAAGGGGAAAAGAAGAATAAAATTCGATGCCAAACACTGGACACAGGAGGATAGAAAACGCCTTCTTACCTGCACTTCAATTTGTAGATCTTTGTCCAGCAGCGCTCTCTTTTTCAGTATTTCGGCTTTGAGCTGCTCTTTGTGCTTGAACAGCAGTGCAGAGAGCTTGCTGGCATTCTGTTTGCTACGTTTCTGTTCCACGCTCTCCTCTCGCTTCCGTTTTTTTGCTGCCTGTTTTTCTTCTTTATCTATCTTATCCAAAATATACTTCATCACCTGGTTACAGACAATCATTCTAGAGAGAAATACACAATCTATGTAATGCTGGGCATTTCATTCTGAAAGGCTTAAGACATAGTTTTTCTATGTCTTTACAGTTGGTACAAACTTTCTGTGACTGGGAAGCTTCAGAGTGACTGGAACCAGTTATGAGCATCTATTAGTACTGAGTGTTCTCATTTAATAAACTTCAATCAAGATAAAAACAATACAAACTCAGAACTCCTGTGTGTGTGTGTGTGTGTGTGTGTTAAAGAGAAGAGACTGCTATACAGTGAGACCCAGTGTAATGGGTTATAAACATTTCTCCCTACCTTTGATTCTCTTCTCTTTCAGCTGGAGTCATGGTCTTTTTCTGTTTTAAATGTTCTATTACAGCATTATGCTTCATCACCACCTTCAGGACAGAACAAAATCCAAAAATGCATATTTTATAATGACTACAAGTTGGTACACAGGTAACAACAGTAGAAATCTGAGCACATGTATGTGTTTCCCAAAGAAACTAAGAATTTTATATCGTAATACAAATAAAATGAGAGCTACTGTGTGGCCCGGGTGCTTATCACGTACTGGGCACTGTGCCCAGGGAAGCAGCTGACATTATC
This sequence comes from Balaenoptera ricei, assembly GCF_028023285.1. Lineage (NCBI taxonomy): Eukaryota > Metazoa > Chordata > Mammalia > Artiodactyla > Balaenopteridae > Balaenoptera > Balaenoptera ricei. The sequence goes on along the minus strand of NC_082658.1, from coordinate 14,179,827 downwards.
TTGTTTATTCACCGTAACAATGCTGAAAGGTAGGGACACTTTTATAAATGAGATAGTGAGACATAAAGAACTTACTAACTTGTTTGAGATTAAAAATTAATACAGCTCTAATTTTAACCCAGCTATCATCCTCCAATAACCATGTTTTTAACATTATGCTCTCCGTCCCCGGCATTCATTTTAAAGATCACCCCACCCCCGCCCCAGTGCCACCTTGTACAGAGATTAGGGTAAAGAGAGACATTGTAATAATTCTCAGTTCATGGACCATACACTGCTAAAAGCTGGATAATAGGGGCTTCCCCGGTGGCGCAGTGGTTGAGAATCTGCCTGCCAATGCAGGGGACACGGGTTCGAGCCCTGGTCTGGGAAGATCCCACATGCCGCGGAGCAACTGGGCCCGTGCGCCACAACTACTGAGCCTGCGCGTCTGGAGCCTGTGCTCCGCAACAAGAGAGGCCGCGATAATGAGAAGCCCGCTCACCGCGATGAAGAGTGGCCCCCACTTGCCGCAACTAGAGAAAGCCCTCGCACAGAAACGAAGACCCAACACAGCCATAAATAAATAAATAAATAAATTAATTAATTAATTTTTAAAAAGCTGGATAATAATGCATTTTAACACATTATATGTGATGTTAATTTTTTAAGAATATTACTACACATCTTCAAAATCTCTCTGCTGCTTAAAACACTTCTAACAACATTACAATCATCAAAGTTGCTAAGAGACTAGATCTTAATTATTCCAACCACTAAAAGGAAATGAAAATTATGTGACATGATAGGGGAGTTAATTATTGCTACAATGGCAGTCATATTACAAGATGTGAATGTATCAAATCAACAAGACATATACCTTAAATTAAATTTATACAATGTTATATGTCAAATATATTTCAATAAAAAATAAAAAGTGCTTCTATACACATGACCTCATTTAATCATTACAGTAACCTTGTGTGGCTGAAAGAGAGAGAGTTTTAATGAGGATATAGCTCAGGGGAGGTCAGTGGGTTTCACAGACTGTAAACGGGAGACCCAGGAACTGGGTTCTCCTGACTTGGGAACACTTGAAACCCACACAAACTCCTGACTAGCGCGAAGCGCTGCACATTCTCCCGCAAGGCTATAGAGGATGCCTGTCACTATACATGTGGCTTCGTTTCAAGCAGAATAATTCTAACTCATCTAAATTGCCTTACTTCACTACAAAGCTACTGCACAATGCCACTTTTTATTTATGCTATGGAGTAATACTATTTAAAACTTTTTTTTTACAAAGGTGTGGCTGGAAACACAAATGAGTTTAATCTGCCTATAAAATTTGCTTAGTCTACGTGCAAACTAAGGAATGACAACTGCAAATAACTTCAAAGAAATTGCTACGATGCCTGAAGTGGCTTCAAAACTTAGTTAAACCTTCAGGATTCATATCAATGAGACTGAAACTTCCTAAGTCCACTCTTTCCATCTTAGTTCTCCCAAAATACACGGAGTTTTTCCAGTAAGCACTGACTGTTTATATCCAACAAGAGTTCCAAACCATAACAGTCATTCAGTACGTTTTGGTCAATCCAGTGCTGCTTCTAACTTGAAGCATCAATGACTTTTGTGTCTTATTTAAGGAAAGCTAACACAACCAAACACTAAGTCTAATGCACAGCACAATAATTCAAGCTACTGAACATGCTGCTTTTACTGAGTGACTTTACCTGTTTCTGAATGATTTCACTTTGATTAGAAGCTTGGAGGGTGTGTTCCCGCTTAATCTCTATCTGCTGCTGCTTCTTCTTTTGCTGCTGGTCCCTGAGTTGCTGAACCCTTTGCAACTGCTCTTGCACACTGGCTGCCTGTACTGTGACCACATTCTGAGTCTGGTGAGTCTGCACAGGGCTGCTTTGCTGCATCTGAACGGGTAACTGGAGTTTGATCTGCTGGGGCACACCACCTTGCTGAGCCTGTATCTGAGCCACAACCTGCGACTGGATCTGGGAGAGAACCTGGACTTGCTGCAGCTGCGGCACAGCCAGGACTTGGGGCTGAGGCTGCTGTACTTGGAGCGGAGGGCGGGACGGGGACGAAACAGTAACTTGGCTTAACGTTTGTCCTGATGAAAGAGTTTGAGTTGAAGACTGTACCTGGGGTTGTGACTGTGGCTGGCCCTGGGAAGGTGGCTGAAGAGATGTGTGTGGCTGAATTGGAATCGGCTGTGAGGCTGTAGTCTGACCCTGGGACTGCTGTCCAGGAGACACTTGGGATGGAGCTGATGGATGCATTCGAGTCTGTGGCGGACTCTGGACGCGAGCAGGAGACTGTCCTTGGACATTACTCTGAGGCTGACACTGTCCTGCACCTTGGGGTTTGGAGGACTGGGCTTGGGTGGGCTGTGCTTCAGGAGGGACGTGGGAGGCAGCAGTTGCTTGGGTCTGGGCTTCAGGCTGAGCTGGGGACGGGGGTTGGGTTGGGGGCTGGGGCTGAGTTGAAGGCTGTGCGGGCTGAGCAGGCTGAGGCTGGGCTTCTGCAGGACTCACGCTCGACGGCTGAGCTGGAGACAGGCTCTTGGCTGGCTGCACCTGTGTCAGGGGCGATAATTTACTCTGTCTTTGTTCACTTGTACCTGTGAAAAGGAAAGACCAAATATTTCTTACTCTAGAACATCAGACTGTGGTTTAAGGAGAATTTGAAGGGGATTTTCTAAAGGTGAGAATTCTGCATTTCAGTACAGAAGACTGATGCCCTAGAAATGCTCCATCTAGAAACACCTAGGTCAGGACTCTCCTAAATTGGGGAACAAGGGCCCTGTTCATGGCTGCCCTCCGCACATTTTGCTAAGTCTCCAGAGGGCTGGCTTCCAAAGCAAGGCACAGCCAGGTCTCTGGCCCAGCCTAAGGCCAGCCCACATTCCTCTCCTATGGCGTGGCGCCAGTGAGTGACGGCCGCTTGCAGCAGGCGGCTCACCAAGTGCTCTGGTCCTGAAGCTCCCAATCGTAGGTTATGAGCTGGAAATACCCACCTGCCCTGAGAGCACATCATCACTCAATCAGCTCCTACAGGCTTGGTGAGGAGTTAGGAGTGGGCACAGTCACCACGATACTTTACTATTTTGTGCCAACCCCCCACTTTCTGTAGTTTTTAACGGGGGGTGGTGGTGACAGGGAGGCTGTCAGAGCAAGAGATCTGGTCAAGCTCTTGTGAGGCTGACCAGTCAGCTGTGACACTCACCAGCTTGAGGCACGTCCTCCCAAAGATAAATACCGGTCCTCTGGCCCCCTCTGCCACCCAGCAACCCGTGACACTAACATGCAGCATTTCCGAGAAGCCCAGGTTCTACCTGCTGCTGTAGTGGAAACAGTGGTGGTGGTGGTGCTGGTTGCCGTGGCCGTTGTTGCCAGTGGGGTGAAGAGGAACCGCTGCACGGTACCGTTTGGCATCGCGGCTTGCATCAGCTGCTGTCCTGGACCGGGAAGTATAGTCACCCCTTGAGGTATCAACTGCAATTGTCCAGTAGTTTGGCCTTGTCCTTGAATCACTACTGTCAAACCTTGATTGCCACCCTACGGAAAAACACACAACATGTAAACAGTGTTCAAAGCATCGATCTGCAAGTATACCATTTTTATGTTGAACAGATCCTTTAAAATAATGAACCTATGTATTTGAATGTCTGTGGAATGGTACCAAGAAAAATTCAGATAAGCTAAAATAAGAATATTTATTTTAAAAGATTGATGCTGTTTAGTGGAAAAAACATGGACTAACAATCCAGAGTTCCAGTCCGAGTTCTCCAAGTGGACAGCCAGGTTATCTGTCTATAAGTAACATCGCTCCTCTGGATCTAAATTTCCCAATCTATAAAATAAGGGCGTGAAGTGAATAACTAAGGTCTGCACAAAATTCTGATTTTAAATCACCTCATTTATATTCATATTATTTTATAACTTTCAAAGCATCTTTAGACATACTTTAGACATGCCTCATTTGATTCTCACAATAGACTTGTGACTTTGTGGATTAGGGAGAGAAAATATTACTCCAATCTTCCTACCAATTAGGAAACTCAAGTTAGAAAGTTCAAGTCTCTTACCCAGAGTGAGAGAGCAAGTTCAAGGTGAGATATAATGAGAAGCCCAGGTCTCCTAGTTTCAGTTTTTTCACTATGTACCAAATGACCTATGGAGTGTGTTGGTGTGTGCCAACGTATAGAAAGCTTAGGGTTCTACACATGGAATGCAAATGCCAGGTGAGGAAGGTCACTAATGTCTGAGTAGTCATCCAAATGGGGACTAGGAACTAAAAACTCCATCTGCACTGCCTCTTCTGTCCAAGACTTCTTAATCCTCAACTATCAGGAACGTGGTGGAGAAGTAGAAAGCAAACGTAAAAACAAGCCACCCTAAGTTCCCAACAGCCAAAACTGATGCTACAAAGTTCCTACACTGATGCTAAGCTTCAGGCCTCCATGCACTTTACTCAGGAGTCCCTTACTACAGCGGTCCCCAACCTTTTGGGCACCAGGGACTGGTTCCGTGGAAGACAATTTTTCCACGGACGGGGTGGGGGTGGGTGGGTGGGTGGGTGATGGTTCAGGCGGGAATGCGAGGGATGGGGAGCGATGGGGGGCGGCAGATGAAGCTTCGCTCGCTCGCCCACCGCTCACCTCCTGCCGTGTGGCCTGGCTCCGAACAGGCCGCAAACCGGTCGAGGACCCCTGCCTATTCACTGTTGCTTTTCTAAAACATTTCTGTGCACAGTCAAAACTACATAAAACACCAAGTATAGTTTAAAGAATAATTATAAAGTGAACGTCTATAAAACCAGCATCATCAGGTCATCACTGCCAGTATCCAAGAAGGCCCCCATGTGACCTGCTCTGATCTTAATTCCCCTCCTTTGCCCTAGAGGTAAGCACTACTCTCACTGTCACAATAACTGCAGTTCTTCATAGTGTGACCACTTAGGTATAGCTCTCTAAGGGCCACAGACTTACAACTTCAGGAGCACCATTCAGGAAGAATTCAGATGGTGTCCCTTCCAGGTAGGCAACGCAGCAGGCCCATCACCCTACACATGTAGCTAGTTTTGCCTGTTTCTGACTCTTATGCAAATAGATCACAATGTAATTCTGTTTGTTACTTGCTTTTTTATTTAGCTCAGCAATGTAGTTCTATGTGTCTGCAGTTTGTTCATTTCCATTGCTGTAGGAAGGCAACTTATTTATCTAATTGACTGCAGATTGACATTTGGGTTGTTCCCAGTTTTTGACTCTTATGAACAACGCTGCTGTATATATTCATGTCCATCATCCTGGTGCTCAGATGAACAAGAACTTCCCCAGGAAACACACCTAGAAGGAGAACTACTGTGACGTGGGGCATGTGTCTTCAACTTTGCTACACAGTGTCTACAGTTTTCCAAGGTGGCTAAACCAATTTATACTACTACCAGGTGTGTATGAGAGTTCATTCTCCTCCATGTCTTTGCCGTCTCTTGATTTTGTCTGACATTTTAGTTTAAACCAATCTCTTAGATACATGGTTTTAATATGCATTTCCCTCATTACTAACAAAATTCAGCAGTTTTTTGGATTTATGGACGTTTAGATTTCCTCTTTTCTCAACAAGTTTGTTTGCTCTTTTTTCCTACTGAGCTATCTGGATTTTTTTCCTTCTTAATTTGTAGTAGTAATTCTTCATGTATTCTGCAGAATAGTCCTTGGCTGGTTGTATTTATACCTTCCCTCATTCTTTTCACTCTTTTATAGTGTTTGATGAACTGAAGTTCTTATTTCTAAGGTTGTTGAATTTATAAATCTTTTCCTTTATGGCTAGTATTTTCTGTCTTTAAGAAAGCCTTTCCTGGGCTTCCCTGGTGGTGCAGTGGTTAAGAATCCACCTGCCAATGCAGGGGACATGGGTTCGAGCCCTGGTCCGGGAAGATCTCACATGCCACAGAGCAACTAAGCCCGTGTGCCACAACTAATGAGCCTGTGAGCCACAACTACTGAAGCCCGCATGCCTAGAGCCCGTGCTCCACAACAAGAGAAGCCACTGCAATGAGAAGCCCGCGCACCGCAACAAAGAGTGGCCCCGCTCGCCACAACTAGAGAAAGCCCACGTGCAGCAACAAACACCCAACGCAGTCAAGAATAAAATAAATAAAATAAATAAATTAAAAAAAAAAAAAAAGAAAGCCTTTCCTACCTTCTGAAAGTATTACAGTTTTACCTTTCACAGTCAGGACTTTTATCTTCCTGGAACTGAGTTTATGAGTGAGGTAGTGGTCTAAGTTCATGGTTTGCCATATATACTCAACTGACCCAGGACCCTTTATTGAAAAGCCTGTCCTTTCAATTATCTGCAATGCCACCCATGTCATATAACAAGTGTCCACACATACACATGGGTCCCTTTCTACTGTTCTGTATCTACTGGTCTATCTATCCTTGTGTCTGTACCTGACTATATTAATTAGTGAAACACCATAATAAGTTTTGTTATCAGGCTACCATATAGGGCAAATCCTCCTTTTCTTCAAAAGTGTTACAGTTATTCTTGATCCTTTGAACTTCTATATAAATTTTAAAAATCAGCTTGTCAGGTTTCAAAACATCTCTTTCAGGATTTTGATGGGAACTGCATTCAATCTATTGATTACTATTGGAAGAACTGATAATAATATTGAGTGTGGCAAGAAAACAGCTTAATGTACTCAAATTTTATTTATCCCAAGCAAACTGGTTAACTAATTTTTTTTTTTTAATAAATTTATTTATTTATTTATTTTGGCTGCATTGGGTCTTTGTTGCTACATTGGGTCTTTGTTGCTTCCTCAACTAGGAAGTCCCTAGTTGAAGGTTATTATACCCTGCCCTTAAGAAGTATTTTGGGGGCCTCCCTAGTGGTGCAGTGGTTAAGAATCCACTTGCCAATGCAGGGGACACGGGTTCGAGCCCTGGTCCCGGAAGATCCCACATGCTGCGGAGCAACTAAGCCCGTGCACCACAACTACCGAGCGTGCGCACTAGAGCCCGCGAGCCACAACTACTGAGCCCGTGTGCCACAACTACTGAAGCCCACACACCTAGAGCCCGTGCTCCACAACAAGAGAAGCCACTGCAATGAGAAGCCCATGCACCTCAATGAAGAGTAGCCCCCGCTCGCCACAACTAGAGAAAGCCCACGTGCAGCAACGAAGAACCAACACAGCCAAAAAGAAATAAATAAAACAAATTTATTAAAAAAAAAAAAAAAAAAGTATTTTTGTTTGACTCTAGGAACCAGCCATTTAAAAAAGTAAGTACATTTTTAAACATCCAAAGATAAGTACATGTTTTAAAGCTTACAGCAAGAGTAAGTAAGATCACTTGTAAAGTTAAAATGGAAGTCACATTACTTACGTGGCCCTGTGTTAACTGGGTGAGTTGAGCCATGGTAAGCTTCACCTGTCCTTGTTGGGGGCGAGGGGGCTGTGAGGTTGAAGACTGTAGACTTGCAGTGGGTGCTCCTGAAGTTAATCCTTTCTGTGCAGGTGTTGAGGAAACTGTACTAGGGGCAGAGATCGCAGTGGAAACAGGCTGCCCTCTGATGATCTGCGTCACCACCTGTTGAGGAGTACCTATGTAAAGAGCAAAACATTAGAATGCTCCTATGCCCTAAGCAATACTCTGCATTGAAATGTCATTCAACACTTCAGATGAATGTATTCTTCTCAATTTTCAAACAGACTTAAGGGATGCTGACAGACTGATGCATTCAGTCATATATCCACACCCAAAGGACCCACCTGGTTGTCAGCGAGGCTGTTTTCACTCAGCTCACTAACAACCACTCCCCCATTCCTGCTCTCTGCAGTAGTCAAAAAAATAATAATAATAATAATAATGCTCTTCCTATGAATCTAAAGCCAAAATGACAATAGGGAAGATGGAAGAGCCTATGTAAAATGTGCCATTAGGCTGCCTTTCCTTAGGAATATAAATGAAAAGATAATAATCTAATATATAATTAATTCATGTGATTTTTAAACAAAACATATAGAATCTGGAATATTCTGGGCCAATTATATTTATAAATGAGTTTTTCTTATAGCTATCTGCAACTTAGTTTGGGAGAACCAAGAGGGCAAGAACCCCTGTAATCCTCAATACTAGAGCAAGGTGCTCAACAAATGCTTCCACAGTTACTGTTGAATAAACATCTATAGAATGAATGAAGTTTAACTGAAATGGCTCTATAGTCTTCTAAAAACTTCTGTTTCTCATTTAACCTGATGAAACTAGAAGAAAAAGCAGGTGGTAATTATTTGGCAGCTAATTTTACACTTACAAAATCTGAATTCATTATTAATTAGTACATAATATTATATTTCTGAAATTTTGTATTCACTTCCTGTTTTTCTTCATATGTCTACATATATATTTCTGTGTATATTTCTTTTAATGACTGGTGCCTAATATTATTGCATTATGTATATAATTAAACCTATTTTGACATTTAGAACACTTTCCCTTTTTCTTTTTTTAAATAACACCCTTGTGAAATCCCTGCTTATAAATTTTTATGTGCTTCTAATTATTCCTTAGAATAAACTCCTCCCAAAATTACTGGATTCATAGCAGGAACATAGTACTAAATGGAATTTAGAAAGGTTATACCCATTCATACTCCCATCACCATTGGGTGCCCATTTCACTGAACCCTTGCCAACCCTATCACTAAAGTATCACATTCCAGCAATCAGAAATAGTATGATAGCATCACAGTGTCTGCATTACTTCAGTTGGTCTACTTTCCTTTGGTATCATGCTCCTAAATTCTGGGGGCTTGTAAACATGCTATAGAAACTGGCAGTGTAAGTTTTTCATCATTACTCTTTCTTCTAAACTTTACTTGGTTATTGTTGTCCACTTATTCTTCAAGATGAATCAAAAAACAGTTCAGTATATATAGACAAGTGCTTGAATTTGAGAACTTCTGGACCCCAACACTCTGTCCTTGTACTGCAGTTTGAGGAATAGTTAATGAAAAGTTACTTTCTTTTATCACCTTGTATTTTCTTTTTTCCATCTTTATTGGACTATAATTGCTTTTCAATGTGTTAGTTTCTGCTGTACAACAAAGTAAATCAGCTATATATGTATACATACATCCTTATATCACCTTGTACTGATATGGTGTCATCATAAACACAGATGGATAAAAGGGCTGGTATTGACTGATTATATGATGGTCAATCAGATGATCCCCAATATGTACATGTTCATTTATGTTTAGATCATCATCAAAATACAAATTCAAAAATTAAAACACTTTTTATTATAACCTGGAAGTGTTCAACTTTGGGAAAGGCTAGCATGGTGGTAGGAATAGGGATAAGCTGACCTACACACACTCAGACACACACTACACACATCCATCCACCCTCTACCTCTCTGACCACAACTCCTAAGACTCTTACTGTCTTTACTGGGCCCCACCAGCCTCACTGGCCACGTTGCTTTTCATATGACACACCAGACACACTCATATGTGAAGCTATATATTCACATATGCAAGTCTAAGTATATTACCATTTATCATCCATAAACTTTTCTTCTTCTTTACATTAGTTTTATCTTTCCTTTTAGTTGGCTGCCTAACTGACAGCTATTTTTAAACATGAATAGATACTGAATTTTATCAATTGTCTCTGTAATATTAACTGAAATAAGGAATCATACTTTCTTCTCTGGGGTAAATTTTGCTTAGGCATTAGGATATTTCCTTTAAAAAAAAATACTATGCTAGGTTTCATATTCGAATTATGCTAAATTTGTAAAATGAATGGGAAAGAACTGATCTACCCCTTTCCCCTTATGGCCTGCAACTATTTTTTATAAGAAGGAAATTGTTTCCTAACCATTTCAAAGAATTTTACCCATAAAACCATGAGGTCTGGAATTCTTTTTTGTAGGTAACACTATGGCAACTTTCCAAATTTCTTTCCTTGATGTGAGTCATTAAGACTTGACATTTATAAGCACAGTATATAATTACGCCTTGTTATTCAAACAGATTTAGTTCCTTCTATTTTCATTGCACTTTCTCATTTCTACTTTTTCTAAACTAGCATTTTGTTCCCTTTTCTCAAGATTAGACTTGCAAAAAAAAAAAGGTTTAATATTTGCCTTTTCTGTCTTACAATCATTACTTGTACTTTACTTCCTTCTTCCTGTTTTCATTTAAGACTTGTTTTATATATTTTTCTAACTTCTGGTTAAGATTTAATATGGGTTTTTTTTGGTCTATTTTGTTCACCAATGTGTTTCAACTGCCTAGAGTAGGTGCTCAAAAATATTTGTTGAATGAATGAATTTGCCTCTCAGTTCAGCTTTGCAGCCTGGCTTAGCTGCTACTTGACAATCTGTTTGTAATGACACAGTTGATGTTTCTTTAACATAAAAGTTACTTTGGAGAACATAACGTTTTTAAATTCCAAGCAAGTAAAGGTTCTTAGTATAATACCTTAATATTAATTTCTAGCTTTACTACAAAAAATGTAGCCTATACATGTTCTACTTTTTGGAATTCATCAAGGTTTTACCTGTGGCTCATTGTAAGACCATTTTCATACAAATAGCTCATAAATATTTAAAACTAATGTGTATTCCTAAAGGTACAAAAGCTGATACAGTCTGTTTCTGGTCTACTATGCTTCTGTTAATCCCTCCTTGATTTCAAATAGTTTTTGCTTTATACACGTCAAAGACATCTTATTTAAAGACCCAAGATTGCACCTTCACTGCAATCTATATCTTTAAGCCAATATAAAGTGACTTTCTTTGTCCTAGTTATTGTTTCTTTAAAATACTGAATTCGACTCTGTTCAATATTAGTAGGATTATGCATGTCTTCCCTCCGCCTCTCCCTTCTTTCTTTCTTTTTTTGTCCTTTATTTCATGTGTCTTTGACCACCTTTTTATTTTTTATGTTTTACCTTCTGTGGTAATTTGCTTTTAGGTATGTTTCTCATAAATGCACAGTTCGATTTCTTTTTTCACTCCATCTTTACAGGCTTCAACTTTTAATATGGGAGCTTTAACTTATTTACATTAAAAAGGGCAGGCACTGCCTTTGTAATCTGGTTTTATGCTTTCCATTTAAATGCTTCTTAGCCATTTCCTTGATTTTATCTTTTGGCACACAGACTGTTTTCTTTACTTATTCTCTTTACTCCAATGATCTGAATGTATATATCCCATTTACTAGAGGTTTTAAGAACATTTTTAACAAGCATACTTGGACCTGCTTTTCTCTTATTGACAATGCCAGAAATGAAATAAAATCTATGGGTGTGTCCCATGATGAATCAGAAATTTAGTATGCTTCAGAATCTCAATTCATATTGGTATTTTCCAGTATGTAGAGTGCCAAATACAGAATATTATAGATTTCCTAGACTGACTCTTTAGATGTAAAATGATAATACTGGATGGGTGAATACCTGGCTGTACCATCACAGGTGTTCGAATAATTGCCTTTCCTAGTGTTGACTGTTGGAGTGGTGTTCTAATCACCGTCATACCAGGGCGGATCTGAGGCCCTGTGATTACCTACAAATAACACAAAGGACAATGAATTAAAATGTTTTTAAAAGACTAAAGCATAATGGACTTAGAACAGAGATCCTTAAACATTCTATATTGATAAACATGTCTACAGAAATTACAGAGGCTCTTGGACATTACATATTAAATTATATTAAGCATCAGAATAAAGATAGAACTTTGAGGGGAGAAAATGTAATTTAAATGAGATCGCATGAAACTCCTTGTCACTGACACCAAGAATAGCCTACAGACTAAAAGGAAGGATACAAGACCCAAGAAAGCTCTGCCCTATAACCACCACAGTTGCTCACAGGAAAATGATGAGCCCTATTTTCCCTGAGCTCCAATCCTTATCTGTAACCCAGAGAACACAGGTGCAAGATCAGAGACCAGAAGTTCTTTCATAATTTAAAGGAGAGACTACACAGCATATTATTTTCAGTGTTAGGTTTAGAACATTCTCAAGTCTGCAAAACATTAAACTTTTTCCATAATACTAGTGCCAAAGAAATGATGTATATAATATGTGTGCATATCAGCTGATAGACAAGTTAATGCTGTGGATTATGTTTTCACTCTACTTCTTAGCTGCAGAGCACGTCGTTTTCCTGGGTGATCCAGTGTTGCCCATTGTTTTCAATAAAGACATTTTCTTCGTAAAATCCTGGAAAGCAATTCTTATGATTCATAAACTATACTAATGTGCTATTAACTAAATGTTAAAAATTAACAGTTCACTTGAAATATAAGTAACAGATTTTTTTTTTAAATCAATACTTTGTCACAGATTAAGTAAAAGGTGAAGAAAAACTAGAAGTTGGATTAATCCTGGAAGAGGCCATTCTAAAAACTTCAACCAATGTGGTTAACACCAAATAAACCTGTAAAGAACTCTTACTTGGGAAGTGCTTGTAGTTCCTCCAGAGCTTGAGGTATTGGGCCTAATTGTGACTGTTGCTGTCCTGGGCTGGAATGAAGTAAAGGTTTGCTGACTTGTACCTGTACTGGATGGAATGATACCCAGGACTTTCTGCTGTACTTGAACAACGCCTTGAAAAAAAGATGAAGAAGTAATTGATAACTGCCCCTTTCATAAAACATCAGGTACTGCTTGGTTCCTGAGGAGAAACAAGGTGTGGCGGGGGTTTATAGTGGGCTACATAAAATGTGAGATCCGAAGACTGAAATCAGTGAAAAGGAAATGAAAAATAATGGCAACAGTATGATCTGGCAAATGTGAATTAAAACTCTTCACATTTCCCTTACCTCCTTGCGTTGCTGGCACATTTACAGCGACAATCTTGCTGTTTGCAGGAAGTGGCAGTTTGGTAATTACTTTTCCTGCCATAGTGACTGGATTGCCTGTAATTTGGAACGTCTGACCTGTGCTGGCAATGGTTGTAGCAGATGTGGCAGCTGTGCTGGTGGCTAATGGGGTATAAGACATTTAATAAGCTTCAGATTTAAAATAACCAGCAACGTAGTGACTTCTAGGAAGGCACCAATGCATGAAATGTGGCTCATTTTGTATTTTTAAGAAAAACATTCCTCTCCACTCAAAGTAAGTGAACCATGTAAATGTTGAAAGTGAAATAATGTATAAGAGAGGAGTTTCGCTAATGTAATATTATGAATATTATCTGTAACAAACCTACTGTTAACAGTTTGTTTGCTCAATCAGCTGCAGAAGAAAAATAATTTTCTAAAGAAACATTTCATTTCAGTAGGTAAAGGACTGAAATTTCTTTTTCTTGAATGAAAGCAATCTTTTATTTAATCACAGTTGTGTACCTGAATTTGACTGGCCTTGCTTAACCCAGGTAGCAAAGGTCTGATGAAAGTTCTTGTTCTGCTGGAATGTTACTGTAGCTGGAGATCCAACTTTAGTAGTTAGTACCATTTTAGTGCCAGCTGTAACTGAGCCACTTATGGGGGCCACCATAACTTTCTGTGCTGGAGAGATGGTACTAGTTGTACTGTTTGTTGGGGAAGTAGTGGAAGCTGCAATTACTGTAGGCTTCTGCTGTTCCAATCGTTTCTAGAAAAGTCAGGGAGAGAAATCATGAACCAAAATCGTTCCAAATAAAAACACCAATCTGCATGAAGTCCAGCCACAATTCCTCTCAATCTAAGAAACTGCACCAAATTTCTAAAATATTTAACTTCTGAAAATATGCCCATACAAATTTACACTTGAATTTAATTTCTTGAGGGAGGCAACACTTTTTATGACTCTAAATCACATATACTTTATTAAAAGCAGTAAGTTTTTGGTAACAAAAATTTGAAATGATCAAGTTTTTCCAGTCTGTGCAAAGGTCCAAGCTTTCAGACTGAAAGTGCAAGAGACGTGGGTGATCTAACTGGAGACAGGGATACCTTGTGATTCAGCGGTGGGGTTTAGAACAGACAGACAGCAAATGATGGGACCTGTAATGTTAATTTATCCAATCATAAAGAACATGTCAATATTTAAATATCACTATTCAAGTTGGCAAACCTGCAATCAAACAAGCTGAAAATAATAAACAACTTTTCTAGACTTATATTTTTCAGTTCAAGTATTTTTACAGAAAAATCCTTTAGACTATTTTATACAGAACGGTATAATCGGATCTTTCAGACTATAGTGTTATTAAAGACAATTTGTGTTTCTTTTCCCAGAGACTGCTGCCTTTTCCTGACAGCTTATCAACATGACAGTTTAAGTTTACACATGTAAAAACTACAACTTGATCTTTTTGAATTATGGTTTCCTCAGGGTATGCCCAGTAGTGGGATTGCTGGGTCATATGGTAGTTCTATTTTTAGTTTTTTTAAGGAACCTCCATACTGTTCTCCATAGTGGCTGTATCAATTTACATTCCCACCAACAGTGCAAGAGGGTTTTTCTCCACACCCGCTCCAGCATTTATTGTTTGTAGATTTTTTGATGATGGCCATTCTGACCGGTGTGAGGTGATACCTCATTGTAGTTTTGATTTGTATTTCTCTAATGATTAGTGACGTTGAGCATCCTTTCATATGTTTGTTGGCAATCTATATATCTTCTTTGGAGAAATGTCTATTTAGGTCTTCTGCCCATTTTTGGATTGGGTTGTTTATTTTTTTGATATTGAGCTGCATGAGCTGCTTGTAAATTTTGGAGATTAATCCTTTGTCACTTGCTTCGTTTGCAAATATTTTCTCCCATTCTGAGGGTTGTCTTTTCATCTTGTTTATGGTTTCCTTGCTGTGCAAAAGCTTTTAAGTTTCATTAGGTCCCATTTGTTTATTTTTGCTTTTATTTCCATTTCTCTAGGAGGTGGGTCAAAAAGGATCTTGCTGTGATTTATGTCACAGAGTGTTCTGCCTATGTTTTCCTCTAAGAGTTTTATAGTGTCTGGCCTTACATTTAGGTCTTTAATCCATTTTGAGTTTATTTTTGTGTATGGTGTTAGGGAGTGTTCTAATTTCATTCTTTTACATGTAGCTGTCCAGTTTTCCCAGTTCTGAAGAACCTAGGGGCAGGACAGGAATAAAGATGCAGATGTAGAGAATGGACTTGAGGACACGGGGAGGGGGAAGGGCAAGCTGGGACGAAGTGAGAGAGTGGCATGGACATATATAGCACAGGGAGATCAGCTCGGTGCTTTGTGACCTCCTAGAGGGAGGAGATTTGGGGATATATGTATATGTATAGCCGGTTCACTTTGTTATAAAGCAGAAACTAACACACCATTGTAAAGCAATTATACTCCAATAAAGATGTTAAAAAAAAAAAAAAACTACAGCTGGCATTGACAACAAACCTGGTGGCAAACCCTTTACCCTTCATTATCTTATTTAATGCTTGGACCAACCCAATAAAGTTGCTGGTACTGTGATTTAAAGATGAGGAAACTGAGACTTAGAGAGGTTGTAAAACTAGCCCAAGGTCACAGAGCTAGTAAATGCTGGAGCTGAGCTGTGTACAAAAATCAAATTCCAATGCTGAACTATTTCTTGCCATCAAAAACTGCTCACCAAAGACAGCATACCTAGTCTTTTTACTGTTACTTTTGTATATGTCCTCTATGCGTTAAAATAATGTGAGGTATTTTACATAATTTCTCATTCCTCAGGAGAAAAGGAGGGCTTCCCTGGTGGTGCAGTGGTTGAGAATCCGCCTGCCAATGCAGGGGACATGGGTTCGAGCCCTGGTCTGGGAAGATCCCACATGCTGCGGAGCAACTAAGCCTGTGCACCACAACTACTGAGCCTGCACCCTAGAGCCCACAAGCCACAACTCCTGAAGCTCGTGCTCCGCAACAAGAGAAGCTAATGCAAGGAGAAGCCCACACACTGCAACGAACAGTAGCCCCCACTTGCCACAATTAGAGAAAACCTGCACGCAGCAGCTAAGACCCAATGCAGCCAAAAATAAATAAATAAATAAACAAATAAATTTATATTAAAAAAAAAGAAGAAGAAAAGGAGCTTAGTTTTGGATTCTTAGACATGTCATCCAATTGAATCAGTTAAAAAAAAAGGAGGCAAAAAAACCAAAACAACTAAACACATAGTTATTTTCTGGGGCTATGCCTTCAAAAATTGGAAATGCTGACTATGGGAAATATAGCCAATATTTTGTAATAACTGTAAATGGAGTATAACCTTTAAAAATTGTATAAAAAATTTTAAAAAATTACAGGGGGAAAAATATCACAGGTTTGACATGTCCACAAAATCTGCTGGGTTTGCACACATGTTCAAAACGGCAAGTTTGTCATTAAACTCTAGCTGTCATTATTTCTCAATTTTTGCATGGAAAAAAAAAGTTTTGATCATCTTCATTGCTAAATTTGGAAAACATATTAAAATGAAGATTGACTTGTTTCAAGAAAGATATTTTAAATAAAAATTTTGAAGTAATATATAGATTAAGTATATACTGCTCTGTTCGATTAAGCTATATACAGGTGGATGTCCATCACCTCAGAAACTGACACACATAGGAAAAGCAAAGAATACAATGTTCTTGGGGGACTTAGAGAGGTAATACATCACCAAGTTCAGGTTCTGACTTTCAACAGCCAGAGAAAAGCTTATTATCAAATTAAAGAAATTGACCCCCTGGCCCCCCCCAAAAAGTAATACCTTGGGTTACATCGTAGAGATGACAAAACACATCCATAAAATGAAAAACAAAACAACTAGCCAGTCTTTCTGTGAGTGGAGAGATAGACATGACAAAATCCAGAAGTGCTGTTATCTCAAACTTTGATCTAAGTGAAGATGACCTAGAGTAAACCACTGTAAAAGATACAAGAACTTGAAAAAATATTTTATAAAATATGAGGAAAAAGGTAAAACATGAGGAAATGAGTCTGATTTATTTATGTAATATGTAATTTTTAAGTAAGTTATGTGTAACTAAGTTAATGATACCTATTTTATCTATTTCTATTTTATCTATATCCTGAAAGTTTATATATTCAAGTTTGGCTAAAAACTTTCATAGTATCTTCTTATTAGAATGAAGGGGTAATTATCTTTTACTTGGGTCCCTAAATAGTCAGGCACATATGACACATCACAGTATGGAAATACTAAGACGCCACACAGTAGCTTGATGACCACCAATTACAACAAACTCTTATACTTTTAGTATAACTCACTTTTTCATAGACCACAGAGATTTTACAGATTGGAATTTTACAGGAAAAAATTATCTTTAGAAACGACCCTTTGAATTATAAATATAATAAATAAGAGAAATTATACTTCACACATTGTTCTTCAAATATGTACACTTTTTGCAAAACCAAACCTTGGTATATCCACAGAGCTATTTTCAAGTACTGAAATTAAGATATATATGAGATACACGTAAAACTAAAACCACATGAATATATAATTACTGTGCTTTTAGTGTGCACGAATTTGGCTAAAAATGTCAGTGCGCTGCCAGGTGGGACTGGTACCAACTCCCCCACCTGCCGGGCAGCCGATCGCTGCTGTTTGAGGTGAGCCTCCATTTGGGCCTGGAAGTCCTCTGCCTTCTTCTGTTCACTAACCTTAGCCTGTTGCTCAACTGCTTGTGCCTTTTCTTTCTCCACTCTGCAGGGAAAGAAAGGAGGAATTTATCAGAAACTACAGGCATACCTCATAGATATTGTGGGTTTGGTTCCAGATCACTGCAATAAAGCAAATGTCGCAATAAAGCGAGTCACATGATTTTTTTGGTTTCCCAGTGCATATAAAAGTGATGTTTACGCTATACTGTAGTCTACTAAGTGTGCACTAACATTATGTCTAAAAAAAAAGTACATACCTTAATTTAAAAAATACTTTATTGCTAAAAAATGCTAATAATCATCTGAGCTTTCAGTGAGTCGTAGTAGTGACATCAAAGATCACTGATCACAGATCATCATAACAAATATAATAATAATGAAAAATTTTGAAATACTGTGAGAACTACCAAAATGTGACACAGAGGCACAAAGTAAGCAAATGCTGTTGAGGAAATGGTGCCTATAGACTTTCTCAATGCAGGGTTGCCACAAATCTTCAGCTTGTAAAAAACGCAGTATTTGCAAAGCGCGATAAAGTGAGTATGCCTGTATCCTACTAGGCATCTGGCATCTAATATTAAGTGAAATCTGGTTAAGTTTCACATCATACAAAAAGTATAAAATTATTTCAATTTAAAAATAAAACATCTAAATTAAGGTAATTCAAAATTGACAAGTAGATAATAACTCATAAAAATTAGAAAGAGGACATTAGTAAATGATACACAGCTAGAGAATCAAAAGGTGGAGCAAAATTAGGACATACCGAATAAACTATTAAAGGGGTAATTCTTTAATTCTGAAGTGATAAAAATCTTCAGCATCTGATCACATATAAACCATTTCCTTACCTCTCAGCAAACGCCCTGATCTCCCATAATTCCAACTCTTCCTCTGCTACCCAGGTTTCAATAATAACAGGGCCAGTTTGCTTGGGCGTTTCTGGTCTCTTTGGCCGCAATGCACTCGATCGAAGGCCTTTCCTCTGAGGCGTAGGTGTTTCTTTGGAAAAGAAATCGGAGTATTTTAAGCAATATAGCTTTTAAATTATAGTACTTCTGGCATCTTCTCTTATATCATGAAAAGCAGGGATTGGCAAACATTCTCTTAAAGGGCCAGATGGTAAATACTTTAGACTATGCAGGCCAGATGGTCTCTGCTACAACTCCTCAACTCTGTCTCATAAAAGGAGCCAAAGGCAATACATAAGTGAGAAAGTGTGGCTGTGTTCCAATCAAACTTTATTAACAAAAGCAGATGGTGGGTCAAAGCTCATGGTTTGCTGGCCCCTGATATAAAAGTCCTATTAGCCTTTACACAGCCTGTTCCCTCTGCCTGGAACACTACTCCTAGCCTCCTTCCCCCTCATTTGACTGGTGTCTAATTCATCCTTCAGACCGCAACATGGATACAACCTTCTTCAAGAAGCGTAGCGTGTTCCTCCCAACTGGGCTGGGTGTCCTTGACATGTACAACTCTGGCGATCTGTATTTCTCTATCAGGGCACTGAGAAGAGGGACTGGAGAGTTACTAATGTAAAGGAGGGATCGGAAACTATTAAGAATAGATATAATCTCCAGTGATAAGATTCTAAAAATAAAAAGTAGGGACAGACAAGCATTGAACCTTCCCATATGTTCAGGAAAGAGGGAAGCAGTAGAATCACAGGCAAGCAACAGAAGGAAACTGAAACAGCAGCAGGACCTGGATTGTATGAAGTGATACAAGAAAAGAAAAGTGATTCAAGGAGACAGCAGTGGTTTGCATCAATGGCTGTGGAGTCAAGACTGACGACTGGTCAGGAATGCCTTCTTCCATCTGTGTGTCTTTGCCTATCAACTGAGCTGTCTATTCCTGTTCCAGGACAACATTGTTTTAATCATACTAATATTTCATCATCTATTAGGACAGCTACCCCTTTATTGGTACTCTTTTCAAAAAAGCCATTCTCATTTATTCTCCAAGATGAGCTTTTGAGTTGATTCAATCAAGATTCAAAAAATTAAATTTATCCATTTGGGGACAATTAACTTCTATAAAATAGTAAGCTTCTATTTATAGACAGCATTTTCTTTTTACATGTTTCTTCATAGTTGTTCCCTTAGGTATTTTTACTACACATGTAAAATAAAATTATTGATTTTTGTCTAATTATATATCTTGAATCTGGACACCTTACTGGACTCTTTTTAGTGTTAATAGTTTTGATTCTCAAGTATAGAATTATCATACCTTTTCTTTGCTTCCTTTAGAATAGGGGCTGGATCCCATTCTTCTATGTATTTGCCACCTAGAGCCTATCATGTAGGTGTCTACAAATGTTTCCTGAGTAACTCTTTATGCCTCTTAGGTTACTTCTACCCTGAGCACTGAAGTATTACACAATAGCTTGAACGCTTGAGTCAACAAATCTTCACTGACCACTTATGTGTCAGATTCTGCAGCAGGTTCCAGGACTACAATCAGACAGACTCAAAGGCTTGAGTCTTGGAGCTGACGGTCTGGTGTCAACCACTGCTCCATATCTTTAATTACTGATACAAGAGGTATTTGTACCCTTCCTCTGCCTGGTACCGTGACTGTAGGCATCACTGTGTGTCTAGTGGAATTCTGCTATGTTTATTAATTAAATATCATTTTAATAACAGAATAGTTTGTGATGAAAAAGTATTTTTTTCAAAAGTTGAATAAAGAGTTAAAGAAACAATTATAATCAAACTTCAATTCATAAAAGATATGGCTAACAGGTAAGTAATAAAAGAATAGAATTCTTTCTACTCCTTACCTTTTGGTGCTTCTGGAACTCCAATGGGGCAGATGATTTTCCTGATACAGTATTCAGATCGAATGCCATAAGGACCAACATCTCGCCTCTTAATTATTTCTGTTGTTGTGATTTCAGTTTCAGATGTTTCTATGGTGATTTAATTCACATAGTATTAATAACCACCCAAAATATTCAGAGAATAAAAAGGTACAACATCTGGTACTTTAAAAAATAGACTAAACCTTTGGAAACATTTGCTTAATGAACAGCTGCAGGACCATCACTAGACTGCAACAATACTGAGTTTCTTCCTCACTGAAAATTTCTAAACTGAGCAAAATGCTGTTTGGGGACAGCTTAGTTCCTGGTGGCAAAATTCGGTCAAAATAATAAAAACCCTAGGAGAGCAGCAGCAAGCACAGGGTTCCAGATGTCCCAATTTAAATGATTTATACTGTGCGGTAAGAAATATCTTTTAAAAATTCACACTGGTTCACACATTAGTGACTCCCCTTATAATGTGAAACCCCCCTGCCCGGCCCCCAGGATTTTATAGCATGTGCCGCTAAACTTGACAAAAGCCTTGTTTTTAAAATACTAGCACTATATTTTAATAAATAACAGATATGCTTAAAATGAAGTGAACCGTCAAGAGGTTTTTCTCTTTTAAACTTAAATTAGAAAATAAAAAACCGCTACCCGTCCGTGTAGTCCCTCCTCCTGGAGGAGCCTTGGCTGCCATGTCATCCCATCTCAGACTTGCCCACAGTAACCGCAACATAAGACTCACTCCAGCTAAGGACTTCACAGTCTGAAGTCTATACCTGAAAGAAAAACCCAAGAAAAACGATGTATGTATACACACACACACACACACACACACACACACACACACACACACTCTACTGAACTGAAGGATTGTTTTTTGTCCTCATTGTGACTTCAATATTTATCATATGGCTTTATAAGCACTTTGGTTATTATATGTCCCTTAATAAAAGAACTTTCTTGTTCCCAGGCATAACATGCATCTAACAATTCACAAAGGGGCTGTAGTCACCTCAAATGCCATATAAATATGTAAAACAAAGCATGTTTCATTGTAAGACTGATATGGCAACAATTCACAAAGATTTTATAAATTTAGCCTAATTCTAAAATATGTGTTAGAAAAATTATGAATGAGAGCATATATGGAGAAATAAATAATTGTGTGACAATGTGGTAAGTGATCTGAAGAAGAATAAAATCTTAACTGATTTTTGCTGAAACAAACTGAAAATGTTTCAATTTTCTCAAAAAGCAAAACAAAAAGACCTCACAAATCCAATAAGACCTTTCCAGATGGACAGAAATTTTGTACTGAAATGGTGGTTCTGCAAAACACGAAGTACTGGATGATGAATGCTGCTAATACTAACATTACTTTAACAACATCAGTGTAGTTTTAGAATCTTATGATACAATGAATAATAAAAAAGGACATTACTATGTTAGTTACTAGTCAGGAGACAAAAGAATCTCCTCTGTGTTCAGGTTTTTTCTAAACACTGTATACAAAGTTACTGAACATTTTAGATATTCTTTTAAAAATAATATTAAAAACACATTTCAGAATGAATTTACAACTGCAATGAATATCATGTCTTAAAATGGAGCTAACCATAGAACATTTTAAAGCAGCCCTAGGCTGCCAATTCTCTATTAGTGGTTTTGTATAATTAAATATTTTATTGACGTTTCCACATACTTAAATGAATATACTGATTGATTGTACTGTAGGGAAAGCCTATGAAACGAAATAATTTCCTCCTCTAATAGAGGTACAAGGTAAATCTTAGACAATTTATATTTGAAAAGCAATGCTTTCTATTCTTAACGTTAAGTTAGAAAAGCAAACAATGTGAGAAAGAGAAAGCTCTAGCCAAAAAGTTGCTGCAATTTCTTAACTTCCCCTCTCCACCTGTGACACCATTATTTTCTTTGTTGTGCTATCACCCTGTGAATCCTCTGACCTGAACAGACGGTTATTAAATGAGAGGGCAAATGTTAATCAGTGCAAGGATGTCCTGAGAGGGGGAAAGTGTCTGTCACTTTCAGACCACACACCCTAAAGAAATGCCTAGGGAACTTTGGACTCATGGGAGAAAACAAATGAATATTTATTTGGAAAGAGAGTTGTTTCTCATTCTCTCTCTTCTTCCTCCAATCACTCTCAACAAACAACACTTGAAAGCATCTCTATTTTACAATGGAAACAACACCACGTGGGGAACACATCTCATGCATTGGAGCATGTTCATTCATTTATTCATTCAAAAAATACTTGAGTGTCTTCTGTGTGTTAAACTAAGTGAAAGGAGCTGGGGACACAGAAATGAATTATAATGTCTTCCTGCATCCTCGGGAGCTGTAACAGAGGAAAGCACAAGGGAGTGGTACCTGATTGGGCCCAGGGATGGGGATGAGAGCTTTGCTGGAGTCTCAGAGGACAAGGGTGAGGGGGCAGCTGACCAAAGGGCAAGGGGGCACACATGTGCTGAGGAGGAAGGTGCACAAAAGCACACACTTCTTCCTGAAAACCACATCCGGTGTACTCTGGCTGGAGGGAAGGGGTGTGAAGGTGCAGCGAGAGATGAAGCTGGCACGAGGGAAGCAGGCAGAAGCCAAAATGTGCTGCACCAAATGGAAGGGTTAAAGAGCATGAGGGGCCATCTATAAGGAGATCTCTGAAAGGTACCCAGTTTTGCGTGGGTTATAAAGGGGAGCCCTTCTCGTAGCCGGGGTGGACAGGTGACAAATGTTTTCCCCTTCCCAGCCCCGTGGTGGTGAACACATCCTCTTTAAATGCCTGCTCAGCTCACTCAGAACATTCACAGGATAGATCTGCATTTTTAGGAGGATCCTTCTGACAGCACCGTGGAGAAAACTACTGGTTCAAAGTGATCATGAAACACAGAATCAGGGCCTGGGGAAAAGGGAGTAAGGGAATGGACAGTGTGGAGGGAAAAAGAGGCCCTAATGAGTCAAGGAGACAAGTTTCACTTTTTCAATACTGCTCAGCCTTAATGTTAAATTTAATAAAGACCAAACATGCGCCTTTGGCCTTCTTAGCTCCTACTCTAAGCATCAGACATATTTTATTCAAGTGTGAGTAGAAAAATGCATTTCACATGCATGGTTTTTATAGCGATACATTTTTAAAAAATGCATTCTAAAGTCAAGAATCATTTACATTTTTACCCATGCCTCCGTTAGATAGAAGGGATTATGTTTCTCTCAACCTCAGCAAATTAAGACGTTAGCATATATCTGAAGGCAGTATCTGTTTAAAACGTACTGGAAGGTACTTCCTTCCATTAAAAAATGAGAAATTAACTAAACAGATAAAAACTGTGCCCCCAGTGCATATTAAAACATAACAATACAAGGTTTCTGAAACCCAGCCGTGCAGAAAAGGGCCCTGGGCAACACGTGAACAGAACTGGTTCAGAGAAAAGTGCTTCGCAGTCAAGCCTACCTTCCATTTACAGAATAGAAAAGAGCAGAAAGGTCGGCCTCCACAACTGCCAGGTCACTTTAATTAAAGTATTTGTACATAGTAACTTTTCCAGTGGGAAAGAAGTTACCTGCAGGACAGTCAAGGATACATTTTGGGACCGCTCTCAATGAAGAAAGCAGAAAAGTGCAGAGTAATCCTACAAATCCATGAACTGTAATGAAGAGTTCCTTGATTCCCTGCAGGATTCTGCAAATCCTTCATTGCAGGCCCTGCAGAGAAATTGTACTTTTCAGCTGTCTCTATTGAATGTGTAATGGAGTGATGATATTTTAATTCAAATCAAAAGATGAGTTATTAAAAACTTGGTCAAACCAACTATGACTGGTCATATTAATTAATTCCTTTATAGAGAGTACTCATTTACAGTCTTTTTTTTTTTTTTAATACTAGCTAATTGTAATATAAAGAAAACAAGAAAAGTATGATTTCAACTTAAAGGAACCATACTAAAAACACACAGAAATGAAGCCTAAAGTGAAATGGAGTCTGCCCAGGAACTTGCTGACGTCATGAACTTCAGGATCCTAGCGAAATCTCACTGCAAACAAGACCGTGCCTAGTTTCTGAGCATGTCCCACAGAACTCTTATGTTTTCAATGTTCACGTCCCATCCTTTTCAATTTTAAGGGTGAAAAGATAAAAAGACAAGGACATGGAAAAGCACAAAGCAAGGACAAATACGTGAAATGTGATATAGAAGATAAAGTACTGGACTGGGGTTTAGGAAAACCAGGCACTATTCCTAACTCAGTCCCTCTGTGACCAGAGGCAAATTATTATGCATCTAAAAAAGATACGAATTTCTAAGATCCTTTCCCAACTTAAAACTACATGATCTTACAACTGCCAACTCTACGTACTTATAATTTATCCCCAAAGCTTAATGCCCAGAAAATTTTAAATTAAGACTAGTTCTGGGTTTAAAGAAACTCTCTAAGGAATCTCAGACTACCTTTTCTCACATAAATAACAGAGAACTCCAAAACAAATGTCTATCATGCAAACAAATTACATTAAGATTTCTACATTATGATGAACCTTGTGTGATTTACAGGCGTGTTTCCTGTCTTATGTTTTTATGAATTACCTAATAGAAATAAAATACAAACATTCCAGAAAGTTGGTGATTATCCAATTCTGTGATTATCTCACTCCCAAAGCAAACACATGGCAATAACTTGGAGGTTAGACCACGAAAATAACTATGTTTGACACATTTCTTTTGTCTTGTGAAAAGTGAAGCTGAATTTCATTTTAAAGGATTCCCTTACATTTTCAGTCTTTAAACATTTTTCCCTAAGTAAACTTTAGTACCTACCAGCTGGCCGAGTTAAAAACTCTCTGTATCTTATTTCCATTACTAACTTTGCCCATTAAATATATATTTCCCTGTCTTATTTCTGTTATCTCATAAATGAGATATTTTTATTAGTTAATTCTTTAAAAACTTTCTCCCTCCCCCAAATGCATTTTAAAGTACATACCTCCAGGTGATACCAAAGGTTGGTCTAGGAGAAGGATATGGCCATATATCCAAGGCAGGTTTTGCATTGTAATTAAAATAAGGGACTTCTCGGATTCCTCCTTTTCTGGCCAATTTTTTTAGGTCATCATTGGGCAAAACAAATATGCTCTTCTTGCTGCTCTTGGTGATAAACTTTCTGTACGATGGCAGAGCTGTACCTGAACGAGTCTTCTTGGGTCTTGAAAACTTCATGAGTTTCACTTTGTCTCTTGTGGAATATTCTTTGCTCACGGTCATAGATGTTACCAGAGTGCCTCCTGCGGTGGTCAGTGAGTCTGTCACTGTCGTGGTGACCACAGTTTTGCTCTGCTCCTTCACAGAGATTATGTCCACACTGCTGCCTGTGGAGGGCGTGGAAAGCTTTGTTACCGTTGTAGTGGTGGTTGTGACAGTGGACTTGGCACAATTTTCTGTGGAAGAGACCACAGTCTGCTTATCAACTTTTGCTACCTTAATTACGGTTTTTGATTCTGTGGCCACTGTGGATGTCATGGTGGTGACTTCTGTGATGACTGTTTTTCTTTTAGATTCTCCATTGACATTTTCATCTTTGTTGGTGGGCGGGCCATTTTCATCAATAAAATCATTACTGAAGTGAGACTCCTCTCCAGAAGTAACAGGAGACGAAGTAACTTTCTTAACTTCGCAGGTTTCAATTTCCATATCTTCTACCTGATTGGCTGAACTGCTTTCTGGACAAGATGGCAGAGGCGTGGTAGCTTGGGTACCCTCAGATTCTTTGGTTGATGGCAGGGTCTCTAGGCGATCTTGGTAGTCGCCTTCAGTATCTGAAGACCTCAGTAAACATGATTTTGTTTCCAAGTTATTTTTTTCATTAAAATCTTCCATGATGACATCACCATTCATGAATGGCTTTACAGCAGATTCTTTAACAGTCAAAGACTTAATATCATTTTCAGGAATTATTTTATTTATATTATTAACCTTTGGTTCAACGTCACAACTTCCTACTTTACTCTCAGAAATGTCTTTCAAGCATTCACCTTTCAAATATACTTTAGGTTTATTATCTTTTCCATTTATTTGAAAGGTACTTGCTTTCTGTCCTTTCTTTTCAGACTCTCGGTTTTCATTATTCCTTTTGTCAGTGACACTTTTCAGATTGATTTGATCAATACATTTATTAAGTGGTCTCTCCTCTAATTTCTGATCTTGACTTGGTTTTTTACCATTTGCTTCATTTACCTTAGCCTGCAGCCTGTCGTCACAGTTTCCAGGGGTCTTATCTGAAACAAACTCATGTTTCAATGGTTCTAAGCCTTCACTACCTTGTTCTTGAGTTATTAACTGTTCAGAAATACTTTCACTGCTATTCTGAACAATCATATCTTCTTCACTGCTGTCTTGAATAGACATAGTATCAGAACTATTTTCCAAAGTGCTATTATATTCAGAATCACATCCCAATTTTCCTTCAAAGTCTATTGCTTTTGACAGAGATGGGATATCTCTATCATCAGTACTTTTAGGTACTGATGGAAGTAAAGGGCTCTGGGAAGGAGACACAATGGTGTCATTATCTTCCTGTATGAGTGGTTTTTTGTTCTTATAGATCAAAGTACCAATTTCATCTGCACTGGCTAGTTTAGCGTCATCA
The DNA here is from genome assembly GCF_028023285.1 of Balaenoptera ricei. Taxonomy (NCBI): domain Eukaryota; kingdom Metazoa; phylum Chordata; class Mammalia; order Artiodactyla; family Balaenopteridae; genus Balaenoptera; species Balaenoptera ricei. The sequence goes on along the minus strand of NC_082658.1, from coordinate 14,152,727 downwards.
ATGAGAAAATCACTTCCTTTTGTTTTAATCTTACTGGGTTCCTGGCCTTTACTGGCAGGGTCAGAGAGACTCTCATCTACGTCATTTCGAACAGAATTTTGTTTCTGACAGTTTGTCTCTGCGCTCTGAATGGAGGCATCATCTAGCATTTGATCTTTTGAATAAAGTTTGTTTGTTGTATGATCAGAATCACTGATTCCAAGAATTGAGGAATCATTTTGTGAACATCCCCGAATCAAGTCTTCAGATTTATCATTACTTGCATTAGAGCTCTGTTCTTGTGCAAGCAAGTCACTTTGACACCCTTCTTTTACTTTTGTTATTACTGGTGATTCAGACAGACTTTTCGAAGAACTTGTGGAGGTCTTTCCTATACCCTTAATTCCACCCTCCAACTTCATTTTCTCATGGCGTTGCTTTTCTTCCAGTGTAAACTGTTTAATTCTCCTTTCAAGGAGTCCATCTAGTTTGGATGATTTGATTTTCTTTTTATAACTAGTCCTTAGATGAAAACCCTCACTGACATTGACCACATCTACTTGAGAACTTTCCTGACAATTTATATGTGACTCTATTTTCACATCATCATCTATTTCCATCGGTTCTTCCTTAAAGGATTTATCATTGTCAGAGTCTAAAACTTCTTTTACATCTGTGAAACAAAGACATTTATATAAATGTAATTTTTAGTCTGAAATGTGGAATTCATGATAATATTTTCACTTTAAAAAATACCAGTTTTTCTGATTTTTACTCAAAACCTTAACTATAAATAGCTATATATTTAAAAGTTCCTGATATGATTAAAATAGGTCAATGGACAGGGCTAAACTTTATAAAAGGTTAAAAAACACATACATTCCAAATATTTAAATATTCTGATTCCTAGTATCTAAAAATGATGGAATGCCACAAGGAAAAATAACTTAGTATGTGACAGCTATTGCATATACCAGTACCTTCGCATAAGGTTTTGTACAGAGTATTTTATGGTTATTTTATGGTTATAAAACATATTAAGGCTCATGCATTATCTAACTTATCTAGTTTTAAAAAAAACAACTTTTCACAAAAGTCAATGTCAGTTCCTCAAAAGGTTGAACATAGAGCTATCTCTTGATCCAGCAATTCCACCCCTACGTATTTACCCAAGAGAAATGAAAACATATGTCCACATAAGAACTTGTACATGAATGTTCATATTTCCATTATTCTTAATAGCCAAAAAGAAACAACTCAAATGTCCACCATGAATGGATAAACACAACATGACGTATCCATACAACAGAATATTATTTGTAAATAAAAAGGAATGAAGTATTGATACATGCTACAACATGGATGAACTTTGAAAACATGCTAAGTGAAAGAAGCCAGACACAAAGGACCACATACTACCTGATTCCATTTATATGGAATGTCCAAAACAGGCAAATCCATAGAGACAGAAAGTAGACTGGGATTTAGGGAGGGCTGACTGCTAGTGGGTATGAGGTTTCTTTTCGGGGTGATGAAAATGTTCTAAAATTGAGTATGGTGATAGATGAACAACTCTGTGAACATAGTAAAATCCACTGAATTGTACACTGTAAGTGGGTGAGTTATATGGCATATGAATCATGTTTCAATAATGCTATTATCAAAAAGAGACATTGCAGTACCTTTCCTGCTGTGTGAACTAGATCCAGTGCTTTCTTATCACCCCCAGGCTGCCCTCCACACTTTTCTCTCCTTACCTTGGTCCTTCTTCTCAGTAACCTTTGAAATGTCCATTTCACTTTGGTCTGCTCCTTTTGTAGCATCTGAATCTTTTACCTCGCCTTTCTCAGAATCAGACTCTGTTTTTATTTTTTTTGGACTTCGTGGACTTTTTCTTCTATCTGATTCATCCATATTTTCATCCATATTATTTTTAGCTAAAAAAACCCCCAAGTATATAGTAATTACAAGTATGTCAAATATTAGCAATTTACTTTAATATACCTAGTTTAGTGGAAATTATCAAGTATATTCCAGCAATTTATACTTTATTTTTTATTCAAAAAACCCAAAATACAAAAGTTGAAGCTGTTACATTCTTTCTTATATGCTCAGGTGACCTAAAGCATAGAAGTAATGACTACAGTTTAGATGTACTTCAGAAGCCTTCACACATGAGACTATTTCAACCTGTTCACTGACTCCAGAAAGTCTGCATCAATGGTTTCTAACATACTTTGTATTACAGAACCATATTAGAATTGGATAAACGCTATGATCCCCTACCCAGAGAAAAAGTACATACACTAACTTTTGTAATAAATTTCAATGGATTCTTGAATACAGTTGAAGTTTATCTGTAGATTCCAAGTTAAGAATACTTAAGTCTGTATCACAGGAAAGAGAAATAACCAAATGCAATGTGTAGCCTTGTTTGGACCTGATTTACTACTCGTTTCTTCCCTGCTACCAGCTGGGAGGAAAAAACTCAAAAGATGCTCCAAGACCAACTTGGTACCTGCTAGATAAAGGCCCAGCATCTGGACAATAGAAAACCCCATGCTAAGGAAAGTGGATACAAAATAAATTCGCAAAAGCCTAAATATTTTGCATATTGATAATCTGGATTTTATTACATAGGTCAAACACAATTAAAGAAAAGCTCTCTATAATTCTTTCTAAGTGCTACACAGGTAACTGGAACAATGAAATAGTAATAAAAATTATAACAATCTTTTAGAATTTATTATAATGGACATTTAGCTTGAATATAATCAGATAATGTAAATGAATATTGAATAGTTCTATTTAGCAAATAGAAACAGTTATTGAACATCTGCTATATGCAAGACACTCCTAGTCCCTAAAAAATAAATTCCAGTGAGCTCTATAAAATACGTTTTTTTCTGTTAAAAGGTAATTCAATGACAACTTTCCCACATTAACAGTTTCAAAAATCTACTGGTTCAGGTTTCATGAGAACCATTCATAAGGAAGCCAAATCAGTTAGCTAGGTGTGTACATAGTACTTATTTGGCACTACAGCATGGGCTTCACAGGAAAGACCGTATCACACCATAAATTAGCAAATATGCTGCAGAGTGAACAGAACTGCTTTTGAAAATTGCTTAGATAACAAAGGAGAGACAACATGGTAGAGTGCAAAAAGGGCAACAGAAGCACTAACTGTGTGACCTTCAGTATGGCACTTAACATCGTCATGAAATAATTTGTTCATGTAACATGAGTTTCAAAATATTTACCTCCTAAAAGGGCAGTTCACCTCTAGAGTTCTGTGATTCTAAACACTAAAGTGGGGACTTCTCAGGTGGCGCAGTGGTTAAGAATCTGCCTGCCAATGCAGGGGACACGGGTTTGAGCCCTGGTCCGGGAAGATCCCACATGCAGCGGAGCAACTAAGCCCGTGCGCCACAACTACTGAGCCTGCGTGCTGCAACTACTGAAGCCCGCGCGCCTAGAGCCCGTGCTCCGCAACAAGAGAAGCCACTAAAATGAGAAGACCACGCACTGCAACGAAGAGTAGCCCCCGCTCGCCGCAACTAGAGAAAGCTCACGCGCAGCAACGAAGACCAAACGCAGCCAAAAAATAAATAAATAAAGTCATTAGCCAGTAGCATAAACTGAGTTACTATCTCCTTTATGTGATAGTGTTATGGAAGCCTCTATCGCTTTCTTTCTGGTTTTGTTAAATGTTACAATGCTGAGGTCACCAGACTGTGTTTCCTCAAGAAGTCAGGTAGTACTGAATTTAAGATTTTAGAAAAACAATTAGGTAGCTGAGGCCTTCTTTCTTTTAACAAATTCTATTCTATCATCTTTTTAAGCTAAAATCCTAGATATCAAAATCCCATGAATAAAGGTAATTTAAAAAACTTTAGAGTTTACAATTATTAAACTACATTAGTAATTTTGCACATTCTAGTAAGAATTTCAGAAAAACACTTTTATCCAAAATATAGTCAATATACTACAAATTTATAAGAATACAAATCAGAAGCAATTATGCAGGAAAAACAGCTTAAATTACTTACTTTCTTCTAATGACTTTCTGTAATTCACATTAGTATTGCCTGGCAATTTAGGAACAAACCTATAAACATGAGTTTTACTAATCCAGCTCCAACCACCATATCCTGTTACTCTGTATTCCTCTCCTTTTTGTTTCCAAACCTGGTGTAAAGTGAAAACATGCTGATTAAACAAGAATGAGAATGTTTTATAAAGTACGTGTGGTTTTACACATTTTTACTAAATAAAATAAATGGTCAGGCAAATTAATTTACCACTCATTTTATTTTCACTGAGAATCAAAGATTTATGAAGAAACTTAATATTCCTTTCTAATATGAAAGATGTACAACAATTTTACATTTATAACAATTTCTACAAATTGGTCTGATGACTCACCTATATTCTACTAACATAAACCTATGCTTATAAAATTGCCAGAAAGATTTACTTCATTCCAACTACGTTAATTAAAAGTGTGTCAAAAGTAAAAAAAAATTAATAAGTATTCAAAACTGCAGAATCAAAGTCTCAGAAATGGCTAACACAATTTAAAAGATCATACCAAAATTACCTGATGTTTAACTGGAAACGTATATTTTACCCATGTAGCTTGTTGCATTGTTTCTTCCTCTTCTTGTTTTTTCTCTTTTTTTTTGACTTTCTCCTTTTCTTCTCTTTCAATTGATGTCATTCTATGTAACCTAAGAATATATGGATAGAAAGACAGAATTACACTCAACTATGAAAAATAAACAAAAAAGATAAAAATATAGTACTGAAAATTAGGAAGACAAAAACAAAGAATGGTTAGCTATATAATCCCACAGCCCAGAAAACCCAGACTCATAAAAATAAGTAGATGTACAATTCTTTAATAGGAAAAAAATCAAATAGTACAAAAAGGAAAAAAACAGAACATGCTATCCTTCTCATATCCCTCTCCATAAGAAATATACTCACTTATGACTTATTTATGCATACACCAACATTGTAATATAATATCCTTTTTGTGTAATTATAAATACAATTACACAGTCTTTAATCAATGAAAAACTGCACTAGATCTTTCCATACCAGAAGATACATATCTTCTTTCCTTCCCCGCAAAAAGACCAACAAATCCCAAAACTCTTATTTTATCAACCAATATTCTTATTTCTACTAGTACTTGGGATTTTAAAGTCTTCAGAGGGTCCACTAACATAGGACTCAGGTTTCCTACAACCACAGAGAAAGGGACCCACAGGGCTCCTGCTTTTGGATGACGGGAAGGGTTGGGCAGGAAGGACCACATTGACTGGGCATTAATCATTAGGCATAGGGCACAGACCACACTCTTTTTTCAGGTAAGAAAATAGATATCACTGCACCTACCAGTAAGGAGATGGGCAGGTCTGTGGTGAGGTTCTACTTTAAGGTGATTAGATTAGATTATCATGAATGGGAATATTTCCCATAAAGAAGAACATTGACCAAAATCTACGAAGAAAGGAGCTCCGGTCTCTAAGAGCCCTAGTGCTAGAAGAATTGCTTTTATCATACCCTACCCAGATGTAGCCAATCTCAAATGCACAGCTATGTGAAAAGAATAAAGAGATCTTTTGTTAACTTGGGGGAGCGGAAGAAAGATGTGAGAGGGGATTTAATCCTTTTCCCCTCCGTCCCTCCACCAAAAACTTCCTATTTATCTATCTCCACTTTGAATAAAGTTTTGTGTCCTTGTGATTACAGCGCCCTAGAATCTAGCGTCCCCCAGGCCAAGAGCTCATGCCTGTTAACTGCACACAACCAGTATAGCAAAGATTCTTCATCTCTCACTACTGACGGGAGAGGAAAGGGAGTGGATTCTCACTGGGGACTCATTTAGTCTCAGATACCATAATTTGCAACCAGGGAGTGGGGAAAGCTCTGTAGGCACAACACAGTGGATAACCTGCCAGCCTCAGCTCTCCAGAGTAAAGAAGGAGTGACTGAGCTACGACCAAGTAGTATTTCTCAACAGGGTTTTTGTGGGCTCAGCTTTAAACACCTGTAAAAGGCCAGGTCTGGCACAGCAACTGAGCCATCTTCGCAGATTGTGGCCAGGAATGGAGCACTGTCTGGGGAGAACACCAGTACGGTGACACTCTGGGAACGCGCAGTTAAGCTGGGCACTCAGCTTGTGCTCTTGGGGTTCACATGGGGAACAGGTCCATCTTCATCCTCAAAGACAAAGACTTCACTTTGCTGACGCCAGGCCAGTGAGGTAGTATTGTAGCTAAACTGTGATGTCCACTCTCCCAGAATAGATTCTACTGTTCTCACCACCTCCAACACAATCCTTATGGGAAAAGGCAGCAGGAAAGGTGAGCTCTGCAGGGGTTCAGTTCCATTTAGTTGGGCAGAAATCTTGGCTACTGCTGGCAGCCTGACGGCCCCAGGAAAGAAGCCCCATGACGCTGGTACTACGAGCCTCCAGGCACCACTCCGTACTGGCGGGTGCACTGGGGGCAGGGGCTCCCTCCACACGTCCTCGGTTCAGAGAGCCGGGCCAGGAGTGTGGACTGAGCCTCAACTCCGTTCCCCATCTCCACAGGGTTTTGTTGTGTTTCTCTTCCTATTACAAACAAAGCTACAGGGAACCATGTTTTACGTGTTTCTTAGCAAACTTGAGGAATATCCCTTTGTGTTTCCCACTGGTAGAACAGCTGAGTCCAAAGGGTATTATATTTAAAGTGCTGACAGATGGTGCCCAATTGCTCTTCGGATGGGTATGCTTCACACTGCCATCAATTATAAAGCAACCCTGCTTTCCCGCACCTTCACTCAAGTTAGTACCAAACTTCTAAATTACTAGCCCAATTGAGAGAGAAGAAATACTATCCCGTTGTTTTTATTTACATTTCTTTAATTATGAGAGAAGTAACCACTTTTTTATGTCTACTGGCCTTTTATATTTATTTTTCTGCCAAATGCCTGTTCAAATCCTGTGTCTTATCTGTAATGGGCTTTTCATTTATAAAAGGTCTTTTTCATTTATAAAAGGAAAGTTTCCATTTGTGGTGTACATATTTTTCCTCAGTGTGTCATCTTTCTTTTGGATTTGATTATAATATTATTTTTCCACTCAGAATTTTAAATACATATATCCACTTTTTTCATCTATGGCATCTGGGTTTTGTATCTGTTTGAAAAGAAAGTATCACAACAGAAACATAAATTAATCCATGCGCTCTTAAGTTTTTTGTTATAGTTTTTAACAATATGTTGGGTATTTTTCAATCCTCATTTGTCTGAATGTTTTTGCTGAGGCAGGAATCTGGGTGATATTTTCCCCAAGCACGCCCTCTTTTCCTTCTCTGACAGGCAAAGCTATCACAGTGGATTCCCACATGTGTTTAGGTCTATTTCTGGATTCTCTGTTTGATTCCACTCCTCTACTTCTTCTATAGTACAAATTATTTTGATTATCGTAGCTTCAAGATATATTCTAAATACCTATTCCCTTTTTTTGTAATACCTACTTCCCTTTTCTTACACATTTTCTAGAGGAAATATTAGTATCATTTTGGTCAAGCCTCCCTCTCCCTCCAGGAAGAAAACTCCTATTCATAATGTAAATGAATATTAAATTTGATAGATTAAGTTAATATAATTAATATACTGCATGGCATCTTTAGAAAAATGCAACATACATATGTAAGCATATGATGTATCTTTTCATTTACTCAAAGTATCCTTTATATCTTTTTTTTTTTTTTGGCCACTGCACGGCAAGTGGATCCTAGTTCTTCAACCAGGGATTGAACCCGCAGTGGAAGTGCAAAGTCCTAACTACCGGACTGCCAAGGAAGTCCCAAAGTAACCTTTATATCCTTAGTAAAGTTTTAACGATTTCTTTACATGCTCCTAAATATTTATTAAATATATTCCTGGCTTGAGGTGTTTTGTCGTTGCTGGACGTTTTCTTCATTGTAATTTTTAAAAATATGTAAACTGTAACCAAGTTAAGAAACAGAACCTTATCAATAACCACTACATCCAAAACTAGTGTGTCCCACCCCCAGGCAGCCATTATCCTGACTTCTGTGTTATCATTCCCTTGCTTTTCTTTATAGTTTTACCACCACCTATGTGTGTATCCCAAACAATATAAAGTTTGGCTTTTGAAAACTCAGCAAGAAGAAAACTAGCTGCATGAGCAAGAGCAATATTGTCACTATTAAAAGAAGGTTCCCAGGAAAAAATAAATGTGTCTCCAGGTCACCTTTCACAGGTCAAGAGCCTCCTGTGGTGCAATCAGAGGGCGCAGTCATAAGCAACGCCTAGAAGACAGTGCGCCCACCACACTCAGGGTACCTGGCAGGACCAGGTGTAAACAGGTGCACTGCAGAGACAGACTCATGCATTGCTCTGCTCTTCCTGCTTTTGTGCCTTTTGAGGATTCTATGGCGTGACTGGTGAAATTCTCAGTTCTCCCCCACTGACTTGGGATTTGGCTTTCTTGGGTAGGGTACCACTCGTCCTCCTGCAATACTGCTTGCAGTTTTACTGGTGCTCTCTTCTCTGTTGTTCCCCTTGTCCCTGTGGGTTTATGCTTTGAAAAAATCCCTTTGCCATAGCTTTGGTGGAGTTCAGTGGGGAGCAAAATTAGATGTGCTCATTCAATTTGTTATTTTAACTCAGAACTCCCGCTGTATTTTCTTCATGGTTACTATCTGCATATATAAAAGCGACTGTTCAGTATGGGGGTCACCTTGATTAATTTTCATATTGTTTTATAGTTTTTCAGTCAATTAAGTATACAATTAGATCAACTACATATAATTGTCCCTACATTTACCTATTTATGTTTTATTTCTCTTGGCAAATTGCATTAATACTTTAAAGAAAAGTTAAAAGATAACAGCAACAGTGGGGATCTCTGTTTTGTTCCACCTAAATGTTAATGGGAATACTTCAAGGGTTTCATCAAAAAACATGACGGTTTGGTTTGAAATACATCTTTACAAAAAAGGGGAGGGGGCATTCATCTATTTCTACTTACCCAAGTTTTTTTTAAAACCAAGCATTAATAATGAACTTATATCTTCTTAATAAACAAATACCTTCTTGACATCTAATGAGAAAATCAAAGTTTTCTTTCTTTGACTTCTTAAAATAGCAAGGTATTAATAATCTCCTAAGAACAGACAAATCTTCCATACCTAGAGGAAGTCAAATTAGTCATGATTTATTATTCTTTTAATTTACTCTTGACTATATTCGCTAATGCTCTGTTTAAGATTTCTTGCATACACTTCTATTTGCTATTACTTTTTTTTTTTTAAAGATTTTTTTTTTAAACTTTGGGTTTGTTTGTTTATTTATTTATTTATTTATTTATGGCTGTGTTGGGTCTTCGTTTCTGTGCGAGGGCTTCCTCTAGTTGCGGCAAGTGGGGGCCACTCTTCATCGCGGTGCGCGGGTCTCTCACTATCGCGGCCTCTCTTGTTGCGGAGCACAGGCTCCAGACGCGCAGGCTCAGTAGTTGTGGCTCACGGGCCCAGTTGCTCTGCGGCATCTTCCCAGACCAGGGCTCGAACCCGTGTCCCCTGCGTTGGCAGGCAGATTCTCAACCACTGCGCCACCAGGGAAGCCCTGCTATTACTTATTAATCAATGGTAAATATTAATAAATGAGACAGGGCCATGATTTTCTATTTATCTATTTAACAAGTTTTAGAACACTTTTGTACTAACAGAAATAATAATGAACCGGATTTCCTTCTTTTTCTATTTTATGGAACAGTTTACATAGAATTATCTGTTTCCTAAAATTTGAAGAACTTCCTCATGAAATCATCTGGTCCTGCCCATCTCCTTACTGATAGGTGCAGTGATATCCTTCAAACTGAACCAGAAATCCTTTTCTTGCCTAAGAGTGTGGCCTCTGCCCTACTGTCCAATGATTCAGATCAGTGGGACTCCTCCTCCCCAACCCTTCCCCCACCCAAAAAGAGGAGTCCAGTGGGGCACTTTCTCTATGAATGTAGGAAGCCTGAATGCTATGTTACTGGACTCTGTGAAGGTTTGAAATCCAAAGTATCAGTGACAGAGATTCAGAAATATTGTTTGTTACGTCCCCTTTTTCATTCTTGATATTGGTTATTTGTTCTTTATCCTTCCTTCCCCCCCAGCCCTGCCCCCATTCCTGATAATCTCATCAGAGGTTTGTAAATATAATAGTATCTAAGGTACACATCTGTTTTCTATTTCATCAAATATTGACATATTTCCCATCTTTGGTTTGACTCATTGAGGTGCATGCCTAGCTAATTAATTTGCAGTTTTTCTTGTTTAGTGTAAGCACTGAAGGCTACCCATTTCCCCTAGGTACTCTTTAGTTGTTTCCCACAAATTTCAATTTATGTCGTATTCTCATGAACATTCAATTCATAATGTTTTCTAGTTTCCATTACAATTTTTTGACCATTTGTTATTTATTTAGAAGCATATTTCTTAAGTGTCAAGCATATAGGCCTTACACTTCTTTAAACTTTTACCACAAATGTCTACATCCCTAAACAATACAGCATTATATTAGCATACATTCTTTTAACCTTTACATAAATAGAATCACACTACATATATTTTCAGGCAAAGAACTGTTTCACTCTGTTGAACATTTCTGAGAGTCAATCTCATTGACTCATGTTGCTCTGGTTTGCTTTTTTACTGCTGTACAGTATGCTATTAGAGAACCACACCATAATTTAAACATGCCTGATTATGGGCATTTAGGGATTGTTACCAATTTTCACCATTACAAAATATTATAAGGAACACCTTTCTACATGTCTCTTCATGTACAGATACAAGGTTTCGCTAAGGTTTTTAGATAGGAACAGGATTGTATTCTCAATATTACTTTTACCAAATTGTTCTCTAAGATGGTTGTAGTATTTAGCTCTTTTATCGACAACGTATCAGAATTCTCTTCCTATTATATCACACATTTGCCAATACTTTTTAAATTTATGACAATCCAATGGATGTGAAATAATAGCCCCTAGTTTTTGGGGTTTTGGGTTTTTAAAAAATATTTTGATTGTATTTAGGATCTGTTACTCCAAAGACACCATGAGTCTTTACACAGTAAGATCTAAGTCTGGCAAAGATGCCTGCATTGTGAGTGGTACTTAGGGACTGAAACTGTTTTCAAACCAGCAGAATCACCTCTACAAGTCCACATTCATCCTGGAATATATTCTCAGACCTTTTTTTTTTTTTTTTGGCCATGCCCCGCAGCATGTGGGATCTTCCCTGACCAGGGATCGAATCCATGCCCCCTGCAGTGGAAGCACAGAGTCTTAACCACTGGACTACCATGGAAGGCCCCAGCCCCTAGTTTTGTGGGGGGTTTTTTTGACATCTTTATTGGAGTAAAACTGCTTCACAATGGTGTGTTAGCCTCTGCTGTATAACAAAGTAAATCAGCTATACATATACATATATCCCCATATCTCCTCCCTCTTGCTTCTCCCTCCCCCCTCCCTATCCCACCCCTCCAGGTGGACACAAAGCACCGAGCTGATCTCCCTGCACCATGCGGCTGCTTCCCACTAGCTAGCTATTTTACATTTGGTAGTGTATATATGTCCATGCCACCCTCTCACTTTGCCCCAACTTACCCTTCCCCCTCCCCGTGTCCTCAAGTCCATTCTCTACATCTGCATCTTTATTCCTGTCCTGCCCCTAGGTTCTTCAGAACCTTTTTTTTTTTTAAGATTCCATATATATGTGTTAGCATATGGTATTTGTTTTTCTCTTTCTGACTTATTTCACGCTGTATGACAGTCTCTAGGTTCATCCACCTCACTACAAATAACTCAATTTCGTTTCTTTTTATGGCTGAGTAATATTCCATTGTATATATGTGCCACATCTTTATCCATTCATCTGTCAATGGACGCTTAGGTTGCTTCCATGTTCTGGTTATTGTAAATAGAGCTGTAATGAACACTGTGGTACATGACTCTTTTTGAATTATGGTTTTCTCAGGGTATATGCCCAGTAGTGGGATTGCTGCGTCGTATGGTAGTTCTATTTTTAGTTTTTTAAGGAACCTCCATACTGTTCTCCATAGTGGCTGTGTCAACTTACATTCCCACCAACAGTGCAAAAGGGTTCCCTTTTCTCCACACCCTCTCCAGCATTTATTGTTTGTAGATTTTTTGATGATGGCCATTCTGACCGGTGTGAGGTGATACCTCATTGTAGTTTTGATCTGCATTTCTCTAATGATTAGTGATGTTGAGCATTCTTTCATGTGTTTGTTGGCCATCTGTATATCTTCTTTGGAGAAATGTCTATTTAGGTCTTCTGCCCATTTTTGGATTGGGTTGTTTGTTTTTTTGATATTGAGCTGCATGAGCTGCTTGTATATTTTGGAGATTAATCCTTTGTCACTTGCTTCGTTTGCAACTATTTTCTCCCATTCTGAGGGTTGTCTTTTCATCTTGTTTATGGTTTCCTTTGCTGTGTAAAAGCTTTTAAGTTTCATTAGGTCCCATTTGCTTACTTTTGTTTTTATTTCCTTTTCTCTAGGAGGTGGGTCAAAAAGGATCTTGCTGTGATTTATGTCATAGAGTGTTCTGCCTATGTTTTCCTTTAAGAGTTTTATAGTGTTCAGTCTTACATTTAGGTCTCTAATCCATTTTGAGTTTATTTTTGTGTATGGTGTTAGGGAGTGTTCTAATTTCATTCTTTTACATGTAGCTGTCCAGCTTTCCCAGCACCACTTATTGAAGAGGCTGCCTTTTCTCCATTGTATATTCTTGCCTCCTTTATCAAAGATAAGGTGACCATATGCACATGGGTTTATCTCTGGGCTTTCTATCCTGTTCCATTGATCTATATTTCTGTTTTTGTGCAAGTACCATATTGTCTTGATTACTGTAGCTTTGTAGTATAGTCTGAAGTCAGGGAGCCTGACTCCTCCAGTTCCGTTTTTCTTTCTCAAGATTGCTTTGGCTATTCGGGGTCTTTTGTTTCCATACAAATTGTGAAATTTTTTCTTCTAGTTCTGTGAAAAATGCCACTGGTAGTTTGATAGGGATTGCACTGAATCTGTAGATCGCTTTGGGTAGTATAGTCATTTTCACACTGTTGATTCTTCCAATTCAAGAACATGGTATATCTCTCCCTCTGTATCATCTTTAATTTCTTTCATCAGTGTCTTATAGTTTTCTGCATACAGGTCTTTTATCTCCTTAGGTAGGTTTATTCCTAGGTGTTTTATTCTTCTTGTTGCAATGGTAAATGGGAGTGTTTCCTTAATTTCTCTTTCAGATTTTTCATCATTAGTGTATAGAAATGCAACAGATTTCTGTGCATTAATTTTGTATCCTGCTACTTTACCCAATTCATTGATTAGCTCTAGTAGTTTTCTGGTAGTATCTTCAGGATTCTCTATGTATAGTATCATGTCATCTGCAAACAGTGACAGTTTTACTTCTTCTTTTCCGATTTGGATTACTTTTAATTCTTTTTCTTCTCTGACTGCTGTGGCTAAAACTTCCAAAACTATGTTGAATAACAGTGGTGAGAGTGGGCAACCTTATCTTGTTCCTGATCTTAGCAGAAATGGTTTCAGTTTTTCACCATTGAGAACGATGCTGGCCCAACCCCTAGTTTTAATGTGCTTTTCCCCCAACTTACTAGGGAGGTTAAGCATCTTTTCACATTTCTTGGCTATTTGTGTCTCCTTTTCTCTAAATTATGTTTGTACCTCTGGCCTTTTTTTCTACTAAATAGTTTGATTTTTTTTCTTACTGAACTGTAGAAGTTCTTGAATATACTGTGTATATTAACACTTTTTTTTTTTTTGCTTTTTTGATTATAGTATAATAAAACAATAAAAACACCTTCAACCAGTTTAGGATTCAGTGTTTTAGGATGACACATTATTATAAAACTCAAACAACAGAAAATCATTGTTTACTGCTATATACATATGTGATAAAACTACACAGTAGAAGGAAGGGTGTAACAAAACACAAATGTAAAAATGATGGTTATCTCTCAGGACAGGCAAGGTAATATGAATGCAAAGTAAATGCAATAATAATAATGTTCTTATTTTAAAATTGGGTGGTGAATTCACAGGTGTTCATTTTATTATTACCCATTATAGCTTATATATTTCACACAATCTTATGTACATATCACATATTACAGGTGAAGAAGGAAAGTCACTTTTAGTACTTGCACACACACAGGCATACACATGCACACTCATTCAAATCTGACAGACAGCACTCTTACAAATGAAATAAATAAAGCCTGCCTTAGCTATGTTAGGGGAGATACTGAATGAATCAAGAAGGAAATAAAACAATCAGAAGAGAAAAGGAAGGAAGTATGGCAGGAAGAAAAGCAGGAAGAAGGAACGAGTGAAAGGAAAGAGAGGCACAGAAGGGAGGAAAAAGGGAAGGAAATGGAGAAGGAGAGAGGGAGGGAGGAAGAAGAGAACTTTTTTTACTTCAGAGTCACAAAGATAATCTCTTATATTCTCTTCTTAGAGTTTTAAAGTTTGCTTTTCACATTTAGAATTTACTCTACCTGGAACTGACTATTGTGTATAATATAAAGAATGAAGTTCAATTTACCACTGTACAGACAACTGATTTCCTCCTCATCTTCTATTGGACAGTTCATCCTTTCCAGTCCTACTTCCATCACATACTGTATTTTCATATACGGATTGGTCTCTTTCTGGACTGTTTACTCTGTACCACTGGTCTATTTGTTTACAGCACAGTATTATAGCTACCAAGTAAGTTTTGTTACATGGGAGGGCAAGTCCTCCCACCTCGTCCTTCAAATTTACGTTTTCTATTGTTGCCCCTTTCCATAAAAACTTGTTAACCATCTTGTGAAATTCTACAGAAAGCCCAACTATAATTATTAATGTGTTTGAACTTAATCTGTATATTAAGGTGAGAAAAATTGACATTGTCAAGACACTGAGTCCTCCTATACGTGAACAGGAGATATATTTTCATTTATTTAGGTGTTCTTTAATGTTTTTCAACCAAGACTTTATAACTTTTTCAAAAAAGATCCTGCCTTCAAACCTTTACTATTGAATATCACAATAAACAAACATTTTATAATAAAATATTTGGTTGAATTTCTAGATACTGCCTTAGGATCAAGTCTTAGAAGTCTGTCACCTAAACAGTTGTGACCATACTACTGCCAAAAGTGGAAGTCCTATTATTAATTTCTAATTTTCATGAATCATGGTCTCTAATTTTTTTAAAATTCAAAGTATGCTGTATCACCTCATCATAATTTTAAAAAAAGTTCTTTTGTATATATTACCAGATGTGTCATACTAATACAATTCATGATACAATTTTATAACTCTAGTAACAGGTTTAAAAGACTAGTCATGGGAATTCCCTGGCTGTCCAATGGTTAGGACTCCACGATCTCACTGCCAAGGGCCCGGGTTCAATCCCTGGTCAGGGAAAGAAGATCCCACATGCCACGCAGTGCGCCAAAACAAATTTAAAAAAAATAAAATAGGATAAAAGACTAGTCATAATGACATACCAGGAGGGGAAAAAACCCTAACTAAAAAAAAATGAATTGCATTTTCATTAGAATGTTTAATATTTAGAAACGAATTTATAAAAGCTTTGACTTAGTCATTTTAAGTTACATTTGAGTACTGAAGTTTTCTTTAGCAACATTTAGCTTAACTTTAGTTCTCAAAATATTGGTCTCTGCCACCAGAGACCACCAACACAAGTTTCAGGATGAGCACTGAATAGGAGACTGTTGGCGCAGAAAAGTTTGGGGAAAGTCTGGAAGTAAATGCAAGAAGGAAAAACAGAAATATAGGCCTCACAATTGCCTCTGACTTTCCCCTTGCTCTCCCTGCCCTGAGAAAAGGTGGCGGTGAGAAAAATACAGGCATGCCACCCATTTAGCTCTCCTCTCCTGGGCTGCACCGTTCATAGCACCTTAACTTAACCCTGTTGTGTTTTTTTTAATCCTAGGAAGAATTAAGTCCATTCCATTTGTGGAAGCTTCTACCAGTAGCAGCAATTACATTCAAAATAGGAGGGAGAGAGGAAAGAGTATCCATAAGACTTATGGGGGGAAAACACTACAGAAAACTGAAAGCAACCCTTAGCAGATGAAAAATATTTAGCAGGCATATTTATTTTTCTTAAAATTTTTCATTATAAGATAAAACACAGGGGGCTTCCCTGGTGGCGCAGTGGTTAAGAATCTGCCTGCCAACGCAGGGGACACGGGTTCCAGTCCTGGTCCGGGAAGATCCCACGTGCCGCGGAGCAACTAAGCCCGTGAGCCACAACTACTGGAGCCCGCACACCTAGAGCCCGGGCTCCGCAACAAGAGAAGCCACTGCAATGAAAAACCCGCGCACCGCAACGAAGAGTAGCCCCCACACGCCGCAACTAAAGAAAGCCCGTGCACAGCGACAAAGATCCAACGCAGCCAAAAAATAAATAAATAAATTTATTTATTTATTTATTTTTTTAAAAAAGAAAACACAGGTGTAGAAAGCAACACAAAACATATTTAAATTTAAAAAAATACAGCATTATACCTTTGGAGTGGGCCCTGTAGAGGGGCAGGGAAGGTAAAAGGAGCCTTACTTTTTACATTGAATAATAATTTACATTTTTTACCATAAGCTTACATTAGGTTTGTAATAAGAACTTTTTAAAAATTAAAGTTAAAAAATAAATCCATTAGGGCTAAAAAGTAGATTCAAGTCACAAATTTATTTTTTTTGTTAACCGTCTGCTAAAGTCACACAACTCTGGGTCTACTTAGGAGCTACATGATCTTTGGCCAGATACTCGACTCTAAATAAATCAAGACGTCTAGCACATTCCAGAGTAAATATTCAAAAAATATAAGCATTCTTTCTATTCAATAAAAATACTTTTTACTTTAGAACATATTTTTAATTTTCATATACCTGATCTCTTCTGATCTTCATTATAATCCTATATCCTAAATAAGAACTAGTGTTTATTCAGGTTTACATCTTACATGTTTTCCTCCATCTTATAGGAGGAAAATGAGGTCAAGAAGAGTTAAGTCTTTATGATGGCCTCTTCAACACATTAACTTTCATTATTAATAGACTAGTATTCCAAAAGGGAGACTAACCCACCATTCACGAGGCTCAGGATTCACTTACCTGGTATGTCCTAAAGATTCCCGCCAGATTGGTAGCATCACAACTGGTTTAACTGCACACTCCAAGATAGCTAAAGCCAATGCAAATTCTCTGGGTTTGCTACACATCTGAACGGCCTTGATCCAATTTGCCCTAAATTTCAGAAAGGAAAAAAAAAAGAAAAAAACAAAATTTCATCTTGTTGATCTTAAAGCACAAGAGCTGTAATTTATGAAGACTTCACCTTATAGGCCATATGTTTCTAGGCTAAGCAGGTATAAAATATACTGCTACTGGAAGTTTCTACCTCACAGAATCATAGGTCTTAAACACTGGAGGAATCTCAGAGGTCAATTCGTCCTCCAAATCTTTAAACCTTCTATGATGTTCTGGAACTCTGTCTGGACTCCACTTGGTTCCGGGAATAAAGACTCTGCTTTCCAGAAATCTTCCCAATGTTAGTGTTGGATCGGTAACTTAAGAAGTAAAGTTACTCCTATTCCTAACATCCTCAGTGTTTTGCTGACTAAAATGCCTTCATTCAATTCATTAATAATGACAGTTTAAAGTGTGCAACTGCAATAATCATTTTGTAAATATTTACTATATTCACAGCAATAAATAAACCTAGTTTCCTTTACCTGTGTGAAGCCCAGTTGGGATGAAGAAAGGAGGAAGGGATATTGTTTTCCAACTGGGTGATAGTCAGTCTCAGAGTAGATATGGTAAGAACTTTGGATCCATGGACAGAACCATTCCATTTGAACTCTCCAGCTGGAGTCAGACAGAATTTATGTGCAAGATGCCTTCTCTTATCATGGTCTTCTCTGTGCTGGTGCTTATTCAAAGCAAATGAATTGGTGGAGTACTGATTGTGGTAGACGCGATACTTCCCCTCTTGACCCAACTTAAAATAATTGTTGATATTTCCCTTCATGACCACTTCCTTTTTGGTGCTCAACCGTGAAATTTCTCCTTGAGAATTAACTACCAGTACCTGACCAAGAAAATAAAAAGACTCCATTATTTATGTCAAATATGTAAATTTGATCAATTGTCTTTCAATAATTTGTAATTTATCATTCAAAATAAGTTAAGATACATCTTACGACTGAACTTTTGAAGTTTAAAGATTTTTTTGATGTGGACCATTTTTTAAAGTCTTTTATTGAATTTGTCACAATACTGCTTCTGTTTTTCTATGCTTTGGTTTTTTGGCCGAGAGGCACGTGGGATCTTAGCTCTCCGATCAGGGATCGAACCCGCACCCCCCGCATTGGAAGGCGAAGTCTTAACCACTGGACGGCCAGGGAAGTCCCTGAACTTCTGAAGTTTAAAAGCTAAAGCTAACTGTTTATAATTAAACAACCAAGATATGCCTGCAAAAAGAAAGAAAACTAAGCTCTATTAAAGTGCCTATTATATGTTGGACATTATTAAGTATTTTCATGTATCTCAAATATACACATGAAACTAATATATAAATCATTCACCAATCATTTTCTCAAGCTTACAATATACAGGGGTTAGAGACAAAAGAGGGCATGAGGGCATTACATGTACTACTCCCGCAAACATATATTCTTTTTTTTTTTTTTTTAAACATTTTCAAGACTTTTTGTAATTTTTTTTTTTAAAGATTTATTTATTGATTAGTTGATTGATTGCTATGTTGGGTCTTCGTTTCTGTGCTAGGGCTTTCTCCAGTTGCGGCAAGCGGGGGCCACTCTTCATCGCGGTGCGCGGGCCTCTCACCATCGCGGCCTCTCCCGTTGCGGAGCACAGGCTCCAGACGCGCAGGCTCAGCAATTGTGGCTCACGGGCCTAGCTGCTCCGCGGCATGCGGGATCCTCCCAGACCAGGGCCCGAACCCGCGTCCCCTGCATTAGCAGGCAGACTCTCAACCACTGCACCACCAAGGAAGCCCAACATATATTCTTAAAAATACCTTTTCTTCTGCTCCTTTTATCATTCCAGCTTTAGATAAGAGCCCATGGATACGTTAAAATAGTGTTTCAAATAGTTGATTCCAATCCTTTAGTGGACTGTGAAATCAATAGTGGGGCTTATTCAGCTTTAAAAAAAATGAAATATAATACAATAGACTAGAAAAGAAAATACCAGAGTGCTTCCCACATAGTAAAATACTACTTCAGGAAACTTTTGAATGTATGTACTGGGTTGCTATGAAAAATGTCTTAGTGAGGGTCAGAGTAAAAAGAAGTCTGAAAGCCACTGTCTTAAAGCCATTTCTTTGATGTTAAAAACACTGCATTAAAAAACAAAACAAAACAAAAAAAACCCCACTGCATAATCTTGCATATCTACCCTGCAAATAATTCTCAAATCTGAGAGACACAGCTGTGGCCCTTATTCTATCATCATGGCTTGCTGGGAGACAGAAATACTGAGTCCTAGCTTCAATCTTTTTGTTCACAGTCAGAGTTGAGATGTTCTATACACCGTGCTCTGCTATCAAGGGGTAAGTCTTACCTTTTAGCTGCAGGTTCATCTAAAATGACTACAGCCAGAACTGAGCATTAAATCTTTAATAAAGCCCACAAATAGCCTACCTGTTCCCACATGTGAAGAAGCAGCCTCTATCTCTTTAGAATTATATACAATAAAACTAACCATATAGTCAGAAACAATACTACCCATTTACAGCATTTCTATGCATGGATTGAAATTTGGGTGTACAACTATACTTAGCATAATACAAACCTAACACTTTTAATCTCGTTACACACTACACTCTCGGAAGTGAGGAAAATACAGTTCAAAAGTACCTCTACAAACTTCCTGCCCCTATTTTAAAAATGATTTTACATTCCAGAGATTTTTGTTTTAAACAGAAAAAAACACACCTCTTTCCCCTCCTTAAATAATTTATTTGCTTCGTGGGCTGCGGCTGCCACCTGTTGGCTCTTCAGCTGACTCAGTTTGCTGTCTGGATTCCGTAACCTGGTGATAATCCGAGTTGAACCAGACGCTCCTCTTCCACCTCCAGGAGACTCACTTATTTCCCCATTAGACTTCTCTGATTTGAAATCACCTGTTATCAGATAAAAAGCCAAAAGTAATTGCTAACAGTAAGTAAATTACATATAGTAATAACACCTTACTTATCCAAAACTTCTATCTGGTAGACAACTAAGATCCAGAAAATAAAAAGTCCTTGAATAGCCAAAGCAAATGCATTAATTCTTAAAGTTTTACTCCAAAGAAAGTATGCCAGAACTTTACGGTGAGTCATTTATTATTTTACAGAAAATTCAAACATGCCAGGTAATCTGTTTTAAAGCTCAGCTACTAGAAAAGAGGAAGGGCTGCTACAGATTTACAAGTAACAAACATAACTCAAAATGCACACTAATAAAATATTGCCTTATATATTCGACATGGATTTCTGTATTAAAAGTAAAGGATATAATTAATTTTAGAAAGATTTCCACTGAAATTCTGTTTAAATACCTAATAATTTAAAGCTTATAAACATAAATGCCAAGTGAATTTTTTCCTAAAGAATCTAGATAATTATCTGTGTATGCAGATAACTGTACATGTGAAAATCAACTACATTAGCTTTTTAAAATATAATAAAGGCCTCTCACATTTTCATAATATCTTAATTTTTTAAAGTGACAGATTTAACTGCCAAGGAGCAATTTCTGCTTTTCCATAAATCTCACTTCAGCTGAAAATTTCTATACGTTCTAAAACGATTACATCACTATCCAATTTCCACTGGCCAGACAGTTGAACAAGATCTCATTTTTCTTTCTTAATTTAAAGCTTTTAAAAACTAAGACAGTGTGGCACTGGCAAATGAAAAACCAAGCAGAAAATATGGCACTGACTAAATCAAGATGGGGTAGGGGTACTGGGTATCTTGCCATCTCAGGCTGGAAAGCTAGTAACCTTCAATGTGTGGTAGCAAAGCAGTTGGTTAGTTAGACTATCCACGATTTTCTCTCGGCTCTCAGACCATGATTGTACCCATGCTAGAGTTCTGTGCCGACACGATGAACTACAGCGGCAACTTTTTTTTTTTTTTTTTTTTGGCCACACCACGCGGCTTGTGATATTTTAGCTCCCCAACCAGCGACTGAACCCGGGCCCTCAGCAGTGAGAGTGTGGAGTCCCAACCACTAAACTGCCAGAGAATTCCCGATAGTGGCTACTTCTTGGGACTGTCTTTGAAGTCCTACAATAAAGACTTTTTAGACATCATTTAGTCAAGGCCAGACTTCCTAAAAGCAGAAAGGGAATGGCACAGCACTTTCTAAATTAAGCGCCTCAATTTAGAGCCAGCAATCCAACAGGTGAGAGTCAATCCTTTGCCACTTGCTAAGTTTAGTGCAAATAAGGGAAAGGAGGCAGAAAATTCATCCCTGGGGGTACGACTTGAAGGAGCAGAGAGAGGGGACAAGGCTAAGAGTGGAGGTCATCGTCTAGCACACCCTGCCCAAAGGCCACATTCCTGTTTAAAGGAGTGAATCACTGTGATGCCGCCTGGAGGCTGAGTGCAGAGCTGCCTGGCCCTGGCCTCCCTAACTCACTGTTTAATGAGTCAAGAGGCAGGAGCGTAGACAGACTTCGCTCACCTGGGGGCTGGGGCAGACAAACTGGGCAAGTAGAGGGGGTTTACCCTCAGGGACTCTGGGCAAGTTTCTGGGCATTAGGTACTAGCTGGGTATTCAGGCAATCTATAAGGGGGTGTTACTGCCAGAAAAAACCCCCAAACCTGTCACACTGGGATGTATAATTATTCAAACCTACAGCAATTTCCAGCAGGCCATCCCTGACAGAAGTCAGCTGGATCTAGGCTGTTAAAGGAGAATGGCCTCCAGAAGGGGGATCTTCCCGTATGCTTCTCACTTCTCATCCATATCCATTCTCCCAGAAAACCTCCCAGAAAAGGGCCGCCAGGTTTATCAGAGAACACCGTCCACCATCAGGTTAATGAGTGTCACAGGTAGTTAAGCTCATAATTTGGCTCATGGATTGTAAGATCAAGATAAGCCACAACCAGACATAATCAAAATAATACACACAATACACAGAAATCCTAGATACAGTTAAAATTACCAGATGTTCATTTTGGGAGAGAAGTTTTTGAAAAAATTTTCAGTTGTGGGTGAGATCTTTCCATTATGTTCGGCAGAGGCATTTTTTAATTTGAATACACACGTTTGTACTGAGCTAGGGTGGAACTGTGGATATTTGCTGTTTCCTATCTTCACAGCATCTCTCCTTCCTTGGAAAACCATTTCTACCCCACTCCAATTATATACTTTTGCTGGAGCCATCAATCATAATACCTTGCCTGCCCTGGCCACAGGAGTAGGAACAATATGTCCAAGATAGGCCACTCACATTCCTTCCTCAAGGGCTTTTGATTTGGAGCGGGAGTAGGGGCCTCGCCTTTGGGTCACAGACCTTGGAAAGATATGAATACAAACCGCTGATGCCATCTTCCCTGCCACTTGGGGAAAGCCTGTCTGTATTAGGAGAGAATGAGGTTAACACACAAACATATGCAGATCCAAAAGGTGAGACAGAAAGAGGAAAATGGAAAGAGTTTTGATACCTGGAGGTCCAGTTATGCCTGGTGATGGCTTGGACTTCCCAATTATATGAGCTAATTAAATTCCCTTTTCACTTAAGCTAGTTTAAGCTAGTTTGGTCACTTGCAATTGAAAAGGTTCTAATTGAGACAGATCTCCATCTCATATCATACACAAAATTATACACCAGAAGGATTAAAAATGAAGTTATAGAAGTATTATGTGAAATTACTGTAAAATATATGTATGTTCTTGGGATAGGGATGGTCTTCCTTAGAAAGACACAAAATCCAGAGAAATCCTAAAGAAAAAGACTGATAAATTTAACTGCATAAAAAATGTAAAAATTTCTTTATAAAACAACAGAAAGAGTTAAAAACAAGCAATGACTATATAAATATATAGGTAAAATCAAAAATTAATACCCACAATACATAAAGCATTCCTAAAACTCATTTGGGAAAAATATCAAAATTCAGTAGAAACAAATCAGCAAAAAATATGAATAAGCAATTCACAGAAAGTTCAGCAAACACATGAAAAGAAAGTCAACCACATTAGTAAGCAGGGATATGCAAATTTTAAAATGAAATACTTTTCACCATTGGCAAAAATGTAACAGATAGATGATGTCAAATTTAGCGAGAATATGAAGAAATACACATACATGTAAATGATTAGTATAAATTCCTTTTAACATACAATTAAGCAGTAGCCATCACTATTTTTTAAATGTACCTACCATATGATCCAGCAATTCCATTTACTGTATCTATACTGCCAGAAATACAAGTACACAGAGATATATGGTGAGGATGTTAAAAAGCACCACTAGTTGTAATAATGAAAAAACTGTTAGCCTAAATGTCCATTAATAGAGAAATAGTAAATGAATTATGGTTCATCTGTACTGTGGAGTACCATGCAGCAGTTAAAAAAAGAATAAAATCAATTTATTACATGAAAAGAACCCCTACATGTATTACTGAGTGAAAAAAGCAAGATGCAGAACAACACATGCAGAATGATCCCGTTTATATTTAAAAAAAAAAAAAAAAACTTTTTGTAAACATACATACATTAATGTAACTGCACGGAGAAAGATATAAAATGTTACACACCAAATAATGGTGGTTACCTTTGGGGAGGGGGTGTGAAAAAGATGTATTTTTTCCCAAGTGCTTTTTTATTTTTTTAAAAGAAAAACACTGAGTGCAAGTGTCACTTGTGTTTAAAAAAAAAAAAAAAAAAGGAAAAGAAAATCCAAATCTTCCCACCCCCCATCAAACTTTTATTTAAAAAATTAAAAATTAAAAAAATAAAAAAGCTCCTTTCAATGTATGAAGTGTATTCTTACCTATCTCTTCTTGAATAGAGACAGGTGTATGAGATTCTCTTTCTCCATTTTCAGGATCATCCGCTGCCTTAGCAGATTCACTCTGGGAAGAATTTAGTTCACTGCTGCTGTTACTGTTTTCCAGATTAGGCTGGGTGGAGGTAGTGGTAGCACTAGTGTTACTGCTGTCACATGTCTTGTTAGGTTCTTCTAGAAAAATAGAATACCTGATTTTTAAATTGGAAATCACATCAAAAACAACTAATTGTCAGAAAAGACATTTAATTGTTTTAGGGTTGCATTACAAAGCTGGATTTTAAAAAGCTGCTCATGTATGAATAATGCAATGTATGAAAAGAAATTTGTAAACAACACCCTATGAATTGTTTTTTAAGTCTCCCAGTATTAACTCAGGCTCTTATCACCTTAGTGTATAGTACACAGCAGACAATCTTTCATAATAATAAAGTGATATAACAATCTCACAAAATTTATGATGTGCCAGATACTGCAGAATTGATTTTGTTAAGAAAATCCCTCAAAATCTGAAATTTATATTCTTACTTTTCAAAAAGTATTCAAACAGTATTCGAAACAGAATTAAACAGGATTATTTATCTCTAAGGTTTTCTGCCTGAATTCTATACCCCCAAATTTAACTAGAAGGTAATGCCTAAGTGATTGTTAATTTTAAGACCAATATAATAGTATCACTAAGAGTATAGTTCCTAAAAGTATATCAAAATGAATGCTACCACAAACTGAAAGCCTAGGTCTTTCCTCGGCAGTTCAGAAATCTAGAGCCTCCCTGTGCATTTCATTTTGCCACTATTAAGATACCTTTTAAATTAATCCCCTAAATTAAAAGTCGTCGACAGTATATCACAAAGGCTATCTGTAATGTATCATGAGCTCCTAAATTTTTTTTTGAGTGAAAAAACCAACAACCTGATAGAAAAATGGGAAAAATATATAAACAGTGACGAAAGAAATGAAAATGGCGGGAATTCCCTGGCGGTCCAGTGGTTCAGACTCCGCGCTCTCACTGCCAAGGGCCCCTGTTCAATCCCTGGTCAGGGAACTAAAATCCCACAAGCCATGCGATTCAGCCACAAAAAAGAAAAAGAAAAAGAAAAATGGCCTTTAAACATGGAAATATGCTCACTTAATTCAAAGTAAGAGAAATGCAAAGTAAAATTGTATAGAGAAACTACCTCTCAGCTACCAGAGTGGCCAAAAATCCAAGTCTCACGATACACTCAGGTAGAGAGGCAGTGGGTTAAGAGGTACTGCCACACATTGTTGTAGGACTGTAAAGTGGTGCAAACTGGATAAAAGGGAACTGACAATATCTAGAAAAATTACAGATACATTTACTCTTAACCTAGCAATCCCATGTCCATAAATCTACCCTGAAATACACTGGCAAAAATACTAAATTATTTACTGATATTTACAGAGGTATTCACTGTAGCACTATTTATAATGGCAAAAGACCAGAAAAAACAAAATGCCCACCAATACGGCACTGGCTGAATAAAAGGTGGTACATACAATAAAATATCATGCACCATAACAAGGACTGAGGAAATCATTATATCCACATATGAAATGATCTCAAGATTAAATGTAAAAAGAAAGATGCAGAACAGTACTTAGAGTATGCTAACTTCATGTAAGAAAGGGAGAGAAATATGAATTTATGCACATATTTTGCTTTTCTATATGAAAAAAAAAAAAACACTAGAAGAATAACCAAAACTTAATAAAAATGGCTACCTGTAAGGGAAAGGAAGGAAATGGTTATCTAGAGAGGGAAGGGATGAAAGTGAAAATTCTCTGAATAGATTACAGTTACAAAGTTTGACTTTGGAATCATGTAAATGTTTTACATTTTTTAAAAATTCAAGCTAGAAATGCAGCCCCTAAAAACTGAAAGAAAACAGCCTAATCGTGTATCAAGTTGTTGGCATAACCACACAGAGAAAAAGATTATTTCAAGTGACTTTGGAACACAGAATTTTGACTATACATTCTTTTTTTTTTTTTTTTTTTTTTTTTTTTTTTTTTTAATACAAATTGACTCTTTTTTTTTTTTTTTTTTTTAATTTTTTATTTATTTATTTATTTTTGGCTGCGTTGGGTCTTCGTTTCTATGCGAGGGCTTTCTCCAGTTGCGGCAAGTGGGGGCCACTCTTCATCGCGGTGCGCGGGCCTCTCACTATCGCGGCCTCTCTTGTTGCGGAGCACAGGCTCCAGACGCGCAGGCTCAGCAATTGTGGCTCACGGGCCCAGTTGCTCCGCGGCATGTGGGACCTTCCCAGACCAGGGCTCGAACCCGTGTCCCCTGCATTGGCAGGCAGATTCTCAACCACTGCGCCACCAAAGGAAGCCCCTTGACTATACATTCTTACTGGAAATATGGTATAAAGATAAAGAGCTGCAAAAAAATCTTAAATGCGGTTCAGTAGTCTTACTGTGAGCAATAATATTGGTATTATGAAATTACTATGCTATTTAAATCATTTCTTCTTATTACTATTATTAATGCACATCAAGATATTAACAATAATTATAAAAATAATATATATTATTAATGGACATCTGTAACAGGATAAAGCAAGTATATAATTAAGTTACTGTTGTCAGGAACTAAGGCATTCAGTATAAAGGAAAAGAGATACAAGTGTAAAAAAAGAAACTAAGTATGCAATCCTCAATCTGAATTTGAAATGTCAACATGAATTGGTTTTTTTCTTTTCCAAAATATGTATTTCCTAACACTACCCAATAAAAAATCCTAGAGGCAGTGAGAGCCCAAGAGCAGTAAATACTCTTGGGTCCAGATGATGGTCTCTAAATATCATTCCCCACAATAAGGAACCAGGGCTTCTTGCAGGAATTACTGATTCGAGGTCTGGGGTAAGCAATGTATAAGATAAGCTGCATACATCTTACTCTGCCAAAAAGCAAAAAAGCAAAAGAGACTACTGGGGTCATACACAGCAAAAAGGACTCAAAAGCCAATGTAAAGGGGCTCCTGAAAATCAATATAACCAAATTAATGATAACTACAACTGACTGAAACAAACTGCATACATAAAGACCTATGAGTTCAAACAGATACTTAAAATGAGAAAATCATGCCCCTCCCCCCAAAGTTCATAACTCAAAAATCACCACTGAAGGTAACTGGACACCAACTCCTGACTCTGAAAATCAGATTTTAAGAGAAATAATTAAGCATGTATTTCTGCTCTAATTATATTTCAAGGTATTCAAATAGACTTAGTTAATGAGGGAAAATTCTTTACAGAAGAATTCCAGTTAAAAAAATACTGAAAAAATTATAGAATTAGAAATCATATACTATAACTTCCAAATAGACAGCTGATTTTGAACTCACTGATCTATCTTAGAATTTGTAAAGGTAAAACATACAGACATCATGATGAGCCTTTTGATGCAATATGATGTGAAATACCCAGAACACAGCTTATGAAGTATTCTTGCCAAAAATAGTTGAAAATGAATTTAATCAAGCCTTTAGAACAAATTAAACACTAAGAAGAAGGAAAGAAAATCCTGGATGTGGGATATTCCATAGGAGGATATACTAGGATTCTTTAAAAAGTCAGGGAAGGGGAGAATGCTCTAGATTAAGAGACTCAGTAGACATAAAACCAAATGTCATGTCGTGCAGGGATCTTATTTGGAGTTATTTAAAACACAGCCAATGTTTAAAAAAAATTTTTTTAAGTGAGGAAATTTAAATTGACTGGATAGTAGATGATACTAAGGAATTGCTGTCAATTTTATTAAAATGATAATGGCACTGTAATTATATAAGAAAATGTCCATATTCTTTAGAAATGTATGTAGGACTGATATAACATGATGTCCGGGATTTGCTTTAAAATACTGCAGTAAGGAAACAACCCAAATTCACATCAACAGGAAAGGGGATAAACTGTGTTATAGTTACACAGAGGAGTACTGTAATACAGTTAATATGAAAGAACTCCAGCAACATACAACATTATATTAGTAATATAAAGTGAAAAGATTAAGTTCCCCGAAGTTATACTTAACATATACACTTACTAAGATATACTTAACACAACACACTTGCTACACAGTTTAAAACAACCGAAACAGAAATACATAGTTTTTATGTTACAAGCAAACCATGTAGATCAACTCAATGAAGCAACAGTTATGTGGGTTATACATCACTTTGACCTCTAGTATCAATAGTCTTAATTCTACTGGATTTCTGTCATAAAAAGGAAAGAAAATATTAGTGAACACAGGATTTAGGGTGACAATCACTTCAGGTAGGGTAGAAGGATGCAGGCAATGAGATTGGGGAGATGGCTCGATACAGGTGAGTTTCAAAGCAGGACTTAGACTTCTGTTTTGGGTGATAGGTTCCTAGGTGTTTATTTCATTAATAAGATCATTTCAAACGTGAATGAATAAATTAAGGGGGACTATGCAATGACCAATGATGAGTGCAATTAACGAAGGATTATGATTTATCTAATAGTGTACACCTGGGGTCAAAGGGGGGCGATTTTTAAAAATTTGAGTCCTCCCCACTCAAAAAAGCAGTTTAAAAAAAAAAAAAGCATGAGTAAAACTAGTATGACAAAATATTGATGATTTTCTAATCTAAGTGTTAAAATATGGGGGAGGGGTCACTATGTTATTCTCTTAACTTTTGTGCATGTTCATAATAAGAAAATTTTATATGAAAGATAGAAATGGCAAACTTAAAATCTGACAGCTGCAAACCAGTAATATAATCAACTAACTCATGCTGTAAAATGCATATATTTGGAAGAAAAGAAGTCTCACATGAATAGCATCAAATTCCTCACTAATCATTCCTTTCACAACTGTAGATCTAGTTTTGAAATGTGCTGTATTCTTAATTTATAATTGTCTAAAAATCATCTTCTCGAATAATGAAACAGTATATAGACATCCCCTCATTTATGAGCTCAGAATTCAGAGTGCATTTTCTCACAGAAGTATAATAAAAAGTGATTGGGGGGCTTCCCTGGTGGCGCAGTGGTTGAGAGTCTGCCTGCCAATGCAGGGGACACGGGTTCGAGCCCTGGTCTGGGAAGATCCCACATGCCGCGGAGCAACTAGGCCCGTGAGCCACAACTACTGAGCCTGCGCGTCTGGAGCCTGTGCTCTGCAACAAGAGGGGCCGCGATAATGAGAGGCCCGCGCACCGCGATGAAGAGTGGCCCCCACTTGCCGCAACTAGAGAAAGCCCTCGCACAGAAACGAAGACCCAACACAGCCATAAATAAATAAATAAATAAAATTTAAAAAAAAAAAAAAAGTGATTGGGTTCTAGACTAGCCCACAAAAAACTATTTCAGCATACAATACACCCCAAGTATGGTTTTAACCAAGACAATAATTCTGGGATAGGACTTAAGAGATTCCACCTAATCATATCTTAAAATACTTCATAGAAAGTGCTCTCTGCTATTAGGAAGATAATGGTACTTCATAAAAGAATAGGCAATCAATCCCATCCCAAGGTATTTTGATCTTAAAAAAAACTACTACCCCACTGAAAGCAAACTGAATTCAGAATCTATCCATTTAAACTTTCAAGGTGCTAACAAGCTGAGGACTACCATAACTCATAATACAGAGCTTTTTTGTTGACCTGTCCCAAGTTAATTTGCCTTAAGTTTTCCTCCATTTCAGTTTAGAGGAATTGTTCTAGAACTCTTTACATCCTTACTTCATTAGGATTAAAGAAATCTCAAGCATTTGTTTTAAAACACCACAAAGAAGGTATCCCCTACCAATAGGCCTCACAGTTCAAATATTCTAGACTAGAAGCTAAAACCAAACACATTTAAAAGAATAAGAAACAAAAGAGTAATATTTAGCTGCAGAACCTCCAAAAGCCATTATCAATCAACTCAATGAGGTAAAAGTAAACGGGAAACACATCAGTTCAGCATCCAGTATCAGCAGCCTCTTACATCCACTTAATTTCCTTATAATAAAATCCAAACCTAAAGCAAAGTACTATCTTTTAAGATGTCATTATCCCAAAAAGTTAAGAAACAGGTTAAATTAATATGTTCTTATAGTTCAACCTTACAGATGTTAGACTTTCAATATGTCCATGGAAACACTTTCAAAGCAATTATAAATAGTTATGGAAATAAAGCCAGTTTTATCTACGGCTGCTATTTTCTTCATCCCAGGCATTAAATCTAGAGGCATAACTTTAATAAAACAAATGCTGTCTGCATTATATGTTTGAATACAAATTCTCAATAGTATATTTGAGGTTAAGATGCTAGAAAGACAGATGCCCCTGTCTCTCCTTATATATTGAAAAACTGACAATCTGGTACAAAAGTTTCTAATCTAAAATCCAGAACAAAAGTGTAATTCTGAAATTGAGCTGTTTGTTAACTACAAAGAAGTTATACTGAATAATAAACAGTACACTTGCTATAAGGGGTCGTTTTTGGCAACATAACCATTTTCATGAACTGAAATGAAATGTCTGGAATACAGGTGCAGCGGGGCAAAATCTGAGGAACAGATATTCAGAGATTAACTTTTTTAAGTGATGTCTACAAACATTTCCCAAAATACGGCCCAACTTTTCAGTTTAAACTTCAATCTCAGCCACATAAAATCTTTCTGAATCATACCCAATTTGAAATCATGAAATCTGCCCATTTTTCTTATGTTCTCACACTCCTTTAGATTTTTAGACCACAGATTTATAATTTTTCCTTTGCATAATGTCATCTATCATAAGAAAATGATAGTGCTCTCTGACAGGACCTGACAAAATACAGCTTGAAATAAATAAATATGCATATCCAGATATATGTATACATATGTGTGTATATATTTCTAAAGAAATTCTAAAGTAGATGTATTTTGAAAGAGATTTTAAATTCTCGGGTTATTTTTAAGTATCTTTCTATTCCAGAAAAGATATACAATACAAACGCTAATCAAAAGAAAGCTGCTGTAGTTTAGTAATATTATTAAAGATAAAGGACATTTCACAAAGATAAAGTTAATTCAACAATATAAAAATTATGTGCACCTAATAACACAGGCTCAAACTATATGCAAAAACTAAAAATATTTTAAAGATAAAAAGGCAACCCCACAGTAAATAGAAATAACTTAAAAGTATCTTGCATATGTTATAAAGCAGAAACTAACATACCATTATAAAGCTATTATACTCCAATAAAGACGTTAAAAAAAAAATTATCTTGCATAGAGGGAAAAAAAAATAGCAAAGATATAGATTTCAACAAAACAATTAAAACCCTGACCTAGTTGTCCTGTACTGTACCCCAAAACTAAAAATAGATATCCTCTTCGAGTGTATATGAGACAGTTTATCAACATTAACCAAATGTTGGACCACAAGACAAGCCTCAACAAATCTTAAAGGACATAAATCATGTATAGAATGTTATCTGACTACAGTGTGTTAAACTAGAAATCAATGAAAAAGATAACTAGAAATCTCTAGGACTTCCCTGGTGGCGCAGTGGTTAAGAATCCTCCTGCCAATGCACGGGACATGGGTTCGAGCCCTAGTCCAGGAAGATCCCACACACCACAGAGCAACTAAGCCCATGAGCCACAACTACTGAGCCTGAGCTCTACAGCCTGAGAGCCATAACTACTGAGCCGCGTGCCACAACTACTGAAGCCCGTGTGCCTAGAGCCTGTGCTCAACAACAAGAGAAGCCACTGGAATGAGAAGCCCGTGCACCGCAAGGAAGTGTAGCCCCCACCCACCACAACTAGAGAAAGCCTGCGCACAGCAATGAAGACCCAATGCAGACAAAAATTAGTTAATTAATTTAAAAAAAAAAGAAAAAGAAAATCTCTAAATGTTTGAGTATTAAACAATATATTTCTAAATAAGCAATGGGTAAAAAAAACACATCATAATAGAAATTAGAAAGTATTTTAAACTGAATGATAAAGACAAAATAACATATTAAAGTTTGTGAGATGCAGCTACAGCAGCAGTACATAGAGGGAAATTTATAGCCTTGACAACAGACATAGAAAAAATAAAAAATAATCAAAGCATCCACCTTAAGAAGCTAGAAGAAAAAAATAATAAAGAGGGTATGAAATATATGTATATGTATAACTGATTCATGTTGTTATAAAGCGGAAACTAGCACACCATTGTAAAGCAATTATACTCCAATAAAGATGTTAAAAAAAAAAAAGAGGGTATGAGAGAGACTTCCCTGGTGGTGCAGTGGTTAAGACTTTGCCTTCCAGTGCAGGGGGTGCAGGTTCAATCCCTGGTCAGGGAGCTAAGATCCCACATGCCTCACGGCCAAAAAACCAAAACATAAAACAAAAGCAATACTGTAACAAATTCAATAAAGACTTTAAAAATGGTCCACAACCAAAAAAAAAAAAAAACAAACAAAAAAAAGAGGGTATGGGAAACTTCTGGAGGTGATGGATATGTTTATGTCATAGATTGTGGTGATGGTTTCACAGGTATATATTTATCTCCAAACTCATCAAGTTGTATATATTAAATATGTACAGCTTTTTGTATATCAATTATACCTCAATAGAGTGGTTTTGAAAAAAAAAAGACAGGGAAGAAAAATTCACAAAAATGAAAAAAAATAAAAGGAATGAAATAAAAATAAGATAAAAAACTAGAAAAAATATAGAGAGGATAAACAAAGCCCAAAGTTGTTTTTTTAACGACTCATAAAAATTGTTAATAGTCTTATGAAATGATTAAGAGAAAACAGATAACCAATTTCTCGACTGAAAAAAGAGATCATTACAGATACTATAGACATTTAAAAAATAGGATGTTATTATGTCAATAAAATTTTAAATTTAAATGAAATGGTAGATTCCTAGAAAAATAAAATTTACTAAAACTGACACAAGAAAACAACAGAAAATATGAATAGCCTACTATTTACCAAATAAATGAAATCTACAATTAATAACTTTCCCACAATGAAAACTCCAGGACCAGAAGACTTTAGCAAACATTTAAGGAATAAATAACACCAACCCACACAAACTCTTGCAGACAAAAGGAAAAGTGGGAACTTGTACCAACTCATTTTATGAGGCCAGCATAATCTAGGCATCAAATCCTGACATAGACATTATCACAGAAAGAAAATTGCAAGTCAATCTCATTCATGAAAGTTGACGCAAAAATCCTAAACAAAATATTAAAAAATGGAATGCAACAATACATAAGAACAAGAACATATCACAACCAAGTTGTATTTATTCCAGGAATATGATGAGATTGGGTTAACACGTTTTAAAAAAATCAATGGAGAAACTTTTGCTTCCAGTCAGGATGGAGTAGAGGGACTTGACTTAGCCCAGCCAATGAAACAGCCACACACACAAAAAAGAGACCACTTAAAAAAAATAAAAATAAAAAAAATATTAAAAAAAACAGACCACTTGATAGAAAATGAACAAAAGAACTGACAGGCAATTCACAAAAGAAGTTATCCCAATGACAAATATATATATATATATATATATATATATATATATATACACACACACACACATACATACATACATACATATAGGCACACGCACGCACACACGCGTGCACACACACACACAAAAGGTGCTCAACATCCTTAGTCACCAGGGAACTACAAGTTCAAATCACAATAAGATATCCTTACATTCCTACCAGAATGGCTAAAATAAAGATAGGGGGGGAAAAAAAAAAAGGAAAGAATTACATGACATTCTTATAATACACAGAAAAATTCTTTAAGGATTTCCAATACAGTATTAACTATAATTATTGACTTTTGATAGGATTACCAGTATTTCTTTTCCTGTTTTGCTCATCTAAATTTTCTAATTTGTTTTTCAAAAATATACACACAGCTCCAATAATAAAAAAATTTTTTTTCATTTTTAAAAAAGGCAAAAGGAAAGGCATAATAACATTCTTGGTGTGATATAACTACTTTGAGTATAATTTTAATTTTAAAAAGCTTAAAATATTTATTACTGGTTAACTTACATTTTCATGTCAAAATATATTGTGACAATGGTTTTCTATTATAACATTATGGTTTGAGATGTTGTTAAAAAAAAACTTACATGACCACATGCAAACATAAAATTAATCTGTTAGTACATACAGAATTGGAATGGTCAAATCATTCAACACTGAGCCATTAGTATGTGAGTACTTAAAACCAAAATATCTGCCACTATGGTCTGGTGATAAAATATAAAAATAAGTCTATTAGACAAAAACAGCTAAATGAACTTTAAAAAGCATGAAGATTATGATGAGTTTCAAGCACTAAATGCAAGAACATCTGTCAAACTCCAAATGTTAGGTGACAACTTAGCAATTAGGGATGGCACTTATGTAAGCAAGCAGCATGAATGAACACATACTTTAAAGTTTTAGGTGACATTCAGCTTTTACTACTAAAGGGAAGGATTTCCCCCCCATTACAGAGGCATTGATACACTGCCCTCTGTACCTGGCACATCCTGGGGGAGCTCAGATGCCACCTTCTTCTCTGCCATGTTGCTGCTATCATGGGTTTCTGAGAGACACCCCACGGGACTCCTCCCTTCCTCAGAGGGACTAGTCTCTTCTGAAGAAGCATTTGCTGTGTTGTCGCCAAGATTTGCTGACACAGAGTTACCTTTATCCCCAACTTCTGTTGGCTCTACAGTAAAATGCACAACAAAACTTTAAAGATATCCTTTAAAATTGCTTTAGGACAAATGGCCACATTCAGTCAGCTACTAAAAATGAATGATCACCAAAAAACCTGGCTTCTATTCGATGGCCATTTTGAAGCAATTAGATTCTGGGATAATTTTGCAGCAGGTAATCCAAAGGGTATTTAAGAATATTTGATATATTAAGAATTTTAAGTAGTTAACATAAAAAGGAACATATTATATCACATACAAAAGTGTATATTCTGGTATAAAAACAGTGATTTTCACCAACAAATCTTATAGGGAAATGGCACCTTATTAAGAAGTATAAATAGAGATATGGGTATAACATTATAGTAAATCCACCAATATATAAAACTCATTACAATGACTGTACATGTTATAAGGAGGAAGGGTATCCTAATCTCTTCAGAAATGTAAAATTAAATAGGTGTTTGCAATAAAAAAGATTCATCTTCATTTTGCAAGTAAAACTGGAGTTTTCATAAATAACACTGATGAAATATTTCTTTTTAACCAAATAATGTTTTTACCCTCAGTTTTTCCTTGCTCAGGATCGAGGTCATCTGGCGTTTTGTCATCACTGTCTTTTTCAAGACTCTGGTCTTCAAACTCCTCTCTGCTTTTCTCAGCATCTTTGGAGTTATTATTCTCAGTCTCATTTTTCTCCTTTTCTATTTCTTCTGGACTTTTAACAATATCAATGTCTCCTTTTTTGGCTCTTATAGATTCCAAAATTTCTTCTATAATAAAACAAATAAAAAATTATGTTTCCATATATACCAAGTATAAAAGTACTACAAATGCCACTTAAGAGTTTCAATACAAGTTATTAAAGATAAATTTGCTAAAAGCATTAAGAACTATGAAATAAGGATCAAGATTACCAGTAACATTTTGATGTTGAGAACTCAATCGATTTGGTTATCTTCACTTCTAGAAAATACATGCTAATATAGGCTCTAATTTCTTTTTAAAAAAAGAAAGAAAAGTTAGTCTATCTTTTAAAATTGAGATTGATATAGATTACTGTGATATCCTCTGCCACAGGAGAAAACCTGCAAGCTGACATAGACCCACAGTCTGGGCAGTGTGGTACAGTAACAAAAACCTAGAGACCCAGGACCTAGCGCAGATCTGACCTGAATTAACCACGTGAGCCTGGGGGCAGGCTACTAAATCTTCAGGCCTCCACTGTAAAATGAGAAAACAGAGGCCCACTGGAAACATTTCTCTCTGAAGTACCATAACTTTCTGAAAGTCACTAAATCCCTAATGGCTCTAATTTTCTTTCAACTTGGGTGGAGTGATACTACGGCATGGGTGCAGACCGCAAGTTATATCAGCATAGACTCCTGTATATTAATGATGTTCTTTGGGTTATGATCCAATACTATCATTTTTTACTTTGTTGCTCAAATCGGTCCAGCTTTTGGCCATTGAGAGCTTTTCCAGGTAAGTTCTGTATCCTTTAAACACATGAGTCCTGTATCCTTTAAACACACTTCCTTCCCTCCTTCCTTCCTTCTGTGCTTCCTTACTTTCCAGCACTGCAAGATGTTCCAGACTCACCTTGTATTTTCTCTGCACCAGCCCTAGAATACACCATCTCTCAAGGAGTCTTGATTCTTTTTTTAATTGGAGAATGAGATTTAGAGGTCGTGATCTGGGCACTATGTGTACTTGGTACTACTGGGGCACCAACAGACCTAGAAAATATATATATGTACACTAACCTATGTATATATACATCTTTATTGTTTCTGTATCTATCTGTGTGTGGGGGGGGGTATGTGTGTGGTTCATTCAAGCATTGCTCTCTTGTTTTCTTGTAACTTTTCTGACAGAAGTTCTGTTTTCATTACAATATATTTATTTGGTCAATCCTGTTATACACAGTAAACCAGTTTCAGAATTGCTAAATGGTACTCTCATGAGAAATAAATTTACCAACTAGAGTACAACGTTTGTAAACAAGAAGAAACGTCTTTAATGCCAATGCCATGCACCCATGGTACTTCTTTATGGATTTTTAAATTTCCTTGTTTACATTTCCTTTCTTTAAATGTTCTCTACCTTCCCTTTCATCAATATTTCCTAAATTGTAGGTTTCCTAGGATTAGAAAAACCTTGTAAAGTCATCACTGGAAAACACTGACCTCTCTGGTAAAGTGATTACTTTTGAGGCGGTTGGAGTTAATTCCTTACTCTCTCTCACCTTCTCTACTCTTAATTCCTCTAAGAATTCTAAGCCAATGATTATATGACATCTAAGGACATCTGTAGGACAACAATTTCAAACAGAAGGAATCCTAATTGGTATATTTTCTGTCTTCTTCGTCATCCAAGTCACCCCGGATCCTTTTTTACATCATTTCCTTATATCCTTTTACCTATCTATATACATCTATACTGTTTTCAGTTCCTATTTACCCGAGCTGCATTTACTCTTGCTAAGTACACTAAACCTATCAATGGAAGTATCTCAATCACTCTTTTTTAAAGAACTTTTTATTTAGAAAAAGAAAATTTATTTACCAATTACTTGCTTTTCTTAGAGCCATATTATTTCTTACTTTCAAACATAGCTCCCCCCTGATCTTCAACTGCCAGCTTTTCCAAACCAAAATGTTACACATTCATCCCAACTTCCCTCATGCCATTTAATGGGGATTAAACATTTTTTTTTAAACCTACAAATTAGATCATCTAAATTAGATAAAAAGCACAGGTAGGATGACCAAAGATCTCTGATTTTCTATAAAGGTTCTAATTTCAAATATTCTATCTTGTTGCCTACTCTATCAAGTATACAAATATTTATCAGTCTATATGTCTGTATTTTCAGTTCAAAACCTATGGCACTCATAGCCATAAGAAAAATAGACCAAGAAGGTCAGGGGGGGAAAAAAACATTAAGGGATGAAAGGAAAAATAATCAGTTTA
Organism: Balaenoptera ricei; assembly: GCF_028023285.1. NCBI lineage: Eukaryota > Metazoa > Chordata > Mammalia > Artiodactyla > Balaenopteridae > Balaenoptera > Balaenoptera ricei. Next base: position 14,114,894 of record NC_082658.1, on the reverse strand, counting down.
GGTTGTATCTGATCTACAATAAATATGCATATTCTATAAACATGTATACTCTATACTCTGCAGGAATATTTCAAAATTAAACAGAAAGAATTAACCTACCAAACTTTAAAAATCATCTCCTCTCAGAAAAATTTATTCCAAAAATAAACTTCCTTCAAGCAAACAAAATAAAGCATTGTAAAACAGTCACCAAAAAAGTATATGATAAAACAATTTACAGTTACAAATATATAATAAATTGTAGAATCTAGATGATGGGCTTATGGGTATTTATTGTATAATTCTTCCACTTCCTGTATATCTGAAATTTTTCAAAAAATATTAGGAAAAAATAGAAAAATTCAACTACCAAAAAATAGAATTAAACTCTCTTAAAGTGGTCATATATGTATATAAAAACCAGAGGGTTTAAAAGTTGGAAGGATTTATGCTATTTGTGAAGTTAAAAATGTAAAGTCATAAGGATGAACTGTGATTCTGAAATCACTGCTACGATACTGCAAATTATTCTTGGCTATTTCAGAAGCCCAGTAGTTTGTTTTTTTAATCTCATAAAATCCCAAGTTAAAGAAAACCGCTAGATATTATTTTGGGTATTTACCTGGGCTGGATGCTCCTAAACTATCATAGCCAAGATTTTGGTTCCCAGAGAGAGCAAATAAAGGTAATGACGGCAGACCAGTGTTTTAATGGGAAATTCTTCTATCTCAATGTTTAATTCATTGCCAATACATTCCTTAGAAAGTTGTTGAGAGGATCAAAGGCTTGTATAACAACTAGATGAACACCTGGCCCACAGTAGGTACTCAAACATGTTAGTTTCCCCTTCTTCCCCATCAATTTTCAATGCTTGTGAATCCCTCCACCTCTAGTACCAGGTTGGTTGCACCTTAGCAAAAAAAAAAGGTGGGAAGGGGGGAAGAAAAAGAGAAGAAAAATGTCACTTTTTGTCTAGATCTCACCGTTAAATCCAAGGTGCAGTTTACCTTATTTAAATTAACTCCAGTTGTTTTAAGAGGGTAGCTGCACACAAGATTTGGCCACCTAACTTTCTAAGAATATACTGTGCCCTAACGCTCAAAGCTCTCTCTGCTATTTTTGATTATTACGAAAGGTTTAACTAATTTTTAAAAGTACAGGGCTTCCCTGGTAGCGCAGTTGTTAACAATCCGCCTGCCAATGCAGGGGACACGGGTTCGAGCCCTGGTCCGGGAAGATCCCACATGCCAGGGAGCAACTACATCCATGCATCACAACTACTGAGCCTGCGCTCTAAAGCCCGCAAGCCACAACTACTGAGCCCACGTGCCACAACTACTGAAGCCCGTGCGCCTAGAGCCCATGCTCTGCAACAAGAGGCCCAAGCACCACAACGAAGAGTAGCCCCCGCTCGCCGCAACTAGAGAAAAGCCCACGCGCAGCAACGAGGACCCAATGCAGCTAAAAATAAATAAATAAAAATTTAAAAAAGTACATTACAAGCTGAATTATACTGAAATATAATATGCTTATTGTAGAAAAATTGAAAAATATAAAAAGGAAACTAACTATAATCCTACTATGCTAATTGGTTATTTTTTAGTGATAAAAGCTGGTTATTCACTCAGTTGGTTATTCTGAGGAAGAGAATTTAAGTACCTCAATGACCCAGGTACTGTTTTTGCATGGTACCTTAAGTAATTCTCCAATGTACAGTGTTCCATCACATTATAATCCAAAATGAAATTAACCAATTCCTCTGCATGTTTATTTTTAGTTTTACATTCCCCCAAATCAGGCCACTAAACATTTTGATTATCCATTCCTATGTTGGCTTTGTTCTTTATTTAATTGATACTACATATACAATTTTGCACACAGACAAGCTCACTCTAGAAAATATTTCTAATTTAACACTTGATAAAAACACACTCGCCATTGCTTTTTAGAGGGCTGCCTGGTTCTTTTTGATTGTATTAAAGCTGAGAATGCAAGAGAAAAAAAGGGATTTGTCAGTTTGAATGCCAGGATTCATGAAAGGAAATTAACAGGGGAAGTAACCTGGCTGAAATTAATAAAACTTCCTATTATTTGATCTATAGTACGGAGGGGAGGGAGTGAGAAAGGGATTATATCAATATGACTGCAATTATCAACCTCCCCAAAGAATTCTGATGAGTAAAACTTATCCGATGGAAAAAACACACATTTTAAAAAACAGATCTAATAAAAAAATACTTCCAAGTACAAGATATGAATAAATATAACCCTTGGTAACTAAGTCTGCTAGTTTCTGAAGACAAAGTGTATTTGTGCGCAACAGTATTTGTATATGACACCGTGAATACTGTTCTCCAAAAATAATCATGAATTCAAGAGAATACTGATGTCGAATATATGAGAACAAGCTTGGATACAGCTGAACTAAATATATTTATTAAATATAAAAAATCTATTTTTAAGCAAATAGAGAATAGGGGACTTTTTCAGTAACTGGAAAATGGAGGAAATTAATAGGATTATATGTATAGCAGATAGTATCAATATGTGTAAAAGAGGAGAACAGGCAGTTTAAGTATACTATCAGAGTCTTACCTAACCATGTTATCTATGTTAAGATTAAAAGGTACTGTTAGAAAATACAGGTGATACTTAGTAAACATGCACAAACTACATCTGGCAGGATGTTTAACAATGGCATTAATGGTCGTCTCTGAAAAAAGGAAGGTAAAATTGGGGATTAAGAAGGAGAGAGACTGACTTTTCAGTGTTATAATCTTTTGTACTATTTACTTTCTAAAAATATCATATGCATTCATTATTTATTAAAAAGCAAAGAATTTTTAAAAAGCAAAATGCTGAGCCACAAAATAAATAAGGTAGTAATTAAAATATAACCCAAGGGCTTCCCTGGTGGTGCAGTGGTTAAGAGTCTGCCTGCCAATGCAGGGGACACGGGTTCAAGCCCTGGTCCAGGAAGAGCCCACAGTGCCACGGAGCAACTCAGCCCGTGCGCCACAACTACTGAGCCTGTGCTCTTCTAGAGCCTGCGAGCCACAACTACTGAAGCCCACGTGCCTAGAGCCCGTGCTCCACAACAAGAGAAGCCACCGCAATGAGAAGCCCACGCACCGCAACAACGAGTAGCCCCCCGCTCGATGCAACTAGAGAAAGCCCACGCGCAGCAATGAAGGCCCAACGCAGCCAAGAATAAATTAAATAAATAAATAAAATAAAATAAAATATAACCCAAAGTGTAAAATATATATCCATGAGTCCATCCTCATATAAATGACTGAATAAATAAAGGAAGAATAGACGAATCTCCTGTGCAGAAACATCCCAAACAATGTATGCAGATAAATGCTCCCTCAAGGAGGTGCAGCATAACTCCTCACGGCCTAAGGGTGGGCTGTGCCGTAGCGACTTTCTCCCCAAAAGCACAGTATGGGTGGGAGGAGTAATTTTACAATAGAGAAACCTGACAAACACTGCCTCAACCAGATGACCAAGGTTAACATCATTGGTGATAAGTCACGTTGGTGGCAGGTACTCTTGATAAGATGATGAGAAGGGCACTGCACCTCTGTGGTCTTCCTCTCCAAAATACACAACCCCAGGCTAACTACGAGAAGAACATGAGACAAATCCATATTGAGGGCATTCTATTAAATACCTGACCAGTAATCCTCAAAACTTGTCAAGGTCATCAATAATAAGGAAAGGCTGAGAACCTGTGACAGTCTAGAGGAACCTAGAGAGACACGATAACGAAATATAATGTGGTGTCCTGGAGGGGATCATGAGACAGAAAAAGGACATTAGATAAGAACTAAGGAAATCTGATATAAGTATAGACTTAAGTCATTACAATATATCAACATTGGTTCATTAGTGATCACAAATGTACCACACTAATGTAAGATAGTGACAATAGGGGAAGCATGCTGCAGGGTACGTGAAACCCTCTGTGTTACCTTAGCAACTTTTCTGTAACTCTAAAATTATTCTAAAATTAAAAGTTTATTAGAAAAAAAGAAAGAAAAGAGTAAATTTTAAAGGAATACCATTTCTCATAATTAAAAATAGGACTCCCTAAAAGGTTTATTAATAAAATTCTTGAATTAAAGAAACAAATATAATTTGGGGAATATCAGTAATGAGCAAGGCAAGGTACAAAACACTAAAATGCACAGGATCCCTAATTTATGTTAGGATGAACAAGGTTCTCTTGAGAAAATGAAATATAGACAATTAAAATAAAATAATCATACTTGAAAATTTTAATATATTTTCATATTTTGTAGTGATTTCATACCAAGAAATGTAACAAAAAGTAAAATAAGAAAATTTCCCTCTCACCATTAGCTGCTGCCAGGAAGGATTTATTACTGCCCCGAGCCTTATTGGTCAGGTCTTCAGTTATGTCCATGTGCCGGTGGATTTCTTCACGCATTTCTTCTAGAATTTTGCAGAGTTCTGCTTCCCAGTAATCTTTGTCTAGACAGTCAATTAATTCTGCAAGCTGGACCTTTGTGCTGTAGTACCAAATTTTCTTTTCATTTTCATTTTCTGTATCTTCTTCTCTGTTTAAAAAAAGCACAAAAACACTTTGATGTTAGACAAAATGGCACTTACCTGACAATTTTATCTATCCAGTGGAAGTTAAAACACACAACACAAAGATTGTGCACTAAAGCTCAGTATATTTGCTCATAAGAGATCCTGTCAAGTCTCATTCAAACTCAAGGTACTCATTTTATTTAAACCTCTAATTATTTTGATTTCCTAGCCCATAGCAGCTTAGGATAAAATAATTTGCTTGTAGTAGTGGGAAGAGAGGAATTAGTATAGCAGCAAAGAAAGATATCTAAAAACATGACATGCAGAAACATGACCTTAAAATTCAGAGCGTGTGAGTACTTGGTGAAGGACAGTCTTGGTTACACTTCAATCAACTTTAAGGTCATCACTGGAACAATACGAGGGGCAGAACTTTAACCAGAAATATTTAAACTATGTTCAGTACTTGGCAGGTACAGAGCAGGTTCACATTACAGTGTAGTTTAGAAACATTTCCATCCAAATGGTGTAAATGCTCTGCTAAGTTCTGGTCCCTGAAGGAGTCATGTCAATCAAGTCACAATGCCTCATCTCTCTCTCTTGATGGACAATCAAAGCTCAAACTGGAGAGAAGAAGAGCACAGCAGCTTCTTTTCCTGCTTAAATCTCTCTGAAGATGCCAGTCACTTGTAATGGAGGTGGAGACTTCAACACTAATAACTAAAAACATAAGGCAAATTAATGTCTAGGACCAGACTTCGAGAAACATATGTGACTCAGTTCTTCTCTCATTCAGAAGATTCAGGAGTGTGTGTGAGGTACCTAACAAGAAAGAGTCTAACATTCCTGTCTGCTCAAAGGCAAACTCACGAAGCTGAAAGAAGAGCACTTTAAGAAAGATATGGCTTTAAATGGGCTCAGTCACTAATGAGATATGTGAATGTGGACAAGACACAACTCCTCTGAGCCTCTGATACATCTTATTCACCTCACTGGTAAAATGGGGATAACAGTACCGGTCTTGAGGGACACTGTTTATAAGGTAAATAAAGGTATTATAATAAGGCATCTATCATAGTACCTGGAAAACATCATTAGTGATCAATAAATAGAAAATATTATTGTTACTAGTAAGGTAGTAAATAAATTAAAATGTAGCAGAATTCCAGGAATGAGACATTCAATAATTCTGAACAAAGAAGGGATATATTAAATCATTGATAAATAAAAGGATAACAAAATTATCAAAAATTTTAAAGAAAAAGAGATTAATAAAGGGTCCCCGTTTTCCCTCTTTCAAATCAGCATCTGCTGACATATGATATCAATACATTTCTGTTAGAAGCTTTTTACAAAAATTTCTGAAAATCATTTTTTTAAGCTGCTCTAGATTTCACTCTACAGTGGGTATTTCTACTGACTTCTTATGACTGAGTGATAACAATGGTCTACTCCAATTTAAAATGTTAAAGATGTCAGAATCCTCTAAATAAAAAGATTAATAGGGGGCTTCCCTGGTGGCACAGTTGTTGAGAATCCGCCTGCCAATGCAGGGGACACAGGTTCGAGCCCTGGTCCAGGAAGATCCCACATGCCGCGAAGCAACTAAGCCTGTGCATCACAACTACTGAGCCTGCGCTCTAGAGCCTGTGCTCCGCAACAAGAGAAGCCACTGCAATGAGAAGCCCGCGCACCCAACGAAGAGGAGCCCCCGGTCGCCGCAACTAGAGAAAGCCCGCGAGCAGAAATGAAGACCCAACGCAGCCAAAAATAAATAAATTAAGAAAAAAAAAGATTAATAGGGAATTCCCTGGCGGTCCAGTGGTTAGGACTCCGTGCTTTCACTGCCGAGGGCCCGGGTCCAATCCCTGGTCGGGGAACTAAGATCCCACAAGCCGTGCAGCACAGCCAAAAATAAATAAATAAATAATAAAAACTAATAAAAAGCTTTCAAAAGGGAATACCATAACAAAAATCTAATTAAGTGACAATATCAAATTAGAAAGTACATAGTGAGGGGCTTCCCTGGTGGCACAGTGGTTAGGAGTCCGCCTGCTAATGCAGGGGACACGGGTTCAAGCTCTGGTCTGGGAAGATCCCACATGCCGTGGAGCGGCTGAGCCCGTGTGCCACAAGTACTAAGCCTGCATTCTAGAGCCCACGAGCTGCAACTACTGAGCCCACGTACCACAACTACTGAAGCCTGTGCGCCTACAGCCTGAGCTCTGCAACAGGAGAAGCCACTGCAATGAGAAGCCCGCGCACCGCAACGAAGAGTAGCCCCCGCTCGCCGCAACCAGAGAAAGCCGCACGCAGCAACATAGACCCAATGCAGCCAAAAATAAATAATAAATAAATAAAAAGTACATAGTGAGCTTTGACTGAGCACAAGAGTTACAGGACAGCCTAATTCTTTGTTTTCTAAGATTTCAATCTTAAGGATTTTTCCTCTGTTTAAATATATCAAATTCTTTCCTTAACTGTTTGCTTTTTTCCTCTTGATTCAGAAATATCTACAAATTTCAATGGAACAAGAAAAACATTCTATATAAAAACGTTTTTTGGGTAGAAAACAATTTATAAGCATAAGATTTCTACGTGAAAGTGAGATGCTATGGGAACAAATTTAATTAAATGGACATTCTGTCCAATTTTTCAAGCAACTCACAGGCTACTGAAAGGGTCCTTATCAGTTGACTGACTCAGCCCATGCTGGCATCTGCAGAATTTCCATCTTAACAGAGAACACTTAATTTTAATTTTAATCTTAATTTTCATCTTAACAGAGAATTCACAAGTTCATATGGTGGCAGTCCATTCTAGATTGGAACTGCTGTTAGAAAGTTTTTTCCTTTTAAGAGATGACACACACCTAGTGTTTCCACCAATCCATCCTGATTCTGCCTGCTAGAATTCTCTGAAATAAACCTAACACCTCCTCCACACACAGTCCTTCAACTCTTTCACAACATCTATAATTTTACCCTGTTTTTTTTTTCAGGCCAAACACGTTCAAATACTTTAACCATTCCTCATACAGCATGTTTTCCAGTCGTCACTACCTTGATATTCTTCCCCTAAATGTACAGTTTTGTCAACGTCCCTCTAAAAACAGCTCTATTTGGGGACTTCCCTGGTGGTCCAGTGGTTAAGAATCTGCCTTCCAATGCAAGGGACACGGGTTCCATCCCTGGTTGAGGAACTAAGATGCCACAGGAAGTGGGGCAACTAAGCCCGCGCCCACAACTACTGAGCCCGCATGCCGCAACTACAGAGCCCACACGCTCTGGAGCCTACATGCCACAACTAGAGAGAAGCCCACAAGCCGCAACTAAGACCCGACGCAGCCAAAAATATATATTAAATTTTAAAAAAAAAGTAAAAACAGCTCTATTTTTTATTCTGCTCATCAAAGAGAATACTCAACAATGACCATTTTTTTCTTCTTTAAGCTACAGAAGGATAAATTCATCAAAAGCATAAAGTAGCAAAACTGAGTGAACAATAACAGCTAATGCTTTCAAAGAAAAGTTTTAATATAGATGTACTTGGGCACATTTACACAGTTTATATAACCAAGATTATTTGTTCTGATTGTAAAAGTGACAACTGCTTTCCTATATGAATATACATCAATTTGTAAGTACCTTTGTTTATGGGGTTAGAATTTGGTTTCTACAGAAGCTCTGTCTCTGCAACGTTCCTTCTGCACACCCAAACTGGCCTGGCTTCCCTTAAGTCACTGATCAGCTCAAGGAGCTGATAGGGTGGCAGGGGAGGACAGAATGGAATGAAAATATGGGCCAAGAATACAATTAACAGCAAACTTACAGATTATATGCCTACATTTTAAAGTCTGTTTGGCTTTTACTCAGGCAAGATAAGTAAGAGGTTAATGACTAACCGTAAGTTTTGAGTTTCATTTCTAAACAAACCCACAGAAACTAAGAGTGAGGAACGCTAGTGCGGTGGGTTGACAAAAAGGTATGTCCACCTGAAACCGTAGAATGTGACCTTATTTGGAAATACGGTCTTTGCAGATGTAATTAGCTAAGGATCTTGAGATGAAATCATTCTGGATTTAGGGTGAGCTCTAAATCAAATGACTGCTATCCTTACAAGAGGAGGAGAGGATTCAGAGAGACACGTGGAGAAGGTGATGTGAAGATGGAGGCAGAGATTTGAGTCATGTGCCTTTGCCTATGAGCCAGGAGACACCAAGGAAGACCAGCAACCATCAAAAGCTAGGAGACAGGCATGGAACAGAGTCTCCCTGAGCCTCCAGAAAGAAACAACCCTGCTGACACTGGTTTCAAACTTCTAGCCGCCAGAATCGTGAGAGAATAAATTCCTGTTGCTTTAAACAACTCATTTTATGGTCAATTTGTTATGGCAGCCCTAGGAAACAAAAACAGATTTTGATTTCATGCTTTTTTTTTTTTATGATTTAATTTTTTTAACTTATTTTTTTGGCTGCATTGGGTCTTTGTTGCTGCACGTGGGCTTTCTCTAGTTGCGGCAAGTGGGGGCTACTCTTCGTTGTGGTGCGCAGGCTTCTCACTGCAGTGGCTTCTCTTTGTTGCGGAGCATGGGCTCTAGGCGCGCGGGCTTCAGTAGTTGTGGCTCGCGGGCTCTAGAGCGCAGGCTCAGTAGTTGTGGCATGCGGGCTTCAGTAGTTGTGGCACGCAGGCTCAGTAGTTGTGGCTTGTGGGCTCTAGACCGCAGGCTCAGTAGTTGTGGCACACAGGCTTAGTTGCTCCGCGGCATGTGAGATCTTCCCAGACCAGGCTCGAACCCGTGTCCCCTGCATTGGCAGGCGGATTCTTAACCACTGTGCCACCAGGGAAGTCCCCTAAAACAGATTTTGATACTGGGAAAGGAAGTGCTGCTATAATAGATACTTAAAAACGTGGGAGTGGCTTAGGAACTGGGAAATGGGAAAAGGCTGGAAGAATTTTGAGGCACTTGACAGAAAAGGCCTAGACTTTCTTGAAGAGACAGAGGTTGGCAGAGATTGGAATTATGCTGCCAGCAAGCCAAGGAACACTTGGGGCACTAGAAGCTGGAAAGGGAAAGAAAAGAATTCTTTCCTAGAGCCTTTGGAGGGAGTGGGCCCACTGACACCTTGATTTTTTACTTCTAGCCTCCAGAACTGTGAGAAAATTAATCTCTCACTTTGCCTTGTTACAGCAGCCACAGGAAACTAATGCGGTTCAGGAGTCAGAGATTAAAGGCAGCCCAAGGAGGTTAAGAGCACACATTCTGGAGTCACAATGCCTGGGACTGAATTCTGATTCTGCCACTTACTAGTTGTATGATACTGGATAAATTACTTAACCTCTCTCTTACCTCAACTTCTCCATCTGAAAAATGGGGTGACAGTACTTACATCAAAATGCTGTTGTGAGGATTAAGCAAGTTAAAACATAAAGTGCTTCGAACACTGACAGCACGTAGTGGGTGCAATTTGCAGGGTTGCTATTATGTTCTTCATCTGATGAAGTATATGATATTTACCTTAAAACAAATAATTACAAGTGTAATGCGTGCTTTAAAAAAAAGAAGTGTTTCACGGTGCAAGAGGGAGAGAAATTCAGGGGAAAAAGCCCTAGGAAATGGCATAAATAGGCTGACTTGAAGGATAAGTTAGTCGAAAGGCTTTGCGGGTTTTTAGTTTGCTTTTTATTGATTTTGTTTTGGGTGGTAGGAAGCAAAGGAAATAAATACACAAAATTAGGGATCTGTGAACTTTCTGTTAAGAGCAAATGGAAGTACGTAATTGAAAGGTTTTTCAACTTGGGGGGAAAAGACCTGATCAGAATGGCTGTTTTAAAAATAATCCAGCTATGGGGATTTCCCTGGCGGTCCAGTGGCTAAGACTCCACGCTTCCAATGCAGAGGGTCCAGGTTCAATCCCTGGTCAGGGAACTAGATCCCACATGCTGCAACTAAGAGTTCGCATGCCGCAACTAAATGATCCCGTGTGCCTCAACAAAGACCCGATGCAGCCTAAATAAATAAATATTTTTTAAAAAATAATAATAATAATCCAGCTATGGAACAGAGAACAGAATTGGGGAGTTACACGTACACCAGTTTGGAGACTACTAAACTAGTCTAATCAAGATGATGTTGACAGTGAGAACGGAGAGAAATGGATTCAATATTTAAGAGGTAATTAAAAGGTATAACAAACAACATAGGACAAAAGACTATTCCCAGGTTTCTAGCTTGAGCAGCCAGTAGGATGGTGATCCCATTTACTGAGATGGCAACACTGAATGACGGGTAGGTAATGGGGGCAAGTGATGCATGCAGTTTTAGACATGTTGTGTCTGAGGTGCCTGCTATGTGGACTTGTCCAGGGGGCTGCTGGTACGCAGAACTGGGCACAGGCCGAAGGATTACAAGCGTAGGTCTGATGGCAACTGAGTCAGCAAGTAAATAGGTGGCTTATGGCTAGAATGTGGAGGTGCAGGTGGAAAGCTGTACAGGTTAAAAAGCATAAATTAGTTCATCTGGAAAATGAAAAAATGCTGAGTTTTAAAATGATGTGTTCAAGGTAATTTTATTCAGAACAGACAGTGACAGGAAAAGGTGCTAGTCTAATCTGGCAGTTCCTATTTTACTAGAAGTCCCAATTTGAGAGCAAAGGATTGATAGAATGAAAACAATATTTAAGAAAGACTGGCCCTCTTACATAACAGATTGAAATTGATCTCTAAATTGTTTGCTCAGTAAGTATCTTGGTTCCTCAGGTAGACTATAAACTGATGTGTAAGAACTTTTCTTTTATTCCCTAACCTACTCAAATAACATATTTTTAAATGAGTATTAAACAAATAAAAGCAATAAGAGAAAAATATTTTCTATAAACTATTAGCATTACAATTAAAAAGTGTTCACTGCCCCAGACTTTTAGACATAACCCCCTTGGGCAATAAGTCCACTGATTTATCATTTTAAGCTTCTGGACTTCCAGGGAAAACATATACCAGATCTCCACATAACATAAGCTAAGCAATTTACATGGTTTCAAAACTTTCATCAGGAGTCCACATATCATCTACCACAAGGGGGCGCTTAAATGGAAATTGTTTTGATCTAAATTTTAAAATGATGTAAAATCTTTCACATTTACTCAAATTATTCACAAGGAACAACTATTATTAACAATGATATTTAGGGACTTTCCTGGTGGTGCTCCGAATGCAGGGGGCCTGGGTTCGATCCCTGGTCAGGGAACTAGATCCCACATGCCTGCTGCAACTAAGAGTTCACATACCACAAATAAGGAGCCCACATACTGCAACTAAGGAGCTGGTGAGCCACAACTAAGACCCAGCGCAACCAAATAAATAAATAAATATTTTAAAAAATTAAAAAAATCTTTGTATCTGACTTTTTACAAAGAAAATAGTCAAAATGTCACAACACATGAAAAAAAGTATCATACTTGTTCATCCGAGATCTTCATTAAATTCTGTGTACTTTATTATGCAATAAGAAAGGCAGTTTGAGAGATTACGACTAAAACTTTTAAAGCAAATAAATGTAAGTGAATAGTTTCCCTGCCAAACATGTAGTTTAAAGAATCTGTTCAATTTAGAAAAGTGGATTATTTCATTTCATTGGTAATGTACCACAAATCCATGCATGGGTACCTTCTTAAGTCCCTTCACTCCTGTAATTTTAAAGCTTTGCACCTATTTAACCACATTCAAAGGGTCTTCTCTTCTACTTGTCTGAGTGTTGTTTTATATACTGATATTGAATTATCAAGAAACAGAAGTTTTTTGAAACACCACTTAATTTACGTCATATTTTCTAAAAATGCCTGTGTTTCAAATTTATAAGATCTCAGAAAAACCCAGTCCCAATAGAGCCAAAACCATTATACTATCTTTCTCCCCCCAGTTATAAGCATTGCTTTTAACAGCTAAAACAAGGCAAATTGCAGACTTCTCAAGATGATGGCTTGGAAACTAGACTACAGTATAAAATTAGTTATTGAAAATATTCTTGGGACTTCCCTGGCGGTCCAGTGGTTAGGACTCCATGCTTTCACTGCCGTGGCCCAGATTCAATCCCTGGCCAGGGAACTAAGATCCTGCAAGCTGCATGGTGTGGTCAAAAAAAAAGAAAAGAAGAAACAAGAAAAGAAAATATTCTTATAAATAGGTCCTGAAAAAAAATTCTAGGTCCTACTTCCTAATAGCCATAGAGTCTTGGGCAAGTCCTAGAGCAAGTTATTTAACTTCTCTGAGTTTAGTTCTTCATCTATAAAATGTACAAAAATAGTACCCACATTATTGGGTTGTTGTGAGGGTTAATGAAAAAAATGTATAAATAAAATGCTTATTAGAAAACTGTAAGGCACACATTATTCTAAGTGAAAGAACTGAGATACAAAATAATATTATCATATGTTTCTTTTTATATGAAATGTTTAGAAAAGGCAAATTTATACAAACAACAGAGTGATTTTCTAAGGCTGAGAATGGGAGTAAGAATAACTGTAAAAAGATATGAGACCACTTTCAGAATGACTGAAATGGGGAGTAACCAACCACTTGGATTTGTCTCAGAAGAAAATGTTTCCTGGGATGTGGGACTTTCCGTGTTAATTTACAAAAATTATAGAATTGTACATCTACAACAATAGAATTTTATAATACATAAATTAATAAACAGCTCAGGGAATTCCCTGGTGGTCCACTGGTTAGGACCCTGTGCTTCCACTGCAGGGGGCACATGTTCGATCCCTGGTCGGGGAACTAAGATCCCGCAAGCAGCACAGCGCGGCCAAAAACAAAAAAAACCCAGCTCAATAAAGCTGTTAAAGTAAATAACAGAATAATAAAAATACTAGGTATACTTCACAAATAGTGTCTTGATTACTAAAGTAAACATACAGGAGCTTCCCTGGTGGCGCAGTGGTTGGGAATCCGCTTGCCAGTGCAGGGGACACGGGCTCGAGCCCTGGTCCGGGAGGATCCCACATGCCGGGGAGCAACTGGGCCTGTGTGCCACAACTGCTGAGCCTGCGCTCTGGAGCCCACGAGCCACAGCTGCTGAGCCCACCTGCCGCAGCTGCTGAGGCCCACGCGCCTAGAGCCTGTGCTCCGCAACAAGAGAAGCCACCACAATGAGAAGCCTGCGCACCGCAACAAAGAGTAGTCCCCACTCCCCGCAACTAGAGGAAGCCCGCTGGCAGCAACAAAGACCCAACGCAGCCAAAAGTAAATAAATAAATAAATAAATTTTATAAATAAATAAACATACAAGCATTCACAATTCATGAAGCAATGACAATTCTCATTTTACAGGTGAAAAAAACCAGGCTTAGAAGGGTTGTAGGTGCTTTAATATGACACAGAACTTGTAATTAACAAGGCCAGGAATGCAAACCAGGGCTAGTTTCAGAGCTTTAATATTTAACCACTCTGTATGACAACTGGCTAGTAATAAATGACCTGAATAAAGACAAAAAAAGAAAAAGTAAACATACAAATTTAAGATATATATTGGGAAACCGTAAATGTCAAAAAGAAAGAAAAAGTTTCTTATATACTAAAATAAAAATTTATACACACAATTTGATTTTTTATTGTCATTTTTGAAGGTTAGAAAATTGTGTATAAAATTTTCAGAGAAAAGGCAAATTTACTATTTAGGTTATATAAACATAAAAATGAACTTTTCAATCCAATGATAAATTAAATCTGTTACTGTCTGTAGGGCAAGTTGACAGTTTAATAAACTCCTTGAGGATCTCTCTAGATTTACCCACTTTCCTGGCTGGGGATATACATTTTGTTTGAAAAAAAAAAAAAAAGCTGTTGAAATTTTAACTTTTTTTTTCTACGTAAATATAATATGTAAAAAGCAAAAAACAAACAAACAAACAAACTGTACAGCATATATTAAGTGCTCAATAAATGTTGATGTTGGCTATTGTTATTACTAACCCATCAGCAACTAGTTCCACCTATAGGTCCCTAACACCAAGGCCTACACCATTGATTATTGTGTGATAAGCCTTACATTACAGATGTCAAGGCCTACCTATATGTGGACAAAGCACCTTTGGCATGTCTGGGGCCCGAAATGGCAGCACAGGGAAGGAAGTGAGAGGCAGTGAGAATGAACATCCAAAAAGGGTGAGGAAAGGCAGGACACGGAAGGGAACATAAGAATGGGAGAACAGGAGTACAGAATAAATTTCATTTACTTCCTGATTTGTTCACAGCAATCCTGATGACTCTGAGCCCTTCCGGGAAGGCACATGAGACTGAGTGGATAGGGTCTGTTAACTGCTGTGCTGAACATCTAGAGAGTACAAGCACCAGGCTCCCTGAAAGGCAGTCTCACTGACTTTTCACATAGAATGAAAGACTGCATTAAACTTCAAACCAAAATGTGGTTACAGTTATCTTTCCATTTGTAATGACCTCACCAACACAAGTTTCCATGCTACCATCTCCACAGCATGATATGAGAAAGATGGCACAATAAACACCACAACCAGATGTTTGGGAGATACGGGGGCAAAAAAAAAAAAAAAAAAAAACTTATACAAAATTTTAAAATAACTGATCCAAACCAAAACATACAAAATATACTTTGTATATTTAAAACTTTTAAAACTTCGTATACTGTTTCTCATATCAGTTTCTGGATTAAGGTAGTAGACTGAATCCACACATCTCAGTTTGCTCCCTCTTGAAACCCTCTTAAAACCACTAAAGAAATATTTTTAAAGATCTAAACTTACAAGATTAGAGAAAATAAGAGAGACAACAAAAAAATTTTTGGAAGCAGGAAAGCAAATGGACAAGTGATAACCGCCTTTAACAGAGCCAAGAAAGCCCAATCCGAAACATAAAGGGTGGAGCTGAGAACCAACAATCACCAAAATGAGGAGGGGAGTATCGACAGCAGAGAAGTGCTTGAAAGCTGTTTTAGGAGCAGATCCCAAGGCCACTTATCTATCCACTTAAAGCCACTAAAGGTTTAGTCTCTACAGGAGGTAAAAGTGAGGTTCTCCGGACCAGGGGACACCAGGTGCAGGTGTGAACAAAGGTATTGTACAGAAAACCAAGGTACTGAGTGGCTATGTACACAGTAAATGCGGTGTGCATGGTAAATGCAGCCCGCCTCCACCACCCAGCCAGCCAAACCCTCATGCTCCAAGCAGAACACCAGAAAAGGCCTCTCTGGGCCACCTGACCAGCTCAGAAGGAAGGACTAAAGATAGTGAGTGACATCAGGGATCACCAAGTAAAAAGATTAAGAAAATCACTCAACGATTAAGCTCAAAATTGATATGGTCCACACACTTGCTCAGAACTTCCAATCAGCTGTATAATCCCGCAGTGTTAATCAGGAGCAGAAAATTAAGGATTAATAGACATCTGAGGATGGAAGAGACAGACCAATACAAACAGCAGGAAGAAGCAGCCTGGAAGAAACAGAGACCATTCACAGTGGGAAAAAACACATGAAAAAACTATCAATAACATCCTCGAAAGTAAGAGAAATTATTATTTCCAGAAAACAAAAAACTAAGATTTTATTTTTTAAAAAGGAGGATTTTAAGAACAAAAGAGCTCTTAGAAAATAAAAATGTGATAGATAGAAAAAATAAACAGTAGGGCTTGAAGACCAAGATAAGGAAATCTTCTAGAAAAATTGAACACACACACACACACGCGCACGTGCGCACGCATTCCAAAGAGGACAAAGACAAAGAGGAAAACTGGAGCAAAAAGATAAAATCAGAAGACCAAAATAGGAAGCCCAACATTCAATAAAGTAATAGTTCAAGATAAATACAACAGGCAAAAGGAGAGGAGGAAGTCCTCAAAGGAAGTTCTCAGAACTGACTCAACTGTCAGATTGCAAGTGCCCACCACACACACAATGGATGAAAACAGACCCACACAAGGCCCTATCACTCTAAAACTGCAGAAAACACTGAAGGCAAAGAGAAGATTCGACAAGTTTCCAAGTAAGTCCAAAGTGGTTATACACAAAGAATCAATGAATGGATTCAGATTTCTCCACAGCAACACTACAAGAAGACAACTGTACAAAATTCTGAAATTCGCTGTTTATTCTGTACCATCTTTAAAAACTAAGGGTGGGCCTGGCTAAGATACTTCTCTGTACCTGGCTTGGCCTGACCATGTGCTGATGAAGTTCTTTCTCTCCTCTCCATGCCTGCTCTTTCATTTCATCCCACCACAAATTTTCTGATTTGACCTAATTCTGAGAGCTTGAAGAAGGCTTTGAAAACTTTAGAAGCTGAGGACTTCCCTGGCGGTCCAGTGGTCAAGACACCGCGCTTCCACTGCAGGGTGTACAGGTTCGATCCCTAGTCGGGGAACTAAGATCCCACATGCCACACAGCGCAACCAAAAGAAAATAAATAAATAAACAAATGAATGAATGAATAAATAAATAAAATATTTAAAAAAGAAAAGCTTTAGAAGCTGAAAATACAAAGTAACCCACTCCCTCTGACCATACTTCTACAGGATGCCCAAAACCAAGTCCACACTACAACCCTGCCAAGCACCCTCACTTTCCCAGGCTTCCTCCCGCCCTTCCCACTGTCCTGCCTGAAAGAATCTCTTGAAAACCCTCAGGAAAGCACAAGCCAGACTATGACCAGGAGTCTGTTGGGTTTAACTTCTCCTGGGAGGCTGCAACCAATCATGGCGGCACTGATCTTTCCTTAGACCGTTTCTTTGTTCTTGCTGCTCCATTTTATGTACAAATATAGTAAAACTAAAAAGAGAAGCAAGAAAATCCTGACACCAAAGTTAGGATGCAGATTACCTCATGGTGGGCTGCAGGGAATCTAACAGGGGAAGGGCCCACAATGGCATGTGGCATCCCACCTAGTAAGTAACGTTGTTTTCCATCCTAGGCATTGAGTACAATGGTGTGTATTTTGCTTTTTTTCATACACCCTTCTTTCCTTACAATTTTAAAAACTGTTTTAATGTACATATTCTTTCAAGTTAGAAATTATTAAACTATACAACTCATTATTAAATCACCAAGGTTTACATCACATCAGCAGCACAGCTCTACAACAATCATGAAGGAAGTTGGCTTAATTTTAAATACATACAAAAATTTAAGACCAGATTTACTCACATTATGAGTCTTCGGTTTAAGAACCAGTATTTCCTCCGACTTCTGTCATATCCAATAGGTTCATGTCGAATATATGGTTTGTTTTTTTGGATTTCAGCAACGCAGTCAGTCACACCAGGAACCTTATGTGCTACACAGACTTCACACTGCCACTCATCCTCTGGCACCTCCTCGAGAGGCGGCTTCACACATTCCAAATGGTACACTGCTGAGCAGGTCTCACAGCAAAGCAAATCCCCGAGTTTGTGACAAACCCTACAGTGGTCATCGTACTGGATCACCCCTTCAGACATCAACTCCTCACGAGCAATGTTTGTGGTAAGAAACTGATCGACTAAGAACTGCAGAACTTTGATTTTGTTCTCTACTGGTCCATAAGGATAGTCCTCTGCTTCTTGGTAAGGAAGAACATGATGGTACTCCTTGTCACTCTCACAGTACACCCGCAGCACCTCTGGCCACGTCATGCCATCGATGAAATACAGCGTGGAATTCACGCTATCTTTCAGATCGGCAGGTCCAAAGGTAGTATTGGAAGTGTCTTCTTCACGCAAAACTGCTTTCAAAAGCACAACGTGCATCTCTGCCATAAGTGTGCACTGCTCTTGACTCACCAGAGCTGCACAAAAGTCCTCAAAGCGAAAAGGAGATAACCTTAAAACTGTACCAAAGTTCCGCAGTACCTCATAAATGGCAATAACATTCATTATATGCTCGTTAGGCACCATTAAATCCTCAGAGGACTTGGGAAATTCAAGGGGTGGGATGTCTTTTTCTTCCAATATTGGAGAACGAGGCCGATGTACTCTTGGTTTTCGCCTACCTGTAAATAAAGAAATGGTATAATTACAAATCAATACATCATTTCTACAAACTAAGGATTTTCTGGTTTTTCCTATTTGGACATATACCCCCAAAAAGAGATAAGCATACTTCTATTTTTCTAATAACTGTCAAGTTAAAATAATACCAAGAAGCAATGATTTAGCTCTAATCTTTGTCTATAGAAAATCTAAATTTAAAGTTTTCCCATTATATCCCAAAGTAGAAGTAAAAAAAAAAATTACAATTATAATCAGTCAGTTCTCAATTACCTAGAGGGGTTAACTGGTTTACAGGTAACCATGATAAAAAGTAACAGTGAATTTGTGAAAGATCTGACAAGAACATAAATGAGAAAAAGACATCTCCAAGGAAGAGAACACGTGTAACAGATCTCACATGGTGCCAGCTGCACTAAGAAATGCCTCTCAGCAATCAGACAGGAAGTTCTCTGGTGCAGCACACCCTTTCCTTGGCCAGTTCTTCCTGAGAGCCATGTAATGGGGAGTTCCACAGTGAAGCACAAGGTTAGGGCTGAGACAGAAAGGAAGAAGGAGTAAGGAAGGGAGAAGAGAAGCAGGGTTCCAATACTGGGAGAAAAGGGTGGGGGCGGGGCTCACTTAGGAAACAGACAACAGATTATAATTTTTACCTGTAAATTAAGCAACAGGAGGCGTGCCTGTTCACCAATTTATGAAATGTACAGTCCAGGAATATATATGTATGTAAATGTATAAATATATAGCATTTGAGAGCTTAGTTCATAACAAGCAAGCAGATCTCATTTAATCCTCTGAACAAGTCTATGAGGTATTTTAATAAGAAACTTATGGAAAGAAACAAGTTTCTCCAGAATTGCCATGCCCATGCCTGCATTACTATTATTACACTTTCCAATGATATTTACAGAATAGGAAATGTACTTTTAAATAGCAGACTTTTTATGAGATTAACATTAAATTTATTTTTGTGCAATTGTTTTATTAACTAAGATTTATTAACTATGGTTTTGGGTTGCTGGTCACCTCTTAACTGCCTCCTCCCTTCCCCATTCCTGCGCCCTCCTCACATCTAGTTAACTCTCATCGTGTACAAACTAAAAGGGTACAGGGCACCAGGAAAAGAAAGTATGCTATAGAATATAAAAGGTCAAGATCTTTTATTTTATACAATGTACCCCCTCATATTCATTCACTGGAAAGATTTTCCAAATAAGATTATATCCATTAGTTTCTGCAGAAAAAAGTCCAAGGGATCACTCTGGGCCAGACTTTGCTGATGAGCCTACATAGTAAGAAAGAAACCTCCTCCATCTCAGCAAATACCCATCTACTACAAAGATGCAGTTTTCACAGATTCAATTAAATCACAGAATCACCATGCTAGTAATAAGCATCACGATGGTAATCCAGTCCATTTCACTGTCTTCTGGAAGTTATTTGGGCCTCATCTGCATAAGCACAAATGAGAGAAAGCAGAAAAGGATTAAAGGGAAGACTGAACCTAGAAGAATACCCTCAAATGCAAGAGAAGAAACACAAGTCACCAACTGAGACAAACCTGCTTATAGAAACAGTCCCTGTGTTCCTCTCAGCTGTTTATGCAAAATGCTGTCAAACAGAGTCCAAGTAAAGGATTACAGAAGTTAAGGCTGGAAAAGTAGTTCTAGGACCAGAACACGGATCCTTAAATGTTAGGTTTAGGCATTTGTACAGCACTTTATTCTGGCAGTAATGTAGGTTGATGGCTTTGAATGAAGTAATGAAGACTTTTTGAGCAGGGCAGGGACATGAGAAGAATGTTCCAGAAAGACTTCTCTGGCTTCAGTGTATACAATGAATAGGACAGGGGGAACAGACCAGACACAGGGCATCTTCTGAAATTACCCAGAAGATAAAGACCTGGATTCAGAGTCTGGCTGTGGGAATGAAGAAAAAGATGAATAAAAGTGACCTTATGAAGAAAGAAACCAACTGGTGTGGAACATAACACCACCACCCTAAGATTTAACTCTGGTACCATTTCCTCCAAAAGACTATTCGAACTCCCCCAAACACTTCTGAATTCTCATAGCCTTCTCTGAATCATTTGCTACCCTACAATTTACCTATTCATGGTATCCATTCCACCTCCATAGCTGAACACCCACCTCTTATGCCAAAGAAAGATCTGGCACGTTTGTTTTATTGGAAGCATTTGCTAGCATCATTCCCTTTAGAGAATTACCCTTCCCCTACACCATGTGATTCTGATGGGGCCCCCAAACACAGTATTCCATCTCTTGATCACTGGCAAGGCAGGCCAGTGAGTCTTGCCTGGGATTTTATATTCAGATGCTGAGTGAGAAGTGCTCTGAAGCTCGTTCTTTCCATGAAGGTGGCCAGAGGCTGTATGTGGCTAACCCACCTTTACCGCCCTTGTGGAAGAAGGGAATAAAGACAAGAGACAGAAGCAGAAATGGGAGATAAGTATTGATAACTCACGAGTACTGACAGAACCTGTCATTCAAATTTCCCAGTCAGGACTTCCCTGGTGGAGCAATGGTTAAGAATCCGCCTGCCAATGCAGGGGACACGGGTTCAAGCCCTGGTCCAGGAAGATCCCACATGCTGCAGAGCAACTGGGCCTGTATGCCACAACTACTGAGCCTGCAGTCGAGAGCCCGCGTGCCACAACTACTGAAGCCCGCGCACCTAGAGCCCGGGTTCTGCAACATGAGAAGCCATCACAGTAAGAAGCCCACGCACCACCACGAAGAGTAGCCCACGCTCGCCGCAACTAGAGAAAGCCCACGCACAGCAACGAAGACCCAATGCAGATAATAAATAAATAAATAAATTTATTTAAAAAAAAACAAATTTCCCAGTCACACAAACCAAAAACCACTCCCCTTTTGCTTAAGTGAACATGTTGGTTTTCTGTTGCTTGCAAATAAAAGAGTACTGATTAAAACAGTATCTAACACTGTATACAAGCCTTTTATAATGAGAAACTCAGTAAATTGCTATTTAAAGACTATCAATGAGAGCAGTTAATGTTTAAAAAAAAAAGACTGTTGATAGTACTCTTTTGTAGTAAATTAACTTAGACAGTAACAGAAGTAGTCTAATTTAATTTGATATCTAATTTTAAAATATCAGCTTTCACAGATTCTGAAAGATTTTGGATAAACATGTATTATTCTAATATTTAACAGTTCATTTAGCTTTATATTAAGCTAAAGTCTGTTAGCTTTCTATTAGTTTTAGAGGTAAAAGGAAGAAAGGCAAAAAAAGGTTCATAAATTCTACATTCTATCATCTAGCTGGAAACCACAAAATAGCATCTACTCAAACTACAACTACATACATACTGAAAAATGTGAGCACTTTTACAAGTTAACATTAAATACTGGTCAGTTCATTCTGAAGCATTATTGGGAGTTTAGATCGATTCAATTTTTTTAAAATTTATTTATTTACGCTGCGCCAGGTCTTAGTTGCGGCACAGGGGATCTTTTAGTTGCAGCACGCATGCGGGAATAAGGTAAAATTCATGTGCTGAAATAAGAAATCTTTAAGACATATTATTAAATAGAGGAAAAAGCCAGCTACAGAACAATGACTAGGATGTCATTTGGGAAACAAAATTAGAAACAAAAAAAGAAAAGAGAACAATAATAAAGTGTATACATCGAAGAGGTCATATATGAATCTTTTTAAAGTAGTTGTTCCTGGGGAGGAGAAATGGAAGAAAAAAAAGAAAGAAAGACTAATTTTTTTATCCTTTTATATTCTTAAATACCACATGCATATATTTTTATTATAATATTTTAAAAGAAAAATATTGGGCAGATATCTATACAAATATATAAAAATATTAATATTTAAATCAATAAAATGATGCTGCTGGTAATGGCTACTGATGGCCTTGTATGAATACAAACATAAGGTCATTATGCCAAATTCAAAGATTTGGGTTTACAGAACTGAGCACAGATCACCGTGTATAAAGAGAAAACTCATAAAATTAAACCACTTAAGCCCCTCAACTGTCAATCATTAGTATTAGCAAGTCAAGTTATTTAAACTATTCAGGGAAATGTATTTATAATATACCACTGAGGATTACACTCATTACCATTTTCAACACTGATCTAGTATCTAGCAGATAAAGTATATTAATTTTCCTGTATTAAAAAAAAAAAGGGATTAACGTCAACCTCACTAGCCATCAGGAAAAGGCAAATTAAAACCACAATGAGATACTGTTTCATACTCATCAATGGACAAAAGTTTTAAAGTCCATCCAAACAAACTTTTGGGAAGAACGGAGAACAACAGAGACACCGGTATACCACACTCGGGACTGTAAAGTGGCATCACCACTTTGGAGAGCAATTCAGTAACAGTCAGGTTAAGGTTGTGCACACAACCCTGAAAGGGCGGTTTGAAAATTTTTTGCCCATGACCCAAAGTAAGAAATACATTTTACATTTAAATCTAGTACACACCTACCCCAAAACTAAAGTTCTACAAAGCACTACTCTTATACTAATATCTTCTCTTCCATCCCATTCCAATACTTTCTATTCCATTCTCTTTCTGCTTTTAAATTATGCTGGTTGCAGCCCACAGTTTGAAAAACACTTCTCAGGAATTCCCCGGCAGTCCAGTGGTTAGGACTCTGCGCTTTCACTGCCGAGGGCCCAGGTTTGATCCCTGGTCAGGGAACTAAGATCCCACAAGCCACACCCCAACCCACCCTCCCAAAAAAAGAAAGAAAAAGAAAAACACTTCTCTAGAGAAACTCTCCTTATACATATGCAGAACACTGAACATTGCGTATAAAAGCAAGCAGTCAATCAAGCTGGAAACAACAAAAATGTACATCAACGGGGGAACGATTAAATTGTAGAACATTCATTTGATAGAATCCTTTTTTTTGGGCCATGCTGCTTGGCTTGCGGGATCCTAGCTCCCTGACCAGGGATCAAACCCGGGCCCTCGGCAGTGAAAGCACGGAGTCCTAACCAGTGGACTGCCAGGGAACTCCCCACTTGATAAAATTCTATAGAGCAGTCAAGGGCTACATATGTCGGCATGGATCAATCATAAAAACACCATGAAACAAATAAAATTGCTACCAAAAAAAAAATTGCTACTAAAGGATAAACAATTTGAAACCATGTGAAACAGTTTTATCTATTGCTTATGGATGAATGGATGTATATATATAATATATATATGAACTAGTAGTTAACATCACCACTAGAATGTAATCTCCTTAAGGGCAGGGAGTTTTGTCTGTGTATTTTTGCTGCTGTGAATACTTCAATAAATACTTACTGAAAGAATCAGGAGTTTAGTAGGCACACAAAAAGATGCTCATCATCACTAATTATTAGAGTAATGCAAATCAAAACTACAGTGAGGTACCACCTCATACTGGTCAGAATGGCCATCATTAAAAAGTCTACAAATAATAAGTGCTGGAGAGGGTGTGGAGAAAAGGGAACCCTCCTACACTGTTGGTGAGAATGTAAATTGGTGCAGCCACTATGGAAAACAGTATTGAGGTTCCTCAAAAAACTAAAAATAGAGTTGCAATATGATCCAGCAATCCTACTCCTGGGCATATATCCAGACAAAACTATAATTCAAAAAGACACATGCACCGCTGTGTTCATAGCAGCACTATTTACAATAGCCAAGGCACGGAAGCAACCTAAATGTCCATCCATCGACAGGTGAATGGATAGAGAAGATGCAATACACACACACACACACACACACACACACACACACACACACACACACACACTGGAATATTACTCAGCCATAAAAAAGAATAATGCCATTTGCAGCAACATGGATGGACCTAGAGATTATCATACTAAGTGAAGTAAATCAGAAAGAGAAAGACAGGGCTTCCCTGGTGGTGCAGTGGTTAAGAATCTGCCTGCCAATGCAGGGGACATGGGTTCGAGCCCTGGTCCGGGAAGATCCCACGTGCTGCGGAGCAACTAAGCCCACGCGCCACAACTACTAAGCCTGCGCTCTAGAGCCCATGAGCCACAACTACTGAGCCCACGCGCCACAACTACTGAAGCTCGTGCGCCTAGAGGCCTTGCTCCGCAATGAGAAGCCCCTGCAATGAGAAGCCTACACACCGCAACGAAAAGTTGCCCCATTTGCCGCAACTAGAGAAAGCCCGTGCGCAGCAACAAAGACCCAACACAGCCAAAAATAAATACATTTTAAGGGAAAAAAAAAAAAAGAGAAAGACAAATACCATACGATATCACTTACATGTGGAATCTAAAATATGACACAAATGAACATATCTATGAAACAGAAACCGACTCACAGACATAGAGAACAGACTTGTGGTTGCCAAGCGGGGGGCGGGGGTGGGGTGGAGGAGGGAAGGATTGGGAGTGTGGGATTAGCAGATGCAAACTATTATATATAGGATGGATAAACAACAAGGTCCTACTGCATAGCACAGGCGACTATATTCAATAGCCTACGATAAACCATAATGGAAAAGAATATGAAAAAGAATATATGTAAAATTGAATCACTTTGCTGAAAGAATCAGTAGTTTCAAACTCTAGCCTATGCAATTACACAAGAAAATGATGTCTTTACATTATTTGCAGATCTTAGAAATGTGTTTTTACTCCTCACTATGTAAATAAATAGAGGACTACAGTGAGAAGTCCTAGAACAGTGGTCTTCAAATTTTGCGCATCAGAATCACCTGGAGAGCTGATTCTAATTAAAACAGCTTCTGATTCAAAGGACTAGGAAAGAGTCTCAATTTGCATTTCTAACAATTCCCATGCGATACTAACTCTGCTGGTCTGAGGTCCACAGTTTGAGAACCACTGCCCTGGAACTCAAAAAGGTTATCCCTCTGAGATTCAGTTGAGTAAAAATTAATACACATCAGATGAAATTCACTAATTCCAGTTACCTTCAAAGCTTGCCACTCAAAATGTGATTGGCATTATCTATGAGGCTAGAAATAAAGTCAGAATCTCAGGCTTACTAAATTAGGATTTGCAGTTTCTCAAAATCTTCAGGTGATTCATGCACACATTAAAGTTTGACATGCTGCCTTGAAAACTATCCATCCTAAAACTAGAAGTGCAGCAAAATCACATGGTAAACTGTTAAAAGTAGAGTATCAAAATGCAATTCAAATTTACAGAACCCCAGGTGAAGCTCAGTAATCTGTATTTTTACCTTTCTCCCCAGATAATTCTGATGTGCAGCCAAGTGTGAAAATTACGGCTTTACCGAAATTGGATATTCCCGCTACCAAGCAGAAAGTGGGGCTTTTTTGGAAACTCAAACAAGAGAATCAAGAGGCTGCCTAAGAAGGTATGATTAGAATAGGACAGGTGTGAAAGGAAGCTGAAGCCTAATCAAAGACATTAATAAGCCTACAAAAAGAAAATGCTACGGATGGAAAGTGGTCTGCATGGGGGTGGGGAGCGGGTAGGGGAACCAAAGAGCAAGAATTTGTCAGTGAATTTCCAACACAGTCAAGGTTAAGGGAAAGAGTTTCTTTTTTTTAATGTATTTATTTTATTTATTTTATTTTTGGCCGCATTGGGTCTTCGTTGCTCCACGCGGGCCTTCTCTAGTTGAGGCGAGTGGGGGCTACTCTTCACTGCGGCGCACAGGCTTCTCATTGCAGTGGCTTCTCTTGTTGTGGAGCACGGGCTCTAGGCGTGAGGGCTTCAGTAGTTGTGGCACGTGGGCTCAGCAGTTGTGGCTCGAGGGCTCTAGAGTGCATGCTCAGTAGTTATGGCGCACGGGCTTAGTTGCTCCGCAGCACGTGGGATCTTCCCGGACCAGGGCTCAAACCCATGTCCTCTGCATTGGCAGGCGGATTCTTAACCACTGTGCCACCAGGGAAGCCCAAGGGAGAGAGTTTCTTGACTAAACAAGGATTCTGGCCCATGTGACAGATTATTACCTTAATAGAAGAATTATGCTACTACGTACATTATTTGAACGACCTGACAGTTGCTAAAGCAAAACTTTCCACTCCTTTGAACTCCACAGTAGAAGTCTACTGAATAGGGTCTACAGGGATGCTCTCTTCTCTGCGCTCTGGAAGAACGGGTCAACAATACTCACCAAGTGTTAACTGTCGCTTGGGGTCCTTTTCTACATGCCTCGGTTTTTAAAATATGCACCGTGGGGCACAATCTGTATTTGTTAATTTCTCCCTTTTTTAATTTAAAAACTTCTCTATACATTTTAAGCAGATATTGCCTTAATTTGCTGAAGCTGCAAGAAATCCTAGAGCTTTTCCAAGGCCCTGATCAAATGTCGCCTCTTCTGTCCTCTCCTGTGCCTCCAGGCACTGTGCTTCTCTGACACTTTGTACAGCTCTCCATTATAGTGTGAGTGCATTTATATTACAGGCAATTACTCATGTGCCCCAAGCTCATTTGTTAACTCCCTGAGAGCACAGACCATGTTTTATTGTAATAACCAAAAAAAAAAAAATGTGTTCAACAAATGATACCCAGAAGCAAAACTAGAAGTCCAGGGGTGAGGTCACGCCAAGATTAAAATCCAGACGCCACAGTAGATTTTTCAGTTTGGCTCATACATTTTTATTGTATTAATTCTAAGAAGAATATTTACAGTGTTTTCATACTTCTAGACCCCGTAACTCTCTATATAGTGTGCGTTTCTATCGGAAACAATCAGATAAACCTAAACAGTGAGACATTCTAAAGACAATTGGCCTGGCCAATGAAAAAATGTCACTGTCACAAAAGAACCCTTCCCTCTCCAAAAGTGACAGAAGAGCTCTAGATTAAAGGAACAAAAGAGATGTCAACTAAAAGC
Organism: Balaenoptera ricei; assembly: GCF_028023285.1. Taxonomy (NCBI): domain Eukaryota; kingdom Metazoa; phylum Chordata; class Mammalia; order Artiodactyla; family Balaenopteridae; genus Balaenoptera; species Balaenoptera ricei. The sequence continues at coordinate 14,087,502 of NC_082658.1, read as the reverse complement.
AATACATGACCCTTGACTGAATCTTGGATAAAGAAACAAAACAGCAATAGAGGGCAATTGGGGAAATTTGAAATGTAATATTACATTTGAAATGTAATATAAATGTAATATATCCAGGTTAAATTAAATGTCTTGAGTATGCTGAAGTATTTAGAGGTGAAGTGCTATTATGTCTGCAACTTACTATTCAGTGGTTCAGCAAAAAGAAAATTTTAAAAGACTGAGAAACCAAATATGGCAAAAATGTTTTTAAAAATTGGTGAATCCGGCAATTATACTTCAATAAACACGTTTAAAAAATTTTTTAAAAATTGGTGAATCCGGGACTTCCCTGATGGCACAGTGGCTTCCCTGGTGGTGCAGTGGTTAAGAATCCGCCTGCCAATCCAGGGGACAAGGGTTCGAGCCCTGGTCCGGGAAGATCCCACATGCCACGGAGCAACTAAGTCCGTGCGCCACAACCACTGAGCCTGCGCTCTACAGCCCGCGAGCCACAACTACTGAAGCCCCCGCACCTAGAGCCCGTGCTCTGCAACAAGAGAAGCCACCACAGTGAGAAGCCCGCGCACACAAGGAAGAGTAGCCCCCGCTCGCCGCGACTAGAGAAAGCCCACGTGCAGCAACAAAGACCAACGCAGCCATAAATAAATAAATAAATAAATAAATTTATAAATTTATAAAAAACAAAAATTGGTGAATCCAAGAGAAGGGTATACTGGGTGTTCATTGTACTATTCTTTCAGCTTTTCTGCATATTTGAAATTATGTAAAGTAAAAGCAAAAAGTTCAGAAAATCTGTTCTAAAGTTCCTTACTTCTAATTGTTTCAATTATTTGTTTCAATTTTTTCAATATATATAGCTAACAGGACATATCATGTTACAGCCTAAATACAGAGTAAGATTAAATAAGATTATTAAATTAACTGCAAACTTGTGAACATCAACTGATACCTAGGACAGAAAGTGCTGTAACATACCACCTGTTTTACCTAGCCTCTCTTTGAAAACATCTGACATATTTGGCCACAACACCCTTCTTGAATTTCCTATGCCACCCAGGACTCAATTTCCCTGACCAGCTGTCCCTCTGCCAAACACCTCTCTTACACGTGCAAATTCCCCAAAGTTTAGTCCTCAGCAGATTCTCCTGCTTTCCCCCAGTTATCAGTGGACTCAATTACCACCCAAATATCAATGACTTCTAAATGCATTTCTCTACCCAGACCCCGCTTCAGAACTCCAGAGACATTATTTCCAACTGCCTACTAGCTATTTTCAACAGGATGTCTGTCCCAGGTACACTTCACTTTGTAGGCAATGGAAATAAAAAGGAGTTACAAAAGTTTAATTTAAAGCAAAAATTTTTAAATCCCTAAATGGAACAAAGATTTTGTAACGATAAAGGATGCAGTCTACAATGAAGATATAACAGTTACGAACAACTTAATAAAAAGTAAATATGATTGTGCCAGTCCCCAACTTTAAGCCTTTCAGTGAGTCTCCACCATACTTGGATTAAAATCCAAACTCCATCCTGAGACCTACAAGGCCCTCTGTGAGGTGCGCCCTGCCTACTGCTCCGAACTCAGCCTCGCCCTCTCCTTTCTGCTTCAGCCACACTGGCCTCCTGGATCATGCAAAGCTCGCTGCCTCCCCACAGCTGTTCTCTCTACCTAGAATACTCCCTCCCACTCTGTGAAGTGGTCAGCTCCTCATTCATTCAGGTCTTTTCCCTCATAGTATTTTATCACACTTAAAACTCTTACAGTTTCATTCAATTAACATATGCCTCCACTGGACTGCAACTTCCACAATGGCCAGGACAATTTTTTATTTATTTATTTGTTTGTTTGTTTGTTTATTTATTGGCTGCGTTGGGTCTTCGTTGCTGTGTGCGGGCTTTCTCTAGTTGCGGTGAGCGGGGGCTACTCTTCGTTGCGGTGCGCGGGCTTCTCATTGTCGTGGCTTCTCTTGCTGGGGAGCACGGGCTCTAGGTGGGTCGGCTTCAGTAGTTGTGGCACGTGGGCTCAGTAGTTGTGGCTTGCGGGCTCTAGAGCTCAGGCTCAGTAGTTGTGGCACACGGGCTTAGCTGCTCAGCGGCATATGGGATCTTCCCGGGCCAGGGCTCGAACCTGTGTCCCTTGCATTGGCAGGCAGATTCTTAACCACCGCGCCACCAGGGAAGCCCAGGACAATTTTTGTTTGGCATCTCAGGCCTAGTACTTATTACACTTCCTGGTACATGGCAGATGCCTGAATTAGTTGCTGCATGAATTAATAAACCAAATAAACTGGCATCAAACAATATAAGGCAAAACTATAAGAAATCCAAGAAGAACTGGACAGAAACAGAATAGTAGCAGGAGACTTTAAGACACTTCTTTTTAACCTTAACAGCTCTAAATAGCTAACATGAATGCAGGTCACAAATTCAAATGTCCACAAGGAGGAGGTAGAAGAGTAAAGAGGACAGACAGGCAATCTACAGGGCCCAACTAGAACTAACCTAATCAAGAAAAGGTGGGACCAAGCACAATAAGTAGAATTGGTGACGATAAAGGGGAACTTGCCACAGGTACAGAAGCTATTAAAAGAATGCTAATAAAGTCTAAATCCTGAGTGAAAGGATGACTGTCAGAGAATTACTAAACACCAAAACTAAATCAAAAAACAGAAAACAAACCAATAATTATGGGAGAAACTGAAGAAGATGTCAGCGAGCTCTTACCCCTAAAACAGCACCCAGCCAGGATGGTTTTCAAAACATTCCAGAGGACAGAAAAAGAAGAAAAGATTTTAAAAGTCCTCTTTAAAAAACCAGGATAACAGTGACACCAAACCCTAATAACAAAAGACATGTACCCCCCCCTCCACAAATGAAATGATGGGCCAATCACAGTTATTAAAATAAAGTTAAAAATAGCAAATAAAATCCAAAAGCATACTATGTGTAAATATCTATGAAAAATTACAGAATAATACCTACCTTTTAATCTATCAATCCCCTTTCTAAGAATTTACCATATAACATAACTCACACGTACATTCATTTTGGCACTGTTTGCAACAGTGCCAAAGCTGTAAATAACTTAAATGTCCACCAGTAAGGAACTGGCTAAAACAAAAAACTATAACATTGTACTTCCGCACAAGGGAACACTATGCAGCTCACAAGAAGAATGTGGTCCAAAGCCAAGATGGAGTAAGCTCGCTGGAGCTAATGGCTCCACTAAACTGCAACTGAAAACTCTGGACAAAATACAGAAAAAGCAACCACCAAAGGATTATGGGGGGGAAAAAAAAAGCAAAAGCCCAAGGACCAGGTAGGGGAGTCGAAACTAGAAGAAGCAACAACAAACAACAAGCAGAGGTCTGTTTCCCTATTTTCTCTCCTGGAATAGAACAAGCTCACAGTGAATCTACGGCAAAAACCATGAACAGAAAAAACTCAGAGAAACCCTGTCTTTCAGGCAGAGGACTGAGGAAAGGGTCCCCTGTGAGCTGAAGAGCAGGAGGGAAATCCCCTGTTTTGTGGTTATTTTACTTTTTTTTCCCCTCTTCTGGCCCCTGCCTCAAGGGAGGCTCCAACTACAGAATCTACAAGAAACTCACATCTTTCTAGCCAGTAGATCAAGAAAAGGGGCCCCTGCAAGCCAGAGTATGGGAGGAATTCCAGAACATATAGCTAAAGAAAAATCTACAAAGCAGCAAGAGAAAAAACAACATTACATATGAGAGAACAATAATTCAAATAACTGCAGAGAATGGGACATCTTTAAAGTGCTTAGAGAAATATCAACCCAGCATTCTATATCCTTCAAAAATACTCTTCCACAGTTCAGGCAAAATAAAAACATTTCAGATGAAGGAAAACTAACAGAGTTTCCTAAAGCAAACCACTCACTCCTTGATCTTGGCTCTCCTGGTCAGAATTTTGTGCACTCTGTAACATCTTTGGTCGTGGTAGTCCAGTTCTTCTAGTAGCTTTGTTAATGTGCTGTAGAGGACTGACAATTTTAGTATGTAGTGTATGTGATATTAAATTGTGAATTAGTGGGACTTAACAATGTAACAGCATATCAATATTTGAAGATACTGGCACTTGATATCCTGTCAAGGAAAATTTGCCTCCAAATTTTAAGCTGGGAAGTCACTGGAATAACTGTTCAGAAAAGAATCACAACTACATGATTTTTTAGAGTTTGGGTATGTATGTTAAGAATTGTGAAAAAAAAAAAAAGAATTGTGTACAAATTGAAATGTCTGTGTACTGATCCTCAAAACAGCCAATAAAATCTCAATTATGAAAGAACAAAAACAAAAAAAACAAATGGTAAAAACGGTAAAAGAAACAGAAATGATACCAGAGTGAAAACTGGACTTTCAGGAATAAAGGAAGAACAATAAATTAAAAAACAAACAAAAAAGGTTGTTTCAACTCTTAAGCACTTTAAAATATGTACAGTGGTTGAGAGCAAAAATTGTAACATCATCTAGTGGAGCTTTAATGTATGTAGAGTCTGATACAGAGGGCCGACTGTACGGTGCCACTTTACACAAGGGATCTGACATCCAGAGATTCTGGTATCCACAAGGGTCCTGGGAATCAATCCCCCACAGATACAGAGGAACAACTGTAGATATATATGACACTTATAGCACTGGGGAGGGGGCTAGGATAAGGGAACCTCTATGGTTGTGACACAAATTTTACTTAAAGGGATAAAATGCTAACTTTAAGTAGATAAGTATTTTGTAATTCCTAGAGGAACCACTAAAAAAATAGAACAGACATAACCAAAAAGCTAATAAACTAAAATAGGGCAATGTTCAACTAATCCAAAAGCAGGCAGGAAAGGGAAACAGAGGAACAAAAAAAAAAAGAAAAAGAAAAGAAAAGATGGGAATTTCCTGGCAGTCCAGTGGTTAGGACTCCACGCTTTACTACCAAGGGCACGGATTCAATCACTGGTCAGGGAACTGATCCTGCAAGCCAAGCCTTGAGGCACAGCCAAAAAAGAAAAAAAAGAAAAAAATTAAATGTAAATAGTCTAAATTCACTGTCAGAAGACTGGCTTTTTAAAAAAACAGAACAGGGAACCCCTTTAAAATATGACATAGTAGGGACTTCCGTGGAGGTCCAGTGGTTAAGACTCTGCGCTCCCACTGCAGGAGGCACGGGTTCGATCCCTGGTTGGGGTAAGATCCCGCATGCCACGCAGCACAGCAAAAAAAAAAAAAAAAAAAAAAAAAAAAAATATATATATATATATATATATATAAAAATATGACATAGTACAGACTAAAAGTAAAAGGGTGGAAAGAGATACACCCTGCTAACACTATTCAAAAAGAAAGAAGCTGAACTGGTTATATTAATATCAAACAGTAAATTTTAAGCAAAGAATATTACCAGAGTAAAGAAGGTCATTTCATAATGATAAAGGGGTCAAATAATCAAAAGACCAACAACCATAAATGTTTATGAACCTAATAACAGAGCCACAAAATATATGAAGCATAAACATACAGTACTGCAAGGAGACAGAGAACAAATCTATAACAGTAGTTGTAGATTTCAACACTCCTCTCTTAGTAATCAACAGAACAAGTAGATGCAAAATCTGCAAGGATATAGAAGACTTTAACAACACTACCAACAACAGTTAATCACATTTATGGAACACTCTACCCAACAGCAGCAGACTCTTCCTTCCTAGTACACGTGGAATATTCACCTAAACAGACAATGCTTTGGGTCATAAAACAAATCTCAAATGACTTCATTTTTTAAACATTTAGTCATACCCAGTATGTTCTCTGACATATGAAGTTAAATTAGAAACCAATTTTTACGATAGCCAAGACATGGAAGCAACCTAAGTGTCCATCAACAGAGGAATGGATAAAGAAGATGTATATATACACAATGGAATATTATTCAGCCATAAAACCACAACGAAACAATGCCATTTGCAGCAACATGAATGAACCTAGAGATAATCATATTAAGTGAAGTCAGACAGAGAAAGACAAATATTATATGGTATCACTTATATGTGGAATCTAAAAAAATAGTAAAAATGAACTTATTTACAAAACAGAAACAGACTCACAGACATAGAAAACAAACTTATGGTTACCAAAGGGGAAGGGGGGGCAGGGATAAATTGGGAGTATGGGATTTACAGATACACACTACCTTTACATAAAACAGATAAACAACAAAGATTTACTGTATAGCAGAGGGAACTATATTCAATATCTTATAATAAAATATAATGGAAAAGAATCAAAAAAAAGAATTAAATAAAACTGAATCACTCTGCTGTACACCTGAAACTAACACAATATTGTAAATCAATTATACTTCAATAAGAAAAAGAAAATCTATCTTGGAAAAGGAAGACATAAAATCATCTCTATTTGCCAGGCAATATGATTACCTATGTAGAAAAACCCAAGAAATCTACAAAAAAAAAAAACAAACTACTAGACTGACAGTTGAGTTTAACAAGGTCACAAAGATCAATACACAAAAATCAATTGTATTTCTATTATAACAATAAATAACTGGAAATACAAATTCAAATTTAAAAAATAAGTACTAATTGTAATAGCACCAAAAATCATGAAATACTTAGGTACAAATGTAATAATATGTAGAAGACCAGTATGCCAAAAACAATAAAACACTGATGAAAGAGATCAAAGACTTGAATTAATGGAGAGACAGAATGTGCTCATGGATTAGATAGTTAAGAGAGTGAAGGGCTTCCCTGGTGGCGCAGTGGTTAGGAGTCTGCCTGCCAATGCGGGGGACGCGGGTTCGTGCCCCGGTCAGGGAGGATCCCACATGCCGCGGAGCGGCTAGGCCCGTGAGCCACAACTACTGAGCCTGCGCGTCTGGAGCCTGTGCTCCGCAACGGGAGAGGCCACGACAGTGAGAGGCCCGCGCACCGCGATCAAGAGTGGCCCCCACTTGCCGCAACTGGAGAAAGCCCTTGCACAGAAACGAAGACCCAACACAGCCAAAAATAAATAAATAAATAAATAAATTTATTAAAAAAAAAAAATAAGAGAGAGTGAAACACAAGCCACAGACCAGGAGAAAATACATGCACATCACATAGGCAACAAAGCACTTAAATTCCAAACCAAAATGAAATACCCCTTTATGCTTATTAGGATAGCAAAAAACAAAACAAAATAAAAAAATCAATGGTCAGCATAACAATTAACAGTGAAATATTAGCATCAGTCCCATTAAATTTAGAAAGTACACTAAGATGCTTCTCATTTCAACTAGTATTTAACATTGCTTTAGAGGTGGTAGACAATGCAATTTGAAAAGAAACAAAAAGGAGGTATAAATATAAGAAAAGCAGATGGATGTATATGATTCATGTTTGAAGATGATGAAATGTTATTCCTAGAAATTCCAACCCAATCAAAAAATAAGTTATTAAAAACAATTAGAAAAGAGGTGGCTAAATACAAAATTAACTTTTAAAATCCATGAGCTCTCCACCAGAAGCTCCATGAGAGCAGACATTTTCATAGACAAATTATTTAAAGATACAGTAAGATTTCATGGTATAAGGGAAAAGATTTATAAAACCAATTATGCATTATCCAATTTTATAAAAAATATGTACGTTTCTACACATGTAAGTACTCCTCATATGAATACACACACACTCACACAAAGCTGGTTATCAAAGGAGAGTGACCAAAATATTAATGTTATCTCCTGAGTTTTCTAAATTTTCTATATTTCTTCCCTGATAAAGAGAAAAAGCAAAAATAAAATTTGAAGTTCTTACTAGACTTTCAAAAGTGTTATTTTAAAAATTCAAAGCTTTTTCCCTAACCTAGTTATCCAAATCACAGATTAATGAATGTCAAGAGCTCAGAAAGAGGTTGGCAAACTATGGCCAGCCACAGACCGTTTTTACAAATAAAGTTTTATTCAAACACAGCCATGTTCATTTGTCTACTTATTGTCTCCAGCTGCTATCATGTTACAATGGCCGAGTTGAGCAGTTGCAGCAGAGACAGTGTGGCCCAAAAAGACTAAAATATTTACTATACAGCACTTTAAGAGAAAGTCTGCGAATCCCTTGCCCATTAGATCACCTAGTCCAATCTACACTTTATAGGTGAGTAAACTAATAAGGCCCACAGAGGAATGACGTCTCTAAGGTCAAATTCAAGCTAAGAAGCAATAAAAAAAATTCCATTCCCACTTGGCCAGAAAACTCTGAAAAGAGACATCTGCCCCCCAGTTTAGGAGCTAAACCTCAGGCTTTCATATTATAAATAAGTGTATTTACCAATAAATTGATGAGGAAAGGATTTTGGGCCTAGTCTATATCCAAAAACACCTGCTAAAGGTCTGAGTAAACTTCAGTAAGTCCCAGAAAAAGTCAATTTAAAAGCCACATAAACACAGATTAGGGAAGGTCTAAGAACAACAGTAATGAGAGTATAACCTGGTTCAGCCTATTAAATGTAACCCAACAATCCTACTCTTAGGAATCTACCTTATAGAAACACCAGGCTGGGCGACTAAAGATACATCTCTAGCACATTTAGAACAGCACTGTCTGTAAAAGCAAAAAGGGACTAAAATTCCAATAGGGTTAGTTTTTCAAGGCAAATAAACTTTAACAGCAAATGCAGTTTTGTATTAATAAAGAAAAAAAAAAGGCCACTTCACATCTTTAATTTACTTGGACCCTGCAGCATTTGAGTTTGTGTCCCCTGCCATAAACAAGCTCCCATTGTTAGGTTTCTCCTGAAATGCAGGGAGATTTTATAACTCAAGCTATTTAGGCAATTAAGGATAATAATATATCTGGATAAAGGCAATCTTCCAAGTTTACAGAGAATCAGAAATTTGAGGCATTTCACCCAGATAATTCAAACTAAAAAGTTCAAATATGTATCTGAAATTACAGTAAAATCACTTTTTATTTTTTTAATTATTTGCATAACACTGTGAAAGCAGATTATGGTCATAAGTTGGAGAAAAGGGTAATTTACTAAGACTGCAAGGCCTGTGTGAAATAATTTTGATGTCTAGAAAAACAGGGAAAACTGCACTGATAGGAAGGGCTAAAATTTTATTAGCTACTTTAAATGCTGGACTATTTCCTCAGACAAGTCTCAATATAGCTATGCAAGCATTAGAAGGAAAAAGAACAAGAAGAGAAATTCCACACAGATTAATATGTGCGTTTCTGAAATGCTTTTTAAGTTCCATAAATAGAATACACTGTAAACAGACCTCAAAGGAGGCAATGTTAACATCCTGAAATCAAGCAGGAAGCCACAGCAGCAAAATGTAGAAATTGCACCTACTGAACACTGTCATTCAGTATGAATCACTTGGCCATGCAGTCTCCCAAGTGTGTGAATTCTAGAACACATCCATGAGTAGAGAAGAGTGTAAGCATGAGCTTTCTTAGCAAATCTTCTGAGGTTCCATAATTGCCATTTAACATCGGTTAAGTAACAAAAGAATTCCACTCAAAAAGTGATGTCTTTTCCTTGAAAACTATTGAAGTAATTAAATCATTTGTCCAGAGACTCCTGAGAAAGAGGTTTTATATAGGAGAACTCAGACAACTGAAACAACACACCAGTATGTGACAATTCAGTTCACATACCAACTTTTACAATATAGGAATTCCCTGAGTTATCAAACTAAATTTCTCACCTAAAAGTCTCTGAATTTTAATTCTTCTTTCCCTTTTGTCCTGCATCTACGACTTAGCTTAATTTTCTCAGGACCATGGCAGATTTTCTAAAACTGAAGGTTAGCTGACTACGTCTTCCCCTACCCCAGAGAACAACAAGTGATGCCATCATCGCAAAGATGAGCCCAAGCCTCACTGCAGAAATTCAACACCATCACATCCACAAATAACGCTGGGCTGACAGGCTTAACAGAGACAAACCACAGCCGAGTGCTGGGGCTACCCAGGCCGTGCAGGATTCAGAGCAAATAAAAGGCTAGAGGAAAAGGGATGCTAGGTAAATTCTCACAGTTTAGCAGAAGCAGACTGACGACAGTAACACAGTCAGCCCAAGAGAACTTTCTGTGATGATATGAAGTGACCCAAATGTTCTACATCACACATGGCTACTGGGCACTGGAAATGTAGCTAGTGTCAATAAAGAACTGAAGTTTGAATTTTACTTAATTTAAATTTAAATAGCCCCACGTGGCTAGTGGCTGCCATACTGGACAGGGCAGAACTAAGGGTGAACATAATCTAGAGATTTTTTTTTTGACTCATACACTCAGTTCAGCAATTACCTGTGCTGCCTATTGCATGCTAGAGACTGAGCGGCACTAAGGAGAGGAGATGAATGAGAGCCTCCCTGCCCTAAGACAGGTTCGGACGAAGGAGAGAGCCAGATAATTAGAGTCCATTTCAGTACAATGCCTTAACAAATAAAGATATAATGATGAAGGGGTTAAATAATCCTTCCTAAATGTTTATGTACTTAATAACAGAGCCTCAGGGGCTTCCCTGGTGGCGCAGTGGTTGAGAATCTGCCTGCCAATGCAGGGGACACGGGTTCGAGCCCTGGTCTGGGGGGATCCCACATGCCGCGGAGCAACTGGGCCCGTGAGCCACAACTACTGAGCCTGCGCGTCTGGAGCTTGTGCTCCGCAACAAGAGAGCCCACGATAATGAGAGGCCCGCGCACCGCGATGAAGAGTGGCCCCCGCTTGCCGCAACTGGAGAAAGTCCTCGCACAGAAACGAAGACCCAACACAGCCATAAATAAATAAATAAATAAACTTAAAAAAAAAAAAAAAAGCTCAGAGGAAGTATATAATAAATAATAGTAAAGAATACATAATAATAATAGTTACCATTTAGTCTCACAACCACTACATGATACAATATTTAAAAAAAAAAGGGGCTTCCCTGGTGGCGCAGTGGTTGGGGGTCTGCCTGCCAATGCAGGGGACGTGGGTTCGGGCCCTGGTCTGGGAAGATCCCGCGTGCCGTGGAGCAGCTGGGCCCGTGAGCCACAGTTGCTGAGCCTGCGCGTCTGGAGCCTGTGCTCCGCAACGGGAGAGGCCGTGGTGGTGAGGGGCCCGCGCACCGCGATGAAGGGTGGCCCCCGCTTGCCACAACTAGGGAAGGCCCTCGCACAGAAACGAAGACCCAACACAGTCATAAATAAATAAACAAATACTTTAAAAAAATAAAATTAAAAAAATAAAATAAAATAACGGAGCCTCAGAATACATGAAGACTAACAGAACTCCAAAGAGAAATAGGCAAATCCATGACAGTATTCGTAGACTTCAACAATTCTCTCTTGGTAATCAATAGAACAAGCAGGTAGAAAATCAGCAAGGATACGGAGGACCTTCATAATGCAACCAACTTGACCTAACTGACACTTATGGAACACTCTATCCAACCGCAGCAGAATACACCTTCTTTCCAAGTACACTTGGAACGTTCACCTAGACCGACAACATTTTGGGGCACAAAACAAACCTCTAAAAAATTTATTTATTTTGTTTATTTATTTTTGGCTGTGTTGGGTCTTCGTTGCCGCACGTGGGCTTTCCCTAGTTGTGGCGAGCGGGGGCTACTCTTCGTTGCGGTGCGCAGGCTTCTCACTGCGGCGGCTTCTCTTGTTGTGGAGCAAGGGCTCTAGACGAGCGGGCTTCAGTAGTTGTGGTGCACGGGCTCAGCAGTTGTGGCTCGCGGGCTCTAGAGCACAGTCTCAGTAGTTGTGGCACACGGGCTTAGTTGTTCCGTGGCATGTGGGATCTTCCCGGACCAGGGATCTAACCCGTGTCCCCTGCATTGGAAGGTGGATTCTCAACCACTGCACCACCAGGGAAGCCCCACTATGAGGTGTTTGAGGGGAACTTTTACAAAGAATTCAGTATTACCTGACAATCAAATTCAAGGTGAAGAGAAATAAGTTGTGATTAAAGAGAGAAATAAAGGAGATTTAGAAGTCAATTCAACCTTGACCATATCCCAACTAACCAATCTATCACTAAGATGTGACATCCTAAATACTAAATTATTTTTTGAGTATTTCTCTCCAAGGTACAAAATCTGTCACCTGGTCTACTTCAACAGCCTAATTCCCTTCATCAATTCTTATCCCACTCCAATTCATTCTCTATTCTATAGCCAGAGGGACTTTTTTTTTAAAAAACACCAACCTGCTCACAGCACTGCTGACTCTGAAATCCTTCCTGGTTTTCCCTCCAGTCCATTGCATGTGGTGATCCTATGGCCTAGAATCCTCTTTCCCCTCCCCTCCGCCGGCTACTTCCATTTGGAGCTCACCTGTCACCTCTTTAGGGAGGCCTTTTCTGACACTTCCCCCCTCACGCCCATGAAGTCATTCTCACTTGCCCCTTTTGGAAGCACTTCTCTCACTGTTACACTGGCTACCTTCCCTGCTGTTTCAGGGCAGGGGCCATATCTGCTTTATTCGTGGCTGCATCCCAGAGAGTGCCTGGAACATAGTAGGTTCCCAACAGGTATTTTTAAAATAAGTGAACAAATAAATGAAGCAACAGAAGATGAGGCTGGTAGAGGAAGCAAAAGCCAAGTCAGAACTATCCACCTACGCTAAAGCACATAATCATTTTCCCACAGAAGATTTTTAAGAAAGGGCATAACATGGTCAGATTTGTCTCAGAGCAGAGCAGTATGTACGTGGAAGATGGATATGAGAGATGAATGGACAAAAGAAGGCCAGGCAGGCAGGCAGGCTGTTTCCTTAAGAGGCCAAATAAGGGATAAAAAAGGTCTGATTTAGGTAACCATTCGCATGGATGGACAAGAGAGCTGAAATATATTTAAGAGATATATAAGATGTAAACTTCACAGGACCTGGTGACAAGCCTGCACATGGAGGGTGAGGCACAGGGAGGAGAGTCTGGTACTTCCTCACTTCCGACTCGGGCAATTCAGTGGGCAGTGCCATTATTCACTGAACAAGGAAATGGGAGGTTAGGAGCAGTCTCTAAAGCATGAATTCTATTTGGAACATGTTGAATTGGATGTGCCTACAGGACTTCTAAGTGGAGGGGTTCAAGAAGTATTCACTCATCCATTAGTTAAAACACAGGAAGGAAACCATGACTACAGAGATTTGGGTGTCAGAGGTCATGAAAGCATTAAATTTTATTAGTCAAAAAATGCAAATTCAAACAAGAGAAACAAGAGAGCTTTTAACCCATTGGATGCAAAGATGGTTTATAAATAACCGGTGCTGGTGAAATGGGCACTTTCATACACTGCTGGTGGAAATATATTTCTAATATTTATAATATAATGACACATATTGTATTATTATAACATGTATATTATATATTACCTAATATATATGTTATATAATATTTATAATATATTAGTAATACATAGTAAAAGCCTTAAAAAAAACAGGAATGTGAACCAAGATTTATCTAAAGGTTTAGTCACTACAGGTAATCACAGCAAACGCAAACAGTCGGCCCTCCGTATCCACAGGTTTGGCATCCAAGGATTTCGAGGGCCAACTGTACAACACCATTTTATATAAGAGTCTTGAGCACCAGCAGATTTAGGTATCATGGCGGGGGGTGGGGGTGGGGTCCAGCCGCCAACTGCCCGCAGATACCAAGGAATGACTGTACAGCACAGCTTAACTACTTGGTAAAGCCTTAGGATGGGATCTTACGTAGCTATGAAAAGTTATATCAGCCCCCTCCTATTCCAATAAATCCTATACACCAAAGCCAGATTATTTTTCAAAAAGCTCAGCTTTTTTTTTTTTTTGGCTGCACCACATGACATGCGGGTCTTAGTTCCCCAACCAGGGATCGAACCCATGCCCCCTGCAGTGGAAGTGTGGAGCACTAACCACTGGACCGGCAGGGAATTCCCAAAAAGCTCAGCTTTATCATGACATACGCCAGTTTTAAAACATTCAATGACTACACACTGCCTACTAAGTTCAAATTCCTCAGACTGGCATTTATTCAAATTGGACCAAAACATAATCTCCACTTCTCTACAGTCTTGCCTCCTCCACACTCAGACCTCAAGTACGCAGTCCCTCAACGTTCACCTTCCTGTCATCTGTTACCTTTCACCTCCTCCTTTCTCTTTCTCTTCAACCTCCACCTGGAGAAATCCTACCCAATCTTCAAGAAATATCTCAAATTCAACCTTGTTCTTGACACCATTTCTGATCTTCCAAATATATAGAATATGATCTCTCTCCCTAATTTAATTCTCTGTTTTTCTTACAGCACTTAACCACAGCCTGCCTTGTATTATTTTATATTTATGCACTGTGTTATTATTCCCTCTTGAAAGAATAAAGACCTGAGAGTAGGGACCATTTCTTATCCATCACTGGATCTCTTTGAAGGTTTTAACACAGTACCTTGCACGCTGAATAAGTATTAGATAAGTTATTTTTTAACTGTTTTGTAAAGAAATACTTAATGAGACTTCACTTTATATATGATAAATATGTAACATGAGCTAATATCCTTTTCCTCGCAACACTTGGTAAATTGACAACAAAGAAGTACAAAAGGTAAAAACATACTAGAACAAAGAGAAAACCACAATGAGGTATCACCTCACACCTGTTATTATGGCTATTATCAAAAAGACAATAACAAGTGTTGGTGAGGATGTGGAAAAAAGGAAACCCTTATGCACTGCTGGTAGGAATGTAAATTGGTGCAGCCACTATGGAAAACAGTATGAAAGTTCCTCAAAAAATGAAAAATAGACTTACCATATGATCCAGTAATTCCGCTTCTGGATATATCCAAAGGAAAAGAAACCACTATCTCAAAAAGACATCTATACCCCCCCCATGTTCACTGCAACATTATTTACAATAACCAAGACATGAAGCAACCTAAGTATCCATTGATGGATGAATGGATTAAAAAAATGTGGTGTATACACACACACACACACACACACACACACAAAATATGGAATATGATTCAGCCATTAAAAAAAAAGGAAATCCTGCCATTTGTGACAACATGGATGGACCCTGAGGGCATTACGCTAAGTGAAATAAGTCAGACAGAAAAAGACAAATCCCATATGATCTCACTTATATATGGAACCTAAAAAACAAGCCAACAAACAAGCTCATAGATACAGAGAACAGACTGATGGCTGCCAGAAGCAGGGGATAGGGGGTGGGCAAAATGGGTGAAGGGGGTGAAAAGATATAAACTTCCAGTTATAATATCAATACAAATAAGTTATGGGGATGTACTGTGCAACATGGTAACTATAGTTAAGAGTGCTATATTGTATATTTGAAAGTTGCTAAGAGAGCAGATCTCAAAAGTTCTCATCACAAGAAAAAAAACATGTTTTTGTAACTATGTATGTTGACAGATGTTAACTAGACTTACTGTGGTGATCAGTTGGCAATGTATATATATATCAAACCATTATGTTGTACACCTGCAACTAAGATAATGTTGTATGTCAATTACACCACACTTGAAGAAAAAAAAAAAAAAAAGTTGGCTCAGGGTTCCTAACAGGGAAATTCAGTGAAGTGTGCCTACTCCAAGGTGTGAGCCCTAGTCACCCTCCCTCATCTGGCTTCCCAGGATATTGGTCACGTGCCCTCGGACCCCTACTCCCAGCCCCAGGAAAAAAGATTTAAGAAATCTTCCCTTAAGAAACCAAATAGACTCACAGGAGAAAAAAAAACAAGAGTGAAAGAGAAAACAAAAATACACAAAAACAAAAACAAATATTGATACCTGGGGTTCCACTGCCCAATTACTCTGCAGTGAAACCCACCAGCTGACAACCCATGGCCACCCACAAAATGCTACCCAGTGCTTCACTCCTAAATATGAAGAGTTTAGGATCACGAGGCATTTGAAAAATGTCTCCAATATCAAAGAGAAAAAACTAAAACCTAAGAATGGAATCTGAGGAAACAAAAGAAACAGAAGAAAACTTCAAAAAAAAAACTATAGTAAATGTCCTTAGAGAGATAAATCAGGATGTTGCATCCAAGAAGAGAATGCTCTGAAAAAGGAACAGAGAAAAGAGCTTTGGGAAATTATATACCATAAATAATATTTATGTTAGCTGAACTTTCCAAATTCAATAATAATAAGAAAACCACCCAGGGCTTCCCTGGTGGCACAGTGGTTAAGAATCCACCTGCCAGGGCAGGGGACACGGGTTTGAGCCCTGGCCCGGGAAGATCCCACATGCCGCAGAGCAGATAAGCCCGTTTGCCACAATTACTGAGCCTGTGCCCTAGAGCCTGTGAGCCACAACTACTGAAGCCCACACGCCTAGAGCCCGTGCTCCTCAACAAGAGAAGTCACTGCAATGAGAAGCCTGGCACCGCAGTGAAGAGTAGCCCCTGCTCACCACAACTAGAGAAAGCCTGCGCACAGCAACGAAGACCCAATGCAGCCAAAAATAAATAATAAAATAAAATAAATAAATTTATAAAAATAAAAAATTTAAAATTAAAAAAAAAGAAAACAACCCAATTACAAACTGGGCAAAGGGAGTTCCCTGGTGGTCCAGTGGATACGACTCTGCGCTCCCAATGCAGGGGGCCTGGGTTCAATCCCTGGTCGGGGAACTAGATCCTGCATGCATGCTGCAACTAATTAGTCCACATGCTGCAACTAAAGATCCCGTACGCCGCAACTAAGACCCAACACAGCTTAAATAAATAAATAAATAAATATTTTTTAAATGGGCAAAATATTTCAACAGACACTTCACCAATGATTTTCTTCACAGACAGCAAATAAGCACATGAAGAGATACTCAGCATTACTAATCATTAGGGATGACTGACTGATAAAGATACAGTGATATGGGAAAACCTTGCCGTATATCAAGGAAAAACAGTTTGTTTAGTGTCATCCTAGTTATAACTTTTAAAAACTGTGTAGATAAAAGCAGGTTACAGTAAATGGAATAAAAATATATATATATATACACAAACATGTCTAGTGAGTATCTTTGGTTGGTGGGATTACAGATGATTTTCATTTTCATCTTTATATTATATGTACTTTCCCAAAGGAGTAAATCTACACTATTTTTAAATTTTTCACTGCAATTTTTAAAAACAACTTGAGAATAAATGAGATCTCAGGGGAAGGAGGGAGACAGTGAGGGGGCCAGGGGCTGGTTTGAAAACCTGGAAACCTGGTGTTTAAGGAACAGGCGGAGGAAGATGGCATGGAGGAGAGGAACTACCAGAGAGCTGAAATTATCAAGAGCACTATTTCTACTTTAACTGACCCCTGTAAATAACTAAAGTAAATGTATTATTTATTATAGTTCTAGAATAAATCAGATGTTAGCTAAACTGAATGTTTTGAATGGGTAAGTTAAACATTTAGTAACTCTTTTAAAGGGGGGAAATAAAGCTCTATTTTAATGTACATTTTTATTTAATGTGGTCCTTAAAATATTTTTATACCTTGTGAGTCAGTTGACAGCTTTCGACAGAAGAAAATACTACCTCACTACATTGTAAGAAAGGTCCCTATATCCCTACAGAATATCCACTTTCAGTTCAGGAACAAATCGACAGACAATAATAGCTACTATTTATTGAATCTTTACTATATATATGCCAGGCACTGTTCTAGGCACTTCACATGCATTAACCCATTCAGTCTTCACAACACCCTGAATTCAGTACTATGATATCTCCATTTTACAAAGGAGGAAAGTGAGGTACAAAGAGTTAAGCAAAATGCCCATCACAGAGCCTAGATTCAAACCCATGAGGACTGGTTCCAGATCCTTCACTCTTTAAAACTCTGTGCTACATGCTACCTCCCTAGATCCTTGACATTCATAAAGATTTATCTAAAATCCTGAGACTCTCACGTATCATGACAGCCTAAGATTCTGTGCTGGGCTGACACATGTGGGTGCCTCCAAAGCCTGCCAGACGCCCTCACACTGACTATGTGGAAAAACGACTCCACTTACACTGCTCCTTCTCTGACAAACCCTGGTATAAATTCTCCAAGCTGACCTAAAGCAATCCAAAAATCATAGATATTTTGGAAGCTTTACAAATCAGCTCTCATTCATCCTAAGAGAACTGTTTTAAAACTACTGTAATGAACAAAATAAGTCTGGTTATAAAGATTCTATTAAAATTGTATTTGTAGGCTTCCCTGGTGGCGCAGTGGTTGAGAATCTGCCTGCTAATGCAGGGGACACGGGTTCGAGCCCTGGTCTGGGAAGATCCCACATGCCGCAGAGCACCTAGGCCCGTGAGCCACAACTACTGAGCCCGCGCATCTGGAGCCTGTGCTCCGCAACAAGAGAGGCCGCGACAGTGAGAGGCCCGCGCACCGCGATGAAGAGTGGCCTCTGCTTGCCACAACTAGAGAAAGCCCTAGCATAGAAACAAAGACCCAACATAGCAATCAGTCAATCAATCAATAAATAAATCTTTAAAAAAAAAAAATTGTATTTGTAATAATCCAGCTATTCCACTCCTAGGATATACCCAAGAAAAATAAACACATCTTGTCCAGACAAAAACCTATACATGAAGGTTAGCAGCAGTATTATTCATAACAGCCAAAAAGTAGAAACAATTCAAATGTCCATGAAGTGATGAACGGATGAGCAAAATGTGGTATATCCATACAATGGAATATTATTTCAATATAGTGCTGTTACATGCTCCAAGATCCAAGAACCTTGAAAACATTATGCTAAGTGAAAGAAGCTACATATTGTATGATTCCTTTCATAAGAAAGTTCCAAAAGAGACAAATCAACAGAGAATGAAAGTAATGGTTGCCAGGGGATGGAGCGGGGGAGGGAGAGAACAGGGAGTGACTGCTATGGATATGGGTTTCTTGCTGGGGTGATAAAAAATGTTCTGGAATTAGGTAGGGATGATATATTCACAACTCCGTGAATATACTAAAAACCACTGAATAATACACTTTTTTTAAAGGGTGAATTTTATGGTACGTATACTGTATCTCAATAAAGCTGCTATTTTAAAAATGCAAAAATTTTTTTTGTATATATATATATATATATATATAATTAAAAAAAAATTTTTTTTGCCACGCCAGCTTGTTGGATCTTAGTTCCCCGACCAGGTACTGAACCTGGGCCCTCGTCAGTGAGCGCTCAGAGTCCTAACCACTGGACCACCAGGGAATTCCCAATTTTTTGGTATTTTTTAAATGCAATTTTTATTAAATACTGCTCGAAAATAATTCAGTAATTTAGATGTCCAATGTTAGCTCTTACTGTTACTATTTTTAAAAATCAACCAGCAATCAAAAAATACTTGAGGGGCTTCCCTGGTGGCGCAGTGGTTGAGAATCTGCCTGCCAATGCAGGGGACATGGGTTCGAGCCCTGGTCTGGGAAGATCCCACATGCCGCAGAGCAACTAGGCCCGTGAGCCACAGCTACTGAGCCTGCGCGTCTGGAGCCTGTGCTCCGCAACAAGAGAGGCCGCGATAGTGAGAGGCCCGCGCACCGCGATGAAGAGTGGCCCCTGCTCGCCGCAACTGGAGAAAGCCCTCGCACAGAAACGAAGACCCAACGCAGCCAAAAATAAATTAAAAAAAAAAAAAAAAAAATTCTATGAGAACAAAGTTTAAAAAAAAAAAATACTTGAGGAATGTAACTTAGTATCTAGAAAAATATATAAAATAATTTGATACATACCAGTAGACAAAACAATTAAAACATTATATTTAGCTATATGCATTTTAATACTATCTGCATTTTACTGTCTATCTTTTAAAGTGCATTTTGTAAGTTTTTCGTTTTTAAAGAAATGTTCTGTCTCCTGAGGCTTATCATTTTAAAGAACTGAAAGCATGAAAAAAATTAGAATAATGAGGGTCAGTGCTAAACTAGTGCTAAATTATGAAGATGAGGCTATAACTGCTATAAGAGGCATTCAAAGAGAAGAGAGGACTTCCCTGGCAGTCCAGTGGTTAAGACCCCGTGCTTCTACTGCAGGGGGCGCGGGTTCGATCCCTGGTTGGGGAACTAAGATCCCACATGCCAAGCGGTGCAGCCAAAAAAAAATAGAGAGAGAAAGACGAGACCAAGGTGAGCAACAGAACTCTGGGAAGACTTCTAGGAAGAGATCCCCAGAGCATGGCTAAGGACCAGGGAGGGAACAATCTACCCAATGCAAAGAGGGCATCTACTTGGATTTGCTCCTGTCTATGTCACCCAGACTACCAGTCTGCCACCAGTACCACCACCTTCTCACCCCTGGCACCCCCCCAACAAGGATCTGCAGTCACAGGGAGGACATGGGGTCTTGAAGAGGGAGGAAAGGCAGACCTAAGGGAACAGACCAGAGCTCCTGGCCTTAATATCCTCAATCCTGCTGCACACACACATTTCAATACCCAGCTCCACTTCCAAATATACACCAGAAGAGTACTGAGCCTGAGCTGTACACAAACCATCTATTATTGCATACCTCAGACGCACCTCTCTAATACCCACAGGTCATGTTGTCCAACTTTTTAATAACTCTTTGGGGTCCGCATTTTCTTTCTTTTAATTCTCATGTTTAACCTCTTCAGGTACCAATACCTGAAAACAGATCTCATTAATTTCCCTTATAATCTTGAACTCCTGTTCCTACTGAAAGCATTGCCATTCTTACAGAGGCATATCTGATGCATTCCTCTGTCTACACTTCTGATGCTGGAGAATTCTGAAGTACCTCCTGAATTGATCTTCCCATCCAGGGCTACAAAACCCATCCAGATCCCCACCAGTTATCTGTCCTCTTCCAATCCATCCTGCAGAACAGAAGTAATGCTAAACTTCCTGATGTCCCCCTGAAATCATATCCCACTTGTTTCCAAATCTTCTGATTGATCCCCAATACCCACAAATGAAATAGATCTGAAATAGACGGGGGGTGGGGGGGGGAGGGGAGGAGGCTTCAGAAATCACCTCTTCCATTAATTCTCTCAATTTGTGGGGGAAAGAACTGGCTGCATCGGTGATTTAACAGTATCCACGATTTGATTTGGTTTTGTTTCATGCTCCCACATGGTGCTGATAGGAATACAGCAAATCCCTTGGGTGTTCCAGGAGTGAAAAATGACTGAGGATCACTGATCTACCCCGATTGTTATCCTACAGATGAGGGAGAGAGGAGATGCTATAGCCTGGTTCTCTAAGTACTGCCCAACAATGGTGCTTTAGTTTTTTATTTCCTATTCACATACTCAGGCTCTTGCTAAACCAGGTTACTTAAGACTGCCTGCACTTTAGAATCAGCGCCTTGCTTCATGCTGCTCCCTCCCTTCTTCTGTCCATCCTCACTAGCCACATGCCCATCCAGGAAGCATACGCCCACACCAACTCCCCCAAATAGGGTATGATCTCGCCCTCCTTTAAATCTCCACTGCACTTTGTACCTCACTTGTAGCAATCAGGAATTCCAAGTACAATGAAAAAGATATTTGGTTGACACCGGGGAGAATAAATACTGCCACCAGGTAACAAATTCTGCTTCAGATAAATCTACAGTTCATTCATGGCACCTACGCCACCCATCGCCACTGTCATAATCCTTAGAGCACAGGTCCCCAACCTTTTTGGCACCAGGGACCGGCTTCATGGAAGACAATTTTTCCATGGACGGGGTGGGGGGGATGGGGGATGATGGCTCAGGCGGTAATGTGAGCGACGGGGAGCGCAGACGAAGCTTCAGTCCTCGCGCTCACCTCCTGCTGGGCAGGCCGGTTCCTAACAGGCTGCGGACCAGCACCGGACCCGGGGGTTGGGGACCCCTGACTTAGAGGACATAAATCACGAACTCTCCCAGGGCAACACCAGAGCTTTTGCTTTCTGAAGTCATCAGAAGCTCCAAATTTCAAAATACCACCTAGGTATTCTTAGAAGTTCCACACAAGTTAAATGCAAGAACTATTCTGTTTAAAGTCTGATTTAACTTTTTTGAAGTAGCAAATGCTTGATTTCAAGGTGCTGTCAGAACTTTACCAAATGCCTATTCAAAATAGATTTTCTATACAATCCTTCTCAATGTACTGGCAAACTATGTCATAAAACCTACAGGCTAAAATAACTCTAAATTTTAACAATAAAAATAAAAGCCTTATTCAACCAAATGCCTTGAATTTAAGCAAAACTAGATGATTTCAATTTTGTATTAACAAATTGTTATACCTATAGTAATATCTGTCATGTGAGTACCTTACGTACCCATTTAAAATTTCTCTCCATTAAAAGGAAAACATTTCACCTCCAGTGAATAAACTTTTTTAAATATATGGTTTTAGAAAATTAAGCTAGTAACATCAACCAATGTCTTCGCATCAACAGGTATATTACCTACAAAGTACTCAACATATGAATAGATGAATGAGTAATTTCTTATACTAGGAATTGAATATTTAGTACTTAAGCCAACATTCTAGTTTACAAAGCTTAATCATCTTCTCTAAATTACCAATAAAGTATATTCCTCTCTGAGCCCTGACAATACAGTTGGATTCAAATCCACCAAACATATTTATTTATGAGCTTTGGGGATATCTTAAACCATCTAGAACATTTTTTCCTTCCGAAGCACATACATACACATTTACCTAGAAGTACAGACAATAAAACTAATGAAACAAGTGCTTAGCCTAAACAACTCACTGTCATGCATTGTTATTCTAGGCAAGTAGACATTCTAAAAGCTTAGAACGGCAAAATGTATCATCTCTTCTACAATCTTGAGAAATAATGTTTCAAAAAGTAAAACATCTAACAATCTTGAGAAATAATGTTTCAAAAAGTAAAACATCTAACACATTAACACCACATCCAATAAAGAAAGGAAAATGCCTGGCAAGCAATATGAAACAGCAGCTCGAAACTCACTAACTCTGCTACTAAAAACATGCCCTGGTCAAAGTATCAAAATCTAATTAGACCAATATTTAGTTTCCCCAATCCAAAATATTTAGGAATTCTGGCACCCACAGGAGAATTAGCCCAACTTCATCCATTACAAGTTCTCACCTACTAACAATCATCTGTCCAACCAATCTCTGATGAGCACCGGCTGTGTGCGAGACGCTGTACTAGGAACTGCAGGGGGTGTTACGATCACTATAAAGATATATAATCCATAATTTCACGTAAAGATAGGACAACCATACACAAGGTAGACTACGAATGTCATCAGAAAAAACGAAATGTCATGGAAGTACATAAAGATATAAGCATCTTTTTAAAAAAGGAAACCAAACAACAAACTGTAATTTAACTCAGCATATACATGGCTCTCAACCCTAAATATTATTTGCTAGGCCTTCAAAGAGGAGTTAAAGTTAGCTGAACCACCCTGCCAAAACGCCTTAGCTCTGTCTCATCTGAGAAAACTTCCTCCAGTAGTGTAATTTACTCTCCACGGGTCTTTCCATTCTGGGCTCTTGGTAGAAAAGACCACATGTGATTTCTTAAAGTAAAAACTATTACTATAAAAGACGTACTAAAGTTAAGTTGGCAAGAAATGAAGAATGGTGTGTAGTCCCTTCTACATACAGGACACGAACACTTGACATTTGATTCATTCCTTTCATTCTCCTGCCAGCTCTCCCCACACCCGACCCCAAAGACAGGCAGATATTCTGTCAGGCAAAAGAAATTACCTTTTTCATGTGCTGTTAGGACAATCTAAACAGGTTTACATCTGACTTAATACTCATACTCCTCCAATGAGTATTTAGGCATTTATTAAAAAACAGACACATTTAAATATAACTACTGCTACTATCCTAGTCTCTTTTAAAAACAAGTGACACACCTTTATCACTTTGTTAAGACCCTATTCCCTCACGAACTTCACTTTGTAAATGCTCTGAAAACTGGATTCTAATTTAGTTAATCCAGATTAACAAAACTATAAAGGAAAAGTCTTGTAGGTTATCGCTATAAGTTACGGGTTTTTTCACAATTTAGTAAGCCGCAATTACGTATTTAATACAAAGCAGCCATTGTGTGTGTGTGTGTGTTTTAAATAAAGAAAATGCATCTCAGCACCAGCCTAGAGGAACTCTGAGAAAACAGGAGAGGAGTCACCATGGAGAAATTCATTACAGATCAGGGAGGACTATCATCCTCAGAAACAGAATGAAAATAAAAAGTCATTTTGCAATAAATCTCCCTATACTTCTGCTGTGTGACTTGGGAGTTGGTCCAAAAGTTCATCTTCAGCAATTACGTCTGCATGATCAACTACACGTCTCTGCAACAGGTGACAGGAAACTGCATTTCTCAGGCAAAGGGATCAAATTAGTTAAGACGCATGTTCCTGAGGTCTCTTTATTTTATTTTGCATTTTACCAAAATGATTTTGAATCAGATGAAATACTAAATTTGTTTTGGTTTCCTTTGGTTTTTCCGCTTCGCTTTTTAATCGGCCATTTACTCGCAACTGTTGCACGCGCCCATTAGCACTCAAGAATAAAAACAAACACACAGGACCAGATAAGGCTCCCCTACTAACCCAACTGATCCATTTCCTTAAGACACTTTTAAAACCACACAGCTCGGGGTGTGAAGAGAAGCATGTTTTGTGTGTGTTTGTATGGCACAATCTGTCTAAATCCTGAATTCCCTTTTTAGGAACAGATATAGAATAAAAATCTAAAAGAAACCACATTAGAAATGCAAAGAGGTTTGCAAAAACAAGAGGCTTCTTTCATTCCAAAAAACCAAACCAAAACAAGGGGAGAAAAATGAATGCAATGGATGTGTGTGTGCCAAAGTTTCAACCCTGCCCGGTGGAGACACTGCACTGGCACAAATTTTTAAGAGGAAAAAGAGGGGGTTGGTGGGGGGAGAGGGAGAGAGAGCGCGAGTGTGTGGCCTGCGAACTGCAACAATGCAATCTCCATTTTGAACAATGCGCCTCTTTCCTCTTGTAAATCTAGTTTTTTGCCACTTGATGTGCCGTCGCATTTCCCCTCTGTCTGGGGGGGAGGAGGGGGTGGGGGGAGACCAGAGAGGGAGTGAGCGAGGGGAGAAGGGGGAGGAGGTGGGGAAGGAGTCTGCAGCAACTGGGCTGGGTGGGTACCTGGAGTGCTGCTATAGGTGCTATGGCTCCTGAAGCTGCTTTCCGTGCAATAACTGGCGTCGTCGTCGTCGTCGTCTTCCATCTCCTCCGGATAATCGGAGTCATCGTCGTCCTCTTCCATCTCATCCTCCTCGTCGTCCTCAGAATCCTGGGTCTCCTCAGCCTCGCCGTCCTCCTCCTCCTCCTCCTCCTCGGAGACCATGTCCTCCTCCTCCTCCTCCTCCTCGCTCTCGTGGTCATCGTACACCACTTTGTTGACGGCCCTCCGGGCCGGGGTGGTCCGGGCCAGGTGGCCGCCGCCGCCCCCGCCCCCCGTCCTGCCGCCCCCGCCTCCTCGCCCCCCCCGGCCCGGGGCGCTGGTGCTAGGGGGGGCCGGCGGCGGCGGCGGCTTCCTCCGGCTACTGCTGCCCCCCCTGGGCGAGCTCAGCCGCGTCTTGGGCGCCACCTCAGCCTGGGCGGCGGCCCACCTGCCCCGGCTGCTGCCGCGGTGCCGCGAGCGGAGCCCCCCGATGGGTCCGGACGTGGGCGGCGGCGGCGGCGGCGGGGCCGGGGCGCAGCGCTCCGCAGCGGGAGCCGCGGGCTGCTTGGGCGGCCTGCCCCGCCGGCCCCTCATGTCGGAGCCGAGGCGGGGGGAGAAGGGAAAGCGGAGGGGGGAGGGGCGGGCGGAGGGGTGGCGGTGGGGGGCGCCGGGGCCGGGTGGGGAGGCCCGCGGGGCCGGGCGGGAGGGGCCCGGCCGGCGGAAGCGGGTGGAGGGAGAAGGCTCAATCCGAATTGCTGGGGCCCCACTCCGGATCGCCTTCAGCCGCCATCTTGTTTCTTCCCTCTCGCTCGGTGACTGGGGGAACCGACAGCGGCCGCAGGCCCGGAGCGCGGTCACGTGAGCTGCGCCGCCGACGAGCCTGGGACGGAGCGAGGCCGCACGGCGGCCGCTAGGGGGAGCGCGGCAACGCCGGGTCGGGGGCGGGGAGCCCCGGGCCCCCTCCGCTCGGCGTGGCTGGACTGCAGCCGCCGGCGGCTCCGGGGAGAGGGGCGCTCCCTCGCGAAGTGCCGCGGGCCGAAGGCCTCGGGAGCCGGCTGCCGAGCCTGAACTCACAGGGCCTCCTGCCCGCATCTCCCCTTCCCCGGCTCCAAGACGAGGGCCGGGAAGCCCCCAAATTCGTCCCCCTCCTGCCCCCTTGGGGAAACTGATGCTGAAAGAACCAGAGAGGGTGTCGGGCAGAGGGGGAGACTCCAGCGACCGAGGGGGCAGGGCAGCGCCAGCAACGGAGGGAAATTACCTGGGGGCGGGGAGACGAGCCCCCAGAAATGTGAAACTCCGAAGGCTGGGCTCTGGAGAGTCCTGAAATTGAGCCCGGTGACAACTGCTCGGGGGCTGTGCCAGAAGCCACGCCCAAAGCTGCCAGACCCGGAGCGAGGGTCGCTCTGAGACTCTTAGGATAAAATCCCCACCCAAAAAGCCTTCGATAAACTTCAGAATACAACTACATTCCAGTCTCCTCCACCTTTCCCAGGGTCCCAGCTAGAAACTTGACCACCTCAGAAAGAACTTTTTTATTTGCTGTAGAAAGGGTAACTTCCCACCTCATACCTACTTTAAAATGTTGTGTGTTTGTGTTATCGGGAAATAATTTTAATCTCTCTACCTGACAAGTAACCAAGTCTCGGCTAAACCCAGGGAACGAATCATAATGATGAAATTTTAGGCATCCCCAGACCAAGGCAGGGAGACTCAACTCGCAGTGGTCTGGGGCTAAGAGCAAGGTTTTATAAACATATTAATATTTATTGAAGCACGTGACCACCAAAAAGTGATTTAAGGAAAAATAGTTAACAGGATTCTGTCCACCAAGTGGCTTATTATAATGGAGTTAGAAGGATAGAACGCATATGTGAAATGAAAATGAACGTACAAGCATTAACTGCCAAATTCATTTATTCAATATAATTCCATTGAGCAGCAAGGGTGGCAAACTTACATGCCTTCAGGGACCAGGTGACTAATGAAAGTAAATCAGGTGAGCAAGGTGAGGACTTTGGCGGATGGAAGTGCCTGTTTTGTTTAAAGAGCGCAGCTTTGGGAATGTGAGCCTAAAATGGCCAGATCTTCGAATTTTTCAAGAGAAGGTGGAAATGTGCATTTCACATGAAATCTCTTGATTTTTAAACGTTGGCAACTGTCAGTTTAAAAAAAAAAACAACACTTCAGATTGATCAAAATGAATGCAGTTCAGATATAGCCCAGAATCTACAAGTTTGCAACCTGTATCCTGCACTATATAAAGTACAACGCTATGTACTTAAATAGAAAGATATTAAAAATGGTGACAGCCTTCAGAGTTTACAATCTAATAACGGAAGAAACCTACTTTAAAATAGGTTCCCCGGACTTCCCTGGTGGTGCAGTCGTTAAGAATCCACCTGCCAATGCAGGGGACACCGGTTTGATCCCTGGTCCAAGAAGATCCCACATGCCACGGAGCAACTAAGCCCGTGCGCCACAACTACTGAGCCTGTGCTCTAGAGCCCGTGCTCTGCAACAAGAGAAGCCACCGCAACGAGAAGCCCACGCACCGCAACGAAGAGTAGCCCCCGCTTGCCGCAACTAGAGAAAGCCCGCGTGCAGCAACAAAGACCCAACGCAGCCAAAAAATATAAAATAAATTAAAAATAAATAAATAAAATGGGTTCTCATTAGGTATTAGAAGTGATCTAGAGATGATTTAAAGTATATGGGAGGGGACTTCCCTGGTGGTCCAGTGGTAAAGAATCTGCCCTCCAATGAGAGAACACGGGTTCGATCCCTGGTTGGGGAACTAAGATCCCACATGCTGCGGGGCAACTATGCCCGTGTGCTACAACAAAAGAACCCACAACAAAGATCCGGCATGTCACAACTAAGACCTGACACAGCGAAAAATAAATAAATAAAATTTAAAAAAAATAAAGTATATGGGGGAATGTGTGTAGGTTACATGCAAATACTATGCCATTTTACATAAGGGACTTGAGCATGATTGGATTTTGTTATCTGGGGGTAGGAGGGTACGGGAAGAGCTGTCCTGGAACCAATTCCCCGAGGATACCCAGGGACCATTGTAAATAGAATCCAAGCTCTCAAGCTCTTGTCTTCCAGCTGGCTCAGTAGGCGTGAATTCCCTGGGTCATTCCACTATTCCTTAAAGCCAGCTGCTTCTGGTTGTCGGGGTCCACAATACGGGGCTAGTGAATCTGATAGGACAGCCAGTTTCTTTACTTATTTCACTGTAAAGTTAGTTCCTTGGTCAGATGCTGTTATGGACTAAATGTTTGTGTCGCCACAAAATTCGTAAGATGAAATCCTCCCCCCAATGTGATGTATTAGGAGATGGGGCTTTGAGAGTTAATTAGGATTAGGTAAGATCATGAGGGTAGAGCCCGCATGAATGGGATTCGTGCCTCTATAAGATTATGAGAGAGCCTGCTTCCCATCTCTGCTCTCCTCTGTGTGAGGATATAATACGTCGGCAGTCTGCAACCCAGAAGAGGGCTCTCACTAGAACCCAACCACACTGGCATCCTGATCTCAGACTTCCAGCTTGTGAGAAATAAATTTCTGTTGTTTATAAGCCCCACAGGCTATGGTAATTTGTGATAACAGCCTGAACTAAGACAGATACCGTGATGTATAAGATACCGTGATGGTGAATAAAGTATTCGGTAAACCCATTTAGGATGAGGATGGTAAAGGCATGGCTGGTAGGAAAGGAAATCCAAATTCAGTATAAACCTCACCCCAATGAGGTTGACTCACTTAACCACCATGACAGAAATAATACATGATAATGATTCCTTCTAAAACGGGCACTCTGCAGTGGCAACAGTCAGACCAGCCTTGCGGAGGAGAAGCCTGTGACGAGCTCATGACCCCAGTGAGCAGGCAGTCGGTTGACTAGGAAAAGGTCTTCATTCACCTGACCAGTCGTCTTGTTCACTAATTTATTAAAGCTTCTTTAGCAGTGGGGACATTTTTTAAAAAATTTATTTTATTGGGCTTCCCTGGTGGCACAGTGGTTGAGAATCTGCCTGCCAACGCAGGGGACACGGGTTCGAGCCCTGGTCTGGGAAGATCCCACATGCCGCGGAGCAACTGGGCCCATGAGCCACAACTACTGAGCCTGCGCGTCTGGAGCCTGTGCTCCGCAACAAGAGAGGCCGCGACAGTGAGAGGCCCGCGCACCGCGATGAAGAGTGGCCTCCGCTCGCCGCAACTGGAGAAAGCCCTCACACAGAAACGAAGACCCAACACAGCCCAAAAAAAAACAAAAAAAATTTATTTTATTTTTGGCTGCATCAGGTCTTCATTGTGGCACGCGGGGTCTTTGTTGCAGTGCGCAGGTTTCTCTCTAGTTGTGGCCTGTGTGCTCAGTAGTCATGGTGCATGGGCTCAGTTGCCCCACGGCATGTGGGATCTTAATTCCCCGACCAGGGATTGAACCCACGTCCCCTGCATTGGAAAGCGGATTCTTAACCACTGGGCCACCAGGGAAGTCGCAGGAGTGGGGACATTTTGATAAATATTCATATAGGGTACAAGTACTCTCACTTTCTAGGTCTATTCTGAGGTTCATCTACAGCTACATCCTCTCTCCCAAACCTCCTTGTCACCAGCCTAAGTCCTTACCCACCTGGGCCATGAATTGGTGTAGAGTCTTTCTCAAGGCAAAGAGAACCACAAGAGTACAACTCAAAGCTGTGCCCACTGGGAGGACTTCCTTTTGCCACTTCCAAGACCATTTTCAAGACCATCTCCAAGTGTAGCTAGAACACCTTAGCAGTCCACTGCCAGCTGATACCATCTGTTAAACCAAGCTCAAATGTCTTCCTTAGTCACCTAGTCACAGGAGTTTTCCATAAGGCCACGGTGTGAATCGAGGGAGGAGTGGCAGTAAAATGGTAATAAACATACAGGCATACCTCATTTTATCCTGCTTCACTTTACTGCGCTTTGCAGATACTGTGTTTTTTTACAAATTGGAGGCCAACGTGCAAGCAGCTGGCATGTCAGCTCCCATAAAGTGGAGGGTTCCTTCAATGTGAGAGGGGATGTAGGTTGGGTGAGATACGACAGAGAGAGAAGTGAACATGAGTTGACTTGGACTTGGGTAACTTGGAGAATGATGTATCACAGACCTACAGGTGAGACTCAGCAAGTCAGCACAGGAGCTGGTTTAGGAAGGAAGTGATTAGCTCTGTGACCTTAGATGAGTCACCCTGACTGGGCCCCAGTTTCCTCACAAATAAGTTAAGGTGCTGGGTTAGATCTGTACTTTCCAACCCTTTCACATTATAGCACCCAATGAAAACTAGAGGGGCTTATTGAATGTGATAAAATGTTTTCTTTATAGACTGTGATTATAATAGAAATTAAATACATAGCATTAGAGACGATATTAAATTGTGAATTTGTTAACACTTTTCAAAAAGTCATTTTTATTAAATGAGAAACTTGAACTTGAATCCTAGTACCTAATTTTATATTCTCAGCTTTGTGTTTTAAATAGCTCGTTCCTGACTGAGACTTTTGAACAGTGATCTCTTTAAATGACAAGAAACTGTATAGCAGTAGGTGACCCAAAGAAATTTAAACCATCTTTGATAACCATTCAAACATTTACAAGAGTAGAAATTATATTTAAGTTATATTTAAGGCTCTTCCTCTTCTTTCATTGACAAATGTGCTTATGAAGTTTCTTGTGGATTTTTGATCCAATCAGACTTGTTCATAGCTAGTATTTCAAAACCATGATTGGGGCTTCCCTGGTGGCGCAGTGGTTGAGAATCTGCCTGCCAATGCAGGGGACACGGGTTCGAGCCCTGGTCTGGGAAGATCCCACATGCCACGGAGCAACTGGGCCCGTGAGCCACAATTACTGAGCCTGCGCGTCTGGAGACTGTGCTCCACAACAAGAGAGGCCGCGATGGTGAGAGGCCCGCGCACCGCGATGAAGAGTGGTCCCCACTTGCCGCAACTAGAGAAAGCCCTCGCACAGAAACGAAGACTCAACACAGTCATAAATAAATAAATAAATAAATAAAAGAACGTGAATTTCTTTAAAAAAAAAAAACAAAAAACCATGATTGAAGCCCTAGTTTACAGAACACGGACACTATTAGAATAGTCAGTTCACAGTTTGGACATCATTTGTGGCACACCGGCCACAAACAGACAAAATTATCCAACATCAAAGTTTGTGGAGATGGAGTTTCTGAGCTGTCTGCGCAGAACCCCCGCCACACACACGCACTCATTCACAACTCCCTGCCCGCTGGCTGCTCCTTATGTTCCTTGGGCACCTGGGACACAAACTCCTCCAGCATCTCTACGTAGGCAACAACGTGCCCTGCATCTGGCTGCCAGTGGTGGCCTCTTGCTCACTCTCAGACCCCGCCCCCCTCTCTGAAGGCCATCAGAGGATGCGGCTGTAGTGAACAGGGGTGACTGGTCCAGAGGCTCCAGCCACACTGGGGGCTGGGAGGATGAACGTCTCCGCCCGTCCATACCTCATTCGCTGTGCACTAGTGTGTGTCATAGCTCCCTGGTTCGGCAGGTCTGGATTAGATCATCTCTATGGTTCCTTCCAATGCTAGCATCTGTGCTTATGATCCTGTGATGCTTCTTATTTAGGTAGGCTGGATTTGGCTTACTGATGGGAAAATGAGGTGGAAATGTCTAGGAGACAGTTTGAAATGTGGACCGAAGCTCTAGCGAGATTAAAACTAGAGGTATGATTTGGGAGCCAGATTTATTGAGATGAAAGTGGCAGCCACGTGGATAAGTTAAACTACTATGAAAGGAAGTGCAGAGAGAGAAAAGAGCACCTCATATAGACCTTGGAGAATCATTTACATTTCAGAGATGAAAGAACAGGAAGAGAAGTCTATTCCATGATGTAGAGAATGATCAGTCAGGGAATTCCCTGGCGGTCCAGTGGTTAGGACTCCGCGCTTCCACTGCTGGGGGCACGGGTTCGATCCCTGGTGGGGGAACTAAGATCCCACATGCCGCGCTGCATGGCCAAAAAAAAAAAAAAAAAAAAAGAGAGAGAATGATTAGTCAGTATCAACACTAGCTTTGGGGGCCTTCCCTGGTGGCACAGTGGTTAAGAATCCGCCTGCCAATGCAGGGGACACGGGTTCGAGCCCTGGTCCGGGAAGATCCCACATGCGGCAGAGTAACTAAGCCCGAGAGCGCCACAACTACTGAAGCCCGCGCACCTAGAGCCCGTGCTCTGCAACAAGAGAAGCCACCGCAGTGAGAAGCCCGCGCACCGCAACGAAGAGTAGCCCCTGCTTGCCACAACTAGAAAAAGCCCGCACACAGCAACAAAGACCCAATGCAGCCAAAAATAAATAAATAAATAAATTTTAAAAACAAAAAGTAAAACAAAACAACAACAACAACAAAAACACTGGCTTTGGGGTAAGGCATAACCAAATGGAAAACAAGGGCTGATTGAGGAAACTGTACCCCAGACCTATGAACCTCAAATCCTACTTTTCCTCTGATCTCTTTGACCACTCCCCTCAGTTTCTTTTGTGGACTCATCTCCCTCCACCTACTGGCTCCAATGTCATTATACTCAGACTTCTGTCCTACTTACACATCGCCTGGACCCTCTCACCCACACCCGTGACTTCTGTTGCCACCCAATGAGCTCATGTTTCCCAAACCAGCATCTCTTGTCCAGACCTGTGCTCTGATCACCTGTTTCTCAAGCAATCATTTGATTAGTTTTCTCACTTCCCTGGTACCAGAAGTAAAAGCCCTCTGAATTTAAACACAAATATTCTGCTCACCCATCAGTCCTTATTTAGGGAGGAACACAGCCTGCCTCCAGCTGAGAAAACAAACGCCATCTGGGGACCTAAAATGTTTGCATCTTTGGAAGTATTCCGTGCAGTGAAATAGAGTCACCAACTTATCCCCAATCTGCCAAGGACTTTCCCAGTTTTAGCCTGAGTCTTGCATCCCAGGAAACCTCTTGGTTCCAGGCAAACCCGGTGGTTGGTCACCTTCCACGGAGGTGTCCACAGTGAAGCACTAGCAAGGGCAAAGTTCTGGAAAGAGTGGCTGTGCCTATAAGTACAGACATTTGATGAATATTGGGGTGGCAGGGGAAAGCAGATATGCTCTAGCTATTCCCTAGGGCGCCCAGAACATTTGCAAAGGTCTGCAGGAGCAGGTGGGGGCAATGAGGCAGAGAAATTTGGGTACAAGGTAAA
This sequence comes from Balaenoptera ricei, assembly GCF_028023285.1. NCBI lineage: Eukaryota > Metazoa > Chordata > Mammalia > Artiodactyla > Balaenopteridae > Balaenoptera > Balaenoptera ricei. The sequence continues at coordinate 14,054,088 of NC_082658.1, read as the reverse complement.
TGTGGCCTCATTTAAACTCACAGGCTGGAGAGGCCCGGGGACTTTTGGAATATAATTACATAGCCAAGATGACACCACATACACAGTTTTGTCTAGGGCTTTTGTATTTGTAATTCTACAATACAGACTCACAATTTAATGGCTGCATAATATTCCAGGAGGATTTTGAGTTTGTTTCAATGTTTTCCCTATTACAAATAACACTTCATGAATATCTTTGTGCTAAAAGGTTTTCTTCTGTATTAAAATGTTTTTCAATAGTAATTTACAATTATCATTGATGGCACGTATACATTTTGAGATATTATCTCATTTAATCCTCTATATTAAAGCACCACTCTGGAGCAGGTATTATCTTCCTTAGATAGAAACTGGAGCCCCGAGGCCATGTCATTTGCCCATAAGCTAGAGCATGATGGAGCCAGGACTCTAAACCAGCACCACTGTACACCTTTTAAAATATGCCGATGAATTTTGATAAGTTCAGGGCCGCATTGTCACTTGCCTGGGTTTGTTCTACTGAACCTCCCTGAGCCTTGCATCTGCATCTCTTTATTTCTGGTTATATGTGTTGCCCAAGTCATCACATGTATTTCTCTTTTGCATTTCTCCCACTGTGTTGTATTTGCTTGTTTACACATCTGTTCCACCTGCAGGTGGGGAGAGCCCACCAAGGGTAGAAATGCATCCTATTCATCTCCTCCCAACATACCTAGCAGAATGGAGTAGAGACGAGCGATTTGTTGTTGAATGTGCAAAAGGAGAACCAACTGGTAACTTAAGAGTGAAGGATTATGGGACTTCCCTGGCGGTCCAGTGGTTAAGACTTCGCCTTCCAATGCAGGGGGTGTGAGTTTGATCCCTGATCTGGGAGCTAAGATCTCACATGCCTTGCAGCCAAAAAACCAAAACATAAAGCAGAAGCAATATTGTAACAAATTCAATGAAGACTTTAAAAATGGTCTGCATTAAAAAAAAAAAAAATCTTTAAAAAAAAAAAAAGAGCAAAGGATTATTACAGGATTGAATGGACTGGAACAACTTGATGGGTGAGAGCTGATGGTCTTGTATGTGCCCAGAGAAAGTGACATCATCAGGGGCCAGGGGGGAGGGGAGGAAGGACTCGATCCAGGCAGACAAGCTATTCTGGACTGCGGGAATGGAGGAAGCAAATTTAGGGCGGTGGGAATGTCCATGGATGCCTTCACTTACTCACTCACTGGACCCAGCATGTTCGGGCAACAGTAAGAAGAATAAATGGAGATTTCCCTGGCTGTCCAGTGGTTAAGACTCTGTGCTTCCACTGCAGGGGGCATGGGTTTGATCCCTGGTCGGGTATCTAAGATCCCACATGCCACGCAGTATGGCAAAAAAAAAAAAAAAAAAAAAAAAAGACTAAATGTGTTGGGGCAGCTCTGTAATCCGGGGCAGGTTTCTTGACCTCTATTGTGTCATATGTAAAATGGGGACAATGACCACTGTACCTATCTCATAGGGTTGTTATGCATATTAAATAAAAGAATGCACATGAGGAGCCCAGTACAGTGCCTGAAACTCAGCAAACGCTGCTTAAAGTTAGGGATAATAATAATTATTATGATTCTATAATTATTATTTTATTAATAGGAGAACACTGAGAAGTGTGTGTACAGTGACATGGAATTGTCCAATGTTAATACTCAGGAATCAGGTCTGGATTCAGCCCTGGGGCTACCACATAATAGCATGATTTGCATAATTCTTTAACCTCTCTAAGTCCTAGTTTTCCCAGCTGTTAAAAATAAAGAATAGTACTTATTGCTTAGGACTGTTTCAAGGACTAAATGAAAAAAATTCACATAAAGCATTTAACACAGAGCCTGGTAACATGGGAAGTTCTCAAAAAGTTTGTCTTTTGATTATTATCTTTTAAGTACATGGAGGTTAAATCTCTACCATCCCATCGTCTCCCTGGGAAGAACACTGCAGTTCACATCTGCCCTGAGCCCTGCTCTGACTTACCCTTAAACTCTGTTAGCTAAGTAAATAATCTATTTGCAGTGACAGCACCTTAGATATGTTTTGTTCTTTACATTTGATGCACTTCTTTTGTAAAATAATTATTTTACTAGTTATACAAGAAAAGAATTAATATATTCTCCTGATTTAAACAATTAAAATATTATAAATTCAAACCTAAGCCAAAATGAGATCCACTAGGATGGCTGTAATTTTTTTTTTTTTTTTTTTTTGCCAAGTTGCTGATTTCTTTTTTTTTTTAATAGTAATCTTTTATTTATTTATTTATTTTTATATTTATTTTTGGCTGTGTTGGGTCTTCGTTTCTATGCGAGGGCTTTCTCTAGTTGCAGCAAGTGGGGGCCACTCTTCATTGCGGTGCGCGGGCCTCTCACTATCGCGGCCTCTCTTGTTGCGGAGCACAGGCTCCAGACGCACAGGCTCAGTAGTTGTGGCTCACGGGCCCAGTTGCTCCATGGCATGTGGGATCTTCCCAGACCAGGGCTCGAACCCGTGTCCCCTGCATTAGCAGGCAGACTCTCAACCACTGTGCCACCAGGGAAGCCCCCTATAATTTTTTTTAAAAAGGAAAATAAGTGTTGGTGGATGTGGAGAAATTAGAACCCTTATATATTGTTGGTGAGAGTGTAAAATGGTGCAGCACTGTGGAAAATACGTTGGCAGCTCCTCAAAAGATTAAACATGAGTTGCCATATGACCCAGCAATTCTACTCCTAGGTATATAGCCAAGAGAATTGAAAACATGTTCATGCAAAAATTGTACACAGATGTTTATAGTAGCATCATTCATAATTGCCAAAAAGTGAAAACAACCCAATGTCCATCAACTGATGAATGGATATATCCATAAAATGGAACATTATTCAATGTTTTATTTATTTATTGGCTGCACCCCGCAGCATGTGGGATCTTAATTCCCCAACCAGGGATCCAATGCGGGCCCCCTGCAGTGGAAGCGTGGAGTATTAACCGCTGGACCACCAGGGAAGTCCCCTATTCAATCTTTTAAAGGAAGGAAATTCTGACATATGCTTCGACAAGGTTGAACCTTGAAGACGTGCCAAGTGAAATAAGCCAGACGCAAAAGGATAAATACTATACAATTCCACTTATATGAGGTCCCTAGAATAGTCAGATTCATAGAGACAGAAGGTAGGATGTAGTTGCCAGGGGCTGTGGGAGGAGGGAAATGGGGAGTTACTGTTTAATGGGTACAGAGTTTCAGTTTGGGATGCTGATAAAGTTCTGGAGAGGAATAGGGATGATGATCGCACAACAGTGTGGATGTACTTAATGCCACTGAACTAGACAGTTTAAAATGGTTAAAATGGTAAATGGATTTTATGTTTATTTTTCCACCATTAAAAAAAAAAATGATGCTTAATGAAAGAAGCCAGACACAAAAGCCCACATATTGTATGACTTCAATACATGAAATGTCCAGAACAAGCAAATTCATAGAGACAGAAAGTAGATTAGTGGGTTGCCAGGAGATGGGAAAAGGGAAATGGGGAGTGACTGCCAATGGTTACAAGGCTTCTTTTTGGGGCGATGGAAATGCTCTGGAATTAGATAGTGGTGATGGTTGCATAACCTTGTGAATAGACTAAAACCCACTGAACTGTACAATTATTCGGTGAGTTTTATGGTATGTAAATTATATTGCAATCGAAATTAATAAAAAATAAATAAGTGGTACAAGGAATGGGAAAATATATATATAAACATGCTTTGTCTTCTTTAATTAGCTCTCCTCACCCTTTCCGCAACAAAGTTACTCTCAACTGATACTATTATTATCAGTTAGTAAGGTTTCTAGTCCCTTTTCTAACATTTACATATATATATCTCCAGAGAAGATATGCAAGGTTAATTCGTTTTTTCTTTGTGATTTTGTACTTTTTAAATTTTTTCTTTTACTGAGTTTGTGGTTCCACAACTTCCTTGCCCCCCCCCCCTCCATGGACTTTCTTTCTGCCTCATTTGGACTCTGCTCAAATTGACCTAGTTTTCTCTTTAATCAAGTCTTCAGGAACCAATTCATTACCATTAAAAATGATCTAACAAGCTTTATGTCGATCATTGTTAAAAAATTCTTTTTTTATTTTTGGATAATGCAATCACAAAGAATGTTACTTGACTAGTAAAAGACAACGCTTCTGAATAAAAACATATGCCAGCAGGCTTACCTGATGATAAAGATAAAGATGATTGCAGCTGAATGCTGCATCTGCCAGACAATGGTTTTAGATTTTCTGTGATCCCTGAAAGCCGTGAAAAATGTATCGCCCGGCATCTTGATAAAGAAATCAATTACCCACCTCGTTCTGCATGAAGAGAATAAGAGGATTTAAAAAAGTAATAACAACAAAAATGGCAAGAATAAAACAAACTGGGAAGAGACATATGTTTCAAGCTAGTATTGCGTTGCCTGAAAATAGCCTTTATGCGTTCATATATTCAGGGTGATTTTTATTCCTTCATTCCTGAGTCCTCCGAACTCATTGGGGACATTTATCCTAGAAGCAGCCAGCCGCCAGCTTTCAACCACACCCGATGTCATTTTTCTTAGCTTGTCAGGACAGTTAACCAGAGTGGCCTCTGCCCCCCCCTACCACAGGCATCCCATTCAAGAATTCACAGCCCCTGCTGGCCTGGCCGTAGAAAACGAATTTAGTTTGCAGGAGGAAGCTACACATGATCTTTTTTCCTGAACTGGGTTTCCATCGTGATGGAGTTACTTCTTTTGCCCTTCACTGCTCTCTGAACAGCGCTGGCAAATAGGAAGTGAAGGAGGTACAGGTTTTTCAAAGCCCCATTTAGTCTTCCTACCGGGTCATTTTCATGGAGCAACACAGGGATGGAATAGTTTTATTTCCTGATCAATTACAAGCTACCCTCAGTAACTGCAGCCATTTCATTATCTTCTTGCCCTCACAAATGCCGTCTTCTCAGCCAGGAAGCTATAAAGCCAACGTCTTACGAGGTTCGGAATTTTATTAAACATTTATTTGCTTTACTCAAAAGTGAATGTATGTTAGCTTGATCATAAAACGAATGACCTTTTTTTTCAGGGGAAGGAACGTGGCAAATGAAACATGGGACTCATTTGCCAGCTGATGCTGAGGGCATAATATAAATAAGAGGCTGGGGGTGGGGAAGCTTCCCACACCTTGTCTGGGATAGCGCATCCATAGATTGAGGCTGGAAGGAAAGGATCTGCTGCTCTGGGATCACACACACGCACACACACACACACACACACACACACACACACACAGGATTGACCTCAAGAGCAGCCACGGCCAGGCTGAACCTAATTTCAGAGGCTCTGCCGTCAGCCAGGGCTACTGTAGTCTTAAAGCTGTCACTATCCAGGACTGCACCTTGCTTTGCTGATTCTCTACCTTCTATCATGTTTAGAAAACTAGACCCAGATCACAGAGGCACGGAATGAAAGGTAGTCTTGCAGACGTGCCTCAACCTGTTTGTATACACAGAATCCCCTGGCCAGAGTTGTGGCCCATAAATGAATGAACAGAATCCCAAATCTAGCAAGAGGCCTCCGACCTCCTGCAGCTCGGTCTTCTACCTGATCCCTCCACTAGGGGACCTGGGGCTCAACATAACTGAGGAGGGGGCTGGCCAGGAGGCAGGGCATGGGGGACACAAGTATTACTGGCTCCTCAGTCTAGCCCCACTTGCATTGCATTCCTTAAAGATGTCAGATGTATCTTTGCCCTGTAAACACTCAGAGCGCATTTTGATCAGAAGAATGTTTAAGTTGTGTCATGGAAGGATTCGTGGTAAGGCTAGATTCGAAATGGTTTACCGAGAAATTGGGGTGTAGTACTTAAAATCTAGATCACTCTGGATTTGTGGGGATGGGAGTTAGATTTCAATGTAAGTCTTGAGAAGTTGGAAGACACGGCAGTGCTCTTAGGCTTGGGCAAGGCTCCTGCTCTCTCCAGGGGCTGATGAAAAGGTCCAGCCTAGCCTTCTGGGGCATCGTCTTCCACTGGTGACATCCTCATCCTTCTGCCAGACCTGCCTAAGCCTTGGCCCAGCAGTTCCAGATCAACGGCAGGCACGCCACCTCCAGGCCAATCCCCAGAACTGTAGTTTGGTGAGCTAGACTGACATTCTGGGTCTCGTTCATTCTGGGCAGTGTATCCTTGGGACGTAGGGCAAAGAATCCACTCTTCTGGGATGGGGACACCCTCCCTTATGCAATTCTAGAATCTAGGGTTTCTTGGGGCTCAAGAATCTGGGTGGTCCATCCCCTACTTTGCCACCCTGTTTCCCCTGAGTGACCTCAAAAAGAAATGGGATTCCTCTGGTACCAGCCTCGCTCTGTGTTTTGTGTCAGGGATAAACAACTCCTTCTTTTTAACTTGACCTTGGCCTCCCCCAAATCAGCCTGGCCTGACATCCTCAAAGCCAACCCTTCCGGCCTGTCTCAAGAAGTCCCCAGCCTAAGTGACTTCCTCCCCTGTGACTCCATGTCAAGAAACCTAAGATGGCTAAAGTTGACCTTGTGGGGAAGACAGACTTGCTAGGGAACTAGGTGGCCTTCAAGGAGGGGTGTCCCTCACCTGACAGCCAGGCGTGCCCGTGACACACTCACCTCATCTCACGCCTCATCACAGTCTTCAAAGACTGGGATTCTCACGTTTGCCAGCTGAGCAAAACTGTTTAGCAGATATCTTGTCACAAAAGCTGGGGACGGCAGGGAAGTCCCACCTCCAAAGCCCCATGGCCTGAGAACTTTGCAGCCATGCCAGGTTTGTTGCTGCTGGTCTAAACAACTCTGCAAGACCATCATCCAATTAGCTGAAATCCAAGCTGCCCCAAAGGTAAGGAAAGGGATGCACAGGATCCTCTTCCGCCTGAAGCATCAGTGCCTGGGCAGCTGGAACCTGCACAGCAGTGCTCGGATCAGATAAGCCACTACTTGGCATGTCACTAAGGATCATTCAAAATCCTTAAAAGAACTTTTGGTGGCCCTGCGGTCTGAAAACTGTCCCTAAAATCCATGAGTCCTTGAATCACAGGTACTCTGGCTAAGAATAGACCGCAACAGTCCTAAGGGCTCATATACCCTCTCCAGGCCCTCGTGATGCCCACAGGCATCACATCATTATGGTTGGGGAAGGGATACCCAACCCTCTAAGTGGGTGACTCTAAGTGGGTGACTCTACCCTCTATACTGGACCTTTCTTCTGGGTTCCTGATGGAATATATCAGTCAAACTATAGAGAATTCTCTCTGCTCCCTGCCCACCAGGAAACATGGCTGCACCATCCACCTTAACTGTAAAATCTGCTAACAGTTCAGCACATTCCCATGTCCAAAATACACTGACCCACACTTACCATGGCTTCCATTTCTCGAACGCTCTAAATCACCAACCATCTTACCAGCAAATGGTTAGGACCTCAAGGGCTTGCACCCTAGGGATGTACATCAGAGTCACCGGAAGAGCTTTTCAAAAACAGAATTCCTGCCATAAATAGATATTTATGAGGTCATTTGATTTTCAACAAAAGCATCAAAGAAATCCTGTGGGGAAAGGAAAATGTTTCCAACAAAGGTTGCTGGAAAACTGGATATCCATACCAGGTGAAAAAACAAAGGAACCCTGACCCCTTACCTCGCACCATACACAAAAATTAATTCAAGAAGAACCCTAGACTTAAATATGAAAGCTGAAACTATAAAGCTTCTAGAAGAAAACAGGAGAAGATCTTCATCACTTGGGTACAGGCCAAGGTTTCTTAGGACACAGAAAGCAATAACCATAAAAGAAACATTGATAAATTAGACTTATCAAAATTTAAAACTTTTGCTCATTAAAAGACATCATTAAGAAAATGAATAGATGAGCCACAGACTGAGTGAAAGTATTCTTTTTTTTTTAATAAATTTTATTTTTTGGCTGCATTGGGTCTTCGTTGTGGTGCGTGGGCTTCTCATTGCAGTGGCTTCTCTTGTTGCGGAGCACGGGCTCTGGAGCGCAGGCTCAGTAGTTGTGGCGCACGGGCTTAGTTGCTCCGCGGTATGTAGGATCTTCCCCGGACCAGGGCTTGAACCCGTGTCCCCTGCACTGGCAGGCGGACTCTTACCCACTGTGCCACCAGGGAAGTCCCAAGTATTCTCAAAATATATATTTGACAAAGGAGAGATATCCTGGACATAAAAAGAACTCTTAAAACTCAATAATAAAAACAATTCAATCTTTAAAATAGGTGAAGGATTTAAAAAGGCATTCCACAAGGGAAGACATATGAATGGCCAATATATACATGAAAAAGTGCTCTCCAACATTTAGTCATCTGAGAAATGCAAGCTAAAATCACAATGAGATACTTCTATACTCCCACCGAAATGGCTAAAATTCAAGGCTGAAAATAGCAAATGTTGAAGAGGGTAGTAGAGTAACCAGAGCGCCCGTATATTTTTGGTGGGAGTTAAACATAGCACAACCACATTGGGAAAATGTGTGACAGTTCCCCATAAAATTAAACATGCACCCTACCTTATAACCCAGTGAACCTATTCCTATGTATTTACCCAAGAGAAATAAAAACACGTGACCACACGCAGACACACAGTTGTACAAAAACGTTTATGGAAGCTTTAATTGTAATAGCCCCAAACTGAAAATAGTTCAAGTGTCCAGGAGAATGGCTTAAAAAAAAACCCCTGGTATTTCATACAATGGATTACTATTTACAGTAAAAAGGGACAACTACTGATACATGTAACAACATAAACAAATCCCCAAAACATGACTTTAAGTAAAGGAAGCCAGACACAAAAGAAGACATACCATTTCACTCTATTTTTGTAAAGTTCTAGAACAGGTAAATCTATGGTGAAAAAAGAAATCACAATAGATTGTTATCTCTGGGGAGGTGGAGGAGGGATTGAATGGAAAAGAGTACGGGGTGATATTCTGCATCTCCAGAGGGGTTTGGGTTATACGGGTGCATGCATTCGTTAAATTCATCAAAGGGTATATTTAATATCCATGCATTCCATTGTATATAAGTCTGACCTAAACAAAAAAATTTTTTTTTAATTTTATTTTTGGCTGCGTTGTGTCTTCGTTGCTGCGCGCAGGGCTTTCTCTAGATGCGTTGAGCGGCGGCTATTCTTAGTTGAGGTGCGCAGGCTTCTCATTGCAGTGGCTTCTCTTGTTGCGGAGCACAGGCTCTAGGCATGCGGGCTTCAGTAGTTGCAGCACGTGGGCTCTAGGGGGCTTCAGTAGTTGTGGCGCACGGGCTTAGTTGCTCCGGGCGGCATGTGGGATCTTCCCGGACCAGAGCTCGAACACTTGTCCCCTGCAATGGCAGGCGGATTCTTAACCACTGTGCCACAAGGGAAGTTCTCTAAACAAAACTTAAAACTCATAAACAAACACATGATATGTATGATGAAGTATACTGATGTTTGTAACTTACTTTGACATGCATAAAAAATAAGATGGGTTGATGGATGAATAGACAGGTGGGGAAACGGACAGATGTGTGATCAAACAAATAGTAAAATGTAAATTATAGAATCTTATCTTGGGTATATTGGTAATTATTGCACAATTTTTTTCAGTTTTTGGGGGGGTGGTAGGAACGCTAAACTGAATTGGTGATTTTTGTTCCTTAAGTGGTAAATAAATATACATGGATGTTTGTTAGACTTTTGTCATATTTTTGTTCTCGAAATAGTCCATAATAAATTAATTAATTAACAAACACATAAATAAGAGTTACCAGGTGATTCTGACACCCACTCCTGGGTGGGAAAAAACCCACTGTTGGGCTCTGAGAGCTCACAGATCTGCTTATACAGCATGCTGAGGAGCTACACGACGCTTATCCTGGGAGGAAAGAGACGAGTTTCCTATTGCTGCTGCAACACCACAAATTTAATGGTTTGAAACAACACAAATTTACTGGGAATTCCCTGGTTGCCCAGTGGTTAGGACTCCGCACTTTCACTGCCCTGGTCGGGGAACTAAGATCCCAACGCAAGCTGCGTGGCCAAACCAAACCAAACCAAAACAAAAACACAACACAAATTATTACCTTATAGTCCTGGAGATCAGAGGTTGGAAATGGGTCTCAAGGTGCTGGCAGAGCTGTGCTCCCTCTGGAGGTTCTAGAGGAGAACCCATTTCCTTGTCTTTTCCAGCTTTTAGAGGCCAGCTTCTGCATTCCTGGGCTCACAGCCACTTCCTCTATCTTCAAGGTCGGCAGCATAGCATCTTCAAATCTCTCCCTGATTCTGACTTTTCTGCCCACCTTTTCCACATTTAAAGGACCCTTGTCATTCCACGGAGCCCACCCAGATAATCCAGTATAATTTCTCTTGTTTTAAGGTTACCTCTTTAGCAACCTTTTTTTTTTTTAATTTTTATTTATTTATTTATTTTTGGCTGTGTTGGGTCTTCGTTTCTGTGCGAGGGCTTTCTCCAGTTGCGGCGAGCGGGGGCCACTCTTCATCGCGGTGCGCGGGCCTCTCACTGTGGCGGCCTCTCTTGTTGCGGGGCACAGGCTCCAGACGCGCAGGCTCAGTAGTTGTGGCTCACGGGCCCAGTTGCTCCACGGCATGTGGGATCTTCCCAGACCAGGGCCCGAACCCGTGTCCCCTGCATCGGCAGGCAGATTCTCAACCACTGCGCCACCAGGGAAGCCCTCTTTAGCAACCTTAATTCCACTTGCAACCTTAATACCCCCTTGCCATGTAACAAACATATTTACAGGACATGGACATCTTTGGGGAGTCATTATTCTGCCTACCACAGGGCTCTGCCCACCTGTGAGTGGTTCCCATGTAAGAAGTACTGATTCCTGCCATATACGTGCCACCTGGCCTTGAAGATGGAAATGCCACTTCTTGCAGAGCCGTGGCATTGCTCTCCATTCATGCAGATCCATTCTGTCCTCAACTACTCTCTTCTACCCCAGACCACCCTCCATACCCCCACTAGCAGCCCAAACAAGTCAAGAGGGGCAAGTGTGACATGTGGTGCAGGAAATACTGACCCCCAACTGCCTCAGGACCAGTTCCAACGTCTGGTGCTAACGAAAGGGTATGAGCTGGCAGAAGGATTACTGGCCCCCATCGCCCCTTCAAGCACTTCTCTGGAGAGGCTAAGACATTCCGCTGGGTGAGTGAAGGGATGCCCTGCCCTGCCCTATCAAGGGGATTTAGAAGACTCTGGTGCTGGCCCCAGTTCCGGCCCTTTACTCAGCAAGCCCAGCCACCCCCAAAAGTCAGCCCTAAACACCATCTGACAGCACGGCACCCCTGATGCCCTCAGGATGCTTGCTTCCCCTCCTTCCCCAATTTGATCCTCATCTGCTCAAACTTTTCTCTCCTCTCTCTGGTTCGGAACCTTGATCCCATGGCCCTTCTGGAGGCTCTTCCCATGAATGGAGCCCCAGGGCTCCTGTACAATTTTTGGCTCAGCCTCCTCCTTCAGATTCAGTGAGGACTCCCTGATTTAGACCCCTGGTTCTGAGGATTCAATTCCTCCATTCAGCTGCCAGGGGAGTCTGAGCCCCAGCACCCTTGCAAGGAATAAGGAGAGAACTCAATCCTTTTGTTCTTGGCATTTGTTTAACATTATTTCCTATAATGGTTCCATGTATCAATGGGATCCAGTATACTGACAGACCATATTTTGCTTTGTTGCTTCCAGGCTTTTAGCTCTGGGGACATGGGCAATCTGAGGCTATTATAAATAGCTCTGCAGGGAATTCCCAGGTGGTCCAGTGGTTAGGACTCGGCACTTTCACTGCCAGGGTCTGGGTTCAACCCCTAGTTGGGGAACTAAGATCCCACAAGTCGCGTGGCCAAAAAAAAAGCTCTGCAATAAACATTTTTTTTTTTCCCAAATTACTTTAGTTTCCTCTTGGATTATTTCCTCCGGATGAATTCTCAAATGTGAGATAATTGGGTTGAGGTGTTCATCTACTCCTTTTTTGTCTGACACGCATCCCTTTCCACTGGGAACAGCCTCTCCTCCACTTTATGGTTCTGATGTGCTTTTAAGTAGAAGTCCCCACATGTCCTGTCCCAGGGGTGGGTGTTTGAGCCAACTTGTTCATAGTAGATTGGTAACAACAAACCACAAATTTCAGTGGTTTAACACAGTCAGAGTTTATTTCTTGGTGATATCATAGCTTGACGAGGGTTTTGGAAGACAGACGGGGTGGAACACGGGAGGCTCTTCTATAAGCAGAAATTCAGAAATACAAGTGCCTTCCTTTTAGTGTCTTCAAGTTCTGTAGGGCTTCTTTGGAGCCCTTGGTCAGCCCTGTGCATGCATCCACCTTTGATGAGCAGGGGAAGGGGGGACATTTTAGGAGTTAACTCATAAGTTGTATGCCTCTCTTCAGCCACATTTCATTGGCTAGAATTGGTACATGCTTCCTGTAGATGTGAGGGCACCTGGGAAATGTAGTCTCCTCTTGTGTCCCGGAAGAAACAAACCAGTCTGGTCACCACATCAATTGTCTTTGCCAATTAGAGTACCCCATACCTGAACATGAAGCTTCTCAGTGATGGGCATATGACCTAGGCAGATCTATCAGAGTCCTTCTGGGGAATTGTTGTGGATTCTGAGAGTCCATCTAAGGACTAGAGTTATGCAGCTCTTGTTAGCATGGCACTGGCAGGGCTTCTTCCCCAGCAGAGCGAGGGAGGAAGGCTGCCAGAGAACAGAGCCAGAGTCAGGGAGGGCCAAGGAGCTCAGACCCCTGGGGTCCTGCTTTGAGCTCCTGGATCCAGAATCAGCTCCTTTGGATAAACTCCTTTTGTTCGAGCCAGTCTGTATTGGATTTCCGTCACTTGCAACCAAAGGAGTCCTGACTAATAATGCATAGGCCAAGGGATAAAAAGATTTACTAGTGTTTGAAACATTTTTCTAGATTACTCTCTAAAATAACTTAGACATCGTGTAAGGCATTTTTGTTTTCCCAATTTTTGTTTTCATAACTTATATGTATTTCTTTCTTCTCAATTCTTATGTATCTTACTTTTCCTTCTTAGAGTATTATGGCAAGCACTTCTACTATAGCATGCACCAAATTAAATTGTTAATTAAATTAATCAAACCACATTATGTTAGGGCATCTTGGTTTAACACTTTAAAAAAATTCAATACATAAAAAGAATCTAAAAAAGAGTGGACATATGTATATGTATAACAGATTCACTTTGCTGGACACCTGAAACTAACACAACATTGTAAATCAACTACACTCCAATAAAAACAAATTCAATATATATACAGGTTTGAAAATTCAAAGGTTACAGATAAAAGCTAAGTGAAAAGTAAAATCTTTCTTCCCTACCACCTACCCCTCTCCCTAAAGGCAAACAGCTTCTTGGGCTTTCTTCCACAAAAAAACAATAATTGTATATGCAAGAATGTGATTAATGTGTGTGTTTGTGTGTATGTGTTTTCACAAGCTCTTAATTATACATCTTTTTACACCTGTTTTTAGGTGCAATGATTCTAATGCTTCTCCATTAAGTGAAGATTCCAGGTGTGAGAGGCACTCCTTAACCCCTTAAGCCACGAAGCAGACGGGAGAGAATGCATTCACCTTACCTGGAGAGAGGCAGGGTGCACACGGTGGGGCTGGGGCACCTCCCAGGAGGAGCCCTGCCTGAGAGTTGGGCAGGAGGACATTTTAACGGGTCAAAACCATTGATTCATTGTTATTTTGCAAGAATTCTGCTCTTTCTTTGCAGCCGCTGTGTTGGTTTTAGGTCCTCTTTAGCATCTGCCATTTTGTCACGAAATTCTGTCAACAAATTCTGGATTGTTGCATAGCCCTTAGTGTCGTTATTATTTCTTTTCTGATTAAAAATACTCATTGGCTGGGCTTCCCTGGGGGCGCAGTGGTTAAGAATCCGCCTGCCAATGCAGTGAACACGGGTTCGAGCCCTGGTCCGGGAAGATCCCATATGCCATGGAGCAACTAAGCCCGTGCGCCACAACTACTGAGCCTGCTCTCTAGATCCCGCGAGCCACAACTACGGAGCCTGCGAGCCACAACTACTGAAGCCCGCGCGCCTAGAGCCTGTGCTCCGCAACGAGAGAAGCCACCACAATGAGAAGCCTGCGCACCGCAATGAAGAGTGGCCCCCGCTCGCCGCAACCAGAGAAAGCCCGCGCGCAGCAACGAAGACACAACGCAGCCAAAAATAAATAAATAAATACATTTATTTAAAAAAAAAAAATACTCATTGGCTAATGCTTTTTCACAAGTCTTCCTTTTTCTGTGATATTTTCATTTGGAGTTCCTTTTCAGCTTCCCCTCCCCTTTGGGGGGGCGCCCCGGGGGTCCTGGAATGCAGGCATTGCCAGGGCGTGCAGCCCTGCCTGGAGTCGCCAGCAGAACGCGTCACCTCCTGAGAAAGAATGCATCCTAGGGGAGCACGGCTTCAGGCAGGCAAACCTGGCACCTGAATGAGCTTCAGGTGATAGAGTGTAGAGGTGGTGCTTGTCACTCTTACCTGTGTGGTCCCTGACCCAGCCACCTGGAACCCAGCGTCCCTGGTCTGAACTGTCTCAGTTTCTAGGCTATATATGAACAAAATCTGGAAGAGCTGTTTCCAGCACAAAGTCTATAAAGCCATAGGACCAGAAGCAATCGTGTTCCCTTTCACTTTGTCCATGTGACAAAGTATGTTGGTAAAGTAGGGAGAGTGGCCTCGCTCCCCACTTCTACATGGACTTACGGCAGACAGCACGCTTCAGCCCGCTGAGTTTGCCAGAGAACACTATGCAACTTTGGCCTCCTGCTCACTGACATGGGTGGTATTCACGCGTGACGGTTAGTTTCACGTACCAACCTGGCTAAGCTATCGGACCCAGTTATTCAGTCTAACACTCACCTAAGTGTCGCTGGTGTTTTGTAGATGTGATTATTGACATCTACCATCAACTGAGTTTAACTAAAGGAGATTATCCTTGATAATCTGGGTGGGCCTCATTTAATCAGTTGAAAGGCCTTAATAACTGAGATTTCCCTGAGGAAGAAGAAATGTGGCTGCGGACTGCAGCATCAGTTCCTGCCCAAGAGTTTCCAGCCTGGCCTGCCCTACAGATTTCAGACTTGTCAGCCCCCACGACCATGTGAGCCAATTCCTTGCAACAGATTTCTTCATACAGACACCTTTTCCACCGGTTGTGCTTCTCTGGTAGAAACCCGAAGGATATACCATGGGAGCGGCAGCATCCAAGGGAGGCCGCAGCGGAGCATCTTGTGAAGATGGCAGGGCCTGTGTGACACTTTCTTGACTGTGGGTATCAGACAAAGTGGCAAGAGGAGATCCCACACCTTCTTCACAGGCAGCAGGTATCAGTGAAAGCGGCCAGGGTGGAGGAAACAGCAGACGCCTCGAGGAGGAAGGCAGATCTTGCTGGCGAACATGTGTGCACACCGTCTGGGGGACGCTTGGAAAGATCCCAGTGAGACTTTGAGGCAGTTGGAGGTCCTTCCCCAACAGCAGGTGTAAGTGGGACCCCACACAATACAGTTAATCTTCACGTGACCCTGTCTGTAGCTTGAGAATGGTGTGGTGGTAAAAAACACGGTGCTTGAGTTCTAGCAGGAAACAGGTGGCATGCCTAAACTAGGACCAGGCAAGGAGGTTTGACAAATGGACTATCTACCCAAGGCTGGGCGTGGCGTCGGGAAGCCTCGAGGGGCAGCCCAGCACTCCTGGGGCTGCTAACAGTCCGACTGTTACTTCCTCCGGGCTGAAGGGACAGGAGGAGGAAAAGATTCCCAGAAGCTGGAAGCAGAGCTGTGTGCAGAAAGGTGTCTTGTGAGGCACCTTCCGTGGAGGGACAGCCAAAGCAAGGTAAGCTCTTAGGGAGGGAGCCAAGGGAATAAATGACTCTGATCTTACTCTTTTTCTTCCCCTGATCTCTTTTTTAAAAATTATTATTATTTTTATTTTTAAAATTTTTGACTGCATTGGGTCTTAGTTGCTGCACATGGGCTTTCTCTAGTTACGGTGAGCGGGGGCTACTCTTCGTTGCGGTGTGTGGGCTTCTCACTGCATTGGCTTCTCTTGTTGCGGAGCACAGGCTCTAGGCGCACAGGCTTCAGTAGTTGTGGCACGCGGGCTCAGTAGTTGTGGCTCGAGGGCTCTAGAGCGCAGGCTCAGTAGTTGTGGCATGCGGGCTTAGTTGCTCCACGGCATGTGGGATCTTCCTGGACCGGGGCTCGAACCCGTGTCCCCTGCGTTGGCAGGTGGATTCTTAACAACTGCATCACCAGGGAAGCCCGGTTTAGGTTTCTTTATGGTTTTTGAAGCCAATGTAACATTAAAGCAAATTTCAAACAAAGAAAAAACTTCATCCTTAACCCCACCACCTTAGCAGTATTTCCAGAGTTATGCAGTCACTCCTATTACTTATTTATTGAGCACTTACTATGTGCCAACCACTATACATACATCACTGTGCACAGTGTTCTTAATTACATCATCCTCATTCTATTACATATCCTGCTTAAAGAGCAGGCTCCTAACTGACTCATAAACATTACTCATGTGTTCATATAATCTTCGTGATTATAATTTTTTAAAATATAATACATTATAAAAAACTTGGAAAACAAGTAAGAAAAAAAAACTATCCAGCACCTAAGAACCCCTGTTACCTTTCCTATATATGTCTCTATGCACTTTTATACAAAACGGTAATCACATATCTTACTTTTCCTAACATCATGTCATAAGCCTTTCCCCATTTTGTTACCCAGTCTTCTTGCAAAATAGCCTTTGCTTATAGAAATTTCCAGCCTTACTGGCATTGTCCAGGTTTTCCCTGCAGCTGACTTCCTAAGCATTGCTGGAAAAATGCCAAAATGATTGTCTGAGTTGGGGTTTGTTCTAAGTGGTTTCTTGTGCTGAGAATGGTGTGGCTCTGTGGGGTCCCCGCCTGCGGGACTCACTCTTGCCCATGTGTGAGCAGCTTTCAGAAAGGGCTGGTGGGGATGAGGTCAGCTTAGCTTTGCAGCTTCTTCCCTCTGCACCCCTCACTCGCCCTCTCTCCCCGTCTCTGATGCCCATGTCTTTGGTGTTGGAGTCAGACAGTCCTGGACCCAGCCACTCAGCGGAGTGACCACAGGTGAGTCACCCTGCATCTCTGAACCTGTTTCCTCAGCTGTGGGATGCGGCACCATGTCCACAGGGCTGTTGTCCACACATGAGATGATGCACGTAAAGTACAGAGCAGAGTACTTGCTATCATTGGTGCTGAGCAGTCATTCTGCATCTGGGGTTTGATCTCCATCACTGAGTCTGTCTGCCTGGGCCTGACCTGTAGACTCACAACCCTGTGAGCAAACTGTGATTGAGTTTGGCTCTCGTGAACCAGTTCCTCTGGGCCTGAGGTTCCACAACCCTGTCACCCAGACTTCTATGCCTTGACCTCTATTTCCTCAAGCCCTGTCCCTTTTTCAACTTCCTTACCAGAAGTGGCACTCCTCTTTCTGACCAGCGGCAATCTCCCCAGGCTCCAAACCTTCACGGCCCCGTCACACCTTTGTTACCCAGTTCCTTCCTCTCTTTACATTGGCTCTCCTGACGCAAGTTCCCCTCCATACACGCATTATGACCTGGTGAAGCCCTCTATTCGGTACCATGATCCTTATGTACTTTGCCCACTTGTCATGTGTCTGCACACTGCAAAGTGTCTCCTACACATGTGCTTTGCTGTGTTAAGAAAGCAATCTGGGCTTCCCTGGTGGCGCAGTGGTTGAGAATCTGCCTGCCAATGCAGGGGACATGTGTTCGAGCCCTGGTCCGGGAAGATCCCACAGGCTACGGAGCAACTAACCTGTGCGCCACAACTACTGAAGCCTGCGCGCCTAGAGCCCGTGCTCCGCAACAGAAGCCACCGCAACGAGAAGTCCGCGCACCGCAATGAAGAGTAGCCCCCGCTCGTCGCAACTAGAGAAAGCCCGTGCATAGCAACGAAGACTCAACGCAGCCAAAAAATAAAAATAAATAAATAAAATAATTTAAAAAAAAAAGAAAAAGAAAGCAATCTGATGAAATGAGGTACTAAGATAAATAAAATAAAAATAAAACCTTGCATGTGTATGGCAATTAACACTACATACAAGGTACTTGCTGGCAAGTTATCACCTTTGATTATCCCAACAGACCTATGAGCTAATAAGTAAGAATGGTTTAGTTAGCTTCTTTTGAAGATGGAAAATTAAGGCACAGAGAAGTGAATTGCTCAAGTTTGTTGATATCATGGTGGTGCTAAAATGAGTATCCTATGACTTCTCATCTAGTACTTTCCCCACTATCCTACTTAAATGACTAATAGCCCCTTCACTTTCCCTGTGGTATATGCTATTTAGAAGACATTTATTAACGAATCCAAATGAGTTTGTCTTTTCTGGCCAGCCATGGGAAAAGAGAAAGAACTTGAAACAAAGTCATGCAGTATGGAAGATGCATTCCGATGGCCATGTTGAAGGCGGCAGAAGCTAGCAGCCTTGACTGCTTCGATTTAAAAAGGAGGAGGAGAGAGGAGAGTGACTCTGAGGGGTAGCAAGGAGGGACATAGGGAAGGACAAAGAATTTTTGTTCTGTGGCTAGAAGAAAACCTCCCAAATCTGCAATCTTCCTGTTATTTTTTTTTAAATAAGTTTATTTGTTTGTTTATTTATTTATTTATTTATTTTAGAAATTCACGTTCTTATTTATTTATTTATTTTATTGATTGATTGATTGATTGCTGTGTTGGGTCTTCGTTTCTGTGCGAGGGCTTTCTCTAGTTGCGGCAAGCGGGGACCACTCTTCATCGCGTTGCGCGGGCCTCTCACTGTCGCGGCTCTCTTGTTGCGGAGCACAGGCTCCAGACACGCAGGCTCAGTAATTGTGGCTCACGGGCCCAGTTGCTCCGTGGCATGTGGGATCTTCCCAGACCAGGGCTCGAACCCGTGTCCCCTGCATTGGCAGGCAGATTCTCAACCACTGCGCCACCAGGGAAGCCCTTGTTTATTTATTTATTTATGGCTGTGTTGGGTCTTCATTGCTGCACATGGACTTTCTCTAGTTGCGGCGAGCGGGGGCTACTCTTTGTTTCAGTGCACAGGCTTCTCATTGCGGCGGCTTCTCTTGTTGCGGAGCACAGGCTCTAGGCGCACAGGCTTCAGTAGTTGTGGCTTGCGGGCTCTACAGCGCAGGCTAAGTAGTTGTGGTGCACGGGCTTAGTTGCTCCGCGGCATGTGGAATCTTCCTGGAACAGGACTCGAACCTGTGTCCCCGCGTTGGCAGGCAGATTCTTAACCACTGCGCCACCAGGGAAGTCCAACAATGTGATTTTTAATGGCTGCATAGAATGTCTTTTTATGAATTATTACTCCTCTATAGCTCGCTATTTAGCTTGTTTATGCTTTTTTGCTACTGTAAAGTAACACTATGATGAACATCCTTTTCACATACATCTTTGTACACATCTCTGATAAATTCCTAGAAATGCAACTGTTGGATTAAAAGATATGCACATTTTAAGGTTTTTGATGCATATTGATAAACTGTCCTCCAGAAGGACTAAACAACAACAGCGTATGAAAATGCCAACACTAAATCACATAGGGTCTCTCTGAAGAAATCTGTCCATTATATTCTGAGAGTCTTGTTAAAAATGCAGATCCTGAGCCTGTACACAGATCAGGAGTGAAGACAGCAGTTCTCCATTTCCAGCTCCCTGGGGGGCACTGCCACTGCTGATCTGCTGCCATGCTTCGAACTGTAAGGATTTTGAGGACTTCCAAATCACACAAGAAGGTTAAATGAAAACTGGTCTCTTAATACTAGCAGATTCCAATCAACAGGCACTTGAATGGCTTATCCAGCTGAATAGAAGACAGGTAAGGCCCCAAGGAGACTATCGCCAGGTGAAGATGGTGGAGAAATCCTAGATCCATTTGTGCTTTTGATGTAATTTACCTTCTAAGATTCCTTCTTTTTTGCATCTGACTCCACTTTGGTCCTAACCTCTACACCTAGGCCAGTTCCCTGGTTTTGAACCACAAGCTCCAGTGAACACAAAATTGTGTCTTCCTTACAATGGTCGCAATGAGTCGCAATGGTCCTGACCTCATTCCTGTCCCAGCCCTTGGCCCAGCTCAGCGCCCTCACAGTGGCTGTCCTCTGAGCATCTATCCTGGACCTGCCCTAAGTCCTTACCTGCATCAGCAACGCCTGTAGGTTCTCTCCCCTGGCCCAACCTCCAGCTTTTCCAAACTCAGTGAGAGTCAGAAGGAAAATTGTTGGAAATGAGAGGGAAACGTATTCCTATGAGAAAAGCAATTCCAGCAAAGATATTTACAGCCTGAAGCCTCTCAGAGATTCCTCTATATGTGTTCCATGACTCCTTCCAGACTAAGGGTCTGGGGGTGAATGCCCACTGGGAGAGTCCTCCATGCAGAACACTTTAGGGCCATTTGATCCTCAGTCCCCCCAGCAGTTCACTCCTTGGTGAATTCAGAGAGGGCCTGTAGCATGAAGGTGGGCACCCCTAGGGCACCGCAGCACAGATGACCCCTTTGTGACAAAGTTGACACCATTTTTGACATTGCCAATCACCCTCTGGGTCCCGCCAATGGCAGGAATGACACCCAGCATAATTCCAAGGACAATCCTATTCCAATGATGTTCCAAGGACATCCTGAGGACAGTGGTTCAAGGGACCAGTGCTCTCTCTTAACCCTGGAAACCTCTGAGATGTGGCTATCTCGTATTTTACTTCTAACCCGCCCACTGTCCACATGGGGGGAGGGAGCCTGTTTTCAAGATGAAGGATTCTTCTCAAACCAAGTCCCTTCCAAATATTGGCACTAGGGGTATCCATCAGTCTGCCTAATGTGGCCCTGCCCCCATGCAACTTCCTTTGCCCTGATTCTGACACCCTCTACTTGTCCCAACTCTTTCATGGAGCTCCCTGGCCATCTCACCTTCCCAGGAGCCAACAGGTAGCCCTCCGCAGTGCAGGGTGAGGTGAGATGTGCTCTCCCATCACTGAAGTAGGAATGGGGCCTGCATCTTCCCACAGAACTGTGAAGATGAAGACAAGCTGATAGTCCTATACTATCAACACTCTATTTCAGGTGCTCTTGTGGGCTAATCTCTAGTCTGTAAGCTTTGTGGCAGCCAGGAGCCATGTTTATTTAATTCAATCGTTGTATCCCCAACACCCAGAATTAGGCCTGGTACGAGTAGGCACTCACTTAATATGTGCTAAAGGAGAAATAGCCTGGGATCAAAACCACTTGTTTGAAACACTGGCTGTAAAACAGTCTAAACCCCTAACACCTACTCACATTCAGATGCCAGCCAGCAATCACACAGAGCCTATAGCGCCCCAGGCGCTTATTCACTGCAGAGAGCATCAAAGCAACCTGCAGGGCAAATCTTGTTATCCCATTTCCAGATGTGGAAACTGAGTCTGAGAGTTTAAGTGACTTGCCTCAAGTTCCATAACGACTAAGAATTGGGGTTTGCAAAGAAGGGCTAAGGCATCCCATAATACCTTTCTGTTAACACATGCTGCCCTGGAAGAACAACTTGTTCCTACAGATACATCCTTTTTTCCCCCCCTTGTAATGAGAACTCTTAGGATTTGCTCTCTGAATAGCTTTCATAGAAAACACACAGCAGTGTTCATTGTATTAATCATGGTGTACATTACAGACATAGTACTTATTTATCTTATAACAGGAAGTTTGTACCTTCTGACCACCTTCATCTAACACCTCCCCACCCCCAGCCCCTGCCAGCCTCTGGTAACCACAAATCTGATCTCTTTTTCTGTTTGTTTTTGAAGTATAATTGGCCTACAACACTATGTTAGTTCCTTGTGCGCAACATAGCGATTCAATGTTTCTACACATTACAAAACAATCATTGCCCTACAGATACATTGTTTTACCAGTGGTTTACTCCATTCTCTCAGTCCTGTCTCACCGGGTGGGCCCCATGGAGGCAGCCAGGCCCAGTGCACCCCTGGAGTTGGGTTAGTTACCCTGCACAGGTCACTCAACTCATCCTGTTTGCTTCTTTGTTGAGTTTTTAGTGTCCACATTCCTCAAAGGGTTATGGTGAATATAAAGGGGAGTGGGGGGAGAAAAGATTAAATTAAAGCACTATTTATAGTGAAGTTTTATATACACATTAAAATTAGAAATACAGGTGTGATTCATTAACTTAAAAATACAAAATAAATAGCTCTCAAGACTTGACCTCTAATCAGGATTTCACTAGGTCCCAACCTCTCTGCTGTGGGCAGGACCAATTGGCCATTTCAACACATTTTTTACAAACAGACTAGAATAAGCCAGAAAAACCCTATCTTTAGAAAGTATTTTGTATTGATTGAATGTGTGTGTATATTTAATTTCTTCTTTAAATCATTATGGGAAATTAATTTCAATTGTAGAGAGACTAGTATAACGAATTCCCACGAACCCATCTGTAGCTTCAGGAACCCATCTGTAGCTTCAACAATCATCAAACTCATGGCCAAGTATGTTTCATCCAACCCCCCCACTTTCCCCTCTCCCATATTATTTTGAGACAAATACTAGAAATCATAATTTCTTACATAAATATTTTAGTATATATAGCTCTAAAAGACAGGAACTTCCCTTCTGAAAACATAAAGCACTTAAAACAAAATCAAGAATAAGTCCTTTTATCATCAAGTATCTCTAATCAGAGACCAACCTTCTCTTTGTTTTATATGTCATACATTGTCTAGGTTTGTTTGTTTAAATTAACATATCTTTTATGTCTCTAAGTTTATAGGTTACCCTTCCCCCTCTCTATTACACCCTTGCAATGTATTTTGTAGTGAAAGCCTAAATTATATTTTAAAATTCTAAATTAAAATTATCTTGAGATCATATGTTGGTCTTAAAGCAAAACAGTGTCAATTTGGAGGGGGCAATCATCCATACTTTCCACCCACTTTTGTAGTCAAACACTGATTTGTTTACAAGGGAATAATCAGTAAGAAGATAGCACTACATTGTAATATTAAGGTGCACAGAAGTACCTCTTTAAAACACTTTTTAAATTTTATAAACCAGTTTTTAAGCAATCAAAACGCTACAGAATTACTCCCTTCATTGGAGATTTCTAAAGGGAAAAATAAAATTGCTGAGCTCAGGCTTCCCTCGTGGCACAGTGGTTGAGAATCCGCCTGCCAATGCAGGAGACACGAGTTCGAGCCCTGGTCTGGGAAGATCCCACATGCCGCGGAGCAACTAGGCCCGTGAGCCACAATTACTGAGCCTGCGCGTCTGGAGCCTGTGCTCCGCAACAGGAGAGGCCCCGATAGTGAGAGGCCCGCGCACCGCGATGAAGAGTGGCCCCCACTTGCCGCAACTGGAGAAAGCCCTCGCACAGAAACGAAGACCCAACACAGCCAGAAATATAAAAATAAAAAAAAATTAAAAAAAAAATTAAAATCTTAAAAAAAAAAAAAAAGAATCGCCTGCCAGTTCAGGGGATATGGATTCGATCCCTGGTCTGGGAAGATCCCACATGCCGTGGAGCCACTAAGCCCATGCGCCACAACTACTGAGCCTGCGCTCTAGAGCCCTCGAGCCACAACTACTGAGCCCGCGTGCCACAACTACTGAAGCCTGTGCGCCTAGAGCCTGTGCTCCGCAACAAGAGAAGCCACCGCAGTGAGAAGCCTGTGCACCGCAACGAAGAGTAGCCCCCACTCGCCGCAACTAGAGAAAGCCCGCGCGCAGCAACGAAGACCCAATGCAGCCAAAAATAAATTAAAAAAAAAAAAAAATTGCTGAGCTCATTTTATGTGAAACAACAGGGTATATGGTTACTGCAAAGGGCAACACCCAGGGCACAGGGCGGAGAGTGTTCTGCACGGATAAGAGCATGAAAGTGCATAAAGATTAGCTGTTCTTTATTAAGGGGCTCAAGGCTTCGAGAAACATGAAAGTTTAAAGATACCTGGTTGCCATGGCTGCACAAAGTAGAGAACAGAGACAACCCTCATTCACCTACAATGTGAAGGAGGGTTTGAAGGACTACTTTTATCTCCAGAATTGCTTTAATTTTCCATTATCCATTGTGGGGATGGGGTGAGCAGAGCTTCTGCCCCCAAACAGCCTTGGCTAAAGTGTTGTGGTCCCAGAGGATCGGCCTGAGGCGGGTGGGGGTGGAGGGGAGAGGGCCTTCTTTCCTTCTCTCTTCTCTGGGCCCTTTCACCCCCTGCCCTCTGAGTCTTGCTAATATACACTCTGCCCCGAGAGAGGGTGGTTCTGGGAGAAGAGCCCAGTGGCTGGGTGGTTGGGCAGAGGTGACTGGGTGTGGACTCTGGTCTGGACGACACCGGGGTGCCTGGCCCTGGGAATGCAGCCAGGCTGAATTAGTCTTCTGGCTATTGCGGGTCTCAGTATACGTTCCTTTCTCCTGTCCAAGCTGGAAATTCCATTGCACTGAGCATCTGTGTGTGTGAGCACGTGTGTGGTATGAAGAGCACGTAAGGAGAGGCTGGAAGGACCCATGTTTGTGGCTTTCTCGGCCCTGGGATCCCAGCGCTCAGCTCCAGTGGCCAGGTCTCTGGCCTTTCAGGAAACCTGGATGTAGAGCAGACAGAAGGGGACCTCAGTCCCCTCCAGGCCACCTTGGAAGGGCAGTGTCAACCTGACATTAAATGGGGAAAAATCGTAATAATAGCAAACCTGATTAAAGGCTTATGACCATAGCCAGGCATTTTCTATGCATTAATTACTTCATTTAATTTGCACTGCAATCCCCCAGGTAGATAGGATAAGATTGGAGCAAAGCAAGGAAAGGGAGCTTAGTAAGGCTGAGTAACTCGCTCAAAGTTAAACAGAGTGTGAAGACATTTGGCTCTAGTGCTTCAGCTAAGCAGCAACTCTAGGCCAAGTCATTTGGTCTCTCTGAGCCTTAGTTTCCTCATCTGTAAAGTGGAAATAATGGGAATACCCACCTGAAGAAGTTAATTAAAAGAAAAAATGAGCTAGTGCATGGAAGGTCATAGGATGAACTAAAGCACAATCCAAAAATAACGTAAGAAGGTTAGAAAGCTGCTTGCTCAGCGCAGACCCAACTGCTTTCCTGGTAACAGGACACAATTTTCTTTGATGAGATTCTTCTAGTCAATAAACTAGGTTATCTCATTGTAAGAATATCTGGTCTCTTTTCATAGCATTCAGTAAAGCTCATGTCATCTTGACTGAGAGGAAAAAAAATGAAGCCTGTAAACACTTGTATTTTTCTTGAATTAGCATTTGTGCTAAAAGAGGGCTCGCTGCTGAAGAAGTTGTGCATTCCTCAGAGGCAGGCCAAGTTTTACATTCTGTCACCAGCAGCTCTTAGCCAAGTCCTGAGCACCAATTAGTCTCCTGAGAAACACCTGCTTGACATACAAACACTTTCTCCAATTTCTGCCCATAAGACCTCATGTAGGTAGTATGTGTGTTTTTCCCTATTACAAAGTTCAAAGAAAGGGTCCTGTATTCTTAACATTCGAAGCTTCATTCATTCATTTACTCCACACTCAAAAAATAGTTTTTTTTTCATTCATTCTTTAAATTTCTAGACTGCAGTAACCAGGCGCTGTCTAGATTCTGGAAATACAGGACAGACTTGGTCCTGCCCTCATGAACTCATGTAGTTTAACGGGGGCAACAGAAAACCCAAGCAAACAAGTAGGTAACGTGATGAGTGCAAGGAAGGAAGCAAAGAGCTGATGCAGAGGTAGAAAGGGCAGGAAAGGCTTCTCAAAGGTAGAGACCCAAAGGCTAAGAAGGAGCCTGCCCTGTGGTGGGGCTGGAGACAGAACAGCAGGTGGGGGGCCAGCATGAACAGAGGGCTGGAGGCAGGCGGGGCAGGGCTGCTCAGAGCAGGCCTGCGGGCCAGGCTCACAGTGTAAGGAATGGGCCAGGGGCCACCGTGCTGGGCTTTGCGGATTATGGTAAGGAGTCCAAGTTTAAAGGCTGCAATAAGAAGCCATTGGAGCTTTGTTTTGAAAAAAAAAACTGGGTAACATTCACATAACATAGAATTCACCGTTGTAATGTGAATTCCTGTTCCTCCCTCCACCCGCCCACCCGCAGCCTCTGGCTGCCACTAATCTGCTTTCTGTCTCCATGGATTTGACTATTCTGGACATTTCATATAAATGGAATCATACATTAAATAACCTTTTGTGACTGGCTTCTTTCACTTAGCATAACGTTTTCTAGGTTCATCCACAGTGTAGCATTTATCAGTACATCAGTAAAAGCTTTTTAAAGGGCGGTGTGCAGCAATCTGACTTACGTTTTGGGATCACTTTCACTGCCCTGGAGAGAATGGATAGGAGAAAAGGCAGAGGGCAAGTGAGCAGATGAGTCAGGGCCTGCTGCAGTGGGGAGGGTGAGAGATGACGGAGATGCGGAAAGACGGCTGCAGTGGACACGGAGGCAGGGCGCGCTGACATCTTTTATAGGGAAGGTTGAGGGCACTTGCTGACGGATGGGAAGTGTGGTTCCAAGTCCCCAGGAAGTCCAGGCAGGAGGAAACAGATGTGGGGGGAAATGAAGAGTTCCATTTTGGCTACGTTAAACTTGAGATATCTAATCTGAGATGTTAATTAGGCGATGGAAATGCGAATCTGGGAATTAGTGGGAAAGTCAGAGCTGGAGGTAAAAATTTGAGGGTCGTCAGCCAGAAGACTGAGGTTAAATCCAAGGGAATATGTGTTAAATTATGTGCATTATAACAGAGTGATCTCCGCCCCCAAGGGTGACCAAGAATAAGAGGTCTGTAAATCTAATACTTCTCAGCTC
Source organism: Balaenoptera ricei (assembly GCF_028023285.1). NCBI lineage: Eukaryota > Metazoa > Chordata > Mammalia > Artiodactyla > Balaenopteridae > Balaenoptera > Balaenoptera ricei. Next base: position 14,027,182 of record NC_082658.1, on the reverse strand, counting down.
CTAGCTAAAAGGGGAATATTCTGCATTTGAATTAGTGCTCAGCATTTACAAAGACAGAAGCTGGCGTCCTCTGGTCTGTATTCAGAGTCACCAGCCTCACTGAGCGGACCTGTTTGCATTTCTATCACCACTGCACTCAGTCAGCACCAACAACTGGTAACTCCCATTAAGGATGTTAAGTGAACGGATGCTTGCCTTTCAATGAGAACCCCAACCAAGTGCGATCAGGGTCTTAGCTCAGGTTAAAAATGAATGCTTTGAGCACTGAGGTCACTTAAATTGAAGAAATCAAACTTATTCTTAACCTTCTCTGGACAACCTGTACTCCTAGGTGGGTGATTCTCCCAACTGCTAACAAAAACTCTGGGAGAAGTCCTGGAACCAAACCAAGTACTGGGGCACTTTTGCTCAAATAGCAGTGACTGGGCCCCATCCCCGCCTTTGGGTGGTCGGCGGTGGGGAGGGATGGAAGACGTACACTTCCAACAATTGTCCTTCCTTTGTTGCCCACACCTGTTTATTTTCATGACTGTAAAACACAGATGCCCTATGACTGTTGGCACAGGTTTGAGGTGAACTGAGAAAAATTAGGACAACATAAGAGTACTTCTTATAAGTTAATTAGTAGAAAAACTTGGCAACCTTATGTCAGATCCCAAAATCTTTTGGACATTTTACTGATTCATGAAGCCCAAAGCTTGGGAAGCAATGCTGTAGATTTCTTGGATAGAACTCCAGAAGCACTGCTGCTTGGTGACACTCACGTGGCATGCAAAGGGGAACTTGTATTGCTATTTGCTTTTGCTTTGAGGTCTCCTCTGCCAGATAGTAAGCACATAAAGGCAGAAATTTTTCTCCCACTTTTTGTATTCCCCTTAGCAGGTGCTCAATAAATATTCATGGAGACAATAAAAGCAACACCTCTCCCCACTTTTCTGACTAAAAAAACCCCCCCAAAACAAAAAACCTTCTGCTTTTTATGTTTAATAATTCCCTAAAAGAGTCTTACGAGTTGCGGGTTTGCAATACAGCCCATTTGCTGATGACGCCTGTGGGGAAAGGAGATGGGCTGAGCATCTCCTTTGGATGGAAGTTCGCTTTCCCACTGGCAGGGGGGTCAAGTGAGGAATCTCCTCTCTTGGGTGAAGTTCCTTATCTTTTCCCCCCTGACTTTATGTTTGTGTCTAACCAATGCCTTGGTTCCTTACTTAGCTTCTGGTTTGTGGGAACTTTTCTTTCATCATGTAGTTATTTCCCACTCAAGCTGTCTTCTCCAATCACTCAGTAATTATTTAATGAACATGTCCTCTGTGTCATCTTCCTATTCATCTGCTAACGGCTCCTAACACAGGTTGATTCCTTGCCTCTTCCTGAACATAATCCAATTTGCCCTGGCACGGGGCGGTGCGGGGGGGGGGGGGTGCTCAACAAAAAAGGCCTAAGCCCTTTAACCAAACACCTAAGGTCCTAATTGATGTTTCCCTCAGGGTCTCAGTATATTTGCACAAAACTTAAAATATTAATATTTATTTTTTAAAAGATCTAAAAGTTCCCCGTGGCCTTCTCTGTCATACTATATAAAGGAAAACTACAGAATTAGAAGAAAAAAGAGCAGACATTTGAAGCAAAAGTGACTATAAAATCTATAATAGAGACCAGGTAAGAAAACTGACCCTTCAGACATTTCCAGAGACATTCCACCCTATAGCAAATGCAATCAGGCATTGCCAATAGAAGTATGTCAGAGAAATACATAGCATCAAGACTACAACAGGGGGATTCCCTGGTGGCGCAGTGGTTAAGAATCCGCCAGCAAATGCAGGGGACACGGGTTCGAGCCCGGGTCCGGGAAGATCCCACATGCCGCGGAGCAACTAAGCCCGTGTGCCACAACTACTGAGCCTGCGCTCTGAAGCCCTCGAGCCACAACTACTGAACCCCACGAGCCTAGAGTCCGCGCACCGCAACAAAGAGTAGCCCCCGCTCGCTGCAACCAGAGAAAGCCTGCGCACAGCAATGAAGACACAACGCAGCCAAAAATAAATAAATAAAATAAATTTAAAAAAAAAAAAAAAGACTACAACAGGAAACAGTACAACCTATTAAAGGTGTAGGTCTAGACAAAATTTCCTTTGAAATCCTAGGGAATAAACATATAGTTTTTGAAACATGATCAATTTAAACACACACTTACCCATCATATAAGTAAACATATTAATTTATACTTACTTACGGTATCGTGAAATGGTTCAGTAGCTTATTTAAAATTGTACTCTGCAGTCCAAAGGAACCAGCATCTCATAAAATTTCAACGCCCAAATACCAATTTAGAGGAAATATGAATTTAGAAGAATGTGAGAAATGATACTATGAGGAAATAACCAGCATAACCCAGACAGGAAATTCTATAGGACAAATGACCTAATTTCACAAAAAAGAAAAAAACAAGAGATGGGAAGAAAACCTATAGACTGAAAGTCATGAGACTTATCGGTCACAAATATGTAAACTTCACTTTCTTGATTCAAATAACTTGTAAAAATAAATGAATAACTGAAATATTCAGGGATGAAAATATCTGATGTCTGGGAAGTAAGTGGAGGTATAGATGAAACAGGATTGGGAAAATATTGATAAATGTTGAATCTGCATGATCTATGCATGGGATTCATTATACTCTTCTGTCTACTTCTGTATGTTTGAAATTCTCCACAATACAAAGAAAAAAAAAGAAAAAAAGAGGAGGAACCTATAAAGTAAAAGTTTAAAATATGTAATCAGGTAGAGTCTTTGTGAGCTTAAATTAAAAGTTTCTTGACTTTTGCAGTTGCCGTATGTTGTAGCCACCTTTCCTGGGCCCAATTTTCTATTTCTATTATATCCTCTTAATCGTACATTTCTCTTTGAGAGGCAACGTATAAACAAATTAAAAGCTTTACACCAAAGGTTACAGAAGTCTTAAGCTTCCTAATTTTCTTAAGGGAATCATGCACCAATCAAACTGATGAAAATGGTACAAATTTCATTTTGTGGAGTGTATGCTATTGCACATTACATGCTACTGTCCAACCTAGTAATGATACAGGATGGTGCATATGTTCTGTGCAAATCCAAGAGCCTTTCTTCAAGTATGTACCTGAAGTACTTGGTATCCAAGTTCATTTTAAAGTAAAATAAAACATCTAACTACACCTTACCTGATGTACAATGTAAAATATAAGACATTTAACAATAAGGCAATAAAATATCCAAATAAACCAGAAGAAATAAATGTTGTAAGCCCTGTGGTCTGAATATATGAAAATAATGAATAACATATTTGGCACTGACAACCCAAATCAAACAAATTCATCCAGAAATGAAAAGTAGCCAAGGATAATTAGGTTAACGTGAAATTACAGTTTTAGAGAAGAATTTCAATTTGTTAATTTATAAGGATTATAGGAAACTATAATTACCTCATCACCTCTCATACCAAGGTATTTATGTTTCTGGGAAAACAAATCAGTGTCAATTGCTCGGTGAGTACAGAATTAAAGAGAGGAAAAATTATTTAAAAATTTCTTTTTGGCAACAATGTGCACCTCTCACGGATTCCCATCTGTCCCTCCAGAGCAGCATAGTTTTTGGTTTCCCATTTAACACGTTGTCCATGTTCTCTAACTTTTGCTGCATAAACACCACTACATTTTTTTCTCTCTCTGATTCAAAGCATTCTTTCATCCTTAGACTAATGGAAGGTTGCCATTAGTCTAAATTGAGGTCTGTGTGTCAATTTCCTCAAGAGTAAATCTTACTTTATGGGACTGATAAGCAGGCTTAAGAGTATTAAATCAATTAATATTTCTAAAGCATTTAGAACAATGGTTGGCACAGAGTAAGTGCTATGTAATCCACTATATAGTAGCTTATATATCATAAACATATTATGAGTTTAAATGGTAAGTATACAAATGTACATGTTTTACTAGTTAAAATACAATTAAAAAACTATTTTATATTCTAAGTCTAAAAATGAGCTAGAATATCACAGCAGCTGGGATCTGACATGTACTATACATTAAACATCTAACACACAAAAAGCACAATTCTACCTAATTACTGGCTATGTTAATCTAGGTAATAGTATGTGACCTAAAACTAAAAGCGGAACCTTGAGAGACATCTATTTAAAACCCCTTTAATAACAGTACACTGCTTTCTTAGAGATGAAAAGGCTCTGGGGAGGTTATTTTAAATAATGCCAGTCCCTTCAAAAAAGTTGCCCAGAATTTTGAGTAGTTTTTTCCTTAAGAAATTTGTCTGTAGCAAACAAAAGCACTCCAAAAATTCCACTGATGTGGGTATGTTTTCAAAAGCATCCCCAAATTATAATGATGATGATTAAAGGAAGTGGAAGAGTATAATCTAAAATCACATTTCAGCTTTGCTAAAATAAAGCTGTGGGAACAGGGTAAGACACTTAACATTTATGAATAAATTATTGGTAAGCCTTCTCAGCTCTCGTTTTCTGAGTCTGAAACTTTTAAGAATCAAAACATGTTAACTATGTAAAAACATGGTTTTATGAAAATATTAAGTGAAAAAGGTAGACCACACATTGTATGCTCAGTGTGATTATAACTATTCAAATCTGTGAAATACCTCCATCCATTTATCTGCTCATCCATCTATAGATTAGAAAGCAGACTTAAGAGATGAGAATGGTGGCTACATGGCACACAGCATTCCATTTTAAAGTGAGATTTGGGGGCTTCCCTGGTGGCGCAGTGGTTAAGAACCCGCCTGCCAATGCAGGGGACACGGGTTCGAGCCCAGGTCCGGGAAGATCCCACATACCGCGGAGCAACTAAGCCCGTGCGCCACAACTCCTGAGCCTGTGCTCTAGAGCCTGTGAGCCACAAATGTTGACGCCTGCGCACCTAAAGCCCGTGCTCCGCAACAAGAGAAGCCACGACAATGAGAAGCTCGTGCACCGCAACAAAGAGTAGCTCCCGCTCGCCACAACTAGAGAAAGCCGGCGCACAGCAACAAAGACCCAATGCATCCAAAAATAAGTAAATAAAATAAATAAATTTATAAAAAAATAAAAAATAAAGTGAGATTTATACCAAAACAATTTTTACATTTGCAACCATAACCGTCACCAAAGTAATAACCGATTCATGCAAAAATTACCAATGGGTTCACTGTTAGGGAAGAATAACATTCCAGATAGGATATTCACACAGTCTCAAGGATAAATAATAAATACATAGGTTACTTATGAAGTACAAAGGAAAAAAGGTACGTTTAGAGTGAGGCAATCTGGTAAATCCTACCTTAACTAAGTGATCCAATTTAGCATCACCAGTGATAGGACAACTCACAGCAATGCCTCCTGATGCTGTGCCCTCTCTGTAGTATTCTCGTCAGAAACGTTTAATCTGAATCTAATCATGTGGAAACGAGACAAATGCAAACTGAGGGACATTCTGCAAAATAACCGGCCTAGATTCTTCAGAAATGCAATTTTCTAGGGAACTGTTCTACATTAAAGGAAATTAAAGAAACATGAAAACTAATGCAATGCATGACGCTTGAATGGATTTTAGGAAGGAGGAAGTCCAATTATAACAGACATCACTGGGACAATTGTGGAAATCTGAATAAGGACTGTAATCATTCTAAATAGCACTGTATTAACATTAATTTCCTGAATTTCATAATTGCGTTGTGGTTATGTAAAATTAATGCCCTTGTTTTACAGGATTAAACTTAAGTATTTATTGGATTAAACTGAATTATGAGATTAATCTGAATGTTTGTAAATAACTCACAAATGATTCAGGAAAAAAGAAAAAATACATAGTGTAAAACTAACATGGCAAGATGTTAGGAACAGATAAATTTAGGCTAAGGATACAAGGGTATTCATTGTTTTTTCTTGCAATTATTTTAGGACTAAAATTTTTTTAAAAGAGTTGGGGCAAAAAATCCATCTTTGTTTTAAAATTCTACATGATCCAGAATGGACTCCACTATAGTTAGTCACCAAATACTTACAAATAAGGCTAAAGAGGCAAAAAGCAAACATCTACTTTTAAGTAGCAATGATAACCTGTTAGTCCACATTTCCCTCAAAAACCATCAAATTCACAGTAAGAAACCATTTCCTAGATGGAGAACTTAAGAAGTTTAAAGAACAATTCTTGGGAATTCCCTGGTAGTCCAGTGGTTAGGACTCAGTGCTTTCACTGCCAGGGCCGGGGCTCGATCCCTTGTCAGAGAACTAAGATCCTACAAGCCATGAGGTGTGGCAAAGAAAAAAAAAGAATTCTTTTATTATTATATAGATGTAGCATATATAATCAGAAACAAATCTGAGTTATAATTAAGTTATAAAAAATAAATGTCTAGAGGCAGAAGATACACTGCCTATATGTGGTGAACATAGAGGATTTACTTGCCAGAAAAAGTCACTGTTGCAAACCCTCAGAATTATTGCTCTATAATTGGACAGATAAGATCTACTATTCAGTAATTTTATTCAATAACCATTACTGAACACTGATTATGTGCCAGTGGTCCTGTACTTAGTGTGCATAAGGGTAAGACAAAGTCCTTGCCTTGAAGAACTCAGCCTATAAGAGTCTCTCATCAATTATAACTTAATTAAAAAAAATCCTCTATATGTCCTTATAAAATCCTTATTTAATTTCTAAATTGAGTCTAATTTAGTCTGTAGGTAACCTAGAGATCATTTGCAACTAGTATTTAAAAGCAATTACACTTTTCTACTTAGTTTAAAAATCAATAATTTGCTTCCATAATATTTACAGGCCAAATTATTAAACTTTAAAACAAAGACTTTATTAGGAGCCTATACAGAAGTTCTTTCCAAATAGACAAAAGTTTGAGGGAACAGGGAATCTTCCTCTGGCCTCTCCTCAGTCAAAGGCCTCTGCTTGTTTGAACCCTGACCAGGCCAGTTTCACTGCAGAAGCTGTCTTCAAGTACAATTAAATCAGGAGTCATGAAGAGCATATTGTCAATCTATGAATTTCGTTTGCTTGTTTTCTCTGGCTGAAAGAATTCGTCAGTCAATCTGAGATTTGTCTCTTATTATGGGTTCTTATAAATTAAATCATAAATAACTCAGAATCTAAAAACTGTGACAATCCTGAATAATCTTAACCCCCGTAAAAGGATCTGTAAATCATAAAGGATGTGCTAAGGTTCAAAGTTTTTTTTTGGTTTGGTTTGTTGTTAATTAATTAATTAATTTATTTTTGGCTGCGTTGGGTCTTCACTGCTGCACACGGGCTTTCTCTAGTTGCGGCAAGCGGGGGGCTACTCTTCGTTGTGGTGCGCGGGCTTCTCATTGCGGTGGCTTCTCTTGTTGCGGAGCACGGGCTCTAGGTGCAGGGGCTTCAGTAGCTGTGGCACGCGGGCTCAGTAGTTGTGGCTCGCGGGCCCTAGAGCACAGGCTCAGTAGTTGTGGCACACGGGCTTAGTTGCTCCGTGGCATGTGGGATCTTCCTGGACCAGGGCTCGAACCTGTGTCCCCTGCTTTGGCAGGCGGATTCTCAACCACTGCACCACCAAGGAAGCCCCATGAAGTTCAAAGTTTTAAGAAAAGCTTAGGAACCCACAATTTTATGTCTGGGTGCCTGTAAGTAATTCTTAAATGGTTCACAGAAAAGATAAAAAGAGGATAAACATAGTGGAGACTTGTATTTTTCATTTCTGCTGAGAAGTACTGTATCACTTAGTTTAAATTGTCTGAGCAAAAGGTCCCACTTAAAGTGAGCATAACTATTAATATATGCTGCTATCTTTGGTATTTCTTTTCTCTCAGATTAAAGAGAGATTAAGAATGACTAAGGAATTAACACAACATTGTAAATCAACTATACTTCAATAAAATAAATTAAAAAAAATGACAAGGGAGAACCTGTTTGTTAACTGCAATAGTTGTAACTAAAGTTTACAGAGTGCCTGACCTAAATGAAGCCTTTCTCTAACGCACGTTAAGTTGAGCCATCAGGATTCTGTATAACATGGGCTCTAGAACCACACTTGAACTTATATTATGTGCTAGAATTTACAGGAATTTAAAAAATATATATATTGCAACCTTTCACGTTAAAAGAGGTTTCAAAATGATCTACTCAACAGAGACTTTCATAGCTCATAAATGTTTCAAGTCACTCTTGGGAAACTTAGTTCATCACCTGAAAAAGTGATTTCACTTTTAACAAAAATAAATTTGAGTTTATTTTTAAGAAACAAAAGCATCCATTTCTTCTACATAAAGCCTTTCGTTTGTCCTAAACCCGAGTTAAAACAGGAAATTCTATGGTCAATCAACCTATAATACTATTTTCAGAAGAGACTTTTTTTTTTTTTACTATCTAGAAATATATTTCTATAACTGAATTTAGCATCCTAATCACAGAGGTAATCTGAGGGATGATGTTCAAGCCCTGGGTATGTAAGAAGGTAGTGCAAGGAGGTAAAGAACGGGAGACGATGGCAGGAGATAAGCACATTGGTGTACAAGGCCCCTTCCCACCCTGCCTGTGGAAATGCCCTCTTCTGTCCCCCATGAACACAGATGAGCTGGGACAGCTTCTGACTCTGATAAAACCATGTTTTTCCTAGAATCACTGTTTCTTCAATGGTGGTTTTTTATTAAAAGAAGAACTATTCAAATGGATGGTAAGAAATTCAACTTTTATCAATACACAAATAAGTTTACTTAAAAACACCTCCGTTACATATTTTTAAAAGTTTCAGAATCTCTCCCCACCAGTGTCCATAAGCTAGAATAGGTTCACGTGAAACCTGCAGTCCGGCCTAGGAGAATCAATAAGTGATGGTCTAGGTACTTGCTCAGACATTTCTCTTGTCACCGAAGAGACAGTCACAAACAAAACACATCTCTTGCCTGGTTGAGTAGGAAGAATCCACATAAAAGAGCTTCATAAAACGTCTATGAAGGAGAACTGGTAGTATCAGAAGAGTTCCAGCACTTCAATTGAATATAATTCTCTATTAGTCTTTTCTTGATTTAATTTCTGTAGCTCACGAAAACTTACTTCAATCTTGTTGAGCTCAGAACAAATGCTTATCTAAAGAAAAAAGTTCCAAAATAACTTTTACCATAACTTGTACATTTGAATAAATCCTCCACAATTACTTAGGGCTATTCCAAGAAAAATTTTAATAAATTATAATTTTGGTGCTTCTTGGTTACAAACAGAATTCAGTATGTATCAATAATTACATACCTGGGATTTCACAAACTTGTAAAGACTTAACAGTAGCCTTTTTGCTTCTGGTAGCATTACCACAACAGTAAAATTAGCATCTAGAAGTAGACATATCCAATCCATAATCTGAAGATAAACAGGAAAAGGAGCTAAGATTTTAAATTTAATTTTAGGTTAATTCATTTTACAAAGTCCATAATAATATCAAACAGTTATAAGAAAAAATAAGTCTTCTTTACAGAAGTCTGAACGTTTTAGAGATGAAGGAATTTCTAAGCAATCTAAAAAGCCTCTTTTCTGCTTTTATACTTGTCATTTTACAAGCATAATTGGATCTTTTCCATCAGATTAATCAGTAAAAAGAAAGTCACAGTGATATTTAATCCAAGGGAGAGCTAGCACTTTTTATTTTAAAATTCTTGATAACTACTAGCAGCTACAAAAAAAAGAACCCACTCATCTCCTATTCTGAAATATACACTATGACCCAAGAATAAGGTGTCCTGTATTATAGATAAGCTACCAAGAACTAAAATAAAGTTATTACTATACATTTATTAAAGTATCCTACGTAGTCTACACCTTCAAATGGTGTTGTTAACATGTAAATATCACTGTCATGAAAAAGCATTAAGGAAACCAATTATCCATTTGCAGGAAGAGGGGAAAGCTGATCCCTATGTAACTCTCTACACCAAAATAAACTTTATATGTATCAAAGAGTTAGACAAAGAAAAGGAAAAGAAAGGTACTAGGGAAAGGTACAGGGCGGCTATTTTTACACTCTTAGAGTGGGAAGGGCCTTAAGCATGGCATACCCAAAAAGAAGCCATAAAGGAAAAGCTTAACAATTCTGACAGCATGAAAATTAAAAACTCATCTATGGCAAAAATTACACTAAAGCAAGTAAAAAAGAGTGATAGGAAAAAAGTATTTGTAATACACTTCATAGAAACAGACTAATTTCTCTTAATATACAAAGAATAATTTATAAGGCAAAATGAAAAAGACAGGAAATGCAATAGAAAAATTGGACAAAGAACCTGATTAGGCAGTACACAAAAAGGAATATAAATTGGCAAGAAATGATGGTCCACCTTTCTTATTATCAAAGAAATGCAAATTAAAATAAAACACTTATTTGTTACCTACTTGACTAGCAGAGAGTAAGGTCTCAGATCTTGGTGGCCACAGTACCTCTTGTCACAACCCTTTGGAAAGGTAGCCTGGCATTTTCGAAACTAAAAATGCATGCACCCTTTATCCAGTAATTTCACTAATGGGAATTTACCCAACAGGTGTTCTCTCATAATATGCAAGAATATTTGTATAAAGATGCTCACTGAAAGTTTGTTTACAATAGCAAAAAACTGTAAGTAATTTAAATGCCAATCAATAGGGGACTAACAAATTAAGATTTTCTATAAAATCAAATAGTATGCAGTGGTTAAAAAGAATGTGGCAGATGTATATAGCCTGATTCAGAAAATGTGTAAAATGTAGCTAGCAATGAGTGAAAAAAAACAAGCTGCAGAATAGCATGCACATGATCTAATTTGCATTAGAAAGACAAGAGAAAGATAAGTTAAGGTACAGAAAGCAAATTTCTAGACATAAATGCAACTCTTAGTATTGGTTATCTCTAAGAGGGACTTGGGATTATTAGGTTACTAGGAGGACACTTATTATCCCTCTCTCCCAACGAAGCTGAGGAAATTCTTGAAAAGGGTCACAATAAAGAATCAGGAATTTAAGATGAATTTAAGTTCCTTAGTATAGCATTATGGCTCTAAAAAAGCCATCTACCAAATTGAGTGACCCACTCCAGTGGTTTGTGTACTTGGTGAGGGAGGAGGGTCGTAGGAACCACGAGACAGGGAGAAATCAGTTCCTGGATTCCAGATTCTGATACTATATACATAAAACCTTTTTTTTTTTAACATATTTTTCCCAGCATCAGATCAAAATAAAAAGATTACCTCACCTGGTTCAGGGTTGGAGGGTGTATTCCAGGAAGAGTCATAGTAGCATTTTCACTACACTTCAGATAAAGGAAATACAAATACTGGAGAAATAGCTAGGTGGGGCGGAGAAAAGAACAATCACTTTGATAGAAAAATTTTCTCTATGTAAAGCTAACAAAGAGACTGGAGAGAATTTTAAGAGGCTACTGAATTTAACTGTACATCAAACAAATATGCTAGACATCAGGGGACACAAAAATGAATCAAATGCACTCCCTGCCATCAAAGAAGAGTTCATTTGGTTTGGGAGGGGTGGGTGAGGAGCTTATTTTGTTTGTAAATAATAAGTAGAGAAGACAGAATCCTTCTCCGGGCAATTCTTTTTAGTTCCTACTCGTTTCTAACTTAGATGGATGAACCCGGCCTTCGGGTTTGGCACCAGGAACACGTCAAGCTCTGCCTCCCCCAGGTCACTCTAGCCTCCCAAGCACGATTTTTCACCCTGAGGGCTGGGAAACCTCTTATTCAGATGAAAGAACTTTATAACCTTTCGAATGCCCTAGAAGCTGGGTAGAGTTAAGGAGCAACATTTAACCCAGAAATAAAATCCTGTAGGATTCGTAAGAACACTCACAGTGATGTGTTGTGCTGGGATGTCCTTCAAATGAGGCAGAAGAAACGTCTCGCTATATGCTGAATGAAGAATTGCGTTTCTACTCGGGAATAAAGGAAAATCTCATTTCAACCAATAAAGGCTTTTCTACTGAAATAATGAGTAATTCCCTTCCCCAGTAACATTTTTCTAAATTTATACAAAAGTTCTACTTTTCTAGAAGAGTGCTATCACTGAACATTGTCCTCGTCACTAGAGATCATCTGGAATACTTTGCTATTATAGATAATTGGTGTTTATTCAGTATACTGAATTTTAGAAGGGATAGAGCTTCTATCTTAGTACAGCTTCTTAAATAAGAAGGTTTAAGTAAGTTGTTTGAACACAGCATTGAATGTAATCCATTTTCAAGCAGAAACTGAAAAAAATTGAAAGAAAGAAAAGGAAAAAACCACCTTAAATTATCTAATTACCCCTTAGTTTTTGCTTGGCATTTGACTGCATCCCTGGGAAAGAGACAATACAAGGGAAGCTGTTCCAAAGGATACAGTAGCGCTGCTCTTTTCCCTGTAACAGGGCAGGAAGCGCTCTCCTCCGCTGCAGCCTGAGGCTCCTCAGTCAACTCCTGAGCACAGTTCTCACAGTTATCTTCTTCAGGACTGAAACCATTTTGAAGAATTTCAGTTTGTTCTTCTATTTCCCCATCTTGTATAATAGCAGTATAGTCAGAAACTGACTCCATATTGATATCTGTTTCTTGAAGACTGTCATCACCAATGCTATCATGTTAATTGAAAGCAGGAAATAATTCTTATCAGTAGTTGAACTTACTGGAAAATTTTTCATTTTCTAAGCCTTCAAAGTTTTAGAAATAAAATAAAACAATAGATTAAAAACGCAGTGAAAGAAAAGGAGCATCAGCTCCTAACTTACCTCAAGAAAATTTTTAAGCAAGCGCAGGTGACTGACTCAGGGATGTCAGGGAACTGCTGTAGGCAGAGCTGTAGGATCTGCACATCTGTCTTTTCTAAGGCAAACTCCATTAAGCCAGGGCACAAGCTAAGACCAAAAACATGAATCATTTTTATATATTAAGAAACTCTCAATTGCAAATAATTCATAAGGCTTTTTCAGAGTATGAAAATCAAAACTGCAAAAAACAAGGTCAAAAGAGTTATGCGTATAAAGTTTGGTGTACAGAAACATTTACCTGTAAGAAAGCACACGCGTTTGGATAAGCTGCATCAGACAGTTCCGAGGATAAAATGATGGTTCTGCTTTACATCTTCCCAGAAGTCCTATTACTACGTCCCCAATAATAGTATGAAAGTCAGGGGTCCGCTTAACAGCCAAAAATTTACGTAATTCTACTTCAATATGTTTTTCTGAATCTTTCTGAAAGGGCAGAAGTAAAGAGTTCAGTGTGGTACATTAATAAACGTTGCTCTGCACTTAAAAGTTCCTAGCTTAACATCATCTTAAATCACTAATAGCATTCATGCATTCCTGTGAAACTGGAGTTGATACTACAATTTACTGCACAAAGACAAAATACAAAGAAAAACAAACTCAAGGATTTAGAAATCAAAATTTCTAAGAAGCTAAATTGCAAACATTCAATGCAAAGGTGAATGAGATATGAGGCCACCACCATCACACTGATCTCACAAAATGCTTAGCGAGAGTCAAATAAGCCAAAGCATCACTCTGACAACCTCAATATACTATACAAATGTAAGCCATAGCTCTAAAAATGATCACAAGAGGAAGACAATAAAAAGTACATAGGATTTCTTTTAACCATGAGTTGACTTTTCGTATTTCTAATATTTTAAAATTTACCTGTACGGCTGCTAAGAGTTGTGTGGATGGTGGAACCTCCGGCTGTACACTCGCTTCAATTTTCCTTCTCCTTAACTGGAATTCAGTAAATTGATTAGGATCTCAAAACAACACAAAAGATGCAATAGACATTTAGAAGAATATAAAATATCCCAAAGAGACTGGCACACTTTTGCTCTAATCACAAACTTTTTTTTTTTTTAATTTATTTATTTTTGGCTGCATTGGGTCTTTGTTGCTGCGCGCGGGCTTTCTCTAGTTGTGGCGAGTGGGGGCTACTCTTCATTGCGGTGCACGGGCTTCTCATTGTGGTGGCTTCTCTTGTTGCGGAGCACGAGCTCTAGACATGTGGGCTTCAGTAGTTGTGGCATGCGGGCTCAGTAGCTGTGGCTCGCGGGCTCTAGAGCACAGGCTCAGTAGTTGTGGCGCAGGGGTTTAGTTGCTCCAGGGCATGTGGGAACCAGACCAGGACTCGAACCCGTGTCCCCTGCATTGGCAGGCGGGGATTCTTAACCACTGCGCCACCAGGAAAGTCCATTCACAAGCTTTTTTAGGGTTTGGTTTTCTTACAGTGAAAAGTGGGTCTATTTCAACTTCTAACTTAAATATCTTTAAGGTTTTCAGGTTTTCATTTTTTAATAAATAAAATCTCTATACTCAGGAAGGTATTATTACTAATTGCAAACTGGTCCATTTTTACACCTGGGTCTTACACACATGCCCATAAAAACTACTAGATGACATGTGTCACTTTCGGATAAGGGCTGTCAGGTTACTAGGTTCAAGCTTCAAATCACCCCAACATTAAGAGCAAGTTTTAAGAGTTGTACAAATATGAATTATTAAAATAATTCAGCCTTTTCTGTTTTTTAACATCCGTAGTAACATTTCTATTTCAACTACCAAACTTACGATTCTCTTTGACTGCTCTGAGTTCTGAGATCCAAGTCCATATCCCTGTGATGTTTCCCAGTTTACAAAATGAGTCATGGCATGAATGTCTAAGAAAACACAAAACACACAATTTCTGGAATTTTCTGACCTATTGGTATTTACCCAGCCAATCAATCAAACAAAGAACAATAAAACAACCACCACTCATGCACAATTCAAGAGCGGCTTTAAAGTCCATTTCATTCTACCAATAACCTCAGATCAGTAAATCATAATATCCTAAAAGGCTATGTGCCCAACAGATGAGGCCACTGGTAAACCAAGGAGGGAAAAAGCATTACTGATTTTGTCTGCAGGACTTTCCCGTTGCCCCTAAAGTCAGAACACTGGTGTTCAAAACGCAGCGTAGCTCTTTAACCTGCAGCAGTGTCTGCAGTGTGGACTGTTCCCAAGGTAGCTTCCTGGACCAATAAAATCTGAACGAACACTGGCAAATTTCAACATTAAGAACAGGTTATGCAAACCGATAGCTGTGAAAATCTACATATCAAACTAGAAGTTTATAAAATGGTTTTTAGTAATAAAACATTTAAGTTCCTACCTGGATCTTGACTATGCTTGAGTTTTCCAAGAGCACCTGCTAATGATGACACCTCACACTTGTATGGGATTACAGTTAGAAATTTTCCATGTAGCATAAACAAATTTTCCCCATGATACCAGAGCTACAAAAAAGTTATCAAAAATGTAAGCAACCCTTTTTCTCTTCTAAGATCTGATTCAACAAAGCCATATAACTTATAACAATAACTTGTGGTGGAAGTAATCTTAATATAACAGAAAGAATAAGGTGAAGTTAAGCAACTTTCCAGAATAATCCCATATGTTCAATTTATTAATTGAGGTAGGTTTACAAAGCTCTTATTTTTGCCCATGTCTGAATAAAGTGTAATTTAAAGATAATTTCTTTTGACTCATAAAAATTTGATCAACACATATATTTAAAATAAATGAATTGTTTAAAATATTGTAAGTATTACACATCTATTAACGTGATACTCACAAAGGCTATTGTAACACAGGCAAACTGTTTTGATGTACGAAATGAAAAAAGCAGAATTTAACACTGTTTCTATCTCATGATCTCAATTATAAAATTGTAAAACTGAGACAGGTATATGAACAAAAAGCTCAAAGGAACATGGAAATCAAAAGTGAAGTTTGTTAGAGCAGTGGAATTGTGAACGGCTAATTTTGTGAAAATTACTTGTTTAAATATAAATTAGAATTCTATGCTAAGAAACATAGTCTCCTTATCGTCTAATTACAATGATCAGAAACATCCTATATCTTGATGTATTTATATCTTATATTCACTAAACAACCAGTACTTACTGAGTACCTTTGTTAAGCACTGAAGATACGACGGAGAACAAAAAAGACAAGGTCCCTTGCCTCAGAAAGTTTATAGTCTGGTCACCTTAAATTTTAATTCTTTAAGTATTCTTATGTAATTCCATGATAACATTTAACATATAACCTAAAAGACTAATTTATTAGGCAAAGTAACAGCCCTTGGATATAGTTCAAAATACAAAAGTAAAAAGATCAAACCAAAGTGAGATTAAAAAGTTTTATTAACTAGCTAACTGTTCTCTCCTGATCTAAAATTAGCTTATAATTTAGTCTTTTGAAAGTGACAAACATAAGGAAACTATAAAAACAATAACCAAATTAAATATAATCTTGCAGGTAGAAAATATTTCTTAATTTATTTTAATCAAAACTGACAAAATATTTAGATCCGAAGAGACCTCTTCCCTGACAGTCTATTTGTCAGACACAAAAATAAGTACATTTGAAAAACACCCCAAAGTGCAAAAACTTACTTGACCGCTGGTCCCTTGTGGTAACTCTTTTGAAGCCTGTAGTGTTTGAAATTTTGTATTCCATATGGAGAGGCATTCTGTAAAATAAGACATACAAATTCAGAAGTTGGGACTTCCCTGGAGGTCCACTGGTTAAGACCTCCACGCTTCTACTGCAGAGGGTGCGGGTCTGATCCCTGGTCGGGGAACTAAAGATCCCACATGCCTCGTGGTGCGGCCAAAAAATTAAAAAAAAAAAAAAAGTCCAAGTTCAGAAGCCAGCCAAATATAAATATATGGTGCTGGGGGTGCGGAGAAGGGAGGGAGGGAGGAGGGAAGTCATAGTTAAACACATAGGTCTTGCTTTATTAAGAATAAAAATGAGTAATGAAGACAGAAATTCACAGAAGAAGTGGACACATGTGCAGGCAGGAGGCATATGGGAATCTGTGTACCTTCCCCTTGATTTTGCTGTGAACCTTAAACTTCTCTAAAAAAATAAGGCATTTTAAAAAAAAAATTAATGAATTTTCTATTGAAGTACAGTTGTTGCACAATATTACATAAATTACAGTTGTACAATATAGTGATTCACAATTTATAGTTATTATAAAATACTGGCTTATTCCCCATGTTGTACACATATTCTTGTAGCTTATTTTATACATAATAGTTTGTACCTCTTACTCCCTCCCCTACCCCTATCTTGCCCCTCCTCCCTTCCCTCTCCCCACTGGTAACTACTAGTTTGTCCTCTGTATCTTTGAGTCTGCTTCTTCTGTTTTATTCACTAGTTTGTTGTACTTTTTAGATTCCACATATAAGTGATGTCATACAGTATTTGTCTTTCTCTGTCTGACTTATTTCACTTAGCATGTCCTCCAAGTTCATCCATGTTGCCGTAATGGCAAAATTTCATTCTTTTTAATGGCTGAGTAGTAGTCCATTATATATATATGTATACACACACACACACACACAAATATATATACACACATACATATATACACACCCACACCACTTCTTTACCCACTCATCTGTTGATGGACACTTAGGATGCTTTCCTATCTTGGCAATTGTAAATAATGCTGCTATGAACACTGGGGTCCAGGTATCTTTCTGAATTAGTTTTTGTTTTTTCAGATATATACCCAGGGTGAAACTGCTGGGTCATATGGTAGTCCTACTTTTAGTTTTTTGAGAAACCTCCACACTGCTTTCCACAGTGGCTGCACCAATTTACATTCCCACCAACAGAGTACGAGGCTTCCCTTTCCTCCACATCCTCGCCGACACCTATTATTTGTGTTCTTTTTTGTTGACAGCCACTCTGACAGGTGTGAGGTGGTATCTCATTGTGGTTTTGGTTTGCATTCCCCTGATGATTAGCGATGTTGAACATCTCTTCATGTGTGTGTTGGCCATCTGCATTTCCTCTTTGGAAAAATGTCTATTCAGTTCTTCTGCCCATTTTTCAATTGGGTTGTTTGTTTTTTTGACTTTGAGTTGTATGAGCTGTTTATATATGTTGGATATTAATCCCTTATCAGTCATATCATTTGCAAATATTTTCTCCCATTCAGTAGGTTGTCTGTTCGATTTGTCGATGTTTCTTTTGCTGTGCAAAAGCTTTTAAAATTTAATTAGGCCCCATTTGTTTATTTTTGTTTTTATTTCCTTTGTGTTAGCAGACAGATGCAAAAAACTATTGCTGTGATTTATGTCAGAATGTTCTGCCTATATTTTCCTCTTAAAAAAATAAAGTCATGGGGCTTCCCTGGTGGCGCAGTGGTTGAGAATCTGCCTGCCAATGCAGGGGACACGGGTTCGAGCCCTGGTCTGGGAGGATCCCACATGCCGCGGAGCAACTAGGCCCGTGAGCCACAACTACTGAGCCTGCGCGTCTGGAGCCTGTGCTCCGCAACAAGAGAGGCCGCGATAGTGAGAGGCCCGCGCACCACGATGAAGAGTGGCCCCCACTTGCCGCAACTAGAGAAAGCCCTCGCACAGAAACGGAGACCCAACACAGCCAAAAATAAATAAATAAATTAATTAAAAAAAAAAAAAAAAAAAAAAAGTCAATACAGATGCTGCTATGGAAGGCTCTCTATGATATCTCAGGTGAGTGGATAAATTAAGGTGTACAACAGAGGATACGGTATGCTACCATTTGTGTAAAAAGAGGAAGAAAAATAACTAGTAGTATTTGCATATATTAAAAAAAACTCTGGAAAGAGACATGGGAAACTTTACTGAGGTTAGTGAATTTTTGGGGGGTTAAAGCAGGAACTAGAGAGGGAGAATGGGGGTTGAGAGAGGAGAAGCACAGCTTGGTAAAGTGGTTAAAAGCCAGGACTTAAGAGTGGTAAGATACATGGCGTAAGAGTCAACCTGCTTGGGTTGAACCCTAGTTCCACTACTTAGTTACCTAACATCTCAGTTTCTCATTTGTAAAATAAGGGTGATAATAACTGGACTTTCTCTCATAGGGTTGTTGGAGGATTAAATGACACAAATAATGAAATAATACAAGTAAAACACCTGGCACAGGACAGTATGCTGTAAGTGGTAGCTCCTATCTTAAAAAGAAACAAAACAAAATACACAAGGATGGCCATATCAAGTTTGTAGTCAATAGGGAGCCTGGCCTGAATAAAGCGGAGAGTTCTTGCTTTGAAACTGGGAGAAGAGACTGAAAAACGTGGACAGGGTCTAGACTGTGGCGAGAGTTGAATGCTAAACCATAGATTTGGAGTTTTATCGTGTAGGCTGGGAGACCCCAATCTTGCACTGGCCAGGTACAACTGTGTCCTTCATGACAGACTACAATTGTGTGTGTGGAGGGGTGTTTGGGGGTGAGGAGGTGAGGTGATGATGAAAATCCTGCTCTGAAGTCACAGAGACAAAAGGCACATTAGTAGTCCCCAAATTTCAAGCTGTCCAAGACTAATGAATTTATATTCTGCTAAAATGTCACCAAGGTATGAATTCAATACTCTACTGCAAGTCTTAACAATGTTTCCAATGCCTACAGGCTGGCACAGATAGCTGCAGTTTTTATTTAAGACACTGGTGACAAGCAAGGTAGTGAGTGATATAGGAAATGTTTTAGAGAAACTGATCAAGGCAAGATGAAATCAAAGACCTATTCAAGAATTAGGAAGCTACAGTGAAAAAGAGAATGAATTAGGGTGGTAATAAATAAATGAAAAAGAAAGAGGAGACTTTAAAAGTACACTTTGATGGAAAAAATCCAAAGGACTTCTTAACTGATTGGATTTTAGTTACCCTTAGAAGCTGATAGTGGTGGTCCCAGGACTGCTACGTGATCTTGGTCCAGGATGGTGAGTGCAACACCACTTCGAGCACTGCCAGACACCACGGACTTGAGCAACAGTGATTGAACTACCCTCTGATTTTTTTCTGGGTCACTTGGATGTATTGGTATCAAGGTTTCATATACACATCCATCAGAGCCTGTTGGAAACAAGTATTTATTGTTCATTATTGGATAAATGATAGTTCTATATCTGTTACAGTTAAATGTACTAAGTTGTTTATAAGATTTTACCAATTTGATAGAGAATCCAACCAGAAAAATAAACAAATGTAATAATCACATGACTCTATGCTTTCCAATAAAGAATATACTACAGGGGCTTCCCTGGTGGCACAGTGGTTGAGAATCTGCCTGCCAATGCAGGGGACACGGGTTCGAGCCCTGGTCTGGGAAGATCCCACATGCTGCGGAGCAACTAGGCCCGTGAGCCACAACTACTGAGCCTGCGCGTCTGGAGCCTGTGCTCTGCAACAAGAGAGGCCGCGATAGTGAGAGGCCTGCGCACCGCGATGAAGAGTGGCCCCCACTTGCCGCAACTAGAGAAAGCCCTCGCACAGAAACGAAGACCCAACGCAGCCAAAAATAAATAAATTAATTAATTAAAAAAAAAAAAAAAAAAAGAATATACTACAAACCTAAAGTTGAGGGAGGAGAAATATTAATAAAAATCTCAGTAAGAAATGTCATGATAGCCATGAAATAAAAATTGTAAATATCTGTAATAACTTAGAATATGAGGGGACTGCCAGGAGTACAGACAATTCAGTCAGTAAAAGGCTGTATCTCTTATTAGAAATTAATTAGCATTCTGGTCTAAATATTACATTTCTTGTTACTCCAGCACCCTAAAACCCTATTAAATCGCTGCGTTTTGTAAGTCAATTGTATTTTTGGCAATTTCATGTGGTTCTAGCTATGTTACATGAAGATTTTATGACCCTTTGGTTCACATTCCCTTACTTCAATGTTCAAAAGCTAAAACACAACTCACAAACTTCTGTGTAACAATAAATATGTCCTCTAGGTTAAACTTTAAGAAAACCAGTCCCTCTTAAGCAAAGGTATTAAGCGGATTCCAAGGACACTCTAGACATGATAAACGAAGGGAGCCTTTTTCTTAACAGCCACTGCAAACGTTTGCACATTGAAAAACTTCACAAAGATTTTAAACTGTGATAACATGAAAATGTTTCCTAAATACTGCTCTGTTTCATCCTGCCTTAACCTTCCCAAAACAACTTCAAAAGAAGCCATAACAGGCTGGGGGGAGAAGACCGCAAAGGCATTTTTTCCCCCTAGATGCATAAGACTGGGATTAAACCTTAGAGCATTAGGTAGAGGTAAACTCCAAAGCATTAAAAAAAAAAATCTGGGCCTTCCCTGGTGGCGCAGTGCTTACGAATCCGCCTGCCAACGCAGGGGACACGGGTTCGAACCCTGGTCCAGGAAGATCCCACATGCCGCAGAGCAACTAAGCCCGTGTGCCACAACTACTGAGCCTGCGCTCTAGAGCCCGTGAGCCACAACTACTGAGCCCACGTGCCACAACTACTGAAGCCCGTGCACCCTAGAGCCCGTGCTCCACAATAAGAGAAGCCACCGCAATGAGAAGCCTGCGCACCGCAACGAAGAGTAGCCCCCGCTCACCGCAACTAGAGAAAGCCCGCGCGCAGCAATGAAGACCCAACACAGCCAAAAATAAAACAAAATAAAAAATAAAATAAAATAAATTAAATAAAAAAAAAAACAAAAAACACCTTCTAAAAAAAAAAAAAAAAATCTGTAAAATGGTGGCTAGTAGAGTCCAAGACTGCTCTGTTAGTGTCCTTTTACCCACCTGTCTCCGTCACTGTTCAAAGAATGGCACACTATAGGTTGGAAAAGAGGAATGGGGAGTTCATGCAGTACCAACCTTAGGTATTTCACGGTTCACTAATTATAATATCAAAAAACCTGGACTTATCATAATAAACAGTGATTTTTCCTTTTTTATTGGTATTATATTATTTATTGCTTATGATAAAACTTTAAGACATAAAATTTACCTGCAGAGAATTACTGACCTAATGCATGACTAGACATGGCAAAATGCAAAAAGTGAAGGCATAAATGCTTGTAAGGAAGCATGGAAAGGGAAATACTACAACAGAAAACTGTAAAAACTGAAGACTCGAACTTAAAACACTATCCTGTAATACCCCTTTATTTATAAACTTTGAAAGTTTAAAAAAAATACTTACTTAATGACATCAGAGAGATGAATTTCCGATACACAGATGCACTAAAACTCTGTGTAGCCGATTTTTCTTCTTGTCTAAGTAAAAGTGTGTATTTGCTTAGGATACGTGAGTTAAACTTTTGTACATAAGCAAAGTAATTTCCATGCTGGAAAAAAAAAAAGGTTATTTTACTTTAAAAGTATTCCCATTTCCACCAACTATATTTAAATGTTGAGACCAGTTGTTGGCCCACTGTAATTACTTTAATGAGTGCTTAAAAACCTCTTGTCCAATTAAATTTAAAAAGTTATAAAAAATATTTCTTTAATTCAGGCATAGAAATAATTATTACTAATAGATTTTTCAGTATTTTAAAAATATATAAAAATTTTCTGAAAGAAATACCAAAGTCCAATTTTAGTTTTAAAAATCATACAGATGACGCTGAAATGCCACAAAATGGGCCAGGAATTAAAGGTATCACTTACTTTTTCAGTAATAAAAATCAGCACAGGATGCCTAAATACCATAAAAAACTTTGTCCACCTAAAAAAGAAAAAGAAAAATCATAAAATGCAAAATCACCAGTTGAGAGAAACACATCATCAATCTAAATTTAAGAGATTATCTTTTATTAAATATTTTTTAGAGCCAGAGAGGTAGCAGAGAACACTTAATTCAGTGTTTCAAAATATCTACCACGGGGACCTAGAAGGCATTCCTCTGTCAAATGCATCTCTGGATTAAATGCAAGTTGCTGAGCTTCCCAGAACTTTAAAGACAATAACGTGAACTATAAAGTACCAAGGGTGAGTCAGACAAGATGCGGTGTTCCCCAAACTTAATTGACCCACCCCTCCTTTTTTCAGAGTCATTTTGGGGCCTCGTGTTCTCAGGAAAACATTAGCATCTCACCTGCCTTCTTCAAGTGACAGCGGGAACTGAGGCATAGGGAGGGTAAGGGGCCTGTAACCAAGGCTGCACAGCCATTTTCTGGCAAAGTGGGGATTAGAACCCAGATTCTCTACCTATATCCTTTTGCATAAAGATTTCCTCCAAACACAGTTGCTCACACTTTAGAGGCATTCACTGAGTCTAAGATATAACTGGTCACCGTCCACATTGTTCAGTTGACTACGTACAAGTCTTTGCTTGGACCTTTAAAGATTTAGTTTGCATCAGGTGGGCCTGGAGGGGCAGCAAGTTAACCAAACAGGAAATGGGATGAAAGAATAGGGATTGGATAGATGTAAAACTGTGACATTTCCTTCTATCATTTGTGCGAGTCATTTCCCAAGTTTTATTCCAGAATCTGGGAAAGCAGAGGTCTCAAAGCACTATCCTGATTCCACTAACAACAAGCTGCACATTTCTTCAGGCGAAAGGGTTCTGACCTTGGCAGTCAGGGCTATATGACAGAACATTCTGGTCTTGTGGGATTACTCACTTAATTTTCAAATAACTTACTATTCAGTTCTGTTATTAGGACAGGACTCATTTGGCCCCAGTTTCC
Organism: Balaenoptera ricei; assembly: GCF_028023285.1. NCBI lineage: Eukaryota > Metazoa > Chordata > Mammalia > Artiodactyla > Balaenopteridae > Balaenoptera > Balaenoptera ricei. The sequence goes on along the minus strand of NC_082658.1, from coordinate 14,003,672 downwards.
TCAATCACTTATCACGCCAGAGGCTTTTGAGGGATGTTATTTTGGCTACTGTCTTACAGACGGTTTTCAATCAGCTTACTTTTATCATGTTTATAATCAAAATACTTTTGAACAAGGCAAAGAATATTATAAAAAACACAGAGTGCATTTTCTTTTTGGTTAAAAATTACAAGCATTAGGGACTTCCCTGGTGGCGCAGTGGTTGAGAATCCGCCTGCCAGTGCAGGGAACACAGGTTCGATCCCTGGTCTGGGAAGATCCCACATGCCACGGAGCAACTAAGCTCCTGCGCCACAACTATTGAGCCTGTGCTCTAGAGCCCGTGAGCCACAACTACTGAGCCCACATGCTGCAACTACTGAAGCCCACGCGCCTAGAGCCCGTGCTCTGCAGCAAGAGAAGCCACTGCAATGAGAAGCCCGCGCACTGCAATGAAGAGTAGCCCCCGCTCGCCGCAATTAGAGAAAGCCCGTGCGCAGCAACACAGACCCAACACAGCCAAAATAAATAAATAAATTTAAAAAAAAAATTACAAGTATTAGAACTTACTTAATCACTTCTTCATCAGAGATAACAGTTTCAATCTTCTGCTGGGGCTCTGCAAGCAAGGCCTCTAAACCACGAACGGCACCTTCCTTGAACAGCACCAAGGGTTCTGTCCCCTGTATCGAATGTACCCTATATACCTCAGCGGACAACTAGAAGAACATAAAAACATTTAAATTTTTATTCTAAAGGAACTGCCACCTAATAGAATCAGGACATTTACAGAAGGCTTATCTTTAAGGGACTGATTTGCTTTCATTTTTATTCAATTTTGTTTTATAATTATGTATGGTTCCAAAGTTAAATCTAAACATAAAATACAAAGTTAAATCTAACACAAAATACATTCAGAAGTCTAACTTTTGATCCTATTCTCTATCCTCTCCCCTGCTCACCCCCGTAAGTAATCACTTTTATTCATTTTTGGTTTATCTTTCCACTGTAAATACTGGAGGTTAGGCTATAACCTGGGTCTCTCAAAACTGGAGGTGAGGAGAGGTACAAACAAAGGCACTAATGCAGTTATAAGCGGTTTTGGTATTAGAAAAAGAAAGATGCCATATATAAATACATGGGCCACACACACATATTTATATATGGGTGTGTGTGTGTATGTGTATATGTATGTATGTATGTATATATAGCCTGCAAGCCCAGGAAAAGAAGTTAACACCATATGTAGGATTAAAAAAAAAAAAAAAACCCATTGTGTAAAATTCAGGATCGTGTTACTTCAGGGTGAACAAAATGACTGGAGCCAGTGGGCAGCACAGGTAGCTGGCTAGAGGTTTCAAGGGTCCGGGTGACAACTGCGGTTGTATGTGAATCAGCTCTGTTGTGAACCACTTCTAAAATATGCCAATTGTATTTAGAGTTAGACATTTAGAACCATAAAGAACTTTCAAGATTAACCTAGTTAGAGAACTTCATTTTATAAGAAAAAGTTAATTAACATACTTTAGGTCATTAGGAGAAAAGGCACAGTTAGTTAGTCATGGTTCTTTTTCACTGCAGTATGTGCCACTTTTAAAATGTATAATGCCTGAAACTTGCAGGGTCTGTTCTACCTATTTTAAGAAAGGGAACAATGAAGTTCATTTGCTCTTGCAAGGGACACACCACAAACATTTAAACTCATGGAAATAACTATAAATGTATCATTCATGAATTATTTAAGTCCTCAACCTCATATGAAAATAACATCATGTCACATTTTCTGACATATTAACTCATAAATTGAGACATTTTACTAAGATATACTGTACGATAGCTAGAATGAAAAACTGGTTATAACCTTTATGTCATGTTCACAGACACTTTAAGATAAATAACTGCTACATTACAAATTATTCCGTCTCACCAATAAACTAAATAAATATGTTGGAAAATCCAAAGACTTACTGTCGCTTTAAATACTTTATCCAGGTTTACGTCTTCATTATTCCATATTCTCAAGACCTGAAATAAAAGCATACAACTTAAAAAAGCATTCCAATTTCGATTTACATACAACATGAATAGTTAATAAATCAAAATTTGATTTGTTTTGTATATATTATACAAAAATTTTAGAACTCACCTTATTATCATGGACAACAATATACTCTCCAGTTTGAAAGTTGCACACAGCTGGACACGTTATAATTTGACCTTGTTTCACTGACCAGCTCCCCAAGGGTTTCTGATCAGAAACCTAATGAAATGAACACACAATATTCAAAAAGTCAGTCTCAGACATTAAAGCAATTAAATTTACATTCGAAAGAAATCATTAAAACGATAGTATTTAACAAATCTCCTAAATTAAAAAAATATCTAGTCACAAAAAGACAAATACTACGTGGATTCCACTTAAGACAGAAAGTAGAATGGTGGTTGCCTGGGGTTGAGGAAATTGGGAGTTATTATTTAATGAGTACAGAGTTTCAGTTTTGCCAGATGAAAAGAGTTCTGGAGATGGATGGTGGTGATGACTGCACAACAATGTGAATATATGTACTTAATACCCTGAACTGTACACTCATAGTCATTAAGATAGTAAATTTTGTTATGTGTACTTTACTGCAATTAAAAAAAAAACTTTAAAAGAGTAGTTAAAATGAAAATATAAGTTCCTAAAATGAAAAAAAGTAAATTAATATCGGCACTTTGATAATGAACAATATTAGTATATTTAAAAAATTGATGCAGTTGTGCCCTTGAACAGGGGCATGAGAAATAAGAGTAAGGATAGCTGGAATCATGCCAATTCTAATCAGCCACTCTATTCCTATGCAGGAACTGCAAAAAGTCCACTTGACAGCCAGCTAAAAACCAATGGTGTCTTCAGAAGCATCAAAACAAGCAAACAGGATAGTACTGTTGGCAACCTGTTCCCCAAACTTCAAAGCAGACAGCTAGCTTTTTTTTTTTTAATTGAAGTATAGTTGCTGCACAATATTATATGTTACAGGTGTACCATCTAGTGATTCAGTTTTAAAGGTTATATACTGCACTTATAGTTATTATAAAATATTGGCTATATTCCCCCTGTTGTACAATATATCCTTGTAGCTTATTTTATACGTAACTGTTTATACCTCTTACTCCCCTATCCCTATTTTGTCCCTCCCCCCTTCCCTGGCACCACTGGTAACCACTAGCTTGTTCTCTATATCTGTGAGTCTGCTTCTTTTTTGTTATAATCACTACTTTGTTGTAGTTTTTAGATTCCATACATAAGTGCTATCACAGTATTTGTCTTTCTCTGACTCACTTCACTTAGCATAATGCCCTCCAAGTCCATCCATGTTGCTGCAAACGGCAAAATTTCATTATTTTTTTAATGGCTGAGTAGTATTCCATTGCACATATATACACCACATCTTTATCCATTCATCTATTGATGGACGCTTAGGTTGCTTTCATATCTTGGAATGGAAGATAATAAATAATAATAAATAATGCTGCTATGAACACTCGGTGCATGTATCTTTTCTAATCAGTGTTTTTGTTTTTTGGGTTTTTTTGGGATATATACCCAGGAGTGAAACTGCTGGGTCATATGGTTGTTCTATTTTTAGTTTTTTGAGAAATCACCATACTGTCTTCCATAGTGACTGCACCACTTTACATTCCCACCAACAGGGTACAAGGCTTCTCTTTTCTCCACGTCCTCACAAACATTTATTTTTTTGTGTTCTTTTTTTTTGTGTGTGTGTGTGTTCTTTTTGATGACAGCCATTCTGACAGGTGTGAGGTGATATCTCATTGTGGTTTTGGTTTTCATTTCCCTGATGATTACCGATGTTGAGATACCCAACTTCTTAAAGACACAGAAAACTGTTCAGCAGCTCACATAAAAAGAATTACTTTCTAAGGAACCACTAAAAGCAAAGTTTAGAAAATGTGCTAAAGCAGTCCTTAGGCTAAATGGGGGCGGGGTGTGTAGACTTCAAGGGACGCAAATCCAGGATTCACAGGGTGAACCATAGCTGGCAACAGGTCACTCGGAATCAAGATGCCTACTAAGCTGCCAAGAAAGCAAAAAGCCAAAACAAAACACCGACAAAACTTTCCCCCCTAATGAGTGGGTAAGAAGTGTACGGACACAAGTCTAAAGCACTGTTCTGGCAGTGACATCTTCTCCCACCCAACCAATCTCCGTTCAACCCTTCTGCGGGCAGCTGGGCTGACAGAGACCCCAGAAGGGGATCTTAGCAAGGATATCTCCGGGAGATATAAAGCGAAAAGCACAGGTTTCCTTTCCTTTCCGAATGTAGCCCACGTGCACTTAGACGCTCTGCCGCCTGCAACTCGGAAATATGCCTCTCCGGGAGAACAACCGAGTCAGATTCTAGACCTCATTCAGCGTCCCGAAAAGGCCACAGCGGCTCTCCGCTAAGCCCGCTGCAAGATCTCTTTCCAAAGCTGTGAGAAACCTGAGGTTCCGGCTCCGAACTCAGAAAGGGGCGAGACAGCAGCGGGGGCGCTCCGATCCTATCGCTCTCACCTTATAGAGGATGACGGTCCTGCCGCTGTCCGTCACTAGAAACTGGTCTGTTTTGTCGCTCTGCTCCACTCCAAGGGGTCCGTCAGGCCCGGAACCCAGCGGTACCGCAGTCAACGTGAACCCTTCCTCCAAGGCTGCCATTTTGGTCCAACTTGCGGAAGGCCGCGCGTCCGTCCCGGCAGGCTTCGCGCTTTCTCTCGTGAGAACTAGATTAGTTCTCGCCGACTGGATTAGTCGCTCGCTAACTGAGATACCTGCTCGCGGAGCCTGCGACCTCTGGCGGGTGGAGATCGCTAGCGGCGCTGCGGACGCCGCGGGGTAGGCGGGGCCTGGAGTTTGCGTCTAGACTCCGCCTCCCAGGCCACGCCACCGAGTCCCGGTGTACTGCTCTAGACGGGAAAGAATGGGCGGGCGGGGGAGATCTTACCTGTTAGGTACTGCATCCGCTGCCCCTTATTCAGCTACGGACTTGAGAGGCTGAAGGATGAGCGTGGCAAGTGGCCGAATATAAACAAACTAGATTTTTTTAGTTGAAGCGAACTCTCTAGGAATTACTAACACGGCTTCATAGAACAGTGTCCCAAAGGAAAAATATTTCTCTCTTCAGATTAACTCTTCATAACGTGCTGTACCTAACTGAAATGCCTAATACCCCCTGCTTCTCAGAACCCGCCACAAAGGTCTGGTCTCTGCGGCCTTTTGGGCCTCCCAGCTTGTCTGTCCCCCTTGGCTCTCTGAGCACCCGCGGGGAAGTCTCTCCAGCTTACAGGAAATTCAAACTTGTCTGATGAAGCAGGTGACGTTCAAGATCCCTCTGGGCAATTTTTGGCAAGACCATTTCTGGGAGAGATTTTTAAGATAAACATGACTGATTCAATCAATAATATAAAAACTCAAAAAAGATAAATTGTGCATGTTCTTAGGGCGAAACTACGTAAATAGGCAATTAACAGATATGTACTATGTGCTACATCACAAAGCAAAATGCCTCCACATCAGTTTAGATTACGCATCCACACGGATCACCTTGTGTGTGTTTGCTCGTGGCCACAGCATTATAACACAGGAGATAGGAGATTATGCAGCTATTATGAAAGAATCAAATACCTACAGTAAATTCTTTTTTTTTGGCCTCACCATGCAGCATGTGGGATCTTAATTCCCCGACCAGGGATGGAACCTGTGCCCCCTGCAGTGGGGGCGTGGAGTCCTAAACACTGGACCGCCAGGGAATTCCCTACTGTAAATTCTTAATAAGGCTAATAGGTCTTTTTTTTTCAAAGTGCCTAAGGAGGTTGACTTTGAATTTGTGGCCCCTTTGTTATCTGGAAAAGAAGTACAGTGAGATTCAGCCTAGACCTCCTGGCCTCTGTGAAACCTTTCTTTTTCTCTCAGCACAGTCTCTCTACTGAACCGTGTTTTGCACCTACTGCCCATATTTGAGATGCCGGTCTAGACACCTCCTCCTCCAGGAAGTCTTCCCTGACTGAGACTGGATTAAATGTCTGATTCAGGGCACCAGTGTTATTGGTACATCCAGTACCGGAATGGCCCAGTTACTCATGTATTTCCCCCATTATGTTTATTTCTTTGAAGGGACTCTGGATTTATCACTAGTATCTGGCATAGTGCCATTAATATTTGGGGGACTAATGAATAAAGAGTGAAAGTTTACTCATAATTCTGTACGTGTGCTTTCCCTCTTCTTCAGCTTGAAGACTTTAAAACAGGGGTTCTCAAACTTTGTGATTTCAGGATTCCGTTACACTCTTAAAAATTGTTGATGACTGCAAAAAGCTTCTGTTTTTATGAGGTACATCTATTGATATTAACTGTATTAGAAATTAAAAGTGGGGAGTTGAGAAATATGTATTTATTCATTTGAAAATAATAAATGTAAACACGTTAACATAAATAATAAGACTTCCCTGGTGGCGCAGTGGTTAAGAATCTGACTGCCAATGTAGGGGACACAGGTTCAAGCCCTGGTCTAGGAAGATCCCACATGCCGTGGAGCAACTAAGCCCATGTGCCATAATTACTGAGCCTGAGCTCTAGAGCCCGTGCTCCGCAACAAGAGAAACCACTGCAATGACAAGCCCACACACCGCAACAAAGACCGAACACAGTCAAAAAAATAAATAAATAACTTTATATAAACATAAATAACATTTTTATAAAAAATAATTTGAGAAACAATTTAGTGAGAAGAGTGGCATTGTTTTACATTTTTTTGTTGTTGTTTTACATTTTTGCAAATCTCTTTAATGTCTGGCTTAATAAAAGGTAACCAGATTCTCATATCTGCTTCTGCACTCAGTCCATTGTGGTATCACATGTCATACCATACCAAAAGAGCTCCGTAGTACTCCCCAAAAGGAAAATAACATCTGAAGAGTTTGTCTTCATGGACCCTCTGAAAGGGCCTCAGGACTCCCAAGGGTTGTACCCAGACTCGCGCTTGAAGAGCAAGTATAGGGATCAAGTTTACCTGCCTGGGAAGGGCGAGATCAAAGTTCCTGGTTCCAGAAAAGAGAGATGGAGCAACCTTTCCTGAGTTCTGGAGTCTGGACTAGGTGTAAAGACCCTGAGGGAGTCAAAATAGGAAGAAAACGTGGGAGGGCTTTCACCTTGGAAGTGAAAACTAAGCCCCACCTTCCTGGTACCCAAGAGACCTTAGGGCAAGGAAAAGAACAGCTGCTCTAGGAAGGCTACTGAACTTCTTACAAATGCTAAGAATTGGAACAACTCTGACTCTTATTTTTAGCCCTAGAAAAGATTATGCGACTGGAGATAGATCTTTAAATTTTCTTTGTTTCTTTCTCTTTTTGGATCAGTGTTATGAACTAAATTGTGTCCATCCTCCCACCCCACCCCCCAACTCAATTTATCTGTTTCCTTTTTATCACAGTTTTAAACTATTTTATCTATTTATTTGCTCATTACCTAGGCTCCCCCACTGTATCATAAGCTTCTTGAGGGTAGCCGGTCCCTCTCTGTCCTATTTGCCTATGCATCCTCATTTCCGAGCACTTCATAGGCACTCAGTAAAAAATGTGCCATTTGATTGAACGAATCACTTTACATCTTTGTATTCATGGCACCAGCAGTTGTATCTGATCTATATAAAGACTTTAATACATGCTTGTTGAATAAATCACACTTATATGGCAAGCCATTGTAATAAACGGGAAGCGCACTTGACCCATTAGGATAAAGTAAGACTTAACAGATTGAGAAACCCAGAACTGCACTGGCAAGTTTGTCCGTAAATTTGAGTCTAAGAAGATCGCGGTCCTTTTTGGAAGGACACCAGCTGTAATGAGGGCACTAGGAGTCTTCTGCAACCTAGCCTAAGATAAGAACGGGTCAAAGTGTTCCACTTCCAAGATGAATCAATCAAGGTCAATGAGCGAGAGCAAGGCCTGGCTATCCATCACTGGTTAGAGACGTTTAAGGGCTGGTCTTCAAAGGCAGCTGTGACCCTGTACATTTTAATGTGAGCTGTGGATGTTCATTCTATTTGGATTGTTTGGCATGTTTATGCTGCTTGGCTGCCAAGCTATGAAGGCTGGGGGAAGATACTGCCTCTCACATTCAATTCCTAGAATAGAATCAGGTGATAAATATACAATGAATAAGTCTAATTATATAGTAGGGATGCGTGCCCATATTCAAAAGGGAGAATGTTACTCATTATAGATTTTTCATGGAAGGTTGACAGTTGATGATTTGTGCATTGCTTGAATGGGATATAGTAAATGCTTTGCCAAAGGAACATTTCTGGAAGCACCATTCTGAGAACAGGATGGATGGTAGATATATATATTCTACCAAGTCTCCACATTATATGGAAGTTTTAATGGTGCTTAAATAAAGGTTTAAGTTACTCTGAGATATGTTTTCCAGTTTTAGACTCTCAAAATGCCTTTGACGCCACAGAAATGAACTGGACAATATTACTGGCACTCAGGCAGACACCTCTGAAGATGTTTCCCACAGCAAATATCAGAGATAAAGGAAGAATCTAAGCTCTCTTTTCATAATCTGTATACATTTCAGTCTAATGCTAGTGCCCTCCCAGTGAATGCCAAAACCCAATGGCTGTGTCTGGAATTTGAGGTCAAGCAAGCATTTGTGGTTTAATTGTAATAGGATAGGGAAATGGGAGAAAAGACCTGGGTTGAGGGGTTTTAGATGGGTGGGCAGAGTCAAATGCTCACAGAACCCAACAATCTTCAGGAAGAGTTTGGGCTGGGCAACTTGTCATCACCAGGGGTCCAAGTTGAAGTCAGGGGAGCCCTGAACAGTGAGCAGAGCTCTGGAAAAGGGAGTGCTGGCAGGTGAATGAATAAACACCCTGAGAAAGGTCTGGCCACCGGAAGTAGTTTCCAGTCACCGGACTGAGGTTCAGGGTGAAGCAAGAGCAGGGCAGGGCTTCAGATCTGGTTGGAAACCCCTGAAACTTCTCCCTTGTCTCCCAGATCCAAACTGTACCAATGCACTCGTTCATTTCCCAAATACTGATGAGTGCCTAGGAGCTGTGAATTCCGTAGCGAAGGAGACAGGGGAAGTTCCTCTTCTCAGAGAGCTCGCAATCCAGTGGTGGGAGACAATCTGCTCAAGAAAAGTCTCCCTAAAGATGAGACCTTTCCACTGAGATCTGATGGACAAGAAGGGGTCAGGTGAGGGGGAGACTAGATAATGATGAGATTGAGGCAGGCAGGGACCTTAATTTTGTAGGGCTCTCTGTAAGCTAGATGAGGAGTTGGCATATTCTAAATGCAATAAGAAGTCATTGAAGGGTTTTAAGCTAAGGTCTGACTTCTGTTTCGAAAAGATCATCCTTGCTCCCAAGTGGAGAATGGTTCAGAGGTGAATAAAAGTAGAAATAGATATACCAGTTTTGAGGCTCTGGCATTCTTCTAGATGCAACAGGTGGTGGTTTGTGGTAGGTGATAATAGTGGAGATAGAAAAAAAATACACCAATTCAGGATGGGATTTAGTGGGTAGGGTCAACAGGATGGTGGATGGATTGAATGCGGCAGTGAGAGGAAGAAAGGAATTAAGGGCATGTTTGCCTTGAGGGCCCAGGTGGGTTGGGGTGTTCTTTACTGACATGGGGAAGGAGATGATTTCGCAGGGAGTGGTTTGAGGAAGTAGACCCAGGGTTCTATTTCGACTGTGTTCAGTTTGAGATGCCAAATAAGTGGGTAGCTCATCGGATCCTGGCACTCCTGGCAGAGGCTCAGGTTGGAGATGTAGATTTGGGCCTCATCGGCACATGGAAGGTGTCTAAAGCAATGGGACCCGTGTAGATTCCAAGTGCTGTTGATTTTATCTTCTAAAATTCACTCCAGTGGTTCACCTCTCTCCTTCTCCACCGCCACCCCTCCAGTCCAAGCCCCTCTTACGTGGCCAGTGTAATTGCCTCCTTGTCTCCCTGCTTCTCCACTTGCCCCCTTTCAATCTGTAGCCAGTATGATCTATTTAGAATTCTAATCAGATTATGCCACCTCTGCTTAAAATCCTTTAATACCTTAGTCTCAAGATGAACAAGATCAAATCCTTCCCTGACCCACAAGTAGGGCTGCCAAACAAAACACAGGATGCCCGGTTGAATCTGAATTTCAGATAACACATAATTTTTTAGTATAAATATATCTTATGCAATTATTCATTGCATATCTGAAATTAAATTCAACCTGGCATCCTGTTTTTTTTTGGCCATGCCATGCGGTACTCAGGATCTTAGTTCCCCGAACAGGGATCGTACACGCGCCCCCTGCAGTGGAAATGCAGAGTCTTAACCACTGGACCACCAAGGAAGTCTCCATCCTGTATTTTTATTTGGTAAATCTGGCAACCCTATCCACAAGGGCTTTGCAAGATCTGACCCCTATTACTCTTTCCTGCCTCATCTCTCATCAAATATCCCTTGTTTCCTGACTCAAGCTATATTGTTTTGGAATAGGCTATGCCCTCTCCCACCTCAGGGCCTTTGTACATGCTATTTCCTTTGATGGGAATGCTTTTAGCTTCTCCTAAATCAACTAACTGCCGCATACTTTTCACATCTCAGCCTCCACTGAATAGCCCTCTTTTCCTTGTGGTCCATGCTCTCCTAATATGATGTAACTTTCCTTCACTGACCCTGTATCAAGTAGCAGTTACACATTTATTTGTGTGATTATGTAAGTATTATATATCTTTTCCATTAAACAATAAGGTGAGAGACCAGATTTATTTTTGCTCACTTCTATGTCCCCTGTGCTCTCCTAGTGTCTGCTACATAACAGGCACCATGAAAGGAAAAAAGGAAGGAAGGAAGGAAAGGAAAAAGAAAAAAAGGCTGAAAGACTCTACTAGATTATAGAATAAATTATATCAGGACCAGAATGAGGAATGAGGACCAAAGCAGAGATTGGCCCTGTGACGCAGTTCACAAGGAGGGCCAGGAGGGGATGCAGGCTGAAGATAAAGCACCCAGGTCAGCCTAGGAGGAGGGTAACTTAATAGTTTGTCTCAATGTTTTGGGGATGGGGCTAAAGAAGAGGTTTGAGGCTGCTTAAACTCTTTCTACCCCTAAACTCTGTTTGGTCTGGCACATGGGGCAGCCTGGGGGTGGGTACTGATGGGCTTCTTTGTGGAATTGCTGCTAAGGGAAAGGTCAAGTGGGTCTGGGCTAGGCCCCTGTTCAGCTGTCTGGGAATTGTTTCCCACCACTCCCATGTCCCATGAGTAAGTATGAGGGTGTGTATGGATTAAAGACAAGCAATGCAACTAAGCCCCTCCTTCTCAACCAGCCCTCCAAAATAATTTCATTCTATTCTTAAGCTAAACTTTTAGTTGACTACCTTTTTTTGTATAAATACAGATTTATAAATTGCTTATGTTTTGTCTTAGTTAATGAAGTCAGTAGGAAAGGAGCAAGAGGGTTGGTGCTTTTGACACAAACATTTCCACTTTTCTGCTAAACATTTTTTTGGGGGGCTGTCTTCATGGCAAATGTTAGCTATACGTAGTTTTTTTCTCATCTAAATTTTAATGTTTGGAAACAGAGTGGCCACTTATGCTTAGAATTTTGCAGTTTATGTAGTGTTCTCATATCAAGAAATTATTTTTTATGGAACTAAATTAGATTTAATTCCAGTAAAATTAAATTCATTATCTCAAAATACAGATGACTTATTCCCTGAATTACATTTAATTAGTATCTATAAGTGTTATTAAAAATATACACACACACGAGGAATCCCCAAACTCTAGAAGAGCTACGTTCCCAAAGCTAGTTTGAGAGTCAGTTGTTTTGAACTCAGTCCAAATTTCCTCATGCTCTTTAGGGAAACCAGGCAAACCTCAGTGCAGCTGAAGGACCATCAGTATCACCTTTATGTTAGCGTTCAAAACCCCAGAGAACACGGCTCAATAGGAAAATGTTTCCCAGAGTTTGGGATGTCAGAAAGACATCTTTTTTTTTTTTTTTTTTTTTTTGGCACGTGGGCTCAGTAGTTGTGGCTTGCAGGCTCTAGAGCGCAGGCTCAGTAGTTGTGGCGCATGGGCTTATTTGCTCCGCGGCATGTAGGATCTTCCCGGACCCGGGCTCAAACCCGTGTCCCCTGCATTGGCAGGCAGACTCCCAACCACTGGGCCACCAGGGAAGTCCCAGAAAGACATCTTTATCTGCTAGAATCTAGACAAGGGTGGTGGCTTCCACTGTCTCAGTGGGGGTAGGCGATGGGGAGGTGGATTTGAGGGAAGGTCTTGGAGACCCAGTGGCAGGCATTACGGAGGCTGGGACTAGGGTTAGAGAGCCATTATGTGTACAGCCATTATGAATAACCCAGATGTTTGAGCTGGAGACCACCTTTTAGAGGAAAGTAAAATAGCAAATGCCTCCAAATAGGAGAGAAGAGAATACCACGTGACATCTTAGGGGGTCCCCTTTACAGGTTCCAACGCTCCCTCTGGGAAGAAAGACTCTCAGATTGTCCCCTTGTAAGATTTTGAGGTATTCTACTTTTTAATCCACCTTCCCTTGGTTTTCACTTGAAGAATCAAGGAAGATGTAGTGAGGAGGGGAAGGAAAGGAACTCACCCAAAACAATGAAAATAATTGATTCATATTTGGATCCAGATTTGAAGAGGCTAATGTTTAAGCTATGGATGCTTCTTTGGGTACATTTGGTTTAATTTTATTTAAAAGGAATCAATGAAGAGTTTCAGTGGAGGTGCTGGTATTACTTAGCAAAACAAATTAACAAAGTTTTGGCCTTTCTCTTAAACTTTTCTGTGTATTAATCAGATCTGACTCAAAAGCTATTCATCAGGTTGGGGAGGGTATCTTATTATGCTAAAAAGCTTTTTCATCTAGATGTAAATTAGACCTAGCATATCAGAAAAAAGGGAACTTTTTGACATTTTTATATTCTGACAATAACATCATATTGCTCAAAAGAATCTGAATATAACACACTATTGACCCACCAGATAATCTGAATTAGTCAGTTTGTTGTTGTTGTTGTTTTAAAAATCGAAGCACCCTCATTTAATTCTCTTTACTGGAGTAAAACATAATTATTTTACAACTTGCATGCATGGAAATGAAGCAGGTTTTGCATGTCTGGATTCATCTGTACCATTCTTTTCGAGCAGAAACGTCTTTCACCTTATTCTTGAAACATCATTCTTTTTACCTGAGGTGTTGTTAATGTTTGTTTACGTCCTATGAAAGGAATACAAATTTACATTTCTTACATTTGTTTCCTTCGGAAAACTTGTTTCTAGAAATGACATTTCAACCTACTTCCCAACTGCTTTTAGCTACCTCGTGTGGTTGAAAGGAAGGGACTCACTCAAAATAGACTCAAAGTGAAAGGAGCTTCACACAATGATGGCGCTCTAGGGAACAGCCATCTTTTCTTCCTCATGAGCTACCTGCTCTTTCTTTTTTTTAAGTTCTTAAATTTTATTTATTTATTTATTTTTGGCTGCTTTGGGTCTTCCTTGCAGTGCGTGGGCTTCTCATTGCGGTGGCTTTTGTTGCGGAGCATGGGCTCTATGTGCGCGGGCTTCAGTAGCTGCAGCACACGGGCTCAGTAGTTGAGGTGCACGGGCTCTAGGCACGCAGGCTTCAGTAGTTGCTGCGCGCGGGCTTAGTTGCTCCGCGGCATGTGGGATCTTCCTGGACTAGGGCTCGAACCCGTGTCTCCTGCATTGGCAGGTGGATTCTTAACCACTGCGCCACCAGGGAAGTCCCTCCCTGCTCTTTTTTTTTTTTTAATAAATTTATTTATTTTATTTATTATTTTTGGCTGTGTTGGGTCTTCGTTGCTGCGCGAGGGCTTCCTCTAGTTGCGGTGAGTGGGGGCTATTCTTCATTGCAGTGCGCGGGCTTCTCATTGCAGTGGCTTCTCGTTGCGAAGCATGGGCTCTAGGTGTGCGGGCTTCAGTAGTTGTGGCTTACGGCCTTCAGTAGTTGTGACTCGCGGGCTACAGAGCGCAGGCTCAGTAGTTGTGGCACACAGGCTTAGTTGCTCTGCGGCATGTGGGATCTTCCCAGACCAGGGCTCGAACCAGTATCCCCTGAATTGGCAGGTGGATTCTTAACCACTGCACCACCAGGGAAGCCCCCTACCTGCTCTTTATCATGGAGCTTTTGTTTGAATTTGCCTATACCCTCTCTTTTTCTCATGATTCTTCAGCAGAAGCTTCTGCTAGCAAGTGGCAATCTTATTTTTACATACCTGCCATTAAGATATAAAATATGCCACTTACTGTTACACTTGAAGAAATGAACGCTCAGAAAGATGAAGTGATTTGCCAACATCACACAGCTTTAGAAAACTTCGGTTAAAAAATGCAATACAGGACTTCCCTGGTGGCGCAGTGGTTAAGAATCTGCCTGCCAATGCAGGGGACACGGGTTCGAGCCCTGGTCTGGGAAGATCCCACATGCCGCGGAGCAACTGGGCCCGTGAGCCACAACTACTGAGCCTGCGCCTGTGCTCCGCAACGGGAGAGGCCGCGACAGTGAGAGGCGCGCGCACCGCGGTGAAGAGTGGCCCCTGCTCGCCGCAACTGGAGAAAGCCCTCACACAGAAACGAAGACCCAACACAGCCAAAAATAAATAAATTAATTAATTTTTAAAAAATGCAATACACAGGAAAGTATGTTTACCGGCTTATCAGATATTTTTCCCCACAAAACAATCCTTTAAAATGTCTGATACATGCTATAAAATGAACGAAACTTGAAAACATTATGCAAAGTGACATAAGCTAGATACACAAGGACAAATATTGTATGATTCCATTTATAGAAAATATCCAGAATAGGCGAATTTATAGAGACAGAAAGTAGAATAGAGGCTATTGGGGGCTAGAGGGAGGGAAGGATAGGGAGTTATTGTTTATTGCGTACAGAGTTTCTGTTTGGGATGATGAAAAATTTCTGGAAATGGGTAGTGGTGATGGTTGCACAGCATTGTGAATATACTTAATGCCACTGAATTGTACACTTACAAATAGTTAAAATGGTAAATTTTATGCTTTGTATATTTTACCGCAATTTAAAAAGAGCCAAAAAAAAAAAAAAAAATGTTTGAGAGCTGTAATGAGTATGTTTTAGTAGAAAGAAAAACTGATACGGCCTCAATGATATATTTTCTTTGCTTTTATTTTTATTTATTTAATAAATTTATTTATTTTATTTATTTTTGGCTGTGCTGGGTCTTCGTCACTGCGCGCAGGCTTTCTTTAGTTGAGGCGAGCGGGGGCTACTCTTCGTTGCGGTGCGCGTGTTTCTCATTGTGGTGGCTTCTCTTGTTGCGGAGCACAGGCTCTAGGCGCATGGGCTTCAGTAGTTGTGGCACATGGGCTTAGTTGCTCCACGGCTTGTGGGATCTTCCCAGACCAGGGCTCGAACTCGTGTCCCCTGCATTGGCAGGCGGATTCTTAACCACTGTGCCACCAGGGAAGCCCTTTGTTTGTTTTTAAAATTAAAGGTTTTGTGGGGCAAGGTGAGGGGCGTAGGGTGAGGGGGCTTGGCTATAAAGGGACAGTATTCGAGAGTTCTGCAATGATAGAATAGTTCCATGTATTGAATGTGGCAGTAGCTACATGAAGCTAAACAGGTGATAAAATTGCGTAGAACCAAACACATACACACTTGCACACACACAAATGGGTGCATGTAAAACTGGTGAAATCTGAATAAGCTTTATGGATTGTACCCATGTCAGTTTCTTGGTTGTGATATTGTATGGTAGTTATACAAGCTGTTATCATTGGGGGAGGCTGGGTTAAGGGTGTATAGGACATCCATGTACATTTCTTTGTAACTTCCTTTGCATCTATAATTATTTCAAAATAGAAAGTTGACATCAGCACACAAACTGGGACTTCCCTGGTGGTCCAGTGGTAAAGAATCCGCCTTCCAATGCAGGGGACGCAGGTTTGATCCCTGGTCGGGGAAATAAGCTCCCACACACTGCGGGGCAAGTAAGCCCGCTCTCCACAACTACTGAGCCCATGTGCCTCAACTACAGAGCCCACGAGCTCTGGACCCTGCATGCCACAATTAGAGAGAGAAAATCCGCACGCCACAACTGGAGAGAAGTCCGCGCCACAATGAAAGATCTCACATGCCTCAATGAAGATCCCGCATGCTGCAACTAAGACCCAACATAGCCAAAAAAATAAATAAAATAAATATTAAACACAGACACCTTTTTGACCCAGCCCCTAGAGAAATGGAAATAAAAACATAAATAAACAAATAGGACCTAATGAAACTTAAAAGCTTTTGCACAGCAAAGGAAACCATAAACAAGACCAAAAGACAACCCTCAGAATGGGAGAAAATATTTGCAAATGAAGCAACTGACAAAGGATTAATCTCCAAGATTTACAAGCAGCTCATGCAGCTCAATAACAGAAAAACAAACAACCCAATCCAAAAATGAGCAGAAGACCTAAACAGACATTTCTCCAAAGAAGATATACAGATGGTCAACAGACACATGAAAGAATGCTCAACATCATTAATCATTAGAGAAATGCAAATCAAAACTACAATGAGGTATCATCTCACACCAGTCAGAATGGCCATCATCAAAAAATCTAGAAACAATAAATGCTGGAGAGGGTGTGGAGAAAAGGGAACACTCTTGCACTGTTGGTGGGAATGTAAATTGATACAGCCACTATGGAGAACAGTATGGAGGTTCCTTAAAAAACTAAAAATAGAACTACCATACGACCCAGCAATCCCACTACTGGGCATATACCCTGAGAAAACCATAATTCAAAAAGAATCATGTACCAAAATGTTCATTGCAGCTCTATTTACAATAGCCAGGACATGGAAGCAACCTAAGTGTCCATCATCGGATGAATGGATAAAGAAGATGTGGCACATATATACAATGGAATATTACTCAGCCATAAAAAGAAATGAAATGAAAAAAAAAAAAAAAAAAAAAAGAAATGAAATGGAGGTATTTGTAATGAGGTGGATGGAGTTAGAGTCTGTCATACAGAGTGAAGTAAGTCAGAAAGAGAAAAACAAATACAGTATGCTAACACATATATATGGAATCTAAGGAAAAAAAAAAAAAAAAACGTCATGAAGAACCTAGTGGCAAGACGGGAATAAAGACACAGACCTACTAGAGAATGGACTTGAGGATACGGGGAGGGGGAGGGGTGAGATGTGACAGGGTGAGAGAGTGTCATGGACATATATACACTACCAAATGTAAAATAGATAGCTAGTGGGAAGCAGCCGCATAGCACAGGGAGATCAGCTCGGTGATTTGTGACCACCTAGAGGGGTGGGATAGGGAGGGTGGGAGGGAGGGAGATGCAAGAGGGAAGAGATATGGGAACATATGTATATGTATAACTGATTCACTTTGTTATAAAGCAGAAACTAACACACCATTGTAAAGCAATTATACTTCAATAAAGATGTTTAAAACAAAAAAACAAAAAAAAACCAGCAATATGAAAACCAAAAATAAATAAATAAATAAATAAATAAAATAAATATTAAACACAGACACACACACACAACACTGACAACAAAAAAGTAAAGACTGCAGTCAGATTCTGAACTAACCTGCGGGTAAATCTGATACCTTGTCCTTATTATGAGTGAGAAATGGCCATTCTCCCTGAGAAAAACTCTGTTCCCCAGGAATGACTCTCACGTGGCTCAGGAGGAGATGACACACAGACTGTTACCTTCCTTTTTTGGTGCATGTGTGCAATCCATCATCGCATTCTTTCCAAGAAGTTAAATGAAAAGACATTGAAAGGACTCTGCTCTGTCCTTACCAAGGTTCTATCAGAATCAGGAAATCACTGATTCTAAACTAAAATTCTCGAGTTTTTACTTTGATTCTCTCTTGGTTAAAAAAAACAAGCAAAAAAAATCAAACAAACAAAACTTGTTGGCACATATATGGTAGTTTTCAGGAAATACTCAAGTAAAAATGCATTAAATATTTGTTATCAATGAAAGCTTGAAAAAAAATCACTTAAAATTGATATTTGTTCAGAAACAGACTCACAGACTCTGGAAACAAACTTATGGTTACCAAAGGGGAAAGGCTGTGGGGAGGGATAAATTAGGAGGTTGGGATTAACATACACACACTAGAATATGTAAAATAGATAATCAACAAGGACCTACTGTATAGCATAGGGAACTCTACTTAATGTTGTGTAATAACCTGTATGGGAAAAGAACCTGAAAAAGAATGGATACATGCATATATATAACTGAACCACTTTGCTGTACACCTGAAACTAATACAACATTGTAAGTCAACTATACCCCTACATAAAATAAAAATTAAATTAAAAAAATTGATGTTTGTTTATTCAATTAAATGCAATTCCTTATGCTTTTCTTTCTGTAGTAACCAGTCAACATTTCTAAGCTAGGGAAGGCACTGAACATTTAAATAAATCAGAGAACTTCTTTGTCTAGACTTGCCCTTCATCATATGAACACCCCAAAAGAGAGTATTAAGACATTAAACAAACAAAGGACTTATGTGGGAAGTGGACGCTAGCCATTGCTTAATAACTTGAGAATAGTGAATTTTTAAAACTACAAATACTTGTTTAAAAAGACAAATGTTCTTATTCATACGCTGTCAGTGGAATTGTAAATTGGTACAATTTTCTACGGAGGAGATATTGTCAGTAAACACTCAAAGTCATAAAAATATTTATATCCTTTGACCTAGTAATTCAATTTCTGGGAATTTATCCAAAACAAATAATTAGAAAGAAGACATAGGGACTTCCCTGGTGGTCCAGTGGTTAAGACATCGCCTTCCAATGCAGGGGGTGCGAGTTTGATCCCTGGTTTGGGAGCTAAGATCCCACATGCCATGTGGCCAGAAAACCAAAACATAAAACAGAAGCAACATTGTAACAAATGCAATAAAGACTTTAAAAAATGGTCCACATCAAAAAATCTTTTAAAAAAAGACAAAAACTATATTACAAAGATATTCTTAACAACCCTATATATGATAACAAAATCCAGAAAATAACCTATATGCCAAATACTAAAGAAATGGTTAAGTAAATGATAGATTCCCAACCCAATGGAATATTACACAGCTATGAAAATGATGGCCATGCTATGTACCAAATGTAAAGGTGTTTATAAAATAATTCAAAATCCTTGAAGTATTTTGTAGAAAGGTATGCATCTATGAGTTACCTTCCGCAGAAGAAAGAGCAAATTCCAAAGTACTTAATGAAGGTGAAAAGAAAATTCACGATCTTGGGTCTGTATAATAGATTTTAACAAGAAGCAAAGAAATGGAATAACCCTAAGATAAGAGTGGGAAAATTCAAACTCGTAGACATGTTTCTAAATTTCCAAGTTGTATTCTGGGAAGAGGTACAGCACACGTTAATGCTGATGACTGGCTTTAACAGCAGACTGCACACAGAGAGCAGCAAGCTATCTTCGGACTGCTCTGAATATAATCACTTGTGTGCTGAAGATCACAGAGTGAGTCCCAAGGGTTGCTAAAGAGCAGTAAACTGTCAGCATCTTGCATGCAGAAACCCTTGGGAGCAGGAAAGTTATTTTGGAATACGATTTTTTAAAAAAAATCACAAAGGTCCAGATTTGTCTGCCCTCAAACACCCTTGAGTAACAGATGGCCAAATCTCCTTTCTATAAGTTAAAAGAGGGGGAAATGATGATTCCCGGTCCTTAGTGTCTGCCTTTAGTGAAGACAGTTGGTACTTCTACTAGTTAAACGTAATTATTCCCTAAATTCCAGGTGTTTAATTCAGCTGTTTAATGTTGCTGTACCGAATGGCTGGATTCAGAAGGACCTGAGGCCATGTCCAGTTTCTTTGGCTACTTATTAGCTCAAGTCCTCCATGCTGGAACCGGGCAAGAACATTAAGGCAAAGTTAGTTCCAGGCCGTTTCCAATTTTCCCAAGTGAAGGAGAAGTAGTTAAATGTTTGGACTTGAATGAGATATCCTACTAGGTTAGATGCTGTAGAAAAGGGAGAATTTATGGAGGTGTGGAATACTAGAGGGCTAAAAATTAAGCAGAGAAAGTCAATATAATAAACTTGTAAACAGGGCTTGTCTGGATCAGCCACACAAGTTACAGGCTCACACACGCACACACACACACGCACGTGTACACGAATGTACACGTACACATAGGTTGATTGTTGTTCCAAAGCCATCAAAGCTTCAGGCTTGAGACTAACATTTTCATTTAGGGATATTTCAGATCAGGGCTAAGAGAAACGATACATGATTTATCTTAAACCTGAGAGACCAAGGTACAGTTGGAAGTTGGAGGCAAAAAATCCCAAGTGAATATAGTGAAGGAAACAGGAAGTTTTAGAAAAGAACGCGGGTGTGCAGAAATCTAAGAGTAACACTCAAATGAGATAATATCATGATTAAAAGCTGTACAGGGAAACTGGTGATGTGATAAATATCTATACATTTAACATCAGGCAACCTATATAGTTTGGCCCCAGGACGAAACAGCCAGCCTGGCTGTACCGAGTTCGCTTTCAGCCAGCAACTATGTGTGGGAAGCTCGTGTGTTTTGAAGAACAAATGAAAAGGCAGGGCAGCAAGTGCCATAACTGCTGAAGCTTGCACCGCAGCAATGAAGACCCAATGCAGCCAAAAATAAATAAATAAATAAATAAATTTATTTTTTTTAAAAATGGCAGGGCAGGAATGGTAATGGTGAATTTGCAGCTCGAAACTCAAGCATGTTTTAATTAACTGAGTTAGTGTACATAATCTGGCGACAATCTTCAGTGTATTTATGGTGCACTGTTAGAGGAAGCTGTGGCCTGGCACAATCAGAGATTAAGGTACACAGTGTGGATGCCCCGTGGCATATACCTGGACAAAACTCTAATTTGAAAAGATACACGCACCCCTATGTTCACAGCAGCACTATTCACAATAGCCAAGACATGGAAGCAACCTAAATGTCCATCGACAGAGGAATGGATAAAGAAGATGTGGTACATGTATACAACAGAATATTACTCGGCCAACAAAAAGAATGAAATAATGCCATTTGCAGCAACATGGATGGGCCTAGAGTTGATCATACTAAGTGAAGTAAGTCGGACAGAGAAAGACAAATACCATATGATATCACTCATATGTGGAATCTAAAAAATAATACAAATGAACATATCTACAAATCAGAAACAGATTCACAGACATAGAGAATAGACTTGTGGTTGCCAAGGGGGATGGGGGGTGGGGGAGGGAGGATTGGGAGTTGGAGATTAGCAGATGCAAACTATTATATATAGAATGGATAAACAACAAGGTCCTATTGTATAGCACAGGGAACTATATTCAATATTCTGTGATAAACCATAAGGGAAAAGAATATGAAAAAGAATATATATATATATATATATATATATATATATATATATATATATATATATATATATAACTGAATCACTTTGCTGTACAGCAGAAAGTAACACAACATTGCAAATCAACTGTACTTCAATAAAAAAAAAATAATGTGGATATTGACATGTGTTACAGGATTGAATAGGAGGGAGAGGTGTGTCTCTGCTTAAGCTCCGAGGAGACTACTGAAAAATGGGTGCTAAAGCATTTCTGTGCTCCCCTCCCGTCCCCAGAGGACCCTTTTGTGAACAACAGGAGCTACTTGAGATGGAGAAACCACCATCAGATCAGAGGCATTTCAGCTCAGCTTAACTGGCTTGCCCTGCAGTGGAGAGAATCTGGTGTCCCCCTAAGATGGTGTTCCTACAGATTCCCTGGGGGATGCTTTACCTTGGTTACCACTCAAGACTCTTGCCTCACATTCGATGAGGGGTAACCAAGCACCTGATGGGTGGATGGATGAGTCAGCATGTGTATCCCACTGGGTTATATTCACCTTGGGTATTTTTTGGCTGGATAGTTAGAGCTGGCACCCAGGCATTTCTTACCAAGGGCCCAGCCCTGAAGACACCATACGCCTATTAGCAGGCCAGGCTTCTTTGCACACAAGTCCCCTAGAACTGGGTCTAAGTACTGGCCTTTGGCTTGTTCTTTCTCCCTTGATAGCTTCTTTCCCATCAACCCCCAAGTTCCCAATAGTTAACATTCCCTTGGGAAGATCTGAGAAAGAGAGAGAGGAAGCTACACTTGGAAAGAAGATTGCTTTGTACTTTATTTACAACAGAATGTAAGAAAAAGTAAGTTATTATCAATAATAAATAACTGGGAAAAAAACACAAAACAGCCATAAAATGACACAGGAGGATGGCGTGTGTGAGGATCAATTTTGTTTGCTTTGCTTGCTGTCTATAACACTGTGCATCCCAAAACTTGGTCCCTCAGCTGTGGCAGTGGTATATTGACTCATTTAATCAAGATCTCAGCTCGAAATGTAAACACTAAAAATTACACTTGAAGCTACATACAAGTGGCACAGGTATAACATCAACTCAAAGCACCTCTCCTGGGTGACACACAGAAACTGAAGGGAGACTTGCAATTCAACAGACAGGCTTTCGATTTTAAGCAAAAACATTTGAGAGGCTTATCCTAAAGCATTTGTTAACTTAACGACAAAATAACAATAACAGCATCTGGAAAGGTCTCAACATATTCACATTCTCTTATTGCACTAACTCCTAAAAAGCTTAAACACTTACATTTCAAATGAAACAGATTGTTTTGAAGGTAGAACACAGAAGAATCTGGTATATGTTGCCTCCGTATGCCATTGCCGCGCTCTTGTGTAACACTCGGTTTCAGCAGGAAAGAACAGTATTATATGATTTATGATCAAGTGCAGTCACTGGTTTTTTTTTCTTTAATTTCAAGAATTATGGCTTAGATGGCATATCGTCACCCAGCCTACTGAATCAGATGATCAGAAAGGGCCTAAAACTATTTAAACAATCTTCCCCTATTGGATTATCTGAGTACGTATTACACATGGAGTAAATTATTCTCTGGCCCTTCTGAAAAGTAAAATTGTTGTTGACCTATGCCAGCCAGTGATGTGTCGTCTCTGAGCCACTGAAAAGATGCTAAGGCGAGTAGAATTTTAAAATACGCATAAATCCATTAGCCTTGAAATTTTCATGGAAAAATGATTTCTTGAGAAGTGTCAGAATCTATTCTCTTAGGTCACTGTTTATTACAGTGTCTTGGAAGAAAACCACATAATAACTTTTGGGGGTCTTTTTGTGTTTTTTAAGTGTCTACATTAGACACACACAATTGTGCTATTTAGAGATTTATTTTCACAACCAAAAACATGGCTAATAAATACCTCCAAATAAATTAAAGCCATTTTCCCTCACACAAGTGCAAGACCCAAACAGAAGGGTTTATAAATTCGTTCACCAGTGAACTCGTATTGTTTTGGTTATCACGTAGTAACAAAAATGTCACGGACTCCTTTGCTGTTTTGCTTCTTCTTTGCTTTGTCTTATTCCAGCCCAAAAGTAGGAAAATGAAATGGTCTTCAGAGCTGACTTCTGACAAAGTTTATGTGGTAAAAACACCAAGGCCTTCTTATCCTGGGAAAGCACAGCAAAGCCACAGTGCTGTACTATAGCCAATGAAAAGCACAAGGGCATTTCGTAATTTGAAGTCCATCCAAAGTAATGAAATTTATGGTCATTTTGATGGTCTCCATTAACATGAGAGACAAAGATCGGGTGAACATACGTGTTATTCTGTGGATTATTTATTTTAATTTGGCTACCAGAGACTTAAAACTGGTGGTGTCGGATTCACTATATTTATATATATACAGGTATAATACAGTTTTGGTGAACAAGGTTGAAGGTTTCCACATTGCAGACAGAGGCACTGAGTTAAGATTCTATTCTTCCCCCAAACATGCTTAATGAATTCAAGTTTCTGCTTTTTTTTTCTTCTAAATTTCCATCATGCAGCCATTTAATTTCCAGCCTTATAGGAATTAATAATGTTCTATATACACATTCATCGCAGGCTTGTACCCCACAATAAACAAATTCGTGTATGGAGACTGTGAAATGACACTTGAAAATCAAGACAAATAAAATACTGAAGTCATTTATGCCTTGTGATGACTGGATTAAATATTCAAAGCAGCTAAAGGAATATCTGCACCCCTCCCCCCGTTAAAATGCACACAAACCACATGTAGACAGAAAAACTGAACATACTTTAAGAGCACACATATTTGTTGGCTAAGAATCACACTATCAGTGGTAGTTTTGCAAGTAATGTCTGTGGTATTGTACTGGCTATAAGAAAACTCACAGTAGGAAACCAGAAATTAGCTTTCTAAAGCATATAGAATTGCTGACCTTGATAGCAGAAGCTACTTTACAAAAATGGAAAATTAGCAATGGCATCAACAGAAAAACTAGGTCCAGATGTGTGAACAACACGCACAAAATAAGTTCATTCCATGCAAAAATCACGATCCCACCCCATCCGGATTTCAGCTTGCAAATGGTAAGCAAATATACACACTATGTCAGTGTCTTCTGAAAGGAGAATTTTACTTCCAAAGGGAAACATTCTTGTTAAGTGCTACTGTGTCGAAAGAGAGCCATTGAGAAGTCCAAGAGGTCTTGATAAAAGACTGAGTTTTCCCACAAGCAAAAATCATGCTACCATACCATGCAAAGGCGGTGTCTTACTATGGTGCTATCATTCTTAGGGAAGAGATGCACTGTTGATCTAAGCTATTTGCAACGGGTGCCCTTTGAGTTCTGGGTTTATTTATTTATTAAGCTAAATGTCAACCTATAGATAAAGAAATGATCTTGACAATCTGACATATGACTTAGAACACTTGGTGCTGGGCTCGTGGGACCAGCACCTGCACCTTGGGAGAGTTTGTCAACTGGAAGGACACTAGGCAGAGTGCTGGGCTCTGAGAGAGAGAAGCAGGCAGGGTCCACTGGCTGAGAGGCTGTGTAAGAGGAGGAGGATACGCTCCTTGGTCTATGTTGTTTCCTTTGGAATCTGTGTTTGGGGAAGGTCCCTTTCCTGAGGTTGGAGGTTATGGTCAGGAAGGCTAGCTGGGGCCCTGGAGTTGCCCAATTACCTTGCTCTCTTCCTCTCTTGGAGGACAAAAGGAAATGCTAGATTCTGTTTGCTCTTCCTTCTGTGTTTAAAGGCAGTGAGGTGCGAAGGTGGCAGAGTCTTCTCTTTAGATCAAAGGAGAGTTCTCTTTCTGCCACTTTGGTGAGTGATCTTGTCTCCCGTCAACCTCGAGTCTAATCTTGCATTACCAATACTCTCAGAAAGGAAAGCTAGACAGAGGGGCATCTTTTATCACTTTTCCTTTTTACTCTACAGATAGGAGTCAGCCATTCTGCTCATTTTCTCCTCCCACTTGACTGTATTCACTCGACTTTTGTGACATTCCCAATATTTGGATTTCGAGTAAGGAGCAAGAGAATGACAATCTTTTCTAAGGTCCAGTGATGGGCAATCCGTTCCAGGGAGGTCTGGATGTTATTAAGAGTAAAATGAGGAAGGGGATGGGAGACAACTCTGACAGCGTTAAAGTCCAGGTAGCTTACTCTACCCTTGAACTTCTTTGAATGGGCAAAGAGTCAATGAATTCTACTCAATTAATTGCAAATTCTGAGAATCTTAAAGGATGACGGAAGGTGATAGGTCAAGGTTCGTTGGTACCTGTAGAAAAAAAAGACGTTTGCCTCACCTGGGCCTCTTGGTTCCTAAACCAAACCATCCCCAATCAGACAGTTATGGTCACATTCATCCACGTAATTCTTAAAGATTTCTGAGGCCACAAGGGCACGAAGGGGAAAGTTATTAAAAGACAGAAACAAGTGGAATCTTTATTAAATTCTGTGAAAGGTATAAATAAGTTATTGTTAATTGCACTTGGAGCCTCTACATGTTGATAATTAAAATTTCCAAAAAATTTAAAGAGTTAATTAGGCCCCAAATCCTGAGTCAGACTAACCCAAATAGGAATCTCAGTAACTACTGGTATTCAAGTATTGGTAAGGAGCAGTTCAAAATTTAACAATTAGGTATGTTACGCCTGAGAATATTTTTGAGAATTTCAGGTTTGATGGGAGGAAACTGACTTCACTATTTCACTACACCTTGTAACACAGTGGTGCAAAGTTTTCACTTATTTACTCTTGAAGTCCATGCCAACCTCATCAAATGCCCAATAAACAAGGCTTCCTCCCTGGCATCCAGCTGTGGCTACAGAAGATCCCTTCTGTCCTTTGCAAGTCTTACATTTTACATCTAATATGACGCTGTGTGGCATACTTAAGGAATCATAGGTGAAATTACTTAACGACATGCACACTCAAGAGATCAAAGGGACATGTTTGAGTGACAAAGCAGTCTTTTTCTATATCAGATTATTAAAAAAAAACAACAAAAAACAAAAAAAACAAGACCCCAAACCGAAAATATAAAACCCCATGAAATATTCTTAGGAAGTTACTCTGATTTGGGCCAACATGGCTTATCTGGAGAGTGTATGCCAGGTAAATTCAGGGTGGCTTTTTTCTCAGGGTCTGGAAGCGTGAGAGTTTCTGGGGCAGACTTTTTCCGGGGCCGATCTTTGGGAACTGACAGAAATTCTGGTGCATCCGTGGAGAGAGGAGTGGATGGGGCACTGGAAGGGGCACTGCGGACTGAGGAAGGCAGCAGGGGAATGCCGGAGATAGAAATGGCAGGTGGGAAAACGCCAATTTTCTTGTTGGTGGCTTCCTGAGTGGCTCGTTCAAATTCTCGGACTTCATCCATTGTCATGTCTTAAAGGAAGAAAAACAGAAAGAAGGAAAAAATGAGCAGGTATTTAGAAGAGGTGCAAAGGGATTCATCTCTCTGCCTGTTTTAAAAGGACCCATCAGAACTCTATGATAAAGGATCTCTCCAGATTATAAACCCAAATTATCATCGAAATACTAAGCCCTGAATTTTTTTCTTTTGACTGAGGCAGACCTCTGAAAAAAAAAATTCCTTTATAAGTATCCATCCAAGATTTTCCAAAGCACTTTTCAGTGAGTACTTTAAGTATTCTGAAAAAAGAACTTATCAGGAGAGTACAGAAGCACACCGGAGCTGTGTGTGTCTGTGTGTTGTGCGTATGGTATGGTATGCAGAGCTATTATTAGACCTGGCCATCTTTTCTATAGAGGGAAGATTATTAAAGCAATCAATGGCCCCAAAATGATACATACTGTTATCCACTTTAGATTGTGAAAATATAAGTTCACCTTTATAGGGTAAATAGGCAGATCATCAGAATTTTTCAACGTGCTATCCTCTTATCCAATGAATATACTTTTTGCATTCTAGGGGTTACTTGTTTCCTGACTGTGTATCCACCCTGAGATTTTTCAGACGCTGTGTTTTAATTATTTCTTCTTAAAAAACAAGTAAGATATGACAATTACAACAACAAAATCTGCTAACTATCCCCAAACCAAAAAAACAAAACCATTTCTCAAGGAAACATAAAAAGAAAAAGAGCAGAGAACAAAAGGATAGTATCACATAATGGGTGAGAATTTTATTTAAAAGAAAAAAGAGCATTATTTGGCATTCAAGAAATAAATTCAGTGACGCCTCATTTAACAGGCATTGTCAGATGGTGTAGACTTTCCAAATACCTGAAATGTTATTATGTGAGAAAGTAAAAAAAAAAAAAATTCCTTTAAATGTAAATCCTTCCCTAATGTAACTACAGTGAATAATGTATTATATACACTTACTATATTTTAGACATAATATACTGAAAGAATATCACTGTGTTATAATACAGTGATGCCTTCTTTCTTAGGGCCAGTTTGCTTTATATAGTTTAGTATCTCTTCTCTCATTCTTAGAAACTCTATTATTACTACTACTATTATGGTTATTATTAATTACTCTCAGTCTGGCTATCCCTGGTATCCTTTGCCAATTTTATTACTGGTAACAGGGAAAACAGGTAACTGGGCATATTAGAAAAAGCTCAGTGAAGGCCTAAAAGCTTGTAAAATGTGAAATCTGCTGCCCATGGATTTCTACATCTGTTTTAGCTTCCAGAGACCCATTTTTCATTTGTGGCCTCTCCCATGAACTTAGTAGGTGATACCACATTAGATGATACCACATAAACTAGTATGAAACATAGAGTCCTTTGGAAATACTAACTATGGAGTTAATATAGTATTAATCATTAGGAGATATATATATATATAGAGAGAGAGAGAGAGAAAGAGAGAGAGAGAGAGAGAGAATCATATCATAACATATGAGCAAACCAGGAATATTGCACAAAAAACAAAATCCTTAAGAGGATTTCCTGGGAACAATTATTAAAATTTTCTGAAAGGAAAAAGTTCTTACAAAGGAAATAAAAAATTATGCCTGTGTTGACAGAATATGAAATTCAGAATATAGCAAGAACTGTACCTGTAAACTTACCACTTTAAAAAAATACTAAGACTATTAAACATGCTCAGAAATAAGATTAAGTTCTTTAAAAGGAGGTATTTCAAAACAAAATTGAGAAGCAGCCGCATAGCACAGGGAGATCAGCTCGGTGCTTTGTGACCACCTAGAGGGGTGGGATAGGGAGGGTGGGAGGGAGACGCAAGAGGGAGGGGATATGGGGATATATATACACATATAGCTGATTCACTTTGTTATACAGCAGAAACTAACACAACAATGTAAAGCAATTATCCTCCAATAAAGATGTTAAAAAAAAAAGTATAGGAAAAGTAAAAAATAAAAACAAATTGAGACTCAGAAAAATTTCAGTGAATTTCAGCAAAATCTCAGCAGTATGTTTCTGCTATAATAAATGATATCATCTTTGAAAAATCAGGTTTTCTATAAAAGTGGTTGAATATAGTGCTCTACTCCACACATCCAGCAGGGGGCAGAAATCATCCAAAGTACAGAATTTTGATTTTACACTCCCGTTCAGAGTCTCTTAGAAGTTCTCTTCCTTGAAAGTATTGAACCTACTCAATTGAACAGGAGACCCTTATTTCCTTATTGCCCGTGGCCATGGATGTTCATTTTGCCTAATTTCAACCTAGCTTGTCTCTACTCAGGTCAATGATTTAAATTTACTGAGCGCCCATGCAGTTTTTATTCGTGATGGACAGCAGCCTCTTGATTTCAACTTTTTCATTATGATTGAGAAGAAAAATATAGAAAAATAAATGACCCCCAATTTGATGGAATTCAAAGAATAAGGGATATGGTGGTAAGCATTTAAAGATAACCACATTGGGACTTCCCTGGTGGTCCAGTGGTTAAGACTTCGCCTTCCAATGCAGGGGGTGAGGGTTCCATCCCTGGCCGGGGAACTAAGATCCCACATGCCTCCAGGCCAAAAAACCAAAACATAAAACAGAAGCAATATTGTAACAAATTCAATAAGGTGTAAGAACTTAGAATGAGGAAAGCACTGTTTAGTGTCCTTTGGCTACCCAGCATCTTCCCCTTTCCTCTGGCTTCCTTTGTCTTGTGGTGCTTATATATAGTGAGTGGCTTTCAGAGAGCAGCTGAGAGGGAACAGGTGTCTAACACTCCTAAAGAAAAGGTAATTGAAAGTGATAGAAATTCAAGGACAGTTTCCTTAATGAGCACTTCTAACTTTAGAACAGGGAGAGAGGAAGGGGGAAGTCCTACAGGAACTGGTCGGTGCCTACAGAGGAACACCTCCTGATCCAAACAGCTGTCTGCAAATCCAATCACTGCATCCAAAATGGGGAGGAAGAGTTAGGGCCATTTCACCCTCAAGGGCAGTCACATGCATCCAATAGCAGTGCATATGTCTTACAGGGCACATTCCAAAGACGTGCTCTCAAAAGTTCACTAGAAATTTCCAAAGTGCAAACAAAGGTCTTTGCACATCTAAAGCATTTACAACAATAGCCATCTGTCAATTTTCTATAACTACGCTGTCAATTTCTTAAATATCTAGCGTGTATTATTCTGGGGCTAACAGACATGTGGGCTCAAGCTGGCACCCAAAGAGATCACAGCTCTGGCCAAAGATACATTTAAATGACTTGGCAATTACATTTTTCTTTGTTATCTGTCACTCCTCTTCATTAGCACGAATGATTGAGATAGAACTATATTTAAGATGCTGGCATACACCGTACGGTCAGCTCTCAGTCACCAATGTGCCATTAAATAACCTCAGGTTCTCTGATGCTTAAGTCACGGGCTAGATCTAGCTCACCACACCTTCACTGCTCAGCCAGTATGTATGCATAGACGGCAGCCCCATCTGGACATGAACCTAAGTAAAAAGGAAGTGATTGGGTAAGACAGCCATAAAGAGCCCTAGGAAGCATTTCAAAGCAAATGTAAAGAAACCTAAAATACTAGATGAGCCAGAATGAATGACTTAAATGAATGACTGAGTGTTAACTATGTCTTTAAAAGTTACTGGCATTGATGGTCTAGCTTTCTTATGACGTCCGTTTTTACCCCTCTGTTCTTTTGTGGTGCAGGCCACACAGTGTTTCCACTCTACATGCTCTTGGTTTTATGACCAAAATAACCCCCGAGTCAAGCGGCTTTAAAGAATGGAAATGTCTGGAAGCAAGAGGTAACACTGTCCAATTAAGACCCAGCTCAGGTTCTTCACCAACAGCCTCTGGGCGACGAAGCTTTTTTGTAGAAGTTTGAGAATTGATGCATTTGAAGTCTTTTCAAAGATCAGTTTATGTGTACGTTTGGTAAAGGGTGGGCAACATGTTTTAAAAATTCTACATACACTTGTTTGGGCCTGGCTCTCTATTTCATCCACAGTGGAGGAATGCTGATTGCAAACTTTTATGTTGGTTTGTTCATGCATGTTTTTCTCGTATTCCCGAACATCATCCATTGTCATATCTGAAAGAAGGTCAAGATGTTGGCAACTTCCGTTATTAAATGCAAACTTTCAATGGGGGAGACTTCAGGGGAAGAAGGCAGCTTAGCAGAAGCCAAAGAGAGGAGTAAAAAGCAGGGAACTCACTAACTTTATGAAGAGTCAATCATAAAGTTAGCTAAACCAGCCAAAGGGGGAGTGAATACAAGGAAGTTTAGTCAAAATAGTCTTAGAACTGAGAAGAGTGGAAATTATTTAGGGGTGATTCTTGTAAAGTGAGCTAGGTGGGTAGAAAGTATTAGCTCGTGGATAGGGCTATAGCCTGAGATCTCCTAAAAGCATGGTTAGAAGATCCCTTTAAGGCACAGGGTCAGGTTTGTGTGGTCTAATACTTACCTTCCAATACCTTTCAAAATAGATTTGGAGATTCTTTACAACAATGCATTCAACAACAGAAAGGACACTTTCATTGCTATTGTAAGAGACATGACATAGAGGGCAGAGAAATGATGCTCGCTGCTACCAGTGAGATTTGGTGCCGTGCTCACACAGAGAGGTATTTTTGCACGGAATACATGGTGTCAGAGAGTACAGGTCTACACTGAACTTCAAGTCTAGCATAACGGCACAAAGATGGCTGGCACTACTTCCACCCACACTGATCTCTAAATAAAATGGCACATGACATTATGATGTTTGGCCTGAGTCTTCACTTTTTCAGTATTTCAGAATGATGATTTCTTAATCCAGTGGTTCTCAACAGGGAACAATTTTGTGACATTTTTGGTTGTCACCACTGGGGTGGAGGTGCCACTGGCATGTAGTGGGTAGAGGCCAGGGATGCTGTGGCACATCCCACAGTGCACGGCCCTCCCCGCCTCCCCAGCAAAGCATGATTTGGTCCAAAATGTCAGTGGTGCCAAGGTTGAGAAGCCTTGTCTAAAATCCACCTGATAAAAAACTTCAGCAAAGAACCTGTTATCTTCAATAGGTGAAACACATAAAAATAACAATTGGTCTCACATTAAATACTTCTGTTGCTTTATCCTCAACTCCCCACTCCACTCCTTCATTATTTTACAAAATTTTATTTGCAGTTTCCCCAGATGGGCATTCTTCTGTCACTCTCACGGCAGAATTTAACTTCATGACTCTTTACAATGAATGGTACATGCACAACAATTGGTTAATCAAGCTACCGCCTTGGTCACTAGTTAGCTTGGTGGGGATTTAGAGTGGGTATTTACAGCTGCAATTTTTCCTTAAGTCATTCCTGCATCATGTGGTCTGGTGTCTTTTTATATCAATCCATGTGTGTCATGTGAGAGTCTCTTCAGTTCTGAAGGGCAGACTTGCCAGAAGTTTATGAATTAATTCAGTGTAGTCTTGCGGCCAAGATGGAGGGCAGCTCTAAATCCACACCTGGGCTATTTTATTTAGCTGATGGTCCCCCTCCACACCCCGAAACCGTTAAGCAAAAATGCTGTCCATAAGCAATGTAAGTATCAAGAAAGCTAAGCAGCAGTCTGGCCAAGCAAAGAGCATGCTTTTCTTTTAGAAAATCAAGGTAACTGGAAAGCAGTAAAGAGATGCTGCTTTGTGATTGAACAAATGCGTCTTAGTTAACAATAACAGCCTTTCAATACAATCACTTTAATTTCAATGGCTGGTTATCAAAATTTCTTAAACACAAATACACCTGGTATGAATACTTAGGTCATTTTAAGTTAAAAGTTTAAAATTTAAAGAAATTTCTTTATACATATGTTCATTAGACACTTTATTTCCCCCCTCGCTGGCATGCCAGTAATTTTGAAAACAAAAACAAAGGCGGTTTCATTTCTTTGTTCTAGTGAATCTCAAAGGAAATCATTCTTTATCTTTAATTAGCTCAATGTTAAGAGAGGGGCTTAAACTGTGTGACTATGGGCTTTCAAAGATATCTCAATTTTTATGGATGTGAAAAAAGATTTAATAACAAAGATACTCATTATTATCTTGTTCATAATAGTGAAAAATTGAAAACAACTCAGGGGCCTGATGGTATTATGCAGCGGTTATAAATGATGCAGAAGGATATTTAACACTATAGAGAA
The DNA here is from genome assembly GCF_028023285.1 of Balaenoptera ricei. Classification (NCBI taxonomy): domain Eukaryota; kingdom Metazoa; phylum Chordata; class Mammalia; order Artiodactyla; family Balaenopteridae; genus Balaenoptera; species Balaenoptera ricei. The sequence goes on along the minus strand of NC_082658.1, from coordinate 13,970,631 downwards.
ATGTCCTTGGTATATTGTTAAATAAAAAATTGGAGGTAAAAGAAATCATTTTTTGCCAGAAAAGCATTATATACATTTAAAAAAGACTTTTGAAAGGGTACACTTCAAAATGTTAACAGTGATTGTTTTGAGGAGTTGGAATTATAGGTAATTTTCATTTTCTCCTTTTTGTTTATCTGTATTTTCTAAATTTTCTACATCAAATATGCATTACTTCTGTAAGAAAGAAAAAGAGAACATTATTTTAAAATCGATTATTTGGGGTCATTAGAAGATGGATACCATCAATTTGCAAATAGGTAAGAAGATATACTTTTCTAGAATTTTTGCCTACTCTAGAAGCATGATCCCTTTTTTCTTAAAATGAAGAGTTAAGAAACAAAGTTGCAGAAAATTTCATCTAAAAGAAAAAAAAATCTCTCAATTAGACCACATAAGAATGAACATTTCTAGGGAGTTCCCTTGTGGCCTAGTGGTTAGGATTCGGTGCTTTCACTGCCGTGGCCTGGGTTCAGTCCCTGGTCAGGAAACTGAGATCCTGCAAGCCGAGCAGCATGGCCAAAACAAACCAAAACCAAAACCAAAAAAAACCGAAGAACATTTCTAGTAGTTCTCTAAAAGATGATGATAATTTGGTCCCAGCCAATGCTGAAGGAAAATATTGGGCTGGCCTAAAAGTTCATTTGGGTTTTTCCATAAGATGTTATGGAAAAACCCAAATGAACTTTTAGGCCAACCCAATACTTTTGTCTAAATTCTGAACTATCCCTGCATACCATACACGCTTATGGAAATGATGTCAACATTTTCAATATTCCTCAATAATTTATGGAAAGCCTAATCAAGTGAAAATGTTCCTATTCAGGTTATCTGGTAGAATGCATTATGTCTTGCTTCGGCAAAGTATATTACCTCAAAATCTACACATGAACCAATTTTTTAGTAAATTCAATTACACACACACAATGACAGATTATACTTTTGGAGATGATTCATCTTCATTACTGATTGATTTTCAATGATCAGAGTGACTTCTCACAGTTTAGGTTCAGATCTCTTTGCTCCCAGCAGACAAATGCTTATGTGTATCAGAGAAACTCAAAGGAATCATATGTCAATTATTTTGCAATAAACTGATCAATAATCATCCCTTACTTTATAGATTTGAAAGGTCACAATTTACTTTTCTTAAGTAAAGTTTCTTAAATGAAGTGTTCTTAAATAACACTGGCCTAACTCCCTGATTTAAGAGACTATTGGAACTAGTACCAAATTTCTTCTGATAAGGAAGGCATATCCTAGTATCTTTGACACTTGGCTATCAGAGTGTGACTGATAATCTGGGGGTATAAATGCCCTCTTCATCTCAAGATTTTCTGTCTTTGCCCTCTTGCAAGACCATTTCTGTCCTTCTCTTTCTCGCCCTCCCTCAGGTGAGGAGAGTAAGCAGACCCCAGACTTCTGTCCCAGCATGTAGAGGTCACACTGAATTGGCCTGGGTAGAACCCTTTTCTCTACCACCAGCTCAGCTTCGTCAAAGAAGCTCTGGATTCAGGGGATTTGTTAATTGAGAAGCTTCTTCAATTTCTTAAACCATGAACTAAGCAAAATATACCTCTGTATGAGTCTTGGTCTGCTTCAACTATTTTCTGCTTTGTTATAAAATGCGGATTTCAGTTATTATTTACTTATTGAATCACTCAAGTAATGCATGAATTATTTTCCATAGAAATAATTCAAGTAGTACTGGATTACACAGAGAAAACAGAGTAATTCCTTTTAACTTCCCTTATCAATCCTGTTCCTTCTGGAGATAACTGCCAGATTTTTTTCTATGAATTCACGTGTATGTTACTATTACACACAGTCTCATTTAATTTCACATTTATGGAATCATACTATAGTATACTATACGATACATATTATTCTGGCTTTTTCCACTAATGGAAAAAAACTATTTCCATACCAGTATGTAGAGAACTACCTTATTCTTTTTAACTGTTACACACAATATTTATAGCATGAGTCTATCATAGTTTACTTGACCATATTTCTGCTAATGGACATTTACATGGAGACTAGATTTTAGCTCTTATAAACAACACTACACTGAACAGCTTTGTATTTATATTCACGAACATGTGTATTCCTCAAGAATAAATATCTAGAAGTGGAATTACTGGGTCACAGGTTATTCGTACTTATCACTATCATTTTTTTTACAGAAACCGTTAGTATGTTCTCCCACCTATCCAAAACTGGATTATTATCACTCTTTATAAAACTTCGGCTATCAGATGGGCAAATGTCATATCTTCTTGTTGTTCTCATTACGTTTCTTGTGATTAGTAGTGAGGTTATTGGTCATTTGCATTTCTTTTTCCATGGTTTACCTATTCATGTTCTTTACCTTTTTTTCTACTGAGTTGTTGGATTTTTGATTTATATACTGTAGATATTAGTCCTCTGTTGGCTACATATGTTGCAGATAGCTTCTGTTAGTCTTTCAACTTTGTTTCTGGTGGCAATTTTCTTTCAATCATTTTATTAAAGAAGGCAGGTTTATTTCACTGGAAGTGGAGGCAAGACTGTATATTTGAAAAGCCTTTAGGATAGAAGTCATTTGAACCTACAGAGAAACTGCAAATGACATGGAGCAAAATGTCTGCAAGCAGGGATTTTCCTTCATTGTACTGCACAGCTGCAGCAGTGACAATTTTAATAAAGCGCCATATACCCTAATTCAGTGACCTGTCCAATGGCACATTATATTTTATTTCCTTCTACAAATGTTTTCTCTCCATTTCCAGGCTCCTCAGCCTACACAGAAGTAATTTTTTTTTTTTTTTTTTTTTTTTCTCTAAGTCAAAATGGAAGTCTTAAACAAGTGGTTGGTCAGAGGAAGCTCCAGCAATCATGAATTAGGTTTGATACACCTTTGACTCCAGGAGAATGGTGGCCATGCTTTGGGAAGTGCTTTTTTTTTTTAAACTCTTTAAAATGGTTATAAATTCAATAGATGCTTGTTATAAACAGTTTACTTTTTTTTTTAATAGTTTACTTTTTTGTAGTGAAAGTAGCCAATCCTCAAGGCTTGGTGCATACCCTTTCCATGTAATTCAGACCACTAAGATCTAGAATTGTAATCTATAGTTGTGATTTTTTTCCCATAGTTCTTAATTTGGGGAGGTGGAGGAGGGCGCATCACAGATCCCTTTGAAAATGTGATGGAGAGCAATGGGTTCTCTCCCCAGAAAAATGAAGGTAAGCACACACACACAAAATGTTGCATAAGGGCCACAGCACTCAAGTTCATGTTTCAGGAAACCTGAGGCCATTGGAAAATGCTGGCTTGGTGAACTCAGTCAGCTAATGCTGGTCCCTAAGCTGGCTTCTTTCTCCACCTTGAGCTTGCTTCTCTCGTTGTTAGGCTGCTCTGAGGACTCCAGAATGATTTCTACGTCACTTTCATGAGGGAGTTTCATCTATACTAGCCAGAGCTACCCCCTCTACTTTTTTAGAAGGGTCAGGATTCATGAGGTTCCACTCAATCACAACCTCCCTTGGGAAACCCTCTGTGTTCCTCTCTCAAAATACTGTCAGATTTGTGAAGCAAAACCATGCTTTGGTGAAGCTGGGCTGCCTATTTTTATCTACCTCCCCTTTCACCCCATCTTCTGAAATGTGCAGTTGTTTCTTCTGATTAGTGTTGCAGTCATGCAGGAGACACCCAAGGCTCATGGATAAAGACCAATCAAGCCTTTGAAAGACAAACTCAATTCCTCCAGCAGTGGAAATGGTTACACTTTACAATGTACAAGAGCAGAATAAAATCTGTTTTGGGAAATAGTTATTTGACAGTCAAATGCTGAAATTCAGAAAAGATACAAAATTAATCCTTGGGCAAGAAATGATCACCATCATCTACAGTGTCTTTTTTTTTTTTTTTTTTTTTTTTTTACTCTTAATTAGGCACTGGAGGTGGTGAGTCTAATCAGGGAGAAGGAGATCATCCAGGGCTGCCAGTGGATAAGGGTGTCCGGTTTGGGCACTGCAGGAACACACAGCCCAGGAGGTCAATGGAGCTAAAATTCAGCCCTAAGCCAACAGCACCTGCGGAACCTGCCCAGAAGGGGCGCCTTTTTTCTAATGCTTACAAGGCATCAGAGTTTAGCAGTTGGCCCTGAAGACATCTACCATTCTCTAGTATAATTAAATTTGGATTGAATTAATTAAACTGTCCCTTCAATCTAATCTGATTTAAAGTCATTCTTAAAATTTTACTGAGCGTCGGATTCATCTGGAGGGCTTGTTAAAACACAAGATTGCTGGGCTGTACCCCTTGAGTATCTGATTCAGTAGGTTGGGGCGGGGTCTGAGAATCTGAACTTGTAACAAGTACCCCAAGGATGCTGATGTGGCAGGCCCACTTGCAGAATAAGTGCCATAAGCTATAGGAAAGGATTTCTTTACTTTGAACCTTTTCCATGTTTACCATGAGAGCCTCACGGAGCCTGTAGAGACCAAAGAAAAATAAGCAACTTCAGGTACCCAAAACTGAAGGTCTGTTCTGGTGGGCCGTGACACAGCCATTTACCTGAAAAGCCTGCAGTCTGCAGCATTACCTTGAATAAGGGGCTGTGGGCAGGGCTATTTTCATTTATTTGACTGAGTGTCTGCATCTGTGTAATGAAGGAGCTACTGTTCTCCTGGCAAGCAGCTCAGCTGGGGGCAATGATGCCAGTAATTTACATGAAATTGATGGGGTGGTTCTCAGACCCCTTGCTGAGTGAAAAGGCTGCTTGTTTTGGTTGAGGCTAGGATTGTATATATAGTGGGTGGATGCCTTCTCTGGGGAGTACAAGGTGCCCTGACCATCTATATCTGCTAAACCACACGCTTTTTTTCTGCACTCAGATACAGAAAGGGCTTTTTGTCAGTAGACTCCCTGAGTTAATTCCTGTCTCCACCTTACCCATCTTAAGTAGATGTTCTCATCTTAAAGGTCTTCCTTTGATGCATTATTCTAGCTTTGGGCCCCTGTAATAGTCTGAGTTTTGTGGGTTTTTTTTGGACTAAAAGTCTTTAAGTCTCTTCGTTGCTGCAGGCTCGGGTGAGATGGAAAAGAATCGGCCCCCATCCTCTGCACTCCAGCCGTTCCCTTACTAGACTCCCGCCCACATTTTCTTTTTCTGTATCTTGCCTCTACTCTAATTCTCTTTTCTGACCAACAGGCTTGCAGTGTTTTGTCCTCTTAATCGGGGCGTGGCCACCCTTTTCGATGCTGCCTTTTCCCAAAAGTCCTCTAAGGCATCCTGGCACTCAGGAGAAATCTACTGAAGCGCCCTGTCTCTTGGTCTTCACTGTGGCAGAGTTTTGGCCCTTCAGGCCTCTGTTCCCTTGCCAAACTTCTCACCAGTTTTGAGCCTCTTATTTGAAGAACCTTTTGAAATTCCTTTAGTGTCGGCGGCAAGGATGCCGGGGGCGTGGGGAGTGCAAGCTGGGGGAGACCAGCAACTCGTAACCTCTGGGGTGTCTGTACTCCTCCTAAGAATCTGAGAAACGTTCTCCAGAAAAAAACAACCAAAAAGATTTGTTTAACGATCTGGGGAAGTAATCACAGGAGACTCTCCCTCCCCCTGTCTCTCCGTAGACAACCACACATAGGCGTTCAGGAGGTGTGACAATGCGGCTGCCTGTGAGCGGCGTCCTGGGGGTATGTGCGATAAGAGAGAGCAAATGATGATCTTTCCAAAGAGTCTCTTCCAGAGGTCTGCATTTGAGCAAACCCAGGAAGATGCAAAGATGCATTTGCTTTTCGGAAGATGTGGATCTGGGAAAATTGTGCAAAAAAAAAAAAAAAAGCACTCCCATAGCCTACAGAACCCTCTCTTTTAAAATGTGGTCAGAAACAGCTAACAACATTAATAACAATCACTGTCTTTGCCCATTCAGTCCAATGTAACTTTTCACTTCAAATTTGATACCTTCTGCTAAGAGAAGGGAAGGGATTGGTGGAACAATGACAGAAAGGCACCAAAATGCAATCTAGGTTACGCTGAGAACAAATTCAATGTGACTTAGGAAAAGGCCAAGGAGAAGGGCATTTCATTAGGCAATCAGATACGACCCAAGTCACCAACTGGGTGTGTTTGTTTCTTTTTATAGTCAAGGACACTAGCCTCCGATGACTGATTCTGGGAATGTCAAGGATTCACATGGACAAAATGATAGCACTGGGGATATGGGAAGGGTCGTCCATCCATCATGGGATGAAACAAACCTTGTTTCTTTCCATTTACTGGAAATATACAGAACTTGTTTAATTCTTCCCAAAGCATTAAAAAAAAAGCCAGAACAATAGTCTCAATTAGAAATAAGGGGGTACCAATGCCTTTGTCCTTGAATTTTTACAGAGTCCTTATGTTTTTGGTGAGGGAGTGTTTCCAGTAGTCTCTAAATCAAAGGACTGCTTTCACTTGATATGATGCTTCAGACAGCACTGATCTTGAAGTTTGGGATAAATTAGGATGGGTTTGAAGCCCATCCAACAGAGAATTATGGAGCCCTGCATTATCAAGTATGCAAGCATCAAACATACTGAGGCCCTATTTAGTCAATAACTAAGTGTTGTGGTTATTTTAGACCAAACTTCTATCATGACATTCTTCTTCATTATGTCCCATGGACAGTGCTGTTTCCAATACAGGAAGCAATAGCCCTGCCTTTGCTGTTGTCTTTCTAGGTAGCAGCTGAAGCCAGATGGACTGAAAGACCAAGCCAACATGTTATGAAGTTGTTCTATGAGTGATTTTGGGGAAGTTGACTTACCATACCACTCATCAACCCATGCAAAAGCCTGTCTATGTCCAATCAGAAGAATATCTCGGACCACCTAAAAAAGCAAAAGAAGGATGTTTGACAGAATACCAGGTTTGATTAAAACTATCTGGAAAAGGGATGGTTCCCAATTCTTGGAATCCTGGCAATTACAAATTTCTCCATCCCTCTGTCCATATGTGATGACAATTAGGGGCTGACATACTTACTCTCAGCCCTTTCCATGGTGTCCATACACTTGCTGTAAATTAATCTCTTTATCTTATTTAAAAGTTGGGCTGGAGGTTGTTCACACTAATGAAACGACTTGGCAGTCACACAGCAGTGACTGGACTGAATCTCTAGGACTGATCACCTTGAGATTTTTCTCTTCATTTATCTTTACCTAAAACAGGTTCTACTTTTCTTTTGCGGAAGGGTGCGTCACACTGGTGCCGGGAGGTCATAAATGTTGGAAATCAAGAACATTTGTCCGGGTAGCAAGTCACTTCTAAGCCAAAAGCACTTAAAACTCTCTCTTTTCTAATGAAGTATCCTAAATATTGCTTAATTTTTTAAAAAAATAATTGAAGGTGTGGGATTCAAGAGAAGTAAATATCTTTCTAGGCTTGATTTTCATGTAATAAAAGGGGGGGGGGGAGCAGTTTAGTCAACTATTCTTGAAAGAGATGAAATAAGAGACCTGAACCAGAGTAGAACATAATGGGAATAATGAACTTGACTGGAGACAAAAGGAATGAAATTGTTTCTTATGGTGACACATAACGGCAACAGAAGACTAAGAAAAATAATTCTATAGGGTTTGTGTGTCATACCATTTATGTGCTTTTATTTCATGGTATTCTTTTCTTGTCTTCTGTAAATATGCCTTTTTACATTTCTTAGATACTCAACGCTCTCCCTCCAACATTCCTTTCTTCCTGCCAAACAAATCTAGCAATTGTCAAAAACCTCTTGTAGAAGGTTCAAGCATGTTTCAATAAATGAAGGATTTTAATTCAGTGAATTTGCAGAAACAAGGGAAGCTTTCATAATGAAGTGTTTATATTACTCCAGGCCTCTGGATATCTAGTGAGGCTTTTGTAATTCAGAAGGAGGAAACATGTAATGAAAATAAGAAACAACATGAAGCCATACGCACTTGAGCACTGAGTGTGTCAAATTCATGGAAATCAAAAGAACAGCATTGAGGCATCAGTAAATACACCCTATTGCATTAAGCACAACACAGCTGTCTACTGGAAACAAGAATTCAATAATGTGCTAATGGCTTGCTTTCGAACATTTTTTCCCCTTAACTGTGAATAGATTCTTCAAACACAAAGGTGTTCAGAGAAAGGCATCCCTGGCACTTAAAACCCATGCAAATGCTAGCCTCAGATACTCATTAGTGGCTCATGTGCCACAGCAGGTGTGTTTTGGGGGTGTTGATAACACTTCATTATATTTGGAAATGGGCAATGGGAATGCCTATTACTAGAGCGTAATTCTTGCAGGTATTTTAAAGAAATGGATTCTCAAAACTAGAAAAGAAACACAATGAGCCCTGTGGCAATCTAAATATGCTTTGTGAGAAGAGGAGATAATAAAACATACTACGGTAGTGGCCCTAATAAGAGGAGATCATTTGCGGTTTAAAAACAAAAGGTGGGATGTTGTAGGAAGTGAAGAATATATAGCTGGAGCTCGACCCAGAGCTGAGGCTGGAAAATATTTACTCTGAGAGCCCGGACTGTCTTCCTGCTTAATAACTGGGACACAGCAGGAAAACAAGAGGTCCCAGAACTTGATTTCTCTGTGTGCCACTTGGCTCCCACTCCGGGCGGGGCAGAATGGATTCTGGAGCTCAGCAGATCAGTACACTTCTCTGCTTCAAATTTGCTCAAGGGTCTGCTATTATCAGGAGCCCAAGTTCAATCTCTTTCTTGGACCCAAATTCAAGATTTACACATTTTATTGTCAACTCGCCCCCCCAAGCTCAGTAGATAAATCCATCTAAGTAACAAAAAGCTCAGTGCATTAAGGTTAAATTCCAGTGCCCCCAAAAGAATTTCAGAAAGCTATTCTTTATCAGTTTTTGAGTGGAAAAATAAACAGATATCCAGCCTATCTGGAATGTAGAGACAACTTGGGTAGTATTTATTTTCATGAAAATAGGAGTTACAAAGGGCAATGCTCAACACTGTATTTCCCATTAATTTCCATGCGGATAAGAGTTATGTTAGAAGCCCCTAACAAACTTAAATCATCACTCCAAATGGGTTCCTGCTACAACATTAACATGTTTAGTCAAAGTAGGCATACAATTGAAATCTGTGTTTTGAGGTTGTTAATAATTCTTTGGTAGTAGAATTATTAAAAGGGCAGAAATGCTGGGGTACACCATCTAATGGGACCACTGGGATTTCCTGTTCTGTCTCTTGGGGCAACTTCTACCTCAGGTGTCTACATTTGCAGGATCTTTTGAGTGAGAACTATCCTTGGGGGGAACTGCACATACAGATAAACCCTGTGCTTCTGTCTGAACCCAAGTACCCAAGGACCAAGTACAAGTACCTCTCTCTGGAACTAGATTAGCCTGATGCCAAACAAAGAGAGAAGTATATTTTGAAAGCCCAACTTCCTGAACATACTCACCCAAAAGACATGGAGGTCACAGAATGAGAGATAAAGTGTAAGATATCTATTAGTGGAAGAAAATTAAACAGTAGACAAAATGCATTTTCATGAAAACAGGGTTTTCTAGATGCAGGTACCTCGTGTTGGCTCAGCGCTTATACATCTGTTGGGCATTGGACACTCCAGCTCACAACAAAGACAGTTATTTTGTCCATAGCCCAGGAACTGCTGTCCATTTACTTACCTTGTGTACAAATTGTTCCACTCTGGTCTGAAGCCCCCAGACCTCGAACTTCACAGTCACCAGCTTGTAGGAACACATGATGGGCTGATGACTATCTCTCCAGCCTTCCCTTAACTGGCCCCGTCCTGTCTTCTCTGACTTGAAGTGTTTAGGATCCTGGAGAAAAAAAAAAATCAGAGAAATGATAACTTAAAAGTTCAACCATCTTTTTACATGAAATAAGTGAATAAGGGAAGCCAAGTGAAAGAAACCAGTCACCAAAAGCCACAGTGTCTAATTCCATTTATGTAAAATATCCAGAATAGGCAAATCTATGGAAAACGTAGATTAGTGGCCTAAGGCCGGGGGAGGGAGATAGTATGGGGAATGACTGCTATGGGAACGAAGTTATTTTTGAGGTGATGAAAATGCTCTAAAATTAGATTTAAGGTGATGGCTCACAACTCTGTAAATATGCTAAAAACCATTGAGCTGAACACTTTAAATGGATGAACTTTATGGTATGTAAATTAGATGCCAATAAAGCTATGAAAATACATAAATGAAATATAAAAAATGCTATCTACTACCTCAGTAGGGTTTTTCAGGGTGTGCACTGGCTCTGGGTTTGCTGATATTCTTTTTTTTTTTTTGGCCATACCGTGCTGCTTGTGGGATCCTACTTTCCTGACCAGGGATTGAACCCGTGCCCTCGGCAGTGAAATTGTGGAGTCCTAACCACTGGACTGCCAGGGAACTCCCTGCTGATATTCTTGCATAAAGTAATACTATAATAACCATTATCCTGGGGCTTCCCTGGTGGCGCAGTGGTTGAGAATCTGCCTGCCGATGCAAGGGACATGGGTTCGAGCCCTGGTCCGGGAAGATCCCACGTGCTGCGGAGCAACTAAGCCCGTGCGCCACAACTACTGAGCCTGCGCTCTAGAGCCCGCGAGCCACAACTACTGAAGCCCACGCGCCTACAGCCCGTGCTCCGCAACAAGAGAAGCCACTGCAATGAGAAGCCCGCACACCGCGACGAAGAGTAGCCCCCGCTCGCTGCAACTAGAGAAAGCTCACGTGCAGCAACAAAGACCCAATGCAGCCAAAAAAAAAAAATCATTATCCTAAGTGTGTTTGCTGAATGCACACTGTGGGCAGGCACAGAACCAGGTATTACATTATGCTTCCCCTCAACCAGGGGTCTTTGCCCTGGGGGTTGTGGGAGGGCACCAGGTGCATGTGTGGTCTGAAAGGTATGGTCCGTGTGTGATTGCAGGGCGCTTCCCTCCACTCAGAGAATGGACTCAGCTCTACTTGGATGATCTCTGTTCCCTGACTTCCCTCCAGGGTCCTTCCTTACTTGCATCAATGGCAGGAAGATGGTGGGTCTGGGGGTAGACAGGGACCAGAGTGGGACACATATATAATTAATGGAATACAGAAGTGACAAAAGGGATTCTGGAAGGGAGTAAGGAAAGAAGGATGCATAATAACTACCCCAAGGAAATAAGTGCTTCTGGGGAGGGAGGGACTTGAGTGTGGGCAGCATTTTTGAATCTTTGGTACCAACTTTGCCAAGCTATATTTTTATCACCTGGACCAACCCAGAAACTGCTACTGAGATTATGTGCATAGGCCTAGAAAGATTATGATAATAACATGACATATGAAAAAGGCATAAGCATAGAGTTTGGCCCATAGCAAGTGCTCAACTGATGTTGGCCATTATTGTACTTCCCAAGGCAGTCAGTCAATGAAGCCTCTGAGCTCAGCCCTACAGTCCAGGGCAGAGATAGCAATGCCTTTCCAAAGCACCCTGGAATTGCTGGTAAAAGATGTGATGTTTAAGACCATGGGACTAATTCCTGCCTGACCTGTATTCCTACACCACAAAATGTGCAGTGGTTAAGAATCCACCTGCCAATGCAGGGGACACGGGTTCGAGCCCTGGTCCGGGAAGATCTCACATGCTGCAGAGCAACTAGGCCCGTGCACCACAACTACTGAGGCTGCGCTCTTGAGCCTGCGAGCCACAACTACTGAAGCCTGCACGCCTAGAGCCTGTGCTCCACAACGAGAGAAGCCACCGCAATGAGAAGCCCACGCACTGCAGCAAAGAGTAGCCCCCGCTCGCCGCAACTAGAGAAAGCCCACGCGCAGCAACGAAGACCCAACGCAGCCAAAAAAAAAAAAAAAAAAAAGAACAAAGAGAGAAGGCCAGTAAATGAAGAGATATATCACCAGGGAGACTACGGGAGGTAATCTCCAAAGATGGCCCCCATCAATTCCCTCCCTCACTGTGCCTGTAGGAGGTGGAAGCTACTTCCCCTCCCCATGAATCTAGACTGGTCTGTGATTTGCTTTGACCAAAAGAATGTGGCACTGTGAACACTGTGTCAGTTCAGGTCTTTAAGAGAAGCTGGGAACCGGAAGTCTGCCACAATGTAAAAAATCTAGCTTGATCACCCTGAGACCACCATGCTGTGAGGAAGCCCAAGCCTGCCATGTGGAGGGCCATGTGGAGAGATGCTCGCTCGTTCCAGCTAAGAAGCCAGCACGTGAGCGAAAAAGCCGTCTCTGATATTTCAGTCCAAGCATATACCACGAGGAACAGAAGATCCTGCCCAGCTAAGCCCAATCGAGATGGCAGAATCGTGAGAACTAATACACTGTTGTTTTAAGCCACTAAATTCTTGGATGAATTGTTACTCAGCAAGAGATAACAAAACAGGAGCATCAAATGGATTCCAAAACAGATGCAATAACTGGATCTCCAAAGACGAAGAGAAGGAATGCTGCTTTCTTTTTTCCCAGAACTCACCGAAAGTTCATACAATTAGCTACACCCTTGAAAACTATACACAAGGAAATGTACGGCTGCCAAGCAGTTCCTGCAACTTAAAATACAAGAGCTGGAGTCAAACAGGGGAAGCTGGTTTCTTCTCCCACCTGCCCTTCGACTTTCCCGCAAGAGGCAAGTGACGAGTATGATTATCAGCACACGGACAACTATCTTGAGGCTTAAAAGACACGGCCTCCACGCTGTGGCCGACCAGAATACACACAGGTGAACCCTCGTGAACCTGAGTGGAGGTTATCCTACTCCGGTTAGCAACTGGGTAAATAAAGGACAGTTGCAGGGCCAGCGAGCAGTTGAAAGCAAGAGGGCAAAGTTCCTGGCAACCCAGACATGCAAGAGACAAAGGACCCAGTCAACAAGGAAGTGTGGCCGTGGCCTGAGCTGCTTTCACTTGTCTCAGGTCCTGTGCACTGGGCCTGAGAGAAGCCTGAAGATGGAGGCCCCTGGGTCGGCTGGGTGCACCCCACGCTCCCCTCCCCAACGTGAGTCCCTGATTCATGGGCTAGCCTCGGCTTGTTCCTTCAGCCAGCCACTGTGGATCTTGAAATGATACCTATTCTAGAATCTTGGTGTAGATTCCAGACATCTCAAGAATAACGTAAGACTCTGTAATATTAAACGTGGAACACCGGCAGATTGCATTTCCAAAGCAATTAAAAGAGTTGTGGGGCCTCACAGCAAACTTCACTTCTGAATAAGACCTGAAAAGTATTGCCTGCAAAGTGAAAACTATGCAGACACTTAAATTCACGTGTGGCTCCCGATCGAACCACAAAATTATAAAATGATATCAGGCATTCGTGAAACAGAGCTTTGGGAAAAGGCTACATGGGTATGAGAAGTGTGCTGTATTTTCAAGACGCGGAATGGGATTTTAAAACTGGAAGTGGTAATTTGACTTCATACCCTCGGTTTTATGGATAAGGATACTGAGGCCTGAGAGAATGAAATGTTTTGTCCCCAAACCACGGGCACTTGGTAACAGAGCTGGGACAAGAATCCCCGCCTCCCCTAATTCTAGCCCAATGTTCTTTCCAGTACATTTACTTTGAATATTAAACAGCGAAAGGGTGTTTTTGTTATAGCCAGATGCCAAAGAAGCAATTAACAATTGGGCTTTTTATGGCAACAGTGTGTTGATTTTTTGCGAGTCTGGTGTCATATCCACAGCTGCTGATTTCATCTAGTAAATCTCATACGTGGCCTATAATTAGGGATTCACTTTCAGAGAGCTGGAGGGAAGTAAGGGAGAGGGATTTACCAGAGGACTCCTTTAACCAAAACTCAAGATCAGAAACGAACATCCAGCTGAATACCTTTGAATGACAATGAGCAAAATAAATAGATAAATTAATAAAATTTTAAAAATCAAACCACTGGGTCTTATCTGAAGTATTCTGGTCACTGCAAACTTTCTGCCTTTTCCCCTCCCCCTCTATTTCTCCTCCCCACCTTCCCCCCAAATACTCATTCTTCTGGAAATTATTATCTTCAACTCTCATTCTCTCAGTTGAGTTTGTGAACATAAATATCTAAATTGCCCCATTCATACAGCAGTTGATCTTTCTTACAACTTTCTAAATTTTTTTATGTTTTAATATTCTAGTTTGTATTTCTTTCTATAGCTGCTATAGTATTTTTTATTTTTAATAAATTTATTTATTTATTTATTTATCTTTGGCTGCATTGGGTCTTCGTTGCTGTGCGCGGGCTTTCTCTAGTCGCGGCGAGCGGGGGCTACTCTTCATTGCAGTACGCAGGCTTCTCATTGCAGTGGCTTCTCTTGTTGCAGAGCATGGGCTCTAGGCACGCGGGCTTCAGTAGTTGTGGCACACGGGCTCAGTAGTTGTGGCTCGAGGGCTCTAGAGTGCAGGCTTCAGTAGTTGTGGCGCACGGGCTTAGTTGCTCCGCAGCATGTGGGATCTTCCCGGACCAGGGCTCGAACCCGTGTCTCCTGCATTGGCAGGCGGATTCTTAACCACTGCGCCACCAGGGAAGCCCTGGCCTATTTTAAAAGGACATAAAATTTGACTTTAGTGTGACTGAGAGATTATGCATCTCCAAACTCTTGCTGGATCCCAACCTGGTGCAATCAGAAAACACAGTGAAAGTTCTCTGTAGTGGGTTGCTGACACCCCCAAAAGATATGGTCAAGTCCTCATCCCTAGTACCTATGAATGAGATCTTATTTGGGAAAAAAGGTCTTTGCAGACGTAATGAAACTAAGGCTCTAGAGAGGAGCTCATCCTAGATTAAGAGGGTGGGCCCTAAATCCAATAACAAGTGTCCTGATAAGGGACAGAAAAGAAGACACAGAAAGGGGGACATGTGAAGTTGGAGGCAGAGGTTGGAGATATGCAACCACAAACCACAGAACTCCTGGAGCCGCCAGAAGCCAGAAGAGGCAAGAAAGGATTCTTCCCTAGAGCCTCACAGTCACTAAGAACTTCTGTCCTCCAGAACTGTGAGAGAAACCTCTGGGGGTGAGGAGTATGGTTAAATCCCCAATGCTTCTGATCAAATCGGTCTTGGGTGGAGTCTGTGCATCCGGCATTTCAAAAGCTCCCCAGGTGATCCAAACATACAGCCAAGGTTTAACCACTACCATAAGGTACGAATGTCATCTCTGTGCTCCACACGAGGAGCCTGAAGCTCAGAGGTGATTGCTGACTTATCCACAGCTCTCCAGGCCACAAGCTCTGGTCAACCTGACTCCCAGACCTGGGCTCCCTGCTCCTAGACCATGTGGATTCTCATCTGAAATTCTGGCACAATCTGTCAGAGGGGGATGGTGTTAATACTTCTCATCTGCAGGATGGTGTTAATACTAATTCCCTTGTGGGACTGTTGCAAGGCATAAATTGGATAATGTCGGTGAAGTCCCCAGCCCAACACCCAATAGGCGATGCATGATATACAGGAGATATCCCAGAGCTTTAAGAAGCACATGATACTGAAACATCCTTAAGAGATTTCAATTTCCTCAAATCTCACTTAGCTCCTCAGAAGAAAGGCAGCAGGAATATCTTAAGTGCTGTAGGATTATTTTTACTTTATTGTTATCCTGTGGTTGAGTGTATAGAAAAATAAGTGCCAAAAAATATGGCTGCCCACCATAATGCTGGTGCCCTTGTATCAGTGAGAGGCAGGGTGGGCATTTCCGTTTTCTGGAAGCTGTCACCTGTCAGTGTCCATAAGTACGGTGGTGGAAGAAATCCCAAGAAAAGGGTTTTTGCTTATTGGACTCTCATGACTAGGTTCTGGGCCAAGGACAAGTGATAGTCTTCAATCTTAGAATCAATTCCTTTCCCTCTTTCTCTTATGTTTCAGGAACACTGTTCCAAGTTGACAAAGCGGAGAGCAAAGCAGATTGCCCTACTGTAGGCTGCTCCCTTAAAGGAAGGGATTTTACTGATTTCACCAAGGTTCCGGAACCCCATAGGGGCACACAAAGCAGCTGGTCCATCCAAGCTGGGAGCTTCCCTGGCAGATGGACACACTGGGCAGCTATCTCCCCATGTCAGGATGGGCCAGCCTTGAAGCCAGACAACTTCGAGCATCTTAGGGGTTATATAAAAGCTTTCCTCCAGAAGAGTTGAGAACTACACAGAGATCAATGCAATCCTTTCCTTCCAGTAATCATCCAAGCTAGGGTGGAGCTTGTTTCCCTAACGGGGAACCTAGCTGTATAAGTTTGCTAGAGCTATCGTAACAAAGTACCACCCACTTAACACTCACTTTGTGTTAAGCCACACAAAGTGGTGTCTCACGGTTCTGGAGGCTAGAAGTCTGAGATCAAGGTGTCAGTAGGGTAGGTTCCCTCTGGGGGTTGTAGAGGAGAATCTGTTCCATGCCTCTTTGCTAATTCTGGTGGTTTGGTTTGCTGGGAATTCTGGTGTTCCTTGACTTGTAGATGTACACTCTGGTCACATGGCGTCCTCCCGTGTGTCTTCACATCGTCTTCCTTCTGTGCATGTCTGTCTCTGTCTCTAAATTTCCCCCTTTCGTAAGGACACAATCATATTGGATTAGAGCCCACTGAACCTCATTTTCACTTGATTACCTCCGTAAAGACCGTATTTCCAAGTAAGGTCACCCTCTCAGGTACTGGGGGTCAGGACTTCAACATATCTTTTTGTGGGGAACCAGGCCAACCTCTAACACCAAGTCAGAGAGGTTTTCACAAGGGAAATCCTCTAGATTACCCTGTAACTCTTCCACAGCTTGTTCACCTACTCGGTCAATGCTCTTGCCTTGAGGGCTCTGCCCAGCAGCTGGCTAGCTGGGAATGCACCAGGCTGCAAGTTCCTCCAGCTGGGGGGCTTCTAAATTCATCCCCAGTGAGAGCTCTGGCTCTGGATCCTATCGGTGCTCCCCAGGCTTGGCAGATGGCAACTTGGACCCTTGTCATTAAAGCCCATCTTTATGGAGGGAGCCGTACTGGTGCCAGGGCTTCTCTCCGGGGCCAGATGGACCTCGCTGGTCACACTTCCTTCCGTGCGGGCGCATCTTCTTTAGAAGCCTTCCTCTTTCCTCTCCCCGGGGTCAGTCACACCTTCAAATTTCATCCATCTCGCACTTGGACAAAGCCGAACAAAGGTGACGCTAAGGGCTTTGATTAGTGCAGCCCAGTGAAACTGTGTCCCTGGGTTTGTCAGGATCAGTCTCACACCTGGGAGGTGCCAGGAGAAACCCACAGGAGATCTCAGCCTGGCTGGAGCGCAGCTTGCATCTCAGAGGCAATATTATTAGCCAACGTTCACTGAGATATAAAGTCTCTGTGATTAATTACGCTTTCAGTTTGAACCACAAAGGACTATAGCCAACAGGGGCTTGCCCTGTTAACTGAAATTAGAAGTCTTTGATAAATGTTAAATGAAAAAGGGCTAAGCAGTAACTGGCTAGGAATTGCTATATTATGTAACCATAATGCTCAGCCCTCAAATAGAGATGAACTAACCAATCTGAAAAATATCAGATTTTTTCCTGCATTCAGGAACTCTTCCTGATGACTCCAAGGTGGTATTATCCTCATTCCCCTTCAATGAATGGCCGTTTCAACCAGCTAAAATTTAGCCGCAAATTTGAACCAACATTTCTTTTTTTTTTTAAAGAATTTCACTTATTTATTTATTTATGGCTGTGTTGGGTCTTCGTCTCTGTGTGAGGGCTTTCTCTAGTTGCGGCAAGCGGGGGCCACTCTTCATCGCGGTGCGCGGGCCTCTCACTATCGCGGCCTCTCTTGTTGCGGAGCACAGGCTCCAGACGCGCAGGCTCAGTAGTTGTGGCTCACGGGCCTAGTTGCTCCGCGGCATGTGGGATCCTCCCAGACCAGGGCTCGAACCTGCGTCCCCTGCATTGGCAGGCAGACTCTCAACCACTGTGCCACCAAGGAAGCCCCTGGACCAACATTTCTTAAACCTGAATCCTAAAAGGGATACACATAAAAATTAAAGTGCTTTCAAAGAAGCTAGTCCCAACAGATCACATATTAAAGGATCCCATTCAGATGAAGCGTCCAGAACAGGGAAATCTACAGAGATAGGAAGATTAGTGATTGCCTAGGGCTGGGGTGGGATTGAGGATAAAAGAATAGGGGGTATGATAGCTACAGCATACAGGGTTTCTGGGACTTCCCTGGTGGCGCAGAGGTTAAGAATCTGCCTGCCAATTCAGGGGACACGGGTTCGAGCCCTGGTCTGGGAAGATCCCACATGCCTGCGGAGCAACTAAGCCCGTGCACCACAACTACTGAGCCTGTGCTCTAGAGCCCACGAGCCACAACTACTGAGCCCCCTCACTTAGTGCCCGTGCTCCGCAACAAGAGAAGCCTCCGCAGTGAGAAGCCCGCGCACCGCAACCCCTCTCGCTGCAACTAGAGAAAGCCCGCGCACAGCAACGAAGACCCAACACAGCCAAAATTAAATAAATAAATAAAAATAAAATTCATACAGGGTTTCTTTACTGGGTTGATGAACATGTTTTAAATTTGACTGTGGTGATGGTTACCCACATCTGTGAATATACTAAAATCCCCTGAATTCTACACTTTAGTGGGTGAACTGTATGGTATGTGAGCTAGGTCTCATAAAGGTGTTAAAAAAAAAAAAGCCAACAGCACTAAGGAGCTTTCATCACAGTGCACTTGAGAACTGGCCAGAAACTTTACTTAAAAGGTCACCTGCTATGCATCAGCTTAAAAAAAAAAAAAAAAAAAAAATCCCAAATGCAAATTGTAGCCAGAAGCAGCCAATTCTTGCTTTGTTAGCAGTTAATACCTAAAGAGCTATTTTTAAAGCATTTGCTCTTGGCACTAGCGTGTACTGCAAACACAGAGTGATTTGTGTTAGTCCTCTGCAAAGCAACTCTTAAAGGAGCTTGACTCAGAAGGTGTGTCTGACATGTAGAAAGGCAGAGAAAAAGGTGGCTGGGTGGGGGGTGTGTTTTGGTGGGTGTTCTGAGCCCTTCGCGGTTCTAATTCAGGGCCGGGAGAACTCAAAACTCTCTACCTGAAGAAGAGGAAGCATGAGAATGGAAAATTTGAGTACAAACCACAAAACCACTGAATAGTCAGCAGCCTCTAGCCCTGAGGGTGACCACTGGTGATGCCTTTTAGCGGGGAGGGAGGAGACGAAGGCAAAAGAGAACCCTGAGAGAGGTGGTCAGGAGAAAGTGGAGGATGGAAGGAGGGGGAAGTCGCCACACTAGCTAATGTTCATCAAATGCTTGCTGGGTACCAGAGCCTGGGTCGAGCACTTCAGATATGCTCTCTTATTTAATGTTTGTGGTATAATAAATATATTTGAGGTGACTTAGGGTGCAGCCCTTAGATAGCCTCAGGATGGAGCTGGTTCCTGGAAAGATCAAGGGCTTAGACTGCTGACCTCTGGGGAGGGGAGAAGAGGGAGGCTGGCGATTGAAATATACAAATTCTTGACAATGAGATCTGGAGAGCTTCCAGATTGGTAAACACATCACTGTGCTGGGACGGGGCGGGGGGGGTGCAGCAGGCATGCCTGGAGAGGACGTGCAACCTTGTACCTCCTTCCCTCATCCTTTGCCCTGTGCATCTTTTCCTTTTGGCTGTTCCTGAATTGCACTCTTTCTAAAAAACTAGTAAATGTTTGTTAAACATAAGTCAAGTGGTTTCCTGATTTCTGTGAGCCTTCCCAGCAAATTCTCGAATGTGAGGTTGACTTTGTGGGAAGGAGGGTAAAAATAACCATACTAGTTAATGTGGTGGCCCTGGACTTGTGACTGGCATCTGAAGTGGGAGTGGTCTTGTGGGACTGAGTCCTTGAACTTGTGCTATGTGATGCTAAAGCCAGGTAGTGTCAGAACTGAAATGAATTGTTGACACTGGGTTGGTATCAGAGAATTGGAGAATTTGTGGGTTTCAGGGCAAACACCCCAGAATTCTCCTGACTACAAACCTCTAAAGTAGTACATTATTATCTTCATTTTGTATAATGTCCAAAGGAACGCCCCCATCCTATTCCCAGACTCACTCTCCACAGCTCCACCTGAGCCCTTGCCATGGGCTCCTTCCACAAGCCTCCTCCTTCAGAAATCTCCAGATGGGCAGCAGGCATCAATCAATCTCTGTGTTCCCCTACAAACTTCTGGGGCCACTTTGCAGCCTTGCCCCAGTCTCCCTGGATGGCAGAGCTGCGTGTGGACCTGCAGGTTCCCAGCTCAGCAAATAGTCAGCTTTTATTTATTTATTTTTTCTTTTGCAGATGCTCCAATTTCTGTAATTAATTCTCTTGGAATTCTCCTGTCACATGGCTTTGGGGTTAGGCAAGAAGTGTACCCCCAATGACTCTGAGAACTCCCCTCCCCCATCTTCAAATACAGACTAGGAATGGAGGGGAGATGGATGATGGGTGCCATGGCGAAAGGGCCAGCTGGGCCGTCTGGGCCAGCCCTGGGGAGAACCTGGCCTCAGTGATGAGCGGCTGCCCGGGGAATGTGCGGTTGTAACTCCTCTTTGTCCCCAGCTTTGGGTCTGGTTCCCAATTCCAGAGCAACAAGAGGCGGCTCCCTAATATCCTGTTACATGAAGCTACTCTGTTCCTTTTGGCACAGATATGACTATATTTTCAAGATCACCTCTAATCAAAACCAATAAAGTTATTCAAGGACCCACCGGAGAGGACCCCGCCTTACGATGTGTGACAGTGAGAGGCTAGGCACCAGCCTCCTAATAGCCAGGGAGCCAATCTCTTCCCAGAAAGGAGGGCCGTTAGGACCTGGCTCCGCTGGCAGACTTTGAGCTGGGATTTTGTGTTGTGGACTGTCCCTGCTCACTCTGATCTTAGCTGTGCTGTTTGGACACAGGCTATGAAGCATTAATAACCATATCATATATCCATACTGAGGATATACAATTTGGCCCACAGATAGTGTAAGTTTCTGAAATCAAAAGCTGATAACAGGGGCTTCCCTGGTAGCGCAGTGGTTAAGAATCCGCCTGCCAATGCAGGGGATATGGATTCGAGCCCTGCTCCAGGAAGATCCCACATGCCACGGAGCAACTAAGCCCGTGAGCCGCAACTACTGAAGCCCATGTGCCACAACTACTGAAGCCTGCGCACCTAGAGCCTGTGCTCCGCAACAAGAGAAGCCACTGCAATGAGAAGCCCTCGCATCGCAAAGAAGAGTAGCTCCCCGGCTCGCGGCAACTAGAGAAAGACCGAGCACAGCCACAGACGACCCAACGCAGCCAATCCATCCATCAATCAATCAATTAAAAAAAAATTTTTTTTAAAAAGCTGATAACAGACTAAGAAATATTCTTGATGAGTTGCAACATGGCAACAGTGATCAGCACTGGATTAACTGTCCCTGAATCTAGTTTGCTCCTCATGTATGGTATTGTTTTGGGAAACTTGGACCTCCAACTTGTTGAACAGAAACTGGGAGAGAGATAGTCAATAAGCCAATCACTCTGTATTTGAAGGCAATAAAGGATTTCCTTTTTTTTTTTTAAAGATTTGATTGATTGATTGATTGCTATGTTGGGTCTTCATTTCTGTACGAGGCCTTTCTCTAGTTGTGGCAAGCGGGGGCCACTCTTCATCGCGGTGCGCGGGCCTCCCACTGTCGTGGCCTCTCTTGCTGCGGAGCACAGGCTCCAGACGCGCAGGCTCAGTAGTTGTGGCTCATGGGCCTAGTTGCTCCGTGGCATGTGGGATCTTCCCAGACCAGGGCTCGAACCCGTGTCCCCTGCATTAGCAGGCAGATTCTCAACCACTGCGCCACCAGGGAAGCCCAGGATTTCCATTTTTAAAGCTGGAATAGATTTCAAACTGATTTTAGCTTTAGAACTCATTTTGTTTTCCCAAATATAATTATTATTTGGAATCCCAACATGTAAAGAAGGTAAAAATGATGAGTGGATTCCTTGGACTGTTTCAACCTTCATTATTTGACACAATATATGTCACTGTTTACTGGGCTCAGAAGCACCTCCGTGGGGCCCGAGGTTCTGTGGAGCAGAACTGTGGACCAAAAAAGCTTTGCAATGAGACACCCATGGGTTTGAATTTCTGCTCCAGCGACTACTACCTGTGTGAACCTGGGCAAGTTATTTAACTCCAAGACTGCTGAGGGGATGATAAAAATGAGAAAAGGAATGTTTCCTAAACTGGTGTCTGTGGGTGTATTCTTTGGGGGCTATGACTTTTATTTTTTCTTTAATGGGTTCCTGTATTACTCCACTGTGGGATGGCCACGTTTTGTTTTTTCCAGACCAGGTTTGTTTTGGCCAACCCACTATTTTCTAGAATGTTCACAAGGAGGAAAATTTTCCTAAAAGATGGGGAGTCGACTTCCATCAGATCATTAAACCTAAGGAGGGTAACCAAGGGACTGGAAAGGCCCTTCTTCTTACTTACTCTGTCTTTCCCTAAGATCCTCCATTCATATGGTCAGTGAGACTCGGGGTTAACGAATTACATTTTAGGAGGAAACAAATTTCCTAGAGTGCTTTATAAAGACAGACAACAGTGTTTGTAACTTCAGCTTTGCCTGAAGGGGCCAGCTTGGTGGGGGAGGAGAAGCACAATCTTTGGGGTTTGAATCAAGGCTTCCTGAAACGTCAGCAAGCTACTTAGACTCTCTGAGCCTCAGTTTCCCTATCTATAAAATGGAAACAATATCTATTCTATTGAGTGGTTAGCATTAAATGATATAACTGAATAAAATAACTTAGCAGTGACCTTTCTTTTTCTCAAAAGTTAGTTCCTGTCCCTCTAAAGTCAGGTTTAGCAATTCTGTGAGAAATCTGTTGAAACTTATAAGGCCCAAGTTAACGAGCTGATAATTGTATGTCTTTCTTTGGGTCCCTTAACAATAAAAGATGAAGACAAGCCACTAAACAGTACCTATTCTTTCCTGGATATTTTTGGAGCAGAAGCTGAACAGCTGTACTTGGGAGTCTGAAAAAACAGAAGTGGAGGAGAGAATCACTGGGTCAGGTCTTATTTCTCAAGAGAAAAAATATCACTTCCATCATCCCAGAGTCGCAGCCCTAGATTCTTAGAGCTAGTTGGGAAAGGGCTTGGGCAAGATCTAGCCAGAGGATCTGACGGACCCCGATTACGGTCTTCAATGAAGGAAAATAAATTTGGATGAGGGTCGATCCGAAGCCAGCCCCCAACTCAGCAGCAACTTAGGAGAAAACTGCGCAAATGTATATTATAAAAACACTGTTGGCTGGCAAGGAAGGCATTGAGTATGACTCTACAGATGACAGATGGTATCAGATTCTCAACAGATGGAATGAAAATCAAAGGTATTGACCCCTCCCTCGGCAGGGGATTGGGCAGTCTTCCAGGCTTACATTGCTGTTTCCTTTAGCCTCTACAAAATTAAGTAACAATAAAATGGTTTTAAAATGCGAACACGGTAAATGGAGCTTGCTTAGGCAGAGCTTCCCTACCTTGAACGGATAAACAGGTGTGACAAGGTCCGGGTCCCCTTGGCCCCTGGGTGAGCAGACTGGGCCTCCTGACCCTGGGGGGTGGTCCTCTGTGACCAGGAGCTCCCTGACATGCCCATCAAAACCGATCATTTTCTATGTGCATTATGGCATGAAAAAGGTTGGGAAGCTCTGCTCTGAGGTTTTTCCCCAAACGTGATGCATTCATACACAGATCCTTGGGTCCCATCTTACTGCATCTGGTTTGGTAGGTCCAGAGAGGGTCCCAGGCATCTGCATTTTTTTTAAGCTCCTAAGGTGATTCTAATCTGATCTGGGAACTCTGCTCTAAGGGCCAAGAAGTTCTGGTGTTTTAATAAGGCAAAAAAAAATCAGCAGGGGCTGATGTAGGTGGCAAGTTGTGGATTTAATGCCTGTTTTCTTGAACATACAGATGGAGGTTCTCCATGAGATGGGACTGAAGAAGAGCTTGGTTGTACCTGTTCACTTCTGGCTGAAAGCCTTTCCTTTGGATCCCGCTTCCTTCTTTTAAAGTCTTAACTACTATTCTTCTAAAATACACCTGGTAAAAGGCTTGTGGTAGACAGTTGATAAAATGCCCAAGCTGCCTTGGGTAGCATCCTGGGATTCCAGTGCTACAGACTGCCCCAGGTTGGCACAACAAACAGTAAATGCAACCTCTAAGGTTTCTTAGGGGTGAAGTATAAGAGGCACATGCCAGTCTGAATTCAGGTTAAACAATAACAGAAGTAGTAAGAACACATTTTTTAAAAAAGTCTCAGCAGTACAAATGGCTCCATTTTCTGAAGGATCTTGCTGTACCTGCAGCAAATTCTGTCATCTTGTGAACTGGAGTGATTGAAACCAACTCTCTGCTTCTCTTCTGCATTCATGCCAACAAATAAAAAGCAATAGGCAAGCAAACTCCCATAGCGCCACTCATGGCAGCCACTTTCCAAAGACACTTGGGGGACTTCCCTGGCTTTGCCTTCCAATGCAGGGGGTGCAGTTTCGATCCCCGGTCGGGGAGCTAAGATCCCACATGACTCGTGGCCAAAAAAACAAAACATAAAAAACAGAAGCAATATTGTAACAAATTCAATAAAGACTTAAAAAAAATGGTCCACATTAAAAAAAAAAATCTTAAAAAACAAAGACACTT
The DNA here is from genome assembly GCF_028023285.1 of Balaenoptera ricei. NCBI lineage: Eukaryota > Metazoa > Chordata > Mammalia > Artiodactyla > Balaenopteridae > Balaenoptera > Balaenoptera ricei. The sequence continues at coordinate 13,945,979 of NC_082658.1, read as the reverse complement.
GGCTTCTACTGAGCAACCATCCCAGCAACACATCTGCAGATCTCAATGCCAGTGTCAAAGCAGGGAGAAGGGAACATTTACTAAATGCTAACTGTGTGCCGGTACTGTGCATTTTAATGCTTTGCCTTTCACATCATCTCATTGCATCTCATCTCATCTCTCCATCCATCCACTCATTTGAACGGAGCAAGAGATTCAAGATGGTGAATCATCATTGGTGCTGATGAAGTGCAATGGCTGTGATCACCTGGGAGGCCTCCCAAAGCCTGAGCCCCTTATTACATTAGGGTTGAGCTCCAGCTACTCAGGGAAAGCATGGGCTGGGAATCCCCATCCGTAAGTTCTAGAGGTTATCTTTCGCACAGATCCGTCTTCAACAAGTCCAATTGTTTCTCCCTTCAATGGATGTTTTGCTTGGTTGAACCCTCCCTTATGGGACATGGGGCCATTTCCCCAAAGCTCTTTCTATTGACTCAGTGACCCAGCACCACAATCAGCAACTCCACTCCTGGCAGAGACTTAGAATCTCTGGTTTTGATCTGATATTTAGGAATTCATTTGCCTCAGTTTTGTTTGACTCACATGGTTTGGCATTTCACTACCCAATCCAATTGGTAAGATTTGGAACTGCTATTCTGGGCACCGAGCTCTGGGGAACCTCATTCATGCAAATTATTGCAGCAGTTTAAATTGGTTATTTTTCCCCTTGAAAAATTAAAAAACAAAAATCCTTTCTCTAGGATGGAGTTGGGCACTACCGTTTTCCTAGTACTCCCAATGAAAATTGGCTTTGCTCACAACATTGCAGTAGCTCCACAGGATTAGGCCAAAAGAACAGTAGTGGTTTTAAACACCAGCACTAGGCATGGTATTTCAGTAAGACCTGGTGACCCCGCTTTCTTTTACTTGGAAGAAATGAGAACTGAAAGAGAGTACCTATTTGTTATTGGTCTAAAAATGATGCAGCCAGGGTTGTTGAAGACTGGACTACTGTTTAGTGCCCTGTTATTTCCAAAAGTTTCTTTTCATTAATAAAGTTTTATTGCTGCCAATATGGCTGAAGGTGATTTGTTCACGAAAGAGGTAGCAGAAGAAGGAGAGAAGTAAGTTGATGGGTTACAGGGTTCTAAACCTCTTGGTGTCCAGGGGTCTGCCCTCACCACCGCCGCCCCCCCCCCCCGCCCCCCCGAGAAAGTCAGTTTCTCTGGTGCGGTCACAAATGGAGACGCCTTGCAAGGGGGCTGGTGACCCTGCTTTGAAAGTTCTCAGCTACTTGCAGAATAAAAGCCAAATTCCTTGGCCTGACATTCGAGGCTCTTCTCTTCTGCCCCGGTTACTCACTGACCCTTGAACGTGCAGTGGAATTCCTCACCTTTTCACTGCCTTTGCTCTCACTCACTACACTGCCTTTCCAATCTCACTTCTTCAAAATTCAGTGTGTTCCCACACAAGTGTGGGTCAGAGAGTCATTTAATATAGCTTTGGAGTGGGGGCAATTTGGCTATATCTAAAAAGATTTAAACCCACATACCCACTGACACAACAATTTCACATTTAGAACTTATTCTACAGAAATATTAAAACTATGCCAAAAAAAAAAAATATAGCATGAGGATGTTGCCTGAAGTACTATAATAGCAAAAGAATGGAAACACTCTAAACGTCCACCAAATGGAGAATGGCATAATCATACACTGGCACATCATACAGTCATTACGAAGTCTGCTAGAGAGACGTGTACTGCCCCAGAAAGACGGCAAGCTTATATCGTTATTGAGAAAATGCATGTTGCAAAGTTGCATCGTGTGAGCTCATTTTTATAAAATAATGTCATGTATGCGTTATGTTTAAGTATAAAGCCCCATAAACACCAACTTTAACAACGCCTGACTCGGGACTTCCCTGGTGGTGCAGTGGTTAAGAATCCGCCTGCCAATGCAGGGGACAAGGGTTTGAGCCCTAGTCCGGGAAGATCCCACATGCCGAGGAGCAACAAAGCCCGGGCTCTGCAACTACTGAGCCCATGTTTTCACAGGGGATATGTTCTTGAAGATCAGAAGAACGGCAGAACTTCTCTCCAGCCTTGCTGGGATCAAGTCTTCCTGGCCAGGCTGACCGGATCCCCACTCCCACACACAAAGGGAGACACTCAAATATCACCGAAGCCTCCCACTGGGCCGGAGACCCATTGCCTTTCCAGTGCAATTGGAACCTGGATTGATGTACAGGACGTCACGCAACTTGTAAAGTGGGCTGGGGGACAGGGAGAATAAAAGGCAGTTTCCCAGCAGGTCACTCACGCTCTCCTGCATGGTCAGGAGGGCCTTTGTAATGACACTGCAGTCCTGGGACCACGCTGCTCTCCTCCTGGGACCACTTGAGGCGTTTGTGTTGTTGCCCAGGCTTCCGAGGAAGCAGGTAAGAGAACCTGCACTGAAAAATGTTCTTCTTTGGGGCTTCCCTGGTGGCGCAGTGGTTAAGAATCCGCCTGCTAACGCAGGGGACACGGGTTCGAGCCCTGGTCCGGGAAGATCCCACATGCCGCGGAGCAACTAAGCCCGTGAGCCACAACCACTGAGCCTGCGCTCTAGAGCCCACAAGCCACAGCTACTGAAGCCCGCGCGCCTAGAGCCCGTGCTCCTCAACAAAGAGAGGCCACCGCGATGAGAAGCCCGCGCGCCGCAAAGAAAAGTAGCCCCCGCTCGCCGCAACTAGAGAAAGCCCGCGTGCAGCAACGAAGACCCAATGCAGCCAAGAAAAAAAAAAAAAGATCTTCTTCCAATGGCTTTCCTTCTCACCTATTGCTCCGGCCACTTCCAGAGGCCACCACGTGCTTCCCTCTCTAACAGCACTGGCCTCGTGGAGACGCTGCGAAGGGAGAGGCGCAGGGCCCTGCGGTGCAGCAGCTGCTGGAGACCTTCCTCTATCTCCTTGCAGGCTTTCTGTGCCAGCTTTGGAGGCTACCACTGGGGAGCACTTTGGCGGTGGAGGCTTCGCCCCACACCAGCGGGCGCAGACAGTTCTCATTATCCCAGAGGTGCCCAGCGCCGCCAAACTGGAAGCCATCACCAAACAGCTGCGTTATTCTCAGAAAGAAACAGACGGACGGAGGGAAAAGGGAAAAAAAAAAAATGACAATAACAGCACAACAACAAACTGAACTCCACAGTGGACCCCAGCAGGAGGCAGCTGTGTTAAATCTGGCCATTTGGAGATAACTGAAAATTCTGACCACCCTCAACCATCAAGATATAGACCGACATGAAAATATTCTTAATTTGAGGGAGCAGAGTGGTTTGGATGAAGCACTTTGTACTGAAGGGTACAGCTGAGTACGACAATATTTACTCACTTCATCTCTCTGTTCCCTTTCTGGGGCCCGTTGTACTTAGCAAACAGCATTTAATCTCTTACCCTTGACAGTTACTGGAAAAGTTAGAGGTATGTCTTTGTTCGCTTCTCTCTCCCTTAAGAGAGAATTCAGCAGATATTTAGACCGGGTGTGACCAATGAACTGGCTACCCAGTTTTCCTCAGTTCAGGAAATCTCTGTAATCCAGGGGGCCTGGAGACTGAGTTCCAAAAGAGTCCCCTAGTCACCCAACTCAAAGGGAACGCTCTAAATCGAATCCTGCCTAAAAACTTGCCTGGTGCTCTCCTACCTTCAATCATACCACTTCAGGGGTACTTGCTCCTGAGACAGTCTCACATTCTCCTTCATTGCTACCCGAGTTCAAAATGTTGTAAATTTCCCTAATTTCTCCATTAGAATTATTATGCTTTATTTAACACTGGTAAAATGGAGACCTCTTTTACATCTTGCAAAACGAAGAGAAAGAGGAATTTCCTTTTTCTCTTAAAAAAAAAAAAAAAAGGATCCAGTTCAAAGGGTAGTGGAGACTAGACACGATTCTGGCCTTTGTAGCCCCAGTGCCTAGCACAGAGCCTGGTACACAGTACGCACTTAATAAATGCAAACGAAAGAAATTAATGAGTCTTGCTTCTAATAGGTTTCCCTGCATTTCCTGTCCTTGGATTGGCCTACAGCAGAGTTTCTCGACTTTGCCGCAACTGGCATCTCGGGCTGGGTAACCCTCTGCTGTGGGGCCGTCCTGTGCATCGCAGGATGTTCAGCAGTATCCCTGGCCTCTGCGCACTAGATGCCACAGCAAACAACCCCCTGCCAGTGGCGACAATCGAAAATACCTCCAGACGTTGCCAGATGACCCCTGGGGGGCAAAACTGGCCCTAGTTGGAAACCGCTGGTCTACAGACTCCCGTTTGCTTTACATAAATCAATGAAGATTTCTAAAAAACAAAGCACAAAACATCCTCTACTTCTAAACTTCCTCCCCCAGAAAATGACATTTCTTTTTTCTTTTTCTCCTTTTCTACTCAAGGCTGAACATTTAGAAACTGCATATGACTCCACATTCGTGTCTCTGGGGGAGAGCTGCGGGGACAGACCTCTGGAAGGCCACTAGAGATGCCACTTTTTCTGGTCCCTCTTGATCTTGTAATGGAAGCCGAACCTTAAAAACGATGGCAGTGAATCCAGGAGGAAGAGCACTGGACTTGAGCCAACACCAAACCTCTGAGTTAGAGCTCCCTAAGCCTGACTTTCGGAGACTGTCTAGGCTGGACCAGTCCTGGAGGCTGGGTGTTGAGATTTGTTCCTGCATCCCAAATGGCCAACTCAGCTTTGCAGGTGTGGGCTCACTGCCCATGTCCTCTGAGGGCATGCTACAACTGATCGCCCTAAGTTCCTCCTTCCTGGGTTGGGATTTTCACCTTGAAATTCTGGCAGAGCATCAAAGGGATGGACACCTTGGCAGAAGAAAGAACGCACGTATCATCCACATAACAAGTACAACCTGCTCAGACATTGGCTTCTCTTCGTCTTTGCTGCTTGGGTGGTGCTGATGTGACTGGATGCAAAGAGCTTCATGATTCTAATGGGGGCAGGGCCTCGGTGGGGCCCCGTGGAGGTGCACGTGGAGGTGCACGTGGAGGTGCTCTCTGGGCCCGAGAAATCACACTGGTTTTTTTTTTTTAAACAATGCAGCGCTGCCCTGCAGAGTCCTGCCACAGATAGGAGAGAAAAACTTGAGATTAAGAGGTTCTTGGGAGCTGCAGCTTAGGCCCCTGATGTGGCTGGGAAACAATGGCACCACAAAATGAGAATAAAGAGAGCGCTGGGCTGAGCCACCAGCCGATTCTGAATCCTTCTGAAACTCTGCTTAGTGGGGGCCCTTGGTGCCACTAGGCAGAGGGCACCCAGCGGAAAATTTCCAGCTCTGGTCACCTTAATGAGAGAGGCATTCTTGCCTCTCATGTGGTTCGGAGGTTTCCAGGGACAAATGGAAAAAGAAAAGAAATTACTTCAATCCCCTGCTTCGGCCTGGGTGGTGGGGTGTGTGTGTGTGTGTGTGTGTGTGTGTGACGGGAGCTGAGTGGTGACCCAGATAACCCTGGTCTGAATGCATAAGCCTCAAAATCTCAGAATAGATTGAGCCCACCAGCATTTCAGCTTTCTCTGCAGAAAATGTGCTCCTATTTACGATGCTGACATAGTCAACTTACAAAGATGGACGGGAAGAAAAAGCTCGTAAAGCTGTAGGCCTCAGATTAAAGGAAAAAAAAAAAAAAAAAAATATATATATATATATATATATATATATAAGGAACTCTGATTCACAACTGTTAGCTTAATGGCCACAAATGCATTTTCTTTGATAGCGCTCGCTCTGCAATTGTCACTGCTAGAAGGAAAAAATAAAGCCCGTGGCTTTCACTCATTCATTCGATGACCGTTTTGTGAGCGGCTGCTATGTGCTGGTTCTGTCCTAGCTGCTGGGGAACGGTGATGAAGAAGACAACCCTTGTCTTCGTGGAGCTCAGGGTGTAACTGTGAGCTAGCACGAGCTAGCATGATCTAGAAGCCACAGACCAGAATTCTTGCTGCCAGTGGGTAGGGAGTGGGGTGCCCAGGAGAGTCCAAAGAGGAGAAGTCACATTTGAGCTGAACTCTAAAGAGTAATGACTAGAAGCTTCCAAATTGAGAGGCACAGAGGTGGGGAGGGCTGGAGGGGAGAAGGCAGAGGACCATGCTAAGGGGACCAGGCTTTTAAGCAGAAAATGACAAGGTCAGATTTCATTTTAGAAGGAAAATCTTGTGGCCGGGAGGAGGATATTAATTATTTACAGCGTGCAGAGGAGAAAGGTATTTGGAAGTGGTTTGCCTTCTGAATCGGTTGTTTCCCTTATTCTCTGTCCCTGGCTACTGACACACAACCCAAACAGCCTAGGAAACTCACTTCTCTCCCTTCTGGTAGGCTCATACTGCAGTGTGGATTCTGGAAGTCGAATGATGGTGGGTTTGGGTCATAAGGGAGTCCCATGGAACATACTTTTCCTATGATTTTATTGCAGGCTCCCAAGTATGCCTTTTCCTTTGTGGTCTAACCGCCAGGGCGAGTGAGAAAAAATTCTACCTGTAACATAGGCTGGCGATCGTTTGGGAAGCAGTGCTTGACAGAGTGTGCAGGGCTGAGCCCTCTGGGGCCCCCTTCCTCCACATCCATTAAGTAAGCCTAAGACTCCAGGACAGGCAGGGGTGGCTCTCTGAGTGTGAGAGCTGAGTCCAGACTTCCATTCATCTCCAACGACCTTTACTTTCAGGGTAGGATTTCCCAGCCTTGGCATACTGACATTTGAGGGTCGATCACTCTTGTTGTGGCGGGCTGTCCTGTTCATTACAGGATGTGGTTAGCGGCTGGTAGCACTACCAAGTTGTGACAACCAAAAATGTCTCCAGGGACTTCCCTGGTGGTCCAGTGGTAAAGAATCCACCTTACAATGCAGGGAACTCGGGGTCGATCCCTGGTCAGGGAACTAAGATTCTACATGCTGCGGGGCAACTAAGCCCGAGCGCCACAACTACTGAGCTCTACGCCTCAACTAGAGAGCCTGCGTGCCATAAACTACAGAGCCCATGTGCTCTGGAACCCGTGCACCACAAGTACAGAGCCCTCATGCCCTGGAGCCTGTGCGCCACAACTAGAGAGGAGCCCACGTGCCACAACAAAAGATCCCGCGTGCCACAACTAAGACCTGACGCAGCCAAAAATAAATAAATAAATAAAAAATAAATAAATCTTAAAAAAAAATGTCTCCAGACATTGTAAGCATCCTTGTGGGGCAAGATCGCCCCCAGTTGAAAACCACTGCTCTTAGAGACAGTTTTCCATTCTCATCTTATTTGATCTCTCACCAGCATTAAGCATAACCAATCCCTCTCCTCTCTTGCATTCCTTGGTGCTCTCTCCTTGTTTTCCTTCTAATTCTCTGGCCAGTTCTTTGTAGATCCCTGGGGCCTCCTCATCCTCTTCCTGATCTCCAAATATTGCTGTCATAAATTTAATGCTCGGACCCGAACCCCTTTCCCATTATACTTTATGCTTGCTCACTCTCATCCATCCTCAGGACTTTAAATTCTTCTATTTCCCAAATACTCTCCAATTTGTCTCTGGCCCAGATCTCTCATTTAAGCTCCAGACCCATTTCTATTTGTTCTAGATGTCTCATTGTCATCACAAAATCCATCCATCTTTCTCCAAAATCCACTCCTCTTCTCACCCCCATCTATCTGTTGCCCAAGCTGTGAACCTTAAGGTCATCCTGACTCTTCCTCTTCTCTCACCTTCACACCTAGTCCACGACCAATCCCTGTCAAGTCTGTCTTCAAAATATACCTCCAAGCCATTTGCTCCCAGCCCTCCACTTCGAGCTGCCATATAACTTCAATAACCAACAACGTAGACAACTCCGATGACCTCAGTGGTTTCCTGACTTCCACTCTGCTCCCGGCCAGTCCCTTCTCCATCCAGAGCAATCTTTTAAAAGCACAAATCAGATCATATGATGCCCCGGCTTTAATTTCTTCGAAGGCATTCTACTGCATGTAAATTAAACTCTAAGTGTCTTAACATGGCCCCACCCTCTTTTCCAACCTCCCTTTGTGCCATTCTTCCTTCTGTTTCCGCTGCTGCCGCCACACTGGTCTTCTTTTGTTTCCTCATAGGTATCACCTTGGGACTCCCATGCATGCTGTCACCTCCCCCTGGAGCACTGTCCCCCAGCTCTTTTCATCCTGCGGGTGGGTCCCAGCAGGTCATTTCTTCCTGCGCATCTTTCCTGATCCCATCCTCTTAAATTCAGTTTCCCTATCATGGTCTCTCCCTGCAAGCTTCCTTATGGCACCTGTGACTTTTAACTCCACATGTGCTCATGTAGTTATTTCTTTGTTGTTTGGCTCCCCTGCTAGATTGGAAATGTTGTGGGGGAAGAGACCCTCGGTGTCTCTTCTGTTCATTGCCATGTCCCCATCTAAATATTGTCTGTGACACTCAGTTGAGTACTCAGTACGTATTTACTGGATGAATGACTATTCCCCTCTAATTTCCTTGGTCACAACTGCATCTAGAAAAGAATATTTTATGACCCAGGAAAATGAACGACTGTGAAGCATGAAAAAATGCTCTTTGAGCATCTGTGTCAATGAGAAAAAGCTTTCCAGTGGTGGTTCCTGGGAGCACAATGCACAGGGAGATGAGTCAGGTACACGATGACTAGAAATGAGACTTGTTGATTTCGTCATTAGTGTTCCATATCTGTCCTGAGACTTTCCTCCGACTCAGAAGGGAGCTCCCTGAGTGCCAGGCAGGACCACACCAAGGCTACCTAAGAGGAAGAGCTGAAATCAGTTCAGAGTTTTCTGGCAACGCTGCCTTTCTAGAAGGCTTGAGCTACCAAGAAAGAGGCCAGGACGTCCAGGTAAGACAGCAGCCCCCCAGGCCCAAGGAGCCTCAGAAGCGACGGGGCAACAGCTTCACCCAATGCACTGCATGATGCTTTGCACATCACTGAAGCCCCATAAGTATTGGTGGCCTTGAGACGAAACCACAGAAGTACCTCCTCTAAGACAAGGGGAGGCCAAGTTTCTCCTCTTGAGCAGGTCCACAGTTACACAGAGAGCATTTCATTTTGTTTTTCTGAAAATTCACAAGTGTGGTTGGCTGCAGAGTGTAATGCAAATTGCTGACGTTCAAAAGCTCATCCTTGAGTCCCACCAAGAGTAATTCACATCAGCCGCTCCCCGACTTTAAAGAGACAGCAGCTGCAGAGCCCATGCCTGCAATTAAGCAGCTAAGCATTTGCTAACATTGGGTTGGACTCTGATATCCAAACGAATCCCAAAAGGTGGAAGCAAAAAAAATCTGAACCACACTGGGAGCCCAGTGTGTGTCACGGTAGAATTCATTTATACCGGGTTTATTTATTATGTCTTAAATCAGCCTTAACGAAGCTGAGGGAAGAGTTTCAAGGTCCATGTGTTACAGCTCAAGGACGAGACTGGGGCCCCAACTCCAAACATATTGTGATTGGCTGAATGTTGCTAAACAACAAAAATAGCCCAGCATCTGTTGTCGTTGCAGGGCTGGGACGTTATTTCCAAGGGGGTCACCCAAGTTCCGTCAGCAGCCATTAATAAAATACTAACAGGATACAAATGGGAACTTGCACTAACAGTAAAACAAAGTTCGCACTGAGGCACACAATGGATTCTGGTAGGTGGGAGTCATACAGAAACATGTTCTCTTAAATTTATTCTTAGTCAAGATGAAAAAAGGAGATGGCTGCATGAAGGCACTTCTGGTTTTGAGAGAAAGGTTCTGTGCAGAGATGACCTGTCCAAGTTTCAATATGCACTCAGAGAGGACTGATGGAGCATTTTCTTTGTGTTAGACCCCAAAGGTACAAATAAAACACAGCTCCTGCAGAGGCGGGAGACAGGCTGGGCCCAGGCCTGGCCAAACAGGAAGCCAGTGGTGGCTGCTGCGTTTTATAGGCCAGTTATCGTTGGGTGGTTCAGCCTTGTGAGTATTTTGCTGCCCAGATAGATGGCAGAGCTGGGGAGATAGGAAGACTACATTGAAACTGAGTGGCAGCCGGGGTTAACCACGGGCCCCAAGCAGTAGGGACTTCATTTTGAGACTCGCAGTAAAGAGTCCAGCGAGATGTGAAAGCAAACTGAATCAACACAAAGACAGATGGAAGTGTCCCGGGTCAGGGCGGACTTAATACATGTTTGTTGAATGAATGATTGAATGACTCTCTTCCACATGTCACCCCATCTATTGCTCACCTCAGATTCTTTGTAGTAACGTTCTGGAATTTCATCGCAGGCAATATCGATAAAGCAGACTTCCCTCTCCAGATCTTTGGCTTCATTGTCAAAAATCTGAAAGAGCAGAGCAACAATATCAAAGGTTAGTGATAGTGGGTGAGATCCTCAAGGCGCCTGCAAGTTGGCCCAACAGTGCCTGAGGCGGAATAACTCCCCACAGAGCATCTTCACACGGCTCAGTGCCCCCGGGGAGAGCTTTACGCTGCCCCCGAATGTGCAAGAATCATGAAAAGTTTTTATTCATCGCTTACATCTTGTCACATCAGAGGCAGGTGTAGCATCAATCACCACTTGGTTAGGGGAAGAAGAAAAACAGGCTGTTTTTAGAAGTTCAAGAGTGAAGAAATAAATCTCTTCCAATAGTCTCTTCCAAAAAGGAAGTCTGCTGATTTTTGGCAGTTAATCTAAACAGGGGGAGGGAAGAGGCTAAAAAGGTTCTGGGTAGATAGGAGACAAAAAGCAGTAATACAGCCTGAGATTTAGAGAAGAAAAATGTGGGGTTTTTTTTTTTTTCATTAAAATGTTTACATATATTTAATTTCAGAAATAACACACACTCATTGAAGAAAATACAGATAAACAAAAAAGAAGAAAATAAAGATTGTCCGTAATCCCATTACCCACTGTCTTATTCTTGATCATTTAAGGGCATGATTTCCTTGGTACACACAGTGGTAAGAAGGCGGAGCTTGAAAAAGTACTGAGATGGCTTCCTGCCAAGCTACGCTTGGTTCCACTGGCCCAGAATGTCCACCACTTGCAAAGAAATATGTAAGACAGCCACATATATAGATATACGCTCTAGTGGAAAGATTAAGTTCCTCTACTTTTTGCCATTGCCACTTTTTCTGATCTAAAGGGATACACTTCTGAAGGATAGTAAACAGATTAAGTTTGCAAATCACTTCATCCTTGGAGAAAGTCTTAACTGTATCCCTATCTCACTGTTTAGCTAATTCCTACAGGGGAGTCATCCACTAACACTAATTAAATCTGACTCTCCAGAAGAGAATGAAATATTTTGGAAGAACAGAGTGGTTGACGCCGAAGAACATTGTCTTGACACAAATTTGGAGCCTATTAATAACACACTCTCCCACAGGAGAGCATCTGGAGGGCTCTTTACAAGTTGAAACTCCTAGTCCTTTCCAAATGCTTTCTGAATAATATCTGTGCTGGTTATTATCTGCCCAGTCTGCTGTTTGCTCTGTCACCAATTTTCTTCTATAATGATTAGATACTGGACTCTTCAGATTTATTCAAGGAGATGAACTCCCCAGTCTGACTTGAGGAGGCCACTGCATTTTCCTTAAAGGCAGAGAAAGACTGGTTCCTGGATCAGCTCTGATTCCTTCCATGGCCAGTTGAAGTCAAGAGCTTGGGGACACTCTCAATGTGTTTGGGAGGGACAAGTTGATTGCTTTGAAATGGAATGGAGAGAGGGAGGGAAAGTAAGTTCAAGGTTGAGTGGAGAAATAAGTTGTGAAATGAAACACTGGGTCTCAGGGTGTTTGTGTGTTTCTCTCTCTTCGCATGAGTCTCTCTTAAAGTGTGTGCAAGAGAAGACATGTGCCTCATTAAGAAAACAAAACAGAAGGGAACACCCCAGAGGCAAATGAGCTGCTACAGAGTAAATTACAAGAGAAGTAAGAGAGCTTTGACATTTATTGGTGGTAAAATTTATGGGACTGAAAGAAGGGAAAATGAACAGGGGTTAAGGGAGTTATTGACAGATTAGGTGGCTTTTCCTAATTTAATTCAAATACTTTTGGATCACCCATTATCACATTATTACATTATTGCCCTTCTGCTCCAAGCTCACCCTTAAGTCTCTGCTCTGAGATAACAGACTGGACCCTGTAAGCACTTCTCCTTGACGGTGAGTAGGACACTAAGCCATGTATTAGAGGGACCCTGCAGGAAGATGATGCTTCTCTTCCTGGTTTGAATCTTATTCCTGCTGCAGAATCTGTTGGGACGGGGGACATGCAGTGCTGCTCTGTCCCAGCTGCGTGCCCAGAGTGCACAGTTGCCTGGTGACCTCGGAGTCCTGGCCTTCACCATGGCCCTCCTGATGTAGGCACCATGTGTGCCAGGCCTCGCATTGCCAGTGGTGCCCTGACCCTATATACCTGCCCACCAGTCTCATCTCACCTGAACCCAGAGGGCTGTTTTCTGTTGCCCAGCAATTGTGGACAAGCTCTGGTCCAGGAAACCCAGCAAACTTCTCTGCCATCCAGTGGGCTATGACCACAACTCCTGCAAGGAGGTCTGAACTCCAGCCATGGAGGTGGACCCCTTTCAAGTTTGTTCTTGCTTGTGCCTACTCCCTCAGCCTTTGACTTCTCTTTACATCTTTATGGTTACTCCAATCAAAGTTTAATAATTCCTTTTATTACTTATATACTCTCCCTGTTCAAATTATTGTGTGGTTTATGCCTCCCAATTGGGCCCCAACTAATACCTCCATTGCATACAAAATGGCGCCCTTGGCTTTGGGGGCTGCAAAGATAAGAAGGGCTGAGTTCCTGCCCTTAATGAGTTACCATCTAGTGGGAGAGACAGACTGGGAAGCTACTCCCCAAAATACAAGATGGAAGAAAATATTTGCTACAAAAGAAAGAACAGACTGTCAAGCTAGAGAGAGGAGTCATTTATGTTGACTCAACAACTACATGGTCAGGATAGTATTATTATTTCCAATTTTCAAATGAGAAAACCAAGGCTCAAAGAAGTAAAAGAGCTGCCTGCGGTCACACAGCCCGTTGGTAGAGAAGCTCAGATTCAGGGCAAGTCTCCAGGCTTCACAACCAGACTCTTCCAAGGATAAAAGGTTGCCTCTTGGCACCCAACCGAGAAGATAAATATCAATCAAAAGTACTTCCTATTTCTTTCCAGAAAGATGAAATTGGACTCTGGTTCTCTTCCTGCTACCGAAAAATGTATGTCCTGAGTAGCTATTATTGGGAACTCCTCAATGACTTGGAGCTTTTCTGCTGAGGCTGCAGTAGAATCTACTTAGGTAGCTTTCAGTTCCAACTCTGGACTCCTCCTTCAATATGACACTTAATTCTTGTATCCAAGTCCATGAAATACCAAGCACCTTCGCAGTCAACGTTTCAGGGTGGGGACCTGAAAAAAAAAAAAGCTACAAAAAAATCAGTTTGAGGACCTCAACATCTTCTTCAGGCTTGAGATTACAAAGAGTCTAAATTTCCAATAAATAATAAATCTCCCAATGATTAAGAGCCTTTAGGAGATGCTCGTAGGTGCTCAATACATGACTGCTGAATTACTGGAAGACATCAGCTTCTACTTTCCAAAGAAGAACCTATGGCACGAATATTGCTTACTGATTGATCTCACATTCCTTTCATGAGCCCAAGTTCTATTTCTTTGCTGGTAAGCACCCTAACTTTCTATAATTCCCAATATAGGGCTCAACATAGAGTGGAAACCTCATAGTATTGGCTGATGGATCCCACATTGGGAATCAGGACAGCTGAGTTTGAATTCAGTTATCACCTCTGTGTAACCTTGGGCAGGACCCGGCACCTCTTTTGGGTCTCCATATCCTTATCTGCAGAATAAAAGGCGTCACCTAGATGAATGGGTAGCAGGGACTTGTGAAATATCCTGGAATTGTACCCAACATTTGAGGAGATGCTTTCTTTCTGGAGAGAGGGTTTGACCACTTTCATCTGATTATCAGGGAGATCTATGGCCCCAGTGTGGTTGAGATCAAGTGACCCACATGACCACTAGAATTCTTTCCAGTTAAAATGTCGGTGATGTTGAGTGACTTGCGGGTCATGTTAGGCTCCTACATCCTGTTTTTTGCCCCTTCACCTACATGCAGCTGACGTGGGTGGTGCACAAAGGGGCTACAGCAGGGAAACAGGAAGTGGCAGTGGTCACGACGTAGCGTAATCAGAGGCCACAGCGGGGGTAAGACAGCCTCATGTTCATCCTTAGTTTAGGGCATGATCCAGAATTAAGCCAACACTATTACAAACAGAGGCTTAGCCAGGCCCCAAAGGAAAACAGCAAGAGTCACTATTCATTGGGGCTTCCCCAGAGGCAGCCGCAGCGGCAGCAGCTGCCAGAACTCTGGTCCAACCACCAGCTCTTTGAGGTGGAATAAGAGATCTGCTGAGATAGTTTAGGATGAGATACATCTTAATGTTGATACATTAAGCCAAAGCTCCACCAGGATCTCACCTGACACAGGTGCTGTGCACCTTCATGCTCTTGGGAGCTTCTTGGGCGGAATTTGTCCCTTTCTGAGATGGGAGTTGGGTTTGGGAGTCAAATATGGTACTTTCCCTATATCCCTTATAATAATGTTCCCATCTGTGGTTATTTATCAGAGACATACCCACCCACGAATCATCTGTAATGGATTTCAGTGCCAATCTGGTTGACTCTTCTGAACTCCACCCCCCAACTACACAATGAACATCAATAAACAAACTCCTTTTAATATGAAATAAGCAATATTACAATGAGAAGGCAAATCTCCTGAGTAAAAACTATCTTAAAGATTCCAAAATGAAAAGGGAGTAATTCTCCCTTTTTTGTAAAGCATTATGAACATTAAGTATCAAGCATCTTTAAAATCTCCATATACTTTGACCTGGTAAATTTAAGCTTTGAGAATTCATCTTAAGAATATTAAATAAATGAAAAGCTTTATGTACAAAGATTTTCACTGTGACATTAATGTAACAGCAAGAAAAAATAGAGAGAGAGAGGAAAAAAAAAAAGCAAACAGTCAAAATATCCCAGTATGGGAGAATGGCCAAGGAAATTATGATAAATCCATTCGATGAACTATTATGTAGCCATTAATAACTCCATTCTTAAAAAAGATTTTCCCAGGAGGGTAAACATGGGCGTGGGTGGGATGGAGAAGGGGACATGCCCCATATTTAATACAGACAGATGTTGAGTCATGTGGTTGTAACTCAGAAGGGAAAGGTACATTGATAAATATGGAATGTGTTTTAACGACGCACTAGATTTCTTCCTTGAACAGGGGTGTCTTTCTAGATTTAATTTAATCTCTCGTTTTGGTTTTAGATGTTTCTGGATTTTGTGATAGCCCAGCCAGGGAGAGCACTGTGTACAGCGGCTTTTCAGAAATCCACAATCCTGGGAATCATGGCTTCCGCAACCCCTTTCTCTATAACAGTAAGTTTGTGGTTTAAGATCCAAGTTTAGATGGGAACTGTCTGTACTTTCTGCACGATTTTTCCATAAACTCAAAACTGCTCTAAAAAATAAACTATATTATTAAAAAAAAAATGGGGGGGAGAGGAAGATCCAAGCTTAGTAGTTGTGTGGATTTTATCTTCCTGCCATCTGTCCAAACTACCAAGGATGCAAGGTAGAGGTGGCTGATTAGTAGGGATTTTGAGAAAAGTCCACCAGTCATCTCATTTTATGCTTCACATATGATTAAAGGGACAAAGAATCCCAGCTAAGCTGCTGTTCTGCTCTTTTTTTCGCTGCACTTGGGACGTTTCAGGGGGAGGCAATTGACTAACAAAGAATAGGTTCAGCAAGAAGGAACACTGGAAGCAGAATTATTGTTTTAACAATGCTTTCATTTCAGTGCTCTGGATTTGAAAAGTGGACAATTGGTTTGGTGCAGGGCAGGGGATACGGGTCCCTGGTTCATACATTAGGCATATGGGGCTAGAGCCGGTTCATGGTTCTATTGATTATTCTCTAACAGTACCATCCCTGCTAGGGAGAGCCTGAAAAGCACTTATGGCTGGGAAAAAAAATAGTCCAAGTTATTGACAAAGACAACCATCATTTCATTACCCCATCTCTACTGGTATTCCCACCAAGAACATTTTCACGCCTACACAATTCAATGGTGACTGTTTCACAAATATGTAAGCTATATGATCCAATCCAAGAACATGAAACTTGTCTTCTCCATCGCCATTAAGATAGAGGTAAAAAAGGATAGTCTTCTTTGGTCTCTTTAAAAACGTTTCTGCTTCTTTCCCACCCCCATCCCCAGAATAGAGAGTTGGGTAACTTATTTGTTCTGAAGGTGGACCTACTTAACGACAGTGCTCTGAAGAGAAGAGACTAGGCTTCCAGCAATCAATAAATCAGCAAATACTTACTAAGCATCTGCTATGTGGCCCACACTGTTCCTCTTAAAATGTGTCAGATAAGCTCCGTTTTCAAGGGGCCTTATGATTTTGTAGAAGACTCGATTCAATGCAAGACTTAATTAACAGCACCATATAAGATATAATCTGTTACTAAAGTAATAAGTACTAAAAGGTATGTATCAGACAAGAAGTACTCCAGTCCAAATTCAGCAAGGAGGAATTACATATATATATTCTTTTTCAGATTCTTTTCTATTATAGGTTATTATAAGATATTGAATACAGTTCCCTGTGCTATATAGTAGGTCCTTGTTGATTATCTATTTTATATATAGTAGTATGTATATGTTAATCCCAAACTTCTAATTTATCCCTCTCTCCCCTTCCCCTTTGGTAACCATAAGTTTGTTTTCTATGAGGAGAGACAAAAGTTTAAAAGTTAACTTCAGGGGCTTCCCTGGTGGTACAGTGGTTAAGAACCCACCTGCCAATGTAGGGGACACGGGTTCAAGCCCTGGTCTGGGAAGATCCCACATGCCACGGAGCAACTAAGCCCGTGCACCACAACTACTGAGCCTGCGCTCTGGAGCCCGCAAGCCACAACTGCTGAGCCCGCGTGCCTAGAGCCCGTGCTCCACAACAAGAGAAGCCACCGCAATGAGAAGCCCGTGCACCGCAATGAAAAGTAGCCCCCTGCTCGCTGCAACTAGAGAAAGCCCGCGTGCAGCAACGAAGACCCAACGCAGACAAAAAAATAAATAAATTAAAAAAAAATTAACTTTACATGAATGCTAGTGCCATCTCGTCATTCACAAAAAATAAAATAACTCAGCACCTTTAGTAAGGTGTTGATCCTTGTTTTTTATTTTGGACTCCCTGCCCCTGAAACAATCTTTTTTAAAATTGATTTTGGGGGGAGTGTACAGTTCTATGAATTTTAACACATGTATAGATTCTTGCAACCACAACTACAATTAAGATTCAGAACAGTTTCACCACCCCAAGAAACTAATTTATCATCACAATTTCCCCACACCCCAACCCCTGGCAACCACTCATGCGTCCTCCATTCCTACAGTTTTTGTCTTTTCAAGAATGTCTTACAAATGGTATCATATAGATTTTAACACTTTGAGACTGGCTCTTTTCACTCAGGACCATGCCTTTGAGATTTATCCTGTGGTTGTGCAAATCGAAGCTCATTCCTTTTGCTTGCTAAGTAGTATTCCATTGTATGAATGTACAGCAATTTGTTTATTCCCCCATTAAAGTTTGGGGCAATTATGAAGAGAGCTGCTAAAAGCATTTGTGTGTACACAACTTTTCACTTCTTTAGGGTTCATACCCAGGAGTGGGATGGCTGGGTTATAGGGTATTATGTTGATTCTTCTTTACGAGAAGAGGAATCAATACTCCCGTAGTGAATTGACTAGTGCCTCCCCCAAATTCATGCCCACCGGGAACCTCAGAATATGACCTTATTTGGAAATAGGGTCTTTGCATATATAATTAGTTAAGGATTGCTATGGACTGAATGTTTGTATCCCCCGGCCCCCAAATTCGTATGTTGAAAACGAATGCCCAATGCAACAGTATTAAGAGATGGGGGCTTTGGGAGGTGATTAGCTCATGAGGGTGGAGCCCTCAAGAATGGGATTAGTACCCTATAAAAAAGAACCCCCCCCATAAAAAGACCCCATAGAGCTCCCTAGACCCTTCTACCATGTGAGGACACAGGGAGAAGTTGGCGGTCTGCAACTCAGAACCCAACCATGCCAGCACCCTGAAGTCAGCCTGTCTTCAACAAGTGTCACGAACAACTTTTTCTTTAACATCAGCCAGTGGTGGAGATTTGTCCTTTTCCCTTCTCCACCCACCTCAAAGGTTGCAGAAAATTCAAAAACAGGCAGGAACCTGATGATAACAGTAGAGACAGAAGGACAGGAACAACACAGGGCACTGCTCATCAGTGAAGTCCAAAATAAAAAGCTGCTGATAAACATACCTGGGGCTGAGAACACAGACAGATGTAAGAGGAAAGGATGCCTGGGGAAGGGGCAGGGAGGAGACCTAAGGGTCAAAGAGCATACATAACACAGTAGATATGAATTCACAGTGTGCTCCCTGTGAGGGAAAGAATACTTCTTTCAGTTCCCGGATTTGTGACTAGAAAGAGCGCTGGCAAAACCAGTGGAGGGTTGACAACCATTTCGTGCTGTGACCTGAAGTCCCATGCAGGAAAACAATGGTGAACCCTGGTTCATTTGGGTAATCAAAGTGACATGGTGACTGATGAGAAAAAGATTCGGACTGGCAAAACAGTGTTCTCATAAGGTGCTCTGATCATGGTAACTAATTAAGAAAGGAACAGAAAAGTACATTAAAACAACCCAGTAGGGTCACAAATGCTATGACTCAATTCATTTACTGAAAAGGCTTTAATGGCACAAAAATGCTTCTAAGTTACGGTTCCCAGGGCAGCTGTAACAAGGCTCTTTTCATAAGCTTGGTCTGATTTCAGCACGTAACAGCCTCGATTCAAATTCTTCCTGTGGCCGCAGCCCCCTTTGGACCCATAGGCTGTGTCATGAGATCAAGCCAACACGTCACGTGGGTACATGTGGATACTGGCTCCTGACACCCAAGAATGTGTATAGTTTCCCTGCAGTATGATCAATAATGCTTCTTAAAATAAGTCTCAGAAGCCGAGCTTAAAATAGTTTCAATTTCTCCTTGTTCCTTCTGATTTCAATTCACAAGGTGGCCTCTGGGAACTAGAACTGCTGGTTTTCCTGCAAGTTGACGAATGGCTATTTCACCTGAAAATGCTCACGGGCTTGCGACGGGCCAGCCCTCAATAGCCTCACTGTGTGAGGGTTGCTACGTCACCTTGACGTTGATTCGGTCCTTCTCGAAAACTTTTGAGTCCAAACAATGAAACCTTTGCACAAGAGGTAATGTGCCTGACACCTGTCCTTTTCTTTTCCCTGAGAAGCTACTGACTCAGCCTTAAGGGAAGGGACTAAAATGCTGAGGTAGGTGGCTTGCTGAGGCCTGTGCCTGGTGGGGCGGCCACACTGGGAAGTCAAAAAACAACGCGGAGAGTCCCCCAAGAAGGCTGCCAGCAGCCTTACTCTCCAGAGGCCACAGAGGTTCCTTCTCTGGTTCACCAAACAAGCGTCCTGAGGTGCTTCGGGGCCTTGTGTCTCCTTCTAGCTCATTCCTGGCGTGCCTCTCTGGGCAACACAATGGAATGGACACCGGCCCAAACCCACTTAGGAAGCGTGATAGATTGCATCTACTGTCAGAAAAAACAAAATCAAGGAACAAATGGTTACATTTTCCTGGTAGGTTGTGTTTTGTTTGGTTTTTCCTTTTGTGTGGACTGGTTCTAAATACCTCCCAAGGCAAAGTCGGGGAACGAGGCAAGGCTTCTGGCTGAGCTCCACAGACCTGCCCCAGGCAGCCGACCGGAAGGCTCCAGAAGGAGCTCTCCAGGCGTGGGTAAGACAGACATGGGCCAGCAGATGGGAGGGGGCTGCTTCCTGAGTGCTACCCAAGGTCAGGGTGTAATTAGGCCCGAGGCCCCTGGAAGGGCCTGCCGTTTCTGTTTACTTCTTTATTATGGAAAACAGAGTCAGAAAATTGTAGAGAGAGGAAATATAGTGCAGTGGTGATGAGCCCAGACTCCAGAGTCAGCAGACCTGGGCTCTGCTGCTCGGCTGGGTGACCTGGGGTTGCTACTGAGGACAAGTAGACCTCACTTTTCCTCATCTGTAAAGAGCAGTATTAGTTCCTCCCTCATCCGGTAGCAGCGAGGACACAATGACATGAAGCAGTGATGACAAATGGAAATGAAAATGGAGTAATCACAGTTCAGGCGCACAAAAATGAGTTGGGTGGCCATTGAGAATCTGGTCTCAGACACGTCTCTGCACCCTGAGAACTTGAACTTTCTTTGAACTGTACCTGACCCAAGGACACCTCCAGCCATATTCAAAACACCACCTGCCAGCTGCAACCTTATGGTCTCAAGGTCTCCCTTTGTCCCCGTGCAATCATTTCAGACCCCAACCAATCCTTAGTTAACAAACACCCTTAGTCCTCGCCAGCTCCAATTATAATTCCTGAGAAACAATTCATGTAGCTGACCGTAACCTTGTGTTTTTTTTTTGCCTTCATAAGCCTCCCCCATTTTGTAGTCCAGTGGAACACAATTCAAATGCTTCTTTGAATCTGTGTCTCCCAGGCCGCAGTGTTAACAAATATCCAATAAACACCTTTTTATTTCACCTAGGTCTCTGTTTCTGGAATTTTGGTTAATGGCAGGTAAAGCCCACTTTATTTGGACCTGGTTAAAAACTTATGGTTACCAAAGGGAAAACGTTGGGGGGAGGGATAAATCAGGAGCTTGGGATGAACATACACACACTACTGTCCATAAGATTGGTAACCAACAAGGTCCTACTGTATATGTATAGCACAGGGAACTCTACTCAATATTCTGGGATAACCTATATCAGAAAAGAATCTTAAAAAGAATGGATATATGTATATGTATAACTGAATCACTTTGCTGTACACCTGAAACTAACACAACATTGTAAATCAACTATATTCCAATGAAATTAAAATTTAAAAAAATCAATGTATTCAAAATTACATTCATCGTCTTCATCGCTACCCCTTTGGCTCCAAGGTTTGAGCCTACCCTTCCTCTTGTGGTCCAAGGTAGAAACTTGGGTGTCACCCTAGGCTCTTCTTTCTTTTGTATTCTTACATCGGGACAGGCAGTAAGTCCTATGAATCCCTCTATGTCTGCCTCCATATCTCACCAATCCATCTCCCTGACAGACCTTCTATTCTCTATCTCACCTGGACAACTGCAGAATCCCTAATGCCCTTTCTCTTGAGATTCTGGTTTCCATCAAGCATCCATCCATCTATCCATCCACCCATTCATCCATCCACCTATATACACCCACCCGTGAGTTTTCTTCCCAATATGCTAGCATGGTTTCTTCACTGCCACTGGAACACAGTTTATGGTGGAAAGGGCCTAGGAGTCAAAACATCTGGGTCTAATCCTGGTTTCATGAGTTGTGTGAGCCTAGAAACTCCTCCATGCCTCCATTTCATCATCCGGAAGTGAGCAGGACCAGTCAGGGCCAGGTGAGATAACCAGGTGTGAAGGGGCTTTGCAAACTCCAAAATGCTGCACAAATGTATGGAATTAGTATACCTGCTTCTACCTGTCAACTCACACTGCCTAGAATTCCTCCTTTCTCTCTTCCTTGCTCCAGGCATGCCCCACTCACCCCTCTGAGCATCAAGCTTCCTAACAACTCACCATTTCAACTTTCCACACCCTGGCTCTTGCTCATCCCTTTGCCTTAAAGGCTCTTCCCCACCCTATCTGCCTGGCTCACACCAACTCATCTTTCAAGGTCATGCCAAGCTGTGCCAAGCCCTTCTTGATCACCTTTTAGTAAAGCAACAATGTGTATAATTCATTATTTTGGGTAACATCTGGTTATGGTTAAATCCTTGGCCTCCCAGAAATCCCAATGCGTATCTCCCTGATGGACTTGCCAGGGGAAACACTACCTATAGTAAGTGGTTTGTCTCAGCTGTTGCTACTTTGGTTAAATTAGAGGCTTATAAGTCATTAACACTCAAGGAAAGGTTGAACAATTATCTTTCAGCTCCAGGCTTTTGAAATCTCTCCAAGTAAAGCCAAATCGAGAAAGTGGCAACAGACTCATTGTGATTTTTGTTTTAAAAACTATCAAACTGGAGAATCCAGAGGAAATGTTCTGGTTTGGATACCTGTCTGGACATGGAAGATGAAATAAACTTGACAGGTGACAGCAAAAGTCTTTTATTTCACTGAATTCTGCAAATCAGGACTGGTAGCACCCCAAGGGCTCTAGTAAGAGGATGGCCACTGCTTGGGTCCCATTAAGTGCCCCAGCACTATGAGCCCATGTGGTCCCCAAGGTAGTGGGCAAAAGGCTGTAACAAATGTATCTCATTCATCTGTGCGTTCTTCAATCTTTTAATGTCTCATATATAATCAAAGCTCAACAGTTAATTTTTTTGTTTTCTTATTTTTTGCTGTTTTGGAACTGAACTGTTGCGCTAAATACCACCAACTTTGAGTTTTAACATTAGCATTTGTTTGCCGGTAGTTGGTTCATTTTGTTGACTGCCAGCAGATGACATCTTGTTAGCCAAGAAGTAGTAACAGATGTCAAAGTTTAGAAAAAAAACTGTGCGAGGAAAAAGAAAAATTCCATGCATGAAATTTCCTTCTTCCTGCAAATTAGGAAAAATAATTGTAAAATTTTAGACGCTGAATCCCTAGGTCAAAGAATAGTTAGAGACTCATGCCTCAAAACCAATGACAGCAAGAGCCTGAGGGGCAACTTAAGATCTTTCCAGCATGTTCTAAATAGCACTTCCTATACTTTAATGTGCACATAAATCACCTGGGGAAACTTGCTAAAATGCAGGTCTGGTTCAGTGGGTCTGGGGTAGGTCCTGAGGTTCTAATAAACCTCCAGGTGATGCTGAAGGTTCTATAAACATGTGGTATTTGGGGAATATAAGTTTGAGGCAGGGAGTATGAAATCAAGAAACTGTAGAGGGAAATAGTGGTCAGATGGAATTCCACCCTGGTAATGGAAGCCAATGTGAAATAATCAAATTTGGGGTCTAAATGGATCCCCTCAGGCAGCTTTGTGGGAGATGGGTTTAGTGAGAGATGGTTCTAGAAAAGAGATAAGCAGTTGAAAAGAAGAAGATAGGATGGATGAAATATTTAGGAGGAAAACCATCCAAATGGAATTCTCTAGCTCAGCAACTTGGGTACAAAAGGCAAATGGAGGGAGGGAATTTGGCCTCTTTTCCCTCAAATCCCATCAGACCCACTTCTGCTCTAAGTGAGCCTGTTAGGGCTTCATCAGCGGTTTGCAGAAGTTAGAGGCCACCTTAGAAGTCCACTGCTACTCCTGCTTCGGGATTTTCCCTGTGCTCTCTCCCAGGGGGACTTCAGATCAGGCAGCCACTAGTCCTTCTTCAGTCCTAGAACACGTCAGCCTGAACCCTCAGCCCACACAGACCCCTCACACTGGGCCCCCAACTCCAGCTCTGTGATAAACACAGCTGGGAAAACCAAAGGAGGCCACAGTCTTCTCAAAGGCCAGAAAGTAAAACACAGGGGAGCCACACATGTTGGGGAAGGACATTTTGAAAGACCACCAAGACCCAATGTTACTTCTATAGAATTTCTACCAAAGATGCCAGTCTGAATCTAATCATGAGAACACAGTTAGGAAAACACAAGAAAAAGGGACATCCCCTAAAATGGCCTGTGCTTTTCAAGATGCCAGTGTCATGAAAGGCAAAGAAAAGTTGAGAAATTGCTCCAGATTAAAGAAGTCCAAAGAAAGTAACAACTAAATGCAACGTATGCACCTGGATGAAAACACAAATCATGAAAGTTTTTATGGTTGCTCACTATAAAAGACAATTGGCAAAATGTAAATATGACTCTATATCAGATAATAGTATTGTATCAATGTTAAATTTCCAGAATTTAATCACTGCACTGTGGTTACGTAAGAGAAAGTCCCTGTTCTTAGGACATGCACACTGAAGTCTTTACAGGTGAAGGGTCATGACGTCTGCAACTTACTCTCAAAGAGTTCTGGAAAAAATAATAATGTGTTAATATTTAGGGAGAGAGACAAAGCAGATGTAGAAAAATGTTAACCATGGGTGAATCTAGAATCGCTGTGTTATTCTTGCAACTTCTCTGTAGGTCTGACATTTTTTTAAGTTAAAAGTTAAAAAAAAAGTCACAACCAATCAATAGTTTCGCTGCTTTGGAGAAAGCAGCTAAAATGCCAGAAGAAACTGTTAACGGGAAAATTGGGCATGGTGTCCAGTCTCAAGAGTTACTTGCAACAGAGAACCTCCACCTGTCTGCAGTGGTCCAGCTCTGAGCAGTGCTTGGTGTGTGCCCTGGAATGGGGCTGGCCGGTCCCATGGCTTTCTTAGAAAATGCTACCTCGGCTCTGCGGCATCATGAAATCCTGGGGCTGGCTCCCTCTCCCGAAATCTCAAAAGGCTGCACCCCACAGGGAGCAGCTTGTGAGAAAAAAGCTGTCTTGCAAGAGGTCTTACTGGGCCCCATGACTGACGCTCACCATTCCGGAAGCCGCTTCCACAAGCTTCCACCCCCTGCACGTTTCTTTCCTAGAGCTCCGTAGGGCAAGAAGGTAGCAAACCCAATTTTTGCTCAAATGGAGCTTCCTCCAACTCCAAGTGAAAAATGGACCTTGCTGGCCACTATTTCCCTGATGCAGATAACATACCCCATTCTGCATAGGGGCCAACCAAGGACAGCCGAGGGGGTGCCAGTTGGAAGGGTTTCTGCCAAGACCATTTTAAGGTCAAGCAACTGCCAAATTTTCAGACAGACAGCAGTTTGTTTCTATGCTTATCTGTATATCGCAGGAGAACCACCTGAAAAAGGGTTGCTAAATAAGAGTTCTCTTGCACCTTTCCTTTTTTTTTTTTTTTTTTGGTTCTTTCTCTCTCTCTTTTTATTATTATTTTTTTAATGAAAAGAAAAGAAAACCTCTCCTGGCTCAGAGCCTAAAATCTCTTACTTGTGATGCTAATCTCTCCTCCCTGGCTCCAAGCCACTTCTGCTGGCTCCGTGCCTGTTTAATATTGTGGCTGCTGAGAGCAGGTTGTGTCAGCGTTTCCATTATGAAGCTCAGCTTCAAAGATGTTTCTGAGATGGACATACAGTCTTCCAGGCAAAGGGTCCTTATTCTACACCTGGTCATCCAAGCGAGGGCCAGGGGTCCCCAGCCTGCGTTTATGTACCTTTTCTCTTCACGGCCACTTGGCTGAATATAAGGGTGCTCCTTTGAGCTTTTTAGAAAAGGTGGTTGTCAATGCAATGCTTCATTCTCCAAACATCTCTTTGAAGGCATCCGAATTTGGGTTTGGGTAAAAAAATGGTCACTTGTCTTAGTAATTAAAAAAAAAAAAAAGAGAGAGAGAGAAATACCATGTTGGGTGTTTGAGGAAAGAGTGTTTTCCCCCAAGGCTTGATAAAGAAAATATTTTTATCTGTTACTCTCTTCTCTCATTTCTCTCCACCCCATTTTTCATGACTTATGTAAGACTTGTTTACACACTGAAGACTTGTTCGACCAAACTACTGAATAATTCCCTCATTTATCCCCCACTGCCCACTGTTCCATTAATTCAGATAGCCAGTTTAGGGCAGAAAGCTTCCATCTGATGCCTTCCCACTGAGGTCCACTCTGGCCACAGGATCTGCTTCTTGGCAGCTGAGGTGGAGTGTGGAAAGAACAAAGAACACACAATCAAAAGACTGAGGACCTCAGTTTTGTCGGTTATTAATTGTGTGGCCTTGGGCAATTTATTTAAACATCTCTCAGCAGCAGTGCCCTCATCTGCAAACTGATTATAACCATATCTACCTTGAGATGTTGTGAATGTTGACTGAGATAATACACAGCACAATGCTCTCAAGTTTAAATGTTAGGTATCAGGCTTGAGTGCTGGTACCTAACAGGAGCCCTGTGAATGCCAGCTGAATTCACTAGATTTTCTGGTAACTGCAGGAGCCATTTTCCTGTCTGGCGCTGGAGGGGTTTTCTGACCTGGTTTTAAGAGCTGTCGTCCTGCCCATTACTTATTATTTTATTGTCCATTATGACTCCCAGGCACAGCCCATAACAAATACAGGAGTTTACTGTACTACCTTCACTTACCACTAACATAATTGGGAAGGAATGACAGAAATACATGAGCCCACTAATGCAATTTCTCCTAACTAAAATCTTCATTAAGAAAAGTCTGGGAGGTTTTCAGGATGAATGTGCAAAACAGGGGAAAGTCACAACAAACCCAGTGAAGACTCCCCAGCCTCGAGGGCAAGGTCTGTCCCCAGGCTGGAAGGCGGCTGCCAGTTGGCAGGTGGCATACATCCAAGGTCTCGCCCAGACTATGGAAAATCCATAAACAGTTCAGGACAAAGGCTTTTGCAGAGCTGTCTCTCTCTCTGCGTGGCGAGATATGCTGAGTGGTTTTGGCTGTGGGTATTTTGAGATGTCCTTTGGCACTAGATCTCAGCTGAGAAAGGCACGTGGGGACTAAAAGGTAGGGAAAATAAATTGTTCAGACATCGGGCTCTAGGAATAGAGTTCTCGGTTCAACTTTGTTCCTTCAAGGAGCCTTTTGGTTTATCATTGGCCTCAATTTATTTTGAACTTATTTCCTTTGCCTTTATCTCTGGGGCCATTCTCTCTTTCCCACCTAGATCTTCTTTTTCTCAGAATCCGATCATTTTTATCCCCTTCTGTATGTGCCACCAGCATCCCGCTACTGGCTGAACATCCTCACCTTCTAATCCCAAGGTATCTGATTGGAGCCAGACTCAAGATGACCCAGCTCTGTCCCACCACTCATACTGGAAGATATACAAAAACTGAACACATGGTTGGAAAGCAATTTTCCTGACTCTTCCCGTTGATAAACTTGCCTTATAAGGCTCTAAACCTCTGAGAAAATTCCTACTAATAGAGTTTTTAACAACCCAAGAGGACAAAGGATATCATTACCACGACAATTCCTTTTAGGAATATTTGCTGCCCTGCAAAACTTGGAAGGAGAAAAGAAAATTGTTTTTGGACATTGCTTCCATAACACGGGAGGGACTATTTCCCTTTCCTCACTATGAAAATTTAAACCTTCAACCAGGCTTTAAAAACCCAGGCGGCAGATTCCACCTACAGTCTTATAACTCTATTTTTAGAGCCAAAGAGAGCATATTCGTTATATGAGAGTTGGTGCTTTGAGGCTAAACTAACCCAGAATCAAGTTCCAGATCTGACACTTGCTAGTTCTGATCGTGGGCAGACCACTTGCTCTCGTGAAGCCTAAGTTCTCAGCTGTAAAATGGGGATAATAATAGTTGTGAGAATTTAATACGATCATGGCTACAACAGGTTAGCAGGATGCTGGGTTCATGCTCAGTAAATATTCCTGCAAATAGCCTTATAACTATCATCATCATCACTAGCCATTATCCACATCACTTTCATGATGATGATGATGATGATGGTGACGATGTTACTATTATCACTATGACCCTCCACTCTTGAAGAAGTTACTTCCTAGTTGGAGCCTGCTGGTTTACCCTCCACCCTCCTTGCCTTCCTTTCGCTGAGCCAGAGGGGCATCGAAGAGCTGTCTTTTTCCACCTGTACTTTGCAAAAGGGCCATTAGGTGGGGCCCTCCCATCATCACCCAAGTCAGCAAGTGACTCTGATTCTGGACTTTGGAGCCTGGGGAAAAGGTGTGAGAGGACTACTGAATTCTGTGATTACTGCTCAGATTACTGGCTCTGGTTAAGAGGTGGCCCAGGGTCTGTCACGTAGCAAACACCACAGCCCCCGTGGGTTGGCACATATCTGTGATAAGCTGGGCATGAAGCTTATTGGCATGAAGTACAAGAGATGTCCTCCCTTAGGATACAGAGCTCAGTATTGAAGAGGCAGCATATTCAGAATCACTAATCAATCCACTTCCAGACAATGCTTGGGAGAAAAGTCAAAAGCCCATTAAAATTCCTAGAGGTTCATGGTCACTTGTAGAATCATTGGCACTTTGGGGACCCCTCTTCCTTTCAGGCTCATGTGTTCTAGCCACACGGTCATGCTGACTGGTGTTAGTTACAGACCAGTGATCTGGACACCCCTGGCGCTTCACTTCCCGCAACACCGTGGACCACATTCTAGGTTCTGCTTTATCCCAACTCATGTCCACGTCTCTGTGATCTCAGTGTCCATACGGACAGCCCATGCAATGCCACAGGCTCAGCCTCCTAATTCCTTTTTTACTTCTCCTCCAATGACCTTTACCTCCATTTGACCTCCTCCCCACTTCCTCTCCCTCCCCAAACCCCACCCTGGTCTTGAATCTCCTGGAATTAGTCCACTTTTGAAATCTGAAAACTCTAGGTACTTTTTTTTCCAACCTCAAACTCAATCTTCTCACTCCTGGTACCGCTTCTCCTTGACCTGGTTGAGCTCTCTGATCCCTGAGAGCCTCCACTGGACTCAAGGCCCACGATGACCTTCACTTTCTCACTCCACTTTTCCATACCCTGCTGAACCCACACTGAAAGCGAATCCTGAATCAATTCCACCGTTTCCTCTGCTCCGACAGGCAGGCTGCAAAGCACAGCTGGGAAAATGACACCAATACATAGTAAGGCTGGTGGCACAACTTATTCAAAATTTCCCAAATCACCGGACTGCCAAAGCTTTCAAGTAAATGCTTTTCCTCTTCTGGAGTTGGTTCCTTCATCCATTTCCCATTCAGGTTATCTTTGACCTTGATCCTCTTCTTTAAGCCCTCTTCCCTGTCTCCTTCCCTTTCAGTAGATGACCTTTCTTCTCACATTACTGGAAACTAGAGGCCATCAGGTGTGAGGCTGGTGACTTTCCCTTCCCCATAGACATATCCTTACCTGCTCTGCTCTCTGCCCTCTCCTTTTTTTTTTTTTTTAAGGGGCTCATGAAGACCATTCACCCCCTGACTTCTGGGAACAGGCCCTTGCTCTTCTACTTCTAAACTCTCACTTGCCTGCTGGCTCCTTCCTCTCGGTACTTCACAGTCAAGAGGTGATTTACAATATTTTATCAGTCAGTGGGCCCATGTTTGTTTCTTGTATCCCATGCCTTTCCCTGGGTTCACTTTTTAAATATAGCCCCTCATTAACTTCTTTTTAAAATTGTTTTAATTTAATTTTTATTTTATACTGGGGTATAGTCGCTTTATAATGTTGTGTTAGTTTCAGGTGTACGGCACAGTGATTCCATTATAGATACACATATATATCCATTCTTTATCAGATGCTTTTCCCATATAGGTTGTTGCAGAATATTGAGTAGAGTTCCCTGTGCTATATGGTAGGTCCTTGTTGATTACCTATATTTTACATATAGTAGTGTGTACCTGTTAATCTCAAACTCCTAATTTATCCCCCACCCCCGTTTCGCCTTTGGTAACCGTAAGTTTGTTTTCTATGTCTGTGAGTTGTTTCTGTTGTGTAAATAAGTTCATTTGTATCATTTTTAAAGATTCCACGTGTAAGTGATATCATATGATATTTATCTTTTCTGTCTGACTTACTTCATTAGTATAATAATCTCTAAATCCATCCATGTTGCTGCAAATGGAAATATTTCATTTTTTTATGGCTGAATAATATACCATTGTGTATATATACCACATCTTCTTTATCCATTCATCTACTGATGGACATTTAGGCTGCTTCCATGTCTTGGCTATTGTAAATAGGGCTGCCAGGAACATTGGGGTGCGTGTATCTCTTCGAATTAGAGTTTTTGTCTTTTATTTATATATGCCCAGGAGTGGGATTGCTGGGTCATATGGTAACTCTATTTTTAGGTTTTTGGGGTTTTTTTTTTTTGAATTTTATTTTATTTTTTTTATACAGCAGGTTCTTATTAGTTATCTATTTTATACATATTAGTGTATATATGTCACTCCCAATCTCCCAATTCATCCCACCACCACCCCCTTCCCCCCTTGGTGTCCATATATTTGTTCTCTACATCTGTGTCTCTATTTCCGCCTTGCAAACCGGTTCATCTGTACCATTTTTCTAGATTCCCCATATATGCATTAATATACGGTATTTGTTTTTCTCTTTCTGACTTACTTCACTCTGTATGACAGTCTCTAGGTCCATCCACGTCTCTACAAATGACCTAATTTTGTTCCTTTTTACGGCTGAGTAATATTCCACTGTATATATGTACCACATCTTCTTTATCCATTCGTCTGTTGATGGGCATTTAGGTTGCTTCCATGACCTGGCTATTGTAAATAGTGCTGCAATGAACATGGGGGTGCATGTGTCTTTTTGAATTATGGTTTTCTCTGGGTATATGCCCAGTAGTGGGATTGCTGGGTCATATGGTAATTCTATTTTTACTTTTTTAAGGAACCTCCATACTGTTCTCCATAGTGGCTGTACTGTTAGCTATTTATTTTTAAAAATTCTTTATGCTTCTGTGCTATAAACTGGGTTGTATTCCTCAATACTATCTTCCAATTTACTAATTATCTCTTTAGTTGCATCTAGAGTTTGTCTTATCTATGGAGTCTTTCATTTCAGCAACTGGGTTCCCAAATTTCCAATTGCTTCTTTTTCAAATCCTCAGTCGCTTCTTTTTGTTTGTTTTGTTTCTTAATTTCTCATTCTTTTATTTTTATTTTTAATTTTTTTGGCTGTGCCATGCACAGCTTTCAGGATCTTAGTTCCCCAACCAGGATTGAACCGGGGCTCTTGGTAGTGAAAGCGTGGAGTCCTAACCAAAGGACTGCCAGGGAATTCCCTCATTCTTTTAAAATGGACATTATTTCCTTATTTCCCCCTTCAAGCAGCACAAACATACTATTTTAATCAGAACCATCTATAAGGTTTTTTCATTTGCATTCAATTTGTGTTTTGATTGTTGATCATACTGGTTATCTTTCTTAACAATTGGTTTGGGGGTCTCTTTGAGTAGTAAGCTTCTCTTTCTTATTCTTTTTTTTGGTTGGTGCTCTGTTTCTCCGTCTCCAACCCATCCCCCACTCCTTGCATCAGTCTTTAGGTTTTACAGCTGTCTCCAAGAGCAAAACCAGTTCTTTTAAGCCGTGGCCCAGGCAACCGTCATAGAAGATGCTTTCAGTTTCCTTTTACCAATGGAGATGCTTTCAGCCTCTTCAAACACTGAACCTGGCTCTGGCCCCTTGTTTTGCATGAAACACTTTTAGTCCCATTGCCTCCTAAGACCCACAAACACCTGCCCCCAGACTCACAGACCAGCCACTCCATGCATCCCAATCCTCCTGAGTTTCTGTCCTATTTCCACGACTCTAGCTATATCGTTTTGGTTTTCTCTTTTTGTATTTTATCTGTTATTGCTAACTGTTTGGAACAGAGGAGAGGCATTTGAACATGAACTTGTTTTCCACCAAGATGGGAAGTCTTCCATAGGCTTCTCACCTCAACCCTGAGTCCCATTCTGATTCAATTTCTTTTCTTCCTTTCAGAGCCAACCATCTCAGAATTCCTCTTTGGTACAATGCAAGCTGGGTTCCGCCACTATCACTTCACTCGTTTTCATAAAGGTCACCAATGACCTCCTTATTGCTCAATCTCACATGACCTTTAAATTCTATCTTCTTGAACTCTGTTGCTACTGTCATTGGTGACACTTTCTTTCTTGGCATTCTCTCTTTCCTGGGCTTTTGTAACTTCCTAGCTTCCCAATTCTCCTCCTAACCTCTGAAGGATCCCTTTTCTCATCCATCTTTATGGGATGCTCTTCCATTTCCTTCCCCTTAAATGTCAAAACTCCCACAAGCTCCATTCTTACCCCTCTTCTCTCTTTACCCTTCACATATCCTTTGGGTAATATCCTCTGTTCCTATGGCTTCAAACTACCTTTGCTTTATGACTTTCAAATCTATATCTCTAGGTCTCAGCTTTGGATTTATAGGTCCCATTTCTTACTGGTTATTTTCACTAAATTTTCCATAAGCACTTCAAACTTAGTTGGACCAAAACTGAACTCATCAACCTCTCCTAAACCACTTAAAACAATTCCTTGTCTTAGTTGGTGGCACTACCACCAATCCATGACAAAACCTTGAATCATCCCAGACCCCTGAGCCAGTCGTCCCAACCCATTCCCAAATCCAATTAGGCACCAATGTTCCTCTCTCTTCCTAATGAATCCTCTCCCATTTCTTCTGTCAGTGCTTTACATTTTGGGCTGCATTCTCTCTCATCTGATCTACTGCAAGTCTCCTGTTTTCTCAACTAGTCCCTCCTTGCATGATCATCCTGCCTTTCTCTTCAGTCTCGTCCTCCACCCTGTGTTCTCTGGAATACCTATCACATCATGCTGCAATGACAGTACTTGCCTCCCCAAACTGACAACTCCTGGTACAAAACAGATGCTTGACAAACATTTCCTGTATAATGAATTAATGCATTATTGAGATCATCCTCTCCTTTCAATGCAAAATAAAGGACTTCTCAGATTCCCACTGGGAGGTTATGACAAAGGGATCAATGAAGAGAACTGGTATTTACTAAACCTCTATTACCGGTAGGAACTGGGATAGGTGGTTTATATCAAATATTTGGTTCAGAACATTCATTATCATTCTTAAAACTGATCCAAGGGGTAAGGAAAATCCAGGGGGAAGAATCTTTACAACATAAGAATTTACTGCTGCTCTAGGGAATAAGGAACACCCAAGGGAACAGTCTTTAAACCAGAAGACTTTACATCAGTTTAGAATAATGATTGGGAACAACACGAGTAAATCTAGGTCTGTTGAAAATGGTTACAACTCCTCCATCTCTCAACGCTGGTGCTGACTGCCCTTGAGACACTGTCAGACTCTTCCGATAACTTGGCAGCAGGAGAAACCTGTTAAAGTCCCTGAATCTTTTGACCAAAGAACCACTTCTTGACTTTGCCCAGTGTAACAAACACCTGTTATCTGTAGGGGCACTGGCTTGGTACAAGATAAAGCAAACAGAGTTGGAAAAGTCCTTTACATTGGACATTCCTGTTTGTACATTGAGTAACGATAAGTGTCACCCATTGTACATTCTGTTCCTCAATACCCCGTGGTGCAAACTTACAAAGTGTGTGCTAGAAGGAAGTTTTCAGGGCAGCTAGACAACAAATCTGGCACAAAAACATAACTCTTAAAAATCTCTACCCAGAGGGAGTAACTAATTTTTATCCTTAATTGTATATGAAAGAATGTTTTTCCCAACAGTAAGATTTTTTGAATAAAATCTTAGAAATCTTGGGAATTCCCTGGCGGTCCAGTGGTTAAGACTCTGTGCTTTCACTGCCAAGGGCGCGGGTTCAGTCCCTGGTCAGGGAACTAAGATCCCACAAGCCTCACGGTGCGCCCCCCAAAATATATATCTATGCGTGTGTGTGTGTGTGTGTATATATATATATATATATATATATCTTAGAAATCTTAGAAAGAAGAAGCAATGCAATGATACGAACTCTTAGCCAAAGCAGAATATTAAGTCACCCTGGGTATCACATGAAACTACTTTTTATTTTAAAGTAATGTTTTCTATTTCAAACTGTTACAAAAAGTCTCAACAAAGGCATACCATGTATGCAACTGGTGTAGCTGGTTTAACATCATCTGTTTCAAGAGACCCAGATGGTTCTAAGCAAATTTAGCTGGGTGATGAAAACAAGGCTTCACCCATAGATCAAAATTAAGTTACTAGAAAAATCATTCTTTCCAGTGTCCTTCATTGCTGAGGTTCTTCCCTAATACGCTTCATATTTTATTTCAATATTTCACTCTGGTTTTGACATGCCAACCAAGGTGAAGTTGAGTTAGTAACAAACTCAAACTCATGACAGATTTCTGATTTCCTTTGAACCTAGGTATGAGTGATAATAAAACACTTCAGCACCAAAAAGCCAATTATTTGGTTTCACACCTGAGTATCTACTCCATGATGGCATTTAGTTGATGCTTTTCAACATCTATTTATTAATAATCTGATTGGCATAGCCAAAGAAAATTATTACTCCACATAATGGTCTGCATATTCCAAAGGTATTTATGACTGTCTCCTTAAAGGGCTGGAAACAAGGTGAAAGATTTTCAGATGCAGCTCCATGAAGTTTTTATTTACTAAGTTTATGTACCAAATGGCTGTAAAGCCTGATGGACTATAAACAGGTTTTCAATAGGTATTAGTGGGGAAATGTGATTTAAATTTGACTTAATAGCTTAGTATTGTTCAGACAGAATTACTATCTGTCTCAGAAGATCAAGTACAGAATTTGGTGGGCAACAGCTGACACGCTGCTTGGTTCAAATACAGAGTCTGTGTACAAGCAGAGGAGCAGATGGAAGCAATGCTTTCAGTGCATCAAAAGGAAAAAATTGCTTTGAAACCATGTCCATTGGAAATCATTAACTTCTTTTCTGTAAGGTCAGCTATCAGCATCTCCTTGCCTCACTTTTTTTTTTTTTTTTTTAAGAAGACTAAAATACTAGTGGAGACTTTTGTCCTTGAAGGTGTTTATCAGATAGATGACATCCAGGGATTTTACAGAGAAATTCATTTTATAAAGATGAAGGCTCTGAATCTAAGAGTGGGAAGAGTCAAGTGATCCTTTTTCGGACCTCTATCAAGTCCTTTGCATCGTGAGGAAGCGGATCAGTGCCCTGGAAAAAGTTAAACAACCTTCCAGGCCTGGATGACTGAAGAGCTTATTTATTCAATGACTCTTCTTCAACAGAATCCGGAACAGTGTTCACACTTCACATGCACACAATCTTCAGGGCTTAAATTCACTATTCAGACGTCTCAACATCCTGGGCAGAAGGAGGTCTCACGCTCAATTCATTGAACCCAAGACACTACCAGTTATATCACCAAAAAAAGAAAAATGTTGCCACTGATCACTGCACGATGCCATCGACTAACATACGTTTCATTTTTAGGGTTGTTAAAGCTCGCAAAACAACGGCCACCTTGGACTTGATGAAATATGGGAACACCAACAACAATAACACGTTGAGTATGACTGGGTGGACCAAGCACTGTTCTGAGTGCTTTTCATGATTAACACATTTAATCTTCACAAGTACCTGATAAGTAGGGACTATTATTATATCCATTTACAGGGGCACAAAGAGGTGAATAACATGCTTAACTAGCTGCTAAGTGGCTGACCCAGGAATCAAACCCAATTGGTCTGACTCCAGTGCCTGCAGCCTTCACCTCTTCACCATTCTGCCTCTATGCTGTTGATGACTACTTTGGAGCAGTAGGCAGGTGGCTTGTCACCTCTTGGGGTCAAGATGTGCCAATCAGGATGCCCTCCAGGTGACTAAGAGAGCCAAGGAAGGATGGGTTCTGAAACCAGAACTTCCAGGCAGGAGGCCAACAGGTTGCAGGTCCAGGGCTCTGGCCAGTGACCACTCCCCTCCTTCACCTTGGAAAAGTGAACTCAAAAGCTCCCAGAAACATGTGACTCCCCAGCTTATGTCTGAGGATGTCCCTTCCTGGACGGTAGAAAAGGAGTAGGGACTACAGGCTTTGGAAATGTGAGAACTCAGCACCTTCACTCCAAAAGAACTAACCTGATTAATTTCCCCACTTGCAGATCTTGTACTTGCCAAGGGTCTAACTCTGAAGTGGTTTCCACGAAGCATAACTGAAGTTAGAGAGAAGAAAAGAACAACTGTTATGGAGTATTTGACATGCATCCTCTCACTGAATCCTCCCAGTTATCCTCTGAGGTGGGCATTGTTTTCCCCTTTTCACTGCTGGGGAAGTTCAGAACAATGAAGTCCCATTATCACTGAGCTCCAGAGCTCGGCTTTGGACCCTGTTTGGTTCAAGGCCAGTGAGTTCTCTGAATCTAGTACATTATCCTGCTAAATGGGCCTGGCCAGCTGCGAGCTTTTGGCAGGTTCCTAAAGTGTCCTCATTCAAATGGCTCCAAGACCCAAAGGTTGTCGGTCACCATCTGTTCTGAGCAATCCATTCACTGAGCTACCAACAATTGGGCTCAACAAACATAAACACAAAGCTCTAGGTAAATAAACAGGAAAGCTGTGCCTTTTTATTTTTTTTTAAGTGAAGTGCACTGTTTTCCCACAGTAATTAGGTCTCTTCTGAGGGGGAAAGAAAAAGCCAAATATTTGGGAAGCAACTGCAAAGTGACAGGAACTGAGGATGGATTACAGAAAATAGAAGAGGTTTGAGTCTCACTGAACGAAGAGTTGGATGAATATTTTTTTCAAACCTCAAAAGACCGACATCCACGGAACTATATTCAATATCCTATGATAGAGGTTGGTTCAAGATGGCGGAGCAAAAGGACGTGTGCTCACGCCCTCTTGCAAGAGCACCGGAATCACAACTAACTGCTGAATAATCATCGACAGGAAGACACTGGAACTCACCAAAAAAGATACCCCACATCCAAAGACAAAAGAGAAGCCACAATGAGATGGTAGGAGGGGTGCAATCACAATAAAGTCAAATCCCATAACTGCTGGGTGGGTGACTCACAAACTGGAGAACACTTATACCACAGAAGTCCACCCACTGGAGTGAAGGTTCTGAGCCCCACGTAAGGCTTCCCAATGTGGGGGTCCAGGAACGGGAGGAGGAATTCCTAGTGAATCAGATTTTGAAGGCTAGTGGGATTTGATTGTAGGACGTCGACAGGACTGGGGGAAACAGAGACTCCACTCTTGGAGGGCACACACAAAGTAGTGTGCACATCGGGACCCAGGGGAAGGAGCAGTGACCCCATAGGAGACTGAACCAGACTGACCTGCTAGTGTTGGAGGGTCTCCTGCAGAGGCGGGGGATGGCTGTGGCTCACTGTGGGGACAAGGACACGGGCAGCAGAAGTTTTGGGAAGTACTCCTTGGCTGAGCCCTCCCAGAGTCCACCATTAGCCCCACCAAAGAGCATGTAGGCTCCAGTGCTGGGTTGCCTCAGGCCAAACAACCAACAGGGAGGGAACCCAGCCCCACCCATCAGCAGACAAGCGGAGTAAAGTTTCACTGAGCTCTGCCCACCAGAGCAACACCCAGCTCTACCCACCACCAGTCCCTCCCATCAGGAAGCTTGCACAAGCCTCTTAGATTGCCTCATCCACCAGAGGGCAGACAGCAGAAGCATGAAGAATTACAATTCTACAGCCTGTGGAAGGAAAACCACATTCCCAGAAAGACAGACAAAATAAAAAGGCACAGGACTTTGTACCAGATGAAGGAACAAGATAAAACCCCAGAAAAACAACTAAATGAAGTAGAGATAGGCAACCTTCTAGAAAAAGAATTCAGAATAATGATAGTGAAGATGATCCAGGACCTCGGAAAAAGAATGGAGGCAAAGATCGAGAAGATGCAAGAAATGTATAACAAAGACCTAGAAGAATTAAAGAACAAACAAACAGAGATGAACAATAACTGAAACGAAAAATACACTAGAAGGAATCAATAGCAGAATAACTGAGGCAGAAGAACGGATAAGTGACCTGGAAGACAGAATGGTGGAATTCACTGCCATGGAACAGAATAAAGAGAAAAGAAGGAAAAGAAATGAAGACAGCCTAAGAGACCTCTGGGACAACATTAAATGCAACAACATTCACATTACAGGGGTCCCAGAAGGAGAAGAGAGAGAGAAAGGACCCGAGAAAATATTTGAAGAGATTATAGTCAAAAACTTCCCTAACGTGGGAAAGGAAATAGCCACCCAAGTCCAGGAAGCACAGAGTCCCAGGTAGGATAAAAGCAAGGAGAAACACACCAAGACACATAGTAATCAAATTGACAAAAATTAAACACAAAGAAAAATTATCGAAAGCAACAAGGGAAAAACAACAAATAACACACAAGGGAACTCCCATAAGGTTAACAGCTGATTTCTCGGCAGAAACTCTATAAGCCAGAAGGGAGTGGCATGATATATTTAAAGTGATGAAAGGGAAGAAACTACAACCAAGATTACTCTACCTGGCAAGGATCTCATTCAGATTCGACGGAGAAACCAAAAGCTTTACAGACAAGCAAAAGCTAAGAGAAGTCAGCACCACCAAACCAGCTCTACAACAAATGCTAAAGGAACTTCTCTAAGTGCGAAACACAAGAGAAGAAAAGGACCTACAAAAACAAACCCATAACAATTAAGAAAATGGTAATAGGAACATACATATCAATAATTACCTTAAATGTGAATGGATTAAATTCTCCAACCAAAAGACACAGGCTCGCTGAATGGATACAAAAGCAAGACCTATATATGCTGTCTACAAGAGACCCACTTCAGACCTAGGGACACATACAGACTGAAAGTGAGGGGATGGTAAAAGATATTCCATGCAAATGGAAATCAAAATAAAGCTGGAGTAGCAATACTCATATCAGATAAAATAGACTTTAAAATAAAGAATGTTACAAGAGACAAGGAAGGACACTACATAATGATCAAGGGATCAATCCAAGAAGAAGATATAACAATTATAAATATATATGCACGCAACATAGGAGCACCTCAATACTATAAGGTGACTGCTAACAGCTGTAAAAGAGGAAATCGACAGTAACACAGTAATAGTGGGGGACTTTTAACACCTCACTTACACCAATGGACAGATCACCCAAACAAAATTAATAGGGAAACACAAGCTTTAAATGACACAATAGACCAGACAGATTTAATTGATATTTATAGGACATTCCATCCAAACACAGCAGTTTACACTTTCTTCTCAAGTGCACACGGAACATTCTCCAGGATAGATCGCATCTTGGGTCACAAATCAAGCCTCAGTAAATTTAAGAAAATTGAAATCATATCAAGCATCTTTTCCGACCACAACCTTATGAGATTAGAAATCAATTACAGGGGGA
Organism: Balaenoptera ricei; assembly: GCF_028023285.1. Lineage (NCBI taxonomy): Eukaryota > Metazoa > Chordata > Mammalia > Artiodactyla > Balaenopteridae > Balaenoptera > Balaenoptera ricei. The sequence continues at coordinate 13,907,010 of NC_082658.1, read as the reverse complement.
AAAAATGTAAAAAACACAAACACATGGAGGCTAAACAATACGTTACTAAATAACCAAGAGATCACTGAAGAAATCAAAGAGGAAATCAAAAAATACCTAGAGACAAATGACAATGAAAACACGACAATCCAAAACCTATGGGATGCAGAAAAGCAGTTCTAAGAGGGAAGTTTATAGCAATACAAGCCTACCTCAAGAAACAAGAAAAATCTCAAATAAACAATCTAACCTTACACCTAAAGGAACTAGAGAAAGAAGAACAAACAAAACCCAAAGTTAGTAGAAGGAAAGAAATCATAAAGATCAAGAGCAGAAGTAAATGAAATAGAAACAAAGAAAACTATAGCAAAGATCAATAAAACTAAAAGCTGGTTCTTTGAGAAGATAAACAAATTTGATAAACCTTTAGTCAGTCTCAGCAAGAAAAAGAGGGATAGGACTCAAATCAACAAAATTAGAAATGAAAAAGGAGAAGTTACAACGGACACCGCAGAAATACAAAGCATCCTAAGAGACTACGACAAGCAACTCTTTGCCAATAAAATGGACAACCTGGAAGAAATGGACAAATTCTTAGAAAGGTATAACCTTCCGAGACTGAACCAGGAAGAAATAGAAAATATGAACAGACCAATCACAAGTAAGGAAATTGAAACTGGGATTAAAAATCTTCCAACAAACAAAAGTCCAGAACCAGATAGCTTCACAGGTGAATTCTATCAAACATTTAGAGAAGAGCTAACACCCATCCTTCTCAAACTCTTCCAAAAAACTGCAGAGGAAGGAACACTCCCAAACTCATTCTACGAGGCCACCATCACCCTGATACCAAAACCAGACAAAGCTACTACAAAAAAAGAAAATTACAGACCAATATCACTGATGAATATAGATGCAAAAATCCTCAACAAAATACTAGTGAACAGCATCCAACAACACATTAAAAGGATCATACACCATGATCAAGTGGGATTTATCCCAGGGATGCAAGGATTCTTCAGTATATGCAAATCAATCAATGTGATACACCATATTAACAAATTGAAGAAGAAAAACCATACGATCATCTCAATAGATGCAGAAAAAGCTTCTGACAAAATTCAACACCCATTTATGATAAAAACTCTCCAGAAAGTGGGCATAGAGGGAACCTACCTCAACAAAATAAAGGTCATATACAACAAACCCACCGCCAACATCATTCTCAATGGTGAAAAACTGAAAGCATTTCCTCTAAGATCAGGAACAAGACAAGGATGTCCACTCTCGCCACTATTATTCAACACAAGTTTTGGAAGTCCTAGCCACGGCAATCAGAGAAGAAAAAGAAATAAAAGGAATACAAATAGGAAAAAAAGAAGGAAAACTGTCACTGTCTGCAGATGACATGATACTATACACAGAGAATCCTAAAGATGCCACCAGAAAACTACTAGAGCTAATCAATGAATTTGGTAAGGTTGCAGGATACAAAATCAATGCACAAAAATCTCTTGAATTCCTACATAGTAACAACGAAAGATCAGAAAGAGAAATTAAGGAAACAATACCATTCACCATTGCAACAAAAAGAATAAAATACCTAGGAATAAACCTACCTAAGGAGGTAAAAGACCTGTACTCCGAAAACTATAAGACACATGAAAGAAATCAAAGGTGACACAAACAGATGGAGAGATATACCATGTTCTTGGATTGGAAGAATCAATATTGTGAAAATGACTATACTACTCAAAGCAATCTACAGATTCAATGCAATCCCTATCAAATTACCAGTGGCATTTTTTACAGAACTAGAACAAAAAATCTTAAAATTTGTATGGAGACACAAAAGACCCTGAAGAGCCAAAGCAGTCTTTTTTTCTTTTTAATTTTTTATTTATTTTATTTTTTATTTTTGTCTGCATTAGGTCTTCGTTGCTGTGCGTGGGCTTTCTCTAGTTGCGGTGCGCAGGCTTCTCATTGCAGTGCCTTCTCTTGTTGGGGAGCACAGGCTCTAGGTGCGTGGGCTTCACTACTTGTGGCACATGGGCTCAGTAGTTGTGGCTCGCAGGATCTAGAGCGCAGGCTCAGTAGTTGTGGCGTACGGGCTTAGTTGCTCTGCGGCATGTCGGCTCTTCCTGGACCAGGGCTCGAACCCATGTCCCCTGCACTGGCAGGCGGATTCTTAACCACTGCACCACCAGGGAAGTCCCGCCAAAGCAGTCTTTGGGAAGAAAAAGACTGAGGGAAAAAAACGGAGCTGGAGGAATCAGACTCCCTGACTTCAGACTATATTACAAAGCTACAGTAATCAAGACAATATGGTACTGGCAGAAAAACAGAAATATAGATCAATGGAACAGGATAGAAAGCCTAGAGATAAACCCATGCACCTATGGTCAACTAATCTATGACAAAGGAGGCAAGGATACTCAATGGAGACAAGACAGCCTCTTCAATAAGTGATGCTGGGAAAACTGGACAGCTACATGTAAAAGAATGAAATTAGAACACTCCCTAACACCATACACAAAAATAAACTCAAAATGGATTAGAGACCTAAATGTAAGACCGGACACTGTAAAACTCTTAGAGGAAAACATAGGAAGAACACTCTTTGACATAAATCACAGCAAGATCTTTTTTGATCCACCTCCTAGAGCAATGGAAATAAAAACAAAAATAAACAACTGGGACCTGATGAAACGTAAAAGCTTTTGCAAAGCAAAGGAAACTACAAAGAAGATGAAAAGACAACCCTCAGAATGGGAGAAAATATCTGCAAACGAATCAACGGACAAAGGATTAATCTCCAAAATATATAAACAGTTCATGCAGCTCAATATTAAAAAAACAAACAACCCAATCCAAAAATGGGCAGAAGACCTAAATAGACATTCTCCAAAGAAGACATACAGATGGCCAAGAAGCACATGATAAGCTGCTCAACATCACTAATTATTAGAGAAATGCAAATCAAAACTACAGTGAGGTATCACCTCACACCAGTTAGAATGGGCATCATCAGAAAATCTACAAACAACAAATGCTGGAGAGGGTATGGAGAAAAGGGAGCCCTCTTGCACTGTCGGTGGGAATGTAAATTGATACAGCCACTATGGAGAACAGTATGGAGGTTCCTTAAAAAACTAAAAATAGAATTACCATATGACCCAGAAATCCCACTACTGGGCATATACGCAGAGAAAACCATAATTCAAAAAGACACATGCACCCCAATGTTCACTGCAGCACTATTTACAATAGCCAGGTCATGGAAGCAACCTAAATGCCCATCAACAGATGAATGGCTAAAGATGTGGTACATATATACAATGGAATATTACTGAGCCATAAAAAGGAACGAAATTGGGTCATTTGTAGAGATGTGGATGGATCTAGAGACTGTCATACAGAGTGAAGTAAATCAGAAAGAGAAAAACAAATATCGTATATTAATGCATATATGTGGAACCTAGAAAAATGGCACAGAGGAACCCGTTTGCAGGGCAGAAATAAGAGACACAGATGTAGAGAACAAACATGTGGACACCAAAGGGGGAAAGCGGTGGGGGTGGGGGGTGGGGGGGGTGGGGGGTGGTGTTGGTGGGATGAATTGGGAGATTGGGATTGACATATATACACTAATATGTATAAAACAGATAACTATTTAATAAGAACCTGTTGTATAAAAAATAAATAAAATAAAATTCAAAAAAATTTTAAAAAATCCTCTGATAAACCATAATGGAAAAGAATATGAAGAAGAATATACATATGTATAACTGAATCACTTTGCTCTACAGCAGAAATTAACACAACACTGTAAATCAACTATACTTCAATAAAATTAAAAAAAAAAAAAGACCAATAGCCAGAAGAATACCAAGGATCATATAATAAAGAATCACTACTCACCACTCAAAATGAACACATGTAAACGGTTTGCCATATTTGATTCGGCCCCTCCTTTTCTTTTCTTTTTTAAATTAATTAATTTATTTATATTTATTTTTGGCTGTGTTGGGTCTTCGTTTCTGTGCGAGGGCTTTCTCCAGTTGCGGCGAGTGGGGGTCACTCTTCATCGCGGTGCGCGGGCCTCTCACCGTCGCGGCCTCTCCCGTTGCGGAGCACAGGCTCCAGACGCGCAGGCTCAGTAGTTGTGGCTCATGGGCTTAGCCGCTCTGCGGCATGTGGGATCTTCCCAGACCAGGGCTCGAACCCGTGTTCCCTGCATTGGCAGGCAGATTCTTTTTCTTTTTCTTTTTTTAATTTATTTTATTTTTATGTATTTTTGGCTGCATTGGGTCTTTGTTGCTGCACGCGGGCTCTCTCCAGTTGCAGCGAGCGGGCTCTAGGCACGTGGGCTTCAGTAGTTGTGGTGCACGGGCTTAGGTGCTCCACGGCATGTGGGATCTTCCCAGACCAGGGCTCGAACCCGTGTCCTCTGCATTGGCAGGCAGATTCTTAACCACTGCGCCACCAGGGAATCCTTCTTTTTCTTTCTTTTTCTTTTTTTTTTTAAAGAAAGTTTCACATTTAAAGTTAAAATCCTTTTCCTTTCTATTCGAGGCTGACAGCTATCATAAATTTGTTGTGAATCTGGTCTATATTTTTATAAACCTTATATTTTGTACAATATGTAAATGTATCCATAAACAATATATTTTTAAAAATTAATTAATTAATTAATTAATATTTGGCTGCATTGGGTCTTTGTTGCTGCACGCGGGCTTTCTCTAGTTGTGGCAAGCGGGGGCTGTTCTTCATTGCAGTGCGCAGGCTTCTCACTGCGGTGGTTTCTGTTGTTGCGGACCACAGGCCCTAGGTGGGTGGGCTTCAGTAATTGTGGCTCACGGGCTCTAGAGCACAGGCTCAGCAGTTGTGGCACACGGGGTTAACTGCACCGCGGCATGTGGGATCGTCCCGGACCAGGGCTTGAACCCATGTCCCCTGCATTGGCAGGTGGATTCTTAACCACTGCGCCACAAGGGAAGTCCCAACAATATATTCTTTTTTTTTTTAATGTTTTATTTATTTATTTATTATCATCTTTATTGGAATATAATTGCTTTACAATGGTGTGTTAGTTTCTGCTTTATAACAAAGTGAATCAGCTATACATATACATATATCCCCATATCTCCTCCCTCTAGCATGCCCCTCCCACCCTCCCTATCTCACCCCTCTAGGTGGTCACAAAGCACCGAGCTGATCTCCCTGTGCTATGCGGCTGCTTCCCACTAGCTATCTATTTTACATTTGGTAGTGTATATATGTTCATGCCACCTTCTCACTTCGTCCCAGCTTACCCTTCCCCCTCCCCGTGTCCTCAAGTCCATTCTCTACATCCCAACAACATATTCTTAAATGACTTCCCACACTCAAGTTTATAAACTCCTTTAGGAGTTTTTTTGTTTTTTTGTTTTTTTAACATGGAGAGAGGTAGGGATCTAATATTTTATTTTTTCCATATGAAATGTCAATTGACACAATGTCATTTCCTGAGAGAAGTTTATCTTTCCAAGCTGCCTTGACTAGTATGTATCAAACTCTCATTATCAGCTTGGGTCTATTTCTATCTTTGTGCCAATACCACACTTAACTATGGTTACGCTACCTGGTATGATCAATCTCCCTCCTTGTTCTTTATTCAAAAATTATACTGGCTGTTTTTGGACTTTTATTCCTCCATATGAATTTTACAATCAATTTTATGACAATCCTGTTGGGGTTTTGATTGGAATTACATTTAATTTGGAGATTAATTTCGGAAATAATTTCCTTCTTTATTGTATTTAGTCTTTCCATCCATGAACATGGAGTATTTATCATTTATTCAGGTCTCTGTTATGCCCTTCAACAAAATTTTGTCTATAAAAATTAGATTGTTCCTAGGTGCCTTAAGGCTGTGTTGGTATTAATGATGGTGTCTGCCTTCAGAGAGCTTTGAACGGGTTAGAGAAGACAGTTAAATGAGCAATTACTGTATAGGTTGATAAGGGCTGTACTTGGAGGGATGTAAACAGGGTAGTATACAAACATCTATGGTGGTACATATCCTGGGCTCTAACCCTTAGGAGGGTTGTACACTTAGAAGTCTAGTCTGAATCATCTCCATCTGCCTTTTCAAAACTTCAAGACACAGCCCAGAGTGTGAAATTACAAGAGAGAACCTAGGGTTTCTGCAATTCAAAAAATCTCTTCGTAAACATCTTTTGGGTGAATAGAATCAGTGTTGATGCTGATAATATTTATGATTAGGCTGTCTCATTAATTATTTTGCTGTTTCATTAATGAAATCAGGATATCACCAAAAAGAGAGAGAAGACTGAAAGCTTCTGCTTCGTGACTACAAAAAAAGAAAAACACTGTGTAACTTTAAGTTATTTGACATCTCATTGCAACATGTGAATAGTTCCTCTATTTTTATAAGACTTTTTTAAAGAAGGAAAAACATACACATATAAATAAATTTTTTTGGCTGAACCATATGAGAGTAAGAGTATGTTGCAATGGTACTTCCTTCCTAAATATGTCAGCATGTATTTCTAAGAACAAGGACATTCTCCTATATATCTACAATATAATAATCACAGGCAAGAAATTTAATATTGACTCAATACTATACCACACTATTATGTAATATATGGTCCAGACTCATTTCCCAATTGTCTTATAATATCTTTTCTGTGTCCTGCACAAGCCCACCCCTTTTGTTAATCCAGAATCTAATCAAAGATTAGGTGTTAAATTCATTTGTCAAATTACTTTAGACTCCTTTAATCTAGGGCAGTCCCCCAGGTTTTTGTTTTGTTTTGGTTTTTGGTCTTTGATGACACATTCTTTTTTGAGGATTTTTGGCTAGTTGCTTTGTGGAGGGTCCCTCAATTTGGATTTATCTGATTGCTTCCTCCTGATTGGATTCAGGTTAAATATTTTTGGCAAGGATAATCCATATTATGATTTGTGACGTTGTGTCCTCAATGTATCACAATGGGAGGCACATTATGTCATTCTGTCCTATTATTGGCAATGTAAAATTTGCTTACTTGATGGCATCCACTAGATTTCTCCGCTGTTTGTAATTAATAAATAATCTCTGGGGTGATGCTTTGAGGCAGTGTGAATTCCTGTTCCCAAACGCTGCTTCACTCAATGGTTTTAGCACCCATTGGTGACTCCTGCTTGAATCAATTATTACTATGGTAGCTGTAAAATGGTCACCTAGACCTTGACACTTGGTATTGCTTTTCTGGCTCTGCCCACTGGTTTCCTAACCATGGATTCAGGCTCATCCCTTTGATGCTGCTGCTTTTGACCAGTTTGGTTAACTGTCTTCTTAACCCTTAGTACTAACAGGTCAGCACAGTCAGGTCTTTTTTAGATTTACCACAGCACCAGTGAGCCAGGCCTACATAGAAAGCAAATACTACTTTGAGCTATATCTATTAATAATAATGATTACTACCAATAAGCTCTAGCTTCCCTGAAGGCAGAGATAACCTGCATCATGACTCTCCTCAATTAGAAAGTTAGTCCTCATGCTGGATAGATGCACCTTTTGCCCACGTGTTTTTTTTTTTTTTACATCTAGCTCTCAGATGGCAAACTGTACCACAAAGAGCAAAGGCAACATCTTAAGGAATGAAATATAATCTGTTTTCCATTGTCCTCAAAATGATACTATTAGACACAGACTGAGTAAGGACACTGACTTTCCACTTCATGTACCAAAATGGATAATAATCCTTCAAAACTGCAAATGGGGGTGTTTTGTGCAAACTTCTTTTTAGCATGTACCGATGACTTATTAGAGAAAATTGCAGATTTTGTAGGTGGCTGGTTATAATAATCTAAGGTTAAGTTGAAGACATCAGACATCATGTCTAAAAATAAAGCAAATGCTTTTTCCTTTCTATAATCCTCAATTAGAAGCCATTTAAGGAAAGGATAATCAGCTTGAGAGGCTTGTAAATATGGATTCTACAGTGCTCATGGGCTCCCCTGCTTTACAAATTAATTTTAGTACATTTTGAAATGTGTAAATAAATTATTTTACCCTACATCCATCCATACTGCCCTCTTGATTTTAACATCAATACAAATACTAATACTAATGAAATGAACTTCATGATGACTATTGCAATAACAAATCCTCAATAAATACAGCTCTCCTTAGATGGTGAAATTCCCTCTTTGTCGGTTGGTAACTTCCAGTGGGAACTATTTGTGGTCAGGAGGAGAACTCTTTTGGCCACCTCTCCAAGGCAATGCAAATTGAGCCAAGTCAAAATATTGAAATGTTTCCTCAATTCATCCAAAGAAGACACCCATCCAGGGGAAGAAACTAGATTTCTCAGGTGGACCTACGTAGTTGACTAAACGAGATAATCTAATTCCCTAAAATCAAGCACAACTCATTGACTGAAAATGACTTGGTCTTAACCAAGGAGAAAGGAAAATAGTCAGAAGCTGGATTGAAAGCCATGGGAAAGTCCTTCTCAGGGCCAGGGTGCTCTCCATCCTGGAGCAACCAGAACTTTCTTTTTTCTGTCACTCCTCTTCCTAAATAACCTCACTTACTTCTATCTCTGAATCATGACCTTACACCTCTCTCTGAACTCCATATTCATATATCCAACTCCTTACCTACCATTTCCACTTGGATGTATCATTGGTATCTCAAACTGATTGTGTCCCTGCTGGAGCACTTGACTTCCTGCTTCTCCTGCACTGCTCCCCACCACCCACTCAGGGTCCAAAGACAAAGCTAGAAATCCTGAGGTCATCCTTACTTTGCCCCCATCTAATGCATCAACCCCCAAAGAAAGTCAGTCTGTTTCCAAAATATACCTATCTTTATCCACTGCCGTCTCTCCAGCCCAAGCCACCATCATCTTTGGTCTGGATTCTTGCACTTGCTGCCAAATGGAATCCCTGCTTCTATTCCTGCCGTCCTCCCACCACTCTCCACAGAATGGCCAGAGCAAATGTTTAAAAACATAAATCACACACTGTAATATGGCATCCTAAACTGGATGCTGGAACAGAAAAAGGACATTAGTGGGAAAACTGGTGAAATCTGAATCAAGTCTGTAGTTTTGAAAAATGATTCATGGTTATATAAGATGTTAACATTCAGGGGAAGCTGGGTAAAGGGTATATGAGAACTCTCTGCACCATCTTTGCAACAGTAGTGTAAATTTAAGACAATTCCAAACTAAAAAATTTATTAAAAAAAAAATACAAACCCTAAATATCACGTCTCTCCTTTGTTTAAAATCCTTGCATAACTTCCCACTGCGCTAAAATCCAACCTCTAGCTATGGCCTCATAGGTTTTACATGATCTGGCTTCTGTTACTTTCTCCATCTCATTTCCTACCAGTCTGCTCTCATTCCTATCGCTCTGGCTGCTGGTTTTCTGACAGTTCCTGGATTATGCCAGGCTGCATCAGGGGCTCAGGCCTTTGCCCTTCTTGTCCCTGTATTAGCGTGCTAGGGTTGCTATAACAAAATACCACAGATGGAGTGGCTTAAACAACGCAATTCTATTTTCTCAGAGTTCTGGAGGCTGGAAGTCCAAGATCAAGGTGTTGGCAGGTTTGGTTTCTTCTGAGGCCTCTCTCCTCGGTCTACGTATGGCCAGCTTTCTGCTGTGTCCTCACATGGTCATCCTCATGTGGTCTTTCCCCTGTGCTTGCACGTCCCTAGTTTTGCGTATCCAAGTTTCCTCTTCTTTGAAGGATAACAGTCAGGTTGGATTAGGGCCCACCCTAACGGCCTCCTTTTAACTTAATCACCTCTTTAAAAGTCTTATTTTCAAACACAGTTATAGTCTCAGGTACTCCAACATGAATTTTGGGGGGACACAACTCAGCTTACAAAAGTCCCCTTGCCTGGACAACCCTTCAGAGGGTCGGCTCCTTCCCAGCCTCAGGTCTCACATGGATTTGTCACCTCTTCTGAGAGGCATTTCCTGACCACATGGCTTCTAGCTGAGCTCCCCTCCATCCTATTTATTGCCTTCTTAGCACTTCCTACAACTGGAATCCTTTGTTTACTTGCTTATTATGTGCTTTCCCCCATTCCATGAGTAGTGGAGACCTTGTCTGTCTTATTGCCTCTTACAATGCCTGGCACATAGTAGGTACTCAAAATTTGTTGACAAGAAATGGTTAATTGACAATTCAGACAAAAGCAGAGTCTCATTAGAAAATCATCTGTAACGCAGTTAATCCCAAGGTAGGACCATAACTGAAGCAATACCTAATATTTGTATAGCACTTTACAGTTTATGAAGTGCTTCCAGGTAAATTAACCTGGACAAATCCTCCACGTTGTGATGCAAGCATTATTTATTCTATTTTCTTGATAAAGAAGCCAAGACTGCATTGCTTAAGTCATAGAGCTGGGGCTTCAATACGTATCTTTTTGTTTCACAAAGAACAACTTTGTGTTTTTTCATTATGACATAGCTGAACTAGGAACTAAATAAATTCCCAAAACTTGGGGACTTCCCTGGTGACGCAGTGGTTAAGAATCCGCCTGCCAATGCAGGGGACACGGGTTCAAGCCCTAGTCCGGGAGGATCCCACATGCCGCGGAGCAACTAAGCCCGTGTGCCACAACTACTGAAGCCCACGCACCTAGAACCCATGCTCCGCAACGAGAGAAACCACCGCAATGAGAAGCCTGCGCACAGCAACGAAGAGTAGCCCCCACTCGCCGCAACTAGAGAAAGCCCACGTGCAGCAACAAAGACCCAACGCAGCCAAAAATAAATAAATAAAATAAATACATTTATATATTAAACAAAAATCCAAAAACTTCTTCTAGGCAATTTCGAAGGACAGCTGTGAAGGACAGAGCCTCATGCTTCCAGGAACTAAACTGGACATTCTTTCCATCTGATCAGAGAAGTTTCATTGCTGAGGAATAATGGCTAATGAGAAGAAATACAGTGCCCTCAGGCCCCTTTATTGTGTGTGTGGGGTGGTGGTGGTTATAAATATGCTTTTTGTAAACTGTTCTGTTTCCAAGGGTATGAAGAAGTGAAGAAATTTGGAGAACCTGATTTCCTAAGTATTCATTGTTGGTTTCAAATAGCACTTAATATTTCCTTTAAATCTGTAGTTCTCAGGGGCTTCCCTGGTGGCGCAGTGGTTGAGAATCTGCCTGCTAATGCAGGGGACACGGGTTCGAGCCCTGGTCTGGGAAGATCCCACATGCCGCGGAGCAACTAGGCCCGTGAGCCACACTACTGAGCCTGCGCATCTGGAGCCTGTGCTCCGCAACAAGAGAGGCCGCGATAGTGAGAGGCCCGCGCACTGCGATGAAGAGTGGCCCCCGCTTGCCACAACTAGAGAAAGCCCTCGCACAGAAACGAAGACCCAACACAGACAAAAATAAATAAATAAATTTTTTAAAAAAATTAAATCTGTAGTTCTCAGCCTTGATTGCTCTTAGGTTCCCCTGGGGGAACTCTACAAATCCCAGTGACTGGACCCCAATCCCAGACAAATGAAATCAGAATCCTGGGGAGTGGGACGGTGGCATCAGCGAGTCTACAGCTTCCCACGTCACTTTAATATGCAGCCATGATTGAGAATCACTGGTCTAGATCCTCAGATGGGGTGGGGATGGCATATCCTACGCCCTCCAAAAAGAACATATCAGGTTTGACTGGAGGGTAGACTCTAAAAGTCCACACACTTCTATGTGGAATCTAGAAAAATGGTACAGATGAACTTATTGACAAAGCAGAAATAGAGTCACAGATGCAGAGAACAAACTTACGGTTACCAAGGGGGGAAGGGGGAGGTGGGACAAATTGGGAGATTGGGATTGACATATATACACTACTAAGTATAAGATAGATAACTAATGAGAACCTACTGTTTATAGCACAGGGAACCCTACTCAATGATCTGTGGTGACCTAAATGGGAAGGAAATCCAAAAAAGAGCAGATATATGTATACGTATAACTGAATCACTTTGCTGTACAGCAAGAAACGAATACAACATTGTAAAGCAACTATACTCCAATAAAAATTTTAAAAAAAGAATAACCATAAGAGCTTGTTAAATATGCTCATTCCCGATTACTCTGCAGATTACTTATTAATTTCAAAGGAAAAATGTACCTTTGCAATGAAGAGTTCTAGAAGACACCACCTTAAATAAGTGATCAAATTTAGCATCACCAATAACAGGGCAATGGCATATGAACCTCCTGATGTGACGCAATGGGAAGTAAACAACATTACTTCTGTAGTATTCTTGCCAAAGATGTTTAATATGAATCTAATTGCGAGGAAACAATCAGACAAATACAGATTGTAAACAAGACAACAGACCTGGACTCTTCAAAAATATCAGTATCATTAAGAAAAAAAAGCCAAAGGTACTATTCTAGAATCTAGATTAAAAGAGACTAAAAAGAAGAGATAATCAAATGAAATCCATGATTCTTGATTGAATCCTGTATCAACACAAATAGCTAGGATGTTTTGGAGATAATGTGAGAAATTTTGATATGGACTCAATATTGAATAATATTATTCTATCAATATTACATTTCTTGGATGTGATATGGTATTATTATTATGCAAGAGAACGAGAGAATGCTTTTGTTCATAGGAGATAGATGCTGAAGTATTTAGGTGCAAAGTGGCATGATACCTGCAATTTAATTTCAAATGTTGTAGCTAAATGCATACATGTTTTTACTAAAAAAAAAAAAAAAAGTCCACACACTTCCAATTGGAGAATTCTGTGTTCCTAGAGGGATAGTGTCAGAAGCACTGCCCTAGACCAGTCTGCACCCTGGACCAATTAAATCAGAATCCCAGGGTGGGTGGAACCCAAGCAGGAGCCATTGTTAAAGCTTCTCAGATGAGACCAACGTGCAGCCAAGGCTGAGAACCACTGCTTTTAAGTGGTACCTGCTTTGTTTGGAAGAGGAAGTGGACGCAAGGCTGCCCCCCCCATTAACCACAATGAACGACAGTAACCTGGCAGCAGCCGACACTCGAATGATAAGCACTGACTCTCCCAGATCTAGATTTATGGCCTTGGACAAACAACAGAACCTTACTTTGGCATGGTGCCATCCTCCTCAGCACTAATTAAGGCCTAAATAATTCTCATCAGTATGTGCATAAAACAAATGGGCCTCAATTTAAGACAACTTCCCCATTGTGTCCTGGTTAATGTAATCACAATTTACAGGTTTTCTCAATCATAAATATACTAGTTTTATTTTAACAAGGAGAAGAAAATATTTACATCTAGATATCCCAATTTTTATATTTTTACACTAGATATTGGGTCATGTAAAAGGATGACTTAGGTGGTAATTGATAATAGGATAACAGCATGTACTCTTTTCGATCAGTAATCAATATGATTATCACTAGCGTCTTTCAATTTAATTATTGCTTCTTATCGTCATCCATTTCATTACAGTTTTGGCAGGTAGGGAAGGAAACAGGGTGCAGATAGCAGTATGAAGGATGGTAGCTGAATGATAAGACTATATACCCAGAAAATGCAAAGAAATGACCTGAGTTTATTAAATAATTTGGCAAAGCAGTGAGACAAGAGAAACATCCACCACTGCACTGCTTTCTTTAGCAATTCTGCCTCCCACCAGAAACTCCATACTCACCCCTGGACAGAAAAAGAGCATGCCAGCACACGCCATCTGCTTAAGGCTCCAGTTTTGAACCCCTGGACAAAGCTATCTTTTAATGAAGTATTATTACATAAATATATATTTCTCAAGTTCTGATTTGGAAACATTAACAAGTGTGAATGAAAACCAATGGAGTCTTCCTTTTCTGCCTCCAGGGACCAAGCTTGAACCAGCTGGGTGACCAACAGCTGCCGCTGAATATGGAAATCAGAGGAAGACGAATTGGCAAAGAAGAAGTCTCATCAAGCTGGGGCTGGCCTGTCTGGTCCAACAGCTCAGAAGCAAGACCTGGGGATTTATGGATCAGAGCCAGGCAGAGGCTGGGCAAAAACACTTAGGGCCTCTTCAGTGAACTCGGACTTGGGCAAGTTGGGTGCCACGACAGAGAGATAAGGAGCTGGCCCCCCGGGCAGTGTCAGAGCCAGCAAGTTGTGGAGGAGGAGGCAACACAGGGTACAATAGCTGGCATTTCTCCCAGAGGAAGCAAATTGTGTTGACATGGACTGCCCACAAGTGCCCTGGGGTTCAGTGCTTCTCTTGCAAGCCGGCCTAAGTCTCAGAGAGAACTGGCCTTTGGCGTGGGTAGAGGGTGCTGACTCTAGGCATGGATCCTGACTTTAGGGTGACTGACCTGGTATTTTAAATTCCTAAGAGAGGAGTGACAAAGCTAAATTCCTGGGAGAGTAGTGAAAAGACCTTAGCACTTGCCAAAAAAAGGGATACAAGACAGTAAATGATAACCATGTGATTTTTTTTTTTTTTTTAGATTAGACCTGAGCTGAGGATAAACCAGAAGATTACGCTGGTCCTATCAACCTATAAGGATCAAGGCAAGGCCGCACATCCATTCCATACCTCTACAAACGGAGCGGGTTTTAACTATTCATGAAGACAGGACAGAGCGATAGAGAAAAAGAGAAAGCAAGGCAATTTGTCTAGAAAGATTAAAAGATGTTTTAACCCCCTTTGCCTCCCCCGCACCCCGTATTTTTTAGATTGTGCCGGGAAAAGCAATTCAGGCACGTCTGATCTCTATCACCCTTTTCCTGATGGTCTACGGCTACATCAAAATGGTCAAGCCCACTTCAAGATCCAGTGACTGTCAACTGTTCAAAGAAGTACATTTAAGTAGGGAATGCAGCGCAGCCATTAAAAATTACTGGGAAGGATACTTCACGACATGGTAAAAACAGGAGGTTGTATGAGCCAATTTTAGGGAAACTGGTTGAAAAGTAAATTCATTAATACTTTGCAGGATGAACCAAAATGCTAACAGCAGTTATCTCTGAAGTATGGGATTACTACTGGTTTTGCTTTTTTTGTGTGTGTTTTCCAAGTTTTAAGAACCATGTTAATTTTCCCATCAGAAAAAAAGTCATGACTCTACAAGGGTTCAAGGTACACTGTGCAACACTATTTTAGACAATGAGGCTTTGACGCAGTTGGCCAGCAAAGTACCTCTGATTTCAGGCTGCTGACAAGGACACGGGACTAAACGGCTCTGTTAGGTCACCCACCACCAGGGGACGCTAACCACTGAGGATCCTGAACTTACTGGGGGAAGAGTACCCTTGCAGGTTGCATTCTTCTCTCCTCTGGAAAGTTTCAGGAACTCTGGAGAAGGCATTCAGCTGGGATGGATCTATCAAGGGGTCAAATCTGGAGATGTGGTGTGTGCCGCTCTGATCTGAGTCTCTCTGACCAGGGGTTAGCAAACTTTTTTTCTGTAAAGGGCCATGTAGTAAATATTCTAGGCTTTGCAGACCACATGAGCTCTGTTGTAAGTAGTCATTCTGCTGGTGTAGCATGAAAGCAGCTTAGATATCCACAGATGAGTGAATGAATGTAGCTGTGTTCCAAAATAACTTTATTTACAAATAAAGTAGTTTGTCGACCCCTGATAATCTTCAGGTTTCCTAACTTAGTTCAAGAAGCTGAAGTGACAGGGCACAAGCCACGTCAGTCCCTGTGAATAGATGGGTCATTATGGAATGTCACTCCTCAAGCGCTTTCCATTCCAAGGGTTGACTAGTGGTGACTCTTCACACCGAAGGAAGGGACGCCCATTAACGCACTTATGTTTTTAGTCACTTAATATGTTGGTTCACCCCCAGACTAAACCATGAGTCCCTGGAGTTTGAGAAACATATCTGCATTTTTAACACCATCCATGCAGCTCACACAGTGACATCTAAATAGAAGGTGCTGGAGGTGCTCTTGTTGAATACTGAGTGAATGAACCGGTGTCCTCCCTCACCACGCTGGTGTGAAATGTAGTTCTTGGGTGACTCCTCTTGGGAACCACTCAAGCTCTGTCCAGGCAGACTCCACCTTGAATGGGACACCCTGAGTTCTGCACAAACGCACCTGTACCTTCTAGAAGAATTTGTTCTTGCCAAGGGCAGGAAGTTTCTAGAAGATGTTTCTAGAAGATGTCAACATGAAGAAACAGAGTCAGCCTGGCCAAAGCTGTCCCTTCTAGAGAGTTTCTTAGTTTATCTCAGTGACTGTTTTCACATAAAAAGGTTTTCAAATTGACAACGTTTATGAGCCCTTAGATAGTTCTTCCGGGCACTTAGGTATCTCCATGGCCTCCTGCATCTTGTTTTGCATCTCCTTGGCTCAATGAAGGCACCAAAGGGGTCGCCTTGTCAGAACTCCCTTACTCATTTTGCCACAGCCTCAATTTTCATCTTTCTCCACAAATGCAAAACATGAAAATGAAGTAGAAATTAATAAGTGAAGCCCTGCAGCTTCTAGATACAGGTTCTTCCCTCATTGCGTCCTGATGGAACCCACAACCCAATGTCAGGCTGAGGTTCTTGTAGGTCAAATCATCCACTCCCAAGGGGATGGGGATTTAGAAATGTATCGCCCCGACAGAAAGAGGTGGGGCGAAAGCCAGGTCAGAAGTGAATTTTAAGCAATACTAATGAACAAAGTTCTTGGCTAAAATTTAGCGAGAGTCAGAATGCCTCACGAGGTAAACATTTGCTAGAGGGTTACGCTGATTTTTAAGGTGGGATTCGTTGCATGTGTGTGTGACTGCGTGAACATATGCACAGCCCAGAAAATATGTGCATACATGTATTGTGCACACATACACCTGACTGCATTCATTCTTCTAAGCAAATGTCATCGAGAAGATTTGTGTTCAATCCAATGATCTAGAGTTCCAAGGTCCCCATCAACCTTCTTGATCCCCAGTGACAATCACTCCAGACGACAGAGATTTCTGCGCAGAGGCCATGGAAAGTACAGAATGATGAGAAGAAAAGCCAGAGCTTCTCTGAGGTCCCGGGCACAGATCGTGCTGCTGGCCCTGGCCACACAGGAGCTCTCAGAGTCCGTGAGGGGAGAGCGCGGTATGGACTGGGGCGGGGCATGGGGTGGGGTGGGGAGGGGGCTACTCACGCTGTTGTTGCTTCCTTTGTTGTCCTCATACTTGGTTTCTATATGAATGGAGAATTTTGGCAGAAAGGAACACTATGGAAAAAAAGAAAAGTTTCATCAACATACCGTTTTTTCTCTCTTCACATCTTCACTTTAGCCTCTGGCTGCTCTCCTGACCGCTTGGTTGCGAGCACTGTCCACGATCAGAAATGTTAAGATACTAGGTGCATGTCCACATGCAAGGAAAGCCACCTTTTTGGCAACGTGAACATGATTTCATCCAGGAGTCAGGCCAGAGAGAATAAGCAATCAGGCAAGTCGCCGAAGAGGACATTTCCGAAAAGAATATGCTTTACGAGTCCGACCACAGGCTTTAGGAGAGCAACCCACTGGAACAGAGACAATTCCAGTTCCAGGGTGCTTCACTTCAGGGAGTAGCTGCCACTGCTGGATGCCTGGGAACCAGCCTTAACCATGATGTACATATTCATACAAAGCTAGAGGCGGTAGCGTAGAGCTTTAAGATTGTAAGTTACGGAAGTCAGACAGACCTGGTTTTAGCTTTGGCTTTATCACTCGATAGCCATGTGACTTTGGACAAGTCACTGAACTTGTCTGAACCCCAGCAATATTGAAACAGGTAAAATAACGATTACTTAACAGTGACATTGTGAGGGTTAAATAAAATCATGTGCATAAAACGTAACAGGGCTGGGTGTCAAGCCAACTTTGCACAGAGGGCAGCAAATCAGTATGAGGCTGCAGCTGAACTTGACATAAAAGGCGGCCTCTCTTTTTGTCGGCACAGGGGAGAAAAACCCCAAATGCACACCATCCTGGCGTCCCCGTCTCCTTGAGCCCATTCTACGTGTTCGGTAGACTATAAGGGTTAGCGTAGCTTGAGAAGAGGATGTTGATGGATGTCGGTGTAGCCTTCCTCCTGCTGGCACTGAGCAGGGCATTCACCTTCTCTACCACCGGAGGTGGGATTGGATGGAGACCACTGGCTAAAACGACCTAGCGTCTCCACTGGGAGCTGCTGCTGTTGGAGGAGTGAAGCTTGGGCCAATATGTTCACAGTCCAAGAGGTTGGCTCCTTTATTTATTTATCCAATGTACACAGAGCACACATTCTATACCGGGCACTGGTCTAAGAGCTTCCAAGTTCTAATTCCTTTATTCCTTGTCACCATCCTATGAAGTAGGAACTATTATCATCAGCCCTGTGTTAAAGATGAGGAAACGGAGGCACAGAGAGGTTAAGTCAATGGCCCATGATCACACAGGTAGTGGACAGTAGAGTTGGGATTGAAAGTCTGGTGGCCTGGTCCCCGAGTCCGTGCTCTCGATGACTACCCCACTGGTTCTCAGCATGGGCTCTCTGAACCTGGGAACAGCAGCACCCTGGAACTTCTCAGAAAGGCAAATTCTTGGGCCCAGCGCCAGACCCACTGAATCAGAAACTCTGGGAATGGAGCCCAGGCATCTGTGTTTAACAAGCCCTCCAGGGATGCTGATGCGGGCTTAAGTTGGAAAACCACCTCACTATACCATGCACGGGAAGGAAAGCGAGAGAATGCATTATCTAAAACCCCGAGGTCCACAACATGCACCCTTGCCCCACACGGTCACCCCATCGTGACTGTGATCCCCTTTCAGCCCAGCTGAGACCCCCCCCAAATGGCATCTGTGCAAGAAGGCAGAGGCCTTCGATGTGCCATTGATAATTCTGACATCACATGCCTGTGCGCATTCGGTGTTCATCTGTCTTAATCTGAGTGAAACAAGCAAGCTGAACGTGACTAAGGAAACATGGAAACAATCAATCCCAGTAACTGCCTTCATGGAGAATGAAGCCCTGCGATCATTCATTAACACTTTCTTTGCTGTCTCCTGTCAAACCTCTCACTGCACAACTGCTGCCCTCACACCCAGACCCAGGGAGTTCCAAGGAGGGGCCGCCCATAATGAATCAAGATGGAGTGGCTCAGAGCCCCACGGTAGAGCTCTCAATCAACAAGTGAACTTGAGGACACACACCTGCAGAGACCCTTTTAAAAATAACAAGCTTCAGGTGAACCGATTTGTCCTTTTTAACCCGTAATTCATGAGGCTAAATCCAACGTGTGCACAGTACCAGGTGGCGAGAGAACAGAGCTATCCAGGGTGGGGAGGTGGGTCTGGGTGCATCAGAGTGGAACCCCGCAAGGAGTTTTTATCGGTTGAATCTCTAAACCACTTAACTAAGGTCAAACAAATGAATTTTAGCATTTGGGTATTAAACCCAAATACAAAATGCAAAACTCTTATGCAAGTTAACAGATGTTATTTTTGAGTCAAGGACTTAGGTTATTTTCATGTCAGAATGGCAACCCTGCCAGAGGCTAGAAGTGCACCTGGTTTCCGCAAGGCAGTGGGCAGACCTGGGTCAGCTAGGCCAGCTCCAGGCTGGTCAGTGCTGTCTCCTTCAGCAGTGGTTTGGGACTGATAATCCCCCTGGGATATCTGATGGCTGGTTCTCGGAACCTTGGAGTGTGTGCTGTCTCTCATGTTAAAATCAGAAGTATCTCTGGCTCGGGGCATTTTTAGTGCTATCACTAAAATCTTTCTGGCCAGAATCTTTTTATCCATCTTGAGATAAACTCCTGCTTACCCCAAGCAGGTTAGCTTCTCTAAAAATCCAGCCCTCTAATCCTAGTCGAGTCTAAACTGTTAAGCAAGGCTTTTTTCCTTTCTCCCTGGCTGGCTCCCTACTGTATCTCACCACCAAGGTTATCTTAAACCCCCTTCCCTTCTCAAGACCCCACGCCTGGTTTCACTCTTCCTCCCTCGCAGTTGATAATTTTGATGCATAGTTTAATGAAGACACAGACCACGTGACAGAAACACCTACAACTTCCTTCTCTTCCATTGTCGCAAATCTTCTGCTTATTCCTTTATTTTTTTTTAATTTATTTATTTAATTTATTTTATTTTTGGCTGTGTTGGGTCTTTGTTGCTGCACGCGGGCTTTCTCTAGTTGTGGCGAACGGGTGCTACTCTGCTGCGGTGCACGAGCTTCTCAGGGTGGTGGCTTCTCTTGTTGCGGAGCACAGGCTCTACGCATGCAGGCTCAGTAGTTGTGGCTTGCGGGCTCTAGAGCGCAGGCTCAGTAGTTGTAGCGCACGGGCTTAGTTGCTCCGTGGCATGTGGGATCTTCCTGGACCAGGGCTCGACCCTGTGTCCCCTGCACTGGCAGGCGGATTCTTAACCACTGCGCCACCAGTGAAGTCCTGCTTATTCCTTTATGATGCTTCTTATTCTTCATGAATCAGAGAAAGATGCTGCCTTCTTTAGCCCAACGGAAAAATAATATAATGATCAGAACTGAGACATAGGAGTCATCAGACCTGAGATGTATCAACTTGGGCAAATTATTTTCCCATCCCCAGCCTGTTTCCTCATTTACAGAATGGGGACTATCCTTCTCTACTCTGTAGGCATGCTGAGAAAATCAGTGAGATCATTCAGGTAAACCCAGCACAGTGCCTGGCACAGAATAGGTGCAGGGTTAAAAATATACGTAAGTCTCTTCTCCGGAAACTTGTTTCATTGATTATTTGCATCTTCTCCCTGCTTCCTTTCTACTGCCTAAAAATATAACGAGAAGTATCACATTCTTTCTTTCTTCCTTTCTTCCTTTCTTCCTTCCTTCCTTCCCTCCTCCCTCCCTCCCTCTCTCTCTTTCTTTGGCTGTGCCGGGTCTTAGTTGCCGTGTGTGGGATCTTTTAGTTGCGGCATGCGGGAATCTTTAGTTGCAGCGTGTGGGATCTTTTTAGTTGCGGCACGCATGACCTAGTTCCCTGACCAGGGATCAAAGCTGGGCCCCCTGCATTGGAAGCATGGAGTCTTAACCACTGAACCACCAGGGAAGTCCCCAAAGTGTCATATTCTTAAAAAACAAACAAGTATCAAGTTCCCTCAGTTATGTTTCTTCCTCAATCTACAACCAATCCCATTCCTCCTCGTCTTCACAATCAAACTCTATTAAAAGAACAGTCGATGCATGCTGGCTGTACTTTTTCATCTCCTACCATTTTTTTCTCAACCAGTGCAATATGGTATGGAAATGACTGATGATCAAAGAATTTCCAAAGCAGCAACTGATTCTTCATCCACGCCCTGTAGGGCTCTCTACACTGTTCTATGTGATGAAGCAATTCCTCCTACGACAGCAGCTCCTTCCCAGCCTTCTCTTCCCTCCTCCATTCCTTCAATGAAGGTGGTCCCTTAGGTTCTGCCCTCCACCCTATTTTCTTGCACTAAGTGATCTCATCTGCTCCTGACTTTTCCATGACCCTTTTTTATGAATCCTCCCAAATTGACATCTTTCACCCCAACTGCCCTTCTCACATGTCCAGTTGCCCACTGGCTGTCCCCAGCAAGGGTCCTCTAGGCCCACCAAACTTGAATGGTCCGTACCGAACTCGAATGTTCTTCTGCACTGCACGAGTTTCCCAGGGCTGTCAAATTACCACGAATGTGGCTTAAAACACCAGAAATGTAACCTCTCACAGTCCTGGAGGCCGTAAGTCTGAAATCAAGGTGTTGGCAATGTCGTGCTCCCTCTGAAGGCTCTAGGGAAGCATCCTTCCTTGCCTCTTCCAGCTTCTGGTGGTCCCAGGTGCTCCTTGGTCTGTGGCTGCAACTCCAATCTCTGCCTCTGTCTCCATTCACCTTCTTCCCTCCGTGTGTCTCTGTGTCCTCTTCTTGTAAGACAAGTTATTGGATTTAGCCCACCTTAAATCCAGTGTGATTTCATCTCTCATCTCAAGGTCCTTAAGTAATTACACCTGCAAAGACCCCCTACTTCCAAATAAGGTCACACTTGAGGTTCCAGTGGACATGAATATTGAGGTGGACATTATTTCATCCACTACACTCACCCATCACATCCAGTGAACCCCCAAGTTCTGCTGACTCAGTTTCTCTCCTTAAGGGGAAGACCTGGAGTCTTCTGTATCTGACCCGAATCTTCTTTCTGGCTTTGCCCTGTATTCATCCCATGGCCAGTCACAGAAGACCGCTTTCCATTCCCTGGAACACTTCTGGCTACCATGCTTTTATGCCTACAGTTCCCCCGGCCTGACATTTCCTTCCTAAATTTTACCCATCAGCCATCTCAAACCACTTCAGAATGATTATCCCTTGTATGCACATAGCATTCTGTTTGTTCCTTTGTCACAGCACTATCTCCTTTTGCATCATCACAGTGAGTTGTCTATGTGTCTGGCTCACCAACTCTCGTTAAGCTCCAACACTATTCCAACACGAGGCTCCCTCCCCTACTCCCCACTACCATTAGGAATGGCTTAAGTCACTTTCCCTCCAGTTATTCAGGCATCAGAGCATCTACTTTAATTTCAATTTGCTCAAATCTGCTTTCTGTGACAAAGGGCTTTGCTCCAGCTGGGAAGATACCACCTAACCTAGTCATTCTCAAATATCCAGGGGGTGGAGAAGGGAGCACCCCACCTTCCAACCCTGGACTTTCTCAAAATATATCCCTAAAGATTCTGGGGCTTCCCTGGTGGCGCAGTGGTTGAGAATCTGCCTGCTAATGCAGGGGACACGGGTTCGAGCCCTGGTCCGGGAAGATCCCACATGCCGCGGAGCAACTAGGCCCGTGAACCACAACTACTGAGCCTGCGCGTCTGGAGCCTGTGCTCTGCAACAAGAGAGGCCGCGATAGTGAGAGGCCCGCGCACCGCGATGAAGAGTGGCCCCCACTTGCCACAACTAGAGAAAGCCCTCTCACAGAAACGAAGACCCAACACAGCCAAAAAAATAAATAAATAAATAAATAAAAATTAAAAAAAAAAAAAAAAAAGATTCTGACACATTTCCTAGGGTGAGGGGGATTCCATATCACTAAGGGAACTGTCAGAGTGTAGGAGCAGAAAAAAAGTTGGGAATCCTGACACAATCAAACTGTTACATAATGCAAGAAGAGAGACATCAGGAGTGTCACCCACTGGCTAAAACTGGAAGCTGTCCAAGGGATTCAGAGGACTCTTATGCTCTCCATGTCATTTGGGAACACTGAATGCTTAAAGTTCCATTTGGCCCATAGCCACATGGAGGAAGACTAAAATACCCAAGGTAGGGATCTCCCTGGTGGCTCAGTGGTTAAGAATCCGCCAGCCAATGCAGGGGTCACGGGTTTGATCCCTGGTCTGGGAAGATCCCACATGCCACGGAGCAACTAAGCCCGTGCACCACAACTACTGAGCCTGCGCTCTACAGGCCGAGAGCCACAACCACTGAGCCCGTGTGTCACAACTACTGAAGCCCGCGTGCCTAGAGCCCGTGCTCCACAACAAGAGAAGCGACCGCAATGAGAAGGCTGCGCACCGCAACGAAGAGTAGCCGCCACTCGCCACAACTAGAGAAAGCCCGCGCAGCAACAAAGACCCAATGCAGCCAAAAATAGATAAATAAATTTAAAATACCCAAGGTAGACAGAATTCTAAGATGGTCCCCAAGATTCCCAGCCCCTGGTATAATCTTGCACGCTTTATATAATCCCTCCCCTTAAGTGTAGACAAGACTTGTGAATATGATGGGATAGTTGCTCTTCTGATTAGATTACAAAGGTGATCAGATTATGTTACATTATATAAGACTTCTTTTTAGAAGAAACAGGTTGATTTTGAGGAAGTAAGCTGCCATATCCTGAGAGGGCCACGTGGCTAGAACCTGAGGGAGGCCTCTAGGAGCCAAGAGCGACCCCTGGAGGCCAGCGAACTAGAAAACCAAACTTCAGTCCTACAACCGCAAGGAACAGAATCCTGCCAACAACCAGAGAGCTTGGAAGAGGACCCTGAGCCTCAGATGAGATTGGAACCGTGGCTGAGACCTTGATTTCGAACCTGACTGAGACTCTGAACCAAGGACACAGCTAACCTGAGCCCCAGTGGAAACTCTGAGAAAATGAATGTGTGATGTTTTAAGTAACTAAGTTTGTGGGAAATTTATTATATAGCAATAGAAAACCAATATAACACCAAACCTCAAGAATCCAACCATTGCTTCCCTGCCAAATCACCCATTTGGTTCTCATCTGAGTAAAGTATCACTGACTTTGAGGTTTGAACATATCTAGGGAAATGGGACGGGAAATCTGTACTCTTAGTTGTTCCACCTGTGATGTCATCCACTTTGTCAATGGCCACTACTTATTGCCCAGGGCGATATTTACTAGGAACTGATGCCACAAAACTTGCCATTGACTGGTGTCCAGATGCAGCAGTGTGCACCTAGCCCACAGGGAACAAGTAGGATTGTTCAGTAGAAAGAATGTAGGTTTTGGAGTGAAACAGCCTTTAATTCAAACGCCAGCTTCTTTTCACACAAACTGAGACTTTGGGCAAATTCCTTAATCACCCTGAGCTTCAGTTTTCTCACCTGTAAAATGGATACAATACCAACCTCACAGCTGTGGGGTGAGGTAACAAATGTCCAAGGCCAGGCAGTATCTGGCTGAACAGATATTAGAGAAATGTTGGCCCACCCCGTTGTACCCCTCCCCATGAAATCCCACAGACTATATGGAGAGTAAATAGAGTTGGTATGTCTGTAGGGGGACCCTTCCACTGTGTATGTGCAAGGATGTCTTGGGAGGTTGTGGGTTTGCTGAAGTGGTGGCAACACAACACCTGATTGGTCCTTCTCATGACATGGATGGTGGCCAAGCCACAAAGCAGGCTTGGGTTCCTCCAGCCTTGCTGTGACCCCTGACCTGCTGTGTTTTGGGGACGTGTCATCACATCTTCCAGGTCCATCCTCTTACTGTCCTCCTTTACCTAAAGGCCTAGCAGCTCCTCTTTCTGCACAGGGGCCCTCTCCCCTCACCTCTTCTCAGATTTCCTTGATCCCCTGCCAACTACACGTAGGGAAACAAGAATACTACCAGAATCTCGGTGAACTTTCTTCTTTCCTAGATCTAAAGGCTTTGTGCCTGTTGGTTCACTCGGCCTTATTTTAAAAACCGAGGCTCAGAAAAGTTAAGAAGTAGCATCAAAAAACAACATTTGGGAACCGCAGGGGGTCCCATGAGATGAGCCTGCTGACAGGCAGAGGGTTGGGGCAGTGACTCCAGAGCAGTGCAATGAAGCAGGGAGAGGGGCCATGAAATGTCCTCATCCCCCGGAGCCTGGGGGACATCATGAGTCATTTCGGCCCCTCCCTGCCCTCCTTCCTCCCCTGGGCCCATTCAAGATCTGGAACCTTCTCTCTCATGAAAAATCTTTTTCTCTCTCTTGTTAACTAGAAAAGCAGCTTGGCCAGGAGACTCATAACAAATATTCACTTTATTACACCCAGGGTTTATTTTGTCCCTAACCCTCTAAAAATAACACTGGTATCATGGAGAAATCAGATAAAAAAGGCAAAAGATCTCCTATCATCTCCTCTTTGATTTTCTAGCTTAGATCCTCCCAAGCCAGAAGAGTCTCACTAGTACTGCTTTCATCTGCTCCCTGACAGGACCAACTTCCTTTGTAGCCAGTATCTGAGCATCTTTAATTTGCCTTTCAAACACAATGTTATCCACTGGAATGAACCTCTTATTGCAAAGTGATCATCGGGTACCTGTGAAATCTCCAGCACCTAAAACTGAATGTGCAGAAAAGCAATGTTCTCTGTTGAACATGAAATACGTGTACTTGTATGTATTGGAAGTGATGGGAGAATCTGCAGTCGGGAAGAAGAATGCCAGGAAAGACGAGTGAAGTACCTGGGCCCCTGCAAGAATAATTTCCAGACACAGGCACACCCAGGTTCAGTGTTGGGAAAGGAAAGTAGCATATGCAAAATACATGGCAGAGCTGAATTTTCAATTCACTACAGCCATGCTTTGGAAAAATGAAAGAGATATTTTTAGTCCAGTGATTGATTAGGGTTGCTATGGCAATAAGAAACACTTAAGAGAAGGAAACTGAATGTAAGCAAGTCTTAAAGAGAAAGGTGCAAGTGCACTGGGAATTTCATAGTCAGTTTCTGGGTGGTGCTGGCTGCAGTTTCCACACCTGCTTAGGGCGAGAGGGGAATGTGGCTGCAGAGAACGGGCCAGGGAGACAAGTCTGAAGGTCTCTGGGGGCTCTGCACTTCAAAAACATGCAGTGGCGAAACTTCTAGAAGAACTGCACCATCCACTTTGATGATCATCATTATTGTCATACTATACCCGCCATAGCACCCAGCACATGGTGAAAACTGTAAGCTAAAGGGTACTAATCCCTCCCCATACCAGTAAAGTAAAAATCATATTCTAACAGTATTTTTCAAAAACTTACTTAATGATGCTTCATCTGGTGGGCTTGTTAAAAACAGATCCCAGGCTCCTCTCCTAATGACTTGCTTTCAGAAAGTTGGTGGAGTCCCAGAGCCCACACCTGAACCTAGAACTTGATTTTTCTTTTCTTTTTAAAATAATGTTTTTCACATCCCATATTATTCACCCATTTCAAGTGTACAGATCAATGTTTCTTAATCTGTTCACAGAGTTGTGCAGCCATCACCACGATCTGAGTTTAAAACATTTCATCACCCTAAACAGAAGCCCTGTGCCCATTGGCACTCACTCCCACCTCCCCCTTACCCCATGCCTGAAGCAACCACTAAGCTACTTTCTGTCTCTGATTTGTCTATTCTGGACATTTCATACAAATGGAATCATATAATATGTGGTCTTTTGTGTTTGGATTCTCTCACTTAGCATCCTTTTTTTATGGCAGAATAATATTCCATTGTATGGATATACCATATTTAACTTACCCATTCATCAAGTGATGGACATTTGCTTCCAGTTTTTGGCTATTATGAATAATGCTGCCATGGACATTCTTGTAGATGTTTTTGTGTGAACATATGTTTTTATTTCTCTTGGGTATACACTTAGAGTGGAATTGCTGGTCATATGGTACCTCTACATTTAACTTTTTGAGGAACTGCAAGATGGTTTTCCAAAGTGGCTCTACCATTTTGCATTCCCACCAGTAGTGTCTGAGGGTGCCAGGTTCTCCACATCCTTGAAGCACTTATAATTGCCCAGTGTTTCTTAATCCCAGAAAGTTCTGAAATACCTTTGGGTCAAAATGATGATCCCAGGTAACCATTCCTCACGTCCAACTGAGACACACAAATATGACTCAATACTGAGGTAAAAATGACAATAGTATGTATACTGTACTAACTATCATCAGGCACTCTTCCAAGTATGTGGTATATAATAATTAATCTATTAACTCCATAACCCTCATATAACTCTATGAGGGATATACTACTGTTACCCCCATTTTACAGATGAGGAGACAAAGGCAGGGAAAGGTTGCGTAGCATGCCCCAAATCATAACATTTACATGACAGAGCTGGGATGGATTCGACTCAGGCTGTCTGGCTCTGAGTTCAAGCTCATGACTCCACATCCTGCTGCCTGCTGAGTATTAGGAAAGCACACAAGCGTTTCCAGTGGATTTGAGTGCTCAGTTGGGGGTGATGGTGGCTAAGGCCCCTCAGTATGTCCTGTGGCCACTGAGAGCAGAGAAAATATGTCCATGTGCATCCATTCAATGAGAGATGTGCCTCTTTTAAACAGGCCCAAAGAAGGAAAAACAGGAGGTACCCGAAAGATAAATTGGGGAAATATTCATTTAAGAAATTCACGGGACTTCCCTGGTGGCACAGTGGATAAGACTCTGCACTCCCAATGCAGGGGGCCCAGGTGTTTGATCCCTGGTCAGGGAACTAGATCTCACAGGCATGCCGCAACTAAGAGTTCTCATGCCACAACTGAGGAGTCTGAGTGCCACAACTGGGGAGCCCGTGTGCCGCAACTGGGGAGCCCGTGTGCTGCAACTACTGAAGCCCATGTGCCTAGAGCCCATGCTCTGCAACAAGAGAAGCCACCACAATGAGAAGCCTGCGCACCGCAACGAAGAGTAGCTCCCGTTCTCCGCAACTAGAGACAGCCTGCGCACAGCAACAAAGACCCAGAGCAGCCAAAAATAAATGAATAAATAAATAAATTTATAAAATAAATAAGTAAAATAAAATAAAATGGTAAAATGTTTTGTTTTTAAAAAAACAAAACAAGAAAAACAAATAAAATGTTATGCAGGGTTGTGGTGGCCAGTGAGGCATGTCCATGGAACTTCCTGGACCAAAGAAGAAAAGTTTGAAAACCGCTGATTGAGCCCAATAATTCAATGCTTTATTTCTTGTTAGCAGCCAGAATCCTTCCATGTCTGAGAGTAACACTTTACAAGGAGGCTTGGAGTCAAGAAAATTAAATGGAAGAGTTGAGAAGCTGGCTTGGGGCAGATGAAGTATTTATAGGCTTTTAAAAGATCATTTCCTTTTAGGACTTCCCTGGTGGTACAGTGATTAAGACTCCGTGCTCCCAATGCAGGGGGGCCGGGTTCGATCCCTGGTTAGGGAACTAGATCCCGCAGGCCGCAACTAAGAGCCCGCATGCGGCAACGAAGATCCCGCGTGCCACAACTAAGACCCAGCGCGGCCAAATAAATAAATAAACATTAAAAAAAAAAAAGATCATTTCCTTTTAGCTTTTATCTGGAATTCAATGCATTCCTCTCTGACCATCTTGTTCTGACTTCAAGCAACATGTGTTCCTTCCTATCAATGAACATAAAACTCTATATAGACTTGACCTTCTCTCTAATGGAACCCCACTGAAGACATCGATTCCCTGGTACTATATTCTATATTATCATATTAAATGCACTCCAAAGCCATACAGGGAATTTCAGCTTGAGATGGGATCCTTAATAAAACTGGATTTGCAAATGCTTCCTCCTGTCACCAACAGAAGATGTACATCCAGAACGTTCCAGTGAAGCTGGTGAAATAGGTGTAGAGTTTAGGATTTATTACCTTCGAGGAATCTGGGGCTGGAGCCTGTGGGCGGTGAGTCTGTATGTAGAGGCAGGAGACAACCTAGATTTTAAAGTACCTTCCGACTTTCTTTATTCTTCATCAGAAAAATTTTATCCTTCCATTTGGACAGAAAGTTTGCCCCATAGTTGGAAGGTAATATATATATACTCTTTTGTGCATAGAAAATCTTCAATAGACACAACAATTTCAAGAAGGTGTTATGTCTGGTTGTCCCGCATCTACTCAGAATCTCAGTCATCCTGCAGGGAAAGATGCAAAGGAAAGAAGGGGAGATATTTGGGCTTCCTTGGCTGTTCTGGGTTCCGAGGGTCACATATGATTTTATACATCTGGGTGGGTGGTCCTAGAGACAGGATAGTTGGAAAAAAATTGCAAAGAAGATCGGTCCAGAAAAATGAGATGAGGAACCCAAGTGGAGAAAAAAAGTGGAAGAATTTTAAAGCAAAGAGAAGGCAAAAAGGAATCACATGTAAATAATAAAGATGAGGATGAAGCAGAGAGTGATTTCCCAAATATAGGCTGCATCGGAAGAAAAATGTGGCCAAGAGGAGCAGTGGGGCCTGAAAGAGAAGTGGGGGAGGGTGAGAGGAAGGCAGTGTGTAGAAGGCAGAGCATGGAAATACAGCAGGAAACAGCTGTTTGTATTCCAGCCCACAGTGAGGAAATGAATGACAGCCTCTCCGCTGCTTCTCACCAGCCTGCACCCTACACTGAGGCTTCTGTTCATTCATTAGTTCCTCCACTGATGAAGCCTCGTCCCTCTTCTGACATGCTGAGTAACAGCCACTCACTGGAGAAGCGAGGCCAGGAGGGAGAAGGAGCAAATGCATGAATGAAAGTATGTTTTCTCAATGGGGCATTGTTTGCTACTGGCGCTTCCATGAAAACTGAGGAGGGAAACTAAATTCAGGCTCATCCAATCTAGAGCTGGACCTGCCAAGGCAGAAATAAGCACAGGATGTTTGTGAATACCAATAGCTACACACGACAGAGGCAGGACAAGGAGTGAAAGAGCAGGTGGAATACGTCAAATGAAAAAGAACTGCATGTAAATAAGAGAGATTGGAATGAATCAGTGACTCCCCAAATATAGGCTGGCATATGGCCAGGCAGGAAACTTCCAGATTACAAGCCTTCTCAGTTAAAAATGGTAAGAATCACCCCTCTTAACCAACTGGGCAAATTCCTCACTTAAATACATACTATCATGTAGTTCTGAGTATCTTAGTGACTAGAAAAGTTGAAAGGCATGGGGGCAACTTGCATTCACTTTATTTAATCACTGAAATGTACTATTTCAGTATATCCATAGTTATATGAGTTTTATTTTATTTTTGCAGAAAGAAAGCTGCCCTACAAAATCTTCCAGGTTGTATTACTCTGATCTCACCAACTTGAACTGAACACAACTCCGTAGGTATCAATAAATTGTAGAAGAGAAATCTAATTTTCAGTACAAGTAGAAAATAGAAAAGAAGGAAAGGAGTACTTCTTAGGGAAATCTTCTATTGAAAATGCCTTTAAACAAATATTTTTTTCTTTGGTGATTGTCCTCTGCAAAGTCATTCTTAGTGGTGTTTAAAAAGATGCAAACATGGACCTAGAGATTATCTTACTAAGTGAAGTAAGTCAGAGAAAGACAAATATCACATGATATCGCTTATATGTGGAATGTAAAAAAAGATATAAATGAACTTATTTACAAAACAGAAACAGACTCACAGACATAGAAAACAAACTTATGGTTACCAAAAGGGAAAGGCGGGGCGGGGGAGGATAAATTAGGAGTTTGGGATTAACAGATACACAATAGTATATATAAAATAGATAAACAACAAGGTCCTACTGTATAGCACAGGGAACTACATTCAATATCTTGTAATAACCTATAATGGAAAAGAATCTGAAAACAAATATACATATATATATATAACTGAATCATTTTGCTGTACACCTGAAACTAACACAACACTGTAAATCAACTATACTACAATTTTTTAAAAATGCAAATAACTTTAAAAGCTACGTTATGGTAGAGAAGCATATTTTAGCTTCTGCTCTCCCCCCCACCAAAATGGCTGAATTAATTTTCTGTGATGTACAAAGAAGAGCTTGGGAACAGCTAGAGCAAATGGAACTGGGATAAGTCGGACAAACAACACTGTCTGTTCCAAAGTCTTCCCCAGGCAGCAATCAATTGGGTTGCTGAGATGTGGAGACAAGTCCTAGCCCTGCATAAGGACAAAGGCACTTCGGCGAATAAGCTTGTTTGTAACTGGTTCACCCATGCAACGAAGTTCATTTTCTAAATTGAAATAAATCAGAATGCATAAGCTCACTGTCATCCCCATGTACTGCTGCCTTGGCTGTTTGGTCTAACAGAATTGACTTTGCTTGAAAAGAACTTGCAGGTTCTGTGTCACCTGATTCTTAAAAAAAAAAAAAACATTACAGTTGGGAGTTCTTCCAAAAAAACTCTGGTATTTGAGTCATAGTAATCTTCAGGCAACACATTAGCCCACTAAAATTTAGGAGAAAAGTAACATTTACTGAAATAGAATTGGTCCATTGGCCTATTTAGTGGTCACGTAATAGCTCTGACCCTGAAAGGAGCTTCTGGAGCATCCCTAAGTTTTAGAAGACTGGCTTTGCAAAATCCAAGGTCTCATGGACAGAGTGTGGGAAGTGTTGCATACTACAGCCTCCTTTTGGAGATTCAAAACGATATTGTTATTCTACAATAACAAAATGTGTTAAAATCAGTATAACCCGTTGTTTCCTTTACTTAACTGGCTATGAACCATCTTAGTGATAGTTATAAATGGTTCCAGACTGTTTCTAAGTTTTCTTGAACCTGGAAGACTTCTGAACTTGGTTGTTCTGACCCTATGACACGAGCCTCATGCCATGACCCATGACTCACCTGACTTCACCACCTTCTCTGGGAGGATGGCCTGCGCCTTGCTCATCCAGCGTCCCCAGTTGGATGACTGTTTCTATGGCCTGGTCCCTAACAGGTCCCAGCTCATATGGCCTCATTTCTAAGAAGGGATACTTCCATTGCCCCCTCCACCCCCAAATTACATACTGCCCCGGATACTCAGGGTTAACTGTGATGCAGAGACCTAACTCCCATCATTACCCCATCTCCATGATGCCAAAAAAGGAATATTTAGGGACCTCCATTCTATCTTAGCTCACATAGTAGCTGAGATGGCCAGATTGACTTCTAATTTCCTTCCAAACAAGACCACTCCTAGAGTTCAGGTGTAATAATGTATTTGCCCTAGACTTGTAACTATTTCCTGGTTATGCAATTTAGGGGTTTCTACTACCCTTGGCTGGGACTCAGTGGAAGGTGGGGGAGGGGGAGCTTAAGAAGGACGAGAGGCCTGAGAGGAATGGAGGTCGGTCTGTACACACAGCACCCATCAGCTCTTCCTATTATCAGGGAAGCTGATGAGGTCAAGATTGAAAGTGAAATTCCTATCCAGGATAGTTAGCTGCTTTCAGAAAAATACCTCTATCTCCCTAGTGCCACTCCTGGGAAGATAACCTGAGTTCACCTTGGGTTACTGACGACTCAATTGTGAGCAGCCCGACTTTCTTCCCCAGCTGGACTAACCCAACACTGAACAACCGCATCTCTCACTGTGGCTCAGTACCATCTGAGGTTCTCATGCAAGAGTCATTTCCTACTCCCTGGTTTCTTACAGTTGACTTTTTCTACCTCTTTCAACTAAATAATTAAAATGTTGGGTAGCACTGGACAGCCCACTACTATCTTTGGGGAACGGCTAGCCCTTCCAACTAACAGAAAGGTGCTCTCCATTTGTCATCACCTCTTCTGCGGATTCATATTAAAAGATGTTTTGGTGGAGTGGGTGCTCATGGCAGCAAAATATATACAGCAACTGTATATTCTAGGTCACTGCTATCGACTTATAATAGCTTGAGTTTTCAATTTCTTACAAATGAGAAGAAAAGCCTTTTCTTCCCCCCTTCATTACTACTGAGTTTGAATTGATGCTGCTGAGCTATATTCATACTCCAGTGAGGCCTTTTTTTAGCCCTAGAAAAACAAAATCGGCGACTTTGGAAAGCAGCCAGTCTCCTTGGGCACCTTCCTCTGTGACTTTATAAACTTCAGAAGAACCGGCAGGTTTTGAAGAACGGGTTAGATGGTCTGTCCTCTGGAAAATAGCTGTTGTGTTGTTCTTTGTTTACTGTACAATTAAGATTTTCTTTCCTATAACTGAGCTAAAGATATTTTTTTCCACTTCCTGGGCAAATGGCATTTCCACATAATCCTAAACACACACAGTCACTCACAGTGATGAAAAAGCTTTTACGTCTTAATAACTGTGATAACACCGAAGCCCTAGATGACCCTGAAGAGAAAGTTCCCTTAGCTGGATTTTCTCACAAATGAGGGCAGCGTGAGGTCTCAGTAATAGCTGGACAGTCAGAAATAAGACCCAGGGGATCCTAGGAATAGACATACAATGCTCTGGACTAATCCTATGAGAAAAGACACCTGTCCGGAGTATTATTGACCCCCTCTGCCTCCCTGAGGGAGGGTGGAGTATGGTGACCCCAGTTGGGAATTTGGCTTTGGGGAAGTTTTGCTTTCGGGCACAGATAGGAAATATGGGGCTTGGAATGACATCAAGAAGAGGTATTTAGGATTAAAGGGTCAGTGGATAAAGAAAGAGCCCAGTGAAAAAGCATTCAAAACAGGGGAAAAGATGAAGACAATTGAAAGCCTCTGTCCTAAATCCTGGGAGCAGACCCTGTAGTCAGAGAGAAGAGTGGGCTCTTCCTCCCGGGTAGAGAGCGTGAGAACACGGCTGAGTCCTAGTCAGGAGGAGGGAGGCAGCTTCAAAACGAACACTGCAGGCCTGAAAGTGTGCACCTGCAGCCAGAGAGAAAAAAACCCAGAGGTCCTCACTGGGGAGATGGAAAGAAAAGCTGTGCTATATTTGGGATGGAAAATAAAAGTGGACTAGCTGGGAACAATGTTGCTTCCCTATGGAAAATTAAATCCAGACCTTGCCCTGAAACTCAAAGCTACCACTACCTGGCCTCCACATGTCTGGGCAGCCAGGATCCAGCAACATCACATGCCCACTGAGCCTGGAATGACCACACAGTGGACTGAATGTTTGCTCCCCTCCATTCATATGTTGAAGCCCCAACCCCCAAATGTGATGGTATTTGGAGATGGGGCCTTTGGGAGGTAATGAGGTTTAGATGAGGTCATGAGGGTGGGGCCCTCATGATGGGATTAGTGCCCTTATAAGAAGAGACCAGAGAGCTTGCTTTTGCTCTCTCTCTGCCATGTGAGGACACAGCAAGAAGACTGTTAGCAAACCAGAAAGAGAACTCTCATCAGGAAATGAACCAGCTGATACCATGATTGTGAACTTCCTAGACTCCAGAACTGTGAAAAATAAATGTCTGTTGTTTAAGCCACCCAGTTTATGGTGTTTTGTGATGCAGCCCAAGCAGACTAAGACAGAACAGGTATCTACAGGTGGGAGTTCTACTCTCCCCAAGGTCCAGCTCAAACCCCACCTGCTCCAATAAATCTTCCCACAATTCTCCCAGGCAGAATTTCTCTCTCCTTTGCACAATCCTCTGTTTGCACTTCGACTGTAACACATAGCACTGGTCTTCCTTGAAATACTGACAGCTATGTATTCACCTGCTCTCAGTTTATTTTCCCCTACTCCGCCCCATTCAGTCCATTTCACTTCCTGAGCTAATCCTAACTGAGGCAGGAAGTACTTACGTAGTTATGACATATCATGTGATTGGCCCCATCGTTAATGTGGCATGTCAACTGCAGGACAGTTTCCTGAGTTATACAATTCTCTCTCCTCCCTTTCCCTTGGCCTACCAATGTGCCCCCGTTCTTATAGCCTGATTTTTGTACATTAGTCTCTGAGACCAGTTCTGCCCCACTGTCACCCCTCCCCCCAACAGGCTTGCCAGATAAAATATGAGATGAGGGGACTTCCCTGTGCCACAACTGCTGAGCCTGCGTGCTACAACTACTGAAGCCTGTGCGCCTAGAGCCTGTGCTCCACAACAAAAGAAGCCACCGCAATGAGAAGCACGTGCACCGCAACGAAGAGCAGCCCTTGCTCGCCGCAACTAGAGAAAGCCTGCGTGCAGCAACGAGACCCAGTGCAACCAAAAATAAATAAATAAAAAATAAATTGAAAAAAAACATGAGATGAGCCCTCTTTTAGTATAAGTATAGCCCATGCAATTTTTGAGACATACTTATACTAAAAATTACTTGCTGTTAATCTGAAAATTCAAACTTAATTGGACATGCTGTATTTTTACTTGCTAAAGCTGGCAACTTTATCAGCTCAGCATCTCATGACCAAGTAACCTATGTAGGAGGGCTGTGTCCTGTTCTCACCTGTACATCTTCTTGAGGACTCTAGTCCTGTCTCTGAAGCTCACGGCCCCAGTGCAGGGGCCAGGGCCTTCCCTTTCACATTGCAATCGCTTTTCTGGCTGGATGCCCAGTGCCGTTCATTCTGCCCTCTGGTCTGAACCTCTGCTGTTAGCCCAGCTCAGAGCTCATCCAGGTCTGAGTGCCAGCCTGTCCCCTGAGCTGTGTGATGGCCTGTCCCATCTTGCCTCCAGAAAACTCCAGGACTTGCAGATGACTCCCAGGTTTTGACTGGAATGTCTAACTATTTCCCACCAGACTGTGACTTCCTAAAGGGCAGGGGTCATTGCTTAATGAAGCCTAGCATCTAGCATAATGCTTTACACATTGTTGGTGCTCAGTAATAAATTACTGTTAACCTAAAATTGAAAGATGATGTTATGGGTTGAATTGGGTCCCCACTAAATATATGTTGAATTCCTAACCCCAGTTCCTCAGAATGTGATCTTACTGGGAATTAGGGTCGTCACAGATGTAATTAGTTAAGATGATGTCAAACTGGCATAAGGCAGGTCCTTAATCCAATATGACTGATGTCCTTATAAGAAGAAGAGAGAGACACAGTGAAGAGGATGCCATGTGAAGATACAGACACACACAGAGGGAAGACAGCTATGTGAAAACAGAGGCAGAGACTGGAGTGGTGCTCCCACAAGCCACGGAATGCCAGAGGCCACCAGAAGCTAGAAAGAGGCAAGGAGGGATTCCTTCCCTACAGGTTGCAGAGAGAGCAATGCCCCGCCGACAACTTGATTTAGACTTTTAGCCTCCAGAACTGTAAGACAATAAATTTCTGTTATTTTAAGCCACCCAATTTGTGATACTTTGTTACGGCAGCTCTAGGGAACTACCCCAAGGATTACATTAGGGAGGAATTGACCAAAAACATGAGGGCCTAGAAGAAATCAAGTAATACTTAAAGAGTCAGAAGGGGCTGAGTATGAGACTATACAACTCTAACTTCTTCATGTTTTGTCTCCAAATTTCCTCAAGCAGAAATAATTTGTGTCCCTTTAAAAGTCTGAACTGTATGATTAGAACTGCAGCAGTAGTGTGGGGTAGAGGCTGGGCAGAAGTAAAGGCTATGAGCCCCTCAGAAATCCTCCGTGGCCTGAACAGAGGTGGGCACAAGAGACCAGGGTTCATGGTGATGGAGACTGGCGGGAAAGGCTTCCATGGGAGGTGCGTCCCTATGGGGATTGCTTTGTCAGGAACCATGGTTTCCATTCTGTTGCCTTCTGTTTTCAGTACTTTAATACATAGTCTTAAAAAATGAGCACGATACCACTAAACATTTTGCAGACTTCATTTCTCTGTTAATCACCCCCATATTTCACAGTAGTGTCATGAATTTATGGAGAATAAGTACCATCAGTTTTGGGTCAAGTCAAGGTGACCCAATTCTAAGGCAGCAAATAACTGCCTTTGCATTGTTATAGAGACAAGAATTCTCTTGGCCTTGCAACTATGGATTACATTTCCAATGAAAAGTCCACGCACAAGCTTTGGGAGACGTGGGAAATGGGGTAACATCAGCTATCAATAAAATCAAATTAAATCCTAGGAAATTAGTACCGTCCAGTCTAATGAGCCCAGTCTGCATTGAGGGGCACCAACATATAGTCCCATTTATTCATCCATAGAACTTCCATTTTAATGATGGCAGCTTCCAGCACTGTATGATATGTAATAATAACGAAGGATTTACCATGAATATTGAGGATTTACCATGTACCAAGGACTAGGCTGAGATTTCATGTGGATTATTTGATATAATCTTCATATCAGCCTCACGAGAAAGTTATCATATTTTCCCCTCTTACAGATGAGGAAATGGAGGCTTAAAAGGAATTAATCTGCATGACTGTCAATGGAGGTGGGATTCACAAGATTCCTAAATCTTCCTCTTGAAGACGGTGCAATTGATAGGGCTGGGAAGTGCTGTCTGGGAACCATTTAATTGCCTGCTATTTATAGGCAACATGCTAACAGTTTTCCATACATTAGATCAGGGGTTGATAGACTATAGCCTGGGGGCCAAATGCAGCCTACTGCCTGGGTAAACATGACCAAGCCCATATCTCTACATATCATCTCTGGCTGCTTTCTCAAAGACAGAGACTGTTTGGCCCACAAAGCAGAAAATATTTACTATATGACCCTTTACAGAAAAAGTCTCCTAATCCCTGTGTTAGATCATTGAATCCTACTACTAATAGCTCTCTGAAAAAGGGATTATCCCAATTTTAGAGATGAAGAAACTTAGGTTCACAGAAGTTAAGCTCCTTGTTCTAGAACAGTGTTTCTCTGACTTCTAAATTATAAAAATTGTATTTTGCCATAGAACTGCCTTTTTTTCCCCAAAGATAGGGACATTGGGGAGGGTGCTATATATATTCCTTCATTTCATAAAAGAAAAGACATTTTAATACCCAAGAATGAGGGTTCTAATTATCAACAGTCCTTTAAGTGGAATAAGTTTAATTTTATGAAAAACTTTTTTTTTTTTCTTTCATTTTGCAAAGGATGGGTGAGAACACAGTAATGGACCAGCATGAGTTCAAGAACTGGCAGTTGTGGGTCATTTACTTAAGAACTTTAGCTAGTAAGAACCAGAGGATATTCAGGCCTACCTGACCCCAAAGCAGGTGACACTTCTGTATCTGTTGGGACTACCCATCTACCTTTGACCCATGCATTCCTTCTGTCATTCAATAACTATTCATTGAGAATCTACTATGTGCCATGTATGTACCATGCTCATACCAAGGACATGAGGAATCATTTTTCTCCATGCAGTTCTCACCATCTCTCTCCTCTTTGGCTGTTTTGATTAAGACTAAAAACTCAACTCCATCACAGCTCAGTTAACCATTTTCTTCTTATGACAGTTTGACCTATTTGCCATTGGGGAAAATGATCCAAATGAAAATACCACAACACAATGACCTTATAGACATTTTTTTTTTAGTGTAAGTAATGACTCTACAGGCTCTTAGGACAGGTAGAAATTAAACGACTTTATCAAGCCACCGAGACTGTCCAATCTGAGCAAAATAGTTTGAACGTAAGTCAATAGTTTGACCTTTCGTTTCAAGGTCTTTTTATGAGGGATCAGGTCACAGACTATAAGGAAAAGCCCCACCTTCCACTGATAACTACCATCATCTCTTTAATACCACATTGCTAGAAACTGTTCTTCTATTACAGTGAACTATCACAAGTAGAGCAGTCAAGCTATTTAAAAATACAAGCAAAAGTTAATTATGTAAAGGCATTTTAAATTAACATTCATACTCTTGAACAAATGAGAACATTCAAATTATTGCATTATATATAACTATGTAATAGCCTACATTTAAATATTTCTGATTCTGAATTATTCCTCTTTTTTTTTTTTTATTACATTGATAAGATGAGAAGCACAAGGGAAGTTCCAATTACTCCACTGATCTTAGGCTGACTATTTTAAAATGATTAAGTGAAACTTACTGTGTATTCTGGTCCCAGATGTTCATTTGGACAAGAGGGAAAAGAAAAAAGAGAGAGAAAAGGATGATTTAGACCACACTTATACGCAATATAAAACCACAGAACTAATAAATATTGCTGAATTATAATTATTAAAAATGTGGTAAAGAAACCTTCCGAGGATTAAACTTTCATAAATACTAAGTGTCTCTACGTTTGCTCTCGAAACTCTTTCACATACTTCTGTGGTTGGGTAGATAAGGAGTGTAAGACAAGATTCAATTAGCCTATAGGTTTGTGGCTAATTAAAAACCAAAGAGTTGGCCTTAGAAAAGCAGAATTAAAGACTAATAATTCCAGTAGAGCATTTCATTAACCACAAAGGAAATCTTTTAAGTGGAAAAGCAGCTTTTAAAACCAATAAGAAGACCCTGTTAGGATGACATTCAAATGGGATCTTGAATTTTCATGTGTTCAAGGGCAGGAACCAAACCTTCTAAATTTCTGGCCAGTGTCTAGCTCAGTACCAACACTGAGTGTTATTATCTCTCTACCACAAGTGAGGAATAAAGTGATTTTCATATTATCCTATTGCAAAGGAAGTGGTTTGGAGCAGAGAGACCCAACAGAACCTTTTATATAAATTATAGTCAGGTTTTGTTTTGCGGGGGTGGGGGGGCGTTTGTAAAGCAAACAAGTCAAAATAAACAACTTGTTTATGAGCAAACCCCAACTCAACATTATTTGGGTATTACTGAGAAAAGAGGGAGAAATACGGATCATGAAATCTCTAGAAATGTCACTAAAAAGAGCTTCCCTTTTCTTCTCCATATGTTATTTACTACAATCACTTTAAGAAGGAAGATGGAATAGTTTTGCTTAAGCCCCCCAACCCCCTGCTAGGAAGAGTGCTGACCTAAAAGTATGGAGGCAAAGGGTCAGGGAGATATCACAGCGTTGCCACCAGTCCCTGCTTGGATAACCCACCCTCAGTGAAATCTGAATCCTCCTGTGTCCTTGCATGCGACAAACTGGGTGTACAAGGACTTACCTGTAATCGTGTAGGGATAATAGTTCCACGCCTTCTCTGTAACATAAAATATCTTGGGAACAACAGCTCTAGCCCAACTAGGCAGTTTGCTAAGACGGAAGAAAGACAGAAAAAAAGACAATTAGAGTCTGTCCAGGGCCTCACCCTGCTACCATATCTTTCCAGAGAAACTGACTGCTAGAGAAATCAGAGGACTTCTATTTCCGCTCTTCTCTCTTCAGCCACTCGGTCCCCACCTCCCTGGTCTTTACCATAGTTAAATCATCCTCGGTTCATATTTAGGACATGTAGGATGGCCATAGACACTACAAGGCAGGAGAGAGGCACAGAAGGGATTGGTTCCCCAGAAAGAACCAACACTGCCAATACCTTGATTTCAGACTTCTGGCCTCCACCCTGGGAGGGGATAAATGTGTGTTGTCTAAAGCCACCCAGGTCACAGCCATTTGTTGCTGCAGCCCCAGGAAAATAATGCAAAGACAGAGTCATTCCTCTGGAACAGGCACCCGGGCAGCCGTTTGCATAAAACATTCTCAAAACAAGGAAAACCCAAGGGCACAGGTCCCAAGACCCTTGGTAAACCAAGGACTAATTAAGTTTTGCTTTGCTTTGTTCTGTTTTCCTTCTGAGGCAAACTCTACAGCTTACTGCAGGCCCAGAGAATTCCTTTAAATATTATATTTAAATATATAGAATGATATACTACTGAAGTATGGCTGCATGATTTTATTCCCCCCCAGCACTCTACTGTGGCATTTTCTGTCTTTCCAGACGCTACCATTTTGTTTCTTTCCTATGCTGGTGCCTACAGCTAAGTGTCTGGGACACCAACGTCTAGCAGTACCTCACACCCAGAGCGATGACGTAGACTCCCAGCTCCTGAGGGCTGCGTGTTGGCAATAAAGAACATCAAGAAGCGGTTGTGAATTGCAAGCTGATCTAGCTAAGAGAGGGGGGACATCAAGGTAAAAGAACCCCAAACCCCAAACCCCTCTTGGACATGGGGTTTAAATGACATCCAGAGCCAGTAAAATACTGTGCACCTTGCATGTCTTCCCAAATTGTTTCTCTGATTTCTGACAGTATCCAGTCCCTGCTTTTTAAAAGACAAATATATATTTTCGATGGCTGGTCAGACCTAACCCAAAGAAAGCTCCAGGCTGATACTCAGCGCTAAAACAAACGGGGAAATCAGAGCTGCGCCCCCCTCCCCGCCCCTGCAGCCGAGTGAGTGTCAGATGGAGGCCACTGCTCTCAGGTGTGCTATGAGGGGCGCACGGAGCAGTTTTATAATTCACAGGACAATTCTTCTTGCTGATCTAATGCAGAATGTCTCACTCCCATAAAATCATCTCTCACTCCCATAAAATCATTACTCCACTCTGCAGTAACTGCTCATTTACCTTCCCTTCAATCTGCTTAGAAGGAAGGGGCTGCTTCCCAACAGGGGTTTTTACAGCTTTCGCCTAGGATTTATTCTTTCAGTCACTGAAGTTGGAGGGTAACTGGGGTCAACGCTGAGAGTGGGAAAGTCGCGTTGGGCTGGCTTGCGGGAAGTGGTCACGAGCATAACGTCCCCCAGATGCCCTCCCGTTTGCCACCACACCCCAGAGTGATATGCCAAAGGGTCATACAGGGAGGTGTGGATTCCACTCACAGGCAAGTGGTTTTCTTGTGCTTTTAATGGGACCGAAACAGGTTTGTGGAATCTCCCCAAAGTAAGTTAGGCATTGTTCAGTTTAGACAAAGTACTTATGTCTCCTTACAAGCACTAGAGCCCTTTACCCACTGTTCTTTAGTGGGGGAGGTGTTCCGTCTACACTGCACCCCTTCCCAGATTCACCAGCCTCCTCTTGATACCACTTTGGGGCCCGAGCCTTCCTCCCTCCATAACTCAATCCCTCTGCCATTTAAAAAGTCTCCCAGCAGAACCACATCCCTAAGCAACCATCATTTTCTGGAAGGAAGATGACAAACACTGGCCATTTTCCACTCATGTTGAAACTTGTCCTATTTGTAAGTGGTCACGACGCCAGGCTCTAGAATCTTTATCTTAGCTGCTTCATCCACCAATGTATGCAGAATATGCAGCACTATAATCAAATACCTTTTCCAAAGAGACGCCCGAAAACACATAACATTTAGCCAAGATGGCTGATATGATTTTATGTGACTTCTAAACAGTCTGGAAAGGAGGCCCTTCTGGTATAATCCATTTACCAGGCCAGGCAAAGGAGGCGTTGGAACAAATTCTGTGATATGCCATTTAAATATTTTTAAGCCCACTGGAGACCTTCTCGTAGCCCCTGACTTCCCTGGAGCACATTCAACATTCGAATCGTTTTTGTCTGAGAAGTAAAATTCATTTTTCCCTGCAGCAATAATTTATCAGGGCTGCAAAGGAAAATGGAATTAAATTAGACCCCACTGCTGCTGTCCCTTTCGTGATGTATACTGCCTATAATTCCAAGGAG
Organism: Balaenoptera ricei; assembly: GCF_028023285.1. NCBI lineage: Eukaryota > Metazoa > Chordata > Mammalia > Artiodactyla > Balaenopteridae > Balaenoptera > Balaenoptera ricei. Next base: position 13,864,505 of record NC_082658.1, on the reverse strand, counting down.
AAGCCTGTCATTCAAACTCACTACCTGGCATCAAACAAGAACCTCTCTTCTGGAAAGGTGGTATGACTTGAATCACGTCCTCTTGGTCCAGTGGCCGAGACTAAACCTCCCAAGACCATCTCACCATGGCTCAGGCATTAGGGACACTGAGGAAAAAGACAAAATTCTAATACCTTTAAGGAATTAGAAAACATGCTGACGTGGAATGCTACCACATTTCCCCAAAACCTTTGTCCATGCCTACCAAAGATAGACTTTTCAAGTTGTTTTGTTTCTTATTTCTTTACTTCACATGGAACAGAACAGAACAGTGACAGCTGGTCAACTTGTCCCAGGTTAAATGGGACTGTCCTGGTTCTGAAACAGGAGAGAAGGGGGCAGGGCACAACTTTTGAAAGAATGACATAGCCCGAGGACATGACATAAACTGATTAGAACCAAATGGGTCCAAGATGGCAGACAAGTCGACTGCACTAGACCTTGAGCCTTAGTACACGCTCACATCAGCAAGCTAAATGACACACCCACAGGCACCGTGACAGTTCCAAGACCGACCATAAGGATCAAAAAGTGGGCGGTGGCCCAATTCCTGGAAATCCCCGGCCCTTCCTGAAATAGCTGGAATACTCCTCCCACTCACTAGCCTATGAAATTACCCACCCCTATAAAAACTGACAACCCCATACCCTGGTGCCTTTCTCACCTTCTGAGATGGTCCACGCTCTGTCTGTGGAGTGTGTTTCTCTCTAAATAAATCCACTTCTTACCTATCACTTTATCTCTCACTGAATTCTTTCTGCGATGAGATGTCAAGAACCTGAGCTTCATTAAGTCCTGAAACCAGGTGTGTGATCTCAGTTGGAAGACTGTGGGTTTTGGCTGGGTTTGAGTCCCAGCCACATGGGTTCAAGTCCCAATCTGGGTTTTCGGCTGGGTTCAAGTCCCGGCTGTGTGGGTTCGAGTCCCATTCTCAGTTTTGGCCAGGTTCGTGCCCCAGCCACGAGGGTTCGAGTCCCAATCAGGGTTTTGGCTGGGTTCGAGTCCTGGCCATGTGGGTTCAAGTCCCAATCTGGGTTTTGGCCGGGTTTGAGTCCCAGTCTGGGTTTGGCCAGGTTTGAGTCCCGGCCACGTGGGTTCAAGTCCCCATTTGAGGTGCACAGTTTCAGCTGGCGACCACAAAGGGACAGTGATAAGGTAAGAAAATGTTGAGAGTCAGCTCTTGGTCCTAAAGAGGCCCGTGGGATGCCGCAAGCCATGCATACTGGGGAAGATGCTCTGCCAATGTCTGCTCATTTTTGACTGGCGGGTCAACCCCGTATACTTATGTACATCCAACAGCAGGTCCAGGACAGAATTATTAATCTCTATACTCCTCTCCTTGACCCTGAGGTTTTTCTCCTACATTCTTGTATTCTTGTTCATTCCTGCTCTATGTCTTTCTTTCTTCTGTTAACCCCAGAAGACCTGTGTTACCACCAACGTGTACTTTTTATTGCTTTTACTCCCCTCCCTCCGACCCTTACAAGTGCTGACCCTTTATTCCCAGCTTATAGCTAGACCAACTCCTGTTCATCGTCAACACTGTTGGGGACGTCTTCTGTGCCATCTCTTTGCGACTTCTGGGGAACTAACACCTGGTTGGGAGGCTACCTTGGAAGGGATAGCATCTAAAGCTGTAAGTGCAAATCTTGACTAAATTGCGTGGTGGATTTTGACTTAAGAGTGGCATTTTGGATAGCTCAGGAGTTAGAGACGTCACCTCAGGCTTGTCTGAAATGGGTCAGGGCTGCATCAATCCCAACCAATACTCCTCTGGGCCATATACTCTGGGGTCGGGAAAGATTTGGACAACAGGAATTAAAAGGAAAAAATCTTAGTACATTATGTAATCAGGTTTGGTCACAATATGAGTTAGGAAATTTAAAATGGAGTGAAGTACCCTATGTTCAAATTTTCATGGCCTTGTATCTAGGCAATGGAACCCAAAAGGAATTTAAGGCATGTGTAGCTCGGGAGGGATAACTCTAGGAAGGACACAGAGGACATTTTAACTAACTCACCCTACAAGGCCATGGATCCCGAATGAACGTGGATCCCTCCTCCCCTGGGGTACAGGCCCTTTTGGCTATGCATTTCATAGCCCAGTCTGCCCCAGACATCAGGCACAAAACTCAGAAAGCAATTGCTGGTCCTCAGACTCCAATCAATGAATGATTTGTTCCAATTGGCTTATTAGGTTTTCAGTAATAGGGATATGGCCAAAAAGCCTGAACGCACCCAGAGAAATATGCAAAAGGCCCACATGATTGCAGTGGCTTTGTCTGCTCAAAGACCACCAAAGGGGAAGCGGCTTTTCTGGGCCAATCTGGCCCTGGCAGACCACAAGGCTCACAAGGCCAGTGTACCCTGTGTGGACAAAGGCAATGGAGGGAGGATTGTGATCAATGTGCCCTTTGCAAACAGCCAGGGCACTGGAAGAGGAAATGCCCCAGATGCCAGAGAGCAACGGGGGCCCCTCTGCCATTGATGGTTTTGCAATCAGAAGACTGAAGGGGCCCAAGGCCAGAAGTGGCTCTGCCTAGAGACACCATCTACATAACTAATGTCATGCCTCGGTGGTCATTGATGTGGCGGGCCACTTGATAGAATTTCTTACAGACATTGGTGCAACCTTCTCCGTCTTAACCCAAAGGATTGGAAACCTTAGCAATCATAAGGAATACTTAATGGAGTTGTCAGGGAAGAGACAGGGGCACACTTTCCTGGAACCCCTTTTGTGCAAGATCAATGGCCAGCTGTTTTTACATTCCTTTCTGTTTGTGCCTGACTGTCCCATCCGTTTAATGGGAAGAGATTTATTAACTAAGTTAGGGGCCACTCTGTTTCTTGAGGGGCAAGGGAACCACCCTCATCACCAAATGGTTCTAACAAAAAGCAAAAAGAAACAGATAAAATCTGAAGCTAAAATAGAAGCCTTAGTAGACCCTGGAATGTGGAATATTGAGGTTCTGGGCTTGGCCAAAGATATCCAACCGGTGATTATTAAGTAAAAAGGGTTATATAGTGTCTAAATATAAGGTAACAAATTTCTTAAACCTAGGGAAGATCCTGAAAGATGTTTGTAAGTAGATTACCAAAATAGGAGGCCACTGGTCTGACCAAACTGACCATAGCTGATATTCAGAGCCCAAAAGGAATTTTGGAAGAGGGCTTCTCCCCTAAACTAAATAAGGAAAAATAAAAGTTTCCAACAGAGGTGAATGGGTATGTCAGTCCTTCAATATCATTGAGGTAACCACCCAATTATTTGAAAAAGAAAACAAAACTGTCCTTGTTTTACAAATGTAGTCTTTACAGGACCAGAGGCGTGGCTCCAAAAATAATCCAAAACCCACACTCCCCAAACCTTCCCTATTTATTTTAAGAGGCTTGTAAATATTAAACAAAGGGGAAACAAAGTCATCCTAGGAGGAACTTGCCTGTATCTTTGAGATGCAAATGTCCTATCTGGTCTTCTCAGGAACGTTTATCTCTGCCATCTTTTTAAAAATTTTAAAAAGAGGGGCAAAGTAATTTAGAACTTGACCTGTCAAGGATACATAGAAATCTTAAGTGTCTTTTCTGTGAACAGCAGTAAAAAGGGTTTAGCCATCTAGGTAGGTGAGCTTGATTTGTTCCATCTGCTAGAAGCCCAATTTGAATCCAGCTCCTTGTAACTGATGGCTTTTATGTTGTACCTGACTCAGGCCTGAAATTTTGGAATGGGAACTATGAGGCCTCTGTGTTTGTGTGTTCATATGTATCTATATGTGCATTGTAGGTGTATGGTATTGCCAAAAATTAATTCGTAAAAGAGATCTACTTAATTGGCTTTTAAAAAATTAAGCGCTTATATAAATACTCAGAAATAAAAAAAAACAATCTGGCCAAAATGGATCTCAGGTTCATGTCATCTGGAAAATATTCAGTACTAAACTGCTCTCTGGTGTTGAAGGTGGCTTAAGTTTGTTGGTTTGATTAATACAGACAAGCTAGAGTCCTCCATGTTAAGCATAATACTTCTGTTGTACCTAGGTTTATGAGAGGTCAAATAAGACCTTATTCTTTCTGTTACAAATCTGTCAACAAGAAAAGTAACTCAATGTGAAAAATACTTCTAAGAAAAGTAAGATATGTGTTTTTAATAAAAGAAGGTGTGGCAGTCTCGGAACTGTCATGGCGCCTGTGGGCATGTCGTTTAGCATTTGCTAGTGCATTACAACGAGCGAGCGTATAATGAGGCTCAAGGTCTACTGGAAGTCGAACCTTCCGCCGTCTTGGGCTGATAGGTTCTAACCGGTTTTTGTCGTATCCTCAAGGGCTACGTCATGCTTTAAGGGTTGTGCCATGCCCTCTTCCGTCCTGTTTCAAGACTAATTTGCAGGGCCCCAGCCAATGAACTTCAGATGGTAGAGGAAAAAACTTTTTTTTCCTCCCCTAAAGTTTTGGTGACCATGAAGGAACAGAAAAGGCTGGGGTACCCTATTTGCTCTGGAAACCACTGATGAGATCCTGGGACAACAGATAAAAGCTGACAAAAGTTACTTAAGTTGTGCCACAACTACTGAGCCCACGTGCCACAACTACTGAAGCCCATGTGCCTAGAGCCCGTGCTCTGCAACAAGAGAAGCCCCTGCTCGCTGCAACTAGAGAAAGCCCGTGCCCAGCAACAAAGACCCAATGCAGCCAAAAATAAATCAATAAAAAATAAATAAATTTATTTTAAAACAAAAAAAAAAAAAAAAAAAAAAAAGAAGGTGTGAAGAATGAAAAATACTGAAAAGAGTTATGCCTGATCAGGATTTTCTAAGACTGGATTGAATTTAGTTGGGTAAATGGATTTTGTTAGGAATGGGCTGGAACAAGACCGGATTTGGTTTCTCCAAAGTATTCTTGAAATGCTGCTTTTGACAACAGATTGTGTGAGTTTCTTTGCCTTTAAGTGACTTGTATTTGCTTTTGAGATCTTTTGTAACTTTGGTTAAGGAATAAGTATTGTCTCACAGTGACCTATGACCTTATTTGACCAGGTGTTTCAAAACTTTTTGACAAACTTCCCAAATATCAAATTTTAATTAAGTTGCTTTTGATTTCCAGCTAACTTTGGGGTACTTTAGAGGTCCCTGAGGTATCTTAAAGAGAAATATTTAATTAGGATTATTTGGTGTGCTAAGTTAAATGTAATCATTTGTAATTCTGGTTATTGTAACCAAGTTTCTTTATCGATTACACTGTAATCAGATGTTTAACCATGCCTTTTAAGTCTTTTGTCATTTATAGATATTTTTGTACTCTGATGCTGTTAAAAAAAGTGCTTCATCATCAAGGAGATTCATAGAAAGGCTACGGAAACAATTACAACACTTCCACACTAAGATGCTGCCTATGTGAGGATTCCAGCCCATATCGACTTAAAACAAGGAGCTGCCCTGTCCCTGGGGTCCCTAGATCAGGCATCCAGAGATTTTTACTGCCTGACAGACAGGGTTGATGCCCCTACTCAGCCTGGAAGCAGTTACAGGAGACAGACTATCGCCCTTTTGCTTCCCATAAGAATATGGAAGTAAAATCTCTGAGGGGGGAATGAAACGAGGGAATCGGGCAGGGCACAACCTTTGAAAGAATGACATAGCCCGAGGACATGACATAAATTGATTAGAACCAAATGGGTCCAAGATGGCAGACAAGTCAAATTCCACTAGACCTTGAGCCTCAGTATACGCTTACATCATCAAGCTAAATGACATCCACAGGTGCAGTGACAGTTCCAAGACCGACCATAAGGATCAAAAAGTGGGTGGTGGTCCAATTCCCGGAAATCCCCGCCCCTTCCTAAAATAGCTGGAATACTCCTCCCACTCATTAGCCTATGAAATTACCCATTCCTATAAAAACTAACAACCCCATACTCTGGTGTCGCTCTCCCTTCTGAGATGGCCCACACTCTGTCAGTGGAGTGTGTTTCTCTCTAAATAAATCCACTTCTTACCTATCACTTTGCCTCTCACTGAATTCTTTCTACGATGAGACATCAAGAACATGAGCTTCGGGGATTCCCTGGTGGTGCAGTGGTTAAGAGTCCACCTGCCAATGCAAGGGACACAGGTTCGATCCCTCGTCCGGGAAGATTCCCACATACCGCGGAGCAACTAAGCCCATGCACCACAACTACTGAGCCTGCGCTCTAGAGCCCGCGAGCCACAACTACTGAAGCCCGCGCACCTAGAGCCTGTGCTCCACAACAAGAGAAGCCACCGCAGTGAGAAGCCCGTGCACCGCAATGAAGAGTAGCTCCCGCTCGCTGCAACTAGAGAATGCCTGCGTGCAGCGAAGACCCAATGCAGCCACAAATAAAATAATTACAAAAAAAAGAACCTGAGCTTCATTAAGTCCTGAAACCAGGTGTGTGATCTCAGTTGAAAGACTACGGATTTTGGCCGGGTTTGAGTCCCAGCCACGTGGGTTCAAGTTCCAATCTGAGGTGCACGGTTTCAGTTTTAGCACTGAAAAGTCCCACATGCTAAATTCCTTGGTCCTGAGCAAAATGGGACAGTTGGTCATTCTAGAGCAGTGGTTCCCATTTCAATGGGAGAGCAGTGGGGGAATTCAGCAAAGTCTGGAGACATTTTTGGCCGTGAGAACTGGCTGGGGGGGGGGGGGGCGGGTGGGGAGATGCTGCTGGCACCTAGTGGGAAGAGGCGGGGGTGCTGCTCACGGTCCTGCGATGCTCAGGACGCCCCTCATGACACAGAATTTACAGACCCAAATCTTGAACGGCGCCAAGGTTGAGAAGCCTGGACATAAGTGGATGTAATCACTGTAACCTTCTCATACTCTCCTTAAATCACAAATGATCTGATAAGAAGGGCCCATGGGCAGGCATAATCTGAACTGGCCTCACGTTAAGAGAATTTATCTACTTCATAAAGAGTTTCTGGAACTGAAACCTAAACCATTCCTCCCTTCTAGCGCTTTACATTCCAGATTATCACCAAATTCTCCACCATATCTAATGTCACTTTGCAATTTATGCTCATTTGGGGATATTTTTTGGATCTAGGAGGCCTTGAACATCATCAGGCCAAATGTGGTCTAAATGGAGTCTAATTTCATTTTCTCAACAGGGGTCACAATTATGACAGTCTCAACTAGACACTTTGGACTTAAACATTCCCGGCAGAAAGTCCTGAGTTCAAAAATAACAGTGCTTTGGGAATTCCCTGGCGGTCCAGTGGTTAGGACTCAGCACTTTCACTGCCGGGACCCGGGTTCGATCCCTGGTCGGGGAACTAAGATCCTGCAAGCCACGCGGTGGAACCTGAAACTAGCCACTGTCTATCTATCCTAAGATTAGGCTCAACGAACTGAAGCTCATTTAAGTGATTTTTAAAAGGACTTAGCTACCTTCATATCTTCATTTCCCACTGGTTCAGGAGGGATCTTCTGACCTGTTTTTTCTTCTTTATGCCCAAATCCGACATTTGACAGTTGTTTAATAATAATTATTTGTTCCTCTCCAGTTCTGTGTACAGTGATTTTCTGAGGTCTTTAAATTTCTTCTCTGCTGCTGTGATTTACTCATTTACTCTTCTTAATGGTTTTCTGGCTGGTCTTTCATCCTGATCTTAATGTAATTTCTTTATACTGCAGCAAAGAGATGAACAGAGTTTCCGGACTAGAGCCATCACCTGTGAGAGACAGGTCTGCTGAGGCATCACCCACAGGAAGTTCCTTGAACGTGGACACTGCCATCACTCTTCCTATAAAAGGACAGTTTGCGCTGGGATTCCGGGAAAAGAAGGCTGCCTCGTGTCAGTTGTTGGCAGGCTCTGCGTGTGGAGAGCGTTAGGGAAACGTGGCAGGGGTGTGGGGAGCACCCAGCGGAGCCAGCCACATGTGTCAACATCACCAGGCAGGAGCGAGGCAGAACCAAGGTGGAAATCGCTTGATGAGATGCCCTGTAAGATCCCAACCAGGCCTAAACATTCTGTTTCTGTGATGCTCCATGGGAGTAGTTGAGGGGGCAGAAGGCAGGGGACCTGGCAGCATGAGAACCCCTGGCATGTTCTTAAGGATTGAGATGGGAACCAAACAGAAGAGCATGGACTGAAAGGTATGTCGGGAAGAAGGCTCTACGTGCTCTATTTTCTCCAGTATATATATATATGCTTTTTTTAAAAATAAATAAATTTATTTATTTTTGGCTGCCTTGGGTCTTCATTGCTGTGCACAGCCTTTCTCTGATTGCGGCGAGTGGGGGCTACTCTTCATTGCGGTGCGCGGGCTCCTCATTATGGTGGCTTCTCTTGTTGTGGAGCACGGGCTGTAGAGCGCGCGGGCTTCAGTAGTTGTGGCTCGCGGGCTCTAGAGTGCAGGCTCAGTAGTTGTGGCGCACGGGTTTAGCTGCTCCGTGGCATGCAGGATCTTCCCGGACCAGGGCTTGAACCTGTGTCCCCTGCACTGGCAGGCAGCTTCTTTTTTTTAGAAATTTATTTATTTTGTTTATTTTATTTATGGCTACGTTGGATCTTCGTTGCTGTGCGCAGGCTTCCTCTAGTTGCAGTGAGCGGGGGGCTACTCTTCATTGCAGCGTGTGTGCTTCTCATTGCGGTGGCTTCTCTTGTTGCCAAGCACGGGCTCTAGGCGTGCGGGCTTCAGTAGTTGTGGCTCGCGGGCTCTAGAGCACAGGCTCAGTGGTTGTGGCGCACAGGCTTAGTTGCTCCGCGGCATGTGGGATCTTCCCAGACCAGGGCTCAAACCCGTGTCCCCTGCCTTGGCAGATGGCTTCTTAACCACTGCGCCACCAGGGAAGTACATCCAGTATATATTTAAAATACTATTAATTTATTTAATATTATATTCTATATATATAGAATATATATTTATATAGAATATATGACTGAATATTCTAAAACATATAATGTTCTTATATACATGGCTATTGTGCACCGCCTGTCACTCATAACTAGAACGCAAGTTCCCATCAGGGCAGGGATCTCTGTCCTGTCCACTGCTGCTCACCCAGCCAGCACCTAGAATGATGCCTGGCACACAGCAGGTGCTCAATAAATATTTTCTGAATGAATGAAGATCGTCTCTGGATATTCAGAAGTCAATAATAACCATGAAGAGTCTTTCAAAATAGTGTGGAAATAAGCTCTTAGGTCAGAGTCTCTGGCCCCGACACTTCCTCTTTGACCTGTTGCCTGGGTAGTGGGCTCTCCCTCTGCCACATGAGCTGTGGGCAGTAAGCTCGTACTGTGGGGAAGATCTGGGAGAACAGGAAGAAGAAACGTGAAAGAAAGACCCAAGCCACAGCAACAAGGCTCTACCAATGAGCTGGTAGGTAAGGTAAAGTGGCCAGCTGGTGGCTTTGCTTATCCAGTTAAACAGGATTCATGGCTTAGGGAAGCTGTACCCTCTCCTACCCAGAGCCACTAGAAGCCAGGAGAGGTTGCCCTGGAAGGCAAGAGCCACGTAGTGGGAGAAATGTTCGCGTCGTGCAAATCAATTCAGGCATTAGGCGGAATCACCGTTAGAAGCTGGCAACCCTCCCTGACTGGCAGCTGCCAGCACAGCCTAATTAATCCAGCAGCCGTAGTGGAGAAGAATATGACACTTCATGACTGATAAACAAGCCTAAAAATAGGCTCCCTCTTTTCTCCAATGCCCCTCCACCCCCACCAGACTCCCTCCCCTCATGGGCTTCAGTGGGAGGGGACTGGAGTGATGCTAGGGATGAAGTGGAAATGAAAGGGAACAAAAGAAGAGCCCCAGCCTCACGTGATTCTGGACAACAGGTTTTATTTAGAATCGTTGTTCCAGAGTTTGATTAGTATCTTGCCTCCTTTCCCTGGATGCCAGTTGAAACCAGGATTTTTGAAGACAAGCCAAGAAATACCACTTACTTGGTTAACTGAACTGGATCAAAGGCCCAAGGACAACCACCAAATGTACTAATGTATTAGAACTAATGTAATGTTCTAAATGCATTAGGCAGTCACCCAAATGTACTGCACATAACAGTGTATCAGACGCTATAGGAAGGGCCAGAGAGTGGAGTAACCCCACAGTACTGGGAGATAAGAGGCAAGTACTAAAAGGATAAATGGCATTTGAAAAAGACATTATGCTCAACTTAAAAATGGGCAAGGGATTTCAATAGACATGTCTCCGAAGAAGACATATAAATGGCCCATAAGCACATGAAAAGATGCTCAATGTCATTAGTCATTAGGGAAACGCCAATCAAAACCCAAGCAAGCTACCACTTCACACCCACTAGGATGGCTGTAATCAAAAAGACGAACAATAACAAGTGTCGGTGATTATGTAGAGAAATTGGAACCCTCATACATTGCTGGAGGGAGTGTAAAGTAGTGCAGCCGCTTTGGAAAACAGTCTGGAAGTCCCTCTCCCCACCCACTAGGAGCCTGGCTTGGCCTGGGAACTCAATGGGAAGCTTATGTTTGGAATTTTATTTTATTTTATTCTATTTACATATTTTTGTGGCCATGCCATGAAGCTGGCGGGATCTCAGCTCCCCAGCCAGGGATTGATCCCAGGCCACAGAAGTGAAAGTCTGTAATTGTAACCACTGGGCCACCAGGGAACTCCCCATGTTTGAAATTTTAGAACAAACGATAGAAAGAAAGAATGGACAATTGGGAGCCACCCACAGCAGCCATGGTGGTAACGGCGGGATGAAAAGGTCAGTTTCCCTTAAAGACGGTTGTCATCATTGCTGCTCTTGGCCTCCTGGAGCTGCCTGGAGAGCTGTCCATTCTCGAGCCTCCAGCTAATTCTGTGGACCGCTAACATCCTTACACAAAATGTCCTTTCTGGTCAAGACACTCAGAGAGGAGGCCCTGATGATACAGGCACTGAGTACTTCCAATGCCCCAAATAGTTGCTTTGGGTAATAAATCAATAAAGCAGTTTCTGAATGTGATTTGTCTTCCCATACAGATTGACATAAGGAAGAGAATGCACTCCCTTTGCCAGCTCGTGAATTCAGGTCCACAGGACATTGATATTTCTCTGCGTAAGTTATTTATTTATTTGGCCACACTGTGTGACATGTGGGATCTTAGTTCCCCGACCAGGGATTAAACCAGCGCCCCCTGCATTGGAAGCGTGGAGTCTTAACCACTGGCCCACCAGGGAAGTCCCTCTGTGTAGGTTATTAAGTGGGCACTGGAACATCTTGGCTACTTCCAGTCCAACTCTCAGGACCCACTTCCCTGTGGTCAGTGAAGGGGTCCACAACATGCTACAGTGACATTGGGATTATTTTGAGCTGAAGACATTTGAGAATCCAACAGTCGCAGAAAGACACTTTTTCTGAACTCCCCTTATCTGCATAAAAACAGAACCTCTCAAAAGAATTCAACTGTCATAAATCCCCTCTCCGTGAGTTTCGCAACCAGAGAAGATTGACTCCGATCACCAGAGACAAGAAGTAAGCACCAGGATAAGAAATCACCTAAACAGACATTGTCACAATGTCTATCTTGTCTCCCATCCATTCTCCTAAGGCCTTATTTATTTTTCATACAAGACATTTCTTTTCCCATAAGTCTCTTTTCTCTCCCTCCCTTATTAAAAATGGTATATAAGGGCTTCCCTGGTGGTACAGAGTTAAGAATCCGCCTGCCATTGCAGGGGACATGGGTTCGGGCCCTGGTCTGGGAAGATCCCACAGGCTGCGGAGCAACTAAGCCCGTGAGTCACAACTACTGAAGCCCGCATGCCACAACTACTGAAGCCTGCGCACCTAGAGCCCGTGCTCCGCAACAAGAGAAGCCACCGCAGTGAGAAGCCTGCCCACTGCAACAAGGAGTAGCCCCTGCTCACCGCAACTAGAGAAAGCCAGTGCGCAGCAACGAAGACCCAACGCAGCCATAAATAAATAAATTAAAATTTATTTTTAAAAAATGGTATATAAGCCCCAAATTCTAACCACCCCTTTGAGTCACATTTTTCTGGATGCTCTCGCCTATGTACATGAATAAAAACTTGTCTTTTCTCCTGTTAATCTGTCAGTTTCAATTTAATTCTCAGGACCCGAACCACCAATAACTAAGTAGACTGAAGAAAAGTTTTTCCTCCTTGACACCACTCATAAGATGGACAGATGAACTTACAAATAATGGAATCGGTTGACCTAGGACCCTACTTTGATCAGAATACAAGAACCATGTCTTAATTATTAAGAGATTCTCTCCAACACCAGAGCAATTTGTTACACATTGTCAATTTCAATACACACTCATTTAATGAATTACAATTACAAAGCAGCCTCACCAACATGGCAGTCCCATGACCTGTGCATGCAGGACTTGGGTTAACTTGAGGTGGGTTAACTCTAGTTTGTAACCACAAAGTAGTAGGTTTGGTTTACTTTTATGATTACGAAAATACTTACTATTTTATAGTTATGTCACATACCAATTTTTTCTTTCTTTCTCTCTTACTAAACCATAATCTCCCTGGTTCTGAGATAAAATAATGGATCTACTTTAGATTTGTGCAAAAGGAGCTAAAGGTATTTTTTTTTCCTGTGTCTCACTGGTTATTCATTTATGTATGCTGGAGGAGAGATGAGATAATGTCTGAAACAGACTTTAAGCATAGAAAATTAGGGTTGAAAAGGATCTGAAAGGTTGTCCATTTTAACCACCTACTTGATGTTTGAATCTACTCAAGGATGGCCTGACAAGGGTGTGGTTCTGCTTATGCTCAAACACCCCCAGCAGCAGCATAACTGACTATAAGTCACCTTACTGTGCTCTCTGATGGCTCAAATACTTAGATTTCTTCCTTAAACTGAGCCTACATTTTTCTCCTGGCATTCTCACCCATTGGTCTTAGTCTAATTGGTCCTCTTGAGGTCATCTAGAATACATACGCCTAATCCTTCTCCCACCTGATCAAACCATTATACACCCCAGTCTAGCTTTTCTAGGTTAAATGTCCTTGGTTTCTTCCGGTATTCTTCATATCACTTGGGTTTCTAATCCCAAGATTCATATGAACAATTCTGGAAAAGTTCAGTAAGTAGGAGAGACTCACCTTACCAGACATCAAGACTCCTTATAAAGCTGTAGTAATTAGGAATTTTAGGATTATATTCTCAAATTCTATTTAAAAACAACCTGGTTGGCATTTTAATTAGTTTTGCCTTAAATTTATAATTGATTTGGGAATTGATGGCAACTTTATTACATAGCTTTTCCCATCCATGAATATTCTCATTTGTCTAGGTTTTTTAAAATGTCCTCTGCTAACGTTTTATATTTTCCTCCAAAAAGATTTTGTATATCTTGTGGATTCTTTTTTTTTTTTTTAACCAATTATTTTTTTTTTAATTTTTATTTATTTATATTTATTTTTGGCTGTGTTGGGTCTTCGTTTCTGTGCGAGGGCTTCCTCTAGTTGCGGCAGGCGGGGGCCACTCTTCATCGCGGTGCGCGGGCCTCTCACTATCATGGCCTCTCTTGTTGCGGAGCACAGGCTCCAGACGCGCAGGCTCAGTAATTGTGGCTCACGGGCCTAGTTGCTCCGCAGCATGTGGGATCTTCCCGGACCAGGGCTCGAACCTGTGTCCCCTGCATTGGCAGGCAGATTCTCAACCACTGCGCCACCAAGGAAGCCCTCTTGTGGATTCTTTAATGGGTACCTTTAGGTTTCCTTTTCTCTTATAAATGGAATTTTTAAAAATTATTTTTTCCATTTATTGCTCCCATTCTATAATAGTGTTACTGATTTTTGTATTATGAATTTTATACCCAGCAATCTTGTCAAATTCTCAAATTGATGTTAACAATCAGTCATAAATCTGATCAGGTCATGAATTACTATTATTATACTCTGAGGTATTTGATTTGCTAAAGTTTCATATAGGATTTTCCTGTCTATGTTCTTAACTGACATCAGTCTATAAGCTTCCCTTTTATACTGTTATTGTTCAGTTTTGTTATCAAGATTCATGTGGTAGGCACTATTAGTTGCCTTCCCAGCCATCACCATGTATTTCCCACCCCCTTTCTTAGAAGCAGATCATGCCTCTCTTGAACATCTTTCCCTTTTTAATCAGGGAGGAAAATCTCACATCTCATTGGCTGGAACTAGGTCACATGCCATCCCTAGCTGCAAAGGTGGCTGGGAAAATAAGTATCTGACATTTTCAACCCATGAAATACTTAGAAATTTTTACATTTCTAAATGATGAGGAAGTTCATTTATTGTTGCTACCAATTTCTTATTGTCATGCTCTTTAATCAGCCAACAGGATCTACACAATATTGATTTTCTGGTATTTGAGACTGGTTTCTGGCCTACTTTGTATAATCAGTTTTTATACACTTTCATGTGTGTTTGAAAGTCATGTTGGTTCCAGGGTCTATTAATGTCCACTAGATCAAGCTTGTAATTCTGTCATTTACACCTTCTCTATGTTTGTTCAATTGTTTGTCTACTTGATTTAACAGTTTATTAAACAAGTAGGTTAAAATCTCCCATTATAACTTTAGGCCACTTGTGATTTTGTCAGTGTTGCCATATCTTTGTTGAGCTAGGTTCAGGTTTAGGGTTTAACACACATTATTATTGTGATCACTGACACACTTTGATTTATCATCTGACAAACAAAATTTGTTTTCTATTTACTGTGCTTTTTGTAGGCTTCTCTTTGTTCTTCCTCTGCCATCTATTGGATTGGTCAAGTTTTCTCTTGGAAGTTACATATTATTTTACTATTCTTTTAGAGGTTACCTTTACATTTTGAATATACATATTTGCCTTAAATTTTAAAAAATATTTATTTATTTATTTGGCTGCACCAGGCCTTAGTTGCAGCATGTGGGATCTTTTAGTTGTGGCATGCAGGCTCTTAGCTATGGCATGCAGTATCGAACCCGGGCCCCCTGCATTGGGAGCACAGAGTCTTAACTGCTGGACCACCAGGGAAGTCCCTGCCTTAAATTTTTAAAAATTAATAAACATCTCTTTTTTCTTCCTAGATGATATTAGCAACTTAGAGCACTTTTTTTTTTTTTAAACTATACTTACTACCCTTTCATCTTCTGTTATTATTGTCTGTTATTTAAATTCCACAAATATACTTCCAATTACTAATTATTCATATATTTGAAACATTCTATGCTCATTCAGATTTGTCCAGATGTTTACCAATTTCTTTGTTTACTATTACTTCTAGATTTCCCCCTCCTATTTCTTGGTTTCAATTTCCTTTTACTTCAAGTACAACCTTTAGTAGTTCTTTCAATCTGTGTCTCTGAGTAGTAACCTTTCTCAGCCCTTGATTGTCAAAAATGATTTTTTTTGCACCATTCTCAGTCCCAACATCCCATTTACATGCACCAAGGCCACACTTCCTGTCCCCTTATGGGAATGACATCCCCAGCCCCTAGATGTCAGGGCCCACACTCAGTTCTGACACCCCCCAGCTTACTTAGCATTAACTCATCAGCTTTCCACTCCAGTTAGTTTCCTCTTTATTTCTAGTACCTGAGGATTTCCCTTTCTTTGCTTTGAACTCAGCTTTATATTGTTATATTTCATCCTGTGTCTGTCATATGGGGTGGGGGGAGGGTCCATATTAATCCTTTTAGTTATTATTACTGGAAGTCCAGATATTCTATTTATAACAAATTTCCCTCTTACTAATGTTTAGTATTCTCCTTTAAAATAAATGTCATACATTTTGATAGAGGAAACAGACATGACAGAGACAGCTGGACACTTCTTGTTCTGTTTCAGGAAAAAGTTATAAGGTTTTCTAATTTCTTGAATTTGGTACACAGGGAACATTCCCCAGGCAATTACTTTGGAAAATGCAATCGTCTGCCGAGAAATGGAATTTTCTGTAGGTTTGTATCTATTTCCTTGCACGCCCCCCACACTTCTCTTTGCTCTACTGAGGTGATCGATGCTCAATATTTGATTTACACCCTTTGCACTAAGAATGCCAAAGCAGCATATTGAGAAACCTCTCTCTGCAAGAAAGCCATCCTCAGGCTAGACCCGGAGCTCAGCTACTCCTGCAAATCAACAGCTGGCTGCAGGCTGCACTGGTTCCAAATCCTGGGAATTCACAGCTACTGATAGATGAACAGGATCAATCTCATTTGCATTTCATCGTGACTCAGGAATTCCCTGGTACTGCTTCCCTGGGAAGATTAAAATGTGCTGGTTTAATCAGCCCAGTGTCAGGATATTGGCCTGAGAGATTTCCAAACACCCTGGTGACAGAACACAAACCCTCCCATCAAGAAGAAATAGTCCCTTTCAGCCTGTCGAAGGGTAGAGGTCATACAAGAATGGAGGAATCCAAATATGGCTCCTCTCAGAAACACCTGACCGTGCCACTGAGCATGGAGAAATATTCACAAGTGTCAGTGCTTAAACTGGGGACACAGTCCAGCTATTATGCTGGAAGTGCTTTCTGAATGAGAAATGGCCAATAGGAGAGGCCATAGATGGTGGTAAAGAGTATTCATGGAGATGATAGCAAAGACCACAATGGTCATATGCTGGTTCACTGACATAGACAGTTACTTTTGAGAAAATATGGCACGTGACTGCAAATGTTCTGACCCAGAAAAGTGAAAGGAAGAAAGTGACCTGGAGGGGGGTGTAAGGTCGGGAGAAGATCAGACAAGCCCCAACAATCAATTATGTCATTAGTGATAAGAAAACAGAAGAGATTAAAGAATGTATTTTGCAAAACAGAAATGGCAGCCCTGATCAGCGCTGGTTGATGATCCTCGAATCTTTACCCTTTCAGAGGAGAGATGACAACCTTTACCTTGGGAAGGATGGGTCCACTTGAGAAACAGAAACCACCCGACTACTCCATATCACTTTGGTCACAGGTGACCGGTGGTTTTGTCATCTCCCTTTGCGGACACCCGAGTCCGCAGGTCACTCGGCAGGAAGTGGAAATCTTACCGAGTCAAGACCCCAACAGCACACGGCCACATTCAGCACTTACTTTTCTACAACTTACAGGCAAAGCTGCCTCTTCCCTTCTGCTAACCCGGGACCAAGGGTGAAGACAAAGTCCTTTAATTCTTAAGATCAGATTTCAGCTTAACACGTCGTGGAAGGGTTGGGAGAGGTAAGAGGAAAGCTCCTCCTGATGAAAATGCGCTTGAGGACTATTTTGCAGAACGCAGGGGTTTCTGTTTGTGGCAGCAACTAGACTGGCAGTTTTGGAGGGCGGATGTAAAGACTTTCCCAGTCACCTTTTTATGCCAGACAGTCACAGCCTCTACCTCGGTCTTGCAGTGGGGCTGGGTGGGAGCCCCTGGGCAGGGTGGGCGCCCGGAGGCGGAGCACCGGCTGCCGGGACTTACCTGTTGAGATACACGCGTTTCTCCGTGAACTGCCCGTTCCCATGGTGAGGGTCCTCGAAGGGCTCGTTCTGGACGACCTCCACCCCTTCTCCTCGGTCGCTCTGTTCGTGGCTGTGCTTGCTGATCATGTACAGCTGTCCGATTTTGTACTACAAAACACACAGACACAGAGGGGTCAGACCCATCGCTCGCCTCCGAAAACTGCCCCCGCACCACCACCGCCGCTGCGCCGCAAGCAACTCAGAGCATCGGCACTTCCTGTTGAGAAAAGAAAAGCAGGCACGTGGGCCTGATGTTACTCTTCCTCAGGAAGAAGGTGGAGAACGAGCTGTGAGTAGAATGCAGAAACGGCCTGTTCCTGTGAACATTCTGCATCACCTCGGCAGATGCTTGCCGGTGTGGCCGATGGTCTTCAAGGTTTGGCAGCCGATCAACCAACCCATGGGTAGCGGCCGGGAGGTGGGCACGCCGGAGTCTCCCTTTCCACTCTGGCCCTACAGGGTTAAGTGGCGCTGAAGTCCTATTCTGCTTGGCTCAAGACAGGCTCAGACAGGCTAAGGTTTGTGATTTCTGTCCCTTCTTTCTGCCTGATTAACTGCATTGCTGGGCACAAGAGGATTAGATTTCACCTGTCTCTCCCATCGCCTCTCTCAAAGTGTTCAACTCTCCTGGAGGCCTCTGTCCCACAGAATGGTGGTTCTCAAAGGTGGCTGGACGTTAGAGTCACCTGGAAGCTTTAAAAAAAACCCTCCAGATGCCCAGGCCCCACTATGAGTGGAAACTGTGGACCCACCTTTAGGCTGGTCCACAAGGAGGAAAATCTACAGTATCTTTAAGTCCTAGGGCCTTAGTGCAGGGCCTTGCAGGCTGAGATGCCGGAAGTTACATGTGCTTACACGAAATTGATAAAATGGAATAACGTCTAATGTGAACACTTTCCGTGCCGCCTGTATCTTTGAGCCGTTCCATTCTCTTTCTTGCCTCTCTGAAAACCCTGGGGCTAGCAGGCATCTCTTCACCCAGTGAACTTCCAAAGTGACAAAACTAATTTGACGGAGGGGAAAAGAAGAGAGAGAGGAAGGAGGGAGTCAAATGACTTTTGCACCGAGGAAGTCTGCTCAGAATCAGCAGGCAGGGCGATGAGACACTGCTGTGGTCCTTCCACAGATACGGTGTGAAACAAGACACAGTGTCAGCATCATCAAGGCCCGAGGGATGGGGGGAAGGGGCCTGAGTCTGTAGCAGGCTAATGAGGGCTCCAGGTTATTCCCAAAGAGCCCAGGCCAGCAGGTATGCAGGTCCCCTGTCTATGTGCATAAGAGAGAGAAATAGATTTTAAATTAAGGGGGCGTGTATAATGTACAAGTCAACAGTGCAGTCAGTTCCAAAGCTGAGAGGACACACACGTCCAAAGGTCCCTCTTCCATTCTGAGGCAGGTGCCGGGAGGGGAGTGCGAAGAGAATGGGAAAGGCTCTGGTGTGAGGCCAGCCTGAGGGACCAGGCCCAGTAACCATGACAATGGGAACAGCAGCCTTCTGGCTCTTCTCAAAGGGCAGTGCTTCTGGTCTGTGCCACGCCTCTCCCCCAGAAGGGTCTGCATTTAAAATGCTTTTAATGTAACTGTGTGTGTGTGCTGAGGATAAGAGCAGGGAGAGGAGAGAGGAAAATCAAAGATAAAATTTATTTTTAAACAAATTTTGGGATCAGAAACTTGCCTTGGGACTTCCCTGGTGGCGCAATGGTTAAGAATACGCCTGACGATGCGAGGACACGGGTTCAATCCCTGGTCCGGGAAGATCCCATATGCCGCGGAGCAACCAAGCCCGTGTGCCACAACTACTGAGCCTGTGCTCTAGTGCTCGCGACCCACAACTACTGAGCCTGCACACCACAACTGAAGCCAACGTGCCTAGAGCCTGTGCTCCGCAACAAGAGAAGCCCCCGCAATGAGAAGCCCACGCACCGCAACGAAGAGTAGCCCCCACTCGCCACAACTAGAGAAAGCCCGTGCGCAGCAACGAAGACCCAACGCAGCCAAAAATAAAATGAATAAATAACTTAATAAAAAAAAAAAAAAAGAAACTTGCCTTGGCTTCCCCTCTTCCCTTTGCTCATAAAGACTAATACTGTTTCAAGGAGGAAGACAGTGAGAAAAAGTTTACAGATTGGAGATATGTGAGATCAACACTCTACCTTATATGGATGGGCACACAAGCCTGGAACGGCATGTCCAGCTGCCCAGGGGGTGGAGATTTCACTGGCAGTTGCTTTGTACTTGGAGTTCAAAAAAATACGTGTTTACTTACAATGGAATATTACTGTGCCATAAAAAGGAAGGAAGTACTGATACTGATACTGCTTAATGTGTGTTACCAGTTGAATTGTGTTTTCCCAAAATCCATATGTTGAAGTCCCAGTACCTCAGAATGTGACCTTATTTGGAGATAGGGTCCTTACAGAGGTAATCAAATTAAAATGAGGTCATTAGGATAGGCATTAGTCCAATAGGACTGGTTTCCTTACACAAAGGGGCAAGTTGGACATAGAGACACTCATAGGAAGAATACGAGATGAAGCGATGCATGAAGATGGCCATCTACCAGCCAAGGACTGACCTGGAACAGATCCTTCCCTCCCAGCCTTCAGAAGGAACCAGCCCTGCCTGCTGACACTTGATCTTTGACTTCCACCATTCACAACTGTGAGCCCTTACAACTCTGGTTGGTTAAGCCACCCATTCTGTGGTGCTTTGCTATGGCAGCCCGAGCAAACCCATACAATGGGTACGGGGCTTCCTTTTGGGGTGATGAAAGTGTTCTGGATCTGGATAGAGGTGGTGGTTGCACAATATTGTGAATGTACTAGACGCTGCTGAATTGACTTCAAAATGGTTAATTTTGTGTTATGTGATTTGCACCTTGTGGAAAGGGAATGCTGCCGCCATTCCAGTAAACAGTGAATGCCAGTCATCAAGCCATTAGCCACTGTAGCCACACAACCCCCCCCCCAGCCCCAATGGCGTGCCCTGAGGGGAATTCAGGATGGAGAAAAAAATGTAACATTCTGTGCTTTGGATACTGGCCCTAGATAGTTAAGATGTATATCTAAGGAATCATTTCAATAAGCCCAGACTCTTGCATCTTCCCACACATAAAAAAAACTCCAGGCTTTCCCTGGTGGCACAGTGGTTAAGAATCCGCCTGCCAATGCAGGGGACAAGGGTTCGAGCCCTGGTCCAGGAAGATCCCACATGCCGTGGAGCAACTAAGCCCGTGCGCCACAACTACTGAGCCCATGCGCTGCATCTACTGAAGCCCACGTGCTCTAGAGCCTGTGCTCTGCAACAAGAGAAGCCACTGCAGTGAGAAGCCCGCGCACCGCAACGAAGAGTAGCCCCCACTCACCGCAACTAGAGAAAGCCCGCGTGCAGCAATGAAGACCCTACACAGCCAAAACTAATAAATAAATTTAAAAAAAAATTTATAAAGAAAAACAAAAAAAACTCCTATATATTCTGGCTCCTCCTTTACTTCTTTGGAGTAGTTTCTCAGAGCTCTAGTCCTCAGTAAGCTCCCCAAATACAACTTAACTTGCATCTTTTAGGTTGTGCATTTTTCTTTAGTTGAAAACCTCAATTTTTTAAAAAAAAAGTGTTGACCCCACTTCTGAAGCAGATACCCCTAAGCCAAAATGCTGTCAAGGGCTTTAGTCGGGGGTGGGGGGACTTGACAGAAGGGATGCCTATCCCTGGACCATCTCCAGGAGCTCCAACTCACTCACGCATGAAAATGTATGGGACCAAGGGCGATGCATGACACAGAAAAGCCATTAGCCAGACGCGAGTCAGCCTGGCTGCGCTCAGCTCGATTGCTTCCTGCCCTGTTGAAAGGAAAGGGCCGAGGCAGCCAGAGGCTGATTCACCGCCAGCCAGAGGAGGGCCTCGCTGCCCAGCCTCATTGATCATTCTGGTGGCTCCTGAAAGAGCCATTGCAGGGCAGACACCAGCATTAGCTCACTAAGATGGCGTCAGTCTGTGGGCGACCGACAGACGCTGGATGCAGTAACGTGGGTGACATTGCTGGAGGTGGCGGGACACTCAAGCCCAGACACCGAGGTGGTCAAGGGCCCTGCAGCTGTCACTTTTTTCACTCTCAAGCAAATCAGGCCTGTTCTCCAGGTTGTGGCCATCTGAGCTGGGCCATCCAGAAGCAGAGGTTTTAAACCACAAACTGACTCAAAGACACATGCATCCAGAAGTTCCTCAATTAGAGCGGACAGGGCAGGACAGAGAGTCCTTCAACCATGTCTCAAAATCACCAGAGATACTCCTAAAAATGCTGAATCCTGGGCCATTCCAGCCCTCTTACATTCACACTCTGAGGTACAGGGAAGTTGGGGATCTTACCCAAATACACGCTAAAAGCTGAGAACCACTGCGGCAGAGAGTGGGGAAGGCCTCCATTAGTACTTGCTCAGTACCAGACGGTGCCAAGACCAAAAGGTTCCATCTTTAGGGCACTTGTTTATTCTTTCCTCTTTAACACTGAATTCTTGCAAAGCTCCATCACTAATTTAGTGAGAATACTACATCACAGATCACCAACTCCAAACAAACTTGTATGTGAAATGAAGGCTGCGAAATCCATAGACTCAGAAGGATTCTGAAAACATTGAAGCCAGAGAATCGATAACAGAATTGATAATGATGATGGTGGTGGTGATAGAGTAAAGCTTAACTGATTGCCTATCAGTGTGAGGCACCAATTAGGTGCTTTATATTCATTTCTTAGACTCACAATGATTCAGACAGGTACATATTTACAGATGAGGAAGCTGAGTCTCCGAGAGGCTAGAGACTTCCTCCTGCCACGTGGCTTCTAGGTGGCAGAGCTGGGGTTTGAAGACCATAGGTTGTACTCTTTCTTCTCCACTCAGCTTCAGCCCTTATTTCTCTAACAGGTGAACTGCTTTAACAAACCTAGATCTCATTATGATGAACAAAGAGGGATGGTTCAGAGCCACTGCCTTTGAACTTTGCTATTTCAGAAGATGAGGAACAAAAGTCTGGTATCATTTGAAAGATCAAAGTTGTTTAAACTGTGCACACATATGGAATGGCGGAGGAATTATGCTCTAACTTTGTAAAATCTATTGTTATAACTCCAGAGTTTGGGGTAATCATCATTACAGGCAATCACGATTGGAGACAGCTCTGCGCTGCAGGGCTGAGCCTCCACGAGAGCCATCATCAGAACAGCTACCCCAAATAATTCTCTCTGTAGTCCAAAAAAAAATCATGGGGATGCAGAGCTTTCCCATTTGCATGCAGCGCTGCATGTTTGATAAAGCTGCAGAACTTGAGGGAAGGCAGAGTTGCATAACATGCCTGGAAAAGCCAAGGGGTTTCATCACCTTGTACTTTTGCAAACTCTGTGACTGGGCACAACCAAGGCACTTAACATAGTTCACCTCAAACCTTGATTTTTAGAAAAGGTGACCCCAAGTCAAAACTCCTGATTATGGTAAAGGATTATTAACTGACCATCACCAACACCTAAATAGCATCCTTGCCGTTAGAAGTACTGGACCCAAAGTTTTAGGTTCAGTAGAACCCTAAGCTTTCACTTAACTGCCCCTTCCCCAATTGCTGAGCTTCAGAGATCTCTGCAAGGCCAGGCTCCCATATTCCCCTCCCTAAAGAACCATTCTAACCATTTTTAAGTGTACAGTTCAGTGGCATTGAGTGCATTCACATGCACTCAATGTGCATGTGAATGTGGGGGTGTCATCTTTCTTCCAATCCCTCCCTTCCTGCCCCCTTTCTCGTCCTTCATTAGTCCCAATACCGTTTTCAAACATCATGATGTGAAAGGTGGGAACCACTGTTTTGCAATAAACATTACTCAGCCTGGATGGAGTTATTCCCTGATGTTATGACTCAGGACTTCAAGGCCCCAGATCGGGAATCAGAATTTACAACTATTTCCACTTCTACCATCAAAACAGACGGATACCACACAATATGACAACCACGGAGAAATACCTGTCCCTCTGACTTAACCTGATATCATGTATGTTTCCATCTTTGAAATGTGCGTGATTCCTGCCTCTCTCACTCTGGCTGTGTGGAGAGAGGAAAGAGCAGAGGGTGATACAAGGTGGCATTCCTGGGAGTTTCCCACATTATTCACATCACGCTTAATGCTTTTCTTGGCTTTTTTCCCCCAGTCTTCTCTACTCTCAATACACGGACCTCAAAGCACAGTGGAGCAATTGCCTCACGATGCCCAAGGAGCCCCCTGAAGAGAGTGCCTGAAAGATAAAACATCACCCAGGACTCCAGCGCATTGCAGTCTTCACGCCAAGTGGTGCCAAAATTGTAATTCCACTCAGGGAAGGGGATGTGATGAGGCCAGATTTTAACAATCTCATATCAGAAAACTAGAGGCTAGAGCCAGCTGTTTTCTAGAATCTCACAGCACAGCTGAGGCAGTGGGACAAATGCTCTGGTCCAGCAGTCGGCAAACTATGTGGCCTGGTGCCTGTGTTTTTAAAATAAAGTTTTATTGGAACACAGCCGTACTCATTCATTCTGTGACTGCTCTCACGATACCACAGCAGATACCGTGTGGTTCAAAGAGCTGAAAATATTTACTATCTGGCCTTTTACAGAAAAAGGTCGCTGACCCCTGTCTAGTGCAGTGCTACTGGGTCCAGCACTAACCAGCGCTGTCCGGGATGGTGGCCACTCGCCATATGTAGCTTATGAGCATTGGAAATGGGGCCTGTGCAATGGAGGACTGAATTTAAAATTTTCTTTCCTTTTAATTAACTTAAACTTTAAAACTGATACTCGATTCAGCTCTAAGAAAACTTTTACACATGTGTGAGACACACCACTCAGTAGACATAAATCTACTGTTTAAACTGAAAATTTTTATGAAATCTCAATTCACATCAGGTACCTCTGATGAAATTTTAGCATCTGGCTTGAGATTGCTTACAAGTGTAAAACGCACACTTAGTAACAACAGCAAAAAACTTAGTAACAACAACAACAAAAGTAAAGCTCATTAATAATTTTTAAATTGATTGCATATGGAAATGATAGTATTTTAAGAGATACAGGGTTAACTAAAATATATTCTTAAAAATAACTTCACCTGTTTCTTTACATATGTGGTTTGCATTTGTGGCTCACATATTTCTATTGGATGGTGCTGGTCTAAGCCCTAAACTTGACCATCAGGGATGGAGAGTCAGGCCATCAATCCGTACCAAGACGTCAGAGGCTGGCTGGTCAGGTCAAGGGTTTCCATGTGTTTCCAAGCTAGCGAGGTAGAGCACTGGTGATAAGGGATGCACTTGGAGAAGCTCTCCCTTTCTGAGGACCGGCATTACCTGGACCTCCAGAGGGGTGATAATTGTTCACTGTGTGCTATGGTGGAAAGCACTGCAGTTTTAAAATTGAAAACCTGCAGCCAAAGTCCTGATTCTGCCTTTGATGAGTTTTGTAACCCTAGACAATTTGCTTAACTGAGCCACAGTTTCTTATCATTAAAATGGGACTAAGAAAACACCTCATGGGACATGGTGAGAATCAAATGAGAAAAAAAACTTACAAATTAATATGCTTTATAAGATGTAAAACTGTACGCTGTAGCTATGGCTCCTTCTGTTTGGCAACACATCTGACTGGGAGGTGAAGATCTGTTTCATTTGTTTCCATTTTGCTACAGTTCTATACAGGCTAAGAGAACAAGGCATCTGCCATACACACCCCTACAATGCAAAATTCAGGGAAAACCTGACCATCAGCCCAAGACCATCATTTCCTTCTGCAAAAATTGTATTAGATGGTAGTCAGATCAAACACTTCCCAAAACATTATAAAAAACTTGGGAACATCCACTTATATGATGTCCCTAGGGCAGTCAAATTCACAGAGACAGAAAGTAGAATGGTGGTTGCCAGCAGGGGTGGGGAGTTAACGCTTAATAGGACAGAGTTTCTGTGTGGGATGATGAAAAAGTTCTGGGGATGGATGGATGGTGTTGATATTTGCAAAACAATGGGAATGCACTCAATGCCACTGAACTGTACACTTAAAAATGGTTAGAATGGTAAACTTTATGTGATGTATATTTCATCACAATTCTTTAAAAAACCTGGAACATGTCATTTTCCCCTGTCGCTTACTTACTTCACGCCTCAAGGTGGCCATCTATCAGTGATTCTATTTTTATGATTATGAAAAAGCTTTTTTTAGGACAGGGACTTTTATATTTGATGGATCTTTGGTTTGGAAGCTTATTTGAAGGTGTTGAGCCAAGGTGACAGAACTATAAAATGACTTCCCCCAGAGACAATGTTGCATGAGACGCCCGATGCCTGCCATGCCAGGGGAGATGCCCGGCTCGCTCTGCCCTAAACTTAAATGTCTTTGACATTAGCAATCTGGAGGATTCCTGTTGCTGACGTTCCCAAGCAACACGGTGCTGACTGTGACAGTGTTACAGACAAACACCCTGACAGAAGGGAAAGAGTGATTAACCGAATACAAATGCATCCTGATCCCGCCAACCTTAACGAGGGTCACTGAGAACCCCAGCTCCTTATTGAACAGGACTGTCAGAGTTCACAGCCCAGCCCCTCCATTTGCCTGGGAGCAACTCTACAACAAGCCCAATTCCATTTCCTTTATTCCGTTGGGAAGGTATGGTGTGTATTTTTACCTCCAAGGGCTGGATCTGATTTGGGTTCTGCAAAGACATGACTGGTTCGCCCCACCAGTCTTTCTGGCTCTGCGATTCAAATGTCCAGATTTCTCCATGTAGACAAGTGAGGTTTAAAAAAAAAAAGGTGTAAAGTTCCTTGGTGTTTCGTCAGCTCTCTCCCTGCCAGGTCAATAAAGCACGAAAACCAATATCCGATCCCACAAAGAAAATACAAACCTGCAGCTCATATTTCAGGATATCAGTGCATCATCACATATTTATCTTTTCTCCCGGATCTTTATAAGCAGCTGTCAGAGGTGCCTTGTTTATTACGTAATACTGTGTCATAATGTCAGGGTGCAGGAATGAAAAAGCTGATAAAAAGATTTAAGAAGGAGCTGGGTTATTGACATTTAATTCAAAAATCCACCTTCTGTGACAAACTAATATAAACAGCATTGTAGGCTGGTGCTTAACCCATTCTAAGTTTTGGACTAAACTGAATAGAAATAGAGCAACTCAATGCCAAGGGAAGGGCTCAGGGTATGCTTCGTGCTGGTGCAAGCAGAACTCTACGCCTGTGACTGTACAAAACCGCAAATTGTTTCTAGTACACTCAGCTGTCCAGCAGCATAATCCACTTGACCGAGTACGGGAGGGTATAGTACATGAAAAGTAAGAGTGCACATTTAAAAAAAATAAGTTTATTTATTTATTTTATTTTTGGCTGTGTTGGGTCTTCGTTGCTGCACACGGGCTTTCTCTAGTTGCGGTGAGCGGGGGCTACTCTTCGTTGTGGTGCGCGGGCTTCTCACTGCGGTGGCTTCTCTTGTTGCGGAGCACGGGCTCAGCTGCTCTGCGGCATGTGGGATCTTCCCGGACCACAGCTCGAACCCGTGTCCCCTGCACTGGCAGGAGGATTCTTAACCACTGCGCCACCAGGGAAGTCCCAAGAGAGCACATCTTAACTGCTCCTTCCAACACTGACTCATCCTTGGGGGTGGTATTCTAGCCCTGAGAACTCATTTGATGCACAAATTGAAAAGCCAAAATGATGACACGCAGTGAGTAGAGGCTACTTTATAAGCATCGGCTCAGGCAAGAGGTGTCATCCCCTGGTACTGATAAATGAGAAGCTGAACACGTTAGCCATTAGAGAGCAGCATGAAAAGCCACAAAGAGAGCAAAGACAGGAACTGCCAGAACTCAGTTCAAAACTACAAGGGTAGCTGGCCCTTGAGGAAGAACATGGGATTTCTCCAGATGTTGGCTGGGGGACACTCTTGGTCCCTTCTCCTTCGTGCACTGAACAAACAGAGTACATCAGGCTCTGTAGATACTGGAGGCAGAGCGATGAACAAGGTCGACCTGGTCTCCGGCGAAGAGGAGGGTTTCCTGAGTTCCACCTCGAAGACACAAGGCTGTGAGCTGAAGGAACTTGAGGCTGACATAAAAGCCATTGGACCATTTGCCAAGAAATGTGAAACCAACTGCAACTCAAGTAAATGGAGAGGTTTGGTAACAGGGCTGACTTTTAGAAAGCAATCAAGGCTCTTGTGTTTACTACAAAGCAGAAACCCACAGCCAATCACAAGACCAAAAAGGGAGAAAACTAAGACAGAACTTTCCCGGAAATATATCCTGCACCGTCTCCTTGCCACACCCGGTCGTGTCAGTGCTCATCTCCTTAACATTGGCCTCATAACCAGAGGTGTTTCTAGGAGAGTGGTCTATCTTTATGCGGGTAACAGGCTCTTTCCAGAATTAGAAAAGCCCCTGTTTGTGAAGCCTGTTGGACCTACCAATCCTTCAGGAAAATGATGGGTGGCATCAAGAGATGCTGTTGTTCTGGTTAAAGCTAGAAATACACTCGTAGGAATGACAGCAATTAGTTTTAGTGTCTTTGAGAAATTCTGAGAGCAGAAGAGCACACTGAATGCGAAAAGAAGCACTTGCTGCTTCATGTACAATTGAACAATGGGAGCTCTTAATGTTTTGAAAGAATTATTCAAGACACTTCATGCCTAGAACAAGAAGACCTCAGTAATATTTGAAGGTCACTGAACCCCTCTGCTTGCTTAAGTGCTAGCTGACACGGCAGGTGGTTTCAGGGCTCTGCTAACTCTCTAGCAATGATGAGAGAGAGTTATGACCAAGTGGTTCAAAGTCTGGAAAATTCCAGCATCTGCCTTCACCCCACTTTGGAGGAGTGGCCCCAGGTTTCACATGCCTGCAGTGGTACCTGTAGCCCATAGGTAGCCGTAGGGTATGTGGCTGGGTGTAGGGAAGGCACCATTCTCCTAAGCAATAGCAGCCTACGGGTGTTTCTTCCTTGGTAAAAAGAAGCAGATAACTGATGGAGAAAAGTATATGGTTGTCAACTCCTGCTCTCCTGAGACAGTTCATGAAGACAGGCAGAACAGAGTAAATTGGGTACATTTCCAGGAATTGCTATATTTAAAAATCTATCTTTTTCAGATACATCCACCCCGATGTTCACAGCAACACTACTCACAAGCCAAGACATGGAAGCAACCTAAATGTCCATCGACAGATGAATGGATAAAGAAGATGTGTTATATATATACACACACACGATGGACTGCTACTCAGCCATAAAAAAAGAATGAAATAATGCCATTTGCAGCAACATGGATGGACCCAGAGATGATCATACTAAGTGAAGTAAGTCAGAAAGAGAAAGACAAATATCATATGATATCGCTTATATGTGGAATCTAAAATATGACACAAATGAACTTATCTACGAAACAGAAACAGACTCACAGACATAGACAACAGACCTGTGGTTGCTAAAGGGGGAGTAGAGGAGGGATGGAGTGGGAGTTTGGGATTAGCAGATGCAAACTATTATATAGGATGGATGAACGACAAGGCCCTACTGTACAGCACAGGGGACTATATTCAATATCCTATAATAAACCGTAATGGAAAAGAATATGAAAAAGAATATATATAATATATGTGTGTGCATGTAACTGAATCACTTTGCTATACATCAGAAACTAATACAACATTATAAATCAACTATACTTCAATAAAATTACAAATAAATAAATAACTTTCTGATGCATCTCAGACTTATTCTAATGACCCAGAGAGAGATTCCATCAAGCGGGACTTTTAAGGCCGAGTGGTGGCCCTGTTCTTGCTCTGTCAACAGTCAGTAATCCTCCATCTCTGTGTGTATTCTCCTAAGGGAGGCAACGCCATGATGAAATAAATACAATTCACCGTGTTTTCAAAGAGTGGGGAGAAAAAAGAACACAGAGACAAAATGATGAACCAGAGTGTTGTTCCTCACAGGATTCTTTTTTTCATTTTTTAATTGTGGTAAAATATAGTTAACAAAATTTACCATTTTAGCCATTTTTAAATGTAGAATTCAGTTGCATTAAGTTCATTCATAATTGTCGTGCAACCGACACCACCTTCCATTTCTGAACTTTTTCATCATTTCAGAAAGAAACTCTGTCCCCATTAGATAGCAATTCCGGTCCTCCTCCCTAGTAACCTCTAATCTACTTCCTGTCTATGAATGTGTCTATTCTAGATACCTCATGTAAGTGAAATCACACAATGTGCGTCCTTTCTTGATGGGCTTTTTCACTTTAGCATAATGTTTTCAAGGTTCATCCATGTTGTAGTATGTGTCAGAATTCCATTCCTTTTTAAGGCTGAAAAACATTCCATTGTATGTGTATACCATGGATGCTTATTCATTCAACTGCTGATGGGTATTTGGGTTGCTTCTACCCTCTGGCTATTATTGTGACCAATGCTGCTATGAACATTGGTATACAAGTATCTGTTTGAGTTCACACCTAGATGTGGATTTGCTGGATCATATGATAATTCTATGTTTAACTTTTTAAGGAACCACCAAACTGTTTTCCACAGCAGCTGCACCATTTTATTCCCAGCAACAATGCACAAGGATTCCAGTTTCTCCACATCCTTGCCAACAATGGTTACTTTCCATTTTTTGTTTGTTTTTCAATAATAGCCATCCTAATGGGTGTGATGTGGTCACATGATGTTGTAAAGTCAACGCTAATTTCTTTCTTGGATCTCACTGTTGTAAGGCTCTCTTTAGGTGGTGCTTGGGCATGTCAAATCTGTCTTCCAAATAAGTACTTGAGACAGCCCTGGGAGAGATTTCAACTCTACCATTTATTTAAATCAGAAGACCTTTCTGATAAAGCACTGATGAACTGAGGTGGCTATTTTTCAGGGGGTTGGAGGGTGTCCCTTTGAAATGCTCTGCCTGCAAACAGAAGATGAAAATGCAATAAATCCCTTTAAGTAAAAAGGCCCCAACATATTCATAATAGTTAAGTCACTATGGTGTAGGGTACCACAAAGAGACAGCCATGAATTATTACCTTAGGGAGTCCAGGGGTGGTGGTGGGCATGACCTGAAAAGACACTTCTATTTCTCTTATAGAAGCTGCTTTCAGGATTATTTTGATGGCCCAGCCAGGAATGTAGTAAATTATAGAATCACAATGTAGAAGGCAGCAAACAGTCTTGCAGAATTTACGTATGAATCAAACGTGTATGACTTATATTCAAAGATTTGAGGTAAAAAATCCACTCTGGGTAATTTGCCTTTTTCATGTTTTTCTTATAGTTTAAGTCACTCTCTATTCTATTTTAGGTGACAGCTACTCTTGAAAAAGTAATCTTGGAAATAACTTTAGACTGCAGTGGATTTAAGTAGTTTCTCATACTTGCTAGTTGTGTTTGTTTTTTTTTTTAAGTATACAATTCAGTAGTTTTTAGTATATTCACAAGGCTATGCAACTGTCTCCACTATCTAATTCCAGAATATTTTCATCATCCCCAAAAGAAACTCCACACCCATTAGCGGTAACTCCCCGTTCTCCCCTCCTCCCAGCCCCTGGCAACCACTAATCTACCTTCAGTCACTGTGGATATGCTCATTCTGGACATTCCATATAAATGGAATCATACAGTATGTGGCTTTTTGTGACTGACTTCTTTCACTTAGCATACTGTGTTTTTTTAAATTGAAGTATAGTTGATTTACAATGTTGTGTTAATTTCTGGTATACAGAAAAGTGATTCAGTTATACATATATATTCTTTATCATACTTTTTCCATTATGGTTTATCACAGGATATTGAATATAGCTCCCTGTGCTATACAATAGGACCTTGTTGTTTATCCATTCTGTATATAATAGTTTGCACCTGTTAATCCCAAACTCCCACTCCATCTCTCCTCCACCCCCACCCACCCCTGCAACCATAAGTATGTTCTCTATGTCTGTTGGTCTGTTTCTGTTTTGTAGATAAGTTCATTTGTGTCATATTTTAGATTCCACATATAAGTGATATCGTATGATATTTGTCTTTCTCTTTCTGACTTACTTCACTTAGTATGATCATCTCTAGGTCCATCCATGTTGCTGCAAATGGCATTATTTCATTCTTTTTTATGGCTGAGTAGTATTCCATTGTATATACATACCACCTCTTATTTACCCATTCATCCGCCAACCTAAATGGACATTTAGGTTGTTTCCATGTCTTGGCTATGGTGAACAGTGCTAGCGTAATGTTTTTAAGATTCATCCAGGTTGTAGCATGTATCAGTATTTCCTTCCTTTTTTACTGCCAAATAATATTCCATTGTACGGCTATCCCACATCTGTTCATTTATCACTTGATAGATATTTGGGTTATTTCCACTTTTTGGCTATTACAAGTAATACCGCAATGAACATATACGTATGAATCTTTGTGTGGACTTGTGTCCATGTCTGTTGGGTAGATATCTAGGGGTGGACTTGCTGGGTCATATGATAACTCTATGTTTAACCTTTTGAGGAACTGCCAGACCGTTTTCCACAGCTGGTACACCATTTGACATTCCCACCAATAATGTCTCATACTTACTTTCGATAATTTTAAGTTACTTGTAGAAAGTCAAACAAGTGACTTCAAAAACCAAGAATAAATTATGGGACAAGTGTGGCCTTGCTTGCTCATGTCACCATATTTGAAACTTGGGCACGTCTGATGAACAGACATTCTGGGCAACTGTCCAGGCTCATGGTGTCTTTTCATTAATCTGCGGGGACAACAAAGAGCTAAGTATGACACTACAGACAATTAGGAGCCAAGATAGCAGATCCAAAGGTACTAATTATACGACACATACGGAAAGTGTGCAAGGGTTAGAAAGGGAGCGGCACAGGCTAGAGCTGTCCAGGAGGGCATCACACAGGAAATGAGGCTTGACCTGTGTGTGGACAGGCATTAGCCTGTTAAGAAGGAAGCGGGAAGTCACAGCCTGCAAATAAATCCTGGGCATTTACTTGCTCACAGCAAAACCTCACTACTTCCTAGGGCCTCTGAAGGTGCACACAGAAATAATAATAAAAGCTGCCACACAAAAGGGTGTGGAGAAAAGGGAACGCTCCTGCACTGTTGGTGGGAATGTAAATTGGTGCAGCCACTATGGAGGACAGTATGGAGGTTCCTTAAAAAACTAAAAATAGAGTTACCATATGATCCAGCAATCCCACTCCTGGGCATATATCTGGAAAAGACAAAAACTCTAATTCAAAAAGATACATGCACCCTTATGTTCACAGCAGCACTATTTACAATAGCCAAGACATGGAAGCAACCTAAATGTTCACCAACAGAGGAATGGATTAAGAAGATGTGGTATATATATATACAATGGAATACTACTCAGCCATAGAAAAGAATGAAATAATGCCATTTGCAGCAACATGAATGGACCTAGAGATTATCATACTAAGTAAGTCAGACAAAGACAAATATCATATGAAATCACTTATATGTGAAATCTAAAAAAACGATACAAATGAACTTATTTACAAAACAGAAATAAACTCACATAGAAAACACACTTGTGGTGACCAAAGGGGAAAGGTGGGGGGATAAATTAGGAGTTTGGGGTTAACAAATACACAACTACTACATATAAAATAGCTAAGCAACAAGGATTTATTGCATAGCAGAGGGAACTATATTCAGTATCTTGTAATAACCTATAATGGAAAAGAATCTGAAAAAACTCAATCGTCTTGCTGTACACCAGAAACAAACACAACATTGTAAATCAACTATACTTCAATAAAAAGTTGTTTGTTTTGGAAAAAAAGCGAAGAAGAAAAATGCTGCTACACGGTGCTAACTTTTCTGGGGTCAGCATGGTCCTAAAGCATTCGTACTTATTTAATCCTCACAGCAACTCTATGAGATAGTAGTATTTTTATCCCTGTTTTACAAATGAAGAAACTGGTGCACAGAGAAGTTGAGTAACTTGCCCAACTTCACCCAGCTAGAAAGTAGCAGAGGTGGGATTTGAACCCAGGCGGTTGAGCTCCAGGATTTACCATCCCTTGTCTCTGGCATTAATCTCCTCAGTCACTTGCTTGACATGAAAAGCTATTTATTTATAAGTCTGGGTGAAAGTACCCTGGGAAGTAAAGTGACTTTCCTCACTCTTTCATGCTGCTGACAGTTTTAGGTGGATATTAGGAGTTTTTTAAGAGGTGGGAGATGGCAGTGCCAACGAGAGCAAGCAGAGAAGGAGGTCACGGTAAGTTACCAGGGGGGACAAAATTAGCAGCTAAGAGCCCAAGGTTCTTGGCCCTGCTCCTGGAAACTCTTCCTCCTACACAAATTCTGACACACGGCAATTAAAGGAAGCATACCCATCCATACAAGTCCTTGAGATTTTAAAGTAAAAATTAAAATTAATGAGTCCATCTAATTTGGACTCACAAAACACGTGGGTGGAAGAAATTCCTGAAGCTGACAGCTGATGTGACAGTTATTTCATGAAAAGGAATAGAACTTCCCTGCCTGCCTTCAGATTTGAATGTTTCCATATGTGATTGTAAACCTTAGCCTGAAACAATGTGCAGGACAGAAGCTGAATATAGATATTCTGGGGAGAAAATCCCTTCAGCTTCCCCAGTCAAGCTGATGTGAGGGAAAGTGAGATGAAATATCCACTTCTCTTCACCCTTCTTGAGAGTCCAAGGCAGCGGGCTCAGACGCTCTTAACAATTGAAATTAGATTCCTAAAGGCATTGTGGAAAACAAGAATTGCATACTCAAAGGCTTCATTAAACTACTGCAGTCATCTGAATCTAAATACACACTGAAGTGATAGATGCTACCCTTTTGGCTCCATCCCCCCTCCCCAAGAAATGTAAAATCTGACTTACATGTATATCCCTAGTGATCAACCTTATAGGACAGTCCGTAAGGCAAACCACAAACTCCTGTCCTCACTCCTAGAATGAGGAAAAGACTCTAACATTGAAAAATCACATCTTTCCTGGTTTTCCTCCTCTTTGGCAAGCCTCCTCCCCATTCCCAGAGGAAGACATTTCCAGAACTTCTGACAACCCTCAGAGGAGGAAGGCCTTCCTCCCTCCTCTTGGGCAGATGGTATTTGCATACTGACATATTGTAAATCTAGTCACCCAGGTAACAGGCTCCCGTTAGCAACAGCACAACGAAGGTCAGCTTGATTCCTTCTAAAATTAGAAGTCAGACCAATCGGATTTTTAATTGTTCAAGGTAGGATGCCCTGTTAGATGGCAAATCCAATTCTGAAAGTGAATTTTTCAATTGGGAGATTCAGCACAAATTAATAAGGGCAAGTTGGCGGGCCAAGGGCAGGGGGTAAAAAAGGCAAGTTGGAGCATTTCAACACGATAATAACATAGGTTCTGACATGTGGAAGATTTTGGCTCTGTGACTTTCCTGTTTCTGTGAATAATCCTTCTACGACTCCAGTGTCCGTTAGTAGATGCGTTCTCGACCTTGCATCTCCCTTAACCTTCACAGGCAATTGGTCATTAACGACTGGTAATTCCATGCCAGCTATCTCAGGCCTTCCACAGTTGGCCAACTCCAACTCCACCGTGGTCCCCTGTCTCTCTGCCTCATCTCTCCCTCCCTCACAGTCAAACTGCTTGGCACTAAGACCCATCTTTTCCATCCTCTTTTGTCTTGGCCCACACAGATCCCTCCTACCTGGGATTTGCTCCCTTCTTTTCTTTCCCTGACCATGGACAAGGGTCTCGGATGGGCTTCAAGGAGTGCATGAATTGTGCACAATTCCCCCCACTGTTAACTTCTCAAGAGAGCCACCTCCCCGCAAAATGTTAAGAGCCACCAGCTATCTAATTACAGATGGTATCTACACTGGCATTTCCCAAAATGACTTTAAGGAACGTCAGTTCCATAGGATGTTAGTTAAATAGTGGGGAGAAAAGAGCGTCTCACTCACATAAGCTTGGGAAACACTAGGTCAAGCAGGTCGGACGGGTGTTTTTAACGTGGGCCTTTGCTGCACCTTAGCTGTACGGACGTGCACTGTGCACCACTGATTTCACGGGAGACGCTTTCTCAGCAGACGCTTCTCAATGTCCCCTCGGTGGCCCCTAGGAAAGCTGGGCTTTACTTCTAATCACAACTACCAAGTCATGCACTGCTTTGTGTTAGTTCCTCCATTACTCTTTTGAGCTATTTATTTTTTACTCCATATTTTTAACAATTGTTAGGAATCATATCATTGCACTTATCACCTTACGTAGTGCTCATTTTATATCATTTTATATCCATCTCTCCTATTAACTGGAAGTCACTTGAGAGTGGAGTACACACCTTGATATCATATCCCCAGTGCCAAACTGACCAGAGCTTAGATGCTCAGTATATGTCAAATGAATGACTGAAGGAATGAATGATTGAGCTTATCTCCCCAACTGGATGACAAGTTCCTTCAGAACATAAACTACATTTTAAACCTCCTATGTTCCCATAGCACCTAGAAAACAGCTTTTCATATGGCAAAAGAGTCAATAAAATTATGAAAATTTAAATCCATTAGAGAATATTTATCAAACACCAATTATGCCCTGGGCACCAAGGTTATTTAAATGATAAAGTACAGTCCCTGCAGTCAAGGAGCTTAGATTCTGGTATGGGAAACAGACATATAAACAAAAAATGATGATAAAATGTAAATACTTGAAAAGGAAGCACAGGCTGCCTGGGAACACAGGATAGAGCCCTCGTGTATGCCTGTGGAAGCCGGGAGGGGTCAGTGCTGTGATGCTGAGATTTGATGAGGGATCTGCCACTGGGGCCTGACCACCCAGGTCCTCAACCGGCCGTGCTGAGCCACACTTCGGGGGGAAACTGGACAAGACGCTGCTCAAGCTGAGGCATGATCACACTTGCTCTGTCCTCAGCCCCAACAGGGGCTCCAAGCCCAGTGAGCGGGCCTCCCCGCCGGCAACTGGTGGGCCCTGTTGCCCAGGGAGAGCTGTCCTGGGGGTGAGAGCCAGGCACGCAGCCTGGCTTCACTGTCCTCAAGTCCACAGCCAAAGCTTGACCCTCTATGTCTTACCACTTTGAGAGTTAAGGACGGGCAGTCCAAAGAAAGGAACATACCAAGGGAAAAGAATGGAAGCACTTCTCTCCTCCCTGAGAAGGAGGGCACAACTGGTCTCATTCGCCCTCTTGGCCTTCAGCCCACGAATGCCGGGACTCCTAACCCTCAGTTTTATGGGGAAAGCTGGGGATCCTAAGAGGCAGCATGCCAAGAAAGACAGATCATGTCCCTGGACACAAAGCCAGTAAACGTTCCTCCCCTTGATCCATCCAAAAAGGTTCTCCTGCTCTTTGCAGGAGGAGGGGCGGGGGGTGCGGGGTAGAACAACCCAACACCTAGGCCTCGGTATCTTTTCAAACTTCCGAGTTAAGGTTGAGAATCACTGGGGAAAAGGAGCAGAGAGGGCCCTTAAACGCCCAGTAGAGGCAGGTTGTTAGGACGGATTCATATAGAATTCATATCTCTATTGTCTCCAGGGGCAGGTTAGGTCAATGAATGAACATCATGGCTAAAATGAACAGACTGGGGCTTCCCTGATGGCGCAGTGGTTAAGAATCCGCCTGCCAATGCAGGGGACATGGGTTCGAGCCCTGGTCAGGGAAGATCCCACAAGCCGCAGAGCAACTAAGCCCATGCGCCACAACTACTGAGCCTGCGCTCTAGAGCCCGCGAGCCACAACTACTGAAGCCCGTCCACCTAGAGTCCGTGCTCTGCAACAAAAGAGGCCACCGCAATGAGAAGCCCGTGCACCGCAAGGAAGAGTAGCCCCTGCTCGCTGCAACTAGAGAAAGCCTGTGTGCAGCAACGAAGACCCAACTCAGACAAAAATAAATAAATAAATAAATTTAAAAATAAAATAAAATGAACAGATTCACTTTCTTGGCAAATTAAACACATGGGGCAATCCTTCACTTATACATAGAAATATGTTCAATATAATATTTTTGTCTTAGTTTCCCACTTTTAGTAGAGACATGGGTACCAGGATATATTAAGGAAAACAACAAGCCAAGTATGATGATGAATTATAAATGATAACCAGTTGCATGGGAGAGGGAAAGGGGAAGAACCGGTGGGGGGAGAGGGGTGGCAACAGGAACCTGGAGAACCCACGCCCCATCTAAAGGGGGCGCAGCGACCCAGCTCTGGTGGATGCTAGTCAACATTTCCTATTACTCAAGAAAAGCTGAAAATATAGATTTTTATATGAACATCCTACTTCTAAATGTTGGCCAAAATTAAAAAACAACTCATAACACTCTATAAACATGAGAAACTGGTGAGCTACATTTAGCCACATTAGTTTGTAACCTCTGATTACATGTAACTCAGTTACAATAAAGAGAGAAAACAGATGTGCACAAGCAGAATAATACTGGAAAGTGTTATATTCAGAGCCAAGCTGCCTCATTAATGTTTGAACCCCAAGACAATTATGGGAATACAGAAGATGTAAGAACACTGTAAATGTTTTAGCATAGTTCCATTTTCAAAGGTTTTCTCCATATCCTCACCATCTCAATACTGATACTGGCTAGGAAGCATAATTTAGAAAACAAGAGTACACTTTATTATAGCAATAATAACAATAGTTAGTGTTTCCTGAACGTTTACACTGTATGAAGCAAGGACTAAATGCTTTACATAACAATTATCCCATTTAATCCTGAAGGCAACCCTTTGTTGTAAGCAAAATTACCATCTCAGTTTTCAGATGAGGAAACTGGGGCATAGAGAAGTTAGGAAAATTATCAAAAGTCACACAAATATGTGGAGCAGCTGGGACTCACCCCAGGTCTCTCCCACCAAAAGTCCTGGGCTGGACATCACTCCTTCCAGCTCTGAGGCAGGAAGTGGTAGTCAGCACAGGGGTCTGAAGAGAGGGAACAGATTTCCCATCCTGGCAGGTAGAGCATAGAAATGAGGAATTGAAGTGCACAGCCAAGTAGAAGCCGGGGAAGGACTCAAAGAAATACAAATGGCCGATAAACAAATGAAAAATGTTCAACCTCAAGTATTCAGTATCACTACAGAATTTTACAATGGGAAGACATGTAAAAAAAAATCTTTTTAACACAAACTAAAACTTCTCACCTATCAGATTAGTAAAGATGAAAAAGGTTTGCCAGTGTTGGTGAGGTGGAGGGAATAGACCCTTGATCACACTGGTGGGAGAGCGAAGTGATTAAATCCTTTAGGAAGATGATTTTGTCTATTAAAATTTAAGATGTTTATATCATTTGACCTAGTTACTCTACCCAGGAATTTTTCCTAGAGAAACTCTTTTGCAATTGTGCAAAGATTTATATGCTTCAGATTATTCATGGCTTCATTATATGCAATAGCACAAAGCTGGAAAAACTCCAATTGTCTATCAATGCGACCAGCTAGATAAATCAAGGTACATCCAAATAATGAAATACAATACAGCCATTAAATCATGAAATAGATCTCTACTTGCCAAAATGGAAAGAAGCCCCAGATGCATAGTTAAGTGGAAAAAAAAAAAAAAAAAGTAAGCTGCAAACAGTAGGTATAGCAGGAGTTTCAGTAAAGTGCACACACATCTATTAGTATATGAATGGGGGAAAAAACTAAAAAAATTATATAGTCAATTGTTAACGATAATTACCTAAGAGAGGATTGTGGGAAATGTACTTCTGTAAGGTTTGAAGTTTTTATAAAAAGTATGTGTTTTTCAATTAAAGAAATAAATTGGTATGGAAAAGGTGACCCTATGCTGAAATTGCAAGGCAGGATTCCTATTCCTGGGGTGTACGGTAGACAGAATTAGAAAGGGATCTGAGGGTGTTTATTGACATGGGCAGCTGCACGGGTTGTGTACTGCACAAGAGCACCCTCTTGAGTTGTACAGGGCTTGGGGCATTAGATAGGGTCTTGAAACAAGAACTCAGAAAGGTAACCAAAGCAAGAGTCTTGGCATCTACGCAGGACAGGAGGTTATCAGAAGGTGGCCCAGAGAAGAGAGGTAGAAGTTACCCAAAATAGGGAGAAACTCCTATCTTTTCAAAGTAATTTGCAAAGCTCTGCATAAAGTGAGACTGTGTACTTAGAATTGTTGAAGTAAATCTGCCTCCAATTTGAGTGGATTGTGTCCTAGAATTTCCTTTTCAGGCTAAAGTGTTTTGAAGCTCCCATAGAAATAATATCATTAGGTCAGCCTGGGGAAGGCTAACTGACCCACAGTTTTCCTACATAAAAGCCCAACCACCATTTCTAATAATGTTTCTTAAAAAGAAATGCATTGAGTTCCAGCAGTGTGTGAGGAAATGAGGAACTTAATTCCTCTTCCTTGCCCTCAAATAGTGGAATGTTCCCCAAAGTATGTTCCTCTTACATCTAAAGGATGTGAATATTATGTTCCACTTTAAAACATTTTTTTCCCCTTTTGATCAGAGAGCTCCATAATCAAATAAGTCTGAGAGAAACTGGTTCAAACCAAGTTGAACAGGTTTTATTTTATTTTATCTTATTTTAGTTTTTAATTGTGGTAAAATATACATCACAGAAAATTTACCATTTTAACCATTTTAAAGTATACCATTCAGTGGCATTAATTACTGCCACAGTATGGTGCAACTATCTCCAGAACTTTTTCACCATCCCAAACAGAAACTCTTTACCCATGAAACACTAACTCGCCATCCCCCTCCCACCCCCCCCACCCCTGGCAGCCACCATTCTACTTCCTATCTCTATGAATTTGCCTATTCTAAGTACTTCATATAAGTGGAATCATACAATAGTTGTCCCTCTGTATGTTTTGTAAGGACACTGAGGTTTCCGGCTCAGTTAACTGGTAGGATGGGGAAAAGGGGACTATGTTCCGGGGCTCGAGGGAGGAGGAGGAGAAGCAGACTTCAGAAGGAAGACAGAAGTTTCTGTGAGGTTGAGGAGTCAGGAAGCAACTAGGTGAAGGTGACCTCGACATAATTAAACACATACTGGTTTGGAGTCCATAAAAAAGACCTAGGCTGGACCACTGAAATGGACAGCATCCTGAAGGATGGTAGAGCCAAGGCAGAATAGGGATGGGAGGCAGGACCCAGCAGCATCCAACAATTAGGGGGAGAGGAAGGAAGAAAGCCTGGGGAACACAACTGAGAAGGCTCAGCCAGAGAAACAGAAGGAACCAGGAGCACGCCTCCTAAGGGTTCCCCTGCCTCTGGTCTCCGGCCTTCCATTCAACCTACTCGTTTTGGAATCACCTGTCTAGAGCACAGATTTACTCTTGATCTGATTCTGTCACCCCAAATTTAAAACCTTCAATGTCTTCCCCCAATAGGCAGAGCAAAATCTGGCCTCCTTACCAAAGTTTCAAGATCCTCTCAGCCCTGCCTCTCTCACCACTCACCCCACTTCATTTGCTGTGTTCCCACTCAATACTGCACATTTTTTCAATGGGCTCTTCTGCTTGGTGTACGCATCATTCTTTCTTCGTATTTGCCTATTAATATTTTGCCCTCATTTCAAGGCCCAGCTTCCATCTCACCTTTTCTGAGAGGTCAAAGTGGATTCCTGAAATGGGGATGATTGTGCCTATTCCTTATAATCCTACAGAGCTGCACTATATCCTTAAAAAACAACAAAATCATACTATTATCTGGTTATTAAATTGATTTGTTTTTCCTTATAGAAAAATTAGAATATGGAAAAGGGTTTTTTTACTCATCCAGAAATAAACAATAGTAACATTTAGGTACATATTCTTTTTAGTCTT
This sequence comes from Balaenoptera ricei, assembly GCF_028023285.1. NCBI lineage: Eukaryota > Metazoa > Chordata > Mammalia > Artiodactyla > Balaenopteridae > Balaenoptera > Balaenoptera ricei. The sequence goes on along the minus strand of NC_082658.1, from coordinate 13,823,181 downwards.
TCAAAATGTTTTTAAGCTAAATTAGAAATTATACTGAATGTATCACTTTGTGAAGTGCTTTTCCTAACTGAATATATTATTATCAGCATTTCCCATATCTTTAAATATTCTTCAAAAATTATTAATGGCTGCAAAAGATATCCCCTTGTATGAACATAATTTAATGAGCACCCAATTACCAAATAAGAATTCAAAAATTGTTTGTTTATCCCAGTGCATTACACATAGTAAGTATACTTACACATAGTAAGTATTCAGAAGACGTTTGTTGAATTGAATTTTTATCATTGATAGAAGACAACAGCAATTGCCAATTCCTGTTCTGAATTTACTCTAGCATTCAAATAGCAAATAATTTGTTTGTTTATTTATTTCATTTTGGTCACTCCACGCGGCGTGCGGGATCTTAGTTCCCCAACCAGGGATTGAACCTGGGCCCTCGGCAGTGAAACGTGGAGTCCTAACCACTGGACTGCCAGGGAATTCCCACAAATAAATTATTTAAATGAAAAAAAGTTGTTTTCAGCTTGTATGGTAACATGGACTTGCAGAATTTATAAACTTTTGTCAGAAAAGCCAATTAAAACTGAAGAAACTACTACTTTCCCCAGCCCATGAGGGCCACCACATCTTCTTCCAAAGACTAAAATCCATGATTAAGGCATTGATGTGGACAAAACAAACAAAATCGTAAATCTATAGAGAGATTGTATATTCAGAAAACTTCTATAGATCTTTAGCATCATCTAATCTGGAAGTTTGTGTAAAATCTTACTTCATCTTTTTTTTTCTCCTTTCTTCAGTATTTCTCTTCACATTAAAATACATTGGCATTTTTTCAGTTGGTAAAAGCCAGTTAAATAGGATTTATGCGCTTGCCCACGATCAAGTGAACTTTCATTGTCATTAACTGGTCTACCTGGCACACAGTCGTGTCTCCCCAGCATGACGACTTAAGGAAGGAAGGAGAGAAAATGTAAAGGAACTGAATGGAACTGAGATCAGCCCAGTGTCCATGAGGGCAGGCAAGGGGTTTCAAGGATGGGGTAACAACAGAGGGCCAACAACTGGAAAAAGCATACGGCCAAAAAGCCATGATGATGGAAGCCCCAGAGCAAATTAGGTAAAGAGGTAGCGCTGCTGGCCAGAATACAAAGAAACATCGGCAAACAAATTTGGGAAGAAAAGAGAGTTACTCCACAATTTTACGTATGGCCCAGCTGGCATCTGTGTGAAAATGTACACATGCAAGTGGCTTCCCTGGTGGCGCAGTGGTTAAGAATCCGCCTGCCAATGCAGGAGACAAAGGTTCGAGCCCTGGTCCGGGAAGATCCCACATGCCATGGAGCAACTAAGCCTGTGCGCCACAACTACTGAGCCTGCGCTCTAGAGCGCATGAGCCACAAGTACTGAAGCTGGCACACCTAGAGCCCGTGCTCCCAACAAGAGAAGCCACCGCAATGAGAAGCCCACACACCACAACGAAGAGTAGCCCCCACTCGCCACAACTAGAGAAAGACCGCCTGCAGCAACAAAGACCCAACACAGCCAAAATAAAACAAATACAATAAAATAAATTCATATAAAAAAGAAGCAATATTGTAACAAATTCAATAAACACTTAAAAAAAAAAAAGGTACACATGCAGAGGTTCAAACACATCCCTTTCTCTGAAACTACTATTTGAAGATCTCCTCTAGATGTCTAAGAAGTATCAAAATTAAGAGCTCAAGACAGAAAAGATCTAGTAGCGTATAGTGAAACCAGCAAAATAGTTATGTCTAAATAATCACTATAAATATGAAATACTGACTGAAAATAAAAATTTTAAAGTATAATATTCAATGCAAAAAAAAGTACTAATAACATTCTGAGAGCTACATGTTTTATTGTAGGTGGAGGTGGCTTGAAGGAACATAAATGAGGAAGGGGAGGGAAGACAAAAAATATTGTTCCACATATTGATTACCTTGACCTCGATAATCAGAAAAAGTAAAGGTTGAGAATGCTTTTTGCAAAACTTAAAGGAATGATTAAAACAGGATGTGAATTTTCAAATCACTAGAGAAGATATAGTGCATATAGCAAATAGCAAATGTTAAAGGAAAAGTAAAAATAAAATAAGATGAAACAAGATCATACTATTAGTTATAATAAAAAAAGATACTACACTTCCATATTAAAAGGAAATAACTTTCATATTGGGTGGAAAAAAATAAAACCCAGTGACATTTTTGCTTACAAGAGACAAGTGTAAAACAAAATGAGACTGAAATGTTACAATAAAAGGATTATCAAAGATTTAGCAGACAACAAACAAAAAGAAGTGATTTTGATTCATGATAACAAGGGTTATATTTTCTTTTTATGTGTTCATGGAACATTTATAAAAACTAATCATATAGTAAACCACAATAAAAACCTAAATAAATTCCAAACGAAACTATACAGGACTCACTGTCACGCCTTCCCTCACCCCTCAAAAAAACCTCACTTAAAATAGCAGAAGTCTAAATCAAAACCCCAACAGTTGGAATTTTTTTTTTTTTTTTTTTTTTTTGCCATGCTGCGCAGCTTGTGAGATCTTAGTTCCCCGACCAGGAATTGAACCCAGCAGTGAAAGCACTGAGTCCTAACCACTGGACCACCAGGGAATCCCCCAACACTTGGAAATTTAAAAGAACTTTTTGATAAACTTTTGGTTCTGGTAGAAATGGAAACTACAGCTATAAACAATTTAAAAATAGAAAATAACAATAGGAACACTATATATTAAATATTAGGTGATATAGGCAAAGTTGTTATCAGAAACAAGATAAACAGATGGGAACATGACTATTATATAAGTCTTAGGCTTAAAGGAAACTAAGTCCAAATTTAGATGCCATTAAATATTATATGTATATATAAACATATACACATTAGAGAGAGAGGAAGGAAGGGAGGGAGGGAGGAAGGAAGGGAGAAAAGACTCTCCAAAATATTAAGAGTAAAAACAAAAAATTGAGTAGTTATTGCTGGGTTGTGAATTTCTTTTTCTTTTTTCTTTTTTTGAATTTCCTAAATATTCTCAATGAGAATGTACCACTTTTATAATCAGAACAAAATTAAACAAAAGCTCAACAAAACATAATTTACAGTCATCAGAGGGTAGGAACAACACAAAACACCATCTTGCCAAAGTAATCAAGGCAATTAAAATTCTCTCCTTTTAAGACTTTTAAGCTCTAGCCTGCTGATGGTTGTTACAAGCCTGTTTTTACTGTTTCAGCACAGTTCCATCCTCTGGTCTTGTGCCTGGATGTCAGGTATGGTGTGCAGAGGCTGCCAACTCCTAACCATTAGTGCCTCTTTTTAGGGAAAATCAAGCATTCAGACACGTGGGGAACCATGAATAGTGTGGTGACTGCTATTTTAAGGTTAACAGTGTCATACAGCAGCATTTGCATTACAGAATTGATGGGGAAAAAATAGAATGGCTGAAGAGAATTTCCTCTTTTGTTGTGTGTTATTTTGGTTTCTTGTTTTTTTAAAAACAAATAAGTGGGAGTTAATGTAAATGGCACTTCAAATATCACAAGCCACCCCAGACAGCAATTTGAATCCACATGAAAAAAGAGTGCCAGTAAAGGTAATTATGTAACTAAAAAAATAGTATAAACACATATTTATCCTTTCTTGTCTTAACTGATTTAAAAAGCAATAGTATAAAACAGTATGTCTAGAATTGTACTGTTGGGCCTATAATGGATAGAAATGTAGTATATTTGACAATAACTGCACAGAGGAGATGTGTGCGAAGAAAGCTATATTAGAGGAAGGGAATGGTACCAGATGGTAACTCATATCCGCTGACACCAATGAAGAGAGCCAGAAACGGTAAATAAATAGGTTAATATAACAAATTCTATAAATATATACTCTCCATTTCTTCTCTCAGCTTCTTCAAATGACTTAAAAATATATAAAGTAATAATTATAACAATGTACTGTTGGCGTTGTAACACACACAGCTGTAATACATATAATAATAATAGAACAAAAAGAGGGAGGAGGACTGAAGTTTCCATGTTTCACTGGAATTAAGTTATTATAGTATAAATCTGAAATAAATTCTGATACATTATGATGTATATGGTAAGCCTAAGAGTAAATACTAAGAAAATAACTTTTTAAATAGTTTAAAAAAAATCATTAAAATAATGTAAGTGCTACACTAGAAAATAGTCACTCAATGCAAAAGAAAGCAGTGAAGGGAGATAGAGGAACATAAAAAGACGTAAGACATGAGATATAGAAAGCAAAAGGTAAAACAGCAGATGTAAATCCAACTATATCAATAATACTAATTGTGAGTTGATTAAGCAATCCAAAGCAGAGATAATCAGGCTTGATTAAAAAAAAAAAACAACAACAAGAGGGACTTCCCTGGTGGTCCAGTGGGTAAGAATCTGAGCTCCCAATGCAGCGGGCCTGGGTTCGAGCTCTGGTCAGGGAACTAGATCCCACATGCATGCTGCAACTACGAGTCTTCATGCCTCAACTAAGAGTCCACATGCCGCAACTAAAACATGCTGCAATGAAGATCCCGCATGCCACAACTAAGACCCGGCGCAGCCTAGATAAATAAATATTTTTTTAAAAAAAGATCTATCTATAAGCCATCTACAAGAGAATTTAGATGCAAAGTTACAAATTGGTTGAAAGTATAGATGGGAAAAAGAATCATGCAAACAGTAGCCATAAGAAAGCTGGAATAGCTGTATTAATATCAGACAAAGTAGAATTTAAAACAAAAACACTACCAAAAATAAAGGGGGACATCTTTTTTATTATGAAGCAGAGAATTTTTTTAAAAAATTTTTACTGGAGTATAGCTGATTTACAACGTTGTGTTAGTTTCTGCTGTTCAGCAAAGTGAATCAGTTATACATATACATATATCCTCTTTTTAAGATTCTTTTCCCATATAGGTCATTACAGAGTATTGAGTAGAGTTCCCTGTGCTCTACAGTAGGTCCTTATCAGTTATGTATTTTATATATAGTAGTGTGTATATGTCAATCCCAATCTCCCAATTTATCCCTCCCCCGCTTTCCCCCCGTGGTAACCATAAGTTTGTTTTCTGCATCTGTGACTCTATTTCTGTTTTGTAAATAAGTTCATTTGTATCATTTTTTTAGACTGCACATATAAGCATTATCATTTGATATTTGTCTTTCTCTGTCTGACTTACTTCACTTACTATGACAATCTCTGGGTCCATCCATGTGGATGCAAATGGCATTATTTCATTCTTTTTTTTTTTTTGAATTTTATTTATTTATTTATTTATACAGCAGGCTCTTATTAGTGATCCATTTTATACATATTAGTGTATATATGTCAATCCCATTCTTTTTTATGGCTGAGTAATATTCCACCTTTTCTTTATCCATTCATCTGTCAATGGACAGTTAGGTTGCTTTCATGTCTTGGCTATTGTAAATAGTGCTGCTATGAACATTGGAGTGCATGTATCTTTTCGAATTAGAGTTTTCTCCAGATATATGTCCAGGAGTGGGATTGCTGGATCATACAGTAGTTCTATTTTTAGTTTTTTAAGGAACCTCCATACTGTTCTCCATAATGGTGGTACCAATTTACATTCCCACCAACAGTGTAGGAGGGTTCCCTGTTCTCCACATGAAGAGGGACAATTTATAATGACAAAGAGGTCAACCCATCAGGAAGATACAATTATAAACATGTATGCCCCTAAGAGAGCCCTGAAATACATAAAGCAAAAATTAATGGGAGAAATAGATTATTAAACTATAATAGTTGGAGACTTCAAAACCCCACTCTCAATAATGGATAGAACAGTTAGGCAGAAGATCAACAAGGAAACAAAAGACATGAACACCATAAACCAACCAGACCTAACATAACATAGAACACTCCACCCAACACAGCAGAATACCTTCTCTTCAGTGCAGAAGGAACAGTCTCCACAATAGACCAATTGCTAGACCATAAAACAAACTTCAATAAATTTAAAAGGACTGAATTCACTCAAAGCATGTTCTCTGACAACAATGGAATGAAATTAGAAATTTGAGGGCATCCCTGGTGGCCCAGTGGTTAAGAATCTGCCGGCCAAAGCAGGGAACATGGGTTCGAGCCCTGGTCCCGGAAGATCCCATATGCCACGGAGCAACTAAGCCTGTGCACCACAACTACTGAGCCTGTGCTCTACAGCCCGCAAGCCACAACTACTGGGCCCGCGTGCCACAACTACTGAAGCCCGCGTGCCTAGAGTCTGTGCTCCGCAACAAGAGAAGCCACTGCAACATGCACTGCAACGAAGAGTAGTCCCCACTCACCACAACTAGAGAAAGCCCGCTCGCAGCAACAAAGACCCAATGCAGCCAAAAATAAAAATAAAAAATAAAAAAAATAAATTTATTTACAAAAAAAGAAATTTGAGAAATTCACAAATAGGTGTAAATAAAACAACTCACTCTTAAATAACCAATGGGTCAAAGAAGAAATCACAAGAGAAATTAGTAAATACTTCTAAAGGAATAAAAATTAAGATACAACATATCAAAACTTATGAGATGCAGCTAAAACAGAGAAAAGTAACAGAGAAAAATCAATGAATCCAAAAGCTGGTGCTTTGAAAAAAATCAACGAAATTGACAAACTTTTAGCTAGACTGACCAAGAAAAAAAGACAGATGACTCAAATTACGAATATCGTTAAACACTGTTTTGTTAAAATATGTTTTCCAGGTCCTTTTGCCCCAGCGAGGAATGGGTTCTAGAGAGATTTTAGCCATTTCCTTGTAACTTTTCAGCAGAAGTTTGATATTGTGCTCTTTAATACTTTTGCACATGTGGCTGCCAGTTCCTGGAATAGCAAAGCAATTATTGCCTCTGTGCCTTTTTAGCTGCTTTGCTTTTTAGATAAGACCTGTTTGGCACCAACCTGAGAAAATGGGAAGATCTGAGTGGCTGTTTTGTTTATACAGTGTTGGCGTGTTTTCATTTGCTCTAAACTTCCAGGCAGATACAAAAGAAAATGAAAACGGCTTATGTTCAGTAGATTGGCCAAGTGGTCCTTTGGGGAAGGATGCCCCACAGACTCCTGGAAGGTTGGAGAAAATACCAGGGCTGCAAAGAAGTTACCCAGAAACCCTTTTCCTTTCAAATCCGAGTCCCTTCCGTACACTCATTTGTGAGAGGAAGCAGTTCTGTATGTGATAATTTCTCCCACCTTCCGCCCAGTTCTACAAGTGGGAAATCCAAAGTGTCATCCTGGATGCCTCCCTACCCCACCCCCAGCACATCCCGGAGATTTATTTCCCAGTAACTCTCACCTCCACTGATTCTCTCCATCCCACAGCTGTTGCCCTGGTCAAAGATACAACCACTGCTGGACCCCATAAGAGCTTCCAAAGAGGAGTGCTCGAATCTACCCTTGTCCCTATCCGTTTCCTTCTCCTCACTATAAATCTGTTTTTGTCGCTTCCCAAGACAATGCCCTTCGACTGCTCTTGGAATAAAGCCCCAGGCTTCAGCGTGGCCCATGATGGACGCCCTGATTGACTGGGTACTTCGTCTAACTGGAGCATGTACCCGCCTCTCCTTTCTAGTTTTGTGGTTCAGATACACTGACCTGCTCCCCGCCTCCTAGGATCTTTTGAACGCACAGTTCTCTCAACCTCCATCACTTTGCCAAATTAACATCATCTGACTGAGCTCACTCAAACTTCCCCAGGCACATTTCTGAGTACCCGAGACCAGACCCAGTCTCCCTGTCAGAGCCTCCTCATAACCCTTTGTCCCTTCCTTCTTGAGAAAGGGTTAAGGTGAGGCCAGGATTGACAAATGCACCGACTACCCCATGGCAGACATCACTTAGTGTCAATAGCCTAAATGCCCCCAGAATCCTCTTGAACAGCCCCTACAGATTGATCAGCCTGATGGTTTTATGTTTTAGAGCTTTTGTGCCTGAGCCAACCTACTCCTTAAATCTTCAATATCCTAAATTTTCCAAACTCCTTAAGTAGCTTGCATTGTTACTCTCCCAAGCTGCTTTCATACATCTAAATCAAATTTGCATTACAATTTAAAGCCATTTCCTGGAATAGACTGTGCTTTACTAAAAATCCAGAGAGCTGAGAACAGCCTAGTGACCGAAAAAAAAAAAAGCACAAGTAAATCCTACAACACTGATTATGACTTCATGAAATGAGAAGAAAAACACTAAGGAATAATTCATAAGCTTACGGTGCAACTACGGTAATAGGATTATTTACTTAATCACACAAACTTTCATCTTATTACTTTACTGTTAGTCCATATAACGTTTTCAGAGTGTTGAACGCTATGGTACATCTAATGGGCTTCAATTACAACATTAAGGTCTAACGTTTACTGAACAAATTTACTATGTGCCAAAGATTGTCTAACAGCTTTTCGCACACTAACACACTTAATCCTCATTAACAACGCTGAGGTAGGTGCAACTTATGATCACCCCCATCGCACAGATGAGAAAACTGAGGCACAGGCAAAGTAGAAGAACAAAATTAAGATATTTTCAGACATGCTAGGATTCAGAAAGTTTCTCTCTCCTGTACTTTTTCTAATTCGGAATTTCCAAGAGGGTATACCCATTTAAGAGGCTTCAAAATAAGGGAACAGAACAAAAAAAGAAGACGACAAGAAATTCAATAAAATGTTGAGCCAAGGCAGTGAAACAGTGAGGACAGTGGCTGGTGGGCTGGGACAAGATGATGGTGGCTCTGAGAAGTAAGGGGATGCCTTGTAACCGAGAGCATGGTAATCACACTAGATGATGAAAGAACATTATTTTTTGTCCACATGAAAAAGAAAGATAAGTAGGAACTCCAGGAAAACAAAAAAGCTGTAGTTGATAGTACAGAAAAGAGAATTCATCTGGACCTTGATGCATGAAATACTGTTTTTTAGGTGGTCTGTGATGTTAATCCTGTAGAGAAGATAATATAACCCTAGCGCCTGGACCTGCAGTGAAAATGTTTACACAGCAATAATCACATAAATGTTGTTCCTTGGTGTTCAACTTTTAGAAACAACCTAAAGACATTAAGAATAGAGAATGGCAATTAAGAGTTTTTTAATTGAGACAGAATTCATAGATCATAAAACTCTTTTCTTTTCCCCACCACATGGCTTGCGGGATCTTAGTTCCCCGACCAGGGATTGAATTGTACCCTCGGCAGTGAAAGCTTGGAGTCTTAACCACTGGACCACCAGGGAATTCCCCAAACTAACTCTTTAAAATATAATATTCAGTAGTTTTTAATATATACACACAACGTTCTATAACCATGCCCACTACTGTATCTAATTTCAGAACATTCTCATTACTCCCAAAAGAAGTCCCATACCCATGAGCACTTAATTCCCATTCTCCCTAGCCTATGGCAACCAGTAATCAGTTTTCTGTCTCTATGGATGTGTCCGTTCTAGACATTTCATATAAATGGAATCACACAATATGTGGCTTTTTTTTTTTTTAACATGTGGTCTTTTGTGTCTGGCTTCTTTCACTTAGCATGATATTTTCAAGGTTTATCCATCTTGTAGCATGTATCAGTACTTCACACCTTTTTTTTAAAATTTAATTTTATTTTGGCTGCGTTGGGTCTTAGTTGCTGCACGCGGGCTTTCTCTATTTGCGGCGAGTGTGGGCTACTCTTCGTTGCGGTGCACAGGCTTCTCATTGCGGAGGCTTCTCTTGTTGCAGAGCACAGGCTCTAGGCGCACGGGCTTCAGTAGTTGTGGCTTGTAGGCTCTAGAGCACAGGCTCAGTAGTTGTGGCGCTTGGGCTTAGTTGCTCTGTGGCATGTGGGATCTTCCCAGACCAGGGCTCGAACCCGTGTCCCCTGCATTGGCAGGCGGATTCTTAACCACTGCGCCACCAGGGAAGCCCCTGTGTAACACTTCTGAATTAAAAAACAATACCCATTTATCCACTTTTGACATTATCGCCCTCAACGTTCTCTTCTCTGGTCTAAAAAGAAATAATTCTGCTAATCTGTGATAATACTAACTCTTTGAATCACCATGTATGAGTCTGGGTTAAAATCGCTTGAGAAGTCTGACAGAAATGAAAACATTTTTTGTAGAATGAATTGTACCTAATGCTCTCAGGTGGGCTCAACCAGAGGGGAACAGTAAGTGCTTTCCATGTGTCTCAGTGGACTGGAATTCAAAGGCAGACACAGTAATTCCATAGTAAACAGGGGGAGATTAAGGCTCAAGTCTGGGGTAATACTTGTCACAAAGGAACCCAACCTAACTTGATTTTTGCAAAGACAAGCACTAACCTTTGTATGACTCAACTCAAAGAAAGCAAGGAATGAGATTTAGATGCCTCACGGAACTAGTTAAAAACCTGCATATTTGGTTATGCTCAGAAGACTGAAAATATTTTTCATATCATTTTCATGGGGAAATTACTGCATGCAAGAATCTATAGTTCAACAGTAGGAGGAGATGGAGAAGAAAATTATGGGGAAGGGGAAATGTCTCCCTCATGAAAGTGTTTGTTAGAGGGGCGGTATTTTGAAAATGTGTTCTTTCCACCCCCCAATTCAAGTTGTGCTCTCTCGCATTTTTTTCTCTAAGGACAAGTATTACCCTTAGCACCACTCCAAAAATGCTCTCTGTAATTCCTGCAACGCTGTCTTCTCAGAATTCAATTCTCAGCAACACCAAAAATTCATTTGTGTTTCAGAATTTCCAAATTCTAAGCATAAGGAGTGGAAAATAATCAAATGAAAGATGGTCAATACACCAACAGGCATATGAAAAGATGCTCAACATTGCTGATTATTAGAGAAATGCAAACCAAAACTACAGTGAGGTACCACCTCACACCAGTCAGAATGAGCATCATTAAAAAGTCTAGGGACTTCCCTGGTGGTGCAGTGGTTAAGAATCCACCTGCCAAAAAAAAAAAAAAAAAAAAAGAATCCGCCTGCCAGTGCAGGGGACACGGGTTCGAGCCCTGGTCCGGAAACATCCCACAGGCCACAGAACAACTAAGCCCGTGGGCCACAACTACTGAGCCTGTGCTCTAGAGCCTACAAGCCACAACTACTGAAGCCCGTGCGCCTAGAGCTTGTGCTCCGCAACAAGAGAAGCCACCGCAATGAGAAGCTCATGCACCGCAATGAAGAGTAGACCCCACTCGCCGCAACTAGAGAAAGCCCGCGCACAGCAATGAAGACCCAACGCAGCCAAAAATAAATTAAAAAAAAAAAGTCTTCAAATAACAAATGTTGGAGGGGATGTGGAGAAAAGGGAACCCAAGTACACTGTTGGTGGGAATGTAACTCGGTGCAGTCACTATGGAGAACAGTACGGAGGTTCCTCAAAAAACTAAAAATAGAATTGCCATATGATTCAGCAATCCCACTCCTGGGCATATATCTGGAAAAGACAAAAGCTCTAATTCGAAAAGATACATGCACCCCAATGTTCATAGCAGCACTATTTACAATAGCCAAGACATGGAATCCATAGACAGATGAATGGATAAAGAAGATGTGGTATATACACTCAATGGAATACTACCCAGCCATAAAAAAGAATAAAATAATGCCATCTGCAGCAACATGGATGGACCTAGAGATTATCATACTAAGTGAAGTAAGTCAGAGAAAGACAAATACCATATGTATCACATATGTGGAATATAAAATATGATGCAAATGAACTTATTGATGAAACAGAAACAGACTCACAGACACAGAAAACAAACTTACGGCTACCAAAGGGGAAAGGGGGTGGGGGAGGGATAAAGCAGAAGTTTAGGATTAGCAGATACAAACTACTATATATAAAATAGATAAACAACAAGGTCCTACTGTATAGCAGGGCAACTATATTCAATATCCTGTAATAAATCATAATTGAAAAGAGTATGTATATACGTGTATAACTGGATCACTTTGCTGTATAGCAGAAATTAACACAACATTGTCAATCAACTATACTTCCACACACACAAAAAAAGATGGCCAATACATATAAACTGTCCCATATCCAAAGACATTTATTTCTAGGGACTTCCCTGGTGGTCCAGTGGGTAAGACTCCATGCTCCCAATGCAGGGGGCCTGGGTTTGATCCCCGGTCGGGGCACTGGATCCCGCAAGCACGCCACAACTAAGAGTCCACATGCTGCAACTAAGAGTCTGCATGCTGCAACTAAGAAGTCTGCATGCTGCAACAAGTTTCCTGTGTGCCGCAACTAAGACCCAGTCCAGCCAGAATAAATAAATATTTTTTAAAAAACAAAGACAGGGACTTCCCTGGTGGCACAGTGGTTAGGACTCTGCGCTCCCAATGCAGGGGGCCCGGGGTCGATCCCCGCCCAGGGAACTAGATCCCACATGCGTGCGGCAACTAAGAGTTCGCATGCCGCAACTAAGGAGGCACCCTGCTGCAATTAAGGAGCCCACGAGCCGCAACTAAGACACAGCGCAACCAAATAAATATTTTTTTAAATAAATAAATAAAATAAAATAAAAAACAAAGACATTTATTTCTCAATGTTGATTATACGTGTTCAGCTTTTTATAATCAACAACAAAAACTCTCTAGCAATGTCACCATGACAACATAATAGAATCAGCTAGAAGTGCTCTCCCTGTAAGCTGCTGTATGTTATGCCCATAGCTGTATCAGTCAGGGTTGGTCTGTTATGTTGTGGTAACAAAGAACCACACGATCTCCATGGCTCAAAACAGCCAAAGTTTACTCCTTGCTCAAGCAGGTCAACAGGGCTGCTCGGATCCTTCTCATCACTCAGACATCCGGGCTGACAGAGCAGTCACCACCTTGAACTTTGCAGGTCACCACACAAAAGGGGAAGAGAGAACTCTCGGAGGGCCCACACTAGCAAGAAAATGCTGAATGTGGCACTATGTCGCTCGCGTTAGAGGTCATTAGCCAGAACTAGTCACATCCAGCTACAAAAGACCAGGAACACAGTTCTCTTGTATGTCCAGAATGAGAGATTAATAGAAATATTTGAGAAACAGGAACAAACAATAACTGATAGCTTTTCAAAAACACTAGAAATGAGACTATAAAATAGGCTGGATTTTTTTGTTAATTTTTTAGGCTGGTTTTTTTTAAATGTAATTTTGTTGTCAAAATGGATGTAATATTCTGGAATTCTATCTGTGTGACGATACTAAAATGTCAGCCTCTAGGATGAGAAACCTTTATCCCCATCAAGGCTGTCTTAACAAGTTCTAGTTTGCAGCCCAAATTCGTAAACCATTCTATCTTTTGTAAGCATTTCTTGAGAACTAAGAAGTGAAAAATAAACTTTCACTATTTGATTTTTGATAGATGTTTGCTTTTCAGGAAAGGAAATGTAACTAATTATTAGGATCTGCTGCATTAGTAATAGCGCCAAACTTCTTCTATTTTATCTCATTATTTTGGCATAACAGGATGCCAAGCAAGAGGAATGTCTAGCTCTTCAGGTTCTCTAAAACAACCTGAGCTAAAATCCAGATGTACTTAGCCATTAATTTTTTAAAAATAAGAAATGTGATTTGCCAGTTCAATCAAATGTCTAAAAGGAAAGTAGGCAGCTGTTATCGAAGACATCATTCCAACTTTCTTAAAGCAGAGTTTACGTTGACTAATATATAGTTACAAACTGCTAACTCACATGTAATTACATGTCAATGTATGCAATGTACAGTTGCCCAAGTCATTGGTCAAGACAGCCACTGAAAACAGGCCACATCATTCTAGAGTTGAGTGGGTTTTCCCCTCATGTTCCCCTCATGTAATTCTGTAGATAGATGTCATTAGATTGTCTTCTCTTTTTTCATTTGTCATAATCAGCTAAATGACATGAACAGTCATCTATCTGACTAATCACTGCGAGTGGAATTCAAGGTCATACATTTGATTCTGACATAGGCTAGCGCTTAACGTGGATTCCCCCAGCAGAAAAGAACTGAGAAAAGGGAACAGGAGAGAAATCAGGAGTGAAAAGTGACAGCATGGACACGCAGGGGGCCCTAAGTCTTCTAAAAAAAAAAAGAAAGACAAGAACTCAAGAGCAAGCAATTTATTTGGGAGGTGAAAGGAACGAGGAAGTGATATAGAGAAGGGAAGATATGAAATAAATGGTGTGTTTCAAGCCAATTACCACCCTGCGCAACTGAGCTGAACCCCATTGGTGGAACCTGCAAAAACCACGTAGACACACGCCTTAGATTTACCCACCCTGAAGGGTGAGGGAGCTGGGGTATGTCAGTCATTGGTTGGGTTGCTCCCGGGAAGCACTGCTTCATGGGCAGCAAAGTGACCTATAGCCCAGAAAAATCTTCAAGCAAAGAAATGCAGGTGCTGTAAGTCAGAAGTCAGGCCAATGTGCACTGAAGTGGTAAAGATGAAGGAATATGGGCAGGGTACCAACCGCATCTGTTATAGCTATTAACACATCTGGTAATGGCCACCAGCTCTAACTCCAGACAAATGCCTTGTCATTGGTCACTAGGAGCATCAGTATCGTGTCATACATGCCTGCATTTCCAATAGTCAACTAGTAGCGTTAAAATAGCGGCAGACCAAGATACAGATTTTTAAAATATACTTAGTAATAATAAAACTAATGGTAAACCAGAAAGAAAAGGTTAAAAGCTACAGTTTCACATCAAAAGCAACATTTCCCAAAGTGAAAACACTCTATCCCCACTCTATCATGTCATCTTGTTTTACTGTCTTTTCAGCTTTTATCACTATCAGAAATTACTTATTCATTTACTTCACGTACGGATTTATGTGTTTGCGGCTGTTTCAACCACTTAGCATGTGAAAAGAGAGACCTTGGGATTTCCATGGTGGTCCAGTGGTTAAGACTCCACGCTCCCAATGCAGGGGACCCAGGTTCCATCCCTTGTCAGGGAACTAGATCCTGCATGCCGCCAACTAAGAGCCCGCATGCCACAACTAAAGATCCCGCACGCTGCAACAAAGATCCCACACGATGCAACTAAGACCCAGCACAGCCAAATAAAAATAAAATAAATTTTAAAAAACCACAAAAAACAAACAGAGACCTTGTCTGTCCTGTTTACTAGTGTAACCCCAGCATCTGGCACATGGATGCTCAATAAATAGTAGTTAAATGAATAAAAGATTGCCTTTCCAGAGAGACCCAAAGCCAATGGACATAGAATAGGCTCTGAAACGTCCTTTATCATAGGACATAGTGACTTTATTTACCCTAGCATGTCTCAAGTTTATGCAACCATGGAACCCTTGTGTGCGTGGGGTTTTTTTGTTTTTTTGTTTTCTGGCCACGCTGCGCAGCTTGGATCTTAGTTCTCCAACCAGGGATTGAACCCATGGTCTCGGCAGTGAAAGCGTGGAGTCCTAACCACCAGACCGCCAAGGAATTCCCAACCATGGAACCCTTTAATCCTGGAAATTAATTTTCCCTGGAAACAAAGTTTGAAAAATGCTAGCCCAGAGATGACAAAGCCAGCAAGATTGAGAATAACTTTAGTGAGTATGACATGGTTAATAAACTGTAGGAGATACTGGAAATATTCACTCCTAGAAATTCAAGAGACTGAAGGAGGTAAACGCCACTCCTTAAGAAGCAGAAAGAATTCACAATATATGTAAGTCAAATCACTGTACTACTCACCTTAAACTTATACAGTGTTGTATGTCAATTATAACTCAATAAACCTGGGAAAATAAATAAACAAACAAGAGTCTGGTCTTCCACCAAAAAAAGAAAGAAAGAAAATATCTCATGTGCCTACCAATGGCTGGCCCATTTCTAGACGATGCCCAAGTACAAGTTCCACAATAAAAGGTGCTCAGGCAAATTTCATCCAATGGTAACTTTTGCTCTGACAAAGGCTCTTTTATTTTCCAAATTTTGATTTACTACAATTTGATTTGTTACAAAGCAGATCAATTCCAGGGATAGGGCAGGCTGGCTGACTCCTGATAACGGCAGTCTTCTTAAGGGCAGAGGTTTAGTTCAGGTTTTGTTCACTGATAAATCTACAAAAGTTATATCAGAATATCTGTTTCCATGGAAAGAGGTTAAAAGTATTGTTCAGTGGAAGAAAGCAGTTGATAATAAATGTGTGCCGTATGATCTCATTTTAGTAGTAGTATTTTATACATAATCTCCCTGGAATGTCAGCTCCATGCAGACAGGGGTTTTGTCTGTTTATTCATGCTTTATCCCTAGGGACTGGCACATGGCAGGCATTCAATAAATATTTGTTAACTGCAGAAACAGATGTCTGCATTGAAAGGAAGGTTTATACATGCAGTGTATATGCAAATATATTCAACAGTGGTTAACTCTGGGCGTCAGATTTGTGGGTATTATCTGGCAGACCTGTATTTTTCTCATTCTTACAAGGAAGATGCATTGCTATTGAAATAAGAAAACAAAGACATCTTTTACAATGATTGCTAGGTTGCTGCCACCACACCTTCTTCCCCTTTCCAAGCCCCATTTCAGTACTTCAAGGTCAAACCCACTCTCCCCTATTCCCACAAGGGTCTAGAGGCATCAGGCAAATGAGAAGCAGCCTCCACTTTAGACAGGTGGGGCCTTGAATTTTAATCTAGTTTACTCCACTACACCAGTACTTTTTCCACAGGCCTATCAAAGCAGGATATTTAGAAACCCTGCATATCATTTGATCGCTTTCTCAGGTATAGAGTGTAGAACTAAACCTGAAAGCTGGAAAGGAGAGTTAAAACTGGAGCTCTTACGAGATTGCAAATTTGTTGCTGACACTCAAGGTGGAGGATACTGCAGCTGTGCCATTCATCTCTCCAGTGATGGGTTAAGAATATTTAGAATTCACAGTCAGTAGCTCAGCAGCCTCTCTGTTAGGGCTCTAACAATTGCCCTGCCCTGTGACGGGTTCTTCTGACACATAGAGTACTCCTCACTGAGAATGCAGAGTTCCCACCTAAGAAAGAGGGTTCTTGCTCCTAGAAAATCCTGTGTCCAACACTTGGATCTTACAAAATATCCACATTAAAGAACAGCTACTGAATTCACCATTCGATTCTCCTTTTAACAAAAGGATTCCAAATATGATTGGATATTTTAAAAATTAACTAGAAAACTGTTTGGCAATA
This sequence comes from Balaenoptera ricei, assembly GCF_028023285.1. Classification (NCBI taxonomy): domain Eukaryota; kingdom Metazoa; phylum Chordata; class Mammalia; order Artiodactyla; family Balaenopteridae; genus Balaenoptera; species Balaenoptera ricei. Next base: position 13,805,984 of record NC_082658.1, on the reverse strand, counting down.
TCTACTAAAGCTGAACATATAACACTTCAACTCCTGAGAATATCGCCAACAAAATACACAATATGTTCCCTAAAAGCACTTATTTGTAATAACTCCAAACAGGAAGCTACTCAAATGTCCCCAGAAGGAGAAGAATAAATAAATTGTGGCATCTTCACACCATGGAACACTACACAGCAATGGGAATGATCAAACACGCAACAATAGGACACATCTCACACACTGCTGAGTGGAAGGAGCCTGCCACAGGAGACCACATACCATATGATTCCATTTAAACAAGTTCCAAGGGCATAAATTCTATCTATGGTGTTGGAAGTCAGGACAGTGGTTATCCTGGGGTGATGAGAAGACAGGAATGAGGCATGAGGATCCTGTTTCTCGAGCTGGGTGTTGGTTATTGTTTTAGTTTTCATAGAAAATGACTACAGACTTGGTGGCTTAACCCAACACAAATTTATTCTCTCACAGTTCTGGAAGCCAGAAGTCAGAAATCAAGGTGTCGGCAGGGCCAGGCTCCCTCTGAAGGCTCTAGGGGACAATCTGTTCCTTGCCTTTTCCAGCTCCTGGTGTCTCTAACTGTTCCTTGTGGCCGTATCTCTCCAATCTGTCTCTATCTTCACATGGCCTTCTCTCCCATGGCCTCTTCTCCTCTTCTGTCTCTGGTAAGGATATCTGTCATTGGATTTAGGGACCACCCAGGATGATCTCATCTCAAGAGCCTTAATTTAATCTCAAAGACCCCTTTCCAAATAAGATCACATTCACAGGTTCTGGAGGACATCTCTTTCTGGGAGCCACCATTCAACTCACTACAGTTACCTGGGTGTGAAATTTTACCCAGTGATGCATGAATGCACTTTTCTGATTGTGTGTTATACATCCACAAGGATTTAAAAAAAAAAATACAAATTCTCAGAAATACATTTGTATTCACCATGACACATTTTGCACACATCTAACAAAAAAGAACACAATCCCTGGTATTTCATTGGCCGTAATGCCTGCAGAGTTTTTGGCTTTTCACAACCTCCCATCCCACTTCTGGTTCTTAGTAGACTGTACAGAAACCTCACAGCAACTTCCATTTATGTTTTTATTAACTGATTTCCCCCCATCCTCCACTACCCGAAGTGTTGAAATCCTTTAACAAATTACAAGCCAGGGGCCATCAGGGAGTCTGGGCTCTGCACTGTGTCAGCTCAGAGAATCAAGCTGTAATTTTAGACAGATGTTCGTAAACTTGGGGATTCCTGGTATGTGGACTTGGGTGCCTCCAACCCCAGACGGCAGGGGAAGCAGCCAGTGTTGCCTGCCCAGATGACCAGAAAATGTTTCTTAATGAATTGTCCAGCGGGACTCACGCTGGCTCCCACATCTGGCAGATCTGGGTTATATCACTCTCGGTCCTCAGTGTCCTGCGGGTTCCTGGGAACGCCCTGCCCAGAGTCAAGTGCACCAGCTGCAGCAGCCGGCTGCATTCACATGCCTCTCTGCGTCATCCTGACGGTCACACACTATGGGGCTGGCTCCGGCTCCCAGTTCCAGAGGCTGAGTCGGCCGCCCCCCAGGAGGCCACCGCCTCTCACTTTCCCATGGGCCTAAGAAGTCACCATGGAAGTAAAATTCCATGCCTGGAGGTATCCAGGGGAGGACTGCATTCTCTGCTTTTCTACACTAATAGCTCCTGGCACCATAATTCAACATTAGCTGTGTTAATCTAGAGAGAGGAAAAAACAAACATAAAAAACCTGAGCCATTCACATTCCTCAAATAGGATCCGAGGAGGAGAGAAAGAAGTAAAAACTTTGAAAGAATTCCAAGAAGAAATATAGATTTAAACAGCATGTGGCACAAGGTGGATGGTGGCAAAGAGGTGACAATTTTCATGGAGATGGGGAGGCCTCTGACGCTCTGCTCTGTTGGACCAGAGTCCTGCTATGTTCTCTCCATCACATAAAAAGCCCCAACACTCTCTTACAGTCTACCTGGCACTACATTCCTGCTTTCTGATTAACTACAGAGCCTTGGAGACCTTTATTTTGTATCCTTTTAGTAACTGATCAGAACTCCCCTGAGGCTGCTTCTGGGACAGAACTCCCAGCAGCACCCTGTGGGGAGGTTTTATCTTCCTGCTCATTATCGCTAGAACATGATGTAATTCACACTCATGGAACTACTATACAGGCCTGCCTCACTCCCCATCAATTCCACCTGTTCATTCAGAGTCAGGGCATGTTAGAGCCAGAGAGGACTTTTTTTTTTTTTTTAAACAAAATCTTTAATCTTGGGCTTCTTCACAGTGGTTAAGAATCCGCCTGCCAATGCAGGGGACACAGGTTCGAGCCCTGGTCCGGCATGCTCCCACATGCCCTGGAGCAACTAAACCCGTGCGCCACAACTACTGAGCCTGTGCTCTAAAGCCTGCGAGCCACAACTACTGAAGCCCGTGCACCTGGAGCCCATGCTCCGCAACAAAAGAAGCCACCGCAGTGAAAAGCCTGCGCAGCGCAACGAAGAGTAGCCCCCGGTCGCCGCAACTAGAGAAAACCCGCGGGCAGCAACGAAGACCCAGCGCAGCCAAAAATAAATAAATAAAAATTAAAAAAAAAAATCTTTAATCTCATTCTTCTAACTGGTTTGCCAATCCTCATTCTAATTTTAAAGCCAAAACACAAGAAACCTGCGATCCTGACAAGTAATTCATCATTCCGCAGTTAGATAATGACACACACAAGCGTACTACCCAGGTCTCCTCATTCTTTGTTTCAAAATTACATCATGCAGCTCATTAATTTAAAAAGAAAAGCCTATTAAAAGTCTTTAAAATGTGGGCTGAGATTTACAAATCTGCAGATGTGTTCTAAAGAAATAACCAAGAAGAAGACAGAAAGAAAGGGATGGAGAAAATATTCATTTATATTTAGTCCTTTACCTGGTGCTTCAGAAGGCCGGCTGCCCAGCAGACTCGCTCAGCCTTCCCAAACCCCCGCGCCCAGGGCAGAGCTCAGAGCAAGTAAATCGCCATCTCCGGAGGGCAGACCTCAGACCAAGTAAATCGCCATCTCCGGAGGGCAGACCTCAGACCAAGTAAATCGCCATCTCCGGAGGGCAGACCTCAGACCAAGTAAATCGCCATCTCCGGAGGGCAGACCTCAGACCAAGTAAATCGCCACCTCCGGAGGGCAGACCTCAGACCAAGTAAATCGCCACCTCCGGAGGGCAGACCTCAGACCAAGTAAATCGCCATCTCCGGAGGGCAGACCTCAGACCAACTAAATCACCATCTCTGGAGGGCAGACCTCAAACCAAGTAAATCACCATCTCTGGAGGTGGGGTTCGGATGGCAGTAAGCAACCAGGTAACTCCAATGTGTAGCCAACCTGGAGTGCCATTGATTTACTGGAGTTTAGGCCAAAACAGCTGTGTAGAGACCAAAACCACAGTTTTCGAAAGAACAGAGAGGAAAGAAAAGAAACAGAAAAGGAGGAGGGAGGGGTCATTTATATGACGTGATCTTCAATTTGTCATCCTCTGTGCTTCAGTGGGCTAAATGAATGTGTGGTCAAATTGAGAAGATCTACACGGGTGATCTCAGCCTGGGACAAGGTCACCTTTCCCCACCATGCCTGTGACCACAGAGGCATGTGGACTACAGTTGGAGAAAGGGGGAAAAGAGCTAGCAATCAGGTCCTGTACTCTTAAAGTACTCACAGCTTCTCAGGATACTTTTCCTTTTTAAAAAAGGAGCCCATTACCATATGATCCAGCAATTCCACATTTTGATATATATCCAAAAGACTAAAACGCAGGGACTCAAACAAATATCTGTATACCCGTGTTCACAGCAACATTATTCACAATAGCCAAAAAGTCGAAGCAATCCATCCATCCATCGACTGAGGAATGGATAAACAAAATGTGGTCTATACACACAGTGGAATATTATTCAGCCTGAAAAAGGAAGGGGCATTCTGACATAGGCCACAACATGGATGAACCTTGAGGATGTTGGGCCAAACGAAATAAGCCAGTCACAGTACAAATACTGGATGATCCCACTTATATGAGGTCCCTAAAATAGTCAAATAATAGAGACAGAAAGTCAATTGGTGGTTGCTGGGGGCTGGGGGGAGGGAGGACACAGAGAATTATTGTTTAATGGGTACAGAGTTTCAGTTTTGCATGAAGAAAACTTGCATGGATGGTGGTGCTAGTAGCACAAACAATGTGAATGTACTGAATGGGACACAAAAATGGTTAGGATGGTAAATTTTTTAACAAGTAGGGGGGTACCCTATGAGTGCCTCTCATTTACTTCTCTCTGGTGTTGGCAGAGGTTACTGAGGGCAAAATCACAAAGGTAGATGTGTCATCTGTAAAATTCTGACGTCTGAGGTCTGCGCACAACACACCCCAGGCCACTGAAATCTATTTGGCAGGACTGGCTGACTCAAGAAAGAGTTATAGAGCTTTGCAACTCCCCAGGGGGCACATGAGGGCCGGCTGGCAGGCCTTGCGTTTCACGTTATATAACCACCAAGCTGCCGGTTTCCAAACAAGACGAGGTGAATTCCAATGTGCTCCACGCCTACGAGGAGCCAACTGGTGATTAATTCCCAAATAACTTTATCAAGGAGCCTTTTTCTAATTCCCAAATGCAGTAATGCCATTTATTTGTTAGTTGAGAAATCTCTGGTTTCCTTTCTGATGGGTTGACTCAAATGTATTGTGAAAGAGGGGCTTATTTTTCATCTTTTCCCTCCGTTTGGCTTAGTATTCTAGGGGCAAAGAACAACTTCAACAAGGAGAAAATTCCGTTGGCAGCAGCTCTTTTTGAGCTGCTCTGTAATCCAAAGCTTTCAAGTGAGTAAGCTTTCTTCTTGACTAACACCTCTGCGACAGACAGAGAAGGAAAAAACCTGCAGCTCTTCCCTGATCAATGGTCCTAACCCTTTCCTTCAGTCTGTGATGATCCTATACAGGGGATGACTTGTGAAGATGTTTTCTAGGGGAAGTCACCTGGGCCCTAGAGGCTGGTCCCCAAGCCCACGTGTCTGAGCTCTGGCCAGGCATCTAAAACAACTTGTCATGTTTCCCCAGCCTCGGACCAGCAGCCCCAGAGCACCACTCACACTTGACCAAGAAAGTCTGTCCCAGGGATTCACCAGGAAGCCCAAAGTTTGGCAGCTGGAAAAATGTAAACCTTCTGCTTTAAGAGTTTGCATATTAACACTTCTGCCAGAAGCCAATCACTTAACAGGAGTTGCATTAAGTACTCGAACATCCTTCTACTGAGCTCAGACACAGGGAAACACTCAGTTGTTTCTTTGGCATAAGGTTCTGCAAGATAAAAGAAATTTCTCTAAATCTAAACAGTAAAGGAAAAGGGGAGAGGTTCTTGTCCACGGAGGGAAAAGGAAACATAACTTAAACGGTATGACTTATTTGTGATAAGTTCTAACCAATGTCCATATTTTATGGGTTTTTTTCATATAGATACTTACAAATAAATTCCACAATACTCTTTAATACAGGACGTGCCACTTTGGGAACTCCAGGAGGCAGCCTGAAGAGTAAGAAGGAATCTGGTTTCCTGGGTGCTTCTAATTGCTACCCCCTGCTCCAAATGCATAGATACTTTTCAACTATATTCCTCGTTATGTATCTGAATTCAGACACATAAACGTAACCTCCTTGCCTCCCCGCCCCCCTGCCTCAGGTTTGCCCCATGGATGGAAAGGAAAAGATCCCCCCCCTCCTTGCTTGGATGGAAAGGAAAATACTCCCTGCTTATAACTGCCATGGAAGCTTCATGATTTCCACAAGGCTCCCTGGAGTCCACGGAACTCTGGAACCATGAAGTGGTCCACGGAGTACGTATGTGCACAGCAGCACCCCAGCTGTACATTGGTGCCACCCCAGATCAATGCCATCTTCTCAGAAGGTCTCTGTGTGCAGACATAAGGCTAGCAAAACTACATACTGCCACGGGAGGAGGAAGAAAAGGTGTATTTTCCACCATTACTCCTTAAAAGCACCCTAAGCACCATATGTAACTTAATAGCCTATTACTTTCTTTGCCCATAAGAGAGAATTCAGCTCACGAAATACCACCATCAATAAATATTGAGTGTTCGTTATACAGCCCAACAATAAGATAATATACTGTGTTCCAAAACACCGTTAAGGCTCTGAGAACATTTTCTGGCACACTGAAATAGTGGAATGACCATAAATTATGTAAAGGGAGAAATTTCTTACATTTCAGAAAAAAATAAAATAAAAACCTCTAGCAACAGAATTTAGTGCTTAATAACTCTCACATGCTGAAGTTTCAGCTTAATCAACTGTGACTTTTGATATTTTATTTAATATATCTAGGAAGCATCACCAAAAGAGTAATTTTAATATTGCTTCTAAATTCAATTAGAGTGGTTACGTTTTTATGGCAGAGTAACATTCGCAGGGCCCTTCTTTAATACACCAGTTATTAAATCCCACAGTCCCTTAATCCACATTGCAGACTAATCTAACGCGCTTAAGCCACCCTTGAAAAGCCATCTCTCAGCGCGGGGCTCACAGAGTGTGATAGCTTTTGCTTTTCTGGCCTAAGAAGTCATTTTTTTCCTCTTGACATCTTAAGAGTCATCTTTAATAATTTTTTTTCTGTAGTTCCAATGTCTCTCAACTCCTGATATGCCAGACTGACTTGGCAAATCTGTTCTTCTCCCACAGAAACACCCATCAGCTGCTGCTATTGCTGACTCCCAGGCACATGGTCTGGCAGATACCCTATTACAAAATAAATCCACAAATCCAGATGAAAAGCCAGACGCTTCCCAGCATGCTCCACACAATTCCCACTGTGCTGGTGACAGATGCTCCCAGTGGCCTGAGCACCAGGAAACCAGGAAACTCACACACACAAAGACACACACAGAGACACACACACACACACACAGACACACACACACACACACACACACAGAGTCTGGCCAAGTGGTTGGGAGTGAGAACCCAGTGGCTACATTCTACCAACTTTAGGTAAGTCACTGGGTCTCTCTCTGCTTCCCTATTTGTAAGATGGTAATACTCGTTGTAACCACCTTCATTGACACAATGAGCAAGAATCAAAAGAAGTTCTAGTTCTTAGGGTGGCATCTGAAATTTTTATTAAAGCCTTCAGTCTGATTTCTTAGGGAATTGGACTCATTTTTACAGGTCCAGACAAATAGGCAAAGCAAGCACCAGCAAGTTCTAAATTAGGGTTCCACTGCTTTAAATATTTTTTTCAGAACAAGGTCAGATGTAAATTAACAATGACAGCAGCCCCTAGAGGATTAAGCCGGCTTATGTGGTAACTGAACTAAAGATGAATTCTTTGATATAAAGGCAAGATGGTTCCAATTTAGAATGACGAGATAGTTCAACAAAGGCTTATGTTTTTAATCTGGAAAAAGTTGGCTATAAATGATCTCAAGCTTAACACAAATCTAATTAGGCGAAGCTAGACAGTGGAAACTAACACAAGCATCTATCACATAGGCACTTTCACAGCTGGGTATCATGCCCATGTTACAAGCAAGGAAACTGAATAAAGAAATGGGTTAATAGGGGTGAAGGGAGAATGGCTATTCCATGACAGTCAACAGTGTTGGTTACCTTTTACTTCTCTTCCATTATAAACAGAGCTATATTTTGAAAATTAAGATCTACGTGCTTTTCAAGTAGAAAAACCAAAGTATAAAGTACTAAGTCTGCCCAGGCTACCCACCAATCCAAGCTGTGGGTACTTCCCATCCTCCCATTCTGCCCTCAGATGGGTAGGTAGGTGATGGAGAGATGGACAGATGGATTTATAGTCTTTGAAATCAATAAACCTATAGGTCATGAAACATTTTCCAAAACATTTGGACCGATTAAACCAGAATCACACCCGCAAAGAGACAATTCATCTTAATGTTGATCAAAAAAGGAGAAGAAAATTATTTTTAAAAAATGGAGGCCCAGGCTCTTCTTTTTTTTTTTTTTTTTTTTTTTAAATTGCCACAGGCCAAGAGCCATGGCTCTCAGGGGGCTCATCTTTTTTTTTTTTTTTTTTTTTTTTTAATATTATTTATTTATTTATTTATTTGTTTATTTATGGCTGTGTTTGGTCTTCGTTTCTGTGCGAGGGCTTTCTCTAGTTGTGGCAAGCGGGGGCCACTCTTCATCGCGGTGCGCGGGCCTCTCACTATCGCGGCCTCTCTTGCTGCGGGGCACAGGCTCCAGACGCGCAGGCTCAGTAGTTGTGGCTCACGGGCTTAGTTGCTCCGCGGCATGTGGGATCTTCCCAGACCAGGGCTCGAACCCGTGTCCCCTGCATTAGCAGGCAGATTCTCAACCCCTGCGCCACCAGGGAAGCCCACCAGGCTCTTCTTTAAAAAAAAAAAAAATGGAGGACTTCCCTGGTGGTCCAGTGTCTAAGACTCCGTGCTCCCAATGCAGGGGGCCTGGGTTCAATCCCTGGTCAGGGAACTAGATCCCACATGCCGCAACTAAAAAGATCCCGCGTGCTGCAACTGAGACCCGGCGCAGCCAAGTAAATAAATATTTTTTAAAATGGTATGGCTTTTCAGCTCTTTGACCACTTTTATAATAAGAAGAAAATATTTTATTTTTGTTGTCACTGTGAGATTTCAACTCTCAGCGCTCTTAAATAATGGTTAAAAAAAAAAGAGAGAGAAACTGAAATTCTTTATCTTGAGATGTGTTGGCAATGAAACTTCCTACAAAATTGGCTGCAAGTCCGATTTCTGCCCCCTAACATGTTTATTATTACTATGAATCAAGAACATCTCTGCAAATGTTCGGTAGACAAAGCACCAAGAAAGAGGCAGGGAGAGCTGGGTTATAAAGATGGCGCCCTCACTCCCACTTCATCCCGATGCCAACCCATCACTCCCACAGGTCAGGAGCTGTGAAAGTATTGCCCTCTCCTCATTGGAGTTTCTATCTGAGGTTCCTGTCACTGGTGGAAAGTAAGCTGGCAATCCCCAGAGGCATAAGATAAAGAGAGGCATGGGGTGGTGTAGGACACAGTGACCTCAGGACAGAAAGTCAAAGCATGGTTCTGAATTTTGCCACGAATGAATGTGACCTCAGCAAGTGACTTGACCTGTCTGCATCTCGGTTCCTCATCTGCAAAATAAGGCAACTGGATCACCCAATTTTTAAAGTTCTTTCCAGCTGTAGAAATCTTTATTACGAGAATAAGCACAATTTACAAAACAGCAATTTTCAAATCTGGGCCTCATTTGCAATGATTCTTACCCTATGGGGCTTCTGCAACCAGAATTTCCTAAAAACAAAACAAAACAAAAAAAAAACCTAAAGCACCAAACAGTTCTTACTGTCTTCCTTCAAACATTTTTGTTGCATCTCATGAACTATCAGGGAAATACCAAATCCCAGGGCATTTGGATTCCAGCATGTCTTAAGGGATCATATTTGCGGTGGATTAAAGAAGAGACTAACAACAAGGTCCTACTGTATAACACAAGGAACCACATTCAATATCCTGTAATAACCTATAATGGAAAAGAATCTGAAAAAGGTACACTTGAAACTAACACAACATTGTAAATCAACTATACTTTAAAAAAGAAAAAAAAAAAAAAGAGAAAAACCCACCATTTGACTTTACAAAGTTTTATATATAAAACCAGAATATTTTTCGGTTTTAACAGCCTAAACGCTACAGACTTGAAAAATCTGATGCTAGGCACAAGATATGCAAAATCTGATCCTATTGTGAAGGAGGTAATATGTCGTATGGTTACTAAAAATACATCAAAGATAGAAAAATTTCTATCCAAAGGAGAAAAAAAACCCCTTTATCTATATTATACTTCTGGTTTGCCTTCCAAACAGGTCTAGAAATACCTCTAGATAATCATATTTTAAAACTTTAAAACTGTATTTTTTTAAGTTTATTTTTAAAATAACTGATAAATTATTAAGAGCTTTATTCAAATTGTAGCCCTTCTAAAATATTTTATGATAAGATCACTACAGGGACTTCCCTGGTGGCGCAGTGGTTAAGAATACGCCTGCCAATGCAGGGGACACGGATTCGAGCCCTGGTCCGGGAAGATCCCACATGTCGCGGAGCAACTAAGCCCGTGGGCCACAACTACTGAGCCTGCACTCTACAGCCCGCGAGCCACAACTACTGAGCCTGTGTGCTACAACTACTGAAGCCCACACGCCTAGAGCCCGTGCTCCACAACAAGAGAAGCCACTGCAAGGAGAAGCCCGCGCACCGCAATGAAGAGTAGCCCCGTTCACCACAACTAGAGAAAGCCTGCCTTCAGCAACGAAGACCCAACGCAGCCAAAAATAAATAAATAAAATAAATAAATGTATTTAAAAAAATAGATCAATACAGATTTAACAAAGAATTACAATGAACAACAGCTAACTAAAGGTCAATCAGAGTCTTATTGCTAGGTCAGTAGGAAACTATGATTCGGTTCCTCAATGGTGTAAAAGGAGAGCATACTACTGTAAAATGTCACAAAACATAAATAGCTTTTCTTCTTCCAAAGATACAAGTAATCCTCGTAGCTCAACAAAGCAGAATTGCAAACTTTTCAAATCGCCTAAGCCTTATTCCACGATCCTAGCCAATTTTCTCTTCTGTATTGATCTGGCTCCTCTTTTGGCCCTTTGCATATAAGACTTTGAATTGTTATTGGTCTAGTTACTCTATCAGACTGTAAATCCCTTGAAGGCGGTATCCAAATTTTATACTTCCTCTGTATGCTTAATTTCTAAAGGAAGTGCCCTCTGAAGGCATCTAATCCAAAGTTCTATCCTTTTAGAAAAAATTTATATTATTTTTTCTTATACAGGTAATACATTTAGCACAGACTGAAAGCTTTCCAGCAAAATTCATTTTCTCCTTCCTCTGTAGCATAGCGTTGTCACTGGCCACATAGATGCCTATCAGGATTTTGGTCCCTGCCTGCCTTGTAGTTGGCAGTTGAGTTTAGCCATGTGACTGTGTCCCTGGAAAGGTGTGTGAGCTGAAGTGATGTGTGCCACTTTGGGAACAGAGTCTCTTCCATGCCCCCCTTCTTCCTTGTGACAGCACCCAGCCTTGACCATGTACAAGACAACAAGGCCCTGGGACTTCCCTGGTGGTCCAGTCGCTAAGACTCCATGCTCCCAATGCGGGGGGCCCGGGTTCGATCCCTGGTCAGAGACCTAGATCCCACATGACGCAACTAAGAGATCACATGCCGCAACTAAAGATCCCGCATGCAGCCACGAATATCCTGCGTGCCGCAACTAAGACCCGGCACAGCCAAATAGATAAATAAACATTAAAAAAAAAAAAAAAAAAAAGATGACAAGGCCCTGGGGAAGGGGGGAGCCACAGAATGGAAGGAACCCAGGATTGTGAATATCTGAATGGAACAGAGCCCCCTGCATATCTGGAACATCTACCTCAAACTGTTAAATGAGAGAGAAATTCATTAAGCCTCAATACTGTGGATTTCTTAGCAGCTTGGCTTTTTACTCTAACTAATGCATGCATATTTATAGTGGAAAGGATGAGAAAATAGAAGAAGCAGAAGAAAAGTCACCTGGACCCTACACCAAGGGTCCCCAACCCCCGGTCCGCGGACCAGTACAGCAGAAGGTGAGCAGTGCGCGAGCGAGCGGAGGTAGCGAAGCTTCATCTGCCGCTCCCCATCGCTCCCCATTGGTCACATTACCGCCTGAACCACATTCCCCCCTCCCCCCGCCCCGTCTGTGGGAAAAACTGTCTTCCACAAAACCGGTCCCTGGTGCCAAAAAGGCTGAGGACCACTACCCTATACCACCTAAATAATTATTAACATTTTGGGGTAGTTCCTTCTCGACTTTATGTCTATAGAAAAACCACATACACATAGTTTTCTACAGAAATATAGCCTCTCTCACTTAATATCATCGTCTATCTAATATATTAATATTTTTTTTTCTTTTTTTTTCTTTTGGCTGTGCCACACAGCTTGCAGGGTCTTAGTTCCCCAACCAGAGATCGAACCCAGGGCCCTGGCAGTGAAAGCACTGAGCCCTAACCACTGGATGCAAGGGAATTCTCTAATATTTTTCTGTATCAAAAATACATATAATTAATTTTAATGGCTATATAATATTCTACTGCTTGGATTTATCAAAATTTGTTCAACTAATTTTTCATTGTTGGCCACTTGCATTTTTTCCTTTTAAAAATTCTGTTATAAACAACCCTGCAGAGAACATTTTTATACACAAACCTTTACATATCCATCAGGTTTTTTTCCCCCCAGGTCTCTATTCTCAGCATATCTTTGCAGACAAAGATGTTCCCTCTTTCTGGGGACCTGCATTAAGTCATTATGTCTGATAGGTGTTTGCAAGGCTGCCTTCATTCATTATATTTTTGAACGAACTCCTATTTATGTTTTGTCAACCGGAAAAACCAAACAAGGTCCAGCTCCCCACTCAGCACCCGGAATAAGTAACTGACTCCCTACGCAGTATCAGGCAAACTCCCCCTGTACAATGCAGTCCTGGCTAGTAACATGCACAAAAGGGAAAGCAGTAGTAGACCTTGCTTCCTGCTGACAAACCTTGATCTACATCTGTGTTGCCAATTACTTGTTCAACAAACCTGTTACTTTTTTGGAAATAATAAATAATTCAGAGAAAGTCATTTTGAATCCTCTGACATCTGTTGCTTGTAATGACTCTGAATTATTCATCAGTGAGCATAAACAGCATTAATTAAAGAAAAGGACTGAGGCAAACCATGGAAATAGAAACGAACATTGCAGAAGAAAATGCCTTTACTCAACCCATACTTCACTTGTCATTGACAAATATCCAAAGAGCCCGCCAGTCCTTGGAATTTAAAGGAACTGGTACACTTAGATACCAGAAGGCATGATCCAAATGAGGATCACTATGTCATGTTTCCAAACTTGCTTCTTTTCTTCTCCTTCAGAAAACTCCTTCAGCATTCTACCTGCTCAGCTCTCTGAGTCTCGGAGAGTGTCCTGGTATTCAGAGGGAAAGGAAATTTACTAATTGAGCTGCAAAAGAATTGCAAGAAGTATCCCAGATCAAGTCATCCTATGCTCATTTGTACACTGAATTTTAGATATATTAATGGAAGAGGTCTCCCAAATCAAGGACGGCTCAATTCATCTGGCTGCTACCGCCTGATCATTTATTTCCATGACGACACTGGCACTTCCTCTTGACAAAGCGCTTTCTTGTGGTAAAGAGCAAAAGAGAAAAAACCTTACAGCCTGGCCGCCTATTCTACACCGCTGGCCGTGGGCTGATTCTTCCCCCAGTCTGTCTCTCTGCACAGGGAGAGTGATACTATATTCTGTAACACTCTCCACTGTAAAAGAGCCTACGGACTCTGTCTGTGTGGAGGGAGAGTGTGAGATGAAAGGAAACGTGTTAGAGTTTACGCAGCACTGTTGGTAAACAGATGCCTCCAGAGGTGGGGCCCCGGGTGTCTCAGTAACTGGCTTCTCAGGGACCAGAAGAAACAAGTCTCTCTGGAAAGGCAAGGTGGCGGGGAGCTGTGGAGGGTGGTTTGAATCGGGAGATTTTCCAAGAAACCTATTCCTGTGTATGACTCTGGTGACTTGCTCAGTTAAGGATTTCTCGACTCCGAGGTAACCTGGCCTCCAGCTCCCCCTACGCCAGTACCAACTGCTGGGGTTGCTGTGGGCAACAGAGGAGAAACGCTGGACAGAGAACAGAGCGGCCAGAAGAGGAAGGGGAAAAAAAATGAAACCCAACAAGACTGAAGAAAGCCACAAGCCCCATTTGGGGTCTTTTCAAAACCTCTGAATTCAGAGGCATGACAAGCAACTGGCAAGGTCTTCTTGCTGGTGGCCACTAATGAGTGGCTTCCGTGCAGAAATGATCATTCCAGTCTCTCCAGATCGGGTGCACAGAGACCTCCCAACGCTTCCAGAAAAAGAGACACAGAAACCCTCCATGCACTTTTGAATCCTCTTTCAGTAACATCCTTTCAAAGGATTTCAGAAATGGGGACAAACCTCCCTTGTTTTTTCCCAGTTTGGTCTGTTGTTATTGTTTTGTTCCTGCGGGGAGGAAGGTTGGAAAAGGGAGAGGAGATGGTGGAGGGGAGCTTGGAAGAGAGGAGAAATGGTTGGCTCTGCCCGGCTCAGACTGGCCCTTCATCAAAGGGGGTTTGTTGTTAAAAACAGCAGAGGACGGGTGGAAAAGAAGCCAAGGCTCTCAGTTTCCCAAAAAGAGGCTGAACAGGGACTTCTGTGTCTTTCAGGCACTAACCAAAATGCAGCTACAGATTTAGAAAAGATCACTCGTATAGCATTGGATTTGAAGAAATGAACTAAAAAAGATCTCTTTTAGAAAGACAATGGATGGGTTTGCTGGGTAAGAGGTCCCTCCACCGAAACCCAAGTCCAGCTGGGATGGATGAAGCCTGTCTGTAACGTCAAAAAGTTTCCCAGATGCCCTCACAGGCTTCATTTCATTCAAATATTCAAAAAGCAAACACTGACCCAGAGTACTTTCTCTTTAGGGGGAAAGAAAAAGGCACTACCTCCTTCCTTTCCAATCCAAGCGGTCTCTAAGCTAGAGGTAAAGTGAGAGTCTTAGGGGCTGAACACAAGGTGACCCTTCCATCACCAGCTAATCGGGGTGCCATCACTCTTAACAGGCAGAGCCTGGAGGCACCTAGACTGGAGTCTTGGTTTGGTGACAATGCTATGATGCACCCGGAAATTGGGGTCTGTGAAAACACACTCTACCTGAGAGCGCTGAGCAAGACTTTTCCGGCGAGGAGGGGAGCACCTGTGTTCTCAATCTAGGAGAACTCATAGGGCAGAACTCAGGAAGCTGGGACCCTCAATGGAGGCCACCCAGTCCTCAAATGCTGTCTGAATGGTAAAAAAAACTGGAGTCCCCAGTGGAGATACCAAGGGACAGCTCAGAAAATCTTGCCTCAGAGGCAACACCCAGTATTTCCAAACTTCACCTGGGAATCTTGTTACAGTGCAGATTCTGATTCAGAAGTTCTGGGATGGGGCCTGAGATTCTGCATTTCTAACAAGTTTCCAAATGATGCTCTGCTGCTGGCCCACAGACCATACTCTGAGTTGTAGCAGTTCAACCCAGGCAACACATTAGAATCACTATAGTTCTGAAAGGGAACCCCCTGACCCAGTCCTTCCCCTGCTCAATTAAATCAGTATGTGTGGCAGTGATGCCAGTCACTGGGCTTTTTTTTAAGTACCCCAGGTGAGTCTTATGTGCAACCAGGGTTGAGGACCCACTGGCTGGGCTAATTCTGGCTCTCACCATCAACTAGATATGTGGACCCAGGAAACTTAATCTCTAGGAATCTCAGTTTGGTATCAGAAAAAGGGGATATGCTGGCCGAAATGGATTGGTATAGAAACAAATGTGCAGTATTTGAAAGCACTTTGAAAGAAGATAAAATACAAAAGTTATTTTACTCATCGAGTCTTAGTTTCCTTGGTTAGAATGAGGAGTTCATAGTGTCCCCAACTAATCAAATTTCACAAATAACAGCTGCGTGTTAATTCTATGGAAGAGACTGCTTTTGGCTGAGATGTCCCTGTTGTTCTGTTAACACCCCAAAGCCCAATGCACTGGGATTCTTTCTTAAATGACAACTGACTCATCAATGGATTATAGGTCCCAATGGCATCCTAGCCAGTACCTTGAAAAATCCTCCTAAAATTATTTTAAATATGGATTCCCAGCACCCACTGATGACTGGTGCTGATCTACGAAGCAAACCCACATTACCGCCCCCCCCTTCTACTCTTCCCCTATCTTGCCAATCCCAAGCTCCCTGGGTGCAAGGAAGGTTCTCTGCTGCCAATTTTCAACTTTCTGTGCAATGAACAAAGCTTCGAAAGGCATCAGTTCTGCCAACCACCAATAGATGGCATCAGCGGTCGTGAAAGGTCGTTTCAGCCTCCGCCTCATTCCTCAATCTCTGTCATGTTTGCTATGTTTGAAATGCAGTGTCCTGTTAAAAACTAACTGAAGGTAAAAGGGTTAAAAAAAAAAAAAGTCAAAATGCAGAAGTGTCTTTGGATAATAAAACGAGAATTGTAAAGGACTAGGAGTCCCCGCCATCCCCAGCTCGCTCGGGAAACAACTTTACCAGCAACCGACGTGTACCCAAGCTAGGTTAGTGTCATGTTGCATTTAGAATAAATGGGCTTTCAGACACTCATCGGTGAGAAGAGCTTCTTGTCCCCAGCTGACATCCCATTGAAGCTGATTCTCAAACGCACACAGAAACCACAGAGAAAGCAAAACAACCCACCACCAGAAGGCAAGGCTATAACCACAGCAACACTCGCCAGAACAAAGACCCTCTGAGAACCAGAGCTCCATTTCCTCTTGTGTGCTGAGAACATCACAGCTGTTCCCAAGAACCCCCCCACCCACTTATCAACGGCGGCCACGCCGATGTTCACGCCAGGGCAGCTGAGTTCTCTGTGCAGGAACCCAGGTAAATGCCATCGTCTTAGTCTTTCAAAAGTAACACTCAGGAATTCTGTGCGTGGCCAGCATGGTGTATGCTATTTGAGATCACTGGTTCTCAGCCAAGCCATTTTATTCTCCAGGGGACATTTGGTGGCACTGCCTCCAACTTGGTGGCACAGGATACATTCTGGTGATCACACTGGGGAAGGAGGAGAGGATGCCACTGGCATCTGGTGAGTGGAGGCCAGGAATGCCACTAAACACCCTACAATGCACAGGACAGCCCCTCACAACAAAGAATGAGCCAGTCCAGATGTCAATAGTGCTGTGGTTCAAGAAAGCCTCCTCCAGAGGCCAGGAATTTCCGCCAAGAAAATTTAAATTCCAAAAGCCAATTTCCTACTGTCGTCACCAAGAAACATCCTGACGGAGAAGACAAAAGATAATTAATGGGAACTCCTTCCTGAGAAAAAGAGCAACCTTCCCAAGCTTTCTTTGTCCCTGTTTTTGAGAACAGAGTGTCCCTCGTTTTTGCCAAGGCCTCCCCTCTTTTGGACCTCATTCTCACCGGCCTTCTCAGGAACTTGGCTTCCTCCTCCTCAGCATCTACACCCTCCCTCACCACCTCGCTCTACCTGGTTCAGAGAGGCCGTTTTCCCCTTTTAAAAACATCTCTCACCTACAGAATAACATAAATACCTGTTGAGTCTATACTGATGTAAACAAATAAGTGGATAAATAAATAAATGGAAGAGAAGGGACAAAACATCCTCACAGAAGAATTCCAAGAAATAAACATAGAAGGAATGAAAGAAATAGAAAACCATTAACAGAACATGATGGTAATAATGGCTGCCGGTGAGATCCACTGGTGAATGTTGAAAGTTTTTAAAGGAGAAACAGGTTACTTGCATAGTCTCAAAGCATCTCTCCAAAAGCATTTATTAATCACTGTGGTGGTTTTAACACCCTTAAACAACTTTTTTTTTCATGCCCTCCCTCTACTGGGTAGAGCTTAAACCCCCCAACCTTGAATGTGGGCTGGATTTAGTGACTCACTTCTAATGGATGGAGTAGGTCCCAGGGACAGCTTTCTAGAATATCAGGCTGACCTCTGGCAGTTCTATTCTTAGAGGTCATGGAGATATTTTGACACAATATCCAAATGCACCACACACCTGGCTGTGGCTGGCAGGTGGCTTTGATGCAGAGATAGTGTAGCGTTTACCCTGAGTGACACTAACTTGTAGAGCAAATCTGGTTGGGGTGCGGGCAAAGCAAACCTTATAACATGCCTAAAGCGACAGGTTGGTGTAGTGAAAGAACAATACCTGGTTCCCAAATTCAAAACTGTGTAACAGCCATTCAATCACTGACCACGGCCACTTCAAAAGCCTTGGTGACAACATCCATTAAATTAATACCCCAGTCACTCTGGGTCAGAGTAAATATGAAACAGGTACAACTGAAACCTTTCTCACTCGTCCACAGCTCCCTCTCCCCATCTTGTATCTGGAAAGAAATCTGAGGTCAGGAAAAAAAATCTGGATGCCTCAGAGCCCTTTTCAGCTAAAATGGGAACAAAAGCAGGCTCAAGAAGGAATCAAGTGAACCTTAGCACAAGAATGCCAGCTTGTTATTTTGCAAACAGTAGGGTCAAAGCCCTGTATATAGGGAAAACAGTTTGGGGCAGAAAATTAATATTCACTGCTGAGACCTATTTGCCATGAGTTGACTCTGGAAGCAAATGGGTGAAAGATGGATCAGGATGAAAGCCTTCATCATCTCCCATCCTACCTCCCACCAACACCAGGGACCACCACTCCCCCCCAGAGCCAGCGAACCCCCAGTGGGGTCCAGCTCAGCCACAGGTGCCAGAAGGCAGGGGCATCTGATTCTCCTTTCCTGTGTCCAGGAGTAAGTTTTTCAAGGGAGGGGGCCGAGAACACTGAATTTGGAAGGGCAAAGGACTGCTGTGAAGAGGGGCACTTGGAGGAGCGATGAATTGTGTTAAAGGGAATGAGTAAGAAAAGGTGAATGTCTGGCCCTATTCTCTGCTGGGTAAGGCCAGAGTGCCCTGCCTGTATCCCTTTACCAGGTAAGGGTTGCTGTAAAGTGTTGACTGCTAATGGGTCCCATCTGGCCCCCTAGTCTGTAAAATTGCCTTTGGCCTCTGGGAGCATCTCCACCTGGAAGGTTATACCTGCCCTGAGGGAGGCCCATAACCGATCAACGGCTGACATGGGAGAGGGAAACAAAAGGCTGACCCCTGGGCAAGGGGAGACAGAGCTCCCCAGGAACCCAGCTAAAACTCCCCTTTCCCCCACTGCCCTGCCACTCTCCTCAACTCCACCTCCTAAGCCAATATATCATCTCCATGAGAATCCCTCGACTTCTAAACAACCTGACCCAAGACATTGGGAATGAGGCTTCCTTGACGTTTTAGGGGTTTCTGGTAGATGCTGGGAAGAGGATTTCCAGTTCAAGGACTCCAGTGCTCCCTTGAGGACAACTAGGCAGAGAAGACTAAGACCCAAGCCCACCGATGCCCCAAGCACCAGAGAGAAAGCTCATGTCCTGGTTCTCCCTTACTCAGATTGGAGAAAGGACATCAGAAGGAGGTGCCCCCCCTCATACCTGGGTGACAGAGCCATGTCCTAAAAAGATCCTACTACAAAAGGCTGATTTTGCTAGTTCCTGGACACTGTGTACTCAAGTTGGGAAAAACTCAACACTGGCAAATCCAATCTCACAGATCACTTATAAGGCAAAAAAAGAGTTATGTTAGCTATCAAGTCTTTTTCAACAAGGTATTTAAAATGGGATTTCACACTGGTGCTAGAATTGAGGCACAGATGATCTTTCCTTGGTGTTTTTCAAGGCTTTTTCCTCTACACCAGATCAGTAGGAAACTCTCTCCTTTACACTCTACTGCCTTCCCTCCTTCTCCTTTCTCACTGCCCTGTGCTCCTCTTTGGGCTTCCTAGGATCACCTCCCCCATTTCTCATCTTAGGGTTGATCTCTGGGGACCACTCTAAGACATGTATACATCCAATAATGTAAAATCTTAAAATCATAGTTCCAGAGGGCATACTCCCAGTGAATAGCCCAAGAATGCAAAGCATGTGTCTATGACCTAACTAGTTATAATTTGCTAAAGTCCTTGATTCTTGGGCAAAGTAGGTTAAAAGCCAGAGAGTTGTAAAAAAGTGGTCTGAAACAGCCTAAGAACTTTATACAACTCATAACAATGTGCTTCTTTGGTGCAATTTTACGTTAGCTTTTAAAATTAGCTTTCATAAATCTTTGCCTGGCCCATTATATTTCAGATGTTGAATTTAGGACAGTGTTCAAAGATTTTTATGGGGCCAGTTCACGGTTTCAATTCCAATTTACCATTTTTCCTTTACTGACTTCCTTTTGGAGTTCACCAGCATATGGGTCCTTAAGGACTAAAAAAACCAATGAATTAATCAAAGGGAAAATGTTCTGTTTCTCCCGTTTAGAAATTCATTGAAATATAGATGAAGTCCATCCTGAACAGCAGGACGTTCTGAGAAAGCCATCAGCCTAAATGCCTTTATGAATAACTATTATGTTAGAAGCTCAAAAGATCTTATATCTCAGCCAGATGAATAATCAGGCCACTAGGGAACACAGGGAAGAAAATGAATATAATGCAGGTCTATATATTTTTTTCCTCTGCTTGTCTAAACACATAAAATATCTTTTTATTTTTACCACCAAATACACATTCAGGTAGCTTCTCCTGGCATCAGTGATGCTTCTCCACTCTAAGTTAAGGACTTCTGGAGGCTGAATTTGCTTCCTCCGGCCTCCAAAGCACTATGTGAAGTACAAAATCATTACAACATGAAGGCAACATCCTGCTTAACTTGTAAGAACTATTAGTATGGGCTCAGGTAAAGCTGATTCAATATTGCCACAAATGCATACTGTGGAAATACATGCCACATATTCAATTAAGAAAGTGATTAATCAGTATTGTAACTAAGTATTGAAAGAAAACAAAACTGGGCTTCCCTGGTGGCGCAGTGGTTGGGAATCCGCGTGCCGGTGCGGGGGACACAGGTTCGATCCCTGGTCCGGGAGGATCCCACATGCCACAGAGCAGCTGAGCCCGTGTGCCATAACTACTGAGACTGCTCTCTGGAGCCCGCAAGCCACAACTACTGAAGCCCACACGCCTAGAGCCCGTGCTCTGCAACAAGAGAAGCCACTGCAATGAGAAGCCCGAGCACCGCAACGAAGAGTAGCCCCCGCTCGCCGCTACTAGAGAAAGTCCACCTGCAGCAAAGAAGACCCAATGCAGCCAAAAATAAATAAATTTAAAAACAAACAAACAAACAAAAACTAACCCAAATCAAGCTTTCAATTCCCCCTACCTGCCAATCAGAGGTACAAAGAGAAAAATACTATCAGTGTTCATTTCTCCTTAGCTATTATAAACTGTTACTTGCTATGCAAAGGCATTAACAAGTCCAAATTACTACAGGATGCTTATGGTTTTAAAAAACACAAATGCTACATACGATTAGTATATTACTATATATACGTGTGTATATATAAATACAGTCTATGTATTTGCCTATAATTATTTAGTGATCCAACTAGTCTTTTTTCCTTGAAATATGCCATTCAGAAAATACCATTACATCATGTAAATAATTTCCCTGGCTCCACCCCAACTGCATAAAAGCAGTCTTTTTTCCAGTACAACGTGTATTTGGAAAGTGCCTGCTTTGTGGTGTTCTTGTCCAGGTCACCATACTTAATTAAGCACACGACAGAAAAAAAGGAAAAAGAAAGGAAAAATCAAAACTGTAGCTAAGCTCCCTCCTCCCAACTCAGAATCAGCAGAACTCTCCTTGTCAAAGGACCAAACACATGAACTTCAATGATGTGAGCCGCCAACAACACAGTCATCTTTAAATTCAAGCAGTACATTGTGAAAGCAAATGGAACGCTACCCAGGTGAGAAGTGGAAGAGAAGTTCCCCAGGGAACAGTGATGGGCAAAAAGCCAAGGACCAGGTTGAGTGCTGGCTGTGTGACTGATTCTGTGATGACGAGCAAGTTATAACATACTTTGCGGCTTCAGATTCCTCATCTACAGTTAAAACACTGGATTAAATGGTCTAAGGTTCATGCCAGGTCAAAATTCTCAGATTTTTAAGACCACCTCAACACCTGGGCATTGCTGAGACTCCACGACACTGATCCTGACTCCCAAGGCTGCACTGTGGTCGCTGAAAAGAAGATTTTGCTTGTCACTCTCCAAGACAATGGGATGGGTTTGGAGCAAAACAGGAAAGACATGTCCTGTATGATATGCATGTGGTCCCCTTAAGTGAAAGAAAATCACCTATTTCATTAGTTCCCAAAGGATATGGAGTATCTTTATTCTAAGACAGACCAGACTGACTCAGGCACTGCCCCAACAGCTACATATTATCCTGTGCTGTTCTATTGGGACCTATTATCTATTTGACTCAAGTAGGAAGATTCTAGAAGCATTTTCAAAATGGAAATACAAAATATGTTTTACTTCTAATTTGAGTTATTTGAGAAACCAGTGGCATTTGCTCTTCTCATATACACAGTTTAAAGCAAGAGAATGAAAGAGTTCTGAGCCCTAGAACAGAAATAAAGGCTAACCCCTGCAGCACAGTGCAGAGGCTGCGAGAATATGCAGGCATCTTAAACTGCTTATCCACCTGTAATGAACAATGGCTATCCAGAGGCTGACAGAGAAAGTATGGAAAATCAATGAGCATTCACTTTGACAGACAATTCTGGGGGCAGAATACCTGCCACCAGGTAATAAATCACTTCATTTAAGTTTATCTTTTTAGCAGTGCACAGTGGATTATACCCATACATCACTTCAGCCCTTCTTTTCTGCCCTGTTGACAAAGGACAAATTGAGAAGGATGGTCGGAAAGCTGGGAGAAAGAAGGGAGGAAAACAGAAGAGCTCTGTTCCTAGGCCTGTGTCGTAAAAGAAATAATAATGATGATGATGATGATGATTCAATTTCATTGTTTTCTAAGCATCAGTTCCATCTGTAAAATTTTACGGCACTTCGTGGATTTACCAATGAAGTGACCATGGGTTGGAAAATAAAGGTAGCTTTTTTTCCAGATCCCTTAGGACATACTATATATCTACAGTTTCAGCAGGATCTCAAGCACTTGGCTTTTCTAACAATGGGTGAGTTTATGGGTTTCACTAATGATACTGCTTAGAAACTGGTACCCTGAGAAGCCTTGCAGCACAGAACTGAATATGGTAAATGGGACTTCAGGTGCAGCAATATGGTGGCAGATTAAGACAATGTGAAAAAAAACCTCCCACTACAAATACTTAAGAATGCTGGGTAAAATATGACCTGAAAAAGAAAGGGAAAAACTGAGTGAAAGCACATGAGTGGATTCTGAGACTGCTTCTGTAACTTACAGACTTGCATTTTAAAACCCAAGTGGACAAAGGAGGTGAAACCACGGGCTGCCATAAGGCAGAGAGTTGGAACTAAAACACTTGAGGACAGGCAGGAGCCTCAAAGAGGGGCTTCCTCAGTGAGACTGGGGGCGGGGGGGAACTCATACCCTAGAAAAGGGGTCCAAGAGGACAATTTTGTGTGTCCCTGGGCTCTGAGTGAAAAAAAAAACACCTCTCCTCTGAAATATGGATATCCAGATCTGATCCTTGAGCAGAGTAATCCAGGAAGTTCCAAACTAAGAAATTAGCAGAAACACTGGCCCCAAGCCAGTGATACTCCTGAGATCTCTAGAAGAAGCAATGCAAATTGTTCTGGAGGGGGCCTGTTATCAGGTCACAGAAAAAGTAATCCCCACTCAAGATTAGCTTATAAGAAAATTTAAAATTACAATATATCATGAGAAGAAAACAGCAAACACAACAAACAAGATTGTTAGAATTCCAGGAACTTGGGTACTTCCCTGGTGGTCCAGAGGTTAAGAATCCACCTGCCAATGCAGGGGACACAGGTTCAATCCTTGGTCCAGGAAGATCCCACATGCCACGGAGCAACTAAGCCTGTGCACCACAACTACTGAGCCCGTGCTCTAGAGCCCATGAGCCACAACTACTGAGCCCACATGCTGCAACTACTGAATCCTGTGTGCCTAGAGCCCATGCTCCACAACAAGAGAAGCCACTGCAATGAGAAGCCCATGCACCTCAACGAAGAGTAGCCCCCACTCGCCACAACTAGAGAAAGCCCGCGCGCAGCAATGAAGACCCAGAGCAGCCAAAAAATAAATTAAAAAAAAAAAAGAATTCCAGGAACTTGGGATAACAAAATTAAAATCTGAAAAAGAGAATACAAAATAAACATGCTTAAAACTATGAAAGACATAAAAGTAGGAAATAAAACCCTGAGGAAAAAAAATACGAAAAACAGCCAAGTATGAAAATAAGCCAAATAGAACTTCTAGAAATATTATAATCACTGAAATTAAAAAGTCAACAGAAACGTTAAATAGATTAGACACAAGTAAAAAGAGAATTAAGTAAAATGGAAGACAGATTTGAAGAAATTACCAAGGGGCATCACGGAGATAAAAGGGGCATGAAAGAATAGCTCCTGGAATAGCGAGTACAATGAGACTATTCCACACATTTAATGCAAGATCCAGATGATGCAAATAGAGAGACTGTGTTAGTTTGGGTCCTCCAATAAGCAGATGCCAAGAAAGGACGTTGGGAAGAGAAAGAGTGGGAAGGAGAAACCTCAGACCAGAAAGTCATGGCTCAAGGACTCCCCATTTAGAAGAGTCCTATATCCCACAGGATGGGCTAGCACTAGTAGCCATGTCTTACTAAGCCAGCAACCAGGAACAGCCCAGGGGAAGCATGGCTTTTGAGTGAATCCTGAGACATGGCATCTGGGGTCAGTCAACTAGGCTTCCCACAGCTGGAGATCTGAGAGGCACATTTTCATGGCTGCTGACATGAAGGGGAGCAATATTTTAAAAGATAATAGTTAAGGATTTTCCAGAATTGTAAAAGCCATAAATCTCCCATGTAGAGAATAATAGCAAGTTCTGAGCAGAATAAACCAAAACAAATCTACACATGCTATAGTCAAATGACAGAATATCAAAGGCTATAAAATACCAAAAACAAGGAGAAATTTAAGCTAAATGAAAAGAAAATAAACTGGCAGGGGGGATGACTGGAGTTAATTTTAGAATGCTTTCTAAGAGCACACATTTAAGGATAATAAAGCCAGTAGAGGAAAAAGGGAGGAACTGATAAAACTCAATTCAGTAAGAGACAGGAAATGAGAAAAAGAAAGCAAAGGAAAAGTATGGAAAATAGAAAACATGAAATAAGAGAAATAATTTAAAATATCAACTGTTACTATAAATACAAACAGATTAAAATAGCTGGTTAAAAAACTCAGACTGGATTTTTTTCTTTTAATTTAGCCATATGCTATTTACAAGAGGTTCTTGTAAATAAGAACCACTTACTTACTTTACCAGTAAGTAAAACCACTTACCTGTTCTTACTACTTACACAATTTATTAACCTTTTGCAGATTGATTGATCTCATCAATGAGATGAGATTCCCATTCTCATCTGTAGAATGGGATGATAATGACAGACTTAGTTTTTAATCTATAACATGTTTTTCTTAAAATAACACAAGCAAGTACAGCAAAATGTTAACACTTGCGTAATCTTTCTGGTGCGTACATGGGTGCGAGTTTCATTACCGTCTGTACATTTTAATCTATTTGAATTGTTTCAAAAATAAAAATGTTTTCACGTTTAAATCCATAAGCCCAATAACCAAGTAAAAATATAAGACCACAGTAAATGACAATGTTCTTATACACCACTTGGGAGGGCATAGAACTATACACCTTTCCTAGAGAACAATTTTGCAAGATACACCAAAACTTAAAAGATATAGATACTCTTGGGACTTCCCTGGCAGTCCAGTGGTTAAGACTTCATCTTCCAATGCGGGTGCAGGTTCAATCCCTGGTCAAGGAGCTAAGATCCCACATGCCTCTGGGCCAAAAAACCAAAACATAAAACAGAAGCACTATTGTAACAAATTCAATAAAGACTTTAAAAACGGTCCACATCAAAAAATCTTTAAAAAAATATGTAAATACTCTTTAACCCAGGGATTGAATTCTTATAATTTATCCCAAGGAATTAATCAGAAATGTGTACAAACATTTGTGTATTAGTTTACACCTGAGTTATGTCTAATGGTGAAAAATTCAAAACAACTTTAATGTTGTTGGGAACTGCTTTAGTAAACTGTAATGCATCTGTATAACAGAATAGTATGCAGTCATTAAAATTCAGGTTAAGGTTATAGAAGATTATTAGTGACAAGTACATATTAATAAGTGAAAAAAGATACAAAGCAGTATGCATAGTATGAGTTTGTTTTAATTTAAAAAAATATGTGTATATATGTACAAAGACAAGGGACCACCAGTGAAGCACTTCTGGATGGTAAAGATTCTGAATGATTTTTTTTTTATTGTGCTTTTCTCTGTTTTCCAAGTTCTCTGCAGTGAGCATATGGTGCTTTGCAATTAGGGGGGGAAAGCAATCATTACTTCTAAAGTAAGTGGCAATAATTCCAGTTTATACTCTAATGCAGGGGTCCACAAATTATATCCTGCAGGCCAAATCCAGCCTGCCACCCTGCCTGTGAGTTAAGAATGGTTTTACATTTTTAAATCGTTGGGAAAAAAAAATCAAAAGAAGAATAGTATTTATAATCTGCCATTCTAATCTAATCTTTGTATTTAATCTTTACAACAACCCTGTGAAGTAGGTACTATGACCCATTTTACAGATGAAGGAACAGAAGCTCCTAGATTGGTCAGGTAAGTAGTCAAAGATCTCCTAGTTACTCAGTCTTTGCTGAAATTCACACCCAAGGAGTCTTACCCCAGACCTTATCCTCTTAAGCTGCTTCCTCCATGTGAAAAGTTCTCCACCACTATAAGGGCAAATGCAGCCAGCACAGTCTGGTGAATTCTCAGGATGGAAGACCACAGTGTTTCAGTGAAGCCTCGTTGGAGGATGAGGCCCTGTTTCTACCATGATGATAGGAAACACTAACTCTGAACTCCAATTAACCAAGATATTATCCTCCTCAAAAGAATTCCATTCTTGGGCTTCCCTGGTGGCACAGTGGTTAAGAATCCACCTGCCAATGCAGGGGACACGGGTTCGATCCCTGGCCCGGGAAGATCCCATATGCCGTGGAGCAACTAAGCCCGTGCACCACAACTACTGAGCCTGTGCTCTAGAGCCTGCGAGCCACAACTACTGAAGCCCGCGTGCCTACAGACCGTGCTCCGCAACAAGAGAAGCCACCGCAATGAGAAGCCCGCGCACCGCAACGAAGAGTAGCCCCTGCTCGCCGTGACTAGAGAAAGCCCACGCACAGCAACAAAGACCCAACGCAGCCAAAAATGAAAACAAATAAATTAATGTTAAAAAAAAAGAATTCTATTCTTTTCATTAGTAGACCTGTATAACAGAAAATTGTACCCTTTTATTATTATTCTGTTTTGAATTTCATCAATAAAATTTGTGGAAATTTGTTTAGTCTCTCATTATGTAAGCACCTACATAATGTCCTTGATGTTGTGTATTGGCCCACAAAGCCTAAAATATTTACTATGTGACCCTTTACAGAAAATGTCTGCAGACTCCTGTTTAAATTGACAGAGAAAAGCAAGTGGGGAGAGCAGAAGTCACAGTATTAGTGGAGTCCCCACACCTGGAACCATGGAGTAACCAAGAACCCAAACGGTTCTCTCTCCCAAGCCATTCCACAAGCTCTTAGTCGTTTAGAGACTGTTTCTTTTCTCCTTCTCCTGCTATGTCTATATTTTTTATCCATTACCTCCCACAAAGGGGTGAGCAAAAAAAAGAAAGTAAAACTTAGTTCAGTCAAGGTTATTGCTTCTTAGAAACTCTGGCAAAAATTTGTTCAGGGAAAGAGACTTGACTTTTATATCATTTCTGAAGTTAACTTATCAGTGTTTTCTGTTACCAAAAATAACTGAGAATTTGGCCACTCATCCTAAGTATGGGATTGTTCATTCATCCACTTAACAAACCCTAGCATAGCGCACAGATCAGAAGATATATATCAATACAACAAAACATTCTATAATAGAAAGCAGTTTTAAATGACTACAGAAAATGCAAATTAAAACCACAATGAGATACCACCACACCCAGTAAAATATCTATAATCAAAAGGACAGATGATACCAAATATCGGCAAGGATGTGGAGAAAGCAGAACGTAAAATATAAAATGCAACAGCCACTTTGGAAAACAGCCTCGTGGTTTCTTTTCAAGTTAAACATATGACCCAGAAATTCAACTATTAAGTGTCTACCCGAGAGGAATGGAAACATGCATCCATACCAAGACGTGTGTACAGATGATCGTAGCAGTATTTTCATAATAGCCCCAAACTGGAAACAGCCCAAACGTCCATCAACTGGTAACTGGATAAACAAAATGTGGTATGTCCACACAATGGAATACTACTCAGCAATAAAAAAGAACCAACTATGATACACTCAACAATATGGATGAACTCAAAACCAGCATGCTGAGGGAGAGAGGCCAGTCTCAAAGGACTGCATATTGTATGATTTTATATGACGTTTCTAGAAAAGACAAACTATAGATTCAGAAGCGGATCAGTGGATGCCTGATATTGGGGTGAGAGCAAGGGCTGTCTACAAACAGGCAAGAGAGAGCTTTGTGGGGTGACGGAAAGTACTAAAACTGAACTGTGGTTGCACAAATACATGGATTTACTAAAACTCATCAGTATACTTATGGGTGAATTTATGGTATGCAAATTAGACCTCAATAAAGCTGTTTTAAAACAAAACTACAGGAGCGAAGGGGCAGATATCTGCTCGAGGTGGAAGAAAGGGTAGGGAAGGCTTTAGAAGAGAGAAATTTTGAGATAATATCCTGATAACGGACATTTAGCTGAGGCAGGGATTTAACAGTGTGCAGGGGCAGGAAGGCATGAAAGCTCAAGTAGGATTTGGGGAGGGAAAAGAAATAGGTGATACTAAAGGGCAAGCTGCACTCAGAGACGGGGGTAAGTGAGAAAACAAGAAGTTGGTAAGAAGTTGGTACTTCACCTCATAGGTCATGGGAAGTCACTACAGAATTTGAAGGGGGCTGAGTGACTATCACATTTGAGTTTTAGAAAGCTAACTCTGGAGACAGTGTAAAAAGAAGATGACTTAAGAGATGAGGGGGAAAAAGCAAGAGGCCATGTCCAGGTAAAAGATACAGAA
Organism: Balaenoptera ricei; assembly: GCF_028023285.1. Lineage (NCBI taxonomy): Eukaryota > Metazoa > Chordata > Mammalia > Artiodactyla > Balaenopteridae > Balaenoptera > Balaenoptera ricei. The sequence goes on along the minus strand of NC_082658.1, from coordinate 13,777,056 downwards.
CCAACTATTTAGTTTCTAATGAGGTGGTGGGAAAGAAGACAGTTTCTAATCTCAGCAGCTAAGATGCTGGTGTCACTAAAACAAATAAGGACGAGAGGAGCAGAAGCAGTTTTGGGGGAAGGCGGTGACATAAATACTGTTTTAGGTTGATTGTGAGCTGCTGTCAAGATATTCAGGTACAAATATCCAGCAAAGAGTTGCAAAACTGGAAAGAGTCTGGGGTTGACGCTGTGGCTTGGGGAATTCTTAGCAAAGAAATAGTCACTGAAACCACTGAACTGTTAAGATTGCCATGGACTTACATAAACAGCAAGAACTTAGGGCTCAAGATCAAAAAGGCTAATTACAGGGAATTCCCTGGCGGTCCAGTGGTTAGGACTCCTCGCTTCCGCTGCTGGGGGCCTGGGTTTGATCCCTGGTCAGGGAACTAAGATCCCTGCAAGCGTGCAGACAAAAAAAAAAAGGCTAATTACAGAGTCTACCCTGTCATCCACACAACGACATTAAGAAAATGTTTTTCCTTCTGTTGCTGTTTTTTTTTTTAAGCATTAGAAACGTTTATTTGTCAAAATATTTTTTTTTTTTTAAAGTGAGAAGAGTGGAGTAAAGCAAGGCTAAATTTCAGCTAATGTTGTACCACGATCAGACATAAAAAGACAAAACAAAACAACAACAAACAGAACCCCAATGGTCCTAGCAATTTCAGAAGATTAGCTCCAGTGTCAAAGTCCAGAGCTAAGAGAGAAGAGTAGAAGGTTGCTTGCCACTACACGTGGTCATTTTAAAGGGAAAGGAGGGGAATTCCCTGGTGGTCCAGTGGTTATGACCCAGCGCTTTGGGGGTGGGGGGGGAGAAGGTTCATCCCTGGTCAGGGAACTAAGACCCCGCATGCCACGAGGTGCAGCCAATTGAAAAAAAATTTTAAAGGAAATTAAATTTGAAAATTTGAAAATAAATAAAAATAAAGGGAAAGGAGATGTTGCAGGTAGACAGGGAGAGGGGTCAACTCCTAAGGAGAGCAGGGTAAGAGGGATTCCACTGTACAGGAAAGAGGGGCTGCCAGCATAATGCTCACCTAGGGCTGTGCTGTGGTCTTGAAGCAGACGGGACAAGTAATAGTTGTAGGCAGTTGGACACGGGAGCTGCTGCTGCCACTGCCCCCTAAGAGCGGACTCGGTAAGGCTCACAGTGGTGGAGTGTCCCTATGCATCACTGTTATACACGGATTCCCCGTGGCCAACGGTGTCAGGTGCGCGCTGCTGCATACTGTTTGTTACACTGCTCGGTAACGTCCGCCACACGGCCCGTATGGTCTACTGGGCACTCTTCTGACCAGTGCCCCTCCTTCCCACACTGACAGCAGCCACTCTGGTCTCCCATCCCAGGGGCAGTCTGAAGCCGGCTGGTGGACAACTGCACGTACGTTCGTGTGCCTTGAAACTGTGTGTTGTCAAGGCCCCTGACAGCCCTACTGCATCCTCTGCCTGCTCCACGTGTACGAAGGCGTAATCTTTCACAATGTCACATTCGATGACGGAACCATGCTCCTCCAACCTGGCTCAAAGCTCTTGGTTGGTACAGGTAGGACTGATGTTGCCTACGTGCAACTTGGCTGAAGCTTTGCTCTTTTTCTTTTTTAAATAAATAAATTTATTTATATATATATATTTATGGCTGCATTGGGTCTTCATGCACAGGCTTTCTCTAGTTGCACTGAGCGGGGGCTACTCTTCGTTGTGGTGTGCAGGCTTCTTATTGCGGTGGCTTCTCTTGTTGCAGAGCACGGGCTCTAGGCGCATGGGCTTCAGTAATTGTGGCACGTGGGCTCAGTAGTTGTGGCACACGGGCTTCAGTAGTTGTGGCACACGGGCTTCAGTAATTGTGGCGCACAGGCTTAGTAGGCTTAGTGGCTCCGCAGCATGTGGCACCTTCCCGGACCAGGGCTTGAACCTGTGTCCCCTGCACAGACAGGCGGATTCTTAACCACTGCGCCACCGGGGAAGTCCCTGAAGCTTTGCTCTTATCCTTGCCGGCTTCCACGGTGATGTTCACACTGTGCAGCTTGTAGCGGACGGCATCCTCGGCCGCCGCCTGGTCCTCTATGTGCACAAAGCCGTAGTTTTGTGGCTTTTGTTGTCGTTGTTTGTTTTTTGGCGCAGCTTGCGGGATCTTAGTGGCCTGACCAGGGATCAAACCGGAGCCCTCCCTGGTGAAAGCACGGAATCCTAACCACTGGAGCGTCAGGGAGTTCCCAAAGCTGTAGTTCTTAATGATGTCACATTCCAGCACCTTCCCACACTGCTCGAGGAGTCAGCGGATCGCCTGCTCCGTGCCCTCCTGGGGCAGGTTTCCGATGAACGGCGTCACCGTCCTGACAAGAGCCTCCGTGTGGCGGCGGCGGCGGTGGCAGCGGCGGCGGTAGCGGCGGTGGCGGCGGCTCCGGCGTCTCAGAGAACCCTACAAAATGGCGGCGGGCGCCCGCGCCCTGGCGGCGCGACCGGGCGCTGCTCGCGCGTCAGCTCACGCACGCGCCACTGCGCGCCGCCTCAGGCTCGCGCGCGCCATGTTGCTGTTCCTGTGGTCAGTTTGTTCCTAGCAGACCGCCAACAGATTTTACAAAGAGTTACAGATTACAAAACAAACATGCCAAAGATGATGATCAAACTGGGGACAAATACATAGATGGGAGAGCAGAATGCAGAACATAACAGAGGCACTTGAGACTATATAGAATCTGCTATCTAGAAAGCAAGGTGCATGCTTTAGCTGCCTTTGAAACTCTCATATTGTGAATGTGGGTACTAGTCTGCTCTTTCAAGTTAAGGGTACGTGGGTCAGATTCCATCTATTGCCCTCAGCTCATCCGCAACCATCCAAATGCACATCAGTTCTACCATCTTGTCAATAATATACTGTGCAAATTGGCACCCTGGAGATCTACCTTCTTGGACCTTCCCAAAGCCCCCAGATGGCTAACACATGGAGAGGACAAAAAATTTCACAGATTGTTATATGCAGGGTACTAGGAAATATAGACAAAGGAACAGTAGGCTAAATGCCAGAAGATCCAGATTCTATATTCTTACACCATTGACAAGTTAATTATATTCTCTGTATGTACAAATGGGAATAAAATGCACAGATCAGATTTTGAAAATTTAAGTGTTGCACCGTGTATGGTAATACTGCTTGAAAGTTCGTCATACCCCACACAACCTCCTGTCTATTTAGGGGCCAAATGAGTTAAAGTTGTGCTCTATTATTTTAGGGGAGAGAAGTGTCTTTGACGGTAAAACTTGAATGTAATTTACAAGAAATCATGCCTAGAGGTGGAGTACTGCAGTTTATCAGATTCTTCTATACATGACCTTTAATTCTGCTGACATCTATTTCTAGCCTTTGAGTAGGAGAACTTAGAACATGACCTAGAGGTCTTCATTCATCAGGTCCCCACCCTCCCTCCCACAATGGATGTGGCCCTTCTCCAACAGTGAGTCACCCACCTTCCCCTCTGCTTTCTGCTTGGGTGGCCACCACCAAGCTGGGGACCCGATTTCCTGGTCTGTCTACCCAACCAGAAAAGAAGTTCCCCGCTTGCAGGGTAGAGCTCATTCATCCCTGTGTTCTCAGCACCTGTCAGCATGTAAGGCTCAAAAAATGACCCCCAAGTGAAAGAATGCCAGGAAATTAGGGGGAAAGATGCCAAATGGCACATATTAAAAATAAAATTTTTATACTATTCTATTTTTTAAAATAAAAATTATATATACTTAAGGCATTTGAGATGATGATTTCAGATACATATACATAGTGAAATGATTACTACAGTCAAGCTAATTAACATATTTCTTCTCGTGGTTACCTTTTTGTGTATGTGTGTGATGAGAGCAAAAATTAAATTTTAAAAGTCTCCTGTGCATTGAGTGACAGATGAGTGGATAAACAGAATGTGGTACCTACATACAATGGAATATTATCCAGCCTTGTAAAGGAAGGAAATTCTGACAGATGCTACCACATGGATGAACCTACAAAGCATTATGCTCAGTGAAATAATCCAGACACATGATGCCACTTATATGAGGTACTAGTCAAATTCATAGAAACAGAAAGTACAATAGAATGGTGGCTGCCAGGGGCTGGGGGGAGGGGGCACGAGGAGTTAGTGTTTAATGGGTACAGAGTTTCTGTTTGGGTTGACGAAAAAGTTCTGGAGATGCATAGTGGCGATGGTTGCACAGCATTATGAATGTACTTAATGCCACTGAACTGTACACTTAAAAAAGGTTAAAATGTAAATTTTATGACACATATAACCGCAATTTTTTTTAAGTCTCCTGTGCAGTATTCCATCTGAGGAAGGATACAGGACTGTGGCCTTTGGCTTATTTTTAGGTGGCTATTTCTTCATAAGATGCATTCTTAAATATCTAATTGATAGCAAAGGGAAGAAAACACATTCAGCATTCACACAGCTCAGTGTCCAAATGTCCAAAGTCATTAATTTAGAAAAATACCACGAGAATCATGAAACTGATTCAAAATTTACTTCTAAACCATGAAAGCAAAAAACGAAGTGTGATTTTAATTGGGTTTTCTGGGAGTGTAAGTGTTGTCTTAGATGACTTGTTTTTTTAATTGTTGGTAATCACTGCCTACCAGTACTAACCAGCCAGAAAAATAAACAGTTAAGTAATTAAAATATTCAAAACCTGAACTAGCAGAGAAAAAATGTTTATGTTTCTAACACTTTCCTTTTAGCATCAATTGTGATTCATATATCAAAAGACTAACCTTTTAAAAAGAGATGAAATAGCTTTCATATTTGACTATTTTGGTAACCAGCTGTATAGAAAACTATTTTATCATCCCTTTTCCGCACCCCCAGACAGAGAAAGTTGTTGAGCTTGAGATTTCTAGATTATAATGTCGAAGTTCTCATGCAAGCAAAACCTCCCAGGGATGTTAGATGTCTTGTCAAGGTAAAAACAGGAAGATTTTTTTTTTTCTTTGATATCTGTCAAGAAAATATAGAGGTATGCTTATTACTTTCTTTAAAAAGTTCTTTTCCCTTTAAAGAAACGTGTTGTGTTTATTCCAATGGCAGTTTAACAAATAATCTCAGGTTCTCAGCAAGCCCTCAAAACGGGTGATCAGAATGCAACAAGCTGACAGACTCCAAATTAAATTGACACTCCCCAGTCTAAGGCTTCAAAAGATGTGCGTGCGTACCAGCATCGTCCAAAGCAAGTCTCTGGATCACTTTTAACTTCTTCCAAATACCAAGCCTTTAAGCCAAGCTCACACGTGGCGGAGGAGAAAAGGCAGGAGAAGGGACTTTGCTGTGTCAACATGGACATCCCTTAGAAGGTCAGTGCAAATCAAAGAATTACAACCAAATGGTTTTAATCGCTTGGGTGACAATGCACAGGTGACAAGGGGGAAGAGCAAAGAGATAAAAGTGTTAGTGCTTGAAGGAGATGATGCACCCACCTTTGCAGTTCAGTAAACACGGCCTAATGGTGATTTTGTCTGTGGATGGTGAGAAAGGACTTTGCACCAGAAGATCTTATCCCTCGGGAAGGACTAGATTCTAGTCTTAGATTCACAGAGTCACAAAAGAGGAGAGAATGGCCCGGTGGCTCTAAACAGATCCAGCGGAGGGGAGAAACGGAGGAAACATTATGAAGATGGAGTCGTGAATAAAGCACGCGTGAAGCACCTACAAAGGGCAGCTTCCTGGGTCCTGGAGAAGCCTGGTACCCCCTCCCGCAAGTCGAGGAAGCTGCCCTGATTCTGGAAGCATCTGGTTCCAGATGAGAAAATCACTTCACTCTGGGTGGAAGAACCTCAGACAGCCGTACAGTCAGGGACACATGCAGACTGAGGTGATCAAAAGAAAACACCCTGATTAAGCCCACAAATCATTTTCAATAAGCCTTTCCAGAAAAGCAGTGCGGTGAGAGAAGTCCTGGGGATGTGATGTATTAGTGTGGAGACCGTGGGTAACAATACTCTATTGTACATTTGAAAGCTGCTGAGAGAGTAGATCTTAAAATTTCTCATTGCAAGAAAAAAATTAAAAAACCAAAAAACAGCCATGTGTGTGTTAGCTGGGATCCCAGGTAAAAACTTCAGAAAATAAACACCTTCAAAGAAAGGAGACTTCTCTCTGCGGTTTTGAGGACGAAGTTTCACATCCGCTGCTCCAAAGTCCCAGAAAGGCTTACTGTGCTGGGGAACTGGGGTGTGCGAGCTTTGAAGACTTAGACAAATGATCAGCTCTCTCTGTCAGAGATCCTAAAGTCTTCTAAGAGATTCCAGGTGGCAATAAATTAATAGGCTCACTCTTTACTATGTTTCTATTTCTCCTAGCTTAAAAAAAAAAAATCTTAATCAGAAACAAAATTATTTCTTTACCAAAGGCTCCTGTTTCTGTGTGATATCCTAGTTAAACTTGTACATTTTTTCTCCATTCTGTTTTTTTTTTTGGACTCAGAACAATTTCCTCCTCCTAAGCAGAAAAGCCTCCAGAAAAAGTGTTGGTTGTGCCCTAGTTTCAGGAGGCGATGAAGAGGCAAGTCGCTAAAGCAATATGGAGAAAACTACTACTTGTGGCCCCGGGGAGAAAAAAAAGAATCAGCCAAACAAAGATACCTAGAGTCAGACTGGAACTTCTGGAGCAATCTAAGCCTTACCTCCAAATGCCTAAACAATAGCCTCTATTTATGCACACTTCAAAAGACCTCATTGCATCAGAAGGCACCTTGCGAATAAGATTGCAGCTAATTCTCCCAGCAGCAGAAATGCACTCCCGTGAATAACAAAGCTTCGCTCTGTTATTCATAGTAAGGATTAAACCCAGTGGGATAAAATACACAGTTGCCAGGTCATCTTAGTGTAGGGCTGAGCATGGAAAACTGAGTTCTCATTTCTCCTCCACTAAAGCCTGGTGGTTGGTACAGGAGCCAGTTCTTTAAATGTCCTGTAACGATTTCTTTTGCTGTTAAAGGAGAAATCAGTTAACAAGGAAAGTGCTCTGAGAGACAGTTGAAGGGCACTGAATAAATATTACTACTGTCCTCAGCCCCCTGTCACAATTGAGTGCAGACCTTCAAAGGAAGGTAACACATTGTTACCTAAAACTAAAAGATTACCCCAGCCCATCCCCCCACCTAAAAGGCTGCCTCTAAAGCATCGAGGGCCTGGCCCCCTATCTGTTCCACACCTAGGTTTTTCTTCCCATTCCCTCTCCCCGCCCTGACCCCTGTTCCAGCAAAAACAATCTGTTGACCCCTTGCGCACACATGACTTAACAGCTTCCGACTTACAACCTTTCTTTGCCAAAATCCGTATTCATCCTTCGAGACTTGCTTTAAAAGGGCCTCCCCATGACCCCAACCCACTGACAGCTCTTTTTTGCACATGGCTCATATTGAGTTTGCAATCAACTAAAAGTTTAATGTTCTTACTGAAATAATTCTATTTGGAATAATATGTTGTCTGGAATTTGCTTCAAAAAAAATCCAAGGATAGGTGTGGAGGGTGGGGCATTCGGGGTGGGCCCCATGTGGGTTCATCAGAGGGGTCCCTCTACTTTTTTTATAAAGTCTTTATTGAATTTGTTACAATATTGCTTGTGTTTTATGTTTTGGTTTTTTGGCATGTGGGATCTTAGCTCCCCTACCAGGTATTGAACCCGCAACTCCAGCACTGGAAGGCAAAGTCTTAACCACTGGACCGCCAGCGAAGTCCTGGGTCTCTCTACTTTTGCTTATGTTTGAAAGTTTCCATAGCAAAAATCTGAAAATTTTAGTGTCACAAAGCTAGCTAAGGACAACCAACATTCGAACTCAGATTGCCTGACATTAAGAGCAGAGCCCGCTAGGCTGTTCTATTGTTTTCCATGAATTATTTCATAGTTGCTGTTACTGCTTTATTTCACTGTATCCAGCTGTATTCATTATTCATTTGACATGAAAAGCCCGGTTGCTCTCCTCAAGGAGAGCAGGCAGTGTAACTGGGGACACAGGTAAACAGATAAATCACAGCAGAATCAGTGAGTGTAACAGCCAGGATAGGAACCGAGTGGAAACAAACAAATTTCTATGGGAAAACAGCAATTAAGCCTACTTGGGGAACTCAAAAAGGCAGCCCAGCCGGGAGCTGTTATCCCAGGTGGAACTCGAGAGCTAAGCAGGAACGTCCAAGGTGAAGGAGTTTGGGGACAGGAGCGCAACTCGGGCAGAAGCTGTGGTGTGGGCAAAGACGCAGTCCTGAAGAGGCGTGATGAGGAAGGAACAGGGCCAGGTGGGTCAGATGCCCTGGTGAGGTAAGTGGAGGCCCAGACTGTGACGAGGCTTGCAGCCAGGCCAACAGGGTTGGATTTTACCTCTTAGACAATCAGGAGCAAATGCGGAAGTGACGCGATCACGGTTGGTCTGTTAGGAAGGTCACGGTCAGCTGTGCACCTAACAACCTGGAATGGGCTTTTGCAGCAGGTCATAGCCAGGATTAGGTACAGAGAGACTGAGGTACAAAATTTACGGGGACGCCAAAGAACTCAGCGATTCAGATGACCCGCCTTGGACAATGGGAGAAAATGGGTGGGGGGCTTTGCAGTTTTCTGTATCAAATAGTAACCGGATTCCCACTCCACCCTCCTGCCCGTGTGATTTCCACTCGGCCCATGTTAGCTTCAGTCCTGCGTCATGGAATATGGCCCCATCTCTGCAGAGCAAATCAGAGGCCAGTTCAGGATTGTGGACAGTTTAAGTGACAATAAGGGTGAGGCGTCATCCTGATGAACCGTCAGGTGTGGAAATGCACTCAAGAGAGACTCACAGCGATGGAGGAGGCCTTCATAAATAAAAGCTGCTACCAAACCTAACTTTTGGATGGCTTCGGAAGGCTGAGTTGCTCTGAGAGGGAGGTACAGAGATATCAACTTGCCATCCATGGCCCGGCCCAGGCAAGGAGCTATGACTAAACAGGAAATCGGTTACTGATCAGTTGAACGGATGTATGAGTGTTCAAAGCGCAAGCACCAGGCTATACTCTGAGACATTCTACAAAGTGAAAGCAGAGCTGTGTTAACCCTGACAGATGTGTAAGAGACTCGTGTAAGAGGCAGGACCTGCTTGGGTCTCCTGAAGAACTAATTCTCTGTGAGTAACTATGAATTATTCAATGCTATGGTTTATTGGGCATCTACTATGTGCCCAGTATATCACAGGCATATTTTTTAAACCACCCCAGAGCCCTGCAATGGAAAGCGCTATCTTTATTTTACAAAAGGAAGCTCAGAAAGGTTGAGTTGTGAGCCTGAGTTCATAGAGCTGGTCCTAAAGGAGCTAGAATTCAAACCCAGAGCAAAGTCAGGCTTAGAGTAAGGAGAAACTTTTCCTTTTGAGAGCTCAGTGACGTTCTGGTTAGAGAGAGGTGAATGAGTTTGAGTTCGCCAGTGCAGTGTCAGATCCTGCACTCAACATTTTGATATTTTATTCAGCATGGGAATATTTCGCATTAATGATGATTTTAAAAATACAATGGATTAAAAATATTATTCATTATGATTATTGAGTTTGGGGGAATCCCCCTTCAATTTGGGTGCCCGGGGGCGTGTCTCACTAGCCTCACCCTAGTTTTGGCCGTGTTCCAGGCTGCAGGCGATCTGTGATAACCTGAATGCAGCCTACAGACAGCTCTCATTTTAGGCAGACTTTTCACTCTCCTCCTGCCTGCCTGATAAGTTTTACATCCAAAGTTATTATCTACTGGGAAAGAGGTTTTGGGTTTTGAGGGTTTTTTGGGGTTTTTTTTGTCTGAGTTGGGTCTTCGTTGCTGCACGTGGGCTTTCCGTAGTTGCGGTGAGCGAGGGCTACTCTTCATTGCGGTGAGCGGGCTTCTCATTGCAATGGCTTCTCTTGTTGTGAGCACGGGCTCTAGGCGCACGGGCTTCAGTAGTTGTGGCTCGCGGGCTCTAGAGTGCAGGCTCAGTAGTTGTGGCTCATGGGCTTAGTTGCTCCGTGGCATGTTGACGGGGGATGGAACCTGTGTCCCCTGCATTGGCAGGCGGATTCTCAACCACTGTGCCACCAGGGAAGTCCCGCCCCCCACTTTTTTTTTTTTGACTTGCTTGTTTGTTTCTTTTGATTTCCTGTTCATTTTATTTTTTTCCTTTATCTTCTTTCTCTATTCATCACTGGCTGGGATACTTATAAACAAGAAATGTGTCAAAAGGTGATACATTGGATAACAGGATGCAAAAAATTCTACACAACCCATGAACATATTCAAACGCACTCAAAAAGGAAGCGTCTTAGAATAATTTCACGCCCCCTTCCCAGGGCTGCAGAATATATTTATTTCTATAAGAAATTAGCTTCCAGGGCTTCCCTGGTGGTGCAGTGGTTAAGAATCCTCCTGACAATGCAGGGGACATGGGTTTGAGCCCTGGTCTGGGAAGATCCCACATGCCGCGGAGCAACTAAGCCCACGCGCCACAACTTCTGAGCCTGCGATCTAGAGCCTGCGAGCCACAACTACTGAGCCCGTGTGCCACAACTACTGAAGCCTGCATGCCTAGAGCCCATGCTCCACAACAAAAGAAGCGCAACAAGAGAAGTGCACTGCAACAAAAGAGTAGCCCTCGCTCACTGCAACTAAAGAAAGCCCGCGCACAGCAACAAAGACCCAACGCAGCCAAAAAAAAAAAAAAAAAAAGTTAGCTTCCATAAGGATCAGCCCTTCACACATCTGCTTTACAGAATTGTCTCTGAGAAAAACAAATACCGTATGCTAACACATATATATGGAATCTAAAAAAAAAAAAAAAGGTTCTGATGAACCTAGGGGCAGGACAGGAATAAAGGCGCAGACGTAGAGAATGGACTTGAGGATACGGGGAGGGGGAAGGGTAAGCTGGGATGAAGTGAAAGAATAGCACGGACATATATATACTACCAAGTGTAAAATAGATAGCTAGTGGGAGGCAGCCGCATAGCACAGGGAGATCAGCTCGGTGCTCTGCGACCATCTAGAGGGGTGGGATAAGGAGGGCGGGAGGGAGGCGCAAGAGGGAGCGGATATGGGGATGTACATATGCATATAGCTGATTCACTTTGTTATACAGCAGAAACTAACACAATGCTGTAAAGCAATTATACTCCAATTAAGATGTTAAAAAAAAAAAAAGAATTGTCTCTGAGCCCTATTACCAGATACAAAAGTAAATACTATGAGCTGAGGCTGCAGGTTGTACTGGTAGCTGGAGGGTGAAAAGTCATCCTTTTTCCTTTTTTTTTTCCTTGAATTTTATTTTATTTATTTATTTTTCATACAGCAGGTTCTTATTATTATCTATTTTATACATATTAGTGTATATATGTCAATCCGAATCTCCCAATTCACCCCACCCCCCTTCTTTCCGCCTCTCTTTCTAAACTTCTGTTTCTACAGTGTGGTACTGTTGTGACAAAACACGAGTTTGAGGAGGAAAACAGCCATGCCAACAGCAAACACAGCTGTTTGGAATCCTAGTCTGCATTTTTTTAAATTAACTAAATACAGTTCTTGGTGCTTTTAAAAATCAGCATTAGGAAGCTCATCAGCTACACAGGAGAGAAACTGACATAGAAATGGACACTGTCCAGGTACACATGCCCAACCAGTTTTGCATTTCAGCCCTGATTTCAATTAAAGAAGCATTCATTCAGTACCTACTGTGTGTCCAGATGCGACCAGGAATTTGTATCACTAAGACAAAGGGCCAGGTTTCCTGGGAGAGACCGATGCTCAGCAGGGTATCACCACCTGGACCCGTGTTTTATGGAGGAGAGTGCAGTCCATTAGTTTAATTAAAAAAAAAAAAAAAAAAAAAGCTTGATCTCAGCCCATGTACACTTTCTACAGGACAGGCCAAGAGAAATTTATAGGAGCAGAGGGGGTGGGCCCCTGGCAGGATTACGATAAAATAAAATTTTTGTGGCCTGGAGTTTCCTCTCACTGTTCAGCAGTTTCCACCTCTAAACAAAACAAAACAAAAAAATTAGTAGCAATAAACCATCAGCAGGACTGCTTTTTGTTGCTGCGGCAGAGGATTATATGTCTGGATTGCTTCTCCAGTTCTCCTAACTTGACCCAGCTAATGAACATTTAAAAGGAAGGAAGGAAAAATTACCTCTGAGCTCAGAAAATCAATGTTAAAAGTCCAGATTCTAAAATCCCCATGTTCTATGCATTCGAAAGTCACTTAGGCTCTCACTCAGGAACTCCGTCCTTCTCATCCAAATTCTACCAAAGATCTTAATTAATCTGGTTTCTCAACCTGCAGGAGCTTAGAAGGCACATGGCAGAAGGGGCGTCCATGCCACTGTACATGGCTGCTTATAATTATCACAATTGGGGCTATTTGATGATGGTCAGGGCAGATACGGCCCTATTCATTCACCGACAGGCCTATTCATTCACTCACTCAACCAACATTCATCAGACTTCTCCTCTGGGCTACTAGTGCTCCTTCAAGTTCCTGGTTAAGACCACCCTCCCTGATGTTAAGGGAGGTCTACAGAGCTGTCAAAGCTCCTGATAAGACTCCCACCCTCCACCCCAGTGCAATCTCCTAAGAGACCGAAGACCCTTAGGAGCTGCATTAGTTTCCTGTGGCTGCAATAACAGAGTAATAATACCACCTGAGTCACTTAAAGCAACAGAAATGTTATTCTCTCACAGCTCTGGAAGCTAGAAGTCCAAAATCAAGTTGTCAGCAGGGCCACACTCCCCCTGAAGGCCCTAGGGAAGAATCCTTCCTGCCTCTTCCAGCTTCCGGTGGCCCCAGATGTTCCTTGACTTGCAGCTGCATGTCCCCAACCTCTGCCTCCGCCTTCACAAGGCCATCTTCTCTGTGTCTGTGTCCTCTCTTCATATAAGGATCCCAGTCACCCTATATGCAGGATGATTTCATCTCGAAGTTCTTAACTGACTACATCTGCAAAACCCTATTTCCAATTAAGGTCACATTCTGAGGTTCTGGGTGGACATGAATTTTGAGGGGGCACTATCAGACCTACCACAGAAGGCTATCATTAAACTAACTGAGTACCCCACCTCCCCCGAAAGGCCAGCAGAACAAATATCTGAACCTCAACATCCCTGAAGTCCAAGAATCCCTGGTGCCCTTCTATCCCTGCTCTTCCTCTTGCCTCAACTTTCCATACAGCAAAGAGACAGAAATCAAATCATGTCACTCGGCCTTTCTCACCTTCTGAGGTGGCCCACACTCTGTCTGTGGAGCGTGTTTCTCTCTAAATAAATCCACTTCTTACCTATCACTTTGTCTCTCACTGAATTCTTTCTGCCATGAGACGTCAAGAACCTGAGCTTCATTAAGTCCTGAGACCAGGTGTGTGATCTCAGTTGGAAGACTGTGGGTTTTGGCCAGGTTCGAGTCCCGGCTGCGTGGGTTCAAGTCCCAATCTGAGGTGCACGGTTTCAAGACTACATGTCAAGATTCATAATCTTGCAGGTCTATCAGTGGATGTCCAGAGTGAGAACCTTCCCGCCTCCAAAACAAGCGTATCAAAAACAACAACTGTGGGCTTCCCTGGTGGTGCAGTGGTTAAGAATCCACCTGCCAATGCAGGGGACACAGGTTTGAGCCCTGGTCTGGGAAGAGCCCACATGCCGTGGAACAACTAAGCCCGTGAGCCACAGCTACTGAGCTCGCATGCTGCAACTACTGAAGCCTGTGTGCCTACAGCCCATACTCCACAACAAGAGAAGCCACTGCAATGAGAAGCCTGTGCACCGCAATGAAGAGTAGCCCCCGCTCGCTGCAACTAGAGAAAGCCCGCGCACAGCAACGAAGACCCAATGCAGCCAAAAATAAATAAATAAATTTATTTAAAAAAAAAAAATCACGTCACTCCCCTGTTTATAACTCTCAGTGGCTCCCGCTGTAAGGGGCCACATCCCAAACTCCTGGCCAGGCCCCTGAAGCCCTTCACCGTCTGTCCTCTTCATCCCTCCATCCCCTCTCCTCCCCCTGCCCTCGCTTCACCCTGTCTGTGCTCCTCCTGGTCACCCAGCTCTACCCTTACTCTCCTCCTTGTTCAAACACACCAAGGTCATTCCAGCACTTGCTGACCCCTCTGTCTCCCTCTACCTGGACAGCTGTCCTCCAGATTGTCACTTGGATCCTACCATTGTTCAAATGTCAAATCCTCAGAAGAGCCTTCTCCATCCATCTTATTCAAAATAGCACCCATAGGGACTTCCCTGGTGGCGCAGTGTTAAGAATGCAGGGGACACGGGTTCGAGCCCTGGTCTGGGAAGATCCCACATGCCGTGGAGCAGCTAAGCCCGTACGCCACAACTACTGAGCCTGTGCTCTAGAGCCCGTGAGCCACAACTACTGAGCCCACACACCACAACTATTGAAGCCTGCACGCCTAGAGCCTGTGCTCCGCAACAAGAGAAGCCACCGCAATGAGAAGCCCACGCACCGCAACGAAGAGTAGCCCCTGCTCGCCACAACTAGAGAAAGCCCACGTGCAGCAACGAAGACCAAACGCAGCAAAATAAATTAATTAGTAAACTAATTAATTAATTAATTATAAAAATAAAATAGCACCCATATTAAATGAAGTGTAGGTTTATTCTAATATATCATTATTGGTTTGCAGGATTCCAGACAGCATTGGAAAAGACATAGAAAAGCCTTGTCAATCTATTTATCTGCTCCACGATGTCTTTGTTAGAAAAGTAAAAAGCTGAAGAAGCCCAAGTTTGAATTGGGAAAACTCATGGAGCTACATGGTAAAGGTAGTAGTTCTAGAAAAGCTACTGGGGATGAGACAGGTGCTAAAGTTGAACGAGCTGATGGATATGAGCCACCAGTCCAAGAATCTGTTTAAAATTCAGACTTTTAATGGTGACAAATAAAAGATCTTATTTGTGAAAATAAAATAAAATAAAATAGTGCCCATACCCACACCCACAGGCACCTTAGGTCACTTGATTATATTACCCTAATTTGATTTTTCTTTATTACACTCAATACCATCTGAAATTATATTATTTATTTCTGTGTTCGCTTATTTACGGTCTGTCTCCACTAGTAGAATGTCAGCCCCATGAGGACAGGGACATGCCTGGAGGGCTTCCCAGTTTAGTGAGGGCACACAGACACGTAAAAAGCAGTGACACTCATGGGGTCAGATACTGTGGGGGGATTTCATCTTCACAACAATCCTACAAGGTAGGTGCTATTATTATTCCCATTTTACAGATGAGGTAACTGAGGTTGAGTCACTTGTCAAGGGGAGCCAGGGCTCAAACCAGGTGGTCTGAGTCTAGATCTTGTGCTTTTGGCTTCTAGTCTACCTCCCCAAAAAAGATGACAGCATTTTGCCAAGGGGAATGTAAAGGTTATGTTACAGGCCTGTGAGAGCCAGAAGAGGAAACTCTGTCTCAACAAGGTTGAGAGCATCCCTTTGCTGGTAAGCTACTGAGTTCCTGGGCAGAGGAGGCAATCAACATGTGCAAATGGACAGGCAGTATAACAGAGAGCGGCAGAGAGCCGATGGCATTCAAAGGGATGCAAAGAAGTTTCTGGTCACCCTATATGAGCAGGAGGAGGGGACACAGGACCCTGGCTCCATAGCTGAAGTGTCAGCATTAAGTCCGTTGCTGCAAGACTCATTCCCAAGCTGCAGCCCTGGTTCTAAGCACTAAACGCTTGACCTCCTTAACACATGTAATCAAGGTGCTCTCTTAAACCAGAGTTTCTGCTTCTGGGCTCCAGCCTTGCTCTGCTCCATCTCCTTGGAGAGCCAGGTTCTGTTCTGAGCCCCAGGAGCAGTGCCACCTGTGGCCTCTGCTGACAACACCCCCATTCAGCCTGAACTGTACTTCTGCTGGCCGCCGGACTATTCTTTGTATGCGTCTTCTCCCTCGGCTGGGTGGTCCTCTGATGCAACTGCCTGCAAGCTTGGCTGATCATAGCAGCCACCGCACTCTCCCTATGTGGCGTCACCCACGTGTCCAGACCTGCCCCTGCAGCTGCAGCTAAGCCCTTTGCCTTCCCTACGGCACACTTGTAGCTCTGTCTCCTCTTTAGATCTGGCTTCCGTTGGTCTGGCTCAAGCAAGAAGACAGGAAAACTATAAAAAGCAGAAGAGGGAGAATCATTTAGTGCAGAAGCAATTGGCTCTTCTGCCAAATATCTGCAAGCCGTGTTCCCATGATTCATGCAGGTCTCGGCTCAAATGTCACTTCATCAAAGGCCTTCTCCATCACTTTCCCCATCCCTACTCCCTGCTCCTTTATCCTGCCTTTTTTTAATCTCTACCTGACATTACGTTATATTTTTATGTTTATACGTTATTGTCTGGGTCGTCCCATGCAGAAGGCAGGAAGTTTCTGGTGGCCCCAGGCGTTCCTTGACATGTGGCTGCACATCCCTAGTGCCCAGAGCAGTGTCTGGCACATAATAATCACTCAATAAATAGTGGTAAGCTAAATGAGAACAACAGTCCCACAGAGCTGAAATCCACAGGTAGGATACACTATAATAGCTGATATTCACAAAGATCTCTCAAGAGATCAAGGCAGAGGAGTATTTATTTTTTTCTTAGAGTTAATTTTTTTTCTTTGATGTTCAGAAAGCCTGTAACAAAGTTTCTAGAACATAGCAAGCCCAGCAAAATGTTAGCTATTATGATAGAAAACATCCTAGAAAAATTTATATGATTTTGTTAAACCTTCCTTATCAGGCACACCCAGCTTGTTTCCTGAGAGTTTCAGATAGCTGGAACTTTCCTGGAGGGTTAATCCACTGGGGAAATACAGGGGTGTGGTTGGTGCCATCTGAAACTGAAAATATCAGACTGAGCCAAACAGAGGACATTTTAAATACAGGTGTTGCTGAGGAAATAGACATACAACCCGTTGTCCAAAAAAGTCACCACTTCAAAGATAAATGAAGAAAAGGTTTTCAGACTTATTCACGTGGAGCCCTTGGAGATCTAAAATGTGTGGAAATGTGTGAGTTATGCATTCCTCCGGCTTTATGCTTTTAAGTAAGGGATAAATCTACATTAGCATTCAAGGGCCACAGAAACCAGTCTATTTTACAAATTACCATGTAATTAAACAGAAGCACATCTTTCCCCTATTCTTAGTATTCCGCTCACCCATCTAAGTCCTCTCTAGCCAAAACCACAACTTAAAAACTGCAAACTCATGGCACTGTCAAGGAATATTTTCTAACTGTCCCCTAAAACTGCCAAACAAGCTGTGTTCCCGTCATGAATAAGGGTATAAAGAGGCTGACAGGAGGTTAAACGATGGGAGAAAATGTAAGAAGGGTAAATCTCAAGGGTGAGACAATACAGGAAAGTTTTTTTTAGAAAAAGCATTGTTTATGTTAATGATCCTTAAAGGGACAGTTCATCAAAAGTAGAAACACCTAATAAAGGTCTTTCAACGTTCCAAGTTTTTTATAGCACAGAGCAGCAGCAGAGAGTTAATGATCCTGAGATGTTACCGTTTATAAACTCCACTGCATGGGAACTGTCTTAAATTCTGTATAAATCTTATCTCTATACCTGTGAAAGGTACCCCTTTTGCAGGTGAGCAAAATGGGGCTCAGAAAAATTAAGTGATTTGCCCCCAAGTAGCTGGGATTCAGAGCTGCAATTGTGTTGTTCCAAAGCGGGGCTGGGGGGCTCTTTCGGCTGCCAGGAGAATTCCTCAATGATTCCCAAATGCTCCTGCGTCACCAAGTTTGCACAGGTTCAAGGCCAAACGGAAAAAACAAAGCCAGTATAGTCTGTTCTCCTAAAGCTAAATTTACTCACTATTTAAATCCTGAAATTGTATCCTTCCTAATGTTTCATGTTCAAACGTTCTTCCATAAAAGAAAGGATATTTCGATACGAAAACTCCCCCAATCATAAAAACAAAATTTTAACATGAAAAATTAATAAAAAGAATACTGGAAGTTTTAAATAGCCTTACTCTGCAACATAAAAAGTGGATGATCTTACATCAAGTGCCAAAATTTCTTTTGAAATTTTACTGACCCATGAAATAAAAGACTGGCACCATTGCACAATAGTCAGTATTTTTCAATTTACCCATCAGGGGTTCATGAGGTCATTTTAGTTGGTCAATACCTTCATTCTCTTCTTCCTTTCTTTCTTTTTCTTCAATAAAATAGAATAGAAAAATAGAAAACATCAGGAGATAAGCACAGGTAGCACAAAGGTTAACTAATACTTCATGAAACGCTTGTTTTAATTGTATAAATACATAAATGCATGTTTGTACTGGGTCGGGATGTAAATTGTACAATATATATTTCTTACTGTGGGTCACAGACAAAAAAAAACTTTGAAAGCCTTGGTACTGTTTTTCTTAGAGTAATACATATTCATAATTGAGCATTTGTAAAACAGACAAATTATAAGAAAGTTTAAAATCATCTATAATTCTGTCACAAATGACTATATTAATATTTTTATCTCCTAAGCATAGTATGTTTTTATATTACACAGACACTAGCTGGACACACAAACACTAAATATTCCTAAGTCCTCTAATGTAGCACCATGATTTAAATAGAAGACTGATCCTCAATGGCTGTGTGCCACAAATGGCAGGCAACGCTCTTATTTTTTTTGTTTTTCTTTTGGCCGCGTGGCTTGCGGGATCATAGTTCCCTGACCAGGGATCGAACCCAGGCCACAGCAGTGAAAGCGCTGAGTCCTAACCACTGGAAGGCCCGGGAATTCCCGTGGGGGCGGGGGACCACTCTCTCTCTCTCTTTTTTTTTTTTTTTAATTAATGTATTTACTTTTGGCTGCGTTGGGTCTTCACTGCTGCACGCAGGCTTTCTCTAGTAGCAGCGAGCGGGGGCTACTCTTCGTTGCTGTGCGCGTGCTTTTCATTGCGGTGGCTTCTCTTGTTGCGGAGTACCGGTTCTAGGCGCGCAGGCTTCAGTAGTTGTGGCTCGCGGGCTCTCGACAACAGGCTCAGTAGTTGTGGCACATGGGCCTAGCTGCTCCACGGCATGTGGGATCTTCCCGGACCAGGGCTTGAACCTGTGTCCCCTGCATTGGCAGGCGGATTCTTAACCACTGTGCCACCAAGGAAGTCCCTAAGGGGGAACACTCTTAAACAAGATCAAATAGTGCCATTTCAGATTCTGAGGCATCCATCAATCTCTGTGATTACATCAGTTGATAGGTGGAATTGATTTCTATCTACCTGCTCACAGAAGGAATGCCATCTTCCACCTTAAAAGTAAGCATTTGATTACACCATGAACATTTTCATGTTCAAATCAGATTATATCAGATCAAATCAGATTATATATCTGCTTGGAATTTTGCTTCCAAGTGTTAAATACGGTTTATTTTTAGCCTTGGGAGTGATGGAATTTGTGTTAACAGGTCCTGGTGAGAATAATCAGTTCACAGCCAAGCTCCGGGTGCAGCCAATGTTCACGTGCAATGAAGGATGACTTTGAAAATCCGGCAAATCCGGATCACACGCTCTTGTGATAGGAGTCGGAGGAGGTTTTCATAGTAAGAAACTGTAAATTGTGGGAAAGGAGTAAAGTAGCCAGCATCTCACAGCGCCACAAAGCCCTACGTATTAATGTGAACTCATTCCAGACAACCAGGAGAACTTCTCCCAGGGGGAACTGGGACTAGGAGAGAGTGGCCTGGGATGGCACCTCCATGGTAGGTATTAAGGAATCAAAGGGACCTCACACTTGCATTTGCTACAAAGGAGAGAAGCACGGAACATGGTGCTGAAAACGTCGTTGGCAAGTGAAAGTGAACTTCAACGTGCATAGGGATTCCAACATTATCGATTAATTTGTTTCATATCAAACATGGGTGCCCTTACCAAGCAATGCAAATGAGAAATCCAATTTTCAGGAAATAAATGTGGAACATTTATATAAAAATTAAATAAGTTGTAAGAAAACATTGTGATACTTCAATATAGAAACTCTAAACATATATTTATATTCAAATGAGTTTCTTACTCCAAAGTATAATTTTCATACTTCGAAGGGTACAGGAAGTTTATGATGATCTATGCAGGTGTCAGCAAGCCAGAGGTTGAGGGCCAATGGCCTATTTGGTAAATAGAGTTTTATTGAAATGAGGTCTCATACTCATCCCTCTAACCTATTGTCTATGGCTGTTTTTGAGCTTCAGTGGCAGCATTGAATGATTGTGCCAGAGACCTTGTAGCCTGCCAAGCCAAAAATAGCCACTAGCTGGCCCTTTAAGAAAAAGTTTGCCTAAAGTAAACTGGATTTCTGGTGAAGCAATGCACCTTCTGAACGGGTGGCAGGTCTTGAATAAGCTGTAGCTATTTCTGAGGACCTCATCTTCCTGCACAATGAACTAGTGATTCTTCTTTCTCCGCAGAGGTCATTTATACAGGGGCATATGAATAGCTGTAAAATGTAACAGGAACACCAGTGGGGTTTGGATTGGTGTTAAAACCAGTTTCACAGAAGTGTGACTTTCAGATCTGCAAGGAATCTACTCAAAGCCTCTTCTGTGAAACTGATCCGGATGTTTCAGCACTGAATCCAAATAAGGACCAAGACACTCAAGAAGGAACACTGCGACTCTCTTCATGTGAGACTCAGACCACATATTCCTTCCAGGCTGGAGAATACAAATCTGGAGCCTGCTTTTGAAGGAGCTACAGAAACTCTCTTCTTTTCTTTAGCAACCTTCTCCTATTTGCCCTTTACCCCAGAACCCAGGATGGAAACCCAGATAGATACAGCTGGGAGCACACCCATTTCATTCAACGCAGGTGAACCACGTAACCCTGTAGGTTGAAAGTACTAGTGACCATATTTCACCAGCTCTCCCCAGCAGGCCTGCTGGTGGGGGTGAGGGTGCTCCAGGCAAATATTACCTCCCCCAGGCAAAGCCCTGCAAGATGATGGCGAGTATTTCCCCAATCCATCATGATCCTTCTGTCTGTTAGGGAAAAGACCTTTATTCAACTTGTATTGCTTGATTTGAAAGCCAAACCCAAATCTCAACGCCATCCTGACAATATTTCTATTAAATAAAATCCTCCCGTCTTGTTGGGAGGTTTTTAAATCAATCTGCCACAAAAAGCTTCTGAACAAGTTAACACAGACGCCTGACTCACTCTCCAGCAAGCACTCCTCCACGAAGAATCAATGGACTTTGTTCAATCTATCAAAACAGTTAGCAGTTGAGCAGTAACACAATTAAAATGCAGCTCTTCCTCGTACTCTTTCCCATATTTAAAAAGAAAAAAAAAAAAGGCAAGGATGCTGAAGTTTTGGGAGTAACAGAATTAAGACCTAGCTGCTGGGTTCAAATCTGAGCTTCATCCCTTAGGGGAAGAGCCACATTTGCTAAGCGCATAGGCCACAGAAGGCACCGAGGCACGGCCACACGACCACTCTTTCTCAGCCCACTTTTATTTATTTTTTTATTGAAGTATAGCTGATTTACAATGTTGTGTTAGTTTCCAGTGTACAGCAAAGTGATTCAGTTATACATGTATATATTTATATCTATTCTTTTTCAGATTCTTTTCCATTATAGGTTATTACAAGATACTGAATATAGTTCCCTGTCTCAGCACACTTTAAAACATGAGCACACTGAACCTCAGAGGGTTGACGTGACTTGTCCAAGGTCAAGTATCTAGTAAGAAGCGGCAAAATTGGGATTCAAATTCAGTCTATCCCCAAAACCCTATTTTGTTTTGTTTTCTCTCCCCAACTCTATGTAATGATAGCTGGACAATGTCAAAGGTCTACGACCTCCTCTCTTCCTGGGACAGCCCTGGGGACGTGCTGTTTTGTTTTGCTCTCTGCCTCTTTTATTTTTATTTTATTTTTCCTTGCCTCTCCTTTCAGTCTTTCGAAGCATATATCGGTACAGCCTTTCTTCAGATGATTTGGTTTAAGCCTTCTTCATTACAGTCACAAGTGAGTCATACTTCCTGCAAGTTATACCAGCTCACCTTGCTGGGTTCCAAGGGTTCACAGATATTAAGCTCTCATACTGTGAGTCTTAACTTCAATTTGAGGTCATTTCCTGTTGGCCTCATGTAACATCTACATGTGGAATTTGCCTCTCGATATCATCTCTGGAAGGTCTCTGCCTTGGCCCTTCTAGACTGTGAGCCCCATCAAGGAAGGATTTGCTGGCTCACTCACCACTGTATTCCCAGAACCTGATAAATATTGACTAGATCAATGGACACTGTGCCTTCACCACATTTCAAGGAGGTAGGGAAACTAAGGCACAGGAAGATTTAAGATAACTTCTCTAAGACCACAAAAAGAGTGGGACTTCACATAAAGCCATTTAAGAACAGCCATAACCTGGATAAGGTGTCATCTGATAGAGCAATCTGGTTCTTTCCCTAATGCCATGCTATACGAAGGGGTTACAAACAACATAAACGGGTTTTGAAATTTACCATCTGCTTTTCCCAAGTCTTTGGCACCAAGATAAAAGACATTGATCCTATGCTGTACGTGTGAATGAATCCAACACAGGGTGGAAAACTAACAGTTCTTTTTCCACCTGCCAAGTTCTCACAAGCACCATAAAGAAGAAAGCCTATGTTCAGCCTACCTGGAAGGGAAGAAGCCAGGGAGAGGTGTGCAGAGGTCTCGCAAAGTACCATCTTCCCCCTTGCACCCAGAAGGACCCTAAAAGAGCCCCCTCCCCACAAATGGACTGGAGCTGAGTACGTTCTAGTTAACATCGTGGACAATGCGTTATTCATGGATGGTGAGATTCTTAGTAGGTTCATTATGAATTAGGACCCACATTAGGCATTTCTGATTTTCCTTCCACTGCATACAGACTATATAAGTAGAGGACTACTGATTTGATCAGAAGAAATACTGGAAAATCAGCCTGAGTACCAAGGCACGAAGTGCTTCTATGAGGAGAAAATATATAAATGTCAGGAAATGCACTGGAAATAAAAACACAAGCAGAAAATTGAACGGATTCGTGTCATGTGCCTCCAAGAATTTAGAGATCTTGCTACACACTGAGATTTTTGCTCCACTGCTTCTGGCTGCATTCAGAGGCATGCCGACAGGCCGTGACTTAGTAATTCCTGAGAATCTTCCTTTGAAGGTTTTCAAATCGCATTTAATACAAAGCATGTCATAAAAAAGGCTCACTAATCATTGATCAATAAAATATATTCCCTTCCATGGAGTACCTTTTTATACCTCCAATCTGAAAAGCATTGCTTTCCTGACACCACCTTGGGAATCAAAGGCAGACTAATGTCAGGCCCACAGAGCACAAAGGAAAATGTCTCTGATAACTTTGTGCTTTATGTACAGCCAGAGGTGGATCATTCTGGAATAAAAGAATTTTTAAAAATGAGTCCATTTACTCTGTAATTCGGAAAAAAAGAGGGACTTCCCTTTCTCAGAATTTTCCTGATCCCATATTTAAAGTCAAAACTAGAAAGTATCACAAATAAGCATGAAAGACTGGCTAGCTCTTAGATCTAAAGCATGTACTGAATCCACAAAACTTGAGACAAGGACACAGAGAAGGATGCATGAGTCTGGCACAGCAACTTGAGGTAATGTTAGCTGGATATAAATCTGTCTTCGTAGGAAATACACCCTATCTATGCTCTACCCAAGAATTAGGAAACTTCTAGAATCTGTGCCAATGAAACAGAGCTGACTGAACAATTCAGAGAGAGCTTCTACTTCTCCACCACATATACCTATTTTCCCCCTCATCCCCTGCACCTGCTGCCAGCCTTTTCCAACCTCCTATTGCCATCTTTCTTGCTTCCACATTTTTCCTCTCGTTTTCTCCTTCTCCCTCTAAGCAAGCTTTTAGTTGTGGTTGCAAGCCACCATCTCTGCTTAAATTCACTGAATTATCAATCCAGTGTTAATCTGGGCAAAGAAGGTGCGGTCCTCCGTCCCTTACAGATCAGCTGGCATAAAAAGAGCTAGTTACTTTGCAATGCCAAGCTAGACCCAAGTAACATGAAGTTCTCACAGGCTGAGAGATCTCTGAACACAACCCAAGGCATCAGTACTGTATGTTTTCTCTGGTCAAGGGCATTCATTTTCATCATGATTATATTAAGCAGAATCCCTAAAATGACTGCCATCCTTGGTTGCTAATGCCTTTCTTTTTGGTTTCCTCCCCCTCTAACAAGACTGTTTCACAGAACATGTAGAAATCTGCCTACCTATCCAAAAAAATGAAAAATGTGATGCTCTTCTGATAGGAACTTTTTTCATGAAACACTGAAATCCCATTTCCCTGCACTGTGAATGAATCCAACACAGGGTGAAAAACTAACAGTTCTTTTTCCACCTGCCAAGTTCTCACAAGCACCATAAAGAAGAAAGCCTAATTTCTAGGTCATTACTTACTAAGCAAAGTTAGAATATTCCATTTAAATGTAAAATTGTCTTCTCCTAGGACCAGCAGAGCAGCGCTGCCATAAACAAACAAATTGAGCAAGTTAGAAATTTAGTCTCTAATAAAAATAGGTATGGGGGGCTTTATAATAATCTGCAAGGCAATACTAAAATCTCTTAGTCTACTACACAATCATCTCCTGATAATGAGGTTATGGTCTTAGGAGCCTTAAGACCTGAATCATCTGTCAGTGAGATTTATGACATGCACTTCCCAAGGGAAGGATACCCCTAATACGCTGTCGTATTCCCTTGACGAAGCAGTCAGGGCCCCCATGTCTGCGGGAAACCAGAGAGACCTTTTCCACGGTGCCAAGTACAAAAGTATGCTCTCAGGGGGACAGCTGATGAGAAGTTATTTTAAAAGTGTGCAAATATATATGACCCACCTCAAAAGACATCCAGAATTTTATAGAAAATAGAAGAGATTCAACCCAGGCCTTTCAGTACTCTGGATTTGTGGAGCAAGGGGCCTTTTAGAAGATCAGGAAGGCTGGCAACCAAGAGACTATACGTAGGTCATGTTAACTCTGCCTCTGCTTTCGTTGCTGACACCACTTTGAGCTTAGGAACCAGGAGGGTCCTGGATGTTGGGACTATTTATAAATCCTTACTTCTCAAATATGGCAGGACCTATCCAGGTACATCAGCATCCCTGTACCCTGAGAACCCCAACAGGAGGCTGGGGGCCGAAGAATCTAGGCAGAAATACACTGCATCTGTCCCAGCTCCCCATGACCGTCTCGTTTTCGCTAGGTTTATGTATCTGTAGCTGAAAATATAGGATCTTAACCTAATTTGACAGTGGGTGAAATTATACAAAACTCCACTGTTAATAAAATAGCCATACATATGAACAATGAAAAGGGGTGCACATTTACATACAAAAAAGGACAAAGCGTTATTTGGAAAGTTAAGTGAGTTTTTCAGAGTTCGTACCTGTGTTCATAAAGAGTCCAGTCATTGCCATGCTATTTTCCATATTAAACACACATGACACTGATATTGGTGTACCTTCAATTTTGCAATCGTTTTTCAACATACAAATGAGGGCAAAGAATGGCAGCACATTTTTACACATAAGTATAAAAAACACTCAGGTTTGCTTTTCAGGCAAGCACGATTTTTAAAAGTCAATGTTTTCCTTCCGAAAGACGTGACTATTGCATATTTATCCTATCTAAGTCGGGACTTCATCATTTTCAACCAAAGTTCCTTGCATAACATCCAGAAGAAGGAAGAGGACAACATGATCTTCAGAAAATGTTATAATTCTTCAGAGAGAAAAAAGTTAGAATGAGTTTCTGGGTTCAAAAAGATGTAACATTTTAGATTTCATGTATTAAGGGCATTGTGAAGCCATTATATAACCATGTCCATGTAACTCTAATAGCCAACAATCTCATTAGCTCTATTTTCAAGAGAGCCAAGGCAACGAAAAGAAGAGATATTAAAAGTTAACTACATAATACATTGGGGGAACAAAATTAGCTTGATTTGGCCAAGCATGGGATACAAGGGAGGGGCAGAAGATGAGGCTGAGAGAAGTCTTCCCTGGAGGACTTTAAATGTCACACAAGGGACTTCCCTAGTGGCACAGTGGTAAGAATCCGCCTGCCAATGCAGGGAACACGGGTTTGAGCCCTGGTCCGGGAAGATCCCACATGCCACGGAGCAACTAAGCCCGTGCGCCACAACTACTGAGCCTGCCCTCTAGAGCCTGCAAGCCACAACTACTGAGCCCGCATGCCACAACTACTGAAGCCCACGCACCTACAGCCCATGCTCCACAAGAGAAGCCACCGCAATGAGAAGCCTGTGCACCGCAACAAAGCATAGCCCCCACTCGCCGCAACTAGAGAAAGCCCGTGCGCAGCAATGAAGACCCAACGCAGCCAAAAATAAATAAATAAATAAATTTATTTTTTTTTTAAATGTCCCACAAAAAGGCTTAGACTCACTGTAAAAGAGGGTGTGCTGACCCTAGGGATTTGGAGAAGAATGCGACATGGGTCTTGTTATTAAGAAACTTACAATCTAATGGAAGTGACACCCAGAGAGGTTCATGAGCTAAAGAAAGGCAGGAGAGAAATGAATTATGACGGGGGAGATGGGAAACTTTCCCTGAGAATGTGGCATCTCATCTGGCCCCTGAGGGGTAGGTAGAATTTTGACAGTAGTGGATGGCAATCAGAGGGCATAATAAATGGAGAGGACGTGCAAAGACATGGAGTCAGAAACACATAGAGTATACTTGGAACACGATGAGGATTTCAATCCAGCTGTAGAAGATGTATGGGAAGCACCCTACAGAAAGAAGTTCCCCTCTGCCCACTGTTCTCTATTGCATAGCACTAATCATGACCTGTCATTATTCCTATCTGTTTGTGCTTCTTCTTCTTCTTCTTTTTTTTTTAATTTATGGCATGCGGGATCTTAGTCCCCCAACCAGGGACCGAACCCGTGCCCCCCGCAATGGAAGTGCAGAGTTTTAACCACTGGACTGCCAGGGAAGTCCCTGTTTGTGCTTCTTTTCTGCTGTTTGCTGTTTGTCTCTAACTCTAGACTAGGGGTTGGCAAACTTAACGAACAAGACAGCAAATATGTTAGGCTTTGCAGGCCATGCAGACGCTGTCACGACAACTCTACTCTGCCATTGTAGCAGGAAAGAAGCCCTGGACAGTGTGCTAGTGAAGGAGTGTGACTGTGTTCCTATAAAACTTTATTGATAAAAATAGATGTCGGGCTGGAATTGCCCCACAGAATGTAGTTTGCAGACCCCTGCTCTCAACTGCATGGCGACTGACTAGGGCTGGGTCTGTCTAAATACAACACCTAAGAGTACCCGATGTGGCAGGCACTGAATGTTGAATGGCTGAATGCAGAAGACAACTGATAGGGCTGTAAAGCTGGGTTGAGGGTCCATCCTATAAGGAAATTTGTTAGGGAGTTTGGACTCATTATTCTATATAGAATGGGATACCATCAAGGTTGTCTAGGTTTTTTCAAAGTTAGGTTTACTGAGATATAATTAATACAATAAAATTCACTCTTTTTATGTGTACATTTCAATACATTTTGACATACAGTCATTTAAACAAGCCCACCTAGGGACTTCCCTGGCAGTGTAGTGGTTAAAACTCTGCACTTCCACTGCAGGGGGCACGGGTTCGATCCCTGGTCGGGGAACAAGGATCCCGGCATGCTGTGCAAAAATAAATAAATTAATTAAATAAACAAGCCCACCTAGAGACATTTCCTTCACCCCAAAAAGCCACCTTGTAACCCTTGGCAGTATCTCTATCACCCCCAGGCCCTGGCAATCACTGTTCCTATAACTTAATTTCTTCTAGAATGTCATATAAATACCTCTTTTTGCATCTGGCTCCTTTCACTTAGTACAATGCTTTTGAAATCCATTGATGTTGGTGTGTGTATATCATTATTCTGTACCTTTCAACTGCTAAGTAACATTCCATTTCCATTAAATGGGTATACTGCAATTTGTTTATCCTCTCATCAGTTGATAAACACTCATCTTGTTTTCAATTGTTTAGTGATTATGTATAAAGCTGCTATATTTTTTTTTATTTATAAATTTATTTATTTATTTATTTATTTTTGGCTGCATTGGCTCTTTGTTGCTGCATGTGGGCTTTCTCTAGTTGCGGTGAGCGGGGGCTACTCTTCGTTGCAGCGCGCGGGCTTCTCATTGCAGTGGCTTCTCTTGCTGCGGAGCACGGGCTCTAGGCGCACGGGCTTCAGTAGTTGTGGCATGTGGGCTCAGTAATTGTGGCACACGGGCTTAGTTGCTCCGTAGCATTTGGGATCTTCCCAGACCAGGGCTCAAACCCATGTCCCCTGCATTGGCAGGCGGACTCTTAACCACTGTGCAACCAGGGAAACCCTATAAATATTTTTACACAGATCTTTTTGTGAATATATATATCTTTATTTCTCTTGGGGAACCGAGGAATGGGGTTGTTAAATCATAGACTAAGTGTATGTTTAACTTGATAAGAAAATTTCAAAATATTTTCCAGAGTGGTTGTATTATTTTGCATTCCCAACAGCAGTATATGAGCATTCCAGTTGCTCTGCTTCTTCACCAACACTTGCTATTGTTAGTCTTTTTCATTTCAGCCACTGTCCACGCTGCAGAAGCCAATTGGACAAGGAAAATTCCTGGGGCTAAACAAACTTATCATTACATCATTGAAATAAAGACTGGATGAGAGTGGGGCAAAAAGACTCCATGTGTTTGGGAATTCCCTGGCAGTCCAGTGGTTAGGACTCTGCGCTTTCACTGCCGAGGTCCCGGGTTCAATCCCTGGATGGGGAACTAAGATCCCACAAGCTGTGCAGCGTGGCAAGGAAAAAAAAAAAAAAAGACAATTCCATGTGTTTCTCTCTATCAGGGAAACAGACAGGCCTATTTTTATTTGGGGGTCGTGTCAACATAAGGCTCTATGCAGAAATAGAGTCCTTTATGAATACTGGTGTCAGGTAGTAAATGGACACCAAACTGATTTCTGTTGATGCCAGTGAACAAAAGCTCCATCTGAATATGGACCACAGAGATATTGGGTAAGGCCTCATATAGTTTGCAGGACCAAAAGATGGAGGTTTTTTCATGGTTCATGGTTAGTGAGAGACATGACAGTATGGTGGCCATAATGAGGGATGTAAAAGAAACAGCACTGGAAGCAAGAAAACCAACAGACCAAGAGATAGGAGGAGCTCAGATTCTGCTCAGCCGCTGCTAGCTCTGGGACCCAAACAAGTGGCTTCTCTTTGCCTAAGCTTCCTCATCAGTAAAATGAGGGGATTAGACAAGATGAATTCTAAGGCCCCCGTTGGGTCTGCAACAAGAGAAGCCACCTCAGTGAGAAGCCTGCACACCACAATGAGGAGTGGCACCCGCTTGCCACAACTAGAGAAAGCCCTCGTGCAGCAAGGAAGACCACAGGGTCTATAATTCTGTATCTCTAGGACTGGTTTCCTCCAGCCAGATTTTTAATGTTCCCCAGATATTTATCATAAAAATTGGGTACCACAAGATGGAAACATATCAGACAGTGGTCACTCTATCACCCTTTTAAATCCTAAAAAATAATAATACTATTGTTTCCCCAATGGAAGAAAAAAAAAGCTGTATTATTATTAACACGTAAACAGTTGAGCCAATTCAGAAAATTTCTAGAGACAATATAGCCTTTTCTGGTGCCTTGACTGAAGAGAAACAGCAAAGACATTTAATTCACACAAATCTAGGACATACTCAGATAAATTTGTTATGAATATTAGAATTTTTTTGGTTTTGAACTGAGAAAAAAGCCCCTCAGCTTTATGATAATGGTTATACGAATTCTTGAAGGTGTGATTAAGGAATCTAGTTTTGTTTAGGTCAGATAAAACAAAAACTCAGAAGTGAAATTATTTTGAAATTCTTCCATGTTGTCATGTGTATAAATAGTTCATTCCTTTTTATTGCTGAGTAGTATTCCATTTAATGGATATGCCACAATTTGTTGATACATTTTCCTGCTGATGAACATCTAGCTGTTTCCAGATTTTGAGTCTTACAAGTAAATCAGGCAGTCTTAATTCTTTTTTTTTAAATAAATTTATTTATTTATTTATTTATTTATTTTTTGGCTGCATTGGGTCTTCCTTGCTGCACGAGGGCTTTCTCTAGTTGTGGCAAGCGGGGCCACTCCTCATTGTGGTGCGCAGGCTTCTCACTGAGGTGGCTTCTCTTGTTGCAGAGCATGGGCTCTAGGTGTGCGGACCTCAGCAGTTGTGGCATGTGGGCGCAGTAGCCATGGCTCACAGGCTCTAGAGCGCAGGCTCAATAGTTGTGGCGCATGGGTTTAGTTGCTCCATGGCATGTGGGATCTTCCTGGACCAGGGCTCGAACCCGTGTCCCCTGCATTGGCAGGCAGACTCCCAACCACTGTGCCACTAGGGAAGTCCCCACAGCCTTAATTCTTCCCTTTACTATTTAGTAACTCCTCTGTTCTCTTTCAAAAGCACCTCCATACTTGGCCATGGGTTGATAACTGCTGAGGCTGCGTGAGGGTACACGGAGAATCATCACACCCTTCTATTTTTGTGTAGCTTTAAACTTTTCCATAATAAAAAAAAAAAGAAATTTAAGCACTTTATAAAGTGTTTTTCTCTGTCAATACTAAAAATATTCAGTAATTCTATAGTCGAACTAATGGGTCCAACTTGGGTGCTTTATTTTAAAAAGGTTTAAGTTTGATTCCCATATTTCGTTTATTATAGTCATGGGGAGTGTTTGCTAAAAAAACAAATTCTTTATCCTCTCCTCAGAAGTACTGAATCAGGTCACGCCACCAAGTCATTCTTATATGCAGGTAGTTTAGAAAACACTGAATTCTCTCTTTCTGAATGACCTAGCCTCCAGCTTTGGCTTCACATTGGAAAAGAGGAACAATAAATTTCATGCCCCCACTGTCATCTCCTTCTGTACCTACACTTTCAATTTCTCCCCCATCATTCTCGACTTCTCAAATACTCTGAAATTACATCCAGGAACCAACTAACTGCAGAGGAAAACTATAATGGAGAAACAATAGATAGGAACCAAAAAGAAATCTGTAAATGGGAAACAATACAATAAAAGGGGAAAGAAATTTAAGTGAAAAGATAAATATTTGAGGAAATAGAATACCAGTCCTTATCATCTTCCAATTTCTTCCCTTTCCCCAGGTCACGAGAGATCAGGAGCAAAGTTACAGGGATGCAAATGAGTGAGGAGTCATCAAGACTTCAGTATCTAGTTGAGTTGGAGGACTTGGTTAATTCCAGGCATGCTGGGGCTAACCTCAAGGTGAGGGGTGGGGGAGACCATAAATATTCAGTCTATACCACTAGTCATAACATCAATTTGTTCCTGAGACTGAGTTGCCATTTCTCTTGTATTTGAGTTTCAGTTTCTTGAATATGGCAACTGAGGAGCTATTCAAGTGCCCCTAGGGCTGGGGTGTCTTGCCAATCTCTTCTTCCCCCAGCCCTCACTCCTGCTTTGTAACTGACACCCTGTCCCTGAGTCCCACTCCGAGCTGGAGCGCTTCCCCACATGCTTTTCTGATGCTGCTAGGCAGGCTGCCTTCATCCCCCAACCACCTGCCTTCCAGAGGCCTTTCTTCACCTTCTCATGGCCATCCCTGTTGACACCCACCTACCTGGACCACACGGGTGGTCCAGCATAGAGCTGTTGTGTTTTCCAGGTGTAACTCCCTGTAATCACAAGCAGAGAGCATTTCCATCTCCTTCAATGTTCTGAGTACCATCTACCCAACTTTGTGTCAGCCAACCCTTCCACGTGATGCTATAGGATGTGATAGGGTATGTTTCTCATCATCATGGACACAATTTTGTCTTAGCATAGCTATAATATGCGGGTTCCAAGAAAGGGAAGCAGCTCTCTTCACCCCTCGATACCCTGATTCTGCCAACTGCTACACTATACTAGCTCCAGACCCTATGTAAGAGAGTAATAATAGGCTGGTGTGATGTTGCTTTAATGAACACACACCCTTATTCACTATTAGCAAAAGCTTCACCACCTCAACCAGCCAAAGATCTGTTTAAGCCTCACACTAATATTTACAAGTTTAAAGAGATACTAACTGGATACTGGGTTCTCTGGCTATTGGCCTTTTGCTTGCTTAAAATAATTCTTGCTGGACTTCCCTGGTGGCACAGTGATTAAGAATCTGCCTGCCTTTGCAGGGGACATGGGTTTGAGCCCTGGTCCAGGAAGATCCCACTGGTCGCGAAGCAACTAAGCCCATGTGCCACAACTACCAAGCCTGCGCTCTAGAGCCCGTGAGCCACAACTACTGAGCCCGTGCGCCTAGAGCCCATGCTCCGCAACAAGAGAAGCCACCGCAATGAGAAGCCCGCGCACCGCAAGGAACCGTAGCCCCCACTCGACAAACTAGAGAGAAGCCTGCTCTCTCAGCCAACTCAGCCATAAATAAATAAATAAAATTTTAAAAAATAATAATGATTCTTGCTAATAAAATAGTAGAAGCCTAAGAGGCAAATTTCACTTGCAAATACTACTTCTTTCCTCTGCGTAATGACTATTCAAAGAGACACGAAACAAAGAGAACGTTTAAAGGCTGAGTTTTCCTAGATGTAAACTCTTATACATTGCTGATAGGAGCATAAATATTACAATCACTTTGGGAAACATTGCATAACTCTACACTCCTAGGCATATTCCCTAGAAAGACAATCTCACATGTGGGTAATAAAAAACATGTTTAAGTATGTTCCCAGCAACAGTGTATAGAAAAGCAAAACTCTGGAAACAACCCACTATGGGTCAAAGAATGAATTAAATACATTACGGCAGATTCATATAAAGCATACTCTACAGCCATAAAAATGAATTAATTATAGTTATATGCATCAATCTCAAGATCAAAATGTTCAGTAAAAAAGATCAAGCTCTGCAATACGATGGGGAAACATAGTCTTCCCAAAAATGATGCGGAATCTATGGCCATACCACCCTTAATGTACCTGATCTCGTCTGACCTCGGAAGCTAAGCAGGGTCAGGCCTGGTTAGTACTTGGATGGGAGACCAAATGTGAATACAAGGTGCTGTAGGCTTTAAAAAAAAAAAGTGGTGCTGGGAATTCCCTGGCGGTCAAGTAGTTAGGACTTGGCGCTTTCACTGCCGGGGCCTGGGTTCAATCCCTGGTCGGGTAACTAAGATCTGCAAGCTGTGCAGCACAGCTAAAAAAAAAAAATGGTGCTAGGACAAAGTGGATATCCACATGCAAAAGAATAAATTTGGACCACCACCCTATACCATACTCAAAAATCTACTCAAAATGGACCAAAGATGTGAATGTAAGAGCTTAAGTGGTAAAACTCTTAGAAGAAAACATAAGTATAAATCTTTGTGGCACTGGATCATTGGCTTAGGGAATGATTTCTTAGATATTACACCAAAAGCAAAAGAAAAAGTACCTTGGACTTAATAAAAATTTAAAACTGTTGTGCTTCAAAGGACACTATCAAGAAAGTGAAACAAGAGCCCACAGAATGTGAAAAAATGTTTGCAAATCATGTTATCTGATAAGGGTCTAACATCCAGAATACAGAAAGAACTCTTAGAACCCAACAATAAAAAGACACATAACTTGAACAGAAATTTCTCCAAAGATAGACAAATAGCTAACAAGCACATGAAAAGATGTCCAACATTATGATTGTCATTAAGGAAATGCAAATCAAAACCATGCTGAGATCCTACTGCACACCCACTAAGGATGACTAGAATCAAAAAGACAGAAAGTAACAAGTATTGGCTAGGATGCAGAGAATCTAGAACACTAATACACAGCTAGTAGGAATATAAAACAGTGCATCAACTGTGGAAAACATTCTGGCAGTTCCTCAATAAGTTAAACAGAATTCCCATACGACCCAGTAATTCCACCTCTAGGTATATATCCAACAGAAGTGAAAACTGTTGTTCAAACAAAAGCCCGGACACGAATATTCATAACAGCATTATTCATAATAGCCCAACAGTGGAAACAACCCAAATGTCCATCAACTGATAACTGTATGAACACAATGTGATATATCCATACAATGAAATATTATTCAGCCGTAAAAAAGAATGAAGTACTGATTCATGCTACATGGATGAATCTTGAAAACACTATGCTAAAGGAAAGAAGCTGACACAGAAAGCCATATATTGTATGATTCCATCTATATGAAATGTCTGGAATACGCAAATCCATCAATATAGAAAGTAGATCAATGGTTGCCAAGGGCTGGGGAAAGTGGGGAGTGGGGGGTGACTGCCAATGGGGACAGGATTTCTTTCTGAGTGATAGAAATGTTCTAGAATAAGAAAGCGGTGATGGTTGCACAATCTTGTGAATATACTAAAACCAGTGATCTGTACACTTATTTAAAAGAATGAACTTTGTTATGTGAATTATATCTCAATACAAAAAGTTAACAGAAAAAAACCCAGCAAGCTGTTGAAGACTACCTCCTCTGGGATGCCACGTGTATAGAGAGCCTGGGGTCAGCTGGGGGCATGTAGAGTGTTCAATGAACTTGTATCATTCTACTTATTAAGCTGGGCAATAGGTTCGTGGGTGTATTGCTTCATATCTATTCAATATTCGATAAAAAACAAAACATTTACAAGAGCAATAAATATACTTTTCTTTCTGTTTTTCAAACCACAATCAACACAAAAATTGGATCTGAATTTAAATGACCGTAAGTTGGTAGTCAACCTTAACTAAGCAACCGCAGTGTGCAAAACACCATTACAAAAAATTGTGGGGAGTTAAAATAGAGGCAATGACAATCACAACCCTCCAAGGAACTTATAATCTAAAGTATGAGCGGCCACCAGCTCCAGAAAGCCATAAACCAGCTTCCTCGTGGAATAATTTCAGCAAAGGTTTTGAGAGTCCCAGCACCAGCTATTATTAAAGAATCCATTTCATACAATTTCATACATAACAATTTCATACAATTAAAGTATCAATATATTTTACTTTGAGAGCTTCAAATTTTTATTCTGAAAAGTTGTTTCCTCTCCCTTTTATAAATCTGCTTTTAAGGACTTGGGATAAGGTGGAACTAGACCATAGGAAAGTGTAAGGAACTTGTTTATGAGACTTGTTCTTCACTTGAAGTAATATATTTTTAAAGCCCCGACTTAAATGATATCTTTAGATTATCACACATTCTCATCTAGACTCTATTAGTTTCTGAATATTCATATAATGACATCTTGAAGTGCCTTTTTTGCAAGATACGGTCTAGATAAACAGACAAGCTTTCTAAAAACAATTAAGATTTATAATCACTGTAGGTCATCAAAAATTGCATCTATGTTTCCAGTTTTACCAAAGATTGGCAAATGCAAATAGTTTTAACTTGAATACTCTCTTTCCACTAAGGAAATCAATATTTTTATTTCATATCACAGTTTCTGGGATATATACTCTAGAAATGTATCATTCCAGTAACTAATTCAGGAACATATATCCATTTTAGAATCAACTGTTTAAATTAATACAAGTAACTTGATAATGAATGAATGTCAACTTCTCTTTGGCTGTGGAAAGCAATGGTGTTGGAGAAAGCAAATGGAAATTTGTAGCCAAAGAGCCCTGGATTGGAATCCAAATCTGCCACTGATTCTCTGACAACTGTAAAATGAAGATATTAGGATCCACCTTGGAGGTTGACTGCAAAGATGAAATGAGATAATTAACACAGTGATCCTGGCACACTAGAATGTTCCACAAACGCTGGCCCTCTGTGTTTTCCCCTTTCTTGTGAAAAAGCAAAGCCTTCTTAAGTAAATGTCCACATAGAGAAATATATAATTTTAATTAAACATTTAGTCACTAAAAAAAAAAAAATCGGCTTTGCCATTTACTAAATTTTCTCCTCTGCATGGTAAATTATAATCTTGGTTAAACTGTTTCAAAAAAATTTCATGAGAACCTTATTTTTAAAATTAAAACTAATGAGGAAGTGGAGAATAATCCATTCTTAAGCTTATTAATATAACTGAAGGCTTCATCTCTCTACCCAAGTGCTTACTGGTTTCTGCAACCAAGGTGAGCAGCTATGACCTATATTTTAGGATTTGGATTGGACTGAAAAGTCGCTGTGTTGTTGGATGAAGACAGAAAGGCATGCTTATCACATCTAGCACTAAATTAAGAGGAGTAGCTAATACGGTAAATAACAAAAGCAAGAACCAAAAACATTTTGTCAAACTTGAAATCAGCAGATGCCATTCATCACATTTACATTTACATTACAAAGTCCTATGGTAATGGTTGTTGTCGCTATAAGGCTGCTTGTTTTTGTAGGCCTCAGACACACCGGATGGAGAGACTTAGCTTTGCCAGAAGATCACGTGGATAAGACGAAGGTGAACTGATCACCTTGTCAGTCAGCAGTTTGATGCAGCTTCCAAAAATGACAATGCTAATACTAAAGCATCAACATAGCATAAGGTGCTGAAGTAACAGTTCCCATATTTTCAGCACTGGTCCTCCAATATCTTGAGCCCAACCTGGCCCACACCTCTTTTTGTACGGCCCACGAGCTAGCTATGCATGGGTTGAAAAAAGGCAAAATAATATTTCACGACATTTGAAAATTATATGAAATTCAAATTTCAGGGTCCATAAATAAAATTTTACCAGACACAGCCATGCCCATTCATTTACGTATTGTCTCTGCCTGCTTTCATGTTGCAAGGTCAGAGCTGAGTTGTTGCAATCTTATAGCCTGCAATTCTAAAATATTTCTATCTGGCCTTTTTACAGAAGAAGTTTACTGACCCTTGCTCTAGAGCACTGCATTCAATATTTTTGAAAGGGCAATAACAGAGGAGGTCCAACGGATTGGGGAGGGAGTCTGAAACCATTTCCTAAGGTGAATTGTTGAGGGAATTGTGGATATTAAGCCAGCAGAAGAGAAAACCAAAGAACAACATTACAGTTTTCTCTAAATATTTAAAGAGCCAGCATGTGGACGTGGCTTGTGTTTGTGTCACCATAGACAGGAAAATGAAAGTTCTAGGGAGGAAGACATCAACTAAATATCAGAGAGCATCTTCTGGGAATCCCCTGGTGGTCCAGTGGTTAGGACTCCCCGGTTCCCCTGCTGGTGGCCTGGGTTCGATCTCTGGTCAGGGAACTAAGATCCCACAAGCCGCTCGGCCAAAAAAAAAGCATCTTCTAACACATCAAAGTGGACAATCATAGATGTTATATCACAGAAGAGCAAGCACCCTGCCATGCTGGTATTTAAGCTAAAAGGCAAGATGATTGCCGTGCGAGATTATTATAGAAGATTCTCAGAGTGGGTAGGAAGCTGAACTGGTTTAACACTCAGGTTCTCTCTAAATTTTATCTCAAAAGAAAATGATCATAAATTACAGGTGAGAGCTTAATGACAGGTCAATGGAAACAATTTCTATTACCACATTCACTAAGGATTATACCTTACAGGGAAATATATATACCTTTATGTATGTGT
This sequence comes from Balaenoptera ricei, assembly GCF_028023285.1. NCBI lineage: Eukaryota > Metazoa > Chordata > Mammalia > Artiodactyla > Balaenopteridae > Balaenoptera > Balaenoptera ricei. The sequence continues at coordinate 13,739,449 of NC_082658.1, read as the reverse complement.
ATACGTATATGTGTGTAGGTACATATATATGTAAATGGCATATTAAAAAGAGGTTTATTTAAATAAAGAGCACAGTAGCTATAAAAAGAAGCACAGTAAAAAAAGAAGGGTTATTTTTAGGAGGAGGGTTCCAACTACACAAAATAAGGAAAGGACGTCCACTGCTAAATAAAATGAGCTGGAATCTTGCCTTGTGTTACTACAGGAAATCAGCTTGGTGCCGCTTGAAAAAGGGGAATAGTCTATATATATTTAAAATGGAAAGGGGAGGAATGCATTAAGAAAAAAAAAAGAGTGTGCTCAAATACAAAATACAGTAAAGGGCACAGTTGCGTGATTTACTTGCACTGGACTTCATAAAATAGTTTTACAAACAACTTCACAAAGCACGGCCACCTGTTAAGCTGTTATTTTGGCCTATCTATTTCCAATGGCAATCTTGACACCCAAGCAAGAGACATACCACCATAGCAACATAAACATCACGGTGTTGGAGAATAAAATTTTAGGAAGCAATTTATAGCTTCTGCAGGGCTGGAAATAAACTAATCCTTAAGCATTTGTTACTATGACATAACGTTCCCACAGGACAGACTCAGATCCTCTGGACACCTCAGGATTCCTTCCCATGGGTCATTTGGAAAGTACAGACTCCAAAAATGAATATTGTAGTAGATGGACTTCTAAACTAAAGGTATTTAAAGGTGTGAGACCGTGTGATTTCATGCACAGCTCAGGGAATGCATGATTACCAGGTATTCACACAGCATCCACACATGGACGATTATCACTGTCCCTTACATGTGCCGAGTGGGCTTGTATGTCATGTGATCAGCCCCTCATGGAGGCAAAAAGAAGGGTACTGGAATACTACTCAGCCATAAAAAAGAATGAAATTTTGACATTTGCAGCAACCTGGATGGACTTGGAGCGCATTATGCTAAGTGAAATAAGTCAGACAGAGAAAGACAAATACTGTATGATATCGCTTATATGTGGAATCTAAAAATACAACAAACTAGTGAATATAACAAAAAAGAAGCAGACTCACAGATATAGAGAACAAACTAGTGGTTACCAGTGGGGAGAGGGAAGCGGGGAGAGGAAATATAGGGGTGGGGGAGCAGAAGGTACAAACCACTGGATATAAGATAGGCTCAAGGATGTATTGTACAACACGGGGAATATAGCCAATATTTTGTAATAACTATAAATAACTGTAACCTTTAAACTTGTATGAGAAATAAAAAATTAAATTAAAAAAGAGGGGTATTGAAAGTTGAGGAAACTGAGGCACAAGAAAATCCAGTCTTCCTAAATCAATTCATGGCTATCAATCAGCAGGGCCTCACCATACTGCACCACCCTAAGCCAGAAACCCCAAGTTAGGACAATATAGGTACTTTAGCTCCAGGAGATAAAATGCTAAGGAAAGGGTAGAGGAAAATGAAAGGAAAATCATGTTTGAAAGTGATGAGTCCTCTTTTCAGGGATGATACTCCCCGTGAGAGGTGGGGCGATTACCAGGACTTAAAAGATGAACTTTGTAAGGTACGGCTGATTTGCCGTTCAGAAAGACCCAACCAACGGGAAAGAAAGCTGATTATCCAGCTTTAAGTTGAGACACACCCAAAAGGTGTGTCGTGGGTGGCATGTGGCAGGGCCAAGTGAGTCTGCATCAGGGTGAACAGGTTCTACCTCATCTGGGGATCTGAGAGACACCAGGGCAGATCCTGAGCCCAGTGGTCACAAACGTAGGCCTGGGCTCCAGCCCGGAACCACGGTCCATTAGCCCTGGCCACCATTTCTAACTGCCTGTTTTTCCTTTGCTCTTGAGTATTCTCAAAGATAGAGGCCTGCAAGGCCCGTGGGCAGTTCCTTCTCCAGATCCACAGAAAAGACTGTCCAAAGGCCAGGACAACACTGAATGCGGCCGTTCTGCAGATGAAAAACAGATTAATCTATGATGAAGCTTCTATGATGCCAGGGATTTGGCTGCTTTTGATATGAGAACCATTCCTGAACCCCTTTAAAAAATAAGATGGTTTCTGACAGACATAACCAACATTAAAACAAACAAACAAAAACCTCCTAAAAGAGCTAAGGCAGAAGGCTGGACACTATGTAAATAATGGCTAATTTGAAATATACTTGACCCTTTTGGAAGTGTGTTTCTTGAAAAGGCTTAAGGGGATTATTCCATTTGGACAACTAATAGCCTAATTACTATTTTTTAAGAAAACAATAACCAAACTCCTTTTCAGCCAGTCTTGGCAAGAAATCTCTAAGAACACCCATCTCTGCAGCACTATATGTCATACTGCTGAGAAACATAATTACACTCAGCTGCATCCAAGTTTCCATCAAACACAATCCAAAAGAGGTGAACTATTGAATCCTGAATCTAAAGGTTTTTCATTTTGGGCACGATGCCTCTTTATGAGCAACAAAAACATAACATCCAAAAAAGAAGCATTCGTCATAGCCTTCAATAGTCCAGGATTTGGGTCTCCAGTGCACACGGTACAGTCTGTACCCCAATGATTAAATACAATTCTAGTTACCAAACCCTTTGCACTTGGGGGGGATTAAATAACTCTATTTCATATCTTTAAACCTGTCTCATTGAGCAAAAGAACCGTCTATTTTCACAGCACTTTTCAAGCATTGAGAAAACCACTTTTATCCACCATGTCACTTTAATGGAGGCTGAAATAGCCCAGAATGATGACAAATGTTAGGTGACATGAATGGCTTTATTTGTCTTTTCATCGGCTCCAGCATCATCATCATCATTATTTCAGGTCAGGGTAAACTCAGCAAAATTTTCCTGATGAAGGCCCATGTCAAGAGGGTACAAACCTACAGGGAACTCACACATCTCAGAAGACATGTCCAGGGGTTCAAATACAAACTTTAGTGATAACCCCTGTCTTCAGAACTACCTGTCCATACAAGGAGGTGATTACAAGTCTTGTTTTCTTAAACATCTATCCAGTGTTGTTTTTCTATTTGGTTAAACTGCTAATTACTACTTTAACAAGAGTGTTGTTTTCTGTGACTTTGTTTTGCAGATGTCTACTATTTCGGGTGCATTAGAGATTAAACAGACATCTGTAAGGTGGCCCAGGCACACTGGAAAGTTCTCAGACTGGAGACCAACATTTTTCTACAACCCACTACTTTCTTGGACAGTGCAGGACACAAACCGCTGCTTGAGAGCGGCAGGACTGTAATCCTATAAAATCTAATGAAATCCAGGTTGTTGGCTAGTGAGTTGAAAACTCTACCTACAGACATCACTAAGAGAATTGACAACAATGAAAATGTTGCAAAGTTAACTTATTAATAAGCCGTCATAATAACAAATTAGTTTTTTTCTCCTGAGTTAAATATTTATCAAATCCTAAAAAAAAAAAAGCCAACATTTTAACTGTACTTCTTTAATTAGAAAAAGAGTCCAATTGATGTCTGTTTCCACCTGGTACAGGAATAAAGCATTATCATTAATCAAATATTCTGTCTTCTACTTTAATAGAAGAACACTTGTCAGTGACAACTTTGTTGGAAATACTTCTAAAATGCACTGGTACTTTTTCCTGCTTTGTAAGTATTCCAAGCAAAAATGCGCTTTTTGTGTTAAATGACAATATAGTAGGACTCCTGAATTAAAAGTGTCAGGCACTCCAGCTGTTGCTACAAAGGTATAGGTCACTAACTGAGTCATTAATGCCACCCAAAACATGGATACAGGTCCATCTTGTCATTTTCCTCCTTTGAAAGAAGGCAGAATTCAGAAAATATTTCTAGTTACCTTCTGTTAATTCAAGTTTTATTAAGTTTGCTTCAGGAAATGATGTATGAGTTTAATGATAAAGTAATAAACCAGTGCTTTAAAGGAAAGAAAAAAATGCTGACCAGATACCTAGAATAGTAAACTCATAGACAGAAAGTAGAATGGTGGTTGCCATGGGCTGCAGGGAGGTGGATAGGGAGTTATTGTTTATGGGTACAGAGTTTCAGTTTTACAAGATGAAAAGAGTTCTGAAGATGGATGTTGGTGATGCCTGGCCAACAATGTGAATGCCCTTCATGCCACCGAATTCTACACTTAAAAAATAGTTAAGGACTTCCCTGGTGGCTCAGTAGTTAAGAATCCGCCTGCCAATTCAGGGGACACGGGTTCGATCCCTGGTCTGGGAAGATCCCACATGCCGTGGGGCAACTAAGCCCGTGTGCCACAACTACTGAGCCCACGTGCCACAACTACTGAAGCCCGTGCACCTAGAGCCCGTGCTCCGCAACAAGAGAAGCCACCTCAATGAGAAGCCCATGCACCACACGAAAAGTAGCAACTAGAGAAAGCCCACGTGCAGCAACGAAGACCCAACACAGCCAAAAATAAATAAATAAATAAAAATAAAATTAAATAAAAGTTAAAAATAATAAGTTTAAGAAAAATAGTTAAGGGGACTTCCCTGGCGGTCCAGACTCTACACTTCCCCTGCAGGGGGCAAGGGTTCGATCCCTGGTCAGGGAACTAAGATCCCGCATGCTGCGCAGTGTGGGAAAAAAACCAAAAAGTTAAGATGGCAATTTTATGTGATATGTTTTACCATAATTTTTTAAAAATTATTTTAAAAAACTGACCTGAATGTACACATCCAATTAAGTGTGGTCCCTTCAAATAGTTCATTTTAGGGCATTACATGTTTATTTCCATAGTGTTGACACAGAGCAAAACATCTCTGAATCTCCGACGTAGAATTTAAGACAGGTTTGTTTGGATTTTTTTCATTGTTTTGAACATTCCTGATAATGGTAAATGTCTTTGGAGGACAATTTTTAATTTTGAAAAAAGCCTTTTATAGCTCCATTTTCGGAATAATAATCTTATCAAGTTAAAAATTTTATTTTAGCCCACGTGAGGTGTGACTCTACAGGAGCAATATGAATTTGTGCATGTGGTTTGTAAACTGCCTGTGAGGCAATGCTAGTAAAGGTGAGACACAAGTTTCCAAGGAGCCGCCATCTCAGCAGGAAGGGAAAGTACACAGTGCTGACTAATACATTTTGATCATTTTTCATACCCTCCAGTTTGCTTACCTCCATGTGAAGAGGTTTAAGTTTTCAACGAAATGTGCCAGAAACATGGTGTCACTTGTCTGTTCCCATTGTTATTTCCAGATACTAATTTTGAGAAACCTGCAGCTGCTTATCAGCGAACATCTCGGCTAAAGATGTCTATGAAAGCCAAAGGCTGTCACTGCCATTAAAAGGAATAATTTCTGAAAGTGTAGGGGTGGTTCTCTTTTTAGAGCATGAACTACAAAACTTCTTTTCAAAGAGGAGTATGATTCATTTATCAAAGTTAAACTGAGGGATGTCACTTGGTTTAAAACTTGAGTAAAATTGATTGTTCAGTAGGAGATAAAACTTATGGACCGCTCTGTTAGCTTAATTGGAACAGAAGAACTCCCTTCCCCCAATTATTTCCTTTGATAATCCTGAACAAGTTATTTAATCTTTAAGGGGTGTGTGTGTGTGTGTGTGTGTGTGTGTGTGTGTGTGTGTGTGTGTATTGGGATAGAACTAAATAATCTCTAATGCTCCTTCCAGCTTTGGGATTCTAGGGAAGGCAGAATTGAGAAAGCAGAGAGCCTGGGCTCGGAAGTCTGACCAGCATGGGCATGAAGCCAGGTCTACCATTGACTAGCCATGCAAGCACCTGTGAACCACATCTGTAAAACGGGACGATAATATCCAACTCACAGGACCATTACAAGGACTAAATAAACAAGAAAGCGCTGGACAAATGTAATTTCTCTTTGCCTCCTTCGCACGCGGAATGAGACTGCTTGCCATCCAAGCATACAAAACAGAAACTGAATTGTTAAAACTCTTACTTTCCAAGCAGGTTTCACGGGATGCGTCGCCGAGGCACATAGTGCTATTTTATTATGTACAGAAAAGCAATGTGAGGACTCCCCTGGTGGCGCAGTGATTAAGAATCCACCTGCCAATGCAGGGGACACGGGTTCGAGCCCTGGTCTGGGAAGATCCCACATGCCGCAGAACAACTAAGCCCGTGCGCCACAACTACTGAGCCTGCGCTCTAGAGCCTGCAAGCCACAACTACAGAGCCTGCATGGCACAACTACTGAAGCCCGTGCGCCTAGAGCCAGTGCTCCGCAGCAAGAGAAGCCACCGCAGTGAGAAGCCCGTGCACCGCAGCCCCTGCTCGCTGCAACTAGAGAAAACCTGCGCACAGCAACAAAGACCCAAAGCAGCCAAAAATAAATAATAAATAAATAAATTTATTTTTAAAAAAAGAGAGAGAGAATCAGGGCAAGCAACTTTCACAATTTGTGTAAGACACAAAGACAGAGATGGCTCAGGTCAGCAAAATGAACAGTGTAACCCTGCACTTCCTAGGGACTATTCAGTCCTCCACGATACCTTTCAGGAAGCGTGGGCACAGTATTCATTAAAAGGTCCTACACCATTTCTATAAACGGTCTATGCCAGTTGGAAACACTCTTGCCAGAGAGTCAAGAGATAAGTGAAACTTGGTCATTTTAAGAATAAATAAATAAATAAATAAATAAATAAATAAATAAATAAATCCCACCACGACGGTTAAAACTAGAAAATTTTGGAGAGTTTTGGGGAACTCCAACTAATCCAGCCAATAAGACCTAATGCATTTGAAGGCATCAATCACTTAATTATATTAGCATCCAAGTTCATGGTGACTTCTCTATCCCCAGCTGATAAATTTTCTTCTGAATAAATACACAGATCAGTTAATTGGGGTATAAAAATACACAAACTAATGCTCAGAAACACCTGGATCTGACCTTAATACGGCAAATAGAATCAGACCTAAATGGTGTGTGTATGTGTGTGTAGGTGACATGGGACAGGAGCAGTCTTTGGAGATTAGTTGCTTAGATTAGGTGCTTAAACAACATTATTACAGGTTGTCATCAAATTACATTTGTTTGGCCAATCTTACTTCTCTAGGTGATTCATTCTGGGAAAGAAACAACACCCTAAAGATTGTCAGATTAATTCTAAAGAAATTAAAGGATGATTATGTTTTTTCTTTGCTTGGGAACAACAGGAATTCTAGAAGGCCGTGCTTCACCCAAACTTAAAAGAAGCAAAAAAAGAAAAAAGAAAGATCAAAAAAAAGTGAAGAACCATTGGATAAATCTGATCAAGAACTTACATTAGCTACTTGTTTAGGTGGATGAGTCGACTTTCACTAAAGTCTAAAAAGGAGTTTTAAGAGCCGGCCCCTTTGTCAGAGTGCTGGGAAATGAAAGAATGACTCACTTTATGCTTGATGTCAAAATCTTGGTGAGCTCTGGCTTTCGTGTTTCTAAATCAACAAACAGCATTGTATAATGTTGCTCAGGCCATAAGCCAGGAAGTGGCCAGTGACCCTAGACTCCTTTCTCTGTCACGGGTAAAGCTAGTGGCCAAGACAGCGTGTCCTGGGCACAGGGGGGTTCCTTCTAACTCTGTGTCATCCTGGGAGACTTGCCCAGCCTAATGCAGCATGATTTTGCCATCCTAGACAGAGACTATTGACACACAGTTTAAATAGTCATTTAGCCTATTTTATAATGAAGCCTGTGATGGAAAGTCTCAAGGACATCTGCCAGAGATGAATAAAGCAGAGGACTCAACTCTCATGTAGAACCATCTCCTCCAGAACACATATTCCAGGATTCATTCTGCCAACACATCCTTTCCCACTCAATGTGCAGAGAAAGCAGAGGACTGCACCTGGAACCACAGCCAGAAAGGTCACCAGGTACTTACTGTTCCTTCCATTAATGATGGCTGGTGCCAGCCTCTGTCCCCAATTAGGGGTGGGGAGGGGGGCTGTTCCTGAGGATAGTGAAATCTGTCAATGAATGTCTCCTCCCCCTCCGCCCGGTATCCTAAAGCCCTGTAGCTGTTCAAGTTGTGATTACGTTTTTGCCCCTAAGTATCAAATTCTGACCTAAATTGTGGTCATTCTAGTCCAAATCTGGCAATTTTTTTTTTTTTTTCCCACACTGCTACAGAAGGGGACAACCTCCTTTGAAAAGCTGTCTAAATTCAGGACAATCAGAGTCATCTTCTTGATAACAGAGAACATAACTTTTCAGTGTTCGTACTCCTAATTCAATTTCCGTGCTTTCTGTCAATGGCTCTCTCTCTGAACACAGATGTCTATTCTGCTGGAAAAATCCATAGATACTTCTTTAAAAAAAAAAAAAAAAACAGCTTTATTGAGATGTATTTTACATACCAACTCAATGGTTTTTAATATATTTACACAGAGCTGTGCAACCATCACCATAATCTATTTTAAGATGGCAAGGAAACTTCTCCAATGTTCTCTGGACTGTAAGCTCTAAGAGGGCAGGGATCGTGTCTGCCTTGTTTGCTGCTCCATCCCTGGCACCAGGTCTAGCACCTGGCACAGAGTAAGAGTTCAGTAAGCATTTGTGATAAACACTTTCATGCTGCCCCAGGGCCAGCCTGAACCTTCCAGATCCCTAAGTTTCCTAGATACGAGAAATAACTACTTCTTTCCTCCAACAGAAACTTTCAATTCAGCTAATCTCCCTATGGTAGGCAGAATGATCCCTGAGGTTCCCAGTGTGCACACCCTGTATATGTACAATTCCTTCACCTTGAATGGGGGTGGGTCTAATCAGACCATTCTTTTTGAAAAAGAGTAGAGGTCAGAGACAAGAAGTCAGAGGTTCAAAGTTGCAGCAAATGCTCTCCTGTTGGCCTTGAAGGGGCAAACGGCCACATTGTGGTGAGGGCCACATGGCAGGAAATAGCAGGTGGCCTCTAAGAGCTGGCCCCTAGCTGATGGCCAGCAAGATAAGGGGGGACTCAGTCCTACAGCCACAAGGAACTGAATTCTGCCAATAACCACGTGAACTTGGAAGAGTACTCCAAGCTCCAGAAGAACATGCAGCTTGATTTCAACCCTGTGAGACCCTGAGCAGAGAATCCAGCCACACGGACTTCTGGTCCACAGAGACTGTGAGATAATAAATGGGTATTGTTTGAAGCTGCTAAGTTTGGGAAAATTTATTATATAACAATAGATATTGAATATACTTCTCAGGAATCTGGAGGAAGGCAGACTGATAACATTAACTCCCAGGAATGAATGGCCTCAAACTTCTCAGAGGTACTGCTGTGGAATTTTAAAATGAGGAGATTTTTAATAAAAAAGAATCTCTAGTTTGCAAAATTTCAAGAGGTATAAAGCTTAAGTGAAAAACTTAAACAGTGTGAAGGAAAACACCTAGGGTCAGCTTTCCTAAAAGGTTCCTATTTTTCTCAGCTTCTTCTCATCCATTCATTCAGCAAGCATTTACTGTGTGCCAGACCCAAGGTTTAAGCACTAGAGCTGCCCTATCCAATACGGCAGCCACCAGCCACATGTGACCCTTGAGCACTGCAAAGGGGCCAATGGGAATTGAAATGTGCTAGCACAGGGAACTCTGCTCAATATTCTGTAATAACCTAAAAGAAAACAATTTGAAAAAGATACATGTATATGTATAACTGAATCACTTTGCTGTACACCTGAAACTAACACAACATTGTTAACTATGCGCCAATAGAAAAAAAATTAATTAATTAAAAAAAAAAGAAATGTGCTGCAAATGGAAAATACACACTGGATTTCAAAGACTTCGTATGAAAGAAAAATAAGTTAAAAGATCTTGTTAGTATTTTCTTATGTGGATTACACGTTGAAAAGATAGTGATGGAGGTGGATGACTAACAAGTAAACAAATAAGTACAGATTAAGATAAATGCAAAAGGGGGGAGGGATAAATTGGGAGACTGGGATTGACATATAAGCACTACTATATATAAAACAGATAGCTAATAAGAACCTACTGTATAGCACAGGGAACTCTACTCAGTACTCTGTAATGACCTATATGGGAATAGAATCTTAAAGAGAGTGGCTATATGTATATGTATAACTGATTCACTTTGCTGTAAAGCAGAAACTAACACACCATTGTAAATCAACTATACTCCAATAAAAAATTTTTAAAAGATAAATGCTATGAAGGAAATAAGTGCAAAGACAGAGAATAATAGGGGAAAACTATTTTATATGGAGTGGTCAGGAAAGATGTCTCTGAGAGGTAACATATCCACTTATAAACCTGCAAGACTGCTATTAACTCTCAAGTTTTAACACATGACAGCACCAGGGGCTGCGGAGCTTGAGAGGACTGACAAAGGCAGTTGGTCAGCTGCAGGGCTATCACGTTGCACCATTCCCATTGGGTTCCATGTAAATGGCGCCCCCTGGAGGTGTGCACCCCTGAGATTCTGTTTGTATGAATTGCTTATAAGTTTTCATAAGATACTTTTTTCAAACTTTACATTTTCCAGATACAATTTGTTTTCCAGTTTTAATAGTTATAAGACACTTCAACTTCATCTGCCATGTAGCCTACAAAAAAATCTCCACTTGGGAATACAACAAAATTCCTGATTTCAAGCATGAGACACAGAGGGCAGGCAGTTGGCAGTCTGCAATCTGAAATTCTTTTTCTCGGCTCCCAGCGAGCTGAATTTGCTAAAGATTTGTAAAACCTTCCTGACTTCTTGCTACAGATCAGCTGGTTTCTGTATTTGTCTTCTTCTATGAACAGAGGCAGACATGTTTGCTAGTTTTCAAAAAAGTTTTCAGAGTTACTTGACCATACAGACCTCCAGGCAACAGAAAGCAGGCCAGAATCCACAGAGGCCAGCCAGGGCACCTGCGCCCTCACGCAGGCCGCCAAAGCAATGAACCTTGACGTACTTTTCCAGTAATCGCTGCCCCTGAAAAACACACTTACTGCCTGTCACTGTGCACACACTTTTATTTTATTTTATTTTTTTTTATTTTTTTTTTTTTACAGTCCCTGCCCTCAGGTAGCTTTCAGGACAGCAGAGACAACAGATTATTAAGCGAGCATTGCTTAAATTAGTGAGTCTTAAGTGTGACTAAGGCTCTAAAGGAGAAAAACAAGATGCAGTGGGAATGTTTCCCTCCGTCTGGGGGCCCAATTTTGTCTGACCAGTGTAGACTAAAGAGGGACAATTATGTCTCCTGTGCTGACTCCAGAAGCATATTAATTAATGGAAAAATTCATACACTTTTATATTTAAAAAAACAAAACAAAACATCTTTGTGAACCCTCTGCCCTACACACACACACACATACACACACACACACACACACACACACTTCCCTGATTGACACTCTGGGGCAAGGAAGAGATCTTAAAGAGGTTAAGTGTTGAAAATAGATTATTTTTTTTAAAAAACTACCTATAAAAAATAGTATTCTCCATTCACCAAAATGAGAGCCTTTCTGAAAGGAAGATGCCTCACTTTCCCTGAATATCAGTTATACTCAATCAGATACAGTGTTTTGAAGTTGATTTTTAAGAGCCTTGGGAATTCGCCCCCTGCCTTTGTAATGAAAAGCAAAAGTTAATTACTACCCACTTTTAACTAGGCTTTTGTTAACAATAGTGTTGTGGGTTTTTTTTTTCCCCCAAGGCCTAGAATCTGTTTCATGTGACAGGCATTCACACCCAAATCACAGGGAAAATGCAGTGTCCTTTCTCCACAAAGTCACTTTCACTGACCCGCCAGGAAGCCAGCATCTGCTCCTTGTTGTCTGTTCTATTAGTGGTGAAAGGTTTGCACTGATCCATTAACCCGCCCCCCACTTCCCGGGTGCCCCTCACGACCAAAAAGGGAGCTTTGGGAGACAGCTGGGCAGCAATGAGCAACATTGTTCCTTGATGACTGTGAAACAGGCCAGAGAAGCTACCGGGATCACCCAGAAATCACTCACAACCCCAGCTGTGAGTGGCGGAGAGTTGTCCCTCGCAACTAAGCTAACAATTAGGAAAAAAAAAAAGTCAAAATAGTGCTCATTCTTAAAAAACAAAATTCCAAAATTATGTTTATGAGGAACCCTGGAGAAGGTCTGAGATTAATCCAAGGAGTCTTTCTCCTTTACATTCAAGGATATCACTTTGTACAGAAAACAAAGTGTTGATGAAAATATCAAACTTAAAACTTCTTTCCTGGCCTTCCCTGGTGGCGCAGTGGTTAAGAATCTGCCTGCCAATGCAGGTGACATGGGTTCGAGCTCTGGTCCAGGAAGATCCCACATGCCACGGAGCAACTAAGCCTGTGCGCCACAACTACTGAGCCTGCACTCTAGAGCCTGCGAGCCACAACTACTGAAGCCCGCGCGCCTAGAGCCCGTGCTCCTCAACAAGAGAAGCCACCACAATGAGAAGCTCCTGCACCACAGTGAAGAGTAGCCCCCGCTCGCCACAACTAGAGAAAGCCCACGTGCAGCGACGAAGACCCAACGCAGCCAGAAGTAAATAAACAAATAAGTAAGTAAATAAATGGTTTTAATAAAAATAAAAAAAAAAAGAATCCACCTGCCAATGCAGGGGACACACAGGTTGGAGCCCTGGTCCGGGAACATCCCACATGCCTCGGAGCAACTAGCCTGTGCGCCACAACTACTGAGCCTGTGCTCTAGAGCCCGCGAGCCACAACTACTGAGCCCGCGAGCCACAACTACTGAAGCCCACGTGCCTAGAGCCCGTGCTTCTCAACAAGAGAAGCCACCGCAATGAGAAGCCCGCACACCGCAACGTAGAGTAGCCCCCACTCGCCGCAACTAGAGAAAGCCTGCGCGCAGTAGCAAAGACCCAATGCAGCCAAAAAATAAATAAATAAATTTATATATTAAAAAAAAAACCTCTTTCCTTAAAGAATTTCTACCCCAATAGGTTTGCAGATGCATTTCACGAAAATGCTTTAAAACGGAGCAAAAAGGAGCACCGTTGGGCATTTTGGCATCTTCATTTATGTCATTCCAGAGACGGCATCACCCCGATCCCAAACCTGTTCTCAGAAATGTGCGCAAGAAAATTCTCTGGGGACTCGGGGGAGCCTGGATAAAGTGCGCTGGCTCCCTGCCAGGACGAAGAATAAAATAATATTCTGTTAAAAAGTTGGGGGTTTTTTTCTTTTCTCTCTCTTTCTTCTTTTCTTGGAGGGGAGTGTTTCTGTTTTTCATTGTGCATCAAATCCCTGAAGATCACAAGTAAATCCCAGACATTAATGTTGATGCAGTCAGAACAGGAAGTATTAAACACCAAAGCAAGCAATGAAGTTGAAAAGATTCCCACCTTAGATCATACTGGGCTGTGCTCAGCTCTTGGAAGATGCTTATCTTACTGATAAGGACCTGTCAGGGAGACATGATCAGACTGTGCTCCGTGGAGTCCTGAAGATGCAGTTTGGGATCAGGATGCTGGAACCAGTGGCAGCACCAAGGAGTGGCTTCGGAGGGAAGGGCCTTGAACTCCACCATAATCTGCACTGAGCCACACATCCAAAAGCTACCCCCCAAAAAAATACAATCGAAGGAAAACCAGTGGACTTGTTATACAAAAGCAGCTTCAAAGAGAGGCCCCTGGCCACCTTTAGGGGCAGCTGACAACCCCTAAAATTCCCCTAGGAAGACAAGGTCAGAGTCTCCAACCCACCTTCCAACTAGAGACTGATTTAGTCTCCTGCTTTGCACATTCGGCTTAGGGATATTTCCTTCCAACAGGGAATCCCAGCAAAAGAGCTTTGCTCCGGGTTCTGGCCTAGACCTTGCCTTTGGCTATGAGATGGGCAACTAACTGCACCTTCTATAGCTCTAGTCTTCTCCTCCACAAAATGAAATGGTTCAACTCTAGACCACCTCTAATGGCCCTTCCAAGTCTAAAATTCTAGAATCTATATCACCAAATGTTTCAAATGAAGACAATGACAACTGTCTCTTCATAGGCAACTATTGGCCCCCAGGGACCTTTGCTGTTTAGAACTTTCCAATGGGCTTATATTTAGTTCAGAGACAACAACATTGAAAATAAATGAGGAGACTATTCCAGTGAAGTGGGGTTTTTTTAAATTAAAATAAATCCATGGGATGTTACTTATAATTCTTTACTCTAATATGAATGTCTAAAAAACAAAACACCAACACTGATCTAGACTGTAATTCAGCTTTACTTGCTTTATCTCCCAGAGCTGTTCTTCTTTCCTGGAACTAAGGAATATTTTATGAGTTAAAATAAGGCGAGAAAAATAGTAGAAACTAGCACACTCTATACCAATTCAAAAGGTCTTTGATTTTTCATTTAGTTGATAGTGCTGACTTTATCTGTTTTCAAGTTTTTTTTTTTTTTTTTTCTGGATTAAACATGAGTAACGGGCAAGAAGCAGAGTAAGGAGAAACAAATACTAATGGTTTTACCATGGCTCTGGTTCTGGCTTGGCTATTAACTAGTTGTGTGGCCTGGTGCACATTACTTAACCTTTCTGAATCTCTGTTCACTCATCTGCAAAATGTGGATAACACACCAGTCTCCCTTACACGCCCCTCCAAGAAGAGTTAAACTAGATAAAACCAGGGAAAAAGGATGGACATACAGTGTTGGTCCTTTTGATGACTCTCCAAAACAAGGGCATTTGTCTCATTTTTAAAAGTATGGACTTTGCTACTAATTAACTGTAGTTGTCAGAACAGGGACAAATCCTAGAAGTTTCATGTAGGTTGAATCAGGCCCAAAGCAAATCAACAGTTGTAGCAAAAGTGAGGTTTCTAAAAGTCTACCGAAGTTGATGGTAATTGTCTTCTTTGAAGATAATTGCTTCCCAGTTTTCAGTGTTAAGGTTGGGAGGACACAGTGCTAAGGTGGAGGGTGGATTGTGGGGTTCACTACCAATCAGACCCTAGGGGTCTAACCTCTGGCAAGCTGGGCCTCGTGTCCTCATCCATCATCTGATTTGGTTAATCTGAATCCTTCCGCTTTGAAACCCTCCTCAATTTAAACTGCCCCACCGCTTCACGAACAAAGAAGAAAACTACTTCGGAATATGACCTTACAGACACTGGATCATGCTTTGGTCCAAATGAATGACACATTAATTAAGTTATAATTATACATTGTATTACAGGCCGAGTCTCATTTCATTTGCCAATCAAGAAAGGAAGGGCCTCCACCTATACCACTCAAATATGATTACTTCACCCCAAAGTTGTAGTTATTTCAGTGCAAAAAAAAAAGTGGAGAAAGAGCCGTGCCTGAGGGTTCAAGAAAGCCTGAGAAGGAAAAAAACAGAATAAAGAGATTTTGTAGGTAGCAGAGAAGATTTGAGAGCTGGTTACTTTCTTGACTATCACCTGCAATGGGGGGCATTTCATGCTGTACCAGCATTGCCCCTAGATCCCAAACTCCTCTCAATAAATAAAGTCATTAGGAGGAGATGGAGTGGAAGCAGACACACCTCCAAGCTGAACTACTCATCCGCTCAGGGGTGGAAAGATCTCAGCCTTTTCTAGAAAAACTCCGGTTAACCAGTTTCACTCATTTGCCTCTCCCCTCGTCCACATAGCATTGTGTGCTGCTTCTCCACGTTATTTACACGGTCTGCCTACCCACATGGCATCCATCCTTCAAGACCTTGCTCAAATGCTATCTCCTCCAAAGCCAACGAACTGCACGGCTCGGTTGATCACTGGGGTGGAGGCTGATCTCTTTGGCAGCCAGCGTCCCTAGAATACATTTTGTAAACTCGGAGCTATACTTTGATCTTGCCTTGGATTGTACTTGGCTCTTGCCTTAACACTTGCTCCAGACAACAAATGAAGACAAGTCCCCATCTTTTTCTCTCCCAAAGCACCTCGCCCCTTCCCCAAAGTAGTGGCTCAGTAACATGTCTGACAGATTAAGTGCACTGTATTTAAACATAAACACGGTTTGGGTCTCAGGTGTCATGTGTGTTGCCACACCAAACCACACTGGTAAGTTTCAAATTGCCTTGATTGGCTTCACGCTTCCACGATGTCCCTGGACAAGCGCTAAGCAATTGTGAAATCACCGAAGATAGGGAGGCAGAGCGGGAATAAAGGAAAGCCGGGGCCTGAATAATCCTCACTGAGTCATCGTTTCCTGAAAGATCGAGCTTGAGGCTTGGAGTGGGGGGAGGGGTGGGGAGGGAGGGGTTCGGGAGAAAGGAACCTGAGCAGCGCGTGGAGGACGAGCCCAGGACAAGCCCCCTCCCCTCGCCCTGCAGCTGCGGGACCCGGGAACCCGGACCAGGCCCGCACCCACGTGCTGGAGCTCCCCCCTGTGGCCGCGCCGCAGCCCCCGCCGTTCCCCGCTCGCCCGCAGAGAGCTCTCCCCGCGGCTCAAGAAACAAGACACGCAGAAAGTTTCCGACCCAGGCGGTTAGAGAAAGGTCGAAGCCAGGTCCGGGGGCCTCGAAGCGCGGGCGTGGCGGAGCGGCGCCCAGTCTGGCGGCGATGCAAGGGGTCCGAGCCCAAACGGACCCCCTGAGGGTTCCGAGGTGCCCCGGAGCGGGGCTCGGGCCCTCCAAATCCCGAGGGCGAAGGGCTTCTCCCTTACCCCAACCTTCCAGCGAAGGGCGGGAGGGGAACCTGGGCCCACGCCAGGTCGGGATGCCCCCCCAGCTACCAGGGCATGCTTGGGGCTCTTGGGTTTGCTTTATTCATTTTCTTAACTGGAGGGAGGGGGCGACCAAATCCCTTTGGCGCATTCTGATCCCCAGCAATCTGGATTCTGGGTGGCCCCCCCAAAACCCACCTGCAGTCCACCGCCCCACCCAACGCCGCCCTCCTTGCTGGGGTGACAAGTGGAAGCAGCAATTCCACTTCCTCCTCCCCCTCCAGCCTCCCGGTTTGGGAGGCAGTTTTCCACCAGGGTTTCCCCGCCGCCCGCGAGGCGGAGGCGGGAGGCGCGGCGCCCCGGAGCCGGGGACTGGGAGTGGGCGAGGCCGGGCCCGGCGCGGCGCTTACCTCGGCTACGGTGAGCGGCATGCAGATCCGGTACTCCTTCAGCAGCATGGTCCTGCCGGCCGCGGACCCCCGAGGCGGGAAGAGGGGGGCTCCCCCAGACCAACAAGGCTGCCGCCCAGGAGCAGGGCAACGCGCCCGGAGCCCCGTGCTCGGAGCCGGGCGGCGAAGCAGCCCCGGCGGTGCGCTCAGGTCCTGGCTTCCTCCTCTCCGCCCGAGAGCATGTCAAGGCTTGGGTCCTGGTGTTCGCGGCTCCCCCGCCTCCTTCCTCGCCGAGGTCGATCCGCCTGGAACGCGGTGTTGCAAAGTCAGGCAGGGAGGGAGGGAGAACCGCTGGAAACCGCTCTGATCGGCAGCCCGGGGCAGTAGTAGCGGGCGCCAGATCAGGACATGCCCGGCAGCGGGCGAGGGAAGAAAAAAAAGAGAGATTTCCAAAAATTAAAACGAATGCACAAAAGTCACCCGCTCGATTCGCCTCTGAAACCAGATCTGAACCTGGCGACCCCCCTTTTCCGGCCGGGCTGCCCAAGGCTAATGTCACCAGGCACACATTGCAGACGGAGCCAGAGATGCTGACTTTCCAGACAAAGGCTCGATCGGCTGTGCTCCCCGGGCGGTAAACAAGATTTCCTGCTCTTTTTAGGGCCGGTCCCCGAGGCGCTTCAGGGCTCGCTGGGGGAGAAAAGGGAAGCCGCTGCCGCCGCTCAGCTCTGCCGGTCTGGGGCTCCGGGTTCCTCCGACCTCGGCTCGCGGCTGCGAGGGGCGGGCGGGAGGAAGCTGGCGCCTTCCGTGCGCGTCCCCTCCCCCGAGTCCGGATCCCCGAGCGCCGTGCGTGCCCGAGAGTTTGCAGCCACCTCGCCGTGGCCGGAGAGTCGGCGCCGAGCTGCAGTGTGCCTCGGGCCGGGGAGGTGGGTGCGGGAGGAGCGAGCGCGAGCGAAGCTGACATCAGCAGCGGCCTCCGCGGGGAGGGTAGCCCCATCCGGCCAATGGGGAAATGGCAAAGAATGTGGAGGATTTAAACAAAACAGCATGTCTCTCCCGGGCTGCTGCCAGACGGCAGGGCTGCCGCGGAGAGCCGAGGCCGGCGGGCGATGGGGAGGATCGGAAAAGGGGGCTCCCTTCGGCTCCTTTACCCTTTGAACCTGTTCTCAAATGTACCCCGGGTGCCACAGTGCTCTGTCCAGCCACTCTGGGTAGCTTCTGGGTCCAAGGTACAGAAGTGCCCCTTGACCTTTAGAGAAGGTTTTTACAAATGCCCAGCGAGAGCGTTTTCACTTTGGTCCAGTAAGCAAGTCCAGCGCTGGAGAGGCGATGGGATTTGGGAGCAGGAAAGCAAACCCTTGCCTGGTTTCCTAACTGGTTTCAGAGCAGGAATCCAGAAGCTGGAAAGTGCAACAATGTGAATGAAAATGAAATCCAAACAGAAAGACACACAAACCAGGGGGAACTTGAACCAGGCATAGCCTTTTACCTCTCCTGGCCCTGCTCTGCAGTCTGACTGCAGGCTTCGCAGAGCAGCAAGAATAGGTTTTCCTGTCAGCACTCCCAAGTTCAAAAAGTCACAGTGAAATGTCAGTGAAAATGCCTGGAGTGTTGGTATTTCATCCATATTAAACAGATCCCTCATTTTAACCACAAGAGGCACATTTTTCAGTTACTCAGGAAGCTGCATGTAACTGCTGAAGTCTGTTTTTCATTTGTCTGGTATTTTTAAGCTTGTTTTTCTGAAAAGTTGCTGGATGAAAAATGCATCAGTTGCCTCTTTGCAGAATAACCTGCAAGCATCATCTTTCCTCAGAAAAAATATTCGTGCTCTAAGATCCTGCAGCTCCTCACAGGGCTTTGGATGGCGATACTGATGGCCTCAATCTTATAGTATTTAAAATTATGAGTAATAAGTAATTAACCAATATAACTATGGTGGGCTGTGGCTAAAATCATCCAGATGGCTGGAGAGAATTTACAACTGTGTGAACATGATACAAAGGCTGATAGAAAAATTACACCCTCTATCCAGCTTATATTCTAGGGAAAAACTATTTTCTAGATAAATGCTTCCCAGAGTTGGCTCAGAAAGATTCACAGCAACTAATTAAAGCTAAACCAAATTCCTCGAGGTGGAAAATCTAAATCTGACACTGTACTGCTGAATAATAACACATGAAAGCCTGTGATACGCAGAGGAAGCTCAAGCTGTTTTTCTTTTTCCTGCTTCTTACTAAAACACGCGTAGTGGCTTCACTTCTGGCACTTAAAACTCTTCCCAGAGGCAGCTAGGGGATGTATTGCCTAGCCACACATGCATATGCACACAGGACATCAGGGAATGTGGACAAATTCCTGGCTTTCCTAGATGTTTCCTGACACTGATTCTGTAATGAAGTATTTTACTGATGAATATTACGGTTGAGGAACTACTTCTCCGAATCTCGCAAACTGCAAATTACCATATATATGCTTCTGTCCTTTCCCCTCTGCTAAGCTGACTTCTTCCCTGAACTTTTCCTTTTCAGTCAGTCCGCACGCCTGGTCATGTTACCCTTGTTCAGGCACAGCTCTAATCCTTCTGCCTTCAAAACCTCTTAGTGATTCTCTATGGTCTAACTGAGCAAGTTAAAATTCCCTGGCGGGAAGATCAAGGCTCTGAATCTACCTTTCCCACAGAGCCCCATCACCCTTCCCCAGCCCTACTCCAGCCAAATGAAAAAATTGTTGTCTAGAGAAGGGCTCCACTTACTTCAATCCTTCTGCTCTTGCCACTGCCTTCACAGAGAATCCTCTCCCACTCCCTCCCTCAGGACACAATTAAGCAGCAGGGCACTGACAATCTGTGTTGTTGGAAAGTGATTCTGATGGTAGTGTGTTGGATGGGTTCGGACAGAAGGATACCAGAGGCCAGAGGTTTATATTACTGTAATTCTAAAGGAGACAAATGGGGAGGGTCTGAATTAGACAGCGAATGAAGAAAAGACGATGAATTTAAAAGATTTGGATAGGACTTGGGAACCGATGGGTTTTCTCTACAACAGTGCTTGGGGGAGGGGAGGGCAAAGGGAGAGCCTATCCATTCACAACTCATTCACACAAGGGAGGAGGGCGCCATCTACTGGTCAGACACCTTGCTTTAAAATGTTTTAAGTCACCTCGTCAGCAAGAGTCTGGTGAGAACTGTATCTTTTGTTTCTTTTCAACAATGGAGTTCGCAATATCCATTTCCAAAGAGCCTTGAAAGTGTTGCTATCATCACTATGGATGGTAGCGATGTTCCATTAACAACGTACACTCTACAGTTACGGGTCATCACATATTAAAAAGTGTGTATGGGGAGCAAAGGGCAAAAAGAGGAACCAAGAGTAAAGTTACCAGTGAGGAATGATGCGACCAAAAGGAAAAGAATATTAGCCTACTCATGTCTATGACAGCATATATTCTCAGATGGGTGACACCTTCTGAAGGCAGGGGTTCTCAACGCGAGATGGGGGAGGTGTGCAGCTGTTCAACCCAGTGTCTTCGCCCGAATTCTGTTGACTCACCCCTCCCCCACATTGAAACCTCTTCTCAGTTTGTGTGAAAAAAAAAACTGTAGGGTTCTGTCTGTAACTAGGATCTGAAAGAAGACTGTATCAACAGACTTCGCGACTCTTCGTGTTTTATTCCAAGAATATCCCTGGTACTTGTAAAGTAAACTGGGGCTTCCCTGGTGGTGCAGTGGTCGAGAATCTGCCTGTCAATGCAGGGGACACGGGTTCGAGCCTTGGTCTGGGAAGATGCCACATGCCACGGAGCAACTAGGCCCGTGAGCCACAACTACTGAGCCTGTGTGTCTGGAGCCTGTGCTCCGCTACAAGAGAGGCCGCGATAGTGAGAGGCCCGCGCACCGCGACGAAGAGTGGCCCCCGCTTGCCGCAACTAGAGAAAGCCCTGGCACAGAAACGAAGACCCAACACAGCAAAAAATAAATAAATCAATAAATAAATTTTTTAAAAAAATAAAAAAAATAAAGTAAGCTATCGTGGTTCTTTCCATCTTCCTATTTCCTCCTCACTAGATCTAAAGTCTGTGGGTTCATCAAGGCCCAATGAGAATCCTATCTCCTACACGGAGCCATTCTAGATAACTCTTTACCTTTCTAGACAACCCAGAACACTGATCTGGACTATTCATTTTGGTTCTGGTTTGTATGCCAGTGTGGCCTTTATATATATAATGTCATATCCTTTACTTGAAGTGTTTCACTTGTTCTCCAATTCCCCAACATGGTGGTAAGCTTCCTGAGGAGATGGACCATGTCCTATTGTGTCATCTGGAAAGTGTAGCCTAGTTTGAGGGATATTGTGGGTACCCAATAAAGGTCTATTAGATGTATGCATATGAGTTCAGGATTCTCGACCTTGGCACTACTGACATTTGATAACAGATAATTCTTTGCTGGGGGAATCACTGTAGGATTCAGCAGCATCCCTGGTCTCTACACACTGAGTATCAGTAGCCATCCCACCCGCCCACCCACGTATATTGCCAAATATGGGGATGGGTGTGGAGGGGGGAACTGCTGCAGCGGAGAATCACTGCATTATGTAACATTCAATAATCTTACCTAAATGTGTAGCTACTCCAAAGAAGCTTTGAAGAGACTGACCTTCAACTTGTTTTAGAGCTAAGGAGAGAAGGAACAGAACAAAACTGTTACATCACAGTTCTATAAAGATGTCCCCTTCTCATTCCCATGCTCTGCTTTCTATTAGCCAAGTAGCCCTTGATAAAGGGCTTAACTTTAACCTTGATCATTTGGTTAAGGTAATGTCTACCAAGTTTTTCTATTGTAAAGTGACTAGTTTTCCCTTTCCATACTCTATTCTTTGGAAGGCAGTCTTGAAGTGCAGCCTACACTCAAGGAAGCAGAGCTAAGCCCCAGCCCCTCAAGGGGAGGGTATCTACACACACAATATGGTATCCTGCAAGATGTGTCTTTTCTCCCTCATTTGTGTGTTCATTCAATTATTTATTTATATCAGTGTGGACTCAGGCATATTTCTTCTCTACTTTGAGTTATAATTCAATACGACGTTATTTTTGTTGTTCACATTGGTCCAGCTTTGGCCATTGGTAGCTCTTCCAGGTCGGTTCCTGTGTCCTTTTGACATGCCCCTCCCCCTCTTTAAGGGCGATTTTTGAAAATCAAAGTTACACTTTGCAATTAATTTTTGTTTTATTAAACATTATTTAATTCCAGAGAAGTCTATGTCTATATATTCCTCTGTGTGTGTGTGTGTGTGTGTGTGTGTGTGTTTTAAACACTTGTATGTCTAACCTTGTTAGGTCCTATGCAAATGTTAAATTCATTCTTAATAAAACTACACAAAGCAAGTCCAGAAGCAATTCTTATGTGTAGACCCACTTATCAGGTCTCTATTAAATATGGAGAATGCCTTTGATGTGGAATTGCTTATAGCTGTGCAGTAAATGCTCATAAAATAAAGATTAATTGACAATGATGTGGTACAAATTGCTTCACATGGGAAAAATACCTGGAGGATCCGTGGCCAAACGTATGGCTTTGTCTTCTTTTTTTTTAAATAAATAAGCTAGTAATAAATTTTATGAAGCTTTCACTTTTTATTGCATTACCTGTTTTTACAGAAGTTGGCAAAACATTGGAATATTTTGAGATGAATTATGAGAGGATCTGTAACCTATACTCACTGGAGAGAAATTTTAGTGATGAAAGAAGACGTTGTCCTTGACCCTGAGTATCCTTTAAGAGGAAGTAACTGTGCAACCATAACTTACGGTAACTCTTTAATGCCAAAGTATATTTGACCTAGTATCATCAAATGACGTCAACACAGATCCAGAAATAGTATTTCTTAGCTATGTAGTGCCATAGAGACGTCATGGAATTTGACTTTTTGTGGAACATTTTAAATGTCCCCAGAGAGAAGAAGGAATTATGTTTGCTATTAAGAGTATGTGACCGTTTATATCAAAACCCCAGTTTAGAAATTGCGTAGGTGACTACAGTGCAGCTGAATAATGGCCCCCAAAGACATCAGGTCCTAAGCCCCGGAAACTGAAAATGTTACCGTATTGGAAAAAGGGTCTTGGCGGATGTGGTTAAGTTAAAGACTTTGAGATGAGACTATCGTGGATTATCTGGGTGTCCCTAAATATAGTCATAAGTATCTGTGTAAGAGAAAGGCAGGTGGACATCTGACACACACTTACACACAGAAGAGGAGAAGGCACTGTGACCATGAAAGCAGAGATTGGAGTGATGAGACCACAAGCCAAGGGATGCCCACAGCCACCAGAAGCTGGAAGAGGCAAGGAACAGATTGTCCCCTAGAGCCTCCAGAGAGAACATGGCCCTGCCATACCTTGATTTCAGCCCACTGACACTGACTTCAGACTTTGGATTCCAGACTGTGAGAGCATCATTTGTTTTTGTTTCAAGCCACCAAATTCATGGTTATTTGTTACAGCAGCAAGAGTAAATGGATACAATGACTTAGGTATGCCTTTACTCACCTGACATTTACCCAAAAGATAAAATACAGCATATTTTTCTTTACAAAATGATTCATAACAGACTTGAAAATATCAAGTTCTCCCATTGCCTTTAAAATAAGCAATTTATAAAAACAAATATTTTGGAAATTCCCTGGTGGTCCAGTGGTTAGGACTCGGCGCTTTCACTGCCCGGGTTCAATCCCTGGTCGGGGAACTAAGATCCTGCAAGCGGCGTGGCCAAAAAATATATATAAGTAAATAAATAAAAACAAATATTTTACAAACAAATATTTTACACACATTTCAGGAAGTTTTCTGTCATGTAAGCCCTGCGACTTTCAATACCATCAATATGTTAATGCCTCCTAACTTCAAATCTCTAGTCCAAATGACTCCCTTTAATTTGACATTTGTATATCCACTTGCCTTCTCAGCATTGTCACTTGGATACCCAATAGGCACCTCAAATTAACATATCCCAAACTGACTCCTGCCCTTTTCCCTCTGACTTGCTTGTCCCTAGTCTGCTCCATCTTGGCAAATGGCAACTCCATCTTTTCAGAGATTGAGCTCAAAAATCTTGCAGACATGTTTGACCCCTTTCCTCTCATAACCAACCACAAGTCCTATCTTGACTCTATTTTCAGATTATATCCAGGATCTAGCCACTTCTTACCACTTCTACTGCCTGCACCCTCGTCCAAGACACCATCATTTTCCTCCTGCATTATTGCAAAAACTTTCTAACTAGTCTCCCAGCTTCTGCCCAGCAGGAAACAGCTTCTGTCTCTTAGGAAATAGCCAGAGTGATTCTTTTACTATGCAAATCAGCTCCCGCCACTCCTTTGCCCCAAACTCCCATTGGCTCTCCATCTCACTCAGATTAAAAACCAAGTCCTTCTAATGGTCAAATTGCCTTAAATCTCATCTCCTACATCTCTCGCCCTTACTCATTCTGGTTTTCAAACAAGCCAGGCATGGTCTGATTGCTCTCAGCTCAGTGCTCTTGCTCCGGCCTCTGCCTGGAATCTTCATCCCCCAGCGACCTGCAAGACTCCCTTACTTCAGGTCTTGGCTCACTGGCGATGCCCTCTTCGACCACCTCCCAAGCACTATCACCCCTGGCACATATTTACATGTTGATTTTCTGTCTTCCTCCCCATTAGAATGTTCACTTCACAAAGGCAGGAACTTTGGGTCAGATATGTGCACAGCCAATAAGCTGAAAGTGCCAGAAATGCCAAATACGAAAAAATATATATACCAATGTAGTAATTAATATATAGGCACACTATTTTCAATAATTAGTATCATAATATATATTACCATGGTTCTTTCTGAATAAACTTTTTCCAATCAGTATTTCTCCCTTCATTTTAGATTCCTTATTCTTTTTATTTTTTTTTTGGCCATGCTGCGTGGCATGCGGGTTCCCTAACCAGGGATGGAATCTGTGGCCCCTGCAGTGGAAGCTTGGAGTCCTAACCACTGGGCCGCCAGGGAATTCCTAGATTCCTTATTCTTCCACTGCCAAATTTTCTCTTCTGAAACCAATTTCTTTCTTACAAAGCCACAAATTTAATCTCAGACTCACTCAAATAATAAATTTATAAAGAGTCTGTCTATAATACAGTACTTCTACCTATTTTCTCTGCCCATTGCTCAGACTTTTACTGGTTTCCTTCTTTATTTACTTCACTTTAACTTTTTGTTTCCTTTGCAAGCTTTTCCTCAGATTTCAATTGGCTTTCATTATTGTTACCTCCAAGCCTAGCGAGGAAGGGCTTCAGTTTGGTGTGGAGCCAACTGACTTTTCTCCACCTATTTGCCTTCTTTACACTCTTTTTTTTTTCTTAAACAACAGCTCCTGTTTATTTTTTTTATTTTTTTTATTTTTATTTATTTATTTAATTTATGGCTGTGTTGGGTCTTCGTTTCTGTGCGAGGGCTTTCTCTAGTTGTGGCAAGCGGGGGCCACTCTTCATCGTGGTGCGCGGGCCTCTCACTATCGCGGCCTCTCTTGTTGTGGAGCACAGGCTCCAGACGCGCAGGCTCAGTAGTTGTGGCACATGGGCTTAGTTGCTCCGTGGCATGTGGGATCTTCCCAGACCAGGGCTCGAACCCGTGTCCCCTACATTGGCAGGCAGATTCTCAACCACTGCGCCACCAGGGAAGCCCTGCCTTCTTTACACTCTTATTTTTTGAGTTCCGTAAACTATAAATCTGTTTAATCCACCACACCTTTGTTACTTTTTGTTTTTTCAAACTTTTCACACAAAGTGTAGAACCCCAAATCCTTTTGTCTACTCTAGTCAAACCAACTGCCCACCAAATGTAGAGCCAGAAAACATCTTACCCTAGTGTGTCTCAACGAGCTGTTAGAGTGTGCTTTTGAAATTTGTAAGGGAATTTGGGGCTGTCACGGTCACGGTGGATGAGGAAGGTATCAACATGTAATTGGGATGCTGAACAACTGCAATGCAACAAACCTACACAATAAAATATCGTCTCACATTCCATCAGACTTTTCAATGTCCTGCCAGACACCTCCTTATGTGTCTGAGGCCTAACTCCATTATACCTATGCCAAGCTTTTTTTTTTTTTGAAGTTTTAATACGCACTAAATTTTCTAAGACTTCTTCTATGTGAAAAACAATGGAAGATTATACTTCGATATACAGAACTTTACCAAGAAGTTGTACACCATATTGGAAAAATCATGCCACCCTTATGCTTGAAAAACCAAAAGAACACACCTGTGGCAGCTGTAACGTTTGCATTTATAGTTATTGTATTGTATATGTGTACAAGCAAATGGCTACTTCTTTGTATTTCTACTGTAGACATGTTTCAGCCTTTATATTTTGAAATATATTATTATTTTGCTATTTTGCAATGTTTCTCCTTTACAGGTAGGATGTTTTCTTGTTTAGTGTTTGTTTTTTAGTTATGTGTGTAGATGGGTTATATTATCCATGATTTTTATTCCAGAATAGTTTTGTTTGTTTTTTCTTTTAAATTTTTTTGTCCAAGCCATGCAGCATGTGGAATATTAGTTCCCTGACCAGGGATCGAACCCACACCCCCTGCATGGGAAGCACAGAGTCTTAACCACTGGACCACCAGGGAAGTCCCCAGAACAGTTTTTTTTTAAAAAAAGGTCTATTCAGCATATATAAAGGGAGGTTGGTGCTGATTAAACTGAGAATCACTAACATAACAGTAGACCTCTCCATGATTTCCCGTTTGCTTCCCAGGCTACTGTTGACACTTAGACCACACCACACACAGCCTCATTCTCACTTTCAAGGATCTTAAGCTTTTTTTTAAAAAAAGGGACCCAGATGGTGTGGATGATAATAAAGAAAACTTGTATGGTCCTTAATTGGAAAATCGGCTCGGATATACGTGATCTCTTTTGACGCTCACAAGAGGGAAAGGGAAAGCAAATAAAACGTCTTTCTAAAGATTCTTCTTACCAACATAATATTTACCTAGTATACTACTGAGCCACTGCCATACCTTCTCTTATTAACTTTAAGAGATCCCACAGATTAAACCACCAAGATTCTCAACCAGATGAAGCCTGAGAACTCTTTTCTTCGGTGTTTATTTCAGCCTGCTCCTATAGACAGGAGAAAACCGAGATCCAAGAAAAGTTAAGCGACTTGCCCACGGCTCTGAGAAAGCATAATATTTCAAAGCAGAGGTGTAAGAATATGTATCATAGCCTATTCGATTACACTAGCTTGTCTCACCGCAAACTGTAGATGAGAAGTCTGTCATCAAAGACAGAACCGGACGTAGGGTGCACTAGCGAGCCCCGCGCCCCAGCTCCGCCCCCAGGGCTGTCCGTGGCGCTGCCTGCCTGGCGGCCAGCGCAGGGGGCCTCGTGGGGTCCTTCGCGCGGGCTGCCGACGCACTGCCTGAGCGGGTGCGCCGGCGGCTTCCGCTTCCGGTGTGGGTGACGAGTGGTGCCGAAGCAGGGAGACATCAAGGGACGCTCAGGCAGGGACCATGGCGGAAGGCGGCTCGGAGCGGGCAGATGGGCGCATCGTCAAGATGGAGGTGGACTACAGCGCCACGGTGGATCAGCGACTGCCGGAGTGCGAGAAGCTGGCCAAGGTGAGGGGAGGCCGGCTGGCTGTTGGCGGGCGCCAGGGGCTGAGTCACGGCGCCGAGCTTGCTTAGGCCTCAGGGGGCCTGCGGGCTGGAGCGCGCATCCCCCTGTTGCCTGCCCGGCCCGAGCTAGGCCTGCAGAAGTAGGAGATCCCAGGTCTTCCTGACCAGGGAGACCCCGCAGCCAGAGTACGCTAGTGCATACAGCTTCCCAGAACCTCCCCAGGACGGATGGTCAGTTCATTCCCTGAGGAGTTGGGGCTCCATTAGTACTTTTTACCTTTTCTTGGATACTGTTTCACGTTTACTTTAGTAGTTTCTCAGGGGTTAAGGCCGCTTCAGCATTCACGCTAGATCAGAGAGTTTAGTTCTGTTGCTCTTGTCGAATCAGTTTCTCTGGTTAAGTTGCGTACGCATCGTGGCGATGTGCTTGGCCTTTGGCCAGGGGAAGGGACAGGGACGAAGGTGATTAACACAGGAGCCCTGTCCCTAAGGGGTCCGTGTACACAACAAATTACGCAAGTTACGCGTGGTAGTGAGTGCCATACAAGTATGAAAGTCTTACTGGAACACAGAAGGAAGCCGTTCGTTCTTACTGGTCGGTTAAGGGAGGGTTTTACAGAGAAGCTGATGTTTGTATCAGTCCTTGAAGAATAAGATTGTGATGAGGAGGAGTCATCCCTGGAGCGGGAACTGCACAAGTAAAGACAAACAGGCACAGAAGTACAAAGTAACATAATTAATGGAGGTCGTTAACAGTAGTTTAGCCCAGCTGCATATCTCCCATGAAATAGAAATTTTACTTGATCCGAACATTTATCATGCAACATGGGATGCTGTGTGTCAGGCAACTTTGTGTATCATTTTACATGTAAAGGAACCAAGGCTTAGAGTTGTCTCTCCGTCCTAACAGTTAGTAATAGGTAGAACCAGGGATTTAAATCTAGGTTTGCCTGACTAGGGTTTGGATGGTTGTTGCATCACTTTCATCGGGGAATGTTGTTAAGGGTTGTGCTCAGGCCTCTTTAAATTCCTTGATCAATCCAGCCACAAACATGTATTGCTATTCATCTGGGATACATTCACTAATAGGGTTGTTTTTGTCTCTTAAGGAGCTTACTACCTAAGTACATTAAAACATAATAAATTCAGGGGCAGGAGGAGTGTCAAGTAATACTTCACATTTAATTCTCAGAAGGAACCCTTTTAATGCTTCCCTTTTTTCCAAAAAAGAATTTAGTGGGGCTTTACAAAAGACAAGGTTAGGGAAAGATGATGAAGTTGATACACTTGTATTTCTTAGGTTCAGTACCCTAAGTGGAGGGTAGCCATCAATTCATCTCTGAGCTTTTTAGCTGCTACTATAAAGAAACATCACCAGTTACATAAAAGAAACATCACCAGTTACATAGAGGTTGGAAAACTCAAACACCTCCAGTGCGGGGCAGATAAACAATCACTGACATTTATTGAGTGCTTTCTGCGGTGCCAGGCACTCATGTATTAACTTATTTGATCCTCACCTTAGCCCTGTGAGGTAGGTATTATTATCATTCTTATTTTACGATAGGAAAACAGTCTAAGAGAAGTTGCATCACATGCTCCAAAATCATACAGCTAGTAAAGTGGTGGAGCCAGGATGCAAACCGAGGCATACTGATTCTAGAGCTTCTGCTCTCACCGAGTGTCCTGCCTAGTGAGCAAAGTGTAATGAAACCTGAACTTCTGAGCACCTGCTCAAGGAAAGAGAGTAGGAACTCTGCACCTCAGGTTAATCTTTGCCAATTGCAAATGAAGGCCACGCTTTATGAACTCCTCTAATTTGAGGGAGAGACCAGGAATATGGATTTTTCTTTTTTTTTTTAAGGGAGCGCTATTTATTTATTTAGTCTGTGTTGGGTCTTCATTTCTGTGCGAGGGCTTTCTGTAGTTGCGGCGAGCGGGAGCCACTCTTCATCGCGGTGCGCGGGCCTCTCACTGTCGCGGCCTCTCGTTGCGGAGCACAAGCTCCAGATGCACAGGCTCAGTAGTTTTGACTCACGGGCCTAATTGCTCCGTGGCATGTGGGATCTTCCCAGACCAGGGCTCGAACCCGTGTCCCCTGCATTGGCAGGCAGACTCTCAACCGCTGCGCCACCAGGGAAGCCCCAGGAATATGGATTTTTATATGAATTGCCTTTATATTTAGAAACTGGACACTAATCTGTTCTAAAGCACTGTTTGAGCCAATACCATGTAGATCAAACAAAACATATGTACAGGTCAAAGTCAGCCCCAAACCACCTCTTTGGAATTAATAGATTGATAGTTTCCATAAGGAAGAAACTAATTGCTTTAAAGGAGTACAGTTGTTCCAAGAACTGAGACTAGGGTGAAAAAAAAATCTTCCCCTTACCAATTTCTTCTGATAGCCTGCTGTGTGCAAGACCCAGTCAGTGCTAGATTTTATGGGGGTATAAAGATCAGTGGACAGAGCTCTTGCTTTCAAATAGCTTATAGGCCAGGAAGAAAAACATATTTCGCTGCTACAGTTGTTCTAGCAGTCAATGTATGGCATTTATTTAGAACATCGCTGTTATGTTCAAGACCGTTGAGAAGATTTGCAAACTCAAATGCCAAATGATTTTTTAGGTGTCAAGTGGGTGATGGAAATGTTTCAAGCAGGGAATGTTGGGGCCTGTTAAACTATGTAAAATTAAAGCCATTTGGTTTTTCTTCTAAGCCACTGTGCCTGTCGAACAAAACAAGGTGTAGATATGGATTGTCCTTGTGGGAAGGTGGGGCAGGGGAAGAGGGCTGGGGCATGGGAAGGTAGAAGGTTTTTTTAATACAGACCCACAGTTTTCAACTTCTGGATTAGATAGTTGTCTTAGGGTTTTTTAGGGTATGTTTCCCTGTTTTGCTTTCTATCCCTCATTTTATATTATTTTCTAGCCATTCTGCCAATCATAAAAAAATACTTAAAGCATTGCATTTCTACTTTGGAATGCATGGAACACTTTAGCATACATTCTTTTGTTTTTTATTTTGAGCCCGTCAATAAAACTGAAGGAAGTTTTGTTATCTTCACTTTGCTTGTGGGAAAACTAAGGTTCAGGCAGCTTCAGTAGTTATCCAAGGTCTATAGAAGAATCAGATCAAGCTGAGGTCTCCTAGCAATAGGTATAGTGTTCTTTTTTGCTACATCCCATGGCTTCTTTAAGAGACTATCACTTCTGTGCTTACTTTCCTTAAGACATTTTTTATTTTTAATGTGAAAGACATTCGAAGATAAAAATTATGTGTATAGAGAATTAATAAGAATGTATCAGGTGAGAATACCACATATAGCAGAAGCCTTCAAAAGTCAGACCGAAGTCTAAACCCAGGTGGTATACTTGCCAAATCTAGGCCATTTGAATCTCCTACAATTGTGACCTAGTACAATTCTATCTATCTGTGTATCTATCTATTTCTTTCTTTATTTATGCATGCATGCATGCTGCTCCGGGTCTTAGTTGCAGCATGCTGGATCTTTTCATTGCAGCATGCGGACTTCTTAGTTGTGGCATGCAAGCGGGATCTAGTTCCCCTACCAGGGATCAAACCTGGGCCTCCCGCATTGGGAGCGCAGAGCCCTACCCACTGGACCACCAGGGAAGTCCCTGACCTATTACAATTCTGTTTCTGTGTCCTAACACTCACCTAGCAAATAACAACAGTGACTAATAATGTTAGCTATTATGATGATGGTAAAGTACATACTATGTTCCAGGCATAACTTCATAGGTATTGCCTTAATCCTAACGCCAACTCTATGAAGTAGGAACTGTAGATATTATTATGCTCTTATCACTGAAGAGAAAATTGAGGGTCAGAGAGGGTAAGTGTCTTTCTTAAACTAACACAGTGGTAGATCTGGAATTTAGACTCAAGCAGTCTGGCTGCAGAGCCTGTTTTTAACCATTGGATTCTACTGCCTCTGTGATTGGTATTTGAGGACCCTGTATCAGATTGGTGAGATAATAAAAGTGATACTAGTTCTAGATAATAGTTGTCATTTCACCCTTGCATTAAGGAGTTAAAAATTAATCTAATGAGGGCCTTTTCTGAACTGTAAAGATGTAGTATTTAACAGTTCTAATGCACAGAAGGTTCCCCTCCAACCCCTACCCCCACCGCCTGCTTTTGGATTACTGTGTATATTTGGCACATGGTTATTTAGGGACTACTTGCATTCTTAAATCGAATGTATCCTTCGTTTCTCCCTTCTCTCTTTTTTTTTTTTTTAATTTATTTTATTTATTTATCTTTGGCTGCGTTGGGTCTTCATTGCTGCACGCGGGCTCTCTCTAGTTGTGGCGAGCGGGGGCTACTCTTTGTTGCGGTGTGCGGGCTTCTCATTGTGGTGGCTTCTCTTGTTGCAGAGCACGGGCTCTAGGCGCGCGGGCTTCAGTAGTTGTGGTGCACGGGCTTAATTGCTCTGCGGCATGTGGGATTTTCCTGGACCAGGGCTCGAACCCGTGTTCCCTGCGTTGGCAGGAGGATTCTTAACCACTGCGCCACCAGGGAAGTCCCTCTCCCTCCTCTTAATGTCTTTTCATTTCAGTTGGTCACCTGCAACCTCTTCTCATGGTTAACACTAAAAATAAAGAGGAGGTGAAATGTAAAACAGTTTACTGATTGTTAGTAGCTTGGACAAAAGACCCCTTCAAGAAATAGGTCATTTAAAAGTATTGGATTGGCATTACATTTCAACTATTTGTGGTTAACTTTTTATGGACCTTTTCTTACTTGTTGAGGTTGTTTAAGAAATCATTAAAAGATTGGATCATTTAGGAGTTAAAGGACACAAACATACAGAATATACAGATACCCAACATGTATTGATGTTGAATAAACTCCTTAGTCATTTACCTCATTGACAAGGATTATTTTAATGAGAAAAAGGAGCCACAAAAGTCACACGTTCTAACAAGTTAGTTTTGATAGCTCTGACCACCTTGTTCCTCTGAGTTGAAAGGCAGCATTGAGGAGGTCGAATTTCAAGGAAGATATGTGAATAGATAGGAAAGGAACGAGGAAGGTGTTTAGCCATAAGCTTGAACATGGAAGATTGGGTGGAAAAGTGGGATGATTAGAGAATTGGGAGTTGTATTTAATGAAATTGATGGTAACGTTTCTCAGATAGCACTGAATTGTCAGCCATATAATTTGTCACATCCTACTTACTGTAACAGTAAGAATCAGGAATTGTAAGCCAAGATCAAGTGAATAGGTCAGGTCAGTGTCAATCCATTGAACACATACTGTGTACAGGTTGGTGTAAGGGAAACAATCAAACAATGTCCAGCCCTAAAGAACTTATAGACCACTTAGGAGGCAAGACATGCACATTAATAACTGTGGTACAAGGTATAAAGGGATGCTCCAGAATATCTACAAAAACACCCTTATATGCTTGGGCAGGTGCAGAGCACTGAGCTACAGTGGTGAACAGTATAGACATGACCCCTGCTCTTACAGAGTACATTCTAGTGAGATTAGAAAGACAGTGAACATTAAAATGGGAAAGAGTTTGGGGTTGTCGACTGAAAAAAATGCACAACCTAAATAAAAGTGGAGAATTATGTCTTATTTGGGGCATTACTGAGAACTATAGCCCAGGAAGGCAGCCACTCAGATAGCTCTGAGGGACTGTTCCAAAGAGGTGATGGAGGAGCCAGAATACATAGGAGTTTTGGCTGAAAAAAAACAAACATGTAGTTGAACATCAAAAGATTACTGCTAATCACAAAAACAGACATCTCAAGTTAATGATTTTAGTGTTTTTCTCTGTAGGGGAAGATGCAGGAGCCTGGGCTTATTGAAATCATTTCTTTGATATGCATTTTTACTATCTAGGGCCGGTATCCTGTTTTACGGCCGCAACATCCTTTGTTTACTGAAACAGCAGGTGACATTCTTTGCCCACAGGGTCATTGCAAAGCAGAATGTCAGTGGGCTGGAGTGTTAAAGGAGGTGCTGAGTGACTACTGACTTTAGAGAGCATTATCCAAGAATGCCTGTCTGAGAAGGTGACGGTGACGTTTAATGTTTTGTTGATACTGGTAGACCCCAGCTCTAGAGTGGTGTGTGATTCCTTCATTGTAGGGTGCAGTTCTTTAAAATCCATATTTCTGAATTAAAATACCATACAGTAAATTACATGCTGTTGATCACAATCATGTGACTAATAGTAATTACAAAAGTGACAAGAGGGGACCATCAGTAAACAGTATTTTGCATTTTAGCTATTTTTGCACTATATTTTGTTGCCAAGTAGTAACCATTTCCCTATGGAAATTACAGTTGACCTTTGAACAACACAGGTTTCGATTCTTTCCCCTTTGCATGGGAAACATTGTTAAAATGTTAGTAATTGTATGTTTTAGATTTAATTAAAATAAATTCAAACAATGCCTATACAGTACATTTTCTTTGCTGCCTAGAAAATTCATAGTTTAAAAGTTATCTTGGAAAATATGGGAATAGTATTTTGAAAAGTCTAAACATTATTTGTGCCCTTAATTCAAAAGCTGTTTAGTTTCTCTCATCAGTAAAAGAGTAGTACTCATGTACCATCTATGAATGTCATTAAAATAAAAATAAATTTCCTTTACGGTTAGAAAAGCAATTTATAAATGAAACCCTCCTCATCACTTCCAATTCATTCAGTGTTAGTAATATCAATATCTTAAATTAATGCAGTCTTTGTGCTGTGGGTTGGTTTTGTTTTTATCAAAATGTGTGGTTCCTAATATGATGGCTTATTTTAGTCCTGGTGTATTATCATCTAGATTTATATTATTTGAATTTTGTTATTCCCATTTCTTAATGTATGCCCCAGGGAGAATGTTTTGTTTTTACATATGAGATAGAGATTATTGTCAATTGATGACTTGGTATAGCATGCGTGGGTAATCTCAGGTAGGCTTTGTTTTCTTTAAGCACAATTATAATTTATTTCTAAAGTCATTGAAAAATTAAACCAGGGTTTCCTATCTTTTTACCACCAAATATCCTTTTTATTTCTCCTCAGAACTTCATGTTTTAAAATACTTTTGGTGAATTTATAAAGAAATCATCATTTTCCCATTTTTGTTCTTCAAAGACATGGGTGACAGCCAGTTAAGAGTCTCTTCAGAACAAGATAAACAGGTGTTACCACACTGAGGTGATGAATTAGAATCCAAAACAAAGACTTGATGTTTTTCTTGAGTGTTAAATCATTGTTGTTCTAGAGTCAGTTTCTCCTAGGCATTTTGAAATGTTAAAAATAGCTTGTGGGGGCTTCCCTGGTGGCGCAGTGGTTGAGAGTCTGCCTGCCAATGCAGGGGACACGGGTTCGAGCCCTGGTCTGGGAAGATCCCACGTGCCGCGGAGCAGCTAGGCCCGTGAGCCACCATTGCTGAGCCTGCGCGTCTGGAGCCTGTGCTCCGCAACAAGAGAGGCCGCGATAATGAGAGGCCCGCGCACCGCGATGAAGAGTGGCCCCCGCTTGCCACAACTAGAGAAAGCCCTCGCACAGAAACGAAGACCCAACACAGCCAAAAATAAATAAATAAATAAAAAATTAAAAAAAAATAGCTTGTGGTATTTGTTTTTCTCTTTCTGACTTCACTCTGTATGACAGACTCTAGGTCCATCCACCTCACTACAGATAACTCAATTTCATTTCTTTTTATGGCTGAGTAATATTCCATTGTATATATGTGCCACATCTTCTTTATCCATTCATCTGTTGATGGACACTTAGGTTGGTTCCATGTCCTGGCTATTGTAAATAGAGCTGCACTGAACATTGTGGGTACATGTCTCTTTTTGAATTATGGTTTTCTCAGGGTATATGCCCAGCAGTGGGTTAGGGCACTGACATATATACACTACTGAGTGTAAAATAGCTAATGGGAAGCAGCAGCACAGCACAGGGAGATCAGCTCAGTGCTTTGCGATGACCTAGAGGGGTGGGATAGGGAGGGTGGGAGGGAGGCTCAAGAGGGAGGGGATATGGGGATATATGTATGCATATGGCTGATTCACTTTGTTGTACAACAGAAACTAACACAGCCTTGTGAAGCAATTATACTCCAATAAAGATCTATTAAAAAAAAAAAAGTAGCTTGTGGGCCCCAAGTTGGGAACCACTGACTTCTGGAATCCTCTGGAGAAGCAGGCAGTATCATGAAAAGGAGAAAAAGACAACAGTAGTCTCTTTCCTCTAAAATAGGCTATTGATTTTGTCTTTCTGTGTCAGAAACATCTCATGTTAGACTAAGTTATTTGGTTTTGTGTTCTTGGTGTTTTCATTGTTCATTTACCTTTTGTTTTAGGAAGGAAGACTTCAAGAAGTCATTGAAACCCTTCTCTCTTTGGAAAAACAGACCCGAACTGTGAGTAGATTATATTGAAAACCTCAATTGCCATTAATTTCATTTGACACTGTTTCCATTAACTTTCAATATATTTTCATTCTTACAGGCTTCTGATATGGTGTCTACATCCCGTATCTTAGTTGCAGTAGTGAAGATGTGCTATGAGGCTAAAGAATGGGATTTACTTAATGAAAATATTATCCTTTTGTCAAAAAGACGGAGTCAGTTAAAACAAGTGAGTTCGTGATTGATCAAAAACAAATACATTCAAATTTAAATAAGGACTTGCAGAAAAAAACCTTTCTATGAATCTGTTTTAAATCTGTTAAATCAACATCACAACATTTAGAGAGTTTTTAAAAATTCTATCCATATTCTCATGACAACTGCTTTTATTTTTGTCTTCTAGTCTTTATATATTTGCATATTTTTACAAAATTGTTCTGAGAGTGTTGATGTAACTTTCTTCTATTTTCATGTCGCTCCTTCGTATTTATTATTTTAAATGGTTGTGTTATAATCTGTCAAGTCGATAATCCGTAATTTAAGCATGCCTTTATTAAACACTTAATATTTAACTTTTTTTTTTTTTTTTGGCTGCGTTGGGTCTTAGTTGCTGCGCGCGGGCTTTCTATAGTTGTGGTGAGCGGGGACTACTCTCTCTTATTTATTGATTGATTGATTGCTGCGTTGGGTCTTCGTTGCTGCACGCGGGCTTTCTAGTGCGGTGACTTCTCTTGTTGTGGAGCACGGGCTCTAGGCGCACGGGCTTCAGTAGTTGTGGCACGTGGGCTCAGTAGTTGTGGCTTGCGGGCTGTAGAGCACAGGCTCAGTAGTTGTGGTGCACGGGCTTAGTTGCTCCGCGGCATGTGGGATCTTCCCGGACCAGGGCTCGAACCCGTGTCCCCTGCATTGACAGGCAGATTCTCAATCACTGAGCCACCAGGGAAGCCCCTATTTAACTTATTTTTGAGGCCATTTTCAGACATCATTTTGTTTAAAATTTCAGACTACTCATTTTGTTTAAGGTTATATATGTTCTCTTTTGGTGTTTTTGTGAAGCTGGATTTTCTTTACTGCTTTCCTGTTCTGCTTGAGATATATTTAAATGATCCTCTATAGAAGTAGACTCCACTTTTTACATTTATATTTTATCTTTAAAATGCTGTTCCGAGTAGCTTATGGGTTTTTATCTTTTGCTTTCAAATGGTAAAGGTAATGACATTGTAAAACAAGGTAGTAGTGGAACCAAAAAATAGAAGTACACGGTTCTTGTCCAAAGCCCTTATTTTATTAATTAGTCTGCTGCGAGAGTGAGCTTGATATTAGAGTGGGTTAAATTATTTTTTGTAAAAAGCAAAGTTACTGTGATTGGTTTTTTTCCTTTTTCTTAGATAAGTTTACATGCATATAAAATTCACTGTTAAGAATTAACATAGATTTAATTGAGGCTCTCTAGTACATGTGAATGTGAAATTCATTTAAATATGCTTTTTGCTGCTCATTTCTGTGGTTTGAGAGACTAACATGGATAAGCCTTCATCTTCCTCTGATTTTCTAAGAGACTTGCTTTCTATGGGACAATTTTGAAAGGGCTACTTAATTAGAAATCTTGGGGTAACCTGGGTTAAAATAAACAAAAATAAGTGTTTTATATAGTATTAATATAAAGTTCAAAGCACATATCATAAAATACAGATTTAATTTCATAGAGTCATAAAATTTTAGAACTAGTAGAGAGACTGTTTACTCTGTTACTTTTCTGATAGAGAAACTGAATTTTATATGTAAGGCTCTTGGAATGTGAAGAAATGTGTAAGTAACCTATAGCTTAGTACAGAACATAAATCGCAAGTAATCATAGCAATCTTTAACATGTCCCAAGATTGATTTTTAAAATTTAAAAAAATTACTTGCATACATGGCAACATATAGTAAGTGACATTAGAATAGTAAAAATGCTAAGATGTATGAAAAGAGGAAGAGAAAGGTTTTAATTAGGTTTATTAGGGAAGGCTTCTTGGGGAAAGAGGAGTTGGAGTCAGTGTTACAGCCGGCAGTGACATCCCCAGAACTGGAACCAGAGCTGCTCTTTGTGCCTTAACATGTTATGTCTTCACAGCTGGAAAGTACTTAGGGACTCCAAATATCTCTTTCCTTTTCTCATAATTACTTTTTACCTCAAACTTTTCATTTTTGCTTTATCAGGGTTAGAAAGTAGTAATCTTCTTAAAATAACCTTTTCTAGATTGCTTAAGATTAACGTTTTCTAACTCACTGTCACTTCAGTGCAGAGGGTCAGCATCACGCCAACTGTGACTTCCCTAATGACTTCCCTACAGTTTTCTCAGGGACCAGCAGGATGTTCACTTATCATTAGGATATTGATTTGTTTCCTTTTCTTTTCCCCATCTGGTTTCTGTTAATGTATTTTTTGCACAGCTTTTGGAATGATCAAGTTGTATGCCCTTCTAGAAATCATTATTATAATTAGTTTTAGAGGGATCATCTGTTTTGTGAGAGACTGGGTGTTCCAGAGCTTTGCACTTACTGAAAGAGTTATATTTTACAAAAAAACCTTCGCCGTCTGGAACTCCTGGGAGTCTCTAAACAGCTAATTTTCAGATATTAAGTCTGATCTGAGCTATGTGAACATTAAATGTCTTTCAAGGAAATCTGTGCAAGATATACCATGGGATTTATTTTTAAAGCTTTACTGAGATATAATTGACAGCAAGATATTTTGTTTACTTTTCTGCTATCTTAAAATATGCTTAATGTAATTTAACATTTTCCTGATGACAGAGTCCTAATTATTATTATCAATGATTATGATATGCTGTTTGGAATCTAGATTAGGGGTTGGCAAACTATGGGCCAAGGACCAAATCCTACCTGCCACCTTTTTAAATAAAATTTTGGGGGGACAGAGCCACACCCATTTGTCACGTGTGGCATATCTGTGGAGTTACAAAGGCAGAGCTGGATAGTTGCCACAGGACTTCCCTGGTGGCGCAGTGGTTAAGAATCCACCTGCCAATGCAGGGGACACGGGTTCGAGCCCTGGTCCAGGAAGATCCCACATGCCACGGAGCAACTAAGTCCATGCGCCACAACTACTGAGCCTGCGCTCTAGAGCCCATGAGCCACAACTAGGGAAACCCGCGCACCTAGAGCCCATGCTCTGCAGCAAGAGAAGCCACCGCGATGAGAAGCCCGCGCACAACGAAGAGTAGCCCCCGCTCGCCGCAACTAGAGAAAGCCTGCATGCAGCAACGAAGACCCAGCGCAGACAAAAATATATAAATAAAATAATTTTATTTATAAAATAAAAAATGAAAATGAATAGTTGCCACAG
Organism: Balaenoptera ricei; assembly: GCF_028023285.1. NCBI lineage: Eukaryota > Metazoa > Chordata > Mammalia > Artiodactyla > Balaenopteridae > Balaenoptera > Balaenoptera ricei. Next base: position 13,700,119 of record NC_082658.1, on the reverse strand, counting down.
AGGATCCTATGGCTCACAAAGTCTAAAATACTGTGTAAATATTTATAAACATATACAGAAAAGGTCAGCTGACCCCGACCTAGATCATAGACTGTTAGAGCTGGAAGAAATGTAGTACAGTCTGCTTGTACTACCTGTCAGGGAACTGTGGGCAAGAGATGATGTGCTTTTCAGTGTCGCATTTTATTGAGGTGGACGTGGCTGGCTGTGGCTCCTCCTCCCCGCCCAGATGGTGGAACTGTCTTACCTTCTGCTTCTGCCACTGACTCTTTTTTATGGCTTCACTGCTGTCACAGCCACTGTTAAACACTGCTTTTCTCTCCCCCCACCTTCCCCTGCCCTTAATCTGTTGCCACTTCTTCCATACTTTTCTTCTTGACTGTAAAAAAGCTAGCCAGCCAGCCTTCTAACAGACATTGCCAGACATGCCTCTTCCACCTTTCCTGTTGTGTAATCAGCTCACCCACCAGTTGTAGTGGAGAGGGGTAAGGTCTTTGCACCTGAGGTTTTCCTAACCTTTACTGCTTTGTCACTGAGTATTCAGTACTTCTTAGCTAAGGGTTGCAGGGGTGGGGCTAGGGGGTTGAGTTTTTTTTTTTTTTTAATCGGCAATTCAGTATCTAGAGTTGCTTGGGAAGACCAGATTTGACCACAGCACTTCCATCAATAAAATACTTCCTTTTCCTGTACGAGGAATGAATTTAACTTATGAATGGTTTTTATTATTTTAGGCTGTTGCAAAAATGGTTCAGCAGTGCTGTACTTACGTTGAGGAAATCACAGACCTTCCAATCAAACTTCGATTAATTGATACTCTACGAATGGTTACAGAAGGAAAGGTGAGTTTTCTATTAGCAGAACTCACAGTAGGTACTGTCTTACCTGTATTCAGAGATACTTATGTGTTTAAACAATTTATGTAAGTACATATGTATGTGTTTTTAAGATGGAATACACAGAATGTCATGTGTAATGTAATGTTTGGGATAGCTAAGGTTTCTTAGAGTGTTTACAGTGTGAGGTTAGCTTTCAGACTTTCACTGTCTTGCCAGAATCTATCTGTATTTCTTTCGATGCCTGTGCCCCATCCCCCACCCCCAATCTAGTGTTTCTCTAAAAAGGGCAAGTATGAAATGGTGGCTGTGGTAGATGCGTTTCTTTCTAGGTAGATTTTTGTGGTTTGAAGACAAAAACTTAGTTTATATATAACTTACTGCCTCTTTTGATAGTTTAGTTCATTAAACATTTATTGAGCACCTACCTGTGTTGTGCGAGGTCCAAAATGGGCAGGACGCTATTTTTAACCTCAAAAGAGATCAATCATGGAAATAGTTACTGTGCTGGTCATGACAGTAGCAAGGTGCCTGCTGTTCCCTGCAGCACAGAGGTAGGGGTTGACTGGCTGAGGACCCCAGGAAAGCCTCAGAGAGTTTATGGTGGCTCAGCTGGCTTTTTAAGAATGAGTAGAAATTCTACTGGGCCAGAGCATAGGGAGAAGGGCATTTAAGACATAGGGGAAATTATATGCAGAGATATCAGAGTGAGAAACACTTAGTACATTTAGGAAAGTGTAAGCAGTTTGTTATCGTTGGAGATTAAGGATTTGGGACTGGAGTGGGGAAAAGGGGTTACTGCAGAGCAAAGGCTAAATGGGTCAGCAAACCCAAGCATGAAAATTAGTTCCCTAGACTTTGTTAGGCTGTAGTTATATTTTTAATGTTTAATTTGTTGGAAATTATAAATCTACTAACATTACAAATGGCTGCAAAAAATGCTGGTAACTTTAACTTAGCAAGATCAGATGTTTTTAGAGAAAGTAGTAGCCTTGCATTTTAAAGAGAAATCAGAATGAGAGTATTGGTTGAATTATAGATAACAGACTGCATACGCTCTTTGCAAAGTGTTATTTTTCAAATAATCAGTTCTTTTAAAGGCACTTTCTGTGCCATTTATTTAGTTTTTGGTCCTGTTAGTTGTTAAGCACAGTGATTTCATACTTAGGTTCTCAAAGCAAAGCTGCAAAATATGGATAACGTTTTATAGAGATATTTTCTTTAAAATTATGTGATTGTGAAATGTAAAATGTCGCATAGTGCTGTTTGTACGTGGAGGGTAAAGTGCGTGACAGCTGCAAGAGAAATACCTTGTCTGAATAATAGTTCAGTTCTACCTTTTCAACTTTATCACGTTTCTGTAGGAATTTAGATAATATAAACCTCTCGTATTTTGTAGATTTACGTTGAAATTGAGCGTGCTCGGCTGACTAAAACATTAGCAACTATAAAAGAGCAGAACGGTGACGTCAAAGAGGCAGCCTCCATTTTACAAGAGTTACAGGTAAGGTGCTGCGTTTTAGAGTATGTAAAATTTTACATTCAGTCAGCAGTATTTTGGGGATTCCCTGGCGGTCCAGTGGTTAGGTCTTGGCTCTTTCACTGCCGAAGGCTCAGGTTCAGTCCCCGGTTGGGGAACTAAGATCCCACAAGCTGTGTGGCGCAGCAAAAAAAAAAAAAAAAACAGTCAGCAATATTTTCTTGTAATTGCTTCTTTTGGCACCTTATCACTTTCTTCTGAACCACCAAGATTAAGAGTGAGTACTATGGAGTGTGAGGTTATTTAAGTAGCTGGAAGTTGTGTAATTATGGTCCCAACCAAATTTAACTGCTAAAAAAGTTTTGAAGAAAAGTAGGATCAACAAATTAGTCTTAACTTTGTGCCCTTATTTGAACATTTTAATTCTCTTTAGAATTTAAATAAAACCAGTAATTCACGTTCATTTACTTATGCCTTAGGAATTTACTGTTCATCATTGGCTTCATTCTTAATGAATATTTGATTGGTGGTCAACTTCTAGGCTATATTGGTTTAACAAAGAAAAACTCCTTCATAGTTTGCTGTGTTTCAGGACAGTTTTTAAGAGAGGCCTTAAAATGAGATAGCAGAGTGCTAAGAAATCTGAGAAAAGCCATTTCTCCTATCAGAAAAATGTACATAAACTGTGCTCAAATTTTTTTTTTTAATAAATTTATTTATTTATTTATTTTTGGCTGCGTTGGGTCTTCATTGCTGCGCGGGCTTTCTCTAGTTGCGGCGAGCGGGGGCTACTCTTCGTTGTGCGGTGCTGGTTTCTCATTGCGGTGGCTTCTTTTGTTGCGGAGCACAGGCTCTAGGCGTGCAGGCTTCAGTAATTGTGGCTCACAGGCTCTAGAGCGCAGGCTCAGTAGTTGTGGCTTGTGGGCTTAGTTGCTCTGCGTCATGTGGGATCTTCCCGGACCAGGGCTCGAACCTGTGTCCCCTGCGTTGGCAGGCGGATTCGTTCTTTTTTTTTTTTTTTTTTTTTTTTAATAAATTTATTTATTTTTAAATTTTTGGCTGTGTTGGGTCTTCGTTTCTGTGCGAGGGCTTTCTCTAGTTGCGGCAAGCGGGGGCCACTCTTCATTGCGGTGCGCGGGCCTCTCACTATTGCGGCCTCTCGTTGTGGAGCACAGGCTCCAGACGCGCAGGCTCAGTAGTTGTGGCTCACGGGCCTAGTTGCTCCGCGGCATGTGGAATCTTCCCAAACCAGGGCTCGAACCCGTGTCCCCTGCATTGGCAGGTGATTCTCAACCACTGTGCCACTAGGGAAGCCCTATGCTCAAATTTTTGCTTATAATTTTAGTCCATCAAAGGCTCCCCGTTAAGTTAAATCGATTATTTTAACTTTTCAGTCATGTACCTTATCCATTTTAGATAAAGGAAAGGAAAAAAATAATACTGGAAGGAACTTGTATGGCATGCATTGTGTTTGTTGTCATTTTTTAAAACGTGTTCTCTATATACTTGATCTCATTTAATGTTCACATGCAACACTATTTTTATCCCCACTTTTCAGCCAAGGAAATTGTGACTCAAAGGAATTAAGTAACTTGTTGGATTACCACTAGTTCTGTTTGACTTCAGGCTCCCCACCCCGCCAAACACACACCTTTTTCTTTTTCTTTTCAATTAAAAGACTTTTTTTTAAGAGTATTTTTAGGTTCACAGCAAATTGAGTGGGAAATACAGAGATACCCCATATACCCACTGCTGCCACAACACACACAACCTCCCCTACTATCAGCATCCCGAACCAGCGTGGTGCATTAGTTACAGTCAGTGAGCCTGCATTGACACATTGTTATCACCCAAAGTACAGAGTTTTACATTAGGGTTCACTTGCGGTGTTGTACACTCTACGGATTTTGACAGACATATAGTGACGTGTCTCCAGCATTGTAGTATCATAAAGAGTAGTTTCACTGCTTGTGAAAACCCTTTGTGCTCTATCCCTTCCTCTCCCTAACCCTTGGCAACCACTGATGTTTTTATTCGCTCCATAGTTTTGCCTCCCAACTCTATTTGCCAACCAGGAGGACTATATGCCTCATGATTCAACATCCCCTGTGAAGTATTCTTGCCAAAAAAATTAATCTCAGGTATATAACGCCTCTAGGTTTAACTACCAGTTTTTAAGGTATACCAGGGACAGAGGAGGCTGTTAAAGGATACCACAGGGACGCAGTCTGCAAACTTCAGACTCTAGAAAACTGTAGGGTGATTGGCTTGATTTCTGCAATGAATAAATGGCAAGGAAGAAAGAGACGTAAGAAACATATCTACAAATTGCAAAGTATGAGCCTTATTTGGATTCTGAGTTGATTAAAAAAATAAATGAGACTATTGAGGAGTGACTAGATATTTAGTGATATAAAGAACTTTTAGGTATGATATTTTTTTCAGTTTATCTTGTAGAGATACATATTGAAATATTTATTTATAATATCTTGTCTGAGATTTGCTTCAAAGTAATTGACACATGGAGAGTGAGTGAACATGTCAAAATGAAACACTGATGGTTCACTGTGTGTGTTTCTATTTTCCTTAAGAAATTACAAAGGAGAATTAGTGTACGTAGAGTGCTTAACGCAGTGCCTGGCACACAATATGTTGAATAACTATTAAAAAAAATTACGAAGGACAAGACAGTGAAATAAAAACATTTTCAGATCAAATTGTAGTAATAATAGCCTTACTTCATTCTACTTTGTAAAAGTGTCATTCTAGATGTTATATATCATTTATAATATATGTATGCCAAATATTATATTAGAAACTTTTTCATAGTATTTGATATAATTGATTCTCTATTATATTTGTGGGTATCTACTGTAACTCTACATTCTGCATCCATAAAGGGTCATATCAGCCTTGTCATCTGAATTTTAAAAAGACCTGTGCCTCTTTTTTGTATAATGGTTTCAACTATTACATAGTTAGCTTGCAACTGATATCTTTTTTCATTTTTAGAATTGTCATTTCCTTATTAGCCATTAGGAAAATGCAAATTAAAACCATGATGAGATACTACTACATGCCTCTTAGAATACCTAAAATTTTTTTTTAAATACTGACACTACCAAGAGCTGGCAGGGATGCAAAGCAGCTGGAACTCTCATAGATTGCTGAGCGGCGTGCAAAATGGTGCAGCCGCCCTGGAAGACAGGGTGGCGGTTTCTTATAAAGTTAAACATACGCTTGCTGTATAACCCAGCAATCCCATCCCTAGGTACCCAAGAGAAAGGAAAATTTATGTTCACACAAAACTTGTCCGCTAATGTTCAGAGTAGCTTTATTTGTGATAGGCAAAAGATTGAATCAACCCAGTTGTTCTTCAGCAGGTGAATGGATAAATTGGGGTTCATCCATGCATGGAATACTACTTAGCCGTAAAAAGGAACGAACTGTTTGATTTATACAACAACTTGATTGAATCTTATTATTCAAAGCATTATGCTGAGTAAACACAGTCTCAGAAGGTTGCATATTATATTCGACATTCTTGAAAAGACAATTCTGGGGGACTTCCCTGGTGGTCCAGTGGTTAAGAATCCACCTTCCAGTGCAGGGGTTGCGGGTTCGATCCCTGGTCGGGGAACTAAGATCCCACATGCTGTGGGGCAACTAAGCCTGCGTGCTGCAACTACAGAGCCCACACGCTCTGGAGCCTGTGCGTCTCAACCAGAGAGAAGCCCGCGTGCTGCAACAGAAGGTCCAGCGTGCTGCAACTAAGACCCTATGCAGCCAAAAATGAATGAATGAATAAATAAATAAATAATAAAGAAAACACAGTTCTGTGGTATTGGAGGACAGATCATTGGTTTTCAGGGGTTATGAGTGTGACTGTAAAGGGGGCATGTGAGGGAGATATGCGGGTGATGGAACTGTTCTGTGTCTTGATTGTGATGGTGGTTGCAGAAATCTGTGCATGTGTTAAAATTCATAGAACTTTACACCAAAAGAAAAAAATCCATTTTACTGTATAATAATTTTTTTAAATTGTAATTTCCTGGAGGAAACTAGCTTCTTATATCACCATCAACACTCTCTCAATATGCGTGAAGGTTTATATTATCAAGTGTGAATTTTTAATGTCTATTTAATTTTGTTGCAATTTAAAAACATTACTAAAAATTATAATCTTATTTGGGGGCTTACTCTGCTAGGTGGAAACGTATGGGTCAATGGAAAAGAAAGAGCGAGTGGAGTTTATTTTGGAGCAAATGCGGCTCTGCCTAGCTGTGAAGGATTACATTCGCACACAAATCATCAGCAAGAAAATTAACACCAAATTTTTTCAGGAAGAAAATACAGAGGTAAGCCTATCTCTTACTATAAGTTTACTTTGAAAATGTTGGGAGGAAACCCCGTAAACCCCAATTTGTTTTGTCAATTTTTTTCAGAAATTAAAGTTGAAATACTATAACTTAATGATTCAGCTGGATCAACATGAAGGATCTTATTTGTCTATTTGTAAGCACTACAGAGCAATCTATGATACTCCCTGTATACAGGCAGAAAGTGAAAAGTGGCAACAGGTAAGAATGTAGTCTTAAACTTGACATTGATACTTATTAGGAAGAATTTGCATTTTTTGAAATAATTTTAACTTCAGTAATTACATGCAGTTGTGTGGTACTGCTTTCTGTTCAGTCTGTTGATAGTTCACTTTATCCTTACTGATTCAGATGAATTATTTATGGCCTTTGAAGAAATGTAGGCTTACTATTTAAGACATGTACAGCAGGTTACCTTCTAACAAAGGTCACAGATAAAGACCTAGCATTACTTTGGAAAATTATTTTGCAAAGTTTGTGAATAGATTATATGTGGATGCCACATTTTTGCTGCCAACTTGTTATAAGAACCTTTTTTTATACATTTATTTTAAAAAAATGCTTGGGGGAGGGATAAATTAGGAGTATGGGATTAACAGATACATACCACTATGTATTATATAAAATAAACAGCAAGGATTTACCCTATAGCACAGGGAACTATATTCAATATCTTGTAATAACCTGTAATGGAAAGGAATCTGAAAAAGAATATATATACATATATATGTATATATAAAACTGAGTCACTTTGCTGTACACCTGAAGCTAACACTAAGTAAATCAACTATACGTCAATTTAAAAAAAAAGCCAACCCGGGTAGTAATTCAAATTAGCAAAGATTCGGGAATTCCCTGGTGATCCAGTGGTTAGGACTTTGTGCTTTCACTGCCGAGGGTGCAGGTTCGACCCCTGGTCGGGGAACTAAGATTTCCACAAGCCGTGCAGCGCAGCCAGAAAGGAAAAAAAAATTAGCAAAGATTCGCTGCATTTGTTTTATAATAGTTTTACGAAAAGTAAACATTAAAGAAAAGCACTATGAAGAGCAATCTGATAAGGTTTTTCCCTAAGACTTTTGAATACAGTATTAAAAATGAGTATATACAATTATTCCATGAATTTTCACTTTCTGCCAAAGTTTCCATTTTGTTTCTAGTCTTGTATGTAAACTGTTGCATTGTACAACCTTTTTAGGCCCTGAAAAGTGTTGTCCTTTATGTTATCTTGGCTCCTTTTGACAATGAACAGTCAGATTTGGTTCACCGAATAAGTGGTGACAAGAAGTTAGAAGAAATTCCTAAATACAAGTAAGTACTTTTATAATTAGTATAGTATGTCTCAGTAGAAGCACCGTTTTGAAAGAAAATTGGTTAACCTAAGTGTATACTTCTTAATTGGTTGCTGATAGATTGTATTAGAGAATAAAACTAGAGAAAATAAAGTGTTTTTTTAGGACTACATTTGAAATTAATGCAGTGAGATTATAACACACTCCATTCTAAGCCACTTATCAAGTAGAAGTCTTATTTCAAGCTCACTTTTGTTTAATTAATCATTTGATAAATTTTATCATTTGTAAATGTTTGGGGCTTTGTGATTTTCAGAGGTAGATGCTTCTGAAAATCCATTATATAAAACGTGGGCTTCCCTGGTTGCACAGTGGTTAAGAATCCATCTGCCAGTGCAGGGGACACGGGTTCGAGCCCTGGTCCGGGAAGATCCCACGTGACGCAGAGCAACTAAGCCCATGCGCCACAACTACTGAGCCTGCGCTCTAGAGCCCGCGAGCCACAACGCCTGAGCCCGCGTGTCACAACTACTGAAGCCCACGCGCCTAAAGCCTGTGCTCCACAACAAGAGAAGCCACCGCAGTGAGAAGCCCGCGCACCGCAACAAAGAGTAGCCCCCGCTCGCCACAAGTAGAGAAAGCCCGCGCGCAGCAACGAAGACCCAATGCAGCCAAAAATAAATAAATAAATAAAAAGCAAGTAAATAAAACAGACATAGGCTTTATCATAAGCACATTGTGCTTTTTTTTTTAAGCTGTTTTTCTTTTATCTGTTTCATTAGTAAGTTTACAGTCAGTTAGTCCAGAGATTGGCAAATACAGTAGAGGAGAGAGCAGAATGGTAAGTAGGGGAATGTGCTTTTCACAATTACTGTGGAAAAAATGATAGTAAAGTTGGTAAAATAAGTAATAACTTGTATCTTGTTCTACAGACAAAACTTTGTAAAAATCCTCTTTGTTGATATTTTAAAATTTGCTATTATATTAGATGCAACTTAATTTTTACAGATTTGGAATATATTAAGTTTTATTTAATTTACAGGGATCTTTTAAAGCTTTTTACCACAATGGAGTTGATGCGTTGGTCCACACTTGTTGAAGACTATGGAATGGAATTAAGAAAAGGTTCTCTGGAGAGTCCTGCAACTGATGTTTTTGGTTATACAGAGGAAGGTGAAAAAAGGTGGAAAGACTTGAAAAACAGAGTTGTTGAACATGTAAGGATCTGGCATGATGGAGATGACAATTTAGAAGTAAACTCTGGCAAATTTGAGCATAAACTTTTATTCCTCAAATGTTTCTTTTGGATGTTATGTCTTTAATTCTTCACTTTAGGATTTTTTTTTCTGTGCCCAATGTAGTAGTGATGTAAATTTGTTGTTCAGATGTTTATTGTCTTATTTCCCAAAGCACATCAGAATTTATCTTACCCCTCTTGTCTTTTTTTCCCCCACCTCTTTTTAGCTTTTCAGAAAAGATAACTGTGTTAGCATGCTGCATTTTGAGAGGACCTCTCAGGAATCCAAAGTTTTATAGCATATAAATCAGAAGGAATTTCTTAAGAATGTGAGGGATGGATGGGGGTAGAGGGAGTGTTTTCTTTCTGGTACTCGCTGGGTAGTTTTGGAAATGGGTAACATGTCTTAAACCTGACCTTTGATCTTCTTGGTGTCACTACAAATTGAATTATGTCAACATTCATTCATTAACAAACATTTATTGTGAGCCTTCTATATGCCACACACTGTACAAAGTGCTGGGACACGTGGGAGAATAAGACATGGTCCCTACCTTCAAAATGCTTAAAAATAAATCACAGTGGAAGATACATTTATAAATTATGTATTATGGTACAAGTATACATGTACTAGAGGGGAGCATAAGGAGAGAGTTGATCGGTTCCACCAGGAAGAATGGTCAGGCCGGATACATAGGAATCGACGTGGGAGGTAAGATTTGTGAGAAGAGTATGTAGTCAGCAGGCAGACAAGGGAGGGCAGTCCCCGTAGGCAGATGGGATGGTCTGTGCTGGGGCATGGAGGCTGGGGCATGGAGACAGGGGAACTTGGGGACCTCCAAGGAAAGGGCTCAGTGAGAAAGGAAGTTGGAGGTACGGAAAAGGTCTGGGTCGAAACGAAGCTGAGAGGATAATGACCAGGCTTGTGTTTTATAAAGAGTCCTCTGGGAGTAAGTGCGAGGAGTGGATTTGGAGAGAGAGAAGACTGGAGATGAGACTAGCTAAGTGGCTTTATGGGCTTGAATTAAGGCAGTAGCCAAGGTATTGAGGAAGAGTGGGCCGAATGGAATTAACTATTTTAAAGAAGAAAAGTAATAGAATTTGGTCATTGGTTAAATTTAAAGGATGAAGGAAAAGCGGGAAGTCTTGAGTGATTCTCATGCTTTCTGAGAGGTTGGTGTTGCCATCAGCCCTGATTAGAGATGGGAGGAGGTGCAGCTTCTTCAAAGATAAGCTCATTTTTCTCCCCACCATCCCCCTTTTTCCTTGTGAGTGCTGCTGCTTTGTTAGTAACATTAACATTAAGAATAACAAAGGAGCGTCTCTCTAACTTTAGCACCACTTCCAGTGAAAATTAAGAGTTTAATTTTGAGTTATCTTTACATAGTTATAATGATGATAAGGTAGCGTTTTGAGATGATTTTGATCTTTTTAAAATTTTAGCCTTTTAAACATTTGTGTCGTAATTAGAAAAACTTAACTTTAGATTCTTGCATTTAGCAAAAATATTTTAGTACGGTTACAACTTTTAACAACTAATTTAGTTAAGCCTATATTTTGACTATATATATTTTAGAAGAGTTGTAGAGTGTACTCAGAATAACTAAAAATAACCACAGAAGCCAAAATATCTAAATATTTAGTTTCGTTATTGACATTTAGAACCAGCTTCATCCCAGTGGTGGACTATAGCAAAATAAAAGCTCTGAGTATTGACATTTTAACTAAACCTATTTGGATATGAAAACAAATGGGCTTTTGGCCTTACTGACGGCTGTGTCCTCCGTGCCTTCTATTCTCTCCTCAGAATATTAGAATAATGGCCAAGTATTACACAAGGATAACAATGAAGAGGATGGCACAACTTCTGGATCTATCTGTTGATGTAAGTAGTAAACGTTGTTTGTAACCATTCATTTTGAAAATCAATTGACTTGTAAAAATTGAGCAAGAAAATCAATTTTGTTTTATTACTTAAGTTTAGGTGATAGAAAGTTTCCCCAAGCTATCTTGAATACCACAGAGTAGCCTAAATATCAAGTTTATAGCTACATTAATATTATTTATACTAGTTCAAATCTTCACTTAAATATGGTAGTTTTACAGTGCTTAATTTGAAGGTAAAGTATATATTTCTATAATAAATATGTCTAGGTTCCCAAAAGTGAACTGTAGAAATAAAACATATGAGGGAGACTTCATTGCAGTTCACCTGAAAAGGACCCAGGACATGTTAGAGGAATATCATCTTCAGGTCTGGGTTTCATGTTGGTAAAATGTACAATAACAAAGAGATAGACGTTAAGCAAAGTGTATAGTTATGGTCTGAAAAGCCATTTCTGTCACCAGAAGGAGTCTGACAGTTTAGCTGAAAAGAGAGAATCGTGGAATGTTGGGGTTAGAGGGCTTGATCGTCAGTTAGTTCATTAGCTCTTCTCGTTTCTGGCCGAGGGTGCCGGGGTCCTTAGAAGTAAAGTACCTTCTCTTTGGCTACAGAGTTGGCAAGTGGCAGAGCATATATTCTAACCCAGCATTTCTGGAAACAAACTAACTGTATAATACTGCCTTTTAGGGGGAAACGTAGAAGGTAGACCAAGTTGCTGTTGGCAACAGGCTCTTGGGCAGTACCCACAGCATTAAGTTTGCAGGGAGGTTCAAACTGAACGCTGACTTTGAATGTACTCATTCTAATCATTCCCTAGACGCTTAGTAAAATAAGTACATCATTGCAGGAAATCAACAGTTTCTAACTATTATTGAAATTTAGCATATTCTTCAGTGAAGAGTTTAGAAAATGCTTTCCTTAAATTTTGTTTATTGATAATTAAAATTATCTTGTCTTAATCCAATTTGTCTCTCTCTTGCAGGAGTCAGAGGCTTTTCTCTCGAATCTAGTAGTTAACAAGACCATCTTTGCTAAAGTAGACAGGTTGGCAGGAATTATCAACTTCCAGAGACCCAAGGATCCAAATAATTTATTAAATGACTGGTCTCAGAAACTGAACTCACTGATGTCTCTAGTTAACAAAACCACACACCTCATAGCCAAAGAGGAGATGATACATAATCTACAATAAGCGTCTCCATGCCCTTAATGCTTTTAGAAAAGAGTTAAAATTGGAAGTCATTAAAAAAGAAAAAGACTTTTATGGTGTATATGTTGGGTTTTTTTCTATTCTCAGCTCTTTTGTCTAAAGTTTAAAAGCTAGTGAATATGTTTGAGGCCCCTTTTGATCTTCAGTTCCTCGATTTCATTGTTAACTTTGCATTTGCAGTTGGTGCGAAAATATATAATACATTTCTATTGTGAGTACTCAAAAAATTGTCATAACTTACCTAAATACATTATTCTATCGTTGGAAACCTTTTTAGCTACTATTTGTTTTCATTCAGCTAATAACCATAACTATAATAATAAAAGCAGTATATGCACGTTTACCTTCCATGGTTACCTGTGTTTCTAAACATTTTGTGGGATAGTGATTTAAGTGTTTTTTAAATAAAATTAATTTTGTTGTAAAGCTATTGATTATTTAGTAGAATTTTAAAAGCAACATAGAACCTATAAGAACATTTGGGATAAAGTTGTGATTTGTGAAGAATTTGTATTTTAGTATTGTGGCAGAAAGTCTCTAGATTGAGTGTGTACAGAGCTATCTGGTAGGCTGTAGACTTTTTTTTTTTTTTTTTTTTTTGAGTCAAGCTAGTTTCAATCACAGTAGCTTATTTTTACCCCCTTTCCCTGACTTGACCAGTTGTTGAACTAATTGTGTTGACAGAGGTTAATACACAAGGTCATTTTTATAACTCCTTTGTGGCTTTAACTTCCATGTGTAATTACATCATTAATGCTCCAAATTCATTCTCTCCTATAGGAACTTTTGTTCCATTATATGCATGCTAGATAACAACCTAAAATGCATTAAAAATCACCAAAAAGACTTCAGGCCACCCTCTTGGCAAATGGTATAGTGTTGACACTTTTTTTTAACAGAACTAAACAAAAGTAGTTTTACTGTTAAAAGAAACATCTGAGATCACTTACTATGAGCAAATTTTAGAAGTTTTAAAATTTGATTTCAGAGAAAATGGAAAAAGGAAACAACGTTAGGTTATTTAAAATATGTTTAAATGAAGAAAGTATAAGGTCTTTTTTTAAAAACACAAATAGAGAGGGAAAGGCATTCTGGAAACAACAGTTTTCACAATTCATTTTCCATTTAATGATCACTAAATCGTCCTATTTCGTGATCCCAGGGCTGGGGACAGTTGTAGAACCTCTATTGTGAATAATAACATATATTAATCTAATTTTATTCTTTGGAAATTTAATGTATTGGTCACATTAATAACAATATCTGCTATCACTTATCTTTAAAAACTAACGAAAAATATGGCAAGGTAAGAAACATCAGAAGTTTACATTAGCAGTAAGAATATAGTTTTCAATTTTCTTTTGAATGAAAAGGATGGAAAATAAAATCATTTTGCATTGTTAATTTGTAAATTGAGTTGGAACTAATTTGAATCTAGCTTCTCGTTAACTTCATCTTTCTAGGGACTCATTCCCCTCGTACTTGCCAAACCTAGACTGTTTGGCCAAATATGTTGCTGTAAAGATCTCAAATGCTCCTCTTCTTTGTATTTTATTTTAACATGCTCACCCTCAAACTAAGCTTTTTGTGTGTTCTGATTTGGTGCCATTTGTAACTGTGTCCCAGTGACCAAATCCCACTTGACTTGATTAAATGCTCATCCATTGTTTTTTCTGTCCAAGCAAACTTAAAGAGTTATTACCAATTTCTCGTGTTACAAAGAAGAATCCATTAGCTTAAGGCAGTAAAATATTTGAGATGTTCTGAACCTAAAATCCTGGCTCGCATTTCTGACCTAAAGCTGGCATGCATGAAAAGGTTAGAACCACTTTGTTTTAATATGGAGAAGAGAATACTTGACTCATTGTTTTCATTAGGTTACTAACCAGCAGGAAAGGTGATGAGCCACTGTTTTTTTGTTTGTTTTTAATGAAACACCTTTTACCCTTTCATTTCTATATAATTTATGTTTTTATTTTAGAGTTCAATCATTATTTCTGTAATTATCAGTTTCCATATGCTTTTTGTTGAATCATTGAAAAACATCTCTAAAATTCATACTGTTCCATTCTATCTCTTGTAAGTGTTAAATGTATGATAAAAGAACATATTTTAAATTGTTTCCAGCTTCTGGATATAGCTGCAATAAAAGCACTAATTTGTGGATATTTAAGAAAACCTGGAGAATAAACTCATACTTTAAAAGATCACTTATTTTTTCAGTTCTTTTACTGTTTATAACAAAAAGCCACAGATGCTTTTCATTTTTCTTTCTAAGTCATGTTACCTCTCTAATCCTGTTTTTAAGCAGTGAGAAAACATTTTGTACATTGCAACAGGTTGGCTTTTTCCCCTGGATTCTTTCTGATTTGGGGTTGGTGACAGGCTCTGCCTTATTGTGCTTTGACCAATGGTTCTCTCACTTAGCACACATGCGAATCACCTGCAGGGCTTGTTCCAACACGGATTACTGGCCCCACCCCCAGAGTTTCTGATCCAATAATTTTAATTTCTAACAAGTTCTCAGGTGATACGGATGCTGCTGATCTATGCACTGCACTTTGAGAACCACTCCTTGACGATACTTGCAGTAAATGCAGGAAAAGAACCATGTTAAGTTTGTAAAAGATATTTTTGTGAGAGAAAAATACTGAGTGAACATGAATATCAGTAAAGTTAGGATTGTGCTACAGGGTGATGCCTACCCATTTTCATTTGTTTTTGAGTCTAGCGATTGGAAAGTCTAGTTTTATCCCACCCCCTGAGATGTAATGTTCTCACTTTTTGAGTGGATATAAAACAATGTCCCTAACTTGGAGCTTAATATTTCCTATGTTGAAAGAATTGAATGACATCTCTTTGAAGATTGCAAAGTTTCATCATCTTGCTATTTTCTCTATATAAGATTGGGAACCATGTTTATCTTTGTATCCATCACTTTGTTACATAATAGAAACCGAAACACTTGTTGAGTTAAATTGTTTTAACCAATTAATCTTTTTTAACCCTTCACTAGCTTATCACTGGAATTTTGATCCTCAGCTTCCAACTTCTAATTACCCTGTAAGTGTGCAATTCAATGGTATTAATTACATGCACAGTATTGTACAGCCATCACCACTATTTCCAAAACTTCGTTATCCCAAACAGAAGCTCTGTAACCATTAGCAGTAGTTCCCCACCTGCCCCCTTGCCCAGCCCCTGGTAACTTCTGATCTCCTTTCTGTTTCTATGACTTTGCCTACTCCAGATATTTCGTGTAAGTGGGATCATGCAATATTTTTCCATTTCGTGACTGGATTATTTTGCTTAGCATAATGTTTTCAAGGTTCATCCATGTTGTAGCATGTTTCAGGACTTCATTCCATTTTATGGCTGAATAGATTTCCATTGTATGGATAGACCACTTCTGTGTCTTCATCTTTTGATGGTCACTTGGATTTTTTCTACCTTTTGGCTATTGTGACTAGTGCTGCTGTGAACATGGGTATACAACTATCTGAAGTCCTGTTTTCAGTTCTTTTAGGTATATTGGCTTAAAAACAACAACAAAAAGTGATTCAGAGGAAGTTGTAAAGATAGTGCAAAGAGGTCCTTTGTACCCTTCACTCAATTTGCACATTGGCTTTTAAAACCAAAAGAATGTTTATGTACAAGGGAATGATGTGGTAGACCAGAGGGACCAATTCCCGGTAAAGCTGTTACTATTTAAACCTTATCTCACTAATCATAAAGACAAATTCCAAAAGAACTGTGTTGTTGGACCTACTCTCAAGGGGGTCAATGGAATAGGAACCACATCAGAGTTATAAGACCAAGTGTTAGCCATGTTGGATGTGTATCACGTGCATAAGTCCCAGTAGAACAATTAGCATCAAATAGGGCCCTCCTATCTTTATAATAGGTGGTCTTGTATCTGAAACCCATTAAGGATGTTTTAGGGTTTTAGAACCAAAAAGTCTAA
Organism: Balaenoptera ricei; assembly: GCF_028023285.1. Taxonomy (NCBI): domain Eukaryota; kingdom Metazoa; phylum Chordata; class Mammalia; order Artiodactyla; family Balaenopteridae; genus Balaenoptera; species Balaenoptera ricei. The sequence goes on along the minus strand of NC_082658.1, from coordinate 13,683,842 downwards.
AGCATATTTTGCATCGCTGGGACAAATAAAAGCATTATTTAATATGAATAATAAAAGTTGCTAAATATAATTTACACATTCACACAGACACGAAAAATCTGGGCCAAGTTTTCAGAAATTTCAGGCTGTAGAAACAATGTTCTCAACGCAAGAAGCTTTATCTACAAGGAAGAAAGTAGGTGTCACACATAACCCCTTTTCTTAATTTTTCTATATTCTCAAACATACAGCCTCATTATTTAATACGTAATGAGTACCAAACCTGCAGTAAAAATCTTCTTCGTCTTTAATATTTCTAAATTTAGTGCCCTGTTTAATTTCATATCTTAATTTGAACTTAGGACATTTTCCTTGAAATGGTGAAAGAAAACTTTTCTGGTTTCATAATGCCTTTTTTTTTTTTTTTTTTTAATGCTTAAATGTCACTTGAAAGCACAGAAAGTAAAAAGGTTAAATATGATGTTAACTAATTTTACTTGATCAAGATTTTCGTATTCATTTAAGGATTTTGAAGAATTAGATAAGTTTAAAAGAGCTAACTAACCTTCAAGAAATAGCAAAGATAATGCTGGGAAAGAATAGATGTTTCTTAAAATGCGTATCATGTCTGCTGCTGCCAAATGTACAATGTGATGCCTCGCTACAGAATACTAAACAGCTGGCTTCCTGGTGCTTCCACATCGATTTCCATTGTGTGTAGAATGCAGGGCCGTTATTTTATTCAAAGTGTTCCCACTTAATGGAAATGCTATACAAGACCGCATCCCCTTCACCTTTTAGCATGCAAATCTTGAAAGAGAAGGATAATGTAATTTTCTAATAGCAACGTATTCTGGACCAAAGCAGAGAAGCAGATACATAATGGCTCCCTGGCTGACAAAATCTGACTCTAAGGAGGTAAGCTTCTAGAGACCAACTTTCACAACTAGTTGACAACTAAATTCTCAACATCTGGAATAGTGCCTAGCACATAGTTGCAAAATGCATGGACTTCGAAGAATAACTAGATAACTCTAACTTGACTAGCTTTAAGATTTATATCTAGGGGCTTCCCTGGTGACGCAGTGGTTGAGAATCTGCCTGCCAATGCAGGGGACACGGGTTCGAGCCCTGGTCTGGGAAGATCCCACATGCCGCGGAGCAACTAGGCCCGTGAGCCACAACTACTGAGCCTGCGCGTCTGGAGCCTGTGCTCCGCAACAAGAGAGGCCGCGATAGTGAGAGGCCCATGCACCACGATGAAGAGTGGCCCCCGCTTGCCACAACTAGAGAAAGCCCTCGCACAGAAACGAAGACCCAACACAGCCAAAAATAAATAAATAAATAAAAGACTTTAGAAAAAAGATTTATATCTAAAATGTCAATCAAGGAGGTGGCCATGCAAGCTAGAAAAATTAGTCACAGAAGCACACGGGGGTGTGTGTGGGGGAGAGACATCCTTAGCTCACCAAATCCAAGTGTTCTGGACTTTTATTTTAGGCTGGGCCATCCTAACCATGGAAATGGGTACAGGAATTACAGCCCAAAGCCCATAGTCCCATTTTTGGAAACACTTCTCAAGAAATTGAGGCAGCATGCAAAAATAGCCTAAAGAAAAAAAAAAAATAAAAAAAAAAAATAGCCTAAAGTCGTATAATAAGCTCACCTGATCTGACTTAATGCTCAATAAGCAAACTTAAGGTAATGATTTAACTTATCATTAAGTTCATGATAACTTACGAAGTATTATTTGATAACTTACCAAGTATTCTTTTCAAAAAGATAAAACCTACTGTAAAATGATTCAGTCATGTGGAAAACATGTTTAGTGGATTCTCAGAAACATAAACTTAGAATTACCATATGACCCAGCAATTCCACTCCTATGTATATACCGAAGAGAACTGAAAACAGTATTCAAACAAATACTTGTACATAAATGTTCATAACAGCACTTTTCAAAATAACCAAAAGACAGAAACTACCCAAATGGTCATCAGAGGATGAATGGATACATTGTGGTATGTCCATACAATAGAATATTATTTAGCCAGGAAAAGGAAAGTCAGGAATGCTGATATATGCTATGGTGATGATGAATCCTGAAACATGCCAAATATAAAGAAGTCAGACACAAAAGACCACATATTGTGTGATTCCATTTCTATGAAACATCCAGAATAGGTAAATCCAAGAGAAAAAAGCAGATTGGTGCTTGCCGGGGACTTGGGGGAGGAGGGAGTGAAAGTTACTATTGAATGGATAAGGCATTTTATTTTGCAGTGATAAAAGTGTTATGGAGGGACTTCCCTGGTGGTGCAGTGGTTAAGAATCCTCCTGCCAATGCAGGGGACAATGCAGGGGTTTGAGCCCTGGTCCGGGAAGATCCCACATGCTGCGGAGAAACTAAGCCCGTGTGCCACAACTACTGAGCCTGTGCTCTAGAGCCCGGAAGCTACAGCTACTGAGCCCACGTGCCACAACTACTGAAGCCTGCGCGCCCAGAGCCTGTGCTCCCCAACAAGAGAAGCCACCGCAACGAAGAGTAGCCCCCGCTCGCCGCAACTAGAGAAAGCCCACGTGCAGCAATGAAGACCCAAGGCAGCCAAATTAAAAAAAAAAAAAAAGTTATGGAACTAGATCCATGTGATGGTTGTACAACATTGTGAATATACTATTTTCCACTGAATTTTTCACTTTAAAATGGTTAATTTTATGTGAATTTCACCTTAGGTTTTTTTTTTAACAAGGTAAGATCATGACTCATGTAAATATAAAATATGCTTATCAAAGATTTTATTCAATGGACTATCACTCAGCCATAAAAAGGAATGAAACTGAGTTATCTGTAGTGAGGTGGATGGACCTAGAGACTGTCATACAGAGTGAAGTAAGTCAGAAAGAGAAAAACAAATACCATATGCTAACACATATATATGGAATCTAAAAAAAAAAAAAAAATGGTCAGAAGAACCTATGGGCAAGATGGGACTAAAGACGCAGACCTACTAGAGAACGGACTTGAGGATATGGGGAGGGGGAAGGGTAAGCTGGGACAAAGTGAGAGAGTGACATGGACATATATACACTACCAAACGTAAAATAGATAGCTAGTGGGAAGCAGCTGCATAGCACAGGGAGATCAGCTCGGTGCTTTGTGACCACCTAGAGGGGTGGGAGAGGGAGGGTGGGAGGGAGGGAGATGCAAGAGGGAGGAGATATGGGGACATATGTATATGTATAACTGATTCACTTTGTTATAAAGCAGAAACTGACACACCATTGTAAAGCAATTATACTCTAATAAAGATGTTTAAAAAAAAGATTTTATTCAACTTACAATTAATTAATAAGGGAACCAGTAAGATGTTAAAACCAGTTCAAAGGGATATTTATATAAGAATAAAACTGCTAGATACAAAATTGGTTAATGTCCAACAAGGCCACGCATTGTAATGTTTTGAGGTTTTCTATTTTGCCAGACACTTTGTTTGCATCACTAATGGACAGAAATCTGTGAATTAATCTCTGCTCCTACAGAATTTTAAAATAGCCCAAAGTCAAGATCAGCACTGCACTGAAAGAAAACCCAGCAATCTCTTTTACCTATTTCCAAGTTTTAAATACTTTTTCTATACTTAGAAGTGGTTTAAATGGTACATTTTATGTCATTATATTTTACTATAATAAAAATCAAATGAGAAATAATACATACATACATACTTTTTCTGATATCATATATATTTGCCTACCAGGAGAGGAAGAGTTGATCATGTGGATGACAGTTAAATTCTCATTAGTGATAAGTAAGTGATCATTCTGGTGTTATACAGAAGAATGCAATGGATAGATGGTGTATATTTTTCTCTGAAAGATGGATCTGCTCTTTGAGCTGGAAACACTAGGTTTCTGTGTCTACAAGTTCAGAGGTCAGACTTGGCCTGTAGAAAATTCACCAAGGTAATAAATGTGATCCAGTGAAGTCTTTCTTGATAGACAATTTTTGTACTCTCCCTGGTCAAAGAGAGAAGAGTGTCCTTTTCTTATCTTGAACTCTAACAACTTCATTTTGGGCCTGAAGCATTTTTTTTTAAATCTTGAAATCGAATATTCAACCATTTATATACTTCTCTGGCTTTTGAGATATACCATATTGTTGGTGCATGGGCTTCTCCTTGTGGTGGCTTCTCTTTGCGGAGCACGGGCTCTAGGTGTGCTGGCTTCAGAAGTTGTGGCACGCAGGCTCATTAGTTGTGGCACAGGGGCTTAGTTGCTCCGTGGCATGTGGGATCTTCCCGGACCAGGGCTCGAACCCACGTCCCCTGCATTGGCAGGCGGATTCTTAACCACTGTGCCGCCAGGGAAGTTCCTATTTTTAAAATTATTATTATTATTTTTTGGCTGCTCTGTGCAGCTTGTGGGATCTTACTTCCCCAACCAGGGCTTGAAACCTTGTCCTCGGCAGTGAAAACGTGGAGTCCTAACCCCTGGACTACCAGGGAATTCCCAACATATGTTTATTAATTGTACATACCACAATTTGTCCAAACATTTCCGGTCAACATGCTTATCATAACCGATAACCAGAGAGCTTAATCAGAAAACTTTGATAAACCATCAACCCGTCCACAAACGTGCCTCTCCCCTTTTCTGGGCCCAAGAACCATGGGGATTTCTATAAATGAATGATATCTGGCATCTGGTTCTTACTTCAGGGCCATCTCACCTAAAATTGCCCACTCTTTCTCCTTAAATAAGACATCTGGATGGACTATCAGATCAGCTTATGCTCACACATAACTGGTTTCATGCATTTGGTATTTTTTAATTCTGGGGGATGCTGTAAGTCAGCTATGGCCATCAGAGGCCTGAACACAAGTCAAGCAACTTGTAGCTGAGCTTAAATTGAATATTATTTACCAACATAATCAACTATAATCTTGGGAACATTCCATTGGACCCCGAGGTCACACCCAGGACGTCCTCACACGCCGCCATCTGACTACTGGATGCCATGGTCACACTCAGAAAGCCCTCACGTCCCTTGTGAGGGTCTGGTCCCTCCAGACTGTCTGGCGTGAGGATCTGGGGACCCCCCCGGGGACCCCCCCCAGCTGGGGGCAGTGCTGTGCCCACAGCGGGGTCCCCTCCGGAGTTGGGGGGTTGGGGCAGGTCAGCTGCGGGAGGCAGCCCCGCCCACACCCTCACAGGAGTGGGTGTTTCACATCCAATCACGGCCCAGAGCGTTTGCGGAAGCGCCAGAGGCTCCCGCGGTGGGAGAGTGAGCGAGGAGGCTGGAGCTGCCGCTGGACCGCGCGGTGGGTACCGCCTGCACGGCTGAACTCAGAGTCTCGAGGTGGGGCGGGGGTCGAGGGTGGTCCGCGCTCTCCTCGGGCCTCGGCTCCTCCTTCTTTCCTGGGACGCGGGGGCTGGAGGGGCAGCCGGAGGGGCTGGAGGGCTGGGGCCCCCAGGCGGGAGGCGTCCACTCGCCGGCTCCGTTGTTGCCAGCGCCGGGGTGGCGGGGGAGTCGGGGCTGGGGTGGGGTGGGCAGGTGGGCGCCATGCTGGGTCAGAGCCGCTAAGCCCGCAGGAGCCCCGGGGCTGCGGCTCACTGGGGCTGTGACAAGTCCACCGTCTCCTGTGCCGCCAGCCGAGTCGGTAGGTCAGGTCGGGGTCGGGGAAGAACTTGTTGGCTGAGGTCTCCTGTCCTGTCCGTATGCTGCGGGGACAGGGCCATCGGGCAGGTCGGTGTGGGTGAGCATTTGGGGAGCCCACTGAGCGTTCAGGGGGGTCCAGTGAACATTGGGGGAGCCCGCTGAGCGTTTGGGGAGACTGGCGAGCAGTTGGCGTCCCCGGTGAGCGTTCAGGAGGCCCCGTGAGCATTTGGGGAGCCTGGCAAGCGTTTGAGGAGCCCGCTGAGCGTTCGCCGGGAGGCCGGGTGAGGAGGACGGGAACGTCGGGTGGGTTTGCCGGCTGTGTGCACGTCCATGCGCTCCTTCACCTGGGAGCATCCAGGCGGGTCATTGGGACTGGAACCTTAACTCATCTGGCAGCTGCTGCATTTTGTGAAATCCTCTCCTAGTGCTACTCTGAGTCCCATGTTGACGGAGAAGGCAAAGAATGGAGTGGCTGCAGCTGAGGAAGCGCTGGGTGGGGAAGGCATCGGGGTGCACAGGTGCACCCAGCTTACTCCCAGGGGTACTGGCCCAGGGCTGGAGGTTGAGCTGCAACTGGGGAGTGGGGATCGCCTGGGCGGTTCTGGGTTTACACTAGTGCTGAGCACACCTGAATCTGTACTTGGAAACCAGAGAGCTGGGGTCTGCAGTCAAGGGAGTGGACGGGTGACCCACACCCGTGTACCTGGGAGGTGGTGAGTGCCTGGCAAGTGCAGGATTGGTGTCCCCGGGGATGGGGTGATTTTCCTCCCACCATGGACAAACCCATGACCTCGGGAGGGAGCAAATGGGAGGATGAGGGACTTGTTACAAAGTGACCCAGATTCTGATGAAACAGAGGCCTGGGGGATGTGGGACAGGATAGGACAGGAGACTCAGTGGTCAGGTGACCTGGGTTATGGGGAGAGGCCTGGGGACATGGGGACAGGAGTGGACAGGACACGCTTAGTGTCATGTGACTTGTGTTTGGGGAGAGGTCTCCTCTGTGATGGGGATGCAGACACACACCCACAGGTGTCCCCACAATGGTGACAGACACACACACAGGTGCCCCCGCGGTGGTGACACAGGCATACCAACAGGTGCCCTACATGATGGGGGACATACATCCACAGGTGCCTCTACACCACCCACGCCTGGACCCTGCAATAAGTGTCTTGCTGTATGTCACCCTTGCAGTCCCTTGAGGCCTATGAAATAAAATCAAATCCTGGCTAGAAAGGAGACTTTTATTTCAAAAGGATTATTGTGAGGAGGAGGGGGGACCATTACAAGGGGGTGAGAGTTGGGGAGGGACTATTCCAATAGAGGGGGTACTCTTACTGCAGAGGAAGGACTATATCTGTACAAGGGGCAATATTACTGTAAAGAGGTGACTAATATGATAGAGGGGGGAATATGACAATCAATGGGGGCTATGACCATGTGGGGGGATATTACTGTGAAGAGGGCACTCTTACAATAAAGACTACTACTGTAGTGGGGGGACTCTTACTGTAGAGGGGGGATTCTACAATGGGTGGGACTATGATAACGTGGGGAGCTGTTACAGTAGAGGAGGGACTGTGACAATAGAGGGGGGACTTATAATAAAGGGGACTATTACATAGAGGGGGACCATTCTGTAGAGGGCGACTATTACAGTAGAGGCAACACTGTTTCTGTAGAGAGTGGACTTTTACCAGAGGGGGGACTATTACAATAGTGGAGAACTATTCCTGTTGAGAGGGGACTATTATAGTATAGGTGAGACTGTTACAATAGATGGAGGTCTTTTGCCGTAGAGGGGGGACTATTACTGTACAGAGGGGACTATTACAAAAGAAGTGGGACTTTTACAATAGAGGACTGTTACTGCAGAGGGGGAACTATGACAGTACAGAGGGGACTATTACTGTAGAGTGAGGACTGTGGCACTAGAGTGGAGCTATTAGTGTAGAGGGGGGACTGTGGCAATAGAAGGGGACTATTACAATAGAGGAAGACTATTACTCTAGAGGGGGGACTGTTAGTCTAGAGGGGGGACTGTTACTGTAGAGGGGGGACTGTGGCAATAGAGGAGGATTATTACTCTCTGGGGAGGGGTTGTTACCAAAGAGGTGGGATATAACAATAGAGGAGGATTATTACTGTAGAGGGGGGATATAAGAATAGAGAAGGACTGTTGCTGTCGAGCAGGCACTATGGCAATAGGGATAACTCCCAACAAGGTTTGCAAGCATCTGGATAGTTGGGACAAAGGAGGTTTCTCCATGGAGGGGTGCAAACACAAGTATAAAGGCCCGGGTGTGAGGTTGGCTTGAAAGGTAGCCTGATGGCACGTGGATCAGAGACCCCGACTCAGGAGGTGCTCTGAGAAGGGCTTCTGCCAGGCAGAGGACAGTGGTTGGCTGCAGTCTGGGACGGGGAGGATGGGATCGTGTGTGTAACCAGCCCTTGTTCTGACTGACCCTCGGAAGGAGTGGGTCAGTTCCTGGCTGATGAGCCCAGGGAGGGACTGGGTCTGTGTGGCTGGTCAGGAAAGGGGGGACCCTGCGTCTCAGCTGAGTCTTTGTGGGGAAGGGTCTTTGCGGGAAGCTGTTTCCCGGACACAGAGGGTGAGGGGGTTTGGACCTTCAGGTCAGCTTCAACATTGTCGAAAGGCAATGGGCTGTGACAGGAGGAAGGGAACACTCAGATCCTAGGCTGTGACAGGAGGGGGGGGTCACTCAGACCCTGACCTGTGCCAGGAGGGAGAGGACATGCCACAAACATAGGAGAGAAGACCCTGTTTATTCTGGAACCAGCATGAAACCACAGTGGGGCGCGCCTCACAGGTGGCATCAGGGGCAGACCCGCTGAGAGGCTGCAGAGAAGGAAGAGTCTTACCCTCTATGCAGCTGAGCGGAGACCACCTGCTCCATCCATGTTCCCAGATAAAACAGTCCCTGATTTCTTCATGATGGAGGCGAGTCTGTGTTTGGAACCAGGCCCCGCTGGAATCAGGTTTTCCTCCCTGGAGCTGGGAGTCAGGGTTTTTTCCTCCATTACATTTCTGAGACACGCCCAGTTCTGCAGGAAACATTCTGAGATGTGAGAGTGTCAGAGGCATGTCCGTCTTTAAAAGATGTGCACACACAGCTCAGAGAGACAGAGAAGGAATTCCCACGTTTTCTAAAATAAGTGTCCTAAGGAAAGGAAAGGGGGAAGTCGTCCTTTATTCCCGGAGAATGAAGCCCCGAGGTTTGAATTTAGATTTGCTCTTACGCTGCCCAGTGTGAGCCCCAGGTGGGCTGTGTAGAAACCGAGCTCTCCTGCCTGCTTTGCAAATCCGTCTGCACTGTGGATGGATGTTTTCTGTTCTGTCTCAAGGTAGATGAGGCCCCAGGAATTATTTCACTCAGTGGAGGATTAAAATTGCAAAGCAACGTGCTAGTGATAGAACAGTCACCCCCCCCCACCCCCTTTCTGGAACAACTGCCGCTAATATTAGTCACAGGCAAATCAATCAGGTGTGTGCACTTGAGGATGCCGAGCAGGTGGGCAGGCCTAAGGGAGGTACAAGGTAGGTACAGGGAAGGGGTGATCTTTCCACTTTCAAGTTCACATTTTAGCTGGATTCTCCTGGACCCTGTAGATGGAGATGTCTGTGTGCCTCTAAGGTGCAGGGGCAGTCTTAAAACGTAGGGGCTCTAGTGACTGTACGTGGGGGTGATGTTTGTTCATTCACTCAGCAAACCTGTGTTTGGGGTCAAGGAGTGTGTCGAGGGCCTGCAATGCAGGTGTCAGGCAAGCTCCCTGTTGGGGGGGGACTCTGGAATTTCTCTGGGGGAGGGGCTTGGGTCCCTGTGGACACCCGGCCGGGTCACCACCCATTCCTTCCTTCCTTCCTTTATTCCTTCCTTTACTCAGGCATGAGTGAGGCTGAGGTCTGTTGGGGTGACCCTTTCTCCTGTGGTGATGGTGCCCGGATGCAGACATCCTGGAGTAACAGCATCCTTGTCTTGTTCTCACGTGAGGGTGCCCAGCTTCACCATGGTCGTAACTGTGGACCTGCTGGTCGGACACACTGTGTTCCTCTTCCTCCGTCTCACAGGAGCTCTGCCCACTGCCCTCGCTGACATCTGAGTGTGCAAAGTGGCCGTGTTTATCCAATTTGGCAAGTTGTGGAATTGAGGTAAAGGTCTGGAAAATCCAAACCCCTGGACACCTGGGTTTTGGGTGTGAGTCCAGCCGATGTTTCAGGGTCCGGGTTCTGCCAGGGGCTGGTGACGGGGTCGGGGGCAGGAGCGTGCTGGCCAATGTTCAGGACGCCGCTCTCCAAGGAAAGAAGAGGCAGCATGCGTGCACAGTTTATGAAATAAGATGATGTGAAGGAGAGTGGTACACAGATAACAGAGATGATAATATGCTGATATCATGTAATAACAGGTAACACACAATCCTCTATTATCAATGGTCTTTCCCAAAAAGGTGCATGTATGGGCACATATGTTTATTAGCTAAACTGATATACAGGATGTGTAGCACACAATTCACAAAAAATACTAATGGACAGGACTCTGGTATAGATTCCAGAGAGCCCAGGGCCTCATGGGATGCTTTTGTGGATGTTTGCCCGGCTCCTGTTTCCCCATCACCCATGGTCCCGTAGTCGATAACACGAGAGCGGTTCTGACATTGCCTGGTATTTTCTTGTAATTAAGGAGTAAGACTATGAACTCCACGTGTGAAGAACCTCACTCCTTCCTCCTTGACGTCAGCAGCCTCTGCGGAATCGCGTCCTGGGTTTTGGATGCGGAAGTGTTCTCTCGGTCTTTGCAGTGCAGCACCGCAGACACGTACCTGTGCACCTGGTCTGCACGAGTCACACTTTCCCCATCACTTTCTAAGTCTAGACCATCAACAAAACAGTCAACCAAGGCTGGGTTGTGGCAATTGCCGTTTCTGTGGTGTAGATGTTCCCAAGTATTTCCACAGTGGCCATTTTCAGGTTTCCAACGTGATGTTCCTGAACTTGGAGTCAGGAAGAACCCCAGAGAGCGTTTCCACCACACACACTATGGGTGGGAGGGGGTAAGAGCAAACAGGGACGGTGGTACATGCAGTACGATAACCAGTGAGGTCTACAGTAGTAGTGGTGAGTTTTGAGAATTTGCTGCCTTTATTGTGAATATAGTTTATGCAGTGTAAGGTTGTAAGTTAACTTCTAACAGTAGCTGTGGTTACCAATGGCGCACGCCATTCCTGAAGATGCCAGTATGGCTTTCACGATGGATGGCAGCCACCTCCGGTGCCCTCTCCCCTTCCAGGTCCAGTACCTGGAACCCAGAAGTTAAAATGAGAAAAGACAGACTAACAAGAGAAAAAAAATTTTTGAATGACGTATGTAGGTGCGGGAGTTTATAAAGCAATGTTACTCAAGGAGGCAGTGAGAACTGGGGAGTTAAATACTATCATGGGCTGGACAGAAGGAAGGGGTTCGGGGGGAGTATTTAATGGGAAGGCGGCCAGGAAAGCACAGTGAACAAGGGTGTTTAGTGGGGTTTGTGATGCAGATTCAAGTTGGTGACTTTTTTATTGATGAGAGTTGTTAAGCGGCCTCCTCGTCCAGGTATGGGAGAAGGAGAGGGCCCTACAAATGGGCATTTTCTTTTTCTTTTCTTTTCTTTCTTTCTTTATTTTTGGCTGCGTTGGGTCTTTGTTGCTGTGCGCGGGCTTTCTCTAGTTGCGGCGAGCGGGGGCTACTCTTTGTTGCGGTGCGCGGGCTTCTCATTGCGGTGGATTCTCTTGTTGCGGAGCACGGGCTCTAGGTGCGCAGGCTTCAGTAGTTGTGGTGCGTGGGCTCAGTAGTTGTGGCTCACAGGCTTAGTTGCTCAGCGGCATGTGGGATCTTCCCGGACCAGGGCTTGAACCCGAGTCCCCTGCATTGGCAGGCGGATTCTCAACCACTGCACCACCAGGGAAGCCCGAGCATTTTCTTTATCAATGTGAATTTCCTTTACATACAGAATGCTTGTGCCCTGTTCTTAGAGCGTTTCCTGAGTCTCCTGGTTCTCAGTGGCCTTCCCCTCAGAATAATCCTTACGCCAAACGGGCACATTTTGGGTTGGTGAGTTCTGGTTCCCTTCATTTGAAACCTAGTGGTTTTCCCTTAAAAGCAAATGGGGAATCCCCATGAGATCCCGGGAGTTACCTGAGCCCCTGCGTCTGGGATCACTGAGACCTGGCCCAACTCAGGATACAGAAGGACACAGATGCCAGTCAATACTCCAGTTGGCTGTGAAGGGGGCCCAGTGGGGTGGGTGGTCTAGAGGGGTGCAGACCTGCCCCTGTTCTCCTAATAAGGACAGCAGAGGTGTGTGTCCCTGCATCGGGGCTGACCACACTCCTACTTAGGGTCCCTAGGATGCAGCCATCCCACACTGCAGAGTCCTGAGGGTGGGGTTTTGGGGTCTGAGCCCTGGCCCTGATCCACAAGCATTTCAGAAATCTGCGTGGGGGATGGGTGGGCCATCGTAGCTGATGGCACAGGGATGGAATCACTCCCGTGTGTGCTGCGTGGCAGAGTACAGCTCCAGCCACCTGGACACTTGCAGCCTGAATGTCACATGCCCCCCAGGTGGCCTGGGGTCCCACGCTCACACCTGGGGGGACGTTTATAAGACAAGGCATGAGCTGAGAGAGCCTCAGGACAGGCTGTGAGAGAAGATGTAGGCAGGGGTGCTAGCTGAGTGTCTCATCGATGGGTAGAGGGTTGGTCTCTGTTGCTGCTGAGGCAGAACAAGAACATTGGGGGCTTGGCTCTTGGTGTACTTGATGTGTAGGACATGAAAAACTTTTCCTCTACCCTCTTATGTTCTGTACCTGAGATCTGCGAATTAAACTGACAAACAACAGGTTAACAGGAGCAAAAGGTTTATTATGTCTGTTTACAGAGCCCTTCACAAAAAAGAATCAGAGACACAAAGAGACAGTTAGACTTAAGGACTTGTGTGCCTGTTAACAAAGGTTGATAAGTTTCTGGAGAACTGACGAGACAAAGGAAAACAGGTTTCAGTTTCTAGGGGCAGGAAGTTGTGGGAAGGTAAATAAACAGGGGAAAATCATGGAAGACAGAGCTGATTTAGTGAGGTTATGCAGACTGAAGCCGGTACCTTCTCAGATGATAAGATTCTTTCTCCCCTTCCTGGTACAGGAAAGGGAGGGGGACATCCTCACAAAGGGATCAGGCAGATGGAGGAGGGCAGACTTTTTGCTGCTTCTCAATCATCTCAAAGTAACCCTTATGCCAAAGTGGCATATTTGGGGTGGCAAGTTCTGATCCCCCACAGCTGTAAACAAAGAGTTTCTAACAGCTGGAAATGGTACCGGTGGATGGGCCTCCCCCAGACTAGAGGGGACACTTCCTCACCAGAGGAGAGGGTCCAGAATGTTGGGGTGATGGCCAACACGCTGCATGGTTATTGTGGGCCCCAGTTCTGAGCACCTCATACACTTTAGCTCACGGAATCCACCCTACGATGCTCTGAGATGGGCACTATTACCAATCCTATTTTACAGATGAGAAACCAAGGCACGGATGGTGGGGTAACTGGTCCAAGGGTGGCTTGCTGGTGGTGGAGCTCAGGTGCAAACCCAGCTCTTCACCACTTCTCACAGAGGACGGTGTCTGTGTTTCCTGGGGCTACTGTAACAAACACCACAGACTTCGTGGTTAAACAACAGGCATTTATTGTCTCATGGGTCCCAGAGGCTGGAGCTCTGAGTTCAAGGTGTTGGCAGGGTTGGTTTCTCCTGCGGCCTCCCTCTTTGGTGTGTAGACAGCTGTCTTCTCTTCCTGCTGTGTCCTCTCTCAAAGAGAACTAGAGCCAGATGGTGATGAAGGCAGCAAAAACAGATTTTATTCAGGAGCTACTGCAATGGGGGAAAAGAAGACTCTGTATAGAACCAGGCTCCATTCTGAATTCAGCGTGGGCAAGGGGTTTACAGCCAACGAGCAGAATGAGGGGGCACAGATGGACTCTTGCTATGAGTATACATTGGGGGTCAGCGGGGATTCTGGCTAAACTGATCTACCGGGATCCTTGCAATCAGACATCACCTGGGGGGGGTGTGTGGTGGAGGATGAGGAACCAATCAGATATCCAGGGTGACCAGGTACCTGGGCTGACCAGGTTTCTGGGGTGACCACATATCGAGGGAGGGTCTCGCTGCAGAGGAGAAGAGAACATCTTTTTCTCTGCCCATCTTGGGTTCTCTGGCGGGGGCCCCATACACAAGACGGGCCAAGGACAGATCAACAAGAGAAAGGCACACACAAGTTCATTAGGTTCATGTTAGTTCACAGACGCATTCATGATGTCGCACATATGCAGGGGGGCACCCACAGATGGCCGCCCCAAGAGTGAATAGAACTCCGGCTTGTCACCCAACTGGGGCTGTACGAAGCAAAGGGTTTTGGGTTTCTTTTGAGGTGAGTAAGTTACGGGAAGGCAGCTGGAAAACTGTGGTGAACTTGAGCATGCTTCGTATGAGTGTGCATAGTTCATTTCTACATCTGCTTGTGATGTCCTTCAGGTTCTTTCAGGTTTGGCTCCTGTGGCTGCAGAGTCCATGACTGTGTGTCCTGGTGCAGTGCTCATGGGTTTGTGTTTAACTGGGAGCAGCAGTGTGGGTCTGTGTGCAGGGACTTCGCTATCTGAGGCCAGATTGTTTCAGAAGTGGTTGCGTGCCCGCCATGTACCAGGCTTCCCATTGCTCCACATCCTGCTCATATTTGATACCGTGTTTTTTAAAAAATTTATTTATTTATTTATTATTTATGGCTGTGTTGGGTCTTCGTTTCTGTGCGAGGGCTTTCTCCAGTTGCGGCAAGCGGGGGCCACTCTTCATCGCGGTGCGCAGGCCTCTCTCTGTCACGGCCTCTCCTGTTGCAGAGCACGGGCTCCAGACGCGCAGGCTCAGTGATTGTGGCTCACGGGCCTAGTTGCTCCGCGGCATGTGGGATCTTCCCAGACCAGGGCTCGAACCCGTGTTCCCTGCATTGGCAGGCAGATTCTCAACCACTGCGCCACCAGGGAAGTCCTGATACCGTGTTTTTAATGTCTGCCAGTCTGGTAGGTCTATGCATAATTTTTTCTTATGGTTTTAATTCCCTGGGTTATTAGTAAAGTGTGCATCTTGTTGCATTCATGGACTATTTACTGTTTTTTTTTTAAGTTTTAAAAATTGTGGTCAAATGCACATAACATAAAATTTACCATCTTAACCATTTTTAAATGCACATTTCAGGGTCATGAAGTAATTCACACTGTTGTGCAACCACGACTACCATTGTCCTCCAGAACTTTTTCATCTTGCAAAACTGAAACTGTCCCCATTAAACACTAACTCCCCATTCCCCCTCCCTCAGCCCCTGGCACCCACCCTCCTCCTTTCTGTCTCTATGGATCTGACTGCTCTAGGGGCCTTGTGTGAGTGGATCAAACATTATTTGTTCTTTTGTGTCTGGCTTATGTCACTGAGAATAATGCCCTCAAGGTTCATCCATGCTGTAGCATGTCAGAATTGCCTTCCTTTTTAGGCTGAATAATATTCCATTGAATGGATGGACCATGTTTTGCTTCTCCATTCATCCCTCAAAGGACATGTGTACTATCTACATTAATTTCTCATGTCTTATAATATTTGTGGAATAACTTCAGAAAGTCCTATGAATCAAAAATCATTTCCATTAACTTTTTTCTTAAACTTTTTATTTTGAAAAACATCAGAGCTAAGAAAAAGGGAAGAATATATATGAGCTCCACTTGTGTTCAGGAATTAACGCTTTACAGTATTCACTTTATTCTGTGTGTGTGTGCTGTGCGTGTGCGTGTGCATGTGCCTGTGTGTATACATTTGCTGTGCATGTGCATGTATAGGTGCGTGTGTGCATTTGCACATGTACACGTTCGTGTGCGTGTGCATGTGTGCTATGCATGCATGTGCATATGTGTTCCTATGCTAGTGTGTGTGTATATTTGTGCTGTGCACGTGCGTATGTTAGTGTGCTGTGCCTGCCTGTGCGCACACCTGTGTGTTTGCCGGAACCACTTGCAAGTTGGGTGCAGGCTGCTTTGGGCCCCAGATATGTCAGTACGTACCTGCTCAAACAATCCTACGTAGCCACGTAAAGGTCACAAATCTCGGGCATTTAAATGGATGGAGCAGGATGTCCTAATGCAGAATCTGTCTTCCAATCACCGAACTGTCTCAGTAACGTCCTTCATACCTTCTTTAAGCCCCATTCAAGGTCCAGCTTAGGCCCCCATTACATTCAGTCATCTGCCCTGGGTCCCCTTTAAGCTACAACATCACAGTTGGAGAGCCTGGCCAGGGCTGGGGGGTGCCCCTCCCGTTGGCCTGGCCTCCAGGTCCTGAACTTAGCTCCTGTGTTCCGATCGCTCAGCAAGGCCCTGACTAGGATGGGGCCACCACCTCTTTCCTCGGAGGGTCCCGTCGCCCTGTCAAGGGAGTTCATTCTCCCCAAACTCAGCATCAGGAGTGGGGGGCGTGTGACAGCCCCCACTGGGTCTCCTTCACGTGAGACCCTGTGCTTTTGAAAGAGCAGGCACCCTGCACGTGGCGGGGGGGGGGGATGTGGGCCCCCGGGTGGCCAGGCAGGTGGAGACGGGCTGTTGCCAGAGGAGCTTGGCCCGTGGGTTCTCCGCTCGGATGGCTTCTGCGCCCCAACCTCTCCCCGTGTTCTCCCCTTGAAGATGGTGCGGTGCTTGTCCCAGATGTCAGCACTGGTGCATGCAGTCACCTGGCTGGGTGCTGTAGGAGCTGTCAGCGCCCCCCCACCCTACACCGCCGGGAAGCAGGACCTGAGTGCGGTGCTCTCGGCTGCCGTGAGCGCGCTCCCCGGAATCACCCCTGGGATGGACTGTCCTGCCTGGGCTTCCGGTGCAGCCACCTCCTGCGGGGAGCCTGGGGCGCTGGAACCAGGCCACTTCTGGTCTGTCCTTGCAGAAGACTGGGCTGCACTACAAGAAACTCCTGGCTTACCCTTGGATCCTGACCATCACGTGGCCAGAGAAATTGGTAACGTTTTGGTTTTGCATGCTGAAATGTTGAATGACAGAAAAATTGTGTTCAGTTTCCTGATGCGGGTGAAGTGTGGAGCCTGATGTTGATTTATTCTCCAAGAAATGTACATCCCAGTTCCCGCATGACGGGGAGGCCCCTGTCTCATCCAGAGATGAGAGACCCCACGTGTGTGACCTGTGCCTCCTAGGAGAGCAGTCCTAAGGAAGTTTAAACCTGGCCAAATTCTGTTTACACAGTAGATTTAGATCTGTCCATGCCCTGTCTACACTTAGTATGTTTAAACCTGACCATGTGCTCTCTACAATGAGAACAATTTAGACCTGACTGTGTTCTGCGTACACTAGAACGTGGAGACCTGGGTAGAGATGCGGCCTCAGTCCTGGGAACTTCAAGATGGATGTGGAGACCTGGGTAGAGACCTGGCCTCAGTCCTGGGAGCTACAGGGGGGGATGTGGGGTCCTGGGTAGAGACCCAGCCTGGACTCAATACTGGGAAGCTCTGTGCCTGCATCTGAACGTCAGTGCTCAGACGTCTGGGGTCTGGAGCTGAGGCGGGCTTGTCTGGGTAACAGCCTCTGCGCTGAGTGTGGTTACATGGCCCTCCCTGGGGTCAGTGCTGTGGTAGGGGCCTTGTCCTTACTCCTGTGAGGGTCACCTTCCCTGGGGCTCGTGGAGACTCCTCAGGTGGGATACCTGGTAATTATTCCAATTCACCAGCACGCACAGGCCAGTAAGGAGGCAGGTTTACCTGGTGAATTGATTGCTGGGCACATGGATCTGGGCTTAAGGCCGACTGGCAGCAGGTGAGGTTGCTGCTGTGATCTCCTTCTGGTCGACAATCCCTACTCAGCAGAGTCTGGACCTGCCCCTCCTCTTTCAGCCCTGCTGTCCCGTGAGTTTTCTCAACACCTCAGTGAGAAAGGAAAAGGCCGAGCCTGCCAGAACCAACGTAGTGTGTTCAACTTTAGCATGAAAGTTTTAAAAACATTTAAAATAGCACAGGACCAAAGTTAAAACAGGAGGGGACTGACTTCTTGGGACAAGTGTCGGGAGAGGAAACGGACCCTACACTTCTTTTCACAGTCCTAGGAGGTCATGGGGACCCGGCTTGTTCACACATTGGGGGTCCACCCAGCACAGCCATGGTGTCCTGACCGAGGTGGATGTGTGACCCTGGGTGCGGGGTCTGGGGAGGTGGGGTCACTCTAGTGTGTGGATGTGTGACCCCAGGTGAGGGTCTGGGGATTGTGTGGGTCTCACCCCATCTACATGGGTCAGGATCACGTGTAGGGGGAGACGCCATATCTGCTCTTTGCCTGCAGTGTGTCTTGTCCCCTCTGAGATTTCCAACATCTGAATTGAGGGTGTTGCCCTGATTAACCTGTGGTCCCTTTTCTTCTCTTGATCTTGTCGTGTTAATATGAGGACAGGCACCTGTGAGCCGGTTGCTGCTCTGTGTTCTGCTGAGTGATCAGTAACCCTTGGTGGTGTCATATTAATATCACAGCATATCATATAGCATATCTAATCCATGGGGGTCACACTGTCTGGGCTCCCCTGGACAGAGCTCAGGTAGCACAGATGAGCTCCCCTAAGAATGGTCCCTCACGTGCCATGGGAGGGTACCATGACGGCCCCCGAGGTGGGGGATGGTGCTTGGGCCTTGCACATTTGTGATAAAGGGGAGTTGAATTGGAATCTCAATTAACAAGACATCATATAAAAAATTTATTTTTTAAAAATTATTTATTTATTTATGGCTGTGTTGGGTCTTCGTTTCTGTGCGAGGGTTTTCTCTAGTTGTGGCAAGTGGCCACTCTTCATCGCGGTGTGCGGGCTTCTCACTATCGTGGCCTCTCTTGTTGCGGAGCACAGGCTCCAGACGCGCAGGCTCAGTAATTGTGGCTCACGGGCCTAGTCGCTCCGCGGCATGTGGGATCTTCCCAGACCAGGGCTTGAACCCGTGTCCCCTGCATTGGCAGGCAGACTCTCAACCACTGCAGCACCAGGGAAGCCCTAAAAAATTTATTTTAAGTGAACTAAAACACACATCAGGGACTTCCCTGGTGGCACAGTGGTTGAGACTCCACGCTCCCAGTGCAGGGGGCCCGGATTCGATCCCTGGTCAGGGAACTAGATCCCACAAGCATGCTGCAACTAAGGAGCCACGAGCCACAACTAAGGAGCCCACCTGCCACAACTAAGACCCAGCACAACCTAATTAATTAATTAATTACTTTTAAAAAACATACAAAGAACTTTTAAAAGTCAAGAATCAGGAAAAAATAAAAAAACACACATCACATACCCTTGACCATCGTCACCATTTTAAGGGCACGTTTCCGAGGCATCAGGTACATTCACCTTGTCGTGGGGCCATCACACCATCCCTAGAACTTTTCATCTTGTAAAACCAAAATCCCATAACCATGGAAGTCTCACTCCGCACACCCTCCCACAGCCCTGGCACTGACGTCCACTTTGGTCCCTGAGTTGTCAACTCCAAGGCACCTGTTTGAGTGCAATCCTGCAGAGTTTGCTGTGAACAGGTCAGTTTGGAAGAGCCGACTTTCAGTCTGAAGCTCTGCCTGTTTGTATCTGAAGAACCTGCATTTCGGGGGAGGGTGTACAAGGGACAGCGCATCTGGGGTGCAGATGAGCCAGGACCTGACCAGCTGCCCGTGCTGCCTTCCGGTCCCATCTCTTGGGCTGTGCCTTATCTGTGTCATCCGTGTCCCCGCTGGCGCCCCTAGGATGCTGGTGTCTGAGTGAGATTCCTCTGGTGCCCCTGCTCCCCTCCCCTCTTCCTGCCGGTTGGGGAGGGGGCTGCTTGTTTGGTGGTCTCTGCTCCTGCGGCAAGAAGGACCCTGCAGGGCCGACCCGCAGAGCGTGGGGTGTGATCCCAAGAGCAAGGGGCCCTCACAGAACACAGCGTCGAGGTCGTGACAGGTGCTCAGGCTGCCTCATCACTGACATGGGATGTTCCCCAGATCCCGCTCAGGAGGGAGTAGTGGGTGGTCTGGGACCCCAGCGGCCCAGTTCCTATTGTGGAGCTGAGAGAGTGCGTCCGCCTTAGGCTCCAGATCTACGCCGAGCCTCAGCCATCTCCCTGTGTCCTGTCCTTGACTGCAGGAAAATGACTTCTGCTGACTGTTGTCCACAACATCGGCCTGGTCCTGTCAGTATCAGCGTTCTTTAATTTCGGCATCCTGGCATAGCTTTTTAGGCCTAAAGAAGGAACAGCTCATGAGTGTAAAACATTTTCAGATGAAACTAATATTCGATGACTATCTCTATCCTACTGAGTTGTTGAGTTCTCTTAGTCATAATTCTGGTTTTAGATCTGATGTGGGGATTATAGAGGAGTCAAAAATTTTTTTTTTAATTTTTTTTTTAACTTTGGGTTTATTTATTTATGGCTGTGTTGCGTCTTCGTTTCTGTGCGAGGGCTTTCTCTAGTTGCGGCAAGTGGGGGCCACTCTTCATTGCGGTGTGCGGGCCTCTCATTATCGTGGCCTCTCTTGTTGCGGAGCACAGGCTCCAGACGCACAGGCTCAGTAATTGTGGCTCACAGGCCTAGTTGCTCCGTGGCATGTGGGATCCTCCCAGACCAGGGCTAGAACCCGTGTCCCCTGCATTGGCAGGCAGATTCTCAACCAATCCGCCACCAGGGAAGCCCTAATTTTTAAAAATTTATTATTTTTTTGGCTGTGTTGGGTCTTTGTTGCTGCACACAGGCTTTCTCTGGTTGTGGAGAGTGGGAGCTTCTCTTCGTTGCGGTGCGCAGGCGTCTCATGCGGTGGCTTCTCTTGTTGCAGAGCATGGGCTCTAGGCGCAGGGGTTTCAGTAGTTGCAGCATGTGGGCTCAGTAGTTGTGGTGCGCAGGCTCAGTAGTTGTGGTGCACAGGCTTAGCTGCTCTGTGGCATGTTGGGATCTTCCCAGACCAGGGATCAAACCCGCGTCCCCTGCATTGGCAGGCGGATTCTTAACCACTGCGCCACCAGGGAAGTCCTGAGGAGTCTAAATTTAAATCTTCATAATCTGTGTATTTGTAGCTTCAGTATCATTCATGACTTGTAGATTTTATGTTAGGGAAGAGTTATTGATTTCATGTATCACGTAAAGGATTCGTAATGATGATAAGGCAGGTAAGATTAGAATGGTGGCTGGTAAATGGTTATCTCTACTTGTGTATCTAGCGTACCTGTATGAGTCGGTTTAGTTGTCAGTATTAGTAAAGTAATATAGAGGACTAGAGAACTTATCCAAAAACTGATTATTAATGTGTGATCATGAAGATGTAAAAGTTCTTCCATAATAGGTAATGTTGCATCCTGAGAGCCTAGATGAAATGGATATGCCATAGCGTTATACAAGATATTTGCCTATGACTTAACTTTTACAACGTTATGTAATTTTTTTTTTACTGGTATCTCACTTATTGAGAAAGACATAATGGTTGTGGTATTGGCTTGACACCAGTTGACAAGGATTCAATTCCTTCCTTCCTTATTGTATTTTATTTTTAAAAACTTTTTTTCTTCCTTCCTTTCTTTCTTTCCTTCTTTCCCACACTGCACGACTTGCAGGATCTTAGTTCCCCAACCAGGGATTGAACCTGGGTCCCGGCAGTGAAAGCACTGAGTCCTAACCACTGGACTGCCAGGGAATGCCCTCTCCTCTGATTTACAAAACCAGGGTAATAAATAGACTGCAGAGTCTTTTTTCTTCTTTTTTTTCTTTTGGCTGCACCACGTGGCTTGCGGGATCTCAGCTCCCTGAGATTGAACCCGGGGGCACAGCAGTGAAAGCTGGGACTCCTAACCACTAGGCCACCGGGGAACTCCCCGAAGAGTCTTCTTTTTAGGAGACTGTTTTCAATAATGCTTGTTATTGGTATAAGGACAAGAATTAAAAGAAAGTATAGAATAGATGCTAGTTCGGGTTTGTATAGCCAAAGAACGAAACCGAAGCTGAGATTGACGCAGCTCAAGTTCTATTCTGTGGCCAAAGAATGGAGAATTGGGAACTTAGTTCACAGATCATCTTGCCCATGTGGTAAGAGGGATTTGATCTTAAAGAGTAAAGACAAATGCAGGAGGAGTGAGGCTAGTGATGGGGAGGCACATGCATTAGTCTAGGGAAGGGGCAGGACTTTCCTGGAAAGGGGAGCCACACCCTTTTTATCCTTTCTTGGTCCGTATCTTCCAGTCAGGGCCACCAGTAGGTGTGTCATCCAGTAGCCAATGTAGTAAACTCAGTAGAATGAGACTGAGGGTCTGCTGGAGGTCAGATTCGTTGCCACCTTTGTTCCAGCTGGTTCTATCTGGCGTTTATCTCTTCCTATAGCTTCCTTCTTTTGTCTCCAGACCCCGTGACTTAAAGATACACGTTAATTCCTGTTCAAGTGGCGGTTGGTGGGTTTTGAGCAAAGAACTGGCACACCTCTGGCAACAAAATCCCCCCTTTTCTGTTACTGCTCCTCATTCTTGAGGGGTGCTGAAGGGCAATGCTCTGCCTTCTGAAGCTGCTTCCTGCTGAACACGGGCATAGTTTTCCCCTGGATTAGAGGAGCAGAACTGTTCCCTGTGTTGCCTAAAATATGTCACCAGGCTGTAGTCCCAGTTGCTTGTACCCATGTGTTTGTATCATCTGAAGTTTGATGGCTTCAAGCCGTTTGCTAACGAATTTGACAAGGCAATTAAGCAGGCAAGGCCCGAAGATGAGCAGAGGATAATAGCATAGTGGGCCAGGAAATGGAGGAAACCGGGTTAAGCTGGGGAGGCTCTGTTTGACCATATTCCAGATGGAGCTTGGATCTGGACTTTGTGTGTTATATCTGTGTTACCATTGAGCTTGCTCATATATCTCTTTTATGTTGACCTCAATCTGACCAGAGTTACTGACATACATGCAGCAGGTTTCATTCATAACTGCACAGACTCCCCCTTGCTCAGCCAGGAGGTCGTCAAGGGCTTGCCTATTGTTGAGAACAACATTTGCTAGTGAGTCCAGAGAAGTACAGAGTCCTTGTAAGGCATCCCCTATAGTTTTAGACAAGTCCTCAAGGGCCCGTGTGAGATTCTGTAGCGTGATTTCATGGTATGCAAAACCTCCTCAGGAGGCGGCCAGTCCAAGAGCAATCCCTACTCCTGCCAGAGTGAGTTCTATTTCCCTTGTATCTTGGGGCTGGGTGATATTATGGATGGTTATACCTAGGCTCCTCGAACTTAGCCGGCCTAGCATGCATTATGCACAAATTCGGCATTATCTAAGCAAGGGTAGGCTAGAGCCCACCCTGGAAAAGGGAAGGCGTTGGGGTTGTTCTGATGCGGCAGCTGGTTTACTCTCGGGCCACAAAGGAACAGGTACCCAGGGGGCGTGCGTGCCTGGTGCACCTCTGAGGAACTGAACCACCTCTGTAAGTGGCTAGCCCAAGAGGGGGTGCCCTTGCAGTGTGGGGAGAGAAGCCCACCTGCATAGCAGGGGTCACTGGGGGATTCTGGACTAGTGGCTTTTCCCCAGACCTCAGGAGGGCCACTTACTAAACCCCAGACAACCGGTGTCTTTCCTCCCCAATAAGTACATCTCCCATCTGGTCCCTGTGTGTATTCATTGAGTCCGTGCAGAGGGCACCAATGGGTGAGATTTCCATAGGAGTCAGTCCCGGGGCACTTAAATTGTGGGGTAATGGAAGCAGCAGTGAACAGAGTCCAGAGCAGCCCCCGGGTGTTACTGCACGTCCCTCCCTTTGGTAAGGGCTGCTCAGAGGGGCAGTGGCAGCGAGACAGAGACTGGTTACAGTGACGGCACTTTAGAGTGAGGGCTTTGTATTTGTTAGAGATGTTAATGCAAGGGGTGAGGTCCAAGCAGGGAAGCTGCATTAGGGATGGGATATGAACTTCAAGTGGGGAAGGTTTAGCAGACTCGTTAGCCAAGGTGAGAGTGAGGTTGTCATTCTTAGGGGTAAAATGTAATACCTTTAATCCATAGGCATCACTTTGTGGATGGGTGTGACAGACCAGCACTGGGATAGACTTTGTCCACGGGCTATAATCCGTGAGAAATTTACTATTGCACTGAATTCCCATTCCATGTGGACAGTTGTAAGAGAGCAGAGAAGAAAAAATAGACAATAATGGCTACTCATCCTGCTTCCAACGGTAATATCCCCGATATCCAGCATGGACAGAGGAGATGTCTGCCAGAGGGAGGGAGTTTGGCAGAACAGCAGAAGCGAAGTGAGGCAATAGCAATGACAAGGCCAACTGCTAAGCCTGCCCACCACATTACTTATCTATTGGTAAGTTAGTCCTTTTGAAAAGAAACTTAAGGTCTGTGACAGGTTCACAGGTGCTTTGAGTGGACGGCTCAGTAACTTCTTCCTTAGGTGTAGGTGCTGTTTTCACTCTGGTATGGTGGGCCCATGGAGTTATGCCCTGTAATTGTAAAGCAGAATAAGTAGTCCAGATTACTAGATAAGGTCCTGTCCACTTGGGGTCTAACTGGTCTTGTGGATTTCCAGCCTTCCAGGTTTTCAAATAAACCAATTTTCAGGGGAGAAAGGATGTAAGACGCTGTCCGAAGGGGAAGGCAGTTCCGGATTCAGGTAGGCATGTAAAGCTTTGATTATTTCCCCTGTCTGTAAGGTATATTTCTGCTGGTCCATATCCCTAAGATTGGTCTTGGAGCCGGGTCCTTCAGGAATGGGCCTCCTGTACATGGGCTCATATGGACTTAACCTGCGCTTTCCTTTAGGGGCTATTCACAGTCTCAAAAGGGCTATGGGGAGAAGGGAGATCCAGGGTTGATGACTGTCTTGACATGGTTTGTCTTGACATGGTTTGTCTTGACATGGTTTGGCTAAGTTTCTTTTGAGGGCTTGATTTATTCTGCTTTTCCTGAGGATTGTCATCTCCAAGTGGAGTGTAAACCCCATTTAATTCCTAGAGCTCTAGCGACTCCCTTAGTAATTTGGGAAACAAAGGCAGGCCCACTGTCATTCTGGATGGACTTAGGGAGCCCAAACCGAGGGATTATTTCCTTGAACAGGGCCTTAGAGACCTCCCAGGCAATCTCGATTCAGGTGGGGAATGCCTCCATCCAGCCAGAGAAGGTGTCAGTCAAAACCAGCAAGTTATCTAAAATTTCCTTATGTCCAGGGCATTACTGTAAAATCAGGTTGCCAGTCTTGACCTGGATATGTGCCTCTATACTGGATGGGGGTCACTCCCTTGACCTTGGTTGGGGGTTTGTGTTGGGCTTATTCTGGAGGCAGATAGGGCAAGCTTCAACCACCTGTTTAAGGAGACTATGGAAATTGGGGGGCAGTCATGGATTTGATGAGCCATTTAAAAAAAAATATTTATTTGGCTGTGCTGGGTCTTAGTTGCGGCACGTAGGATCTTCGTTGCAATGTGCAGGATCTTTAGTTGCGGCATGTGAACTCTTAGTTGCAGCATGTGGGATCTAGTTCCCTGACAGAGATCGAACCCAGGCCCCCTGCATTGGGAGCACAGAGTCTTAGCCAGTGGACCACCAGGGAAGTCCCTGATGAGCCACTGATATAGGGCCTCCTGCCCATAATGTGTGCTCTGGTGAGCTTCCAGGATGGCCTGCAGTGCAGTGGCTGATGGGAGGAACAGCTGCCCATGACTGTTAATCATCCACCTTGGGTATTCTGGGCTTTTCAGTGGTAAGGTTTTTGTCTCAGAGATAAATTGTAGCTCAGTTTTCCTGAATATCTCTCTTGCATACAGGAGGTACACACGTTATTAAACTTCTGAATGTTTTTCTCCAGTTCATCTGCCTTTCATTTTCATTACTACATGGGGGATCTCAATGAAGAACAAAGAAAGGTAGAGGGAAAATTATTTTCCCTTCCATATACATGCAGTGGAATAGCATTCAGAAATATAAAGGAATGAACCACCAACCCATGCAAAAAACATGAGTCTTACACATATATTGCTAAGTGAAAAAATCGAGTCTGAAGTGCTACACACTGTATGACCCCATTTATGACATTCTGCAACAAGTAAAACAGAGAGATGGTAAACGGGTTATGGGTGGGAGATTGAAATATTCCATAGGATACTTTAGTGATGAATACCTGCCACTATGCATTTGTCTAAACCCATAAATTTTTACAGCCCAACAAATAAATCATAATATATTTAATTTTAGTTATTTAGGATATGGGAGTGCCACAGGATGCATTACAGAATTTAACAAAAACTGATTTAGAAATGTATTAAAAAACCTCACTGTTGGTGGTGGGACAAAAAGTGCTGACCTCGGTAACTTTGGAAATGAATGGAATCTGTAGACTAAAGGGAACAGTGGACTCTACCTAAACAGTGGACTCTATTTTATGTTTTTGTTTCTTTTTTAAAAATTATTTATTTTTGGCTGTGTTGGGTCTTCGTTGCTGTGCGCAGGCTTTCTCTAGTTGAGGCAAGCGAGGGCTACTCTTTGTTGCAGTGCACGGGCTTCTCATTGCAGTGGCTTCTCTTGTTGCAGAGCATGGGCTCTAGGTGCGCGGGCTTCTGTAGTTGCAGCACGTGGGCTCAGTAGTTGTGGCTTGCAGGCTCTAGAGAGCAGGCTCAGTAATTGTGGCGCACGGGCTTAGTTGCTCCGTGGCATGTGGGATCTTCCCCGACCAGGGATCGAACACGTGTCTCCTACATTGGCAGGCAGATTCTTAACCACTGCACTATAGGGAAGTCCCTGGACTCTATTTCATAAAGTTCTTTCCCTGGGGGTAGGAGCTAAGAATGCTGAAACCACTGTATTTGTAATCTGGAATGGAGCAAGCGATGAATTCAAAAAATGACAGATAGTGAAAGCCAGGTTTCTCACCATTGGAGTAGGAAGTTACAGATAAGCAAAGGGAGAAGGTTACAATATCCATGTAATAATGGATCAGGTTGGTGGCATTTATGTAACCTCATCTTTAGCTTAACATGGATACAAACAGTTCCACATAGAAATGTTTATAGGACTTCCCTGGTGGCCCAGTGGTTAAGAATCTGCCTGCCAATGCAGGGGACACAGGTTCGAGCCCTGGTCCAGGAAGATCCCACATGCTGTGGAGCAACTAAGCCCATGCGCCACAACTACTGAGCCCGCGTGCCGCAACTACTGAAGCTCACGCGCTCCAGAGCTTGTGCTCTGCAACAAGAGAAGCCACCGCAGTGAGAAGCCTGTGCACTGCAATGAAAAGTAGCCCCTGCTCGCCACAACTAGAGAAAGCCCGCGTGCAGCAACAAAGACCCAATGCAGCCAAAAATAAATTAAAAAAAAAAAAGTTTATAGTTAGGTGTATATGCATAAGTTGGAATACATATTTCAATGCATTGTCAGCTGGGTACATTTAGCTTCCATATATAAGTTGTTTTTTTTTTTTTTTTTTAATAGCTACTTTATTTATTTATTTTATTTTATTTTTGGCTGTTTTGGGTCTTCGGTTCATGCGAGGGCTTTCTCTAGTTGAGGCAAGTGGGGGCCACTCTTCATCGCGGTGCAGGGACCGCTCTTCATCGCGGTGCGCGGGCCTTTCACTATCGCGGCCCCTCCCGTCGCGGGGCACAGGCTCCAGACGCGCAGGCTCAGTAGTTGTGGCTCACGGGCCCAGCTGCTCCGTGGCATGTGGGATCTTCCCAGACCAGGGCTCGAACCCGTGTCCCCTGCATTAGCAGGCAGATTCTCAACCACTGCGCCACCAGGGAAGCCCTGTTTTTTTTTTTTAAATGGGAGATCTTTTTTTTGTTGTTGTTAAATATTTATTTATTTATTTTGGCTGTGCTGGGTCTTAGTTGCGGCACGTGGGGTTGAGGAATTCTTAGTTGTGGCATGCATGTGGGATCTAGTTCCCCGACCAGGGATCAAACCCAGGCCCCCTGCATTGGGAGTGCAGAGTCTTACCCACTGGACCACCAGGGAAGTCCCCAAAGGTAAGTTTTTTAATACCATCGTCTAATAAAAGGAATCAGGGCTCTTTGAAGAAATGGCTGCTACTAGGACTGACAGAGTAAATATATGAGCCAGGATAATCTTGAATTATCAGAAAGTAAAGAAGTACCAAGAGAAAAAACCCCACAAGATGTTTTCATTTGACATAATTCCACCAGACAATGAAAAAAGCTCTCAATATGCAAAGCAAGAATGAATTAAGCACTCAAATACTGTACTGCTGAATTATAACCACAAGTATAAAATAACTATTCAGGTGTCCACACTAGTAAAATAAATGATTACAAACATTTTTATGAATTGGGTTGAATAGAAATGTCCTATGCAGAAGAATTCCAAATAACTGATGTAGACACACAGCCATCCATCAAGGAGGTAACCCAACCCTCTTCTGAAGTGTGGGTTCTTCCTAAATAAGACATACAGTATGGACACGGGAAAAATAACTTCACAGGGAAAACTGACAAACACAACCTCAGCCATGTGACCAAAGTTAACATGAAAGGTGATAAGCTGCCTTGAGAGCCTGCTCCTTTGACATAAAATGATGAGAATGCACTTGACGTCTCTGACCTAACTTCCTCAAAACCCATAAACCCAGTCTAATCATGAGAAAAACACCAAGTAAATCCCCATGCGGAACAGTCTACAAAATACCTGACGAGTCCTCAACCCTGTCGAGGTCATAGAAACAAGGATAGTCTGAGAAACTGTCAAAACCCAGAAGAGCCTAAACAGACATGATGACTATATGTCATGTGGTGCCCTGGTTGGGATCTGGAACATAAAAAGGTAGAACAAAGGGAACCAGAATAAAATATGGACTTCAGTTAATAAAAAGGTGTTAATATGTGTTCATTAATTGTGACAGTTCTGTAGGAAGCTAAAAGGGAGGGAAAACTAAAAGTCAAATAAGACAAAACCTATTGTATCAAACTGGAAATGTAGAGAAAATGGGTGATTTTGTAATAAAAACACATTAACAAAATGATTCTAAAATTAGGAAAATACAAACATACCAATTAGCCACCCAGGGACCTCTTTCCCCTGCTGGTTCTCCTCTCATTATGCTGGGGTTTCCCTCTCCTGGACAGGGAAGGAACAGGAACAGAGATGTCCAGCGGCTCCCCTACAATCTGACCCCACCCAGTATCTTCACCTTCACCCACCATGACCGCCTGAATGAGAACACCCTGCTAGAGGGAGTCTCAGGGATTATTGATTCTGATGTGTAAGCTAGGACTTTTTTGATTCCAAGGGACTGGACACACTTACTGATGTAAAAGTAAATTAATACATTTCTTAATGATAGAAATAAAATAGTACTTGCAAGAGGCAGTTATAGCAGTGGTTTTGGGCCTGGTGGGACAGGGGCTCATACTCTCATAGTGTGACCTGGTCCCTTTGTCCTACTAAGTGACTTTGTGGTGGCCCCATCCACAGGTACAGTCTCTATCTCTGCATCAGGGGCCTCCAGCAACTCCAGGCTGACGCCCACTCATGTCCATTCTACTGGGAAGGGTCTCTCCTTCTTTAGGTTCCATGAAAAGTCACAGCTTTAAAGACCTTTGCTCAGCTTGGGTCCCATTCTCATCCTTGAACCCACAAGAGGATGGAACACGGGACTGGCTAGACACAGATCACATGCCCATTTCTGAGGTGAGCGGAACATGGGATCAACCCTCCACAAAAGTGTGGACTGGAAGCAGGTGGAATGTAATTCCCAAAAGCTGAGATGCTGAGAACAGATGCTGGGCTGGGGGAAGTAGCAGATCCACAGCACTGACAGCCCACTGCACAGCACAGAATCTGAAGCCCAAGGAAGGAAACGGTTCACTTAGGGTCAGGGGCTGTGGCCACCCTTCCAGTGCTCTTGCTGTCCTCCCAGGATGGCAAGAAGCTCTTCCACTTGCTGAAAAAGCAACTTTGTTGTTGGTGGGAAACTCAGGGCTCCTGCCTTGGGCATCGGGTCCACACATCTCAGAGATTGGTCAAGAATAGCCTGTGTGTCCCTGGAAGGCACAGAGATCTCATTCCTGTCCCTGGGAGGTGGGAGCCCAGGCATCATGCCCCATGTTCACATTAACCACCCACCCATGAAGAACAAATTTGCTCATTTTCCAGTCTCTTCTCTCTACAAAAAGTAGAGAAATTATTACTCAGTGAAACAGTGGGAGTCTCAAGGATTATTCTATACCACGATAACACAGTTGGTGGCTTTCCAGAGACCACAGGGTATGGGCAGGGATGCACATATCTCCCCAACAATATGGCCTCAATGTGAAACTGTCTGTTAGGAGTCCCAGATGCTGCAATACCTTTTTTTTTTTTTAACACCTTTATTGGAGTATAATTGCTTTACAATGGTGTTTTAGTTTCTGCTTTGTAACAAAGTCAATCAGCTATACATATACATATATCCCCATATCTCCTCCCTCTTGCATCTCCTTCCAACCCTCCCTATCCCACCCCTCTAGGCGGTGCTTCAATACCTTTGATTCTCAATGGATATGAATGTCAATCTTTGTTACAACCAGAAGGTTGAAGGAATGCAGGGCCACGGTCTGTGTATGGTTGTCATGACCAGGGCCACACTCAATGTTTGGAGGGTTATTACCTCTCTTAGCAGGCTAAGAGGCAGTGAGGGAGGAGGCATTTGTTTCAACCACATGGATATTGGGAACTGAAACATCCCAAGGAACTGTTTAGGATACCCAGGTAGCTGTTCAATTACCCAGCAGCACAATCGGCTCAGCAATTGGCCACAGGGGCTTGAGGGGCAAAGGCTGACCTGAGCGGGAGGACCATGGATGCCTGGCTGGATGCTCAGAGGCCAAGGGCTGTTCTGAGACTTGACTGTTTTGACACCCGTGCAGATGGAACAGAGGGTCCATGCAGTCCCAGGAGGGCCCCGCCAGCCCTCAACAAGGTAGCACCGATGGGCCGGCAGCTTGATGCACCCAGTCCTGTATAAATCCGCACATGTCTACAGAGTACCTTGCATGTCAGGGCTGCGCTGGACTGTGGCTGCTCAGGGTGGGGCCAGCACCCCTTCCCAGGTGGGAGGGTAGAGGGAAACCCTGCATGACCTCTGAGACCCTAAGTACCCTTGACTGAGGTTGAGTTCAATCTGAATCAGTTGAGTGACCAGAGCAGACATTACATTCATCTTCTATCAGAGCCCAGGGCTGGAGGAGCAGAAAAACAATGGCCTAGCTCAACCTTGATCCTAATCCTAAACTCGGACCCTGACCCTAAACCCTGACCTAACCTTAACCCTAGCCCATACCCTAAACCTAACCCATACTCATACCCGTATCCTACCTGTATCCTAATCCTAACCCATACCCTAACACAGTGAGACCAAAACCATAAACCTTAACCAATAAAGAAAACTACAACCGTGACCAAAACCATAAACCATAAAATGTATTCATTAACCATACATATGTCATAACCATAAACCATAACCCAGTCCCAGCCCCCCAAGTCTCAGCCCTAGCACTAACCCTCCAAACCACTAACACCAAGCCATATCTAATCAAATCATACAAATACGTCATAAAAAAGAAAACTACATCAGTATACCTTATAAATAGGAATGTAAGAATCCTCCACAAAATAAGAGCAACATGAAACCAAAAGAGTATTAAATGGATGATGCCATAAGCGTCTCTACACCAGAAATTTCAGCTTGTTCAACATATTAAAACTAAGCTATGTATTAAACCACAATAAAGGTGTGAAGTAAAAACACATGATAATATCAGTTATTGCAGAAAAAGCTATAATCAAAATCCAGTGCTATTTCATGATACAAACACTCAAAAGTAGGAGTAACAACCTAAATGTCCATTGACAGAGGAATGGCTAAAGAAGATGTGTACATATAAACAATGGAATATTACCCACCTGTAAAAGAGAACGAAATAATGCCATTTGCAGCAACATGGATGGACCTAGAGATTGTCATACTGAGTGAAGTAAGTCAGACAGACAAGGACAAATATTGTAGGATATCGCTTATATGTGGAATCCAAAAAAAATGGTACAGATGAACTTATTTACAAAACAGAAATAGAGTCACAGATGTATTGGTATATAGAAAACAATCTTATGGTTACCGGGGGGAAAGAGGGGGAAGGATAAATTGTGAGATTGGGATTGACATATACACACACTACTATATATAAAACAGATAACTAATAAGGACCTACTGTAGAGCACAGGGAACTCTACTCAATACTCAGTAATGACCTACATGTGAAAAGAACCTAAAAAAGAGTGAATATATGTATATGTATAACTGATTCACTTTGCTGTACAGCAGAAAGTAACACAACATTGAAAATCAACTATACTCCAATAAATTTTTTTTTTAAAGTAGTAATAAAAGGAAATTTGTTCAATATGGAAAAGAGTAGTACACAAAGCCACAGAAAACATCATACTCAGTGTTAAAGCCTGAAAGATTTACTCCTGAAATCAGGAACAAGGCCAGGAAGCTGGCCTTCACTGCTGTTACTCAATAGTGTACTGGAAGTTCTAACCAGAGTCTTGAGGTAAGAAATAAAAGGCATCCATGTGTGAATGGAAAAATTAAAGCTGCGTCTATTCACAGAACACAGATCACATCTTGTATATAAAACTTCCTATATCAACAAAAAATTATTTGAGCTATCAACTAATTCAGCAAAATTATAGGACAAAATATCAATTCACGAAAATCTATCTTATATGTGTACACTAGCAATAAATAATCTGAAAAAGAATATATGAAAACAATTCCATTTTAAATAATGTCAACGTTAATATTTAGGAATATACTTGATCAAGATGTGACTTGTTTTTATGTATGTAAAGTTGTTTGTACGTTCGAAATTACGGGGAAGTCAGTTACTTTTCAAAACGCCCTGTCATTACCATGCCAGAAAAGCAGAGAAAACATCAAACTTCCATATAGAGGCCAAGCCTTACCCAGATGCAGTTCACCCAAAGTCCACATGGAATTTACAGGCACTGTGGGAAGATTAGATTAGGAGCCACTATGTCTTTGGTGTTGTGGATGATCTGGATGCGATAGAAACAGTGGGATTTTCGAGTTCCAATTTTCTACATCATCACACCAAAAAAACTATTAGAACTAATACATGAATTCAGTAAAGTTACAAAATCAATAACACAGAAATCAATTGCATTTCTAAACACTAGTAATGGACCATCAGAAAGAGAAAGAAAACAACCCTATTACAATTGCATCACAAAGAACAAATACCTAGGAATAAATTTAACCAAGGACTTGAAAGACCTACACACTGAAAACTTTTAAGACATCGATGAAGAAATTGAAAAAGACACAAATAAATGGAAAGATATCCCCTTCTCAGGGAATGGAAGAATTAATATTGTTAAAATTTCCATTCTGCCCAAAGCAACGTACACAGCGAATGCCATCCCTACCAAATTTCCAATGGTATTTTTCACAGAAATAAAACAAATCATCCTAACATTTGTGTGGAACCATAAAGGACCCCAAATAGCCAAAGCGACCCTGAGAAAGGAGAACAGGCTGCAGGCATCTTGCTCCCTGACTTCACACTACATTGTGAAGCTACAGTGGCCAAAAGAGTGTGGAACTGGCACAAAAACAGGCGCAGGGACCAGAGGAACAGAACAGAACCCAGAATTAACCCCACACAGATGGGGTCAGTTACTTTGCGACAAAGGGGCCAAGGACACACCAAAGGGAAGGACAGTCCCCGCAATAAGCAGTGCTGGGAAAAATGGACACCACATAGCTCATGCCGGTTACACTGCACACAAAACTGACTAAAAACGCAGTTTTCCACATCAAGCCCTTCCTGGGTGGCATGAAGACGGACAACCCTCCCTCAGCAGTCAGTCACACACACACAGGAAGCTTCTCCTCACTTCTCCTCACCTTTTCCTCCTGGCGTCTCCTGGGTCGTCAGGAAACCCAGCTCCTGTCAGCATGGACACAGCCCCGTGTTGTCCTGAAGCCCAAGCCCCGGCGAGTCTAAAGGAGACTCAGCTCCTGTCAGCAGAGACGCTGACCCGGGAATCCCAGCACAAGCTCTGGCGGCGCCTGAGACAGAACTCCCGTCAGCGGCGCGCAGAGCCAAGACCGGTGGAACGCGCGTGCGCAGTGGGTCAGAGAGGCGGGCTCACCTACTCTGTGGTCAGTGCGGGACGTGCTGCACCCGACTCACAGTTCACTGGAGACTGCGCTCCCTGCTGGCAGAACTGCTGAACCCACTAAACTGCGGAAATTCAAACTGAAATGGAGACAGTGTCCCCAAACTTTTCTAAAAATAGTTAAGGAACAATTAATTAGACACCATATGGCATGAAATGACGCAAACTTCACAACTTACACCAAATTCATTCAAAATTATTCATAGACAAACAAAATGCAAAACTATTCAAAATTATAGAAGAAAACATAGAAGAAAATCAATAGGAGCTTGGGTTTGGTCATGTAGATCATGAGCTTTGAGTTTTAACACACAACACAAAAAGGCAATCCACAAAGAAAAATAAGGACTACTATCATCACAAAGCTAACTCACACCTCAGGAATCACAACAGATGATTCCCAGAATGAACTGATTTGCAGGAGGCAGCATGCCTGCAGTCCTCAGCCCTCAGCCCCCAGGTGGTGCACCTTTCATAGGAGAGATTTATTTCCTGCTTTCCAGGAGACAGAGAGAATATGGAAAGTGTCTCTCTTGCATGGGTCTTTTCTTAAGTAACATTAATTCAAAAGAATTAATATGTCATTAAGACATATTTAGAAGTGACCTGCTCTGGGCCCTTACAATATATACATACATACATACAAGAAAGAGAGAGACAGAGAAACAGAGAGAGAGAGGCACTGACAGAGAAAGAGAATGAACACAAGGGAGAGGGATCGAGTAGAAGTCACAGAATTTTCATAAATCAGTCTTCATGTTAGAACCCAGTCACAATGTCCATGCACCCTGGAGGGGAGGGGATTACACAAGGACGTTTGACCGGGAGGCACCACAGAGGCCGAGATGAGACACTGGGTCCTGAATCTAAACATAACAGGAGGGCTTCCCTGGTGGCGCAGTGGTTAAGAATCCTCCTGCCAATGCAGGGGACGCGGGTTTGATCCCTGGTCCGGGAAGATCCCACATGCCGCGGAGCAACTAAGCCTGTGCGCCACAACTACTGAGCCCGCATGCTGCAACTACTGAAGCCCACACGCCTAGAGCCTGTGCTCTGCAACAAGAAGCCACCACGATGAGAAGCCCGCACACCGCAACGAAGAGTAGCCTCTGCTCGCCACAACTAGAGAAAGCTGGCGCACAGCAACGAAGACCCAACACAGCCAAAAAGAAATAAGTAAATAAATAAATTAAAAAAAAAACCATACCAGGAGAACCTGGAAGGTTGTATGCCAAAGGGGACGATGTCTGAATTTTATTTAATTTCAACCCTCCCATGGTGGAGGAGGGATGGGAAGCAGACAGGAAGGGGAGTGACTTTCCCTAGGTCCCAGAGCGGACCCAGGCCTGTTTCAGTTATATTCTGTGCTACACCAGCCCTTTATGTAATCCTTCCTTTGCTAAGTCTCTGCGTGAGCTACATGTGATACCAGCCCAGGGGGTCTTACAGGCACTGTAGGTGTTTATAGGTCTATACACATGATGGACTCCCTAGGAAGTAGCTGCTAGAATGACCTCCACTGTGCAGATGGGAGATTGGGGAGTTCCTGAGAGGCACATGGCTTGTCCAGGGTCACATCACTGGGAAGGAGGAGGAGCCAGGTCTGAAACCAGCTGTGTCCTCAGCTGGGGTCCTGGCTGCAACCTGGCCTCCCCAGGGCTGTGGAGTGGGCTGTGTTGGTGTCACTGTGCATGGACATGGCATGGGGTGGGGGGTGAGCAGTCAGCAGCCCAGAGGTGCCCTTGGGGAGCTCTGTGTAAGGAAGAAGCCTGGGTAAAGGGACCCTAGGAAGCGACCTCACTTCCCTGGCAATAGAGCCCAACACAACTTGGAACCTGAGTAACTAGGCACCCACATTCTAGAGAAGCTCCTACCCAGTTCACTTGGTTGGAGATGCTCAAATGGATATGTTCTGCTGTGACCCAATATCCTGAGGACGTGGTCTCAGGAAAGTTCACAGTGAGAGCCTTTACTGACACTGCAGACATTGGGTCAGGTCTCACCCCAGAGGCCTTTGGCCATTTGCCCAGAGGGACCCAAAGGTAACAAAGGGAGGCCCAGGGCAGGCCTGCCTAGGCCAGGCCACCACTCTGATCCCACTCAGGTAGCCCTATGTCCCCTCCCTGTATGTGTGGAGGTGGGGGATTTACATGGGGGGGCTCTGCCTCAGCAAGAGCAGGCTGATGAGGGGTCAGAAGCCTGGTGGGCTGGTCATGTCCACACCCCAGGTTAAAGCTGGCTGGGTGGGATGTGGAGAGCTGGGGCAGCACCCTTCTGCCCAAGGTTTACCCCAAGCCCTCCAGATGTATCTCTTTCCTCCTGGGTGGATATCTGAGCGGACACCTGACTGTGCCTGATCGGGGAGCAGAGGTCAAGTGGGCAGGAGAATCAGTGATTATGGCTGGGCAGGGCTCTGATACCTCTGGGCTGGGCCGGGCCGGGCCGGCTGCTGGTCACTGTCATCGCAGAGCCCCACTCTGGAGATGAGCGAGGAGCTGGTCGACGGGGACTCCCAATCCATCTCCCCGAGTGAGGGGGCCGTGCGCCACACTGCCAATGAGGGCCGACGCAGGCTCCCATCGAGTGTGGCCACGGAGGGTTCTCCAGAACCAGGACCCAGAGATGAAGGCCTCCTGCCCAGACACCACCCAGGCCACTCCCCAAGGTCCTGTCCCCGGCCTACGTGCAGCTCAGCATATCCGGCTCTGACCTGGAGCGCCGTGTCAACCTTCGCCTGAGTCAGCTGGAGGACCTGGAGCCTCTCACTGTGGCAGAGCCCAAAGGAGAGAAGGGGTGGGCGCGTGTCAGTGTGTGGGGAGGGGTGAGTGCTGGGCCACACAGGGGGGAGCCCCTAGAGGCTGGTGTTGGGCCAGGAGCAAAGACTGGCATCAGACCACCCATCTGGTGGACTGCAGTCAGAGAAGACATCCTGCTGTGGGTTCCTGGGCTGGGACTTCTCCGCAAGGCTCTGGGAAGATTTCTGTCCTTGGAAAGGCTCGTGAAAAGGCAGGCCTGTGGGTAATCTTTTCTTTTCTCACAGCTCCAGCAGGAGACCCAGAGCCAGATGAAGATCCACCACCTGGGCAGGGAGAACCTGCAGCTGCTTTTGCAGGAGTCCCAGATCCAGATGTTAATTTACCACCCCTGCAGGGAGAACCTGCAGGAGACCCAGCGCCATTTCCGAAATCACCAGCCCCGTGGGCGGAGCCAGATCTGCAACCACCATCGCTGTCAGCTCCTGATTTATACCATCAACCCTCCCCCGGCCTGAAATTTACTTTCCTTCCCCTGTCGTTGTTTTTGTTTGGGTGTTTTGTAATTTTATTGTTTTCTTTCACATTATTTATGACATCCTGTACTTTAAGTGTTTTAAGTGTAAAATAATAAAATTTAAACTTTTTCAATTTTAAACGGTGCGATTCAGGGGCATTAAGTACATTCACAATGCTGTGCAACCATCACCACTGTCTAGTTCCAGACTATTTCATTCCCCCAAAATAAAATCCTGTATCCAAAGCATGCACTCCCCATTCTTCCCTCCTCCACCCTCTCACAACCCCTAATACTCTTTATTTCTCTGTTTCTCTACCTATTCTGGATGTTTCCTATAAATGAAATCATACAAAAGGTGGCTTTTGTGTCTGCCCACATATGTTAAGAGGGGACTGGTGAATTTTTGCTTTTGTTTTTATTTGAAATAGCATGTTTGTTATTTGAAAGGGAAATCCAGATGGATTAAAGATGAGATGTACAAAATTTTAGTAAATATGTGCATAATTTCAGGGTAGACAC
This sequence comes from Balaenoptera ricei, assembly GCF_028023285.1. NCBI lineage: Eukaryota > Metazoa > Chordata > Mammalia > Artiodactyla > Balaenopteridae > Balaenoptera > Balaenoptera ricei. The sequence goes on along the minus strand of NC_082658.1, from coordinate 13,646,133 downwards.
TGCTGTTCTAAGTGTGACACCAGAACCAGAAGACAGAAGGGAAATGCTTAGCTTTTCATGTGGCAAAAGCAAACCAACCGACTGACCAAGAAAGACAGCTGGAAAGACAAATCACAAACTGGAAAAGCATTCCCCATGATCCAAGCCCAGAGAAAGGCTGAACATCCCTGTAGTCCAAAAATCTCTCAAAAATCAATGTTCTAAAAAGAAACAGAGCAAACACACATAATTCCAACAAGAGGCCATGCATACGGCCAATGTATCTTAGAGATGCTTGACCACTCAGGTTAGGACACACGCAAACATAAATTCTATGGAGACAGCATTGGTCACCATCACACTGGCAGGTGTTTAGTCTGGTGACCACCAGCCCTGGTGACAACATGAGAAAGCAAAGGCCCCAGCAGATCCCCTAGAGGGAAGAGTGAATGGACAGTCCTCTAGGGGAGAACAGTGTGCACGACCCATCAAAGTTCCACAGATACAGCCCTTTACTAGCAGTGCTAATCCTTAGAGTTGATCCCACTGAGATTCCTGCACAACTTTTCAAAGATGTCTTTTCAAGGGTATTCATCACAGCACTGGTTGAAATAGTAGGGAATTGTAAGCAACACTAATGTTCATGGAGGGGGAAATGATCTATCAGTTCTGGTCCACATAGATGAACAAATGCTGTGCAGCTGGGGAAAGTGGGCACAGGGTCTCTACCTAGTAACAGGGGAGAGAGGGGAGACTTCAGGGTTCTTTATGTGGGACGCACGTGGACCAACCGTCTGCATCCAGGATCCCATCTGTAAGACTACATACATCTGAAATCAACATAGATGTAAATGAACCTGCTTTTGTGAGAGTGAGACAGAGATAGAGACAGAATGAGACAGAGCCTGAGAGGTATGCACCAAACCACTCATGACAGTCACCTCTGGGGGTGGGATTTGCAAATATCTTCTCCTTAGGTGATATTTCAATTTCTTATAATGTGCGTGTATTACCTTTATAATTCTAAAAAGATTATAATCATATGTGCTCCATTCATCACTCATCTATGGAGTAATTACATTATTTCATTTTTATTTTTAAAAGATTTACTACAAGGATAATAAACATTTATGAGAGTGAAATAATGAATTCTAAAGGAATTAAGAATCAAGTAAAGCACAAAGTCTTTTGGTGACTCAGCTCCAGGCCAGCTAGGTGGCAGGACATGGCAGGGTTGGGGCAAGTTTCTCCAGGTTATGTATGTTCTGAATCAGCATCCACTGGAGGTGAGGAAGGAAGTACAAGACTTGTACACTGAAAACTACAATAGCTTGTTGAAAGAAATTAAGAAAGACCTAGGGACTTCCCTGGTGGCGCAGAGGTTAAGAATCCTCCTGCCAATGCAGGGGACATGGGTTCGAGCCCTGGTCTGGGAAGATCCCACATGCTGCAGAGCAATGAAGCCTATGCGCCACAACTACTGAGCCTGCGCCCTAGAGCCCACGAGCCACAACTACTGAGCCCGCCTAGAGCCTGTGCTCCGCAACAAGAGAAGCCTCCACAATGAGAAGCCTGCACACTGCAATGAAGAGTAGCCCCCGCTCACCACAACTAAAGAAAGCTCGCACGCAGAAACAAAGACCCAACACAGCCAAAAATAAATAATAAATAAATTTTTTAAAAAAGACCTAAATTCATGGAAAATAATCCCATATTCATGGATCAGGAGGCTTAAGTCTATTAAGATTGCAATACTCCATAAATAGACCAAAAGATTCAAAGAATCCCTACCAAATTCCCAGGTAGTGTTTTGCAGAAATTGACAACCAATCTAAAATTCATGTGGAAAATTTAACGGACTTAGAATAGATCAAGGAATCTTGAAAAAGAAGAACAAAGTTGGAGGTATGGAGAACCAGGAGGAACCCCATGGTTGGCATAAAAACAATTTAAGCTGAAGATAGTGAGATTCAACACATGGAGAAAAAAAGCCTTCTTGGAGCTCCTCTTATCGGAATAAAAGCTGAAACTTCTTAGAATGACCATGGCCATAAATTCCCTCTTCAGAGTGGCTTCTCTTCCCAGAAGAGAGACCAAGAGTAAACCTACCATAAATCCTTCTGCAGGGTGTTTTATGACCCTGAAGAAGATGCAAAGATCACGCATCCTTGTACAGACAAACATTATCACAAAGTTTCTCATTGTTTTCCAAAATACCTGTTAGTATTCCTGGAGAAACCTATCTGTTCTTCCCTTAGAAGCCAATTCTACCCTCTCTGTTTCCCCTATTAAGTTAGGTTTATAAGCTTTTAACTTTCACCATTTACCATGTTAGTTACTTTTTTGTTTGGCTGTCTTCTGTAAGTTTAATTTACAAGCCCCAGCCACTAATCCTGAGAAGGCAGAAGAAAATTTTCTGCTCCTTCACAGTTTTGGCAAAAACAAAGGGAAGGCTGGGACACACCACTCACTCCAGAGGCTGTGATGGGATCTCAGGATGTCTGAAAAAACTAAGAAAAGGTAAAAATTCTGACCAAGTCAGCCTCCCAGATATCTGCTCTGAACGGGTCAACTGAGGGGAGTAACAGTCTCTCCTTGTCTCCTTTCCAAATTTAGACTGGCAGGAGGAAACACTTGGAGGGACTACTTCTCTGGGTGTCGTGATCTTGCATGACCCTCAGTTTTGGTGTCCTTTCCCTCCAGGTACAGCACTGCTTTCCCTTTTGCCCTATTTGGTGTCCTGGGAGCTTGGCTTGGATCCAGTGAGTACGTTCTCTCTATGGCTTTCCTCCTGCGGGGAACACCACTTGTGCACCCTGCATCTGTAGACAGCGAACTGTCACATTTGGGGCCTCAGAATTTGTAGCTGGCTGTCCAGAAATGTGGGCTGCATCCCACTTGAGGCTGATGTTCTACCGATGGAGGCTGCCAGCTCTTAGGGGTTCATCTAGTCTTTATTTCTTTTGGCTGTCTTTGGGAGTGACTCACTAGATCATGGGGGATGCCTTTTTTACCCTCTTTAGTGACACCTTTTAGTCCATGGTTAAGCAATAAAATGGCTTACTGGATTTGTGTCATGTTTGGAATATACATTTGGAGACTCCCTGGGAGGAAAAAGAGAGTTCAATACTGCCAGGATAATTTACTGGTTGTTTTGGCCAAATACCTGATAAGATATCTGCAAGGATTTTTTTAAAAAGGTTCTCACCCTAAAACAAATATCCTATTGAAACCTCTCAGATGATTAAATTAAAAGAAAGACAAAGGAAGATCATGGCGAGCCTAAGAACACTTCCTTAACAAAACAAAAGAACAGAAATCAGATTTAGAGCAAAAACTAAAATCCATCTACACCATCAGTCCTCCCATTCACATTACACTGTGCTCATGCCATCTCCCAGATAGTCCCCTGGAGAAAATCCAAGTTCGCTAATGGCCAGATCATTTGCCAGGATCTCTTGCTAATTTTCAGAAGGTGGCCCAACTGGAGGCTGATGTTCAGGGCCTGAGAGAAGCTATTTGTGAGACCTTCTCTGCTAAGACCAACTGGGCTAAAATGGAACTATGCACTCTGAGGGAGAGAGACCATGCCGAGCCTTTGTGGAAGGACCTAGGAAAACATCCCAAAGGCACACAGCTCTAAATCTGGACACGGGAACCTTTTGATTTACATCTCAGTTGGAAATCTTTTCCTTGATATAAAGAAGCAAATTCAAGATAAGTTGAATGGGCACATCAGCCTCTTGATGTTACAATTGAGTGGGATATGCAATTCTTCAAAGAATTAAAAACAGCCATCCTTGCTTTACTAATCTCATCGATACAGAAACAGAACTGTGGCTCTAGGAGGAATTCAAAGCCCACCCACCCATCTCACCGATATCAAAGCCTCTACTTCCTTCTCATGTCAGGTCATTAGAAAAATAACTGTCCTACACTCAAGAAAGAAGAAAAACTTAAACAGTAATTTCCCTACACCTCTGATAATAAGAAATATGCCCCCAGAATTCCTTCTTTAAAATGCTTACATCCCTCCTCAGGCCCTTCTACCAGCAAGAGCTGTGTTCTCCAAGTCCTGAGAACCATGTCTTTATTATTTCTTTTTTTAAATTTAATTTTATTTATTTATTTATACAGCAGGTTCTTATTAGTCATCAGTTTTATACACATCAGTGTATACATGTTAATCCCAATCGCCCAATTCATCACACCACCACCCCACCCCCTGCCGCTTTCCCCTCTTGGTGTCCATACGTTTGTTCTCTACATCTGTGTCTCAATTTCTGCCCTGCAAACCGGTTCATCTGTACCATTTTTCTAGGTTCCACATATATGTGTTAATATATGATATTTGTTTTTCTCTTTCTGACTGAACTTCACTCTGTATGACAGTCTCTAGATCCATCCACGTCTCAACAAATGACCCAATTTCGTTCCTTTTTATGGCTAATACTCTACTGTATATATGTACCACATCTTCTTTATCCATTCATCTGTTGATGGGCATTTAGATTGCTTCCATGACCTGGCTATTGTAAATAGTGCTGCAATGAACATTGGGGTGCATGTGTCTTTTTGAATTATGGTTTTCTCAGGGTATATGCCCAGTAGTGGGATTGCTGGATCAAAAGGTAACTCTATTTTTAGTTTTTTAAGGAACCTCCATACTGTTCTCCGTAGCAGCTGTATCAATTTACATTCCCACCACCGGTGCAAGAGGGTTCCCTTTTCTCCACACCCTCTCCAGCATTTGTTGTTTGTAGATTTTCTGATGATGCCCATTCTAACTGGTGTGAGGTGATACCTCATTGTAGTTTTGATTTGCATTTCTCTAATAATTAGTGATGTTGAGCAGTTTTTCAAGTGCTTCTTGGCCATCTGTATGTCTTCTTTGGAGAAATGTCTATTTAAGTCTTCTGCCCATTTTTGGATTGGGTTGTTCGTTTTTTTAATATTGAGCTGCATGAGCTGTTTATATATTTTGGAGATTAATCCTTTGTCCGTTGATTCGTTTGCAAATATTTTCTATTCTGAGAGTTGTCTTTTCGTCTTGTTTATGGTTTACTTTGCTGTGCAAAAGCTTTGAAGTTTCATTAGGTCCCATTTGTTTATTTTTGCTTTTATTACCATTACTCTAGGAGGTGGATCAAAAAAGATCTTGCTGTGATTTATGTCAAAGAGTGTTCTTCCTATGTTTTCCTCTAAGAGTTTTACAGTGTCCGGTCTTACATTTAGGTCTCTAATCCATTTTGAGTTTATTTTTGTGTACGGTGTTAGGGAGCGTTCTAATTTCATTCTTTTACATGTAGCTGTCCAGTTTTCCCAGCACCACTTATTGAAGAGACTGTCTTTTCTCCACTGTATATCCTTGCCTCCTTTGTCATAGATTAGTTGACCATAGGTGCGTGGGTTTTTCTCTGGGCTTTCTATCTTGCTCCATTGATCTATGTTTCTGTTTTTGTGCCAGTACCATATTGTCTTGATTACTGTAGCTTTGTAATATAGTCTGAAGTCAGGGAGTCTGATTCCTCCAGCTCCATTTTCTTCCCTCAAGACTGCTTCGGCTATTCGGGATCTTTTGTGTCTCCATACAAATTTTAAGATTTTTTGATCTAGTTCCGTAAAAAATGCCATTGGTAATTTGATAGGGATTGCATTGAATCTGTAGATTGCTTTGGGTAGTATAGTCATTTTCACAATATTGATTCTTCCAATCCAAGAACATGGTATATCTCTCCATCTGTTGGTATCATCTTTAATTTCTTTCATCAGTGTCTTATAGTTTTCTGCACACAGGTCTTTTGTCTCTCTAGGTAGGTTTATTCCTAGGTATTTTATTCTTTTTGTTGCAATGGTAAATGGGAGTGTTTCCTTAATTTCTCTTTCAGAGTTTTCATCATTAGTGTATAGGAATGCAAGAGATTTCTGTGCATTGATTTTGTATCCTGCAACTTTGTCAAATTCATTGATTAGCTCCAGTAGTTTTCTGGTGGCATCTTTAGGATTCTCTATGTGTAGTATCATGTCATCTGCAAACAGTGACAGTTTTACGTCTTCTTTTCCAATTCGTATTCCTTTTATTTCTTTTTCTTCTCTGATTGCCGTGGCTAGGACTTCCAAAACTATGTTGAATGATAGTGGTGAGAGTGGACATCCTTGTCTTGTTCCTGATCTTAGAGGAAATGCTTTCAGTTTTTCACCATTGAGAATGACGTTTGCTGTGGGTTTGTCGTATATGGCCTTTATTATGTTGAGGTAGGAGAACCATGTCTTTAAATGCGAACATTCAAGGATATAAGTCTAACTTGAGGGTGCCTTGCTTTTAATTGTGCTTCTTGCTTCCTGTCATAAAGTATGAGACATTTATTTCTTCACCTGGTAAGTGCAATTAACACTCCATCCCCCCCAAAAAAGTGCAATGCTTTCTTCCTTTGCATGCCCAACCATTGGAAAGTAACCTAGTGCACTAAAATCACTACCTGAGACTGAAAAGGAAAGGGTTAACTGTAGACAAACTGGATATTTTATCCACTCAGATTGGCTTTATAAAACACCAAGATGGACACATGGTATTTCCAGAAGTTCCTTTGTTACAGACTTTGGTCCACAGGCTCCATAAGGCTACATATCAGGGCAAATCCAAACCTTAAAAGTCTTCTCCACAAATATTAGTAAAAAGCTTTAGTTCTCACTAAGCAAGTAATCTTTCTTGTTTCATCTGCCAGAAACACAATTCAGAGCCTTTTATATAAACCGATGATTATTTATATTACTCAGTTTTACTGACTCATGGCTAAAATTTTGCAAAAAAAAGGTACTATATCTATTTGCATTTGTCTGTATGATTATGGACGACTTTTATCACAGCAGGGGGTGTTCCTCAACCAAGAACCTAGGAGGGTAAAGGGAAAATTATTTTTCCTCCCATACACGTTTTCGAACACTATTCATAAATAGGAGGAAATAAACTATCAATCCATGCAAAAACATGGATGAATCTTACATGTATATTGCTAAGTGAAAGAATTCAGTCTGAGGAGGCTACACACTGTATGACTCCATTTATATGACATTCTGGAACAGGTAAAACAGAGATGGTAAACAGGTTATGGGGTGGGGGGTTGAAATATTACATATGATACTTTAGTGATGGATACCTGCCACTATGCATTAGTCTTTTCTAATGGATTTTTACAACCTAACAAGTAAATCATAATATATTTAAATTTAGTTTTTTTATGATATGGGAGTGTCACAGGATGTAATAGAGAATATGACAAAGAATCTAACTGATTTAGAAATGTATGGAAAAAAAAAACTCACTGTTGGTGGTGGGGCAAAAGGTACTGACCTAAGTAATTATGGAAAAGAACGGAATCTGTAGAACAAAGGCAAAATGTAGCATACACAAATACCGGACTCTGTAAGTTCTTTCCCATGGGGGTATTAGCTAATAGTGAAACTACTATATCTGTAATCTGGAATGGAACAAGAAACGAATTCAATGAATGACAAAAAGCCAGGTTTCTTATCGTTGGAGTGGGAAGTTACAGATAAACAAAGGCAGAAGGTTATAACATCCATGTAATAATGGATAGATTAGATTTCCTCAATTTTAAACACTTTTGTGCATCAAAAGGTGCTATCCAGAAAGTGAAAACACAGTTCACAGAATAGAAGTATTTCACATGATATATCTGACAAGAGTCTGTTCTTCAGAATATATCAAGAACTTTTACAAATCATCAACAAAAAGACAACTCAAGTTTTGAAATGGAAAAGAACTTGAACAGACTCATCTCCAGACAAGAAATACAAATGGTCGACAAGCACATAAAAGATGTCAAACATCAACAGTCATGGTGTAAATGCAAATTAATACCATAATGTGATCCCCCTTCACAAACACTAGAATGGTTATAATCCAGAAACCTGAAAGTATCAAATGTTAGCAACAACGTAGAGAAATCAGAACCCTCAAATATTGCTTGTGGAAATGGAAAATACTGCAGCATATGTGTACGCTAGTTTGGCATTTCCTCAAAAAGATAAAAAAAATACAATTACCATATGCTTCAACAAACCCACTCCTAGATATAGACCCTGAAAAATTGAAAACAGGTGTTCAAACAAAAACTTGTACATTAATATTCATAGCAGCACCGTTCACAATAGCCAGAAGGTAGAAATGACTGAAATGTCTATCAAAGGGTGAATGGATAAACAAAATGGGTAGATCCATAAACTATCCTATTATTCTGCCATATAAAGGAAAAAGTAAAATGGTGCCGCCACTATGGAAAATAATATGGCAGGTCCTCAAACACTTAAACAGTTAGTGTATGATCTGTCAATTCCACTTCAGGGTATATACTCAAAATATTTGAAAGGAGGAAGTGGAACAGATATTTGTACAACCATACACATAGCAGCATTATTCACAATAGCCAAAAGGTGGAAGCAACCCAAGTATCCATCAGTGGATGAACATATAAACAAGTGTAGTATATACACAATGGGATATGATTCAGCCTTTAAAACTAAGGTAATTCTCACACATGGTACATGTGGATGAACCTCAAAGTCACCATGCTAAGTGAAATAAGTTGGTTACAGAAGGACAAGTACTGTACAATTCTACTCATATAAGGTATCCAGAGATGTCAAATTCAGTGACAAAAAGAATGTGGTTGTCAGGGGCTGAGGGCAGTTAATGGATACTTGGGGGAAATGAAAAAGTTCTAGAGATGGATGGTGAGAATATTTTTACAATATGAAGGTAGTTAATGCCACAGACCTATACACTTAAATGTTTACATGGTAAATGTCATGTTATGAATTTTAATCACAATGAAAAAAAAATGAAGTACTGATACATGTTACAACACAAATGGACATTGAAAACATCCTTAGTTTAAAAAGCCATACGGAAAAGGCCATCCAGATCATACTCATCTTGTGCGCTTTAAATCCATCAAGGTTGCAAAAATAAGTAAAAAACTCAGTAACGGTTCCAGAAAAAGAAAACTGGATCACAATGGAAAAAGATGTTTTCAAACAGTTGGGACAGCTGGTACAAGTTGAAGTGGGCCTGTGGATTAAATTATAATGTCTTCTCATGCCCTATGTCAATAGCAGAGCCTAACAGGATGAAGAAAGACTTCCTCTTCTTTTCTGGCAAGAGCTTAGTCAATGAGAGACCATCACAACTCAGCCAAAGAAAAGCCATGACTCTTTGTTTACTATGGTCCTCTCAACTTCCCTTTCCCCCTCTATAAGATTTCCCCTCTCCATTTTGCTTGGGACTTGCACGTGGCTCACCATGGTTGCAGACCCTTGAAGTGGTTGTAATTCTTTGCTGATTGTGAATAAACCCATTTTTGCTGGACAAATAACTGGAAGTCTATTTGTTTTAGGTCAGCAGTGGTCACGTGCAAACTCTGGAGTGCCACCCTGCTCCACGGGCAGCAGGCACGAGGGTTTGCCCCCTGCCCATATTACTGTTTGGAGCAGCCAACTCCGGATGGACTTGACTCCCAACAGGAAGGTATCATGCCTGTTCCAGGCAGAAAGCAGATGTCTGGGCAGTAACTGTTCAAGGGGGAGGGGGCAGGGTACCTGAGGTCTCCTAGGGCTGCCATTCCCTGGGGAAGAGCCAACTCTCCATCTATTGTGGGTCTCAGGTCACAGGTCCTTAGTTGTGAGCAGTGTTGTCACTTCAGTCTGATTTCTGCACAAACTTTGCCTATTTGATTTTTTAAGAGTTCCATTCTGGTAGCTCCTCCCCAACTGTTTGTAGGCAAATTGGGCAGTAAAGGCACAAGTGAATCCAAAAGGTCCTCTGCCATCTGCTTCTAAAGTGCAGTCACAGGTATTTGTCAACAGAGCTGAAGATTGACAGAAGGCCCGCAAAGGGAGGAGGAGATCCTTGTCAGCATTTTTGTCCCTCCTCGCTCCCCAGGCACATCCAGCAGGACAGCATTCACAGTCCTGTTGAGTAACTCTGGAAGGGTGTGGAGTGTAATGATCATGCTTAGTAAGCCCTGGAACCTCCCCTTGTTCCCGTGCACCTTTCCCTGGGTGACCTGAGCAAGGCAGCAAATCTCTGCTGCAACCCAGCAATCACATTACAATTTGGCAGCTCTCCAAACTCTGCTTAAATTTTAAAAGCTAGCACAGCTGGGTTTAATTTTACCTCTGTGCATGTGGGAGACAAGAGAAGTATTAATCTTTTGAAACTCAGATTTTTTAAAAAAATTCATTTATTTAATTAATTTATTTTTTGGCTGCATTGGGTCTTCATTGCTGTGTGTGGGCTTCTCTAGTTGTGGTGAGTAGGGGCTACTCTTCGTTGCAATGCGTGGGCTTCTCATTGCGGTGGCTTCTCTTGTTGCAGAGCACAGGCTCTAGGCATGCGGGCTTCAGTAGTTGTGGCTCGCAGGCTCTACAGCGCAGGCTCAGTAGTTGTGGCGCATGGGCTTAGCTGCTCCGTGGCATGTGGATCTTCCTGGACCAGGGCTCGAACCCATGTCCCCTGCGTTGACAGGCGGATTCTTAACCACTGTGCCACCAGGGAAGCCCTGAAACTTCAGATGTTAATTTAAATTGTATTACCAGGGTTTTGAGTTGACAAGTAAGACGACCAGCAGAATGACAGTGGGTCGGGAGGGTGAGGGTTTTGTTCATAGGATGTATCCATCACCTTGAAGTCCAGACATCTCACAGGACTCCTTTGCAAGATATGACCTAAACAAGACATTATTATCAGACTGAAGAGAATCGGATTCCCTGAAGCTATAGGGAGAAGACAGAATCTTTTCTCCTCTTGCCGAGATTTCTTTCAGCAGCAAGGCCAAGTGCTGGAACGCTTTAGTCTACCTAAAGTAAAAGCTCCCAAATTTATAATACAGAAGGGAAAAGGCAGAATAGAATTACCAAGAAATGAAATATATTGTAGACACATTAATGATTTGCATTTGTATCTGCAAATATCTCTGGCCCCTCCCACACACAGACAGTTGAGGTTTGGGGAATTTAAGGGATGTGGGCAGGGGTAGATGAAGCTGAACACTCCCTGGGCCTCAGTCTTCCATCTGTAGCCTGAAGGGGGAGGGAGTGGCCAGGCTGCTCTCCTGGGTGCTGCTACTCCCCCACTCATGTACACACACACACACACACACACACACACACACACACCCCAGTCTGAGCTAGCTCAAGACTCTGAGACCTTCTCCCTCCTCTCCGAGCCACCACCGCTGCCCTGCCGCACAGTGACTGTTTAGAAGGTGGACAAGGGGTGGGGAAGAAGAAACCAGATGTTGTTGTTATAAGCCCTAGTTTTGGAAGGTAGGGGAGGAAAATGCTAAGAAATTCTTCTGAAATTCAAAGCCCAGGGACTCAGACTCACTAAAACCAACTGAGATTTAATTATTAGATTACAGAATGCTTTCCCTACCCAATAGCTTACCACCACATCAACAGGCTCCAGTATACGAACAATGGATTACAACGGGGAGAGTGCCAGGACTCAGACTCTATGTAAGAAAAGTTTCTAGAGAAACCTAAAGACAACAAGAGGCAAAAATAAGGACACCAGAGGACACTGAAGTCTCCAACACTTAACGGCTACAGCAAACATTAAACACAGCCCAACTCCTAGTAGAGTAAATGAAACCTCACACTGAAGACTCAGTTCCTATTACCCAACACAACATGTCCAGCTTTCAACAAAAAATTACAAGGCACGCCAAAAGGCAAGAGCACACTGTGGAGAGACCAAGCCAGCAACAGAACCAGACTAAGATAGGGTACAGATACTGGCATTTTCAGACAGAGAATTTAAAGTAACAATGATTAATACCTTAAGAGCGCTAGTGGAAAAATGAGACAATGTGCAAGAACAGATGGGTAATGTTAGCAGAGAGATGGAGCCTCTGGAAAATATCAAAAAGAAATGCTAGGGGGCTTCCCTGGTGGCGCAGTGGTTGAGAATCTGCCTGCCAATGCAGGGGACACGGGTTCGAGCCCTGGTCTGGGAAGATCCCACATGCCACGGAGCAACTAGGCCCGTGAGCCACAATTACTGAGCCTGCATGTCTGGAGCCTGTGCTCCACAACAAGAGAGGTCGCGATAATGAGAGGCCCGCACACCACGATGAAGAGTGGACCCCACTTGCCGCAACTAGAGAAAGCCCTCGCACAGAAACGAAGACCCAACACAGCCATAAATAAATAAATAAAAATTAAAAAAAAAAAAAGAAATGCTAGGAAAAAAATACAGTGATAGAAATGAAGAAATCTTTCAATGAGCTCATCAGTACACTCAACTTGGCCAAGGAAAGAATCAATGTCAATAGGTCAACAGAAATCTCCAGGCTGAAATGCAAAAAGAAATAAAGAAGGAAAAACCCCAGAATATCCAAGAACTGTGGGCCAAAATTAAAGACGAAATACATATGTACTGAAAGACAAAGACAAAATCTTGAAAACAGCAAGAGAAGTATGACCTGTCAGATACAAGGAAATCCCAATGAGACTAACATATGACTTCTCATCACAAACGATGGAGGCCATAAGAGGGATGACAGATTCAAAGAACAAATCGTTTTTATGGGGAAATTTCTAGCTTTGTATCTGTGCAGCACTAGAATATACCTAATCCTTGTGTTGTTAAAAGTTCAGTCTCCATCACTCTGGTCTACAGCTGATATGGCACCCCATGGGACAACATAGTATTGTGGTTATTGGTACCACCTTTCCCCCTTACAGCTGTGACTTTGAGTTTTTTCTTATTTTCTGGCACCTAGGGATGACTCTTTGGTTCTTTAGAACTTGGCTCTGTGTGTATGTACTGCTTAGCATTTATAGGAATATTTAATTGAAAAAGAACAAAAAGGAGAATTTTATATATAAAAAAAAAAACATATGTACTTGGAATACCAGGAGAAGAAAGGGAAAACTGAGCAGAACAAAAATATTTGAAGTAATAATGACTGAGAATTTTCCAAAATGAATGACAAATACCAACTCTTATATACAAGAAACTCAGAGAATACCAAGCAGGATAAATAACAAACAAACTACTCCTAGGCATATATTCAATCTTTAAAAAAAAAAAAAAAAAAAGACAGAGAAAATCTTGAAAGAAGCCAGAGAAATACAACACACCTATAGAGGAAGAAGGATAAGAATCACAGTGGACCTCACATCAGAAAACCTGCAAGCAAGCAAGAAGTGGAATGAAATATTTAAAGTGCTGAAAGAAAAACCCTCACCAGCTTAGAATTCTACATACAGTGAAATTATCCTTCAAAGTTAATGGAGAAATACTTTCTCAGACAAACAAAAACCAATGGAATTAATTGCTAGCAGACCTGTCCTTAAAAATGTTAAAGGTTCTTCAGGCAGAAGAAAATTTATTTATTCAGAAACTTAGATCTATATTAAGACATGAAGAGCATCAGTGAAGAAATTTTAAGAAGGTAAAATAAACATATTTTCTTATTCTTAAATCTCAGAGATAATTGTTTATTTAAAGCAATAATAATGACAACATATTAGGTGATCATAGCACATGTACAAGTGAAGCAAATGACAGCAATGCCACAAAGGATGGGAATACTCTGATATAAGGTACCTGCATTACATGTGAGGCAGTGTCATTTTATTTAAAGGTGCACTTAGTTTAAAATATATATTGCAAGCTCTAAGGCAACCAATAAAATGTTTTTAAAAGACATATAATTAATGTACTACAAGAGATACAATGGAATCATAAAATGCTCAATTAATACCAGAGAAGGCAGAAAAAGATGGAAGAAAGGAAACAACAAATGCAAAGAATAGAAAACAGTAACAAACATTACGTTAAAAGTAAAGAGATGGAGAAAGATATGTCATGCTAACACTAACCAAAAGTAAGCTGAGATAGCTTTTATTAATTTCAGACAAAGCAGACTTCAGAACAGGGAGGATACTACAGGATAAGAAGGGGCATTAAAGAATGATAAAACGGCTAATTCTCCAAGAACACATAACAATCTAAATCTCTATGCACCTAACAAAACAGTGTCAGTATGGGAAACTTAAATTTAAAATATTATGTAATGTTTTACTTTATCCCAGGAATACAACATTCTTAGAGATTCTAACTGTAAGCAAGAGTGGGTGGCATGGGTAAGAGACATATGACCAAAAAGTAAGAGTGGCTCATGAAAGGATGAAGTAGTCCACAAAACTGCAGTATCATTAGGATGACTCTAAAGTGTGAAGCTGCTGATGTCTGATCAGGATTGAACTGTTACCAAATGCTTTTCCACATTTAACACATTTAAAGTGTTTCTCTCCAGTATGAAGTCTCTGATGTTGAATAAGATGAGTGCTCTGGCTAAAAGCTTTACCACATTCACTACATTCATAAGGTTTCTCTCCAGTATGAATTCGATGATGTTTAGTAAGGGATGAGTTTTCAGGGAAGCCCTTCCCACATTCACTGCATGTATAGGGTTTTTCTCCAGTGTGAATCCTTTGGTGTTGTGTAAAGGTTGAGTGGGCAGTGAATGCTTTTCCACATTCATTACAGTTATAAGGCTTTTCCCCAGTATGAGTTCTCTGGTGTTGGGTAAGGTGTGTACTTCGTCTAAATGCCTTCCCACAATCATTACACTTACAGGGTTTCACTCCAGTGTGAATTCTCTGATGTTGTGTAAGAGTTGAGATATCAGTGAAGGACTTCCAACAGTTAATACATTCATAGGGTTTCTCTCCACTGTGAATTCTTTGATGTTGAATAAAGGATGAGTAGTCACTGAAGGCTTTCCCACATTCATTACATTTATAAGGTTTCTCCCCAGTATGAATTCTCAGATGTTGAACAAGTGATGAATTTACAGTGAATGCTTTTCCACAAACTTTACATTTATAGGGTTTTTCTCCAGTATGAGTTCTCTGATGTTCAGTAAGAGATGAACTTTGGATAAATGCTTTTCCACAGTCAACACACTTATAAGGTTTCTCACCAGTATGAATTCTCTCATGACGAAAGAAGTTTGAACGGTCACTGAAATTTTTTCCACAGTCACTACAATTATAAGTTTTCTTTTTAGAAGCTCTTTGACTTTTAATTGGAGATAAGTTCCATTTGACACTTTCCCCAAATGGATCAAATATATGTAGTTTCTCTTCTGAATGAGTAACATTCCGTGGGATAAGTTTAGATCTTAGATCAAAACTTCTCTCAAACTCATTAAAAGTATGCCCATTTTCCTCACAAGATATTTCTTCATGGCCAACTATTATTTGCTGAAAACCAGTGGTTTGGGTAAGAGATTTTTTTGAAATTTTGCCTATAGAGTGCTCCTTTTGCTTTTCTACCTTGGCCTCATATTCACAGGTTTCTTCAAATAAATACTCTTTGGACACATCCCCTCTGAGCCTTGCCATGATGACAGTGATGGAACTGCTCACTCAAAAGTATACTCTAATGGTCTTCTCTTTGGTATCTGCTCTGGTCTTCAAATCTGAGTGGAATAAAACCTTTATAAAAACATATTTTCTGTGTTGGGATTACAGGAACTGAACTCAGGAGAGAAAAAAATAACCTTACTAAAATTACAATGCATATTTACAGTCTCGTAATCTGGGAAAATAATGAGTCAGTGGAGTAGAGATAAGTAGAGGCAGAAGTGGTAGGAAAGAAGTTGGCCCAATAGGCAATGTCACATAGAGTCTGAAAGCTGAAAAAAATGTTTTAAAGTTTAACCTTCTCATTTAAAGATAAACAAGTTTAGAACTAGAGAGCTTATGTGATTATAACCGAAAGATACAGAGGTTATTAATGAGATGGTCAGAAATGGAACTTAGGCTTTGTCCACTATACTACCACAGTAATCTGGAGACTAAACAGAGCTTAAATGAGAGAATGGACAGTTACCTAGTCAAAAGACAAAAATGAAGGGGATGCATAGCAGTATTAGAAAATGCACGACAGGGACTTCCCTGGTGGTCCAGTGGTTAAGACTCCACACTCCCAATGCAGGGCGCCTGGGTTCAATCCCTTGTTGGGGAACTAGATACCACATGCCTCAACTAAGAGTCCACATGCCGCAACCAAAACAAACAAAAAAAATCCTGCAGGCTGCAATGAAGATCCCATCTGCCGCAACTAAGACCCGGCCCAGCCAAATAAATAAATACTAAAAAAAAGAAAAAAAAGGGCTTCCCTGGTGGCGCAGTGGTTAAGAATCCGCCTGCCAATGCAGGAGACACAGGTTTGGGCCCTGGTCCGGGAAGATCCCACATGCCACGGAGCAGCTAGGCCCACGCACCACAATTGCTGAGCCTGCACTCTGGAGCCCGCAAGCCACAACTACTGAGCCCGCGCCCCTAGAGCCCGTGCTCTGCAACAAGAGAAGCCGCCGCAATGAGAAGCCCACGCACCGCAATGAAGAGTGGCCCCCGCTCGCCACAACTAGAGAAAGCCCGCAAGCCCACACGCAGCAACGAAGACCCAATGCAGCCAAGAATAAATAAATAAAATAAATTCCAAAAAAAGAGAACATGTGTGACAAGAAGAAATGGCAGAGTTACAGCACATGGAGAGAAGCCACTGAGGAATGTAAGAATAGCACCTGAGAAAGCAATGTACAAAGGAATAATAGCATTTATCCGTACACGAATTCATACCGGTGAGAAACCTTATATGTGTGATGACTGTGGAAAAGCATTTATCCAGAGTTCATCTCTTACTGAACATCAGAGAACTCATACTGGAGAAAAAACCCTATAAATGTAAAGTTTGTGGAAAACCATTCACTGTAAATTCACCTCTTGTTCAACATCTGAGAATTCATTCTGGAGAGAAACCTTATAAATGTAAGGTTTCTCACTGTGGTTAAAAAAAACAAAAAACAAAAAACACATTTCCATGTCAAAAAAAAAAAAAAAAGAGAGAGAGAGAAGGTCCAAATCTGAACAGAATAGCAGAATTTAAGGCATTAAGGAGAGCTCCTTGGACAACATTTCAGAGATTCCACTCCTCCTAAACATTCACCCCTAAAGTGCACAGATTTATCCGTCATCTGAATAAGTGCCTCTGGAGACCTCAACATCTCACAGGATCTCCACAATTCTTTCCTGGGCTGAGACACATTTTAGAAACTGAGAATTCTGCTCATGGGAAAAGAAAATATGCAACAAAATCAAAACTGTCATCACGTATATATTTTGAAAATTTTAAAGCACTAGCACTATCAGTTTTTAAAAGCATATAATCTGAGTCTCCCAGAAGTCTGTGTCGCAGGACAAAGACTTACTGTCCTCCAGTCAACACAAAAAACAAGACACAAAACTAGAGAAGACACACACAGAGCCTTAGAGGGAGGTGTTATCAGACTGGTTGAAAATAGAAGGGCAGTATGATAAGGTGATCTAAGATCACAGTCAACGTTTGGGTAGAATCACTAACTAGAGGCAACAGCATTTTCACCAATCATAAACATAAGAGATGTTCTGGTACAAAGAGAGGTAAGGCACTAGAGAACTGTTCCTTTTTCTTTTTAACAAATACAAACCTCTGAGAATCCCAAATGAATGGTCACTTAAACTGTGGAAGCCAATACTTTGCTTTCTTAATTAAATCAAGACTTGCGGGCTTCCCTGGTGGCGGAGTGGTTAAGAATCCGCCTGCCAATGCAGGGGACACGGGTTCGAGCCCTGGTCTGGGAAGATCCCACATGCCGCGGAGCAACGAAGCCAGTGCGCCACAACTACTGAGCCTGCGCTCTAGAGACCGCGAGCCACAATTATTGAAGCCCGCGCGCCTAGAGCCCGTGCTCCTCAACAAGAGAAGCCACCGCAATGAGAAGCCCGCTCGCCGCAACCAGAGAAAGCCCGCGCGAAGCAACAAAGACCCAACACAGCCAAAAAATAAAAATAAAAAATAAATAAATTTATTAAAAAAAAAAGATTTGCATACTCAAATAATTTTCAGCAAGTGTTAAGAAAAGAAAATCTTGGAACGGTGTAGATTATAGTGTATGGATAAATGCAAGTCCTTCACAAGTCCTCCAAAAAAACAATTGTTTCAAGTCAAATTTCGGGTCTTCAAGCAAACATTTTAGAAAAGGCTCACCGTCTAGGGGTCGCAGGCTGCAGTCCGGAGATTAAAATTTGGCCCACTGCACCAAATGTGCTGTCACAGCAAGGAAACTCTGGCTCGGTTTAGTTTCCCTTTAAGCAGTTCTCTTCTTGACATTCCTTTCTCCTTCCACCTCCGCTCTTCCTCGGCACAGGGAATGCCCTGGGCCTCCGCGGCCTCTGGGGGACCCGGGGTCCCGCTCCCCGCCAGGCCCCAGCGCCGAGCGCCCGCCGCTCCCGGCCGGAGAGGAGGTGGGGAAGCAGGGCCCCTGTCCGCACGGACCTCACGTGAAACCAAGCGGCTCCGCCTACGGGTCCGAAGGCGCCTGACGACGACGAACTGCGACTCCCAGAAGGCCTCGGGCCGCGCCGCGCCGCTTCCGCTTTCGTTCTCAAGGACTTACTTTTTCCCAGAAGTCCCCGAGAAATCTCTGCCTCTGGGTACCCCTCCCCCAGCGCGGAGCTGAGTGGGCGAGCGGGAGGTGTCTCAGCTAATCAGGGCCGCACGCTGGAATCTCCATGGTAACCACCGACGCTTGCTCCCTTCTGCGGTGCTCTTGACGGAGGCTGAAGCTTGCTTCCGAGGTTAGGGGCGCTGGCCGGCGCTCAGATTCTGGGGACAGGTGTGCGCAGGACAGAGGGCTCCCCGCGCCCGACCGTACAGGCCCTGGGAAGGAAAGACAGTGTAAAATGTTACAGACATTAGAGGACGCTGTGATTCTTTGGATACTGTTTCTAACAAATTGTAAAAAGATATTTTTGAGATTCGGGGGACAATGGAACGAGGAACTAGGTATTAGAAAACATTAAGGAACTATTATGAGTGAACGTCACATTTGGCATTTCTCAGCAGACACTTCAAAGCCATCCAGATGTCAGCTATGTTTGTTTTTAATCTGCCAAGAGCTCAGGCAGCCTGGAATGCAGAGTGAAAACGTGCAGCGGAGCAGACCCACCAAGTACTGCAGCCCCTGAGGACAATCAAGTCCCCGTCTCAGGGCCACTGCAGCAGTGACAGTGGGAGACCTATCCTGCTGTTTATCTTCTCATTTCCTCTCTCTGGCCAAGCCTGCAAAGAGCATGACAGAACCCTACTGTAAATGCAAATGTTTGTTTTCTGATTTCAAATGCGACAGCATGTTCATTATGCAAAAGTTGGAAAATGCAGAAAAGTATATATAGGAAAAAATACCAGGAGGAAATACTATTTTGGGCCGCAGGGATCATAGGCTTTAAAATTTTTTTTTATCTTATATGTTTTTCCATATTTCCCAAAATTTCTACCATGAATTAGAATTACTGCTTTATCATAAAAAGTTTTAAAAATACATATTTTGCGATTTATAGGAAGGTTACATGGCAAGCATTACATACTCTCACATAAAGTTAGACATCGGGCATAGAAGCAGATGATACCTCAGAGTTGATCACAAATAACTTCGTAAATAGCAAAACTGGCATAAGGTACAGAATATGGAGAAAGTATGCCATCAGTGACACTATCAAGTATCAAGATGAAAAAAATGGGAGAGTGCAGTGCAGAGTCAATGCTGTGGCACTTTGCTGATGAGACAAAGGGCATAGGACAATGCCCCAAAATGTAGTGGTGCTCTAGAAATATTTGTTAAATAAAAGGGACAAAAGATTCCAAATAATTAATTTCTTTTTTAAAAATAAATTTATTACTTTAAAAATTTATTTATTTTTGGCTGTGTTGGGTCTTCATTGCTGCACACAGGCTTTCTCTAGTTGTGGAGAGTGGGGGCTACTCTTCTTTGAGGTGCGCAGGCTTCTCATTGCAGTGGCTTCTCTTGTTGCGGAGCACGGGCTTCAGTAGTTGTGGCACGTGGGCTCAGTAGTTGTGGCTCGCGGGCTCTAGAGCGCAGGCTCAGTAGTTGTGGTGCACCGGCTTATTTGCTCCGTGGCATGTGGGATCTTCCCAGACCAGGGCTCAAACCCGTGTCCCCTGCATTGGCAGGCGGATTCTTAACCACTGTGCCACCAGGGAAGTCCATAAATAATTAATTTCTTAATGATTAACATTTACTATATGTAATATGGATACAATATTCATCAATTTGTATATATATACATATACGTATATATATATTCCAAAACTGAAGGCAATACAATGACAAGAAATCAAAAAGATAATAGGAGGGGAAGCGTCACTCCATCATTTTTAGTCCTTGTCAAATCAAGAAGACAAAAAATTGGATATCAAAGAGCTTAGAAACAACAGAAATTTATTTCTCATAATCCTGGAGGCTGGGAATTCCAAGATCAAGTTACCACAGCTTCAGTGACCTCAGGCTTATGGGTGGACCTGCCACTCAACATCGCCACTCCAACATCCGTGACCAGGACTGAGCTCCGATACTCTCCCCAAACCTGCTCCTCCGAGCTTTCTCATCTCCATGGAGGGCAGCTCCATCCTTTTAGTTGTTCAGGCCAGAACCCTGGAGTCATCTTCTCTTTCCCTCCACCCCACATCCAGTTTATCAGGAAATCCTACCAGGTGAGCTCCAATACACATACAGAATTGATCACGTATTTGCATCTCACCAGTTACTCAGGGACCACCATCCCTTCTCACCTGGGTTGTTGCAGAAGCTTTACTCTGGCACCTCAGTCTATTCTCAACGCACTAGCCAGAGGGATCTTCTAACACCCAAGTCAACCTGTTCCCCTTCTGCTCCCACAGCACTCAGAATAAAAGCCAATGTGGTGCTCGTGAGGGCCCTCAAGACGGGCAGAGGCCCCACCGTGCCCCACCTCCTCTGACGTCCTCCCAACCTTCCCCCTCAGCTGCCCCACATGAGCCCCTTGGGCCCTGGCTGATCCCTGGACGTGTTGGCTCTTCAGGGCTCATGTCACTGTTTCCTCTGCCTGGGAGACCTTTTCCACGGATAGCCACACGGCTCACTTCTCACTTTCAGATCTTTGCACAAATGTCACCTTCTGAGTGGAGGCTCTAGAGTCTAGGCTGTGCCCAGCACATCGTAGGTGCTCAATAACAATGGTTGAAGAAATGAATCTGTGAGTTGGACCAAGGAGATCTCTATCCTCAGGGGGACCTAGTTCAGGAGCTCCTCTTTACTCACTATCACTTACTGATAATACTGGGCACTGCCCATTAACAAAAAATAATAACAAAACAAAACTCTTTGCCAACTCAGTAAGTGAAAATGGCACCTTGTTGTTTTAATTTGTATTTCTTTAATTAAGAGTGGGTTGAGCATATTTTCATGTGTTGTTGGCTGTTTATTCATTTAGAAAACATACAAAATGCTGGTGATTGTTTTCCGTGTCCTCTATCAAGATTTGATCATGTCATTTGCCATTTCTTTCTGATATAAACTCTCAAAATATAAAGGGTATTCAATCTTTCTTTCTGAAACTTGTGTTGCAAATAATTTTCCAATTTATATTTTGGCTTTTAATTTTGTTCATGATGTTTTACATGAATAATTTTAATTGTTAAGAAGGCACGCCTGGGACTTCCCTGGTGGCGCAGTGGATAAGAATCTGCCTGCCAATGCAGGGGACACGGGTTCGAGCCCTGGTCTGGGAAGATACCACATGCCACGGAGCAACTAAGCCAGTGTGCCACAACTGCTGAGCCTGCGCTCTGGAGCCCACGAGCCACAGCTACTGCGCCCATGTGCCACAACTGCTGAGGCCCACGCGCCTAGAGCCCGTGCTCCACAGCGGAGAGAAGCCACTGCAATGAGAAGCCTGCACACAACAACGAAGAGCAGCCCCGGCTCGCCACAACTAGAAAAAACCTGCGCGCAGCAACGAAGACCCAATTCAGCCAAAAATTAAAAAAAAAAAAAAAAAAAAAGACTGCATGCCAAAATAACTTTATGGTTTCTGACTTTAATTTTTCACCATAAGGGCTTTTTCTTCTCCAAGGGCATAGAAATATTCACCAATACTGTCCTCAAATACTGTCACAGTTTCATTTTTTATATTTAAATTTTACTCCAATTGGCAGTACATTTTGGTGAATGTCCTATTTGAGGCAAGTTTCTAAGTTAATTCTTTCCTCAAAAGGCTAAGTATGGTAGATTGCAAACAATACGTGACCACAAATTGCTCGAGACCCTCTCACGTGCCTTTTTGCCTCCTCTCTCATGAAGAGATGGGGTCCATCTTTTCCCTCCTGGATCTGGGATTGGCCATGTGACTTGCTTTAGGCAATGGTACAGATGTGATGCACAGAAGTGTTTGTGCAATGGGACTTGATCTCTCTGGCTGCTCGATCTCTCTTTGGAGAGTAGCTGTCGCTTGAAGGCGCCAGAGCCAACCTGCTGCATGCTTGCTGAGCATGCATTAACCTGCTGCATGCTTGAGGAATGTGTCAATTACTAAGAGGCTCGGGGGAGCTCAGGTGAAGCCCGCAAAGTCACTGTCCTATTTGAGCAAGCCCAAATTGTCCACCCACAGAATCATGAGCAAATAACTGATTGCATTAAGCCATTAAGATTTGGGGTGGCTTGTTAAGGAGGAAAAGCTGAACTAGCAAGCACTTATCCCAACACTGTTTCTAAAGTCATCTGCCCTTTCTTCCATGGATTTGAAGTGCCCCCAGTACATCAAATATGCTTTTGTAGAATCAGGGGTCTGTTCTTGGATTTCTGTTTTGGTCCCAGCCCAGGAAGTTTTGTAACCCTCTGACCACATCCCGGTTCCAGGTGCCTTCAGTTGGGAGGTTTTGCTCTTCACGCCTGGGCCTCGGGAAATCAAGGATTCGATGGCCATACAGTACAAACAACACCACTCCTCATCTAAAATTTAGATTCTGAAAAGGGGGTTCTTTACCTAGCATCCTTGGAGTACCCCTACAGGTGTTTTCACAAACTTGGGCACGTGCATTTTCCTGAGAAGAAAGCTTTCCCCACATTTAAGCAGATTCTCAAAGGGTTACTTGCCTCCCCGACCCAAATGTTGAGCTGAGGTTGAAGGAAACGGATGCGGTTGTTGGTCAGCCTCCCTTTGGGGGTGCTGGGTGGCAGCAGAGGAAAGAGAAAGCCGATCTCTGAATCACGCAAAAGCCAGGTGGGCCCGTGTGTTCCCTCTGTGCTACAGCTCTTAGTTGTGTTTGGCTGTTGCTTTGGTTTATTGGTTTGTGCTGTCTTCTTTCTCCTGCTATGAGCTTCAACAGGGATGGCTTTGGACCCCAACACCCGGCTTTAGCGAGGTGCTCTGAGCCTGGACCTAGAAGTGGCTTTAACAGAGGCAGCCGACCACTGGGGTGTGGCCAGCGGCTGTGTGTAGGATTCTGGCTGAGTACTTAGTGCCTTGGAGCTCCGTTTGGGGGATTGGGGTCTCTGACACACAAGATCATTAACACACACAGGGCCTGGTGCACGGTGGGCGATTGGCTGGAAATGCAAATCCCTTTCCCTTCACTGTACCCGCCAGGCTGCACAGTATTCCTCCTGGAACTATGGCTGGCACACAAGGAAGAGGACAAACTCTCCAACAGGCTCCAGGAACTTGGCACTTTGGGGTGCAGTGGACAATAATGCACCCACTGGACAGTAATGAAATGCCCACGACATGCTGTTTGTGCAGAAGCCAGTGTCAGTGGCCTAAATAACACACAGTGTCCTTGGGGCGGCAGGACTCAGCTCATCACCCTTGAGCACCCAGGCTGGCAGGAGTGCCCCCTTGGCATTTGCCGGCCAGGATTCACTGCAGAGGAAAGCTCTGCTCTTTGTGCACGGGGCAGCTGCTTCCTGCTTGCTGGACACAGCAAGTCACCAGGGCAAGGGGTGGGGGGCGCACAGAACGCCTGAGGCAGTCAGCTCCACGGGGGTCCCATCTCCACCAGTGAGGCCAGGACAAATGAGGAACCTTGCTGTTGCCTGATCAGTACCCACCACCCACCACCCACTAGGTGTCTCAGAGCCAGGTGCAGCAGGGAAGACCCCCTACCCTTTGGAAAAGGGCGCTGGTGCATGGAACTCTACCCTGAACTGGTACTCGTCTAACACTAGCCCCTTTGCAGAGCTCCCCCATACTCCCCCAAGACACAGCAGTGACACAGTGTCCTCCAGCCGCTTGGACAATTAAGTGAGCTTGGCCAGGAGGTAGAAGAAGGGTTTGAATGGAAGAAAAGAGGGTCTGTGAAGAACGCAGGGGGGCTTCATGTACAAAGGTCAGAGAAAGCAGCTGGGTGGTCTGTGTAGTTGGATGGGGGCAGGGGCTCATTGGGGACCTGTCCAGAACAGAGGGTGCGGCTCAGGACACACCCCTCCAGCCAGGACACAGGCTCCAGAGGTTGTGGCTGGCAGCATCCCCACTCACTAATTTATTCATAACTCATGTTACTGAACACCTACTATGTGCCAGCCATCACCCCAGGTGCTGGGGAAGCAGGAGGAAAATGAGGTCCCTGTGTCCTGGGAGCAAGAAGACAGATCATAGGCAAGCAAGTAAGATGAGCTTTGGTGTGAATGAAGTGGGGCCAGCCATGCACATGCCTAGGGGAAGAGCTTTCTAGCAGATGGATGGCATGTGCAAAGGCCCTGAGGTAGGGGGTGCTTGTCTGAGGGGAGCCAGAGCCCAGAGCATCTGCAGGGCAGTGAGGATAGAGGGGACAACGGGGTTATGGCATGCCGGCCTCCTGAGTGTCAGGAAGACTTTGGATTTCATTCTAAATGAGATGAGAGAAGAATGTCATGACTAGGTCTTTCGGTGGCCGAGGGTGGAGAACAAGACCGTGGGCAGCAAGAAGACAGCAGGGGAGGTTGGGAGGCTATTTACCATAATCCGGGCCCTGGTGAAGTAGCTTAGACCAGCGGGAGGCAGGGTGGTGCTGCTGTATGACAGGAGTGGTGGATTTGGAAACATCGTAAAAGTAGAGCAGCAGGAAATCAAGGATGGATGTGGGGTTTGTGAGAAAGAGCCAGGCGGAGCGTGACACTGCAGTTTGGCCTGAGCATCTGGAAGAACAACACGGCCTGTTAATGAATGCAAAGCCCGAGGTTTCGGGGGTCGATGGAGGGCCTTTATTTGGACATGACATGTGAGAGGTGACCATGGAGAGAGTCTTCGGCAGAGGAAGCAGCTGGAGCTGGAAGATGAGCTCTGTGTGGGGACAGCATTAACTGTGAGGGCAGAGACCGCCCAAGGAGGTGAGCCCTGGGGCACCCAGCATCCAAAGGTGGGGGTAGGTACCTCCAGGACAGGACACCGAGTAGGAGGCGGGAGCAGGGTTCTGGAACCAGGTGAGGAAGTGTTTAGGGTCTTAGTGCTGGGCCATCCAGCTCTTATCTGCAGCCCCCTCCAGTGTCCCTGCCCCCCACATTCTCCCAGAATGGTATTGCCTGGGGTCTCCTGTTTACCTTTCCTCCTCCGCTCTCCCCCTCTGCTCTGGCATATTGGGTTTCTGGCTGCTGCCTGGGGTACCCAAACAGGACAAACAGGAAAAACTGGCCCTGTCCTGGGGACACCAGTTTCAGCTTGGCTTCTGGGCTTTGAGGAGGGGGCTCATGGGCCATCCCTCTGGGAAGCGGGACAGTTTCAGGTGTGGCCTCCAGGACACTATCCCCTACCTGTTATCTGAGAGCCTCCATCTGCGGTGGCAGAGACAGTCCGGCGGGCTCAGCATCCTTGAAGAAGCCCTTCCTCTCGGGCCACCTGTGGAAAGCTTCCAGCAGGGCACAGTCCATGAAGGGCAAATTAATTTTGCTGTTTGGATCTTTCTTTTAAGGAAGAAGAAGGCATAAAACATTGTACTCATCGCCTTTAGAAACAGGCACACAGCACATAAGTGTGTTATACGAGGCACACAACCTAATCAGCAGGTCTGTTCTGGGCTGTGGCCAGTCAGGGCAGAGAGTGGGACTCACAGTTGGAAATTCCACGCAGGCAACGGAAAGGGAGGCAGATGGAGAATGTGGTAGTGGAGAGGGCATGGGAAGAGAGGAGCTCACACCGGCCGAGAACGTCAGAGCAGAGGCCAGTGAGAGGCCCAGAGAGGGACGCAGGGCCTGGCCTAAAGGGAAATCCAGAGGCTGAGGCACAAAGGGACACACACAAGGGAGGAGACACGCCTTCCGAGTCTTGGCCCATTAGACTCGGCGTCAGTCTCCAGCTTTGGATCTGTTGGCCACGGCGTGTCCTTTCCTTGGCAGGTTCCTGAACTGGTTCCTTGACCTGTGTGAACCTCCACCTGGGGGGAAGGGGCCGTTGTGAGGGCGGTAGAGACTCCCTTCCGGAGGCTCCCGGGCTGGCGCCTCTTCTCCCCGGGCTTCATCCTTGGCCTGCTGAGCCGGGTCTTAGCAAAGAATTCCCCACACTTGAAGCTAAGTAGGTTCCTCTTAGTAATTTGCATTCGCATCCTCACCTGGCTGTGGGCTGTCACTCTTCACTCGTCCCTGTTATACTGGGAGTTGAAATCAGTTTCTTCCCACATTTGCCAGAGTCTTGAATAAAGTCTCTCTTGCACTTTCTAACAAGTGTCCGGTGAATAATTTGTCCTTAACAAGGGTTGTGAGAGGGCAGCCGTGAGTGCCTAGTGGGGGCTTGGCGGGCGCGAGGGCTATGTACACAGCTGTGTATGTGCATTGTGTAGCCAAAGTTCCTTTGTGGACACATAGTATGTACACAGTTGTGTACATAGGTGCTGTCCTCCTTGGAGGGGGGGCGGTGCTCGGGCTGATTCAATCAGCCCCTTGGATCACGTGACTCCTATTGTTAAATCAGTCCCCATAAATGAGGTGACTCCCATTGATTCAATCAGCACCCTCATATCATGTGACTCCCATATATTAAACCAGCCCCTTAAATCACGTGATTTCCACAGATTCGATCAGCCCAGTTAAATATCCTGACCCCCATTAAATCAATCATCTTTCTTAAGTCTCCTGATGCCCGTTAGGAAGGATGATTGATTTAATTAGGATCACCATATGTAAGAAGGCAGGTTGAATCAATGGGAGTGCTGTCCCCCGAGGGGGGTTCTCGGGTGCCCCAGGGGGACCCCCAGCTCCTGCTGCAGTCCGTGTGGTGCTCCCAGCGCCTGGCGGCCTCTCATCTCAGGGACCTCGGCTCTAGCTGTGAGCCTGGCCTAGAGAGGGCCACAAACACGTAAATGAACCGGAATCGAAGGCGACCCCATGGGCAGATGCCCCCGGGTCACAGGCAGATGACCTCGATGAGGCAGCAGCAGTCAAAGGCCTCGGATGCCAGGTATGGTTTTTGACTTGAGGCAAATACGGAAACATCACCTCTCGGTACAAGTCCTGGGGCGAAAAAGGAAAAATTAAGTTGAGGGTCAGATCCCCCACCTCCGGTACAGAAATAAGAAACTCTTGGAAACCGTGGTGTGCTAAGGCAAGACACGGCCCTCCCCGTAGGCCTCCTCGGCACAGGTATTTTTAGGTCTTGTTCTGAACATCCCGAGCCTCTAATCTCAGCAGCTTATTGGGGAATTGTCTGGAGGAGGCAAGGGAGTTTGACACCCTGGCCCACCCAGCTAACCCGCTCTCCCAACAAAAAAAAGAATGCAGACTTATGGTTAAGAACTGCCATACAGGGACTTCCCTGGTGGTCCAGTGGTAAAGAATCCGCCTTCCAATGCAGGGGATGCGAGTTCGATCTAAGATCCCACATGCAGAGGGGCAACGAAGCCCATGTGCCACAACTACTGAGCTCATGTGCCTCAACTAGAGAGCCTGCCTGCAGCAAACTACAGAGCCCACGTGCTCTGGAACCCGCGCCACAACTAGAGAGAGAAAACCTGCACGTCACAACTAGAGAGAAGCCTGCGTGCTGCAACAAAGATCCCGTGTGCCGCAAGTAAGACCTGACGCAGCCAAAAAAATTTTTTTTAATAATAAATAAATAAAATAAATATTAAAAAAAAAGAACCACTCTACAAGCAAATTTGTGGTAAATTGTGTGTTTACTTTTAGAGTAAGTGTATAAATGCATGTTGGATATTTATTTTATTCTTTTAGTCACCCATACTTCTTTTTTTTCCTTTTAGCCTTTTCTTACTTTCTGGGACTGTAAGACGGTCCAGGCTCATCTTGTATTTTCTCAGCCTTAGCCCCAGTACCAGGCATTTCTCCAAGGAGCCCTGGTTCCTTTTATCGAAGGTAGGATTTAGAAACCAAAATCTGGGCGTGAAGTACTCTTGTGGCCACTGGGGTGTTACGTGTTTCCAGGACTCTCAGGGGGAGAGTTTATCTGCACATATGATGCAGACCTGAGTTCACACTGATATGACCATTCATTCTGGCCTTCTCCCCAAGCGTATCTGAAACTTCCTTGTCCAGCTGTTCCCTACTGCACGTTTACTTGTTAAATCCTAGTGTACATGTAAAGTAGGTTCAAACTGCTAACCTGTACCACTGTGGGAAATAAATTTACCAACTAGAGTTCAGTATGTATATAGAGTCGTCTTTTCTTTATAGCATTTAGCAAAGCACTGTTTTGCAAAGTTGTCCAGATCAGTTCCTTTCTGTCTCCCCTTTTAGTGAGGGTGTGTCTTCCATCTGATACACCAGACTCCCTTCAGCCTGCACTGGCCCGGGACCTCCCACATCCAGCTGTTCTTGACTTTTTCATAGCCAGGGTCACTCTTTGTGGTGTCCTATGGGGTTACACAGGTGCATGGAGTACACACCCCCATCATAGAACCACCCAGAACAGTTCCATCACCCTACAACTTCGCTAGTGAGGCCCTTGAGGGGACGCAACCCTGGCAACCATTGTTCAGTTTTCTGTCCTTATAATTTTGCCTCTTCAAAAAAAAAAAAAAAAAAGAATAAATAATTAAATAACGTCTGGTGGTGAGGTACACTTCCCTATTGACCCTGGGAGTGGCACATGGGGGGGCCTCAGTGGACAAAGATCCACACCACCCACACAGCTGAGACATGGTGGGACAGGTCAGGGCCAGCCCCAGGGTATGAACCCCAAAGCCAGGCACCACACTGGAGCACCAGGGGACATCCAGAAGTGGCACTGGCTGAACAGCCGCTGTGGGAACAGCAAGAGGCACCACTAGGTCCGTTTGGACAGAAGGAGTGGTGTCCCAGGCAGGGTGGCTGGTGAGGTGACCCTGGGGTCCCTTGGGAAACACCACTGGCCCCAGTTCCCAGAGGCATTGTGTTGCTGGCAGCAGGAGGGCAGTGTTCACAGCCTCTCTCCCCTCCGCCTCTCCCTCCTTCCTGCTTCTTCCCCTTTCACTGACATAACAGGGATTTGACATCCTCATCCCTTGCTAGGATCATTCGGAGTCAGGTTCTTGACTTTCAAGGCGGATGCAGGAAATGTGTGCCTCATGTCGCTCAGCAAGTCACCGACACACACTGCTTTTCACTGATGTGGCCTTAGGTGTTTCCCCCTGGGTTTCGGGACCTTGTAGACAAAGCTGGTCTCTATCTCTGTCTCTCTCTGCCACCCTCCTCTCTTACTTTTCTAGCTGTCTGTCTGTCTCTGTCTCTCTCCCTCTCCACCCCCGCCTCCTCCTCTCTCCCTCTCCCCCCAGCTGCTCCATCCTTCTTCTGCAGACCAGCTTCCCAGACTCTTGGTTCTGCTGCATCCAAACTGCAGCTTCCCTATCCTGGCTGTCTACAGACCCTCCAACGTGTGGTGCCCGCCTGGTCCCTCTGGCAGAGGGTCACTGGCTGCCCCCAGCCCCATCAGGTCATCCCCATATCCCCATATCACTGAGTACTGCCCTCCATTCTTCTCCTGTCTCCCTTCTGTGACCTTGTCCTCTGTACTTGCATGAGTGAAATCACCTTCTGACAGACCCCTCTCTCCCCACCTAGTCCCTACAATCTCACACCAACTCTGGCAAAAATGACCTGCCTAAAATGTGGATGGATTCCTAGCCCAGCCCTGCCCAGCCCACCTGCTCCCCCTTCACTTCCCAGGCAGGACACACCCAGAGGAGGGGCCTCAGGAGCCCCTCGGTCCACCCAGCACACTCCACACTTAGATGCTGGGCTGGTGTGGCTCCTCTGGAAAGAGCCTTGGACACCTTCCCACAGCATATTTGTGAGAGGGCAGGCAAGGCAGGCGTGTCCCTTGTCTTATGGGCTTAGATCCTAGGGAGAGGGCAGGTGGGCACAAGGCCAGTCAATACAGAAGCCACAGTTTGTAGAGGGTGGGTCCCTGGAGGAGATCCCGAGGCTGGTGAGAACAGAGGGGAAGGAAGCTCAGAGAGGAGGGGAAACCTGACCCTGCAGGTAAGGACTTTTGTCTCCAATGGAAAGACATTGGAGATTTTTGGCTGTGTTGGGTCTTCGTTTCTGTGCGAGGGCTTTCTCTAGTTGCGGCGAGCGGGGGCCACTCTTCATCGCGGTGCGTGGGCCTCTCACTATCGCGGCCTCTCTTGTTGCGGAGCACAGGCTCCAGACGCGCAGGCTCAGTAGTTGTGGCTCATGGGCCCAGCTGCTCTGCGGCATGTGGGATCTTCCCAAACCAGGGCTTGAACCCGCATCCCCTGCATTGGCAGGCGGATTCTCAACCACTGTGCCACCAGGGAAGCCTGACATTGGAGATTTTTAAAAAGGGGGATGCCTTGACGAAATGTCTGTACCTATAAATGACGTGGGAACAACAGGACAGTATGCAAACGATGAGCCTTGACTTAAACCACACACCTTACACAAGAATGAACTCAAAATGGATCATAGATTTAAATACAAAACTATAAAACTTTTAGAAGAAAACATAGAGAAAATCTTCATGAACTCGGGGTTAGGGAAGAGTTCCTAGACTTGACATCAAAAGCCCCGGGACAAACTGTGACAAACAGTGACAAACTGGACTTCATCAAAATTAAAAACTTTTGCTTGGCAAAAGACGATGTTAAGAGAATGAAAACAAGACATGGACTAGGAGAAAATATTTTCAAATCACATATCTGACAAAGACACTGTATCCAGAATAGAGAAAGAACGCTCAAAATCCAACAGTAGAAAAACAAATAATCCAGTTACAAGCTGGGAAAGGACTTGAACAGATGCTTCACCACAATAAGATACATGGATGGCAACTAAACCCATGAAAATATGTTTAACATCATTAGCCATTAGGGAAATGCAAATTAAAACCATGGTGAGATACCACTACATACCAAATGGATGGAGTTAAATTACTGACAATATTGAGTGCTGATAAGAACACGGAACAATAGGAACTCTCATTCATGACAGGGAAGAATGCAAAATGGTATGGTCACCCTGAAGCACAGTTTAGCACTTCTTATAAAGTTGGACGTATCTTTATGATATCACTCAGCAATTGCACTTGTGGGCATTTACCCAAAAGAAGTAAATCTTTTTTAAAATAATTAATTAATTAATTTTTGGCTGCATTGGGTCTTCTTTGTTGCTGCACGCGGCCTTTATCTAGTTGCGGCGAGCAGGGGCTACTCTTCATTTTGGTGCACGGGCTTCTCACTGCAGTGGCTTCTCTTGTTGTGGAGCACGAGCTCTAGGCACACAGGCTTCAGTAGTTGTGGCATGCGGGCTCAGTAATTGTGGCTCGCGGGCTCTAGAGCGTAGGCTCAGTAGTTGTGGCGCACGGGCTTAGTTGCTCCGCGGTATGTGGGATCTTCCTGGAGCAGGGCTCGAACCCATGTCCCCTGCACTGGCAGGCGGGTTCTTAACCACTGCACAACCAGGGAAGCCCCAAAGAAATTAAATCTTACATTCACACAAAAACCTGTACACAGATGCACATGGCAACTCTGCTCAATAACCACACAAACCTGGAAACAACCCAAATACCCTTCAGTGGAGTAAGTGGGTTCACGTAGGATGGCACACCCCACAGTGGAGCACGACCCTCCAGTGAAAGGAAGGAGCTGTGATACAGCCGGCAGCGGGGGTCCATCTCAGGTCATTACAGGAGTGAAAGGAGCTGGGCTCAAAGGTGACATTCTGCGTGATTCCATTCGTAAGAAACAAAACTATAGGGATGGTTGCCAAGGGTTGCGTGGCGGAGCGTGTGACTATAAAATGGTTTGGGGACAATGTAGCTGTCCTGTACCCATGAAGTTATTACATGAATCTATAAATGTGTTCAATTCATAGGACTGTACACCGAAGAACTATAATTTTACTGAATGCTAATTTAAAGAATTAATGTCTAAACTTAATAATGAGCAACTTTACAAGTAAAACCCCAAGATCATTCCCCACTGAGCCCCCTGTGAGCCCGGGGGTGGGGGGCATGGAGCCTGTCAGATGTTGCCCAGAAGCAGGGGAGCGGGCTGCAGGTCTGCACCAGGTGGACCTGTCAGGCTCCCGGAGTCTGTTCTGGACCCGGGGCCAGCCCCGCCGAGTGGGCTCCCTCAGACTACTGAGCCCAGGCTGGCTGCTCCTGTGGGTGTGGCCTCCTCTGACCTGCCCAGCGTGCACTTCGTTTGCACTTGGACTGACTTCAGATTTTTTCCGGTTAAATTCTGCCCTGCCTTGCTCTTGATGGAGGGTAAAGAAGGCCAAGGCTTCGGGTAGAAAAGTCCTGTGTCAGAGGCCTGAAGGGCAGGTTACAGATTCTCATCCCTCCCTTCAGCAGAGACCAAGTCACAGAGCCCATTTGTGGAAGATCCTGGCCCCTGACTCGGTGATTCCCACAGGAGGAGGTCAGCTGGAGCCACGGTTGCTTGTGTTATGCCAGGCAGGCGGCCCTGAGCAGAGCTGCCCAGGTCAGACTCTCCCAGGAGCAGAGATGCCCAGGATGACTGTCCCAGGATCAGACTCTCTCAGGGTCAGACCCTCCCAAGATCAGATCCTCCCGGGGTCAGACCCTCCCAGGATCAGAGATGCCCAGGATCAGACTCTCCCAGAATCAGACTCTCCTGGAATCAGAGCTGCCCAGGTCAGACTCTCCTGGGCATCAGGGGAGCAGCCTTGGTTCAGGACCAGCTTCTGGTGGGATCTACCCTTCATATGGCCTTGGAGACTACTGCTGGTGATAGGCAGGGTGAGGAGGGAGGCATCTGGGTGAAATTACAGGAGGACAAATGGTTGGAGCCTGGAAGGAACAAAGTGAACAGGGGTTGGGAGGAGAGGAATCAAAATCAGAGAAAAGTGGGAAATGAGGGTTTCAGGGATGTCAGATGCTCACCAGAAAAAGGGATGAAAACCACAGGGGGACGTCTGCATCCTTGGAACCTCCCAGCTCTTGTGAGCGCAGAAGGGAAGGGGGCGGGGTCCCCCAGATCTGCTTTAGGCATCAGCGGTTCTGGACCCCCTCGGAGGACATCTAGCCCCAGGGGAGACAAGAGGACCCTGACAGGAGCCTAGGGCAGCCTTGCACCCCCTCAGAGACCACGACCAACTGTGCCAGCAACCCATGGCCAGGTGAGACCCCTTGGGGTGTCCTGTGACCAACACTCAGAGAAGAGTGAACAGGCCAAGGCCTCGCACTGGGCAGGAGACCCAAACCAGAGCCAACATCTCTTGAATCGCAGGAAGACGGAACCAAGATGAGGCAAATCTCCCTCTAACCCAACGATACCCAATTCTGTGGACATTAGCTCCTCAAGAGTTCCTAGGAGCATGTGGTGTCAGAACTGGTGTCCAATTACTTTACCGCAGTCTTTATTTTGTTTCTCTTGCAGGCTGAGAAGGGATGGGGAAGAGTTTTGGGAGGTGAGCCGAGCAGGGAGATGCTGATGAAGGGGAGTTAACCCCATAAAGAGGAGGCGAGTGAAAATGGGTGGCAGAAGGGGCAGGAGAAGACACTTCCTTACAAGTGGGCATCTGCGTCTGGGCAGCGTGGGGTGTCCACAGAACCGTCGGGATGATGTTTGTCTAGTTCAGACAGCCCCAGAAGCCATCAGCCACATAGGAGGCACCTACAGCATCTCCTCTTCCTCATCCTGGGCCCCCATCTCAGGGAAAGGGGGTGCTGTCAGAGCTCGGGCCCAACACCCTGGTTACTGGGGGTGAGTGCGGGGACCTGAGGGTTCCTCATCTCTGTCCCCATTCCCACCCTGCTCTCAGTCCCCAGTGATCTGTCTCCATCTATCTATCTATCAATCATCTATCATCTATCATCAATCTGCATGAACAAGGTCAAGTCAACAGGCTTTAAAGTACATTATCACATCACATGTTTTCTGCTCCAGTGTGTGTGTGTGTGTGTGTGTGTGTGTGTGTGTGTGTGTGTGTGTGTGACAGAGAGAGAGAGGGGATTGGGGGCCAGAGAGAAAGGACAAAGGAACTGTGCTAAACGGGTCTTCCTGCTCTAAGGGCCTCAGTCTCCTCACCTATAAAGCAGATGGTAGCACTTCCAGCACCTCCAAGATGCGAGTGAGCGGTAAAGCAAGTCCTAGCCTTCTGTGAGGCAAGCAAGATGGTTCTCTCTGGGGGACCAGAGGGGGAGAGGATTAACCGCCAACTCCGTAACTGAGTAACCAGCAAATCTTGATTAGAACAAAGCAGCAGGTGGAAAGTTACGGGAGCCAATGTCAGCACCAGGGGGTGAAATCTGGGATTTTTCAACTCCAAGGGGGCAATCCAGGTAAGGGAAAAATTCTCTCTCTGGGGCTGGGTTGAGAAACTAATTGGGTGAAGTAATGAGTTGAAATAGACTCGACCAAGTGCCAAGTTGTAGCTGAGTGTCCTGGAGACTGGAGGTCTGGTTCAAACTTTTACGTATTTTTAGGTGAACTGTTACAGTGTTGTCTTCAGTTAGAGCGAGCTTTTACAGAGAATGACAGCATGCTCCTGATTAAAGAAGGAGCAAGGCCCAGGAACGCCCCCAGTGTGGAGGGAGCTGCTGCCTGGGTCCGGAGGGGCTTGTGGGGCTAAGAAGGCTGGGGATGTGCGTTCAGGCAGTGGAAATGCAGAAGCCCAGAGTCAGAGAGACTGTGCAGCTGGGTGAAAAAGCCATGCACTATCTCGAGTGGAATCCAAGGTACACACTAATAAGCCACGCAAAACTTGCATCTGGTTCCCCCAAATATTCTTTTCCACCCTCTGCAGCCTGTTCACTCTCTTGGGGTGTCCTGCCAAGGGTCACCTCGTAGACTAGAGCTCAGGCCACGTTCTTGAATTTCCTGGTGCGTCCATGGGATCAGCTGGCCCGTCCCATGGGAGCCTGTGTCCTTACCTGGACCTTGCTTTATCAAGGAGGAAGCCTCGACTCTGGGGCCTGCAAAGGGAATGGGCCGGGCAGGGAGCAGGGTTGGAAGGCTTAGCCGGTCACCGTGGCTCAGGGTCCAGCCCTCCTGCACTCGCCCACTCCAAGAGGAAGTCTGGGAACGGAGCCCAGCTCCTGGCGCCAAAGCTTTGCTTCTGCCCTTCCTGACTCTAGAAATTGGGGTCCAGGTCCCTGGCCTTACCAGTCTGCACCCCTACCCGCTGTCTGAACCTGTCCTGGGGCTCTGGGAACCTTGGGTTTGGGCAGATAGATGCATGCCCAGGGCTGGTGCCCAGCTCACACTGAGGCTCCCTGTGGCCAGCAGGTGGCGCTGCAGGAGCACTGGCGGGGCAGCGGGCTGGGCCCACGTCCTGCAGCCCTGGCTGGAGCCCCAGGTGGTGCCTGAGGCTCCCCTGCTGGCTGGGGAGTGTGGGCTCAGGGTGAGGGGTCGGGCCGCAGTGCAGAGAGGGCTGCGACGTCGGAGGGTGTCCCAACGCAGAGGCCGGAGCTCTGGGAAGCCCTCCGCCACTTTCCCATGTTTTCTGCCCTCTGTGTCCGATGCTTCCGGTGTGGTTCCACTTAGGCAACCTGGTCAGCCCTTGATGCCCGTTTCATGGATAAGAAGGTAGAGGCTCAGGTCAGGGGCAGGACCCAGGGTGCACATGTCACGGCCCTGCTGCGTCCGAGGCAGAGAGTCAGCATGTTCCCACCATTTCTGTCCCAAGCCCCTGGGTCTCAGGTCGGCCTGGGGCCCTCGGTCTCCAGCCCGTCCACCAGGCTGAGGGTGTGTGCAGTGCCGGCATGGGTGGGTGTCTGTGAGCGTGTCGGGGTGTGAGGTGGGGGTGTGTTTCTTGTGGGTGAGTGAGTGTTCTGAGTGTATCTCGCGGTGTGTGTATCTCACAGTGTGTGCGCCAGGCGTGCGTGTCTGTGTATCCAAGTGTGCATGTAGTTCCTGGGTCTATCTGAGCCTGTACGCTTCATCTCTTCCTCAGTCTAAGATACTCAGACAAGTTGTCTCACAAAAGCTTCCGCAAGATGGGTCCAAGCCATTTCCTCTGCTCAAAGGGGGCACCAGCGTCTGCAGGTGGAGATGTCCCCACCCTTCATGTGACTTCACTTGACACCATCCCTGCTAACCCTGGCGGTGCCCCAGGGATGACGACAATTCATGTGACTTCACTTGACACCATCCCTGCTGACCCTGGAGGTGCCCCAGGGATGACGACAATTCTTGGAAGGGGATGCTCGGTGAAACTCATCAAGTCCCCTTTGCTTCCAGGAGCAGCAGTAACTTTACTCACATTCGGCAAGTCCAAGTTGCCTCAGTTTGGAAGTCATGTGGCTGGGCTTCCTGGAGCTCGAGCGTGACTCAGCTCGCGAAGGCTCCGGGCTGCACTCCATCCACCCACAGCCCTCGGAGGCTGGCCACATCGCGCCTCTGCGGGCCCAGCACGCGGGTCCTGCTCCCTGCCGCCCTCACCCAACCTCCTCGGGAACACCTCACCTGCCGCCACCCTATCCTGGGGGGGTACATGGGGCGCGGAGGGTGGGCTCTACAAGACCCCCAGCCCCGTAGGTGATTAGGACAAGCTGGGCAGTGGCAGCAGCTGACTCAAGAAGCTGAACAACTTGAGAAGTGATGACCATCAAGCACTCTGGTGGCCCTGGCAGGTCAAGGGGTGCGAGAGGAGGGGCTGGACGGCTGCAGAGCCGGGAATGAGGGGCCATGGGGCCTGGCCAGCTACTGATCTCTCCTGGGATTTCCAACATCAGTTGGTGCCCCAGCAAACCTGTGTGGGAGCAGGAGGGCTGAGTCACAGGCGCTTGGTCAGCCTGTAATGAGAGACGTTTTAAAATATGCAACGTGAGAGAGAAGTTCCGGGTAGACCCTGCCAAGAGAGAGGACCCCGGGTGTGTGCATTTTGCTAACGGAAAGAGGCTCAGAGGGGACAAGAGGCCATAAGCAGAAACTTGGGCAGGCCCATGGGTCCCACCAGCCTGCCCAGAAAGTGACACTCTGGAAGCGCACCTGAGACTGCCCAGTCTGTGCCCAGTTGCACTGCCCTGAATGTGCCTGGTGGGCAGCAATCAGGTCCCCAGCCTCGTGTTCCCTGCGCACCTGCTGCGGGGCCGTCTTTCCAGACTTTGGACTTCACCTGCTCTCAGGGCAGGGCTGAGCCCGAACCTGTCTGCTCTGGTCATCTCAGGAGAGGGTTTAGAGCTCCTGCAGGCAGCATGTCAGTGGGGGCCCAGGGCCTGCCCAGAATGCCCACCCCAGTCCAGATTCCCGTCACTCACACCCCTCACTGCCCAGACCCCTACCTACATGCTCCCAGGGGGATTCTCGACAGTGCCTCTGGCTGCATGTCCTGTGTTCCAGCCCAGCTTGGATGCGTCCCAACCAGGTGGTGTTGGGCAGGCTGCTCTCCAGGGAATGCAGGAAGGGGTGTCTGAGCCCAGAGTACATGCCCTCCTCTGTACAGACGAGAATGCGGCCCCGTGGGTACAGTGTTCTGTGGTCCTCGGACCGAGGAAGGCTCCTGTGACCCTGGTTGCCCCAGTTGTCCTCCGCTGGCCTCTGGGAAGGTCTTCCCTACCTCGACCCCACCCCCAACCCTGCCGCCAGCCAACGTCTGCTCGGGGGAGCCCAAAGGGATGCTCAGTATCAACACCATCTCCATCAGACTGACGGAAGTCAGAAGTCGGTGTGGAGGGCCTGTGCCCTCTTGCAGAAGGATGGGTGGGAGTACTTGTGAGCAGTGCCCCCTCTGGTTTCCATTCGGTGCCATTGGTCCCCATGAACTCACCAGGAACAGGAGGCATTCTTGCCGAAAGCACAGACCGGGATGCCGGGGCACTCTGCAGACCCCACCCCCTGAGCTTCCATCCACCTGCCCCGGAAGCAGTTCGTACCCCTGCACCCAGGCTGTTCTGATTTTGGGGGTCCCTGGCATGTCTGATGGGCCTCAGCCCACGAGGGGTCAAAGGCTCAGCAGAGGAGGCTGGGATCAACCCTGCGAGCCCTGCTGCTCTGGGGCTGTGCTGGGTCCGTGAGAGCTGAGACGGCAGAGGAAGGGCCACTGCCAAGGGAGCTGCTTGGGGAGGGGCCCGCCGCCCTGCTCCGACCTCCCCACCGCTGGCTGTTGCCTTGACCCACTGCTGCCCTGAGTCTAAGACCTCTTTGTTGACAAGCAGCCGTTCCCTTGCCCCAGCCCTAATCCAGCTCCAATTAGAGGGAGAACATGTGCTTTGACTGAATGGCCTGGCTGGTGGCAGAGCCTGAAGGCGTGCTCACCCGCTGGCCCGCTGGCCTAGCACAGGGGCCCTTCCTCGGTTTGCGGAATGTGGCTTTGAGAGCTGTGGCCACTCCATACAGAAACCAGAGTGCCCAAGGGGCACCTCTGCAGCCTCAGCACCCCCTCCACAGCCAGAGAGAAGAGAATGGAAGGAGTGAGGGAGGCTGGAAGATGGAGGAGGGTCAGGTCGCACCGGCCGGGGGGTCAGGAGGAGGGCAGCCTCTGCATCTAGGTGAGGGGGACTTGGAGGGGTTCCCCCAGCTTGCCAGGAGAGGGTTTCCTCCAGCTGGAAAACTGGCTTTTCAGTGGAGTTGTAGCTTCTGGAGGCACAGGTGGAGGGGGTGGGCAGTGATAGTCAGGGAGGGGTCATGAGCAGGGTCTTATCAACGTCATCTCAGCCTCACCCACCCAGAGCACCTAATGTGACACTCACGGACACTCTGGGTGGGCTGGGCTGCCCTCATGTGACCTCATAGCCCCTGGCCAGGAGCCAAGCAGACTGTCCTTTCAGGATGCCAAGCTTGCTATAGGCCTGTCCTGCTCTGATGGTTTCTGTGCCATCTCAGTCCCTGCTGTGTGGCATTGGGCAAGTTCCCCAACCTCTCTGTGCCTATTTCTTCTTCATCTGTAAATTGGGTGTGATTGGACGACAAGATGCCCAGGACCTGTCAAATGCTTGGAGCAGAGCCCAGGGTGGGCTCTTCCTTCCCGGAGCCAGACTGGTCTGTGAACTCTGCGGTGTGAGCCCAGGAAGATGAGGAGGTGGTGGCCAGCCGCGGCAGAGGTACACCTCACAGAAGAAGCCTTTGGGGAGCGCTCCCTCCATGTCCTGAATTTTCTTCCTTTTGTGCATTAGCAAGTTGGCACAGAAATAGCCGGCACTTCGTAGATCTACGTGATGAAGGTTCTGGACCTTAAATGATGGGCTTTGGGGTGGCGATTGAGCAGTCCCTGAGGTTCGAGGATGAGCTCCCACACGGTGAGTGCCTGGGGCAGGCAATCAAGGACTCGGCAGTCTAGAAACAGTGGAGAAATAGATGACAAGGGAAGAAAGGGGTGGGGACAGGCTGGGTGGACACTCAGTGCCCCTGGCTAAGGTTGTCACCAAAACCTGGAGGGAAGGCCGAGACCACTCCCAGGTCTCGCCTCTGTGGCTGCCCAGCTTGGAGTCTGATCTTATCAAAGTTGTGTTGCTCAAAGATCCTCTTCAGGCAGTACCAGGAACAGGGTCCTGAACGGTGCGGACCTGGCCACGTGCGATTAAGATTCAGGTTCACAGAGACAGGCCCTGACCAGTGCGCTGGCCTCATGGGGAGCTAGGAGCCTGGGGAAGGTTTTCACAGTTGATAACTGTGTTCAGGTGCTGTGCTTTGCCATTTAAACATTTTAAAAAGAAAGCCAGCCATCCCAATATTTACCATATGGTAAAGTCCATGGCCAGACAGGGCAGTGTGGACAAGCAGGGAATGGGCCTGCGACACAAGAGGTCCGAGGCTGAGCTGGGAGGCTTCCAGGCCGGAGTCAGTGATGCTTAACTCCGTCCATGCCGTGAAGCTCCATATCCACCTGCTGCTTAGTCACAGGCTTGGAAACAGTAAGATGTTCTGTAAAGCTCAAACACACATTCCATTGCCGGGTCAGTGAGAGCAGGGCTGGTTCTTTGCTGAGCCCAGGATGGGCCGTTACAGGCGTGGACAGGGGAGAGCTGGCCGGGAACAGATCCCGGCATCTGCCCCGCCTGGCACTGCTCAGCAGGAGGGACTGGAGGAGACAGTGACCCCTTGGCAATGGTTCTGCAGCCAGACACAGATGCGCGGGTCCCAGTATCACCCAAACGCTGGCCGACCAGGGACTGACCCCAAAAGCACTTCCCCACCCAGTGTCTCTAGCCTGGATCCAGGTACCTGGGCTTGGAGTATTGAAGAGAAATCATACCCCTGGTCTCGGAAGAGGTGCCTTCCCTGAGCTCAGGCCATTCGAGATGTTTGGATTCAGAAACCCAGGAAGAGCATGAGAGGAGGTCAAGGGTGAGAAATGAGACACCAGCATCCCAGCCAGTGGAGACAGTCAACAACCCTGGGTGCTAGGGTAAGAGGTCAGAAACCAAGTCCGCACCTGTAGGTGGGGGGAGAGGAGAAGGGTCTGATTCACTCAGGAGCGCCGCCCTTGAACCACATGGGAGGGTCAGGAGTGGGATGGGTGGGGGCCACAGGAGCACACGAGGATTTGGAGAGCACAGCTGTCACCCCCTCCCAGGGAGATCACAGCTGTACCTCCACGTCCTGGGGAATCTCTGAATCTCGCCAGCCCTTTGCGAATGGTAACGTCCACCCCTCAGCCTTGCTTGGAATGGTGAAGGCATCAGGAGCCATGGGCAAGCCCAAGCCCCACTTAGCCCCCCCTTCAGCCCCAGCCATCTGGCTCCCCCCTCTCTCCGCCTGGGTTGCTAGTAGCCAGTGAGTACCTGCTAGGTCCCGGCAAGACGAGAGCGGCTGGAAGGCAGAGAACAGGCCCCCCGCGCCCCTGGCCTCCTCACGCCAAACCATGTGCACGTGTGCATGAAGGCGTGTGCATGTGTGCGCGTGCATGTGCACACCCGTGGAAGCCCAGGAGGGTATATGAGCATGTGCACGTGTGAGCACATGGGGGTGAGTGTGTGTGTGTGCATATGTGCACACACACACAAGTGTGAGCACTCACGCATTTGTGATGACTGGGCAGGGGCTGGGCTGCTGTTTTTCCTGGTTCACTTTCAGGCTGAGCTGAGCGAATAAACTCTTCTTTCTCCCTCTGGGGGCCTCTCCCCAGGAGGGGGGTTCTAGAACCTCCTGATTCCTTTAGTTTTCAGACCCTAAATCTCAGGGCACAGAGTCCACAAGCTTTTGAGGACCTATGAAACTGTTGAGGCTCGGGGAGACCACTTTTACTGGCTCGAAAATATGAAAACTGCTTTTGAGTTTTGCAGCCACTATCTGGGGACACGCCACAGGTGTGTGTTTTGGGGATTTCCTGGGAAGGGCGTGTTCCCGAACATGCCTCCTCCCCAGCCAACGTGGCTTCCCTTCTCCCCTCAGCCCCCGTACTCCCCAGGACCCCACCCAGCCAGGAGGCAGAGAGAGGCCCTGACTCAGGCAGAGCTGGGCCAGCTCACCTCCTCTGCTGCCTTCCCGCCGAGCTGACCCGGATGTCCAGAGCGCTGCCTGTGATGAGCTGGAACCCCACCCGCCTCCATGGCCACGTGCCTCCGGCCTGGGGCTCGGGGAGGAGGTCCAGCCCAGTGCAGGCCCCCAGGGAGGTGTCCCTGCCCCCGGGAACGGGGGTGAAAGGCATGTGGGACTTCCTCAGCGCTTGCTGGCCTTTCTGTCAACTCTGAGCTGAGTTTTTCTCAAGTTCACATTCAACATTGACTTAGGCTCACGAGGCAAATGATTTGCCTGCTGGCTCTGCAGCTCACGGGCTGGCGCTGGGTGGTCCTTATCCTCCCCGGGCTCTTCACCCTCCACCCCCTACCCTGTAAGCGAGAAGCCTGTGGCCGGGTAGTGCCAAGGGCCCTCAGGCTAATACTGTGAAAACGCTCAGAGGACTTCAACCCCAAAAGTCACTCGAGGACACTGGTCCACTCCCTCTAACCTGCACCGCGCATCCAGAGTCAGAGCCTTTCTCTGTAATGACTGCACGAAAACTAAGGTCCACGGCCTCAGTCAGCAGGCCTCATGGGGCTGCAGTGGCCTCAGCACCTGCTCCCCTGACTGGCAGAACCACAGCTGCTACTGTCACTGCAGCTGGGCCCATGCTGACATCCTGGGTCTCAGGCAACTGTATAGCACGGGGGTGAAATTTCTGCTTATTCATGTGTCCACGTAGATCTGGAGATCTCACTAGAAACCAGAGGCCTTGTGCCCAGGCTCTTGGGGCAATGCTCACCATTCCCCACCAGGGTGAAGGCACAGGTGGACATGGGCTCTGCCCACCAAGACAACCAGCCTGAAAATCCACCTGTGTGCTGTGCTCTGTCCCCAGGGACCAGGGTCCCTGGCAGGGATGACCCGTGAAGCACTTGCATGTGTGTCACTCGTTGGTAAGGTCCTGTGGTTGGTAAGAAGATCCGAACCAGGAACAAACACCTAGCAATTAGCTACATGTGCAAAAGTGCAGGCAGCTCAGGGCAGCTGGGAACCTCTGCCTGGCTGGGTGTGGGGTGCAGCCTGAGGGATCTGCCTTCCTGAAGCCCCCCAAGAGCGGCCCAAAGACTGTGGAGTCGGCCTCCACTTTCCTGTTACTGGGGATGAGCCTGATTCATGTGTTTCCTGTGACAGCCACTACATCATCACATCCGCTCTGAGAACTATTTTTAACTGATTTATGTATTTCTTATATGAGGAACACATCAACTTCTGTCTTAGTCCATTTTACAGGAAAGTGTTGCAACTGTGCTCAGCTCAGCAACATTCATAGCCACGGAGCAGCAGGGGAAGCCCGTCTCGCCTCCCAAGTCTCACAAAAATTAATAAAGTTGGAAATGCGAGGCAGGCTCGAATGTAAAGGAGGAAACTCAATAGTTTTCTCCTTGTGTAGAATTCAACAAGCCCGTTTTGAAAAGAGCACGCTGTTTCTTTACATTCTTGCAGCAGGTTCTTGGGGCCTCCGCTGTTGCTGCCAGCGCTCCCAGACTGACCTCCCCGAGCTGGTGTCTGGTTGGGGAGCCCCGTCCCTCCGCCCCCTCCGTGCCCATCCTTGAGGCGGTGGGCCTTGGGAGGGCGCCGTGGGCACCCCG
Organism: Balaenoptera ricei; assembly: GCF_028023285.1. Taxonomy (NCBI): domain Eukaryota; kingdom Metazoa; phylum Chordata; class Mammalia; order Artiodactyla; family Balaenopteridae; genus Balaenoptera; species Balaenoptera ricei. Next base: position 13,602,816 of record NC_082658.1, on the reverse strand, counting down.
CACAGCCCCTCCTCCGTCAGACAAGGAGAGCTCGGGAGAGAAGTCCCACCATGGTCAGCGGGGCGGTTTGGGCCTGGGGCTCCTGGCCAAGCTCCATCCCTCAGTGGTCCAGGCCGCCCAGGTGATGCTCTCGGCAGTGGTGGTCTGGGGAGGGTCCTGACTCAATCCCCATGACTCACACCCTCACCTCCCACTCTTGGCCAGGCCCCTCTACTTCTCACCTTTCTTAGCCTCTCCCCTCACGTCCAGTTCCAGCTTTCGGGGCCTCCGTGGGCTTTGTCGAAGTCTGGCTGGACATGACAACATTGTGACTGTTTTGTCCCTAGAGGCCTCCAGCAGCCTGGTTGGGCTGTCTCCGTCCTGAGGTCACCAGGGTGAGGGGGTTCCTGCAGAGCGTAGGTGCTGGTCTCACTCCGGTAGAGTGAGAGGCTCTGGTTTTTCTTCCCCCTCCTGATCCTACCCTCAACCCCCTCTCTTCTAGAAGCAGCAGGAAGAGGTGGGGACCCCAGGCTGGGGAACCACGTGAAGGCTGTGGATTCTCCCAGGACGCGATGCAGTCTCCCTCAGACCACCTGGCTCACTCCTGAGTCATTCACACACAGGTGCTCACTTAATCCGCATGAGAACCATCTGGAGAAGAGGAAACTGAGGCTCAGGCAGGCTCAGCAATACCCGCCCCCAGCCCCGCCAGCCGTGAAGGGCAGGGCATGGATTCCAGCCCAGGAAGCCCTGCTCCAGAGCCTGTGCTCCGAGCCCCCATGCTATAATTTGTGTCCTCCAGGGCTCGTGATGTCTAAGATTTAATGTGGAAGAACGGTTCCACTCTGTCTTACCCCATACCCCAAAATAAACTAAGATAGATTAAAGGCATAATTACAAAAGCACTGGAAGAAAATACAAGAGCATATGTGCACATTCTCGGGAAGGCAGGCAAGATGCAAAATCCAAAGCCTTTAAAGGAAACCACTGACAAATCTGACAACATAAAATTTGAGGACAGCTATGTGATGGAAGAAAAAAACCCACCATTAGTAAGGTAAAATATTAAGCAACAGATTAGGAACAAATATCTGCAGGGAAAATACAAGGGCTGATATTCATCATGTATAAAGAATTCCTGCAAAGCAGTAAGAAGAAAACCAACAACCCAACAGAAAAGTGGCAAAGGAGAACAAAAAAGATATAAAAACACCTTAATGAATACCACAAAATATTCATTCTCCGTATTAATCATAGACGTGAGAAGTTGAAAACTACTTAATGACAAGAATCAGTGCTGGTTAGGTGAGGAAAAGGGGGTCACTCACAAACCATACGCAGGGGCGTGAATCAGAACAGCCTTTTGTAAGGCGACTTGGCGCCTCTACCAGAAATTTAAATGCACCTACCCTGTGACCCCTGCCCTGTGGAAAGACGTCTGTGCTGGGATGTTTGAGGCCACGTCTGGAAACAGACCCTGAGAGGCCCAAGCCCTGAGTTTCACCTTCTAGGGAGGCCAGTTGTCATGGAGAACTCAGAGCTCTGAGCGGTGGCCGTGGGGTCTGAGACCCTTGAAGGCCAGCAGGCTGGGAGTCTGGCAGGGAGGCCGGTGGGGGGTCTGGAGGCAGGGAGGCCATCCCTGCCTGCAGACCCTGTGTCTGGCTGTGTCTGAGGGGCTGTGGACATGTGGCTGGGACTGTGGCCTGTCTTGGACTCTGAGGGGCCACCATCAACTCTGGTGGAGACATAGACTGGGCAGCAGCGATGGGGTCCTGAGGACGGGGCAGTAGGGCCTGACTCTCCTGGTCTCGGGGAGGTACGTGTCCCTCTGCAGCACTCCACTACCGGGACAGGCGTTCAGGCTCCCCACCCCAGCCCTCCCTGCTTTGTTTCAGGGCCCCCTACCCCATGCTGGCTCCTCCAGGCCTGGCTCCCATCCTGCTCCTTCACCAATGGTCTCCCCATTGTGTCCTCTCTCCAGCCTTCCTGTGGCCACCCACTGGACCACTGAGTGTCCCCCACCCCGATGTCCTGGACCTTCCTGGTAAGCCATCCTCCCAACACCACCAGGGCCGGTCTCTGCTCAGTTCTCACAAGAACCGGAGGAGGAAATGGAGGCCCAGATGGGGTAAGAGACTCAACGAGGTCACACAGCGAGGAGGCAGCGGGGGACACTCAGGGGCTGGCCTGGGGCACTGGCTGAGCTGTGCTCTTCAGGCAGGCCTGTCGCCCCACCATGCCCAGCACCGTGTGGCTTACCAGCCCGGCGTGAGCGCCACTGGTGGGCTGTGTGGTCACTGAGGCAGCGCTGGCGTGGGCGGCCCTGCAGCCCTTCCCTCTGGATGACTTTGAATCCCAGGGAACCACAGCCCCCGCCATGTACACTGCATTGGAATGGACTGCGGTGGCCCTGCCTTCCCGAGAGTTCCGTCTCTAATTTATTCACGCTATCAGCCAGTTATTTGAGCCAGATGCCTGTGAAGTGCGCTGTGTGGTGGGAACGTCCTGGACGGGGGTGGGTGTCCTGGGCAGGGTTCCCGTCTCATGAATCAGGGAGGGGCGCACCCCCCTTTCCTGGGAACAACCTGGGACTTGTTCCAGGTGCTTTTCCCACCCCCGCGCCTTGGGGCCTGGGGGAGGCACACGGGAGGGGCTCTGGGCTGCGGTGGGAGCTGAGGCGTGGCGGGGGGGGTGCTGGGACGCCTCCCCAACCTTCCGCCCTCCTCCAAGTGCGGTGAGGATGGGGATCACCCACAAGGGCCCCTCTGCTCACCTAGGGGCCATGAGGCCAGGGGCCAGCAGAGCCCTCATTCCCCACAGGCCAAGTGCTCAGCGGTGGCCAGACATGGGGCGACCCTGAGGGTACCTGGGGGGTTCGGTTGCCTCAGGCCCTCCTGCCCCTTGGGTGCTGAGGCTTCTTGTGTGGGACCCATGGGGCATGATGTGATGCTGTGAGGCCACCTGCCACTCCTGCTCCCCCCTCCATCTCCAACCTGGACCTTGGGACTCTTCTGGAAGTCACCCCACCCGCGGCCCCATCCCATCATCTCCTCCTGGCTGCCCCATGGGGTCTTCTCCATGGGGCAGCTGCAGGGACACGGTGGGTACCCGGCCAGGTGGCATCTCCTCTTCTGGCTGCCTCCCCAGGGGCCTGCACGACCCTCTCCCACCACACTGACTGAGCCCGGCCTTCACTGCCCAGCCAGGTCAGGAAGGACAGGCTGAGGGCCGCTCGCTCTTGTTGTCCCAGAAGCCGACCCCAACCACCGCAGGGGACCCTCCCCTTGTGCACATCGGCCAGCCGGGGGTCAGAGGCCCCAAGGAGGCCTAGGGCCCCAGTCGCCCGCTGAAGCCTCGTTCCCACCTACCCTGGATGCCTCCCTCCTTCCTCCCAACGTCTGCCCAGCTCACCCTGCAGATTGGACCTGCCCCTTCCTCACAAAGAGCCGTGTCGTAGCGAAGCGTTCCTAGTGCTCGAATGATGCCGCCACGGCCGGGATCGCCGACTCTTGGGGTGAATCTCTGGACAAGCCCCTGAAGGCCCGCTGTGTGCTCATACCTGGCCAGAACAAGGGTGCCTGCACACACAGCCCAACCCGAGGCCGAGTGCAGATCCCCTCGGGGGCCAGGGAGTCAGGAGGGGCGATCCAGGGGGTAGGGGCACCGAGTGGGGGATTCGCCGCCCCACATTCTGGCGCTGTCCAGCAGAAGGCACGCTCCTCCCCACTGGGCGACACCGGGTCGCAGCCCCTCTGCCAAGCAGCCTCCGTGGGTGGGGGCTGCCCGGCCTCCTGCCCACCCCCAAGTCAGGGCACCACAGGCCACCTCACTTGGGTATTCTCAGATGCGCCCTGAATCTCAGAGCCACCAACGGCAGGAAGGACTTGGCCTGGCTTCAAATATGACTCTGGAATTTTAAGAGCAAAATACTAGTTAGGTTACCATGGACCAGAGCCTATTTCCCGCCCCAAACCAAGGTCCAGGGGGACCTCTCATCCCCAGCTATGGGTGTGTCTGCAAAGAGCAACCACACACTAGAGTTGCGTCCAAATGACACACGCTCCAGTGTCCTCCAGGGCCTGAGGGAGGGGCTGGGAGGACTTGGGGAGGCCCAAGGGGTGAGGTCCAGGGGCACAGCCCAGGCTGGGAGCAGAGCATGGGGCACAACACGGGCTCCAGGGCAACCACAGCAGGGGGTCTGTTGGGACTGGGCAGGGTCTGGGTCTCTGAGGACCCCGGAGCTGAGATCCTGTCCTGAGTCCCTGTAGATCTCTCCGTGTTCACCAGCAGCTAGGGGCCTCTCTGGTGCTCATCTTTCCTTCCTCACAGGCTCCAGGTGGGCGGCGGGATCAGGCCAGCCCTGCCCTGCAGGAGGAGCCCACGCTGGCAGCCCTGCCCGGGCCGGGCTGTGGTGTGGTCCTGAATTCCATCAAAGAACAACAAACTGACATTCCAGCTGAATCCAACCAGCCTAAGTTCCCACCCTGGAGCCCATCTCAGGTTCCCTGTCCCTAGAGGAAGGTGCCTGCCCTGCAGTGGCTTCAACAGGCTTTGGTGCAGGAACACAGATCCAGGGCTGTCAGGGTCCCACCCCCAAGGCCACACTCTGTCCCCACCCAGGCCCCTCCTGCCCCTCGTGTGGGCCTCACCATCCTCCCTCGTTGTGACCCACACGTTTCTCAGCACTCCCAACACAGCCTGCCCCAGGAAGCAGGGCTTCCCTGACGTGCCTCCCCTTTCCTGCACACCTTGCTCCTCCCGCCGAAGGTGAACGACCCCCTGTAATTTTGGGGGTCCTTCCGGGTCATGGCCCTGCCTGTTCCTTGACCTCGAATCTCCTCCCACCCCAACCTGGAAAACCTCCTCCTCTCCTGAGCCCTGCCCGGCCCGTCACCCAGGTGGAGCCCCCAGAGCTCCCTCCTGACACGTCAGGGAGTGGCCGGCCTCACCCAGCGGGGCTGGCTCACTGAAGGTGCCCAGGCTCATAGGCGGATAGGATCCCCGGAGAGTGGCTTTCAAGCTCTCCCCAAAAGAAACAGGTGTCTCCCTGGGCCCGGTGGACCTGATGACACCTTGCGCCCATCCCCCAGGTTGGGCGGGACAGGTACTGGGACTTTGTTGGGGCCATGGGGTCCTCGGGCCCTGCTCATGAGCCCTGAAAGGCCCACCCAGGGCCCGGGAACGGTGCCCTTTCTCATCACGGCAGCCCCATGAAGAGTGCGCTGAGATTCCATGAGCGCTCTTGGGGACCAGGCACAACCCGGCCCCCAGCCGCACCCCTAGCCTCGCAGCTGCAGCCCTGCCCCAGTCTGTGGACTCACTTTGCCGGCCCCGCTCCGAGACCCCCTTGAGGTCCCTGTGTAGCCCCAGCCTCCTCATTGCTCAGCCTCTGCTCTATCGTGAACTCTGAAGCCCCCAGCTCCCACCAAGAGCCCTCTCCAGGCAGAAACTGACTCAGCCGGGGGTTTGCAGGGTGGTTTGGGGACATGCACGGGCTGAGCCATAGGGCCCTCGAGTCCTTCCCTGTGGCAGGAGCCAGGGACTGGACACCAATCCCCAGGGCACAGAGCAAGGCCTGGCTGACCACAAGGGAGAGTGTCCGTTCTCAGGACCCCCCAGGGGTGATGTGGGTTGAGAAATCCAGTCCTAAAGCAGGAGGACCTCTGTTGACACCTTCCACCCTCTGACTTGGGCGGCATCAGGTCCCCTGGCTCCCAGGGCAGCCCCTCCCCTCCAGAGATCCCAAGAGGGGGTTCAGGGAACCCAGGGACAGTGAGGAGGCCAGGTGGGCCTGGGGGCCCATGAAGGAAAGACCACCCTCCTCAGGAGCTCCACCCATGAAGCAGGGCAGACAAAAGACAGGGGTGTCGGTCCTGGGCATGCGGACCCACTCTGTGCAGGGGTCGACTGGGGAAAGATGGGGCTCACAGCCAAGGAAGCACCCACATCTCCAGGACAGGCAGTTTGGGAGGGTTTCAACTCCAGGAAACCTGCTCAACCTCATGGGGACCTAACAGTTTTTATTTCACATGTGTTAAAACAGGAAATAAAGTAGGTGAGAAGCAGTGTCTCCCACACTGTCCTGGGTAGCAGGCTCTTCCTGTGGCCTCAGCCCCACCAGTTCCTACACAGGCCCGGGAGGGACCCCCAGGCACAGCCCACATCCCGTCCAACCCCTGCATTCCTGGCTGCTGCTTCTCTGAAGCATTTTGGCGTGTGCATGTGTGTGTGAGCACACATGTGCATGCATGCACACGTGTACATGCTAGTACACAGGCACAGGGCTGGGCTCAGCAGCTCTGTCAGGTGGCCCACGCTGTGCACTTGTGAAGGGGAGGCGTTTGGAGCCCAGTGTTGAGGCCCCATGGAGAGAATATGCCCCACAGATGCCTGGTCCAGGCGGGCTGGAGTCAGGAGGAGGGAGCACCCAAACCAGAAACAACCTTCAAGTCCTTAACATCAAACAAACAAAATGGCTTGGGGCTTCCCTGGTGGCGCAGTGGTGGAGAGTCTGCCTGCCAATGCAGGGGACACGGGTTCGAGCCCTGGTCTGGGAAGATCCCACATGCCGCGGAGCGACTAGGCCCGTGAGCCACAACTGCTGAGCCTGCGCGTCTGGAGCCTGTGCTCGGCAACGAGAGGCCGCGATAGTGAGAGGCCCCCGCACCGCGATGAAGAGTGGCCCCCGCTCGCCGCAACTAGAGAAAGCCCTCGCACAGAAACGAAGACCCAACACAGCCATAAATGAATAAATAAATAAAATTTAAAAAAAAAAATGGCCTTACTTTTGTTTTTCACAAGACAGTTTCTGCACCAGAAAAGTGGAGGTGCCTCCCTCCCAGGAATGAGGTTGACTTCAGAAGTTTATTATAACCTAAAGATGTGACTGAAGTCACATGTTGATATTTTAATCCATCCAAAGGAGGCCCCCACCTGTGGCCACCCTCAGAAGCCCCCGTCCCCCAGGTGCCATCACGTCGGTCACCTATGGTCCAGGACCCAGGCCGGTGGGTGCTGTGCTGGCTGAGCGGGGACCGGGAGCAGGACCGTGTCCGTCACAGGCAGGCCGGGGTGGAGGCCCCTCTCTCAGCCTCCATGCTCTTCCTTCACTGCCACCTTCAACCTTGCTGCAGGTGTGAAATGGGAAGTAAAGGGCCTTATCCTTTCAGTTTCTGTAACTCCACCTCCTGCAGCTAAATAACCACCTCCAGCGGGGGGCAGAGGGGACCTTCGGGTTGGCCATGTTACATGGCTTGGGGTTGATGGTCTCTGTGATGTTGACAGGCAAGAGACGGGCACTGAGGAGAAATTCTTTGAGAAGGAAGCCTACTCCCGCTGGAAGGCACTGGGGCCAGCAAAGAGGGAACACAGCCAGGGTAGCCGGGCAGGGAGCTCTCCCCAGGGCAGCAGGATGGACCTGGGGCGGCCCATCCGAGGGCTCGAGCAGGTGCAGGGGGTAGGCTGGCCTGGCAAGGCAGATGCAAGTACATTCAGGGACTGAGGGGTGTGTGTGTGTATCTGGTTGTGTGGTGGATGGATGGATGGATAGAAAGATGATAGGTCTGACAGATAGATGTGCAGAGGTTTAAGTATAGGTATAGAAATCGTGGATGGCTAGACAAACGGATGCATAGGCAGAAGGACAGATGGGGAGAGGTGGGTGTGTGTGGAAACGTGTTGTGTGTGTTAGGAGTCTGTAGGCTCAGAGAAGGCAGTGTCCATAGTGATTGGAACCCACAGACCTGAGTCCAGCATCAGGCCTATGAACACTCATCCTAAGTGACCCATTGTATGCTGTACGTGGATATTTGTGTAGCATCAGGACCCACGTGCAGAGGGTCAGTGTGAGCGTGAAACGGCCTGTGTACAGCACAGCAAGGGGCTGAGGTTTGCTATCTGGCTTCTTACTCTGATCTGATGGTGGGCCGGGCATGGCTCTAGGGCCTGGGACAAGTCCATAAGAGATGGACTCAGACCCCTGCACCCCGGTCTCCAGCAGAAAGGCTGACAACACGGTCACGAGGTGTTTACAGGTGCAGGTAAGGAGCTCGGGCCAGGGCAGGCAAGGGTCAGCAGGTGCCAGGTGGCCTCGGCCAGAAGGACCTGGAAGGAGACCAGAGAAGAGCGTTCCCATTTCCCAGCCCTAGTGAGCAAGGGGTCCACCTGAGGAGGAGAAACAAGGAGGCCGGGTGGGTGATAGGGGGAAGCACAGGGTCCAGAAACTTCTCAAGACCAGGCAGGGGGCAAGGGGTGGCCCTCCAGGGCCCGAGACTCACGTTTCCACCATCCCAGGGGAAATGGGACTCCAAGTTGGCCTCAGCTTGATTGAAAAAACAAAACAAAATAAAACAAAAATCTGTGACACGCATGGCCGGCTGGCTGGCGGTGTGTGTGGAGCTGCTCCGAGGAGGCACTTGGGGAGTGTGGAGGCAAGGAGAGGGACCACCCTCAAGGCTCCCGGAGGCGGTGAACAGGGCCTCTCAAAGGAAGGCCAGGGCCTCTGGCCCCAAGAGGTGGGAAGCCTTGGAGAACACAGAACCCCACACAGCTTCCCTGGGGACCTGACAGCGTGGCGTGGAGCTGCCGGCCAGCCCCCCGGACGCCCGGGCCCCCGGGTTCTCACGGCTGGTCTCTGAGGAGAGCGGGGGCCCAACACGCGGGGCAGGTGGTGCCCTGTTTACATCAGTCAGGCCAGCGCGGCCCCACTTGAGTCGGAGTGTGAAACATCCATCACCAAGGCTTCAAAAACACTGCACAATGGCAGCTTTCGCGGGCTGTGACCAAAACAATCCCAACCTCATTTTCCACAAGCACCAACAGATGTTTAAAATTGGGGTGGAATCTCCAGGACTGAACATTTCTCAAGCAGGGCCCTGGAGCAGCTCCAGGGAGCTCAGCCCAGGGCCCGCTCTGCTGTTCTAAGCCGCCCTTCGCACGTCAGGAATGTCAAACAGAGCTGACCTCAGCGCTGTCCTCTCTAGCAGCAGGCAGCCTCCGGGGTGTTTGTCTAATTAAAACAAACTAGTTGGGCGGTATATTATTTCTCCAACCAAACAATATTGAAGCTGCATGTGCGATGCATTACTATTGCTTCCTGCCGGCTCCAGGGCTCCGGGTGAAGTGCACGCATTTTCAAGCCTGCTCAGCACATTTAGCGAGTGAAAAAGAGAAGATTGTTTCCTATTTCGCCGAGAAAATTGAAGCAATCATTAAAGAACTTCCACGTGCTCCCACCACGGCAAGCTCCCACCCACAGCCGACTCTGCTGGGTGCACTGGATCCAGCCCGTCCTGCCACTCGAGGACGCGGCCCCCCCGGCGAGTCTCCCCGTGACCAGGTCACTCTCCACAGCGCTCGTGCTGCCCCACCTCTGTGGGCCAGGGGCATCCTGACTGCTCACTACCTTTCTTCTCTTCACCACGAGCCCCCTCGGAAAAGAGTCTCGCCATCTCCATCTCCTCTCCTCCTAGTCTCTCCTAAATCCCCTCAAGCAGGCTTTTCTCTCCCCTGGTTCACCAAAAATGCTTTGGCTGACCTCCACTTTGCTGAATCCAGGGTTAATTCTCAGCTCTCATCTGGGAGGATCCACAACACCTAGTACAGAGCACTTCTCCCCTTTGGGAAAAATCCTTCTTCCTGGGGTTCCTAGGACCCCCGTCTCCTGGTCCTCCTCCTCCATCACTTCACTGTCTCCTTTACGGATTCCTCCTTGTCACCATGGCCCGTGTGTTATCAATAGTTTCCTACTGCTGCTATAATAAATTACCACAATTTTAGTGTTTTAAAACAACACAATTTTATTATCTTACAGTTCTGGGGGTCAGAAGTCCAAAATGGATTTCTTTGGGCTAAATCAACGTTGTCAAAAAGAGTTCTTTCCTTCTGGAGACTCCAGGGAGAATTTACTTCCTTGCCTTTTCCAGCTTCTAGAGGCTAGTCTCTTCCTCCATCTTCAAACCAACAATCTCATCATTCTGATCTCACTTCTTTGTCACATCTCCTTCTCTGACTCTGACGTCCCTGCCTCTCTCTTATAATGACTTGCGATTGCATTGGGTCCACCTGGGTAATCCAGGATAATCTCTGCATCTCAAAGTCCTTAACTTAATCACACCTGCAAAATCGTCTTTGACCTATGAGGTAGCATATTCACAGGTTTTGGGAATTAAGATGTGGACATCTTTAGGGGCCCTTATTCTGCCGACCCTGGTCTGCCCTCTGGCCTCCAAAGATTCACATGCAAAATCCCATGTGCAGAATGCTTTCACCTCACCCCAAAATCTCCAAAAGTCTTATGCATTACAATATCAAATCGAAATCCAAAAAAAATCTCATTTAAATACAATCAGTCCAAAAGTCCCAAATCTCATCATCTAAATAATCTAAATTAGGGATGGGTGAAGCTCCAGGTACCATCCTCCTGATGTATAGTTCCTCTTCATCTGTGAACATGTGGAACTCAAGAAACAAGTTATCTTCTCCCAAGATACAATGTTGGGACAGGCCTATGTTGACAGTGTTAGACATTTCCATTCAAAAAGGGAGAAAATGGAAAGAAAAGAGGAGTCACCAGTTCCACACAATTTCAAAATCCAGCTGGGCAAACAGTATTAAGTTTCAAGGTCTGAGCATAATCCTCTGTGGTCCCCAGTTCTGTCCTCTGGGCTCATGGCTCCATTCTTTGAATTATCCTTCCTTTTTCATGAAGGGTAGCATGTGTTTGCAGATAAGCAGTTTTATCAGCCTGTTTCCTGCCAGTAGAATTTTGGGAGGTCCAACAGTCTTCTTTCATCTTTCATTTCATCCTCTCTCTGTCCCTTTCCGTTCAAGCTGAAATCACAGTGTTTCTGCTGATATCATATTCTCAAGAACTTTGTGGGCCTCCTGTGTATGTCACAGGGGTTCATTCCATTTGACAAGAGGGTCCTCTACAGGTCTTCCCTAGACAATCCTCTATCTGTTGTTGGCTTCTGCTGAGATTGCTGAGGGGATCTTTGCATCACATACCAACCTCTTCAAAGAGCAGTCTATGTGATTGAATACTCTGGCCTTTCCATCCTCCAAGGTATTAGCGAAAAGGTTGTCCAGCCACACCCTTGGCTTTCTTTTTAGAGCACATATGCATGTGTGCACACACACATATACTCACATACTGCATACACCACTGAGTGCATGCACATATTCGTACCCACAGCACATGAATGGACATGTACACACATGCACACTGCAGCACTCACATACACAACAGTGCGTGTGCACACACAAACCCCACAGCACATATAAACACACTGCATTGCAAGCACACAAGTTGCCACACAGTCCTGCAAACACACGTATACAATATGCACATACACCACACACACCTTATAGACACCCTGTATACACACCAACTATGCTATACATGCACTGTGCCCACACAGAACACACGGAAACACACACATTCTCTGCCCACAGAGAAATGGCCACACGCACCACATGGTGTGTGCACACCCAGATGAACACTTGTCTTTGCTCCGGGGTGTCACCTGATCAGATTAGAGTAGCTGCCCAGGCAGGGCCTGAGAAGGGGGAGCTGGGATGGGAGGCCAGGGGCAGGGTGGATGCCTGACAGAAGAGGAATTGAAAGACCCCAAATCAAAACACACCCAGGACCAGGTGCTCTGAAGCAGGGGCTGGAACACAGGAGGTCCAGGCAGAACACCACCCAGAGGTCTGGACAGGGTAGTGTGACTATCCCAGTGACAGCTGCGTGCCCCCCACCAAGGAGGAGGTGAGGGGACCCACCTCAGGAAGCTGTTGTGAGGATTAAATGCCAGAAGAAGAGAATCTCTGTGGGTAAACGTCCCTTCTCTCCCCTCCTTTATCCCCAGACTTTCTCCTGTGGAAAAGGAACAGGAACTACCCTTTGTTGAGTTCCTGCCATGCGCCAGGCACAGAGAGTCTCTGGGAGGCCGTCAGCCCCCTGGGCTGATCCCCTGGGCTCCCCAGCAAGGCCACACTGCACTTCTGCTGCGTCCCTCTCAAGTCACCAAGAAGGACGGGAACTTGGGTCTCCCTGGTCAGAAGCAGGCTGCACGGAGAGGCCCAGCCTCCTGGTAAATGAGAGGTGGGGTGGGCATTTCCAACCAACTCTAACTCAGAGACGCCCCCAGCAGGGAAGTCCCTACCCAAGCCCTGTGTAGAGCCTGCACATGGACACCTGACCCTTGTCTTGCTTCCTCTGAGGTCTGTTGGCCGTGACCCAGCGATGCTCCGGGGTAGGCCTTCTCCGGGGCTGTCCCATCAGTGTTTTCCAGTCACTTTGTTCCAGCAGCGCCTTGTGCGGCAGGCTCTTCTGCCCTCCCTTCTTCATTATGGGGTCGCACATACCATCTCTGTCAGCTGAACTTCACTTTGACCGTAGACTGTTTCAGGGCAGAGGCACAGGCATTGGGAGAAGGCTGGATTCGGCTTTTGCCACTCAGCAACCACCAATAGGCACATTTTCTAAACTCTGGGCCTCAGTTTCTCCACCTGTAAAATGGACATCCTACCTACCACGGGCTTTGTAAGATAAATAAGAAGGCGTATTAGTGTCCTGCAGCTGCTGTAACAAATTACCAAAAACTGGGGGCTTAAAACAACATAAATGTATTCTCTCATAGTTCTGGAGGCCAGAAGTCCAAGGTGTTGGCAGGACCATGCTCCCCCGATGGCTCTAGGGTGGGGAATCCTTCCAGCGTCTGGGGGCTCCGGGTGTCCCTGGCTTGTAGCTGTAGCTTGTCATCTTCAAGTGGCTTCTCCTCTTCAACCTGTGGCTTCTCCTCTTCTGTCTCCAATCTCCTGCCTTTCTCTTAAAAGGACACTTGTTGGGCTTCCCTGGTGGTGCAGTGGTTGAGAGTCTGCCTGCCAATGCAGGGGACACGGGTTCGAGCCCTGGTCCAGGAAGATCCCACATGCCGCGGAGCAACTAAGCCCGTGCGCCACAACTACTGAGCCTACACTCTAGAGCCCGTGAGCCACAACTCCTGAGCCTGCGTGTCACAACTACTGAAGCCCATATGCCTAGGGCCTGTGCTCCGCAACAAGAGAAGCCACAACAATGAGAAGCCCGCGCACCGCAACAAAGAGTAGCCCCCGCTCGCCACAACTAGAGAAAGCCCGCGTGCAGCAATGAAGACCTAACACAGCCAAAAATAAAAATAAATAAAATTAATTAAAAAAAAAGAGTTATACCCTTAAAAAAAAGGGGGGACACTTGTCATTGGATTCAGGGCTCCCCTTTCCCCCAATAATCCAGGGTGATCTCACCTTGAGACCCTTATCCTCATTACATCTGCAAAGACCATTTTCCAAGTAAGGGCCTATTCACAGTTTGTGGGAGCTAGGATGTGGACATGTATTTTGGGGGCCGCAATCAGCCTACCACAGACAGTACGTTAAATGTTCCTTATGGAAATGTCCAGCACAAAGCAAGGACTTGGGAAGGCAGCTGCAGGTGTTATCATGGCTGTTGTGGGGTTGTCTCTAGAGCCTGCAACTCCACGGGGCAGGGACGTTTCCTCCTCTGCCATCACCAAAACCCCAGACCCCGATCTGACCGGGGGTGGCCAGCAAGAAGCTTCTCTGCTCTCGGGGGGGGGGGGTTCAGTCTGGCTCCCTGGATTGGGTGGCCAGGCCCCAGCCCTCCCTCTGCTCCTCTTCTCCCCGCGTCGGCGTCTCCCTTGAGATGCGAGCTACACGACAGTGAGGCCCTCGGCTGGTGCTCAGCACAGGGGACCACGCTGGATTTGGTGCCCCTCCACCCACCCAGACGGAGAGGACAAAGGCTTGAGAAGTCGTGTCTGTCAGCACCTCTCACAAAGCAGGCACTTTGCAAACAGACAACTGTTTACTCTGGGTTACCGGGGTGGGGCGCCCCTCATCACATTCACAGCAGGGAGCTGCAGCTCCAGGGACACCGGGGAGTGGCCTGCCGGGTCACGTTGTGAGAGCACGTAGGTGGCAGCGCCAGGCTGGCCTACCCTGTGCTCTGTCCTTCCTACCTCGTCGTGTCGGCTCTGTGAGACCAAGGGCTTCAGGAGCAGAGAGCCGGGGGCAACTTTGAGGCCATGTCTTGTGTTAACTTTGCCTTAGTCCTTCGGCCAGTCCTGTAGCAGACGGCATTTGTCTGTTCACAATTCTTCCTTCCCTCCCTGCCCCCGTGTCATGGCCTGGCAGCTTGACCGGCTGTGAATAGTGGAACGTGGGCAGTACTGCCCAGAGGTCTCAGAGGCCGGACATGCTTCTGCCTCCCCCGCTGCACCCTTGCTTTGTTCCCCTCTTCCATCTGGGTCCCGGGATGAGAGCTGAGAGGCAGACCTGACCCCACCTCAGCCTGAAGTGGATTCTGCTGTCAACACACAAACGTGTGAGTGAGGAACACACATTTGTTCCTAAACCACTGGGACTGGCAGGGTCTCTTGTCACACGGCATTACTGCAGCAATAGCTGACTAGTGGAGAATTCGATGCTGACGGTGGAGTGCTGCCATAATAAAACCTAATATATATGACTGGTAGACCGGGTGGTGAAGAAACTGTTTTAGAAAGTTGGGGGACTTCCCTGGCGGTCCAGTGGTTAAGACTCTGTGCTTCCAATAGAGAAGGTCCGATCCCTGGTCGGGGAACTAAGATCCCACATGCTGCGAGGTGAGGCCAAAAAATAAAAAACAGTAATAATAAAATAAAATAAAAAGAAAGTTGGAAAATGGCAACCTATGTTATGTAATGGTGAAAAAAAAAGTCACTAAAACTGATTCCTGCAATAAGCTAGAAAACAGGAAACATACCTAATGCAATTCTGGCTTTGGGTGAAGAGCTTTCCAAGCAAAATATCTCTAGAGTGAATCAGTTGTTATTGCTGCGTTTGATAAAGTACCTCAAGAAAAAAGATGAGCTCGGAAAAGAATGGACAAACTTGCAGGAGAATTGAGAGGAAATACAGGGAGCCCAGAAATTCTAGCACTTGTGGGATTAAGAATTGAGCCTGTTCCTTCAACCAATGATGAATAAAATTGAAGCGCACCTTGAGCTAGAAAAGCCTTTAAGACTGAAGACTCAGCCCCGGAGGTCGGGCATCCAAGCACAGACCCAGGCCCGCATGTCAGTCTACTCAGGACGTGATCCCTGAGCTGCTGCCGGCCACCGTCCAAGGCGACTGAAAACAGGGAGACCTGCTCTCTGAGCTCCAAAGACGCAGCCTTGGGGACTCTTGCCGTCACGGTGCTTATCTTGGTGTTTTCAGTCACTGGAACAGCCCGTAGCAGCCGAGGTGGCTGCCATCCTGTTATGAAGGAAACACGCCGAGGGAAAGGGAGTGGGACCTTGAACAAAGACAAGAAACAGAGGTGTGCCAGGAGGGAAGCCTGGTGGTCAGCGTGGCTCCGGCGCTGCCCGCAGACACCACCATCCCTGCCCTGAGCTAACCCTCTCTGTTCTCTGCCAGTGAGGGTTTTGACTTCAAACCCACCTTAGCCAAGTTGTCACAAAGCAGGATGGGGCAGAAGGGTGTTCACCCTGATCCTGGGGCCCTTTGCTGCCTACTCTTGTTCGGAGACCTCCTGTGGCCTCAGCCCCTAGGACCTCTGCCCGGAAACTGGCGTCCACACATTTGCTTGACCGGCCTCATGAACAGGGCTCCTTCTGGGAAGGGAGGCACTTTTGGAAGCTGTGGTCCCTGCCTTTAGTCTGAGAAAGGCTGCATGACAAGCAAAAGTAAGTCTGAGATTTGGTGCCAGATCTGGTTCAAATCGTGGTTCTGTCGCTTCACAGCTGTGTGGCCCTGAGCAAGTTACTTAACCTCTCTGAGTCTCGACATCCACGTATGTGAACCAGAACCACTACCACAACCAATCTCGGAATGCGATGGAGAGGGTGCATTCCCTAGAAGCCGGCCTGAACAACAGAAGTGCCTTAAAAGCCTCCCTGGTGGCAATGGTGGAAGCAGAGGTGGTGACGAAGATGATAACAGTATTATCAGGGAAGTGAGACCAGTGCCCACAGAGCCTCTGCTTGTCCTTGTGCATGACTGTGTGGGTGGGACCCTGGCTGGAGCCGGGCAAAGTTCTGGGAAATCCTGACACAACACTGGCATGTTCACAGCAAGGGGCTTTGCCAGAAAAGAGGGGAGACCGTGGAAACCAGACGGGAGACAAAGCACAGGCAGGTCCAGGAACTGAACCTGGGAGATACATGGGGCTGAAATGGTGAAAGAGGCCAACTGTCGGGATGTATTTGAAGAAGCCCAGTTCTGTCCCTCACATGACAACGGCAGCATCAATAGGTGAAGAAACACAAAACCTGCTTTTTCCAAGCATCACTGTGCTCATGGTAGAGACAACACTTCTCTTTGCTTGGAAGACAGAGTTTTAAATCAGTTTGGATGCCAGCAACACAAGTTTCTTAACATTTGCATTTAGTGTAGCAAATTTGTCCCTCTGCTTCTTGTGGCAAAAGATAAATTCCAATCCACTTTCGTCCAAATTATCACAAATTGAAGTAGAAGCAAATAGGCTTTACATTAATAGGATTGTCCTTTTCCCAGGTTCACTTCTCCAGGTGGAGGACAAATACCCCTCACCTCCACTCCCCCTACGGCTTCCCTTTGGACTCACACCCTCCCTCAGGGCTCAGCTGAGGGCCTCTTCAGAGGGTGTGAAGCTGGAAACTTCAGCAAACACAGAGGCCAGCCGGTGCTGTCCTGAGCCAGTCTCATCACTTCCTGTCTGCGGACAAGGCTGGACCTCAAGGAGACAGGCTCTGAGGCTCGCCCGGCTGCTGGCTGTCCCAGCCCCCACTGGAAGCGCAAAGCCATTCCCACGGGCTCCCAGACACACTCTCCCTGCAGCCTGGGATGGCTCATCTCTGTCTGGATGGACCTCATCTGACTGGACCCCTGTTTGGGCCACACAGGCCTTGTGAACTCCTTCCTGGTGTCACCCAGCCATCAGCTGAACAACATCGGCCAGGGCGTCTGTCTTCCCCGGGAAGCCCAATGTCTTCAAGTAAAACAAAGGTGATCGATACCTCCAGGACCCTGGCACTCCAGACGTCTGCTCTGGCGGCCTGACCGCCTCTGGCCAGCTGCCTGGTGAGCTGCATGGTCCAGAGTCCTCTGTCCCGCCTCAGCCCTTGGCTCTCTGGGCCGTTGGAGACTATGGACACCAGGCCCTAACTTCCGGAAGGTTCGGTCGCACTTATTTCCCCTCTTGCGCCCGATGCCACAAGTCCCAGGGCAACAATGTGGGATGCCGTTGCCTCACCCTGGTGCTGGGCTCTGAGCCGTGCGGAGGGTCATGCAAGCTCTCCTAGAGGTCGCTGACAAGCATCCGTTCTCATGGCTCTGCGTCCTCCTCTCTCCTGCCCCTCACCAGTCCCAGCACATGGCACCCTCAGCAGCGCCTTCCCGGAGGAATCCACATCCCAGTGCAGGAGAGGCCTGAACGCCGCGCCGACCGGCCCCCAGGACCCAGAGCACATGATGATGTCACGTCAGGGAGACTTCCACATCTTTGCATGACCTTCAAGTGTCTTCCAGGGATGTCACAGAGGTGCATCTTGGTGTCAGATCATTCAACAGGAGTGGAAAGCCTGGCCCACTTCCTCTGCCCAGGATAAACCTCTCAGCACCAGCCAGTTTTTGAGGCATCTGGGGGACCCTGCAGGGCGAGAGCCTGGCCTTTGATTCAAGAAGGGGGTAGGGGCCCTCTTCGTGTCGGTGCCCTGTCTGGAAGGTTAGCTCATCAAGGAACGAGTGGCCCAACTGGGCTGGCGTTTGGGGCCTGGGTGGGCGTGCGTCTGCCCTCTGGGGAGAGCTGCACGTGGACCTGGGAAAGCAGACCCTTGGCATCTCGGCTGGGGAGTCTCGGCAAAGCCTCGAGCCTCGGCGTGACGTGGGGGCAGGAGGCTGCACGCCAAGGCGGAGGTCACCAGGTCCCAGAGTCTTAGGATGTGCGCTGGCCTCAGAGGTCGCTTCCTGCACACAAATGTCTCTCGTTGGAGGTCCCACAGAAACCGCACACTCAAGATGGCATAAAACTGAACCTACCTCTGTCCCCTCGAACCCGCCCCCCGCCCCCAGGGTCATCCAGTTACATGAACCTGAACTTCAGAGACCGAGGGCTGCTCCCAGCCCCTCCTCTCCTCACCCTGAGCCAGTCCTACCCGGCTCTCTCTTGGAGGTGATCCGTTTCTCCACATCCCCAGGCGGAGCTCAGGCTACACCCCCTCTTACCAGGGCGCCACTGGCACTCACTTCGCCACGGCCAGCAGTGACCCTGAAGCTCCTCTGTCCTCTGCTCAGAGACAAGGCCACATCTACCAATGAGCCTCCTTTAACCGTCCCACCCAATTTCCTCTGTAAACACCAACTCTGGCCCCTTTCCACGTCCCCATCTAAGTTCCAGGCTCACAGAGACAAGCGGTTACTATTAACCACCCGTAAGGTGCGTGGATCGGCTCCTCTGCTGTGAGCGCTAGGACAAGGGCGTCTTCCTTTTCTTTTCTCTCCATGCGGGCAGGAGCCTCCAGCAAAGGGGTCTGAGCTCCTTGTCGACGGTTCTAGATCAAGGTGACCCACGTTGGTCCCTCCACCTTGTATGCGTTTCAGTCCCACTCCCCACACCCACTCTCCTCTCCCGCACAAGAGCAATTGTTCCGACACGTTTAATGCTTTATACTGCCTGCAAAATGTGACCAGCTGCTATAAACAAACAGGAGACTTGTGTTATGTATTCTCGTGCTAGTTCCTACCTTCCCCAGGTGCCGTGGGAAGCCTGGACGGCCACCCTGCTACTGCAAACTCCACCCCGGTTTGTCTGGACCCTCCACGCAGGGCCCCCCCTGGGCTGAGGAGTCATAGGGCTCACCTGCGTTGTTGCTGTTGTTTCAGGAAGGAGAGTAAATCTAGCCCCTGCTCCTCACCTTGGGCAGAAACGGAAGCTGGGGCTCTGGACCGTGCAGACTCCGAGTTCAGCAAAGTCCCGTCAGATTGGCCCACAGCCCCAGGCGTCACTCAGCTTCCCAACTTCATCCACCGAGGAGGTGTAGATGCCTCTCTCTTCGTTGCTCTAAGTCCCTCTGATCGACACTGTGTCTGAGGATCTCTTCTTTGGCTTGTTGGCCCTTCTGCAAATTACCTGTTTATATCATTTGCCCATTTTCCATTGTGGCTCTTGTCTTTTTCTTGTAGATAGTAAGGGATTTCTTGTACATTCGAGGTATTAGTCCTTAATTGATTTTAGAACTTGTAAATACCTTGTCCCGATCTGTCTTTGTCAGTGGGTTTTGTGGCAACACTTGCACAAGCATCCTGTTCGATCCCCATGAGTAGATGAAGCCGGCGCCATCCCTAAGCCCACTCTGCCGTGAAGGGACGGAGGCTCAGAGGGGCTAAGCCCCTGCTCCAGGTTCCTCAGTCAGCGAGGGAGACAGGGTTCAGACTCAGGCTCTCTGCTGCGGCTCTGCTGGTCCCGACTCTGTCCTTTCTCTATGGGACTCAACTACGCGCTGGTCTCCCAAACTAACAGCGAGTGCCAGGATCTACCAGGCCAGGTGTGGATCTACCAGGCCAGGTGTGGATCTACCACACCAGGGCCACGCCGGCCACTTGGTGTGAGGTGTCTGTAGGAGATGTCAGTGTTTGTTGAATTCAATTTGAGGTATCATGAAAGGGGCTTTTGTTTTCTTTGAAATGCTCAAAAGGTTAATTTCAGCGAAACCACTTTAAAATGTTCCACCTGATGTCATGAGACCAGCTGAATCAAGCAGTCCATTTTTCATTCTGATGCTGCAGCCTCGGTGACCTGCCCAGCAGGCTAAGGCCACCTAGTGGCCTACACAAGGGTCTGTGCCCCCACCTTCCCTGGAGAGTCTGGGCAGAGCCGAGTGCCAAGGAACCCTCCCGGGCAGAAGGCCAGGGCACACACAGTCCGACCTCCAGCGTTCGGGCCAGGCTCTGGAGCAAGCTGCTCCGAGCGAACGCCACTGGGAAAGCCAGTGTTGCACTGGAATGTCGCTTCCCTCTGTCCCCTCCTCCGCAGCTTGGCCACCAAAGCGGGTCCTGATCCCATGCCCTGATCCCATGCCCAGGGAGGAAGCCACGCCAGGCAGCGGCCTGCAGTGTGTGTGTGTGGGGGCAGTCGGCTCAGACGTGCCACTTTACCAGCAGTGGACAGCTGGGCACGGCTCTCACAGGAGAGAGGGAACCTTCTGGACCAAGTCTAGCCCCTCGGGGCTTCTGACCCAGATGGAGCCTCAGGCTGCGGGCAAGGACTCGGGCCTGTCGGGCCTCAGAACCAAAGCCAGCTTTCACGTCCTGTGTTCTCCAAAGGCTGGCTCTTGAAAACAGGGTCACCTCCCAGAAAGCAAATGTTTTCCACCATGCTGACGAAAAGAAATAATGAGTCTGGCACTCAGGCCCGCGATGCTCCCAGCCCGAGTCGCTGGCCCCGGAACCGAGGTCAACTGAGGAACCAGGCTGAGCATTGGCACGGAAGGGGGCTGCAAAGCACAGCACCAGCGCCCGGCAGAGCTTGTGGCGGGCGCTTCTCAGACTGTTGTCAAAAATTCTTTTCCAATAAAAAATAAAAAGCCCTCCAAGGAGAAGAGAGGAAGCTGGGAAGACTCTACCGCATCCATCCTTATCCATTCAGAGAAAAAGAAATCAGAAGTGGGGGAAACTGAAAATAACAGCACTTGGGAGCCAGCCTAGCTGTGCTAGCGTTTCTGCCTTCCAAGCTCCATTCTGTGAGAAGACGGGGGGCGGAGGGGCGCGGGTAGG
Source organism: Balaenoptera ricei (assembly GCF_028023285.1). Classification (NCBI taxonomy): domain Eukaryota; kingdom Metazoa; phylum Chordata; class Mammalia; order Artiodactyla; family Balaenopteridae; genus Balaenoptera; species Balaenoptera ricei. Next base: position 13,582,038 of record NC_082658.1, on the reverse strand, counting down.
GCTGGCATACGGGGCCTCCCCAGGGCACCTCTGCCTCGGACCCCCCTCCCCCCCCAACCTTCCTGACCAGAGGGCCAGAGGCCACGCAGCGCGGCCACAGCCCGAGGCCCGTCACCCTTCTCTCCCGCCGCCCAGCCGGGAAGCGGTGGTAGAGTGGAGAGGCCAGAGCCGGAGTCCTGGGCTGAGTCGGCGCCACCTTCAGCTATTAAATGGGGTCGGAGGCTTAGGGGAGCCCGAGGCTGAGTGCTGTCGGGTAACCAGCCCCGGGTGTCTGGCTCGGGCCCTGGGCAACCCACCGGGCCCTCTCGCGTTCTGCACGCTCCACATCTCCCCCCCTCCCCGGCCTCCCCCATCCCTAGGGTTGTTGTCATTCCAGAGATAATCTGACCTGGAAGCACCAGTGAAAACGGAGGAACGGCAAACACTAACGTAAGGCTACTCACTGTGCCAGGCGCTGCTTCGGGCACTTCGAGTTCATATGCTCACGTCATCCCAGCAAAGCTGCCAGGCACGGCCAGGTGGAGCGGCGGACCCAAGGTCTGCACCCCCTCAGCCCTGGGACCCGCAGGGCAGCTGCAGAGCCGCAGCGTCACTGGGCCAGGGCTCGGCCCGCCACCGGCCGCAGGGTCCCAGGCCTGTGGGTTGATCCCGAGCCTGTCCTTGAGTGGGTTGTGGGCCTGTCCGTCCTGAGAGGTCATCTGTGCCTCCCCCTTCCTGCTCCAGGGCCTGAGGGGCAGGGCAGGTCTCGGGAAGGGGGCACTCGGCATCTGCTCCCTCGCAGACCCTCCCGTGCTTTCCCAGGACTGCGGGGACAGGCCCCTGTGCCACCGAGACCATGGCGCGCCCCGAAAGGCAGCCTGTGGGGAACTGGCTCCCTGAGTGCCTTGAGGTGATGCCTCCAGAGGGCATGTGGTAGTTGGCCCTCCGAGAAGCAGCCCCGAGGCAGGTGAATGGTGCCAGGATTTGTTGGAAGAAACACCTGTGAGAGAAAGGGGGTGGGGCCGGCAGGTGCTGCTGATGAGGGTTTCAGGAGCAAAAAGGAAAGGGAACAGGGCCTTGAGAGGAGGAACGAAGACCCCAGAGGGGCACCGCACGGGGACCTGGGGCCGGCTGTCACCTTCCTGGAGGAGGCCTGTGCACCAGCCCTTGCAGCCTAGGAACCTCACGCACCTTCCCACTCTGACTCGCAGGTACTGCAGCGGCAGGTGACTCGGAGGCCATCGTCCTGCTGTTGGGCACATTTTCCAGCCTTGGATCTCCCTGCTCAGGGTCCGGCATCCAATGCAGCTTTGTGGATGTCGTGACTGGGGGCACTGCGTGCGTTTTTGCTGCCTGACTCCAGAGCCGCCGGGGGCAGCAGCCCTCTTACGCCCGTGTCTCACATTGGCCTAAATCAACAGTCCCGGAAGTGGTCCCCTGATTCCCCACCAGTCAGGCTGGTTCTGCTGCCCCACGTGGAGCAGTCAGGATGGGCCTGCTCCCACAGCGGATCCCGATGGGTCCAGGAGAACGGCTTTCTCAGGGCCTGAGGGGCTGAGCAGACCCATAGGGCTGCTGGACGCGCACCTGGGTGCCTGCCAGGGTCCCTGGGACCCAAACATCACCCCCTGGACAACATCTCCTCCAGCACAGAGAGGAAGGCTGGAGGAGAGGTGCAGAAAGTGGGCAGATGTTGGGCCTAGAGACTGTTTCCCCAGCTTCACTCCAGACTCCTGGAGACTACGGGCAGGTCCCCATCTCTCAGAAACTCGGTTTCTGAAGCTGAACCCACAGAGCTGTTTGGGGGTGAAAGAGACAATGCTGGGACATCATTTTGTACAACTGCCCTGACTGCTGTTGATTGCAGAAGGGGCGCCCCTTCCTCACCCCCCTTGAGGAGACCCGTGCATAGACCCGAATGGGCTTGGAAAACTTGTCCCAATTTATCTCTCACATGTTTGACTCGGGCCAAACCCAAATTTCTTTGGCCCAAACCGTCCTCACCTCCTCCAATGTCAAACCATGTGCTTCTAAGAAATGAAATCCACGTGTTTCTGAATCATTTCTCCTTAAATCATCCGGAGGAAGAGCAAGAAGCGGTCGGGTTTTGTCCCCAGAGACGCCTTCCGAGCATCCCTGCCAGCCTTGCCCAGCCTCCCCTGAGTGACAGGAAGTTCCCGTTGGCCAAGAGACATTCTGCCAGCTTCTAGAAAGGCTCCAGCGGAGCTGAGGGGAGAAGGTCCTAAGTCTGATGGTCACGGGGCCTGGGTGTCCAGAACCCACAGAGCTCGCTCAGGGGATGGTGGGTGACCTAGGGTGAGGCCACATGCTGCGCCCAGAGGAAACTGCCCCCCACAAAGAGTTGTGACAACCCCCCACCCCGTACTTCTCTGTGGTCAAGTATAAAGTGAACTTGTCTTCTGTACACACTTCATCTGTTGATTCCCCAGGCAGGCCCCGGGCAGCTGCGATGCCCAGGAGGTCATGGTCTTGACCCCTATGGTCTTGACCCCTGAGTGCTGGGTCAGGCACAAGGAATTCTGGGCCAACTGGAACCTTCACCCGACCTCAGCCCCCTCCACCGTGGACTCCAGCAAGCCTGGTGACGTCACAGCTGGAACCCAAAGAGGCAGGGTCGGGGCAGCACCTTGGCCATCGCAGGCCCCGGGAGGATTGGACACAGCTCAGCATGGCCAGAGCCCTGAGCGTGGGGATGGGGGCGGGGGAGTGGGAGGGGGTCCCTTCCTCTTGGAGGCAGGCTACCCAAGGGTGACTGTGAGGTCTTCCCGGGGAGGGGCCAGGGCCAGCACGGTCTCAGTCTCTCAGGCCCCACCAGTGCCCAGCGTCCTGACACCCGGGAGGTTCGGAGCTCATCTGGGGGTTTAACAATGTCCAGAAATCTTTAACAAAGTCCAGAAATCTTTATTCCACTCAGAGTCTACATACCGTGCACCACATTTGGAATTATGCAAACTGTTATTATAAATAAATCACATACATTAAAAAAGTGACCAAGTGGAAAATAAGCTGGGTCTGACGCCTGCCAAGTCACACCCCACCCCCCCTACCTAGTGACCCTGAGAAGCCCCAGTTTCCTCGTCTGTGCCCCTGAAGCCTGGGGCACCGGGACTGACGCAGGACCCCCCCCTTCATGGAAGTCCCAGCACTGGGGACTCGAGGTGTCCTGCCTCCTGAGGCTCAGACTCAGATCCCCAAAGGGGACAGTCCCCACTTCCGCCACAGAGAGCCCCTTGTGTCCTGGAAGTCTGTATTGTCCTGTGCATACCACAGCCCTTTGTTCTCCAAAGTAGGTACACCAAGGGATGGGCTAGATTGTCTGAAGGGCCGGGAGCCACAGAGGGTGGGGGAAACAATGTCCCTGGGGGTTCCCAGAGACCCCCCCCAGAGGCCAGGCCAGGCCCCCTCCAACTGTGGCATCCAGAGTGATTTAGAAAAATCAAGACCTATGGCTTTGCCTCAGACCTGAGCTCATGGAGCTGTTGCCTCACTAGTTAGAAGCAACAGGGAGTGTCCACTGCTGGCCCAGGCGAGACTGGACAGGACCCTCTGCGTTCACACTGATCTGTCCACAGTCCTCAGACATGTTTTCGCTAAACCTGGGGAGGGGTGGGGGGCCACTGACATAGATATTTGTGGTTACATCACCTCTGCATAGGATTTCCTCACCAAGGTTGCTGCATATTTTCCAGTCTTGATAGAGGAGTACAGGCTGCATCAGGTGAGATCTCTTCTAAACACAGAAACAGATGCTGTTTGGCAGGAGTATCCTCAGCCTTCATATCACTGTCCAGCCAGTGGAGACTTTATTAACAAGCCACTTGCATTGCAAGACCAGCTGCTCCGTAAATAAATTATCCCTGGATGTGGACCCCAGCCTGGCTCCATGTGAAATTTGATGGCTTTGACGAAAGGGCCTCCATTCAAAAATATCTCCTCTCGCCAGCTGGTATTTCACCATTAGAGATTCATTCCTTTGGCTGAGATGTGTCACTAACATTTCCTATGAAATGCAGGTATCTGGATGTGGAGGACACCAGTATATTATCAAGCACCAGCCCCTCTGTGGGCTTTGTTTGGCTGACACCATACCATGGAGAAGGAAGCCAAATTCAGAGATTGAAGGAATGGCACAGTGGTTGAGAGGACGCCCAATGGTCAGCGCAATTGGAGGAGAATAGTGAGAGCAGTAGACATCTTTGAGGTCAATAGAGAGACCCCCCACCAGGTAGGAGAGAGGCGCAAGTCAGCTGTGGTTGCGCCAGACAGGGAAGACCAGCAGAGCTGAGGGAGCTCCATGTACCCCAGTCCTCAGCCTTCACTGCAAGGCATCTGCATGGTCAAGGCTGCCAAGACTCCCCAGGGATCCTCGCTCAGCTGACAGGAGGTCACAGCCAAGGTGGAGGCATCAGCTGAGCACACTTGCTGAGCCAGCACAGGGTGGGGGGATGGGGGTTCCAATGACTGGAGGAGGGCAGGCATTTACAGTGTGTAGGGCTATTGAAGGCTGCCAAAGTAAACCCACGTGTGTGCAGTTACATAAACTGCTCAGCCAGCCTGAAACGCCCTCCCGCCCTTGCCCCATGACAGCAAGAGCCTGGACCTGGGCACCTGCACCTGCACCTTCCCCCGGTGGGCGGGTGAGGGGGCCTCAGGTCCTTCTCTGGGTTCAGTGCATGAATACCAAGGCTGTGGGGTCCCTGGGCATCTGGAGATAGGAAATGCTACATCCAGGCAAAAGCCCGCAGTCATTTCCAGGGGGAAGCTGACTTGTCAGGAAACCCGGGTGCGGGGCTGAGCGGCCAGCACTGGGGGCCAGGACCCGTGCCAGCCAGCAGAGCCCCAGATGTCCCACTCGCACACCCCGCCGTCCTTTACAGACTGAGCGAGGCCTGCGGGCAATCACACACGCGTGAGAGCGCGCAGACACAGACGGAGAGAGACACAGGTTGGGGGGAAGGGAGAGCCCTAACCAGCCCAGAGCTGTCCCAACCCACTGGTCTAAAGGGCTTTTCAGTTCGGGGGAGTCGGAGTTCTGGACTCACAAAGGAGGCATTTGGGGTCCTTCCTGCCTCCTCATTGCAGCTCCGACCCCCACTGGCTGCACCAGACCCGGAACGAGAGGGGGTTCACAGACTCTACTCCCTGACGCCGTCCACCTCAACCCCCGAGGGACAGAGGGACAGCCTGGCACTGGGAGACACGTGTGATGAAGGATACACCTCCCCGCACCCCCGTCCTGCCCCTCTGCCCCTCCCAGCCCCTCCTAGACCTCCCAGCCCTTCCTCAGCCCCTCTCAGCCCCTCCTCAGAGCTCTCGCCTAGCAGGGAGGGGTCCAGCCCTTATGCCAAGGATCAGGACCCTTCCCACCGCCGTGGGAGGCTCTAGCAGCCACTGAACTCTTCCTTCTCCACTCGTTCTTTCTGTGAGTATTTCTGAACCTCCAGGTGATGCACGCTGGGCGACATCTGGACAGTGGGCAGAGGGGAAGAAGCAGACCTGCAACACCAGCCCTCTTCCCCGCAAGCCAGACTAGGCACAGCCATGCGGGGTGTTTGGGGGACCCCGTCCCACTGGGGTATATATGCCCACCTCAGCCCCAGCCCGGCCCTCTCTAGGCTTTTGCATCCCCAGCCTGGCCCACCATCCACTCCAGACTGTTCTGTTCCAGGAGGGCATGAGCGTATTATTTGAGAGTGTATGCTAGTTTGGTGTCCCCTAAACTAGTCTGTAAGTAGATACAAGGAAGCACTTGAATGAAGACCCCAGCCCTGGCATAACCTTCAGGGCCCACAGGCTGACCGTGGGCCAGCGCATCTTCTCGGAGGCCCCGAGTCTTCTTTGAACTGGTTCCCATGCAGACAAAGAAACCAAACAGCACCTTCTCTGCTTCTGACTCAGAGAACCATGGCCGCTGGCGCCTGCCCTGGGCCTGATCAGCAGGCATTACCGTCTTGGAGCGAAACTTTGCGGAGGAATGAGACCCCCACTCCTGATGACACCCGCCCACCCGAGTTTCATGGCTGGAGGGACCGAGGCAGAGACACCGTCTCACCTGAGTGTGTCCTGGGCTGGCCCAGCAGAGAGCAAGGTCCTGACAGGAAGGCCGGGAGGTGACCATGGGGTGGCCAAGGGGAGAATGGCCTAAATGGGCCCCGGCCATCCCTCCCCTCCACGGTCCAGCCCCTTCTAACCCTTTGTTCTGATGGTGGCAAAATATCTCTTCACTCCTGTCGTTTACAGCATTCACAAAGAAACTGATGTTACTCCATTCAAAGCCAAAGAGCAAACATTTATTCAGCAAACATTAAGTACTTAGGGTGTGAGAAAACAAAACAGTAACTCCCCACGTGCGGTGAGAGCTGAGTATGCCAGGTGCTTCCCTCCTTGTCTGGGGGAGCGTGGGAGAAGGGGGCCCTGGGCCCCACCTCGGCATAGGGATGGGTGGGCACAGGAGAGGCAGGTGAGACCAGACTCGAGGCTGACATGCTGGTGGGGCCAGGAAAGAAGGGAGTGTGGCTTTGGGGGTGGTAGGGGGGAAATGTTAGTGACACATCTCAGCCAAAGGAATGAATCTCTAATGGTGAAATACCAGCTGGTGAGAGGAGATATTTTTGAATGGAGACCCTTTCATTAAAGCCACCAAATTTCACTTGGAGCCGGGTTGGGGTGCAGCCAGCTGGGGCAGGCAAGAAGTCAAAATTAGGGATCTGGGGAGTTTGGGAATGCACTGTGATTACCAGGATGTGGAGCCAGACTTCAGTTCCACTGGTAGGAGAAGTCAGAGATCTTGGGGCAGGGCAGGTGCAAGCCAGTGGGCCTTTGGTGCAGGGGTGGAGGCCGTGCTGGAGGAGGCTGGGGCGGGGGGTGGTGGGAGCAGCAATTCAGGCTGGAGGAGCCCAGGCAGCGGTGGAGGCCTGCAGGAAGGTGTGGTCAAGGGTTTGGACAGGTCTCATAGGTCTGTGAGGGGAAGGGAGAGGCCAGAGCAACTTTACATAACTTTACATAAACATAAAACTTGATTCAATAAGGACAATTTTACATTAAAATTGTAACTTTATTCTGTATTAGAGTCAGTTACGAAAGAGACCACAGAGGTTAGAAAGAGAATCCGATGACCAGGAGGTACAGCACAGCAGGAGCCCGCAAGCCTGTGTGTGTGGGGGACCAGGCACGAGGGAGGGGGGGCAGCTGGGGGAGGGGCTGTGCCCACCCACTCAGCTGGGCTATGCCTCAGCTCCATGCATCTCTGGAACAGGGCCTGGCTTATCCTCTGTAGATTTTTCTACCTTTTATTTTTCTATTAAACTTTTTTTTTTTTTTCTGGGTATAGAGGTTTTACATGCCTTATTTGTTGCCTAGGGCTGCTGTAACAAATTATCACGACCTGCGGGGCTTAGAACAACTGAAATTTACCCTCTCACAGTTTTGGAGACTAGAAGCCTAAAATCCAGCCTCCTCTAGAGGCTCCGCAGAGGATCCTTCCTGCCTCTTCCAGCTGCTGGGGGCTCCAGGAGTCCTTGGTTGTGGCCGCATCCCTTCCATGTCTGCCTCTGTGTTTACACGGCCCCCTCCTCCGGGTCTCTTCTTGCATCACAAGGCACCAGGGGAACTGGCTTGATCATGGCTCTGATGTTGGGCATCTAAGCTGTGTCTTATTCTTTCTGATTATAAACAATGCTGTGAGAACGTGTTGGTGCCTCACCTTTGTCCATTTCCATTGTCCTCGGGACAGCTTATCAAGAGTAGAATGAACAGGCCCAAAGGTGTGCACTTTCTTAAGGACACTGGCAGATTTCTTCCCAGAAAGTGGAGCTGAACAAGATTCTCAGCAGTCACGCCCACCAGCACAGTGGGTAAAATGCAAGAACCTTATTATTTTGTTCTGTGTTTCTTTAATGACTGGTGAGAAAATTATTTTTTATATGCTTATTAGCCATTTGAATTTCACAGCTCTGAAATACCGGTTTTTGACCTTTGCCCATTTATCTATTGGCACAAGATTGTGCTCTAGGGGAAGGTAACTTCAATTCCCCAGGAAAGGAAACTCTCCCCTTGACTCTACCCACATTGTCACCGAGGCCTGGGAAGCTGCTCCCCTGCTAGACCTGGTCCCAGACATCAGCCTAGGCTTCCCTCACCCCTCCACACACCTCTGATTGGCTCCTCCAATTTAAGGTGGAGGTACCACCACTTGGCTACTTCCCAGGGGCATCCACTGAGAACAGGAGAGACCTGACCTTGAGCGCAAAGCAAACAAGGAGAATTATGCAAATTTGCTGTCAATATGATGACTTGAATGCTGAGAGCCTCACTGCTTAATTAAGCTGCAAGTCCAGGGCTTCCCTGGTGGCGCAGTGGTTGAGAGTCTGCCTGCTGATGCAGGGGACAATGGTTCGAGCCCTGGTCCGGGAAGATCCCACATGCCGCGGAGCAACTAGGCCCGTGAGCCACAAATACTGAGCCTGCGCGTCTGGAGCCTGTGCTCCGTAACGAGAGGCCGCGACGGTGAGAGGCCCGCACACCGCAATGAAGAGTGGCCCCTGCTCGCCACAACTGGAGAAAGGCCTCGCACAGAAACGAAGAACCAACACAGCCAAAAATAAATAAATAAATTAAAAAAAAAACCAAAAAACAAAAACTGCAAGTCCAGTATTTGGATACCAAGACTCTCCTTCCCAGTCACAAGCAGCATAACAAACTCATGGTAACTGCTGGATGATGGATTGTAAACAGCTGGCGGGATCACGCCTTTGCTGCTCAAAGAACTGCAAATCAAAAAATCCACATGTTTAATAAACAGATGATGATTCAGAATGTGAATGGAAAAAAGACAAGAGACATGAGTGCTGCCCCTTGGATCCAGAGCTGAGCTGGCGGAGGCGGCCGGCTGAGGCTGGGCCTGATTCTTGCCCTTGGGTTCAGGACACCAGACACCCTGCTTGCACAGCGGTTCCCAGGCTCGAAGTTGCAATCCCTCCCAAAACGATGTGGATGTGGGCAGCCCCCTCTGACAGAGGCCAAAATCACAGAGAGCAGGGGGTTTTAGGGACACCAGGATAAATGCACAGTTGGCCCTGAGAAGGAGAGGGCTAGACCAGCCCCTGCACACAGTGGTGCTTAATAAACATTAGCATACAGGAGGGGGTCAGTGGTCACTGGGGCCAGAATGGGAAGCAGGAACCCAGGCGGGGCCACCCTCAGGACCACCCGTCCCACCTCCGTCTAGGTGGCGCTCCACGTGACCTGCAGACTTCATGGTGCACTGAGGAGGGAAGGCCCCAGCGAAGGTGACAACTGATGATCCCAAGAAGCAGGGCGAGGGAAGAGGGGTCCACATATCATAACTGAAGGGCCGCAGAGGGGTGCTGGGCCCCAAGGAGCAGAGCCAGCGCAAAGAGATGCAACTGGAGCCGGACGTAGTGGCCGGTTGGGGTGGAGGTGAGGATGCCCGTTCACAGCACATAGGAAAGATGGGAAGTTGGCCAGAGGGGTGAGGGAGGGAAGGGCCATCGCTGGGCTGGGTGGATCTGAGCTCTTCCGGAGGCTGAGAGAGGAGGTGAGCACACAGGAGTGGGGCAGTTGCTGTAAGCAAGGCCAGGGAGAAGTGTCAGGGACAGAGGGGACACAGGGAGAGGGGAGGGTGACCGAGGGCACAAAGAGATCTATAGCAGTCAGGAGGGATGCTGTGGGAAGAAGTCCTTTTTTTTAGCTCTGTCCTGACCATTCTGTTTAAAGTGCAGCCCTCACCCCACCATCACCCTATATTCTCCTCGTTCTTTTTTTCCAAAAAACCTATCACTAAATTTATAGACTATCTCTCACTCGAATGTAGGCTTAAAGAAAGCAGATGTTTTTGTCAGTGACATTTTTTCCAGCACCTAGAAACTTGCTGACATATACAAGGTGCTCAATAAACATTTACTGGGTGAGTGAGTGAAGAACAAGGCAGAAACGCTTGCCCTGTAGGGTATCTAGACCTGTGATGGAGTTATAGGGTCAGGATGGTGTTGGCCAAGGGGGCAGAGCCCAGAAGCAGATGGAAGCTCCAGCGCAGACCAGTAAACGGTGCCAGGAGCTGGTTATGCATATTAAAAAAAAGTGAAATTGGATCCCTATCTTGAACCAAACACAAAAGATCGCTTCCAGATGGGTAAGCACTTGTATGTGAAAATCAAAACTGTGAAAGTAAAAGCTACAGGAGAATATGCACTCGAGACTGGGAAAGGTTTGTTAAGATAGGAAAGGGGAAAATCACAAAGGAAAAGGCAGACAAATTCCCCCACATCCCAATCAGGAACTGCATCAAAAGACAAAAGGCAGGGGCTTCCTTGGCGGTCCTGTGGTTAAGAACCTGGGCTTCCACTGCAGGGGGTACGGGTTCCATCCCTGGTCCTGGAACTAAGACCCCGCATGCCTCGAGGTGCAGCCAAACAAAGGCAGAGGGGCAGAGGGCGGAGGTGAGGAAGGGTCTGTGCAGGGACAGAGCAGGGAGCCCACTTGCAGAGGAAGCTACGGGCAGACGCTACGGGCAGATGCCAGTCTCATTATCTCATTAATAATCAGCGAAATCTCAATAAACCCCAGTGAGAGACCACTCCATACCCACCAGTTTCCCAAATAGGAACAGCCAAGCGTGGTGGACCTGAGCGGTCACTCTTGCCGTCCACGCTGCCCCCCTCACCAGGCAAGTGGGGGCAGTGCAGTGGGTGTTCTGGTTTCCTTTCTTAGTTTTTTATTTTTATTTTTTATCGAAGTATAGTGGATTCAGTTGAAATTAGTTTCAGGCGTACAGCATTTTTACAGTTTATACTCCATTAAAAGTTACCGCAGATGTGTAAGAGTGGCTGGCCCCTGGTACTTGGGTTACATCTGCATCTCTGTCCTCACCCTTCAGGGCAGGAGGGATGGTGTGAGTGTCCTGAGGTCACAGCCGGTCACCTTTCAGCAGGTGCTTCTCCTGGGAGCTCAGTGCGACTGAGTTTTGTTTTTCTTTAAACTCTACATGTATTTTGGAATATACTATCTTTTTGCATGTATGACAACTTTTTAAGGAAATAGAAGATTCCATCCTTCTGGTCAGAGAAAAATGATTTGAAAAATAGGATTCAGAGCTCCGATCTCTGTAGATTTTACATACTTTATGTTTTGCTTTTCCTTAAAGATGAGGATTATGTCTTATTTATACTTTTATTCTCAGTACTTGCTGCATAATAGGTGCTAAATAAACAATTAGATGTCTTGAAAAGAATGGAGAATAAGTTCCCCAAAAGGCTGTGTCCCCAGGAACCCTGTGACTCTAGAGAATTCCAGGGGGTTCAAGGGAAGTAAGTCCAGGGTTGAATTAAGCTGTGACTAAAGAATTAGTAAGAATGATGCTAATCTTTATACAGATGCTCTTTTTTTTTTTAAACTGGGTGGTGACCCATTAGTGGGAGCAACTTTTTAAAAAAATTAATTAGTTAATTAATTTATTTTTGGATGCGTTGGGTCTTTGTTGCGGTGCGTGGGCTTCTCTTCTCATTGCGGTGGCTTCTCTTGTTGCGGAGCACGGGCTCTAGGTGCGTGGGCTTCAGTAGTTGTGGCATGCGGTCTCAGTAGTTGTGGCTCGTGGGCTCTAGAGCAGAGGCTCAGTAGTTGTGCTGCACGAGCTTAGTTGCTCCGTGGCATGTGGTATCTTCCCAGACCAGGGCTCGAACACGTGTCCCCTGCATTGGCAGGCAGATTCTTAACTACTGCGCCACCAGGGAAGTCCTTGGATGCTCTTTTTAAAACACTTCCCAATACACATCACCTCTTATTACAAAGTTTTCTTATTAGTTATACTTATCTATTCTATGGAAGAGTTTAGTGTATATATTTAATAAGAATCATGCTTATCTGAATCTGAGGTAAAATTTGCCCCAGGAGAAGGCCCAGTTGCCCTGTGAGAGTCCTTGGATGGAGACGGGGTCCCCAACGAGCAACCAGGGGCACCCCAGGGACTGGACTCAGGTCTGAGCTGATGCACAGCCCCGAATGATCACAACAGATCCGGGCTAAAACAGGGGCCCACACACCAAAGACCACCCAGACGGCCTCACCTGGCCTTGAGGGGGCTGAGGGTACGTGGGGAGTAGAGGCAGGGACCCCAGTGTCACCTGGTAGCTCAGGGGTCTCTAATTGGTGGGCAGATCTGGGCACCTGGATCCCCTGCAATGTGGGCGGTTCCTGGGGACTGAGGGGTTCTTGGGGTCAGAAAGGTGTTTCTCCTGAAGAACTGGAGGGTTGACCGAGGGACGTGCGGGGAGGGTGAGGAGCAAACGGAGGGAGGTGGGATTTAAAACCTGTCCGCCCCCTCGCCAGGGCAGAGGGCATCACCTGGGCCCCGTGGGTCCCATTACTCCCTGGGAGAGGGCTGCCAAAATCCAGGGGCTAACATAATCCAGGTGATTCTTTGGATTGGGTCCCAAAGGCCCTGGGAGGCCCCTTCAGGCTCCCTAACTCCGGGGACTCCCAGTGTGCGGCCCGAGGTGGACCTGTTGCAGGTGTAGAAATGGGGGGGGGTGTGTCCCTTTGGAGCAGGTGTGAGGGGAGTCAACAGAGGGATGGGATGGGTGTTGGGCCCTGCCAGATCCAGCGATGCCCCCTGTCCCCCTCCCCACTGGAGCAGTGGAAGGTGCTGGGCTGTGCCCGGAGGACCCGACAGGCCCCGGCCGCATCCAGCTTTGCCTCCCCTGGGCCTCTCCTCGCCCAGGACCTCAGCGGGCAGCGGCCCCCATAGCCACAAACCCTGTCCAGGCCAGATGTCCAGGAAAGAAGACGGGCTAAGCAGGGCAGTCACTGGTGCCCTGGGGAGGGCCACGGGGGGAAGACCCAGGGCAGCATATCCCCCAACCCAGGTCCCCACTGAGCTCCCAGGAGTAGCACCTGCTGGAAGGTGACCGGCTGTGACCTCAGGACCCTCACACCCTCCCTCCTGCCCCGAGGGGTGAGGACAAGGGTGCAGATGTGACGCAGGTACCAGGGGCCAGCCACTCTTATACATACTTTTGAAATGAGGTATTTAATAATAAAAAAAAAGTGCCAGGACACAGCCGGATCCAAGACATGCAAAGAAAGTAAAAGGAAGAAGTAAACCCAAACTTAACAAGAAGTGGTGAGAAAACGGGGAACAGAGAAAGTGGGGATGGGACCGGACATTTGTGTTTCCAGTTAGCCTATTGTGGTGACTCTTTGGGGAAAGTGCTGGTGACAATTAGCAAAACGTGGCTGGGAAAGGAGCAGGCAGGGAAGTGAGCAAGATGTGTCTCCCAGATGCAGTGGTTGGCTTTCACATGTAAAACATCTCTCATTTCAGGTCACAAGGGAAAAGTCTAGGATAGTGGCCTGTCTGATGGCACTGGGGACGCAGGACAGCTCAGAGAGCCTGACAGTTAAGTCAGCCACCTGGGCCTGAGGGCGTCTGTCCCCTCCCTGCACAGGGACCTCAACCTCCACTTGGGTGGGCTGTCAGGCTGTCCCCATGGTACACATCCTGATTAGGCCTCAGTCTGACCCTGACACCAAGCTCGCTCCCGCACGTCCTGTGGCCTTTGAGTGACGGGGGTCCCTGGGGTGCAGCCCCTGGCAGCCCCCTGCTCTGGGCTGACCCCCGGAAGACAGGCAGTGGAGCCTCGTGTGCTGCTTCCGGGTCCCTGCCTCTTAGCTCACGGCTCTCGTGGTAGGAGGGCAGCTGCCCAGCTGGGACTTTCCTTTTCCAGATGCTGGGTGTCTCCTCGTTTGGCGGTGTTGCCAGCCCACAGGTACCTCCCTCGGCCTCACCCAGATCCCTCTGCTGAGCCCACAGACGCCCTCCCTGTTCACGTGCCCGCTTCCCAGGACACAGCCACGAGGCCCATTTCCTGAGCCAAACCTGCCCAAGGTGGGAAGTTTTCCTCGCTCTGACCCTGTCCCTGTCTGGGGGCCCTGAGTCACACAGCCTTGCGGGTTGACCCCGCTGGCCTTGCCCTGAGCTCTGTGCCCCAACTGCACTCCCATCATGTGCCCGAGCTCCTTCTAGCGCGGGCCTCCCACCTGCCTGCCCCTCCCTGCTGTGCACAGATGGGTCTCCTCTCTGGCTCCGACCCGAGTTCCCTTTCCAGGGACCTGTCTGGAGTTCAGTGCAAACGAATTAGGTCAGACTTGCCTAGATGTGAGGAAAGCCCAGCACCCCAGCCTCGCTCCTTCCTGCCATTTGTAAAGGCCTGGGGACCCGGGACCGTCTCCTCCTCACCCCAAGCTCCCCACCCTCCAGCCAGCGTCCACTATCGCCCCCGGGTCTGCTCCTCCTGCGTTTGCCTCCGTCCCACTCGCTTTCCCGCCTGGCCGCTCTGACCCTTCATGCTTTCTCAGCCACGCGCCTCGCTGAGGTTTCCCAGCTGCGTCAAACAGCCGAAAGCACAGTCGCTTTCTCAGGTGTTTTCCCAGCAGAGCTGCCCAGGTCCCTTCTTCTGAGGCCCCTTCGCCCAGAGTGGGCAGGGGAGACACCCAAGACCAGGACAGGGTGTGTTCCTGGCTCTTGCCCAGACCAGGAGAGGCGGAGGAGCCTTCTCCACCCACGTCTTCACCCCGACTAGAGGGAGAGTGTGCTGACCATCTTGGGCCTGCGGCCAGGCCTGTCAACCCCGCAGGTCAGCCCTGCAGACACCCTCCCCTCGACCCTCCCGGGTCCAGATTTCCTGCTGCGCGTGGGACGGCAGGACACCGTCACTTCCAAGGTCAATTGACGTCTGTCCGCACTATGGTCCGTTCTGTCCACGGCCCTGCATGATGTCCCAGCATTGACGTGGTAGCAGGATGGACAGTGGGGGTGGGTTTTGAAACTTCATGCTGGTCTCTGCTCCCAAGTTACCAACAATTTAAGGAATGTCAGAGGTCTGGGGTCAGAATGTAAACAAGGCATCGGCACAGCATCAGCGGGGGCAGTGACCTTGCTGTGAACTGCAGGGTGTTCCTGACGCCTCAGAGGACCATTTGTGCCTTCAGTCTCGTGAAAACACAACAGGTCGTCTCTTACAAATATGAAGTTCACATCTTAAGCTAACAGCTTTCAAGTTCCAGAAAAGTTGCCTACCTGTTATTTTTCTCAGTGTGTTCTTTCTCTTCTTAGGCGTGTGGCGTGGGTAAGCAGCCCCAATATGGACCATCTCGGTACTGCCGCCTTGGTCGCATGAGGGTCAGCCCAGACGTCAGCTCAAGGGCCAGGACAGGACCAGTATCTGTCCCCGAGAGACCTCGATGGCTGGCCTCGGCCCCAGAGGCAGAGGGACAAGTCTGAAAGGGGCTCCTCTGAGGACAGGGTCACAGTGGAGAAACGGCAGCATGCAAATGTCAAGGGGGAGGGAAAGAAGCGGGTTTTGTAGGAAGACATTCCCCAGGAAGAAAGCAGGGATTATTCGAGATCTGATGATTCTGCTATAAGAAACAGAAGCTGTGATAGGAAAATATATACACAAGGGCTCGCCGAGGCAGGGGGTGGGGTGGGTGGGTGGCAGTGGTGGGGAAGCAGGACTCACGTCAGGAACTTTCATACTGTTTCCATTTTCTTAGCTTGCTTGGGCGTTATTCGTAGAAAAAACTGATATGAAGGAAGCGATTTGGGAAGGACTGAGGCTGCGTGGACGCTGGGTGAGCAGAGCTGCTTGTCGTCTCCGCAGACCCAGGGCCCTGCCCCAGACACCACCTCCCAGGCTGTGGGTGGACGGCACAGCGATCACTGGGGTCATCTCCTTAGTCCCCGAGAATCCGAAGGCTCTGGAGCTACAGCTGCGCCCACCGGCCCTCCCCACCGCTGCCTCCCGTGGGAGGGCTGGGAGACTCGCAGTATCAACCTGTCTGAGGATTAGTCACCTCGATCCCAAGAGGAGAAGTTGTCCTAAATCACAGAATTAGAGTTTGACACGAGAGAAGAAAGGGAGTAAAGTGGATTCTAGAACGAAAGTCATGTTTCTGTAACATGGCTTAGGGGATGAAAAGCTGAACCCCAACCCTGCTCAAGCGTTTGGATTCCACGCTGTCTGCGGAGGATGGAAAGGCACCATGGGGGACTCAGCCCTGTCCTTTGGGACAGTCCTGGGGCTCTGACCGCACACACCTGGACTTTCCTGGGCAGATCAGAGGCCTGATGAGCCCCCAGCGCCCTGCGTCTGAGTTACTCTGAGTCTCTGGAACAGGGAGGTGGGTGTACCTGGAGCTGGGCCACCAGTGGGGAGAGAACGATCCTGAGATGGACCCAGAATGTTCCAGCTGCTCTACCAGGAAGAGGGAGGAACGGGCAGGTGGCCAAGCTGTGGGTGCCCGGAAAGCCACGGGGCCTGTCACAGCTGCCACCACACGAGGGCCACATGGAAGCCCTGCCTCATCCCCCAGAGATCACAGACAGCAGCTGCGACGAGGAGCTGAGACGGGGATTCACTGCGCAGTTGATGTGGCCCCCGCAGAATAATATGCCTGCCCTTCTGGCGTCGCTGGGCACGGAGCAGGGGGCCCTGAGAGGGTAAGGAAGCCAGAAGAGCCTCTGCTTGCTGGTGATGCTGCTGGGAGCTCAGCCAGGAAGGTGCCCCAGGCTGCAATTCAGAGCGCTCATGGCCTGGTCTTCGTGGTGACAGGACGTGGACAGGCCTGGCGACACTGGCCCCTTTGGGTGTATCACTTTAGCTGGCAGGGCTCTGAGTGAGATTCTGGACAGGAGCCAGTAAGACTCCCCGAAATCTTCACATGCAGCTCTCAAATGTTGGAGGGGGGGTCCCTGAAAACAACACCCAGGCAGGACACACATCCTTTGTTTTTAAAATCGAAGTACTTCTCTGCTCTTGCTAAAGAGATCACATGAGCTCCCCAGGCAAGGCCTCCTAACAGGCCATCAGCATCCCCTCATTTGGGGAGTTCCTGTCCCACTGTTTATGCCTAATTAGTTTAGACAGGAATAAAAATATTAACAAGGAGTGCAAAAGCCAAAACCAATGTGGTTCCAACCAATCAACAAGAGTTTATAGGCCTGTTTCCATCTATAACTAGCATCTGTAACTAGATTACATTTGACTCAAATAACATTTTTCATTATGGCTCCTTAAGGGAGAGGAAAATAGAAAAGCCAAGATGGGAGGGTTAGTCTGGTGGCCCTTATTTGCAAAGTACTTCTCCCAGGTCTGACTGGGGTCCTCACTGTGGCCGCTCCCCATCCTAGAAGCTGGGGTCAGCAGGAATGAGTTGGGGCCCGAGTTCAGTGCGGCCCGGGACCAGCACAGGGAGGAAGAGCATGCAGATACTGTGGTGGTAACTGGCCAAGCCCATCCTCCAGTGTCCGCCCCGCCCCACCTGACAGCAACACCCAGCTGTGCCCCCAGAGGTGAGAACCCACCAAGTATTCTATGCTGACCGCACTCCAGCCCCAGCCCCATTCCAAGCATCACTGTGCAGGAGACAAGGTGGAGAGATGCCATATGCTGAGGAGTCTGGACTCCAGCAGGCTGGGTGTTTGTCTTTCCGGTGGGGAAGGAGGGTACCTCTAGAGTCAGACTGGCTGCCCTCCAGTCATCATCGGAGAAAAGAGGTTGGGGCTTTTGTATCCAGGCCATGTGGGAGTTCACCAAAGTCCAGGTAGGTCCAGGTAGGCCCAGGGTCAAGGAAAACAAAAATGGGAGATGCTAACATTTACTGAGCCCTTTCTAATGCCAGCCACCTGCTAGGTGCATAACTGTGTCATCTCACATGACCAAAAAGCCCAAGTTAGATGACAAACCAAAGAGTGCCACTGGGGATCAGCTTAAGAGGCAGGGTCCAAGGCCAGGAGCAGATGCTATGAAGCAGAAGAAACATGAGGGGGGAAAAAGGACAGAAAATACCAAACTGAGGAATAAAAGAGGAGTCATCACTACTGACTCTACAGACATTAAAAGGAGTATAAAACAACACTATGAACAACTTTATGTCAATAATTAGACAGCTTAGATGAAATGGACAAATTCCTAGAAAGACACAAATTACCAAAGCTGACTCAAGAAGAAATAGAATCTGAAGAGATGTATAACACATAAAGATACTGAATTAATAATTAACATCAGCCCACAAGGAAAAACCAGATGACTCCATTGGTGAATTCTAGCAAATACTGAAAGAAGAAATGACAGCAATCATTCACAAACTATTCAAAAAAAATAAAAGAGGGGGGAATACATCCCAATTCATTCGATGAGGTCAGTATTATCTTGATATTCTAGCCAAAGACATAACAAGAAAAAACCCATATCCCAATAACCTTCATGAATATAGACACAAAAATCTTTAGCAGAACATTAGCAAACCAAATCCAGCAACGTTTAAAATTACTCCCCTTGCAAGAGGGTGTAACACCCAAATGTTGGTTTAATATTCAACATTTAGTTAATGGAATACACTGTTTATATAATAAAGAACAAAACCCACATGATCATCTCAATAGACTCAAAAAAAAAAAAGCATTTGGCAAAATCCAATACTTGTTCATGCTAAAACATTTTCACAAATGAGGAACAGAAACGGAAATTCCTCCCCTTGACAAAGGGCATCTATGTAAAACCTATAGCTAAGTCAAACTTAATAATGAAAGATTGATGAAATGCTTTCCCTCTAAGATCAGGACTAAGGCAAGAACGTCCACTCTTGCCACTTCTATTCAACATTGCACAGGAGTTTTAGCCAATGCAATAAGGCAAAACAAAGTAAAAGTATCTGTGTTGGAAAGGAAGAAGTAAAACTGTCATTATTTGCAGATGATCCTATGTACAATCCTAAGAAATTCATCAAAAATACTAAAACTATATGCTACTAAAGTTCAGCAAGATCACAGGACACAAGATCAGTATTCAAAAATCAATAATATTTCTATGTAACAGCAATTACAATTCTATACAGTGGCAACAAATAATAAAATTAAGAAGAAAATTCCATTCACAATAGCATCCATTTCTTTTAAACTTAAGAATAAATTTAGGGCTTCCCTGGTGGTGCAGTGGTTAGGAATCCACCTGCCAATGCAGGGGACACAGGTTCGAGCCCTGGTCCGGGAAGGTCCCACATGCCGCGGAGCAACTAAGCCTGTATGCCACAACTACAGAGCCTGCGCTCTAGAGCCCGCGTGCCACAACTGCTGAAGCCCGCGTGCCTAGAGCCCGTGCTTGGCAACAAGAGAAGCCTCCACAATGAGAAGCCCATGCACCGCAATGAATAGTAGCCCCCGCTCACCGCAAGTAGAGAAAGCTTGCGCGCAGCAAAGAAGACCCAACGCAGCCAAAAATAAATAAATTTTTTTAAAAAAGAATAAATTTAGTCAATAACAAAAGAAGTCCAAAACATGTACACTGAAAACTATTACAAAGCATTGTTGAAAGACATTAAGGAAGATCTAACTACATGGAGAGGCATTTCATGTTCATGGACTGAAAGACTATGTATTTTAAGGTAGCAATTCTCCCCAAATGGATCTGTAAACTCCACATGACCCCTACTGAAATTCTTTCATTCTCTTTTTGCAGAAAATAACAAGCTAATCCTAAAATGTATATGAAACTACAAAGGACACAGAATACCAGAACAATTTTAAACAGAAGAACAAAATTGTAGGACTTACATTTCCTAATTTCAACACTTACTACAAAGTGACAGTAATCAAGATAGCGTGGAACTGGCCTTAAGGACAGACATATAGATCAATGGAACAGAATTGAGGCCCAGAAGTAAACTGTCACATTTTTGTTCAGTGGATTTTCAACAAAGGTAATGCAGAGGGGAAGGGATAGTCTTTTCAACAAGTGACGCTGGAACAATTGTATATCCATATGCCAAAAAAGTGAATGTACACCGTTTCCTCACACACACACACACACACACACACACAACCACTCAAAAGGGATCACAAACCTAAATGTAATAGCTAAATCTATAAAACTTCTAGAAGAAAATGTAGGAGAAAAAGCTCTGTGACCTAGGGTTAGGCAAAGCGTTCTTACATACAACTTCAAAAGCATAATCCTTAAAAGGACAAACTGATAAATGGGACTTCATCAAAATTAAAAACATTTGCACTTCAAAAGACATCATTGAAAAAGTGAAGAGATAAGACAGAGACTAGAAAATACAAATTATGTATTTTACAAAGGATTTGTATCTAGAATATATAAAGAATTCTTAAAACTATAATATGAAGACAAAAAACTCAGTTTAAAAATGGACAAGAGGTTTGAGTAGATATAATAAATGAATGGCTTGTGTCCATCAACAGATGAATGGATAAAGAAGATGCGGTATATACACAATGGAATACTACTCATCCATAAAAAAGAATGAAATACTGCCATTTGCAGCAACATGGATGGACCAGGAGGGCATTGTGCTAAGTGAAATAAGTAGCACAGAGAAAGACAAATACTGTATGACATCACCTATACATGGAATCTAAAGAATACAGCAAACTAGTGAATATAACAAAAAAGAAGCAGACCACAGATATAGAGAACAAACTCATAGATATAGATATGGAGTGGACTGGGAGTTTGGGGTTGGTAGATGCAAACTATCACATTTAGAATGGATAAACAATGAGGTCCTACTGTATAGCAAAGTGAACTATATCCAATCTCCTGGGATAAACCATAATGGAAAAGAATATAAAAAAAGAACGTATATATGTGTATAACTGAGTCACCTTGCTGTATAGCAGAGACTGACACAACATTGTAAATCAACTATACTTCAATAAAAAAATAAAATAAAATAGAGTACAAACTAGTGGTTACCAGTGGGGAGAGGAAATGGTGGAAGGGCAATATAGGAGTAGGGGATTAAGAGGTACAAACTATTATGTATAAAATAAGCTACAAGAATATATTATACAACATGGGTAATATAGCTAATATTTTATAATAACTATAAATGGAATATAATCTTTAAAAATTGTGTATCACTATATAGTACACCTGTAACTTATATAATATTGTACCTTAACTATACTTCAATAAAGAAGTTAAGTGTATCTAAATATATATGAAAAACTGGACTAAGTACCTCACGTATTCTGTCATTTAATAAAAATTAAAAATAATAATAAATCAATGTCTTTAAGCACACAATGTTTTTAAGCATGAAAAGATGCTCAACATCATTAGTCATTAGGGAACTGCAAATTAAAGCCCACAATGAGATACTACTCACACCCACTAAAATGACTATTATCAAAAAGACACAATAACAAGTGTTGGCCAGGACGTAGAGGAACTGGAGCACTCATACATTTCTGGTGGGAAAGCAAAAACGGAAGAGCCATGTCAGAAAATAATTTGGCAGTTTCTTTGAAAGTTAAATATAAACTTACTATTTAACCAAATGATTCCACTCCTAGGTATCGACTTAAGAGAAGTGAAAACATGTCCGCACAAAGACTTGAATGTGAATGTTCACAGCAGAATTATTTATAATGGCCAAAACCTGGAAACAATTCAATGTTCATTAACTGGTGAATGAATAAACAAGATGTGGTCTATCCATACAATGGGATTCAATTCAGCAATATAAAGGAACAAACTACTGATGCATGCTACAACATGGATGAATCTCAAAACATTATACAAAAGACTACCTATTTTACCATTCCATTTACAGGAAAGGTCCCTAAAGGACACATTTATAGGGACAGCAAACAGATTAGTGGTTGCCTGGAGTTGAGAGAGGTTTGAGGGATTGACTGCTAATGGGCATGAGGGATGTTCTGGAGGTAATGAAAATTTTTCTAAAACTTTCAGTGTTATGGTGATCACTGAGCAATTTATAAATTAACTAAAAAGAGTGCATTTTACACTTAAAATGAATGAGTTTTATGCACATTATACCTCAGTAAAGCTATTTATAAAAAGCAACATCAGGAATACTACAGACTGGTGTTGCTGCAGTTTGAAAGAAGAGCACACAGGGAGGAGAGGAGTAGGCTAGAAGGGCTCCCCCCTCTTAGGGGACTGACTCAACAATAACCAAACTCCTAGAGACTGATGTACAAACCAAAATGCCAACACGTCAATTTACCACTCATCTGCCCATCAGTATTTCCTCATTCAATAGGTAACTATTCAAAGGAAGCCAAGTTATGATCAGAAAATTAACAGGGAATCAGTGCTAGAGGAATAGATAAATGAGCCTAAGAGGGGAATTGTTAATATGTAGTGGGGACCCCCACCTCCACCACAGGACTATGCCTCCCACGAAGGTCAGAATCCCATATTCAAGGCCAAAGCACCCTCCTTCCAAGCAATGCTGGAGAACAAAGCCAGATCTGTCTCCCTGGGCTCCCCTTTCTAGGTGCCATGCCGACCACACCCAACCATTTATACATCTTTTCAGGAGGAGCAATAAAGTGCCTTAGAGAAGCACTTCTGTATCAGCCTGGCCAGCAAACACCTCACAGTCAGAGCCAATCTGTTAGGCCATTTCCCAAATGGCTCATCTCTTACATTTGGATTCTCCTTAACCTCATTTTTTACTTTACCTTGGGAGCATTAAGTGCCAATCTGGGTCAGCATCCCTGCTCAAGCGTCGCTCTCCCTGGCCTGGGCTGGGCTGCTCAAGGACCCAGCATTTCTCCATCGGAGTTTCTCCAACCGGTGAGCTGACAGTGCCAAGGAAACTGCTATGTGATAGCTCAGCCATAAGGCTAGTCCTCAAAGCTCTCAGGGACCCTGTGGTGTCAAGTGAGCTAAAACACACCCGGCCCCATGCCCAATCCTCCCCCAGACCCCTGTACACACACAAAGGGTTAAAGACCCTGCAGAGAGTGAACGACGTCCAGCCTCCACACCCAGATCGCTCTGCTCGCTTCTACAGCAGGAGTGCTAAACGGGGCTTCTGTGATGGACGGAGGATGTGGCCCAAGCAAGTGGCCCAAACAGGAAAACCCCAGAGTCAGGGTAACTGGCTGGTGGAGCCTTGGGCTGGTGTGCTGAGTGGTGGGTAACGGTCCCTGTGCTGTTCTCTCGGTGCAGCTGCAGGGACGGGTGGTCAGCTCCTCCACTGCCAGGGCCACTGATGTGCTGGAGCCGGGCTTCCTGTGTGATGGGGCCCAGAGCTCTTGGAGCCCGTTCGGTCTGAGGCTTGTGAGCACCGTGGTGGCACCTCTGGGAGCTGGGTGTGGCCACGTGGACTGACCGCCGGCCAGCAAGCCCCACGAGGGTGCCTGCCCACGTGGCCTGGCAGTGGCCAGCCCTCCTAGGCAACCACAGCCTCATCTGCTGGTGGCCTCTGCTTCTTCGCTTTGTGTTGCTGGGGCCAGCCACCCAGGAAAGAGGCAGGCATGACCTGTGTCAAACCGTGCAGATCCCGGGGCTCGCAGAAGAGCCTCCAAGCGGTGTTTGCTGAGAGCCAGAGGCAGAACACAGAGTCACCACCAGCTGAGGCTCCCAGGCCCCTTCTGAGCTGAAAGGGAGAGGCTAAACCCCAAACGCCTGGGAGCATGGACAGCTCCTGCCTCCCAGCTGACCCTCCAGCCCGCTGTGAGGTCACCGAGAGCCGTCAGCCTCCCCAGCCTCTGCCACGGAGTAGGACTGGAGGCAGCGAGGCCAACAGGAACCTTCCCGTAGGTGGCCCATGCCTGGAAGCGGGGGTGTAAAGGGCAGATGCGGCTGCATGTAGTAAGCTCAGCACCAGCACCACTTCCTGAGTGTTACGTGGGGGATCTGGAGAGGGGATTAAACTCTTCTTCTAATTAAAAACAGAGAAAACTTTAAAAGTACATACAACAAACACTCTAGGACCATTTGAGGTGGAGAGAGCAAAGGAAAGTGGAAAAGTAAAGAAAAAAATGGAGGCAGAAAGAGAGAAAATTGGCAGGATGGGGAAAGGAGGAAACTGGCAGAGAGAATGAGAAGCAGTTGCAGGGACCAGGGCAAGTCAGTGAGTGTTCACAAACCAGTCCATCCCACCCGCGTCTGGCTGTGCTCTGGGCTCCCCGTCTTTGAAGGGTTTACAACAAGGGTTGTTCCTGGATCCCTAATAGCCACTCCAGTTCTCCAACTATATGAGCTGTGGCCGAATTCACATCCAACTAGCTTTGATCAAGCACCGAATATGTAAAGCTTTGAACATGTAGTTCTGCCTGGGCAGATTCTGACTGAGAGGGCCTGGAGGGGATGATGGGAGACACACTTTGTTCTTAGAAGTCCCGTGGTTGACTGTGACCCGTGGAGACCGAGACCCAGCTGGCCGGAAGCTCACATGTGCCGTCCACTCAGCTTGGAGGTGGGGGCCCTTCCTACAGGTGAGGAAACCGCTCCTTAGTGTAAGGGTCCTGACCAAGGTCACAGACAGTGGGCTGTAAGGACAAGATTCCAATCCAGGTCATCTGACCAAGTTCAGGGATTTCAGCTGCTCCGTATGAGGAGCAGAAGGGATCGTACTGTAGCCCAGACCAGCCCAAAGTCTGCATCAGATTCTCACCTCGGAAGAGAAGACCCATGGACAGCTTTTAGGGTGTCTAAACCTTCTGAGTCCAGTGTGAAAGTGTGCGGTTTTCTGGGAAGAGGATCTAGACCTTTGAAGACCTTTTCCTTTTTTTCTTTTTAAAATTTCCCTTTACTTAAACGTACATACGTGTAATTTTCAATAAAAGCACAGATGTCATCACATCATGATTCTTTTTTTTTTTAAAGGTGTTTTTCTCTAATAACACTTTAAATTTTTTTTTTAAATTATTTTATTTATTTATTTATTTATGGCTATGTTGGGTCTTTGTTTCTGTGCTAGGGCTTTCTCTAGTTGCGGCAAGCAGGGGCCACTCTTCATCGCGATGCGCGGTCCTCTCACTTCCGCAGCCTCTCCTGTTGCGGAGCACAGGCTCCAGACGCGCAGGCTCAGTAATTGTGGCTCACGGGCCTAGTTGCTCCGCGGCATGTGGGATCTTCCCAGACCAGGGCTCGAACCCGTGTCCCCTGCATTGGCAGGCAGACTCTCAACCACTGCGCCACCAGGGAAGCCCACATCATGATTCTTGAGTGAAGTCTGTTTTGTTTCCTCCTGTATTTTTGCTTTGCTGATCCTTCTTCCCCCACCACCACACCAACCCCAAGCCCTTCCCAGGTAACCCAGGTCAAAAACCAACTGTGTGCCCCCCACCCCATGTTTGACTTCATGTTTATATACACGGTATGCAAATCGACAGTGGCTGAGCAAGACATGAAGCAGAGGCAGCCGTACCCCCTGGCAGGGAGAAGCGTTTTATCACCAACAGTGTTTAGAATTGCTGATGCATGGTGATAATAAAAAGGAGACAAACTTCTAGGCACTTGTATTACTGTTTTAACATTCTCTACAGACACGGTACCCAATTATGGTTTACACCCGGGACAAACTGCATCATCTTCCCACATTGGTATAGCACTGGAAATACACACACAAACGTAGACAAATATATAGGAGTTTGTCATTCCATTTTTGTAAAACTGTCACCCCTTCCATGTCAACATAGTTCTTTTTTTTTTTTAATTTATATATTTTTGGCTGTGTTGGGTATTCATTGCTGCACGCGGGCTTTCTCTAGTTGCGGCGAGTGGGAGCTACTCTTCGTTGCGGTGCGCGGGCTTCTCATTGCGGTGGCTTCTCTTGTTGAGGAGCACAGGCTCTAGAGAGCGTGGGCTTCAGTAGTTGTGGCATGTGGGCTCAGGAGTTGTGGCACGTGGGCTCAGTAGTTGTGGCACGTGGGCTCTAGAGTGCAGGCTCAGTAGTTGTGGCGCACGGGCTTAGTTGCTCTGCATCATGTGAGATCTTCCCGGACCAGGGCTCGAACCCATGTCCACTGCATTGGCAGGCGGATTCTTAACTACTGTGCCACCAGGGAAGTCCTCAACATAGTTCTAATTCATGTTTTTTACTGTGTGCATAACAGTACATGTTATAGATGAGCTATTATTTCTCAACCATTTCCCCACTGATGGGATTCATATTGCTTATAGTTTTTATTGTGTCTTCATTCTTGAAGACTCTTTTCTCTTTCTCCCTGTTTCTCAGAGCAGGCACCCCCCACTGGATCCTCAGTCCTTGGAAGACTGACCCAGGGATGCTCTGTTGTTCCCCTCACCTCCAGCTCCGAGATCACAGACCCAGGATGCCCGCAGCCTTTAAAGCCTCTGAAGAAACCACTTATCTCTGAGCCTCACCCTTAAACTTTGAGAGCCTGCAGATTTTTATCAGGGAAGGGTTTTAGTTAACTCCCCCTTTTCACATCTTTTCATCTATTATTCTTAAAACGATGAGCCTGCATAGGAAACTTATGTATACATATAGCTGATTCACTTCATTGTACAGCAGAAACTAACACAACACTGTAAAGCAATTATACTTAAAAAAAAAAAAAAAAAGAACAGTGTGTGTTCCAAGCAGAGATGGGATGCCTGTCCCTCCCCTACTCCCCAACTCAAAGCGACTGAAAATCTCCCACCGACATCCCATCCCTCCATGATGGGTCACCCATCTCGTCCCAAGGTGAAGTGTGTCGTGCTAAGGTTGGCCGGAAAAGAAAGGTTGAACATCCCTTTGAAAAATAACTGAAATGGGAATTTCAGAAGAGACACAGGCCACAAGCTGCCACCACCCCATCCTCCCCCAGAGGCTGTGGGGTCCGAATACATCTCATGCCTGTTCTCTCCATGAGCTGAAACATGACTGGACTAAACAGGAAAATCGGGACTGGGCCCACTCTTTTTTTTTTTTTTTAATTTTTAAATTTAATTTAATTTAATTTATTTTTTTATACAGCAGGTTCTTATTAGTTATCCATTTTATACATATTAGTATATATATGTCAATCCCGATCTCCCACTTCATCACAACACCACCACCACCACCCCCTTGCCGCTTTCCCCCCCTTGGTGTCCATACGTTTGTTCTCTCCATCTGTGTCTCAGTTTCTGCAGACTGGGCCCACTCTTGGAGGCTGTTTGCACCTTCTGTGCCCACGAGAGCCTCGTTTCAGCAGCTCGAGTTTCCCTTGCCTGGTTTCTTCCCTCCTTTCCTTTTCTTCCTTGTTTTTCTCATCATAACCCATGCAGTCTTTCCCCAGGTTATTCAGTGAAAATGGCAGGGTTTGGAGGTTGCTACCAGCACAGAGCTGAATGCAGGTAGGTTCTTTAAGATGAAACTGTACTTTAAAAGGTGAAGAGTAGGGGCCCTGGAGCACGCGCTCTGGTCCTGTTCTTCCTTCCCCTGACGCGAGGATCGTCTGAGTATCAACTCCCTCCTCTAGAAGTCGGACGTGAGCTTGATCTTCACCTACATGGTCTCTGTCCAGTGCTTACACGAACCTGGTGATCAGTGAACTTACCTACAGACTATAAAGGCTTTTCCTTTTTTATAAGTTATTATAATCAATTTATAAAATTAATAGAAAACAGTTTATGAGACATTAAGCCGGTAGCGTGGAGCCCAGGGATTTTGACGGGGGCCGGGGGGATGCGGGTTGGGGGCTGTGGGTGATCAGTGACTCCTCAGGGGCTGAAGGATGGAACATTACTGCCTTGCACAGACCTGCGCTCCAGGCTCACGTCCTTGTCCTGCTCTGCTGGTCCCAACTCCAGCCGTCGTGCGGGTCCCTCGCTCCACCCCAGAGCTCCAGCCACCTCTCGGGGCCTCGCTCTGTCCTGTGGGTTTATTTTAAGCCCAGGCCTCTCTCAGGTA
This sequence comes from Balaenoptera ricei, assembly GCF_028023285.1. NCBI lineage: Eukaryota > Metazoa > Chordata > Mammalia > Artiodactyla > Balaenopteridae > Balaenoptera > Balaenoptera ricei. The sequence goes on along the minus strand of NC_082658.1, from coordinate 13,554,336 downwards.
ATCGTGTCCATCGATTCGAGTGGACAAGGCCACCACAGGCAGCCAGCTCCTAGGAGGAGCTGTGAGGTCCAACCAGGAGGGAGTGAAGCTCTCAAGTCACATCAGAGGAGGAGGAGAAAGTGAATCCAGGATAAGCTCCAAGTGATTCTGCGGGTGAGGCATTAAGGACCCTTGAACAACCCAGACTAATCTCTTCCATTTGCCTGTATCCGACTCAGACATTCTTTGGAGATAAGTCACCCAACAGAGTATCATTCACCAGGAAAAGTGCATCTTCGTTCGTGTGTAACTACATCTCCCCTCCAACTTCCCTTTCACTCCCTGACATCTCACCACGCAAATAACAGAACGGGAAGTGAGAGTGAGGGAACAGGACCAGGGTGGGGCTTCCTGCCTGTGATCTGAGCAACCCTGGGGGACCTCCCCCTGCCCAGGACAAATCCCCACTCTTTCATCACGGCCAAAACCCCAGCACCACAGGTGGAAACTTCGGAATTTGTCATCACTCATTACACCATGCTGCTTGGTATTTTGCATATGACTAACATATAACTCCCTAGTAAGATAAAACGAACACAAAATCAATTATCTTATTAAATAAAACAAATAACACTACAGCTTCTGTGTAGATTTCCCGTCACCGTTGCCTTCTTTCACGGTGCTCCAGTGCAGCTGGGAGACAGTGTGTGGGCGTTCCTGTCCTGACAGCGAGATCGCAGGCTGCCTAGACCAGCAGGACCGTCTCACTGTGCTTGTCAGGCGTACACCATGGAAGTAACTTACTCGAGTGAGCGTGTCTCTGGAGAGAGACCCCACATGCGCTGGAAGGTGGCTCTGTCCAAGGCTCCGAGGCCGCAGACTTCAGCCCCGGCATCTCCTGGTCTGTGCACTAGATCGGTGAGCCATGGACATCAGGGTTTCTGTGAGGGCTTTGGGAATAGGTAGGTGAGGACGGCCTCTATTGACTTACAGCATTACTCTCACTGACCCCGTATGATCCAGGCCTCCAGGCCTCACAGGGGACATTCCACAGCCCCCACCGAAGACCAGGGGCAAACTTCAGACACCAGGGTGGGCAGTTTGCCTGGGTTACCCCTCGAGGAGATGGTGATTGCAGCCACCGTGGCACACATGGGTCCAGTGGGGATGTAGGTTTGCTCTGCCCTGTCTGGACCTGTGGCTTCATCACAGCCGGTTGAGATGGAAGTTGGGGGTGCAGAGGACTGCGTGACCCCCACAGCTCCCAGAGGGCCGTGTATGTGCTCATTTCAGCTTAACACGTGTCAGAAGCTACCTGGGCAAACGGGGTCCAGTGGGGGCACTTACTGATTTTATAGAGTCTCCTAGCAGAAGACCCATATCCCCAGGAAGGAAAAGCCTCTAAGCTCTAAGCTATGAGTCCTAACACATCCAAGGGATTTGCTGACCACGAGTTGGCGGAAGGGAAGGAAATCTCATCTGAGAGTTACCAGGAGGAGAAAGAGAGGCTTTGGAGAGAATGACCAATTTACCTGTTTTGTAAGTCGCCCAGGAGGGGCCTTGGTGAGTGGGGTGTGGGCACACAGGGGCACAGGGACGATGTGGGGTGGGGGCGCAGGAGGGCCACACAGACTTCCCCAGTGCCGGCAACCACAGTGCTATGACCGAGCATCTTTGTTCCATGGCCGCACAGAAGTTAGAGAACCAAGGCCAGGTACTGCTGAGCCCCAAGCCATACGCTGCCGGGTTTAGGACGTAAACAGCTGTACATGCACGCAGCTCGTCCTAAGCCAAAATGAATATTAGCAATTCATGAACTATCCTAAAACCCTCGACGCCCCTCGATTCACTTCCTGAGCCCTGGGGACCAAGAAGCAACACCCAGTCCTGCCTTCCAGGCTCTTGGAGCTCAGCGGGCAGATGAAGACAGGCCAACACTTCATTGCAGTTCAGGGACAGACACCTGGGAGGCAGAGTGGTCCAAGCAGGATGCAATCACTCTGCCCGGGTTAGGGGGGAGGGGTCAGGAAGACCTCAAACGGAGCAACACCTGAGCAGGTAACACACGCTCACAGATGAGGGATAGGAGGCCCCCCAGCCTTGTATGGGCAGCCTCGCCCATGCCCACGCAGAGCCCTTGTAGCTGGGGTGGAGGGAGTTAGGACGGCAGCCGGCACCATCTGAACTTCACCCTCAGGTCAAAGAGTGATCTCGTGAGACCCTAACAGAGCCTTGTTCCTCTCCAAGATGGGTATCGTGGCCAGCGGGCTGCCCGGCACCTCTGTGAGCCCCAGATAACGTGGCAGCTTCTGAGATCTGAGCACATAGATAAGGAACCCGGACACTTTGTCTTCTAGTCATTCCTGCTTAACTCACCCTGCCAGGGGGTGGGGGGCAGGGGGTTAAGAAGAAATGCTAGTGAGGAAGCAGGCGGGCAGAGCAGGGCACGGGCAGCCGCAGGCAGAGCCACCCACCCACGGGACCTTCCGAAAGATACTACTCCCTGTGCCTTGATTCTCCAACCGGCAAAAAGGGACATGACACAAGCTACCTCCTGGGACTCACCTAGCCAGTACATGGAACGGAATAGAGGCCGGAACACGGGATGCTGATGTGCGCAAATGTGGTGCCAATGAGACGTTATGAATAGACGCTCATCAAACAATGAGGTGACCAACTTAGGTTAGACACACACCTCTCACCAGACACCAGCATCGTTCCAAAAGGATCAGAAATGTAAATGTTAAGGAGGAAGATCCTAAGAGTACTAGAGGAAAACATAGAAAAAAAGCTTTTCGTTACCTAAAAAAATCCAGAAGCCATAAAAGAAAAGATGAAAATGTTTTAACTGAAAAAACTTTTTTAATGGCCAAAACAACTAAACACGAAGTGGAAAGACGAACGATACCAGGCTATTCATACCATGTAGGAAGGGCTAATCTTTACATACAAAGAGCTCTTACAGATCAGTGAACAAATATTTCACCAAAAAAAGAAATACAAATGGCCCTTGAACACATGAGATGCTCAAACTCATTCACAATAAGAGGAATAAATTTCAAGACGACATCGAGAAACCATGTTTCATGTATCTGCTTAGCAAAAGCCTAGAGTTTAACCCTACACTGGCGGGCAGCACAGGGACACCTCGGACCCTCCTGGGGAGGGGGGTGAAATGGTACAAACCCCGCTGGAGGGAAGGCTCTTGCTCAGCAATTCCACTTCTAAGAGTTTATCAAATCAGTGTAAAAAGTAATGTTTTTACATGCATGTTCACATTTGGAAAACATAAGTTAGACTCCACATTGGACTATACTCCAAAATAAAAATCTGGGTGTTTTAAAAGCCAAATTAACAAAACAAGATGAAGTATTAGCTAAAAATATAGGATAATATTTCTATAATCCTGGAATAGGCAGGCTTTTTATGCCTTTAATTAAAAAAATTTTTATTTTGAAATAATTTAAGGGGCTTCCCTGGTGGCACAGTGGTTAAGAATCCGCCTGCCAATGCAGGGGACATGGGTTCGAGCCCTGGTCTGGGAAGATCCCACATGCTGCGGAGCAACTAAGCCCGTGCACCACAACTACTGAGCCTGCACGCCACAACTACTGAAGCCCTTGCGCCTAGAGCCTGTGCTCTGCAACAAGATAAGCCACAGCAATGAGAAGCCCATGCACCACAACGAAGAGTAGCCCCCGCTCGCCACAACTAGAAAAAGCCCGCGCGCAGTAATGAAGACCCAACACAGCCAAAAAATAAAATAAATAAAATTTAAAAAGAAATAATTTAAGATTTAGAGATGTTACAAACATAATATAAAGAATTCCTGTATACGCTTTACCCAGATTCCCTAAACCATTAACATTTTAACACATTTGCTTTTTTTCTCTCTTCCTCTCTCTCTCTCATATACATGTAACATATATAACCACATATTTATTTGTATGCTGTGTCCCTCACAGTGTATCATATTGAGATAGGCTGGGACCTGGGATCCTTTGCTGCAGTGCTTGCACTTGCATCTAGACAAACATCTCCTTGAGCAACAGAATACAAAGAAACTACAAGGAACTAAAAATCACTGCATACATGCTCAGTTGGGGCAAATCATGAACAAGATACAGAAAGGCCATAAACCAACTGCCATTTCTGAGGTGCCGGGAGCAAAAGCTGGGTCCCCTGCAGGATCCCTCCACACAGCACCACCAAGGGGGTGGACTGACCACCTAAGCCACCCCTCCATCCAACCTACCCATCAGCCCCCACCCTCACCCCATCTAAGAAACCAGCCCCCCCTCCTTGGAGAGTGAGCAAAGGGCACCTGTTACTTGTTTTCACTCCATCGTGCTGCACAAGCCCCAGTAAAGCTTTGCCTGAATTCCTTGTCTGGCCTCTTAATTTTTATTGATTGAAGAGCCCAAGGACCCTGGTCGGTAACAATATCAAGAGGTACATGATATCTTTTTGTCGCATTACAGATAATGTCAGCTTGGATCACTTGCTGAAGGTGGTATCTGCTTGGTTTCCCCACTTAATTAACAAGTATTTTGTGAGACATACTTTGAGACTATGTAAATATACTGTTTCTCATAAAACTTCTACCTATTAGTTTAAAAAATATTATGCATGTTCAATGTTCTTTACATCCTAAATGCATATTAAGGAGAAAACTGGTCAAATTAGTTATGGCAGGTACATACTATGCAGGTGAGGAAAAGAATACCAAGCTGTACCAATAGGAAAAGCTCTCCAAGAAACAGCATTCAGAGACTTCCCTGGCGTCCAGTGGTTGGGACTCCATGCTTCCACTGCAGGGGGCACAGGTTCAATCCCCAGTCAGGGAACTAGGATCCTGCATGCCACATGGAGTGGCCAAAAAAAAAAAAAAAAAAGAAACAGCGTTAAATTAAAAAGAATTGTGCATCCCTTAAGTGTGGGCTGTGGTAGGAATTTCCTTCCAAGGAGAACAGGATGGAAAGGGAGAGAAAGAGGTACCTGTCTCCCACATGTTCAGGAATCCCAGGGGGCAGGCAGGGCCCCCAGGGTCAGGCTGGGCGATCATCGGAAACGCTGGCAACACTGTGCCATTGCCCGAGTTCCTCTGTGATGACCTGGGCCCGAGAGCCCAGTGTCTGGGGAGCTGGACAAGAGCAGTGAGCAGAATGGATGGTAACAGGCCCAGCACACAGGCACCACCGTGCATCTTCCAGGGATCCTTTCACTGTAAAACCCTCAGCAAAGCGTCCTTGGAAGAATCTCAGACCCATCGGTATATTCTGATGCAAACGTGGTCACCACGCAGTGTGACGTTACTGTCATGAGACGAGTAAACGAAGGTAGTCGTTGGGGTGTCTGCTGCCCAGCACACGTGTTCAATCACCTTCTTAAGCTCCACAAACACGGGTCACATGCATACGTGTGTCACAGAATGGTCCTGTGGTGGCCGGCTGTGGGACCACCCTTGGGAAGGACACCCCCAGCCCCTGCCCTCCCAGGGGAGCTGGGGTGGAGGTAGAGGTGTTGTTGAGCAGGACCCCTTGCCCCAGATGGGCTGCAGGGGGAAAGTCTCCCTCTGAGGGGAAGGGGGACCTTTGCCATGGCCACAGTGACCCTCCAAGCATGGTTGTGCCTTTCTCCACCAGAGAGAGAGGCTGGGCCTCCACCCAGCCCAGAGGAGGACACATCGTGGAGTGGCTTTGGGGAGCGGGCCCCTGAGTGGGCAGCAAAGGGAGTGACGGGAGTGATCACGGTTCTGCCCAGGAGAGATCAGACAACCCGAGTCATTGCAAGCGGCCTCTCGAAGGGCACAGCACCTGCCGAGAGTCCTTTCCTCACACCTCTTGGTGCTCTGAGGTCTCAAGGGGCCTCGACAGGCCAACAGCCTGGCCAGGGGAGCAGGGCAGGGTCTCAGACGTCTGTGCTGGTGAGGACTGACCGCCACTGCAGTGAGCAGCGTTCTTTATCTGAGATTTCCTCCTTCCCCATTTCATTCACTTCTCTTAAGTGATGATAGTGGTGACGTTTGCAGTTGCTTTATTTTTATTTTTTTTATTTTTAAAATTTATTTATTTATTTATTTTTGGCTGCATTGGGTCTTCATTGCTGCGCGCGGGCTTTCTCTAGTTGTCATGAGTGGGGGCCACTCTTTGTTGCGGTGCCCGGGCTTCTCATTGCGGTGGCTTCTCTTGTTGCGGAGCACGGGCTCTAGGCGTGCGGGCTTCAGTAGTTGTGGCACATGGGCTCAGTAGTTGTGGCGCACGCCACAACTTAGTTGCTCCGCGGCATGTGGGATCTTCCTGGACCAGGGCTCGAACCCGTGTCTTCCACATTGGCAGGCGGATTCTTAAGCACTGTGCCACCAGGGAAGCCCTGCAGTTGCTTTATTTTTAATTTTGGGGGGGATCGGGCAAAACTAAGTCCGTTTGAATCAGTCCTCAGACTTGGGGGGATACTTAACTGGTCCCTGAAATTCAGAGCCAAAGTGCCGGTATTCTGGATTCTGGTTGAAGCTTGTTCTCCTCGAGGAGTCAGATCTTGTGCAGCTGGGACGCAGACCAAGTTATAAATCATACAACCTAAGTGTCCAAAAACCACAAACGGGCTATTTCCCTAGATGTCCAGGCATCCATCAGAACACACAGGGCAGTGTCACTCAGAGGAGAACAGGCCCTGGGAAGCTGGCCACCTCCAATGAGGCCAGAACCCTCCACTTTCTTCACAAACACCCCAAACAGTAAATCTCACTGTGATGTGCCCCCAGAGATGAAATGGGATGAGCTGCAACCTCCTGTGGGAACTATTAACTCAAGCCAGCTGGTGTGGGTGTCTGCAGTTGTGCCTGGTCCTGACCTCCGACCCACACTGCCACCTGCTCTGAGCTCCGGGAGGCAACATGAGTTCTCAGTGACTGTCCACGGCAGAGGGTGTGGATAAAGGGACATGCACGGGGTCTGAGGGCCGTCAGCTTAGCCCAGAGACCTGGGCTCAGACGTGGTGGCTAGTCCAGCTGAACCTTGGAGGCCTGAGCGGCCCCAGCCTCGCCAGTGGCTTCACCATCTTCCCCCAGTTTCTCATCTGTGAAACGCGGACAAGGAGCTGTTTCGAGGAGCAGACCCCACCTGGCCACGCCACCCAGGCCTGGCTGTCCCCACCGCCATGTGGCTGTCACACTGTCAACGGAGCTGTCTCAGTTGCCACCAGCGTCCAGCAGTGCCTGGGGCCCAGATCAGGAGCCTAAGGGGTGCTTCCGCGGAGTCGATGGATGAGACAACTTAGGGGTGAGCCCCAAACTGCTGCCTTGAAAGGAAGCCTCACTCACCGCCCACTGGGGGCTGATCCCCCCACCCAAACTCACAGGGAAACAGAGCTTCCTGCAGGCACCTGGGACCCCCTGCCCAAGTGGAAGGACGGAGACCAGACCTGCGCAGCCCACCCGGTGTTCCCCGCCCTTCCCGCTCAGGCTCCACTGCAGGGACCCCTCCCCGGGCCGGGTCAGGCCGGGCTCCCCCTGCTTTGGGAGCCACGTCCATCCCAGGGCACAGAACTGGCCCTCCTGGCGTGGCCTGTCCCCTCCCCACGCAGATGTTTCCTGCTAATGTTGCACATTTCTGCTTTAATGCGATGCCTGCCCAGCACTGAGCACGTGGTGGAAATGTGCCGACACAGCCATTTATCTCTGTGTGTCGCAATTCATTCTCTCGGGGCAAAGTTCCAGCTGATGCCTCCAGAGGCCCCGAGGCTGAGCTAGAATCTCAGTTCTCCAAGGACCTGGGCTGCCTGGAACCCAGGGCGCGGCAGGAAAGGCGGCTGGGGGTGACGCATCTTGGGCCAGGGGAGCCATCCGACCACAGCAGTTGGGATGCGAGGATGTGAGACGCGAGGGCACTGAAGTAGCCCTGCGCCTGCGCAGGAAGGCGAACGCTGCTGGCCCTGCCCGGGCCGCGGTCCCCACACAGGTGGGGAGCAGTTGCAGGACCCGTCTGAGAGCTCCCTACCTGCTGCTTCCTCCTGAAGACTTGTAAGGTGGCAGCAGTCGCCCCCTGGGTATTACAGGAGGTGAGAGCCTGTGGAATGGAGTGCAGGCCCGGAGGAGGAAGCTGCCACCACGGGGGCAGGCGGGGCTGCCAAGAGGCAGGCGGGGCCCGGGCGGGCAGGTTCCCCTGAGTCTGACCCCGAGGGCAGCATCCGGGTGACGCCCTTCTTCCTTGGGCTTCTCCAAATTAGCTCCACATGCAAGCCTGCCACCACCAGCCCTGGGCCAGCCCCCAGCAGCTCTTCCTCGTTCACTGGCTGGACTCCGGTCAGCTGGTCTGCACCCCTGGCCTTGATCAAACCCGCAGGTGGTGTTACACCTGCCAAGCCTGCCAGGGGCTCCCATCCCCCACACCTGACGACCGAGGTCTCTCCGGGATTCCACCCCTCCCCTCGGGCTGCGGGCTGCTCCTGTTGCAGCCTTGGCTTCGGACATGCAGCTCCTTGGCTAGACTGCTCTTCGCCCCCGCCCTGCACGACTCCTGTCGCTTTCTCAGTGAGACCCACCCCAACCTAGAGTCGCAACACCCCCGGCACACACACGCCCTCCACCTTGAATTAATATACTATGCGGTGTCTTACTCATCTGCCTCACAAACACGCATGGCAAAACCAGAATGTAAGCTCCATGGGGGCATCGACTTTTAATGTTTTTACTACGGAAAATTTCAAATGTAAATGCAAAAGTAGAGAAAACAGTATCATGAACCCAACCTTCCCGTAACCCAGTTTCAGGAACGATCAACTCTCGGCCTGTCTTATTCTGTCTCTTCTCCACCTTCACACATACCACATTTGCCTGTAAATGCTGCCAAAATACAAGAACCTTTAAAGAACTTAACCACACTAACATTGTCACCTAAAAATTTAGTAGCCTTAAAACCAAATAAAGAGCCAATGCCCAGAATTGCCCAACTGTCTCATTTCATATAGCTGTTTTTTTTTTTTAAATCAGAATCCAAACAAGGTCTTAAAAAGGCAATTTGTTAATATGCCCCAAGCTATATGAATAACACTCTCCTTCCTTTTAATGTCTTGTTGAAGGAACTGAGTTGTTTGCCCCGTAGAATGTTCCACATACTGGCCCCAGCGGGCTGCGTCCCCGGGGTTGCTTGACTGTCCCTCTGTGCCTGTATTTCCTGCAAGCCCGTGATGGACACAGAGGTTGGCCTGAGTCAGGTTTGCTTTTCAGCAGGACCATGTCCTCGCTGGGTTGTGGGCTTCCAGGCATGTCCCCCAGGGCTGCCCAAGGCTGATTTTACCTTCCCCACCTCCCTGCATCTGTCAGCTGGGTGTTTCTCTAAGAATCTTCTTGTTGACTGTGTGGTTACTATTCATTCAGGAAAAGCAGGATAAATGCCTGCTTCTTTCCTCTATCCATTTTCAGAGAAACAAGTTGGTTTCCAGCATCCCTCAAAGGTGACTGAGAGCCCCCTACCTTTTTTTTTTTTTTTTTTGCTTTTGCTTTGTTTTCTGGATAGTCATGGACTCATGAATTGTAATTTATTTAACACGTTTCAACCCATTTCAGTCATTATTCTTCCTGATGCTCCGCTGTCCTGTCTGTGACCAGTGGGGCCCCTTCCCATCAGCTGCATGTCCTTGGACGACCAAGACCTTGGAGGTAAGTCAGGACGGTCCAGGCTCACATGGGTGCCCAGCCCTGGCAGCCCAGGCCCCGAGGAAGAGCCAAGGCGAGCCTGTGCCGTGGCCCCGAGGGGACGAGCACACACATGGAGAACCTCGTCTCCAGTCAAAGCCCTGCTTCCTGTGCTTCTCCATGAGCTTCCGTGGGGCTCCTGCAACACTCTTTCCTCTGGATGTAATAATGCGTGTTCTCAGCCCCTCAATACCTCCTCTCTCCCTTTTCAACCTGCACTGACAGCTCCTGCCCTGTTTTCCTGATTGTTACAGGGTTTTCGGCTCCGAGGGCTTCGTGGCTTCCAAACCTGGATCCAGAGGCCCCCACGCCAGCCCTGACGCCTGCCCCAGGCCGCACGCTCCACGCTCAGTGCTTCTGAGCTTCTAAAATGTTTCTAAAAACCAAACCAAACCAGACAACGGCACTGGTGCTGCTCCCTTGATGCCGTCGTGACGTGTTAATTCCATGACGTTCATTCCTCCTACAGGTGCCAAAGTTTCGGCAACGGGGGCTCCTGCCCTCCTCCACCTCATTCCCCTGCAAGCTTCCCGCCACTCTGTCAGCCTCTGAGTTCTTTCCCTGGGACCCTCGTCCACGGGTGTGTTGCTCATGCGTCTTGGAGGACCCCTTGCCTCCTGTCTGTGCATGCTCCTCCATCAACTCCTCCACTGTGTTTTCCTGGTTTGGAAGTTGCCTTGGTCACCACCGTCGCCACCATCGCATGATCCAAGCAATGCTTTTTTTTTTTTTTAATAAATTTATTTATTTATTTATTTTTGGCTGCGTTGGGTCTTTGTTGCCATGCGCAGGCTTTCTCTAGTTGCAGTGAGCAGGGGCTACTCTTTGTTGTGGTACGCGGGCTTTTCACTGCGGTGGCTTCTCTTGTGGCGGAGCACAGGCTTTACGCGCGTGGGCTTCAGTAGTTGCGGCACGTGGGCTCAGGAGTTATGGCTCACGGGCTCTAGAGCGCAGGCTCAGTAGTTGTGGCTCACGGGCTTAGTTGCTCCGCGGCATGTGGGATCTTCCTGCACCCGGGCTTGAACCCATGTCCCCTGCATTGGCAGGTGGATTCTTAACCACTGCGCCACCAGGGAAGTCCCCAAGCAATGCTCTTCACTCCATCAGTTCTCAGACTTCTGGTCCCTCAGTCCCACTCCAGTCCCCTCTCCCCAAATAAAGCAAAAATAATTTGCATTGCCTGCCAACGCCACCTTTGACAGGAGGACACGCTGCCGACCTCAAGCAGTTTCCCCCATTTCATTTGTGGGAAGGACGTACACATTCAGAAAGCAGAACTTTCTGCCTCTTTTAAATCCAAAATAATCTAAGATCTGGGCTATATTGTATAGTTTTCTAGCACCCTCATCATTTTGGTTAAACAAAATGCTCCAACACACATGCACACACACGCGTGCTCCCTTACCTGCTGACTGGTGAGAAAAGCCCCAAACTCCTTTGTGCTGAAGCAGGCTCTCCCCTCCCCCAAAGTGAGGCTGTGTCAGGTGAGGCCGTTCACCTACAGACACCGGCCCCACTCGGCCTGCAGGTGAGGTCATTTACCTGCAGACATGAGCACCACTCAGGTGAGGGCGTTCACCTGCAGCACAGGCCCCACTCGGTCCTCAGCGTGGCTCTCATGCCCTTTAGATCCCACCTTCCTGTTGGCAGCTGCAGGTCTGCCTGGACTCTGGTTCTGCACGTTCCTCTTCCCCTTTTCCTTCCCCCTGACATCTGCTTCTCTCTCTCTCTCTCTCTCTTCTCTGTCAAACAGCTTCATTGAGAGAGAACTCACACACCGTAAAATCCACCATCTGAAGTGTACAATTCAATGGTCTTTAGCACATTCACAAGGTTGTGCAACCATCACCACCACCTAATCTCAGCACATTTTCATCACACGAAAGGAGACCCCACACCACCAGGGGTCACCCCCAGTCCTGTCCCCCAGCCCCTGGCAACCACTAATCTATTTCTTTCTGTGGATTTGCCTTTTCCGGACATTTCCCATAAATGGAATTGTGGCTCTTTTTCACTGAGCATTATGTTGTCAGGGGTCAAGCACATAGCAGCCTGGTTGGCGTTTTATTCCTTTGTGTGGCTGAATAATTTTCCACTGTGTGGAAGGACCATGTTTTGTTTACCTGTTTGTCGATTATGGACGTTTGGATTATGTTATTAGTCATAATAACACTTTGGGGTTATTATGAATCATGCCGTGTCCAGGGATTTGTGTGGATGTATGTTTTCGCTTCTCTCAGGTTTACACCTAGGATCGGAATTGCTGGTCCTATGGTCACTCTGTCGAACACCTTGAGGAGTTGCCAGAATTTCTCCCGTGACAGTGATCAGGGCTCCCGTTTCCCCGGCTCCTCCCTCGTCAGCACTTGTTACGTCTGTCTTTCGTTGTAGCTGGCAGACTGCTGAGGACCCGCGGCCGCGCCTCTCGGCTCTCAGCGGCTCCCTCCGCGCTGCCCAGCTGTGCTCGGCCTCCCGAGCCTGGGCCTCCACCCCAGGGAGCCAGGAGCCTCCTTGCCTCCCTGACTCCCCACTGACCTGCCCCTCTGCTTCCACTGGGGCCCCAGGATGCTCCTCCCTGCTGCCTGTCCTGTGGCCTCGCACCCACACAACAAACTTTTCCACATTTCTTTGTTAAAATAATTAAGCGTGAATATTAAGAACATGCTTTTATGTCAAATGCACTGTAATGACATTTGTCATTACAAATGCCCAAGTGCGGACAAAGGTTAGTGTTTCACCGTGGGTACGGCATGACACCTCGCAACGCAGGTGGGCAGAGACGTGAACAGTTTACGGGAGGGACAGCTTAGCGCTCCTCTGAATCCCGAGCTTCACAGACCCCGTCTCCCAGCACAGTTGGGAGTGAGGACGGGCTTGGGAAGGATCACCCTGGATCCAGAACATTCTCCCCATCCTGCCCTCACACCCTTGCTGATCCGACGACTTCTCCCACTCTTTCCTGGTTCTTCGTCTTGTCTGTTCCCTGCACCTCCCACACCTCCCCATTTCCACCAGGACAAAACCCCAACCTCCATGCCAGGCCTGCTCGCCTGGCGCTGTTGCTACAGAACAAGAATTTGTGACTTAATAAGGAGCGTTTACTAGCCTCATAGATTCTATGGGTCAGGAATTTGGAAGCCACGTAGCTGTGCTGGGTTGGGGTCTCAGCACGTCTCACCTGAAGGTTTGAGTGGGACCGGTGGCTCCTCTGCTAGGGCGGCCCTTCATGCAGCTGGGGGCTGGTGCTGGTTGTTGGTGGAGACCCGTTGCCCCAGGATAAGCCTCTCCCAGGCTGCTAGAACGTCCTCTGACAATGGCTTCCCCCAGAGTGAGTGTTCCCAGGGGGAGTGGCCCTTCCTCTGGCCCAGCCCCAGAGAGCACACAGCAGCCCACCCTCCACCTTCCGCTGACTGGTAGCAGAGCACGATGTCTAGCCCACACCCCGGGGGAGAGGGACTGGGCCCCACCTTCTGGACAGAGTGACGTCAAAGAACCTGCAGATGTTTCCACAACCATCATGCCGGCATCCAAGGCCCCACAGCCTGTCTCACTGCTTAAGGAGATTCACAAGAAACGCAGGTTAAAGGTTCTGACAAGTCCTGCAGGTAGGAAACCTGTTTGATTTTGTTCAATTCCAAGTTGATGAGCACAGAGAAGACGTATAGCAACACGTCGAAGGCCAGCATCTGGTGACCAGTGATTGAAGGAGCAGAGCAAAGGCAAGCTCTTTGGGGGCAGAGCCCATGCCGCACACGAAGAGGCTCTCCACCAATGTTGATCAAGTAAACGCTACCTTGACAAGATGCTCAAACACCCAGATCAAATTCTAAGATGGGAAGTGTCCGTGTGACAGAGATTTCCAGGCCTCCCTTACACCAGGTCACATGCTGTGGAGTAAACTCTGAGCCAGGTATTACATGCAGCTTCCATGAAGGCAGGGAACACCCACGCACAGGCCTCCCGACTCCTTTTCTCTGCTGTTGGTGTCCTTTGTGGTCCAGGTTCACTGAAGGAGGCTTCCACCTTCAGGTCGAGGCTGTAAAACAGTTCATCTGTGCAGCTTACAGAATCAGATCTGCTATTTATATATTTATTTATTAATTATTTTTTAAATTGATTTTTTTGGAGTATAGTTGATTTACAATGTTGTGTTAGTTTCTGCTGTACAGCAAAGTGAATCAGTTATACATATATCCACTCTTTTTTAGATTCTTTTTCCATATAGGTCGTTACAGAGTATTGAGTAGAGTTCCCTGTGCTATACAGTAGGTTCTTATTAGTTATCCATTTTATATATAGTAGTGTATATATGTTAATCCCAATCTCCCAATTTTTCCCTCCCCACCCCCCTTTTGGTAACCATAAGTTTGTTTTCTGTATCTGTGACTCAATTTCTGTTTTGTAAATAAGTTCATCTGTATCATTTTTTAAGATTCCACATACAAGTGATGTCATATGATATTTGTCTTTCTCTGTCTGACTTACTTCACTCAGTATGACAATCTCTGGGTCCATCCATGTCGCTGCAAATGGCATTATTTCATTCTTCTCTTTGGCTGAGTAATATTCCATTGTATATATGTACCACATCAGATCTGCTATTTTAAACCAGCCCCTAGACCTTGTGCACTAGGAAAAAATGTGCAGATGCTTGGTTCTGATACCACCTTGCCGAGGGGCAGCCAAGCTTGCTGGCCTCTCTGCACGGTGAGCTCATTTCCAGTCTGTGTGTCCTAAGTTTCTCTTTGCCACTCCTCCAGCATCACCTTGTGACCTTCAAATGCTTTGGGTTCAATCTTCCAAGTCTAAGCCATCCTTCCAGAAGACCCATTCCTCATCAGACCCTGCTTTTTTCCAGACAGCACTCCATGTCTGTGCAGGCCTTGTCAGTGCCTTTATTATTCATCTGCATTGACATCCTCCCAGCCTATCTCCATCCTTGCTGGCCTAAGACCTCAATTCTGCCCAGGGGGACACCGCAGAATAAACTGTGGCACCCAGAGAGTGTGCCCACTCGATGCTGTCCTACCTGAGGCGTGGTGAATGGTGGGATTGGAGGCTGGGGAAAGGGAACACAGGTCTCTGAGGAAGGACATCTGGGACTGGGGTGGGGGCCCCCAGCCTACACGGAAGACAGCGCCCAGCCCAGAGGATGAGTGGGTCCTGCTCCCTGGCCCCCAGTCAGCACGGGGCCCAGCGAGAGCTGGGGACAGTGTTCGCTGTGTTTGCCCTTCTTGGCCTTTTCTCATGCTTGGCCTCCTTTTTCATATTTGGTCAACGGTCCTCCGCTCCCATCACAATTTTCTCAGTGTTTGCCCACCAGGGCTGCCTGTCAGCTATAAGAGGGCCCACAAAGCCGCCTGGCCCTGTGAGGCCACAGTGGTCCCGGGGCCCCAGCTGCCCCCGCACACATTCTTCACCTGCCTTTAATTTACTTCTGACACCGGGGGCCCTGAAGTCTCCGGCCCCAGCCGCCCTGCAGGTCCAGCTCCACGGTAACCCCACACGGGTCCCCGAGCTAATGAGAGCTCTAGAGTGGCATCGGGAGGGGCCGCTGCCATGGAGACAGCCTGCGGTCACCCAGTTACCACGGCGCCAGGCAGAGCCCTGGGTCGGCAGAGGGAGTCATCTGGAAATATCCTGCTCGCTAAACCATCTTTGCTCGCACAGAAATTCTGCAGTCAAATGCTCTACCTCTGCGTTGTACCTCCACAGCCGCACACAGAAGTTCTGGACTGAGCCCCTTGCCCGACTCCGCAGCCAGAAGGCCTCCAGGGCAGGCGCCTCCCAGCTCCTGTCTACCCCGTGGACGTGCCCTGAGCTCAGGGGGACCCGTGGAGCTTCGGGCAGGGGAGGGCTCAGGGCAGCATGGACCCTGGATGGCAGGGTGGTGTCCCGAGGGCTGGGACAGGAGCCTGCCGAGTCCTATCACCCCACACCACGTCCCCTGTCCCCAACACACCTTTCCTCAGACCCCACCACGGAGAGCCCCGTGGCCACCCCTCGCCAACTTGGCTGCCCCCAGGCCTGGGCCACAGTGCCCCCGAGGATGGCACCCCTCTGTCCACCTCAAGACCCCTCAGCACCCTACCCCCAGCAAAGACACCTTCACACAGGAAGGAGTGGAAACAAGGATGCAAAGTTTGCTGCACAGCAAAGGGAGCTGTGTGATGAAAGCCCACTCTGTGCCCACCTTCTTGGCTCCCTGAGGAGCCCAGAGAGGCCAAGCAACTTGTCCAAAGTTGAACAGCCCTGAGTGGCAGCCCTGATGTGAGCTGAGAACCAGCCTTCCGACACACTCTCCCCAAGGAGAGCGTTTAAGGAGGCCAGACACTCGCCTTAAAGGGACGAAACAGAGGGCAGCCACCCACTAGAGCACGGGCACCTGCCAGCTGCCCTTGCCGCCCCATCTATACATGAGGCGAGGCCAATTCCCCGAGGTGCACCAGGACAGGCGCCAGCAGCCTCCACGGTGCGGTGGCTCAGCTCTGCTAGGGATTGGAGACGGTCCCACCCGGCCAAGATGCCGTTGAGAATCAGAGAGCTGCATCTCAGGGGGCACCCCACTGGATGGCAGGGTTTGGGTGCAAAGCTTCCAGGGTCCTTCTATGACCCGGTGGAGCTGTGTCCAGGGTTTGCTGTTGAGGGTGGAGCGTGGGAGCCACGCCAGGCCTGCTCACCCTTGAACTTCCAGCAAGTTCATAACACAGCTCGTGACCCCGGGGTAGAACGGAACTTCCAAAGCTGAAAAGACTATCTCCACCACTTTCACACACTTTGTGATGTTTAACGTCACCGTGCAAATACCGGACTGGGACTCAGGTCCAGGACCACTCAGCCCTGAACAAGACTTGGAAAAACTCAGAAAATACAGACCCTTGAGTTTGCCTAAGCAATCCAGGCTCCTTCCTGTACTCAAACCTAGGCTGCTCAGACTCAAACGGCAACTGACCTGGCTCCAGACCCCGGAAAGCCAGCTTTGCCTCAAGCCCCCAACATGAAAGGGCTTGAGGAAGATTGATAGGAGGACAGACTAATGCCGTCCGTCCTCTCAATAAGAGGCCGTTTCTTGGTGAGCACAGCCCTCTCCTCCCTTCCTGCCCATCTCAGATTTCTTTGGGAGAAAACAGTGGAAATATCTAGAGAGAATTCCTGCGAGGCTTTTGGTTTTGCGGGAGGCATTGATTTGAGGGAGATCTCTTTTGCTATCTCTTCCTTCCCCTAGTCTCCTTTGTGAATCACGATACAAAAGGAATGGGATTTTTCAGAAGAACAGAATTCACAAGAGCATGCAGGATCGCCTACAAGGCCCTTTCGAAGCTTCCTGCCGAAGCCAACCCTTGGCCAGCGTGTGCATTTCTGGGGCGACAGTGGGCTGAAGGCACAGCCTGGCGCTCGGGACAGGGGCGCTGGTTGCTGCTGGGAGCCCTTCACAGCTCACGTCGTCAACACTTGTCACTCAACGCTGCAGGAGTGTGATGCCACTTTCCCTGACCCTCACCACCTTCTCCTTTCCAGATGGAAGGGACTCTCTTCCCATGACGTCACGGAGACCCCTGGCCTCCTCATGAGCAACGTCTGGAGAGGATGAGAAAAGTCCCGTGTCCTCTCAGAGCCACCAGGTCCTCAGCCCCAGGGACAGCATGGAGTGTCGGGCCACAAAACACAGATGGGATCATTGGTGTTGCCGTGCACAGACGGGTGCGTTCTTTACAAGAACTATGGGGGTTTCGTGAGTCTTGTCCTGTAAATAATACAGTTGATTGGTTGTTAAAAGTCTAAAAAGCAGTCTGCCGAGTGTTAAAGACCAGTGGTGTTTGGACCCCGAGTCTCCAGCCTCCGGCTTAGCCAGGACACGTGCCCAACCTGCTCAGGCTCGGGTCAGTGGCCACGGGACAACACCACAATGGTGTGTCAACTGACCGGCTTGCAGTTTGGTTAAGCTGCACCTTGCTGCCCATTTCAGAAGTGAAACCCCATTCTCAGGAAGGGCTGTGCAACCCTGAGGAGAAGAGGGAGCTGGAGGAACATCTGGTCCTCAAGTTGCAGTATTTTTCACGCCATTGGACATGACTGGGGCCCCCCAGACTCTTCTAGAACTCTGCAGAAGGCTCCATACAGACCAGACAGGCGTTGATTACCACCTTGAGCTTATCTTTCAGGTCGTGCGCAGGTTCTTGTCATGTCACAGCTAATTATAGGGCAGGGAAATGGTTCTGGCTGTGCTTTGCAAGCTCAGAGCAAAAGCCCTGATTCCTCCTGTGTTCCTGGCCTGCAACAGGGCAGGGGGCCATCAGGTGGATGGGGCTGCAGAGCCTGGCTTTTGAGTTCAAACAGCCAGGGCTCCCAAAGGTAGGGGCGTGTGGTGACCCATCCCCTAAAAGGGAGCCAAGCCTTGTCCAGTCTCCCAAAGGAGAACTCCTCCCTTTGGGATGTTGGGCAACAGGGGGCTGTCATGCCCTGAGCTGACCCTAGGTTTTGGAAGTGACTCAGGCCCACCCCCCAGCCCTTACCCACAGGATCCCCTCCCCTTTCCAAGACTGACTACATCCCCATCTCTTCCGAAGACCTTGGCTGCAAGCTCTGGTCCACCTGGCTCTCCCATGAACCCCACTCCACACCCTTGAGACTTAATCATGTCCTATCAGGGGACGCATTCTGAATGATTTCCCTGGACTGCCATTTGACTCCTAGAACTTTTAACTCTGCATGTGCCTCTCACAACCAGTCAGCTCTAAGTGTGAGGGCCGTGCATGAGACACAGCACTGGCACGGTAGGAGCTCAGAAAATGGATGCAGATGAATGAACATGACTTTAGTTATTCTTAAATATAGTTATTTATGAAAACAATATAGTGTAAACTTTAAGAAATAAGATCGATCATTTTAAACCTAGTATATTTTACAAGGAGACACCAGTTCTATACCTTTTTCACTGTCTTGGCTCCTCCTCCTCCCATCCTGGCCCCACCTCCTCCCATCCTGGCCCCTCCTCTTCCCATCCTGGCCCCTCCTCCTCCCATCCTGGCCCCACCTCCTCCCATCCTGGCCCCACCTCCTCTTATCCTGGCCCCACCTCTTCCCAAGCACCCAAGCACCACTGGGAGGGTCAGTGCTAGAGGGGAAGGGGCACATTCCAATGTTACACCCTAAATCTGAGGTTCTCTCTAGTTTCCAATAAACAAAAGGGAAGGTGTGCAGCCCTGGAGGGCTTTGGGCCTCTGGCCTCAGGGAATTCTCAAACAGCTTTTTTTTTCAATTGAGGTAAAATCCACATAGAAAATTAACTGTTTTAACCCTTTCAGAGTGTACAGTTCACTGGCATTTAGTACATTCACAGTGTTCATCACCTCCATCTAGTTCCAGAATATTATCATCATCCCAAAAGGACATCCTGTACCCATTAGCAGTCATTCCGCATCCTCCGTCCCCAGCCCCATGCAGCCACCAATCCGCTTTCTGTCTGTAAGTCTGCCTGCTCTGGACACTTCGTATCAATGGGATCATACAACATACAGCACGTGGCCAGGTGTCAGCAGCATGTTTCCCAGGTTCCTTGTGCGGTAGCACATACTGGTGCATCCTTCCTTCTCAGTGCTGAGCAGTGTTCTGTCGTGTGGAAGCACCATGTTTTGTTTATGGGAGCAGCCGGTTTCACCCTGGGGTGTGGGCACGGCCCACCCACTTGGCCCTTCCTGAGCTTCCGGCCCACAGGCCGGTGGACTGTCCCAATTAAGGAGTGTCCAGAGGGGGCCTGTGGGAGCTGGGCAGGCAGGGAGTGTCTGACCATCAGCGTCAAGCCATTGGATGTTTAATCGTTTTCCTGTGTGGCCACTGACCATTCTGGAGGAACGTGATCCATCTGGAGAAAGGAGAGCTGGTATCCAGTTCCTAGGACTGACGTTATGGGAAGGACCAGCACTCGTCAGGAGAAAGGACCAGAATCTGTCCTTGCTCAGCTCTGCCCGTGGCCTGTGGGTGAATAAAGGGCAAAAATTGTACATTTATGGGACTTCCCTGGTGGCACAGCGGTTAAGAATCCGCCTGCCAATGCAGGGGACACAGGTTTGAGCTCTGGTCTGGGAAGATCCCACATGCCGTGGAGCAACTAAGCCAGTGGGCCACAACTACTGAGCCTGCGCTCTAGAGCCCACGAGCCACAACTACTGAGCTCACGTGCCACAACTACTGAAGCCCGCGCGCCTAGAGCCCGTGCTCCACAACAAAGAGAAGCCACCGCAATGAGAAGCCCACACACCGCAACGAAGAGTAGCCCCCGCTCACCACAACTAGAGAAAGCCCGCGCTCAGCAGCAAAGACCCAATGCAGCCAAAAATAAATAAGTAAATAAATTTATTAAAAAAGAAAATTGTACGTTTAGTTTGTCTATGCAGGAAAAACATCAGAGCAAAACCTTCCTAAAATACACCCATGACCACTAACACCTTCAAGAGAAAACCACTTAGGAGGCCCTTGTAGACCAGTCAGTGGTCTCTAAGTGAGATTCCTGGGTCCCACGCCTGTCGGTGTGTCTCCAGCTGCATGGGAGGAGGGGGCTGGAAAAGGTGCTTGGCGCCCTGGCGGTGACCACACACACCGGGCCTCCACACGCTTCCCGGCTACCTGCCCCAGGAACCCCTTGCGAGAGGCACACACCTCAGCTCTGGGGCCTTCACCCACTCCCTGAAAGCCCTGTGAGGTTTCTGGGTCTGAAAGCAGCGAATGCCGGTCCAGACCAGCCCCCTCTCAGGAACACAGGCGGCTCCTTCTCACAGAGAATGAGTCTCCATCTGTTTCACCTCTAATCAGCCTCTCCCTCCCAGCCAGCCTCGGACACCCAGCAGGCGGTCTTCTTGGGGGGACGCACTGCCCACGGAGGGGAGCTGCATTTGAAGTTGCCCTGAGCCAGATGAATAAGCTTTTTATGGTCCCCCCATGCTGGACTCAGCCGGAATGTCAAATGGTAATTAGCAGCAGACCCGGCTCTGTCCCTGGTGATATTATCATCAGACTTCTTGGGTTTCAAAGTGAGCAGCCGACATGAAACAGTGGGTGGATTGGCCTCCAAGAAGGGCCTGATGGGGCCTGAGAAGTCTTGGGACCAGGATGCCCGGGACTGAGTGGCCAGGACAGGGGGGAAGTCCCCACAACGTGGAGCAGGCCTCAGGGTCTGCACGGATGGTGGTGGCCAGTGCGATGCCCTCAGCCTGGCTACGGCCGCTGTCCTCACCCCCGCGGTCCCGGGGCCCTGCACACCGTACTCCCACCTCAGCCCTCAGCCCCGAGGTCACAAAGATCAGCCACCATGGCCTCTCAGGCTGGCCAGTGTGTACGATCCCTGATCCTAGCCTCCTTGGGGGTGCTTGGGGATAGGCTGGTGTCCACATTCAGACACAGGCTGTGCTCAGGGAGGGGAGGAGACTTTGCAGGAGAGAGCGGGGCTGGGGAGACCAGGGCCTGGCCTACTGTGAGGCCTACTGTGAGGTGAAGTCTCCCCTCCTCTCCCTCTCTAGATCCTTCTCTGCACCAGGAAAGGGCTTGGTATCTTAGAAATGTAGCTAAGCGTCCAGTAGAAGCTACCACAGCAACGAACTCCCTGCCCCCAATGCCAGCCTGTTACCCCAGGGTGCCTGGAGCAGGAGGGCCTCAGGAGCCCCCTGCCCTGTGAGCCAGCAGCTAGGGCCCAGGAGGTGGGTCCAGTTCCCTCTCACTCAGGCACCAGGCTGCCTCTCTACACCCCGGGCTGACGCTTCTGTAAGTTTGTGTGAAAGACGGAACGAGAGAAGAGCAAGATGGTCACCATGGTGTTGCTTATCGTTCGAGGGGGAAAAGGAGATTTAAACCCTAAGTGTCTGTCAATTGTATTCGCAAAATAAAATCTGATGCAACCATTAGCTTTCATTTATGGTCATGGAAATCTGTCTGCAGGACATTATATTTTAAAAATCAAGCCAGAAAACAGTCATATAATGTAATCCTAATTTTGAAAAGCCTGAAAACATATCAAGGTGTGTTTACAAGTGGAGAAAAGGATCTACACCAAAGATTACAATAGATGATCCTGGGCCACGACCAATGGATACTTTTCACTTATTTTGAAAGTAGGAGAACAATAGTCATTTTGTGATTTTTAAAAAACAAGCCCCTCAAAATCTGTTCTCAAAAGTGTTGAAGGAAGTGTCCCATATCCCCCGACCCAGGG
The DNA here is from genome assembly GCF_028023285.1 of Balaenoptera ricei. Classification (NCBI taxonomy): domain Eukaryota; kingdom Metazoa; phylum Chordata; class Mammalia; order Artiodactyla; family Balaenopteridae; genus Balaenoptera; species Balaenoptera ricei. The sequence goes on along the minus strand of NC_082658.1, from coordinate 13,532,461 downwards.
AAGGCCAAGCCACATCTGGAGACACAGCATCAGTCGTTGCTGGAGATTCGCACACACCCACCTGCGTGCACATTTGCACCAGCCCGTGCACGCACGCCAGAGCCAGGGTTCAGCATCTCCTAGGAGGCTGAAGCTTGGGGGAGGGAAGAGGACCCCCTCTGAGGGTCCACACAGGTTCCTCCAGGGCGCCTCTGGCTCTGGCGGCTCCCAGGGACCCGCAGGATTCCTCACCCCATCCTCGCCAAGCACCACCCCCAGTGCAGACCCCTTGGGCCTCTCACCAAGCCCTTCTGCAAACCTTCTCCTGTCCATCTTTGCAGCACATCTTGTAAGTTCTCCTGTTGGTTAGACTTTGGGAAACTTCTGCTACTGTCTGTCTACTTCTATTTCAACGTTCTGCCTGACCACACTCCTTTCAATACGGAGAAAAAAGGAAATTAATCCCTCAACACACAATCTATCCTCATAAAGAACTCGCTGCCCCGCGAGTTCTTCATGAGGATAGATTTCTCCAGACACTGGAGAAACAAAAATGGCACAGGGACCAGCCACACTGCGGGCTCCAGGCCCTGGACCGGCCAGGCTCCGGAACTGGGCAGCCCCAACCCTGAGCGACCAACTGAGGTCCCTTCCCTGCAAGTCAGGCTCGGGAATCCTGCGCCCCTCTTCCACCAAGGGTCCCGGCAGAACATGGAGCCCTTGCCCTTCACCCCCCTCCCTCTCAGACAACAGAGAAAATGTTGAATGAAGAAGGGAACCCCGGCACTCTGTCCGGTGGTGCCTGAGGACAGAAGTGGTGTCTCCCACCAAGGAGTGGGGTTTGCAATCCCAGCCATCTGCGCTGAGAGAGCGTTGACTGACACATGAGTTTGTTGTCAGGAAAAGAAAGAAGAAACAGACTCAGGACAGCGAGGCTGGAGAGATCCTGACCCTCCAAAGGTGAAACCCTAAGGACCCAGGACAACTTGGGTTCCAAGTGCATCAGCTCTGCCAACTCCTGAGTCCGTGGGATGCAACAGGAAACGAGGACATTTTGGAAGAGAGGAAATGTGTGTTTGGTTTTGAACAAAACATACTGTATTTGCACACCCATGTTCATAGCATAATTCACAGTAGCCAAAATGTAGAAACAGCCCAAGTGTCCATCGATGGATAAACAAAATGTGGACAATGAAATATTATTCAGCCTTAAAAAGGAAGGAAATTCTGGCACAGGCTACAGCATGGATGAAACTTGAGGGCACTGAGCTCAGAGAAGGAAGCTCAATGAAAGACAAATTCTGTATGATTCCACTCACATGAGGTCCCTAGAGTAGGCGAATTCACAGAGAGAGAAAATAGGATGGGGGAGGGAAGGGGAGTTGGTGTTTAATGGAGACAGAGTTTCAGTTTGGGAAGATGAGAAAGCTCTGGAGATGGATGGTGGTGATGGCTGAGCTGCAATGTGAATGTACTTAATGTCACTGAAATGTACACTTAAACATGGTTAAAATGGTAAATTTTAGGTTGTGTGTATTTTACCACAATAAAATAAATGTTCAAATATATACATAACCCCTGTCATGGGAGCACACACACGTATGCATAAACACACACACAGACATATGGTAAGCAATTCTGAAAGAAATGCACCACAAGGCTGACGGTTGTCAGCTCTGGTGGTGAGATAATGCTTCTTTCTCTGCCTGATCCTTGCTGTGATTTCCAAGTTTTCTAAAAGGGGCAGCAGCATTTGCACAATGGAATAGAAGTTATAAAATGCACATCTTTCCCCAACTGAGCCCGCTCTGCTGGCCTTTCAGCCTCCACACAATGGGTCATTCAGCCGCTCTGCCCACTGCCCGCGCACTCGGCCATAAATCAGCCTGACGCTGAGCGCCGCCTGCACCCCCTCGGCCTCGCTCCTGCCTCCTCTGGGGCTGCGACAGGGCCCCGTGTGACGCCCACCTCCTTCCCACGCACCCCCAGGCCCGGGCTGCCCACACACAGCCCCTGGAGGACAGTGACCCACATCAAGGCAGTGCTGGGTACCAGCCAGCATCTTTCATCTCCTGAAGAGACAGACGCTTTCCCAGCTGCACCACTTTGCTGTCGCCTCGGCTCAGTAAAATAAACAGAATCGGTGGCATCTACCGGGTTTATTACGCATATTCCCCAAACGCATAATTATCTTTCTACAAGGCACATTCTTGGTGCATTGCCATGCCTCTGTGCCAGAACCCCAGACTGCCTTCCTGCATTCCTGGGCCATGACACCACCACGCCATGGCCTGCTGTGCTTGGCCAGATGTGTGTGGATCAGTCCGCCACGCCGGCCCGGCTTGGGGCAGATGGACGCTGCAGGCGGGCATGGCGGCCGCTGGGGTGAGGGGGCTGCCCAAGTCCACCACCAGTCAGGAGTCCCCTGATCCCGGCCTTGACACTTCCTGCCTGCTGCAGGACCTGGACCCCTGGAGGTCATTGTCCCGAGTCCTGGGTTGACTGCCCTGTTTCCTGTTCTGCAGAGGAGAGAGCCCACTAGGTCTGAGGTCCAAGGGCGGTCAGCAGGACTGGGGAGGACCCTTCCTCCTGGCCCTGAGCTCTGCTGTGAGCGGCCAGCCAGGGACGCTGTAAAATGAAGCCAGAGGATCAAAACACCCTTAAGGCTGCTCCAGGAGGGTGGACCAGGACCTCTGGGCTGAGAGGCTAGTGGGCCAGCTTGGAAGGGACAACTTGACCCAACAAGCACATGGGGGGGTGCCCACAGGCCAGGACAACCCCCACCCAGTCAGAGATGACCCCAGGAGCCACCTGGAACAGCCCAGCCCTGGGGCCTGGCAGGCCGAGATCATCTTCCTCTGAGCTGCTGAGGCGTCTGGGAGAGGGGAGACCCCTCACCTCAAATTCACTGAGGGCAACATGGACCTCAGTTATTAGAGTCGCTCAGGATCCATCACACCCGTTATGTGTTCTTGATCCAAATGCTGGACGAGAATTCTGAGTTGCTCCCTCAGCTGTGTGGCCTTGGACTAGTGGCTCACCCTCTCTGTGCTGTGGTTTCTTCACATCCTCATAAATGAAGTTGGTGATAGTGCATATCTCACCAGGCAGTTGCGCCACAAACAGAATGTGGGTCCCGGTGTGCGCCCAGCGCTCGGCGTTTCCACTGCACAAATGAAGCTCGGGCGATTGAGGGGTCTGGTCCGTCCAGTTGGGGGAGGGGGGTGCTGCCCACCTCGACCGGGAACCTCACAGCCTCCTGACCCCCCTGCTTCCCAGACATGCAGCCCAGGCCCACATCTGCCACCAGCTCCTACACTGGCCTCATCCTCCTTCCGAAACCCCAGCCTTTTCACTAAATCCCCTGTTCAGAAGTCTTAACCGGGAAGCACATGGGCCACGGGGACTATGGTGCCCGGAGCCATCGTTTAACTGGGTGAAATTTAATGTCATCAGTGTGATGGGTGACTGGATGATGGCTCGTTTCTCTTTCTTCTTATTTTTACCGTTCTGACTTTTCCATTTTTCTTTCATAGCATGTTTTTCATGTGTTGTTTGAGATTATAAAGCCCTATTTTTAAATCCTCAGCACCGTCCCTCTCCTTAGCACATCTTCCCTGCTCTGGTCAACCTGACCCAGGCCCACCCCCATGCTTGAGCCGTCCCCACCTCTGCCCGGGCTGCCCGCCGCCTGCCTTCCATCTTAGTGCCTGACGTGCCCACGTCCACCTCTCACCCTCCGTCTGGGGGCTTCTCACACACAGCTGAGCCCACCTGGATGGTCCTCATTTTCCACAGGGCCCCCTGGAAGGGACAACAGGTGATGGCAAAAGAGGGAAACTGGGCCTGTGAGAAACTTCATCCATTCCCACGCCTCCCCTCCTTTGTGACATGGACATCCATCACTGGTCATGGGACTTGAGTCTTCTGGGCCCTGCACCCGAGGGGAGCCCCAGGAGGAGGACTGGGGAGGAGCCCTCTGGCTGGGTAGAAGGAGTGGGGAGAGGGGCTGTCTGACGTGCAGGCCTGTGTCCCAAACAGCCTCACACCAGCCCATGTGGCCCCTGTGAGGGGAAATGGAGACAGAGGACCCCCTGCTCCCAGCAGGCGGCCTCCCACCTCCTTGTGCTCCCACAGTGTCCCCAGAGCCCCCGGTTGTCCACACACCCAATGAGGTTCTGGGGTCCCCAGCCAGAGGACTCAAGGCACCCTCATCTTTGGTCCTAGGTCTGGCAGAATCACAGAGGTGGCCCCTTCATCATGCCCTGTGCACAGTTTCTGGGGTGACCTTGGCCTCTCAGAGTTGTTCTGGAGTCTAGGGGTGCTGCCTTCGGGCTCTGAGCTGCCTGGAGCTCCCAGGCACCGTGCTGGGGGATAGGAGGTGGGGGCCCACTGTCTGCCCCCCATGGACCCCTGAACTGTACCAGGCTGACCAGCCCAGGGACATGGAGTGTGCAGTATCCGACCCACCTCCTTAGATCTCCTCTGCCTCAGCAGCCTCAGCGGCCGTCCACACCCGTCCCCAGCCCACCGTGACCTCCCCTCCCTGACCCTCTCCGTCCTGACGAGCGGGGAGCCTGGGCTTCCGTTCACGCTCCACAAAACTGCGGTGAAGGGATTCGGTTCAACAAAACGGCCCCCGAGTCTACTCCAGGTTCTCCAGAGGCGCATTTTACACAGGCTCCCCTGTTCCCCGCATCCACCCCACACAGACCATCCTCATCTTCCTCCCCTGCCCCCAGACCCCCTGGAGTTGCTGATTCGCTCAGCCCAATGACCAAATTCCCTCCTGCTTCCACCCGTGTCCTGGACCAACAGTTCCGGCCTGGTGAGGCCAGGGTCACGACAGCCAAGACCACCCACAGTGGCCCTCGGTCCAGCAAGTGTCTCTCCAAAGGACCCAGGAAGTTTGTTTCAATTGCTCCGATTTTCATTTTCTTCACGAGGCCCTTAAAATCCAGATTTTAAAAGCACTCCAACGTCTGTCATCCCGACAATCACCAAGAGCAAACGGAGACAGGGCCTGAAGTGGCGTCCTGTGGGCTGAGGGTCTCCACCCAGGACCAGTCTAGTCCCCCGCAGGCAGAGGTGTTGTCCATGGCATGGCACTGAGGCCTCAACAAAGCTGGGTTTGAATCCTGGTGAGAGACTCTCCTTGTCAGCTTCAGGTCATCCTCTGTTCCTGGAGCCAGGGGGCAGGGGTCTTGGGCAGGAGTGTGGATGGGGGGCCTGGGGGGCATCCTCACGGGTGTGTCATGCTTGGCCTCATCTCATGGCCGAATCCATGAGCCAGAGCTGACCACTCAGAGACGCAACCTGCTGTGAGCTGAACTGTTGGTCCACACGCATCTTCAGTGTTTGAGGACATGGAAGTGACCCCAGGGAAGGGGCCCGGCAAGCCAGGACAGAGGCAGTTCGCACACTGCATCCCCTTTGTCCACTTGAGCCAATTCCCTTTGCCAGGAAAGGCGTCCTTGAGAGGAGATGCCCACGTGTCCCAGAGCCGGGAGGGAAGGTAAGGAGTAACCATGAACTCAGTTCCACCTGTTTCCGTCTGTTCACGCTCGCTGCTCAGGCCAGGCAGCCCCATTGCCCCGGGATGGGCCAGGGAGCTGGACGCCTATCCAGGTGGGGTGGGCAGAGAGAGGGGGCTCCAGCCCCAGGCCCACTAATATGTACACTTGTGAGTCCATGAGATGGAGTGGGAGAACGCAGAGGACCCTGGGAGCAGCAAGGATGCGGGGAGAGAGGTTGTGGCCACCGAGCCCCCTCCTGGCTCCCTGAGCTGCAGACTTTCTGGGCTAAGGGTCATCCTTCAGTCCTTGCATTTCGGCCAATATTCCCCCGGCGTGGGCCCCGCCCCCTCCCCATGCATGACAGTTTGCCAGGTCCCCCATGAGGGCCAGGGGCCTGGTCCCCAAAGTGCCTCGTGCTGGGCTCAGGTGTCACCACTCAGACGAGGGACATGGAGGAGGCTGCACTTCCCTCTGACCAGCGGGCCTGGGGCATCTGGGGGATGTCCCCATCTCCTATGACCCCCCCCACGACTGGACCTTCAGGGTCTGCCCCACCTGGACCAGCGCATACGCCCCGGTATCTGCAGCCAGCGCATGTGGAGCCCCCTCTGGAGGGTGGAGGGTAGCTGCCAGCGCCCGGCTGCCAAGAAAAACAAGAAAGACGGTGGGATTTACATCCCCAGCTCTCCACCCCCAACCTCCCCCAGAAGGCCAGGCAAGTTCACATAGGACAGGAAGCAGTGAGTCTGACGGCTGGACCGGCTCACTCACATCTCACCGGAACGTGCCCGCTATCTCATCAGGAAACGCGGGCCAGCCAGGTTCAGCCTCTTCTACGTGGTAGAGGCAGAAAGGCCTCTCGCAGAAGCTGGGGCCCTGGAAGGAAAGCGCTTCCACCTGGGGACTTGGGGTGGAGGAGCCGCGTGGGCTTGGCTGACCTTCCTTCAGCCTCAGGAGCTCTCCTCTTGCTGAGTGGGATTTATAAGCTCATAACCCTGGGATGGTAACGACTTGCACATGTGTGGTCAGCGTGTGTCCTGACTTTTCGCTTTGATTCGGTGTCAAATGCTGGTGTAGGTGGGTGTTTGGTGGCAGGGCCGGCGCCGGGGAGGGGGCAGGGGCAGAAGTCACACGGTTTTTGTTATGGATGGCATGGTCACATCAAGGACACCTGGCCCGGGGCTATGTCTCCTTCTATCTGCGTCCAAGTTACACTGAGGTGGACCAGGCAGAGGCCCAGGTGGAAATGGAAAAGATATGATTGGAGAGAGGTGGGTGGGCCTGCCTGACACCAGTTATCTACGATCAAGAATGTGCCCTGGACTATTTTTATGCCATCTGTATTTTCTTTATTTTCCTCCTCTTCTGGTAGAGCTCCTTTTGGACATTTGGTCCAGCTCATTAGAGCTAAAAGGGAAAGAGGGGTGGAGGCCCCTGTGCTCCTCGCCAGGGTAGGGTGGTGGCATGGGGGCCGCGAGAAAGCTCTTCCGCACTGCCCCCCAGCCCTGGTCCACAGGACCACCGAGGACTCAGGCAGGGGAGCTGCAGAGGGGCCGTGGGGTCCCCAGCTCTGACACTGCAGGTGTCTGGCTGGGAACCAGGTGGCCCCTGTGGGTTCAGGTGTGGGGACGACACCGCACACACACACAGACACACAGACGTCCCCCTGCCTTTCTGGCACAGAGAGATCTTAGTTTTCTGCCTTCCCCTCCCTCCCAAACCCTCACACAGAATCCACAGGGGCTTTTGTTTTTTTGGTGTTTTTTTTTTTTTTTTAAGCACTTTTTTCTTCTTACCCCAATCAAATTGATGACTAGGAAAGTATGCGGCTTGGTAAGCAAAATTCTTGTGAAAACGAAATTCCAAAGCCCTCGGCAGCCGTGACCTCCCCGCACGGATACGCACAGAATCATGCTGTTTTTCATAAATCGCCACCCGCCTGGGGGCAGCACACAATGGCCAGTGTTGACACTGGATTCCTCATTGTTCCCGAGGCCTCCACCCCACGTGCCGCTGCTTGGGGTGCGCCCCCCGTGTGGCTCTGCGTCTGTCCCCAACCCCGGAGCCCAATCTGCCCTTGGGTGGACGTTCACCTGTGACTGACTGTGGAAGGACAGGCTGCACCCCGGGGCCAGGTGCAGCTCCAGCAGCGCTGGCCACGGCCCAGCAGGCTCCTCAGGAGGGACAGGACCCCCTGTGTGCCAGGCCCCATGCGCGGCACTGGGAACCGAGGCCCCGCCCTCCTCCCAGGGCTCAAAGCCTCCCTGGGAGACCAGACCTGCACGCTGCATCCCAGGCTGACTTTGTCCTGATGGGTCTGGGGGAGGAGAGATGGAGGAAGGGAGTGTTCAAGGTGCCCAGGGCTTTGGCTGCGTGTCCCTCCCCCAGAGGACCCTCCAGGACCCCTCAGGGCTGCTTCCCTTGGCCTCCGCCCCAGCAGCCAGCCCCCCAGACACTCCCCCCTCCCATTGACTGCTTGTCACAGCACTTAACCACCTGCCATCTGGGGTGGAATCTCCAAGCAGGCAGGGCCCCTGGATTGTGCCTGCACACAGTAGGCCCTACTCAGCACTTGTGGAATGAATGTCAGCTCACACTTCTGGGGTCTCACCAGCTCCCCTGGGGCCCCACCAGTTATGACCACACAAAGCAGCCTCACAGAAGGGAGGCCCTGGGGGAGGTGACAGCACCCAGACCTGCATGACCGATCCCACTGATTCCCTGTCACATGACGCCCAGAACCACTGCTTATGCAGAAAGCTGCCCCAAATCTTACTCTGCAGAAGGGAATGCTGACAGCCTGGCCAGGCCAGTTCCCACCACGCCGGCCTGAATTAAACAGTTTAATCAATTAGTGAGATGGACGCCTCTGTGTCAGCTGCAGCTCTAATGAGGGGCTCCCCGCCCCCACCCGTGGGACGCACTGGCCTTCTCCCTGGGCCCCTCAACAGGGCCGGACTCAGCCCTTGTCCTCCCCAGGCGGATGCAGCCCCAGGAGCGGGTCTGGGAACCTGGCCCTGCAGCACCAGCTAGACACTCGGCCACACAGGGCCAGGCCCTCCCCGCAGCCAGCTTTCCTTCCAGAACCCAAGTGGCAGAGACAGGAAGGGCCGGGGGCGGGGGGGGGGTGGGTGGAGGGGCTTATGCAACCGTCTCCATTTGTGGATGAGGACACAAAACCCCTGGGGACCCTGGACGTGGCCCAGTGGGACTGAGGTCACAGGGACAACGGGTGGGGAAGCCAGCACTCCCTCCCCAGAGTTCCTCAGCCTTGAACACATGCACACCACGGACAGATGCACAGACACACATGTAGACACACATGCAACCGCACGCACAGACCCCCAGGCTGCAATCTCCTTGCAGTTTCCTTCCCAGAGTGTCAGCACAGGACCAAGCACAGCACCACCCTGCAGAGACTCAGGCCTGGAGCCTCCCCCTGATCTGTCCAGGTCAAGGCCCAGGGTCAGGGTCAGTGTGAGGGCACGTGTGTGAGCACGTGTACGTGTGTGTGTGGGGCGCGTCTCTCTGTCTCTGCTTCCCACTCCTTCCCTGGCGTCCGCAGCATGAGTGGCTCTGGGCACTGATCACACCAGCTGTGTGTGTCCTTCTGACAATCAGACTGGACTTTTCCCAGCTGTTTGGAGATAAAGCTGCCCACCCCCTCGTGACAATTAGAAAGTTGCTCATGTATTTACAATGGAGGGCGGGGCTGGATGTTTCAACGCCTGGCTTCAGTGAGCGGGAAAGGCCAGCGGGAAATAAAGCAAACCTCAGCCCAGCCTGATGTCCTCTGACTTCCTTTCTAAAAAGACAAGGGGCCATGTGTCGCTGGTGTAAATCTCTTCTCTTCTCTGGGTGCCGACACGTCCTGGGATGGAAGCCTGCCATGGGGGCCCACAAGCGGGGGGTCAGGGCTGTGTGCCCACCCGGCAGGGAGACCCTCACCCACACCATGGTCCACGGCCACCAGGCCCTGAGGTGGCAAAGGAGGTGGCTTTAACATGCAGGACGATCTCCACTCTCCACGGTAAGCCTCCCACAGAAGGACACGGGAGCCCAAGCTCACACGTGCCGGCTGTGGACTCCACACCCCGACCCCCCCCAGGACCGCCCGCCTCCACACACTGCCCTTCATCCACCGAGGTCTTGTCTGGTCTGAACGGCGGTCTGAACTGGTGGTCCCAACTGGGGGTCCGGCACTGACATACCCACGTCATGCTCAAAAGCACTGAGGGCCGTGGGGGCCAGGGTGCAGGCTTCCTCGGCCTCCAGGAGCTGGGGGCAGACCCTGCAGTGAGAGCCCTCCGCCAGCCTCCTGGGGTGCGAGCATGCTGGACAGAGGAGCGAGGGGGCCCTCTCAGGGCAGGGAGGTGCCTTCCCACCCTGCCCTTCTTCCCCTAATGCTGTGGGGAGGGCAGAGGACCGAGGGGGTGCTGGGAGGTGCCTTGGCAGCACTTGTAGCACGTTGGGGGGTCACCTTGGAGAGTGAGAAAAGGCCGTCCATCCATTTCTGGGGGCAGGATGCAGTGTTCGGTGGGCAAAGCCCCAAGCCGGGCTCCCTACCGTACGTTCCCACTAGAGCTTTCAGGGCATTACTGACCCCAAGCTCCGGAGTCCCCATCTCGGTGAGGGGCCACCCCAGGGGCAAAGCCAGTTGAGGCCACGACAGGACCCCCGTGGGCCAGCGAGGACCCGGTGAGTCCAGGCCCGGCTCCCACCACAGCTGCACCTGCAGCTGCCCCAGTGTGGCAGTCCCAGCCCTTCTGAGCCCACTCTGTCATGCCACGTCTGTCTCAGCTGTGCAGGTGAGTGGAGCCCAAACACAGGGCAGGTGGAGCATCTTGGGGGTGACAGGGGAGATACCGAATTCCAGCCACAAAAGAAGAGAATCTGGGGAAGGTGGGGGGTCCACAGACCTGGGGTGTATCCGGCAGACAGGAGAGAGCAATGGGGAAAAGGCCCAGCACTTCAGCACGGGCAGGACCCACGAGGGGCCGCCCACAAGGAAGAGGGTCCCAGGGTGCTGGGCAGACAGGGGGCCGCAGGCAGGACTTGTAGGAGGTCCCTGGGGCCAGGGGGGCCCATCCTGATTGGTGAACGCCAGAGGACCCCAGCCTCGATGTCAGGGTGACTCAGGACATGTGAGCCCAGGTGTGGGCGGTGCATTCCGGCAGTGCTGGAACCACACTGGACTCTCCTGGCAGTGAGCTCAAAGGCAGCAGGTTACAGTGTAGTGTCAGGTGGCAGAGAGAAGAGGGAAAACACCTGAGTCAGGGGTGGCGAGCACAGAGAGAGACAGAGACAGAGGGAGAGACAGAGGGGGCGAGGGTGGGGAGAGAGCATGATCCCTCGTACATCAGTGAGAAAAACCACAACTGCCCTGTGGTCTCCACCTGTACAGAATCACTTAACTCTGAGATTCAGATAAAAGTTAAGAACCAGTTTTCTAAAACTGCAGGTAGACACATAACACAGCATTCTACACACAACTTTAGGGGGAATTCACAAGCACCCAGGCTGCCCAGGCACCCTACCAAGTCCCCTTGACCCCAGGTAAGAAGGTACCTGGGTGGTCTGTCTCCTGTAGATGTTGTAACAAATTCCCACAAACTGATTGTGGCTTAAAAACAACACAAGTTTATCATCGCCTGGTTCTCGAGTGTCGGCGGGGCTGGTTCCCTCTGGAGGCCCTTCCTCTGCCTCCATGGCCAGCACCCACTGTCGAGTCCCCACACTGCACCTCTCTGGTTCTCTCTTCTGCCTCGTCTTCCTTACAAGGGTTCTTTTAAGGACCCCTGTGATGACATTAGGCCCACCAGAATAACCTCCCCATCTGATTAGCAATCTTAGTTCCATCTGTGGCTTTAACTCCCCTTTGCCATGTAAGGTAACACATTCACAGGCTCCAGGGATTCGGATGAGGACATCTTTGGGAGCCATTAGTCTGCCGTCCACAGTGGGTGAAGATGACAGACAGGATATGGACCACATACGTGGAAACATGGCCCAGACATCAGGGAGTCGAATGTGAATTGTTCCTTTGTTGTTTTCTCAGTGCTGACAGGAGGCAGAAAGCAAGGGGAAAGGTCACTTGGTGCACCATCCCTGTCCCCCACCCCTCCACCCCAGGGCCTTTGCACAGCCTGTTTTCTCCTCCCACACACCAACTCCTGCTTTCCTCAAGGGCTGGCTCAAACCCCACCTCGAACACCATGGTTAAAACTGCAGTTCAGCCACCCCCACCTGCCCACATTCTGCATCCCAGACCCATCTCTGCCCTTCTTTTCCCTTTGGACTAGTCGCCACCTCAGTGTGATTCAGCATCCGTGGGTTTACATACTGACAGTCGCCCAGCTCCCCCCCAGGGCAGGGTCCTGGTGCTGGAGCTGGAGGGAAAGACCTGCAGGTACATCTGACTCAGGGCCCCTTTCTTGCCCAGCAAAGAGGAGGCTCACAGAGACAGGGCGCGTGTCAGGCCAGCCAGTCCAGCCTGGGACATCCACCGGGGCCCTTGCCTGGGGCCAGCTGGCCACCAGAGGCCGGGACAGGGACACCTACATGCAGCAGTCTTGAGGTTCCCCTGGGTCTCAGTGGGTCACATGAGCGGGTGTGGGTCATGGCCAGCCCCTGGTGGCACATGACCCCTACACCTGTGGTCCATCCTACCCCAGCTCCTCCGGACAGGTACCGTGGTGCTGGAAATGAGGTCTGGGGCATGATGAGCAGCCCCCAGCTGGAGGCGGCAGGGTCAGCCTGACTCCCCAGGCAGTCGGGATGGGGGAGAGGTGAGTGGCCCCCTTGTATGGGGGTGCAGGGGCCTGAGCCCTCAGGGAGCCCAGATGAGCAGGAGGAGAGGGCCAGGGCCGGCGTCCCACGTATGTCTCTGGGATGGCATGGGATAGAGAGGAGAAGAAAGCACCCTCAGCACAGGGCAGTCGTCAGGAAGCAGAAGAGCTGCCCACAGACGCCATGACAGCCAAATGGCTCAGAAAGTGTTTACTGATCTTGATGTCGTTGGACAGGCCTGAACGAGCATGTCCAATGCTGCAGAGGCCAAGAGAATAAGGACACCCCTTGGGGTTTGCCAGGAGGAGGTGTTTCTGGGGTGGTTCCAGGGCCTTGGCCAACATGTGCAGGTTGTTCAGGATGGGAGGGAGCGGACACAGAGGGTGCGGGTGCGGGGCACAGCTTAGCAGGAAGAAGGTGGGATCCGGGGCACACTGGCCCGGACTCAGGGCTCCTACACGCCTCCCCTTCGACCTCTGGATGGAGCCACAGAGGAGGGCCGGCAGCTCCATCCACAGAGTGGCCGGGGCTGCCCGGAGCCAAGACAGAGGCAGTGGGCCGAGACCGCACGGCAGAGCTGCCACTCAGCCAGGACCCTCCGGAGACCCTCCGAGTGCCTGGTGTGGCCCCTCAGGGCTCCACGGTGTGTCAGAGAGTGGGCTGGGGTATGTAGGGGTCTCAGACCCCAAAGGGGGCTCTAGGCAGCAGGAAGGCACGGGTCGGAGGGAGGTAGGGGTTCTGTGCCCCCTCAGAAATGGTGACCTTTCCAGCTCCTCCCCAACACCCAGCGGCCCTGGACTGCTGCCGGTGCTCTGCTCGGCCAAGGAGAGGGAGCTCCGTGTGCCGGCACCAGGCACCCACCTGCAGGGCCGGACTCTCAGCGCCAGACCCCACCCTCTCCCCACCGTGTCTGACAAGCCCTGCTCTTCCTCCAGACTCTCACCAAGAGACCTCCACCCCCAGGCGCTTCCTACAAAGCTTCAGCCTCACATGGAGGGAACGCTGCTGTCCACCGGACATCAGCACCTGGGGTCAAGGTCCCGGATCCTCCTGGGGCAAATCCCCGCGTCCCTGTACCGACACGAGGAGGAACACCAGCCCCGAAACCCGACAATCTGGTTCTGCAGCACCCGCGTGCCCAACCAGCCCAGAAAACCCAAAGCACAAACCCAGGAGCGGGTCAGCTCCTCCCCCACCGCGGGCCTGGCACGTCTGCTGCTGTCACAGGCATCCTTTTGGCATAAAGCGTCACAATCATTAGCCACAGTAGGACCTGTGCCTGTCACCAACCCTGTTGCTTCAGGTCATCACCCTGCTTCTTGTTGTGCAGGTATTGAGCACCTGCTTCCTGTTGTGACCTGCAGGAGCCCACAGACCTGAGCCAGCGCACACCTGAGGCAGGGCATGCCAGAGTTGGTGCACACCTGAGCTGGTACATGCCTGAGCCAGGGCACATCTATGTCAGCTCACACCTGAGCCAGGGCACAGCTGAGCCAGCATACAGCCCCTCCCCATGGTGTGCCTGAGTTTTCGGTGCAGTTGGCTCGGTGTTCCCTGACTGGTGTCAGCCTCTCCCAGGTCTGTTCATCTCAGCAGCTGCTTGGGAGGAATTGCAGGCTCAGGTCTGATTACATGACACCCCAGCTACGCCTGTACTGGGATGAACAGTGTCTCCCAAAACTCCTATCTATCCAGGACCTGTGAATGTGAACTTATTTGGAAACGGGGTCTTTGCAGATGTGATCAAGATGAGGTCTTACTGGATCACGGTGGGCCTCAATCCAGTGATTGGTGGATGTGTGAGAGAGGAGGGAAATGTGGACAGAGACACTCAGAGAGAAGGAGGCCAAAGGACGGCAGAGCAGAGACTGTGATGTGTCCACAGGCTGAGGACCAAGGACTGTTGGCAACACCACAACCTGGAAGAGACAAGGAAGGGTCTCCACCTGGAGCTTTTGGAGGGAACGCGGCCCTTGATTTTGGACTTCTGGTCTCCAGAACCATGAGAGAATAAGTGTCTGTTGTTTAAGCTCCTGGGTTGTGGTCATTTGTTTCAGCAGCTGCAGGACACTGACTCATCCTTGAGGATATGGGGCCCAGATCAGGCCCTGGGTATCTAGACACTTGACCTGAGCTCAGGCATTTGGGGGAAGCTGGATCTGGGTTAACAGGAAGGAGGAGGGCAGATGCTGAAGGGGATGGGGGTGGTCCACCAGGAAGGCAGGGGGTACATCTGGTAGAGGCCGAGCGTGGGAGTAACAGTCTCACTTATAGTTGGGCCCAGTGTGAAAGGTCCCTGACACCAGGGCCGTGGGACTCCCTCAGAGAAGCCCTGACGTGGGCCCCCAGGTAAGTGCCACACACCCCTGACCAGGGCCGAAGACAGACGCGCCATTGATCCGTCAGAGGCTGGTCTTTATTCCCTGGAATGGAAACAGCCTGCAGCCCCAAAATGACCATGGCTGGCAAAGTTCATTCTTTAAAAAGCAAAAACAAAATGAAAACCCATAGGCATTTGGCTCCATAAATTTCCATCATAAGAAACAACTTTGAATGGTACCCAAGCCTGGTGTCGGGTATCGGCTGTGGGCCTCGGCCCCGACACTTCACCCAACACACCAGCCAAATGCAGTGACTGCTGATGCTCAGAAAACAGTACGAAACGGCACACGAAGGCATTTTACGACACAGGAGTTTGCTTCCTATGAACATTTCTTTTTTAAAAAAAATATAATAACTTAGTTGGCATGTTACAGCATCTCCAATCAATCCATCAGGGAGTCCTTGGCCAGAACCAGCGTGTACCTCCCCAGCCGGAGCGCCAGGCACCCACCCCAGTGTGAGTATCCATCGCTGCGGCAGCGGTCACCCAGCAGTCACTCTGTGCCTATCTCGCAGGGGTTCAGCCCCCTCTCCTCAGCGTCCCTGTACATCCTTTGGAAATCCTTGAAGCGCGGGGCGCAGCCGAGCCAGGCCTCCCCAAAGTGCATGTGGCCGGTGAAGAGAAACTCGCCGCGCCCAGGCCGGACACCGCACTCCAGCAGCGTGGAGACACGTCCCCGCCAGCCGCCACCCTCGCCCTCTGGGGCCGGCCGGAAGACCCTGCTCTTCTGCCGGTACAGCCGGCTCACGTTCAGGTGGATGGCTGACTCCTGCTGTTCCGGCTCGTGGGTGACATCCTGGATGGAGCCTCGGACGACTGCAGAGGAAGGAGACGGGGCGGGGGGGCGGGGGTGGTCAGTGGTCAGCGGGGTGCTGACCAAGCAGACAGCACGCGCCAACCTCCCACCCCCAGCAGCAGAACCGGGAGCTGACCCTGAACTCTGCCTTCCAGAAATTTTCATTAAAAACCACAATCCACACACAAGATGTTGCCTGGGGGTCGTCCCCGTCACACACACCGTCGTGGGCAGAGATGCTTTTCTACCAAGGGCCAGCCACAGAAGTGGAGAAAAATAGAAGATACGAATCACGTTGTGCACCAAGTTTTCAAGTTAAAACAAGAAAAGTCACTGCAGTTAATACTCAAGATGTGCCGCGGTTCCGTATCAAGATCAGACAGAAATGGTGAAGCTTACAGGGGAGGAAGGTGATGGGAAGGAGAAGGGCGGAGAAGGGCAGAGCAGGCACAAGTTCGGGGACACTGCCCGGCCCCAGATCCCCTCTGTGCAGGGCCAGCGAGAAGAAAGGGGTTGTACTTCCACCACCCAACTGCCCTGGGAGCCTGGGGGGCTCAGAGCCAGGTCCCGCTGGGCCGGCTCCATCGAACTCACCCTGAATGCTGCCACCCTTAACTCGAGAGCGTTTGTGCCAATATCACAAGCAGGCGGCTAAGTCCCTGATCCCAACCCTGGCCCCACCAGGGCCTCCAACGCCTGCTGTGCTGCCTGCAGGGGACCTGGAGGCAGGCAGGGCACGGAGGAGAGGCTAGAGCCAGGACTTAGACTCACGCACCAAGTAGGAAAATGCTCAGTATCACCTCGAATAGGAATTCCCACCTTAAATAGGAATTCCCAGCTCTCTCCCCGCCCTGCACACAGGTCCCTTCTCAGGCTGGGGTCACTCTAAAGAGCAGAAAGGAAGGCATTTTCCTGTGACTGCAATCAGTGATGGAAGTGGGGCCAAGCCCAGGGTCTTCAGCAGAGTCTCCTCCCCCCAGAGGGTTTAGTTCCCCCACGTGGCGGGAACCGCCAGCACACTCACCGAAGTCACTGGTACAGACAGCCAAGAGCACCTCAGTGTGGCTGCAAGGGCGGCACGGGGCTGTGGGGAGAGAACAGGGTCAGGAACAGGGTCAGGCGGGGCCAGTGCATGAACATGGGACCCTCCCGCCCACCGCATGTAGACCACACAACATAAGTCCTCTGACATCGGGAGCAACTGTCCAGGCCCCGCACCTCTGAAACCAGGGTGCCAAGAGCAGGTGGGACCTCGACCTCGGCTGCACAGATGGGGAGACGTCTCCAGGGGCCCCAGGCTCACCTGGGCCACCTGCAATGGCGTGAAAACGGAGGGAAAGTGCGGTTTTGTGTTCTATCACACTTAGCTCATTACTGTAGTCGTGCCGGGTAAACAACCCCTGGGCTCATGTGTAAATGGCTCTTTGGCGCCAAAAC
Source organism: Balaenoptera ricei (assembly GCF_028023285.1). NCBI lineage: Eukaryota > Metazoa > Chordata > Mammalia > Artiodactyla > Balaenopteridae > Balaenoptera > Balaenoptera ricei. The sequence goes on along the minus strand of NC_082658.1, from coordinate 13,515,561 downwards.
CAACCCGAGCCGATCTGAGGCCACGTCCCTGGCACCAGCCTGGCCGAGAGCCTCACACAGCCTCTGTGGCCAGGCCCCAAAATGCCAGGGCCTCCCACTCACATTGCCTGCCCCCACAGTCCCATCTGCCACCAGGATTCCACAGGGGTCAAGGCACTGCCCAGAAGGACCAGGTGACCCTGCTAAAGGCACTGGTGGGCATGAGGGACATGTCCACCTGCTTCAGCCATGGGGTCCTCGTCTAACCGACAGGACCAGGTGGTCACCTCCAAACACCTCCAGACACCTTTCACAGCAAGCCCAGTTCACAGGGTCCCCTCTGAGACTCCCCAGACCTGGGCGGGGGCTGATTACTCCAGACAAACCAGTCCTTCTTGGTGGACCTCTGCCCCCCCAGTACAGCTCTCACCCCACCCTTCACCTACTGCCTCAGACTGGCGTAAGGCCTCCAGAAAGGCTGGGGGGAGACAGAAACCTCGAGGCTCTGGGGACTCCCCAGGACCATGGCACTCCTAACTCAGCGGTGGATTTGGGGAGACACAAGTTTATTATTTGGCTCTGACGTTGCACGTTTCCTCACCTATTTCTAGTTTCTAGGGTTGGGCCCAAATTCCCTAACAACAGAAATGTTAGGCGTGAACTCTCACTAGGACAAGTTGCCCTCTGCCTTTTCATGTTCTGAAGGCCCCGCAAAGTCCCCAGGATTGGCACTCACTGGGCCTGGATGAAGCTACAACTGTCAGCACACCTGGCCAGCTGCCCTCGAAGCCCCTGAGCCGGGCTGAGTTGTCACCTGCCCAGGGGCTGCAGTGACTCGGGGGCCCTCGAGGAGACAGGGATATGCACAGGGGAACAGGAGGGGCCTCCGGGACCTGGAATATGTGGGGGGGCAACAGAGACCCTGGAGTCTCTGGTGTCCTGGGACCCCTTGCGGATGGACACAAGCATCCAGAGCAGCAGCCCTCCCGTCCTGCCCCCAGGCGGGGGTAGATGTGCACGTCCCAGGCTAGTCCAGCGAGCCCATGACTCCTGCCCCCAGGCGGGGGTAGATGTGCACGTCCCAGGCTAGTCCAGCGAGCCCATGACTCCTGCCCCCAGGCGGGGGTAGATGTGCATGTCCCAGGCTAGTCCAGCGAGCCCATGACTCCTGCCCCCAGGCGGGGGTAGATGTGCATGTCCCAGGCTAGTCCAGCGAGCCCATGACTCCTGCCCCCAGGCGGGGGTAGATGTGCATGTCCCAGGCTAGTCCAGCGAGCCCATGACTCACGGGCGCTTCTGTTAAGTTATCAGGAAAAAGGAGAAGCCGCAGAACAAGAACAGCCTGTCGGATGCCTCTGAAGCACCTGAGAGCACCGAGCGCCTCCCTCCCCAGCTCCAAATCCGGAGCCTTCTGCCCACCTGTGGCTTTCTGTCACGAGTGTGGACCCCCAGCCTCAAGGCCTTTCTTAAAAAAGAGGGTGGCCAACTGGGCGTCCCCCACCTCTAACCCGCTGGGGGCCTGCTGCCCACGCTGGGCCTAACAGAGACCCCAGAGTGAGGAAAAGGGGGAGCACAGCCCTGCAGACATCAGGGAGGCTCACATCCCACAAGAGGCGGTGTTTTATTCCGGCCTGTGTGCCGAGGGGCCCGCGGCAGTGGGGAGACTTCCCGTCCTGGCGGCTCCCCCAGTGCCCACCGGGTCAGAGGCCCCTGCCTGGGGCCTCAGAACCAGGCCACGCGAGCTCCAAGCGTGGGTGAACGGGAGGCAAGGTCCGCACAAGCTCTTTAGAAGCTGAGACAGGCCCAGGCCACAAACCGTGGTCGAAACCCAGGCCTGGGTGTGTATGATCACCAAGCCCTGGAGCCTCGAGCTCTCTGTGCGTTGTCGGCCCCGGACCTCAGCTGACCACTGGGGAGAAAGGTGGCGTGAGCTTGTCCTGGGCTCCCTGCCCTGACTCGCGCCCAGTCCCACGCAGGATGTACGAGGACCCCGGTGGGCCTGGGGGCAGGCGGTCAGCAGCCTGCAGACCCTCCCGCCCAAAGCTTCAGCGAGCCGGTGCCATTGACAGCTGAGTTAACAAAGCCCCCCGCGAGACTCTCTTATGACTCTGAGCTTTATGAAGTGTAGGCACCTTTGTGGAGAACCCAGGCTGTGGACGCCAAGAGAAGCAATCTGGAAACAATTATTAATCGGAGTTAGGCTCGTGGAGGCTGAGTGGAATGCGCTGGTTTCTGACACATCGAATCTTGTTTCCTTGTGGGGAAGATGGGGAGGGGGCAGCCCAGGGGCTGGGTGGAATTCTGGCCTGTGGTTCTTGGAAATGGGAGGGCTGGGATGTGGATGTCGGGAAGATTACTCTGGAATATGCATAAAATGAACTGAATGAAGTAGGAAAAAAGAGGGTCAGGGAGACCAGCCGGGGGCTGCAGCAGGGATGCAGGTGAGAGCGGCAGGTACAGGTGGGGAGGGCGGCACCCCTCTGTCAGGCCCTGGGTAGCCCGATGCCCAGGAGAAGTTTGTAGATGGTGGGATGCTGGTCTGGTGGGTGAGACTGCCCAGGTAAGGATGACTGGAGTGGACACGATGTGTGAGACACCCTCTGGGGTCTTCAGTGCAGCCGCAACAGGCGGTGAACGAAGCATTTTAACAGGGAGGGGAGGAAAGGGAGCAACGTTGCCAGAATGTGAGCGGTATTCGCTGAGCAGAGAGCCTCCTCTGATCATCATGACAACCCTGCACTCACCCCAACTCCAGGCCACAGGCTGACATCGCCCCAGGGGACCCTGTGGGACCTGGCCGGGGCTGGTCGCCCCCTGCGAAACCCCATCTCCCACGTGCGGGCACAGGGAACGCTTAGCCTCACCAGCTATCTCCCCCGCACCCACTCCCCTCCCTCCCTCTTCCTGGTGAGGAAGCCAGAGGAGTCACACCTTCCACCCCCAGAGTCCTGAGCTGGGTAAGATGAAAAGTAATTTTACAATGATTACAGGGGCTGGAAAAGCACTGGTGCAGGAATCTAAACGAACCTTAGGGAAACAATTAATTAAGTTCTCTCCTTTACTGTTTCCAGGAAATAATGAAGTTTCTTGTCACTTCTGAACGTTGCTGTTTATGTCCCACGGCCCATCAAGGCCACCCCTAAACTCTAAGGTGCCCAAGTGGGATCCCAGCTGGGGTCTGCACCTCCCAGGCCCCCCAAAGGGATCATTCACCCCTGGCTCATCAACAGAGCGGTTTCAAAGGGGATGGGGAGATGAAGCACATCAGAAACTGTGGAACCCAGGCCACCCCACCCGGCGCCCATGAGCAGCGATGGGAGTCACTTCTGGGCCTTCATGGCCGGCACAGGGGCAGGTCCTCTTGCCCCCACTCCCCTCCGGCTGTGGGTCTAAAACACCCCTGTCCACCACCCCCCACCACCTCACCTGCACACCGGGGGCCTGCTCTGGGTGGACATCACACAGAGCCCAAACCCCAGAGCGTGGATGTGGCCAAGCCTGTGAGCCCCTGCTTCTCAGCCCCTAAGTAGTAAAAGAACATGCTGGAATCCAGGGCCCCCCTGAGCTGCCTCAGGAGAACCACAGAGACGGGGTCTGCATCTGTCCCCTAGAACCAGACCGAGTAACACCCCCGCCCTCCCTCTTTGGCCACCCTAACGCATCCCCCAGCCCACTGGGCAATGGGGGTCCTGGTGGTGCCTGTTTCCCCAGGTGTGCTGGAACCCTGGGGAGGATGGTCCAGACAGCCTGGCCAGGTCCACAGTGAGGCTTCAGCACACAGTGCAGGTGTGGCCTGGAGCTTCTTCCATTAGTGAGTTGCATCTGGCCACTTGCCTGCCTTTTGTATCCTGCCAGATTTTTCCAGCGCCAGAGGAAGAAGTGCCGTGTTACTCAGGTGTCTGGCGAGGCCCTCGGAGGAGGGGGAGGGCGGGGGAGCAGGTCCTCCCCTTCCTGCCACGTGGCAGCCAAATCCCGAGTCCCCAGGGGGCTGAAGTCCCACTGCCACCCGCCTGCCCCTCTGTCTCTGCCTGCCTCTCCGTCCTGGCCTCTTCTTGCCTGTTGGTGAGTCCCACTCCATATGAGGAAGCTGATTATGCAACACGATGGACACGAGGCTGACATGCTCACCATAAACACTCCCTGTGGAACCACCCAGAGCTGCGGCAGGTGAGCAAGGCTCACGCACACCTCTCCTTCGGGATCCCAGCCCACGGTGCCTCTTTAATTTCATATCAACACAAACTGGAACTCGTGATTCATCAGCGAGGGAGAAGGCTCATCCACCTCCCCAGCAGGTCGGGTCACGGACATGTGCTCACCTCCACGGCACACACACCGGGGCTTCGGCTTCACTGGGGTCTCCCCACTGCAGCCAGGGCCAGACAGGAGAGCGCTGCCATCTGAGAGCCCGCCTGGTCAGGGGGAGGTCACTGCTGCCAGATGGCCGGCACCAGCATTCCACATTACGTACCCATTCCTTTGGCATTAAAAGCTTAGGGGCCCATCCCCGGGGAGAAGGGACGCACGAGACTCCCTGATCCCTGCTCCCCTTGCCTCCTTCAGGACAGAGAGGTGCTAGGTCTGCAGCTCCCAGACCCCAGGAGCCTTTTGTATCTCCATCTCAAGTTCTGACAGTCACTGTATCTGTGCTGCCCCAGGCCAGCGCACCGGCCACTGGGCAGATGGACAATCACACCCCACCATCCTCAGGGTCTCCGGGATCCCTGTGAGCCCCAGATTTAAAGAGGCACCCCAGGGCCAGGCAGGCGTATGTCTGGGGGATCAAGGGCACCCCAGCAGCCCAACGTCCAGCCACAGCCACGTGTCCTGTGTGGTGCCCCAGCCAGACGACCTACCCCATCACACGGGGCCTTCTCCCTGCGACCCCACGGGCCTCTCCCAAACCCACTCACTGCCCTAGCCTGGAAACGTAGACCTGGGGTCTGGGGAGCACAGACCGTGCCCCTAGGGAGGGGGAACGAAACAAAGTCTCAGGTCCCTAGGGCTGAGCCACAGGCTCTGAGTCACCCCGGGTGGTGACCCCACTGTGGATTTTCCACCAGAGACTCTGGTCTGTGCCAACGGGAGCACTCAGGTGGCAGCACGGAAAGCACCTTATGCCGTGGCCTCCACGAATCTGGTGGGAGCCTCACAGCAAAGTGGAACAAAGCTCCAGCCGGACAGAACATGTGACCAGCAGCCGAATGGCCTCAACCCATCAACATTTTAATCGGTAAAAGGAATGTTAGCAAGTTCCTAATATCTGCCCCATCAGCCAACTATCACCATGGCCAGAAACATCGAATTTGGTGACTGGGTTTTTCCAGATTTTGGTTTTATTGCGAGTTTATCTCTAGCGTCCCCCCCCAACCCCCGCCAACGAGCCTGGTGATCACTCGCTGGTGATCAAGATAAAGGCTGTTGTGGTTAAAGTTTTATTCAAGTCCTGGGGTTTATAGCAGCTTTCAGCATTCCTGATGGGGTCCTACCCAGGCAGGCACAGGGGCAGGGGGGAGGGGTCCTACCTGGACAGTCAGGCCCTGGCGGGGAGGGGTCCTACCTGGGCAGTAATACATTGAAGCTCTATAACAGACCAGTTTAGTTTGAGAGAGATTTAAGGTTTTGAAAACTCATCTGAGCCAAGAACACAGAACAATAAAATGTAGATAACCACTCAGGAGAAAGTCTGCATTTCAAATCCTAGTAGGTCTGGTTTTTTCCAATGGAAGATTTTATTCACTAAAATGTGGAAATTATACTATTTTGGGGGGCTGGCCGAGCCCTCAAACCAGGTGTTTCCACCTCAGCAGTGCTGACACTTGGGGATAAGGCATTCTTCGTGTTGGGGTGTCCTGTGCTGACACCTGGGGACGGGTCATTACCACGTTGGGGTGTCCTGTGCTGATGCCTGGGGCCAGGTCATTCTCCGTGGTGGGGCTGCCCTACAGACTATGGGGTGTAAACAGCATCCCTGCCTCGCCTCCAACACTCGATGCCATAGCGCCCCCCACTGACCATCATCCTGGCCGGTCACTGCAGAAACAGCCTTCCTGGAACCTGCCCCCACGATTACCCAAGCTCACACCTTCCCCTTGGGAGGCATCTTCCTACCAACTAGCTTTGGAATTGAAGCAGATGGTGCACCTGAGCCCCGCCTCCCCCCGCCCCATGCGCTCGGACCCCACGAGGTCATCTGTGCCTTGCAGCAAGGGTTGCACCTGGCCTGGTTGTCCCTAACTAAAAGACAGGACCCTGAGTTTTCCCTGTGTGAGAGCTCTTGGGGCCACACACTCCTCTCTGCCCACAGAAGTTTCCAGAGACCAACACTGCCTTCCACACAGGGCCCCACAAAGCTGTCTGCTGGCCTCAAAAAAAAAAAAGGAAGGAAAATCTAAAGCCAACTCACCAGCCCTCGGCCACCCAGAGACTCCCTCCGGGACCTCACCTGAGGTTCCCAGATCATCACAGCCACTCAGCGCCCTGCATGGCACGGTGCTGGTGCCCTCACTGACACCCACAGATAAAACGGCTTGTGAACCTGGGAATGGCTCACAATTCAGGACATCCCAGCTCTGCATGGCTCTGGAACGTGAATCAGCCTCAACTTCCACCCAAAACTCAATGTTTCAGGGACTGCAGCCGACGCCAAAAACACTCGGCCAACTCGTGTGTCAGAAGAAATTCTGGGGCAGTTTGGATGGTGACAGCACCCATTTCAAATCACAGTCAAAATTGGTCCAGGGGAGAAGAGCATATTACGGGCCAGGACCATGTCACAGCTCTGCTCTGACCCGTGGCCATCGTCCCAAGTCCAAACTGCCCACAGCACTAACGGGGCACCTGCTCCCGGGAGGGCCCCTCGGCCACCTTCAGGCAGACCTGCCAGGCCTGAAGCACGGACTCGAGCAGCATGTTCAGAGGCTGTGCTGAGGTGTGGGCGGGAGATGATCGGGGGGTCTGGGAGACGGGAGAGGACCCCTGAGGCCACCACCCCACCCTGGGCACCACACTCACCTGACAGGGTGTGCAGGTCCGGCCCCGCATGCCGGCTGGTCAGCTCGTACTGGAAGCCCGTGGTCCTCCTGCTGATGTCCTGCTGGGGCGTCGCCTCCACGAACAGGCCACCCTGTTCGAAGCTGAAGCACGGGGCCTGGCCGGGCCCGAGGTCCCCGTCCCGCACCAGCAGTTTCAGTTCTCCAGTCTTTTCCAAATAAATATTGGCCCCCGACGAGCCCCTGAGGGGCTTGATGCACAGAGTCAGGTGCCGGGAGGGCGAGAAGGTGTTGGGCCGCAGGTTCACGATGAGCGCACCGGTCGGGTACATCCACTCGACAGTGCCCGCGGAGCAGCGCAGGTACACCTGCTCCACCTCCTTCCTATGGGCCTCGTGCGTCAGTCCGCTGTGGACGGGGAGACTCGTCAGCCGGGAGACGCCTGCTCGGGCGTCCGAGCACCCCTCACCCACAGGCAGGCTGGCACCGTCTCCACCCTGCAGCTCAGGGCCCATCTCCAGGCAGGGGTGGCCACACGGCCTCCCCCGCCCAGTTCCTTCCAGCGCACCGGCTCCGAGCGCTCTGGTAAGTGTGGGAGCTTCTGGCTCCCAGACCCTCTCACCACCTGGACACTCTGTTGGCCTCTGAGCCCGTGTCCTTGGGAAACCCCTGAACAGGGGCAGTGATGGGTGCAGTGGAGATGAAAATCAAGGAAAAGATGGCTCTTCCAAAAAATAAACAGGGAAACACCAGTGGGACTTCGGCACCAGCCCAAGTTCCAGATAACCAAATGAAGGCCAGGAAATGTTGGTAGATTCCCACTGAGTGTGAAAACCAAGGAGCAGATTCAAGTTACAGGAGGCACGCTGGAATGCAATGCACATATAATAAATAATGCACTCCAGGGAGCAGCTTTTAAACGAACTGGGAATGTTAGCAATTTGGGGGGGGGGGGGTTGTGGAGGTTGTTGGTGAGTTTTGTCTTCAGGATCCCCGTTAGGCACAGTGTTCATATTTTCCTTACGGTGATGATTTGACTGCTTTTTCATTCATTTGCAAACCTGAAGACCCTGCGTTGCCAATCATATTTTTTTCAAAACAAACACAAATATCATCAAAGCAAGATGCAAAAGTAAAGTAAAGGTTCTCCACAGGGAGACACGGGAAGGAATTGTGGAAAAGCAAAGGGAGGGGGACACAAAAGGTCCGCAGATAACCTGTCTTCCCGATGGGGACTGCCGGGGAACCCAGTGGGTTTCACTCCTAATAAATGCCAAACAGGAAAACATGAAGTGTGCTATGCTCTTGGGGAGGCAGGTCTTGAGTAAGTCATAACATTATGTTTTCGAGAAATTGAAACCATCAAAAACGTTCAAGTTTCCCCTACTCAAAACTGTAATGTAAATGTCAGCTTGTGGTAACGGTTACGTCATAAACACCAAGCAGCCCGGGAACTCAACGGTGACTTCAACTAAGTGTTTTATTACATGAAATTTGGTTCTGATCAGATCTCAGACAGGTTCACCCACATTCTTAGGATTTTTATGTGAAATAAACAATACTATACTCAGAGCCCTGGCCTGAGTGAGTTACCAGAAACCTTTTCCGCGGAGGAGAAAACACATAACATATGGTTTGCATTTACTGTTGGTGACTCACGCTCCAGGCCCCGAAAAGCCTCACTTTTCATACAACGGCCAGCTGCAGGCTAGGGCTGCACAGTCACCCTGCAGACCACATCAGAAGGAGGTGTCAAGGAGGTGGATTCCCTCCTCACTCCACTCCCCACCCCCAAGGCCCTGGGTCATGAGCAGCCTGGCCTCAGACCTAGCAGGGCCGCACACACAGAACAGACTTAACAAATTACAGTCACATAAAACTCACACAAGCTCATCTGACACATAGGAGGGGATGGGCATAATTATAGTGCTGGGTGACAAAATTAGACTAAATGGTGTGTGGTTGCCACAGATGACTATAATCAACTCTGCTCTTATGCAGCCAAACAAACTTTATCACAGTGTCCCTTCTCTCCTGGCTCCAGCCTTGAGGGGCAGCTGGACACTTGCGCCATGCCCAGGCACCAATCTTCAACTCTCTCTCCCAAAAAAACCACCCCATCCAAGGCTTCGCTTCCCTCTTGGTGGGAGGAGGGGGACCTAGGGGTTGAGGGAGTGGAGAACTCACACCAGAGGCTGTGGGTACCTCTCACGAGGTTGCCTTAACCCCAACAGTGGAGGGTGAAATGGGGAGGCCCACCCTCCACCCGCGTCTTGGCAGGGGCAGAAGGGGCCCTCGTGGGGACAGATGGCCAGCCCATGCTGCCCAGGGGGAGGCGGACCTGAGGCTGGGGGCTGCCATCCACCAGCCTGAGTACATGACCACGTGCATCCATTTACTCACAAGTCACTCGCCTAAAAGAGGACTAGGAACGAAACGACAGTGGACACATGAGAAATAAAGCGCCCATCACTTCACCCTCTAACAGGTCCAGCCCGTCCCCGGAGCCTGCATGGGCCCTGCTCTGCCTCTTCTCTCTCGTTCTGCTAAAACATCGGGACCAACAAGACTCTCACTAAGCACCCAACACAGGAGTGTCCACACTCTCATCAGAGCAAGAGCTCCATTCAGACAGACACCTGCTCAGCAAAAGTGCTGGAGACGCAAAAACACACCACATCAGTAATGGTCACTGATGATGGTATGTTACAATTTTCACATGACATGCAAGTGACATCCTAACTAAGAAAAATGAAATAACTGCTTTCTGATGTTATGACAAAGCTACAGGATGCAGAAAAAAACTGTGGTTCTATTCAACCTTAGGAAACCGAGAAGACTGATTTGATCTTGGATTATTTAAACTGAATTAATGCATTAAAAAAAAGAGTCGGCAAGTGTCACCCCCCAGGAGGACACACCTGTGGAGCACCTTTATGGGAAAGATGGCAAATTCCAAGTCGCTATGGGGACTGTCTGACAGGGTCAGTGTGGTGGCAGCAGAGCCCACACCACTCACACCCATAGCCTGGCTCAAACCCTGAGTCACCAGAAGGAAGTGATGGTCTCTTTTTGACTAAAGTCAGGAAGAGCTTCTGATCAAGGGTGAAACCAAAAGGCTCTCCTGCCTGGAGTTACTTTTCATTTCCCCACCTTGCAGGAGAGATAGCCCAGGTGTGACATAACCGGCAATGCCCAGCCCATTGCAGTAGGAAAGTTCATGGTCCACCTTTACGACCAGGGCCTAATAAAGATAGGGCACGTCCTGCCTCTGCACAGGGAGAGGGATTTCAAAACCTTCTACTTAATTGCTTGGAAACACCCAGAAACACATTAGGCCTGTCAAATGTGAGTGGCCAGTGTCATAAAAAACAACCCCCTTCCTATCAGGGGATCAGAATCCACCCGGCACATCAGGGCTTGCACCACCCTGTGCTGTCTTTAGAACGGCTCATAAAAAGTCGTAAATGCTATAGAGTCAGCAGGCAAACCAGCACACCAGAGTAAGAATCTGTCAGCTGATTTGTGAAAAAAAAATGATAACTGGGGGCAGCAATTACAATGCAAAGGGGGCTTATGCTCCAGGAATGTGACCTGGCCCTGTCTCTGCTTCAGATCCCGCCCACAGCTCCTACAGCCACTGCAGCCGCCCTTGGCCGGGTTCTGCCTTTGGGTTGAGTGGAGGACACTGGAGGGTGTCCAAGTCCAGGGGTCCATTGGCAATGACGGAGGGAGAGGGGTCCTTCTTCTCCAGGTAGATAAGAGGATGCACAGGAACAGGAAGGTGAAGGGATTCCTCTACCCCCTGCAAACACCTGCGTGGTGCAGGAGCAGGTTGGCCCCCTGACCAGTCCTCGCTCACAGCTCCCTCTGGGCTCCAAGGGAGGTATCCTCTTCCAGGCACATGGTCCTCCAAGAATGTGAAAAGGATGTCAGCTCCTCCTCTGGAAACTCAAGCTCACAGGGTGGGACTGGGTTTCTGTTTTTGATCTGCTGAAGGAGGACACCCCAAGGCCTCAGTTTGGGGATGCACTGATTCATCCAGCAGAGGCTGCAAAGCAGGGAGTTTAATTACCAGCGAGGGGGAGAGGGCAGCCCCAGAAGAGTGTGTCAGAGTCAGAGGCTCCCCGCCAGCTCTGTGCTGGCGCCAGCATTCTCCGGGCCAACCCTCCCCCAGAGCTCCGATCTGCCACTCAGGGCTCCAGTCTCAGCTCTACCACCCCTGCTGTGGTGTGAGCTGGGAGAACTTCTGCAGCAGGGAGGGTGGGCAACACCAGCCCAAGCTCAGGAGCCCAGGACCTTCACTCTAGGAGGCTGGGAAGCGGAGAGAAGGGAGCAGGGTAATTGCCAGTTTCCACAGAGAACTGGGTCTGTACGTATCCAAGAGGACCAGCAACTGCCCTGCTGACGCAGAACCCAGCAGAGTGGCACAACACTTACCTTCTCGGAAAAAACTGTCTTCACTCAAAATAACCCCGTGACACCCCACAGCATGAGGTGTCTGCCAGCGGGAGTCTTCCCATCAGAAGGCAGGGACTTAGGGGCCCTGCACGGTGGGACACCGGGACACACCCAGACCTAAGGGCAGCCCCGGCCCATAGCGTTTTCGGAGAAGAAGACGCTAGCGTCTCCCTCTGCAAACTCCGGAATCCGCCGCAACTGCCGAAGCCCGAGCAGTCTTCTCCGACAGCGAGGTGCCTGGCTCGGGGCCGGCGCCCTGGCGGACGGAGGTTCTCTGCGCCCTTACCCCCACCCCCGCCCACGCTTGTGACTTGCCTGTCACACTGCAGTTTTTTTAAAAAGTCCTCGGCTGCCTGCCTTGGCTGAGGGCGTGAAGGGGGGTCGCAGAGCCCAGCGCGCGCTGCCAAGGGCGGCCTGACCTTCACGGGGCGGGGCGGGGGGCTCCGCCAGGCCCCGAACTCGCCCCGCGCAAGGTGCCCGCCCGCGGGTCTCCGCCCGCACCGACGTGGTCAGTGTGCGGTTAGCGCCAGGGCCCCCGCTCCGACCACCGGAGCCGCGGCTCCCTCCTGCGGACCCGTCCGTCCCTTCCCGCTCGGCCCTGAGCGCAGGCCCGGCTCCTCCCGGCCCGGGGCGCGCAACTCCTCGCCGAGGGCAGAGCCCGGGAAGGGCCAGAAGGCCGACCCCCGCCTGCCCCCAGTGAGGGGTCGCGGGATCCCGGCTGCGGCTCTCGGGGAATCAAGTGGGGAGCGGCGCGGTCCGGCGCGGGGCGAGCGGGCTGCTGGACCCGACTGACACCACTGCGCTGCAGGCGCGCCTCCCCCTGGGCGTCCGCCGGGCCAGGGGACCGGGACGCCGCGGGCTCTTTTGTTCTAAAACCGGGGGCGGGGGAGGGCGGGGACGGCACTCAGCCTGGAGAGCGGGCCCCCGAGCCCCCGCGCGCTCGGCCCGCGGGGAGGGGAGTGGACCCAAGGGCTGGGGTCGCGCCGCGCGAACTCACCTCCCCTTCCAGCTGCACAAGTCGCTCGAGTACTGCGCGCCCGCGCCGCCCAGCAGCACGGCCAGCAGCAGCAGCAGCGGCGGCGGCCCAGGGCCCGGGGCGGGGGGCCTCGGCCACAGCTGCCCCGTGCGCCCCCCGGCCGCCCGCGCCGCGCCCCGCATGCTCTGGCTCCGGCTCGGCCGCCGGCCCCGCGTCCGCGCCCACCGAGCAGACCCTCGACCCGGCGCTGCCAAGCGGCCGGGCTTCGAGTCCAGGCGGTCAGGTCGCGCGCCCCCCGCGCCCCCAGGGCGGCTGTCCGCCCATCCCCGCCGGAGCCGGGGCCGCTCGAGCCGCTGGAGCCGCTGGAGCCGGGCGCGGACCTCCGCCCCCGCCGCCGCCGCCTGAGCCTCTGAAGTCTGCGAGTCCGCGGTCCCGGTCTCTGCTCAGCTGGGGGGCGGCGCCCGCCCGGCCGCTCCGCCCCCGCGCGCCGGAACTCCGCCCAGTGCGCCTGAGCCCCGCGCCCAGGGAGCCCGGCTGGACGCGGCGGATACCGGAGTCAGCGGCGTGGCGGGGACACTAAGCGCCGGGGGGCGTGTGGCCCGGGGGTGGGACAGGCTAGGACGCCGCGGAGAGGAGAGGGCCGCGTGAGGGACTGGGAGAAGGGTCCGGGAGAGAAGAGCCAGGTTGGAAAGTGGAGTTTCAAGCGGGAGGGGGACGGGCAGCAATGCGTCCCCAGCCTGTAAGATGCGGGGGCGGGGTAGAAACCCGAGGCCCCAAGTACGTGCAGACCCAGGCCGGGCGCCTGGCCAGCAGGTCCGTCCAGCAGTGGTGGTGCTGTGGCCCCATCGTGCAGACTGAGTCTGGAATGGCCTCTGGGCTATAGCAGGGGCACCTGGCCGTGCCACTGCTGTGTGACCAGCCTGAGGCCGTCAGAGATGTTCCTGGCACCCACCCTGCACAGGATTTGAGTGTGCTTTGCGGAAGTTCAGACTCTGTCCCGTTCTGCGGCCCACGGGGGAGGGGAGGACCAACTGTGGCTGGTGATGCGGCTGACTCACTGTTGCGTGTGCGGGGGACCCTGGAACACCCGTTCCACAGAAAGGCTCTGAATTTGCCTGTCGAGGCCACCACTGCTGTGCTCCCTGCTGGTCCCCACCGTACCTGCTCCAGAGTTCGTCTAGTACCCGATTCACCAGCTTTGCTCTTGATTCTTCGTGGTGGGGACCCTCTTGTGCATTGTAGGTTTTAGCAGCATTTTGGCAGTGGCCGTCCCCCCAGCCCCAGGCTTGGCAACCTGAACTGTCCCCAGATACTGCCAGATGCCCCCTGGGTGCCGAATTTCCCTCTGAGGTCCCTGTTCTAGTGGGACCCAGCCTGGTGAGTGCAGCGTGATGAGAGCAGCTGCCTTCACCAGGTGGTCACTGGGGCCCCCAGGTACCTGACATCCAGTGGGGGAGACAGGCGGGGGGGGGGCGGACATAGGCAGCCCAGGGGACACTGGCCTCTGGAAGGATGATAAGGGTCTGCCAGGCGGAGGGAGGGAGCCGTGGCACTCCAGGCAGCCACCGCTGGGATAACAAAAGCAGGTTTTTCTGCTTCCTCAGACTCTGGTGTTGGTCTGAGCGAGCTCCGGAGCCTGAAACAACATCAAATGGTGGAGAAATCTGACCTTGTTTTAGCATTTCTTTTCCAGGCAAGATATATTTCAGGAGGAATTTCGAGTGACCTGCGGGGGAGGGGAGTGACTTCCTGTGCCTATTATTTTCACGTTGCACCCTTTCGTCTGGTTAGAGGTTTGGAAGTCTAATTTGGTTGTAGGGATGGAATCATCACCCTCTGGAGAAGCCAGAGCCTGCAGGTCCAAAACAGATGGGGCTGAGGGACAGCCGCCCTCAGGAGTGCTGGGGCAAGAGTGGGGGCGTCGTTCCCCCTTGAAGGGGGTTACAGTTGAAGAATCTATTAGGGCAGCCCTGGAACTGAGCAGGTCAACCCACCCAGCCAAATCCCGGAGCAAAGACCCTGCCTGGTCAAAAACAGTGATGCCATCCCAAGACCCAAAGTCAGCTTTGAGGCTGGAGGACTACACACGTGCATTCTGGGCTCGGGGGCGTGCTGCACCCCTCACCACACCCCTGTTGCTGCAGGTACCAGGGTGCGGAACTGCTTTGAGAAGTGAGCCAAGTGAAACTGCCACCCAGGCCGCTGGGGCGAGGGGTCTACTCGTTGGAATCTGGAAGCTGCAACCACCTCTGCGCCCGCCGAGTACGTCTGCACAGCAGCACTTCTCACCCAGGGCACTGCAGGTGGTAAAGAAACGCTTTATAAGCAGCCTGGCCGGGCCCATCCACCCCAGAAGGGCCCTGTGGCTGGTCAGGGTCCAGGTCTTCACACAGAGGAAGAGGCGGGGCAGCTTTAGGGCCCTTTCATATTACAAATGCGGAGTCAGTGCTGCCAGCCTGAGTGACCTGCTCAGCGTTTTAGAATCCTCTAGTGACCGCTGGACCAAAGGGGAGAGCCGTCTCTGGGGAGACACGGAGCTCGTTCCCATCCCAGGCTCAGGGCTGTGACCTAGAAGGCTGCCAAACCACCTCTGCCCAGGTCCATTTCCCTAAAACAAGCTCAGCACGATGGTGCATGCAGGACTGACAGAGCAATGACACAGGAGCAAATGCTGCAGTCTTCAGTTAATAATATGTCGGTATTGGCTCATTGATTATAGCACCTGGGCACACTAATTGGAGATGCCAGTAAGAGAGGAATCGGGGGCAGGGGAGGGGCTACATGGGAACCCTCTCTACTACCTGCTCAGTTTTCTGTAAACCTAAAAATTTAAGACTATTAATTAAAACACAAAAGTTCCGGCAGTCTTCTTGGAAGAATCTGATAGGATCTTGGGACCATCAGACCTAAGTCTCTGTGACAGGCCCTCACTTCTGGAGACACAGGTGCCCCTGGATTCCTGGAGGGTCCCTGAAGCAGGAATTTCCAGATTTCCCTCCTCCTGACAAGCACCAGCCTCAGGGTGGGGCCGCAGCAGCAGAACTGGTTCCTCATATCTGTGCTCAGCTCTGGGCCTCCTGGGCACCTCTTCACCCAGCAAGGTGGGGCTGATGAGCCCTCCTGGCCGTGCAAAGCCACTTCCTGGTGCTCATGGTGTCAGCTCTTGGGGGGGGGGCATATGATGTTTGGGGCTGAGGCAGCAGGATGAGGTGGGTCATGTCTGTCTGAGGCCACCCAGTGACCACCTGCCCCGCTTCACGCCCTAGGGCCTGGCAGGGACAGATAAACCCTGCAGGATCCCAGGCAGTCAGAGAACCTTGGGGTGTGTTAGTCCATGGATGGCTGGGGGGGCACTTCCCAGTGAGCCTTTCTGTCAGTTAAACCCAGGAAGGGACCACAGCAGTGCCCCCACCCCCACCCATAGTGGTAAAGGAGACGGGCGTCATGGTGTCCGAGAGAAGCTGGACACCTCCCTGCATTCACAGTCCCTCCAACACCAGAATGCCCGCTGGAAGGCAGAGTGCAGGACCAGACCCACTGGGGTCAGACGGCAAAGCCGCCTGTCCCCACACCTGGGTGACAGCCCCATCGTCCTGCCCGAGTACCTTCCACAGCCCCAGGAAGCCAGAGGAATGCGGCACAGGCGGCAGAGGGACGGGACTCAGCGATGACAGAGGCCACACAGCACAGCTCAGCGTACCCTTGAGGTTCACACTCTGGGCCTCGCCTCTGCTGCGTATGGCGGGGCGGTGATGCAGGCGCTTGCCCACAGAGCTGCCTGCCACACCCCATAGGTCCATGCAGAGCACGTAGTGAGGGAGTCTGTGGCCCAAACTCAGGTCAGTATCAACCTTCACTTGTGATCTGTTCATTCACTCAAGAAATGTTTCCCTGATGCCTCCTGGGCACATCTCTGTGGGGAGTTCCAGGGCTGCAGCCCCTGACTGGGGCCAGCCCGAGAGGCAGCAGTGGTGGCCTTCAGTGAGACCATGACCCATGGTTACGGCCGGACAACTGCAGCTCCCAAGTGTGCACCTGACCTGCAGGTGACACTGCTGCCCTCTCTCCAGTCGTTCTTTTTTTTTTTTTTTCTTTTAACATCTTTATTGGAGTATGATTGCTTTACAATGTTGTTAGTTTCTGCTGTATAACAAAGTGAATCAGTTATATGTATACATACATCCCCATATCCCCTCCCTCTTGCATCTCCCTCCCACCCTCCCTATCACACCCCTCTAGGTGGTCACAAAGCACGGAGCTGATCAGCTGATCTCCCTGTGCTATGCAGCTGCTTCCCACTAGCTATCTGTTTTCCATTTGGTAGTGTATATATGTCAATGCTACTCTCTCACTTCGTCCCAGCTTACCCTTCCCCCTCCCTGTGTCCTCAAGTCCATTCTCTACCTCTGCGTCTTTATTCCTGTCCTGCCCCTAGGTTCATCAGAACCATTTTTCTTTTTTAGATTCCATATATATGTGTTAGTATATGGTATTTGTTTTTCTTTTGTGGACTTACTTCACTCTGTATGACAGTCCAGTCGTTCTTTTAAGTGTGGCAGGGACCCACCACCTGAGGAAGGAGGCTCGCTGGGGTGGGGTCTGTGGGGCTGGACACCCTTTCCCAGCCTCTGAACGTCAAGGTGTGGCAGGCCCTGTGGGTGATGGATGGACCTGGGCTCTGACGTGGCCCTCTTCCTGGTCTGGTTCACACGGGCAGTGGGGTCAGGGTCTGTGTCTGAGTCTCATTACCTGGAAAGTGGGTGGGGTCTCGATTCTCAGGGAGATGTAGGGTGTGTGACATCATCGCACAAAGCCTCATATCAGGTCACAGGTGTTGATTCGGGGGTCAAGGTGCCATCTGACTCTCAGCAGGACTCGGGACCTTGTGGGGAGCACCTTCTTCCCAGCCCCCTCCCCACCACTCTCCCTAGAGCATCAGTTCTTTGAGCCACTAACACGGCCCAGTCTCTGTAAACGCTTTCATTTTTTGCCCAGTCTTGAGGTCTTCAAATGTGTATTGATGGTCATTCTATTATTCAAAATGTCCAGTCACCTGAATCTGCTCATTGAAGAATCAACTTCCTCCCCTAGAAACTGGACACTTCCAGAAAAACGTTAAAAGTTTTCCCAAACACGTCCAGGAAATTCTCTCTTTGGCATTCAAAAAATATTTTAGAGTACTTGCCAATCACGTATGTGGGTCACGTGAAAACACCCAGACCCCCACCTGCTGAGGGAAGTTCGCACGTGGACCCAGCACCTTCCCTGCTCAGCCCCCCGGGCCTCCATCATTTCTGCCGCTCTGTTTCCTCCTCCAAGGTCATTTTTGCTGACCTTCTCATAGGGACGTAATTATTGTAATTGTGGTGAAATGATGGATCACGAGCAAATGTTTGTAATTTGACATTTAGCAACTGCAGCCGGCAACATGTAATTATGACGTGAAACAGCCCGGAGAGTGCTGGCTGGCCCCGACCCAAACACCTTCACGCGATCACCTCCTTAACCTAATCTGCTGGCGCGTTTGCCGTCTGTGCGGCAGCGAAAGGTGGGAGGGAGAAGTGAGGGGCTGCTGCCAGTCAGCCAGGTGTGTGCACTGGGTGAGCAGTGAAGGACGGCGCCGGGGGTATGATTATCCCTGCGCCCTCATCGC